>NC_091537.1:35000000-40000000 GCF_042242935.1 Bactrocera oleae
GGGATATCTTAATAAACCACATCGAAGACGAGGCATTCGCATCCAGCCCTAGGATTAAAGGGCTACTACCCGCAAGTAGTAGTAGCTTATTCATGTAGCTCAGGTAGGGCTCTAGGGGCTCGCTAAATTTGCCGCACAAACCTGCTACAATCAGCCTACCGAACTCCACCTCTACCGCGACACATACACCCAGTTGTGAAGATTCCACAACTACGCAATTGTAGTTGGGATCACTCGCAACAATTGCAGCATTAGCCCCAAGGTCCGTGAAGACTTTGAAACTCCCAGGAAGACCCCGAACCACACCATTGGTGGCGTAGGGATCCTGGAGTAAGGCAATGCCGCGCCTCCCCTCAGTCATACATTCCCCCAACTCACACATTACGACATACGCCCCCTGGCAGTTTAACTGAATTATTCTCCCCATCAGTGTCTGGCAAGGGCGCGCTCAACAATGCCACAGTATATCGGGCAGACAGCTGACATCATAAGATGCCCAGCTGGTCTACCTTTGAATGCGCATTTGCGGCAATGGGGTGCATTGATGCAACCGGCAGCTCTGTGGCCTTCCTGACCGCACCTCCGACAGACATCTGATATGGCCCTATACCCAACCGAAGGTCCCGACCCTTCTCCATCTCCACCCGACGTGGCATCATCCACTACCATCGAAACAGCGGATTACCCACTTCCAGCGAGGGTCTTAACCCTCCTTCTCCATGGAGGAAGCATCTCAGCCAACGACTCCCTTGCAAGCAGTCTGATCCGCCGGCGTACCACTGACGCAGAAGACTCACTGACAGGAAGGATTCTGAAGCAGCTGCTCTCTGGGTGCGAGCGTCTGAACGCACTAGAAAATGCGACTCACGCGCAAGCCCGTTCAGTAACAGCGACCACCCAAGCGGTCGATTAACGCGATCTCGCAGGGGTACATCCCATTACTCCAGCCAATGGACCGGAATAGGTTAGAGGCAGAGATAACCACGTTGCACGAATACCTAATGGTAAGCCAATGCAATACACAATGTGCACTTATCCAATAGCCGCTACCTAATCGCCAAAAGTATGCGCATAAATTAAAAAAATCGCCAAAATGTGTACTCGACCGAAAAACACACTCGCGGTCCCGTACCCGAGCAATAACAACGTACAAAACAGAATTCCGTGAGAATTTATAGCAACAAATATCCACGTAAGGCTAACCCGTAAATAAATATCGCTCAAAATGAATACGAAAAATCACTACGAAAAAATCGCAACAACGCGCACGCACGTCTACTCGCGTCGGAATCCAAACAACGAATGATCAGGTGTACAACGTCCGGTGTGTTTAACGTGAGTACCTGCCGTCGACGGCCTTCTCTCACGGCGCTCAAAAGCACAGCGTATCAATACAATGCGTTGATCAGCGCCCCGAAAATGCTCTTAATTTTTCAGTACCGATTGGTAGTGTGGAATGGACACACTACACACCTTGGTGAGGTTCGAGGCCTATCTAAAAGCTCTGCCGTACTCCACATTCAACTGACAAAACGTCAGTTCTTCAAGCATTTGGGTATAAACCACAATCACCACGATACTCCCCGAAGGGCCAGTCCGCACGAGCAGGTTGGAGCGAACTCCAAGGGCCCCTGCTCCCCGTGGTATCAGAATTAAGTCTTCGGTCAGACCTTGTTGCCGAAGCTACTACCAGTTGAGCCTCCATACAGCTCTGGACTGGTAACCAAGGGTTGAACCCCATACGCACATTACACGCACACACCTTTCACACAAGAAGCTAACCCTAACTCACAGTTAAACGCCTACGCCGCCTAAAGAATTCACGCGCAAACGGCCCTAACTGTTCGGCATTCCGACTAGTGGAGATCACACCGCTAACATCTAATGTCCATCAGTCCAGCTAATCCCCATACCCCCTAGATCCCTAATGTCCGAGTACATCGGGCACTCCGCGATCAAGTGAACCCAGTCTTCACATCGCGCCCCACACAAATTAGACAAAATCTGAAGTCTGGGTTACCCTCAACAAACGTAACGTCCCGGATGTACTCATAAGTCACCCGACCGTTAGAGCTACTGTCCCAACGGTCTTGCCACCTACTCCTAACCCTATCATATAGAAGCCTCTTGCTCCCTAGATATCCCTCCCTCTCCACATCATCATCGGAAATCCAGTCATTCCGCAGCAATGACACACTCAAGCCCCTTCTTAACCTGAATGCAACAGCACGCTGTATGACAATCAGTACAAGAGGGGGTGCACCTAACAAAACTTGCATCGCATCCGTTGAAACGGTGCGACATACAGGCAAACATGCAAGCATCATGCAACGTTGCACCGAGAGGAGTTTTCGGCGACCAGAGACCGTCATCGCTGTTTCCCACCATATTGCGGCTCCATAAGTGGCACAAGCTACAAATAGACCACGATATATGGTGCGAACAGCACGACGTCCAAGGCCGCAAGCACTTTTCCAAGTACTGGAAGAAGACTGATGCCCCGATAAGAACGAGGATCGCTCCTGATCTTATCCGGGGACTTCAGGAGAGGAACAACCCTAGCAATTTTCTACTCGCGTGGAAAATAACCCTTCCATACGCACTTATTATAAATGGCCTCCAAGTATTCCGGAATGAACTTCCACAAGCTTTTGCACATCCCGTTTAGACCCGACCAGGACAAAGGCGTACCCTAACTCTCCATCGTCTAATGGAGGGACAGGTACCTCTTGTGCTTGAGGTACCTGAACCTCCGCCCTAGGAAAGAACGCTCCTAACAAAGCCCCCGCACACTCTCTCCACGTTGATAACATAGTGTCACCAACGCGAAGAGAGGTCCCTCTTACGACCCCGGCAGATCCTATAGAACTGACCCCACGGGTCGTCCCTATTCTCACTCACAAAATTCCTCCACTTCTCCTTTTTAACTTTAACCAACATATCCTTATATTCCCTAACCGCACAACTAAGTTCATGCCTAAGCTGGGACAGCCTGTCAGAATTGGACCGTCGAGCGAGTTGAAACTTTCGCCTGACAGTCCTCCTCTTCAAGGTTAACTCACGCGTCCACCACTTAATTTTCCTAACCATAAAACTTTCACACTTTCTTAGTACCCTATCATTCACCCCCCAAACTACCTCATAAAGACGAGTAATCTGCTAGTCAACCCCCAAGTCTTCAAACACTCTAAGCGGTATATCTAATACCGCTTCCCTAACAGATCGTCCATATTGGTTCCAGTCGATACCAGAGGTACGCCATCGCCGCAATGGACTCCCATACCGCGAAGCGGGGGATCTGGGAGTGACCATAATTTGGATCAAATTATGATCACTCAATCCCCACCCTCCCTTAACCTCCCATCTAGCTACAAACGCCCTATCTGCTGCCAGATTCATAAGCGTCACGTCAATGCCACTCACACCTCTAGGCCCATCAAACGTGTACCATTCACTCGGCTCATTCACAATGAGGACGTTTTTAGCCACCACCCATTCACTTAATGCCTCGCCTCGACTGTGGCTTTGATATCCAGACGTACGCCGGGATATCTTAATAAACCACATCGAAGACGAGGCATTCGCATCCAGCCCTAGGATTAAAGGGCTACTACCCGCAAGTAGTAGTAGCTTATTCATGTAGCTCAGGTAGGGCTCTAGGGGCTCGCTAAATTTGCCGCACAAACCTGCTACAATCAGCCTACCGAACTCCACCTCTACCGCGACACATACACCCAGTTGTGAAGATTCCACAACTACGCAATTGTAGTTGGGATCACTCGCAACAATTGCAGCATTAGCCCCAAGGTCCGTGAAGACTTTGAAACTCCCAGGAAGACCCCGAACCACACCATTGGTGGCGTAGGGATCCTGGAGTAAGGCAATGCCGCGCCTCCCCTCAGTCATACATTCCCCCAACTCACACATTACGACATACGCCCCCTGGCAGTTTAACTGAATTATTCTCCCCATCAGTGTCTGGCAAGGGCGCGCTCAACAATGCCACAGTATATCGGGCAGACAGCTGACATCATAAGATGCCCAGCTGGTCTACCTTTGAATGCGCATTTGCGGCAATGGGGTGCATTGATGCAACCGGCAGCTCTGTGGCCTTCCTGACCGCACCTCCGACAGACATCTGATATGGCCCTATACCCAACCGAAGGTCCCGACCCTTCTCCATCTCCACCCGACGTGGCATCATCCACTACCATCGAAACAGCGGATTACCCACTTCCAGCGAGGGTCTTAACCCTCCTTCTCCGTGGAGGAAGCATCTCAGCCAACGACTCCCTTGCAAGCAGTCTGATCCGCCGGCGTACCACTGACGCAGAAGACTCACTGACAGGAAGGATTCTGAAGCAGCTGCTCTCTGGGTGCGAGCGTCTGAACGCACTAGAAAATGCGACTCACGCGCAAGCCCGTTCAGTAACAGCGACCACCCAAGCGGTCGATTAACGCGATCTCCAATAGCCGCTACCTAATCGCCAAAAGTATGCGCATAAATTAAAAAAATCGCCAAAATGTGTACTCGACCGAAAAACACACTCGCGGTCCCGTACCCGAGCAATAACAACGTACAAAACAGAATTCCGTGAGAATTTATAGCAACAAATATCCACGTAAGGCTAACCCGTAAATAAATATCGCTCAAAATGAATACGAAAAATCACTACGAAAAAATCGCAACAACGCGCACGCACGTCTACTCGCGTCGGAATCCAAACAACGAATGATCAGGTGTACAACGTCCGGTGTGTTTAACGTGAGTACCTGCCGTCGACGGCCTTCTCTCACGGCGCTCAAAAGCACAGCGTATCAATACAATGCGTTGATCAGCGCCCCGAAAATGCTCTTAATTTTTCAGTACCGATTGGTAGTGTGGAATGGACACACTACACACCTTGGTGAGGTTCGAGGCCTATCTAAAAGCTCTGCCGTACTCCACATTCAACTGACAAAACGGCAGTTCTTCAAGCATTTGGGTATAAACCACAATCACCACGATACTCCCCGAAGGGCCAGTCCGCACGAGCAGGTTGGAGCGAACTCCAAGGGCCCCTGCTCCCCGTGGTATCAGAATTAAGTCTTCGGTCAGACCTTGTTGCCGAAGCTACTACCAGTTGAGCCTCCATACAGCTCTGGACTGGTAACCAAGGGTTGAACCCCATACGCACATTACACGCACACACCTTTCACACAAGAAGCTAACCCTAACTCACAGTTAAACGCCTACGCCGCCTAAAGAATTCACGCGCAAACGACCCTAACTGTTCGGCATTCCGACTAGTGGAGATCACACCGCTAACATCTAATGTCCATCAGTCCAGCTAATCCCCATACCCCCTAGATCCCTAATGTCCGAGTACATCGGGCACTCCGCGATCAAGTGAACCCAGTCTTCACATCGCGCCCCACACAACTCAGACAAAATCTGAAGTCTGGGTTACCCTCAACAAACGTAACGTCCCAGATGTACTCATAAGTCACCCGACCGTTAGGGCTACTGTCCCAACGGTCTTGCCACCTACTCCTAACCCTATCATATAGAAGCTCCTTGCTCCCTAGATATCCCTCCCTCTCCACATCATCATCGGAAATCCAGTCATTCCGCAGCAATGACACACTCAAGCCCCTTCTTAACCTGAATGCAACAGCACGCTGTATGACAATCAGTACAAGAGGGGGTGCACCTAACAAAACTTGCATCGCATCCGTTGAAACGGTGCGACATACAGGCAAACATGCAAGCATCATGCAACGTTGCACCGAGAGGAGTTTTCGGCGACCAGAGACCGTCATCGCTGTTTCCCACCATATTGCGGCTCCATAAGTGGCACAAGCTACAAATAGACCACGATATATGGTGCGAACAGCACGACGTCCAAGGCCGCAAGCACTTTTCCAAGTACTGGAAGAAGACTGATGCCCCGATAAGAACGAGGATCGCTCCTGATCTTATCCGGGGACTTCAGGAGAGGAACAACCCTAGCAATTTTCTACTCGCGTGGAAAATAACCCTTCCATACGCACTTATTATAAATGGCCTCCAAGTATTCCGGAATGAACTTCCACAAGCTTTTGCACATCTCGTTTAGACCCGACCAGGACAAAGGCGTACCCTAACTCTCCATCGTCTAATGGAGGGACAGGTACCTCTTGTGCTTGAGGTACCTGAACCTCCGCCCTAGGAAAGAACGCTCCTAACAAAGCCCCCGCACACTCTCTCCACGTTGATAACATAGTGTCACCAACGCGAAGAGAGGTCCCTCTTACGACCCCGGCAGATCCTATAGAACTGACCCCACGGGTCGTCCCTATTCTCACTCACAAAATTCCTCCACTCCTCCTTTTTAACTTTAACCAACATATCCTTATATTCCCTAACCGCACAACTAAGTTCATGCCTAAGCTGGGACAGCCTGTCAGAATTGGACCGTCGAGCGAGTTGAAACTTTCGCCTGACAGTCCTCCTCTTCAAGGTTAACTCACGCGTCCACCACTTAATTTTCCTAACCATAAAACTTTCACACTTTCTAAGTACCCTATCATTCACCCCCCAAACTACCTCATAAAGACGAGTAATCTGCTAGTCAACCCCCAAGTCTTCAAACACTCTAAGCGGTATATCTAATACCGCTTCCCTAACAGATCGTCCATATTGGTTCCAGTCGATACCAGAGGTACGCCATCGCCGCAATGGACTCCCATACCGCGAAGCGGGGGATCTGGGAGTGACCATAATTTGGATCAAATTATGATCACTCAATCCCCACCCTCCCTTAACCTCCCATCTAGCTACAAACGCCCTATCTGCTGCCAGATTCATAAGCGTCACGTCAATGCCACTCACACCTCTAGGCCCATCAAACGTGTACCATTCACTCGGCTCATTCACAATGAGGACGTTTTTAGCCACCACCCATTCACTTAATGCCTCGCCTCGACTGTGGCTTTGATATCCAGACGTACGCCGGGATATCTTAATAAACCACATCGAAGACGAGGCATTCGCATCCAGCCCTAGGATTAAAGGGCTACTACCCGCAAGTAGTAGTAGCTTATTCATGTAGCTCAGGTAGGGCTCTAGGGGCTCGCTAAATTTGCCGCACAAACCTGCTACAATCAGCCTACCGAACTCCACCTCTACCGCGACACATACACCCAGTTGTGAAGATTCCACAACTACGCAATTGTAGTTGGGATCACTCGCAACAATTGCAGCATTAGCCCCAAGGTCCGTGAAGACTTTGAAACTCCCAGGAAGACCCCGAACCACACCATTGGTGGCGTAGGGATCCTGGAGTAAGGCAATGCCGCGCCTCCCCTCAGTCATACATTCCCCCAACTCACACATTACGACATACGCCCCCTGGCAGTTTAACTGAATTATTCTCCCCATCAGTGTCTGGCAAGGGCGCGCTCAACAATGCCACAGTATATCGGGCAGACAGCTGACATCATAAGATGCCCAGCTGGTCTACCTTTGAATGCGCATTTGCGGCAATGGGGTGCATTGATGCAACCGGCAGCTCTGTGGCCTTCCTGACCGCACCTCCGACAGACATCTGATATGGCCCTATACCCAACCGAAGGTCCCGACCCTTCTCCATCTCCACCCGACGTGGCATCATCCACTACCATCGAAACAGCGGATTACCCACTTCCAGCGAGGGTCTTAACCCTCCTTCTCCGTGGAGGAAGCATCTCAGCCAACGACTCCCTTGCAAGCAGTCTGATCCGCCGGCGTACCACTGACGCAGAAGACTCACTGACAGGAAGGATTCTGAAGCAGCTGCTCTCTGGGTGCGAGCGTCTGAACGCACTAGAAAATGCGACTCACGCGCAAGCCCGTTCAGTAACAGCGACCACCCAAGCGGTCGATTAACGCGATCTCGCAGGGGTACATCCCATTACTCCAGCCAATGGACCGGAATAGGTTAGAGGCAGAGATAACCACGTTGCACGAATACCTAATGGTAAGCCAATGCAATACACAATGTGCACTTATCCAATAGCCGCTACCTAATCGCCAAAAGTATGCGCATAAATTAAAAAAATCGCCAAAATGTGTACTCGACCGAAAAACACACTCGCGGTCCCGTACCCGAGCAATAACAACGTACAAAACAGAATTCCGTGAGAATTTATAGCAACAAATATCCACGTAAGGCTAACCCGTAAATAAATATCGCTCAAAATGAATACGAAAAATCACTACGAAAAAATCGCAACAACGCGCACGCACGTCTACTCGCGTCGGAATCCAAACAACGAATGATCAGGTGTACAACGTCCGGTGTGTTTAACGTGAGTACCTGCCGTCGACGGCCTTCTCTCACGGCGCTCAAAAGCACAGCGTATCAATACAATGCGTTGATCAGCGCCCCGAAAATGCTCTTAATTTTTCAGTACCGATTGGTAGTGTGGAATGGACACACTACACACCTTGGTGAGGTTCGAGGCCTATCTAAAAGCTCTGCCGTACTCCACATTCAACTGACAAAACGTCAGTTCTTCAAGCATTTGGGTATAAACCACAATCACCACGATACTCCCCGAAGGGCCAGTCCGCACGAGCAGGTTGGAGCGAACTCCAAGGGCCCCTGCTCCCCGTGGTATCAGAATTAAGTCTTCGGTCAGACCTTGTTGCCGAAGCTACTACCAGTTGAGCCTCCATACAGCTCTGGACTGGTAACCAAGGGTTGAACCCCATACGCACATTACACGCACACACCTTTCACACAAGAAGCTAACCCTAACTCACAGTTAAACGCCTACGCCGCCTAAAGAATTCACGCGCAAACGGCCCTAACTGTTCGGCATTCCGACTAGTGGAGATCACACCGCTAACATCTAATGTCCATCAGTCCAGCTAATCCCCATACCACCTAGATCCCTAATGTCCGAGTACATCGGGCACTCCGCGATCAAGTGAACCCAGTCTTCACATCGCGCCCCACACAACTCAGACAAAATCTGAAGTCTGGGTTACCCTCAACAAACGTAACGTCCCAGATGTACTCATAAGTCACCCGACCGTTAGGGCTACTGTCCCAACGGTCTTGCCACCTACTCCTAACCCTATCATCTAGAAGCCTCTTGCTCCCTAGATATCCCTCCCTCTCCACATCATCATCGGAAATCCAGTCATTCCGCAGCAATGACACACTCAAGCCCCTTCTTAACCTGAATGCAACAGCACGCTGTATGACAATCAGTACAAGAGGGGGTGCACCTAACAAAACTTGCATCGCATCCGTTGAAACGGTGCGACATACAGGCAAACATGCAAGCATCATGCAACGTTGCACCGAGAGGAGTTTTCGGCGACCAGAGACCGTCATCGCTGTTTCCCACCATATTGCGGCTCCATAAGTGGCACAAGCTACAAATAGACCACGATATATGGTGCGAACAGCACGACGTCCAAGGCCGCAAGCACTTTTCCAAGTACTGGAAGAAGACTGATGCCCCGATAAGAACGAGGATCGCTCCTGATCTTATCCGGGGACTTCAGGAGAGGAACAACCCTAGCAATTTTCTACTCGCGTGGAAAATAACCCTTCCATACGCACTTATTATAAATGGCCTCCAAGTATTCCGGAATGAACTTCCACAAGCTTTTGCACATCTCGTTTAGACCCGACCAGGACAAAGGCGTACCCTAACTCTCCATCGTCTAATGGAGGGACAGGTACCTCTTGTGCTTGAGGTACCTGAACCTCCGCCCTAGGAAAGAACGCTCCTAACAAAGCCCCCGCACACTCTCTCCACGTTGATAACATAGTGTCACCAACGCGAAGAGAGGTCCCTCTTACGACCCCGGCAGATCCTATAGAACTGACCCCACGGGTCGTCCCTATTCTCACTCACAAAATTCCTCCACTCCTCCTTTTTAACTTTAACCAACATATCCTTATATTCCCTAACCGCACAACTAAGTTCATGCCTAAGCTGGGACAGCCTGTCAGAATTGGACCGTCGAGCGAGTTGAAACTTTCGCCTGACAGTCCTCCTCTTCAAGGTTAACTCACGCGTCCACCACTTAATTTTCCTAACCATAAAACTTTCACACTTTCTAAGTACCCTATCATTCACCCCCCAAACTACCTCATAAAGACGAGTAATCTGCTAGTCAACCCCCAAGTCTTCAAACACTCTAAGCGGTATATCTAATACCGCTTCCCTAACAGATCGTCCATATTGGTTCCAGTCGATACCAGAGGTACGCCATCGCCGCAATGGACTCCCATACCGCGAAGGGGGGGATCTGGGAGTGACCATAATTTGGATCAAATTATGATCACTCAATCCCCACCCTCCCTTAACCTCCCATCTAGCTACAAACGCCCTATCTGCTGCCTGATTCATAAGCGTCACGTGAATGTCACTCACGCCCCTAGGCCCATCAAACGTATACCATTCACTCGGCTCATTCACAATGTGGACGTTTTTAGCCACCACCCATTCACTTAACGCCTCGCCTCGACTGTGGTTTTGATATCCAGACGAATGCCGGGATATCTTACTAAACCACATCGAAGACGAGGCATTCGCATCCAGCCCTAGGATAAAAGGGCTACTACTCGGAAGTAGTAGTAGCTTATCCATGTAGCCCAAGTAGGGCTCTAGGGGCTCACTAAATTTGCAGTACAAACTAGCTACAATCAGCCTACCGAACTCCCCCTCTACCGCGACACATACACCCAGTTGTGAAGAATCCACAACTACGCAATTGTAGTTGGGATCACTCGCAACAATTGCAGCATTAGCCCCAAGGTCCGTGAAGACTTTGAAACTCCCAGGAAGACCCCGAACCACACCATTGGTGGCGTAGGGATCCTGGAGTAAGGCAATGCCGCGCCTCCCCTCAGTCATACACCCCCCCAACTCACACATTACGGCAAACGCCCCCTGGCAGTTTAACTGTATTATGCCCCTTATCAGTGTCTGGCGAGGGCGCGCTCAACAATGCCACAGTATATCGGGCAGACAGCCGACATCATAAGATGCCCAGCTGGTCTACCCTTGAATGCGCAGTTGCGGCAATGGAGTCCATTGACGGAACTCGCAGCTCTGTGGCCTTCCTGACCGCACCTCCGGCAGACATCTAATTTGGCCTTACACACAGCCACTCTATGGTCTAAACTCATACACCGGAAGCAGCCAGCAACGGGGCTATCCGTTCGCACCCGGAAGGAGAACCACTTGATGTAGCACCTACCTGCCTCCAGGAGGGCGGACATCATTTTGTCCGTACCCTCAAGGACGACATTGGTGCTACCATCAGGGGCCACCTTCCAGGGGCGACTGACCATCCTTACGTCAGACCTCTGGGACGCCGGGCTGAAATCCTGAAGGTTCAGCCGGAGTAACTCTTCCATGAACTCATCATGGGAGATCTCCGTGTGAACCCCCTGGACTACAACCCGAGGACCCAACTTCCGGTTGACAGTCACGTCCAACCCCACTTCCCGAATTTCGCATTCGTCGCCACTTTCTCCCTCTCTAAACCAGAGGGAGTGCGGATAGCCGTCCCACCACCCTTAATTGGCCTAACCTCGTGGATCCTTACCCCCATGGAAGGACCCACCGCCTTAACTACTTTTTTAATGACTTCCTCAGAGGAAGCTGCAGCCCCTTACTCCTAACCACAACGGACCAGGTCTCAACAGGCTTCGGCGCCACCGGTGCAATCGCCTCCATTAGTGTCCCACACAGCCTCCTCAAAGGGCGTCAACTTGACCGCGAAGATGGGCATTCTCGGCTACAAGCGTTATCAGAAGTGCCTCGTACTTCGACACCCACTTCGCCCTCGCCCGACTTTGCGGGGTGAACAGCCGCTTTTTCAGCGGTGTCACAGTTACCGCAACCACTACACCTACCGCTCCCGCCCTCATCACCCCCCGTTTCTACCAGCGACACCAAACGCGCCTTCCGCCGTGGCGGGGACCTTACCGATGGCCTCACCGCCTCGTCTCCCGAAGTGTCCACCGTTACCACGATGGACCGGACTCCTCGCTCCCAGCGAGGGATTTAACCCTCCTCCTCCGTGGTGGAGGCATTCTTGCCTTCGAACGCCCTTTGGTAGGCTGATCCGCCGAACTTACCACTGACGCAGATGGCACTAGTCCAACAGATGCCGAAAACAGCCGCTCGCCAAGTACGTGCAACTGAACGCGCTGGAGAAAGTATCTCTAGCGCAGACCCGCTCTATAGCAGCGACAACCCAAGCGGACGATTAATGCGTTCTCGCTAGGGTACAGCCCACAACTCCAGCCAAAGGCCTGGACAGACGTCACTCAAGTATGCTTCGCAATCTGTTTAATAACTAAATGGAGCGGTGGGGCAAGTGCGCATTGCCTCAGTGGCGCAGACGCAGGCAACTCCTTGCTGCTTCGATAGTTAAAGATCTATCGAAGTTTGCGATGCTTTCAATACCCAGACCACCGCTCCATATGTAACAATAGGCCTTACGATCATGGTGTACAGCAAGCTGATGATACTTGGCTTCTAGCCCAGGATCTGCCAGCCAGACGTCTGCACACCATGAGCGCCTTTGTGGCTTTAGACAGTGTTAACTTTACCATCCTATTGCTAGGCTTAAGCCCCTTTGAACTATATCGCAGAGTGTTCTCAAATTTCCCTTCTGCCATTATGGCAATGTCGTCGGCGTACCCCTGGCAGCGAATTTCATTGTTCGTCAGCATTTCAAGAAGTTTATCTACTACGAGGCTCCATAGAAGGGGCGACAATGCCCGCCCTGAGGGCAACCTCTGGTAGTACCAAGTATCTTGCTCGCCCCCACCGTGGTTTCTTCAATCCTGGTATGCAATACAGCCTCTATCCATCTGCACATAGGAGCTTCCACGTACTTTTTCTCCAGTGCTCTGATCTCGCTTGCGTCGAACGCATTATCAAAAGCACCTTTAATGTCTAGGTAAGCACATATCGCAACCTCATTTTTCTTCAGCGAATTCTGGATTACAACCGTTGGTTGGTACAGAGCAGTGTTAGTAGACCTGCCTGCTCTACAAGTATACGCGTGCTGATTTGCATGTAGGGTGCGACTCTTAGCGCTTTCGATCTTATGTGGTTGTCTATAATATTTTCCATACCTTTTAGCATGAAGGAGGTAAGACTAATAGGCCTGAAGGATTTGGCAAGTGAGTAGTCCTTCCTTTCTACCTTAGGTATGAAGATTCCCCTTGCTATTCTCCACGGTGATAGGATATACGACAACGCAAGGCTATCTCTCATCAGCCCAACAGTGCCCACTTGATTGAGTCTGCATTGAATAAGTTCTTTCCAGCTGTCCAATCTGAGCGATCTGGCTTATGTGCGACCATTGGTGGAATTCGGTTGTCCCGAATAGTCTACGGAAAGTGAGCAAACAAGAGGGCCATTGCCATCTGCGTTGATCGGATAGGTCCCATCAAATATTTTTATGGTCAATGCTGTGTCAGTCTTACCTCTGGCCAGAGCCTTGTGCAGTCTGGCTGCCTCTGGGGTTGAGGAGACGTTTAAACAGAATTTCCTGAAACTATTGGTTTTTGCAGACCTAATTTTATTATTATAAGTGGTTAGGTCCTGCTTATATTCTTCCCAGTTGACAGTTCTTTTGACTTTGTTGAAAGGGGAGGGTGGGGTGGACCGAGGTCTCTCACATGAGAGATTCCAGATTACCTTGCTTGTTTTTCTATTGATTCCCATGACATCCACTCTATAGACCCACGGCTCCTGGATTAATAGGATACCCAGGTTATCCGAGAGGAACCTACTCGCGATAACAGCCTAGGCTTCCGTCGCGTGGTGTACACAAGATTCGTTCCAAGAGGGACTCTTCGCCATCGCTGTCCTCATTCTTGTCCTGCTGGTCCTGCCCCTTCAGCCCTTCTAGGAGCTCCTGTGTGGAGGGTAGCTCACCTTCACTCTCCGCAGCACTCTTGTTTAGGGCTCCCCCTGCGACAGCTGGGGTACCCTGCACGACAGTAGCAGTAGCAGCCTGCTCGAGTATGCCGGTGCCGGACTGAGTGGGCGCCTCATCCACCAGCATTGCCTCCTCCGCCGTCTCTTTCGCCGGTGTGGTTTTAGACCTCGAAGGTCTCATTACCACACTGCTGAACCTAAAGTTCAGCCTAAACCCTTATTTTCGGATGAATTTATGAAACTCATCATCAATAATGATGTTGAGCCTCCATCCGGCGTCCTCGATGCTGCTATCAACAACCCTCCAAGCCGAGGTACTGAGCCCCTCATTTTGATTTCGTATGAGACCAAGCGCAAACTCGTAGGGTTTTCTTGCGCTTCTGGGAAGAAACACTGTCATGCCATGCATAGGCGGTATATATTCATAACTCTTCGCGCATAGCACCGGGCCTCTCTATCCGCCTAGCTTCGGAGCGATCTCCGCAGGTGGCCGTCTTTTTGTCCTTCCAGTCGACAAGCAGCATTACTGATCTGAAGTATGCACCATGGAATGAGCCGGTTATAAACATCATACATGATGCTGCCTGGCAACGCAGTCATTTCTCCCGACCCCAAGACCTCCGCCGGGTAATTGCGAGACAGCACCGCCATCCGCTGCTTTCGAATATTTACGCTGGCGCCTAACAACTGGGTTGGGATTTGGAGCGGAACGTTGTCCTCCGATCACCGGTAGGGTTCTTAAGATGTTATCTGCTCGCACTTACGTTTCGCGGTTTGTCCTGTTACCGTCAGTGGTGCCGCCCTTTCGATTCCTCGATTCCCAGACGGGGTTGCAAGAACTCGGCTTTATCTCTGATTCCCGCGTCCAGCGATGGACGCGGCGTTTGCTCCTACGTATCTCTTTGCGGCCGGAGATGAGTTGTTGCCCCTGCTCCTGCTTGAAGAAGATCAATACTTCCTCCAGTGATTTTCCGTTCTGCAAGTGCCTGAGGTTCCATTTCAGAGTGTGCCACTCTCTCGCTCATGCCTCTCCTGGGTGGATCGTCTGAGTCACCCGGGCATCTCGCTGTTGGTTCTGGGGGCATTCTCCCCCTCATTTCGATTCCTCTTCCTCTTGTGTACACCTTCTGACCTGTCCCGTTTGGTGTCGTTTACCTCCGAGCAGCTGAGCCTGCTTGATGCGGTTATTACATATTGGCGGTGACAAACACAAAACTTTTATGTCCCTCATCTCGTTTTCTAGGCTGGTGTTAACTTCTTTAACCGTCCTTCTCTTCTTGGTGTTAATTCCATCCCGTTTCCGGATACTCAGTTTCTGGTACATCCTTTGACTTACAGCTGACTCAAGATTCCATTCTTCATCAAAACTTAACTCGATTTTAACACCGAATCTCGTTACCCACTCGTTGATGAATGCGTCCGCCACTGGTTTAGCTTCTTGATTAGAAATTTTGTATACTTCTGGCCATTCGTTGAAAGGGTCCTTTACTACCAAAACATGATGTTTTCCTAATTTATTGGTGGGAAATGGACCATATTCTTCCACGCCAATTTACGCACCCGAATTGTACTGTTTTATCTGGCCATGACTCCTGGACCTTGACCCTTCAGCTAAAAAGAACTTATTGCATATTTGGCAATCCTTTTCATAGCTGATTGACGACAACCAGTCCAATTAAACTTTACTTCAATTTTTCTAAGGTTTTCGTGATTCTCAAGTGCCGTTCTCTTGGACCTTTGTACTGCACATTAAGAATTTCAGGAATTCTAAACTTTGGAACAACTATAAGTACTCGGGAGGTTTGTACATTTTCGCTTCTCCATACTCGATGCAAGCAACCACACACTACTTTAAACTGTTTCGCTCTGCCCAATATGCTATTGCAACTGGCCTTCCTGTAGTTATTTCTCCACTCGTTGTACGTTTGATCCATTGTACTACATGCTTTGCACCTTGCAATTCCAGACCTTCTTGCAAAGAGTCATCCGTTTCAGCTTTAATTTTATCCTGCTCTTCCACTTGTGAGAACACCTGTGCTGGTATAACCGCTTCGTGCTCTCCAAATTGTGAGCACCCTTTTACTGGTTCAAATGGTTCATGATCTTCCTACTGTGGGAACATTTGCGTTGATATACGCACGTGCAGCTACACGCTTCCTGCTCTTCCTACTGTAGGAACACTTGTGCTGACATACGTGCATCTTTCACCGTGAATCTCTCTTCCAACAGCTTTGATAACATCTGTGATATAAGTGCATTTTGGGCTGCAAACTGCTATTTAAACTGTGTCGATATTTGCGTTGACGTCTCCGTTGATATCTCGATGACATCTGGGACATTGCAGGAAAAATCATATCTATGTCCATAGTGTTTGATGAGCGCGTCTCTTCCTTTTCTTTTATCTTTGCTGTCTCTTCCTCTAATTCCAACTGAAAGACATATTCCTCAACAGTAATATTTTCCGCCTGCATGGCCAACAGTGATTGTAATTAAATTTTTACTCCATTTGTCGCCAAACCACGTTGCTCCAGCTGCTTTTTCAGTTGTGGAATCTTCAGATTGCTAAACTTGGCCATTTTCAAATATTTATCTCCTTGGGAATTTATTTGACAAAAATTTTCGATATATATATCTACCTTACCCTTGAGTTCGATCACTGGATTGTTAAATAAAGGCTCATTTTAATAACTATACACTTATCTCTTGTGTACGATCACTTGATTGTTAAATAAAGGCCCAATTTAATGCTATACACTTATCTTTACTTCTAATTCCAACAACTTCACACTTATTGCTCGTTATTCTAGCTTACAACTCCTTGTTTACGTCTCAATTGATCTTAACACGACATCACTCTAACTAGAACTGTGTGTCCTTAATAAAATCTCGCTTTTAGAACATTCTGGCAACTACGAATTCGCTGTCTAGTTGCTTCTGGCTATTTATCGTCGGTTTAATTTTGTTCTTCATCCATGTTCGTTACAATATGTATATATTATATATTGTATATATATGTACATGCACATGCATCGAGTTGTACAATTAAAAACAAAAGTACGTGAGGCACTCGTCGAATGCCGCGATAAAGCTATTGTATAACATTTTTTTATCAAGTTATGCAATTATAATTATTTATTTATTTTTTATGCATTTTTTTTCTTTGATATTAATTCGAGTTTTTTCTTTCATAATAATTTAAGTTACAGTTTTTTTTATATAATTTTTTTAGTGAATAAATGAGAAGTTAATATTGTTGAAAATATTTTTATTATCTTACAATGCATGTAGATCTATATATCTGGAAAATACCGCGTCAATGGTGGTCCCATATTTTGTTGTGGATTCTTGTGGCCTATTATTCATTTTCAAATTAAGTTTTCCCGAAAAAAAAGTTGTCAATCGCACTGATATTTTATCAGCGAATTTGATGTTGAAATCGCCAGCCAAGATAAGTGGAAATTTATTACAATTGATAATCCAATTGAAATACCTAATTATTGTTGAAGTCAAACGAGATACTGTTCCGAAAGGTTGGGTAGTTATTTACCAAAATATTGTAATAATAATAATACTAATATTATGACTCCGAATATCGAAATTTATTTTATATTAATTAATATTTTATTAAATTCTATATTTTTATTTGCCTTTAAAATATTGTATCTTAAATGTTCTTATTTGCAAATCACCCTGATTCTTCCGCTCTTTAATTTATTTATTCCGCTTGAGATATGCGAAAATACGCCTATAACTATGCAATCATTTTGCGCAAACTTTCTGTTACGGAATTTCTTTATTCGGTCGATGCGCTCAAAGCTTGCGATAAAAGCTATGCAATAGTTTAAAAATGCCATGTCGTACCACAATATATACAAGTATACACATATACATATACATTTAGTTACTTAAGATAGAATTAAAATTGTATATAAAGTCAAGATATACAATAATAAACATAGAATGAAATAATTTTTTACTCAATGAAGATCTTTATTATCGTCGATCCGATTTTGTCTATCATCCGTGTTCGTCACAGTATAATCCAACAAGTAACAAAAGAATAACCCGTATCCTATGAGTGTAATACAGCTGAGATCACCTGATCGATATCTGCCTTTTTTTAAAAAGAGATTTAAATAAAGAAATGCAGTTTGATAATTTTTTTGTGAACAGGTATTTGTAATGGAAAACATTAATGAAAACTTACAAAAATATTTTTAAACAAAAGTTTATTATTATACATATTTATGGTTTTTCCTCACCACCTCTGAGGATGCAATATAGGCGCGTTATCGATCTGTTTTGAGTATGTGGTTCCCCAGGAAGCCTATATATATAATATTTTAGCGAACACGATTACCAGAACAAATCAGAATCGACGATAAACTGCCAGAAGCAACTAGACAGAATTTTCTAGTAGCGAACTTGTGTTAAAAATTTACTATATAAGGGCTGCCGGATTGTGTAGCAGACACAGTTCTAATTAGAGTGTTGCCGTATAAAAAGCAATTAAGCTATAAGCAATAAGTTGTAAACTCGAATATCGAGCAATAAGTGTTAAGTTGTTGGCATTAGAAATAAAGATAAGTGTATAGCCATTAAATTGGGACTTTAATTTAACAATACAGTGATCGAACTCAACAGTGAGTTACAGGTAGACGATTTATCGAGAAATCCGTTACAATTGGTGTCAGAAGTGGGATTGTCAAATAAATTCCCAAGGAGATAATTATTTGAAAATGGCCAAATTTAACAATCTGAAGATTCCACAACTAAAAAAGGAGCTGGAGCAACGTGGTTTGGCGACAAATGGATTAAAAACTGAATTACAATCAGCCATGGAGGCGGAAAACATTAATGTTGAGGAATATGTCTTTCACATGGAATTAGAGGAAAAGACAACAAAGATAGAAGAAAAGGAAGAGGCTCAATGCTCGTCAAAGAATGCTGGACATAAACGCAAATATCAACGCAAATGTCGCATTTAGAATCGCGGTTGTCAACGCAGTTGGAAGAGCAGTTCGCAACGCAAGATGCACGTATATCGGCACAGGTGTCCTCACAGTTGGAAGAACAGTTCGCTGCGCAAGATGCAAGTATATCAGCACAGGTGTCCTCACAGTTGGAAGAGTAGGATTCACGGATATCGCAGGTGGTCTCACAAATAGCAGAAGTGTCTTCACAGATTTCGGAAGAGCGGGATAGAATTAAAACTGAAGTGGATGAATTAAAAGATCATCCTTTGATGGCACTATTCCGTTCCATGTTTTTAAGCTTCAATTCGAAAAGACGGTATCTTCAAATAGTTGGAACGCTGAAGATAAATTAGCTGCATTGTTCGGTGCATTAAAAGGATCTGCAGCGGAGATATTACAGACCATTCCCAACTGTGAGGCGAGTAGTTATTAAACGTTGATAGGTGCATTAGAAAGACGGTATGGTAGTGAGCACAGGAAGCAGATATTTAAAATGGAGTGTTAAAATCGCCGCCAGAAAGCCAATGAGTCGTTGCAGGAGTTTGCTACAGAAATTGAGAGGTTAGCTCACTTAGCTTATGCACATAAATACCTGGAATATATCGAGGACACGAAAATTCAGACTTTCGTCAATGGAATACGAGATAACACTACACGCTTCCCTGCATTAACATGTCCAAAATTGACGTTTCCAGAAACCGTTTCGTATGTTCTGACACAGGAAACTGCATCTCTGCTTTGCAATCAAACATTTAAAGCTCACAAAGCAGAAATAGAGGAACACACTTGGGTGAACCAATTACTTAAAAAATTTACAACATGCAGAAAGCACTGGAAACATATACGGAAGCGCATAAGAAAAATAATGGTGTGCTTAAATGCTTCAACTGCGGAAAAGTGGCCATATTGCACGCAACTGTAACCAGCCCAATAATCCAGTTGGACGTAAACGCAAAGTTAGTAGTCGCGGAAATGCTGATGCCATGTCCCGCCGTCCCTGTAATCTGGAATGCAGGCATTGCTCAAAAACTGAGGCCAAAGAAGACAGACATAGAAGTCCGATTAATGACTATAACATCGGACTGGGATCCGGAGAAGCTACGGAAATGTCAGCAAGACGATCCAGATTTGAAAAGTGTAATACATGGATTGGAGATGAATAAACTTCCAACGAGAGAAGAAATAGCTGCAGAAAGCCCAGTCGCAAAGGCTTATTGGGCACAATGGAATAGTTTGAAGTTAGTGTCTGGCTGCTTGCATCGCGTATGGGAAAGCGAAGATGGGCGAAGCTCACGAGCTCTGATGATTGTTCCAAAAGTAAGAATTCCTGAAGTTCTCAACGAGCTGCACAACGGTCCAAGTGGATAACACATGGGTATCAATAAAACCTTGGAGAAATTAAAACAAAGTTTTAATTGGGTTGGTTGTCGTCAATCAGTTACGGAGTGGATCGCCAATTGTGTCGAGTGCATTGCTGTCAGATGTAGCAGTAGAATTCAGGTGCGCCGTTTGAGCGAGTAGCCATGGATGTAGCTGGTCCATTTCGTATCAGTAAATTAGGAAACAGATATGTTTTGGTAGCCATGGACTATTTTAGCAAATGGCCAGAGATATACGCAATTCCTAACCAAGAGGCATAAACAGTAGCGGATGTATTCATCAACAATTGGGTATCGAGATATGGTGTTCCAATAGAATTACATTCTGACCAAGGGAGAAATTCTGAATCAGCTTTAATACAGGAGATATGCCAGAAGCTGGGTATTCGGAAAACCCGTACAACTGCACTCCATCCGCAGTTTGATGGCATGGTAGAACAATTCAATCGAACTTTGGAAGAACATTTGAGGAAAGTTGTGGACAAGTATCAAAAAGATTGGGATACCCATATATCCTTGTTCCTGATGGCTTATCGGTCTGCTGAACATGAAATAACGGGGCAGACTCCAGCAAGGGTAATTTTTGGTAATGATCTTCGACTACCAATTGATTTAAAATTTGGAATTAACGCCAACGGAGGAAGGAATACTTAGCAATTCAATAGCATCCTAGAAGACGAGATGAGGGATATACATGCTATGGTGAGACAGCGCACCAAAATTATGGGCGATAGGATGAATGAAAAATACGACAAGGCAATAAACTCAGACGGTTTTATTGAAGGCGATTGGGTATTGCTATATCTCCCAAATTACAGTGTAATTGATGTAGTATATCGCATACACACCACTGGAAGACTAAGGAATAAAATGAAGGTGGTTCATCTGGAACGGCTTGCAACGTTTGGTACCGCAAATATGTCTAATCGGGACGATCAGACTTAGGCAGTGTGGCGAACACGAATACCAGAACAAATCCGAATCGACGAAAACCTGCCAGAAGCAACTAGACAGCGAATTCGTAGTTGCCAGAATGTTCTAGTAGCGAACTTGTGTTAAAAATTTACTATATAAGGGCTGCCAGACTGTCCACCAGTCACAGTTCTAATTAGAGTGTTGCCGTGTAAAAATCAATTAAGCTATAAGCAATAAGTTGTACTCAAGAGTGAGATACAGGTAGCCGATTTGCCGAGAAATCCGTTACAATATATAGAGTTCTAAATGAATCTACTTTTCGTAACAAATATAGGAAAAATTATATATATATATACTCAGGTTCACTTCATGGATAGTATTGTAATTACATTAACAATATAAGTCGAAATAATCACTTAAAACAAAAATCAAAATGAATGTATAAAACCAGGTACACTTCAGTTGTATTCATTAACATGACAAAACAATCTTCTTGTATTACAATAATTTCAACAAAAACCAAAATATATATAAACAAGTAAGAAAGGGCTAAGTTTGGATGTAACCGAACATTTTATACTCTCGAAAATTTAAATAGTATACTCCTTTGAGATTAGTATACTACTTAGGAGCTTGAACAGTTTTGGTTCGATTTAGACAATTTTTGGCCACAAGGTGTCATACTTCAAACGCATTATTCACGCAAAGTTTTATCCCGATACAATCATTTTTGCTTGATATGCATAGTGGAAAGTGACAGAATCAGATGGAATTGAAAATGGTGTTATATGGGAAGTAGGCGTGGTTGTAGTCCGATTTCGCCCATTTTCGCACTATGACATAGAAATATGAAAAGAACGTTATGCACCGAATTTGGTTGAAATCGGTTTAAAAGATCTCAAGATATGGGTTTTCACCTAAAAGTGGGCTGTCCAAAGCCCACTGTCTAATTTTGAACGCGCTTCCTATAAAGTCATCTCATACCATCCCAGAGATAAAATTTAATGGCTCTGGCGTGTTTAGTGCTTGATTTATCGCGCTTTTAGTAGTTTTTAACAGTACCGTTATATGAGGAGTGGGCGGAGTTGCCACCAGATTTCAACTATTTTCACACCGTCGATAGAAGTGCTAAAAACATTTGCTACCAGTGAATTTTGTTATTATAGCATTAGCGGTTTAGGAGATATGCACATTAAACCTATTAGAGGCGGGACCACGCCTACTTTAAAAAAAAAAGTTTAACTGCAGATGCCCCTCCTTAATGTGATCCTGTGTACCAAATAACAGTCTTGTATCTTATTGCGGAGCTTAGTTACGGCAATTTATTTGTTTTTGATTAATGACGTTTTGTGGGCGTGGCAGTGGTCCGATTACGCCCGTCTGCAATACCAACCGTCTCACGGTATCAAGAAACACGTGTACCAAGTTTCATTAAGATATCTCAATTTTTACTCAAGTTAGAGCTAGCACGGACGGACAGACGGACAGACGGACAGTCACCCGGATTTCAACTCGTCTCTTCATCCTGATCAGTTATATAAACATAACCCTATATCTAACTCGATTAGTTTAAGGTGATACAAACAACCGTTAGGTGAACAAAACTATTATACTCTGTAGCAACAGGTTGCGAGAGTATAAAAATAGGGTAGAAGTCATGAACAACAATATTATTAAACCAAAAAATGTACTAATTAGTAAGTAATATATACAAAAGATTCTAAATCAGTCACAGCGATATTCTTATTAAATGTAAATTTAATCTTTAGGAATTTTAATAATCGAAAAATATTTGAACATGTAATCAAAACATTCTTAAAGTTATAAATTTTAAAACATAAAACGGCAACAAACTGTAGTAAATTTGAGGCGTTTGGATGCTTTAGTAGTAGAATATTAGTAGGTAATCCTTTATTAGTATAATATTTGAGGAACCCGTACCAAGTGGGACATTTTTGCGAGTGGATTAGTGAATATCTTAGGATTGGTTACTTGTAAATTTATACAATGGTCGTTGTTCAAACAAACTGTCTCCAAACTTTTTGTAAAGTAGCAACGCTGCAGCTGTGCTTGTGACATTTTTGCTTCAATTGTTGGCGCCAATAGATTTATTCAATAATTTCGCCGGAGTTAAGCAATGGATAAATATATTACAAGGAAAGTAGGTAACGAAAGGTGATAAATCAACCAATAGTCTAGGAACTGAATGCAATAGTTTGCATCACAATGGTGCAATATATTCTGATAAATGCATAGAATTGAAGAGCAACGACGAGGGGGGAATTAAGCATACGAAGGGATTCTCTAAAGTTTGAACATTTGATTTAAGTAATTAATATTCACCTACTTTTATGTGGGTTTTGTAAGATCTCAAGAAAAAATTAGGCCAAATGCATTTAATGCGGCAAAGAATACAAAACGAGTGGGAATACGAGTAACTTGCGTGATCATTTGATAAGATTTCATCGCGATTGCGACAACAATGAAGAGTCCTTGGACATTGATTATCCTAGTACTTCTGGCAGTCGTCAATCTAGCATAAGATCAGTTGCGTCATATTTCAGTAGAGCCATTGAATACGAAAAGAATTCAAAAAGTAAAAAAAAAACATCGAAGACGCTTTGTCGCGTTTAGTGACTAAGGGTTATCAACCTATAAACATAGTGTGTGGTGAAGAGTTCAAAAATTGTATCCACGATTTGTGTTGCCGTGTGCCAAAAGTTTAGTGTTGATATGCTGAAAAAACAATTCGACAGTACGTTAGTAAGTTCAAATTAAAATCCTTTCTATCGAATCTTGATCGTGTTAGTATTACATGAGACGCCTGCTCCTCCACTTCAAATGAGTCTTACGTTATCATCACTCGCCAATTTCTTGTAAATTTTGAACTAAAATCGTGTGTCCTGTCAACGAAAAAACTGAAAGATCCAACAAATTATAACGCAACAAATATACTTAGCTTATTTTATACAGAGGGTATTGAATGATTGGGAAATTATCCAAAAAGTTCGTGGTATAGTGACATAATGCCAGTGACAGATTAATGCTTGTACTCTACTGAAAAAACGCATATTGGTTGCTATGAGCATACACTAAACCTGGCGGTTCAAGATAGTTTGTTACGGAGGGAAGATCTTGCACATTTGCGGAAATAATGTTGAGACATTGTATCTTTTTTTAAATATAGTACAATAGCATACTGAATTTTTCATGAGTGTGTTCAAGTGCAGGAAATAGAAAACCTCTACAATTTGTTGCAGGAAGTTCAAACGAGGAGAAATAGCACATATTTTATGTTGAAATGGATTATAGCAAAATAAAATAATATGAATATTATTTAATCGTTTCACTTGTACACTAACCTTTTTGCACTTTAACGAAAAATGATACGGCGTATAAAAAGGGAACACGGGCGGAAACTTGCGGACGTCTGATCGGGGCGATTCGCTGATGAGAAAGAAGCTTTTTGGTCTATTGTTACTCCCTTTTGAGTGTTGGGTAGTGTAGAGTTGTGGTAGGATGTGATGTGTATGTGTGGGTGGTCTGTGTGGTGTGATATCTGCGTGGTGTGATGTCTGCAGGGGTGGTGTGTGTTTGTGTGTGTTAATGGGTGGAGTCTTCTTGTGGATCGTGTTGATGTGGTGTGTTGGCGCTCAGTGGCGCGTATGGAGGGGGGAGGCGTAACTCATCTAGCCATCCCGGCCCCCCTAGGCGAATTTTAGCCTAGCAACCGCTGGAGTTGCTGCAGCGTGGCAACAACGCTGCTGAGGCCAGTGGAGCGGCGGTATGTTGGCCTGGGCTGCCGACGCCGCGTTGATGCCTCCTGTCGTCTCGGTCTGGATGGAGGTGGAACTGCCTGTCTTCGGTGGTGCTCCGGATGGCTGCTCTGCTGCGATCTGCGGCTTGGGGCGAGTTTTCGCCCGACGGCCCGCTTTGGGGTGCGGTGCAGCATAGTATGGTGCTGTCTATGGCACAGCTGGCAGAGCGTAACCGACGTACACTCCAGAGTCGTGTGGATCGTAGACAAACAGTTGAGGCAGTGCCCGTGGGCAACCTGCTGACGTTGTGGTGGCTGCATGCTTCGGAAAATGCTGCAGTGTTGCAGCCGGTGTGTGCGTCGACACAGTGGGCATCGGCTGTGTTGAGGTACCGTTGCCGGTGCTGATGAAGGTGGTAGTAGTCGCGGGCCATTATGGGGAGCGGTTGCAGGGACGATTGCCGCTGCGGTTCGTGGTGTTGCAGTTGCCCCAGGGCGCGGCACATTGATGGCGGACCTCACAGCTGGCGTTGGTGTTGCTGCCATATCTACTTCCATATTGATCTGTATGAAGAAGTTGGAATGATTATACATTTGTGGCATGTAAATTTATGGCGAATGTGCCACGGTGTGTGGCAGGAGTGGATCGTCAATTTGATCGATCATTGCGGTTAGAATGTTTGGTTTATAACGGTTTTGTGATTTGCGGGTTTATTGGTTAGTTCTACGACTAATTCATTTGCGTCGCGGTAATATCGGCGGATTGGTTGTTATTTGCGGTTTTGTCATGAGATACGGTTGGCAGAAAACATAATTTCACGAGCGGTCTTGTCAGCGTTCCGCTTTGAGTACGGAGAACGACTACTCGTATATGACCGTCGGAACCGTAATATAATTTTTCTATGCGGCCAAGCCGCCATTCTGGGGGGGGTAGACAATCATCGTGTATGATAACACAGTCTCCAAGCTTTGGTGCCTTTTCTGGAGTTTGCCATCGGTACCTTTTATGAAGGTCCTTGATGTACTCTTCCTCCCATCGACGGCTGAAATCATGATGGAGAATTTTGATTCTTTCCCATCGATTTAATAGGGATAGCGACCCCACGCCTGGCTCAGGTATGGCCAGAATGGGTGCTCCTTTGAGAAAATGCCCTGGAGTTAGGGCTGTGAAGTCGGAGGGATCTTGCGAGAGTGTGGTGAGTGGCCGTGAATTGAGAACGGCTTCAATTCGGATTAATAAGGTAGTGAATTCTTCATAATTGAATTTATAATTTCCAGCTACTTTTTTGAAGTGGGATTTGAAGCTTTTTACAGCTGATTCCCATAAACCACCCATATGAGGAGCGCTTGGGGGGATAAATTGCCAATTAATGCCTTGGGGCGCGTACTTTTGTAAAATCTCAGGTGAGACTTGTTTGATAAAGGCCACAAATTGTTTTTCGGTGGCTCTTTGAGAGCCGATAAATGTTTTACCATTATCGCTCATGATCTTCGATGGAAAGCCGCGTCGACCGACGAAGCGAGCAAATGCCGCAAGAAAAGCCTCCTTCGTCAGATTAGTACAAAGCTCAAGATGCACTGCTTTTGTCGTAAAACAGACAAAAACAGCCACATAGCCTTTCATCAGAATGGGAGACCTTAACATGGACGGCTTTATTTGAAAAGGCCCAGCAAAGTCGACACCTGTGATGGAGAAAGGCAGAGCGAAGTTGCAGCGTTCCGGGGGAAGTGCTGCCATAATCCGTGTTCTCATCTTTTGCTTGTGCGTGGTACAGATTTTGCACAAGAAAATGCACTTCTTTATTTGGGGCTTAAGTCGGGGAATGTAAAATTCCTGGCGGACCATATGTTGCATGAGGCGATGTTCGGCATGAAGCATTAATATGTGGATATAATTGATGAGTAGTGTAGCAAGTCGAGGCTTCTCTGGAACAATTATGGGATGGCGTTCGTTATACGTTAGGTTTGAATTGGCAAGCCGACCATTCACACGAATAAGACCTTTCGTGTCTAGGAATGGGTTAAGAACTAAGAGTGAACTCCTTTTGTCAATGGGTTTTGATTCTCTTAATAGTGTTATATCGCGACTGAAGTAGCGCGTTTGAGTTGATGCGATTAGAGCGACCTTTGCCTTTTGCAATTCTAGGTGCGTCAATGTATCGCATTGGAGGTACTCTGGGGGAACTCCCTTAACTTTAATTTTAAGTCGCTCTATGAACTTTAACATATAGGCGATTACTCTGAGGGCTCGGGAGAACGATGAAAATCGCTCAAGGATGTCAGTATCCTCCACTGCTGTGTGAAAGGAGTCGATTTTTCGACTTTCTGGGGCTATTATATTGCGCATGGGCGATTGTGGCCAAGAATCGGGAGATTCTGTTAACCATCGGGGACCATTCCACCAGAGGGTGGTGGTGGTAAGGTGCAGCAGTTGCACCCTCTTGTACCTAGATCGGCAGGATTGTCAGCACTGGCTACGTGTCGCCAAGTGGCTGATCCCACTAGGTCAAGTATTTGAGACGTTCGATTGGAAATATACGTCTTCCATGCATGTGGGGGTTTTTCTAACCAGGCTAGTACGATTTCAGAATCGGACCACATATACAATTTGTATTTTGCCATATTTAAAGGCATTCGCACCATGGATACTAGTTTGGCTAGTAGTAGCGCTCCGCACAGTTCAAGTCGTGGCAGACTTATTGTTTTTAACGGAGCTACTTTTGCTTTTGCTACTAGCAAGTGGCTTGTGGTCGCAAAGTCGCTTTGTGTGCGAACATATATAGTTGCGCAATATGCCTTTTCAGAAGCGTCACAGAAGCCGTGTAGCTCGACTTTGTGCTCTGGAGCATAATTTACCCCTCGTGGGATTTGTATCTGTGAGATATCGTTTAGATTATTTGCAAACTGGGACCACTTTTCTAAACGAAGTGGTTTTACTTGTTCGTCCCAGTCGGTTCCATCTAGCCATAATTCTTGTATTAGAATTTTTGCTTGTATCATAACTGGCGAAAGCCATCCTGCGGGGTCGAAAAGTTTCGCCACAGAGGATAGAATTTGTCGCTTCGTTATGGCGGATAATTCAGATATTGACTCTGTAGTTTATGAAAACTGGTCAGATATCGCATTCCATTGGATCCCCAGAGTTTTTGTTGTACTTTCCTTTTCGAATTTAAGGAAATTAGTGTCCAACAGATTTTCTTTAGGTATATCCTTTAAGATATTAGGGTGGTTCGCCGTTATCTTTTTTAACGGAAACCTGCGGTTTTGAGGGCTTGTGTCACTTGTGCTAGTGACTCGTATGCTTGTGGAAGACTGTGACTTCCAGACAGAATATCGTCTACATACGTTTGTGTTTTTAACACCTGGGTTGCCAGAGGAAATTCTGACTTGGTGTTTCCTGCCAATTCGTGCAGTGTTCGAATGGCTAAATATGGAACACAGTTGACACCAAAGGTAACTGTTTTCAATTTATAGTCGCGGAGTGGACTATTGGGAGATTTTCGGAAAATAATTCGCTGAAAATCTTGATCGGTTTTTATGTACGACTATTTGTCTATACATTTTTTCGACGTCTCCGTTAAATACGTATTTGAATATACGCCAATTTAAAATGAGTAGCATTAAATCTGGTTGGAGCATGGGTCCCGTAAATAGGATATCATTTAGGGAGTTCCCCGAGCTAGTAGATCTTGATGCATTAAACACAACTCTTACTTTAGTTGTTTTTTGTCTGGCTTTACTACTGCGTGATGAGGCAAGTAAAATGAGTAATATTTGCCATTTATGATTTTTTCGCATGGACTTACTTCCTCCACGTGGTCTAAATGGAGATATTCTTCCAACACACCATCATATACTGGTTTGAGTTCGCCTTTTTTAAGTAGGTTTCTTTCCATACTTTGAAACTGCTGTATTGCAGAGGTGCAAGAGTGACCTAAGGCGATTGTGTTGGGAAATTGTTGTTTTAGTAGTAGTCGTACGACGTACCGACCATTATCTGATCTAGTAGTTGTGGCTTTGTAAAAGTCTTCACAATACTGATCTTCAGGGGTTGTGATTGATATGGGGGGGAGTTCTTCTAACTCCCAAAATTTTTTCAATTGTGAATTGAGGTATTCGTTTGAGATTTCCTAAAACCTAAGTGGTCATGGTGGTAACTGGTTTCGAAACTAGTCCACTTAGGATCCACCCAAAAATAGTATTTTGTGCCAGAAGTGTATTTGAAATTTTCTCAATACCTTCGAGTATTATCTGTGGTATGAGATCGCTGTCTAATAGAAGGTCTATTTGAGCGGGAGTGTTGCAGTTGGGATCTGCTATCTTTAGGTGTGAAACCTTTTGCCAATGCTTGCTATTTATGTGATAGCTTGGAAGCATATTTGTAAGTTGCGGTAAGACTATAGCTTCTGCTTGTATGTGCTTATCCGCTTGGGGGGAAATTAGGGTAATGGGGCAGATTTTATTTGAGTTTTGGACTACTCTTCCGCCCATTCCCGTGATTTCAAAATTGGCTAGTTTTGTTGGCAGTTGTAGCCTAATTTGAGCCCTAGACGCTATAAAAGATCGTTGTGATCCTTGGTCTATTAAGGCCCTAAGTTTAAACAGTTCTCCTCGGTGTTCGATTGAGACGACTGCTGTGGGTAGTAGTACTCTACTTTGATTTTCGCTGTGTAGCGTTTGGGTTTTTAATGCCTTTGAGCAGCATGGTGCTTCTTGGCAATTTTCGGGATTTGCTGTTGTAACTAAACCCCTGACTTTTTTCGTATTTGCGCTGTTTGGGGGTGAACTGGAAAAATTATTTATATAAAGCATAGAATGATGTCGTTTATGACAATAAACGCAATTGAACTTGCTTTCACACTCTTTTAGAGTATGCGAACGTGACAAGCAGTTCGTGCAAAGTTTTTTTGTTCTCCCAAAATTGTTCCTATCGACAATATTTAATTTTTTGAATTTATCGCAAGATTTAAGTTTATACCCTGTACACAGTTCGCATGACGTTTGTTTATACTGTTCGGATGTGAACGATTGATTTTTAAAAAAACTTCAATTTAAATTGTTATTGCTACTGGTTTGGGGTCTATTGAGGTCGTTTTGAACGTTCTTAGTTCTAACTAGTTTTTTGTCTACCCTTTCTGCTATTTGTTTGGGTAGTTAAAAATTCTTTCATTTGCTGCCACGTTGGGCATTTTCTCCGAGATGAGAGCGATTGCTCCCACAAAAGTAACGATTTTTCTGGTAATGCCGCAGTGCATATATTTACCAGAATAGGGTCCCAGCTGTCTGTGGGAATATTTTGTGTCGATAAAACCGACAAACAATTAGAAACAGTGGATTGTAATCTAATAAATTCATCACTTGTTACTTTCTGAATTTTAGGCAAGTTCTTTAGTATCGTTACTTGCTTATCGACCAATATTCTTTCATTTTCGTATCTCGCTTTTAGAGCTACCCAAGCCAGATTGAAATTATCGTCATTTAGTGCGAACTGTTTGACTATGACGCCTGCTTGACCTTTTGTTTTGTATCGGAGGTGATACAATTTTTGCGCATTTGTTAATTTTGGGTGGTTTATGTAAATGGCTGTAAACATGTCCCGGAAGGACGGCCATTGTTCGTAACCACCATGAAAGATTTCTGTATCACATGTGGGCACCTTGAGATGGATGCCTGAACTTGCTTCATGACTTTGGATTTGTGGCAGCTTGGCTGTGGAGTAGGTGCAATTGCTTTGATTAATTTTAGTTGATCAGAAATCATTGCTTTTGTTTCTTCGAACTGGTCTAAGCAGTTTTCGTATTTTGCGTAAGCCGAAGATTTGAAATTTTCTGGTAGATCTGAGTCGTCAGATTCTACAATTGCATCATATGCAGCTTGGAGACGTGACCAAAAATTGTCAAGATTGTCTTTTTTGATTTCTAATACCGATTCAGAATTGTCCTGAATCGGCGAAGATGAAAATCGAGTGCAGTATCGTATTAGACTGTCACTCTCAGAGATAAATTTGGTGTATGAAATATCTTTCACCCGTTTTTGTTTTGTAGCACCTTGCTTTGAGCGTGTAGCTTCTGCAGGTGTACATGGACTCTTTTCTTCAGAAATCATTTTTGGAACTTTTAGCAACTGAGTTGTTTTAGAATCTTTCGAGTCTGAGCTCATTTAAGAGATGTACCGAAATAAAATAAAATATTTTCAATATAAGAAATATATGTATATTTGAAACCTCTTTTAAGAAAATAAGGGTGTTTTTGTAACAAATTAATATCGTTTTTAAACTCGTTTGAGTACCTAACTCTTTTATGATAGTAAGAGTTTTTATTTAATTAAATGAATATATTACGCGTATTTCGGGTTTTATCGTTTTTTTATTTTTATATTATTTAATTAATTAATATTAAACGCAAATGTTTTTATTTTTACTTTGATTTGTATGTATTATGTGTCCGTAATTCCTATAGGGTATACCTATAAGCGGATCAGCTGATACATATGTACCTGTCGTTATGCGAAATTGAGAGCTCGTCTTAGAGATCAATGCACTTTGTACATATGTATGTATGTAATCTATTATGTTTTAATATGCTTTTCGCAATCCTGCTTGTTTTTGTTGGTCAAAGAACAAGGGGTATTGCGAGTATGTGCCAATGTGGACTTAGAATATTATATGTATATATGCAATCCTACTTGTTTTTGTTTAACAAAAAACAAGGGGTATTGCGGAATATTTGCCAATGTGGACTTTGAAGCGAAGTACTTATGTATTTTTGTATACCTGAGCGTGTATATCTACGCAGTGCGAAAAGACCGCGAAAAGGAAAGAATATACCGCAGGTATTCTTGTAAAATGTATGTATATACGTATGGATTTCACGTAATATATTTTTGCGGAATATATGTACGCAGTGCGAAAAGACCGCGAAAAGTAGAATAATTTACCGCAGTTGTTCGAGTAGAATTTATATATATATGTATGTATATAAATTTTTAGTGATATATGTATGTATATATTTATATATGTTAAATATAATATGTATATGTTTGTTAAAATTTATTTTGTACGTTTTGGCATTTGTTTGTGTTTTTTTTCTTTTGATTTGCCTTTGCTTATTTTACGCAATCCTGCTTATACTTGATTAAGTATAAGGGGTATTGCTGGAAATTGGTGCAAGTAAATACTTGAATTATTTAGTTTTAGAAATGTTTTTGTGTATTTGAACACAACGGTAAGCATTTAGGTAATCAAGAGTTCGTTGGATATATATTTTTTACCAAACTGTTTTATATCTTAGCGGTATTTTGGTTTTTACCGGAAAAGAAACCGAAATATAAAAACAGTTTGGTAACCGCTTTTTTATACTCTCGCAACCTGTTGCTACAGAGTATAATAGTTTTGTTCACCTTACGGTTGTTTGTATCACCTAAAACTAATCGAGTTAGATATAGGGTTATATATATATAAATAATCAGGATGAAGAGACGAGTTGAAATCCGGGTGACTGTCTGTCCGTCCGTCCGTCTGTCCGTCCGTCCGTGCAAGCTCTAACTTGAGTAAAAATTGAGATATCTTTATGAAACTTGGTAGACATGTTTCATGGTACCGTGAGACGGTTGGTATTGCAGATGGGCGTAATCGGACCACTGCCACGCCCACAAAACGCCATTAATCAAAAACAAATAACTTGCCATAACTAAGCTCCGCAATAAGATACAAGACTGTTATTTGGTACACAGGATCACATAAGGGAGGGGCATCTGCAGTTAAAATTTTTTTTTAAAAAGTGGGCGTGGTCCCGCCTCTAATAGGTTTAATGTGCATATCTCCTAAACCGCTAATGCTATAATAACAAAATTCACTGAAAGCAAATGGTTTTAGCACTTCTATTGATGGTGTGAAAATAGTTGAAATCGGGTGGCAACTCCGCCCACTCCCCATATAACGGTACTGTTAAAAACTACTAAAAGCGCGATAAATCAAGCACTAAACACATCAGAGACATTAAATTTTATCTCGGAGATGGTATAAGATGACCTTATAGGAACCAGAGTTTTTGTTGTACTTTCCTTTTCGAATTTAAGGAAATTAGTGTCCAACAGATTTTCTTTAGGTATATCCTTTAAGATATTAGGGTGGTTCGCCGTTATCTTTTTTAACGGAAACCTGCGGTTTTGAGGGCTTGTGTCACTTGTGCTAGTGACTCGTATGCTTGTGGAAGACTGTGACTTCCAGACAGAATATCGTCTACATACGTTTGTGTTTTTAACACCTGGGTTGCCAGAGGAAATTCTGACTTGGTGTTTCCTGCCAATTCGTGCAGTGTTCGAATGGCTAAATATGGAACACAGTTGACACCAAAGGTAACTGTTTTCAATTTATAGTCGCGGAGTGGACTATTGGGAGATTTTCGGAAAATAGTTCGCTGAAAATCTTGATCGGTTTTTATGTACGACTATTTGTCTATACATTTTTTCGACGTCTCCGTTAAATACGTATTTGAATATACGCCAATTTAAAATGAGTAGCATTAAATCTGGTTGGAGCATGGGTCCCGTAAATAGGATATCATTTAGGGAGTTCCCCGAGCTAGTAGATCTTGATGCATTAAACACAACTCTTACTTTAGTTGTTTTTTGTCTGGCTTTACTACTGCGTGATGAGGCAAGTAAAATGAGTAATATTTGCCATTTATGATTTTTTCGCATGGACTTACTTCCTCCATGTGGTCTAAATGGAGATATTCTTCCAACACACCATCATATACTGGTTTGAGTTCGCCTTTTTTAAGTAGGTTTCTTTCCATACTTTGAAACTGCTGTATTGCAGAGGTGCAAGAGTGACCTAAGGCGATTGTGTTGGGAAATTGTTGTTTTAGTAGTAGTCGTACGACGTACCGACCATTATCTGATCTAGTAGTTGTGGCTTTGTAAAAGTCTTCACAATACTGATCTTCAGGGGTTGTGATTGATATGGGGGGGAGTTCTTCTAACTCCCAAAATTTTTTCAATTGTGAATTGAGGTATTCGTTTGAGATTTCCTAAAACCTAAGTGGTCATGGTGGTAACTGGTTTCGAAACTAGTCCACTTAGGATCCACCCAAAAATAGTATTTTGTGCCAGAAGTGTATTTGAAATTTTCTCAATACCTTCGAGTATTATCTGTGGTATGAGATCGCTGTCTAATAGAAGGTCTATTTGAGCTTTAGGTGTGAAACCTTTTGCCAATGCTTGCTATTTATGTGATAGCTTGGAAGCATATTTGTAAGTTGCGGTAAGACTATATCTTCTGCTTGTATGTGCTTATCCGCTTGGGGGGAAATTAGGGTAATGGGGCAGATTTTATTTGAGTTTTGGACTACTCTTCCGCCCATTCCCGTGATTTCAAAATTGGCTAGTTTTGTTGGCAGTTGTAGCCTAATTTGAGCCCTAGACGCTATAAAAGATCGTTGTGATCCTTGATCTATTAAGGCCCTAAGTTTAAACAGTTCTCCTCGGTGTTCGATTGAGACGACTGCTGTGGGTAGTAGTACTCTACTTTGATTTTCGCTGTGTAGCGTTTGGGTTTTTAATGCCTTTGAGCAGCATGGTGCTTCTTGGCAATTTTCGGGATTTGCTGTTGTAACTAAACCCGTGACTTTTTTCGTATTTGCGCTGTTTGGGGGTGAACTGGAAAAATTATTTATATGAAGCATAGAATGATGTCGTTTATGACAATAAACGCAATTGAACTTGCTTTCACACTCTTTTAGAGTATGCGAACGTGACAAGCAGTTCGTGCAAAGTTTTTTTGTTCTCCCAAAATTGTTCCTATCGACAATATTTAATTTTTTGAATTTATCGCAAGATTTAAGTTTATGCCCTGTACACAGTTCGCATGACGTTTGTTTATACTGTTCGGATGTGAACGATTGATTTTTAAAAAAACTTCAATTTAAATTGTTATTGCTACTGGTTTGGGGTCTATTGAGGTCGTTTTGAACGTTCTTAGTTCTAACTAGTTTTTTGTCTACCCTTTCTGCTATTTGTTTGGGTATGGCTAAATGAGCTCAGCCTCCCGCCCTAATGCAGTCAACCACACCGCACAACACACCACTCACACGACAACACAACACACCACTTACAGGACAACACTGGCACACCACACCTGGAAACACGCACACACCACGCACCAAAGCAACCTTACTGGAAGCAGCAGCATACACCCACACACAATAACTCTACACACCAACATTAACAAAAGGAGGGAGGGCGATCGCGCCGACCCTCTTTTCCATCGAAAGCGCTAAACCGAGAAGTCGCAGTTGAAGTTCCGCCTTTTTTCCACGGTCGTAGATCCCGATTATCTTTTAACAACTTATAAAGTGAAATTGTAATTTTTTGATTTTGATTGTTATAAATATTAATATCTTTATAAATACATGATATTGTAAATTGCGTAAAACGTTTGCGATAGAAATAAATTGTGTAATAATTTTCTAAACTTTTACAAATACGTGAGCGTTTAGTGGAACGAAAAGGTGAGGAAAAGTTACAAAAGTGAATATGGTCCTTCGAGCCTAAAAGAAAGGCACTATCGATGTATAAAAAAAAAAAAAAAAAATTACACATATGACCAAAGTGCAGTGAAACGGTGACAAAACCCGTAAATTACATATAGAAATATGTATATAAAGTGACCAAGTGACCAAAGTGCAGTGAAACAATAAAAAAATTCCGGAAAATAAAAACCGGCGTGAAGTGCAAAAACAAAAGTGCATTTACAAAAATTAAAAAATACATACACATATGTACATATAACAAGTGCAGTTATTGAAAGCAAATGAATTATGGATATACATATGTACCGGTGAAAAGTTTCATATATATTTAATATATACTTCAAAAAGCACATCAAAAATAAAGTGAAAAAAAAAAAAACCAAAAAAAAAAAAAAAACAAAGCGGGCGCGAAATTAAACCAAATAACCCATATAAGCGGGCGCGAAAGCAACAACAATATTAACAATAAACCTAAACGGGCGCGAACTAAAATAAAACATAAGATCCAAATATAATAGGCACGGAGGTTACACCAATCATCTGGAACAAAGAGGAAAGGACTTTACAACACAGATATTCTAAATAAATATATAATACCCCCTAAAGCCCCTGGAGGAATGCCAAGTGAGTTGTATCGTTTCCATTATTCATTATTGTATATACATATGTATGTAGTATGTTGAAATACGATTTTATATCGATCATATAAATTCAGGAATATATCCGCTAACGTTCTAGACAAACGGGAACCAAACTGTTTCTATTTACGGTTATTTTACGGGAAAACTGAAAATACCGCTATCACGCAAAACAGTTTGGTATAGCATATATATATTACAATAATATATATATAATACAATATCAAATACATACATAATAAATCAATGCCTATAAGCTTACCATTGTGTTTTAAAAACACGTCAATTTCCCAAAAAAAAAAAAAAATTTTCAAGCATTTACTTGCGAAAAATTTCCGACAGACCCCTTAGGCTTAACAAAGCAATAAGCAGGTCTGCATAAAAAAAAGTAAGAAAAGGCAAAATAACAACTTAAATACAATAAAAGAAAATAAAGAAGAGAAAAGAGACAGATTTGAGTAAACATATTTACATACATATATACATATATACAATACAGGTATGTTCATATTTATTATATGCATATTATATATACGTAATTCCTAAGTGCAAAATAGCAAAGCGAAAGCGAAAGCTAAAAAAAAAAAAAACAAAAAAGGTGCTCTCTTGCATACGCACAAATTTAGATATCTAAATATATTTACAAGAATCTATACACACATAAGTGCAGTCGGTAAAATACCTGTATTTTACCAATTCTCTTAATTCGTACCGCGGAAATAATACGCATATACATATACATATGTACATACGTACATACAGTATCCAATGCACTTAGGCCTGCATACTCTTAATACATAGGGTACACTCGTGCGAAAAAGTAATCGTAACATTTCGCAAATTAAAACAGTACGACAAACGGAATTTTAATTTGGCCAATAACAAAAATATAGCACGGTTTAATAATAAATACAAAAAAGAAAAATAATTTATATATATATATATTCATATATGTATATTGGTTGAGCAACAACTAAATTATATTCAAAGTCCACTTCGGCATCTATTCGGCAATACCCCTTGCAGTAAGCAAGCAGGATTGCATACAGGAATTCAAAGCACAAACAAATCGTGCATACTTTTATATATAAAGTGATCTCTTCACGAGCGCTCATTTGTACATTAATCCAATATATATATAAACTGAACTATAGGTATACCCTATAGGACTTGCGGACACAAAAAAAAAAAAAAATTTTTTTTAAATAATTGCGGTTATTAATAAAGAATTAAATATAAACTTTTGTAATTCTTACAAATAATAAAATATAATACAAATACTTATTTGATAACTCAAATAAAAAATCGGTCTTAATAATACAAAAAATTTTTTAATTCGAGCACCTTTGTTTATTGTATCCGAATTAAAAACTCTTATTTACGTAAAAGATTTTCGGTTGCAGTTATAATTTACAAAGTATCGCATATTTTATTAAATATACATTGAGAAAATTTACTTTTTTTAATTTTGCATTTTTCTTATGAGCACAGATTCAAAAGAATCTAAATCTTCACAACTATTGAAAGTACCAAAAATGATTTCGGACCAAAAAAGTCCATGTACACCTGCAGAAGCTACACGCTCTAAGCAAGGTGCGACAAAACAAAAAAGGGGTAGAGACATTTCATACACAAAATTCATTTCGGAAAGTGACAGTTTAATAAGATACTGCACTAGATTCTCATCTTCGCCAATTCAGGACAATTCTGAATCGGTTTTAGAAATCAAAAAAGACAATCTTGACAATTTTTGGTCACGTCTCCAAGCTGCATATGACGCAATTGTAGAATCTGACGACTCAGATCTACCAGAAAATTTCAAATCTTCGGCTTACGCAAAATACGAAAACTGCTTAGACCAGTTCGAAGAAACAAAAGCAATGATTTCTGATCAACTAAAATTAATCAAAGCAATTGCACCTACTCCACAGCCAAGCTGCCACAAATCCAAAGTCATGAAGCAAGTTCAGGCATCCATCTCAAGGTGCCCACATGTGATACAGAAATCTTTCATGGTGGTTACGAACAATGGCCGTCCTTCCGGGACATGTTTACAGCCATTTACATAAACCACCCAAAATTAACAAATGCGCAAAAATTGTATCACCTCCGATACAAAACAAAAGGTCAAGCAGGCGTAATAGTAAAACAGTTCGCACTAAATGACGATAATTTCAATTTGGCTTGGGAAGCTCTTAAATCTAGATATGAAAATGAGAGAATATTGGTCGATAAACAAATATCGGTATTAATGAACTTGCCAAAAATTCAAAAGGAAACAAGTGAAGAATTTATCAAACTTCAATCCACTGTTTCAAATTGTTTGTCGGTTTTATCGACACAAAATATTCCCACAGACAGCTGGGACCCTATACTGGTAAACATATGCACTGCCGCATTACCAGAAAAATCATTACTTCTATGGGAGCAATCGCTCTCATCACGAAGAAAATGCCCCACGTGGCAACAAATGAAAGATTTCCTAACTACCCAGTACGAAATCGCAGAAAGGGTAGATAAAAAAATGGTCAGAACGAAAACCGTTCAACACGACCTAAATAGAAGCTTCCACAGACCCCAAGCCAGTAGCAACAACAATTTAAATAGAAGCTTCTTCAGAAATCAAACGTTCTCATCCGAGCAGTACAAACAAACGTCATGCGAACTATGTACAGGGGGGCATAAGCTCAAATCTTGCGAGAGATTCAAAAAATTGAATATTATCGACCGAAACAATTTTGTAAAAACAAAGAGACTTTGTACAAACTGCTTGTCACATGCGCATACACTTAAAGAGTGCGAAAGCAAATTTAATTGCGTTTATTGCCAGAAACGACATCATTCTATGCTTCATTATAACAATTTTTCCAGCTCACCCCCAAACAGCGCAAATATGAAAAGAGCCACGGGTTTAGTTGCAACAGCAAATCCCGAAGTGCGAAATCCCGATAATTGCCAAGAAGCACCATGCTGCTCAAAGGCATTAAAAACTCAAACGCTACACAGCGAAATCCAAAGTAGGGTACTACTACCCACAGCAGTCGTCTCCATCGAACACCGAGGAGAGCTGTTTAAACTTAGGGCCTTAATAGACCAAGGATCACAACGATCTTTCATAGCGTCTAGGGCACAAAATAGGCTACAACTGCCAACAAAACAAGCCAACTTTGAAATTACAGGAATGGGCGGAAGAGTAGTTCAAAACTCTAATAAAATCTGCTCCATTACCTTAATTTCCCCCCAAGCGGATAAGCACATACAAGCAGAAGCTATAGTCTTACCGCAACTTACAAATATGCTTCCAAGCTATCACATAAATAGCAAGCATTGGCAAAAGGTTTCACAACTAAAGCTAGCAGATCCCAACTGCAACACCCCCGCTCAAATAGACCTTCTATTAGGAAGCGATCTCATACCACAGATTATACTCGAAGGTATTGAGAAAATTTCAAATACACTGTATGGAAAAAAAACTTACTTAAAAAAGGTGAGCTTAAGCCAGAATACGATGGCGTGTTAGAAGAATACCTCCATTTAGATCACATGGAGGAAGTAAGCCCATGCGAAAAAATCATAAATGGCAAATATTACTCATTTTACTTGCCTCATCACGCAGTAGTAAAGCCAGACAAAAAAACAACTAAAGTAAGAGTTGTCTTTAATGCATCAAGATCTACTAGCTCGGGGAATTCCCTAAATGATATTCTATTTACGGGACCCACGCTCCAACCAGATTTAATGCTACTCATTTTAAATTGGCGTATATTCAAATACGTATTTAACGGAGACGTCGAAAAAATGTATAGGCAAATAGTCGTACATAAAGACGATCAAGATTTTCAGCGAATTATTTTCCGAAAATCTCCCAATAGTCCGCTACGCGACTATAAACTTAAAACAGTTACCTTTGGCGTCAACTGTGCTCCATATTTAGCCATTCGAACACTCCACGAACTGGCAGAAAACACAAAGTCAGAATTTCCTCTGGCAACCAAAGTGTTAAAAACACAAACATATGTAGACGATATCTTGTCTGGAAGTCACAGTCTTCCACAAGCATACGAGTCACTCTCACAAGTGGTAAAAGCCCTCAAAACCGCAGGGTTTCCGTTGAAAAAGATAACGGCGAATCACCCTAATATATTAAAAAATATACCGCATGAAAATTTGTTAGATACTAATTTCCTTAAATTCGAAAAGGAAAGTACAACAAAAACTCTGGGGATCCAATGGAATGCGATATCTGACCAGTTTTCATACACGACAGAGTCAATATCTGCATTATCCGCCATAACAAAGCGACAAATTCTATCCTCTGTGGCAAAACTTTTCGACCCCGCAGGATGGCTTTCGCCAATTATGATACAAGCCAAAATCCTAATACAAGAATTATGGTTAGATGGAACCGACTGGGACGAACAAGTAAAACCACTTCGTTTAGAAAAGTGGTCCCAGTTTGCGAGCAATCTAAATGATATCTCACAGATACAAATCCCACGAGGGGTAAATTATGCCCCAGAGCACAAAGTCGAACTACACGGCTTCTGTGACGCTTCTGAAAAGGCATATTGCGCAACTATATATGTTCGCACACAAAGCGACACTGCGACCACATGCCACTTACTAGTAGCAAAAGCAAAAGTGGCTCCTTTAAAAACAATAAGTCTACCACGACTTGAATTATGTGGAGCGCTATTACTAGCCAAACTAGTGTCCATCGTACAAACGCATTTAAACATGGCACAATATAAATTATATCTATGGTCCGATTCCGAAATCGTATTAGCATGGTTAGAAAAACCACCACATGCATGGAAGACGTATATTTCCAACCGAACGTCTCAAATACTTGACCTAGTAGGATCAGCCACTTGGCGACATGTAGCCAGTGCTGACAATCCTGCTGATCTAGGGACAAGAGGGTGCAAACCCCTGCACCTTGTCACCACCACCCTCTGGTGGAATGGCCCCCGATGGTTAACAGAATCTCCTGATTCTTGGCCACAATCGCCCATGCGCAATATAATAGCCCCAGAAAGTCGAAAAATCGACTCCTTTCACGCAACATTGCAGGATAATGACATCCTTGAGCGATTTTCCTCGTATCCCCGAGCCCTCAGGGTAATCGCTTACATGCTCAAGTTCATAGAGCGACTCAAAATTAAACTTAAGGGAGTAACTTCATTACACTCCCAATGCGATACAGTGACGCACCTAGACTTACAAAAAGCAAAGGTCGCTCTTATCGCATCTACGCAAGCGCGTTATTTCAGCCGAGAAATATTATTACTAAGAGAATCGAAGCCGATAGATAAAAAGAGCTCACTCTTAGTCTTAAATCCATTCATTGACACGAAAGGAGTACTCCGTGCGAATGGTCGGCTTGCCAATTCCAGCCTGACGTATAACGAACGTCATCCCATAGTTATCCCAGAGAAATCGCAACTTGCCACCTTATACCTTAACTATGTCCACGTGCTTTTGCTACACGCAGAACATCGCCTCATGCAACAAATAGTCCGTCAAGAGTTTTATATTCCAAGACTCAAGCCCAAAATAAAGAAATGCATTTTCATGTGCAAGATCTGCACTATGCATAAGCAGAAGATGCGAACGCAGATTATGGCAGCACTTCCACCGGAACGCTGTAACTTCGCTCTGCCTTTCACCATTACAGGTGTCGACTTTGCTGGGCCTTTTCAGATAAAGGCATCCATGTTAAGGTCTCCCACCCTCATGAAAGGCTATGTGGCTGTCTTTGTCTGTTTTACGACAAAAGCAGTACACCTCGAGCTATGTACGAATCTGACAAAGGAGGCTTTTCTCGCGGCATTTGCTCGCTTCGTCGGACGACGCGGTTTTCCGTCAAAACTCATGAGCGACAATGGCAAAACATTTATAGGAGCTCAAAGAGCCACAGAAAAACAGTTCGTGAATTTTGTCAAACAAGTCTCACCTGAAATTGTACAAAAATACACAAGCGCTCCTCATATGGGTGGTTTATGGGAATCAGCTGTAAAAAGCTTCAAATCCCACTTTAAAAAAGTAGCTGGAAACTACAAATTTAATTATGAAGAATTTACAACATTATTAATTCGCATTGAAGCCGTTCTCAATTCACGGCCACTAACGGCACTCTCGCAAGATCCCTCAGATCTCACAGCCCTAACTCCAGGGCACTTTCTAAAAGGAGCACCCATTCTGGCCATACCTGAGCCAGGCGTGGAGTCGCTGTCCTTGCATAATAGATGGGAAAGAATTAAAATTCTCCATCATGATTTCAGCCGCCGATGGAAGGAGGAGTATATAAAGGACCTTCATAAAAGGTATCGCTGGAAAACTCCCGAAAAAGCGCCAAAGCTTGGAGATTTTGTCCTAATCCATGACGATTGTCTCCCCCCTACAGAATGGCGGCTTGGTTGCATAGAGAAGCTACATCATGGTCCCGACGGTCATATACGAGTAGTTGACCTCCGTACTCGAACCGGAACGCTAACCAGGCCGCTCGTTAAACTATGCTTCCTACCAATCGCAGATAACAGCGAAAACGCAAGTAATAAAAGATCCGTACAATAATATTATATATACACGCAGAAAACAAAATATCCGTTTAATAACCTAAAACCGAAATAAACCGCAAATATGATAAATCACCACAATATATACTAATACAATAATGGGTGGACTAATACGACCCCCACTAACCAAATAAAGTTGGTTAAGTTTAAAGGGATCCATTATCTATATCACTGAATCGTAACTAAACTCGCCTTTTCTCCATACAGGTAGTTATGGACGCTGAAATGTCAATTACCCATACGCCAACCATACGTTCGGCTGTCACTGTGCCGCGCCCTGGGGCTACCCCCGTAGCAGCGCCACGAACAACACCAGCAACAACTGTACCGACAGCTCCACGACGTGCCATGCGCCCAACGCCTACTGTAGTTTCGGAGCCGCCTCGCCTCCGCTGCCCGCTCTGTTGCCGTTCACACCGGCTGCAGCACTGTCCCATTTTTAAGGGTATGACACCCAATCAACGTCAGCAGGTGGCCCAGGCACATGGGCACTGTTTGAATTGTTTGGCCCAGACGCATGACACGCAGGAATGCGTGTCTGATATCGTGTGCCAATACTGCGACAGGCCGCATCATACCTTGCTGCATCGAAACCCAAGGCGCCCTGTCGCACGGCCCTCAGTACCCCGCCGCCATGATGCAGGCCGTCGTCCACAGCCAAGCCATGCAGCACGACCCCGTCGAAGACAAGCACTCGCCGCACCCCGTACTTGGCGTCAGCTCCATAGCACCTCAACACCACACCAACCCTTAAGGCCGCAGACTCGCCGCAGGACAGGCCTCAGCAACGTCGTGGCAACGCTGCAACAACTCCAGCGACTGCTAGGCTGAACATTCGCCTAGGGGGGCCGGGATGGCTAAATGAGCTCAGCCTTCCGCCCTAATGCAGTCAACCACACCGCACAACACACCACTCACACGACAACACAACACACCACTTACAGGACAACACTGGCACACCACACCTGGAAACACCCACACACCACGCACCAAAGCAACCTTACTGGAAGCAGCAGCATACACCCACACACAATAACTCTACACACCAACATTAACAAAAGGAGGGAGGGCGATCGCGCCGACCCTCTTTTCCATCGAAAGCGCTAAACCGAGAAGTCGCAGTTGAAGTTCCGCCTTTTTTCCACGGTCGTAGATCCCGATTATCTTTTAACAACTTATAAAGTGAAATTGTAATTTTTTGATTTTGATTATTATAAATATTAATATCTTTATAAATACATGATATTGTAAATTGCGTAAAACGTTTGCGATAGAAATAAATTGTGTAATAATTTTCTAAACTTTTACAAATACGTGAGCGTTTAGTGGAACGAAAAGGTGAGGAAAAGTTACAAAAGTGAATATGTTAATTAATAAGTTAAAAATTCTTTCATTTGCTGCCACGTTGGGCATTTTCTCCGAGATGAGAGCGATTGCTCCCACAAAAGTAACGATTTTTCTGGTAATGCCGCAGTGCATATATTTACCAGAATAGGGTCCCAGCTGTCTGTGGGAATATTTTGTGTCGATAAAACCGACAAACAATTAGAAACAGTGGATTGTAATCTAATAAATTCATCACTTGTTTCTTTCTGAATTTTAGGCAAGTTCATTAGTATCGTTACTTGCTTATCGACCAATATTCTTTCATTTTCGTATCTCGATTTTAGAGCTACCCAAGCCAGATTGAAATTATCGTCATTTAGTGCGAACTGTTTGACTATGACGCCTGCTTGACCTTTTGTTTTGTATCGGAGGTGATACAATTTTTGCGCATTTGTTAATTTTGGGTGGTTTATGTAAACGGCTGTAAACATGTCCCGGAAGGACGGCCATTGTTCGTAACCACCATGAAAGATTTCTGTATCACATGTGGGCACCTTGAGATGGATGCCTGAACTTGCTTCATGACTTTGGATTTGTGGCAGCTTGGCTGTGGAGTAGGTGCAATTGCTTTGATTAATTTTAGTTGATCAGAAATCATTGCTTTTGTTTCTTCGAACTGGTCTAAGCAGTTTTCGTATTTTGCGTAAGCCGAAGATTTGAAATTTTCTGGTAGATCTGAGTCGTCAGATTCTACAATTGCATCATATGCAGCTTGGAGACGTGACCAAAAATTGTCAAGATTGTCTTTTTTGATTTCTAATACCGATTCAGAATTGTCCTGAATCGGCGAAGATGAAAATCGAGTGCAGTATCGTATTAGACTGTCACTCTCAGAGATAAATTTGGTGTATGAAATATCTTTCACCCGTTTTTGTTTTGTAGCACCTTGCTTTGAGCGTGTAGCTTCTGCAGGTGTACATGGACTCTTTTCTTCAGAAATCATTTTTGGAACTTTTAGCAACTGAGTTGTTTTAGAATCTTTCGAGTCTGAGCTCATTTAAGAGATGTACCGAAATAAAATAAAATATTTTCAATATAAGAAATATATGTATATTTGAAACCTCTTTTAAGAAAATAAGGGTGTTTTTGTAACAAATTAATATCGTTTTTAAACTCGTTTGAGTACCTAACTCTTTTATGATAGTAAGAGTTTTTATTTAATTAAATGAATATATTACGCGTATTTCGGGTTTTATCGTTTTTTTATTTTTATATTATTTAATTAATTAATATTAAACGCAAATGTTTTTATTTTTACTTTGATTTGTATGTATTATGTGTCCGTAATTCCTATAGGGTATACCTATAAGCGGATCAGCTGATACATATGTACTTGTCGTTATGCGAAATTGAGAGCTCGTCTTAGAGATCAATGCACTTTGTACAAATGTATGTATGTAATCTATTATGTTTTAATATGCTTTGCGCAATCCTGCTTGTTTTTGTTGGTCAAAGAACAAGGGGTATTGCGAGTATGTGCCAATGTGGACTTAGAATATTATATGTATATATGCAATCCTACTTGTTTTTGTTTAACAAAAAACAAGGGGTATTGCGGAATATTTGCCAATGTGGACTTTGAAGCGAAGTACTTATGTATTTTTGTATACCTGTGCGTGTATATATACGCAGTGCGAAAAGACCGCGAAAAGGAAAGAATATACCGCAGGTATTCTTGTAAAATGTATGTATATACGTATGGATTTCACGTAATATATTTTTGCGGAATATATGTACGCAGTGCGAAAAGACCGCGAAAAGTAGAATAATTTACCGTAGTTGTTCGAGTAGAATTTATATATATATGTATGTATATAAATTTTTAGTGATATATGTATGTATATATTTATATATGTTAAATATAATATGTATATGTTTGTTAAAATTTATTTTGTACGTTTTGGCATTTGTTTGTGTTTTTTTTCTTTTGATTTGCCTTTGCTTATTTTACGCAATCCTGCTTATACTTGATTAAGTATAAGGGGTATTGCTGGAAATTGGTGCAAGTAAATACTTGAATTATTTAGTTTTAGAAATGTTTTTGTGTATTTGAACACAACGGTAAGCATTTAGGTAATCAAGAGTTCGTTGGATATATATTTTTTACCAAACTGTTTTATATCTTAGCGGTATTTTGGTTTTTACCGGAAAAGAAACCGAAATATAAAAACAGTTTGGTAACCGCTTTTTTATACTCTCGCAACCTGTTGCTACAGAGTATAATAGTTTTGTTCACCTTACGGTTGTTTGTATCACCTAAAACTAATCGAGTTAGATATAGGGTTATATATATATAAATAATCAGGATGAAGAGACGAGTTGAAATCCGGGTGACTGTCTGTCCGTCCGTCCGTCTGTCCGTCCGTCCGTGCAAGCTCTAACTTGAGTAAAAATTGAGATATCTTTATGAAACTTGGTAGACATGTTTCATGGTACCGTGAGACGGTTGGTATTGCAGATGGGCGTAATCGGACCACTGCCACGCCCACAAAACGCCATTAATCAAAAACAAATAACTTGCCATAACTAAGCTCCGCAATAAGATACAAGACTGTTATTTGGTACACAGGATCACATTAGGGAGGGGCATCTGCAGTTAAAATTTTTTTTTAAAAAGTGGGCGTGGTCCCGCCTCTAATAGGTTTAATGTGCATATCTCCTAAACCGCTAATGCTATAATAACAAAATTCACTGGAAGCAAATGTTTTTAGCACTTCTATTGACGGTGTGAAAATAGTTGAAATCGGGTGGCAACTCCGCCCACTCCCCATATAACGGTACTGTTAAAAACTACTAAAAGCGCGATAAATCAAGCACTAAACACGCCAGAGACATTAAATTTTATCTCTGAGATGGTATAAGATGACCTTATAGGAACCGCGTTTAAAATTAGACAGTGGGCGTGGCACAGCCCACTTTTAGGTGAAAACCCATATCTTGAGATCTGCTTAACCGATTTCAACCAAATTCGGTGCGTAACGTTCTTTTCATGTTTCTATGTCATAGTGCGAAAATGGGCGAAATCGGATTACAACCACGCCTATTTTCCATATGACACCATTTTAAATACCACTTGATTCTTTCACTTTCCACTATGCAAATCAAGCAACAATGATTATATCGGCGTAAAACTTTGCGTGAATAATACGTTTAAAGTATGCCACCTTGTGACCAAAAATTTTCTAAATCGAACCAAAACTGTTCAAGCTCCTAGGTACTAAATATGTGGCCCAGTGCCTATAGTTGACCTTCTACCGAAAATATCAGTCAATCCACAAAGAAATCTCAAACGAGTATACCATTTGACTTTGCGAGAGTATAAAATGTTCGGTTACATCCGAACTTAGCCCTTCCTTACTTGTTTATTATTGCCTTTATTAAGACGGATTTTTGTAAAAAATAAACCGCAAAGGCATAAATTTCAACATACATATAATATTAAGAGGATATATACATATACTAAATGGAATCGATACGACGCACTTTGGGGTTTCCGCCAAGGGGTTTTGGGGACAATGTTATATATGATCATATACATATGCTTGTGCTGTCCTTTCTGTGGCGCAGTCCTCTGCTGCTTGGCTGCGCTGACTATGGTGAGCTGGTGTGGTTGTTGTTGTAGAGTGGCAGGTTTTTTTTTTATTTAATTCGCGCCCGTTTTTTTATGTATGTAATTTTGTTGTTTTTTTGTTGAAATTCGCGCCCGTTCCTAATTTCTTATTATTTCGCGCACGTTGTTGGTTTTTTTTTTGTTTTCTATGTGTGTATGTATTATATGTATGCCACTCTGCACCGCACTTCTATCTATGTATACATACATATGTATATGTATATATATGTTTTTTTTAATTTTTTTTTTTTTTTTGATATGTATATGTGTTTAGCCACTTCACAGCACTTTTTTTTTTTTTTTGGAATATGTATATGTGTTTTTCCACTGCACTACACAGCACTTACGTCTTTTTGGTTTTTTTTTTATTTTATTTTTGTCGTGTGTATATATGTTTGTGTCACTGCACTGCACAGCACTATATGTGTTTGTTTCTTTTTTATTTTTTTTGTTTCTCACAGCGCTTCTTTCGTTTTTGTTTACTTTTTGGCACCGCACTTTGTCACTGCACCTGTTTTTTTTTTTTTATGTTTAATTGCCCATAGTGCCATTTAACGAAAAATGATATGGCGTATAAAAAGGGAACACGGGCGGAAACTTGCGGACGTCTGATCGGGGCGATTCGCTGATGAGAAAGAAGCTTTCTGGTCTATTGTTACTCCCTTTTGAGTGTTGGGTAGTGTAGAGTTGTGGTAGGATGTGATGTGTATGTGTGGGTGGTCTGTGTGGTGTGATATCTGCGTGGTGTGATGTCTGCAGGGGTGGTGTGTGTTTGTGTGTGTTAATGGGTGGAGTCTTCTTGTGAATCCTGTTGATGTGGTGTGTTGGCGCTCAGTGGCGCGTATGGAGGGGGGAGGCGTAACTCATCTAGCCAAATATTTTAACGGATATCTGGCAACAGTTCTTTTATAATACCAATCTTTTTTGGAATTTTTGAAAAACTGAATGCAGAGCAAACGGAATTGACATTGGATGCTTATTCGCTTTGTGATCTTTAAGAACGGTTCAGGTCTTGAAGACAAAAAGAAATCGGTCCCAGGCTGCCAAAGCACTACCGCGATAATAGCCTCTACGTCCGTGCAAAATTAATCTAGTTCGTGCAATGCGCCGCCACTCCAGCCGAGTGGCCAACAAGGAACTTCTACGGTTTCACGGAGTTAAACTAGGCAGCATGGCTCCCAGTCTGATAAATACCCCACCAACCTTCATTCTAGTCAATACAGTCTGTTCCGTGCACTGGCGGGTATCATTTCCCGACGTGTTCCGGCCTCCCATCATACGTGAGTGGAGTGTGTCTTACGTTGTCCCTTGCTGTAGGAGTCTGCTTCCGCAACAACCATTCATGGCTCCGCCAAACCACATCCAAGTGTGCCCCTGTGGTTAATGCAGCTGCAACAACCACCTATACACAACTCCTAGGTTTTACAACTGAACTACAAAAGACTACTCGTATCGAGCAAGATTGAAGATATAGTTAAGCCGGGAGGGCACATCGATAGCAACGATCCAAGAACCCAAGCTAAACAGCCGCTTAGATCTTCTGAAAGGTGCACGTTTTAACGTGCTACATAAAAATCGCGAGTGAGATAGGGGTGGTAGCCTACCCTTCATTTTGGACCACACAGTGCAGTATCCTCTTATTGATGGCGACATATACAGGAGAGCTACTATCCTAGAATATCAGGGCTTTGCTATCCGGTGAGGCGATGTCGAGCTCGAAATATTTAATATATACATCTCTTCAGTTACTTGTTGCGCAATCACACCGAACATAGGTACGCTGCTTCGTCGGCGACATAAACGCGCACCACGATCTTTGGCTCTTCTGCCTGTCAAACGACGACAGATAGACAATTCGGCATTCTGCACAATGAATGATAAACTGCATAATCTAGCGACCTATGCTAACTTCAGCATCAGACCATCTGCCCATAATAATCTCGATCGAGAAACCCCCTGACTTTATTTCTGTGGAAAACTGCACCTTTAACTTCAATGAAGCTAACTAGGTCAACTTCAGAGAATTCACCGAGAGCCCCTTCAAAACACTAATTTCTACAGACGTATTCTTTGGCGAACGTCAATTTCGCAAGATGATCGCTGCTGTGACTGCGCACTTCATTCCCCCTGGTAGAATTAAAAAATTACGACCAAATTTTGCAGCTAAAGCAGCAGTCTTAGCAAATGAGCGCGACTTCTTACGCCAAGTCGATCCCTGTGATCCCCATATAAGGGATCCCAAATTGAAGATTCGACAACTGGTAGATCAACATGTGCGGACGAAATGAGTCGAACACCTGAAGTCATGCAATCCCTCCGCCGGAGTGAGCAAATTTGGGACTACTGTTAAAACCCAATCCAATCCGGGGAGACACGCTGTAATGTTTCGGTTAACAAGGCGAAAGGATGTGTTACCTAACGTTTGCGCAAATTGCGAAAAGACTACGCACACAATCTGAGCTTCGCAAAACACCAACACAGCTTCCATAAAGTGCACAGCACCACCTCAGCACTTAGTGTCATAAACGAAGAGATAGCTCGTGGCCTCCACCAGAAACCCCCCCGACTGTCCTCGTAGAGTTAAACTTGTCAAAAGCACTTGACACAGTCAACCATACAACGCCACTTGAGGACATCGAACAAATAACGCTTCCTCCAGGACTATCTGAGCGATCGTCAATCATCGGTATTATTTTGAGGTAAACAATCTAAATTAAGGAGAATTAAACAGGGTTCCGCAGGGTGGTTTTCGGGTGGTGTCCTCTTCTCGTTACTGTTTAATCACTACATTTCGAAACCCCCACAATCACCAGAATGTCTATTACCCCATACGCAGATGATCGCACGATAATGATGTCGGGCAATATAATCAATGGCATGTATTCAAAAGTGAGCGGCCATCTCCTAGAACGTTTCCGTTTCTTCACTACTAGGAGCCTAAAACTCTCCCCTGCCAAATCCACGCTCACCCTACTTACTAACTAGAAGAAGGAGCATAGACTGGACTTCAACATTTCCGTCGATAACGTTAAAATTCCGACTATAACCAATCCTAAAATTTAGGTGTTACATTTGACAGTCGGCACTTCTTTACTTCGCATACAACCGCTAGACAATCGGCCGGCCGGTCATCGCCACAAAATGGTTATCTCTTGATGTCTCTCATGAAACATCTTCATAGCGATGCTCTCCAAGCAGTTTCTCGCCTCCTACGAACATCAGGAGAACATCCTCCAACATGTCGAACTAGAAAATAATATACCTATCAAACCTTGAGATGCAACCATTTCCGACAGGTACTGACTGCCATTCAGTTGCCGCGTGAAACCAGAGTGACCCTTGCGCAACTTCGTTCTAGGTATTGTAGCAGGTAAAATTCCTACTTATCCTAAATAAACCTTGACATACAAAACTTATGTTCTGCGTGCAATGAGTCCACGAATGACGCTAATCAGCTCCTTGCATGCCCAATGAAACCAACTCACTTAACTCTTCTCTCTTTTTGGTCTGAACCCGTCGAAACAGCTCGTGTCCGGTGCCTACCGTTAAGTGATTTCGATGATGTTATTGCTTTCCCTAAGTAGGGTCTGGATAATCGCTACAACAAATACAACATAATGATATGGTAGTTTTGCACGCAAGCGACGTCAGCTGAGTCTGAGAGGTTGTTCAACAAGGCTGGACTTATATTACCGAACCGTAGATCGAGATTAAAACCTAAAATAATGGATGTGATGTTATTTTTAAATAAAAAGGTGGCAACACTTCAAGCTCTAAAGCTCTAAAATTCTTCAAGTTTAATTCATTTTTTTTACTGATTTAATACAAATTTTTAGTGATTTAACTCTGAATTGCAAGGTAAGTATTAAATGTTCTTAAGTTTTGTGCATTATTAAAAAGTTTAAACTTTCGAATTTTTGGTGCCGAGACAGCTTTTTGTTTCATTTTGTTTTATTTTATCTTTTTATTTATCTCATTTACTTCTTTATTCACAGCTGTGTTGCGAGTAGCTTTTTATTTGTTCCAGTGCTTCTAAAACTGCTCGTTATATTGCTTTTTCAAACCGTCTTGGTTTTAAACTTTGATAAAAAGATTGCTATTATTTTTGCGTTTGTTCTTAATTGAATTTATTATTATTAATATATTATTTTATTAACACACTAATTTATTATATATCTATTAAATTTTGTTCTACTCACTCTTTTATTTGATCTTCATTCTTGTTGTTTGTTATGTCTTGTAACTTCCTCAATTGTAACATTAAAGGCGAGTCAGATCGCTACGTTTCATGCTGGCTTTGTGATAGGCTTGACCTTATTAAATGTGCTGGACTGACAGGTAGAATCTTAGATTCTATTCTCGACTGTAAGGGATTGCGTTGGTCCTGTTTAAATTGTAGATCTATTGAAATCGATCTATTTAAAGTTTATAGGGAGACACGCAATGGCTTTAACGAAATCGGTCGAGATCTTGTAACCCTCACTGAAAAATTTAGGCACCAGGAAAATTGTTCAAATCTTTTAAGTGCCTGAATAATTCTCACGAATTTTCTAAACCTGCTCCTAAGCGTAAACGTCCTTCCGATGAAGTAACACTTAGTTCTTCTGCACAGAAAAGAACGTCTCCGAAAAATGACCTAATAAATCTCTCTTCTCCTTGCCCTCAAGGTGATAAGCCGTCAACTTCCAAAGAGCTCAATTCCCCAAAAGCTCTATCTAATAGTGATAAGTGCCTCACAATTCCAGAGGCTCCCCATAATAACTTAGTAGCATTAGTTAATAATTTGATAGTTATTCCACCTAAAAAGTCTATATTTATATCGAGACTTGCCAAAGATACCTTGGTGGAGGACATTAAGACTTACATTTCGTCACGTTTAAAAATCGATGATATCAATATCCATAAATTTAACTTCAATTATGATAGAAGTATATCATAGTTTAAAATAGACGTGTCTCTTGAAACATTCAAAAAGATTTTAGATAGTTCATTCTGGTCACCTGGGTCTTTTGTACGCGAATTTACTACCTAAACTTAGAAGTCAAGCTGAGGAAAACATTGTTAAATTACCAAAAGCAATCACCGATATAAAAAACTGATTGGTAGAAATTCGCTAAGCATTTATTATCAAAATGTTAGAGTTCTTAATACAAAATTAACCGACTTTTATTTGAACAGTTCCAATTTTAATTTCCATATAATTAGATTTACAGAAACTTGATTAAAACCTCACATTTTTGATAATGAGATTTTAAACAGCGAATTTCAAATTTTTAGATGTGATCGACTGAACAGAATCGGTGGAGGTGTTCTATTTGCCGTGCATTCCTCTATCCCATCTGAAAATGCTCTTGTTTCAGGGACCGACTCATTTGAATTTAAATGTATTATAGTCTACGTTAATAGTTGCTTTATTTATTTAACCCTATCTTATATACCACCCCATTGGGACTTATCATGCAGCATGCTTCTATAATAAATAGTGCTACCTCGATGAAAAGTATGTTCCAAAAGTAATTGTTAATAAAAGTAAGTAAGTCCGTGGTTTTCGAAAGAGTTATATAAATTGAAAAACAGAAAAACTTGAGCCTTTAAACATTAAAAAAAAACCGGTTCACTTGTCGACTATTTTAATATTCTCTATTGCGTCGACATTATTTTGGCCTAAACAAAAAATTTTATAATAATTACTTAAATAAAGTAAAAAAGAATATTGTAAGTAATCCAAAATCAATTTATGATTTCGTCAACTCCAAACGCGGGATTTCCAAATTTCCGTCCGCGATGAAATACAAATCTATCATTTCAAGTGACAATGATATTATATCCAATATGTTTGCAAAATTTTTCAAGTCAAACTACTGTAATAATTCTTCCAAAACTTATATACTTATCAGCACGTGCTGTGTTCGAATACTTTAATTAACGCTCTAATTATTTTTGAAGAAGACGTCCTACTTAATTTAAATAAGGTAAAACCATCTTTTAGTTATGGCCGAGACATGATAGCCTCATGCTTCGTAAAACATAGTGCCAAATATATTTACTTGCCTTTGATAAGGATATTAATTTCCTCTCTTAAACACGGTATATTTCTTTTAATATGGAAACAGTCATTTATAATTTCTTTGCATAAAAGTGGATTTCGATCCAACATTGAAAACTATAGAGGTATCGCAAAACTATCAGTTATACCTAAACTTTTTGAAGCTATCATCACGGACCATATAACCTTTTCGATTTCTCCGTTAATTTCCTCATCTCAGCATGGATTTTGTAAAGGGAATTCGACTATAACAAACTTGCTTGAATTTGTAAATCATGTATCATTGGGTTTTAGGGAACATAAGCATACGGATGTTATATACACAGACTTTAGCAAAGCATTCGATAAAGTAAATCTCTCGATTCTCATACATAAACTTGATCTGCTGGGCTTTCAGCCAAGATTCCTTCAATGGGTATCTTCCTATCTTTATAATAGAACACAACGAGTGATATTTGAGGATACATCTTCAGATACAATTAATGTTTCTTCAGGTGTTCCGCAAGGTAGTCATCTTAGCCCGATTCTGTTCTTGTTGTTTATTAACGATATCTCTTCAGTAATAGAATTCTCATATTTTTATTATACGCTGACGACGTGAAGCTTTTTAAATCCTACACTTCAACTGAGGAAAGGTGTCTGTTGCAAACAGACTTAAACAATTTGGTTGCATGGTGTGATAGAAATTATTTGCCATTGAATCTCAATAAATGTAAGATGATGAGCTTTTCCCGTAAATCTGTGCACCACTCTTCTTATGTAATAAAACAACATATTCTAGAGCAAGTTTTTAACTATGTTGATTTGGGAGTTAATATGGACCCTAAGCTTAATTTTAGTCTTCATATTGATACCATGGTCTTGAAAGCAAAAGCTGTCCTCAGTTTTGTTAAACGTTGGTCTAAAGAATTTAGAGATCCGTATATTACTAATACACTTTATACAACTTTGGTTAGACCTATATTGGAATATGGCTCTGTTCTATGGAACCCTAGCTATCAAATCCATTCTGACAAGTTAGAGTCTGTTCAAAAACAATTTTTACTTTTCGCCTTAGGGCATTTCCGATGGGTTTCTAGGGTAAGTCTAACTCCATACACTAGTCGTTTAAAACTTATTAATCTACCTACGACTACGACTCTAGTCGTAGGGAAATGCTTGGCATAATATTCTTTGTGAAAATCTTGAATGGAACAGTTTGCAGTTCTTTTCTCCTGTCTGAAATTAAATTTAATATCCCGGTTCGCTTTTCGAGGCAGTTTACGCCTTTACTGCTAAAATCCTGTAGATCAAATATTGAACTAAACGAGCCATTCCGCCGTATATGTCATGATTTTAATTCTCATTCCAGCACATTTAACTTATCTGACTCACTTTTCAAAATTAAAAAGACTTTATTGTTTCCTCTTAATAAATGAAAATGTAACAATTTATTATATTGTAACTATAAATCTTAGCTGTTGAAATTTTTGTTTCTGTAGCTGAGCAGTTTTAGATCTCAACACTTAAAAAACTCTCTTGCATTTTCTGACTCGGCTAATTCCGCACGTATGCGGATTGCGCCCCTTATATGCGTCGATTGGGCGGGAGGAGGGTAATCGTTGGGTTATTATTATAAAATACATTTTTTCTAAATAAATTTGTGCTTGTACTGCCGAAAACTTTCCACTATAATTTATTAGTTATAAATAATGACTTCCGTTTCATCGAAAATAGAAGCACAAACATCATTCAAATATATAGGAATATATAATATAATATATTACTCATATTCTTCGTCCTTTTTCCTTCACCTTTGAATTCAATGCAAAATTAGTATAAATTAATAAATACAATTAATAAGAAGCTTGTCATTCTGACTACGCCAAATAAATGACAAATTATTTGACTAACAGCGGACTATCGCTGGAGAATGTGAAATCAGATTGATTTTATTGAGCAATATTTCTTGCAACGAAAGTACATAGTTGACTAAACTTTAAATAAATTTACAAAGAATGCTTATTAAGTGATTTGGTATTATTGAATTTCACAATTTTGATCAATTCCAAGAATTGGTGCAGATAATAATGTTTTGTTTAAGTTATTTATAATAATTTCAAGTGGCAGGAAATGGTCTCAAAATACATAAACATTGTGTTAATCCATTTAAGCTACATTACAGTGTATTAACCGTTTTTATACTCTCGCAACATGTTGCTACAGAGTATAATAGTTTTGTTCACCTAACGGTTGTTTGTATCACCTAAAACTAATCGAGTTAGATATAGGGTTATAGGTATATATATAAATGATTAGGATGAAGAGACGAGTTGAAATCCGGGTGACTGTCTGTCCGTCCGTCCGTGCAAGCTGTAACTTGAGTAAAAATTGAGATATCTTTATGAAACTTGGTACACATGTTTCTTGGTACAGTAAGACGGTTGGTATTGCAGATAGGCGTAATCGGACCATTGCCACGCCCACAAAACGCCATTAATCAAAAACAAAACAATTGTCATAACTAAGCTCCGCAATAAGATACAAGACTGTTATTTGGTACAGTTAAAATTTTTTTTAAGTGGTTCCGCCCATAATAGGTTTCATGTGCATATCTCCTAAACTACTAAAGCTATAATAACAAAATTCACTAGAAGCAAATGTTTTTATCACCTCTACCTACGGTGTGAAAATGGTTGAAATCGGGTGACAAACCCGCCCACTCAACATGTAACGGTACTGTTAAAAACTACTAAAAGCGTGATAAATCAAGCACTAAACACGCCATAGACATTAAATTTTATCTCTGGGATGGTATGAGATGACTTTATAGGAGCCGTGTTCAAAATTAGACAGTGGGCGTGACACCGCTCACATTTAGGTAAAAACCCATATCTTGGGATCTTTTTAACCGATTTCAACCAAATTTAGTACATAACATTCTTTTTATACTTCTATGTTATGGTCCGAAAATGGGCGAAATCGGATTACAACCACGCCTATTTTCCATATGACACCATTTTAAATTCCACTTGATTCTTTCACTTTCCACTATGCAAATCAAGCAACAATGATTATATCGGCGTAAAACTTTGCGTGAATAATCTGTTTAAAGCATGCCACCCTGTGGCCAAAAATTGTCTAAATCGAACCAAAACTGCCCCTAGGTACTGAATATGTGGACCCCAGTACCTATAGTTGACTTTTTACCGTAAATATCGGCCATTGTGTAAGATATATAATTGAAATTCATATAATAGAATAAATAAATGAAACTATCGATAATAGTATGTCTTTGTTTCAAAAATGGGTTGAATCGGATCAATAGTCCTTGTAGCCCTCATATATCTAATATAAATATTTTTGAACTTCCGCGTGACTTTATACCGCATATGTGAGTTATCTCAATGAAAATGAGAGAGCGTGTTTTACTCATAACAAGATCAAATCGGGTGAAAATTTTCCTTAGCCCCCATCTAACTAATATCAGGATTTTCGAACATTCGTCTGACTTTACTCCATTTGATTGGTGATGGTATGTGAGGTACCTTAATGAAACAGTGGGAGCAATTTATTAGTCTGTGGCATGTTAGTAGTATGTGGTATTGGAAAAAATTAATAAAATCGGGTTAATACTACCCTCAAATTCCATATACTACTTATAATGCTTTTCGTTATTCTAACCAGTTTTATGCCGATTATGTCGGTCAGTGAGTATTAATATTTTTTTTATATATAAAATTGCTTCAAAATATATTCTCGAGTATAGCTGAGCAATGTCAAAATTAATATATTTCTCTATCCCCAATATATACATATATGATTTCCGTCTTTCCACCTGACTTTACACCGTTCCGGTTGATCAACGTGATATTTTAACGAAATTAAGTGGAAAAGATTTCTTAAAACTTATGTGGTTTGACGCTGAATTAGAATGAAATTAGTTTATACTAAGTCTAAACCTCACACCTTCATATGTATATCGCTGCATATGAATGAAATTGGTCTAGACTTTGTTTAAACCTTATAACCCTAATATACTGATTTCCGCTCTTCTGGTACAACAGCAACCTCATATACCCCACATATTTAATCTAACCCCTTTGGTTCAGTTTATATCACATATACCATGTTTGAGTTAAATAGCTTCTTTTTATAAAAGTTAACATTTCGGAGAAAAAATAGTATTGACACAAAATAAATCTATGATCAATAACATAAGTTAATAAGATACCAAATAATAATCGAGTAATGAATGTTGAATTCTTTCGCAACATTTTTATACTTTCGCAACATGTTGCAACAGAGTATAGTTTTGTTCACCAAAGAGTTGTTTGCATCACCTAAAGTGATAGATATAGATTTCTACATACATATATTTCTTCTAATATTTGGTGATAATCAGTGGTTAGGTATATTTTCTCAGCCATCATGTTGAACTTATTATAAAATATACCAGACAACAATGCTTAAAAAGTTTCTTAGAGTACTGGACTTTGTATAGAGCAAAAAAGTCTTTCTAGAAAAAATTGCATGAAATAAATATTAGTAATGTAGTATCAAAAGGGCTAAAGACCCTTTTCATGTGGTTATAGATAAACTGCGACCCCATCGGTTTACATGCTACTGTCTATTATTTCAGTTTTGCGACACATTTTAATAGTGAACTGTAAACTCACGAAAATTACATTTTTACCTAGCGCCGTTGGCAGTTTATAAAAGGTTTAGATATTAAGACAGAAAGAAGAAAATCTACATACCTGCTCTACATATGTGTATACCATACTTAATTATATGTAAGTTATTGTTAATTTAGCCTTCATGGGTAGACCCTTCAAAATAGGTACCATAGATCCCCCTGTTTTAGAAAGCGTTTAACAAAAGTAATTTACGGAGGGGTTTTCCGAGAACTTAATTTAAATACAATGAAATAAACTACTAATTTCTAAAATATAAATATAACTAAATATTATGTATTATTATGTTAGTGGATAGCTAAGTAATATATAGGTATACAAAAGTACGTAAGCTGTACCAACATGTTTCAAGGGTATAATAAATATCAGTACACTGTGTTTGTAGTTTCAGTTTCACTAGATGTCTTTACCAGCAAAGTGCTTTATTCAAACTAATTTTAGTGTAGTAGTTATATAGTATTATTATATACAGTGACGAGCAAAACCGTATTATATAGAGTGGCGAGCAAACACATATACATATGTGCACCAATATACCATAGTACCTATACACGGAACAGGAAAGGAGTCATAGAACAAGGCGGCAAGATCCCCAAATTCGCTGTGAAGAGCAAATAAGAGATACTCGAGGTCATAGGTCTCGGCGTGAAGACGCCGAGGTTCGATCTATTGAGCAAGTTGCAAATACTGTTCAACATAGAACAAGGCGACAAGATCGGCGGCCCTACTGAAATATGTATTTGCTGCGGCGGCTTATGATTTTCACACCAAGTTCGCAAATTAAATTTCGAAACTATTGCGCAAGGTCACCCGAATGCTGCATCCGCCTTCTTTTAAATGCAAAAATTCCCTTTAGAAGATGGAAATTACAATTTTTGTGCTACTTGCAAAAATGCGATTGTTAAAAAGAACGTACCAAAAATATGTTTAGCTAACGGGCTAGACTTTCCTGAAATACCGGATTGTTTGAAAGGTTTAACCCCAATTGAAGAACGTCTCATAATGCCTAGATTGCCTTTTATGACAATCTGTCCGTTAGGATATCAAGGTCAGAATTTGCTCAAAGGTGCTGTTGTTAATATACCAATTTCTGTTAACAATATTGTGACATCTCTACCAAGGTCCTTTGATGAGGCTCATGTTATACAAATTCACTTAAGAAGGCGTTTGGAATACAATCATGATTACATGATAGATACCGTACGCCCCGCAAAGATTATGGCAGCTTTGCAGTTCTTAGTGAATACCCCTCTGCATCGTGAGTACAATATACATATTAATGAAAACTGGATTTCAGAATTTAATAACCAAGAAGAAGTTCCGTTTGTTGCATCTGCAGAGGATTCCCGATTGGTTCAATCTTTTAATGCGGCACAAACTTCTCATGATAATCCCTCAGGTAATAATATTCCCACGGGTCTTTTACCTTCAGAGCTAAATCCAGGCTGTCAAGAAGCTCTTTTGGACAATATTCCTGTAGAAAACTTAGACTATAACCGTTTAGTTATAGCGCCAGGTGAAGGACAAAGACCAATTGACATAATTCAAGATAATAATTCAGAAGAGTTGTCATTTGGAACAATATACGTTGGGCAGAAGCGTACATGCTCTGAAACGTATAGCAAGATAATACGTTCTGAAATTCGCCGTTTCGACAGAAGAGCGTATACTATTCCAAAGTTGTTCTATGATTACAAAAAATTCGAACTGCTAAAAATTAAGAATAGTACATCCATTTGCCTTAGAAAGTTTTCAGGTCGCAACCGAGTTACGGCCCAAAATCTATTAAACGAAAACTTTGTTCAAAACTTGATTCAACACGATGATGGTTACAAGGTTTTGAAAGGCGTTAGATCCTCACCTGCGCACTGGGAAGCTGAGAAGAAAAAGAAAATCGCTATGATTGGCCAATTTGGGCTTCCAACCTTCTTTATCACTTTATCGTCTGCAGAATCTCAGTGGGTTGAGCTTTTGGTCATCCTCTCTAAAACTGTTGATTCTAAAGATATTTCGGAAGAGGAAGCCAACAGTTCAACAACCCAAGATAGATATCGCTTAATTCGGTCAGACGCGGTTACTTGTGCTAGATATTTTGACTACCGCTATCGAAAAATGATTAAGTTTTTTAAAGATAACGCCGGCATTTTTGATATCATTAGTTTTATTGACAGTTATATTTCTATAGATGGTTCAATCAGCCACTTAGAAAATTATTTGGGTTATCCAAAGCATAACCACAGTCGGTCTTGTACTAGGGAAATAAGAGGACAACAATGCCTTCAACGCAAATACTGTTACCTCTCACAGAAACAAGTCAAAATTCAGAAAGACACAAGGAAAACTTTTTCAAAATTCAAAACGTTTTAAATTCAAATATGACTACAGAAGACATTTCTAATTTAAACGATCAGAGGTAAATGCTGGAAATTATACTATTAAGCAAAACGATCAGAGGTAAATGCTGGAAATTATACTATTAAGCAAAAACTTAAACATATAGATCACAAATTTATATCAGGCACAGATATATCTGCACAAGAAGCAGTATATTGCTGTATTGGGCTCCATCTTTCGGAAGCAAGTAATGCAGAAATATTTATAAATACCCCTCGACCTGATGAACGTGTTCGAATGGTAAAACCTAGATCAGAACTTCAGAACCTTCCTTCAGGTTCGACTGAAATATTCGTAGCCGGTATTTTAGACCGTTATGTTCAAAGATCCTATCAGTTAAAAACTCTTTGCTTAGCTGATTTTGCATCTAGGTATACATATTTTAAATCTAGTAGAAAAGCACAAGATAGTGATCATGAAGATAAAGAGAGGGAAGACGATAATTTACCAAAAGGCGGGGTTGTCATGCCTCTTAAAGACGGAAGAGTTGAGTATTTCCGCGAAATGTTAATGCTTTACTATCCTTGGCGGAATGCACAGCAAGATCTCATTGAAAACGATAATGAGCAGACTTGCGTAACACATCGTATTATAATTGAGGAAAATCAAAGAAAATATGATGTTTTTGAGCAAATAGAACTTGAAAATGTTCTAGAAAGTCTTTATAATGACATAGACTTGGACGAAGGTGCTCAAAATGAAGTACCTATCGTGGAAAATGAGTTCAGAGTGTTGGCACTTCCAGAAATAAACCCAAATATAAATTTGCTGGACTTGAATGGCGAAGATTCAACAGATAATCGCACTGAATCTGATTGCAATATTAGACTTATTAAACTACCCCCTTTAATTCCAGTTGAGGAATTATTTTCTTTAGTTCAAAGTCTAAATACTAAGCAAAGAACCTATTTGACACATTTGATGCACCACCTAAAAACAAATCTCCCATTTTATGAGTTCATTGGCGGCGGTGCAGGTGTAGGAAAGAGTCGTTTGATATCTGCAATATATCAAGCTCTTAACCATCATTACAATTCTACACCTGGATCCAATCCAAGTTCCTTAAAAGTTCTTCTTTGCGCACCTACGGGTAAAGCAGCATTCGGAATAGGTGGAATGACCCTTCATTCAATATTCTTTACCTGTTAATCAGTTGAGATCAGACCTATCGATTTAAAATTAATCATAATTGATGAAATATCGATGGTAGGGGCTCGTATGTTTAGCTCTGTTGATGCGAGATTAAAACAAATTTTCAAAACAGACAGCCCCTTCGGTGGTATACCGATCATAGTGTTTGGTGATTTGAAGCAACTCTCACTTGTTGGAGATAGGTGGATATTCTCTCCTAATCCCAATGATGCATACAGCACTTTAGTTGGTTCCCCTTTGTGGGAGTTATTTAAATACTTTGAATTAACAGAGATAATGAGACAACGGGAGGATCAGGCCTTTGCAATTGCATTAAATCATATGGCATCTGGTACTATCACAAATGAGGACAAATCACTCATTGAAACTCGAGTAGTTAATTTCGAAGAAGTTCCCGATGATGCCATACATTTATTTTGGTCCAATGAAGAGACAAATAATTTCAATGCCCTTAAGCTCAGTCGAATCCCAACAGAAGCTTTCCTTTCAACTGCAAAAGACTTAGTTAAAGGAATTGGTATAAATGAAAATGATAATATTTTGGAAAGAGTTAAACTTTTCAAAACTTCTGAAACGCAGGGACTGCCCTATGAATTGACACTAAAAACCTCCGCCAAATATTATATATGATTACAGTGAACATAAACACGTGTGATGGCTTGGTTAATGGGGCAGCTGGACAACTTATGCAAATTGATTTCCATTGTTCTTTTCCAACAATTCTGTGGATTAAATTTTTGGAACCTTCTGTTGGTTCGATAGCACGATCAAAAAAGCCTCATCCTCTAGAAAGTTCTTGGACACCAATTAAAAAAGTTCTAAAATCTTTTCAATACAAAAGAAATGAACAAATTTCAATTGAAATAAATCAGTTTCCAGTTGTTCCGGCTGAGGGAATAACTATTCATAAAAGTCAGGGTGACACATATAATAAAGATGTAGTTCATACTCGACCCAGAATGCCTAGAGCTTCAATATATGTCGCTTGTAGTCGAGCTACTTCTGCAGAAGGTCTATTCATCATAGGAAATTTTATTCCTCCTAACAAATTTTTTGAATCGGATCCCGTATTTAGGGAACTGAGGGAATTGAACACAAATAAAGCTTTGACAACAAGTTTCAATTTTATGATTTCCCGAACATCAGGACATCAAATTTTATTCCATAATGTTCAGAGTCTTCACGCTCACATTAATGATATAAAAAGCGATTGTTTGATGCTATCTTCATATATTTTATGTTTTGTAGAAACTTGGAGTTATCGAAAGTTTTGATATACCAGGATTTACTCCAATTAATGAGCTGAGGATAGATAGCACGGAAACAACCAACAGAAATAAACGGGGCATTATAATATATGCAAAGCATAGTATTGCTTGCTCTATAGAATCAAAGGCTGTAAAGAAAATTTTTTCAGGCCACAAAGTTTTAGAAGCGGTTTTGTTTAAATGTTTCAATATTAATATTCTCTTTCTATATAGAAATTCAGCTTTCTCTGTCAGACAATTAATTGTAAAACTTCAGGAAGTGCTTACTTCTGAGTTAGGCAATCAAAATGTGCTAATTGTTGGAGATTTTAACATTTGTTTAATGTCTACAGGGACTGCAATAAGAAATCTGCTCCAAGAAAAAAACTTTAGTTCCCTGCTTGGTGCAGAATATTCAACTTCACCTGCCGGTACACAAATTGATTGGGCATTTTCAAACATGGATCCTTCCCGTGTAAATGCAATTACTTTTGAGACAGTACACAGCTATCATGACAGTATTTGTGTCTCTAATTCGGAATAAAGTTTTCAGACTTAGTGCAATACTTCTTAATTTTTTTTTTTTCAAATATAATCGAATTGGAATGGTATAGGAATTTTGACAGTAGTTTTTAAGACAATTTTAAGAAAAATATGTAAATAATCTAATTAAGAAAATTTAAATTATATATATAATTTGTTATTATATATGACATTATTGTATAAATATATGAAAGAAATTAAATAGTATAAGGAAAACAAAAATATAATTTGAATATATGTAAAAGAATCCCTACAAAAATTTATGTTTAATAGTGTAAATATTATATACAAATTAATATAATAATATTATATCATTTTTACAGTTGTTAATATTTATTATTTTTAAGCTAAACATGTATAATAATATCGATATAATAAATAAAAAATTTTATCATTGTCCAAAAACGATTTGTTTTCATACTTCTCAATACAGTTGTAATGCATTCTATATAAAATCAATTATAAGCGTATACAAAAAGCACAAGAACGATTTCTCATAATTTGAGTAAATTTAGTTTACAAATTGCTCTAATTATTTTCACTATGAGTGAAAAGTAAATAACTAAGGCAACAGTTCCTACTTCTAATTATTAAAATATAATATATAAAGAAGTCTCAAACGAATATACCATTTAACTTTGCGAGTATAAAATGTTCGGTTACATCCGAACTTAGCCCTTCCTTACTTTTTATTAGTAAAATTATTAATATTATTAGCACTTTATTACATTGTATTGAAATTCGTGTTTATATCGTTTAATTTATTGTAGCAATCAATTCATCTACAAACACATATCGTCAGCATTTTTGAATATTTGTTTTAGAGTGATATAATTAACAGTATCGGCAAATTTATATATTGGATTTGGGTTGGAAGTGTTTGCATATGTAACTCCTTCCCCCTTCAAATTAAAATTCTCCTGAATTCTTTTATTTATTTTTGTCGCAAACTGACAATTATAATTATGGTTATTATAATGACACATATACTCAAAATATTTCATTCACAAATTCTTATGTTGTGAACTTCCAATTTCTTTATAATATATTTTGGATGTTGTTTTGATTTTGTTAAATTATTTGTTCAAATGACAACTTTATAGAAAAATTCTTTGGTAATTCTTTGTTATCATAAATTAGCTTTTCTCCTGATTTTTCTGTTATTGTACATTAGAGAAGTAATATTCTTTAATATTAATAGTGCTACTTGTATAATATTATATATTAAAAAGTTGCCATTTACTGCCATATTATCGGTTACACTTTTGCTCGAATGGTATATTTATTGCATTTTTTACAATTAAAATTCTTACATTGTTTTACTCCACAATTTGCTTTTATAATACAATGTGAACTTAATTTGGTAAATGTATAGTTTAGGCCCCCCTACTAAGGAGCCTCAAAAATTGATATTTTTTTTTTAAATCGTCTTATATTTACGCGTAGATTACAAATCCGTGGGCGGAAAGTGAATTTTTTCAATAATTTATGTCACTTAGTTGTTGTTGTTCTAGCGGCAAAATTCTTTAGAATTCAGATCACGTAGCTGTAATTACCAGTTCAGCGTGTTAAACATTTTCTTATGAAAAAAATATACTGAAGAAATGTAAGTCACAATTTCTTTTGCGCCGCGATCTGATGGGATGGACGAATATCGGAGATCGTTGTTGTTGTTGTAACGGTTACCTAGTCCCCGTTTGGGTGATAAATTCCAGGTCATCTAACGGCAGGTCCAAGAAACGGGCTGTTTCGACGGGGTCGGACCATAGGGAGAAGGGTGTTAGATGAGTAGGGTTTGTTGGGCATGCAAAGAGGTGGTTAGTGTCATGCGGAGACTCATTGCACGCAGAATATGTGTTTGGTATGTCGGGGTCTATTCTGGATAAGTAGGAGTTTAACCTGCTACAGTATCCAGAACGAAGCTGTGCGAGGGTCAGTGCCTGTCTGAAGTTCGTTGCGTCCGAAGTCCGGTCGGCGTACTGCCTAATGTCGTCGACGTAATCAAGGAAAGACCTCTTAATGTTCCTAGGAGGCGGTTCCGCTACAAGCAGGCGACTACAGGGGTGGTTTCTACGAAAACACCTCAGCAGAAACTGCTTTGAGAGGAGTTCGTTGTGTTCCTTAACCGGAAGCATACGGGCCCCACTATGTAGGTGTTCGATTGGAGACATCAAGAGGCATCCCGTGATAGTCCAGAGTGCAGTGTTCTGACAGGTCTGAAGCTTCTTCTTCTGCGTGTCACTGCATCCAGGCGACCATATTGGGGCTGCATAATTTAGGACCAGCCGGCCGATTGCCTTGTATGTTGCCAACAATGTTTCTTTGTCTTTTCCCCAAGAGCTGCCGGCAAGCGACTTGAGGATTTTGTTGCGGCTATGTACTTTGGCAGTTATAGCGGTCGTGTGAGGAGTGAAAGAGCACAGACTGTGCAATGTGACGCCTAAAATTTTGGGGTTATTAACTGTCAGAATTTTTGTGTAATCGACTGAAATGTTCAGGTCCAGTCTGTACTCCTTCGTCCAATTTGTGAAGATGGTCGTTGTGGATTTAGTGGGGGAGAGTGTTAGGTTCCTTGCAGAGAAGAAGCAAGAAAGATCGGAGAGGTAGCTTTTTACTTTTGAACACATGCCATCGTAAACTGCCCAGTGTAAACTGCCGGCTAAAATAGCTCGCGCACTTCTTCGGGTCCGAGGAGGCATGGCCATCGAATTGAATTTCAACTCGGTTGTCATGTCTCCTCGGGTTAGACAAGGCATTGACAGTATTCCAAAGCTTACTCACACCGGTGGAGAGATTACAGGACTTCAGGTGCTCCACCCATTTTGTCCGTTTATGTTGGTTTACCATTTGCCGAATCTCCAAATTGAGATCCCTTATTCCTTATCCCTCACAGGGATCGGCATGGCGTAAGGTGTCGCGCTCGTTTGCTAGTACAGCTGCTTCGGCTGGGAAATTTGGGCGGAGTTCCGCGATTCTACTAGCTGGTATGAAGCGAGTGGTAGCAGCAGCGATCACCTTGCGGAACTGACGCTCGCCAACGATGGACGGTCCGTAGGAATGGGTAGTGCGTTAAAGGTGCTCTCAGTAAATTCTGTGAAGCCGACCCAGTTAGCTTTGTTAAAGTTAATGAAGGTGCGGTTGTCCACAGAAATAACGTCGGTATGAAGCGAGTGGTAGCAGCAGCGATCACCTTGCGAAATTGACGCTCGCCAACGATGGACGGTCCGTAGGAATGGGTAGTGCGATGAAGGTGCTCTCAGTAAATTCTGTGAAGCCGACCCAGTTAGCTTTGTTAAAGTTAATGATGGTGCGGTTGTCCACAGAAATAAAGTCGGGAGGTTTCTCGATCGAGATAATTATGGGCAGATGGTCTGATGTTAGCATAGGTCGCCAGGTTATGCTATTTATCAGACCACCGCTAGCGATGGTAATATCGGGCGAGCTATTACAATTGCCCATAATTCTGGTGGGGGCTTCGTCATTCATTGTGCAGAATGTCGAATCGTCAATCTGTTCCGCCAGCTCCATCCCCGTACCATCGTTTGACAGGCAGGAATGCCAAAGATCGTGATGCGCGTTAAAGTCGCCTAGCACCAAACGGTTTTCACCACGAAGTAGCGCATCTATGTTTGGGTGATATCCTGTTGGGCAACATGTAACTGGGGGATGTATATGTTAAATATTTCGAGCTCGACATCGCCTGACCGGACAGCTATACCCAGGCATTCTAGGGTAGTGTCCCTGCGGTCGATGTCAACATCGATGAGACGATATTGCACGGTGTTAGGCAATATGAAGGCTAGGCCTCCACTATTATCTCTCATTATGATGTCTTATTATTGCGTTGACAGCATGGAGCCACGTAACTCATGGTCCACTCCCTATGTGGCTCACTCCTTAAGATGGCTCCATCCATTGCATGCATTGCACCTAACCGAGGTGGAGTTTGGATGGAGCCTTTTAGCGCATTCCTTTTAGCCTTTTATAGAATTCCTTTTATAGAATTCCTCGGGGCCCGGGTTGGACTCGATGCCAGCACGGGTCACGAGGATACGCAGCAACCCTGCTGCTAGGCGTTGCTCCTATGATGACAAACTAAATCTAGAACTTACCGATCCAAACACGGTTAGATCGCCGAAATAACAGCCCTTGGCCGGATAAAATCCGGGTCAATTCCGGCATCGCAGAATCGGCTGTTGTGGGAATTGGAATATCGGAGATCGTCGAACTCCTTTCTGCACTGGCGGCCTTCGGTCGCGATTCAAAAAAATAACCCTGGTCGGTCCAAAACCGGGATGTTCATAATTCGATTGCATCAAACTTCTTTCTGCACTGACGTTTTTTTTATTGTTATCTTTTTGAAAATATATAAAAATAAAAATATAGAAATATTCCAAAAATTCACTTTTCGCTAACGGATTTGTAATCTACGCGTAAAAATAACACGATTTAAAAAAAAAACAAGTATTTCTGAGCCCTTCTTAGTTGGGGGACCTAAACTATACATTGCCTCTTGAAAACACAATTTGTGGATTGTGGAACTAAAGTCGTTCTGACCGACATTGTGTGTTTTCGATGAGTTTTCATTGACAGTTCACAACATCTATTTGTTATATACCCTACAAAAACAGTGACCGTCATTTGATGGGTAATATGACAGTCATAGCTGAAAAAATTTTGTCAGCGCGCAGAACAAAGTTTTTATCATTTTCTTAAGAGCCTTGTTTTCTTTTTTTCTGAGTCATTGCGGACCATAAATTCGTCATAGCTGAAAATTTTCAGTTATGACTGAAACGCTTTCAGAAGTGAAAAATTCTTTTGCGCAGTAGATAATATAATTTTTATTTCTTTAATAAATTTCAAACTTTTAATCAAAATTAGTTATAATAATATACTTAAATATAAAAAGGAATGCAACAAAAAATATAATAAAATATGAATATATAAAAATAAATTTGATGCCATCTCCTCCTCTCAATAGCTCTGCGTACGTCTTTCTCCAATCAGTGGATAGTTCTGAATTTAAAAATGCAAATGTAAATTAACAGTACTGACATATCAAATGTGAGTGTATTGGTAAACCCATCAGCAGTTTCTTATAGGGTACGTTAAGCCCAAATATGGAATGTAAACAAATTGTCAACTGAGATTTAGGGCTGGCAAAATATGTCTTCTAATAATATCGATTAAACTAGAGCAGGCACCGATTATAATGAGTGGAATGTAAGTTTTCAAAGGGTTTTCAGCGAAAACTGTGTTTTCGTTTGACAGATTTTGTATGGATGAAAACACAAGTTTTCGCGTAAAAACCTCTTTTGTCAATGATAACACGAATTTTGTGTCGGTGCGAACATAGTATTACAATATAATCACTTCTCTTAAATGAAATCTGGCTACTGTAACATATGTTATATTAACAAATATAAACTGTAACTATTCACAAGAGCGAATCAAGAGTTTTCCATATTCATCGATTTGATGGGTAAAACTATGAATTATGGCGCCGTCAAATGGAAATATATATGGCAGAAAATCAATTAAAGCCATATATTCTGGAAACAGTAGAGAGAACAGCACAAAACAGTACAAAGTAGTACGAGAAAGATGACGAAGCACAAGCCTTTATCATGAGAGAGATAGAGCTGGAGCAACTTATGTGCCTCACCGAGTGCTCAACAACAGCGCAAATGTGGTCGAATATAAAAGTAGTGCACGCGGAGAAAAGTGAACAGTCTGCCCAAGTTCTCCTTTAAAAAATTCATGAGTTCGTTAAATTTGTCGTAAGAATTACGTATTTGATATTTTTGTTGGATTAAAACAACACCGTACTGTGCGGCTTACCGTATAGTTTATTAATAATTTTTCTACTTATTATAAAATTACATTTTGCTTAATTTACTTGGAGCCGTTGTGTTGCCTCGACGTTTCTCAACATCAACGACTTGGCATAATTTAAATAATCAATATGAGATGTTCCTTATGTGGTAATATGATAATAAATGTATATGATAATCAATATGAAATATGTATATATGGTGGGATCGAATTTCATTATGCTATTACAATATATAGTGCCTATATAAGTTGGTATGATACATATTAAAAAATACTTCCTTTTGGCAGTTTGGGAGTGGTGGAGTTATCTGATAACGCAACTCCCCTAGCGTTACTGTAAGAACTCTCCTGAGGCACCGCTCACTTTTAGGTGAAAACCCATATCTTGGGATCTACTTAACCGATTTCATCCAAATTCGGTACCTAATATTCCTCTTATATTTGTAAGTTATAGTGCGAAATCGGATTACAACCACGCCTATTTCCCATATAACACCATTTTAAATTCCACATGATTTTTTCACTTTCTACTATGCAAATCAAGCAACAATGATTGTATCGGGTTTAAATTTTGCGTGAATAATGCGTTTAAGGTATGTCACCTTGTGAACAAAAATTGCCTAAATCGAACCAAAACTGTTCAGGACCCTAGGTATTGAATATGTGGACCCCAGTACCTATAGTTGACTTTTTACCAAACATATCGGCCAATGTGTAAGATATATAATTGAAATTCATATAATAAAATAAATAAAGGAAACTCTCGATAATAGTATGTTTTTGTGTCAAAATTGAGTTGAATCGGATCAATACTTCCTTTAATATACAATTTCGCCAACTCCTGACGTAATTTCCCTTGCAAGTTGCGAGAGTATAAAATTTTGGGTTACACTCGAGCTCAGAACTTCCTTACTTGTTTTTTGTTATTTTTTCTTTGCCGTTCTCACCACAATTGCTATGATTATCAATGTTATATTAATACCATAAGATACATTTTTATGGGACTTTAATTCTGCAATAGCTTACGCCAATATTGGTAACGAATTTGCCTTTTTCACTAATCTGTATTTTTTTCTATTTGGCAATGAAGTTATTAATTGAATTTTAGTTTGACAGAAGGTCCCAAGGACTGAGTATCTGAATTGCCAATATTATTGTTTAATTTTTTTATACTACTACTCCTACTTTTTCCAATTTTAATTTATTAAAATCAATTTCGGATTTTTAAATTTCTACCCTTGTGAACATACTTGGATGTACTTAGCCGCCGCTATATTTTCTTGTGTTTCTTGAACTTTATTTTCTATGAATTTTAGTTTGCCCATTAGGTCATTGTACAACAACTTTCTTTCAATTTTATTTTCTTTGTTTATTTTGTTTTCAGTTTCTATTATTTGTTTTCTATCTGATTCTATAGTCCCTTTTAACAGGTTTAATGTGCTATTAAATGTTCACTAATTACTATTTGTTTATTTAAGTTTACAATTGCATTATGGCCATTCTATCATAATCAATAATTTTTAAATGGTCCACATTGTCTTGCCTGTCATCATCATCCATAACTCCAAACATTCATGTATAGGCTGTTCCCCCAATATTTATCAAGCCTCTCTTCTTTCTTTCTTTGATATACGGTGTTATATGTAGATGTAATTTTTGCTTTTATAAATTTTATCTTGTTATACAAAATTTCTTTATTTTCAATATTTAGATGGCCGATATTTTTTTTTAATCTGGTCAACTGTTTCTGTTATTTTGTTCGGATTTATAATGTGTATAACTGTACTTATTTCATTAACTATATCTATGTCCGCCGTTTGTATCATTGTATACCCCGCTTCTTCTATTATTGGTGTGATTTGCAAAAGTGCTTCCATCAATAGTATTAGGTAGGTAGGTAGGTAGAATGGCTGTCTAACGACGCACCTAGGCCTATAGGAGGCCCATTGTGATAACACCGGGACTAATTCCCTCACTCTATCGTCTCCTCTCTGAACCAACCTGTGCTCCTGATGAAGCTCATTAGCAACTTCTGATACGTCGTCAAGGAACCCACGACCGATAGTTGCGATTCTTTTCCTGTATAGAGCTTTACATTCGCATAGAAGATGTTTTACAGTCTCCTCTTCTTCTACTTCCTGACAGCTTCTACAATAGTCGTTGTAAGGTACACCTAGCCTGCTGGCATGTTTACCAATTAGACATTCCTTTTGAATTTTAATAGTCGGTTTGTGCGACTCACGCTCCATTCCTGCCACGTTAGCCTGCTGGTTGAGCAAGTTACTGATTGCATCCACACGCAGCTAGATTTATAGCATGTTCGCTGATTAGGTGCTTGCAAGTTGCCAGAGACATAAAAATACCCTCTTTTTCAGGGGCTAGTTGCAAAGTGGTGCCTGTTCTGGCTAGTTCATCTGCTTCGCAGATACCAGGGATATCACTATGCCCTGGAACCCATTGCAGGTTTATTGTGAACTAGGATATTAGATCCTTTAATAGATCAAGACATTATTTCACTATCTTTGATAAAACCATCGGAGACTTGAGAGATTTCAAGACCGCTTGGCTATCCGTATATATACATATACAATATATGCTCCTAGTTATGAGCACACTTTTTGTCACTACAACAAGGCTTTCTTTGATTGCTGTGATCTCCGCCTGGAAAACACTGCAGTGGTCTGGTAAGCGGTAGGCGATTTTGGTGTTTGGATGTGTATGATCATCCGTGTAGATGCTAATTCCTGAATTCCTGTCCACCTCGCCCCTTTCCCACTCCTCTCTGGTGTTGAAGGCAATATTGTGGATCGAATTTAGCTTCAAGCCTATTGGATTGCGGAAATCCGTGGTTTTGGGTAGAAACGGGAATAAACAAAGTCTCCTAGAACGCCACTTGTTGCAGGCGACTAATTGGGAGGATTTCCTCAATCTGAGAGCTAACTTTGCTGGCACTTGCTTACAGAACATGTATGTTGGCAATAAATGTAGAATGACGTTTAGTGCGTGGTTTGGCATTGTTCTAAGAGCTTCACTTATGCATATACTAGCTGCTCTTTGTATACTTTCCATACGCCTCATCGCGTATTTCTTCTCCATTATTGGCCACCATACCAATATACCGTATGTCATGATTGGTCTGACAACTTCTGTATAGAGCCAATAAGCTATCCGAGGCGTTAGCCCCCCTTTGGGGCCCACCATCCTTTTACAGGTGTTGAGTGCTGTGGCTGCTTTCTTCACTTTAGCATCAAAGTTTTGTTTCCATGAAAGCTTCCTGTCTAAGATTAGTCCTAGGTAGCTTGCCTTATCTCCAATTGTTAGTCTGCAACCATTTAATAATGTGGCCGTTACTACAGGAGTGTTATGCTTTCTGGTGAATCATACTAGCTCTGTCTTACCAGCATTTAAGTTTAATCCGCACGATACAGCTCAACGATTTATATCGTCCAAGATCGTTTGCATAAGGTTTGCGAGAGTATTCAGGAATTTACTTACTTACCCTTCTTTCCTAGATCCCACAGCAACTTATTCATTGTCAGGATCCAGAGAAGTGGGGATAACACGCCTCCTTGAGGTGTACCCTTTTGGATGGATCTGCATATCGTTGACACTCCCAGTTTGAAATTATTGACCTGCTCGTGAGCATCTGTTCAATTAATTTTCTGAGAGGTTCAGAGATGTCCAGATCCTTAAGCGCACTCAGTATGGCCCTAGGCTGGATGTTATTGAAGGCTCCTTCTATATCTGAGAAGGCAATTAGAGTGTATTCTTTAATTTCCAGAGATTTTTCACTCTTCGCCACCACAGAGCTCAGCGCTGTTTCTGTGGATTTTTCTTTAGAATACGCATGCTGTGAACCAGTCAACGTATCTGGTTTTAGTTAGTTTCTTATATGTAGTTCTATTAGCCTTTCCAACGTTTTTAGAAATAATGAGGAGAGACTGATTGGTCTGAAGTCCTTTGGACTTGTATGCGAGCTTTTACCTGCCTATCACCTTGACTTTCCTCCACAGCAAAGGGATATAGTTTAATTGCAGCGCCCCCTTAAGAATGGTAACTAGGCAATTCATTATGTAATTCTGCGACTGCTTTAATTAAGCCGGGAATAGACCGTCTGGTCCCGGCGACTTGAATGGCTTGAAGCTATTTATTACCCATTGTGCGTTGCTTTCTGACACTGTGTTTATAAGAGTGGAGTCTATTTCTGCTCTACTGTCTTGAGTATATTCAACCGTATGGCTTTCAGAACTACCTGGAAAATGGGTATCCATTAGTAGTTCACTAGATACCGTCCAACTGCCGTCTGGTTTCTGAAGATAACCGATACTTTGCCCCGATTGTGCCATTATTTTCCTAAGTTGTCATTACAAAAAGATTTCCAAGAATTTCTTTTTGCTCTCCTAACTTCTTTTTTGTATGACCTAAGGAGGCTAATAATCCCAGTCTGACTTGCCTTGGGATTGCTTGGCTAAAATGAACAGCTTTCGGCATTCTTTCTGTAACTTTTTAAGTTCGGAGACCACCAGGGGGGGCCTAATTCTACCCCTACATCGTGTTATTGGACAAGCCACTTCTAATGCTTGCCGACAAGATTCAGTGAATCGAACAACGGGGATGTCAAGATCCTCCTTACTATTGGACTGAAACGGCGGGATCATAGGGATACGTTTTTTCAGCTCTTGCATGTGCGCCTGCCATTTCGTTTTCTTATGATTCCTGAAGTCAATGCCTCTATCGGCCGTTTCTTCTAATATACATTCAATATATCGGTGATCCGAAAAAGAATCTTCTTCGAGGACTCTCAATCGGGTTACCCTGTCAAATAGTACTTCCGACACAAGCGTGATCTCCAGTACTTCTTGTCGGTTTTTTGTGATAAACGGGGGAAGTACACCATTCCCTTATTACACAACAGTAGCTTAGTGCCTAGTAGGTAATTGAAAAGACACTCACCTCTGTCGTTGACATCTGTACTGTCCCAGACTGTGTGATGCGCTTTTGAGTCGCATCCACGTATAATCATGCACTTGGATGCCTCGCTTTCCCGTACCACCTCTTTTACCATCAGAGGTGGCACCACCTCTTTCTCGTATGGCATGTAGCACGACATCAGCCGATAACTGCATGTGCTCGTTTCCCAGCTTATTGTTGCTGTAATTATGTAATATAAAAACGTTAAGGTTTTTCTTTGCCATTTTGCAGGCTCTGATTTTACCTTGACAATTAGCCATAAATAACCTATAGCTCGGTGTCCTCAGTCCGCGAATACGCCCTCCATTAACCCACGGCTTCTGAATGAGGACAAACTCAGGCTGTTCTATTGCCACGAGGTTAATTAGGGCTGCTGAAGCTAGTTTGCTGTGATGAAGGTTAATTTGTAGAAGACGCATTAGCTAATGTTGTATCTCCGTCTTCCGGAGAGTTGCTTAAAATCTCTCTCTGTATACAAGTTTGAGAGTCTGGCAGCAAGCTCAGACCCGGAAGAACACTCACTTGCTCTATACTTTCCACATCGCCGAGAACTCCATAGGATCTTCCTCTACTTCGCATGCCTCGCTTTCCGATGTTCGAAGGTCTGCAGCATCGACGTCCGACTTGTACGGTGTAATTCTTACTTTCGTGAATCCGTAGTTTATCTCTCCGCCAGTTTTCGCCAGCGATTCGATGGATTCTTTTGTTAGTAACAGCAACCCTTTTGGTCTCCATGCCAGATTCTGCTACACTATCGTCAAATGCCTTGACGAACTTCCACCCCTCCGTGGGCAGACTCGGGTTGCAGGATCTTATGAGTTGCATAATCTGATCCGGCTGTGATGGTGTAGCCGGGATCCATACCCCTGCTCTTGGTCTGGATGGTATGTCTGTTTTATCTACTGCTACCAGTTTTGCGCCGGGGTATACCTCCCCTACCTTGGCTATATCAGCTTTGTATGGTGCGACCGATCTCTCGTCATCGCATGCAATCATTTTAATCTGGCCCTGGTACCAGCTGGCGTCTGTGCATGACGGTGGCGGACCTGGATTGCTAAGTAGCACTTCCAGCGCCACACTTGTCAGCGCAGCCTGCACCCATTTCCATTGGGCTCTGGAGATTCTTCCTCCGGGGTTCCCCTCAGCGAGAACGCCAATGACAATTCGGTTCTGAGCCACTTCTGCACATGATTTTGCGGGCATCACGCTCTTTGTTTTCGGTCGGCTTGCTGACGGCTTAGCCTCATCAGCTGACCTCTGTCGCTTTGCTGCCTTTACTGGAGGTTCCAGCTTAAAACTGGGTATGACTGCACTCGCGCAGTCTATCGATGCTTGGAGCTCCTTGGTTAGCTCCTCTTTGTTTGGCGGTTGCACCTCCACTAACCTTAATAGGTATACGGCGCGTCGTCTCTCTGCACACCTTGCCTTTGCCGGGTCCTGAATGCTAAATGCAGCCCCTTTGGCATCTCCCCCCTCCCCCTGCTTCTCAGCCGTGTTTTGGCTGCAGGGTTTGGGTTTGGCTGCCTCCGGCGTTACTACTTTCTTGGGGCGAGCTTTAACTTCTGCCCCTTTACTTGTGCTTGCCTTATCATCTGGACCAAGCTTCGCTCCTATCCTCTTGATGCTTGTTTTTGTTTCTGTGGTGGAGCGAGCTCGGGCTCCAAACGCTGCTCTTTTTTGGAAGCAACTAGCCCCCGCCTTTTTTTGTGGAGATCCGGACTCTCTCTGATTTTTATTTTTGTTTTGGTTTGTTTTTCTTATATTTGGTTTCATAAATGGGAAAGTGTGTCCGCTTGCGCATAGCCCCCGCTACGCAAGTAAGGCTATCATATTACGGAGGGCGCCAGGTATCCGTAAGCTGCGTTTGAGACTGGGCTATTTAAGGGCCCCCAGCCAGATTGATTCTCGGCACGGGTCGCATGACACCTTGATCCAGTCCTTTAGAGTAGCCCCGACCATGGTAAGACTCCTTATCTGTATGCTGTGCTATTGAGGAACATCGAACACACAGATAAGAAGTCTGACTTTAGCTAGATTCCTCACGTCTACGGCAGGGGCGGACTGTTACCAGCTCGTCCCCGCTTACGTCGTGAAACCGTGGTATCTATTACCAGGCGGCACCCTCGGGGAGGGTTCAGTGGAGGAATTTTGCCGACCTTTAATGGTATTATTATTGTTAACAAAATAATTATCCCCGTCATCTGAAAAATAAAAATAAAAATTTATAACCGTTTAGGTTTTGATTAAATGTCTCCATACATAGGCATATTCGATAGTTTATTATCCATTACTCCGTTGGATTTTTAGTCGCCTCTTTTGACAGGCATCACTTACCATGGATCATGTAATAAATTTTTTTAAGGGTTATTATCCCCATGGAATGCTTTTCAACTAAATGCATCATCATCTATTCCATTTGGGTTTTCTATATTTGCCAATTTCATAGGTCTTTTTATATTTGCCGGATGAACGTTTTGCAGTGGATTAATTCGGAAGAATGGTTGATCTTTATGCTGCACTCTTTTGTAGTTTTTAATCGACACTTTTTCTCTGTTTTTTGTTTTACCATATTTATTCTATCTTTAATATGGATGGACAAATGTTTTCTTTGGCATCCCTTGAAGAACATTTAATAGTTAAGTGATATCTATCGTTATAGTTTCATATAACAATTTTCATTCTCATTTTTGTTGTTGAGTGAAGTTTCTCATTAACTGCATTTCCTGTTTTACTATTTTGTTTATCTGGTGGACATCTATATTTTCGCCACTAATATATAGTATTAATTGTTCTGTTCTAAATTCATTATTCCTAATAGTTTTTTTAAGTTTACCGAATTTTGCAAAATGTTCCATAATTATTGTCTTTTTAGCTTTCCAGTTTCTATCTGTTATTCTGTAAGCTGCTGAAAATTTGGTTAAATTATCAATCGCTGTAACAAATGATTGTTTGTAGAAATGGAATATGTCTACATAAATTATCTCATTTTTAATGGTTGGAGTTTCAGCTAGATGAAGTTTTGGTTTTATTGGTTTTCTATCGTATTTAATTTATTGACATTTTGGGCAGTTATTAATTATCGATTGTATTTCTTCCTTGAATTTGGGATAATACAATTTATCTTTTGATGTATTATAAGCTCCATTGATCCCACTATGCATAAATTCCATTGTATGATACAGTGATATTTATTTATGTAATTCCTCTTCTTCCTCTATTTCTGAAGCTCTTTTAGTGCGTTTTACAAATTTTAAACCACTATCTTGAGCAAACATTTCAATGAGTAATTTCTGTATTTTATGGTAATCTACTACAGACACTTCTAAAATATTTCCAATATTCCGCTACCTTTTATGCATTTTTTTAATGTTTCCTTGTTCTCTTATTTCAATTATTTTTCTTCCATGAAGTCTTTGCATCTGAGGTTACTGGCTATGTGTCAATATAATTTGAATTGTGTATTTATTTACAATTTCTTCTTGAATTGGGAAGTGCTCAAGCAGTTCTTTATCTGCTGAACGAATTGTTTCTGACAATTCCAGGTTTGATTCATTGTCGTTAGCTTCTTCTATTTTTGGTGAGTTCTCAACTTGACTCAAGAAATCAGCTAATCACCTCTGAGAAATTTCCTTTCCTTTATATTTATTAACTAGATATTTGATTCAACAATGATCGGTTATTATATAATATTAACTTTATTGCCATATACAATATATATGGTCGAAAATATGTGATTGAAAAAATTACTGCTAAAAATTCTTTGTCCGTAGTTGAGTATTTTTGCTCGTGATTATTTAGTGTTCTTGAAATGTAAAATTCTTTAAGCAGTTGCTTTATTTCGTTGCTTACGAAATCAGAGACTCCGTTTGGGTATAGATATAGTTTGGCATAGATTGGTTCATTATCTATAGTACGTCGAAAACGCCTTTGAGTTCCTCAATATCATGCTTTTGAACTATTATAAGATATAATATAATATACATAATATTGCTATTTTGTAAGTCCAATACCGCTCCTACTTGTGTTAACAAATCAAAGCCTATAATGGTATCAAAGAAAATTAGCGTGTCAAGTACAAAAAATGGTGAAATTTGGCCAAACATTTTCATAAGGCATTTGTTTGTTATTCTGCTCGAACCATGTACCGAGCTTCCAGTGAAGGCTTTTTAGACATGAATTACTTTTTTTAGCTCCTTTACGGGCTTAATGTAATTCTTTGCCGCCCCTGTATCGATTAGTATTTTTAAAATTCTCCCACCCAACTGTCGTTTGATGTACGGTAGTCGGGATTGTTCCCTAAAAAATGCAGTGAGTCAATGTAGACACAGCGACTCAGTGTCCTCTTCAATTTCAATTGCAGCAGCCTCTGCTGCGTTTTCGTATCTTAGTTTCTCAGCATTAGGGTCACTCTGAACAACATTGTTCAGCTCTGGCGCCTTTGCACTGACGCTCTATCGGACGTATTTGATTTCTTTTGAGCGTGTTGATTGCTCCCTTGAGGTTTGGAGGAGTTAGTGCGCTGCCTAAACTTGGAAGAACAGTCAATTTCTATGGGCTGTGGGGCTTGTCCCTACTCAGATCTTTTATTTTTTTATGGTAATTATTGCTGTTTTGCTGTTTACTGACGAAATGAGGGGTTTTTTTCGCTGCCCTGTTCGTCGCTATTATGCTTCCCTGCTTAACATGGGCGCGGTTTCTAAGGTCCTCTTTCCCTTGCTCCGTTTTTTCTATACCTTTGGCGAATGAGGCCCAAAACATGCTACGCTCGATGCCAGCTTCTGCTTCTCTAGCTAATGCTAAGGCAGATGCTAGATCCTTCGGCTGAACCGGAAAAACAATAGGTTTGAGTGATTTTTTAAGACCTTAAATTAAGGCGTGGAGCGCGTCAGTCCTAACCTCATCATTCCGAAGCGTTGCCTGCATCGCTTCGTGAGTCATTGCGATCTCGTTTGTAATCAGAGTTAGTTTTCTCTCAACTTCGTCATAATACTCTATTAAGGTCAAGTCACCTTGTCTTACCATCTCTAGGCCGTATCTCAGAAGTCGTAGGGAGGTTTTTTCAGCGTAAGAGCAATCTATGATGCATCAAAGTTCAGAACAGTATTGTATGATACTCATACCGCTCTGGCTGCTCCTCTGATTTTATTTCTAATGATTGTTACCGCCTGGTAATGCGTGCAGCTACCGTCAGAAGGTTTGAATAATTCGTACGCATCAACGGCTGATTGCCTCCATGCTACGTATTCTTCTGACCCGCTATTAAGTTCTGGGATTGATTTTATTATGTCCAGTGGAATATTACAATTGATCTGTGGTTCCACAGAAATTCTTTTATAGCCCAACTTGTGGTGCTTCGATACTCAAGTTATTTACCCGTCGCTAACAGTCACTATTAATGCGGCTTCTTAGCAGCGGCTTGAATTTGTTTTAAAATGGATTTTTTTTATGATATAATTATTTTAGCTGACTCAAAGCATATATTGTTTGTTAATAAGATAACTCGATACTTCACAATCTGTTACTGTTAGTAGTTTATAACTAATTTGGTTCAAGTAATTTGGAGATAATCTTAAACGAACTTACATGGTGTTGAAAGTAGAGTAACTATAACCAGGGTGCGAATCCTTGTATGTTGGGCCAGTTATGTTATTAGTATTCTCCAAGTGAACTGTTTCGTCTGTGCAGTGTGCATTAAATGCGCGTATAGTTTCGCAATTGTTGACAAAATAACTTGCATATAATTTATGGTGTAGTGCACTTCTGTGCTTTATTGTGTCTGATTAGAACTAACTGATATTACAAAATTAACTTAAAGCTAAACATAAAAGTTGAACCATAATCGGTACTCGGCATAAGCGATAACGTAGACATTTGCAGCATAATCAAATATAAGGTTACCGCAGCTGACCTAGTTAGTCAGCCCACTGATCTCATGCGCCAGTGGAATATGTCTCAGCCTAAGCGATAACGTAGACATTTGCAGCATAGTCAAATATCAGGTTACCGCGGCTGACCATAGTAGTCAGGCCACTGAACTCATGCATCAGCGGAATATATTTGGAGCAAATGGGTAAAGATAAGAGCAGTGCAATTCTAATGTGTTAGCTTGCAATATTTTATTTATTTATTTATTTAAAAGAGTAATAATTATAAATAATTATATAATTACACTTATTTATATATTATATAAAGCACTGGCTGCTAGAGACTTCGACTTAATTTAAATTTACAGATTAAAATATTCCAATTATAAAACTTATATAATAAGTCTAAGGCAAATTTAAGTTTAATTTGTACTATGATTATTTGTTTATTAGATATTTAATTTGCAGATTTGCAAGTATTTTACAAAAAGGTTAATGTTATTGTCATCTGTCCGATTGAGTAAGTCAGATGGTTTGTTGCCGCCAAATATCGAGACTCTGTGTTGTTATAAGTGAGGGCAGCTATCGAGGATATGAGGTATTGTCTTCCGAACCACAAGAAGGACATGTGGGTTTGTTTGTACCATTCAAGAGGTGTCTATGTGTAGCAAGTGTATGACCAATCCTTATGCGTATAAATGTTTTTATATTCTTACAGGTGATGATATTAGAATACGGTGGTTTCAGGTCAGATGGGTTTGAGAGTTTATAGTGATGATTGCTGTGACTCCAATCGTTTAGACAACAGTCGGTGATGTATTTTTTAACATAGTTCCTAATTTTTTTTGTGGTAAAGTATGGAGACGTATGCAGAGGTTCTTTGTTTGCTTCCTTCGCTCGTTTGTCGGCCATTTCATTGCCTTGGATTCCTGCATGCCCTGGTATCCACATAATTTTGATTATGTTGTTGTATTTATAAATAAGATTTTTTTTTTTGTGATCAGGGCGTAGAGTTTGATTGGTTAAAAATGGCATCTATGACGGATTTGCTGTCGCTACAAATAATGGTTTTCCTTCCATTGTTAGAGGCAGATAGTACCGCTTCCAACATAGCAGCTGTTTCAGCTGTATATACCGAGCAGCAAAGGCAGCTATGGTGACACCGATCTTGTTTGTCAGCGCAAATATGGTAGATTGCTTGCGATGTTGTTGTGTAACGTTAATACAACATGACGATAATGTCATGGAAGGCGGGGTTCAACCAATGTAGGGCTCGTAATTATTCCTAGTTGTTTGGAAATAGTGAGACAACGCATAATGGTTGAAGGTTTGTTGTGTGTGCGGGAACATTTACGGTATTAAGTGTTAACTCGTTTCTACATAAAAGCAATTTTGGGATGAGTAAGAGTGTGTTATGTGTGGTCCTTTGCAGAATATCTGGTAATCCGGATTGTAATAAAATTGCTTAATTGGTGATGTTGGAAAGGCACGAATACTCCTAATAGTTTAAAAGTTTTATATGCGTTTCGGCACAGTGGCCGTATATTTCAAGTTCATAGTTAATTTATGATAGCAATAAGGCTCTTGTGACATTAATGAGAATATTTGAGTGACACAAACAATGTTTTGATGATAAGTACTTTATAATATTTAGTCTTAGAAATAAATTTAATCGAATATATTTACAATGATTTTTATAAGATAGAGTTTTTTCAAATATTATACCTAGTATTTTTAAACTATGAGTATGGGGAATTTGGGTATTTAAAAAGGGAAGAGTGGAGAAGGAGCAATTGTGTTTTCTACAAATATGAAATGTGGAGATTTTGTTTAATGAAATCTTTACACGTGAAATTTCGGACCATTTGTTGATATCATTTAGAATTTTCAAAAATGTATGATTAACTTAACTTAAGTTTTAAATTTTTGTAAAGATCACGACGTCATTTGCGTAGATAAGGTGTTGAGTTAGTGGGTTAGAGCTAATTATGGAGCTGACTTTGTTAAAGACTATGGTGAAGAGAGTTGTGGTGAATGGTGAACCCTGAGGTATGCCATTGTTCAATTTGAAGACCTAAGATTGGCAGTTATTGGCACTAACGATGAATTTTCGATTGTACAAGAGGGATTTTACAATGTTAAATATTTTGGCCTATCAAAGGCCTTTTCTAGATCCAAGCTTAGTACTAAAAGGTGGTTACGGCATAACAAGTTAGTGAAAGCGAAATTTTAAAATTTTGCCAGGGGGTCTATTACTCCTAACCCTTTTTGAAAACCGAATTGGTACGAGCTTATGAGTCCATTCATTTTCGCTTACCACATTAGTCTGGAAGAAATGATTTTAGTATATAGTGTCTTGGACATACAGGGTAAAAGGGAAATGGATCTGTAATTCTCAATATAGGAAGAAGATTTATTAGGTTTAGGAATGAAAATGACTAGGGAAACTTTCCATGGCTGAGTATATATACCACTACTAAGTATCTTATTGTAGAGGTTGAGAACTTTTTCTTTAAGAGAGTATGAGATGTTTTTTAATATGAGGTAGGATATTTTGTCTGCACCGGGTGTTTTTATACTCTCGCAACCTGTTGCTACAGAGTATAATAGTTTTGTTCACCTAACGGTTGTTTGTATCACCTAAAACTAATCGAGTTAGATATAGGGTTATAGGTATATATATTAATGATCAGGATGAAGAGACGAGTTGAAATCCGGGTGACTGTCTGTCCGTCCGTCCGTCTGTCCGTCCGTTCGTCTGTCCGTCCGTCCGTGCAAGCCCTAACTTGAGTAAAAATTGAGATATCTTTATGAAACTTGGTAGACATGTTTCTTGGTACCGTGAGACGGTTGGTATTAGACAGTGGGCGTGGCACAGCCCACTTTTAGGTGAAAACCCATATCTTGAGATCTGCTTAACCGATTTCAACCAAATTCTGTGCATAATGTTCTTTCGAAAATGGGCGAAATCGGACTACAACCACGCCTACTTCCCATATAACACCATTTTAAACTCCATCTGATTCTTTCACTTTCCACTATGCAAATCAGGCAACAATGACTGTATCGGGATAAAACTTTGCGTGAATAATGCGATTAAAGTATGCCACCTTGTGGCCAAAAATTGTCTAAATCGAACCGAAACTGTTTAAGCCCCTAAGTACTAAATATGTGGACCCCAGTGCCTATAGTTGACCTTCTACCGAAAATATCAGTCAATCCACAAAGAAATCTCAAACGAGTATACTATTTGACTTTGCGAGAGTATAAAATGTTCGGTTACATCCGAACTTAGCCCTTCCTTACTTGTTCCTTTTAGAGTCAAAAGTGTGGATTCGAACTCGTTAAGTGTAATATCGGCTTCAATGTGAAGTGCATTTGGAGAAGGTGATGAGTTAAAATATGTATCATTTCCTATGCGTTTTTTGATTGCATAAAATGTAGTAGAAAAGTTTGTATCGGAGGAGTATGATGACCAGGTCTCCGCCAATTTTTCCGAGGTTTCTTGAGGTATGTAAATGGGACCTGATAGCGTGTTAATATACTCAACCTATGTATGGATCCTGTTAGCATCTTCATATCGGACCATATTTGTTTCGGATTAGTGGTTGGGCTTATAATGGCTGTTAGCTTTTCCAATGATTGCCTTTTAGCCAACCTTAACTTCTTTTTAAAGTTAGCATTAGCCTTTTTATATTCAATTAAATTAGCGTCAGTTCTGTTGTGTTTGAATGTTGCCCGCAAAGACTTTTTCCTTTTTCTGAGAATAGTTAGTAGATTAGACCAATACGGTAGTTTTGCTGAAAACATTTTGGTGTTATTTTGGGGAATGGTAAAATGAGATGCAGAACAAATAATAGCAGATGCTTCAGCATTTACGGTTTCTTTAGAGCGCCTATTGTTGGATAAACTTACCGAAATATTACTGAATTTTTCCCAGTCTTCCTTTTCGGTTAGAAATTTGGACTTAAGCTTAACGTTGTACATTTTGGGGATGGAAAGGGATGTGATTATAGGAAAGTGATCGCTACTGTGAAGGTCATCGATTGTATGAGATGAGAGTTTGGGTGCTATTGTGGATGAGGCAAGGATAATGTCGGGATGTGTAAAGGTACTATGTGTTGAAAAGTGGGTTGCCTTGCAAATTTAAATCCAATTTCTATTTCGATAGATGGGCAAGAGATGTTGCTTTCGATAGGAATTGGCTCTGATCTACGGATTTCTTAATGAAAATTGCAATTCCTTGTTTGGCGTATAAGTTTTTTGTATTATTGTATAATTAATTATTAGGAAGATAAACTTTTATATTGAAAGGGGTAGAGGTTTCTTGGATTCATTAATAAGGATATTTAAATCGGGGTAGTTATTGAGTAGGCCATTTATATTCCATTGTAAAATACGCATTATTTGCTCTATCATTTCATTGTCTGTTGTTAAAGAAGGGAAAACTGTAGGTGTTGTTAGTACAGGAGCTGTAAGGTTAGAGAGCAAGGAGGAGGTCATTGCGTGTTTTGAGAGTCATCGACTGATGCTGTTGTTGTTGTATTTGTCTTATTTGCTGTGGTGTAATTGTTTTTGTTTATTTCCTTTTCTTGTGTTTCGTTATAATTTGTGGTAGATTTGTTGTTTATAAACGTTTGTTTTCTTTTAAATTGTTAGTAGTAATTTTTGTTATACTAGCAAATGTAGCGGAGTTTTCATTGAGAGAAGGAGTAAACTGTGTTTTTTGTATTTTTATTGCTTCTCGCATGGATTACTTTTCGTCTGTTTTGATGATTATTATTTGTTTCATTTGTATAAATTTAGGACATGTTTTGTCAGAAGATGGGTGATTACCAGAACAGTTAATGCAAAAGGAACGAGTGCAAGGAGTGGGTTGGTGAGGGGGGAGAGCGCACATGTCGCAAACAAGGGATTTAGTACGTCGTTTTGTTGTATGACCCAAAAGTTGAAAGCTTTTGCACCTCATGGGGTTTGGATAGTATGGCCTTACCTTAGTTGTGTACCAGGACACTTAAATTTTTTCAGGTATGTGATATTTATCAAAGGTAACAAGAACAACTCCACTAGGTACTGGCTTTTGATTAATGTATTTCGGGAATTTGAAATTTGAACTACAACCAAACGAAATCGAAGAAGAAAAATATTTTAAGGAAAAAATACATCAACTCATGATGGACAAGCCCAGACGGAGGTAGAGTATCGACCAACGATGGTAATGTGGCTAGAATTTTTTTTTTTTTCAAATCCCAAATTACAGGATTTAATGAAAATCTCATCCATTGTTGTGCTACTATATTTCAAGCTATTTAAAGAAAGAGTGCAGTAATTATGCCATTATATTGGTTTCGCATTAATCAAAAATATGGAAAGATCATTTATAACTGCTGATACATGTACTGACTTATCTTCTGATCATTCTCCTGTGCTAATGAAATTATGCGAACACTCACTTTTGGTTATATCACCAAAAAAAAACAAAAACTATATCAGTAGCCAAATTAATATTGATTACAAAATAAACTCAGAAAGAGATATTGAAAAACATTAGCGAATTTAATCATATAATAACTAATTCAGCTAGCTTAGCAACTCGAAACAAAACTAACAAACCGCCTTAGAAAACGGTCTTAGAAAAATCCCAAATGTTGAAATAGAAAAGCATGTAACTGAAAAAAGGCAAGCTAGACACGAATGGAAATGGCGAAAGTCACCAGGACATGATAAAATTACTTTAAAATGGCTAATGGAGCTACTAAATATTGCGGTAGTAATGCTCTCCTTGCTTTTCGTTGCAATTTTTAGTTGCGGATATTATCTAAATTTATGGAAAAAGTCGCAGATCATCATGATAAATAAACCAGGAAAAGACTTAACGCAGGCGTCTTCTTACCGAACAATAAGTCTCCAACTTTGTCTTTCGGCATTCGAATACAGAGAGTAGCACAGTCATTCGATAAGGTGTGACAGGAAAGACTTTTTTTTTATAAAATTAAAACATTATTTCCTTTCACATTGTATAAAATATTGGCGTCTTATCTAAAAAATGTACTGTTAAAGTAGCTAATTTCATCTCAGATGAACGTCCGATAAGCGCTGGTGTACCTCAGAAGAGTGTGCTAGGCCCAAGACTATATATTGTATCTTATATACAGCACATATGCCAAACGGTAATTATGTATTGAAATCGACTTTTGGAATAACACAGCCATAGTGTGCCGTAATAAATGTTTTATCAGAGCGTCAGGGGTACTTGAAGAGCATTTAGTTTTGGTCGAAGAATGGTTAGCTACTGTTTATATAAGCTAAGCCTCAGTCAACAACCACACCACTCTACTCGGTAAAAACTGGCGCACTCTAATAATGCCCACCACATACTCACCAATACACCACACAGGACAATACAACACACCACAACACCGCGCGTGTACCTCACTACCTAACAAAAGGGATGGTCGGCACAGCTTTTTCACCTCATTCGGAATAATAGCGATCCTGTGCGCAACTCAACATTCAATTCTACACTGCGCCACGTCAACACCTAAAATTCGATACGACAGCTCCTGCGCGTAACACTTCGATACGTTACCGATCCTATATTATATATAGTTCAATATATAAACATGTATGTTATAGAATTTTATTGTGTACAACGTAATAATAAAATTCGAATTATAAACAAATAGGATGGTCTCCGCAGCAGATACACCTCATTCGAAGTAATAGCGATCCTGCGCGCACTTCATTCGCTTATCGTCTACGGGCCTGAGCGCCACATCAACTTCCCGTTTTTTAGCATTCGACTCGGTTACGACCACATCGCTTTATATCGAGCACCCGCCTCTGCACATCGCTTTATATCGAGCACCCGCCTCTGCACTTTGCTTTATTTGTACAAACGGTGAGTGACATCAAAATTAATTTGCTACTTAAGCATATATGGTCCTTCGAGCCCTAGTGGACGGCACTATGGGGTACAAAACATAAAAAAAAAAAATTTAAATAACGTGGAAAAAAAAAATAAAATAAAAATTAACAAACAGTGAAAAAAAGAACCGGTGCATTTAAACAAAAAACAAGTGCAGTGAAAAAGTGAACAAAAACGAAAAAGGTGATGTGACAGAAATTGAACAAAAAAAAAAAAAGGAAAAATATATATATATTTCAATAAAAACAACAAAAACCAAAAAGGTGCAGTGACAAAGGTGCGGTGCCAAAAAGTGAACAAAAAAAAAAAATTCAAATGTGAACATAAGCGAAGTGCGGTGTACCATATAAAAAGAAATATTTGTACATATATATACATACATACATACATATGTATAAATAGATTAGTGAAGTTGAGTGACCGAACATATGTTCGTACATATACACATATGAAAAAAAGTGGAAAAGCGGCAAAACATATTAACTGTGCTACAAAAACATAAAAACAAGCGGGCGCGAAACCAAAAAACAAAAAAACTAAACGCAGCCTGAAAATATACAACAAAAAAATATTAATCAAAAAAGGGCGCGAGACAAAAACAAAATATATAGCAGCCAACAACAACAAAACACAGGAAGAGAGCTGCACAACAGGCATCAGGACAGCTGGCGTGAAGGAAGTTGGGAAAGAAGGAACTAAAAAAAAAAAAAAAAACCTCAAAAAGGAAACCACATTGTCCCCAAAACCCCTTGGTGGACCCCAAAGTGAGTCGTATCGTTTCCTATTCCTTTATTTTATCATGCATATATGTATGTAAAGATTACAGTTTTATATATATAGAACCTGTAATAACAAATACGTTCACCAAACTACAACAGTTCGGTAAAATATATATATAATATATATATACCAACATAAAGATGTATTATTAAGAACAACAATAATTCAATGCCTATTTATGCTTAGCTTCGTGTATTCAAATACACCATCAAGAAACAAAAATCAAAAACGACTTCAAGTATATACTTGCAAATTTCTCCAGCCCTTGTGTTTAATAAAGCAATAAGCAGGATTGCACATAATAAGTAAGCAAAGGCAAAATAGAATATATAAAACAAGACAGAAAAACAAATAAAAACACAACAAACAAACATACATATATGCATATCGAAATAACGCTTATATATCACATCTCTCTTTATCGTTAAATATATATTTTTAATAAACATATATACATACAAAAATATATTTACAAAGTGCATACGATCAAATACCTGCACATTATTTACTTTGCTTTGGCGCTCTCTTCGCTGTGCGACCCTACATACATACGTATATATACACATTTATATACACAAACGGCGATTAATATATCTGTAACTTTATACCCTACTTTGGGACCTAATAAAGTTATTGAATATCTATTTCAAAAAAGAAACAATTATCATAATTTTCGAATATTATCAAACGGCGATAAAACAAATATAAGCGAGTTTATTAAAAATTAAAATTATTAAAACAAAAAAAAACATTTTTTCCAACAACATACTTACATTCATATGTTACATATATATTTACAATTTTACATATATTCAAAGTCCTCATAGGCAATTATCCGGCAATACCCCTTGTAACAAACAAGCAGGATTGCATACAAAAAAACAAAAAGCACATTGATCTCTTCAACAAGCTCTCAATTGCATTAGAAAATAAACATACATACGCACAAACAATCCGTGCATACTTATGTACAAAGTGTATTGATCTCTTCAACGAGCTCTCAATTTCACGAGCACATAAATATATACTAAGAAGTCCGTGTATTCGGGTGTACCTAAATACATCAACATAAGGACATATTAAGTATTATTAAATTAAAAGTGCCATTCTTAATAACTAAATTAAGAAAATTTAAATTACGCTCACAAATATATATTTAAAATAAAATACAAATTAAAAAATTATTTCGCAAGTAAATATTTATCTAGTCCGAAAAAATCGTTTATACGTAAAATAGTATTCGGTATTAATTATCATTTATTGCTGCATTTAAATCAGTTTACACTGAGAAAATTTTAATTAACTTTGACATATATAGTAATAAATAACAAAACAAAAATGGTTAATGACGATAAAAATCAAATTACACCTGCAGAAGCTACACGCGCAAGACAGGTTACCACAAAGCACATAAAAAGCAAAAATATTTGTGTTGCCAAATTCATTTCCGAGAGTGACAGATTAACACGATACTGCACTCGATTTTCATCTTCACCGATTCAAGAAATCTCTGAATCGTTATTGGAAATAATTGGAACAAAATATTGACAATTTTTGGACTCGTCTCCAAACGGCTCATGACGCCATAGTAGATTATGACGATTCACATCTACCACACGATTTTAAATCATCGGCTTACGCACTATACGAAAACTGCTTAGACCAGTACGAAGAAACAAAAGCTATGATTTTTGATCAATTAAAGCTAATAAAAGCGATTGCACCTACTCCACATCCGAGAGTAGAGCTGCCACAAATTCAAAGTCAAGAGGCAAGTTCAGGCATCCATCTCGAGGTGCCCGCATGTGACACAGAAATATTTTATGGAGGTTATGAAGAATGGCCGTCCTTCCGGGACATGTTCACTGCCGTTTACATCAACCATCCAAAATTATCAAAAGCGCAAAAATTGTATCACCTCCGATACAAAACTAAAGGTCAAGCAGGCGCAATAGTAAAACAGTTCGCACTAAATGACGACAATTTTAATTTGGCTTGGGAAGCTCTAACATCTAGATATGAAAATGAAAGAATATTGGTCGATAAACAAGTAACAACACTAATAAACTTGCCTAAAATTAAAAAAGAAAAAAGTGAAGAGTTTATAAGACTACAATCCACTGTTTCAAACTGTTTGTCGGTTTTATCGACACAAAATATTCCCACAGACAGCTGGGACCCTATACTGGTAAACATATGCACTGCCGCATTACCAGAAAAATCGTTACTTTTATGGGAGCAATCGCTCTCATCACGAAAGAAATGCCCTACGTGGCTACAAATGAAAGACTTTCTAACTACCCAGTACGAAATCGCTGAAAGGGTAGACAAAAAGCTAATTAAAACAAAAAATGTACAACACGACCAAAAAAGAAGCTTCAATAGACCCCAAGCTAGTAGCAAAAATAAATTAAACAGAAGCTTTTACAAATCTCAATCGTTCACATCCGAACAAAATAATCATACGTCATGCGAACTATGCACAAGAGGGCATAAACTACAATCATGCGAGAAGTTTAAAAACTTAAAAGTTGACGAACGAAATAATTTTGTCAGATCAAAAAGACTTTGTACAAATTGCTTGTCACATGCGCATAAGTATAAAAATTGCAAAAGCAAATTCAATTGCTTATATTGTCACAAAAGACACCACTCAATGCTTCATTACAGCGAATTTCCCAGCTCACCCCAAAAGAGCGCATATATTAGTATAAAAAGAACCACGGGTTTAGTTTCAACTACAAATCCCGAAAACCACAATACCGAAAATTGCCAAATTACATCATGCTGCTCAAAGGCACAAAACACTCAAACGCTACACAGCGAAATACAAAATAGGGTATTACTACCCACAGCAGTCGTCTCCATCGAACACCGAGGAGAACTGTTTAAACTTAGAGCCTAAGGATCACAACGATCTTTCATAGCGTCTAGGGCTCAAAATAGGCTACAACTGCCAACAAAACAAGCCAATTTTGAAATTACGGGAATGGGCGGAAGAGTAGTCCAAAACTCAAATAAAATCTGCCCCATTACCCTAATTTCCCCCCAAGCGGATAAGCACATACAAGCAGAAGCTATAGTCTTACCGCAACTTACAAATATGCTTCCAAGCTATCACATAAATAGCAAGCATTGGCAAAAGGTTTCACACCTAAAGCTAGCAGATCCCAACTGCAACACTCCCGCTCAAATAGACCTTCTATTAGACAGCGATCTCATGCCACAGATAATACTCGAAGGTATTGAGAAAATTTCAAACACACTATTGGCACAAAATACTATTTTCGGTTGGATCCTAAGTGGTCTAGTTACGGAACCAGTTACAACAATGACAACTCAAGTTGAGGAAATCTGAAACGAATACCTCAATTCACAATTGAAAAAACTTTGGGAGTTAGAAGAACTCCCCCTCATATCAATTACAACCCCAAAAGATCAGTATTGTGAAGACTTCCACAAAGCCACAGCTACTCGATCAAATAATGGCCGGTACGTCATACGACTACCACTAAATTCCCAATGTTCCAACACTCCACGAATTGACAGAAAACACCAAGTCAGAGTTCCTTCTGACAAGACCAGGTTTAAAAATACAAATATGTAACTTTTCGACCCCGCAGGATGGCTCGTGCCAATAATGATACAAAAATCTTGAGTTATGTGGCGCGCTACTACTTGCCAAAATCGCACTTAACATAACATATAACAAAATTGTCCTAAGAAAGTCGAAAAATCAACACCTCTCTTACTAGAGTGCCTAATAGTTGTCAACATTTTCATAACGTATAAAACTTCAAAAATAAAGTTAAGGGATCACCATATTTACAATGTGATACAGTGTCGCACCCAGACTTACAAAAAGCAAAGGTCGCACTTATCGCAACTATCTAAGCGCTCATCAAACGGGTAGTTTATGAGAAACACTTGTTAAAGTTGTAAGTCTCACTTCAAAAAAGTGAGCGAAAATCACAAATCTCACTCTCGCAAGATCCCTCTTCAAAGGTTTGAAAGGAGCACCCATTCTGGCCATATCTGAGCCAGGCGTGGAGTCGCTATCCTCATAAGCCGATAATAAAGAGATTGCAAATAATTGCTGATAATACAGAAAAGGCAAATCATAAACAATTCGCATAAAAAATCGATCAAAGAAAAAAAAAACGTAAATACAATCACTACTTATTGTATTGCCAACTATAAAACCAAAAAATTGTCAGAATATAGTTGCGTATCTCAAGTCTATACCAAAATACAAATCGTAAGCAAAACCACTTGTTCTTGTTAAGTTGATTAAAACCAAAATTGCTTCTCACAGCTAATATTCGCGCACTCGGCTACTCCATCAACAGTACGCCGAAATACATTCAACAGCACAGATGTATTCATTATCAATACGTGTAATACTAGGCAAAATATTCGCCTAGGGGGCCCAGGATGTTTAAATGAGATAAGCCTCCCCTACACATACACGCCACTCTACTCGGCAAGAACTGGCGCACCCTAGTATAACCCACTACAATACACCAGACTCATACATCACCACACGGGACAACTCAACACACCACAGCATCGCGCCCTTCAGCAAACAAATAGGATGGTCTCCGCAGCAGATACACCTCATTCGAAGTAATAGCGATCCTGCGCGCACTTCATTCGCTTATCGTCTACGGGCCTGAGCGCCACATCAACTTCCCGTTTTTTAGCATTCGACTCGGTTACGACCACATCGCTTTATATCGAGCACCCGCCTCTGCACATCGCTTTATATCGTGCACCCGCCTATGCACTTCGCTTTATTTGTACAAACGGTGAGTGACATCAAAATTAATTTGCTACTTAAGTAAATAAAGAGCAAGAACAAAAAGTTTAAATTGTGAAAACAAATACAAAAATAACACAAACCTACCATTATATGTTACATGCATATGGATATGTAATAAAAACAAACAAAAACCCACAGAAACGGGCGCGGAACCTAAACAAAAAAAAAATACAACAAGTAAGGAAGGGCTCGGATGTAACCGAACATTTTATACTCTCGCAAAGTCAAATGGTATACACGTTTGAGATTTCTTTGTGGATTGACTGATATTTTCGGTAGAAGGTCAAATATAGGCACTGGAGTCCACATATTTAGTACTTAGGGGCTTGAACAGTTTTGGTTCGATTTAGACAATTTTTGGTTACAAGGTGGCATTCTTTATATGTATTATTCACGCAAAGTTTTACCCCGATATAATCGTTGTTGCTTGATATGCATAGTGGAAAGTGAAAGAATCAGATGGAATGGAAAATGGTGTTATATGGGAAATAGGCGTGGTTGTAGTCCGATTTCGCCCATTTTCGCGCTATACCATAGAAATATGAAAAGAAAGTTATTCACAGAATTTGGTTGAAATCGGTTAAGCAGATCCCAAGATATGGGTTTTCACCTAAAAGTGGGCGGTGCCACGCCCACTGACTAGTTTTGAACGCGGTTCCTATAAAGTCATCTCATTCCATCCCAGAGATAAAATGAGAAAGATACCAGAACAGTTAATGCAAAAGGAAAGAGTGCAAAAAGTGAGTTGGTGAGGGGGGAAAGCGCACATGTCGCAAACAGGGGCTTTAGTACATCGTTTTGTTGTATGACCCAAAAGTTGACAGCTTTTGCACCTCATGGGGTTAGGATAGTATAGCCTTACCTTAGTTGTGTACCAAGACACTTCAATTTTTCAGGTAGGTGATATTTATCAAAAGTAACAAGAACAACTCTAGTAGGTACTGGCTTTTTATTTATGTATTAGGGAATTTTAAAATTGATATTACACCCTGTTCTTTTATATGTATAATGATTTCATCGTCTGGTATTTCATTAAGATATGGTGCGTAAATTGTCCCTTTTGTATAGTTAAGGTTTTGGTGGAGTTTTATTTCTACATCGCATATGCCATGTAATGTTTTTGTTATTATAAATTCTTGAGCTATGTTTTAGTTTTTAACCAGTTATAACAGTTTTCCGTCTCTAAGTTCAAATATACTAATTATTTCACTGCTAATTTTTTTTAATGCTTTGTGCACAGCAAAACGCGAATATTTGTTTAGAGGTTTTTGAGAACTCGTGTCACTTAGCACTAACTATTTTAGATTATCTTTTGTTGTTGGAGGAAGGCTTGGAAAATCGTTGATGGGGATTCCTTGGGTTATTTTTCTTTTCGATTTAGGACTTGTTGATACCAGGGCGAACCTGTTATCACCAAGAGAGTGCCCCCTGGGTGCATATCTCTTGAAGTTCACTGTACTTTAATACAAACACTCTTTGACACGTGCTTTAAATTAAACTTCTTGAAGTAAGAACGCACTCACGAAAAAGAAGGTGTGAAGGAATATCAAAAATCACCAATAACTGAAACCAAAAAACTGAAATACCAAAAAATGTGTTTAAAAATCAAGTAAAGCTAATAAGCAGAAATGAAATTGATAGTGAAACACAAAAAATTTATAATAATTTTACCCTCATCACCTAAAAAAAATTAACACCCCAATATATAAAATAAAATGTTAAAACTTAGCTTCTAAAGAATAAAACCGTTATATACATATCGAATGACGATTTAGATATTAGCTTATGACGTTAGCACTTAATTTACTTTATATTTTCGAATTGTGTTGGCAATGCAGGCAAGGACAGTCAGCTGATCAAGCTGATTAGTAAATTTATTTCAAAATGTCTTACTTGAAGAGATTAGGTTACATATCTAAATTTGTAAACGAATTCTGAAAATATCTTACAAATATATTAATTTCCTTTACTTGAAGTCAAGAATACAAAAAACTGAAAACAAAAGTTTTTATTGTCTTAATTTTAACCCGAATCCGAATCGAATTGGCTAAATTCAGCCTTGTTCTATGTTGACTGATATTTTCGGTTAAAAGTCAACTATAAGCACTGGATCCCACATATTCAGTACCTAGGAGCTTGAACAGTTTTGGTTCAATTTAGATAATTTTTGGTCACAAGGTGGCATATATTAAACGTATTATTCACGCAGTTTTGGTTCAATTTAGATAATTTTTGGTCACAAGGTGGCATATATTAAACGTATTATTCACGCAAAGCTTTACCCCGATATAATCATTGTTGCTTGATATGCATAGTGGAAAGTGAAAAAATCAGATGGAATTTAAAATGATGTTATATTGGAAATAGGCGTGGTTGTAAACCGATTTCCATTTTCGTACTATAACATAGAAATATAAGAATATTATGTACAGAATTTGGTTTAAATCGGTTAAGCAGATTCCAAGATATGGGTTTTCGCCTAAAAGTGGCCATCCCAGAGATAAAATTTAATGTCTCTGACTTGTTTAGTGCTTGTTTTTTCGCGCTTTTAGTGGTTTTTAACAGTATCGTTATATGGGGAGTGGGCGGGGTTGTCACCCGATTTCACACAATCGATAGAGATGCAAAAACATTTGTTCCCAGTGATTTCTTTTTATTATAGCTTCAGTGTTATAGGAGATATGCGCATTAAACTTCTTAGGGGACCACGCCCACTTAAAAAAAAAGGTAAACTGCAGATGCCCCTCCCTAATGTGATCTTATATACCAAATATCAAGAAACATTGTACCAAGTTTCATAAAGATATCTAAATTTTTACTCAAGTTACAGCTTGCACAGACGGACGGACAGACAGTCACCCAGATTTCAACTCGTCTCTTCATCCTGATCATTTATATATGTATAATCCTATATCTAATTATCGATTAGTTTTAGGTGATACAAACAACCGTTAGGTGAACAAAACTATTATACTCTGTAGCAACAAGTTGCGAGAGTATAAAAATTGCATAAGCAAGTTTTGGTTACTTCTTAAAACGGCTAAACTTATATATTTAATGCCCGTGTGCAAATAAAAATATTAGCATTTTGGCCAAACGGCCATAGAAGGAACAAATGATGGTAAGCAATTGGTGACAGGTACAGGTACATCCGGCTTATCTGTGTCTAATTTACTTGATTTTGAGAGTTTTGATAGTATACAATACAAAAGGTATATTTTAATTCCAACATCGGCAATAAAAAATTAAAATTTAATTTTTAATCCGAATGTTTAAATTAAAATATTCGCAACTCTGTGTTACTCAAAAGTATCACCGTTGAACAACCGATAGTGAAATATCGCGCATCACTAGCTTGCACAATAGTTCTGTTAAATGCCGACCACTGACTTAGAGAGACTTTTCTGTCTTTCTGCTGAGCATAATGCTGGAAACAGTCACCGACGCAAAACCGTAAACCGAATAGATGATACGACTTATCTTAAGAGAGCGCAATATAAATGAACACTCACCACCGCATCTGCCGTTCGCTTCTACAGGCCGTACGGTATGATATCTGCGAAAATTTAATTTTTCGCGTACAAACGAGTGAGCTGATTGTTCTCTTGCAACGCAGAGTTGCCAGTCTCGGTATTTTGTAGTAATTAAAAAATAAACTTAAACATATTTAAAATATTCATAAACTAACTCGAATATATTTATATATAAATATGTAGACAAACAAATATAGTTAATAGTTGGATTTTAGTTTTGAGCTTTTACATTATAAAAATTATAACTAAAAACATAAATGTGTGAAAAATCGCGTACACAAATTGAACAATGTCAACATTGGTCAAATGAAAACAAAAAGGAAAAACTGATTTCTACGTTGCTACTGCGGGCATAACATTTGACAATTGATTTGAAGTCGGTGACTGTTTCTAGCATAAGTAAAAACATGAGTATGTGGAAGTGTGTTAAGTATAAACAAATACACATTGCGCTAAGTGAGAACAACCACTTTATTGCTGGAGCGTTTTGGATGCATAAGCAAGAAAAATACACAAGTGAGCCAGAGGTGTACTGTTTGTTGCAGTACACCGCTACAAGACTCTGATATATACACATAGTCAATAAAGTCTACGTTCACCCGACACTATTTTTTAAGTGAAGTAAAACACGATATAAATAGGTAATTCAGCTCAAATTTTCTACATGCATTTTTTCTTTATATAAACAAGATTTTGCTTTTCAAAGGCAGTTCCTGACTTCCGCCACACAATTTGTCGACCTTTTATGCCAAAAATTCAAAATTTATTTTCATTCGAAAATATTACTTGCCTTCCAATTCCGGCGACTTATTTATATAACTATGAGCAAATTCAATGCGCTTTCGCGAAATATATGGTTTCTTTCGAGCGACTCTATCATGATATCCAGCTTTTCGTAAAATTTTTCTAGCAGTTTCGGCACATATTTTTTTTTTAATGGTTATAATTACGTTTTCAATAATCTTTGTGGACGTAACTCGAGGGTTAACTTTCACCATATTTATTATTTCCGTTCTTCCCGGGCTGATAATATGTTTGGAGGCCGGATCGCGGTTTTGACGTTAAAATTCCGGTTTTTTTTAATTGTTTACGACGCGCTGGACAGAAGAATATGTTCTTCCAATAGTTTGCCCAATTTTTTTGAAACTTTCGCCATCTTTCCACAACTTAATGATAATTTTTCTTTCCGACAGACAAATTTTTTTCCTTTGGTTTCCATTTTTTAAATATTATTAAAACGCGTCACGCGCTATTTAAACGACTAATTACAAGTATATTAAAACACAATAGAATCTACGCAAAAAGAACGAACAAATTCATGAGAAGTGACGGTATTTCCAATTCAAGCTAACTGAACGCAGACTTGGTGCCTATGTTTACTAGTTGTTGTACTAAAATCCCGTTATCACAAAAATTAAAATAGGAATATACATTTTTGTTTTTGCATTTTGAACTTAAGAACATGAAGAAGAAATACCTGCATAAAATTTGAACTGAATTCCTATTTACATTGTGTTTTTACTTCACTTAAACAAATTTGTCGGGTGAACGCAGACTTTATTGGCTATGTATACATATGTATTGTACATTAAGATATGTGTTTAAATGACTATAAACTCCCCTTCCAACTACACCGCTTCATCAGGGTAAATAATGTCACACCCTAATACAACACACCACACCTTGGAACACAACTCGCACTCACAACATACACGACCACACTGCACACGATGTCACCACAGAAGTTACCACCATACACGATGACTCCCCACACAATCAACAAAAAGAGGAATTGGATCATCAATTCAACACATTCGAAGTAATAGCGATCCTGCGCGCATACCATACTTTTCGCAAACCCAAACTCGTTCCGCGAACGTAGTTTTGGATCTTCACCGCCTCCAGTTTTCGGCACGAACATTTGTAGCGTCAATTTAATATTTTAATATATTAATAAATAATTTAAAGTTTGTACTCGTAACTCGGACATTTTTATTTACGGTGGTTTGTGCAAGTGTCTGATTTATTCAATATGCTAACATCAACTTAATAAGGTTAATACCATTTTATACTTAATTGATTTTAGTTTGCTTATTTGCTTCTCGCTATTTGAAGCTAACTCCTGCATTTATATTCTTTCTTTTTTTATTAGTAGTACCCTTTCTGCAGATTATCTTTAGCATAAGTTATTCTACTTATTATAAATTCATAAATTTATTTTTACTAGCTAGTAATATTATATTTTCTGACATACAAGTTACATATAATATTATTATTATTTTTTTTTTGTATTTCCAATTATTTTTACTTTTCTGTTATGTTTGCGGCGGATGATTTTAATTCGTTTGTTAGTGAATATGTTACATATCTGTATTCATATTTAAGAAGTGTTAAAAATGTACATAGCTCAAGAGCTCGGTAAAATTCCGACGTTCAGATTCATGACGAAAAATGTGAAAATTTCACTTTTTTTTTGGTCAGTCCTTTTAGTTTTCTACCCTTTGGCATACATACTTATTTATACACTGTGGGCACTTTCGTTACCACAATTCTTTATTTAATGCAACTTTGTTACAAAAACTTTCTTATACATGTATACATATCATTTATGCTGTTTTGGCTGTGTCATCTTCTTCTACCGGGATGTGGTGGAATGCGCGTCATTGGGTGATCGCGGAGAAGATGTGTTTGTCTTGTTTGCATTGTTTAACGGGGTCACCATTTATATGTGGCGACTGCTGGTACCACGGTCGAACATTGGTTCTTTTCGTGGTCAAAATTTATACATAGGGGCTTCCGTTGTCACATTTCTTTATTTAATTCAACATTGTTACAAAAACTTTCTTAAATATTGTATCGGAGGTGATACAATTTTTGCGCTTTTGATAATTTTGGATGGTTGATGTATACGGCAGTGAACATGTCCCGGAAGGACGGCCATTCTTCATAACCTCCATAAAATATTTCTGTGTCACATGCGGGCACCTCGAGATGGATGCCTGAACTTGCCTCTTGATTTTGTACTTGTGGCAGCTCTACGCGCTGATGTGGAGTAGGTGCAATCGCTTTTATTAGCTTTAGTTGATCAGAAATCATAGCCTTTGTTTCTTCGTACTGGTCTAAGCAGTTTTCGTATAGTGCGTAAGACGATGATTTAAAATCGTGTGGTAGATCTGAATTGTCATAATTTACTATGGCGTCATGAGCCGTTTGGAGACGAGTCCAAAAATTGTCAATATTTTGTTTTTTTATTTCCAATAACGATTCAGAGATGTCTTGAATCGGTGAAGATGAAAATCGAGTGCAGTATCGTGTTAATCTGTCACTCTCAGAAATGAATTTGGCAAACTGTTTTGAGCGTGTAGCTCCTACAGGTGTAGTTTTACTTTTGTCGCCATTAACCATTTTTGTTATGTTATTTATATAATGTTTCAATGAATTATTAATATATAACCTTTTATTTATTTTTTCAGTGTAAACTGAATTTACTTTTTGATTATAATGCTTTATTTAATTTAATTGATAAAAATCGCACTTTTAATTCAATAATATTTTTTATGTCCTAATGTTGATGTATTTAGGTACACCCGAATACACGGACTTCTTAGTATATATTTATGTGCTCGTGAAATTGAGAGCTCGTTGAAGAGATCAATACACTTTGTACATAAGTATGCACGGATTGTTTGTGCGTATGTATGTATATTTTCTAATGCAATTGAGAGCTCGTTGAAGAGATCAATGTGCTTTTAGTATTTTTTTGTCTGTACGCAATCCTGCTTGTTTGTTACAAGGGTATTGCGGGATGTATGCCAATGTGGACTTTGAAAATATGTCTATTTTTGTTTTTAATAATTAATTTATTATTTTTAATTTTTTAATATCTAGTAGTGTTAATTTTACCACAACGTTTACTGTTTTATTTTTCATGTAATTTTACAACTTTTTATATTGTAAATTTTCAATGTGTAATTGACCCAATATATATAGGGTATATAAGCATAGGCATAGATTATATGCCGTATGTATAAATATGTATGTTCGCACTGCAAAGAGAGCGCGAAAGCGAAGTGAATAATGTGCAGGTATTATCTCTATGCAATTATGTTTATATGTTATTATATGTACTTATGTTAAAGCAGAGAACTTAGAACAACGAGAAGGTGCAGGTTCGACATCAAACAATTTGTAGGAATTTATCAAGGAGTTCACCACACATGCACGAGAAACAAATAACATTTCTCGCTTTTATAACAGCGGTGAATCTGTAAACGCTCTCTTAACATAACCAACCGACGAATATTGAAGATAATATAATATGTATATATGCAAAACTGGGAATATTGATATGCCATTTGAAATTTGAAAAATATTCCCTTTTATTGAACTATTATTTATTATTATTTTTAAATTATTTTATGTTAATTCATTTTTACTTTATTGTGAATTATTAATAATAATTTAAAGATATTTTGATATTTTTCTTAAAATAATTCATGTACTTGATAGCATTAAGGAGTCACAAAAGTACAGAATTGTGTTTTGCCGTCGGCATTTCACATTCATGCTTCGATTTTTCTTTTCAAATGCATGTGTAAAAGTAATTATGTACGTAAATATGTACTTCTTTTTCGTTTTGGCCCATTTTACATATTTATTAAAGCAAGCGTCAATAATTGCGCCAAAATCAAAGAAATACAATCAAAGAGTCAATCTGTCGAAGGACTGACGCGACGACAAAGCGTCACAACATTGTGTTGTTGGTAGAAAATCCGAGATGTGCCATACACACTCTTACAAACATACATCGCATATGGGCAAGTGCAAAATCAACCCATTCATATACAACGTGGCATGCGTAAATGGAAACCAAGTCAACAAGTCATGTGCATATATACGGGCAGATGTGTATACAAAAAATTCGCATATTTACATCCGCACATTCTTTAACAAAAACAGTCAAACCCGGTTAAGTGCCAAAACTAAAGTTGCAGATTTTTTGTGCTTTGTAGTACATAAGCGATTGTGGTACTTAAGCGACTGGTACCAAAAAAATAATTTCTATGTATTTAAAAAAAATTACCGTTTTCCTTAAAAAATTAAGAAAAAAAAAACGTGAGATGCAGCAAGACACAGGCAGATAAGAGGGATTGGAGGAGTGATACTTAACCGGGGTTTACTGTATACATAAATCAGAGGAATATTGAATATTTTCTTTAAAAAGTTTCTTGAATTGTAAATCGACAAATATACTATGTTGTCACTTTTATTCTAAAATATTTTAATACTCATATTTGAGGGGTTGTCACTTTTCCCTTCTAGAGGGAATATCAGAAATTTGTTCAATTTATGATTTTTAGCTTTTGCCATCGTCGTGAAAAGACGCGTGTAGGCAAAAGCATGCTCGGGGGGATGTGAGGGTATCTGTTTTTATGAATGAAGCGAGGTTGCTTGTTAAAAGTACGCCAGCGTTCATGAATGAAAATGTTGTTGGTGTGTGATTTACTACAAATTTAGGATTTGTCACTTTGGCTGCTATATTGATTTCTGGTGCTGATGCTATTTGAGACAATTTTTGTAAAAATTTCCTCTTTTTCAGGGGTTAATTGTAACTCGGTGCCTGTTCTGGCTAGTTCATCTGCTTCGCAGTTTCCAGGGATATCACTATGCCCTGGAACCCATTGCAGGTTTATCGTGAAGTAGGATGTTAGATCCTCTAATAGATCAAGACATTCTTTCACTATCTTTGATGAGACCATAGGAGACTTGAGTGATTTCAAGGCCGCTTGGCTATCTGTATAAATATATATGTTCCTTGTTGTGAGCACACTTTTTGTCAATACAACAAGGCTTTCTTTGATTGCTGTGATCTCCGCCTGGAAAACACTGCAGTGGTCTGGTAAGCGGAAGGCTATTTTGGTGTCTAAAGTTGCGCAAAAGACACCACCTCCCACTCGATTATCTAGTTTGGATCCATTCGTGTAGATGCTAATTCCTGGGTTCCTGTCCACCACGTCCCTTTCCCACTCCTCTCTGGTGGGGAAGGCAACACTGTGGACGGAATTAAGCTTCAATTCTATTGGATTACAGAAATCAGTGGTTTTGGGTAGAAACGGGAACGATCTAAGTATTCTAGAATGCCCCTTGTTGCAGGCGACTAATTGGGAGGATTCCCTTAGTCTGAGAGCAGACTTTGCTGCCACTTGCTTACAGAACAGGTCTGTTGGCAATAAATTTAGAATGACGTTTAGTGCCTGGCTAGGCGTTGTTCTAAGAGCTCCGCTAATGCATATACTGGCTGCTCTTTGTATACTTTCCATACGCCTCATCGCGTATTTCTTCTCCATTATTGGCCACCATACCAATATACCGTATGTCATGATTGGTCTGACAACTTCTGTATAGAGCCAATAAGCTATCCGAGGCGTTAGCCCCCATTTGGGGCCCACCATCCTTTTACAAGTGTAGAGTGCTGTGGCTGCTTTCTTAACCCTAGCATCCAAGTTTTGTTTCCATGAAAGCTTCCTGTCTAAGATTAGTCCTAGGTAGCTTGCTTTATCTCCAATTGTTAGTTCGCAACCATTTAGTACTGGTGCCGTAACTACTGGAGTGTTATGCTTCCTGGTAAACAATACTAGCTCTGTCTTACCAGCATTTAAGTTTAATCCGCACGATACAGCCCAACGGTTTATATCGTCCAGGATCGTTTGCATAAGGTATGCGAGAGTATTAGGGAGTTTACCTCTAACTGATACTGCCACATCGTCAGCGTAGGCCACAACATGTACCCCCTTCTTCTCTAGATCCCACAGCAACTGTTCAATTAATTTCCTGAGAGGTTCAGAGATTCCCAGATCCTTAAGCGCACTCAGTATGGCCCTAGGCTGGATGTTATTGAAGGCTCCTTCTATATCTAAGAAGGCGATTAGAGTGTATTCTTTAACTTCTAGAGGTTTTTCAATCTCCGTCACCACAGAGCTCAGCGCTGTTTCTGTGGATTTACCTTTAGAATACGCATGTTGTGAACCAGCCAACTTGTCTGGTGTTAGTTTGTTTCTTATATGTAATTCTATTAGCCTCTCCAACGTTTTTAGAAGGAACGAGGGGAGACTAATAGGTCTGAAGTCCTTTGGATTTGTATGCGAGCTTTTGCCTGCCTTAGGTATGTATATTACCTTGACTTCCCTCCAAAGCGAAGGTATATAATTTAATTGCAGTGCCCCCTTAAGAATGGTAACAAGCCAATCCTTTATGTAATTCTGCGACTGCTGTAATTGAGCCGGGAATAGACCATCTGGTCCCGGCGACTTGAATGGCTTGAAGCCATGTATTGCCCAGCATACATTGCTTTCTGACACTGTGTTTATCAGAGTGGAGTCTATTTCTGCTCCACTGTCTTGAATATATTCAACAGTATGGCTTTCAGAGCTACCTGGGAAGTGGGTATCCATTGGTACTTCCAGTGACTCTTCACTGGATACCGTCCAGCTACAGTCTGGCCTCTGAAGATACCCGATACTATGCACCGATTGTGCCATTATTTTCCTAAGTCGAGATGCTTCCGCCGTGTTCTCGATATCATTACAAAAAGATTTCCAAGAATTTCTTTTTGCTCTCCTAACTTCCTTCTTGTATGACCTAAGGAGGTTGTAGTAATGATCCCAGGCTGACTCGCCTTGGGATTGCTTTGCTAAGTTGAACTGCTTTCTGTATTCTTTCTGTAACTTTTTAAGTTCGAGAGACCACCAGGGTGGCCTAATTCTACCTCTACTTCGTGTTATTGGACAAGCCACTTCTAGTGCTTGCCGGCAAGATTCAGTGAATTGATCAACGAGGATGTCGAGATCCTCCTTACTTTTGGGCTGAAACGGCGGAATCATAGGGATACGTTTTTCCAGCTCTTGCATGTGCACCTCCCAGTTCGTTTTCCTATGATTCTGAAGTTCATACCTCTATCGGCCCTTTCTTCTAATGTACATTCAATATATCGGTGATCCGAAAATGAATGTTCTTCGAGGACTCTCCATTGGGTTACCCTGTCAAATAGTACTTCCGACACAAGTGTGATATCCAGTACTTCTTGTCGGTTTCTTGTAATGAATGTTGGCGTACTTCCCTTATTACACAGCAAAAGCTTAGTGCCTAGTAGGTATTTGAAGAGACACTCACCTCTGTCGTTGACATCTGAGCTGCCCCAGACTGTGTGATATGCGTTTGAGTCGCATCCAAGTATTATCATGCACTTGGATGCCTCGCTATCCCTTACCACCGCTTTTACCATCAGAGGGGGCACCAGCTCCTCCTCGTACGGCATATAGCACGACACCAGCCGATAACTGCATATGCTCGTTTCCCAGCTTACTGCTACTGTGTCGTTGTTGCTGTAATGATGTAATATAAAAACGTTAAGGTTTTTCTTTGCCATTATGCAGGCTCTGATTTTACCTTGACTATTAGCCATAAATAAATTATAGCTCGGTGTCCTCAGTCCACAAATACGCCCTCCATTAACCCATGGCTCCTGAATGAGGACAAACTCAGGCTGTTCTTCTGCCATGCGGTTAATTAGGCTGCTGAAGCTAGTTTGCTGTGGTGAAGATTAATTTGTAGGAAACGCATTAACTAGTGTTGTTTCTGCGTCTTCCTGAGAGTCGCTTAATAGCTCTCTCTCAGTATACAAGTTTACGAGTCTGGCAGCAAGTTCAGACTCGGAAGAACACTCACCTTGCTCTATGCTCTCTACATCGCTTGAGGACTCCACCGGATCTTCCTCTACTTCGCATGTATCGCTTTCCGATGCTAGATGGTCTGCAGCATCGGCGTCCGACTTGTACGGTGTAATTCTCACTTTCGTGAATCCGTAGTTTATCTCCCCGCCACTTTTCGCCAGCGGTTCGATGGATTCTTTTGTTAGTAATAGCAGAATCTGCAACGTGGCCCTTTTGGTCTCCACGCCAGATTCTGCTACGCTATCGTCAAACGCCTTGACGAACTTCCACCCCTCCGTGGGCAGACTCGGGTTGCAGGCTCTAATGAGCTGCATTATCTGATCCGGCTGTGATGGTGTAGCCGGGATCCATACCCTTGCCCTTGGTCTGGATGGTACCTCTTTTTTGTCCACTGCTATTAGTTTTGCGCCCGGGTACACCTCCCCTACCTTGGCTATAGCAGCTTTGTATAGTGCGACCGATCTCTCGTCATCGCATGCAATCATTTTAATCTGGCCCTGGTACCAGCCGGCATCTGTGCATGACGGTGGCGGACCTGGATTGCTAAGTAGCACTTCCACCGCCACATTTGTCAGCGCAGCCTGCACCCATTTCCATTGGGCTCTGGGGATTCTTCCTTCGGGGTCCCCCTCATCCACGCCAATGACAATTCGGTCCCGGGCCACTTCTGCAAATGATTTTGCGGGCGTCACGCCCTTTGTTTTCGGTCGTTTGGCTGACGGCTTAGCCTCTTCAGCTGACCTCTGTCGCTTTGCTGCCTTTACTGGAGGTTCCAGTTTAAAATTAGGTATGACCGCCCTCGCGCATTCAATTGATGCTAAGAGCTCCTTGGTCAGCTCCTCCTTGGTTGGCGGCTGCAACTCCACTAACCTTAATAGGTATGCGGCGCGTCGTCTCTCTGCATACCTTGCCTTTGTCGGGTCCTGAATATTGAAAGCGGGCCACTCTCTGGCAGATGCACTTCCAGCAGCAGCCCCTTTGGCATCTCCCCCCTCCCCCCGCTTCTCAGTCGTGTTTTGACTACAGGGTTTGGACCTGGCTGCCTCCGGCGCTGCTACCTTCTTGGGGCCAGCTTTAGCTTCTGCCCCCTTCCTTGTGCCTGCCTTATCTGCGGGACCAAGCTTCGCTCCTGTCCTCTTGCCGATTGTTGACGAGCTCGTTGCAAACGCTGCTCTTTTATGGGAGCAACTCGCTCCATCCGGATTTTTTGGTGGAGATCCGGACTCCCTTGTGTGTTTGTTTTTATTCGTTTTGTTGTTCAGGTTCATAATTGGTCCCACGAGTGTGGGGGAATGTGTGTCCGCTTGCGCATAGCCCCCGCTACGCAAGTAAGGCTATCATATTACGGAGGGCGCCAGGTATCCGTAAGCTCCGTTTGAGACTGGGCTATTTAAGGGCCCCCAGCCAGGTTAATCCTCGGCACGGGTCGCATGACACCTTGATCCAGCCCTTCATAGTACCCCCGACCATGGTAAGGCTCCTTACCTGTATGCTGTGCTATTGAGGAACATCGAACACACAGGTAAGAAGTCTGACCTTAGCTAGATTCCTCACGTCTACGGCAGGGGCGATCTGTTACCAGCTCGTCCCCGCTTACTTCGTGAAACTGTGGTATCTATTACCAGTCGGCACCCTCGGGGAGGGTTCAGTATACATACTTACATATAGAGCAGTGCGCTCACATGTTTTCATTGATAATTGATAATATATTATTACAAGTATATTATATAATATATCATATTGATGTACTTATGTACATACATAAATTATTAATTTTGTAACAACTGAAATTAGAAAATTATGAAAATAGTAAAATATCATTTCTTGCATAATCTTTCACATTTTATAAAAATCGTTTATATGGCAAAAAATAAATATTTTTTGTTTTCTCATTAATTTTTCTCTTTATGTTGGGAGATACGTATTTTGTCAGAGTATTTTGTTATAAATTCTCATTTCTGTTAACTAACAGCAAATACTACAGAAAATGGTGAACTCCTTGATCTCAAATTTTCAGCCAACCAATTGAGCATCATACAAAATTCAATTTGCACCTTCTCGTTGTTATAAGTTCTCTGGTTAAAGTAAGTATAGATAGGTATAATAGGTATGCATATATGTACAAGTATGTTTAGTTTGTTTTGTTTATGTTTGATTCTCTTTATTTGTCTTTTATTTTTTGTCATATGTTTATGCCTTTGCTTACTTATTTTAGGCAATCCTGATTACTGTTTTTGTTAAAAATAAGGGGTATTGCCGGAAAATATTTACAAGTATATACTTAAATTTTGTTTTGTTTTTGTGTTTGTGAAATATGTGTGTTTGAAAACACAAAGGTAAGCTTATAGGCATACAATAATTATTTACATATTATATATATTTGGATATATATATTGTACCAAACTGGTTTTAATGTCAGCGGTATTTCGATTTTTACCGTGATTTATACCAGTTTGATAATCGTTTTTTATATTAGTAAAATCGGATTTACTGCTACTGGTTTTATGTTATAAAACCGTATTCAAACTTACATACAAGTATTTACATATATAAAATAGTAAGTGAAATGAATACGCTCACTTTGGTTTTGCAGGGGTAGGCTTCTGTTTGTATGTACGCATGTGTGTTTCTTTGTTATCAATTCCTTTTCCTCTGCTTCCAGTCGTGCCTGGTTTTAGCAGAGAACTTAAATGAACGAGAAGGTGGAGGTTCGACATCGAACAATTTGTAGGAATTTATCAAGGAGTTCACCACACATGCACGAGAAACAAATAACATTTCTCGCTTTTATAACAGCGGTGAATCTGTAAACATACGCTCTCTTAACATCACCAACCGACGAATATTGAAGAGAATATAATATGTATATATGCAAAACTGGGAATATTGATATGCCATTTGAAATTTGAAATATATTCCCTTTTATTGAACTATTATTTATTATTATTTTTAAATTATTTTATGTTAATTCATTTTTACTTTATTGTGAATTATTAATAATAATTTAAACATATTTTGATATATTTCTTAAAATAATTCATGTACTTGATAGCATTATGGAGCCACAAAAGTACAGAATTGTGTTTTGCCGTCGGCATTTCACATTCATGTTTCGATTTTTCTTTTCAAATGCATGTGTAAAAGTAATTATGTACGTAAATATGTACTTCTTTTTCGTTTTGGCCCATTTAACATATTTATTAAAGCAAGTGTCAATAATTGCGCCAAAATCAAAGAAATACAATCTAAGAGTCAATCTGTCGAAGGACTGACGCGACGACAAAGCGTCACAACATTGTGTTGTTGGTAGCAAATCCGAGATGTGCCATACACACTCTTACAAACATACATCGCATATGGGCAAGTGCAAAATCAACCCCTATTCATATACAACGTGGCATGCGTAAATGGAAACAAAGTCAACAAGTCTTGTGCATATATACGGGCAGATGTGTGTACAAAAAATTCGAACGTACTTACGTACGTTCTTCGACAAATACAGTCAATCCCGGTTAAGTGCCAAAACCAAAGATGCAGATTTTTTGTGCTTCGTAGTACATAAGCGATTGTGGTACTTAAGTGAGGGGTACCAAAAAAAAATATTTCTATGTATTTAAAAAAAATTACCGTTTTCCTTAAAAAATTAAGAAAAAAAAACGTGAGATGCAGCAAGGGTTTACTGTATATATAAATCAGAGGAATATTTAATATTTTCTTCAAAAAGTTTCTTGAATTGTAAATCGACAAATATGCTATGTTGTCACTTTTATTCTAAAATATTTTAATACTCATATTTGAGGGGTTGTCACTTTTCCCTTCTAGAGGGAATATCAGAAATTTGTTCAATTTATGATTTTTAGCTTTTCGTGAAAAGACGCTTGTAGGCAAAAGCATGCTCGGGGGATGTGAGGGTATCTGTTTTTATGAATGAAGCGAGGTTGCTTGTTAAAAGTACGCCTGCATTCATGAAGGAAAATGTTGTTGTTGTGTAATTTACTACACATTTAGAATTTGGCTACCATATTGATTTTGGTGCTCATGCTATTTGAGACAATTGTTGTTTTTGTACAACAATGTTTGTATTCTGCCTATTGGCTGACGTACTTACATTTGTACGCTTAAATGTATGTAGATTTGTGTATGCATTACTTATTTTGCGCGGTCGTACGCATATTTTCACATAAGACTGCTTACGCGAATTTCATGGAAAAATTAGGTTTGGGGGCCCGTACTACCCCGCAGGTGCAAGTTATAACTTTACCGCAATGGAGACTTTTGTAGAGCGTTCAATTCTGAGGAATACCTAATGACGGGTGAGATAATCCCATCAACTGCCGCTGAGTTATAAAATTAAAAAGAAAAAAAATCAAGTTTTACGTGTATTTTATATGGGAAATCTTTACAGGCCTAGGTCTAGTAGTTAATATTAAAATTAAAGTCCCAAATTTTTAGGGAATTTTTTTCTTGGTATTTCCAATAAAATTTCACCATGGGATCGAAAAAAAAAATAGTTCAAAAAAGAAAAGCAGTCTATTGTACATACATACTTATATATAGAGCAGTGCGCTCACATGTTTTCATTGATAATTGATAATATATTATTACAAGTATATTATATAATATAACATATTGATGTACATATGTACATACATAAATTATTAATTTTGTAACAACTGAAATTAGAAAATTATGAAAATAGTAAAATATCATTTCTTGCATAATCTTTCACATTTTATCAATGTAGCATTTGTGCAAAAAAATCATATTTTATCAATTTTTCATCATAAAAATCGTTTATATGGCAAAAAATAATCATGCATATGTGTAGTGGCATTTGTATTTTTTGTTTTCTCATTCATTTCATTTTTCTCTTTATATTTGGAGATAAGTATTTTGTCAGAGAACGTTGTTATAAATTCTCATTTCTGTTAACTAACAGCAAATACTACAGAAAATGGTGAACTCCTTGATCTCAAATTTTCAGCCAACCAATCGAGCATCATACAAAATTTAATTTGCACCTTCTCGTTGTTCTAAGTTCTCTGGTTTTAGTGAGTTTATTATAATTTGTTTTAAATTCGCGCCCGTTTAAGTTGTTGGTGTCATTGTTTAAAAATTCGCGCCCGTTTGTTCTATTTATGTTTTGTGCTTAGGTTTCGCGGCCGGTTGTGTGAATTTTTGTTTGTTTTAAATGTTTATATGTTTGTTGATATACATATGTATATATATACATTAGCACTGTATCTTTGGTGAGTTTTGTGTCTACATTTTAAAATGTAATAATTGTTATTTTGTCACTGCACCATTTTTAACATTTTTTGAATTAGTTTGCAAATTTTGTTACTTTTTTTGTTGTACCACTGCACTGCACTTTATTACTTGTTTGTAATAATTATTAATTGTGTTTCTTAACACAGTTTTGTAAAAATCCGAAGGTGCCTTTCGGTAAGGCTCGAAGGACCATGAATAAAGCGATACACAATTTGTATGGGAGCACCCACCACTGTCTTTAAAATGCTGACACTCAATACACTCGCGCTTAAAATTATAATAAAAATGCGATTTTTCTTGTTTACCATGTACAGTATTTTATTACATATAAAAGCCAGTTATTATTATTGCTTTTAATACATATCTGTACAGTAAATTTTGTGCCGATGTCGATCGACGGGTTTATAATAGGCAAGAGTAGCGCGCAGGATCGTTGTTGTCGAAAGTGTAAGCGAAAAGTTGGTGTGGCGCTCAGGCCCGTAGACGATAAGCGAATGTAAATATGGTATGTTGTGTTGTCCTGTGTGGTGTCATCTGGTGTGGTGTATTGGTGAGTATGTGGCGGGCATTATTAGGGAGCGCCAGTTTTTCCCGAGTAGAGTGATGTACTTGGAGGTGGGAGTTTAACTCATTTAAACAAGTATAATTAAAACTACAACTGAAAAACTTAACATAAAATTTCAAAATTTTTGTGACTATGTAATGTTGCGCTCTATGTCGTCTGTATCGTGTGACTGTTTAACCAGAGAACTTAGAAGAACAGAAAAGTGCAGGTTCGACAGCGAACATTTGCGAAATTTCAGTCGGGAAATTCACCTCACAAGCAGGAGAACCAAATCACATTTCTCGCTTTTGTAACAGCGGGGAATCTGTACAAATACAGCTCTCTTAACATACCCAACCAGCGAATATTGAAAAGAAATAATGCTGATATGTATGCCAACCAGGAAATATTGATGTGTCATTTGAAATATATTTCCTTTTATTGAATTATTATTTATTATTTTTTAAATTATTTGATGTTAATTTATTTTATATTGTGAGTTAATAGTAATAAATTAAAAATATTTTGATGTATTTCTTAAAATAATTCACGTACTTGACACCACAAGAAGTGTCAAGCTCTTGAAAAAAAGTCGTAATATCAGGCGATGCAAGCGCACATACGATAACACTCGCAACAAATTGTTCAAGACATGAAAACAGGAGAACGTATATGCCAATTACTTTTCGACGAAGTATCATTTAGAAAAGATCTCACATATAATAAAGTTCGAGATGTAGATTAGATTAGATTTGAAAATGAGGTATGCACTGCGACCTAGGGTCTATTGTACCCTCTCCTCCATCACATGCATTCCCAAAGTCCCAGCACCCTGAAAAACTCCAGATACTTGCTGGGTGCTATTGAGGCAATATGATCCCTGGTCACAAAAATGGAACCGAGGGCCTTGAGCCTGCGTCTACAAATTGCGATGCAATTTAGGATTAGGTGTTCTGGTGTTTCCGGTCCCATGTCGCAGAATCGGCAGTTGCCACAAGAAGCTATGCCCATGTTTGATAGGTGCTTCTTGAGCCTGCAGTGCCCAGTGTATAGCGCGACAAGGAGACGGAGTTTGTCTCTGAGGAGGTTTATAATTGTTCTGAACCTGGCTAGGTTGAACCCTCCCAGTAGCAGTTTAGCTTGACGCATCCCTGCTGTCTTTTGCCAGTGACTGTCTCTTCTCGATCTCTCCTCCGTGCGGAGCAGTTCCTTTATTGTATGGGGCCCTACCGCAATACATGGTTCTGGCCCCATCATTCTTGTAGTCGCAGCAGAGCGGGCGAGTTCGTCTGCCAACTCGTTGCCGGCTACCCCTTTATGCCCCGGCACCCAGATCAGGTGAACACGGTTGCACGCTGCTAGGCGGTTAAGCCTTTCTATACACTCCCCGGTAGTTGCGTTGGAGATTTATTACTACGCACTGACTTATGGCAAATACTTCTGCCTGAAAAATGCTTGGAAAACAGCCCATGGGAATAGAAAGCTTGGTATGCGTTCCCGCAATGCCAGCTCCTATTCCTTGTGGTGTTTTTGAGCCGTCAGTGTACCACTGAATAGTGCTACCTCTCAGCAGTTGGTCAAGTGTGGAATCGCTCCAGTTCGCCTTACTGCCGAGAGTAACTTTAAACTTTTTCGTAAAGTTTACTCTTTTCGTTACACCGTCTCTTGGAAGGAGGGCCAGTGGCGTGTTATCTTCTAAGGCCCTCATTTGTTGAGACGAGATTAACTTCCCTTTACCATACCCCTCTGCTGTCATAAGCAGCATGGTATGCTTCGCAGTCTGATTGATAACTAAATGGAGCGGTGTGAGCTCTAGCATGACCTCAAGTGCTGCGGTGGGGTAGGTGCGCATTGCCCCAGTGGCGCAGACGCAGGCAAGTCTCTGCAGCTTCGATAGCTGAAGACCTATCGAAGTCTGCGCTGCTTTCGATGCCCAAACCACCGCTCCATAAGTAACAATAGGCCTCACGATCATGGTGTACAGCCACCTGATGATACTAGGCTTGCAGCCCCAGGATCTGCCGGCTAGGCGTCTGCACACCATTAGTGCCTTTGTGGCCTTGGAAAGCGTTAGCTCAACGTGCCTGTTCCACCGCAAGGTGGAGTCTAGTGTGAGACCTAAGTATTTTACTTCTCTCGACACTTCTAGCTCTCTGCCCCCAAGAGATAGTATTCTAAAGCCCGGAAGAGATCTTCTTTTTGTGAAAGGTATGACGGTTGTTTTTAACGGGTTAATATTTAGCCCTACCGTAACGCACCATCCCTTTGCTAGGTTTAGACCCCTTTGGACTATGTCGCAGGGAGTGTTCTCAAATTTCCCTCTTGCCACGCCAGACAATGTCGTCGGCGTACCCCTGGCACCGAATTCCATTGTTCGTTAGCAACTCAAGGAGTTCATCTACTACGAGGCTCCAAAGAAGGGGTGACAATACCCCACCCTGAGGGCAGCCTCTTGTAGTACCAAGACGAATCTTGCTCTCCCCCACCGTAGTTTCTGCAATCCTAGTGTGCAGTACGGCCTTAATCCATCTGCATATAGGAGCTTCCACGTTCCTTTTCTCCAGTGCTCTGATCACGCTTGCGTGCGACGCATTATCAAAAGCACCTTCGATATCTAGGAAAGCACATATCGCAACCTCATTATTATCCAGCGAGTTCTGTATCTCAGCCGTTAGTTGGTACAGAGCAGTGTTAGTAGACCTACCTACTCTGTACGCGTGCTGATTTGCATGCAGAGGTGCGACTTTTAGTGCTTTCGATCTTATATGGTTGTCTATAATCTTTTCCATACCTTTTAGCATGAAGGAGGTGAGACTAATAGGCCTGAAGGATTTGGCTAGTGAATAGTCCTTCCTTCCTACTTTAGGTATGAAGATTACCCTAGCTATTATCCACGTTGATGGGATGTACGACAACGCAAGGCTATCCCTCATCAGCCCAACAAGGTACGGCAATAGAGCTTGCCCTCCTTGCCAAGATGCCGTCAGCCCCTGGTGACTTATATTTCGAGAAGGAAGCCAGTGCCCACTTGATTGAGTCTGCATTGAATAGATTCTTTGCAGCTGTCCAATCTGAGCGATCTGGCTTATGTGCGACCACTGGTGGAATTTGGTCGTCTCGAATAGTCTCCGGGAAGTGCTCAAGCAAGAGTGTCATTGCCGTTTCGTTTGCGTTGGTCATATAGGTCCCATCGGATCTTTTAATGGCTAATGCTGTGTCAGTCTTACCTCTGGCCAGAGCCTTATGCAGTCTTGCAGCCTCTGGAGTAGAGGAGACATTTTCACAGAATTTTCTGAAACTACTGGTTTTTGCAGACCTAATTTCCTTATTGTAGGTTGTTAGGTGTTGCCTATATTCCTCCCAGTTTCCGGTTCTTTTGGCTTTGTTAAAAAGCCTTCGAACCGATTTTCTAAGCACTGAGAGTTTACTGGTCCACCAAGGACAGCCTTGTCTTTTGGTGGTTGACTTTAATGGGCAACCGCAATGGTAGGCGTCTATTACGAACTGGTTAGTCGCAGCCAGCCTGCTCTCTAGTCCTAGCGGCGTAGCATCGCTTCCTACCTGCCTCACTCTACTAATATTTAGCTCTAGGGTCTCTCTGAAAACATCCCGATTTGTGTTTTTGTTTGACTGGCAGAAGGTCCTTGACCTCCACTTTCATTGCAAACCGTATGATCCTGTGATCTGACATAGAGGGCTCTTTCGATACCCTCCATTGTGAGATCAGCCCGGACATTAGCTCATTGCACAAAGTTATGTCAAGGACCTCCCTTCTGGTACTGGTAATGAAGGTGGGTTCGCACCCCACATTTTCAATGCTTAAGTTATTACTAATAATGAATTCAAGAAGAGACTCACCCCTTGCATTGCAGTCCGTACTGCCCCACTCCGTGTGGTGCGCATTTGCATCGCACCCCAGTACGAGGGGGAGTTTATTTCTCCTGCAGTATTCCATTAGATGGTGAATTTCGTTGGGGGGTGCTGTGGTTGTCTCCCTTGGGAAATAGGCCGCTGCAAGGACGAAGTCTGCACCTTCCTTGTCCTTCACTCTGAAATACAGAAGAAATCAATATCGTTCCTAACCACTACACAAGACCGGGGTCTCTCAGATGAGAGATCCCACATTACCTTGCTTGCTTTTGTATTGAGGCCCCTGACCTCCCCTCTAAAGACCCACGGCTCCTGGATTAATAGAATACCCAGGTTATCCGAGAGGAACCTACTCGCGGTAACAGCCGAGGCTGCTGTCGCGTGGTGTAGGTTCACCTGGGCAACTTCTATATTGGCAGTGGCGGTCACAGGACTGGTTCCACGAGGGACAGATCATCGTCATCGCTGTCCTTGTTAATTCCCTGCTGGTCCTGCCCCTTCAGCCCCTCTAGGAGCTCTTGTGTGGAGGGTAGCTCCCCTTCGCACTCCTTAGCACATATGTTCGGTGCTCCTTCTGCGGCATCTGTAGCATCCTGCACCACCGTAGCAGTAGCAACCTGCCCGAGTGTGCCGGTACCGGACTGAGTGGGCGTCTCATCCACCAGCATTGCTTCTTCCGCCGTTCCTTCCGCCGGTGTGGTTTTAGGCCTCCAAGGCCCTATTACCACACTGCTCAACCTAAAGTTCAGCCTGAATCCCTCCTTCCGGATGAATTTGTAGGACTCGTCATCGATGGTGATGTTGAGCCTCCATCCAGCGTCCTCAATGCTGCTGTCTACTACCCTCCAAGCCGATGTACCGAGCCCATCGTTTTGGTTTCGTATGAGACCTAGTGCAAACTCGTAGGGTTTTCCTGCGCTCCTGGGAAGGAATACCGTCATGCAGTGCATAGGCGGTATGTCTTCACCCCTCTTCGCGCATAGGACTGGGCCTCTCCATCCATCTAGCTTCGGAGCGATCTCCGCAAGCCAGGTGGCCGTCCTTTCGTCTTTACAGTCGACTAGCAGCATTCCTGACCTGAAGTACACACCATGGAATGAGCCGGTGTACCCACACCCATTGTATACCTCATCCATGATGCTATCTTGCAGCGCTGTCAGTTCCTCTGGCCCCAAGAATTCCGCCGGATAATTGCGAGGCAGCACAGCCATCCGGATGCCTTTGAGGGCTTCCGAGTATTTGCGCTGACCGCCATCACCCGGGTTGGGATTTGGAGCAGAACGTTGTCCTCCGATCGCCGGTGGCTGATTCCCCTTTTGCCTTTTTGAACTTGGGGGTTCTTGAGGCGTTATCTGCCCGCTCTTCCTTTTCGCGGTTTGATCTGTGGTGTTCCGTGGTTCCGCCTTTCCGCTCCCTTGTTTCCCAGGCTGGGTTGCGTTTGCTCGGCTGAACGTCTGGCTCCCGCGTCCCGCGACGGAAGCGGCGTTTGCATGCTTCTTCGCAGCCGGAGAAGGGTTGCTACCCCTGCTCCTGCTTGTGGCGAGTCTAAATGCTTCTTCTGGGGATTTGCCATCTTGCAAGTGCCTGAGGTACCATTTTAGGGTGGCACCACTCATGCCTCTCCTGCGTGGATCGTCTGAGCCACACGGGCATCCCGCTGCTGGTTCAGGGGGCATGGAAATCGTCCAATGGGCACGGGAGTCGCATGACACCCTGGATTAGGAGGTGGCAGCTCTTGGTTGTCGCACGCATGCGGCTTCTAGCAACCCGTGTGAGAGGTGCTGGTGCTAGACAACACTACTCACCCTGGTTGGGAGATGCCGAGAATGCCGTGCGACCTAAGCCCCTGCACCACGGCAAGGTGCCTGCCATTCGCAGGTTCGAGATGTAATTTATGGCTTCGTCGATAATGGAGAAGGTCACCGAGAAAGCGTGATCGGCAATAAGTGCTGCTTTTTTATGCTAAAAGTATTAGACGGAAAATGGAAATATGTACTTTCCTATTATGTGGCAAAATATAGCGTGAAAAGTACGCAATTGATGAAATTGAGCAATTGCAAGAGCAATATATATAAATGCCTCGGATAAAATCAGGCTTAACATCAAGACAATAGATTGTGATTCTCAAAATCTAAAATTGAGACAACTATTGGGCGTAACACTAGAACATCCGTATTTTTTTCATAACGAAAATAAAATATATTTTATGTTCGATTATATAAAAATGCCAACCAATAAAATATCATGCTTCGATTCCTTTGTTTTAAATATATATATAATTGCAAGGCTACTTCCTATGCACATATTGCGTCGAAAATTCTCATAAACTGGCAGCAATTGTTAAGAACACGACGATATTAACCTTGATTGGAGTATTGGCCAAGAAGATGACCTGGGAGATAATTTGAAGCCAGCTGACCAGCCGTGAAACAAATAGATATTCCAAATGAGCATTTTACGAATGCTGGGAAAACAGCTGAGATACAGGTACATAGATACTATACTGGATATGCCATATACCAGAAGGTCTTGTGTAGATTGAAGTGCCAAAAATGTGTGAGTATAATGAAAAAGAGTGATAACTCTCTAGAAGACTCATCGGAAGCCCTAATAAGATTGAAAAATTATAAAAGTCCGTATTTCGTTTCGCTTGCACATTTGTATGTTTTATAGGTTAGTGCCCAGGTTCGAATCTCAACATGATTTTTTTTATTTTTCTATTAGAATAAGTTGTAAAATAAGAATAATTTTTCATAGTTTTGTATTTTGTTCAGCTGCCGACACTGTTATATCATTTCTTATTGAATTCAGAAAAATGTGATTTTAAATTTTTGCCATCGTCACGAGAAATAGTTTGTCGGCAAGGGTTGTGTGGAAAGAAGAGTTGAAACGCATGTTGTTGCTGTTTTAGCTTTCTTTTAGATTTTCTGGTGCACAGACATGTGTACGTATACATATACATTTTTGCTCTCTCTTTTTAGATAAGAAGCTTTTCTGTATGTGCATACATAAGAACATTTCTAAGTATATATTATGTTTTTATAACTTCCTCAGAGAACTTGTAGCAATGGCGAACCTGCACCTTATCATTACTATAAGTTCTCTGGCTTGATTGCGTTCGAAATTATGTTGATACAGAGAACTTAGAAGAACGAGAAGGTGCAAATTGAGTTTTGTATGATGCTCGATGGGACGGCTAACAGAGCTGAAAAATTGAGATCAAGGAGTTCACCATATGAAGATGGAGACTTAGAAGTATTGAGTTTCCCGAAGCTATAAAGCGCGAACATAGCACTTGCAACAGAATGACTAAAAACTTGAGAAGCAATTGCACGCTCATTTTTTGAAAGGGTTTGGGGGAAATGTGTGCCGAGGTCAACTTATGGGTGCAACTAATGTCGTTTGGGGTACCATTTTCATATCCACTGGACGCCCATTAACAACGACTTTATTCTTTTTATTTTCTAAGCAGTTTCGTGAACTTTTTAAAAGATGAGGAGAATCAAAGAAGTAAATGACTTCAGAGTCATTCACTTCGAAATAGGGTCTATCTTTACATACTCCTAATAACCTAACAAAATTTGACCTTTGGTCGCTAACGATTTGGCAGGGACGCAATCCAATACCCTGGAGTTGACCTATGGCTTCGAATATATATTTTTTCATTATATCTCCTTTGCAAGCTTTGTGCACAAAAAAATATGCTAAAGGGTGGGTCCAAGTTTCTCCACCAATACCTTGGACGAAAAGTGTTAAAACACTAGAAGCTACTCGAGAGGTACGATTTTCATCACCGTAATCCTTCAACCCAATAATCCAGTCCCGATTTCTCTCATATTGAAGATGAATTTTCAGAAACATTTCATCACAGCATATCGAAACATATCTCTGTGCTTCTGTGAAACCACGGCTTCTCAACTCTAGGCCTTTAATACTGCTGAAATTGCAGCCAGGGTTACGTGGCCAACCCTGAACAAATTGTTCGAAAGTAACTTGCGATGGCCAAATAAAAATGGGCTGTAAATACCTATACGCAATAGGTGATAAAAATTTAACAGCCAAAGCTAATGTTTTTAATTCCCTATCATACCTAAAACCCTTAGAATTACGGGGTGAATTTTTTAGACAATTTTTCACACATATGGCAAGATGTGGAGGAAGTTTGTCGCAAAGCTCCGTTATTTGTCTATTTTCTTTCTGCCCAACTATAGACACATTTTTTTTACTTTCTAAAATTTCTTTTTTACTTTCTAAAGCTCTCACCTAATTGAGTAAAAATTCAATTTCCTGCGATTTTTCGTCTACCTCCTACCGATACATTCTTTTCCTAGGTGTCCCTTCTGTCAAATATCGCTCTGTTTGCGTTTGCCTATTATGTGCCCATGTTTTAACTATTTGAGAGTTACCTAAAGAGGAAGAACATGTGTGATCTTCATTATATAGGGGTTGAAGGGATTTACCCAAGGTCTCAACTTCAAACATATTAGTGAAGAATTATTCAAACCTTTTGAAGGTAGCTGCACGCATTACCTAGCGGTAACGATCATTAGGAATAAAATCAGAGGAGCAGCCAGAGCGGTATCAGTATCACACAATACTAACCTGAACTTTGAAGCCATCATAGCCAGACTATATATTGCTCCTCCTCTGACATAAACTCTATACGACTTTTAAGGCAAAGCCTCGAGATGGTTAAACAATGCGCCTTGACCTTAATAGAGTATTATGACGAAGTTGAGAGAAAACTAAATCTGGTTACAAACAAGATCGTAATGACGCACAAAGCGGTGCAGGCAACGCTTCTGAATGATGAGGTGATGACTGACAAGTTCCACGCCTTTATTTAAGGTCTAAAAAAATCACTCAAAGCTATTGTTTTTCCGGCTCAGCCGAAGGATCTAGCATCTGCTTTAGCATTAGCTAGAGAAGCAGAAGCTAGCATCGAGCGTAGCATGTTTTGAGCCTCATACGCCAAAGGTATAGAAAACAACTAAGTTCGGATGTAACCGAACATTTTATACTCTCGCAAGGTCAAATGGTATACTCGTTTGAGACTTCTTTGTGGGTTGGCTGATATTTTCGGTAGAAGGTCAACTATAGGCACTGGGGTCCACATATTTAGTACTTAGGGGTTTGAACAGTTTTGGTTCGATTTAGACAATTTTTGGTCACAAGGTGGCATACTTTAAACGTATTATTCACGCAAAGTTTTACTACGATATAATCATTGTTGCTTGATATGCATATTGGAAAGGGAAAGAATCAGATGGAATTGAAAATGGTGTTATATTTGAAATAGGCGTGGTTGTAGTCCGATTTCGCCCATTTTCGCACTATAATATAGAAACATGAAAACAACGTTATGTACCGGATTTTGTTGAAATTGGTTAAGCAGATCTCAAGATATGGGTTTTCACCTAAAAGTGGGCTGTGCCACGCCCACTGTCTAATTTTGAACACGGTTCCTATAAAGTCATCTAATACCATCCCAGAGATAAAATTGAATGTCTCTGGCGTGTTTAGTGCTTGATTTATCGCGCTTTTAGTAGTTTTTAACAGTACCGTTATATGGGGAGTGGGCGGAGTTGCCACCCGATTTCAACTATTTTCACACCGTCAATAGAAGTGCTAAAAACATTTGCTTCCAGTGAATTTTGTTATTATAGCATTAGCGGTTTAGGAGATATGCACATTAAACCTATTAGAGGCGGGACCACGCCCACTTTAAACCAATTTTTTTAACTGCAGATGCCCCTCCCTAACGTTATTCTGTGTACCAAATAACAGTCTTTTATCTTATTGCGGAGCTTAGTTATGGCAATTTATTGGTTTTTGATTAATGGCGTTTTGTGGGCGTGGCAGTTGTCCGATTACGCCCATCTGCAATACCAACCGTCTCACAGTACTAAGAAACATATCTACCAAGTTTCATAAAGATATCTCAATTTTTACTCAAGTTAGAGCTTGCACGGACGGACAGACAGTCACCCGGATTTCAACTCGTCTCTTCATCCTGATCAATTATACAATATATATATAACCCTATATCTAACTCGATTAGTTTTAGGTGATACAAACAACCGTTAGGTGAACCAAACTATATACTCTGTAGCAACAGGTAGCGAGAGTATAAAAAGAGCAGGAGAAAGAGGACTTTAGAAACCACGCCCATGTAAAGCAGGGAAAGTATAATAGAGGCGAACGGGGCAGCGAAAAAACCCCTCATTTCGTCAGTAAACAGCAAAACAGCAATAATTACTATAAAAAAATAAAAGATCTGAGTAGGGACAAGCCCCACAGCCCATAGAAATTGACTGTTCTTCCAAGTTTAGGCAGCGCACTAACTCCTCCAAACCTCAAGTGAGCAATCAACACTCTCAAAAGAGATCAAATACGTCCGATAGAGCGACAGTGCAAAGGCGCCAAAAGCTGAACAATGTTGGTCAGAGTGACCCTAATGCTGAGAAACTAAGATACGAAAACACAGCAGAGGCTGCTGCAATTGAAATTGAAGAGGACACTGAGTCGCTGTGTCTACAATGACTCACTGCATTTTTTAGGGAACAATCCCGACTACCGTACAACAAACGACAGTTGGGTGGGAGAATTTTAAAAATACTAATCGATACAGGGGCGGCAAAGATTTACATTAAGCCCGTAAAGGAGCTAAAAAAAGTAATTAATGTCTAAAAAGCCTTCACTGTGAGCTCGGTACATGGTTCGATCAGAATAACAAACAAATGCCTTATGAAAATGTTTGGCCAAATTTCACCATTTTTTGTACTTGACACGCTAATTTCCTTTGATGCCATAATAGGCTTTGATTTGTTAACACAAGCAGGAGCGGCATTGGGCTTACAAAATAGCAATATCAAATACCTAAACAAATCAAACCAATTGAGCTTCCATCACTGTGACGGTGTAAACTTCACAGGTGTTATTGATATAGTAGTGCCCATGTCCGTCAAAAAGGATTTTAAAAGCATGATATTGTAAAGGTCAAAGGCGTTTCGACCTCAAACGAGGCATTACCCTTTAACACTTCGGGCCCTGCCACGATCCGCTTTATATATAACGAACCAATCTATGCCAAATTATATCCGTACCCAAACGGAGTCTCTGATTTCATAAACAACGAAATCAAGCAACTGCTCAAAGCTTGTATCATTAGACCCTCCAAGTCTCCATATAACAGCCCTGTTTGGGTTGTTGACAAAAAAAATGGTCTGATAAAACGGGCAATAAAAATAAACGGTTGGTAATCGACTTTAGGAAGATAATGAACGAACCATAGCCGATCGATACCCGGTGCAGAGCATTCCAGTGATTCTTGCGAGTCTAGGAAAGGCAAAGTTTTTCAGAACCCCAGATTTAAAGTCGGGTACCACCAAATTTACCTAGCAGAACAGGATCGCGAAAAAACGTCGTTCTCGGTAAACGGTGGTAAATACGAGTTTTGCCGTCTGCCTTTTGGATTGAAAAATGCGCATATTTCAAAGAACCATTGACGACAATTTGAGGGAACACATAGAAAAGATATGCTACGTTTACGTGGATGACGTCATAATTTTTGCTGAAAATGAGTTCGACCGCGTGAAGCATTCTACACAATTTTGAAATGCTTATGTGATGCCAATATGAGGGTATCACAAGAGAAAACGAAGTTTTTTAAAAAGAGCATCGAATTCCAAGGCTTTCTAGTAACCAAAAACGGAGTAAAAACTGACCCCGAAAAAGTTAGAGTCAGACGGGAATATGTTGGGCCTAAAAACTTGTTCAGTTTACGATCCTTCCTTCATTAAGGACTTCGTGTCAATAGCGAGGCCTTTTACCAACAGCAAACATATGTATGTCCAAATAAGTAAAAATTGAGTTTAATGAAATTCAACAAAGCAAATTTGATAGTTTGAGAAATATCCTGGCATCCGAAGATGTTATTCTCATGTACCCAGATTTCAAACAGCCTTTTGACTTAACCACTGACGCCACCATGGACCACATCGGTACCGTTCAGACAAAAGGAGACAAGATTTCGCGAACGCTATAACAAAGCGAAGCGTACTATGCCACAAACGAAAGGGAGTTGTTAGCCATTGTTTCGGCTTTGGATAAATTGCAAAATTATCTATATGGGTCAAAAGAAATCAATATTTTTACAGACCTCACCCTCACCTTCGCTGTCTCTGATAGGAACACAAATGCGAAAATTAAAAGATGGAAATCATATATTGATGAACAAAATGCAAAAGTGTTCTACAATCCCGGCAAAGAAAATTTTGTGGCGGATGCCCTGTCCCGACAGAATGTGAACAATCTGGAAAGTGAAGTGCAGTCAGATGCTGCGACAATTCACAGTGAGATATCATTATCCTACACGATCGATTCGACAGAAAAGCCTTTAAATTGCTTCAAGAACCAGTTCGTTTTCGAAAAAGCCAATTTTGCGTTAAAAAGAGACATCATACTCTTTGGCAGAAAAATACGCCACCTAATAAATAAACCGATAAAAACGCTCAATTCGAAGTCATTAAACCACTCGTTAGTGCCAACTCAGTAAACGGGATTTACTGCGATTTACCGACGTTGGCCAGTGTACAACATGATTTGGTGTTAAATTTTCCGGCAACTAAGTTCTGGCATTGCAAGAATATCGTTGTTGACATTACAAACAAAGGTGAACAAACTGAAATTATCATCACTCAATACAATCGCGCGCATAGGGCCGCTCAGGAAATATTAAGCAAATCCTTCGTGATTATAATTTCCGAAAATTACAAAATTAGCCAATGAGGTGGTGATCAATTGCAAAACATGTACCAAAGTGAAACACGACAGGCACCCCAAGAAACAAGTACTTGGGGTATCACCAATTCCATCATATGCTGGAGAAATGCTGCACATTGACATGTTTTAAACGGACGAAAAATCGTTCCTTACTTGCGTTGATAAGTTCTCGAAGTTTGCCGTTGTACGATAATGGATCCAACTTTTAAATTTGTTTCCTCAAACAAAAACAATTTTCGCTTTCAATTCGGAGACAATTAGATCACTGTTAAAAACGGGTATGACACAGACATTGTGAATGCACCACCTCTTCACAGTTGTTCAAATGGACATGTAGAACTCTTCCATGGCACTCTTGCGGACATAGCTAGATCTTTTAAACTAGAAAAAATGTCTGATGACACAGCCGAGTTAATTTTGAGGGCAAAAATAACCTACAATCGATCCATACACTCGGTCACAAGCCAAACTCCGATCGATGTGATTCACGCAGCATCTAGCGAACTCAGGCGGACCATAAAAATTGAAATCGCAAATGCCCCCCAACATGATAACATTGAAATATCTAACCCGAACTCTGTTGTTATTAAAAGGATGGTGGTCCACAAAGACAACCTTAAGTAGCACTTACTTCCACGCGAGAATATCGCACAGGCTCAGGTTAATAGTTAAGCACACAACGATCTTTATTCCCTCTCCTTCTTTCTTTGCAGGATTAAATTTTCAGTCCTTTTATTGTCAGAAGTCGTATATTGTCGGATTATCGACTACTCTCATTCCAATTATATTCCGGTGATAAACGGGAAAATGTTGGTATGGGAACAAAGGGACTATTTAAGACATTCCAGTAACCAGACAGAATTTGCCAGCATGTCATATTCAAGTTGTTAGATATAGAACACACCATAGAATGGTAAGAAGTCTGGATTCCCTAGGCTCAGCACTCAAGGTAATAGCCGGCACGCCAGATGCGGCCGATTTTGAAAAAGTTATATGGTCCGAGTCAAAGTTAGTTGATGCAAACCATAGACAAATAGTAATTTATTCAGAAACACAGAAACAAATTAATAAACTCACAGATACGATAAATGAAATTGTTTAAATGAGTTAAACTCTTTCCTCCAAGTACACCACTCTACTCGGGAAAAACTGGGGCTCCCTAATAATGCCCACCACATACTCACCAATACACCATACCAGATGACACCACACAGGACAACACAACATACCATCTTAAATTCGCTTATTAGACCGCTAATACAGCGATCCACGGGGCTGAGTGCCACATGATATTTTTCGCAAAACCGGACTCGTTCCGCAACTGTTTTTTTCTCTCAGCGACTTTCGAGCAACATGCAACGGACTTTCTTTTGGCGCGCGAGTCACTTCGTTTTCTTCCATCGATTTTTTTTATATAAATTTACACCGTCTCCACTGGTATGCGATCAGGGAGTGAGTGCGTTGAAATAATCCTTTTGTAATTATTAAAAAAGAAATAAATTGTGTGAACTTTTTGAAAATACAAAAACCAATTATTCTGGATATTAATTTAATCGCAGTGGCGAAAGTGTCAAGTAAGTGCTGGTGTTAACAGAAATAATTAAAGCAAAAAAGAATGAGTTGGTTGACACCGCATTTATATGAAACATTATTAACGAGAAATAGAGTGTTAACAAACCAAATTTCAAACTTGATTCTCACAATTACATTGGCTAAGGCTAACATAATAAATCTCACTATTTTTGATCATTGAGATTTGAAGAGAATCTTAAAAAAACACCCCGTAGAAATCCCCATAGTTAGCCTAACTGAAGCATCGAAGATTAAGGTCCTGCAGTCCGAGAATATAGTTCATATACTCATAGCATACCCTAGAATTAAGTTAATAAGTACCAGAGGTACCATTTTCCCGGTATCACATCAACATGTAATACTACAGCTACAAGATAACACTGTAGCCGAATGCAACGATGACGTACTAGCGGTTAACAAACGCGTAACAACAACATTCGCATCCGTTAGCAAGTTAACGGCACAAGACACCTGTGCACGAGCACTGCATGCTAGCGGTGTGTCCTCCGGCCGCACTCAGCCAAGCCACCTGAAGCCTATCTTGCAAGTAGATGATGGAATTATAATTATCAACGAGAGCATAGCACGGGTCAGTAAAGACAAAGGCCCAGAGATCATTACGAACGGGACACACCTCGTCACCTTCCGTTTTTTCGCAATCGTCAATGGCACGAAATATGTGAACCAGCGAGAGATACTAAATAGAAGCATAGAAGCGGGGTAAGCTCTGCTTAACATCGTTAGTCACGACCCCGCCGACTTATTCAATACATGTTGCATCGCCGATGTTGCTCTGAGCGTCATCTTAAGTGTCTTTATCATCATATGGCAAATTTCAAAGAGAAGACAAGCTACGCGGGAGGTACAAAAGTTCATCCACAACTTTAAAATAACCGAGGACGGTCATATACTTTAGGGGGGGAAGTTAACACATAAGAATTAAGAAACTGTTGTTACTTTTTAACTCCGCTGACGCATGAGTTCAGTGGCCTGATTACTAGGTCAGCTGCGGTAGCCTGATATTTGATTATGCTGCAAATATCTATGTTGTCTCTTATGCTGAGACATATTCCGTTGACGCATGAATTAAGTGGTCCGACTAACTAGGTCAGCTGCGGTAACCTGATATTTAACTATGCTGCAAATGTCTACGTTATCGCTTATGCTGAGTCTGCTTGCCGGCTGTAGCTTTCAAGCTTATGGGTTCAACTTTTAGGTTTAGCTTTAAGTTAATTTTGTAATGTAAATCAGTTCAAATCAGACTCAATAAATGCAGAAGTGTACTGCATAAACTATACAAGCTACAAGCTGTTCTTGTAATAACTATATGTAACTGTGACTGGATCTGAAGGCGTAGCCTGCGAACGGTTTGCATCTAACGTGGGACATTTTGCTATCACACTCGATAACTTATAAACGATCAATTTAGTAAAATAAAATTGGAATGAAATAGATCTCACTTGATGACGCATCAATTTGGCGTTAGTGGAAATTAATTGCAAAAGATAGTTATTATTGAAGAAATAGAAGATTTGTGTGCTGATATAATCATCGTTATCATACAAAAATTAAACAAGCAAAAAACATATTAAATAATACAAAAAAGGAGAAGTACATAAAGACGACAACACGAGGATGGGAAAATCCAGTTAGAAAGGAGAAGTACATATAGACAACAATACGAGGATGAGTAAATCTATTTGGTACAAATAAGTAGCTGTACCTAACCCAGGAATGGTCAACGAAGGAGTGAGTGCAATTACCGTTACGCAATTTCACGAACAACTAAATTTCTCTTAGGTAATCGGAGAAGATCAAAAATTGGGAGAGATAGTTGAGGAGAATAACGCGATGACAGCGAGGCAATACTCATTGAAAGCGATGAACTAAAGGAAGGCGATATACGCGTAGAACACATTACCGATGAAAAGAAAAATGTATTCAACGATGATGCTAATAGTGTAAACACCGAATTGTTGTCTCCTCTGGTAAGGAGGATGAAAAGGCGGGAAAAAAGACCTTTCAGACATAGATGTTGAAAATGATGCCACAATGGAAGAGTAGGATACAAAGGTAGGTGAATACAAATATATAAACCCAAATAAATGTGGCCACAGTAGAAGAAGAACGCGGTAACACACATGAAGATAAGAATCAAGCTGAAGCAATCGAACACAGAGAGGAAGATGATGCATATGAGGAGAAATAGATTTTGCACAAGCCGACATAATTACCGAAAAAGTGCGAAGATGTTGTAGAGAGAAGAAGAGGTCGATTACGCATGCACATTTACTATATGGAGAAACTATTTAAATATTTTTTAATGAATTTATGGTACATTAAAACATATGGCTTTTGGACTTTTAATACCTTATAATTCCCTAATTAATGCATTAGTTATCCGATAGGTTACTTTTGTTCTAGCCTCGGGAAAAAAGTAACTATTTCTAGTCTTTCACTACACGTCGGTGTGACAATCTTACTCTCTCCCTCTCTCTCATTGCTTTTGTGCAAATGCTACATATATTTTACTGCTCTACTTTGCCAACTATTTTGGAAAACTGTTTGTTACTCTTTGGCTATTTGTTTGGTTAGCCAGCGGTTATTGAAAACATTTTGTATGGTTATTGATATGATTACCTATAAGATAGAGAAAACTGGTTCCTAGGTTATTTGTTTGGTTACCTATTGGTTGCAGAAAACTGGTTGATCGGTTACTCGTCAGCTTCTATGGGTAATTTGTTTGGTTATTTGGTTATTCGGCTACCTTTTTCCTTAAAAATTAAAAAATGTTAATTCTCATTTAATTATTTATTTATTTAATTTTTTTTTAATTTAAATGTTTACAAATTATGGTTTCATTTTGACTTTCTATTTTTAAAAACTTTTAATAATTACTTTAGTTCAGCTTTTAATTATTAGCATTTATATCATCTATTGTATAATCCCATAGCATTTGAAGCAATGAAAATCTGACACCATAGGTGGCATCAGTTTAAGCTGTTAAGCTGTAATTTTTTCTGTGATGTGAATTTTTGTGCGATTTGTCAGTTTTAATAAGTTCCATTATTTTTTTATTTAGTGATTTATGGGTGCATTTTCAAATTACATAAGGATAAGTGAACTTATCATTTTTTTATTGCATTAACTTAAAGTTCATATTTTATAAATTCTGTGCCAGTAATTTTTTGTTTCAATTTATTCTATTTTATCTTCTCTTTTTATTTAATTAATTTTCTGACGCTATTCACAGCCGAGTTGCGCGAAGAGTTTTATTGGTTTCAGTGCTTTTAAAACTGCTCGCTACATAGTTTTTTTAACTGTTCTTCAAATAATATTTTAGAACTTTTATTGCTTTCGTGTTTAATTATATTTATTATTATTATTATTATATTTTGATACTATTGCAACTATATTATATATTAGTTTTTTTTTACTTATTGTTTTTGCTTAATCTTCTTTTGTAACTTCCTCAACTGTAACATTAAATTCGAGTCAGATCGCTTTGTTGCCAAAAATCTTTGGTTTGTGCTAGCTTTGTGATGGGCTTGCCCATATTAAATGTTTAGGCCTGACAGGTAGAATCTTAGATTCTCTTCTTGACTGTAAGAGATTGCGTTGGACCTGTTTAAATCGCAGATAAATTAATTTGATTCCGAATAAATTTGGTAAATGCTTAGATTTAGTATACATTAATACCTTTTCAAAGTGTTCCGTTATTTAGAGTAATCCTCTTGTTCTACTAGAGGATTCGTATCATCCTGAATTGGAAATATGTGTCGAAATCATAGGCAATGTACAGAATAGTAATCATCAAACTTCTAGCCTCTGTACTCGGTTTAACTTTTCAAAAGCTAATTTTAAAAAGTCAAGTAGAGAACTTTCCACGATAACATGGCCTGATTATAATGGTGATATTGAGTTCATTGCCTCGCATTTTAATAATATTATTACGAAATTATTTGAAAAGTATTATCCAATAGAAAGTGTCTGTGGTTTTGGAAAGAGTTATATATATTGAAAAACAGAAAAACTCGAGCATTTAAACGTTTAAAAAAATTGGTTCACAGTATTTAGACCTAAACAAAAAATTTTATAATATGTACTTAAATAAGGTAAAAAAGAATGTTGTACGTTATCCAAAATCGTCTTGTGATTTCATTAACACCAAACGCATGATTTCCAAATTGCCGTCAGCTGAAATACAATTCTTTCTTATCATGTGACAATCACATTGAATCCAACATGTTTGCACAATTTTTCAAGTTAAACCATGGTAATAATTCTCCTAAAACTTTTTCCTATCCGCACGTGCCATGTCCGAATACTTTATTAACGCTCCAATTATTTATGAAGGAGACGTCCTCCTTAACATAAATATATTTACTTGCCTTTGACAAGGATATTTAATTCCTCTATTAAACACGGTATATTTCCTTCAATATGGAAACAGTCATTTATAATCCGACTCTAACAAATTTACTTTAATTTATAAACCATGTACCATTGGGTCTTAAGGAACATAAGAATACGGATATACACAGACTTTAGCAAAGCTTTCGATGAAGTAAATCTCTCGACTCTCATACATAAACTTGATCTACAAGGCTCTCAGCCAAGATTTCTTCAATGAATAGCTTCTTATTATTATATTGTAATAAGTTTCAGTCTGTTGCAAACAGACTTAAACAATTTGGTTGTTTCGTGTGATATAAATGATTTTCCATTGAATTTCAATAAATCTAAGAAGATGTGCTCCCCCTTATAAAAAACAATAGTCTAAGGCAAGTTCTTAACTTTCTTGATTTGGGAGTTACTATGGACCATAAGTTTGATTTTAGTATTCATATTGATACCATGGTCTTCAAAACAAAAGGTGGCCTCAGTTTTGTTAAACGTTGGTCTAAAGAATTTAGAGATCCGTATATTACTTAAACACTTTTTACAACTTTGGTTAAACCTATATTGGAATATGGCTCAGTTGTATGGAACCCTAACTACCAAATCCGTTCTGACAAGTTAGAGCCTATTCAAAAATAATTTTTACTTTTCGTCTTAGCGCATTTCCGATGGGATTCTAGGGTAAGTCTACTTCCATACACTAGTCGTTTAAAACTTATAAATACACCTACACTTACTAGTCGTCGGGAAATGCTTGGCATAATGTTCTTCGTGAAAAACTTGAATGAAAGTTTGCAGGTCTTTTTTCCTGTCTGAAATTAAATTTAATATCCCGGTTCGCTCTTTGAGGCAGTTTAGACCCTTGCTGTTAAAATCGTGTAGATCAAATTTCGAACTAAACGAAGCATTCTGCCGTATATGTCATGATTTTAAATCTCATTCCTGCATATTTGATTTATCTGACTCACTTTGCAAAATTAAAAAGATTATATTGCCTTCTCTTAATAAATAAAACCGTAACAATTTATTATATCGTAACTATAAATCTTAGCTGTTGAAATTTTTATTTCGGTAGCTGAGCAGTTTTAGATATCAACGCTTAAAAAACTCTCTTGCCTTTTCTGACTCGGCTAATTCCGCACGTATGCGATTGCACCCGTCGCGTCGGTTGGGCGGGAGGAAGGTAATTGTTGGGTTATTATTATTATTATTATCTATTTATATAAAGAAGGATGTATATGTTATAAAATCGGTAGACTCAAAAACTATTTCAGCGATCATTATGAAAATTGGTAGTATATATATTTTTTCACGGAGAATCTATACTCTCCCCATTGACGTACTTACTACCAGGTGGCGCTACAATGTACCGACTTCTGTATCGTTTAACCGATTGTTACAAAAATTAGAGGTTGGCGAAAATCCTCCGCTGAACCCTCCACGAGGGTGCTGACTGGGAATAGATACCACAGTGTCACAACGCATGCAAGGACGAGATGACAGCAGTTCGCCCCTGTTGTAGTAGTGAGGTATTTAGCTAAGGTCAGGCTTCCATCTAGGTTTTCGTTACTCTTCAATAGTACAGCATCCAGACAGGAGGTCTTACTATAGTAGGAGGAGTTTAAAGGGCTGGATCAAGGTGTCATGCGACCCCTTGTAGTAGTGAGGTATCTGCTAAGGTCAGGCTTCCTATCTGGGTGGTCGTTACTCTTCAATAGTACAGCATCCAGATAGGAGGTCTTACTATAGTAGGAGGAGTTTAAGGGCTGGATCAAAGTGTCATGCGACCCGTTCCGAGGATCACCCTGGCTGGGGGCCCTTAAATAGCCCAGTCTCGCACGAGCTAACGATTGGCTGCTAAGCAGGGGAAAGAGGGAGATACCAAAGGTTTATGCTGCCAATAGTGCGTCAGCCAAAGAATGGCCTACCTTTAAGATTGACGACCCAGCGAAGGCAAAGTATGCAGAGAAGCGACGCGCTGCATACCTGCTGAGGAAGGGGGAGCTGCGACCGCAAACCAATGAGGAGCTCACAAAAGAGCTCCAGGAATGCATTGATTGCGCGAGAGCTTCAAGCTGGAAGCACCGGCAGTAGCAGCTGAGAGACAAAGGTCAGCTGAAGAGGCTAAGCCGTCAGCTAAGAGATCAAAGACTAAGGGCGTGACGCCCGCAAAATCTTTCGCTGATGTGGCCCGGAACCGCATAATCATTGGGGTGCTGGATGAGGGTGATCCCGAAGGAAAAATTAGCAGAGCCCAATGGAAGTGGATGCAAGTCGCACTGACGAATGTGGCGTTGGAGGTGCTAAGCAATACAGGTACACCCCTGTCGTGTACGGATGCCGGATGGTATAAGGGTCAAATAAATATGATAGCGTGTGACGACGAGAGATCGGTCCAGCTATATAAAGCCGCAATACGTAATAGGGGGGAGGTCTACCCCGGAGCCAAACTAGTAGCGGTAGACAAAAAAAATATCCCATTCCGACCGAAAGCAAGGGTATGGAATCCCTGCTACACCATCGCAGCCGGACCAGATAATTTAGCTCATAAAAGCCTGTAACCAGAATTTGCCAACTGGGGGATGGAGATTCGTCAAGCTGCTGCAAATATCTATGTTGTCTCTTATGCTGAGACATATTCCGTTGACGCATGAATTAAGTGGTCCGACTAACTAGGTCAGCTGCGGTAACCTGATATTTGACTATGCTGCAAATGACTACGTTATCGCTTATGCTGAGTCGGCTTGCCGGCTGTAGCTTTGTAGCTTATGGGTTCAACTTTTAGGTTTAGCTTTAAGTTAATTTTGTAATGTAAATCAGTTCAAATCAGACTCAATAAATGCAGAAGTGTACTGCATAAACTATACAAGCTACAAGTTGTTCTTGTAATAACTATACGTAACTGTGACTGGATCTGAAGGCGTAGCCTGCGAACGGTTTGCATCTAACGTGGGATATTTTTCTATCACACTCGATAACTTATAAACGATCAATTTAGTAAAATAAAATTGGAATGAAATGATCTCACTTGATGACGCATCAATTTGGCGTTAGTGGAAATTAATTGCAAAAGATAGTTATTATTGAAGAAATAGAAGATTTGTGTGCTGATATCATCATCGTTATCATACAAAAATTAAGGAAGCAAAAAACATATTAAATAATACAAAAAAGGAGAAGTACATAAAGACGACAACACGAGGATGGGAAAATCCAGTTAGAAAGAAGAGGTACATACAGACAACAATACGAGGATGAGTGAATCTATTTGGTACAGAAAAATAAGTAGCTGTACCTAACCCAAGAATGGTCAACGAAGAAGTGAGTGCAATTACCGTTACGCAATTTCACGAACAACCAAATTTCTCTCTGGTAATCGGAGAAGATCAAAAATTGGGAGAGATAGTTGAGGAGAATAACGCGATGACAGCGAGGCAATACTCATTGAAAGCGATGAACTGAAGGAAGGCGATATACGCCTAGAACACATTACCGATGAAAAGAAAAATGTATTCAACGATGATGCTAATAGTGTAAACACCGAATTGTTGTCTCCTCTGGTAAGGAGGATGAAAAGGCGGGAAAAAAGACCTTTCAGACATAGATGTTGAAAATGATGCCACAATGGAAGAGTAGGACACAAAGGTAGGTGAATACAAGTATATAAACCCAAATAAATGTGGCCACAGTAGAAGAAGAACGCGGTAACACACATGAAGATAAGAATCAAGCTGAAGCAATCGAACACAGAGAGGAAGATGATGCATATGAGGAGAAATAGATTTTGCACAAGCCGACATAATTACCGAAAAAGTGCGAAGATGTTGTAGAGAGAAGAAGAGGTCGATTACGCATGCACATTTACTATATGGAGAAACTATTTAAATATTTTTTAATGAATTTATGGTACATTAAAACATATGGCTTTTGGACTTTTAATACCTTATAATTCCCTAATTAATGCATTAGTTATCCGATAGGTTACTTTTGTTCTAGCCTCGGGAAAAAAGTAACTATTTCTGGTCTTTCACTACACGTCGGTGTGACAATCTTACTCTCTCTCTCTCTCTCATTGCTTTTGTGCAAATGCTACATATATTTTACTGTTCTACTTTGCCAACTGTTTGTTACTCTTTGGCTATTTGTTTGGTTAGCCAGCGGTTATTGAAAACATTTTGTACGGTTATTGATATGATTACCTATAAGATAGAGAAAACTGGTTCCTAGGTTATTTGTTTGGTTACCTATTGGTTGCAGAAAACTGGTTGATCGGTTACTCGTCAGCTGCTATGGGTTATTTGTTTGGTTATTTGGTTATTCGGCTACCTTTTTCCTTAAAAATGAAAAAATGTTAATTCTCATTTAATTATTTATTTATTTAATTTTTTTTTCAAATTTAAATGTTTACAAGTTATGGTTTCATTTTGACTTTCTATTTTTAAAAACTTTTAATAATTATTTTAGTTCAGCTTTTAATTATTAGCATTTATATCATCTATTGTATAATCCCATAGCATTTGAAGCAATGAAAATCTGACACCATAGGTGGCATCAGTTTAAGCTGTTAAGCTGTAATTTTTTCTGTGATGTGAATTTTTGTGCGATTTGTCAGTTTTAATAAGTTCCATTAATTTTTTATTTAGTGATTTATGGGTGCATTTTCAAATTACATAAGGATAAGTGAACTTATCATTTTTTTATTGCATTAACTTAAAGTTCATATTTTATAAATTCTGTGCCAGTAATTTTTTGTTTCAATTTATTCTATTTTATCTTCTCTTTTTATTTAATTAATTTTCTGACGCTATTCACAGCCGAGTTGCGCGAAGAGTTTTTATTGGTTTCAGTGCTTTTAAAACTGCTCGCTACATAGTTTTTTTAACTGTTCTTCAAATAATATTTTAGAACTTTTATTGCTTTCGTGTTTAATTATATTTATTATTATTATTATTATATTTTGATACTATTGCAACTATATTATATATTAGTTTTTTTTTACTTATTGTTTTTGCTTAATCTTCTTTTGTAACTTCCTCAACTGTAACATTAAATTCGAGTCAGATCGCTTTGTTGCCAAAAATCTTTGGTTTGTGCTAGCTTTGTGATGGGCTTGCCCATATTAAATGTTTAGGCCTGACAGGTAGAATCTTAGATTCTCTTCTTGACTGTAAGAGATTGCGTTGGACCTGTTTAAATCGCAGATAAATTAATTTGATTCCGAATAAATTTGGTAAATGCTTAGATTTAGTATACATTAATACCTTTTCAAAGTGTTCCGTTATTTAGAGTAATCCTCTTGTTCTACTAGAGGATTCGTATCATCCTGAATTGGAAATATGTGTCGAAATCATAGGCAATGTACAGAATAGTAATCATCAAACTTCTAGCCTCTGTACTCGGTTTAACTTTTCAAAAGCTAATTTTAAAAAGTCAAGTAGAGAACTTTCCACGATAACATGGCCTGATTATAATGGTGATATTGAGTTCATTGCCTCGCATTTTAATAATATTATTACGAAATTATTTGAAAAGTATTATCCAATAGAAAGTGTCTGTGGTTTTGGAAAGAGTTATATATATTGAAAAACAGAAAAACTCGAGCATTTAAACGTTTAAAAAAATTGGTTCACAGTATTTAGACCTAAACAAAAAATTTTATAATATGTACTTAAATAAGGTAAAAAAGAATGTTGTACGTTATCCAAAATCGTCTTGTGATTTCATTAACACCAAACGCATGATTTCCAAATTGCCGTCAGCTGAAATACAATTCTTTCTTATCATGTGACAATCACATTGAATCCAACATGTTTGCACAATTTTTCAAGTTAAACCATGGTAATAATTCTCCTAAAACTTTTTCCTATCCGCACGTGCCATGTCCGAATACTTTATTAACGCTCCAATTATTTATGAAGGAGACGTCCTCCTTAACATAAATATATTTACTTGCCTTTGACAAGGATATTTAATTCCTCTATTAAACACGGTATATTTCCTTCAATATGGAAACAGTCATTTATAATCCGACTCTAACAAATTTACTTTAATTTATAAACCATGTACCATTGGGTCTTAAGGAACATAAGAATACGGATATACACAGACTTTAGCAAAGCTTTCGATGAAGTAAATCTCTCGACTCTCATACATAAACTTGATCTACAAGGCTCTCAGCCAAGATTTCTTCAATGAATAGCTTCTTATTATTATATTGTAATAAGTTTCAGTCTGTTGCAAACAGACTTAAACAATTTGGTTGTTTCGTGTGATATAAATGATTTTCCATTGAATTTCAATAAATCTAAGAAGATGTGCTCCCCCTTATAAAAAACAATAGTCTAAGGCAAGTTCTTAACTTTCTTGATTTGGGAGTTACTATGGACCATAAGTTTGATTTTAGTATTCATATTGATACCATGGTCTTCAAAACAAAAGGTGGCCTCAGTTTTGTTAAACGTTGGTCTAAAGAATTTAGAGATCCGTATATTACTTAAACACTTTTTACAACTTTGGTTAAACCTATATTGGAATATGGCTCAGTTGTATGGAACCCTAACTACCAAATCCGTTCTGACAAGTTAGAGCCTATTCAAAAATAATTTTTACTTTTCGTCTTAGCGCATTTCCGATGGGATTCTAGGGTAAGTCTACCTCCATACACTAGTCGTTTAAAACTTATAAATACACCTACACTTACTAGTCGTCGGGAAATGCTTGGCATAATGTTCTTCGTGAAAAACTTGAATGAAAGTTTGCAGGTCTTTTTTCCTGTCTGAAATTAAATTTAATATCCCGGTTCGCTCTTTGAGGCAGTTTAGACCCTTGCTGTTAAAATCGTGTAGATCAAATTTCGAACTAAACGAAGCATTCTGCCGTATATGTCATGATTTTAAATCTCATTCCTGCATATTTGATTTATCTGACTCACTTTGCAAAATTAAAAAGATTATATTGCCTTCTCTTAATAAATAAAACCGTAACAATTTATTATATCGTAACTATAAATCTTAGCTGTTGAAATTTTTATTTCGGTAGCTGAGCAGTTTTAGATATCAACGCTTAAAAAACTCTCTTGCCTTTTCTGACTCGGCTAATTCCGCACGTATGCGATTGCACCCGTCGCGTCGGTTGGGCGGGAGGAAGGTAATTGTTGGGTTATTATTATTATTATTATCTATTTATATAAAGAAGGATGTATATGTTATAAAATCGGTAGACTCAAAAACTATTTCAGCGATCATTATGAAAATTGGTAGTATATATATTTTTTCACGGAGAATCTATACTCTCCCCATTGACGTACTTACTACCAGGTGGCGCTACAATGTACCGACTTCTGTATCGTTTAACCGATTGTTACAAAAATTAGAGGTTGGCGAAAATCCTCCGCTGAACCCTCCACGAGGGTGCTGACTGGGAATAGATACCACAGTGTCACAACGCATGCAAGGACGAGATGACAGCAGTTCGCCCCTGTTGTAGTAGTGAGGTATTTAGCTAAGGTCAGGCTTCCATCTAGGTTTTCGTTACTCTTCAATAGTACAGCATCCAGACAGGAGGTCTTACTATAGTAGGAGGAGTTTAAAGGGCTGGATCAAGGTGTCATGCGACCCCTTGTAGTAGTGAGGTATCTAGCTAAGGTCAGGCTTCCTATCTGGGTGGTCGTTACTCTTCAATAGTACAGCATCCAGATAGGAGGTCTTACTATAGTAGGAGGAGTTTAAGGGCTGGATCAAAGTGTCATGCGACCCGTTCCGAGGATCACCCTGGCTGGGGGCCCTTAAATAGCCCAGTCTCGCACGAGCTAACGATTGGCTGCTAAGCAGGGGAAAGAGGGAGATACCAAAGGTTTATGCTGCCAATAGTGCGTCAGCCAAAGAATGGCCTACCTTTAAGATTGACGACCCAGCGAAGGCAAAGTATGCAGAGAAGCGACGCGCTGCATACCTGCTGAGGAAGGGGGAGCTGCGACCGCAAACCAATGAGGAGCTCACAAAAGAGCTCCAGGAATGCATTGATTGCGCGAGAGCTTCAAGCTGGAAGCACCGGCAGTAGCAGCTGAGAGACAAAGGTCAGCTGAAGAGGCTAAGCCGTCAGCTAAGAGATCAAAGACTAAGGGCGTGACGCCCGCAAAATCTTTCGCTGATGTGGCCCGGAACCGCATAATCATTGGGGTGCTGGATGAGGGTGATCCCGAAGGAAAAATTAGCAGAGCCCAATGGAAGTGGATGCAAGTCGCACTGACGAATGTGGCGTTGGAGGTGCTAAGCAATACAGGTACACCCCTGTCGTGTACGGATGCCGGATGGTATAAGGGTCAAATAAATATGATAGCGTGTGACGACGAGAGATCGGTCCAGCTATATAAAGCCGCAATACGTAATAGGGGGGAGGTCTACCCCGGAGCCAAACTAGTAGCGGTAGACAAAAAAAATATCCCATTCCGACCGAAAGCAAGGGTATGGAATCCCTGCTACACCATCGCAGCCGGACCAGATAATTTAGCTCATAAAAGCCTGTAACCAGAATTTGCCAACTGGGGGATGGAGATTCGTCAAGCTGCTGCAAATATCTATGTTGTCTCTTATGCTGAGACATATTCCGTTGACGCATGAATTAAGTGGTCCGACTAACTAGGTCAGCTGCGGTAACCTGATATTTGACTATGCTGCAAATGACTACGTTATCGCTTATGCTGAGTCGGCTTGCCGGCTGTAGCTTTGTAGCTTATGGGTTCAACTTTTAGGTTTAGCTTTAAGTTAATTTTGTAATGTAAATCAGTTCAAATCAGACTCAATAAATGCAGAAGTGTACTGCATAAACTATACAAGCTACAAGTTGTTCTTGTAATAACTATACGTAACTGTGACTGGATCTGAAGGCGTAGCCTGCGAACGGTTTGCATCTAACGTGGGATATTTTTCTATCACACTCGATAACTTATAAACGATCAATTTAGTAAAATAAAATTGGAATGAAATGATCTCACTTGATGACGCATCAATTTGGCGTTAGTGGAAATTAATTGCAAAAGATAGTTATTATTGAAGAAATAGAAGATTTGTGTGCTGATATCATCATCGTTATCATACAAAAATTAAGGAAGCAAAAAACATATTAAATAATACAAAAAAGGAGAAGTACATAAAGACGACAACACGAGGATGGGAAAATCCAGTTAGAAAGAAGAGGTACATACAGACAACAATACGAGGATGAGTGAATCTATTTGGTACAGAAAAATAAGTAGCTGTACCTAACCCAAGAATGGTCAACGAAGAAGTGAGTGCAATTACCGTTACGCAATTTCACGAACAACCAAATTTCTCTCTGGTAATCGGAGAAGATCAAAAATTGGGAGAGATAGTTGAGGAGAATAACGCGATGACAGCGAGGCAATACTCATTGAAAGCGATGAACTGAAGGAAGGCGATATACGCCTAGAACACATTACCGATGAAAAGAAAAATGTATTCAACGATGATGCTAATAGTGTAAACACCGAATTGTTGTCTCCTCTGGTAAGGAGGATGAAAAGGCGGGAAAAAAGACCTTTCAGACATAGATGTTGAAAATGATGCCACAATGGAAGAGTAGGACACAAAGGTAGGTGAATACAAGTATATAAACCCAAATAAATGTGGCCACAGTAGAAGAAGAACGCGGTAACACACATGAAGATAAGAATCAAGCTGAAGCAATCGAACACAGAGAGGAAGATGATGCATATGAGGAGAAATAGATTTTGCACAAGCCGACATAATTACCGAAAAAGTGCGAAGATGTTGTAGAGAGAAGAAGAGGTCGATTACGCATGCACATTTACTATATGGAGAAACTATTTAAATATTTTTTAATGAATTTATGGTACATTAAAACATATGGCTTTTGGACTTTTAATACCTTATAATTCCCTAATTAATGCATTAGTTATCCGATAGGTTACTTTTGTTCTAGCCTCGGGAAAAAAGTAACTATTTCTGGTCTTTCACTACACGTCGGTGTGACAATCTTACTCTCTCTCTCTCTCTCATTGCTTTTGTGCAAATGCTACATATATTTTACTGTTCTACTTTGCCAACTGTTTGTTACTCTTTGGCTATTTGTTTGGTTAGCCAGCGGTTATTGAAAACATTTTGTACGGTTATTGATATGATTACCTATAAGATAGAGAAAACTGGTTCCTAGGTTATTTGTTTGGTTACCTATTGGTTGCAGAAAACTGGTTGATCGGTTACTCGTCAGCTGCTATGGGTTATTTGTTTGGTTATTTGGTTATTCGGCTACCTTTTTCCTTAAAAATGAAAAAATGTTAATTCTCATTTAATTATTTATTTATTTAATTTTTTTTTCAAATTTAAATGTTTACAAGTTATGGTTTCATTTTGACTTTCTATTTTTAAAAACTTTTAATAATTATTTTAGTTCAGCTTTTAATTATTAGCATTTATATCATCTATTGTATAATCCCATAGCATTTGAAGCAATGAAAATCTGACACCATAGGTGGCATCAGTTTAAGCTGTTAAGCTGTAATTTTTTCTGTGATGTGAATTTTTGTGCGATTTGTCAGTTTTAATAAGTTCCATTAATTTTTTATTTAGTGATTTATGGGTGCATTTTCAAATTACATAAGGATAAGTGAACTTATCATTTTTTTATTGCATTAACTTAAAGTTCATATTTTATAAATTCTGTGCCAGTAATTTTTTGTTTCAATTTATTCTATTTTATCTTCTCTTTTTATTTAATTAATTTTCTGACGCTATTCACAGCCGAGTTGCGCGAAGAGTTTTTATTGGTTTCAGTGCTTTTAAAACTGCTCGCTACATAGTTATTTTTAACTGTTCTTGGAATAATATTTTAGAACTTTTATTGCTTTCGTGTTTAATTATATTTATTACTAATATTATTATATTTTGATACTATTGCAACTATATTATATATTAGTTTTTTTTACTTATTGTTTTTGCTTAATCCTCTTTTGTAACTTCCTCAACTGTAACATTAAATTCGAGTCAGATCGCTTCGTTGTATACATTAATACCTTTTCAAAGTGTTCCGTTATTCAGAGTAATCCTCTTGTTCTACTAGAGGATTCGTATCATCCTGAATTGGAAATATGTGTCGAAATCATACGCAATGTACAGGATAGTAATCATCAAACTTCTAGCCTCTGTACTCGGTTTAACTTTGCAAAACCTAATTGTAAAAAGTCAAGTAGAGAACTTTCCACGATAACATGGCCTGATTATAATGGTGATATTGAGTTCATTGCCTCGCATTTTAATAATATTATTACGAAATTATTTGAAAAGTATTATCCAATAGAAAGTGTCTGTGGTTTTGGAAAGAGTTATATATATGAAAAAACAGAAAAAAACTTGATCTACAAGGCTCTCAGCCAAGATTTCTTCAATGAATAGCTTCTTATTATTATATTGTAATAAGTTTCAGTCTGTTGCAAACAGACTTAAACAATTTGGTTGTTTCGTGTGATATAAATGATTTTCCATTGAATTTCAATAAATCTAAGAAGATGTGCTCCCCCGTACATTTGTGCATTCCTCTCCTTATAAAAAACAATAGTCTAAAGCAAGTTCTTAACTTTCTTGATTTGGGAGTTACTATGGACCATAAGTTTAATTTTAGTATTCATATTGATACCATGGTCTTCAAAACAAAAGGTGGCCTCAGTTTTGTTAAACGTTGGTCTAAAGAATTTAGAGATCCGTATATTACTTAAACACTTTTTACAACTTTGGTTAAACCTATATTGGAATATGGCTCAGTTGTATGGAACCCTAACTACCAAATCCGTTCTGACAAGTTAGAGCCTATTCAAAAATAATTTTTACTTTTCGTCTTAGCGCATTTCCGATGGGATTCTAGGGTAAGTCTACCTCCATACACTAGTCGTTTAAAACTTATAAATACACCTACACTTACTAGTCGTCGGGAAATGCTTGGCATAATGTTCTTCGTGAAAAACTTGAATGAAAGTTTGCAGGTCTTTTTTCCTGTCTGAAATTAAATTTAATATCCCGGTTCGCTCTTTGAGGCAGTTTAGACCCTTGCTGTTAAAATCGTGTAGATCAAATTTCGAACTAAACGAAGCATTCTGCCGTATATGTCATGATTTTAAATCTCATTCCTGCATATTTGATTTATCTGACTCACTTTTCAAAATTAAAAAGATTATATTGCCTTCTCTTAATAAATAAAACCGTAACAATTTATTATATCGTAACTATAAATCTTAGCTGTTGAAATTTTTATTTCGGTAGCTGAGCAGTTTTAGATATCAACGCTTAAAAAACTCTCTTGCCTTTTCTGACTCGGCTAATTCCGCACGTATGCGATTGCACCCGTCGCGTCGGTTGGGCGGGAGGAAGGTAATTGTTGGGTTATTATTATTATTATTATCTATTTATATAAAGAAGGATGTATATGTTATAAAATCGGTAGACTCAAAAACTATTTCAGCGATCATTATGAAAATTGGTAGTATATATATTTTTTCACGGAGAATCTATACTCTCCCCATTGACGTACTTACTACCAGGTGGCGCTACAATGTACCGACTTCTGTATCGTTTAACCGATTGTTACAAAAATTAGAGGTTGGCGAAAATCCTCCGCTGAACCCTCCACGAGGGTGCTGACTGGGAATAGATACCACAGTGTCACAACGCATGCAAGGACGAGATGACAGCAGTTCGCCCCTGTTGTAGTAGTGAGGTATTTAGCTAAGGTCAGGCTTCCATCTAGGTTTTCGTTACTCTTCAATAGTACAGCATCCAGACAGGAGGTCTTACTATAGTAGGAGGAGTTTAAAGGGCTGGATCAAGGTGTCATGCGACCCCTTGTAGTAGTGAGGTATCTAGCTAAGGTCAGGCTTCCTATCTGGGTGGTCGTTACTCTTCAATAGTACAGCATCCAGATAGGAGGTCTTACTATAGTAGGAGGAGTTTAAGGGCTGGATCAAAGTGTCATGCGACCCGTTCCGAGGATCACCCTGGCTGGGGGCCCTTAAATAGCCCAGTCTCGCACGAGCTAACGATTGGCTGCTAAGCAGGGGAAAGAGGGAGATACCAAAGGTTTATGCTGCCAATAGTGCGTCAGCCAAAGAATGGCCTACCTTTAAGATTGACGACCCAGCGAAGGCAAAGTATGCAGAGAAGCGACGCGCTGCATACCTGCTGAGGAAGGGGGAGCTGCGACCGCAAACCAATGAGGAGCTCACAAAAGAGCTCCAGGAATGCATTGATTGCGCGAGAGCTTCAAGCTGGAAGCACCGGCAGTAGCAGCTGAGAGACAAAGGTCAGCTGAAGAGGCTAAGCCGTCAACTAAGAGATCAAAGACTAAGGGCGTGACGCCCGCAAAATCTTTCGCTGATGTGGCCCGGAACCGCATAATCATTGGGGTGCTGGATGAGGGTGATCCCGAAGGAAAAATTAGCATAGCCCAATGGAAGTGGATGCAAGTCGCACTGACGAATGTGGCGTTGGAGGTGCTAAGCAATACAGGTACACCCCTGTCGTGTACGGATGCCGGATGGTATAAGGGTCAAATAAATATGATAGCGTGTGACGACGAGAGATCGGTCCAGCTATATAAAGCCGCAATACGTAATAGGGGGGAGGTCTACCCCGGAGCCAAACTAGTAGCGGTAGACAAAAAAAATATCCCATTCCGACCGAAAGCAAGGGTATGGAATCCCTGCTACACCATCGCAGCCGGACCAGATAATTTAGCTCATAAAAGCCTGTAACCAGAATTTGCCAACTGGGGGATGGAGATTCGTCAAGCTGCTGCAAATATCTATGTTGTCTCTTATGCTGAGACATATTCCGTTGACGCATGAATTAAGTGGTCCGACTAACTAGGTCAGCTGCGGTAACCTGATATTTGACTATGCTGCAAATGACTACGTTATCGCTTATGCTGAGTCGGCTTGCCGGCTGTAGCTTTGTAGCTTATGGGTTCAACTTTTAGGTTTAGCTTTAAGTTAATTTTGTAATGTAAATCAGTTCAAATCAGACTCAATAAATGCAGAAGTGTACTGCATAAACTATACAAGCTACAAGTTGTTCTTGTAATAACTATACGTAACTGTGACTGGATCTGAAGGCGTAGCCTGCGAACGGTTTGCATCTAACGTGGGATATTTTTCTATCACACTCGATAACTTATAAACGATCAATTTAGTAAAATAAAATTGGAATGAAATGATCTCACTTGATGACGCATCAATTTGGCGTTAGTGGAAATTAATTGCAAAAGATAGTTATTATTGAAGAAATAGAAGATTTGTGTGCTGATATCATCATCGTTATCATACAAAAATTAAGGAAGCAAAAAACATATTAAATAATACAAAAAAGGAGAAGTACATAAAGACGACAACACGAGGATGGGAAAATCCAGTTAGAAAGAAGAGGTACATACAGACAACAATACGAGGATGAGTGAATCTATTTGGTACAGAAAAATAAGTAGCTGTACCTAACCCAAGAATGGTCAACGAAGAAGTGAGTGCAATTACCGTTACGCAATTTCACGAACAACCAAATTTCTCTCTGGTAATCGGAGAAGATCAAAAATTGGGAGAGATAGTTGAGGAGAATAACGCGATGACAGCGAGGCAATACTCATTGAAAGCGATGAACTGAAGGAAGGCGATATACGCGTAGAACACATTACCGATGAAAAGAAAAATGTATTCAACGATGATGCTAATAGTGTAAACACCGAATTGTTGTCTCCTCTGGTAAGGAGGATGAAAAGGCGGGAAAAAAGACCTTTCAGACATAGATGTTGAAAATGATGCCACAATGGAAGAGTAGGACACAAAGGTAGGTGAATACAAGTATATAAACCCAAATAAATGTGGCCACAGTAGAAGAAGAACGCGGTAACACACATGAAGATAAGAATCAAGCTGAAGCAATCGAACACAGAGAGGAAGATGATGCATATGAGGAGAAATAGATTTTGCACAAGCCGACATAATTACCGAAAAAGTGCGAAGATGTTGTAGAGAGAAGAAGAGGTCGATTACGCATGCACATTTACTATATGGAGAAATTATTTAAATATTTTTTAATGAATTTATGGTACATTAAAACATATGGCTTTTGGACTTTTAATACCTTATAATTCCCTAATTAATGCATTAGTTATCCGATAGGTTACTTTTGTTCTAGCCTCGGGAAAAAAGTAACTATTTCTGGTCTTTCACTACACGTCGGTGTGACAATCTTACTCTCTCTCTCTCTCTCATTGCTTTTGTGCAAATGCTACATATATTTTACTGTTCTACTTTGCCAACTGTTTGTTACTCTTTGGCTATTTGTTTGGTTAGCCAGCGGTTATTGAAAACATTTTGTATGGTTATTGATATGATTACCTATAAGATAGAGAAAACTGGTTCCTAGGTTATTTGTTTGGTTACCTATTGGTTGCAGAAAACTGGTTGATCGGTTACTCGTCAGCTGCTATGGGTTATTTGTTTGGTTATTTGGTTATTCGGCTACCTTTTTCCTTAAAAATGAAAAAATGTTAATTCTCATTTAATTATTTATTTATTTAATTTTTTTTTCAAATTTAAATGTTTACAAGTTATGGTTTCATTTTGACTTTCTATTTTTAAAAACTTTTAATAATTATTTTAGTTCAGCTTTTAATTATTAGCATTTATATCATCTATTGTATAATCCCATAGCATTTGAAGCAATGAAAATCTGACACCATAGGTGGCATCAGTTTAAGCTGTTAAGCTGTAATTTTTTCTGTGATGTGAATTTTTGTGCGATTTGTCAGTTTTAATAAGTTCCATTTTTTATTTAGTGATTTATGGGTGCATTTTCAAATTACATAAGGATAAGTGAACTTATCATTTTTTTATTGCATTAACTTAAAGTTCATATTTTATAAATTCTGTGCCAGTAATTTTTTGTTTCAATTTATTCTATTTTATCTTCTCTTTTTATTTAATTAATTTTCTGACGCTATTCACAGCCGAGTTGCGCGAAGAGTTTTTATTGGTTTCAGTGCTTTTAAAACTGCTCGCTACATAGTTATTTTTAACTGTTCTTGGAATAATATTTTAGAACTTTTATTGCTTTCGTGTTTAATTATATTTATTACTAATATTATTATATTTTGATACTATTGCAACTATATTATATATTAGTTTTTTTTACTTATTGTTTTTGCTTAATCTTCTTTTGTAACTTCCTCAACTGTAACATTAAATTCGAGTCAGATCGCTTCGTTGTATACATTAATACCTTTTCAAAGTGTTCCGTTATTCAGAGTAATCCTCTTGTTCTACTAGAGGATTCGTATCATCCTGAATTGGAAATATGTGTCGAAATCATACGCAATGTACAGGATAGTAATCATCAAACTTCTAGCCTCTGTACTCGGTTTAACTTTGCAAAAGCTAATTGTAAAAAGTCAAGTAGAGAACTTTCCACGATAACATGGCCTGATTATAATGGTGATATTGAGTTCATTGCCTCGCATTTTAATAATATTATTACGAAATTATTTGAAAAGTATTATCCAATAGAAAGTGTCTGTGGTTTTGGAAAGAGTTATATATATGAAAAAACAGAAAAAAACTTGATCTACAAGGCTCTCAGCCAAGATTTCTTCAATGAATAGCTTCTTATTATTATATTGTAATAAGTTTCAGTCTGTTGCAAACAGACTTAAACAATTTGGTTGTTTCGTGTGATATAAATGATTTTCCATTGAATTTCAATAAATCTAAGAAGATGTGCTCCCCCGTACATTTGTGCATTCCTCTCCTTATAAAAAACAATAGTCTAAAGCAAGTTCTTAACTTTCTTGATTTGGGAGTTACTATGGACCATAAGTTTAATTTTAGTATTCATATTGATACCATGGTCTTCAAAACAAAAGGTGGCCTCAGTTTTGTTAAACGTTGGTCTAAAGAATTTAGAGATCCGTATATTACTTAAACACTTTTTACAACTTTGGTTAAACCTATATTGGAATATGGCTCAGTTGTATGGAACCCTAACTACCAAATCCGTTCTGACAAGTTAGAGCCTATTCAAAAATAATTTTTACTTTTCGTCTTAGCGCATTTCCGATGGGATTCTAGGGTAAGTCTACCTCCATACACTAGTCGTTTAAAACTTATAAATACACCTACACTTACTAGTCGTCGGGAAATGCTTGGCATAATGTTCTTCGTGAAAAACTTGAATGAAAGTTTGCAGGTCTTTTTTCCTGTCTGAAATTAAATTTAATATCCCGGTTCGCTCTTTGAGGCAGTTTAGACCCTTGCTGTTAAAATCGTGTAGATCAAATTTCGAACTAAACGAAGCATTCTGCCGTATATGTCATGATTTTAAATCTCATTCCTGCATATTTGATTTATCTGACTCACTTTTCAAAATTAAAAAGATTATATTGCCTTCTCTTAATAAATAAAACCGTAACAATTTATTATATCGTAACTATAAATCTTAGCTGTTGAAATTTTTATTTCGGTAGCTGAGCAGTTTTAGATATCAACGCTTAAAAAACTCTCTTGCCTTTTCTGACTCGGCTAATTCCGCACGTATGCGATTGCACCCGTCGCGTCGGTTGGGCGGGAGGAAGGTAATTGTTGGGTTATTATTATTATTATTATCTATTTATATAAAGAAGGATGTATATGTTATAAAATCGGTAGACTCAAAAACTATTTCAGCGATCATTATGAAAATTGGTAGTATATATATTTTTTCACGGAGAATCTATACTCTCCCCATTGACGTACTTACTACCAGGTGGCGCTACAATGTACCGACTTCTGTATCGTTTAACCGATTGTTACAAAAATTAGAGGTTGGCGAAAATCCTCCGCTGAACCCTCCACGAGGGTGCTGACTGGGAATAGATACCACAGTGTCACAACGCATGCAAGGACGAGATGACAGCAGTTCGCCCCTGTTGTAGTAGTGAGGTATTTAGCTAAGGTCAGGCTTCCATCTAGGTTTTCGTTACTCTTCAATAGTACAGCATCCAGACAGGAGGTCTTACTATAGTAGGAGGAGTTTAAAGGGCTGGATCAAGGTGTCATGCGACCCCTTGTAGTAGTGAGGTATCTAGCTAAGGTCAGGCTTCCTATCTGGGTGGTCGTTACTCTTCAATAGTACAGCATCCAGATAGGAGGTCTTACTATAGTAGGAGGAGTTTAAGGGCTGGATCAAAGTGTCATGCGACCCGTTCCGAGGATCACCCTGGCTGGGGGCCCTTAAATAGCCCAGTCTCGCACGAGCTAACGATTGGCTGCTAAGCAGGGGAAAGAGGGAGATACCAAAGGTTTATGCTGCCAATAGTGCGTCAGCCAAAGAATGGCCTACCTTTAAGATTGACGACCCAGCGAAGGCAAAGTATGCAGAGAAGCGACGCGCTGCATACCTGCTGAGGAAGGGGGAGCTGCGACCGCAAACCAATGAGGAGCTCACAAAAGAGCTCCAGGAATGCATTGATTGCGCGAGAGCTTCAAGCTGGAAGCACCGGCAGTAGCAGCTGAGAGACAAAGGTCAGCTGAAGAGGCTAAGCCGTCAACTAAGAGATCAAAGACTAAGGGCGTGACGCCCGCAAAATCTTTCGCTGATGTGGCCCGGAACCGCATAATCATTGGGGTGCTGGATGAGGGTGATCCCGAAGGAAAAATTAGCATAGCCCAATGGAAGTGGATGCAAGTCGCACTGACGAATGTGGCGTTGGAGGTGCTAAGCAATACAGGTACACCCCTGTCGTGTACGGATGCCGGATGGTATAAGGGTCAAATAAATATGATAGCGTGTGACGACGAGAGATCGGTCCAGCTATATAAAGCCGCAATACGTAATAGGGGGGAGGTCTACCCCGGAGCCAAACTAGTAGCGGTAGACAAAAAAAATATCCCATTCCGACCGAAAGCAAGGGTATGGAATCCCTGCTACACCATCGCAGCCGGACCAGATAATTTAGCTCATAAAAGCCTGTAACCAGAATTTGCCAACTGGGGGATGGAGATTCGTCAAGCTGCTGCAAATATCTATGTTGTCTCTTATGCTGAGACATATTCCGTTGACGCATGAATTAAGTGGTCCAACTAACTAGGTCAGCTGCGGTAACCTGATATTTGACTATGCTGCAAATGACTACGTTATCGCTTATGCTGAGTCGGCTTGCCGGCTGTAGCTTTGTAGCTTATGGGTTCAACTTTTAGGTTTAGCTTTAAGTTAATTTTGTAATGTAAATCAGTTCAAATCAGACTCAATAAATGCAGAAGTGTACTGCATAAACTATACAAGCTACAAGTTGTTCTTGTAATAACTATACGTAACTGTGACTGGATCTGAAGGCGTAGCCTGCGAACGGTTTGCATCTAACGTGGGATATTTTTCTATCACACTCGATAACTTATAAACGATCAATTTAGTAAAATAAAATTGGAATGAAATGATCTCACTTGATGACGCATCAATTTGGCGTTAGTGGAAATTAATTGCAAAAGATAGTTATTATTGAAGAAATAGAAGATTTGTGTGCTGATATCATCATCGTTATCATACAAAAATTAAGGAAGCAAAAAACATATTAAATAATACAAAAAAGGAGAAGTACATAAAGACGACAACACGAGGATGGGAAAATCCAGTTAGAAAGAAGAGGTACATACAGACAACAATACGAGGATGAGTGAATCTATTTGGTACAGAAAAATAAGTAGCTGTACCTAACCCAAGAATGGTCAACGAAGAAGTGAGTGCAATTACCGTTACGCAATTTCACGAACAACCAAATTTCTCTCTGGTAATCGGAGAAGATCAAAAATTGGGAGAGATAGTTGAGGAGAATAACGCGATGACAGCGAGGCAATACTCATTGAAAGCGATGAACTGAAGGAAGGCGATATACGCGTAGAACACATTACCGATGAAAAGAAAAATGTATTCAACGATGATGCTAATAGTGTAAACACCGAATTGTTGTCTCCTCTGGTAAGGAGGATGAAAAGGCGGGAAAAAAGACCTTTCAGACATAGATGTTGAAAATGATGCCACAATGGAAGAGTAGGACACAAAGGTAGGTGAATACAAGTATATAAACCCAAATAAATGTGGCCACAGTAGAAGAAGAACGCGGTAACACACATGAAGATAAGAATCAAGCTGAAGCAATCGAACACAGAGAGGAAGATGATGCATATGAGGAGAAATAGATTTTGCACAAGCCGACATAATTACCGAAAAAGTGCGAAGATGTTGTAGAGAGAAGAAGAGGTCGATTACGCATGCACATTTACTATATGGAGAAATTATTTAAATATTTTTTAATGAATTTATGGTACATTAAAACATATGGCTTTTGGACTTTTAATACCTTATAATTCCCTAATTAATGCATTAGTTATCCGATAGGTTACTTTTGTTCTAGCCTCGGGAAAAAAGTAACTATTTCTGGTCTTTCACTACACGTCGGTGTGACAATCTTACTCTCTCTCTCTCTCTCATTGCTTTTGTGCAAATGCTACATATATTTTACTGTTCTACTTTGCCAACTGTTTGTTACTCTTTGGCTATTTGTTTGGTTAGCCAGCGGTTATTGAAAACATTTTGTATGGTTATTGATATGATTACCTATAAGATAGAGAAAACTGGTTCCTAGGTTATTTGTTTGGTTACCTATTGGTTGCAGAAAACTGGTTGATCGGTTACTCGTCAGCTGCTATGGGTTATTTGTTTGGTTATTTGGTTATTCGGCTACCTTTTTCCTTAAAAATGAAAAAATGTTAATTCTCATTTAATTATTTATTTATTTAATTTTTTTTTCAAATTTAAATGTTTACAAGTTATGGTTTCATTTTGACTTTCTATTTTTAAAAACTTTTAATAATTATTTTAGTTCAGCTTTTAATTATTAGCATTTATATCATCTATTGTATAATCCCATAGCATTTGAAGCAATGAAAATCTGACACCATAGGTGGCATCAGTTTAAGCTGTTAAGCTGTAATTTTTTCTGTGATGTGAATTTTTGTGCGATTTGTCAGTTTTAATAAGTTCCATTTTTTATTTAGTGATTTATGGGTGCATTTTCAAATTACATAAGGATAAGTGAACTTATCATTTTTTTATTGCATTAACTTAAAGTTCATATTTTATAAATTCTGTGCCAGTAATTTTTTGTTTCAATTTATTCTATTTTATCTTCTCTTTTTATTTAATTAATTTTCTGACGCTATTCACAGCCGAGTTGCGCGAAGAGTTTTTATTGGTTTCAGTGCTTTTAAAACTGCTCGCTACATAGTTATTTTTAACTGTTCTTGGAATAATATTTTAGAACTTTTATTGCTTTCGTGTTTAATTATATTTATTACTAATATTATTATATTTTGATACTATTGCAACTATATTATATATTAGTTTTTTTTACTTATTGTTTTTGCTTAATCTTCTTTTGTAACTTCCTCAACTGTAACATTAAATTCGAGTCAGATCGCTTCGTTGTATACATTAATACCTTTTCAAAGTGTTCCGTTATTCAGAGTAATCCTCTTGTTCTACTAGAGGATTCGTATCATCCTGAATTGGAAATATGTGTCGAAATCATACGCAATGTACAGGATAGTAATCATCAAACTTCTAGCCTCTGTACTCGGTTTAACTTTGCAAAAGCTAATTGTAAAAAGTCAAGTAGAGAACTTTCCACGATAACATGGCCTGATTATAATGGTGATATTGAGTTCATTGCCTCGCATTTTAATAATATTATTACGAAATTATTTGAAAAGTATTATCCAATAGAAAGTGTCTGTGGTTTTGGAAAGAGTTATATATATGAAAAAACAGAAAAAAACTTGATCTACAAGGCTCTCAGCCAAGATTTCTTCAATGAATAGCTTCTTATTATTATATTGTAATAAGTTTCAGTCTGTTGCAAACAGACTTAAACAATTTGGTTGTTTCGTGTGATATAAATGATTTTCCATTGAATTTCAATAAATCTAAGAAGATGTGCTCCCCCGTACATTTGTGCATTCCTCTCCTTATAAAAAACAATAGTCTAAAGCAAGTTCTTAACTTTCTTGATTTGGGAGTTACTATGGACCATAAGTTTAATTTTAGTATTCATATTGATACCATGGTCTTCAAAACAAAAGGTGGCCTCAGTTTTGTTAAACGTTGGTCTAAAGAATTTAGAGATCCGTATATTACTTAAACACTTTTTACAACTTTGGTTAAACCTATATTGGAATATGGCTCAGTTGTATGGAACCCTAACTACCAAATCCGTTCTGACAAGTTAGAGCCTATTCAAAAATAATTTTTACTTTTCGTCTTAGCGCATTTCCGATGGGATTCTAGGGTAAGTCTACCTCCATACACTAGTCGTTTAAAACTTATAAATACACCTACACTTACTAGTCGTCGGGAAATGCTTGGCATAATGTTCTTCGTGAAAAACTTGAATGAAAGTTTGCAGGTCTTTTTTCCTGTCTGAAATTAAATTTAATATCCCGGTTCGCTCTTTGAGGCAGTTTAGACCCTTGCTGTTAAAATCGTGTAGATCAAATTTCGAACTAAACGAAGCATTCTGCCGTATATGTCATGATTTTAAATCTCATTCCTGCATATTTGATTTATCTGACTCACTTTTCAAAATTAAAAAGATTATATTGCCTTCTCTTAATAAATAAAACCGTAACAATTTATTATATCGTAACTATAAATCTTAGCTGTTGAAATTTTTATTTCGGTAGCTGAGCAGTTTTAGATATCAACGCTTAAAAAACTCTCTTGCCTTTTCTGACTCGGCTAATTCCGCACGTATGCGATTGCACCCGTCGCGTCGGTTGGGCGGGAGGAAGGTAATTGTTGGGTTATTATTATTATTATTATCTATTTATATAAAGAAGGATGTATATGTTATAAAATCGGTAGACTCAAAAACTATTTCAGCGATCATTATGAAAATTGGTAGTATATATATTTTTTCACGGAGAATCTATACTCTCCCCATTGACGTACTTACTACCAGGTGGCGCTACAATGTACCGACTTCTGTATCGTTTAACCGATTGTTACAAAAATTAGAGGTTGGCGAAAATCCTCCGCTGAACCCTCCACGAGGGTGCTGACTGGGAATAGATACCACAGTGTCACAACGCATGCAAGGACGAGATGACAGCAGTTCGCCCCTGTTGTAGTAGTGAGGTATTTAGCTAAGGTCAGGCTTCCATCTAGGTTTTCGTTACTCTTCAATAGTACAGCATCCAGACAGGAGGTCTTACTATAGTAGGAGGAGTTTAAAGGGCTGGATCAAGGTGTCATGCGACCCCTTGTAGTAGTGAGGTATCTAGCTAAGGTCAGGCTTCCTATCTGGGTGGTCGTTACTCTTCAATAGTACAGCATCCAGATAGGAGGTCTTACTATAGTAGGAGGAGTTTAAGGGCTGGATCAAAGTGTCATGCGACCCGTTCCGAGGATCACCCTGGCTGGGGGCCCTTAAATAGCCCAGTCTCGCACGAGCTAACGATTGGCTGCTAAGCAGGGGAAAGAGGGAGATACCAAAGGTTTATGCTGCCAATAGTGCGTCAGCCAAAGAATGGCCTACCTTTAAGATTGACGACCCAGCGAAGGCAAAGTATGCAGAGAAGCGACGCGCTGCATACCTGCTGAGGAAGGGGGAGCTGCGACCGCAAACCAATGAGGAGCTCACAAAAGAGCTCCAGGAATGCATTGATTGCGCGAGAGCTTCAAGCTGGAAGCACCGGCAGTAGCAGCTGAGAGACAAAGGTCAGCTGAAGAGGCTAAGCCGTCAGCTAAGAGATCAAAGACTAAGGGCGTGACGCCCGCAAAATCTTTCGCTGATGTGGCCCGGAACCGCATAATCATTGGGGTGCTGGATGAGGGTGATCCCGAAGGAAAAATTAGCAGAGCCCAATGGAAGTGGATGCAAGTCGCACTGACGAATGTGGCGTTGGAGGTGCTAAGCAATACAGGTACACCCCTGTCGTGTACGGATGCCGGATGGTATAAGGGTCAAATAAATATGATAGCGTGTGACGACGAGAGATCGGTCCAGCTATATAAAGCCGCAATACGTAATAGGGGGGAGGTCTACCCCGGAGCCAAACTAGTAGCGGTAGACAAAAAAAATATCCCATTCCGACCGAAAGCAAGGGTATGGAATCCCTGCTACACCATCGCAGCCGGACCAGATAATTTAGCTCATAAAAGCCTGTAACCAGAATTTGCCAACTGGGGGATGGAGATTCGTCAAGCTGCTGCAAATATCTATGTTGTCTCTTATGCTGAGACATATTCCGTTGACGCATGAATTAAGTGGTCCGACTAACTAGGTCAGCTGCGGTAACCTGATATTTGACTATGCTGCAAATGACTACGTTATCGCTTATGCTGAGTCGGCTTGCCGGCTGTAGCTTTGTAGCTTATGGGTTCAACTTTTAGGTTTAGCTTTAAGTTAATTTTGTAATGTAAATCAGTTCAAATCAGACTCAATAAATGCAGAAGTGTACTGCATAAACTATACAAGCTACAAGTTGTTCTTGTAATAACTATACGTAACTGTGACTGGATCTGAAGGCGTAGCCTGCGAACGGTTTGCATCTAACGTGGGATATTTTTCTATCACACTCGATAACTTATAAACGATCAATTTAGTAAAATAAAATTGGAATGAAATGATCTCACTTGATGACGCATCAATTTGGCGTTAGTGGAAATTAATTGCAAAAGATAGTTATTATTGAAGAAATAGAAGATTTGTGTGCTGATATCATCATCGTTATCATATAAAAATTAAGGAAGCAAAAAACATATTAAATAATACAAAAAAGGAGAAGTACATAAAGACGACAACACAAGGATGGGAAAATCCAGTTAGAAAGAAGAGGTACATACAGACAACAATACGAGGATGAGTGAATCTATTTGGTACAGAAAAATAAGTAGCTGTACCTAACCCAAGAATGGTCAACGAAGAAGTGAGTGCAATTACCGTTACGCAATTTCACGAACAACCAAATTTCTCTCTGGTAATCGGAGAAGATCAAAAATTGGGAGAGATAGTTGAGGAGAATAACGCGATGATAGCGAGGCAATACTCATTGAAAGCGATGAACTGAAGGAAGGCGATATACGCGTAGAACACATTACCGATGAAAAGAAAAATGTATTCAACGATGATGCTAATAGTGTGAACACCGAGTTGTTGTCTCCTCTGGTAAGGAGGATGAAAAGGCGGGAAAAAAGACCTTTCAGACATAGATGTTGAAAATAATGCCACAATGGAAGAGTAGGACACAAAGGTAGGTGAATACAAGTATATAAACCCAAATAAATGTGGCCACAGTAGAAGAAGAACGCGGTGACACACATGAAGATAAGAATCAAGCTGAAGCAATCGAACACAGAGAGGAAGATGATGCATATGAGGAGAAATAGATTTTGCACAAGCCGACATAATTACCGAAAAAGTGCGAAGATGTTGTAGAGAGAAGAAGAGGTCGATTACGTAGATGATGGAGAGCAGCCAACAATATATTGCACATTTACTATATGGAGAAACTATTTAAATATTTTTTAATGAATTTATGGTACATTAAAACATATGGCTTTTGGACTTTTAATACCTTATAATTCCCTAATTAATGCATTAGTTATCCGATAGGTTACTTTTGTTCTAGCCTCGGGTAAAAAGTAACTATTTCTGGTCTTTCACTACACGTCGGTGTGACAATCTTACTCTCTCTCTCTCTCTCATTGCTTTTGTGCAAATGCTACATATATTTTACTGTTCTACTTTGCCAACTGTTTGTTACTCTTTGGCTATTTGTTTGGTTAGCCAGCGGTTATTGAAAACATTTTGTATGGTTATTGATATGATTACCTATAAGATAGAGAAAACTGGTTCCTAGGTTATTTGTTTGGTTACCTATTGGTTGCAGAAAACTGGTTGATCGGTTACTCGTCAGCTTCTATGGGTAATTTGTTTGGTTATTTGGTTATTCGGCTACCTTTTTCCTTAAAAATTAAAAAATGTTAATTCTCATTTAATTATTTATTTATTTAATTTTTTTTTAATTTAAATGTTTACAAAATATGGTTTCATTTTGACTTTCTATTTTTAAAAACTTTTAATAATTACTTTAGTTCAGCTTTTAATTATTAGCATTTATATCATCTATTGTATAATCCCATAGCATTTGAAGCAATGAAAATCTGACACCATAGGTGGCATCAGTTTAAGCTGTTAAGCTGTAATTTTTTCTGTGATGTGAATTTTTGTGCGATTTGTCAGTTTTAATAAGTTCCATTAATTTTTTATTTAGTGATTTATGGGTGCATTTTCAAATTACATAAGGATAAGTGAACTTATCATTTTTTTATTGCATTAACTTAAAGTTCATATTTTATAAATTCTGTGCCAGTAATTTTTTGTTTCAATTTATTCTATTTTATCTTCTCTTTTTATTTAATTAATTTTCTGACGCTATTCACAGCCGAGTTGCGCGAAGAGTTTTTATTGGTTTCAGTGCTTTTAAAACTGCTCGCTACATAGTTTTTTTAACTGTTCTTCGAATAATATTTTAGAACTTTTATTGCTTTCGTGTTTAATTATATTTATTATTATTATTATTATATTTTGATACTATTGCAACTATATTATATATTAGTTTTTTTTACTTATTGTTTTTGCTTAATCTTCTTTTGTAACTTTCTCAACTGTAACATTAAATTCGAGTCAGATCGCTTTGTTGCCAAAAATCTTTGGTTTGTGCTAGCTTTGTGATGGGCTTGCCCATATTAAATGTGTAGGCCTGACAGGTAGAATCTTAGATTCTCTTCTTGACTGTAAGAGATTGCGTTGGACCTGTTTAAATCGCAGATAAATTAATTTGATTCCGAATAAATTTGGTAAATGCTTAGATTTAGTATACATTAATACCTTTTCAAAGTGTTCCGTTATTTAGAGTAATCCTCTTGTTCTACTAGAGGATTCGTATCATCCTGAATTGGAAATATGTGTCGAAATCATAGGCAATGTACAGAATAGTAATCATCAAACTTCTAGCCTCTGTACTCGGTTTAACTTTTCAAAAGCTAATTTTAAAAAGTCAAGTAGAGAACTTTCCACGATAACATGGCCTGATTATAATGGTGATATTGAGTTCATTGCCTCGCATTTTAATAATATTATTACGAAATTATTTGAAAAGTATTATCCAATAGAAAGTGTCTGTGGTTTTGGAAAGAGTTATATATATTGAAAAACAGAAAAACTCGAGCATTTAAACGTTTAAAAAAATTGGTTCACAGTATTTAGACCTAAACAAAAAATTTTATAATATGTACTTAAATAAGGTAAAAAAGAATGTTGTACGTTATCCAAAATCGTCTTGTGATTTCATTAACACCAAACGCATGATTTCCAAATTGCCGTCAGCTGAAATACAATTCTTTCTTATCATGTGACAATCACATTGAATCCAACATGTTTGCACAATTTTTCAAGTTAAACCATGGTAATAATTTTCCTAAAACTTTTTCCTATCCGCACGTGCTATGTCCGAATACTTTATTAACGCTCCAAATATTTATGAAGGAGACGTCCTCCTTAACATAAATATATTTACTTGCCTTTGACAAGGATATTTAATTCCTCTATTAAACACGGTATATTTCCTTCAATATGGAAACAGTCATTTATAATCCGACTCGTAACAAATTTACTTTAATTTATAAACCATGTACCATTGGTATGAAGTAAATCTCTCGACTCTCATACATAAACTTGATCTACAAGGCTCTCAGCCAAGATTTCTTCAATGAATAGCTTCTTATTATTATATTGTAATAAGTTTCAGTCTGTTGCAAACAGACTTAAACAATTTGGTTGTTTCGTGTGATATAAATGATTTTCCATTGAATTTCAATAAATCTAAGAAGATGTGCTCCCCCTTATAAAAAACAATAGTCTAAAGCAAGTTCTTAACTTTCTTGATTTGGGAGTTACTATGGACCATAAGTTTGATTTTAGTATTCATATTGATACCATGGTCTTCAAAACAAAAGGTGGCCTCAGTTTTGTTAAACGTTGGTCTAAAGAATTTAGAGATCCGTATATTACTTAAACACTTTTTACAACTTTGGTTAAACCTATATTGGAATATGGCTCAGTTGTATGGAACCCTAACTACCAAATCCGTTCTGACAAGTTAGAGCCTATTCAAAAATAATTTTTACTTTTCGTCTTAGCGCATTTCCGATGGGATTCTAGGGTAAGTCTACCTCCATACACTAGTCGTTTAAAACTTATAAATACACCTACACTTACTAGTCGTCGGGAAATGCTTGGCATAATGTTCTTCGTGAAAAACTTGAATGAAAGTTTGCAGGTCTTTTTTCCTGTCTGAAATTAAATTTAATATCCCGGTTCGCTCTTTGAGGCAGTTTAGACCCTTGCTGTTAAAATCGTGTAGATCAAATTTCGAACTAAACGAAGCATTCTGCCGTATATGTCATGATTTTAAATCTGATTCCTGCATATTTGATTTATCTGACTCACTTTGCAAAATTAAAAAGATTATATTGCCTTCTCTTAATAAATAAAACCGTAACAATTTATTATATCGTAACTATAAATCTTAGCTGTTGAAATTTTTATTTCGGTAGCTGAGCAGTTTTAGATATCAACGCTTAAAAAACTCTCTTGCCTTTTCTGACTCGGCTAATTCCGCACGTATGCGATTGCACCCGTCGCGTCGGTTGGGCGGGAGGAAGGTAATTGTTGGGTTATTATTATTATTATTATCTATTTATATAAAGAAGGATGTATATGTTATAAAATCGGTAGACTCAAAAACTATTTCAGCGATCATTATGAAAATTGGTAGTATATATATTTTTTCACGGAGAATCTATACTCTCCCCATTGACGTACTTACTACCAGGTGGCGCTACAATGTACCGACTTCTGTATCGTTTAACCGATTGTTACAAAAATTAGAGGTTGGCGAAAATCCTCCGCTGAACCCTCCACGAGGGTGCTGACTGGGAATAGATACCACAGTGTCACAACGCATGCAAGGACGAGATGACAGCAGTTCGCCCCTGTTGTAGTAGTGAGGTATTTAGCTAAGGTCAGGCTTCCATCTAGGTTTTCGTTACTCTTCAATAGTACAGCATCCAGACAGGAGGTCTTACTATAGTAGGAGGAGTTTAAAGGGCTGGATCAAGGTGTCATGCGACCCCTTGTAGTAGTGAGGTATCTAGCTAAGGTCAGGCTTCCTATCTGGGTGGTCGTTACTCTTCAATAGTACAGCATCCAGATAGGAGGTCTTACTATAGTAGGAGCAGGGGAAAGAGGGAGATACCAAAGGTTTATGCTGCCAATAGTGCGTCAGCCAAAGAATGGCCTACCTTTAAGATTGACGACCCAGCGAAGGCAAAGTATGCAGAGAAGCGACGCGCTGCATACCTGCTGAGGAAGGGGGAGCTGCGACCGCAAACCAATGAGGAGCTCACAAAAGAGCTCCAGGAATGCATTGATTGCGCGAGAGCTTCAAGCTGGAAGCACCGGCAGTAGCAGCTGAGAGACAAAGGTCAGCTGAAGAGGCTAAGCCGTCAGCTAAGAGATCAAAGACTAAGGGCGTGACGCCCGCAAAATCTTTCGCTGATGTGGCCCGGAACCGCATAATCATTGGGGTGCTGGATGAGGGTGATCCCGAAGGAAAAATTAGCAGAGCCCAATGGAAGTGGATGCAAGTCGCACTGACGAATGTGGCGTTGGAGGTGCTAAGCAATACAGGTACACCCCTGTCGTGTACGGATGCCGGATGGTATAAGGGTCAAATAAATATGATAGCGTGTGACGACGAGAGATCGGTCCAGCTATATAAAGCCGCAATACGTAATAGGGGGGAGGTCTACCCCGGAGCCAAACTAGTAGCGGTAGACAAAAAAAATATCCCATTCCGACCGAAAGCAAGGGTATGGAATCCCTGCTACACCATCGCAGCCGGACCAGATAATTTAGCTCATAAAAGCCTGTAACTAGAATTTGCCAACTGGGGGATGGAGATTCGTCAAGCTGCTGCAAATATCTATGTTGTCTCTTATGCTGAGACATATTCCGTTGACGCATGAATTAAGTGGTCCGACTAACTAGGTTAGGTATTTGACTATGCTGCAAATGACTACGTTATCGCTTATGCTGAGTCGGCTTGCCGGCTGTAGCTTTGTAGCTTATGGGTTCAACTTTTAGGTTTAGCTTTAAGTTAATTTTGTAATGTAAATCAGTTCAAATCAGACTCAATAAATGCAGAAGTGTACTGCATAAACTATACAAGCTACAAGTTGTTCTTGTAATAACTATACGTAACTGTGACTGGATCTGAAGGCGTAGCCTGCGAACGGTTTGCATCTAACGTGGGATATTTTTCTATCACACTCGATAACTTATAAACGATCAATTTAGTAAAATAAAATTGGAATGAAATGATCTCACTTGATGACGCATCAATTTGGCGTTAGTGGAAATTAATTGCAAAAGATAGTTATCATTGAAGAAATAGAAGATTTGTGTGCTGATATCATCATCGTTATCATACAAAAATTAAGGAAGCAAAAAACATATTAAATAATACAAAAAAGGAGAAGTACATAAAGACGACAACACGAGGATGGGAAAATCCAGTTAGAAAGAAGAGGTACATACAGACAACAATACGATTATGAGTGAATCTATTTGGTACAGAAAAATAAGTAGCTGTACCTAACCCAAGAATGGTCAACGAAGAAGTGAGTGCAATTACCGTTACGCAATTTCACGAACAACCAAATTTCTCTCTGGTAATCGGAGAAGATCAAAAATTGGGAGAGATAGTTGAGGAGAATAACGCGATGACAGCGAGGCAATACTCATTGAAAGCGATGAACTGAAGGAAGGCGATATACGCATAGAACACATTACCGATGAAAAGAAAAATGTATTCAACGATGATGCTAATAGTGTAAACACCGAATTGTTGTCTCCTCTGGTAAGGAGGATGAAAAGGCGGGAAAAAAGACCTTTCAGACATAGATGTTGAAAATGATGCCACAATGGAAGAGTAGGACACAAAGGTAGGTGAATACAAGTATATAAACCCAAATAAATGTGGCCACAGTAGAAGAAGAACGCGGTAACACACATGAAGATAAGAATCAAGCTGAAGCAATCGAACACAGAGAGGAAGATGATGCATATGAGGAGAAATAGATTTTGCACAAGCCGACATAATTACCGAAAAAGTGCGAAGATGTTGTAGAGAGAAGAAGAGGTCGATTACGCATGCACATTTACTATATGGAGAAACTATTTAAATATTTTTTAATGAATTTATGGTACATTAAAACATATGGCTTTTGGACTTTTAATACCTTATAATTCCCTAATTAATGCATTAGTTATCCGATAGGTTACTTTTGTTCTAGCCTCGGGAAAAAAGTAACTATTTCTGGTCTTTCACTACACGTCGGTGTGACAATCTTACTCTCTCTCTCTCTCTCATTGCTTTTGTGCAAATGCTACATATATTTTACTGTTCTACTTTGCCAACTGTTTGTTACTCTTTGGCTATTTGTTTGGTTAGCCAGCGGTTATTGAAAACATTTTGTATGGTTATTGATATGATTACCTATAAGATAGAGAAAACTGGTTCCTAGGTTATTTGTTTGGTTACCTATTGGTTGCAGAAAACTGGTTGATCGGTTACTCGTCAGCTGCTATGGGTTATTTGTTTGGTTATTTGGTTATTCGGCTACCTTTTTCCTTAAAAATGAAAAAATGTTAATTCCCATTTAATTATTTATTTATTTAATTTTTTTTTCAAATTTAAATGTTTACAAGTTATGGTTTCATTTTGACTTTCTATTTTTAAAAACTTTTAATAATTATTTTAGTTCAGCTTTTAATTATTAGCATTTATATCATCTATTGTATAATCCCATAGCATTTGAAGCAATGAAAATCTGACACCATAGGTGGCATCAGTTTAAGCTGTTAAGCTGTAATTTTTTCTGTGATGTGAATTTTTGTGCGATTTGTCAGTTTTAATAAGTTCCATTAATTTTTTATTTAGTGATTTATGGGTGCATTTTCAAATTACATAAGGATAAGTGAACTTATCATTTTTTTATTGCATTAACTTAAAGTTCATATTTTATAAATTCTGTGCCAGTAATTTTTTGTTTCAATTTATTCTATTTTATCTTCTCTTTTTATTTAATTAATTTTCTGACGCTATTCACAGCCGAGTTGCGCGAAGAGTTTTTATTGGTTTCAGTGCTTTTAAAACTGCTCGCTACATAGTTATTTTTAACTGTTCTTGGAATAATATTTTAGAACTTTTATTGCTTTCGTGTTTAATTATATTTATTACTAATATTATTATATTTTGATACTATTGCAACTATATTATATATTAGTTTTTTTTACTTATTGTTTTTGCATAATCTTCTTTTGTAACTTCCTCAACTGTAACATTAAATTCGAGTCAGATCGCTTCGTTGTATACATTAATACCTTTTCAAAGTGTTCCGTTATTCAGAGTAATCCTCTTGTTCTACTAGAGGATTCGTATCATCCTGAATTGGAAATATGTGTCGAAATCATACGCAATGTACAGGATAGTAATCATCAAACTTCTAGCCTCTGTACTCGGTTTAACTTTGCAAAAGCTAATTGTAAAAAGTCAAGTAGAGAACTTTCCACGATAACATGGCCTGATTATAATGGTGATATTGAGTTCATTGCCTCGCATTTTAATAATATTATTACGAAATTATTTGAAAAGTATTATCCAATAGAAAGTGTCTGTGGTTTTGGAAAGAGTTATATATATGAAAAAACAGAAAAAAACTTGATCTACAAGGCTCTCAGCCAAGATTTCTTCAATGAATATCTTCTTATTATTATATTGTAATAAGTTTCAGTCTGTTGCAAACAGACTTAAACAATTTGGTTGTTTCGTGTGATATAAATGATTTTCCATTGAATTTCAATAAATCTAAGAAGATGTGCTCCCCCGTACATTTGTGCATTCCTCTCCTTATAAAAAACAATAGTCTAAAGCAAGTTCTTAACTTTCTTGATTTGGGAGTTACTATGGACCATAAGTTTAATTTTAGTATTCATATTGATACCATGGTCTTCAAAACAAAAGGTGGCCTCAGTTTTGTTAAACGTTGGTCTAAAGAATTTAGAGATCCGTATATTACTTAAACACTTTTTACAACTTTGGTTAAACCTATATTGGAATATGGCTCAGTTGTATGGAACCCTAACTACCAAATCCGTTCTGACAAGTTAGAGCCTATTCAAAAATAATTTTTACTTTTCGTCTTAGCGCATTTCCGATGGGATTCTAGGGTAAGTCTACCTCCATACACTAGTCGTTTAAAACTTATAAATACACCTACACTTACTAGTCGTCGGGAAATGCTTGGCATAATGTTCTTCGTGAAAAACTTGAATGAAAGTTTGCAGGTCTTTTTTCCTGTCTGAAATTAAATTTAATATCCCGGTTCGCTCTTTGAGGCAGTTTAGACCCTTGCTGTTAAAATCGTGTAGATCAAATTTCGAACTAAACAAAAGATAGTTATTATTGAAGAAATAGAAGATTTGTGTGCTGATATCATCATCGTTATCATACAAAAATTAAGGAAGCAAAAAACATATTAAATAATACAAAAAAGGAGAAGTACATAAAGACGACAACACGAGGATGGGAAAATCCAGTTAGAAAGAAGAGGTACATACAGACAACAATACGATTATGAGTGAATCTATTTGGTACAGAAAAATAAGTAGCTGTACCTAACCCAAGAATGGTCAACGAAGAAGTGAGTGCAATTACCGTTACGCAATTTCACGAACAACCAAATTTCTCTCTGGTAATCGGAGAAGATCAAAAATTGGGAGAGATAGTTGAGGAGAATAACGCGATGACAGCGAGGCAATACTCATTGAAAGCGATGAACTGAAGGAAGGCGATATACGCGTAGAACACATTACCGATGAAAAGAAAAATGTATTCAACGATGATGCTAATAGTGTAAACACCGAATTGTTGTCTCCTCTGGTAAGGAGGATGAAAAGGCGGGAAAAAAGACCTTTCAGACATAGATGTTGAAAATGATGCCACAATGGAAGAGTAGGACACAAAGGTAGGTGAATACAAGTATATAAACCCAAATAAATGTGGCCACAGTAGAAGAAGAACGCGGTAACACACATGAAGATAAGAATCAAGCTGAAGCAATCGAACACAGAGAGGAAGATGATGCATATGAGGAGAAATAGATTTTGCACAAGCCGACATAATTACCGAAAAAGTGCGAAGATGTTGTAGAGAGAAGAAGAGGTCGATTACGCATGCACATTTACTATATGGAGAAACTATTTAAATATTTTTTAATGAATTTATGGTACATTAAAACATATGGCTTTTGGACTTTTAATACCTTATAATTCCCTAATTAATGCATTAGTTATCCGATAGGTTACTTTTGTTCTAGCCTCGGGAAAAAAGTAACTATTTCTGGTCTTTTACTACACGTCGGTGTGACAATCTTACTCTCTCTCTCTCTCTCATTGCTTTTGTGCAAATGCTACATATATTTTACTGTTCTACTTTGCCAACTGTTTGTTACTCTTTGGCTATTTGTTTGGTTAGCCAGCGGTTATTGAAAACATTTTGTATGGTTATTGATATGATTACCTATAAGATAGAGAAAACTGGTTCCTAGGTTATTTGTTTGGTTACCTATTGGTTGCAGAAAACTGGTTGATCGGTTACTCGTCAGCTGCTATGGGTTATTTGTTTGGTTATTTGGTTATTCGGCTACCTTTTTCCTTAAAAATGAAAAAATGTTAATTCTCATTTAATTATTTATTTATTTAATTTTTTTTTCAAATTTAAATGTTTACAAGTTATGGTTTCATTTTGACTTTCTATTTTTAAAAACTTTTAATAATTATTTTAGTTCAGCTTTTAATTATTAGCATTTATATCATCTATTGTATAATCCCATAGCATTTGAAGCAATGAAAATCTGACACCATAGGTGGCATCAGTTTAAGCTGTTAAGCTGTAATTTTTTCTGTGATGTGAATTTTTGTGCGATTTGTCAGTTTTAATAAGTTCCATTAATTTTTTATTTAGTGATTTATGGGTGCATTTTCAAATTACATAAGGATAAGTGAACTTATCATTTTTTTATTGCATTAACTTAAAGTTCATATTTTATAAATTCTGTGCCAGTAATTTTTTGTTTCAATTTATTCTATTTTATCTTCTCTTTTTATTTAATTAATTTTCTGACGCTATTCACAGCCGAGTTGCGCGAAGAGTTTTTATTGGTTTCAGTGCTTTTAAAACTGCTCGCTACATAGTTATTTTTAACTGTTCTTGGAATAATATTTTAGAACTTTTATTGCTTTCGTGTTTAATTATATTTATTACTAATATTATTATATTTTGATACTATTGCAACTATATTATATATTAGTTTTTTTTACTTATTGTTTTTGCATAATCTTCTTTTGTAACTTCCTCAACTGTAACATTAAATTCGAGTCAGATCGCTTCGTTGTATACATTAATACCTTTTCAAAGTGTTCCGTTATTCAGAGTAATCCTCTTGTTCTACTAGAGGATTCGTATCATCCTGAATTTGAAATATGTGTCGAAATCATACGCAATGTACAGGATAGTAATCATCAAACTTCTAGCCTCTGTACTCGGTTTAACTTTGCAAAAGCTAATTGTAAAAAGTCAAGTAGAGAACTTTCCACGATAACATGGCCTGATTATAATGGTGATATTGAGTTCATTGCCTCGCATTTTAATAATATTATTACGAAATTATTTGAAAAGTATTATCCAATAGAAAGTGTCTGTGGTTTTGGAAAGAGTTATATATATGAAAAAACAGAAAAAAACTTGATCTACAAGGCTCTCAGCCAAGATTTCTTCAATGAATATCTTCTTATTATTATATTGTAATAAGTTTCAGTCTGTTGCAAACAGACTTAAACAATTTGGTTGTTTCGTGTGATATAAATGATTTTCCATTGAATTTCAATAAATCTAAGAAGATGTGCTCCCCCGTACATTTGTGCATTCCTCTCCTTATAAAAAACAATAGTCTAAAGCAAGTTCTTAACTTTCTTGATTTGGGAGTTACTATGGACCATAAGTTTAATTTTAGTATTCATATTGATACCATGGTCTTCAAAACAAAAGGTGGCCTCAGTTTTGTTAAACGTTGGTCTAAAGAATTTAGAGATCCGTATATTACTTAAACACTTTTTACAACTTTGGTTAAACCTATATTGGAATATGGCTCAGTTGTATGGAACCCTAACTACCAAATCCGTTCTGACAAGTTAGAGCCTATTCAAAAATAATTTTTACTTTTCGTCTTAGCGCATTTCCGATGGGATTCTAGGGTAAGTCTACCTCCATACACTAGTCGTTTAAAACTTATAAATACACCTACACTTACTAGTCGTCGGGAAATGCTTGGCATAATGTTCTTCGTGAAAAACTTGAATGAAAGTTTGCAGGTCTTTTTTCCTGTCTGAAATTAAATTTAATATCCCGGTTCGCTCTTTGAGGCAGTTTAGACCCTTGCTGTTAAAATCGTGTAGATCAAATTTCGAACTAAACAAAAGATAGTTATTATTGAAGAAATAGAAGATTTGTGTGCTGATATCATCATCGTTATCATACAAAAATTAAGGAAGCAAAAAACATATTAAATAATACAAAAAAGGAGGAGTACATAAAGACGACAACACGAGGATGGGAAAATCCAGTTAGAAAGAAGAGGTACATACAGACAACAATACGATTATGAGTGAATCTATTTGGTACAGAAAAATAAGTAGCTGTACCTAACCCAAGAATGGTCAACGAAGAAGTGAGTGCAATTACCGTTACGCAATTTCACGAACAACCAAATTTCTCTCTGGTAATCGGAGAAGATCAAAAATTGGGAGAGATAGTTGAGGAGAATAACGCGATGACAGCGAGGCAATACTCATTGAAAGCGATGAACTGAAGGAAGGCGATATACGCGTAGAACACATTACCGATGAAAAGAAAAATGTATTCAACGATGATGCTAATAGTGTAAACACCGAATTGTTGTCTCCTCTGGTAAGGAGGATGAAAAGGCGGGAAAAAAGACCTTTCAGACATAGATGTTGAAAATGATGCCACAATGGAAGAGTAGGACACAAAGGTAGGTGAATACAAGTATATAAACCCAAATAAATGTGGCCACAGTAGAAGAAGAACGCGGTAACACACATGAAGATAAGAATCAAGCTGAAGCAATCGAACACAGAGAGGAAGATGATGCATATGAGGAGAAATAGATTTTGCACAAGCCGACAGAATTACCGAAAAAGTGCGAAGATGTTGTAGAGAGAAGAAGAGGTCGATTACGCATGCACATTTACTATATGGAGAAACTATTTAAATATTTTTTAATGAATTTATGGTACATTAAAACATATGGCTTTTGGACTTTTAATACCTTATAATTCCCTAATTAATGCATTAGTTATCCGATAGGTTACTTTTGTTCTAGCCTCGGGAAAAAAGTAACTATTTCTGGTCTTTCACTACACGTCGGTGTGACAATCTTACTCTCTCTCTCTCTCTCATTGCTTTTGTGCAAATGCTACATATATTTTACTGTTCTACTTTGCCAACTGTTTGTTACTCTTTGGCTATTTGTTTGGTTAGCCAGCGGTTATTGAAAACATTTTGTATGGTTATTGATATGATTACCTATAAGATAGAGAAAACTGGTTCCTAGGTTATTTGTTTGGTTACCTATTGGTTGCAGAAAACTGGTTGATCGGTTACTCGTCAGCTGCTATGGGTTATTTGTTTGGTTATTTGGTTATTCGGCTACCTTTTTCCTTAAAAATGAAAAAATGTTAATTCTCATTTAATTATTTATTTATTTAATTTTTTTTTCAAATTTAAATGTTTACAAGTTATGGTTTCATTTTGACTTTCTATTTTTAAAAACTTTTAATAATTATTTTAGTTCAGCTTTTAATTATTAGCATTTATATCATCTATTGTATAATCCCATAGCATTTGAAGCAATGAAAATCTGACACCATAGGTGGCATCAGTTTAAGCTGTTAAGCTGTAATTTTTTCTGTGATGTGAATTTTTGTGCGATTTGTCAGTTTTAATAAGTTCCATTAATTTTTTATTTAGTGATTTATGGGTGCATTTTCAAATTACATAAGGATAAGTGAACTTATCATTTTTTTATTGCATTAACTTAAAGTTCATATTTTATAAATTCTGTGCCAGTAATTTTTTGTTTCAATTTATTCTATTTTATCTTCTCTTTTTATTTAATTAATTTTCTGACGCTATTCACAGCCGAGTTGCGCGAAGAGTTTTTATTGGTTTCAGTGCTTTTAAAACTGCTCGCTACATAGTTATTTTTAACTGTTCTTGGAATAATATTTTAGAACTTTTATTGCTTTCGTGTTTAATTATATTTATTACTAATATTATTATATTTTGATACTATTGCAACTATATTATATATTAGTTTTTTTTACTTATTGTTTTTGCTTAATCTTCTTTTGTAACTTCCTCAACTGTAACATTAAATTCGAGTCAGATCGCTTCGTTGTATACATTAATACCTTTTCAAAGTGTTCCGTTATTCAGACTAATCCTCTTGTTCTACTAGAGGATTCGTATCATCCTGAATTGGAAATATGTGTCGAAATCATAGGCAATGTACAGAATGGTAATCATCAAACTTCTAGCCTCTGTACTCGGTTTAACTTTTCAAAAGCTAATTTTAAAAAGTCAAGTAGAGAACTTTCCATGATAACATGGCCTGATTATAATGGTGATATTGAGTTCATTGCCTCGCATTTTAATAATATTATTACGAAATTATTTGAAAAGTATTATCCAATAGAAAGTGTCTGTGGTTTTGGAAAGAGTTATATATATTGAAAAACAGAAAAACTCGAGCATTTAAACGTTTAAAAAAATTGGTTCACAGTATTTAGACCTAAACAAAAAATTTTATAATATGTACTTAAATAAGGTAAAAAAGAATGTTGTACGTTATCCAAAATCGTCTTGTGATTTCATTAACACCAAACGCATGATTTCCAAATTGCCGTCAGCTGAAATACAATTCTTTCTTATCATGTGACAATCACATTGAATCCAACATGTTTGCACAATTTTTCAAGTTAAACCATGGTAATAATTCTCCTAAAACTTTTTCCTATCCGCACGTGCTATGTCCGAATACTTTATTAACGCTCCAAATATTTATGAAGGAGACGTCCTCCTTAACATAAATATATTTACTTGCCTTTGACAAGGATATTTAATTCCTCCATTAAACACGGTATATTTCCTTCAATATGGAAACAGTCATTTATAATCCGACTCGTAACAAATTTACTTTAATTTATAAACCATGTACCATTGGTATGAAGTAAATCTCTCGACTCTCATACATAAACTTGATCTACAAGGCTCTCAGCCAAGATTTCTTCAATGAATAGCTTCTTATTATTATATTGTAATAAGTTTCAGTCTGTTGCAAACAGACTTAAACAATTTGGTTGTTTCGTGTGATATAAATGATTTTCCATTGAATTTCAATAAATCTAAGAAGATGTGCTCCCCCTTATAAAAAACAATAGTCTAAAGCAGGTTCTTAACTTTCTTGATTTGGGAGTTACTATGGACCATAAGTTTGATTTTAGTATTCATATTGATACCATGGTCTTCAAAACAAAAGGTGGCCTCAGTTTTGTTAAACGTTGGTCTAAAGAATTTAGAGATCCGTATATTACTTAAACACTTTTTACAACTTTGGTTAAACCTATATTGGAATATGGCTCAGTTGTATGGAACCCTAACTACCAAATCCGTTCTGACAAGTTAGAGCCTATTCAAAAATAATTTTTACTTTTCGTCTTAGCGCATTTCCGATGGGATTCTAGGGTAAGTCTACCTCCATACACTAGTCGTTTAAAACTTATAAATACACCTACACTTACTAGTCGTCGGGAAATGCTTGGCATAATGTTCTTCGTGAAAAACTTGAATGAAAGTTTGCAGGTCTTTTTTCCTGTCTGAAATTAAATTTAATATCCCGGTTCGCTCTTTGAGGCAGTTTAGACCCTTGCTGTTAAAATCGTGTAGATCAAATTTCGAACTAAACGAAGCATTCTGCCGTATATGTCATGATTTTAAATCTCATTCCTGCATATTTGATTTATCTGACTCACTTTTCAAAATTAAAAAGATTATATTGCCTTCTCTTAATAAATAAAACCGTAACAATTTATTATATCGTAACTATAAATCTTAGCTGTTGAAATTTTTATTTCGGTAGCTGAGCAGTTTTAGATATCAACGCTTAAAAAACTCTCTTGCCTTTTCTGACTCGGCTAATTCCGCACGTATGCGATTGCACCCGTCGCGTCGGTTGGGCGGGAGGAAGGTAATTGTTGGGTTATTATTATTATTATTATCTATTTATATAAAGAAGGATGTATATGTTATAAAATCGGTAGACTCAAAAACTATTTCAGCGATCATTATGAAAATTGGTAGTATATATATTTTTTCACGGAGAATTTATACTCTCCCCATTGACGTACTTACTACCAGGTGGCGCTACAATGTACCGACTTCTGTATCGTTTAACCGATTGTTACAAAAATTAGAGGTTGGCGAAAATCCTCCGCTGAACCCTCCACGAGGGTGCTGACTGGGAATAGATATCACAGTGTCACAACGCATGCAAGGACGAGATGACAGCAGTTCGCCCCTGTTGTAGTAGTGAGGTATTTAGCTAAGGTCAGGCTTCCATCTAGGTTTTCGTTACTCTTCAATAGTACAGCATCCAGACAGGAGGTCTTACTATAGTAGGAGGAGTTTAAAGGGCTGGATCAAGGTGTCATGCGACCCCTTGTAGTAGTGAGGTATCTAGCTAAGGTCAGGCTTCCTATCTGGGTGGTCGTTACTCTTCAATAGTACAGCATCCAGATAGGAGGTCTTACTATAGTAGGAGGAGTTTAAGGGCTGGATCAAAGTGTCATGCGACCCGTTCCGAGGATCACCCTGGCTGGGGGCCCTTAAATAGCCCAGTCTCGCACGAGCTAACGATTGGCTGCTAAGCAGGGGAAAGAGGGAGATACCAAAGGTTTATGCTGCCAATAGTGCGTCAGCCAAAGAATGGCCTACCTTTAAGATTGACGACCCAGCGAAGGCAAAGTATGCAGAGAAGCGACGCGCTGCATACCTGCTGAGGAAGGGGGAGCTGCGACCGCAAACCAATGAGGAGCTCACAAAAGAGCTCCAGGAATGCATTGATTGCGCGAGAGCTTCAAGCTGGAAGCACCGGCAGTAGCAGCTGAGAGACAAAGGTCAGCTGAAGAGGCTAAGCCGTCAGCTAAGAGATCAAAGACTAAGGGCGTGACGCCCGCAAAATCTTTCGCTGATGTGGCCCGGAACCGCATAATCATTGGGGTGCTGGATGAGGGTGATCCCGAAGGAAAAATTAGCAGAGCCCAATGGAAGTGGATGCAAGTCGCACTGACGAATGTGGCGTTGGAGGTGTTAAGCAATACAGGTACACCCCTGTCGTGTACGGATGCCGGATGGTATAAGGGTCAAATAAATATGATAGCGTGTGACGACGAGAGATCGGTCCAGCTATATAAAGCCGCAATACGTAATAGGGGGGAGGTCTACCCCGGAGCCAAACTAGTAGCGGTAGACAAAAAAAATATCCCATTCCGACCGAAAGCAAGGGTATGGAATCCCTGCTACACCATCGCAGCCGGACCAGATAATTTAGCTCATAAAAGCCTGTAACCAGAATTTGCCAACTGGGGGATGGAGATTCGTCAAGCTGCTGCAAATATCTATGTTGTCTCTTATGCTGAGACATATTCCGTTGACGCATGAATTAAGTGGTCCGACTAACTAGGTCAGCTGCGGTAACCTGATATTTGACTATGCTGCAAATGACTACGTTATCGCTTATGCTGAGTCGGCTTGCCGGCTGTAGCTTTGTAGCTTATGGGTTCAACTTTTAGGTTTAGCTTTAAGTTAATTTTGTAATGTAAATCAGTTCAAATCAGACTCAATAAATGCAGAAGTGTACTGCATAAACTATACAAGCTACAAGTTGTTCTTGTAATAACTATACGTAACTGTGACTGGATCTGAAGGCGTAGCCTGCGAACGGTTTGCATCTAACGTGGGATATTTTTCTATCACACTCGATAACTTATAAACGATCAATTTAGTAAAATAAAATTGGAATGAAATGATCTCACTTGATGACGCATCAATTTGGCGTTAGTGGAAATTAATTGCAAAAGATAGTTATTATTGAAGAAATAGAAGATTTGTGTGCTGATATCATCATCGTTATCATACAAAAATTAAGGAAGCAAAAAACATATTAAATAATACAAAAAAGGAGAAGTACATAAAGACGACAACACAAGGATGGGAAAATCCAGTTAGAAAGAAGAGGTACATACAGACAACAATACGAGGATGAGTGAATCTATTTGGTACAGAAAAATAAGTAGCTGTACCTAACCCAAGAATGGTCAACGAAGAAGTGAGTGCAATTACCGTTACGCAATTTCACGAACAACCAAATTTCTCTCTGGTAATCGGAGAAGATCAAAAATTGGGAGAGATAGTTGAGGAGAATAACGCGATGATAGCGAGGCAATACTCATTGAAAGCGATGAACTGAAGGAAGGCGATTACGCGTAGAACACATTACCGATGAAAAGAAAAATGTATTCAACGATGATGCTAATAGTGTGAACACCGAGTTGTTGTCTCCTCTGGTAAGGAGGATGAAAAGGCGGGAAAAAAGACCTTTCAGACATAGATGTTGAAAATGATGCCACAATGGAAGAGTAGGACACAAAGGTAGGTGAATAAAAGTATATAAACCCAAATAAATGTGGCCACAGTAGAAGAAGAACGCGGTGACACACATGAAGATAAGGATGAAGCTGAAGCAATCGAACACAGAGAGGAAGATGATGCATATGAGGAGAAATAGATTTTGCACAAGCCGACATAATTACCGAAAAAGTGCGAAGATGTTGTAGAGAGAAGAAGAGGTCGATTACGTAGATGATGGAGAGCAGCCAACAATATATTGCACATTTACTATATGGAGAAACTATTTAAATATTTTTTAATGAATTTATGGTACATTAAAACATATGGCTTTTGGACTTTTAATACCTTATAATTCCCTAATTAATGCATTAGTTATCCGATAGGTTACTTTTGTTCTAGCCTCGGGTAAAAAGTAACTATTTCTGGTCTTTCACTACACGTCGGTGTGACAATCTTACTCTCTCTCTCTCTCTCATTGCTTTTGTGCAAATGCTACATATATTTTACTGCTCTACTTTGCCAACTATTTTGGAAAACTGTTTGTTACTCTTTGGCTATTTGTTTGGTTAGCCAGCGGTTATTGAAAACATTTTGTATGGTTATTGATATGATTACCTATAAGATAGAGAAAACTGGTTCCTAGGTTATTTGTTTGGTTACCTATTGGTTGCAGAAAACTGGTTGATCGGTTACTCGTCAGCTTCTATAGGTAATTTGTTTGGTTATTTGGTTATTCGGCTACCTTTTTCCTTAAAAATTAAAAAATGTTAATTCTCATTTAATTATTTATTAATTTAATTTTTTTTTCAAATTTAAATGTTTACAAGTTATGGTTTCATTTTGACTTTCTATTTTTAAAAACTTTTAATAATTATTTTAGTTCAGCTTTTAATTATTAGCATTTATATCATCTATTGTATAATCCCATAGCATTTGAAGCAATGAAAATCTGACACCATAGGTGGCATCAGTTTAAGCTGTTAAGCTGTAATTTTTTCTGTGATGTGAATTTTTGTGCGATTTGTCAGTTTTAATAAGTTCCATTAATTTTTTATTTAGTGATTTATGGGTGCATTTTCAAATTACATAAGGATAAGTGAACTTATCATTTTTTTATTGCATTAACTTAAAGTTCATATTTTATAAATTCTGTGCCAGTAATTTTTTGTTTCAATTTATTCTATTTTATCTTCTCTTTTTATTTAATTAATTTTCTGACGCTATTCACAGCCGAGTTGCGCGAAGAGTTTTTATTGGTTTCAGTGCTTTTAAAACTGCTCGCTACATAGTTTTTTTAACTGTTCTTCGAATAATATTTTAGAACTTTTATTGCTTTCGTGTTTAATTATATTTATTATTATTATTATTATATTTTGATACTATTGCAACTATATTATATATTAGTTTTTTTTACTTATTGTTTTTGCTTAATCTTCTTTTGTAACTTTCTCAACTGTAACATTAAATTCGAGTCAGATCGCTTTGTTGCCAAAAATCTTTGGTTTGTGCTAGCTTTGTGATGGGCTTGCCCATATTAAATGTGTAGGCCTGACAGGTAGAATCTTAGATTCTCTTCTTGACTGTAAGAGATTGCGTTGGACCTGTTTAAATCGCAGATAAATTAATTTGATTCCGAATAAATTTGGTAAATGCTTAGATTTAGTATACATTAATACCTTTTCAAAGTGTTCCGTTATTTAGAGTAATCCTCTTGTTCTACTAGAGGATTCGTATCATCCTGAATTGGAAATATGTGTCGAAATCATAGGCAATGTACAGAATGGTAATCATCAAACTTCTAGCCTCTGTACTCGGTTTAACTTTTCAAAAGCTAATTTTAAAAAGTCAAGTAGAGAACTTTCCATGATAACATGGCCTGATTATAATGGTGATATTGAGTTCATTGCCTCGCATTTTAATAATATTATTACGAAATTATTTGAAAAGTATTATCCAATAGAAAGTGTCTGTGGTTTTGGAAAGAGTTATATATATTGAAAAACAGAAAAACTCGAGCATTTAAACGTTTAAAAAAATTGGTTCACAGTATTTAGACCTAAACAAAAAATTTTATAATATGTACTTAAATAAGGTAAAAAAGAATGTTGTACGTTATCCAAAATCGTCTTGTGATTTCATTAACACCAAACGCATGATTTCCAAATTGCCGTCAGCTGAAATACAATTCTTTCTTATCATGTGACAATCACATTGAATCCAACATGTTTGCACAATTTTTCAAGTTAAACCATGGTAATAATTCTCCTAAAACTTTTTCCTATCCGCACGTGCTATGTCCGAATACTTTATTAACGCTCCAAATATTTATGAAGGAGACGTCCTCCTTAACATAAATATATTTACTTGCCTTTGACAAGGATATTTAATTCCTCCATTAAACACGGTATATTTCCTTCAATATGGAAACAGTCATTTATAATCCGACTCGTAACAAATTTACTTTAATTTATAAACCATGTACCATTGGTATGAAGTAAATCTCTCGACTCTCATACATAAACTTGATCTACAAGGCTCTCAGCCAAGATTTCTTCAATGAATAGCTTCTTATTATTATATTGTAATAAGTTTCAGTCTGTTGCAAACAGACTTAAACAATTTGGTTGTTTCGTGTGATATAAATGATTTTCCATTGAATTTCAATAAATCTAAGAAGATGTGCTCCCCCTTATAAAAAACAATAGTCTAAAGCAGGTTCTTAACTTTCTTGATTTGGGAGTTACTATGGACCATAAGTTTGATTTTAGTATTCATATTGATACCATGGTCTTCAAAACAAAAGGTGGCCTCAGTTTTGTTAAACGTTGGTCTAAAGAATTTAGAGATCCGTATATTACTTAAACACTTTTTACAACTTTGGTTAAACCTATATTGGAATATGGCTCAGTTGTATGGAACCCTAACTACCAAATCCGTTCTGACAAGTTAGAGCCTATTCAAAAATAATTTTTACTTTTCGTCTTAGCGCATTTCCGATGGGATTCTAGGGTAAGTCTACCTCCATACACTAGTCGTTTAAAACTTATAAATACACCTACACTTACTAGTCGTCGGGAAATGCTTGGCATAATGTTCTTCGTGAAAAACTTGAATGAAAGTTTGCAGGTCTTTTTTCCTGTCTGAAATTAAATTTAATATCCCGGTTCGCTCTTTGAGGCAGTTTAGACCCTTGCTGTTAAAATCGTGTAGATCAAATTTCGAACTAAACGAAGCATTCTGCCGTATATGTCATGATTTTAAATCTCATTCCTGCATATTTGATTTATCTGACTCACTTTGCAAAATTAAAAAGATTATATTGCCTTCTCTTAATAAATAAAACCGTAACAATTTATTATATCGTAACTATAAATCTTAGCTGTTGAAATTTTTATTTCGGTAGCTGAGCAGTTTTAGATATCAACGCTTAAAAAACTCTCTTGCCTTTTCTGACTCGGCTAATTCCGCACGTATGCGATTGCACCCGTCGCGTCGGTTGGGCGGGAGGAAGGTAATTGTTGGGTTATTATTATTATTATTATCTATTTATATAAAGAAGGATGTATATGTTATAAAATCGGTAGACTCAAAAACTATTTCAGCGATCATTATGAAAATTGGTAGTATATATATTTTTTCACGGAGAATCTATACTCTCCCCATTGACGTACTTACTACCAGGTGGCGCTACAATGTACCGACTTCTGTATCGTTTAACCGATTGTTACAAAAATTAGAGGTTGGCGAAAATCCTCCGCTGAACCCTCCACGAGGGTGCTGACTGGGAATAGATACCACAGTGTCACAACGCATGCAAGGACGAGATGACAGCAGTTCGCCCCTGTTGTAGTAGTGAGGCATTTAGCTAAGGTCAGGCTTCCATCTAGGTTTTCGTTACTCTTCAATGGTACAGCATCCAGACAGGAGGTCTTACTATAGTAGAAGGAGTTTAAAGGGCTGGATCAAGGTGTCATGGGACCCCTTGTAGTAGTGAGGTATCTAGCTAAGGTCAGGCTTCCTATCTGGGTGGTCGTTACTCTTCAATAGTACAGCATCCAGATAGGAGGTCTTACTATAGTAGGAGGAGTTTAAGGGCTGGATCAAAGTGTCATGCGACCCGTTCCGAGGATCACCCTGGCTGGGGGCCCTTAAATAGCCCAGTCTCGCACGAGCTAACGATTGGCTGCTAAGCAGGGGAAAGAGGGAGATACCAAAGGTTTATGCTGCCAATAGTGCGTCAGCCAAAGAATGGCCTACCTTTAAGATTGACGACCCAGCGAAGGCAAAGTATGCAGAGAAGCGACGCGCTGCATACCTGCTGAGGAAGGGGGAGCTGCGACCGCAAACCAATGAGGAGCTCACAAAAGAGCTCCAGGAATGCATTGATTGCGCGAGAGCTTCAAGCTGGAAGCACCGGCAGTAGCAGCTGAGAGACAAAGGTCAGCTGAAGAGGCTAAGCCGTCAGCTAAGAGATCAAAGACTAAGGGCGTGACGCCCGCAAAATCTTTCGCTGATGTGGCCTGGAACCGCATAATCATTGGGGTGCTGGATGAGGGTGATCCCGAAGGAAAAATTAGCAGAGCCCAATGGAAGTGGATGCAAGTCGCACTGACGAATGTGGCGTTGGAGGTGCTAAGCAATACAGGTACACCCCTGTCGTGTACGGATGCCGGATGGTATAAGGGTCAAATAAATATGATAGCGTGTGACGACGAGAGATCGGTCCAGCTATATAAAGCCGCAATACGTAATAGGGGGGAGGTCTACCCCGGAGCCAAACTAGTAGCGGTAGACAAAAAAAATATCCCATTCCGACCGAAAGCAAGGGTATGGAATCCCTGCTACACCATCGCAGCCGGACCAGATAATTTAGCTCATAAAAGCCTGTAACCAGAATTTGCCAACTGGGGGATGGAGATTCGTCAAGCTGCTGCAAATATCTATGTTGTCTCTTATGCTGAGACATATTCCGTTGACGCATGAATTAAGTGGTCCGACTAACTAGGTCAGCTGCGGTAACCTGATATTTGACTATGCTGCAAATGACTACGTTATCGCTTATGCTGAGTCGGCTTGCCGGCTGTAGCTTTGTAGCTTATGGGTTCAACTTTTAGGTTTAGCTTTAAGTTAATTTTGTAATGTAAATCAGTTCAAATCAGACTCAATAAATGCAGAAGTGTACTGCATAAACTATACAAGCTACAAGTTGTTCTTGTAATAACTATACGTAACTGTGACTGGATCTGAAGGCGTAGCCTGCGAACGGTTTGCATCTAACGTGGGATATTTTTCTATCACACTCGATAACTTATAAACGATCAATTTAGTAAAATAAAATTGGAATGAAATGATCTCACTTGATGACGCATCAATTTGGCGTTAGTGGAAATTAATTGCAAAAGATAGTTATTATTGAAGAAATAGAAGATTTGTGTGCTGATATCATCATCGTTATCATACAAAAATTAAGGAAGCAAAAAACATATTAAATAATACAAAAAAGGAGAAGTACATAAAGACGACAACACGAGGATGGGAAAATCCAGTTAGAAAGAAGAGGTACATACAGACAACAATACGAGGATGAGTGAATCTATTTGGTACAGAAAAATAAGTAGCTGTACCTAACCCAAGAATGGTCAACGAAGAAGTGAGTGCAATTACCGTTACGCAATTTCACGAACAACCAAATTTCTCTCTGGTAATCGGAGAAGATCAAAAATTGGGAGAGATAGTTGAGGAGAATAACGCGATGACAGCGAGGCAATACTCATTGAAAGCGATGAACTGAAGGAAGGCGATATACGCGTAGAACACATTACCGATGAAAAGAAAAATGTATTTAACGATGATGCTAATAGTGTAAACACCGAATTGTTGTCTCCTCTGGTAAGGAGGATGAAAAGGCGGGAAAAAAGACCTTTCAGACATAGATGTTGAAAATGATGCCACAATGGAAGAGTAGGACACAAAGGTAGGTGAATACAAGTATATAAACCCAAATAAATGTGGCCACAGTAGAAGAAGAACGCGGTAACACACATGAAGATAAGAATCAAGCTGAAGCAATCGAACACAGAGAGGAAGATGATGCATATGAGGAGAAATAGATTTTGCACAAGCCGACATAATTACCGAAAAAGTGCGAAGATGTTGTAGAGAGAAGAAGAGGTCGATTACGCATGCACATTTACTATATGGAGAAACTATTTAAATATTTTTTAATGAATTTATGGTACATTAAAACATATGGCTTTTGGACTTTTAATACCTTATAATTCCCTAATTAATGCATTAGTTATCCGATAGGTTACTTTTGTTCTAGCCTCGGGAAAAAAGTAACTATTTCTGGTCTTTCACTACACGTCGGTGTGACAATCTTACTCTCTCTCTCTCTCATTGCTTTTGTGCAAATGCTACATATATTTTACTGTTCTACTTTGCCAACTGTTTGTTACTCTTTGGCTATTTGTTTGGTTAGCCAGCGGTTATTGAAAACATTTTGTATGGTTATTGATATGATTACCTATAAGATAGATAAAACTGGTTCCTAGGTTATTTGTTTGGTTACCTATTGGTTGCAGAAAACTGGTTGATCGGTTACTCGTCAGCTGCTATGGGTTATTTGTTTGGTTATTTGGTTATTCGGCTACCTTTTTCCTTAAAAATGAAAAAATGTTAATTCTCATTTAATTATTTATTTATTTAATTTTTTTTTCAAATTTAAATGTTTACAAGTTATGGTTTCATTTTGACTTTCTATTTTTAAAAACTTTTAATAATTATTTTAGTTCAGCTTTTAATTATTAGCATTTATATCATCTATTGTATAATCCCATAGCATTTGAAGCAATGAAAATCTGACACCATAGGTGGCATCAGTTTAAGCTGTTAAGCTGTAATTTTTTCTGTGATGTGAATTTTTGTGCGATTTGTCAGTTTTAATAAGTTCCATTAATTTTTTATTTAGTGATTTATGGGTGCATTTTCAAATTACATAAGGATAAGTGTACTTATCATTTTTTTATTGCATTAACTTAAAGTTCATATTTTATAAATTCTGTGCCAGTAATTTTTTGTTTCAATTTATTCTATTTTATCTTCTCTTTTTATTTAATTAATTTTCTGACGCTATTCACAGCCGAGTTGCGCGAAGAGTTTTTATTGGTTTCAGTGCTTTTAAAACTGCTCGCTACATAGTTATTTTTAACTGTTCTTGGAATAATATTTTAGAACTTTTATTGCTTTCGTGTTTAATTATATTTATTACTAATATTATTATATTTTGATACTATTGCAACTATATTATATATTAGTTTTTTTTACTTATTGTTTTTGCTTAATCTTCTTTTGTAACTTCCTCAACTGTAACATTAAATTCGAGTCAGATCGCTTCGTTGTATACATTAATACCTTTTCAAAGTGTTCCGTTATTCAGAGTAATCCTCTTGTTCTACTAGAGGATTCGTATCATCCTGAATTGGAAATATGTGTCGAAATCATACGCAATGTACAGGATAGTAATCATCAAACTTCTAGCCTCTGTACTCGGTTTAACTTTGCAAAAGCTAATTGTAAAAAGTCAAGTAGAGAACTTTCCACGATAACATGGCCTGATTATAATGGTGATATTGAGTTCATTGCCTCGCATTTTAATAATATTATTACGAAATTATTTGAAAAGTATTATCCAACAGAAAGTGTCTGTGGTTTTGGAAAGAGTTATATATATGAAAAAACAGAAAAAAACTTGATCTACAAGGCTCTCAGCCAAGATTTCTTCAATGAATAGCTTCTTATTATTATATTGTAATAAGTTTCAGTCTGTTGCAAACAGACTTAAACAATTTGGTTGTTTCGTGTGATATAAATGATTTTCCATTGAATTTCAATAAATCTAAGAAGATGTGCTCCCCCGTACATTTGTGCATTCCTCTCCTTATAAAAAACAATAGTCTAAAGCAAGTTCTTAACTTTCTTGATTTGGGAGTTACTATGGACCATAAGTTTGATTTTAGTATTCATATTGATACCATGGTCTTCAAAACAAAAGGTGGCCTCAGTTTTGTTAAACGTTGGTCTAAAGAATTTAGAGATCCGTATATTACTTAAACACTTTTTACAACTTTGGTTAAACCTATATTGGAATATGGCTCAGTTGTATGGAACCCTAACTACCAAATCCGTTCTGACAAGTTAGAGCCTATTCAAAAATAATTTTTACTTTTCGTCTTAGCGCATTTCCGATGGGATTCTAGGGTAAGTCTACCTCCATACACTAGTCGTTTAAAACTTATAAATACACCTACACTTACTAGTCGTCGGGAAATGCTTGGCATAATGTTCTTCGGGAAAAACTTGAATGAAAGTTTGCAGGTCTTTTTTCCTGTCTGAAATTAAATTTAATATCCCGGTTCGCTCTTTGAGGCAGTTTAGACCCTTGCTGTTAAAATCGTGTAGATCAAATTTCGAACTAAACGAAGCATTCTGCCGTATATGTCATGATTTTAAATCTCATTCCTGCATATTTGATTTATCTGACTCACTTTTCAAAATTAAAAAGATTATATTGCCTTCTCTTAATAAATAAAACCGTAACAATTTATTATATCGTAACTATAAATCTTAGCTGTTGAAATTTTTATTTCGGTAGCTGAGCAGTTTTAGATATCAACGCTTAAAAAACTCTCTTGCCTTTTCTGACTCGGCTAATTCCGCACGTATGCGATTGCACCCGTCGCGTCGGTTGGGCGGGAGGAAGGTAATTGTTGGGTTATTATTATTATCTATTTATATAAAGAAGGATGTATATGTTATCAAATCGGTAGACTCAAAAACTATTTCAGCGATCATTATGAAAATTGGTAGTATATATATTTTTTCACGGAGAATCTATACTCTCCCCATTGACGTACTTACTACCAGGTGGCGCTACAATGTACCGACTTCTGTATCGTTTAACCGATTGTTACAAAAATTAGAGGTTGGCGAAAATCCTCCGCTGAACCCTCCACGAGGGTGCTGACTGGGAATAGATACCACAGTGTCACAACGCATGCAAGGACGAGATGACAGCAGTTCGCCCCTGTTGTAGTAGTGAGGTATTTAGCTAAGGTCAGGCTTCCATCTAGGTTTTCGTTACTCTTCAATAGTACAGCATCCAGACAGAAGGTCTTACTATAGTAGGAGGAGTTTAAAGGGCTGGATCAAGGTGTCATGCGACCCCTTGTAGTAGTGAGGTATCTAGCTAAGGTCAGGCTTCCTATCTGGGTGGTCGTTACTCTTCAATAGTACAGCATCCAGATAGGAGGTCTTACTATAGTAGGAGTTTAAGGGCTGGATCAAAGTGTCATGCGACCCGTTCCGAGGATCACCCTGGCTGGGGGCCCTTAAATAGCCCAGTCTCGCACGAGCTAACGATTGGCTGCTAAGCAGGGGAAAGAGGGAGATACCAAAGGTTTATGCTGCCAATAGTGCGTCAGCCAAAGAATGGCCTACCTTTAAGATTGACGACCCAGCGAAGGCAAAGTATGCAGAGAAGCGACGCGCTGCATACCTGCTGAGGAAGGGGGAGCTGCGACCGCAAACCAATGAGGAGCTCACAAAAGAGCTCCAGGAATGCATTGATTGCGCGAGAGCTTCAAGCTGGAAGCGCCGGCAGTAGCACCTGAGAGACAAAGGTCAGCTGAAGAGACTAAGCCGTCAGCTAAGATATTAAAGACTAAGGGCGTGACGCCCGCAAAATCTTTCGCTGATGTGGCCCGGATCCGCATAATCATTGGGGTGCTGGATGAGGGTGATCCCGAAGGAAAAATTAGCAGAGCCCAATGGAAGTGGATGCAAGCCGCACTGACGAATGTGGCGTTGGAGTTGCTACTAAGCAATACAGGTACACCCCTGTCGTGTACGGATGCCGGATGGTATAAGGGTCAAATAAATAAGATAGCGTGTGACGACGAGATATCGTTTCAGCTATATAAAGCCGCAAAACGTAATAGGGAGGAGGTCTACCCCGGAGCCAGACTAGTAGCGGTAGACCAAAAAAATATCCCATTCCGACCGAAAGCAAGGGTATGGAATCCCTGCTACACCATCGCAGCCGGACCAGATAATTTAGCTCATTAGAGCCTGTAACCGGAATTTGCCAACTGGGGGATGGAGATTCGTCAAGGCCTTCGATGACCCTGCAGTGTAGACGACACATTCCACAATGCAGATTCAGTTGCTTGTAACAAAGGACTCCGTAGAACCGCTAACGAAAAGTGGTTCACTAAAGTGAAGGTCACGACCTACAAGTCAGACGCCGATGCAGGAGAAAACTTGGCATCGAAATCGGAATACGAAGTCGAGGAAGATCTAATAGAGTCCTGGAGTGATATGGAGAGCACTGAACAAGGTGAGTGTACTTCGCGGTCTAAACTTGCAGTCAGACTCTCTAAACTTTACACTGAGAGTGAGCTTTTGAGCGACTCTCAAGAAGACGCAGAGAAGACACTAATTAAGGCGTCTTCTTCAAATTAATTTACACCACAGCAAACTAGCTTCTCTAGCTATAGTTAACCGCATGACAGAAGAACGGCTTGACTTCGTCCCCTTTCAGGAGCCATGTGTTAATGGAGGGCGTATTTGCTGTCTGAGGACACCGGGGTATAATTTATATTATACATGGCAGGGTGCGTAGGTAAGGCTAGGACTTGTATACTGGCTAGTAAATAGCTTAATGTCTTTTTATTGCACAGTTTTAGTGATAACGACACTACAGCAGTAAGCCGGGAGACGGGCGGAAAGAAATACCGGCTGGCATCATGCTACATGCCGTATGACGACGTAGCAGTACCATCGCAGCTGATCAAAGAGGGCATGGAGAGGGCTGGAACGAGACACCGAAGCATCCAAGTGCTCGATTATTCTTGATTGCGACTCCAACGCGCACCACACACTATGGGGCAGCAGGGGCATCAATGAAAGAGGTAAGTTGCTCTTTAATTATTTAATAGGAAATAAGCTTTCGCTATGCAACATTAATAACCAGAAACCGACAAGATGTATTAGATATAAAACCTGTGTCGGAAGACCTGGTGGATAAAATGATACAGTCGAGGGTACTGGAGGAACACTTCTTCTCAAATTACCGCTACATTGACTGTATAATTGAAGAGAAATTTAGTATCATAGAACAACGAACTGGCAGTTGCATATGCAGTTTTGCAGTATGCGTACTCTGAGGGTAAATCCACATAAACGGCGTTAAGCTTAGTGGTAGTAGAGATTGAAAAGTCTCTGGAGATAAAAGAACACACCCTCGTAGCTTTCTTATACATAGAAGGTGCTTTCAATAACATCCAGCCGAAGGCCATACTGAGCGCGCTTAGAGATCTGGACATCACTGCGCCTCTCCGGAAATTAATTAAACAGATGCTCTTGAGTAGGTCAATTATTTTAATGCTGGGAGTTTCAACGAGGCGCAGATCTGTCCGAATCAATGAATAAAATGCTGGTGGATCAGTTTCAGATAGAGGCAAGTTCCAATACCCTCGCTAGCCTTATGCAGACAATGTTAAACGATATTAATCGATGAGCCGTATCATGCGGACTGAATTTAAATGCTAGCAAGACAGAACTAATATTGTTCACTAAGAAACACAGTACTCCAAAAATCACGCCGCCAACTTAAATGGCACCAGTCTAACGATAGGAAATAAAGCAAGCTACTTGGGACTACAGCTACAGCGCTTTACACGTGCAAAAGAATGGTGGTGCCCAGATGGGGACTGACGCTTTGGGTAGCTCACTGACTCTATACAGCAATTGTAAGGCCGATCATGACTTGCGGTATATTGATATGGTGTACATACAATTACATAAAAGAAATAGTCGTAGTGGACAAAGAAGCAGGGATAAGCTTATATACGGATGATTCCAAACTGGATAACCGAGTAGGCGGTGGTGTTTTCTCGGCTAAACTAGATACCTAAATCGCTTTTCGGCTTCCAGACCAGCGGAATGATATAAGAACTCTAGTAGGAGTAGACCTATAGTCTAATAGGCCACTGTCTAATAGACAGACATGCAAGTAGACTTGGAACGCCATATAACGGTTATTGTAGAAGCTGTCAGGAAGTAGAAGAGGATTAGACCATTAAACATCTTCTATGCGATTACGTGGCACTATATAGGAAAAGAATCGCAGCCATCGGTCGAGGGTTTCTTGACGATGTCTCAGAGGTTGCACGGATAAAACTTATCTCACTTATGAAGTTCATCAAAAGTGCGGGGTGGTTCAGAAGAGCCAGTAGAGTGAGGGGACCTTAGTCCCGATGGTATCACAATGGGCCTTCTAAAGGCCTAGGTGTGTCGAAAGACAGCCACTCTACTCACCTACCTACCTACAAAAATTTGTAAGTACATGTATTTTTTTCATGGAGAAGACGATACCGAAACAATATGACCATGTAATTTATCTAAAACTAGCTGAGCCGGCGAACTTCGTACCGCCATAGCGTAGCTTTGATGCAGTACTTTATTTTGTATAGCTGACTGTTGTCCTATCTTAGGTATGAGTACGTATTCAATTTAAACTGGAATCTATAATATCCTCCATATAAAAATGAATCCCTATTTCCCTGGTCTTGCCATAACTGAGAAGGCGATAGAATTTAATTAAGTAACCACATTTCCGAACAAACGATGCACTTTCAATATAGGTAGTCTATGGCTGTAAATTATGATGACATTCGTTACGCACTTTTGTTAAAACATGCAAAATTAAATGTATTTTTTCAATCTTTCTGAGACATTTTCTTAATATTTTTTAAGAACCTTCTATAGAGTATTAAAAAACAACAAAAACTACCAGCCATATCGGTCTAGCCGTTCTCAAGTTATGGTGTGACAACGGGAAACGAGTTTCATTTTTATATATTATATATAGATTATCGCGAAGAATGAGCCATTACTAACAGATGAACAAAATACTATTTACAATCGGATTTAGCTAATTGCAAGATCGTTTCAGCACTATTGTACACGGAAAAAGAAAATTAATTGGCAGTATTTTCCCAGACAAACAAAATAATTACTGAAATCTAAACTGGTTTTGTAATAGGGCTATATTGATAGCAAAATATGTTAAAATTAATTTCGATAATAATATTTTTACTATATTAAACAGCTTACTCAAATATAATTTAATTATGCCTTAGCCACAGCAAGCTTCTAGTAGTTTTATAAACAAATTTACAAAAAATAGTAATTTGGCAGCGTCTTGCTTTCATAAAAGTAGCAATTTTAAAAGAGTTTTGTTCTATTCATCGAATATAGTTTAAAGAAAAGAAAGAAGACCCTCTGCCAGGGAAATTATAGTTAAACTTTTCGAAGAAGGAAAAACATACCTTGAAATCGGCCGGCTTGTTGAAGGGACAAATTCTTTCATACAAAGAGTAATAAAAAAATTACAAACACAGAGGCGTTTTTGTATCTCGGTGCGTCCAGGGTGGCCAAAAATACTAGCACAGCGTGAAACTCGTAACGTTTTGCATTGTGTGAAGCAAAACCTTCGATTTACTGCATCCAAAATCGATTAAAATGATAAGAAAAATTTTAAGAAATCCCTCTGCACTGACACCATTCGCAAAATTTACAAAAAAAAAATAAGGTTTTAGGTCGAGTCGCACACAAGAACTCATTCATATCGTTAGTCAATAGGTGAGTCCATAATGTTGCCGCGAAAGAGCACTAAACAAGCCCCGGGAGTTTTGGCAAATAGTTATTTTTTCCGATGAGGGCATGTTTTGCGTCTTTAGAATCAAGGAGCGTAAGATCTTATGGCGAAAAACAAGAACGGCACTCGATAAGGAAATATTGACGCATACGATGAAGAATATATGGGGGTGCATAGCTAGCAACTGTGTGGGCCAAATGAAATTTATAGAGCCCACCATTGTTAAATATGCATACATTAATATTTTAAAAATAAGTTTCAAGCAAAGAGTGGTAGAATTGGAAGTGACTCCTATTTTCTAGAGGATAACGACCCGAAGCATACAGCAGACATCGTTAAGCTTTAGTCACTCTACAACGTTCCCAAGCAGCTTCAAACACCACCATCGCCATACTTCAATCTGATACACAATTAACTAAAAAGATATGCTCAAGGATGTGCTGCACGAGGAATGGGCTCAACTCCCTTCAACAGAAACCTCTAAGCTATTTTCTAAACGTTGGGGATATATCCGATTATCTTTACTTCTTTAGGCAAAGGGAGGCGCAGTATACCATCATACAGTACGTTCCACAGGATCGGACCCAATACGGCACACCACCCGCGAATTTATACTTTTTCGGTCCTTCATCTGTGTCATAGAGCAGCTGCCTGTCAGATAAGTAGCTCTTTATGATTTTCAACAGATAAGATGGTGTTCTCTTGGTCTCTAGTGCTTGCAGTATATTTGGGCCAGCTGGCCGAAACAAACGAGTTTTTTACATCGAAAGTAATGACTGCGCAGTATAGTTAAGAGCTCGGTTCCCCTGCCGGCGTTGAATTTTCCATATCTTTGAGAATACACCTTCTCGCAAGGATCGTGTATATAACTCCGTGAATGGCTTTGTGTTGAGTTTTTCTGCGAGTTTCAGAGCCCTGTTGGGAGTACCATCCAGTTCTGGCGCTTTAGAATTTCCGAACCGCTCAACAGCTTGTAGTACTTCCTTATCATTGACCTCTGGCTCATCTGTGCCTTCTGGCTCTTCAAAGCGTGGAACTCCACATTCTTGGCTTTGTTTAGGAAACAGCGTTTCCACTACCTTTTGGAGTAATTAGGGACAGGTAGGTGCTTGACCTTTGTTCCATCCAATCCTTGTCATTACGGTCTTATATGCTTCACCCCAGGGGTTCTCGTTTACTTTCTCATATAGAGCTTTGAAGTAGGCATTTTTGCTCTGTTTTATCGCCTTTTTGAGCTTGCTTCGGTTTTTCTTGAAGATGTCACGAAGTCCCTTATATTCCCCTCTTCCTATGCTCCGTTGACATAGACGTCGTGCTTTTGCTTCTCCATTCTAGAGCCCAGGCATTATGTTAGGTGTGGTTGTCATTGCTTCTTTCACAACTTCGTCCAGTATTTTTTCATAATCAGCCTGCGATATACTTGGCGGTATGTAGCAACTGTCAAAATAAATCCCACATATTTTTCCTCGTGTGAAGTAGGCATTTTGCGTTAGTGGTATGTCTTGTATCGCTTTATCTCCACATGCCCATATTGCGACCTTATTGGTGGTATCTGAGATCCACATGTTAGTGCCTTTATTTTTATATTGTTCACAAATTATTGCTACACCTATGGCTATTTCATAGGCCATTTGCGTTAAGAGATCCTGAGCTGCCTCGCAGTGGTTAAAGTTTATTTTCAGGATCTTTACTTTCTAATTTTACTACACATTGCTGTATAGATGGGGCATCTTCGGCTTACTATTTGGTGGTCGGTGTTCGTTCTCCCACTGTTTTTACATGCAGTGCAAAAAGATTTATTAGCACTGGTTTTTGCAAGGTGGCCCGCTTCTCCGCATTTAATACAGCACTGACTCCTGTCTTCCGTATTGTTGCATGCTTTCGCCACGTATATTGCCCAGCCGATCTTTATCTTTTGCGCCTGCAATAAATATTTTTCTTCTTGCACCGAAGGACTTATCTCTGCTTTTTGAGTGCCTGCGAAAGCCGCTCAAATGCTTTTTATTGATTTGTCGTTGAAAAGGCAAGCTCTTTAATTTGAGAACGAACCGCTTCTGCAATATCCCCTTTCGTTCGTAGTGATACCGCCCATGTCACTCACTTCCAATGTTGTCTCCTGTAGTAGAGTTCTTATTTGCACCTGGTCGCCACTTATTTTTCCTATGTTCTTCTTGTAACCTTCAGTGCTTCCTGTTTGTGTCTTCTTCAGTTCAAGCAAAATCTCTCCTTTGGCTGTCTTCTTTACTCAGGAGACGTTTTTGCCAAGCTCTTGCAAAGTTCCATTATTTTTTACCGTTCGGAGTATGTCAGCGTACGTCATATCACCGTTTCTTGCAATTGCAGTTGCATTAGGTTGTATGTGTGGTGCGGGGTTTGCAATTTTTTTTTACTTTTCTTCCTTTGCCCTTTACGTTGAAACATAATCTAGTCCTCTTCTGTTGACGACTCCGTTCTTGAACATTTATTATCGCTCTTTTCTTCCTCGCAACTCTTGTTAACCACCGTTTTCCCCGTCCGCTCTTCGTGGGATGTTTTGGTCCTTTTTGGTGGCGTCTTTATGCTTATTTGGTTGTTATCTCGTGGCATTTTAGGCGTTACTCTAACAACTGTTTACTGGCTTGCTTCCCTCATGGTATTGTTGATGAAAGGCTGTGGCGGGCGCATCATATTCGCTAATTTTTGGATAATTTCTACCAGTTCGTATATGATCCCGTTTGGCTTGCCCCAGACCCGAAGCCTTCTTAAAGGGGTTTGTTGCTAGTTTTTCCTATTTTGTCTACATTAATCAGTTTTACTAGCGCATCGGTCGTAGTTACGTCCGCACCTAACATGGTGAACAGACGCTGACCAGGAAGCCGCTCATTGTGTGTCGCGCCTGAATTTTTGTATTACTCATCATGCTTGGTGAGGGGGACACCTATTGTTGAGAGGCGGCTTCGACTCGCCTCTGTCTAAGGAGTAAGTTTCGGGTTAGCTGGCTTTTATACCGCATCCTCCACTCCTGCCGCTCCTCGTCGGGGATTGCTTATTCGTTGTTACTTATTTCGCAATTAACCTGCGACTACAGGCCGACAGGCTATCCGTGACCTGACGACCCCCCCCCCCCCCCTCCGGTAGCTTAAAGCTCAGCTGCAAAGCCTGATCCCCATAAGATCAAGACCAACGTGTAACTTATCAGTAATAACATGTGCGCACACTGTTCTATACATATGTACATACATATGTGCGATGGCATTGCCGAACAGATAATGCATACACAAACCTACATACACATATGAGTACACATGTAAATATGTCACCCGCACAAATTACAAACATTGTTCTACAAAAACAACAATCGTCTTAAGTAGCATAAGTGGCAGCCAAATTGCTGAAGCCCAAATTTATAGTAAATCATACAGCAACAACATTTTGATTCATGAACGCAGACGTACTCTTAACAAGCGAGTTGACTTATTCATAAAAGTAAACAATATACACATTTTTCCGAGCATGCGTTTGCCTACAAACGTCTTTTCACGACGATGGTAAAAGCCAAAAATCATAAATTGAACAACTTTCTGATTGATTCAAAAATTTGCGTCGATATATAATATATGCATGCTTATACATATGTATTTACGATTGTTTATTGGCAAATCTATTAGAGCGGCAAGGGAAGCGGTGACAATAGGTGATCGTTCGTTTGTTTTAAGAAACGTCAAAAATTATACTGAAATTTTAACATTGTTTACTTCCGGTAACATTTTGATTGGTTACCAAACAAATGATTGACATGGGTTCCCTATGTTAAGGTAATCAAACAAAATGTTAAATTTTCAGCTGTTGACATTTTTTTACCAAACAAACATTTTTTGAGTAATATGAAGTAAACTTCCACTTTCAATTTTGTGCTAAAAATGACACAGAAGAAACGATTTTTAATAAAAATCCCAATTATTAAAGTTTAAATACATATTCAACATAGAAATGTACAATATTGGCCAGTTATGATTGAATTATTCATACTTATAAAATATTATTATGCATATATATGGCCCCAATTATATATAAAATCTAGAATAGTTATATAATTTACTTATTTGTATTTAGTAAGCTGTCATTACTTCACACAAGGGCAAAGGATGATAGTTTACGTACAAGCCGTAGAACTTCAGCAAATCATTCATTTCCTTCTCAACCGATTTACGCGCAGTCTCTATGCCCAAAACTTGTAATATTGCAATTCGATACGCAGAAACTATGACAAATTGAGTGTTGGATTAAAATCGGGCATCTTACAGTAGAGATATTACCAAATAGGTTCCTCACTATAAACTTTTCATGCATATAAACTCTTTGTAGAAGTATTACGCTTTATATCACAATGGTCTTCGTTTGCTGGTTTCCTGTTTTGAAAAGAGTTTAATTTAATAAACATGTATGACAATTAGCAATTAAGCAAGATTCGAAACTTAACTGACGCTCTTTAAATGGCAGATTCAATGGCGGCAATTTCTGACAGATTAATTTTCTTTGTGTGCATCTTTTTCTTTCGCATTGAAAAATTTTACCTGACGAATGTTGCTACTCTACAAAAAGTTAGATGTGGTTATGTAGTGGTGTAATACGTGAAATTTTACAAGTGGGGTAGTGAATTGGTTACCACCAAGATTGTTAGAATATAAGATTACGCCAGCCGCCATGTTGTGATGTCAAATAGCCTGTAAATTATAAACCAAAAATTACCAATTTTTAATTCGTGAAATAATGTATTTATTTATTCAATTTAGATATAGTATACAAATATTATATCTAAAAAAAGGGCGCACTGGCTGACAGGGCCCACGGCTCAGTTTTGCGAAATGGTATTGTTATATTACTATGTTATAATATGGTGTTTGTCACGTGAACAAATTTTATACTCTCGCAACCTATTGCTACAGAGTATAATAATTTTGTTCACCTAACGGTTGTTTGTATCACCTTAACTAATCGAGTTAGATATAGGGTTATATATATATAAATGATCAGGATGAAGAGACGAGTTGAAATCCGGGTGACTATCTGTCCGTCCGTCCGTCTGTCCGTCCGTGCAAACGCCATTAATCAAAAACAAATAAATTGCCATAACTAAGCTCCGCAATAATATACAAGACTGTTATTTGGTACACAGGATCACATTAGGGAGGGGCATCTGCAGTTAAAATTTTTTTTAAAAAGTAGGCGTGGTCTTGCCTCTAATAGGTTTAATATGCATATCTCCTAAACCGCTAATGTTATAATAACAAAATTCACTGGAAGCAAATTTTTTTAGAACCTCTACCCACAATGTAAAAATAGTTGAAATCGGGTGGCAACTCCGCCCACTCCCCATATAACGGTACTGTTAAAAACTACTAAAAGCGCGATAAATCAAGCACTAAACACGCCAGAGACATTAAATTTTATCTCTGGGATGGTATGAGGTGACTTTATAGGAACCGCGTTCAAAATTAGACAGTGGGCGTGGCACAGCCCACTTTTAGGTGAAAACCCATATCTTGAGATCTGCTTAACCAATTTCAACCAAATTCGGTACGTAACATTGCAGTCGACGATTAGGTGGTCTATGGATAATAATCCTTTGCAAGAGGATATGGTTTTTTGAGAGTTTTCAATGTAATTGGACAAATATTTTGGTTCGGTTGTGTGGAAATTAAGGTATGCGAAACGTACGGCAGAGTCGGCGAAATAATTTCCAATGATACCTAGTGACTTTTTTTGCAGACTTGTACTCTGACGAAAAGTTTGAGTCATTTGAATAATTGTACGTTTCTGTAAAGGAATTTGCTATTTCTATTGAAGAGGCTTTGATTGTAGTTAATTGACCTAATTGGTGTATAGGGTGCTCCTGTTAACGATTTTATGTCAGCCCATGTGGATGCCGGTGATATGGAGGCTGTAAATTTTTCAAAGCTTGCTGTTTGTGCTTCCTTCACCGCGTGAAAATAGCATTATCTCTCTTGTAACATTTTCAATTCTTTAGATTTTTTTTTTAGGTATGCCAGCTGGTTTTTGTTTTTTTGCGTAATGTGTTCAATTCGGAATTCCATCAATGGGTAAAGTTTTTATGGAAGAACAGACTTCTTTGGGGAATGGATACATTAGCAGACTTCTTTATGGCTTTTGTGATTTCGGCAATTTTTTGAGTTATGTTAAGGCTCTGAAGATGTTTGAAGTGGTGTTTGGATATTGTTTGGTGTATGTTCCAGTTTGCTCATCAGTAATGAATTTTGGGATAAATTTAACTTTTTTAAGGTTCAAGGCTAGGTTCTCCGTAAGTACTACGTTTTAAATTTTGTTTCCTCTACTATTTGTTTTATTTGATCTTAGTTAAAGAAGTAGCCAATGTATTGTTTTGAAGTTATTGTATTGCTTGTGTTTAATAGTATTAATAGTATTAGATCGTCGTAGTTGTTTATATAACCGTTTATGTTCCACTGAAATATTTTCAATCCCATTTTTAAGATAAATTTAAGATATATATTTTGCTTTTTTTGTTTTTTGTTTTATATGTGTTAAAAATATTTCTATATTTGGGTGAGTCTGATGCGTTGCTATTAGTTGATTGCAGTTTACCCAACTTGGATTATTTTTGCAGTATTTGGCTGTGTGGCCAAGATTCTGACATGATTTGCATCTCATTGGATTCGGAATGTATTCTCTTATCTTAACAGAGTACCATGAGATGTCGATTTTGCTTGTAAGTTTGTGAAGGTCAAATGATAGCAGCGCTTCACCGCTAAGTAAAAGGGCACCATTTACGTTTTTGCGTTAAGCTCTTTAATTATTTCTTCGTCTAATATTACACAAGATTAAGCAGGTGGCAAAGATTGTTCCCTTGACAGTATTTAGACAATTCTTTTGTACGCACAAAGCGATCCTCTATTGATTTTGACTTTACTAGCAGCAGAAGGTTTCCAACTCTAATCGGTTGTATTTTTATAATATCTTTGCTTATTGCGTACATTGCTTCACAATGAAGCAAGAGTAATCGGACAATGACGTGTTTCGATCAGCTGCGAACACGACTATGGATTTTGGGGTTTGCTTTTTTACCACTGGCAATTCAGGGAATTCGAACTGTTCGTATGTTTTTCTTTTTTTCATATTTAGGGTATTATCATAATATTGCAAACCTATTTTCGTCTAAGTTAGTAGACCCTGTGGTAACTTTTTGCACAAAAAATCGATACGAATTAGATTCGTTAGAGGCGATGCGCGGGGCTTAAGAGAAACTAAGCTAATGAAATGAGCTGGAAGCTGGTGTTGCGCGAGTTAAGGAAAGTTTACTTACAAACAAACATCAAAACAACCTTATCTCTGAATGAACAGAATGTATGAAAACAACATTAAACAAAACAACCTTATCTAAGAACAATGCAAATGTATTTAAACAAACAATATGTTATATGTAAAGAAACTATCAACTAGTAATAAGTAACACTAGTTAGTATAAATAGCAGTAAGATCTATGTAACAAGTTAGTCTTAAGAATATCAATAAAGAGTACACATTTCGGTGCAGCTCAAAAGTATATTTCTTTCGACTCATATCGTGTAAACGATATTAACTCGCGCTAAAGCACAGAAAACTAAATTAGGGGGCACCGAGCTGATTAGCAAACCAATGTCTGTTCGTGAAATAAACTTAATTCCTTTGTTATTGGTTAAAAAATTGTAGTCAAATTAATGGAATAATGTTGCGTGAAAATATTTGCATCATTTTTTAGTAAACAATTTGATTCATTGATATTATAACAGCTAATTAACTGGTTGGTTGAAATGAAGAAGTAGTTTCTTTTATTGTACACAAATATCCTGATCAAGAATTATAGAACGTAGTTGAGTTCTGATGTATTTCTATGAAATTATAGTGAAATAATTCTGAAATTATATCGGAGATATATTTGTAACATATGTAAACAAACATTTTTAACTTATCGTCAATAAGTTGTATTAACAACTCACTATAGATTTACTTACTTTTGACGACTATGCTCCTTATTCAATCCTACAAAAAGTTATCAATTTTTTGGCAGCTTTTATATCCGAAGGAACACTGAAAAAACTTGTTTTCATTAGTTTATTTGCATTCTGGCAACTACGAATTGGCTGTATAGTGGCTTCTGGCAAAGATTCAGCTGTTTTCCTATGTGTGTGAAACAGCCGTGATCACCTGATCGATTCTGTATTTTTTTTGACACAGAGATGTAAATAAAAGGAATATATTGTAGTTTAACAACTTGCTTGTGAACATGCATTTGTAATGGAGAATATTAATGAAAACTTTCAAGAATATTTTTGAAAATAAAGATTTATTGCTTTTCCTCACCACCTCTGAGGTGTTCGGTTCCCCAGGAGGCCTATATTCCCCCATATAATATATACAGTTCTAAAACAATCTACTTTTCATGACAATTCTAACTCGAAAAATATATACATAAAATCAGGTTCATGAATATTAATAACATCAGCAATATAAGTTGAAATATTCAACTTGATTTAAACAAAAACGAAAATAAATATAAAAAATTAGGTACAATTCAGGATTAATAACAATAATCAAAACAGTCTACTAAGTAATAAATAAAATTTACTAAATATTCTAAATCACCGTTACACAATAATATTTATATATGATAAAATTGGAAATATTTAATAATATTTCAATACAATAAATAATAATTTAAATAATACTATGTAAATTTAATCTTTAGGAATTAAAACAATCGAAAAATATTTGAATATGGAATAAAAAAATTCTTAAAGTTATAAATTTTAAAACATAACACGGCAACACACCATAGCAGATTTGTATCATTTGGACGTTTTAGTAGCAGAATATTGGTTGGCAGCCTGTGTGTGACTTTAGTAGTAGAGTATAAGTAGGTAACCCGTACCAAGTGTGATTTTAGTAGTAGAATTTTCGAGGCAACCCGTACCAAGTATGACATTTTTGGGTTGATTAGTGAAAATCGTAGTATTGGTTAGACGGCTTTTACACACAGATTCTTTTGTAACTCATGTTCGGGTCGCACGTTTTGTTTTCTTGTTCATGACAGCTCGCTGCTACCCTTTTCAGCATTCCTTTTCACTTTTAAATTCTTTGAATGGTTGCAAGAGCGCTCGGTTTCAATCGAATCTATACCACTCGTTCAGAAATTTGAATTCTGTTATCTATTTTTTGTATGTGATATGCAAATATGTATGCATTGAATAATAAGAATATTTTGAAAAATTGTAAATAAGGAAATACTCAAAATTCAATTTTAATTTTTAATAACATACCCATAACCGCAAAGAATTTAGTTCGAACAAAATTATGCGATTTTAATACTTGAAGAAGGAAATTCCTGTTATAAATTCGGCCTTGAAAATATTAGTAGCGGGTATTCAACACATTCTGGTGGATTAGGGAATTCCCGTCTTAAGTATTTCTTTGAAACTATTAAGCGGGTAGGTATTATGCATATTGTTCTACCATATTCATGGTAATTTATTGCAAGCAAAATGTGAGACCATCATCCCAACCTACAAATGAAATATGCAACACGCTCTAACTGTGCAGAAAAAGTAGACTCGAGTTGCTGGACTCTTTTTGCTCGTGTGAATACACAGAGCGACACCAAAAGAGAATTTAACGAAAACGATGGTCAAAAGAGTCTGTGTGTACAACCCGTGTTACTTGTAGTTTTATACAATGAGTTTATCATAAGCGCCCTTTACACGGTCATTTTTGTATGCAAACATGGTATGATGCAAAAAAAACTGGTTTTCGTTTAAACGGTCGAACATGCAATCATACTTTATTTCTCTGTTATTTGTGAACGAAGCAACATCAAGGATGAAATGACAAGGATGACATGAAGCGAGACTCTCTCATTTTCGCTAATTTTTCTGTTATTATCGAAAATGAGAGAGTCTCGTTTCATGTCATCCTTGTCATTTCTTCCCTGATTTTAATAATCAGGGAAATTCGAACAGCTGATGTCAAAAAAGGCGGGATGCCAGAAATAAACCCGCTAAAAATAGCTAACAAAAGTAGTGCGAAACGAAATTTCAGGGAACGACACAAATATTTTTGAACAACATGCAACTAAATTTTATTTGCTAATTTAATTTAAAACGTTCATCATAAAACCATGATATTTTATTATGACTTGTATTGTTTCTTTGTTATAATTTTTTTTTATTTATATGTTTTTTTTTATATTATATTATAAGATTTTTTTTAAAATTTATAATCCAGAACGCTTAGATAAATTTCAAAGAAGTCCTTCCACAGTTCTTTGCTTATCCGTGACGTCATTACGCTTCAATGTTTGCTTACGACTGAAAAAATATACTGCGTGCATGATGCAAGCGTTTACACCATAAAACATGTTTATAACAACATCATATTTTTAAAATTTTTTAAAAACCATCGCACATGTATGACAAACACGAATTTATTATGTTTACACGCTCATTCTTCTCATCACGCCGCACATGCTTGCAAACATGAATGACCGTGTAAAGGCCGCTATAGATTCTGATTTGTTCTGGTATTCGTGTTCGCCACAATATCAAGTTCTTTTTCTGGACTTACATACATGACCTTAAATTACGATTTTTATACTCTCGCAACTTGTTGCTACAGAGTATAATAGTTTTGTTCACCTAACGGTTGTTTGTGTCCCCCCTACTATAAGGTTATATATATATAAATGATCAGAATGAAGAGACAAGTTGAAATCCGGGTGACTGTCTGGCCGTCCGTCCGTCTGTCCGTCCGTGCAAGCTGTAACTTGAGTAAAAATTGAGATATCTTCATGACACTTGGTACACGTGTTTCTTGGTACTGTGAGACGGTTGGTATTGCAGATGGGCGTAATCGGACCACTGCCACGCCCACAAAACGCCATTAATTAAAAACAAATAAATTACCATAACTAAGCTCCGCAATAAGATACAAGACTGTTATTTGGTACACAGGATCACATTAGGGAGGGGCATCTGCAGTTAAAATTTTTTTTAAAGTGGGCGTGGTCCCGCTCCCTAATAGGTTTAACGTGCATATCTCCTAAGCCGCTAATGCTATAATAACAAAATTCACTGAAAGAAAATGTTTTTAGAACCTCTACCTACAGTGTGAAACTAGTTGAAATCGGGTGACAATTCCGCCCACTCTCTAATTTTATCTCTGAGATTGTATGAGATGACTTTATAGGAACCGCGTTCAAAATTAGTCAGTGAAATCCCATATCTAGGGTTCTGCTTAACCGGTTTCAACCAAATTCGGTGCATAACGTTCTTTTCATATTGCTATGTTATAGAGCGAAAATAGGCGAAATCGGACTACAACCACGCCTATTTCCCATATAACACCATTTTAAATTCCATCTGATTCTTTCACTTTCCACTATGCATATGAAGCAACAATGATTATATCGGGGTAAAACTTTGCGTGAATAATACGTTTAAAGTATGCCACCTTGTGACCAAAAATTGTCTAAATCGAACCAAAACTGTTCAATCCCCTAAGTACTAAATATGTGGACCCCAGTGCCTATAGTAGACCTTCTCAGAATCAGAAATCTCAAACGAGTATACCATTTGACTTTGCGAGAGTATAAAATGTTCGGTTACATCCGAACTTAGCCCTTTCTTACTTGTTGAAAAGAATTTCCCTAATATATATATGTATATACATAGCGATATAGCTATAGAGAAATAGTTTATACTATGTTTTGATATTGATTATATTGTTTGACTTATTTCATTTCACTACTAGACGGCTTTTACATTGGGACTCTTTTGACCCTCATTTTTTTTCAAATTTTCTTTTGGTGTCGCTCTGTGCACTCACACGGGCAAAAAGAGTCCAGCAACTCAAGTCTAGTTTTTCTGCATTCCTTTTCACAAAATTTTCTTCAATATTTGTGCGGTTCGACTGCGCAACACTTAGGGCATGTTGCATAGTTCATAGTATGTTTGTATGTTGAAGTGAGCGGTTAGGAATTTTTTTTTTTTAAAAAGGTTCATATTGTAACGGATTTCTCGACAAATCGTCTACCTGTAACTCACTCTTGAGTTCGATCACTGGATTGTTAAATAAAACTCCCCAATTTAATGGCTACACACTTATCTATATTACTAATTCCAACAACTTTACACTTATTGCTCGTTATTCGAGCTTACAACTTCTTGCTTATGTCTCAATTGTTCTTATCACGACAACACTCTAACTAGAACTCTTTGCTGCACAGTCCGGCAGCCCTTATATAGTAAATCTTCTTCTAGAACATTCTGGCAACTACGAATTCGGTAACTAGTTGCTTCTGGCAGTTTATCGTTGATTCGATTTTGTTCTATCATCCGTGTTCGTTGAGTAGTTTAAATTAAGTTTCGAAAGCTATGTATTTTATGCATATTAATCCTTTGATTTATTTAGACAGATGTGACGGAAAAAATAAAATGGTCAAAAGACCAAATTGAAAAATTGATACAATTGGTAGAATCTAACGAATGTATTTATAATGTTAGATCTTCGATGTATTTGGATCGAAATGCCAAAGCTCAGGCGTTCAACAAAATAGTTCAAGATGTAGAAATGCCGAGTTTAAATGATTTTGAGGTAAAAAAAAATGGAAAACCTTAAGGTCGCAATATTTGCGAGGAATTCGCGAATTCCGCACTTCCAAAAAAAGCGGATCTGGGGTGGATGACATTTCTACACCAAAATTGTGGTGCTTCTCCTATTTAAAATTTCTGGAGTCGTACACACAAGTAAGGAGCGGAGAATCAAATTGCGAGGTAATATTTTTAATTCATTTTATTTATTTCATATTTGTATTAATACAAACAAATATTATACTATTATATAGGATCCTGGTTCGTAGATGTTTATTTCCGAATTTATTTCATTGAGTCAATTAAACGATACACCAAGTACCCAAACGACTTCGGCAGAAGTTATTGCTATAGTAAGTAAATTTACCATGTCTAAGTAAAAGAAATGAGCTTAAATATATTTTTATGTCCATTTTTAGACTAATGATAGCAGCTATAGAAAAGAAGCAGGAAGAAAACGGGGAAAAGAAAATGCATTCCAAATAGGGCCATGTAGTTGGTTGGGGAATTTAGTAACCACTAAAATGGAGGAGATAATTCCCGAACTACAAGAAGATGCTGCATGGGAGGTACAGTGCCTTATGCGACGATTGGTACAACAATCAAAGAGTGCTTCGTCATCACGCGCCACTCCCTCTGATATTCTCCAGAATGCCATGAGTGGTGGTTTTGACGAAAGTGATTTCGTCCTTTAAAAAATGTGATGAATTAAAATAGACTGAAATGTTAATTTTCCATATTATGTATATAGTTTAGTTGAAGAAAAAATGTGATGAATTAAAATAGACTGAAATGTTAATTTTCCATATTATGTATATAGTTTAGTTGAAGAAAAAATGTGATGAATTTAAATAGAGGATAAATCTATATTTATAAATCTTGATAAATGAATATATTGCGACATGAAATAAAATTTGAACTAAGCCTTTTCATTTCCATTAAACCTTATTTATTACATGAAGAAAACAGCGGTTTATGTAGGTAACGATCTCTTCCAGTTATATAAGTTGGTATGGTGGTCTCACATCTTGCTACCTAAAATTTGGTAGAACAATATTTAGAATACCCGCTATTAATATTTTCGATGCCAAACTTATGACGGGAAGTCCCTAACCCATTGTATTGTATTGAATACACGCTACTAATATTTTCAAGGCCAAACTTCTGACGGGAAAAAGAAATAAATATAAACGCATCTTGATATTTTTATGTACGTATAAAAAAGTAAAAATAACTCCATTTTTATTAAAATTCAATTATGATACGAGGGCTGCTATATAGCTGGCTGGCCTAGGCAACACTAAGTGTTGGCAGGTGCAATCTAACATTTCCATCGGAAAGTTTAACATTTTTTAGCATACCATCACTCAGAACGTTTTGTCATTTAATCGTGAATTGTTTTATTTACAGGGAATTAAAAAATTTATCTCGGCCAAAAAATGGAATTAACCCGTGAACATTTTCGTGCGATCATTTTTCACAACTTTCGACGTGGATTATCACGACAAGAGTGCATCAATGAACTTAAATCTTTGTATGGCTATGAAGCACCATCCTACAGCACTGTGAAAAACTGGTACAACGAATTTAATCGTGGCCGACGCTCGCTCAAAGACGAATTCCGTGAAGGTCATCCAAAAACAGCCGTTGTGCAAGAAGACATCGATGCCGTACGTGAACTGATAATGCAAGACCGTCATGTAACATACCTTCAGATAGAGGCATGCCTGTGCATTTCTCCCACCAGCATACATTCGATATTGCATGAACACCTGGCCGTAAAAAAGGTTTGTTCTCGTTGGATCCCGCAGAATTTGACAATCGCTCGTGTGGATTGGTGTAAAGAAATGCTAAAAAAATACGATCGCGGTGCTTCAAAAGACGTTTATAAGATCGTCACAGGTGACGAATCATGGATCTATGCGTATGAGCCCGAAACAAAACAGCAATCGACCGAAAAAAAAACCTTTTCGTTGATAAATATTCGTATTTTCATTATTAGGCCAGAAATATATATAGCACCTCTCGTATTACATTGAATACTGCTAAACAACAATTACAGCTTCCAATCAACTTTTCCCTCGTTGTTGAAGTATGCCATGAATTCATGTCGAATAGCTTCTGCTCCTCCTCTCCGCGGATTGTTGTTACTACCAGGAGCTTCCGGAGATCCATAGGTTGTATTACTCAATGAGTTTAACCCACTGTTATTGTTTGTTCCCAAAAAGTTGTGCAGAACACAGCAGTGTAATTTTTTGTACAGACTCTACTTTTAAATTTATTGGAGCAAGGACAATTCGGAATCTGTTTGCCAGAATCCCGAAGGAATGCTCAACAACATGTCTGGCGCGAGAAAGGCGCGAATTGAAAACTTACTTTTCGCGAGAGTTGGTATGGTAGGGGTATGGCTTCATCAAGTGCGTCGGAAGCTGGAAAACATCATCGCTAACCATCACATATGGGAGACATCTATTATTTCCTATTGTTGAATTTGTTGGGAAACTTCTCTCTTCTCGCAGCACCTCCGAAAGTTTACTTTGCAAGAACACTCCTGCATCGTTACATCGGCCGTTACAACCTATATCCACAAAAATAAATTTACAATTTGCATCAACGAGGGCCAACAAAATTGTGCTTTTTGTGCCTTTATAGTTGTAATAAATGGCTCCATCTTTTCGCGACGGCCTAAAGGTTATGTGTTTGCCGTCCAATGCGCCCAGACAATTTGGAAATTGCCATCTTATCGCAAATTCATTGGCTATAGAAACCCACTCGGAGGAACTGCTTGGAAACTAAAAAAAAAATATTTATGTAATTATTTAGTCTATAGAAAATAATTATTTATATCTTCAAATATAATCCTCTTAGTCTTCTATATATAGAGTCACACACCTCTGGAATTATTCCACTAATCGCAGAAGTCGAAATTTTTGAAGCAAAGTTCAAACTCTGAAACGTTTCTCGTATAAAATATGTACAATAATTGAATTCTTTTAATTTTTGAATACGCCAATTTTATAACAACAAAGTTTCAAGTTATAATTACCTGTGGCAAGAAAACGTAGAGTCAGCGATAGTTTTTCCGCTGGAGAAATTGCTGCACGCATCCTAGTATCCTCCTTTAATAAATCTTCATTTACTGCAGATAGTATAAAACCAAATTGATTGTCTGACATTCTTACATAATTTTTATACTCATTTTTATCGAGCGAGAGTAGTTCCTTTATTAAAAATGAATGCGAACCGTTTACTGATCGTTTTTCTCTCCATACCTTTACCCATTGCCTTTTCTTTTTCTCTATAGGCATTTCTGCCACTTTATCGAACATATTAAATAGATCTACCATTTAAGAAATAAATTTTATTTAATATTAAATTTTTAAATAAAAGTGTCAACAAACCTTCACATATGTCTTCCTTTTCACAATCATCCGAATCAACTTCCATGGCTTCCTCAATACATTCAAAAATATGTGTCATTAGTTCAATTTTATCCTCATATTCCATTTTTTTCTAAAATATTTGAATATATCTGCATATTTTGATTTAAAAAATCATAACAAAAACTTTAGTTCCGACATACCGTCTCTTCTAATGCACAACTTCCAAATAACTGCAACTATGTACGCGGTTCAAAAAAATATTTTTGAGTATCTTATTTTTATCCTTATTTACAATTTTTCAAAATACCTATTACTATTATTCTATGCATACCTACATTTATTTGCATATCACATACAAAAAATAAATAACAGAATTCAAATTTGTGAACGAATTCATTTGAAACCGAGCGCAATTGCAACCATTCAAAGAATTTGAAAGTGAAAAGGAATGCTGAAAAGGGGAGGAGCGAGCTGTTACAAACAAGAACAAAGCGTGCCACCCGAACACGAGTGGTACGGTCCCTTCGTCTTTCCTCGTCGTCCCCTCGCCAACAATAAACCGGTTTGGGTTACAAAAGAATCTGTGTGTAAAAGCAGAGCTACCTGTTTAATGTGTTGAAGTAGTGCCGGGCATGGATAAAACCAAACTCTTTGATTTGAGAGAGCGCTGTCAAAGTCCACATTTTTTATAACATTTGACAGTGGTGCCGCTAAGGAAAGAAATAAGTTTTGAGATTTTTTAATGTATTTCTTGGGTATTTTTCGGTTTCCTTCTTAATATTAGTTTAACAAGCTAAATATCCTATATGACGTCTAAAGATATGTACATGTATATTTTAATCACAAAAGATTTTCAAAATTATTGTTTAAAACTTAATTTAACAAAATTTAATATTTCAAAACACTTACAAGTTTTAAATAACCTAAACATTAACCTTATTTCTTTTTTATACACTCTATAAATAAATATCTTTTGATAATTTATTCGGAAGTCAAAGTTTACATAACATTTGCTGGGAAATCTAACCAAAATATGTATATACGTTGACAATTGGTCCTGCTAAACAAAACAATACTCTGCAACAAAATAACCGCTCTTTTTTAAAAACAAAACTATATTAAATCTCTTTAAATAAAGATTAAAAATATACGTAAAAGTCACCAAAAATCTGATCTCACAAATTACTCACTGATTTCGCAATTTATTTCTGCGGGATTCTTAGTGGTAGTTCATTGTTTTGCTTGTCCTCTGTTCAGTAGCTCATGAACTCGTGACTTTTATTGGCAGCACTGAAAGTTCATGAGCTCTCTCAGAAGGCAAAGAGAGGAGTTTTGGATCATTTTATCCATGGTGCCAAATATTGTGTGTAATAAATCAAGGATAAAATAAATTCAGTACTTCACTAAGAGTATATTGCTTTTATCTATGATTGCTGATTAAAAAAGAATTGAAATTGCAATATTTTTGAAAATTTAGAAAATATGAACTTCCGAAATATAAAAACTGTAATAGGTATAAGTTTAAATAAGATTTGCTCTACACGTGAAGTTACGACCCAAATACCAGTTATTAATGAAAACAACTTTCCTAACAAAAATAACAGCTTAAAAATGGCTGGGTGGCAAATTCACAACTATGGAACGAGTGAAGAATTACAGTATGCGACGGGTTTAAGAATGCCCACAATTAAAAACTCTACTGACTGCTTAGTGCGTATTAATGCTACAACAGTTAACCCTATTGATGTAGCAATGCTAAGTAAGTAGAACCGAACTACTAACTTCATAGTATTAATTTTAAATTAATAGGAGGATATGGTTCAAAAACTTTAAATCTATTGCGATATCAATATTTAAAGGCGATAGAGTTTCCATTAATTCTTGGGCGCGAATTTTGTGGTGAAGTTGTTCAAAGTGGAATGGGCGTCGATAAAATTGCTGTAGGTGATAGAGTATATGGTGTTGTGCCTTTACATGTAAATGGATCACATGCTCAATATGTTGTAGTGCCAGAATATTGTGTAATTATACAAAAATATATTTTTAAATTAATTATACTTAAGTACTTATATTTTAGTTGTCAATAGCTCCAGTTTCTTTATCTAATAAGCAAGCAGCGTCAGTCCTCTATTCTGGTCTAACTGCATGGTCTGGGCTATATGTTACCGGTCGTTTAGGAAGCATTTGTGGAGCAATATCCAGTACTGGTGGTGGCGAAAATAGACGTATATTGGTAATGGGCGGCTCTGGAAGTGTTGGTTCACTTGCAATACAACTACTTAAATCACAAAAAGCTACTGTTATTGCTACATGTAGTTATAATGCTATTGACCTTGTAAAAAATTTGGGAGCTGATTATGTGATCGATTATAAAAACTCAGCTGAGTTCGAAACGTTGCGAAATTATGCACCTTTCAATATTGTGTTGGATTGCGCAGGTCAAGGAATAGAACTGGCAAACAAGCTTAATTTTCAATTTGATCAGTATATAACGTTCTCTTCTCCTTTGTTGAAGAATGTAGATAAGTTTGGCATAAGTTTCGGAATGTTGAAAAATATAACTCACTTCATTCAAGCTAATGTGAAACTATTTTCCGGAAAGAGGATTTTATTAAAATATGGTTTCTTTATGCCAGCACCACAAGGAATTGAACTACTGACACGTTTGGTGAAGAAAAATCAGGTATGTAGTTACTTCGAATTTATAAAACTGGTCGGACGAAGCATGTGAAGTTGTTTTTAAGTAGGTGTAAAGAACGTTGCTTCTAAAAATAATGTGCGTACAACTATTGTCATTTACTTTTTAATTCATATTAAACTTAACTCTTTTTAAATGTACGTAGGATAACTCCTGCGCTATGAAGTGTTAATTGTACAGCTAAAGCATGCGATTTCGGTCACTCCTCTTCTTTTCAGTTCCTATCAACAAGTTTTTTTAATGGAACAGAAAACACTTTTATCTTTAAAACACTTTTTAGTTTTCAAACCATTTTCAAATCGTCTACAAGTATTTTGAAGTATTTTACGGTACTTAAATTAAAATAATAAAAAATTTTAACTTGACCCTCTAATTGATAGCGTATTCACTTATGCCCCTGCTTTTGAAGCGGCTTTACATGAAATGTCTGCCAGAGTTGAGAATATTTCAAATATTCCAATCTTTTTATTTTAGTTATTGCCAATGATTGATAGCTCATTTACTTTTGCTGAGTTGCCCTGTGCTTTTGAGAAGGTGAAACGTGGTCATTTGCGAGGGAAAGTTGTTATAACAATGTCTTAATTAAGAAATAAAATATTCACCTAGTTTTGCTCTTAATTGAATGGTAAGTCTATATATGAGTACATCAGGATCAATAAAAATATTTGTTTTAAGGTGAAAAGTTTTTTACTCGCCATGTATGCACCTATACTTGTTTATACAAATTTACGGTCTTCTAATAAGGCCGTGTGCCAAACTCAGAACTGAACTCATGAATTCAAATATTATTGGTTTAACATTCGAAACAGACATTGTATAGGTTTTGGGTGTCACGGAAACAAATTTTATTTGTTTGGTTATCAGAAGCAAAGCAACAAGATATTCGCGGACAGATTTGAAATGTAAGTTAAGAAAATAATTTATATTATTGTTAAGATTTAATTTATCTTTATTTCTGTAGGAGAAAACATAAGAATAAAACAAAAAATGTCATATTTATTGAGTTTAAGGAAAATATGAAAATATTTTAAGAGGATTTACAAAACATAATAAATGTAATTTAACACCCAAATGCGCCTTTATTCTGTTTATAATGTGATGTAAATCTGTAAATTAAGCATGTATATACATATATGTATATAGCATACAAGTAAATGCAAGCCAAATTTCACATGCGATTCCCCTGGTACAAGTGGAGTACTGTGATCTCTTAATATCTTCTTTTTAATTTTTTCGTTACTTATTTCTTCTAATAAAATAAAAGCTAAAATAGCGGAACTCATGGTAAACTTTAAAATACTTTATTCAGTATTTGAATATATCAAAGGCTTCCAAATTTATTAATTTTTTATGTTACATTAGTACACAGAAGATTCGAATATTGGTTTTGCGTATGTTCGAAAAGACGAAAATCCAATCAGAATCTGTAACACCGCTGAAAATCAGAATTGGTTTACAATTCTGACAACTACGCAAATCTGTCTTGGATTCCACAACACCCATGATTAATTCGTAATTATTCATTTGTTTATGTTTTATTAATTATATTCAATACAGAAATGATACTCTAAATAACGAAAGTTCTTGAGTTTGAATTTTTTTTTTATTATTTAGCCGAAATATTTCAAATTAAAATTAAGATGAAAAAATTGGATAAAAATAATAGTTGATTAAAAGATCCTAATGTAAATGTAATTATGTACAGGTTGGTGGATAAGTTCCTGCTCTCACCAAGAAATAGCACTACTAGCTCCAATTTTTTCTCAAGTTGGTACGTCTATCGTGAGAACACATACAAAGTTACAACTCATTCCTCCTAATAATTCTTTGTTTACAAGCCATTTGAAGTTGACGTGTCAGAGTATTTATTAGGCCTAAAGACGATCCACTCGGAGGACGACCAAAAACCACATCAGAGATCATTTAGGAAGCTCATAATATTGTTACTGAAAATCCAAGTTTGACTAAGCGTGAAATTGCTAATGCCATAGGCATCTCAGACGAACGAGTACATCATATTTTACATAGAGAATTACATACACACGTTAACAATTCAACAAAAACTGGATCAAAAATTAAATTCTTAGTATAATTTGGAGCATTTTAAGCAGAATTAATCCGATTTCTTGCGTCGTTTTATAGCTATGGATGAGACTTGGATCTACCACCCTGCTTCTAAATTGAAACAAGAACGTTTACAGTGGACTGAAGCTGGTTGTTCAACTCCAAAGCAGCTGAAGTCACAACAATCACCAAAGAAGGTTATGGATGCAAAAGGAATTTTGTTGATTGATTATCTGCAGAAAGGTAAAACAATCAACTCTGAATATTCTTGCAGGCTTTTGGATCAGCTGGATGAAAAAGTTCATGAGAAAAGACCTGGTTTGCAGCACAAAAAAATAATTTTTCATCAAGACAATGCACCTGCTCACAAAGGTGTTTCAACAATGACAAAATTCAAGGATTTAAAGTACAAATTGCTTGAGCACCCACCGTATCCACCGGATTTGGCTCCCAGCGACTATTACCTCTTCAGAAATCTGAAATAATTCTTTCGTGGAATCTGGATCTGTGCTCTATTGTGCCTTGCCCTCATTTATATAGGTCTAGAACTCTGATGAATACCAGGAACTGCTGGGTGCCATTGAGGCAATGTGTTGAATATATAGATCCAAGCGCCTTACTGCAGTTCGCTACGCCATCTACAAGTAGGTGGTTCAGAGCTTTACACTCCATGTCGCACAACCGACAGTATGCGCATGATAACCATGTTGAAAAAATAAAAAAAAACCAGGATTTCAATGTTGTTGGTGACAAAGGTGATTTAGTTTAGTTACATTAAGTTCCGCTTGTAATATAAAATAAATTTTTTAAACACTCATATGACTAATTAGGTCAAGGAAAAATTAATTTTTCGTGTATAAAGGATTATCATTGCAATGAAATCAGACAATAATAAAATTAGTCCCATGGGTTAATTTTGTTTCAAGTTTCATTAAGTAAAAGTAATTGTACAATTGAAGTTCATTGAAAAATAAGTTTTTCAACGCATTTAACTTTCTTCCAATAATATTGTTTATTATTTAATATTCTCTAAAAAGTTTTATTTTTTTATGTAGTGTGTTCCCCATAATATGTGCCACTATCGTGTGACAGAGTGTTCCAATTCGTCTACATAATCATTGTATAAATCTACAAATAGCCAAAGAATCAACTGTGTTCCAAGAACTTTACACAGCTGAGATCACCTGGTCGAAATCTGCATTTTTTGGACACAGAAACAAAAGGAATATATTACAATACCTCTCAAATAATTTTAACAAAAAACCAAAATAAATATATAAAATCAGGTAAAAGTCAATCGTATTCATAAATCAATACAAGTCAAAACAATCTTATTGTATTCACTTCAACAAAAAGAAAAATAAATATAAAAAATCAGGTACAATCAGGAGCAACAATAATAATAATCAATCTACTAAGTAATAAATAATATTTATAAATATTCTAATTTATGGGAGTAGGTATCATTTGACATGCAAAAAGGTGATTAGTGTTATAGGGGGACTCATTGCATGCAGGATATAGATTTTTTATGTCAGGGTCTATTCTGGATAAGTAGGAATTTATCCTGCTACAATACCCAAAACGAAGTTGCTCTAGGGTCACTCTAGTTTCACGCGGCAACTCGAGCTCTTGGTCTGTAATAGGTGGTGTTTGGGACTCCAATTACGTCATTCACTTGAAGGGAGTCAATGAAGGTGTTAATAGTTCCGCTGTGAATGGCGTTCAGTGCCTGTCGGAAATAGATTGCGTCCGAAATTTGGTCGGTATATTGTTTCAGTCCAGAGGAATAAATGGTCCTGATGTTTCTAGGAGGCTTCGCTTCAAGCAAGAGATGGTTTCTGCAAAAACACCCGAGCAGAAATTGCTTGGAAAGAAGTAGTCCTTTACAGGGAACAAGCGAGCCTCACTATGTATATGCAGACTTTCGAATGTGACGCTAAAATTTTATGGTTGTTTACCATTGGAATTTCGACATCATCGACGGAAATTTTGAGGTCCAGTTTGTACACTTTACGGAAGCCGTGCTGCAGTTCGTCTAAGCTCAGATGGTGCGTGAAGGTCCGGAGTAACAAAGCCTCAAGTATTTCCACTACTGGAGAAAGGGTAGTTATCAGGTGACAAGACTTCCCTAGGTTGGCAAGCTTCCCAGGTTTCAGTAGTTGGACCACCATTTTGATTTTCCGCACACCGGTATATGAAGAGTGGTCAATGACAAGTTAGGGACGTTGTTGAGATAACTTACTCCCATCGAGCCAAGAATTTAGAATCAGCATATTTATTCCATCTGGGCTGATGGATTTCGATGACTTTGTTGTTGGTGTAACGGTTGTCTAGTCCCCGCTTGGGTGGTAAGATTCAATTTGGTTGTCGCCGAGGTCATCTAACTGGAGGCCCAGGAAACGAGCTGTTTGTTGTTGTTGTTGTAACGGTTACCTAGTCCCCGTTTGGGTGATAAATTCCAGATTCGTTGTCGTCGAGGTCATCTAACGGGAGGCCCAGGAAACGAGCTGTTTCGGCGGGGTCGGACCATATGGAGAAGGGTGTTAGATGGGTGGGGTTTGTTGGGCATGCAAAGAGGTGGTTAGTGTCATGCGGAGACTCATTGCAGCTGTTTCGACGGGGTCGGACCATAGGGAAATGGGTGTTAGATGAGTGGGGTTCGTTGGGCATGCAAAGAGGTGGTTAAAGTCATGCGGAGACTCATTGCATGCAAGACATATATTTGGTACATATGTCGGGGTCGATTCTGGATAAGTAAGAGTTTTATCTGCTACAGTATCTAGAACGAAGTTGCGCGAGAGTCACTCTAGATTCGCGTGGCAACTCGAGCTATACGTCTGCGATGGGTGGTGGTTTGGCTCCTAGTAGGCCATTCACTGAGAGGGAGTCGGTGAAGGTGTTGATGGCTACACTGTGAATGGCGGTCAGTGTATGTCTAAAGTTTGTTGCGTCCGAGGTTTAGTCGGCGTAATGTCCAATGTCGACGTAATCAAGGAAGGACCTCTAGATGCTCCTACAAGGCGGCTCCTCTTCAAGCAGACGGCTGCAGGGGTGGTTTCTACGAAAACACCCCAGCAGAAACTGCTTGGAGAGGAGCTCGTTATGTTCCTTAGCCGGAAGCATACGGGCCTCACTATGTAGGTGTTTTATTGGGGACATAAAGAGGCATCCCGCGATAGTCCGGCGTGCTGTGTTTTGACATGTCTGAAGCTTCTCCGTCTGCGTTGCACTACATCCAGCTTGTTTAATTCTTCTAAGTTTGGAGTTTTGACCTCGTTTTGACTTAAACAAAGACTTACCGATCCAAACAGGGTTAGATCGCTGAAATAACTGCCCTTGGCCGGATAAAATCCGGGTCAATTCCGGTATCGTAGAACCGGCTATTGTGGGATGCCTTTGCGAAATCGTTGGCTAACACATCTTTTCGCCTTGTACACCGATGCTTGCAGTATAAATTGTCGGTTAAAGAAGTTCCCGCACTTCTGCGTGTCCGAGCAGGCACGAGCGTCGAATTGAAACATGATCATCAACGTGTCTCCTAGGATGAGACAGGGTTTTGACAGTAGTTCAAAGCTTGCACTCTCTGGCCGAGAGATTACATGACTTCAGGTGCTTCACCCATTTCATCCGCTTATGTTGATATACCAGCTTTCGAATCTCCAAATAGAGATCACTTATACGGGGATCACAGGGATCGACCAGGACTGCTAAGACTGCTGCTTCAACTGGGAAATTTGGTCATAATTTCTAAATTCTAACAGCGGGATGGAAGCGAGCAGCAGCGATCATCTTGCAGAATTGACGTTCGTCAAAGAATACGTCCGTAGGAATGGGTTCTGCATTGATGAGGCTCTCGGTGAATTCTTTGACGCCGACACTTCGTTAAAGTTAACGTAGGTGCGGTTGTCCACAGAAGTAAAGTCAGAGTATATACGATTTCTCGATCGATATTATTATGGGCAGATGGTCTGATGCTAATGTTAGCATAGGTCACCAGGTTATGCTGTTTATCAGTCCACGACTAGCGATGGTGATATTATGCGAGCTGCTACAGGTGACCATAGTTCTGGCAGGGGCTTTGTTATTCATTGGGCAGAATGTCGAATCGTCTATCTGTTCCGCCAGATCCATGCCCTTACGAACGTTTAACAGGCAGAAGTGCCAAAGATCGTGGTGCACATTTGGGAGTGAGAGAGTTGTACAGGTCTGATACATACAGGGGCGTAGCTACCGCCGTATTTGCCGTATCAATTATACGGGGGCCCCCAAAGTGTGTAAGGTAAAAGAATAAAAACTTTATAATTTATTTTATTTTACAAATGACAAAATTCTAAGCAATTCCTTTTTTTCCCGCCTTAAGCGGGCGTTCAAAAGTTGGCAACACTCTACATCGTTATGGCGGGCTGCGGGACTTCCCCGTTTTACTTACTTCATCTTCAACTCAGCGGGGAATCCCCGGGAATCCTTCATCGATATCGCGATGTACGTGTACGTTGCTGTACTTTGCATTGGATGTTAAACCACGGAGTACAGTGCACTGTTTATTTACGCGCTTTATATAAATGTGCATTACATTGTAATTCAGTACAAACAATAATGTTCTTCTGGTTTAGCAGTATTAGTAGCGATTTGTAAAAGAAATGAGTGAAAGGAAAAGAGATTATCCCAGCGGCGCTGAGAAAAGAAAAATTAAACAGAAAAGGGACGAGGTTATAAAAAAAGTGCCCAAAATTTCTTCATTTTTTCAGAGACAAGATACTGTAAGGTAAGTACTACCCAACCCATTTATTAGGGGCCCGTAGTGATAAACAAGGAAATCTTTTAATTTCGGTCTGTCCATCTGTGCGTCACAAAAAGTGGTCTCCCCCCTCGATTTTCACAATTATACTGTTTTTAGGGTTCCGTGCCTTGATTAAAAAAAAAAACAAAATTCTAACTTATCTATAGGATCGATTTGTTTTGTTGTTTGTCTATCAGTCCGTATCGTATCGTTAATTGCGTGTTGAGAACTTCAGATGTGCAGACTCGCTTTCGGGTTCTCGTTTTGTATGGCCACTACACTACGCGCTGCGTTTAAATAGCACGCAGGTGTATAGTAATGCACGGACGGGCTGCAGGTGATTTTGTATCTACTAATAGGTACGAGCACAATCCGTGTAGAGTCTGTTTGCGTCTGAACTGAACACTCTCTAACTGTGACCCTTAGTAACGTTATTTATTTATATATAACTCTTTTTAGTTTAGTATCAAGGCATTCGTATTTATTTTTTAACAATTACTCGTTTATTTTTAGATTCTTCTGAAGCATGTTCTTCGTCAATTATCCATCCGGAAATAGAAGAAAGCCAAGCACATACTTTATCGGATGTCCATCCAGAAATCGAGGAACCCCAAGTCAACGATTCTGATATATCTGCAGATTGTAATATAATTTCATCAGATAGAGGAAATTTTGGTGACAATTTAACTAAATGCGAACGAAAAATAATTTTTAAATTAGGTCCATTTAAACCACAAGGACCATTTCCAAAAGTTTCAGAAACGAACCGACCTTTTTCGGCTTATTATTATTCATATTTCAATCAGGCAGGCATAAAAATTATAAGACCATGGTTATGTTATTCTAACGTTTTAAACAAACCGTACTGTCACTTCTGTTGGTTATTAGCAGATCGTCAAAACAAATCGTACTCCTCTGCTTGGGTTAACGGTGTTTCGTTTAGAAGCAATTTCACACAAACTATTCTTGACCATGAAAAGTCACAGCAGAATATTAGTGCCTCACTCTCTTATAATAATTGGTTGCAAGGAAATACCATCGATACTCTATTGAAAAGTAAAATTACATTCTGGAGAGATGTACTGCATCGTATAATTAATGTTATAATTACTTTAGTATCTTGTAATCTACCTTTGAGGGGGCATGATTCTGATTCTGGCAATTTCACGTCTGCTATCTAACTATGATGCAACTTTAAAAGAACTTCTTCTAAAACCGAAAGGTGAAATAAATTATTTAAGCCCTACGATTCAAAATGAAATTATTAGTTTGCTTGGTACCACCGTTAGGAACAATATTATCTCAGAAATTAAAAAAGCTCCATTTCTGACAATAATTCTGGATACAACACAAGACTTGTCAAAAATTTACCAACTATCTGTAGTTTTTCGATATATCTCGGTTACAGAAAATGATGATAATGTGCCTAAAGAAATAAAAATCTGTGAATCCTTTTTAGGATTTATAGCAGTAACCGATTGCAGTGCTGCAGGTCTGAAAACTGTCATTTTAAATTTGACTAAAGAATATGGAATTGATTTGACTATATGTAGAGGACAGGGATACGATGGAGCAAATGTTATGTCGGGTGTGTATGGAGGATTACAAACCTTAATAAAAGAGCATGCTCCAAATGCCGATTATGTTCATTGTGCTGCGCACGCTTTAAACTTAGTTTTGAACGATGCTGCGAGACATGTTCGTGAAGTATCGACTTTTTTCGATAATTTAGAAAAAATATATACTTTTTTTGGCAATAGTATAAAACGCTGGGCTATACTAAGTGACGATTCATCTGAAAAATATTTGATTACCCTTAAAAAGGTATGTCCTACCAGATGGTCTTCTAGGAACGACGCTTTATTAGCAGTAAAGAAAAATTTTTTACTAATCATGAAAACTTTGTACCAACTAAATTTAATTTCAAATAAAAAAGATGAACGTGAAGAATGTAAAAGTATAATTAATATTTTAGAGAGTTTTGATTTCTTAGTGCTCGTTACATTTTTTTCTTCACTATTTGAAATTATTAATCCTGTTTCTAAAGCTCTACAGCATGAAAATAATGACTTACAGAAATCTAGTATTTTATTAAGTAATCTTTTAAATAGATTGTGCCAATTAAGAAATCAGAATTCATTTAATAGTTTGCTAAATGAATCCAAAGATTTAGCAAAAGAGTAGGTGGTAACAACTGTTTTTAAAAACAGTAGGCGAAAGATAACGAAGCGTTTTTTTGATGAGTTATCACAAGACGAGAGAATTTCCGACCCGGAATCCTATTTCAAAGTCAATGTATACTATTGCTGTTTAGATATACTAATTTCTCAAACTAAAGAAAGATTTCAGAGCCTTAGCAACCTGAGTAGTATATTCGAAATATTACAACCGGAGAAACTCCTATCTTCTTTAAGCGAAGAGATATTAAACGCTTCCGGAAAACTGTCTGCTAAATACAGTAAAGACATCTCACTTAATCTTTGTGCCCAATTAAAGGCTCTAAAAACATGCTTAAATTCTGAAATTAAAAAAATTTATTCCATTAAAGAACTCAGTGAATTATTGCTAGTAAAATTCAATAGTCTTGTATCCAGTTTTCCCGAGGTAATCACAGCATGCTTTTTATTCTTGACCCTTCCAGTTACAACCGCAACGGCAGAAAGAAGTTTTTCAAAATTAAAACTAATAAAAATTACTTAAGAACTTCGATGGGACAAGAACGGTTGTCAGACATTCACTATTGTCCATAGAGGCAGAAACTTTAGAAAAACTAAAATCATCATCAGCCATAAATGATTTAATAAATCAGTTTGCCGAAAAAAAGGCAAGGAGAGTGAATATTTAAAATTCGATTTTTATTTGTAAAATGGGTAAATTATGTGATAAATAAATATTTCTTCTCACAATATTTTTTTTCTTTTGTGAAAAATCTTTACCTCCATATAGGAGTTAGGTTAGGTTAGGTTAGCGGGTCGATCCTAAGAAGGATCACACTTGGACAGCTTAAACGCCGGTCCGTTGTGGTACTCAAAACTCCTATGAGCCGGATCAACTTGTTGAGATGGCCAATATCTGTTTCGGCCAGATCTTCTGGACCGCCAAAAGTATGATTGCCGAGATGTTTCAATCTCAACCTAACAAAAGCCGGACAATGGAGGAGAAAGTGCCGGGATGTTTCCTGGTCGCCGACCAGCGTCTGCTGAGCTCCTGCGAGGTCCATTGGTCCAGAGCGAGAATGCAAGACGTTAGTGGAGAACCAACTCGATCCCTTTCCGATGTGAGCGGGGCAAGGGTACCCCCCCTGGCCAGCTCTTCGGCCTTGCAATTCCCAGCGATTCCGCTGTGACCAGGCACCCAAACGAGCCTGATATTGAAGTAGCCTGATGCTAATTCTAGCGAGGACAGACACTCCTTGACTAGCTTTGAACGCACGGTTCGCGCACTCAGGGCTTGTATTGCCGCTCTGCTGTCGGAGTGAATGCTCACCTCTCTAAACGTAACAGTACTTCTACCGCCACCTTGATCGCGGCCACTTCCGCCTGAAAAACGCTACAGTGGTCCGGTAGCCTGAAGCAAAGATTGACGGAGAGCTCTTTACAGAAAACCCCCCGCTCCAACTTTCCCTCCTAGCCTCGACCCATCCGTGAAAAAACTCACCGCGCCTCTTCTCCAGCGGCTTCTTCCCCTCCACATCTCCCTCGTCGGGATATGAGCAGAGAAAAAGCCGCCTCGAGAGGCCGCTGTGACGCAGTGATCCAAATTTTCAGGAATGCAGGTGAAGGAGGAGAGAATTGCGGCGTGTCCTTGTTCGGACCTCTTCACAATACAATCCAAAAAAATTTTTATACGGGGCCCTGACAAGGCACGCTACGCCACTGGATACATATTCCTCAAGTATATTGGTTCTTTGCGGCTCTATTATCTATGTATACATAAAATTGCCGAACAAATAATGCATACACAAATCAAATTACATACATATATATATGCGTACGCATGTAAATATGTCATCCGCAGAAACTACAAACATTGTTCTACAAAAACAACAATCGTCACAAGTCAATATGTCACCCAAATAGGCGAAGCCCAAATTTATAGTAAATTACACAACAACAACATTTTCATTCATGAATGCGGGCGTACTTTTAACAAGCAACCTCGCTTCATTCATAAAAATAGATACCTACAAGCGTCTTTTCACGACGATGGCAAAAGCTAAATATTATAAACTGAACAAATTTCTGATATTCCCTCTAGAAGGGAAAAGTGACAACCCCGCAAAAATGAGTATTAAAATATTTTTGAATAAAAGTGACAACATAGTATATTTGTCGATTTACAATTCAAGAAACTTTTTAAAGAAAATATTCAATATTCCTCTGATTTATGTATACAGTTAACCCCGGTTAAGTATCACTCCTCCAATCCCTCTTATCTGCCTGTGTCTTGCTGCATCTCACGTTTTTTTCTTAATTTTTTAAGGAAAACGGTAATTTTTTTTTAAATACATAGAAATTATTTTTTTGGTACCACTCGCTTAAGTACCACAATCGCTTATGTACTACAAATCACAAAAGCTCTTCAACTTTGGTTTTGGCACTTAACCGGGATTGACTGTATTTGCCAGAAAATGTACATAAGTGCGTATGTAAATATTTGAATTTTTTGTACACAAATCTGCCCGTATATATGCACACGACTTGTTGACTTTGTTTCCATTACGCATGCCACGTTGTATGTATATGAATAGGGGTTGATTTTGCACTTGCCATGTTCGATGTATGTTTGTAAGAGTGTGTATGGTTCTGATTTCCCATGAAACAATGAGTGTACATATTTACATACATAGTTGCATGTAGACAAATTAACAATTATAATGGGTACTTTTATATTTGTTTACATGCACACATAATTATATATATATAAATATATATATAAGAATATTTGCGACCGCTTGGTCTTTTCTTATAGGGTTATGTTAAGCAAGAGGTGAACAAAATCAAACCCAGAAATCTGACTGAACTGAAGCAGTCCATTAAATACATATTTGAGGCAATCCTGACTTCAATCCTTCAGTCCGCATTAATTTTCTAATTAGGTGTCGCATATGCGTGGCAGAGCATGGAGGAATAATTAATTGTATAAAATAAAATTAAAATTTTCTATACAATACAAAAAAAATGTATAAAAAAGAAACTTATAACGGTTTATTTTTGTAGCATGATTCGTGAGCCGCCCTGTATATGCAGAATATCTTAAAGTTATATGTAAATTCATTTATTTAAATTAATTTATGTTAATTTATTTTTACTTTCTTGTGAGTTATTAATAATAATATAAACATATTTTGATATATTTCTTAAAATAATTCAAGTGCTTGACACCATTATGGAGTCATAAAAGTACAGAATTGTGTTTTGCCGTCGGCATTTTCATATCCTGTGTAAAAATATTTGTAAATTTGTCTATAAACAACATATGTATGTAGATATGAACATTCATATTACTTCATGTGAAATCTCCGTTGACACGGTCAACCAATGATCGAAGCTCACGTTCTTTGCTTTTATGTCAAAGAGTCAATCTGTCGAAGGACTGACGCGACGACAAAGCGTCACAACATTGTGTTGTTGGTAGAAAATCCGAGATGTGCCGAAAAATAAACGAACGCTCGCCGATTGTCATCGCTTCCCTTGCCGCTCTAACAGCTTTGCCCACAAATCATTGTAGGTATGTATGTTTTTATATGAACATGCTACACTACAAACATTGTTCTACAAAAACAACAATCGTCACAAGTCAATATGTCACCCAAATAGGCGAAGCCCAAATTTATAGTAAATTACACAACAACAACATTTTCATTCATGAATGCGGGCGTACTTTTAACAAGCAACCTCGCTTCATTCATAAAAATAGATACCTACAAGCGTCTTTTCACGACGATGGCAAAAGCTAAATATTATAAACTGAACAAATTTCTGATATTCCCTCTAGAAGGGAAAAGTGACAACCCCGCAAAAATGAGTATTAAAATATTTTTGAATAAAAGTGACAACATAGTATATTTGTCGATTTACAATTCAAGAAACTTTTTAAAGAAAATATTCAATATTCCTCTGATTTATGTATACAGTTAACCCCGGTTAAGTATCACTCCTCCAATCCCTCTTATCTGCCTGTGTCTTGCTGCATCTCACGTTTTTTTCTTAATTTTTTAAGGAAAACGGTAATTTTTTTTTAAATACATAGAAATTATTTTTTTGGTACCACTCGCTTAAGTACCACAATCGCTTATGTACTACAAATCACAAAAGCTCTTCAACTTTGGTTTTGGCACTTAACCGGGATTGACTGTATTTGCCAGAAAATGTACATAAGTGCGTATGTAAATATTTGAATTTTTTGTACACAAATCTGCCCGTATATATGCACACGACTTGTTGACTTTGTTTCCATTACGCATGCCACGTTGTATGTATATGAATAGGGGTTGATTTTGCACTTGCCATGTTCGATGTATGTTTGTAAGAGTGTGTATGGTTCTGATTTCCCATGAAACAATGAGTGTACATATTTACATACATAGTTGCATGTAGACAAATTAACAATTATAATGGGTACTTTTATATTTGTTTACATGCACACATAATTATATATATATAAATATATATATAAGAATATTTGCGACCGCTTGGTCTTTTCTTATAGGGTTATGTTAAGCAAGAGGTGAACAAAATCAAACCCAGAAATCTGACTGAACTGAAGCAGTCCATTAAATACATATTTGAGGCAATCCTGACTTCAATCCTTCAGTCCGCATTAATTTTCTAATTAGGTGTCGCATATGCGTGGCAGAGCATGGAGGAATAATTAATTGTATAAAATAAAATTAAAATTTTCTATACAATACAAAAAAAATGTATAAAAAAGAAACTTATAACGGTTTATTTTTGTAGCATGATTCGTGAGCCGCCCTGTATATGCAGAATATCTTAAAGTTATATGTAAATTCATTTATTTAAATTAATTTATGTTAATTTATTTTTACTTTCTTGTGAGTTATTAATAATAATATAAACATATTTTGATATATTTCTTAAAATAATTCAAGTGCTTGACACCATTATGGAGTCATAAAAGTACAGAATTGTGTTTTGCCGTCGGCATTTTCATATCCTGTGTAAAAATATTTGTAAATTTGTCTATAAACAACATATGTATGTAGATATGAACATTCATATTACTTCATGTGAAATCTCCGTTGACACGGTCAACCAATGATCGAAGCTCACGTTCTTTGCTTTTATGTCAAAGAGTCAATCTGTCGAAGGACTGACGCGACGACAAAGCGTCACAACATTGTGTTGTTGGTAGAAAATCCGAGATGTGCCGAAAAATAAACGAACGCTCGCCGATTGTCATCGCTTCCCTTGCCGCTCTAACAGCTTTGCCCACAAATCATTGTAGGTATGTATGTTTTTATATGAACATGCTACATATTGACGAAGATTTTTGCGAGCCACGGAAAAATATTTTAGAATTGTGAAATATTTTAAATCGACAAAACCTTTGTTGCCACTTTTGTCATTGATTTCTGTGTTTGCAGGGTTGTCACTTTTCTCTTCTAGAGGGAACATCAGAAATATGTTCAATTTATCATTTCTAGCTTTTGCCATCGTCGCGAAAAGACGTTTGTGGGCAAACGCATGCTCAGCGTTCATGAATGAAAATGTTGTTGGTGTGTGATTTACTACAAATTGAGGATTTGTCAATTTGGCTGCCATATTGATTTCTAGTGCTAATGCTATTTGAGACAATTGTTGTTTTTGTACAACAATGTTTGTATTTTGTCTATTGGCTGACGTACTTACATTTGTACGCTTAAATGTCTGTAGATTTGTGTATGCATCACTTATTTTGCGCGGTCATGCGCATATTTGTACATACATACTTTCATATAAAGCAGTGCGCTCACATGTTTTTATTGATAATTGATAATATATTATTACAAGTATATTATATAATATAACATATGTACATAAATAAATTATTAATTCTGTAACAGCTGAAATTAGAAAATTATGAAAATAGTAAAATATCATTTCTTGCATAATCTTTCACATTTTATCAATGTAGCATTTGTGCAAAAAAATCATATTTGTATTTTTTGTTTTCTCATTCATTTCATTTCATTTTTCTCTTTGTGTTGGGAGATACGTAATTTGTCAGAGAACGCTGTTATAAATTCTCATTTCTGTTAAATAACAGCAAATATTACAGAAAATGGTGAACTCCTTGATCTCAAATTTTCAGCCAACCAATCGAGCATCATACAAAATTCACTTTGCACCTTCTCGTTCATTTAAGTTCTCGGTTGGACCTTCTCTATATTTTACATTCTCTGCTTCAGATATTTGTTTTGACAGAAAAGTATGATGTATGCTTTTGTATGAGTACGTATACATCGAAGCGAAACGCAGTAAAACGAAGAAAAATTGTGGGCAACTTTCATTTTTTTACACTTTGCCAAGCAACAGTCGCTAATTCTGACATACCCTTTGCTTTCCTCGCTTTGTTGTTACAGTATAAATTGTCAAGCAAAGCGAGAAAGTTACATGTGAATTGAACCATTATTTGTAAGAAAAAAGAATTGCTAGAAAAATCAATGAAATAGTGCTTGTTTAAATTATACCTGTTGAAATCTAGATTTGGAAAAATTCTCCTAACTCCGTCATACCTTCTTTCTTCAATAACTTACCTTTTATAATATAAACTGCTTGAAAATCGAATTGAGGAAAGTCTCATTCAGTTGATTTATCTTAATTGCCACAAGACGGTTCTCAAAACCCCTAAAATAGCCAGGAAAAAACATTTGCTCTGTGCACTGGATATTGGAAGTGGTATGATTTTTTCAAATACTCTGGGCGATATAATATTTTGTGACGAAACTAAACTATGATTGATGCATGGTGTACTAAGCCAGGTTTGGAGAACTTTCTGATAAGGTTTATAGGTGTGAGCAACTGTTTTTCAATGATGTGATAATGAAGGAGACATAGAAATTTTTCAAAAGAAATTGTCTAGAAGCGCGATTAAGGCTGGGCTTATTGAATTTTATGACTCAAGAAAACTGAAATACAAGCTGAATCAGAACAAGAATACAAAACACAAACTTTGTTTTTATTAGTCTACTTAGTTGAAGATTTAAATAATAATAGATATTTTGCAAGGTATTAATAGACAAATAAATATTTAAATTAATGTACACATAAAATAGATTTAAGATACATACCTTCTGCTCAAATATAAACGAGACTGGCTCAAACAACAAAAACGGTTAATTATTCTTCAATATTTATTTTATCCCCTTCAAAATAGTCACCATTAGAGGCGATACACATATGCCACCTTTTTTTCCAATCTTCCTAACACTTCTGGTAGGCCGCTTTAGGTATGGCTTTCAGTTCCTTCTTCGAATTCTCTTTTATGACTTCAATCGACTGAAAATGCTTTCCACGAAGCGGCAATTTGAGTTTAGGGAAAAGAAAAAAGTCACACGGTACCATGTCGGGTGAATACGGTGCTTGCGGAACAATATTTACGTTGTTTTTGGTCAAATAATCGCGTACAAGACGAGACGTATGAGCTGGATTTTGGAACAAGTCGAGCAGACACACGTCTCATGCCCAAAACATCGTGAATAATGCTATGAGCGGATCCATTTGATATGTTGAGTTCACTAGCTATCTCTCTTTCAGTCACACGACGATTTTCTAACACAATTTTCTTTACTTTTTCGACGTTTCCTGTCCAAAAAACCTAAGCAAAAAAAAATATGGCCATATGTCATGTCCTTGTCTAGTTATGGATAAAGTCTCGTTTTGCGTTGAGCAGAAGGTAAACCTCATGATTCGATTAATAAAGGTTTGAAAATTATGTCAGCTACGTTTTGACACTGCGTTACAAAAAGTTGTATTTGCGAAGTACGATTAGAAACTATTTCTTTAAAAAAAAGTTTCGAACGATTACTTAACTCGTTAACGGAGGAATTAAAATATATTCCCAACTTTCAAAACAACGAAGTACGAATGGAAACCTTTCATTTGAAAGAAGGTTTACATAGTAGTTACGCAACGAAAATATAAAGAAATTTAAGTTCATTTATTAATTATCCACTTTTGTATTTCTTCCAGCCGTCTTCAACACGTCGATCTCCAGTTTCATTGTAATTTTCAATTTTGCAACCTTTTTAAATCTGCTTTCTCCTGTACGTTATTATCTAGGAAATCTCCTTTAAGTCAATCGGAATAACTTATATTTTATAACTTTTTATCTTAGAGGCTTCTTTCATATTAGCCATCTGTACCCTCCCCTCTGCTTGAACTTTTCTTCAATCGCATATGTATGTCTAAATTCACGAAATGAACTGATCATCATTTCGATATAAATACATATGTATGTAACCAAAATATATATAAACGAATATACGCCGTCCCTTGCATATACTGAAAATCTCACACTCTTAGTGGGACTATAGTATATTTAATATTATAAACAATAGGTGCACATCTATAGTAATGAAAAGTTAATTAATTAATTTGGACAATCTATACAATCTTGTACTCAAAAAGTTAATGGTTATATATAACATAAGTTTAGGCACACATATTCTGGTCATTCTGACTCATTTAAAAAAATGTATTGCCGCAGGTTTGCTGTCATTCTGATCATATGGAATGGTGCGATTATTTTTTCGCCTTTTAAACTGATCACGCTTACTTTGGTTCTCGTTTGGTGATAATTCCTAGGCGATTCACTTATCAGTACGAAGTTTTTTTAAAATTTCCATATGTTTATGCAAATTATATACATATTAACAAATATAATGTATGTATTGATGTTATTAATCTTTTTTCTTTTCAATGTTCTTTATTATAAATATGTATGTATGTATTTTTTTCTTTCATGGAAGTAGAACTAGATTGCAAAATCATTTAAATCCCGACTGATTATTATAATTATCGCTGTGATTTTTACGTGTCATGCATATGGCCGCATGCAAGAATATGTATAAATACATATAAATATTTATATATACTGTTGCATATTTATTTATTACCATCTACAATAAGACCGGGGAAATGAGCAATGTCTTCGTACTGATAATGTGCGCGTGCCATAATAGAACTGTCTACCTAAAATCTAAAAACCGCGTGGCGTGACACTCGTCTATGCAAAAAATATTACCAATAATCATTGAAATATAAAGAATAATAAGCAATTTTTAATTTGAAAATTCAATAACATGTGTTCAAAAGAATATACATAACATATGTACTAAATATATACTTGCGTACAATACAAATACAATGTAAATATACGAACATAAGTATCTTAGGTAAAACTATTTATATACCGACAGATTTCAATTTCAATTAACTTAATCAAAATTTAATCAAATTTACAAACAATAACAATTTGCAAAAGTAACAATAAATATTTTTTAGATACAAAAAGTTGTAGTTAAAAAAACAAAATTGTTCGCAATACGAATGTTCACCACTTTTAAGTAAAGAAATCTCTAGATAATATCTTGTTACACAATCAGAACAGTTTTAGTAGATACACAAAGGTAAAACTTTGTCGAATACTACAAGTCAAAAAAAATAAATATCTTCTTCAAAGCTTTAAAAATCAAAAATATTCATTATTCATTTTAAATTCAGTTTTTAATGAAATTTGATTCCAAATTCGTTTTTGTACATACATATATATTACAATATTTCAATGGAGGATCCAAATTCAACATTGTTGCCATATATTTTGGAGACCCTAAGCCGCAAGCCAGAGCTCTGTAAATACTTTGCAAACCAATACTGTTTTTTTTTATTTGCTTCTAATAAACACATGTATGTACGTATGTTCTTGTATGTGCGTTGCAGGTGACACTTTCGATCATATTTGCAAAGACATTGAAGAACAACTAATTGCTGATAATAATACACGCTATGGCAATGTGCGAGTCGCTTTGCAACGTGCTTTAAACGTGGGCCAATCGCTAGGAATCTTAACTTTGACTAACGAAAACATACGCATGCCTTTCAACTTTCGTTCAAGCACAGCTAAAAACACAAAAATTATGCCAATTTCAGGGCACCAAGAAGTTCAACAGCCAGCAATAGGAACTGGAAACCCGGTGGTTCAAAATGATACTGATAAGAACATAATAGTACCTTCGACGACGCATGTAATACGTAATTCACATCATATCTTAAATATTGATTAACTTATGCATTTTAGAATCGTAACCTGCCAAACAATTTTGATGGTCGACGAGGTAATCCCGACTTTGGCTTTGCACCGCCTAAACGTTCCAAAAAAATTCGAGGCCGTCCAAGAGGAAGCAGTTGTGCACGGAAATCAACAGCTACTCGAAGTTATTCACGCGGAAGGTCGGGACGTGGCCGCAAACGAGCCCGTAGTGCTAATGGAAGAAAAATCAATAGGAGACGCTAGAACTTGTGTTTTCAATATAAATCAACTGTACTATGTAATTTCACAAACAAAATTTGTATATTAAAATACATTTCCTCATGCCAAAATATTTATATATTTTTATACTCTCGCAACCTGTTGCTACAGAGTATAATAGTTTTGTTCACCTAACGGTTGTTTGTATCACCTAAAACTAATCGAGTTAGATATAGGGTTATATATATATAAATGATCAGGATGAAGAGACGAGTTAAAATTCGGGTGACTGTCTGTCCCTCCGTCCGTCCGTCCGTCTGTCCGTCTGTCCGTCCGTGCAAGCTGTAACTTGAGTAAAAATTTAGATATCTTTATGAAACTTAGATATGTTTCTGGGTACCGTTAATCAAAAACAAATAAATTACCATAACTAAGCTCCGCAATAAGATATAAGACTGTTATTTGGTACACAGGATCACATTAAGGAAGGGCATCTGCAGTTAAAATTTAAAAGTAGGCGTGGTCCCGCCTCTAATAGGTTTAATGTGCATATCTCCTAAAAATCTAATGTTATAATAACTCTCCATATAACGGTACTGTTAAAAACTACTAAAAGCGCGATAAATCAAGCACTAAACACGCCAGAGACATTAAATTTTATCTCTGGGATGGTATGCGATGACTTTATAGGAACCGCATCCAAAATTAGACAGTGGACGTGGCACAGCCCACTTTTAGGTGAAAACCCTTATCTTGAGATCTGCTTAACCGATCTCAACCAAATTCGGTACGTAACATTCTTCTCATATTTCTATGTTATAGTGCGAAAATGGGCGAAACCGGACTACAACCACGCCTACTTCCCATATAACACCATTTTAAATTCCATCTGATTCTTTCACTTTCCACTATGCATATCAAGCAACAATGATTATATCGGGGTAAAACTTTGCGTGAATAATACGTTTAAAGTATGCCACCTTGTGACCAAAAATTGTCTAAATCGAACCAAAACTGTTCAAGCCCCTAAGTACTAAATATGTGGACCCCAGTGCCTATAGTTGACCTTCTACCGAAAATATCAGCCAATTCACAAAGAAATCTTAAACGAGTATACCATTTGATTTTGCGAGAGTATAAAATGTTCGGTTACATCCGAACTTAGCCCTTCGTTACTTGTTCGTTATGCGATTGTTATACAAATGAATTAAACATATAAAAAAATTTAAATTGGTTCCATTTTAGGAACAAAGATACACCTTTATAAGTAAAACACGCGTTCAGATTTTTATTGAGATAGCTCACATATTAGCTCATATATGTGGTATAAAGTCCCCCGGAAATTCAAAAATCTTTATATTAGGAATAAGGGAAGTATTGACTCGATTCAACCCATTTTTGACATACAGATATATTATTATATGAAAAGGATCCTCTCGGAATTTCAATTATATATCTCACACATTGACCGATAAAAAGTTAACTATAGGCACTGGGGTCCACATATTCGGTACCTAGGAGCTTGAACACTTTTGGTTCGATTTAGACAATTTTTAGTCATAAGGCGGCATACTAAGGCATTATTCGTGCAAAGTTCTATCCCGATACATTGACTGGCGCTTGATTGGCATACTGGAAAGGAAAGAAACAGATGGAATTTAACACTAAAACTACGAACCGTTCAAAATGACCGGTTGCATCATTTGCTTATACCATTTCCTCTTTATTCCTATTTAATATTTTACGATTATGTCATGATTTGTATTAAATTTGTGTACAGAACAATAGATTATTTTGTTCTTACGCTTCTTATTTTCAGAGAGAGAGAGACCTATTTGAAGTAGGTATATAGTAAATCTTCGTAGTTCTAGTGTTAAAATTGTGTTATGTAGAAAGTAGGCGTGGTTGTTGTCCGATTTCGCAAATTTTCACACTGTAACATAGTCATGTTAGAGTATGACCGAATTTGGTTAAAATCGGTGAAGTATCTCCCGAGATATTGATTTTTCCCTAAATGTGGTCCGGAGATATGCGATTCGTTGTAGCAAATACCAGTTTTGTATCCTAATTTGCAGCTCAGTTATTACAATTTATAGGTTTTGGATTAATTACGTTTTGTGGGCGTGGCTGTGGTTTGTATACGCCGATATATACTGAACTTCTTGAACATGTGTAGGATGATTCATCAAGATATGTAATATTTTTACTCAAGTTATATCTTGTTAGTTTTAGTTGATACAAACAACCGTTAGGTGAACAAAACTAATATATATATATATGAGGACTTCAACTATCTGACTTTAATAAATGTGATTTCTTAATGGAATTTTGAAGTAATATTTTACTGATAATACTTGTATCGTGGTGTCAAAAATGAATAAAATTGAGTTAATACATTCCCCAAACAACATACCTAATATACGGACTTGGATGGCTTTTTTAAAATTTTTTTTTACCATATATGCCGGTCAAGATGTGAATATTTTAGCAAAATTAAGGGTGGGGAGAGGGGTGGTAAGGTTAATTCGTACAAAAATCCCTTTATTGAAATCATTGGTTAATTAAATTATGACACTGAAGAGTGTTGTATAAAATGTTGCCAAAAAATATTAAAAAAGTAAGGAATGGCTAAGTTCGGATGTAACCGAATATTTGATACTCTTGCAACTTGCAAGAATCAAATCCGGTGAAATATCTTCAAATGTTAGCAAAACTTTATATTAAGAAACGTTGCGAAAGAGTACAACATTCATTATTTAACAAAATCGTGAAAGAATTACGATCAAATTTGGCATTTAATTAAGTTATACACGGTGGCTCACGATTCGTGCTACAAAAACAAACCGTAATAACTTTTTTCCTGTTTGAGTAATCGACTTAGTTTTTATTTATATATCAGGTTATTATTTAAATTTTTTGAAAATGATTGCTTGTGATATCGAAAAGAGGGTTTGGATAGTGCAGCGGTACCATGCTTTGCAGTCCGTCTTTTGCGTCCAAAGGGAATTCAGACGGAGTTTTGGCGGCACTCCCCCGAGTAAATGGACCATTATGAAGTTGGTAAACATATTTGCCGAATCTAAAAGTATGGCAAGAATACCGTACAATCGAGATCCATATGTATGTGTTCAAGAAACATTCGCGGTTGTTGCATTGTCAATTCTGGCAAATCCAAGAGTTTCGACTCGCAACTTATGAGCACAACTTGGAGCTAGCAGACGGTCATTACAACGGATAATTCATGATGACTTAAACCTGTTTACGTAAAAAGTCCAAATAATAAGCGGGTAAAATCCTCTAGATTTGTCAATTCGCTTAGAATTTTGCCAACAAATAATTGAAATGCTCGAAGAAGACCATAACTTGATAAGTTGCCTGTTTATGTCTGATGAGGCTCATTTTAATCTAAACAGAAATGTAAATAAGCAAAATCGCCAAATATGGAGTGAATCAAATCCAGAAATAATCCACAAGACGGAACTTCACCCAGAACGAGTCACTGTGTGGTGCGGGTATTATCGGGATATACTTCTTTAAAGAAAACGGTCTAACAGTAATTGTCAATGGGCACCGTTATTTAAAAATGTTGAATGAGTTTTTTACCCAGAACTGCGTCGAAGAAATATCCCTTTCAATAGCGTTTGGTTCCGGCAAGATGGAGTAACTGCACACATAGCCTGACCGGTTATGCGGAGTTCCAACGAAAATTTGAAAACAAATTAATATCAAAAAACTCCACTTTCCGCTGAACCCCAAGGTCACCTGACTTGACTCCACCAGACTTTCTTTTATGGGGTTATGTCAAACAAGAGGTGTACAAAACAAAACCCAAAAATCTTACTGAATTGAAGCAGTCCATTAAATCGATAATTGAGGCAATCCCGATATTTAGCACGATTCTTGGGCCACCCTGTATAATAGGTCATAGACCCAGTAAATTTTGTAACTATATGTTACTTGCCGTCAGCGAAAATTATATTAAAATCATCCTCAGATGAGATATATCGGACAGAAACTTAACCGAAGAGGCTAAATTTAATATATTGAGTTGATGTGCAAAGCATCAACCAGAAGATCACAATTGATGATATTTGGGATATGCGACTAAGACCAAGATCTAGACCAACTCCAATCATTTCAGCGGTTTGTTAGAATAATGGAAATTATTATATGTAGTATAATATAATTTCACATATTTGCGGCATTAAACTAATGTAAATCCAATATTATACTTTCAGTAAATTTTGCTAAGATATCTTATTAGATATATTTATTAGATATATGGGAGATTGACACGATTTTATCCATTTTTGGCATTACCATATATTATTAGAAACAGATACCCTCTGAGTTTTACTAATTTATCTCCCATACCGTCAACATTATATAACTAGTAAAGTCAACCGGATGTTTGAAAATCCTGATAATCGTTTAATGGAGGCATCCGTATTTCAACTCGTCTCTTTATCCTGATCATTTATATATAACTCCATATCTATCTCGATTAGTTTAACAAAATTATACTCCATAGCAAGAATACTCTGTTGCGAGAGAATTCAACATTCATTATTGGATGAAATCGTGGATAAATTACAATCAAATTTGGTAGCTTCTTGACTTATATTGAAGGTCAGGATCGGAATTCATTATATTAGGGATATGAGGTTTAGACCGAGTTATAGACCAATTCCGATCAATTCCATTTATATTAAGCAGTAAAACACATAATCTTTAAGAAATCTTGTCCATTCAATTTCGTTAAAATATTACACATTTTGACTAACCTGAACTGTATAAATCCGGGTGGCAGGTCGGAAATTATTATATAGGCTGTATTGCGATAGAGAATAGTATACTTGAGAATATATTTTCAAGCAATTTTATAAATATATAGTTACATACTGAACGACATATTCGGCAAAAAACTTGATAGAACAACGAAAATCATTATACATATGTATGTAGTACATGGGAGTTGGGGTATTTCGTAGACTAAATACACATATTTTCCGCAATAAGCTGTAGTATATCTGATATTATACGTTCAGTTAATTTTACTAAGATATCTTACATATTTACCGATATATTTGGTATAAGTTCAACCAGAAGCTTGAAAATCTGATATTAGGTATTGGGAGACAGGTAGAGGTAGTAAGTTCAACCAGAAGCTTGAAATTCTGATATTAGGTATTGAGAGACAGGTAGAGGTAGTATTGACGGGATTTTGTCTATTTTATCACATGCTATTAATATGCCACATACCAATAAAATACTCCGTGGGTTTCATTAAGGTACCTGACATATCATCACTCAAATATATGAAGTAAAGTCAGCCGGATATTCGAAAATCCTGATATTAGTTATATGAGGCTATGGCAAGTTTTCACCTGATGTTATCCATTTTGTGCACAAAGATAAACAGTTAATGAAACACGTCCTCTCATTTTCATTAAGATAACTCATATATTGGAGGATATATGCGATATAAAGTCAGTCGGAAGTTCGAAATTTTCCAAGGGTATATTATTATCAAAGAAACAATATCCCCGAATTTCAATAATATGTTTCAAAATTCTGAATAGTACCTATATGGGGGCGAAGGCTTGTTTTCGCCCGATTTAATCCATTTTATGCACAAAGATACACCGTTATTAGAAAAAAGGCTCTCTCAATTTCATTAAAATAACTACCACATTGACCGATATACATACGTATGTGGTATAACTAAGAGAATTATTGATCCGATAAAACCTATGTTTAACATACAGACATACTATTATCGGGAAAGGACTCTCTCCGAATTGTAATAATATACCTGACAGATTTACCGATATTTTCGTTAAAAAGTCAACTATAGGCACTGGGGACCACATCTTCGGTATCTGATTCGATTTTTACAATTTTTAGTCATAAGGTTGCACATCACAAAGGCACTATTCGTGCAAAGTCTTATTCCGATATATTCGTTGGTGCTTGGTTTGTAGGTATATTAGAAAGTAAAAGAACCAGATTTATTAATTAATTTAAAATTGTGTTATATGGGAAGTAGGCGTGCTTGTAATTCGATTTCACTCTTTTCCGCACTGTAAGATTGAAATATCATAATAATGTTATGTACTGAATTTGGTTGAAATTGGTTGAGTAGGTCCGGAGAAATAACATTTTTCGTAAAAGTGACACCGACTCCTATAAAGCCCTCTTGTACCGTCACGAATGTACAATAAAATTTGATGTCTTTGACGCATTTAGTTATTGATTTATCACACTTTTAGTAGTTTTTAACAAAACCATTATATGGGCAGTGGGCGCGGTTACCATCCGATTTCACCTATTTTCACACTGTCGTAAGAAGAGTAGAAGAGATTTGTCTTGTACCAATTCGGGTGATATAATTTTAATGGTTTGAAATATATATATACATTAAACCTATTAGAGGGCGGGGCCACGCCCAATTTTTAAAGATTTTCAAAACACAGTTGACTCTCCCTAATGGAATTCCTTGGGCATAATTTAATACAGGCAGACAGTCAACCGGATTTCAACTCGTCTCGTCATCGTGATCATCTATATACAGATAGCTCTATATCTATCTCGGTTAATTTTAGTTGATATAAACAACCGTTAGGTGAACAAAACTTTTATACTCTATAGCAACATGTTGCAAGAGTATAAAAATTACGGTAGGGGCTTAACCTGACGGCTATATAAAGATAGCTAATTTAGCAGAAAAACAAGTATTACTCGATTTTACTGTAATTAACAAGTAAGTAAGGGTATACCATTTTGTATTTTCGGAACTAGCAAAGATCACCGATTGACCAGTATTTTCAGTAAAAAATCAGTCATATGCACTTGGTCCATATATTTGGTGTCTCGGTCCTTGAAAAGTATAGTACGATTTTGATAATTTTTGGGCGTAAGATGAAATACCTTGGAGGCACTATTCTTGCAAAGTTTTATTCATTGATGTTTGATTGGTATTCTGAAGAGTGAAAAATCGGATGGAATTTAAAAGTTTATCATATGACAATAGTACGCGTGATTGTCATCCGATTTCGCCCATTTTCACAACGTTATATTGTAGTTTTCATCATAACCGTTATATAGGGAGTGGGCGTGATTATTGTCTGATTTTACTCATTTTCACAGTGTATAAGGAAGTACTAAAAAGACCTCTTCTTAGCAAGACTGGTTTGTTTAAAAGATGCGACAACTTTTAAACCATTTTTGGCCCAAAAGTGTATCTCTCTACTGCGATCTAGTGTATCAAATTACAGTTTTGTATCTTAATTTAGTGCTATGTTATGGCACTTTATTGGGTTTCGTTTAATGTCGTTTTGTGGGCGTGGCAGTGGTCCGATTAAGCCCATATCCAATACCGACTTCCCTTGGGTGCCAAGAAACACAGTTTTATCAAGATATCTCATTTTTACGTACAAACGCATTTAAACATGACACAATATATATATATCTATGGTCTGATTCCGAAATTGTACTAGCCTAACCACCACATGCATGGAAGACGTATATTGCCAATTGAACGTCTCAAATAATTGACCTAGTAGGATCCGCCACTTGGCGACACGTAGTCAGTGCTGACAATCCTGCCGATCTAGGTAAAAGAGGGTGCAAACCCCTGCTTTTTGCCACCACCACCCTATGGTGGAATGGCCCCCGATGGTTAACAGAATCCTCCGATAATGGCCACAAGTGCCCATGCGCATTATATATGCCCCAGAAAGTCGAAAAATCTACTCTTTCCATGCAATATCGGATGATGCTGACACTCAGAGTAGTTGCCTACATGATCAAATTTATAAAGTAGCTAAAAACTAAAGTTAACGTAGCATTTCCAATATAGCGCCAATGCGATACATTAACGCACCTACACTTACAAAAAGCAAAAGTGGGAGTTATCGCATCTATCTAAACGCTCCTAATATGGGTGGTTTATGGGAATACAGCTTCAAATTCTACTTCAAAAAAGTAGATAGATATTACAAATATAAATATATCGAAGTTACCACATTACTACCTCTAGAAAAAGCTGTTCTCAATTCCCGGCCAATCACTGTACTCTCGCAAGATCCCTCTTCAATGGTTTTAAAGGAGCACCCATCCTGGCCATACGTGGGGTGGAGTTGCTATCCTATAAACTAAAATAAAGAAATTGCAAAGAAATGCCGCTAATACAGAAAAATCAAATAAACAAGCTACTTCAAGCACCAACTCTTATATAAAATACATAACATCCATATACAACAAAAAAAGTTTCTTACACTTACAGCATGTATGCCGCCTCCTCGGCTGCTCCATCAGCAGTACGCCGAAATATATATAACAGCATATACGTTCAATACTAGACAAAATATTCGAATAGGGGGCCCAGGATGTTTAAATGAGTAGAAACTTCTCCCGTCAAGTACACCGCTTCACCCGGAAAATAATGACACACCCTAGTATAACCCTCTACAATACACCACACTCATACATCACCACACGGGACAACACAACACGCCACAGCATTGCGCCTGTACACCACCTCAGCAAACAAAAAGGATGGTCTCCGCAGCAGATACACCTCATTCAATAACATAGCGATTCTGCGCGCAACTCACATCATTCGATACGACAACGATCAAGTGCGCTACAATACGTTTCGTCAACAAGCCTGAGCACCTGTTCAGTTTATTTTATATTTTTCATGACACCGATCCTGACGATACATTTTTTCGTATTGGGTTATTTGGTTCGGCCACCTAACATATTTTTAAAATTTAATATTAATGTATACACTTTGTATAATATCTACAACATTGAAAATACAAAGTACAAAAGTTAAATAAATTGCTTACGCCCCATACGCGGGCATTTTTTATAAAAGATTTGTGCGACCTTGTTGCAAGTGTTGTTTTATATAAATAGTGTGCGCTCCCCAATATCTTGGGTATAATGTTAAGTCCTTTTTTTCTTAATAAAAATATCATTAACGTTATTGTATGTATTTTAAAACTTCGAGAAATGACGGAGGCATTATGTGCGGCATTCCAGATTTTTTTTTTAACCAAAGCTATTAATCGGGGAAAATTAAAGGTAAATTATTTTTCAATAACACATATTTTTAACCACTTATGTGGGGAAACCAATTGAACCCGGTTAAATTATGCGGGTAAATTTACGCGTATTTTGTACACAATATATTTTTGACCGATCAGATGGTTCAAATAAGCGGGGGATACTGTACTATAGTTTGGTTTGCACCAGTATATCCAATATGATGTTTTTCGCCATTCCAGTTTGCTTCTTACCATATATTTTGATCAATATGTGTGACATTTTAATAAAATTAAATGGACTTGATTTCTTACTTATAATGTGTTTAGCGCTGAATACTTGTATGAATGAAATCGGTCTAGACCTTTGTCTAAGCCCCATATCCTAACATACCCAATATATTAAATTAGAAATTTGGTCGACTTTATATCCGATATATTTGGATTAGCATAGCAGCACAAATATGATAAATATAGTGCTATGAGTTACGTTTAATATATCTAAACATCTCGGAGCTTAATCAATATCTAGTAATGAAACTAGTTCCATGTTCTCAGCAAAAATTTTAAGTGACTAGATTACATTTAATGTATTCAATAATCTAGATTAACCTACCGTTGGGAGTTATAAAACAGCTATTTTTGACGTTAAAAATTTCACATCGTTTAATATTTATTAAAATAAAACATTGTAATGTCATACTTTGTTAATGGAATTAATGGACGCATTTTTTGATTTTCCAAAGGTGCCAGGTGAATTCAGATGCATTGCTTTTAATTTATTTGTTGGTTTACATAATTTTTCTCTTGGCTGTGCTAAATCAGCTGTGATAAGTTTTCCTTCTGACAAACAGATGGCGCTAAATCAAGGTCGCACTGGGAGATTTCGAGTAATATTGGTGTATGGCGAAATTTTGCTAAGTACAGTAGATTAGTGAGATAATTTACTCAACAGCCTTAATCTTGGGATTAGGTGTCGGTCGGAACATGGTATAAGTGAGTCTATTATCTATAATGCGAGTATTAGGGTGGGTCAGAATTAAATAACTTTTTTTTGGTTTCGATCTTGTAGGAAATTCCTCAACAGAAAAGTTCTCTACAATTTTGTTTTGGAAACTAGCGGTTTTAATGATATTAACGGTTGAAGTTTAAACTTCTAGTGTTTTAGGAAATTTACTACTCTTCCCTTTACAATTAAAAGCTCATACTTGGAGAGACTTTCTTACTATAGAGGTGTCTAAGAACCTATTTTTCAAAGTATTTCAAAGTTGGTATATTTTGATGAAACTTACTACATATGATTCTTAGGACAAGGGAGATCGCAATTGCAGATGGGCGTAATTGGACAACTGCCACGCCTACAAAATGCCATTAAACGAAAATCTCTAAGGAGCCATAACCAAGCACTAAATTAAGATTCAAAACTGAAATTTGGTACAGGGAATCGTAGTAGTGAGATACACCTGTGGGCTAAACAGTTTTTAAAGTTGGCGTAGCTCCGCCCTCTAAAACTCCCAAACCGCTGAAGCTAACTCAACCAAACTTGCTGAGAAGAAGTATTTTTAGTATACAACACACAAAATGTCATAATTATTGAGTTTATGGGACAAAATCCAGATATTTTAAGAGGATTTACAAAACGTAATTTAACACCCAAATGCGTCTTTATTCAGTCGATATTGTGATATAAATCTGTCAAGTAAGCATGTATACAAACAAACAAGTAAAGGCAAGCCAAACTTCACATGCGACTCTCCCAGTGCATTAAGAGGATTATTTTGATCTTTTCTTGTAACATCTTCCTTTTAATTTTTTCGTTGTTTTTTTCTTCCAATAAAATAAAAGCTAAAATAACGGAACTCATTGTAAACTTTAGTAAACTTTTTTCGGTATTTCAAATTTATCAAACACCTACAAATTTATTTATTTGCAAGTTTTGTCACAATAGTAAACAGCTGATTCGAATATTGGTTTTGCATATGTTCGAGAAGACGAGAATCCAATCAGATTCTGTGACACCATTGAAAATCAGAATTGGTTTGCAATTCTGACAACTACGCAAATTCGTCTTGGATTCCACAACACCCCTGATTGTCTTTTTTTAGCGCGGTTAATTATAGTATATATTTTCTAAATTTAATCGAGAACATTTCTCTGTACTACACAGTATACGAATAATTTATGCACACATTAGGAAAACTGCAAATTTTATCATGTCGCCGAAAAGTGTCCTGTTATGTTGTTTCGTCAGATTGACTCTTCTTTACTTAGCTTAGCATTTTACAAAGAATTAATTGAGGGATTTTAATTTCATTTCAAAAGGTGTGCAAAGTATACTTGTACGTATATATGTTCGATATCTGTGAGTTTTGAGTACATATGTATATACATATCAATACTTATTGTTAAAAAAATTGTTTGGTTTTTCTCAAATTTCTGATAAATTATTTTTCGTTTTTTTTTTCTTTCTAATATTCATTTGTACAATTTTAAAATTTAAAGAATATATATAGTTCGATAAAAATCCATTTTTCTTCGCTGTTTTGCTACATTTTATTTCCCATAAGAAAGTTTGGAATATATTATTAGTCTAGGAGACAATCTCTAATTTACTCAACTAGTAGGCAAACGTGGCAGTAATGGAGCATGAGCTGCACAAACCGACTATTAAAATTGCCTAGGTGTACCTTTAGCGACTATTTTAAAAGCTTTCAGGAGTTAGAAGAAAAGGAGACGATAAAACAGCTATCGGTCGAGGGTTCCTTAACGACGTATCGGAAGTTGCTCATATAAAACTATTTATAGTGATGAACTTTATCAGAAGCACGTGGTGGTTCAGAGAGGAGACAATAGAGAGAAGGAATATTAGTCCCGGTGGTATCACAATGGACCTCCTATGGGCCTAGGTGCGTCGTCAGACATCCACTCTTCCTACTTACCCAACTACCTAACATTGGATGTTATGTTTATTTAATATCCGAACTATCTGTCTTTCAGTTGAAACAAAAACATTATGGTTACACCTACTTGTAAACCGCCCAATATATTTTTAGATTTTGATGGTTTATATCATAGATTTCATATTATTTACCGAACACTGGGTACACTTTCATACCCAAGAAAATAACTATTAATACTTAACTAATTACACTATATGTAACTTGTACGAGGATACATTTAGAGTATTTAAAGAATAAGACATTTTTATTTAAAAAAGTTATTAAAATGATGTCAAAGTATTGATTTTCTTAGTTTTAAATATTTATTGAAGTATTAATTTATATAATATATTTTCCCCGGAAGTTATAGTAATAAACTACCCCAAATCAAATATTGTAGTTATAAACTACTTACTACTACTATTTATATAAAAGTATACATTGAAGTTATCTGTCGGTCTTACAGTAATTTGTGATTAGTGTAATTAAAAAAGATAAAACTGATCTAAGATATGTAAAACAAATTACTAATATTATTATTAATTAAACATATTTTCAATATTCTCGTGGATATGTACTAGTCTAATTTTTGTTACTTTATACCATACAAATTCTTGTTTTCAATTTAAAGGAAATAATTGTGATTGAAAATAGTTTACCATCAAACATTCAAACCAAAACTAATTAATTTTAGGTATACCTAAAACTGTTTTAAATCACATATCGAGATCGACAATATTACGGATATTATTACTTTGAAGTTTTTCTCACCGCCAAACTGAATTGATGCCAGATACATGCTATATATGTATCGTTTGTCAAACTTCAGGAGTAAAATAGTAAACAAATATCAAAAAAAAAAAACATACACAAATATGTATGTCAGAGAATTTACCTTCTATTATATACATACATATACTCATGCTTATCATATACATAAGTATATGCGAACAGATAATGCACTTACAATTTACTATTAATTAAATCGTTTACTTGTCGCGTGTCAATTTTAACTCAGCTACATGTTCCGATTCGGAGCATATATATGTTTTGATAATACTATTGTATTACTTTTTTGACCTTGATGCTTTTTGATTTTTTCGCTAACAATCCGCTATCTCCTTTTCCAAATCCATTTTAACGTTTCGCCCAGAAATCTGACCTTGAAAAAAAATTTCATTTACATGAAAAATAGGTGATCCTTGTATAAAATTAATAAATAAATAATTTCTTCTTTAAAGTATATCGTAATAATCTGTATATGTGTGCTTAACATTGGCATTAAAGTAGCCCTACAATAAATTGCTGATGGGTACCCCAATACACTCACATTTGTTAGATTAATGATTCTTGAGGATTGAAGAACTCTAAACACTCTAGTGATCAAGTTGTTGTTATTTTATTCGATTTTGACTTCGGGCGGCACCCGCTTTTCAATTGGTTCTGCATATTTACGAATGGTTGTTGCTCCCGACGTAGATGCGGATAACACACACACATTAAAAAAATATTATACGCATAGTGTCAAAACTATTTTTCTTTATATGTACAAACATATTTGATTCACGATAAATTTTTCACCTCAAAATGAAAAAATGCGTATACACTAGTTTAATCAATACTTGACAGGCGACGGTTAAAAATAGTTCAACCATTTCATGAAAATTTTTTTTTTAATATAAAAGTTCTATGTTTCTATTATACATAAGTAACAGAATCCCATAGAATCAAAGTATTTAGTTATTTATTACTCTTAATTAATAGCTGCATTACTCTCTAAGTTCGGTCTTTTGCAAACTTCAGTTGCTTTTTGCACGGTTTTCAGTTTTTTTTATTAAAATCAATATTATACATACAAGCGTATGCATATGTAAATAATGCCTGATACTCATATACTTTGAAATGCATATGCATATTTGAACCATTCTAACGATGGTTTGAATTATCCTCAGAATATTTTTCTTTTTAATGTGCTTATAATGGCACTTTATGAATATGCATGAATTAGAAATTGTAAATAGTTTATAGTATGTCATACATAATTCCTTATTCGGATTTTAAGTCCATTTTAACATATGTATGTATGTATGTACATAGTATGTAAGTGTATACTATGTTATCTGAGAGTTTTTAGTACATATGTATATATGTACATATAAATTTATATTGTTAAAAAAAATTATTTGGTTTTCTCAGCTCATCCAATATGAACAGCAGAAAGTAAAGAATGAATTAATAATTAAGAGTAAAGAAGATTCGATAAAGATTTTTTCTCTTACTTACCGTTGGGTGTTTGTTCTTGTTCTCTCATAAACACAAACATAATACATTTGTTAATATACATACATGCATATAAAATATAGGTATTCTATGTATGTATATGCAAGTACTTGTTTACTTAAGTTTATTATAACAACAAATGTGATTATTGTGAAAAAATTTATTGGCAAGAATATTCAACAAATGAATATGTTAAATTTTTTTTATTAATTTTTTACATGTTTATTGAAAACTACAGTTTCTAGAGTACGCTAGTCTGTAGATTTGTAAAAAGAGATACTTAAAATTGAGGCATTGTACTAATTTTTCTCTTACGTGAACAACAAACAGCTGAACATAAATCCCAGAGTAGCTTCTTTGACTTGGGCTTAAAAGAAAGCTCTTGCTCGTTCAATCAGTTATGGATTTTGGTTGGTTCCGCGGATGAGGTGATTCGACTTATTATTGTGGAAGCATGTATGTGTACTAAGTAGCGAGAGAGCGTTTTTAAGGGATGTATTTAACGCTTCGTTTAGTGGTACAGATATACATACATACATATATGTATGTACATTGTGCAGCGAGTTAGAGAACATTTTTTCTTTTCTATTGTATTACTTTAATTATACAAATGAATATTCTATACGGTTTTATAATGCAGTTTTATATATTTTGTTAGATTGTTACAATTATATATATATAATATATATATTTATTCAAATGACTTCAAATTACCACTTTTGTTGATTATTTTATGCGAAAATCACTAATACAGCTGTTGTGGAAAAGTAGTAAAGTGTTTAAACGTTTATAACAGGCATTAAAATATACTACCAAATATAATATGATGCAGTCTTTAACAAGTAACGGGGTAACTACTCCCCTTCGGTATGGATATTGGATAAATAGACCTATAGGTCTGTGCTAGTGTTTTAAAGCAAACTCTGTACAATCGAAATCTACAGACAAATAAATGCTTTTGTACATGTCTTTAAAATATTAGTAATCTTGCTCCACTGTAAATGTCACCTCTATGAAAGAGTATTTATTTCGTTTTCATTGTATACGATACGAGTCGATGTTGAATAGTGAAACGTCACTATTTCGCACATTGTCGCTGGGATCTCCCAGTCGTCCACCAACTGTTAAATGCAGGCAAGCATTCGCAAATCAGAAACAGTCTTCATTGACAATTCACAACGTCAAGACTTTCCTTTTAGCTACAGTCGGCTTTGAACTTGGCGAATAGAATTTTAAATTTTACTTGTATAATTTTGTCAGTGCTGGAAATACTTGAATGTAATACAAACGGAAATTTTCCATTTAACGGTGAATAAAAGTGGGTGTGCTGAAATCAATAATTTAAACGTTTTTTTTGTATACAGCGACCAAAAGAACTGGAAATATCTGTTCATTTTGATCCATAAAACTGTTTAAGTGTCCATTTGCATTGAAGTTTAATAAAATTTTTCAATTTCAAGGATTTTCGTCCGGCTTTGGTTAATTTGGAGAAAAACTATTTTAAATATAGAAAGGAATGCATTGCGGTTTTAGTGGTGTCACAATATATTGAATAACACATCGTAGAGTAACGGAATATCCCAAAGCACTTAACTTGGAAAGTGTATTGAGAACATATCATACAAAACAACGAGCATCAGAAGGAAAGGACATTTCTCACGAATTAACTGCATTTCGGTATGTACCTCAATATAAAGTTGTATATGTATGGTAAGGAAAATAACTTCAAAGTAAATACACAAGGGTTTAAATATATTCATCTTATGTATATGCATAAGAAAATACATTTTTTTTTAAATAAGTCACTTCTATGTACTTACATACGAACGCTTGTATGTATGCACTTATACTCATTTAATCTTTGCATTTATAATGTTTATCTTTTATTTGTTCCCCTATAAAAACGATTACAGTAAACTACTCTGCATTCAAAAAGCTGCTAATTAGCTACTATTTTCCGTTAAAAGTAAATTTATTATGTCAATATTTAATAATAACAAAAAAATTGTTTAAAGCCAAAGCTCCATCTTTTAAAAGTTCCATAATTTAATGGATTACATGCCTATATATATATATATATATATACAGTTACAAACATAAGTGTATATTATATGTGTATGCATATGTATTTGCCTTATTGTATTTAAGTATCCCATCTGGTATTTATTTCCTTGGCCGATATCTGTTATATATATTTAAAAGGATAACCCAATACAACACTTCAAATATGGCTTCTAAGTTTATCTAGATAATTTATAATTGATGAACTTTGATTTACTGTACTGTAGGTCTTCCTTTCAGCAAATATTATGTAGCATAACCATGTTCTTATGTATGGATGGGTATATTGTGTATATATACATAGCATATGCTTTTACAATCAAATGATAAGATGAAATGGCACGTTCAAAAATTTTTTGCCGTATGCAGTGTGATTCTTGAACAAATATATAAGCATACTTAATTTCATGCCTACGTACATACCTATGTATGTATCGCAACAAAGTAGAGAATAAATTGAAGAATTAAACAAGCTCTAAAATAAATGTAAATTCGATTTGTAAAAAACAACTGCTTAATTTACTTCGCCCTTCTTAACATACATACATATGCATATTATGTATTACGTAGGCACTATTACGATTTCTTTGGCGCCGCGATCTTAAGGTATGGACTGATAGAGGAGGTCCTTAGGATCAAAGATGTATGTACTTATATCTGCCTCAGATTTATAGTTCGAGATATTTATATTTAACGTTCAATAATTGTAAAAGTAATGCACGCTATTTTACTGTGTTTAACACACTCTGCACACCCTTTTCAATTTATATATTTGCAATTACACTGTATACATTGAAATATATCCAAAATATGGATTTATTGTTTGTTTTTTAAGAAAATAAACGTACTTTAAAAACAAGTAAGGAAGGGCTAAGTTCGGATGTAACCGAACATTTTATACTCTCGCAAAGTCAAATAGTATACTCGTTTGAGATTTCTTTGTGGATTGACTGATATTTTCGGTAGAAGGTCAACTATAGGTCCACATATTTAGTACTTAGGGGCTTAAACAGTTTTGGTTCGATTTAGACAATTTTTGGCCACAAGGTGGCATACTTTAATCGCATTATTATTCACGCAAAGTTTTATCCCGATACAGTCATTGTTGCCTTATTTGCATAGTGGAAAGTGAAAGAATCAGATGGAACTTAAAATGGTGTCAATAGAAGTCCTAAAAACATTTGCTTCCAGTGAATTTTGTTATTATAGCATTAGCGGTGCCCCTCCCTAATGTGATCCTGTGTACCAAATAAGAGTCTTGTATCTTATTGCGGAGCTTAGTTATGGCAATTTATGCGTTTTGTGGGCGTGGCAGTGGTCCGATTACGCCCATCTGCAATACCAACCGTCTCACGGTACCAAGAAACATGTCTACCAAGTTTCATAAAGATATCTCAATTTTTACTCAAGTTAGAGCTTGCACGGACGGACAGACAGTCACCCGGATTTCAACTCGTCTCTTCATCCTGATCATTTATATATATATAACCCTATATCTAACTCGATTAATTTTAGCTGATACAAACAACCGTTAGGTGAACAAATTTGTGTATTTACATTTATGATACATTAAAGATAAGTAATATAATATTTCGCACCGAATTCCTTTCAGCACTAGCGGGCTTCGGCCGCGCTTAAAAAAAATAACCCTGGTCGGTCCAATACCGGGGTGTCCATAGTTCTTTTGCGTCGAACTTATTTCTGTACAAATGTATTAATTTTTCCATTACGTATACATAGTATGTATGTAGGTTTTAATTTCCTTTTTTTTTTTAAAACCTTTGTATTTATTTGAGAGTAAATTGAAATTATTTATAAAAATATGTTTTCCCAAAAGAATCTTAAATTTAAATGCGCACTCAACAGACAACGACACATTGTTAAAAAGTTTAAATGTTCATGACAACATTTAATATACATTCACCTCGATTAGTGGACAGATAGCGGGATTGTGTTCTATAGGATTCACCTTTGGAATAACACATGAAGAAACATTGTACTTACATATGTACATGTGTTTAAATAAGCAAAAAAATTCCTATTTGTAATTTATATAATCAAAATCGTAATACTGTTTCGAATATGTCACATGAAGTTTTATTTTAATTAAGTATATTCGGACTAGGGTTTTTAAGGTGAATAAGGTGGTAATTTGAATTAAATATGCCTTTGGTTACTTACTAAATACTTATTTACAGCCTAGTTGCCTTGGTTTGATTATTGGTTAGCATACTTAAATGTACTTGTATGTATATATTTATACACAATATTATGTTTGATTATTGATAATCTATACATATGTACAATATACATATGTACATTTAAATAAATTTATATATGTGGAATGTATGCCCAATATATATACTAGATGTAAATATGTATATTTTTTGTATATATTTATAATGCAACTTGTTAAATATACATATATACTCAAAATAAAACCGTATACTAGCTGAGTGTCATTAGGTAAACTTTCAACTGCCCCAGCAAAATAAGTATAATGTTAACCTTCACTTCTACTAGAATGATTTTACCGAGCATTATGACTATATAAGTATGTATGTATAAACATTTTGGGAAGAAAGTGAATAGATTACGTTTTCGGAACTCATTCTAATGAAATACTACTAACTAAGGGGACACATTCTAATTACTTAATTGGTTTCTATTTTGAATTGATTACAATAATTGCTATTGCTAAAAAACATAATTTCTATCAGACAATGTCGACTTTTTTGTGTACCTTACTTATATCGATTTTATTTTATTGTTCTACACACAACCTTCTAACTGTGTGTCATGCATCGTCGTAATTGATTACACATTGTCACTTCCGATGGCGTAAACATGTTATTAGGTCTATCTATATTTCTAAATCCTTACACAGGCTATCAGAGTAAATCAAAGAAAAGCTAAATCCAAAATCACATTTTACATCTTAAAATCTTTGACAGCATTTGTAGTGCCTGGAGCTTTGAAGGGCTTACATATGTATGTACATATACAAGTCAATATTATGGTTATTAGCCTTAATTATGTAGATACATACATATGTACATAATATGTATGTATTTCTGCGTTACAGGGTTTTAAGTTCCACGCCTGTTATCATCCTTCAGACGGATCATGTACGAAAACATTTTTTCGTATTACTACTTTCCTTTTATATACAATATGACCGCATGAAATACTTTGCTAACAATTTGTTAAAATAAAAAAAATAGTTTTGCTATATACATACATATGTACTTATATGAATTTGCGTTTATAAAATTATTTTAAATTGTAGCAAATTCGACATAGATACATAAATATTTAGGTAAGATTATATGCATAATGAAATTTGAAAAAAAAACATCAAACTTACTAGATTAAAATAAATACGCTTTCCCCAACCCAACTATTCGTAATACAATTATCACTAAAACCATCAATGAACTTGAAATCACGCCACCTTATCTCACTTAAAAAAGAGAAAAGTAAAACTACAGAGAACAGCGAAAGAGAGAATTACTAGCAGGGGAAACAAATAAAAGAAAAAAGCTTTCATGCGTTAGATGACGAATAAACATTCTCTTGAGTAAGAGGCACACGAACTCGTGGTCTGATAATGCGTGGTCAATTTTTTTGTGTGGTAGTTATGAGCGTTATTACTACAATACATCGCCGGTAGGTATAAGGATTATTGTTTATTTAAAAATTTAAATTACTTTTAAATAAATATTGTGTGGAAAAAATCCAAAAACCTATAATTTTACTTTTATATTCATATATATGTACATACATACGCATACAGGTATAAAACTGCAAAATGCTTGAAATTTATTTAATATATAAATATATAAATTTATATATGCATACATATGTACATGTGCAACCCATATGTATGTTCATACATACATATGACCGTTATTTAACAGTACATTTAGGAAAACAATGTATAAATAAATATATCCCATTTAGAACTACATACATATGTATGTATTTCCTCACCAATTTGAATAATTTTTCTCTTTGTGTTTGCTTATTATTAGACATCATACGATTTTATTGTCGATTTTAATATACCGATACAAACAAACAAATTTATTGTAAGTTAATAATTTTCATTTTTGTTTCACATACTACAAAAAAATAGAAAAGTAAAATAAATATTGAAGTTAAAGTTAATGTTCGAAGTGTACTATTTGTACATTTTGTTATAATAACAATGTTCATAGGTACACTTTATAAATATGAATATAAGTAGCTATATAAGTATGTACATATAGTCGTATGAATCAAAACATAAGTACATATGGAGGTACGAATTCTATTTCAAACTATTAAAAAAAAGAGATATTATACTTTTACCCTCATCGATCTCACTGAAATATATAACAAGCTGGAGAGCATTTGAAGTAAACGCAAGAATCACCTGATTTTGGATTTGTATACCAATGTTTTTGTTAGACATGCGGCGGCAAACACGCCATTCTGTTTATACTTAATATCTACATTTACACATTTATAGACAAGCATGCATGCATGCACATTCTCGTACATAAAATTCCTCTTAGTATATAAATATATTCGCTCTTAGTTTCTCATCTCTCTTTTAACACATTTCATCTGTAATTTATTGATACAGTAAACCTCATAAATAAAGACCCTTTGTGGTTGAGGTAATTCTAGTCAAATGCTGTGAATTGTTTCTTAGGTGATACGTAATAGTGTTAATATATTATATATGTACATATATTGATATACTTACAAAGTATGTTTAAGAGATAAATATTGATAAATAAAATTACCAGACTAGTTTTTATTATAATTTAACTAAGAGGATTTGTACTTTTAGTTCCATCAAGCTGATACAAAACACCAGTAAAAATAATACTTCTAAAACTGGTGCTGTTAACAACATACCAGCGTCATTACAAAAAAAAGGAAACTCGCGTTCAAATCGTCGAAAAAGACGCAATAAACATCAGCAAAATTCTGCAGAATCAACTTGTTCACAACAATCGAAAGAGCATATAGTAATAGCTCACGAAATGCCTGCCCGTTTTGCCGAAGACGTTATAACCGACAATGAGCGTAGTGTTCCTTTGAATTTAGGTGGACACTACGACCATCATTCAGCTTTAAATGACGATATCGTAATAACTGGGTTTTCTGGCAGACTCCCTGAGAGCTCTAGCATTGAGGAGTTTAAACGAAACCTCTATGATGGTGTGGATTTGGTCAATGATGATCCAAGACGTTGGGAACGAGGTAACGTAACAAGGTTTAAAACATTATTTTTGCTATGTTAGTTTTTTTCATATTCTGAATTGCAGGTCTTTATGGTTTACCTGATAGAATCGGAAAAATCAAAGCTGAAGATTTGGAAGTTTTCGACCAACAATTTTTCAGTGTCTCTGCAAAACAAGCTGAATGCATGGATCCTCAAATGCGTATGTTGCTTGAAGCTACATACGAAGCTATTATAGATGCGGGTCTCAATCCTGCAGAGTTACGTGGTTCTCGCACCGGAGTTTATATTGGCGTTTCTAATTCTGAAACCGAGAATCATTGGTGTGCAAATGCAGATCGAGTAAATGGATACGGTTTGACAGGTTGTGCACGAGCAATGTTTGCAAATCGCATTTCATACACATTTGATTTCAAGGGTCCAAGTTTCGCAGTTGATACGGCCTGCTCTAGTTCATTATATGCACTATCTCATGCCTTTACGGATATGCGCGCTGGAAGATGTGATGCAGCCATAGTCTGTGGTTCTAATTTGATTTTGAAACCAGAGATGTCATTGCAGTTTAAGCGGTTAAATATGTTAAGTGATAGTGGTATGTGCAAAGCTTTTGATGCTACAGGAGCTGGTTACGTACGTTCCGATGGATTGGTAGTATTGCTTTTACAAAGAACATCAGTGGCAAAGCGAGTTTACGCATCGATTTTGAACGCTCGAACAAACACTGATGGTTTTAAGGAACAGGGTATCACTTTTCCTGACGGACGTATGCAAAATCGCTTAATTCGTGAAAGCTATGAGGAAATTAACTTGGATCCTAATGAAGTCATATATGTTGAAGCGCATGGTACTGGTACCAAGGTTGGAGATCCACAGGAAGTTAATTCGATTACAGATTTTTTTTGCAAAAATCGTCCAACTCCATTATTAATTGGTTCTGTAAAATCGAATATGGGACACTCAGAACCCGCCTCAGGTGTTTGCTCAATTGCTAAAATTTTAATTGCTATGGAAGAAGGCGTAATTCCTGCAAACTTACATTATAGTGAACCGAACCCTGATTTATACGGTTTGAGCGACGAACGACTGAAGGTAGTCGACAAAAATCTTCCCTGGAACGGTGGCATTATTGGACTTAATTCTTTTGGTTTTGGGGGAGCTAATGCGCACATTATTCTCAAATCAAATCCGAAACCAAAAACTATTACTCCTCGGGATGGTCCACCAAAACTGGTTATATGTTCCGGTCGAACAATGGACGCTGTTCAAGACCTGCTTGAAGACGCTGCCACACATCGTGACGATGATGAGTATTTAGCTCTAATCAACGGCATACATACTAAGCCTATCTCGCTTCATTATTATCGTGGATATGATGTGCTAACCTCTAAGGGTTCTGTGCAGCGGGAAATAGTAGAGTGTTCTGATGAAAACCGTCCTATTTGGTTTGTCTATTCTGGTATGGGCAGTCAATGGGGAAGTATGGCTAAAGATCTCCTCCAATTTGATGTGTTCAATAAATCAATTCATCGGTGTGCAGAAATTTTGCGTCCTGAAGGCATTGATCTACTGGAAATTCTAACACGTTCTACTGACGAAAAATTTGCAGACATCGTTAGTTCATTTGTTTCAATTACGACTATGCAAGTTGCTCTCACCGATTTGTTATCTTCACTTGGTATCCACTCCGCCGGTATTGTTGGTCATTCCGTTGGTGAGCTTGGTTGTGCATATGCAGATGGTGCTTTGAGCGCTGAACAAGCTGTTTTGGCTACATATTATCGAGGACGCGCAATTACAGAATCAAATTTACCCAAAGGTAAGATGGCTGCCGTAGGACTAGCCTGGGATGATGCTCACAAACGTGTACCATCTGATTGCTATCCAGTTTGCCACAATAATCAAGATAATTGTACGATTGCTGGTCCGGGCGACTCCATTGATACGCTAGTAGCACAACTAAACTCTGAAGGAGTATTCGCCAAGGCTGTTAGTTCATCTGGTTTCGCCTTTCATAGTAAATATATTGCTGGCGCAGCACCAAAACTAAGGCAAATGTTGGAGAAAATTATTCCAACGGCTAAAAATCGCTCTCCACGTTGGGTAAGCAGTAGTATCCCAGAAAGTGCTTGGAACACGCCTGTAGCCAAGCAGTCATCAGCAGCTTATCATGTAAACAATATGCTTTCACCTGTCCTTTTCTACGAAGCTCTACTGCATATTCCAGCAAACGCCGTTTGCATTGAGATAGCACCTCATGGCTTATTGCAAGCCATCCTCAAGCGAGCTCTTGGTCGTGACGTTTTAAATATTAGTCTTGTAAAACGAGGTCATCCGAATAATGCGGAATTCCTTTTGACCAATATTGGCAAATTATATGCAGCTGGGGGGCAACCACAGATACAAAATTTAGTACGGCCGATTTCCTACCCTGTTGGGCGTGGAACCCCTATGTTGAATTCAAAAATCGGATGGGATCATTCTCAGAGATGGGTAGTGCCAAAATATGGAGCTGCGAAATCTTCAGGCGATACAGTTATCGAAATTGATTTGTCAAGTGATGACGATTCATTCATTGTGGGTCATACAATTGACGGGCGTATCTTGTTCCCTGCCACTGGTTATATGACTTTAGCTTGGATGACATTCGCAAAAATGCGTGGTGTCGAATTCAATAAGACATCTGTAGTTATGGAGGATTTGATATTCCATCGTGCAACTATTCTAAACAAAGAAAATGTTACTAAATTTGGCATTAACTTTTTCGATGGCACTGGAGCTTTTGAAATTTGTGAAGGCGGCAGCTTAGCCATGTCGGGAAAAATTAAAATCGTCGATAATATTACTTTGGAAGAATTGCCTTTGAAATCACTCTCCCCTCAGTCTGTTGCCAGAGAATTGGTAGCAAATGACGTGTACAAGGAATTGCGTCTGCGTGGCTATGATTACGGAGGTATTTTCCGTGGAATTATCTCATCAGATATCTCTTCTCGTACTGGTAAATTACAATGGGTGGATAACTGGATTAGTTTCATGGATACAATGTTGCAGTTCAGTATTTTGAGTAAGGATTTGCGTGAACTTTACCTACCTACTCGTATTGAAAAAGCAGTAATTAATCCAGCCAAACATATAGAGATTTTATCACAATTATCAGAAGAAGATCTTATAAAAGTTGGCGTACCTGTCTATATGTACAGCGACATTAATGTCATAAAAAGTGGAGGAGTTGAGTTCCGTGGGCTGAAAGCTTCATTAGCACAGAAACGACCAAATGCGCAAAAACCTCCAACATTAGAGCGCTACACATTTGTTGAGAATTCCGGAAACGCTGGGGCTCATGCTCTTTCTGTAGCTTTGCAAATTGTCATTGAAAATGCGGAACGTTCTTTTAAAATCAAGGGAGTGGAACTCGCAAATGGACGCAGTCCCGACTCTTTGGTGGCTGGAAAGCTAGTGCAGTTGATTGAAGGGGAACCTGCTGTTGCTGCTGATGTAGCTGTGGCCACTGCAAGCAAGGATGAGGACAGCATTAAAACAGCTTTCAGTGATTTTGGTATTCGAGTGATTTCGAAAAATGTGACCAAGGAACCAGTTGAGCAAAACTGTAACTTCTTATTTGGTAGTGACGTACTATCCCGCCCTGATACTGCGGTATTGGAGAATAGTATTGCAAGTATCAAAGAAAATGGATTTCTAATTTTTGACGAAAACGTGAATTCTTACAAGAAATCTGGGTCGGAGTTATTGACCAAATATGGTTTTGTTGTCGTTCAAGAATTATCCAAAAGTGATTCTAGGATTCTTATAGTATCAAGGCGTGCCATAGATTTGCACAAACGAAAATCAGAAATTATTAATGTAACGGACAAAAACTTTGGTTGGTTAGAGAAATTGAAACTTGCACTTTCGAACGCAGCAGAAGATGAGAAGTATATATATATTGTCAGCCAAGGGGAAGAACTTTTTGGAGCTGTTGGCTTAACAACATGTGTCACTTACGAAAATGGTGGTAAATATGTTAGAACCGTCTTCATTCAAGATGCTAACGCCGAAAAGTTCTCTTTGACTTCTCAATTTTATTACGAACAACTACGTAAAGATTTAACTTCAAATGTACTTAAACATGGTAACTGGGGTACATTCCGACATTTGAAATTGGAAAAAGAACTTGCAACATTGCAGGTGGAACACGCTTATGTAAATGCGCTTGTAAAAGGTTAGTAAAAATATTCATAATTTACAATATAGCATTGATTAATAATTGTAACGTATTTAGGTGATCTCGCATCATTAAAATGGATCGAGGCGTCGACTTCTCAAAATGTGAAAAATGAAAGCTTGGAGCTGTGCTCTGTTTATTATGCCCCATTAAACTTCCGGGATGTTATGTTAAGCTCGGGAAAATTATCCGCTGATGCTCTTCCTGGTGATTTGGCACAACAGGATTGTGTGCTCGGTCTTGAATTTTCCGGAAGGGATTCTTTCGGTAGACGAATTATGGCAATGGTACCTGCAAAATCTTTAGCAACCACATGTTTGGCTAGTAAGAATATGATGTGGGAAGTCCCCTCAAACTGGACCATGGAAGAAGCATCTACTGTGCCGTGCGTATATTCTACAGTTTATTATGCGTTAATTGTACGAGGAGAAATGAAAAAGGGAGAAAAGATATTAATACATGCTGGTTCTGGTGGAGTAGGCCAAGCTGCTATTTCGGTTGCGCTGCATCATGGTTTGACCGTTTTTACTACTGTAGGTAGTCAAGAAAAACGTGATTTCTTGAAACAACGATTCCCCAAGCTCGAAAATCGTTTTATTGGTAACTCACGTGATACATCTTTCGAACAATTGATTATGAGGGAAACACAAGGCAAGGGTGTTGACTTAGTTCTTAATTCACTTTCCGAAGAAAAATTACAAGCTTCTGTCCGTTGTTTGGGTATTAATGGACGCTTTTTGGAAATTGGAAAGTTCGATCTTAGCAATAATAGCCCTCTTGGTATGTCAGTATTCCTGAGGAACACATCATTCCATGGTATTTTGTTGGACAGTGTAATGGAGGGAGAAGAGGAAATGCAGAACCGTGTTGTCTCCTTAGTTGCTGAAGGTATTATAAATGGGGCAGTGCGTCCACTGCCCACATCAGTCTTTAATGAATTGCAGGTAGAACAAGCTTTCCGTTTCATGGCCTCTGGAAGACATATCGGCAAAGTCGTTATAAAAGTTCGTGATGAAGAACCTGGCAAACAGACATTAAAACCAAGTTCACGACTAGTTAACGCAATTCCACGTACCTATATGCATCCAGAAAAGAGTTATATACTTGTAGGAGGATTGGGAGGCTTTGGTTTGGAGCTCACTCATTGGATGGTTTTACGCGGAGCTAAATATATTGTTTTAACTTCAAGATCGGGTATCAAAACCGGATACCAGACGCTTATGGTACGCCGATGGGAGGACCGTGGAGTTAAAGTGGTTGTGGATACTAATGACGTTACAACTTCTGAAGGCTGCAAGAAATTATTGCAAAATGCAAAAAAGCTAGCACTGGTTGGCGGAATATTTAATTTGGCTGCTGTACTACGAGATGCTCTAATTGAAGATCTAACTGCTGAAGACTACCAAACTGTTTGCAAACCCAAAATTGATGGTACAAAATACCTGGATTTGCACTCTCGTACACTTTGCCCTGAATTGGACTATTTTGTGTGTTTCTCTAGTGTTTCATGCGGCCGTGGAAATGTTGGTCAATCCAATTATGGTTTGGCAAACTCCGCTATGGAACGCATCTGCGAAAAACGGCGAGCTAATGGACTTCCTGGCTTAGCCATACAATGGGGAGCAATAGGTGACACAGGACTAGTATTAGAGGGATTAGGAGATAATGATACTATTATTGGAGGTACACTGCCACAACGTATGAATTCTTGTCTTCAAACAATCGATCTATTCTTGCAACAACCACATCCAGTCCTGGCCTCAATGGTTGTGGCGGAGAAACGGAGTAATGATCCATCTGGTGGTGTAAGTATAGTAGCCGCCATCGCCAACATTTTGGGACTGCGGGATGTAAAAAATATCCAAGATTCTGCGTCGCTCGCTGATCTCGGCATGGATTCATTGATGAGTTCTGAAATTAAACAGACCTTAGAACGTTGCTTCGATATAGTACTATCACCGCAAGAAATTCGAGCATTAACGTTCGGAGAATTAAAACAACTGGATGGTGGCGTTGGCGAAAGGTCTGCTTCAGCAGCTAGCTCAGCTGAAGCTCGCTCACCAACACCTATTGGTGATGGAACGCAAGTAGTTTTTGTAACAGAACTAATGCCGTCTGAGGCTATTATCCGCCTAAAATCAGCTGCACCATCAAACTCAACGAAAAGGCCAATTTTCTTTGTTTCTCCTATTGAAGGTTTTGTGGACGCCTTGAAGGAAGTGGCAGAACGTATGGATTGCCCCGTCTATGGACTGCAATGCACAGCTGATGCGGAACAGGATTCTATTGAATCCTTGGCGAAATTTTATATAAAACATATACGTAAAGTCCAACCTAAAGGTCCATATTCAATTGCTGGGTATTCATTTGGCGCAACCGTTGCTTTTGCTATGGCTGTTGAGCTGGAGCAGAACAAAGAAGAAATCAAATTAGTGTTAATAGATGGTGCACCTAAGTATGTAAACTGGTACACAAAAGCCTTCAAGAAGCGTTATAATACATCCGATGATGAGGATCAGAATCAAGCGTTTGCTTTGGCATATTTTGGCGTTGTTGCAGCTAACACCGGTTATAGTGTAAGTAGTTGGAATTAAGAAAATTGAAGACAAATTCCACTACATATAATTTTTGATTATTATAAATATTTTACCTATTAGATGGCAAAACTACTCGTGGATATTCCAACGTTTGAAGGCAAAGTGGAGAAGTGTGCGGAAATTGTAGCGGACGAAATTGATAAGCCAATTGAATTGGTATATAATTTCCCTTCCATATATATGAATCTCCTTATTTTTTTTTATTACACAATATTTTTGAATTTTAGGTAAAAGCGGCAGCCGCCTCGTTTTACTACAAACTGGCTGCATCTGATAAATATTCTGTAACGCATAATTTGCAATGTGACGTAACATTGATTAAGCCAACTGAAAATTATTCAAAGTTGGAAATTGATTATGGCTTAAATGAAGCATGCGATGGCAAAGTTGATGTTCTAATTGTAGAAGGTAACCATCGTACCATTTTGCTGGATGAAGAACCGTTGCAAACAATCGAGGCATCGTTGAAGCGTCTCTTGAATTAGTAGATTAAAACAATAGCCAACACTTTTATTATAACTATGCCACTATGCTTATTTTAGACATTTTATAGGTCATTCACTAAATGTTAAACTATTTTCCTTCGCAACTTATTAGTAATTAAAACTTTAGTCAAATCTTAATGAATTGCTTTTGGTAATTACACAGACTCAAATACACTGAAGGCATGTAAAAATCATAAATTATAATACATTTTCTAGTAATATTGATATTAGCAAGCCTTCACATACATATACATATATGTACATGCGGGAGCGTAAAAATGAATAAAAGCATAATGACTACATATAGTTTTAAAAAAGCTAATGAAGATGTAAACTATGTATGTACTTGGATATTTTTGCATTTTGTTAGTCTCGAATGAAGTAACATAGTTAAATAAAATTGTAATTTATAAACATATGTTTGTAGGAACATTACTCTCTTATTTACTCATGATATACATTAATATTTGATAAGATATATGCAATTTAGTTCTGAAACATTCCTTAAACTAATGCTATTTAATAATTTTCTTATAATATGTAAATATAATTTGGCGACAATAACATATATGCACTTTAATATTACATAAGAAAACTTGTATGACTTCAGCCCAGGTTTTCATCGCGTACCGTACGCGCGGAATTTTGAGTGATATTCTTCACAAATCGGACAGCGTTATTGTCTCTAAAAAGGTATGTATTAAGTAAGGCTAGACGAATCATAGCAAATTTTCCATCTATCTTTGAATCTCGTTCCACGCTGACATGGATAACCATCCTTGACCAGTGGAAAATCTTTAGGTACAAAAATGCCTACCAAATCGACAAAACTACAAAATTTTCTTATCACCAAAACATTGGGCTTTATTTCACTCCAAATTTGTAAAAATATGTACATACACATAAACCTTAGAGGTCTATTAAATTTAATAGAATGCACACCCTTTTCTCGAGGAGATTGCCGGCAGGTGTCTTATTACGAAGTAAGCTCTTAGGCTCAGCGAAAAGTATATGAAGACGTCTGAAAAAAGACCTGATTCCATACCTCCTAGGGATATGTGGATGGGAAGGAGTTGCTGGAGAAGAGCTGCAGTAAGCTTTTTCACGGATGGGTCGGAGCTAGGCGGGAAGGTTTTTTGAGGTGGAGTTTTCTGCAAGAAGCTCTCCGTCAATGTTAGCTATAGGCTACCGGACCACTAGTGTTTTTTAAGCCGAAGCAATGCTTCAAGTTGGCGGTTCTCGTACTGCTAGGAAGTGGAGCCGCTTTCAGGGCGGTGAGCAATTACTCCCACAGCAAAACGGCTATACTCGCAGTGAGCTCGCTAACTGTGCGCGAAAGGTTTGGCAAGAAATATCTGTAATCACTAGAAATAGCATCAAGCAGCTTCAACATCAGATTCACTTGGGTGTCTGCTCATAGTGATTCAATGGACCTCGCGAGCGGTTGGAAGGCACTGGTCGACAACTAACTCCTGTATGACTGCGAGATCGTTGTGACCTAGAGTAGAGCACAGGAGATCTACTGAACTACTTGCCCTTAGCAATCTCTTCTTGCCGCAATAAAAGGGGTTTTTACTGGACACGGTCCGTTTGCACCCATGCGGTGAGACTAAAAATCTTGCCGGACGCTAGTTTTCAAAGTTGTATGGTGAAGGGAGGCACTTTTTCCTCCATTGTCCAGCCCTTGCAAGACTGAGGTTGAAGCATTTCGGCAAACCCACCTTCGGTGAACCAGGAGATATAGCCGTAATTGACATTAGCCGTCTCAACAAATTCGTGATTGTCTCAAAGCGCTTTGCCAAACTGTAAGAGTCTTATGATCTATTATATTGGAGTTTTAGGAACCAATACAGAAATGCGCGAGTATATCAAATTCTTGACACTTTACATCTCAATTTTACAGTTCAACGTAAAACACTAATGGAATTGTACTTAAGTCATTTTGTACACATTGAGCTGACAAGATAGTATCCAATTTTGAGCCATCAAATCTAAAGAGTATCTTTCATGGGCATCTCTTTATCTCTGCCCAACTCGTCTCTCACTGGAAATGAGAGCGGAATTGATAAACGTCAAAACCTACTGAACTCAAGCAACTGTCAAAGTTCAGTAGGTCTGACGTTTAGCAATTGGTAAAAGAGGGACGGCCAGATTGAAATCCTGCAAAATTGTTATTCGAATGGAGACATTTTTCATATTTTGCTCTTCATTTGTAACGGCCGTTATTTCGAAGAATAACATAAGAAAAATAGCACGCAGCTTGTGTACATGTAAGTATATTTTAATTTTTATTAAATAAATTAGCATTTATTTAATAATTTTTAGCTTTATTTTACAGCCGAAATGCCAAAAGTGAATTGGAAGAAGTGTGTTGCTGGCTGCAGCGAGGAAGGACGTACATTCAATTTTCCGAATGAGGGAACGGATCTCGAACGGTCAGTAAATCAAAAAATCAGTTAATTAAATAGTGCAAAAAGTGTGTTAAATGTGTGATAATATTCCCAAAAAGTGTTTAAAAAAGTTTAAATAATTGTAAAAAGTGTTAAAATATAATTCGATAGTTTTCGATATATTAAAATTTAAAAAATTAATTTTTTGAAGTAACGACTGTGCGCATATCATAAATTATTTTGGATGTGCTATTAAAAATACAATTTAAATTGTAGTTCTGCATATATTTAAGTGCAAAAGTGATCAAAAAAGTTTTTAAAAATAATTGTAACAAGTGTTAAAATATGAGGTTCGATAGTTTACGATTTATCTAAATTTAATTCTAAAATTATTTTGAAGTAACGACTTATCGTTGAATATTTATGATAATTATAAAATAACTATCTAAATTAAATATCGGTACGTCTTTATTAAAATAAAAGTTTACTTGTTTTGCCATTTTTTGCACTATTATAATTATATATATTTTATATTATATTATTTTATAACTTACGTATATAATTTTTTTTCTTTTAATAGGCGTAAATGTTATCTCAGACGTTTAGGTGTTTCTGAAAGATTTAATGAAGAAACACCTAAACACATTTTTGCATGTGAACGACATTTTTCCGAAAAAATGCGCCACGCAAAAAAATTGCGTCCGAGGGCCGTTCCCGACATTAATTTAATTGTTGAGCCTACATTTAACGCCTCAAATTCTTTTTTTGAAAACCCCATAGAACTGGGTTTTGAAGATTTCGCTCCCCAAATGGAAGAATCTGCCTCAAATGCAAACGGTGCAGCGAGGCAGCTTCTTCCGCTTTTAGAAAGGGAAGACTGCGAAATAATTTTAGAGCCTCTTCCATTTCTTGAGGAGGAACTATTAAATAGTACCGATAAAGCCGCGCAAACAGGTAGGGGTCTGACAGCAGGGACAGATAGGAAGAAGAAATTGAGGGAAGAGAATAGGATTTTAAAAGTAAAATTAGATGAAAAAGAAGTTTAAAGGCTCAATTGGTCCAAATGGCCACTGAATTAGAAAGATGTAGGGAAATGTTAAGAAGTGGTTCATTTAGGGAAGAGTCAGATCCTCTTGAGATAGTTTGCAGCAAAGTTCCTCCTCAGTTAGGTGCTTGTATTAGAAGTAGTTTTATAAATAGTAATCGCCGTAACCACGGTCGGCGTTATGATAATTTTCTTAAAACGATAGCTTTGGGTGTATTTTTTTTGTCGCCAGTTGCTTATCGTCACTTAAAGCACCAGTTAGATTTTCCCTCCAAAAGTACTTTGGAAAATTTTGTTACCGACTGGCCTCGTTTCCCAGGTTGCACCCAAAGCAGCATAAAATCGTTAGAGATTAGGAGTAGGGGATTCTCTTTTGAACAAAAGTTCGTGTCGATTTCATGCGATGAAATGTCATTGAAATGTCATTTGCAGTATGATAGGAAATTTGATAGGATAATAGGTATTGAAGATTATGGTGATGAAAATCGCACTTCGAGATTGACAAAAGTGGCAACAAAGGTTTTATCGATTTAAAATATTTCACAAATCTAAAATATTTTTCCGTGGCTCGCAAAAATCTTCGTCAATATGTAGGCATGTTCATGTAAAAACATACATACCTACAATGATTTGTGGGCAAAGCTGTTAGAGCTTCAAGGGAAGCGATGACAATCGGCGAGCGTTCGTTTATTTTTCGGCACATCTCGGATTTTCTACCAACAACACAATGTTGTGACGCTTTGTCGTCGCGTCAGTCCTTCGGCAGATTGACTCTTTGACATAAAAGCAAAGAACGTGAGCTTCGATCATTGGTTGACCGTGTCATATCTACATACATATGTTGTTTGTAGACAAATTTACAAATATTTTTACACATGATATGAAAATGCCGACGGCAAAACACAATTCTGTACTTTTATGACTCCATAATGGTGTCAAGCACTTGAATTATTTTAAGAAATATATCAAAATACCTATGTTTAAATTATTATTAATAACTCACAAGAAAGTAAAAATGAATTAACATAAAATAATTTAAAATCGGTCGCTTCTGGTAAAGGAAACTGTGAGCTGCCTTTAGAACCTGATGCTACAGTAATTTCAGAACATAGTAATAATGTTCTACTTAATGTGTGCAATGATTTACTTTAGAACGACCTTTCATGGCAGGATTTTCAAGGCTTACCACGGCCTGAACACTTCCTCATTAGATCAATTTCTTTAGATAGTACTTTAGAAATTAACTTTTTAAAAGAAAATGCTTTTAGTTATTTTTGCGGCTATCTTTATTTAAAATTTTTCAAAATGCACTAATGCTCCCTTCCATTACCTTATTTAGGAGATGAAATTCCTTTGGACGAATTCATCTTCATTTATCAAAATCAAATAGACAAATGCAATTTAGTGAAGCCGCCTCAGAAGTTTGTTGCATTTGTAAAAGTCTTGGAAACAAAATTTTTAGAATTCGATAGTAATTGTCATAAGATAGGAATAGGAGACATTCTTTTTAATGAAATGATGAACAAAAGCAAAAAACAAAAGATAACAATTCACAGATTAATCCATATAAAATAAAATATCACCTATACAATAAAATATTTAGTAATATAAAAATATACATATATACATATGCCTACATTTAAACCCCAAATTCTAATTTTACTTAAAAAAAAATTGAATTATAATTTTAGAGCCTCTTTGTTCTAGCCTATCTGTTTAAAAAACTTGTTTGGTATAATATTGTATATTAAGTTCACTTATTGTAACCACTAAAAAATAAATATAAAAACCTATAGGTGTGAAACACACAAAATTTTATTTTTAAAATTAGGGATAGAAAGGTCTTTATTTAAAAATTTTATTATAAAATAAATTCTTATTCGAATGAAAAGGGCTATAACTATTTTCGGGTCACAATTTTCACAACACAAAAAGGGCCTAACATCTTTCATTTTATTAAAAAGAATGTCTCCTATTCCTATTTTATGGCAATTACTATCGAATTCTTCTAAAAATTTTGTTTCCAAGACTTTTACAAATGCAACAAACTCCTGAGGCGGCTTAACTAAATTGCATTTGTCTATTTGATTTTGATATATGAAGATGAATTCGTCCGAAGGAATTTCATCTCCTAAATAAGGTAAGGGAAGGGAGCATGAGTGCATTTTGAAAATTTTTAAATAAAGATAGCCGCAAAAATAACTAAAAGCATTTTCTTTTAAAAAGTTAATTTCTAAAGTACTATCTAAAGAAATTGATCTAATGAGGAAGTGTTCAGGCCGTGGTAAGCCTTGAAAATCCTGCCAAGAAAGGTCGTTCTAAAGTAAATCATTGCACACATTAAGTAGAACATTATTACTATGTTCTGAAATTACTGTAGCATCAGGTTCTAAAGGCAGCTCACAGTTTCCTTTACCAGAAGCGACCGTTTTTAAATTATTTTATGTTAATTCATTTTTACTTTCTTGTGAGTTATTAATAATAATTCAAACATAGGTATTTTGATATATTTCTTAAAATAATTCAAGTGCTTGACACCATTATGGAGTCATAAAAGTACAGAATTGTGTTTTGCCGTCGGCATTTTCATATCATGTGTAAAAATATTTGTAAATTTGTCTACAAACAACATATGTATGTAGATATGACACGGTCAACCAATGATCGAAGCTCACGTTCTTTGCTTTTATGTCAAAGAGTCAATCTGCCGAAGGACTGACGCGACGACAAAGCGTCACAACATTGTGTTGTTGGTAGAAAATCCGAGATATGCCGAAAAATAAACGAACGCTGGCCGATTGTCATCGCTTCCCTTGAAGCTCTAACAGCTTTGCCCACAAATCATTGTAGGTATGTATGTTTTTATATGAACATGCCTACATATTGACGAAGATTTTTGCGAGCCACGGAAAAATATTTTAGATTTGTGAAATATTTTAAATCGATAAAACCTTTGTCGCCACTTTTGTCATTGATTTCTGTGTTTGCAGGGTTGTTACTTTTCTCTTCTAGAGGGAACATCAGAAATATGTTCAATTTATCATTTCTAGCTTTTGCCATCGTCGCGAAAAGACGCTTGTGGGCAAACGCATGCTCGGGGGGATGTGTAAGGCGTTTGCTTTTATGAATGAAACGACTTAGCTTATTGATTGTGCGCCAGCGTTCATGAATGAAAATGTTGTTGGTATGTGATTTACTACAAATTTAGGATTTGTCAATTTGGTTGCCATATTGATTTCTGGTGCTAATGTTATTTGAGACAATTGTTGTTTTTGTACAACAATGTTTGTTCTTTGCCTATTGGCTGACGTACTTACATTTGTACACTTAAATGTATGTAGATTTGTGTATGCATTACTTATTTTGCGCGGTCATACGCATATTTCTACATACATACTTCCATATAGAGCAGTGCGCTCACATGTTTTTATTGATAATTGATAATATTAGGTTGGCCGTTATCTCCCTTCCGCTTTTTTGTCTTTTGAATTTCGCGGCTATGTACAAAGCGCTACAGAGCTCTTATCTGGCAACACTATACATAATTTGAAAGGTCTTGACATAACCTACAAAACAACGCTATGCATGATTAGTTTTGATATTGCGTTCAACAATTATAGACGTGTAAACATGGAGTTCACTAACGCCGAAATTCGCGCTATTTTAAAGTTTTCCTTCGTTAAAGGCAAATCCGCTAGAGAAACGTTCCGTGACATTAATGGTGTTTTGGGGGATGGTACTCTATCACTTCGAACCACGGAGGAATGGTTTCGACGATTCTGGTAACCGGAAGGCGATTTTGGTATCTAGTTTAGCCGAGAAGACACCGCCGCCTACTCGGTTATCCAGCTTGGAACCATCCGTATAGAAGCTTATCCCTGCTTCCTTGTCCACTACATCCCTTTCCCACTCCTCTCTGGAGGGGAAGGCAATATTGAGGACCGGATTTAGGTTCAGCTCCCTAGGATTGCGAAAATCCGTAGTTATGGGAAGAAACGGGAACTTCCTAAGTATCATAGAATGCCCCTTGTTGCTGGCGACTAATAGGGAGGATTCCCTCAGTCTCAGAGCTGACTTCGCTGCCATTTGCTTGCAATACAAATCTGTTGGCAGCAAATGTAAAATTATGTTCTGTTATGTAGTTCTGAGAGCTCCACTGATGCAAATACTAGCTGCTCTTTGTATACTTTCCATGCTTCTAATCGCATATTTCTTTCCTGTTATTGGCCACCATACATTGCTGTGTACAGCCAGTGAGCCACCCGAGGTGTCAGTCGCCACCTGGGCCCCACCATTCTTTTACATGTGTAAAGCGCTGTAGCAGCTTTCTTTACCCTCGCTTCCAAGTTTTGTTTCCAAGAAAGCTTCCTGTCCAAAATTAGTCCCAAGTAGGTTGCTTTATCTCCTATCGTTAGCCTGGTGCCATTTAAAAATGGCGGCGTGATTTCGGGAGTACTGTGTTTCTTAGTGAACAATACTAGTTCTGTCTTGCTAGCATTTAAATTCAGTCCGCATGATACGGCCCATCGATTAATCTCGTTTAATATTGTCTGCATAAGACTAGCGAGGGTGTTCGGGAACTTGCCCCTAACCGAGACTGCCACATCATCAGCGTAGGCCACAACATGTACCCCCTTCTTTTCTAGATCCACAAGCATTTTATTCATTGTCAGGACCCAGAGAAGTGGGGATAATACGCCTCCTTGGGGTGTACCCCTTCGGACAGATCTGTGCATCGTTGAAGCTCCCAGCGTTGAAATAATTGACCTGCCCAAGAGCATCTGTTCAATTAATTTCCGGAGAGGCTCAGATATGCCCAGATCTTTAAGCGCGCTCAATATGGCCTTCGGCTGGATGTTGTTGAAGGCACCTTCTATGTCTAGGAAGGCTACGAGGGTGTATTCTTTTATTTCCAGAGACTTTTCAATCTCTGCTACCACTGAGCTTAATGCCGTTTCTGTGGATCTATTCTTCGAGTACGCATGCTGCGAAACTGCCATTTTTCTTGGGTTTAGTATGTCCTTTATATGTATTTCTATTAGTCTTTCCAGCGTTTTTAAAAGAAATGATGAAAGACTAATTGGTCTAAAATCCTTTGGATTAATATGTGAGCTTTTGCCAGCTTCTGGGATATATATCACCTTAACTTCCCTCCATATCGAGGGAGTATAGTTCAATTTCAGTGCCCCTCTAAACATGGTTGTTATCCAGTTTGTTGTGTAGCTCAGGGACTGCTGTAACTGAGCCGGGAATAAACCGTCTGGTCCCGGCGTTTTATAAGGCTTGAAGCTGCCTATTGCCCAATAAACATTGTCATCTGACACTATGTCTATTGTCGATGTCATTACAAAAAGATTTCCACGAATTTCTTTTTGCTTTTCTTACCTCCTTTTTGTATGCCCGAAGGTGGTTATGATAGTTATCCCACTCTATATCTTCTTGGGATAGTTTGGCAAAATTGAATTGCTTCCTGCAATTTTTCTGCATGTTCTTAAGTATTGGGGACCATCAAGGAGGTCTAATTCTTCCCCTACTGTTTGTTAATGGACAAGCTACCTCTAGTGCTTGACGACAAGAATCTGTGAATCGTTTAACGAGGATGTCTAGGTCCTATTTCTTTTCCGGTTGGAATGGTGGAATCATAGGCTTTTTTAGCTCCTGCATGTGCATCTGCCAGTTCGTTTTCCTATGATTCCTAAATATCTCTTTCCTAACTACATTTTCTTCAATTATACATTCAATGTAACGGTGGTCTGTGAAGGAGTGTTCTTCCAATACCCTCCAATGTGTTATTTTATCCACCAGTTCTTCCGATACCAGTGTTATATCTAATACTTCCTGTCGGTTTCTGGTTATAAATGTTGGCGTACTACCTTTGTTACATAACAAAAGCTTACTTCCTATTAAATAATTAAAGAGCAACTCACCCCTTTCATTAATATCCTTGCTTCCCCATAGAGTATGGTGCGCATTGGAGTCGCACCGAAGTATAATCGAACACTTGGATGCTTCGGCGTCTCATACCAGCTCTTTGAACAGCTGCGATGGTACTGCTACCTCGTCGTACGGCATGTAGCATGATGCCAGCCGGTATTTCTTCTTGCCGTCTCCCAGCTTACCACCGTAGTGTCGTTACTACTGTAACTGTGTAATAAAAAGACATTAAGCTTTTTGCTAGCCAATATACATGTCCTAGGCTTAACTACACAACCATTCGCGTATAGATTATATCCTGGTGTCCTCAGACCGCAAATACGCCCTCCGTTAACCCATGGCTCCTGAATGAGGACAAAGTCAGGCCGTTCTTCTGCCATGCGGTTAACTAGGGCTAGTTTGCTGTAGTGTAGATTAATTTGGAGAAGGCGCATTAGTTATTGTCTTCTCTGCATCATCATGAGAGTCGCTTAAAAGCTCACTCTCAGTGTAAAGTTTAGAGAGTCTGTCCGCAAGCACAGACCCCGAAGTACACTCACCTTGATCTGTGATCTCTGCGTCGCTCGAGGACTCCACTGGATCTCCTCGACTTCGCACTCCGATTCCGATGCCAAGTTTTCTCCTGCATCGGCGTCTGATTTGTAGGTCATGACCTTTACTTTTGTGAATCCGTAGTTGATCTCTCCGCCACTTTTCGCTAGCGGTTCTACGGATTCTTTTGTTAGAAGCAGCAGAATCTGCATTGTGGCTCGTTTCGTCTCCACACCAGATTCCGCTGCGGGGTCGTCAAAGGCCTTGACGAATCTCCATCCCACAGTTGGCAGATTTGGGTTGCAGGCTCTTATGAGCTTTAAAACTATAAGGACCGAAAAGAAAATAAGAGCTTTGAAAATAGCTAATCTTCATATATTTACATATATGGGAAAAAAATTCAAAAAATTAAGTTTACACACATATGCTTCCGTAGGGATTTGAAGATATTTTACCACCTACTCCTAAAAGCCTAATCTACCTACCACGCTCGTAGTGATGGTCCCAGACTATTCAGCTCTGTTCCTATGGGTTCCCACCTAGGTTTCGCATGCGTCTTCCCACAAATCCCTTTCCCTAAATCATGGCGGCATTGCATTAGCTGCACCAACCGAGCAAGTAGTATTTTATTGCTTACAGTATATATTTAAACTTATTACAACATCAAATATAAATAACTTCCTTTTTATCCATTATTATCGCCGATTTTATTTTAAACTCTATTTCAGTTTAAATGTCTTCAGACTTTAGGCAATTTGTAACGATTGAAAAAAACTGTAGAAAGATAAGCGTTTGAAAGGTATTCACAGTCGATGATTTAGCGAGTGACCGACACTTACAATAGCACTGAAAATTGATAATCGCTCAGTAGTAGCTTATCTACTACTAGTAGACATTCGCAATAGTGTATGTTAACAATTTTATATGCGTTTCTGCTAGACGGGTTTCTGTTAGCAAGTTAAAAAATGTGTTACTTTTGTTCAGCGAGTGGGCTCTACGGCTGTAATAGCTTCTTCAATCGACGAAAAACGCTTTCCACGAAATAATTGTTTCACATATCTGAAGAGGTAGTAATCGCTGGGTGCCAAGTCTGATGAATACGGTGGATGCTCAATCAATTCGTACTTTAATTTATTGAATTTTTTCTTGGTTAAATCACCTTTGTGAGCAGTTTCATTGTCTTGAAAAAAAATGTATTTTTTTGTGCTGCATTCCAGGGGAATCAGCCACCGGCGATCGGAGGACAACGTTCTGCTGCAAAACCCAACCCGGGTGTTGGTGGTCAGCGCAAATAGTCGGAAACCCTTAAAGGTATCCGGATGGCGGTGCTGCCTCACAATTACCCGGCGGAGGTCTTGGGGCCAGAAGAACTGACAGCGCTGCAAGATAACATCAAGGATGAGGTATATAACGGGTGTGGGTACACCGGCTCATTCCATGGTGTATACTTCAGGTCAGGAATGCTGCTAGTCGACTGCAAGGACGAAAAGACGGCCACCTGGCTTGCGGAGATCGCTCCGAAGCTGGACGGATGGAGTGGCCCGGTCCTATGCGCGAGGAGGGGTGAAGATATACCGCTTATGCACAGTATGACGGTGTTTCTACCCAGAAGCGTAGGTAAACCCTACGAGTTTGCTCTTGGCCTCGTAAGGAACCAAAACGATGGGCTAAGTACATCGGCGTGGAAGGTTGTAGACAGCAGTATTGAGGACGCCGGATGGAGGCTCAAAATCACCATCGATGATGAGTCCTATAAATGCATCCAAAAGGAGCGGTTTAGGCTGAACTTTAGGTTCAGCAGTGTGGTAATGAGGACTTGGAGGCCTAAAACCACGCCGGCGGAGGAAGCAATGCTGGTGGATGAGGCGCCCAGTCCGACCGGTACCGACACACTCGAGCAGGGCTGAAAGGGCAGGACCAGCAGGAAAAGAACGAGGACAGCGATGACGATGATCTGTCGCTCCTGGAACCAGTCCTGTGACCGCCAATGTCGAGATAGAAGTTGCCCAGGTGAACCTATACCACGCCATGGCACCATCGGCTGTTAGCGCGAGAAGGTTCCTTTCGGATAACCTGGGTATCCTATGAATCCAGTAGCCGTGGGTCTTTAGAGGGGAGGTCAGGGGCCTCAATAAAAGAGAAAGCAAGGTAATCTGGGATCTCTCATCTGAGAGACCCCGGTCTTGTGTAGTGGTTCGAAACGATATTAATTTCTTCTGTATTTCAGAGTTCCTAACGCAGGATCTGGTCGCGCTGCAGGTGAAGGACAAGGAAGGTGCAGACTTCGTCCTTGCAGCGGCCTATTTCCCAGGGGAGGCAACCTTTAGCAGAGTGAGGCAGGAAGGAAGCGATGCTACGCAGCTAGGACTAGAGAGCAGGCTGGCTGCGACTAACCAGGTCATAATAGACCCGGACCATTGCGGTTGCCCACTAAAGACAACCACCAAAAGGCAAGGCTATCCTTGGTGGTCCAGTAAACTCTCGGAGCTCAGAAAATCGGTTCGCAGGCTTTTTAACAAAGCCAAAAGAACCGGCGACTGGGAGGTATATCGGCAGCACCTAACAACTTACAATAAGGAAATTAGGTCTGCAAAAATCTGTAGTTTCAGGAAATTCTGTAAAAATGTCTCCTCAACCTCAGAGGCAGCCAGACTGCACAAGGCTCTGGCCAGGGGTAAGACTGACACAGCATTAGCCATAAAAAGAACTGATGGGACCTATACGACCACCGCAGATGAAAGACAATGGCACTCTTGCTTGATCACTTCCCGGAGACTATTCGGGACGACCAAATTCCAAGAGTGGTCGCACATAAGCCAGATCGCTCAGATTGGTCAGCAGCAAAGAATCTATTCAATGTAGACTCAATCAAGTGGGCACTGGCTTCCTTCTCGAAATATATGACACCAGGGGCTGGCGGCATCTTTCCCGCACTTCTGCTACAAGGAAGACAATCTCTATTGCCGTATCTTGTTGGGCTGATGAGATATAGCCTTGCGTTGTCGTACATCCGATCAGCGTGGAGACTAGCAAAGGTAATCTTCATACCTAAAGTAGGAAGGAAGGACTATTCGCTGGCCAAGTCCTTCAGGCCTATTAGTGTTACCTCCTTCACGCTTAAATATATGGAAAAGATTATAGACAACCACATAAGATCGAAAGTGCTAAAAGTCGCACCTCTGCATGCAAATCAGCACGCGTACAGAGCAGGTAGGTCTACTAACACTGCTCTGTACCAACTAACGGCTGAGATCCAGAAATCGCTGGAGAATAATAAGGTTGCGATATGTACTTTAAAAGACATTGAAGGTGCTTTTGATAATGTTTCCACGCAAGCGTGATCAGAGCACTGGAGAAAAAGAACATGGAAGCTCCTATATGCAGATGTATTAAGGCCGTATTGCATCCAGGATTGCAGAAACTTCGGTGGGGGAGAGCAAGATACGTCTTGGTACTACGAGAGGCTGCCCTCAGGATGAGGTATTGTCACCCCTTCGTAGAGCTCACACCGCTCTACTTAGTTCTTAATCAGACTGTGAAGCATACTATGCTACTTATGACAGCAGAGGGGTATGGAAAAGGGAAGTTAATCTAGTCTCAACGAATGAGGGCCTTAGAGGATAACACGCCATTGGCCCTTCTTCCAAGAGACGGAATAACGAAGAGAAGAAGAGAAAATTATTAGAGCTGGCATTGCGGGACCGCATACCAAGCTTTCCATTCCCATGGGCTGTTTTCCGAGCATTTTTCAGGCAGAAGTATTTGCCATAAGTCAGTGTGCAGTAATAAATCTCCAACGCAACTACCGAAATAAGAGTATCACAATTCTCAGCGATAGCCAAGCGGCGCTAAAAGCGATATCGGCCTATGAGATTCGATCGCTACTAGTGGAGGAGTTCATAGGAAGGCTTAACCGCCTATCAGCTTGCAACCGTTTACACCTGATCTGGGTGCCGGGGCATATAGGGGTACCCGGTAACGAGTTGGCAGACGAACTCGCCCTTTCTGCTGCTGCTTCCAGAACCATGTGTCCCATACAATAAAGGAGCTGATCCGCACGGAGGAGAGAGCGAGCAGAGATAGTCACTGGCAACAAGCAACAGGGATGCGTCATGCTAAACTGCTACAGGGAGGGTTCAATCTACTCAGGTTCAGAGCAATGATAAACCCCCCAGAGACAAACTTTGGCTCCTTGTCGCGCTCTACACTGGGCACTGCAGGCTCAAGAAACATCTGGCAAACATGGGCATAGCTTCTTGTGGCAACTGCCGGTTCTGCGACATGGGGCCGGAAACACCAGAACACCTGATTCTAGACTGCACCGCAATTTGTAGACGTAGGCTCAAGGCCCTCGGTTCCATTTATGTGAGGGCACAATAGACCCTAGGTCGCAGTGCAAAACCTCATATTCTAATCTAATCTAATCTAAGGGCACCTGATATTAATTTCAATTTTGTTTAGATTCCTATATCTCTACAATGCATTCTATCAAATAACCCTATTTCTTCCTGTGCTCCTTTTTGCCACTGATGCTAATAAAATTAAATTGTTGGAGATATTGGGCGATTCCGCAGCAACTCATAAAATAGGCGACTTGTTTTTAGCAGGTGCATTAAATGTGTCAAATAGGTTCTTTGCTTAGTTTTTAGACTTTGAACAAAAGAAAATAATTCATCAATTGGAATTAAAGGGGGTAGTTTAAGAAATCTAACATTACAATCAGATTCAGTGCCATTATCTGTTGAATTTTCACCATGCAAGTACGGAAAATTTATATTTGGGTTTATTTCAGGAAATGCCAAAACTCTGAACTAATTTTCCACGATAGGTAGTTCATTTTGTGCACTTTCCTCTAAGTCTATTTCATTATAAAGACATTTTAGAACACTTTCAAGTTCTCTTTGCTCAAAAACATCATATTTTCTTTGATTTTCCTCAATTAGAATACGATGTGTTATGCAAGCCTGCTCATTATCGTTTTCAATGAGATATTGCTGTTCATTCCGCCATGGATAGTAAAGCATTACCATTTCGCGGAAATACTCAACTCTGGCCAAATCTGGGTTAAACCTTCTATACCGAATAATACAAGGTTTGGTACGTTTTTTCACAAAACCGCTACCGTCTTTAAGAGGCATGACAACCCAGCCGTCTGGTAAATTATCGTCTTCCCTCTCTTTATCTTCATGATCACTATCTTGTGCTCTTCTACTAGATTTAAAATATTTATACCTAGATGCAAAATCAGCTAAACAAAGAGTTTTTAACTGATCGGATCTTTGAACATAACGGTCTAAAATAGTGGCTACGAATATTTCAATCGAACCTGAAGGAAGGTTCTGAAGTTCCGCTCTAGGTTTTACCATTCGAACACGTTCCTCAGGTCGAAAGGTATTTATAAATATTTCTGCATTACTTGCTTCCGAAAGATGGAGCCCAATGCAGCAATATACTGCTTCTTGTGCAGATATTTCTGTGCCTGATATAAATTTGTGACCTATATGTTTAAGTGTTTGCTTAATAGTATAATTTCCAGCATTTACCTCTGATATAGCTTCATTTAAGAGCCTAGAAATTCCCCTGTTAGACTTGTTAATATCATTAATTATATATGAACAGCAAGCGTATGCATCCAGTATATATTGGATATCCATATTTGCTCTATGGAGTTCCAAAATCAGAGGATTATAAGCGTTTATAAAACGATCCTGTAATTTTATTTTTAGAAAAATTTTGGGTTTTGTTAAACTTGACCTAAAGGCTAACAAATAGTCATCAAAAGACATATTTATTCTAATGTGCAGTAGAGAATCTAACACCTTTCAAAATCTGGTAACCATCATTGTGTTGAATCAAGGTTTGAACAAAGTTTTTGTTTAAAAGAAAACTTTCTAATGACAAAATCCCGGAAGCGTCCGACACAGTTTAAAAGGCTTACTGGACAGCGTCTGTCGTTAGGTTAAAAGCGGCTGAACAAACCATTTTTCACTAGGTATAAAATAGTACGCGTAAGACACCCAAAATTAAAATAATGTCAAAAACTTTCGAAAGAGTTAAAGTTACAGTGCACGGTATAAAAATCCCAGGGCCGGCGGCTTTAGAGGAGTGAGCAAGCAGACTTCCTCTATGAGAGTACTCCTCAACGCGACCTCAAAGCTGCCTAAAACAAGCTTGCAAACCTTAAGAACTCCAGCTCCAATAACCAACTATTATTGACTGCGGTAGAAACCAAAAAGGCTACGAGAAGGAAATCAAGTCAGTCGAAAGACGCCATCAAAAAGGTCCAAAACATCCCACGATGAAGCGATGCTGAGGGAAATTCTTAACAAAGATTAAATAGGAGAAATTTGGATGTAGAGCAGGTTCGCCTCCACGCTGTGCATCCTGAGTAACGCTAAATGACATGCGGCCTTCACGGCCTTTTTAAACTTCCTACGGATTTGACCGCTGCTCGACACGGACATAGCTTGGACTATTAGATGGATCAGTTTGAACGCTGCGTTGGTGGTTCGTGGTATTCTGTCACCTGAGTGGTAGGTGTTTGTTGAGATGAGTACTTCTTTGCGCTGGTCGACTCTGATCGCATTGCCTTATAGTGGAGACCCAATTTCAATGAATAGTAAAAACATCACAAAGGATGAGGGAGGAAGCAGGTCGAAACCTACCTCTGCTGATCGGTTCCCTGGGAGGACACCTTCACCTAGAATCTGTCGACAGAAACCTTGGGCAGGGCGGAAGTGCGAGGCAGAATCGCCCGCACTAGCTGAAGAACCTCTGCTAAATTCATGGGAGGCACGGGGTCCTCAACGAACGCTAAGGACCTCGTGGGCAAGCGCGTGACCTCAGCTAAAAAGCTGAACGGATCATCGGTGGGCTGCCAAGATTTCGAAGTGTTACGGTGGTAAGTAGGGTGATCAGAAATCTGATCAATATGCTAGCACACTTGAGTGGGCCAAAAGGGTGCTGAGCGACGAGAATGACGGGAAAGTAGGACAGAGCGAGCCCCGCACCGATGTTTAGCGAAATCGCTAAACTCGCCAGCTTAGTTGAGCTTGCTGTGTACGCCCACAGCAAGGGAGAAGGAGTCATCTCCCATGATGAGTGGAAGCGTGTAGCGGCTGCTATCTCTGCTTTCTTTATGAAGGTGGTCAAATGAAGCCCTGGACGACCCCTAGATGTGAAAGTGCCGGGTGGAACCTCGGCGTGCATAAACTTAATGGGAAGTGGCTGCTATCAAGGTGGCGGTAGAAGTACTGCTACGAATTGCAGCATCGTTTGGAGAAGTGAACATTCACTCCAAATCAGAGCGGCAATACTAGTTCTAGGCGCGCGAACCGTGCAATCAAAGCTAGTCAAGGGGTGTCTATCTTCACTAGAAATAGCATCTGGTTACTTTAACATCAGATCCGTTTTGGCCAGGAGGGGCACTCTTGCCCGCTCTCATCGGAATGGATCTTCGAGTCGAGTTGGATCTTCATTAACGTCTTGCGTTCTAGCTCTGGACCAATAGACCACGCGTGCACTCAGTAGACGACGGTCGACGGCCAACTCCCGTGCGAGATCCTTCTGGCCAAGAGTGTTTCGTAGGAGGTCAGGGGAACTTCTCGCCTTAAGAAAAGTTCATCTCGCCGCTATGGTAGGAGTTTTCACTGGGCACTGTCCAATGGGCACTCATGCCTTACGACTTAGAATACTACCGGATGCTAGTTGCCAAAGTTGTATGGAGGAGGGTGATGTGGAAACGTCCCAGCACTTTCTCCTGCACTGTCCGGCTTTTGGTAGGCTGAGACTGAAACATCTCGCCAATCACACTTTCGGCGGACCAGAAGACTTACCCGAAAAGAATATTGGCCGTCTCAACAAGTTTGACACAGGCACAAAGCGCTTTGTCGACATGTAAGGGTCTTTTGATCCAGCTTAAAGAAGTTTTTAGGTATCACAACGGACCGGCACTTAAGTTGACCAAGTGTGATCCTTCATAGGATCGACCTCCTAACCTAACCCAACATTTTGCTACAGAGTATAATAGTTATTTTGTTATTACACAGCTTACGTACTTTCGTAGTCCTGTAAATTACTTAGATATTCACTAACATAATAATTCATAATATTAAGCTATATTTATATTTTATAAATAAGTAGTTTACTTCATTGTATTGAAATAGTGTTCGGAAAAGCTCTCTGTTCAATTGTTGCCTGTTGTATATCATACAGGACTTTTTCATTTGGCTCGAGCTCTATCCGGCTCGAAGGACCAATGAATAAAACTCAATGAAGATTCTTAAATGTCTTACCGCTCTTGGGGGACAGAAAAGACTTTCATTGAGCTGAGAAATATGTCATTCTAACTTTATTTTATTAAATTCATCTCTTATATACTATTTACAAATCTTACTATTTAATTATAACTATATATTAGTAGACCCGACAGACGTTGTCTTGCACACACGTCGTTAATTCGAAGATTTTAAACATTCTTTAATAAGCCGTTAATAACCGTTTTGATGATAATTATTATTCAAGAGTTATTTTAATATCTAACTTCATTACATGCACACTAATCCAAATTCGACCGATCAGTAGCATGTGAGTATATACTGTATGTGTAAGTATGCATACACTGTATGAATAAAGTGAAATAAAGAAGCTGTGTTAACTAAAAAGATGCATCTATTACCACACTCCACGTATAAGCAGAGAACGTATATCATAGAGAAGGTTCATGCAGAGAACTTAAAACAACGAGAAGGTGCAGGTTCGACAGCGAACAATTTGTAGGATTTTATCAAGGAGTTCACCTCACATGCACGAGAAACAAATAACATTTCTCGCTTTTATAACAGCGGTGAATCTGTAAACATACGCTCTCTTAACATAACCAAACGGCGAATATTGAAGAGAATATAATATGTATGCCAAACTGGGAATATTGATATGCTATTTGAAACATATTCCCTTTTATTGAACTATTATTCATTATTATTTTTAAATTATTTTATGTTAATTCATTTTTACTTTCTTGTGAGTTATTAATAATAATTTAAACATAGGTATTTTGATACATTTCTTAAAATAATTTAAGTGCTTGACACCATTATGGAGTCATAAAAGTACAGAATTGTGTTTTGCCGTCGGCATTTTCATATCATGTGTAAAAATATTTGTAAATTTGTCTACAAACAACATATGTATGTAGATATGAACACTCATTACTTCATGTGAAATCTCCGTTGACACGGTCAACCAATGATCGAAGCTCACGTTCTTTGCTTTTATGTCAAAGAGTCAATCTGTTGAAGGACTGACGCGACGACACAGCGTCACAACATTGTGTTGTTGGTAGAAAATCCGATATGTGCCGAAAAATAAACGAACGCTCGCCGATTGTCATCGCTTCCCTTGCCGCTCTCACAGCTTTGCCCACAAATCGTTGTAGGTATGTATGTTTTTAAATGAACATGCCTACATATTGACGTAGATTTTTGCGAGCCACGGAAAAATATTTTAGAATTGTGAAATATTTTAAATCGATAAAACCTTTGTTGCCACTTTTTTCATTGATTTCTGTGTTTTCTGTGTTTGCAGGGTTGTCACTTTTCTCTTCTAGAGGGAATATCAGAAATATGTTCAATTTATCATTTCTAGCTTTTGCCATCGTCGCGAAAAGTCGCTTGTGGGCAAACGGATGCTCGGGGGGATGTGTAAGGCGTTTGCTTTTATGAATGAAACGACTTAGTTTATTGATTCTGCGCCAGCGTTCATGAATGAAAATGTTGTTGGTATGTGATTTACTACAAATTTAGGATTTGTCAATTTGGCTGCCATATTGATTTCTGGTGCTAATGCTATTTGAGACAATTGTTGTTTTTGTACAACCAGAGAATTTAAAACAACGAGAAGGTGCAGGTTCGACAGCGAACAATTTGTAGGATTTTATCAAGGAGTTCACCTCACATGCACGAGAAACAAATAACATTTCTCGCTTTTATAACAGCGGTGAATCTGTAAACATACACTCTCTTAACATAACCAAACGGCGAATATTGAAGAGAATATATATGTATGTCACACTGGGAATATTGATATGCTATTTGAAACATATTCCCTTTTATTGAACTATTATTTATTATTATTTTTAAATTATTTTATGTTAATTAATTTTTACTTTCTTGTGAGTTATTAATAATAATTTAAACATATTTTGATATATTTCTTAAAATAATTCAAGGGCTTGACACCATTATGGAGTCATAAAAGTACAGAATTGTGTTTTGCCGTCGGCATTTTCATATCATGTGTAAAAATATTTGTAAATTTGTCTACAAACAACATATGTATGTAGATATGAACACTCATTACTTCATGTGAAATCTCCGTTGACACGGTCAACCAATGATCGAAGCTCACGTTCTTTGCTTTTATGTCAAAGAGTCAATCTGTCGAAGGACTGACGCGACGACAAAGCGTCACAACATTGTGTTGTTGGTAGAAAATCCGAGATGTGCCGAAAAATAACCGAACGCTCGCCGATTGTCATCGCTTCCCTTGCCGCTCTAACAGCTTTGCCCACAAATCATTGTAGGTATGTATGTTTTTATATGAACATGCATACATATTGACGAGGATTTTTGCGAGCCACGGAAAAATATTTTAGAATTGTGAAATATTTTAAATCGACAAAAGCTTTGTTGCCACTTTTGTCATTGATTTCTGTGTTTGCAGGGTTGTCACTTTTCTCTTCTAGAGGGAACATCAGAAATATGTTCAATTTATGATTTCTAGCTTTTGCCATCGTCGCGAAAAGACGCTTGTGGGCAAACGCATGCTCGGGGAGATGTGTAAGTCGTTTGCTTTTATGAATGAAACGACTTAAGTAGCTTTTTGATTGTGCGCCAGCGTTCATGAATGAAAATGTTTTTGGTGTGTGATTTACTACAAATTTAGGATTTGTCAATTTGGCTGCCATATTGATTTCTGGTGCTGATGCTATTTGAGACAATTGTTGCTTTTGTACAACAATGTTTGTTCTTTGCCTATTGGCTGACGTACTTACATTTGTACACTTAAATGTATGTAGATTTGTGTATGCATTACTTATTTTGCGCGGTCGTACGCGTATTTGTACATACATAGTTACATATAGAGCAGTGCGCTCACATGTTTTCATTGATAATTGATAATATATTACTACAAGTATATTATATAATATAACATATTGATGTACATATGTACATACATAAATAATTAATTTTGTAACAACTGAAATTAGAAAATTATGAAAATAGTAAAATATCATTTCTTGCATAATCTTTCACATTATATCAATGTAGCATTTGTGCAAAAAAATCATATTTTATCAATTTTTCATCATAAAAATCGTTTATATGGAAAAAAATAATCATGCATCTGTGTAGTGGCATTTGTATTTTTTGTTTTCTCATTCATTTCGCTTCATTTTTCTCTTTATATTGGGATATACGTAATTTGTCAGAGAACGTTGTTATAAAATCTCATTTCTGTTAAATAACAGCAAATATTACAGAAAATGGTGAACTCCTTGATCTCAATTTTTCAGCCAACCAATCGAGCATCATACAAAATTCAATTTGCACCTTCTCGTTGTTCTAAGTTCTCTGACTCGCCAACATTAGGGCATTTCACCACAAACAAATTAATAGCTGATTTCACCAGAATTTTACCCCTGCGGAGCGCAAAGTAACAGAATTGAGCATTTTGAATGTTAAATGTGAAAAATAATGCTAAATTCAATGTTAAGAAATGTACGCTAACAGATTCGTATATTTACAATGCGCAAACGACTTTGCATATAATTTTAAGATATTCTGCATATACAGGGCGGCTCACGAATCGTTCTAAGTTTCTAAACCGTAATAACTTTCTATTTATCAATTTTTTTTGTATTGTATAGAAAATTTTAATTTTATTTTATACAATTAATTATTCCTCCGTGCTCAGCCATGCATAAGCGACACCTAATTAGAAAATTAATGCGTTCTGATGGGTTGAGGTAGGGATTGCCTCAAATATGTATTTAATTGACTGCTTCAGTTCACTCAGATTTCTGGGTTTGATTTTGCCACTTCTTGCTTGACATAACCCGATAAGAAAAGACCAAGCGGTCGCAAATATTCTTAAACATATATACATATATGTATAATTATGTATGCATGTAAACAAATATGAAAGTACCCATTATAATTGTTAATTTGTCTACATGCAACTATGTATGTAAATATGTACACTCATTGTTTCATGGGAAATCAGAACCATACACACTCTTACAAAAAGACATCGAACATGGCAAGTGCAAAATCAACCGCTATTCATATACAACGTGGCATGCGTAAATGGAAACAAAGTCAAAAAGTCGTGTGCATATATACGGGCAGATGTGTGTACAAAAAATGCAAATATTTAAATACGCACTTACGTACATTTTTTGACAAATTCAGTCAATCCCGGCTAAGTGCCAAAACCAAAGTTGCAGATTTTTTGTGCTTTGTAGGACATAAGCGATTGTGGTATTTAAGCGAGCGGTATCAAAAAAAATAATTTCTATGTATTTAAAAAAAAATTACCGTTTTCCTTAAAAAATTAAGAAACAAGAAAAAACGTTAACTTCGGTTGCGCCGAAGCTATAATACCCTTCACAAAAACAAAGGCCCCTTACGAGAACTTGATTCCGAACGTTCAATTTGTATGGCAGATATATGATATAGTGATCTGATCTGACCAATTTCTGTGGAGAATAATTTGTTGCCTTAAGCAATAACTCGTGCTTAATTTCGTGAAGATACCTCGTCAAATAAAAAAATGTTACATGCAAGCACTTTACTCCGATCGTTCAGTTAATATGGCAGCTATATGCTATAGTCATCCGATCCATACAATTTCTTCGAAAATTAGATTAATGCTTTAAATAATAATACATGCCAAATTTCGTGAAGATACCTCATCAAATGAAAGAGTTTTCCATACAAGCACTTCATTCCGATTGTTCAGTTTGTATGGCAGCTATATGCTATAGTCATCCGATCTGAATAATTTCTTCGGAGATTACATTGTTGCCTTAACTAATAATCCGTGCCAAATTTCGTGACGATACTTCGTCAAATGAAAGAGTTTCCCATACAAACACTTGATTCCGATTGTTCAGTTTGTATGGCAGCTATATGCTATAGTGGTCCGATATCGGCCGTTCCGACAGATGAGCAGCTTCTTGGGGAGAAAAAGAAGTGTTCAAAATTTCAGATCGATGTCTCAAAAACTGAGGGACAAGTTCGCGTATATACAGACGGACAGACGGACAGGCGGACGGACGGACAGACAGACGGACATGGCTAAATCAACTCAGCTCGTCACGGTGATCATTTATATATATACTTTATATGGTCTCCGACGTTTCCTTCTTGGTGTTACAAACTTCGTGGCAAAATTAATATACCCTGTTCAGGGTATAAAAACGTGAGATGCAGCAAGACACAGGCAGATAAGAGGGATTGGAGGAGTGATACTTAACCGGGGTTTACTGTATACATAAATCAGAGGAATATTGAATATTTTCTTTAAAAAGTTTCTTGAATTGAAAATCGACAAATATACTATGTTGTCACTTTTATTCTAAAATATTTTAATACTCTATTTGCGGGGTTGTCACTTTTCCCTTCTAGAGGAAATATCAGAAATTTGTTCAATTTATGATTTTTAGCTTTTAACATCGTCGTGAAAATACGCCTGCGTTCATGAATGAAAATGTTGTTGTGTAATTTACTATAAATTTGGGCTTCGCCTATTTGGCTGACATATTGACTTGTGACGATTGTTGTTTTTGTAGAACAATGTTTGTAGTTTTTGCGGGTGACATATTCACGTGCGTACGCATATACATATGTATGTATGTTGGTTTGTGTATGCATTATTTGTTCGACAATTTTATGTATACATAGATATATGCGTGTACGTATATAAATCAATGCGCGCACATATAGTGTATTGATAAGTGATAAAATCATGATTTGAATTTCTGAATGTGTAAGTTAGCACCAAATAAGCTATCCCTCCCTAATAATATCAAACTCGCAAACTAAACGTAAAGTGCAATACGACTCTTCACCTGAAGGCCATATTGCACGCGCATTTAAGAAGTGCTGACCGAACACTTGTTTCCCGTGGGAACGGAATGTCAACCGTTTCCCGTAAACAACATCGGCAGCGCTGCTTTAGAAGTTAAGCTTAATGTTAAGTAAAAATAGAATTAAGATTTAGTGTAATTACTATACTCATCAATAAAGGAGTTATGCTCCATTGAAAAAATATTTTGTTACGGGTTTTATTAAAAGAAAACCTAACTGGCGCCCGAGCAGTTAGTTTCGGTAATTCCAATGAAGAAAAGCGGTCCGCGTGTGAAATAAAATATATAAAGTGCCACAAAAAAAAGTGCCACGTAAATAATAAGGAACCTTTAAATAAAAAGAAAAAAAAATTAAGTGCCACAAAAAAAGTGCCACGTAAATAATAAGGAACCTTTAAATAAAAAGAAAAAATATATAAAGTGCCACAAAAAAAAAGTGCCACGAAAATAATAAGGAACTTTTAAAAAAAATATATAAAGTGCCAAGAAAAAAAAGAGGAAATAAAATAAACCACCGTGGGACAAGTATTGTCACTTCCAAGATAGAGGATAGCGAATCAACAAAAGAAAATATTACCGACTAAAAAGTGTGAAGAAGGAGGCCCCTGAGTAGCAGACGCAAAAAGGACGACGAGGGAAAAGACGTCAGCCGCTTCACCAGAACGATGATCCTATTATTGTAAGTTCTAAATTTATATAAATAATAAAATAATAAATAAATTCAGAAAAAAGAAAAAAAAGCTAGATCTATAGCTCTAATAAATGTAAAATCTTAAGAATTCTATACCATAATTCAAATTATGTTTGCAACATTGTAATTGTTTTACCACTTACAAATATTATTACTACTATATCAATTCATTTTAAAATATTTGTGACTAATTTCAAAATATCTAAACATAAAACCAGGGTCGTACACCCTATAAAATAAAAAATATATTCAAGCTGCGATTCACCCCCTACGGGGGGATCCTCCAGCTTATAACAAAAAATAACTCTGCGATTCACCAAAAACGGGACCCTCCAGAGATTATTAACAAATAAATAAAAAAAAAAATATATATACTTATAAACAAAGACTTGTACAGTCTATAATATTGAAAGAAAAAAACATTTATAACAAAAAAATAACTCTGCGATTCACCAAAAACGGGACCCCCCAGAGATTATTAACAAATAAATACAGGAAAGAATATATACTTATAAACAAAGACTTGTACAGTCTATAATATTGTAAGAAAAACACATTTATAACAAAACAATAACTCTGCGAATCACCAAAAACGGGACCCTCCAGAGATTATTAACGAACATTAATTCAAAATGACTAACCCAAATAATATAATTAGACCCTCAGTGCTAAGCAATAACCCTACACCCACTCAAACAACCACTCCTGATCCTGCTCCCCAAGTATCACCTGAATTGAATAATCTAATAAAAAACATGGTGAGTCAAATTCTACAAACAGACGGACAAAATATAATCCAATCCTTTTTAAATAATAATCAAAACCAAAATTAACAGACCAGACGATAGACGAACGATTTAGGAATGACATGAGCGACATGGATAAAATTCCCGACGTGGTACGTTCACTAAGAGATTTTTCAGGGAACGCTTCAGAATTCAGTTCCTGGAAAAAAAGCGTAGAACGTATCCTTAGGATATATGAACCTACAAAAGGAACGCCTCGATATTTTGGTATACTAAATGTTATTAGAAACAAGATAATAGGGAAAGCAGACATAGCACTAGAATCGTACAACACACCTCTAGACTGGACGGCAATATCTCGTTGCCTAACAACCCACTATGCTGACAAACGAAACATAGGTACATTAGAATACCAAATGACCTGTCTTGTTCAAGGTAGATTATCCATGAACGAATTCTACCAAAAAGTATATTCGCATCTATCTTTAATTCTTAACAAGATAGGATGCATGGAGGTAGGAGAAGAAGCAGTACATCTTCTGACAGAAAACTATCGTGCTAAAGCACTAGATACCTTCATTAGAGGACTCTCAGGAGATCTCTCCAGACTTCTTGGAATTAGAGAACCAAAAAGTCTTCCCGAAGCCCTACATCTTTGTTTGAAACTCGAGAATCAGAGTTTCAGAGCACAATATGCCAATAACCAAAAACACAATTACCCACAGCCCTCTCGACAACAACAATATCTACAACAACAATTCGATCAATCAAAATATTTCCAACCAAAATATACCCAAACAACAAACCAAAAATTCCTCCAAAATAAATTCCATCCCGAACTAGCTCACATTCCACCACCAAATCAAAATTTCAATCCTTACAACCGTTTTCAAAATAACAATTTATTCAACCAACAACAACAAAGATCTCCCCCTCCAAGACCACCAAAACCTCCTCAGCCAATGGATGTAGATGTTAGTTTAAGAACGAACGCTATAAACTATACAAACCGACCACCAGCTCAAAATTTCGGCAAAAGACCATATCAGACATCTATAACTAACCACCCACAACCGAAAATTCAAAGAAACTTCCATGTAAACTCAGAACTCGAACCGAACAATGAACAAAATTATCAATACGGTAATGACTGCCAAAATAACGACTACTTAAATAGTGACTATAATTACAATCCTTCCGATACAACACAGAGGTATGAGAATGAACCATTCCTAGATCTGACAGATGTACATTTTTTAGGTTAAATAGCTCTTCGTTGCCTTATTTCAAATGCAAAACGAAGAGCGGACAAATTTTAAAAATATTAGTAGACACAGGCTCCAATAAAAATTATATCCAATCAGATTTAGTACCGAATCCTAAAAGAAATGATAACCATTTTTTTGCAAATTCTGTTGGCGGTAAAATAAAAATTACGCATCACACTTTTTTAAATTTATTTAATATAGACGAATGCAAATTAAAATTCTTCTTATTACCAGCTCTTTCAACCTTTCATGCAATACTTGGAAGTGATAGTCTAAAAGAATTATCAGCAGTAATACATACTAGAGAAAATTTTATGATTGTAGCAAATAGACGGAAAATTCAACTCCATCAATATAAGGCTCAAGATGTTAATTCAATCCAAATCCCTGATGAGCATATGAAATCTTCAGAAAAGAACGAAATTAAACAACTTATACAAAAACACAAACACTTATTTTCAGAACTCAACGAAAAATTAACTTATACAACAAAAGTAGTAGCAGAAATCAGAACAAATTCAGACACACCTATTTATTCAAAATCTTACCCATATCCGATTAGTTTAAAACAAGAAGTAGAAAAACAAATAAATAAATTACTAGAAGACGGTATTATTAAGAAATCCAGATCACCATATAACTCACCCATATGGGTTGTACCCAAAAAAGACGACGCCTCAGGCGAGAAAAAATTCAGACTGGTTATTGATTACAGAAAACTAAATACGGTTACTATTGCAGACAGATATCCCATACCAGAGATAAACGAAGTACTATCACAATTAGGGGAAAATCGAGTATTTTCGTTAATCGATTTAAAAAGTGGTTTCCATCAAATTCCTCTTAAGGAATCTGACGTGGAATCGTTTCGGTGAACAACGGAAAATATGAGTTCACTAGACTACCATTCGGACTAAAGAATGCCCCATCCATATTCCAAAGGACATTAGATGATATACTCAGACAACACATTGGAAAATATGTTATGTCTATATAGACGACATAATAATATTTAGCAAAGACGCAAAATCACACTCAAAACATATAGACACAATCTTCGATACACTCCGTAAAGCTAATATGAAAGTTCATGCAGACAAATGCGAATTCTATAAAGATAAAGTAGAATTCTTAGGATTTATAATTTCATCTGCTGGAATTTCCACAAACCCATTTAAAGTAAAAGCCATAGAAAATGTCCCATATCCCAAAACACTTAAAGACCTTAGATCATTTTTAGGACTCTCAGGATACTATAGACGCTTCATAAGAGACTACGCAAAATTAGCAAAACCACTTACGAACTTACTTCGTGGTGAAGAAGGCAGAATTTCGAAAAATATTTCAAAAAAAATTAGTATTCAATTAACAGAAGAATCCAAAGAAGCATTTGACAAAATAAAATCCGCCCTCATTTCAAAAGACGTCATACTTCAATATCCGAATTATAATGTAGAATTTAATCTTACAACAGACGCTTTAAAATACGCCATAGGCGCAGTACTAGAACAAAACGGTAAACCCATTACTTTTATTTCTAGAACCTTAAACAAAACGGAAGAAAACTATGCAGTTAACGAAAAAGAAATGCTTGCCATAATCTGGGCACTCAATTCTCTTAGAACTTATCTGTATGGTCAAGCTAAAATTATAATACATACTGATCATCAACCACTAACCTATTCACTTAGTAACAAAAACAACAATTCAAAACTAAAGCGATGGAAATCAATTCTAGAAGAATATAATTATGAATTAAAATATAAACCTGGAAAATCCAACATAGTAGCGGATGCACTCTCTAGACCATTTCAAATAAACTCATTATCAATAGCTACAAACTCAGATGACAGCTCATCTCATAATCTAATTCCCTCAGTAGAAGCCCCAATTAATGTTTTCAAAAACCAAATCTTCCTATTAATAGGAAAAGAAAATAGCTATCAATTTAAATTACCCTTCCCAACTTACCATAGACATATAATAATCAAACCAAATTACTCAACAGAAGACTTGTTAGCAATTTAAAAAAGAAGACTTAACCCTTCAGTAATAAATGGAATATTTACTTCAGAAGAAATAATCGGCAGAATTCAAGAAATTTACCCAATACATTTTAGTAATTACAAAGTTAGACACACACAAACAAAAGTTAAAGACCTAGAATCGAATGAAGAACAGGAAAACCAAATATTAATAGAACATAAAAGAGCTCATCGAAATGCAATAGAAAATAAAAAACAAATTTTAGAAAAATTTTATTTTCCAAAAATGTTACAAAAAATCAAAGTAATAGTTAAACAATGCAGCATTTGCGCAGTAAACAAATACGATAGACACCCTAATAATCCAGAAATTCAAGCAACCCCAATTCCAGAATATCCAGGACAAATAGTGCATATAGATATATACATAGCCGACAAAAATTTAATATTAAGAGCAGTTGACAAATTTTCCAAATACGCACAAGCAAAACTAATAAAATCAAGATCTTCAGAAGATATACGAGAACCACTTAGATAAATCATTTTCAATTTTGGGGTACCGCAGAATATTATAATAGACAACGAAAAATCTTTAAATGCCAACTCAATAATGTTTATGTTAAAAGACCAACTTAGGATTAATATACATAGAATACCTCCACACACCAGCACAGCTAATGGACAAGTTGAACGTTTCCACTCCACTTTATCAGAAATAATAAGATGTTTAAAATCAGAGAATATAGAAAGATCCTTTCCAGAACTTCTAGATAGAACAGTTTACGAATACAATTATTCCATACATTCAACTACAGGACAAAAACCTGTCGAATCATTTTTTACAACACAATCCGGCAAAATAGTCCACAAAAGCCTTATAAAAGAATAAAGAATAATAATAATAATAAAAAAAAAAATAAAAATAAAAAAAAAATACTATTTTAAAAAAAAAAAAATTTTTTTGCTGCGGTAACTACAGCAAATGTGCAAATTCTAGATTACAGTTCATCCCAATTAATAACAATAGACAACGGACCAGCAAAATTGCAAACAGGGAATTTTAAAATTATTCATATAATAGAGACAGAACAGTACGAAAATATAATTAATACTCTTGAAACAATAGTATTGGAAAAATTAATGGCACACCCTCTTCATCCCATTCTATCATCCCTACTAAACCAATCCAAAACCTACTTAAATTCAATTAAAATTAATAAAAAATTACAAAAGAGATCACTAGATTTTATAGGTACCGCGTGGAAATGGATAGCAGGAAATCCTGACCATAGCGACTATGAGATCTTAACTAACAAAATGAATAATGTTTTAGAAAATAATAACCAACAAGTTATTATAAATAAATTAATGAATAACAAAATAAATGAATTAATTAATATCACAAATAAATTAACAAAAGCAATTGAAGAAGACAAAAAGATGGAATATGACTTAGTTCTAACCATCAAATTCAAACTAGAAATTATAAAAGAAGAATTAATCAATACGGCTTACGCAATTCATTGGGCCAAAGCCAATATAGTAAATTCATTTATATTGTCAGTTAAAGAAATGAACATAACAAAAAAAAGTATAGAAAATGAAAATATACCATTTTTTAATATAGACGAAGCGTTAGAATTCGCTGAAGTCAAATTAGCAGCAAACGAAAATTGTTTAATTTATATAATAAGTTTACCGACAACGGGAACTGAAGAATGTAGGTCTACAGAAATACGACCAAGAAAGAAAAACGAAGTAATAAATAAAATAATGTTTAAACTAATATTATTATGTCCAAACAAAGTTTATGGCATATATACCAATTGTAAATCATAAAACAGCATATCAATTTGCCCTAAGAACGCAGTAAAAGATATATCAGATGATGCATGTATCACACATTTATTAAATAGTAAAACGGAAAATTGTACGAAAATCAATAATGAACATATAAAATCGGTCGAAGAAATTTCAAGCGACTTAATATTTTTAAATCAATTTAATGATGTAATAAAAATTAATAATAAAATATCATAATGCTAGCTTAGAAATAGATGGAATATTGTACAACTCTAATATGATAACAGAAAAAAAGCCATTACCGGCAATATTACAGCAACTATCTAAATATAATAATTTAGAAGAAATATTGTCATTAGAATCAATAAAAAAATTTCAAACTAACGAAACTATACATTTGAATCTATTAAAAAAACAAAATAATGTATTTTTCTCAATAAATATATTGTCAATGTTTGTAATATTAATTTTAATAATATTAATGTTCAAAAAAATGAGAATTAAAAATAATTCTAATGTAACTGAAACCAATACAAATGAAATTGGTATTCAAAATTTGTCAAGATTTTTTGTAAGAGCGTCGAACGAGGACGTTCGAATTTAAGGGCGAAGGAGTTAGCACCAAATAAGCTATCCCTCCCTAATAATATCAAACTCGCAAACTAAACGTAAAGTGCAATACGACTCTTCACCTGAAGGCCATATTGCACGCGCAATTAAGAAGTGCTGACCGAACACTTGTTTCCCGTGGGAACGGAATGTCAACCGTTTCCCGTAAACAACATCGGCAGCGCTGCTTTAGAAGTTAAGCTTAATGTTAAGTAAACATAGAATTAAGATTTAGTGTAATTATTATACTCATCAATAAAGGAGTTATGCTCCATTGAAAAAATATTATACGGGTTTTATTATATAATACGGGTTTTATTAAAAGAAAACCTAACTTGTACATTCAAATACATACGTACATACATATGACTATATAAGATTAATATGATAAAAGATGTACATACAAGGTACTTTTCAAAAGTTAGAGGACTTTTTAAACAACGCGGCTTCTAGTGGCGCCATCTGTCTAAAATTGTTATCCCTCAATTGTGTACTCTTCAGTGTTGTCGTATAAAATTTATATAACTTATCCCTCAATGTTATCCCTCAATTGTGTATTCTTCAGTGTTGTCGTATAAAATTTATATAACAGCTGACTTGTATAACAGCTGAGATATCGCGCTACATGTGACATTACATTTGTAGTGTCGGTCGGAAAATGAGCATCGAACAAAGAGCCAACATTAAGTTTTGTTTTAAACTTGGTAAAACTTTTACCAAAACTCATCAAATGATGAAACAAGTTTATGGCGATGATTGTCTATCCCGTAGCCGTATTCACGAGTGGTTTAAACGTTTTCAAGAGGGACGGGAGGACTTGGAAGACGACGAACGTTCGGGCCGGCCAAAAGATGTTGTGAATGAAAAAAACACGGAAATTGTGCGTGAATTCATTAAAAAAGAGCCGAAATCATCGCTTAAATATATGGAATCGGAATTATCAATATCCGCAGCGTCGATTTATCGAATTTTGACAGAAAGTTTGGGCCTCAGAAAGGTTTGTGCTCGATTTGTTCCGCACACTTTGAAACAACACGAAAAAGACCTCAGAATTCAACATTCAAGAGACAACAATCGCATTCATATCATCAACCATTCACTCTATTCGCCTGATATGGCACCCTGGGATTTTTATTTGTTCGGAAAACTACATTTGGCCATGAAAAGAAACCGCTATGCTGACGTTGATGCCATCTAAAAGGCGTGTATATGTTTGCATATAAGCGTATAAGAATATAAGCCAAAAGGCTAACATGCTGCTGTAATATCAAAGCAAGTCTCTGAGCATGATTTTTTTTGAATGCTCAGCTTTGTTCACTTGCTAATGTTAAAATTTCTACTTCCGAGCCAGATGTGGTGAAGTTCACTAATAAAATCTCGTAAGGTTTTGACAATTCACACGCTGGTCCGCAATTGAACCTTCTCTATGATATACGTTCTCTGCGCCAACTCTTAAGGTGATCAAAGTGATGAATTTTTAAATTTAAAATCTTACGTAATATAAAGTTCACTACCCTCCCTGCCCATGGTAAGATGTTATAATATTCACTAAGCATCCCCCCTCCCCTAAACGCCTTACATAATTTATGAATGCCCCTTATGCTATCTTAGAATATTATCTCAGCTCCATCTACCATTCGCAACTACAACTCAAATATACTTTTGAATATCTGACACAACTGCAGCGCAGTCTGCCGGAATTCTATGTAAAACGTTCTAACATCAACAACAATATGAAAAATAAATAAATTCATTTTTAAAACATTATCTAGTTGATTAAATTGTGAATCTAAACCATTCCCCACGGCCCCCTACTCACAAGAAAAATTTCATCAAAATCGGTCCAGCCGTCTAGGAGGAGTTCAGTGACATACACACGCACAGAAGAAATATATATATAAAGATATATATAAGATTGCATGCACCCCATATGGGGTTGTTTTTAAGTACACAACTCATTACATGTGTTTTTTGTTTTTTTTTGTTTAGTTTTTTGTTTTGTTTATAGTAGGGGGAAGCATCCTACTCCCAACTCATGTCTCTTCCACGGAACCACTGGATTAAGTATTACTTCATGGGAGAGAAAAGGACATTTAAGTCTCTTCTACAGTATGGACTGACTGACTCGTAATCTGTTGTAAGTATCTCAGTTTTGTCATAATTAGAGCTGACGCTTCGCTGACAGCTTTCCATTTATCAGAGGACTGACACATATGTGCTGTCAAGGTTTCCACCGTTAGACTACCGAGTGTAGATTTTAACTTTTCCTTAAAATATAAAAAACGGGGGCACTGAAAAAATACTTGTTTAAAGTCTTCTATGCACTCTGTACACGTCGGACAAAACTGACTAACATCATGATGAAATTGGAATAGATACTTTCTAAAGCATCCATGCCCACTCAGTATTTGGGTTAGGTGGAAATTCAGCTCCCCAATGTCGTCTGTCTATCCACGAATGAATGTCCGGAATCAGTCTGTGGGTCCATCGTCCTTTAGATGAGGTTTGCCACCGTTGCTGCCACATTGTTAGGCTCTTGGTTCTCTCCTTTTTTACCCCTGACACGGCACTGAAAGCTGGTACAGTCGCGCGAATTCGCCTCCCTGGATGTCAATAGGCTGCATTCTCGCTAATACTTCAGCAGCATCACTTGATATCGTTCGGAAAGCACTTATTATTAGGATTGCAGAAAGTCTATGCACTGCGTTTATTTGTCTAGCATATGATTTTATGTCTACCGCTTGTATCCATATTGGTGCTGCATATAATATCACCGAACTCATTGCTTTTGCTATTAAAACCGCCGGCTGGAGCGCAAACAGCCTCTATTGGCCATCATTCTCGATAGAGCATTAAAAATTTTATTCTTTAAATTTTAATTTGGAGTCTAGTATTACTCCCAGATACTTCATCTGCGGCTGTAAAGTAATCTCGCACTGCCCTATGGTGAGTGACAGCCTTTCTTCCTTTTCTTTTTGACCTTTATAGCAGTTTTTAATGCTCCGTTTGGAATGCCATCCAAGCCAGACGCTTTTACATTACCAAAACGTTCCGATGCTTGCACTATCTCATTGTCATCGACTGGTAGAAAAAGGGGGGGTTCTGGGTTGTCAGAGGGTTGTTCCCCCCTTGCTTGCGTTTGTTGTGCTGGAAACAGGGTTTCTACTACAGCCTTTAGTAATACAGGGCAGGTCGGCATTTGCCCTTTATCGCCTCTAATTTTTGACATTACAGCCTTATACGCTCCACCCCATGGGTTTTCATCTGCTTTGTCACAGAGTCCTTTAAAACATGTGGATTTGTTTTTCCTAATTGCTGCTTTAAGTTCTTTTCGTTTTCTTTTAAAACTCTCGCGTAGCCGCTCATATCCCACGGTACCTCTACTTCTTTGATATTGTCGCCTAACTCTGTGACAGCTACACCTCAAATCAGCGATTTCGCTATTCCACCAATAGACTGGGTTTCGACGGCTGTATTGCTTTTTCCTTGTCATAGCAGCTCGCAAGCTCTGCTGTGATGATCAATTAATAATTTTGCTTGTTTATTCGCGTCATTTACGTTGCTTATTTCTTTGTCCAACATGAAGGTAAATACGTCTTCGTCCATGGTTTCGTGTTTCCATCCTTTACTTTGTGCTTTTTTCACCCACACGCTTCTCCCTTGGCGTTCGTCATTATTGCCAACTTCTATCATTATGGCCAATGTTTTCATTTTTACTACCAATTTGGTGGTTTGTATTTGTCCTTCCAGCATTTTTGCAGGATATACAGTAAGGTTCCTTGCTACAGCTTTTAGCAAAGTGCCCCATTTCTCCGCACTTAATACAGCATCCTGTCTTCTGGGTTAGTGCATCTTTTGGCTACGTGCCCATATTCCAGACATCTGAAAAATTTTTTAAGGTTTGACCTTTCCCGGATTCTGCACACAACCCACCCAACTTACATCTTTCCCGTGTCTAATAGCTGCGATGCTTCTCGCACCGGAAGACCGGAGGAAGTAAAGTTGCGGTTTGTGTTCCTGCATACGCTTTCCGTATGCTCTTGATGGAATTTTCACCGAGTTTGAGTTGCTTGAACTGCGAACTAATAGCTTGGACTATATCGTCTTTTTTGGTGACATCATTTAAGTCCCGAATTTCTAATAATTTAGTGTGCCGCCTTATTGCCCAGCACTGTGCATTTTTCCTCCTTGTACTCATCGGTACTCCTTTTTTTTTTACTCTCATTAGCTCAATCACAATCTCTCCTTTGGCTGTCTTTCGTATTCGTGACACATTCTCACCCAATTGATGCAAAGTGTCATCTTTTTTTACCGCCTTGAGGATATCACTGTAAGACGTGTCACCGGTTTTTTCTATTAACAGGGCATCCGGTTTCGGTGGGGGTCTGTGGTTAGTCTTACTCTTTTCATTGCTCTTCTCCTTGATTTTTTTCCCTTTGTATTTAACTGTAACCCAATTTTGTTCTCTTGGCGTTTTTTTTTTCTCATGACCGGGGCTAATGCCATACTTTTTTCCTTCCTCGTTTGTCGACTACACTCCATTGGATACTTTACTTTTCTTTGGGGGAGTTTTCCGATAATTTTGTGTCTCCTCACGCATTCTCCTTGGTGTTGCTTCTGCAACCACTTTAGCGAGAGTGGGAGCTTGATCGGCCTACTTTGCGTTGACGAGCTCTTGTGCTCGTGCGTACAATCTGGAAATAGCACTTAAGAGCTCCCTCATACCATTGTTTATTGAGCGTTGTAGAGGACGCATCAAACTTACCAGCTTGTTTATGTTATCCCCTAACTCTGCCATATAATCTCTATCAGAGTTCACTATTTCCACAGGAGGCGTACTTCCTTGTTGCAATGTTGGCGGGGACGATCTTGCTCGTGCAGGTCTTCCCATTAGGGTTGCCTTTTTTGGGGTCCGGGCTATTTTCGAACCACGTTTAAAGGGGTCTACTGCTGCGCTTTCTATGTTGTTCGTGGCATTATCTGATACGCTGGCCAAGTGTGTCACCAACCAATACATGTGTGTGTGTGTGTCCATATGTATGTAGCACATTGTTATGCTGCATGATATGTATGTTAAATATATTTGAACATACATATAATTTTTATGATTAGTGGACTGCATATATTCTTACATGTTTCTTATCTTTTCTTATATTCTTAATATGCAGAATAATAAAATAAATTTGCTGATGTATACTGAAAGTGATGCCCTTTGGCATCAACGCACATGTTCATTTTTAAACACCCTCCGTAAATTGCTTTTGTCTAACGCTTTTTAAAACAGGGGGATCTATGGTATCTATTTTGAAAGGTCTGCTCATGAAGGCTAAATTAACAACAACTTACATATAATTAAGTAAGGTATAAGTTAACACATAATAAATTACCTATCATTTTGCCTTTGCTTTAAAATTACATACTTACATATTTTCGGCAATCGCCACAATAACTTGCTTACCTTTTGTTTCCGCTGAAATATAACAAATTACATATTTACATTCTTACTCCGCAATAAAAATTCCCACAGGTGAAATTTTAATTGCTGACTAATATTATTTCACATTTCCTGTTTTTCAATCGAAGTTGCACTAATTCAAAGAATTAGCGCAACAGCTAAATTATTGGTTACCAACCAACTGCACGCGCATCCGGTAGAATGCTAAGTGCTGATGTCAGCGTTTAGAACAATAGGAAGAGGCAAGTTGTTGTTGCCTTCTGCAACTAAATTCAAGTTATATTAATTTAATATTTCAATTAGAAAATTCAGTCTCATTTCTGCCGTGAAATCGGTTCGGTTGCGCGTAATTACAAAAATTACAAATTACGCTATTTGGCGCCCGATCAAAAAGAAATTACCCGGTTAATAAAATTTAAGTCTAAAAAAGTGCTACTACAAGAATAATAGTGCCACAAAGTTACTAAAATTTAAGTCTAAAAAAGTGCTACTACAAGAATAATAGTGCCACAAAATTAATAAAACTTAAGTCTAAAAAAGTGCCACTACAAAAATAATAGTGCCACAAAATTAATAAAACTTTAGTCTAAAAAAAGTGCCACTATAAATAATAGTGCTACAAATAATTAAAAATCAACTCTAAAAAGTGCCACTATATAAATAATAGTGCGACAAATAACTAAAAATCAACTCTAAAAAGTGCCACTATAAATAATAGTGCTACAAATAATTAAAAATCAACTCTAAAAAGTGCCACTATATAAATAATAGTGCCACAAATAACTAAAAATCGACTCTAAAAAGTGCCACTATATAAATAATAAAAGTGCCACAAATAACTAAAAATCGACTCTAAAAAGTGCCACTATATAAATAAAAGTGCCACAAATAACTAAAAATCAACTCTAAAAAGTGCCACTATATAAATAATAAAAGTGCCACAAATAACTAAAAATCGACTCTAAAAAGTGCCACTATATAAATAATAGTGCGACAAATAACTAAAAATCAACTCTAAAAAGTGCCACTATATAAACAAAAGTGCCACACAAAAATTCAACAATCAACTCCAAAAAATTCACCAACCGAGGAACGAAACATCCCAGGAAGAGGCCTAAGTAGCAGCGGCGAAAAGGAACTACACTCACAGGATAAAAGCAGGATGCAGACTCACATAGTAACGTAAGGCTAATTAGATTAATATAATAATAATAAAAATTAAAGGAAATTAAAATTTTAAACTAAAATTTTTTTTTTTTTTGAAAAATTGTAATAGATTATAATTGTAAAAGAAAATAGAAGTTTCCTTGCTTTTAGACCTTCATAAAAAAAAATATAAATAAAAAAAAAAAAAAATATATATATATATATATAATTCAATATGGCGAACCCCAACAACCTAGTAAGGCCATCTGTATTAGGGAATTTAGACCAAAACCCACAGCCAGGCGCAAGCCCTGCCCTACAACCCACACCCGCACTGCAGAATCTAGTAAAGAACCTAGTGACGCAGATACTTAATACCGACGGACGTACTATAATTCAAAATATAGTAGGGACAGATGCCAACTCAATACCAGTTACAGACCAAATAATAGACGAACGGCATAGGAACAATCTCACAGAAATTGACAAGATCCCCGACGTAGTTAGGTCACTGAGGAAATTCTCTGGGAAACCAGCCGAATTCAACTCTTGGAAGAAAAGCGTAGAAAGGATTCTCCACATTTACGAACACACAAGAGGAACACCAAGATACTTCGGAATATTAAACGTTATAAGAAATAAGATTGTAGGTAGCGCTGACATCGCGCTTGAATCATACAATACGCCACTAGATTGGAGGGCAATTTCAATGTGTCTCACAACACATTACGCGGACAAAAGAGACCTAGGTACATTAGAATACCAAATGACAGGTCTGATTCAGGGCAGAAACTCAGTTCAGGACTTTTACCAAAAAGTATATTCCCACCTTTCATTAATCTTTAACAAAATTGGATGCATGGAAGTGAGCCAGGAATCCATTAGACTCCTTACGGAAACGTACAGGATAAAAGCCCTAGACACATTTGTTCGAGGCCTTAACGGCGAATTGGAAAACCAAAAATTTAGGAGTGCTCACGCTAACCAACAGAACGGATTCAACAATTACAACTTTAGACCACCACTGCCACCTCGAAATTATCCGAAAGCACCACAGTTCTATCCGGAACTTGCACATTTACCACAACCTCAACAACGATTTATGTCTTACCAAGTAGCTCAAAGACCACAACTACACCCTCAAAGACCAAATATTTTCAACAGACCACAATACCAACATGGACCGAACCAACCAACAGGATTATACCAATACCCACAGGGATACCACAATTATAATCAGCAGCAGACACAGAGAAATCAATACTATAACCCACCTCCTAGGCCTATAGCCCAGAAGCCACAACCAAAACCGGAGCCGATGGACATTGACCCTAGCATTAGGACAAATGCCATCAACTATGCAAATAGACCCAACTTCAAATACGCTGGGAAAAGACAACCCGATTCAAACCTAACAAACCCGCCTATGAAACTTCGTTCGACAATAAAGATAATACTCCACCTATCACCTACGAACAATACGAAGTCGAAAATCCCAATTATTATCCCTATAACTACGAAAATGCAGATTTTACTGACATCCATTTTTTAGAATAAGAAACTCTTCGTTACCCTATTTTAACTGCAGGATGAAGAGTGGACAAATTTTAAAAATTTTGGTCGACACTGGGTCAAACAAAAACTACATACAGCCCCAACTAGCAAAGAAGAAAATTCAAAATAACAACATTTTTTTTGCAAATTCAGTAGGGGGAAAAATAGAAATTACCCACCATACGTATGTAAATCTTTTTAACTTGCCAAATATCAACTCAAAATTCTATCTTTTGCCATCCCTCGTCTCATTCCATGCAATACTAGGTAATGACAGTTTGAAGGAATTGTCTGCAGTGATTCACACGAAAGAAAATTTTATGACCATCAACGATTCATTTAAAATACGCCTTAGGCAACTATTTTCACAGGATGTCAACCATGTGCCCATACGAAACGAACACATGAACAATTTTCAAAAACAAACAATGAGCTCAATAGTGCATTAAAATAATGACCTTTTTTCTGACCCCAATGAGAAATTAACTTATACCACCAAAGTTGTCGCGTCTATTAGGACGAACTCAAACGAACCAGTTTACACAAAATATTACCCTTATCCCATGTCCTTAAAAGGAGAAGTCGAAAAACAAATTCAGAAATTATTAGACGATGGCATAATAAGACCTTCACGGTCCCCGTATAACTCACCCATATGGATAGTCCCAAAAAAACAAGATGCTTCCCTCGAAAAAAAATACAGACTGGTAATAGAATACAGGAAACTTAACTCAACCACAATAGCCGACCGTTACCCAATCCCCGACATAAACGAAGTCCTATCCCAACTAGGTAAAAACAGCCTATTTTCAGTTATAGATCTGAAAAGCGGTTTCCATCAGATTCCGCTGAAAGAATCTGACATCGAGAAAACTGCTTTCTCAGTGAAAAATGGCAAATACGAATTTACACGTTTGCCTTTCGGTCTCAAAAACGCTCCCGCAATTTTTCAAAGAACTTTAGATGATATCCTAAGAAAACTTATAGGAAAGATCTGTTATGTTTATATAGACGATATAATCATATTCAGCAAGGACGAGGAAACACACGCCCAGAACATCCGTGAAGTTTTTGAAACCTTAAGGGAAGCTAACATGAAAGTACAAATAGACAAGTGCGAATTTTTCAAAAAAGAAATAGAATTTCTAGGATTCCTAGTTTCATCCGAAGGTATTACCACAAATCCCACAAAAGTTCAAGCAATAGTAGACTTTCCAAGCCCAAAAACACTAAAAGATTTGAGATCATTTCTTGGTCTCTCTGGTTATTACAGAAGATTCATAAAAGATTATGCCAAAATAACCAAACCCCTCACTAATCTCCTGAGAGGAGAAGCAGGAAGAATTTCTAAAAACCAATCAAAAAATGGGCTCATCCAATTGAACAAGGAAGCCATCGAAGCTTTCAATGAAGTAAAAAATTCACTGATATCAAGAGAAGTGATATTAACTTACCCAAATTACCAAAAAGAATTTCATTTGACCACAGACGCTTCAAAACATGCTATCGGTGCAGTTTTGGAACAGGATGGTAAGCCAATCACTTTCATTTCAAGGACCCTAACAAAGACAGAAGAACATTACGCAACGAACGAAAAAGAGATGCTCGCCATCATCTGGGCATTAAAATCTCTCAGAAACTACTTATATGGGACTGCCAAAATAAAATTATTCACAGACCACCAGCCCTTGACCTACGCCCTCAGCAATAAAAACGACAACTCAAAACTGAAAAGATGGAAGGCAATTTTAGAAGAATATGACCACGAACTCAAATATAAGCCAGATAGAACTAACGTTGTAGCCGACACTCTTTCCCGACCACCAGAACTCAATACAGTAACAATAGCGACTCATTCAGACGAAAGCTCAGGACACAACTTAATACCAACAACGGAAGCCCCGATCAACGTCTTCAAAAATCAAATTTGGATAATGGTTGGCCAAGAAAATTCAAAAGACTTCAAAATTCCCTTTCCAACATACCACAGACATACAATTACCAGACCACAGTACTCCATGGACGATCTACAAGACTTACTCAAACAGCATCTAAATCCCTCTGTCATCAACGGCTTATTTACCTCTGAAAAAATAATGGGTCAAATCCAAGAACTATACCCTATTCACTTTAGCAATTTCAAAATTAGATTCACACAGTCACAAGTCAAGGACTTAAACACAATCGAACAACAGGAACATCAAATTTTAGTCGAACATAAAAGAGCACATAGGAACGCAATAGAGAACAAAAAACAAATTATTCAAAAATTTTATTTCCCACAAATGCAGTCAAAAATTAACAAAATCGTGAAACAGTGTAAAATTTGTGCAGAAAATAAATACGATAGGCACCCTAATAAACCAGAAATACGAAAAACACCTATTCCAGAGTACCCAGGACAAATCGTCCACATTGACATTTTCATAGCAGAAAAAAATCTAGTGCTAACAGCCATAGATAAATATTCAAAATACGCACAAGCGAGAGTTATTAAATCAAAATCAACAGAAAACATTCGTGAACCACTAAGGCAAATTCTCTTTACATTTGGAATACCCCAAATGATTATAATTGACAACGAAAAATCCCTCAATTCGCACTCAATAGCTTTCATGGTCGAGGACCAGTTTAGAATAAAAATTTACAAAACCCCACCACACACTCATACTGCAAATGGACAGGTTGAACGCTTCCATTCAACCCTTGCAGAAATTCTAAGATGTTTAAAAAACGAAAAAATAGACAGGACCTTTGAGGAATTGCTTGACAGAGCCGTTTATGAATACAACTTCTCAATCCACTCTACAACTGGACTGAAACCAATAGAGAACTTTTTTGGACGCAAAGTCTACATTAACCCCGAACAGTATGAAGCAGCTAGACAAAATAATATACAAAGACTAAAACTGAAGCAGGAAAAAGACTTAGAACACCATAACAAAAACAAGACAATCTGTAAGAACTACAAATCTGGACAGACCATCTACGTAAAAATTAACAAGAGATATGGAACAAAGCTTACACCTCGCTACAAAAAAGAAATAGTCAAAGAAAATAACTCATCAACAGTCCTAACAGAATCGGGTAAAGTGGTTCACAAAAGCCTAATAAAATAAAAAAATTAACAAAAGAAAAAAAAAAAAAAAAAAATAATAACAATAATTTTTGATTCCATTTTTTAAAACAATTCAACATTTTTTTTCCATTTTTCCTTTCGAAGCAAAAAAGGGGAAAAGAAATATTGAATAAGCATAACGTAGAAAGTAAGAAAAAAAAAGACATAAAATAAGAAAAAATAGTCAAAATAATGAATATTGCACATTATTGTATTATTTTTACTATGAAATTTTTAGATTGATTGCGATCATAACGATAACCTCAGCAAACGTACAACTTCTAGACTACTCATCATCCCAACTCGTGACAATTGATTCAGGACAAGCAAAACTACAAATAGGAAATTTTAAAATCATACATATAATAGAATTAGAAGACTATGACAATACTATCAGACGCTTAGAGACGACAATTAACGAACAGCTCCGAAATCATCCCTTAAAACCCATCCTTCTATCCCTCGTCACTCAATCAAAAAATTATCTACGTAGAGTTAGTGTAAACAAAGCACATAGCAAAAGATCATTAGATTTTATAGGATCCGCATGGAAATGGATCGCGGGAAATCCGGACCATAGCGACTTTAATATAATAGTCGAGAAAATAAATAACGTTTTAGAGAATAATAATAGGCAAGTAATAATAAATAAATTAACCAATGAAAAAATTAATGAGGTAATAGAGAATACTAATAAAATATCTAAACTAGTTCAAGAAAAGAAAGAAATTGATAATGAATTACTACTAGAAACAAAGTTTAAACTAGAAACAATAAAAGAAGAATTAATAAACATTGTTTATGCCATTCATTGGGCAAAATCAAACATAATAAATTCGTATATTCTATCTGATAAAGAAATGGAAATAACAAGGAAATTCTTAGAAGATGAAAATATTGCTTTTATAAATATTGACGAAGCACTAGAATTCGCCGATATAAAAATCGCCTCTAATAAAGAGAGCTTAATTTACATAATAAACTTACCTAAAACAAGAATAGAAGATTGCAAATCATTAGAAATTAGGCCAATAAAGAAAGGAAAATTCATAAATAAAATCGAATATGAATCTATACTAGTATGTAAGAACGAAGTATATGGAAAAACTAAAAATTGTAAATCATATAATAATTTATCAATATGTTCAAAAGATTCAGTAGAAAATATTACAAACGGCACATGCATAGCACATCTGCTTAAAAGTAAATTAGATAATTGTACAAAAATAAATAATCAGCATATAAAAACTATAGAAGAAATGTCAAATGATTTAATCTTTTTAAACCAATACCAAGGTTTTGTTAAATTCGAAAATGAAAGTATAGAAATTAATGGAACATACTTAATAAAATATGTTAATACAACTATAGAAGTAGGTAATAAGTTTTACTTTTCTAAAGACATAACAGGGAAAAAACCCTTGCCTGCTATTTTACAGCCTATGGCCGAACATAAGAAAATTGAAGAAATGTTATCATTAAAGTCAATTAAAGAGTTGCAAACAAATGAACTAAGAGAACTAGGAATATTAAAAAACCGTAATCAATTATATTTCGCTATTAATGTAATCTCCATAGGAATTATTATAGTAGTTATTATTAGCACAATGTTAAAATTAAGATTTTTACGAAAAATAAATAAAGAGAAATTACCCAACCGAAACACGATAGAAATAGGAGTAGAAGACGTACCAAAATTTTACGTTAACTCATCGATCGAGGAGGCTCGATTTTAAGCGCGGAGGAGTTAACACATAATAAATTACCTATCATTTTGCCTTTGCTTTAAAATTAAATACTTACATATTTTCGGCAATCGCCACAATAACTTGCTTACCTTTTGTTTCCGCTGAAATATAACAAATTACATATTTACATTCTTACTCCGCAATAAAAATTCCCACAGGTGAAATTTTAATTGCTGACTAATATTATTTCACATTTCCTGTTTTTCAATCGAAGTTGCACTAATTCAAAGAATTAGCGCAACAGCTAAATTATTGGTTACCAACCAACTGCACGCGCATCCGGTAGAATGCTAAGTGCTGATGTCAGCGTCTAGAACAATAGGAAGAGGCAAGTTGTTGTTGCCTTCTGCAACTAAATTCAAGTTATATTAATTTAATATTTCAATTAGAGTATTCAGTCTCATTTCTGCCGTGAAATCGGTTCGGTTGCGCGTAATTACAAAAATTACAAATTACGCTATTTTATACATATATGTAGAGCAGGTATGTAGATTTTCTTCTTTCTGTCTTTATTTTTAAACCATTCACAAGCTGCCAACGGCACTGGTAAATCCCAAAAAGTACTTAAATGTTATATTCTTGAGTTTACGCTTCACTCCATGACCTTCATATTAACAGGTGTCGCAAAACTGAAATAGTAGGCCGTAGAATTTAAACCGATGGGGTCGCAGTTTATCTATTACCACATAAAAAAAGGGTCGTTAGCCCTTTTGATACTACATACTACATATTTATTTCATACGATTTTTTCTATAAAGATATTTTTACTCTATACATTTGTTAGATTTCATATAATATGTTAATGAGATTGCTGTTGTACCAAAGGAGAGGAAATCAGTATATTAGAGTTATAAGGTTTAAACAAAGGTCTAGACCAATGTCATTCATATGCAGCGATAAACCACACTATTTTTAAGAAAAACTGTCCATTTATTTACATTAAATTATCACATCAACAAAAAAAAAATATTATACCCATAAGTAGTACATGTGAGCTGGGGAAATTCGTGGACCAATTTCACATATTTTCGGCATTAAACTATTGTATATCTAATATTTTACGTTTATACAAAGCCAAATTGGTTTGAATTTTTTACATAAATTATGTTAGCTCCAACAAAAGTGGTCAATATATATATATATTGCTAAACGTCAGACCTCCTAAACTGACTTGACAGTCACCTGAGTTGAGAAGGCTTTGACGTTTAGCAATTGTTCTCTCAATTCCAGTGAGAGATAAGTTGGGCATATTTGAAACTGTTCAATAGAAGCGGATTTCTAGACGCATTGTAATACTTTGGCGTTAATATCTGCTCTAGAAAAATTAATGTAGTTTCGAGAACAAGATGTTCTAAAGTAGTTTCGGCTGATAACAATCAGCAGCAGACCAGCAGTTCTTCTTAGTGACATAATGGAACGATACTACTGAGTTTAGAAAATGATTTGTGTTTCAATCACTGCGGCAATATTGCAAAGCATCATATTCAACGCAAAACTGTTGCACCATTTAAACAAGTCAAGCGTTCGAGCAATTAAAATTTTGACATTTCATGAGCGCAAAACTGACAAAATCAACATCTGCAAAATTTATGATGGAAAAAGAAACTTAAACAAAATCGCGGTTTATTTTAGTTTATAATAAATTAATATCATATTATATATTACGTTTTAAGTACATATTCTAATGCATAATATAATATATTAATTTATAATGCCTTTTCAAAACTAATTTTAAGTCAATATTTAACTTTGGTTTAAATTCATTTGTTGGAGCAAGATGCGTTTTTCTTGCCTTTTTTAAAATATTATAATAATTGGGGATATGCAGTCAACAGCGACGTGCAAAAGAACCAAAGTGGAAAAACCGTACTATATTTCCATCGACCGACCGAATAACGTACTCTGATGTTCTCCTGTTAGCAATTCATTAGCAAATCATTTATTTTAATAGTTGATCATATGTATATTCATATTGTTCTCTTTACAAACTGTGAGAAAATAATAAAAACATATTTACGAGTAATGTAAATGTAAGCAGTGAATTTACGAATGCTATCAAATGAGAACTATGACAGGTTTTTATGCGGAGCACAAGTAAATATCATTAGGGTGACCCAACACCCCGGCCCCGTTGTAATAATTATCTTTCAAGAAATCGGAAAAATGGTTAATTTGTGTATTGGCCTACAAAGGGTTCTATTGGCAGTTCGTAGATTCACCACTCCAACATGGCCGTCTCGTCCAAGCAAGGTTTATTTGACTCGACCTAGTCTCCAGCGTTGCGGTAGCAGGTGTTGTCCATTTGGTACGGGCTCGCAGTTCATTCAAGCCCCGCAATGAATCCCCGACCAAAAAATGTCCAGCTGTCAGTGCCCCAAAGTCATTAAGATCTGATGACATTGCGCATAGAGGACGTGAATTAAGAATGTCTTCTACTCCTACAGCAAAAGTGTTTAGATCTTCGAATGTTAACTTAATGTTTGCCAATGTGCGATTTAACAACCCGAGTTTATAACCGGTTACGTTTGAAAAATGTTGTTGCTGAATATTGAAGATAATGCAACATGATGCGCGTCGTAATTCGTCAGAAGATGGCGATATGGTGGTTGTACGTTTCTCCATTGTCCATTTACAGTCAGTTTCTGTATGTCACATACCCTGTTGCCCACGAAAGCTGACCAATAAACTAATTGCGCGTCAGTCCAAAAGAAAGTAGTTACGGGAACAGAGGTGAATATATGCTTTACCTTAGCATACAGGCGAGCGAGAAGATAGGCACCGCAAAGTTCGAGTTTGGTAGTAGACAATAGCAAGGCAGATCGAGTTATGGAAGCGAATTAAGAGTTGCTATCAACTACGTCAGGCTTGATGTATATGTTGAGCACCGACTTATGTCATCCTAATTTTAACAGCCATAATTCATGCAAAATTATTTTTGAGGTTATCACGACAGTATTGTGCGCTTTGTAACAGACTTGTGCACTTGTTTTGGTGTGAATGCAAACAACAACGTGTCGCTGCGTTGTATCCATGTCACGCCAAGTGTATGTGTAGAATCATCGATAATACTTAGCTCTTTTATAGTTTGGCTTTCCATGAAATCTGGATGATTGGAATGCCATTTGGACAGAGGAAACTGACCGCGCCGAGGTATCACAATAACTTCAGCCTTTAAGTTGTGTAAGGTAAGTCTTTACAGCCGCAGCGCCCATAAGAAATTCACTCATTTGATTATCTGCTAAGTAGTGAAGGCTTCGTACTGCTAGATATGGAGCAGGGGCAGTGCCATATGTCAAAGTGTTGAGCTGGTATGTGAGAATGATACTTGCCTGTATATTTTAGTGATATCTGCGGTGATAGCGTAACGATACAGACGGAAGCGCAATAGCAACATGTACAGCTCTGTTTGGATCGTTGGTCCAGCCAAAAGTAAGTCGCTTAGCGATGTTTGTGGCGTAGTTCGGCAAGAGGCGTCGAGCACTACTCGTAACTTTGTTGATACGCTTGTAAGTTTCAGTACGCAGTTATGTGGAATATAAAAGTGGGGTTCATCTAAGTTTGGAGTCTTTACTACAGACATGTGACCAGGCCGTTCGTACTCTTCCATGAATGAAAGGTACTGGGACTAAGTGATTGGCGAATGCAAAAGACGGTGTTCGATTACAAGGAATCGTCGACGAGTGATGTCGAATGAGGCTCCAAGTGCAGCGGGATTGTCTTTGAATGGCAGCCTCTCAATTATGCGTCCAATAGAATCTTGATGTGTTGTGGCTAAAAAGTGACGTTTACAAATCCGATGATCAGGTTGAATAGGTTGGGTGGCAAGTCGACAGTTTCGAGCTCGCAAAGGCGTTGCGGGCTTGTGTCGATAGAGTCTTCGCTAAAGAGCAGACATCACTTTGAAGGTGTTTCGTATTTCGACTGGTATCTTCCAGAAACCACCCAACCAAATAATGTCTTTTGCAATGTAGGTAAATTTGGGCCAAGTTTAAATTGACCAACAGCTAGGGCTGCAAAAAATGCCTCTGTTCCATGCAACAGATCAATGCGTCAAGGTTTGAAAAAGGCTTCGTCGGCCAAAGTTGTATTGGCTGGCATTCCAGTGTACTGTTTCAATTACAGCGTCAGGTTGGTATGCAATATGTGGTGTGATACCAAACTGGAGCGAAAGTTGAAATACTGATGTGCGTGATTTAATTGTTGAGATGGTTCGAGCATTAAGATTGCTAACTGAATCCCCTAAGCTGCGAATGGCAATGTGTTACTTTTCTCGACGAAGGTGAAGCCTTTGTGCGTATTCTTGTCCTTAACTTGAGGACAACCAATCATTTTGTGTTTATCGCTAGACCAAAGAACACAAGAAGGCTTAGTGATTGCAAACGAAAAGTTTTATCTACGGGTAGTGAAACGAATCTGTTTTGGGAAATCGGACTTATCGTGGGATGAGAAGTCGGATGAATGCAGAAATTGACAGTGGTGTTCTAAAACTTGGGTGCATTGTACCAAAATTGGAAGCGATTTGTAGTCTAGCGATTCGTTCCATTTGTTACGAATTTGCTCATCACATTTATCAAAGTCAATGTAAATCAGCATTGCTTGAGCGATATTGGAGCTTGTGCGCAACGATTCTAACGAACTGAATATAGCTGATGCCTTGTCGATCAAACTACGCAATTGTTGATAGTTTGATTTATCGGCTGGTTGCAGCGTAAATAGCGAAGAAATACCTTCAAAAAGAATCAGAGTGGGTTTATCGAAGCGTTACCTGAGTCTATCTAAAGCCTTCGGGTAATTTCTCTGAGACTGAGAGAACCCTTAAGACATTACAACAAATAATTAAATCGTTCTGTATTTGAAACTCTAGGTTCAAGAGCCATAAGTTGAGTGAAAGATGCAATAAAATTTTTGTACTCTGTATAATTCCCAGCGACAACCTTGACAAGTGTGATGGTGTGGAAACAGGAGATGGAACTGTTGTCTCGGTAACTGTAAGACTTCCTTACTCCTCAAGTTGTGCTTGAATGCAAATTTTGGAAGGTAACCAAATTGTTCCAATCGGTAATATAGCTAATATGTATGCTTGTAAACGGGAATACGTACATATATATGATAATAAAGTAACTTTGTTTTTATACGTACCCTTTCCAGTTAGCTGTAAGTTCAGCAACAATACAAAACCTTAGCATCTCATCAGACAAATCATCCGATTGCAAAACAGTAATGTGCAAATTGAACGGAAATCACTAATCCAGGTGACCTACCCACAATTGCGAGTATAACTGCAACGCACTTATGAAATGTTATCGATACGATCATGAATATGATAATAACGCATTCAAGTTATGTTTTCATTAATGCACGAATTATTTTGATTTTCAGAGTATATAGGTATCTATTTTTGCAATTGATGCAACTAATGATCGATAAGAACAATTACCTTTTTCAAAGTTTTTCACAGTGTTCTTTTGCACATGAATTTAGTCTCTTGTTGTTCATACCTGCCCCACGTTGGCGCCAAAAATGTTAGAGAAAGAAGCGTTTTTCTTGCCTTTTTAAATATTATAATAATTGGGGATGTGCAATCAACTGCGACGTACAAAAGAACCAAAGTGTAAAAACTGTACTTCCATCGACCGACCGAATAACGAACTCTGAATGCTCCTGTTAGCAATTCATTAGCGAATGATTTATTTTAATAGTTGATCATATCAGAAAACGTATATCATAGAGAAGGTTCAATTGCGGACCAGCGTGTGAATTGTCAAATCCTAACAAGATCCTATTAGTGGATTTCACCTCAGCAGCATAAGTACATATGTATGTACATCTTTTATTATAAAAATCTTATATGATCATATGCATATCTGCACAAGCGCATTTGGATGTACGCATTCAGAAATTCAAATCATGATTTTACCACTTATCAATACATTATATGTGCGCTCATTGATTTATATGTACACACATATATGTATATATAAAATTGTTGAACAAGTAATGCATACACAAACCAACCTACATACGTGTATGTATATGCGTACACATGTAAATATGACCCGCAAAAACAACAAACAATGTTCTACAAAAACAACAATCGTCACAAGTCTATGTGTCAGCCAACTAGCCGAAGCCCAAATTTATAGTAAATTACACAACAACATTTTCATTCATGAACGCAGGCGTACTTTCACAAGCAACCTCGCTTCATTCATAAAAACAGATAACCTCACATCTCCCCGAGCATGCTTTTGCCAACAAGCGTCTTTTCGCTACGATAGCAAAAGCTAAAAATCATAAATTGAACAAATTTCTGTGTTCCCTCTAGAAGGGAAAAGTTTCAAATATGAGTATAAAAAAATGTTTAGAATAAAAATGACTACATAGTACATTTGTCGGTTTACAATTCAAGAAACTTTTTATACAGTAAGCCTTAAGTACCTCAATCGCTTATGTACTACAAAGCACCAAAAATCTGCATCTTTGGTTTTGGCACTTAACCGGAGCTGACTGTATTTTTCAAAAAATGTACGTATGTAAGCGAATTTTTTGTACACGCATCTGCCGGTATATATGCACATTACATGTTGACTTTGTTTCCATTTACGCATGCCACATTGTATATGAATAGGGGTTGATTTTGCACTTACCCATATGCTATATATTATGTTTGTATGGTTCTAAATTCCTATGAAACAATGAGTGTACATATTTACATACATATGTTGCATGTAGACAAATTAACAAATATAATGAGTACTTTCATATTTGTTTACATGCACACATAATTATACATATACATATATATCTGTAAGAATATTTGCGACCGCTTGGTCTTTTCTTATGGGGTTATGTCAAGCAAGAGATGTACAAAATCAAACCTAGAAATCTGACTGAACTGAAGCAGTCCATTAAATAGATAATTGAGGCAATCCCGACTTCAACCCTGCAGCCCGCAAAAATTTTTTAATTAGGTGTCGCATATGAGTGGCTGAACATGGAGGAATATTTAATTGTATAAAATAAATGAAAATTTTCTATACAATAAAAACAAAATTTAATGCATTGATTAAAAAGAAAGTTATTACGGTTTAGAAACTTAGAACGATTCGTGAGCCACCCTGTATATGCAGAATATCTTAAAATTATATGCAACGTCGTTTGCGCATTGTAAATATACGAATGTGTAAGCGTACATTTCTTAACATTGAAATTAACATTATTTTTCTCATTTAACACTAAAAATGCTCAATTCTGTTCTTTTGCGCTCCGCAGGGCCAAAACTCTGGTAAAATCCGCTTATGATTTGTTTGTGGTGAAATCCTCTTAAGTTAGCAAGTAACCCTCCGTCAAGCGGATCATTTTGACAATCGGCACACCATGTACCTCTATACCTTCTCTAGTCTGGTTAGCAACCATCTGTCAGTTAAGTTCTGGTTAAACATCCGAAAGAAGGAGTCTTGGATGAGACATTGAGAAAATGGTCCTTAGAAGGAAACGTCGGAGACCCTATAAAGTATATCCCGAGCTGAATCGATGTCCGTCTGTCGGCCTGACTGTATATACGCGAACTAGTGTATACTACAGTATTTACCTGCCATAAAAACTGGCCCATCAAAATCAAGTTCTTGTATGTAATACTTTTTCATTTTATATATGTCTTCACGAAATTTTGCACGGATTATTGTCCAAAGCAACACTTTAATTTCCAAAGATATTGTTCAGATCGGACCACTATAGCATATACAAGAGCTGCCATACAAACTGCAACCGAAGTTAATGCTTTTTCTTGTTTTTAATCATGTTCAACATTCTGAAATAAGCAGAAATGTAGATCATTCAAATACACATTTGGGAAAACTTTAAAATACCGTCCAAGGATTTCGGAAATAAAATATAATAAGAACAAAAAATAAAAATATAGCCACGAGGATTCCAGTTTTCGAGATATATGCGTTTTAAGTTAAAAATTTCAACAATTTAAAGAATGAATTTCGATTTAAATTGAATTTTAGATTTACATAATTCACTATATATCCACTAACACTTCACTTCACATTTATTTTACATTATATAGTGCACAAATAGCTTTATTTAAAAATTTAGTTTTATTGTTTAATTCTATTAATTCACACAATAAGAAAGGGGTTGCAAAATGACAAATCACCAGTTTTACCTTATGGACATCTTTTGTAAATGAACTGAAACAAATAAAGTAAACAGATCCCCAAATATAGGAATCGAAACCTAAAAAAAGAATATATAATATTAAGAAATTATTCCAATATAATAAAACGAAACTGTTTATATTTTGTTTCAAAAGTAATAATACCCGTTACAGAACATTCATTTTGAAGATGATGTTATATCCTCTTTGACAATATTATTTTTTTGCGTAGAACTCCTCTTTGAGATGGCGGCCTTCGGCCGCGCTTCAAAAAAATAACCCTGGCCGGTCCAACACCGGGCGCGCTTCAAAAAAATAACACAAATGGGTCTAAAATTAGGGTGCTCATAGTTCTTTCGCTTCGAAATCCTTTCGGCACTGGCAGCCTTCGGTCGCACTTCATAAAAATAACCCTGGTCGGTCCAACACCGGTGTTTCTTAAGTGAAGGAAAATACTAAAAGATTTATTATTGTCTATCAACGATTATGATTTCTGTATTTGAGGTATCATATTTCCGTTTTATTTTGTTTTTTTTCGTTTGCAAAATATTCTAGTATGGTAACACTGATTATTTGTCATTTCGCAACCCTTTTGTTATTGTGTGAATGAATAGAATCGAAGATCAATAAGTTAAATATTGAATCTAGGCTATTTTCCGACCCACGCATTTATTGATGCACAAGTATTTATATTTTTATTTTTATTTAATTTTAGGGGCAAAATTACGATTCTTTTGGTGCCAAGACTCATAATTTTCGAGATATTTGTATTTAAAGTCCAAAAGTATGTTAAGGTAATGCATAATTTATGTTATGTCTATTATATCCGTATTATTGGCCCAGATACGGAATTATTTTGCCCTGCAAAACCACTCAAAACCCATTTCATCAATTTTTTCCCATCTGGTTTCACGAACGATCTCTTTATTTCAACATTATAACCCGACATTCATTTCATTCGAATAACTTCTTTATTTTTTGAAATGAGCGCAGCCTGGGTTTTTCCAATTTTGAATTTGATAACAAAAATCAATTCGTTGGTATATAGCCACATACTAACTAAATCGATCTTCCAAGTGAGAGTCCGTATAAGAGAGGGTCATTTGTTCTGAAAATTACACTTAAAACTTGGTGCATGAAAAACTGCCCGCTCAAGGGAGATGTCCGTTAGGAGAGGTCTTTCTGTATTTACACACGCTACATTTATCATTAAAATATTAACCATAGATATAAACATACATATGTATAATATTTAATTAAACGTACATATGTCGACGCGAAAGAAAATGTACAAAAAAATTAAAAATTTCCAAAAATTGATTTTCCGCTCACGGAATTCTCATCTACGCGTCAAAATAAGACGATTGAAAAAAAATTATAATTTTCGCGGCCTCCTTCGTTGAGAGACCTAAACTATACATTTACCAAAATATGTATTACTCGTTGCAGTTCTCTGCAAGGTTCATATCGATATCAATAAAGTTTGGTGCTGGATGTCATAATGCTAATCGAAATTTAAAGCTTTAATTTATTGAGATATCTTGAGCTTATACAAACGAAATATGTTATAAGCAGAGTGCATTGCAGAAATTGTTTTACCTTTCTGCAGATAATCAATCAACCAAATTCTTTTTGCATCTCAAAAAACTGATGCCATAACCTTCTTTGCTGATCGTTGTGACTTCACCTGCTTTGGAGCTGAACAACCAACTTCAGTTCACTGTAAACAGTCTTGTTTCAATTCAGGATCATGGTGATAGATCCAAGTTTCATAGTTATAAAACGACGCAAGGAATTTGTTAACTATGCTTAAAACGCCTCAAATTATGCTAAGAAATTTGTTTTCTATCCAGATTTTGTACAATTGTTAACGTGTGCGTTTCCAAACAGCTTTTTCATATGTAATTCTCCATGTAAAATATGAGGTACTCGTTATCTGAGATGCCTATGGCATAAATAATTTCACGCTTTGTCACACTTCACTTACAATATTATGAGCTTGCTCAATGATTTCTGGTGTGCGATTTTTGCTCGTCCGTCGCGTGGATCGTCTTCAAGCCTAGTACGACCACGTCTAAATTCCCCAGCCTAAAATTCAAAGGTGCGTTTTGAAGGTGAGGACTCCTTATACACTTCTAACAGTTTTTCATTAATTTCCTTTGCCCTAAAGCCTTTGAAAACTAAGAATCTAATTAGTGCGCCATACTCAAATATTTTCCATATTAAAAAAATACTCTGACACGTCAACTTCAAATGGCTTGTAAACAAAGAATTAATTGACAGAATGACTTGTAACTTTGCATGTGTTTTCACGACAGATGTACCAACTTGAGAAAAAACAATTTGGAGCTAGTAGTGCTATATCTTGGTGTGAGTGTTGAGGTGCGGGAATGACCTAGGCCCAGTGAGTTGGGAAATTCTGTCTTTGGCGGTAGTCGTACGACAATTATCTGATCGAGTAGTTGTGGCTTTATAAAATTCTTCACAATACTGATCTTCTGGGGTTGTAATTGAAGCTTTGTGATCTAACTCCAAAACTGCTATAATTGTAAATTAAGGTATTCGTTTGAAATTTCCTCACCTAAGTTGTTAATATGGAAACTGTTTCTATAACTTGTCTACTTAGTATCCAACCGAAAATAATATTTTGAGCACAAAGGGTGTTTGAAATTTTTTTTAACACCTTCAATTATGATTTGCGGTAAAAGGTCGTTGTTGCAGTTAGAATCTGCTAGCTTTAGGGGTGAAACCTTTTGACAATGCTTGCTATTTATGTGATAACTTGGAGGGAAATTTGGGAAATGGGGTAGATTTTATTAGAGTTTTGAACTACTCTTCCGCCCATTCCCGTATTTTCGAAACTGTTTTGTTGGCAGTTGTAGCCTATTTTGTGCTCTGGACGCTATAATTGATCGTTGGTCCTTGGTTTATTAAAGCCCTAAATTTAAATAGTTCTCTTTGGTAGTAATACCCTACCTTGAATTTCGCTGCCTAGCGTTTGAGTTTTTATTGAGTGTCTCTCTTCATGTTTGCGTTGTTTGGGGGTGAGCTGGAAAAATTGTTAGAGAACTATGTCGTTTATGACAATCTGGAATATTTAATTTTTTGTACGTAGTTCGCATTATGGAAAAATTTGTCCGGATTTTGGAAAAAGCTTCTAGAAGTTAGATAGATTTTCATTTGTTGCCAGATGAGAGCGATTGCTCCCACAAAAGTATCGATGTTTCTAATAATGCGACGGTGCATATACTTACCAGTATACCGATAACACTAATATTGCAACATTTATTAGTATTTACTGCACTTTCTACTCACATTACATATGTTTACACTTATATTTTATAATTAAAGTACTATTTACATTTACTCTACAGCCTCTGCGAATGGCAGGCATCTTGCCGTGGTGCAGGGGCTTAAGTCGTAAGGCATTCTCGGCATCTCCCAACTGGGATGAGTGGTGCTAGCACCTCTCACACAGGTTTCAGAAGCCGCATGCGTGCGACAACCAAGAGCTGCCACCTCCTAAGTTCAGCTTCCTGGACGCCCTTTCCCCAGAGGAGCGAGCGCTGTTCGAGGAGCATGTCAGGGACGACGATGATGACATGCACTCGTGCAGCGGCGCTCAGCAAGCGAATTCTACTGCGGCCGGCGCGGAAAAAGCGAACCCCACAGAGACTCTCTCGAGAAGGATCAGCTGCTCGGATACGGAGGAGTCGCAACGGGCGTCCATCAGAGGGGCTTGCAAACGGAGAAGGAAAACGGGAGGCAGACCTACCATCAACTGGGTGTCCTGGATGACAGGATGATCTCAGGAGAAAAGGGATGAGCGAGGCCAGCCTGAAATGGTACCTGCGGCAGCTCCAGTAGGGAAGAACTCCGGAGGAAGCCGAAAAACTAGCGCGAACCAGGGTGAGAAGCGACAGTGCCTCCTCTGCTTCAGAAAAGCGAAAGGGTGGTAACATCGCGGCCAATAAAAAGCGATGGCGACTACCCGGCGAAGACGTTGAGGTCGGAGGAGATCACCGTGCTCCAAGACCTACTCATGGAGGAGGTGTTCAGAGGGTATGGATATAAAGTCTCCTTCCATGAGGTATATTTTAAAGGAGGTATGCTGCAGGTTGACTACAAGTATGATAGGTCAGCTGGCTGGCTGAGGGAGATCGCTCCCAAGCTGGCAGGCTGGAATGGTCCCAACCTCTGCGCAAAGAAAGGAGATGAAATCCCGCCTATGCACAGCATGACGATATTCCTTACCAGGCAAGCCGTACGAGTTTGCTCTCGGGCTCATCCGGAATCAAAACGAAGGCCTCAGCACATCGGTCTGGAGTGTTGTGAGACCAAGGCCGAGGATTCAGGGTGGAGGCTCAACCTCTGCATAGACGACGAATCGTACAAATTCGTCCGGAGGGAGAAGCAGGCGGCAACTGCTGAGACAGCAGAGAAGGTACCTACCGAGAAGACGGGCGAACAAGGAGGGGCGCTACCCTCCACGCAAGAGCTTCTGGATGGTGGCAACGCGGAGGACGGTGAGGATGAGAACTAGTTCCTCAAGGAGCCGATCCTGTAGTGGAGCCACTCATGGAAGTTGCCCATCTGTATAGAAATGCAACGGCTCCTAGATTGGAGAGCAGATTGTCTGCGCTAAACCAATCCATTATGGAGGCATATCACAGCAGCTGTCTTCTAAAGATAACCACCAAGAGCCGCAGCTGCTCCTGGTGGTGTAGTAGACTCTCAGAACTAAGGAAAACGGTACGAAAATTATTTAACAAAGCCAAGAGTACCGGTTTCTGGGAGGACTACAGGTGCAGCCTAACTGCTTATAATAAGGAGATTAGGACAGCAAAGCAGAAGAGCTTCAGGAAGCTCTGTAAAAGCGTCTCCTCAACACCAGAGGCAGCGAAGCTGCATAAGGCTCTGGCTAGAGGCAAGACGGACACAGTACTAGCAATTAAAAGATCGGATGGGACTCCGTCTAGCGGAGAAGAAAAAGCCACGGCTCTTCTACTTGCGCATTTCACGGTGACGATTCGAGAAGACCAGATCCAACCTATAGTCGAACGAAAGCCATCTTGCTTGGATTGGTTAGTCGCAAAACAGCTCTTCACTGCAGACTCCATTATGTGGGCTTTGGCCTCCTTCGGAAGTATTCTTCATACCTTACTTCCTTCCTGCTTAAGAGTGTGGAAAAGATCATAGACCACGAAATACGATCGAAGGTGCTGAAAGCTTCACCGCTTCATTCGAAGCAACATCCTTACAGAGCAGACAGATCAACAAATACTGTTCTATATCAGCTAACCTCGGAGATCGAGAGTTCGTTAGATGTGGGCGAGCTGACGTTATGCGCCTTCCTTGTCATCTAAAGTGCTTTTGATAATACGTCTCACGAAAGCGTGTCAAGAGCATTGGAAAAAAAAAGTGTGCCAGCACCAGTACGCAGATGAATCGAAACCGTACTGCGCATTAGGGTAGCTGAAACCTCACAGGGTGGGGTGATATCCCCCCTACTTTGGAGCCTAGTTGTGGATGATCTCCTTGAGCTGCTAACTACCAATGTAATCGGCTGTCAGGGATATGCGGATGACATTGTTATCTTAGCTAGGGGTAAAATCGTAGACACACTCTGCGATATCGTACAGAGAGAACTGGGGCTGGCAAAGGGATGGTGTAGTGGGGTTGGCTTATATATCAACCCCTCTAACACTACATTCATTCCGTTCACTAGACGAAGGTCACTGCCAGGCCTCAGAGATTTATCCCTTGACGGCAGAGTGTTGGAGATGGCCAGCACGGTCATGTAGACCTGACCCTAATCAAGGGTACAAAAGCACTCATGGTGTGCAACCGAGTTGCTGGGAAATTCTGGGGGTACTCCCCAAGGACTATCAGGAGGATGTACATCATGATCGTGATACCGATTATCACGTATGGAGCGGTGTCTTGGGCTTCTAAAGCATCGCAGACTTCGGTAGGACTGCAACTGTTGAAGCTGCAAAGATTTGCGTCGGGCGCAATGCGTACGTGTCCAACTGCAGCACTGGAAGTAATGCTAGAACTCACACCGCTACATATGGTAATCAAACAGACAGCCAAGCAGACTCTGCTCCAAATGACAGCAGAAGGAGGGAAGGTAGTCTCGTCCCAGCAGATGAAGGCACTTCCGCTAGTAAGCTTCCCTAAGAAGTTCAAAGTTACCCTTGGCAGCAAGACGAAAAGGAATGAACTGGCTGACGATTTGGCCAGCTCCGCAGCCTCTACAATATGGGTAGGACCAGAACCATGCGTACCGGTTAGTCCACATACCATTAAAGAGCTGTTCCGTAGGGAGGAAAGAGCAGGCAGGGGGAGACATTGCCAACAAATTCAAGGCATGCGCCATGTAAGGTTGCTAATGGGGGCTACGACCTGAGACGGTTTAAAGCCGTAATCAATCTCCCGAGAAACAAATTCCGGCTGCTTGTCGCGTTCTACAACGGCCATTGCAGGCTCAATAAGTATCTATGCAACATGGGGTGGGTGTCTTCTGCAAACTTCCGGTTCTGTGCCGTGGAGCCGGAAACCCCAGAACACCTGCTAGTGAACTGCACAGCAGTCTGCAGATGGAGAATTAAGGCTTATGACCTAGGGGAGGGCACCATAGACCATAGGTCACGGTGCATACCTCTAAACTAATCTATCTATCTATCTATCTACATCTACTACGCTACTTAAAACAATATATTAAATTGAACTTATTAAATATAATATTAAATTTTTATTTTCCAAATTCTGTTACAAATAGCAATATAACATATTATTAGGATAAATATGTTATAATAAGTTGCATGTAAATTATTATTTAAAAATGAAACCCTTTTACATAATATAATTAGGTACATATATTTGCTACGGCTTTAATAACATACTTACCAATTTTGTTTTATATAAAAACACTTATACAAATATTTTATTAAAAACAATATCACTTTCACTGTTGCTGCTTCAGCATAAAACTATCTATGAACAAGTAAGGAAGGGCTAAGTTCGGATGCAACCGAACATTTTATACTCTCGCAAAGTCAAATAGTATCCTCGTTTGAGATTTCTTTGTGGATTGACTGATATTTTCGGTAGAAGGTCAACTATAGGCACTCGGGTCCACATATTTAGTACTTAGGGGCTTGAACAGTTTTGGTTCGATTTAGACAATTTTTGGCCACAAGGTGGCATATTTTAATCGCATTATTCACGCAAAGTTTTATCCCGATACAGTCATTGTTGCCTGATTTACATAGTGGAAAGTGAAAGAATCAGGTGGAATTTAAAATGATGTTATATGGGATGTAGGCGTGGTTGTAGTCCGATTTCGGCCATTTTCGCACTATGACATAGAAATATGAAAAGAACGTTACGCACTGAATTTGGTTGAAATCGGTAAGGCAGATCTCAAGATATGGGTTTTCACCTAAAAGTGGGCTGTGCCACGCCCACTGTCTAATTTTTAAGGCGTTTCCTATAAAGTCATCTCATACCATTAGAGATAAAATTTAATGTCTCTGGCGTGTTTAGTGCTTGGTTTATCGCGCTTTTAGTATTTTTTAACAGTACCGTTATATGGGGAGTAGGCGGGGTTGTCACCCGATTTCCCCCATTTTCACACTGTAGGTAGAGGCGCTAAAAACATTTGCTTCTAGGGAATTTTGTTATTATATCTTTACCGGCTTAGAAGATATGCACATTAAACCTATTAGGGGGTGGGCCCACGCCCACTTTAAAAAAAATTTAAACTGCAGATACCCTTTCTGAATGTGATCCTGTGTATCAAATAACAGTCTTGTATCTTATTGCGGAGCTTAGTTACGGCAGTTTATTTGTTTTTGAATAATGGCGTTTTGTGGGCGTGGCAGTGGTCCGATTACGCTCATCTGCAATACCAACCGTCTCACAGTATCAAGAAACATGACAGACAGTCACCCGGATTTCAACTCGTCTCTTCATCCTGATCATTTATAGGTATATACATACCCCTATATCTAACCCGATTAGTTTTAGGTGATACAAACAACCGTTAGGTGAACAAAACTATTATACTCTGTAGCAACAGGTTGCGAGAGTATAAAAATAATGAACTGATTTTGTCAGTTATTTTTAACGGGATTTTATCTGGCAGTTCATTTTTTTGCTTGTTATCTGTTCAGTAGCTCATGAACTTGTGATTTTGTTGGCATCACTGAAAGTTCATGAGCTTTCTCATTTGGAAGAAGCGTGGGAATAAATGCATAACATCGAATGTAATAATATGTAAAATTGACAGAGCGTTAAAAGATGAGAGTTGGCCAATGTTTTGCTTCGCTTTGATTTACTACGCCTCGATGTGAACGTAATCTGTAATCTGTAACCTATTTGTCATATTTCTTCCGTTGCTACTTCAATTAAATTCATCCGATATGTCACACTCATTTATCTATTATACTCTTATTTACAACATTTTGCATCTAACCCTTTTCCCACGCTCGTAGTGATGCTCCTAGACTATTCAGCTCTGTTCCTATGGGTTCCCACCTAGGTTTCGCATGCGTCTTTCCACAAATCCCTTTCCCTAAATCATGGCGGCATTGCATTAGCTGCACCAACCGAGCAAGTAGTATTTTATTGCTTACAGTATATATTTAAACTTATTACAACATCAAATATAAATAACTTCCTTTTTATCCATTATTATCGCCGATTTTATTTTAAACTCTATTTCAGCTTAAATGTCTTCAGACTTTAGGCAATTTGTAACGATTGAAAAAAACTGTAGAAAGATAAGCGTTTGAAAGCTATTCACAGTCGATGATTTAGCGAGTGACCGACACTTACAATAGCACTGAAAATTGATAATCGCTCAGTAGTAGCTTAACTACTACTAGTAGACATTCGCAATAGTGTATGTTAACAATTTTATATGCGTTTCTGCTAGACGGGTTTCTGTTAGCAAGTTAAAAAATGTGTTACTTTTGTTCAGCGAGTGGGCTCTACGGCTGTAATAGCTTCTTCAATCGACGAAAAACGTTTTCCACGAAATAATTGTTTCATATATCTAAAGAGGTAGTAATCGCTGGGTGCCAAGTCTGATGAATACGGTGGATGCTCAATCAATTCGTAATTTAATTCATTGATTTTTTTCTTGGTTAAATCACCTTTGTGAGCAGTTGCATTGTCTTGATGAAAAATGTTTTTTTTTGTGCTGCAATCCAGCTGATCCAAAAGGCTACAATAATATTTAGAGTTGATTGTTTTACCTTTCTGCAGATAAACAATCAACCAAATTCATTTTGCATCCCAAAACATTGATGCCATAACCTTCTTTGCTGATCGTTGTGACTTCACTTGCTTTGGAACTAAACAACCAACTTCAGTCCACTGTAAACGTTCTTGTTTCAATTTAGAATCATAGTGATAGATCCGAGTCTCATCCATAGTTATAAAACGACACAAGAAATCGGTTAATTATGCTTAAAACGCTCCAAATTATGCTGAGATATATGTTTTCTATCTAGATTTTGTTGAATTGTTAACGTGTGCGTTTCCAAACAGCTTTTTCATATATAATTCTCCATGTAAAATATGAGGTACTCGTTCTGAGTTAAGGAATGCAACTTCTTTGCATTAAATTCTGTTTTACGCCAAAGTAGCTGACACATTAAAGGAACAACTGCATTTTGTTTACAAAAAGGTCACTTAGTTATCCGCAGCAGTATCTTTGGCGACAGCAGCAGAGAACGTATGTATATCATAGAGAAGGTTCAATTGCGAACCAGCGTGTGAATTGTCAAAACCTAACAAGATTCTATTAGTGGATTTCACCTCAGCTAGCTCAGAAAGAAAAATTTTGACAATGGAGAGTGCACACAGCTGGGCATTCAATGAAAATTATGCTCAGAGACTTGCTTTGATATTACAGCTGCTTGTTAGCCTTTTGGCTTATATTTTTATACGCTTATATGCAAACATATTTATTAATATGAATATCTTTTAGCGAATTTTTATGAATGCATGCAAAACTGATAAGACTCTAATTAAATTATGTAATTTTCAAAATAATAATTATAGACAATTTCGGCATTTAATAATATTATATAGTTTTTACATAATATATGTATTTTCCTAATAAATATTTTGTATTATAATAATAGAGATTAAATTTATTACAATATATGTATTTTATATGTACATATGTATGTACATCTATTATCATAAAAATCTTATATAATAATATGTATATCTGCACAAGCGCATTTGAATGTCCGCATTCAGAAATACAAATCATGATTTTACCACTTATCAATACAATATATGTGGGCTCATTGATTTATATGTACATATATATATATATATAAAATTGTTGAACAAGTAATGCATCCACAAACCAGCCTACATATGTATATGCGTAAAATATGTCACCCGCAAAAACTACAAGCAATGTTCTACAAAAACAACAATCGTCACAAGTCTATATGTCAGCCAACTAGCCGAAGCCCAAATTTATAGTAAATTAAACAACAACAACATTTTCATTCATGAACGTAGGCGCTCTTTCACAAGCAACCTCGCTTCATTCATAAAAACAGATACCCTCACATCTCCCCGAGCATGCTTTGCCGACAAGCGGCTTTCGCGACGATAGCAAAAGCTTAAAATCATAAATTGAACAAATTTCTGATGTTCCCTTTAGAAGGGAAAAGTTGCAACCCCGCAAATATGAGTATTCAAATTTTTTAGAATAAAAGTGACAACATTTGTCGATTTACAATTCAAGAAACTTTTTAAAGAAAATATTCAATATTCCTCTGATTTATGTATACAGTAAACCCCGGTTAAGTATCACTCCTCCAATTCCTCTTATCTGCTTGTGTCTTGCTGCATCTCACTTTTTTTTTAAATACATAGAAATTATTTTTTTTGGTACCACTCGCTTAAGTACCTCAATCGCTTATGTACTACAAAGAACCAAAAATCTGAATCTTTGGTTTTGGCACTTAACCGGAAAAAAACCGGTCAAAAAATGCACGTATGTACGTATGTAAATATTCGAATTTTTTGTACACACATCTGCCGGTATATATGCACATGATATGATGACTTTGTTTCCATTTACGCATGCCACATTGTATATGAATAGGGGTTAATTTTGCATTTACCCATATGCGATGTATGTTTGTAACAGTGTGTATGGTTCTGATTTCCCATGAAACAAGTTAAGTTTTTTATTTATTAAATTGTTTTTTAAAAATTGCGGACTCGCGTCCGCGGTCTTTATTATTTTGATGTTATTTTAAGACTAAATATAATTAATTTCTTAACTCTAAATTAAACCTAAGTCCGTACCGGGTCACGTTGCCTAAAGTTACGGCGTCAGCAGTCGATTGGACGCGCGTGTGGAGTTGTCAACTTATTATCGCTGATGCAGCATCAGCAATTGGTCGGTTTCGGTTCAAGTTACTGACCGATGGTGAGAATTGGCTAACCGTGTGAACTGCTGTGTTAACTCCTCCCCTCTTAAATATGATCGTCCTTGATCATCAATAGAAAGGTAAATCGGTAAATTTTATATGATTTGGAAAATTGTTATTTGCTACCGGCGGGAAAACTCCTTGACTAATATTTGGCCTTTTTGTCACTTTTTCGATATAGTTTATTTTAATATTTCTTCTTCGTACCAAGGTTAGTAGTTTAATGGTGGTAACTAGAGCTACCGATGTCAGACTGCCAATAGATAACGTAGCTTTCTTGAGGAAATTATTCGTTTGATGTTAGTTAGGTGTAACTCTTTTAGAGCTCCCAATGATAGTAATTCGATTCGTTCTTTTTCCCGTGGGGCTGGTTGCAAAATTGCGGGAATTGCTTCAAGTGATTTTGCTTCGATATTGCCAAATATTTGATTGGTAATTTTGATTGTTGTGTTGTATAATATTACAACATGCGTTCCATTTACTTCTTGAGTTGTCCCATCTGCTTCTATCTTTTCATTGAATTGATTTAGTAGTATTATTCCTGTTTTGGTTTCTTCTACTGTTGGAATGTGATTTCCGTTTGTACATGTACATGTGGAATTTAAACTATTTATTATTTTACTTATACATTCATCATTACTTAAATCTATTAAATTTGTTTCTCTACAAATTGCTAGTTCATTAATATTATCACAATCATTTTTAGTTCCGTATATTTTTTTTCTTCCTTTTAGAATTTCTTTGTAATCGGCTTTAATTATAACATTATTTTCTTTTTTAACCGGTCTTATAATTATTCTTTTAAATGTTTCGTATAATGTTAATGGAATTTTTATCATGTACAAGATAGTCATTTCATTACTTAATACATTTAGTTTTGAAAATTTTAGTGCTTCTTCGGCATTTTTAAAAGGCATTTTTTCTTCCTTTAGCTTCCCTATGGAAAGTTTAATTTCGTCATTGCTTAAAATTATTGAGTTTACTATATTCTTCTTTGCCCATTGAATGGCATACTTTATATTAATTAATTCCTCTTTTATAAATCTGATTCTATTCTGTAGATTTATCATGATTTCTGTTATAGTGTCTTCGTCTTTTTTTATAGTATTTAGCATTATATTGACAATATTTGTTATATTATTTATACGTTTTTCAAATAAATTGTTAATAATTATTTGATTATTATTATTTTGGTTTAGATTATTCAAATTACCGTTTATGATATTAAGATCATTGTGATCAGGAGTTCCGGCTATATATTTCCATGCCGTTCCTAATATGTCAATTGATCTTCTTTTGCTGTTTTCTATGGGTTTAAGGATTTCGAATGTTTGGGTGGTTTCGTGTTTGAGGATAGGATAAAGGAAATTATATTTAGGGACTTGAGTCGTTATTTCGTCATAAGTTTCTCTTAAGAAGTGTTCGTAACGGTCTAGGTCAATGAGATGTATCAGTCTTAGGGTACCGTCCTGTATTTTAGCATTTCCATTGTCTATTGTAACAAGTTGAGCCTTACTGTAATCTAAAATTTTCATATCTGCTTGTAAAGATGTAATTGCAGTAGAAATAATTATAAGTTTTAATGTATCCATTTTTCCTAAAAGATATAGTTCAAGTTTTTATTAGGGATTTATGTATTACATGTCCTGATATTGTTTTTACTGTTGTTCTATTATTTTCGGATACTATTTCTTTTCTAAATTTTTTTGTTAATTTTGAACCAAGTCTCTTTTTTATTTTCGCCTATATTATTTATATCACCTGGAGAGTAATCTTTAGGTTCTGTTCTTTTACTGTTGTGGTAAGAAAGATCTTGTTCCTGTTTTTTCTTGAGTAATCTAATATTTTCGTTTCTTTGCTGTTCTAACTGTTGAGGGTCTGTAAAAATTCTATTCCCAAAGAATGTGGCTAAAGGTTTATCTTTGGTTGTTGAGTGTATTCATAAATTTAAGTATTCCTGCACTTTCGTCAGTAGTCGTTAGAGTATTAACGTCAGTCTGTGGAGGTCTCGATAGCGCGTCGGCTACCACGTTTGTCTTTCCTGGTTAGTACTTCATTTCATAGTTGTACTCTTCAAGGATGCATTTTCATCTTTTCATTTTTCCGTTACAGTTTTTATTACTCAATACATAGGTTAAGGGTTGGTGATCTGTGAAAATTATTACTTTGGGTGAACTATACAAATAACTTCTGAAACTATTAGGTGCCCATATTATCGCCAGCATTTTCTTTTCATTTGCTGCGTAATTTTCTTCGGCTTTTCTTAGTGAACGAGATATGAATGCTATGGGTTTGCCTGATTGTTCAAAAACTGCTCCGAGAGCATAATTAGATCAATCGGTGGTAAGGTGGAAGTCTTTATTAAAGTCAGGATATGCCAGTATTACTTCTGTTGAAACAAGTGAGGATTTTATTTTGTTGAAGGCCTCTAGTGCTGCGTTATTGAGTATTATCTGCTTTTTACTGGATGCATTTTTTGAAATGCGTCCATCCTCCCCTCTTAAGAGCGAAGTAAGGGGTTTTGCTAACTGCCGGAAAGGCCAAGGAAAGATCGTAAGTCTTTCAAAGTTTTCGGACATGGGAATTTTTGTATAGCTTCAACTGTTGAAGGGTTAGTTTTTACACCATTTTTTGAAATGATGAAGCCTAGAAATTCGACTTTATTTCGGAAGAATTCGCATTTGTCAAGTTGTACTTTCATATTTGCTTCTTTGAGAGTGTCAAATATTTTGGAGATGGCATTCTTCGTTTTCACCGAAAATTATTATGTTATCGATGTAGACATAGCAGATTTTACCTATATAGTTTCTTAGAATATCATCTAAGGCCCTTTGAAAAATTGAAGGCGTGTTTTTCAGCCCTAATGGGAGTCGTGTAAACTCATATTTGCCATTATCGACAGAAAATGCTGTTTTCTCAATTTCGGATTCTTTTAAAGGAATTTGGTGGAATCCGCTTTTTAGATCCAATACGGAAAAGTATTTATTATTCCCTAATTAAGGCGCGTTTTTCAGCTCTAATGGGAGTCGTGTAAACTCATATTTGCCATTATTGACAGAAAATGCTTTTTTCTCAATTTCGGATTCTTTTAAAGAAATTTGGTGGAATCCGCTTTTTAGATCCAATACGGAAAAGTATTTATTATTCCCTAATTGCGCAATGATTTCATTTATTTCGGGTATGGGGTATAGTGACATTATTCAATTTCCTATAATCAATTACGATTCTAAATTTTTTTTCGCCGGAAACGTCTAGTTTTTTTGGGACAACCCACAGAGGTGAGTTGTATGGAGAACGTGATGGTATGGATAATATCTAGTGTAAACGGGTGTATTTGAAGAAGTTCTGATTTCGCCTATTACGGTGGTAGTGTAAGTCAGTCTTTCATTTGGATCGGAAAATAACTGAGAATATTTATTTGCAAGTTTATGAATATGAAATTTCTGAGAAGGTGTCATATGTTCTGTTCTAACGTCAATATTATTTACCGTAGGAGAAAGTTTCTGCTTGATTTTTATTTCTTTACCATTACCGAACCTAATTATGTCATCACGAATGTTTATAGTAGCATTGAGGTATTTGAGGCTATCGTTTCCGATAATACCATCGAAAGATTTCAGTCCTGGTAGAATGAAAAATTTCAAATTCGAATTATCTATGTGGGCTAGATTAAGTATGGTATGATAGGTAATTTGGATTTTTCCTGCTCTGGAATTTGCAAAAAAAGGTACTTCATTCGGAATGGGTTTAGCTACAAGCTCTGGTTGTATGTAATTTTTGCTTGATCCTGTATCTATAAGTATTTTTAAAAATTTTCCGTTCTTCGTTCTAAATTCTATATATGGCAACGAAGAACTTTTCATCCTAAAAAATTAACATCTATGTAGTCGGGTTGGTTATGTTCGGATTGTTCTAGGACTAGTTGTTCAATCTGTTCATTGTCTAGCATTGTTTCGTATTCTTGTTTGGTTGAATTCAAATTCTGTTCGTCATGTTGGTATTGTTGATCATATGGATATTGTTGGTCGTATGTGGCTTGTTTTAAGCATGGACCTTTCGTACCGGTTTCTATATGAAAGTTCCTCTGTTGTTTGAAATGCACTTGTTGAGATAAATTTGACGGTCGTTTCCATGCTTGGTTATTGGGTGCATTTCTCTTCTTGTAGTTAACCACTTTTGAATGTAGAGAGCGGTCTATATCCATTGGCTCTGGACGTGGGAGTCCGAAATTGTGGATAGAACTCGTTGGTTACTTGAGGGAGGTCTACGGGTTCCCTCATGCCAAGGAGTCTTGGCAAATCACCATTAAGTCCTCGAATAAAAGTGTCAAGGGCTTTGTCACGATATGTTCGTGTAAGTAAATGCATGGACTCAGCACTGACTTCCATGCAACCAAGTTTATTAAGAATAAGAAGTAGGTAGGAATATACCCTTTGGTAGAATTCCTGAATGGTATAGCTACCCACAACTAATGATGTCAATTGGTACTCTAAGGTACCTATGTCCCTTTTATCCGCGTAATGGAGAGTAAGACATTTTGAAATAGCCTTCCACTCCAAAGGTGTGTTATATGATTCAAGAGCAATGTCTGCGTTGTCCACGATTTTGTTTTTTATAACGTTAAGAATACCATAGTATTTTGGCGATCCTCTTTGAGGTTCGTATATTTCTAGTATTCGGTCTACGCTCTTCTTCCATGAAATGAATTCACCTGGATTCCCGGAAAATTCGCGAAGGCATCTTACCATATCGGGGATTTTGTCTAGTTCGCTAATGTTGTTTGTTAATGTGGGGTCTATGATGACGTCCGTTGTGTTTGAAAAGTTTGCATTCGGATTAAGGGCGGCCTGAACTAGGTTCCGTCCCACTTGTCTTAAAATATTTGTTTGTCAATTGTTCTAGATTCATTTCGTTAGGATTAGGAATAGGATGGGATGGTTGGGTATTGCCTGCAGTAGGTGCGTTCAGCACACAAGGTCTTATGGGATTGGTTGGCATATTTTGTTAGATATTTGCAATGATTTTATTTTATTTTGGTTAGGTGTCCTTATACTCTGGAGGGTCCCTTTAGTGGTGAATCGCAGAGTTGGACTCTAGTTATTTAGAACCGGAGGGTCCCCCGTTAGGTGGTGAGTCGCGGTTCTTTTTTTATTCTTGTAAGTTATTGGCTGTACGAGCCTTTTTATACTCTCGCAACATGTTGCTACAGAGTATAATAGTTTTGTTTACCTAACGGTTGTTTGTATTACCTAAAACAAATCGAGTTAGATATAGGGTTATGTATATATAAATGATCAGGATGAAGAGACGAGTTGAAATGCGGGTGACTGTCTGTCCGTCCGTCCGTCCGTGCAAGCTCTAACTTGAGTAAAAATTGAGATATCTTTATGAAACTTGGTACACATGTTTCTTGGTACAGTAAGACGGTTGGTATTGCAGATGGGCGTAATCGGACCACTGCCACGCCCACAAAACGCCATTAATCAAAAACAAATAAATTGCCATAACTAAGCTCCACAATAAGATACAAGACTGTTATTTGGTGCACAGGATCACATTAGGGAGGGGCATCTGCAGTTAAAAACTTTTTTTAAGTGGGCGTGGTCCCGTCCCTAATAGGTTTAATGTGCATATCTCCTCAACTACTAAAGCTATAATAACAAAATTCACTGCAAGCAAACGTTTTTAGCACCTCTATTATCGGTGTGAAAATAGTTGAAATCGGGTGACAACCCCGCCCATTCCCCATGTAACGGTACTGTTAAAAACTACTAAAAGCACGATAAATCAAGCACTAAACACGCCAGAGACATTAAATTTTATCTTTGGGATGGTATGAGATGACTTTATAGGAACCGCGTTCAAAATTAGACAGTGGGCGTGGCACAGCCCACTTTTAGGTGAAAACCCATATCTTGAGATCTGCTTAACCGATTTCAACCAAATTCGTTGTATAACGTTGTATAGTGCGAAAATGGGCGAAATCGACCTACAACCACGCCTATTTCCCATATAACACCATTTTCAATTCCATTTGATTCTTTCACTTTCCACTATGCAAATCAGGCAACAATCACTGCATCGGAATAAAACTTTGCGTGAATAATGCGACTAAAGTATGCCACCTTGTGGCCAAAAATTGTCTAAATCGAACGAAGACTGTTCAAGCCCCTAAGTACTAAATATGTGGACCCCAGTGCCTATAGTTGACCTTCTACCGAAAATATCAGTCAATCCACAAAGAAATCTCAAACGAGTATACTATTTGACTTTGCGAGAGTATAAAATGTTTGGTTACATCCGAACTTAGCCCTTCCTTACTTGTTTTTATTTTGATTTGTAATTTATAATTCTCTGGAGGGTCCCTTGGGTGGTAAATCGCGGAGAATTTTATTTTTATAAGCTGGCGGGTCCCCCCGAAGGTGGTGAATCGCAGCTTCTATTTTTATTTTTTTTTTATTGGCTGTACGAGCCTATTATTATTTATATGTATTTTTTAGGGTTAGTAAATATACAAGTTTTAAATTTTAATTTAATTAATAGTAATTCGCAAAACAGAATACATTTTAAATTCTTAAAATTTTTCTTTAAATATTTTTTCCTTTTCAGTTTCCTTCTTCCGTTTTTTTTATTTAAATGCTTAGAAAATTTCAACAGAATACTTTTTAAATTCTTAACTTTTTTCTTTAAATATTTTTCTTTTTCAGTTTCTTTCTTACTTTGTTTTATTTAAATGCTTGGAAAATTTTAACAGAATCCTTTTTAATATCTTAAGATTTTTCCTTTAAATATTATATTTAATCTTTTCCAGTTTTTCTCTTACTTTGTTTTATTTAAATGCTTAGAAAATTTCTTAATATTAGGTGCTTACTTATTACTAGCCTCCTGGCGCATGGGGTGTCCTCCCGTTTGTGTCTTTACTACTAAGGCTCCCTCGTTGCGCATGTATAGAGGGTGCGTTTTCTTCCTACTGGATCCTAACGCGTGGTTGACGAACCAGCTCGTTTGGTCCGGGTGCCTTGGTGTCTTTATTTCTCGGCCGTCCTACCACGGGCGATTTTAATGTTGAATCTTCTTCAGCCGTCCTTCCACGGGTGATTTTTATGTTGAATTTTCCTCGGTCGTCCTTCCACGGGCGATTCGGATATTATCACAACACGATTCTAACACCGCACTTAGATGCAAACTTCAGCTGGTCCCTGCTCGGGCTCCAGTTAAGTTTTTTATTTATTAAATTGTTTTTTAAAAATAGCGGGCTCGCGTCCGCGGTCTTTATTATTTTGATGTTATTTTAAGACTAAATATAATTAATTTCTTAACTCTAAATTAAACCTAAGTCCGTATCGGGTCAAGTTGCCTAAAGTTACGGCGTCAGCAGTCGATCGGACGCGCGTGTGGAGTCGTCAACTTAATATCGCTGATGCAGCATCAGCAATTGGTCGGTTTCGGTTCAAGTTACTGACCGATGGTGAGAATTGGCTGACCGTGTGAACTCCTGTGTTAACTTACATATTTACATAGATATGTTGCATGTAGACAAATTAACAAATATAAAGGGTACTTTCATATTTGTTTACATGCACACATAATTATACATATACATGTATATCTATAAGAATATTTGCGACCGCTTGGTCCTTTCTTATGGGGTTATGTCACGCTAGAAATGCACAAAATCAAATACAGAAATCTGACTGAACTGAAGCAGTCCATTAAATAATAACTGAGGCAATCTCGATTTCAACCCTTCAGCCCGGTTTTTAGGTGTCGCATATGCGTGGCTGAGCGTGGAGGTCATTTCTTTTACAATAAGAAAAAATAAATGTAATGCATTGATTAAAACGAATATTGATTATTAAGAATATTACGGTTTAGTTTTGTAGTACGATTCGTGAGCCACTCTGTATATGCAGAATATCTTAAAATTATATGCAAAGTCGTTTGCGTATTGTACGGATCTGTAAGCGTACATTTCTTTACATTGAAATTAGGATTACTTTTTTCATTTAACACTAAAAATGCTTAATTCTGCTATTTTGCGCTCCGCAGGGGTAAATCCGCTTATAATTTCTTGTGGTGAAATCCTGTAATGTTGGCGAGTAACCCTCCGTCAAGAGGAATATTTTGACAATCGGCACACAATGAATCTTCTCTAAGGCACAGAACGCAGACTTAATGCTGCCTATGTTTACTTGTTCTTACACTTTAATCCCGATATCACAAAAATTAAAATAGAAATATACATTTTTGTGTTTGCATTTTGAACTTAAAAATATAAAGAAGAAATACATACAGAAAATTTGAACTGAATTGCCTATTTACATTGTGTTTTTACTTCACTTAAAAAAATGTGTCGGGTGAACGCAGACTTAATTGGCTATGTGTACGTTCTCTGCTCATTACCTTTCAGAACAGACGTAAACGCAGAAATCAGGACAGTTACGGACAGTCCTATCTGGAGTAAGCATAACTCTTACCTAATAATAAATTCGTTAATCAAGAAATAGAAAAATTGTTAAAACAAAATATTGTAAGGAAAAGCAAGAGTCTTTATAATTCCCCTATATGGGTGGTTCCAAAGAAAGGAATCAATGAAAACGGTATTCCCAAAATGAGAATGGTAATCGATTACAAGAAGTTAAATGAAAAAACGATAGCGGACAAATATCCCATACCAGATTGTAATGTAATATTGTCAAACTTGGGAAAGCAAAAGTTTTCTCCACAATCGACTTGGAGTCTGGATTCCATCAAATATTGATGAAACCAGAAGATATTGAAAAGACACCGATTTCCGTAAACAATGGCAAATACGAGTATATTCGGATGCCTTTTGGTTTGCGTAACACTCCTTCGATATTTCAACGAGCTATGGATATCTTTCGCCAATACGTTGGAAAATTTTGTCACATCTATATAGACGAAATCAGAATTTTTCGAGTCAAATATAGAACTTTTGGGATAGCAGATAGCTTATAATGTTATTAAAATGGATGAAAAGAAAATCGAGACAATAAAAAATTATCCTGTACCAAGGACACTAAGACAACTAAGAAGTTTCTTAGGAATGACAGATTATTATAGGAAGTTTGTAACAAAGCCATTAACAAAGTATTTAGCAAGAGAAAACGGAAGGGTTTTTCAAAATCAGTCGAAAAAAGTTGTCATCGAATTAGATGAAGAAGCATTAAACGCCGTAAGCAAACTTAAGAATGAATTAATTCAACAAGTGCAATTGTCCCAACCAGATTTTAGTAAGAAATTTATACTAACCTTAGACGCATTAAATGAAGCGATCGGAGCCATCCTTTCGCAGAATAATAAACCAATTACGTTTATTTCAAAAACTCTTAATGCTACTGAAGACAATTATGCGATCAATGATAAGGAATTGTACGCAATTGTTTGGGCCTTAAAGTGTCTACGAACTTACTTGTTCGAAGTAGCTGACCTAGAAATACATACGGACCATCAGCCTCTAACTTTCGCGGTATCGGCGAGAAATCCGAATTCCAAAATGAAAAGATGGCACGCCTTGATAGAGGAATATGCACCCAAGATTATATATAAACCAGGAAACACCAATCATGTAGCAGACGCCCTCTCTAGACAATTTTTGAACAAGGAAACGACGACTTAACAGATACAGCACATTCACTAGAAAGCGTAGATATTTTTCACATTAAAACACAAATAAAAATAAATATGACAGACACCCAATTCCCCAATACCCAAATTCCAAACAAGGAGGGAGAACATATTCATATTGAAATATTTTTTGCGCTAAACTTAAAATTCTTAACACTAATAGATGCGTACTCCAAATTTTTAGTAATTAAACATATCGACGATTAAACTAAATTACAGGATAAAGTATTAGAAGCAATACAATGTTTCCCAGAAGTAAAAAGAATAACTTGTGATTATGAACCGGAATTTAGCTCAGCACAATTCAAATATTTTGCAGAGCGATTGAAAATACAAACTAAATATTGCAAAAATAAACATTCAACAACTAATGGACAAATAGAAAGAGTACACTCTACAATAATAGAAATATCAAGATGCATCAGGGATGAATTTGAAATAGTGAACGATTTAGAAGTAATAATTAGGGCTGTCCAATTTATATAATCAAATAATACACTCGGTAACAGGTAAAAAACCTTTCGAAGTTCTTTATAATAAAGTTAATCATGATGATTTGCCAAATAAGCTAAAATACACACAAATGATTACATTGACTAATAGAAATAAAAACAGACAAATACGGAATAAACAAGTGGTCCAAGAAAATTTAGGTAATAAAATAATAATCAAAAATATGAACAGTTTAATACATAAAGATAACATCAAATCCTGAAATCTTTTATGTTCAACATGTTACCCCTCATCGTAATTTGCATGACAATGCTATTACAGCGCAAATTGAAATTGGAAACCTTAATCACGGAAATGGATATTCACTTCTGAAGCTAGATAAAATAAAATTTGTCGAACGATACGATAGAATTACTATTTTATTAACACAACACTGTATGAACAACAAGTTGACGACTTAGAAGCACTAGTACTTAAGGAAAAGGAACGTAATCTAGTTATGATCGCTAAAATAAAGCAACTTCGAACTCAGATAGGCACACTTACGAAACCGACCTCTGCTATAGCGGTTCCTTGGGTGGGACACTTTCACCGAGAGGGACGAAATCGTCCCCGGTTAAGGGTAAGAAGGGCAATCCAGGGGGTGCCCACTGGGGGGGTAAGCTAGGCGGGGTCGGCAGGAGTCTGCCGCCGATAACCTTGGGTAGGGCGGATGTGCGAGGCGGAATCGCCAGCACTAGCAGAGGAACCTCTGCTAAATTCATGGGGTTCACGGGGTCCTCGGCGAACGCTAAGGACCCGGTGGGGAAGCGCGTGACTGCATCTAAAAAGCTGAAGTCTGATCGTCGATTGGCTGCCAAGATTTTAGAGCGCTACGGTGGCAAGCAGGCTGATCAGAAATCTGACCAGCATGCTAGCACACTTGAATGGGCCAAAAGGGTGCTGAGCGACGTGGGCGACGGGAAAGTGGGGCCGAGCGAGTCCCACAAATCGATGAAGCGGCAGAGATCGCAGGAGGGGAAATCCTCCCTCGGCAAAAAACCGATGTTTAGCGAAATCGCTAAACTTGCAAGCTCAGTGGAGCTTGGTGTGTACGACCGAAGTAGGGGAGATGGAGCCATCTGCGGCCTCGGGCTCGGGTCTGGCTTCCGGCCGAACCTTCTACCTCGGCCGTAATTGAAGAGATGTTGCGGTACTACAATCCATCTAGGAGTCTAGGAAGGGACGAAGCCGACGTTGTCCTTATCCACCTGCTGGAGCCACCTCCGTACCTGCTGAGAAGGGCTCTGGCAGAGACCAGGCGCAAAGGAGCCGCCGTCTTAATAGGCTCGGATGCCAATTCAAAGCACACCGTCTGGGGGAGCTCGGACACAAACGCTAGAGGTTAATCTCTTTTTGATTTTATTTGTGATGTAGACTTTTTTATCTGCAAAAGTGGAAACTGCCCTACTTTGCGACAGCTAGCAGGGCGGAAGTCCTTGACGTCACGCTAGTCTCTAGGGAAATTGCTCCCTTGATCTCGAAATGGAGAGTTCTAGACGTCCACTCCTTTCCTGATCATAAATATATTGGGTTCAGCTTGGACGCCTCGCGCCCGTAGCACAGAACCTACAGAAACTTCAGGAATACCCATTGGGTCCTGTATTGCAGGAAGCTTCGATGAGCTCTTCCAACCGCGCCTTACAGGGATTCGATCCTATCTGCGGACGCGATTAAGGCGCTCGTCGAGGTTTTCAGCTCTGTTAGTAGAACTACTCTTGAAAGCTCCTGTCCTCTAAAAACTCAGAAAAGTAAAGGCAAACCCCCTTGGTGGAGTAGAAGACTCTTCAATAAAGCCCTTAAAAGTGGCTGTAGTGACGTTGTACAAGGCCGGACTGGCCATTTACAAGTCCGAGTTGAAGAAAACCAAGAGGGCTTCGTAGAGAGCCTTCTGCGGCAGCGTAAAGGGTTGCCACGAGTCCTCAAGGTTTAGATGCACTCTTGCAAAAAATTCTACTCCAGTGGGGTATCTAAGAAATGTAGATAGCTTGTGGACTACGAGTAGCGAGGAGTCGCTGAAGCTACTCCTAGATGCTCATTTTCGGCTGAATCGCTCTACTGAAGAACTGCCACTGGGGAAGCTTCAGGAAGGCTGTACAGCCTTCTTGGACCTTCTAGATGAGCGTCACCTTACCTGGGCGCTGAAATCATTCAAGCCCTTCAAGTCCCCGGATCCTGATGGCATCATACCGGCGCAACTTCAGCGTACGGTTAAGGTGTCATGTAGCTGGCTGGCCCCCATCTACGCTGTGTTAGATTGGGCCTGTTTCTGTTGAAAACGTCGGAGAGACTTATGAATCTGTACATTAGGTGCAGAATACCGAGGGGTATACTGTTACGGGCGCAGCATACCTATATCAAAGATAGGTCGGTCGACAATGCTTTGCATGATGTAGTGTCATGGCTGGAGATAGCGCTGTTGCACAAGGAATTTGCAGTGGGCACCTTTCTCGACATCGAGGGGCCTTCAATAACGTGCGGGCAGAGGCAGTGGTTAAATCCCTCGAAAAGTTTGAGGGGGAATCGAACCTTAAACACCTCATTTCTAGTCTTCTTTGCGACAGAACTTTCGTAACGGAGTGGGGTAGTGCCAAGTCAACCAAAAAGGTTAATAGGGGACCTCCGCAGGAAGAAGTACTGTCCCCACTGCTCTGGATCTTGGTGGTAAACGACCTACTTATAGAACTCGAGGAGCAAGGCTGTCGGGTGATAGCCTATGCTGATGATGTGGTTCTTATAGTTAAAGGAAAATTCCTGAATACTGTCTATGAGCTCACCGACGGGTACCTAAACGTGGTATCCAAATGGGCAAGTAGAAGCGGCCTAGCCGTCAACCCAAGTAAAACCAAAATGGTTTTGTTTACTAGGAGGTATAATACCCCAAACGTGCCTCTCCCCTATTTCGGGGGTTCACGTCTTCAACCTGTTGATAAGGTGAAATACCTACGGCTTATCCTTGATAGAAAGCTTTCTTGGAGGCCGAACATTGAGGAGAGTCAAGAAGGCATCTCTCACCAAAGGTGGTGCTCTGGCTCTACGAAACCGTAGTCAAGCCAATATTGTTCTATGGTGTGTTCGTCTGGTGGAGGGCGCTCGAAAAGACTACCCTGGCTAAAAAGCTTGAGCGAGTCCAAAGAGCGGCGCTCATCGGAATCTCCGGTGCACTGCGAACCACACCAACTATAGCTCTCAACGCTATATTAAATGTACCATCTGTGGACACTGCCGGTAGGTGCATTGCTGCGAGGTGTGCTATTAGGCTCAGGGAAGCTGGGCTTTTGAGGAGGTCCGAACAAGGACACGCCACAATTTTCTTCTCCTTCAGCTGCATTCCTGAAAATTTTTTCATCACTGCGTCACAGCGGTGAGCTTTTTCACGGATGGGTCGAAGCTAGGAGGGAAAGTTGGAGGGGGGTTTTCTGTGCTCTCCGTCAATCTTTGCTTCAGGCTACCGGACCACTGTAGCGTTTTTCAGGCGGAAGTGGCCGCGATCAAGGTGACGGTAGAAGTACTGCTACGAAGTGCAGCTTCGTTTAGAGAGGTGAGCATTCACTCCGACAGAAGAGCGGCAATACAAGCCCTGAGGGCGCCAACGGTACATTCAAAGCTAGTCAAGGAGTCCACACTAGAATTAGTCACAGCGTAATCGCTGGAAATTGCAAGGCCAATGAGCTGGCCAGGGGGAGACCCTTGCCCCGCTCACATCGGAATGGGATCGAGTTGGTTCTCCACTAACGTCTTGCATTCTGGCTCTGGACCATTGGACCTCGCATGCGCTCAGCAGACGCGATCCTTCCGGCCGAGAGTGGATCGCAGGAGGTCGAGGGATCTTCTCGCCTTGAACAAAGTTCACCTCGACGCCATGGTAGAAGTTCTCACTGGGCACTGTCCAATGGGAACTCATGCGGTGCGGCTTAGAATACTACCCGATGGTAGTTGTCAAAGCCGTATGGAGGAGGGTGAAGTGGAAACATCCCGGCACTTTCTTCTCCACTGTCCGGCTTTTGCTAGGTTGAGATTGAAACATCTCGGCAATCACACTTTTGGCGGACCAGAAGATTTGGCCGAAACAGATATTGGCCGTCTCAACAAGTTTGTCATAGGCACAAAGCGCTTTGTCGACATGTAAGGGTCTATTGATCCCGCTCATAGGAGTTTTGGTTACCACAACGGGCCGGCGTTTAAGTTGTCCAAGTGTGATCCTTCTTAGGATCGACCCTCTAACCTAAACCTAAACCTAGCAGTAAACAGAGTAAACACACATAATGCAATAAAGCAAATCAACCTCCAGAAGAATATTAATGAGAAATTTAATTACGAAATTCAAACCATTACTGCAAACCTAAACCAACATTATAAAGAATTATTTCAAAATATTATTAAAGTCAATACAGATTTGGATAATTTATTAAAAGAATAGTGGACTAATAGAAAATCTAATGTACATTGAGACTGATATTATTAGAATCAAAGAAATATTAATGACAAACCAAAATAATCTTTTAAGTAGAGATATAATAACGGATGAAGATAGTTTGAATAGTTTGAAGATGTAATACTAGTTAAGATTCCATGTTTTACTAAAGAAACATATCAATTAATCTATATTCAACCTATACCCAACGTTAATCGAACAGAAATTTATACACATGAAAATAAAATCTTATCGCTAAATGATGTTACATTTAAGGAGACCTCCATTAAAGAAGGAGTTAAAAGTATATAAAGACGGGTGTGTTGAAAATTTATTTAAGAATAAGATGCACTGCAATTATAGGATTAATAACCAATCAAATGTAAATGAAATGAATACAAACCATGTTTATGTAATTATTGCAAGGAATCAAACCATTTACCATAACTGTAGTTCCAATAACTTTACCATTAATGGAAATTATCTAATACGATTTGAAGATTGCAATATTGAAATCGATAAGGTCGCCTATAAACACCGTAATCCTCTCACAATACAAATTTTACCAAATTCAATCAAATAAATTAATGTAACTATGATGAAAAAACTAAGCATGGAAAAGATCAATTTTAGAAATATTGAAAATATTCAACAAATTACAGAACTCAGATATAAAGTCATAAAAGACAATGTAATGAATTACAGTTTATTAGCAATTATAAGTTTAATAATAATAATACTAATTATGCACAAATATCGCAAAATAGAAAACCCATGTTAAAATTAATGTCGAACAAATTCAAATACCAGCGATGACCATTTATCAAATGATGGAAATAATCAATTACTATTCTTCTTTGAATCGGGACGATTCATTTAACAAATACGGAATGCAACTTTTTTGCATTAAATTCTGTTTCCCACTAAAATAGCTGACACATTAGAGAAACACCTGCATTTTGTTTACAAAAAGGTCACGTAGTCATCCGCAGCAGCATCTTTGGCGACAGCAGCAATCAACAGCGTAGGTTAAGTTAAAAATATATGTGTAAAATAAAATCAGACTCAATTTGGAGTTCACCGAAACGGTTAAGTGCATTTTAATTCGTTAACGACGGTTAAGTGCATTATAAATTAATTTGGCATTAAGAATTTCACGCTTAGTCAAACTTTGGTGCGGTTGCGGTTTTTCGTCGTCCTTCGCGTGGATCGTCTTAAGGCCTAGTACGACGACATTTAAATTCACCAGCCTAAAATTCAACGGTGCGTTTTGAAGGTTCCGTATCACTTCTACCTATCCTCCTTATCACTTCTACCAATTTTTCATAAATTTCTTTTACTTTTAAACCTTTTAAAACAAAGAATCTAATCACTTCGTGATGTTCAAATATTTTCCATATTAAAAAAATACTCTGACACTCAACTTTAAATGGCTTGTAAGCAAAGAATTAGCTGACAGAATGACTTTTAACTTTGCACGTGTTCTGCGGACAGATGTACCAACTTGAAAAAAAAACAATTTGGAGCTAGTAGCGCTATACATACCTTGGTGAGATTGCTGAGGTGCGGGAATGACCTAGGCGAAGTGTGTTGGGAAATTGTGTCTTTAGCGGTAGTCGTACGGCGATTATCTGATCGAATAGTTGTGCCTTTGTAAAAGACTTCACAATACTGATCTTCTGGGGTTGTAATTAAAACTTTGTGATCTAACTCCAAAATTTCTTTAATTGTAAATTAAGGTATTCGTTTGAAATTTAATCAACTTAAGTTGTTAATATGGAAACTGTTCATATAATTTTTCTACTTAGTATCCAACCGAAAATAGTATTTTGAGCAAGAAGGGTGTTTGAAATTTTTTTAACACCTTTAATTATGATTTGCGGTATTAGGTTGTTGTTGCAGTTAGAATCTGCTAGCTTTAGGGGTGAAACCTTTTGACAATGCTTGCTATTTATGTGATAACTTGGAGGGAAATTTAGGAAATAGGGTAGATTTTGTTAGAGTTTGGAACTACTCTTCCGCCTATTCCTGTTCGTTGGTCCTTGGTTTGTTAAAGCCCTAAGTTTAAATAGTTTTTTTCGTGCTGAGACGACTGCTATGGGTAGTAATACATTACCTTGAATTTCGCTGCCTAGCGTTTGAGTTTTTATTGAGTGTCGCTGTTGGGGGTGAGCTGGAAAAATTGTTAGAGAATTATGTCGTTTATGACAATCTGTAATATTTAATTTTTTGTACATGGTTCGCATGTACGGACCGGATTTTGGAGAAAGCTTCTGTTTGGTTGTTGATTTTTACTCTGACTTGTCTACCCTTTCTGCAATTTCGTATTGGATAGTTAGAAAGTTTTTTTTTGTTGCCAGATGAGAGTGATTACTCTCGCGACGGTGCATAAATATATTTACCAGTATTGGGTCCCCGTTGTCTGTGGGAATATTTTGTGTCGATAGAACCGACAAACAATTAGAAACAGCGGATTATAGTTTTATAAATTCCTCACTTGTTTCTTTTTGAATTTTATTTATGTTCATTAGTATATTGTTACTGGTTACTTGCTTATAGACCAAAATTCTTTAATTTTCAGGTCTAGATTTTTAGAGCTTCTCAAGCCATATCGTCATTTAGTGCGAACTGTTTTACTATTACGCAAAAAAAACCAAAGTAAAAACTCAAAAGACCTGTTTTTAATGCCAATATTTCACCATCATTATATTCAGTACGATTATAAGTGAAAATGTCCTCTTTGCTTTGACATTACTAATTTAAAAAAAAAACATATATGTACAATTTTCTTTAAAAATATTTAAATAAACAAAACAAACACTACTGTTTTTGTATTGTGAGGTTTGCTTTCAGATGAATTTATGTCAGCAACCACGAGGTTCAAAAATCTCACAATAATGAGGGTCGTGACTATTGTGAGCGCATGTGAATAGGGCTGAAAGTGAACAAAAAACAACTCACCATAAAGGCTGCGCAGCATGGTATAAGCAGAGAATGTTGATGAGTAGAGAAGGAGCAAATGTTAGCAGTACTAAAATGTTAATTACGATGGAGGAACATCGAAAACGCGCCAGTTGGAAAATAAAATGTCACCACAGCTGTCAATTTACGCAACGAACTACACCACTCTATAAGCAAAATGTATATACATACATATGCACAGATGTTCTTTGATATGCGCATAAACAAAAATTGAAATAATAAAAACGAAAGAAATTGACTTCTGACAGGAAAATTTAATAATCAGGGAAATAATATTAAAATAGAATTCAAATATCATTTCATAAAAAAGGGTTATAAAAATAAAAAATAGTATAATATATAAAAATATGATAGGATTTGAACTTAGGCAAAACATTTCATTGCAATAAGGAAGTGTGCTATACAAGCAGCACCACAGATCATATTAGAACATATTTGTCTAATCTGTGAACTCAAACAGCTATTGTTGTTTACTTGCTTCAATGTTTATATGTCTATATGTGAATATTCTTGAAATTGCCTTTCTTCATTCGCATGTCCATATATATTTACATATATGTACACATATGTACATATGTATATACCTCAATATGTCTTTCGCAAAAAATCAAACATTCGCGCAAGTGACAAAAAAACGTAGACGCACCATCATCGGCCAATAATATTCAAGCGAACTCGCGGCATATTTTCTTAGTATTTCATATTACAACGACAACAAATTCATTCATAAGGAACGTGCGCTGCTTCAAAGCAAAGTGCATTCGTTCATAACTCTGCGCCGCGCTATTTTTTCTGTGCGCCTGGTAAACCACATTTGGTTTTCATATAGAATTCCTACCGCAAATGCGCGAAAATAAAAATGAATGAAATTGAATTTGAATGTCTTCAGTAAAATTGAAGAATCAGCAAAATTTCAATTTTACAATTTGTATCACTGAAAATCCTACCATCCCCCTCGCGTTTGTATGTTGCCCACAAGCTGCTTCCTCACAACATTTGCTAAAAATCAGAAATTGAAGAATTTGTCTGATGTTCACTTCAAAAAGGAGAATTGGCAACATGACCTCTTAGCGAGTTTAAATAATATTTATATTTTTGCATATTATGCACTATTTATGGCATTAAATTACAAAATTTATATTAAATTGCCATTCATATGAAATCATTAACTACTTCTATATATTCTAAGCACAGTCCATATAGTACTTTTATATGTTTACTTATTATCATTATTTCATAGTTTGTCGATTTAGCCCATTTTATCCAAATACGACGCTATGAAAATGCAGCCCAATCGGTAATCACAATATTTCAAAAGAGCATAAGTCAATTTTCAACAGCAAAGCCCTGCAAAAAGGACAAACGAGACAACATAGCCGATCGACATTGTCGTAAAATTGTCGATTGAAACAAATTTTGTCAACTCCGCCACGATGCGCAAAATTCGGCGTCAATATGTATGCGAGCTCATATGTATATATGTATGTTTGTCGTCATTTGGTTACTTTCAACAACACAATGTCTGCGCGAACTCGCCGTTATTTCGTTGGCTTGCCACTATACACAGAGGCGTTCTAACTGAGGACTCTTAGTATATTATTATGTTGCTTAATTTGTATTGAAAAATACTGATGCATTTATGAATTATTTTCGTACTATAATATATATTATATATATATATAAATACACATAAACGCATACCTATAATCGTTTTTAAACTAAATTCGATAAATAAAATATATATCTGAAATAATTATGTGGCAGTGCGCCCCAATCCCTCCTTGCCTGCGATCGTTCTACTCGCAAAAAGCAAAAAGTGTGGACAAAAGTCATTGCTTGTGCGGGGCAAGAAGAAGCAAGCATCAGCGTACGTGTACTCATGAATGTATGTGTGATTATCACATTTGTGTAAATACGCATAAATAAAGGAATATGCAATAAACCCAAACATATGAACATATTTTCCTGAAATATTTTAATTATATCAGGAAGTTAAATATGCTATTAAAGTAATTGAATTATGATATGCTTAGATTCCAATTAATAAAATAAAAATTAAATAAAATTTCAGTTTCATGAGTTTTGGGATTCGAACGTATAGGTTCGTATTCGGATTGTGCTTAACCCCTTCCCGCTTACGACTTCAGCCACCACAAAAGTGGAAACGTGGCCGCTTAGCCACCGTTTTATTGTTATCCTTTGTTTAATAAGCAATTGCTCACATAACGCACATACATAAGTTGGAAAAATAGCCTACTAAATGTTTATTTTATTATGAATTCTGGGGTTTTTACCGGTAATACAGATTTTTAATTCAGAAGGCTTTTCATAATTATAAATTTGTCATATCATAGAAATTGAAAACATAAATCTAAATAGGTATGCGCAACGATTTTTCATATAGGAATATTCGTTGTGTCTATTTATAGCATTTCGCACATTGTGTGGTGTATTTTTCTTTTTCGAAGTTATATTTTTCGATGTTCCTTCATGTGGAATTACAAATTAGTACTCAAAAAGTTTTCATTTAACATTTGCTCCTTCTCTACTCATCAACATTCTCTGGTATAAGAGAGTAGCGAAAGTGCCCGTTCACAGTCCTTCGCCACCTTCGAGGTTCGAGGTTAGTTCACAATAAAACCAACATATAAAACCAACATAAAATATATTTTGGGGAATTTTTGTTACATTTTTTGGGAGTTTGTAATTTCCACACCACCGCTGAGGTATACAAAAGGCGCGTTACCGATGCTAGTTTTGGGTGCTCGGTTCCCCCGTAGGCCTGTATCACCCATATAGGTACAAAATAAAATCACAATAATTTCCAAAATTCACAAATAACAATATAAATAATACATCGTATAAGAAAAAACTTAAAATTTTATAAACAAAATATCACAATTAATATAATATAAGCTGTTGACAGCAAATATTTGTAATAAATAAATAAATATAATTAATACCTAATATTTACATATTTACATGTATAGAAAATACCCTACACTCAGTTTTTAGTTATAATTAATTATTTGTTTAAAACTATAAGGACCGAAAAGAAAATAAGAGCTTTGAAAATAGCTAATCTTCATATATTTACATATATGGGAAAAAAATTCAAAAAATAAAGTTTACACACATATGCTTCCGTAGGGATTTGAAGATATTTTACCACCTATTCCTAAAAGCCTAATCTACCTACAAGTGGGAAACGCATAAAATTTTCGATTTAAAATTAGCGGTGCTAAGGCTTGTATTATAGAATTAAAAAGACAATTCTGATTCTTACGAAAAATGTTAATACTAAATCAGTGTTGGCGTTGTCCTAACAGGAATAGGGTCTGACACTTTTTAATTTATCAAATAAAATCTGCCCTCCCCTATCCTATGACAAGTTGAATCAAATTCTTTTAGGAAAATGATTTCTAAATGTTTTAAATAATCTAAAAATCCCTGCGGCGATCTTACCAAACTACACCTGTCAACTTGCTTTTGTTGAATAAAATGAAATTCGGTTGAAATGTATACAAGTATAAGAGTGTGTCTTATAAATTGTTAAATAAAGGTAACCGCAGAAATATGCAAACGCGTTTTCTTTGAAAAAATCGACTTCTAAATCTAACTCTGAATTTTCTCCTACTGCTATCCGATTAAAAATATGGCCTGGTCGTGGTAGACTTTGAAATTCTTGCCAAGAAAGATCCCGTACCACATTGTCATTGAACACACTTGCTATTATTCAGTGAGACTGTGCAATTGAAAATTTTCGTTTTGTGGAACGGGTTCGCAGTTTCCCTTTACAATGATATTGGCATATCTTAATCCCCCAGATTTTTTGAAGAGGTTACAAAACATGTAAGATGTAATCCTTACACTTCTTCCATCTCCTCTTCTAATATGTCCGAAGTAGTGTTATAAATTGTCCTGGCAAAGTCTTCTCGTCTATAGGTTAGTGAAGCCTGACTGTGACAAAAACCGCCACAAACGTTTTAAACTACTAATATTTAAAATACAAACCTTAATATAGTTGAAGGAATTTGTTATGTCAGACCCATTTTCGTCTTCTACTCTAATTGTCTTTTAAAATTCTTACTGCCTCATCTAAAAATTTTAGCTCGTCGTCTGACCCCGAAAATATTTTTTTTGTTGACAAAACAGCTTCAAAATTGATACCATTGAAAATATCAAATAATTTATTAAAAAATAAAACATACTCCGCGGTACTTAAAAATCGAGTATAAGGGCACGACAAAAGCAATGAACTATATGAAGCGAGCATACCAGAGGCTACGGTATCGCTCATAACCTGGAACGCTAGCTTCACACTCATTTTTTGAAAGCTATTCGGAAACATGTGTGCTTCAGACAGCTTGGGGATTTTGGGAATCCTATTTTCATCGCCGTAATCTTCTACTCCTATAATTTTATCATATTTAGGGACGTATTGGAAATGACTGTTAAGTGCCATTTCGTTCCACAGAATCGACAAGAACTTTTCATCCTGCGTGAAACCCCGGCTTCTTAACTGTAAACACTTTAAAAAACTATTACTATAACCGGGGTCTTGGGGCCATTTGGAAACGACCTCGTTAATCGTTCTCTCTTCTGGAAATCTAAGAAGAGGCTTTGTGTGTCTATATGCCAAAGATGAAAGAAAATATACACCTAAAGCCAAAGTTTTGAAATTTCGTATCTACGACCTTTTGGTTGACGGCTACAATTTACTAAACTTATTTTTATACTCTCGCAACCTGTTGTTACAGTATAATAAGTATAATAGTTTTGTTAACCTAACGGTTTTTTGTATCACCTAAAACTAATCGAGTTAGATAAAGGGCTATATATATATAAATGATTGACGAGTTGAAATCCGGGTGACTGTCTGTCCGTCCGTGCAAGCTCTAACTTGAGTAAAAATTGAGATATCTTTATGAAACTTAGTAGACATGTTTCTTGGTACCGTGAGATTGGTATTGCAGATGGGCGTAATCGGACCACTGCCACGCCCACAAAACGCCATTAATCAAAAACAAATAAATTGCCATAACTAAGCTCCGCAATAAGATAAAAGACTGTTATTTGATACACAGGATCACATTCGGAAGTGGCATCTGCAGTTAAAATTTTTTTTAAAGTGGGCGTGGTCGCGCCCCTAATAGGTTTAATGTGCATATCTCCTAAACCGCTAATGCTACAATAACAAATTTCACTGGAAGAAAATGTTTTTAGAACCTCTACCTACAGTGTGAAAATAGTTGAAATCGGGTGGCAACCCGCAAATTCCCCATATAACGGTACTGTTAAAAAATACTAAAAACGCGATAAATCAAGCAGTAAACAAGTCAGAGTCATTGAAATTTATCTCTGGGATGGTATGAGATGACTTTATAGGAACCACAAAATTAGACAGTGGGCGTGGCACAGCCCACTTTTAGGTGAAACCCCATATCTTGAGATCTGATTAACCAATTTCAACGAAATTCGGTAAATAACATTCTTCTCATATCTCTATGTTATAGTGCGAAAATGGGCGAAATCGGATTACAACCACGCCTATATCCCATATAACACCATTTTAAATTCTATTTGAGCCCTTCCTTACTTGTTTATAATACTGTTTATTTGAGAAGGAAGATTTCTACTTAAATTTTCTTCACAACTGTAACCTTCTCCTAAATTTTTAATTTCCCTCTCTAAAGAATTTATTTTCTCTGACATTTCTGTCATTTAAAATTTGAAATAACTAATCATCTTTATCTTTTTCTTCTAATTTAACCCTCAAATTTGCGTTTTCCTCCTTTACCTTTTAATTTTTTCTCGCGAAGGATGTCAAGCCAAAACTATTTTGACACCCTTTTTCTAATGTAATATCGCCTAAGGAAATATTTTCCAAAACTCATATTTCCTGTGTTGGTGCGTCTTCGGCTACAGATGCTAGTAATAATAGGTCGCTCGAACCTGAGGGGTTATCGACCATTTTGGGTTCAAAATCTAATACGCCTAACTCGATAGTCAAATTAGGCTCCACAAATTCTACCTGAAAACTGGGTGTAGGAGGTAAATTTAGGTCTGGGACCGCAGTTGGTGACAGTCTCTTCATATATTTCACGTACATATATTTCAGTACTTTCGCCAAGTTTCATTACTATCTCCTACGCCCAGTCATTGCATCCAAAGAGTATACCTAAATGCAAGCAAATATACTCTAAATCCTAATAACTTTACTTATAATACTATATTTTAAAATAAAATCATCATTTATTAGTATTTACGACACTTTATCTACTACGCTACTCAAAACAATATATTAAATTGAATTTATTAAATATTAAAATTCTATTTTCTAAAGTCTATTACAAATAGCAAGTATGTTATATTTATTATTAAGAAAAATATATTATAATAAGTTGCATGTAAATTATTATTTAAAAATGGAACACTTTATAAAAAATCACTTCTAATTTTAACGAACTTATTATATTTTTCTACTAATTAAAATAATTTACGAACCTGGATCCTTCCTTCTCCTTGTTAGGGAAATTGACGTCGAGCTCCTACGCACCCAGCCACACACCGATGTTTACATTTTGGCATTTTTCTATAATTTGTTAGGAAAACATAATATAATTAGGTACATATATTTGCTACGGCTTTAAAAACATACTTACCAATTTTATTTTATATAAAAACACTTATACAAATATTTTATTAAAAACAATATCACTTTCACTGTTGCTGCTTCAGCATAAAACTATCTATGTAAAATAATGAACTGATTTTGTCAGTTATTTTTAGCGGGATTTTATCTGGCAGTTCATTTTTTTGCTTGTCATCTGTTCAGAAGCTCATGAAATCGTGATTTTAATGGCATCACTGAAAGTTCATGAGCTCTCTCAGAAAGCAAAGAGAGGAGTTTCGGATCATTTTATCTATGATCTCTTTATCTCTGATTTCAACAATTGGAAGAAGCGCGGGCATAAATACATAACATTGAATGGAGACTATTTTGTATATCGATCCAATAGGAAAATTATAGAAATATGTAAAATAGTCAGAGCGTTAAAAGATGTGAGTTGACCAATATTGTGCTTCGCTTTGATTTACTACGCCTCGATGTGAACGTAATCTGTAATCTGTAACCTATTTGCCATATTTCTTCCGTTGCTACTTCAATTAAATTCATCCGACATGTCACACTCATTTATCTATTATACTCTTATTTACAACATTTTGCATCTAACCTTTTTCCCACGCTCGTATTGATGGTCCCAGACTATTCAGCTCTGTTCCTATGGGTTCCCACCTAGGTTTCGCATGCGTCTTCCTTTCCCTTTACCTTCCAAATCCCTTTACCTAAATCTAGTGGCATTGCATAAGCTGCACCAACTGAGCGAGTGGTCTTTTACTGCTTACAGTATATATTTAAACTTATTACAACATCAAATATAAATAACTTTCTTTTTATCCATTATTATTGCCGATTTTATTTTAAACTCTATTTCAGTTTAAATGTCTCCAGACTTTAGGCAATTTGTAACGATTGAAAAAAAAAACTGTACAAAGATAAGCGTTTGAAAAGTATTCATAGTCGATAATTTAGCGGGTGTCCGCCACTTACAATAAATAGCACCAAAAATTGATAATCGCTCAGTAGTAGCTTATCTACTACTAGTAGACAATTGCAATAGTGTATGTTAACAAACTAATATGCGTTCCTGCTAGACGGGTATCTGTTAGCAAGTTAAAAAATGTGTTAATTTTGTTCAGCGAGTGTGTTACCTCTTCTATGTGTACCCTATTGTTTTTCTTTTGGTTAGCAGTACGTTTACAAACGGCTAGATGTAACAAATGCATGTGTTATGTTAGCTATGTGTTACCTCTGATATTTACATGTGTTAGCAAATGGGTTACCTATGTGTTATTCATAACAGCAATATCAGTTACCCCAAGAGTTATTGTTTTGGTTAGCAGTTTGTTACCACTAACATACAATACATGTTGGAGCATTTGTTAGCAGTAACAAGCATTTCTGTTACTTTATTTTCATCGACGTGTTACTCCATTGGTTATCTATCTGTTACCTCTCACAAATGCATATTGTAACGGATTTCTCGATAATCATCTGCCTTGTAACTTACCCTTGAGTTCGGTCACTGGCTTGTAAAATCAAAGTCCCAATTTAATGGCTATACACTTATCTTTAGTTCTAACCGTCTGAGCGGTAGCGTTGGTTTTCTATGTGGCCAAGCCGCCATATAATCCGGCTTATAATCTCCCTTAACTTCAATACACTTACTGCAATGATCCCCCTTTAATTTCATGCCATTCCTATAATGACTTTCCGGAAGCTCTGCAAAATACCCGTCTACGGCTGTAATAGCGTCTTCATTCGACGAAAAATTAATTGTTTTAGGTTTCTGAAGAGGTAGTAGTCGCTGGGGGCAAATCTGATGAATATGGTGGATGCTCAACCAATTCTTACTTTTATTCATTAAACTTTATTTTGGTTAAATCACCTTTGTGAGTAGTTGCAGTGCCTTGTTAACGTGTGCGTTTCCAAACAGCTTTTTCATATGTAATTCTTCATGTCAAATATGTTGTCAAGCCTAGTAAGACCACGTTTAAATTCACCAGCCTAAAATTCAACGGTGCGTTTTGAAGGTGAGGACTCCTTATCACTTCTACCAATTTTTCATAAATTTATTTTGATCTTAAACCTTTTAAATCTAAGAATATAATCACTACGCGATATTCAAATATTTTCCTTATTAAAAAAATACTCTGACACGTCAACTTCATATGGCTGGTAAACAAAGAATTAATTGGCATAATGACATGTTACTCTGCACGTGTTCTGCGGACAGATTTACCAACTTGAGAAAAAAACAGTTTGGAGCTAGTAGTGGTATATGTTGGTGAGCTTGCTGAGGTGCGGGAATGACAAAGGCCCAGTATGTTGGGAAATTCTGTCTTTAGCGGTAGTCGTACGACAATTATCTGATAGAGTAGTTGTGGCTTTGTAAAAGCCTTCACAATTCTGATCTTCTGGGGTTGTAATTGAAACTTAGTGATCGAACTCCAAAATTCCCTTAATTTTAAATTAAGGTACTCGTTTGAAACTTTAGTTGTTAATATTGTGGCGAACACGAATACCAGAACAAATCAGAATCGACGATAAATTGCCAGAAGCAACTAGACAGTGAATTCGTAGTTGCCAGAATGTTCTAGTAGCGAGCTTTTGTTAAAAATTTACTATATAAGGGCTGCCGGATTTCGCAGCAGACACAGTTCTAATTAGAGTGTCGCCGTGTAAAAAGCAGTTAAGCTATAAACAATAAGTTGTAAACTCGAATATCGAGCAATAAGTGATAAGTTGGTGGAATAAAAATAAGTGTATAGCCATTAAATTGGGACTTTAATTTAACAATCCAGTGATCGAACTCAAGTTACATGTTGACGATTTATTGAGAAATCTGTTACAATTGCTGTCAGATGTGGGATTGTCAAATAAATTTCCAAGGAGATAATTATTTGAAAATGGCCAAGTTTAACGATCTGAAGATTCCACAACTGAAAAAGGAGCTGGAGCAACGTGGTTTGGCGACCAATGGATTAAAAACTGAATCACGGTTGAGAGAGGCCATGGAGGCGGAAAACATTAATGTTGAGGAATATGTCTTTCACATGGAATTAGAGGAAGAGACAACAAAGATAGAAGAAAAGAAAGAGGCTCAATGCTCGTCAGAGATGGTGAACATAAACATGATTTTTTGCTGCAATATCGCAGATGGAGAATACACGTATGTCTCAGATGTCAACGCAAATATCGTCACAATTTAAAGACCAGGATACACGTATAACCCAACAAATAGCAGAGGTGTCATCACAAATGTTGACACAACAATCCCAATTGTTCGCGTAAGAAACGCGGTTGGAAGAGCAGTTCGCAGAGCAAGATGTACGTATATCAGCACAGGTGACCTCACAAATAGCAGAAGCGTCCTCACAGATTTCGGAAGAGCGGGATAAAATTAAAACTCAGATGGATGAATTGAAAGATCGTCTCCGCGAGCTACAATTAAATCGGCCAATTGTATCAACAGCTTCTGCCAAGGTAAAACCTCCATCCTTTGATGGCACTGTCCCGTTCCACGTTTTTAAGCTTTAATTCGAAACTTTTGGAAATTTGGAACGCTGAAGATAAAGTTGCTGCATTGTTCGTTGCATTAAAAGGATCTGCAGCGGAGATATTACAGACCATTCCAAACTGCGCGGCGAGTAGTTATGAAACGTTAATGGGTGCATAAGAAAGATTGTATGGTAGTGAGCACAGGAAGCAGATCTTCCATATCGAGTTGCGAAATTGCCGCCAGAAAGCCAATGAGTCTCTGCATGAGTTTTCTACAGAGATTGAAAGGTTCAAGGAATACATCAAGGATACGTAAATTTAGACCATCGTCAATGGAATAAGAGATAACACTACTCGCTTCGCTACGTTAGAATGTCCAAAATAGACGCTTGCGGAAACCGTTTCGTATGCTCTGACACAGGAAACTGCATCCCTGCTTAGTAGTCAAACATTTAAATCTCATAAAGTAGAAATAGAAGAACACGCTTGAGTGAACCAATTACTGAAAAAATTGAGAACAAGCAGAAAGCACTGAAAAAATCCACAGAAACGCGTAAGAAAAAGGATGGTTCGGTTAAATGCTTTAAATGTGGAAAAAATGGTCATATTCCAGGCAACTGTAACTAGTCCAATAATCGAGTTGGACGTAAAGGCAAAGCTGAAGAAGATCAAGCAAATGTCAAATCCAACCAATCGTCAATCTATAGCGAGCCAGCCGAAAAGGGCACGGGGTGCACTCGCGCACGCAAATGCCTGTAATCTCCATTTCACAAATAAGTAGGAATAAGAGTAACGTTACCATTAGTGGATGTGTAAACGGTAAACATTCCATAATACGATCTGCCCTGGTTGATGAAGAAGTGAGACCCTTAGCTGGGGCATAGTTGCGTACTGTGTACTGGAGAAGATACCCAAGTTCTCGGAAAAGTAACGTGCGAGATCGTAATTGGAAAGGTAGTCTTGTTAAATAATTTTTTAGTGGCAGATATCGTCGATGAAGTCATAATTGGAGTAGACTTCTAGTGAATCAAGGAATCAAAATTGACATAAATAAGTATGACCTATACAAATATGTAAGTGCCACTTATGTTCGGTTACGATAATAAGTACAACGTTAGACGAGTGATAACAACAGAGAGCCAGCAAATTCCACCGAAATCAGAAGCAGATTTGGGCAGAAATAGATGGACACTATGGGCCAAACAAGTTGTGGATTGTTGAGACCACAAAAGAATCTACATCAAACTTACTTACTAAAGCAAAACCCTAACTATGCCAAGACAACATAAACGTGTTCCAGTAAGAGTACATAATGAGTGAAAAACACCAATCAAATTTTGCAGAGGAACTATATTAGGGCAGTGTCAAGAGATTGATGCCGTAATAAATTGCGAAATATGTCTTGAGGAAGATTCCATGGACGAAAACGACATATCGAGCGAAATCAACGCATGGACCGAGGAACTAGAGGCAAACCATTAAAATAAGGCTAAACAACTTCTTCTCAGATACTCATTAATATTTGATAAGACGATTCCAAACCAGGAATAACCAAAGTTGTGAAACATTTAATTAACACAGGTGATATAAGACCAATCCGCCTGCTCCTCGAAACGTTACACTAGCAAAACGTGAAGTTGTAAGCTAGACCATACGTGAAATGAGCAAAAGCGGCGTAATTGAACCATCAGCGCTTCCATGGAGTTCACCTGTAGTACTTGTGAAGAAGGAAGCTGGGAGCATGAGGTTTTGTGTGGAATATATAAGGTTGAATCATGTAGCGAGGAAAGACAGCTATCCACTACCTCGTGGACTCGTTATCAAGCACAAAATGGTTCCCAACACTTGATTTGAGAAATGGTTATTGACAAGTGGAGGTAAACAAACAGGACAAAGATAAGACGGCTTTCAGCCATGGCAATTTACCTTAATGCCCTTTGGATTATGTAATACTCCTGCTAACTTTGAGAGACTTATGGACCAGGTATTAAAAGGATTACACTGGAAACCTATTTGGTATATCTCGACGATATCATCGTGTTGGGTAATAGCTTCGATGAACACCTTAAGAACTTGAAAGAGGTTTTTCATTCACCCGAGCACGAGTGGTACGGTCTCTTCGTCTTTCCTCCTCGTCCACAATAAACCGGTTTGGGTTACAAAAGAGTCTGCGTATGAACTGGGACTTACAACGAAGCAAGTTGAATGATCGCAAATGCGGGGATGTCAGGAGGTCCATTGCCACTAAATTATGTCAGCTATTTCTTTTATTAATCAATTTTATGTAAAAATTTGAAATTAGTATAAATTTGTGTGTATTTATATTCTTACGTACGTATTAGGAAAATAACCCCTTAATATAATATTACAATATGTATTCCTACATACAAATCAATCGCTATCATAGTACAACCACAGATGAAACGCCTCTGCTCATGGTGGCATGCGATGGAAGTAAAGGCGAGATCGCGCAAAGACGGTGCGCAAAAAATTTAATTCTGACAAAATATTGAAAAAAAAAACCAAATGACAACTGCCGACGACAATCTTTCGGCAATGTCGGTTGTTTAAATGAGTTTTAACTCCCTCCTCCAAGTGCACCGCTCTACTCGGGTAAAACTGACACACCTTAATGAAACTCACCACACCTGTGAACACTCAAGGAATTTCACCCCACACCAGATGACACCGCACCAGATGACACCACACAGGACAACACAACATGCCATTCTCATTCGCTATATATCATTCGTTTCGTCCACAGGCCTGAGCGCCAAGTCAACATTTTTGATACGAAAGCTCCTGTGTGCAACTTTTCGATCGTCCGCCGTCATCGTTAACCTGCGAAGTGAACATCGTTTTTTTCGACTCTTTCTCTGCGGAATATTTAATTTAATTTGGTAAAGTTCAATTTACTTGTATTAAAAGATTTTAATAAATTTTAAATTTGTAAACTTTTTTCATCACATTTTCCTTGCTTTATTCGGAAATAAGTGTTAAAGGCTTTGTGCAAATTAGTATCAATTTATTCATGGTCCTTCGAGCTTTACTGAAAGGCACCTTCGGATTGTTATAAAAAAATAAAATAAAAACTATTAGGAAACATATACAAAAATTATATGAAATATATAAATTGGAAGAGAGCAGTGAGCTAAAAAGCCAAAAAGTGCAGTGACACGGAAAAAAAAATATATGTACATACATATGTACATGCGTGGCTACATATACAAATATTTTAAAATATACAAAGCCAACTTAAAAAAAAAAAAATCACCAATAGCCTGACATATAGGTCTAACAAGTGCAGTAAAATACAAAAAAAAAAAAAAAAAAACATATTAACAAACGAATTTATATAAAGTGAATGTCAAAACACAATCAAAAAAGGGTTCAACTAACTAATACAACACATTTTCAAGTTCACCCCCAAACAGCGCCAATATGAAACATGAATAAATTGATACTAATTTGCACAAAGCCTTTAACACTTATTTCCGAATAAAGCAAGGAGAATGTGATGAAAAAAGTTTACAAATTTAAAATTTATTAAAATCTTTTAATACAAGTAAATTGAACTTTAACAAATTAAATTAAATATTCCGCAGAGAAAGAGTCGAAAAAAACGATGTTCACTTCGCAGGTTAACGATGACGGCGGACGATCGAAAAGTTGCACACAGGAGCTTTCGTATCAAAAATGTTGACTTGGCGCTCAGGCCTGTGGACGAAACGAATAATATATAGCGAATGAGAATGGCATGTTGTGTTGTCCTGTGTGGTGTCATCTGGAGCGGTGTCATCTGGTGTGGGGTGAAATTCCTTGAGTGTTCACAGGTGTGGTGAGTTTCATTAAGGTGTGTCAGTTTTCCCGAGTAGAGCGGTGCACTTGGAGGAGGGAGTTAAAACTCATTTAAACATCCTGGGCCCCCTAGGCGAATATTTTGCCTAGTATTACACGTATATGCTTATATTGCATGTATTTCGGCGTACTGCTGGTTGATTAGCCGAGGGCGCGGCATACATGGTGATAAAGTTATATCCATATTTACTTGTATGGGCAGAACGCATATTCGGTATGCATTTTGCGGTGCGTGCAAAAGATATGTAACTTAATTTTGCGGGTTTTGAGGTTGTATGTGCTTTTCATACTTATTGTATTGCGGTTGTTTCTTTTATAATTTTATTATCTGTATTGTTTGTTTAAAATTTCTTTACCATCGGTTTATTACGGTTAGCGACTCCACGCCTGGCTCAGATATGGCCAGAATGGGTGCTCCTTTGAAACCTTGAGCAGGGATCTTGCGAGAGTGAGATTTGTGATTTTCACTCACTTTTTTGAAGTGAGATTTACAACTTTTACAAGTGTTTCCCATAAACTACCCGTTTGATGAGCGCTTAGATAGTTGCGATAAGTGCGACCTTTGCTTTTGTAAGTCTGGGTGCGACACTGTATCACATTATAAATATGGTGATCCCTTAACTTTATTTTTGAAGTTTTATACATTATAAAAATTTTGTCAACTATCAGGCACTATAGAGGTGTCGATTTTTCAGCTTTCTTAGGACAATTTTGTTATATGTTATGTTAAGTGCGATTTTAGCAAGTAGTAGCGCGCCACATAGATTTTTGAAGCAGGATTTTTGTATCATTATTGGCTGGAGCCATCCTGCGGTTAGTTACATATTTGTGTTTTTAAACCTGATCTTGTCAGAAAGGACTCTGACTTCATTTTTTCTGCCAATTCGTAGAGTGTTGGAACATTGGGAATTTAGTGGTAGTCGTATGACGTACCGGCCATTATTTGATCGAGTAGTTGTGGCTTTGTAGAAGTCTTTACAATACTGATCTTCTGGGGTTGTAATTGATATCAGGGGGCGTTTTTCTAACTCCCGAAGTTTCCTTAATTGTGAATGAAGGTATTCTTTAGAGTATTCGTCAACTTGAGTTTTTGTTGTGGAAACTGGTTCTGTAACTAGTCCACTTAGGATCCAGCCGAAAATAGTATTTTGTGCCAATAGTTTGTTTGAAATTTTCTCAACACCCTCGAGTATTATCTGAGGTATGAGATCGCTGCCTAATAGAATGTCTATTTGAGCGGGGGTGTTGCAGTTGGGATCTGCTAGCTTTAGGTGTGAAACCTTTTGCCAATGCTTGCTATTTATGTGATAGCTTGGAAGCATATTTGTAAATTGCGGTAAGACTATAGCTTCTGCTTGTATGTGCTTATCCGTTTGGGGGGAAATTAGGGTAATGGGGCTGATTTTATTTGAGTTTTGGACTACTCTTCCGCCCATTCCCGTGATTTCAAAATTGGCTAGTTTTGTTGGCAGTTGTAGCCTATTTTGAGCCCTAGACGCTATGAAAGATCGTTGTGATCCTTGGTCTATTAAGGCCCTAAGTTTAAACAGTTCTCCTCGGTGTTCGATGGAGATGACTGCTGTGCGTAGTAATACCCTATTTTGTATTTCGCTGTGTAGCGTTTGAGTTTTTTGTGCCTTTGAGCAACATGGTGTCTTTTGGCAATTTTTGGGATTTCGGTTTTTGGGAGTTGTTGTTACCACTAAACCTGTGGTTCTTTTTGTATAAGCGCTTCTTTGGGGTGATATGGGAAATTTGCTGTAATGAAGCATTGAGTGGTGTCTTTTGTGACAATATAAGCAATTGAACTTTTGCAATTTTTAAACTTATGCGCATGTGACAAGCAATTTGTACAAAACCTTTTTGATCTGACCAAATTATTTCGTTCGTTAACTTTAAAGTTTTTAAACTTCTCGCAATATTGAGGTTTATGCCCTCTCGTGCATAGTTCGCATGACGTATGATTATTTTGTTCGGATGTGAACGACTGAGATTTGTAAAAGCTTCTGTTTAATTTATTTTTGCTACTAGCTTGGGGTCTATTGAAGCTTCTTTTTTGGTCGTGTTGTTTTTTTTTTGTTTTAATTAGCTTTTTGTCTACCCTTTCAGCGATTTCGTACTGGGTAGTTAGAAAGTCTTTCATTTGTTGCCACGTGGGGCATTTCTTTCGTGATGAGAGCGATTGCTCCCATAAAAGTAACGATTTTTCTGTCATGTTTGTCCTTTTTAGCAGTGCTTTGTTGTTGAAAAGTTACTTATGCTGGTTTTGAAGTGGATAGAAATTGTATAATTTAATGCAATATATAGTGCATAATATGAAATAAATTGAAATAATATATTAAGCCACTAAGAGGTCATGTTGCAAATTCTCCTTTTTGAAGGGAACATCATACAAATTCTTCAATTTCTAATTTTTAGCATCGTCGTGAGGAAACAGCTTATGGGCAACATGCAAATGCGGAGGGTTGATGGTAAGATTTTCAGTGCAGGCTCTACAAATTGTAAAATTAAATTTGGCTGATCTTCGTTTTATAAAATCATTTCAATTCAATTTTATTTTTGTCATCCTCGCGATTTGCGAGTTGGAATTCCATATGAAAACCAAATGTGATTGACCAGACGCACAGAAAAAAGAGCGCAGTGCAGAGTTATGAACGATCGCACTTTGTTTTGTAGCATACGCGCGTTCCTTATGAATGAATTTGTTGTCGTTGTAATATGAAATACTTAGAAAATATGTCGCAAGTTTGCTCAAATCTTATTAGTCAATGATGGTGCGTCTGCGTTTTTTTTTTGTCGCTTGGGTGAATGCTTCATTTTTAACAAATGGCATATCGATACATTTACATATGTGTACATACACTAGGCATATTGATACATTTACATATGTGTACACACGCTAGGCAGAAAAAGGATGCGTTTTAAATCTTCCGCTAGAGGTTTTGGTACGAAATAGACAAGCTCAAAGGTTTCTGTCGAAGGGATGTCAGCCCATTCCTCATTCAGCACATCCTTGAGCATATCCTTAAAGATAATAGTTCGTTGGTGGATTTTACGTTCCAGTGAATCCCATAGGTGCTTTTTAGGATTCAAATCTGGTGTTTCTGGTGGTGTTTGAAGCTGCTTGGGAACGTGGTAGAGTAACCAAAGCCTAACTATGTCTATGCTGTACGCTTCGGGTCGCTGTAGAATTGTAGTCACTTCCAAGACCCAATTCTTTTCTTCAAATTTATTTTTTAGATATTAAGATGTGCATATTTAACCATGGTGGACTCTATAAATTCTATTTGGCCCACATATTGTATTTACTAGCTATGCACCCCCATATCATTGCTTCTTCACCACCGTGCTTCACAGTATAGACCCAAAACTTGTTTTTATTGGACAAAAAAACTTTCTTCCAAAACTCCCCTGCCTTTTTTAATTTTGCGAGTTGTGTCAGTGCAGAGGGATTCCTTAAAGTTTTCTTAAACATTTGAGCGAGTTTGGTTGCAATAAGTCGGGAGTTTCGCTTTATATTTTCTGTCATATGGTTACGTGTTTCACGCTTTGCTAGTATTTTTGCCCGCCCTGGACGGGCCGAGATATAAAAAAGCTAGTATGTATGTAATTTTTTATTAACCTTTTTATGGAAAAGTGTGTTCTTCAAACTATTCGACTGATTTCACGGTATGTTTAAAAGTTTAACCATTATTTTCCCTTCAGAGGATCCGTTTGTTTTCTTTTAGACGAGAATCGATGATCTAATAAAATTAACAAAAATCGTTTAAAAATGCTACTTTTACGAAAACAAGTAAAACTATAACTTTCCGACACTTTTACTCATGGTTTAAACGCAAATTCCCATTTTACTACTTGTACCAGACTTTTTCTGCGCTGCGAAATGACAATTTTGTGTAAATTTATCGATAAAACTATGATATGAGATCTTCTATGCTTTTAATGCTAAGGGATTATGCAATAGACTAGTAATAAAGCACTTAATGTGATTTTATTTCAAATTTAGTATATTAAAAATATTTTTTAACAAAAGAAAATAAGACATAAGCATTTACTATACTTACTTTTATAAATCTTTTTAATTAAATTTAATTTAATGTTCCAAAATAACAAATTTAAAAAAGTACACATATCATTCATTCATTCCCTGGTTGATCAGTAATATTCCCTGATTGATCATGTTGACAACGCTGTAATACTTCAGATTCCTTTCTGCTAAAATTAAAACAATGTTAATATTTCACAGAGTGAGTTACCTCGTTGAGATGAATTCCCGGTTCAAATTAACAAACGTACACCTACACCTTCTCGTTCTTTTAAGTTCTCTGCTCTTACATCATAATTTTTACATGTTCATTTTATTTTCGGATATTTTATACAAATTATAAATAATTATATATTTTTTTTGAGCTTTTTGAAATATCCATTAGATCTATAATGGTAACTTTACCGTGTTGGTAAGATGTTATATTTTTTATTCTTCATAATGTAAAATAGTTGGATTCGAAATCCTTATTTTATCAAATTTTCCTGTATTTATTATGTTTTGTAATTCATGAATACTATAATATATTGATTTCTTTTCTTTTTAATTGTTCTGGTTGTAGTATCACCTCCAATATTATTTACGGTATCAGTTAATTCTGTTATTATTACAACAATTTCTGAATTTGTTGTAAATTGTTTGTTATTATTTATTATTAGTTCATCTAGAATCTAGTTAATTTTTACGAAATCGTCATGGTCTGGAGTTTCCACTGTCCATTTATAAAGTGTTCCTAATTCATTTATTTCTCTTTTTTTGTCTAATATGGTCTGATAAAGTTTCAATTATTAGTATTTCTAGATATATTTCCTCAGTGTTAATTTGTGGATTGTTATAATTCTCTTTCCCATAATGTAGACTGCTATAAAAATCTCCACTTTTTTATGCTTTTATTTTTTCAAAATATTTATTTATTAAACAAACGCTTATCGGCAATATAAAAGAAAAATGTAAAATTTTATAAGTATTGTAATATAAGAGGGATAGTACATAGATACACAAGCAGGTTTGTAAGATTTAACACGTTGGATGATTGACAGCTGGTTTCCTAGATTGGTTAATTAATTGACTAATGGTAGTCAAGCAGCTTGCTCTTTAGGGCGGTGATGAAATTGCTGCATTATCCACCATAGAAATCTATGTCGTTATGTAGAGAGTTGACGAGAGTAGCAATGCGATTGTGAGGGCCGTACACTACATAGTTTTTAGCTGAATGAATTTTTTTGAGTAAACGTTTGCGTCTTAAATGCAGGTTGGCTGGAGCAAATTCAACACTATTATGGATGTCGGACGCATCGATGATGCCGTTGGCTATTTCAAAGAAAAATGCTAGGTCTGCAATTTGATGTCGAGAACTAAGGCTATTAATTTAAAAGTAGCGACAGATCTCTATTGGTGAGCAGCCATGTGATGGTTGGGCATATCGATATGCTAGAGTCTTGCACATTTTTCTTTGGACCTTCTCAATACGATTAATCACGAATTCAGTATATGGAGACCAAATAACTGAACCATATTCCAATATTGGTTGAAAAAGCGAATAATAAAGATGAATCAGCGTGTGAGGATTGGAGAAGTCACTACAGGACCTGGTGATGAGGCCCAACATCTTGTGAGATTGTTGGATAATTGTATCAGTGTGTTTAGTAAAAGTAAACTTATGGTTCATAATAATTCCCAGGTCCTTGATGTGTTCAACTTCAGTGACTTTATTATTAACTAGCTTATAGTCAGTCGAAGTATTAGTATGTGAACGTGAGAAAGATATAGCGGCACACTTTTTTATGTTTAAATCCAATTTGTTATTGATACACAACGTAGAGAGCTGGTCCAAATCCTGTTGGAGAGCATTAGAATCTGAGTTATTTACGATTCTTCTGTAGATCTTCAGGTCGTCGACATAGAGAAGGTATTCTAAGCTAAACTTGACACCGATTGACCTGAGCTAATCCATTTTATGGCGTTACCTCACACACCAATTGCGCTAAGCTTCTGTAGTAGAATGTCGTGGTTGACTCTATCAAAAGCCTTACTAAAAACATTATAGACAGCATGCACCTTACATCCATTATTCATTGCATTCAGGATATATCTAACACAAGTAAACAAGTTTGAAGTAGTAGACCTTCCACCAACAAATCCATGTTGTTTAGTCGTATTAATCTCGGAGAAGAATTGAGTCAGTTAAGGAAGAATTAGTTTCACAAAAAGCTTTGCTGACTGGAGACATATGGATCTGTAATTAGAGACGTCAGCTCTGAGTCCGTCTTTATGAATAGGAGTGACGAATTACGGCTTCCACTCTGTGGGAAAAATACCTTGCTGCAAAGAAGCGTTGAAAATATGTGATCACTAAGTCCTGTTGCGCAATTTTTAAGAAAGATATTCGAAATACCGTCCGGTCCAGCACCATTTTTGGGATTTAGCGATTGCAGTGTCTTGTTGACATTTTCCACAGTGATCGCCAGGTCATTCAAAATTTGCTGGTTGTCGTGTGTGTGCTGATTAATAGCTTGAATGGTCCTAGGAAGTTGAATGACCGTAGGATATACGCTCTTAAAAAAGCAGCAAACAAGTTACTAGCTTTCTCACCGGTGTTAGCAGATCGATTATTCCACGCTAGACTAGATGGGACTTCGCTGTTGTCGCTTCTTCTCTTGTTACTAACGATTTTCCAAAATTCTTTGGAATCTGAAAGGACTAATTGCTCAACTTTGTTTACATATTTTTTATAACATGACGCACTAAAATCTTTGCATTCTCTTCTGGCATCACTGAATTTTTTGTAGTTCTGCCTGGTTTCTTCTAAAAACTGAGTGTGCTGTCTTTTTTAGTTTAATTTTCTAGATTAGATCATTGGAAAACCAATATGAGAAGTTATTTGACCTGTTTATGTTCACTGGAACGTAGAGAGAAACTCCATCTTGTATTGTTTCGTAAAAATAACTAATTTTTTCTTCTAATAAGTCATGAGCATATAATTCCGACAAGTCAGTCGTTAAGAAAAATGCGTTGAGATTCGCGTGGTCTGCCTTTTTGAATGCAAGTGAGGGCAATTCAGCTAGTTCGAGTTCAGGTACTAGTTCTACCGTGATTTCTAATGTAGGATGATATTTATCCATGGATATGATAGATTCAGTATTACTGATATTAATTTCTATGCTAGAGAAGCCGAGATCTAGGAGGCGTGGATGGTGCTCATTGAGGACGTTATTGCGTTGTGTACAGCCCACAGATGCTAAGCCGGAAAATAACAAGTTTTCACAATCAGGGCGTGGAGTACTGCTTGATACATTTGAATCGCCAACGATAATGAGTCTGTCATTTTTATGTTTTTTTTTTCAAATAGGACAGCTGTTGACAGTGTATTTTGTAAACTACATACGATGATTGATGTGGCAGATAGATGCAGTCGATGATAAGATCTGCGTTATTGCACTTGACTTTGATATAAATTTGTTCTAAGCAGTTATCTGGAATTACAATAAGCTTGGCATAAATGTGTTGTTTTATTGCAATAAAGTCACCGCTACCACGGGTGCAACCACTTGTTAAATTGCTTCTGTCCTTCCTGAAAATTGAATAGGAATTGTCGATAATTTCACCATCTAATACGGCTGGGTGGAGCCAAGACCCGGTGATGCAATATACGACACACTCTTCTCGGCGAGCGAGCAAAAACTCTTATTGACAATCTTAGGAATTCCATTTATGTACTTGATTGTTTTTGTTGAGTCGCCGTTCTTAGTTAATGAGTCAAGTTCAACTCGTAGATTTTTTAAGTAGAGCTGTTGGGCTTGTGTTCGATCAGTATCGTCTATTGGCTTGCACTTTAGAATGTTCAAGGCTACGTCTGGTGAAGGTGTTTCTATTAATAGTGGCCGAGTACGAACTGCTGTTGGGCGACCAAGGTGGCGTATTTGAGGTTTGTTATGTTACTGGCAATGTTAGGCTTATCACAGCAAGAATTTTGGATTTGTCTTCCTCCAGATGCTCCTGGCTATCCACTTTCGTCGACTCTATGACATTGACTGCTATTACGTTGGATCGACGTCTTTTCCAATCCGCCAGCTCAGTAAATATGTCATCAGTAGATATAAATATGTCCGGACGAGTTTTAAGTTTTTCTTAAACAGAGGTAAGCTTATTTTTAAGGTGAGAGCAATCGTTAGCTAGTGTATTGTTTTGCTTAGCAAGTTTACTAACCTCGTCTCTGATACTGGCCAGATTACCTTCAATGGATGGTACGAGCGTTGCTGCAAAGGATTGAAGCTTCCTCTCGAAAAGTTTCTCTAGATTATCCATTGTTACAGCATCTTCGTTGTGGACTGCTGGAATATCATCTGGAATAATGACACTAACCTCACTTTTACACGGAAATATATTTTTTTATTCAATATAATCTCCATTAACTTCAATACACTTATTCCAATGATCCTCAAATAATTTTATGCCATCCCTATAATGACCTTCTGGAAGCTGTACAAAATACCCGTCTACGGCTGTAATAGCTTCTTCATTCGACACTTTCCACGAAGGAATTGGTGAATGCTCAAGCAACTCGTACTTTAATTCATTGAATTTTATCATTGTTTAAATACCTTTGTGAGCAGTTGCATTGTCTTGATGAAAAATTATATTCTTGTGCTGCAATCCAGCTGATTAAAAAGGCTTATTTGTTTTCTATCCAGATTTTGTTGAATTATTAACGTGTGCGTTGTCTTTTTCATATGTAATTCTCCATGAAAAATATGAAGTACTCGTTCGTCTGAGATGCCTATGGCACTAAGGATTTCACGCTTAGTCAAACTTTGGTCTTCAAGATGAGCATGCTCAATGATTTCTGGTGTGCGATTTTTGCTCGTCCTTCGCGTGAATCGTCTTCATGCCTAGTACGACCACGTTTAAATTCACCAGCCTAAAATTCAACGGTGCGTTCTGAAGGTGAGGGCTCCTTAAACACTTGTAACAGTTTTTCTTAAATATCCTTTACTCTTAAACATTTCAAAACTAAGAATCTAATCAGTGCGCGATACTCAAATATTTTCCATATTAAAAAAATACTCTGACACGTCAACTTCAAATGGCTTGTAAACAAAGTATTATTTGACAGAATGACTTGTAACTTTTCATGTGTTTTCACGACAGATGTATCAACTTGGGGAAAAAAAATTTGGAGCTAGTAGTGCTATTTCTTAGTGAAAGCATAAACTTTGCAACCAAACTGAATATTCCGCTTTTATGCATCTAGCTAGTGCTATTTGTCTTGGATCGCAAAAATAAATTTAGATATTAAGTATTTGCAATAATTATTTGAATTGGGGTGTTGTGAAACTTGGTTCATTGTCCAGTGTAATTTGTTTCACATCTGGGTAGGATTGAAGAAGTTCTAAAATCTTTTCCCTAATATTTGATTTATCTTCTATTATTTTTTAGTATTATAAACTTTGAGTACGCGTAATAAACTTTAATTTTTGAGCGTAAAATATATCAATATGCAATGGCTCACCTTCTTTCTCTGGTATTGGTGCTTTACCTATTGGAATCTGTTTTGGATTACGGTTATATTTATTTTTATAAAACGTTATACAATTTCGTGTATATTCTTTAAATTGTTGCCTCATTTTCGGCCAGTAATACATTTTCTCTATTTGTTTTATGTTTTCATTATAGCTGCGATGAGCTCTATTATGGGTTTGTTCGATTATTCGGGACTGATCCTCCATACTAATAATATCCATGGAAAAAGTTTTGTATATATAAATTTATTTTGAAAGGTTTGCTTAATGAGTCCTTGAATTTCATGCAAGTCTTCCATAGTGCATTGAATCACAGTTCCCCCATGGCTGAATATATTCTTTCAAAATAGTCAATCAATTCTCTACTGTATCACATTCTATTAAATGTCTTTTATTTTCAAAAGTTTCTATTAGCTCATAAATCATGAATATGTTTTTACATAATATAATTTGCTGTTTAAATTGATTTACAGGTTTTTGTGTTTCCTGTATTCGAATACTTTCACTACTCTGTGCAGAGTGAATCATTCTGCGAATCTTCTGATTAAGTGGATTGTTTAGTTCAAGACGCGAGAATGCGTCTGCTACAACATTTTACCAGGTTGATATACGAATTTTGGAGAAAATTCCTCTATAATTGCGTGGCATCTTTTCATTTGTATTTCTGCTTTTACATTTGTCGTCAAGGGAAAGCTTGCATTAATGTTTGCATGCGCTTGAACAATATTTTCTTTAATATTTATTTTGAGTTTGAATTATTCTTTATCCTGATTTTCATTGTTTGTACTTTCAGAATTCTTTACCGAATCATCTAGTAATATTTCCGAGCCTTTTTCGCCCAGTACTGAATAGTTGTCATTTATGTAGTATGCAATATCATACAAAATTCGATTTGCACCTTCTCGTTCTTTTAAGATCTCTGATATAAATCTGTAAAGTAAGCATGTAAACAGCGGTGGATTTATCAGCAGGGTGAGTAGGCTGTAGCCTAGGCCGGCAAGTTTTAAAGGGCGGCAAATTTTGGTCGAACAATTTTTATTTCGATTTTCGAATTTGCAAAGCGGCAAGAGGCTTACAACGGATTTAACGAGAAAATTTTCATTTCTTACTAAAATGAATGAGTTGCCACCATCAAGTCTGACAGAAAAAGCCAGTTTTTCGGAAGAAACGTATTCTAATGATTTAGAAACAGACTTATTTCAGGAATGCGTACACTTTCAAGCCTACCTGTCCTCTGAAAGAATTTTAATAAAACCAAAGTCTGGATCATCGAAAAGTCTGTCTTTGTTCCTGCAACAACAAAATTTAGAAAATATTTATCCAAACTTGGATATAGCAACTCGTATTGCTTTATGTACACCAGCAACAAATTGTTCTGGTGAAAGAAGTTTGAAGAAAGTCAAGAATTATCTACGATCGACTTTAAGTCAAGAAAAGCTAAACACTTTAGCTCTTTTATAGAGTCAGAACTAATCAACAAGATTTCATTCGACGACAATCAATGATTTTGCGAATTCAAAGTCCCGCAGAAAGTTATTGTAATGCTTTTCTAATTTAACCTTATTTTTAATACTAACAGATAATTAAAAAAGTAGAATTATTATTGTTTATGGATTGTAATTGTAATAAAAAATATTTATCCACGTTCTTGGAGTGTACATTTTTATACTCTCGCAACCTGTTGCTACATAGTATAATAGTTTTGTTCACCTAACGGTTGTTTGTATCACCTAAAACTAATCGAGTTAGATATATATAAATGATCAGGAACTTGGTATACATGTATCTTGGTACTGTAAGACGGTTGGTATTTCAGATGGGCAAACGCCATTAATCAAAAACAAATAAATTGCCGTAACTAAGCTCCGCAATAAGATACAAGACTGTTATTTGATACACAGGATCACATTCGGAAAGGGTATATGCAGTTTAAATTTTTTTTAAAGTGGGCGTGGGCCCACCCCCTAATAGGTTTAATGTGCATATCTTCTAAGCCGGTAAAGATATAATAACAAAATTCATTGGAAGCAAATGTTTTTAGCACCTCTACCTACAGTGTGAAAATGGGTGAAATTGGGTGACAACTCCGCCTACTCCCCATATAACGGTACTGTTAAAAAATACTAAAAGCGAGATAAACCAAGCACTAAACACGCCAGAGACATTAAATTTTATCTCTTGGATGGTATGAGATGACTTTATAGGAACCGCTTTCAATATTAGACACCGCCCACTTTTAGGTGAAAACCCATATCTTGGGATCTGCTTAACCGAGTTTAAAATTTTTCTCATACTTCTATGTTATAGTGCGAAAATTGGCGAAATCGGATTACAACCGCGCCTATTTCCCATATAACATCATTTTAAATTTCATCTGATTTTTTCACTTTCCAGTATGCAAATCAAGCAACAATGATTATATCGGGGTAAAACTTTGCGTGAATAATACGTTTAAAGTATGCCACCTTGTGACCAAAAATTGTCTAAATTGAACCAAAACTGTTCAAGACCCTAGGTACTGAATATGTGGACCCAGTGCCTATAGTTGACTTTTACCGAAAATATCGGTCAACATAGAACAAGGCGGCAAGATCCACAAAGAAATCTCAAACGAGTATACCATTTGACTTTGCGAGAGTATAAAATGTTCGGTTACATCCGAACTTAGCCCTTCCTTACTTGTTTGTGTAAGCTTTGTTCATATAATGTAAGTATTGTATAGTTTCAAGACATACCTTAACTTTTCTTAAAAGAAGTTCATGAATGAGATTTTCTTTGTTTAAAATTATATTTATTCATAATTCATAATTATTTAATGTGTAAATAATCAAGCATTTGATACCTTACCTTAGTCTTTAAGCCATAAAGTGTAAATTTATAGATAGAAAGTATAATTTATGAAAACTTAAACTAAGCTATCGAATTTCAGAGGTAGTAGGGGCGGCAAGAATTGAAAAGTCTACAGGCGGCAAATCTGTAAATCCGCCACTGCATGTAAATATAATAATTATAAGCTAAGCTTCACATATGATTCTAATGGTGCCTCAAGTAGATTACTGTAATTTCTTTATATCTTCCTTTTAATTTTTTTGTTGCTTTCTTCCTCCAATAAAATAAAGGCTACAAAAAATGCGGAACTCATAGTAAACTTTAATAGAATTGCTTTCAAATCTATTCATTTTCACGTTTTTTCACCTTAGCAGAGAATGTTGATGAGTAGAGAAGGAGCAAATGTTAGCAGTACTAAAATGTTAATTACGATGGAGGAACATCGAAAACGCGCCAGTTGGAAAATAAAATTTCACCACAACTATCAGGGTACGAAACCAGAGAATGTTGATGAGTAGAGAAGGAGCAAATGTTAGCAGTACTAAAATCAGAGAATGTTGATGAGTAGAGAAGGAGCAAATGTTAAATGAAATCTTTTTGAGTACTAATTTGTAGTTCCAGATGAGGGAACATCGAAAAATATAACTTCGAAAAAGAAAAATACACCACACAATATGCGAAATGCTATAAATAGACACAACGAATATTCCTATATGAAAAATCGTTGCGCATACCTATTTAGATTTATGTTTTCAATTTCTATGATATGACAAATTTATAATTATGAAAAGCCTTTTGAATTAAAAAGGAGGATTACTGGCAAAAACCCCAGAATTCATAATAAAATAACCTTTGATATGCAATTTTTCCAACTTTTGTATATGCGTTGCGTAAGCAATATACTTATCAAGCAAAAGATAACAATAAAACAGTGGCTAAGCGGCCGCGTTTCCATTTCTATAGTGGCTTAGGTCGTAGGCGTGAAGGAGTTAAGCTCAATCCGAATACGAGCATATACGTTCGAATCGTAAAATACATAAAATTAAAATTGTATTTAATTTTTTTATTCTATTAATTGGAATCTAAGCATATCATAATTCAATTACTTTAATAGCATATTTTACTTCCTGATATAATTAAAATATATCAGGAGAATATGTTCATATGTTTGGGTTTATTGCATATTCCTTTATTTATGCGTATTTACACAAATGTGATAATCACACATACATTCATGAGTACACGTACGCTGATGCTTGCTTCTTCTTGCCCCGCACAAGCAATGACTTTTGTCCACACTTTTTGCTTTTTGCGAGTTGAACGATCGCAGGCAAGGAGGGATTGGGGCGCACTGCCACATAATTATTTCAGATATATTTTTATTAATCGAATTTATTTTAAAAACGATTATAAGTATGAATATATGTGTATTTATATATATATATAATATATATTATATTACGAAAATAATTCATAAATGCATCAGTATTTTTCAATACAAATTAAGCAACATATCAATATATTATGAGCCCTCAGTTGAAACGCCTTTGTGTATGGTGGCAAGCCAACGAAATAACGGCGAGTTCGCGCGGACATTGTGTGGTTGAAAAAAACCAAATGACGATTTTGTCGACAAACATACATATATACATATGAGCTCGCATACATATTGACGCCGAATTTTGCGCATCGTGGCGGAGTTGACAAAATTTGTTTCAATCAACAATTTTACGACAATGTCGATCGGCTATGTTGTCTCGTTTGTCCTTTTTGCAGGGCTTTGCTGTTGAAAATTGACTTATGCTCTTTTGAAATATTGTGATTACCGATTGGGCTGCATTTTCATAGCGTCGTATTTGGATAAAATGGGCTAAATCGACAAACTATGAAATAATGATAATAAGTAAACATATAAAAGTACTATATGGACTGTGCTTAGAATATATAGAAGTAGTTAATGATTTCATATGAATGGCAATTTAATATAAATTTTGTAATTTAATGCCATAAATAGTGCATAATATGCAAAAATATAAATATTATTTAAACTCGCTAAGAGGTCATGTTGCCAATTCTCCTTTTTGAAGTGAACATCAGACAAATTCTTCAATTTCTGATTTTTAGCAAATGTTGTGAGGAAGCAGCTTGTGGGCAACATACAAACGCGAGGGGGATGGTAGGATTTTCAGTGATACAAATTGTAAAATTGAAATTTTGCTGATTCTTCAATTTTACTGAAGACAAATTCAATTTCATTCATTTTTATTTTCGCGCATTTGCGGTAGGAATTCTATATGAAAACCAAATGTGGTTTACCAGGCGCACAGAAAAAATAGCGCGGCGCAGAGTTATGAACGAACGCACTTTGCTTTGAAGCAGCGCACGTTCCTTATGAATGAATTTGTTGTCGTTGTGATATGAAATACTTAGAAAATAAGCCGCGAGTTCGCTTGAATATTATTGGCCGATGATGGTGCGTCTACGTTTTTTTGTCACTTGCGCGAATGTTTGATTTTTTGCGAAAGACATATTGAGGGACATACATATGTACATATGTGTACATATATGCAAATATATTTGGACATGCGAATGAAGGAAGGCAATTTCAAGAATATTCACATATAGACATATGAACATTGAAGCAAGTAAACAACAATAGCTGTTTGAGTTTACAGATTAGACTCAAGAGCTTGAATATTGTCTGTGGAGCTGCTTGTATAGCAGACTTCTTTATTGCAATGTGAAATATTTTGCCTAAGTTCAAATCCTATCAGATATTTTTTTATACCCTTTGTTTATTTTTATAACCCTTTTTTATGAATTGATATTTGAATTCTATTTTAATATTATTTCCCTGATTATTAATATTTTCCTGTCAGAAGTCAATTTCTTTCGTTTTTATTATTTAAAGTTTTGTTTATGCGCATATCAAAGAACATCTGTGCATATGTATGTGTATACATTTTGCTTATAGAGTGGTGTAGTTCGTTTCGTACCCTGATAGTTGTGGTGAAATTTTATTTTCCAACTGGCGCGTTTTCGATGTTCCTCCATCGTAATTAACATTTTAGTACTGCTAACATTTGCTCCTTCTCTACTCATCAACATTCTCTGCCATAGATGAGCCTGGTCGAATGACTTGAAATTTTTTATTTATTTTTAGAAAGAAAGTTAAAAAAAAATCATTCGTCCTTTCCATACTACTATACTATATTAAAACAAATGTAGTTTTAAATAATATATTTATTTGACTTTTTCTTGAATTATTAATAAAAAGTGTAGCATACGCACTTATAAATGAAATAATTCGTCTCGCATACTTACTATTTCACATTTATATAAGTAAATGTAAATTTTATATTAACTATATTAATCTTTGTTTTAAATTTGTAAATATTTTAGATGATATCGTAATTACCATAAAATATTAAGTTTTTACATTTATATTTCATTAGATGGTGTATAGGACTTAATTCTAAATTTTTCTTTTAAGACACTTTGTTTTTATTTAAGTTATTTGTTTCGGCATCCAATGTTATGTGCTAAAATAATCATTTCAGTTATATTTTCGCAACTATTACGAATATAAATATAATAAATTGTTCAAGCAAAAACGTACCATTAATGCACATATCAATTATCGCTTAAACCTATACCTAGCCGATACATATATACACATATTTTTAATATAATCTACTACACCGTCTCCATCTACCTCTAAGGAAATAGTAACACATACACTAATATTTAAAAACACATACAAACTATTATTTGATTTCATCATTTTGTTTATTTACAATTTTTACATAAGTAGGTATATGTGTATGTAAATAGTATTCTTATAATCATATTAATTAGATTTAAGTCTCAGTTTCGAAGTTTATTTATTAAATAATAATTATCTCTTTTAATAATATTGCGTTTCAACTAACTCTTTATGTTTATTTGTATTGTTTTTTTTTTACTTAGTTTTGGTTTGACAATTCCTCCTTTCAGTAATCACTACCAACTATCGTTTGTTAAATTAAAACGCTTAAGTAATAAATTATTTTTACGTTTAGAAATATATTTTAGATACTTTAAGCTTACTTTCAATAATAAAATAATATAGCAAGTATTTTTATAATAACTTATGTACATACCTGTTCAAAATTTTACAATATATTGCAAACATTTTATTAAACACATTTGATAGAAGGAATTGTTTTTCTTAGTTGTTTGCGTTAAAGTGGTCTCACTTTATAAAAAAAAAATCAAATAACTGAATAGGCAACATTTAGTACAAGTAAAAAAAAATCGAAGTATACAATAAGTTCAAATAAACAAATATCAATTTCATTTCACAACTTTGTAAAAACATCGACACATATTGTATGAAAGAATAATATTACTGTCCAAATATTTTTAATTTATGGTATACAATGTACCATTTAATCGACTTGAACAACTAATTAAAGTAATCCTAAATACATAAATTTCATTGATATGCAAAAAAAAAATAAGACATCACATTGTTGATAAAGCATTGTTCCGCCATATTTTTAAAAGAATTCCATCCACATTTTTTTAATAATGATCTTGATATCAGTAAATATAATCAAATTAAAAGATAGTTTTGGTAATGGCAAAATTGATAAAGAAAAAGGAGGTAATGTTTTGCGAATGAAATAATTACGATTTTGACAAGTATTCATTTGCTAATGATATCGTATAACTTTAATCAATGCACAAAAAATAAATGTGTACAATCCTAGAGAGATATTTATAAAAAAGAAAATGATGATGTTTTATTAATTTCAATTTATATTATTCAATTACAGTTTATTTGCCTTAATTTTCTCTAAGCCTCTTGACTAGAAATTCTACTCGCAATAATACCAAAAATATTCCAATTGATAAATTCAAATGCATCAACTATGAAAAGGCTTTTGATATTTTTGAAACTGACAGCAATTTATCTCAATGACGACCTATTTTTTGTTTCCTTTAAGTATTTTTTGCAATTTGATAAAATGTGTTGTTTTTCTTTTATTTATTACTAAAATTTTAGTAATAACTGTCCATAAATACATACAGTCGAGTTTACTATCTTCAAATAGCATTCTCGTTATAAATAACTAAAAATATTTACATATGACTTTTAATGAGTTCATTGTCACAACGACGTTTACTCCCATGTCAATGAATGTGATATTTGTAATTATCAAATCCATTTTATGTAACTGGTCGTTCTTGATCATTTTCATCTTTTCCCAATCCTGTTACTACAATATGTAATCCACTCTCAATCCCAATTGCATGTGGTTGTATTTGAGTGTCTGCTTGGTAGGAGTGTAGGTCCATGCCTTCATTCAAATGAACTATGTCAAAAATGTTATGTAGCTGGTCCTCACTTTCCGGAATAAGATGCTGACCCCAATCTTCTTCTTTGATATTTCTTAGAAGTTTCGTACTGGATGAACAACCTACTCCGCCTGAGCGAATTACGTTATCTGCCGAAATTTTCGCTCTTGGTGATAACAGTTCTTGAATAACTTCATCCCCGTCATAACTTAGTATATTGTTCAGGCACAAATTAAATTCATTATAATCTGAAAAACTACTACAATTTAATGGATTTACAGGTGAAATTTCTGATAGCAAATCGTTTTTAACTTCTGAACCCAATCTGCTATTATAAAACATTATATGTTCACGTCCCATGGATTCTAAATCTGCTATTTCTCCAATAACTTCTGTACTCGAGGTTGATTTCCGTGAGTTTTTACAGTTCATTTCCTTATTCACACTAAAAGCGCTTAAGTATTCGTTGGTATCTGCACCTTCAGTAACAAACGGATTTTTTCGGTCACTTTCATGTTTGAAGTCAACATTTTTTTTACCGTCATCAGCTAAAGCATACATTGAGAATTCATCCTGCGTCTCGGTCAATAAAAACAAATTTTTGCTTTCTAGTTCTTCAACTCCAAATTCGCTTAGTTCCATATCGCCATCGTCACATACATTTAAATTAGTAGCCGAGGCGCAAGACAATGGTCACTTATAATCGCGAGAGTTTCGTCTTCTTCTTCCTTCAGTTAACTGTGCCTCTCCAATAACTGAAAAATTTTAAGTTTTACTTTAGAATTGTAATCAGTTGTTAATTTTTAAAATTTGTAAGTTATTAGGAACATAATGGAGAAAACATATATAAGTATTTTAAAAGCGATATTGTTTTCACACAACGTAAGCTAAACTTAATTTTAGTTGTAATACCATGAATCAAAGGTACATCAAGGCAATCTACAACTGGTGAATTAAACAGATAAAAACTTTACCAGAGGAGGCCCACTCGCGGGCAGAACATAAATTGATATCTTTTGACCATTCATTCTTCGCCATGGATGCCTCTATTTCTCGTCAGCGAATATTATATTAAAATCATCCTCAAATGAAATATATGTGATATAAACTCAACCGAAGAGGCTAAATTTTATATATCAAGTTGATGTGGAAAATGTCAACCAAAGAATCGAAATTCATTATATGGATTTAAGGTTTGGACAAAGATCCAGACCAATTTTATTCAAATATCACAAATTTTGACCAAGTAAAGTCAGATGGAATGACGGATATAATTACAAAGGCTATATTGGGGACAGAAAAAGAGATGGGTTGATCGCATTAAATTTTGACATTGCTCAGGTATATTTGGGAACATATTTTCAAGCAATTTCATAAATATATAACTCACACACTGACCGACATACCGATGGTTTTCTGACGCAACCTCGTAACTCGATTTTTGACGATTTTGAGATTTAATCGGAAAATTAATCAATAAATATAGTTGCATAGATCTGTAAAATTATAAATAAAAATATTAATCCAATTTTTTTTTATTTAATAAAATACAATCCCGTTTCTCAATTCAAAAAAATGTGTCATGCGCAACCTCGTATCTTTAAGTACAAGATGGCGTATATATAAACAAGTTTGCTGTCAGCAAGTAACAAAAATTAAACAATCATCAACTCCAATCTATTACAACCTAATACAATTTTTACATGAAATTTAATCTTTTTTAGAGTTAAATAATATGTCATCCTCAGATCCAAATTCATCAAATGAAAAATTAACATCAGATAAAAATAAAATAATAATAATAATGACAATCACTCAGTAATGGTGCTCGATGAAACTACTAGACTTTTAATTCCTCTCGAATGTACACCAGTGAACGAAGATGAAGAGGAGAAAATTGAATCTAGTTTATTTATCTATATGCATTTAGATGAAACTACGGGACTATTCGTGGTAGATTCAGATCAATCAGTTTCATCACGTGGATTATTAAATACATCAAATTCCTTAGTTCTCAATCAAACTGACAGTGCAACAAGTGACGTTAGTCCATCTCGTCCTGCAGCAATCTTAATGAACATTCAGGAATTATGTCTAAAAAAAAAGATCTCGTAAACATCAAGGTCATAATAAAGATTGGGAACGCAACAAAGTAAAAGAAGCTCGCGTTGAAGGTAAAGCTTATTTCAGTATGGCTAGAAAGAAAGATGAAAATAATTCATTGACTCAGCGGAAGAAACGAAAAATTAAACCAGGATGAACGTCTAAAAAATGTGCTGCCAGTCAATTCAAAAAGTCTAATGAAATCCCAGAACAAACAAGAAAAAAAATTTTAATTCTTTCTGGAAGGATTTAAATTGGGACCAGAAACCATCTTATGTTATCTCGCTTGTTACCAAGGAAATAATACCTCGAAAAGAAAACTCAAAAGTATCTAGACGAAATTTCACTCTTCAGTATCATCTAATGGTTAATAATAAAAGGTTGTTAGTTTGTAAACAAATGTTTCTGAGTACATTAAGCTTAGGAGAGTCTCAAGTTTTAAACTGGGTAAGAAAAAGTAGTGATTTTGGTGTGTTAAAAAAAAACTAAAATAAAGAATACTAGAAAAGAATCTAAGCAAGTTAAGGGAAAGCTATCACATGTAGAGCATTTTTTAACTCAATTATCAAAGATGGAGTCGCATTACTGTCGCAAAAATACATTTAAGTTATATTTAAACAATTTATACAAGTCTGTTACTGAAGTACCTAGCTTTCGATTTTTTATGAAGAAAATGCAATTAATGAATTTAGATATTAGAGATGAAAAAGACCAAGATAAAATAAAAGCTATTGCTGGACAGATCAAGGCATTCACTGTAGATGTTCAAGCCGTGCAAATGATACCACATTTACCAGCAGGTACTCTTTATTTTAAACAGAAGTTGAAAGGTCATCAATTCACAGTATATAACATAGCAAATGGAGATGTATTATGTTATGTATGGCACGAAGGTGAAGGTGGCATGGATGGCAACATTTTTGCGTCCTGCCTAATTGATTTTTTACAAACTGAAGTTGAGCTTGATACACCGATAGTATTTTACAGCGAAGATTGTAGTGCTCAGAACCGCAATGTGACTATAACTAACGCTTTGTATCAATATTCAGTAAGAAACAATGTTGAAATATGTCAAAAATATTTGGTTAAGGGTCATACTCAAATAAAATGTGATTCCGTTCATGCGGCAATAGAAAGACGTAAAAAAGATTGTGAGTTGTATGCAAGTTTTGTGCAAGTTATTCCAGAATCTAGGTTGTAAAAACCGTACAAAGTGAAGTATTTGGATTATAAATTTTTAAGAATTACTCTGATTTAAAATTTTTTAAATCTATTCGACCTGGAAATAAAACCGACTCTCCAACTGTATTACAGTTGAAAGCATTGAAATACAGTAGTGCGAAGCTGATGTTTAAATTATCCTTTGATGATGAATGGAAAGATCTGCCGCAACGTTTGGACAAGAAGCATTCTGTCGACACTTACGTAAAAGATTTATATTCCAAAGAAATTCCATTGACGACTCAAAAATATAGAGACTTACTATCGCTCAAACCATTATTACCCAAGGACTATCATTCTTTTTATGAAAATTTAACATACGTTAAAGAAAAATAAGAATTATATTTTCTCATATTCTTAAATATTATCTGCTAAAAATGATAAAATATAATATTTTATAAGTATTTAATTTCATAATTCTATTTGAAAAGTCGAGTAAGATGATTGAAAATATTAATGATATTATGAAATAATAATATTAATACTATAATTAAGATTAAAAGTGTATTTTATGTCAAAAAAATATTATATTTTAGTTATTATAAGCTAAAATTATTAAAAAGTTTAACAATAACGTTTGTATTTGATTAAAAATCATTTAAAAAGTTGCTGAAAAGAATATTACGCAATCACGTATGTTACATTTTTTTTCCTGAGACAAACACGTATCTCAGTAAATAATAAAAACGTTATGATTAATTATTTTTAAAATCATACTTATCCGAAAATTTTATTACAAAATTGAATACTTAAAAAAAAAAATAAAATTTTTAAAAAAAATTTTTAATTTCATTATTAAACGTTTTTAGTCTTTCCTGAAAAGTAGTAGTTTCTGAGATACGAGGTTGCGTTAGAAAACCATCGATATTCGGCATAACGTGTGTTAGAATTAAATTAAATAAAAACATTATATCTAGTATATGGGAGTTGGGATAATTCGTGGACTAAATTCATACGTTTTCGGCACTAAACTATTGTATATCCAATATTATACCTACAATAAGTATTACTAAGGTATAAAGCCACCCGGAAGTTTAAAAATCTAATATTTTTTAGGTATATGGGTATTCTTACATACTTATTCTATTGTTAACAGAAATATATGCCATCTGAATTTCATTATTGTAGCTCACATACAATGACCAATAAATGTGACGAACACGGGTGATAGAAGAAAATATTTGAAATAAAGATGAAGTGTATAGCCATTAAATTGGGACTTTTATTTAACAATCCAGTGATCGAACTCAAGAGTGAGTTACAAGGTAGACGATTTATCGAGATCCGTTACAATGCATATGTATGTATATGGAGTAAAGTCAGCAGTTATTTGAAAATCCTGATATTAGTTATATGGGCGCGAGGGCAAGTTTCAACCCGATTTAATCATTTTAGGCACAAAGATGCATCGTTATTAGAAAAATACGCTCACTCAATTGCATTAAGATAACTCACATATTAAACGATATATGCGAATTAGGTCAACCAGAAGTTCTCAAATCTTTAGTTTCTGTATATGGTGTTAAGGGAAGTATTGGCCCGATTCAATCTTTAAAAATAGTGGCTTTTAATTTGCAGAAAAACTACTATCGGAACCTCCTGACTTTTCTTTGAATTTTCGGTGCAATACACATACGAATTCGTTTATATCCTGATTATGAAGGACAGGTGTATATTTCGCAAATTTAGATAAAATCTTAGCTTTCTAAGCAATAATTTTTAGAATAAAACTACGTACATATAGTACCGGCAGCGAGAATATGGAACAAATCTTTCAAAAGGAAGTACACTAATACATATCTACATTGGTATGTTTTAGCCGACTTCATTATACCACAAATTCATAATAACTACAATAATATTGCTTAAATCCAAAGAAGATTTTGTAAATATAATATATTTCAATATTATACATTTTAAGGTTAAACCAAACAATTGTTGTATATAATTATTAAAAATAACCAGTTGTATTTATTTTTATATGCGGACAATTTATTTAATTAAAATTAAATTTCTTGTAAAACAAATCGAAATTGATGCCCTTAGAGTTTTTTGCAAACTAGGATCGTTAATAACAAAAAGTATTTTTTATTAATACAACTACTGTGCTAGATGTACAAATTTATGAAACAAATTAACTTTTTATGTAATAAACAAAAGAAAGTACCTTGAGAATCACTACCTAACTATGTAACTTAATTATTAAAATTGCTTAGGTATCTTATGTTATCTTATTTTTTACTCATATAGGATAGCATTGACTGTATTTTTGCTACACGAATTTATTGTTAAAACAAAATTGGCGAAATATTTTTTATTATAATTAACAATTTGCTCGGGAAAATCTAACATTCCATCACTGTTTTGACACAATGTGATTGGAGAAAAGTCACACTCTGCTGCAATTGTTTTTTATATTTGACAACACTACACCAGACGCGTTTTGTTAAAACTTTTTTAAATATAACTGTTTTTGATGTTATACCCTCATGTAATGTAATTAAAAAGTAACGTTAGTACAGTTAGTAAGTACTGTACACAGTCCGTATGAAAGTAAGGTTATGTTTATAGGCATACATTTCTTTCATAAATTAAAACTCAAAAAAGTTGCGGACCACTGTAATTTTTATCAAACAGGTCATAAACTAAGAATTTAGAAAAAAAATCTATAATAAGATTTAAAAAATTATCAACTCGATGAGTATAGATGATTTATCAGTAATTAATTATGAAAATAATTATGGCTTATATTGCTATTCGTCAAGAGCAGGGTGACAGTCTTCAGAGAACGATAGTTCAAATTGTCAGCTAGTAGGAAAAAAAAATAATAATTTCGTTTTGTTTGGATGTTTTTATTTTCGAATTAAACCAAGAAAGCGTATTTCTTAAAAATTCCTAAATTGCGAACAAAATTATTTCGAAATACACTCACTTCGAGCGAATAAACGGGTGCCTAAAAATATGAGAGGTAATGTTATTACATGCGCTTTTAGTTACGATGATAACTGAATAGAAGCCTTACGTATGTTTGATTGTATTTTATTGGTAGAAAAACAAGAAAAAAAAAACGTTGAGTTCGGTTGCACCGAAGCTATAATACTCTTTACAAATACAAAAGACTCCTTACAAGAACTTGATTCGGTCAGTTTGCATAGCAGTTATATGCTATAGTGATCCGATCTGAACAATTTCTGTGGAGATTGCACCGCCGATTTGGATATTAACTCATGCAAAATTTTATGGAAATATCTCTTCAAATGAAAAAGTTAAGGCATACTGGAAAAAAAACTGACTGACCACTTCAGTAAGCAAGAGTGACACCTTGCTGAAATGGCTAGTAGGCTAATATCACAATCGCCTCCGTCTCGTTAAAACCCTGGCAGGTCTTCAAGTACGTTCAAAGCACGTCACCATTAAATTGGGCGTACAGGTTCAGTTGAGAGAACTCCTGATTAGCGTCCGGCTGGTTCTGAACACAATCTCCCATGACTTGTGAACCCTCGCGTGACCTACGGTAAGTGTAGACAACCACGGGCCCTTTGTCAGGGCGACTGTACAACGTGCGGCGATAGCGGCTTGAAGCGGAGACCCAATTGAACATGAACACTCAAAACCAAAATCAAAACAAGAAAAACGACAACAGCGAAAGGAAATCACAACAAGAGGAACAGAACAACAAGAACGACGAACACAACAATGCTTTTCGTAGAAGCAGCAGGGTTCTGCGATCGCCAGTGTCACAACTAACACCAGTGACCCAAAAGAGCGCGAATACCCGCCAAGAAAAGGAGGATCAGAGACCTCGACTCCCTAACGACAAAAGAAGAAGTCATCGAAGCAATAGAGAGCGCTCTTGGAGAACCAGTGCCTGACCCAAAAATAAACATCTCTTCACCCAACAGTAGAGTGCAGGTCAGAGCATACATTACATTGCCAAGTGCTAAAGCAGATACATTGCTAAGACAGAGGAGAGTCAAAATTGGATGGATCAGCTGCAGACTACGACTAAAGGAGACTATTAAAAGATGTTTCCGTTGCTTCGGACCAGGACATCTCGCCTGGGATTGCAAGGGACCAGACAGAAGAGGGCAAGGTAATATGTACAAAATGCGGCCAACCGGGACACAGGCTTAAACAGTGCAACAAGCTTCCAACCTGCTGCATATGCAGAGAGGCCAAACTTAGCCGAACGGATCACCTACTGGGCTCAAGTAAATGCACGGTATTTAAAGACTTCGTAGACAAATGAAAGTTCTCCAAGCCAACATGCACAGAAGTAAAACTGCGGACGCACTACTGACTCAAATGACAACGGAGCGCCATTACGACGTTTTCATTATAAGCGAGCAGTACAAAAGGAAACAGAGTGGAATATGGATTGAAGACAAAAGCGGCACTGCCGCGACCTGGCTTTCCCCCAGTAGCAAAATAGCCTCTCCAGGTAGAGGAATCGGGAACGGTTTCGTCTGGACCAAATGCGACCTCTGCACAATAATAAGCTGCTACTTAACCCCCAGCGACAATATTCAGAACTTCCAAGCCAAATTAGACAGCATAGAAGACACAGCCCGAGATATCGGAGGAGACTTTATAATAGCAGGAGATTTTAACTCAAAAGCTATTGAATGGGGAATGCGAAATACGGACTCCAGAGGTAAACGCATACTTAACATGGCCGCCAGGCTCGGCGCTATGGTACTCAACACTGGAGCAGCAACGACATTTAGGAGAGCAGGCTGCGAAGAAACTCCACCAGATATCACACTAGCGTCAGAGCGCATAGCAAGCATAATAAAGCGCTGGGAGGTTATGGAGGATTACACTGGCAGGGACCACCAGTACATAACCTTCGAAATAGCCCCCCAAAACACAGTCACCCAGAACAATTTACACGGTACCACAAGAAACTGGAATGTATCTTAACTTAATAGCGAGGCACTCATCTCAGAAATTGATAAGCATGACCTCTCAAAATACGACATAGGCGACGATGAAAACGTACAGAAGACAATGAGGCTAATCACCCAAGCATGTAGTAAAGGAATGCCTCGGAGCCAAAGCAGGAGACAAAAACGCGCTGCATACTGGTGGACAGAGAACATTGCTCAGTTAAGAAGAGCGTGCCTTCACCTAAGACGGGTCTACACAAGAAACAGACGAAGAGGTAATGCAACAACAGAAATGTATAATATCCACGCCGCGAAGAAGGAACTAAAGCGGGCTATCGAAATTAGCAAAAAAGCAAAATGGAAAGAGCTTCGGAATGACCTAAACCACCCCCCCAACTGAACGCATATAAAATGGATAAATCGTCAATGCCTTATTTCCCATACATGAAACAAGAGCCGGGAAAATAAGACCGACGGAACCACCCAACGACGCACCCCTCTTCACCATCGAAGAGTTGCAAACGGCGGCAAAAAAACTTAAACCCAACAAAGCACCCGGAGCAGAAGAAGTACTAAAAATAAGCAGATGTACTAAAAATAATCGCCGAAAGCCGCCCAAATGTGCTAATCGGATTGTTTAATACCTGTCTCAATGCCGGCGTATTCCCAGAAATTTGGAAAAAAAACAACAGCTCGTGTTAATCAGTAAAGGAAAAGGTGATCCAGATAGTCCATCAGCATACCGGCCTCTTTGCATGCTTGACACAGCCTGTAAGCTTCGCGAGAGAATGCTGAAACGGCGGCTTATCACCGAAACAATACGGTTTCAGACCGGGTAAATCAACACTGGGGGCTATTGAGAATGTGGTAAGGAGCGTAGAAGAAGCGCACAGAGTATGCAATAAACTCAAACGAATTGTTCTACTCGCCACCCTTGACGTTCGGAACGCCTTCAACAGCGCTCGATGGGAAAACATGATTGAAGCATTAGAAGAAAAATTTAAAATACCCGCATATCTCAGCATAATGGTGAGAAGCTATTTGGAAGACAGGGTTTTGTTGTATAAAACCTCTGAAGGACCACGACACTTGAAGGTCACGTATGGAGATGCGCAGGGATCAATCCTCGACCCAGACCTCTGAAACGTCAGTTACGACGGCATATTAAGCCTCGATATTCCCGACGATACTTATCTTGTTGGTTACGCAGATGACATCGCCGCGATAGTCACTGCGAGTGACACCGAAAATGCGTGCAGGAAGTTAAACCAGGTGATGATCAGAGCACAAATGTGGCTTGATGCGAAAGGTCTCAAACTTGCCACTGAAAAAACCGAGCTGGTACTGCTAACAAAGAAGCATATTCCGACTATAGTAGACATGAGGACAACAACAGAAACACTAAGGACACAAAACGTGGTCAACTACCTAGGGGTAAGAATAGATTCCAGGCTTACCTACAGAGCACAAATTCAACACGCTGCGAAAAAAGCGTCCATAATAACTAGTCAACTGAGCAGGCTGATGTCTAATATCGGAGGACCGAGACAGGAAAAACGGAAGCTTTTGATGCCGACAACACTAAATGTCTTGCTCTACGGAGCAGAGTTATGGGCAGACACATTAAGAAAAAATAATCGACGCAAATCCCTCGAAAAAGTGTACCGTACAGATGCTCTAATAAGGACGTTGAAGAAACAAGGAACAGAAGCTGCCGCTACAAAAGAGGAAATAAAGAGCGACACCTTGGAACAATGGTCTAACAGGGAACATGGTGAGGTGGATTTCTACACTACTCAGATGCTATCCGGGCATGGATATTTCAGGAAGTATCTATATAAAATGGGGAAAGTCGAAGAGCCGTCCTGTATATACAACGACGCGATCGAGGACGACGCTGAACATACATTTTTCAAATGCACACGCTGGCAAACGCAGCGAAATAGGCTCTACACTTTGATCGGCACCCTGAATGCGGATAACATCATAACTGTCATGCTCCAAAATGAGGAAAATTGGAAGAACGTGAAAAATTATATAGAAAACGTACTACGGATTAAAAAACATGACCTGGACGCAGGTAATGACATGTAAGTCTTAAAACGAGGAATATGGAACGCCACCCTGAAGTAATGCGAAAGCGGTTCCAGGGTGGGCGACGGTTCCCTAGAGGAGAGTGTTTTAGTGACCTACAAGTGGCACATACCATTGCTGTGACGACACAATGACGATGCGGAAAACATTTTTCTCAACCTCCCCCGAAAAAAAAAACAAGTAAGGAAGGGCTAAGTTCGGATGTAACCGAACATTTTATACTTTCGAAAAGTCAAATAGTATACTCGTTTGAGATTTCTTTGTGGATTGACTGATATTTTCGGTAGAAGGTCAACTATAGGCACTGGGGTCCACATATTTAGTACCTAGGGGCTTGAACAGTTTTGGTTCGATTTAGACAATTTTTGGCCACAAGGTGGCATACTTTAAACGTATTATTCACGCAAAGTTTTACCCCGATATAATCATTGTTGCTTGATATGCATAGTGGAAAGTGAAAGAATCAGATGGAATTGAAAATGGTGTTATATGGGAAATAGGCATTGTAGTCCGATTTCGCCCATTTTCGCACTATAACATAGAAATATGAAAAGAACGTTATGCACCGAATTTGGTTGAAATCGGTTAAGCAGATCTCAAGATATGGGTTTTCACCTAAAAGTGCGCTGTGCCACGCCCACTGTCTAATTTTGAACGCGGTTCCTATAAAGTCACCGGACTTCAGCTCGTCTCTTCATCCTGATCATTTATATATGTATAACCCTATATCTAACTCGATTAGTTTTAGGTGATACAAACAACCGTTAGGTGAACAAAACTATTATACTCTGTAGCAACAGGTTGCGCGAGTATAAAAATATGCTATAGTGGTCCGACATCGTTCCGACAAATGAGCAGCTTCATGGTAAGAAAAGGATGAGTGCAAAATCAGATAGATATCTCTAAAACTGAGGGAGTAGTTCGGTATTATAGATACAGACGGGCATGGCTAAATCGACTCAGCTTGTCACGCTGATAATTTATATAAATATATACTTTAAAGGGTCATTGATGTTTCTTTTTGGGTGTTAAAAACATTGTGGCAAACTTAATATACCCTATTCAAGGTATAATTATTATTAGTCATTTTGTGTGAAAATAATATTATTTGATTATTTTTTACTCCAATTCCATTTTTTTTTAGGAAAACCACACGACTGATTTTAACATATCTTGCCCTTCCTGCGAAAATAACGTACGCGACATTTTGTAGACTTTATTTTTATATATTACAATTATGTGGACAATTACCAACCACAAATTCAAAACCAATTCAATCTAATGCTGATTGATATCTCAACAATTAAACGAAATAAGTGGAAGTAAAAAATATTAAAAAAAAAAAACCAAAAACGTATGAGCTTGATTCGCAGGCAAAACCACAATAAAGCCATATTAACACTAAGTATATCACACTTCTACAGGTCCATCGAACCATTTACTTGAACTCAAACAATCTGAGTTCCTAATGAGTGGACTACAAAAAATAAGATAGGCTCGAACCAACCTCCGTCTTTATGAATCAAGTAACCTGCATTATTACGGCTTATTTAATTGAAAATTACTGGCAAATACACTGACCCCAAACTCTTAACTTATGCTTCCTTCACCAGCAACATAAAAAAAATTCTTTAAATACAGTTATATGAAGAAAGAAATTGGAAAATGTTTCACTATTGACTGTGATCAAACCCCTCTACAATTATATTTGTCAGAATTAAAATAAATTATAAATATAATCATTTAAAGTAAAGTGTGACAAAAAAAATTCCAAAAAAGTTTCATTGTGAATACCTTAGCCTTAACAATCATATTAAAGCGAAATACCCTTTATCTTTAAATGAAATAGACGACGATGAATTGACAAGCATAACATTTAAATTGTATGAATTTCATTGGCCGTAAACGATAGTATTTATAAAATACACGTATATCACCTTGCGACAACTCGCACAAATAAAGTAAGTTCCAAAAGTAGCAGTTTTTGCTCAAAGTAAACCATAAGACGGATACATTATGTATGTATATACAAGTAATATCTCCAATAGACTTTATTTCGAGTTTCTTGGAAATCCGTCAATCAACATTAATCTACTATAACTAACTATAATACTATAAAAAAACATTCTCCTGTAAAATTTGACTCGTGGCGCTTACGTTATTTTTGCGGGAAGGGCTCGAATATGTGTGTACACATACTAAAAGGAATTTTTTATTTTTATTGTTATTTCACAGTTATGAACATTCTTCTTGTGTCCAGTGAATTTTGTTATTATAGCATTAGCGGTTTAGGAGATATGCACATTAAACCTATTAGAGGCGTGACAGTGGTCCGATTACGCCCATCTGCAATACCAACCGTCTCACGGCACCAAGAAACATGTCTACCAAGTTTCGTAAAGATATCTAAATTTTTACTCAAGTTACAGCTTGCACGGACGGACGGACAGACAGTCACCCGGATTTCAACTCGTCTCTTCATCCTGATCATTTATATATACATATATAACCCTATATCTAACTCGATTAGTTTTAGGTGATACAAACAACCGTTAGGTGAACAAAACTATTATACTCTGTAGCAACAGGTTGCGAGAGTATAAAAATGAAACCCCTTTTCCGTTGTCACGCCATAACTTGAGAACGGCTAAACCGATTTGGTTGTTTTTTTTTGTGTAGTTTTCTAATACTCTGTAGAAGGTTTTTACGAAAATATTAAGAAAATGTCTCAGAAAGATTGAAAAAATACATTTAATTTTGCATATTTTAAAAAATGTGCGTAACGAATGTCATCATAATTCACAGCCATAGACTATATTGAAAGAACATCGTTTGTTCAGAAATGTGGTTACTTAATTAAATTCTATCGCACTAATTTTTGAAAATTACTCGCCACAATTAAACGTACCGACTTTGACGGTAATATTAATAATACCAGTAATGATTTCATTTTAATGTAAGTATTTAATAATAATAATATATGTATAATATGAGTTAGATTTCAGAATAGAAGTTAGATTTCATATACTAACTGCAACCAAATACGAAATGCCCTAAACTTCCAGCCAATTTCAGCACCATTGTACACGGACAAAATTAATTAATTGCCCGTATTTTCCCAGTCGCACAAAATGATTATTTAAATCATAACTGGCTCGGTAACTGAGCTATATAGACAGAAAAATATGCTGAAATTAGTTTTGATAATAACATTTTACTAAATTAAACTGCTTACTTAATATAATTTAATTATACCTTAGCCACAGCCAGGCGTGGCCGGGGTCTTCTAGTTTAATATAAAATATGAAACTATACCTGCGCTCCTCGTTTTCCTCCGAGCTTCAACGATACTCATATTTTCACTTGTATGTACACCGACTGTTTTCGACAATATAGCTTTTGCTTGATCTGTGTTTTGGGCAGACAACGTCGTTGATGGCACTACGGAACTGCTTGAGCGCCCATATACATTTTTATGTATACCTGCATTGGTGCGAACACTACGTCGGGTTCCAATTTTCTCCTCACTAATGTTGTTATTATTATTTATTCTTTCCCCACCAGCAAATGCAGGATTAGAATTTGTATTGCCACGAGTATAATGCAAATTAGTTATGGCCGAAATACCCGTGGAAACATTGTTATCATTCGTATTTGAGTCTCCTGAAGCTGAGGTGTTAGTCGTACCTATAAGCAAAGAACAAGTGATTATCGTTGCTTTGATTATTATTCAATCATACTTACCATTGCTATTTTTTATTGATCCAATTGTTAACGAAGATGTCGCACATTTTATTTGACTAATAGGGGAGGACTCGCTTTGTACATTTCCAATTGTGTTGACAGCAAAAGAGGTTTCTAAACGAAATTTCATACTGATATAATCACAATAAAATTATAAAACAGGGAAAATATTAGTTCTTATATCATTGTAAAGCAGATTGTCGCATTAAACCAATGCTGTTAAATTTAAATTACGCTAAGTATTGCAAACTATTACTTAAATTCGAGAACTATAATGATTAATATTATTTTTATTAATATGCAAAATGCTTATGGATACTGTTTTCAGTACCCTGAAGAACGCAGACCATATCTACGATTACATTTTTGAAAATATTCTTTACAGATAGAAATTGAATCGTTGGTTAAAATACTTTACACTTAACTTGTTTGGAGACCATTTGTCATAAATTATTCCATTGGAAAAGCTCACAAATGTTGCGTAAGAATTAAATATTCATTATTCATACGTCATAGCCACACTTAGTTTCAATATTTTGATTTGTGTCCAAAATATTTATATTAAAATCAACCTCTTTTACTGAAATGAGAAATATGTGATATAATGGTATGTGGGTACACCAGTAAAAGAGAGTCAACAAGAGAATCGGAAATCACTACTTAGTACAATTCGCAGAAAACAGTTCCGTTAATTATTATTGTAATTTAGATGCATTGTCTACTCATATATAATAATCAGTCTTTGCTTTCCCTTATTAACAATCGTAGGGCCGTGATCGCTTGCTGAGCTTCTTAAAACACTTAATATTGTTTGTTAACCGCACTATTGATAGTTTTTCCCAAACGTCTACAGTTGATGATAGTAAGAGGAGTGGTCATCCTCAGGTAGTTCGTAACCAATTCAGCTATAACAAGTAAGGAAGGGCTAAGTTCAGGGTAACCGAACATTTTATACCCTTGCAACTTGCAAGAGCCAAAGCCTGGGAGATTCCTTTAGGTGCTGGCAAACTTTACATTAAACAAGTAAGGAAGGGCTAAGTTCGGATGTAACCGAACATTTTATACTCTCGCAAAGTCAAATGGTATACTCGTTTGAGATTTCTTAGTGGATTGACTGATATTTTCGGTAGAAGGTCAATTATAGGCACTGGGGTCCACATATTTAGTACTTAGGGGCTTGAACAGTTTTGGTTCGATTTAGACAAGTTTTGGTCACAAGGTGGCATACTTTAAACGCATTATTCACGCAAAGTTTTACCCCGATACAAACATTGTTGCTTGATATGCATAGTAGAAAGTGAAAGAATCAAATAGAATTTAAAATGGTGTTATATGGGAAATAGGCGTTGTTGTAGGCACCGCCCACTTTTAGATGAAAACCCATATCTTGGGATCTGCTAAACCGATTTAAACCAAATTCGGTACATAACATTCTTTTCATATTTCTATGTTATAGTGCGAAAATAGGCGAAATCGGATTACAATCACGCCTATTTCCCATATAACACCATTTTAAATTTCATATGATTTTTTCACTTTCCAGTATGCAAATCAAGCAACAATGATTATATCGGGGTAAAACTTTGCGTGAATAATACGTTTAAAGTATGCCACCTTGTGACCAAAAATTGTCTAAATGGAACCAAAATTGTTCAAGCCCCTAGGTACTGAATATGTGGACCCAACCCAGTGCCTATAGTTGACTTTTACCGAATAGAACAAGGCGGCAAGATCCACAAAGAAATCTAAAACGAGTATACCATTTGACTTTGCGAGAGTATAAGATATTCGGTTACATCCGAACTTAGCCCTTCCTTACTTGTGTTTTAACTATTTTTGCAAATACCACATACTATTAACGTGCCACATAAAATGCTCTAAAGCATTCATGTACCTCACATACCATCACCAATCATATGGAGAAAAGTCAGCCGGATGTTCGAAAATCCTGATATAAGTTACATAGAGGCTAGGTCAAGTTTTCATCCAATTTTATACATTTTAGGCATAATACACACTCTCTCATTTTCATTGAGATAACTCACATATTGGCTGATATATGTGGTAAAAAGTTACCCGGAAGTTCCTGAATTTCAATTATATATCTCACACATTGACCGATATTTTCATTAAAAGTCAACTACAGGTACGAGGGTCCATATATTCGGTACCTAGGGGCTTGAACAGTTTTTTTTGTTTAGATTTGCATAATTTTCGGTCATTAGCTGGCATACTTTAATGCACTACTCGTGCAAAGTTTCAGAACGTTATACTTGTATTAATTGCTTTTTGATTTGTATACTAGTAGTTTTATATGGGAAGTAGGCGTGGTTCTGGTCCGATTTTTCCCATATTCGCACTGTAACATAGGAATATTAGCAAAATTATATACTAAATTTGGTCGAAATCAATCAAATAAATCCCAAGATTGTCTAATTTTTGTATTGACTTCTTTAAAGCTTATATATGTGAAATTCGTGTTTATTTATCAAAATCAAAACCGTTATATGGGGAGTGAGCGGGGTTATCACCCGATTTCACACTGTCGGTAGGGTTTCTAAAAAGAGTTGTTTCGAGAGAATTTGGTTATTATAGATTTAGCGGTTAAGGAGACATGTACATTAAACCTATTAGAGGGCGGGCCACGGCCACGTTTTCAAAATCTTTTTAACTGCCGTTGCCCCTTCTTAATGCGATTCGTTATACAAAAAAACAGCCTTTTATCTTATTGTGGAGCTTAGTTAGGGCTATTAATTTGCTTTCGATTAATAATTCGAAGGAATTTTTCTTTTACAGATATAGTTTCCCAAACCATAAGAGGTTGTGATTTGATACCATTCAATAGCTCTTTTATCAGCTGGAATCTCAGACATACTGGTTGCATAAACGTAGTCATTTTGTGAGTTGCAGCTTGCCTCTAACACAAAAAGCTTCTCATCAGAAAACACAATCTCACTATTTGCGTTCTGCCGAAGGAGCAAATCATTTCATTCTCTTCTCACTTTCTTAAATCGAGCCACAGTACGTCGACCAAATCTGTGGTTAACATCTCTAGAGGATCTTAACAATTTCACTTGTTGTTTTTCCTTGAAATTGTAACTTTGTCACGAGCTCTCTTTTTGTTTTCGCTACTCACAAAAACTGAATACCAATTGATAAAACTTAAAATTATGTTGCGTATATTTAAAATATATGTGCCAATATAAATGTCTAACGGGAACATGTTAAAACTTAGTTGGCTCAGCCTCACGAAGTTTCAAACAAGTGCGAAGAAGTTTATTCTCTTGTAATCTCCAGGTGTTAGGAAAACTTTATATTAAAAAATGTTGCAAAACAATTCAACATTCATTATTCGACGAAATCGTAAATGGAATACAAACAAATTTGGTATATTATTAAGTTATAAAAGGTACGTTCCAAAGTAAACAGTAAAAAAGTAACAAAGTAAACTCTAGTGGCGCAATCTATATGTCGACTTCTTCTGCTATCATTTATCGACTTCCAGTAAAAATTTCATGATATTTCATCTATTGGAAGTGAAGTTATTGCGTTTTAAGTGTCAGTATGTTTTTGTCCTCGGTGCGGTGATTGACTGACGACCAAAAATTGCTCAGAATTCAACATTCGAAGGACATCATTAAAGAGGCAAAAGAAGACCTGAACTTCCTTTACAAGATTGTGACTGGTGACGAAACGTGGTGTTTTCAATATGATCCCGAAACGAAACGCCAGAGTGCTGAATGGAAGGCGCCAGACGAGCCGAAAACCAAAAAATCGCGCCTGGAGAAGTCAAAAGTGAAGACATTGCTGATTTGTTTTTATGATTCCAAAGATATTGTCCACAAAGAATTTGTTCCACCCGGCCAGAACGTTAATGCGGTATTCTACCTTGGAGTTTTGAAGCGTTTGGTATTGCGAAAATGGAAGTTGGCGTTTGTTGCACGATAATGCGCCGTCTCATCGATCGACGTTTGTGGCCGATTATTTGACCAAAAATCACATTTTAACAATCAACCACTCCCCGTATTCATCTAATATGGCACCGTCCGACTTCTACCTTTTCGGAAAAATGCATTTGCCGATGAAAGGAAAGCGTTATGCAGACGTGGAGGCCATTCAAAAGGCGGCCATACCGGGCAACGAGCTATAACACTCGTTCGACATGCTTTTGAACCGTGCAAAAAGCTGTATTAAAGCAGAAGGACTATTTTGAATAAAATTAATTGATTTTGCCGAGAAAACCATTTGTTCTGTCTTTTTTTTTAAAAGTCCGGTTTACTTTGGAACTTGTATTATAGGTCACAGACTCACTTAGTTTTACTACTATATTTTACTTCGTGTCAGCGAAAGTGGTTTTAAAATTATCTTAAAATGACATATATGGGATATAAACTCAACTGAAGCAGCTAAATTTAATATAATGAGTGGATGTTAAAACGTCAACTAGAGGATCGCAATTCATTATTTTAGATATATAAAATTTGGATCGAAGTCCAGACCAATTTTATTCATATTCCACCACAATTTTTAAGAAAACTTGTAAGGTGGAGAGTCAGGTTATATTGGGGACAAGGAAAGGAATGGGCCGATTGAGTTAATTTTGACATTGCTGAGGTATACTTGAGATCATATTATTTATTTATTTAATACACGTACGCCAATCGGCATTATACAATAGTAATAATTATATAAAATGTAAATAAAGGGGAAAAGAAAAAGATTGATTAAAATATTAGGTGTAGTAAAAAGTAATCCGTCGAATAAGTCCGATCGGGTTTGGCTAGATGGCGTTAGAAAGATGACATTTCGTACTAAAAAAAAACTTTTCTGACAGTAAAGTGATTGTTTGATTCAGTTTTGTTTGAGGGCGCGTTAAAGATAGACACTAGCAAAGAGAAAATACGCTATATTTTAGTTTTTCTTCGATAAGGGCGAAAACGCAAGCCCGTGAATAGCGTTTATAGTCCTGATACTATAACAGCTAATCACGCGCAATTGTGGTTTCGTCAATTCCGTTCCGGTAACTTCGATGTCAAAGATGCACCACGCACTGGAAGGCCAATTGTCGAAAATGTCGATAAAAAATCATGGACATTGTAAAGTCCGACCGTCATGTAAGCGCGTTTCGATTGCCCATGAGCTAAATATTGCACAAAAAACCGTTTAGAACCATTTGAATAAGGCTGGATACGAAAAGAAGTTCGATGTATGGGTGCCACACAAGGTAACGCAAAAACCCTCAAGAACCGAATTTCCATCTTCGAATCGCTGTTGAATCGCAACAAAATCGACCCATTTCTGAAGCAGTTGGTGACTGGCGATGAAAAGTGGATCACTTACGATAACGTAAAGCGAAAACGGTCGTGGTCGAAACACGGTGAGCCGGCGGAAACGGTGACCAAGCCACGATTGACGGTCAGGAAGGTTTCGCTGTGTGTTGGGTAGGATTGGCAGGGAATTATCTACTATGAGCTGCTCCCATACGTCAAAACTCTTAACTCGGAACTGTACTGTCACCAATTGGACAGTCTGAAGGAAGAAATTGCCCAGCTTTGTCCAATAGGAGAGAAATTGTGTTCCATCAAGACAACGCCAGACCACACGCATCGATATAGACTCGCCAGAAGCTCCGGGAGCTTGGTTGGGAGGCTCTTTAGCATCCACCTTATAGTCATGATCTGGCACCAAGTGATTCTGTTCCTGTCCATGGCAAACAATTTTGCTAGTAAAGAATTCGCTTCAAGAGAGACTTGTAAAAATCGACTGTCTCAATTTTTTGACAATAGTAACGAGCGAAGGCTTCTATGAGAGAGGCATAATGAAATTACCCTTAAAATGGCAACAAGTTGTCGAACAAAACGGCGCATATTTGACCTAAATCGGATCATTCTAACTATGGTAAATAAAGTCTTCAATTTCATGCAAAAATAATGGATTTCTTTTTGCTACACCTAAAATTTTCTAGCAATTTTATATTTACATTAAACATGTTCGCTATAAGGTTTGTTAGAATAATGAAAATCAATATATGTAGTATTTCGGAGTTGGGGGGTTCATGGATTAAATTCACATATTTTGGCATTAAACTATATTATATCCAATATTATACGTTAATCTTTAGTATATCCAATACTACAGGTTCAATTTATTTTGCTAAGATATCTTACATATTGACTAACATATATGTCATAAGTCGAACCGAAAAACCGGTTGGAAAATCTTATATTAGGTCTATGAAAGATAGGGGTAGTATTGACTGGACCTTATCTTTTTTTGGTAATACAACATACTAAGGGAAGTATTGACCCGATTCAATCCATTTTTGACATACAGGCATACTATTATCAAAAAGAGACTCTCTCCGAATTGCAATAATATATCTCACAGATTGACCGTTATTTCCAATAAAATGTTAGCACCAAGCACTGCGGTCCCCATATTCGGTAACTGGGGGCTTAAACTGTTATAGTCCGTTTTTAACAATTTTTAGACTTGAGTTGGTATACCTCAAAGGCCCTATTTGTGCAAATTTTTGTCCCGATATATTCTTTAGTTCTTGATTTGTATACTGAAAAGTTTAAGAATCATATGGAATTAAAAATTGTGCTATATGGGAAGTAGGCGTGGTTGTAGTCCGATTTGGCCTATTTTCGCACTATGACATGGGAATATTAGAATAATTCTACGTACCAAATTTGGTTGAGTAGTTCCCGAGATATGTGATTTCGCTTAAATATGGGCGATGCCACACCCATCGTCTTATTTTGACATCGGCTTCTATAAAACCCCCTTGTACGATCCCGGATGTAAAATTTAATGTCTCTGACGCATTTAGTTATTGATTTATCGCAGTTTTGGTAGTTTTTAACAAAACCGTTATATGGGGAGTGGGCGGGGTTATCATCCGATTTCATCCATTTTCATATTGCCGAAGAAGGAGGAAGAGTCAAAAATATTTATTCTGTGCAAATGTGGGTCGTATAGCTCGAATAGTTTAGGAGATATATACATATTAAACTTATTAGGGGCGAGGCCACGACCACTTTTTAAAAATTTGTTTAACCATAGATGCCCTTCCCCAATGCTATTCCCTGTACCTATTTAAAGTTTTATATCGTAATTTAGTGCTTAGTTATAGCATTTTATAGGTTTTCGATTAATGGCGTTTTGTGGGCATAGCAGTGGTCCTATTTCGGCCATCTACAATACAATACATCTTATGATGACAAGGTACCTTTGTAACTAGTAACTTACATATATATAAAAAGTATATGGTAAAATTAACCGTATCCTTACATTAGGAATGGGGGCTAAGGGAAGTATTGCACCCATTTTATCCATTGTGACACTGTTATTATAAAAATATTCAGTAAAAAAGTTAGCAATAGGCTCTGGGGTCCACATATTCACTATATGGGGGCATATGGTAAGACTCGACAATTTTTAGTCGCGGGTTTCGCATACCGGCCCGAAAAGGTAAAATTTTGTATAAACTTACTTAATGTAATATGATTTATTCCACAATAATATGCTTGTTAAATTCGTATTAAAATACTGTAAAACCGTGCATCAAAAATTGTGATTCTGTATAAATAGGGATGTTATGTGCAGCCGGCATTTCAAAACATTAGAACTTTTTACCTAATTGTAAATATTTCCGTAACATTCCTTCTAACTCATCTAACTCATAATTAAAGTGCAAAATATCCCATTCCGTTATTCAGAGTCATCCTGCTTTGGAAATATCTGTCGAAATCATAGTTAATACACGGGATAATAATCATCAAACTTCGTGCTTCTGTACTCGGTTTAACTTTGCAAAAGCTAATTTTGAAAAGTTAAATACAGAACTTTCTACAATAACATGGCTTAATTATAATGGTGACATTGAATTGAGTGTCTCTCATTTTAATAACATTATTATGAAATTATTTGAAAAGTATGTTCCAATAGTAATTGTTAATAAAAGCAAGTATAAGTCCGTGGTTTTCGAAAGAGTTATATAAATTGAAAAACAGAAAAACTCGAGCTTTTAAACATTTTAAAAAAACCGGTTCACTTGTCGACTATTCTAAATATTCGCTATTGCGTCGACAATATTTTGACCTAAACAAAAAATGTTATAATAATTAATTAAATAAAGTAAAAAAAAATATTGTAAGTAATCCAAAATCGTTTTATGATTTCGTCAACTCCAAACGCAGGATTTCCAAATTTCCGTACGCAATGAAATACAAATCTATCATTTCAAGTGACAATGATATTATATCCAATATGTTTGCAGAATTTTTCAAGTCAAACTACTGTAATAATTCTTCCAAAACTTTTTCTTATCAGCAAGTGCTGTGTTCGAATACTTTAATTAACGCTCCAATTATTTCTGAAGAAGACGTCCTTTTTAATTTAAATAAGTTAAAACCATCTTTTAGTTATGGCCCAGACATGATACCCTCATGCTTCCTAAAAAATAGTGCCAAATATATTTACTTACCTTTGACAAGGATATTTAATTCCTCTCTTAAACACGGTATATTTCCTTCAATATGGAAACAGTCATTTATAATCCCTTTGCATAAAAGTGGATTTAGATCCAACATTGAAAACTATAGAGGTATCGCAAAACTATCAGTTATACCTAAACTTTTTGAAGCTATCATCACTGACCATATAACCGTTTCAATTTCTCCGTTAATTTTCTCATCTCAGCATGGATTTCGTAAAGGGAACTCGACTATAACAAACTTACTTGAATTTGTAAACCATGTATCATTAGGTTTTAGGGAACATAAGCATACGGATGTTCTATACACAGACTTTAGCAAAGCTTTCGATAAAGTAAATATCTCGATTCTCATACATAAACTTGATCTGCTGGGCTTTCAGCCAAGATTCCTTCAATGGGTATCTTCCTATCTTTATAATAGAACACAACGAGTGACATTTGAGGATACACCTTCAGATACAATTAATGTTTCTTCTGGTGTTCCGCAAGGTAGTCATCTTGGCCCGATTCTGTTCTTGTTGTTTATTAACGACATCTTTTCAGTAATAGAATTCTCAAAAATTTTATTATACGCTGACGATGTAAAGCTTTTTAAATCATACACTTCAACTGAGGAAAGGTGTCTGTTGCAAACAGACTTAAACAATTTGGTTGCATGGTGTGATAGAAATGATTTGCCATTGAATCTCAATAAATGTAAAACGATGTGCTTTTCCCGTAGATCTGTGCACCCCTCTTCTTATGTAATAAAACACCATATTCTAGAGCAAGTTTTAAACTATGTTGATTTGGGAGTTAATATGGACCCTAAGCTTAATTTCAGTCTTCATACTGATACCATGGTCTTGAAAGCAAAAGCTGTCCTCAGTTTTGTTAAACGTTGGTCTAAAGAATTTAGAGATCCGTATATTACTAAAACACTTTATACAACTTTGGTTAGACCTATATTGGAATATGGCTCTGTGGTATGGAACCCTAGCTACCAAATCCATTCTGACAAGTTAGAGTCGGTTCTAAAACAATTTTTACTTTTCGCCTTAGCGCATTTCCGATGGGATGCTAGGGTAAGTCTACCTCCATACACGAGTCGTTTAAAACTTATTAATCTACCTACACTTTCTAGTCGTAGGGAAATGCTTGGCATAACATTCTTAGTGAAACTTTTGAATGGAACTGTTTGTAGTTCTTTTCTCCTGTCTGAAATTAAATTTAATATCCCGGTTCGCCTTTCGAGGCAGTTTAGACCTTTACTGCTAAAATCCTGTAGATCAAATTTTGAACTAAACGAGCCATTCCGCCTTATATGTCATGATTTTAATTCTCATTCCAGCACATTTGACTTATCTGACTCACTTTTCAAAATTAAAAAGACTTTATTGTTTTCTCTTAATAAATAAAAATGTAACAATTTATTATATTGTAACTTTAGATCTCAGCTGTTGAAATTTTTGTTTCTGTAGCTGAGCAGTTTTAGATCTCAACACTTAAAAAACTCTCTTGCCTTTTCTGACTCGGCTAATTCCGCACGTATGCGGATTGCGCCCCTCGCGTCGGTTGGGCGGGAGGAGGGTAATCGTTGGGTTATTATTATTAAAAAATAGTTAAATTTAATAACTTGTATTGTTAATATTTCTATATATATTAACCAATACATTGTTTCAAAAATTTTAAACTACAAGGTGCGTTCCAAAGTAAACAGGACTTAAAAAAAAAAGACAGAACAAATGGTTTTATCAGCAAAATCAATTAATTTTATTCAAAATAGTCTCCTTCTGCTTTAATGCAGCTTTTTGCACGGTCCAAAAGTATGTCGAACGAGTGTTTTAGCTCGTTGCCCGGTATGGCCGCCAGTATGCCGGTGCAAGCCTTTTGAATGGCCTCCACGTCTGCATAACGATTTCCTTTCATCGGCAAATGCATTTTTCCGAAAAGGTAAAAGTCGCACGTTGCCATAATAGGTGAATACGGGGAGTGGTTGATTGTTAAAATGTAATTTTTGGTCAAATAATCGGCCACAAGCGTCGATCGACGAGACGGCGCATTATCGTGCAACAAACGCCAATTTCCATCTTCGCGATATTCGGGCCGAACACGTCGAATACGGCGCACCAAACGCTTCAAAACTCCAAGGTAGAATACCACATTAACGTGTTGGCCGGGTGGAACAAATTCTTTGTGGACAATACCCTTGGAATCATAAAAACAAATCAGCATTATCTTCACTTTTCACTTCTCGAGGCGCGAGGATATGCAATCATCGCCTTGTTTCATCAATTGAAACGTTTCGGTAAAAGTTTTACCAATTTTAAAACAAAATTTAATGTTGGCTCTTTGTTCGAAGCTCATTTTCGCACCGATGACAAAAACATACTGACACTTAAAACGCAATACCTTCACTTCCAAGTTTACTTTGTTACTTTTTTACTGTTTACTTTGGAACGCACCTTGTAAACATAGGAACATATTTTCCTGAAATATTATATTTTAATTATCTCAGTAAGACGATATGATATTAAAGTAACTTAACTGAAATCTGCCAATTAATAAAAAACAGAAAAGGAAAACTTAAGATGCATGAGTTTCAGGAATTGAACATAATTGTTCGTATTCGCATTGAGCTTAACTCCTTCACGCTTATGACCTAAGCTTTGCCTGTTAGATATTGATCCTTACGCCCAGTTTTTTACATATTTCTGGTAAATCGTAGCGAATACATTATATTATGGTGAATTCCCTACTCGGTGTTTTTCATCTCTTTTAGCCGTTCAATCGAGCATCATATCATACAAAATTTGCACCTTCTCGTTCTTTTAAGTTCTCTGTTTTCAACGGTTCAGATATAATGACAAAAAAAGTTTGAAGACCCCGAACTGCAAACAATATTGGATGAAGATGATACTTTGAGGCAAAAGCAAATGACAGTCATGTTAAATGTTGCACAACAAAGAATTTCAGACCGTTTGAAAGCTATGGGAACGATCCAAAAGTGGGGAAATGAGTGCCACATGAATTGAATGAAATACAAATGGAAAACCGAAAAAGCACTTGTGAAATTTTGCTTCTAAAACACGAAAGAAAATCAGTTTTGCATCGAATTTTCTCTGGCGATGAAAAATGGATTTATTTTAAGAATTCTAAACAGGGGCTATTCCGCGACAACCATCAACATCGACTGTAAAAACAGATCTGTATTTGGTGCGATCGGAAGGGTGTGGTATATCATGAGCTTCTAAAACCTTGTGAAACTGTTAATACTAATCTAATTAATACTAAACACCTGCACACAAAGCAAAATCGATTCAGGATACAATCAGAGAACTTGACTGGGAGCTGCTACCCCACCCGCCATATTCCCCAGACTTGACACCTTCCGACTACTATTTCGTTTCATCGATAGAACACGAAGTCGAAAATCGAGCATCTGACTGGTTTGCTTGAAAAGACAAACATTTCTATTGGCATGATATCCATAAAGGTGGTCAAAATGTGTGAAAAGCAATGGGCAATACTTTGAATAAATTTTGTTTATTTTTGCATTCAAAATTAGTGTTTCATTCATACTGGTAAAGAGACAGTCACCCGGAATCCAACTCGTCTCGTCATCCTGATGATTAATATATACAGTTCATTAAAAATTACATTTATTATTTGACTGGCTTTGTGAACACTTTTGTGGCTCGTCCATTTAGGCTACTTTTTTGTTGTTTTTAACAAAATAAACATCCTTAAAAATAGGACGCCACATAAGCTATCTCCATGCGCGAAGATATCTTTAAACGGAAGTCGTTAAAAAGCGGGAGAAGCCAATAAGGTTATTTTTGAGACATTAAATATTAATATCTGTAACGAAACTGTTCGAAGAAGCTTCACAAAAACAGGGATGGAAAGGAAAACTTGAATAAAGAAGTCATGGTTTACAGCTAAACACACGGCTGCACGCTTAAGCTTTGCTATGCAACAGGCAAATTAATATCAGCAACATGCAAACTAAGCAAGTAAGGGATAGCTAAGTTCGGGTGTAACCGAACGTTTATACTCTCGCAAGGTAAAGTGATATATGGGATTTTCGTATATTTTAATTAGAAGTAGGTAGTAAGTATTGTATTCATTATTTACAATCACAGGCAGGATCATTAAGATTTCTTACATATTAGGCGTTAGATGCGATATAAATTCAACCGTTAATTCGAAAATATATATGTACAATATATTGGGTATTAGGTAAGAGAAGTATTGACCAAATCAGCCAAATGCTTTGGGGTCCAGATATTTGGTGTCTGGGTCCTTGAAAATTTATAGCCCGATTTCCAAATTTTTTGGGTATAAGATTAAATACCTTGAGGGCACTACTTGTACAAAGGTTTATCCCGATATATTCAATTGTGTTTGACTTGTATATTGGAAGTGAAAGAATCAGATGGAATTTAAGCTTGTGTTATATGGGAAGTAGGCGTGGTTTTTTAGGTTTTAGTAGTGTGATAGGAATATTTAGGTAATTGCACACACCAAATTTGATTTAAATTGGTCAAGTAGTTTCTGAGATATAGGATTTCACCTAGATGTGGGCGGTGTCACGCCTTATCTAACTTTATCCATTTTCACAGTGTATAAAGTGCTAATAGAACTTCTTCACACTAAGTTCGGTTAATTTAACCTTGATGGGTTGGAAGATATGTATATTAAACTATATAGAGGGGCCACGCCCATTTTTAAAAAATTTTAGTTAACTACTTACCTACTGCGATCCCCTGTACCAAGTTAAAGGTTTGTATCTTAATTTCATGCTAAGTTATGACACTTTATAAGTTATCGTTTAATGGCGTTTTGTGGTCCGATTACGTCTATCTACAATACCAACCCCCTTTGGATGCCAAGGGATATATGTAACAAGTTTCATCAAGATATCACAAAACAAGATGAACAAAACTACTATACTCTGTAGCAACATGTTGCGAGAGTATATTAAATAACTGGTATCTTATTAACCTATAAAATTGGTGATGAAATCCTCTAAGTTCTTTATTACTTTTTTTTTAAACAAATTTATTAAGATCAATAAATGCTACTTATATTAATGAACATATTCTTCACATTACTTCTGTAAGAAGAAAGATACCGTATTGCTATATTTTGCATTTTTTTTATCAGATTGTTTAGTGTTAAAAACTTTAAAGCGTTTTCGTCACAATTTACGAGGTAACGGTAGAGTTTTTTCGAATATTACGATAACAAATTAGCGGATATTTTCGTAAAAAAAATTTGCGTTTTATCCGAGACACTTATAATAACTACTGTTATTGTCCTATTTTTATATACTGAATATAATATTATATAAATGATCAGCGTGACGAGCTGAGTCAATTTAGCGATGTCTGTATACACGAAATAGTTCTTGAGTTTTGGAGATATTGATATGCGATCGAAATCAATTTTTCGTATGGAACACAAAACGGTAACGCTCTAACCTTTCAACAAATTGTTCGGATCGAACGATTATAGTATATATCTGACATTCAACTTGACCGATCAAAATCAAAGTAAAGATTTCAATAAAATATTTTTTTTATATTCTTACAACATGTTGCTACAGAGTATAATAGTTCTGTTCACCTATCGGTTGTTTGTATAACCTAAGGCTAATAGAGATAAATATAGGTTTATATATATACAACTAATCAGGATGTGTTGAAATCCAGATGTGTGTCTGTCCGTTCGTCTGTCTGTGCAAGCTATAACTTGAATAAATATTTAGAAATCGTGATGAAACTTGGTACACGTGTTCCTTGACAAAAAAAACGAAAACACAAGGGAGGACAAGTTCGAAGATGAACCATAAAACGACATTAATCGAAATTCTATAAACGGCCATAACTAAGCAGTAAATTGAAATACAATGTATGAAAGGTTTAATATGTATATCCCAAACCAGTCAAGCTATAGGCTTTTTAGGAGCAGGTGTCAAAATTGGTCGATGGGCGTGGCATCGCCCTCATTTAAGAGTAATCACATATCTACGGACCTACTCCACTAATGTTTGGTACATAATATTATTTTAACATTCCCATGTTACAGTGCCTACCAGTGGACCTCAGAACCGTGGCTGACTTTTTTGCCGAAAATATAGGTTGATGTGTGCGATACATAATTGAAATTAGGAGAGAATCGTTTCCTGATAATAGTATGTTTTTTTGTAAAAACTGGGTTCAATCGGGTCAATATTTCCCATAGCCCCCACCTACCTAATAGAAAGATGTTCGAACTTCCGTCTGACTTTTTGATGATAAGTGAGGTGTCTTAATGACACTCATAGAGTATCTATTTCTGTTAATAATATGTAGTAATGCTAAAACTAGATAAAATCGAATAAATACTACACCTATCTCCCATATACCTAATAAAAGATCTTCAAACTTCCGTTTGCACATCAACTCAATATCTTAAATTTAGCCTCGCCGGTTAAGTTTATGTCAGATATATCTAATTTAAGGATGACTTCAATATAGTTTTGCTGACGGGAAGTTAAGTATAGTTATAAAAAACTAACTAAGTCTATATCCTATAACATAACTTAATAAAATACCAAATTTGATTGTAATTCATTCACGATTTCGTCGAATAATGAATGTTGAATTCTTTCGCAACATTTTTAAATATGAAGTTTTGCCAAGACCTGAAGGTATCTCCCCTGCTTTGGTCCTTGTAAGTTGCAAGCGTATAAAATGTTCGGTTACACGCGAACTTAGCCCTTCCTTACTTGTTCTTATTAAATAACGTTAAGTCGATTTGAAAATCGTTTATATTAAACAACGTAGCTAGAAAAAATTGACAAAACGATTTCCATTGGATGCAAACTTTTGATACAAATGTTGAGCAAATCATACGTTTTAATGCTAGAAATCGATTGACACCAAATTTTTTAAACTAGCAATAACGGTTTGTGTTGTGAGACTATATGAAATAAAAATAGTGTTAATTAATCATTAAGAGATTTTGTATAAAATAAATAAACTCATCGGTATTCATTTAACAACAGCTATCCACCAGACCATATTTGTAACTTATACACTGCGCTTTAAAAGGTTAACACACTTCAGGTGTAAATATCATTATTATTAACGAAACATTTTTCTACTAAATAAAACATCAATTAGTATTTTACTTTTTTTCCATATATTTAATTAATTTGCTTTCGAAATAAACAAAAAAAATTAACAATTTAAAGGTCATCAGGCTGTACATATCACTTTTTTTTTACATTCTTTAACATTTTTAGCTAAGAACATTTTTTAAACTTATATGTTAACTATTTTAAACATTTGTATATTATATTATATTAATAATGAGTTGATCCCGCCTTGTTGAGAATGATGCCAAAGTACCGATTAGGTAGCGATTCGTACAATTTTCCAATGTAATGTAAAGAAATTGATGACCAAGCATTTTTAATACCTTCAACTAATTCCTCTTTAGCGAAATACTGCCGCCAAGACTCGAAAACCTTGCAAGCTAACCATATTCAAACCTTTTCTTTTACACTGATTTAAAGTAAGTAAGGGCCCACTGCATTAGATCACCGTTTTGTCCTTTAATCCCAGACTTAAACACCCGTGAAGTGAATATCGGTGCTTTATCGTATCGTGCAAAGTTCCAAACAAGTTTTTAAAATGAAGAAAATCAGTTTCCAGTACGTTTTTATACGAGTTTGCATTCATATTAGTATTCAAAAATTGCAGTTCGCAAGTACCATTTTAGAAGATGGCTCCCCACATCGTCACACCGCTCACACGACTATTTAGTGATTCCAACTGATGTTCCTCATTCTAAACATCATAGAAATAATAATTGTATCCATCGGGCGTTCCAAATTTTTTCTTTTCGTCTGGAAAGAAAACATAGCGCCAATTAGGCTTTAAGGCCATATTGTAGGTGCAAAATGTAATCGTGTTTCTTTTCCGGGAATCTTAAACGTTGGTTTTTTTTATGGTTTTAATAGTTTTAAATATGGACACACTTCAGCACTCTTTGAACAATAGATAAGTTCACTTTAACACCAGCATTAGGCGGACTTGGCAGTCGATTCATGAGAGTTGGATGCTTTTCTCAAAACTGCTGTCCTGTTAACATCGGAAATCATATTATTGATACCGCCTTTATTATTTAGACTTATTACTTATAAAAATTGTATACAACTGCTCGACTTCTGCTAACTTCTTTTTAATATTTATATTATTGAAATCTGTAACTTACTTCGATTATTGCTTTCTCTTCAATCGAAAGCGACGTTTCTTTGGCCATATTAAGAAAAATTGAGCACTTAAGCAACACAAAATAATTGGTGTCAATGCGTATTCCAACTCCGAAGATAAATGGAAATCAAATTGCAAAACAAAAAACACACTTTTTGACTAAAAAGAACAGAAAATAGCAAAAACCATATAATAAGTGATTCTTATCGCATGTCTTCTCTACCAGTGATTGTACATACAAAGTAGAAAAAATAAGAAAACAATAAAGTACCTGCGAGTTAATAACAAAAAAAATCAGAAGTAATTGTATTAGGCTGATGAAGGTGTGCTAACCCCATGACGCGCAGTGTACATATAACTCTATAATCGTCTTTTTGGCAACGTTACGATTTTTTTCAATCACTATTTGCCTTCTATTAAATATAATGACTTTTTGACAATTTGTAGATTTTAGAGAAAAGTCAGTTACCTAATTCAAGGTTTCAAGTATAAATTTACATATTCTGTAAACAAAAAATATGTTGTGTTATAGAACCAAACGATTATAAGAATTTCTAAGGCACGGTAATGATCTGAATCTGTACTTTTACAATGCCAAAATACCTTTAGTTCTAAAGAACACACATATTCCAAATTTCATCAGAATATCTCTATTCTTAGCATTTCTTTTGACAAGTTCAACGCTACGAGGATCGTCCTCTAACAGCCACTCTGTTTGGTTTGGTCCATGAACTATCCGGCCGTTTATGACGCTAAGTATTGTGGTGGTTCTGTACACTTTGCGGAAGCCATGCTGATAGTCTGCTAGGCTTAGGGGGTGAGTGAACGACGAGAGTAGCAAGGTCTCAAGTGACTTCACTACTGGGTAACGAAGAGTTATCGGGCGATAAACCTCGCCTTTGTTGGCGGGTTTCCCAGGTTTCAGCAATGCGACCCCTCTTCTGACTGTCTACACATTGGGTATTTGAAGAGTGGTCTGAATTGAGATCCATTATTCGGGGATTGCAGGGATCGGCATAGCGTAAGGTATTGTGCTCGTTAGCTAAAAACAACCGCGTCGGCAGGGAAATCGGGGTGGATTTCCGCGATTCTTCCAGCCGAGATGAAGCGAGCGGTAGCAGCAGCGATCACCGGAATTGACGACCTGAACAGGTCTTAAAATGGCTCCATCCATTGCATGTGTTGCACCTAACCGGGGTGGAATTTGGATGGATCCTCTTGGTGCAAATGATGCAGAAAAATTCCTTCGGCTGGACTAAAAGCCGGCACGGGTCAGGAGGTTGCGGAGCAACCCTGCTGCTAGGTGTTGCTCCAGTGAAGACAATCTTAACCTAAAAATAACCGAATCAAACAGGGTTAGATCGCCGAAACAACAAAAAGCCCCTGGCCGGATAAAATTCGAGTCAATTCCGGTAACGTAAAACCGGCTATCTTGGGAATTGTGTACTGACAATTCAGATTGTAGGGTATAGTTATCCGATCTGAACCATTTGATTGAAGATTGTAGCGGTTTTGGACGATATTCCTTGCGAAATTCCATAAAGATATCTTGTCAAACAAAATAGACGTATGGCAATTTTTTTTTCATTTTGATCATTGACAGCTATATAGCTATATGCTACAGTCGTCTGATCTACACAATTTGTTCGGAAATTGTGGCGTTGTCGTAGAAAATAATACATTCCGAATTCCATACAAGAACTTGATTTTGGTCGTGATGAGATTATTGGGGAGAAAAGACCGTGTGTTAAATTTCAGATCGATATTTTAAAAACTGAGGAACTTGTTTATGTATATACAGACAAAGACAGGGACAATCGACTCAGCTCATCACGCTGATCATATATACATATTATATATATATATAATATAGTAGTCTCCGACGTTTCCTTCTGTATGTTACAAACTTCCTGGCAAACTTATTATACCCTGTTCAGAGTATAAAAATGGTTAAATCTAAAAGCGGTATACTGGACCGGACAAGAACTACCACTTTTAATAATGTGATACTAGAACAAGTAAGGAAGGGCTAGGAAGGGATTGACTGATATTTTCGGTAGAAGGTAAACTATAGGCACTGGGGTCCACATATTTAGTACTTAGGGGCTGGAACAGCGACGCGAGGAGCGCAATCCGCATACGTGCGGAATTAGCCGAGTCAGAAAAGGCAAGAGAGTTTTTTAAGTGTTGAGATCTAAGCTGCTCAGCTACAGAAACAAAAATTTCAACAGCCAAGATCTAAAGTTACAATATAATAAATTGTTACATTTTCATTTATTAAGAGAAAACAATAAAGTCTTTTTAATTTTGAAAATTGATTCAGATAAGTCGAATGTGCTGGGAATGAGAATTAAAATCATGACATATACGGCGGAATGGCTCGTTTAGTTCAAAATTTTAGCAGTAAAGGTCTAAACTGCCTCGAAAGGCGAACCGGGATATTAAATTTAACTTCAGACAGGAGAAAAGAACTGCAAACAGTTCCATTCAAAATGTTCACTAAGAATATTATGCCAAGCATTTCCCTACGACTAGAAAGTGGAGGTAGATTAATAAGTTTTAAACGACTAGTGTATGGAGGTAGACTTATCCTAGAATCCCATCGGAAATGCGCTAAGGCGAAAAGTAAAAATTGGTTTTGAACCGACTCCCGACTTGTCAGAATGGATTTGGTAGCTAGGGTTCCATACAACAGAGCCATATTCCAATATAAGTCTAACCAAAGTTGTATAGTGTTTTAGTAATATACGGATCTCTAAATTCTTTAGACCAACGTTTAACAAAACTGAGGACAGCTTTTGCTTTCAAGACCATGGTATCAATATGACTAAAATTAAGCTTAGGGTCCATATTAACTCCCAAATCAACATAGTTAAAAACTTGCTCTAGAATATGGTGTTTTATTACATAAGAAGAGTGGTGCACAGATCTACGGGAAAAGCACATCATCTTACATTTATTGAGATTCAATGGCAAATAATTTCTATCACACCATGCAACCAAATTGTTTAAGTCTGTTTGCAACAGACACCTTTCCTCAGTTGAAGTGTATGATTAAAAAAGCTTTACGTCGTCAGCGTATAATCAAATTTTTGAGAATTCTATTACTGAAAAGATGTCGTTAATAAACAACAAGAACTGAATCGGGCCAAGATGGCTACCTTGCGGAACACCTGAAGAAACATTAATGATACATGGTTTACAAATTCAAGTAAGTTTGTTATAGTGGAATGCCCTTTACGAAATTCATGCTGAGACGAGGAAATTAACGGAGAAATCGAAAAGGTTATTTTTAATGTTGGATCTAAATCCACTTTTATGCAAGGGAATTATAAAACACTGTTTCCATATTGAAGGAAATACACCGTGTTTAAGAGAGGAATTAAATATCCTTGTCAAATATTTGGCACTATTTTTTATGAAGCATGAGGGTATCATGTCTGGGCCATAACTAAAAGATGGTTTTAACTTATTTAAATTAAGTAGGACGTCTTCTTCAGAAATAATTGGAGCGTTAATTAAAGTATTCGAACACAGGACGTGCTGATAAGAAAAAGTTTTGGAAGAATTATTACAGTAGTTTGACTTGAAAAATTCTTCAAAGATATTGGATATAATATTATTGTCACTTGAAATGATAGATTTGTATTTCATTGCGTACGGAAATTTGGAAATCCTTCGTTTGGAGTTGACGAAATCATAAAACGATTTTGGATTACTTACAATATTCTTTTTTACTTTATTTAAGTAATTATTATAACATTTTTTGTTTAGGTCAAGATATTGTCGACGCAATAGAGAATATTTAGAATAGTCGACAAGTGAACCGGTTTTTTTAAAATGTTTAAAGGCTCGAGTTTTTCTGTTTTTCAATTTATATAACTCTTTCGAAAACCACGGACTTATACTTTTGCTTTTATTAACAATTACTATTGGAACATACTTTTCAAATAATTTCATAATGTTATTAAAATGAGAGACACTCAATTCAATGTCACCATTATAATTAAGCCATGTTATTGTAGAAAGTTCTGTATTTAACTTTTTAAAATTAGCTTTTGCAAAGTTAAACCGAGTACAGAAGCACGAAGTTTGATGATTATTATCCCGTGTATTGACTATGATTTCGACAGATATTTCCAAAGCAGGATGACTCTGAATAACGGAACACTTTCAAGAGGTATCAACGTATACTAAATATAAGCATTTACCAAATTTATTCGGAATCAAATTAATTTGGTTCAGACCCAACTCGGACATTTTTTCAAAAAACTCATTAGAACTTGACCGATTGCAAATCGGCACGATATAGTCATCGAAAGGTTTCCACGAAGCACACAGTAAATTGAAATCTCCTAATGCGATTATTGAATCTGCATTATTTGCCATCGAAATAGCACTCTTTATTAAAGAAGCATGCTGCATGTATACAGATAAGTCCGAATCGATTTCAATAGATCTACAATTTAAACAGGACCAACGCAATCCCTTACAGTCGAGAATAGAATCTAAGATTCTACCTGTCAGTCCAGCACATTTAATATGGGCAAGCCCATCACAAAGCCAGCATGAAACGTAGCGATCTGACTCGCCTTTAATGTTACAATTGAGGAAGTTACAAGACCTAATAAACCACAAGAATGAAGATCAAATAAAAGAGTAAGTAGAACAAAATTTAATTGATATATAATAAATTAGTGTGTTAATAAAATATTAATAATAATAAATTCAATTAAGAACAAACGCAAAAATAATAGCAATTTTTTTTATCAAAGTTTAAAACCAAGACAGTTTGAAAAAGCAATATAGCGAGCAGTTTTAGAAGCACTGTAACAAATAAAAAGTTAAACGCAACACAGCTTTGAATAGATAGAAGTAAATGAGATAAATAAAGAGAGAAAATAAATAATAATAAAATAAAACAAAATGAAACAAAAAGCTGGCTCGGCACTAAAAATTCGAAAGTTTAAACTTTTTAATACTGCACAAAACTTAAGAACATTTAATACTTATCTTGCAACTCAGAGTTAAATCACTAAAAATTGTATTAACACGGTAAAAAAAATCAATTAAACTTGAAGAATTTTTTAAAATAAAAACACAAAAGTACACAGCTAAAAAAATTACGGCTAAAGAGCTTGAAGTGTTGCCACCTTGCAATTAGACAATTTTTGGTCACAAGGTGGCATACTTTAAACGTATTATTCACGATTATACCCCGATATAATCATTGTAGCTTGATATGCATAGTGGAAAGTGAAAGAATTAGATGAAATTGAAAATGGTGTTATATGGGAAATAGGCGTGGTTGTAGTGTGATTTAGCCCATTTTCGAACTATAACATAGAAATATGAAAAGAACGTCATGCACCGAATTTGGTTGAAATCGGTTAAGCAGATCCCAAGATATGGGTTTTCATCTAAAAGTGGGCGGTGCCACGCCCACTGACTAATTTTGAACGCGGTTCCTATAAAGTCATCTCATACCATCCCAGAGATAAAATTTAATGTCTCTGGCGTGTTTAGTGCTTGGTTTATCGCGCTTTTAGTATCGGCTTGTCACCCGATTACACCCATTTTCACACCGTCAATAGAGGTTCTAAAAACATTTGCTTCCAGTGAATTTTGTTATTATAGCATTATCGGTTTAGGAGATATGCACAAATTAAACTGCGATGCCCCTCCCTAATGTGATCCTGTGTACCAAATAATAGTCTTGTATCTTATTGCGAAGCTTAGTTATGGCAATTTATTTGTTTTTGATTAATGGCGTTTTGTGGGCGTGGCAGTGGTCCGCTTACGCCCATCTGCAATACCAACCGTCTCACGGTACCAAGAAACATGTCTACCAAGTTTCATTAAGATATCATAATTTTTATTCAAGTTACAGCTTGCACGGACGGACAGGCGGACAGACAGTCACCCGGATTTCAACTCGTCTCTTCCTCCTGATCATTTATATATATATAACCCTATATCTAACTCGATTAGTTTTAGGTGATACAAACAACCGTTAGGTGAACAAAACTATTATACTCTGTAGCAGGTTGCGAGAGTATAAAAAAATATTAATACTCACTGACCGACATATTCGGCATAAAACTGGTTAGAATAACGAAAAGCATTATAAGTAGTATATGGAATTTGAGGGTAGTATTAACCCGATTTTATTAATTTTTTCCAATACCACATACTACTAACATGCCACAGACTAATAAAATGCTCCCACTGTTTCATTAAGGTACCTCACATACCATCACCAATCAAATGGAGTAAAGTCAGACGAATGTTCGAAAATCCTGACTTATTTGGTACACAGGATCACATTAGGGAGGGGCATCTGCAGTTAAATTTTTAATCTCTCCTCTAAAAGGTTTAATGTGCATATCTCCTAAACCGCTAATGCTATAATAACAAAAATTCACTGGAAGCAAATGTTTATAGCACTTCTATTGACGGTGTGAAAATGGTTGAAATCGGGTGACAACTCCGCCCACTCCCCATATAACGGTACTGTTAAAAACTACTAAAAGCGCGATAAATCAAGCACTAAACACGCCAGAGACATTAAATTGTATCTCTGGGATGGTTTGAGATCAAAATTAGACAGTGGGCGTGGCACAGCCCATATTTCTATGTTATAGTGTGAAAATGGGCGAAATCGGACTACAACCACGCCTATTTCCCATGTAACACCATTTTCAATTCCATCTGATTCTTTCACTTTCCACTATGCATATCAAGCAACAATGATTATAGCGGGGTAAAACTTTGCGTGAATAATACGTTTAAAGTAACCTTGTGATCAAAAATTGTCTAAATCGAACCGAAACTGTTTAAGCCCCTAAGTACTAAATATGTGGACCCCAGTGCCTATAGTTGACCTTCTACCGAAAATATCAGTCAATCCACAAAGAAATCTCAAACGAGTATACTATTTGACTTTGCGAGAGTATAAAATGTTCGGTTTCATCCGAACTTAGCCCTTCCTTACTTATTTTCGTACAAAACATTATTTTTTGTGTTCTTTGATGCAAAATATTGAACAAGTATTTTTTTATTACGACTCAATATGAACAATTTTGTAGTTATAAGTTTCCAAAATTTCGACATTTGAAAAAAGTATCTTTAAACATTTGCGTATACGAAGAAAAGTATAATAAAAATATCCCTATTTTTTAAGATTTTTTCTCAGCTTTCTAATGGGATAAATGTTGAGTTTTTTTCAAATGTAGAACCAATTTTATTCAGTGTTTTTTTATGAAAACTGTACATTAGGCTCTTCAATCACGACTGAATAAATTTTTAATCTTTAACATCCGCGTGGCGAGCGTGCGATTGTTCGCACTCTATCGCTGCGAAGCATGTTTGATACAGCATGCCATTACTTCTCGCGCTGCACGCGTGGAAAAAGCTCAGTGTGCTAAATACAAACACGAGAAACATAGTTTCAAAAATTTGTCAAAATTACAATTTTATTCAGTCTACTCCGAAATTTACAAATTAGTAAGTGAAGAGCCTAATGTACATTTTTTATTAAAAACACTGAATAAAAACAGTTCCAAATTTGAAAAAAAAAATTATTTTTTTATTAAACAAATATACACATATATATTTTATGGATACATTGTGCTGCTCTCCCTCATATTAACTGATTGCCATTATAGACCAACTCAAATTAATCGAATAGAAGCTTCTATCTGCAGAAAACGAAAAACGGCACATAAATGGAACTCAAACGATTTTAGAGACAATAATATTTACCAGTTACTTGGACTTCAGCGAAAATGTAATTAAGAATATGAAGTCCTGGTTTGGCGAAAAGTACGAGCAAATAAAAATGCCGTTCCCGCGACAGTCGGGTCTACGTAACCGGAACGGACCCGGATTTATTGTGGCCAAGGACTGTCAACTCGGCAGAATTCTGCCGCTACAGCAACAACAGCAGCAAATAAAAATGCTTTATGGCATGTAGGGTGCTCAGACCTAATGTTGTTATTTTTAATCTTATCAACATAACGTAAAAAAATTTAATATATCTATAAGTAGGTGATTGTGTGTCATAGAGTCGGAAAATAAATTGAATTAAAATTTAATTGTAGTTTTTTATAAACTATTAGTACCAAAGTGAGCTCTAACTTTTTAATGAACACATCTGAACATTCTTACTATGTACATATTAGTGGTGGTATTACAAACAACCATTAAATAATGAAAATAAAATGTTTTAAATTGAAAAAATTTTGAAAATTACTTACTACTTGGATGTATTATGGTTCGACTATTGCGAGTATTTTTATCTAAACTGGATGTATTGCAAAACTCCATTTTTCCTGACGCTGCTAAATTTACCAGCGTTGCCTGAATAGCTGCTTCAGTATTGTTAAAGTTGGCAACATTGCCGGCCTTTGAATTTCTTACTTTTTCTGCCACTTCGATCAATGGTTCATCAGAGTCAGAAGATTCCTCACATTTTCTGCTACAGCTGATTTTTGAGACATCCTGCACATCATTTGCTGAAGATAAATCATTCATATTCCTCACATTATCATCAACAGCAACATTGCTTGTAGCGCTACTTATACTGCCTGTCCGTAAACGCTTTTGTTCAGTACATTCATTGAGTTGAGAGTTATTAGCACTAGTATCAGATTCTTGACGCTTACGCTTATTCCCTACACCAAACTGAGTTTCACTACCAGAAATTGTCACACTTAATTGTGGGCTGACACTACCAATTGAAGACGCTCGCGTTGTATTAAGTTGTTTGATGCCAGTGACTACAGAAGAATTTGCATTTGATTCATTCGATGTTGGACTTGATTTATTTATATCCACGGGACTTTCCAATCGACTACTAGCACGAGTGCGAATTCGATTACATTCCGTTTCGCTTTGCGTTGGAATTTCAATAGATATAGGAGGGTAAATAGAATCCGAACGTTGTGAATAAATATTTGATTCATCCCCTTGTTTTTTACCTTCAAATATTGTCTTGCCTCCATCATCTATTGACAGGTTTTCACTGGCCTTCACATTAAGTTTCCTGGAACAAATTGGTTTTTCTACACTAATCTCCGATTTATATTTATCATCTAATACAATATTTCTTTCTGTATATTGTGAAGAGTTCTTTTCTTTAGGGGTAAGGGATTCAATTATTTGTTCCGATAATTCATTTTCATTATTATCTGTTGAAGTTTCGGTAATATGTTCTAATAACGCTCCATTTATTGTACCTTTGATTTTGGAAGGAGATATCGCGTTTTTTGTGATTACAATTGATTCAGAAGGCATTTGTTCAACTGTGCTAACAATAGTTGATGCATTTGAGTTAACTTCCAAATAATCTTCATGAAATCCTTCCATTCTGGCCAAAGCCTTTTCAATTTCGTCATCTGTATAATCCAACAAATTATCTTTTCTTTGTGGTTTTAAGTTTAATTCGAGTTTATTTTTCTCATTTATATTTTTGGTATGATCTACTTTTTCTTTCGATATATTGTTTTTCAAAGAATTTTTTCCGTCACTAGATGTTGCTGCTGATTTTTCATTGCTTGTACTCCCAACACTACCGCTGTTTATCTGCTGTTGAGTTGGACTACTAGACGATTGTTGATGAGGACTTTTTTCTGATAACGCATCCATAGACTCAATACCACTATCCTCGCCTGTTCCATTTCCATTACCATGACCAGGGGTACCACTTCCGTTACTTGCCGGCGAGTTACGAAGCGTTACATTAATTAGAGCAGGTGGTGAAGTACCAACTGCATTTCCTTGATGACCTGATACAACAACGTTATTTACACTTACGGTTCCATTGGTTACAGGTATTTGAATAACTGGAACAGATTCACCTTGCACAGCTTCATGCGATTGGTTCTTGGTTGTTGGTAAATTTGAATGAGATATTTTGACTTCTGTTTTCACAATGCTTTCAGCTTTAAAAGTAACACTTTCTGATTTATCAACTAGATCATCTTGTTCTACTGAAGATTTTGGTATTGTAACTCGTTTTAGGGTTGTTGCACTTGGCAGCATAGTTGCTACTGCTACAATTGTTTCCTGTGCTGATTGACTTTCATTAAGAGCTCCAAATTTCGCTTGCTTCTGCAACTGTTTTTGTTGATGCTTTTGAAGTTGAAGTTGATGAACAGCTGTTATGTAAGACGGTGGTTTGTGATTTTTTGTCAGTGGTTTACCTCCACCCATACCAATAGGTGTAATTGTGGCTGGTGTCTTTAAATTCATTGTATTTATCACACGATTTGGTATATTTACAGAATTATCACTGGAGCAAGTTAATATATTATTGTTAGATAACGTATTAGTTATGGTACCAGGTAAGCTTGATGGATCTTTACAAGTTTGTGACAGTTGATGGGACGTATGTTTTTGATATTGTGATTGATGCATCAATTGTGGTGGAAACGGTAATGTACCTACATTAGTCGAACCAATTATTATATTTTTATTGTCATTTAAGCTACTACCGCTCTTTGTATCAAGCGATTTAATTGCACTTATTGTGAGTCCATTCTTGTTACCCAAGAAGGAAGGCGTTGTCGTTGACGTTGCTGACGATGAAAGATCATCACTCGAAATCGGGAATGTTGGTAAACGTGCTGATGTCATTAGTGTGACGGAATTGTTGCCGCTTCCACTACAGTTAAAGACTGATGATGTAGGGTTTGGGGAAATATACAAATGCTGCATTTTCTCTTGAGTCCTAATCTCTGTACACACATCTGACATTTGTGACTGTTTATTAGGTATATGCTTAGAACCAACATCTTCACCATCTTCACTCGATACAACTGACGACGTATTTGGCAAACTCTGTGGTTTCTTACGGTCTTTTCGACTACTTTTAATCACAATTGAATTTTTGCCACCCCTTAAACTGATGTGTAATGGGGGTACTCGTGGTTCATCAGTTGAACAATTCGGAGTAACATTTACAGCTATTTGCGGAGGCTTAAAATTTGTGAAATCAATCGTTTGGTGTTGTACAACAGAAGAATTATCTTGCGGATTCTGTAGCTGTTGAGAAGAAACCGATAAAACTGTGGTATTTTGGTTTATATTCTTGTTAAGTAGAACACTATTATTACTTTTAGTTGGTACGTTTAACGTGCTCGACACTGGCGTTTCCGATGCTGAAAGTGGTGGTGAAGGTACAAATGAAATATCTACTTTATAGGCAGGAGATACCGGTTCCTTCTTTTCCAATTTTAAGCGTAATTTTATTTTCTCATTATTAATACACACTGCTGATGTTCGTTGAGTTGCCAATATGGATGCAGATTCCGATAACGTAGTAGAAGGTATTGTATTACTAGATGGCAATGCAGTAACCGTCTTCGATTTGGCATTTGCTTTTGTTCTTTTAAGTTTTGTCACTCCAGAAGTGGTGTTTGCATCTTGCTTTTTTTCCTTTAAGTTATTCTGTTGCTTTTCTCGTAGCGTTGTTGACTTTGATTTTTTTTTAAGAGTAGCCGACGATGTCGTTCCAGTGGTAAAAATTGCATTCGGTGATTTAATCGTACAAAAGTCAGTAACATTGTTAAGAGAAATAACTGATTTGTTGAGCACATGAGTGCCATCTCGTTGAGCTTGTTTAATGCTTCGATTCGATTTGTTGAAAAGTAACGAATCAGGTGAGCGTTCTGTATCACTTCCTACTCCAGGTATGATTCGGTTATTTTGTTCACTGTCTGAAGGTTTTGACACAGAGGTTCCACATAAATTTGAATCATTCAACAGAGAATTGGGTAAACCTTCGATAGATTGATTACAACTAAAACTTTCAATTAATGACGACACTGCACGAGATATTTTTGACATAGAATTAGTTTGCTGAGTTTCCTGTTCTGCCTCTGTTTCACTGTCATCACTTTGCATTGGTTCCATTTCACCGGTCAGAGGATTTATTAAAAATTGCTTCTGAATAGAGAAGTCCTCCGCTCCATCCCTTGCGTTACTTCGGTGAAGCGCAGGCTCCTCTTGAAAATTTGAATGTTGCGCAGGTTGTATAGAAGGGGAATATGTATTATGGGGTAGCTGCAATTTCTGATTAGATTGATTATTTTGCATAAACACATTGTCTTCCGGTTTATATCGATTTTGCATAACTTGATCCCGTGATAGAATATTATTTAGTTGCACTTGCAACTGATTTTGTTTAGTGGCCACTATGGTGCCATCAACCATATGATTTTGTATGTTTTGTGATATTTGCCCATTTTGTTCAAAGTGCATTGGATTAACGCCAAGTGGGACGTGTCCGGCTTCTGCATTTAAAAGCGATGATGCTGCAGCCGCTGTCTCATCAATATCTACTCCTACAGCAGATAAATTTTCCTCAATTAGATCCAAGTCTAGATCTTTCGCATCTTGCAAAAGTGATTCCAATTCATTTTTATCATCCAAACTAAGAGTTGAATCCAAATCACAGTTTAATGTTGGTAGCAAAGCATCAAGATCATTTGTTGTTAAAGCTTCAAAATCTGATAGAGTTATTAAAGGATCTGATAATGCATTAGGTGCAACATTATCCATCGAAGATTCTCCCACCAATCTTCCAATTGTATTCCCTACCTGACTGGATGAATGATTGTTAAATTGCTGTTTTTGCAAATCTTCCTTATTTGACTGCGATTGATGATTAGTATTCATTTGTTGTTGCTGTAAGTTGTATTGCATTTGGTAACGAGCAAACTCCTGGAAACTACTCTTAGTTTCAGAATCCATCATTTTGTTACTTACAGGCCAGCCTGTTGTCGCACTAGCTGTCTGATTATAATCAGGTGGTGGAGGTATTGTATTTGTCAAAGAGGCACTGCTACCAGTACTGGATCTCGCTGAGGATAAAGATGATGCTAAAGGTACTTGTGAGTTGTGATGAATATTAACACTTTTAGATGGCGGCGATAATGCTGGGGGTAAAATCATCGCCGTCTGATGTTGTAATTGATTATGTTGCTGCTGTAGTTGCAACTGATGCGATTGCTGTTGACTAATATGCTTATGTGCATGTGGCGTATGCGGGTGTGGAGATTGCACTGGCGTTGTAGAGGGCGACAACATTTGCTGTTGGTGTGAGCCCATTAACGGACTATGCATTGAATGGTGGCTAGAGGCAGGTGAATGCGACGCTGCAGGTGACATACTACCGGAAGAAAGAAACTGAAGTGTTTGTTGCGATTTTTGCTGCACAGCAACGTGTCCTGTCAATACACCTACGGAACGCGCTTGCCGTACATTTGGTGATTGCAGATGATGCAAATTAGTTAACATTATTCCACCATCACCATTTTGCATAGATGCCTGATTATTATGTATTATTTGAGATTGCTGGAACGATTGTTGTTGCATTAAACGTTGCGAAGGAGTACCTGGAATCGAAACAACAGCTGCCTGCAACTGTTGTTGGCGTTGTTGTCGCAAAAAATGGTTTTGTTGAGATGAAATATGCTGCGCCTGAAAGTTAGATTGAATTTGGTGATGCCCAAACAAATTGCTTACAGGGCTTGTCAAGATTGTTTGCGGTTGTTGTTGATGTAAGTGCATGCTCGTATTAACGCCGGTCGATAAAGACACACCCATTGCTGAAGTTGTACCCATCAAAGTATTTTCCGAATGTAACAATTGTGTCTGTTGTTGTTGTTGAACTTGTTTGTGGTCTAGTACTGTGTCGTTAGGTGTTGATTGCGTTCGCATTGGTGAACTCAATAACTGTTGATGTTGGCTTTGATTTAACTGTTGCTGACTCGTGGATTGTAACGGCGATGTTTGCTGTTGCGCCAATGAAGTTTGTGGCGACAATTTTACTTGATTTGTCGTCGTATTTCCATCATTTTGTAATAAATTCACAAGCAGCGGTGAGGAAATTGCAATATTATTATTATTGGTCGTAGAATTAGTTACTGGAAAAGTCGTCACTGGTGGACCTCCCATACCTTTTTGTAAATAGTTTTGAACTGTTTTGTTTATTTGAGCGAGAGGTTTGTTTGTAACGTTTGATGTTACTGTCCCTATACCTGGATACGGGGGTGGTGGAGGTTGCAAAAACTGTAGTTTATTACCAGCTAAAACAGTAGTTGAAGGCAAAAGATCCACATTGGAAGAATTTTTTATAACTTTTAACGGTACATTGGGACACGATACCAAACCACTTGTACGTTCTATTTGTCCATTTTGCGGCATTTGTAAAGATTGTGAACCACTTGTTGAAAATACTTGATTAGAATTTACTAGACTATTATTCAGTGCATTTTCCCGACCTTGTAAAACACGAGCTTGTCTCATACTAACAAATGGATAATCCCTATTATTTGAACCGCTATTTAAATTTGAAGGTATTGGTGGTACTGGAACTTTTCCATCCATAGGACAAACTGTGTTTGGCGGTTTGAAGAGTGGTTGGCCTTGAATTAACTGTCGCTGCAGGTTTGGGTTTGGGTTTTGGTTTTGATGTTGTTGTTTTTGTAGAATAGCTTGCGCTGCATTGCTTGTACTTGGACCCCCAAGCAGCATATTACGCCTTTCCTGTACCAGCTGATTTTGCTGTAATTGTGATGACGTAAGTACTCCTTTATTAGTAAGGTTGGTGTTTTGTGCAGGGATGCGACATTGCATTTGTGATTGCAAAAGTGTTCCACTTCTAAACTGATCGCTAAGACACCCGACACTCCCCCCAGTATCCAACAGTTGTGTAAAATCGCCCACCGTCTCACCCGTGTCGCTCGATAAACCTTCCTCGTCATTATCTAAACAATATTTAAAGATATTTTCCAAAATCTTTTTTAATTGAAATAATTACAACATACCTATAGTTTTTAAATTGATCTCCTGTCCGGGTAATTTTATGGATATCACAGAATCGCCATCCAACTGCACAGACATAATACCAAGAGCATGGAGGGCTGGATTGCCCTCCGCTGCCATCTGGCGTAACCGTTGAGCCGCATCCTTCGGGATTTGCACTGTTATCCGCACGCAAGATTCAATCTGCTATCAAATAAAAATTTTAAGCATTTATTACAAAGTCGGCAATTACAAATACAAAAATTTGATCCTACTTCATAATATTCTTTTGTATCTCTTGATTTGACGGTACAGGTGGTTTTTATATATTTTTGGAGTGCATTTTCAAAATTAATACTAGTTTTTGAAAACAGATATTTATTACCATAAATTCTAGGTATATATTACCCATATCCACCCAAGAAAACATTTCGAGTATCTAGAAGTAAGGTATATAAATTGTAATAAAGGCTATAAAAAAGGCTCCTAAAGTCTAAAAATCAAACTAATTTCACTGTTTAAATAATCGAACATTGGGTCGATATTGGTAAAAAAAAACACTAAAAAAGTATGGAACAAATTTAATGATAAACGCGTAACGGTAACGGAAATGCCAAATCCGATACAAGCATATTTTACGGTTATAGGGAAACTCTTTTATCTGCTATCGCCCCTTTAGTCGGAGTCAAATTTAGAATTATTTTTTTTTTATCGGATATGAACACATATAGGGCTTTCCAATAAGAGTAATATGATTTAAAAAAAAAAAAGCACTCTAATTGTTAAGGAAATTTAAATTATTTTTTATTTAATGAATATAACATCATTCAATTAGCCTCCACGACTTTATTTGCAGGAACGAGTTCGATGAACCCAATTTTCGATGTCGCACGTTCAATAATGACTTCTAAAGCTTGAATAGTCTGGTTTATTGCTTAAAACCAATGGCTTCAAATAACCCCACAAGAAGTAGTCTAATGGTGTTAAACCACAACTTCTTGGAGGCCATTCAATGTCACAATTTCTTAAAATTATCGCATCTCCAATCATTTCTCGCAATAATTCGGTTGTTGCACGTGCTGTGTAGCACGTAGCCCCGTCTTGTTGGATCCAAATGTTGTCAAATCAACGTCTTATAATTGCGGCCATAAAAATTTGGTTATCATCGATCTATACCGCTCTTCATTGACAGTAACGGTGTCACCAACTTCATTTCGAAAGAAGTACGGACCGATGATTCCACCAGACCAAAAACCACATAAACTGTCAATTTAGGTGAATGTAATGGTTGTTGATTAATAATTTGAGGATTTGAATAGTTTGTAAACGTTGTTCTTTCATATATATTTCCATGATGAAATTGTAAGCATTAGTGAATACGATGCAAAAAAATTACAGATCATGGCATATTAAAAATGGACCAAACGACACTTAGAAATCGTATCATGCCTATTGGAAAACCAGATACAAAGTCCAAACACCAATTAAATACATATGTATGAATAGGTATTGACTATTTCGAAAACGTTTATGTTGCTTTTGAATGAATACAGGCATATCAACAATTTGAATTAATTTTGCTTTGCTATAAATCGCCTTAATTTTTGCAATCTATTAGATTCTTAACTGTCAAAACTAATCTTTTGACAACGTAATGACCTAAAAAAGTACAATAATTACTAATTAATATTTTATTTTGACTATCGATGGTTTATGCCTCAACTAAACTTACCATAAATGGTCATAAAATTGCAAAATTTCATATAATATAAATAGCTACGTATTGATATAGTCTAGTAATACCTAATTTTGGATAACATGGTAGCACTTAAAATCATCTTTTCATTGCTTGGTTGCGCGCATATAGTTTAAAATTTTTGAAATAATGTACAAGTTATTAAATTTAACTATTTTTTGCACTTTAATTATGAGTTCGAAGGAGTGTTACGGAAATATTAACAATTGATACAGAATCACAATTTTTGACGCCACAGTTTTCCAGTTTAATAGGTATTCAACAAGCATATTTTGGTGGAATAAATCATATTACATCAGGTAAGTGAATAAAAAATGTTACCTTTTGAGCAGACGAGTTATACTTCTCAGAGCAGTTTATATAGTAACATGAAAAATTGTATATGTAACTTTATTACCCCCCCCACCCCGTTATTGTTAATATTTTGTTTTATAAATCCAAAGTTTATTTCATACAAATGAACTGTACAAAGCCAAGGTCTCTTAATTAAAACCAGTAGTAAGTAGATTTCAAGGGGAAAAACTATCGACAGTATTTCGTTAAACTATCGAGTAGTCCGACTATGGATAATTTTCCAGCTTTATTTTGCAACAAAATTCTAAATTATGTATATGCATTTCTGCAATAATCTACTATTTACGAGGTTTTGTTCCATAATTATATTTTCAAGGGATAGCATTACCAAAATAGTAAACTTCAACAGGAAGTTCAAAGTTACCCTTGGCAGCAAGTCTGAATGGAATAATTTATCACTGGACCTGGTGCTAAGGGAAAGCACTATCAAGTGGTACACCGACGGGTCGAAAACGGAGGAGGGGATTGGTGCAGGGGTCGCTGGGCCAAGCACCAAACTCTCCATTCCCATGGGAAGTTTCCCGAGCATCTTCCAAGCCGAGGTCTATGCTATAAGTCCGTGTGTAGGGATAAACCTCCAACGCAACTATCGCAATAAAAGTATTGCTATACTCAGCGATAGTCAGGCGGCACTAAGAGCTATCTCTGCCTATGAGGTCAGATCTCTTCTAGTGCTGGAGTGTATAGAACGGCTGAACAGCCTATCAGAGCACAACCGAGTGCACCTTATTGGGGTGCCTGGCCACAGGAGTCTATCGGGGAACGAACTGGCTGAAGAGTTGGCCCGCTCTGCGGCCTCTACAAAAATGGTAGGACCGGAACCATTCATAGCGGTTGGCCCACATACAATTAAATAGCTCCTCCGTAGGGAGGAAAGAGTAGGTAGGGAGACACATTGGCAACAACTTTAGGGCATGCACCATGCCAGACTGCTAATAGGGGGTTACGACCTCAAACGGTTCAAAACCATAATTAATCTCCCGAGGAACAAATTCCGGCTACTTGTCGCGTCCTACACCGGCCACTGCAGGCTTAAGAAGCACCTCTTCAACATGGGTGTAGCCTCTTCTGCAAACTGCCGGTTCTGCGACAAAGAGCCGGAAACCCCTGAAGATCTGCTGATGAACTGCACAGCAGTCTGCAGACGCAGAATTAAGGCCCTGGGATCCATGTTTCCTCACAGGGATTGTATCGCCTCACTAGCACCCAGCAGAATTTTAAATTTATCAACATGCTGGGCCTAGATGATACGATATGACTTAGGAGAGCGCACAATAGACCATAGGTCGCGGTGCATACCTCATAATTAATCTATAAATTCTATTTAAATTACGTATTTTTTCGATTTAAAATTAATATTATTTATAATTATATTTTTATATAATATTTTTATTTTTCTTATATAATACTTATATTTTTCACTTTTATATCCACTAACACTTCACTAATACGTTTTTAGACATTTTTTTTGTTTTATATGATGCAAAAATAGCTTTATTTCAATATTTAAATAATTCTTCAATTTTATTAATTTTAACAATAACAAAAGGGTTGTAATTGCAAATAACAAGTGTTGCCATACTAATATATTTTGCAAACGAAGAAAAATTAAATAAAAAAAGAGATTATACCCTAAATACAGGAACCATAATTGTTGATTGACACTAATAAATCTTTTAGTTTCCTTGACTTGAAAATTATTAATTGTAGGACCTAAAAACAAAAAACAAACTGACCATTTGCACAACGGATATAGATACATGAGTTGATATTTTATCCAACTACATTTTATGTATAGCACGTACATAATTTAAAATTTTAAAGTAGTTTTCAAAATTATATACCCTGTAAAGTTGTTAAATATATTTAACATTTATTAACAACAATATAAATTTTGGGTTTCACTATTTTTGAAACTATTGAACAAATACATTTAAATTCTGTATACTGTTCGTGCAGTCTACAGGTTAGAAGGAACGGTAAATGTATAGTTTAGGTCCCCCAACTAAGAAGGCCTCAAAAATGAAATTTACAAATCCGTGGGCGGAAAGTGAACTTTTTCAATAATTATATTATTTTATAAATTTTTTGAAAACAAAAAAAAACGTTTTTTTTTTATAAATATGCATTAAAAATAAAAAATTGTCATACATTTAAATTAATTATTTTATTTTTTCCGCTGCTGAAAGGAGTTCGGTACAAAAGAACTATGGACACCCTGGTTTTGGACCGACCAGAGTTATTTTTTTGAAGCCGAGGGCCGCCAGTGATCGCGGCGTGTTTAACTCGCTGAACTGGAAATTACAGTTAAGTGATCTGAATTCTGCAGAATTTTGCCGCTTCAACAACAACAACAACCAAGTGACTTGAAAAATATGTGCAAAGTGCGTTAAATATATTTGTAAATATATACATAAATTATTGAAAAAAAATTCACTTTCCGCTCACGGAAATGTAATTTTCGCGTAAAATTCAGACGATTTAAAAAAAAAAATTATTTTTGATGCCTTCTTAGTTGGGGAACCTAAACTATACATTTACCGAAGAAACTTACCAAAATTTTACAGAAGCAATTAGAATGCAATTTCCTTTCTCTTTGGTATATTAAATTTAAGTTTTCTTATTTTACGTAATAAGTTGACTATCTTTAGCTTTATGTGCGTAAATGTGTATGTAGATAATCAAACACTTTTTTGTTTTTGTATTTGAAAGTAATTTTTTATATAAAAAAAATTGTTGGGATCTTATTGAACTTATCTGATATTGGGAATATTTATTTATTTATTTAGAAGAGATTATTCCACTTATGTATACATTGGGAATTTTCCTGTACTAGTGTACAGGAAAATACCATTTGAAAAAAAACGATGATGGTTGTAGGAATATATCTATATATGATGGTAAATCATAATATTGAGATTACATATAAAACTACTGAACATTTTAAGAGCCTCACCCGTTTTATAATTTACTGATCAAATATAATGTCTGATGTGTAAAGCAATATTTTCATATATGCAGACGAGATGAAAGTACTAGTTTGACATTTAAATTTTCAATTGCTCATTCTAGTATCCACTTTGTTATTTCCAATATCCCAACCGTTCCTCACAACGATACTAATGTGGTAAATATGTATTTGAGAGATATATATGGATGTATATATATATATATACATATTTGAGAAATTTAAAAAGAAAAACATTTGAAATGAAATGCTAAGATTACAAATTATAAAGAGTACTATATATAATGGAGAAAAACACAAAAATAAATAACAATATTCGCTTTGGTTAAACATCAGTATTTTTATTTCATTGGAAAGTTGAAGTACTGGAAAATAAGCGTTTTCGTTTACTATTACTACGTCCGCCATTTTAGTTAAGGTTCTATCGAGATTTTATTCGTAAAATAGAAGACAGAAGTGAGAAAACATAAGTATGTACTCAAGTATCGTATGTAACGAATTTTAGAGAAAGGCAGAGACCAGGTAACGCACAAAATAGACGAAAGCAAAATAGGAAGTGCTGCCATTTGTATTTTAGATACCTATATATTTCAGATATAATCATATGGTAATTGTTTTTAACATTAATATACACAAGACGATATGTAATACAGCAAGTTTTCCAAATGTATTCTCACCTGTTTAAGTTGCATATCATCACACGAGAATCACACTAGGCAGAGGTTTAAAAGTAAGATTGAGTAATAATTGCAATATAACATTTATTATGTTAAGTGTAAAATGTTAAACTTGTTTTTTTTTATATATTCGGAAATCTTTTCACTTATGAGTATATCACTTCAAATATTATTATTAGATGCTTTGAACAAAACTTTACAACGAATAACATAAAATTTTCCCTTTTTTGATGCATGGCTGCAATTCACAATTTTTTTCTAGGCATTTGTTGTTTTTATTTAAAACAGTAAACTATTTCAACTTTCATTATTTATGTTAAAACCAATTAGACATTATATTTATAAACAAGCGACGTCATGTTCTTTTTTTGAAAGAAATGAAACATTATCCCATATAGGGGAACCGGAGCAGGGTATTGCATTACACATCCATGCATATATCAGGCAAAAGTTTTTATAGCACATTTGTATGTACATATTATTTTCTATGCCGAAGTATATACGAAAATATTCTATTATTTACACCAAGTGTAAGACACACGTAAATAATATTCTTCTATGACTACAACTTTTTATAATGGATTTTTTAACTGTCTCTACGTTGGTTTACGTCTTCCAACAAATATCAAGGAATTGCCACACCACCATTTATCAATGGCGCCGACTTTCATGGGGTTTACTATGATGCGTTCTCGCTTTATAATTTTTGCCACTAACTTATTGCTTACAAATCTTATTTTCTTTTTTATATATAAGCCCAGCACTTGGTCAGTAAGTTATTGTAATTTTAGTATGATAAGAGTTTATATAAAGACCGTAGGTTGCCGTTTTTCTCTGAGCTATGCCTGATATTCCACATTCTCATAAACTTTACATTTTAGACACAAATGAAGGCAGAACCGATGTATTAACGAGTGAATGGACGAACATCACTTTGCTAAACGACAAGTCGCTTATACGATAATCATATTTTCTCACAATATTAATATCCTCAATACTATAACACTCTTTTTACAATTTAACCATTATTGTTTAAATAATTAATGCAATCGCACACGGTTCCATAAAAATATTCGTTCACTAAAATTTTCGACCACAATAACAACCGCCATTTGCATTCACCTTCCAAACGATTTTGGAAAATGAAAATTGTGTTGGAAGCAATTTTCCAATACGGGTTTCCCTACCTTGGAATCAACATGGTGATGCCATCTAACCCCAAAATATACTTTTTTTAGGGCAGTTTTCTCAATATATGGTAAAGCCAGAACCAGAACTTTACCGGCTACATGTTGAAAAATTGTTTTCTCAATATCTGGCTAGCAACCATTTGTCAGTTAAGTTCTGGTTAACTTTACCGAAAGAAGAAGTCTTAGTTAGTTTTTAACCAGAACGTGAGCTGACATCTGTCAGCTGTAAAATCTATAAGAACAATTAGCTGTATAGACGGCGTTCAGACAAGGACTCTTTTGAAACTCATTATCATTATATATTAGGCATAGTTGCATTCGTATATGCATATTACACACAAAAAAGGAGTAATAACATTTAAATTTCCGAATATAATCTTAATATTTATTTTAAACTGAACGCTGTTACAACCATTAAAATAATTTCAAAATGAAAAGAACGATATATCGGCTTTTGTTGCACTGGCGAGAAGTGCTAAAGCCGATATATCGGCCCGCGCCTTGTGACGCTTTACTATTTGCATTGCGGGAGAACTCTAAATTTGTAATGCGTTATAAGTGATCTAATTTCATCACAAGATAATTAAAAAAAAATATTTTTTTGTTTGAACTCTTTTTTGAGCCGAATCTAACATAAATACCGTACCTTCAAGTTATGTTTTGCTTTTGTTATGTATTATTATTTATCTTGTTACAAAATATATATTGGAAATACAAAGTATATACTTTATAATAATTGACCCATACACAATTATGATAAAAAGATGACTGTTTGTGTGTGCAAATACGTTTTCTACAAGATATCTCAAATTCATTTCATTTACAATCGTTTATACCTTTGTTTTTTCTATAATTTTCAAATGAATTTGAAAAAATTAGTGTCATTGTTTAGTTCTGTATTTCATCCACAATACGAATATTTGATGTAAATATTGTTTCTCGTTTGGTTTTTACAAGCATTTTTCCAAACCCAAATTCGGCCGGTTTTTTTCGCATAGGCACCTCTATTTCGCCCGGCACTAAAAAAGTTAAATCTATCATCCAGTTAAGCTAACAGCGGTAAAGGGTACTATAACCCGACGAGTTTATATATAATATAAGCTATGCTCGATTCGCCAAATGTTGGAGAGTAGCGAATCAAACAAACTATACCAACATCTCATCCCATTCACCCCTTAGTTTTGTTTTCTATAAACTATATAACCAATTTTAAATCTTATATTTATATAATAGAAGTAAACAAGCAAGGAAGAGCTAAGTTCGGGTGTAACTAAACATTTCATACAGTTACAACTTGCAGGTGTTGGGAAAACTTAATATTAAAAAATTTAGCGAAAAAGTTCAACTTCATTGTTCAACGAAATGGTGAATGGATTACAATCAAATTTGGTATCATATTAACTTATTTTGAAGCTCATAGACTCACTTATTTTATTACTATATGTTACGAAAATTATTTTACGTACCAAATTTGGTTATAATTGGTGGAGTAGGTTCGGAAATATATGATTTCACCTAAATATGGGCGGTGCCACAACCATTATCCTATATACGGGGAGTGGGCGTGGTAATCATTCGAATTCATCCTGATAATTTTTATATATAAAACCCTATATCAAACTCGATTATTTTTAGGTGATACAAACAACATGTTGTAAGACTATAAAAATTGTGCATAAGGTGGCTTCAGAATGGGTACATCAATGACGGAAAAGTATGAGAATAAAATGTCGTACAACGTAGAGGTATGCCACAATGAATGCGTTGCGCAAGTAAACATAAATCAGCTGTTCTTTATTACCGCCACATAATTCCAATATTTTTCCTCGGCCAATTAATTATGGTATTCCATTATACTTTTTTCATACAGACAAGGATGCATTTGCTCTGCCTCGATTAATTTAAAATCCATTTTTTTGCCGTATGCAAAAACTTGAGATTTGGTCTACGCAACTCTTCACCGCTTGTGTACGCATTGTCAATCTGTCACCCTCTATATAAATGCACACATTCAATTCAGCATACTTTTGCCAGAGAACGTAAAATATAGAGAAGGTCCAACTACAGACCAGCGTGTGAATTGTCAAAACCTAACAAAATGCGATGAGCGTGTTTCACCACAGTCGGCTCGGAAGGGGAAATTTTAACAGTGACGCGTGAACAGAGCTGAGCATTGTATGAAAATTATGCTCAGAAGTTTGCATTGATATTACAGCCGCATGTTAGCTTATATTTTTATACGTTTACTAGCTGACCCGGCCACGCGTTGCTGTGGCTAAAGTTTTTGTTATATTACATTATAGTAAATAATCTAAGAGGAACAATAAGAGAACATCAGTCACGGATCCACTATGCTTTTTCACACAGATGGTATTTGTAAAAATATATGGTGATCTCCTTATTTGACTTTCTACTACTATAACCCTTTAGTACAATGAAATTATTTACGAACAAAGACGAAAATGTTGATGTTGGTATACAAATTCACTGGATTGAGATTTGAAGGGGAAGTACGTTGAACACAATTAATTAAAATGTTCTTACACTTGATATTAAGCAGAAATCCATACAAAGTAAAAATTTATCAGATTTATTATTTCCATTTAATTTTATAACAAATAAATATATTACAGTATAATACAATAAATAACATGTGACACTTAAACTCATGAATGAGGTAGGCAAGGCAGACAGTCGTAAACTTTTAAACATTAATATCTATTTTTTTGAATTATAAATACTTTCAATTTCAATTTAATTTAACACCAATCGGTGCACAATGTTTTTGGTTAACCTGTCTTTAGCTAACACAAATAGATTCGACGGTTTCCCAACATGTGAACACGCAACATATAGTTGCCCATGAGAAAAGCATGGATTTTCCAAATCTAAACCACAAATGGACATTGTTTGACCTTGAGATTTATTTATAGACACGGCGAAAGCTAAACGAATTGGAAACAGTAGCCTTTTGAAGGGTATGGTAGAATCTGATGGTATCATCGGAATACGTGGCAGCAGGACCACTTTTCCTTTAAACTTCCCAGCCAAAATGGTTGCTTCAAGAATGTTTCCGGTGATCTTTTTGATGACCAAACGCGTACCGTTACATAATTGAGGTGGATTCAAATTTCGGAGGAGAATAATAGGGGAACCAATCTTGTGGTGGCATTTCAGGGATATCTAATGAATTTAAAAATTCAATCGGAAAATTTACACTTTCATTTTCATCAACAACAGTATCGATTGATTTAAAAGACATCAGATCGCCTGGTAACAACTGTTGTATCTGGAAGTTAATTTCGTCAACATCAACGTTTTTGGCTGCCAAAATCGCCCGTTGACTAAGCCATTCATGATTCAAATAATTATTCTGTATATCCGGGAAAATACTCTGAATCAATTCATTTTTATCCTGAACAACAGTGCAAAAATTGTCTGGTAGTTTAATGCATTGCGTATTTGGTTGCAGTTCTATTTTACCGTTCCCAATATCTAGTAGTTGTTCGGAAAATATTTGTGCTGATGAATCATTTTGCAATTGTACTCACATATTTATGGTCAATCGAAGTGTTTCAACACTTCGCCATAAGAATGATTGTTTCAAACATGCATTAATTTCATCCGCGAAAGTAGAGCGAGGTATAACCGGTAAGGTCTGCCGGAAGTCACCAGACAAAAGTAAGATAGCACCACCGAAAAGTTTATTATTGCTGTTTAAATCTTGCATAGTTCTGTTTAATGCTTCAAGTGAATATTTGTGTACCATTGTGCACTCATCCCAAATTATTATAGAACTCTTCCGCAACATTGCAGCTATTCCACTATTCTTTTTGATGTTACACATTGCATCTGGTTTATTATGAACGTCCAATGGCAGCTTGAATGTTGAATGTGCTGTTCGCCCACCATCCAGTAAAGTAGCCGCAATGCCTGACGATGCTACTGCTAATGCGATTTTTTGTTGCGACCATATTTTGGCAAGAATCAACGATATTAAAAATGTCTTACCGGTTCCACCGGGTGCATCCAAGAAAAAAAAACCGCCTTGTTCAGCAGCAACAGCCAGCATAATCCGATCATGGTTCACTGTTCATGATAATTGTTGCTAAACTTCCATGGTCATAATGCTTTTCTCGTTGTAAATCGGTATTGACTAAGTCGGTGGCTGGACGATTAGGTGATGGCATACCATAATGATTAAGTGGTAAATTTGAAATAAGAACACATAAATCCTCGATCAAGACCAATGCTTCATTGTACATCTCTGGTGTATAATCTATGTTTTGGCATTGATTTGTTTGTCTAATTCGGTGCAAGATGTCTTCTGTCATACAATTTTTATATTTTTCCCACAAAGTTTGTGCTTGCGAGGGATAACATGTCGTCAAAATAATTGCAAACAACTGACGAATGTTATTCGGTGTTGATGTCAACGCAGCATCAGCAAGCGTTAAGTCCCAATGGTTATCGTCTTCTAGCAATTGCAGTTCACGACATGCATCCTGGTATGTATTGAATACTCGACCATTAACTGTTCGTAAAAATTTAAAAGACGTTGGTCCGGGAACATTCACCAATAACAAACGTAAATAGAAGCACTCACGTTGCTTTGGATGTACCGTGTAAAGTCTCCCCAATGTCTTAGCTTTGATTATGCCTGTAATGGAAGGATGTGGTTTTCCTTGTTTCCGTGGCTCCCATTTTTTACTGGATTTGTTCCATGTGAAATAACGTGGAACATCACCATACACCAATATCTTCGCGGATTGGCCAAAAACATCAGGTTTTTGATACAATGTAAAAAATTCAGTTAGAGTCGTTTTCGGAGCTTCGAACGCTCTTTGGTGAACATTTTCTTCAGTGAAGTATACACGTTGACCGTTTTCAAGATGTATTGCCAGATGTTGGACAGCAGGATCTCTTTCCTGGATGGGAAAGCTGAGAATATGCCAAATAGCTTCATTGCTGCTAATGTATCTGCCCATTTGGTATCGTGCTATTTCGTAATTTTTATTTATGTTTTGTACTTCAAATATGGCCAAATCACTGCCTTTGTTTACATATTTACATATTTACAAATATACTTAATTGATTTAACAGAACTGCAAAGCTCAACATTGATATGAGCTTTGTAAGTTTAGTTTCCACCCACTGATTATCAAACTCAACTTGATTTGGAAAGTTCGGCAGTCGCATTGTAAATGTGTGGCCACCATTCTCAGTACTTCTGCGGCGATACATTGGATAACCATCAATATCCGTGATCGTGTCATTCGTATGCGGCTTTGGGAAGTTTTTTTTTACATTTTCCATTTTCCATGCACGGTGACGTCATGTTGAAAGCACCGCATGGCCCATGGATCATGTGTTTGGTGACAATATCAAATAATTCTTGATCAATTAATGAATCTGGAATTTCGGCTGAAATTATTTGATCGATTTTTTCAGGACGGATTCTATCTTTAAGCCAAACCGAAATGTGGGCATTAGGCAAACCTCGCTTTTGCCACTCTATCGTATACAGCCAACAACGTGTGAATATAACATTGATTGAATATAACAATAAAATCAATTAAGGATTTCAATTTTTGTTTAAACACACGTGCAGTTAAATCATGACGATGAATGGCTTGTTGTTCTGGCAATAGTAAAGTTTGTATCTCTATCCAATTCGGATTACATGTGAATGTAATAAATAAATCCGGTCGGCCGTAATGACGTACGTAAGTCATCGCATCTTGTATGTATTCCTGCATGTTCCGTGGACTGCCGATGTAGCTTGAAGGTAAAATGAAAGCATTACCGATGTCATTGGGATTTAAATTTCCATCGATGTTTCCAGCAACAGCATCCCGTTAGTGAATATATTCTTCCGATCGTATTTTTGCCTGGTTGAATCGAAGGAATCGCAAGCGTTCGCTTTCGACCTTAGCATACATATCAACAATGTATTGATGGAACAGCTGACGATATCGAAGTTTTGACCAATGAAGCACAAATAAGTAAAAAACAGGATTAATTTCACTGTATTATCTTCATTATAATATGAATTCAATTTACACTTTAGTCTAAGTAACACGTGGCCGGCCAATAACACCAAAAATTTAAAAAGTGGAAATAGTTGAATTATACGGAATTTCGTTCACTACAAAATAAATTTAATTAATTTTATAGCGTCAACAACACGTGGTAATTATGCTGTTAAAAAAAGACACGTTCGTAGATTTACCATAGCAGCGCCATCTATTGATTACTTACTCAACCCAGTCGAAAGGTATCGACATCTGTTAGACTCATTTGGAGTTAACAGATAATTGTGACTGTCAAATAATAACAGACAAATAATTAGCAATAAATTAAAATTGCGACTATAATTTGAGATTTAAACTATCCTATCTCTCAAGTTGGATCGAACTGCACATGGTGTGTTGGCGAATTTTATTATAATCGGTTCAGTGGTTTAGGAGTCCATTGAGGACGAACATTGTGACTCGAGATTTATATATATTAAGATATGCAATCATATTCATAGATATGAAATTCCTTTTCTGAATACCTATGATATCATGAAAAATGTATTACATTTTAGTTAAAATATATTACTTCAAAGGAATATTTGCAGTTGCTTTTTAAATATTGCTTATGTTTGATAATATGAAATGCTTTCATATAAGTACATATGTATGTATATGTATCTGCTATGTTTTACTATATATATACATACATAAGTATATAACACACTAACATAATATCTTAAAAATCTTAATATATTTAAATAGGAATATATTTCAATCACACCTTTCATGATTTAAAGCTTACATACATACATATGTATGTACTTATGTAAGTACAATTCAAATTCAAATCAAGTTATTATTATCCCAAATTTATAGTAAATCACACAACAACAACATTTTCATTCATAAACGCAGGCGTACTTTTAACAAGCAACCTCGCTTCATTCATAAAAACAGACACCCTCTCATCTCCCCGAGCATGCGTTTGCCAACAAGCTTCTTTTCGCGACGATGGCAAAAGCTAAAAATCATATATTGAACAAATTTCTGATATTCCCCTAGCAGGGAATAGGTGCAACCACGCAAGCCCACAAAACACAGAAAAAATTGACAAAACTGGCAACAAAGCTTTTGTCGATTTAAAATATTTTACAATTTTAAAATATTTTTCCGTGTCTCACAAAAATCTGCGTCAATATGTATGCATGCTCATACAGAAACATACATATTTACGATAGTTTGTAGGCAAAGCTGTTATAGTTGGCATAGTTCGGATTTTCTACCAACAACACAATGTTGTGACGCTTTGTCGTCGCGTCAGTCCTTCGACACAGTGACTCTTTGACAAGAAAGCAAAAAACGTGAGCTTCGGCCATTGGTTGTCCGTGGCAACGGAGATTTCGCATGAAACAATGAGTGTACATATTTACATATATACGTTGCATATAGACAAATTAACAATTATAATGGGTACTTTCATATTTGTTTACATGCAAACATAATTATACATATATATTTGAATAAGAATATTTGGGACCGCTTCGTCTTTTCTTATCGGGTTATGTCAAGCAAGAGTTGTACAAAATCAAACCCAGAAATCTGACTGAACTGAAGCAGTCCATTATATAGATAATTGAGGCAATCCCGAATTAGGTGTCGCATATGCGTGGTTGAGTATGGAAGAATAATTAATTGTTTAAATAAAATAAAATTTTCTATACAATAACAAAATTTAATGTAATGCATTGACTAAAAATAAACTTATTGCGGTTTAATTTCGTTAGCCACCCTGTATAGGAAGAATATCTTCAAATTACATCCAAAGTCGTTTGCGCATTGTAAATATACGAATCTGTAAGCGTACATTTCTTAACATTGAAATTAGCATTATTCTGCTATTTTTCAGTCTCCTGATGTTAATTGTGGACATTTGGTGAAACACGCTCATCGTTTTCAGTACCCCTTCCAAATGTGGTGAAACACGCTCATCTTTTTCAGTTCCCCTGAGAAGCATGAAATATTTTGCTAATGGCCGCACTGTGAACCTTCTCTATGATATACGTTCTCTGCTTTTGCGCTACGAAATCAATGTTCCCATTCTGACGCCAGTTTTAATTTTCCATTTGAGTTTCACAATCGTAAAAACAAAATTTGGTAGCATTTCAAGAATCATAGAGTACAAGATTACGCCAACCGCCATCTTTTGACGTAATTCTTTTGAGATGGGAAAAAGAAGCATAGGACAGCATTTAAATTATAAACAAAAACGTACCCACTTTCGTTAATTTGTAAAATAGACTTAATTTATTAATTTATAGTGAAAAAGTTTTAGTGAAATGAATAGAATAATGGTGCGTGAAAATACTTTAGTCATTTTCAAATAAATACATTTATCTATTGACAACATAATTACCAATTAAGTGATTGATTAAAAGGGACGCTAGTGGCGTTTTCTACTGTCCCTTTCCTCTTTGCGAACGGTTCCGGACCTATCGGACTGATTTTCGCAGCTTCATTTACCAGGAGATCGGCTAGCTCATTTCCATTCATTTCTATGTACCCAGGGATCCATGGTAGTAATATTGTTCACAGTGGCAACCATGTTAAGCATTTTTATGCACTCCAGTACCATTGTTGATTTGATCGAAGTACCGCTTGACTATCACTGGGAAGCAATGAAATTTTGGAAATTCATAACTCCAAAATTTTTCAGATTGTGTCGAAATAAAAAAAATACGTCATATACGTATTTTGCATCTAAGAAACAAAAAAACCATTTTTGAATGTCAATTTTGGATGGAATGACCCATATAATATATAAATGATCAGGATGATGAGACCAGTTAAGTTCGGAGTGACTGTCTGTCCGTCCGTCCGTCTGTCCATCCCTGCAAGCGATAACTTGAACAAAAGTTGAGAAATCTTTATGAAACTTGGTACACATGTTCCTTGGCACCCGAGGTTGGTATTGCATATGGGTATAATCGGACCACTGCCACGCCAAAACGCCACTAATCGAAATCCTATAAATTGCCATAACTAAGCCGCAAACGAAGATCCAAAGTGTAGATCGGTACAACGATTTGCATTAAGGAGGGCACTTGTAGATTGAAAGCCTTCAAAAAGTTGATGTGTTCCCACCCCTGATAAATTTAATATATTGTAACGGATTTCTCGATAAATCGTCTACCTGTAACTCACTCTTGATTTCGATCACTGGATTGTTAAATAAAAGTCCCAATTTAATGGCTACACACTTATCTTTAATTCTAATTCCAACAACTTAACACTTATTGCTCGTTATTTGAGCTTACAACTTCTTGCTTATGTCTCAATTGTTCTTATCACGACGACATTCTAATTAGAACTGTGTTTGCTGCACAATCCGGCAACCCTTATATAGTGAATCTGTAACAAAACATTGCTTCTAGAACATTCTGGCAACTACGAATTCGCTAACTAGTTGCTTCTGGCAGTTTATCGTTGATTCGATTTTGTTCTATCATCCGTGTTCGTCACAATACTAAAGTCAAAATTATGCACCCAATTCGGTGTAAATCAGTTCACGTGATTATATCCAATCTCACCTATTTTCATAGAAGGTGTCTAAAATATTGGGAAAACTTTAGTATAACGTCCCACGCTTTCGGGGATAAAATGGGTATGGGCGGATAGAGGAGATCCTCCAGATCAAGAATATATATAGATATAGCCACGGGAAATCTATGGTTTTCGAGATATTTGGGTTTAAAGTTCAAAATTTCGACTATTTAAAGTACTTTTTTTTTCGTTATAGAATGAATTATACACTTATATTTTTAACTTTTATATCCACTAACACTTCACTAAATCGTTTTTTACACATTTTTTTAATATTACCTATATCATAAAAAATAGCTTTATTTCAATATTTTAATTATTCTACAATTTTTGAGATTTTCACAATAACAAGATGGTTGCAAATTGTCACATAACCAGTGTTACCTTATCGACATCTTTTGTAAGTGAACTGAAAGAAATGAAAACAGATTATCCAGATCTTGATCTGGAGGATCTCCTCTATCCGCCCATACCCATTTTATCCCCGAAAGCGTGGGACGTTATACTAAAGTTTTCCCAATATTTTAGACACCTTCTATGAAAATAGGTGAGATTGGATATAATCACGTGAACTGATTTCCACCGAATTGGGTGCATAATTTTGACTTTAGTATTGTGACGAACACGGATGATAGAACAAAATCGAATCAACGATAAACTGCCAGAAGCAACTAGTTAGCGAATTCGTAGTTGCCAGAATGTTCTAGAAGCAATGTTTTGTTACAGATTTACTATATAAGGGTTGCCGGATTGTGCAGCAAACACAGTTCTAGTTAGAATGTCGTCGTGATAAGAACAATTGAGACATAAGCAAGAAGTTGTAAGCTCAAATAACGAGCAATAAGTGTTAAGTTGTTGGAATTAGAATTAAAGATAAGTGTGTAGCCATTAAATTGGGACTTTTATTTAACAATCCAGTGATCGAAATCAAGACTGAGTTACAGGTAGACGATTTAACGAGAAATCCGTTACAATTGGTGTCAGAAGTGGGATTGTCAAATAAATTCCCAAGGAGATAATTATTTGAAAATGGCCAAGTTTAACGATCTGAAGATTCCACAACTGAAAAAGGAGCTGGAGCAACGGGGTTTGGCATTAAATGGATTAAAAACTAAATTACAATCACGGTTGAGAGAGGCCATGGAGGCGGAAAACATTAATGTGGAGGAATATGTCTGTCACATGGCATTAGAAGAAGAGACAACAAAGATAGAAGAAAAGGAAGAGGCTCAATGCTCGTCAAAGATTGTGGACATAAACATGGTTTTTGCCGCAATATCGCAAATGTCAACGCATATATCGACAGAAATTAAAGAGCAGGAAACACAAATGTCGACACTATTTAAAGAACAGGATACACGTATGTCTGAAATGGAAACGCGATTGTCAACGCATTTGGAAGAGCTGTTCGCAGCGCAACATGCGCGTTTTTCAGCACAGTTGTCAGCACCGAAAGAGCTCTACGTGCATATGTCAGCGCAGGTATCCTCACAGTTGGAAGAGGAGGAAGCATGTGAAGCAGGATCTTCACAGTATGAAGAGTAAGAAGCTTGTATACCAGCAAAAGTGTCTTCGCAGTCGGAAGAACTGAACGGGCGCATGCCAGCGCAGGTGTCCTCACAGTCGGAAGAGGAATAAGCGTGTGTACCACGTTCTTTGCAAGAAGATCCAGAATTGGAAGGTGCATTACATGAAGTGGAGTTGAACCAATGTACAACGATTGGAGAAATAACTACAGGAAGGCCAGTCACAAAATCATATTGGGCAGAACGGAGCAGTTTAAAGTTAGTGTATGGCTGCTTGCATCGAGTATGGAAAAGCGAAAATGGGCAAACCTTCCGAGTACTTATGGTTGTTCCAAGGGTTGGAATTAATGATGTTCTTAACGTGCAGTACAAATGTCCAAGAGGAGGGCACTTGAGAGACATGAAATCCTTGGAGCTTTTGAAGCAAAGGTTTTAATGGACTGGTTGTCAATCAGCTATAGAAAGGATTACGAAATATGCTGAGAACATTGTAGCTAAAGGATCAAGGTCCAGGAGTCATGGGCAGATGAAACAGCACAATTCGCGTGCGCCAGTTGAGAAAATAGGCGTGTATGAAGATGGTCCATTCCCCACCAATAAATTAGGAAATAGTCACCTCAAATATACACAATTCCTAACCAAGAGACTGAACCAGTGGCGGAGGCATTCATCAACAAGTGGGTAATGAGATTCGGTGTTCCAATGGAGTTACGTACTGATCAAGAATGGAATCTCGAGTCAGCTTTAAGTCAAGGGATGTACCAGAAACTGAGTATCCGGAAAACGGATGGAATTAACTCCAAGAAGAGAAGGACGGCTAACGATGTCAGCACCAGCCTAGAAGACGAGATGGGGGAGGGCACCACGACAGTCGGGTCTACGTACCCGAAACGGTTACAGATGATAGAACAAAATCGAATCAACGATAAACTGCCAGAAGCAACTAGTTAGCGAATTCGTAGTTGCCAGAATGTTCTAGGAGCAATGTTTTGTTACAGATTTACTATATAAGGGCTGCCGGATTGTGCAGCAAACACAGTTCTAGCTAGAGTGTTGTCGTGATAAGAACATAAGCAAAAAGTTGTAAGCTCAAATAACGAGCAATAAGTGTTAAGTTGTTGGAATTAGAAATAAAGATAAGTGTGTAGCCATTAATTTGGGACTTTTATTTAACAATCCAGTGATCGAACTCAAGAGTGAGTTACAGGTAGACGATTTATCGAGAAATCCGTTACAGTATGTTATATTGTGAAGATGGGTGAAATTAGATAGCAACCTGATTCTATCACTTAACAATGTAGTTATCGAGTACCAAAGAAGATATCGGAATAAAACTTTGTACAAAGAATGTATTTGGCCTCAGGGCGTATAACTCATATTTTATTTAAAATATAGGTAAATTTCTGATATATATTATTGCAATTCAGGGTGAATACTTTCCCTGGCCCCCATATACCTAATACAAAGATTTTCCGCTTGTTTTTAAGCTCTATATATTGGTCAAAATGTTTGGTATCTAATTGAAAGTTTGTGAGCATCTTAAAAATCACCTCTAATATTAATTAAAAATATACCAAATTTGATTGTAATTCACTCACGCTTCGTCGAATAATAAATGTTTAATTAATTTTCATCATAAAGTTTTGTCAACATCTGACAATACTTTACCACCTCTGAGCCACATAAACTGTGACTGTATAAAATGTTCAGTGAACTTAGTGCGCCCTTACCTTTTTTCCGCCAAAGCTCGGATTTACCAACCAACAACACAATGTTGTGACGCTTTGTCGTCGCCCACGCAGCCGTCAATACTTCGAAAGCTTTATAGGGCCGTTTTAAGTGATCATGTTTCATTTCGTACTGTAGTACACTGACTCTTTTTCTAGCTGTTTGGTGGCAGTCTTATTAATATCAGCAACCTTATACACGTCAATTTTAATACCGGTGATCAAAGAACCAAGTTTCTAGATTTTCTCTGTGACTGGATAAAGATTTTTCCGTGGATGAAAATATGTTCAGGTATCTGCAAAACTTTATAATCAACAAGTAATGAGAAACTAAGTTTGGGTACAGCCGAACATTGAATATTCTTGCAATTTACAAGAATCAAAGTTATAGAAATATTTCCAGGTTGAAAAAACGATTAAATAAGTAAAAAAATGCAAAGCTCGCAACCGATTATTATATACTCTCTTAACTTATAAGGGGTAAAGGCGATTAAATAACGTTTTGCAAACTTAAATTTAAAAAAATTAAAATATCGTTATATTGTATTATATTTCTCATATTAGTGCTTCAAAGAAGATGCTTGAGATTCGATTATACCTCAAACTTTTCGAAGACTTTAATTTCCACCTCCGTTAGCTCATTTTTGACGGCACCTCGATGTCGAGAAAGGTGTTTATCACATATTATTTGTGCATAAGATCTCCTTTCCGCCTTAACACTATAGCGTGTAAGCCATAGTCGATCAACCTACCTTTGCTGGAGTCCTTAACAGCTTAACCGTCGGTATTCTGCCCCTACAAGTACAAGTCCATGAATCTCTCCAACGTTTTCAACAAAAACAAGAATATGCTAATGAGTCTGAAATCCTTAGAAATGACGTAAAAGCTTTGATTCAACGGAAAGTGAGCGTCTAGAAGTAGCTTTACGGTTCATTCACCAATGCCATTTCTTGAAAACCTCAGTGGAGTAGGAGCCTACTTCCCATTTTGCTTCAGTACGAAGCTCTTTTGGATTTCTTTTTCTGAGAGTTGTATACAAAAGTAACAAAGTAAACTCTAGTGGCGCCATCTATATGTCGTTAGAGTCTGCTATCCGTTATCGACTGAAAGTAAAAATTTCATGACATTTCATCTATTGGAAGTGAAGTTATCGCGATTTAAGTGTCAGTATGTTTTTGTCTTCGGTGCGAAAATGAGCTTCGAACAAAGAGCCAACATTAAATTTTGTTTTAAAATTGGTAAAACAGTTACCGAAACGTTTTAATTGATGAAACAAGTTTATGGCGATGATTGCCTATCCCGTAGCAGAGTGCACGAGTGGTTTCAACGTTTCCAAAGTGGTCGTGAGGACATAAATCCCCATGAGCCGAAATCCAAAAAATCGTGCCTGGAGAAGTCCAAAGTGAAGACAATACTGATTTGTTTTTATGACGGGTATTGTCCACAAAGAATTTGTTCCACCCGGCCAAAACGTTAACGTTCTATCTTGGAGTTGTGAAGCGTTTGGTGCGCCGTATTGGACGTGTTCGGCCCGAATATCGCGAAGATGGAAGTTGGCGTTTGTTGTACGATAATGCGCCGTCTCATCGATCGACGCGTGTGTCCGATTATTTGACCAAAAATCACATTTTAACAATCAAACACCCCGTATTCACCTGATATGGCACCGTGCGACTTCTATCTTTTCAGACAAATGGATTTGCCGATGAAAGAAAAGCGTTATGCAGACGTGGAGGCCATTAAAAAGGCTTGCACTGGCATACTGGCGACCATACCGGGCAACGAGCTAAAAAACTCGCTCGACATGCTTTTGGACCGTGCAAAAAGCAGGAGACTATTTTGAATAAAATAATTGATTTTGCCGATAAAACCATTTGTTCTGTCTTTTTTTTAAAAGTCCTATTTACTTTGGAACGCACCTTGTAAATAAGATTAAAAATTGCATATTCAAAAAAATACCTATCGGTCTTTAATGTAATTGAAATAAATCCGCATTATTACACCATATAAAAATATAATTAAAATGCTTTGCTTGCATTTGCTTTTTTAGTTCTAATGTCCTTTTCCTCATTTTATGTTCAGTTTTCATAAATTTTGAAATCACCTTTAGGTTTTCATCTTTCTCTAATAAAATAATTTATTTTAGTGAATTTAAACTACAAATAAGCGCTACGAAGTATTGCGTTTTGTCAGTATGATAACGAATCACAAATTTGTTATACGCACAAGTTTAACACTTGCTTACGCAATACAGAGTGCCGCCATTGCGAAGGGGAAAAACGTATGCGTTAAATTTACAATGCGCTTATCGCCATACTGAGTTGCATTTTCACTATAGCGAACATTTTCACTAGTGCAACGCCTTACATATACCATGTTTACTTCATTTCTACTCGGTTATATTCTATAGCATTGTATAAGCCTACAAGTAACTAAAGAATCAGCTGTTTCCTATGTATGTGAAACAGCCGTGATCACCTGATCGAATCTGCCTTTTTTTGACACAGAGATGTAAATGAAAGGATGTATTGTAGTTTAACAACTTTTTTGTGAACATGTATTTGTAATGGAGAATATTAATGAAAACTTTCAAGAATATTTTCGACACAAAAGATTATTATATATTTATTGCTTTTCCTCACCACCTCCGAGGTTGCAATATAAGCACGTTACCGATCTTTGAGTGTTCGGTTCCCCAGGAGGCCTATATTCACCCATATAATATAAACAGTTCTAAAAAAATCTACTTTTCATAACAATTCTAACTCGAAAATATATATACATAAAATCAGGTACATGAATCAGGTTCATGAATATTAATTACATTAACAATATAAGTAGAAATATTCAACTTGATTTAAACGAATACGAAAATAAATATATAAAAATCAGGTACAATTCAATTGTATTCATGAACAAATATAAGTGCAAACTTGTATTAATTTTAACAAAAACAAAAATAAATATAAAATTGAGGTACAATTCAGGAACAATAACAATAATCAAAACAATCTACTAAGTAATAAATAATATTTACAAAATGTTCTAAATCACCGTTACACAATAATATATTTGATAAAATTGGAAAAATTAAATAATATTTCAATCCAATAAATAATAATTTAAATAATACTATGTAAATTTTACCTTTAGGAATTAAAACAACCGAAAAATATTTGAATATGTAATTGAACCATTCTTAAAGTTATACATTTTAAAACATAACACGGCAACACACTATAGCAGATTTGTGTCATTTGGACGTTTAAGTAATAGAATATTAGTTGGCCATATATGCAAATCTGCGAATACTAACAATTAGTATATTAATTTAAAATTTCTCGTAAACTATAAAATCTAACAATCAATATTAACTATTTATAAACTAACTAAATAAGGTTGGCAAAAATTCCCCACTGAACCCTCTACCACAGATTCACGACACAAGCGTGGACGAGCTAGCAACAGTAGACGTGAGGAATCTAGCTAAGGTCAGACTTCTTATCTGTGTGTTCGGTGTTCCTCAATAACACAGCATACAGATAGGGAGCCTTACCATGGTAGGGGGTACTATAAAGGGCTGGATCAAGGCGTCATGCGACCCGTGCCGAGGATCAACTTGGCTGGGGCCCTTAAATAGCCCAGTTTCGAACGGAGCTTACGGATACCTGGCGCCCTTCGTAATAAGATAGCCTTACTTGCGCAACGGGGGCTAAGCGCAAGCGGACACACTTTCCCCACACTCGTGGGACCATATATTAACCGAAACAATAAACAAACTTAAAACAAAAATCGGAGAGAGCCCGGATCTCCAGAAAAAAAGTCGAAGGGGGCTAGTTGCTCCAAAAAAAGAGCAGCGTTTGGAGCGAGCTCGGCAACAAACATCAAGAGGACAGAAGCGAAGCTTGGCAAGCACTAGTAAAGGGGCAGAAGCTAAAGCTGGCCCACAAAGAGTGGTAGTGCCGGAGGCAGCCAGACCCAAACCCTGCAGCCAAAACACGGCTGAGAAGCAGGGGGAGGAAGGAGATGCCAAAGGGGCTGCTGTTGGAAGTGCATCTGCTAGGGAGTGGCCTGTATTTAGCATTCAGGACCCGGCAAAGGCAAAGTATGCGGAGAGACGACGCGCCGCATACCTACTAACGTTGGTAGAGTTAAAGCCGCCAACGAAAGAGGAGCTAACGAAGGAGCTCCAAGCATCGATTAGCTGCGAGAGAGCAGTCATACCCAATTTCAAGCTGGAGCCGCCCGTAAAGGCAGCCAAGCGACAGAGGTCAGCTGAAGAGGCAAAGCCGTCAGCCAAGAGGCCGAAGTCAAAGGGCGTAACGACCGCAAAATCATTTGCAGAAGTGGACCGGAACCGAATTGTCATTGGTGTTCTGGATGAGGGAGATCCCGAAGGAAGACTCTCCAGAGCCTAATGGAAATGGGTGCAGGCTGTGCTGACAAATGTGGCGCTATTAAGCAATCCGGGTCCGCCACCGTCATACACAGATGCCGGCTGGTACCAGGGCCAGATCACAATTATTGCTTGCGACGACGAGAGATCGGTCGCTCTATACAAAGCTGCTACAGCCAAGATGGAAGAGGTATACCCCGGTGCAAAATTGGTAGCAGTGGACAAAAAGGACATACCATCGATACCAAGGGCAAGGGTATGGATCCCGGCTACATCATCACAGCCGGACCAGATTATGCAGCTCATAAGAGCCTGCAACCCGAGCCTACCCACGGAAGGGTGGAAGTATGTCAAGACATTGGAGACCAAAAGGGCCACGATGCAGGTTCTACTGTTATTAACGAAAGAACCCATCGAACCGCTGGTGAAAAGTGGCGGGGAGGTAAATTACGGGTTCAATAACAATAGTTAATGTGTCTTCTACAAATTAATCTTCATCATAGCAAACTACAGCCTGAATTTGTTCTCATTCAGGAACCATGGGTTAATGGAGGGCGTATTTGCGGACTGAGGACGCCGAACCATAAGTTACTTATGGCTAATTGTGAAGGTAAAATCAGAGCCTGCGTAATGGCAAAGAAAAACCTTAATGTTTTTATATTACATAATTACAGCAACAACGATACAGCAGCAGTAAGCTGGGAAACGGGCACAAGCAGTTACCGGCTGGTGTCATGCTATATGCCATACGAGCAAGAGCTGGTGCCACCTCTGATGGTAAAAGAGGTGGTACGGGATAGCGAGGCATCCAAGTGCATGACGATACTTGGATGCGACTCAAACGCGCATCACACAATCTGGGGCAGCACAGACGTCAATGACAGAGGTGAGTGTCTTTTTAATTACCTACTAGTCACTAAGTTACTGGTGTGTAATAAGGGAAGCACGCCAACATTTATTACAAGAAACCGACAAGAACTGCTGGATATCACACTTGTGTCGGAAGAACTAATTGACAGGGTAACCCAAGGGTTCTCGAAGAACATTCCTTTTCGGATCACCGATATATTGAATGTACAATAGAGGAAAGGGCCGATAGAGGCATTAACTTTAGGAATCATAGGAAAACAAACTGGCAGGTGCACATGCAAGAGCTGGAAAAACGTATCCCTATGATTCTACCGTTTCAGCCCAATAGCAAGGAGGATCTAGATATCCTCGTTAATCGACTCACGGAATTGTGCTGGCAACCATTAGAAGTGGCTTGTCCAATAACACGAAGTAGGGGTGGTCTCTAGAACTTAAAAAGCTACAGAAAGAATGCAGAAAGCAGTTCAATTTAGCTAAGCAATCCCAAGGCGAGTCAGACTGGGATTATTATAACAACCTCCTTAGGTCATACAAAAAGGAAGTTAGGAAAGCAAAAAGAAATTCATGGAAATCTTTTTGTAATGATATCGAGAACACGGCGGAAGCGTCTCGACTTAGGAAAATAATGGCACAATCGGTGCATAGTATCGGTTATCTTTAGAAGCCAGACCGAAGTTGGACGGTATCCAGTGAAGAGTCCCTGGGGCTACTAATGGATACCCACTTCCCAGGCAGCTCTGAAAGCCATGCTGCTGAATATACTCAAGACAGTGGAGCAGAAATAGACTCCACTCTTATAAACATAGTGTCAGAAAGCAACTTATGCTGGGTATAAAAAAGCTTTAAGCCCTTCAAGTAGCCGGGATCAGACGGTCTATTCCCGGCTCAATTGCAGCAGTCGCAGAATTACATAATGAATTGGCTAATTGCCATTCTTAAGGGGGCGCTGCAATTAAACTATATCACTTCGCTTTGGATGGAAGTCAAGGTAATATACATACCAAAGGCAGGCAAAAGCTCGCCAATTAGCCTCTCCTCATTCCTTCTAAAAACGCTGGAAAGACTAACAGAATTACATATAAGAAACAAACTGAAACCAGAAAAGTTGGCTGGTTCGCAGCATGCGTATTCTAAAGGAAAATCCATAGAAACAGCACTAAGCTGTCTGTGGTGGCGGAGATTGAAAAATCTCTGGAAGTTAAAGAATACACTCTATTTGCCTTCTTAGATATAGAAGGAGCCTTCAATAATACCCAGCCTAGAGCCATACTGAGTGCGCTTAAGGATCTGGACATCTCTGAACCTCTCAGAAAATTAATTGAACAGATGCTCACGAGCAGGTCAATAATTTCAACGCTGGGAGCGTCAACGATGTGCAGATCTGTCCAAAGAGGTACACCTCAAGGAGGCGTATTATCCCCACTTCTCTGGGTCCTGACAATGAATAAGTTGCTGTTGGATCTAGAAAAGAAGGGGGTACATTGTATGGCCTACGCTGACGATGTGGCAGTATCGGTTAGAGGCAAATTCCCGAATACTCTCACAAACCTTATATAAACGATATTGGACGATATAAATCGTTGGGCAGTATCGTGCGGATTAAACTTAAATGCTGGTAAGACAGAGCTAGTATTGTTCACCAGAAAACATAATGCTCCAGAAGTTACGGCACCATTAATAAATGGTTGCAGACTAACAATTGGAGATAAGGCAAGCTACCTGGGACTAATCTTAGACAGGAAGCTTTCATGGAAACAAAACTTGGATGCTAGGGTCAAGAAGGCAGCCACAGCACTCTACGCCTGTAAAAGGATGGTGGGCCCCAAATGGGTGCTAACGCCTCGGGTAACTTATTGGCTCTATACAGCAGTTGTCAGACCAATCATGCCATACGGTATATTGGTATGGTGGCCAATAATGGAAAAGAAATACGCGGTAAAGCGTATGGAAAGTATACAAAGAGCAGCCAGTATATGCATTAGGAGCTCTTAGAACAACGCCAAGCGAGGCTCTAAACGTCATTCTACATTTACTGCCAACAGACCTGTTCTATAAGCAAGTGGCAGCAAAGTCAGCTCTTAGACTGAGGGAATCCTCCCAACTAGTCGCATGCAACAAGGCATTCTAGGATACTCAGTATATTCCCGTTCCTACCCAAAACCACGGATTTCCGCAATCCAATAGAACTGAAACTAAATTCGGTCCACAATATTGCCTTCCCTACAAGAGAGGAGTGGAAAAGAAACGAGGTGGACAGGAATACAGGAATTAGCATCTACACGGATGGATCCAAACTGGACAATCGAGTGGGAGGTGATGTCTTTTGCGCAACATTAGACACCAACATAGTCTTCCGTTTACCAGACCACTGCAGTGTCTTCCAGGCGGAGATCACAGCAATTAAAGAAAGCCTTTTGGTATTGGCAAAAAGTGTGCTCACAACAAGGAGCATATATATATATACGGATAGCCAAGCATCCTTGAAATCACTCAAGTCTCCAATGGTCTCATCCAAGCTAGTGAAAGAATTTCTTGACCTATTAGAGGATGTGACATCCTACTTCACAATAAACCTGGAATGGGTTCCAGAAATAGTGATATCCCTGGTAACTGCGAAGCAGATGATCTAGCCAGAACAGGCACTACTTTGCAACTAACCCCTGAAAAAGAGGGTATTTTTATGCCTCTGGCAACTTGCAAACACTTAATCAGCGAACATGCTATAAATATAGCAGAGTCTCGGTGGAGACAATCAATAACCTGCTCAACCAGCAGACTAACGTGGCAGGAATGGAGCGTGAGTCGCACAAACCGACTACTAAAATTTAAAAGGAATGATATAAGAACTCTGATAGGAGTACTAACAGGTCTAATTGGTAGACATGCCAGTACACCTAGCCTGTACCATACAACGACTATTGTAGAAGCTGTCAAAAAGTAGAAGAAGAGAAAACTGTAAAGCATCTTCTATGCAAATGTAAAGCTCTATACAGGAAAATAATCGCAACTATCGGTCGTGGATTCCTTGATGACGTTTCAGAAGTTGCTAATATAAAATTATTTGTACTGATGAACTTCATCAGGGGCACAGGTTGCTTCAGAGAAAAGCCGTTAGAGTGAGGGAACATTAGTCCCGGTGGTATCACAATGGGTCTCCTATAGGCCTAGGTGCGTCGTTAGACAGCCACTCTACCTACCTACCTAATATATATAATATATAAATGTTACCCAAAAAAAATATTGTATGAAGGAATATTAAGTTTGTAATGTATTTCTATTATAAATGCTAATAATTAAAAGCTCAATAAAAATAATTACTAAAAGTATGTAAAAATAGAAAGGAAAAATAGAACCATAATGTATAAAAATGTAATTTAAAAAAAAATTGTATTCAATAAAAAATTGAATGAGAATTTTAATTGTTTTATTTATAAGAAAAAAGGTAACCGATACGTTAGGCAGTCGTAACCAATAAATAACTAAACAAATAACTGACGAGGTAATCGATCAACCAGTTTTTTGTAAGCAAAAGATAACCAAACAAATAATGTATGAACCAGTTTTCTGTAACTTATAAATAACCAAGCAAACTATTTTCAGCAGCAGATGGCTAAGCAAACAAATAGCCAGCCAGAAGGGAGTGATAATAATTTCGCTCCCACCACACTCCACGCATAAGCTCCAACCTTAGATAAAACGTTCATGGGACCACTAAAGACGTACTACAGTGAGCAAATATGCAGGTTTATCCGGGAATATGATTAAGTGTTATTTAGTAAAATATATCTAAAGGTCAGGTTGAGTAAATAGCTGTAAATGCAAAATAATGCAAACCGCGGACGAAAAAAGGAAAAGGCTACTGTTTTAATTAATCACGGTATAAAAATATATTAAACAGAATATTAATACTTCCAAGAATTCTAAGCCAAAAGCAAAAGAACGGCTTAAAGCGAAGAAACTGTGTGAAAAACGAATCGTTAAATGTAGTCCTCTTCCGATTCAGAAGAATCTCCTAACTTTGCAGACTCAGACGGCGAAGATTTCCCTCCAAATATTTACCAAACAAAAGAAATAGAATGTCATGTTGATCTAGTGTAAAAAAAGACAGTGAGTAGCAACTATATGTAATATTATATATAAACTAACAAGTAAGTCTATTATTTCATCTCTCCAAATTTTTTCTGATACCATAACACAGTGGTCTACTTTACCCGAATACCCGCTAGTTTTTTGTTCATAAAATTTTGGAGACACCTCACTTTTTCTAATCTCAGACAAAAACGTTAATTCTAAAATTTTTTTAAAACACATTGATTAGATAATTGAATATATTGATATCTCGCTTACACAATTAGTATTATTTTGTCATTCATTAGGTTAGGTTAGGTTAGGAGGTCGATCCCAAGAAGGATCCCACTTGGACAGCTTAAGACGCCGGTCCGTTGTGATACCTACAAAACTCCTATAATTTGGATCAAAAGACCCTTACAAGCCGACGAAACGCTTTGTGCTTACAACATACTTGTTAAGACGGCCAATATCCATTTCGGCTAAGTATTCAGGTCCGCCAAAAGTGTGATTGCCGAGATATTTCAATCTCAACCTAGCGAAAGCCTGACATTGGAGGAGAAAGTGCCGAGATGATTCCACCTCGCCCTCCTCCATGCAACTTTGGCAACTAGGATCGGGTAGTACTCTAAGCCGTACCGCATGAGTGCCCATTGGACAGTGTCTAGTGAGAATTTCTACCATAGCGGCGAGATGCACTTTGCTCAGGGCGAGAAGTTCCCCCGACCTCCTGCGCTCCACTCTTGGCCAGAAGGATCGCGCGGTCGCACAGGAGTTGGGCACGCGAGGTCCATTGATGCAAAGCTATAACGCAAGACGTTAACAGAGATCCAACTCGATCCCATTCTGATGTGAGCGGGGCAAAGGTGCGACCCCTGGCTAGCTCATCGGCCTTGCAGTTTCCAGCGATTTCGCTGTGACCAGGCACCCAAACGAGCCCGATGTTGAAATAGCCAGATGCTACCTCTAGTGAGGACAGACACTCCTTGACTAGCTTTGATTGCACGGTTCGCGCGCTCAAAGCTAGTATTACCGCCCTACTATCGGAGTGGATGCTCACTTCTACAAACGAGGCTGCACTATGCAGCAGTACTTCAACCGCCACCCTGATAGCAGCCACTTCCTTCTGAAAAACACTACAGTGGTCCGGTAGCCTGAAGCTAAGACTGACGGAGAGCTCCTTGCAGAAAACCCTTCCTCCAACCTTCCCTCCTAGCCTCGATCCATCTGTGAAAAAGCTCACCGCGCCTCTTCTCCAGCGGCTTCTTCCCATCCACATGTCCCTCGTTGGAATATGAGCGGAGAAGGAGCCGCCTCGAGTGGCCTCAGTGACGCAGTGATCTAAATTTTCCGGAATGCAGCTGAAGGAGGAAAGAATTTCGGAGGGTCCTTGTTCGGACCTCTTCATAAGCCCAGCTTCCCTGAGCCTTAGAGCAGACTTCGCAGCAATACACCTAACAGGTGATATGTTTAAAATAGCATTAAGAGCTATTGTAGGTGTGGTCCGCAGTGCACCGGAGATTCCGATGAGCGCCGCTCTTTGGACCCGCTCAAGCGTTTTAGCCAGTGTGGACCTTTCGAGCGCCCTTCACCAGACGAACACACCATAGAACATTATTGGCTTAACTACGGTTTCGTAGAGCCAGAACACCACCTTAGGTGAGAGTCCCCACCGGGCTCTGACAACTGAAGCCTTCTTAACTCTCTCCTCAATGTTTGGCCTCCAGGAAAGTTTTCTATCGAGGATAAGCCCTAGGTATTTCACTTTATCAACAGGTTTGTCATACATTAAGATGAAAGAAAAATGGTGCCCACAATACCCTATCTTACTCTTACCATATATAATATGAGGCTTTTAACAAAAAAAAAAGTATGATTCTGTAATATGACATATATATAAATGTTAACCAAATTATTGTAAGGAAAATTTAGTTTGTAATATATATATGTATACACGACTATGTATAAATACTAATATTTAAAAGCTAGCTACTAAAATTTTTTAAATTATTGAAAGAAAGAAAATTTTTAAATTTATTTGTAATGTATATATGTATGTACACATAAGTTATACATGTATATGTATAAATGCTACTATTTAAAAGCTCATCTAAAATAATTATAAAAGTTTGTGTTTAAATAACTATAAAGTCCCCCATCCTAGTATACCGCTCCATCCGAGTAAATAATGACACACCCTAATACAACACACCACACCTTGGAACACAACTCACACTCACAACATACACGACCACACTACACAGAATGCCACCACACACGATGACACCTCACACAATCAACAATAAAAAGAATCTACTAGATTGAAGATCCAAACAATGCAACTCATTCACATTGTATAAGCCTACAAGTAACCGAAGAATCGCCTGTTTTCCTATCTGTGTGACACAGCTGAGATCTCCTGATTGAATCTTCCTTTTTTTACACAGAGATTTGAAAACAAAGGAGTGTAGTAACAGCTTGTTTGTGAACGTGTATTTGTTATGGAGAATATTAATGAAAACTTTCACGAATATTTTTGAAACACAAGGTTATTATATATTTATTGCTTTTCTTCACCACCTCTGAGGTTGCAATATAGGCGTGTTATCGATTTTTTTGGGTGTTGGGTTCCCCAGAAGGCCTATATTCACCCATATAATATATACAGTTCTAAAACAATATACTTTTCGTAATCAGGTTCATGAATATTAATTACGTTAACAATATACTTGTAAGTTGAAATTTTCAACTTGATTTAAACAATAACGAAAATAATTATACCAAAATCAGGTACAATTCATTTGTATTCATGAACAAATATAAGTGAAAACAATCTACTTGTATAAATTTTAACAACAGGAATAACAATAATAATAAGCAAAACAATGTACGAATTAATAAATAATATTTACAAATTATATGCCAACCAATATTCTACTACTAGAACGTAAAATTAACACTAATCTGCTATAGTGTGTTGCCGTGTTATGTTTTAAAATTTAAGAATGTTTTTATTACATATTCAAATACTTTTCGATTATTAAGATTTCTAAAGATTAAATTTACATTTATAAAGAATATCGCTGTGGGTGATTAAGAATATTCTATAAGTTACAAAAAACTGGTTCATACATTATTTGTTTGGTTATCTTTTGCTTACAAAAAACTGGTTGATCGATTACTGCCTAACGTATCGGTTACCTTTTTTCTCATAAATAAAACAATTCTCATTTAATTTTTTATGTATTTAATAAAATTTTTTTTTTTAAATTACAATTTTATATATTATGGTTCTATTTTTCCTTTTTTTTCATACTTTTAGTAATTATTTTTATTGAGCATTTAATTATTAGAATTTATAATAGAAATACATTACAAACCTAATTTTCCTTCATACAATAATTTTTTTGGGTAACATTTATATATATTATAATCGTTATTTTTTTGTTAAAACTCTTATATATAGTTTATAGATAGTTAATATTGATTGTTAGCTTTTATAGTTTACGATAATATTTACATTAATATACTAATTATTAGTATTCGTACATTATTATAGTTTATGATAATATTTACATTAATATACTAATTGTTTATATTCGCACATTAGATACATACATGTACTAATAGGTAACTTAAATTTAATCATTTATAATTTAAGAAGTAAAATGGTGATATTCAACTCCACCTTTCCATCGAAATTTACAAATATCTAGAATGAATAAAAAATCATTAAAAACTATTTTCTTTTGTATTTGTTAGAATAAAGTATGTACATTATATTTTAAAAATAAATGAATGCAAGTTTGTACACAATTCATATAAAAAATTTGAGGGCTACAATATTTGACATGGTACTTAACATAGATATGTTATCTACGGTTACCTTGGCTACACGTTAAGATACATCAAAAATTGTACTGAAATTTTAACATTGTTTACTTCCCGTAAGTAACATTTTGTTTGGTTCCCTTAACATTTTGTAGGACTTGAACTCAGACAATATAAAATTTGCAATAAGGAGCTGTCCTATACAAGCAGCACCACGAACGCTACAACTTGGTTTGGTCTTATCTGTGAACTCACACAGCAATCGTCGTTTACTTGTTTCAAATGATCAAGTTGTATGTATATATTTCATTCGCATGTCCAAATATAATATATAACAAGTAAGGAAGGGCTAAGTTCGGATGTAACCGAACATTTTATACTCTCGCAAAGTCAAATGGTATACTCGTTTGAGATTTCTTTGTGGATTGACCGTATCAGTCAATCCACAAACGAGTATACGATTTGACTTTGCGAGAGTATAAAATGTTCGGTTACATCCGAACTTAGCCCTTTCTTACTTGTTTAAGAGTACCGTTATATGGGGAGTGGGCGGGCTTGTCACCCGATTTCACCCATTTTCACTCCGTCAATAGAGGTGCTAAAAACATTTGCTCCCAGTGAATTTTGTTATTATAGCATTAGCGGTTTAGGAGATATTCACATTAAACCTATTAGGAGCGGGACCACGCCCACTTAAAAAAAAATTTAACTGCAGATGCCCCTCCCTAATGTGATCCTGTGTACCAAATAACAGTCTTGTATCTTATTGCCGAGTTTAGTTATGACAATTTATTTGTTTTTGATTAATGGCGTTTTGTGGGCGTGGTAGTGGTCCGATTACGCCCATCTGCAATACCTACCGTCTCATGGTGCCAAGAAACATGTCTACCAAGTTTCATAAAGATATCTTAATTTTTACTCAAGTTAGAGCTTGCACGGACGGACGGACGGACGGACAGACAGTCACCCGGATTTCAACTCGTCTCTTCATCCTGATCATTTATATAATATATATATAACCCTATATCTAACTCGATTAGTGTTAGGTGATACAAACAACCGTTAGGTGAACAAAACTATTATACTCTGTAGCAACAGGTTGCGAGAGTATAATATGTATCTATATTTGCATGTATGTACACACATGTACATACATATGTATGTATGTCCCTTAATATGCTATTTGTAACAAATTAAGCATTGGCGCAAGCAACAAAAAAACCGCAGACGCGCCATCGACCAATAAGATTCGAGCAAGCTCGCACTTTATTTTTTAAATATTTCATATTACAACGCCAACAAATACTCCCTCTATGCCAAGGATTTTAAGCGGTGATTTTAATGTCAATTTTGCCTTGGAAGAAGCTCAACAGCTTGTACAATTTTTAGAAAGTTATTTTAATTTAAAAATGAATAATAATCCCAAAGACTCAATAACCAGATCAGGCACGACAATAGTTACAATTTTCTCAAGATATTTAAATAATTTAAAATCACGAGTTTTCATTTCATATTTTTCATACCATAAACCAAATAAATCTTTTCTTGAACATGAAAGTATGGAAGTGAATGAATAGATTTTTTATAAATGGAGGCGAAAACATCAGCTATCTTTTTTCATTAAAGTAACACGCTTAAAAGTTCCAGAATAATGCATAGTGGCTTCTGTTAACGGGGAAATATTTCTATCTCTTCAAATTTGCTGGCTAGGGTGAGTATTTTAATTTCAAGTGCCCATCGAAATCCATAAAGTTGCACTTCCTTCGCCTAGCTTTCTAGGCTGATAGATTTTTTTGTTGATACTCTCGCAACATGTTGCTACAGAGTATAATAGTTTTGTTCACCTAACGGTTGTTTGTATCACTTAAAACTAATCGAGTTAGGTATAGGGTTATGTATATATAAATGATCAGGATGAAGAGACGAGTTGAAATCCGGGTGACTGTCTGTTTGTCCATCCGTCTGTGAAGCTGTAACTTGAGTAGAAATTGAGATATCTTTGTGAAAATTGGTACATATGTTTCTTGGTTCCGTAAGACAGTTGGTATTGCAGATGGGCGTAATCGTTTATAATAATGAAATTTACTGAGAACAAATGTTTTTAACACCCCTACCGACAGTGTGAAAATAGGTGACATCGGGCGACAACCCCGCCCACTCTCCATATAACGGTACTGTTAAAAAGTACTAAAGCGCGATACATCAAGCACTAACGCCTGATACATTAAATTTTATTTCTCGGATGGTATGAGATGACTTTATAGGCACCGCGTTTAAAATTATACAGTGGTCGTGGCACCGCTCACATATAGGTGAAAACCCATATCTTGGGAGCTGCTCAACCGATTTCAACCAAATTCTATACGTAATATTATTCTGATATTTTTATGTTATATTGTGAAAATGTGCGAAATCGGATTACAAATACGTTTATTTCCCATATAACACCATTTTAAATTCCATCTGCTTCTTTCGCTTTCCATTATGCAAATCGAGCAACAATGATTGTATCAGGGTAAAACTTTGCGTGAATAATGCCTTGAAAGTATGCCACCTTGTGACCAAAAATTGTCTAAATAACTGAGGGTTCCTACTTCTAATTATTGAATTCCTACTTCTAATTATTGAAATATACAAAGAAATCTTGAACGAGTATACCGTTTGACGTTGCGAGAGCATAAAATATTCGGTTTCATCCGAACTTAGCCCTTCCTTACTTGTTATAACTTGGCTTTTGCGAAACTATTGAATGTCGTTTGAAAAATGTTATTGCTGAATATTGTCGTAGCCTTTTGTTAGCATTTATTATTGAACCGAAAGAGCCAGGCGATGAGGTGCAGATAATGGATATAGGAGCTTATGTCATCAATAACATCTAATCAATAATTTGCATCCTTAACTATAGTAAATGTCTCCTTGCGTTACTCTGCGCATGTGTGCTTTGGCCATTTCAGTGCATTTTCCTGAAAAGCTCAGGTCCAGAAAATCATATCGAAGATTTGAGCTCAGCAGCAGGAAAGCTTCGAGATCTAAGCTGGATTCTCCTCATACCTCCATTATCTACTTGAAGTCAGTTCCTGTATGTCAGATACCCTGTTGCTCACGAACGTTTACAGCGTGTAGAGTGTTGTTTTAACCAATGTAGATCTAATTGCGAGTCAGTCCCAAAGAAAGTAGTTACGGGAACAGAGGTGAACATACTCTTTACCTCAGCAAAGTTCGAATTTTAAAAGAGACTGCCTTTTAATGGGGTGACCCTTGACGTGAGTAGATGTACTGAAACCTGTACGTCGGAGTCGTCTGTGTAAATCGACGATCCCTATGCACGAATTGACGCGTCGCAAACCCAATGTAATTGTATGTCGCATTTGGTAGCGGACAATAGCAAGACAGATTGAGTGATGGAAGCGAGTTAAGAGATGCTAAGCAACTGTTCCAGGGTTGATGTATATGTTGGGGCACCGACTCGTCCCATCTTAGTTTTAGCAGCCTTCTTGCATAACTATTTTTGAGGTTATCACGAGTGGTGAGAGCACTCCATGTGGATCGAAAAGTTACGAAGCGATGGACAATATGGTGCGCTTTGTAATAAACTTGTGAACTTGTTTTGGTATGAATGTGAACAGCAACGAGTCACTGATTAAATGTCACGCCAAGTGCACTTGTTATAGAATCATCGAGAATACTATAGATAGGCTTTTTATGAAATATGGGTGATTGGAATGCCCTTTGGATAGAGGAAACTGACCGCGTCAAAATATCTCAATAACTTCTGCCTTATATGTGTGTAAAGCATCAGTATCATCCGCACCACACAGGAGATCATCAACATAAAACGAAGTCTTTACAGCCGCAGCGCTCATTGGAAATTCACTCATATGCATATGTGCTAAGTAGTGAAGTCTTCGTACTGCTAGATATGGAGCTGAGGCAGTGCCATATGTCACATTGTTGAGCTGATATGTCGGAAGATCTGCATCTGGAGAAGCATTCTTCATTCTGCATTCTTTCGCCAAAGAATATAATGAAATTTACGATCACTTTTATTCAATTTAGTGACAAACGGAAGCGAAGTAGCAACATGTAGCAACAAAATAAGTCATTTAGCGATGTTTGTGTCGTAGTTCGGCAAGAGACGTCGCAACTTTGTGGATGCGCTTAAAGGTTTCAGTACGCAGTGATGTGGAATGTAATAGTGTGGGTCATCTAAGTTCGGCGGCTTTACTACAGACATTTGACTGCTTCGTACTTTTCCATAAACGATACTTACTGGGAATTAGTGTCTAGCGACTGTAAAAGACGGCGTTCGATTGAAAGGAATCAGCGATGAGCGATGTCGAATGAGGCTCCAAGTGCAGCGGGATTGTCCTTAAATGGCAGCCTCACAATTATGCGTTCAGTAGTATCTTGATGAGTTCTGGCTATAAAGTGACGTTTACAAATCAGATGATCAGGTTGAATAGGTTTGGGTGGCCAGTCATTTAGTTTCGAGCTCCCAAAGGCGTTGCATGTTTGTGTCGATAGAGTCTTCGCTAAACAGCAGACATTACTTTGAAGGTGTATAGTGCTTCGACTGGTATCTTTCAGAAACCACCAAGTCATATAATGTCTTTTGCAATGTAGGTAAATGTTCAAAAGTTTAATTTGACCAACAGCGAGGGCTTCAAAATATGCTTCTGTTCCAAGCAACAGATCAATGCGTCGAGGTTTGAAAAAGGTTTCGTCGGCCGAAGTAGTATTGGTCAGTTGGATCCTAAGTGGACTAGTTACGGAACCAGTTACCACTATGACAACTCAAGTTGAGGAAATCTCAAATGAATACCTCAATTCACAATTGAAAACATTTTGGCAGTTAGAAGAACTCCCCCCCATTTCAATTACAACCCCAGAAGATCAGTTGTGAAGACTTTTACAAAGCCACAACTACTATATCAGATAATGGTCGGTATGTCGTATGACTACCACTAAAACAACAATTTCCCAACACAATCGCCTTAGGTCACTCTCGCACCTCTGCAATACAGCAGTTTCAAAGTATGGAAGAAAACCTGCTTAAAAAAGGCGAACTCAAACCAGTATATGATAGTGTGTTGGAAGAATACCTCCATTTAGATCACATGGAGGAAGTAAGCCCATACGAAAAAATCATCAACGGCAAATACTACTCATTTTACTTGCCGCATCAGTAGTAAAGCCAGACAAAAAAACAACTAAAGTAAGAGTCGTCTTTAATGCATCAAGATCCACCAGCTCGGGGAATTCCCTAAATGATATCCTATTTACGGGACCCACGCTCCAACCAGATTTAATGCTACTCATTTTAAATTGGCGTATATTTAAATACGTATTTAACGGAGACGTAGAAAAAATGTATAGACTAATAGTCGTACATAAAAACTATCAGGATTTTCAGCGAATTATTTTCCGAAAATCCCCCGATAGTCCCCTACGCGACTATAAATTAAAAACAGTTACTTTTAGCGTCAACTGTGCTCCATATCTAGCCATTCGAACACTGCACGAATTGGCAGAAAACACCAAGTCAGAATTTCCTCTGGCAACCCAGGTGTTAAAAACACAAACGTATGTAGACGATATCTTGTCTGGAAGTCACAGTCTTCCACAAGCATACGAGTCACTATCACAAGTGGTACAAGCCCTCAACACAGCAGGCTTTCCGTTGAAAAAGATAACGGCGAACCACACTAACATTCTAAAAAATATACCGAATGAAAATTTGTTAGATACTAATTTCCTAAAATTCGAAAAGGAAAGTACAACAAAAACTCTGGGGATCCAATTGAATGCGATATCTGACCAATTTTCATACACTACAGAGTCAATATCTGCATTATCCGCCATAACAAAGCGACAAATTCTATCCTCTGTGGTAAAACTTTTCGACCCCGCAGGATGGCTTTCGCCAATTATGATACAAGCCAAAATCCTAATACAAGAATTATGGTTAGATGGAACCGACTGGGACGAACAAGTAAAACCACTTCGTTTAGAAAATTGGTCCCAGTTTGCGAGCAATCTAAATGATATCGCACAGATACAAATCCCACGATGGGTAAATTATGCCCCAGAGCACAGAGTCGAACTACACGGCTTCTGTGACGCTTCTGAAAGGGCATATTGCGCAACTGTATATGTTCGCACACAAAGCGACACTGCGACCACATGCCACTTACTAGTAAAAGTACAAAAGCAAAAGTGGCTCCTTTAAAAACAATAAGTCTACCACGACTTGAATTATGTGGAGCGCTACTACTAGCCAAACTCGTGTCCATCGTACAAACGCATTTAAACATGGCCCAATATAAATTATATCTATGGTCCAATTCCGAAATTGTACTAGCCTGGTTAGAAAAACCACCACATGCATGGAAGACGTATATTTCCAACCAGTGCTGACAATCCTGCTGATCTAGGTACAAGAGGGTGCAAGCCCCTGCACCTTGTCACCACCACCCTCTGGTGGAATGGCCCCCGATGGTTAACAGAATCTCCTGATTCTTGGCCACAATCGTCCATGCGCAATATAATTGCCCCAGAAAGTCGAAAAATCGACTACTTTCACGCAAAATAGCAGGATAATGACATCCTTGAGCGATTTTCCTCGTACCCCCAGCCCTCAGGGTAATCGCTTACATGCTCAAGTTCATAGAGCGACTCAAAATTAAACTTAAGGGAGTAACTTTATTTTACTCTCAATGCGATACAGTGACGCACCTAGACTTACAAAAAGCAAAGGTCGCTCTTATCGCATCTACGCAAGCGCGTTATTTCAGTCGAGAAATAGCATTACTAAGAGAATCGAAGCCGATAGATAAAAAGAACTCACTCTTAGTCTTAAATCCATTCATTGACACGAAGGGAGTACTCCGTGCGAATGGTCGGTTGCCAATTCAAGCCTGACGTATAACGAACGTCATCCCATAGTTATCCCAGAGAAATCGCAACTTGCCACCTTATACCTTAACTATGTCCACGTGCAATTGCTACACGCAGAACATCGCCTCATGCAACAAATAGTCCGTCAAGAGTTTTATATTCTAAGACTCAAGCCCAAAATAAAGAAATGCATTTTCATGTGCAAGATCTGCACTATACATAAGCAGAAGATGCGAACGCAGATTATGGCAGCACTTCCACCGGAACGCTGTAACTTCACTCTGCCTTTCACCATTATAGGTGTCGACTTTGCTGGGCCTTTTCAGATAAAGGCATCCATGTTAAGGTCTCCCACCCCCATGAAAGGCGATGTGGCTGTCTTTGTTTGTTTCACGACAAAAGCAGTGCACCTCGAGTATGTACGAATCTGACAAAGGGGGCTTTTCTCGCGGCATTTTCTCACTTCGTCGGACGACGGGGTTTTCCGTCAGAACTCATGAGCGAATACTGGCCATAACTGAGAAAGGCGTGGAGTCGCTATACTTACAAAATAGATGGGAAAGAATTAGAATTCTTCATCATTATTTCAGCCGCCGATGGAAGGAGTATATAAAGGACCTTCATAAAAGGTACCGCTGGAAAACTCACGAAAAGGCGCCAAAGCTTGGAGATTTTGTCTTAATCCATGACGGTTGTCTTCCCCCTACAGAATGGCGGCTTGGTTGCATAGAGAAGGTTCCGACGGTCATATACGAGTAGTTGACCTCCGTACTCGAAACGGAACGCTAACCAGCCCGCTCGTTAAACTATGCTTCCTGCCAATCTCAAATAATAGCGAAAACGCGTCTAAATAATCGAAAGCAGAAATAAAAAACCGCAAATATAATATGACAAATTACAATCATATATACTAATAAAATAATGGGTAGACTAATACGATCACCAAACCAAATAAAGTTGGTCACATATACTGTCAGCGTCAAAAGAAAGTGTACACCTTTTTCTCATACATTTCAATCTTTATTTCAGTATAAAAATATTAAAATTTTTTTAAATCAATTATCATTTATAAATTATTGAATATTGTTCTTACAAAAACTTAACAGCAATCCAAAATAAAATCCACAAGTACAAAACAACACATACAAAACCAAATATATTCAGTTTTTCACGCGTCAAAACAAAGTGTACAGTTTAAGAAAAATTAAAAAATTAAAAAGATAATACTTTGTTTGTCTTCTCTTTGCATGGATAACTGCTTCCAGCCTCCTTGGCATTGATTCCACTTAGTTGGACACTACTTCCGGGGAAATTTTGGACCACTCCCCTTGTAAAATGTCCTTCAGAGAATTTTTACTGGTTATGCTCCTTTTTCTTACTTTCCGGTCCAAATGTTCCCACAGATGCTCAATGGGGTTTAGGTAAGGTGATTGTGGGGGATTATCCAGCTGTTTTGGTGTACGGTAAAGCAACCATTCCTTTACTATTCTTGCCGTATGCTTAGGATCGTTATCCTGTTGCAAGATCCAGGATTGATCTAAGCCCAATTTTTCAATACTGGGGAGCAAATTTTCTTTTAAAATGTTTAGATAATCTATTTAGTTCATTGTGCTATCAATAAACACCAGTCTTTACACTCCACTTGCCGCCATGCACCCCCAAACCATCACCGAACCCCCACCATGCTATACAGTGGATGTAATATTTTTCTGTTCAAACTCTTGATTTTTGTTTCTCCAAAATTTAGTACTTTTTTTCTTCCTGAAAACTTCGAACTTGCTTTCATCAGAAAAAATTACGTTATTCCAGAACGATTTGTCCTTATTTTTATATTTTTCTGCAAATTGCAATCTCCGCTTTTGGTTCTGTGTAGAAATGTGTGGTTTTTTCCTCGGTACCCGGCCATAAAGACCATTGGCATGTAACGCTCGCCTGATCGTGCTGGCACTTACGTTCAGTGCGGATGTTCTGGACATTTCCTCAGACATTTTTATGGCACTGACAGTTGGATCTATCTTTAGCTCTCACAACTGATCGCATTTCTGCATCACTGAGCCGCTTTCGCGTACCCGAACGTGTCCAATCTTCTAATTCTCCAAACTTTTTTTTGCTTATCAATAATTTTTTTCACTGTGTTATGGCTTCTTCCAATCATCGAAGCAATTTCGCGTAAAGATTTTCCGTCTTTCTTAAAATTGATCACTAATTTTCTTACATCCAATGAAGTTTGTTTACCCATTGTCAAATTAATGTGCTCTTGTCAAATTTCCAAACGTAAATAAAATTCTATCTACACAAGGATACTAAATAACATTAGAATGAAGCAATTAAAAAGAAAGAACTATGGATAACGGTATATTTTTTTGTGTAAAATAAATATGCTAGGTCTATTACCGTAACTGTACACTTTGTTTTGACGCGTGAAATACTGATAATATTTGGTTTTGTTCGTATTGTTTTTGTATTTATGGATTTTTTTTGGATTGCTGTCAATTTTTTGTAAGAACAATATTTGATCATTCATAAATGATAATTTATTTGAAAATTTTTAAATATTTTTATACTGAGATAAAGACTGAAATGTATGAGAAAAAGGTGTACACTTTCTTTTGACGCTGACAGTAGAAAGATATCCATACTCTATACCACTGAATCGTAACTAAACACACCCTTTTCTTAATACAGGTAGATATGGATACAGAGATGCATTCCACCCCATAGCCAACAATGCGATCGGCCATCACTGTGCCTCGCCTTGCGGTTATTCCAACAGCGGCGCCCCGTACATCAGCTGCAACCGCACCGTCAACACGAGCATCTGCAGCCGTTCCTCCAGAGGCGCCTTATCGCATCCGATGCCCCCTTTGTCGACGTCCACACAAACTGCAGCACTGCGGTCTCAACAAAGGCATGACGCCGACACAACGCCAGCAAGTTGCCCAGGCGCATAGGCATTGTCACAATTGTCTGGCACATACACACACGACGCAGGAATGCGACTCCGGGGCTTTGTGCCAAATGTGTGGCAGGCAGCATCACACGTTGCTTCACCGTACCCCAAGGCGAGAGGTCAGTCGGCAGCCTGCCACAAGAATCCGTGGCGCAAACCGACCGCAGCAAACCAATCGTGTAGCACGTCGCCGAAGAACGGTACCCCGATCTGAGTCCCGTCCATGGCGTCAGCAAAACATCGCACCTACTAGGCGTAGGCCGAACTATCGCCGCACGTCCGGACTCAGCAACGTTGCAACAGTTACAGCGACTGCTAGGCTGAACATTCGCCTAGGGTGGCCGGGATGGCCAAAAGAGTTAAGGTTACCGCACCGAAGAACTCAAACACACCACACACAAGACAACACTGGCACACTCACCACACCTGGAAAAAGTATGGAAGAAAACCTGCTTAAAAAAGGCGAACTCAAACCAGTATATGATAGTGTGTTGGAAGAATACCTCCATTTAGATCACATGGAGGAAGTAAGCCCATACGAAAAAATCATCAACGGCAAATACTACTCATTTTACTTGCCGCATCAGTAGTAAAGCCAGACAAAAAAACAACTAAAGTAAGAGTCGTCTTTAATGCATCAAGATCCACCAGCTCGGGGAATTCCCTAAATGATATCCTATTTACGGGACCCACGCTCCAACCAGATTTAATGCTACTCATTTTAAATTGGCATATATTTAAATACGTATTTAACGGAGACGTCGAAAAAATGTATAGACTAATAGTCGTACATAAAAACTATCAGGATTTTCAGCGAATTATTTTCCGAAAATCCCCCGATAGTCCCCTACGCGACTATAAATTAAAAACAGTTACTTTTGGCGTCAACTGTGCTCCATATCTAGCCATTCGAACACTGCACGAATTGGCAGAAAACACCAAGTCAGAATTTCCTCTGGCAACCCAGGTGTTAAAAACACAAACGTATGTAGACGATATCTTGTCTGGAAGTCACAGTCTTCCACAAGCATACGAGTCACTATCACAAGTGGTACAAGCCCTCAACACAGCAGGCTTTCCGTTGAAAAAGATAACGGCGAACCACACTAACATTCTAAAAAATATACCGAATGAAAATTTGTTAGATACTAATTTCCTAAAATTCGAAAAGGAAAGTACAACAAAAACTCTGGGGATCCAATTGAATGCGATATCTGACCAATTTTCATACACTACAGAGTCAATATCTGCATTATCCGCCATAACAAAGCGACAAATTCTATCCTCTGTGGTAAAACTTTTCGACCCCGCAGGATGGCTTTCGCTAATTATGATACAAGCCAAAATCCTAATACAAGAATTATGGTTAGATGGAACCGACTGGGACGAACAAGTAAAACCACTTCGTTTAGAAAACTGGTCCCAGTTTGCGAGCAATCTAAATGATATCGCACAGATACAAATCCCACGATGGGTAAATTATGCCCCAGAGCACAGAGTCGAACTACACGGCTTCTGTGACGCTTCTGAAAGGGCATATTGCGCAACTGTATATGTTCGCACACAAAGCGACACTGCGACCACATGCCACTTACTAGTAAAAGTACAAAAGCAAAAGTGGCTCCTTTAAAAACAATAAGTCTACCACGGCTTGAATTGTGTGGAGCGCTACTACTAGCCAAACTCGTGTCCATCGTACAAACGCATTTAAACATGGCCCAATATAAATTATATCTATGGTCCAATTCCGAAATTGTACTAGCCTGGTTAGAAAAACCACCACATGCATGGAAGACGTATATTTCCAACCAGACGTCTCAAATACTTGACCTAGTAGGATCAGCCACTTGACGACATGTAGCCAGTGCTGACAATCCTGCTGATCTAGGTACAAGAGGGTGCAAGCCCCTGCACCTTGTCACCACCACCCTCTGGTGGAATGGCCCCCGATGGTTAACAGAATCTCCTGATTCTTGGCCACAATCGTCCATGCGCAATATAATTGCCCCAGAAAGTCGAAAAATCGACTACTTTCACGCAAAATAGCAGGATAATGACATCCTTGAGCGATTTTCCTCGTACCCCCAGCCCTCAGGGTAATCGCTTACATGCTCAAGTTCATAGAGCGACTCAAAATTAAACTTAAGGGAGTAACTTTATTTTACTCTCAATGCGATACAGTGACGCACCTAGACTTACAAAAAGCAAAGGTCGCTCTTATCGCATCTACGCAAGCGCGTTATTTCAGTCGAGAAATAGCATTACTAAGAGAATCGAAGCCAATAGATAAAAAGAACTCACTCTTAGTCTTAAATCCATTCATTGACACGAAGGGAGTACTCCGTGCGAATGGTCGGTTGCCAATTCAAGCCTGACGTATAACGAACGTCATCCCATAGTTATCCCAGATAAATCGCAACTTGCCACCTTATACCTTAACTATGTCCACGTGCAATTGCTACACGCAGAACATCGCCTCATGCAACAAATAGTCCGTCAAGAGTTTTATATTCTAAGACTCAAGCCCAAAATAAAGAAATGCATTTTCATGTGCAAGATCTGCACTATACATACGCAATTTATGGCAGCACTTCCACCGGAACGCTGTAACTTCACTCTGCCTTTCACCATTACAGGTGTCGACTTTGCTGGGCCTTTTCAGATAAAGGCATCCATGTTAAGGTCTCCCACCCCCATGAAAGGCGATGTGGCTGTCTTTGTTTGTTTCACGACAAAAGCAGTGCACCTAGAGTATGTACGAATCTGACAAAGGAGGATTTTCTCGCGGCATTTTCTCACTTCGTCGGACGACGGGGTTTTCCGTCAGAACTCATGAGCGAATACTGGCCATAACTGAGAAAGGCGTGGAGTCGCTATACTTACAAAATAGATGGGAAAGAATTAGAATTCTCCATCATTATTTCAGCCGCCGATGGAAGGAGTATATAAAGGACCTTCATAAAAGGTACCGCTGGAAAACTCACGAAAAGGCGCCAAAGCTTGGAGATTTTGTCTTAATCCATGACGATTGTCTTCCCCCTACAGAATGGCGGCTTGGTTGCATAGAGAAGGTTCCGACGGTCATATACGAGTAGTTGACCTCCGTACTCGAAACGGAACGCTAACCAGCCCGCTCGTTAAACTATGCTTCCTGCCAATCTCAAATAATAGCGAAAACGCGTCTAAATAATCGAAAGCAGAAATAAAAAACCGCAAATATAATATGACAAATTACAATCATATATACTAATAAAATAATGGGTAGACTAATACGATCACCAAACCAAATAAAGTTGGTCACATATAGAAAGATATCCATACTCTATACCACTGAATCCTAACTAAACACGCCCTTTTCTTAATACAGGTAGATATGGATACAGAGATGCATTCCACCCCATAGCCAACAATGCGATCGGCCATCACTGTGCCTCGCCTTGCGGTTATTCCAACAGCGGCGCCCCGTACATCAGCTGCAACCGCACCGTCAACCACCGCTCGTAGCGGTACACGAGCATCTGCAGCCGTTCCGTCTCCTCCAGAGGCGCCTTATCGCATCCGATGCCCCCTTTGTCGACGTCCACACAAACTGCAGCACTGCGGTCTCAACAAAGGCATGACGCCGACACAACGCCAGCAAGTTGCCCAGGCGCATAGGCATTGTCACAATTGTCTGGCACATACACACACGACGCAGGAATGCGACTCCGGGGCTTTGTGCCAAATGTGTGGCAGGCAGCATCACACGTTGCTTCACCGTACCCCAAGGCGAGAGGTCAGTCGGCAGCCTGCCACAAGAATCCGTGGCGCAAACCGACCGCAGCAAACCAATCGTGTGGCACGTCGCCGAAGAACGGTACCCCGTCAGCAAAACATCGCACCTACTAGGCGTAGGCCGAACTATCGCCGCACGTCCGGACTCAGCAACGTTGCAACAGTTACAGCGACTGCTAGGCTGAACATTCGCCTAGGGTGGCCGGGATGGCCAAAAGAGTTAAGGTTACCGCACCGAAGAACTCAAACACACCACACACAAGACAACACTGGCACACTCACCACACCTGGAAACAGCAGAACACCCACACCACACACAACTCATCATACAGCCGCACACACACCGATTAGGATCTCTATACAACACAAAGTACAAAAATATCTGTCCTCGAAGCGAACAGCCCCTTCTCTTAGCGACTGTCGACTAAAAAACACCGAACTTTCCTTTGGCGCGCAAGTAACCTGAGTTTTTGGCTCGTTTTTTATCATTTATATTATACTCTCGCAACCTGTTGCTACAGAGTATAATAGTTTTGTTCACCTATCGGTTGTTTGTATCACCTAAAACTAAACGAGTTAGATATAGGGTTATATATATAAATGATCAGGATGAAGAGCCGAGTTGAAATCCGGGTGACTGTCTGTCCATCCGTCCGTCCGTGAGAGCTCTAACTAGTAAAAATTGAGATATCTTTATGAAACTTAGTAGAAATGTTTCTTGGTACCGTGAGACGGTTGGTATTGCAGATGGGCGTAATCGGACCACTGCCACAAAACGCCATTAATCAAAAACAAATAAATTGCCATAACTATGCTCCGCAATAAGATACAAGACTGTTATTTGGTACACAGGATCACATTAGAGAGGGGCATCTGCAGTTAATTTTTTTTTTTTAAGTGGGCGTGGTCCCGCCTCTAATAGGTTTAATGTGCATATCTCCTAACCGCTAAGGCTATAATAACAAAATTCACTGGAAGCAAATGTTTTAAGCACTTCTATTGACGGTGTGAAAATAGTTGAAATCGGGTGGCAACTCCGCCCACTCCCCATGTAACGGTACTGTTAAAAACTACTAAAAGCGCGAATAAATCAAGCACTAAACACGCCAGAGACCTTAAATTTTATTTCTGGGATGGTATGAGATGACTTTATAGGAACCGCCTTCAAAATTGGACAGTGGGTGTGGCACAGCCACACTTTTAGGTGAAAACCCATATCTTGAGATCTGCTTAACCGATTTCAACCAAATTCGGTGCATAACGTTCTTTTCATGCTTCTATGTGATAGTGCGAAAATGGGCGAAATCGGACTACAACCACGCCTACTTCCCATATAACACCATTTTAAATTCCATTTGATTCTTTCACTTTCCACTATGCAAATCAGGCAACAATAACTGTATCGGGATAAACTTTGCGTGAGTCATGCGACTACAGTATGCCACCTTGTGGCCAAAAATTGTCTAAATCGAACCAAAACTTTTTAAGCCCCTAAGTACTAAATATGTGGACCCCAGTGCCTAAAGTTAACCTTCTACCGAAAATATCAGTCAATCCACAAAGAAATCTCAAACGAGTATACTATTTGACTTTGCGAGAGTATAAAATGTTCGGTTACATCCAAACTTAGCCCTTCCTTACTTGTTTTTATATTCTTTTATTACCTCTCCACTGGTATGCGACGAGGGAGTGCTTGCGTCAAGATAATCTTTTTATAATTATTCATAATCAAATAAACAAATTTTGTAAACATTTTCGAAACGGAAAAACATACAATAATAATTTAATTTGCATACGCGGAGTTTAAAGTGGCAAGTAAGTGGTGGTGTTATCAAAAGATTATTTTAGTTATCAGAGGATCTGAGCTCAAAATTAAGCGGTTAAACAGGGCCTGGTTTGTAGCGACCTGTGAGTTCTTTCTTTTTCAAAGAGGTCTCCAATTAAAACTAATACATATTGAATGACGTCGAGAGCGTGAATTAAAATTTTATGCACTGAAGGAGGAAGATACCAGGAATAATTGGATGTTAGTTCTCTTGCAGTATCTTGAGTAAATTTTCTAAATTTGTCCAAATTAATTTTATACCCTGATGACAAGGCTTGCAGTAATGTTGCACAATTTTCAATTAGCTGCTTTTCTATGCCAGTTATTTCAGATAATTGGGCATCATTGAAAAATTTTGTTGCAGAGTTCTCCCATCATTTGAAGACCCACTGCCACTTGTTTTTGGTTTGTCGACAATTAAAACCAAACCATTTTTTTTTACAAAAATCGTCCTGAATATTTAGTTTCTTTCTTAGGAATCGTTATTTTTCTTCTAGGCCTCTTATTTGCATTGTCTGATTTTAAGTCTATAAAAACGTGACAAAAATATTAAAAAAAAAAGAAAGTTGGCATGTAACGGAGACAATCCAAATTCGTTGCCATTTCGTCGAACTTCTTTTGTTAGTATATGTCAAAATCGTTCATCTTAGTGGGTTTCGCTTGGCATATGTAACACCGCGTAGATAAGGTTTCAGTAAAGGCATTGCAGACTTTGCCATCCACCATAGTTAGTTGAAGAAAATGATTGATATATAATTTTGGTTGGTAGCTGTTTTGAATCCTGTGGGAGTCAATTCTTGAATTTTGTTTTATACATAATTCTCCGTTTATGGTTTTGGTATTACAATCGTAACTTTTTTCAGTCGAAGTTTGATTGGTGTTGCCTACCTAAAAAAAATGAAGATTTGACAGGTAATTAAACAGCTGAATATTTTTAAACAATTTAACAATTTAAGGGTAGGCTTTAGAATACTGTCCCAGGATTTCGGATATAAAATGGGCAAGGGCGGATAGAAGAGGTCCTCCAGATCAAGAGTATACCTATATAGATATAGCCGCGGGAAACTTAAATTTAAAGTATGTATTTTTTTTGATTTAAAATGAACTATACACTTATATTTTTCACTTTTATATCCACTTACACTTCACTAATTCGTTTGTACACATTTATTTTACATTATATAGTGCGAAATTAGCTTTATTTCAATGTTTATATCATTCTGCAATTCTATTAATTTTGACAATAACAAAAGGGTGTTAAATGTCAAATAACCAGTGTTACCATACTAATATATTTTGCAAACACAGAAAAATAAAATAAAAAGAGAGATTATACCCCAAATACAGGAACGATAATCGTTGATGGACACTAATAAATCTTCTAGTTTTTTCCTTTACTTGATACATCTCGGTGTTGGACCGAGGAGGCCCCACCCCAAAAAAAAAGTTCTGCGCAAAAACTCTTTGGTACTCCCCGGTGTTGGACCGACCAGGGTATTTTTTTTTTGAAGCGCGACTGAAGGCAGCCAGCGCAAAAAGGAGTTTTACGCAAAAAAAACTTTCTTACACCCCAGTGTTGGACCGACCAGGGTTAGTTTTTTTGGAGCTCGGCCGAAGGCCGCCAACGAAAAAGTTTAAATAATAATTATTATTAATTAATAAAAAAAAAAAATTTCATAGAGGGTATAACATAATCCTTAACATCAATGTTCTCTACTATTTAATCTTTCTAGTTTTTGGATTCCTGTATTTGCAAAAGATGTAGATAAGGTAACACTGATTATTTGACATTTTGCAACCCTTTTGTTATTGTCAGAACTAATAGAATTGAACGATGATTTAAATATTGAATTAAAGCTATTTTCGCACTACATAATGTAAAATAAATGTGTACAAACGAGTTAGTGGATAAAAAAGTGAAAAATATAAATGTATAATTCATTTTAAATCGAAAAAATACGTACTTTAAACAAATGAAAATTTCAACATTAAACGTTAATATCTCGAAAACTATAAGTCTCCCTTGGCTATATTTTTTTTTCTCTTGATCTTCTCCTCTATCCGTCCATGCCCATTTTTTCCCGAAATTCTGGGACAGTATTCTAAACCTTTACCCAGTTTAATTTAGTTGTTATTTTATTTATTGACAATAAAAAGGGTTTCTAAATAATGTTTGTTGTTAAAATGAGGAATCATGTTGGTTTTTTACTAAATGAGATCAAGGAACACTATCACAAACTCGCCATTTTTAAAATGAATTCGAAGAGGATGGCACTGGCGGGTGGGCGAAGGTTCACTCGGTTGAATTAGAGTTGAAGCAATTCAACGCTGGCAGAAATACGTATCTACCAACATAAAAAGCAAACTGAAATACTTTGAACAAAAAATTCAAATGCCATTTCACATATGCGTGATTATTATGGAGCTGAGGTAGTGCCATATGTCACATTGTTGAGCTGGTATGTGAGAAAATCTGCATCTGGAGAAGCTCGCCAAAGAATATAATGAAATTTACCATCAGTTTTATTCAATTTAGTGACAAACGGAAGCGCAGTAGCAACATGTACAGCTCTGTTTGGATCGTTGGTCCAACCCAAAGTAAGTCATTTAGCGATGTTTGTATCGTAGTTCGGCAAGAGACGTCGCAACTTTGTGGATGCGCTTTAAGGTTTCAGTACGCAGTGATGTGGAATGTAATAGTGTGGTTCATCTAAGTTCGGCGGCTTACTACAGATATGTGACTGCTTCGTACTTTTCCATAAACGAGACTTAGTGGGAATTAATGTCTAGCGTATGTAAAAGACGGCGTTCGATTGCAAGGAATCAGCGATGAGCGATGTCGAATGAGGCTCCAAGTGCAGCGGGATTGTCCTTAAATGGCAGCCTCACAATTATGCGTTCAGTAGTATCTTGATGAGTTATGGCTATAAAGTGACGTTTACAAATCCGATGATCAGGTTGAATAGGTTTGGGTGGCCAGTCATTCAGTTTTGAACTCCCAAAGGCGTTGCATGTTTGTGTCGATAGAGTCTTCGTTAAACAGCAGACATTACTTTGAAAGGGTATAGTGCTTCGACTGGTATCTTCTAGAAACCACCAAGTCAAATAATGTCTTTTGCAATGTAGGTAAATGTTCAAAAGTTTAATTTGACCAACAGCGAGGGCTTCAAAGTATGCTTCTGTTCCAAGCAGATCAATGCGTCGAGGTTTGAAAAAGGTTTCGTCGGCCGAAGTTGTATTAGCTGGCGAATTGCAGTTTACTGTGTCAATTTCAGCGTCAGGTTGGTACGCAATATGGGGTGTGATACCAAACTGGAGTGAAAGTTAAAATGCTGATGTGCGTGACTTAACTGTTGTGGTAGTTCTAGCTTTAAGATTGGTAACTGCATCACCTATACTGCGAATGCCAATATGATACTTTTCTTGACGAAGGTGAATATAATATGAATAATCATAAATATGATGTCGACAAATCTTGAAACGATTTCGAAATGGAAGGAGGTATTGAAGTTACAAATGTAGGCAGAGTTGCGTTGTCATGACGCAAGAACGTAAGTTTCGTTCCGTTACAGGTGCAACAGCGATGCTTCGACGCACACTGACCTACTCCGTGACCATTGCTCAGAGAAATGATCCAGAGGTAGTATTTCTTGGCGGCATCGAACTTATGGTGTGAGGAAAAGTCGGATAAATGCAAAAACTGACAATGGCGTTCTAAAACTTGGGTGCATGGTAGCCAAGTTGGAAGCGATTTGTAATCTAGCGATTCGTTCCATTTGTTACGAATTTGCAGATCCCATTTATCAAAGTCAATGTAAATCAGCATTGCTTGCGCGATATACGATAACGATTCTAACGAACTGAATATAGCTGATGCCTTGTCAATCAAACTACTGTTGATAAGTTTGATTATGGACTCGACATTGTAACTCCGCATGTGAAGGTTCGTCATCAGAGTCCTTTGATACCTCAACTATAGATTTAATTCGTGATATATTGCGTAAAATTTAATGAATGATAAATTGAATTAATTAATAATTGATTGATATCAGTTATTATTAAATTATTCATACTTATATATTATTATAATTCATATATGCCCTCAATTATATATATAACATCTAGAATATATAATATACTTACCTGTATTCCGTAAGCTGTCATTACCTCACACAAGGCCTAAGGACGACAACTTACGTACAAGCCGTAGAACTTAACACATCATCCATTTTTTTCTCAACCGAATTACGCACAGCCTCTCTCTCCAACACTTCGAATATTTCAATTCAACCATGACGAAATGCATGTTGGATTAAAATCGGGCATCCCACAGTAGACATGATCCTCTGAGATGACAATCCTTTGCGTATAAACAGTGTGTTAACCGTTAACTTCCGATGGTGTGCTCCAACGACAGTGGTGCGATAGAACATCATTGGCACGTTTCGAAAGATCATCGTTGCCCACCGCGATGACACATCCCTGCAAGGTAATTCAATCTAGAGGAGGCAAGACAATGTAAGTTATTGGTCTTTCCTACCTTAAAGCACAAAATAAGGCAACCTACGTTGGAATCACTATTGGGAAATATCTCAAACGACGCTTCACGATCGCCACAAAATTTATCTTTCTCGATTTTCAGTTCGGACAACACATTGCTGCTCTCGCTCAACTCTTTGATCACATCATCGGTGAAACCCCTCGAGGTTCTGGTGACCCACATAAGCTAAACCTGTGAAAGAGTTATATTGATAACTTTTTATTTTATTAATTTTGTTCCTATATTTGTTAAAGTACGTATTTTATTCAAACCAAATTAATGCCATCCTTTTGAACGTTCAACGGGTTACGAAGTAATCGCCAATTCTTTGGTTATCACTATTGTTGAAAGTAAAAAATAAAAAATAAAACAATAAAAACGCCTTGTAATACCTGCAATAAATAATGGTACCGCTTAAATCAAAATAACAAATAAATTAAATAATAATAAATCAAATGAAACTTATAGTTTTATTTCTATGTAAATGCATGCTAATTCACTGAGTTAAATACACTTTGCGCACATTTTTTCATTTAATTTTCACTTATCGAGTTGATACGCATAAACACAAATATAATATGACAAATTACAATCATATATACTAATAAAATAATAGGTAGACTAATACGATCACCAAACCAAATAAAGTTGGTCACATATAGAAAGATATTAATACTCTACACCACTGAATCTTAACTAAACACGCCCTTTTCAACATACAGGTAGATATGGATACAGAGATGCATTCCACCCCAATGCCAAGAATGCGATCGGCCATCACTGTGCCTCGCCTTGGGGTTATTCCAACAGCGACGCCCCGTACATCAGCCGCAACCGCACCGTCAACCACCGCTCGTAGCGGTGAACGAGCATCTGCAGCCGTTCCGTCTCCTCCAGAGGCGCCCTATCTCATCCGATGCCCCCTTTGTCGACGTCCACACAAACTGCAGCACTGTGGTCTCTTCAAAGGCATGACGCCGACACAACGCCAGCAAATTGCCCAGGCGCACGGGTATTGTCACAATTGTCTGGCACATACACAGACGACGCAGGAATGCGACTCCGGGGCTTTGTGCCAAATGTGTGAAGGCAGCATCACACGTTGCTTCATCGTACCCCGAGGCGAGAGGTCAGTCGGCAGCCTGCCACACGAATCCGTGGCGCAAACCGACCGCAGCAAACCAATCGTGTGGCACGTCGCTGAAGAACGGTACCCCGATCTGAGTCCCGTCCATGGCGTCAGCAAAACATCGCACCTACTAGGCGTAGGCCGAACTATCGCCGCACGTCCGGACTCAGCAACGTTGTAGCAACGTTGCAACAGTTACAGCGACTGCTAGGCTGAACATTCGCCTAGGGGGGCCGGGATGGTCAAACGGGTTAAGATTACCGCCCCGAAGAACTCAAACACACCACACACAAGACAACACTGGCACACACACCACACCTGGAAACCCCAGAACACCCACATACCACACACAACTCATCATACAGCTGCACACACACCGACTAGGACCTCTATACAACACAAAGTACAAAAATATCTGTCCTCGAAGCGGACAGCCCCTTCTCTCAGCGACTGTCGACTAAAAAACACCGAACTTTGCTTTGGCGTGCGAGTAACCTCATTTTCTTGGCTCGTTTTTTATCATTTATAATTTTTATATTCTTTTATTACCTCTCCACTGGTATGCGACGAGGGAGTGCTTGCGTCAAGATAATCTTTTTATAATTATTCATATTCAAATAAACAAATTTTGTAAACATTTTCGAAACGGAAAAACATAAAATTATAATTTAATTTGCATACGCGGAGTTTAAAGTGGCAAGTAAGTGGTGGTCAAAAGTAAAAAAAATTAGGAGAAGTATTTGAATATAATTGAAACTGTTTAAGTTGATAAATAAAAAAAGTTATAAGATTATTCAAGTAGCTCAAGATCTAAATTTAATAGAATCGAATTTTGTTCCAAAGTAATTATCTTTGACTAGTTATCAGAGGATCTGAGCTCAAAAGTAAGCGGTTAAACAGAGCCTGGTTTGTAGCGACCTGTGAGTTCTTTCTTTTTCAAAGAGGTCTCCAATTAAAACTAATACATATTGAATGACGTCGAGAGCGTGAATTAAAATTTTATGCACTGAAGGAGAAAGATACCAGAAATAATTGGATGTTAGTTCTCTTGCAGTATCTTGAGTAAATTTTCTAAATTTGTCCACATTAATTTTATACCCTGATGACAAGGCTTGCAGTAATGTTGCACAATTTTCAATTAGCTGCTTTTCTATGCCAGTTATTTCAGATAATTGGGCATCATTGAAAAATTTTGTTGCAGAGTTCCCATCATTTGAAGACCCACTGCCACTTGTTTTTGGTTTGTCGACAATTAAAACCAAACCATTTTTTTAAAAAATCGTCCTGAATATTTAGTTTCTTTTTTAGAAATCGATATTTTTCTTCTAGGCCTCTTATTTGCCATTGTCTGATTTCAAGTCTATAAAAATGTGACAAAAATATTAAAAAAAAAAAAAGAAAGTTGGCATGTAACGGAGACAATCCAAATTCGTTGCCATTTCTTCGAACTTCTTTTGTAAGCATATGTCAAAATCGTTCATCTTAGTAGGTTTGGCTTGGCATATGTAACACCGCGAAGATAAGGTTTCAGTAAAGGCATTGCAGACTTTGCCATCCACCATAGTTAGTTGAAGAAAATGATTGATATAGAATTTTCGGTTGGTAGCTGTTTTGAATCCTGTGGGAGTCAATTCTTGAATTTTGTTTTATATATAATTCTCCGTTTATGGTTTTGGTATTACAATCGTAACTTTTTTCAGTCGAAGTTTGATTGGTGTTGCCTACCTAAAAAAATGAAGATTTGACAGGTAATTAAACAGCTGAATATTTTTAAACAATTTAACAATTTAAGGGTAGGCTTTAGAATACTGTCCCAGGATTTCGGATATAAAATGGGCAAGGGCGGATAGAAGAGGTCCTCCAGATCAAGAGTATACCTATATAGATAAAGCCGCGGGAAACTTAAATTTAAAGTATGTATTTTTTTTGATTTAAAAGGAGTTTTACGCAAAAAAAACTTTCTTACACCCCAGTGTTGGACCGACCAGGGTTAGTTTTTTTGGAGCTCGGCCGAAGGCCGCCAACGAAAAAGTTTAAATAATAATTATTATTAATTAATAAAAAAAAAATTTCATAGAGGGTATAACATAATCCTTAACATCAATGTTCTCTAATATTTAATCTTTCTAGTTTTTGGATTCCTGTATTTGCAAAAGATGTAGATAAGGTAACACTGATTATTTGACATTTTGCAACCCTTTTGTTATTGTCAGAACTAATAGAATTGAACGATGATTTAAATATTGAATTAAAGCTATTTTCGCACTACATAATGTAAAATAAATGTGTACAAACGAGTTAGTGGATAAAAAAGTGAAAAATATAAATGTATAATTCATTTTAAATCGAAAAAATACGTACTTTAAACAAATGAAAATTTCAACATTAAACGTTAATATCTCGAAAACTATAAGTCTCCCTTGGCTATATTTTTTTTTCTCTTAATCTTCTCCTCTATCCGTCCATGCCCATTTTTTCCCGAAATTCTGGGACAGTATTCTTAGCCTTTACCCAGTTTAATTTAGTTATTGCTCACGAGAGGGTGAATAATTTTTAAAATGGATATATTATATTATATTACAATGACAAAAATGTTGGGGCTACAACTAATGTGATCATCCATTGATCTTTCTAACACCAAGTTAGAAAATTTATTGACAATAAAAAGGGTTTCTAAATAATGTTTGTTGTTAAAATGAGGAATCATGTTGGTTTTTTACTAAATGAGATCAAGGAACACAATCACAAACTCGCCATTTTTAAAATGAATTCGAAGAGGATGGCACTGGCGGGTGGGCGAAGGTTCACTCGGTTGAATTAGAGTTGAAGCAATTCAACGCTGGCAGAAATACGTATCTACCAACATAAAAAGCAAACTGAAATACTTTGAACAAAAAATTCAAATGCCATTTCACATATGCGTGATTATTATGGAGCTGAGGTAGTGCTTGTTGAGCTGGTATGTGAGAAAATCTGCATCTGGAGAAGCTCGCCAAAGAATATAATGAAATTTACCATCAGTTTTATTCAATTTAGTGACAAACGGAAGCGCAGTAGCAACATGTACAGCTCTGTTTGGATCGTTGGTCCAACCCAAAGTAAGTCATTTAGCGATGTTTGAGTCGTAGTTCGGCAAGAGACGTCGCAACTATGTGGATGCGCTTTAAGGTTTCAGTACGCAGTGATGTGGAATGTAATAGTGTGGTTCATCTAAGTTCGGCGGCTTTACTACAGATATGTGACTGCTTCGTACTTTTCCATAAACGAGACTTAGTGGGAATTAGTGTCTAGCGTATGTAAAAGACGGCGTTCGATAGCAAGGAATCAGCGATGAGCGATGTCGAATGAGGCTCCAAGTGCAGCGGGATTGTCCTTAAATGGCAGCCTCACAATTATGCGTTCAGTAGTATCTTGATGAGTTATGGCTATAAAGTGACGTTTACAAATCCGATGATCAGGTTGAATAGGTTTGGGTGGCCAGTCATTCAGTTTTGAACTCCCAAAGGCGTTGCATGTTTGTGTCGATAGAGTCTTCGTAAAACAGCAGACATTACTTTGAAAGGGTATAGTGCTTCGACTGGTATCTTCTAGAAACCACCAAGTCAAATAATGTCTTTTGCAATGTAGGTAAATGTTCAAAAGTTTAATTTGACCAACAGCGAGGGCTTCAAAGTATGCTTCTGTTCCAAGCAGATCAATGCGTCGAGGTTTGAAAAAGGTTTCGTCGGCCGAAGTTGTATTGGCTGGCAAATTCCAGTTTACTGTGTCAATTTCAGCGTCAGGTTGGTATGCAATATGGGGTGTAATACCAAACTGGAGTGAAAGTTAAAATGCTGATGTGCGTGACTTAACTGTTGTGGTAGTTCTAGCTTTAAGATTGGTAACTGAATCACCTATACTGCGAATACCAATATGATACTTTTCTTGACGAAGGTGAACCATAAGAGCTCCATCCAAGCTCGTACGAACCCATGGAAACTTTAAGTAGAACTAAAGCTGTTTCTAAAATGACTTACCCGTGGCCCGATGACTCCATATGCGAATGCGTGTCGGCTAGGTTGTATGCATGAGGTTTGTTTGAATACGATGTCGACAAATCTTGAAACTATTGCGAAATGGGAAGAGGTATTGAAGTTGCAAATGTAGGCGTTGTCATGACGCAAGTTTCGTTCCGTTACAGGTGCAACAGCGATGCTTCGACGCACACTGAGCTACTCCGTGACCATTGCTCAGAGAAATGATCCAGAGGTAGTATTTCTTGGCGGCATCGAACTTATGGTGTGAGGAAAAGTCGGATAAATGCAAAAACTGACAATGGCGTTCTAAAACTTGGGTGCATGGTAGCCAAGTTGGAAGCGATTTGTAATCTAGCGATTCGTTCCATTTGTTACGAATTTGCAGATCCCATTTATCAAAGTCAATGTAAATCAGCATTGCTTGCGCGATATACGATAACGATTCTAACGAACTGAATATAGCTGATGCCTTGTCAATCAAACTACTGTTGATAAGTTTGATTATGGACTCGACATTGTAACTCCGCATGTGAAGGTTCGTCATCAGAGTCCTTTGATACCTCAACTATAGATTTAATTCGTGATATATTGCGTAAAATTTAATGAATGATAAATTGATAATTAATTAATAATTGATTGATAAATGATATCAGTTATGATTAAATTATTCATACTTATATATTATTATAATTCATATATGCCCTCAATTGTATATAACATCTAGAATATATAATTTACTTACCTGTATTCAGTAAACTGTCATTACCTCACACAAGGCCTAAGGACGACAATTTACGTACAAGCCGTAGAACTTTAACACATCATCCATTTTTTTCTCAACCGAATTACGCACAGCCTCTCTGTCCAACACTTCGAATATTTTCAATTCGATACGCAGCAACCATGACGAAATGCATGTTGGATTAAAATCGGGCATCCCACAGTAGACATGATCCTCTGAGATGACAATCCTCTGCGTATAAATAGTGTGTTAACCGTTAACTTCCGATGGTGTGCTCCAACGACAGTGGTGCGATAAAATATCATTGGCATGTTTCGAAAGATCATCGTTGCCCACCGCGATGACACATCCCTGCAAGGTAATTCAATCTAGAGGAGGCAAGACAATGTAAGTTATTGGTCTTTCCTACCTTAAAGCACAAAATAAGGCAACCTACGTTGGAATCACTATTGGGAAATATCTCAAACGACGCTTCACGATCGCCACAAAATTTATCTTTCTCGATTTTCAGTTCGGACAACGCATTGCTGCTCTCGCTCAACTCTCTGCCTGCGGATGACGGTAAATGATAGATGGGGGGGGGGTGGGGTTCTTTCGAAATTGACGTCATTCTTATTTATTTATTTATAGTTTATTTTTCACGTACAAAAAGATTATTTCTAAAAAGAAATTTCTTCCAGCACACCTAGTAAAATACTAGCTGCCCGCCCCGGCTTCGCCCGTGGTACTTACATGTATTATACATATAAACCTTCTTTAAGAATCAGTCTATATATTTAAAAAAACCGCATCAAAATCCGTTGCGTAGTTTTAAAGATCTAAGCATACTAATAAACACAATACTTAAATAATAACTACAACATTACATAATTATAAAAGTACATATTAATACTATACTTATACTTAAATACATGTCTCATACTAAGGAAAGATAATGTTCTTGTGATATTTTGCAAGTATTTAATGGTATTAATTATTGAACTCATTATTTATTTATTACAAGGTCAAGGCATGTCTACATTATTTTTTTAAACTTTAAATAACATCGTACCTATGAAAATAGTTTGTATGCGACACTGTGTTTATTAAACGAAGATTGGCGGCGACTCGGAGAGTAAAAGAAATCGGCGCTGTTTAAACAAAGTCGGCTTCCTTTGTCTTCGGCGCGCACCGCCACCGCTGCGGACCTGCGGCCTGCGTTTGCTGTCAATCTAAGTACGAATGTGAACGATGCAACACGTTTATCCGCGCAGATTTTTCCATCTCGCGTTTAACGCAAATTCGTTAAATAACAAAATCAGAAAACTATTTTCACTGCTATTTATTACTATAATCGATCCGCGATGGTTATTAACTTACAAAAAGTGCACCAGCGATTGTTTTCTGCTGTGAAGAGACGATATTTTGATAAAACCCCTCAAGCCGCACAAAAGCTTTGCGATGAAATATGGCATAAACTGAAGAGTGAATTTGACCCAAAGAAACAGCGGACGGAACTTGCTAATGCAGCAGAAAGGAAAATTTCGGACCTACTAAAAGATTTACCGGCCATCAGGGAAAACAAAAGCAATACGTCTGTTTTTTCACGACAGAAAGTAAGTCAAAAATTACTCATATTGTAAAGGTAAAAAAAGATTTGATTGTTTGTACTAAAATATACTTAGAAACTACTGGACCAATTTAAAAAATTCTTTAACCTTTACAAGCCGACATTATCCCTGATAAACATAGTATAATAGAAAACTATTGTGTGGTTTTATGAAACCACGGTAAAAGTGAAACTTATTTTCATATCGTAGACATTAAATTAATAATTTTTGGAATAATATTCTATTAAGGGTATTGAAATGGCATGATCATTAAAAGCTTTGATAACATCTGAAAAGACCAAGCGGTCGCACATATGCTCATATATATATAAATATATGTATATAATTATGTGTGCATCTAAACAAATATGAAAGAACGCATACTTTATGTATATCTGTCTACCTACAACATATGTACATATGTATGTAAATATGTATACTAATTGCTTCATGCGAAATCTCACGTTTTTTTGGTTTCATTTCAAAGAATCAATGTGTCGAAGCCAAATTTATAGTAAATCACACAACAACAACATTTTCATTCATGAACGCAGGCTTACTCTTAACAAGCGAAGTTGACTCATTCATAAAAGTAAACGTTATACACATCTTTCCGAGCATGTGTTTGCCCACAAGCGTTTTTTCGCGACGATGGCAAAAGCTAAAAATCATAAATTGAACAACTTTCTGATGTTCCTTCTTGAAAGGAAAAGTGTCAACCCGGCAAACGCAGGAAAAAGTGACAAAAATGGCAACATAGCTCTTGTCGATTTAAAATATTTTACAATTTTAAAATATTTTTATATGGCTCGCAAAAATCTGCGTCGATATACATATATGCATGCTCATACATAAACATACATATTTACGATGGTTTATTGGCAAAGCTGTTAGAGCGGCAAGGGAGCCCTCAGCAAGGGTATGCGGTCAACATTTCGGATGACGACATTAAAGGGGCTTGCCAACAGAAAAGGGTTCATCAAACTCTATCATCTGATGAGGATGAAAGCAGCACTACGAAGAAATCGCGTACCTACAAGGCCCACGCAGAAGATGCAAGCAAGACTTGCATAGCTGCATTGCAAGTAAGCAAATTGGAACAGTCCGAAAATCGGGGACTACTGACTGAAAGTGGATATGCTGAGCTTCAGGAGACGAAGAAATCAATAAAAAAGGAAACTAAGAATTTAGAGAAACTAAAAAGTAGCCAAAAAGCATCAAAAAAATATAGGCAAAAGAAAAAAGAAGCTTTTCAAGCTTTGGTAGCTACAAATCCTGGAGCAGAATCGATAATAACTTTACACGAGCATCCCGGTCGCCCACGGCTGGAAAATGAAGACAATTTAATAAAAACTATTGCCGAAATCGCCATGTATGGAAGTTCAGTGGATAAGAAACGTAGAAGCGAGATAATTCGTTCTTGTCGCACGTTGGATGACCTACCCAAAAAGCTCACTGATGTAGGTTTTGCTTTTGAGATTTCCCTACATATTTAAGACTCATACCCCGCAAATCCAGTTCATTGGAGGGTAAAAGACATGTTAAAACAGCTCCAGTGCGTTTGATTCGAGCTCAAGAAGATTATCATAAGTCTCACCCAGATACTGCGTTCTGCGTCGCTTCCATCCGAAGACTGGAATGTCTTGCATCTCTGATTGGAGATGATTCAGCGTTTATATCTCAGGACGACAAAGCAAGGGTACCAATCGGCCTAACTGCTGCTAACAAGCAAGCATCGTTCATGATGCATGTGGACTATTTAGTCCGCCTACCAGACCATACCTTCGTTGTCGGACCCGGACACAAGTTGATACCAAGTGTCTATGCCGGATGCCGGGTTAATGAAACAAAGCCGATTGGCCAGCCTGACGGAGTGTCCTATAGCGGCCCAACATACATAGCAATTAGGAGTGGAAAACACTCGTCTTCAACTGCAGCAACACACGCCCAAGACTTCGAGAGATTATTGACTCTTGACAACTTTAAGAGTATTTTGAAAACACCCTCGGGGGTGGTGAAGCCAGTGCTGATTTTCACTGTTGACGGAGGTCCTGACGAAAATCCCCGTTACCAAAAAGTCATTGCCTAGGCTGTGCGACATTTTTTGGACCGCAATTTGGACTATATTGCAATAGCATGCAATGATCCTGGACGCAGTGCGTTTAACCGTGTTGAAAAGAGAAGGGCACCACTCAGTCACCAGCTTGCAGGATTAATAATTCCACACGATAAATTTGGCAGTCATCTCGATACCCAGCGGCGCACTACAGACGTCGATTTAGAGAAAAAGAATTTTAAATGTGCTGGGGAAACGCTTGCTAACGTTTGGAACGAGATGGTCATAGACGGGGAAAGCGTAGTGGCAGAGTATATCTGTCCAGATAAACCAGATCCGGAGATTGGCACCCATCCTGGACCTGAATGGTACACCAAGCACGTTAAGGAGTCTCAATATATGTTACAGATTTCCAAATGCAAGATCCTCCCTTATGGATTTATGCCGCCACCCCTGCTGCTTACATCAAATCTGGAAGCAGCGCCTCCTTTAAAAGAGGACGCCAGCTTCTGTCCTCTTTACCTTCAGATAGCACTGAAAGTGAATGTACCTCTTGGACATTTTAAGAAACTTCCATATGACTTCTACTGTCCTACGTTACAAGGCGAGCCAATAGAAAGATGCTGTTCGAAATGTGGTACTTACTTTGTTTCAAAAACCTTTTTGAAGGAGCACAAAAAAAATATGAAAGATTATGTACACGGTTCCCCGGGTCAGGTATTGTTTTACATAGGTACAAAAAAGTATTTTAGCGATAAAGAGCTTATAGCCTTTTTTGTTTCAGTGTTTAATGGAACAGGAAACAGGAGGTCCTGCGGCCCCTCGTCGTAGTGCTCGAATCTTGGGACGGCGAGGAATAGAAGTCCTTCAACAGTTGCATGACGGCGTAACGGGACAGGCACTTGACGTTGAGTGGGTTGAAGACGTGGATGAATCGAGCCAAACCGAATATCGGGAGGAAACGGAGATATTACCCGTGATCCAGAATTTAAAAGAATGGATGAAAACTCCGTGGGAGTTATCCAAAGAAAAGTAAAAAAGTAGTTTAGTAGTATATTAATCAATGATTATTGCCAAAGTATAATAATAAAAGGTGATTCTATAACCAAGTGTATTTATTCGTTTCACTTATACACTCACCTTTTTTCACTTTAACGTAAAATGATACGGCGTATGAAAGGGGAACACGGGCGGAAACTTGCGGACGTCTGATCGGGGCGATTCGCTGATGAGAAAAGAGGAATTCTGGTCTATTGTTACTCCTTTTGAGTGTTGGGTAGTGTAGAGTTGTGGTAGGATGTGATGTGTGTGTGTGGGTGGTCTGTGTGGTGTGATGTCTGCGTGGTGTGATGTCTGCAGGGGTGGTGTGTGTTCGTGTGTGTTAGTGGGTGGAGTCTTCTTGTGGATCGTGTTAATGTGGTGTGTTGGCGCTCAGTGGCGCGTATGGAGGGGGGAGGCGTAACTCATCTAGCCATCCCGGCCCCCCTAGGCGAATTTTAGCCTAGCAACCGCTGTAGTTGCTGCAGCGTTGCAACGACGCTGCTGAGGCCAGTGGAGCGGCGGTATGTTGGCCTGGGCTGCCGACGCCGCGTTGATGCCTCCTGTCGCCTCGGTCTGGATGGAGGTGGAGCTGCCTGTCTTCGGTGGTGCTCCGGATGGTTGCTTTGCTGCGATCTGCGGCTCGGGGCGAGTTGTCGCCCGACGGCCCGCTTTGGGGTGCGGTGCAGCATAGTATGGTGTTGTCTATGGCACAGCTGGCAGAGCGTAACCGACGTACACTCCGGAGTTGTGTGGACCGTAGACAAACAGTTTAGGCAGTGCCCGTGCGCTTGGGCAACCTGCTGGCGTTGTGGTGGCTGCATGCTTCGGAAAATGCTGCAGTGTTGCAGCCGGTGTGTGCGTCGACACAGTGGGCATCGGCTGTGTTGAGGTACCGTTGCCGGTGCTGGTGAAGGTGGTAGTGGTCGCGGGCCATTACGGGGAGCGGTTGCAGGGACGATTGCCGCTGCGGTTCGTGGTGTTGCAGTTGCCCCAGGGCGCGGCACATTGATGGCGGACCTCACAGCTGGCGTTGGTGTTGTTGCCATATCTACTTCCATATTGATCTGTATGAAGAAGTTGGAATGATTATACATTTGTGGCATGTAAATTTATGGCGAATGTGCCACGGTGTGTGGCAGGAATGGATCGATCATTGCGGTTAGAATGTTTGGGTTTTAACCGTTTTGTCATTTGCGGGTTTATTGGTTAGTTATACGACTAATTCATTTGCGTCGCGGTAATATCGGCGGATTGGTTGTTATTTGCGGTTTTGTCATTAGATACGGTTGGCAGAAAACATAATTTCACGAGCGGTCTTGTCAGCGTTCCGCTTTGAGTACGGAGATCAACTACTCGTATATGACCGTCGGAACCGTAATATAATTTTTCTATGCGGCCAAGCCGCCATTCTGTGGGGGGTAGACAATCATCGTGTATGATAACACAGTCTCCAAGCTTTGGTGCCTTTTCTGGAGTTTTCCATCGGTACCTTTTATGAAGGTCCTTGATGTACTCTTCCTTCCATCGACGGCTGAAATCATGATGGAGAATTTTGATTCTTTCCCATCGATTTAATAGGGATAGCGACCCCACGCCTGGCTCAGGTATGGCCAGAATGGGTGCTCCTTTGAGAAAATGCCCTGGAGTTAGGGCTGTGAAGTCGGAGGGATCTTGCGAGAGTGGGGTGAGTGGCCGTGAATTGAGAACGGCTTCAATTCGGATTAATAAGGTAGTGAATTCTTCATAATTGAATTTATAATTTCCAGCTACTCTTTTGAAATGGGATTTGAAGCTTTTTACAGCTGATTCCCATAAACCACCCATATGAGGAGCGCTTGGGGGGATAAACTGCCAATTAATGCCTTGGGGACCATACTTCTGAACAATTTCAGGTGATACTTGTTTAATAAAATCCACAAACTGTTTTTCAGTGGCTCTTTGAGCTCCAATGAAGGTTTTGCCGTTATCGCTCATTAGTTTTGTGGGGAAGCCGCGTCGTCCGACGAAGCGAGCAAATGCCGCGAGGAAAGCCTCCTTAGTCAGACTTGTACATAGCTCGAGGTGCACTGCTTTTGTCGTAAAACAGATAAAGACAGCCACATAGCCTTTCATTATGGTGGGCGACCTTAGCATGGACGCCTTTACTTGAAAAGGCCCAGCAAAATCGACACCTGTGACTGTGAAAGGCAGAGCGAAGTTACAGCGTTCCGGTGGAAGTGCTGCCATAATCTGCGTTCGCAACTTCTGCTTATGCAGAGTGCAGATCTTGCACATGAAAATGCATTTTTTTATTTGGGGCTTAAGTCGGGGAATATAGAACTCTTGGCGGACTATATGTTGCATTAGGCGATGTTCTGCGTGGAGCATAAGTAAGTGGATATAATTGAGGAGTAAAGTGGCAAGTCGAGATTTCTCTGGTATGATTAGAGGATGGCGTTCATTATACGTGAGGCTTGAATTGGCAAGCCGACCATTCGCACGAAGCAGACCTTTCGTGTCTAGGAATGGGTTAAGAACTAAGAGTGAACTCCTTTTGTCAATGGGTTTTGATTCTCTTAATAGTGTTATATCGCGGCTGAAGTAGCGCGTTTGAGTTGATGCGATTAGAGCGACCTTTGCCTTTTGCAATTTCAGGTGCGTCAATGTATCGCATTGGGGGTACTCTGAGGGAACTCCCTTAACTTTAATTTTAAGTCGCTCTATGAACTTTAGCATTTAAGCGATTACCCTGAGTGTTCGTGGGAACGATGAAAATCGTTCGAGAATGTCAGTATCATCCACTGTTGTGTGAAAGGAGTCGATTTTTCGACTTTCTGGGGCAATTATATTGCGCATGGGCGATTGTGGCCAATAATCGGGAGATTCTGTTAACCATCGGGGGCCATTCCACCAGAGGGTGGTGGTGGCAAGATGCAGGGGTTTGCATCCTCTTGTACCTAGATCAGCAGGATTGTCAGCACTGGCTACATGTCGCCACGTGGCTGATCCTACTAGGTCAAGGATTTGAGACGTTCGATTGGAAATATACGTCTTCCATGCATGTGGTGGTTTTTCTACCCAGGCGAGTACGATTTCAGAATCGGACCACAGATATAGTTTGTATTTTGCCATGTTTAAATGCATTCGCACCATGGATACTAGTTTGGCTAGTAGTAGCGCTCCACACAGTTCAAGTCGTGGCAGACTTATTGTTTTTAACGGAGCTACTTTTGCTTTTGCTACTAGTAAGTGGCTTGTGGTCGCAACGTCGCTTTGTGTGCGAACATATATAGTTGCGCAATATGCCTTTTCAGAAGCGTCACAGAAGCCGTGTAGTTCGACTTTGTGCTCTGGGGCATAATTTACCCAACGTGGGATTTGTATCTGTGAGATATCATGTAGATTACACGCAAACTGGGACCACTTTTCTAAACGAAGTGGGTTTACTTGTTCGTCCCAGTCGGTTCCATCTAACCATAATTCTTGTATTAGGATTTTGGCTTGTATCATAATTGGCGAAAGCCATCCTGCGGGGTCGAAAAGTTTTGCCACAGAGGATAAAATTTGGCGTTTTGTTATGGCGGATAATGCTGATATTGACTCTGTAGTGTATGAAAACTGGTCAGATATCGCGTTCCATTGGATCCCCAGAGTTTTTGTTGTACTTTCCTTTTCGAATTTAAGGAAATTAGTGTCCAAGAGATTTTCTTTAGGTATGTCCTTTAAGATATTAGGGTGGTTCGCCGTTATCTTTTTTAACGGAAACCCTGCGGTTTTGAGGGCTTGTGTCACTTGTGCTAGTGACTCGTATGCTTGTGGAAGACTGTGACTTCCAGACAGAATATCGTCTACATACGTTTGTGTTTTTAACACCTGGGTTGCCAGAGGAAACTCTGACTTGGTGTTTTCTGCCAATTCGTGCAGTGTTCGAATGGCTAAATATGGGGCACAGTTGACGCCAAAGGTAACTGTTTTCAATTTATAGTCGCGGAGTGGACTATTGGGAGATTTTCGGAAAATAATTCGCTGAAAATCTTGATCGTCTTTATGTACGACTATTTGTCTTTACATTTTTTCGACGTCTCCGTTAAATACGTATTTGAATATACGCCAATTTAAAATTAGTAGCATTAAATCTGGTTGGAGCGTGGGTCCCGTAAATAGAATATCATTTAGGGAATTCCCCGAGCTAGTAGATCTTGATGCATTAAAAACAACTCTTACTTTAGTTGTTTTTTTGTCTGGCTTTACTACTGCGTGATGAGGCAAGTAAAATGAGTGATATTTGCCATTTGTGATTTTTTCGCATGGGCTTACTTCCCCCATGTGGTTTAAATGGAGGTATTCTTCCAACACGCCATCGTATTCTGGCTTAAGCTCACCTTTTTTAAGTAAGTTTTTTTCCATACTTAAAAACTGCTGTATAGCAGAGATGCGAGAGTGACCTAAGGCGATTGTGTTAGGAAATTGTTGTTTTAGTGGTAGTCGTACGACATACCGACCAATTGAGGTATTCGTTTGAGATTTCCTCAACCTGAGTGGTCATGGTGGTAACTGGTTCCGAAACTAGTCCACTTAGGATCCACCCAAAAATAGTATTTTGTGCCAGAAGTGTATTTGATATTTTCTCAATACCTTCGAGTATAATCTGTGGTATGAGATCGCTTCCTAATAGAAGGTCTATTTGAGCGGGAGTGTTGCAGTTGGGATCTGCTAGCTTTAGGTGTGAAACCTTTTGCCAATGCTAGCTATGTATGTGATAGCTTGGAAGCATATTTGTAAGTTGCGGTAAGACTATAGCTTCTGCTTGTATGTGCTTATCCGCTTGGGGGGAAATTAAGGTAATGGGGCAGATTTTATTAGAGTTTTGAACTACTCTTCCGCCCATTCCTGTAATTTCAAAGTTGGCTTGTTTTGTTGGCAGTTGTAGCCTATTTTCAGCCCTAGACGCTATGAAAGATCGTTGTGATCCTTGGTCTATTAAGGCCCTAAGTTTAAACAGCTCTCCTCGGTGTTCGATGAAGACGACTGCTGTGGGTAGTAGTACCCTACTTTGGTTTTCGCTGTGTAGCGTTTGGGTTTTTAATGCCTTTGAGCAGTATGGTGCTTCTTGGCAATTATCGGGATTTCGCACTTCGGGATTTGCTGTTGCAACTAAACCCGTGGCTCTTTTCATATTTGCGCTGTTTGGGGGTGAGCTGGAAAATGTGCTGTAATGCAGCATTGAATGATGTCGTTTATGACAATAAACGCAATTAAATTTGCTTTCGCACTCTTTAAGTGTATGTGCATGTGATAGGCAATTTGTACAAAGTCTTTTCGTTTTTATAAAATTGTTTCGATCGAAAATATTCATCTTTTTGAATCTCTCGCAAGATTTGAGCTTATGCCCCCCTGTACATAGTTCGCATGACGTTTGCTTATACTGTTCGGATGTGAACGATTGATTTTTAAAAAAACTTCTATTTAAATTGTTATTGCTACTGGTTTGGGGTCTATTAAAGCTCCTATTGAGGTCGTTTTGAACGTTTTTAGTTCTAACTAGTTTTGTGTCTACCCTTTCTGCTATTTCATATTGGGTAGTTAGAAATTCTTTCATTTGCTGCCACGTTGGGCATTTTTTCCGAGATGAGAGCGATTGCTCCCACAAAAGTAACGATTTTTCTGGTAATGCCGCGGTGCATATATTTACCAGAATAGGGTCCCAGCTGTCTATGGGAATATTTTGTGTCGATAAAACCGACAAACAATTAGAAACAGTGGATTGTAATCTAATAAATTCATCACTTGTTTCTTTCTGAATTTTAGGCAAGTTCATTAGTATCGTTACTTGCTTATCGACCAATATTCTTTCATTCTCGTATCTCGCTTTTAGAGCTTCCCAAGCCAGATTGAAATTATCGTCATTTAGTGCGAACTGTTTGACTATGACGCCTGCTTGACCTTTTGTTTTGTATCGGAGGTGATACAATTTTTGTGCATTTGTTAATTTTGGGTGGTTTATGTAAACGGCTGTAAACATGTCCCGGAAGGACGGCCATTGTTCATAGCCACCATGAAAGACTTCGGTATCACATGTGGGCACCTTGAGATGGATGCCTGATTTTGACTCTTGACATTGAGTTTGTGGCAGCTCTACTCTCGGATGTGGAGCAGGTGCTATGGCTTTAATTAATTTTAATTGATCCGAAATCATTGCTTTTGTTTCTTCAAACTGGTCTAAGCAGTTTTCGTACTTGGCGTAAGCCGAGGATTTAAATTTTTCAGGTAGATCTGAGTCGTCAGATTCTACTATTGCGTCATATGCAGCTTGGAGACGTGTCCAGAAATTATCAAGATTTTCCTTTTTGATTTCTAATACCGATTCAGAATTATCCTGAATCGGCGAAGATGAAAATCGAGTGCAGTATCGTATTAGACTGTCAATCTCAGATATAAATTTGGTGTATGAAATATCTTTCACCCGTTTTTGTTTTGTAGCACCTTGCTTTGAGCGTGTAGCTTCTGCAGGTGTACATGGACTTTTTTTGTCAGAAATCATTTTAGGTACTTTTAGCAATTGAGATGTTTTTGATTCTTTTGAGTCTGAGCTCATTTAAAAGATGTACCGAAATAAAATAAAATATTTTCAATATAAGAAATATATGTATATTTGAAACCTCTTTTAAGAAAATAAGGGGTTTTTTTTAACAAAATAATTATCCTTTTTAAACTCGTTTGAGTACCTAACTCTTTTATGATAGTAAGAGTTTTTATTTAATTGAATGAATATATTACGCGTATTTCGTGGTTTATCGTTTTTTTTTTTTTCTTTAATATTATTTAATTGATTAATATTAAACGTAAATGTTTTGTATTATTACTTTTATTTGTAAGTATTATGTGTCCGTAATTCCTATAGGGTATACCTATAAGCGGATCAGCTGATACATATGTACTTGACGTTATGCGCAATTGAGAGCTCGTCTTAGAGATCAATGCACTTTGTACATATGTACATATGTATTTATGTAATATAATATATTATGTTTAAATATTTTTGCGCAATCCTGCTTGTTTTTGTCGGTCAAAGAACAAGGGGTATTGCGAATATGTGCCAATGTGGACTTAGAATATTATATGTATGTATATATGCAATCCTACTTGTTTTTGTTTAACAAGAACAAGGGGTATTGCGGAATATTTGCCAATGTGGACTTTGAAGCGAAGTACTAATGTATGTTTGTATACCTGCGCGTGTATATATGTACGCAGTGCGAAAAGACCGCGAAAAGGAAAGAATATACCGCAGGTATTCTTGTAAAATTTATGTATATACGTATGGATTTCACGTAATATATTTTTGCGGAATATATGTACGCAGTGCGAAAAGACCGCGAAAAGTAGAATAATTTACCGCAGTTGTTAGAGTAGAATTTATATATATATGTATGTATATAAATTTTTAGTGATATATGTATGTATATATTTATATATGTTAAATATAATATGTATGTTAAAATTTATTTTGTACGTTTTGGCATTTGTTTGTGTTTTTTTTTTGTTTTTTTTCTTTTGATTTGCCTTTGCTTATTTTACGCAATCCTGCTTATACTTGATTAAGTATAAGGGGTATTGCTGGAAATTGGTGCAAGTAAATACTTGAATTATTTAGTTTTAGAAATGTTTTTGTGTATTTGAACACAACGGTAAGCATTTAGGTAATCAAGAGTTCGTTGGATATATATTTTTTACCAAACTGTTTTATATCTTAGCGGTATTTTGGTTTTTACCGGAAAAGAAACCGAAATATAGAAACAGTTTGGTAACCGCTTTTTTTATTATTGCCTTTATTAAGACGGATTTTTGTAAAAAATAAACCGCAAAGGCATAAATTTCAACATACATATAATATTAGGAGGATATATACATATATTAAATGGAATCGATACGACTCACTTTGGGGTTTCCGCCAAGGGGTTTTGGGGACAATGTTATATACATATACATAAGCTTGTGCTGTCCTTTCTGTGGCCCAGTCCTCTGCTGCTTGGCTGCGCTGACTATGGTGAGCTGGTGTGGTTGTTGTTGTAGAGTGGCAGGTTTTTTTTTTTATTTAATTCGCGCCCGTTTTTTTATGTATGTAATTTTGTTTTTTTTTTTTGTTGAAACTCGCGCCCGTTCCTAATTTCTTATTATTTCGCGCACGTTGTTGGTTTTTTTTTTTTGTTTTCTATGTGTGTATGTATTATATGTATGCCACTCTGCACCGCACTTCTTTATATATATATATATATTTTTTTTTTTATATGTATATGTGTTGAGCCACTTCACAGCACTTTTTGTTTTTTTTTTATGGAATGTGTATATGTGTTTTTCCACTGCACTACACAGCACTTATGTCTTTTTTTTTTTTTTTGTCGTGTGTATATCTGTTTGTGTCACTGCACTGCACTGTGTTTGTTTCTTTTTTTGTTTTTTGTTTCTCACAGCACTTTTTTTCGTTTGGTTCACTTTTTGGCACCACACTTTGTCACTGCACCGGTTTTTTTTTTTATTTTTATTTTTTTTATGTTTAATTGCCCATAGTGCCGTCCACTAGGGCTCGAAGGACCAATATTTATTCGTTTCACTTATACACTCACCTTTTTTCACTTTAACGTAAAATGATACGGCGTATGAAAGGGGAACACGGGCGGAAACTTGCGGACGTCTGATCGGGGCGATTCGCTGATGAGAAAAGAGGAATTCTGGTCTATTGTTACTCCTTTTGAGTGTTGGGTAGTGTAGAGTTGTGGTAGGATGTGATGTGTGTGTGTGGGTGGTCTGTGTGGTGTGATGTCTGCGTGGTGTGATGTCTGCAGGGGTGGTGTGTGTTCGTGTGTGTTAGTGGGTGGAGTCTTCTTGTGGATCGTGTTAATGTGGTGTGTTGGCGCTCAGTGGCGCGTATGGAGGGGGGAGGCGTAACTCATCTAGCCAAAGTGTTTTAATCATATAATACCATATTTTTGTCAAATCTGGAATGTTTTATTTTGTAAAACTAGTAATGACGATAGGATGATTATAGGTGGGGGGGGGTCTAAAATCTGAAAAAATCGATGACGTAATTTATGGACGGCCCCTAATACGATCACCAAACCAAATAAAGTTGGTCACATATCCAACATATCCGTTGTGGCAACGTTGCAACAGTTACAACGACTGCTGGGCTGAACATTCGCCTAGGGGGGCCGGGATGGTCAAACGGATTAAGATTACCGCCCCGAAGAACTCAAACACACCACACACAAGACAACACTGGCACACACACCACACCTGGAAACCCCAGAACACCCACATACCACACACAACTCATCATACAGCTGCACACACACCGACTAGGATCTCTATACAACACAAAGTACAAAAATATCTGTCCTCGAAGCGGACAGCCCCTTCTCTCAGCGACTGTCGACTAAAAAACAACGCTTTGGCGCGCGAGTAACCTCATTTTCTTGGCTCGTTTTTTATCATTTATAATTTTTATATTCTTTTATTACCTCTCCACGGGTATGCGACGAGGGAGTGCTTGCGTCAAGATAATCTTTTTATAATTATTCATATTCAAATAAACAAATTTTGTAAACATTTTCGAAACGGAAAAACATACAATTCTAATTTAATTTGCATACGCGGAGTTTAAAGTGGCAAGTAAGTGGTGGTCAAAAGTAAAAAAAATTAGGAGAAGTATTTGTAAAGATAACAAATTTGAATATAATTGAAACTGTTTAAGTTGATAAATAAAAAAAGTTATAAGATTATTCAAGTAGCTCAAGATCTAATTTTAATAGAATCGAATTTTGTTCCAAAGCAATTATCTTTGACCAGTTATCAGAGGATCTGAGCTCAAAAGTAAGCGGTTAAACAGAGCCTGGTTTGTAGCGACCTGTGAGTTCTTTCTTTTTCAAAGAGGTCTCCAATTAAAACTAATACATATTGAATGACGTCGAGAGCGTGAATTAAAATTTTATGCACTGAAGGAGAAAGATACCAGAAATAATTGGATGTTAGTTCTCTTGCAGTATCTTGAGTAAATTTTCTAAATTTGTCCACATAAATTTTATGCCCTGATGACAAGGCTTGCAGTAATGTTGCACAATTTTCAATTAGCTGCTTTTCTATGCCAGTTATTTCAGATAATTGGGCATCATTGAAAAATTTTGTTGCAGAGTTCCCATCATTTGAAGACCCACTGCCACTTGTTTTTGGTTTGTCGACAATTAAAACCAAACCATTTTTTTAAAAAATCGTCCTGAATATTTAGTTTCTTTCTTAGAAATCGATATTTTTCTTCTTGGCCTCTTATTTGCCATTGTCTGATTTCAAGTCTATAAAAACGTGACAAAAATATTAAAAAAAAAAAAGAAAGTTGGCATGTAACGGAGACAATCCAAATTCGTTGCCATTTCTTCGAACTTCTTTTGTAAGCATATGTCAAAATCGTTCATCTTAGTAGGTTTGGCTTGGCATATGTAACACCGCGAAGATAAGGTTTCAGTAAAGGCATTGCAGACTTTGCCATCCACCATAGTTAGTTGAAGAAAATGATTGATATAGAATTTTCGGTTGGTAGCTGTTTTGAATCCTGTGGGAGTCAATTCTTGAATTTTGTTTTATATATAATTCTCCGTTTATGGTTTTGGTATTACAATCGTAACTTTTTTCAGTCGAAGTTTGATTGGTGTTGCCTACCTAAAAAAATGAAGATTTGACAGGTAATTAGACAGCTGAATATTTTTAAACAATTTAACAATTTAAGGGTAAGCTTTAGAATACTGTCCCAGGATTTCGGATATAAAATGGGCAAGGGCGGATAGAAGAGGTCCTCCAGATCAAGAGTATACCTATATAGATATAGCCGCGGGAAACTTAAATTTAAAGTATGTATTTTTTTTGATTTAAAATGAACTATACACTTATATTTTTCACTTTTATATCCACTTACACTTCACTAATTCATTTGTACAAATTTCTTTTACATTATATAGTGCGAAATTAGCTTTATTTCAATATTTAAATCATCGTTCAATTCTATTAATTTTGACAGTAACAAAAGGGTTGTAAATGTCAAATAACCAGTGTTACCAAATTAATATATTTTGCAAACACAGAAAAATAAAATAAAACAAGTAAGGAAGGGCTAAGTTCGGATGTAACCGAACATTTTATACTCTCGCAAAGTCAAATAGTATACTCGTTTGAGATTTCTTTGTGGATTGGCTGATATTTTCGGTAGAAGGTCAACTATAGGCACTGGGGTCCACATATTTAGTACTTAGGGGCTTAAAAAGTTTTGGTTCGATTTAGACAATTTTTGGCCACAAGGTGGCATACTTTAATCGCATTATTCACGCAAAGATTTATCCCGATACAGTCAATGTTGCCTGATTTGCATAGTGGAAAGTGAAATAATCAGATGGAATTTAAAATGGTGTTAAATGGAAAGTAGGCGTGGTTGTAGTCCGATTTCGCCCATTTTTGCACTGTGACATAGAAACATGAAAAGAACGTTATGCACCGAATTTGGTTGAAATCGGTTAAGCAGATCTCAAGATATGGGTTTTCACCTAAAAGTGGGCTGTGCCACGCCCACTGTCTAATTTTGAACGCGGTTCCTATAAAGTCATCTCATACCATCCCAGAGATAAAATTTAATGACTCTGGCGTGTTTAGTGCTTGATTTATCGCGCTTTTAGTAGTTTTTAACAGTACCGTTATATGGGGAGTGGGCGGAGTTGCCACCCGATTTCAACTATTTTCACACCGTCAATAGAAGTGCTAAAAACATTTGCTTCCAGTGAATTTTTGTTATTATAGCATTAGCGGTTTAGGAGATATGCACATTAAACCTATTAGAGGCGGGACCACGCCCACTTTTTTAAAAAAAATTTTAACTGCAGATGCCCCTCCCTAATGTGATCCTGTGTACCAAATAACAGTCTTGTATCTTATTGCGGAGCTTAGTTATGGCAAGTTATTTGTTTTTGATTAATGGCGTTTTGTGGGCGTGGCAGTGGTCCGATTACGCCCATCTGCAATACCAACCGTCTCACGGTACCATGAAACATGTCTACCAAGTTTCATAAAGATATCTCAATTTTTACTCAAGTTAGAGCTTGCACGGACGGACGGACAGACGGACGGACAGACGGACAGACGGACGGACAGACGGACGGACGGACAGACAGTCACCCGGATTTCAACTCGTCTCTTCATCCTGATCATTTATATATATATAACCCTATATCTAACTCGATTAGTTTTAGGTGATACAAACAACCGTTAGGTGAACAAAACTATTATACTCTGTAGCAACAGGTTGCAAGAGTATAAAAAGAGAGATTATACCCCAAATACAGGAACGAAAATCGTTGATGGACACTAATAAATCTTTTAGTTTTTTCCTTTACTTGATACATCTCGGTGTTGGACCGAGGAGGGTTATTTTTTTTGAAGCGCGGCCGAAGGCCCCACCCCAAAAAAAAAGTTCTGCGCAAAAACTCTTTGGTACTCCCCGGTGTTGGACCGACCAGGGTATTTTTTTTTGAAGCGCGACTGAAGGCAGTCAGCGCAAAAAGGAGTTTTACGCAAAAAAAACTTTCTTACACCCCAGTGTTGGACCGACCAGGGTTAGTTTTTTTGGAGCTCGGCCGAAGGCCGCCAACGAAAAAGTTTAAATAATAATTATTATTAATTAATAAAAAAAAAATTTCATAGAGGGTATAACATAATCCTTAACATCAATGTTCTCTAATATTTAATCTTTCTAGTTTTTGGATTCCTGTATTTGCAAAAGATGTAGATAAGGTAACACTGATTATTTGACATTTTGCAACCCTTTTGTTATTGTCAGAACTAATAGAATTGAACGATGATTTAAATATTGAATTAAAGCTATTTGCGTTTGCTGTCAATCTAAGTACGAACGTGAACGATGCAACACGTTTATCCGCGCAGATTTTTCCATCACGCGTTTAACGCAAATTCGTTAAATAACAAAATCAGAAAACTATTTTCACTGCTATTTATTACTATAATCGATCCGCGATGGTTATTAACTTACAAAAAGTGCACCAGCGATTGTTTTCTGCTGTGAAGAGACGATATTTTGATAAAACCCCTCAAGCCGCACAAAAGCTTTGCGATGAAATATGGCATAAACTGAAGAGTGAATTTGACCCAAAGAAACAGCGGACGGAACTTGCTAATGCAGCAGAAAGGAAAATTTCGGACCTACTAAAAGATTTACCGGCCATCAGGGAAAACAAAAGCAATACGTCTGTTTTTTCACGACAGAAAGTAAGTCAAAAATTACTCATATTGTAAAGGTAAAAAAAGATTTGATTGTTTGTACTAAAATATACTTAGAAACTACTGGACCAAGTTAAAAAATTCTTTTACCTTTACAAGCCGACATTATCCCTGATAAACATAGTATAATAGAAAACTATTGTGTGGTTTTATGAAACCACGGTAAAAGTGAAACTTATTTTCATATCGTAGACATTAAATTAATAATTTTTGGAATAATATTCTATTAAGGGTATTGAAATGGCATGATCATTAAAAGCTTTGATAACATCTGAAAAGACCAAGCGGTCGCACATATGCTCATATATATATAAATATATGTATATAATTATGTGTGCATCTAAACAAATATGAAAGAACGCATACTTTATGTATATCTGTCTACCTTCAACATATGTATGTAAATATGTATACTAATTGCTTCATGCGAAATCTCACGTTTTTTTGGTTTCATTTCAAAGAATCAATGTGTCGAAGCCAAATTTATAGTAAATCACACAACAACAACATTTTCATTCATGAACGCAGGCTTACTCTTAACAAGCGAAGTTGACTCATTCATAAAAGTAAACGTTATACACATCTTTCCGAGCATGTGTTTGCCCACAAGCGTTTTTTCGCGACGATGGCAAAAGCTAAAAATCATAAATTGAACAACTTTCTGATGTTCCTTCTTGAAAGGAAAAGTGTCAACCCGGCAAACGCAGGAAAAAGTGACAAAAATGGCAACATAGCTCTTGTCGATTTAAAATATTTTACAATTTTAAAATATTTTTATATGGCTCGCAAAAATCTGCGTCGATATACATATATGCATGCTCATACATAAACATACATATTTACGATGGTTTATTGGCAAAGCTGTTAGAGCGGCAAGGGAGCCCTCAGCAAGGGTATGCGGTCAACATTTCGGATGACGACATTAAAGGGGCTTGCCAACAGAAAAGGGTTCATCAAACTCTATCATCTGATGAGGATGAAAGCAGCACTACGAAGAAATCGCGTACCTACAAGGCCCACGCAGAAGATGCAAGCAAGACTTGCATAGCTGCATTGCAAGTAAGCAAATTGGAACAGTCCGAAAATCGGGGACTACTGACTGAAAGTGGATATGCTGAGCTTCAGGAGACGAAGAAATCAATAAAAAAGGAAACTAAGAATTTAGAGAAACTAAAAAGTAGCCAAAAAGCATCAAAAAAATATAGGCAAAAGAAAAAAGAAGCTTTTCAAGCTTTGGTAGCTACAAATCCTGGAGCAGAATCGATAATAACTTTACACGAGCATCCCGGTCGCCCACGGCTGGAAAATGAAGACAATTTAATAAAAACTATTGCCGAAATCGCCATGTATGGAAGTTCAGTGGATAAGAAACGTAGAAGCGAGATAATTCGTTCTTGTCGCACGTTGGATGACCTACACAAAAAGCTCACTGATGAAGGTTTTGCTTTTGAGATTTCCCTACATATTTAAGACTCATACCCCGCAAATCCAGTTCATTTGAGGGTAAAAGACATGTTAAAACAGCTCCAGTGCGTTTGATTCGAGCTCAAGAAGATTATCATAAGTCTCACCCAGATACTGCGTTCTGCGTCGCTTCCATCCGAAGACTGGAATGTCTTGCATCTCTGATTGGAGATGATTCAGCGTTTATATCTCAGGACGACAAAGCAAGGGTACCAATCGGCCTAACTGCTGCTAACAAGCAAGCATCGTTCATGATGCATGTGGACTATTTAGTCCGCCTACCAGACCATACCTTCGTTGTCGGACCCGGACACAAGTTGATACCAAGTGTCTATGCCGGATGCCGGGTTAATGAAACAAAGCCGATTGGCCAGCCTGACGGAGTGTCCTATAGCGGCCCAACATACATAGCAATTAGGAGTGGAAAACACTCGTCTTCAACTGCAGCAACACACGCCCAAGACTTCGAGAGATTATTGACTCTTGACAACTTTAAGAGTATTTTGAAAACACCCTCGGGGGTGGTGAAGCCAGTGCTGATTTTCACTGTTGACGGAGGTCCTGACGAAAATCCCCGTTACCAAAAAGTCATTGCCTACGCTGTGCGACATTTTTTGGACCACAATTTGGACTATATTGCAATAGCATGCAATGCACCTGGACGCAGTGCGTTTAACCGTGTTGAAAAGAGAATGGCACCACTCAGTCACCAGCTTGCAGGATTAATAGTTCCACACGATAAATTTGGCAGTCATCTCGATACCCAGCGGCGCACTACAGACGTCGATTTAGAGAAAAAGAATTTTAAATGTGCTGGGGAAACGCTTGCTAACGTTTGGAACGAGATGGTCATAGACGGGGAAAGCGTAGTGGCAGAGTATATCTGTCCAGATAAACCAGATCCGGAGATTGGCACCCATCCTGGACCTGAATGGTACACCAAGCACGTTAAGGAGTCTCAATATATGTTACAGATTTCCAAATGCTGCACAATGTCACGTAGCAAATTACGCAAGATCCTCCCTGATGGATTTATGCCGCCACCCCTGCTGCTTACATCAAATCTGGAAGCAGCGCCTCCCTTAAAAGAGGACGCCAGCTTCTGTCCTCTTTACCTTCAGATAGCACTGAAAGTAAATGTACCTCTTGGACATTTTAAGAAACTTCCATATGACTTCTACTGTCCTACGTTACAAGGCGAGCTAATAGAAAGATGCTGTTCGAAATGTGGTACTTACTTTGTTTCAAAAACCTTTTTGAAGGAGCACAAAAAAAATATGAAAGATTATGTACACGGTTCCCCGGGTCAGGTATTGTTTTACATAGGTACAGAAAAGTATTTTAGCGATAAAGTGCTTATAGTCTTTTTTTGTTTCAGTGTTTAATGGAACAGGAAACAGGAGGTCCTGCGGCCCCTCGTCGTAGTGCTCGAATCTTGGGACGGCGAGGAATAGAAGTCCTTCAACAGTTGCATGACGGCGTAACGGGACAGGCACTTGACGTTGAGTGGGTTGAAGACGTGGATGAATCGAGCCAAACCGAATATCGGGAGGAAACGGAGATATTACCCGTGATCCAGAATTTAAAAGAATGGATGAAAACTCCGTGGGAGTTATCCAAAGAAAAGTAAAAAAGTAGTTTAGTAGTATATTATATCAATGATTATTGCCAAAGTATAATAATAAAAGGTGATTCTATAACCAAGTGTTTTAATCATATAATACCATATTTTTCTCAAATCTGCAATGTTTTATTTTGTAAAACTAGTAATGATGTCAATTTCGGGAGAAGGGAGGGGGGTGGGTGGTCATTAAGAAATGACGATAGGATGATTATAGGGGGGGGGGGGTCTAAAATCTGAAAAAATCGATGACGTAATTTATGGACGGCCCGTAATACGATCACCAAACCAAATAAAGTTGGTCACATATCCAACATATCCGTTGTGGCAACGTTGCAACAGTTACAACGACTGCTGGGCTGAACATTCGCCTAGGGGGGCCGGGATGGTCAAACGGATTAAGATTACCGCCCCGAAGAACTCAAACACACCACACACAAGACAACACTGGCACACACACCACACCTGGAAACCCCAGAACACCCACATACCACACACAACTCATCATACAGCTGCACACACACCGAGTAGGATCTCTATACAACACAAAGTACAAAAATATCTAAACTAACACCGAACTTTGCTTTGGCGCGCGAGTAACCTCATTTTCTTGGCTCGTTTTTTATCATTTATAATTTTTATATTCTTTTATTACCTCTCCACTGGTATGCGACGAGGGAGTGCTTGCGTCAAGATAATCTTTTTATAATTATTCATATTCAAATAAACAAATTTTGTAAACATTTTCGAAACGGAAAAACATACAATTCTAATTTAATTTGCATACGCGGAGTTTAAAGTGGCAAGTAAGTGGTGGTGTTATCAAAAGTAAAAAAAATTAGGAGAAGTATTTGTAAAGATAACAAATTTGAATATAATTGAAACTGTTTAAGTTGATAAATAAAAAAAGTTATAAGATTATTCAAGTAGCTCAAGATCTAATTTTAATAGAATCGAATTTTGTTCCAAAGCAATTATCTTTGACCAGTTATCAGAGGATCTGAGCTCAAAAGTAAGCGGTTAAACAGAGCCTGGTTTGTAGCGACCTGTGAGTTCTTTCTTTTTCAAAGAGGTCTCCAATTAAAACTAATACATATTGAATGACGTCGAGAGCGTGAATTAAAATTTTATGCACTGAAGGAGAAAGATACCAGAAATAATTGGATGTTAGTTCTCTTGCAGTATCTTGAGTAAATTTTCTAAATTTGTCCACATTAATTTTATACCCTGATGACAAGGCTTGCAGTAATGTTGCACAATTTTCAATTAGCTGCTTTTCTATGCCAGTTATTTCAGATAATTGGGCATCATTGAAAAATTTTGTTGCAGAGTTCCCATCATTTGAAGACCCACTGCCACTTGTTTTTGGTTTGTCGACAATTAAAACCAAACCATTTTTTTACAAAAATCGTCCTGAATATTTAGTTTCTTTCTTAGAAATAATATTTTTCTTCTAGGCCTCTTATTTGCCATTGTCTGATTTCAAGTCTATAAAAACGTGACAAAAATATTAAAAAAAAAGAAAGTTGGCATGTAACGGAGACAATCCAAATTCGTTGCCATTTCTTCGAACTTCTTTTGTAAGCATATGTCAAAATCGTTCATCTTAGTAGGTTTGGCTTGGCATATGTAACACCGCGAAGATAAGGTTTCAGTAAAGGCATTGCAGACTTTGCCATCCACCATAGTTAGTTGAAGAAAATGATTGATATAGAATTTTCGGTTGGTAGCTGTTTTGAATCCTGTGGGAGTCAATTCTTGAATTTTGTTTTATATATAATTCTCCGTTTATGGTTTTGGTATTACAATCGTAAATTTTTTCAGTCGAAGTTTGATTGGTGTTGCCTACCTAAAAAAATGAAGATTTGACAGGTAATTAAACAGCTGAATATTTTTAAACAATTTAACAATTTAAGGGTAGGCTTTAGAATACTGTCCCAGGATTTCGGATATAAAATGGGCAAGGGCGGATAGAAGAGGTCCTCCAGATCAAGAGTATACCTATATAGATATAGCCGCGGGAAACTTAAATTTAAAGTATGTATTTTTTTTGATTTAAAAGGAGTTTTACGCAAAAAAAACTTTCTTACACCCCAGTGTTGGACCGACCAGGGTTAGTTTTTTTGGAGCTCGGCCGAAGGCCGCCAACGAAAAAGTTTAAATAATAATTATTATTAATTATTTGACATTTTGCAACCCTTTTGTTATTGTCAGAACTAATAGAATTGAACGATGATTTAAATATTGAATTAAAGCTATTTTCGCACTACATAATGTAAAATAAATGTGTACAAACGAGTTAGTGGATAAAAAAGTGAAAAATATAAATGTATAATTCATTTTAAATCGAAAAAATACGTACTTTAAACAAATGAAAATTTCAACATTAAACGTTAATATCTCGAAAACTATAAGTCTCCCTTGGCTATATTTTTTTTTCTCTTAATCTTCTCCTCTATCCGTCCATGCCCATTTTTTCCCGAAATTCTGGGACAGTATTCTAAACCTTTACCCAGTTTAATTTAGTTATTGCTCACGAGAGGGTGAATAATTTTTAAAATGGATATATTATATTATATTACAATGACAAAAATGTTGGGGCCACAACTAATGTGATCATCCATTGATCTTTCTAACACCAAGTTAGAAAATTTATTGACAATAAAAAGGGTTTCTAAATAATGTTTGTTGTTAAAATGAGGAATCATGTTGGTTTTTTACTAAATGAGATCAAGGAACACTATCACAAACTCGCCATTTTTAAAATGAATTCGAAGAGGATGGCACTGGCGGGTGGGCGAAGGTTCACTCGGTTGAATTAGAGTTGAAGCAATTCAACGCTGGCAGAAATACGTATCTACCAACATAAAAAGCAAACTGAAATACTTTGAACAAAAAATTCAAATGCCATTCCACATATGCGTGATTATTATGGAGCTGAGGTAGTGCCATATGTCACATTGTTGAGCTGGTATGTGAGAAAATCTGCATATGGAGAAGCTCGCCAAAGAATATAATGAAATTTACCATCAGTTTTATTCAATTTAGTGACAAACGGAAGCGCAGTAGCAACATGTACAGCTCTGTTTGGATCGTTGGTCCAACCCAAAGTAAGTCATTTAGCGATGTTTGAGTCGTAGTTCGGCAAGAGACGTCGCAACTATGTGGATGCGCTTTAAGGTTTCAGTACGCAGTGATGTGGAATGTAATAGTGTGGTTCATCTACGTTCGGCGGCGTTACTACAGATATGTGACTGCTTCGTACTTTTCCATAAACGAGACTTAGTGGGAATTAGTGTCTAGCGTATGTAAAAGACGGCGTTCGATTGCAAGGAATCAGCGATGAGCGATGTCGAATGAGGCTCCAAGTGCAGCGGGATTGTCCTTAAATGGCAGCCTCACAATTATGCGTTCAGTAGTATCTTGATGAGTTATGGCTATAAAGTGACGTTTACAAATCCGATGATCAGGTTGAATAGGTTTGGGTGGCCAGTCATTCAGTTTTGAACTCCCAAAGGCGTTGCATGTTTGTGTCGATAGAGTCTTCGTTAAACAGCAGACATTACTTTGAAAGGGTATAGTGCTTCGACTGGTATCTTCTAGAAACCACCAAGTCAAATAATGTCTTTTGCAATGTAGGTAAATGTTCAAAAGTTTAATTTGACCAACAGCGAGGGCTTCAAAGTATGCTTCTGTTCCAAGCAGATCAATGCGTCGAGGTTTACAAAAGGTTTCGTCGGCCGAAGTTGTATTAGCTGGCGAATTGCAGTTTACTGTGTCAATTTCAGCGTCAGGTTGGTACGCAATATGGGGTGTGATACCAAACTGGAGTGAAAGTTAAAATGCTGATGTGCGTTACTTAACTGTTGTGGTAGTTCTAGCTTTAAGATTGGTAACTGCATCACCTATACTGCGAATGCCAATATGATACTTTTCTTGACGAAGGTGAATCATAAGAGCTCCATCCAAGCTCGTACGAACCCATGGAAACTTTAAGTAGAACTAAAGCTGTTTCTAAAATGACTTACCTGTGGCCCGATGTCTCCATATGCGAATGCGTGTCGGCTAGGTTATATGCATGAGGTTTGTTTGAATACGATGTCGACAAATCTTGAAACGATTTCGAAATGGAAGGAGGTATTGAAGTTACAAATGTAGGCAGAGTTGCGTTGTCATGACGCAAGAACGTAAGTTTCGTTCCGTTACAGGTGCAACAGCGATGCTTCGACGCACACTGAGCTACTCCGTGACCATTGCTCAGAGAAATGATCCAGAGGTAGTATTTCTTGGCGGCATCGAACTTATGGTGTGAGGAAAAGTCGGATAAATGCAGAAACTGACAATGGCGTTCTAAAACTTGGGTGCATGGTAGCCAAGTTGGAAGCGATTTGTAATCTAGCGATTCGTTCCATTTGTTACGAGTTTGCAGATCCCATTTATCAAAGTCAATGTAAATCAGCATTGCTTGCGCGATATACGATAACGATTCTAACGAACTGAATATAGCTGATGCCTTGTCAATCAAACTACTGTTGATAAGTTTGATTATGGACTCGACATTGTAACTCCGCATGTGAAGGTTCGTCATCAGAGTCCTTTGATACCTCAACTATAGATTTAATTCGTGATATATTGCGTAAAATTTAATGAATGATAAATTGAATTAATTAATAATTGATTGATATCAGTTATTATTAAATTATTCATACTTATATATTATTATAATTCATATATGCCCTCAATTATATATATAACATCTAGAATATATAATTTACTTACCTGTATTCCGTAAGCTGTCATTACCTCACACAAGGCCTAAGGACGACAACTTACGTACAAGCCGTAGAACAACCGAATTACGCACAGCCTCTCTCTCCAACACTTCGAATATTTCAATTCAACCATGACGAAATGCATGTTGGATTAAAATCGGGCATCCCACAGTAGACATGATCCTCTGAGATGACAATCCTTTGCGTATAAACAGTGTGTTAACCGTTAACTTCCGATGGTGTGCTCCAACGACAGTGGTGCGATAGAACATCATTGGCACGTTTCGAAAGATCATCGTTGCCCACCGCGATGACACATCCCTGCAAGGTAATTCAATCTAGAGGAGGCAAGACAATGTAAGTTATTGGTCTTTCCTACCTTAAAGCACAAAATAAGGCAACCTACGTTGGAATCACTATTGGGAAATATCTCAAACGACGCTTCACGATCGCCACAAAATTTATCTTTCTCGATTTTCAGTTCGGACAACACATTGCTGCTCTCGCTCAACTCTTTGATCACATCATCGGTGAAACCCCTCGAGGTTCTGGTGACCCACATAAGCTAAACCTGTGAAAGAGTTATATTGATAACTTTTTATTTTATTAATTTTGTTCCTATATTTGTTAAAGTACGTATTTTATTCAAACCAAATTAATGCCATCCTTTTGAACGTTCAACGGGTTACGAAGTAATCGCCAATTCTTTGGTTATCACTATTGTTGAAAGTAAAAAATAAAAAATAAAACAATAAAAACGCCTTGTAATACCTGCAATAAATAATGGTACCGCTTAAATCAAAATAACAAATTAAATAATAATAAATCAAATGAAACTTATAGTTTTATTTCTATGTAAATGCATGCTAATTCACTGAGTTAAATACACTTTGCGCACATTTTTTCATTTAATTTTCACTTATCGAGTTGATACGCATAAACACAAATATAATATGACAAATTACAATCATATATACTAATAAAATAATAGGTAGACTAATACGATCACCAAACCAAATAAAGTTGGTCACATATAGAAAGATATTAATACTCTACACCACTGAATCGTAACTAAACACGCCCTTTTCAACATACAGGTAGATATGGATACAGAGATGCATTCCACCCCAATGCCAACAATGCGATCGGCCATCACTGTGCCTCGCCTTGGGGTTATTCCAACAGCGACGCCCCGTACATCAGCCGCAACCGCACCGTCAACCACCGCTCGTAGCGGTACACGAGCATCTGCAGCCGTTCCGTCTCCTCCAGAGGCGCCCTATCTCATCCGATGCCCCCTTTGTCGACGTCCACACAAACTGCAGCACTGTGGTCTCTTCAAAGGCATGACGCCGACACAACGCCAGCAAATTGCCCAGGCGCACGGGTATTGTCACAATTGTCTGGCACATACACACACGACGCAGGAATGCGACTCCGGGGCTTTGTGCCAAATGTGTGAAGGCAGCATCACACGTTGCTTCATCGTACCCCGAGGCGAGAGGTCAGTCGGCAGCCTGCCACACGAATCCGTGGCGCAAACCGACCGCAGCAAACCAATCGTGTGGCACGTCGCTGAAGAACGGTACCCCGATCTGAGTCCCGTCCATGGCGTCAGCAAAACATCGCACCTACTAGGCGTAGGCCGAACTATCGCCGCACGTCCGGACTCAGCAACGTTGTAGCAACGTTGCAACAGTTACAGCGACTGCTAGGCTGAACATTCGCCTAGGGGGGCCGGGATGGTCAAACGGGTTAAGATTACCGCCCCGAAGAACTCAAACACACCACACACAAGACAACACTGGCACACACACCACACCTGGAAACCCCAGAACACCCACATACCACACACAACTCATCATACAGCTGCACACACACCGACTAGGACCTCTATACAACACAAAGTACAAAAATATCTGTCCTCGAAGCGGACAGCCCCTTCTCTCAGCGACTGTCGACTAAAAAACACCGAACTTTGCTTTGGCGCGCGAGTAACCTCATTTTCTTGGCTCGTTTTTTATCATTTATAATTTTTATATTCTTTTATTACCTCTCCACTGGTATGCGACGAGGGAGTGCTTGCGTCAAGATAATCTTTTTATAATTATTCATATTCAAATAAACAAATTTTGTAAACATTTTCGAAACGGAAAAACATAAAATTATAATTTAATTTGCATACGCGGAGTTTAAAGTGGCAAGTAAGTGGTGGTCAAAAGTAAAAAAAATTAGGAGAAGTATTTGAATATAATTGAAACTGTTTAAGTTGATAAATAAAAAAAGTTATAAGATTATTCAAGTAGCTCAAGATCTAAATTTAATAGAATCGAATTTTGTTCCAAAGTAATTATCTTTGACTAGTTATCAGAGGATCTGAGCTCAAAAGTAAGCGGTTAAACAGAGCCTGGTTTGTAGCGACCTGTGAGTTCTTTCTTTTTCAAAGAGGTCTCCAATTAAAACTAATACATATTGAATGACGTCGAGAGCGTGAATTAAAATTTTATGCACTGAAGGAGAAAGATACCAGAAATAATTGGATGTTAGTTCTCTTGCAGTATCTTGAGTAAATTTTCTAAATTTGTCCACATTAATTTTATACCCTGATGACAAGGCTTGCAGTAATGTTGCACAATTTTCAATTAGCTGCTTTTCTGTGCCAGTTATTTCAGATAATTGGGCATCATTGAAAAATTTTGTTGCAGAGTTCCCATCATTTGAAGACCCACTGCCACTTGTTTTTGGTTTGTCGACAATTAAAACCAAACCATTTTTTTAAAAAATCGTCCTGAATATTTAGTTTCTTTTTTAGAAATCGATATTTTTCTTCTAGGCCTCTTATTTGCCATTGTCTGATTTCAAGTCTATAAAAATGTGACAAAAATATTAAAAAAAAAAAAGAAAGTTGGCATGTAACGGAGACAATCCAAATTCGTTGCCATTTCTTCGAACTTCTTTTGTAAGCATATGTCAAAATCGTTCATCTTAGTAGGTTTGGCTTGGCATATGTAACACCGCGAAGATAAGGTTTCAGTAAAGGCATTGCAGACTTTGCCATCCACCATAGTTAGTTGAAGAAAATGATTGATATAGAATTTTCGGTTGGTAGCTGTTTTGAATCCTGTGGGAGTCAATTCTTGAATTTTGTTTTATATATAATTCTCCGTTTATGGTTTTGGTATTACAATCGTAACTTTTTTCAGTCGAAGTTTGATTGGTGTTGCCTACCTAAAAAAATGAAGATTTGACAGGTAATTAAACAGCTGAATATTTTTAAACAATTTAACAATTTAAGGGTAGGCTTTAGAATACTGTCCCAGGATTTCGGATATAAAATGGGCAAGGGCGGATAGAAGAGGTCCTCCAGATCAAGAGTATACCTATATAGATAAAGCCGCGGGAAACTTAAATTTAAAGTATGTATTTTTTTTGATTTAAAAGGAGTTTTACGCAAAAAAAACTTTCTTACACCCCAGTGTTGGACCGACCAGGGTTAGTTTTTTTGGAGCTCGGCCGAAGGCCGCCAACGAAAAAGTTTAAATAATAATTATTATTAATTAATAAAAAAAAAATTTCATAGAGGGTATAACATAATCCTTAACATCAATGTTCTCTAATATTTAATCTTTCTAGTTTTTGGATTCCTGTATTTGCAAAAGATGTAGATAAGGTAACACTGATTATTTGACATTTTGCAACCCTTTTGTTATTGTCAGAACTAATAGATTTGAACGATGATTTAAATATTGAATTAAAGCTATTTTCGCACTACATAATGTAAAATAAATGTGTACAAACGAGTTAGTGGATAAAAAAGTGAAAAATATAAATGTATAATTCATTTTAAATCGAAAAAATACGTACTTTAAACAAATGAAAATTTCAACATTAAACGTTAATATCTCGAAAACTATAAGTCTCCCTTGGCTATATTTTTTTTTCTCTTAATCTTCTCCTCTATCCGTCCATGCCCATTTTTTCCCGAAATTCTGGGACAGTATTCTAAACCTTTACCCAGTTTAATTTAGTTATTGCTCACGAGAGGGTGAATAATTTTTAAAATGGATATATTATATTATATTACAATGACAAAAATGTTGGGGCCACAACTAATGTGATCATCCATTGATCTTTCTAACACCAAGTTAGAAAATTTATTGACAATAAAAAGGGTTTCTAAATAATGTTTGTTGTTAAAATGAGGAATCATGTTGGTTTTTTACTAAATGAGATCAAGGAACACTATCACAAACTCGCCATTTTTAAAATGAATTCGAAGAGGATGGCACTGGCGGGTGGGCGAAGGTTCACTCGGTTGAATTAGAGTTGAAGCAATTCAACGCTGGCAGAAATACGTATCTACCAACATAAAAAGCAAACTGAAATACTTTGAACAAAAAATTCAAATGCCATTCCACATATGCGTGATTATTATGGAGCTGAGGTAGTGCCATATGTCACATTGTTGAGCTGGTATGTGAGAAAATCTGCATATGGAGAAGCTCGCCAAAGAATATAATGAAATTTACCATCAGTTTTATTCAATTTAGTGACAAACGGAAGCGCAGTAGCAACATGTACAGCTCTGTTTGGATCGTTGGTCCAACCCAAAGTAAGTCATTTAGCGATGTTTGAGTCGTAGTTCGGCAAGAGACGTCGCAACTATGTGGATGCGCTTTAAGGTTTCAGTACGCAGTGATGTGGAATGTAATAGTGTGGTTCATCTACGTTCGGCGGCGTTACTACAGATATGTGACTGCTTCGTACTTTTCCATAAACGAGACTTAGTGGGAATTAGTGTCTAGCGTATGTAAAAGACGGCGTTCGATTGCAAGGAATCAGCGATGAGCGATGTCGAATGAGGCTCCAAGTGCAGCGGGATTGTCCTTAAATGGCAGCCTCACAATTATGCGTTCAGTAGTATCTTGATGAGTTATGGCTATAAAGTGACGTTTACAAATCCGATGATCAGGTTGAATAGGTTTGGGTGGCCAGTCATTCAGTTTTGAACTCCCAAAGGCGTTGCATGTTTGTGTCGATAGAGTCTTCGTTAAACAGCAGACATTACTTTGAAAGGGTATAGTGCTTCGACTGGTATCTTCTAGAAACCACCAAGTCAAATAATGTCTTTTGCAATGTAGGTAAATGTTCAAAAGTTTAATTTGACCAACAGCGAGGGCTTCAAAGTATGCTTCTGTTCCAAGCAGATCAATGCGTCGAGGTTTACAAAAGGTTTCGTCGGCCGAAGTTGTATTAGCTGGCGAATTGCAGTTTACTGTGTCAATTTCAGCGTCAGGTTGGTACGCAATATGGGGTGTGATACCAAACTGGAGTGAAAGTTAAAATGCTGATGTGCGTTACTTAACTGTTGTGGTAGTTCTAGCTTTAAGATTGGTAACTGCATCACCTATACTGCGAATGCCAATATGATACTTTTCTTGACGAAGGTGAATCATAAGAGCTCCATCCAAGCTCGTACGAACCCATGGAAACTTTAAGTAGAACTAAAGCTGTTTCTAAAATGACTTACCCGTGGCCCGATGTCTCCATATGCGAATGCGTGTCGGCTAGGTTATATGCATGAGGTTTGTTTGAATACGATGTCGACAAATCTTGAAACGATTTCGAAATGGAAGGAGGTATTGAAGTTACAAATGTAGGCAGAGTTGCGTTGTCATGACGCAAGAACGTAAGTTTCGTTCCGTTACAGGTGCAACAGCGATGCTTCGACGCACACTGAGCTACTCCGTGACCATTGCTCAGAGAAATGATCCAGAGGTAGTATTTCTTGGCGGCATCGAACTTATGGTGTGAGGAAAAGTCGGATAAATGCAGAAACTGACAATGGCGTTCTAAAACTTGGGTGCATGGTAGCCAAGTTGGAAGCGATTTGTAATCTAGCGATTCGTTCCATTTGTTACGAATTTGCAGATCCCATTTATCAAAGTCAATGTAAATCAGCATTGCTTGCGCGATATACGATAACGATTCTAACGAACTGAATATAGCTGATGCCTTGTCAATCAAACTACTGTTGATAAGTTTGATTATGGACTCGACATTGTAACTCCGCATGTGAAGGTTCGTCATCAGAGTCCTTTGATACCTCAACTATAGATTTAATTCGTGATATATTGCGTAAAATTTAATGAATGATAAATTGAATTAATTAATAATTGATTGATATCAGTTATTATTAAATTATTCATACTTATATATTATTATAATTCATATATGCCCTCAATTATATATATAACATCTAGAATATATAATTTACTTACCTGTATTCCGTAAGCTGTCATTACCTCACACAAGGCCTAAGGACGACAACTTACGTACAAGCCGTAGAACTTAACACATCATCCATTTTTTTCTCAACCGAATTACGCACAGCCTCTCTCTCCAACACTTCGAATATTTCAATTCAACCATGACGAAATGCATGTTGGATTAAAATCGGGCATCCCACAGTAGACATGATCCTCTGAGATGACAATCCTTTGCGTATAAACAGTGTGTTAACCGTTAACTTCCGATGGTGTGCTCCAACGACAGTGGTGCGATAGAACATCATTGGCACGTTTCGAAAGATCATCGTTGCCCACCGCGATGACACATCCCTGCAAGGTAATTCAATCTAGAGGAGGCAAGACAATGTAAGTTATTGGTCTTTCCTACCTTAAAGCACAAAATAAGGCAACCTACGTTGGAATCACTATTGGGAAATATCTCAAACGACGCTTCACGATCGCCACAAAATTTATCTTTCTCGATTTTCAGTTCGGACAACACATTGCTGCTCTCGCTCAACTCTTTGATCACATCATCGGTGAAACCCCTCGAGGTTCTGGTGACCCACATAAGCTAAACCTGTGAAAGAGTTATATTGATAACTTTTTATTTTATTAATTTTGTTCCTATATTTGTTAAAGTACGTATTTTATTCAAACCAAATTAATGCCATCCTTTTGAACGTTCAACGGGTTACGAAGTAATCGCCAATTCTTTGGTTATCACTATTGTTGAAAGTAAAAAATAAAAAATAAAACAATAAAAACGCCTTGTAATACCTGCAATAAATAATGGTACCGCCTTAATCAAAATAACAAATAAATTAAATAATAATAAATCAAATGAAACTTATAGTTTTATTTCTATGTAAATGCATGCTAATTCACTGAGTTAAATACACTTTGCGCACATTTTTTCATTTAATTTTCACTTATCGAGTTGATACGCATAAACACAAATATAATATGACAAATTACAATCATATATACTAATAAAATAATAGGTAGACTAATACGATCACCAAACCAAATAAAGGTGGTCACATATAGAAAGATATTAATACTCTACACCACTGAATCGTAACTAAACACGCCCTTTTCAACATACAGGTAGATATGGATACAGAGATGCATTCCACCCCAATGCCAACAATGCGATCGGCCATCACTGTGCCTCGCCTTGGGGTTATTCCAACAGCGACGCCCCGTACATCAGCCGCAACCGCACCGTCAACCACCGCTCGTAGCGGTACACGAGCATCTGCAGCCGTTCCGTCTCCTCCAGAGGCGCCCTATCTCATCCGATGCCCCCTTTGTCGACGTCCACACAAACTGCAGCACTGTGGTCTCTTCAAAGGCATGACGCCGACACAACGCCAGCAAATTGCCCAGGCGCACGGGTATTGTCACAATTGTCTGGCACATACACACACGACGCAGGAATGCGACTCCGGGGCTTTGTGCCAAATGTGTGAAGGCAGCATCACACGTTGCTTCATCGTACCCCGAGGCGAGAGGTCAGTCGGCAGCCTGCCACACGAATCCGTGGCGCAAACCGACCGCAGCAAACCAATCGTGTGGCACGTCGCTGAAGAACGGTACCCCGATCTGAGTCCCGTCCATGGCGTCAGCAAAACATCGCACCTACTAGGCGTAGGCCGAACTATCGCCGCACGTCCGGACTCAGCAACGTTGTAGCAACGTTGCAACAGTTACAGCGACTGCTAGGCTGAACATTCGCCTAGGGGGGCCGGGATGGTCAAACGGGTTAAGATTACCGCCCCGAAGAACTCAAACACACCACACACAAGACAACACTGGCACACACACCACACCTGGAAACCCCAGAACACCCACATACCACACACAACTCATCATACAGCTGCACACACACCGACTAGGACCTCTATACAACACAAAGTACAAAAATATCTGTCCTCGAAGCGGACAGCCCCTTCTCTCAGCGACTGTCGACTAAAAAACACCGAACTTTGCTTTGGCGTGCGAGTAACCTCATTTTCTTGGCTCGTTTTTTATCATTTATAATTTTTATATTCTTTTATTACCTCTCCACTGGTATGCGACGAGGGAGTGCTTGCGTCAAGATAATCTTTTTATAATTATTCATATTCAAATAAACAAATTTTGTAAACATTTTCGAAACGGAAAAACATAAAATTATAATTTAATTTGCATACGCGGAGTTTAAAGTGGCAAGTAAGTGGTGGTCAAAAGTAAAAAAAATTAGGAGAAGTATTTGAATATAATTGAAACTGTTTAAGTTGATAAATAAAAAAAGTTATAAGATTATTCAAGTAGCTCAAGATCTAAATTTAATAGAATCGAATTTTGTTCCAAAGTAATTATCTTTGACTAGTTATCAGAGGATCTGAGCTCAAAAGTAAGCGGTTAAACAGAGCCTGGTTTGTAGCGACCTGTGAGTTCTTTCTTTTTCAAAGAGGTCTCCAATTAAAACTAATACATATTGAATGACGTCGAGAGCGTGAATTAAAATTTTATGCACTGAAGGAGAAAGATACCAGAAATAATTGGATGTTAGTTCTCTTGCAGTATCTTGAGTAAATTTTCTAAATTTGTCCACATTAATTTTATACCCTGATGACAAGGCTTGCAGTAATGTTGCACAATTTTCAATTAGCTGCTTTTCTATGCCAGTTATTTCAGATAATTGGGCATCATTGAAAAATTTTGTTGCAGAGTTCCCATCATTTGAAGACCCACTGCCACTTGTTTTTGGTTTGTCGACAATTAAAACCAAACCATTTTTTTAAAAAATCGTCCTGAATATTTAGTTTCTTTTTTAGAAATCGATATTTTTCTTCTAGGCCTCTTATTTGCCATTGTCTGATTTCAAGTCTATAAAAATGTGACAAAAATATTAAAAAAAAAAAAAGAAAGTTGGCATGTAACGGAGACAATCCAAATTCGTTGCCATTTCTTCGAACTTCTTTTGTAAGCATATGTCAAAATCGTTCATCTTAGTAGGTTTGGCTTGGCATATGTAACACCGCGAAGATAAGGTTTCAGTAAAGGCATTGCAGACTTTGCCATCCACCATAGTTAGTTGAAGAAAATGATTGATATAGAATTTTCGGTTGGTAGCTGTTTTGAATCCTGTGGGAGTCAATTCTTGAATTTTGTTTTATATATAATTCTCCGTTTATGGTTTTGGTATTACAATCGTAACTTTTTTCAGTCGAAGTTTGATTGGTGTTGCCTACCTAAAAAAATGAAGATTTGACAGGTAATTAAACAGCTGAATATTTTTAAACAATTTAACAATTTAAGGGTAGGCTTTAGAATACTGTCCCAGGATTTCGGATATAAAATGGGCAAGGGCGGATAGAAGAGGTCCTCCAGATCAAGAGTATACCTATATAGATAAAGCCGCGGGAAACTTAAATTTAAAGTATGTATTTTTTTTGATTTAAAAGGAGTTTTACGCAAAAAAAACTTTCTTACACCCCAGTGTTGGACCGACCAGGGTTAGTTTTTTTGGAGCTCGGCCGAAGGCCGCCAACGAAAAAGTTTAAATAATAATTATTATTAATTAATAAAAAAAAAATTTCATAGAGGGTATAACATAATCCTTAACATAAATGTTCTCTAATATTTAATCTTTCTAGTTTTTGGATTCCTGTATTTGCAAAAGATGTAGATAAGGTAACACTGATTATTTGACATTTTGCAACCCTTTTGTTATTGTCAGAACTAATAGATTTGAACGATGATTTAAATATTGAATTAAAGCTATTTTCGCACTACATAATGTAAAATAAATGTGTACAAACGAGTTAGTGGATAAAAAAGTAAAAAATATAAATGTATAATTCATTTTAAATCGAAAAAATACGTACTTTAAACAAATTAAAATTTCAACATTAAACGTTAATATCTCGAAAACTATAAGTCTCCCTTGGCTATATTTTTTTTCTCTTAATCTTCTCCTCTATCCGTCCATGCCCATTTTTTCCCGAAATTCTGGGACAGTATTCTAAACCTTTACCCAGTTTAATTTAGTTATTGCTCACGAGAGGGTGAATAATTTTTAAAATGGATATATTATATTATATTACAATGACAAAAATGTTGGGGCCACAACTAATGTGATCATCCATTGATCTTTCTAACACCAAGTTAGAAAATTTATTGACAATAAAAAGGGTTTCTAAATAATGTTTGTTGTTAAAATGAGGAATCATGTTGGTTTTTTACTAAATGAGATCAAGGAACACTATCACAAACTCGCCATTTTTAAAATGAATTCGAAGAGGATGGCACTGGCGGGTGGGCGAAGGTTCACTCGGTTGAATTAGAGTTGAAGCAATTCAACGCTGGCAGAAATACGTATCTACCAACATAAAAAGCAAACTGAAATACTTTGAACAAAAAATTCAAATGCCATTCCACATATGCGTGATTATTATGGAGCTGAGGTAGTGCCATATGTCACATTGTTGAGCTGGTATGTGAGAAAATCTGCATATGGAGAAGCTCGCCAAAGAATATAATGAAATTTACCATCAGTTTTATTCAATTTAGTGACAAACGGAAGCGCAGTAGCAACATGTACAGCTCTGTTTGGATCGTTGGTCCAACCCAAAGTAAGTCATTTAGCGATGTTTGAGTCGTAGTTCGGCAAGAGACGTCGCAACTATGTGGATGCGCTTTAAGGTTTCAGTACGCAGTGATGTGGAATGTAATAGTGTGGTTCATCTACGTTCGGCGGCGTTACTACAGATATGTGACTGCTTCGTACTTTTCCATAAACGAGACTTCGTGGGAATTAGTGTCTAGCGTATGTAAAAGACGGCGTTCGATTGCAAGGAATCAGCGATGAGCGATGTCGAATGAGGCTCCAAGTGCAGCGGGATTGTCCTTAAATGGCAGCCTCACAATTATGCGTTCAGTAGTATCTTGATGAGTTATGGCTATAAAGTGACGTTTACAAATCCGATGATCAGGTTGAATAGGTTTGGGTGGCCAGTCATTCAGTTTTGAACTCCCAAAGGCGTTGCATGTTTGTGTCGATAGAGTCTTCGTTAAACAGCAGACATTACTTTGAAAGGGTATAGTGCTTCGACTGGTATCTTCTAGAAACCACCAAGTCAAATAATGTCTTTTGCAATGTAGGTAAATGTTCAAAAGTTTAATTTGACCAACAGCGAGGGCTTCAAAGTATGCTTCTGTTCCAAGCAGATCAATGCGTCGAGGTTTACAAAAGGTTTCGTCGGCCGAAGTTGTATTAGCTGGCGAATTGCAGTTTACTGTGTCAATTTCAGCGTCAGGTTGGTACGCAATATGGGGTGTGATACCAAACTGGAGTGAAAGTTAAAATGCTGATGTGCGTTACTTAACTGTTGTGGTAGTTCTAGCTTTAAGATTGGTAACTGCATCACCTATACTGCGAATGCCAATATGATACTTTTCTTGACGAAGGTGAATCATAAGAGCTCCATCCAAGCTCGTACGAACCCATGGAAACTTTAAGTAGAACTAAAGCTGTTTCTAAAATGACTTACCCGTGGCCCGATGTCTCCATATGCGAATGCGTGTCGGCTAGGTTATATGCATGAGGTTTGTTTGAATACGATGTCGACAAATCTTGAAACGATTTCGAAATGGAAGGAGGTATTGAAGTTACAAATGTAGGCAGAGTTGCGTTGTCATGACGCAAGAACGTAAGTTTCGTTCCGTTACAGGTGCAACAGCGATGCTTCGACGCACACTGAGCTACTCCGTGACCATTGCTCAGAGAAATGATCCAGAGGTAGTATTTCTTGGCGGCATCGAACTTATGGTGTGAGGAAAAGTCGGATAAATGCAGAAACTGACAATGGCGTTCTAAAACTTGGGTGCATGGTAGCCAAGTTGGAAGCGATTTGTAATCTAGCGATTCGTTCCATTTGTTACGAATTTGCAGATCCCATTTATCAAAGTCAATGTAAATCAGCATTGCTTGCGCGATATACGATAACGATTCTAACGAACTGAATATAGCTGATGCCTTGTCAATCAAACTACTGTTGATAAGTTTGATTATGGACTCGACATTGTAACTCCGCATGTGAAGGTTCGTCATCAGAGTCCTTTGATACCTCAACTATAGATTTAATTCGTGATATATTGCGTAAAATTTAATGAATGATAAATTGAATTAATTAATAATTGATTGATATCAGTTATTATTAAATTATTCATACTTATATATTATTATAATTCATATATGCCCTCAATTATATATATAACATCTAGAATATATAATTTACTTACCTGTATTCCGTAAGCTGTCATTACCTCACACAAGGCCTAAGGACGACAACTTACGTACAAGCCGTAGAACTTAACACATCATCCATTTTTTCTCAACCGAATTACGCACAGCCTCTCTCTCCAACACTTCGAATATTTCAATTCAACCATGACGAAATGCATGTTGGATTAAAATCGGGCATCCCACAGTAGACATGATCCTCTGAGATGACAATCCTTTGCGTATAAACAGTGTGTTAACCGTTAACTTCCGATGGTGTGCTCCAACGACAGTGGTGCGATAGAACATCATTGGCACGTTTCGAAAGATCATCGTTGCCCACCGCGATGACACATCCCTGCAAGGTAATTCAATCTAGAGGAGGCAAGACAATGTAAGTTATTGGTCTTTCCTACCTTAAAGCACAAAATAAGGCAACCTACGTTGGAATCACTATTGGGAAATATCTCAAACGACGCTTCACGATCGCCACAAAATTTATCTTTCTCGATTTTCAGTTCGGACAACACATTGCTGCTCTCGCTCAACTCTTTGATCACATCATCGGTGAAACCCCTCGAGGTTCTGGTGACCCACATAAGCTAAACCTGTGAAAGAGTTATATTGATAACTTTTTATTTTATTAATTTTGTTCCTATATTTGTTAAAGTACGTATTTTATTCAAACCAAATTAATGCCATCCTTTTGAACGTTCAACGGGTTACGAAGTAATCGCCAATTCTTTGGTTATCACTATTGTTGAAAGTAAAAAATAAAAAATAAAACAATAAAAACTCCTTGTAATACCTGCAATAAATAATGGTACCGCTTAAATCAAAATAACAAATAAATTAAATAATAATAAATCAAATGAAACTTATAGTTTTATTTCTATGTAAATGCATGCTAATTCACTGAGTTAAATACACTTTGCGCACATTTTTTCATTTAATTTTCACTTATCGAGTTGATACGCATAAACACAAATATAATATGACAAATTACAATCATATATACTAATAAAATAATAGGTAGACTAATACGATCACCAAACCAAATAAAGTTGGTCACATATAGAAAGATATTAATACTCTACACCACTGAATCGTAACTAAACACGCCCTTTTCAACATACAGGTAGATATGGATACAGAGATGCATTCCACCCCAATGCCAACAATGCGATCGGCCATCACTGTGCCTCGCCTTGGGGTTATTCCAACAGCGACGCCCCGTACATCAGCCGCAACCGCACCGTCAACCACCGCTCGTAGCGGTACACGAGCATCTGCAGCCGTTCCGTCTCCTCCAGAGGCGCCCTATCTCATCCGATGCCCCCTTTGTCGACGTCCACACAAACTGCAGCACTGTGGTCTCTTCAAAGGCATGACGCCGACACAACGCCAGCAAATTGCTCAGGCGCACGGGTATTGTCACAATTGTCTGGCACATACACACACGACGCAGGAATGCGACTCCGGGGCTTTGTGCCAAATGTGTGAAGGCAGCATCACACGTTGCTTCATCGTACCCCGAGGCGAGAGGTCAGTCGGCAGCCTGCCACACGAATCCGTGGCGCAAACCGACCGCAGCAAACCAATCGTGTGGCACGTCGCTGAAGAACGGTACCCCGATCTGAGTCCCGTCCATGGCGTCAGCAAAACATCGCACCTACTAGGCGTAGGCCGAACTATCGCCGCACGTCCGGACTCAGCAACGTTGTAGCAACGTTGCAACAGTTACAGCGACTGCTAGGCTGAACATTCGCCTAGGGGGGCCGGGATGGTCAAACGGGTTAAGATTACCGCCCCGAAGAACTCAAACACACCACACACAAGACAACACTGGCACACACACCACACCTGGAAACCCCAGAATACCCACATACCACACACAACTCATCATACAGCTGCACACACACCGACTAGGACCTCTATACAACACAAAGTACAAAAATATCTGTCCTCGAAGCGGACAGCCCCTTCTCTCAGCGACTGTCGACTAAAAAACACCGAACTTTGCTTTTTATTATTAAAATTATAATTTAATTTGCATACGCGGAGTTTAAAGTGGCAAGTAAGTGGTGGTCAAAAGTAAAAAAAATTAGGAGAAGTATTTGAATATAATTGAAACTGTTTAAGTTGATAAATAAAAAAAGTTATAAGATTATTCAAGTAGCTCAAGATCTAAATTTAATAGAATCGAATTTTATTCCAAAGTAATTATCTTTGACTAGTTATCAGAGGATCTGAGCTCAAAAGTAAGCGGTTAAACAGAGCCTGGTTTGTAGCGACCTGTGAGTTCTTTCTTTTTCAAAGAGGTCTCCAATTAAAACTAATACATATTGAATGACGTCGAGAGCGTGAATTAAAATTTTATGCACTGAAGGAGAAAGATACCAGAAATAATTGGATGTTAGTTCTCTTGCAGTATCTTGAGTAAATTTTCTAAATTTGTCCACATTAATTTTATACCCTGATGACAAGGCTTGCAGTAATGTTGCACAATTTTCAATTAGCTGCTTTTCTATGCCAGTTATTTCAGATAATTGGGCATCATTGAAAAATTTTGTTGCAGAGTTCCCATCATTTGAAGACCCACTGCCACTTGTTTTTGGTTTGTCGACAATTAAAACCAAACCATTTTTTTAAAAAATCGTCCTGAATATTTAGTTTCTTTTTTAGAAATCGATATTTTTCTTCGAGGCTTCTTATTTGCCATTGTCTGATTTCAAGTCTATAAAAATGTGACAAAAATATTAAAAAAAAAAAAAGAAAGTTGGCATGTAACGGAGACAATCCAAATTCGTTGCCATTTCTTCGAACTTCTTTTGTAAGCATATGTCAAAATCGTTCATCTTAGTAGGTTTGGCTTGGCATATGTAACACCGCGAAGATAAGGTTTCAGTAAAGGCATTGCAGACTTTGCCATCCACCATAGTTAGTTGAAGAAAATGATTGATATAGAATTTTCGGTTGGTAGCTGTTTTGAATCCTGTGGGAGTCAATTCTTGAATTTTGTTTTATATATAATTCTCCGTTTATGGTTTTGGTATTACAATCGTAACTTTTTTCAGTCGAAGTTTGATTGGTGTTGCCTACCTAAAAAAATGAAGATTTGACAGGTAATTAAACAGCTGAATATTTTTAAACAATTTAACAATTTAAGGGTAGGCTTTAGAATACTGTCCCAGGATTTCGGATATAAAATGGGCAAGGGCGGATAGAAGAGGTCCTCCAGATCAAGAGTATACCTATATAGATAAAGCCGCGGGAAACTTAAATTTAAAGTATGTATTTTTTTTGATTTAAAAGGAGTTTTACGCAAAAAAAACTTTCTTACACCCCAGTGTTGGACCGACCAGGGTTAGTTTTTTTGGAGCTCGGCCGAAGGCCGCCAACGAAAAAGTTTAAATAATAATTATTATTAATTAATAAAAAAAAAATTTCATAGAGGGTATAACATAATCCTTAACATCAATGTTCTCTAATATTTAATCTTTCTAGTTTTTGGATTCCTGTATTTGCAAAAGATGTAGATAAGGTAACACTGATTATTTGACATTTTGCAACCCTTTTGTTATTGTCAGAACTAATAGATTTGAACGATGATTTAAATATTGAATTAAAGCTATTTTCGCACTACATAATGTAAAATAAATGTGTACAAACGAGTTAGTGGATAAAAAAGTGAAAAATATAAATGTATAATTCATTTTAAATCGAAAAAATACGTACTTTAAACAAATGAAAATTTCAACATTAAACGTTAATATCTCGAAAACTATAAGTCTCCCTTGGCTATATTTTTTTTCTCTTAATCTTCTCCTCTATCCGTCCATGCCCATTTTTTCCCGAAATTCTGGGACAGTATTCTAAACCTTTACCCAGTTTAATTTAGTTATTGCTCACGAGAGGGTGAATAATTTTTAAAATGGATATATTATATTATATTACAATGACAAAAATGTTGGGGCCACAACTAATGTGATCATCCATTGATCTTTCTAACACCAAGTTAGAAAATTTATTGACAATAAAAAGGGTTTCTAAATAATGTTTGTTGTTAAAATGAGGAATCATGTTGGTTTTTTACTAAATGAGATCAAGGAACACTATCACAAACTCGCCATTTTTAAAATGAATTCGAAGAGGATGGCACTGGCGGGTGGGCGAAGGTTCACTCGGTTGAATTAGAGTTGAAGCAATTCAACGCTGGCAGAAATACGTATCTACCAACATAAAAAGCAAACTGAAATACTTTGAACAAAAAATTCAAATGCCATTTCACATATGCGTGATTATTATGGAGCTGAGGTAGTGCCATATGTCACATTGTTGAGCTGGTATGTGAGAAAATCTGCATCTGGAGAAGCTCGCCAAAGAATATAATGAAATTTACCATCAGTTTTATTCAATTTAGTGACAAACGGAAGCGCAGTAGCAACATGTACAGCTCTGTTTGGATCGTTGGTCCAACCCAAAGTAAGTCATTTAGCGATGTTTGAGTCCTAGTTCGGCAAGAGACGTCGCAACTATGTGGATGCGCTTTAAGGTTTCAGTACGCAGTGATGTGGAATGTAATAGTGTGGTTCATCTACGTTCGGCGGCGTTACTACAGATATGGGACTGCTTCGTACTTTTCCATAAACGAGACTTAGTGGGAATTAGTGTCTAGCGTATGTAAAAGACGGCGTTCGATTGCAAGGAATCAGCGATGAGCGATGTCGAATGAGGCTCCAAGTGCAGCGGGATTGTCCTTAAATGGCAGCCTCACAATTATGCGTTCAGTAGTATCTTGATGAGTTATGGCTATAAAGTGACGTTTACAAATCCGATGATCAGGTTGAATAGGTTTGGGTGGCCAGTCATTCAGTTTTGAACTCCCAAAGGCGTTGCATGTTTGTGTCGATAGAGTCTTCGTTAAACAGCAGACATTACTTTGAAAGGGTATAGTGCTTCGACTGGTATCTTCTAGAAACCACCAAGTCAAATAATGTCTTTTGCAATGTAGGTAAATGTTCAAAAGTTTAATTTGACCAACAGCGAGGGCTTCAAAGTATGCTTCTGTTCCAAGCAGATCAATGCGTCGAGGTTTACAAAAGGTTTCGTCGGCCGAAGTTGTATTAGCTGGCGAATTGCAGTTTACTGTGTCAATTTCAGCGTCAGGTTGGTACGCAATATGGGGTGTGATACCAAACTGGAGTGAAAGTTAAAATGCTGATGTGCGTTACTTAACTGTTGTGGTAGTTCTAGCTTTAAGATTGGTAACTGCATCACCTATACTGCGAATGCCAATATGATACTTTTCTTGACGAAGGTGAATCATAAGAGCTCCATCCAAGCTCGTACGAGCCCATGGAAACTTTAAGTAGAACTAAAGCTGTTTCTAAAATGACTTACCCGTGGCCCGATGTCTCCATATGCGAATGCGTGTCGGCTAGGTTATATGCATGAGGTTTGTTTGAATACGATGTCGACAAATCTTGAAACGATTTCGAAATGGAAGGAGGTATTGAAGTTACAAATGTAGGCAGAGTTGCGTTGTCATGACGCAAGAACGTAAGTTTCGTTCCGTTACAGGTGCAACAGCGATGCTTCGACGCACACTGAGCTACTCCGTGACCATTGCTCAGAGAAATGATCCAGAGGTAGTATTTCTTGGCGGCATCGAACTTATGGTGTGAGGAAAAGTCGGATAAATGCAGAAACTGACAATGGCGTTCTAAAACTTGGGTGCATGGTAGCCAAGTTGGAAGCGATTTGTAATCTAGCGATTCGTTCCATTTGTTACGAATTTGCAGATCCCATTTATCAAAGTCAATGTAAATCAGCATTGCTTGCGCGATATACGATAACGATTCTAACGAACTGAATATAGCTGATGCCTTGTCAATCAAACTACTGTTGATAAGTTTGATTATGGACTCGACATTGTAACTCCGCATGTGAAGGTTCGTCATCAGAGTCCTTTGATACCTCAACTATAGATTTAATTCGTGATATATTGCGTAAAATTTAATGAATGATAAATTGAATTAATTAATAATTGATTGATATCAGTTATTATTAAATTATTCATACTTATATATTATTATAATTCATATATGCCCTCAATTATATATATAACATCTAGAATATATAATTTACTTACCTGTATTCCGTAAGCTGTCATTACCTCACACAAGGCCTAAGGACGACAACTTACGTACAAGCCGTAGAACTTAACACATCATCCATTTTTTTCTCAACCGAATTACGCACAGCCTCTCTCTCCAACACTTCGAATATTTCAATTCAACCATGACGAAATGCATGTTGGATTAAAATCGGGCATCCCACAGTAGACATGATCCTCTGAGATGACAATCCTTTGCGTATAAACAGTGTGTTAACCGTTAACTTCCGATGGTGTGCTCCAACGACAGTGGTGCGATAGAACATCATTGGCACGTTTCGAAAGATCATCGTTGCCCACCGCGATGACACATCCCTGCAAGGTAATTCAATCTAGAGGAGGCAAGACAATGTAAGTTATTGGTCTTTCCTACCTTAAAGCACAAAATAAGGCAACCTACGTTGGAATCACTATTGGGAAATATCTCAAACGACGCTTCACGATCGCCACAAAATTTATCTTTCTCGATTTTCAGTTCGGACAACACATTGCTGCTCTCGCTCAACTCTTTGATCACATCATCGGTGAAACCCCTCGAGGTTCTGGTGACCCACATAAGCTAAACCTGTGAAAGAGTTATATTGATAACTTTTTATTTTATTAATTTTGTTCCTATATTTGTTAAAGTACGTATTTTATTCAAACCAAATTAATGCCATCCTTTTGAACGTTCAACGGGTTACGAAGTAATCGCCAATTCTTTGGTTATCACTATTGTTGAAAGTAAAAAATAAAAAATAAAACAATAAAAACTCCTTGTAATACCTGCAATAAATAATGGTACCGCTTAAATCAAAATAACAAATAAATTAAATAATAATAAATCAAATGAAACTTATAGTTTTATTTCTATGTAAATGCATGCTAATTCACTGAGTTAAATACACTTTGCGCACATTTTTTCATTTAATTTTCACTTATCGAGTTGATACGCATAAACACAAATATAATATGACAAATTACAATCATATATACTAATAAAATAATAGGTAGACTAATACGATCACCAAACCAAATAAAGTTGGTCACATATAGAAAGATATTAATACTCTACACCACTGAATCGTAACTAAACACGCCCTTTTCAACATACAGGTAGATATGGATACAGAGATGCATTCCACCCCAATGCCAACAATGCGATCGGCCATCACTGTGCCTCGCCTTGGGGTTATTCCAACAGCGACGCCCCGTACATCAGCCGCAACCGCACCGTCAACCACCGCTCGTAGCGGTACACGAGCATCTGCAGCCGTTCCGTCTCCTCCAGAGGCGCCCTATCTCATCCGATGCCCCCTTTGTCGACGTCCACACAAACTGCAGCACTGTGGTCTCTTCAAAGGCATGACGCCGACACAACGCCAGCAAATTGCTCAGGCGCACGGGTATTGTCACAATTGTCTGGCACATACACACACGACGCAGGAATGCGACTCCGGGGCTTTGTGCCAAATGTGTGAAGGCAGCATCACACGTTGCTTCATCGTACCCCGAGGCGAGAGGTCAGTCGGCAGCCTGCCACACGAATCCGTGGCGCAAACCGACCGCAGCAAACCAATCGTGTGGCACGTCGCTGAAGAACGGTACCCCGATCTGAGTCCCGTCCATGGCGTCAGCAAAACATCGCACCTACTAGGCGTAGGCCGAACTATCGCCGCACGTCCGGACTCAGCAACGTTGTAGCAACGTTGCAACAGTTACAGCGACTGCTAGGCTGAACATTCGCCTAGGGGGGCCGGGATGGTCAAACGGGTTAAGATTACCGCCCCGAAGAACTCAAACACACCACACACAAGACAACACTGGCACACACACCACACCTGGAAACCCCAGAATACCCACATACCACACACAACTCATCATACAGCTGCACACACACCGACTAGGACCTCTATACAACACAAAGTACAAAAATATCTGTCCTCGAAGCGGACAGCCCCTTCTCTCAGCGACTGTCGACTAAAAAACACCGAACTTTGCTTTTTATTATTAAAATTATAATTTAATTTGCATACGCGGAGTTTAAAGTGGCAAGTAAGTGGTGGTCAAAAGTAAAAAAAATTAGGAGAAGTATTTGAATATAATTGAAACTGTTTAAGTTGATAAATAAAAAAAGTTATAAGATTATTCAAGTAGCTCAAGATCTAAATTTAATAGAATCGAATTTTATTCCAAAGTAATTATCTTTGACTAGTTATCAGAGGATCTGAGCTCAAAAGTAAGCGGTTAAACAGAGCCTGGTTTGTAGCGACCTGTGAGTTCTTTCTTTTTCAAAGAGGTCTCCAATTAAAACTAATACATATTGAATGACGTCGAGAGCGTGAATTAAAATTTTATGCACTGAAGGAGAAAGATACCAGAAATAATTGGATGTTAGTTCTCTTGCAGTATCTTGAGTAAATTTTCTAAATTTGTCCACATTAATTTTATACCCTGATGACAAGGCTTGCAGTAATGTTGCACAATTTTCAATTAGCTGCTTTTCTATGCCAGTTATTTCAGATAATTGGGCATCATTGAAAAATTTTGTTGCAGAGTTCCCATCATTTGAAGACCCACTGCCACTTGTTTTTGGTTTGTCGACAATTAAAACCAAACCATTTTTTTAAAAAATCGTCCTGAATATTTAGTTTCTTTTTTAGAAATCGATATTTTTCTTCGAGGCTTCTTATTTGCCATTGTCTGATTTCAAGTCTATAAAAATGTGACAAAAATATTAAAAAAAAAAAAAGAAAGTTGGCATGTAACGGAGACAATCCAAATTCGTTGCCATTTCTTCGAACTTCTTTTGTAAGCATATGTCAAAATCGTTCATCTTAGTAGGTTTGGCTTGGCATATGTAACACCGCGAAGATAAGGTTTCAGTAAAGGCATTGCAGACTTTGCCATCCACCATAGTTAGTTGAAGAAAATGATTGATATAGAATTTTCGGTTGGTAGCTGTTTTGAATCCTGTGGGAGTCAATTCTTGAATTTTGTTTTATATATAATTCTCCGTTTATGGTTTTGGTATTACAATCGTAACTTTTTTCAGTCGAAGTTTGATTGGTGTTGCCTACCTAAAAAAATGAAGATTTGACAGGTAATTAAACAGCTGAATATTTTTAAACAATTTAACAATTTAAGGGTAGGCTTTAGAATACTGTCCCAGGATTTCGGATATAAAATGGGCAAGGGCGGATAGAAGAGGTCCTCCAGATCAAGAGTATACCTATATAGATAAAGCCGCGGGAAACTTAAATTTAAAGTATGTATTTTTTTTGATTTAAAAGGAGTTTTACGCAAAAAAAACTTTCTTACACCCCAGTGTTGGACCGACCAGGGTTAGTTTTTTTGGAGCTCGGCCGAAGGCCGCCAACGAAAAAGTTTAAATAATAATTATTATTAATTAATAAAAAAAAAATTTCATAGAGGGTATAACATAATCCTTAACATCAATGTTCTCTAATATTTAATCTTTCTAGTTTTTGGATTCCTGTATTTGCAAAAGATGTAGATAAGGTAACACTGATTATTTGACATTTTGCAACCCTTTTGTTATTGTCAGAACTAATAGATTTGAACGATGATTTAAATATTGAATTAAAGCTATTTTCGCACTACATAATGTAAAATAAATGTGTACAAACGAGTTAGTGGATAAAAAAGTGAAAAATATAAATGTATAATTCATTTTAAATCGAAAAAATACGTACTTTAAACAAATGAAAATTTCAACATTAAACGTTAATATCTCGAAAACTATAAGTCTCCCTTGGCTATATTTTTTTTCTCTTAATCTTCTCCTCTATCCGTCCATGCCCATTTTTTCCCGAAATTCTGGGACAGTATTCTAAACCTTTACCCAGTTTAATTTAGTTATTGCTCACGAGAGGGTGAATAATTTTTAAAATGGATATATTATATTATATTACAATGACAAAAATGTTGGGGCCACAACTAATGTGATCATCCATTGATCTTTCTAACACCAAGTTAGAAAATTTATTGACAATAAAAAGGGTTTCTAAATAATGTTTGTTGTTAAAATGAGGAATCATGTTGGTTTTTTACTAAATGAGATCAAGGAACACTATCACAAACTCGCCATTTTTAAAATGAATTCGAAGAGGATGGCACTGGCGGGTGGGCGAAGGTTCACTCGGTTGAATTAGAGTTGAAGCAATTCAACGCTGGCAGAAATACGTATCTACCAACATAAAAAGCAAACTGAAATACTTTGAACAAAAAATTCAAATGCCATTTCACATATGCGTGATTATTATGGAGCTGAGGTAGTGCCATATGTCACATTGTTGAGCTGGTATGTGAGAAAATCTGCATCTGGAGAAGCTCGCCAAAGAATATAATGAAATTTACCATCAGTTTTATTCAATTTAGTGACAAACGGAAGCGCAGTAGCAACATGTACAGCTCTGTTTGGATCGTTGGTCCAACCCAAAGTAAGTCATTTAGCGATGTTTGAGTCCTAGTTCGGCAAGAGACGTCGCAACTATGTGGATGCGCTTTAAGGTTTCAGTACGCAGTGATGTGGAATGTAATAGTGTGGTTCATCTACGTTCGGCGGCGTTACTACAGATATGGGACTGCTTCGTACTTTTCCATAAACGAGACTTAGTGGGAATTAGTGTCTAGCGTATGTAAAAGACGGCGTTCGATTGCAAGGAATCAGCGATGAGCGATGTCGAATGAGGCTCCAAGTGCAGCGGGATTGTCCTTAAATGGCAGCCTCACAATTATGCGTTCAGTAGTATCTTGATGAGTTATGGCTATAAAGTGACGTTTACAAATCCGATGATCAGGTTGAATAGGTTTGGGTGGCCAGTCATTCAGTTTTGAACTCCCAAAGGCGTTGCATGTTTGTGTCGATAGAGTCTTCGTTAAACAGCAGACATTACTTTGAAAGGGTATAGTGCTTCGACTGGTATCTTCTAGAAACCACCAAGTCAAATAATGTCTTTTGCAATGTAGGTAAATGTTCAAAAGTTTAATTTGACCAACAGCGAGGGCTTCAAAGTATGCTTCTGTTCCAAGCAGATCAATGCGTCGAGGTTTACAAAAGGTTTCGTCGGCCGAAGTTGTATTAGCTGGCGAATTGCAGTTTACTGTGTCAATTTCAGCGTCAGGTTGGTACGCAATATGGGGTGTGATACCAAACTGGAGTGAAAGTTAAAATGCTGATGTGCGTTACTTAACTGTTGTGGTAGTTCTAGCTTTAAGATTGGTAACTGCATCACCTATACTGCGAATGCCAATATGATACTTTTCTTGACGAAGGTGAATCATAAGAGCTCCATCCAAGCTCGTACGAGCCCATGGAAACTTTAAGTAGAACTAAAGCTGTTTCTAAAATGACTTACCCGTGGCCCGATGTCTCCATATGCGAATGCGTGTCGGCTAGGTTATATGCATGAGGTTTGTTTGAATACGATGTCGACAAATCTTGAAACGATTTCGAAATGGAAGGAGGTATTGAAGTTACAAATGTAGGCAGAGTTGCGTTGTCATGACGCAAGAACGTAAGTTTCGTTCCGTTACAGGTGCAACAGCGATGCTTCGACGCACACTGAGCTACTCCGTGACCATTGCTCAGAGAAATGATCCAGAGGTAGTATTTCTTGGCGGCATCGAACTTATGGTGTGAGGAAAAGTCGGATAAATGCAGAAACTGACAATGGCGTTCTAAAACTTGGGTGCATGGTAGCCAAGTTGGAAGCGATTTGTAATCTAGCGATTCGTTCCATTTGTTACGAATTTGCAGATCCCATTTATCAAAGTCAATGTAAATCAGCATTGCTTGCGCGATATACGATAACGATTCTAACGAACTGAATATAGCTGATGCCTTGTCAATCAAACTACTGTTGATAAGTTTGATTATGGACTCGACATTGTAACTCCGCATGTGAAGGTTCGTCATCAGAGTCCTTTGATACCTCAACTATAGATTTAATTCGTGATATATTGCGTAAAATTTAATGAATGATAAATTGAATTAATTAATAATTGATTGATATCAGTTATTATTAAATTATTCATACTTATATATTATTATAATTCATATATGCCCTCAATTATATATATAACATCTAGAATATATAATTTACTTACCTGTATTCCGTAAGCTGTCATTACCTCACACAAGGCCTAAGGACGACAACTTACGTACAAGCCGTAGAACTTAACACATCATCCATTTTTTTCTCAACCGAATTACGCACAGCCTCTCTCTCCAACACTTCGAATATTTCAATTCAACCATGACGAAATGCATGTTGGATTAAAATCGGGCATCCCACAGTAGACATGATCCTCTGAGATGACAATCCTTTGCGTATAAACAGTGTGTTAACCGTTAACTTCCGATGGTGTGCTCCAACGACAGTGGTGCGATAGAACATCATTGGTACGTTTCGAAAGATCATCGTTGCCCACCGCGATGACACATCCCTGCAAGGTAATTCAATCTAGAGGAGGCAAGACAATGTAAGTTATTGGTCTTTCCTACCTTAAAGCACAAAATAAGGCAACCTACGTTGGAATCACTATTGGGAAATATCTCAAACGACGCTTCACGATCGCCACAAAATTTATCTTTCTCGATTTTCAGTTCGGACAACACATTGCTGCTCTCGCTCAACTCTTTGATCACATCATCGGTGAAACCCCTCGAGGTTCTGGTGACCCACATAAGCTAAACCTGTGAAAGAGTTATATTGATAACTTTTTATTTTATTAATTTTGTTCCTATATTTGTTAAAGTACGTATTTTATTCAAACCAAATTAATGCCATCCTTTTGAACGTTCAACGGGTTACGAAGTAATCGCCAATTCTTTGGTTATCACTATTGTTGAAAGTAAAAAATAAAAAATAAAACAATAAAAACGCCTTGTAATACCTGCAATAAATAATGGTACCGCTTAAATCAAAATAACAAATAAATTAAATAATAATAAATCAAATGAAACTTATAGTTTTATTTCTATGTAAATGCATGCTAATTCACTGAGTTAAATACACTTTGCGCACATTTTTTCATTTAATTTTCACTTATCGAGTTGATACGCATAAACACAAATATAATATGACAAATTACAATCATATATACTAATAAAATAATAGGTAGACTAATACGATCACCAAACCAAATAAAGTTGGTCACATATAGAAAGATATTAATACTCTACACCACTGAATCGTAACTAAACACGCCCTTTTCAACATACAGGTAGATATGGATACAGAGATGCATTCCACCCCAATGCCAACAATGCGATCGGCCATCACTGTGCCTCGCCTTGGGGTTATTCCAACAGCGACGCCCCGTACATCAGCCGCAACCGCACCGTCAACCACCGCTCGTAGCGGTACACGAGCATCTGCAGCCGTTCCGTCTCCTCCAGAGGCGCCCTATCTCATCCGATGCCCCCTTTGTCGACGTCCACACAAACTGCAGCACTGTGGTCTCTTCAAAGGCATGACGCCGACACAACGCCAGCAAATTGCCCAGGCGCACGGGTATTGTCACAATTGTCTGGCACATACACACACGACGCAGGAATGCGACTCCGGGGCTTTGTGCCAAATGTGTGAAGGCAGCATCACACGTTGCTTCATCGTACCCCGAGGCGAGAGGTCAGTCGGCAGCCTGCCACACGAATCCGTGGCGCAAACCGACCGCAGCAAACCAATCGTGTGGCACGTCGCTGAAGAACGGTACCCCGATCTGAGTCCCGTCCATGGCGTCAGCAAAACATCGCACCTACTAGGCGTAGGCCGAACTATCGCCGCACGTCCGGACTCAGCAACGTTGTAGCAACGTTGCAACAGTTACAGCGACTGCTAGGCTGAACATTCGCCTAGGGGGGCCGGGATGGTCAAACGGGTTAAGATTACCGCCCCGAAGAACTCAAACACACCACACACAAGACAACACTGGCACACACACCACACCTGGAAACCCCAGAACACCCACATACCACACACAACTCATCATACAGCTGCACACACACCGACTAGGACCTCTATACAACACAAAGTACAAAAATATCTGTCCTCGAAGCGGACAGCCCCTTCTCTCAGCGACTGTCGACTAAAAAACACCGAACTTTGCTTTGGCGCGCGAGTAACCTCATTTTCTTGGCTCGTTTTTTATCATTTATAATTTTTATATTCTTTTATTACCTCTCCACTGGTATGCGACGAGGGAGTGCTTGCGTCAAGATAATCTTTTTATAATTATTCATATTCAAATAAACAAATTTTGTAAACATTTTCGAAACGGAAAAACATAAAATTCTAATTTAATTTGCATACGCGGAGTTTAAAGTGGCAAGTAAGTGGTGGTGTTATCAAAAGTAAAAAAAATTAGGAGAAGTATTTGAATATAATTGAAACTGTTTAAGTTGATAAATAAAAAAAGTTATAAGATTATTCAAGTAGCTCAAGATCTAAATTTAATAGAATCGAATTTTGTTCCAAAGTAATTATCTTTGACTAGTTATCAGAGGATCTGAGCTCAAAAGTAAGCGGTTAAACAGAGCCTGGTTTGTAGCGACCTGTGAGTTCTTTCTTTTTCAAAGAGGTCTCCAATTAAAACTAATACATATTGAATGACGTCGAGAGCGTGAATTAAAATTTTATGCACTGAAGGAGAAAGATACCAGAAATAATTGGATGTTAGTTCTCTTGCAGTATCTGGAGTAAATTTTCTAAATTTGTCCACATTAATTTTATACCCTGATGACAAGGCTTGCAGTAATGTTGCACAATTTTCAATTAGCTGTTTTTCTATGCCAGTTATTTCAGATAATTGGGCATCATTGAAAAATTTTGTTGCAGAGTTCCCATCATTTGAAGACCCACTGCCACTTGTTTTTGGTTTGTCGACAATTAAAACCAAACCATTTTTTTAAAAAATCGTCCTGAATATTTAGTTTCTTTTTTAGAAATCGATATTTTTCTTCTAGGCCTCTTATTTGCCATTGTCTGATTTCAAGTCTATAAAAATGTGACAAAAATATTAAAAAAAAAAAGAAAGTTGGCATGTAACGGAGACAATCCAAATTCGTTGCCATTTCTTCGAACTTCTTTTGTAAGCATATGTCAAAATCGTTCATCTTAGTAGGTTTGGCTTGGCATATGTAACACCGCGAAGATAAGGTTTCAGTAAAGGCATTGCAGACTTTGCCATCCACCATAGTTAGTTGAAGAAAATGATTGATATAGAATTTTCGGTTGGTAGCTGTTTTGAATCCTGTGGGAGTCAATTCTTGAATTTTGTTTTATATATAATTCTCCGTTTATGGTTTTGGTATTACAATCGTAACTTTTTTCAGTCGAAGTTTGATTGGTGTTGCCTACCTAAAAAAATGAAGATTTGACAGGTAATTAAACAGCTGAATATTTTTAAACAATTTAACAATTTAAGGGTAGGCTTTAGAATACTGTCCCAGGATTTCGGATATAAAATGGGCAAGGGCGGATAGAAGAGGTCCTCCAGATCAAGAGTATACCTATATAGATAAAGCCGCGGGAAACTTAAATTTAAAGTATGTATTTTTTTTGATTTAAAAGGAGTTTTACGCAAAAAAAACTTTCTTACACCCCAGTGTTGGACCGACCAGGGTTAGTTTTTTTGGAGCTCGGCCGAAGGCCGCCAACGAAAAAGTTTAAATAATAATTATTATTAATTAATAAAAAAAAAATTTCATAGAGGGTATAACATAATCCTTAACATCAATGTTCTCTAATATTTAATCTTTCTAGTTTTTGGATTCCTGTATTTGCAAAAGATGTAGATAAGGTAACACTGATTATTTGACATTTTGCAACCCTTTTGTTATTGTCAGAACTAATAGATTTGAACGATGATTTAAATATTGAATTAAAGCTATTTTCGCACTACATAATGTAAAATAAATGTGTACAAACGAGTTAGTGGATAAAAAAGTGAAAAATATAAATGTATAATTCATTTTAAATCGAAAAAATACGTACTTTAAACAAATGAAAATTTCAACATTAAACGTTAATATCTCGAAAACTATAAGTCTCCCTTGGCTATATTTTTTTTCTCTTAATCTTCTCCTCTATCCGTCCATGCCCATTTTTTCCCGAAATTCTGGGACAGTATTCTAAACCTTTACCCAGTTTAATTTAGTTATTGCTCACGAGAGGGTGAATAATTTTTAAAATGGATATATTATATTATATTACAATGACAAAAATGTTGGGGCCACAACTAATGTGATCATCCATTGATCTTTCTAACACCAAGTTAGAAAATTTATTGACAATAAAAAGGGTTTCTAAATAATGTTTGTTGTTAAAATGAGGAATCATGTTGGTTTTTTACTAAATGAGATCAAGGAACACTATCACAAACTCGCCATTTTTAAAATGAATTCGAAGAGGATGGCACTGGCGGGTGGGCGAAGGTTCACTCGGTTGAATTAGAGTTGAAGCAATTCAACGCTGGCAGAAATACGTATCTACCAACATAAAAAGCAAACTGAAATACTTTGAACAAAAAATTCAAATGCCATTTCACATATGCGTGATTATTATGGAGCTGAGGTAGTGCCATATGTCACATTGTTGAGCTGGTATGTGAGAAAATCTGCATCTGGAGAAGCTCGCCAAAGAATATAATGAAATTTACCATCAGTTTTATTCAATTTAGTGACAAACGGAAGCGCAGTAGCAACATGTACAGCTCTGTTTGGATCGTTGGTCCAACCCAAAGTAAGTCATTTAGCGATGTTTGAGTCCTAGTTCGGCAAGAGACGTCGCAACTATGTGGATGCGCTTTAAGGTTTCAGTACGCAGTGATGTGGAATGTAATAGTGTGGTTCATCTACGTTCGGCGGCGTTACTACAGATATGGGACTGCTTCGTACTTTTCCATAAACGAGACTTAGTGGGAATTAGTGTCTAGCGTATGTAAAAGACGGCGTTCGATTGCAAGGAATCAGCGATGAGCGATGTCGAATGAGGCTCCAAGTGCAGCGGGATTGTCCTTAAATGGCAGCCTCACAATTATGCGTTCAGTAGTATCTTGATGAGTTATGGCTATAAAGTGACGTTTACAAATCCGATGATCAGGTTGAATAGGTTTGGGTGGCCAGTCATTCAGTTTTGAACTCCCAAAGGCGTTGCATGTTTGTGTCGATAGAGTCTTCGTTAAACAGCAGACATTACTTTGAAAGGGTATAGTGCTTCGACTGGTATCTTCTAGAAACCACCAAGTCAAATAATGTCTTTTGCAATGTAGGTAAATGTTCAAAAGTTTAATTTGACCAACAGCGAGGGCTTCAAAGTATGCTTCTGTTCCAAGCAGATCAATGCGTCGAGGTTTACAAAAGGTTTCGTCGGCCGAAGTTGTATTAGCTGGCGAATTGCAGTTTACTGTGTCAATTTCAGCGTCAGGTTGGTACGCAATATGGGGTGTGATACCAAACTGGAGTGAAAGTTAAAATGCTGATGTGCGTTACTTAACTGTTGTGGTAGTTCTAGCTTTAAGATTGGTAACTGCATCACCTATACTGCGAATGCCAATATGATACTTTTCTTGACGAAGGTGAATCATAAGAGCTCCATCCAAGCTCGTACGAACCCATGGAAACTTTAAGTAGAACTAAAGCTGTTTCTAAAATGACTTACCCATGGCCCGATGTCTCCATATGCGAATGCGTGTCGGCTAGGTTATATGCATGAGGTTTGTTTGAATACGATGTCGACAAATCTTGAAACGATTTCGAAATGGAAGGAGGTATTGAAGTTACAAATGTAGGCAGAGTTGCGTTGTCATGACGCAAGAACGTAAGTTTCGTTCCGTTACAGGTGCAACAGCGATGCTTCGACGCACACTGAGCTACTCCGTGACCATTGCTCAGAGATATGATCCAGAGGTAGTATTTCTTGGCGGCATCGAACTTATGGTGTGAGGAAAAGTCGGATAAATGCAGAAACTGACAATGGCGTTCTAAAACTTGGGTGCATGGTAGCCAAGTTGGAAGCGATTTGTAATCTAGCGATTCGTTCCATTTGTTACGAATTTGCAGATCCCATTTATCAAAGTCAATGTAAATCAGCATTGCTTGCGCGATATACGATAACGATTCTAACGAACTGAATATAGCTGATGCCTTGTCAATCAAACTACTGTTGATAAGTTTGATTATGGACTCGACATTGTAACTCCGCATGTGAAGGTTCGTCATCAGAGTCCTTTGATACCTCAACTATAGATTTAATTCGTGATATATTGCGTAAAATTTAATGAATGATAAATTGAATTAATTAATAATTGATTGATATCAGTTATTATTAAATTATTCATACTTATATATTATTATAATTCATATATGCCCTCAATTATATATATAACATCTAGAATATATAATTTACTTACCTGTATTCCGTAAGCTGTCATTACCTCACACAAGGCCTAAGGACGACAACTTACGTACAAGCCGTAGAACTTAACACATCATCCATTTTTTTCTCAACCGAATTACGCACAGCCTCTCTCTCCAACACTTCGAATATTTCAATTCAACCATGACGAAATGCATGTTGGATTAAAATCGGGCATCCCACAGTAGACATGATCCTCTGAGATGACAATCCTTTGCGTATAAACAGTGTGTTAACCGTTAACTTCCGATGGTGTGCTCCAACGACAGTGGTGCGATAGAACATCATTGGCACGTTTCGAAAGATCATCGTTGCCCACCGCGATGACACATCCCTGCCAGGTAATTCAATCTAGAGGAGGCAAGACAATGTAAGTTATTGGTCTTTCCTACCTTAAAGCACAAAATAAGGCAACCTACGTTGGAATCACTATTGGGAAATATCTCAAACGACGCTTCACGATCGCCACAAAATTTATCTTTCTCGATTTTCAGTTCGGACAACACATTGCTGCTCTCGCTCAACTCTTTGATCACATCATCGGTGAAACCCCTCGAGGTTCTGGTGACCCACATAAGCTAAACCTGTGAAAGAGTTATATTGATAACTTTTTATTTTATTAATTTTGTTCCTATATTTGTTAAAGTACGTATTTTATTCAAACCAAATTAATGCCATCCTTTTGAACGTTCAACGGGTTACGAAGTAATCGCCAATTCTTTGGTTATCACTATTGTTGAAAGTAAAAAATAAAAAATAAAACAATAAAAACTCCTTGTAATACCTGCAATAAATAATGGTACCGCTTAAATCAAAATAACAAATAAATTAAATAATAATAAATCAAATGAAACTTATAGTTTTATTTCTATGTAAATGCATGCTAATTCACTGAGTTAAATATACTTTGCGCACATTTTTTCATTTAATTTTCACTTATCGAGTTGATACGCATAAACACAAATATAATATGACAAATTACAATCATATATACTAATAAAATAATAGGTAGACTAATACGATCACCAAACCAAATAAAGTTGGTCACATATAGAAAGATATTAATACTCTACACCACTGAATCGTAACTAAACACGCCCTTTTCAACATACAGGTAGATATGGATACAGAGATGCATTCCACCCCAATGCCAACAATGCGATCGGCCATCACTGTGCCTCGCCTTGGGGTTATTCCAACAGCGACGCCCCGTACATCAGCCGCAACCGCACCGTCAACCACCGCTCGTAGCGGTACACGAGCATCTGCAGCCGTTCCGTCTCCTCCAGAGGCGCCCTATCTCATCCGATGCCCCCTTTGTCGACGTCCACACAAACTGCAGCACTGTGGTCTCTTCAAAGGCATGACGCCGACACAACGCCAGCAAATTTCCCAGGCGCACGGGTATTGTCACAATTGTCTGGCACATACACACACGACGCAGGAATGCGACTCCGGGGCTTTGTGCCAAATGTGTGAAGGCAGCATCACACGTTGCTTCATCGTACCCCGAGGCGAGAGGTCAGTCGGCAGCCTGCCACACGAATCCGTGGCGCAAACCGACCGCAGCAAACCAATCGTGTGGCACGTCGCTGAAGAACGGTACCCCGATCTGAGTCCCGTCCATGGCGTCAGCAAAACATCGCACCTACTAGGCGTAGGCCGAACTATCGCCGCACGTCCGGACTCAGCAACGTTGTAGCAACGTTGCAACAGTTACAGCGACTGCTAGGCTGAACATTCGCCTAGGGGGACCGGGATGGTCAAACGGGTTAAGATTACCGCCCCGAAGAACTCAAACACACCACACACAAGACAACACTGGCACACACACCACACCTGGAAACCCCAGAACACCCACATACCACACACAACTCATCATACAGCTGCACACACACCGACTAGGACCTCTATACAACACAAAGTACAAAAATATCTGTCCTCGAAGCGGACAGCCCCTTCTCTCAGCGACTGTCGACTAAAAAACACCGAACTTTGCTTTGGCGCGCGAGTAACCTCATTTTCTTGGCTCGTTTTTTATCATTTATAATTTTTATATTCTTTTATTACCTCTCCACTGGTATGCGACGAGGGAGTGCTTGCGTCAAGATAATCTTTTTATAATTATTCATATTCAAATAAACAAATTTTGTAAACATTTTCGAAACGGAAAAACATAAAATTCTAATTTAATTTGCATACGCGGAGTTTAAAGTGGCAAGTAAGTGGTGGTGTTATCAAAAGTAAAAAAAATTAGGAGAAGTATTTGAATATAATTGAAACTGTTTAAGTTGATAAATAAAAAAAGTTATAAGATTATTCAAGTAGCTCAAGATCTAAATTTAATAGAATCGAATTTTGTTCCAAAGTAATTATCTTTGACTAGTTATCAGAGGATCTGAGCTCAAAAGTAAGCGGTTAAACAGAGCCTGGTTTGTAGCGACCTGTGAGTTCTTTCTTTTTCAAAGAGGTCTCCAATTAAAACTAATACATATTGAATGACGTCGAGAGCGTGCATTAAAATTTTATGCACTGAAGGAGAAAGATACCAGAAATAATTGGATGTTAGTTCTCTTGCAGTATCTTGAGTAAATTTTCTAAATTTGTCCACATTAATTTTATACCCTGATGACAAGGCTTGCAGTAATGTTGCACAATTTTCAATTAGCTGCTTTTCTATGCCAGTTATTTCAGATAATTGGGCATCATTGAAAAATTTTGTTGCAGAGTTCCCATCATTTGAAGACCCACTGCCACTTGTTTTTGGTTTGTCGACAATTAAAACCAAACCATTTTTTTAAAAAATCGTCCTGAATATTTAGTTTCTTTTTTAGAAATCGATATTTTTCTTCTAGGCCTCTTATTTGCCATTGTCTGATTTCAAAACTATAAAAATGTGACAAAAATATTAAAAAAAAAAAAGAAAGTTGGCATGTAACGGAGACAATCCAAATTCGTTGCCATTTCTTCGAACTTCTTTTGTAAGCATATGTCAAAATCGTTCATCTTAGTAGGTTTGGCTTGGCATATGTAACACCGCGAAGATAAGGTTTCAGTAAAGGCATTGCAGACTTTGCCATCCACCATAGTTAGTTGAAGAAAATGATTGATATAGAATTTTCGGTTGGTAGCTGTTTTGAATCCTGTGGGAGTCAATTCTTGAATTTTGTTTTATATATAATTCTCCGTTTATGGTTTTGGTATTACAATCGTAACTTTTTTCAGTCGAAGTTTGATTGGTGTTGCCTACCTAAAAAAATGAAGATTTGACAGGTAATTAAACAGCTGAATATTTTTAAACAATTTAACAATTTAAGGGTAGGCTTTAGAATACTGTCCCAGGATATAAAATGGGCAAGGGCGGATAGAAGAGGTCCTCCAGATCAAGAGGATACCTATATAGATAAAGCCGCGGGAAACTTAAATTTAAAGTATGTATTTTTTTTGATTTAAAAGGAGTTTTACGCAAAAAAAACTTTCTTACACCCCAGTGTTGGACCGACCAGGGTTAGTTTTTTTGGAGCTCGGCCGAAGGCCGCCAACGAAAAAGTTTAAATAATAATTATTATTAATTAATAAAAAAAAAATTTCATAGAGGGTATAACATAATCCTTAACATCAATGTTCTCTAATATTTAATCTTTCTAGTTTTTGGATTCCTGTATTTGCAAAAGATGTAGATAAGGTAACACTGATTATTTGACATTTTGCAACCCTTTTGTTATTGTCAGAACTAATAGATTTGAACGATGATTTAAATATTGAATTAAAGCTATTTTCGCACTACATAATGTAAAATAAATGTGTACAAACGAGTTAGTGGATAAAAAAGTGAAAAATATAAATGTATAATTCATTTTAAATCGAAAAAATACGTACTTTAAACAAATGAAAATTTCAACATTAAACGTTAATATCTCGAAAACTATAAGTCTCCCTTGGCTATATTTTTTTTTCTCTTAATCTTCTCCTCTATCCGTCCATGCCCATTTTTTCCCGAAATTCTGGGACAGTATTCTAAACCTTTACCCAGTTTAATTTAGTTATTGCTCACGAGAGGGTGAATAATTTTTAAAATGGATATATTATATTATATTACAATGACAAAAATGTTGGGGCCACAACTAATGTGATCATCCATTGATCTTTCTAACACCAAGTTAGAAAATTTATTGACAATAAAAAGGGTTTCTAAATAAAGTTTGTTGTTAAAATGAGGAATCATGTTGGTTTTTTACTAAATGAGATCAAGGAACACTATCACAAACTCGCCATTTTTAAAATGAATTCGAAGAGGATGGCACTGGCGGGTGGGCGAAGGTTCACTCGGTTGAATTAGAGTTGAAGCAATTCAACGCTGGCAGAAATACGTATCTACCAACATAAAAAGCAAACTGAAATACTTTGAACAAAAAATTCAAATGCCATTTCACATATGCGTGATTATTATGGAGCTGAGGTAGTGCCATATGTCACATTGTTGAGCTGGTATGTGAGAAAATCTGCATCTGGAGAAGCTCGCCAAAGAATATAATGAAATTTACCATCAGTTTTATTCAATTTAGTGACAAACGGAAGCGCAGTAGCAACATGTACAGCTCTGTTTGGATCGTTGGTTCAACCCAAAGTAAGTCATTTAGCGATGTTTGAGTCGTAGTTCGGCAAGAGACGTCGCAACTATGTGGATGCGCTTTAAGGTTTCAGTACGCAGTGATGTGGAATGTAATAGTGTGGTTCATCTACGTTCGGCGGCGTTACTACAGATATGTGACTGCTTCGTACTTTTCCATAAACGAGACTTCGTGGGAATTAGTGTCTAGCGTATGTAAAAGACGGCGTTCGATTGCAAGGAATCAGCGATGAGCGATGTCGAATGAGGCTCCAAGTGCAGCGGGATTGTCCTTAAATGGCAGCCTCACAATTATGCGTTCAGTAGTATCTTGATGAGTTATGGCTATAAAGTGACGTTTACAAATCCGATGATCAGGTTGAATAGGTTTGGGTGGCCAGTCATTCAGTTTTGAACTCCCAAAGGCGTTGCATGTTTGTGTCGATAGAGTCTTCGTTAAACAGCAGACATTACTTTGAAAGGGTATAGTGCTTCGACTGGTATCTTCTAGAAACCACCAAGTCAAATAATGTCTTTTGCAATGTAGGTAAATGTTCAAAAGTTTAATTTGACCAACAGCGAGGGCTTCAAAGTATGCTTCTGTTCCAAGCAGATCAATGCGTCGAGGTTTACAAAAGGTTTCGTCGGCCGAAGTTGTATTAGCTGGCGAATTGCAGTTTACTGTGTCAATTTCAGCGTCAGGTTGGTACGCAATATGGGGTGTGATACCAAACTGGAGTGAAAGTTAAAATGCTGATGTGCATTACTTAACTGTTGTGGTAGTTCTAGCTTTAAGATTGGTAACTGCATCACCTATACTGCGAATGCCAATATGATACTTTTCTTGACGAAGGTGAATCATAAGAGCTCCATCCAAGCTCGTACGAACCCATGGAAACTTTAAGTAGAACTAAAGCTGTTTCTAAAATGACTTACCCGTGGCCCGATGTCTCCATATGCGAATGCGTGTCGGCTAGGTTATATGCATGAGGTTTGTTTGAATACGATGTCGACAAATCTTGAAACGATTTCGAAATGGAAGGAGGTATTGAAGTTACAAATGTAGGCAGAGTTGCGTTGTCATGACGCAAGAACGTAAGTTTCGTTCCGTTACAGGTGCAACAGCGATGCTTCGACGCACACTGAGCTACTCCGTGACCATTGCTCAGAGAAATGATCCAGAGGTAGTATTTCTTGGCGGCATCGAACTTATGGTGTGAGGAAAAGTCGGATAAATGCAGAAACTGACAATGGCGTTCTAAAACTTGGGTGCATGGTAGCCAAGTTGGAAGCGATTTGTAATCTAGCGATTCGTTCCATTTGTTACGAATTTGCAGATCCCATTTATCAAAGTCAATGTAAATCAGCATTGCTTGCGCGATATACGATAACGATTCTAACGAACTGAATATAGCTGATGCCTTGTCAATCAAACTACTGTTGATAAGTTTGATTATGGACTCGACATTGTAACTCCGCATGTGAAGGTTCGTCATCAGAGTCCTTTGATACCTCAACTATAGATTTAATTCGTGATATATTGCGTAAAATTTAATGAATGATAAATTGAATTAATTAATAATTGATTGATATCAGTTATTATTAAATTATTCATACTTATATATTATTATAATTCATATATGCCCTCAATTATATATATAACATCTAGAATATATAATTTACTTACCTGTATTCCGTAAGCTGTCATTACCTCACACAAGGCCTAAGGACGACAACTTACGTACAAGCCGTAGAACTTAACACATCATCCATTTTTTTCTCAACCGAATTACGCACAGCCTCTCTCTCCAACACTTCGAATATTTCAATTCAACCATGACGAAATGCATGTTGGATTAAAATCGGGCATCCCACAGTAGACATGATCCTCTGAGATGACAATCCTTTGCGTATAAACAGTGTGTTAACCGTTAACTTCCGATGGTGTGCTCCAACGACAGTGGTGCGATAGAACATCATTGGCACGTTTCGAAAGATCATCGTTGCCCACCGCGATGACACATCCCTGCAAGGTAATTCAATCTAGAGGAGGCAAGACAATGTAAGTTATTGGTCTTTCCTACCTTAAAGCACAAAATAAGGCAACCTACGTTGGAATCACTATTGGGAAATATCTCAAACGACGCTTCACGATCGCCACAAAATTTATCTTTCTCGATTTTCAGTTCGGACAACACATTGCTGCTCTCGCTCAACTCTTTGATCACATCATCGGTGAAACCCCTCGAGGTTCTGGTGACCCACATAAGCTAAACCTGTGAAAGAGTTATATTGATAACTTTTTATTTTATTAATTTTGTTCCTATATTTGTTAAAGTACGTATTTTATTCAAACCAAATTAATGCCATCCTTTTGAACGTTCAACGGGTTACGAAGTAATCGCCAATTCTTTGGTTATCACTATTGTTGAAAGTAAAAAATAAAAAATAAAACAATAAAAACTCCTTGTAATACCTGCAATAAATAATGGTACCGCTTAAATCAAAATAACAAATAAATTAAATAATAATAAATCAAATGAAACTTATAGTTTTATTTCTATGTAAATGCATGCTAATTCACTGAGTTAAATATACTTTGCGCACATTTTTTCATTTAATTTTCACTTATCGAGTTGATACGCATAAACACAAATATAATATGACAAATTACAATCATATATACTAATAAAATAATAGGTAGACTAATACGATCACCAAACCAAATAAAGTTGGTCACATATAGAAAGATATTAATACTCTACACCACTGAATCGTAACTAAACACGCCCTTTTCAACATACAGGTAGATATGGATACAGAGATGCATTCCACCCCAATGCCAACAATGCGATCGGCCATCACTGTGCCTCGCCTTGGGGTTATTCCAACAGCGACGCCCCGTACATCAGCCGCAACCGCACCGTCAACCACCGCTCGTAGCGGTACACGAGCATCTGCAGCCGTTCCGTCTCCTCCAGAGGCGCCCTATCTCATCCGATGCCCCCTTTGTCGACGTCCACACAAACTGCAGCACTGTGGTCTCTTCAAAGGCATGACGCCGACACAACGCCAGCAAATTTCCCAGGCGCACGGGTATTGTCACAATTGTCTGGCACATACACACACGACGCAGGAATGCGACTCCGGGGCTTTGTGCCAAATGTGTGAAGGCAGCATCACACGTTGCTTCATCGTACCCCGAGGCGAGAGGTCAGTCGGCAGCCTGCCACACGAATCCGTGGCGCAAACCGACCGCAGCAAACCAATCGTGTGGCACGTCGCTGAAGAACGGTACCCCGATCTGAGTCCCGTCCATGGCGTCAGCAAAACATCGCACCTACTAGGCGTAGGCCGAACTATCGCCGCACGTCCGGACTCAGCAACGTTGTAGCAACGTTGCAACAGTTACAGCGACTGCTAGGCTGAACATTCGCCTAGGGGGACCGGGATGGTCAAACGGGTTAAGATTACCGCCCCGAAGAACTCAAACACACCACACACAAGACAACACTGGCACACACACCACACCTGGAAACCCCAGAACACCCACATACCACACACAACTCATCATACAGCTGCACACACACCGACTAGGACCTCTATACAACACAAAGTACAAAAATATCTGTCCTCGAAGCGGACAGCCCCTTCTCTCAGCGACTGTCGACTAAAAAACACCGAACTTTGCTTTGGCGCGCGAGTAACCTCATTTTCTTGGCTCGTTTTTTATCATTTATAATTTTTATATTCTTTTATTACCTCTCCACTGGTATGCGACGAGGGAGTGCTTGCGTCAAGATAATCTTTTTATAATTATTCATATTCAAATAAACAAATTTTGTAAACATTTTCGAAACGGAAAAACATAAAATTCTAATTTAATTTGCATACGCGGAGTTTAAAGTGGCAAGTAAGTGGTGGTGTTATCAAAAGTAAAAAAAATTAGGAGAAGTATTTGAATATAATTGAAACTGTTTAAGTTGATAAATAAAAAAAGTTATAAGATTATTCAAGTAGCTCAAGATCTAAATTTAATAGAATCGAATTTTGTTCCAAAGTAATTATCTTTGACTAGTTATCAGAGGATCTGAGCTCAAAAGTAAGCGGTTAAACAGAGCCTGGTTTGTAGCGACCTGTGAGTTCTTTCTTTTTCAAAGAGGTCTCCAATTAAAACTAATACATATTGAATGACGTCGAGAGCGTGAATTAAAATTTTATGCACTGAAGGAGAAAGATACCAGAAATAATTGGATGTTAGTTCTCTTGCAGTATCTTGAGTAAATTTTCTAAATTTGTCCACATTAATTTTATACCCTGATGACAAGGCTTGCAGTAATGTTGCACAATTTTCAATTAGCTGCTTTTCTATGCCAGTTATTTCAGATAATTGGGCATCATTGAAAAATTTTGTTGCAGAGTTCCCATCATTTGAAGACCCACTGCCACTTGTTTTTGGTTTGTCGACAATTAAAACCAAACCATTTTTTTAAAAAATCGTCCTGAATATTTAGTTTCTTTTTTAGAAATCGATATTTTTCTTCTAGGCCTCTTATTTGCCATTGTCTGATTTCAAAACTATAAAAATGTGACAAAAATATTAAAAAAAAAAAAAGAAAGTTGGCATGTAACGGAGACAATCCAAATTCGTTGCCATTTCTTCGAACTTCTTTTGTAAGCATATGTCAAAATCGTTCATCTTAGTAGGTTTGGCTTGGCATATGTAACACCGCGAAGATAAGGTTTCAGTAAAGGCATTGCAGACTTTGCCATCCACCATAGTTAGTTGAAGAAAATGATTGATATAGAATTTTCGGTTGGTAGCTGTTTTGAATCCTGTGGGAGTCAATTCTTGAATTTTGTTTTATATATAATTCTCCGTTTATGGTTTTGGTATTACAATCGTAACTTTTTTCAGTCGAAGTTTGATTGGTGTTGCCTACCTAAAAAAATGAAGATTTGACAGGTAATTAAACAGCTGAATATTTTTAAACAATTTAACAATTTAAGGGTAGGCTTTAGAATACTGTCCCAGGATATAAAATGGGCAAGGGCGGATAGAAGAGGTCCTCCAGATCAAGAGTATACCTATATAGATAAAGCCGCGGGAAACTTAAATTTAAAGTATGTATTTTTTTTGATTTAAAAGGAGTTTTACGCAAAAAAAACTTTCTTACACCCCAGTGTTGGACCGACCAGGGTTAGTTTTTTTGGAGCTCGGCCGAAGGCCGCCAACGAAAAAGTTTAAATAATAATTATTATTAATTAATAAAAAAAAAATTTCATAGAGGGTATAACATAATCCTTAACATCAATGTTCTCTAATATTTAATCTTTCTAGTTTTTGGATTCCTGTATTTGCAAAAGATGTAGATAAGGTAACACTGATTATTTGACATTTTGCAACCCTTTTGTTATTGTCAGAACTAATAGATTTGAACGATGATTTAAATATTGAATTAAAGCTATTTTCGCACTACATAATGTAAAATAAATGTGTACAAACGAGTTAGTGGATAAAAAAGTGAAAAATATAAATGTATAATTCATTTTAAATCGAAAAAATACGTACTTTAAACAAATGAAAATTTCAACATTAAACGTTAATATCTCGAAAACTATAAGTCTCCCTTGGCTATATTTTGTTTTCTCTTAATCTTCTCCTCTATCCGTCCATGCCCATTTTTTCCCGAAATTCTGGGACAGTATTCTAAACCTTTACCCAGTTTAATTTAGTTATTGCTCACGAGAGGGTGAATAATTTTTAAAATGGATATATTATATTATATTACAATGACAAAAATGTTGGGGCCACAACTAATGTGATCATCCATTGATCTTTCTAACACCAAGTTAGAAAATTTATTGACAATAAAAAGGGTTTCTAAATAATGTTTGTTGTTAAAATGAGGAATCATGTTGGTTTTTTACTAAATGAGATCAAGGAACACTATCACAAACTCGCCATTTTTAAAATGAATTCGAAGAGGATGGCACTGGCGGGTGGGCGAAGGTTCACTCGGTTGAATTAGAGTTGAAGCAATTCAACGCTGGCAGAAATACGTATCTACCAACATAAAAAGCAAACTGAAATACTTTGAACAAAAAATTCAAATGCCATTTCACATATGCGTGATTATTATGGAGCTGAGGTAGTGCCATATGTCACATTGTTGAGCTGGTATGTGAGAAAATCTGCATCTGGAGAAGCTCGCCAAAGAATATAATGAAATTTACCATCAGTTTTATTCAATTTAGTGACAAACGGAAGCGCAGTAGCAACATGTACAGCTCTGTTTGGATCGTTGGTTCAACCCAAAGTAAGTCATTTAGCGATGTTTGAGTCGTAGTTCGGCAAGAGACGTCGCAACTATGTGGATGCGCTTTAAGGTTTCAGTACGCAGTGATGTGGAATGTAATAGTGTGGTTCATCTACGTTCGGCGGCGTTACTACAGATATGTGACTGCTTCGTACTTTTCCATAAACGAGACTTCGTGGGAATTAGTGTCTAGCGTATGTAAAAGACGGCGTTCGATTGCAAGGAATCAGCGATGAGCGATGTCGAATGAGGCTCCAAGTGCAGCGGGATTGTCCTTAAATGGCAGCCTCACAATTATGCGTTCAGTAGTATCTTGATGAGTTATGGCTATAAAGTGACGTTTACAAATCCGATGATCAGGTTGAATAGGTTTGGGTGGCCAGTCATTCAGTTTTGAACTCCCAAAGGCGTTGCATGTTTGTGTCGATAGAGTCTTCGTTAAACAGCAGACATTACTTTGAAAGGGTATAGTGCTTCGACTGGTATCTTCTAGAAACCACCAAGTCAAATAATGTCTTTTGCAATGTAGGTAAATGTTCAAAAGTTTAATTTGACCAACAGCGAGGGCTTCAAAGTATGCTTCTGTTCCAAGCAGATCAATGCGTCGAGGTTTACAAAAGGTTTCGTCGGCCGAAGTTGTATTAGCTGGCGAATTGCAGTTTACTGTGTCAATTTCAGCGTCAGGTTGGTACGCAATATGGGGTGTGATACCAAACTGGAGTGAAAGTTAAAATGCTGATGTGCGTTACTTAACTGTTGTGGTAGTTCTAGCTTTAAGATTGGTAACTGCATCACCTATACTGCGAATGCCAATATGATACTTTTCTTGACGAAGGTGAATCATAAGAGCTCCATCCAAGCTCGTACGAACCCATGGAAACTTTAAGTAGAACTAAAGCTGTTTCTAAAATGACTTACCCGTGGCCCGATGTCTCCATATGCGAATGCGTGTCGGCTAGGTTATATGCATGAGGTTTGTTTGAATACGATGTCGACAAATCTTGAAACGATTTCGAAATGGAAGGAGGTATTGAAGTTACAAATGTAGGCAGAGTTGCGTTGTCATGACGCAAGAACGTAAGTTTCGTTCCGTTACAGGTGCAACAGCGATGCTTCGACGCACACTGAGCTACTCCGTGACCATTGCTCAGAGAAATGATCCAGAGGTAGTATTTCTTGGCGGCATCGAACTTATGGTGTGAGGAAAAGTCGGATAAATGCAGAAACTGACAATGGCGTTCTAAAACTTGGGTGCATGGTAGCCAAGTTGGAAGCGATTTGTAATCTAGCGATTCGTTCCATTTGTTACGAATTTGCAGATCCCATTTATCAAAGTCAATGTAAATCAGCATTGCTTGCGCGATATACGATAACGATTCTAACGAACTGAATATAGCTGATGCCTTGTCAATCAAACTACTGTTGATAAGTTTGATTATGGACTCGACATTGTAACTCCGCATGTGAAGGTTCGTCATCAGAGTCCTTTGATACCTCAACTATAGATTTAATTCGTGATATATTGCGTAAAATTTAATGAATGATAAATTGAATTAATTAATAATTGATTGATATCAGTTATTATTAAATTATTCATACTTATATATTATTATAATTCATATATGCCCTCAATTATATATATAACATCTAGAATATATAATTTACTTACCTGTATTACCTCACACAAGGCCTAAGGACGACAACTTACGTACAAGCCGTAGAACTTAACACATCATCCATTTTTTTCTCAACCGAATTACGCACAGCCTCTCTCTCCAACACTTCGAATATTTCAATTCAACCATGACGAAATGCATGTTGGATTAAAATCGGGCATCCCACAGTAGACATGATCCTCTGAGATGACAATCCTTTGCGTATAAACAGTGTGTTAACCGTTAACTTCCGATGGTGTGCTCCAACGACAGTGGTGCGATAGAACATCATTGGCACGTTTCGAAAGATCATCGTTGCCCACCGCGGTGACACATCCCTGCAAGGTAATTCAATCTAGAGGAGGCAAGACAATGTAAGTTATTGGTCTTTCCTACCTTAAAGCACAAAATAAGGCAACCTACGTTGGAATCACTATTGGGAAATATCTCAAACGACGCTTCACGATCGCCACAAAATTTATCTTTCTCGATTTTCAGTTCGGACAACACATTGCTGCTCTCGCTCAACTCTTTGATCACATCATCGGTGAAACCCCTCGAGGTTCTGGTGACCCACATAAGCTAAACCTGTGAAAGAGTTATATTGATAACTTTTTATTTTTGAAATTACCAAATTAATGCCATCCTTTTGAACGTTCAACGGGTTACGAAGTAATCGCCAATTCTTTGGTTATCACTATTGTTGAAAGTAAAAAATAAAAAATAAAACAATAAAAACGCCTTGTAATACCTGCAATAAATAATGGTACCGCTTAAATCAAAATAACAAATAAATTAAATAATAATAAATCAAATGAAACTTATAGTTTTATTTCTATGTAAATGCATGCTAATTCACTGAGTTAAATACACTTTGCGCACATTTTTTCATTTAATTTTCACTTATCGAGTTGATACGCATAAACACAAATATAATATGACAAATTACAATCATATATACTAATAAAATAATAGGTAGACTAATACGATCACCAAACCAAATAAAGTTGGTCACATATAGAAAGATATTAATACTCTACACCACTGAATCGTAACTAAACACGCCCTTTTCAACATACAGGTAGATATGGATACAGAGATGCATTCCACCCCAATGCCAACAATGCGATCGGCCATCACTGTGCCTCGCCTTGGGGTTATTCCAACAGCGACGCCCCGTACATCAGCCGCAACCGCACCGTCAACCACCGCTCGTAGCGGTACACGAGCATCTGCAGCCGTTCCGTCTCCTCCAGAGGCGTCCTATCTCATCCGATGCCCCCTTTGTCGACGTCCACACAAACTGCAGCACTGTGGTCTCTTCAAAGGCATGACGCCGACACAACGCCAGCAAATTGCCCAGGCGCACGGGTATTGTCACAATTGTCTGGCACATACACACACGACGCAGGAATGCGACTCCGGGGCTTTTTGCCAAATGTGTGAAGGCAGCATCACACGTTGCTTCATCGTACCCCGAGGCGAGAGGTCAGTCGGCAGCCTGCCACACGAATCCGTGGCGCAAACCGACCGCAGCAAACCAATCGTGTGGCACGTCGCTGAAGAACGGTACCCCGACCTGAGTCCCGTCCATGGCGTCAGCAAAACATCGCACCTACTAGGCGTAGGCCGAACTATCGCCGCACGTCCGGACTCAGCAACGTTGTAGCAACGTTGCAACAGTTACAGCGACTGCTAGGCTGAACATTCGCCTAGGGGGGCCGGGATGGTAAACGGGTTAAGATTACCGCCCCGAAGAACTCAAACACACCACACACAAGACAACACTGGCACACACACCACACCTGGAAACCCCAGAACACCCACATACCACACACAACTCATCATACAGCTGCACACACACCGACTAGGACCTCTATACAACACAAAGTACAAAAATATCTGTCCTCGAAGCGGACAGCCCCTTCTCTCAGCGACTGTCGACTAAATAACACCGAACTTTGCTTTGGCGCGCGAGTAACCTCATTTTCTTGGCTCGTTTTTTATCATTTATAATTTTTATATTCTTTTATTACCTCTCCACTGGTATGCGACGAGGGAGTGCTTGCGTCAAGATAATCTTTTTATAATTATTCATATTCAAATAAACAAATTTTGTAAACATTTTCGAAACGGAAAAACATAAAATTCTAATTTAATTTGCATACGCGGAGTTTAAAGTGGCAAGTAAGTGGTGGTGTTATCAAAAGTAAAAAAAATTAGAAGAAGTATTTGAATATAATTGAAACTGTTTAAGTTGATAAATAAAAAAAGTTATAAGATTATTCAAGTAGCTCAAGATCTAAATTTAATAGAATCGAATTTTGTTCCAAAGTAATTATCTTTGACTAGTTATCAGAGGATCTGAGCTCAAAAGTAAGCGGTTAAACAGAGCCTGGTTTGTAGCGACCTGTGAGTTCTTTCTTTTTCAAAGAGGTCTCCAATTAAAACTAATACATATTGAATGACGTCGAGAGCGACCAGGAATAATTGGATGTTAGTTTTCTTGCAGTATCTAGAATAAATTTTCTAAATTTGTCCACATTAATTTTCTACCCTGATGACAAGGCTTGCAGTAATGTTGCACAATTTTCAATTAGCTGCTTTTCTATGCCAGTTATTTCAGATAATTGGGCATCATTGAAAAATTTTGTTGCAGAGTTCCCATCATTTGAAGACCCACTGCCACTTGTTTTTGGTTTGCCGACAATTAAAACCAAACCATTTTTTTTACAAAAATCGTCCTGAATATTTAGTTTCTTTCTTAGAAATCGATATTTTTCTTCTAGGCCTCTTATTTGCCATTGTCTGATTTCAAGTCTATAAAAACATGACAAAAATATTTAAAAAAAAGAAAGTTGGCATGTAACGGAGACAATCCAAATTCGTTGCCATTTCTTCGAACTTCTTTTGTAAGCATATGTCAAAATCGTTCATCTTAGTAGGTTTGGCTTGGCATATGTAACACCGCGAAGATAAGGTTTCAGTAAAGGCATTGCAGACTTTGCCATCCACCATAGTTAGTTGAAGAATATGACTGATATAGAATTTTCGGTTGGTAGCTGTTTTGAATTCTGTGGGAGTCAATTCTTGAATTTTGTTTTATATATAATTCTCCGTTTATGGTTTTGGTATTACGGTTTTCAACTTTTTTCATTCGAAGTGTGATTGGTGTTGCCTACCTAGGTTAGGTTAGGTTAGGAGGTCGATCCCAGAAAGGATCCCACTTGGACAGATTAAGACACTGGTCCGTTGTGATACCTACAAAACTCCTATAATCTGGATCAAAAGACCCTTGCAAGTCGATGAGACGCTTTGTGCTTACTACGGCCTTGTTAAGACGGCCAATATCCATTTCGGATAATATTCAGGTCCGCCAAAAGTGTGATTGCCGAGATATTTCAATCGCAGCCTAGCGAAAGCCGGACATTGGAGAAGAAAGTGCCGGGATGATTCCGCCTCGCCATCCTGCATGCAACTTTGGCAACTAGCATCGGGTAGTACACCAAGCCGTACCGCATGAGTGCCCATTGGACAGTGTCCAGTGAGAACTCCTACCATAGCTGCGAGATGCACTTTGCTCAGGGCGAGAAGTTCCCCCGACCTCCTGCGATCCACTCTTGGCCAGAAGGATCTCGTGGTCGCACAGGACCTAGTCGTCGGCCAGCGTCTGCTGAGTGCACGCGATGTTTATTGATCCAAAGCTAGAGCGGAAGACGTTAACGGAGATCCAACCCGATCCCATACCGATGTGAGCGGGGCAAATGTGCCCTCCCTGGCTAGCTCATCGGCATTGCAGTTTCCAGCGATTCCGCTGTGACAAGGCACCCAAACGAGCCTGATGTTGAAATAGCCAGATGCTACCTCTAGTGAGGACAGATACTCCTTGACTAGCTTTGATTGCACGGTACGCGCGCTCAAAGCTAGTATTGCCGCCCTACTATCGGAGTGGATGCTCCCTTCTACAAACGAGGCTGCACTACGCAGCAGTACTTCTAACGCCACCTTGATTGCAGCCACTTCCAGCTGAAAAACACTACAGTGATCCGGTAGCCTGAAGCTAAGACTGACGGAGAGCTCCTTGCAGACAACCCCCCCTCCAACCTTCCCTCCTAGCCTCAATCCATCCGTGAAAAAGCTCACCGCGCCTCTTCTCCAGCGGCTTCTTCCCATCCACATGTCCCTCGTTGGAATATGAGCGGAGAAGGAGCCGCCTCGAGTGAAGTCAGTGACGCAATGATCTATATTTTCCGGAATGCAGCTGAAGGAGGAAAGAATTTCAAAGTGTCCTTGTTCGGACCTCTTTAAAAGCCCAGCTTCCCTGAGCCTGGGAGCACACTTCGTGGCAATGCACCTACCGGCAATGTCCACAGGTGCTATGTTTAAAATAACATTAAGAGCTATTGTAGGTGTGGTCCGCAGTGCATCGGAGATTCCGATGAGCGCCGCCCTTTGGACCCTTTCAAGATTTTTAGCCAGTGTGGACCTTTCGAGCGCCCTCCACCAGATGAACACACCATAGAATATTATCGGCTTAACTACGGTTTCGTAGAGCCAGAACACCACCTTAGGTGAGAGACCTCACCTTTTCCCTATAGCCCCTTTGCAGCAGTATAAGGCGACCGATGCCTTCTTAACTCTCTCTTTAATGTTTGGCCTCCAGGAAAGTTTTCTATTGAGACTGAGCCCTAGGTATTTCACTTTCTCAGCACTTTGAAGAAGTGAACCCCCGAAGGACGGGAGAGGCACATTTGGTATCTTATACCTTCTGGTAAATAAAACCATTTCGGTTTTACTTGGATTGACGGCTAGGCCGCTTCTATTCGCCCAGCTAGATACCATGTTCAGGTACCCCTCGGTGAGCTCGTAGACGGTATTCAGGAACTTTCCCTTAACCATAAGAACCACATCATCAGCGTAGGCTGTCACCCGTCAGCCTTGCGTCTCAAGTTCTATAAGTAGGTCGTTTGCCACCATTATTCAGAGCAGTGGGCAGAGTACTCCCCCCTGCGGAGTTCCTCTATTCACTTTTCTGGTTGTCTTGGCACCACCCCACTCCGCTGCGACAGTTCTGTCGCAAAGAAGACTAAAAATAAGGTGCTTGAGGATAGATTCCACCTCAAACTTTTCGAGGCTTTAACCACTGCCTCTGGTTGCACATTGTTGAAGGTCCCCTCGATGTCGAGGAAGGTGCCCACAGCAAATTCCTTGTGCTTGAGAGCTATCTCCAGCCATGACACTACATCATGCAAAGCAGTGTCGACCGACCTGTCTTTGATATATGCATGCTGCGCCCGTAACAGTTTACCCCTCGGTATTCTGCTCCTAATGTACAGATCCATAAGCCTCTCTAATGTTTTCAACAGAAACGAGGATAGGCTGATGGGTCTGAAATCTTTTGCACCGACGTGAGAGCTTTTGCCGGCCTTCGGAATGAAAGTAACCTTAACGTGTCTCCAGACCTTCGGGACATGGCCTAATCTGACACAGTTCGCGTAGATGGGGGCCAGCCAGCTGCATGACATCTTAACCGTACGTTGTAGTTGCGCTGGAATAATGCCATCGGGCCCCGGGGACTTGAAGGGTTTGAAGGATTTCAACGCCCAGGTAAGGTGACGATCGTCCAGAAGGTCCAAGAAGGCTGTACAGTCCTCCTGCAGCTGCCCCAGTGGCACTTCTTCAGCAGAGTGATTAAGTGGTAAATGAGCATCCAGTAGTAGTTTCAACGACTCCTCGCTACTCGTTGTCCAACTACTATCTGCATTTTTTAGATACCCCACTGGAGTAGAATTTTTTGCCTCTGCCAGAGCTCTTCTCAGCAGGTACGGAGGTGGCTCCACCTCGTCGTCGTGCGGCATGTAGGCTGAGACAAGCCAGAGTGCTCCAGCGCTGTCCTCCAGTCTAACAGCGACGACATCCTCGTTGCTGAAATTAGGCAAAAGAAAAACGTAAAGTTTGTTTCTGATCAACAAGCAGGCTTGGGTTCTACCTGTACTGATTGCCGCCAGGAGCTTGTGGCTCTTTGTCCTTAGACCAGAGATACCGTTTCTGCTCAGCCACGGTTCCTGGATAAGGACAGCGTCGGCTTCGTCCCGTCCTAGACGAAGCACTAGATTGGCGGAGGCCGCCTTTGAGTGCTGGAGGTTAATTTGGAGGATCCTCATCCTCCAAACTTCTCTCCTCTATATTTTCAATTTTTTTCGCCGCGGGAAACTTAAATTTAAAGTATGTATTTTTTTTAATTTAAAATGAACTATACACTTATATTTTTCACTTTTATATCCACTTACACTTCACTAATTCGTTTGTACACATTTATTTTACATTATATAGTGCGAAATTAGCTTTATTTCAATGTGAGTTAGTGAAGTGTTAGTGGACAAAAAAGTGAAAAATATAAGTGTATAATTCATTTTAAATCGAAAAAATACGTACTTTAAATAGTTGAAAATTTCAACATTAAACGAGGGTGAATAATTTTTTAAATGGATATATTATATTATATTACAATGACAAAAATGTTGGGGCCAAAACTAATGTGATCATCCATTGATCTTTCTAACACCAAGTTAGAAAATTTATTGACAATAAAAAGGGTTTCTAAATAATGTTTGTTGTTAAAATGAGGAATCATGTTGGTTTTTTACTAAATGAGATCAAGGAACACTATCACAAACTCGCCATTTTTAAAATGAATTCGAAGAGGATGGCAATGGCGGGTGAACGAAGGTTCACTCGGTTGAATTAGGGTTGAAGCAATGCAACTCTGGCAGGAATACGTATCTACCAACATAAAAAGCAAAATGAAATACTTTGAACAAAAAATACAAATGCCATTTTACATATGCGTGATTATTTTTTGTCATATAAACGATTTTTATGATGAAAAATTGATAAAATATGATTTTTTTGCACAAATGCGGCATGATAAAATGCAAAATATTATGCAAAAAATATATTTAACTTTTTTAATAATTTTCAATTGTTACAAAATAATACTTTATATATGTACATCAATTTAAAGTTCATTTAATTCTCTGGTCTGTACACATGAAGGAATAGAATTTTTAATATTATCACTTATCAATAAATATATACATCTGCGCGAGTTAAGGAACGTATTACTTATCACATTATATTATCAATATCCTAAACAAACAAACATCAAAAAAAAAAAATAACCTTATGTTTCAGTAACCAACATTTATCAAAACAATCTTATTTTTGAATGAACAGAATGTATCATAACAACGTTAAACCAAATACATCAAAACAACCTTATCTTAGAACAATGCAAATGACGCGCTGGACAGAAGAATACATTCTTCCAATAGTTTGCCCAATTTTTCTGAAACTTTCGCCATCTTTTCACAACTTAATGATAATTTTTTCTTTCTGACAGACTAATTTCTTTTCCTTTAGTTTCCATGTTTTTTTAAATAATATCAAAACGCGTCACGAGCTCTTTAAACGACTTATTATATTAAAACATAATAGAATCTACACAAAAAAAGGAACAAATTCATGAGAAGTAACGGTATTTCCAATTCAAGCTAACTGAACGCAGACTTTCTGGTGCCTATATTTACTTGTTATTACACTCAAATCCCGTTATCTCAAAAATGAAAATAGGAATATACAATTTTGTTTTTGCATTTTGAACTTAAGTATATAAAGAAGAAATACATGTAAACTTTTTTAACTGATTTACCTATTTACATTGTGTTTTTACTTCACTTAAAAAAATGTGTCGAGTGAACGCAGACTTTATTGGCTATGTGTCCATATAATCGAACAAATGTAAGTATATCTGCAAATAGAAACAAGTAAGGAAGGGCTAAGTTCGGATGTAACCGAACATTTTATACTCTCGCAAAGTCAAATGGTATACTCGTTTGAGATTTCTTTGTGGATTGGCTGATATTTTCGGTAGAAGGTCAACTATAAGCACTGGGGTCCACATATTTAGTACTTAGGGGCTTGAACAGTTTTGGTTCAATTTAGACAATTTTTGGTCACAAGTTGGCTTTAAACGTATTATTTACGTAAAGTTTTACCCCGATATAATCATTGTTGCTTGATGTGCATAGTGGAAAGTGAAAGAATCAGATGGAATTGAAAATGGTGTTATATGGGAAATAGGCGTGGTTGTAGTTCGATTTCGCCTATTTTCGCACTATACCATAGAAATATGAAAAGAACGCTATGCACCGAATTTGGTTGAAATCGGTTAAGCAGATCCAAAGATATGGGTTTTCACCTAAAAGTGGGCTGTGCCACGACCACTGTCTAATTTTGAACGCGGTTCTTATAAAGTCATCTCATACCATCCCAGAGATAAAATTTAATGTCTCTGGCGTGTTTAGTGCTTGATTTATCGTGCTTTTAGTAGTTTTTAACAGTACCGTTATATGGGGAGCGGGCGGAGTTGCCACCCGATTTTAACTATTTTCACACCGTCAATAGAAATGCTAAGAGCATTTGCTTTCAGTGAATTCTGTTATTATAGCATTAGCTGTTTAGGAGATATGCACATTAAACCTATAAGAGGCGGGACCACGCCCACTTTAAAAAAAAAAAATTTGTCTACCTATTTATGAATAAATGTATTCGACTGTGATTTTGAGTTAGCTTAAGAATATTTGAAATACATTCAAGTTCATTTTTTAATTACTTCAAAATATCGAGACTGACAACACTGCGTTGCAAGAGAGTATTCAGCTCCCTCGTTTCTACAGGAAAAATCCATTTTTCCCGGCTTCTACACACCGCTTCACTCTCATAAGATAGGCTAGAAATCATAAATTGAACAACTTTCTTATGTTCCCTCTAGGAGGGAAAAGTGACAACCGCAAACCCACAAACAGAAAAAAGTGACAAAAGAGGCAACAACGCTTTTGTCGATTTAAAATGTTGTTTGTAAACAAATTTACAAATATTTTTCTTTCTTATTTTTTTACATGTACACATACATAAGTAATTAGACATGATAAGAAAATGACGACGGCAAAACGCATTTCTTTTCATTTTTACATTGCATATCTAAAGAATGCCCTGGTTGAGAAAAGCATGAATGTGAAATGCCGACGGCAAACACAATTCTGTAAGTTTGTGACTCCATAATGGTGTCAAGTACATGAATTTTTAGAAAATTAAAATATTTTTTAATTATTACTAATAGCTGATAATAAAGTAAGACTGAATTAAAATAAAATAATTTTAGAAATAATAAATGCAACAAAACAATAAAAACACAAAAACAAAATTTACACGTAAGACGTACATACATACACACAGGGCCCGATCTAATGGGGGGCAAGCCGGGCATTTGCCCAGAAAAAATCATCCGAATTTTCATCCGATTTTACAATTTTGAACTGACAACTTTCAGTCTGTTTGACGGGGATTTCCCTCAAACTTTCGGAGGAATACCGTTTGGCTATGATTTCAATAGAACATTAGGTTTGCGACAGTATAAATTTATCAGATGTCATTAAAGATTTTGCAGAACAAAAAGTGCGAAAAAAATTACTATAATTACGAGGTAGGATTAAATATTCTCTGAAAAACTCTTTAATTTTTGGTTTAATTAAAAATTAAATTTTAAAACGAATCTTTTGTTGTGTACTTTTTATAAGTGCCGTATGAACCTTAACTTAAATTATATGAACCCATTGACCATAATAAAGAATTAAACGGCGTGGTCCTAATCTTTTTAACTTCTGAAACGATTTTGATGAAAATGCTTATTGTTCCTTTAGTTAAAGGGCAACATTAGTAATATGTTGCCTATGTATTATTGTATTGTATGTATTAGCCCGAAATAGGGAAAAAAGCACAAGGAAAAATAGGCCCATACGCAGCAGTGAGTCGCAATTGATGATGATAATAAAGTTGAAAGGTACATAACTATGTCGATAAAAAAATATATCAATTTCTGTGAAATTTCTTATAAAAACGTACATTGTATACTTACTCACATAAAAACACTCATCAACTTTCGTATAGGTACTTCTTCAGAAGACCCAGTAGACTGACGTGAATATTATAGGTAGGTATAATCCCAACAATATCACGTATTTTATGTAGGTACTTGTATACTTATGTAGCATCCCCCAACAAAACTAGCTCATGACTTATGTAACTTTGTGTATGTAAAGAGCGGCGAAAATTATCTTTGCCCGGAGCGGCTAAATAGCTAGATCGGGCCCTGCGTACACACACATATAAGCAAGACATGTCCGCAGTGCGAAAGGAACTCGTCACTGCAAGGGAGGCAACTATGCGTAGGGCAGTACACCAAAACCACAGTACAAACAACAGAGGTGTGGTAGCTTTCTGGGGGGTTAATAGCGGCCATCTTCATTTGTGTTTATATTGATGTAATAAATTGTAAGCAAATTTTATTTATTAAATAACAAAAACTATAAATATTGTTGCTTAATTTAATGGGAAATTATTTATTTATGGTATACTTTATTAATAGATGATTGAAACGTCGTAGTGCGTATTTCGTCCATAAAAATTTGAATTACAGATAATCAGCAAAATTGCTTATAAATAAATATTTAATTTGAGATTATTTAATTAATCGGCACATTTCGCCCATGCTATTTCGGGTTTCAGAATATATCGTACATATATACCTATGTATGTATAAATAACATTGAAGAGTGCCTTTTAATCTAAACACATATGTATGTATGAGTGAGAAATTTTCATTTGGAATCATTCGCTTTCTTTATAGCTTAAACACAATACGGGCGACGATGAATATTCGTCGTACTCGGCGACGCCGTGAAAAATGACACGAATACAAAACCCAGCATTGCGAAAGAGCAAAGCTAAAGCTTAGTTATTTTAATGGGATACAGGAGTAATAGAATTTAATAACAGAATATATCGTCTATAAATTTGTTTATTTTACTTAAATAAATTGTATATATTTTTAAATTCTCATATATAAATACAATTTCCAATACATTTTTTGTTGTAACGGCTTACCAATTTGTCAAACTACAAGTATAAATATCAAATAAAAGCATGCAAAAATTAAGAAATACTTGAAGTGTGTTTAACACTTGCACAAAACAAAACAACTGATATAGCATTAAATAACAATTAATATCCAAACAAAATTGAACAAATATACAAAGTAATTCAAAATAAACACTTTAGTAACGTAAAAATTTCTATTATATAATTTCTATTAAAGAGTTGCTCATCTAACTGTATATATCAAGCAAAAGCTCACCACCCAGAATTACATATTTTTGCATGCAAAAATTAAGAAATACTTGAAGTGTGTTTAACACTTGCTCAAAACAAAACAACTGGCATAGCATAAAGTAACAATTAATATCCCAACAAAATTGAACAAATATACAGAGTAATTCAAAATTCTCTTTAATAAAGTAAACATTTGTATTATATAATTTCTATTAAAGTGTTAGTCATCTAACTTTGAAATTTATATCTAGCTTAAATGCTAACACGACACAATAATTACCATAAACATCCTAAAATTTGAGTAGTTGTATATATACGTATATATACGTAAACAAACCCTAGGTTTATTACTGCATCTGATGAGACCACAACAAATGAAAGCCAGCGTATCGGTGGAATGAAGAAATAGCTATGCTCAGAAAGCTCTGTAATTCAGATAAAGCCGCCTACAACGTAATCAACGTGGGAAAAATGCAAACAGCCTCAGAGGAATGTTTAAAAGTAAGAAGAAGTCAGCCATTGTCCATGGCAAAGGAACTGTTTTAAAAAGCTCTGTGAGGAAGAAAACGTAGACTTATGAGTTCAGAATGAGACGTAGCAATCCAAAAGCGCATCTTTTACGAGGAATATCGTCAAAACCATATTTCCGCAACACCATCCGAGGATATGGACTGGTAGTTACTGAAGAATAAATGTTGGCCATAGCCGGTAAAATTAAAAGCAGCAAAGCGCATGGAATAGATGAGGTCCCAAACAGAGCCTTAAGAAAGCCATAAATTTAAAAGCAAATTTTATTTGCAAACATGTTCAATGCGTGTTTAACCGAAGGGATATTCCCCGATCCACGGAAAGTCCAGCGATTGGTTCTACTTCCTAAACCAAAACACCTCCGGAAGAACCCATGATGAGGGCCTCTGTGCATGTTTGACACGATTGGCAAAGTGGACGCAAGCATAGTAAGAAACCGCTTGGAGTTAGCAATCCAGAAAGCCAGAGGATTGTCAGAAAAACAATACGGCTTTATGAAATAGAGATCCAACATTAAGCACTAAACAATGTCCTTGACACTGCGAAATGTGCAGTAAGTGGCAAACGTGGGAAAGGCGAAACTACAAAATATTGCGCGCTAATCACCCTGGATGTGAAGAATGCTTTCAACTAAGCAAAATGGGCAAACATAATCAAGGCTATGTATGAAATATGCGCTCCTCAATATCTTCTAAAAATTATAACGAGTTATTTTGAAAACAGGCTACTAATATTCGATAATGATAAAGGCACCAGGAGTTACTATATTTCGAGTAGAGTACCGCAAAGCCCCTAGGCTCCTTCTATGGAACGTGACGTTTGTTGGAGTGCTAAGGAGACACCAACCAAAAGCCATGAAAGTAATCACATACTTGGAATACCTTTGGTGGTAGCAGTGGCTAATCACCTATAGATCCCCGGAGTAAATGCAATAAGTGCGTAAACAGTTTGCGCCACTAGTTCTCCTCAATGAGTTTAGTACTGACTGTGCACAAGACAGAAATCCTGTTAATAAGTATTAACATTCATCAGCCCCATTCCATCAGATTCTTTCACTTTCCCCTATGCATATCAAGCAACAACGATTATATTGGGGTAAAACTTTGCGTGAATAATACGTTTAAAGTATGCCACCTTGTGACCAAAAATTGTCTGAATCGAACCAAAACTGTTCAAGCCCCTAAGTACTAAATATGTGGACCCCAGTGCCTATAGTTGACCTTTTACCGAAAATATCAGTCAATCCACAAAGAAATCTCAAACGAGTATACCATTTGACTTTGCGAGAGTACAAAATGTTCAGTTACATCCGAACTTAGCCCTTCCTTACTTGTTTTTTATCTTCTTTCCTTTTTGTGGCTCCTTGCACAGCTTCCTTAACAACTTCCTGCTTTGACTGAAATTTTAACAATTTGCATAACAACACCAAGCTCTTGCGTTCGCTTAGTGTTGATTATATATACAAGTACATATACATACAAAAGTATTTTTTAAGGCCATCACGAGAAAAGAAATCGAAATTCAAGCCGTCACATACACAGTTTGCTATATCTTACAAGAGCGCTGTAGATGTGGCTTAGCATGCAACAATAACTTTTCAAGAACAAAAATAATTGTCAATGCAACAGGCTAACAACTACAAACAACTTCTAATGATCCAGCCTGTTGTTGAGTGTTGGGTGTAATCACATACGTGAAAGACCTTTAGCGTCAATAGTTCTCCTCAATGAGTTTAGTACTGACTGAGCACAAGACAGAAATCCTGTTAATAAGAACTAGGAAAGTGGAGGAAATAATATCTCTCACCATAACGGAGTGTGAGATTCATTCACAGCCCCAACAAAAGTATCTGGGAGTAATATTATGCTCAAAGGTTAAATTTAAGAAGCATCTAGAATACATTCAGGTAAAGCAAATAAAATGCTCAACGCCTTATCAATAAAGAGGGCAAATAAAGACCGCGTGCGTTCATGCCGGCGATATTTACTTGCAAAGGTAATGAGATCGGTTGTATTATATGCAGCTCCAATATGGATCCAGGCGCTGAACATTAAAGCATATGCCAAACAAATAAACACAGTTAACAGGGTGTCGGACTAAGAGTAATCAGTGCTTTCCGAACAGAGTTCAGCGAGGTGGCTGAAGTAATAAAAGAACAAAGAGAATGAAAAGCTTAACAATATGGTATCAGCGGGGGCCAACCTCACTCAAAGGACGGTGGAGCCACAGAATGATACCAGACATCCATTAGTGGATAGACAGACGATATGGATACCTGGATTTCCACCTAACCCTAATACTAAGTGGCCATGACTACTTTAGAAGCTACATGAGTTCGAACTGTCCTACGTGTACAGGGTGCATACGAGACTCTGAGCATGTATGTTTTTATTGCCCTCGCTTTTAAAGTAAAAGGGGAAAACTGAAAACTTCACTCGGTGATAATTTTACGGTTGAAAATTGTATGACACTGTCAGTCCGTACCATAGAGGGGTCTTAAATATCTTATCATTCTCACGAACTAATACTAAATTAGGTGGTTCTGTGTAAGAATCTGTCTTGAGTTTGGAGTAGGTTAGGTTTAGCGAATTAAAGAAAAAAGACATCACAAAACTTCTTGCTGGAAACACAAGAATAATACAGAGGGGCAAAAAGTGGCAATTAACTAATATAATATTAACAAGTAAGGAAGGGCTACGCTCGGATGTAACCGAACATTTTATACTCTCGCAAAGTTAAATGGTATACTCGTTTTAGATTTCTTTGTGGATCTTGCCGGCTTGTTCTATGTTGACCGATATTTTCGGTAAAAAGTCAACTATAGGTATTAGGGTCCACATATTCAGTACCTAGGGAATTAAACAGTTTTGATTCAATTCAGATAATTTTTGGTCACAAGGTGGCATACTTTAAACGTATTATTCACGCAAAATTTTGCGTCGATATAATCATTGTTACTTGATTTACATACGGGAAAATGAAAAAATCAGATAGAATTTAAAATGATGTTATAAGGGAAATAGGCATGGTTGTAATCCTATTTTCGTACTATAACATAGAAATATGAGAATATTATGCACCGAATTTGGTTGAAATCGGTAAGCAGATCCCAACATATGGGTTTTCACCTAAAAGTGAGCGGTGCCACACCCACCATCTAATTTTGAACGTAGTTGCTATAAAATTATCTTATACCATAACAGAGATAAAATTTAATGTCTCTGGCTTGTTTAGTGCTTGATTTATCGCGCTTTTAGTAGTTTTTAATAGTACCGATATATGGGAAGTGGGCGGGGTTATCACCCGACTTCACCCATTTTCACACCGTCGATTAAAATGTTTAAAACTTTGGTTTCCAGTGAATTTTGTTAGTATAGCTTCAGTGGTATAGGAGATATGCACATTAAACTTATTAGGAAGTGGGGTCACGACCACTTAAAAAAAACTTAAACTGCAGATGCCCCTTCCTAATGTGATCCTGTTTACCCAATAAGTCTTGTATCTTGTTGTGGAGCTTAGTTATGGCAATTTATTTGTTTTTAATAAATGGCGTTTTGTGGGAGTGGCAGTAGTCCGATTACGCCCATCTGCAATACCAACCATCTTACGGTACCAAGAAACATGTGTACTTAGTTTCATAAATATATCTCAATTTTTACTCAAGTTACAGCTTGCACAGACGGACGGACAGAGGGTCTGTCTGTCCGTCCGTCCGTCCGTCCGTGCAAGCTCTACCTTGAGTAAAAATTGAGATATCTTTATGAAACTTGGTAGACATTTTTCTTGGTACCGTGAGACGGTTGGTATTGCAGATGGGCGTAATCGAACCACTGCCACGCCCACAAAACGCCATTAATCAAAAACAAATAACTTGCCATAACTAAGCTCCGCAATAAGATACAAGACTGTATTTGGTACACAGGATCACATTAGAAAGGGGCATCTGCAGTTAAAACTTTTTTTAAAAAGTGGGCGTGGTCCCGCCTCTAATAGGTTTAATGAGCATATCTCCTAAACCGCTTATGCTATATTAACAAAATTCACTAGAAGCAAATGTTTTTAGCACTTCTATTGACGGTGTGAAAATAGTTGAAATCGGGTGGCAACTCCGCCCACTCCCCATATAACGGTACTGTTAAAAACTACTAAAAGCGCGATAAATCAAGCACTAAACACGCCAGAGATATTAAATTTTATCTCTGAGATGGTATAAATTGGCTCTATAGGAACCGCGTTCAAAATTAGTCAGTGGGTGTGGCACAGCCCACTTTTAGGTGAAAACCCATATCTTGAGATCTGCTCAACCGATTTCAACTAAATTCAGTGCATAACGTTCTTTTCATTCAAGCTTATCTTTAATAATGCTGAGGTAGTACAAAACTTACATATAGACATTAACAAACATAAAACTGTATGCTGCAATACATATGCATACATAAATAAATGTATGTGTTGGGTCACCGATTGAGAACCACTGCATTATACGGTCATATAGTCTATATATTTTTGCTATTTCTTGCTCTCTACTTATTTGCCTAATATTCAAGGGCAAGCATTAGAAGTCATTAACCTCAATGCAGTTAATAATTGTATTTGCATTGTGTACATACTTATATATTTATTGCTTGCTTGCGATTGCTTTGTACACTTATGCTACCGCTATGTTTTCGTCCACGCAATTATATGAATATTTGTTTGTGCACATTAGCTAGTCCCATTTAACATGTAGTAAGCTTAATATGTAAGCAGCCTCTTGCAATGCTGAGTTCCCATTTTTTTATATTTCTCTTTTGTTAATAACTACATTATATACGAAGGAGCAATAGAGTAAAGTATGTACTTGGGTTATTCTCCTTTTATGAACTGTTTTTATATAACTTACATACTTATGTATATATGCACTAATAGAAAACGAAACTATGTACTCAGCGGAAATTATGTATTGAACGGTATTGCAATATTGCTTAGAATATTATTTAAGGAGAAGAATTTTGCGAATAAAGTTAGTCTAATAACTGACCACACATAGCATCATTACTCGGCCCTTTGTATTTTATCGCTGTTACAACTTCGCTTAAATATTTCGCTTTTTCGATATTTGCGCGGCTACAAAAAAAGCTTTGCAGCCCTACATTTTTTGGTGCCCAACGTGGGGCACGAGTGAGTTTTTTGTTCTTTCGCAAATCATTTCGTAGTGTGGTCAGTATTAGACTGCATCGTTGGACATTATCGTCGCTGGACATTATCGTCATTTTAAATTACCGACATTGGACTTTGTCATCATTATACTTAGTCACCGTTAGAAATCTTTACCATTGGCGTCACCAGCATCGCTCGCACAAAGCACAGCACACCAGTCTGCCACCGCTAAGTCTCGTCGTTACCATTGCCTGTAGATCATATTCGCATGTTCGTTGCATACCCACACATAAGTATAACTTGATTTTATAAATTTTGCGGTAAAATTAACTACTCACTTATTGCTTAACTACTCACTAGAAGTAGAAGTATTGTTATTTAAAATAATTTTGAAGCCTCTATAAAGCACATACAAGATCCTGTTCTGCAATGTCTTTGGACGAGCTAAGACAACAACGCGCCAGCACCAAGAAAAATATTACGCGCATTAAAAATATCGTCGACGCCAACTTGCGACCAGGTGGAAAGGCTCTTTCAGCTGCGGAATACAAATACCGTTCGGGCATCCTGGAGTCCTATTTTAAGCAGATTCTCTCAATTCAAACTGACATCAAAAGATCGGATGCTGATGATGGTGGACGTGCTGACCTGGAAGAACTCTACATCACAACTTAATTGGTTATCCAATCGCAATTGGCAGAAGATAACAACGTTTCACTTTCGGACACAACTGGCGTGTTACAATCAAGTTAAAAACTTCCACTACTTAAGCTACCTACGTTTGATGGCAAGTATTCAAATTATCAAAATTATATCACCTCGTTCAAGCAAATAATTGATCGTGAATTCAATTTAACTAATATTGAAAAATTCAACCATTTGCGAAATTGTCTCCAAGGTCAAGCCTTAGAGACTGTAAATGTGTTTCAAGTGACAAATGAAAACTATCCAAAGGCGTTAGAACAGTTGAAGGTACGGTATGATAACAAAACACTAATTTTTTTGAAAGGAATAAATTCGTTATTTGATTTACCAGCAGTTATGAAACCAAATGGCATTCAGCTAAGAAGATTAATTGATAAAGCTTCAGCTATTTATGGTTCCTTGACATCGCTAGGTACCGACAGCCAAATATCGCAAGATATGCTTATTCATTTAATTTTGCAGAAGTCTGATGAACAGACCAACAAAAAGTGGAAGGAGTCGCTAGATTTCAGTACGCTGCCGTCATGGCAGGATTGCAGCGCAGTTTTGGAAAGACACTGCCAATACCTGGATTCACTGGACAACACGCATGTTAGTCGTCAACTCAAGGTGCTAACAAATACTCCTCATCGAAATCAAGGAATCAACCACGAGGCTATACAGTTTCCTGCTCCAACATAACTTGTACTTTCTGTTCCAGTAACAACCATCGCTTTAAGTCACTAAACATTACTCAACGTTTCGAACATCCACAGATAATTGGACTTTGCATCAATTGCTTATCAAAGCGACATCGAGTAGCCAATTGTCCATCATCACACAGGTGCAAGGTTTGTGCACGACAACACCACAGTTTACTCCACCGCCTTTCTACTTCAGTCCAACAAACGCTTACTCAGGTATTTACAACACAAGAGGCAGTCGCGCATACACACAGGAATAACTCATCGTTGGATAACGTCATCCTTGCAACAGCAAAAATTTTCGTTCGTGATGCATCGGGGAGCTACAGATTGGGTACAGCACTGCTAGATTCCTGTTCACAGGTAAATTTTATCACAGATGATTTTTCGCAAAAGTTGCTTCTGCCAAGAAGTAAGCAAAACATACAGATTCATATATTCATACAGAAAATATTAAATTCAAAACCTCAACTTATATCAAGTCGCAAGTCACTGGTTTCGAACTTCCATTGACTTTTTGTATTACATCGCACACTGCTTATCAACCAAATAATTTACCAATCTTGCAAAAAACACTCTTAGGCTGAATTGTTTCGGGACGCTATAAGACGGGCAGTAACAACATATCCAAACCATCTTGTTTATTTTTAGCCAATGAATCTTTAGATGCCAAATTGGAAAGGTTGTGAAAATTGGAAGAAATCATTACCATACCAGAGGCTTGAACTCGTGAACGACAGAGTTGCGACCACATATACTTGTATAATTCAACTGTGTCAAGAAGACCTTGCGGCAGAATAGTTGTCAAATTACCTTTAAAGGATGATCCGACATGTTTGGGCGAGTCATATACTACGGCATTGAGACGATTTAATGCACAAGAACATCGATTAGCCAAATCTCCACAATTGAAAGCACATTACGTTCAATTTATGAGCGACTACGAGAGTTTGGGTCATATGAGCGTTGTAAAAAATCCAAATCCAAATGGAATGGCTGCTGCACCATATCTTGCTATACGGAGTTTTTTACCTATATCTAGCTGAACAGCATTTAATTTACAATCAGAGAAGACGACTCTATAAAGGATCTAAACGTAGATACATCCATCACTAGTACACTTGGACTAAAATGGAACCAAAACCTTGATTGTTTTATTTTTTCATTTGAAGCAAAACTAGCACTGACTGGTCGACTTACAAAACGTTCCATCCTTTCTGTTGCATCATCACTTTACGACCCACTTGGACTTTTAGTTCCTGTTATTATAACATCAAAAATTTTGTTGAAAGAAATATGGCTACTAAAGTTGGATTGGGATGAATCTGTGCGACAGAACATCGAATTTGCTTGGAAAAAATTTCTTAACTGCTTATCGGATCTTTCACAAATTAAAGTGCCGAGGCACTGTTTTTCGACAGATGTGGAATCTCTTCAGATACATGGATTTTGTGACGCATCGATTCGTGCATATGGCTGCGCAATATATACTCGCGTTCTCACCAAATGAGGCACTACTACTACCATTCGCCTACTCACTGCGAAGTCCAGAGTGGCACCCACCAAAAAACAATCGTTACCCAAATTAGAACTTTGCGGCGCTCTTCTTCTTGCTCGTCTTTTAGCTAAAATTAAACCAACAATTTCTAACAAATCTTTTTACATTTTTCCTTGGACAGACTCACAAATACTATTACATTGGCTTAAGATGCATTTTGCAACACTTTCGACTTTTGTTGGTAATCGAATTTCGGAAATTCAAGATTTAACCAAAGGCGCCCATTGGAGACATGTACCAAAGCATTGTAACCCGGCGGATGTTGCCTCTAGAGGATGTACTCTAAAGGAACTTGTTAATTCAATATGGTACACCGGACCAAAGTTTCTATACGAAAACTCAGATAAATGGCCAAAGAACAGCTGCGATGATATCGACATGGAAGTTGTCGATAGGGAGAAACGAAAATCAGCATTCAATACAAATGTTAGCATAAATTACATTTTGGAAATTGTGAATCAGCGGAGTAACTACACTAGCAGCCTTCGATTAATAGCTTGGATGTTTCGCTTCATCAATAAATTTCGACATGGAGATATTCCAGAAGAAAGGAAACACCCAATGCTGTTGCCAAACAAATGCGAATTTGTTGTGCAGTACGTTCGTCATCTACATCGGAAACACTACCATGCAGGACCAAAGGCACTCGTAGCACTGATAAGACTTCAGATTTGGATAGTCAATGCGTGCACATATTGTATACGCTAAAAGCTAAAGCTGATGAACCAAGTAACGGGACAGTTACCTGTCGAGCGCTTAACTCCATCTCGCCCTTTTGCGCGGTGCGGTATTGATTTTTGCAGACCAGTCAACGTAGATTTGCGTATTCGAGGCAAAACACCTTAGAAAGCGTACATTGTGATCTTCGTTTGTCTAGCGACAAAGGCGGTTCACATCGAACTAGTATCGGATCTATCCACGGACGCGTCTTTGAAGCGCATGATTGGAAGAGAGAAGAAGAGGTCTACCCTCTGACATCTTTTGCAATAACGCATCAAATTTTGTGGGTGCTTGCAACTAACTAGCTGAATTAAAGTCATTTTTATTAAAAACCGAAAACAAAGATGCAATTATAAAATATTGTATTAATCAATTTATAAATTTCAATTTTAATTCCTCCAAGAGCACCTCATTTCGGCGGTATTTGGGAGGCAGCAGTCAAATCGGCTAAGGATCACCTTAACCGCACCATCAAAAATGCAGGACTCACAGCTGAGGAAGTAACAACAGTCGTGGTTGAGATAGAAGCTGTATTAAATTCTCGTCCAATAACACTAATGTCATTGGATCCAAATGATTATGAAGTATTAACTCCGGGACATTTTATTATTGGCAGTTCACTTAGGGCACTCCCTAAGCGGAGATTGTCAGCTAACATCAGCAACGTACAACGATGGAATCAGGTCACAAGCATTAAACAGATATTTTGGAAGAAGTGGTCAAATGAATACATCAACGAACTTCAAGTACAATCAAAGTTGTTTACGGAGCGACCAAACATCAACAACAACTCAATGGTTATCATCCAAGAATTCAACTTACCACCACAAAAATTGCATATTGGAAGCTAGCTAAGCTAGCCCTTCTACCTGTTTGAAATGCCTTTCAACGGGGCCGGGATGTTGGGTCACCGATTGAGAACCACTGCATTATACGGCCATATGTTCTATATATTTTTGCTATTTCTTGCTGTCTACTTATTTGCCTAATATTCAAGGGCAAGCATTAGAATCATTCACCTCAATGCAGTTAATAATTGTATTTGCATTGTGTACATACTTACATATTTATTGCTTGCTTGCGCTTGCTTTGTACACTTATGCTACCGCTATGTTTTCGTCCACGCAATTATATGAATATTTGTTTGTGCACATTAGCTAGTCCCATTTAACATGTAGTAAGCTTAATATGTAAGCAGCCTCTTGCAATGCTGCGTTCCCATTTTTTTATATTTCTCTTTTGTTAATAACTACATTATATACGAAGGAGCAATAGAGTAAAGTATGTACTTGGGTTATTTTCCTTTTATGAACTGTTTTTATATAACTTACATACTTATGTATATATGCACTAATAGAAAACGAAACTATGTACTCAGCGGAAATTATGTATTGAACGGTATTGCAATATTGCTTAGAATATTATTTAAGGAGAAGAATTTTGCGAATAAAGTTAGTCTAATAACTGACCACACATAGCATCATTACTCGGCCCTTTGTATTTTATCGCTGTTACAACATCGCTTAAATATTTCGCTTTTTCGATATTTGCGCGGCTACAAAAAAAGCTTTGTAGTCCTACAGTATGCATTGATAAAAATAGAGTTCTCAAAATACATTTATGCACTGTAATTCTGTGCACTTGAACACTAAATGTGCTACATACATATGGACACACACACAGCCACATCTTCAATCGTATGAAATGCTTAAGTACGGACGTGTTTTGTGAGTGTCCCAACCTATGGAACATAAAACAAAGTTTAACAAGTAAGGAAGGGCTAAGTTCGGATGTAACCGAACATTTTATACTCTCGCAAAGTCAAATGGTATACTCGTTTGAGATTTCTTTGTGGATTGACTGATATTTTCGGTAGAAGGTCAGCTATAGGCACTGGCGTCCACATATTTAGTACTTGGGGGCTTGAACAGTTTTGGTTCGATTAAGACAATTTTTGGCCGCAAGGTGGCATACTTTAATTACATTATTCACGCAAAGTTTTACCCCGATATAATCATTGTTACCTGATTTGCATAGTGGAAAGTGAAAGAATCAGATGGAATTGAAAATGGTGTTACATGGGAAGTAGGCGTGGATGTAGTCCGATTTCGCCCATTTTCGCACTATGACATAGAAACATGAAAAGTTCGGTGCATAACGAATTTGGTTGAAATCGGTTGAGCAGATCTCAAGATATTGGTTTTCACCTAAACGTGGGCTGTGCCACGCCCACTGTCTAATTTTGAACGCGGTTCCTATAAAGTCATCTTATACCATCTCAGAGATAAAATTTAATGTCTCTGGTGTGTTTAGTGCTTGATTTATCGCGCTTTTAGTAGTTTTTAACAGTACCGTTATATGGGGAGTGGGCGGAGTTGCCACCCGATTTCAACTATTTTCACACCGTCAATAGAAGTGCTAAAAACATTTGCTTCTAGTGAATTTTGTTATTATAGCATTAGCGGCTTAGGAGATATGCACATTAAACCTATTAGAGGCGGGACCACGCCCACTTAAAAAAAAAATTTAACTGCAGATGCCCCTCCCTAATGTGATCCTGTGTACCAAATAACAGTCTTGTATCTTATTGCGGAGCTTAGTTACGGCAAGTTATTTGTTTTTGATTAATGGCGTTTTGTGGGCGTGGCAGTGGTCCGATTACGCCCATCTGCAATACCAACCGTCTCACGGTACCAAGAAATATGTCTACCAAGTTTCATAAAGATATCTCAATTTTTACTCAAGTTAGAGCTTGCACGGACGGACGGACGGACGAACGGACGAACGGACGAACGGACGGACGGACGGACAGACAGTCTCCCGGATTTCAACTCGTCTCTTCATCCTGATCATTTATATATATATAACCCTATATCTAAGTCGATTAGTTTTAGGAGATACAAACAACCGTTAGGTGAACAAAACTATTATACTCTGTAGCAACAGGTTGCGAGAGTATAAAAAAGTCCGTAAGTGCGCGAAAAAGCAGATTGCAAACGCAACTAGCAAACCGGTACTAAATTGAATCGACAAAAAAGTCGTACAAGCGGTGAGTTCTATTTCTATTTCAAAATATTTATTTATTTTCGGACAAAGGTCAAAAAGGGAATACGCAAAGAGCTTCCTGAGAAATTCCTGAGGCCTGATCCTGAGGAATCTCTGCTCAACACCAGCGCTAGAGGATTTCTGTTTATGTGGCTACAAAAATGTCAACTAAAGCACAAACGGCAAATATCATAGTCGACACCAAGGAGAAAAGTGAAATGGCTTGAATTAGTCCATTTACACGGAGCAGCAAAACTGCCCGATCACCCGAGCGACGGGTGATAACGCCCTGCACACAATCGGTCAACGCTGCAACGCCAACTGCGCTTGATATGACCCCTTCCAATAAACCAATGCGAACAGCTGATAACTTGATCGTAGTCAATTTGCCATCAACACAAAGCGACACTAAAACCGACATCATCATAAACATGAGCGAAGGATAGAACGTGCTCACTGCATTGGTAGTGCTCATAGATGAACTAATCGCTCTCACACATGGCCAAAAACAAGGACATGTGAACCAGAATATGAAAAATATCATAGATAGGATATCGCAGCTACAAAAACAAGCACTAGCTGAATTCAAAGAGTCAACAACCCACGCAATCATTCAGCCGAAAAGGGGCCGCACTAAGCACACTGATGAACCAATAGCAGATGAGCACACTCAGCCACAAATTAAGCGAACATGCACAAACTCGCTAAAAACTCGCGCAAATACAAATTTTATTGGTCATGCTAAGCAATCAATAATAACAAATGACCGCGCTATACCTCACACTTTTAAAGGCGCTGTAAACCCACCATCAGAGACCCAAGGAAACCCAACAAAATAAAGATAATAACCCAAATGATCCTCAAAGTCCAAAAACACTGCCGTGGAAATTGTAGCTAGAAAAGCTTAACCACAAACCGCAGAACCCCCAAAAACAAAACCTCATTCGATATTAATTTCTACGAATGGAAATCTTACTTATGCCGAAATTCTTAGGAAAATTAAGACCGATTCTACTCTCAGCGAATTCGAAAAGAAAATTACCCGAATCCGTAAAACACAAGGCGGTTAAATGCTGCTGCAACTAAGTGGTTCAGCAATGTCCGAAAACTCGCAGGAAATAATGAGGAAATGCCTTGGTGACCAAGCAAATATAAAAGTTCTGACCGAGGAGACACTTATAGAGTGTAAAGACTTGAATGAAATTACAACCAAGGAAGAAGTACTTTATGCTCTACAAAGAGAGTTGGGTAACAACGATCTGACGATCTCAGCTATAAAGAGCCTTAGAAAGTCCTACAGAGACACCCAAACAGCGCTTATTAAACTCCCAGTTGAGAATGCCAGGAAACTGCTTCAATCCAAGAAATTAAAAGTAGGGTGGGTAATATGCCGTATCAGAGAATACAGGCAGCCACAACGGTGCTACAGATGCCTCGATTATGGCCACACAGCGAAAAGCCAGTACCAAGAAGCCAAAATGCATGCTTTGCTTGAAAGCTGGTTCTAGTGAAACTGATCACTTTACTGGGAGTGTCAGATGCCCGGTATACAAGAAAGCGACTCAAACTCAAAAATTAATATGAGGTGTTTACAACTTAACCTAAACCACTGTCAAGCAGCACATGACCTATTAAAACAGTCAGTGCTTGAGAAGCAGATCGATGTGGCCTTACTCAGTGAACCCTATAAAATCGTTGAAGGTGCCAACTGGACGTGCGATTCGAGGAATAAAGCGGCGATATGGAAATGCAACCCTAACTCTCCACAGCTGGAAAACCCTTACCCTTCAAATGGCTTTGTTCGAGCAACAATTAGTGATGTTAATATCTATAGTTGCTACTTGCCTCCCAGTATTAATGACGAAGAATTTAAGAACATCATCGACTGTCTAGTGACTGATGCCAGAAGTAAAACTAATCTAGTAATAGCCGGCGACTTTAATGCTTGGGCTATTGAATGGGGATGCAAAAGAACTAATAGTAGGGGTAAAGCCTTACTAGAAGCCTTTGCTTCCCTTGACCTTGTGCTCTTAAACACCAACCAAACCATATTCAACAAAGATGGGCGGCAGTCGGTGATAGATCTGACTTTCGTCAAATAAGTGATCATTATACTTTTAGCGATCACTATGCCATTATATTTGAAATAAAGGTCGCACACATACGGCAGAATGTACCGACCCTAGTGAGATGTTCCTGGAGAACTAAAACGTTCGACCCTGACCTCTTTGAAGAGACCTTTAAGCCCACTGTGCTACACGAGAACCCGCTTTCGGCAAATAGTTCCGCCTCCATGATTATGACCCATCTTAAAAAAGCATGTGACTCATCAATGTCCAAACATACACGACGCAATCATCACCCTCCAGTATATTGGTGGAATGACAGAATTGACAAACTGCGAAAAGCATGCCAGCAGGTAAGACGTTCATATCAAAGGTCACGTGGCACCCCTGACCATATACCCCTCCAAAGACTTTTCAAGGACAAGAGGAAGCTATTAAAGCAGTCCATTAAGAAAAGCAAACGAGAATGCTTTCTGAAACTCTGCGACGACATTGAAGACAATGCCTGGGGGCTAGCATATAAGGTGGTAATGGCAAAACTCCGTTCTCGTGGGCAAATGCCGACTTCCCCCTCAATGCTGGAAAGAATAGTATCGGTACTCTTCCCAGCCCGACCACTGCATTTCCAACTTCATCAAGCGATTATAGAAGTAGCCCCAGATATACCGTCTATTACAAACGAAGAGGTCCGAGAAGCATGTGACAGGTTAAACCCATTTAAAGCCCCGGGCCCAGTGTATAACTACACAACCAGCGCTGAAATACTTAGGAATTGTTCTTGATGCAAGACTTTCCTTTAAAGATCATTTAGCCTACACCTGCGAAAAAGCTTCAAAAACATGTAGAGCCTTAACCCGAATGATGCTCAATACCCGTGGACCGAAGGAAAATAGGAGAAAACTCTTGGCTGGAGTTTTGAAGTCCGTCACTCTATATGGCGCCGAGGTTTGGGGAAAAGCACTCGAAACAAAATCTTACCGACGTGGCCTTTTTTCCATTTATGCCATTTGCGCACTCAGAGTATGCTCAGCTTTCCGTACAGTGTCAGAGGATGCTGCCCTTGTAATTGCGGGCTTACACCCATTAGATCTCTTAGCCAAAGAGACCAAAAAGCCTGTAACGGACTTACCACCCAGAACCATAAAAGGAAATGCCCGAGCGGGGACGGTGGAGAGATGGCAAAGACGATGGGAAGTCAGTCAAAAAGGACGTTGGACTTTCCGACTGATTCCCAACATTGAACCATGGCTAAAAAGACCACACGGCGAGGTAGACTTTTATTTAACTCAAATTCTGACAGGGCATGGCTGTTTCAAAGCATATTTGAAACGCTTTCAACATGAAAATGACGATATATGCGATAAATGCGGTGGCGAGACAATTGAGAATGTAGAGCATTCTATTGTCCGCAATACGAGTAAGAGAGACCATTCCTCAAGAGTGAATTCTATACCGAACCCAACCTCCGAAAACCATAGTAGACCAAATGGTGGAATCAAAAGCTAAGTGGGATGCGATGTGCGAAATAGCCGCCAAAATCATGAAAACCCAAAGAGCCCGAGAGCAGCAGCGGAGAAGAGAACTCCAAAGCTTTACGGACCACTAGAACGCGGACCAAACAAACGCATTATAACAAAAGTAAAATAAGCATAAGGGAAGAGTTTGGCGACAAAAATTGCACGGAGCGGGTTTAATACTAACAGAGGTGGGGCCAAGTAAATGCAACTTGTTACTGAATGCATTGAGACTACTACAAACGTATGAGCACTCAACTGAACCATCCTCCCGACGGAATACTTGACCGTGGTACTGGGAGAAAAGGTACACGACGGTAGGAGGTTTAGTTGGATTAAAGTTCCACACTGAAGTGAGGTTCAGGCTTTCGATGCTTCCTCCTCGTAAAAAACACAAAAAAAAAAACACACACATGTATTGAGTTGTGTACTTAAAAACAACCCCATGTGGTGTGCATGCAATATACACATATATAATATATACATATAATTAAATAGTATATAAGAGATGAATTTAATAAAGTAAAATCAGAATGAAATATTTCTCAGCTCAATGAAGGTCTTTTCTACCCCCACCTTACCGCTGGACATTTAAGAAGCTTCATTGAGTTTAATTATTGGTCCTTCGAGCCTTGATAGAGCTCAAGGCAAATGTAAAAGTCCTGCATGATATACATACAGGCAACAATTGAACATTTGGTCCTTCGAGGCGCATAGAGCTCAAAGCAAATGAAAAAGTCCTGTATGGTATACATACAGGCAGCAATGAAACATTTGGTCCTTCAAGCTTGACAGAGCTCAAGGCAAATGAAAAAGTCCTGTATAATATACATACAGGCAACAATTGAAAATTTGGTCCTTCGAGCCGGGTAGAGGGCAAGGAAAATCAAAAAGTCCTGTAAGATGTACAAACAGGCAATATAATTTGGTCTTACAAACCAAAAATAAAAAATTCCTGCATGAAATACATACAGGCAACAATAAAAATAAAAAGTCCTGTTTGAGAAACAAACAGGCAATATAGTTTGGTCTTACAAACCAAAAATAAAAAAGTCCTGTATGAAATACATACAGGCAACAATAAAAATAAGAAGTCCTGTTTAAGAAACAAACAGGCAATATAATTTGGTTTTACAAACCAAAAATAAAAAAGTCCTGTATGATATACATACAGGCAACAATGAAACATTGATGCAACTTGATGATCTGATAAACAGTCTCTGACGATGGAGGCATAACAAATGAAGATGACTCAGATGATTCTTAGTTTGGTACTATAACCAAAAAAGACGTTCTCAACGTGGTGCTGATGGTTGACGAGGTAGACGCAAATCAACGGCCGCAGCAACACGAAGCCCAAAGGTCAAGAAACGTATGAGACGTCCGCCAAGCAGGGAAGAGGAGTATGAAAGGCGCATAGTCATCGTTAGCCGTTATGTGACACGTCAACATTGAATGACAGAAAGCGAATATGCAGCCACCAGCTATGACGTCACTTAATTGACGAACATGACCCGACTACACGCTGCGGGCACCTTTCCAGCAGTCACTTTTGTCGCCCGGGATGTAAATGAACACGCACCACCGTAACGTGGGATATCTACGAAAAATGGATTATTCCCGTTGAAGCGAGTCAGCTGATTGTTCTCTTACAACGCAGGGATGCCAGTTTCGATATTTTGTAGTAATAAAAAAAATAAACTTTAAAAATTTATTTAAAATATTATAAAACTAACTCTAAATCACAGTCGAATACAATTATTGATAAAAAGGTAGACTATTTTTAATAGCTGGATTTTACTTTTGAGCTTTTACATTATGAAAAATTATAATTAAAAATCTATAGGTTTGCAAAAGTATACAAATTGAGCAATGGCAACAGTCACTAGCTGAAGAATAAGTTCGAGTGTTACCGAACATATCCCACTCTTGCAACCTGCCAAGATCAAAGCCGGGGAAATATCTTCGGATGTTGGTAAAACTTTATTTTAAAGTTGTTGCAAAAGAATGCAGAGTTGTAGACAATTAAAACATACTTTTTATAAGTTAATAAACTATTATTTATTAAAGTAACGAATATATTTTAAAGTACAATTAGTTGTTATTTCTACCTCAAAAATAAACAAAGATTAATCATCAATCACAATGCGTTGATAAGCGCCCCAAATAATACGAGCTATTTGTAAGTATTAATTTGGTTACCAGTGGCCAGTGGCCGACCTAAAACCTCTTCCGTTTTCGGGTACGGAACCCAGTTGCTTGTGCAACTTCTTTTTTCGAACTGAAATTCATTTCTTCCAGCATTTAGGTTTAAACCACAGCCACCACGATACTCCCCAAAGGGCCGAACCCAATGAGCAGATTGAACCGAAGTCCAAGGGCTTTCTGCTCCCCGTGGTACCATAGTTGAGTCTCCGGTCAGACTGTGTAGCCGAAACTACTGCCAGTTGAGCTATCCATTACTCAATGACTGGTGACATTTGTCGCTTGAACTTCAATTGTCTTTTTATTTGGAAATTCATTTAAAGTCTTTAATATCAGTTCAAGCTGAGTATTATAGCACTATTTCTGACATCATTTACTATGCTGATAATTCTGGGCAAAATAAATTAACAGTCATAGTGCATTTGGCTTTTAGTCGCCTTTTACGACAGACATGCGGGTAAATTCTTACCCCTATCCGCAGGGGTATTTTTGGTCAGTCCGTCTTTAGCGAATACAAACAAACTGGATGGAATGCCACATACAGTTGTCCGTGGAACAAGCATGGTGTACCCAAATTTAAGCCACAAACAGACAACGTTTGACCTTGTGACTTTTTAACCGTCATTGGGAATACCAGTCTAATTGGAAACTGAGTGCGTTTGAATTCAATTGGCACATCTGTAAGAATCATAGGGATTCGTAGCAGCAATTCATTTTTACCTTGGAACTTCCCATTCAAAATGGTGGTATTTTTCATTAATTCTTTAATGATTAATCGTGTGCCATTGCAAAGCCGTGATGGGTTCAAATTTTAAGCAAAATAATCGGTGATCTAACCTTCATTTGTAAATGGTGCGGTGACATGCCCGGTGGCATCTCCAATGAATTCAAAAACATAATTAGATAATTAACAACTTCGTTGTCATCGCAAACAACATCGATATTCTTGTATAACAACAAGTCCCCTGACAAAAACTGTACAACGGGAAATATATGCTCCATGAGAGTACTTTGTGAGTTGATGATTGTGCAGAAATCCGTCGGTAATTTTATGCATCCACGTTTTCAACATTACACACAGCCGCGATGACTTTAAGCAAGCGTTGATTTCATCAACGTATGTGGAATAACGGGAAGTGTTTGTCTGAAAAAATAACAGAGTGCCGCCAAAAAGTTTGTCGTTGTTTTTTAATCTTTCAATATCCTATCCAACGCCTGTTTGTGTGCCATAGTGCATTTATCCCAAAATATAATGTTGCACGATTTCACTTCAGTTGTTGCTATTATAGTCCAGCCATTATAGTAAGTTCACCTCGGAATTCAGATACCCAGCTGTAAGTCTGTAAATACTTGTATATTGACACCTTAAAAGTTGTCTCAAAACCTACATATGGTAGGGTGTACGCAACTATTAAATTTCAAGGTCAAAGGTCACAAAAATCTGTTTTTTGCGCTTTTTTTGTAAATATCTCATTTCCTATGGGTTTTTTGCTATTGGTATTTATTATCAATATTGTAGAATACAAAATTCTCTACAAATTTTGTTCAAAAATTTTTTTCATACGGTGAACCGTTTTCGATATAGAGGGCTTAGAGCGCTCGGTCACAGCATCACTTCAGGTCAACCGGTGCCTCCGATCAAAAACGCGCCATATATAGTTGATGAACTATCGATAAATCAATGATTATAAATATTTGTCAATTTTTATTAACTATTATATTATATTTTATCATTTTTTCCTAACCTATCCACTTTTTATTCAGTATTAATTTATTTAACAACACTTACCTGCCCATGAAATTGCAGAATTGTTAATGAAAATATAGAAATTATATATGAATTTAAACCTTATTAATATTAATAACTTCTTACATGATAAAAAAAAAATATAAAAAATATATTAAAAAATATCATTCAATACATTTATTTTTATTAAAAGTAAAAAATGGAGTAAAGGGTACAAAAACTACATTTTATAATTTAAATCATCTTCTTCCTCTTCATCGTCGTCTTCCGGCTGCTGGTAAATTTCAAACTGGTCTCCATTATCGTCTTCAACGACATTTGTTTCAAGTTCTTCCATGATTTCGGGGTCAAAAGTTCCATCTTCGTTAATGTCGCTCTGATATGGTAGAGCATTGAGACAAGCTTGCCCATTACATTGGCCACAAGCTAAAGAGCATTGCAAGCCCGCTTTTCTGCATCCGCATCGCGAACCACAACCACTCTTGCAGTTGCAGAAAATTGTATTTAGCAAATGTTCTGGAGCGGGTCGTAAAATTGTCATGATAGGCTCCAGAAAATCGTTTCGCATTGCCCAACCCCATACCTGGGGTTCCAAATCATGCCCTAACCAAGTTTGAACTTGATAATATACCGTTCGAAATGTTGATGAGCAGCTGCACTTGTTGGTGGAATATTTGAAAGCTGCACAGGTTTATTAAGTTTTGTAGACTTGACGTAATGCATATAACGAAGATGATCGAGACTTTTCACAGATTTCGGAGCATTACATACTGCCAATAAGGTTTGAGTTCCACTCTCTAATAATCTCTGGGCCGAACAATTTTCTTCCTCAAATGCTGCAGCTAGTTCATCCAAATTTTTCAGTTTCTCAAAAACTTTTAAAAATGTTTTTTTTTCCCTTTTTAAAAAGCGCAGAAGTTGTGTCACATCCACTTAATGCGTGCAGAAATAAAATATGTGTGTTTGGAATGAGGATAATTATCAAAACTTTTAGTCGAGTATATCTCCGTTTTTACATTGCCTTTTCCAACTTTTTTAAGGAAAATTTCTTGTTCGTAAGACAGTGTACGCCCAATTAAAATGATGAGTAAATCAATATCTTGTCCTATTATTTACAAATTTACAGATTTTAAAGAAGATGCACTTAATTATTTTCTAATTAAAATGTCATTAGTGTTAATGGGAATATAATTATAGTAAGATTTAAGTTTTTCCCCTCATTATTTTTTAATTTTAGGAAACGGTGATCAGTATTATTGAATAGATAAAGATTTAAGGCATGAAGAAAATGATAAAATATAATATAATAGTTAATAAAAATTGGCAAATATTTATAATCATTGATTTATCGATAGTTCATCAACTATATATGGCGCGTTTTTGATCGGAGGCACCGGTTGACCTGAAGTGATGCTGTGACCGCGCGCTCTAAGCCCTCTATCTCGAAAACGGTTCACCGTATTTTAAACAAAATTTGTAGAGAATTTTGTAGTCTACAATATTGATAATAAATAGCAATAGCAAAAAACCCATAGGAAATGAGATATTTACAAAAAAAGCGTAGTGTCAATATACAAGTATTTACAGACTTACAGCTGGGTATCTGAATTCCGAGATTCTTACCTAATTTAAGCTTAAATGACTGGACTATTATTTGATTGTATCTCAGCAAGAATTGACGAAATAAGAAATAATTTGCCAGTTCCACCTGTTGCGTCCAAAGAAAAGAATCCCCTTGCCCTGCCGAACCTGTCAGCATAATGCGGTCGTAAATTTTTTTTCGTTCATCATTTAATATTGGAACATTGCAGGTCAGTCGCTGCCAATACGACAGTATCATATTGTAGTTCACGATACCTGCGTTGATTAATTCAGATGCACTTGGATTTGGTGAACTCATACTGAAATGACTGTTTTGTAAATCTGAAACGACAATACAATGATCCTCAGTGGCAATCAATGCTTCATTGTACAATGCGTTATTGAATGATATCATTAGATCGTTACACCTTGTACGATGTCGATATAATATATCATCAGTCATCGAATCTTTGTGATTACCTCACAACATTTGCGATCAGGTTAGGGTACAAAGCAAATAGTAGACGAATTTAAGTTCCTGGGAAATTTAATGCTGCTTCAGCAAGCATACCAACGATGGTCATCTTCTAGCAAACCTAGGGCAAGTCATGCATCTTTATAGGCTGGATACTGTTGTCCACTTACTTTACGTTTGTCTTAAAATGGCAATGGTTCAGTGACATTAACAAACAACAGTCGCGAATAAAATTATTCAGTCTGCCATGGATACACATCCCAAATTATTTGATTTGAATAAACCGGGGCATGCACCAACTGGTGTACCTTGCTTGCGTGGCATCCATTTTTATACTCTCGCAACATGTTGCTACATAGTATAATAGTTTTGTTCACCTAACGGTTGTTTGTATCATCTAAAACTAATCGAGTTAGATATATATATACAAGATGGTATTTGGTACACGAGATCACATTAGGGAGGGGCATCTGCAGTTAAATTTTTTTAAGTGGGCGTGGTCCCGCCCCTAATAGGTTTAATGTGCATATCTCCTAAACTACTAAAGCTATAATAACAAAATTCACTGGAAGCAAATGTTTTTAGCACCTCTACCTACGGTGTGAAAATGGGTGAAATCGGGTGACAACCCCGCCCACTCCCCATGCAACGGTACTGTTAAAAACTACTAAAAGCGCGATAAATCAAGCACTAAACACGCCAGAGACATTAAATTTTATCTCAGGGGTGGTATGAGATGACTTTATAGGAACCGCGTTTAAAATTAGACAGTGGGCGTGACACCACCCACTTTTAGGTGAAAACCCATATCTTGGGATCTTTTTAACCGATTTCAACCAAATTTAATACATAACATTCATTTTATATTTCTATGCTATGGTGCGAAAATGGGCGCACTACCTATTTTCCATATGACACCATTTTAAATTCCACTTGATTCTTTCACTTTCCACTATGCAAATCAAGCAACAATGATTATATCGGCGTAAAACTTTGCGTGAATAATACCTTTAAAGTATGCCACCTTGTGACCAAACATTCTCTAAATCGAACCAAAACTGTTCAAGCCCCTAGGTACTGAATATATGGACCTCAGTACCTATAGTTGACTTTTTACCGTAAATATCGGCCATTGTGTAAGATATATAATTGAAATTCTTATAATAGAATAAATAAATGTAACTATCGATAATAGTATGTCTTTGTTTCAAAAATGGGTTGAATCGGATCAATAGTTCTTGTAGCCCTCATATATCTAATATAAATATTTTGGAACTTCCGCGTGACTTTATACCGCATATGTGAGTTATCTCAATGAAAATGAGAGAGCGTGTTTTACTCATAACAAGATCAAATCGGGTGAAAATTTTCCTTAGCCCCCATGTAACTAATATCAGGATTTTCGAACATTCGTCTGACTTTACTCCATTTGATTGGTGATGGTATGTGAGGTACCTTAATGAAACAGTGGGAGCATTTTATTAGTCTGTGGCATGTTAGTTGTATGTGGTATTGGAAAAAATTAATAAAATCGGGTTAATACTACCCTCAAATTCCATATACTACTTATAATGCTTTTCGTTATTCTAACCAGTTCTATGCCGAATATGTTGGTCAGTGAGTATTAATATTTTTTTTATATATAAAATTGCTTCAAAATATGTTCTCGAGTATAGCTGAGCAATGTCAAAATTAATATCTTTCTCTATCCCCAATATATATATGATTTCCGTCTTTCCACCTGACTTTACACCGTTCCGGTTGATCAACGTGATATTTTAACGAAATTAAGTGGAAAAGATTTCTTAAAAATTATGTAGTTTGACGCTGAATTAGAATAAAATTAGTATATACTAAGTCTAAACCTCACACCTTCATATAATGAATTCCGATTCTCTGGTTGACGTTTGCCACCTAAGCTTATAATATAAAATTTAGCCACTTTGGTGGAGTTAATATCACATTCATACTTATGTATATCTCACTTCAAGCAATAAAACTGAGACTAAGTTTATCGCCTTTAATATAAGTCAAGAAGATACCAAATTTGATTGTAATGGTACTATGGTATACTGGTGCACATATGTATATGTGTTTGCTCGCCACTGTATATAATACGGTTTTGCTCGTCACTGTATGTAATAATACTTTAAACATTATATAACTAATACACTAAAATTAGTTTGCATAAAGCACTTTGCTGGTAAAGACATCTAGTGAAACTGAAACTACAAACACAGTGTACTGATATTTATTATACTCTTGCAACATGTTGGTACAGCTTACGTACTTTTGTATACCTATATATTACTTAGCTATTCACTAACACAATAATAGATAATATTTAGTTATATTTATATTTTAGAGATTAGTAGTTTATTTCATTGTATTGAAATTAAGTTCTCGGAAAACGCCTCCGTAAATTACTTTTGTTAAACGCTTTCTAAAACAGGGGGATCTATGGCACCTATTTTGAAGGGTCTACCCATGAAGGCTAAATTAACAATAACTTACATATAATTAAGTATGGTATACACATATGTAGAGCAGGTATGTAGATTTTCTTCTTTCTGTCTTAATATCTAAACCTTTTATAAACTGCCAACGGCTCTAGGTAAAAATGTAATTTTCTTGAGTTTACAGTTCACCTCATGACCTTGATATTAAAATGTGTCGCAAAACTGAAATAATAGACAGTAGCATGCAAACCGATGGGGTCGCAGTTTATCTATAACCACACAAAAAGGGTCTCTAGCCCTTTTGATACTACATTACTAATATTTATTTCATGCAATTTTTTCTAGAAAGATTTTTTTGCTCTATACAAAGTCCAGCACTCTAAGAAACTTTTTTAGCATTGTTGTGATGCAAACAACTCTTTGGTGAACAAAACTATACTCTGTTGCAACATGTTGCGAAAGTATAACAATGTTGCGAAAAAATTCAACATTCATTACTCGATTATTATTTGGTATCTTATTAACTTATGTTATTGATCATAGATTTATTTTCTGTTAATACTATTTTTTTCTCCGAAATGTTAACTTTTATAAAAAGAAGCTATTTAACTCAAACATGGTATATGTGATATAAACTGAACCAAAGGGGTTAGATTTAATATGTGGGGTATATGAGGTTGCTGTTGTACCAGAGGAGCGGAAATCAGTATATTAGGGTTATAAGGTTTAAACAAAGTCTAGACCAATTTCATTCATATGAAGCGATATACATTATTTTTAAGAAAAACTGTCCATTTATATTCATTAAATTATTAAATTGACGAAAAAAATTATACCATAAGTAGTACATGTGAGCTGGGTAAATCAAAGACCAGAAAATTCCTCCAAACCGTATATTAAAAAATGTTGAATTAAACATCCATTATTAAATGATATCGTGATTAAATTAAAATCAAATTTGATATCTTCTTGACTTATATTAAAGGCCATAAACTTAGTCTCAGTTTTATTGCTTGAAGTGAGATATACATAAGTATGAATGTGATATTAACTCCACCAAAGTGGCTAAATTTTATATTATAAGCTTAGGTGGCAAACGTCAACCAGAGAATCGGAATTCATTATATGAAGGTGTGATTTTTAGACTTAGTATATACTAATTTTATTCTAATTCAGCGTCAAACCATATAATTTTTAAGAAATCTTTTCCACTTAACTTCGTTAAAATATCACGTTGATCAACCGGAACGGTGTAAAGTCAGGTGGAAAGACGGAAATCATATATATATTGAGGATAGAGAAATATATAATATTAATTTTGACATTGCTCAGCTATACTCGAGAACATATTTTGAAGCAATTTTATATTATATATAAAAAAATATTAATACTCACTGACCGACATATTCGGCATAAAACTGGTTAGAATAACGAAAAGCATTATAAGTAGTATATGGAATTTGAGGGTAGTATTAACCCGATTTTATTAATTTTTTCCAATACCACATACTACTAACATGCTACAGACTAATAAAATGCTCCCACTGTTTCATTAAGGTACCTCACATACCATCACCAATCAAATGGAGTAAAGTCAGACGAATGTTCGAAAATCCTGATATTAGTTAAATGGGGGCTAAGGAAAATTTTCACCCGATTTGATCTTGTTATGAGTAAAACACGCTCTCTCATTTTCATTGAGATAACTCACATATGCGGTATAAAGTCATGCGGAAGTTCAAAAATATTTATATTAGATATATGAGGGCTACAAGAACTATTGATCCGATTCAACCCATTTTTGAAACAAAGACATACTATTATCGAAAGTTTCATTTATTTATTCTATTATATGAATTTCAATTATATATCTTACACAATGGCCGATATTTACGGTAAAAAGTCAACTATAGGTACTGGGGTCCATATATTCAGTACCTAGGGGCTTGAACAGTTTTGGTTCGATTTAGAGAATGTTTGGTCACAAGGTGGCATACTTTAAAGGTATTATTCACGCAAAGTTTTACGCCGATATAATCATTGTTGCTTGATTTCCATAGTGGAAAGTGAAAGAATCAAGTGGAATTTAAAATGGTGTCATGTGGAAAATAGGCGTGGTTGTAATCCGATTTCACCCATTTTCGCACCATAACATAAAAATATAAAAAGAATGTTATGTAGCAAATTTGGTTGAAATCGGTTAAAACGATCCCAAGATATGGGTTTTCACCTAAAAGTTGGCGGTGTTACGCCCCAAGTGATCTCATATCATCCCTGAGATAAAATTTAATCTCTGGCGTGTTTAGTGCTTGATTTATCGCGCTTTTAGTAGTTTTTAACAGTACCGTTGCATGGGGAGTGGGCGAGCTTGTCACCCGATTTCACCCATTTTCACACCGTAGGTAGAGGTGATAAAACCATTTGCTTCCAGTGAATTTTGTTATTATAGCTATAGTAGTTTAGAAGATATGCACATTAAACCTATTAGGGGCGGGACCACGCCCACTTAAAAAAAAATTTCACTGCAGATGCCCTTCCCTAATGTGATCTCGTGTACCAAATAACAATCTTGTATCTTATTGCGGAGCTTAGTTATGACAATTTATTGGTTTTTGATTAATGGCGTTTTGTGGGCGTGACAGGGGTCCGATTACAACATCCCATCTGCAACACCAACCGTCTTACTGTACCAAGAAACATGTGTACCAAGTTTCATAAAGATATCTCAATTTTTACTCAAGTTACAGCTTGATCATTTGTATATACATAACCCTGTATCTAACTCGATTAGTTATAGGTGATACCAACAACCGTTAGGTGAACAAAACTATAATAAGAAAATATCCTCGCGAAACCGTTCCATTTATACAATTTAAAGTTACACTGTGCAAAAAAGTCTGGGTACAAGGTACCAAAACAAAAAATTGTTGGAAAAATAACTTTATATACTTTTTATAAAAAGCAATTTGTTTGATATTCATTAAAGGACATTAAATATGTTAGTTTTATGAAAATAAAATTTACTAAATAGCCGACAGTAACACATAAACAAAACAAAACATACTGATGAATTGAAAGTCCATTAGAAAAAGTCTGCATACAAGGTACATAAGTCGAATAAAGTTATTCTTTCTACGAATTCTTCTTAAAATTTAATAAGAAGTCGAATGCCTCAACGTTTTAAAACTTCCGCTAAGAGAATCTAATAGGCGGTATTTAGGATTAAAATCTGGTGGTGTTTGAAGCTGCTGCTTGGGTGGTAGAGTAACTAAAGCATAACTATGTCTGCTCTATGCTTCGGGTCGTTAATAGGAGTCATTTCCAAAACCAAATTCTACCGCTCCTTGCTTCAAATTTATTTTTAAGATATTAAGGTATGCATATTTAACCATGTTGGACTCTATCAATTCCATTTGGCCGACACAGTTACTAGCTATGCACACCCATATCACTGATTCTTCTCCATCGTTCTTCACAGTATGCATCAAGATTTCTGGTGCCGTGCCCGTTTTTCGTCATAAAATCTTACGACCCTTGATTCCAAAGACACAAAACATGCTCTCATGGGAAAAACTTCCTTTCTGTCAAAACTCTCGGGGCTTATTTAAGGTCACGACAACATTATGCACTTACCTATTGATTAGCGATAAGAACGAAATCTTTGTGCGACTTCACCATAAAACCCTGTTTTTTTCATAATTTTCCGAATGGTGTCAGTGCAAAAGGATTTCTTAAAACTTTTCTTAACATTTTGATCGATTTTGGATGCAGTAAATCGAATGTTTTGCTTCACACTTTGCGAAAAGTTATAACATTACGCTGTGCTAGTATTTTTGGCCGCCCTGGACACGCCGAGATATAAAAACGCCATCGCCAAATCGACCAATTTTAGGGTATGTTTTTCCTTCTTCGAAAAGTTTAACCATTACTTGCCTTTCAAATGTGCTTATTTCTTTTCTTTTAGGCGATATTCGATATTCTAAATTTAATAACAAACTGAATAGAACAAAAATCTTTTAAAATTGCCACTTTTGCGAAAACAAGTAAAACTATAACTTTCCGACACTTTTACATTTGGTTATTACGAAGTGTATTCCCATTTTATTTTTTATGAATATGTCTATAAAACTATGGTGTCAGATTTTCATTGCTTTAAATGCCATGTGATTTTGCAATATACTAGTAATAATGAACTTAATATGATTATGCTCTAAATTTTAGCATATAAAAGTTATTTTTTAACAAAAGATTTCAAATAATATACAGCCGTTTGGCTGCTATATTGACATGTGTGTATGCTGCTTAAGCTACTTGAGACGGTTGTTGTTTTTGTAGAACAATGTTTGTAATTTTTGCTGGTGACATTATATTTACATGTGTTCGCATATTTGTATGTAGGTTTGTGTATGCATTATTTGTTCGGCAATATCATACACACATACATATGTATGCACATATAGAGCAGTGCACGCACATGTATTTATTGATAAGTGATAATATTAAAAATTCTATTTCTCAATGTGTACATACCAGAGAATGCAAATGAACTCCATATTGATGTACATAAGTATATTTGTATGTACAAATGTACATATATTATTAATTTTGTAACAACTGAAATTAGAAAATTATTAAAAAAGTAAAATATACTTTTCCTGTATAAACTTTCGCAAGTTATCATGCCAAATTATGCAAAAAAATCCTATTTTATCAATTTTGCATCATCAAAATCTTTTATATGACAAAAAATAATCACGCATATGTAAAGTGGCATTTGTATTTTTTATTCAAAGTATTTTATTTTATGTTGGTAGATACGTATTTCTGCCAGAGAACGTTGTTATAAATTCTCATTTCTGTTAAATAGCAGCGATTACCACAAAAAATTGTAAATTCCCTGCTCGATTGCTTTCAGCTCTGTTAGGCTTCCAATCGAGCATCATACAAAATTTAATTTGCACCTTCTCGTTCATTTACGTTCTCGCAACGTCTGAGGGACGCCTGTTTAAATGTAGCAATTTTTGTTGCTGCAACTGTAGTTTGAACAAGCACTTTATTCTGATGGTTCAATTTGTATGGCAGCTATGATATATGCTATTGTTGCCCGATATCGTCGGTTCCAACAAATGGGGAGCTTCTTTGTGAGAAGCGGATGTGTGCAAAATTTCGGACCGATATCTTAAAAACTAAGAGACTAGTTCGCGTATATACAGACGGACACACAGATGGACATGGCTAAATCGACTCAGCTCGTTACGCTGATTATTTGTATATATACATTATAGGTCTCTGACGTTTCGTTTTGAGTGATAGAAATATCGTAGTAATACCACCATCTTGGCAAAGGCATGTATGTAAGAGGCAATAATGTTTTGATACAATAAATAATGTTTTCATTAAAACTACGTAATTTAATCTTTAGGAATCTTGAAAAAGTTATAAATTTTAAATCTTAACACGGCAACACCTATAGGCTTGTGCCCTTTCTGAGGCATTTGGCCGTTTTAGTAGGAGAATTTTAGTTTCCTTATGTATTAGTAAACTATTTTATTTTCTTTGTAGAAAATTTAAATTATTATGCTATTTATTTAATATGTGAGTTGTTCGTTGTTCATAATATAAACATAATTATTTATTATACTATTGCAACATGTGGCTACAGAGTATAATATTTTTGTTCACCTAACGGTTTTTTGTATCACTTAAAAATAATCGAGCTAGATATAGGGTTTATATATATATATATATAAATGATTAGGATGATGAGACGCGTTGAAATCCGAGTGTCTGTCCGTCCGTCCGCCTATCGGTCTGTGCAAGCGTTAACTTGAGTAAAAATTTAGATATCTTAGTGAAACTTGGTACACGTGTTCCTTGGCAAAAAAACTGAGAAAGTGTTTGTACATGAACGTACTTGGACCACTTCCACGCCTACAAACAACCATAACTAAGCTCCAAATTGAGATACGAAACTGCAACGGGCAGGGGCACCTGTGGTTTGAAATTTTTTAAAAAGTGGGGTCTATTAGGTTTAATATATATATCTCTCAAACCATTCAAGCTATATCACCCAAAGTTGGACAAAAAGTTCTAAAAGTTCGATAAATCAATAACTAGTTGCGTCAGAGACATTAAATTTTACACCCGAGATGGTACGAGAGGGCTTTATAGAAACAGGTGTTCAATTTGGAAGATGGGCCTGTTACCGCCCACATTTAGGTGAAATCACTTATCTCCGGACCTACTGGACCAATTTCAATCATATTTGGTACAGAGAATTATTTTGATACATACCCATGTTGCAGTGCGAAAACAGGTGAAATCGGACTGCAGCCTACTTCCAGTTGACTTACACCCCATACAAGTATATCAATATGTGAGTTATCTTAATTTAATTGAGTGAGCGTGTTTGTCATTCACGGTTTCTTCGAGTAATGAATGTTGAATTCTTTCGCAACATTTTTTAATATGATCAGGATGACAAGACGTGTAAAAATTCGAGTGATTGTTTGTCTGTTCGTTTGTGCAAGCGATAACTTAAGTAAAAATTGAGATACGAGTATCTTGATAAAACTTGGTACACATGTTACTTTGCACCTAAGCACTCATAATTAAACTCCACATTAAGATACAAGGCTATTATTTTAAACAACGAATTGCATTAGGAAGTGGCATCTATGGTTGAAAAAATATAAAGTGGGCGTAGCCCCTCCCACTAATAATTTTAATTTGCATATATCTTAAACCTTTTAAGCAATAATAACCAAATTCGCTCAGAACAAATATTTTTGGCATCCCTACCTACTCTGTAAAAATAAGTGAATGCAAATTTTAACCCCGCCGACTCTCCATATAACAGTTTTGTTAAAAACTACTAAAAGGGCGTTAAATCTAGAAATAAATGCGCCAGAGACATAAAACTTTACTATGCGACGTGGTCAACACAAAATCATTTTACGTTATCGTGAGCTTTGTCAACAATTCATGTTGGACATGTACCTATGTGAAGATAGAGAGTGAACAACTACGATACTTGCGACATTACTAACAGAAGCTGCGTCCAGAAAAATATATTCACCTCCGAGATGCTTTGCGAACAACGCTAATACTGTTCAAATTGGTAGGAATATATACAGGATGCTATGACTTTTGTAGGTGAATATGGACGACCGTGGTGAATATGGCCTGGAATTACGAAATTACAAGTATGTGGCGCTACACGCTGTTGGATTTATTCGGTTGAGGATGCCTCATGCTAATACTTTGATTTGATTCATCGACAAAATATGTGCTGAAGAAATAGATAGTTTAATTTAGGCAGAAATACCAGACCCGTTTACTGGTCAATTATTCTTTAATATTGTTACTAAAAACATGATTCATGGTCCATGCCTAAAAGACCAACGATACGGTCGAACATGTTGACGGATATCTAATATAATATATCGCCGAAGAAATACCGATCAGTCATTCATTGAAAATACCAATAATACGGACATTGACATTAACAATCGATGGGTGGTATCATATCCACCTGTGCTAAGTAGAACATTCAATGCTCATTTTAATGTTGAATTCTGCAACTTCGGTGAAGAGTTCGGTGAAGAGCATCAAATATATTTGCAAGTATTTGAATAGAGAATACCAATGCAAATGCTCCTCAAATAAATGAAAATCATGAAATATATCAGCTCAAATGAAACTGCCGTGCGTATATTCGGCTTCCCAATTTATGAATGGGATCCAGCTGTTATCCATTTAGATGTGCATTTTAAAAACGGCCAACGCGTGTTTTTTACGTACAAAAAAGCATTGACCGTGCTATAAGTCCACCAAAAACTACGCTAGGCGAATTTTTTAATTGTGTAATCATGAGGATGTTTTTGGTGCCTTTGCACAAAGTCGGCTCTATTCAGAAGTACCACGCTATTTAACATGGACTCAATTGAAAAAATGGATGCCACGCAAGCAAGGCACACTAGTTGATGCATGTACCGGTTTATTCAAATCAAATTATATGGGACGTGTATCCAAGGCAGACTAAATGCTTTTATCTGCGACTGTTTTTGGTTAATGTCACCATTGTCATTTCAAGATAAACATAAAGTAGGTGAATAACAGTATCCAACCTATAAAGTAGTTATAAAACTACTTTTGTCTATGACCTAAAATATAAGTTAATAAGATATAGATTTTAATAATAATAACCCAACGATTACCCTCTTCCCGTCCAACCGACGCGAGGGGCGCAATCCGCATACGTGCGGAATTAGCCGAGTCAGAAAAGGCAAGAGAGTTTTTTGAGTGTTGAGATCTAAAACTGCTCAGCTACAGAAACAAAAATGTCAACAAAGAGATTTATAGTTACAATATAATAAATTGTAACATTTTCATTCATTAAGAGAAAACAATAAAGTCTTTTTAATTTTGAAAAGTGAGTCAGATAAGTCAAATGTGCTGGAATGAGAATTAAAATCATGACATATACGGCGGAATGGCTCGTTTAGTTCATTTGATCTACTGGATTTTAACAGTAAAGGTCTAAACTGCCTCGAAAAGCGAACCGGGATATTAAATTTAATTTCAGACAGGACAGAAGAACTGCAAACTGTTCCATTCAAGATTTTCACTTATAATATTATGACAAGCATTTCCCTACGACTAGAAAGTGTATGTAGATTAATAAGTTCTAAACGACTAGTGTATGGAAGTAGACTTACCCAAGAATCCCATCGGAAATGCGCCAAGGCGAAAAGTAAAAATTGTTTTTGAATAGACTCTAACTTGCCAGAATGGATTTGGTAGTTAGGGTTCCATACAACAGAGCCATATTCCAATATAGGTCTAACCAAAGTTGTATAGAGTATTTTAGTAATATACGAATCTCTAAATTATTTAGACCAACGTTTAACAAAACTGAGGACAGCTTTTGCTTTCAAGACTATGATATCAATATGAAGACAAAAGCTAAGCTTAGGGTCCATATTAACTCCCAAATCAACATAGGTCAAAACTTCCTCCAGAATATGGTGTTTTATTACATAAGAAGAGGGGTGTGTTTGGTCAGAAGTATGACACTGTGCAAAATCGGATGACCGTGACTGTGAATTAGGCTATTCACCTCTGTGAGAGCACCGCTTATGCATATGCACACAAATTCTTACATTCATATACATATGTTACGATTTTCTATGATTTGTACATAATAGCATTTTTTATGTTCTCACTTTTTGCTTTGCAATTTGTAAGTAGGTACATATATACACATAATACATATTTTCATACCTACGCCCGCATAAGCATATACGCATATGCTTACATATGTAGGTAATGAGAAAATAAGCACAAGACGGGATAAAAACCCGTGCTAACATAAGATTAAGCACATTATTAATAGAGCATTAGGAGTGTTAAGAGTGAAAATAAAATTAAATGTAAAATTAAATTAAATAAAATCAAAATTGTTAATTGGACATTAATCTACTTTTGGGCTGGAACATAATTTGGCGACTGTGACAGGACTATGCGTTCTAATTTTAATATTTCGATCAAAGAAAGCCAATAGATTAATGTCTAATTTTCAGTTAAATTAAAATTCGTTTCAATACTGGAAAGAGCTGGCTCTGCGTTTGTTCAACCACACGAAATTCGCCCACACTATATCATCGTCTGTAGCAGTGTAGCGGTATCCAACAATCTGAATCAACGGATCATTCGGATTGTTGTGCCCAGGCAACATTCTGTGTACGCGCAGATAGCAACTCTTGCCACATATCATCGTAGTATCCACTGTAAACGTACATACAGATTACACGTGGTTTTCAACATTCATGCGAGACCTTCTTTTCATCAACATCTGTCGAAGTTACCGACAGTTAGTCAACTGGTCAAAATCACAGTGCGAGTATACGGGACTGCAGAACAGTTTCATCAGATTGCAGATCTGCTTTTGCTACATCTACATCAACATCATCATATTCTTCATAGTTCAGTTATTCGTATATATTTTATTTTTTCCTTCAAATGCCTTATAACAGTAAAGCCGATTTGCCTAACATGGCGATGAGGAACAATCACATTTTTCCTCGCTAATTCAAATACGTTCTACGTTTCTTCGCAACCTACATAGTATAAAACAACGAATTGCTTGTGAAGAAGTCGACAGTGATACCCATGTTCTCGAATGCCGATTACAAATTGTTGAGTCCTACTTTCAACATCTTTGCGACGTTCAGAACAATATTGAAGCTCTTTCCCCGTCAGAAGAATCAAGAGCAGAAGTTGAAGAAACGTATATTTCAACAAAATCTAAAATACTTTCGTTAATCAACCCCAGAAACCGTGTTTCTGAACACTAGTATATTCAACGCAACGGCATTCGGAAATACTAGTCATCATAATCGATTGCCGTCGCTCAAATTGCCAAAATTTGACGGCAAATATGCGAAATATAAACGTTTTTCCGTACCTTTTGCAACATGGTGCACGATGACCCAAAAATACCAAAGGTGGACAAGTTTAATTATCTTTTGAACTGTCTTTCAGGACCAGCCCTTAGCGTAATCGAACCCTTTCAGGTAACCGAAGAAAATTACGCGAAGGCTATACAACGGCTCAAAGAACGATACGACAATAACGTATTGATGTTTCAAGATCACATTATATCGCTTTTTAATATTCCAGTTATGATAGATCTGACGCAGCAAGTCTACGTAGTATCATTGACAATGTTGCAGCGCTGCGAGGTTCGTTACTCTCGTTGGGCTCAGAAGGCGATATAATGAATTCAATGCTAATTCATATCGTCTTAACTAAAATTGATTCTGATTCAAAATCGACATACAATCAAAAGCAAGAGTTTAAATACTTACCATCATGGGACGATTGCTACAAGTGGTTAAATCGGCACTGTCAGTATTTAGAAACATCTTCAAACGGGAAAAACTCAAAGGTAACACAGCGAGATTGTAAGATACTCGGTAAGAAAAATGCAAATTCATTCATTAACGCGATGTCAAATTGCATACATTGCAATAACGCAGAACATAGTCTAAACAATTGTCCTTCATTTCTACAGTTAACAGTTAAAATGCGTTTTGATTGGGTGAAGCAAACAAGTGCTTACATCAATTGCCTACGCAAAGGACATACAGTATCTAAAAGCCCATCGAAATCTCGTTGCCGTATATGTCATCAATCGCACCACTCTTATCTACATTTCGCCACCGTTGGAGCTACAAACTATCTATTTGTACAAAAGTTAGAACCTAAAGAGAAAGACTAAACACCAGTGCCGGTTACTTCGTCGAATCCATCGCATCATTCACCAACTAATCCATCAGTTTCACTCATACCAACAGCCTTAATTTACATACAGGACAAATTTGGAGTGATGCAGCCAGCTCGTGCATTATTGGAAACAGCGAGGCGGTTGCAGCTTAAAAGGTTTTTTTCACATCAGGAAGTCTCAGGTATTTCAGATATTCGTTCTAATTCAAAGTATGCAGTAAATGCGAAAATCAAATCTCGAATCAGAGATTTTACTTGTATATCGCAATTTGATATAACTAAACAGATCACGACACAAATACCAAGTAGTTTTATTAACACTTCTAAATGGGATATTCCTTCAAACCTTCAGCTTGCGGAGCCTTACTTCTACACACCGCAACATTAAGATTTATTGCTTAATGCAGTAATATTTTTTGAAAGCCTTCAAGAAGGGTAAAACTCAAAGGTAACACAGCGAGATTGTAAGATACTCGGTAAGAAAAATGCAAATTCATTCATTAACGCGATGTCAAATTGCATACATTGCAATAACGCAGAACATAGTCTAAACAATTGTCCTTCATTTCTACAGTTATCAGTTACAATGCGTTTTGATTGGGTGAAGCAAACAAGTGCTTACATCAATTGCCTACGCAAAGGACATACAGTATCTAAAAGCCCATCGAAATCTCGTTGCCGTATATGTCATCAATCGCACCACTCTTATCTACATTTCGCCACCGTTGGAGCTACAAACTATCTATTTGTACAAAAGTTAGAACCTAAAGAGAAAGACTAAACACCAGTGCCGGTTACTTCGTCGAATCCATCGCATCATTCACCAACTAATCCATCAGTTTCACTCATACCAACAGCCTTAATTTACATACAGGACAAATTTGGAGTGATGCAGCCAGCTCGTGCATTATTGGAAACAGCGAGGCGGTTGCAGCTTAAAAGGTTTTTTTCACATCAGGAAATCTCAGGTATTTCAGATATTCGTTCTAATTCAAAGTATGCAGTAAATGCGAAAATCAAATCTCGAATCAGAGATTTTACTTGTATATCGCAATTTGATATAACTAAACAGATCACGACACAAATACCAAGTAGTTTTATTAACACTTCTAAATGGGATATTCCTTCAAACCTTCAGCTTGCGGAGCCTTACTTCTACACACCGCAACATTAAGATTTATTGCTTAATGCAGTAATATTTTTTGAAAGCCTTCAAGAAGGCACAATCTCTCTTGAAAAAGGCACACCACGCCTTCAAAACAGCAAATTAGGGTGGATTGTAGGTGGTAATTTTGAAACGCTTTCGAATTCCCGCCCATCCATTTGTAATATCACACTAAATTCAAATCCATCTAACATCGATTCGATTCTTCAACTATTTTGGGAAATTGAAAATTTCACTGAAAAGCCATCAACATTGTCCGAAGAGGAACGATTATGCGAACAACATTTCATTCAAAACGTTCAAGTGAAAAGTGATGGACGTGTACAAGTTCGGTTACCATTTAAGGTTTCGCCTACAATATTAGGCACCTCTTTCCACAATGCCAGGAAGAGATTTCTCGCTCTTGAACGACGTCTATCTAACAACAAATTATTAAAGAATATGTATGCAGATTTTATAAAAGAATACATTGAACTTGGACACATGGTTGCTATAAAAAACTTTGATTTAAATAGTTCACACTATATAATTCCACATCATTGTATACTCCGTCCACGAAGTACTACGACCAAGTTTCGGGTTGTATTCGACGCCTCTGCGCGCACTACTTCTGATCGCTCATTAAATGAAATACTTATGGTCGGAGCAACAATTCAACCAGAACTAATCATGTCATTATTGTCATTTCGCTTGTATCCTTACGTATTAACCGCCGATATATCAAAAATGTATCGGCAATTTTTTATTGACGAACAAGATCAACGATATCAACTAATTTTATGGAGAAACGAACCCTATGAGCCATTGCAGTTGTTCCAACTCAAAAATGTAACTTATGGTTTGGCTTCTGCATCATTCCTCGCGATTCGCAGTTTATTTCATATTGCTGACGTCAATAAAGATGCCTTTCCACTTGCATCGTCTGCTATTCGTGAAAGCTTTTATGTTGACGATTTGTTAACTGGTGCAGAAAGCATAGACAATTTACAAAAATTAAAAATTGAAATTATAGAAGTTCTTCGTTCTCATGGTCTTTCTCTTACTAAGTCGCACTCGAATTCTACACAATTATCTGACGCATCTTATAAGGAAGTCATACTTAAAACAACTGATGAAAACATTACCAAAGCTCTAGGTACATCGTGGAAACCTTTAGCTGACACCCTTTGTTATCGCTATGAGTTACCAGATATGCAGTCAGTCACTAAGCGATCTGTCTTATCCATTATCTCCAAAATATTTGATATCCTCGGTTTGTTGAGCCCCGTGATCATACGTGGCAAAATATTAATGCAAGAAATTTGGATTCGCCGATTAGATTGGGATGAAACACTACCACCCGATCTACATAACATTTGGTTGCAGATTAAGGCCAATTTAAACTTCATTAATAAAATCGAAGTTCCCCGCTATGTACAAATAACATCCAATTCTGATTGTGAATTTCTTGGTTTCGCTGATGCATAAACACGCGCGTATGGGTACATTACTTATTGCGAAATCTAAAGTAGCGCCTATTAAATCACAATCGCTTCCTCGGTTGGAGCTATGTGCAGCACTGTTACTGAGTAGGACTTGGCAAAAAACTAAGAAGAAGTTAGTGACATTCAGCACCAACATTTATTTTTGGACTGGCTCAGAAATAGTGCTGACGTGGCTCAACACTCATGCGACCACCTTAAATTGCTTTGTTGCCAATCGAGTCTCTGAAATTCAAGAAATTTCATCTGGCATTAACTGGAAACATAATCCTTCAGACATTGTTTCACGTGGGTGCAGCGCTCAAAATCTTGTAGGGACAATTTGGTTCTCTGGCCCATAGTTTCTAAAGAAAAATTCGTAAGAATGGCCTGTAAGCAAGAAGGAAGCTAACATTAAAATGCACGACATGGAACAGCGAAAAGGAATCAACCTCAAGTGTAGCAAAAGCAGCAACGAGGGAAATGTTATCAACGTCATTATCAACCGCTGTTCATCGTACCATCGATTACTTCGCACAGTTACATACATTTTTCGTGTTTTCAACAAAGTTGCTGTCAACAAGCAACTCACACCAGCAATGATACTTCATCTACCGGTAGAGGAGCTTGATCAGACTTGGTGGAGAATCATCATCGCTATTCAACAGATCGAATTCGCGGATGAAATTAAAAGACTTCAAAAACAACAACAAGTTAAATCGTTCATACAGAGCTGACTCTTTTTCTACATCAAATGAATCTTAACGGAGTGACAGTTTCTCAGAGTCGGTGGCCGTTTGTCAAAAGCACCCATAACTTTTGATGCAAAATTTTCCGCACTTCTTCCGAAAGATCATAGATTTATATTATTGTACATAGAGTATCTTCACCGAAAGCATTTACATGCTGGCCCAAAGGTTTTAATAAGTCTGTTGCGTCAGCGAGTATGTGTTATAAATGCCCGCGAAATCGTAAGAAAAATTGTTCGAAATTGTGTGCTTTGTTTTCATTACAAACCTAAACTAATTAATCAAATCATGGGGATCTCCCTGCCAATCGCTTGCAAATGCAACGCCCATTTTTAGTAAGCGGTGTCGACTTTTGCGGCCCTTTCAGTACGACCAATCGTCGTCGTGGAAGAGCTCCATACGCTCCATATGCTTTGCATCTAAAGCCATACATGCAGAATTAGTATCCGATTTTTATTAATAACCCAACGATTACCCTCCTCCCGAGTCAGAAAAGGCAAGAGAGTTTTTTAAGTGTTGAGATCTAAAACTGCTCAGCTACAGAAACAAAAATTTCAACAGCTAAGATCCAAGTTACAATATATTAGTTTAGTTCAAAATTTGATCTACAGGATTTTAGCAGTAAAGGTCTAAACTGCCTCGAAAGGCGAACCGGGATATTCAATTTATTTTCAGACAGGAGAAAAGAACTGCAAACTGTTCCATTCAAGTTTTTCACTAAGAATATTATGCCAAGCATTTCCCTACGACTAGAAAGTGTAGGTAGATTAATAAGTTTTAAACGACTAGTGTATGGAGGTAGACTTACCCTAGAATCCTATCGGAAATGCGCTAAGGCGAAAAGTAAAAATTGTTTTTGAACCGACTCTAACTTGTCAGAATGGACTCGGTAGCTATTGTTCCATACAACAGAGCCATATTCCAATATAGGTCTAACCAAAGTTGTATAAAGTGTTTTAGTAATATACGGATCTCTAAATTCTTTAGACCAACGTTTAACAAAACTGAGGACAGCTTTTGCTTTCAAGACGATGGTATCAATATGAAGACTAAAATTAAGCTTAGGGTCCATATTAACTCCCAAATCAACATAGTTAAAAACTTGCTCTAGAATATGGTGTTTTATAACATAAGAAGAGTGGTGCACAGATCTACGGGAAAAGCACATCATCTTACATATATTGAGATTCAATGGCAAATCATTTCTATCATACCATGCAACCAAATTGTTTAAGTCAGTTTGCAACAGACACCTTTCCTCAGTTGAAGAGTATGATTTAAAAAGCTTTACGTCGTCAGCGTATAATAAAATTTTTGAGAATTCTATTACTGAAGAGGTATCGTTAATAAACAACAGGAACAGAATCGGGCCAAGATGACTACCTTGCGGAACACCTGAAGAAACATTAATTGTATCTGAAAGTGTATCCTCAAATATCACTCGTTGTGTTCTATTATAAAGATAGGAAGATACCCATTGAAGGAATTTTGGCTGAAAGCCCAGCAGATCAAGTTTATGTATGAGAATCGAGATATTTATCGAAAGCTTTGCTAAAGTCTGTGTATATAACATCCGTATGCTTATGTTCCCTGAAACCCAATGATACGTGGTTTACAAATTCAAGTAAGTTTGTTATAGTCGAATTCCGTTTACGAAATCCATGCTGAGATGAGGAAATTAACGGAGAAATCGAAAAGGTTATATGGTCAGTGATGATAGCTTCAAAAAGTTTAGGTATAACTGATAGTTTTGCGATACCTCTATAGTTTTCAATGATGGATCTAAATCCACTAACTTTGTCTACTAATAATTTTATACTTTGTCTAAAACGCTTTGTAGGAAGACGCGGAATACCTCAACGCATTTACTGCGACAACGCCACAAATTTCGTCGATGCTCAGGCCAAATTGAAGGATCTTCATCAACAGTTCTTCAATAAAGCGGTTACTGATGATATCACCAACACTGGTTTCGAGTTTCGTTTTATTCCGCCTCGGGCTCCGCATTTTGGAGGTTTATGGGAGACGGCAGTAAAATCGATGAAATCCATTTTGTTAAAAAACATATAAAATGCACACCTAACATATGAAGAACTGCAGACCGTTGTGGTAGAAGTTGAAGCTATCTTAAACTCTCGCCCGCTGACACCTCTTTCAAATGATCCTAATGATGGCGAAGATTAACCCCAGCTCATCTATTGATCGGAACGTCATTACTGTCGATGCCAGACAAAGCCATCAATATAAACACTGTATCTTCGTTAACGCAAAGGCAACGAGTGACGTATTCGAAGCAGCGTTTCTGGGACCTATGGCCACACGACTATATTCTTATCCTACAACAACGCTCCAAGTGGTTGCAGCCGCAGGCCAATGTCGAAATTGGTCTATTGGTCATCATCCATGAAACCAACTTGACCCCACAACAGTGGTCACTTGGCAGAATTATCGATATCGCCCCAGGTTCAGATGACAAAGTAAGGGTTGTGGATATCAAAACTACAAAAGGGATTATACGGAGAGCAGTCCATAAAGTTGCACTATTACCTATTTCCGATTGAAATGCAAGCATTTCAATGTGGGGAGCATGTTTGGTCAGAAGTATGACACTGTGCAAAATCGGATGACCGTGACCGTGAATTAGGCTATTCACCTCTGTGAGAGCACCGCTTATGCATATGCACACAAATTCTTACATTCATATACATATGTTACGATTTTCTATGATTTGTACATAATTGTATTTTTTATGTTCTCACTTTTTGCTTTGCAATTTGTAAGTAGGTACATATATACATACACATGTACACAAATGAAAATTGTTAATTGGACAATATTCTATATTTGGGCTGGGAACAGGGTGCATAGATCCTTGATTGTAATTCATTCACGATTTCGTCGAACAATAAATGTTGCATTCTTTTGCAACAATTTTAAAATAAAGTTTTGCCAACATCTGAAGATATTTCCCTGGCTTTGATTTGATCTTAGCAGGTTGCAAGAGTAGGATATGTTCGGTAACACCCGAACTTGTGCTTCAGTTAGTGACTGTTGCCATTGCTCAATTTGTATACATGATTTTGCAAACATATAGCTTTTCAATTATAACTTTTCATAATGTAAAAGCTCAAAACTAAAATCCAGCTAATAAAAATAGTCTACCTTGTTATCAGTAATTGTATTCGACTGTGATTTTGAGTTAGTTTAACAATATTTCAAATATTTTTAAGTTTAGTTTTTTAATTACTACAAAATATCGAAACTGGCATCCCTGCGTTGTAAGAGAACAATCAGCTGACTCGTTTCAACCGGAATAATCCAATTTTCGTTAACTAATAATTGTCTGACTAATAATTTTAATTTTTGGAAAAATTTTTTGTATTCCTGATGGCTACACGCTCTTGATGGACTGCATTTAAAAATGAATTGAGCGATTATACGGGCTTTGAATTCTATTAGATCATCTGGTATGCCAGTGACAAATTAATTTAAGAAAAAATAAATAAGTTTAAAAGGCCTACTCCTCCTTAATGCTGTCATTATGAATCACCTTTCCCTTGTTTGTTAGGATCATATCCCCACGATTTCCTGTAACTTTATGAGTATTGTATTGTGTAGCTTGCTTGTTACGTCTATGTATCTATTTTTATGTAGACATTGCACTGTGTGTCGATTTCATAGAAAATAAAAAACAAAATGTCCGACTTTACCACTGTAAGTATCAAAATTATTTCTAAATAATTTAAAAATCACCAAGGTTATTATTAGGACGAATATTCGTCGTACTTCGGCGACGCCGTCGGTGATTAGAACACACCATGACGAATTTTGATATTAAGATTATCTATGTTTGGCTGCGACGAAAATCGCCCGTATTGTGTTTTACACGGCGGCAAAACTCGGCGAAAATTTGTCCGACGGCGTCGCCGAGTACGACGAATATTCGTCGTCGCCCGTATTGTGTTTAAGCTATAATGCGCAAGTTAACCCATGAAAAATGACATGAACACAAAACCCAGCAATGCGAGAGAGCAAAGCTAAAGCTTAGTTATTTTATTGGGATACAGGAGTAATAGAATGTAATAGCAGAATATATCGCCTATAAATTTGTTTATTTTACTTAAATAAATTATATATATTTTTAAATTCTCTTCTGGTTGCGTATATATACATACAAATGCATGTAAACAAACCCTAGGTTTATAACTGCATCTGATGAGACCACAACAAATGATATTATTGGTCGAATGAAGAAATTGCTATGCTTAGAAAGGTCTGTAATTTAGATAAACGCCACCTACAACGTAATCAATGTGAATGAATTCTGAAATCAGTCATTGTCCATGGCAACGGAACTGTTTTGAAAAGCTCTGTGAGGAAGAAAACGTAGACTTGTGAGTTCAGAGTGAGACGCAGCATTCCAAAAGCGCATCTTTTATGAGGAATATCGTCGAACCCTTATTTCCGAAACACCATCCGATTTGTTATGCTAAGCCACGAACCGAGGATATGAACTGCTGGCCCTCATCATATCGACCTCTGTGCATGCTTGACACGATAGGCAAAGTGTACGCAAGCTTGGAGTTAGCAATCCAGAAAGCCGGAGGATTATCAGAAAAACAATACGGCTTTATGAAATAGAGATCCAACATTAAGCACTAAAAAATGTCGTTGACATTGCGAAATGTGCAGTAAGTGGCAAACGAGGGAAATGCGGGACTACAAAATATTGCGCGCTAATCACCCTGAATGTGAAGAATGCTTACAACTAAGCAAAATGGGCAAACATAATCAAGGCTCTGTATGAAATATGTGCTCCTCAATATCTTTTAAAAATTATAACGAGTTATTTTGAAAACAGGCTACTAATATTCGATAATGCGAGTAGAGTACCGCAAAGCCCCTAGGCCCCTTCTATGGAACCTGATGTTTGGTGGGCTGCTAAGGAAATACCAACCAAAAGCCGTGAAAGTAATCACATACGTGAAAGACCTTTAGCGTCAATAGTTCTCCTCAATGAGATTAGTACTGACTGAGCACAAGACAGAAGTCCTGTTAATAAGTACTAGGAAAGTGGAGGAAAGAATATCTCTCACCATAACGGAGTGTGAGATTCATTCACAGCCCCAACAAAAGTATCTGGGAGTGATATTATGCTCAAAGGTCACATTGAAGAAGCATCTAGAATACATTCAGGTAAAGCAAATAAAATGCTCAACGCCTTATCAATAATGAGGGCAAATAAAGACCGCGTGCGTTCATGCCGGTGATATTTACTCGCAAAGGTAATGAGAATGGTTGTATTATATGCAGCTCCAATATGGATCCAGGCGCTAAACATTAAAGCATATGCCAAACAAATAAACACACTTAACAGGCTATCGGCACTATGAGTAATCAGTGCTTTCCGAACAAGATTCAGCGAGGTTGCTGAAGTAATAAAAGAACAAAGAGAGTGAAAAGCTTAACATATGGTATCAGCAGGGGCAAACCTCACTCAAAGGACGGTGGAGCCACATAATGATCCGAACAAACAAGGGGAAAGTGATACATACAGACAGCGTTAAGGAGGAGTACGGCTCTTCAATTTCTTTTTATACCTTAGTTAGGTGATTTACCACTACCATTATGTGAGCTGATACTCCTAAACTCAGCATTGCAAAGGGGGCCATAAGCTATGGCTTCGAGAGGGTCGTCCTTAGGATTCTCCCAACTGAAGCCAGGGCTGATGGCCCGCAGCCTCCAGCTGAAGTGGAAGAGAGTCGGGGGCGGATCGTCAGGCGATGATGTATACGTCTTTAGTCTCGGGCGCTTGTTCGAGGATGCTGGGGTCGATAGTATGGATGATGGTGCGGAACTCGCACTGCTGGAGAGGAGTTTAGAGGATGAGGATCCTCCAAATTAACCTTCAGCACCCAAAGGCGGCCTCCGCCGATCTATTGCTTCATCTAGGACGGGACGAAGCCGACGTTGTCCTTATCCAGGAGCAACGGTATCTCTGGTTTAAGGACAAAAAGCCACAAGCACCTGGCGGCAAACAGCACAGGTATAACCAGAGCCTGTTTGTTGATCTGGAACGAACTTAACGTTTTCTTTTGCCTAATTTCAGCAACGAAGATATCGTCACTGCTAGACTGGAGGACAGTGCTGGAGAACTCTTGCTTGTCTCAGTCTACATGCCGCAGGACGATGAGGTGGAGCCACCTCCGTACCTGCTGAGAAGGGCTCTGGCAGAGGCCAGGCACAAAGAAGCCGCCGTCTTAATAGGCTCGGATGCTAATTAAAGGCACACCGTCTGGGGGAGCTCGGACATCAACGCAAGAGGTTAGTCACTTTTTAATTTTTTTTGTAGTGTAGACCTTCTATATGTAATAGAAGGAACAGCCCTACCTTTGTGACTGCTAGCAGCGCGGAAGTCCTTGACGTTACGCTAGCCTATAGGGAAATTGCTCCCTTGATTTCGGAATGGAGAGTTCTAGACGACCATTCCTTCTCCGATCATAAATATATTGGTCCTCACGGTTTAGGCGCATTCTTGAAAAAATCCAACTTCATTGGGGTATCTAAAAAATGCAGATAGTAGTTGAACAACGAGCAGCGAGGAGTCGTTGAAGCTACTCATGAATGCTCATTTCCCACTAAATCACTCTGCTGAAGAAGTGCCACTGGGGGAGCTGCAGGAGGACTGTACAGCCTTCTTGGACCTTCTGGACGATCGTCACCTTACCTGGGCGTTGAAATCCTTCAAACCCTTCAAGTCCCCGGGGCACGATGGCATTATTCCAGCGCAACTGCAACGTACGGATTAAGATGTCTTGCAGCTGGCTGGCCCCCATCTATGCGAACTGTGTTAGACTGGGCCATGTCCCGAAGGTCCGGAGACAGGTTAAGGTTACTTTCATTCCGAAGGCCGGCAAAAGCTCTCACGTCGGTGCAAAAGATTTCAGACCCATCAGCCTATCCTCGTTTATGTTGAAAACATTAGAGAGGCTTATGGATCTGTACATTAGGAGCAGAATACCGAGGGGTAAACTGTTACGGGCGCAGCATGCATATATCAAAGACAGGTCGGTCGACACTGCTTTGCATGATGTAGTGTCATGGCTGGAGATAGCTCTCAAGCACAAGGAATTTGCTGTGGCCACCTTTCTCGACATCGAGGGGACCTTCAACAATGTGCGACCAGAGGCAGTGGTTAAAGCCCTCGAAAAGTTTGAGGTGGAATCTATCCTCAAGCACCTTGTTTTTAGTCTTCTTTGCAACAAAACTGTCGCAGCGGAGTGGGATGGTGCCAAGACAACCAGAAAAATGAATAGAGGAACTCCGCAGGGGGGAGTACTCTCCCCACTGCTCTGAATAATGGTGGTAAACGACCTACTTATAGAACTCGAGACGCAAGGCTGTCGGGTGACAGCCTACGCTGATGATGTGGTTCTTATGGTTAAGGGAAAGTTCCTGAATACCGTCTACGAGCTCACCGAGGGGTAGCTGAACATGGTATCTAGCTGGGCGAATTGAAGCGGCCTAGCCGTCAATCCAAGTAAAACCGAAATGGTTTTATTTACCAGAAGGTATAAGATACAAAATGTGCCTCTCCCCTCCTTCGGGGGTTCACTTCTTCATCCTGCTGAGAAAGTGAAATACCTAGGGCTCATCCTCGATAGAAAACTTTCCTGGAGGCCAAACATTAAAGAGAGAGTTAAGAAGGCATCGGTCGCCTTATACTGCTGCAAAGGGGCTATAGGGAAAAGGTGGGGACTCTCACCTAAGGTGGTGTTCTGGCTCTACGAAACCGTAGTTAAGCCAATAATATTCTATGGTGTGTTCGTCTGGTGGAGCGCGCGAGAAAGGTCCACACTGGCTAAAAAGCTTGAAAGGGTCCAAAGGGTGGCGCTCATCGGAATCTCCGATGCACTGCGGACCACACCTACAATAGCTCTTAATGCTATTTTAAACATAGCACCTGTGGACATTGCCGGTAGGTGCATTGCCGCGAAGTGTGCTCCCAGGCTCAGGGAAGCTGGGCTTTTGAAGAGGTCCGAACAAGGACACTCCGAAATTCTTTCCTCCTTCAGCGGCATTCCGGAAAATATAGATCATTGCGTCACTGACTTCACTCGAGGCGGCTCCTTCTCCGCTCATATTCCAACGAGGGACATGTGGATGGGAAGAAGCCGCTGGAGAAGAGGCGCGGTGAGCTTTTTCACGGATGGATCGAGGCTAGGAGGGAAGGTTGGAGGGGGGGTTTTCTGCAAGGAGCTCTCCGTCAGTCTTAGCTTCAGGCTACCGGATCACTGTAGTGTTTTTCAGCCGGAAGTGGCTGCTATCAAGGTGGCGTTAGAAGTACTGCTGCGTAGTGCAGCCTCGTTTGTAGAAGGGAGCATCCACTCCGATAGTAGGGCGGCAATACTAGCTTTGAGCGCGCGTACCGTGCAATCAAAGCTAGTCAAGGAGTGTCTGTCCTCTTTAGAGATAGCGTCTGGCTATTTCAACATCAGGCTCGTTTGGGTGCCTGGTCACAGCGCAATCGCTGGAAACTGCAATGCCGATGAGCTAGCACATTTGCCCCGCTCACATCGGTATGGGATCGGGTTGGATCTCCGTTAATGTCTTGCTCTCTAGCTTTGGATCAATGAACCTCGCGTGCACTCAGCAGACGCTGGTCGACGACTAGGTCCTGTGTGACCACGAGATCTTTCTGGCCAAGAGTGGATCGCAGGAGGTCGGGGGAACTTCTCGCCCTACGCAAAGTGCATCTCGCAGCTATGGTAGGAGTTCTCACTGGACACTGTCCAATGGGCACTCATGCAGTACGGCTTGGTGTACTACCCGATGCTAGTTGCCAAAGTTGCATGGAGGATGGCGAGGTGGAATCATCCCGGCACTTTCTCCTCCAATGTCCGGATTTCGCTAGGCTGAATATTATCCGAAATGGATATTGGCCGTCTTAACAAGGCCGTAGTAAGCACAAAGCGTTTCGAGTGGGGAGTGGGCAGGAATCTGCCGACTGACACCTTAGGCAGGGCAGAAGTGCGCGGCGGAATCGCCAGCACTAGCAGAGGAACCTCTGTTAAGTACATGGGGGGCGCGGGGTCCTCAGCGAAAGCTAAGGGTTCCGGGGGAAACGCCTGACCACAGCTAAAAAGCTGAAGTCGGACCGTCGGCTGGCTACCAAGATTTTGGAGCGTTACGGAGGCAAGCAGGCTGACCAGAAATCTGATCAGCATGCTAGCACACTTGAGTGCGCCAAAAGGGTGCTAAGCGACGTCAATGAAGGGAAAGTGGGGCCGAGCGAACCCCACACCTCGATGAAGCGACAGAGGTCGCAGGAGGGGGAATCCTCCCTCGGCAAGAAGCCTCGAGTCGGAGCGGTACTGATATTTAGCGAAAGCGCTAAACACGCCAGCTCAATTGAGCTCGGGGTATACGATAGCAGCAGGGGAGATGGAGCCATCTCCCATGATGAATGGAAGCGGGTAGCGGCTGCTATCTCCGCTGTGTTCATGAAGGTGGTCAGGGGAAGCCATGGACCACCCCCTAGATGTGAAAGTGCCGGGTGGAACCTCGGCTTACACAAACTTATAAGGCGTGCCGACGAACGGTCGGCATTCCTTTATAAGTAGGCGGTAGCCAGGGTGGGGGAAGTATGGAAGGGAGCAAGGCTCGAGGCGGTGGCCAAATCGGATCTTTCGATGCGACCTTGTGCTCGTGTCTGGCTTTCGGCTGAACCCTCTACCCCGACCGAAATTGAAGAGATATTGAGGTACTGCAATCCATCTCTTTCCGCCCAAGATTGGAAGGTGGTTAGGCTGGAGAGGACCGAGCAACCATATCGGCGAGTGCTGATACTCCTAAACAAGGAGTCCCTCGCTCCTCTCAGCATTGCAAAGGGGGCCATAAGCTATGGCTTCAAGAGGGTCGTCCTCAGGATTCTCTTAACTGAAGCCAGGGCTGATGGCCCGTTGCCACCAGCTGAGGTGGAAGAGAGTGGGAGAGCGACCCACTCTAAAATGGACATCGACCCCATCCTCTCGGATACGGTGAGCACGGAGGGCGGATCGTCAGGCGATGATGGATCCGTCTTCAGTCTCGACCGCCTGTTCGAGGTTGTTGGAGAGAAGTTTGGAGGATGAGGATCCTCCAAATTAACCTCCAGCACTCAAAGGCGGCCGCCGCCTATCTGGTGCTTCGTCTAGGACGGGACGAAGCCGACGCTGTCCTTATCCAGGAACCGTGGCTGAGCAGAAACGGTATCTCTGGTCTAAGGACAAAGAGCCTTAAGCTCCTGGCGGCAAACAGTACAGGTAGAACCAAAGCCTGCTTGTTGATCAGAAACAAACTTAACGTTTTTCTTTTGCCTAATTTCAGCAACGAGGATGTCGTCGCTGTTAGACTGGAGGACAGCGCTGGAGCACTCTGGCTTGTCTCAGCCTACATGCCGCACGACGACGAGGTGGAGCCACCTCCGTACCTGCTGAGAAGAGCTCTGGCAGAGGCAAAAAATTCTACTACAGTGGGGTATCTAAAAAATGCAGATAGTAGTTGGACAACGAGTAGCGAGGAGTCGTTGAAACTACTACTGGATGCTCATTTTCCACTAAATCACTCTGCTGAAGAAGTGCCACTGGGGGAGCTGCAGGAGGACTGTACAGCCTTCTTGGACCTTCTGGACGATCGTCACCTTACCTGGGCGTTGAAATCCTTCAAACCCTTCAAGTCCCCGGGGCACGATGGCATTATTCCAGCGCAACTACAACGTACGGATTAAGATGTCTTGCAGCTGGCTGGCCCCCATCTATGCGAACTGTGTTAGACTGGGCCATGTCCCGAAGGTCTGGAGACAGGTTAAGGTTACTTTCATTCCGAAGGCCGGCAAAAGCTCTCACGTCGGTGCAAAAGATTTCAGACCCATCAGCCTATCCTCGTTTCTGTTGAAAACATTAGAGAGGCTTATGGATCTGTACATTAGGAGCAGAATACCGAGGGGTAAACTGTTACGGGCGCAGCCTGCATATATCAAAGACAGGTCGGTCGACACTGCTTTGCATGATGTAGTGTCATGGCTGGAGATAGCTCTCAAGCACAAGGAATTTGCTGTGGCCACCTTTCTCGACATCGAGGGGACCTTCAACAATGTGCGACCAGAGGCAGTGGTTAAAGCCCTCGAAAAGTTTGAGGTGGAATCTATCCTCAAGCACCTTGTTTTTAGTCTTCTTTGCAACAAAACTGTCGCAGCGGAGTGGGATGGTGCCAAGACAACCAGAAAAATGAATAGAGGAACTCCGCAGGGGGGAGTACTCTCCCCACTGCTCTGAATAATGGTGGTAAACGACCTACTTATAGAACTCGAGACGCAAGGCTGTCGGGTGACAGCCTACGCTGATGATGTGGTTCTTATGGTTAAGGGAAAGTTCCTGAATACCGTCTACGAGCTCACCGAGGGGTAGCTGAACATGGTATCTAGCTGGGCGAATAGAAGCGGCCTAGCCGTCAATCCAAGTAAAACCGAAATGGTTTTATTTACCAGAAGGTATAAGATACCAAATGTGCCTCTCCCCTCCTTCGGGGGTTCACTCTTCATCCTGCTGAGAAAGTGAAATACCTAGGGCTCATCCTCGATAGAAAACTTTCCTGGAGGCCAAAGATTAAAGAGAGAGTTAAGAAGGCATCGGTCGCCTTATACTGCTGCAAAGGGGCTATAGGGAAAAGGTGGGGACTCTCACCTAAGGTGGTGTTCTGGCTCTACGAAACCGTAGTTAAGCCAATAATATTCTATGGTGTGTTCGTCTGGTGGAGCGCGCGAGAAAGGTCCACACTGGCTAAAAAGCTTGAAAGGGTCCAAAGGGTGGCGCTCATCGGAATCTCCGATGCACTGCGGACCACACCTACAATAGCTCTTAATGCTATTTTAAACATAGCACCTGTGGACATTGCCGGTAGGTGCATTGCCGCGAAGTGTGCTCCCAGGCTCAGGGAAGCTGGGCTTTTGAAGAGGTCCGAACAAGGACACTCCGAAATTCTTTCCTCCTTCAGCGGCATTCCGGAAAATATAGATCATTGCGTCACTGACTTCACTCGAGGCGGCTCCTTCTCCGCTCATATTCCAACGAGGGACATGTGGATGGGAAGAAGCCGCTGGAGAAGAGGCGCGGTGAGCTTTTTCACGGATGGATCGAGGCTAGGAGGGAAGGTTGGAGGGGGGGTTTTCTGCAAGGAGCTCTCCGTCAGTCTTAGCTTCAGGCTACCGGATCACTGTAGTGTTTTTCAGCCGGAAGTGGCTGCTATCAAGGTGGCGTTAGAAGTACTGCTGCGTAGTGCAGCCTCGTTTGTAGAAGGGAGCATCCACTCCGATAGTAGGGCGGCAATACTAGCTTTGAGCGCGCGTACCGTGCAATCAAAGCTAGTCAAGGAGTGTCTGTCCTCTTTAGAGATAGCGTCTGGCTATTTCAACATCAGGCTCGTTTGGGTGCCTGGTCACAGCGCAATCGCTGGAAACTGCAATGCCGATGAGCTAGCACATTTGCCCCGCTCACATCGGTATGGGATCGGGTTGGATCTCCGTTAATGTCTTGCTCTCTAGCTTTGGATCAATGAACCTCGCGTGCACTCAGCAGACGCTGGTCGACGACTAGGTCCTGTGTGACCACGAGATCTTTCTGGCCAAGAGTGGATCGCAGGAGGTCGGGGGAACTTCTCGCCCTACGCAAAGTGCATCTCGCAGCTATGGTAGGAGTTCTCACTGGACACTGTCCAATGGGCACTCATGCAGTACGGCTTGGTGTACTACCCGATGCTAGTTGCCAAAGTTGCATGGAGGATGGCGAGGTGGAATCATCCCGGCACTTTCTCCTCCAATGTCCGGATTTCGCTAGGCTGAATATTATCCGAAATGGATATTGGCCGTCTTAACAAGGCCGTAGTAAGCACAAAGCGTTTCGAGTGGGGAGTGGGCAGGAATCTGCCGACTGACACCTTAGGCAGGGCAGAAGTGCGCGGCGGAATCGCCAGCACTAGCAGAGGAACCTCTGTTAAGTACATGGGGGGCGCGGGGTCCTCAGCGAAAGCTAAGGGTTCCGGGGGAAACGCCTGACCACAGCTAAAAAGCTGAAGTCGGACCGTCGGCTGGCTACCAAGATTTTGGAGCGTTACGGAGGCAAGCAGGCTGACCAGAAATCTGATCAGCATGCTAGCACACTTTAGTGCGCCAAAAGGGTGCTAAGCGACGTCAATGAAGGGAAAGTGGGGCCGAGCGAACCCCACACCTCGATGAAGCGACAGAGGTCGCAGGAGGGGAAATCCTCCCTCGGCAAGAAGCCTCGAGTCGGAGCGGTACTGATATTTAGCGAAAGCGCTAAACTCGCCAGCTCAATTGAGCTCGGGGTATACGATAGCAGCAGGGGAGATGGAGCCATCTCCCATGATGAATGGAAGCGGGTAGCGGCTGCTATCTCCGCTGTGTTCATGAAAGTGGTCAGGGGAAGCCCTGGACCACCCCCTAGATGTGAAAGTGCCGGGTGGAACCTCGGCTTACACAAACTTATAAGGCGTGCCGACGAACGGTCGGCATTCCTTTATAAGTAGGCGGTAGCCAGGGTGGGGGAAGTATGGAAGGGAGCAAGCCTCGAGGCGGTGGCCAAATCGGATCTTTCGATGCGACCTTGTGCTCGTGTCTGGCTTTCGGCCGAACCCTCTACCCCGACCGAAATTGAAGAGATATTGCGGTACTGCAATCCATCTCTTTCCGCCCAAGATTGGAAGGTGGTTAGGCTGGAGAGGACCGAGCAACCATATCGGCGAGTGCTGATACTCCTAAACAAGGAGTCCCTCGCTCCTCTCAGCATTGCAAAGGGGGCCATAAGCTATGGCTTCAAGAGGGTCGTCCTCAGGATTCTCTTAACTGAAGCCAGGGCTGATGGCCCGTTGCCACCAGCTGAGGTGGAAGAGAGTGGGAGAGCGACCCACTCTAAAATGGACATCGACCCCATCCTCTCGGATACGGTGAGCACGGAGGGCGGATCGTCAGGCGATGATGGATCCGTCTTCAGTCTCGACCGCCTGTTCGAGGTTGTTGGAGAGAAGTTTGGAGGATGAGGATCCTCCAAATTAACCTCCAGCACTCAAAGGCGGCCGCCGCCTATCTAGTGCTTCGTCTAGGACGGGACGAAGCCGACGCTGTCCTTATCCAGGAACCGTGGCTGAGCAGAAACGGTATCTCTGGTCTAAGGACAAAGAGCCTTAAGCTCCTGGCGGCAAACAGTACAGGTAGAACCAAAGCCTGCTTGTTGATCAGAAACAAACTTAACGTTTTTCTTTTGCCTAATTTCAGCAACGAGGATGTCGTCGCTGTTAGACTGGAGGACAGCGCTGGAGCACTCTGGCTTGTCTCAGCCTACATGCCGCACGACGACGAGGTGGAGCCACCTCCGTACCTGCTGAGAAGAGCTCTGGCAGAGGCAAAAAATTCTACTACAGTGGGGTATCTAAAAAATGCAGATAGTAGTTGGACAACGAGTAGCGAGGAGTCGTTGAAACTACTACTGGATGCTCATTTTCCACTAAATCACTCTGCTGAAGAAGTGCCACTGGGGGAGCTGCAGGAGGACTGTACAGCCTTCTTGGACCTTCTGGACGATCGTCACCTTACCTGGGCGTTGAAATCCTTCAAACCCTTCAAGTCCCCGGGGCACGATGGCATTATTCCAGCGCAACTACAACGTACGGATTAAGATGTCTTGCAGCTGGCTGGCCCCCATCTATGCGAACTGTATTAGACTGGGCCATGTCCCGAAGGTCTGGAGACAGGTTAAGGTTACTTTCATTCCGAAGGCCGGCAAAAGCTCTCACGTCGGTGCAAAAGATTTCAGACCCATCAGCCTATCCTCGTTTCTGTTGAAAACATTAGAGAGGCTTATGGATCTGTACATTAGGAGCAGAATACCGAGGGGTAAACTGTTACGGGCGCAGCATGCATATATCAAAGACAGGTCGGTCGACACTGCTTTGCATGATGTAGTGTCATGGCTGGAGATAGCTCTCAAGCACAAGGAATTTGCTGTGGCCACCTTTCTCGACATCGAGGGGACCTTCAACAATGTGCGACCAGAGGCAGTGGTTAAAGCCCTCGAAAAGTTTGAGGTGGAATCTATCCTCAAGCACCTTGTTTTTAGTCTTCTTTGCAACAAAACTGTCGCAGCGGAGTGGGATGGTGCCAAGACAACCAGAAAAATGAATAGAGGAACTCCGCAGGGGGGAGTACTCTCCCCACTGCTCTGAATAATGGTGGTAAACGACCTACTTATAGAACTCGAGACGCAAGGCTGTCGGGTGACAGCCTACGCTGATGATGTGGTCCTTATGGTTAAGGGAAAGTTCCTGAATACCGTCTACGAGCTCACCGAGGGGTAGCTGAACATGGTATCTAGCTGGGCGAATAGAAGCGGCCTAGCCGTCAATCCAAGTAAAACCGAAATGGTTTTATTTACCAGAAGGTATAAGATACCAAATGTGCCTCTCCCTTCCTTCGGGGGTTCACTTCTTCATCCTGCTGAGAAAGTGAAATACCTAGGGCTCATCCTCGATAGAAAACTTTCCTGGAGGCCAAACATTAAAGAGAGAGTTAAGAAGGCATCGGTCGCCTTATACTGCTGCAAAGGGGCTATAGGGAAAAGGTGGGGACTCTCACCTAAGGTAGTGTTCTGGCTCTACGAAACCGTAGTTAAGCCAATAATATTCTATGGTGTGTTCGTCTGGTGGAGCGCGCGAGAAAGGTCCACACTGGCTAAAAAGCTTGAAAGGGTCCAAAGGGTGGCGCTCATCGGAATCTCCGATGCACTGCGGACCACACCTACAATAGCTCTTAATGCTATTTTAAAGATAGCACCTGTGGACATTGCCGGTAAGTGCATTGCTGTGAAGTGTGCTCTAAGGCTCAGGGAAGCTGGGCTTATGAAGAGGTCCGGCGGCTCCTTCTCCGCTCATATTCCAACGAGGGACATGTGGATGGGAAGAAGCCGCTGGAGAAGAGGCGCGGTGAGCTTTTTCACGGATGGATCGAGGCTAGGAGGGACGGTTGGAGGGGGGTTTTCTGCAAGGTGCTCTCCGTCAGTTTTAGCTTCAGGCTACCGGACCACTGTAGTGTTTTCAGGCGGAAGTGGCTGCTATCAAGGTGGCGGTTGAAGTAGTGCTGCGTAGTGCAACCTAGTTTGTAGAAGTAAGCATCCACTCCGATAGTTGGTCTGGCTATTTCAACATCAGGCTCGTTTGGGTGCCTGGTCACAGCGGAATCGCTGGAAACTGCAAAGCCGATGAGCTAGCCAGGGGGGGCACCTTTGCCCCGCTCACATCGGAATAGGGGCGAGTTGGATCTCCGTTAACGTCTTGCGTTCTAGGTTTGGATCAATGGACCTCGCGCCCTGAGCAAAGTGCATCTCGCCGCTATGGTAGGAGTTCTCACTGGACACTGTCCAATGGGCACTCATGCGGTACGGCTTAGAGTACCCGATGCTAGTTGCCAAAGTTGCATGGAGGAGGGCGAGGTGGAATCATCCCGGCACTTTCTCCTCCAACGTCAGGCTTTCGCTCGGCTTAAATTAAAATATCTCGACAATCACACTTTTGGCGGACTTGAATACTTAGCCGAAATGGATATTGGCCGTCTTAACAAGTCCGTTGTAAGCACAAAGCGTTTCGTCGACTTGTAAGGGTCTTTTGATCCAGATTATAGAAGTTTTGTAGGTATCACAACGGACCAGCGTCTTAAGCTGTCCGAGTGGGATCCTTCTTGGGATCGACCTCCTAACCTAACCTAACCTAGGTGATTTTTAAATTATTTAGAAATATTTTTGACATTTACAGTGGTAAATTCGGACATTTTGTTTTTTATTTTTGGCCTATGAAATCGACCACAAAGCAATGTCTACATGAAAATAGATACCTAGGCGTAACAAACAAGCTACACAATACAATACTCATAAAGTTGCAGGAAATCGTGGGGACACGATCCTAACAAACAAGGGAAAGGTGATACATAAAGACAGCATTAAGAAGGAGTAGGGCTTTTAAATTTCTTTTTTTTTTCTTAAATTAATTCATCACAGGCATACCAGATGATCTAATAGAATTCAAAGCCCGTATAATCGCTCAATTCATTTTTAAATGCAGTCAATCAAGAGCGTGTAGCCATCAGAAATACAATAAATTTTGCCAAAAATTAAAATTATTAGTCAGACACTTTAAACCTAAAATAAATAAATGTTATGCCTATGACAGACATGTGGTAGTAATATCATAGTACAACAAGTAAGAAAGGGCTAATGCTTCAACCGTAGACCGTGTCAGCTAATACGACCTATCTTATGAGAGCGTAATGTAAATAAACAAGTAACGAAAATTGGATTATTCCGGTTGAAACGAATCAGCTGATTGTTCTCTTACAACGCAGGGATGCCAGTTTCGATATTTTGTAGTGATTAAAAAATAAACTTAAATATATTTGAAATATTATTAAACTAACTCAATTATTATTAGACAACTATTGATAAAAATGTAGACTATTTTTAATAGCTGGATTTTAGTTTTGTGCTTTTACATTATGAAAAATTATAATTGAAAAGCTTTATGTTTGGAAAATCATGTATACAAATTGAGCAATGACAACAGTCACTAACTGAAGCACAAGTTCGGGTGTTACCGAACATATCCTACTCTTGCAACCTGCCAAGATCAAATCAAAGCCGGGGAAATATCTTCAGCTGTTGGCAAAACTTTATTTTAAAATTGTTGCAAAAGAATGCAACATTTATTGTTCGACGAAATCGTGAATGAACCAAACATAGATAATCTTAATATCAAAATTCGTCATGGTGTGTTCTAATCACCGACGGCGTCGCCGAGTACGACGAATATTCGTCGTCGCCCGTATTGTGTTTAAGTTATAAAGAAAGCGAAAAATTCCAAATGCAAATGTCTCACTCATACATACATATGTGTATAGATTAAAAGACACTCTTCAATGTTGTTTATACATACATATACTTGTATACAATATATTCTGAAGCCGGAACTAATGGCACGGGAGATATGTGATAATTAATTAAATAATCTGATATTAAGTCTTTATTTATAAGCAATTTAAATAAATAAATATTGTACCTTTTCTATCAGTTTTCACGTAGCTTGAAATGCCTAAATACCTTGGGATTGGAAAAATGTTTCAATTAAAACGATTGGCAATAATTTTTTAAAAACTTTCGAAAGCAAAACTGTTTATTTTCTGTCGGTCAAATGTAAATGTAGCCAGGACAAAACTCACCACGAAGAAATCTAACAGGGCTGCATATTATTTATAGGAACTCACTACTCACAGAATATCTGATCATGATACAGAATATCAGATCTGATATCAGTAATTCAAATTTTTATTGACGAAATATGACACACTATGACGTTTCAATCTCTATTAATAAAGTATACCATAAATAAAAAATTTCCCATAAAATTAAGCAACAATATTTATAGTTTATGTTATTTAATAAATAAAATTTGCTTATAATTTACTACATCAAAATATACAGCACTGCGTTGCTACCGCTGAAAATCCAAGATGGCCGCTACCACGAAAAGGTTTTCTATATTTTCTAAATAGTTGCATCGCTTGCTGTGACTAGTTCTTTTCGCACTGCGAACATGTGTTACTTATATGTGTGCGTATGTATGTACGTCTTACATGTAAATTTTCTCTTGGTGTTTTCACAGTTTGCGTTTTGTTCGTCATGTTTATTTGTGCTTTGGTTTTAATATTATCATTTTAGTAATTTCATGAAACGTTTGTTTTATTCGTACCTCTGTACATACATATGTACATGTAGGTACATCCTGTGAACTGTTACACATATATATTTTTGATATATTTTAGGTGTATATATTAATTCGTGCGGCTTTTTTTTCGAAAATTAAGACTTTATTGTGAAAAGATTGTTATACATTTAATGTTCAAAATATTGCCCATCGGAAGCTACGATGTTTGCCCATATGTCTGGGCTATAAGGCGGGTGAGGTAGAACTTCCCACCCAGTTTTCCAAATAGTTTTTAACTGGCCTTGCATATTCTGATCGTTTTTCCGCGATGGCCTTTTTCAAACGAATCAATTGTTTTCGATAGAGGTCCCTATTGATCGTCTGACCCGATTTCAATAGCTCATAATAGAGCACACCCTTGTGGTCCCACCAAATATAATATATAGCATAACCTTGGCACCATGGATATTCGGCTTTGCCGTGGATGTCGATGATTGGCCGAGCTTCACTTACGATCTCTTGCGCTTTGGGTTATCAAAATGAATCCATTTTTCATCGCCATTGACAATCCGATTCAAAAATGACATCTTTTGGTAGCGTTGAAGCAACATTTCCGACATGCAGAATCGACGTTCGACGTCTCTTGGCTTTAATTCATAAGGCACCCAATTTCCAAGCTTATGGATGAATCCTAATGATTTTAATCGTCAGGAAACGGTTGCTTGACTACTTTTAATACTTTTGCAAGTTCTTCTTGCGTCTGGCATACATCTGCGTCGAACAATGTCTCCAATTCTTCGTCTTGAAGTTTTTTTGGCTGTCCGGGTCATTCTCCGCCGTCTAAGTCGAAATTGCCACTTTTAAATCGTGCAAACCATTTTTGGCACGTTCGTTCGGCTAAAGCATGGTCACCATAAACGTCCAATAAAATACGATGGCTTTCGGTAGCATTTTTGTTCATGTTAAAGTAATGAAGAAGAACTCCCCGCTTTCGGTAGCACTTTTGTTCATGTTAAAGTAATGAAGAAGAACTCCCCGCAAAACCACTATATCTGGTACAAATTTCGACATTTTCAAATGAATGAAACAAATAATTCTTCACGCTAAAACTGATGGCATCAACTGAAAACGACGCGAAATGACAGTACCTTTGAAATGAATATAGCCACAGATGAACACGACGCGAAATAATACTAGTAGAGCCCTCTTTTAGAAAACCGCACGAATTAATGCATACACCCAATACCATTTATTGCAAATATTAGGTTAAGACAATATTTGATTATATATGTATTTAAACAAGTATGGAAGGGCTAAGCTCGGATGTAACCGAACATTTTATACTTTTCAATTTGTAAGGACCAAAGCCGGCTAAATACCTGCCGGTGTTGGCAAAACTTTATATTAAACAGGAAGGTATAAGTTCGGATGTAACCGATCGCAAAGTTAAATGGTATACTCGTTTGAGATTTTTTTAATATATTTTAATATTTAGAGGGCCTCAGATATTTACATTCGCAGTGAAATTATCTAGAGCAATTTGTAAACTAAATTTACTCAAAATATGAGGAATCGTGCTTGTGTTTTGTTGTATACGCTTATAATTTATTTTATATATCGTAGAATGCATTACAACTGTACTGAGGAGTATGAAATAAATTGTTTTTGGACAATGAATAACATTTTTAATTTATTATATCGATATTATTATACATGTTTAGCTTAACAATAATAAATATTAACAACTTTAAAAATTATATTATTATATTAATTTTTATATAATACTTACAATATTAAACCTAAGTTTTTATAGATATTCTTATACATACTCTTAATTAGATTTTTTACATATTTTTTTAAAACTGTTTAAAACTGTTAAAAACTACTGTCAAAACTGCTATACCATTCTAATTCGATTATATTTGAAAATGTTAAAATCTTCAACAATTAGTATATTTTAATTGCATAACTCAGAAGTAAGGACTTCCTGAAGTTCTACAAATCAATGTCTGATAGATAAAGCTGAATTTCTGTATAGAACCACAATATTAATATGGAAACATTTAAACAAAACCGCTTCGGCCTGAATAAATTTTCTTTACAGCCTTTGATTCTATAGAGCTAGCAATACTATGCTTTGCCTATATTATAATGATCCGTTTATTTCTGTTGGTTGCTTCCGTGCTATCTATCCTCAGCTCGTTAATTGACGTAAGTCCTGGTGTATCAAAATTTTCGCAAGGATAACTCCAAGTTTCTACAAAACATAAAATATCGGAAGATAGCATCAAACAGTCGCTTTTTATATCATTAATGTGAGCGTGAAGACTCTAAACATTATGGAATAAAATTTGATGTCCTGATGTTCGGGAAATCATAAAATTGAAACTTGTTGTCAAAGCTTTATTTGTGTTCAATTCCCTCAGTTCCCTAAATTCAGGATCCGATTCAGAAATTTAGTTAGGACGAATAAAATTTCCTATGATTAATAGACCTTCTACAGTAGTAACTCGACTACAAGCGATATATATTGAAGCTCTAGGCATTCTGGGTCGAGTATTCACTGTAATCATATATTTGGTGGAGGTTTTAGTGTCAATTCATGGGGCAGTCCCTGCTTTTCAGAAGTTTTAAAAAGTTTAACTCTTTCCAAACTATTCTCATTTTCACTTATATCTATTCCTTTAACTGAGTATTTTGCAGTTGAAAGAAAAGTTTCAGTTGCGATTCGACTGAGCTTAAGGGCATTGAAATTATTTCACTCTTCATTGGACTAAAATAAATGAATGACCCTTTTGGGAACTTCCTCGAAATTAACTACTCGAGTCTCAATGAGTGATATGTCCTCACATATCATAGTACCAGAGGCCATATGGTTTAATGCAATTGCAAAGGCCTGATCCTCCCGCCAATGAACTCATAAAATGGCGATTTGTTTTTAGCTGTTGCATCAAATGTGTCAAATACATCCTTTGCCTAGTATTAAGACTTTGAACAAAAGAAAATAATTCACCAATTCGACTTAAAGAGGGTGGTTTAATAAGTCTAATTTTACAATCAGATTCAGTGCGATTATCTATTGAATCTTCACCATGCAAGTCCGGCAAATTTATATTTGAGTTTATTTCTGGAAGTGCCAACACTCTGAGATAATTTTCTACGATACGTAGTTCATTTTGTGCACCTATAAAGACTTTTTAGAACACTTTCCAGTGCTCTTTGCTCAAAAACATCATTATTCTTTAATTTTTCTCAATTATAATACGATGTGTTATGCAAGTCTGCTCATTATCGTTTTAATGAGATCTTGCTGTTCATTCCGCCATTATTATTACCATTATTACCATTTACCATTTCGCGGCAATACTCAACTCTGGCCAAATCTGGGTTAAACCTTCTATACCGAATTATACAAGGTTTGGTACGTTTTTTCACAAAACCACTACCGTCTTTAAGAGGTTTTCTTTTTCTGGTAAAATATTGTCTTCCCTCTCTTCTTCTTCATGATCACTATCTTGTGCTCTTCTACTAGATTTAAAATATTTATACCTAGATGAAAAATTAGCTAAACAAAAAGTTTCTAACCGATCGGATCTTTGAACATAACGGTCTAAAATACCGGCTACGAATATATCAGTCGAACCTGAAGGAAGGTTTTGAAGTTTCGCTCTAGGTTTTACCATTCGAACACGTTCCTCAGTGATGTATTTCTTTATATTTAGCCCAATATACTGCTCCTTGTACAGATATTTCTGTGCCTAATATAAATTTGTGACCTATGTATATGTTTAAATTTTTGCTTAACAGTATAATTTCCAGCATTTAAGAGCTGAGAAAATCTCCAGTTAGACTTGTTAATATAATTAATTATACATGAAGAGCAAGCATATGCATCCAGTATATATTGGATATCCATATTTGCTCTATAGAGTTCCAAAATCAGAGGATTATAAGCGTTTATAAAACGGTCCTGTAATTTTCTTTTTAGAAAAATTTTGGGTTTTGTGAAACTTAATCTAAGGGCTAACAAATAGTCATCAAAAGACATATTTATTCGCCTATCTGAAAGGAAATGTTCCAAATCGTTTAAATTAGAAATGTAGTCATATTTGAATTTAAAACGTTTTAAATTTTGAAAAAGTTTTCCTTGTGTCTTTCTGAATTTTGACTTGTTTCTGTGAGAGGTAACCGTATTTGCGTTAAAGGCATTGGTGAATATGGTATAACAAAACGACAAAACTGTTGTCCTCCTATTTTCCTAGCACTAGACCGACGGTGGTTATGCTATTGATAACCCAAATAATTTTCTAAGTGGCTGACAGAACCATCTGTAGAAATATAATTGTCAACATAACTAATGACATCAGGGAATGTCTGAGAATCTTGAAGGTTGATCCTGGGAGCATTATTAAGCCAATGCATGCCATGTACATGCGGGGAATCTTTCTGTTGAATCTCCATTCTCCAAAAATACAAAAATGCCGGCGTTATCTTTAAAAAGCTTAAGAATTTTTCGATAGCGGTAGTCCAAATATCTAGCACAAGTAACCGCGTCTGACCGAATTAAGCGATATCTATCTTGTATTATTAAACTGTTGGCTTCCTCTTCCGAAATATCTTTAGAATCAACAGTTTTAGAGAGGATGACCAAAAGCTCATCCCATTGAGTTTCTGCAGCCGATAAGGTGAGAAAGATGGTTGGAAGCCTAGATTGGCGAATCATAGCGAATTGATGTACTATTCTTTTTGAAATCATAGAACAACTTTGGAATGGTACACGCTCTTCTGTCAAAACGGCGAATTTCAGACGGTATTATCTTGCTATATGTTTCAAAGCATGTACGTTTCTGCCCAACGTATATTGTTCCATATGACAGTTCTTCTGAATTATTATCTTGAATTATGTCAATTGGTCTTTGTCCTTGATTGTCCAAAAGAGTTTCTTGGAGTTAGCTCTGAAGGTAAAAGACCCGTGGGAATATTATTACCTGAGGGATTCTCATGAGAAGTTTGTTTCGAATGAAAAGATTGAACCCATCGGGAATCCTCTGCAGATGTAACAAACGGAACCTCTTCTTGGTTATTAGATTCTGAAATCCAGTTCTCATAAATATGTATATTGTGCTCACGATACAGAGAAGTATTCATTAAGAATTGCAAAGCTTCCATACTCTTTGCGGCGCATATGTTATCGATCATGTAATCATGATTCTATTCCAAACACCTTCTTAAGTGAATTTGTATCACATGAACCTCGTCAAAGGACCTGGGTAGAGATGTCACAATATATTAACAGAAATTGGTATATGAACAACAGCACCTTTGAGCAAACTCTGACCTTGATATCCTAACGGACGAATTGTCATAAAAAGCAATCTAGGCATTATGAGACGTTCTTCAATTAGGATAAGATCTTTCAAACAATCTAAAATAATAATAAACATATTTTTGGAACGTTCTTATTAACAATCGCATTTTTGCCAGTAGCACAAAAATTGTAATTTCCATCTTCCGAAGGAAATTTTTGCATTAAAAAGAAGGCGGCTGCAGCACTCGGGTAACCTTGCGCAATAGTTTCGAAATTTAATTTGCGAACTTGGTGTGAAAACCATAATCCGCCGCAGCAAATACATATTTCAGTAGGGCCCCTATTTATATTTTGGAAATAAATGTTTTTGAAATCTGTTCAACTGCCATTATAATTTGTTATTATAACATTATTTTCTCTCATTAATCGAATTCGTTGGGACTGCCTGTCGTTTTCAAGACGTCTTTGTCTAAGACGTCTCTGATTAAAAATTTCTTCCCTCATACCCCTCCTATTAAGCTGTCGACGTTGCGATCCTCTCTATTACGCTCCTCTCTCCTTATTTCAAGATTTCTTCTTTCATGTTCTCTTTGCAGGATTTCTTGCGCGAAGTTCTCTATGATCCCTAGTGTTGCTACTTTGCTCATCATAACGTATCTCGGGATTTCTCGACGAGATATATGATCTCGAGTATTTCTTTTTTGCTCTTCAGATCGAATTTGTATATCTTGCCGACTTATTCTGTGTTGAACAGTATTTACAACTTGCACTACAGATCGATCCTCGGGGTCTTCCCGCCGAGACCTATGACCTCGAGTATCTCTTATTTGCTCTTCAGAGCGAATTTGGGGATCTATGAAAACGACTTAGTAATACAGACCTTCTATTTAATCTAGGCATAATTAATAAATAATAAATGGTTTTCCAAAATATGTAAAATACTTATATAATTCCGTTCGTCCGAGTGTGAAAAGTTGGATCCTAGGTGCTGCTCTGTTTCAATGCAATTGAGTCTTTACTATGACTCCTTTCTTGTTCGGTTTATAGGTACTTTGGTTGAATATACTGGTGTAAATGTGTGCACATATGTATGTATAAACACTATATAAGTAATACACTAAAATTTGTTTGAAGAGAGCACTTTGCTGGTCAAGAAATCTAGAAAAACTCTGAAACTTCAAACACAGTGTACTGATATTTATTATACACTTGCAATATGTTGCTACAGAGTATAATAGTTTAGTTATGTTAAATATACATTTAGTTAAATATACATTTTTGTACACACAGCTTACGTACTTTTGTATACCTATATATTACTTAGATATTTACTAACATAATAATACATATTATAAGTGCTCGAAAAACCCCTCAGTAAATTGCTTTTGTCTAACTTTTTTAAAACAGGGGTATCATCTATGGTACCTAGTTTGAAAGGTCTGCTCATTAAGGCTAAACTACCATTAACTTACATATAATTAAGCATGGTATACACATATGTAGACTTTCTTCATTCTGTCTTAATATCTTAACCCTTCAAAAGCTGCGCTGGGTAAAAATGTAATTTTCTTGAGTTTACAGTTGACCTAATGATCCTCATATTAAAATGTGTTGCAAAACTGAAATAATCGACAGTAGCATTTAAACCGATGGGGTTGCAGTTTATCTATTACCACATAAAAAGTGTCTTTAGCTCTTTTGATACAACACTACTAATATTTATTTCATGCGATTTTTTCTAGAAGAAACCAAAGCTCTCTAAGAAACTTTTTACATTGTTGTCTGGTATATTTTGTTATAAGTTCAACACGATGGCTGAGAAAATATACCTATCCAGTGATTATCACCAAATATTAGAAGAAATATATGTATATAGAAACCTATATCTATCTCGATTAGGTTTAGGTGATACAAACAACCGTTAGGTGAACAAAACTATTATACCCTGTTGCACCATGTTGCGAGAGTATAAAAATATACCGAAGAGGCTAAATTTAATATTATATATTGAGTTGATATGAAAAACATCAACCAATGGATCTAAATTCATTATATTAGAGATATGAGGCTTTGACCTAGACCAATTTCATTTACATTAAGCGCCAAGCCATTAATATAATTTTATAACTTAAAAAAAAACGTGTCCACTTAATTTCTTTAAAATATCGCACATTTTGACCAACCTAAACGGTTGAAAGTCAGGTGGAAAGTCGGAAATCATTATATAGGGTTTATTACGGGCAGACAAATGCAAGGACTGATTTCTTTAATTTTTGAGTATGTTCAGGTATACTTGAGAACTTATTTTCAAAAAATTCGGCTACTGCAATCTTCCATACTAAATTACCGTTTTGTATCTTAATCTAATACTTAGTGGGCAGGTCCGATTTTAATGTGTAATAGGTTTAATCACAATATTTAAATTTTTACTCAAGTTATATAATTCGATATATTATATATATCGATTAGTTTTAGGTGATACAAACAACCTTTGGGTCAACAAAACTATTATACTCGGTACCAACATGGGGCAAGAGTATAAGGCTCCTTTTACGGTTTTCAAACCAGCTGCATTTTGGTTCAAGTTATGAAAATCGGTATTATGGTTTTCAATTCAGCCCATAAAAAACAATCGATTGAAGAGTCGTTATATCAGAGAACGTAAATGAATGAGAAAGTGCAGGTTCGACAGGGAACATTTGTAAAATTTCAGTCTGGGAGTTCACCTCACAAGCAGGAAAATCAAATAACTTTCCTCGCTTTTATAACAACAGGGAATGTGTACAAATACAGCGCTCTTAATATGTCCAACCGGGGAATATTGAAGAGAAATTATTCTGATATGTATGCCAGAATATTTTTTTGCCATAGAATATTTTTTTAAATTTAATTATTTATTGAGTTTTTATATATAATTTTTTAATTATTTTATGTTAATTCATTCTTACTTATCCGTAATAAATAAAAAATATTTTGATATATTTCTTAAAATAATTCATGTACACCATTATGGAGTCACAAAAGTACAGAATTGGGTTTGCTGTCATCATTTCACATTTATACTTTTCAACCAGGGAATTCCTTGGATATGCAATGTACAAATGTAAAGAATTGCGTTTTGTTATCGTCATTTTCATATCATGTCTAATTACTTATGTGTACATGTAAGGAAATATGAAAGAACAAGTAAGGAAGTGCTAAGTTCGGATGTAACCGAACTTTCTATACTCTCGCAAAGTCAAATAGTATACTCGTTTGAGATTTCTTTGTGGATTGACCGATATTCTCGGTAGAAGGTCAACTATAGGCACTGGGGTCCACATATTCAGTACCTAGGGGCTTGAACAGTTTTGGTTCGATTTAGAGAATTTTTGGTCACAAGGTGGCATACTTTAAACGCATTATTCACGCAAAGTTTTACCCCGATACAAACATTGTTGCTTGATATGCATAGTAGAAAGTGAAAGAATCAAATAGAATTTAAAATGGTGTTATATGGGAAATAGGCGTTGTTGTAGGCACCGCCCACTTTTAGATGAAAACCCATATCTTGGGATCTGCTAAACCGATTTAAACCACCATATAACGGTACTTTTAAAAACTACTAAAAGCGCGATAAATCAAGCACTAAACAAGCCAGAGACGTTAGATTTTATCTCTGGGATGGTATAAGATAATTTTATAGGATCTACTTAACCGATTTCAACCAAACTCGGTACATAATACTCTTCTCATATTTCTATGTTATAGTACGAAAATGAAATCGGATTACAACCACGCCTATTTTCCATATGACACCATTTTAAATTCCACTTGATTCTTTTACTTTCCACTATGCAAATCAAGCAACAATGATTATATCGGCGTAAAACTTTGCGTGAATAATACGTTTGAAGTATGCCACCTTGTGACCAAAAATTCTCTAAATCGAACCAAAACTGTTCAAACCCCTAGGTACCGAATATATGGACTCTCGTACCTGTAGTTGACTTTTAATGAAAATATCGGTCAATGTGTGAGATATATAATTGAAATTCAGGAACTTCCGGGTAACTTTTTACCACATATATAAGCCAATATGTGAGTTATCTCAATGAAAATGAGAGAGTGTGTATTATGCCTAAAATGTATAAAATTGGATGAAAACTTGACCTAGCCTCCATATAACTTATATCAGGATTTTCGAACATCCGGCTGACTTTTCTCCATATGATTGGTGATGGTATGTGAGGTACATGAATGCTTTAGAGCATTTTATGTGGCACGTTAATAGTATGTGGTATTTGCAAAAATAGTTAAAACACAAGTAAGGAAGGGCTAAGTTCGGATGTAACCGAATATCTTATACTCTCGCAAAGTCAAATGGTATACTCGTTTTAGATTTCTTTGTGGATCTTGCCGCCTTGTTCTATTCGGTAAAAGTCAACTATAGGCACTGGGTCCACATATTCAGTACCTAGGGGCTTGAACAGTTTTGGTTCGATTTAGAGAATTTGTGGTCACAAGGTGGCATACTTTAAACGTATTATTCACGCTAAGTTTTACGCCGATATAATTATTGTTGCTTGATTTGCATAGTGGAAAGTGAAAGAATCAAGTGGAATTTAAAATGGTGTCATATGGAAAATAGGCGTGGTTGTAATCCGATTTCGCCCATTTTCGCACCATAACATAGAAATGACAAGAAAAACAATATTATGTACCAAATTTGGTTGAAATCGGTTAAAAAGATCCCAAGATATGGGTTTTCACCTAAAAGTGGGCGGTGTCACGCCCACTGTCTAATTTTGAACGCGGTTCCTATAAAGTCATCTCATACCATCCCAGAGATAAAATTTAATGTCTCTGGCGTGTTTAGTGCTTGATTAATCGCGCTTTTAGTAGTTTTTAACAGTACCGTTATATGGGGAGTGAGCGGAGTTGCCACCAGATTTCCCCCGTTTTCACACTGTAGGTAGAGGTGCTAAAATCATTTGCTTCCAGTGAATTTGGTTATTTCATTAGCGGTTTAGAAGATATGCACATTAAACCTATTAGGGGCGGGACCACGCCCACTTATAAAAATAATTTGAGCTGCAGATGCCCCTCCCTATTGTTACCCTGTATACAAAATAAGAGTCTTGTATCTTATTGTGGAGCTTAGTTATGGCAATTTAATTGTTTTTGAATAATGGCGTTTTGTGGGCGAGAAAGTGGTCCGATTACGCCCATCTGCAATACCAACCGTCTGACGGTATCAAGAAACATGTCTACCAAGTTTCATAAAGATATCTCAATTTTTACTCAAGTTAGAGCTTGCACGGACGGACGGACAGACGGACAGACAGTCACCCGGATTTCAACTCGTCTTTTCATCCTGATCATTCATATATACATAACCCTATATCTAACTCGATTAGTTTTAGGTGATACATACAACCGTTAGGTGAACAAAACTATTATACTCTGTAGCAACAGGTTGCGAGAGTATAAAAATATTCGTAAATTTGTCTACAAACAACATTTTAAATTGACAAAAGCTTTGTAGCGACTTTTATCACTTGTTTCTGTATTTTGTGGGGTTGTCACTTTTCCCTTCTAAAGGGAACATCAGAAAGTTGTTCAATTTATGATTTCTAGCTCTTGCCATCGATTGTAGGCAAACGCATGCTCGAAGAGATGGGTAATGCTGAAAACAGTCACCGACGCAAAACCGTAGACCGAATCAGCTGATACGACCTATCTTCGCTTCTACACACCGTACGGTACGATAACTGCGAAAATTAGATTTCAGTTCATGGTATTTGAGAGAATTGTTGTTTTTGTACAACAATATTTGTATTTTTTCTATTTTCAGACATACTTATATTTGTAAGCTTATATATATACAGATTTGTGTATGCATTGTTTATTTTGCAATGTCTCACGCATATTTATAGATACATACTTACATATAGAGCAGTGCGCGGACACGTGTTTATTAATAAGTGATAATATCAAAAATTCTATTCCTCCATGTGTACATGGAATAATTAAAATTCGAAAATTATTAAAAAACTAAAATATGTTTTGTTATGCATAATCTTTCGCATTTTATCGTTCCGCATTTGTGCAAAATAATCATATTTTATGAATTTTTTATCATGAAAATCGTTTATATGACAAAATTTAATCACGCATATGTAAAATGGCATTTATATTTTTTGTTCAAAGCATTTCATATTTCTCTTTATGTTGGTAGATACGTATTTCCGCCAGGGAACGTTGTTATAAATTCTCATTTCTGTTAAATAGTAGCGAATACCACAGAATATGGTAAATTCCCTGCTCAGAGTTTTTCAGCACTGTTAGCCTTCAAATCGAGCATCATACAAAATTCACTTCGCACCTTCTCGTTCATTTAAGTTCTCTGCCGAAATCACAATCAAATAAATTCAGCTGATCATACACAACATTGTTGATCGATTCAAGTACCGACCAGCGTACACTAATTTAATGCAGCACGAACAATCTATTTTTCGGCAATCACAATCAAGGTAGCTGTATGGCCGACTTTAAATCAAATCATATCGACATATTAGCAAGTAACCGTACAAGAAACTGCTGATGGGTTCACCAATACACTTACATTTTTTATGTCAGTCGTGACGAACAGTTTATTTGTCAACTGACCACCACTGTTATTCTTCGAATTATATTGCTTACATGTGTGAGAATGAAGTAGCTGGATGCTTTAGTAAAGTCACCACTGACAGTCAAATGAATTGGTAAATGACTGTCAATGTTGATGGTTGTCAAAAAAAAAAACATTTATAAATACTAATTTTAATTTTTCAACACTTATCTCTCTGGAAAAGCAACCCCGTCAAAAAGGAACGCATATATTATATATAAGTTTCTCAGCAACTGCAGAAAACAATTTTGTACTGTTCTTCTTGACACAAACGAAAAGTGGTGCACGCTTCTGTGCAAAAGTCTTTTGGGTTTTGTGTTAAAAATATACATTTTTGTGAAAGAGAGGAGTTTTCAAATATAATTGGCTAAATGAGCCTACGTTGGCCCGAAAACGACACGTACTAACACACCTCCCACATCAACTAACACAATCTATTGGGTTGGCAACTACGTAATTGACAATTTTTTCATGGAACTAAATCATTTTATTCTGTAATGTATTGCCTATTTTGATCAATGACCTTTGGCCATCTTTCAGGCAGCATCATAATCCCACGTTCATAAAACTTCTGATTTTTAGTAGCAAAAATCTGAATCAGGTACGATTTGACATCATCATCATTATTGAAATTTTTACCATTCAAGGAGTTTTGTAAAGATCGAAACAAAAAGTAATCCGATGTTGCAAGGTCCGTAATTCTTGCCGAGTGACCAAAGATGTGTGTGGTATTGCATTGTCATGATGGAATACAACACCTTTTCGATTTATCAATTCAGGCCGCTTTTCTTCAATTGCATTATTTAATTTCATTAGTTGTTCAATGTAGACAACATAATTGATCGTTCGGTTGGGTGGTAAGAGTTCAAAGTAGACAATTCCTTTATAATCCCACCAAACTGATAACAAAACCTTCTTTTGATGAATACCAGCTTTTGATGTTGTTTGACCTGGTTCACCTGGCCTGCTCCACGATCTTTTCCGCTCGATATTGCTGTAAACAACCCATTTTTCATCGCAAGGTATGATTCGTCTTAAAAATGGACAATTTTCATTACGTCTCTTTAGCAAATCGCATCTGTTAATGCGTTGCGTTAAATGCGTTTCTTTCAGTTCGTGAGGAACCCATGTATCGAGTCTTTCAACATAGACAAGTTGCTTTAAGTGATTTTCAATGCATGTATGTGATACCTGAAGCTTCTCTGCAATCGCACGTGTTGTACTGTGACAATCCGAATCGATTATTGCTTTGATTAGGTCGTCATCAACTTCAACTGGACTTTCATCTTTGAGTGAAAAATCACCAGAACGAAATTTGTCAAAGCAATTTTGACACTGCCGTTTTTTTGGGGTTGGTCGCCATAAACAGCACATAACTTTTTGTGAGCTTGCGATGCATTTTTCCCTTTGCGAAAATAAAAAAGCAAAATATGACGAAAATGTTCCTTTTGATCTTCCATTTTTCAACGAACGCCAAGCGAAAACTACGCAACCGATCAAAAAACTTTTTTTTACTGATTGACAGCTGAATTGCCAGCTATCAAATAACAAAATGTGTTTTACATTTAAACTACGCTAGCAAACCTAAAAGTTCAACTGAAGCCATCTATAAGTGAAATCCGCAATTACTAAGTTGCCAACCTAATACATCACACATCACCTCTCGCAACATTCACCACATCACCTCACGCAACATACACCTCACACAACGACACTACCATCCAGGATAACCCAACACTCCTGTCGATCAACCCACTAACCATCAACAAAACCGCAGCTACTGGAAGCGGCCGGGCTCTTTGGCGTATCCAATTCGAAGCGAAAACATCGTCAACGTTTTTGGTTCCGGTCGGTCGAGTACCTGCAGTCTATGTATTGTGAAATATATTGTGATTTAATTTTACTTAAAATGGTTGCGATACGATATTAAAGAGAGGTGAGTGAACTAATTCCAAAAGGTTGGAATTATAATCATCGTGCAGTGCAGTGTTTAACAAAAGAAAGAAAAAAACAAAAAACATCTAAAATACTGTGAAGTGTATTAAACACATATACAAAAAGTTAGTTATATACATATAAACACTGTGTTTTCCGTGAAAAAAACCCCATGTGTGCATACTAACAACAAAAAATAATATAGACTAAAAAGTGGTGTGACAAAAAACAAAAAAAAGATAAAAGCTTAAATTACCTTTTAATTTACATTTAAATAACACCAATAAAAACAAAACGGGCGCGATCCTAACAACAAAATTTAATCTCATATACAAATATACATACGGGCGCGGAGTTACAGAAAACAAAAAGCAACACATAGTACACACAAAATCTAAATAAAAAGGAAAGGAATTAGAAGTCACACAGTCGATTGACACAGACTTTATTTATCCGAAAGATAATCTTGTGGTATTACATTTTAAATATGATTTCTGGCATATGACCGCCACGGCTGGCTCGGATGTAGTCCAATCTGGACGTCCAATTTTCGATGACTTTTCCCAACATTTGTGGCCGTATATCGGCAATAACACGGCGAATGTTGTCTTCCAAATGGTTAAGCGTTTGTGGCTTATGCGCATAGACCAATGACCTTACAACGTGAAACTAGGCGGTCACCAAACGTGTCTTTCAATAAATCGATTGTGGCACGAGCTGTGTGACATGTTGCGCCGTCTTGTGGGAACCACAGCTCTTGGACATCATGCTCGATCACCATTGACTGTAACGTTTTGGCCATCATCGTTTTTGAAGAAGTACGAACCAATGATTCCACCAGCCCATAAAGCGCACCAAACAGTCAGATTTTCTCAATGTAACGATGTTTCGACATACACTTGAGGATTAGCTTCACTCCAAATGCGGCAGTTTTGTTTGTTGATGTAAAAATTCAACCATAAGTGCGCTCGACGATAAAATGAACGTAGTGCGCACTACATATTCCGCACAGAACCATTATTTTCGAAATAAAACCAAACCAAAACCAAATTGATAATAAATCACTTGACAGCTGATAAATCGGTCGCCATCTTGAACAGTAATGCCAACTTAAAGTTCTATACCTCGATAAAAAAACACCCGTTATATACAGCGTGCATAATTATGTATACATACATGTAAATTTTTCCATATTAAATTAATACTTTATATTGTATATCACATATTGTGTATTACATACATATGTATATATCCTATACATTCCTTATACATACAGTTACAAACTTACATAGGTACATACAGTGCTTACGGTAATTGCACCATTACCTAATATTGCCAATTTCTCTCTCGCGCTCTTCTACGATTATACATAGCACGCTTATTTGCATTTTCATATACTTAGCATACAATCCGCTTATACTTATATACCCATAAGAAAATCAATCGGAACATTTCGCATAAGCACGGTTCGGTAAATAAAACACGGATTATTTAATAAAATCATATTACATTATATAAAAAATACAAAATTGTGAAGAATATACACATACATATTGGTTCAAACTAAATTTATATTTTATATTCAAAGTCCACTTTGGCGTATATCCTGCAATACCCCTTGCAGCATGCAAGCAGGATTGTGTACAAAACTTTTAAGCACAATCAATTCGTGCATACTCCTACATAGGTACAAAGTGCATTGATCTCTTCAACGAGCTCTCAATTACATATATACATACCTACATGTCCACGCATTAGGGTGTACCTACATACCCCTAAACAAGGAAATAAAAAACAAAAATAAATAAAAAGTTGTCAATAACTTGTTATATACAATCAAATTAAAAATAAATACGAACCGGTATCTATAACAACCAAATCCGGGTATTTCAGTTATTTGATTCAAATTAAAAACTCCAATTAACATAAAAGAGTTGCGGTTATACATATTATATAGGTATACGGAAATTAATATTAATTTTGTTCGAAGTGAAAAACTCTGTTTACGAAAAACAACTTACGTTCACATATTTATATAAACGACTATATTTCCTGAATTATCCATCAGTCAACACTGAGGAACTTTAATTTTATTTTAATACAATTTCTAAATGAGCTCAGACTCAAAAGATTCTAAAACAACACAGCCTCTAAAAGTACCAAAAATGATTTCGAGTGAAAAAAGTCTATGCACAACAGCAGAAGTTATACGCTCCAAGCAAGGTGCTACAAAACAAAAAAGAGGTAAAGACATTTCTTACACAACATTCATTTCGGAAAGCGACAATTTAATAAGATACTGCACTAGATTCTCATCTTCGCCGATTCAGGTCAATTCTGAATCGGTATTAGAAATCAAATAAAAGACAATCTGGACAATTTTTGGTCACGTCTCCAAGCTGCATATGACGCAATCGTAGATTCTGATGACTCAGATCTACCAGAAAATTTCAAATCTTCGGCTTACGCCAAATGCGAAAACTGCATAGAATAGTTTGAGGAAACTAAAGCGAGTAGAGCTGTCATAAGTACAAAATCAAGAGGCAAGTTCAGGCATCCATCTCAAGGTGCCCGCATGTGACACAGAAATATTTCATGGCGGTTAAAAACACTTGCCGTCCTTCCGGGACATGTTTACAGCCGTTCACATAAACCACCCAAAATTAACAAAAGCACAAAAATTGTATCACCTCCGATACAAAACAAAAGGTCAAGCAGGCGTCATACTAAAACAGTTCGCACTAAATGACGATAATTTCAATTTGGCTTGGGAAGCTCTTAAATCAAGATACGAAAACGAAAGAATATTGGTCGATAAACAAATATCGATATTAATGAAATTGCCAAAAATTCAAAAGGAAACAAGTGAAGAATTTATGAAACTTCAATCCACTGTTTCAAATTGTTTATCGGTTTTATCGACACAAAATATTCCCACAGACAGCTGGGATCCAATATTGGTAAACATATGCACTGCCGCATTACCAGAAAAATCATTACTTCTATGGGAGCAATCGCTCTCATCACGAAGAAAATGCCCCACGTGGCAACAAATGAAAGATTTCTTAACTACCGAATACGAAATCGCAGAAAGGGTAGACAAAAAAATAGTCAGAATGAAAACCGTTCAACACGACCTAAATAGAAGCTTCAATAGACCCCAAGCCAGTAGCAACAACAATTTAAATAGAAGCTTCTTCAAAAATCAAACGTTCACATCCGAACAGTACAAACAACCGTCATGCGAACTATGTACAGGGGGGCATAAACTCAATTCTTGCGAGAGATTTAAAAAATTGAATATTATCGACCGAAACAATTTTGTAAAAACAAAAAGACTTTGTACAAACTGCTTGTCACATGCGCATACACTTAAAGAGTGCGAAAGCAAATTTAATTGCGTTTATTGTCATAAACGACATCATTCTATGCTTCATTAAAACAATTTTTCTACATCAACCCCAAACAGCGCAAATACGAAAAGAGCCACGGGTTTAGTTGCCACAGCAAATCCCGAAAATTGCCAAGAATGGGCGGAAGAGTAGTCCAAAACTCATATATAATCTGCCCCATTTCTTTAATTTCCGCCCAAGCGGATAAGCGCATAAAAGCAGAAGCTATAGTCTTTCCGCAACTTACAAATATGCTTCAAAGCTATCACATAAACAGCAAGCATTGGCAAAAGGTTTCACACCTAAAGCTAGCAGATACCAACTGCAACACTCCCGCTCAAATAGATCTTCTATTAGGCAGCGATCTCATACCACAGATAATACTTAAAGGTCTTGAGAAAATTTCAAATACCCTATTGACACAAAATACCATTTTCGGTTGGATCCTAAGTGGCCTAGTTACGGAACCAGTTACCACTATGACCACTCAAGTTGGGGAAATCTCAAACGAATACCTCAATTCACAATTAAAAAAATTTTGGGAGTTAGAAGAACTCCTCCCATTTCAACTACAACCCCAGAAGATCAGTATGGTGAAGACTTTTACAAAGCTACAACAACTAGATCAGATAATGGTCGGTACGTCGTACGACTACCACTAAAGCCAGATGTGGTGAAATTCACTAATAAAATCTTGTTAGGTTTTGACAATTCACACGCTGGTCAGCAATTGAACCTTCTCTATGATATACGTTCTCTGATCTGAGGAAAGTAGTTGAATTTTGTTCTCTATCGCATTCCTATGTGCCCTGTTATGTACCTTTATAATTTCCGTTTCTTGTTCTGATTCATTTGTTAGTACTTTTACTATTTTTCGCGTGTATTTTACTCCATATCTGCTAGAATTTTGTGAGTAGATATTTTGGATTTTTCCTAAGATGTTGGACATTGGTGACTGAGGGATTGAGAAATTTTATTAAAAGTGTGGTAAGGATTTCTTCAGTAAATTCGGGTTTTATTATACTCTCGCAACCTGTTGCTACAGAGTATCATAGTTTTGTTCACCTAACGGTTGTTTGTATCACCTAAAACTAATTGAGTTAGATATAGGGTTATGTATATATAAATGATCAGGATGAAGAGACGAGTTAAAATCCGGGTGACTGTCTGTCCGTCTGTCCGTCCGTGCGTGCAAGCTCTAACTTGAGTAAAAATTGAGATATCTTTATGAAACTTGGTAGACATGTTTCTTGGTAGCGTGAGACAGTTGGTATTGCAGATGGGCGTAATCGGACCACTGCCAGGCCCACAAAACGCCATTAATTAAAAACAAATAAATTGTCATAACTAAGCTTCGCAATAAGATACAAGACTGTTATTTGGTACACGAGATCACATTAGGGAGGGGCATCTGCTGTTAACGCTGTTTTTTTTGGTGGGCGTGGTTCCCCCTAATAGGTTTAATGTGCATATCTCCTAAACTGCTAAAGCTATAATAACAAAATTCACTGGAAGCAACTGTTTTTAGCACCTCTACCTACGGTGTGAAATCAGGTGACAACCCCGCCCACTCCCCATGTAACGGTACTGTTAAAAACTACTAAAAGCGCGATAAATCCAGCACTAAACACGCCAGAGAACTTAAATTTTATCTCAGGGATGGTATGAGATGATTTTATAGGAACCGCGTTCAAAATTAGACAGTGGGCGTGACACCGCCAACTTTTAGGTGAAAACCCATATCTTGGGATCTTTTTAACCGATTTCAACCAAATTTGCTACATAACATTCTTTTAATATTTTTATGATATGGTGCGAAAATGGGTGAAATCGGATTACAACCACGCCTATTTTCCATATGACACCATTTTAAATTCCACTTGATTCTTTTACTTTCCACTATGCAAATCAAGCAACAATGATTATATCGGCGTAAAACTTTGCGTGAATAATACGTTTAAAGTATGCCACCTTGTGACCAAAAATTCTCTAAATCGAATCAAAACTGTTCAAGCCCCTAGGTACTGAATATGTGGACCCCAGTACCTATAGTTGACTTTTTACCGTAAATATTGGCTATTGTGTAAGATATATAATTGAAATTCATATAATAGAATAAGTAAATGAAACTATTGATAATAGTTTGTCTTTGTTTCAAAAATGGGTTGAATCGGATCAATAGTTCTTGTAGCCCTCATATATCTAATATAAATATTTATGAACTTCCGCATGACTTTATACCGCATATGTGAGTTATCTCAATGAAAATGAGAGAGCGTGTTTTACTCATAACAAGATCAAATCGGGTGAAAATTTTCCTTAGCCCCCATTTAACTAATATCAGGATTTTCGAACATTCGTCTGACTTTACTCCATTTTATTGGTGATGGTATGTGAGGTACCTTAATGAAACAGTGGGAGCATTTTATTAGTCTGTAGCATGTTAGCAGTATGTGGTATTGGAAAAAATTAATAAAATCGGGTTAATACTACCCTCAAATTCCATATACTACTTATAATGCTTTTCGTTATTCTAACCAGTTTTATGCCGAATATGTCGGTCAGTGAGTATTAATATTTTTTATATATATATAAAATTGCTTCAAAATATGTTCTCGAGTATAGCTGAGCAATGTCAAAATTAATATATTTCTCTATCCCCAATATATATATGATTTCCGTCTTTCCAGCTGACTTTACACCGTTCCGGTTGATCACCGTGATATTTTGACGAAATTAAGTGGAAAAGATTTCTTAAAAATTATGTGGTTTGACGCTGAATTAGATTGAATTAATTTAATCACGATATCATTTAATAATGGATGTTTAATTCAACATTTTTTAATATACGGTTTGGAGGAATTTTCTGGTCTTTGATTTACCCAGCTCACATGTACTACTTATGGTATAATTTTTTTCGTCAATTTAATAATTTAATGAATATAAATGGGCAGTTTTTCTTAAAAATAATGTATATCGCTTCATATGAATGAAATTGGTCTAGACTTTGTTTAAACCTTATAATACTGATATACTGATTTCCGCTCCTCTGGTACAACAGCAACCTCATATACTCCACATATTAAATCTAACCCCTTTGGTTCAGTTTATATCACATATACCATGTTTGAGTTAAATAGCTTCTTTTTATAAAAGTTAACATTTCGGAGAAAAAAATAGTATTAACACAAAATAAATCTATGATCAATAACATAAGTTAATAAGATACCAAATAATAATCCAGTAATGAATGTTGAATTCTCTCGCAACATTTTTATGCTTTCGCAACATGTTGCAACAGAGTATAGTTTTGTTCACCAAAGAGTTGTTTGCATCACCTAAAGTGATAGATATAGATTTCTATATACATATATCTCTTCTTATATTTGGTGATAATCAGTGGTTAGGTATATTTTCTCAGCCATCATGTTGAAGTTATTATAAAATGCTGGACTTTGTATAGAGCAAAAAAATCTTTCTAGAAAAAATTGCATGAAATAAATATTAGTAATGTAGTATCAAAAGGGCTTTTTATGTGGTTATAGATAAACTGCGACCATCGGTTTATATGCTACTGTCTATTATAATATTTCAGTTTTCCGACACATTTTAATATGAAGGTCATGAGGTGAACTGTAAACTCAAGAAAATTACATTTTTACCTAGCGCCGTTGGCAGCTTATGAAAGGTTTAGATATTAAGACAGAAAGAAGAAAATCTACATACCTGCTCTACATATGTGCAAAAAATACTTAATTATATGTAAGTTATTGTTAATTTAGCCTTCATGGGTAGACCCTTCAAAATAGGTACCATAGAGCCCCCTGTTTTAGAAAACGTTTAACAAAAGTAATTTACGGAGGGATTTTCCGAGAACTTAATTTCAATACAATGAAATAAACTACTAATATATAAATATAACTAAATATTATGTATTATTATGTTAGTGAAAAGCTAAGTAATATTATATATAGGTATACAAAAGTACGTAAGCTGTACCAACATGTTGCAAGAGTATAATAAATATCAGTACACTGTGTTTGTAGTTTCAGTTTCACTAGATGTCTTTACAAGCAAAGTGCTTTATTCAAACTAATTTTAGTGTATTACTTTAGGACTTACAAGGAAACAGTGAAAGAGAGCAGCACCTAGGATCCAACTTTTAACACCTGGACAGACTGAATTATATAAGTATTATCTATAAGTATTTTATATATTAATCCATTTATTATTAATTAATCATGCCTAGATTAAGTAGAAAATTTATATTACTAAATCGTCTTCAGAATAGAAGACGTATGAGAGTTCTTCGTGCAAACTCTTTATATAGAGATAGTGAGCAGTCACAAATTACTGTAAGTCACGCTAATCGTAAGTTAGATTCTGATATACGTCTGTCCGAATAAATTATTAATACAAATCAACATAGAACCAGGCGGGAAAATCATGAGGTACGGTCTTTTGAACAAAATTTAAATACTGTTCAACATAGAACAAGGCGGCAAGATCCCCAAATTCGCTCTGAAGAGCAAATAGGAAATACTTGAGATCATAGATCTCGTCGGGAAAATCCTGAGGTACGTTATGATGAACAAAGTAGGAACACTAGGGATCATAGAGAACTTCGCGCAAGAAATCCTGAGTATAGGAATTTAGAGCGCATTCGTGATCAAATGCAAAGGGAACATGCAAGAAGAAATCCTGAAATAAGGAGAGAGGAGCGTGATAGAGAAACACAACGTCGACAGCTTAGTAGGAGGGGTATGAGGGAAGAAATTTTGAATCAGAGACGTCAAGGTCAAGTTCGCCTTCGTAGAGATAACCCACTCAATAGACAAATTGAAAACCAAAGGCAGTCCCAACGAATCCGATTAACGAGAGAAAATAATGTTATAGAAACTGATAATAGTGGCAATTTAACAGATTTCAAAAACATTTATTTCCAAAATATAAGTAAGGGCCCTACTGAAATATGTATTTGCTGCGGCGGCTTATGGTTTTCACACCAAGTTCGCAAATTAAATTTCGAAACTATTGCGCAAGGTCACCCGAATGCTGCATCCGCCTTCTTTTTAATGCAAAAATTTCCTTCAGAAGATGGAAATTACAATTTTTGTGCTACTTGCAAAAATGCGATTGTTAAAAATACGTTTAGCTAACGGTTTAGACTTTCCTGAAATACCGGATTGTTCGAAAGGTTTAACTCCAATGGAAGAACGTCTCATAATGCCTAGATTGCCTTTTATGACAATCCGTCCGTTAGGATATCAAGGTCAGAGTTTGCTCAAAGGTGCTGTTGCTAATATACCAATTTCTGTTAACAATATTGTGACATCTCTACCAAGGTCCTTTGATGAGGCTCATGCTATACAAATTCACTTAAGAAGGCGTTTGGAAAACAATCATGATTACATGATCGATATCATACGCCCCGCAAAGATTATGGAAGCTTTGCAGTTCTTAGTGAATACCCCTCTGTATCGTGAGCACAATATACATATTAATGAAAACTGGATTTCAGAATTTAATAACCAAGAAGAAGTTCCGTTTGTTGCATCTGCAGAGGATTCCCGATTGGTTCAATCTTTTCATGCGGGACAAACTTCCTATGATAATCCCTCAGGTAATAATATTCCCACGGGTCTTTTACCTTCAGAGCTAAATCCAGGCGGTCAAGAAACTCTTTTGGACAATATTCCTGTAGAAAACTTAGACTATAACCGTTTAGTTATAGCGCCAGGTGAAGGACAAAGACCAATTGACATAATTCAAGATAATAATTCAGAAGAGTTGTCATTTGGAACAATTGTGACATATAGTGTATATATTTGTGACCGTATAGCAAGATAATACGTTCTGAAATTCGTCGTTTTGACAGAAGAGCGTGTACCATTCCAAAGTTGTTCTATGATTACAAAAAATTAGAACTGCTACAAATTAAGAATAGTACATCCATTTGCCTTAGAAAGTTTTCAGGTCGCAACCGAGTTACGGCCCAAAATCTATTAAACGAAAACTTTGTTCAAAACTTGATTCAACACGATGATGGTTACAAGGTTTTGAAAGGCGTTAGATTCTCACCTGCGCACTGGGAAGCTGAGAAGAAAAAGGCAATCGCTATGATTCGCCAATTTGGGCTTCCAACCTTCTTTATCACATTATCGGCTGCAGAATCTCAGTGGGTTCAGCTTTTGGTCATCCTCTCTAAAACTGTTGATTCTAAAGATATTTCGGAAGAGGAAGCCAACAGTTTAACAACCCAAGATAGATATCGCTTAATTCGGTCAGACGCGGTTACTTTTGCTAGATATTTTGACTACCGCTATCGAAAAATTCTTAAGCTTTTTAAAGATAACGTCGGCATTTTTGGAGAGCATTTTGTTACAAATTTCTACTGGAGAGTGGAATTTCAACAGAGAGGTTCCCCGCATGTACATGGCATGTATTGGCTTAATAATTCTCCCAGCATCAACCTTCAAGATCCTCAGACATTCCCTGATGTCATTAGTTTTATTGACAATTATATTTCTACCGATGGTTCGATCAGCCACTTAGAAAATTATTTGGTTTATCAAAAGCATAACCACAGTCGGTCTTGTACTAGGGAAAATAAGAGGACAACAGTTTTGTCGTTTTGGTATACAATATCCGCAAATACTGTTACCTCTTACAGAAACAAGTCAAAATTCAGAAAGACACAAGGAAAACTTTTTTAAAATTCAAAACGTTTTAAATTCAAATATGACTACAGAAGACATTTCTAATTTAAACGATTTTGAACACTTCCTGTCTGATAGTAGAATAAATATGTCGTTTGATGACTATTTGTCAGCCCTTAGGTCAAGTTTAACAAAACCCAAAATTTTTCTAAAACGAAAATTACAGGATCGTTTTATAAACGCTTATGATCCTCTGATTTTGGAACTCCATAGAGAAAATATGGATATCCAATATATACTGGATGCATACGCTTGCTCTTCATGTATAATTAATTATATTAACAAGTCTAACAGGAGATTTTCTCAGCTCTTAAATGAAGCTTTATCAGAGGTAAATGCTGGATATTATACTGTTAAGCAAAAACTTAAACATATACATAGGTCACAAATTTATATAAGGCACAGAAATATCTGGACAAGAAGCAGTATATTTCTGCGTTGGGCTAAATATAAATAAATACCTCCCTGAGGAACGTGTTGGAATGGTAAAACCTAGAGCGGAACTTCAGAACCTTCCTTCAAGTTCGACTGAAATATTCGTAGCCGGTATTTTAGACCGTTATGTTCAAAGATCCGATCAGTTAGAAACTCTTTGTTTAGCTGATTTTGCATCTAGGTATAAATATTTTAAATCTAGTAGAAGAGCACAAGATATTGATCATGAAGAAGAAGAGACGGAAGACGATAATTTACCAGAAAGCGGGGTTGTCATGCCTCTTAAAGACGGTAGCGGTTTTGTGAAAAAACGTACCAAACCTTGTATTATTCGGTATAGAAGGTTTAACCCAGATTTGAACAGAGTTGAGTATTTCCGCTAAATGTCAATGCTTTACTATCCTTGGCGGAATGAACAGCAAGATCTCATTGAAAACGATAATGAGCAGACTTGCATAACACATCGTATTATAATTGAGGAAAATCAAAGAAACTATGATGTTTTTAAGCAAAGAGAACTTGAAAATGTTCTAGAAAGTTTTATAATGAAATAGACTTGGACGAAGATACTCAAAATGAACTACCTATCGTGGAAAATGAGTTCAGAGAGTTGGCACTTCCAGAAATAAACCCAAATATAAATTTGCTGGACTTGCATTGCGAAGATTCAACAGATAATGGCACTGAATCTGATTGCAATATTAGACTTATTAAACTACCCCCCTTAATTCCAGTTGAGGAATTATTTTCTTTAGTTCAAAGTCTAAATACTAAGCAAAGAACCTATTTGACACATTTGATGCACCACCTAAAAACAAATCTCCCATTTTATGAGTTCATTGGCGGCGGTGCAGGTGTAGGAAAGAGTCGTTTGATATCTGCAATATATCAAGCTCTTAACCATCGTTACAATTCTATACCTGGATCCAATCCAAGTTCCTTAAAAGTTCTTCTTTGGACACCTACGGGTAAAGCAGCATTCGGAATAGGTGGAATGACCCTTCATTCAATATTCTCTTTACCTGTTAATCAGTTAAATAGAGAGTTGAGGCCACTTAGCAATGACACAGTTAATTCATTGTATTCCAGACTTATCGATTTAAAATTAATCATAATTGATGAAATATCGATGGTAGGTGCTCGTATGTTTAGCTCTGTTGATGCGAGATTAAAACAAATTTTCAAAAGAGACAGCCCCTTCGGTGGTATTCCGATTATAGTGTTTGGTGATTGGAAGCAACTGTCACCTGTTGGAGATGGGTGGATATTCTCTCCTAATCCCAATGATGCATACAGCACTTTAGTTAGTTCCACTTTGTGGGAGTTATTTAAATACTTTGAATTAACAGAGATAATGAGACAACGGGAGGATCAGGCCTTTGCAATTGCATTAAATCATATGGCATCTGGTACTATGACAAATGAGGACATATCACTCATTGAAACTCGAGTAGTTAATTTCGAAGAAGTTCCCGATGATGCTATACATTTATTTTGTTCCAATGAAGAGACAAATAATTTCAATGCCCTTAAGATCAGTCGAATCCCAACAGAAGCTTTCCTTTCAACTGCAAAAGACTCAGTTAAAGGAATTGGTATAAATGAAAATGATAATATTTTGGAAAGAGTTAAACTTTTCAAAACTTCTGAAACGCAGGGACTGCCCTATGAATTGACACTAAAAACCTCCGCCTAATATATGATTACAGTGAACATTAACACGTGTGATGGCTTGGTTAATTGGGTAGCTGGAAAACTTATGCAAATTGATTTCCATTGTTCTTTTCCAACAATTCTGTGGATTAAATTTTTGGAACCTTCTGTTGGTTTGATGGCACGATCAAAAAAGCCTCATTCTCTAGAAAGTTCTTAGACACCAATTGAAAAAGTTCTAAAATCTTTTCAATATACAATAAATGAACAAATTTTAATTGAAAGAAATCAGTTTCCAGTTGTTCCGGCTGAGGGAATAACTATTCATAAAAGTCAGGGTGCCACATATAATAAAGTTGTAGTTCATACTCGACCCAGAATGCCTAGAGCTTCAATATATGTCGCTTGTAGTCCAGCTACTTCTGCAGAAGGTCTATTAATCATAGGAAATTTTATTCCTCCTAGCAAATTTTCTGAATCGGATCCCGTATTTAGGGAACTGAGGGAATTGAACACAAATAAAGCTTTGACAACAAGTTTCAATTTTATGATTTCCCGAACATCAGGACATCAAATTTTATTCCATAATATTCAGAGTCTTCACGCTCACATTAGTGAAATAAAAAGCGACTGTTTGATGCTATCTTCAGATATTTTAGGTTTTGTAGAAACTTGGAGTTATCCGAAAGTTTTGATATACCAGGATTTACTCCAATTAACGAGCTGAGGATAGATAGCACGGAAACAACCAACAGAAATAAACGGGGCATTATAATATATGCAAAGCATAGTATTGCTTGCTCTATAGAATCAAAGGCTGTAAAGAAAATTTATTCAGACCGGAAAGTTTTAGAAGCGGTTTTGTTTAAATGTTTCAGTATTAATATTCTGGTTCAATATAGAAATTCTGCTTTCTCTGTCAGACAATTAATTGTAGAACTTCAGGAAGTCCTTACTTCTGAGTTAGGCAATCAAAATGTGCTAATTGTTGGAGATTTTAACATTTGTTTAATGTCTACAGGGACTGCAATAAGAAATCTGCTCCAAGAAAAAAGCTTTAGTTCCCTGCTTGGTGCAAAATATTCAACTACACCTACCGGTACACAAATTGATTGGGCATTTTCAAACATTGATCCTTCCCGTGTAAATGCAATTACTTTTGAGACAGTACACAGCTATCATGACAGTATTTGTGTCGAACTAAAGTTTTCAAACTTAGTGCAATAGCTCTTCATTTTTTTTTTACAAATATAATCGAATTGGAATGGTATAGGAATTTTGACAGTAGTTTTTAAGACAATTTAAAGAAAAATAAGTAAGTAATCTAATTAATAAAATTTAAATTATATATATAATTTGTTATTATATATGACATTATTGTATAAATATATGATAGAAATTAAATAGTATAAGGAAAAAAGAAATATAATTTGGATATATGTATAAGAATCTCTACAAAAATTTATGTTTAATATTGTAAATATTATATACAAATTAATATAATAATATTATATCATTTTTAAAGTTGTTAATATTTATTATTTTTAAGCTAAACATGTATAATAATATCGATATAATAAATAAAAAATGTTATTCATTGTTCAAAAACGATTTCTTTTCATACTTCTCAATACAGTTGTAATGCATTCTATATAAAATCAATTATAAGCGTATACAAAAAGCACAAGAACGATTTCTCATAATATGAGTAAATTTAGTTTACAAATTGCTCTAATTATTTTCACTGTGAGTGAAAAGTAAATAACTAAGGCAACAGTTCCTACTTATAATTATTAAAATATATAAAGAAGTCTCAAACGAATATACCATTTAACTTTGCGAGAGTATAAAATGTTCGGTTACATCCGAACTTAGCCCTTCCTTACTTGTTTTAGTTTACTATTGGTGTTTTTGTTACTGACGTATATGTTAATGACCATATTATTGCTACCATTTCTTTTTCATTCGTCGCGTAGTGTTCTTCTGTTTTCGTCAGTGTTCATAATATATATAAAAGTTATTTGGTTGGTTGTTAGTTGAAATTCTTTGTTGAAGTTAGGGAATTCTAACATTACTTCGTTTGAAGTAAGTGAATTCTTGATTTTGTTGAATGCTTCTAGTGGTTGTTGGTTTAGTGTTACTGCTATTTTGGCTAACATTGTTTTGGGCATTCGTCCCTCTTCCCCTCTCAAAAGGAGAGTTAGGGGTTTCGCGAGTTTGGCGTAATCCTTAATGAAACGCCTGTAAGAGCTAGACATTCACAAGAATGACCTAAGTTCTTTTAAACTGTACTTTCATATTAGCTGTTTGTAGTGTGTGAAATAAAGTTTCTCTATTGCGAAGATGTGTTTCTTCCAAAAATTATTATATCATCTATGTAAACGTAACATTTTGTCCCTATGTGTTCTCTAAGTATGTCGTCTAGTCAGAGAACTTAAATGAACGAGAAGGTGCAAAGTGAATTTTGTATGATGCTCGATTGGTTGGCTGAAAATTTGAGATCAAGGAGTTCACCATTTTCTGTAATATTTGCTGTTATTTAACAGAAATGAGAATTTATAACAGCGTTCTCTGACAAATTACGTATCTCCCAACATAAAGAGAAAAATGAAATGAATGAGAAAACAAAAAATACAAATGCCACTTCACATATGCATGATTATTTTTTGCCATATAAACTAAAAAATTTATAACATATGATTTTTTTGCACACATGCTACATTGATAAAATGTGAAAGATTATGCAAGAAATGATATTTTACTATTTTCATAATTTTCTAATTTCAGTTGTTACAGAATTAATAATTTATGTATGTGCATATGTACATCAATATGTTATATTATATAATACACTTGTAATAATATATTATCAATTATCAATAAAAACATGTGAGCGCACTGCTTTATATGAAAGTATGTATGTACAAATATGCGTATGACCGCGCAAAATAAGTAATGCATACACAAATCTACATACATTTAAGCGTACAAATGTACGTTCGTCAGCCAATAGGCAAAATACAAACATTGTTGTACAAAAACAACAATTGTCTCAAATAGCATCAGCACCAGAAATCAATATGGCAGCCAAATTGACAAATCCTAAATTTGTAGTAAATCACACACCAACAACATTTTCATTCATGAACGCTGGGCACAATCAATAAGTTAAGTCGTTTCAATCATAAAAGCAAACGCCTTAAACATCTCCCCGAGCATGCGGTTGCCCACAAGCGTCTTTTCGCGACGATGGCAAAAGCTAGAAATCATAAATTAACATCTTTCTGATGTTCCCTCTAGAAGGGAAAAGTGACAACCCCGCAAAACACAGAAAAAAGTGACAAAAGTGGCAACAAAGCTTTTGTCGATTTAAAATATTTTACAATTCTAAAATATTTTTCCGTGGCTCGCAAAAATCTTCGTCAATATGTATGCATGTTCATATAAAAACATACATACCTACAATGATTTGTTGGCAAAGCTGTTAGAGCGGCAAGGGAAGTAATACAATCGGCGAGCGTTCGTTTATTTTTCGGCACATCTCGGATTTTCTACCAACAACACAATGTTGTGACGCTTTGTCGTCGCGTCAGTCTTTCGACAGATTGACTCTTTGGCATAAAAGCAACGGAGATTTCACATGAAGTAATGAATATTCATATCTACATACATATGTTGTTTGTAGACAAATTTACAAATATTTTTACACATGATATGAAAATGCCGACGGCAAAACACAATTCTGTACTTTTATGACTCCATAATGGTGTCAAGCACTTGAATTATTTTAAGAAATATATCAAAAGATGTTTAAATTATTATTAATAACTCACAAGAAAGTAAAAATGAATTAACATAAAATTATTTAAAAATAATAATAAATAATAGTTCAATAAAAGGGAATATGTTTCAAATAGCATATCAATATTCCCAGTTTGGCATACATATAATATAATATTATATTCTCTTCAATATTCGCCGTTTGGTTATGTTAAGAGAGCGTATGTTTACAGATTCACCTCTGTTATAAAAGCGAGAAATGTTATTTGTTTCTCGTGCATGTGAGGTGAACTCCTTGAAAAAATCCTACAAATTGTTCGCTGTCGAACCTGCACCTTCTCGTTGTTTTAAGTTCTCTGGTCTAGTGTTCTTTGAAATATAGCGGGTGCGTTCTTTAAACCAAATGGTAAACGGGTAAATTCGTATTTAGCGTTGTAAATCGAAAATGCTGTTTTTCGAATATCCTTTTCATGTAGGGGTATCTGGTTAAAACCGCTTTTAAGGTCTAACACTGTGAAGAATTTGTTTTTCCCCAGTTGGGTGAGGACTTCATTTATTTCTAGGATGGGGTATTTGTCTGGTGTTGTTACGCTGTTTAGTTTACGGTAGTCTATTACCATTCTGTATTTTTTCTCCTTTGATGCATCGAGTTTCTTTGGGACTATCCAGACTGGTGAGTTGTAAAGTGATCTTGAATGTCTGATTATGCCTTGATCTAGCAATTCTTTGATTTGTTTTTCAACTTCGTCCTTCATTGCCATTGGGTAGGGGTAGTATTTTTAATATTCTGGCCTATATGTTGTTGTCTTTATTTCTGCTACTACTGTCGTTGTATATGTCAATTTCTCATTCGTTTCTGATAGTGCTGGATATCTAGCGCATAGTGAGTGTAATTTTCTTGTTTGATCATTTGTTAAGTGATCGGTTCTGAGGTCAATATTGTTAACTGATTTGGATATTTGCTGTTTTATGGGAATTTTTATGTTGTTTTTTACGAGCATATAGTCGTCTGAAGTGTATATAACTGCGTTTAGCTGTTTTAGACTATCGTTGCCAAGAATTGCGTGAAAGGATTTAAGTGTGGGTAATATAAAAATTTGTGTTTTTCTTCCTTGAGTCCGAAAAGGTTGAGTTCGGTGTGTTGTGATATTTCGATATTGCCGCCGATTTTGCGAAAAAAAATGTTTTCATTGGGTTTGGGGTTTTTTACTAATCAAGTTTGAATGTAATTTTTATTTGAACCGGTATCTATTAGAAATTTTAATATTTTTCCATCGCTCGTCCTACACTAGAAGTAAGGTAGCGATGAGAAGGTTAGTCTAAAAAATGAACGTCTACGAAATCATTTAAATTATTTTCTGGGTTGTCCTGCTCTTTTCTTATATATTCGTTGTTGTATTCTTCCCATGGTTGCAATTCCTCGTCGTCGTCGTCGAAAATAACAGCCCTTGGCCGGATAAAATCCGGGTCAATTCCGGTATCGCAGAACCGGCTGTTGTGGGAATTGTTGCAATTCCTCATATAAGGTGGTATCTTCTTCGTAGTTTTTATTATTTTCGTTAGTATCTTGTGCAATATAGTTGATTCGTTGGAATTTTTTCGGGTAGTTGTTGCTTAATTGCTTAGATGGTGGTGGTGGTCGTTTTCCTGCAATTCCGTTGAAGTTGGGTCTATTCATGTAGTTGACTGCTCTTGTTTGTTGGGAATGGTCTATATCCATTGGAATTGGCTTGGGCTGTGGTTTTGGTCCGTTAGGTCTTGGTGGTTGAAAATTTTGTTGATACTGTTGGTATTGTAGTCTACCGTATTGGTTTTGGCCGATAGGTCTATTGAAGTAATTTTGTGGCATTTGGTGATATGGTTTTGTTTGGTTACACCGTGTTATATTGTTATTAGTGATTGGTATGCTAGTTGTAGATAAAATTGTTGTTTTTGGAACTGGGGTTTCTTTGGAGGTACGGGGGGTTGATACGTTTTACGGCTTGAGTTTTGGTTGCTGTATATGTATTGTGCTCTGTATCCTTGATTCTCCAATTTTAAACAGAGATGAAGGGCTTGTGTTAGGTCTATTGGCTCCTTTATTCCTAGGAGTCTAGGAAAATCTCCATTGAGTCCTTTTATGAATGTATCTAAAGCTTTGTTCCTATAGGTTTGTGTTAAAAGGTGAAGGGCTTCGGATCCCATTTCAAGCCTCAATAAATTATTGAGTATGAGAGAAAGGTGACTGTAAATTTTTGGTAAAACTCTGGGATAGTTTTCCGTCCCTGTAATAAAAAGGCAATCAAGGGTGGTAATGTCGCGTTTGTCCGCGTAATGGATTGTTAGGCAGTGTGAGATAGCTCTCCAGTCAAGTGGAGTATTATACGATTCTAGGACAACGTCGGCGTTGCCTTCAATTTTATTTCTAATGACGCTTAAGATACCGAAGTACTTTGGGGTACCTCTGATGCTTTCTGAGATCTTAAGCACGCGGTCTACACTTTTTCTCCACGAGTTAAATCCGCCGAGGTTGCCAGAGAATTCTCACAGGCTTCGTATAATGTCAGGTATTTTGTCAAGATCGTCTAATCGTCCGCGGTATTCTGGGTCAATAGTCTGGTCAATTGCGTTAAGCAGTATGCTATTTGGGTTATTCGATATGTTCTCTCTAAATTTCCTTAACAATTCTACTGATAAGAGCATCTTGATTTTGTGGAGGGGGGACGTTTGGATTTAAAACAAGTGGTCTAATAATGTGTTGATTTTGCATTTTTGTTTGATTGGTTGCTTTCTAACTTAAATGAAATCAATTAATTTAAGTTATTCTTTTTTATACTCTCGCAACCTGTTGCTACAGAGTATAATAGTTTTGTTCACCTAACGGTTGTTTGTATCACCTAAAACTAATCGAGTTAGATATAGGGTTATATATATATAAATGATCAGGATGAAGAGACGAGTTGAAATCCGGGTGACTGTCCGTCCGTCCGTCCGTCCGTGCAAGCTCTAACTTGAGTAAAAATTGAGATATCTTTATGAAACTTGGTAGACATGTTTCTTGGTACCGTGAGACGGTTGGTATTGCAGATGGGCGTAATCGGACCACTGCCACGCCCACAAAACGCCATTAATCAAAAAGAAATAACTTGCCATAACTAAGCTCCGCAATAAGATACAAGACTGTTATTTGGTACACAGGATCACATTAGGGAGGGGCATCTGCAGTTAAAACTTTTTTTTTTAAAGTGGGCGTGGTCCCGACTCTAATAGGTTTAATGTGCATATCTCCTAAACCGCTAATGCTATAATAACAAAATTCACTAGAAGCAAATGTTTTTAGCACTTCTATTGACGGTGAGAAAATAATTGAAATCGGGTGGCAACTCCGTCCACTCCCCATATAACGGTACTGTTAAAAACTACTAAAAGCGCGATAAATCAAGCACTAAACACGCCAGAGACATTAAATTTTATCTTTGAGATGGTATAAGATGACTTTATAGGAACCGCGTTCAAAATTAGACAGTGGGCGTGGCACAGCCCACTTTTAGGTGAAAACCCATATCTTGAGATCTGCTTAACCGATTTCAACCAAATTCGGTGCGTAACGTTCTTTTCATGTTTCTATGTTATAGTGCGGAAATGGATCGGATTACAACCACGCCTATTTTCCATATGACACCATTTTAAATTCCACTTGATTCTTTTACTTTCCACTATGTAACTCAAGCAACAATGATTATATCGGCGTAAAACTTTGCGTGAATAATACGTTTAAAGTATGCCACCTTGTGACTAAAAATTCTTTAAATCGAACCAAATCGTGCAAGCCCCCAGTACCTATAGTTGACTTTTTACCGTAAATATCGGCCATTGTGTAAGATATATAATTGAAATTAATAGTATGTCTTTGTTTCAAAATTGTTGAATCGGATCAATAGTTCTTGTAGCCCTCATATATCTAATATAAATTTTTTGAACTTCCGCGTAACTTTATACCGCATATGTGAGTTATCTCAATGAAAATGAGAGAGCGTGTTTTACTCATAACAAGATCAAATCGGGTGAAAATTTTCCTTAGCCCCCATGTAACTAATATCAGGATTTTCGAACATTCGTCTGACTTTACTCCATTTGATTGGTGATGGTATGTGAGGTACCTTAATGAAACAGTGGGAGCATTTTATTAGTCTGTGGCATGTTAGTAGTATGTGGTATTGGAAAAAATTAATAAAACCCGATTTTATACTGCCCTCAAATTCCATATACTACTTATAATGCTTTTCGTTATTCTAACCAGTTTTATGCCGAATATGTCGGTCAGTGAGTATTAATATTTTTTTTTATATATAAAATTCCTTTAAAATATGTTCTCGAGTATAGCTGAGCAATGTCAAAATTAATATATTTCTCTATCCCCAATATAGGTATATATGATTTCCGTCTTTCCACCTGACTTTACACCGTTCCGGTTGATCAACGTGATATTTTAACGAAATTAAGTGGAAAAGATTTCTTAAAAATTATGTGGTTTGACGCTGAATTAGAATAAAATTAGTATATACTAAGTCTAAACCTCACACCTTCATATAATGAAGGTCTTTAATTTTCCCAGCTCACATGTACTACTTATGGTATAATTTTTTTCGTCAATTTGATAATTTAATGAAATTAAATTGACAGTTTTTCTTAAAAATAATGTATATCGCTGCATATGAATGAAATTGGTCTAGACTTTGTTTAAACCTTATAACCCTAATATACTGGTTTCCGCTCCTCTGTTACAACAGCAACCTCATATACCCCACATATTAAACCTAACCCATTTGGTTCAGTTTATATCACATATACCATGTTTGAGTTAAATAGCTTCTTTTTATAAAAGTTAACATTTCGGAGAAAAAAATAGTATTGACACAAAATAAATCTATGATCAATAACATAAGTTAATAAGATACCAAATAATAATCGAGTAATGAATGTTGAATTCGCAACATTTTTATACTTTCGCAACATGTTGCAACAGAGTATAGTTTTGTTCACCAAAGAGTTGTTTGCATCACCTAAAGTGATAGATATAGATTTCTATATACATATATTTCTTCTAATATTTGGTGATAATCAGTGATTCGGTATATTTTCTCAGCCATCATGTTGAACTTATTATAAAATATACCAGACAACAATGCTAAAAAAGTTTCTTAGAGTGCTGGACTTTGTATAGAGCAAAAAAATCTTTCTACAAAAAATTGCATGAAATAAATATTAGTAATGTAGTATCAAAAGCGACACATTTTAATATGAAGGTCATGAAGTGAACTGTAAACTCAAGAAAATTACATTTTTACCTAGCGCCGTTGGCAGCTTATGAAAGGTTTAGATATTAAGACAGAAAGAAGAAAATCTACATACCTGTTCTACATATGTGTATACCATAATTAAATTTATGTAAGTTATTGTTAATTTAGCCTTCATGGGTAGACCCTTCAAAATAGGTACCATAGATCCCCCTGTTTTAGAAAGCGTTTAACAAAAGTAATTTACGGAGGGATTTTCCGAGAACTTAATTTCAATACAATGAAATAAACTACTAATTTCTAAAATATAAATATAACTAAATATTATGTATTCTTATGTTAGTGAATAGCTAAATAATATATAGGTATACAAAAGTACGTAACCTGTACCAACATGTTGCAAGAGTATAATAAATATCAGTACACTGTGTTTGTAGTTTCAGTTTCACTAGATGTCTTTACAAGCAAAGTGCTTAATTCAAACTAATTTTAGTGTATTATACAGTACAGCGTACAGTGACGAGCAATAGCATAGCAAGGACTTACAAGGAAACAGTGAAAGAGAGCAGCACCTAGGATCCAACTTTTAACACCCGGACGGACTGAATTATATAAGTATTATCCATAAGTATTCTATATATTTATCCATTAATTATGCCTAGATTGAGTAGAAAATCTATATTACTAAGTCGTCTTCAGAATAGAAGACGTATACAAATCAACATAGAACCAGGCGGGAAAATCCGCAAATTCGCTCTGAAGAGCAAATAAGAAATACTCGAGGTCATAGATCTCGGCGTGAAGGCCCCGAGGTTCGATCTGTTGAGCAAGTTACAAATACTGTTCAACATAGAACAAGGCGGTAAGATCCCCAAATTCGTTCTGAAGAGCAAATAAGAAATACTCGAGGTCATAGATCTCGTCGGGAAAATCCTGAGGTACGTTATGATGAACAAAGTAGGAACACTAGGGATCATAGAGAGCTTCGCGCAAGAAATCCTGAGTATAGGAATTTAGAGCGCATTCGTGATCAAATGCAAAGGGAACATGCAAGAAGAAATCCTGAAATAAGGAGAGAGGAGCGTGATAGAGAAACACAACGTCGACAGCTTAGTAGGAGGGGTATGAGGGAAGAAATTTTGAATCAGAGACGTCTTAGACAAGGTCAAGTTCGCCTTCGTAGAGATAACCCACTCAATAGACAAATTGAAAACCAAAGGCAGTCCCAACGAATCCGATTAACGAGAGAAAATAATGTTATAGAAACTGATAATAGTGGCAATTTAACAGATTTCAAAAACATTTATTTCCAAAATATAAGTAAAGGCCCTACTGAAATATGTATTTGCTGCGGCGGCTTATGGTTTTCACACCAAGTTCGCAAATTAAATTTCGAAACTATTGCGCAAGGTCACCCGAATGCTGCATCCGCCTTCTTTTTAATGCAAAAATTTCCTTCAGAAGATGGAAATTACAATTTTTGTGCTACTTGCAAAAATGCGATTGTTAAAAAGAACGTTCCAAAAATATGTTTAGCTAACGGTTTAGACTTTCCTGAAATACCGGATTGTTTGAAAGGTTTAACTCCAATTGAAGAACGTCTCATAATGCCTAGATTGCCTTTTATGACAATCCGTCCGTTAGGATATCAAGGTCAGAGTTTGCTCAAAGGTGCTGTTGTTAATATACCGATTTCTGTTAACAATATTGTGACATCTCTACCAAGGTCCTTTGATGAGGCTCATGTTATACAAATTCACTTAAGAAGGCGTTTGGAATACAATCATGATTACATGATCGATATCATACGCCCCGCAAAGATTATGGAAGCTTTGCAGTTCTTAGTGAATACCCCTCTGTATCGTGAGCACAATATACATATTAATGAAAACTGGATTTCAGAATTTAATAACCAAGAAGAAGTTCCGTTTGTTGCATCTGCAGAGGATTCCCGATTGGTTCAATCTTTTCATGCGGGACAAACTTCCTATGATAATCCCTCAGGTAATAATATTCCCAAGGGTCTTTTACCTTCAGAGCTAAATCCAGGCGGTCAAGAAACTCTTTTGGACAATATTCCTGTAGAAAACTTAGACTATAACCGTTTAGTTATAGCGCCAGGTGAAGAACAAAGACCAATTGACATAATTCAAGATAATAATTCAGAAAAGTTGTCATTTGGAACAATATACGTTGGGCAGAAGCGTACATGCTCTGAAACGTATAGCAAGATAATACGTTCTGAAATTCGTCGTTTTGACAGAAGAGCGTGTACCATTCCAAAGTTGTTCTATGATTACAAAAAATTAGAACTGCTACAAATTAAGAATAGTACATCCATTTGCCTTAGAAAGTTTTCAGGTCGCAACCAAGTTACGGCCCAAAATCTATTAAACGAAAACTTTGTTCAAAACTTGATTCAACACGATGATGGTTACAAGGTTTTGAAAGGCGTTAGATTCTCACCTGCGCACTGGGAAGCTGAGAAGAAAAAGGCAATCGCTATGATTCGCCAATTTGGGCTTCCAACCTTCTTTATCACTTTATCGGCTGCAGAATCTCAGTGGGTTCAGCTTTTGGTCATCCTCTCTAAAACTGTTGATTCTAAAGATATTTCGGAAGAGGAAGCCAACAGTTTAACAACCCAAGATAGATATCGCTTAATTCGGTCAGACGCGGTTACTTGTGCTAGATATTTTGACTACCGCTATCGACAAATTCTTAAGCTTTTTAAAGATAACGCCGGCATTTTTGGAGAGCATTTTGTTACAAATTTCTACTGGAGAGTGGGGTTTCAACAGAGAGGTTCCCCGCATGTACATGGCATGTATTGGCTTAATAATGCTCCCAGGATCAACCTTCAAGATCCTCAGACATTCCCTGATGTCATTAGTTTCATTAACAATTATATTTCTACTGATGGTTCGGTCAGCCACTTAGAAAATTATTTGGGTTATCAAAAGCATAACCACAGTCGGTCTAGTACTAGGGAAATAAGAGGACAACAGTTTTGTCGTTTTGGTATTCCATATCCACCAATGCCTTCAACGCAAATACTGTTACCTCTTACAGAAACAAGTCAAAATTCAGAAAGACACAAGGAAAACTTTTTTAAAATTCAAAACGTTTTAAATTCAAATATGACTACAGAAGACATTTCTAATTTAAACGATTTTGAACACTTCCTGTCTGATAGTAGAATAAATATGTCTTTTGATGACTATTTGTTAGCCCTTAGGTCAAGTTTAACAAAACCCAAAATTTTTCTAAAAAGAAAATTACAGGATCGTTTTATAAGCGCTTATAATACTCTGATTTTGGAACTCCATAGAGCAAATATGGATGTCCAATATATACTGGATGCATATGCTTGCTGTTCATATATAATTAATTATATTAACAAGTCTAACAGGGGAATTTCTAGGCTCTTAAATGAAGCTATATCAGAGGTAAATGCTGGAAATTATACTATTAAGCAAAAACTTAAACATATAGGTCACAAATTTATATCAGGCACAGAAATATCTGCACAAGAAGCAGTATATTGCTGCATTGGGCTCCATCTTCCGGAAGCAAGTAATGCAGAAATATTTATAAATACCTCTCGACCTGAGGAACGTGTTCGAATGGTAAAACCTAGAGCGGAACTTCAGAACCTTCCTTCAGGTTCGACTGAAATATTCGTAGCAGGTATTTTAGACCGTTATGTTCAAAGATCCGATCAGTTAGAAACTCTTTGTTTAGCTGATTTTGCATCTAGGTATAAATATTTTAAATCTAGTAGAAGAGCACAAGATATTGATCATGAAGAAGAAGAGAGGGAAGACGATAATTTACCAGAAAGCGGGGTTGTCATACCTCTTAAAGACGGTAGCGGTTTTGTGAAAAAACGTACTAAACCTTGTATTATTCGGTATAGAAGGTTTAACCCAGATTTGGCCAGAGTTGAGTATTTCCGCGAAATGTTAATGCTTTACTATCCTTGGCGGAATGAACAGCAAGATCTCATTGAAAACGATAATGAGCAGACTTGCATAACACATCGTATTATAATTGAGGAAAATCAAAGAAAATATGATGTTTTTGAGCAAAGAGAACTTGAAAATGTTCTAGAAAGTCTTTATAATGAAATAGACTTGGACGAAGGTGCTCAAAATGAACTACCTATCGTGGAAAATGAGTTCCGAGTGTTGGCACTTCCAGAAATAAACCCAAATATAAATTTGCTAGACTTGCATGGCGAAGATTCAACAGATAATGGCACTGAATCTGATTGCAATATTAGACTTATTAAACTACCCCCTTTAATTCCAGTTGAGGAATTATTTTCTTTAGTTCAAAGTCTAAATACTAAGCAAAGAACCTATTTGACACATTTGATGCACCACCTAGAAAGAAATCTCCCATTTTATGAGTTCATTGGCGGCGGCGCAGGTGTAGGAAAGAGTCGTTTGATATCTGCAATATATCAAGCTCTTAACCATCGTTACAATTCTACACCTGGATCCAATCCAAGTTCCTTAAAAGTTCTTCTTTGCGCACCTACGGGTAAAGCAGCATTCGGAATAGGTGGAATGACCCTTCATTCAATATTCTCTTTACCTGTTAATCAGTTAAATAGAGAGTTGAGGCCACTTAGCAATGACACAGTGAATTCATTGTATTCCAGACTTATCGATTTAAAATTAATCATAATTGATGAAATATCGATGGTAGGTGCTCGTATGTTTAGCTCTGTTGATGCGAGATTAAAACAAATTTTCAAAACAGACAGCCCCTTCGGTGGTATACCGATCATAGTGTTTGGTGATTTGAAGCAACTCTCACCTGTTGGAGATAGGTGGATATTCTCTCCTAATCCCAATGATGCATACAGCACTTTAGTTGGTTCCCCTTTGTGGGAGTTATTTAAACACTTTGAATTAACAGAGATAATGAGACAACGGGAGGATCAGGGCTTTGCAATTGCATTAAATCATATGGCATCTGGTACTATGACAAATGAGGACATATCTCTCATTGAAACTCGAGTAGTTAATTTCGAAGAAGTTCCCGATGATGCCATACATTTATTTTGGTCCAATAAAGAGACAAATAATTTCAATGCCCTTAAGCTCAGTCGAATCCCAACAGAAGCTTTCCTTTCAACTGCAAAAGACTCAGTTAAAGGAATTGGTATAAATGAAAGTGATAATATTTTGGAAAGAGGTAAACTTTTCAAAACTTCTGAAACGCAGGAACTGCCCTATGAATTGACACTAAAAACCTCCGCCAAATATATGATTACAGTGAACATAAACACGTGTGATGGCTTGGTTAATGGGGCAGCTGGACAACTTATGCAAATTGATTTCCATTGTTCTTTTCCAACAATTCTGTGGATTAAATTTTTGGAACCTTCTGTTGGTTCGATAGCACGATCAAAAAAGCCTCATCCTCTAGAAAGTTCTTGGACACCAATTGAAAAAGTTCTAAAATCTTTTCAATATAAAAGAAATGAACAAATTTCAATTGAAAGAAATCAGTTTCCAGTTGTTCCGGCTGAGGAAATAACTATTCATAAAAGTCAGGGTGCCACATATAATAAAGTTGTAGTTCATACTCGACCCAGAATGCCTAGAGCTTCAATATATGTCGCTTGTAGTCGAGCTACTTCTGCAGAAGGTCTATTCATCATAGGAAATTTTATTCCTCCTAACAAATTTTCTGAATCGGATCCTGTATTTAGGGAACTGAGGGAATTGAACACAAATAAAGCTTTGACAACAAGTTTCAATTTTATGATTTCCCGAACATCAGGACATCAAATTTTATTCCATAATGTTCAGAGTCTTCACGCTCACATTAATGATATAAAAAGCGACTGTTTGATGCTATCTTCAGATATTTTATGTTTTGTAGAAACTTGGAGCTATCCTTGCGAAAATTTTGATATACCAGGATTTACTCCAATTAACGAGCTGAGGATAGATAGCACGGAAACAACCAACAGAAATAAACGGGGCATTATAATATATGCAAAGCATAGTATTGCTTGCTCTATAGAATCAAAGGCTGTAAAGAAAATTTATTCAGGCCGCAAAGTTTTAGAAGCGGTTTTGTTTAAATGTTTCAATATTAATATTCTGGTTCTATATAGAAATTCAGCTTTCTCTGTCAGACAATTAATTGTAGAACTTCAGGAAGTCCTTACTTCTGAGTTAGGCAATCAAAATGTGCTAATTGTTGGAGATTTTAACATTTGTTTAATGTTTACAGGGACTGCAATAAGAAATCTGCTCCAAGAAAAAAACTTTAGTTCCCTGCTTGGTGCAGAATATTCAACTACACCTGCCGGTACACAAATTGATTGGGCATTTTCAAACATGGATCCTTCCCGTGTAAATGCAATTACTTTTGAGACAGTACACAGCTATCATGACAGTATTTGTGTCTCTATTTCGAACTAAAGTTTTCAGACTGCAATAGTACTTCATTTTTTTTTCAAATATAATCGAATTAGAATGGTATAGCAATTTTGACAGTAGTTTTTAAGATAATTTTAAGAAAAATATGTAAATAATCTAATTAAGAAAATTTAAATTATATGTATAGTCTGTTATTATACAACATATATGATATTATTGTATAAATATATGATAGAAATTAAATAGTATAAGGAGAAAAGAAATATAATTTGGATATATGTACAAGAATCTCTATAAAAATTTATGTTTAATATTTGTTATTTTTAAGCTAAACATGTATAATAATATCGATATAATAAATAAAAAATGTTATTCATTGTTCAAAAACGATTTCTTTTCATACTTCTCAATACAGTTGTAATGCATTCTATATAAAATCAATTATAAGCGTATACAAAAAGCACAAGAACGATTTCTCATAATTTGAGTAAATTTAGTTTACAAATTGCTCTAATTATTTTCACTGTGAGTGAAAAGTAAATAACTAAGGCAACAGTTCCTACTTCTAATTATTAAAATATATAAAGAAGTCTCAAACGAATATACCATTTAACTTTGCGAGAGTATAAAATGTTCGGTTACATCCGAACTTATCCCTTCCTTACTTTTATACTCTCGCAACCTGTTGCTACAGAGTATAATAGTTTTGTTCACCTAACGGTTGTTTGTATCACCTAAAACTAATCGAGTTAGATATAGGGTTATATATATATAAATGATCATGATGAAGAGACGAGTTGAAATCCGGGTGACTGTCTGTCCGTCCGTCCGTCCGTCCGTCCGTGCAAGCTCTAACTTGAGTAAAAATTGAGATATCTTTATGAAACTTGGTAGACATTTTTCTTGGTACCGTGAGACGGTTGGTATTGCAGATGGGCGTAATCGGACCACTGCCACGCCCACAAAACGCCATTAATCAAAAACAAATAACTTGCCATAACTAAGCTCCGCAATAAGATACAAGACTGTTATTTGGTACACAGGATCACATTAAGGAGGGGCATCTGCAGCTAAAACTTTCTTTTAAAAAGTGGGCGTGGTCCCGCCTCTAATAGGTTTAATATGCATATCTCCTAAACCACTAATGCTATAATAACAAAATTCACTAGAAGCAAATGTTTTTAGCACTTCTATTGACGATGTGAAAAAAGTTGAAATCGGGTGGCAACTCCGCCCACTCCCCATATAACGGTACTGTTAAAAACTACTAAAAGCGCGATAAATCAAGCACTAAACACGCCAGAGACATTAAATTTTATCTCTGAGATGGTATAAATTGGCTTTATAGGAACCGCGTTTAAAATTAGTCAGTGGGCGTGGCACAGCCCACTTTTAGGTGAAAACCCATATCTTGAGATCTGCTCAAACCGATTTCAACCAAATTCGGTGCATAACGTTCTTTTCATGTTTCTATGTCATAGTGCGAAAATGGGCGAAATCGGACTACAACCACGCTTACTTCCCATGTAACACCATTTTCAATTCCATCTGATTCTTTCACTTTCCACTATGCAAATCAGGTAACAATGATTATATCGGGGTAAAACTTTGCGTGAATAATGCAATTAAAGTATGCCACCTTGCGGCCAAAAATTGTCTAAATCGAACCAAAACTGTTCAAACCCCTAAGTACTAAATATGTGGACCCCAGTGCCTATAGTTGACCTTCTACCGAAAATATCAGTCAATCCACAAATAAATCTCAAACGAGTATACCATTTGACTTTGCGAGAATATAAAATGTTCGGTTACATCCGAACTTAGCCCTTCCTTACTTGTTTTCTTTACTTTTTCAAATCAATTACTAATTTTAGTGATCAATCTCTGGAGGGTCCCTTTGGTGGTGAATCGCAGAGTTGTTTTGTGTTATAAAGCCGGAGGGCTTCTTCTTTTGAAATGTTTTTCTTTTTTTTTTTGTTTTTTGTTACGTTTTTGAAAAAAAAATTATTTTTTAGTCCGAAGTGAATTTATTGAATCGAAGTGAAACTTAGACTAATTTTACAATATTAACTTCTTAACATTAAACTTCTGCATCACGTTGCGGGCACAGGTGACTTATTGCTGAATTGTACTTCAAAACAACCCCACGTGGTGTGCATGCAATATACACATATACAAGTATATACATATAATTAGATAGTAAGATTTGTAAATAGTATATAAGAGATGAATTTAATAAAATAAAGTTAGAATGTAATATTTCTCAGCTTAATGAAGGTCCTTTCTGTCCCACACCAGCGGTAAGACAATTATAATCTTCATTGAGTTTATACATTTGGTCCTTTGAGCCGGACAGTGCTCAAGCCAAAAAATTCCTACTTGTATATGATACAGGCAATGTACAAACCAAAAATTATAAGTCCTGATTTACATACAGGAAACAAAAACAGTGACCTGTACTTATAAAACAGGCAAAAACAAAAGTCCTGTTACACAGGCATAAAAAAAAGCGCAGTCAAAAATACAGGCAAATTAACAAAAAAAAAAAAAAACAATTAAACGGATGTATATTCCTGCAGTTTTTAATTGATCATATAAGCCGTTTTAGAAAGAAAGAATTAAATCCATACATAATATTTAGAAAAGTTATGGATGATCTAAGCAATAAAATAATAATAAAGAGTAATCACATCAAACTTTTGAAAATTGTATATTTTCAAATGGGCAATTTGTACACAAAGTACGTAGAGAGAATTCTGTTTCTTGAAGTTGACGAATTGTACCTTGAAATTATTGCGGAATGTTACAAGGCGCTTGAAAATTGTAAAAAAAGCTTACAAGAAGAAGAGCCCGAAATCAAGGAAGGCGAGCTACGCGTGGAAGATATTACCTTGAGAAACCACGCGTAGAAGATATTATTTTTGAAAATGATAATGCATTCAAAGAAAGGCGAGCTACGTGTAGAAGACATTACCAACGAGGATGCAGCTCAAGTGATCTTTGAAGATCTTTCATATATAAAATTTCCAAAGGAAATAGATGTTGAGGCTGGCAGAAGTAGAAGAAGAAATTAATATTACAACGTTTAAAGATGAGAATGCAGCTCAAGTGATCGAACACATTTATGAAGACCTTACATATATAAAATTTCCAAGAGAAATAGATGTTGAAGTTGATGCAAAAGCAAAGAAAGAACGAGCGATTACACCAACTATAGAAAGAGAAGACATCAAGTGGCATTTTATTTCCCCGGAGAGTCCTCACTTTGGAAGAGTTAGGGAGGCTGATTATGTTGTCATAGGCGCAACATTGGATCCTAATCCTCCTGATGAAGAGCCAAATGACGATGAGGAAATTAATGTCTCCGAGGATGGAGGCATAACAAATGAAGATGATTCGGATGATTATAAGTTTGGTACTACAACCAAAAAGAGATAAACGGTCGCAGCAACACGGAACCCAAAGGTCAAGGAGAAGAAACGTATGAGACGTCCGCCAAGCAGTGAAAAGGAGTATGGTAAGCCCCAAATAAAGAAGCGTAAAATCAAGGGTACACCACCGTCTGATGAGAGAGAGAGAAAACCGACAGAATACCTTTGCGACGAATATGAATAAAAAGTTACAAGTAAACTATCGTTAATACAAAATAGGAAGGCGTATAGTCGTCGTGAACCGTTATGTGAGATGTCAAGATTTAAATGGCAGAAAGACGAATATGCAGCAACCAGCTACGACGTCACTTAGTTGACTAACATGACACGACTACATGCTGCGGGCATCTACCCGGGGGTATGTTCAAAAATGAACATGTGCGTTAGGACCAAAAGGACTTATACGGTGTGCAGCAATAAATTCAGTTTTATTATTCTACATATTAAGAATATAAAATAAGAATAAATACAGTCCACTAATCATAAATACGTATGTTCAAATATATTTAACATACATACATACATAAACAAACACATAAATATATATGCATTCATATGATAACTTGTAACCTAAGATATACATTTAGGCGATTGATTGCAAGTGCGCATGTGCACTTGAAAACACTCCTCATGCAACTTAAACAATGTGCTACATACATATGAACACACATACACATGTATTGAGTTGTGTAAGTTAGCGCCAAATAAGCTATCCCTCCCTAATAATACCAAACTCTCAATTGAAAAGTGCTGACCAAACACTTGTTTCCTGTGGGAACGGAATGTCAACCGTTTCCCGTAAACAGCAGCGGCAGCGCTGCTTTAGAAGTTAAGCTTAATGTTAAGTAAAAATAGAATTAAGATTTAGTGTTAATTAAGATACCACTCAATAAAGGAGCTATGCTTCACTAAAAAATATATTTTTATATTTTTTTACTGGTTTTAACCAAAGAAAACCTAACTGGCGCCCGAGCAGTTTATTTCGACAAATTTCCAATAGAGAAAGCGGTCCGCGTAACTAATTAACTTTCCAAAAAATATAAACTGCCACAAAAAAAATTATAAAAAATAAAGTGCCACAAAAATAATAAATAAATATTCGGAAAAAGTGCCAAGAAAAAATAAAATAACCGAAACTACCGTGGGACAAGTACTGTCACTTCCAGGAAAAGAGGAAGTGAACAATACCAGCGAACAAACATTGGAATACCGATTAGAGGAGTGTGAAGAAGGAGGCCCCTTAGTAGCAGATGCTAAAAGGACGACGAAGGAAAAAACGTCAGCCGCTTCACCAAAGTGATTATCCTACTATTGTAAGTTCTAGATATATATAAATAATTAAATAATAAATAAATTCCGAAAAAAAAGCTAGATCTATAGCTCAAATAAATGTAAAATCTTAAGAATTCTATACCATAATTCAAATTATGTTTGCAACATTGTAATTGTTTTACCACTTACAAATATTATTACTACTATATCAATTCATTTTAAAATATTTGTGACTAATTTCAAAATATCTAAACATAAAACCAGGGTCGTACACCCTATAAAATAAAAAATATATTCAAGCTGCGATTCACCCCCTACGGGGGGATCCTCCAGCTTATAACAAAAAATAACTCTGCGATTCACCAAAAACGGGACCCTCCAGAGATTATTAACAAATAAATAAAAAAAAAAATATATATACTTATAAACAAAGACTTGTACAGTCTATAATATTGAAAGAAAAAAACATTTATAACAAAAAAATAACTCTGCGATTCACCAAAAACGGGACCCCCCAGAGATTATTAACAAATAAATACAGGAAAGAATATATACTTATAAACAAAGACTTGTACAGTCTATAATATTGTAAGAAAAACACATTTATAACAAAACAATAACTCTGCGAATCACCAAAAACGGGACCCTCCAGAGATTATTAACGAACATTAATTCAAAATGACTAACCCAAATAATATAATTAGACCCTCAGTGCTAAGCAATAACCCTACACCCACTCAAACAACCACTCCTGATCCTGCTCCCCAAGTATCACCTGAATTGAATAATCTAATAAAAAACATGGTGAGTCAAATTCTACAAACAGACGGACAAAATATAATCCAATCCTTTTTAAATAATAATCAAAACCAAAATTAACAGACCAGACGATAGACGAACGATTTAGGAATGACATGAGCGACATGGATAAAATTCCCGACGTGGTACGTTCACTAAGAGATTTTTCAGGGAACGCTTCAGAATTCAGTTCCTGGAAAAAAAGCGTAGAACGTATCCTTAGGATATATGAACCTACAAAAGGAACGCCTCGATATTTTGGTATACTAAATGTTATTAGAAACAAGATAATAGGGAAAGCAGACATAGCACTAGAATCGTACAACACACCTCTAGACTGGACGGCAATATCTCGTTGCCTAACAACCCACTATGCTGACAAACGAAACATAGGTACATTAGAATACCAAATGACCTGTCTTGTTCAAGGTAGATTATCCATGAACGAATTCTACCAAAAAGTATATTCGCATCTATCTTTAATTCTTAACAAGATAGGATGCATGGAGGTAGGAGAAGAAGCAGTACATCTTCTGACAGAAAACTATCGTGCTAAAGCACTAGATACCTTCATTAGAGGACTCTCAGGAGATCTCTCCAGACTTCTTGGAATTAGAGAACCAAAAAGTCTTCCCGAAGCCCTACATCTTTGTTTGAAACTCGAGAATCAGAGTTTCAGAGCACAATATGCCAATAACCAAAAACACAATTACCCACAGCCCTCTCGACAACAACAATATCTACAACAACAATTCGATCAATCAAAATATTTCCAACCAAAATATACCCAAACAACAAACCAAAAATTCCTCCAAAATAAATTCCATCCCGAACTAGCTCACATTCCACCACCAAATCAAAATTTCAATCCTTACAACCGTTTTCAAAATAACAATTTATTCAACCAACAACAACAAAGATCTCCCCCTCCAAGACCACCAAAACCTCCTCAGCCAATGGATGTAGATGTTAGTTTAAGAACGAACGCTATAAACTATACAAACCGACCACCAGCTCAAAATTTCGGCAAAAGACCATATCAGACATCTATAACTAACCACCCACAACCGAAAATTCAAAGAAACTTCCATGTAAACTCAGAACTCGAACCGAACAATGAACAAAATTATCAATACGGTAATGACTGCCAAAATAACGACTACTTAAATAGTGACTATAATTACAATCCTTCCGATACAACACAGAGGTATGAGAATGAACCATTCCTAGATCTGACAGATGTACATTTTTTAGGTTAAATAGCTCTTCGTTGCCTTATTTCAAATGCAAAACGAAGAGCGGACAAATTTTAAAAATATTAGTAGACACAGGCTCCAATAAAAATTATATCCAATCAGATTTAGTACCGAATCCTAAAAGAAATGATAACCATTTTTTTGCAAATTCTGTTGGCGGTAAAATAAAAATTACGCATCACACTTTTTTAAATTTATTTAATATAGAAGAATGCAAATTAAAATTCTTCTTATTACCAGCTCTTTCAACCTTTCATGCAATACTTGGAAGTGATAGTCTAAAAGAATTATCAGCAGTAATACATACTAGAGAAAATTTTATGATTGTAGCAAATAGACGGAAAATTCAACTCCATCAATATAAGGCTCAAGATGTTAATTCAATCCAAATCCCTGATGAGCATATGAAATCTTCAGAAAAGAACGAAATTAAACAACTTATACAAAAACACAAACACTTATTTTCAGAACTCAACGAAAAATTAACTTATACAACAAAAGTAGTAGCAGAAATCAGAACAAATTCAGACACACCTATTTATTCAAAATCTTACCCATATCCGATTAGTTTAAAACAAGAAGTAGAAAAACAAATAAATAAATTACTAGAAGACGGTATTATTAAGAAATCCAGATCACCATATAACTCACCCATATGGGTTGTACCCAAAAAAGACGACGCATCAGGCGAGAAAAAATTCAGACTGGTTATTGATTACAGAAAACTAAATACGGTTACTATTGCAGACAGATATCCCATACCAGAGATAAACGAAGTCCCGTCACAATTAGGGGAAAATTGAGTATTTTCGGTAATCGATTTAAAAAGTGGTTTCCATCAAATTCCTCTTAAGGAATCTGACGTGCAGAAAACAGCTTTTTCTGTGAACAACGGAAAATATGAGTTCACTAGACTACCATTTGGACTAAAGAATGCCCCATCCATGTTTCAAAGGACATTAGACGATATACTCAGACAACACATTGGAAAAATATGTTACGTCTATATAGATGACATAATAATATTTAGCAAAGACGCAAGATCACACTCAGAACATATAGACACAATTTTCGATCCACTCCGTAAAGCTAATATGAAAGTTCAAGTAGACAAATGCGAATTCTATAAAGATCAAGTAGAATTCTTAGGATTTATAATTAGAGTGAATATAATTAGAAAATAATTAGAGCAATTTGTAAACTAAATTTACTCAAATTATGAGAAATCGTTCTTGTGCTTTTTGTATACGCTTAATTGATTTTATATAGAATGCATTACAACTGTATTGAGAAGTATGAAAAGAAATCGGTTTTGAACAATGAATAACATTTTATATTTATTATATCGATATTATTATACATGTTTAGCTTAAAAATAATAAATATTAACAACTTTAAAAATGATATAATATTATTATATTAATTTGTATATAATATTTACAATATTAAACATAAATTTTTGTAGAGATTCTTACACATATATCCAAATTATATTTCTTTTTTCCTTATACTATTTAATTTCTATCATATATTTATACAATAATGTCATATATAATAATAAATTATATATATAATTTAAACTTTCTTAGTTAGATTATTTACATATTTTTCTTAAAATTGTTTTAAAAACTACTGTCAAAATTGCTATACCATTCTAATTCGATTATATTTGAAAAAAAATGAAGTACTATTGCAGTCTGAAAACTTTAGTTCGAAATAGGGACACAAATACTGTCATGATAGCTGTGTACTGTCTCAAAAGTAATTGCATTTACACGGGAAGGATCCATGTTTGAAAATGCCCAATCAATTTGTGTACCGGCAGGTGTAGTTGAATATTCTGCACCAAGCAGGGAACTAAAGTTTTTTTCTTGGAGCAGATTTCTTATTGCAGTCCCTGTAAACATTAAACAAATGTTAAAATCTCCAACAATTAGCACATTTTGATTGCCTAACTCAGAAGTAAGGACTTCCTGAAGTTCTACAATTAATTGTCTGACAGAGAAAGCTGAATTTCTATATAGAACCAGAATATTAATATTGAAACATTTAAACAAAACCGCTTCTAAAACTTTGCGGCCTGAATAAATTTTCTTTACAGCCTTTGATTCTATAGAGCAAGCAATACTATGCTTTGCATATATTATAATGCCCCGTTTATTTCTGTTGGTTGTTTCCGTGCTATCTATCCTCAGCTCGTTAATTGGAGTAAATCCTGGTATATCAAAATTTTCGCAAGGATAACTCCAAGTTTCTACAAAACATAAAATATCTGAAGATAGCATCAAACAGTCGCTTTTTATATAATTAATGTGAGCGTGAAGACTCTGAACATTATGGAATAAAATTTGATGTCCTGATGTTCGGGAAATCATAAAATTGAAACTTGTTGTCAAAGCTTTATTTGTATTCAATTACCTCAGTTCCCTAAATACAGGATCCGATTCAGAAAATTTGTTAGGAGGAATAAAATTTCCTATGATGAATAGACCTTCTGCAGAAGTAGCTCGACTACAAGCGACATATATTGAAGCTCTAGGCATTCTGGGTCGAGTATGAACTACAACTTTATTATATGTGGCACCCTGACTTTTATGAATAGTTATTCCCTCAGCCGGAACAACTGGAAACTGATTTCTTTCAATTGAAATTTGTTTATTTCTTTTATATTGAAAAGATTTTAGAACTTTTTCAATTGGTGTACAAGAACTTTCTAGAGGATGAGGCTTTTTTGATCGTGCTATCAAACCAACAGAAGGTTCCAAAAATTTAATCCACAGAATTGTTGGAAAAGAACAATGGAAATCAATTTGCATAAGTTGTCCAGCTGCCCCATTAACCAAGCCATCACACGTGTTTATGTTCACTGTAATCATATATTTGGCGGAGGTTTTTAGTGTCAATTCATAGGGCAGTCCCTGCGTTTCAGAAGTTTTGAAAAGTTTAACTCTTTCCAAAATATTATCATTTTCATTTATATCAATTCCTTTAACTGAGTCTTTTGCAGTTGAAAGGAAAGCTTCTGTTGGGATTCGACTGATCTTAAGGGCATTGAAATTATTTGTCTCTTCATTGGACCAAAATAAATGTATGGCATCATCGGGAACTTCTTCGAAATTAACTACTCGAGTTTCAATGAGTGATATGTCCTCATTTGTCATAGTACCAGATGCCATATGATTTAATGCAATTGCAAAGGCCTGATCCTCCCGTTGTCTCATTATCTCTGTTAATTCAAAGTATTTAAATAACTTCCACAAAGTGGAACTAACTAAAGTGCTGTATGCATCATTGGGATTAGGAGAGAATATCCACCTATCTCCAACAGGTGACAGTTGCTTCCAATCACCAAACACTATAATCGGAATATCACCGAAGGGGCTGTCTCTTTTGAAAATTTGTTTTAATCTCGCATCAACAGAGCTAAACATACGAGCACCTACCATCGATATTTCATCAATTATGATTAATTTTAAATCGATAAGTCTGGAATACAATGAATTAACTGTGTCATTGCTAAGTGGCCTCAACTCTCTATTTAACTGATTAACAGGTAAAGAGAATATTGAATGAAGGGTCATTCCACCTATTCCGAATGCTGCTTTACCCGTAGGTGTCCAAAGAAGAACTTTTAAGGAACTTGGATTGGATCAAGGTATAGAATTGTAACGATGGTTAAGAGCTTGATATATTGCAGATATCAAACGACTCTTTCCTACACCTGCACCGCCGCCAATGAACTCATAAAATGGGAGATTTGTTTTTAGGTGGTGCATCAAATGTGTCAAATAGGTTCTTTGCTTAGTATTTAGACTTTGAACTAAAGAAAATAATTCCTCAACTGGAATTAAGGGGGGTAGTTTAATAAGTCTAATATTGCAATCAGATTCAGTGCCATTATCTGTTGAATCTTCGCAATGCAAGTCCAGCAAATTTATATTTGGGTTTATTTCTGGAAGTGCCAACTCTCTGAACTCATTTTCCACGATAGGTAGTTCAGGATAGGAGTACCTTCGTCCAAGTCTATTTCATTATAAAACTTTCTAGAACATTTTCAAGTTCTCTTTGCTCAAAAACATCATATTTTCTTTGATTTTCCTCAATTATAATACGATGTGTTATGCAAGTCTGCTCATTATCGTTTTCAATGAGATCTTGCTATTCATTCCGCCAAGGATAGTAAAGCATTGACATTTCGCGGAAATACTCAACTCTGTTCAAATCTGGGTTGAACCTTCTATACCGAATAATACAAGGTTTGGTACGTTTTTTCACAAAACCGCTACCGTCTTTAAGAGGCATGACAACCCCGCTTTCTGGTAAATTATCGTCTTCCGTCTCTTCTTCTTCATGATCAATATCTTGTGCTCTTCTACTAGATTTAAAATATTTATACCTAGATGCAAAATCAGCTAAACAAAGAGTTTCTAACTGATCGGATCTTTGAACATAACGGTCTAAAATACCGGCTACGAATATTTCAGTCGAACTTGAAGGAAGGTTCTGAAGTTCCGCTCTAGGTTTTACCATTCCAACACGTTCCTCAGGGAGGTATTTATTTATATTTAGCCCAACGCAGAAATATACTGCTTCTTGTCCAGATATTTCTGTGCCTTATATAAATTTGTGACCTATGTATATGTTTAAGTTTTTGCTTAACAGTATAATATCCAGCATTTACCTCTGATAAAGCTTCATTTAAGAGCTGAGAAAATCTCCTGTTAGACTTGTTAATATAATTAATTATACATGAAGAGCAAGCATATGCATCCAGTATATATTGGATATCCATATTTGCTCTATGGAGTTCCAAAATCAGAGGATCATAAGCGTTTATAAAACGATCCTGTAATTTTCGTTTTAGAAAAATTTTGGGTTTTGTTAAACTTGACCTAAGGGCTGACAAATAGTCATCAAACGACATATTTATTCTACTATCAGACAGGAAGTGTTCAAAATCGTTTAAATTAGAAATGTCTTCTGTAGTCATATTTGAATTTAAAACGTTTTGAATTTTGAAAAAGTTTTCCTTGTGTCTTTCTGAATTTTGACTTGTTTCTGTAAGAGGTAACAGTATTTGCGGATATTGTATACCAAAACGACAAAACTGTTGTCCTCTTATTTTCCCTAGTACAAGACCGACTGTGGTTATGCTTTTGATAACCCAAATAATTTTCTAAGTGGCTGATCGAACCATCGGTAGAAATATAATTGTCAATAAAACTAATGACATCAGGGAATGTCTGAGGATCTTGAAGGTTGATGCTGGGAGAATTATTAAGCCAATACATGCCATGTACATGCGGGGAACCTCTCTGTTGAAACCCCACTCTCCAGTAGAAATTTGTAACAAAATGCTCTCCAAAAATGCCGGCGTTATCTTTAAAAAGCTTAAGAATTTGTCGATAGCGGTAGTCAAAATATCTAGCACAAGTAACCGCGTCTGACCGAATTAAGCGATATCTATCTTGGGTTGTTAAACTGTTGGCTTCCTCTTCCGAAATATCTTTAGAATCAACAGTTTTAGAGAGGATGACCAAAAGCTGAACCCACTGAGATTCTGCAGCCGATAAAGTGATAAAGAAGGTTGGAAGCCCAAATTGGCGAATCATAGCGATTGCCTTTTTCTTCTCAGCTTCCCAGTGCGCAGGTGAGAATCTAACGCCTTTCAAAACCTTGTAACCATCATCGTGTTGAATCAAGTTTTGAACAAAGTTTTCGTTTAATAGATTTTGGGCCGTAACTCGGTTGCGACCTGAAAACTTTCTAAGGCAAATGGATGTACTATTCTTAATTTGTAGCAGTTCTAATTTTTTGTAATCATAGAACAACTTTGGAATGGTACACGCTCTTCTGTCAAAACGACGAATTTCAGAACGTATTATCTTGCTATACGGTCACAAATATATACACTATATGTCACAATTGTTCCAAATGACAACTCTTCTGAATTATTATCTTGAATTATGTCAATTGGTCTTTGTCCTTCACCTGGCGCTATAACTAAAGGGTTATAGTCTAAGTTTTCTACAGGAATATTGTCCAAAAGAGTTTCTTGACCGCCTGGATTTAGCTCTGAAGGTAAAAGACCCGTGGGAATATTATTACCTGAGGGATTATCATAGGAAGTTTGTCCCGCATGAAAAGATTGAACCAATCGGGAATCCTCTGCAGATGCAACAAACGGAACTTCTTCTTGGTTATTAAATTCTGAAATCCAGTTTTCATTAATATGTATATTGTGCTCACGATACAGAGGGGTATTCACTAAGAACTGCAAAGCTTCCATAATCTTTGCGGGGCGTATGATATCGATCATGTAATCATGATTGTATTCCAAACGCCTTCTTAAGTGAATTTGTATAGCATGAGCCTCATCAAAGGACCTTGGTAGAGATGTCACAATATTGTTAACAGAAATTGGTATATTAGCAACAGCACCTTTGAGCAAACTCTGACCTTGATATCCTAACGGACGGATTGTCATAAAAGGCAATCTAGGCATTATGAGACGTTCTTCCATTGGAGTTAAACCTTTCGAACAATCCGGTATTTCAGGAAAGTCTAAACCGTTAGCTAAACATATTTTTAACAATCGCATTTTTGCAAGTAGCACAAAAATTGTAATTTCCATCTTCTGAAGGAAATTTTTGCATTAAAAAGAAGGCGGATGCAGCATTCGGGTGACCTTGCGCAATAGTTTCGAAATTTAATTTGCGAACTTGGTGTGAAAACCATAAGCCGCCGCAGCAAATACATATTTCAGTAGGGCCCTTACTTATATTTTGGAAATAAAGGTTTTTGAAATCTGTTAAATTGCCACTATTATCAGTTTCTATAACATTATTTTCTCTCGTTAATCGGATTCGTTGGGACTGCCTTTGGTTTTCAATTTGTCTATTGAGTGGGTTATCTCTACGAAGGCGAACTTGACCTTGTCTAAGACGTCTCTGATTCAAAATTTCTTCCCTCATACCCCTCCTACTAAGCTGTCGACGTTGTGTTTCTCTATCACGCTCCTCTCTCCTTATTTCAGGATTTCTTCTTGCATGTTCCCTTTGCATTTGATCACGAATGCGCTCTAAATTCCTATACTCAGGATTTCTTGTGCGAAGTTCTCTATGATCCCTAGTGTTCCTACTTTGTTCATCATAACGTACCTCAGGATTTTCCCGACGAGATCTATGATCTCGAGTATTTCCTATTTGCTCTTCAGAGCGAATTTGGGGATCTTGCCGCCTTGTTCTATGTTGAACAGTATTTAAATTTTGTTCAAAAGACCGTACCTCATGATTTTCCCGCCTGGTTCTATGTTGATTTGTATTAATAATTTATTCGGACAGACGTATATCAGAATCTAACTTACGATTAGCGTGACTTACAGTAATTTGTGACTGCTCACTATCTCTATATAAACAGTTTGCACGAAGAACTCTCATACGTCTTCTATTCTGAAGACGATTTAGTAATATAAATTTTCTACTTAATCTAGGCATGATTAATTAATAATAAATGGATTAATATATAAAATACTTATAGATAATACTTATATAATTCAGTCCGTCCGGGTGTTAAAAGTTGGATCCTAGGTGCTGCTCTCTTTCACTGTTTCCTTGTAAGTCCTTGCTATGCTATTGCTCGTCACTGTACACTGTACTGTATAATACACTAAAATTAGTTTGAATTAAGCACTTTGCTTGTAAAGACATCTAGTGAAACTGAAACTACAAACACAGTGTACTGATATTTATTATACTCTTGCAACATGTTGGTACAGGTTACGTACTTTTGTATACCTATATATTATTTAGCTATTCACTAACATAAGAATACATAATATTTAGTTATATTTATATTTTAGAAATTAGTAGTTTATTTCATTGTATTGAAATTAAGTTCTCGGAAAATCCCTCCGTAAATTACTTTTGTTAAACGCTTTCTAAAACAGGGGGATCTATGGTACCTATTTTGAAGGGTCTACCCATGAAGCCTAAATTAACAATAACTTACATAAATTTAATTATGGTATACACATATGTAGAACAGGTATGTAGATTTTCTTCTTTCTGTCTTAATATCTAAACCTTTCATAAGCTGCCAACGGCGCTAGGTAAAAATGTAATTTTCTTGAGTTTACAGTTCACTTCATGACCTTCATATTAAAATATGTCGCTTTTGATACTACATTACTAATATTTATTTCATGCAATTTTTTGTAGAAAGATTTTTTTGCTCTATACAAAGTCCAGCACTCTAAGAAACTTTTTTAGCATTGTTGTCTGGTATATTTTATAATAAGTTCAACATGATGGCTGAGAAAATATACCTAACCACTGATTATCACCAAATATTAGAAGAAATATATGTATATAGAAATCTATATCTATCCCTTTAGGTGATGCAAACAACTCTTTGGTGAACAAAACTATACTCTGTTGCAACATGTTGCGAAAGTATAAAAATGTTGCGAATTCAACATTCATTACTCGATTATTATTTGGTATCTTATTAACTTATGTTATTGATCATAGATTTATTTTGTGTCAATACTATTTTTTTCTCCGAAATGTTAACTTTTATAAAAAGAAGCTATTTAACTCAAACATGGTATATGTGATATAAACTGAACCAAATGGGTTAGATTTAATATGTGGGGTATATGAGGTTGCTGTTGTAACAGAGGAGCGGAAATCAGTATATTAGGGTTATAAGGTTTGAACAAAGTCTAGACCAATTTCATTCATATGCAGCGATATACATTATTTTTAAGAAAAACTGTCCATTTAATTTCATTAAATTATCAAATTGACGAAAAAAATTATACCATAAGTAGTACATGTGAGCTGGGAAAATCAAAGACCAGAAAATTCCTCCAAACCGTATATTAAAAAATGTTGATTAAACATCCATTATTAAATGATATCGTGATTAAATTACAATCAAATTTGGTATCTTCTTGACTTATATTAAAGGCCATAAACTTAGTCTCAGTTTTATTGCTTGAAGTGAGATATACATAAGTATGAATGTGATATTAACTCCACCAAAGTGGCTAAATTTTATATTATAAGCTTAGGTTAGCAAACGTCAACCAGAGAATCGGAATTCATTATATGAAGGTGTGAGGTTTAGACTTAGTATATACTAATTTTATTCTAATTCAGCGTCAAACCACATAATTTTTAAGAAATCTTTTCCACTTAATTTCGTTAAAATATCACGTTGATCAACCGGAACGGTGTAAAGTCAGGTGGAAAGACGGAAATCATATATACCTATATTGGGGATAGAGAAATATATTAATTTTGACATTGCTCAGCTATACTCGAGAACATATTTTAAAGCAATTTTATATATTAAAAAAAATATTAATACTCACTGACCGACATATTCGGCATAAAACTGGTTAGAATAACGAAAAGCATTATAAGTAGTATATGGAATTTGAGGGTAGTATTAACCCGATTTTATTAATTTTTTCCAATACCACATACTACTAACATGCTACAGACTAATAAAATGCTCCCACTGTTTCATTAAGGTACCTCACATACCATCACCAATCAAATGGAGTAAAGTCAGACGAATGTTCGAAAATCCTGATATTAGTTAAATGGGGGCTAAGGAAAATTTTCACCCGATTTGATCTTGTTATGAGTAAAACACGCTCTCTCATTTTCATTGAGATAACTCACATATGCGGTATAAAGTCATGCGGAAGTTCATAAATATTTATATTAGATATATGAGGGCTACAAGAACTATTGATCCGATTCAACCCATTTTTGAAACAAAGACAAACTATTATCAATAGTTTCATTTACTTATTCTATTATATGAATTTTAATTATATATCTTACACAATGGCCAATATTTACGGTAAAATGTCAACTATAGGTACTGGGGTCCACATATTCAGTACCTAGGGGCTTGAACAGTTTTGATTCGATTTAGAGAATTTTTGGTCACAAGGTGGCATACTTTAAACGTATTATTCACGCAAAGTTTTACGCCGATATAATCATTGTTGCTTGATTTGCATAGTGGAAAGTGAAAGAATCAAGTGGAATTTAAAATGGTGTCATGTGGAAAATAGGCGTGGTTGTAATCCGATTTCACCCATTTTCGCACCATAACATAAAAATATAAAAAGAATGTTATGTAGCAAATTTGGTTGAAATCGGTTAAAAAGATCCCAAGATATGGGTTTTCACCTAAAAGTTGGCGGTGCCACGCCCACTGTCCGATTTTGAATGCGGTTCCTATAAAGTCGTCTCATACCATCCCAGAGATAAAATTTAATGTCTCTGGCGTGTTTAGTGCTTGATTTATAGCGCTTTTAGTAGTTTTTAACAGTACCGTTATATGGGGAGTGGGCGGAGTTGCCACCCGATTTCAACTATTTTCACACCGTCAATAGAAGTGCTAAAAACATTTGCTTCTAGTGAATTTTGTTATTATAACATAAGCGGTTTAGGAGATATGCACCTTAAACCTATTAGAGGCGGGACCACGCCCACTTTTTAAAAAAAAGTTTTAACTGCAGATGCCCCTCCCTAATGTGATCCTGTGTACCAAATAACAGTCTTGTATCTTATTGCGGAGCTTAGTTATGGCAAGTTATTTGTTTTTGATTAATGGCGTTTTGTGGGCGTGGCAGTGGTCCGATTACGCCCATCTGCAATACCAACCGTCTCACGGTACCAAGAAACATGTCTACCAAGTTTCATAAAGATATCTCAATTTTTACTCAAGTTAGAGCTTGCACGGACGGACGGACGGACGGACAGACAGTCACCCGGATTTCAACTCGTCTCTTCATCCTGATAATTTATATATATATAACCCTATATCTAACTCGATTAGTTTTAGGTGATACAAACAACCGTTAGGTGAACAAAACTATTATACTCTGTAGCAACAGGTTGCGAGAGTATAAAAAAAATACAAACGGGACCCTCCAGAGGTTATTAACAAACATTAATTCAAAATGACTAACCCGCATAATATAATTAGACCCTCATTGCTAAGCAATAACCCTACACCTACTCAAACAACCACTCCTAATCCTGCTCCCCAAGTATCACCCGAATTAAATAATTTAATAAAAAACATGGTGACTCAAATTCTTCAAACAGACGGACAAAACCTAATCCAATCCTTTTTAAATAATAATCCAAATCAAAACATTACAGACCAGACAATAGATGAACGATTTAGAAATGACATGAGTGAATTGGACAAAATTCCCGACGTGGTACGTTCATTAAGAGATTTTTCAGGGAACGCTTCAGAATTCAGTTCCTGGAAAAAAGCGTACAACGTATCCTTAGGATATATGAACCTACGAAGGTAACGCCCCGATATTTTGGTATACTAAATGTTATTAGAAACAGGATAATAGGGAAAGCAGACATGGCACTAGAATCGTACAACACACCTCTAGACTGGACGGCAATATCTCGTTGCCTAACAACCCACTATGCTGACAAACGAGACATAGGTACATTAGAATACCAAATGACCTGTCTTGTACAAGGTAGATTATCCATCCATGGAGGTAGGAGACGAAGCAGTACATCTACTGACAGAAAACTATCGTGCTAAAGCACTAGATACCTTTATTAGAGGACTCTCAGGAGATCTCTCCAGACTTCTTGGAATTAGAGAACCAAAAAGTCTTCCCGAAGTCCTACATCTTTGTTTGAAACTCGAGAATCAGAGTTTCAGAGCACAATATGCCAATAACCAAAAATACAATTACCCACAACCCTCTCGACAACAACAATATCCACAACAACAATTCGTTCAATCAAAATATTTCCAACCAAAATATACCCAAACAACAAACCAAAAATTCCTCCAAAATAAATTCCATCCCGAACTAGCTCACATTCCACCACCAAATCAAAATTTCAATCCTTACAACCGTTTTCAAAATAACAATTTATTCAACCAACAACAACAAAGATCTCCTCCAAGACCACCAAAACCTCCTCAGCCAATGGATGTAGATGTTAGTTTAAGAACGAACGCTATAAACTATACAAACCGACCACCAGCTCAAGATTTCGGCAAAAGACCATATCAGACATCTATAACTAACCACCCACAACCGAAAATTCAAAGAAACTTCCATGTAAACTCAGAACTCGAACCGAACAATGAACACAATTATCAATAAGACAATGACTGCCAAAATAACGCCTACCTAAATAGTGACTACAATTACAATCCTTCCGATACAACAAAGGGGTATGTGAATGAACCATTCCTAGATCTGACAGATCTGACGAAGAGCGGACAAATTTTAAAAATATTAGTAGACACAGGCTCCAATAAAAATTATATCCATTCAGATTTAGTACCGAATCCTAAAAGAAATGATAACCATTTTTATGCAAATTCTGTTGGCGGTAAAATAAAAATTACACATCACACTTTTTTAAATTTATTTAATATAGAAGAATGCAAATTAAAATTCTTCTTATTACCAGCTCTTTCAACCTTTCATGCAATACTTGGAAATGATAGTCTAAAAGAATTATCAGCAGTAATACATACTAGAGAAAATTTTATGATTGTAGCAAATAGACGGAAAATTCAACTCCATCAATATAAGGCTCAAGATGTTAATTCAATCCAAATCGGTGATGAGCATATGAAAACTTCAGAAAAGAACGAAATTAAACAACTTATACAAAAACAGAAACACTTATTTTCAGAACCCAACGAAAAATTAACTTATACAACAAAAGTAATAGCAGAAATCAGAACAAATTCAGGCACACCTATTTATTCAAAATCTTACCCATATCCGATTAGTTTAAAACAGTAGAAAAACAAATAAATAAATTACTAGAGGACGGTATTATTAGGAAATCCAGATCACCATATAACTCACCCATATGGGTTGTACCCAAAAAAGACGACGTATCAGGCGAGAAGAAATTCAGACTGGTTATTGATTACAGAAAACTAAATACGGTTACTATTGCAGACAGATATCCCATACCAGAGATAAACGAAGTCCCGTCACAATTAGGGGAAAATTGAGTATTTTCGGTAATCGATTTAAAAAGTGGTTTCCATCAAATTCCTCTTAAGGAATCTGACGTGCAGAAAACAGCTTTTTCTGTGAACAACGGAAAATATGAGTTCACTAGACTACCATTTGGACTAAAGAATGCCCCATCCATGTTTCAAAGGACATTAGACGATATACTCAGACAACACATTGGAAAAATATGTTACGTCTATATAGATGACATAATAATATTTAGCAAAGACGCAAGATCACACTCAGAACATATAGACACAATTTTCGATCCACTCCGTAAAGCTAATATGAAAGTTCAAGTAGACAAATGCGAATTCTATAAAGATCAAGTAGAATTCTTAGGATTTATAATTTCATCTGCTGGAATTTCCACAAACCCATCTAAAGTAAAAGCCATAGAAAATGTCCCATATCCCAAAACAATCAAAGGCCTTAGATCATTTTTAGGACTCTCAGGATACTATAGACGCTTTATAAGAGACTACGCAAAATTATCAAAACCACTTACGAACTTACTTCGTGGTGAAGAAGGCAGAATTTCGAAAAATATTTCAAAAAAAATTAATATTCAATTAACAGAAGAATCCAAAGAAGCATTTGACAAATTTAAATCCGCTCTCATTTCAAAAGACGTCATACTTCAATATCCGATTTATAATATAGAATTTAATCTTACAACAGACGCTTCAAAATACGCAATAGGCGCAGTACTAGAACAAAACGGTAAACCCATTACTTTTATTTCTAGAACCTTAAACAGAACAGAAGAAAACTATGCAGTTAACGAAAAAGAAATGCTTGCCATAATCTGGGCACTCAATTCTCTTAGAAATTATCTGTATGGTCAAGCTAAAATTATAATATATACTGATCATCAACCATTAACCTATGCACTCAGTAACAAAAACAACAATTCAAAACTAAAGCGATGGAAATCAATTCTAGAAGAATATAATTATGAATTAAAATATAATATAAACCTGGAAAATCCAACATAGTAGCGGATGCACTCTCTAGACCATTTCAAATAAACTCATTATTAATAGCTACAAACTCAGATGACAGCTCATCTCATAATCTAATTCCCTCAGTAGAAGCCCCAATTAATGTTTTCAAAAACCAAATCTTCCTATTAATAGGACAAGAAAATAGCTATCAATTTAAATTACTCTTCCCAACTTACCATAGACATATAATAATCAAACCAAATTACTCAACAGAAGACTTATTAGCAATTTTAAAAAGAAGACGCTTCAGTAATAAATGGAATATTTACTTCAGAAAAAATAATCGGCAGAATTCCAGAAATTTTACCAAATACATTTTAGTAATTACAAAGTTAGACACGCACAAACAAAAGTTAAAGACCTAGAATCGAATGAAGAACAGGAAAACCAAATATTAATAGAACATAAAAGAGCTCATCGAAATGCAATAGAAAATAAAAAACAAATTTAAGAAAAATTTTATTTTCCAAAAATTTTACAAAAAATCAAAGTAATAGTTAAACAATGCAGCATTTGCGAGGTAAACAAATACGATAGACACCCTAATAATTCAGAAATTCAAGCAACCCCAATCCCAAAATATCCAGGACAAATATTGCATATAGATATATACATAGCCGACAAAAATTTAATATTAACAGCAGTTGACAAATTTTCCAAATACGCACAAGCAAAATTAATAGAATCAAGATCTTCAGAAGATATACGAGAACCACTTAGACAAATAATTTTCAATTTTGGGGTACCGCAGAATATTATAAAAACAACGAAAAATCTTTAAATGCCAACTCAATCATTTTTATGTTAAAAGACCAACTTAGGATTAATATAAGTACATAGAATACCTCCACACATCAGCACAGCTAATGGACTAGTTGAACGTTTTCACTCCACTTTATCAGAAATAATAAAATGTTTAAAATCAGAGAATATGGAAAGATCCTTTCCAGAACTTCTAGATAGAGCAGTTTACGAATACAATTATTCCATACATTCAACTACAGGACAAAAACCTGTCGAATCATTTTTAGGACGAAGAATATATACTAACCCTGAGCAATATGAAAAAGCAAGACAAAATAATATTCAGAGACTGAGACAGAACCAGGAACAAGATTTAACTCTTCACAATAAAAACAGAAAACCATTTAATAACTATAACATTGGACACACAATTTATATCAAAATTAATAAAAGATACGGCAATAAACTGACTTCAAAATATGAAAAGAAATAGTAAAAGAAAATCATAACTCCTCAGTTACAACACAATCCGGCAAAATAGTCCGCAAAAGCCTTATAAAAGGATAAAGAATAATAATAATAATAATAAAAAAAAACTACTATTTTGAAAAATAAAACCCTTATCCTCTCCTTTTTAGATTTTTTGCTGCGGTAACTACAACACATGTGCAAATTCTAGATTACAGTTCTTCCCAATTGATAACAATAAACCAACCCAAAACCTACTTAAATTCAATTAAAATTAATAAAAAATTACAAAAGAGATCTCTAGATTTTATAGGTACCGCGTGGAAATGGATAGCAGGAAATCCTGACCATAGCGACTATAAGATCTTAACTAACAAAATGAATAATTTTTTAGAAAATAATAACCAACAAGTTATTATAAATAAATTAATGAATAACAAAATAAATGAATTAATTAATATCACAAATAAATTAACAAAAACAATTGAAGAAGACAATTCATTGGGCCAAAGCCAATATAGTAAATTCATTTATATTATCAGATAAAGAAATGAATATAACAAAAAAATGTATAGAAAATGAAAATATACCATTTTTTAATATAGACGAAGCGTTAGAATTCGCTGAAGTCAAATTAGCAGCAGACGAAAATTGTTTAATTTATATAATAAGTTTACCGACAACGGGAATTGAAGAATGTAGGTCTACAGTAATACGACCAATAAAGAAAAACGAAGTAATGATTAAAATAATATTCAAACTAATATTATTATGTCCAAACAAAGTTTATGGCATATATACCAATTGTAAATCATATAACAGCATATCAATTTGCCCTAAAAACGCAGTAAAAGATATATCAGATGATGCATGTATCACACATTTATTAAATAGTAAAACGGAAAATTGTACTTAAATTAATAATGAACATATAAAATCGGTCGAAGAAATTTCGAGCGACTTATTATTTTTAAATCAATTTAATGATGTAATAAAAATTAATAATGAAAGTTTAATGGTAAATGGCACATATTGAATAAAATATCATAATGCTAGCTTAGAAATAGATGGAATATTGTACAACTCCAATGTGATAATAGAAAAAAAGCTATTACCAGCAATATTACAGCCACTATCTAAATATAATAATTTAGAAGAAATTATGTAATTAGAATCAATAAAAAACTTTCAAACTAACGAAACTATACATTTGAATCTATTAAAAAAACAAAATAATGTATTTTTCTCAATAAATATATTATCAATGTTTGTAATATTAATTTTAATAATATTAATGTTCAAAAAAATGAAAATTAAAAATAATTCTAATATAACTGAAACCAATACAAATGAAATTGGTATTCAAAATTTGTCAAGATTTTTTGTAAGAGCGTCGAACGAGGACGTTCGATTTAAGGGCGGAGGAGTTAGCACCAAATAAGCTATCCCTCCCTAATAATACCAAACTCTCAAATTGAACGTAAAGTGCAATACGACTCTTCACCAGAAGGCCATATTGCACGCGCAATTGAAAAGTGCTGACCAAACACTTGTTTCCTGTGGGAACGGAATGTCAACCGTTTCCCGTAAACAACAGCGGCAGCGCTGCTTTAGAAGTTAAACTTAAAGTTAAGTAAAAATAGAATTAAGATTTAGTGTTAATTAAGATACCACTCAATAATGGAGCTATGCTTCACTAAAAAATATATTTTTATATTTTTTTACTGGTTTTAACCAAAGAAAACCTAACTTGTACTTAAAAACAACCCTACGTGGTGTGCATGCAATATACACATATATATACATATAATTAAATAGTAAGATTTGTAAATAGTATATAAGAGATGAATTTAATAAAATAGAGTTAGAATGAATATTTCTCATCTTAATGAAGGTTTTTTCTGTCCCCCACCAGCGGTAAGGCAATTATAATCTTCATTGAGTTTATACAATTACAGAGTAACGAAAATGATCCGATATCTCTTAGCATCTTCTACTCTATGAAAACGTTTTTTAAGTATAAATTTAGTGATCTCATTTTACATAATGGTATAAAAATCTATCTTATCTTTTTCTACCTCGTTAGCTCTCAGAACAATTTATATAATAACATGATTAAATTTTGCATGTAACTTTATTAACTTTTTCATGTTTTCTGCAATAGTTTTATAAATAAAATTTATTATTATTTTTATTGTATCAGGAATTTAGCTTACGTGTTGTACCGGTGCTAATTGGCTTGTTCGTAGTCAATACGAAATCGCCTTCGTTGTATGTCTTCGGCTGGGTATGCTTTGCGTCGTATAGTTTCTTGGTTTGTGCTCTTATGTCATCAGGTCACCATCATCGTCATGAGTTGATTCTGCAGTATGTTTCGTGGTGTGTATCCATAGAGTAGCTGTGTTAATGCTTAATTGTACTTGGCGCAATTGGTCATCCCATCGTTTTTTGACGTCAGTAAGGTAATAGCATGGATAGAATAATCCGGTTAGCGAGTTCAGCGTGCCCATTAGCGCGTGGCGTACGCACTGCGTTAAGAATGTGTTTAACGTTATTTTCATTGCAAACTTTTTGGAATGCCTTTGAAGTGAAAGCTGTTCCTCGGTCGGATACAATATGTTGAGCCGTTCCAATGTAACTCGTGATTTCTAACAATACCTGGACTACATGGCTTATTGCGGTACTCTTGACTGCTGGTATTAGCGTGAATTTGGTGAAAGAATCTACGATTACCAATACATGCTCGTTGCGTTTGGAACTTTTTGGGAAGGGACCCAAATAATCAATGTGAATGGTCGTATATGGTGTCGGGATAACGTTTTCGTAGTGGTACCGACCCTGTAGTCGTCCGCCTGGGCTTTTATTCAAAGCACAACGTGCACACGTAATTGCGCATTCGGGGCAACCAGAACAGATTGAGTATTCGTTTTACCGTTTTGTCAACGCTCATATGACCTGCTTTATTGTGGCATTCGTGGAGTAGCTGAAAACTCAACTGCTTTGGAACGACTCATAATAGTTTGTTGTCATATTTTTGATATAGACGTTCCAGTTCAATGACATAGTTGGCGTATTCTAGTTTCACATAATTCTGCATTTCGTTAAAGATGTTCTTAATGTAATCGTCTTGTAGTTGAACAATAGAGCTTGCGTCCGTATTCATGCTCGGCAACGATGCGGTAGTTGCGGTAGTTTACCATTGTTGGTTTCGATGATAACACGTTTTTTGATTCGTTGAATGCTGACTGTTGATGATGTCCCCACGTGAATTCGGCTTTTTTGCGCAACGGTTTGAAAAAAATAAAATAACCCGCGACAAACTTTCGGAAGTATCCACTAAGACCTAAAAACTTTCGTACTTTTACGATATTTTGAAGCAGTGGAAAATGTACAATAGCGTTGGTTTTAATAAACAATTCAACAAGGATGTCGTCCATGTAGTGAAGCATTTTGCCTATCTTCAGTCCAAACGGAATGCGTTTGAACTCATATAAGCCGTCCTTTGTGATAAAAGCATAGTATATCCCGCTATCGGGTGCCATTGCGGTCTGATAGTATCCACTATTCAGATCCAGCGACGAAAAGTATCGAAAACGCTTTGTTTTATGTAACCGTTCTTCGATATTCGGGACTGGAAAGTTTTCTATTTTCGTCATCTTATTGATGTGTCGATGATAATCTATACATAACCAATCACTTCCATTTTGTTTCTTGACTAGAAGAACGGAGCTTGCGTATTTGGATGTCGATCGCAATTGCTCTCAAGTTTGATGCTACTTGGACCACATTAGTTTTACCAATACCTTTCAGCCCACTAGAAAAAACATCGTCGTAGCTTTCCAGAAGCTTTTCATTTTATTTTCTTCCGTATCGCGACTGAAATTAGACAAAAGTTTGCTCTCAGTTAATACCTTATTCTGTATTGCTCGTCTGCTTTTGAAGATCTTGCGACCATTTTCAGCGTAACGTTTGCGTTGATGATAACATCTTACCCTAATAAGACGTCTTGTTCTAATAACTCGTCATCGGCGATGTAGACTTTCGTTTTGATGGTGGTTCCGCCAATAGTTATGTTTACGATAATAGTAAGCCTACGTACCCTCCTCATATGCCTTTCTTTGTTGCACTGACCATAACGAAATGAATTTCCACCTTGTCTCGTACTGAACCAAACTCGTTTCGTATCGTATTAGTAAAATCTTCCCAGGTTGTGGACAATGTGGATGACGTAAACAACCACATACATGCAACACCTTTAAATCCCGTATAAATAGCCAATAATAAAAATGTATCATCCCCCTTATAGGCTTTCACCACTTTATCAACTCTGTCAATAAATTGTTCTACAGTGATGCTTGCGTTATTCGTTGTATCAAATTCCTGCAGGGTATTTGCAATCTATTTTCCTGACGCGTGTCGCATATTCCCGTACATTGAGATATCTCTGTTGTTTTGAATGTGTGTTGCAGCGTTATTGTTGGTTGACATGTGATTTTGGCAGCCTGCGCTGTCGTTGACTGTGACTGCGCAGTCGTCGTTCTGTGTTTGCGTGCTGATTGTATTAGTAGCGCTGTTTCGTGTTTGTAATGTTTATGCCATCATTTCTCGTAAGTGCTTCATATCTTGCTACAGTTGCGTTATTGTTGATATTTCGGTTGTCTCCTTCGATGATGTTGATGTTGGTATAGCTGATTTCGTGTGCCAGTCGTTGCTAACTGCCTTTCTCGTAGCACCTTCTTTAATTGCTCTACTTTTAACTCGCTAATTTTTGCCATTTTTTTGCCGTGAATACGCTTTGCCTTACCGTTGCTTACCTCGTATTGTTGTCTACTTATCGTTTCGTTTATGCACAATTGTGATGAAGAAAAACATTTACCTTCACAAATTCATTAACTTTGTTGCTATCGTTTATGCGCAGCCGTTACGTATTTCGTAAAAAAAACTAAAAAATATAGCTTCCTAATATCCAAGTGCTTGCATATTCTGCACTAAATATGTATGTACGTACGAATGTGACATTTATCCCACTTCTGAACTGAAAGACCACACACACAATTAAAACTACTTTATTTACTTTAATCACAAATAGTTATAGTATTAAAACGGTTTATAATAAGAGAACTTAAATTTATGTACCATACGTCTCTTTCAACTGTTGCTAGCAGGGATAATGGGATGCCCAACTCTTTCCAGTGTGAGAGCGCCTCAAAATTAGCGTTTTTATAACATTTTCCATTGTAGCCAGATCGGAATTTAAATTCAAATACCCATCATTTATTAAGATTAAATATTATTATACATGTATCCGTTAAACATATGCAGAAACTTTTTATACTCTCTTTTTGTGATTTTGTGATATATTAAACAATTGATTTCTGAACTTTCAATATGTAATCAAAAGAATAAATGTATTAGCTCTCAATTAATAAATGTTTTTAATACCACTTAGCATGACATCACAAAAGATATCATCACATACATTTCAATTTCGCGTTTTCTTTCATTTTCATTGTTTTCTAATTTTTGTTAGTGATCTTCAACAGCAGCACAAATCTCTCTGTTTACATATTTTTCTGTAGGATTTTAATCTGGCCGTCCCTCTTTTTCCAATTGCTAAACGTCAGACCTACTGAACTTTGACAGTTGCTTGAGTTCAGTAGGTTTTGACGTTTATCAATTGCGCTCTCATTTCCAGTGAGAGACGAGTATGGCATCTCCTTATCTCTGGTTGCTAACCAACTGAACCATGTTATGAAGGAGTAGGGAAAGTGACCATTCAAAGTACATTCTCACCTCTCAGGCTTACGTTCACAATAAAACCAACATGGCCGCCTCCAAAATAAAAAATGCTGTAATAATTATTTATAAATATTTTCAAGTTTTATTTTAAATTCATGTTTATTGCTGTTAACAAAGTATGATATTATACCATCTTAATATTCGTAAAAATCCGGTATATTTTTAAGAGTGTTAATTTACTTACTTTTCGGACCAACTGTTAATTTAACTATTGTAACTGAATTGGGTATTACAAGTCATAACAATTCTTTTGAAAAATATCAATTGTGATGAGTCACTTGAGGTGGTCAAGTCACTACCGGAATTTAATGGAAAACAAACTAAATACTAAGAAATAAAATTAAAACCCATAGCGGATCAGTTTCTACTCTCCCTGCGTCCAGGGATGCCTACTAGTTTGTAGCCAGCATCAGGCTGACTATCTTCTATTGAGTGGAATTGGTCGGAGGGTCCACGTCCATGTCCCTTTTCTTGATGCGTAGTACATATTCCACGTATGAGGCAATTTTCTGCCAGTTTTCGCCGCTAGCTATCATTTTTGCTATTAGGTTTTCCGTGTTTAGTTCTCCAATTTTGTTCTCTAGAGTTCTCCGAGCTTCATTTCATCGATGTCACTTAAATAAGGTATGGTTTGCATCATCCAGTGGTTCGTCTCCGTAAATACATGCAGGGCTCTCGGCTTTTTCCATGTTGTACAGGTATTTTCGAAAATACCCGTGGCCGGAGAGCATTAGTAGTTTTTACTGTGCCATATCTCTATATCTTTTATCAATTTGGCGGTCCATCATCCTTTGCGCTCCCTTGTCCCCCGATCTTGCCAAAACACGAGTGTTTGCTTCCTTGCTTGTTTTGTAGTTTCCATGTGTATTTGCGTTCCATCTTTCTTCCATAACCAGAGTTGTCTTCTCTCCTTTGAGAGTAGATCTATTGGGATTACGCAGCTTATCACTGTCGCTGCGTATTCGAAAACAGTGCATTAAACCGAGAGAGCATTTTGCGACAGGGAACTTATTCAATTATTGAATACTATAATAAGGTCAATGAAAAATTAACTATACTTATTAATAAAATGATAATGACTTACGGATTGGATAGTGCCGTAACTAAAGAATTAAACACAAAAAATAGGCGGGATGTGTTACGTATATTTATAAAAGGTCTAAATGGAAATTTAGCCAATATATTATTTTCATTATCACCAAGTGATTTGCCAAATCAAATAATATGCGAGCAATTTTCGCATCACAATTCGGGAAAAATCCGAATTATTACAGACAACGTACTAACAGCAATAACGGAAATATCAATAATAATTTACGGTTTCCACAAACCCAATTTCAAAGAGGCTACAACCAAAGGCCCTTACAACAAAACTTTCAAGCAAGACCTATCCCAATGGATGTCGCTCTCGAATCCAAAACAGACCACATTTTAACGTAAATAATAATGTACCGAATACAAGAATAAATACTACAGATAACCGACCATATTACAGCGCACAACTAAATTATCAACCACCAAATACAACACAAAGGATAAATAATATTAAAAAGGATAATTTTTTAGATCAAAACTAGCTTTGCCATATATCTTCTTACATGACAGGGTTAATGGCCAAAACTTTAAAATACTAGTTGATACGGGAGCAACAAGTTGCTATATAAAATCAGGAATTTATGGAATAAAAATGAATTAAATATATATAAAAGAGTAAAAACATTTAATGGATTTTCGATAATACGTTATTATCATTTTATTACTCTATTTGGTAAAAGACAAATTTTTTACGAAATCGAAAATTTAGAAGCAGACTTTTAACGGGATACAAATTTCTGAAAAAAATTAATGCAGTGATCAACTTGAAAGATAAAAAGTTGATAATAAATAATGAAAAGGAAGAAGATATATTTAGCTTAGGAAAGGAATCTGAGCAACATGAGAGTAAAGGAAATTTAAATAATTAAAACATTAAACGAAATATAATTACTTTGGGAGCAGAGACTCCTTAAGCGCCAGCTGAAGATTTATACCAGCACGATGAATATATTAAAAATAAAAAATATAATGTGGAACAAGAAAGTTCTACAACGCCAGTTGATGTACTTACCGACAATAAAGAAAATGATTGTATCGAAACAAAATTACTTTGGAGGAAGAATTCTCTGAAGCACCAGCCGAAGCAAAGCCTGGCATAAATAAAGAAAAAATTGAATATTTGAGGAATAAAATTTAATGTCTCTGGCGTGTTTAGTGCTTGATTTATCGCGCTTTTAGTAGTTTTTAACAGTACCGTTACATGGGGAGTGGGCGGGGTTGTCACCCGATTTCACCCATTTTCACACCGTAGGTAGAGATTCTAATAACATTTGCTTCCAGTGAATCTTGTTATTATTGCATTAGCGGTTTAGGAGATATGCACATTAAACCTATTAGGGGCGGGACCACGCCCACTTAAAAAAAAAAAGTTTAACTGCAGATGCCCCTCCCTATTCTGATCCTGTATACCAAATAAGAGTATTGTATCTTGTTGTGGAGCTTAGTTATGGCAAGTTATTTGTTTTTGATTAATGGCGTTTTGTGGGCGTGGCAGTGGTCCGATTACGCCCATCTGCAATACCAACCGTCTCACGGTACCAAGAAACATGTCTACCAAGTTTCATAAAGATATCTCAATTTTTACTCAAGTTAGAGCTTGCGGACGGACGGACGGACGGACGGACGTACAGACAGTCACCCGGATTTCAACTCGTCTCTTCATTCTGATCATTTATATATACATAACCCTATATCTAACTCGATTAGTTAGGTGAACAAAACTATTATACTCTGTAGCAACAGGTTGCGAGAGTATAAAAATGTTGAATTAAACATCCATTATTAAATGATATCGTGATTAAATTACAATCAAATTTGTAATCTTTTTGACTTGTATTAAAGGTCATAAGCTTAGTCTCAGTTTTATTGCTTGAAGTGAGATATACATAAGTATGAATGTGATATTAACTCCACCAAAGTGGCTAAATTTTATATTATAAGCTTAGGTGGCAAACGTCAACCAGAGAATCGGAATTCATTATATGAAGGTGTGAGGTTAAGACTTAGTATATACTAATTTCATTCTAATTCAGCGTCAAACCACATAATTTTTAAGAAATCGTTTCCACTTAATTTCGTTAAAATATCACGTTGATCAACCGGAACGATCTAAAGTCAGGTGGAAAGACGGAAATCATATATATATTGAGGATAGAGAAATATATTAATTTTGACATTGCTCAGCTATACTCGAGAACATATTTTTAAGCAATTTAATATATATACAAGTAAGGAAGGGCTAAGTTCGGATCTAACCGAACATTTTATACTCTCGCAAAGTCAAATGGTATACTCGTTTGAGATTTCTTTGTGGATTGACTGATATTTTCGGTAGAAGGTCAACTATAGGCACTGGGGTCCACATATTTAGTACTTAGGGGTTTGAACAGTTTTGGTTCGATTAAGACAATTTTTGGCCCCAAGGTGGCATACTTTAATTGCATTATTCACGCAAAGTTTTACCCCGATATAATCATTGTTACCTGATTTGCATAGTGGAAAGTGAAAGAATCAGATGGAATTGAAAATGGTGTTACATGGGAAGTAAGCGTGGTTGTAGTCCGATTTCGCCCATTTTCGCACTATGACATAGAAACATGAAAAGAACGTTATGCACCGAATTTGGTTGAAATCGGTTGAGCAGATCTCAAGATATGGGTTTTCACCTAAACGTGGGCTGTGCCACGCCCACTGTCTAATTTTGAACGCGGTTCCTATAAAGTCATCTCATATCATCTCAGAGATAAAATTTAATGTCTCTGCCGTGTTTAGTGCTTGATTTATCGCGCTTTTAGTAGTTTTTAACAGTACCGTTATATGGGGAGTAGGCGGAGTTGCCACTCGATTTCAACTATTTTCACACCGTCAATAGAAGTGCTTAAAACATTTGCTTCTAGTGAATTTTGTTATTATAGCAGTAGCGGTTTAGGAGATACGCACATTAAACCTATTAGAGGCGGGACCACGCCCACTTTTTAAAAAAGAATTTTAACTGCAGATGCCCCTCCCTAATGTGATCCTGTGTACCAAATAGCAGTCTTGTATCTTATTGCGGAGCTTAGTTATGGCAAGTTATTTGTTTTTGATTAATGGCGTTTTGTGGGCGTGGCAGTGGTCCGATTACGCCCATCTGCAATACCAACCGTCTCACGGTACCAAGAAACATGTCTACCAAGTTTCATAAATATATCTCAATTTTTACTCAAGTTAGAGCTTGCACGGACGGACGGACGGACGGAAAGTGAAAGAATCAAGTGGAATTTAAAATGGTGTCATATGGAAAATAGTCGTGGTTGTAATCAGATTTCGCCCATTTTCGCACCATAACATAGAAATATAAAAAGAATGTTATGTTTGGTTGAAATCGGGTAAAAAGATCTTAATTATTTATTAATAACCCAACGATTACCCTCCTCCCGCGGAACCGACGCGAGGGGCGCAATCCGCATACGTGCGGAATTAGCCGAGTCAGAAAAGGCAAGAGAGTTTTTTAAGTGTTGAGATCTAAAACTGCTCAGCTACAGAAACAAAAATCTCAACAGCTAAGATCCAAGTTACACTATAATAAATTGTTACATATTCATTTATTAAGAGAAAACAATAAAGTCTTTTTAATTTTGAAAAGTGGGTCAGATAAGTCAAATGTGCTGGAATGAGAATTAAAATCATGGCATATACGGCAGAATGGCTCGTTTAGTTCAAAATTTGATCTACAGGATTTTAGCAGTAAAGGTCTAAACTGCCTCGAAAGGCGAACCGGGATATTCAATTTAATTTCAGACAGGGGAAAAGAACTGCAAACTGTTCCATTCAAGATTTTCACTAAGAATATTATGCCAAGCATTTCCCTACGACTAGAAAGTGTAGGTAGATTAATAAGTTTTAAACGACTAGTGTATGGAGGTAGACTTGCCCTAGAATGCCATCGGAAATGCGCTAAGGCGAAAAGTAAAAATTGTTTTTGAACCGACTCTAACTTGTCAGAATGGATTCGGTAGCTAGGGTTCCATACAACCATATTCCAATATAGGTCTAACCAAAGTTGTATAAAATGTTTTAGTAATATACGGATCTCTAAATTCTTTAGACCAACGTGTAACAAAACTCAGGACAGCTTTTGCTTTCAAGGCCATGGTATCAATATGAAGACTAAAACAAGTAAGGAAGGGCTAGGTTCGGATCTAACCGAACATTTTATACTCTCGCAAAGTCAAATAGTATACTCGTTTGAGATTTCTTTGTGGATTGACTGATATTTTCGGTAGAAGATTAACTATAGGCACTGGGGTCCACATATTTAGTACTTAGGGGCTTAAACAGTTTTGGTTCGATTTAGACAATTTTTGGCCACAAGGTGGCATACTTTAATCGTATTATTCACGCAAAGTTTTATCCCGATACTGTCGTTGTTGCCTGATTTACATAGTGGAAAGTGAAAGAATTAGATGGAATTTAAAATGGTGTTATATGGGAAGTAGGCGTGGTTGTAGTCCGATTTCGCCCATTTTCACACTATGACATAGAAACATGAAAAGAACGTTATGTACCGAATTTGGTTGAAATCAGTTAAGCAGATCTCAAGATATGGGTTTTCACCTAAAAGTGGGCTGTGCCACGCCCACTGTCCACTTTTGAATGCGGTTCCTATAAAGTCGACTCATACCATCCCAGAGATAAAATTTAATGTCTCTGGCGTGTTTAGTGCTTGATTTATAGCGCTTTTAGTAGTTTTTAACAGTACCGTTATATGGGGAGTGGGCGGAGTTGCCACCCGATTTCAACTATTTTCACACCGTCAATAGAAGTGCTAAAAACATTTGCTTCTAGTGAATTTTGTTATTATAACATAAGCAGCTTAGGAGATATGCACCTTAAACCTATTAGAGGCGGGACCACGCCCACTTTTTAAAAAACAGTTTTAACTGCAGATGCCCCTTTCTAATGTGATCCTGTGTACCAAATAACAGTCCTGTATCTTATTGCGGAGCTTAGTTATGGCAAGTTATTTGTTTTTGATTAATGGCGTTTTGTGGGCGTGGCAGTAATCCGATTACGCCCATCTGCAATACCAACCGTCTCACGGTACCAAGAAACATGTCTACCAAGTTTCATAAATATATCTCAATTTTTACTCAAGTTAGAGCTTGCACGGACGGACGGACGGACGGAAAGTGAAAGAATCAAGTGGAATTTAAAATGGTGTCATATGGAAAATAGTCGTGGTTGTAATCAGATTTCGCCCATTTTCGCACCATAACATAGAAATATAAAAAGAATGTTATGTTTGGTTGAAATCGGGTAAAAAGATCTTAATTAATTATTAATAACCCAACGATTACCCTCCTCCCGCGGAACCGACGCGAGGGGCGCAATCCGCATACGTGCGGAATTAGCCGAGTCAGAAAAGGCAAGAGAGTTTTTTAAGTGTTGAGATCTAAAACTGCTCAGCTACAGAAACAAAAATCTCAACAGCTAAGATCCAAGTTACACTATAATAAATTGTTACATATTCATTTATTAAGAGAAAACAATAAAGTCTTTTTAATTTTGAAAAGTGGGTCAGATAAGTCAAATGTGCTGGAATGAGAATTTAAATCATGGCATATACGGCAGAATGGCTCGTTTAGTTCAAAATTTGATCTACAGGATTTTAGCAGTAAAGGTCTAAACTGCCTCGAAAGGCGAACCGGGATATTCAATTTAATTTCAGACAGGGGAAAAGAACTGCAAACTGTTCCATTCAAGATTTTCACTAAGAATATTATGCCAAGCATTTCCCTACGACTAGAAAGTGTAGGTAGATTAATAAGTTTTAAACGACTAGTGTATGGAGGTAGACTTGCCCTAGAATCCCATCGGAAATGCGCTAAGGCGAAAAGTAAAAATTGTTTTTGAACCGACTCTAACTTGTCAGAATGGATTCGGTAGCTAGGGTTCCATACAACCATATTCCAATATAGGTCTAACCAAAGTTGTATAAATTGTTTTAGTAATATACGGATCTCTAAATTCTTTAGACCAACGTGTAACAAAACTCAGGACAGCTTTTGCTTTCAAGACCATGGTATCAATATGAAGACTAAAACAAGTAAGGAAGGGCTAGGTTCGGATCTAACCGAACATTTTATACTCTCGCAAAGTCAAATAGTATACTCGTTTGAGATTTCTTTGTGGATTGACTGATATTTTCGGTAGAAGGTCAACTATAGGCACTGGGGTCCACATATTTAGTACTTAGGGGCTTAAACAGTTTTGGTTCGATTTAGACAATTTTTGGCCACAAGGTGGCATACTTTATTCGTATTATTCACGCAAAGTTTTATCCCGATACTGTCGTTGTTGCCTGATTTACATAGTGGAAAGTGAAAGAATCAGATGGAATTTAAAATGGTGTTATATGGGAAGTAGGCGTGGTTGTAGTCCGATTTGGCCCATTTTCACACTATGACATATAAACATGAAAAGAACGTTATGTACCGAATTTGGTTGAAATCAGTTAAGCAGATCTCAAGATATGGGTTTTCACCTAAAAGTGGGCTGTGCCACGCCCACTGTCCAATTTTGAATGCGGTTCCTATAAAGTCAACTCATACCATCCCAGAGATAAAATTTAATGTCTCTGGCGTGTTTAGTGCTTGATTTATAGCGCTTTTAGTAGTTTTTAACAGTACCGTTATATGGGGAGTGGGCGGAGTTGCCACCCGATTTCAACTATTTTCACACCGTCAATAGAAGTGCTAAAAACATTTGCTTCTAGTGAATTTTGTTATTATAACATAAGCGGCTTAGGAGATATGCACCTTAAACCTATTAGAGGCGGGACCACGCCCACTTTTTAAAAAACAGTTTTAACTGCAGATGCCCCTCCCTAATGTGATCCTGTGTACCAAATAACAGTCCTGTATCTTATTGCGGAGCTTAGTTATGGCAAGTTATTTGTTTTTGATTAATGGCGTTTTGTGGGCGTGGCAGTAATCCGATTACGCCCATCTGCAATACCAACCGTCTCACGGTACCAAGAAACATGTCTACCAAGTTTCATAAAGATATCTCAATTTTTACTCAAGTTAGAGCTTGCACGGACGGACGGACGGACAGACAGTCACCCGGATTTCAACTCGTCTCTTCATCCTGATCATTTATATATATATAACCCTATATCTAACTCGATTAGTTTTAGGTGATACAAACAACCGTTAGGTGAACAAAACTATTGTACTCTGTAGCAACAGGTTGCGAGAGTATAATTAAGCTTAGGGTCCATATTACTCCCAAATCAACATAGTTAAAAACTTGCTCTAGAATATGGTGTTTTATAACATAAGAAGAGTGGTGCACAGATCTACGGGAAAAGCACATCATCTTACATATATTGAGATTCAATGGCAAATCATTACTATCACATCATGCAACCAACTTGTTTAAGTCAGTTTGCAACAGACACCTTTCCTCAGTTGAAGAGTATGATTTAAAAAGCTTTACGTCGTCAGCGTATAATAAAATTTTTGAGAATTCTATTACTGAAGAGATATCGTTAATAAATAACAGGAACAGAATCGGGCCAAGATGACTACCGTGCGGAACACCTGAAGAAACATTAATTGTATCTGAAAGTGTATCCTCAAATATCACTCGTTGTGTTCTATTATAAAGATAGGAAGATACCCATTGAAGGAATTTTGGCTGAAAGCCCAGCAGATCAAGTTTATGTATGAGAATCGAGATATTTACTTTATCGAAAGCTTTGCTAAAGTCTGTGTATATAACATCCGTATGCTTATGTTCCCTGAAACCCAATGATACGTGGTTTACAAATTCAAGTAAGTTTGTTATAGTCGAATTCCGTTTACGAAATCCTTGTTGAGATGAGGAAATTAACGGAGAAATCGAAAAGGTTATATGGTTAGTGATGATAGCTTCAAAAAGTTTAGGTATAACTGATAGTTTTGCGACACCTCTATAGTTTTCAATGTTGGATCTAAATCCACTTTTATGCAATGGAATTATAAATGACTGTATATTGAACATATTGAAGGAAATATGCCGTGTTTAAGAGAGGAATTAAATATCCTTGTCAAAGAAAGGTAAATATATTTGGCACTAATTTTTAGGAAGCATGAGGGTATCATGTATGGGCCATAACTAAAAGATGGTTTTAACTTATTTAAATTAAGTAGGACGTCTTCTTCAGAAATAATTGGAGCTTTAATTAAAGTATTCGAACACAGCACGTGCTGATAAGAAAAAGTTTTGGAAGAATTATTACAGTAGTTTGACTTGAAAAATTCTGTAAACATATTGGATATAATATCTTTGTCACTTGAAATGATAGATTTGTATTTCATCGCGGACGGAAATTTGGAAATCCTGCGTGTGGAGTTGACGAAATCATAAAACGATTTTGGTTTATTTACAATATTCTTTTTTACCTTTTTTATGTAATTATTATAACATTTTTTGTTTAGGTCAAAATATTGTCGACGCATTAGAGAATATTTAGAATAGTCGACAAGTGAACCGGTTTTTTTTAAAATGTTTAAAGGCTCGAGTTTTACTGTTTTTCAATTTATATAACTCTTTCGAAAACCACAGACTTATACTTTTGCTTTTATTAACAATTACTATTGGAACATACTTTTCAAATAATGTTATTAAAATGAGAGACACTCAATTCAATGTCACCATTATAATTAGGCCAAGTTATTGTAGAAAGTCAAGATATGGCTTTTCACCTAAAAGTGGGCGGTGTCACGCCCACTGTCTAATTTTGAACGCGGTTCCTATAAAGTCATCTCATACCATCCCTGAGATAAAATTTAATGTCTCTGGCGTGTTTAGTGCTGGATTTATCGCGCTTTTAGTAGTTTTTAACAGTACCATTACATGGGGTTGTCACCTGATTTCACCCATTTTCACACCGTAGGTAGAGGTGCTAAAAGCATTTGCTTCCAGTGAATTTTGTTATTATAGCTTTAGCAGTTTAGGAGATATGCACATTAAACCTATTAGGGGCGGGACCACGCCCACTTAAAAAACAATTTTAACTGCAGATGCCCTTCCCTAATGTAATCTCGTGTACCAAATCACAGTCTTGTATCTTATTGCGGAGCTTAGTTACGACAATTTATTTGTTTTTGATTAATGGCATTTTGTGGGCGCGGCAGTGGTCCGATTACGCCCATCTGCAATACCAACCGTCTTACTGTACCAAGAAACATGTGTACCTAGTTTCATAAAGATATCTCAATTTTTACTCAAGTTACAGCTTGCACGGACGGACAGACGGACGGACGGACAGACAGTCACCCGGATTTCAACTCGTCTCTTCATCCTGATCATTTATATATACATAACCCTATATCTAACTCGATTAGTTTTAGGTGATACAAACAACCGTTAGGTGAACAAAACTATTATACTCTGTAGCAACATGTTGCGAGAGTATAATGAAAAGATGGCATACCATTATTGAGAAATATGCTCCAAAAATGATTTATAAGCCGGGAAAAATTAATGTAGTCGGAAAAATTAATGTAGGATGCCTTATCCCGACCAAACTTAAATAATATAACTGATGATTCATCAGAAATGGACACACAGCATTCAGCAGAGAGCTCTGAAAATACACAAATTTAAGAAACTAAAAAACCATAGAATCAATTCAAGCAACGAATACTTCTTAGTAAAGGTCGCTTTACCATTTACGAATCTATTGATGATTTTAATAAAACTAGACATATTATCGAATATGATACACTTGAACATTTAATGACCATTCTAAAAGAATTCTTACAACCAAATATTGTAACTGCAATATATTGTACACCAGAAGACTTATATGAAATAAAGGTTAAGTTAAAAGAAACATTTAATAACAAGTTTTTATTTACAAAAAATTTTCCCATGGATATACCAAACAAGGAATACCAAGGAACAATAATAGAGCAAACGCATAACAGAGCGCACAGGGGCTTTGACGAAAATATTAAACAAATCTCAACTTTTTACTATTAGCCCGAAATGCATACACAATATACAGAATACATTAGAAAGTGTGGAATTTGTAATAAAAATAAATATGTATACATTCCTATTACAGGTATACATATAAAAATACCTATTGGAGAGGTCCCTATACCTAAAGAGGAGAGAATACAAATACACAGATATATTTTATGCACCATCTCATTAAAATTCATTACATGTATCAATAGTTGTTCAAAGTTTTTGGTTATTAAGCAAATTGAAGATAATATTAAGTGTTAGAGATATTACAAGGGTTCCCTAATGTAAAGAGAATAACAATTGATAATGAACCAGGATTTACTACGGTACAATTTAAACCCCTGATGCAGAGAATTCAGATCGAAATTTATTTCTGCAACCCAAATCATAGCACCACAAATGGTTAGATAGAGAGGGTACATTCAAAAATTATTGAAATATCACGATGTATAAAACAAGAATATAATTTAATCATCTTTTCGGAATCTATATATAGAGCCGCTCAACAATACAATAAAACTATACATTCGATAACAGATAAGAAACCATTCGAAGTCCTTTATAGTAAGGTGTCTCCTGATAATTTACCAGACAAACTTTTTTAGCACAAACTAGGATGCTAGAAAGACAAAATAAAAATAGATTTAACAAAACATATTTATGGGAAGATGTTATATATAGAAAAATAATAGGGAGAGAAATAAGCTAAAGCCTAGATACAAGAAACAAGTAATAAAAGAAGATTTAGGGAATAAGGTTACAATTAACTACAGAAATAGAACAGTACATAAAAATAATATTAAAAAAGTAATAAAAGAAGATTTAGGGAATAAGGTTACAATTAACTACAGAAATAGAACAGTACATAAAAATAATATTAAATCTTGAATATATATTTTCAGAAAATAATACCCTTAATATATATTATATATCTCCCTTCCGCTTTTTTGCTCTTCATTCAATGCTTTATAAAAAGTGTTACAGTGATCGGATTTAGTTAAAATATGCGCCGTTTTGTTCGATGATCTGTTTCCATCTAGACGGCAACTTCATAATACCTTCCTCGTAGAAGCCCCCCTCCTTATTTGCGAAGAATTCGGACAGCCCCTTTTCACAAGCCTCTTTTGAGTTCAACTTCACACCACCAAGGGCATTCGCCATGGACAGGAACAGGTGGTAATCACTTGGCGCTACGTCCGGGCTATATGGTGGATGCGATAAAACCACCCATCCGAGCTCCCGTAGCTTCTGACGAGTCATCAATGAAGTGTGTGGTCTGGCGTTGTCCTGGTGGAACACTACACCCTTCCTGTTGGCCAATTCTGGACGCTTCTGGTCAATCGCCTGCTTCAAGCGGTCCAGTTGTTCGCAGTAGATGGTAGAATTAAGCGTCTGGCCATATGGGAGCAGCTCATAGTGGATGATTCCCTTCCAATCCCACCAAACACACAGCAAAACCTTCCTGGCCGTCAATCCCGGCTTGGCCACTGTTTGGGACGATTCATCGGCCTTCGACCACGACCGTTTTCGCTTGATATTGTCGTATGTGATCCATTTTTCGTCGCCAGTCACCATCCGCTTCAAGAATGGGACGAGTTCGTTCCATTTCAGCAGCATATCGCAGGCGTTGATTCGGTCCAGAAGGTTTTTTTGCGTCAAATTATGCGGCACCCAAACATCAAACTTTTTTTTGTATCCAGCCTTCTGCAGATGGTTCAAAATGGTTTGGTGACTAACTCCCATCTCCTGGGCGATGTCACGAGATGCCATATGCCGGTCTAACTCGATGTATTCCATGATTTGATCGGTATTTGTCGTCACATGTCTTCCGCCGGCTGGCTTATCCATGGTGTCGTTTTCACCGGCTCTGAATCGTCGAAACCATTACTCCGCGGTTCGAAGTGATAGAGTACCATCCCCCAAAATACCATTAATCTCACGGAACGTTTCTCTAGCGGATTTGCCTTTAACGAAGGAAAACTTTAAAATAGCGCGAATTTCGGCGTTAGTGAACTCCATGTTTACACGTCTATAACTGTTGAACGCAATATCCAAACTAATCATGTATAGCGTTGTTTTGTAGGTTATGTCAAGACCTTTCAAATTATGTATAGTGTTGCGAGATACGAGCTCTGTAGCGCTTTGTACATAGCCGCGAAATTTAAAAGACAAAAAAGCGGAAGGGATATATATGACAACCTTATATTTCTTAAATTAATTGTTCAAACAATGACGGACATCGTGGACTAACAAGAGAGGATTATGTCTTATTAGAGGACGGAGTCGTAGCTTTATATAATGACTATGGCGACATTTTTCACATTACTAATTTAACTTATTTTAGAGAATATATAAATTCAGATAAAAGTTATAGTAATAAAAGATACAGATATAATAATTTACAAGGGAATAATGAATATGCGGTAGCATACATTAATAATTTAGATACACAACCAGAAATTGAAATTATCGAAACTTTATTAGAGCAAATACAAAAGGAAGATACAAGATATAAAAGAGGGATAAATGAATTAGGGACACTATGAAAGTGGATAGTAGGAACACCAGATCATGACGGTTTAGTGTTAATAAATAATAAGTTGAACAATTTAATTGAAAATAACAATAAACAATACACAACAAAGTCGTAAATTTTTAAAATGATCAGTCAATTAACAGAAACAATTAAATATGTAAACGAAAATTCACATGTTAAACTTCTAATGAAAAGGAAATATCAATTTTTAATAACTGAACTACAAAATGTGATTCATACGATAGCTATGGCAAAAATATAATATAGATAAGAAATATAATACAAAATGAACACGGACGATTGACTATATCTGATTTAGGGGACATTTCTAACTTTAAGATATTACAAAATAAAGACGTATAAATTATAAATGATTGCAAATACTATGAAGTAAGAGCAATCACAAGAACACGGTAAATTAGTAATTGGAAAAGGAATATATTAATATAAGAAATTGTAAAAAATAAATGATAAACACCTATTGTCAAATTAATAATACAAATACTTGCCTATTAGATATTTTGTCCAGAAGAAACGGTAAATGTAAAAAATTCAAAGAAAAAAATAAAGAAATAGATGTAATTAAAGAAGGAGCAATATTACTCTCTGGAAATAACACAGTTGATGGCTATACCATAAATGGAGTTTATCTTGTTACTTTTGAGAATTATACAAATATTAACAATGTTATACATGACAACGTCGAGTGTAAAATTTGGAAATATTTAAAGAATAATCCTATTAATAATTTTGAAATTATAGAATATATTGAAACAACAAATAAAGAAATGAAATTTGAAAACATAAATATTTTAGCTGAACGAATGAAAGTTAATTGTTAAACAATTAAAAAACTTTGAAATTATAAAATGGTTTTAAAACGGTGTAGGTTTCCAGGGTTGCGCAGAAAAAGACTCGGCTGATTCACTTGCGACGGCGACCGATCGATCGATCGGCACGTATCAAGCCGTCGATCCTTTTTGTTGATTGGACAGAGTGGTGAGTTCGTGTGTGTTGGTATCCCTCGTTGAGTTGTGTGAAGTTGTATGTATTGGTGTGTGGTGTTTTCGGGAGTGGATGGTATTGTTGTGGTGAGTTGGAGTGTATCCGTGTTGCTTGTGTGATGTGATGCTTGTATAGGGATGTTCGACGGGAAGGTTTATAGCTCATTTAGCCATCCCGGCCACCTTAGGCGAATGTGTGCTTCATTTCGGTGACTCCTCAGTCGGGATGCAGAAGGGGCTTCTGGTCGTCGGTGCTGTATCGCCCGAGTTGATGGTGGTTATCTGCTTAGAGGGGCAGGCCGCCAACTGATGTCACGTCTCGGATTGCGATGCAGCCTGCGGCATATTTGGCACAGATTGACGGACACGCACTCTTAAGTACTATGTGCCGCTGTCAAACAATTGAGACAATGCCCATGAGCCTGGGCAATATGCTGGCGTTGCATCGGTTGCATTCCCCTGAAAATGTTGCTATGTTGTAGTCGGTGAAGGCGACGAAACGGTTATTCATAACGTTTTCGAGATTTTTATCGGTTTATCGTTAATCTTTTTCGTTATTCAGGGGTGTTGTGGAATCCAAGACAGATTTGCGTAGTTGTCAGAATTGCAAAACAATTCTGATTTTGAATGGTGTCACAGAATCTGATTGGATTTGCGTCTTTTCGAAGATATGCAAAACCAATATTCGAATCAGCTTTTTACTAATGTGACCAAAATTTGCAAATGAATAAATTAGGAAGTGTTTTATAAATTTGAAATGCTGAATGAAGTCTACTAAAGTTTACAATGAGTTTCGCTATTTTAGCTTTTATTATATTTGAAGAAAAAAAGTAACGAAAAAAATAAAAGGAATATATTAAAAGATCACAGTAATCCACTTGATGATTTATATCACATTATCGACTGAATAAAGACGCATTTAGGTGTTATATTACGTTTGTTATGTTGTGTAAATTCTCTTAAAATATCTTGATTTTTTTGACAAACTCAAAAATTATGACATTTTTGGTTTTATTCTTATGTTTTCCCTTATAGCAATAACGATAAGTTAAATCTTAACAAAAATATAAATTGTTCAGGAGTCTTCCAACGATATTTTTATGGAGTTCCTTATGTACTCTTCCTTTCATCGGCAGCTGAAATCGTGATGGAGAGTTTCAATTCGTTCCCAGCGATTTAATAAGGATAGCGACTCCACGCCTGGCTCAGGTATGGCCAGATTGGGTGTTTCTTTGAGAAAGTACCCTGGCTGTGTTAAGGCTGTGAAATCTGAGGGATCTTGCGAGAAGGTGGTGAGAGGCCGTGAAATTCGAAATTCGAATTAATAATATAGTGAACGCTTCATAATTGAATACACCCATATAAGAACCAATTGGGGGGATAAACTGCCAGTTAATGCCTTGAGGCGCCGTACTTTTGTACAGTCTCAGCTGAGACTTGTTGGCTAAAGTCCACAAACCGATTTTCGGTGGCTCTTTGAGCGCCGATAAAGGTTTTACCGTTGCCGCTCATTATATTCGATGGAAAACTGCGTCGTCCGCGAAGCGAGCAAATGCCGGAAGGAAAGCCTGCTTTGTCAGATAAGTACAAAGTTCAAGGTGTACTGCTTTTATCGTAAAATAGACAAAGACAGCTACATAGCCTTTCATCAGAGTGGGAGACCTTAATATGGACGCATTTATTTGAAATGGCCCAGCAAAATCGACACCTGTGATGGAGAAAGGCAGAGAAAAGTTGCAGCGTTCCGCTGCCATAATCTGTGCTCGCATCTTTTGCTTATGCGTGGTTGCACAAGAAAATTAACTTCTTTATTTGGGGATTAAGGCGGGGAATGTAAAATTCCTGGCGGATATGTTGCATGAGGCGATGTTAGGCATGAAGCATTAATATGTGGATATAATTGATGAGTAATGTGGCAGTCGAGACTTCTCTGGCACAATTTTGTTAGGTGCGTCACTGTATCGCATTGGGAGTTTGCTGATCCCTTGATTTTGATTTTGAGTTGCTCTATAAATATGAAGATGTAAGCAATTACTCTTAATGCTCGGGGGAACGATGAAAATCGTTCAGGGATGTCGGTATCATCCAGTGTTGTATGAAAACTTTCGATTTTTCGACTCTCTTGGGCAATTATGTTACGCATGGGTGATTGTAACCAATAATCGGGAGATTATATCAACCATCGGGGGCCATTCCATCAGAGGGTGGTAAGAGTGACAAGGTACAGGGGTTTTCACCCTCTTGTACCTAGATCAGCTGGCTACGTGTCGCCAAGTGGCTGAACCTACTAGGTTACGTTCGATTGGAAATGTACGTCTTCCATGCATATGGTGGTTTTTCTAACTAGGCTTATACAATTTCAGAATCGGACCACAGATATAATTTGTATTTTCCCATGTTTAAATGCATTTGCACCATGGATGCTAATTTAAAAAGTAGTAGCGCGCCACATAGTTCAAGTCGTGGTAGACTTACTGTTTCTAGATGAGCTACTTTTGCTTTTGCCACTAGTAAGTGGCTTGTGATCGCAACGTCGCTTTGTGTGCGATTATATAGTGGCGCAATATGCTTTTTGAGAGATGTTATAGAAGCCGTGTAGTTCGACTTTGTGTTTAATTTACCCATCTTGGGATTTGTATCTGTGAGATACCATTTATATTGTTCGCGAACTGGGACCACTTCTTTAAACGAAGTGGTTTTACTTGTTCGTCCTAGTCGGTTCCAACTAGCCATTATTCTTGTATTAGAATTTTGGCTTGAATCATAATTGGCGAAAGCCATCCTGGGGTCGAAAATTTTTGCCACGGAGGATACAATTTTCCATTTTGTTATGGCGGATAATGCAGATATTGACTCTGTAGTGTATTAAAACTGGTCAGATATCGCATTCCAGCGAATCCCCAGAGTTTTTGTTGAACTTTCCTTTTCGAATTTAAGGAAATTAGTGTCCAACAGATATTTTTAGGTATTTCCTTTAAGATATTAGGGTGATTCGCCGTTATTTTTTTAACGGAAACCCTGCGGTTTTGAGGGCTTGCGTCACTTGTGCTAGCGACTCGTATGCTTGTGAGAGACTGTGACTTCCAGACAAGATATCGTCTACATACGTTTGTGTTTTTAATACCTCGGTTGCCAGAGAAAATTTTGACTTGGTATTTTCTGCCAATTCGTGGAGTGTTGGAATGGCTAAGAATAGAGCACAGTTAACGCCGAAGGTCACTGTTTTTAATTTGTAGTCGCGTAGTGGAATATTGGTGGATTGTCGGAAAATAAGGCCAGTGTGTTCGGAAATTGTTGTTTTAGTGGTAGTCGTACTTTTGGGTGGTTTATGTAAACGGCTGTAACCATGTCCTGGAAGGACGGCAGTTGATCTTAACCACTATGAAATATTTTTGTGTCACATGCGGGCACCTTGAGATGGATACATGAACTTGCCACATATGAACTTGCCTCTTACCGACCTTTATCTGACCACGTAGTTGTTGTTTTGAGATTTCCCCAACTTGAGTGGTCATGGTGGTAACTGGTTCCGTAACTAATCCACTTAGGATCCAACCAAAAATAGTATTTTGTGCCAGAAGTGTGTTTGAAATTTTCTCGATACCTTCGAGTATTATCTGTGGTATAAGATCGCTGAATTATAGAAGATCTATTTGAGCGGGAGTGTTGCAGTTGGGATCTGCTAGCTTTAGGTGTGAAACCTTTTGCCAATGCTTGCTGTTTATGTGATAGCTTTGAAGCATATTTGTAAGTTGCGGTAAGACTATAGCTTCTGCTTTTATGCGCTTATCCGCTTAGGCGGAAATTAAAGTAATGGGGCAGATTATATTTGAGTTTTGGACTACTCTTCCGCCCATTTCCGTGATTTTAAAATTGGCTAGTTTTGTTGGCAGTTGTAGTATATTTTGTGCCCTAGACGCTATAAATGATCGTTTGGATCCTTGGTCTATTAAGGCCCTAAGCTTAAACAATTCTCCTCGGTTTTCGATGGAGACGACTGCTGTGGGTAGTAGTACTTTACTTTGATTTTCGCTGTGTAGGTTTTTAATGCCTTTGCTTCTTGGCAATTTTCGGGATTTCGCTGTTCGCTCTTTTCATATTTGCGCTGTTTGGGGGTGAGCTGGAAAATGTGCTGTAATGCAGCATTGAATGATATCGTTTATGACAATAAACGTAATTAAATTTGCTTTCGCACTCTTTAAGTGTATGCGCATATGACTGGCAGATGTACAAAGTCTTTTTGTTTTTACAAAATTATTTCGGCCTGCTTGACCTTTTGTTTTGTATCGGAGGTGACACAATTTTTGTGCTTTTGTTAATTTTGGGTGGTTTATGTAAACGGCTGTAAACATGTCCTGGAAGGATGGCAGTTGATCTTATCCACCATGAAATATTTTTGTGTCACATGCGGGCATATTGAGATGGATACATGAACTTGCCTCTTGACTTTGTACTCGTGGCAGCTCTACTCGCTCAGTAGGTGCAATTGCTTTAATTAGTTTTAGTTGATCAGAAATCATTGCTTTAGTTCCTCAAATTGGTCTAAGCAGTTTTCATATTTGGCGTTAACCGAGGATTTAAATTTTCTGGTAGATTGAGTCGTCAGATTCTACTATGGCGTCATATGAAGACGTATCCAAAAATTTTCAAGATTGTCTTTTTTGATTTCTAATACCGAATTAGAATTTTCTTGAATCGGAGAAGATGAAAAATATAAAATGAGGATTAACTTTTGCTTTCTAGCACTTTGCTTTGAGCGTGCAGTTTCTGTAAGTGTACATGGACTTTTATCATCTGAAATCATCTCTGGTACTTTTAACAACTGATATATATTTGATTATTTTGAGTCTGAGCTCATTTAAAAAGATATCCCGAAATTATTTAAAATATTTTCATCTTGCGATATTTTTTTTAAATTTATTTATCTTGTTTTGTTTTAAATATGTTCCGCTTGTATATAATTTACTTACTAACCCGCACTTTTTATTTATTATTATTTTTTATGTCCTTATGTAGGTATGTATTTATGTACTTGTGCAGTTGAGAGCTCGTAGAAGAGATCAATGCACTTCGTACCTATGTATGAACGAATTGTTTGACTTTGATGTTTGTACGCAACCCTGCTGGGTTTTGCAAGGTGTATTGCGGAGTATGTGCCAATGTGGACTTTGAATGTATACTATACGCAATCCTACTTGTTCTTTTGTTTTCCAAAGGACAAGGGGTATTGCGGGATGTATGCCAATATGGACTTTGAGTATACTTGTAAAATGTACAAACGTATTGTATATGAACCAATATGTATGTAAATATATGATTCCCAAAACTATTATAATATAATATTTTATTTTTAACTTTTGTTATTAATAATGCGTAATTTATCGCACCGTTTATATAAGTGTGTATCTGACGGTCAATTAAAATTTTTTTTTTTAATTTTATTTAATTGTACCCTATGTAGGGTACTAAGCGGTAGGCATGATTTTCTGCTTTATGTATTTTAAAATGTCCGTATATATGTATGAACGCTGTGCGGAGAGAGCGAAAAATTGCGATTGGTAATGTTCCGATATTTTACCGTATGCACTTCTGTACGTATCAATTTATAATCTTGTACAAGTATATTAAAATATATAAGATTTAATGTATGTATATGTATTGCTCATGGCAATTATATAAAATGTATTTTCAAATAAATATGTATGCATATTTGTAAATTTCTGTTTGATTTTTTTTTTCTCTTTCTCTGTTAGGTTCTCAATTTGCCTTAGCTTACTTGTTTTGACGCAATCCTGCTTATTGATTTGTTAAGCGTAAAGGGCATTGCCGGAAAAGTTTGCACTTGAAATATTTTGGTATGTTTCTGGAAACTTAAAGTGTGTTTTTAATACTCAAATGTAAGCATATAAGGAAATCCCTTTATGTAATATGTTTATTTTCGATACACGTATATATACAATATCTATATACATGTATATATATGCAGAGATATATATATATAATATGTACCAAATTGTTTTCGGCTTTTCCCGTAAATTGAGACAGTTTGGTGACCGTTATATTTAAGTATTATTTTAGTTTTTTATATGGAAAAAAACGTAATTTGCCTTACATATATATAAATATAATCATGAAGTGGAAGCGATACAACTCACTTTGATTTCCTGCAGGGGTTGTGGGAGATATAACGTATGTGGATGTTACAAAGTTTGGTTGTTCCAGCTGATGGATTATATGTATTTTGTATCGCGCCCGCTTATTTGATATATGTTTTGTATTAAGATTCGCGCCCGTTTTGTTATTTTTATTGATTTATTTGTTTTTAATATTTATTGTACTTTTTATATTTTTTAGCATTATTCCTTTTAGTTATATGTGTATATGCACTGCACTGCACTTATTTTGCACTTATATATGTACATATGTAATTTTACTTTGCAACAGCACTTTGTTGGTTTTGTTTTACTGAACACTTTTAGTTATATGTGTATATGCACTGCAGTTATTTTGCACTCATATGTGTACATATGTAATTTTACTTTATAACAGCACTTTGTTTTACTGAATTTTTTGTTATTTATATTATTTGCATGTGCATTGCTGTTACGTTACTGTAATTTTGCTTTTTTTTGTGGGTAACTGCACTGTATTTCTCATTTCTTTGGCTTTTCACTTATTTTGGCAATGTGTGTTTCACAGCCTTTCACTTTAAATTTTTTTTTTAAACACCCATAGTGCCTTCCACTAGGGCCGAAGGACCATATTTAGTTTGATGCTAATTTGCACAAAAAAAAACATTCACTACTTTCACTTACACACTTGCTCCCGAATAAAATGTAAAAAAATTAAGACGAAAAAGGATTTTCAAATCCGCAATTTTAATATATTTATTACAATCGTTTTACATAATTCAATGTCACTTTGAAACTATAAAATGGTTTTTAAAAACGGTGTAGGTTTCCGGGGTTGCGCAGAAAAGGACTCGGCTAATCCACTTGCGACGGCGAACGATCGAAAAAAAGGGGCCCGTATCCAGTCGTCGATCCTTTTTGTTGATTGGGTAGCGTGGTGAGATCGTGGGTGGTGTGTGTTGGTATCCCTCGGTGAGTTGTGTGAAGTTGTATGTATTGGTGTGTGGTGTTTTCGGGAGTGGATGGTATTGTTCTGGTGTGTTGGAGTATATCACCGACGCAAAACCGTGGACCGAATCAGCTGATACGACCTATTTTATGAGAGCGCAATGTAAATGAACAGTCACCACCGCTTCTACCGTCCCTTCTTTTTCCGTAGAAACGAGTGAGCTGAGATTGGGAGAGCAATCTCTTGCAACGCAGGGTTGCCAATCTCGATATTTTGTAGTAAATTAAAAATTAACTTGAATTTATTTGAAATATTCTTAAAATCACTCAAAAGCACAGTCGAATACACTTATTTATAAATAGGGAAACTATTTTTAATAGTGGATTTTAGTTTTGAGCTTTTACATTATGAAAAATTTTAACTAAAAAACTAAATGTGTGAAAAATCGTGTATACAAATAGAAAAATGGCAACATTGGGGAAATGAAAATAAAAAAGAACAACTGATTTACGCGTTGCAACAACGGGCATAACTTTTGACAAATTTCGTTTGGTACGGGCGGTAAATAATAGTAAAGTAATATCTATAGCAGGCGCAAAAGATAAAGATCGGTTGGACAGTATGCAGAATATGAGAAGAGACACAACTGAACGGAAATGTTTTAGATGCTTGGAATATGGACACGTGGCGAAAGCATGCAACAATACGAAAGACAGGAGTCAGTGCTGTATTAAATGCGGAGAAGCGGGCCACCGAGAAAAAACTTGTACTAATAAACCCTTTTTCACTGCGTGCAATAACAGTGGGAGAACGAACACCGACCACCAAATAGGAAGCCGAAGATATACCATCTACACAGCAGCATGTAGTAAAACTAAGAAGTGAAGAGCCTGTAAATAAAATTGAACCACTGCGAGGCAGCTCAGGATCTCTTAACGCTAACGGCCTATGAAAACAATATTGACGTAGCAATAATTTGTGCACAACATAAAAATAAAGGCACTAACACGTGGATCTCAGATACCACCAATAAGGTTGCAATATGGGCATGTGAAGATAAAGTGATACCAGGCAAACCATTAACGCAAAATGCGTACTTCACACGAGGTAAATATGTGGGATTTATTTTTACATTTGCTACATACCGCCAAGTATATCGCATACTGACTATGAAAAAATACTGGACGAAGTTGTGAAAGAAGCAATGACACTTACACCTAACATAATTGCAGGGGACTTTAATGCATGGGCTGTAGAATCGGGAAGCAAAGCGACCAACCAGAGAGGCAGTACATTGCTCAAAGCCTTCGGCCTGCTAGACGTTGTACTGTTGAACACAGGGACACAAAATACTTTTGAGAAGCATGGACGTGGCTCCATTATTGATATATCTTTTGCCAGCAGATCGTTATTTCGATCAACAGACTGGCGGGTGTCTGATACATATACCTAGAGTGATCATCTGGCAATAATTATAAATATCAACAAGGACATGGAACGGCCAAGAAGAAACCTCTGCCAACAAAATGTGCAGTCCAAAGGATGGAGGATCGAAACACTGGACGAGGATGTTTTCCAATTTATTCTTGACGAAAACCTCAATGAAACTAATGGCGTAGACTAGCATGACAAACTTTTGGTTTATCATGTTACTAAAGCTTGCGATGTTGCCATGATCAAAAATAAACATACTGCTCGGAGAAAGTCGGCATATTGGTGAAACAGTGAAATCGAAATACTGAGAAGCGATTGTCACAAAGCACGGCGCCTATGTCAGTGGAGCAAAGAAAGAGGGGAATATACGGTACTCCGTGACATTTTCAAGAAAAACCGAAGCAAGCTCATAAAGGCGATAAAACAGAGCAAAAATGGCTGCTTCAAAGCTCTCTGTGACAAAGTAGACGAGAACCCCTGGGGCGAAGCATATAAAATCGTAATGTCAAGGTTTGGAGGAAGGACAAGCACCTACCTATCCCTCTTTACTCCAAAAGATAGTTGAAACGCTGTTTCCTAAACAAAGCCAAGAATGTGGAGCTCTACGCCTTGAAAGCTAGAGGCCACAGATGCGCCAGAGGTAAATGATATGGAAGTACTACAAGCTGTGGAACAGTTCGGACATTCTAAAGCCCCAGGACCGGATGGTATTCTAAACAGAAAAAGCTATTGAAGGAGATAGGTGGATGTACGGCAAGAAGCAATACTGCGCTGTCATTACTTTCGATGTAAAAAACGTGTTTAATTCGGCCAGCTGGCTCCATATACTGCAAGCACTAGAGAACAAGAGAACACCATCTTATTTGTCGAAAATCATAAAGAGGTATTTATCTGACAGGCTGCTGCTCTATGAAATAGAAGAAGGACCAAAAAAATATAATGTCACGGTTGGGTGCCACAAGGCTCCGTATTGGGTCCGATCCTGTGGAACGTACTGTATGATGGTATACCGCGTCTCCCTAAAGAAGTAAACATAATCGGATATGCCGACGATATTGCAGTGACAATAGTTACTAAAGAACTACACCAAATCCAAAATATATTTAGTGATACAATACAACAGATAAAGCAGTGGCTATCAAGCGCAAAACTTCAACCCTGACGGAGTTCAGGGTTAAGTACGTAGGCGTACTGCGCCGCCAGTCCAACTTGGGACGATAAGGAGGAATGTCGAAGACTGTTTGTACTATAAGGATCCGTGCTCGAGTATGAACAAGAATTTATTTTACTGCGATTACATAAGGACTCTTTTGTCGCTCATTATAAGCAATTTCTCTTTTGGTGTCGATCTGTGAGTTCACACGAGCAAAAAGAGTCCAGCAACCGGAATCGAGTTTTTCCAGAAAACGTATATCGTAGAGAAGGTTCAATTGCTGACCAGCGTGTGAATTGTCAAAACCTAACAAGATTTTATTAGTGAATTTGATCAAATCTGGCTCGGAAGGAGAAATTTTAACAGTGCAGAGTGAGCAGAGCTGAGAATTCAATAAAAATTATTCTCAGAGACTTGCTTTGATATTACAGCTGCATGTTAGCCTTTTGGCTTATATTCTTATACGTTTATATGCAATCATATTTATTCATATGAATATCATTTTGCGAATTTTTATGAATGCTTGCAAAACTGATAAGACTCTAATTAAATTATGTAATTTCGAAATAATATTTATAGTCAATTTGGGCATTTAATAATTTTATTTAGTTTTTACATAATATACTTTCCTAATAGAGATTAAATTTATTACAATATATTACAATATATGTACATATGTACATCTTTTATCGTATTAATCTTATATATAATCATATGTATATCTGCACAAGCGCATTTGAATGTGCGGATTCAGAAATTGAAATCATAATTTTATCATATATCAACACAATATATGTGCGCGCATTGATTTATATGTACACGCATATATGTATGTAGACATAAAATTGCCGAACAAATAATGCATACACAAACCAACATACATACATATGTATATGCGTACACATGTAAATATGTCACCCGCAAAAACTACAATCGTCACAAGTCAATATGTCAGCCAAATAGCCGAAGCCAAAATATATATATTGTAAATCACACAACAACAACATTTTCATTCATGAACGCAGGCGTACTTTCGACAAGCAACCTCGCTTCATTCATAAAAAAAGATACCCTCACATCTCCCCGAGCATGCGTTTGCCAACAAGCGTTTGCCTACAAGCGTCTTTTCACGACGATGGCAAAAGCTAAAAATCATAAATTGAACAAATTTCTGATATTCCCTCTAGAAGGGAAAAGTGACAACCCTGCAAATATGAGTATTAAAATATTTTAGAATAAAATTGACAACATAGTATATATGTCGATTTACAATTCAAGAAACTTTTTAAAGAAAATATTCAATATTCCTCTGATTTATGTAAACAGTAAACCCCGGTTAAGAATCACTCCTCCAATTCCTCTTATCTGCCTGTGTCTTACTGCATCTCCCGTTTTTTTTCCTAATTTTTTAAGGAAAACGATAAATTTTTTTTAAATACATAGAAATTATTTTTTTGGTACCACTCGCTTATGTACTACAAAGCACAAAAAATCTGCATCTTTGGTTTTGGCACTTAACCGGGATTGACTGTATTTGTCAAAGAATGTGCGTATGTAAATATTCGAATTTTTTGTACACACATCTGCCCGTATATATGCACATGACTTGTTGACTTTGTTTCCATTTACGCATGCCACGTTGTATATGAATAAGGGTTGATTTTGCACTTGCCATATGCGATGTATGTTTGTAAGGGTGTGTATGGTTCTGATTTCCCATGAAACAATGAGTGTACATATTTACATACATACGTTGCATAGAGCATACTTACATATATATGTATAAGAATATTTGCGACCGCTTGGTCTTTTCTTATGGGGTTATGTAAAGCAAGAGGAGTACAAAATCAAACCCAGAAATCTGACTGAACTGAAGCAGTCCATTAGATAGATATTTGAGGCAATCCCGACAAACCTGGAGGAATAATTAATTGTATAAAATAATTTAAGATTTTCTATACAATACAAAAAAAATTAATGTAATGCATTGATTAAAAATAAACTTATTACGGTTTATTTTTGTAGCACGATTTGTGAGCCGTCCTGTATATGCAGAATATCTTAAAATTATATGTAAATTCGTTGGCGCATTGTAAATATACGAATCTGTAAGCGTACATTTCTTAACATTGAATTTAGCATTATTTTTCTCATTTAACATTCAAAATGCTCAAGTCTGCTATTTTGCGGTCCGCAGGGGTAAAATTCTGGTGAAATCAGCTTATAATTTGTTTGTGGTGAAATGCACTAATGTTGGCGAGTAACCCTCCGTCAAGAGGAACATTTTGACAATCAGCACACCATGAACCAGAGAACTTAAAACCAGAGAACTTAAAACAACGAGAAGGTGCAGGTTCGACAGCGAACAATTTGTAGGATTTTATCAAGGAGTTGTCATGCACGAGAAACAAATAACATTTCTCGCTTTTATAACAGCGGTGATTCTGTAAACATACGCTCTCTTAAAATAACCAAACGGCGAATATTGAAGAGAATATAATATTATATTATATGTATGCCAAACTGGGAATATTGATATGCTATTTGAAACATATTCCCTTTTATTGAACTATTATTTATAATTATTTTTAAATTATTTTATGTTAATTCATTTTTACTATCTTGTGAGTTATTAATAATAATTTAAACATATTTTGATATATTTCTTAAAATAATTCAAGTGCTTGACACCATTATGGGGTCATAAAAGTACAGAATTGTGTTTTGCGGTCGGCATTTTCATATCATGTGTAAAAATATTTGTAAATTTGTCTACAAACAACATATGTATGTAGATATAAACACTCATTACTTCATGTGAAATCTCCGTTGACTATGTCAAAGAGTCAATCTGTCGAAGGACTGAGGCGACGACAAAGCGTCACAACATTGTGTTGTTGGTAGAAAATCCGAGATGTGCCGAAAAATAAACGAACGCTCGCCGATTGTCATCGCTTCCCTTGCCGCTCTAACAGCTTTGCCCACAAATCATTGTAGGTATGTATGTTTTTATATAAACATGCATACATATTGACGATGAAACGGAAAAATATTTTAGAATTGTGAAATATTTTAAATCGACAAAAGCTTTGTTGCCACTTTTGTCATTGATTTCTGTGTTTGCAGGGTTGACACTTTTCCCTTCTAGAGGGAACATCAGAAAGATGTTCAATTTATGATTTCTAGCTTTTGCCATCGTCGCGAAAAGACGCTTGTGGGCAACCGCATGCTCGGGGAGATGTTTAAGGCGTTTGCTTTTATGAATGAAACGACTTAACTTATTGATTGTGCCCAGCGTTCATGAATGCAAATGTTGTTGGTGTGTGATTTACTACAAATTTAGGATTTGTCAATTTGGCTGCCATATTGATTTCTGGTGCTGATGCTATTTGAGACAATTGTTGTTTTTGTACAACAATGTTTGTATTTTGCCTATTGGCTGACGTACTTACATTTGTACGCTTAAATGTATGTAGATTTGTGTATGCATTACTTATTTTGCGCGGTCATACGCATATTTGTACATACATACTTACATATAGAGCAGTGCGCTCACATGTTTTTATTGATAATTGATAATATATTATTACAAGTATATTATATAATATAACATATTGATGTACATATGTACATACTTAAATTATTAATTCTGTAACAATTCAAATTAGAAAATTATGAAAATAGTAAAATATCATTTTTTGCATATGTTTTCACATTTTATCAATGTAGCATTTGTGCAAAAAAATCATATTATATCAATTTTTCATCAAAAAAATCGTTTATATGGCAAAAAATAATCATGCATATGTGAAGTGGCATTTGTATTTATTGTTCTCATTCATTTCATTTTTCTCTTTATGTTGGGAGATACGTATTTTGTCAGAGAACGTTGTTATAAATTCTCATTTCTGTTAACTAACAGCAAATACTACAGAAAATGGTGAACTCCTTGATCTCAAATTTTCAGCCGTTCAATCGAGCATCATACAAAATTCAATTTGCACCTTCTTGTTGTTCTAAGTTCGCTGGATATACGTTCTTTGGTTTTTCTGTCATTCCCTTTCATAAAATGTTTGTGCGCTTTTGTTACGCGACACTTAGAGTGTGCTGCATATGTCATTTGTATGTTGGGTTGGTGGTATCACATTTTGCTTGCAAGAAATTACCATAAATGTGGGAGAACAATATGCATAATACCTGCTAAATAGTTTCAAAGAATACTTAAGTCAGGAATTCCCTAATCCACCAGAATGTATTGAATACCCCCAACTAATATTTTCAAGGCTAAATGACAGGAATTTTCCAATTTTGCCAGAATTACAATATTAAGAACCCATAATAATTTACTACATATTTTTTTCTATTTATTATGAAACATGTATAAATGAATTACAATTCTTCTTTTGAATAAAATTATATTTGAACTAAATTTTTCGGTTATAAGAAATATTTATGAAAGCATCTTAATATTTTATGTAAATATAAAAAAATAGAAGTAACTCCATTTATAATAGAGTTCATATAGGTATATATTACTACATTTAATACGGCTTAACTTTGCTAAAAAATTTTATTAAATATATTTGAGTATCTTAATTTTCTCTTTATACACAAATTTTCAAAATATTTATATTATTCTATGCATACTAATTTGGATATAACATACAAAAAATTGATAACGACATTCAAATTGCCTAACATATCGTATATCTTCATTTGAAATCGAACGCTATTGCAACCATGAAAGGAATTTCCAAATAAAAAGGAATGCTGAATTGCGTAGCAGTGAACCGTTACGAACAAAAATACAAAACGTGCCACCCGAGCATGAGTGGCACGGTTCCTTCGCCTTTCGCCTCGCCCACAATAAACCGGTTTGGGTTTGAGACCGACTGTAAACTGGCACTTACTCGTTGCAGTTCTCTGATACATGTAACAGAGAACGTATAATATATCATAGAGAAGGTTCGCAGTGCGGCCATTATCAAAATATTTCACGTTTGCAGAGGAACTGAAAAAGATGAGCGTGTTTCACCACATTTGGAAGGGGTACTGAAAACGATGAGCGTGCCACAATTAACATCAGGGGACTGAAAAATAGCAGAATTGAGCATTTTCAATGTTAATTGAGAAAAATAATTCTAATTTCAATGTTAAGAAATTTACGCTTATAGATTCGTATATTTACAATGCGCAAACGACTTTGCATATAATTTGAAGATATTCTGCCTATACAGGGTGGCTATCGAATCATGCTACAAAATTAAACCGTAATAAGTTTCATTTTAGTCAATGCATTACATTTATTTTTTTTATTGTATAGAAAATTTTATTTAATTTAAATAATTAATTATTCTTCCATACTCAACCACGCTTATGCGACACCTAATTCGGGATTGCCTCAATTATCTATTTAATGGACTGCTTCAGTTCAGTCAGATTTCTGGGTTTGATTTTGTACACCTCTTGCTTGACATAACCCGATAAGAAAAGACCAAGCGTTCGCAAATATTCGTATACATAATATATGTATAATTATGTGTGCATGTAAACAAATATGAAAGTACCCATTATAATTATTAATTTGTATACATGCTACATATGTATGTATGTAAATATGTACACTCATTGTTCATGGGAAAGCGTACACACTTTTACAAACACATATCGCATATGGGCAAGTGCAAAATCAACCCCTATTTGTGGTATTTCACAAATACAGTCAATCCCGGTTAAGTGCCAAAACCAAAGTTGCAGATTTTTTGTGCTTTGTAGTACATAAGCGATTGTGGTACTTAAGCGAGTGGTACCAAAAAAATAATTTCTATGTATTTAAAAAAAATTACCGTTTTCCTTAAAAAATTAAGAAAAAAAAACGTGAGATGCAGTAAGACACAGGCAAATAAGAGGGATTGGAGGAGCGATACTTACCCGGGGTTTACTGTATACATAAATCAAAGGAATATTGAATATTTTCTTTAAAAAGTTTCTTGAATTGTAAATCGACAAATATACTATGTTGTCACTTTTATTCTAAAACACTTTAATACTCATATTTGAGGGGTTGTCACTTTTCCCTTCTAGAGGGAACATCAGAAATTTGTTCAATTAATGATTTTTAGCTTTTGCCATCGTTGTGAAAAGACGCTTGTAGGCAAACGCTTGTTGGCAAACGCATGCTCGGGGAGATGTGAGGGTGTTTGTTTTTATGAATGAAGCGAGGTTGCTTGTTGAAAGTACGCCTGCGTTCATGAATGAAAATGTTGTTGTTGTGTGATTTACTATAAATTTGGGCTTCGCCTATTTGGCTGACATATTGACTTGTGACCATTGTTGTTTTTGTAGAACAATGTTTGTAGTTTTTGCGGGTGACATATTTACATGTGTACGGATATTCATATGTATGTATGTTTATTTGTGTATGCATTATTTGTTCGGCAATGTTATATATACATACATATATATATTGACATATAAATCAATGCGCGCACATAAGTGTATTATATTGATAAGTGATAAAATTATGATTTGAATTTCTGAATCCGTACATTCAAATGTGCATCTGCACATGCACATACATATAATACATATGACTATATAAGATTAATTTGATAAAAGATGTATGTATATATTGTAATAAATTTAATCACTATTAGTAACAATTATAATACAAAATATTTATTAAGAATGTATATTATAAGGTTGTCAAATATATCCCTTCCGCTTTTTTGTCTTTTGAATTTCGCGGCTATACAAAGCGCTACAGAGCTCGTATCTGGCAACACTATACATAATTTGAAAGGTCTGGACATAACCTACAAAACAACGCTATGCATAAATAGTTTGGATATTGCGTTCAACAGTTATAGACGTGTAAACATGGAGTTCACTAACGCCGAAATTCGCGCTATTTTAAAGTTTTCCTTCGTTAAAGGCAAATCCGCTAGAGAAACGTTCCGTGAGATTAATGGTGTTTTGGGGGATGGTACTCTATCACTTCAAACCGCGGAGGAATGGTTTCGACGATTCAGAGCCGGTGAAAACGACACCATGGATAAGCCAGCCGGCGGAAGACCTGTGACGACAAATACCGATCAAATCATGGAATACATCGAGTTAGACCGGCACATGGCATCTCGTGACATCGCCCAGGAGATGGGAGTTAGTCACCAAACCATTTTGAACCATCTGCAGAAGGCTGGATACAAAAAAAAGTTTGATGTTTGGGTGCCGCATAATTTGACGCAAAAAAACCTTCTGGACCGAATCAACGCCTGCGATATGCTGCTGAAATGGAACGAACTCGTCCCATTCTTGAAGCGGATGGTGACTGGCGACGAAAAATGGATCACATACGACAATATCAAGCGAAAACGGTCGTGGTCGAAGGCCGATGAATCGTCCCAAACAGTGGCCAAGCCGGGATTGACGGCCAGGAAGGTTTTGCTGTGTGTTTGGTGGGATTGGAAGGGAATCATCCACTATGAGCTGCTCCCATATGGCCAGACGCTTAATTCTACCATCTACTGCGAACAACTGGACCGCTTGAAGCAGGCGATCGACCAGAAGCGTCCAGAATTGGCCAACAGGAAGGGTGTAGTGTTCCACCAGGACAACGCCAGACCACACACTTCGTTGATGACTCGTCAGAAGCTACGGGAGCTCGGATGGGAGGTTTTATCGCATCCACCATACAGCCCGGACGTAGCGCCAAGTGATTACCACCTGTTCCTGTCCATGGCGAATGCCCTTGGTGGTGTGAAGTTGAACTCAAAAGAGCCTTGTGAAAAGTGGCTGTCCGAATTCTTCGCAAATAAGGAGGGGGGCTTCTACGAGGAAGGTATTATGAAGTTGCCGCCTAGATGGAAACAGATCATCGAACAAAACGGCGCATATTTTAACTAAATCCGATCACTATAACACTTTTTATAAAGCATTGAATGAAGAGCAAAAAAGCGGAAGGATATTTGACAACCTTATATTATCTTTGAATTTCAATAATATGGCACAGACTAAATAAAATTATTAAATGCCCAAATTGACTATAAATATTATTTTGAAAATTTCATTATTTAATTAGAATGTTATCAGTTTTGCATGTTTTCATAAAAATTTCGCATATTCATATCAATAAATATGATTGCATATACGCGTATAAAAATATAAGCCAAAAGTGTAACATGCGGCTGTAAAATCAACGCAAGTCGCTGAGCATAATTTTTATTCAATGCTCAGCTCTGTTCACGCGCCACTGCTAAAATTTCTCCTTCCGCGCCGACTGTGGTGAAACACGCTCATCGCATTATGTTAGGTTTTGACAATTCACACGCTGGTCCGTAGTTGGACCTTCTCTATATTTTACGTTCTCTGCATGTAACATACACACAATAATTGCCTATAATAGTTGTCAAGATAATTATTCAGTCAACAATTGCCAAACATAGGCTATATGCAGTTTTTATTGGCAATTTCATTATCAAGTTTTCTGGACAAACTCGATTACTGGCCGTACTAAAACCTTTCACTTCAATGAAATTTAAATATTGTTCACAGTCAAATTTTTTGTGCAAAACATATGTAAATGGATAAATTTATTTGTTTTAAATTATCAATTGTTATTATAAATTACATATTAAAGCTATTTTATGGTTCTGTTGGTAAGATAAGGTTAGAGTTGTTAGATTAGATTAAATTAGATAAGAGCCTGCAATGTCCGGTGTATAACGCGACAAGTAGCCGGAATTTATTTCTCGGGAGATTGATTACGGTTTTAAACCATCTGAGGTCATAACCCCCCATCAGCAACCTGGAATGGCGCATGGCTTGGAGATGTTGCCAATGTCTCTCCCTGTCTGCTCTTTCCTCTCTACGGAGCAGCTCTTTAATGGTATGCGGACCAACCGCTATGTACGGTTCTGGTCCTACCATTTTTGTGGAGCTTGCAGAGTGGGCCAACTCGTCAGCCAGTTCATTTCTTGCTATACCCCAGTGACCAGGCACCCAGCTGAGGTGCACTCTATTGTGGCTTCATAGACTGTTCTGCCGTTCTATGCACTCCTGCACTAGTAGCGATTTGACTTCAAAAGCCGAGATCGCTTTTAGTGCCTGATTATCGTTGAGTATGCTGATACTCTTATTGCGATAGTTGCGTTGGAGGTTTATCTCTACACACCGACTTATTGCATATACTTCCGCCTGGAAGATGCTAGGAAAACTTCCCATGGGAATAGAGCTTGATGCGTGGTCCTGTGACCCCTGCACCAATCCCCTCCGCAGTAGGTCCAGCGTGGAATCATTCCATTATGCCTTACTGCCAAGGGTAACTTTGAACTTCCTAGTGAAGCTTACTGTTTTGGTAATGCTGTCCCTTGGAAGAAGAGCCAGTGGCATTTCCTCACTTAGGGCCTTCATCTGCTGGGACGAGATTACCTTCCCTTTGCAAAACCCTTCCACTGCCATTTGAATCAGGGTCTGTTTGGCCATCTGTTTGATCACTATATGTAACGGTGTGAGCTCCAGCATTACTTCCAGTGCTGCAGTCGGACACGTACGGCAAATCGTTGGAGCTTCGATAGTCGAAGTCCTACCGAAGTCTGCGATGCTTTGGAAACCCAAGCCACCGCTCCATATGCGATGATCGATCTCACAATCATGGTGTACAACCATCCCAGCAAACCGATTGCACACCATGAGCGCTTTCGTAGTTTTAGCTAAGGTCAGGTCCACATGCTGCTTCCCCCTTAGAATGGAAACCAGCGTGAGGCCCAGGTACCTGACCGTGTTAGCCATCTCCAGCCCCATGCCGTTTAGGGATAGGTTTCTGAGGCCTGGCAATAACCTGCGCCTGGTAAACGGTATGATTGTAGTCTTTGAGGGGTTGATGTTTAAACCAACTCCACTACACCATCTCTTTGCTATCCCCAATCTCCTGTGTACAATATTGCAGAGAGTGTCTGTGAACTTACCCTTGGCTAAAATAACAATATCGTCCGCATGTCCCTGACAGCGGATTCCATTGCTAGTTAGCAGCTCGAGAAGATCGTCCACAACTAGGCTCCAAAGTAGAAGGGATAGCACTCCGCCCTGTGGACAGTCTCTCGTTGTGCCAAGACGAATCTTGGTACCGCTTATAGTGGTTTCAGCTATCCTGGTGCGCAGTACGGGTTCAATCCATCTGCGCACCGGTGCCGCCGCACTCCTTTTCTCTAGTGCTCTTGACGGTTAAAAGAAATATATATGAAAGCATCTTAATATTTTATGTTATTTATATGTACATATAAAAAAGTAAAGTTACAATTTTTATAAGAATTCTTCTATGTATATTCGTATATTATTACATTTAATACCGTTTATATGTTATTAAAAATTTAAATTGAATATTTTTGAGTATCTTAATTTTCTCCTGATTTAAAATTTTTCAAAATATTTACATTATTCTGCGCATACAAACTTGCATAATACATATAAAATTAGATAGCTAAATTCAACTTTTGAACGATTGATTAAATTTATTTGAAACCGAGCACTCTTGCAATTATTAAAAGAATTTGAAACGTAAAAGGAATGCTCAAAAGGGTAGGAGCGAGCTGTTACGAACAAGAACACAAAGCGTGCCACCTGAGCACGAGTCCCTTCGTCTTACCACGTCGTCCCCTCTGCCCCTATAAATGGTTTGGTTTACAAAAGTGTCTGTGTATGAACTGGCTGTAAAGCGAAAATAAAACTATCGACAATCCCATCGATTGTTTTGCAGCTCTAGAAAGTGAATCGATTTTACCATCTCTAGTTGGCGATTTATTATTATATATTATCCATTTCTGAAGGTGGTATTACTCTATAAACGTACGAGATTACAATCAAGTTAATAGTTTGTATTCCAGGTGTCAAGAAATTTGAAATTGGGGAACATTATAAAAATAACCAATTGAATTACTGCTTTAAAGCGATATTTGTTTGATTAACGTTATGTAACATTTTTCCTTCAGAAATCACCATGGCCAATGCTCCTGCTACTGTAAGTGCAACTAAGCCAGTTTTACGTGGCCTACATAATGCTACCATTAAGAAGAATTTGACTGTTGCCATTGCCTTAACTGCAGTGGTAACAGTCGCCTGGAGTTTTCTGATCAACAGTCCTAAAAAGGAGGCCTATGCTGAGTTTTACAAGTAAAATGCTTTTAATTTCATTGTAAATATTTCTCGTAGATCCTTTTATAATACTCTTTGTTTTTAGAAACTACGATGCACAAAAGTCTTTTGAACGTATGAAGGCAAATGGCCGTTTCCAAGGCTGTTAGATAACCTCAATATTACAAATAAGCTGAGTAGTAATTTGGGTGAAAATATAATGATTCACAAACTAGCACAATTTGTTTTTGAATTTATTTATTTTTTGTTTAGCATTTAACGGGTGGTACATATATATTGATATATATCTTAAAATCTAATTGCAAAATCCTTGTAATCCAATCGGTTAAGAGTTGTTGTATTTTGCAAAACACATTTCTCAATTTGACAACGGGGAGATCCTTCCTTTGAGAGCCAATTAATCCTAAAAATAAAAAAACGTCATTTTAGAATAGCATTACCAAATCCTGTGTTACATGGGTATGTACGGGTAGAGATAGTTCTCCAGATTAAGAAAAAAATATAAATATACATATGTTGTAGCGGTATATGTATGTATATCAGTGTGGCTGAAAAAATCGGTTATTTTTCGCTTCGTACTCTGAAAATTTGGTTGATAGACACTTTTAAGAAAGGCTCTCCAAGTATGATCACTTAATTGTAACGGGAAGGTCTTCCGCCTAACGGTTTTGTATTTTTTCTAATTATCAAATAGAAAAATTCCTATCTCGCCCAACTACTGCAAAACATTTCGTTTTTCCAAAAGTATTTTGATCGCTTTACTGATGATTACGACCGTAAGTTTAAGGATCTAAAAAATTCCCTCATAAGTGGCGTAAAAAATTTAAAGGATGAGGTAAGCAAGCTGTCTGAACAAAATACAACACTTACTAATGAATGTACTGCCCTAAATGACAGCCTTACATCAGTCGAGAACAAGCTCAACACATGAGCAAAGAAGACATATTCACGGAAATGTCTGAGACCTCTTGATGGAAACACAAATGTCATCTTTAAGGCTGATCTCACCCCTTCCCAACAACAGCACCTAAAAAACCTGCGAATGGATCTAGACTCTATGGTGAAAGGTGGTGACGACAGCACGACAATTAAGTATATTCATGGTGTGCCCAAGATCGTGAAAAAGAATATTCGCTCGTTCAACGAGCAAGAAAAAGGTATCCTACGTCCAGCTGTACTATCAGAACGTACGAGGTCTGCGCACAAAACTCTGCGCCTTTCAGACCTCAACGGGAGCTAGCCAGTTCGACATTGTTTGCATCACGAGTCCTGGTTTCACTCATCTATACGTGATGGTGAAGTCATTGATTCAAATTATAATATTTACCGTAAAGACCGTATAGTTGAAGTAAGTGAACAAGTCCGTGGTGGTGCTGTTTTCATTGCATGTAAACGTCATCTCCATACTAAACCAATCTCAATTGCAAACAATGACTTAGAGCAAATTTTTATCCGTGTCAAGTACGCCTCACGTGACATAATCATCGGCTGTGTCTACATACCTCCTCAATCACCTTACAACATCTTTGATAACCACCTGGCCACCATTTTATTCATTATGGATAAATACCAGGCATCTAACTCTGATAATCGGCGATTTTAACCTCCCAAACAGCTCACCTCGTGTGAAATGTGAAAAGCTATTTTACTTGACTCATCTCCAGAACACTCACTAGCTTTGGTCTCAGAAGATAAATATCATCCTGCCCTGGACAACTTTCAGCCTGGACTGGTCCTCAAACAACTCTTCTTCCTACTTGTTCAAAAAGACTAACTACGCTGAGTTTAACACCTTCTACCTGAGAATAAATTGGATTGATCTCTACAAACTTGAAACAATTGATAGTAAGCTACATAGTAACTACCCATCCTGATTCGCAAAAGATCTCATTCACAAAATTAAATTGAAGAAGTCAGCGCACGTGTTGTACAAGATAAGAAAAACTAAGTAAAATTATTATCCGTTCAGCAAACTGAGACTTGATTGTAAAAGGCTGATATCCGAGTGCTACAAGAGCTACGTAGACAATGTTGAAAGTAAAATTAAATAGGATATTAAAGTATTCTGGAATTTTGTTAAAGCCAAAAACCGCTGCAGCGGGTACATACTTCCATCCATGGTATGGGACGATCAGTCGGCTGACTCTGGGCCTGATATCTGCAACCTTTTTGCTTCTTTTTATACTCTCGCAACCTGTTACTACAGAGTATAATAGTTTTGTTCACCTAACGGTTGTTTGTATCACCTAAAACTAATCGAGTTAGATATAGGGTTATGTATATATAAATGATCAGGATGAAGAGACAAGTTGAAATCCGGGTGACTGCTTGTCCGTCCGTCCGTCTGTCCGTCCATCCGTCTGTCCGTCCGTGCAAGCTGTAACTTGAGTAAAAATTGAGACATCTTTATGAAACTTGGTAGACATGTTTCTTGGTACCGTGAGACGGTTGGTATTGCAGATGGGCGTAATCGGACCATTGCCACGCCCACAAAACGCCATTAATCAAAAACAAATAAATTGCCATAACTAAGCTCCGCAGTAAGATACAAGACTGTTATTTGGTACACAGGATCACATTATGGAGGGGCATCTGCAGTTAGAATTTTTTTTAAAGTAGGCGTGGTCCCGCCTCTAATAGGTTTAATGTGCATATCTCCTAAGCCGCTTATGTTATAATAACAAAATTCACTAGAAGCAAATGTTTTTAGCACTTCTATTGACGGTGTGAAAATAGTTGAAATCGGGTGGCAACTCCGCCCACTCCCCATATAACGGAACTGTTAAAAACTACTAAAAGCGCGATAAATCAAGCACTAAATACGCCAGAGACATTAAATTTTATCTCTGGGATGGTATGAGATGACTTTATAGGAACCGTGTTCAAAATTAGACAGTGGGCGTGGACTACAACCACGCCTATTTCCCATAGAACATCATTTTCAATTCCATCTGATTCTTTCACTTTCCACTATGCATATCAAGCAACAATGATTATATCGGGGTAAAACTTTGCGTGAATAATACGTTTAAAGTATGCCACCGTGTGACCAAAAATTGTCTAAATCGAACCAAAACTGTTCAAGCCCCTAAGTACTAAATATGTGGACCCCAGTGCCTATAGTTGACCTTCTACCGAAAATATCAGTCAATCCACAAAGAAATCTCAAACGAGTATACCATTTGACTTTGCGAGAGTATAAAATGTTCGGCTACATCCGAACTTAGCCCTTTCTTACTTGTTTCCACATCATTTATGTACCAAACAAATGCATCATTCCAGATGCAGCAAATTTCAATCCGGGATCGCAATGCACTCATATGAACGACCTGATAGTATCTTTCGACGAAGTCCTTAAACAGTTTCTTGCACTCGACCCTAAGAAGGATGCTGGACCAGATGGTCTACCCAATATATTCCTAAAGAACTGTGCGATTGGTCTATGTGAACTCTTGTCACATATATTCAGTGAATCCCTTAGCCGTGGTGTCTTTCCATCATACTGAAAATTATCATACATAACCCCAATACACAAGGACGGATCAAAAGCGATGGTCACCAATTATCGTCCCATCTCTATTCAGTTCGCTCTTGCCAAGTTATTTGAGAAATTGGTGCTACCCCAGCTATTATAGTCTTTTGAACACATCATAACCACCAAACAACATGGGTTCACTGGAGGCAGGTCTACTACAACAAATTTGTTTCTATATATTAACAAATTGCTTAATACTATGGACTCCGGGAACTGTATTCAAAGCATCTACACAGATTTTAACAAGGCATTTGATCGTGTTGGCCACGAAATACTTATGCACAATTTGAGTAGCTACGGCCTAGGAGGTAGTGCATTGTCCTGGATACATTTATACCTTACAGAAAGACGTCTTCAGGTCAGAATCGATGGCTATTTATCTCATAAATATGAAGTGATATCTGGAGTACCACAAGGGTCTCATTTAGGTCCGGTACTCTTCAATATTTTCATCAACGACATTGGTAATAATATTGTCTCAAACCATCTGCTGTATGCAGATGATCTCAAAATCTTCAGACCCATTGCCTGTATGACTGACATCTTAACGCTACAGCAAGATATTGATACTCTTGGTAATTAATGCCGTGGGAATAAACTTGACCTCAACGTCAACAAATGCGCTGCTATATCTTTCACCCACTCACATTCACCAATTCACGCAAACTACAAGACCAACGGCCTGGAGATTATAGAGGTTGAAGACGTAAAAGACCTGGGCATCATAGTTGATAATAAGCTCACCTTCTCTAAACATATTGATAAAATCGCTTCCAAGGCATTCAAAACCCTCGGGTTCATCCAAAGAAACGGTATAGATTTCAGCAGCCCCTACACCCTGACTAGACTTTTCCAATCTTTGGTCCTGCCTCCTCTATCAATTCACTTCAGGGTGAGATTGACTTCTACGGAGGTACATACACGGCTTTCATCGAAAACACCAAGAAACATTTACTCCTGTAATCTAGGATTTTGATCTATGCAACTCCCCCAAACTGCTACCACAGCGCCCTACTTGTGTATATATATATATATTTGTATTTTTGCAAGTACCCTCAACTAACTATTTTTTATTATGTATATTGCCGATTGGCGTAGTCAATAAATAAATAAATAAATAATAAAAACACTAGACAACTAGTAGGCGGCAGACCTTCCCGTTACAATTAAGAGTACACATTTTTTTTTGACCCACCCTAAAGTGGGATCGGCTTAAGAATACCGTCCCAGGATTTCGGGGATAAAATTGATATAGGCGGTATGATATGAAAGAGTAGGTCCTCCAGATCGACAATATATATAGATATAGCCGCGTGAAACTTATAGTTTTCGAGATATTTACGTTTAAAGTTGAAATTTTAAACTATTTAAAGTACGTATGTTTTCGATTTTAAATGAATTATACACTTATATTTCTCACTTTTATATCCACTTGTATTCTAAAATTTTTCTCTAATGTGTAATTAATTGCCGCTAACTTTTAGTTATTGAGATATTTGCGCGTATCTCCGATTTATATGTATACACATTTTACACTTTTATTTTTAAGTTTTATAATTACAAGTAGTAACACTTCAATTTGTTTTTACACATTGGTTTTGTATTAAATAGTGCAAAAATAACTTCTATTCAATATTTAATTTTTGTTAAAAGCTATTTATTCACGCATTAACAATCAGGTTACATACTACTCGTAACAAATACTAAGTGTTGCCTTGGGTGTTTTCGGTAATGCAAACTGCGCATGATGCAACCAATTCGAAAAAGCAAACCTGGCATCTTTGCCAAAATTGAAAGTTCGGAAAGGCATCACTGTTGTAGCTCTTGCTCAAAACCGCGCAAAACTTCCAACATTTGAAAAGTATTAGCACAAAAATTACACCAAAACCAAATGTGCTGCCTAAAATGTCATTGTAAGTTATTTATGTTAAATATTTAACTTTTGAAGTAATCCATTTGACTTTAAAGCTTTTCACAATAAATAAATTTTATATTTAAACGATTAATTCCCTTTTTTTATAAGCTTTCTTATAGAAATTGATAATTTTTGCTAGCTAAGTCGTCCGTCAGGGTATTAATAAGAAATATTTCGTACATTTTTATGTTTGGAAATGAAAATTTGTAAATGCGCAGTTACATGCCAGTGCATCAGCAATGCAAACTGCGCAGTGTTGCCAGTAAAAGCGTAAAAAGCCCCTTACCCAGAGAACGTATATCATAGAGAAGCAGGGAACGTATATTACAGCGAAGGTTCAATTGCGGACTAGCGTGTGAATTGTCAAAACCTAACAAGATTTTAATAGTGGATTTCACCGCAGCTAGATCGGAAGGAGAAATTTTAACAGTGGCGAGTGCACAGAGCTGAGCACTCAATGAAAATTATGCTCAGAGACTTGCTTTGATATTACAGCTGCATGTTAGCCTTTTGGCTCATATTTTTATACGCTTATATGAAAACATATTTATTGATATGAATGTCATTATGCGAATTTTTATGAATGCATGCAAAACTGAAAAGACTAATTAAATTATAGAATTTTCAAAATATTATATTATATATGGTCAATTTGGGAATTTAATGATTTTATTTAGTTTTTACATAATATACATTCCTAATAAATATTTTGTATTATAATTGTTACTAATAGAGACTAGATTTATTACAACATATACATATGTACATCTTTTATCATATTAATCTTACATAGTCATATGAATATCTGCACATGCTCATTTGAATGTACGCATAAATCATGATCTTATCACTTATCAATACACTATGTGTGCGCGCATTGATTCATATGTTCGCTTTTACACGGGGTTCAAAAGAGTCTCATTTTCTTTTGGTGTAGCTCTGTGCATTCACACGGTCAAAAAGAGTCCAGCAACTCGAGTTTAGTTTTTCTGCATTCCTTTTCACAAAATTTTCGTAAATATTTGTGCGGTTCGACTGCGCAACACTGCGTGCTGCGTATTTCATTTGTATGTTGAGATGATGGTCACACATTTTGCTTGCAATGAATTACCATGAATACAAGTACCTACCCGCTAAATAGTTTCAAAGAAATACTAAAGACGGGAATTCCCTAATCCCCAAGAATGTATTGAATATCCGCTACTAATATTTTCAAGGCCAAATTTATAATAGGAATTTCCTAATCTTTAAACTAAAAACTCATAATTTCTTTACTCCGTATTAAAAATTCGTAATTTCATTACTCCATAATCTATATCCTAATTTTCTCCTTATTTACAATTTTTCAAAATATTTCTATTGTTCTATGCATACATATTTGCATATTACATACAAAAAATAGATAACAGAATTCAAATTTGCGATCGAATTCATTGGAAACCGAGCGCTCTTGCAACCATTCAAAGGATTTGAAAGTGAAAAGGAATGCGGAAAAGGGTAGCAGCGAGCTGTTACCAACAAGAACACAAAGCGTGCCACCCGAACACAAGTGGCACGGTCCCTTTGTCTTTCCTCGTCGTCCCCTCGCCCACAATAAACTGGTTTGAGACTCTTTTGACACACATATATGTATGTATATTATATATGACATTGCCGAACAATAATACACTAAACTGCCTCAAAAAGCGAATCGGGATATTGAATTTAATTTCAGACAGGAGAAAAGAACTGCAAACTGTTCCATTCAAGATTTTCACTAAGAATATTATGCCAAGCATTTCCTTACGACTAGAAAGTGTAGGTAGATTAATAAGTTTTAAACGACTAGTGTATGGAAGTAGACTTACCCTAGAATCCCATCGGAAATGCGCTAAGGCGAAAAGTGAAAATTGTTTTTGAACAGACTCTAACTTGTCAGAATGGATTTGGTAGTTAGGGTTCCATACAACAGAGCCATATTCCAATATAGGTCTAACCAAAGTTGTATAAAGTGTTTTAGTAATATACGGATCTCTAAATTCTTTAGACCAACGTTTAACAAAACTGAGGACAGCTTTTGCTTTCAAGACCATGGTGTCAATATGAAGACAAAAATTAAGCTTAGGGTCCATATTAACTCCCAAATCAACATAGTTAAAAACTTGCTCCAGAATATGGTGTTTTTTTTACATAAGAAGAGGGGTAAAAGCACATCGTCTTACATTTATTCAGATTCAATGGCAAATCATTTCTATCACACCATGCAACCATATTGTTTGAGTCTGTTTGCAACGGACATCTTTCCTCAGTTGAAGTGTATGATTTAAAAAGCCTTACGTCGTCAGCGTATAATAACATTTTTGAGAATTCAATTAGTGAAGAGATATCGCTAATAAACAACAAGAACAGAATCGGGCCAAGATGACTACCTTGCGTAACACTTGAAGAAATATTAATTGTATCTGAAGGTGTATCCTCAAATGTCACTCGTTGTGTTTTATTATAAAGATAGGAAGCTACCCATTGAAGAAATATTGGCTGAAAGCCCAGCAGATCAAGTTTATGTATGAGAATCGAGAGGTTTACTTTATCGAAAGCTTTGCTAAAGTCTGTGTGTAACATCCGTATGCTTATGTTCCCTAAAACCCAATGATACATGGTTTACAAATTCAAGTAAGTTTGTTAGAGTCGATTTCCCTTTACGTAATCCATGCTGAGATGAGGAAGTTAACAAAGAAATCGAAAAGGTTATATGGTCAGTGATGATAGCTTCAACAAGTTTAGGTATAACTGATAGTTTTGCGATACCTCTATAGTTTTCAATGTTGGATCTAAATCCACTTTTATGCAAAAGATTTATAAATGACTGTTTGCATATTGAAGGAAATATACCGTGTTTAAGAGAGGAATTAAATATGCTTGTCAAAAGTAAGTAAATATATTTGGCACTATTTTTTAGGAAGCATGTCTGGGCCGTAACTAAAAGATGGTTTTAACTTATTTAAATTAAGTAGGACGTCTTCTTCAGAAATAATTGGAGCGTTAATTAAAGTATTCGAACACAGCACGTGCTGATAAGAAAAAGTTTTGGAAGAATTATAACAGTAGTTTGACTTGAAAAATTCTGCAAACATATTAAATATAATAACGTTGTCAGTTGAAATGATAGATTTATATTTCATCGCGGATGGAAATTTGGAAATCCTGCGTTTGGAGTTGACGAAATCATAAAACGATTTTGGATTACTTACAATATTTTTTTTTCTTTTATTTAAGTAATTATTATAACATTTTTTGTTTAGGTCAAAATATTGTCGACGCAATAGCGAATATTTAGAATAGTCGACAAGTGAACCGGTTTTTTTAAAATGTTTAAAGGCTCGAGTTTTTCAATTTATATAACTCTTTCGAAAACCACGGACTTATACTTTTGCTTTTATTAACAATTACTATTGGAACATACTTTTCAAATAATTTCATAATAATGTTATTAAAATGAGAGACACTCAATTCAATGTCACCATTATAATTAGGCCATGTTATTGTAGAAAGTTCTGTATTTAACGTTTTAAAATTAGCTTTTGCAAAGTTGAACCGAATACGGAATTTGATATTAAATATTATCCTGTACATTGCTTATGATTTCGACAGATATTTCCAAAGCAGAATGACACGAGTCCTCTGGTAGAACAAGAGAATTACTCTGAATAACGGAACACTTTGAAGAGGTATCAACGTATACTAAATCTAAGCATTTACCAAGTTTATTCGGAATCAAATTAATTTGGTTCAGACCCAACTCGGACATTTTTTCAAAAAACTCATGAGAACATGACCGATTGCAAATCGGTACGATATAGTCATCGAAAGCTTTCCACGAAGCACACGGTAAATTGAAATCTCCTAATACGATTATTGAATCTGCATTATTTGCCATCGAAGTAGCACTATTTATTAAAGAAGCATGCCGCATGTATACACATAAGTTCGAATGGGGTTGTATATAAGACAAGGTAAGCTAAAAATCATATATTGAACAAATTTCTGATATTCCCTCTAAAAGGGAAAAGTGGCAACCCCGCAAATATGAGTATTTAAACATTTTAGAATAAAAATGACACTGAATATTCATTTTGGAAGTCTACCAAAAGACTGAAAAGGCCAATTATGCAAACCCCTCCAATTAAAAACATTGATGGTAGCTGGGCTAGAAATAACTTGAAACGATTTTTCAACCCAACACGATGGATGACACTACACTGTTACCAAACATTATTGCACAAGAAAAGATGGAAATACCACGGGTCACTCTAGCTGAAATCAAAAAAGAAATTAAAAATACCATGAACCCTAAAAAGGTTCCTGGTTTCGACCTGATCACCGGCCAGATACTTAGAGAACTACCAAGGAAAGCATTACTTAAAATAACCAATCTGATGAATGCATCATTCAGACTACAATATGTACCGTCATCATGGAAAGTGGCTGAAGTTATTATGATACCCAAACCTGAAAAGACACCCCATGAAACCACATCATACCGACCAATTTCTCTGCTTCCAGTTATGTCCAAACTGCTTGAAAAACTTTTAGTGAAAAGATTAAAACCAATAATTGATGAGAAAAATCTTATTCCAAATCATCAATATGGTTTTCGGAATCAACACTCTACGATTGATCAGGTTCATCGAATAACTGATACAATTGAAAAAACATTAGAAAAGAATGTTATGTACCGAATTTGGTTGAAATTTGTTAAGCAGATCTCAAGATATGGGTTTTCACCTAAAAGTGGGCTGTGCCACGTACACTGTCTAATTTTGAACGCGGTTCCTATAAAGTCATCCCATACCATCCCAGAGATACAATTTAATGTCTCTGGCGTGTTTAGTGCTTGATTTATCGCGCTTTTAGTAGTTTTTAACAGTACCGTTATATGGGGAGTGGGTAGAGTTGCCACCCGATTTCACCCATTTTCATACCGTCTATACAGGTTCTTGAAACAATTTATTTGTTTTTTATTAATGACGCTTTGTAGGCGTGGCAGTGGTCCGATTCACGATCTCACGGTACCAAGAAACATGTCTACCGAGTTTCATAAAGATATCTCAACTTTTACTCAAGTTAGAGCTTGCACGGACGGACGGACGGACAGACAGTCACCCGGATTTCAACTCGTCATTACATCCTGATCATTTATATATACATAACCCTATATCTAACTCGATTAGTTTTAGATGATACAAACAACCGTCAGGTGAACAAAACTATTATACTCTGTAGCAACAGGTTGCGAGTGTATAACAAAGGCTTGTACAGCCAATAAAATACTAAATCCTAAAAGTCGAAGATTCAGCACCTTTAAGAGGGAACCCTCCGGCTTTATAATAAGGAACAACTCTGCGATTCACCTAAACGGGACCTTCCAGAGATTTCTAAAATAAACATAATAATATATATATTATATATACTATATATACAATATATTGAACTTTATTTTCCATAAACTTTTTAATATAATTTTGACCTTAATTCTACAAAATGCGTAATCCCGAATCCATAATTAGATCTCCAGTCCTAAATACCAGTATACCACCACCATCCAATCCTCAAGTTACCCTAGAACTATCCAACATCATACGAAATATCGTAACTCAAGTTATTTCGACAGACGCCCCAGCTCTTATTAAAAATATTATTCAACCAAGAAGGGAAACAGTAACAGACCAAACAATTGACCCAAGATATGCAGGAAACCTATCAGGGCATGACAGAGTACCAGACGTTGTTAGGTGTTTAAGAGGATTTTCTGGCGATCCGAAAGAATTCGCATCTTGGAAGAAAAGTGTAGAGAGAATTTTGAGATTATATGAATCCGAAAAAGGCACACCTCGTTATTTTGGCATTTTGAATGTCATAAGAAATAAAATAACAGGGAACGCCGATGTAGCGTTAGAGTCTTATAACACTCCGCTCAATTGGGAAGCAATTTCGAAATGCCTTAATACGCATTACGCAGACCAAAGAGACATCAGTACGTTGGAGAACCAAATGTCTTAACTTTTCCAAGGAAATAAATCTATTAACAAATTTTATCACGAAGTATTTTCCAACCTTTTCCTAATATTGAATACAATTGCCTGTTTTGACATAGGTCAAGAACCTTTAAATATATTAACTAAAACTTATCGCGAATTGCGAACTTCCAAAATTACTAGGAATAAAAGATCCAACTGACCTACCTCAAGCACTTCAGTTATGCATGAAACTACAAAATCAAAATTTCCGTACACAGCACGCTTTCAACAACCAACCTATATCACAAAAACCAATACCACCCCCACTTCCATCAAGGAAACAACAATATCAAAAGCAACCTTTTTATCCGAATCTTGCATACATTCCCCAACTAATCCATCGCGTACAGAATTTAGTTCAACCAGCAGCATTCAGAAATATGCAATACCAAAACCCCCAATATCCTCAATATCAAAATAATTTTGTCAATCCCCAATACAAAAACATGCCTGCTTATCCTTCGAGACAATTACCAATCAATCAATTTAGTTATCCACCGCCAAGACCTACGCAGCTGAAACCACCAATTCCGATGGAAATAGACGAATCCCAAAAAACTAGAAATATTAATTACATGAACAGACCGAAAAATTTGGAGGAAAAATACCGATTCCACCATCAAATGAAATACACCAACCATTTAAACAAAACAGGATTAATCACATAGAACCCGCATACAATACTTTAAGCGACACTCACCAACAAATGAATGAAGACCATACAGAACAATCATGGGAAGATTCGTAATAATGAATTTTCTTCTCAAGACGACATGACAGACAGGGAGACAATAGAATTTTCAGATATCCATTTTTTAGGCTAACGAATTCTACTTTGCTCTACATTCAGTGCAAAGATAGTAACGGAGAAATTTTAAAATGCCTAATAGATACAGGGTCAAATAAAAATTATATTCAACCACAACTTATTAATAATCCTATTCCCAATAACGAAATTTTTTATGCCAACTCAGTAGGCGGAAATATAAAAATAACCCACCATACCTTAATCAATCTTTTTGGACTCAGAGACGAAAAACTAAAATTTTTTATTCTTCCGACATTAAAATCCTTCCATAGAATTCTCGGTACTGACAGTTTGAAACAATTAGACACAACCTCTAAGAATTACATGCTAATAAAAAATAAAATTAAAATTGCAATCAAACAAAAAACAACCAAATCAGTCAACAATATCGAAATTAGAACAGACCACCTTACATCCGAACAGTCAGAAAAACTTCGCAATATATTCCCAAAACTTTTTTCCGAACCAAAGGAAAAGCTAACATACACCTACCTCACAAGACCCAATATATTCTAGATACTACCCATATCCCATGTCACTCAAAGACAAAGTGGAAAAACAAATAGCAAAATTACTCGATGACGGTATAATAAGACCTTCTCGATCCCCGTATAATTCTCCAATCTGGATAGTACCGAAAAAAAATGATGCATCTGACATAAAAAATATAGAATGGTGAATGATTAACGTAAACTAAATTCAATTACGATAGCCGATCGTTATCCTTTCCCAGATATAAACGAAGTTCTTTCGTAGTTAGGCAAAAACAAATTCTTTACAGTTCTTAACTTAAAAAGTGGCTTTCACCAGATTCCATTAGTCGAACAGACGTTGCAAAGACAGCATTTTCAGTAAATAATGGTAAATACGAATTTACTAGATTACCCTTTGGCTTAAAAAACGCCCCATCGATTTTTCAAAGAGCATTAGATGACATACTCAGAGAGTATATCGGAAAAATATGCTTTGTCTATATAGACGACATTATCATTTTCGGCCAAGATGAAAAATCACATTTAGAAAATAATAATAAAATTTTCCATACTTTAGAAAAAGCTATTATGAAAATCCAAATTGACAAATGTGAATTCTTAAAAACAGAAGTAGATTCATCATTTCTCAAAACGGAATACAGACAAACCTCTCAAAAGTCAAATTCATTTTAGGATTTCCACCACCGCAAACAATAAAAGAGCTTAGATCATTCTTAGGACTTTCCGGTTATTATCGTCGATTTATAAAAGACTATGCAAAACTTGCAAACCCTTAACAATACCTTTAAGAGTGGAGGAGGGACGCATGTCCAAAAATATTTCATCCAAAATCAAAATCACTCTTAATCAATACGCCATTAATGCATTCAATAAATTAAAAAACTCTCTCATTTCCGCTGATGTTATGCTGCAATATCCTGACTTCGAAAAAGAATTTCATTTAACTACAGACGCTTCAGATTACGTAATAGGAGCAATACTGGAACAAGACAATAAACCGATAACATTTATCTCAAGGACACTGACAAAGGCAGAAGAAAACTATGCTACAAACGAAAAAGAACTCTTAGCCATTGTATGGGCTTTAAAAACCTTTAAAAATTATCTTAGCAATAGAAATATCAATAGTAAATTAAAGAGATGGAAATCAATACTAGAAGAATATAATTACGAAATTAAATACAAACCTGGTAGCACAAACGTGGTAGTGGATGCATTATCTAGACCTCCTCAACAAATAAACTCTATGACAGCAACACAGCATAGCGATGAAAGTTCCACACAGACATTAATACCTTACAGCGACGCACCAATTAACGCTTTTAAGAACCAATTTTCATTTCCTTAGGAGAAACTTCATCATATCAATTCCAAAGCGAATTGTATAAAAACTGAAGACAGCATTTTAGGAAAAATCCAAACCATTTATCAAGTTCATTTTAGTTCACAAGGTACGTTATACACGAAAATTCATAAAAGACATTTTAAGTGAGTCTGACCAAGCAACCGAAATTATTAATGAACATAATAGAGCTCATCGTAATCCTACAGAAGATAAAACACAACTTTTGGAAAGATGTTATTTCCCGCAAATGAACGCCAAAATAAAAAGAATCGCTAAACAATGTAAAATTTGCCTAGAAAATAAATATGAAAGACACCCGATAAAACCAATTCTAAAAGCAACGCCCATTCCCAGTTATCCAGGTCATATCGTTCACATAGATCTTTACTTTACGAGTAATAAAATAGTGTTAACCGCATTAGATAAATTTTCAAAATACGCTCAAGCTAAAATTGTACCTTCCAGAGCTTCCGAAGATATAAAAACCCCTTTAAGAGATCTCTTGACAATATTTGGAATCCCAGAAAAAATTGTAATAGATAATGAAAAATCCTTAAGCTCGCTCCAAGAACTTTCATGTTAGAAAATCAATACGGTATAGAAATATTTAAAACCCCACCATCCAAAAGTTCAATAAATAGTCAAATAGAACGATTCCACTCAACATTCTCTGAAATATAACGATGTTCAAAAGCAGAAAATTCCCTTTCTGATTTTGAAGACCTTTTAAACAGATCTTTATTTAAATACAATTATTCCATTCACTCTACAACTAAACGTAAGCCAGTAGAACTATTCTTTGGAAGAACAATAGAACCCAATCCAATAGAACTAGAAAAAGAAGAGAGTATTCAAAACCTCAAGAATAAACAAGAAAAAGATTTAGAACTCCACAACAAAAATAGAACTGATTTTAAATCATACAATAGTAACGAGGTTATATGTGTTAAAGTAAACAAAAGATTAGGAAACAAATTAACACCCTGATATAAAAAAGAAATACCTAGTTATAGAAGACAAAGGCAATACAGTCATAACACAATCAGGACGTACCGTTCACAAAAGTCATATTAAAAAATGAATTTCATTTTTCTTCTGCAGTATCTTACTTGCCTTGTCCAATGCAGAAACCCAAATTTTGGATTATACCAATAGCCATATAATAAACATAGATATGGGAACCGCAAAGGTTCAGACCGGAACATTTAGACTAATACACATTATCGACATTGAACAATAAGAAGTTGCTCTCATCAAAATACAATCCATTATAGAAAATGATGTAACTTGGAAAAACTGGTAATGGTTGGCTGGAACCTCAGATAACGAAGATTTTGTAATAATAAGAGATAAAATAAATAATATAATATTTTAATCAATAATAATCAATAAGTAATAATTAATAAATCTATGTTAGAAAGAATAAATAATTTAACACACATTTCAAGTGTAATATTAAGCGAAATGAAATCGAGCGATAGCTTCAAATTAGAATTAGAAAAAAATATTGAAAGAAAATTAAAATTTTTAAAAGACGAATTAACTAATTTGGATTATTCTATCCAATGGGCCAATGCTGGAATTGTAAACTCATTTATGTTGTCAAATAAAGAAATCTATGTAATTAAAGAAACATTTGAAAAAGAAAATATACCATATTTAAACTTAGTAGAAGCTATTGAATTTAGCGATGTCAAAATAGCATCGAATTTGTCAACAATTCTTTAAATTATAAAATTTCTTTTAACAAACGATGAACTATGTAAATCAATAAGAATAAAACCTGTAAAACTTAAGGAAAAAGCAATTAAATTAAGATATTAAAATTTTATTGTTTGTAAAAAGAAAATATATGGTATGAAATCATATTGTAAGAATATAAACAATTTAATATTATGTAAACAAAGTAATTTAGAGGTCACAGAGACACAGAAGTCACAGAAAGTAATTGCATACCAAATCTGCTCAAAGGTTATTCATCTAATTACACCATAACTAACAATCACCACATTGAAACGATAGAAGAAATTTCACCTGGCCTATTGTTAATCAATAGCTATACAGAAACCCTAAGAATTGACAATGAAATCGTCAAATTAAACGGAACATTTTTGATTAAATATGACAATTCAAGCGTAATAGTGGCAAACAATTTTACAAACAAAAATCAAATATTTACCAGCAATAATCAAATCAAGAGATGCCACAGGAAACATTGAAGAAGTACTTTCATTACAATATCTGAAAGAGCTCAATGTAGCAAATATTTACAGGATCGGCGATAATAGTAATTATTATCGTAACAATAATCCCAATAAAAAATACAATTTTAAATAGAAAAACTAAATTCATATTGAAGTCAATGCGAACAGTCCAGAAGATAATCCACCTACACCTGTAGAAAGGTTCAGCACTTCAACAGCTCACATATCACTCCCTACCAACGAAGAAGCTGTATATTTTAAAGGGGGAGGAGTTAACGCCACATATGCTGGAATTGATTTACAAAGCTTTATTGCCAAAAACTAAAGCTTCAGGTGAGACTTGCACTGTAAGCAGTATCCCACGGGTAACTTTTAAATGACACCACACGTGCATCTGTGCAAAGCAGAGTCAACAATACCTTTGAATACAGCGGCAATGTGACTTAGGTTTAATTTTAAGTTTAAGAAAATATTATAATCAGTATAAAGTTGTGTCTCAGAAAACTCGCGTCTCCGCGGGCGTAAAAAAATATTTTTTTATGTAAATTTATATAAAAAAGTATAACTTACATAAATCAGAGGAATATTAAATATTTTCTTTAAAAAGTTTCTTTAATTATAAACCGACAAATATACTATGTTGTCATTTTTATTCTAAAATGTTTTAATACTCATATTTGCGGGGTTGTCACTTTTCCCTTCTAGAGGGACTATCAGAAATTTGTTCAATTTAAGATTTTAAGCTTTTGCCATCGTTGTAAAAAGACGCTTGTAGGCAAACGCTTGTTGGCAAACGCATGCTCGGGGAGATGTGAGGGTGTTTGTTTTTATGAATGAAGCGAGGTTGCTTGTTGAAAGTACGCCTGCGTTCATGAATGAAAATGTTGTTGTTGTGTAATTTACACACAATACATACATATATTGTCAATAGGCCATTGTTGTTTTTGTAAAACAATGTTTGTAGTTTTTGCGGGTGACATGTTTACATGTGTACGCATATACATACATATATATTATATATATATATAATATGTATGTTGGTTTGTGAATGCCTTATTTGTTCGGCAATGTCATATATACATATATGCGTGTAGATATAAATCAATGCGCACTATGTGTGCACTTGTTATTGATATGTGATAAGATCATGATTTGAATTTCTGAATGCGTACATTCAAATGAGCATGTCCAGATATACATATGACTATGTAAGATTAATATGATAAAAGATGTACATATGTATATGTTGTAATAAATTTAGTCTCTATTAGTAACAATTATAATACTAAATTTTTATTGTATTAGGAATGTATATTACAATATGTAAAAACTAAATAAAATCATTAAATTCCCAAATTGACTATATATAATATTTTGAAAATTCTATAATTTAATTAGTCTTTTAAATTTTGCATGCATTCATAAAAATTCGCATAATGAAATTCATATCAATAAATATGTTTGCATATAAGCGTATAAAAATATGAGCCAAAAGGCTAACATGCAGCTGTAATATCAAAGCAAGTCTCTGAGCATAATTTTCATTGAATGCTCAGCTATGTACACTCGCCACTGTTAAAATATCTCCTTCCGAGCTGGCTGCGGTGAAATTCACTATTAAAATCTTGTTAGGTTTTGACAATTGACACGCTGGTCCGCAATTGAACCTTCTCTATTATATACATACGTTCTCTGTTAAAGTATGCTTACATTTTATTGATGGCTGTTCACAACTCACATTTTTGTGAACACTTTTCATGTAAAAAAAATTCAATTAATTAAATTTTCGGATATGGGTGATTTTTCTCACGTGGAGTTCACGATAAGATAAACACAAATTTATGAATTTTCCAATGGCGTTCACAATAAGGCTGAATGTTAATATTTACATCCTATCGACTTCGTCTTTTGGACCCTGCATTTTTCCTATTATGGTGCCTTGTTTGGAGTTTTTAACCCATCCTTTTATTCCAGCTTTAGTGCAAAGATCTCGAGTATATTTTGTGAAGTAACAACCTGTGGTGAAAGAGACAAAAAAATCCAAGTTACAAATATTGTCCTATTTCTTCTCTGTTTATACATGTACTTAACATAATACATTTGTTCACCTAACGGTAGTCTTGTAACATCGAAAAATAATCGAGATTGAGGCGAATTGAATTCCGAAAAAATGTCATTCCGTCCACCCGTACAAGCGTTATCTTAAATAAAAATTGAAATCTCTTGATCAAACTCCTTACTCGTATTACCGATGGGTCGAATCCGGCAATCGCCACGCTTCAACACAGCCGTTTAAAACTTTTTAAAAACCGGTCATGGGCCGCCCTAACAAGTTCAAAATATATATCTCAAATCACTAAAACTATATCGTCCAACTTTCTAAAAATATATCCTTTTACCATATCCTCATATGGTATGAAAAGGAAGGAAATTAATGAAATGAGATGATAACCACGCCCACACTCAGAACGGTTATGTTGAAAACTTTCAAAACTCACTAAATAAATAGTTCACAAACATTAATTTATACTGTAAGCATTGTACGAAAGAGCTTCATAGGAGTTGATATAAAATTTGGACAATGGGCGTGGAACCGCCAATTTTTAGGTGATAGAATATCACACGAGTTTCTTGACTCATTTCGACAAAATTTGCTGCCTAATATCATCCCGACATTCTTCTACTACAATGTTACGAATGGGCAAAATCGAACTACAGCAAAGACTACATCCCAAATATAAATTTTTTAATTCCATCTGATTCCTTCCCTTTACCTTATATAGATCTTTAGTGTGCCTTTAAGGTATGCCATCTTGCGTGTACAAACTGTCTTAATCGGACCATTAGTTTTCAAAACCCCTGGTACCGAATATGGGGATCCCGCTATTTAGCTGCTTTTTAACGAAGTAACCTGGCGCGATTTTTTAAAATTCAGATAGAATCCTTACCCGATAATAACTTTCGCTTGTGTCAAAAATGAGCAAAATCGGGTTGATACTTCCCCTGGCCCCCATGTAGGTATTTTTTGGTAATACAGTAAATACTGGCAACATTACGCAGTTTCCACTGCTAATTTTAGAAAGGTACAAAAAAGAATAAATCGTGTACAAAAGAATTTTATTACTAGCGTAAGCTTTAAAGTCAAACGGATTATTCCAAATGTGATAGCTTTAGGTACACTTTACGCAATCTATTTCTACTATATCCTATAAAAATTAAAAACGAACCCGCAAATAGAATAAAACAATGATAATAAAATTATATTTAACAGAAATAACTACTTTTTAAATTTTGCAAGGTTTGCGCGTTTTCGCATCATCCAAAAACACCCATATCCAACTGGTCGAATTGGCACACATTGGAGTTCAAACTTATAAACTATTGATCAAGAAGGAAGTAGATGATAAAAATTCAAATTTGATCCAACACAGCACTCCGGACTACAACAGTACGTCTATTCTGCTAGCGCATCTACATTGTGAGGTCCGCATACTCCCAGTTATAGAGTAAAGCGAATTCCTCTCCAAACAATTTCTGTTATTATGTTTTCGTTGAAATCAACAGCAGCTTTAAAAGACGGGGACTTATGCTAAGATGTTTTCATCGATAACAACAAAACGCGGCATTTAAAATTCCAATTCCATTTTCCGTTGACTTTTAAGCTAGGTACCGTGAAGTAAATACATGTTCGTTCAGGAATTTGCAACCTTCGTCCTCCAGTTCACTCCCGCATTCAGGATTATAGTTGTAGCGGATTAATTGTCATGGAAGTAATTTAACAATATGTTCAGTTTCGTTGGGGTCGAAACATAAAGAAAGGTGTGTTGGCTTGGTTAGTTCCATGGGGCATGCAAAGATAACATAGGCGTCACGTAGATACAGACTGTATTCTTCTAGTTTGTGAATATGGTCGCTGTGGATTTAGAAGAGGATAGTGTTAAGTTCCTTGCAGTGAAGCAAGAAAGGTCTTATATAATATATATGTTTAGTGTTAGATGTTTAGTGTTCAGGATCTTAACCCTCACTCTGAAAAATTAACGGTTAAGAAAGAAATGGATTCATCTATGCAGTAGAATATGGAAGACTGATTGCGTAAAGTTAAAAATATGGAACGTGGAATTGATTGTGCGAGAATCGGCAGTTGAAGCTATGATGATGATAACCCTCGGCCGCTTAAATACTGAGCGCCACTACCGTTCACACTACTGTTCTTACAACAGCCGGTTCTACGTTACCGGAATTGATCTGGATATTATCCGCAAGAGCTCTTATTTCAGGGATCTAACCCGGTTTTGATCGATAAGTAATAAGTTAATATTGTCATCATTTTTAGAGAAACACCTAGCAGCAGGCTTGCTCCGTATCCTCCTGATCTTGGCTTTGAATTCAACTCGGGCCCGAAGGAATTTTTCTGCTGCATTTTCGCCAAAAGGCTCCACCGTAACTCCACCTTTGAGGAGACCTCTTCAGGCCTTAAGATACATACTAAGTGGTCCACATGTTATGTAGCCCCATGTTGCCAACGCACTACTGCGATAATAGCCACTAGGGTCGTGCAAAAATGCACAATGCGCCGCTCCAGCGGAGGGGTCGACAAGGAACCTCTACGGTTCCACGGACGGCCAATTAGGCAGCATGACTCGCAGTCTGGTTGCGGGAAAATATTTATGTGCAGTCAAAAAAAGTTTTAAATGGTAGCAGACGAGGCGTTGCTTGTGTTGTTGAGTAATTTATTTTTCTTGGTTTTGTCAAGTTTTATTGTTTTTTCAATTCGGAGGAAGTTCTCCAGATAAAGAATATATACATATATATAATACTACTATATTACTTTATTTATATGTAATGTATACACAAAACGCTTTAAATCGTTATTATAGCTTTTCTTAAATATGACCAATTTACACAATAAGGCTATGCATCAAATGGTTTTTTTTCTGTGTTGAGTTGGGTTAAAAAAATTGTTTATGGTGCACAAAAAATTTAACATTTTTGCCAAATGGAAAGTAATATTTTTGTTTTGTTAACTAAATAAATAACTACATTCGAAAAATAAATATAATTTTACGAAAATATTTTGCTTTGTTAATTCAATAACAATATTAATGAAACTAGCAAATAGCATTTATATAAGAGTTTATTACTGATTGTGAACTTTGTGCTTAGGCTGTGTGCCAAATGGTAGAAAAATTATAATTCTGTCAGCTGAAAGGAAAATTTCGACATTTTTCGTGGTGAATCCGAATGTTAGAATTTTACCCAGCTCAGTTGTCAAAATTTTGACAACTTATAAATGTGATTACAGATATGCATTCACCAAGAAACGAATTTAAATGAACCGTTGCATACCAAACATGTAACTTATAAAATATTATATTTATTCGTAATTATTCATTTATTTATGTAATATTTTATTTTCAATAAGGAAAGTTTTTGTCTTCTTCTGTATTTTTATTATTTAAGTAAGAAGTTAAAATAATATTTTTCAAGTTGATTTGCAAAACTAAATGTACATAAATTTTTGTACAAAAGTCGAAAAAACATTTTAATTGACTAAAGGTTGGATAAGCTGCGAGTATCAATGGAAGAATATGGTCCGCTTTAGAATATCTGAATGAACATGAAAATGTTTTAAAAAACAACTGTTATTATTTTATATATTTTACAGTAAGATGTCATAATGTATGAAAAAGAAAAATTTTAATAAACTTGAAATCAAAAATAAATCTCTAAAATAAGCGTTTCATTGAAAAGAATTTTAAAATTTCGGCAGTTTGAATATTTACTTTTCAGAAACGATAAACTTGCACAAACTTTGTTAACGCGGTTATACTTAAAGATTTTATTTTTAAGTGAATATAATTTATCTCTTAAAAGTATTTATTTAAACATTAATATGAAGACATAAGTATGCATGCATATCAAATGCAAATAGCCTAGTTAGGTTAGGTTAGGAAGCCGATCCTAAGAATGATCCCACTTGGACAGCTTAAACGCCGGTCCGTTGTGGTATCTCCTATAAGCTGGATCAAAAAACCCTTACATTTCGACAAAGCGCTTTGTGCCTATAACAAACTTGTTGAGACGGCCAATATCCGTTTCGGCTAAGTCTTCTGGTCAGCCGAAAGTCAAATAGCCTAGCCTAAATTTTGCTTAAAATTCTCAATTAATATCAAAGAAAAGATTTTGCTTTAATTTTAATCATTTTGCGAATAGTTTAATTAACAAGACGAAAATTCAAACGACGCTATTTCGTTTGTTTTGAAATTCAAATGTCAGAATTTTACTTTTCATCTGGCACTGTAATATGTAAAATTTATTTATATAGGACAACTCCACACAGATAAATATGTTACCGTTTGGCACACAGCCTTAGTGCCTACATTTGATATACATGCATATGTACATACCTATTATTCGTATCTATGTACATAATTATTGCATATCTTTATATGAAAATTTAAACGAGTTTTTAAGGATATTTTATGTTGTCATCCGATTATTATAGTCCTTTTAAATAAATTTTGTAAGTTTCCACTTTTCTGCAAAATTAAATTTTCTAATATTTAAATGTTTTTTTATTTATTTTCTATTTATAGATTTCAAGCTTCTTTTCCTTCATATACTAAATGACGTCTTACTGTTCATTGTATGTAATGAATTAACCCAGTCCCTTATCTTTTCTGTAAGTAATTTTCAAAAATTTCAATTTCGGTCAAACCTGAGTTAGAGAGAACTGGGTAAGCGAGAAAACTCTATAAGTGAGAATAATTCTCAGCTCCCGAACTTTGAAACGAACCTCTATGATTGAGAAAAAAAAACCTCCATAAGTGACAGTCGTTTTTCCCACCTGACCTCTATAACTGAGAGCCTCTTTTGTATTTACCTCTATAAGCGACAACTTTCCTATCTATGACTCATTCAATCTTTTCAGGAATCAGTTTTTTTTGTAATTCAAATAAATAATATTTAACTGTATTAACTTATTTGTCATTCTCACTGCAGTTCATAAATATCAATCGCAACGAACACTACAGCTCTTACAACAACTTATAATGTCTAAACGAAAAACGTTGTCGTTAAGTGATAAACTGAAAATTATAAATGCATTTGGGTCGAGAAAACTAAGGTGTGACATACAAAGTTTATTTGGATTACCGGAATCTACCTGTTATAAAATAATAAAGTTTAAAGACTCCATAAAGTCCCAGTGCTCCGAGGGTCACGGAAATATCAAGCGAATCCGGCTTTCTGAGTTTCCCGATGTTGAAAAATGTCTTCTTGAGTGGATGGAATGGAGATAAGCCTCTGTTAAAAAAAAATCACAAGACTTGTGATTGAAAAATGTTCAGCCAGTATTGGCTGGTTGGAGGTTTTTAAAAAAGAACGACATGTCGTTCAAAAAAGTAGCTGGAGAAAGTGAATCAGTAAATCTAGAAGTGTGTAACCAATGGACAGAAGACCTACCAAATTTTTTAGAAGGATATGATGCAGAGGAAATTTATAATGCTGATGAAACAGCTCTGTTTTATAAATGCCTTCCGGTTAAAAAATTTATATTTAAAGGCGAAAAATGCCACGGAGGTAAGCAGAGTAAGGATCGCCTTACTGTTTTACATTGTGTCAATATGAGCGGTGCGGACAAACTTCCTCTGTGATTATTGGGAAATCTAGATTAGATCAAGGTATCATACACATATTTAAACGATTCGTAGAGAGGTTGTTAATCATACTCTTAAGTGTTTGAATGAAAGTACTAGCTCTGAGATCAATGTGCTTTTAGCAATGAATTCGCAAGAAGAGTAAGTGATGTAACTGTCTGAAATTGCTTTCAAAAAGTTCTATTCAGATTTAATAGATAAAAGTGAACTTATAGTTTGACCTAGTGATGACGAATGGGCCAAAGTTTAGTCTGATAAAAACACACTGATTCTGAGGAAACGCCAACTTTTGAAGATTTTACGAGGACTATTGGGAATGCAAGTGACGATGATGCTGATCAATAACCGAGTTCGGATAAAGAAATTGAAACTATGCCAAAAAATCAAAAAGCTTTAAAGGCTTTGAAGACGCTCCACATTTTTTTTGAATATTCGGCGGTTGGCGATAAGACTATATTTCATAAAATATATAAACTCAAAAACCATACACATAGTATAAAATTAGAGACATAAAAAAGTTGACTGATTTTTAAAAATAAAATTTGCCTGTTACTTGCTTCTATGTATTTATGCATTTTAATAATCACTTTTTAATAACTCTAATAAATTATTCTTTATCATGTTTAAAACTAAATAAATTGAATGTCATTGATAACCCTCTGTAAGTGAGACAAACCTCTTCTGTACCTCTATAAGCTAGAAACAGAGAACATATATTATAGAGAAGGTTCAATTAAGGATCAGCGTGTAAATTGTCAAAACCTAACCAGATTTTAATAGTGGATTTCACCGCAGCTAGCTTGGAAGGAAAAATTGTAACAGTGGCGAGTGTACAGAGCTGGGCATTCAATGAAAATTATGATCAGAGACTTGCTTTGATATTACAGCTGCATGTTAGCCTTTTGGCTAATATGGTTTGATATGAATTTCATTATGCGAATTTTTATCAATGCATGCAAAACTTAAAAGACTAATTAAATTATAGAATTTTCAAAATATTATATATAGTCAATTTGGGAATTTAATGATTTTATTTAGTTTTTACTTTATTTTATTTTAGGTTTTACATACAATAAAAATTTTGTATTATAATTGTTACTAATAGAGACTAAATTTATTACAACATATACATATGTACATCTTTTATCATATTAATCTTACATAGTCATATGTATATCTGGACATGCTCATTTGAATGTACGCATTCAGAAATTCAAATCATGATCTTATCACTTATCAATAACAAGTGCACACATAGTGCGCATTGATTTATATCTACACGCATATATGTATATATGACATTGCCGAACAAATAATGCATTCACAAACCAACATACATATTATATATATATATAATATATATGTATGTATATGCGTACACATGTAAACATGTCACCTGCAAAAACTACAAAAATTGTTTTACAAAAACAACAATGGCCTATTGACAATATATGTATGTATTGTGTGTAAATTACACAACAACAACATTTACATTCATAAACGTAAGCGTACTTTCAACAGGCAACCTCGCTTCATTCATAAAACCAGACACCCCTCATCTCCCCGAGCATGCGCTTGCCTACAATTGGCTATTCGCGACGATGGCAAAAGCTTAAAATCATAAATTGAACAAATTTCTGATAGTCCCTCTAAAAGGGAAAAGTGACAACCCCTCAAATATGAGTATTAAAACATTTTAGAATAAAAATGACAACATAGTATATATGTCGATTTACAAATATTCAATATTCCACTGATTTATGTATACAGTAAACCCCGATTAAGTACCACTCCTCCAATCCTTCTCATCTGCTCGTGTCTTTCTGCATCTCTAGAGTTTTTTTTTTTAAATACATAGACATTTTTTTTTTGGTACGACTAGCTTAAGTACCATAATCGCTTATGTACTACAGAGCAAAAAAAATCTGCATCTTTGGTTTTGGCACTTAACCGGGATTAACTGTATTTGTCAAAGAATGTACGTATGTAAATGTTCGAATTTTTTTTATATACAAAATATATGCCTTTTATTTTTGCCCATGTGAAACCATTGTGAGCTTGCCTGGAATGCGACATAAAAGGTTACCCTTTACAAGACCATATTGCTGCCTTGCCAGTACTGTCTGTGATCCAGGTGCTTTCCGAACGCTGGTAGTATTGTTCGCTTAATAACTTTTATATTATTTATTTTTGTCTATAATCGTTTGTTTGAGCAGGTCTTGTGCTGCAACACAGTGATTGAAACTTAGCTGAAATATCTTAATTTTTTTAATGACGTCATCATCTCCAGATATTTCGGGATAAAACAACGCGGAATAGGCGAATATTCCCGGAGGCGACAGATCGACTACCCTATCCCAATTTTGTCCAGTTTTAGTGCAGCCTTGGCATCCTGAGCACGCAGGCATACAAGAGCAATTTGTGTGCCTCTACGAGTTTTTTTCATGCTTTTGACGCTTGTTTTTTCCAGGTTTTGGTTCCCGCACCCCTTGTATAGTGCCGTGCAAATGGAACGATTCGGCTTACTTGTCTGCCTGATTTTTTAATTCAATCAGTAGGTCTCCTTTCATGGTTTTCCTTATGTAGGTCACGTTTGAACCCAACTCTTCAAGACCGCTGTCGCTTTTTATCTTCCGGATAATATCAGCATATGACGCATCCTCTTTTTTGGTTATGATGATGGCGTCCGGTTTCGGCCTTATTTTCTTCTGAATCGGTTTCTTCTTTTTCACAACGTCCACCCATTTTTCGCCAGCGCTATGTTGATCTCTAGTGTTTTCCTTTATTTTTATCGTGGATTCACTGGTTGTTGGCTGCACTTTTTCAACAGCTTTTTTTTGGTTTTTTTGTGGGGGGTAAGGTCCCCGATGTCTCCCGCAGCCGTTTTGGGGTATTTATCTCTTTATAAATGGGAGATACTTGTGTTGCTTTCTCAACTAAGTTTTTTCCGTTGATTCTGCGGTTTCTCGGCTCTGTTATACAGGCTCATAATGCTGCTGAGTAGATCACGCATAGCTTGGTTAACGTGCCTTGGACGAGCCATCATGTTTTCCAACTTTTTTAATTTACTACCCAGTTTGTTAAAATAACCAAAAAATTTCAATATTTTCTGATTTTTCTTCAGCTTTATTTGCCTGGTCAGTAAATTCACCATTACATGTTGATCCAGCAGCGGTGGATTTCTCATTTCTGTCATTAGGTGGTGTTCTCAAAATTTTAGAATTCCTCCGAAAAGGATTCTCTGGTGTACGCCCCATAATATTCTCAGAAGCCATAGCTCAGCTAGAGAATAGTTTGGGTACACCTGTCAATGGGTATGTTCAACCCTAGCGCTAAACCTTACTTATGTTATGAATGGTTGGCAATGCCAAAAGCAAAAGCAGAACGAAAAGGAGAAAGCGAAGTGGGGAACAACATTTAATCAAAACAAAACGGCAGATTGAATAAAGTGCACGTTTTATGTGAATAATAGCGAAAAATTAGGTGAAATGGCAACTATAACTAACTTATTAAAAATTTCTCTCTAAGAAAGGGGCAGGTAAGTGCCAATGATTTTTTATATAAAACAAATTTGTACTTATCTATATACTTGTATTTAGGCTAAATCCACTTAGATCGTCCGGTTGCCCGGTAAGGCCAATACAAAAACTAATGTAATTCACAATGACAAGCTGGGATTATCTACAGGTAACCCAGGAGCGCAAAAAACACGTCCACTTCACTAAGTCACTATCACATTACAAATTGACTTGTGACCATTGTTGTTTTTGCAGAACAATGTTTGTAGTTTTTGCGGGTGACATGTTTACATGTGTCCGCATATACATATGTATGTATGTTGGTTTATGAATGCATTTTTTGTTCGGCAATGCCATATATAATATACATACATATAGGTATGTGTGTATATTTAAATCAATGCGCGCACACAAAGTGTATTGATAAGTGATAAGGTCAGGATTTGCATTTCTGAATGCGTACATTCAAATGAGCATTTGCAGATATATATATGACTACTTAAGATTAATATGATAAAAAATGTACATATGTACATATGTATATGTTGTAATAAATTAAGTCTCTGTTAGTATCAATTATAACACAAAATATTTATTAGGAATTTATTTTATGTAAAAACTAAATAAAATCATTAAATTCCCAAATTGACTATATATAATATTTTACAAATTCCATAATTTTATTAGTCTTTTAAGTTTTGCATGCATTCATAAAAATTCGCATAATGAAATTCATATCAATAAATATGTTTGTATATGAGCGTATAAAAATATGAGCCAACAGGCTAACATGCAGCTGTTATATCAAAGCAAGTCTCTGAGCATAATTTTCATTGAATGCTAAGCTCTGTACACTCGCCACTGTTAAATTTCTCCATCCGAGCTAGCTGCGGTGAAATCCACTATTAATATCTTGTTAGGTTTTGACAATTCACACGCTGGTCCGCAATTGAACCTTCTCTATAATATACGTTCTCTGCCAGAAATGTATATTTAACTATAGTATCACTTAAAGTAAATACATTTTTTCTTTCCTTCACAAATACAACCTTTGTAAGGCCGTGAGGAAATATTGTCTTTATATACCAAACCCATAATAATTGAATCGTGCTTTCAAAAATTATACCATAGAAAAGGTTCATGGTGTATGCCGAAAATGGTCCGCTTGACGGAGGGTTACTCGCTAACTTAAGAGAATTTCACCACAAACAAATTATAATCGGATTTCACCAGAATTTTAGCATTTTGAATGTTAAATGAGAAAAACAATGCTAATTTCAATGTTAAGAAATGTACGCTTTTGCATATAATTTTAAGATACTCGGCGTGATCAGACCACTGCCACGCCCACAAAACACCATTAATCAAAAACAAATAAATTGCCATAACTAAGCTACACAATAAGATACAAGACTGTTATTTGGTACACAGGATCACATTAAGGAGGGGCATCTGCAGTTTAAGTTTTTTTTTAAGTAGGCGTGGTCCCGCCACTAATAAGTTTAATGTGCATATTTCCTAAACTGCTAAAGCTATAATAACAAAATTCACTGGAAGCAAATGTTTTTAGTACCTCTACCTACAGTGAGAAAGTGGGTGAAATCGGGTGACACCCCCACTACCCATATAACAGTACTGTTAAAAAATACTAAAAGCGCAATAAACCAAGCACTAAACAAATCAGAGACATTAAATTTTATCTCTAGGATGGTATGAGATGGCTGTTTTTTGTCAGTGGGCGTGGCACCGACCACTTTTAGGTGAAACCCCATATCTTGATTTCAACCAAATTCGGTACATAACATTCTCTTCATATTTCTATGTTAAAGTGCGAAAATGGGCGAAATCGGACTACAACCACGCCTATTTCCCATATAACACCATTTTAAATCCTATTTGATTCTTTCACTTTCCAGTATGCAAATCAAGCAACAATGATTATATCGGGGTAAAACTTTGCGTGAATAATGCGTTTAATGTATGTCACCTTGTCACCAAAAATTCTTTAAACTGTTCAAGCCCTTAGGTACTGAATATGTGGACTCCAGTGCCTATAGTTGACTTTTTACCGAAAATATCGGTCAATGTGTAGGACATTTAATTGAAATTCATACAATAAAATAAATAAAAAAAATTTATCAGGATTTTCGAACATTCGTCTGACTCTACGCCATATGATTAGTGATGGTATGTGAGGTGCCTTAATGAAACAGTGGGAGCATTTTATTAGTCTGTGGCATGTTAGTAGTATGTGGTATTGGCAAAAATTGATAAAATCGGGCTAATACTACTCTCAACCCATATACTACTTTTAATGCTTTTCGTTATTCTAAACAGTTTTATGCTGAATATGTCGGTCAGTGAGTATTAATATTTTTTTTGTTTTAATATAAAATTGCTTCAAAATATGTTCTCGAGTATAGCTGAGCAATATCAAAATTAATATCTTTCTCTATCCCCAATATGATATTTTAACGAAATTAAATGGATAAGATTTCGTAAAAATTATGTGGTTTGACGCTGAATTAAAATGAAATTAGTATATACTAAGTCTAAACCTCACACCTTCATACAATTATAATGAATTCCGATTCTCTGGTAGACGTTTGCCACATAAGCTTATAAAAGGTGCAATTCAAAAGTTTCAGGACTTTTATTAAAAAACGAATATTATTTGTGTTTTTTTTTTTGAAATTTATTGGTCGCCTTCAAAATAGTCTCCTTTCGCCTGAATACAACGTTTTGCACGTTCAAGAAGGTTATCGAATGACTTTTTTAGGTCATTTGTCGGTATTGCGTTGAGGATGGCATCAACGTCAGCATAGCGGTTCCCTTTCATGGCCAAATGTACTTTTCCGAACAAATAAAAATCGCAGGGTGCCATATCAGGCGAACAAAAAGTTTGGGTCCTTTTTGTCCTCTTTAATGATGTCTCTTGAATGCTGAATTCTGAGGTCTTTTTCGTGTTGTTTCAAAGTGTGCGAGACAAATCGAGCACAAACCTTTCTGAGGCCCAAATTTTCTGTCAAAATACGATGAATCGATACTAAGCGATAAGCGATGATTTCGGCTCTTTTTTAATGAATTCACGCACAATTTCCGTGTTTTTTTCGTTCACAACATCTTTTGGCCGGCCCGAATGTTCGTCGTCTTCCAAGTCCTCCCGTCCCTCTTGAAAACGTTTAAACCACTCGTGAATACGGCTACGGGATAGACAATCATCGCCATAAACTTGTTTCATCATTTGATGAGTTTTGGTAAAAGTTTTACCAAGTTTAAAACAAAACTTAATGTTGGCTCTTTGTTCGATGTTCATTTTCCGACCGACACTAAAAATGTAATGTCATATGTAGCGCGATATCTCAGCTGTTATACAAGTCAGCTCTTATATAAATTTTATACGACAACACTGAAGAATACATAATTGAGGGATAACAATTTCAGACATGATGGCGCCATTAGAAGCCCCGTCGTTTAAAAAGTCCTGGAACTTTAATATAATTTTTAGCGTAGAGTAATATTACATTTATACTTATGTACATTTCACTTCAAGCAATAAAACTGAGACTAAGTTTATGGCCTTTTATATAAGTCAAGAAGATACCAAATTTAATTGGAATTAAATCACTATTTCATTTAATAATGCATGTTTAATACTTTTTCAACATTTTTTAATATAAGATTGGAAGGGATTTCCTGGCCTTTGAATTTATCTCCAACATATTTTATGTAAAAAAATTAAACCTACCTTTGACGAAATCGGTCCACGAATTTTCCAGCTCACATATACTACTTATGGTATACTTTTTTTCGTTAATTTGATAATTTATTGAATTTATATGGACAGCTTTTCTTAACATGGTATATCGCTGCATATGAATGAAATTGGTCTAGACCTTTGTTTCAACCTTATAATCTTAATATACTGATTTCCGCTCCTCTGGTACAGCAGCAACCTCATATACCCCACATATTAAATCTAACCCCTATGGTTCAGTTTATATCACATATATTATGTTTGAGTTAAATAGCTTATTTTTATTAAAGTTAATTTTGGAGAAAAAAATAATATTGACACTAAATAAATCTATGATCAACAACATAAGTTAATAAGATACCAAATAATAATCGAATAATGAATGTTGAATTCTAGTTTTGTTCACCAAAGAGTTGTTTGCATCACCTAAAGTGATAGATATAGATTTCTATATACATATTATATATTTCTTCTAATATTTGGTGATAATCAGTGGTTAGGTATATTTTCTCAGCCATCATGTTGAACTTATTATAAAATATACCAGACAACAATGCTAAAAAAGTTTCTTAGAGTGCTGGACTTTGTATAGAGCAAAAAAATCTTTCTAGAAAAAATTTCATGAAATAAATATTAGTAATGTAGTATCAAAAGGGCTAAAGACCCTTTTAATGTGGTTATAGATAAACTGCGACCATCGGTTTACATGCTACTGTCTATTATTTCAGTTATGCGACACATTTCAATATGAAGGTCATGAGGTGAACTGTAAACACAAGAAAATACCATTTTTACCTAGCGCCGTTGGCAGCTTATGAAAGGTTTAGATATTAAGACAGAAAGAAGAAAATCTACATACCTGCTCTACATATGTGTATACCATACTTAATTATATGTAAGTTATTGTTAATTTAGCCTTCATGGGCAGACCCGTCAAAATAGGTACTGTTTTAAAATTGTTAGACAAAAGCAATTTACGGAGGGGTTTTCCGAGTACTTAATTTCAATACAATGAAATAAACTACTAATTTCTAAAATATAAATATAACTAATTATTATGTATTTTATGTTAGTGAATATCTAAGTAATATATAGGTATACAAAAGTACGTAATCAAACTAATTTTAGTGTATTAGTAATAGTGTTTATAGTATTACTATATACAGTGGCGAGCAAACACGTATACATATGTGCACCAGTATACCATAATATCTAAACACCGAACAGGAAAGGAGATAGGATTCAATTTTTTACACCCGGACTGACTGAATTTTATAAGTATTATCTATAAGTATTTTATACATTAATTCATTTATTATTAATTAATTATGCCTAGATTAAGTAGAAAATCTGTATTACTAAGTCGTCTTCAGAATAGAAGACGTATGAGAGTTCTTCGTGCAAACTCTTTATATAGAGATAGTGAGCAGTCACAAATTACTGTAAGTCACGCTAATCGTAGGTTAGCCTCTGATATACGTCTGTCCGAATAAATTATTAATACAAATCAACATAGAACCAGGCGGGAAAATCATGAGGTACGGTCTTTAAAAAAAAATTTAAATACTGTTCAACATAGAACAAGGCGGCAAGATCCCCAAATTCGTTCTGAAGAGCAAATAGGAAATACTCGAGATCATAGATCTCGTCGAGAAACTCCTGAGGTACGTTATGATGAACAAAGTAGGAACACTAGGGATCATAGAGAACTTCGCGCAAGAAATCCTGAGTATAGGAATTTAGAGCGCATTCGTGATCAAATGCAAAGGGAACATGCAGGAAGAAATCCTGAAATAAGGAGAGAGGAGCGTGATAGAGACACACAACTTCGACAGCTTAGTAGGAGGGGTATGAGGGAAGAAATTTAGAATCAGAGATCTTGGACATGGTGAAGTTCGCCTTCGTAGAGATAACCCAGTCAATAGGCAAATTGAAAAACAAAGGCAGTCCCAACGAATCCGATTAACGAGAGAAAATATTGTTATAGAAACTGATAATAGTGGCAATTCAACAGATTTCAAAAACATTTATTTCCAAAATATAAATAAGAGCCCTACTGAAACATGTATTTGCGGCGGCTTATGGTTTTCACACCAAGTTCGCAATTTAAATTTCGAAACTATTGCACAAGGTCACCCGAATGCTGCATCCACCTTCTTTTTAATGCAAAAATTGCCTTGAGAAGATGGAAATTACAATTTTTGTGCTGTTTGCAAAAATGCGATTGTTAAAAAGAACGTTCCAAAAATATGTTTAGCTAACGGTCTAGACTTTTCTTAAATACCGGATTGTTTGAAAGGTTTAACCCCAATTGAAGAACGTCTCATACTGCCTAGATTGCTTTTTATGACAATCTGTCCGTTAGGATATCAAGGTCAGAGTTTGCTCAAAGGTGCTGTTGTTAATATACCAATTTCTGTTAACAATATTGTGACATCTCTACCAAGGTTCTTTGGTGAGGCTCATGTTATACAAATGCACTTAAGAAGGCGTTTGGAATACAATCATGATTACATGATCGATAGCATACGCCCCGCAAAGATTATGGAAGCTTTGCAGTTCTTAGTGAATACCCTTCTGTATCGTGAGCACAATATACATATTAATGAAAACTAGATTTCAGAAATTAGTAACCAAGAAGAAGTTCCGTTTGTTGCATCTGCAGAGCATTTCCGATTGGTTCAATCTTTTCATGCGGCACAAACTTCTCATGATAATCCCACAGTTAATAATATTCCCACAGGTCGTTTACCTTCAGAGCTAAATCTAGGCGGTCAAGAAACTCTTTTGGACAATATTCCTGTAGAAAACTTAGAATAGAACCGTTTAGTTATAGCGCCAGGTGAAGGATAAATACCAATTGACTTAATTCAAGATAATAATTCCGAAGGGTTGTCATTTGGAACAATATACGTTGGGCAGAAGCGTACATGCTCTGAAACGTATAGCAAGATAATACGTTCTGAATTTTGACAGAAGAGCGTGTACTATTCCAAAGTGGTTCTATGATTACAAAAAATTAGAACTGCTACAAATTAAGAATAGTACATCCATTTGCCTTAGAAAGTTTTCAGGTCGCAACCGAGTTACGGCCCAAAACCTATTAAACGAAAACTTTGTTCAAAACTTGATTCAACACGATGATGGTTACAAGACTTTGAAAGGCGTTAGATCCTCACCTGAGCACTGGGAAGCTGCTGCGCCAATTTGGGCTTCCAACCTTCTTTATTACTTTATCGGCTGCAGAATCTCAGTGAGTTGAGCATGTGGTCATCCTCTCTAAAACTGTTGATTCTAAAGATATTTCGGAAGAGGAAGCCAACAGTTTAACAACCCAAAATATCGCCTAATTCGGTCAGACGTGGTTACTGTCGCTAGATATTTTGACTACCGCTATCGACAAATTCTTAAGCTTTTTAAAGATAATGATGGCATTTTGGAGAGCATTTTGTTAGAAATTTCTATTGGAGAGTGGAGCTTCTACAGAGAGGTTCCCCGCATGTACATGGCATGTATTGGCTTAATAATGCTCCCAGGATCAACCTTCAAGATCCTCAGCCATTCCCTGATGTCATTAGTTTTATTGACAATTATATTTCTACAGATGGTTCGATCAGCCACTTAGAAAATTAATTGGGTACTAGAAAAATAAGATTACAACAGCTTTGGTGGTTTGGTATACCATATCCACCAATGCCTTGAACGCAAATACTGTTACCTCTTACAAAAACAAGTAAAAATTCAGAAAGACACAAGCAAAACTTTTTCAAAATTCAAAACGTTTTAAATTCAAATATGACTACAGAAGACATTTCAAATTTAAACGATTTTGAACATTTCCTTTCAGATAGGCGAATAAATGTGTCTTTTGATGACTATTTGTTAGCTCTTAGATCAAGTTTAACAAAACCCAAAATTTTTCTAAAAATAAAATTACAGGATCGTTTTATAAATGCTTACAATCCTCTGATTTTGGAACTCCATAGAGCAAATATGGATATCCAATATATACTGGATGCATATGCTTGCTGTTTATATATAATTAATTATATTAACAAGTCTAAGAGGGGAATTTCTAGGCTTTTAAATGAACTACAGTTACTGCCGTTTACGCTGCTAATGTTCCTACTGAGTTCCATACCTGTGCGAGGTATTGAGTTACACCTGACGGTCACACGGTTGACGGCTACTGTAATGCATTGAATTGCAGTTGCTGGTCATACAGAAATACAGACTGCACACGTTGCAATTTTGGCAATTCAAGAAACTGATTTAGTCAACTACTGTTAACTTGTATTGAATTGCAGTTGCCTGTCATACAGTTCATTTGAATCATGCGCGATCAAACTGCATGGATTGCAGTTTTGGCAGCTCAAAAGACTAGCTTAGTTAACTATTGTTAACTTATAGGTCACAAATTTATATCAGGCACAGAAATATCTTCACAAGAAGCAGTATATTGCTGCATTGGGCTCCATTTTTCGGAAGCAAGTAATGCAGAAATATTTATAAATACTTCTCGACCTGAGGAACGTGTTCGAATGGTAAAACCTAGAGCGGAACTTCAGAACCTTCCTTCAGGTTCGACTGAAATATTCGTAGCCGGTATTTTAGACCGTTATGTTCAAAGATCCGATCAGTTAGAAACTCTTTGTTTAGCTGATTTTGCATCTAGGTATAAATATTTTAAATCTAGTAGAAGAGCACAAGATAGTGATCATGAAGAAGAAGAGAGGGAAGACGATAATTTACCAGAAAGCGGGGTTGTCATGCCTCTTAACGACGGTAGGGGTTTTATGTATAGAAGGTTTAACCCAGATTTTACCAGAGTTGAGTATTTCCGCGAAATGGTAATGCTTTACTATCCTTGGCGGAATGAACAGCTAGATCTCATTGAAAACGATAATGAGCAGACTTGTATAACACATCGTATTATAATTGAGGAAAATCAAAGAAAATATGATGTTTTTGAGCAAAGAGAACTTGAAAATGTTCTAGAAAGTTTTATAATGCAATAGACTTGGACGAAGGTACTCCTTTCCTGAACTACCTATCGTGGAAAATGAGTTAAGAGAGTTGGCACTTCCAGAAATAAACCCAAATATAAATTTGCTGGACTTGCATTGCGAAGATGGCACTGAATCTGATTGCAATATTCGACTTATTAAACTACCCCCCTTAATTCCAGTTGAAGAATTATTTTCTTTAGTTCAAAGTCTAAATACTAAGCAAAGAACCTATTTGACACATTTGATGCACCACCTAAAAACAAATCTCCCATTTTATGAGTTCATTGGCGGCGGCGCAGGTGTAGGAAAGAGTCGTTTGATATCTGCAATATATTAAGCTCTTAGCCATCGTTACAATTCTACACCTGGATCCAATCCAAGTTCCTTAAAAGTTCTTCATTGGACACCTACGGGTAAAGCAGCATTCGGAATAGGTGGAATGACCCTTCATTCAATATTCTCTTTACCTGTTAATCAGTTGAATAGAGAGTTGAGGCCACTTAGCAATGACACAGTTAATTCATTGTATTCCAGACTTATCGATTTAAAATGAATCATAATTGATGAAATATCGATGGTAGGTGCTCGTATGTTTAGCTCTGTTGATGCGAGATTAAAACAAATTTTCAAAAGAGACAGCCCCTTCGGTGGTATTCCGATTATAGTGTTTGGTGATTTGAAGCAACTCTCACCTGTTGGAGATAGGTGGATATTCTCTCCTAATCCCAATGATGCATACAGCACTTTAGTTGGTTCCACTTTGTGGGAGTTATTTAAATACTTTGAATTAGAAGAGATAATGAGACAACGGGAGGATCAGGCCTTTGCAATTGCATTAAGTCATATGGCATCTGGTACTATGACAAATAAGGACATATCACTCATTGAAACTCGAGTAGTTAATTTCGAAGAAGTTCCCGATGATGCCATACATTTATTTTGTTCCTATGAAGAGACAAATAATTTCAATGCCCTTAAGATCAGTCGAATCCCAACAGAAGCTTTCCTTTCAACTGCAAAAGACTCAGTTAAAGGAATTGGTATAAATGAAAATGATAATATTTTGGAAAGAGTTAAACTTTTCAAAACTTCTGAAACGCAGGGACTGCCCTATGAATTGACACTAAAAACTTCCGCCTAATATATGATTACAGTGAACATAAACACGTGTGATTGCTTGGTTAATGGGGCAGCTGGACAACTTATGCAAATTGATTTCCATTGTTCTTTTCCAACAATTCTGTGGATTAAATTTGGAACCTTCTGTTGGTTTGATAGCACGATCAAAAAAGCCTCATTCTCTAGAAAGTTCTTGGACACCAATTGAAAAAGTTCTAAAATCTTTTCAATATACAATAAATGAACAAATTTCAATTGAAAGAAATCAGTTTCCAGTTGTTCCGGCTAAGGGAATAACTATTCATAAAAGTCAGGGTGCCACATATAATAAAGTTGTAGTTCATACTCGACCCAGAATGCCTAGAGCTTCAATATATGTCGCTTGTAGTCCAGCTACTTCTGCAGAAAGTCTATTCATCATAGGAAATTTTATTCCCCCTAACAAATTTTCTGAATCGGATTCAGTATTTAGGGAACTGAGGGAATTGAACACAAATAAAGCTTTGACAACAAGTTTCAATTTTATGATTTCCCGAACATCAGGACATCAAATTTTATTCCATAATATTCAGAGTCTTCACGCTCCCATTAGTGATATAAAAAGCGACTGTTTGATGCTATCTTCAGATATTTTATGTTTTGTAGAAACTTGGAGTTATCCGAAAGTTTTGATATACCAGGATTTACTCCAATTAACGAGCTGAGGATAGATAGCACGGAAACAACCAACAGAAATAAACGGGCCATTATAATATATGCAAAGCATAGTATTGCTTGCTCTATAGAATCAAAGGCTGTAAAGAAAATTTATTCAGGCCGGAAAGTTTTAGAAGCGGTTTTGTTTAAATGTTTCAATATTAATATTCTGGTTCAATATAGAAATTCTGCTTTCTCTGTCAGACAATTAATTGTAAAACTTCAGGAAGTCCTTACTTCTGAGTTAGGCAATCAAAATGTGCTAATTGTTGGAGATTTTAACATTTGTTTAATGTCTACAGCGACTGCAATAAGAAATCTGCTCCAAGAAAAAAGCTTTAGTTCCCTGCTTGGTGCAAAATATTCAACTACACCTACCGGTACACAAATTGATTGGGCATTTTCAAACATGGATCCTTCCCGTGTAAATGCAATTACTTTTGAGACAGTACACAGCTATCTTGACAGTATTTGTGTCTCTATTTCGAACTAAAGTTTTCAGACTGCAATAGTACTTCATTTTTTTTTCAAATATAATCGAATTAGAATGGTATAGCAATTTTGACAGTAGTTTTTAAGATAATTTTAAGAAAAATATGTAAATAATCTAATTAAGAAAATTTAAATTATATGTATAGTCTGTTATTATACAACATATATGATATTATTGTATAAATATATGATAGAAATTAAATAGTATAAGGAGAAAAGAAATATAATTTGGATATATGTACAAGGATCTCTATAAAAATTTATGTTTAATATTTGTTATTTTTAAGCTAAACATGTATAATAATATCGATATAATAAATAAAAAATGTTATTCATTGTCCAAAAACGATTTCTTTTCATACTTCTTAATACAGTTGTAATGCATTCTATATAAAATCAATTATAAGCGTATACAAAAAACACAAGAAGGTTTTCTCATAATTTGAGTAAATTTAGTTTACAAATTGCTCCAATTATTTTCACTGTGAATATAAATAACTAAGGCAACAGTTCCTACTTCTAATTATTAAAATATATAAAGAAATATCAAACGAGTATACCGTTTAACTTTACGAGAGTATAATATGTTCGGTTACATCCGAACTTAGCCCTTCCTTAGTTGTTAATCAATGCATTACATTTATTTTTTCTTATTGTAAAAGAAATGACCTCCATGTTCAGCCACGCATATGCGACACCTAATTTGAAAATTATTAGTTGCGGGCTAAAGGGTTGAAATCGAGATTGCTTCAATTATCTATTTAATGGACTGCTTCAGTTCAGTCAGACTTCTGGGTTTGATTTTATACATCTCTTGCTTGACATAACCTCATAAAAAAAGACCAAGCGGTCGCAAATATTCTTATACATATATACAAATAGTGTTCCAAAGTAAACAGGACTTTAAAAAAAAGACAGAACAAATGGTTTTATCGGCTTAAAATCAATTAAGTTTATTCAAAATAGTCTCCTTCGGCTTTAATACAGCTTCTTGCACGGTCCAAAAGCATGTCGAACGAGGGTTTTAGCTCGTTGCCCGGTATGGCCGCCAGTATGCCGGTGCAAGCCTTTTGAATGGCCTCCACGTCTGCATAACGCTTTTCTTTCATCGGCAAATGCATTTTTCCGAAAAGGTAGAAGTCGCACGGTGCCATATCAGATTAATACGGGGAGTGGTTGATTGTTAAAATGTGATTTTTGGTCAAATAATCGGCCACAAGCGTCGATCGATGAGACGGCGCATTATTGTGCAACAAACTCCAACTTCCATCTTCGCGATATTCGGGCCGAACACATTGGATACGGCACACCAAACGCTTCAAAACTCCTTAAAACGCAATAAAAGTCGTTAAAGGTATATAGATGGCGCCACTAGAGTTTACTTTGTTACCTTTTCTTTTCAGTTTTGCATGCATTCATAAAAATTCGCATAATGAAATTCATATCAATAAATATGTTTGCATATAAGCGTATAAAAATATGAGCCAACAGGCTAACATGCAGCTGTTATATCAAAGCAAGTCTCTGAGCATAATTTTCATTGAATGCTAAGCTCTGTACACTCGCCACTGTTAAATTTCTCCATCCGAGCTAGCTGCGGTGAAATCCACTATTAATATCTTGTTAGGTTTTGACAATTCACAAGCTGGTCCGCAATTGAACCTTCTCTAAAATATACGTTCTCTGGTGTTACATGTAAAAAGACAAAAATGTTTTATAAATAAATAATAACATATATAACCAATTATCTGAATTTTAATTTTCCTACTGGTTAGCACACATTTGGTAGCACAATTTCATATACCACTCCTCTTTGACATTAGCATTAGTGGGAATATCTTAATGTTTCAATTAGTGAACGACGCAACATCATAGACCGTGTCTGTTGGCGACCTGTAAATGTAAATACTCACCACCGCTTCTACCGTCCGTCAAGGATGACATGATACGAAACTCTTTGATTCGAGAGAGCATTGAGTATTTGGAAAATAACTTTTGAGCATTTTGCATTTTGATATTATTTATAGGTGCTCGGTCGCCGAGTAGGCCTATATCACGCATATACAACTCTAAATACGTGTATTCATATCATATCCAGTATTTAGATCAATACGTAGGTAAATAAATAAAATATTTCAAAAATCATATAACACAATAAATAAAAAAAAATTATATAAAAAAAATACTATCACAAAGAAACAATACAACTCATAATAATTTATTATATCTATATTATGACTTTATGATTAACGTTTTAAATGCAAATATTTCGCAAACAAATTTAGTTGACGTAGTTTAAAATTATTTTTGTCGTTCTTTGAAATTTCTTATCGTTATCTTCTATCAGGTTTATTTTCCTTGCCTTGTTTTGATGTTAGCTGTACAAAATACGTAATCTTCATAATCAGGGGAAGACTATGAGAGAAAAACGAGGGAAAATGAAAGAGTCAGCTGACTGCAGGGTAGCTAGTCGCGATATTTTGTAGTAATTAAAAAGTGAACTTGAATATATTAGAAATATTAAGCAATTAACTCAAAATCACAGTAGAATACTATTATTTATAAATATTAATAGTTGAATTATAGTTTTAATCTTTTACATTATGAAAAATTATAACTGAAAAGCTAGATGTGTGCAAAAACATGTATACAAATTGAGCAATGGCAACATTTGATACGGACGGTTAGAACGGAAGGGCGCTGGTCGGTTACTAATTCTAGCATAACCGTTGGGACTTTTATATTCTTACATTTTTCCCAAGCGGGATTTTTTCGAGAACTTCTTTTACTTCCACAATTCACTTTAATTTTAAGAAATTTTAGTAAATTTATCATGAATCAGATATATGTAAACGTTCACCATACCAGGTTGTTTGCCTAATGGTAACATTTTTCTCTCTGTTGATTTGGGTGTAAAAAATTTTATATTTTACTGTGCCAAATGGAAAGTAAAATTTTGACATTTGAAATTCTAAACAAACGCAATTACGACGTTTGTATTGATATACATACATATGTGTACATTATTGCGTCGTATATCATGTTTGCGCTTCAGTTCTACTTGGTTATATTCTACACGGATAAAGCCTATAAGCATAAACGACAAGTATTCTACTCGAGGCGAATTCTGAATGGAGTTAATCTAAGGGCTGCCACGCGAAACTTTTTTCATTTAAAAATGATTTTAATACTAATAAACAATAGTAGTATTAAAGTAATTATATTTCTTTTATTCACTTTCATCACATCGACTTTTAATTAGATATCGAAAATTAAAGTATGGAAAAAATTTGATAAATTTGGGTAAAATTTCATCAGCGCGCAAAACAAAGTTTCTATCATTTTCTTAAGAGCCTTGTGCAAAAACTGATATAAACAGACGTATATGTGTGAGTTTGTATCTCTCTTTAACATATGGGTACTCGGAATTGATTCACTATATATCATATCTCCATATGGAGCTATCATAGCTCCAATATGTCAGTTATGACTGTAAATCTATCACAAGTAAAAAATTCTTTTGCGCAGTAGATAATATAATTTGTATTTCTTTAATAAATTTAAAACTTTTAATTATAATTAGTTATAATAATATTCATAAATATAAAAAAGGGGTGTAACAAAAATATAGTTAAATAATAAATTATGAAAAGAAATTTTCACTTAATTCCATGCTTGCTACTCTCAAAAGCTCTGCTGTACGTGTTTCTCCAGTTCATGAATATTTTCGAATTTAAAAATGCCTAAACAAAAGTGAAAATTAACTAAAAATATAATTTTATTTGAAACTTAATAATAACTTACGTATATTATATTTGAAAACTCCTTCGTTATTTCATAATTTTTTTAAAAACAAAAATAGTTATGGCACAGGAACACGTAACACTTTTGGTTTCTCGAACGGAATAACAGCTATACAGGTATTTCACAACTTCTCGAAACTCCTATGAAAATCTGTTTTGTCTCTTTTTGACGTATACAGAATTTCCTTTTTGAAAATTGTAAACATTTACAATCATTTTACTGTTCATTTGACTGTCAGTACTGACATAATAAATGTGAGTGTATTGGTGAACCCATCAGCAGTTTCTTGTACGGTTCTTGTAGGGCGATTTACCTATGGATGTACAAGTATTTGATCTTTATACATGTTGTACTTTTTTCTTGTGCCTTGGAGTTTAGAGAGTTCTTTATTGAGAACTGTTTAAAATTGTGTTGTGTTTTATGTATGCTGAATGCATTTTTAAAATTTCTTATTTGTTTAAGAATTTTCTTAACACAGATACCGATCAAATATTTTTTGTTAAAATTACAGATAATGTCTGTATTCTTAATAATTTATTTTTGAATAAAACCATTCACACATATATTTATATATGTATATAAGCCTAACTTTAGAGAAAAAATTCAGGTTTATATAAACAATGACATATGTATATATAGCATACAAGTATATTGCTCTATGGTATAAGACCAACTTGTGTATTATTTCTAAGTGAAATATTGAATGAATAACTCTGTTTATTACTGTTTATTAAATTTTTTCAAACCCACTTGAAACGGTGCTCACAAACTAAGAGTACACCTCATGCTTACTTGTGTATTTCTTTTACATATGTATGTATATGTCGAAACGCTAGTAAATATACTTTGTAGTACACTGCACATGCGGAGTGCTAATATTTTGTAGGTAAGTGTAGTAGTGCCACTTTGAAGTAGGCGACGTATAAGCGGCTTATATTGCAGTACCTTGGCTTGCAAAAGCGCAAATAACAGCAAATAAGCATAGTAGCAGAAATAGAGAAACTGTTCGAGGCCTGATCGTATTCCGCGAACTGAGAGAGATGAAAGGCAGGAACCATATTGTACTTTGATACCATAGAAGAACTGCGCCATAATCGGACGCTGCGGTTGCAGAGTGATTTAAAAAAGCGGCGTTGATATGAATATAAATAAAATAATTATATGTGAATGATGAATCCGTATATGAATAAATCTCCTACATCGGAAGTGGGATCGGTTGAGCCTAGAGTTCAAGATTCAGACCAAATCCTCGCAGCCCTTGAAGCACAGAGCCGGAATCTAATAGACATGAGACAAGGCCGGTAGCAGACGCAAGGCGTATTCACGTTGCTTTACCAAAGTTTAAGAGTGAGCTAGAGCGGACGCCTCTCCATGGTGTACAACGGTATACCCGATTTTTGCTGAGAATACCCTTGAAGGCGGCGCACTTGTGATATCCTTAAGCACACGGCAACGCATCACAATGGTTATCCCAAATATGTTTCGCAGGCATAACCCGGACACAATTTAAAGAGCTGTTTATTTAACGCTTTGTGTACTCCGAAATATTTCGCTATCCTTCATACAATTCTGCTGAAGATTACAGGATATGCAGAGGAAGGGTGTTAGATTCGTACAGTGTACCTTGGAACTGGGATGTCATGTCAAGGTGCTTCATGCTCCATTTCGCTAACAAGCGAGATATCAGCACACTAGAGTATCAAATGATCACTTTAGTACCTATAATTATTACTAAATATGATTGGCTCTATGAACTTAGACACGGAAGCGGAAATGGTTATGGCAAAGTCGTAGACGGATAAGGCTTTGGACATATTTATCGGAGGGTTAACAGAAGATCTTTCTCGACTGTTAGGAATAAAAGAACCTACAGATCTCCCATCGGCACTGCACTTGTACCTAAAGATAAAATCAGAGTTTCAGAACAGTGTACGCCAATAATAATAAAATCCGAAATCCGAACTTCAGAATGTCCAAAAAAAAATCTACACCAGCACCACGTACAGTAAACCTACATAATAATCCCATTTTCCAGCAACCAACACCAGTCCTACCTTGGAAACTTCTACCACAGATTTCTACTACAAATTGAAATCATACGTATCATAATATAAGTGTCTATGGTTATAGCCAACCATATAAACTCAACCGTATACAATCAAACTATGCACGCTTCCAGCATCAAATGTCTGCCAGCTCATGGCTAAATCCCCAACCTCAACAAATTTAGCAAACTGTTCCATTTGACCCCGAAACCACAACCAGCCAGACCTATGGAAGTGAACCAAAGTATCCGATCGAGAATGGTAAATAATATGAATAGACTATAATTCGAGTCTGGCAAACGACCACATATTCCTTTAGAACAAATAGAAAGGCAAAGGATATGCAATATACAAGCCGAAATAAAAATGACACAAAATGAAGCGGCCGAACACTCGACATTCTAATAGATACAGGTTCAAACAGGAACTATATCCATCCAAAGTTTGTCTCGAATTCAAGCAGTTACAATAAGTGGAAGTGTACTTACTACACCCTATAAAGTTTAGTTTACTTTTTTAAAATTCCTATCAAAGACAAAAAATGTTAGGCTATCAATAGTATCATCCCCAGAACAGTCATCTAACAGAGGCAGAGAAGATGTCCTCAGATACATTAGTTTAAAACTACCCAAAACTCTTTGCAAACCCTAATGTGAAATCAACCTATACTGCAAATGTGCTAGCGGAAATCAGAACTACAAATGACTCACCAGTTCACTCTAAAATTTACCAATACCCAATGTCATTAAGGGACGAAGCTAATAAACAAATACAAGAATTATTGGATGACTTTATAATTCGGACATCCCGATATCCATACAATTACTTGTAACCTGTGTGGATTGTTCCGAAAAAACCAGATGCATCTGGAAAGCCAAGATTCAGAATGGTTATAGATTATAGAAAGCTAAATTCAATAGCAGGTAGGTATCCCATACTTGAAATCAATCAGGTTCTCGACAGCTAGGTTGTAATAAGATTTTCTGTGTACTAGACCGTAAAAGTAGATTCCACCAAATCCCCTTGAAACCATCTGACATAGAAAAAACCGTTTTTTCCATTTATACTGGTCTAAAAATTGCTTTAGCCATATTGCAACGTGCACTTGACGATATCTTAAGAGAGCATTGTTATATCTACATGGATGACATCATCATATTCAGCAGGGATACTGAATTCCATGTCAAGAGCTTGGACACAATTTTTTGAACTTTGCAGGAAGCCAACATGAAATGCCAGTTGGACAAATGTGAGATTTTTGGAGACAAATTATAATTTCTTGGGTTTATTATTTCCGACCTAGGCGTGGAAACGAACTCAAAGAAAGTGTTAGCAATTGCTAACTAACAACTTATTAAAACCTCCTGTTCGGCTATTACATCCTTTAAAATTCAAATCTTCATTCAGAAAGATCAATTTACAGATTTTAAATTTAAATTAAATTCAGCATCTCTTTTCCGACATTCCATAGGCACGTAAATACATAGCTCAATTATACAGTTACAGGATTAATAATACTTCAGAAATATCTCAACCTCACCGTCATCAGTGGAATTACGACTAGGTTTATTTCATTATATGTTGAATTCTTCATAACAGAAGTAGAGCAAGATGAACAAATTCTACAACTCCATAATATTGTATTGCACAAGAAAATAAATTACAATTGTCACAGTAACTTATAACATTATAAATTCTTTACTGTTAAATGAAGTTGAGTTAAATAAAATTAGAAAACTATTTGAACCCATTGTCAATAGAGGAAATGTTAGAATTTTCCGATATATGCATTTTACACAAAACAACGACACTCCTTTAAATTGCTAAGATACCAAACTTTGATAAAATTAATTACCAAAACATACTTTTGAAACCAATTGTCAGAAACAATTCAATTATCCATTTAGAACAAAACGAAATATTTTTGTTTAAAGAAGAAGTAAACCAGATTCAAAAAGATTGTAAAACTAGTATGGAAATAACAATATGCAATAAGTACACAATTGTTAATTTAAGAAATTCAGATTGTATACATATATATAATTAGTTAGATGAGAACGATCACTTTGCATTTTTAGCAACGCTGAGCATATCCTACAGATTGAACAGACTGGTAACGGCTTCATCTTGTTGAACAAAAATAACGGATCAGTCACATGAAAAAACACTAGCAGTCATGCAGAGGGAAGATACTTGGTTAATTTTGAAAACGACACCGTGAACATCGAACCAATTTAAGCATCTAAAGACAAAACCTGATATAAATAGGATTGTACTGGTTCTCTTATTCTTCCTGGACCTATTAATTTGCCTAGGGCTACACGCATGGCAACGAAACAAACAGTAGATTGCGATACAAACGGCATCACTACCAACACCGGCTTTAACGCCCATATACCGAAGGTCATGACATTAAGTCCACCTCAGTTCAACAACGTCCATATATTATATTATATTTAACAGACACTTGAGAACAAGGGTAAACTAAAGGGGGAGGAGTTAAATACGCGTTTATTAACTTGCACTTTCACAAAATTGCTGACCATGCGTATGCAGTATTTCCGTCGCCAAACGAAAAATTCTACGGAAGCAACGCTCAGGCCACGCGCGCTTAGCTAGTCATGTGCAAGTTATATTTTTATTATTAGATTTTACTGTTCCTTTATTCGGTAGCGACGGAATTATGTTATTTTAAATAAATACAAGTTGAGTTCCGTTCTAAAACTGTTTTATTAAAATTACATTTCTCTTATTTATAACCTACTATAACTATCGCCGCTACTGCCATTGACGCTGCTTTTCTAAGTTTCTGCTGACGCCTAATCTTGTGTAAGGCATTGCGTTACATCTGCCGGCCACACAGTCGGTGACTACTTAAAGGTGTTGAATTGCGGCTGTCGGTTATTCAGAAATCCAAACTGCATAGGTTGCAACTTTGGCAGTTCAAGAGACTGACTTAGTTAACTATTGTTAACTACTCTCTTCTCCAAAACATGGGCGTCCTCGGCCATACCCAACCTTTCCAGTACTCGCCGCACAGCCTCCGAAGTTTCACGCATCAGTAAAACGATTAATCCAATTGTGGTTGCGGAGATGATGGCACAGATTACCGCGGTAGCGACTGGTGTAGCAATTGTTCGTATGCGTAGTTCGGAGATGCGTTGCAGGTTCTTTTCACTCAACTTGTGAAGGAATGGTAAGCTTAGCAGGGCATGATGGTAGGTTACGTTGAGTCGCGCTGAAGTCGCCAGTTGGGGAAGTCTCTTCGAATAGTCATTGAAGTTGACATATTTTGTACCATTGATAAAGGCGGTGCGTAACAAGGTAAGTGCCGTTCACAAACACTTCAGGGCCATCATTTACCACCACTATACCGTCGTCTATGACAGAGATGGGGGCTAAATCAGTGGACCTGGTGGCACAGTGGGATACGATGCCAGAGTGGAGACCTTGTGCGCAGGTTCCATTTACGGCATCTCTACAGAGCGTTATCATTGGCGTGTCAACGCAAGAAGTAACAGCGGTGATGCTACCTTCACAGTCAGCTATGATGTTATCTAACAAGTGCAATATACGGCCAGCATGAGATACGGGAAAAATAGTAATATTTTTACATAATAACTTAGGTCTAGGGAAGCTGATTACAAAAATTATTATTTCTTTATTCGCTAAAACTTTAACTCTAGCTATCCTAAGCAATTGGGTTATTGTAACTCCCGTAAAACCTTCCTTCATAACCGCCTCTGTAATAACTGTATCAAAATAACCGTATCGGAAGTTTTCATTTGAGGTTGTCCTTGTGAACCACCCTTCCCTTAATAAGAACGGTTGTTCCTAAATCAGCGTCAACCTTCTCTTCAATATGCAATTGGATGACCTTGTCGCCCAACCTCTTGTTGGATTTTTCTCCCACTTCGAAGACCATATTCTGGCGATAAGCGTTGCTCCGATCTATTTGCCTCGCAGCAATATTCGGGAAAATATGTGAACTGTCATGGAGGATCCCAATGGCCTTCTCCGCTAACAAATAAAGAGTATCTGTTTCATAGCCGGCTACATTTTCAGCTTCTATTTCTGCCGCTGCATCATAAGCAGCTTGATCGTATTGATTTTTGTATTGGGATACATCATTTTTTTCTTGTGTCAAATAATTTACGCTCTGGCGTCTGTAATCAGACATTCTGTCAGTCAATACAAATACTACTAAAGAGTCGATATATGTCGGATATGAAAAGGGGTTTCGCTTACATAATTATATTTAGATTTTCTTTCTTCTACGTTGATTGTGATCTTCTTTCTTCCTCCTTGGTTGCAATCTTCCTTCTTGCACGTTGTAATCTTTCTATCACGTTGGAATGGCAATTTGCGGATTAATAATTCAGTACTTTTCTCGTAACGACGAATTTCATGTACCGGGACAATAACGATGGGGATTGTTATTATTATTTTTTTTTTTGACAGCACTTTTCACGAGCCTTTACTTTGGGCGCCAGTTACGACGGTGTTGTCGACTACCCACGAACTATTTAAATAATATTCCGTTTATGCGATAGCGACGGTGTTGTCGACTACCACGGAATTATGTTATTTTAAATAAACACAAGTTGAGTTCCGTTCTAAAACTGTTTTATTAAAATTACATTTCTCTTATTTATAACCTACTATTACTATTGCCGCTACTGCCATTGACGCTGCTTTTCTAAGTTTCTGCTGACGCCTAAGCTTGTGTAAGGCATTGCGTTACATCCGCCGGTCACACGGTCGGTGGCTACTGCAAAGTGTTGAATCGTGTGATCGATATGTGTACTAGGAATATTCTAAAATTAATAACACAATTAAAAACGCGTTCAGCATACATAAAACACAACAAAAATGTTAACACTTCTCTGTAAACAATGCTTAAAACTCAAAAATTAGTTTTTATTTTCCTTATGCTCGATAGGGTTGACATCAGGAGATTGGGCTCGTGTTTTTTGCCATTCCTTAACAATGCGAGCGGTGTGTTTTGGATCATTGTCGTGTTGGAATACAAATGATCCTTCAAGTCCTAATCTATTCGCAGATTCGCTCAAATTTGCTTTTAAAATGTTAAGGTAATCATATTTGTTCATTGTATGCTAAATGAACACAAGATTACCTACTCCAGAAGCTGCCATATATCCTCACACTATGAGCGACCGACCACCATGTTTTACAGTGGCAGTCATATTCCGTGGATCAAGCTTAGTATTCACTTTTCTCCAGACTTTTCATGACCATCTGAGCCAATAATATTGTATTTACTTTCGTCCGAGAAAATAACAGAATTCCAGAAATGTTCGTCTTTATTTTTGTGCTCTTTCACAAACTTCAATCTTTTTTGTCTGTTAATGTTGTTTATAAATGGATTTTTACGGACATTACGACCATGGTAGAAAGCATCATACAGTACTCGACGAATAGTTTGGGGATTGCAGGTTTTACCAATCTCGTTTTCAATCTCTGTACTCACTTTTGGTGCACTCTTCTTTGGGTTCACCTGTATCGTACGCCGCTCGTTTGCATCAAATATTTTTGGCCGTCCAGATCTTTCCTTATTTTGTGTATTTCCCTCTTTTTTATATTTTTCTATTATTTTTTGAATAGTGGAACTACTTTTGTTTGTTATTTTTCCAATTTTCCTCTGACTTTTTTTCTTATGATAGTTCTCTTCCGCGCGGCGCCATGATCAAAATTTAAATTAATTTACGGTTGAAATATTATTAAAACTTGGTAATCTTTATATCTTAAACAAAAAATAACTATTTATTGATTTTGAAGGGGACGAATACTGTGTGCCAGCCGAAAACATACTGAAATGGTGAATTGCATACATACTTATGTGACATGATTTCTGGTTTTTACTGAGAAAATCCAACGGTTGTTAAACAGAAATGTGAATGACATCGATCTATCATACTCAAGACCGCGATGTTATGTGTAATTGTTATTGTAAAAAACACGAAAAGTTTAATTTTTATTTTGCAATTGATATGACTTTTTTACGCACATACCTACGTAGTGCATACTTATTTTTGTGATACACTGTATATGGTACAACAAAATTAAAACTGTTTTTACACATTGGCTGTGTCAAACAATTAAAAACCCTGACAGATGGAAGTAAAATTATGACATTTTGAGGCCAACTCCGAGGTCAAATTTTAAATGAAAAACTTGAAAGAACTTTAAAAAAAGTGGAGATTCAAAAAATAGCTAATTTGTTAGTGAACCAATAGGAGTGCGCTTAGCTTTTTCATATTTTCGGTTAAAAACAAACTGTGTTGGCAAGGCGGGGAAGTCAGCTGATATTCAATTTATTTCAAAATCTCTGATATGGAGAAAATGAAAGTTTGAATTTTTAAAGTTTTAAACGGATTATTAATATACTACACAAATTTATTTATTTTCTTTATTTAAGGTCTAGAATACAAAAAACTAAAAACAAATGTTCCTATTTTGTCTTAATTTTAACTCATTACCCATCTACAAAAATCTGTAATTATGGTTTGTTCACAGTTTCATCTGTTAAAAATAAGGTTTATCGTTATTGCCACTACTATTTACTGCAAAAATTTGACTATTGTGAATAAAAACACAAAGATTGGGCAATGTCTCTAGCTCAATATACAAGTAAGATAGGTTTTGACAAGTCAATATAAGGACCGTTTTCTCAATACCCAGTTAGTATTATCCTTAACCGCTTGTAGCTTAACTGGATGATAGCTTTAACTGACAGATTCGTTTTTACAAAGTTGTGGTTAGCTTACCTACAAAAAGTTTGATCATTGTGAATGCGTGGGGAACACAAACTATTGTAGCATTGTGAACATGCAAAATTGTGTAAACGTCATGTACAGTGGCGGACAAAAGTCTATATAAATCCCCAGTTTTCGTGGTTCTGAAAGTACACAATTTTTTTAGAAAAGTGTTGATATAGTTTTATTTTAATAATTTTTCTAATCATGATAAGTTATAAAAATTCGTTATTTAACATAAAACAACAAATTTATGGGCGAAAAACTCAAAAATTGCGTTGACAAAAGTCTAAATACAGTACAAAGGTCATACTATATGCACTACTATTTTTTGGCAAAATTCCAATAGGAAAATCTAGAGGGTTTAACCGGCTTGTTTTTTGAATTTTGTACTGAAACAGATTTAAGTCATCATGAGTTATCCGTTTTCATGACCGTCTGCTAACGCCAAGTTGCGCGGATAAGTTGCGAGTCGAAACTCTTGGATTTGCTTGAACTGACGATGCCTCAGCTGCGATTGTTTCTTGAACACGAACCTACGGAATGATGGACTGCAAAGCATGGTACCGTTGCACTATCCAAACCCCCTTTTCGGTATCTCAAGCATTAATTTTTAAAAAAATTTATATAATAACCTGCCAAATAAAAACAAAAGTAAGTTGACTACTCACACAGAAAAAACGTTATTACGGTTTGTTTTTGCAGCACGATTCGGTCGCCACCCTGTTTTTGAATATATCTAGGAAATTTTGCAGGGAAGCATTAGAAATAAAAATTTTTTTTACCGCTATTATACTCAAAGAATCCATAGTAGGAGCTTGGAATAGCATTGTATCTGTAGAGTTGCCAAATTTAGTAGAATCGATTCCAAGGCGGCTTCAAGCGGTTAAAGATTCTGACAGGGCCCAACTAAATCCTAAAATGCAATAATACCTAGAATTAAGTGAAGCTTTCGCACTAAAATACGTTATTTTAGTAATGTATGTAGACTTTTTTCAACGCAATTTTTGACTTTTTCTCTCATACTTTGTTTTTCTTCCATAACTTTGTTTTATGTATGTGCATGCTCAGAAAAGGGATCTTTTTGCCGCCCAAACTAGTGTTTCTAGGCAAGGGGACGATGAGAAAAGGCGAAGAGACGGTGCTGTTCGTGCTCGGGTGGCACGCCTTGTGGTCTTTTCCGTAACAGCTCACTGCTACGCAATTCGGCAATTCTAATTCCTTTTCATTTTGAAATTTCTTTCATCGTTGCAACAGCACTCAGTTTACAGCTGTCATTTTATGTTCTGGTTAGAAATTAACCAAGACTCCTTCTTTCGGTAAAGTTTACCTGAACTTCGTCCACAGATGGATGTATTCAAAGGTGCTGTAGAATCTGATAGTTGTCGGAATCAGATTTGAAACCGATAAAAAAGTGTAGTAGGTGTCATGATTTCAGAAGTTGTATCGGTTTTGGGTGTCACGGATACCAATGTTATCAGAAACAAAGCAAGAGGATAGTCGCTGCAGATTTGAAATGTAAGTTAAGAAATCAATTTATGTTATTGTTACGATTTAATTTATCTTTATTTCTTTAAGGAAAACATAAGAATAAAAAACAAAACTTCGTAATTATTAAATTTATGGAAAAATCTAGATATTTTAAGAGGATTTTCAAAACGTAATTTAACGCCCAAACGCGTCTTTAATCAGTCGATAATGTGATTGTATGTATGTAAATCTGTAAAGTAAGTATGTATATACTATATATTTACAGGCATTCATATGCAAACCAAATATCACATGCGTATCCCTGGTGCATTAAGTGGATTACTGTGATCTCTTATTATTTAATTTTATCGTTGCTTTCTTCCTCCATTAAAAGTTCAAGTTAAGCTCTTTACCATATATTGAGAAAATGACCCTAAATATGTTGTCTACTTCTTCCATATAAAATAACATAATATATTAACGTGCTGGTCAAATAAAACATGCCTAATATAATGGGAAACATTTGTAAATATGAATTTACTTAGATTACTTTATAAGCGGAGTCTATTTAGCCATGTCCGTTTGTCTATCTGTATATACTCGTGTCTCAGTTTTTGAAATATCGATGTGAAATTTAGCACACATCCTTTTCTCTCCAAAAAGCTGCTCATTTATCGAATATATTCTTCAGATCGGACCACTGCCAATCAACTGAAGTTAAGGGAATTTCTTAATTCTATTTAAAAGGGGAACATGCAGAAAAAGAAATATATTTATTAATTTACAGATCATGAAAGTTTTTTTGGAATAGTAAGAGCAATACTTCCCGAAACCAAGAAGCTATTGAACAGAAATGAAAATTTAGTATATTATTGAAATATTTTATATATTATTTATTGTTTTACTAGGTGAAGAGAGCAGTAAAGGGACTACAGAGGGTGCGAAGGAGTGCGTCTTTTTCGAGGACATTATTGAAATGTGTACATCATCAAAAAATAATTACCACCTACCTTATTTACTGGACAGCGGTGATATATAGAGCTTAGAGAAACTGAAATTATTATATGATTTTTGTACTTATATGTATATAGCTCTTAGAAATATTGGAAAAATAGTCTAAAATGTTATCTTTTATTCAACTATAGGAAAACTGAAGTGGTATATGGAATTTTTATATGTACATATAATATGTATATATTCCTCATGAATATTATGTGATCACTTCTTTCCCTTTAAGTTTCAACACAATTACACATTTTTCTTTACAATGCAATAAGAAAAAAATTTTCCAAGTTTTTGGAAATACTATGTTCCTTCTCAACAACTCAAGTTGATCGTACAGGGTTAGTGTATTTCGAATTTCCCAAAAGGACAAATTTTGCTACCTCCTTTCTTGATCTTATCGAATGAATGCGAAAAAGAAAACATGATTGTCATTAGTGCCAACAGAAAATACCAAAAGTGAAAAAATGCTAGTCATTTGCATTCGTAAGAGACAATAGTAAGTTGACAAACTTCTGTGTAATTTTATAAATATGTAATATAATATATTTTTTTTTTCTAGGATAATTTCTAATAGAATACTCTAATTTCAAACTGTGGTTTGATTCAGTTAGTATACTTCAAATAAATGAAATGAGAAATATTTTTTATTAAAATTAATTTTATTTTCAGGCATACAAACATTCTAATGAAAATGTGATGGACCGCTCCGGTCAAAATTCCTTAATCCATTGTAATACATAGTTATGTTGTAGATCCTCAAAATAAGATCGTTGGTAAGTCACGTCTACGCGGCCAATCACTTAAGCGCCTAGATACTTCGATGATTGATGAACCTCCAACAGAAGCAACCCTGGACTCATTTATTGATGTAAATTTTATATTTCATGTTATAAGTTGTCCATTTCGATTGTTATTTAAAGGTAAAAAATTTTTTGTTTAGACAAAAATACCCCAAATAAATTATATCCAGCATTTGGTAATATGCCAGTGCAGATAATGTTTGTACGTGATAAATACGCCTTCGGTCTTTTTACTTATAGTAGTAAGTGTACATATAGCAATACATTAAAAATACTTGAAGTCAATAAATATCTTGTATCTTTATCAGAGACTGTAATCACTATAAGTTTTATTTAAAATATCACGTACTCATTATACATTGAGTTTTAGGATTTTCTTCACCGATTACGATTAATTTTACAAAAAATCATAAAGAATTATTATTTTTGAGTAAAAAAATTAAATTTACAAAAATCATTATTATGTATATACATATATATAATCATTATTTATGTATGTATATATAATCATTATGATTTTTATTTATTTTTGCTTGAAATACAACTCACTTAGATCACAGGTTTCTTATGAAGTATTTTGATAACATCGTTGCAAGAACGTAAAATTAATCGAAATTCCCTGAAGAAAATTATAAATATCCGAAATTAAAAAGTCATTATAAAAATGCTAAGATTTTCGAGAAAGGATTAACATGACGTTATCTGTTTTTTGTATGTCGATTCTAAGTGCTTAATTTTTTCATTTAAAAATCAGTTCATTTAAAAAGAGTTAGTTGAGAATTAAATTGCCATGTCCCTTATTCAAATAATTAACTTCCTTATCGATTACAATAGCTGAAGGTTCAAAATCTTCTTGCTTTACACAAATGCACTAAAAACGGTGTTTATAAAGAATCTAAATCTCTGTTAGAGGGGTTGATATTGGTTTGTATGGGCGAAATCGAACTAACGCAATGCGCACAAAATGCCGTTAAGCGAAAAACTGTGAAGGGCTATAACTAAGCCACATATAAGATATAAAACTGTAATTTACTACAGGATGACCAAGTATGATGGCGCTAAAATGTTAAAAATGGGCGTGTCCCACCCCTAATAAGTGTACATACCTCAACAAACTATTAAGGTTATATTAACAAAACTCCTTCTCATACAGTGTAAAAATAGGTGAAAGCCACGCTTTTCCCCATAAAACGTTTATGTTGAAAACTTCTAAATGCCAAACCAAAAGTTAATGCAATTATTTTAATCACTTTGTTGAATTTAAATCACATATATCTTATTTGAGTTAACTAGGTTGATTTAAATATAAACATCTCGGACACGAAGCAATATGTAATAATGAAACTAACTGAGATGATGACCTATAATATAAGTTAATAAGATGCCAAATATGATTGTACTCCATCCACAGCTTCGTCTTATAATGAATGTTGAATTTACATAAATTTTGTAATATAACATTTTGGCAGCACCTCAATGTATTTGTGTCAGTGTTAATTTCATTTTTGATAAAGACATCTTCCATTAAGTTTATATTTCTAATTGATTGCAATCTTAAGCATTTAGAGAACTAAAATATATATTTGTGAATTCTATAAATAGATTGTAAATACGAGCCAATTTAATACAGAGGCCGAAAATTTAATTTTCAGAAATTATTTTAGCTCTTTTTCATACTCAATTTCAAGCATCAAATTTATCCAATGCTTACCTTGGACGTGGCCAAATACTTCAAATTCCACTGAAATAAACATTCGAATATCAGGAATGTCCATGCTTATTCTATTATCGCTGCTCTGATTCTTTGCAGTTGTGATATAATCGTGTAAAATTCCGATTGAGGCACCTTCTATATATCTATGCATATATGTAGATTAGGATATATTTATTTACGTAAATTTTTATTGACACATTTTTCTAATAAAAAACACAGCAATCGCTTTGCTTAATATGTATATAAAATTGATAAGAATAAGTAATTTTGTTTTAAAGACTACCGTGTATAGACTAACTTTAATGTACAATTTTGAAATGGAATACGATGAAGAAATACGATTGCTTTTGATTTGCTGTACGATTTGGTTTTTTCTTTGTTACCGAACCCTCAAATGGCTTCTCGAATACAACCAATATACTACAACATTAAATAAGAATCAGTTTAAAAATAAATAAAATTAAACAAAAACTCATTTACGAACAAAAAATAAATTAATTTTGTTTTTTCCATTCATGAAATTGCTGATTTGTTCTAGCAGTAAAGCAGAAGTAAAAAACAACTCAATTAAATGATATATTGAAAAATTTGACTTCAAACCTCCCTGTACTATACTAAATTAAGATACTCATATTTAATATATTGCTATTACTAACCAAAAACGTGGTTTAAAATCAATCAGTTTTAAATTGGCTAAAAAGTTTCTTTAAGATATCTCAATGTGAATGGCCAGGCAACTCGCATCTAGTCATTTTGATCAATATAATAATATATATGGGCTAAGTTCCGGTGTAACCGAACATTTCATACTCTTGCAATTTGCAAGGATCAGAGCCGGGGAAATACTTTCAGGTGTTGTCAAAACTTTATATTAAGACATGTAGCGAAAAAGTTCAACTTTATTATTCGACGAAATCCTGAATGGATTACAATCAAATTTGCTATTTTGTTAAGTTATATTATAGTTCGTAGACTCATTTAGTTTTATTGTTTTATTTTACTTGGCGTCAGAAAAATTATATTAGAAACATATTCGAATGTGATATATGTGATATAAACCAAAGAGGCTACATTTATTATTGTATATTAAGATGATGAACATCAACCCGAGGATGGGAGTTCATTATATATTAGAAATATGTGGCTTACACCAAATCCTTACATATTCAGCGTTAAATCATCAATATAATATATAACTTTTAAGAAAACTAGTTCAATTAATTTCATTAAAATATCACACTTATACGTAACCTAACCACATCGGATACCCTATAAAGCAGGGGATCCCAACGTTTTCTTGGTCAGGGACCACTATTTAGTAATAGTGGTATAATAATAAATGAAATAAAAATAAATTGTAACAATCAAACTGCAACTTTTATTGAAAATCTAATATGAAAATACATAAAAAGAAATATTAACACTTTTAGGATAGAAAAATTTTGTAATTTTGAATTAATGTGATTTCTGAGCTTGGATCTTCTTTACGAGTTTGGTTATCCTAGGACTGATATTGTTACTCAAAGCCACACGCAAATTATCACTTACTTTTAAACGATTTCTCGCCTTGTTTTTTATTACCAACAAAGCAGAAAATCCTTGTTCACATAAATAAGTGGTTGAGAAAATCATTAAAAAGTGTAAGGAGATCTCGAAGTTTAGTATAAAAAAGTGCTTTTTTACACTAAAATTACTCAATTGAATTCAATTCAAAAGTATCCTTGCAGTTTCTGTCATTTTGTAATTCAATGAGTTCTTCTGTAACTTCACCAGCGTCCGTGCTAAAAGGGGTACGAATCTTTGATCAACTTTAGCTTCTTTGGTATATTCTGGGAAGTAACGATCGAATTCATCAATCAACATACATAAAACAGTCCTAATGTTTTCTTGTATATTTGCTCTACTAGCCATCGAACTCTGTATGAAAGAGGAATGTCTCATGGTCAGAGCCCTTTTAAGTGCATAATTTTTTAAAAAGGCGTGTATTGAAAGCGCTGCTTCTGATAACCTTTACAACTTTAATGGCTATTTGCAGTGTATCATTGAGGCATCCAGGAAGAGTTTTTTAAGCTAACGCCTGGTGATGTATGATACATTACGTTGTTATTACCTTAGGTTTTTCTGTTTTACTAATGTCGCCAGGCCGGAACGTGGTCCCAACATTGCTGGGACACCATCGGTACAGAGGGCAACGAGTTTATCCCACATAAGATTATGTTTCTCAAAAAATTCGGATTTAGAGTTCATGACGTCGATACCTTTTGATGTTGTGCCCAGTTCCCGTGAAATCAATAATTCTACTTAAAGTACAATATATTGTCGTCATCTAAAAAGCGAACAAATAAAAGTAGTTGACAACAATTTAAAATGTCGGTCGATTAATCACACTGCAAAGCGAAAAATGGCGACTTTTTGATTCTTGATTCTGCACGGCGACCGACGGCTTGTTTGAAATTATCATACATTTAAAATCATTCGCGAACCATATTGTGGCTTCTGCGGACCAATGGTGGTCCACGGACCATTGGTTGAGAACCATTAATAGTATAACGTAACCAACCTAAACGGCTTATACACAGCTGGAAAGTTGGAAATCACTACCATATACAGGGTATATAGAAGCCTGTGAAAGTTTTGGGCTTGTTGCATTAACCTAGGACATTGTTAAGGTATACTCGATAACATATTTTCTAGAAATTTTATAAGTAAATAGCTCACACACTGGCCGACATATTCGGTATAAGGTTTGTAAAAATAACAAAAATCATTTTATGTACATATGGAGATAGGGGTAGTATAGACCCGATTTTGTCTATTTTGGGCACTACTACATATTGCTAACCGAAAAATTGTTCTCTGAATTTAATTCAGGTATCTCATATACCATCATCAATATATGCGGAATAAAGTCAACTCGATGTTTGGAAATCCTGATATTAGTTATATGGGGGCTAGAGTGAGTTTTCATCCGATTTAATCCATTTTAGGCACACAGATGCACCGTTATTAGGAAAATATGCTCGCCCTATTATGCTATTTTATTAAGATAACTCACATTTTGGCCGATATTTGCGGTATGAAGTCAGCTGAAAGTTTGAAAATCTTTCTTTAGGTATATGGGGGCTAAGAGAAGTATTGACCTGACTCAATTTATTTTTGACATACAGACATAATATTATCAGGAAAGGATTATCTCTGAATTCCAATTATATATCTTAGCCAAAAAATCAGATGGAATTTAAGTTTGTGTTATAAGGGAAGTAGGCGTGATTGTTCTCTTATATCGCTCCTTCGCACTGTAACATAGGCATGCCAGTATAATGTTACTTCCAAATTTGGTTGAAATCGGTCCAGTAGGTCCCGAGATATGCGTTTTTCCTTAAAGGTGAACGGTGCTACGCCCATTGTAAATTTTTGTATTGGCTCCGATACAGTTTAATTAAACCATCTCATGTGTAAAGTTTAAGATTTCTTATTTGTTTATTTAATGAGTTATTGCGCTTTTTGCTGTTTTAATCAAAACCGTTATGTGGGGAGTGGTCAGAGTTATCACCCATTTTCACATTGTCAGTAGGGGTTCTCAAACCATTTGTTTGAAATTGGTTATTATAGCTTAAGTGGTATGCCTATGTACTAAACCCGTAAACTCCGTTAGCTTCATATCTCCCTCGCGGGGCTACGGTTAAGTATTTCTTCGCAAGGTAAGCTTAGTCTATTGGCTCTTGCATCTCATTGTCCTTATACTCTGCTTATTGTCCTGCTTCGCTCTTTCGCAACAGTTCTGCTTTTCTCAGTTCAATTAGAACATTCGCGGTCAGGTATTTTATGCTGTGCCACATCTGCTTAGATCGCAACATATGTGGTACAATGTTATCCGATGATACGTGCTCTGATATCTGTTGTTCTAATTTAATGTTTTCCACATTATATCGCCGGCAATATAAGAAAATGTGCAGAGCAAACGGAACACTTCACTCCATTGTCATGGCCATACTTGTACAGGTTTTCTCTAAAGCTGCCATGACCAGTTGGAGATTGCGCCATATAGAAGTCCGCATGTCCATGCCTTCTATCCACCCAGGTTTTGACATTTTTAATAAGACAGTGTGACCATCGCCCTTTTGTTATTGGGTCCCAACGCTTTTGCCACTCATTTAAACTCGTTTGTCCTTCTACTTTTCGTTCTTCTATTTTTAACGACCTGCCGAGTATTTTGCTGCTATTATATCTGGAGGCATTATACCGGATATAATGCTAACAGCTTCAAGCGAAACGCTGCGGAATACACTGGCTACTCTAACGGGGCTTAGTATAAACAGCGTAATCACCATTTTGTCATATACAAGTATTTTATGGGTCAACGCTTGTAATGCAGCAACAGCGGTGAATCTGTACACATACGCTCTCTTAACATAACCAAATGGCGAATATTGAAGAGAATATAATATGTATGCCAAAGTGGGAATATTGATATGCCATTTGAACTATATTTCCTTTTATTGAACTATTATTAATTTTTTTCTTTTAAATATTTGATGCTAATTCATGTTTACTTTATTGTGAGTTATTAGTAATAATTTAAAAATATTGTGATATTTTTTTATAATATTTCATTTAGTTGACACCATTATAGAGTCACAAAAGTACAGAATTGTGTTTTGCCGTCGGCATTTCACATTCATGCTTCAATTTTTTTTTTCAACTAGGGAGTTGCATGTGTAAAAGTAATTATGTATGTAAATATGTACTTCTTTTTTTCGTGTTGGCCCATTTTACATATTTATTAAAGCACTAGCTTTTGCCCGCGACTTCGTCCGCGTGGAATAGTGACTTCCGGCAGATTTTTGGTTCTTCCCACATAGTTCCCGTTCTTGCGGGATTTTCGGAATGGTCGAGTTCCCGCAAAATTTTCAGGATAAAACCTATGTTTTTTTTCGAGTTCCAAACTATATCTGTACAATTTTTAAAGTAAATATAACTGGCCGTACGAAAAACAGTCTTGGCGTAATCGTTCCCTCGTGTTTGAATGTTTGCCCCTGTGATTTATTTATTGTGACTGCGAAAGATAATTTAAGCGGAAATTGTATTCTTTTAAAATTGAAAGGTAAGTCGTTGGGTATCATTGGGATGCGGGGTATGAGGACTGTTTGACCAACTGCTGGACCAGTCAAAACTATTGCAACGATGACGTTATTGCGCAGAAATTTTACTTGAAGTCGGGTTCCGTTGCATAAATTTGGTGGTTTGAGATTTCTTAGTAAAATTATTGGGGCACCTATTTTTAACTTAAGAGAATGTGGGGGAAGGCCGCTTGGGTTCAAGGAATTGAGGAACTCCTGTGGGTAATGGACTACATCTTCTTGATCCATCACGGTATCAATGGATGTGTAGGTTACAATATCTCCTGGGAGTTTACTCAAAATGATATCATTTATTTCGTCAACGCTACTATTTCTTGCCGCCCATATTGCTCTTTGACACATCCATTGATGGTCCTTGTTTTCTATTTGGCTGATGTCAGGGTATACCTTAGTTACTAATTCCTCGATGTTACCCACTTTTACTCCTAAATCGCAATCAATTTCAATTTTATTATTAGAATGAGGTATTTTTCCGTCTCCTACAGAAAGTAATTTTGAAGGGAAAGTTATACTACATCCCCCCAAATGTGCTCTCAAATTTGTCGATAATTTTAAAATATTTACAAATTTCCATAATGGAGAACTTTTAAGGCAAGCCTTCACAATGTCTGCTCTAGTTCCCCTTACTATTACCGGTAAAGTTTGGCGAAAGTCCCCAGCAAACATAACAGTAATCCCACCCATGATTTTATCACAGCTTCTAAGATCTCTAAGAGTTCTGTCTAGAGCTTCTACGTGAGCTCTATGTATCATGGTACATTCGTCCCAGATTATTAGACTGACGTCTTGTAAAATTTTCCCCAAAGGGCCATTTTTGCGTATAGAGCACACGCTATCTTTCTCTAAAGACACAGTTAGGGGCAGTTTAAAAGTGGAATGAGCTGTGCGTCCACCTGCTAATAAGGTTGCAGCAATACCTGACGACGCTACTGCCAAGGCTAGCTTTCCTAGAGACCTTACTTTTGCTAATATAAGATTAGTGATAAACGTCTTGCCGGTCCCACCGGAAGCATCCAAAAAGAAAATTCTTCCTTCATTAAAACGAACACTTTTCATGACACAAGTATACGTTGCCACCTGGTCATTAACTAATCTTGGTTCATTTTGTGTGATATACTCATTTAATTCATTTATGTTATATGGTTTTCGCAACGCTACTTCTAACGGGTCCAGAAGCGAATTATTTCTTTTTGCTGCAGGAAGCCCATAGTCGGTTAGGGATTTATCTGAAATCTCATGAATTTTATCTTCAATTATAATTAGTCTATCATTGTATATATCATCATAATATGCTAATGTCATATCCTGATTCTCATTACGCATTCTGTTTAATATATCTTCACATAAAGCATCACGAAATTTATTCCATAACTCTAAGGGGTCAGATGGTTGGCAAAATATAAGGATATGATAGCATCGGATATGGTATTTTGCCAATGTTCATCTCCTTCCAGTAAACCTAGTTCCTTGCAAGCGCCTTGGTACGTTTGGAAAATAACATCATTCACGGTTCTTAGATGTTGAAATGACATTGGACCGCGAACATATTGCAATAACATTCTTAAATAAAAACATTCAGTTTGAGTTGGATGAATGTTATAAACACGGCCTAAATTTGTGTCTTTTTTTACACCGGGATATCCCTCAACATCTTGCCCGCGTCTTATTCTCGAAAATGAATTTCTTTGCCAAACGTAATACTGGGGAACTTCGTGATATAAAAGGGTTTTTGCAAAATCGTCGCTTTTGCAGAGATCAAAGAACGCTGTAAGTGTCGTTGATGAAGGATTGTTCACACGATCTTGGAGATTTTCATTATTATAAAAATATACACTTTGTCGATTTTTCAAATGAACGGCTAAATGAACTACTGCCGGAAAACGTTCATGAATAGAAAATTGGAAAATTCTCCAAAACGCCTCCGAGGAACTTATATAGCGACCATTTAGATATTTTTCTACTTCATCGTTATTACTTTGTAACGAAAATGTGGCTTGATCAGAACCTTTATGAATATACTTACAGATGTATTTAATAGCTTTGACCGATTGACAAAACTCTACGTTAATGTGTGCATTGAAAATTCGTGATAGCAGTGGATTATAGGAAACCACCCAACGATTATCCACGCTCATTTCTGTACCTTTTACACGAATTATAGCTGTTTTTCCACCATTATCTGGAGACCTGCGTCTGTAGGTTGGATAACCGTCATCTCCCGTTTGTGTTTCCGAAATAAAATGCCTAGGGAACTTTTTAGAACAAACGTTTTATTTCATACATGGTGATGTAGGATTATGAAATCCGCAAGGACCATGTATCATATTTTTTATGACAATATTATGAAGAATCGGATCTTGTTGTATGTCAGGTATTTCAGCCGATATTATTGCATCTATAGAATCTGGTTGAACTTTGTTAGCCAGCCACAAAAAAATGTGGGCGTGAGGTAAACCTCTTTTTTGCCATTCTACACTGTAAACAAAGGCTTTCGATGGGCCAAAAATATTTTTCTTCGTTAATAGGTCTATCATTTTCTTGAGTTTTAAATGAAATACCCTAGAAATTAAATCATGTCTATCATAAGAATGTTGATTGGGCAATAACTCACTTTTTATTTCTGGCCATTCGGGGTTACATGTAAATGTAATGAAGAGGTCAGGTCTTCCAAATTTCCTGACATATGTCATGGCATCTTGACTTTTCTCATTCATAAATCTGGGGGATCCTGTAAATGACGACGGCAATATAACGTGCTGGCCAATATTAGAAGCGTTTATATGTCCATCATTTACGACGGCATCTCTTAAATGAATGTACTCTTCTGCTTTCATTTTTTTTTGATTTCTTTTGATGAAGTCTAGCCTCTCAGAGATCATTTTTGCCGCCATATCAACACAATATTGGTTGAATAATCTTTTGAAATAATGTATACTGTTAAAGTCATTTATTCTCACCATGAATCTAAATGCATAAAACTGCATACATGAAACAGTTTTAAATGTAGCCGTAGTATTCTGCTGTGGAATATTAATACAGTATCCGTCGTTTCCAAAGGGAAACAGTAAGGGATATTGAAGCGGGTCATAAGATCTATGAATTGCAGAAGTCGACCATCTCTCGCAGTCAATACAATATCACGGGGACCTTTGTCTTCATCTATCATAAGAACAGCTACTTCATCTACTACCGGCGCATTATACCGACCTCTAGGCTCATTAGGAGGTTTTACATCAGCATGAATGATAAGTTTTAAATCATTCGGTGGTCTATTTTCTAGATTGTACTTAAAACTTTGAATATACGTATTATGATTATGAAGATATGTTTGGAGAACGTCGATAAGCATGGGATACGTACCTGATCTGCATGGGAAACAAAATATATTTGCAGGAATTCGAGTTGTGCCCCTACAGATGGAAGTAAGTCACCGATTAAATGATAAACTTGCCCTTGGACTTTAAAAGTGGGCATAAAGTTTCCCTCACGAATTTCTTTGGCACCAAATGAAGTCATCTGAAACAATGTATTATATTGTCTTGAGTGATTTAAGAAATGCTTAGATGATGGATGTGAGCCTGATATCAGTTCCTTTAAAACGGATGTTGGTTCCGGAATTATAGGTATATTTACTTTGCCACCACTACAACACAGTCCAGGAGTTTCAGCTGCCCATTTTTTTGCTTGGCATAAGTTGCATATTTTATCCATGCTACCAATATCAATATCATTTAGCTCAGAATAGTCAACGGTACAATCATAAGCAAAAGCAGCATTTAATAAATTATGTTGTCTCCGAGTTCTATTCCTAGTTGATCGGGCATTCTGTGAGGCCAAACGTTGAGAACGTTCAGCACTCGATTCCCGATCGCGGTTAGCCAATGTTCGGGCATTCTGTGAAGCCAAACGTTGAGAACGATCAGCACTCGATTCCCGTTGCCGGTTCGCCAAAGTTCGGAAATTTTGTGAGGCTAAACGCTGCGAACGTTCAACGCTTGATTCCCTTGCACGGTTTTGTTCAGTAATTGCTCGTTGTGTAGCCAACCTGTGCATATTTTCATCCTCAGTTTCATTGCTGCGCAAAACTCGCAGCCGCTTTGCAGTAGCAGTCTGCCGAGAAAGCTGAGTTCTTTTTCTCGGCATTATAGTGATGAAGAAAAAACGTAGAAAATGAAAACTTAACTAAAGCGTATCTCGTAATAAAAAAAAAAGAAACATAAGATTAAGAAGATTAATAATTAGGTACCTAATTACTTTTATTTTTAACGATTATGTCAAAAAGAACAACCGTAAAATGAAAATAAGGTAAACTAACTTTATGCTTGAACTTAACCCTAATCTAATGAGAATACCTACAGGTATTATGTACCACAAAAAAAAAAATATTAGAAACTAAATACTATTTTTAAAACAAACAATACTATACTTATAGAAAACACATACTTATAAATTAATAATCTACATGAAAACAAAAAAGTGTTATTATTGTGTAACTAAATACTATCCTAAAACAAATAAAGTACCTACTATATAGACAACAACTACAAAATGAAACTGTGTTTAAAAAGTAATATTACCATGATAATTATATCGCATAAACAAATTAGCGCTGCATTCAACCGTTCAGTACAATCATACTTTATTTCTCAGATTTTTCTTCGTTTATCCTGGTCGCCATTACGCTTCGATGTTTCCTTACGACTGAAAAAATATACTGCGTGCATTAGCCCTTTTAAACAAATACTCTTTTGAATCCCAAAAATATGGAGTAAAGAAATTATGAATTTTTGATACATAAATATTAGGAAACTCCTGTTATAAATTTGGCCTTGAAAATATTTAGCCCTTTTAAACAAAGACTTTTGAATCCTAAAAATATTGAGTAAAGAAATTATGAATTTTTGATACATAAATATTAGGAAATTCCTGTTTTGCCTTGAAAATATTTAGCCCTTTTAAACAAAGACTTTTGAATCCCAAAAATATTGAGTAAAGAAATTATGAATTTTTGATACATAAATTCCTGTTATAAATTTGGCCTTGAAAATATTTAGCCCTTTTAAACAAAGACTTTTGAATCCCAAAAATATTGAGTAAAGAAATTATGAATTTTTGATACATAAATATTAGGAAATTCCTGTTATAAATTTGGCCTTGGAAATATTAAGCAGGTATTATGCATATTGTTCTACCACATTCATGCTAATTCATTGCAAGCAAAATGTGGGACCACCATCCCAACATAAAAATGAAATATGCAACATACTCTAAGTGTTGCGCATTCGAACGGCACAAACAGACAGAAAAACTATACTCGAGTCGCTGGACTCTTTTTGCTCGTGTGAAAGCAGAGCATGATGCAAGCGTTTACACCATAAAACATGTTCATAACAACATCATGTTTTTAAAATTTTTTAAAAACCATCACACATGTATGACATACACGAATTTATTATGTTTACACGCTCATTCTTCTCATCACGCCGCACATGCTTGCATACAAAAATGACCGTGTAAAGGCCGCTTACGGGAAAAATCCAATTTTCGCGGATATCATACCTTACGGTCTGTTGTAGCGGACGGTAGAAGCGGTGGTGACTGATCATTTACATTGCGCTCTCATAAGATAGGTCGCATCAGCTGATGCGGGACACGGTTTTGCGTCGGTGACTGTTTGTGCCTTGAGCCGCGCGGCATGGTATCTCGTTGAGCTACACCCCCCTCCCGGCTTGGCCGCAAGTACCGCCCCTCTCTCGCCGCGCCGGCCAGCGCAGAGATCGAGTTGGTTTTGTTTCGGAGTTATTTATCATTGTAATCTTTAAAGTTTTTTGTTGAAATTAAGTTATGTCAAAGACAATTTTATTCACAATGAAGTAGTCTAAACCAACAACATATTTATTTGAATAAAGATTAATATTATTATGTTGATACAACTTAAACAAATTATTTCGACCAAATTAGGTACCATAAAAACGGTTTTTGTGAGTTAATCTTAAAAGATAGACATATACTATCGCGGACTGTTTTTTAGATCATTAAAAGAGCTATTATTCTTTAATACATATTTTTTGTGTATCTTGAACCGTTTTCACAGCGCACGCAACGGAAGGCTTCAAAGATGAAATAATTTCTCCCGTTTTTTACACATTTACCACTATATCTTTGCTCCTCGTGGTAAATGTCGTAGCCTTCCTCGATAACTGGACTATCCAACACAAAAAGAATTATTCAATTCGAACCAGTAGTTTCGGAGATTAGCGCGTTCAAACAAACAAACAAACTCTTCAGCTTTATAATATTAGTATAGATGTGTCAATAATTGCGCCAAAATCAAAGAAATATTTACATATCACATACATACCAGAGAGAACTTGTAACAATTTTCTTCTTGTATGTTCTCCAAGTATATAAATATGTATTGAAAGTGACTAGCTTTCTTTGTTCCGCATAGGTGAAATTGTCAAGTGTCGATAATCGCGCAAAAATCAAATACATTATGTATTCGTATGTAAATATGTTTTAAGCTTATATAAAACTGCGAAGTGTCAATAATTCCGCCAAAATCCATAAAGTTTGTGATTTTGTGCCGTTTGGTTCGGTTTTTTATTTACTCGTCCGCTTGTTAATTGTTTAAATGTGGAAGGCGAATTTGAAAATTGCTCCCTCTGATCACTTTGCAACCACCTTCTCATTCATTTGTGATAATCACTTTGAAAAAGAGGCAATTGGCCAAAAACGGTTAAAAAAAGTGTTGTACCAGAGAACTTAAATGATTATTTTAAGTTTTCTGACTAAACAACAAAACACACACACACACAATTATATGGCCACCAACAAACTTGCACTTACCCAGATCCATAGTTGGTACAACCAGAGAATGTAAATGAACGAGAAGGTGCAAGGAATTATCAATGTTCCTGTTTCTGTTGATACAATGGTACGATTAATTCCAAGAGATATGAATGATGAATATGCATTTATGTACATATTAAAACAAAAAGATTCATAAAAGTAGTTTTGTTCATGGCCTAATTAGCATCGGATCAATTAGACAATGGTTGGATTATTTGATTTATACACCTTTATATCCGCATTAACACAGTTGATCAGTTTATCACATTTTTTAATCAAAAAACACCCCTGATTACACAACAGAACATTGACGAATTTAGTGAAAACATCGAGATTGAAGAAAGCTTAACTACTCAATAAAAAACTTTGGTATGGAATATAGAAAAATATTTAAGATTAGCGCCGGGGCAACACAATATCCCACAAAGTTTATTATTCGATGAGCATGCTGAAGAGCTATCATTTCCGAGTATTTATATGGGACACTTTAGAAAACTTAGGGATACCCCTTTTATGATGTCATCTAGTGAAAACGGCGAGGAGTCAATCCCTATCATTTCTTATATATAGCTGTCAAAATAATGAGACTGCGAGTTCGTGACTGTTTAACGATCGCGTTTAAACATGTTGGTACAGATACCAATATAACTAAGGAACAAGTTCAATCCGAAGAGTATATTCATAGCTGCATAGGGTCTAATTTAGCTTTTCTACGGTCAAACCCGAATTCAGTTTGGTATTGGTCAGCAAGAAAAAAAGATTTATTCGCAATGATTCGGCAGCTAGGGAAGCCAACTGCATTCATGACACTAAGCGCAAATGAAATAGGGTGGCCGGATTTATTAACATTGTTACATAAATTAGATGAAGAAAAAGAAGATATGCAAAATTTTATCGCATCGGAACTAAGTTTTATCCAAAAAAGCTCATTAATTAACAACGATGCTGTAACATGTGTTATTTATTTCAACAAATTAGTTAATGTAATAATAACAATTTTATAATCAAAGAAGTTCAGTCCTTTGCGAAATTTAAAGTTATTAACTACTTTTTGAGGATTGAATTTCAACATCGAGGAAGTCCACATGCGCATATTTTTTTATGGCTGGATAATGCTCCCACAGATATTCTTGGAGAAGAGCAAAAACAAGCAATATAAATGATTAACAGTTTAGTATCAGTATCAACGTCGGAAGCATCGGGAAACTTAAAATTTCTTACGCATAAGCATACCTTCACGTGCTACAAAAAAATTTGCTTCAATTCTGTGCAAAAGTGCCGATTTGAAGCACCATTCATGCCTTGTAAATCTACAATGATTTTAATACCGATGGAAAAAACGAATCCACTTTACAAAGAATACTTGAAAAGATATAATGAAATTATAATTAACTTAGAAAGTGATGACTATGACAGTATTAATGATTATTATGAAGGCAATAATATCAGATAAGATGAAGAATTCAAAGATATACTAAAATCTGGTATTAGTAGACCAAGAATATTCTATAAACGACATCCGTCCGAAAAATGGCACAATACATTCAATCCATTTGTTTTTAATGTCTTAAAGTCAAATATGGATTTTCAGATAATTACTGAAGAATAATCTTGCGCGGCATATGTCGTCGAATATATAAATACTTGTAGAACCAACAGAGGAATTAGCAATTTATAACGCAAAATAATAGAAGTTATAAATGAGAATCCAGAATTCGATATTGTTGAAATAACTCGTAAAATGAGCATTGACATGCTGAATACTACTGAGATGAGTAGTCAAGAAGCTGCTTAGTATCTTTTAAGGTTACCAATGGTATATTAACACTTGTTGGCCTATTGAACGACAGAGGATAAGGAAAACACAAAAACATATTGCTGAACTTGATGACGACTCTACTGATATTTGGAAGGAAGATTGGCATGACAAGTATCAAAAACGGTCTGAAGAATTGGAAGGAATTTCTTTAGCCCAATTTGTTTCGAACTATACTACAAGTAAAAACGGAAAGGGAGATTACATCAGAAAGAAGCAGCCTCAAGTTATTCGTTATAGAAATTATGACATGACTCAGGATTACAACGAGTACAGAAGAGAAATGGTGACCTTACATATACCATTTAGAAATGAAGACACAGAAATATTAACAGGTATGAAGTTCACAACTACATATATATGATGTACAGAAATCCAAATGCTGCGGTTAATGAAGATTTATGTATAGCTACGCTTAAAAACTGGGGAGCCATAGCCAAAAGATGAGAAAATATCATTAGTAATGATGGTTTTTGCGAATTCATGAGAAGCGCTAATGAAAAATAGAAAAATTTGCTGCTACATGTCATTCATCACAATTTATCTGCAGAGAGATCACCTTTACAATTATTTTTTACTGAGCCAGCTGGATGTGGAAAAACCTTTGTAATAAAATTGATAATGGAAGTATATAACAGATTTTCTAATAATGATGGGTTATGCAATTCATACATTACGTGCGCTTCGATCATTGTCAAAACTAATACCGTTGTCAATAGAAACAGCACAACAATATCGATGTATACTTAAATATGTCAATTTTGTAATAATTGATGAAATCAGTATGATTGGGTCCGAGCTTTTGAACCAAATTCTACGAGTTAACTGAAATAATGCGTCAAGATAACGAAATGTTTGCTTCTATTCTCACAAAAATTGGCAGTGGTATTATTTTAAATGATGATGAATTAGCCGTTATCGAGTCTAGATTTTTTACGAAGGAAGAAGCCATGCGCCTGTGTCCAAGTAGTGTACGATTATTTCATGATAATGCATCAGTTAACGCATATACCGCACTAGGTTTACACAAGTTGTCGGTGATTGATACTGCAGGTTTACCATACGAAATCATTTTTGTTGTTGGAAAACCTTATATTATTACAACTAACATAGACGTGATAGTCGGTTTAGCTAACGGCGTCGTTGGAAAGCTAGTTCATATAGAACAAAATTATGAAAATCAAGTAACTTGCATATGGCTCGTCTTTCCAGATAAAAACACCGGTATGGTCGCTAGAAGAAAAGCCGCTGCCTTTCTTGCGAAACACAATATCGATAGAAGTGCAGTTCCTATCGTACGTCGAACTTCAAGTATATATATCACTCAATAATAATAAAACCATTGTGGGAAAAAGAAATTATTTTCTTTTTATTATTAAGAAGTCTTGAAGGGTTGTTTATATGTAACAGTCATAATAACTTAAGATTTTATCATGGAAGAAGAGTAGATCCATCAGTTTCAAGTTTACAGCAAGAATTGAAAAGATTATCTCTAAACAAACTTACTACATTGCAAGAACTGATCATTGAATTTATAAACTCCAGAAATATATTAACCATTTATATTTTAAACTGCCAAAGTCTCAGAAAACATACTACTGACTTACAAGATTCTATTTGTTAAAGGAGTAACTTTTTATTACTAACTGAAACATGGCTTCCTGCAGATGAATCAGTTGACTTACCTAATTTTCACTGTATAGCTAAATTTAAGAGACAAAATGTTAGAGCCGCTGGAGTTGCCATTTATAAAAACAACAATACTTCACATATTACTACATTCAAGAGTTCATGTCTCCCAAACATCTAGTGGCGATATGTGTGCTTCAAACGTTAAACTAGAGGATGGAAGTGAATTGATGATGATTGTTGCGTACATTTCTCCTAACAATAAAATAAATGATATTATTTCATTTTTACACGAGAGATTATTTCCGTACAGTCACAGAGGTTCAATAATTTTCAAAACCAATAAAGACAAACTACCATTGATTTTAGCTGGGGATTTCAATGTAAATTTTGCAAAAGATAAATCCACGCCATTAATTACGTTTCTCCAAGAAGAATTTCAATTGCAAATTAATAACAATCCAAGAGAACCTACTATCAGATACGGAACAACAATAGATGCAGCATTTATTAGATATCTTGATAATGTTATGTCGAATACTTTTGTAACATACTTCAGTTACCATCGACCAATTGTCACAGTAATACCGTTCTCAGAGGCAACATCGAATATGACTATTACCGAAGTTACTGATTAAACAAAATAAGGAGACACGATTTGAAATAAATTCGTAAATTTTTGTATAAATGTTTATTCAATAAATTCAGTCAGTCATCGTTATCTGGAAAAAAATCATAATATTGTATTTTATCGTTATGACATATTTAGTTCCTATCACAATCTGTTCTTTTCTGCATATTACTTTTACAAAATAATGTCGATGTTTCACATCTGACAGGCGTCCCGTGACGGCGCACATTTTTTTATAAAATACGGGCAAACTTGGGATGCAATAATCATCCCTCCGCACATGAAATGCAATATATTGTTGCAAGGCTACTTTCTATGCACATATTGCGTCGAAAATTCTCACAAACTGGCAGCAATTGTGAAGAAGACGACGATATTAACCTTAATTGGAATATTGGCCAAGAAGACGACGTGGGAGATAATTTAAAGCCAGCTGAGCAACTTGCGGACGTGGAACTATACTGGATATGCCATATACCAGAAGGTCTTGTGTAGATTGAAGTGCCAAAAATGTGTGAGTATAATGAAAAAGAGTGATAACTCTCTAGAAGACTCATCGGAAGCCCCAACACGATTCAAAAATTATAAAAGTCCGATGATCTAAGGCTGGTTAATTAGAGTATTTCAAATAAGCCGCCTTCAAATGAGCTTTTATAAAGAGCTCTTCTTGAAAAATTCATGCAGAGTGGGTATAAAAACATTAATAATCCAGATTACTGCAAAAACACAGGAAGAATACCCAGTGTGGTATAACGAAGCGGGTGATTGCCTAGGGCACAGGCATCAATTTTTAGATTCTTTGATAACCGTTTTGTTATAAAAAACTTCTAAGTAGAAGGCTCAGAAAACGGAAGAGCTTCATCAAAAAGCAATCAAGGCGCGAAATTTTAAAAATAAAGAAAAGTTAAAAAAATTGGTAACGTAGACTGCAGGCCAGTACAAATTTTTCGAGCAACTTCCGGGTTAAAATAGGTAAAATAGATGTTAATTAATACATTAGTCTAGGAACTAATACACATTTCTCATGTTTTTATTTCCTATTCTTCAAAAACTAAGCGCTTTTTTTTTTCAAGATAGAATTAAGTTGCAAATAACTAGTAATTGTTAATGTTAGTTAGTTAAAGTAGTTTATAGTATTAGTATTATTTATTTAAGCAGTTTGTAGTTATCAATACACGTGAGCCAAGCTCTGCAAAAAGCTGGTGAAAAAGATCTAATCTTCAATGATTAGGTTGTGTGAGAATTTGCTGTATGTTGGTAGGCGAATTCTGAAAGTCGTGTTTTATTAAATAAAATTATATACTATTAATAAACTTATATATTTTTCTAATAAACAAAATTTTCTTTTTATTTTTCGTTCCAGATTTTTTATAAATTTAAATTAATTGAATTTGTGTATATATAAACATGTATTCTTTCTATGATATTATTTTTAGTAAATTTTTAAAAAATATATTGTTGCTCAAAAGTCTATTTTATTTCAATATAAATTTCAGTGGATTTTCCTATAGAAATTTGACTGGTGTAGAAGCAAATGTGCAACAAAACATACATATTCTATATTATGTCGTTTGCACATTTGTATGTATGTTTGCGAAAGCAAATATTCTACAAAAGCATATTTCTGCGGTCATAAAAAATGTTTGTATGTTGGTATAAAATCCGAGATGAGGCGAAAAAATAAACGAACGCTTGCCGATTGTCATCGACTCCCAACAAACCATTGTAAATATGTACATATGTTTAAATATGAACATGTATACATATTGATGCAGATTTTTGCGAGCCACGGAAAAATATTTTAGAATTGTAAAATATTTTAAATCGATAAAAGCTTTGTTGCCACTTTTTTCTGTGTTTTGTGGGCTTGCAGAGTTGTCACTTTTCCCTTCAAGAGGGAACATAAAAGATTGTTCAATTTATGATTTCTAGCCTTTGCCATCGTCGCGAAAAGACGCTTGTAGGCAAACACATCTCTGGGAGATGTGTAAGGCTTTTGCTTTTATGAATGAAACGACTTAGTTTGGTGCATGTGCGCCACCGTTCATGAATGAAAATGTTGTTGTTGTGTGATTTACTACAAATTTAGAATTTGTCAATTTGGTTGCCATATTGATTTCTGACGCTACTCATGCTATTTGAGACAATTGTTGTTATTGTATAACAATGTTTTTATATTTCCTATTGGCTTACATACTTACATTTGTACGCTTATATGTATATAGATTTGTGTATGCATTACGTATTTCGCAATGTCATACGCATGTCTGCGGTATAAAAAGCTAGCAGATCCGCTGAAGCTCCTGTGACTGTGGCGAATAGACACCGCTTCATAGAAATATGTGTACCTCTCATCATGCATGGGCATGACGAGAAATATGAAAATCCAGGCGCGACGGACCCACAATTGGGCGGCTTCCTGGTCAGCGTCCGTTCACCATGTTAGGTGCGGCTGTCAATATGAACAGACCGGTACATGGCGCGGCGCACTGGGATTCCCTCAAAATGCCGCCAGCGAGTTCTCTGCTTAATATCAAAATTCAAAGGCGGCAAAGGGCAAACACCGACCCGCCCCAAGCTATTGAAAATCATCGTGGAAACCCTATTCCCATCACAGTCACAAGAAAAACTACAGCCTCAAGCAGAGGGAAATGGATGTCACAACAGTCAACGATGTGGATGTGGCTCAAGCGGCACAGAGATTTGGTAATGCTAAAGCGCCAGGCCTGAACGGCATTCCAAATAAGGTCTTTAAGATTGCCATCAATCATAATGTGAAGCCATTCACAGAATTATTTACACAATGCTTCAGGAAAGGTGTTTTCCCGAAAATTTGGAAAAGGCAGCGACTTGTCTTATTACAAAAGCCTAATAAAACAACCGGCGAGCCCAACTCTTATCGACCTCTTTGCATGCTGGATACGCTTGGCAAAATACTAGAGCGGACTATCTGTGTACGATTAGAATCGCACTTAGAAAAAGAGTACCAGGGCCTCTCCGAAAATCAATACGGATTTCGGAAGCGGAAGTCTACCATCGACGCAATAAAAAAGGTCACTGATATCGCTAACAAGGCAATCGAAGGAAATAGATATAGATGGATGTATGGGACAAAGGAGTACTGCGCAGTGGTAACATTTGATGTACAAAATGCGTTTAACTGGTTTAATTGGCCTCATATAATAAGCGCCCTGGAACGTAAGGCAACACCGGCTTACCTAGTGAAAATTGTAGCCAGCTACCTGTCAGATCGACAGTTGCTGTACGATACCGATAACGGACCGAAAAAGTATACGGTATCGGGTGGAGTACCACAAGGTTCTGTGCTCGGCCCACTGTTGTGGAATGTACTCTATGACGGTGTGCTGTGCCTGCCACAACCGAAGGAAGTGGAGATCACAGGATACGCGGATGACATTGCGGTAACAGTAGTAGCAAAGGAACTGGATCAAATCCAGAACCTATGTAATCAGATGGCAACAAAAATCAAAGATTGGCTCGCTGCAACAAACCTCCAGCTTGCTGGACAAAAAACTGAAGCAGTACTGATTACAAGCAGGAAGAAGCTGGAAGGCATCACCCTTAATATCGACGGCTATAGTATCACGACTAAGCAGTCATTGAAGTACCTAGGGGTACTTATTGACACTAGACTTAATTATAAGACGCACATTGACAAAGTCTGTGAAAAAGCGGCTCGGGTAGCGGCGGCACTAGCGAGGATAATGGCCAACAGAAGGGGACTAAGTTAGAATAGGCGTGAGCTATTGGCCAAGGTGAGCCAATCTATATTGATGTACGCAGCGCCCATATAGGGACCAGCACTGCGGAATAAATCCTATGTCAAGAAGCCGAATTCCGTAATTCGGCTCAGTGCCACTAGAGTCATCTGCGCATTCCGCACAGTATCTCACGAGGCAGCGGGGATCATAGCGGGTATTATACCACCGGACATATTGGCCATGGAAATAAAAAGAGTTTGCGCTAGATCCAAAAGTTTAGGAAGGCGACTAACGGTTGCAGAGCGGAAAGACGAAAGGCAAATAAGCATCAATGAATGGCAGAAACGATGGGACACAGCAACGAAGGGAAGATGGACCCACAAGCTTATTGGAAGCGTGCAAGCATGGGTAGAAAGGAAGCATGGAGAAACGAATTTCTACCTGACACAGTTTTTGACGGGGCACGGTTGTTTCAGAGAATACCTCCACAATACGGCCATGATGACAGTACTAATTGTTCCTTCTGTGACAGTAGTGAGAAAACGAGCTGCATAATCCTGCAAGAACTTAGAAGGAAAGAGTGGCAACAGAGTGAAAGCAGAAGGATGATCGAGAGAGACGCCTGAAAGGAATGACTGACGAGCCGGATGGCTAAGCTTGGCCTGACGATGTAATGCCTAACGGCAGTTCCGTGGGCCGTTTACGAGCCCTAATGATGGAGTTAAGGGTTTAGTACGTAGGCGCGTTGTTCTGCAAGTCTGGATGGGCGTGGTCCCGAAAGAGGTGCACCATTAGCGGACAACTCGAATCGTGCATGTCGTCCGCAAAAATTACGATATCTTGAAAGATTCCCCCTCCGAACAAAAAAAAAAAAAAACAAGTAAGGAAGGGCTAAGTTCGGATGTAACCGAACATTTTATACTCTCGCAAAGTCAAATAGTATACTCGTTTGAGATTTCTTTGTGGATTGGCTGATATTTTCGGTAGAAGGTCAACTATAGGCACTGGGGTCCACATATTTAGTACTTAGGGGCTTAAACAGTTTTGGTTCGATTTAGACAATTTTTGGCCACAAGGTGGCATACTTTAATCGCATTATTCACGCAAAGTTTTATCCCGATACAGTCATTGTTGCCTGATTTGCATAGTGGAAAGTGAAATAATCAGATGGAATTTAAAATGGTGTTATATGGAAAGTAGGCGTGGTTGTAGTCCGATTTCGCCCATTTTCGCACTGTGACATAGAAACATGAAAAGAACGTTATGCACCGAATTTGGTTGATCTCAAGATATGGGTTTTCACCTAAAAGTGGGCTGTGCCACGCCCACTGTCTAATTTTGAACGCGGTTCCTATAAAGTCATCTTATACCATCTCAGAGATAAAATTTAATGTCTCTGGCGTGTTTAGTGCTTGATTTATCGCGCTTTTAGTAGTTTTTAACAGTACCGTTATATGGGGAGTGGGCGAAGTTGCCACCCGATTTCAACTATTTTCACACCGTCAATAGAAGTGCTAAAAATATTTGCTTCCAGTGAATTTTGTTATTATAGCATTAGCGGTTTAGGAGATATGCACATTAAACCTATTAGAGGCGGGACCACGCCCACTTTTTAAAAAAAAATTTTAACTGCAGATGCCCCTCCCTAATGTGATCCTGTGTACCAAATAACAGTCTTGTATCTTATTGCGTAGCTTAGTTATAGCAAGTTATTTGTTTTTGATTAATGGCGTTTTGTGGGCGTGGCAGTGGTCCGATTACGCCCATCTGCAATACCAACCGTCTCACGGTACCATGAAACATGTCTACCAAGTTTCATAAAGATATCTCAATTTTTACTCAAGTTAGAGCTTGCACGGACGGACGGACAGACGGACAGACGGACGGACAGACGGACGGACGGACAGACAGTCACCCGGATTTCAACTCGTCTCTTCATCCTGATCATTTATATATATATAACCCTATATCTAACTCGATTAGTTTTAGGTGATACAAACAACCGTTAGGTGAACAAAACTATTATACTCTGTAGCAACAGGTTGCGAGAGTATAAAAATAAGTGATAATATCAAAGATTCTATTTCACAATGTGTACATACCAAAAAATGGAAATGAACTCTATATTGATGTACATATGTACACACATAAATTGTTAATTTTGTAACAATTGAAATTAGAAAATTTTTAAAAAAGTAAAATATATTTATTTTTGCAAATCTTTCGGATTTTATCATGCCGCAATTGTGCAAAAAAAATCATATTTTATCAATTTTTATCATAAAAATCGTTTACATGACAAAAAATAATCATGAATATGTGAAGTGGCATTTGTATTTTTTGTTTAAAGTATTTAATTTTTCTCTTTATGTTGGTAGATACGTATTTTGTCAGAGAACGTTGTTATAAATTCTGTTAAATAAAAGGAAATACTACAGAAAATGGTGAACTCCCTGATAGGATTTTTTTAGCTCTGTTAGCCGTCCAATCGAGCAACATAGAAATTCAATTTGCACCTTCTCGTTCATTTACGTTCTCTGGTCTTGCCGGACGAATACCTGCGTTTAATCCACAATAAATATATGGAAGTTTTGAGGTTCTCTACAGCTCGTATTAAATGGGGTCAGGACGCTGAATTAAAATTGTAAATTTCTCACATCAAATTTTTTGATACCATTCATCCACCTTCAACAGCTTTATTTCCTATTACGGTCAGTTTTTGATTGAGTCAATAGTCGAGTTTTCTGCGAAACCCATATTGGTTGCTAGATAAACCATCTTCTACTTCTTCTAGATACCTTTCAAAGCGTTCACAAATCAGCTACTCCTGTATTTTTCAAATTGTGTCTATTATGAGAGGTGGTGATACGCACTTGAATCCTCAACTGTTTTGTTTGGCTTCTGTAATGACCAAACCTTCCCCTAAAGTCGAATCGCTTGCCAGCCGATTTCCGCAGTCTCCTGCCCACCGTCGTTATAATAATTTTACAACTTTAGACGAGTCTGGGTGACCGTAGTTCTCGTTTGTTTTGTTTTTACTTTATTATTGAAGGTAGTTAGGTTCCAATTCAGAGCTACTATCCGTGCCCCAATTAAGTGGATAGTTTTCTTATAATATTATGGAAATAATCTACTGTTGATAAAGGCTCTTTTCATACTCTCGCAACCTGTTGCTACAGAGTATAATAATTTTGTTCACCTAAGGGTTGTTTGTATCACCTAAAACTAATCGAGGTAGATATAGGGTTATATATATATAAATGATCAGGATGAAGAGACGAGTTGAAATCCGGGTGACTGTCTGTCCGTCCGTGCAAGCTCTAACTTGAGTAAAAATTGAGATATCTTTATGAAACTTGGTAGACATGTTTCTTGGTACCGTAAGATGGTTGGTATTGCAGATGGGCGTAATCGGACCACTGCCACGCCCACAAAACGCCATTAATCAAAAACAAATAACTTGCCATAACTAAGCTCCGCAATAAGATACAATACTGTTATTTGGTACACAGGATCACATTAGGGAGGGGCATCTGCAGTTAAAACTTTTTTTTAAAAAGTGGGCGTGGTCCCGCCTCTAATAGGTTTAATGTGCATATCTCCTAAACCGCTTATGCTATAATAAAAAAATTCTCTAGAAGCAAATGTTTTTAGCACTTCTATTGACGGTGTGAAAATAGTTGAAATCGGGTGGCAACTCCGCCCACTCCCCATATAACGGTACTGTTAAAAACTACTAAAAGCGCGATAAATCAAGCACTAAACACGCCAGAGACATTAAATTTTATCTCTGAGATGGTATAAGATGACTTTATAGGAACCGCTTTCAAAATTAGACAGTGGGCGTGGCACAGCCCACTTTTAGGTGAAAACCTATATCTTGAGATATGCTCAACTGATTTCAACCAAATTCGGTGCATAACGTTCTTCTCATGTTTCTATGTCATAGTGCGAAAATGGGCGAAATCGGACTACAACCACGCTAACTTCCCATGTAACACCATTTTCAATTCCATCTGATTCTTTCACTTTCCACTATGCAAATCAGGTAACAATGATTATATCGGGGTAAAACTTTGCGTGAATAATGCAATTAAAGTATGCCACCTTGCGGCCAAAAATTGTCTAAATCGAACCAAAACTGTTCAAGCCTCTAAGTACTAAATATGTGGGCCCCAGTGCCTATAGTTGACCTTCTACCGAAAATAGCAGTCAATCCACAAAGAAATCTCAAACGAGTATACCATTTGACTTTGCGAGAGTATAAAATGTTCGGTTACATCCGAACTTAGCCCTTCCTTACTTGTTCTAAATTAATTTTGTTTGTTTCCCTTTGATAGGCATTTAAGTTTGACGATGAATATCTCGTAAACGCTTACTTAATATAAAAAATTATACAGGCGATTTGTGTAGAGATGTTTTTGCATTGAGTTATAAAATTCAAAAGAGAAAAACTAATTTTCCTTGAAATATTCTACAAAAATTCCTACAAAATCTATGAAACGAAAGATTTTTTCAAGTAGTTGGTAGCGAGATAAGAATTTTTCTATCTGATAATAAAAAAAAATAAGATCTTATACTTGGAAAGCCTTTCTTAGAGGTATCTATCAACCAACTTTTCATAGTACGGAGCGAAAGAAAACACATTTGTTTTTACCCACCTACATACATATGTAAGTATATTATTAGATATACTACGTTTCGATGCCGAAAATTAATAAAATCCGTCCATGAATTATATCAGTCCTTATACGAGTATATGTGATTTTGATTGTAATTTAACGTCAAAACGAAATAAAATGAAAATATGGATAAGTTAGTCTGTTGATTCGATTCTCTTTCCCTATTTTCTCATATACTCAATAAATTGAATTGAGCGATATTAGCAATATATAATTAGGATTTTCAAATTATTGACTAAATGATTTATTTACATAAATTTGTGGGAACACATTTCTTCTAAATAGTCACACCTGCCTTGTAGCTTTTTAGTATAACGGAACTATTAGCTATCTTCGATTCGCCATACGTTGGAAAGAATCAAATCGAACAAACTATATCAGATGCTCAAACAAACGGGCAGCAATTGTTATGCAACCCTTGCCTTCTGAAGAGTGCGCAATAGGGATTCCTTCGCAATGGAGAAATATTTTTTCCGCGTTAAAAAACCTTGCAATAACCCTTGGTTTTTGTTTTATATAAATTACTGTAATCGATTTTAAGTCTTAAGCTTAAGCAATTTTTTAAAGTGAAGCTTTTATTACATCGTCTCAAATTTTTTGGGCTGCGTTTGCATGTCGTTTTTGTAATGCTCTATACATATGTGTATATGTACATACATATGTGCCGAACAAATAATGCATACACAAACCTACGTACACATATGTGTACAAATGTAAATACGTCACCGGCCAAAATTACAAACATTGTTCTACAAAAACAACAATCGTAAGTAGCATAAGCAGCACACACACATGTCAATATGACAGCCTAATTGCTATAGCGACTCACGCGACGACAAAGCGTCACAACATTGTGTTGTTGGTAGAAAATCCGAGCTGTGTCGGAAACAACAAACGAACGATTGCCGATTGTCACTGCTTCCCTTGCCGCTCTAACAGCTTTGCCTGTAAACCATCGTAAATATGTATGTTTATGTATGAGCATGCATATATGTATATCGACGCAGATTTTTGCAAGCTATGTTGCCATTTTTGTCACTTTTTTCTGTGTTTGCCGGGTTGACACTTTTCCTTTCAAGAATAAACATCAGAAAGTTGTTCAATTTATGATTTTTAGCTTTTGCCATCGTCGCGAAAAGACGCTTGTGGGCAAACACATGCTCGGGAAGATGTGTATGGTATGGCGTTTACTTTTATGAATGAGTCAACATCGCTTGTTAAGAGTAAGCCTGCGTTCATGAATGAAAATGTTGTTGATGTGTGATTTCCTATAAATCTGGCTTCGACACATTGATTCTCTGAAATGAAAGCAAAAAAACGTGAAATTTCGCATGAAGCAATTAGTATACATATTTACATACATATGTACATATGTTGTAGGTAGACAGATATACAAAAAGTATGCGTTCTTTCATATTTGTTTAGATGCACACATAATTATATACATATATTTATATATATATGAGCATTAGACTGCTTTTTTTTTTGAACTATTTTTTTTTCGATCCCATGGGGAAATTTTGTTGGAAATACCAAAACAAAAATTCCCTAAAAATTTGGGACTTTAATTTTAATATTAAGTACTAGACCTAGGCCTGTAAAGATTTCCCATATAAAATACACGTAAAACTTGATTTTTTTTCTTTTTAATTTTATAACTCAGCGGCAGTTGATGGGACTATCTCACCCGTCATTAGGTATTCCTCAAAATTGAACGCTCTACAAAAGTCTCCATTGCGGTAAAGTTATAACTTGCACCTGCGGGGTAGTACGGGCCCCCAAACCTAATTTTTCCATGAAATTCGCGTTTTTTGGAATTATCTCGTAAACAACACTAGATACAGAAAAATTGTTAATAAATTGTTAAGTTGAAGTAGTATGGAATTTTTATGGATTTCTGAAACTCAGGTGAGGTCATACCACTTCAACTTAAAATCTCTGTATCTCAAAGAGTATTAAAATTATCGATTTGGTGCCAAAGACTTTTTTGTAGGAAATTAAATTTCCTACAATTTTGTACTACCGCGCAGGTGCAAGTTATAACTTTACCGCAATGGAGACTTTTGTAGAGCGTTCAATTCTGAGGAATACCTAATGACGGGTGAGATAATCCCATCAACTGCCGCTGAGTTATAAAATTAAAAAGAAACAAGTAAGGAAGAGCTAAGTTCGGATGTAACCGAACATTTTATACTCTCGCAAAGTCAAATGGTATACTCGTTTGAGATTTCTTTGTGGATTGACTGATATTTTCGGTAGAAGGTCAACTATAGGCACTGGGGTCCACATATTTAGTACTTAGGGGCTTGAACAGTTTTGGTTCGATTTAGACAATTTTTGGTCACAAGGTGGCATACTTTAAACGTATTATTCACGCAAAGTTTTACCCCGATATAATCATTGTTGCTTGATATGCATAGTGGAAAGTGAAAGAATCAAGTGGTATTTAAAATGGTGTCATATGGAAAATAGGCGTGGTTGTAGTCCGATTTCGCCCATTTTCGCACTATGACATAAAAACATGAAAAGAACGTTACGCACCGAATTTGGTTGAAATCGGTTAAGCAGATCTCAAGATATGGGTTTTCACCTAAAAGTGGGCTGTGCCACGCCCACTGTCTAATTTTGAACGCGGTTCCTATAAAGTCATCTTATACCATCTCAGAGATAAAATTTAATGTCTCTGGCGTGTTTAGTGCTTGATTTATCGCGCTTTTAGTAGTTTTTAACAGTACCGTTATATGGGGAGTGGGCGGAGTTGCCACCCGATTTCAACTATTTTCACACCGTCAATAGAAGTGCTAAAAACATTTGCTTCCAGTGAATTTTGTTATTATAGCATTAGCGGTTTAGGAGATATGCACATTAAACCTATTAGAGGCGGGACCACGCCCACTTTTAAAAAAAAAATTTTAACTGCAGATGCCCCTCCCTAATGTGATCCTGTGTACCAAATAACAGTCTTGTATCTTATTGCGGAGCTTAGTTATGGCAAGTTATTTGTTTTTGATTAATGGCGTTTTGTGGGCGTGGCAGTGGTCCGATTACGCCCATCTGCAATACCAACCGTCTCACGGTACCATGAAACATGTCTACCAAGTTTCATAAAGATATCTCAATTTTTACTCAAGTTAGAGCTTGCACGGACGGACAGACGGACGGACGGACGGACGGACGGACGGACGGACAGACAGTCACCCGGATTTCAACTCGTCTCTTCATCCTGATCATTTATATATACATAACCCTATATCTAACTCGATTAATTTTAGGTGATACAAACAACCGTTAGGTGAACAAAACTATTATACTCTGTAGCAACAGGTTGCGAGAGTATAAAAAAATCAAGTTTTACGTGTATTTTATATGAGAAATCTTTAAAGGCCTAGGTCTAGTACTTAATATTAAAATTAAAGTCCCAAGTTTTTAGGGAATTTTTTTTTTGGTATTTCCAACAAAATTTCACCATGGGATCGAAAAAAAAAATAGCTCAAAAAAAAAAAGCAGTCAAATGAGCATATGTGCGATCGCTTGGTCTTTTCAGATGTTATCAAAGCTTTTAATGATCAAAGCAAATAAATATATTATATGAATATGTGCCATATACTTATGTCCTGTGATACCAAATATATATATGTAACTCCCTTCGCTCCCTTTTTTTCATTTTTCCATTACCATTCCGATTTGCCAAAAATAAAATTGAAATTGATCATGCCATTTCAATACCCTTAATAGAATATTATTCCAAAAATTATTAATTTAATGTCTACGATATGAAAATAAGTTTCACTTTTACTGTGGTTTCATAAAACCACACAATAGTTTTTTTGATATATATTTTATTTGTACAATGAGTTAAACAATAACAAATATACATACGGTGGTTTTACAATAAATTACATTTCGTTTTTTTATCGTTAGGTTATACGGCTAAGGTATTGCGTAATGTTTTACGGACTCCGTATGTATGTATGGTATATTATGCCATATGACAAACTATTCGATTGTGTAATCAAATTCAATTATTTCCTAAAATAATTAAAACTTTAGCGTCAAAAAGTTGTAAACTAAGGTCTTGTGAAGTCTAAGCCATAACAGCTTGTCTCAAATATGTACATATTTATTTCTGATAAAAATTCAAAGCTTAAAAGCAAGTAATATCAACAAATAACGAGGTCTTAGAACTAGGCAACACCAAACATTAGATCAAACTGCTACATCTTAATATAAACAATATAATATATGTGGGTCACTGTATATAGTACTTCTTACTAATTACATCGCAGTTCGCTAAGTTTTGAATAATTAGTTTACATATAACTCTATGATTATGACACAGATATAAGAAAGCAACTGCAATATGGGTATTGATGTAGTTAATATCGACTTTAACCGTTTTGGTTCTGTTTCATATGATGTTCATATGGTGTTACCAATCATTTTTTGCTTTGTTAAAGGGTGGTGAAAGTAAAGTACAGATACATCGGTTGAAGTTTCGGCTCAAGCCCGAGCAAGGGCAGTTTTCAGGGTTTCACTGCTGCTTTGTCACATTTGCGTATTTTCTTTTCTCGAACGTTCCTTATATGTTTAATCCGATTGTTATATGGTGACTGTGATTTTAGTTAGTTTAGTGCCTCCAGGGCATTACACAGGTGGGCTCACGAATCGTGCTACAAAAACAAACCGTAATACCTTTTTTTCTGTGTGAGTAATCGACTTACTTTTTTATATTTTTAGCTGGTTATTATTAAAGTTTCTTAAAATTAATGCTTGGGATACCGAAAATAGGGTTTAGATAGTGCAGTGGTACCATGCTTTGCAGTCCGTAATTTCTGCCCAAATGGGATTCAGACGAGATTTTGGCGGTACACCCCGAGTCGATGGACCATTATAAGGTTGGTAAACATGTTCGCCGAATCTAGAAGTATCGCAAGAAGACCGTAACATCGAGATCCGTATGTTCGTGTTCAAAAAACAATCGCAGCTATTGCATTGTCAATTCAAGCAAATCCAAGAGTTTCGACTGGAGTTAGCAAACGGTCTTAACAACGGATAATTAATGATGACGTAAACCGGAAATGTAAATAAGCAAATTTGTCGTAAACGGAGTGAATCAAATCCAGAAATACTCTACGAGACGGAACTTTACCCAGAACGAGTCACTGTGTGGTGCGCAGTTTCATCACGGTGTGTTGTCGAGTCATACTTCTTTGCAGAAAACGGTGTAGCAGTAAGTATTAAGGGGCCCCGATATTTAAAGATATCGAATGAATTTTTTTACCCAGAACTACGCCGAAGACGTATCTCTTTCAATAGCGTTTTGTTTCAGAAAAATGGAGCAACTGCACACATAGCCAGATTTTTGAGGAGCTCCAACGAAGATTAGAAAACAAATTGATGTCAAGAAACTCCACTTTCCGCTGGCCTCCAAGGTCGCCTGACCTGACTGCATCAGGCTTAGGTCAAGCAAGAGGTTGACAAAGCAAATCCTTGAAATGACTGAATTGAAGCAGTCCATTAAATCGGCAATTGAGGCAATCCTGACGTCAACTCAGACCGCAATGTATACTTTTCTGAAAAGTTTTTTTTTTAATATTTATTTATATTAAAAAATATACAATAAAAATAAAAAAATGTAATGCATTAATAAAAAAGTAGTTATGACGGTTTATTTTTGTAGCACGATTCGTAAGCAACCCTATGTAAAAGCCGTGTGTTTTGGATCGTTGTCTTGTTGAATAAGCCAATGCTTCCGAATTAGTATTTGATTTTCTACTCTAGATCGGTCATCACTTTCAAAAATATTATACTTAATTCTCATTTCCAAAAATCCATACCTTTTTGCCAAATTTGACAAAAACGAAAGGTGCATGCATTCCTTTACCCTGTATGAGTAATTTATAATTGCACATGGTACTAATTAACTAACAATCAAATAAAGATTTAAGACAGATAACGCAATTTTGGCTTCTAATCTTGAATTGAATTTATTTACACCTACTAATTAGGTTATTGTAAATTAATTATTATTTCACAAAAATGTATCTATATCAAATTTTTGTTCTTAGATACCGGGCGAGTTTTTGATCTTACTCATGTTGCATATGTGTTAACGTTCATTAGCTTACAAAAGTTAACAGGTTATTCCAGAATTGCAGACATAGACTAAATATTAAAAATAAATTACTAATACACATAAAATCACTCTTACTTTTAATAAAATTTTAATGTTACTTTAAAATTGCCCTTTTTATCTGGTAAATCGATATGTATTAAGGTGCTCGGTTGGATGTACTTCTGATGTAGAAAATATTACTTATATATATACATATTTATGTATGTATGTATGTACATATGCTACATAAGGCTATGTATATTAGTTACACAAGACGAGCTGCATCTTTGCCAGCTTGCATCTTAATTTCCACTTTCTCAAACTTCTCGATTAATTTGGTTTGGGCATCCTTATTCGCCTTTTTCATCATGTCTGTCTGATGGCACATATATATAGATTTCTTTTTGCGCTCTCTTTCAAAATGTAGCTTAACATAATTTATTGGAATAGTTACGCATTCATCGGGCGTACCTTCCGCATCTATGAAAACCCCACGCACTAATACTGAATTTGAGCATTTCAGGGCAGCAAGCACAAGGAATGGTATTAGATGTGTTAACCAATAGCTTAGTATTTTATTGTCTGCAAATAAAAGAGACGTCATTGAAATCAATAATAGAATTATAAATTTGTATGTATGTGCTATGTATGGTATGTATGGTATGTATGTTTAAAATTTTCTAAATCTAATTGATTCTATCATAAAGTCTACTAGCTTTTAATAAATTTATCGTAAGCAGTCCTACTCTTTGAAAACAGTCAATAAAACTTTAATAACATTAAACGAGATCGTCAAAGAAAGAACTTTACCTTTATTTTTAAGAGAACAAGAATGGATTAATATATGAAGAATGGATATATATTTTCACAGGTGCATTTTTTTAGCAACTATATGTAAAACTAATTCTGACAAAACCGCTGGCAGGAGTTCCAGCAAAACGGTTAACTACTTCTTTCTAGCCGCGTTGTTAGATATAAACAACATTCAAGTCGAATAATTTCCGACAAGTGGGCAACTCTTAGGAAAAAAAGGATCGATATCTCAAGAAATGAGGGATTAAATACAAGTACTTGTAGTTCGAGTAAATACCGATAGACGGAAATGCCTAAATCGACTGAGACATTGAAACTTTGCACAAAGAGTGCCTTTGTGGTGTGCCACCTTATGACCAAAAATATTCAGGCCTCCAGAAAGCGAATATGTGGACGCCAGTTCCTATTGCAAACGTTTTACCGAAAATACCGGTCTACCTGTCAGATATATTATGGAAGTTTAAAAATAGCTCCTCCTTATTTGTTTCTCTGCTATTACTGTTTCCTTGTATAAAAATTGGGAAAAGTAGGTCAATAGTTTTCCTATCCCCCATATACCTTATATAAAGATTTTCGAACTTTCGGTTGATTTTATATCGCTAAAATTTAAGAAATCCCAATGAAATTCAGAAAAAATATCCTTCTTATAACAGTGTGTTCTTGTGCCTTAAATGTATAAAATTGAGTGAATGCTTTCCCTAATCCCCTCATATCTAATATAAGAATTTTAAAACCTTAGTCGTGGCCAATCTGTGAGAATTTTTAATAAAATTCGAGAGCATTTATTTCATGTAATGATATGTTGTAATACCAAAATTGGATAAAATCGGGTCAATATATCCCCTAGCTATATATGTACATATATAGCCTGTATAGGAATTTAAAACTTTCGGTTGACGGTGAATATCGGTCAATATGTAAGATATCTCAATTTTAAAAGTAAGTGAACGTATAGTATTGGATATTCAATACTATAGTTTAATGCCAAAAATGTGTAAAATCGGTTAACGAATTACCGCAGGTCTCCTGTACTACATGTAATGATTATTAATGTTGAATTTTTACGCTACATTTTATAATATACAATTTAGGAAGCACCTAAAAGAATTTTCCCCGTGGCCCTGAGATTTTGGATTTTACCTAAAAGTAATTTCTTAGTGTCGCACTTTTAGCAAATTTCAAAATAACCCTTATATGGGGAATGGACGTGGTCATAATCAGATTTCACCAGGTTTCACTGCGTATAAAGAGGAAAAAGAGAGGTTTCTTCTCAGCAATTTTGGTTGAAATAGCTTTAATGGGTTGTGAAATATGTATTGGTGCCTCTCTCTACTACGATACCGACAGACAAACAGTTAATCGGATTTCAACTCGTCTCGTCATTCTTCTCAATTATATATATATATACATATATAACTCTATATCTATTTGTATTAGTTTTAAGTGACACCGTTTCGTGAACAAAACTGATATATATATATATAACATGTTGCGATAGTATACATATGGCAAATGTCAATTGCCAAAAAGCGCTCGAAATTCGGGCCTCTAGACTAGAATATCACTTAAATGTAACATGTTTTTGTTGGTGTTTTTAGTTACTAGCTTTGTAAATTAATATTTTGTTACAAACTCCAATATAAGATTGACAAGATATAAAATTCAACGTTTTAAGATAATGTATTCTTAATATCAATTCTATGAACATTTTTATCAATTGTTTTCAAATTTTGACCTCAAGTTAAAATTTAAAGTACGGGGTTTTTATATCGCTATAATGCTTTCGTCTTAGTTCGTAAACAATAATTTTACTGTGTTTAATAGTTTATATTATACAATTTACTATATTTAGTTAGTTTCTTCTAGTATACGTACATACTTGTATGTATATGTTTTTGTCTCATATTAAATAATTATCTTAACATTTTTTGAGCAATATCAACTTGCTTACTTTATACTTACCTGGATACACGTAAATATCCAACAGGTTCCATATTCCTCGCCATGCGTTTACAGCTCCAAAAAATATTAAAAAATAGAACATGTCACAAATAATTAATTTACACATTCCGTCAATTTTCTTGCATATGCAGCGTATAATAGGTTTGATAACGAATGTTATGACGACGATTATGTAGCCAAGAATCTTAAAAAAGATTTAAATTATTTTAGAGAAGTAAAAGGATTTATAAAAAAATTTCATGTACTAATAACTAAACTAAGTTAACAAATATATAAATATATATCTATAAGCCATTTTCGATTTTTAAAAAGACTTCATCAAATGTTATCAATCTTATCAATGATTTTCACGGTTTATTTCGACCCGAACTTTTTGTTAAGCGAAAAAAATGGCGAATATATTCGAACGACAGCAAGAGCCAATTCAACAGATTTGTACGCTATGTTTTGGGAGGCGAGGAGAGGGAAGGTAAATTAAAAGAAGTTAGGAAGGGCAAAGTACGGATGTAACCGAACATTTTAGACCCCTGAACTTTATTTTTTGACAAAAATTATTTTCAAGAAGTAGCGAAAGGGTTTAATTTTAATGTATTGAATTGATGCAAAAGACGGCAACCAAAGAATCGAGATTCAGAAGAAGCGTCGTTTTATAACTAAGGATGAGACTAGGAACGTGGACTGAAGTTGGTTGTTCAGTTCCAAAGCAGGTGAAGTCACAACGATCGGCAAAGAAGGTTATGGCAGCGGTTTTTTGGCATACAAAAGAAATTTGGTTGATTGATTATCTGCAGAAAGGTAAAACAATCAACTCTGAATATTATTGCAGCCTTTTGGATCAGCTGGATGAAAAAATTCGTTAGAAAAGATTTGGCTTGCAGCACAAAAAAAACATTTTTCATCAAGACAATGCACCTGCTCACAAAGGTATTTCGAGAAACTTTTCAACCTTATTAGGGTGGGTCAAAATAAAAAAACAAATGTGGTTTCTTTCGCTCCGTACTCTTAAAAATTAGTTGATATATACCTCTAAGAAAGGCTCTCCAATTGTAATCGAAAGGTCCTCCGCTTAACGGTTTTCTATTTTTTTTTCTTATTATCAGATAGAAAAATTCATATCTCGCTAACAACTTGAAACTTGCAAAAATATTTCGTTTTATAGATTTTGTAGGAATGCTCTACAAAATGATTGCTTACGGTTTTTTCGTAAACCTAACCGTTTAAAAGTTATTAAAAGTTAAAGTTTGAATATTTCAAAGAAAATTTGTTTTTCTCTTTTAAATTTTAAAACTCAATGAAACAAGTGAGGAAGGGCTAAGTTCGGATGTAACCGAACATTTTATACTCTCGCAAAGTTAAATGGTATATTCGTTTGAGACTTCTTTATATATATTAATAATTAGAAGTAGGAACTGTTGCCTTAGTTATTTACTTTTCACTCACTGTGAAAATAATTAGAGCAATTTGTAAACTAAATTTACTCTAATTATGAGAAATCGTTCTTGCGCTTTTTGTATACGCTTATAATTGATTTTATATAGAATGCATTACAACTGTATTGAGAAGTATGAAAAGAAATCGTTTTTGAACAATGAATAACATTTTTTATTTATTATATCGATATTATTATACATGTTTAGCTTAAAAATAATAAATACTAACAACTTTAAAAATGATATAATATTATTATATTAATTTGTATATAATATTTACAATATTAAACATAAATTTTTGTAGAGATTCTTATACATATATCCAAATTATATTTCTTTTTTCCTTATACTGTTTAATTTCTATCATATATTTATACAATACTGTCATATATAATAACAAATTATATATATAATTTAAATTTTCTTAATTAGATTATTTACATATTTTTCTTAAAATTGTCTTAAAAACTACTATCAAAATTCCTATACCATTCCAATTCGACTATATTTGGAAAAAAAAAAATGAAGAACTATTGCCCTAAGTCTGAAAACTTTAGTTCGAAATAAAGACACAAATACTGTCATGATAGCTGTGTACTGTCTCAAAAGTAATTGCATTTACACGGGAAGGATTCATGTTTGAAAATGCCCAATGAATTTGTGTACCGGCAGGTGTAGTTGAATATTCTGCACCAAGCAGGGAACTAAAGCTTTTTTCTTGGAGCAGATTTCTTATTGCAGTCCGTGTAGACATTAAACAAATGTTAAAATCTCCAACAATTAGCACATTTTGATTGCCTAACTCAGAAGTAAGGACTTCCTGAAGTTCTACAATTAATTGTCTGACAGAGAAAGCTGAATTTCTATATAGAACCAGAATATTAATACTGAAACATTTAAACAAAACCGCTTCTAAAACTTTGCGGCCAGAATAAATTTTCTTTACAGCCTTTGATTCTATAGAGCAAGCAATACTCTGCTTTGCATATATTATAATGCCCCGTTTATTTCTGTTGGTTGTTTCCGTGCTATATATCCTCAGCTCGTTAATTGGGGTAAATCCTGGTATATCAAAACTTTCGCAAGGATAACTCCAAGTTTCTACAAAACATAAAATATCTGAAGATAGCATCAAACAGTCGTTTTTTATATCATTAATGTGATCGTGAAGACACTGAACATTATGGAATAAAATTTGAAGTCCTGATGTTCGGGAAATCATAAAATTGAAACTTGTTGTCAAAGCTTTATTTGTGTTCAATTCCCTCAGTTCCCTAAATACTGAATCCGATTCAGAAAATTTGTTAGGGGGAATAAAATTTCCTATGATGAATAGACTTTCTGCAGAAGTAGCTGGACTACAAGCGACATATATTGAAGCTCTAGGCATTCTGGGTCGAGTATGAACTACAACTTTATTATATGTGGCACCCTGACTTTTATAAATAGTAATTCCCTCAGCCAGAACAACTGGAAACTGATTTCTTTCAATTGAAATTTGTTCATTTATTGTATATTGAAAAGATTTTAGAACTTTTTCAATTGGTGTCCAAGAACTTTCTAGAGAATGAGGCTTTTTTGATCGTGCTATCAAACCAACAGAAGGTTCCAAAATTTAATCCACAGAATTGTTGGAAAAGAACAATGGAAATCAATTTGCATAAGTTGTCCAGCTGCCCCATTAACCAAGCCATCACACGTGTTTATGTTCACTGTAATCATATATTAGGCGGAGGTTTTTAGTGTCAATTCATAGGGCAGTCCCTGCGTTTCAGAAGTTTTGAAAAGTTTAACTCTTTCCAAAATATTATCATTTTCATTTATATCAATTCCTTTAACTGAGTCTTTTGCAGTTGAAAGGAAAGCTTCTGTTGGGATTCGACTGAGCTTAAGGGCATTGAAATTATTTGTCTCTTCATTGGACCAAAATAAATGTATGGCATAATCGGGAACTTCTTCGAAATTAACTACTCGAGTTTCAATGAGTGATATGTCCTCATTTGTCATAGTACCAGATGCCATATGATTTAATGCAATTGCAAAGGCCTGATCCTCCCGTTGTCTCATTATCTCTGTTAATTCAAAGTATTTAAATAACTCCCACAAAGGGGAACCAACTAAAGTGCTGTATGCATCATTGGGATTAGGAGAGAATATCCACCTATCTCCAACAGGTGAAAGTTGCTTCAAATCACCAAACACTATAATCGGAATACCCCCGAAGGGGCTGTCTCTTTTGAAAATTTGTTTTAATCTCGCATCAACAGAGCTAAACATACGAGCACCTACCATCGATATTTCATCAATTATGATTAATTTTAAATCGATAAGTCTGGAATACAATGAGTTCACTGTGTCATTGCTAAGTGCCCTCAACTCTCTATTCAATTGATTAACAGGTAAAGAGAATATTGAATGAAGGTCATTCCACCTATTCCGAATGCTACTTTACCCGTAGGTGCGCAAAGAAGAATTTGGATTGGATCCAGGTGTAGAATTGTACCGATGGTTAAGAGCTTGATATATTGCAGATATCAAACGACTCTTCCCTACACCTGCACCGCCGCCAATGAACTCATAAAATGGGAGATTTGTTTTTAGGTGGTGCATCAAATGTGTCAAATAGGTTCTTTGCTTAGTATTTAGACTTTTAACTAAAGAAAATAATTCCTCAACTGGAATTAAAGGGGGTAGTTTAATAAGTCTAATATTTAAACTGTTGGCTTCCTCTTCCGAAATATCTTTAGAATCAACAGTTTTAGAGAGGATGACCAAAAGCTAAACCCACTGAGATATTGCAGCCGATAAAGTGATAAAGAAGGTTGGAAGCCCGAATTGGTGAATCATGGCGATTGCCTTTTTCTTCTCAGCTTCCCAGTGCGCAGGTGAGGATCTAACGCCTTTCAAAACCTTGTAACCATCATCGTGTTGAATCAAGTTTTGAACAAAGTTTTCGTTTAATAGATTTTGGGCCGTAACTCGGTTGCGACCTGAAAACTTTCTAAGGCAAATGGATGTACTATTCCTAATTTGTAGCAGTTCTAATTTTTTGTAATCATAGAACAACTTTGGAATGGTACACGCTCTTCTGTCAAAATTCAGAACGTATTATCTTGCTATACGTTTCAGAGCATGTACGTTTCTGCCCAACGTATATTGTTCCAAATGACAACTCTTCTGAATTATTATCTTATTATTCAATTGGTCTTTGTCCTTCACCTGGCGCTATAACTAAACGGTTATAGTCTAAGTTTTCTACAGGAATATTGTCCAAAAGAGTTTCTTGACCGCCTGGATTTAGCTCTGAAGGTAAAAGACCCGTGGGAATATTATTACCTGAGGGATTATCATGGGAAGTTTGTCCCGCATGAAAAGATTGAACCAATCGGGAATCCTCTGCAGATGCAACAAACGGAACTTCTTCTTGGTTATTAAATTCTGAAATCCAGTTTTCATTAATATGTATATTGTGCTCACGATACAGAGGGGTATTCACTAAGAACTGCAAAGCTTTCATAATTTTTGCGGGGCGTATGGTATCGATCATGTAATCATGATTGTATTCCAAACGCCTTCTTAAGTGAAATTGTATATCATGAGCCTCATCAAAGGACCTTGGTAGAGATGTCACAATATTATTAACAGAAATTGGTATATTAACAACAGCACCTTTGAGCCAACTCTGACCTTGACATCCTAATGGACGGATTGTCATAAAAGGCAATCTAGGCATTATGAGACGTTCTTCAATTGGGGTTAAACCTTTCAAACAATCCGGTATTTCAGAAAAGTCTAGACCGTTAGCTAAACATATTTTTGGAACGTTCTTTTTACCAATCGCATTTTTGCAAGTAGCACAAAAGTTGTAATTTCCATCTTCTGAAGGAAATTTTTGCATTAAAAAGAAGGCGGATGCAGCATTCGGGTGACCTTGCGCAATAGTTTCGAAATTTAATTTGCGAACTTGGTGTGAAAATCATAAGCCGCCGCAGCAAATACATATTTCAGTAGGGCCCTTATTTATATTTTTGAAATAAATGTTTTTGAAATCTGTTAAATTGCCACTATTATCAGTTTCTATAACATTATTTTCTCTCGTTAATCGGATTCGTTGGGACTGCCTTTGGTTTTCAATTTGTCTATTGAGTGGGTTATCTCTACGAAGGCGAACTTGACCTTGTCTAAGACGTCTCTGATTCAAAATTTCTTCCCTCATACCCCACCAACTAAGCTGTCGACGTTGTGTTTTTCTATCACGCTCCTCTCTCCTTATTTCAGGATTTCTTCTTGCATGTTCACTTTGCATTTGATCACCCTATATAATCTATAATCCCTAGTGTTCCTACTTTGCTCATCATAACGTACCTCGGGCTTTTCTCGACGATTTCTATGACCACGAGTATTTCTTAGTTGCTCTTCAGAGCGAATTTGGGGATCTTGCCGCCTTGTTCTATGTTGAACAGTATTTGCAACTTACTCAACAGATCGAACCTCGGGGTCTTCACGCCAAGACCTATGACCTCGAGTATCTCTTATTTGCTCTTCAGAGCGAATTTGCGGATCTTGCCGCCTTGTTTTATGTTCAACAGTACTTGCAATTTGCTCAACAGATCGAACCTCGGGGTCTTCACGCCGAGACCTATGACCTCGAGTATTTCTTATTTGTTCTTCAGAGCGAATTTGGGGATCTTGCCGCCTTGTTTTATGTTGAACAGTATTTGCAATTTGCTCAACAGATCGAACCTCGGGGTCTTCACGCCGAGACCTATGACCTCGAGTATCTCTTATTTGCTCTTCAGAGCGAATTTGCGGATCTTGCCGCCTTGTTCTATGTTGAACAGTATTTGCAACTTGCTCAACAGATCGAACCTCGGGGTCTTCACGCCGAGACCTATGACCTCGAGTATTTCTTATTTGTTCTTCAGAGCGAATTTGGGGATCTTGCCGCCTTGTTTTATGTTGAACAGTATTTGCAACTTGCTCAACAGATCGAACCTCGGGGTCTTCACGCCGAGACCTATGACCTCGAGTATCTCTTATTTGCTCTTCAGAGCGAATTTGCGGATCTTGCCGCCTTGTTCTATGTTGAACAGTATTTGCAATTTGCTTAACAGATCGAACCTCGGGTCCTTCACGGCGAGATGTATGACCTCGAGTATTGCTCTTCAGAGCGAATTTGCGGATCTTGCCGCCTTTATCTATGTTGAACAGTATTTAAATTACTCTTGCTTACACTATCTCTATATAAAGAGTTTGCACGAAGAACTCTCATACGTCTTCTATTCTGAAGACGACTTAGTAACATAGATTTTCTACTTAATCTAGGCAAAATTAATTAATTATAAATGGATTAATATATAAAATACTTATAGTACTAAAATACTTATCGTACTTAGTACTTAAATATTTCAGTCCGTTCGGGTGTTAAAAGTTGGATCCTAGGTGCTGCTCTCTTTCACTGTAATTCCTTGTAAGTCCTTGCTATGCTATTGCTCGTCACTATACACTGTACTGTGTAATACACTAAAATAAGTTTGAATAAAGCACTTTGCTTGTAAAGACATCTAGTGAAACTGAAACTACAAACACAGTGTACTGATATTTATTATACTCTTGCAACATGTTGGTACAGCTTACGTACTTTTGTATACATATATATTACTTAGCTTTTCACTAACATAATAATACATAATATTTAGTTATATTTATATATTAGAAATTAGTAGTTTATTTCATTGTATTGAAATTAAGTTCTTGGAAAATCCCTCCGTAAATTACTATTGTTAAACGCTTTCTAAAACAGGGGGATCTATGGCACCTATTTTGAAGGGTCTACCCATGAAGGCTAAATTAACAATAACTTACATATAATTAAGTATGGTATACACATATGTAGAGCAGGTATGTAGCTTTTCTTCTTTCTGTCTTAATATCTAAACCTTTCATAAGCTGCCAACGGCGCTAGGTAAAAATGTAATTTTCTTGAGTTTACAGTTCACCTCATGACCTTCATATTAAAATGTGTCGCCAAACTGAAATATTATAATAGACAGTAGCATATAAACCGATGGTCGCAGTTTATCTATAACCACATAAAAAGCCCTTTTGATACTACATTACTAATATTTATTTCATGCAATTTTTTCTAGAAAGATTTGTTTGCTCTATACAAAGTCCAGCATTTTATAATAAGTTCAACATGATGGCTGAGAAAATATACCTAACCACTGATTATCACCAAATATAAGAAGAGATATATGTATATAGAAATCTATATCTATCACTTTAGGTGATGCAAACAACTCTTTGGTGAACAAAACTATACTCTGTTGCAACATGTTGCGAAAGTATAAAAATGTTGCGAAAGAATTCAGCATTCATTACTCGATTATTATTTGGTATCTTATTAACTTACGTTATTGATCATAGATTTATTTTGTGTTAATACTATTTTTTTCTCCGAAATGTTAACTTTTATAAAAAGAAGCTATTTAACTCAAACATGGTATATGTGATATAAACTGAACCAAAGGGGTTAGATTTAATATGTGGGGTATATGAGGTTGCTGTTATAATAGAGGAGCGGAAATCAGTATATTAGGGTTATAAGGTTTAAACAAAGTCTAAACCAATTTCATTCATATGCAGCGATAGACAATATTTAAAAAAAAAACTGTCCATTTAATTTCATTAAATTATCAAATTGACGAAAAAAATTATACCATAAGTAGTACATGTGAGCTGGGAAAATCAAAGGCCAGAAAATTCTCCAAACCGTATATTAAACAATGTTGAATTAAGTGTCCATTATTAAATGATATCGTGATTAAATTACAATCAAATTTGGTATCTTCTTGACTTATATTAAAGGACATAAACTTAGTCTCAGTTTTATTGCTTGAAGTGAATGTGATATTAACTCCACCAAAGTGGCTAAATTTTATATTATAAGCTTAGGTGGCAAACGTCAACCAGAGAATCGGAATTCATTATATGAAGGTGTGAGGTTTAGACTTAGTGTATACCAATTTCATTCTAATTCAGCGTCAAACCACATAATTTTTAAGAAATCTTTTCCACTTAATTTCGTTAAAATATCACGTTGATCAGAGAAGAATTTGGAGCGAATTTGGGGATCTTGCCGCCTTGTTCTATGTTGAACAGTATTTGCAACTTGCTCAACAGATCGAACCTCGGGGTCTTCACGCCGAGATCTATGACCTCGAGTGTTTCTTATTTGCTCTTCAGAGCGAATTTGCGGATCTTGCCGCCTTGTTCTATGTTGAACAGTATTTAAATTTTGTTCAAAAGACCGTACCTCGAGATTTTCCCGCCTGGTTCTATGTTGATTTGTATTGATAATTTGTTCGGACAGACCTACATCGGAATCTGATCTACGATTAGCGTGACTAACAGTATTTTGTGACTGCTCACTATCTCTATATAAAGAGTTTGCACGAAGAACTCTCATACGTCTTCTATTCTGAAGACGACTTAGTAACATAGATTTTCTACTTAATCTAGGCACAATTAATTAATAATAAATGGATTAATATATAAAATACTTTTAGTACTAAAATACTTATCGTACTTAATACTTAAATATTTCAGTACGTTCGGGTGTTAAAAGTTGGATCCTAGGTGCTGCTCTCTTTCACTGTAATTCCTTGTAAGTCCTTGCTATGCTATTGCTCGTCACTATACACTGTACTGTGTAATACACTAAAATTAGTTTGAATAAAGCACTTTGCTTGTAAAGACATCTAGTGAAACTGAAACTACAAACACAGTGTACTGATATTTATTATACTCTTGCAACATGTTGGTACAGCTTACGTACTTTTGTATACCTATATATTACTTAGCTTTTCACTAACATAATAATACATAATATTTAGTTATATTTATATATTAGAAATTAGTAGTTTATTTCATTGTATTGAAATTAAGTTCTCGGAAAATCCCTCTGTAAATTACTTTTGTTAAACGCTTTCTAAAACAGGGGGATCTATGGCACCTATTTTGAAGGGTCTACCCATCAAGGCTAAATTAACAATAACTTACATATAATTAAGTATGGTAAACACATATGTAGAGCAGGTATGTAGATTTTCTTCTTTCTGTATTAATATCTAAACCTTTCACAAGCTGCCAACGGCGCTAGGTAAAAATGTAATTTTCTTGAGTTTACAGTTCACCTCATGACCTTCATATTAAAATGTGTCGCAAAACTGAAATATTATAATAGACAGTAGCATATAAACCGATGGTCGCAGTTTATCTATAACCACATAAAAAGCCCTTTTGATACTACATTACTAATATTTATTTCATGCAATTTTTTCTAGAAAGATTTTTTTGCTCTTTACAAAGTCCAGCACTATAAGAAACTTTTTTAGCATTGTTGACTGGTATATATTATAATAAGTTCAACATGATGGCTGAGAAAATATACCTAACCACTGATTATCACCAAATATTAGAAGAAATATATGTATATAGAAATCTATATCTATCACTTTAGGTGATGCAAACAATTCTTTGATGAACAAAACTATACTCTGTTGCAACATTTTGCGAAAGTATAAAAATGTTGCGAAAGAATTCAACATTCATTACCCGATTATTATTTGGTATCTTATTAACTTATGTTATTGATCATAGATTTATTTTGTGTCAATACTATTTTTTTCTCCGAAATGTTAACTTTATAAAAAGAAGCTATTTAACTCAAACATGGTATATGTGATATAAACTGAACCAAAGGGGTTAGATTTAATATGTGGGGTGTATGAGGTTGCTGTTATACCAGAGGAGCGGAAATCAGTATATTAGGGTTATAAAGTTTAAACAAAGTCTAGACCAATTTCATTCATATGCAGCGATAGACAATATTTAAAAAAAAAACTGTCCATTTAATTTCATTAAATTATCAAATTGACGAAAAAAATTATACCATAAGTAGTACATGTGAGCTGGGAAAATCAAAGACCAGAAAATTCCTCCAAACCGTATATTAAAAAATGTTGAATTAAGCATCCATTATTAAATGATATCTTGATTAAATTACAATCAAATTTGGTATCTTCTTGACTTATATTAAAGGCCATAAACTTAGTCTCAGTTTTATTGCTTGAAGTGAGATATACATAAGTATGAATGTGATATTAACTCCACCAAAGTGGCTAAATTTTATATTATAAGCTTAGGTGGCAAACGTCAACCAGAGAATCGGAATTCATTATATGAAGGTGTGAAGTTTAGACTTAGTATATACTAATTTCATTCTAATTCAGCGTCAAACCACATAATTTTTAAGAAATCTTTTCCACTTAATTTCGTCAAAATATCACGTTGATCAACCGGAACGGTGTTAAGTGAGGTGGAAAGACGGAAATCATATATATATTGGGGATAGAGAAATATATTAATTTTGACATTGCTCAGCTATACTCGAGAACATATTTTGAAGCAATTTTATATATAAAAAAAAACATATGAATACTCACCGACCGACATATTCGGCATAAAACTGGTTAGAATAACGAAAAGCATTATAAGTAGTATATGGAATTTGAGGGTAGTATTAACTTTACTATTTTTTTAATTTTTATTAATTTTTTTTAATACCACATACTACTAACATGCCACAGACTAATAAAATGCTCCCACTGTTTCATTAAGGTACATCACATACCATCACCAATCAAATGGAGTAAAGTCAGGCGAATGTTCGAAAATCCTGATAATAGTTAGATGGGGGCTAAGGAAAATTTTCACCCGATTTGATCTTGTTATAAGTAAAACACGCTCTCTCATTTTCATTGAGATAACCCACATATGCGGTATAAAGTCACGAGGAAGTTCAAAAATATTTATATTGGATATATGAGGGCTACAAGAACTATTGATCCGATTCAACCCACTTTTGAAACAAAGACATACTATTATCGATAGTTTCATTTATTTATTCTATTATATGAATTTCAATTATATATCTTACACAATGGCCGATATTTACGGTAAAAAGTCAACTATAGGTACTGGGGTCCACATATTCAGTACCTAGGGGCTTGAACAGTTTTGGTTCGATTTAGAGAATTTTTAATCACAAGGTGGCATACTTTAAACGTATTATTCACGCAAAGTTTTACGCCGATATAATTATTGTTGCTTGATTTGCATAGTGGAAAGTGAAAGAATCAAGTGGAATTTAAAATGGTGTCATATGAAAAATAGGCGGGGTTGTAATCCGATTTCGCCCATTATCGTAGTATAACATAGAAATATGAGAAGAATATTATGTACCGAATTTGGTTGAAATCGATTAAGCAGATCCCAAGATATGGGTTTTCACCTAAAAGTGGGCGGTGCCACGCCCACTATTTAATTTTAAACGTGGTTCCTATAAAATCATCTTATACTATCCCAGAGATAAAATTTAATGTCTCTGGCTTGTTCAGTGCTTGATTTATCGCACTTTTAGTAGTTTTTAACAGTACCGCTATATGGGGAGGGGGCGGGGTTGTCACCCGATTTCACCCATTTTCACACCGTCGATAGAGATGCTAAAAACATTTGTTCCCAGTGAATTTTTTTTATTATGGCTTCAGTGGTATAAGAGATATGCACATTAAACCTATTAGGGGGCGACACCACGTCCACTTTAAAAAAAAATTTTAACTGGCAGATGCCCCTCCCTAATGTGATCCTGTATGCAAACTACCAGCCTTGTATCTTATTGTGGAACTTAGTTATGACAATTTATTTGTTTTTAATTAATGGCGTTTTGCGGGCGTGGCAGTGGTCCGATTACGCCCATCTGCAATACCAACCGTCTTACGGTACCAAAAAATATGTGTATCAAGTTTCATAAAGATATCTCAATTTTTACTCAAGTTACATCTTGCACAGACGGATGGAAAGGCAGTCACCCGGATTTCAACTCGTCTAGAGTATAAAAACATCATTTTAAATTGCCGAGCTCATAATCTTGTAGGAAATATTCTGCTCCACACAAATCGTCTGTACAATTTTTATACTCTCGCAACATGTTGCTACAGAGTATAATAGTTTTGATCACCTAACGGTTGTTTGTATCACCTAAAACTAATTGAGTTAGATATAGGGTTATATATATATATATAAATGATCAGGATGAAGAGAGGAGCTGAAATCCCGGTGACTGTCTGTCCGTTCGTCCGTCTGTGTAAACGTTAACTTGAGTAAAAATTGAGATATCTTTATAAAACTTGGTACACATGTTTCTTGGTACCGTAAGACGGTTGGTATTGCAGATGGGCGTAATCGGATTACTGTCACGCCCACAAAACGCCATTAATCAAAAACAAATAAATTGTCATAACTAAGCTCCGCAATAAGATACAAGGCTGGTATTTGGCACACAGGATCGCATTAGGAAGGGGCATCTGCGGTTAACAAATTTTTTAAAAGTGGGCGTGGTTCCGCCCCTAATAGGTTTAATGTGCATATCTCCTAAACTGCTAAAGCTATCATAACAAAACTCACTGATAACAAATGTATTTAGCACCTCTATTCATGCCGTAGGAAAATGGGTGAAATCGGGTGACAACCGCGCCCACAACCCATATAACGGTACTGTTAAAAACTACTGAGCCGACTCTATAGGAGCCGCGTTGGTAATTAGATAATGGACGTGGCACCGCGCACATTTAGGTGAAACCCCATATCTTAGGATCTGCTTAACCGATTTCAATGCCGATTTGGTGCATAATATTCTTCTCATATTTCTATGCTTTAATGCGAAAATGAGCGAAATCGGATTACAACCACGCCTATTTCCCATATAACACCATTTTAAATTCCATATGATTTTTTTACTTTCCACTATGCAAATCAAACAACAATGATTGTATCGGGGTAAAACTTTGCGTGAATAATGCGTTTAAAGTATGCCACCTTGTGACCAAAAATTGTCTAAATCGAACGAAAACTATTCAAGTCCTTAAGTACTGGATTTGTTGACCCCAGTGCGTATAGTTGCCTTTTTACCTAAAATATCGGTCAATGTGTAAGACATTTAATTGAAATTCATATAGTAAAATAAATAAATAAAACTCTCGATAATAGTATGTTTGTGTCAAAAAATGGGTTCAATCGAATCAATGCTTCATATAGGGCTCATATACCTAATATAAAGATTTTTGAACTTCCGGGTGACTTTATACCGCATATATCAGGCAAGATGTGAGTTATCTCAATAAAAATGAGAGAGCGAGTTTTACTCATAACAAGGTATTTTTGTGCCTAAAATGGATGAAATCGAGTGAAAATTTTACCTGGCCCCCATGTAACTAATATCAGGATTTCCGAACATTCATCTGACTTTACTCCATATGATTGGTGATGGTATGTGAGGTACCTTAATGAATATATATATGATTTCCGTCTTGACGGTTTGACGCTGAATTAGAATGAAAATAGTATATACCTTAATTTAAACCTCACACCTTCATATAATGAATTCCGATTCTTTGGTTGACGTTTTCCACACAAGCTTACAAGTATAATATAAAATTTAGCCACTTTGGTCGAGTTAATATCACACAGATGTTTTTTGTTTTTTTTTTAATATAATTTTCGCTGCAAACTAAATAGTTCACTAAAGTTGTAAAATTATTATTACGGTGGGCAGGAGACTGCGGAAATCGGCCGGCAAGCGATCAGACTTAGGGGAAGGCTTATCTCAACGTTTGGTCTTATTACAAAAGCCAAACAAAACAGTTGAGGACCCTAGTGCGTATCGACCACTCATGACAGACACAATTTGAAAAATACTGGAGTAACTGATTTGTGAACGCCTTGAAATGCATCTAGAAGAAGTATACGATATTTTATCTAACAACCAATATGGGTTTCGCAGAAAACTCGACTATTGACTTAATCAAAAAACTGACCGGAATAGGACATAAAGCTGTTGAAGGTACTAAGTGGATGAATGGTATCAAAAAAATCTGCGCAATTATCACTTTTGATGTGAAAATTTCACAATAAAATTTCGTATCAAAACTCCCATATAATTATTGTTGATTAAAAGCAGTTTTTCGTCCGGCAAGCCATTGTTATACGACGCTGAGGAAACGAAATGTATGTGGTAACTGGTGGAGTTCCACAAGGCTCAATTTTGGGCCCAATGTTATGGAATATCTTGTATCACGTAATATTGGGCCTTCCTCTGCCAAAAGAAGCCATAACAATCGGATATGCTGATATTTGTCATAATAGATGCGGGACTCAACTACAAGATGCATATGCTAGCCAATAAGTTATGTTACTTGCGGCATTTATATGGGGGCAGGTGTTGACCCATAAAATATAAGACAAAATGGTGATTACGCTGTTTAGACTAAGCCCCATTAGAGTAGCCAGTGTATTCCGCAGCTTTTCGCTTGAAGCTGTTAGCATTATATCCGTTATAATACCTCCATATATTATGGCCCCTGATCTCAAAAGAATATGCGATACCAACGAAATACTCGGCAGGTCGTTAAAAATAGAAGAACGAAAAGTAGAAAGACAAACGAGTTTAAACGAGTGGCAAAACCGTTGGAACGCAATAACCAAAGACTTATCAAAAATGTCAAAACCTGGGTGGATATAAAGCATGGACATGCGGACTTCTATATGGCGCAATCTCCAACTGGCCATGGCAGCTTTAGAGAAAACCTGTACAAGTATGGTCATGACAATGGAGTGAAGTGTTCCGTTTGCTCTGCACATTTTCTTATATTGCCGGCGATATAATGTGGAAAACATTAAATTAGAGCAACAGATATCAGAGCGCGTATCACCGGATAACATTGTACCACATATGCTGCGATCTAAGCAGATGTGGCACAGCATAAAAGACCTGATCGCGAATATTCTAATTGAACTGAAAAAAGCAGAACTGTTGCGAAAGAGCGAAGCAGGACAATAAGCAGCGCAACGGAGCAACGAAGTTTACGGGTTTAGTACATAGGCGTACCACTTAAGCTATAAGAACCAATTTCAAACAAATGGTTTGAGAACCCCTACTGACAGTGTGAAAATGGGTGATAACTCTGACCACTCCCCACATAACGGTTTTGATTAAAACAGCAAAAAGCGCAATAACTCATTAAATAAACAAATAAGAGATCTTAAATTTTACACATGAGATGATTAAACTGTAGCGGAGCCAATACAAAAATTTACAATGGGCGTGGCATTGCTCACCTTTAAGGAAAAACCCATATCTCGGGATCTACTGGACCGGGTTCAACCAAATTTGGCAAGTAACATTATACTGACATGCCTATGTTACAGTGCGAATGAGCGAAATAGGAGAACAATCACGCCTACTTCCCATATAACACAAATTTAAATTCCATCTGATTTTTTGGCTTTACAATATACATCAAGCACTAATAGATATTATATATTTAAGTAAAATTGTACAAAAAAGTATACCGAAGATTTGGACCCCAGTGGCCTTGGTTGACTTTTAACCGAAATTATTGTTCAATATATAAGAAATATAATTGGAATTCAGAGATAATTTTTTCCTGATAATTTATGTCTGTATGTCAAAAATGGATTGAATCGGGTCAATACTTCTTTTAGCCCCATATACCTAAAGAAAGATTTTCGAACGATATCGTTAGAAAACTTAAGTGAACGTGTAATACTGGTTATAATATTGTCTAACGATGAAAAAATGCAAATTTAGTATACGAAATACCCCGAATATGTCGGTCAGTGTATGAGTTATTTATTTATTAAATTGCTAGAAAATATGTTCTCGACTATATGTTACCTCTACAATGTCAAAGGTTAATGCAACAATTTATACCTTTCTCTACCCCCAATAAAGCCTGTATAGTGATTTCAAACTTTCCAATGTTTGATACTTTCATGAAATTAAGTAAACAAGTTTTCTTAAAAAATATAAAATTATATTAATAGTTTTGCGCTAAATATGTAAGGATTTGCTGCAAACCTTGATCTAAACCTCATATCCCTAATATAATGAATTTCCATGCTCTGGTTGACGTTTTAGACATCATCACAATATATTAAATTTAGCTCCTTCGTTTGAGTTTATGGTGTATCATATGTGTACATTTGAAGATAATTTTGATATAATTTTCGCTGACTTGAAGCAAAATATAGTTATAAACCTAAGTGAATCTATATACAACATAACTTAATAAAAACCAGATTTTATTGTTGAATTCAAGATTTCGTTGAATAATGATGGTTGAGTTCTTTCGCAATATTTTTTTTTAATTTTTTGCCACCCCTGAAGGTATTTTCCCTACTATGATCCTTGCAAGTTGGTCGCTTGCAGGCGAACTTATCCCTTCCTTACTTGTTTTGTTTTTGGATTTTACCACAGTATACATCAGTGCTCGGCATTTCATAGCACGATTGTACAAGCTAACTTCAATCGTACGTTTACGCTCTATCGTTTATGCTAGAAACAGTCACCGATGCAAAACCGTAGACCGAATCAGGTGATACTACCTATCTTATGAGAGCGCAATATAAACGAACACTCACCACCGCTTCTACCGTCCGCAGACCGTACGGTAGGATGTCTGCAAAAATTGGATTTTTCCGTAGCAACGAGTGAGCTGATTGCTATTTTGCAACGCAGGGTTCCAGTCTCGATATTTTGTACTAATTACGAAATAAACTTGAATATATTTAAAATTTTCTTAAGCTAACTTTAAATTACAGTCGAATACATTTATTTCTAAATAGGTAAACTATTTTTAAAAGTTTGATTTTAGTTTTGAGCTTTTACATTATAAAAAATTATAACTAAAAAACTAAATGTGTGAAAAATCGTGTATACAAATTGAATAATGTCAACATCGGCCGAATGAAAACAAAAGAAAACAACTGATTTCGACGTTGCCACTACTTGCATAACTTTTGACAAATTTGGTTTGATACGGGCGACGAAACAACATCGCGCATTGTCATGCCGCTAAGAGAAATGTACCCTGCACGAAATTTTTTGTCATTATGAATGCTTTATTGTGTTATATATTACATTTTGTGTTTTATTTTACTTAAAGACAATCAAATTAAGGTTTTTATGGTCTAATATGTTTTTTTTAATCGTACAATATATAAAATAAATCAGGGTGCATGGAAGTATTAGTTCAAGCAAAGAATACAATTTTCGAGTACTCACTGGGTGTCTGTAATATCGTGCTCACCTACACAGTGGTAGTTCCTCTTATGCTGACCACTGGTATACAGTAAACCACCCGTTGGCAGTATACCCTATAAGAAACTGATGGGTTCACCAATGCACTCACATTCTTTATGTCAATCGTCACTCGTTTTGCTAAAAAGAGACACCTACGACTTATAATGCTTACTATAGATTTACATATGTTGGAATGAAATAGCTGAATCCTTTAGTGTCCGGTGCTATAATCCGATTACATTCATTTTGAGTCAAACCCCGTCAAGTGGACCCTAAAAATTTCGCTAAATCGCCGAATTCGAGAATTGGCACTTCATTAGATCAGGAACCAGACTCACTCCCAGTGATGAAATTTTGTGTAGTCAAAGAAAAATGTTCGTACTATATTATAGATATTTTTTCACGGTAAATTTGTTTAAATGATAATATTCTACATAAATTGTTGTTAAACAATAGGCATTTCTTTTGCGTTCTTCGCGCTAAAAAAAATTGCAAAATATGTGGTTCACTTTCAATAATCTTCAAAGAAAAGTTCATTGATACCATTCTGCAGATATTAAATTTTTTGTCCCCCTTTGCGTTCTCTCAACACACGGTAGGGACTCACAATCCGCGGGGCGCTGAGCGGTGGACAGGTAGATACGTGCAAGAGCATGATTTCTCGGCATCCTATACGTCTCGTAAGTGTCCATAGTCAGTCTGCTGTGAGTTTCAGCATGGTTTAGATGCGCTAGGTTATTACAGATGTTTCTGAAATGCCTCGCCCAAATCAATGTTGCAGTGCACAAAGTTAACGCATTGTGAGGCAAATGTAATATTCATTATAGTGTGTGATTTTATGAAATTAATATACACATAATATAGAGACAAAAAAATTGTATCTCTTAATCTGCGACCAAAGTAAAAATACAAAGATATGTAAATTATGTTACATTATTCTAATTCTCTTTGTTCACACATTCTGCTATATGTACGTAATAATTGACAATAATTTATTTAACAACTAATCTCAATAATAGATCTTTTGATTATTTTCCTGTATCATTCCATGAATTTCTTGTGGCACAGAGGGGGACAAAAAACTCAATATCTGCGCAAAGCACAAAGACCACAAAAAAAATGTTATTGTTTAACAACAATTTATGTAAAATATTAGTTTTTCCACAAATGACCGTGAAACAATATATATAAATAAAGAAAGAATTTTGACGAAATGTATGTATGTATCACGAGGTGTGTGTCTGGTCCCTCATCTAATGTTAATTTTCAAAATCGGTGATTTAACGAAATTTTTCGGGTTTATTTTCGGCTGAGATTTTCTTCATATTAAAGTAAAGCAGGAGAACTCTCCGCAAAAACACTTCGTAATGGACCAAAGTTCGACATATTTAAGTAAATTAATTAAAACTCCAATGAATGACGTAGATCAAAAATTTTCTAAAGACTTTTTTGTAGAGCGTGAAATTTCCTATAAGAATATAATTTGGTTCAACAATCCGTTAAGCCGGTTTAGAGTTGCAAAATTCCAAAATTAAAGAAAAAATTTTTCCGTGTTATTTAAAAGGGAAATAGAAATCTGCGATGCGCGACAATGCTATTAAGGGCTCTGATTTTCACAGGCGTCTTTTTTCAGCTCCACGAAAGTTTTTACGTGAGGATTTCGAAAAAAATTAAATTTTTGTTTTGAATCAGCCTAAAATACCTATTGATATATAAACCTAAGTATTAGTGAATTTATCAATAATTTAGTTAGTAGTTACAGTTATTTAAAGATGCAAAGATGTAAATAGATATAATAGTAAATCTTTCGAACAAACGTCTAGATGATATTTTTTCATTAATTTATTTTTAGTGGCTTATTATTAAATTATACCCAAAAGATAGCGACTCTGTACATCTTGGTAATGATATTAACAATTCATGTAATACGTCATATACATATACAGATAAATTTTTTAATGTTTAAAATCCTAAGTATTTGGATATTACAACAATTGTACTCATTTATAATTTTTATAAAAGCGCATTTACTAAATTTTACCGTCAATAAAACAGCAACAACACCAAGACAGAACTACGTTTCGAATTTACCCAACAACATAACAAGTAAGCAAGTTATTGCTAAATTAGTATTGTCACGATCGCCATGCAAAAATATTTTACGATTACAGGGGTTATAATATCATATATTTATCTACACCCAAATCCCTACTGTATTCATCTCTCCAAAATTTTTGACTGACAAAGCATATTTGCAACAAAAATAATTCATTTCAAATAAGCTTAGTGCGAGTCTTCCTTACTCAACAAATATTAATAAAGAAGTCTTTATAACAAATATTTACCCTTTCGCCGCCCGTTGTCAACGGACAAGATGTAATATAAATTTGGTAACGTATAAACAAGTTGACATCAATTTTCGAAGATAATATTAGACAAGCTAAACAATTGCTTAAATGTTTTCAATGGACAAAGATATTAGAATTTATAAAAAATTTGTATAATTACTTACCACAGAGCTCCAAGAGGACTTTGTCCTGTCAAAAGGGTAAAATGTTATGTCCATTATTCCCCATACTCCTCTCCAGACAATAACAACTAATGTCCCAATGACTAGAACGGAAAACAGTGTGTCGAAAACGTACAAACCAGGTTGGTGAAATCTTTTCCACTTAATTTCGTCAAAATATCACGTTGATCAGAGAAGAATTTGGAGCGAATTTGGGGATCTTGCCGCCTTGTTCTATGTCGAACAGTATTTGCAACTTGTTCAACAGATCGAACCTCGGGGTCTTCACGCCGAGATCTATGACCTCGAGAGTTTCTTATTTGCTCTTCAGAGCGAATTTGCGGATCTTGCCGCCTTGTTCTATGTTGAACAGTATTTAAATTTTGTTCAAAAAACCGTCCCTCGAGATTTTCCCACCTGGTTCTATGTTGATTTGTATTGATAATTTGTTCGGACAGACCTACATCGGAATCTGATCTACGATTAGCGTGACTAACAGTATTTTGTGACAACTCACTATCTCTATATAAAGAGTTTGCACGAAGAACTCTGATACGTCTTCTATTCTGACGACTTAGTAACATAGATTTTCTACTTAATCTAGGCATAATTAATTAATAATAAATGGATTAATATATAAAATACTTATAGTACTAAAATACTTATCGTACTTAATACTTAAATATTTCAGTCCGTTCGGGTGTTAAAAGTTGAATCCTAGGTGCTGCTCTCCTTCACTGTAATTCCTTGTAAGTCCTTGCTATGCTATTGCTCGTCACTATACACTGTACTGTGTAATACACTAAAATTAGTTTGAATAAAGCACTTTGCTTGTAAAGACATCTAGTGAAACTGAAACTACAAACACAGTGTACTGATATTTATTATACTCTTGCAACATGTTGGTACAGCTTACGTACTTTTGTATACCTATATATTACTTAGCTTTTCACTAACATAATAATACATAATATTTAGTTATATTTATATATTAGAAATTAGTAGTTTATTTCATTGTATTGAAATTAAGTTCTCGGAAAATCCCTTCGTAAATTACTTTTGTTAAACGCTTTCTAAAACAGGGGGATCTATGGCACCTATTTTGAAGGGTCTACCCATCAAGGCTAAATTAACAATAACTTACATATAATTAAGTATGGTAAACACATATGTAGAGCAGGTATGTAGATTTTCTTCTTTCTGTCTTAATATCTAAACCTTTCATAAGCTGCCAACGGCGCTAGGTAAAAATGTAATTTTCTTGAGTTTACAGTTCACCTCATGACCTTCATATTAAAATGTGTCGCAAAACTGAAATATTATAATAGACAGTAGCATGTAAACCGATGGTGGCAGTTTATCTATAACCACATAAAAAGGGTCTTTAGCCCTTTTGATACTACATTACTAATATTTATTTCATGCAATTTTTTCTAGAAAGATTTTTTTGCTCTTTACAAAGTCCAGCACTATAAGAAACTTTTTTAGCATTGTTGACTGGTATATTTTATATTAAGTTCAACATGATGGCTGAGAAAATATACCTAACCACTGATTATCACCAAATATTAGAAAAAATATATGTATATAGAAATCTATATCTATCATTTTAGGTGATGCAAACAACTCTTTGATGAACAAAACTATACTCTGTTGCAACATTTTGCGAAAGTATAAAAATGTTGCGAAAGAATTCAACATTCATTACCCGATTATTATTTGGTATCTTATTAACTTATGTTATTGATCATAGATTTATTTTGTGTCAACCATATTTTTTTTTTTTTCGAAATGTTAACTTTTATAAAAAGAAGCTATTTAACTAAAACATGGTATATGTGATATAAACTGAACCAAAGGGTTTAGATTTAATATGTGGGGTTGCTGTTATACCAGGGGAGCGGAACTCAGTATATTAGGGTTATAAGGTTTAAACAAAGTCTAGACCAATTTCATTCATATGCAGCGATAGACAATATTTAAAAAAAAAACTGTTCATTTAATTTCATTAAATTATCAAATTGACGAAAAAAATTATACCATAAGTAGTACATGTGAGCTGGGAAAATCAAAGACCAGAAAATTCCTCCAAACCGTATATTAAAAAATGTTGAATTAAGCATCCATTATTAAATGATATCGTGATTAAATTACAATGAAATTTGGTATCTTCTTGACTTATATTAAAGGCCATAAACTTAGTCTCAGTTTTATTGCTTGAAGTGAGATATACATAAGTATGAATGTGATATTAACTCCACCAAAGTGGCTAAATTTTATATTATAAGCTTAGGTGGCAAACGTCAACCAGAGAATCGGAATTCATTATATGAAGGTGTGAGGTTTAGACTTAGTATATACTAATTTCATTCTAATTCAGCGTCAAGCCACATAATTTTTAAGAAATCTTTTGCACTTAATTTCGTCAAAATATCACGTTGATCAACCGGAACGGTGTAAAGTCAGGTGGAAAGACGGAAATCATATATATATTGGGGATAGAGAAATATATTAATTTTGACATTGCTCAGCTATACTCGAGAACATATTTTGAAGCAATTTTATATATAAAAAAAAAAATATGAATACTCACCGACCGACATATTCGGCATAAAACTGGTTAGAATAACGAAAAGCATTATAAGTAGTATATGGAATTTGAGGGTAGTATTAACTTTATTATTTTTTTAATTTTTATTAATTTTTTCCAACACCACATACTACTAACATGCCACAGACTAATAAAATCACCAATCAAATGGAGTAAAGTCAGACGAATGTTCGAAAATCCTGATATTAGTTAAATGGGGGCTAAGGAAAATTTTCACCCGATTTGATCTTGTTATGAGTAAAACACGCTCTCTCATTTTCATTGACATAACTCACATATGCCGTATAAAGTCACGCGGAAGTTTAAAAATATTTATATTGGATATATGAGGGCTACAAGAACTATTGATCCGATTCAACCCACTTTTGAAACAAAGACATACTATTATCGATAGTTTCATTTATTTATTCTATTATATGAATTTCAATTATATATCTTACACAATGGCCGATATTTACGGTAAAAAGTCAACTATAGGTACTGGGGTCCACATATTCAGTACCTAGGGGCTTGAACAGTTTTGGTTCGATTTAGAGAATTTTTGGTCACAAGATGGCATACTTTAAACGTATTATTCACGCAAAGTTTTACGCCGATATAATTATTGTTGCTTGATTTGCATAGTGGAAAGTGAAAGAATCAAGTGGAATTTAAAATGGTGTCATATGAAAAATAGGCGGGGTTGTAATCCGATTTCGCCCATTATCGTACTATAACATAGAAATATGAGAAGGATATTATGTACCGAATTTGGTTGAAGTCGATTAAGCAGATCCCAAGATATGGGTTTTCACCTAAAAGTGGGCGGTGCCACGCCCACTATTTAATTTTGAACGTGGTTCCTATAAAATCATCTTATACTATCCCAGAGATAAAATTTAATGTCTCTGGCTTGTTAAGTGCTTGATTTATCGCGCTTTTAGTAGTTTTTAACAGTACCGTTATATGGGGAGGGGGCGGGGTTGTCACCCGATTTCACCAATTTTCACACCGTCGATAGAGATGCTAAAGACATTTGTTCCCAGTGAATTTTTTTTATTATGGCTTCAGTGGTATAAGAGATATGCACATTAAACCTATTAGGGGGCAACACCACGTCCACTTTAAAAAAAAATTTATATTTGTTATCGTTAACTTGAGTAAAAATTGAGATATCTTTATACAACTTGGTACACATGTTTCTTGGTACCGTAAGACGGTTGGTATTGCAGATGGGTGTAATCGGACCACTGTCACGCCCACAAAACGCCATTATTCAAAAACAAATAAATTGTCATAACTAAGCCACAATAAGATACAAGGCTAGTATTTGGCACACAGGATCGCATTAGGAAGGGGCATCTGCGGTTAACAAATTTTTTAAAGGTGGGCGTGGTTCCGCCCCTAATAGGTTTAATGTGCATATCTCCTAAGCTGCTAAAGCTATCATAACAAAACTCACTGATAACAAATGTATTTAGCACCTCTATTCATGCCGTAGGAAAATGGGTGAAATCGGGTGACAACCGCGCCCACAACCCATATAACGGTACTGTTAAAAACTACTGAGCCGACTCTATAGGAGCCGCGTTGGTAATTAGATAATGGGCGTGGCACCGCGCACATTTAGGTGAAACCCCATATCTTAGGATCTGCTTAACCGATTTCAATGCCGATTTGGTGCATAATATTCTTCTCATATTTCTATGCTTTAATGCGAAAATGAGCGAAATCGGGTTACAACTTCGCCTATTTCCCATATAACACCATTTTAAATTCCATCTGATTTTTTTACTTTCCACTATGCAAATCAAACAACAATGATTGTATCGGGGTAAAACTTTGCGTGAATAATGCGTTTAAAGTATGCCACCTTGTGACCAAAAATTGTCTAAATCGAACGAAAACTATTCAAGTCCTTAAGTACTGGATTTGTTGACCCCAGTGCGTATAGTTGCCTTTTTACCTAAAATATCGGTCAATGTGTAAGACATTTAATTGAAATTCATATAGTAAAATAAATAAATAAAACTCTCGATAATAGTATGTTTGTGTCAAAAAATGGGTTCAATCGAATCAATGCTTCATATAGGGCTCATATACCTAATATAAAGATTTTTGAACTTCCGGGTGACTTTATACCGCATATATCAGGCAAGATGTGAGTTATCTCAATAAAAATGAGAGAGCGTGTTTTACTTATAACAAGGTATTTTTGTGCCTAAAATGGATGAAATCGAGTGAAAATGTTACCTGGCCCCCATGTAACTAATATCAGGATTTCCGAACATTCATCTGACTTTACTCCATATGATTGGTGATGGTATGTAAGGTACCTTAATGAATATATATATGATTTCCCTCTTTCCTCTTGACGGTTTGACCCTGAATTAGAATGAAAATAGTATATACCTTGATCTAAACCGCACACCTTCATATAATGAATTCCGATTCTTTGGTTGACGTTTTCCACACAAGCTTACAAGTATAATATAAAATTTAGCCACTTTGGTCGAGTTAATATCACATTTATATTTATATATATCTCACTTCAAGATGTTTTTTGTTTTTTTTTTTTAATATAATTTTCGCTGACGCAAACTAAATAGTTCACTAAAGTTGTAAAATTATTATTACGGTGGGCAGGAGACTGCGGAAATCGGCCGGCAAGCGATCAGACTTAGGGGAAGGCTTATCTCAACGTTTGGTCTTATTACAAAAGCCAAACAAAACAGTTGAGGACCCTAGTGCGTATCGACCACTCATGACAGACACAATTTGAAAAATACTGGAGTAACTGATTTGTGAACGCCTTGAAATGCATCTAGAAGAAGTATACGATATTTTATCTAACAACCAATATGGGTTTCGCAGAAAACTCGACTATTGACTTAATTAAAAAACTGACCGGAATAGGACATAAAGCTGTTGAAGGTACTAAGTGGATGAATGGTATCAAAAAAATCTGCGCAATTATCACTTTTGATGTGAAAATTTCACAATAAAATTTCGTATCAAAACTCCCATATAATTATTGTTGATTAAAAGCAGTTTTTCGTCCGGCAGGCCATTGATATACGACGCTGAGGAAACGAAAAGGTATGTGGTAACTGGTGGAGTTCCACAAGGCTCCATTTTGGGCCCAATGTTATGGAATATCTTGTATCACGGAATATTGGGCCTTCCTCTGCCAAAAGAAGCCATAACAATCGGATATGCTGATATTTGTCATAATAGATGCGGGACTCAACTACAAGATGCATATGCTAGCCAATAAGTTATGTTACTTGCGGCATTTATATGGGGGCAGGTGTTGACCCATAAAATATAAGACAAAATGGTGATTACGCTGTTTAGACTAAGCCCCATTAGAGTAGCCAGTGTATTCCGCAGCTTTTCGCTTGAAGCTGTTAGCATTATATCCGTTATAATACCTCCATATATTATGGCCCCTGATCTCAAAAGAATATGCGATACCAACGAAATACTCGGCAGGTCGTTAAAAATAGAAGAACGAAAAGTAGAAAGACAAACGAGTTTAAACGAGTGGCAAAACCGTTGGGACGCAATAACCAAAGACTTATCAAAAATGTCAAAACCTGGGTGGATATAAAGCATGGACATGCGGACTTCTATATGGCGCAATCTCCAACTGGCCATGGCAGCTTTAGAGAAAACCTGTACAAGTATGGTCATGACAATGGAGTGAAGTGTTCCGTTTGCCCTGCACATTTTCTTATATTGCCGGCGATATAATGTGGAAACCATTAAATTAGAACAACAGATATCAGAGCGCGTATCACCGGATAACATTGTACCAAATATGCTGCGATCTAAGCAGATGTGGCACAGCATAAAAGACCTGATCGCGAATATTCTAATTGAACTGAAAAGAGCAGAACTGTTGCGAAAGACCGAAGCAGGACAATAAGCAGCGCAACGGAGCAACGGAGTTTACGGGTTTAGTACATAGGCGTACCACTTAAGCTATAATAACCAATTTCAAACAAATGGTTTGAGAACCCCTACTGACAGTGTGAAAATGGGTGATAACTCTGACCACTCCTCACATAACGGTTTTGATTAAAACAGCAAAAAGCGCAATAACTCATTAAATAAACAAATAAGAGATCTTAAATTTTACACATGAGATGATTAAACTGTATCGGAGCCAATACAAAAATTTACAATGGGCGTGGCATTGCTCACCTTTAAGGAAAAACCCATATCTCGGGATCTACTGGACCGGGTTCAACCAAATTTGGCAAGTAACATTATACTGACATGCCTATGTTACAGTGCGAATGAGCGAAATAGGAGAACAATCACGCCTACTTCCCATATAACACAAATTTAAATTCCATCTGATTTTTTGGCTTTACAATATACAAATCAAGCACTAATAGATATTATATATTTAAGTAAAATTGTACAAAAAAGTATACCGAAGATTTGGACCCCAGTGGCCTTGGTTGACTTTTAACCGAAATTATTGTTCAATATATAAGAAATATAATTGGAATTCAGAGATAATTTTTTCCTGATAATTTATGTCTGTATGTCAAAAATGGATTGAATCGGGTCAATACTTCTTTTAGCCCCATATACCTAAAGAAAGATTTTCGAACGATATCGTTAGAAAACTTAAGTGAACGTGTAATACTGGTTATAATATTGTCTAACGATGAAAAAATGCGAATTTAGTATACGAAATACCCCGAATATGTCGGTCAGTGTGTGAGTTATTTATTTATTAAATTGCTAGAAAATATGTTCTCGACTATATGTTACCTCTACAATGTCAAAGGTTAATGCAACAATTTATACCTTTCTCTACCCCCAATAAAGCCTGTATAGTGATTTCAAACTTTCCAATGTTTGATACTTTTATAAAATTAAGTAAACAGGTTTTCTTAAAAAATATAAAATTATATTAATAGTTTTGCGCTAAATATGTAAGGATTTGCTGCAAACCTTGATCTAAACCTCATATCCCTAATATAATGAATTTCCATGCTCTGGTTGACGTTTTAGACATCATCACAATACATTAAATTTAGCTCCTTCGTTTGAGTTTATGGTGTATCATATGTGTACATTTGAAGATAATTTTGATATAATTTTCGCCGACTTGAAGCAAAATATAGTTATTTAATTTTATTGTTGAATTCAAGATTTCGTTGAATAATGATGGTTGAATTCTTTCTCAATATTTTTTTTTTAATTTTTTGCCACCCCTGAAGGTATTTTCCCTACTATGATCCTTGCAAGTTGGTCGCTTGCAGGCGAACTTATCCCTTCCTTACTTGTTTTGTTTTTGGATTTTACCACAGTATACATCAGTGCTCGGCATTTCATAGCACGATTGTACAAGCTAACTTCAATCGTACGCTTACGCTCTATCGTTTATGCTAGAAACAGTCACCGATGCAAAACCGTAGACCGAATCAGGTGATACTACCTATCTTATGAGAGCGCAATATAAACGAACACTCACCACCGCTTCTACCGTCCGCAGACCGTACGGTAGGATGTCTGCAAAAATTGGATTTTTCCGTAGCAACGAGTGAGCTGATTGCTATTTTGCAACGCAGGGTTCCAGTCTCGATATTTTGTACTAATTTCGAAATAAACTTGAATATATTTAAAATTTTCTTAAGCTAACTTTAAATTACAGTCCAATACATTTATTTCTAAATAGGCAAACTATTTTTAAAAGTTTGATTTTAGTTTTGAGCTTTTACATTATAAAAAATTATAACTAAAAAACTAAATGTGTGAAAAATCGTGTATACAAATTGAATAATGTCAACATCGGCCGAATGAAAACAAAAGAAAACAACTGATTTCAACGTTGCCACTACTTGCATAACTTTTGACAAATTTGGTTTGATACGGGCGACGAAACAACATCGCGCATTGTCATGCCGCTAAGAGAAATGTACCGTGCACGAAATTTTTTGTCATTATGAATGCTTTATTGTGTTATGAATTACATTTTGTGTTTTATTTTACTTAAAGACAATCAAATTAAGGTTTTTAGGGTCTAATATGTTTTTTTTTAATCGTACAATATATAAAATAAATCAGGAGGCATGGAAGTATTTGTTCAAGCAAAGAATACAATTTTCGAGTACTCACTGGGTGTCTGTAATATCGTGCTCACCTACACAGTGGTAGTTCCTCTTATGCTGACCATTGGTATACAGTAAACCACCCGTTGGCAGTATACCCTATAAGAAACTGATGGGTTCACCAATGCACTCACATTCTTTATGTCAATCGTCACTCGTTTTGCTAAAAAGAGACACCTACGACTTATAATGCTTACTATAGATTTACATATGTTGGAATGAAATAGCTGAATCCTTTAGTGTCCGGTGCTATAATCCGATTACATTCATTTTGAGTCAAACCCCGTCAAGTGGACCCTAAAAATTTCGCTAAATCGCCGAATTCGAGAATTGGCACTTCATTAGATCAGGAACCAGACTCACTCCCAGTGATGAAATTTTGTGTAATCAAAGAAAAATGTTCGTACTATATTATAGATATTTTTTCACGGTAAATTTGTTTAAATGATAATATTCTACATAAATTGTTGTTAAACAATAGGCATTTCTTTTGCGTTCTTCGCGCTAAAAAAAATTGCAAAATATGTGATTCACTTTCAATAATCTTCAAAGAAAAGTTCATTGATACCATTCTGCAGATATTAAATTTTTTGTCCCCCTTTGCGTTCTCTCAACACACGGTAGGGACTCACAATCCGCGCGGCGCTGAGCGGTGGACAGGTAGATACGTGCAAGAGCATGATTTCTCGGCATCCTATACGTCTCGTAAGTGTCCATAGTCAGTCTGCTGTGAGTTTCAGCATGGTTTAGATGCGCTAGGTTATTACAGATGTTTCTGAAATGCCTCGCCCAAATCAATGTTGCAGTGCACAAAGTTAACGCATTGTGAGGCAAACGTAATATTCATTATAGTGTGTGATATTATGAAATTAATATACACATAATATAGAAACAAAAAAATTGTATCTCTTAATCTGCGACCAAAGTAAAAATGCAAAGATATGTAAATTATGTTACATTACAAAGACCGCAAAAAAAAATGTTATTGTTTAACAACAATTTATGTAAAATATTATTTTTTCCACAAATGACCGTGAAACAATATCTATAAATAAAGAAAGAATTTTGACGAAATGTATGTATGTATCACGGGGTGTGTGTCTGGTCCCTCATCTAATGTTAATTTTCAAAATCGGTGATTTAACGAAATTTTTTGGGTTTATTTTCGGCTGAGATTTTCTTCATATTAAAGTAAAGCAGGAGAACTCTCCGCAAAAACACTTTTTAATGGACCAAAGTTCGACATATTTAAGTAAATTAATTAAAACTCCAATGAATGACGTAGATCAAAAATTTTCTAAAGACTTTTTTGTAGAGCGTGAAATTTCCTATAAGAATATAATTTGGTTCAACAATACGTTAAGCCGGTTCAGAGTTGCAAAGTTCCAAAATTAAAGAAAAATTTTTTCCGTGTTATTTAAAAGGGAAATAGAAATTTGCGATGCGCGACATTGCTATTAAGGGCTCTGATTTTCACAGGCGTCTTTTTTCAGCTCCACGAAAGTTTTTACGTGAGGATTTCGAAAAAAAATAAAATTTTTGTTTTGAATCAGCCTAAAATACCTATTGATATATAAACCTAAGTATTAGTGAATTTATCAATAATTTAGTTAGTAGTTACAGTTATTTAAAGATGCAAAGATGTAAATAGATATAATAGTAAATCTTTCGAACAAACGTCTAGATGATATTTTTTCATTAATTTATTTTTAGTGGCTTATTATTAAATTATACCCAAAAGATAGCGACTCTGTACATCTTGGTAATGATATTAACAATTCATGTAATACGTCATATACATATACGGATAAATTTTTTAATGTTTAAAATCCTAAGTATTTGGATATACAAGTTGACATCAATTTTCGAAGATAATATTAGACAAGCTAAACAATTGCTTAAATGTTTTCAATGGACAAAGATATTAGAATTTATAAAAAATTTGTATAATTACTTACCAAAGAGCTCCAAGAGGACTTTGTTCTGTCAAAAGGGTAAAATGTTATGTCCATTATTCCCCATACTCCTCTCCAGACAATAACAACTAATGTTCCAATGACTAGAACGGAAAACAGTGTGTCGAGAACGTACAAGCCAGGTTGGTGAAAACCCTAAAAAATTTGATTCTAGTGAATTATATTAATTTTTGAAAACAAAAAGGAGCCTAGGAAAATATACCTATTTACTTTCATTTGGATATTTGATAGATAGTGTAATATACGCAGAATAAAATTATTAACGCAGCTAAAATTGATTTCATTCATCTCTGAAATATATTCTTCACGAACTGTTATGCGTGTGATAGAAATGTAGTAACAATACCATAATACAAATGCTATGGTATTTTGTTTACTACGGTTGAAGACACAAAGCAAAGTAGTAAACCGAAATACTATCTTTGTTTCACAGGCAATACTCGTAATTCAAATAATTAAAAAAATTGAAGAGCTTTTGTTCAAAAGTTTTTGTCTAAGTTCGTTACCCATTTTAGCTGTGTTTCTTAAAATACTACAATGAAATATGATAGCTTGTTATTGTAATCAACCATTGCTCACATGGTAAAGTTTGATGACACATATCTGGTATTTGTTCGTGAGTAGATGTTTATTGTATCATAACAGTGCGCAACATCCACTTTATATATAATATATTTTTAAAACCGCACAGAATCATTTCATGTTTCGCAACATAATGATAGATATTATAATAGTTTTTTTCAACTAACGGTGGTTGTATCACCTAAAACTAATCGATATAGGTAGATATAGAGTGTAATAAATGATAAGGATGACGATACGAGTTGGGATTCTGGGTGACTGTCCGTCCGCCTGTCCGTGCAAGCGATAACTTGAGTAAAAATTGAGATACCGAAAAGTATGAAGAGGCATAAACGATTTAAAAAAGCTGGTCCTAATAAGTTTAATGTTCATACATTATATATATCAACAACCACTAAAGCTGACTCAACTAAACTTGCTGAGGACAAGTCTTTCTAGCTTTTCCTCATACACTGTGAAAATGGGTAAAATCATACGATAACCACGCCCACTCCCACATAACGGTTATGTTCAAAGCTATTGTACTAAAAGTGTGATAACTCACCAAATAAATACTACAGAAGCATACAATTTCGCTGTCAAGATGGTGCTTAAGGGTTCCACAAGAATCGGTATTTTAGTTAAATTCTTTATTTCACGAACTAATCAATCAATTTAACCAAATTTTCTGCATAACATTACTCTAAAATTCTTATGGTACAGTATAAAAATGGATTAGATCGGAGGTGTGACATCTTACGCTTAAAAACTGTCGAAATCGGAAAATAAAATGAGCCTTTACTTCAAAAATGCGTAAAATCCAACATAAATTTTGAACTTCCGGTAATTAATAAAATCCGGTCAATACTAACCATAGCCCTCATATTTCTAATATTGTAATCACAGTTGATTTTAAACCCTATGTTTAAGTCAATATTTGCAACATTTTAATGAAATTATTATAGCAATTCAGTACTACAGTCACAAGTCTATAAATTTGAGATTTGAAATAAGATAAAAATTTTGCGACTTATAGACGATTTTGCAATTCAGTACGTGATAGTCACAAAAGTCTCTCATTTGAAAACGAACAGGTCTAATCAGTTGTTACATTTCAATATTTAGAGATGTGTATAAAACCTGAAAAAAATTAACATGTCTATAACAAATATTAAATTTTTTTTAACACAGTCAAAAAGCATAATTGCAATCACATTACATAGTTAAACAATTTATTTGAAATTGTTTTTTTTTTTTTAACTTTCACGTGTTTGAATTGCTGTCAAAATATAAGGTTGGAAGGTATCTCCCTTCCGCTTTTTTGTCTTTTGAATTTCGCGGCTATGTACAAGCGGTACAGAGCTCGTATCTGGCAACACTATACATAATTTGAAAGGTCTTGACATAACCTACAAAACAACGCTATGCATGATTAGTTTGGATATTGCGTTCAACAGTTATAGACGTGTAAACATGGAGTTCACTAACGCCGAAATTCGCGCTATTTTAAAGTTTTCCTTCGTTAAAGGCAAATCCGCTAGAGAAACGTTCCGTGAGATTAATGGTGTTTTGGGGGATGGTACTCTATCACTTCGAACCGCGGAGGAATGGTTTCGACGATTCAGAGCCGGTGAAAACGACACCATGGATAAGCCAGCCGGCGGAAGACCTGTGACGACAAATACCGATCAAATCATGGAATATATCGAGTTAGACCGGCATATGGCATCTCGTGACATCGCCCAGGAGATGGGAGTTAGTCACCAAACCATTTTGAACCATCTGCAGAAGGCTGGATACAAAAAAAGTTTGATGTTTGGGTGCCGCATAATTTGACGCAAAAAAACCTTCTGGACCGAATCAACGCCTGCGATATGCTGCTGAAACGAAACGAACTCGTCCCATTCTTGAAGCGGATGGTGACTGGCGACGAAAAATGGATCACATACGACAATATCAAGCAAAAACGGTCGTGGTCGAAGGCCGGTGAATCGGCTCAAACGGTGGCCAAGCCGGGATGGCTTTGCTGTGTGTTTGGTGGGATTGGAAGGGAATCATCCACTATGAGCTGCTCCCATATGACCAGACGCTTAATTCTACCATCTACTGCGAACAACTGGACCGCTTGAAGCAGGCGATCGACCAGAAGCGTCCAGAATTGGCCAACAGGAAGGGTGTAGTGTTCCACCAGGACAACGCCAGACCACACACTTCGTTGATGACTCGTCAGAATCTACGGGAGCTCGGATGGGAGGTTTTATCCCATCCACCATATAGCCCGGACGTAGCGCCAAGTGATTACCACCTGTTCCAGTCCATGGCGAATGCCCTTGGTGGTGTGAAGTTGAACTCAAAAGAGCCTTGTGAAAAGTGGCTGTCCGAATTCTTCGCAAATAAGGAGGGGGGCTTCTACGAGGAAGGTATTATGAAGTTGCCGTCTAGATGGAAACAGATCATCGAACAAAATGGCGCATATTTTAACTAAATCCGATCACTGTAACACTTTTTATAAAGCATTGAATGAAGAGCAAAAAAGCGGAAGGGATACCTTCCAACCTTATATAAAAACTGGCAATCGAATAATATCTATGGCGATCTCTATAAGCGTTATGTCATTCGTAATACAAGTTATACGTGTATAAAGATTTATGCTAGATTGATTTTAATATAAATACAGTCAAACCTGAGTCAGAGAGAACTGAGTAAGCGAGAAAACTCTATAAGTGAGAATAATTCTCAGGTCCCGAACTTTGACCTCTCAAAAATCTCTATGAGTGAGAAACAAAAACCTCCATAAGTGAGAGTCGTTTTTTCCACTCCGACTTCTATAACTGAGAGCCTCTTTTGTATTTACCTCTATAAGCGACAATTTTCCTATGTGAGTAAAAACACGTCAAGTGGACACCCCATTTTCCACTTGATCATCGAATTTGAATGTGAGTATTTTTTCGTAAAGTAGTCATCATGAGCAAGTAATCTCCCGCTCAGTTTTTTTAAATTTTAATTTAAACAACAATTTTTTTTTAATTGAAAATTTAATTCAAAGTACAAATTTTGAACTATAACTCCTGAAAATTTCATTAAAAAATCACCAATAGTTTTCTAGTTATTAATTTTTTAACTAAAAGTAGTAAAAATTTTCAATTAAAAAAAAATTGTTGTTAAAATTAAAATTTAAAAAAACTGAGCGGGGGATTACTTGCTCATGGTAACTACTTTACGAAAAAATACTCACATTCAAATTCGATGATCAAGTGGAAAATGGGGGGTCCACTTGACGTGTTTTTACTCATGTATGACTCCATCTTTTTTTTCAGGAATCAGGAACTATGTTGTTTTCTTGTAATTCAAATAAATAATATTTAACTTTATTAAATTATTTGTCATGCTCACTGCAGTTCATAAATATTATTTGCAACGAACAGTACAGCTCTTACAACAACTTACAATGTCTAAACGAAAAATATACTAGTTGTCGTTTTAGTGAGAAACCTCTATAAGCGAGAAAAATATCATGGTCCCTTAAACTCTCTCTTAACCAGGTTTGACTGTATATCGAATTAAGGACCGTTTTTTAATACCCGGTAAATATTTCCCTTAACCGCTGGAAGCTTAACTGGATGATAACTTTAACTGTTTTCACCAAGTTGTGGTTGACTTACCTACAAATAGTTTGGTTATTTTGAGTGCGTGAGAAAATAGTTAACAAAACTTGCATTGTGAACACGCAAAACTATGTAAACGTCATGAGCTATGTATGTGCCAGTTTTCGTAGACGAGGGGACGACGAGGGGACGACGAGGAAAGACCGTGCCGCTTGTGATCGTGTGGATCACTTTGTATTCTTTTCAACAACTGTTACAGCTCGCTGCTACGAAATCTGCATTCCTTTTCATTTTGAATTCCTTCTTGGTTGCAACAGCGCTCGGTTTCAAAGGGCAGCTGTCATTTCATGTTCTGGTTAAAAACTAACCAATACTTCTTCTTTAGATAAAGTTTACCAGGACTTTACTGACAGATGGTTGCTAACAATGGTTGAGAAAACCATTTTTCAACATGTTGCAGATAAAGTTCTGGTTAAGCGCTTAACCATACATTGATAAAACGGCCCTAAGTGATTATAAGACCTACAGTTTAATTTAGATACCAAATATGATTGTGATCTATTCACAATTTCTTCGAATAACGAATATTGAATTCCTTCGCAACATTTGTATACTCTCGCAACATGTTGCTAGAGAGTATAACAGTTTTGTTCACCTAATGGTTGTTTGTATCACCTAAAAATATTCGAGACAAATATAGAGTTATGTATATATAAAAGATCAGGATGATGAGATGAATTGAAATCCGGATGACTGTCTGTCCTTCCGGCCGTCCATCTGTGCAAGGTCTAACTTGAGTAAAAATTGAAATTGTCACAATTGGACGTTGTCAGGCCCACAAAACACAATTATTCTATAAAGTGTCATAAATATGATCCAAATCAAGATACAAAACTCTATTTTGTTCGTAGTCGCAAAGGACACTTGTGACTTAAAATTTTTTTAAAAGTGACCTTGGCCCCATATTCTACATGGTTTAATGTACATATCATCCACACTACTGAACCTCAGAAGAAAAACGCAAGCAAGTTGAGGAAACTTGGTAAAAGCGTTTGTTGACACTTAAAAGAGCGGAATCGGACCATTACCACGTCCAAAAAACGCAATTAATAGAAAACTACACGAAGATACAAAACCATTTGTAAGTAAAACGAATCGTATTAGGGATGTGAATGTGAGGTTTTAAAAATTTTGTAAAGTGGGAGTGGCCTCGCCTCCTAATAGGTTTAATGTACCGAAATTGTTTAACGTACATTTTTCGGCAGTACGAAAGGGCTCTATAGGAGCCGGTATCAGAATAGTACAATGGGCATGGCACCGACCACCTCTAGGTGAAATCCCATATCGTGACTGTATTACGGTGTGAAAATGGGCAAAATCGGACAAAAACCATACCTTCTTATATTATATTAGAAATTCGGAGAGAATATTTTTCTAATAATACGGTACCCTTGTGTCAAAATGTATAAAATTGGGTCAATACATCCCTTAGCTCCCATACACCTAATGTAAAGATTTTCGAACTTCCGGTTCACTTTATACCATATATATCAACATGTGAGATATCTTAAAGAAATTAAAATACTATCTCTATTTAATAAGAGTGTGTCCTTATGTCTAAAATGTATAAAATAGGGTCAATAATACCTCTAACCCCCTTATAGGAAGGATTTGAAACTTCCGGTTGCTTTTGTATTATTATTGTAAAATTATTGTTTAATGTAAAATATCGGTAAAATTTATCAAGGAATGTGTTGACAATGCGGGCAAGAACAGTCAGCTGATATTCAATTTATTACAAAATGTCTGAAATGAGAAAATCTTGGTTTGATTTTTTAAATTTGTAAACGGAATACTAATTTACTACACAAATATATTTATTTTGTTCATTTGAGGTCTAGAATACATAAAAATGAAAACACGCCTAATAATAAGTATGCTATAGTTTAATGGCAAAAATATGTGACATTAGTCTACCGGCAAAAACAATCAGCTGATATTCAATTTATTTCAAAATGTCTGAAATGAGAAAATCTTAGTTTGATTTTTTAAATTTGTAAACGGAATACTAATTTACTATACAAATATATTTATTTTGTTCATTTGAGGTCTAGAATACATAAAAATGAAAACACGCCTAATAATAAGTATGCTATAGTTTAATGGCAAAAATATGTGACATTAGTCTACGGGCAAAAACAATCAGCTGATATTCAATTTATTTCAAAATGTCTGAAATGAGAAAATCTTAGTTTGATTTTTTAAATTTGTAAACGGAATACTAATTTACCATACAAATATTTTTATTTTGTTTATTTGAGGTCTAGAATACATAAAAATGAAAACACGCCTAATAATAAGTATGCTATAGTTTAATGGCAAAAATATATGACATAAGTCTACGAATTACTTCAATTCCCATATACTACATTACATGATTTTTGTTATTCTAACAAACCTTATGACGAATATGGTGGTCAGTGTGTGAGTTATTTATATAGAAATTGCTTTAAAGTTTAATGCAACAAGCCCAGACCTTACTTTGCCCCAAAATACCCTATATAGTGATTTCCGACTTTCCAGTTGACTTTAAACCGTTTATGTATGATAATTTAATGAAAGTAAGTGGACAAGTCTTCCTTAAAATTATGTAGTTTCGCGTTGAGTATGAATGGAGTTGGTCCAAACTGTGGTATAAACCTTGGTTGACGTTATGCATATTAGCTTATTTAATTTAGCCTTTTCGGTTGAGTTTAAAATATAGCAATAAAACTGAGGGAGTCTATGACCTATAATATAACTTAATATAATACCAAATTCGATTGAAATTCTTTGACGATTTTGTCGAATAACGAATGTTGAATTTCTTCTCAACATTTTTTAATATAAAGTTTTGTCAACACCTGAAGGCATATTCCCGGATTTGATCCTTGCATGTAGCAAGAGTATGAAATGTTCGGTTATAACCGAACTTAGCCCAGCCTTACTTGTTTGTTTTGCAACACCTGAATATTTTCTCCGTCTATAATCTGACCAGTTTGCGAACTTTGCTCTTCCTTACTTGTTTATATGTAAATACAATTGGTAGCTTTCTTGTTATGAAGATTTTGTGCGAATGAACTTACCGGTATTTTAAACATAGTGTCAACGTCGAAATAATCATTTTTATGGTCCATTGTAACCGCATATGGTGCGGCGCTTAGATTTCGAACAGTCCGTGTTGCAATCAAAAACATCAAAGACACTAGCGTTACGGCGACAATAATTATTAAGGAGTCCGCACTGGTGAGCCAATCGCATAAGATCCACGAGCCTCGCCACATGTTCACACATACGATGCCGAATAGAGCTGTGTAGCTTCGCGAAATTACGTAATAAGTGAGGCGACGCTTATCAGGATTAATGTAACTTCGAAAACAAGATTGCGTGATTGTAAAGATGAAGTGACCCGAAATACCAATCAAAAAGGACATCAGCGCAGATAGCGGCATGCTCCGTGGGAACAATAAAACTCCCATCAGTTCCCAAGTTCCTCGCCAATAGGCGATTACGCAAGGTGCCACTATGACGCATGAAAGCACTGCGTCCAGTATTTCCAGAAATAATTCATGCAGGCTTTTGATATTTTCCTTCGGACTTAAATTAGTAATGTTATTGCTTTTCTCTGTTTTTTGTTTAGCAATGGACGGTGTACTTGCTTCCCTACTTAACATCATTTGTTATAATTAAGACTACGAGAAACGAGTGATTAATTTTATTTCTCAAGTTGGTATACTTCTTTTCTATATCGCCGTATTTAATCTGTCGTTATATATGTACACGTAATGTATATTATCTGTGAGTTACTCCGTGATCAATGTAACTAATCCGAAGTCGATGAAACGTCTATATGTAATAATTCATATCCAAAGCACTTCTGATGATGCAAAATCGAAGTCGTGATACACAGCTACGTTGTATGCATGCGATTGTCTTCATCTGCAAGCATCAACAGCCTGAAAAGTTAATTTATAAAACATTTAAATTAAATATTTTTAAACTCTCTAAAGCTAATCGAGGTAGATATAGGGTTATATTTTCGTATATATTGTATAAGTGATCAGAATAACGAGATGATTTGAATTTCGAGTGACTGTCTGTCCGTCGGTCTGTCGGTGCAACCGATATCTTGAACAAAAATTAAGATATTTTGTTGAAACCTTGTACATGCATACGAGTATGTTCTTTGGCACGAATGGGAGATTGACACGTCCACTAAACGCCATTAATCGAAAGCTTAGACAGAGATAACTTAACTCCACAATGATAAACAAAACTGTTAGTTGGCACAACCAATCCTATTAGGAAGGAGCATTTACAGTTTCAAAAGTTATAATAAAAGCGTGGCCCCTCCCCTATTATATAATATTTTTGTTCATATCCCCAAAACCACAAGAGCTATATCAATTAAGTTTGCTGAGGACAAATACTTTTAGCATGTTCACCGACTGTGGAAAGTGGGTAAAATCCGATGATAACTCCACTTTCATATAATGATATCATTGAAAACTACTAAAAGTGCGATAACTGACTAAATAAATACGTCAGAAACATTAAATTTCAAAGCTAAGACTTACTTACTACTTGCTCGAGAATTTTCAACCAAATTCGGTATATAAAATTTTCCTGACACTCATACATACATATATTACGGGGTGAAAATCAAGCCCACTTCCCATATTATACAATTATAAATTTCATCTTTTCCAGAACACAAATGAAGCTCCGATGAATATTTCTACATAAAACTTTGCAAAAATTGTGCCTTTAAAGTTTGCCGCCTCTTGACTAAAGATTGTCAAAATCGGATTATAACAGTTCAAGCCTCCAGATACCGAATATGTAGACTCCAGTGCCCATGGCTATTTTTCACCGAAAATATCGTTCAATCTGAGAAATATGTTATTAAAATTCGGAGAGAATCATTTCCTGATAACAGTATGCTTTTCTATCTAAATTGGGTAGAACCGTGCCAATATTTCCCTTAGCCTCCATATACCTACATAAAAATTTTCAAACCTCCAGTTGACTTTATACCGCTTAATAAAATTCAGAGAGAATAACAGTGTATTTTTGTACCTAGAAGGCTTTTCAAACATCCGGTTGACTTTACATATTATATATTGGTAAATATGTAAGGTATCTTAATGAAACTCGGAGAGCATATTTTTCTGGTAATGTTATGTCGTAATGCCAAAACATTTTAAAATCGGATTAATACTATCAATGTATCTAATATAAGAAACTTCCATTTGGTTTTATATCGTATATATCGGTAATTGAGATACCTTAGAGAAATGAAGTGAACGTACCTTTAACACTTTATATACTATAGTTTAGTACAGAAAATTTGTAAAGCCGGTCTATAAATTACCCCAGCCCTCATATACTACCTTTAGTATACTTTAGTAATAACAAAGGTAAATACAATCACTCCAGTTCCAATATATCCGATATAGTAATTTTCGACTTTCTACCTGACTTTGGACCGTACATTTAAGATAGTTTGATAGTGTAATGAAATTCAGTGCACAAGTGTTCCTACGAATTATGCAGTTTAGCGCTGAATTTGAATAAAATTGGTCTAAACATCATAATCCTAATACATATAATGAGTTCCAATTTTCGGATTGACGTTTTCCCAATATATTAAATTTCAACCCAATATATTAAATTTAGCCTCAAAGCTAATGCATTCAGCCCATCCCTTTCTCTGGCTCCAATATCCTATATAACGATTTCCTACTTTCCACATACCTTTAAACCATTTAGGTTGATCAAAAGGTGCGATACTTTAATCAAATTATATGAACAAGTTTTCTTAAAAGTTACGTATTTTACCGCTGTTCTAGACTATAGTTTAAACCTTTCACATCAACTCATTATTTGAAATTTAACCTCTTCGGTTGAGTTTATATCACATATTTCTAATTTAGGGATGATATTAATATAACTTTCGTGGACGTGAAGTAAAATATAGTAATAAAACCAATTTCCACAACAGCCGAATCTACGTTACCGGAATTGACTCGGTTTTTATCCGGTCAAAGGCTGATATTTTAGCGATCTAGCCCCGTTTGAATCGGTGAGTTTTAGTTAAGATTGTTTTCACTGGAGCAACGCCAACGAGCTGCCATTGAGCCCAACCCGGGCACTGAGGAATTTTTCTGCCAAGAGGCTCCATCCAAACTTCCATGCATTGCAACACATGCAATGGATGGAGCCATCTTAAGACCTGTTCAGGCCTTAAGATCCACAGGGGGTGGATCACGAGTTATATGGCCTTATGCTGTCAACACACTATTGCGACACCAGCCTCAACGGCCGTGCAAATTTCACCATATCCGCGCACTGCGCCGCCCCCCCAATCGAGTATCCAACAAAGGACCTCTATGGTCCTTCCTCGGCTGGAAGAATCGGGGAGCACCGCCCCAATTTCGCAGCCGAAGCAGCTGTTTTAACTAACTCAAATGGGGAGTGCATTTGAAGTCTTGTAACCTCTCCGCCGGTGGGAGTAAGCTTTGGACTATTGTCAAGGTCTTGTCAAATCCGAAGATGCATGACGACATCAAAAAACCAAAATCTTCCAAATCCATTGGCCCTGATGGAATTAACATGCTGTTGTTAAAGCATCCACCTTGACGAGTAAGTTTCCTAACCAAGGTCCTTAACTCAACAACCTCGCACTCTTCATGTACCCCATGTGTGAAAAGTCGAAAGAGTGGTCCCACTACTGAAGCCTGAAGCCGATAACTCCCCAGTACTGAATAAACTTGACGCCTCGCTACTCTTGACATTCACTCACTAACTGAGCCTAGCAGATGCTGGCGGTCTGCATGTCACTAACCACCTTTCTGCATGTCCAACGAACCCTACATATAAAATGTTCGGTTACCCCCAAATTTAACCCTTCCTTACTTGTTTTCTTTAGATATCCTTAATTACTTATATCCTATCAAACTTCACGTTAACTCGTTTTACTAATACATATCCTCTTATATTCCATTAACCAAAGTAACCAAGGTTGAATTTTCCTACGGATCACTTTTTTGTGGTAGGGGGAAGCAGCGAAAACCGGACGCGGAACTTTAATTCGCTAAACCTAATCCCCCCCAGATTAAGTATTAGTTCATTTAGTGTTCTAAAGTCTCCTGACTGACTCCTAATCTGTTGTAAGTATCTTAGTTTCGTCATAATTAGAGCAGACGCTTCGCTGACAGCTTTCAATTTTTCAGAGGACTGACACATATTTTCACCGTAACATTACCGCTGAGTGTAGATTTTAAATTTTCTCTTTTATTTAAAAAAACGGAGGCACTGAAAAAATACGTGTTCAGAGTCTTCTATCCAGTTCGGATCACTTATTTGATTTGCAGTGTTGTCGACCAACGTAGTTATGAAAAATGGACACAAATTCAACTTACTGTTATCAAGCTGTCTGTTAAATCTTTTGATCATTTTGGAAAGTTGTCTTAACCAATTGTTTTATTATGCCGAAAGATTACAAGCCACATGACCATTTCCCATGCATTGTAATGTATGCATGTATGTACACACAAAACATGAATGTGTATGCGTCAGAGTATTAGTTTATTGGTTGTCAACTTTACGCTTCACTCAGTACAGATTAATTTTGCATGTACATGTTTGGGAATTGTTGATTTATAGTGTTTAAATAAAAATCACTCTGTTGTTTATATGATAAGAGTAGATACAGTTTTATAGGTATATACAGAGTACACACATATGTACTACATGTACCTACATATGGTTGGAATTATGCGCCATCCCACCACACTATGTTTAATTTATAAGATGTGATAAAATAATTTCAGTTGCATCTAGTTATTTATGAGTTTGATTAAAAACATGTAAAATAAGTAAGGAAGTTCTAAGTTCGGGCACAACCTAATTTCATACTCTTGCAACTTGCAAGGATGAAATCCGAGGAAATACTTTTGGGTATTGGCAAAACTTTATTTTAAAACTGTTGCAAAAGAATTCAACATTCATTGTTCGACGAAACCGAATGGCTTACAATGAAATTATACTCAATTACTTTTACGTTACTCTCAATTTAATTTACTCTCCGTAAGCGAAAGTCATATTTAAATCATCTTCAAATATGATACAAACTCAACCGAAGAGTCTAAATTTAATAAATTGAGTTAATATTGAAAACGTCAAAGGATCGGAATTCATTATATTAGGGATATGAAGTTTGGACCAAGGTTTACACAAACTCTGGGCTTGTTGCCTTAACCTTTGGCATTGCTCAGGTATAGGCGAGAAGACGTATTCAAGCAATTTATAATAAATAACTCACACACTGACCGACATATTCGGAACGAAGTTTGTAAGAATAACGGAAATCATTGTACATAAGTAGGATATGCGAATTGGCTTAATTTGTAGACTAATTTCACATATTTTCGGCATTAAACTATAGCATATCCAATATTGTACGTTATTACATATTGACCAATATATATATTATAAGGCCAAAAGTAAGTTTGAAAATTTGATATTAGGTATATGATGCCTAAGGAATGTATTAACCCGATTTTATCTATTTTTGGCTACTACGTATGTTTAACAGAAAAATATGCTGTCTGAGTTTCATTAAGGTACCTCACTTACCATCACCAATATATGAGGAGTAAAGTCAACCCGGCTTCACTTATTTTCATACTATCGTAAGAGGTGTCTAAAGGATTTGCCTTCTGAACATTTGAGTTAGTTATTGCAACTTATAAGTTTTCGATTAATGGCGTTTTGTGGACGTGGTAGTATTCCGATTACGTCCATCTACTAATAGCAACCTTTTTATGGTGCCAAGGAATATGTTTATCAAGTATGTTCATGAAGATATCTTAATTTTTACTCAAGTAACAGCTTGCACGGTCAGACAGATGGACGGACAGACAGACATCCGGATTTCAACTTAACTCGTCATCCTGATATATTATATATGCAAAACTCTATGCATATCTAGATACGTTTAAGGCAACGCAAAGAATCATTGGATGAACAAAACTATTATAATCTGCAGCAAGAAGTTGCAAGTGACTAAAAATATAAAACCTACATATTTTGTAAACACACTTCCTACTCAAATTTAGATTACGACAATATCGCTTCGTTCCTCTTTGGATACCCCTCTGACAGATATTACGTCATAGAACATAAGTTTCATACGTTTTAACTTTAATTTCACATAAATACACCTATAATTAATATGTACATATCTCATAACATTGTTTTATCATCCATTTAATTAGCAATTTATTTTGACAGCTCTTTAAAAGTAATTTATTAAATATAGTGGAAATACTTCTCTGAGACAATCTTCCACTCGTTTTACTGAAACGTTTTCATTTACAATTAATTAAAATTTTATTTCGCGCGACTAAAAACGATTTACGTTTCTGTTTGCATTTTATATGAAAGTTTTACAGTTTTTCTATGTTGCATCATCCCATTCTTCCTTTTATATCTTTGCACGAACAAATCTTGTCTCTATCATTCTTGTACATTATTTGGAACTACATAATGAAAAAAATTAGCAGTACTTTTATACATATCTTTATATATAATAAAAATGAATTGTTGCACGTTAGTTTCGCTAAAACTCGAGAACGGTTGAATTTATTTGGCTAATTTAATCTTGAAACATTCTCGGAAGTCCAGGGAAGGTTTAAACGGAAAATTTTATGTTTAAATGTGGAAAAATTGTGAGAAAAATATTTAAAACGACAGTTTTATTTTTCCATACAAACTGATGTTCATCCAATGCTGTTCGTTTGTCTCGCTAAGACTCGAGAAAGGTTGGAAACGGAGGAATAAATGAAAAACAAATATTGCGAATAAGATAACAAAAAGAAAATTTTATTTGAGTCGACAACAAAAAAAAAACATAATAATAATAATAATAATATGAGGGTTTTAATTGTAGTTAATACATTTTTGTCATTGAATTTAAATATTTTGATAGTTGTAATTGATTGGAATGATGATTCAATTACCATCTGTAACCATTATAACGTTATTAAGCAACTGAGAATAGTTGATGGACATCTGTATCCGACTCATGGTGAGACGTGTTAGAGTTTCTCTATTAGGGTTTCTCGAGAATGGTTCGAATTTTCATCGTAGTACAGTACAAGCTCTGAACAGTGGATTTGGTTAAATTTACTTTCTTGATGCTCCCGGGAGTACTAGAAAAACGTTAAACGAAACACCAGTTTGCAACATAACAAAAAATAGCGCTATGGCAAAAAATCTCCCGATATTCAAATTGAAAATTTGGGACGAATGCATAATGGCCTACAAGAGGTCGCTGGAGGTATTAGACAGAACTTTAAAATATTTACGTGACTGTCAAAACATTTTTAGTGGAGCCATGATTCTGTCGTCAGATGATTTTTGCCAGACTTTTTTAGTTATTCTTCGATCAACTGTTGCTGACGAACTAATCGTCATGCCTACAATCATCTAATTTGTGGCGACACGTAAAGAAACTCCAATTAAAGATCAAACTGCAATTATGTTTTCGAAGCAATTAACATCTCGACCGGATTAATAACATTTCTCTCAGACACTTCACAGGCTGGAAAGAGGAGCTTATTTAGCGCATTTTGCCGGACATAAAACAACAATTCGTATATAATATAATAACCATAATAGGCCGAGTGAACGAGCAATATTGGCGTCAGAAAACAAGGATATCGGTGATCTCTATTCGACAAATTAGAATTTCCTTCCAGGAGAGTTGTTTAGTTACAACCACGATGACGTATATGACTATGCCCCAAAATTGTTTAATTCAGTCTAAATTAAAAATAGGTGTAACATAAATTAAGCTCGACTTTGCAATGGAAGGAGACTGGCTGTAAAGAAGTTAATGAATACCGTCATCGAAACCAAGATCATCAAAGGAAAGTATTGATACCGCGTATACCGATGACTCCAAAGGATTTGACATTCGCATTTAAGCGTTTACAATTTCCCGTGCGTCTGGCTTTTGCAATGTCCCTCAATAAATCGCAAGGCCAGTCGTTTCAAGTTTGCGGAATCATCTTTATATATTTACGCACCGCAAAAAAGGCAAAAATATAGTTTATAAGAAATCTTTAAAGAAATAATATGTATAACCAGTTACTATGTACAGCAGTGGTCAGCTTCGGACTTGAATATAATATTAATAAAATTAAAAATTTAACATTTTATGTTTATTTGTGCCTAATATATGTACATATATATGTACATAAAAAAAATGTGTACGCGTAAGAATATTTTCACTGTATTGAAAAATTTACTATAATATAATTTAATGTATACCTTAGCCACAAAACCGCGTGGCTGGGTCTGTTGATATTATAATAATTTCGAGTGCTAAAGCATTATGTAAGTTGAAGATATCAACCCGGAAACACTTTTCATTAAGTTGAACAATTTATGAGAGTTTGCTGTTGTTTTTCTGAAGAATTTTCTACCTTTCTTTAAGGAAACAAATGCTTGCTTCGAATGGTGATTAATTTCAATTTAGCCGAAAGGCTACCATTACTCTCGGAGGTTTACTACTCTCAGCTAAAGGGTAGTCGTTTGAATGGGACTACATTACTGTTGGCAAAACCTTACATTAAACAAGTAAGAAAGGGATAAGTTTATTTATTTATAAAAATTTTATACTCTTGAAAAACATTTAATGGATTACACAAATTTTTGTTATTCACTATAGGTGTATTGGGACTACACTACTGTTGGCAAAGCCTTACATTAAACAAGTAAGGAAGGGCTAGGTTTATTTATTTATAAAAATTGTATACTCTGGAAAAATTGAATGAATTACACACATTTTTGTTATTAATTATAGGTTCATAGGTTCACTAAGTTTCATTATAATATTTTACTTCATATCCGAGATATTTATATTAAAATTAATGAGATACATATACATATGTGATACACACTGAACAGAAGAGGTTATTTTTAATATATGACCCAGAGAATTGAATCTCATTACATTAGGGATGTGAAGTTTAGACCAGTGTTTGAAATCCCGCGTCGGCACTTTACGCACAATCGGCTACTTTTTGCCACTATTTGACAAAAGACGAAAGTATGCATATACTTATATCTAAAATCTCTTAGTAGTAAAAATTTTATTTGCGACTTAAAGAGTACGATAATTTGTGTTACTGAATTTTTGAATAAAATGGTTCATTATAGAAAATTTATTCGAATTTGATTAATTTCGGCACTCTCAACTACAGCACATTTTTTGGACTAAATTATACACAATTAAAAATTATCAAATATCATCACTGGCTTAGAAACATTTTACTAAAATTTAGCGTTAAGCTACATAATTCTTAAGAAAACTTGTGCACTATATATCCTTACAATATCACATTTCTGACAAACATGTACGTGATTGGACCGGTCAGAAATCATTGCGAGTATATCGGATATGTTATATTGGACTGGAGCTGGACTTATTGCACTAACCTTTACTTTAATATCCTTTTCCAAAATATACTCAAGGACATGTTTGTATGCAATTTTGTCAAGTTAATTCACACACTGACCGACATATTGGGCACAAAGTATGCTAGAAAAAGGAAAGTCATTATAGATAGTATTTAGGGCTGTGGTAATTCGGGGACCGATTTCAAACATTTTCTGTATTAAACTATAGTATATACAGTGTTATATAATATGTTCACCTCATTTTCCTAAGATTATTACATATTTACCGATATATACGGTATAAAGCCAAACGGAAGTTTTAACTTCGTATATTGGATATATAGGGGCTAGGGTTGGACTGTTTTCATGAATTTTTTCATAAGACGAAAAAGATCCTCTCCAATTTTTATAGGGAGAAGTGTTCAATATTACATCTCACATATTGACCGATATTTTTGGTAAAGAACCATAGGCACTGAAGTCTACATATCACATATTGGGTATATGAGGGCTGGAAAAAGTGGAATTTTTAAACGTGAGATGGATCACCTTAAACACACTATTTTAACGAAGTTGTATTGCGATATTACATCAATGTTTGATATACATAGTTGTAGTCCGATTTCGCCAATCTTCATAACGTAATAACGGGTGTTTTTTCGAGGTATAGAACTTTAAGTTGGCATTACTATTCAAGATGGCGACCGATTTAACAACTGTCAAGTGATTTATTTTCAGTTCGATTTTTTTTTTTTAGCGATGAATTGCACATCTGGTTAAATGGCTACGTCAACAAACAAAACTGCCACTACATCCAGAAAAACTGACTGCTTGGTGCGCTATATGGGCTGGTGGAATCACACAGTTCGTGCCACAATCGATTTGTGCCACACGTTTGGTGACCGCCTAATTTCACGTTTTGGACCTGTGACCTCCAAGATCTTGTGAACACCGCTACACTACTTTCTGTGGGGTTAAGTAAAGTCATTGGTCTATGCGCATAAGAAACAAACGCTTAGCTGTTTGGAAGTTAACATTCGCCGTGTTATTGCCGATATACGGCCACAAATGTTGGAAAAAGTCATCGATTTTTAGTTTTCTTCATAACCGTTATATGGAGGATTGGATTTATCGGATTTTTCAACTGTATAAAGAGAAGCTAGATAGACTTATCCCCAGCAAGTTTTGTTGATATGGCTTTGGTGGCTTGATATATACACTTATTAGCAGTGGTTATTTTAACTGAAGATGTCCCTCTATACTTTGATATATTGTACAAATTTTAGTTTTGTATTTCAATTTGTGGCCTAATTATAGCACTTTATATTTATACATTTAACGGCATGTCCAATTCCGCCCGTCTGCAATACCGACCTCCTCAGGGTGCCAAGGAACACGTGTATCAAGTTATCAAGATATCTAAATTTTTACTCAAATTGTAATTTTCACGGACGGGCGGACGGATGGGCAGATAGTCATCCAGAATTTAACTCGTTTCGTCATCCTGATCATTGATTTAACTATATATGGTATTTATAACCTTAGACCAATTTCAAAGCATTTAATAAAATATAATAGTATAAATAATATTATATAAATAGGCAAAATCGGATAATAACCGCACCCACTCCCCATAAAACGGTTTTGTTAAAATCTACTAAAAATGTGATAAATCAATAACTTAATGCGTCAGAGAAATTCAATTTTACATCCACGATGGCACATGAGAGCCTTATAAAAACTGGTGTCAAGATTGAACGATAGGCATGGCACGCCCACTTTTATGTGAAATCTTATACCACGGGACCTGCTAAATCGATTTTAACCAAATTCGGTTCATAAAATTCGTCTGATATTTCTATATCACAGTGAGAAAATGGGGGAAACCGGATGAGAACCACGCCTACTTCCCATATAACACCCATATACAAATAAAACAGCTTTACATGAATAGTGCCTTTAAAGTGAGCCATCTTATGACTAAAAATTATCCAAATCGAGCCAAAACTGTTCAGTGCATACCTCCTAAGCCGCTAAAGCTATAATAACAAAATTCACTGAGAACAAATATTCTTAGCACCTCAATCGACATCGATGAAATTGAGGGAAATCGGGAGACAATCCGGCCCACTCTCCATAAAACGGTATTGGTAAAAACTACTAAAACCGCGATAAATCAAGTACTAAACACGCCAAAGGCATAACGTTTTATCTCTCATATTTCTATGTTATAGTGCGAAATCGGATTACAACCACGCCTATTTCCCCATATAATATCATTTTAAATTTAATCTGATTCTTTCACTTTTCACTATGCAAATCAAGCAACAATGACATTCCTACATTACGAAAATGGGCGAAATCATCAAAAACCACTCTTACTTCCCATAAAATACAGTTTTAAATTCCGTCTGATTTTTTTACTTTCCAGTAAGCCAATCAAACATCAATGAGTGTATCGGGATAAAACTTTGCACGAATAATGTCGTTAAAGTATGCCACCTTACGACTAAAAATTGTCTAAATCGAATTAAAATTCGTGGACGCCAGTACCTATAGTTGCCTTTTTACTGCAAGTACTTAATACTTACTGAGAAAACGTTTTTTTCGAATAACAGTGCATTTTTCTGCCTTAAATAGTTAAAATCGGGTGAAAACTTGCCCTATAACTAATATCAGGATTATCAAACATCCGGTTGACTTAACTCCTTAGATATTGCTGATGGTATGTGAAGAACCTGAATGAAACAGAGATAATCTTTTTCTAATAATAATATGTAGTAATAACAAAATAGATAAAATGGGGTCAATACTACCCCTATATGTTATAGTTTAATGCCGAACGTATGTGCAATTGGTTCACGAATCACCCAAACTCCCATGTACTACATATAATGATTTTCGTTATTCTAACCACCCGAATATGTCGGTCAGTGGATGAGTTATATATTTATAAAATTGCTGAAAATATTTTCTCGAGCATACCTGAGTATTGTTAAAAGTCAAGGCAATCAGTGCAGACCTTTTCTACTGCCAATATACTCTAAAACACGGTGATCCATTTCGAGGTTTCTTACTTTTTTAAAGAAAATAACACAGAAAACTAATTTTTGATTTGATTTAATATGGTGTGTTTATTATCATTCGCAAAAATTCTTTTGCATTTGTTTTTTGAAATGTATCTCTTTCAAATGTTGGCCGCGGCTACGTCTCAGACGGTCCATCTGTTGAGTCCAACTTTCGATGGCTCTTCTGAACAATTCGACTAGTAACTGGCGATTGACACGTGTGATGTTTTGCTCCAAGACCTGAATCGAAGCGGGAGTGTTCTCTAAATAAATCCATAGATTGATGCGTTTTGTTGAAACCCGAGATCACGAGCTTCAAATTGGCGCGATAACGGTCGCCGTTGACACTTACATTTTCACCGGCATCAGTTGGGAAGAAATATTAATCGATGATTCCACCGGCCCACAAACCACACCAAACCGCTGTTTTTTCTGGATGAATTGGCAGCTCTTGAATCTCTTCAGGTTGCTCTTCTCCTAAATGCGACACATTTTCTTATTGACATACCCATTGAGCCAGAAATGAGTCCCATCGCTGAACAAAATTTGGCTCGAAAACGTTGGATCTTTTTGGAGCTTTCTAATAGAGCGAAGCGAAGTCGCTTGGGGAGTTCAAGTCTTGCATAAGCTGTATTTTGTACGCTTTCAATTTAGGATCTTGACGAAAATTCACCAAATCGTGCCATACGCCAGTCCGAGTAGCTGCGAACGGTTTTCGTGTACACTCTTAGCTACGGCCGCTACATTTTCTTCACTGCATTCTGGACGTGATCTATTCGGTCGAATATTGTCCAAAAATTAATTCTAGGTCTGAAAATAGGTGACGCTGTTGGGAATAGTACGCTCAGTAGGCCGATTTTATTGACCATAAGTTGAGCGAAGCGTGCGAAACACATTCTTTACAGACGTGAATTTTTGTAAGAAAGTTAAACGATTGTGAGAACTAAATCTCAATAGGTGACCACGAGGTTACACAGGAAATACAACACGTGGATGGTCTACCCGTCCAATCTGCATCAGCACGTTCACAACAGCGTCCCACGGTTTCCCAACAAAATACGACGGTAAACGCGCATCAGCAATAACCACTCACAGAACTCAGTGCCGAACCAGCAGTAATTATGCATCAGGAGCGCGGCCGGTTATACGCCTTAATCAAGCTTAGCGGATTATTGACACCGGCGCCTCAAAAAGTTTCGTTTCGTAACGAGTTGCCGAACGTATGAACGCAACCAGGAGTGGTAAGAAGGTAACCGTAGCCATGCAAATACAAATAGCCGACGGTACCATTAGCAAGATTTATGACGCCGTAAAGACCAACATCGAACTCGGACAGTCATCGCTACAAACAGTATTACATATCATGCCCGGTGCGATTGATGACGTCATACTTGGATTAGATACACTGTGGAGCATGGGAGCTAAGATATCCTGCGGAGGTCCCCAGGTAGTGCTGACAGCGCTAGATGCTCAGCAAACAGTGGCCTTCTACACCATGCCATCAGAAATGGTATACAACGCAACCCCAACTACACCAAGTAGCCGACACGTAAGCTAAAGTGCAGGAGGATTAATAGAGTCAAGCCTACTTCGACCACCAACCAGAGAAACGAAGCGGCCCGCATACGCGACTTCTTAGCGGAGGAGCTTCAAAAATTTGAAACCATGAGTGGAGTGACGACAGTGGCGGAGCATAAAATCACTATAACCGACAACCGCCCCATCAAGCAACGATATTTCCACGAAATCCAGCGATGCAAGCTATTATCAACAATGAGATCGATGAGCATATTAGACAAGTTACGGCAAGCAAGGTATATTAGCAGTCTGGACCTCAAGAACGGCTACTGGCAGATACCTTAGGAGCAAGGCTGCCGTACATACACAGCCTTCACCGTACCTGGGCGTGGCCTATTCCAATGGCACGTCATGCTATTCGGTTTACATTCGGCACCTGCGATGTTCCAGAGGGTACTCGACCAGGTCATAGGCCCTGAGATGGAACCACACGCCTTTGCTTACCACGACGACATAATTGTCATAGGCTCTACATTCGAGGAACACCTTCGAATCAATCCTGAGAAATGTGAGTTGTTAAAGAAGGAACTCCGGTATTTAGATCACGTGATCAGTAACAAAGGCATTCACACTGACCCCGAGAAAGTAGCAGCAATCCAGGAGCTGAAGCCCTCAACTGGCCAAAGGAAGTACGCCAATATCTTGGGATAGCCTCCTGGTACCGCCGCTTTGTATCCGACTTCGCGACGGTGAGCCAGCCATTCACTGCCCTCTTAAAGAAAGGGGACATGGAAATAGAGAGCTGAGCAACAAGAAGCATTTGAAAGCATCAAACACAAGTTAATAGAGGCTCTCGTTCTCGCATGTCCGGATTCCGGACCAACTATTCGGCAACCGAAAAGGAGTGCCTCGCCATAGTCTGGGGAATCCGGAAAATAAGACTCTACCTAGAGGGATATAAATTCAAGGTGATAACGGATCACATATCACTGAAGTGGCTGAATTCAATAGAAAGCTCTTCCGGTCGTATAGCACGATGGGCTTTATAATTACAGTAACATACTTTCGACATCGAATATCGCAAAGGGAAACTCAACCTAGTAGCGGACGCACTGTTCAGCCACTGGAGACCATCGAAAAACGACGATGGTGGCGCCACAATGCAACTGGTGGCGGAAGCGAGTAGGGAAGTACGCGCCAACCTCGAGAAGTACGCGGACTACATAGAAAAAGATGGACAACTCTATCGCCACATTCCGTGTCGATCCCAGGATGAAGAGGCTGTACCCTGGAGACTATGTGTGCCTAAATCCTCCGCCTAGGAGTTCTGCAAGAGAACCACGATATACCTAGCGCCGGACATATGGGTATACGCCGGACAGTAGCCCGGGTGGCTAACCGATATCACTGACCAGGGATGTTTCGCGATATTAGCCGTTACATACGTCAATGTAAGTCCTGCCAGAAATACAAGGAAGGTCAGCAGAAACCAGCAGGAAAGATGCTTTCGCAGGTGGCACAAGAACAGTTTGCCACAGTTTGCACTGACTTCATTGGACCCTTACCGCGATCTACGCATGGTAATACTATGTTATTAGTATTCTTCAACCGCTTCAGCAAGTGGGTAGAATTGGTCCCCATGATGCGCGCTACAGCAGAAAGACTTCGTCGCACATTCAGAGAACGAATCCTCGCAAGATTTGGCATCTCGAACATTCTTCTTTCGGACAAAAGCGTTCAATGTAGGAGTACGTAAGCAATTCACTGCACCTTACACCCCTCAAGAGAATCCCTCGGAACGATCCAATCGGACAATCAAACGAATTATAGCACAACTCAGTAAAGCCCGACACCAGCGATAGGACGATTTTCTTCCAGAGATCGAGCTCGCAGTGAATACCAGCATTTCGGCCTCCACGGGGTATAGCCCGGCATTCCTCATACAAGGACGAGAGCCGCGACTGTCTAAGGCCCTCTTCGACGAAGTTAATATCGGCACAGGTATGACACCCACGACGGCTGAAGAAAAGTCCAATAGGATGCAGGAAGCCTTTAAAATAGTTCGGCAAAATATGGAGAGGACGACAACGGATCAAGTCCGCCATTATAACCTGAAATGCAGAAAATGGACCCCCGCGATCGGAGAATTAGTTCTCGCGAAAGAGCATCACCTCTCTAAAGCCACTGAGGGTTTCGCCGCAAAGTAAGTCCCGAAGTATGATGGGACTTATTCAATTCTCAGGTATATTTCACCAGTGATCGTCCAACTTCGAAAAATTGACGGTGGAAAAAGAAAAGCAAATATCAGCGAATTGAAACCATACCACATAGCCGTAAGGTTTAAAAAAATAAAATAAATTAAAAATAAGAATAAAAAAATATTTGTATGAGCAAATTTGGTGACCAATCGTGAGGCTCCTTCTGATTCTTTCAGCGATCTGTGGGAAGGCCTTTAGTCCTGTTCCGTTTGCGTCGGCAATGGATATTTTTATGCCTTCAGGTGGAAGCTGTACCTCCGCGGATGGTTGTGACAAAGTCGGTGACTCTAATATTTCTGCGTCATTGGTCATATTCACAGTTTACTTTGAATGGCCTGTATGTCTTGTCTTGCTGAGAGCTCGCGGGTCCAATGAATGGAGACGGTCACTTATATTGTATTTGAATGCCATTAATGTAATCAGTAAAGACCTTTCCTTAGGCCCAATATAGACAGTATAGTAATATCTAAAAATGTCGATTTTATAAATGGGCGAGTTCGGACCATTAAGACGCCTACAAAATGACGTTAATCGAAAACATATATAATGCTTTAACTAAGCTCCAAATTAAGATACAAACTGTAATTTTGTACAAGGGATACATGGTGAGGGCCGCCAGTAGGGTAAAATTTTTTAAAAAGTAGCCATGGTCCTACCCCTTGTAAACATATTTTGTAAACCTCTAAAGCTAAATCAACCAAACTTATTAAGAACAAATCTCATCCAATAATGGTTATGTTAAAATCTATCAAAAGTGCGATAACTCACTAAATAAATATGTCAGAGGCATTAAATTTTAAATTTATAACAATTTTAAATTTCATATGTATCCTTCACTTTAATATATATAATTCAAGAACCATTGAATGTATCCCAATGAATCTTTGCACAAATACTGCCTTTAAGGCATTCTATATCACGTCTAAAAATTGTAGAAATCGGACCATAACTTTTCATGCTCACAGATACCGAATACGTAACCGCATATGGCATACTTTTTACCACAAATATCGGCAATTTATGAGGTAGTACGGATTATTTCCTGAAACGTATGCCTTTGCCTTTGTGTCAAAAATAATAAAATCAAGTAATACTTTCCCTAGTCCTCTTATTCTTTGGTATTATTGTGTCGAGATCGGGCCATTACTACCTCTAGCCCCCATACACCTAATATAAGGATCTTCAAAATTCCTGTTGACATTATATCATATATTTCGGTCAATATATGAGACGTCATCATCTTTGACTTGTAATGTAATGTCGTGGCGAAAAAATTAGCTCACATCGGGTCAATGCTCAAAGCCTCAAATACCTAATATAACGGTTTAAAACTTCCGGTTGGCTTTATACCGTATATATTGTATATATGCATGAGAGCGGAATGTAAATGACGTGGGATATCCCTGAAAATTGGACTTATCCCCTATATATACACTTGAATATATTTGAAATATTCTAAACTAACTCAAAACCACGGTCGAACACAATTGTTTATAAATATTTAGAATATTTTTATACGCTCGACATGTTACTAGAGTGTAATAGTTTTGTTCACCTAACGGTTTGTATCACCTAAAACTAATCGAGTTAGATATAGGGTTATGTATATTTAAATGATCAGGATGAGGAGACGAGTTGAAATTCGGGTGACTTTCTGTCCTTCCGTCCGTCTGCGCTAGTTGTAACTTGAGTAAAAATTGAGATATCTTTATGAAACTTGACACATGTTTCTTGGTAGCATAAGACGGTTGGTATTGCACTGCCACGCCTACAAAACGCCATTAATCCAAAACAAATAAATTGCCATAACTAAGCTACACAATAAGATACAAGACTGTTATTTGGTATACAGGATCACATTAGAGAAGGGCATTTGCAGGTAAAAAAATTTAAAAAAAGTGGGCGTGGTAATAGTTTTACTGTCCATATCTCACAATTCACTGAGAACGAAGTTTTTAACACCTCTATCGACAGTGTGAAAATGTGTGAAATCGGGCGACAACGCCGCTCCCCTAACGGTACTGTCAAAAACTACTATAAGCGCGATAAATCAAACACTAAACACGTCAGAAACATTAAATTTTATATTTGGCATGGTATGAGATGACTTTTTAGGAACCGCGTTCAAAATTAGACAGTGGGCGTGGCACAGCCCACTTTTAGGTAAAAACCCATATCTTGGGATCTGCTTAACCGATTTCAACCAAATTCAGTATATAACATTCCTCTCATACGTCTATGTTATAGTGCGAAAACCGGATTACAACCACGCCTATTTCCCATATAACACCATTTTAATTTTGATATTTCACTTTCCACTATGCAAATCAAGCAACAATATTTTTATCGGGATAATACTTTGTGTGAGCGTTAAAGGTATGCCACCTTGTGACCAAAAATTGTCTAAATCGGATCGGATCAATATTTCCTTTAATATAAAATTTTACCAACACCTACAGTACTCTCCCGAGCTTTGATCCTTGCAAGTTGCGAGAGTATAAAATGTTCGGTTACACCCGAACTTAGAACTTCCTTACTTGCTAATAGTTGGATTTTAGTTTGATTTTTTACATTACCAAAAATTATAACTTAAAAGCTAGATGTGTGCAAAACCATGTACAGAAATTGAGTAATGATAACATTATTCAAATAAAAACAAAAGAGAACAACGTATTTCTAACTTCATAAAATGTCATTAAAACATGTTCTCGAGTATAATGGAGCAACACCAAATATTACTGCAATCCGTCCAGACCTTTCTATAGCTCCAATATATTCGATAGTGTGATTACCGACTTTCATATGTGTCATATTTCATCGAAATTTTTCTTAAGCTATACATAATTGTAATCGAATAATGTTAAATTACGCAACATTTTTATACACTTGCAACATATTGCTAAATAGTATATTAGTTTTGTGCACGTAAAGGTTGTATGTACAACACAAATAAAGCACATCGAGATTGATATAGAGGTATATACTTGCACATATGTGTATATAATAATGAGTGACTGTCTGCCCGTTCACTTCAAGTGATGAATTGAGTAAAAATTAAGATGTCGTGAGGAAACTTGATACATGTGTTTGTTGGCACACAAGAGAGGTTAGTATTGTACAATAGATGAACCACAAAGCGTTATTAATAGAAAACTTATAAATTGTCATAACCGGCCGCCAAATAAGATACAAAAATGTAATTTGGTGTTTCAAATCGAATTAAAGACGGGCACGTGTGGTTTGACAATTATTAAAAAGTGGCCATGACATTACCCCCTCATATCAAAGTTCAAGCTATATCACCCAAATTTGTACAGGAAAAATCCTTTTATTTGTATACCACTAAACATGAGTATAAGAGGGTTTTGTAGGAGCCGGGGTGTAAATTGGACAATGTTTGTGATACCGTCCAAATTCGATACATAACATTATACTGACATTCATATAATATGTTAGAGTGCGAAAATTGGCGAAATCGGGCTACAACCACGCCTACTTCTTATATTGTACAACACACGTATGTCGAAGATGACGGTCAATCTCTGAGATATATATTAGAAATTCGGAAAAAATCCTTACCTGATAATAGTGCTGAATCGGATCTCCATGTACCTGATGTAAAGATTTTCAACTTTCGGTGGACTTCATAGCGCATTAATAAATTCAGAGTGAAGCTTTTTCCAATAACAGTGTATATTCGTGAAACCTGCGCGTGAAAACCTGCCCTAGCCCCCATATAACTAATAGCTTTACTTCTAAATATTGGTAGTATGTGAGGTTTAATAGTTTAATGTTTTAATATTTATACTCTAATTACAGAGTACACTTTTTTTTTATTACAACAATGTTCCTATTACAAACACACTTTTAGTTTAGGAATATTTAAATTACAATACAATACACACTTTTAGTTTTACAGCATTACTCAATGTCAGAGCACTCTTTTCGTTTTTCCACATGAGTGTTCAAAGTCCAGTCCGCATGGTCGTATTTCTCCGTCCCACAACTCGGCCATTCCTGACTACCTATTCGCCTTGAATAACGTTACCACCTTTTCATATAGTCCGCAGCGGTCGGTGTTAGCTTAGGTCCCTCATCATTTCCCACTCCTTCTACTTCGTATCGATCGTGTTTCAATCTTTTTAAAACCTTGTATTATCCCAAGAATTTGGGTCGTAACTTTATCCCGCTTCCAAATTGTGTTCGTCTAATTGCAACCAAGTCATTTACGTTATATTCAATTTCCTTTTTACGTTTCTTATTGAATGACTTCCTATTTGCTTTTTGACTTTTCCGTATGTTTTCTTTAGCTACTTCATGCAACTTATCACGCCTATCGTTTAACTTACTACTTCATTTTCTAAAATTCCGTTTAACGCAAGGTCCTCGTTTACTCGCATGTCACAACCTGTCAAAATCTTAAATGGGGCCTGTTTTGTACTTCGACTAAGAGAATTATTTATAAACTGCTGAACCTTTCCGATATACTTGTACCACTGTGAGGCATTCGGGTGAGATAATTTCGCAAGCATTGGGGTTACTACCATATGAATTCGTTCCACCTGTCCGTTTTCTGCTGGCACCGCCGTTTTAATAGATGTCGAATATTATTATTATATTATTATCATCGCAATAACTTTTGAAAGCTTGTGATGTAAATGCTGATCCTTTATCAGATATATTGGCTTGCTTTGAAAGCACATTTTAAACCACCTCCGCACTTGTATCTTTTGTTGGGTAAAGCCACACGAATTTTGTAAATGCATCGATCACAACTAGGATATATTTGTACTGTTTCCCGGTCGTTGTCATTGGGCCTACATGATCTATGTGAAATGTCCCTAAAGGATAATCTTCTTTCTCGATTGGCGACAAAAATCCTTCCAATTTATCACTCTTTGTGTTCATTATTAAACATTCGACACAACTGCTTACTATATTTTTTACTTTTTCCTCGAGCCCTGGAATGTAATAGTATTTTCCAATTCATTCATTCATTCATCTTTTACTTGTGCCTTTTATAGTCTATGCTGTAACGATTCGTCTATTGACATACGCGCTAGACTACTTAAAGCATCGACATGCTTCATTTTAGAGCCTGACCTATGTTCTATAGTATAATTAAATTCTTGGAAAAACAATACCCACCTAGCTACCCGTGGCATAACGTTTTTTTTTCTTAAATGTCATAGCAAATGCGTTGCAATCTGTTATGATTTTGAATTCTAAACCCAACAAATACCCTCTGCTATTTTCGATTATATACCCCAAAAAATTTACTTTACGTTTCAAAAAATTACACTTTTTCCACTTAATCTGTAGTCCAGCACTGCTGCTGTAAGAACTTCCTAAAGTTTTATTAACCCCTCCTTTTCGTCTATAGATGGAATAAATAAGTCATCCATATAAGTGACTGCACTTCCCTTATCTTTTAGTTCCTTAAAAATCGAATGGATAAACCTGCAGAATACTGCTGGTGAATTAGAGATGCCAAACGGCACAAATTTAAATTAAAATTGACCTTTCATTGTAACAAACGATGTAGGTATATTTTCTAGGGCTTTCTTCGACAGGAATATGCACAAATCCGTTAGTCTGATCTAATGTGGAAATAATTTTATATCCCTGGAGTTTCTTAACTATCTCGTCCATCAATGTCATTGGGAAATTATAGCGCAAATTTGTCTCATTTAATTTGCGATAATCGCAACATAATCGCTTTGTTTTGCCCTTTTTAGTCACAAGCACAATCGGCGACGCGTAAGCGTATACACCTGGGGTAATAATATCTTCATCTAACCATTGCTTTACTTGAGCATCTATTATTATTTGATCTTGAAACGATACGCTCCTGGGTGGCTGATGTATCGGTACATCATCTTTTAAAATAATTTTCATTTCCACTGGGGAAAATTTTATTCCCTTTGGCTTATATTGAGCAATCAGCTTTTCCACTTTTAACATTTCCCCCTTATCCTGATGTGACAAATCATACATTCGCTTCGGCGCCTGCTCTTCTATACAAATTATACTAAAAGCTAATATTTCTGACTCTTCTGTGATTTGGTCATCATAGACTTTGCTGTTTTCGAAACTGCCCAACGTGACCACTTCCGCATTACCGATTCCACCCAGCACTCGTTTATTATTGTTTGGTTTAACAATAAAATTCAGCTTATCAACTGTGTCTGCCCAGATCAAACACAACCAACTGCTCGTATCTATCAAAGAAATAAAAATTGTGTTCCCTTCCTTTACTATTTTAAATTTTCGTCGAAAATCTGCAACTGAAGGTTTGAACGTTACTTCAGTTATTGTGTTCAAATTATCTTTTTCACTTTTGATTTTAACCATTGGACATTCGTAGCGCTTATGGCCTATCTTGTTGCACTTATAACATCTAATTTGTTGATTTGTGCAATTCTGATACAGATAGACTTAGTTCTAGGGTAGGTTATGAATATGAGCCAATGTAATTGTGAGAGTCATGTTTGAAATCTAGTTTTTTAACATTCTGTTTATCGATAATAATATTTCATACAAATGCGGTGTGTCAACCAACTCATTCTTTTTTGCTTTAATTATTTCATTTATCATATCTGTGAGTTTATTAATTTGTTTCTGTGTTTCTGAATTAATTATTATTTGCCTATTATTTGCATCGACTAACCATTTAACTTTTTTAAAATCGGCCGCATCTGGCGTCCCGGCTATTACCTGAGTGCTGAGCCCAGGAAAGCCAGACTTCTTGCCATTCTATGGTGCACTTTTATTATTGATTTGTGCAATTCCTTGCTATGTGTGAAGTTTCGCCACATTTGAAACATGTCCGTTGGATATTTTCCTTCCCCTCTTCCCTGATATTGACTCCTTTCACAACTTCGACTTTTGATTTGTTTGTATCTAATTCTTTCATACATATTTATTTGCTCTTTTAATTCCCTTATACTTCTTGCTTGGTACAAAACCGTTTTGTTCACTTTTGAATCGGGTATGCCTAGTATGAAATTATCTATTACACTCGCTTCCTCCGATTTTGCTTTGAATGAATGTCCTAGCTGCTCCTCTGAGAAGCTGTTTTGCATAAATAAATTTATGGATTTCCGACCAGCCCATTATATGTGCATTTTCTTCAAAAGATTCTTCCATTGCCTTACCTCCTGTCCGTCTGTACCGTTAAATTACGCCAAGCTTTCCTCAATTTCTCTAAAGGTGAAATGAGGGACCGTGGATGACAGCGGACCTCTATTCGACACGCTTTCATAAAGTGGCACCACTGTTTCGTAATCGCTGTCACTTACTTCTCTTAACTTCTCTTTTAACAATATAATTTTAAAAATTTTGACCTGTTAATTCGCTATTCCTGGAATTGCCTCAGCCACTCGAACCAGCTCCAACTGCTTTCAATCGACTTTTTTCCTATTTTGCTGCGCAACCGTTTCCTTGTACTAACCGTGATCAGTTCATTGCAACTTGTTGATGACGCTCAACGCTCGCTGTCTGTGCACTTGTGCCGCTGTCGCACCTGCACTATTCACTGCCTTCAACCGTTTTGTTGTATTAACCGCAACCCATTCGTTGCAACTTGTTGGTGACTCTCCACCGTAATAAATCGAAATTGTAAATTTTTACTGCTTTTAACTGCATCTGTTGCGCTATTGCGGGGCAACCGTTCTGTTTATGTTTAATTCTCATGCGGGAATTATGGCTGCAACACGTTATACACCCACGCACACCAATCAATCAGCAAACATACAAAATTTTAACGGCAGCGTTTACCAGAGACGAGGTGCTACTTGTCTATATTTCGCTGGATATTTAAGGTTGGTTTCACTGTCACTCTATTGTTTACTGCTGCATTTACGCCATTGTATGGATATATGTCACCTTCCACGTATTATCCCGGTTGAGCACCCAACTTGTAAAGTGTTATGTGATATAGTCGTATTTATTGTTATTATTATTAATTGTTTTAATATTAATACTCCAATTACTGAGTACACTTTCTTTTTCTTACAACAATGTTCCGATTAAAAACACACTTTTAGTTTTACAGTAATATTTAAATTAAAATACAGATCAGATCATTATTTTCGTTCTCCTACTTGAATGTTCAAAGTCCAGTCCTCATCTGATCTTGTCGGTTTTTAGTTCGTTAGCGTCGCGCCCTATTCGTCCAGTACGTGGCATCCCTTTTGTCCAGTCAGTGTTGTCGTATGTCAAATATGTTCAGTCCGCATGGACGCATTCCTTCGTTCACATGGTCGTATTTCTCCGTCCCACATAGATAAAATCGGTTCAATACTAAAACTACCCCCCATATACCTGATATCCAATTTTCAAACTTCCCGTTAGCTTTATACCGTTTACATCGGACAATATGTAGGATATCTTTGCGAATTTAACTGCCTGCCCCAATATATCTTATAGTGGTTTCCGACTATCCACCTAAACCGTTTAGGTTGGTCAAAATGTGTGATATTTTAATAATAACAAAGTGGATAAATTTTACGAAAAATTATATGATTTAATGCTGAATATTAATGGAATTGGTCTGGACCTTGGCCCAAACCTCAAATCCGATTCCGATCCTTCGGTTGACGTTTGCCACATCAACCATTTGAGAATCTCAGTTGACACAGACAACCAATGACCGAAGCTTCGTTTTTTGCTTTCATGTCAGAGTCAATGTGTCGAATAGTGCGACGACAAAGCGTCACAACATTGTGTTATTGGTAAAAAATCCGAGCTGTGCCAAGAAAAATCTGCTTCCTTTGCCGCTGTAACAGTTTTGCCAATAAACCATCGTAAATACAATGTCTTTTTATGTACAGCATGCATACATATCGACGCAGATTTTTGCAAGTGACGGAAAATTATTTTAGAATTAACAAATATTTTAAATCGAGAAGAGCTATGTTGCCACGTTGACATATTTTTCTGTGTTTTACGGGTTTGCGGGGTTGTCACTTTTCCTTTCTAGAATGAACATCAAAAAGTTGCTCAATTTATTATTTCTAGCTTTTGCCATCGTCGCGAAAAGACGCTTGTAGGCAAACGCATGTGCGGGGAGATAAGGGGGTGTCTGTTTTTATGAATAATGCGAAGTTGCCTGTTGAAGGGCGCTTGCGTTCATGAATATAAATGTTGTTGTTGTGTGATATTTAATACTATAAATTTGGGCTTCGGCTATTTGGCTGCCATATTGACATGTGACGATTGTTGTTTTTGTAGAACAATATTTGTATTTTTTGCTGATGACATAATTACATGTGTACGCATATAAAAATTTTAATATATTAAAATAGTAATAGTATATGTAAATCACACGTTTCATCATTTCAAGCTTATATTCACAAATATCAGGTACATGCATATTTATGTATGTAAGTAGAATTAATATTCAAATCAAGATATTATCACTTATCACTAATAAAATGTACGGGCACTGCTCTGTACGTACATACATACGTTCATTGAGTATACATATATAAGTTGTCGTGATATTATCCTTCATTGCTTTTTGCTTCAGCCACTGGGGTTCCACCATCTATACTTCGTGGAAGTTGTCTTCGAGCGGATCAGACCGAGATTGTAGTGCACCGATGGCTGCTAATCTCCAACGATTGGTATTATTACAATCGCAAGTTCCCTGGAGTTATCTTAGTCAGTTAATTTCTGAACAGTAACTGTACTGTTTACCTTGCTCGGGCCCCAGTTATTTCTGCCGCAAAAATAATGAACAATTATTTTACTATAACACGTCTTGTTTATTTGATGAGTCTTTGGGAACTAACTGATATTACAAAATTGGACTTAAAGCTAGACCTAAAAGTTGAACCCATTAGCTACAAATCTACAGCCGGCAAGCCGACTCAGCATAAGCGATAACGTAGAAATATGCAGCATAGTTAAATATCAGCTTACCGCAGCTGACCTAGTAATCAGGCCACTGAACTCATGCTTCAACGGAATAAATAAAGATAACTATAAGTTTCTTAATCCTTATGTGTTAACTACTTCCCCCTCAAGTCGATGACCGTCCTCGGTTATTTTCTAGTTGTTGATAAACTTCTATACCTACCGCGAAGCTTGTCTTTTCTTTGAGATTTGCCATATGATGATAAAGCCACTTAAGATGACGCTGAGAGCAACACCGGCGATAACCCATGTATTGAATGAGTCGGTGGACGCCAGCTTGCCCTTGACATCTTGGACGACACGCACGAAGATTGACGTTGTTCATTCTATGGAGTTGCGGCATAGTCAAGCCTGGGTCGTGAGTAACGATGTTAAGCAGCGGTGCCTCCGCTATGCCTAGCTTCCTATTTAGTATCTCACGCTGGTTCACATATTTCGTGCCATTGATGATTGCGGAAAAACGGAAGGTGACGAGGTGTGTGTGTTGTTATGCTCTCGTTGATAATTATGATTCCATCATCTACTTGCGAGATAGGCTTCAGATAACTTGGCGGAGTGCGGCAGAAGGTTACATGTTGATGTGATACCAGGAAAATGGTGACTCTGGTACAGATAAACTTAGTTCTAGTGTAGGCTATAAGTATATGAATTATATTATCGGACTGTAGGACCTTAATCTTCGATGCCTTAGTTAGGCTAACTATGGGGATCTCTACGGGGTGTTCCTTTAAGATTCTCTCCAAATCTTCATGATCAAAAATAGTGGGATTTATTATGTTAGCCTTAGCCAATGTAATTGTGAGACTCAAGTTTGAAATGTAGTTTTTTAACATTCTGTTTATCGATAATAATGTATAATGTTTCATACAAATGCGGGGTGACAACCAACTCATTCTTTTTTGCTTTAATTATTTCATTTATCGTATCTGTGAGTTTATTAATTTGTTTCTGTGTCTCTGAATTAATTACTATTTGCAATTCTGATACAGATAGACTTAGTTCTAGGGTAGGCTATGAATATGAGCCAATGTAATTGTGAAAGTCATGTTTGAAATCTAGTTTTTTAACATTCTGTTTATCGATAATAATGTTTCATACAAATACGGTGTGTCAACCAACTCATTCTTTTTTGCTTTAATCATTTCATTTATCATATCTGTGAGTTTATTAATTTGTTTCTGTGTTTCTGAATTAATTACTATTTGTCTATTATTTGCATCGACTAACTTTGGACCATTTAACTATTTTAAAATCGGCCGCATCTGGCACGCGGCTATTACCTTGTGTGCTGAGCCTAGGAAAGCCAAACTTCTTGCCATTCTATGGTGCACTTTTATTACGGACAACAAATTTCTAATATGTTCTAATAAGTTTAGCATATGCGATTGAGGGAATAACTCTGCTAATTCTGCGGTCTCATCTAACATGCTAGCAAATTCTGTCATGTTACTCGAATGCCTTAAATAGTCCCTTTGTTCCCTTACCAACACTTTCCTGTCTATCACCGGAATATAATTAGAATGAGAGTAGTCGATAATCCAACAATATACGACTCATGACAATAAAAGAACTGAAAATTTAGTCCTGCAAAGATAGAAGAAGAGGGAATAGAGATCGTTGTGTGCTTAACTAGTAACCTTAGCCTGTGCAATTTTCTCGCGTGTAATTAAGTGCTACTTAAGGTTGTCTTTGTGGACCACCCTCCCTCTAATAAGAACAGACGTTCTCAGGTCTTCTTGAATCGTTTCCTCTGTGCAAAGCGATTTTAACTTATTTCCTAACCTTTTATTGTTTTTTTTTTTTTTGAACACTTTTTCGCCAATTTCAAAAACTCTATTCTGCCTGTTCGGGTTAGATCTTTCAATATTATCATGTTGGGCTTTTGCGATTTTATTTTTTATGGTCCGCCTGAGTTCGCTAGATGCTGCGTAAATCACATCGATCGGGGTTGGCTTGTGACCGAGTGTATGGATCGGTTGTAGCTATTGTTGTCCTCAAAATTAACTCGGCTGTGTCATCAGACATTTTTTCTAATTTAAAAGATCTAGCTATGTCCGCTAGAGTGCCATGGAAGCGTTCCACTTGTCCATTTGAACAACTGTGAAGAGGTGGTGCATTTACAATGTCTATGTAATAACAGTTTTTAACAGTGATCTAATTGTCTCCGAATTGAATGCGGCTTCATTGTCGCAATTAATTGTTTCTTCTTGAGGAAACATATTTAGAAGTTGGATAATGGACATTTTTACATCCATTATGGAACAAGACGCGATCGGTTGTATAACGGCTAACATCGAAAACTTGTCAACGCAAGTAAGAAACGATTTTTTGTCCGTTGAAAAAATGTCAATGTGGAATATTTCTCATGGGATTGGTGTTACCCCAAGCATTTGTTTCTAGGGGTGCCTATCGTGTTTCGCTTTGGTACATGTTTTTCAATTAATCATCACCTCATTGGCTAATTTTGCCATTTTCGGAAAATGATAATCACGAAACAAATTAAACAAATCCATATTTTCCTGAGCGGCCCGCACTATACGATATAGAGCGTATTTATCTGTAAAATTTATTAGGTGGCATATTTTTCTGCCGAAGAGTATGATGTCTCTTTTTAACGGAAATTTGGCTTCTTCGAGAACGAACTGGTTCTTGAAGCAATTTAAAGGAATTTCTGTCGAATCGATCGTATAGGATAATGATATCTCACTATGAATTTTCGGAGTGTGAATTTGCGGAGTATCTGACTACCCTTCATTTTCCAGATTGTTCACATTCTGTCGGGGTAAGACATCCGCCACAAATTTTTGCATTGTGTTCATCAATGTATGATTTCCATCTTTTGATTTTCACATTTGTGTTACTATCAGAAACAGCGAAGGTGAGGGGCTGGTGGTTTGTAAAAAGGTTGATTTCTTTTGACCCATATAGGTAATTTTGCAATTTACCCAAAGCCCAGACAATGGCTACCAACTTCCTTTCAATTGTGGCACAGTACGCTTCGCTTTGTTTTAGTGTTCGCGAATTCATGTCTCCTTTAGACAGACCGCACCGATGCTGTCCATGGAGGCGTCAGTGGTTAAGTTAAAAGGCTGTTTGTAATCTGGGTACATGAGAATAACATCTTCGGATGCCAGGATATTTCTCAAACTATCAAAGACGCTTCGTTGAATTTCATTAAACTCAGTTTTTACCTATTTGGACATATGTTTGCTCACCGTGTCATTTTCTCCTTTGAGAATGTTGTCTTCGGGGTCAGTTTTTGCCCCGTTCTTGGTTACTACAAAGCCCAAGAATTTGATGCTCTTTTTAAAAAACTTCGTTTTCTCTTGTGATACCCACATATCATACACTAAAATTGTGTCGATATGCTTCACGTGGTCGAACTCACTTTCGGAAAAAATTATGTCGTCATCCACGTAAATGTAGCATATCTTTCCTATGTGTTCCTTTAAAATGTTGTCAATGGTTGGTTTACCGAGAACGACGTTTTTTCGCGGGCCTGTTCTGCTAGGTAAATTTGATGGTACCCCGATCTAGAGTTGTGAAGAACTTTGCCTTTCCTAGATTCGCAAGAATCATTGGAATGCTCGGCATTGGGTATCGATTGGCTATGATTCGCTCATTTATCTATCTAAAGTGGATTATCAACCGTTTATTTTTATTGCCATTGTTATCAGACCCTTTTTTGTCAACAACCAAAACAGCGCTGCTATATGGGGATTTGGAGGGTCTAATGATACCATCTTTGAGCAGTTGCTTGATTTTATTGTTTACGAAATCAGAGACTCCGTTTGGATACGCATATAGTTTGTCATAGATTGGTTCATTATCTGTAGTGTGTATCGTGGCAATGCCTCTTTAGAGGTCGAAAATGCCTTTGACCTTCCCAATATCATGCTTTTGAACTCCTTTTTGACGGACATGAGCACTACTATATCATTAACATCTGTGAAGTTTACACTGTCACAGTAATGGAAGCTCAATTTCTCTGATTTGTTTTGGTATTTGATATTGTTATTTTGTAGGTCCAATGCCGCTCCTGCTTGTGTTAACAAGTCAAAGCCTATAATGGCATCAAAGGAATTTAGCGTGCCAAGTAAAAAAATGGTGAAATTTGGCCAAACATTTTTTAAGGCATGTGTTTGTTATTCTGCTCGAACCATGTACCGAGCTCACAGTGAAAGGTTTTTCGACATGAATTACTTACTTTATCCTCTGCTACGTTTTCGTATCTTAGTTTCTCAGCATTAGCGTCACTCTGAACAACATTGTTCAGATTTTGGCGCCTTTGCCCTGTCGCTCTATCGGACGTATTTGATCTCTTTTGAGCGTGTTGATTGCTGCCTTGAGGTTTGGAGGATTTAGTGCGCTGCCTAAACTTGGAAGAAAAGTCAATTGCCATTGGCTCTGGGGCCTGTCCCTGCCCAGTTCCTTTATTCGTTTCATGGTAACCATTGCTAATGCAAAAGCACATGCTAGATCCTTCGGCTGCGCCGGAAACACAATAGCTTTGATTAATTTTTAAGACCTGAAATAAAAGCGTGAAGCGCGTCAGTCCTAACCTCTTCGATTGTCATTACGATCTTGTTTGTAACCAGAGTTAATTTTCTCTCAACTTCGTTATAATACTCCATTAAGGTCAAGTCACCTTGTCTAACCATCTCGAGGCCTTGCCTCAGCAGTCGTGGGGAGCTTTTGTCAGCGTAAGAGCAATCTAGTGTGGCTATGATTGCATCAAAGTTCAGGCAGTATTGTGTGTCCCCGCCATTAAATTCTGGGACTGATTTTGTTATGTCCAGTGGAATATTACTATTGATCTGTGGGTCCACTGAAATTCTTTTATAGGGCTCAACTTGTGGTGCTTCGATACTCAAGTTATTTACTCGCTCATTCATGGCGCTAGGCTGAGTTCAAACTCATTTCTTGCTCAATCTTTGTTCTTGCTGCGCTAATGCTTCGCTAACAGCGGTCAATATTAATGCTTACGCTTACATTTACGTCCATAGTGAAATTCGTTTGGTTTGGGACTTGGCTAATACCGGTTTCTAAGTTCAGGACTTGGCTATCGTTGTTTTCTATGTCCCACTCAATATCAGTGTCGTAATCGGTTTTTATATTGCGTAACGCGTCTATCCAACTCATGTGCTATCTGTAGGTGTAAAACAAATTATTAGCAGCGGCTTGATTTGTTTTAGAATGGATTTGTTTTTTTATGCAATAATTATTTTAGCTGACACAAAGCATATATATATATTTTTTTTAAATAACTCGATATTTCACAATCACATCTGTTACTGTTAGCAGTTTATAACTAATTTGGTGCAAGTAATTTGGAGATAATCTTAAACGAACTTACAAGGTGTGGAAAGTAGAGAAGCTCTAACTCTCACTAGGTTGTGAATCCTTGTATGCTGGGCGCCAGTTATCGTGATATTATCCTTCATTGCTTTTTGCTTCAGGTACTGGGGTTCCACCATCTATATATATAGTCAGGCCTCTGAACTCATGCGTCAGCGGAGTATATCTCAGCATAAGCGATAACGTTGATATTTGCAGCATAATCAAATATCAGGTTACCGCAGCTGACCTAGGAATCAGGCCACTGAACTCATGCATCAGCGGAATATGTTTGGAGCAAACATATGTTTTTAAGTGCAAGTTTCTTAATTCTTATGTGTTAACTTATATTATTATATATGTGCATATAACATTGCATCACAAATAATGCATACACAACCCACATTCGTATATGCGTACAAATGTAAGTATGTCATCAGCAAAAAATACAAATATTGTGCCACAAAAACAACAATCGTCACATGTCAATATGACAGCCAACTAGCCGAAGTCCAAAATACCTTCAAATTTTAAATTTTGTTTGAAATTTTAACAAACTTTTGCAAATATAAATATAGTACCAGTGTTATTCTGAGTGTAATTTTTTACATTATCATAATTTGAAAAAAATAAAATACATTTAATTACAAATAGAGAAGAGCTAAGATCCGGTGTGGCTCAAAAGCGGTGAAACATTGTCAGGTGTTAATAAATAATTAAATAATTTTTTATTAAACAAGGTTCGGGTGTTATAGAACATTTTATGCTCCATAATTGGCAGGGATCAAAGGCGGGGAAATACTATCGGGTGTTGCGAAACTTTATATTAAACCTTATATTGTCCGATTTTGCCCATTTTCACAACAGAACATACAAAAACATGATTTAATTCAGAGCAAAGAAAAAAGTGTTCAAACTACTTCCTTTTAGAAATTTTGGTTGAAAGAGCTTTGTTCAACTCTTTAAATTAATTAGTGGCTATAGCCCCTACCAATTTTTATAAATCTTCAGCCCACACAGTTAAATATCTTAATTTAAAGCTTGGTTATATTACTTTAGAGGTTTTCGTTTTGTCTGTCAATTGTCCGATTACGTCCGTCTGCAATACTCAATATCTCAATTTTTACTCAAGTTACAGCTTGCACAGACAAACAGACGGTCAGACGGCCACCCTGATTTTAACTCACTTTAACTGAAGCAGCTCATGATGCCATAAGTTTGAATGTTAAAGAAGCAGGAAATATTTCGCGGCTGTAACAAAATTGTGAAATAAAGTAATACAAGATGCTAACTACACACTGACCAATCATGGTACAGTACTTAATGCGATAATCGCGAGATCCGATTTCACATACGCAGGGAAACGTCCTATTCATATTATTGAACTGGATTAAAAATCCTGCGACAAGGTTTAATGTCTGTAATTGAGTATTACAATCACTAAATGTGTGAATGCAAGTGCTGCATATATGCAATGTTATAAATTGTTTTTGTTCTTTAAGTTTATTTTTTTTTTTAATAATTACCTCTTTTTGTTCCTTATATTTTTTCATTTAAAGTTAAAATATTTATTTAAATATCATTACTAAAAACAAAATAAATACTTAAAATGCACATATTAATTGTTGTTAACCAAACCCAAACCAAAACAATCATAACATACATCATCAGCATCAGGACATCAGAAAAAACTAACCATTAAAACAAAAGGAATAGGGGACACACCCTAAGATTATTTGCAACGGGGCTTAATGCTCCATTAAGTTGTATGTTCAAACGTGGACTTTTTTTTGTTGCCTGAAACGGTTATTGTAGGCGAGGAGACGACGAGTAAAGACAAAGGCCGTGCCGTTCGTATTCGGGTGGCATGCTTTGTGTTCTTGTTCGTAACATTTCGCTGCTACCCAATTCGACATTCCTTTTAATTTTGATTTTGATTTGAAGTTCCAGCCGTTCCCAAAATATGTAATAGATACTTAAATATTAAACTGCAACCAAATAGTGGCTTAAAAAATCAATATGAAAATATACCAAAGGTTAGCACATGTGCTCAACAAAGTTTTGGGGCCTACGTAACATAAACACATGGAATAGAGTGGCCAAGAGATAGTAATTATAGCTTTCGATCGGAAAAGAGGCTATAGAAATAAATAATATTGTATATTAAGCCTATGCAAATGTTGACCGAAAAATGCTTGTATTACAGGTTGGTTGAAAAGTTTCTGTACTTGAAATGAAAAAAATACTGTACTGGTACAAACTATATTGTTTTATTCAATATTATCTCCTTTAACTTAATACACTTATTCCAATGATCCTAAAATAATTTTATGCCATCCCTATAATGACTTTCCGGAAGCTGTGCAAAATACCCGTCTACCAGATAGTAGTCGCTGGGCGCCGAATCTGGTGAATACGGTAGATGCTCAAGCAATTCGTACTTTAATTCGTTGAATTTTGTCATTGTTAAAACGCCTTTGTGAGCAGGTGCATTGTCTTGGTGAAAAATGTTTTTTTGAGCCGCAAACCAGGTCTTTTCGCACGAATATTTTCATCCATCTGATCCAAAAAACTGCAATAATATTCAGAGTTGTTTGTTTTACTTTTCTTCCATAACCTTCTTTGCTGATCGCTGTGACTTTACTTGCTTTGAAGCTGAACATCCAGCGTCAGTCCACTGTAAACGTTCTTGTTTCAATTTAACATCATGGTGGTAGATTCAGGTCTCATTCATAGTTATAAAACGACGCTGAGAAATTTTTTTTTGATCCAGTTTTTATTGAAGTGTTAACGTGTGCGGCACTAACTTTCTAAACAGCTTTTTCATATGTAATTCTCCATGTAAAATATGAAGTACTCGTTGGTCTGAGGTGCAAATGGCATTGGCAATTTCACGCTTAGTCAAACTTGGATCTTCAGTAACAATATTATGAACTTGCTCAATGATTTCTGGCGTGGTTGCGGTTTTTGGTCGTCCGTCGAGTGCATCGTCTTCAAGCCTTGTATGACCAATTTGAAATTCACCAGCCCACAATTCAACGGTGCGTTTTGAAAGTGAGGACTCCTTATATACTTTTAACAAATGTTGACAATGGTGTGGTATGGTTGATATACGAAAAATATGGCACAAACCTCCCACGTTCTTTTCACAATGATACTAGTATTTCTATGTCAATACTTCTGTCTGTTTATATAAGGAATCATGTTTCACTTTTTAGTTTGAAGTGCTTTAACAGCGCGTTTTTTTGTTTTTATACTCTCGCAACCTGTTGCTACAGAGTATAATAGTTTTGTTCACCTAACGGTTGTTTGTATCATCTAAAACTAATCGAGTTAGATATAGGGTTATATATATATAAATGATCAGGATGAAGAGACGAGTTGAAATCCGGGTGACTGTCTGTCCGTCCGTCCGTCCGTGCAAGCTCTAACTTGAGTAAAAATTGAGATATCTTTATGAAACTTGCTAGACATGTTTCTTGGTACCGTGAGACGGTTGGTATTGCAGATGGGCGTAATCGGACCACTGCCACGCCCACAAAACGCCAGTAATCAAAAACAAATAACTTGCCATAACTAAGCTCCGCAATAAGATACAAGACTGTTATTTGGTACACAGGATCACATTAGGAAGGGGCATCTGCAGTTAAAACTTTTTTTTAAAAAGTGGGCGTGGTCCCGCCTCTAATAGGTTTAATGAGCAAATCTCCTAAACCGCTAATGCTATAATAACAAAATCCACTAGAAGCAAATGTTTTTAGCACTTCTATTGACGGTGTGAAAATAGTTGAAATCGGGTGGCAACTCCGCCCACTCCCCATATAACGGTACTGTTAAAAACTACTAAAAGCGCGATAAATCAAGCACTAAACACGCCAGAGACATTAAATTTTATCCCTGAGATGGTATAAATTGGGTTTATAGGAACCGCGTTCAAAATTAGTCAGTGGGCGTGGCACAGCCCACTTTTAGGTGAAAATCCATATCTTGAGATCTGCTCAAACCGATTTCAACCAAATTCGGTGCATAACGTTCTTTTCATGTTTCTATGTCATAGTGCGAAAATGGGCGAAATCGGACTACAACCACGCTTACTTCCCATGTAACACCATTTTCAATTCCATCTGATTCTTTCACTTTCCACTATGCAAATCAGGTAACAATGATTATATCGGGGTAAAACTTTGCGTGAATAATGCAATTAAAGTATGCCACCTTGCGGCCAAAAATTGTCTAAATCGAACCAAAACTGTTCAAACCGTTAATTACTAACTATGTGGACCCCAGTGCCTATAGTTGACCTTCTACCGAAAATATCAGTCAATCCACAAAGAAATCTCAAACGAGTATACCATTTGACTTTGCGAGAGTATAAAATGTTCGGTTACATCCGAACTTAGGCCTTCCTTACTTGTTTTTTACTATATTTCTTTGTTTATTATTTTTCACATTGACAGTTTGTAGTGTCAAAATCAATATTAAACAACAAAATGTGAAAAAAAGATGATGCTAAATCAGAATCGCATAGGGAGATTTCGAATAGATTAGATTCAAATCTTCTCGGTGAGGAGGTTAACAAGTGGCATTTTTGTATGCCGAAATCTTGTTAATTCCCGTAAATTAATGAGATAATCTACTAAAAAGCCAAAATCTTGTAATTAAGTGTCGGTGTTAAGCTCACTTATATCATGTTCCAGCCAAAAATGCTGTTTTTGACTAGCCGATCAAAGATGTAGCATATTTTCTAGTCACTTCACTTATTTACTTGATATTGCTTTAATTTTTTACTCTCTATTTTATTATACTCTCGCAACCTGTTGCTACAGAGTATAATAGTTTTGTTCACCTAACGGTTGTTTGTATCATCTAAAACTAATCGAGTTAGATATAGGGTTATATATATATAAATGATCAGGATGAAGAGACGAGTTGAAATCCGGGTGACTGTCTGTCCGTCCGTCCGTCCGTCCGTCCGTGCAAGCTCTAACTTGAGTAAAAATTGAGATATCTTTATGAAACTTGCTCGACATGTTTCTTGGTACCGTGAGACGGTTGGTATTGCAGATGGGCGTAATCGGACCACTGCCACGCCCACAAAACGCCAGTAATCAAAAACAAATAACTTGCCATAACTAAGCTCCGCAAAGAGATACAAGACTGTTATTTGGTACACAGGATCACATTAGGAAGGGGCATCTGCAGTTAAAACTTTTTTTTAAAAAGTGGGCGTGGTCCCGCCTCTAATAGGTTTAATGAGCAAATCTCCTAAACCGCTAATGCTATAATAACAAAATTCACTAGAAGCAAATGTTTTTAGCACTTCTATTGACGGTGTGAAAATAGTTGAAATCGGGTGGCAACTCCGCCCACTCCCCATATAACGGTACTGTTAAAAACTACTAAAAGCGCGATAAATCAAGCACTAAACACGCCAGAGACATTAAATTTTATCTCTGAGATGGTATAAATTGGGTTTATAGGAACCGCGTTCAAAATTAGTCAGTGGGCGTGGCACAGCCCACTTTTAGGTGAAAATCCATATCTTGAGATCTGCTCAAACCGATTTCAACCAAATTCGGTGCATAACGTTCTTTTCATGTTTCTATGTCATAGTGCGAAAATGGGCGAAATCGGACTACAACCACGCTTACTTCCCATGTAACACCATTTTCAATTCCATCTGATTCTTTCACTTTCCACTATGCAAATCAGGTAACAATGATTATATCGGGGTAAAACTTTGCGTGAATAATGCAATTAAAGTATGCCACCTTGCGGCCAAAAATTGTCTAAATCGAACCAAAACTGTTCAAACCCCTAAGTACTAAATATGTGGACCCCAGTGCCTATAGTTGACCTTCTACCGAAAATATCAGTCAATCCACAAATAAATCTCAAACGAGTATACCATTTGACTTTGCGAGAGTATAAAATGTTCGGTTACATCCGAACTTAGCCCTTCCTTACTTGTTTAAACTATTTTTATTTTTCACTTTTTAGTTCAATGTGCTTTAAAAGAATGTTTTTTAGTACTTTAAACCATACTTATTATTTAGCCACACGTGGTTCTTCCCCTTTCTTTAAGAACGTGTTGGAATAAAATTTTTATTCAAACATGGGCAGTTGATGCTTTTGGGTGCATAGTTTTATAGTCGTTGTACGATTTCGCATATTTTCGCAGTGTTTGTCAGGAATCGCTGGGTAACCTCACATACCAAATTAGGTTGAAATTAGTTCGATAGTTCCTGAGATATACGATTTCACCTAAAGGTTGGTGGCGCCAGGTCCATTTTCCGGTATAGGGATATTTATTATCTAATTTTACCCATTTTCACAGCTATGAAAAACGGATAAAAAACTTTCGCTTAGCAAATTTGGTTAGGTTAGTTTCAGCGGTTTGGAAGTACAATAAACCATATAGGGGGCGGAGCTACGGCCATTTTTAAAAAAGTTTCGGTCTGTAGGTGTCCCTTATTACGGTGATCCCCTGTACCAAATAACAGTTCGGTATGTTAATTTAGTGAATAGAAATAGCACTTTATATGTTCTCTTTTAATGGCGTGTTGTGGGCGTGGCAGTGGTCCGATTACGCCCTTCTGCAACACCGACCTTTCTTGGGTCCCGAGGAGCATATGTAGCAAGTTTCACCCAGTTATTTCAATTTATACTCAAGTTATCGCTTGCACAGGAAAAGTTACAAACAAATAAACATACGGGTGAAGCTAATAAAAGCGTTATAAAAAAGTATCTCCCATTAATTGACCCGCGTTTAATGTGCTTATTTGTTTCACCTGATCGGCCAACCTATATGACAACCTTATATATTGCATACAAAATACACGTAGATTTTCTCGCTTAATTGAATCCGGTTAATTGGTTTCATTGCATAATTGGTTAAAAATATGCATATTGAAAAAGGTATACCTTTGATTCACCCCTGTTAATTGCACACAAAACTTTCGTTAAAAAAATAATCACTGCCATCAGCAATAGAAACCATTGGTGAATACCTATATTTTGGATGGTGCTGATGTTGAGGTGCAAGAGAAAGAAAATGATCCTGCAAAGCTGTCGGTTCGCGAAGATTTAAAATATATACAAGAACATATTTTTATTCAAAAAACAAGTTTTTGTGTGAACTAGGGAATATGGAAATAATATGCGATTTCACGTAGATTAAACAATAACAGAAAAAAATTACTTCAATTAACATTTTAAAAATGTAAGCAACAATCACTAAATGTGTGAATGCAAGTGCTGCATATATGCAATATTATAAATTGTTTTTGTTCTTTAAGTTTATTTTTTTTTAATAATGACCTCTTTTTGTTCCTTATATTTTTTTCATTTAAAGTTAAAATATTTATTTAAATATCATTACTAAAAACAAAATAAATACTTAAAATGCACATATTAATTGTTTACACTTTGCAACATGTCGCCAAAGAGTATAATTGTTTTGTTCCCTTGTTTGTATCACCGAAAACTAATGGAGATGGATGTAGTGTCATATGTGTTTATATAAATGACGATGACGCGACGAGTTAAAATCCGGGTGACTGTCTATCCGTCCGTCCGTGCAAGCTTGAATAAAAATTGAGATATCTTGATGAAACTTGGTACACATATACCTTGGCAACCAAGCGCGGTTGGCATTGAAAATGGCCTGAATCAGACGATTGCCACGCCCACAAAACCCCATTAAGCAAAAACATGTAAAATGCCATAACTAAGCCGCAAATTAAGATGCAGAAGTGTTATTTGCCACAGGAGATAGCAGTAGCCAGGAACACCTAGGAGCTAAAATTTTTTGTGACTCCGGTTTAATGTACATATCTTCCAAACCGCTTAAGATATAACAACTTCACCTGCTGAGAAGAAGTAATTTTATCACCTCTTCAAACTCTGTGAAATTAGGTAAAATCGGATAACTCCCACTCCACATATAACGGGTATGCTGAAAACTATTAAATGTACTATAACTCACTGAATAAACGACAAGCATTAAATTTCACAACAGCAAGCATTAAATTTTACAACCAGGATGGTAGAGAAGGACTTTTTATGAACTGGTGTAAAAATTGGACAAGTGGTGTGGTACCGCCCACCTTTAGGTGAAATCCTACATTTCAAGGTCTACTCGACAGATTTCCAAATTTGGTGTGTGATGTTACCCAAACATTTCTCTTAGACAATGCAAAAACGGGCGAAATCGGTTGAAAATCACGCTTAATTCCCATATAACAAACTTTTAAACTCCGTCTGATTCTTTTACTTTATAGTATGCAGACCAAACTTCAAACTATAACTTGTGTCAAAAATGGGTAAAAGGAGGTCAACATTTCCCTTAGCCCCATATATTATACATAAGATAAGTATTTTCGAGTCTCCGGTTCACTTTACCCCTTATCTATCTGTCAATATTTAAGAAATCTTAATAAAATTCAGAAATAATCTCTTCCTTTAGTGAATGAAATTACGGCGATACTACCAGTAGTTTGATATAAAGTTTTGCTAAAATCTGAATGTGTTCCTCCGCCATTGTTCCTTGCAAGTTACAAGAGAGATTTCTATAATGAAACGAATTGTTTAATATATCGAGTATCGGTCAATTGATTCCCGGTTAATTGAAGCAAATGTGTGCAAGTTTTGAAGTGCAATTATGCGGGGGATACTGTTTTGTATTTATGAGGTCATTATATTATATTAGGGTTATGGGGCTTAAGCCAAGGTCAAGACCAACGAGATACATATTCAACACTAAACCACATTATTTTAAAGAAATATACTTAGTTTCATATACCACTTTCACGTTTTCAGTATACGTTCATTTATTATCTTACTTATTGGCCGATATATACGCTATAAACTCAACCGGAAGTTTTGAATTCGTATATTTGGTATATAGGGGCTAAGGTTATTATTGGCCTGATATTATCCATTTTTAACAAATGATTTATGTACTGTTAAGTGTAAAGTATTACTGATACATTTTCAAAATATGCTCAGACTCAAATATTAACATGGGGAAAACCCCTTCGTGAACTTTTGCTCCAATTTATCGTTACAAAACGACAATGAAACAACCCTCAATTCCGCGTCAATTAGTTTTATGTTTGAAGACAGTCGCAGCATCCAAATATACAAAACGCCTGCATGTAAAAGTTCCTTTCACTCTACACTATCAGAATTAATACATACAAATAAGGTCCCTAAAAGCTGAAAGAAACATTTTATCATTCCCTGTTTTCCTAGATAGAGAAGTTTACAAATACAAACGCAAAGTGCACTCAACAACATGTAAGAAAGCAATAAAAGTATTTTTCGAACCAAACGTTAGCACATATCCAAGCCAATTTGACCAAGTAAGAAAATAAACTTTTGACAAACTTTAAGAAAACCACATAATCCAACATAATAAAAAACTCACGTCCTTAGGAACATAACATCCAGGTAATACTCGAATTGTATTTATAACAAGTTAGGAAGGGCTAAGTTCCGGTGTAACTGAATATTTCATACTCTTGCAACCTACCAGGATCAAAGCCGGTGAAATACCTTCAGGTGTGACGAAACTTTGTATTGAACAAGTAAGGTAGGGCTACGTTCGGGTGGAGCCGTAAAATGAATATTCTTAAAAAAATACTTTCATGTGTAGGAAAAACTTTATATTAAGTAATGAAGCGAACAGATTCAACTTGAAATCAAATTTGGTATCATTTTAAGTTATTATGAAGGTCATAGACTCATTTAGTTTTATCAATATATTTTACTTCCCGTCATTAATTTTTGACATTGCTCATTGAGAACTTAATTTCAAGCAATTTTATAAATATATAAATATAAACATATATATAATATATATATTCCAAATTTCTCAACGTTACATGGCAGCGTCAAAATATTCTTATGTATCAAACTTGGTTAAAATTGGACTAGCAGGTTTCTAGATATGTGATTTCACCCAAGTGTGGGCGGTGCCACAGCTATTGTCCAATTTTGACACCTGTAATATAAAGCTTTTTGGTTCATCTCGGATGTGAAATTTAATTTCTCCGACCCATTTCGTTTTTAAATTTTCGCAGTTTTAGTAGTTTTTAACAAAACAGTTAAATGGAGAGTGGGCGTGGTTACCATCTGATTTCATCTATTTTCATGCTGTTGCAAGATGTGTCGAAATGACAAATTTGGGTTCGTTAGGGATATATGTATGTATATTAGTATGAAATATACAAGTACAAGTACCTATATACAGTAAACTTATTAGCGGGCGGGGTCACGCCAACAAACATTTTCAAACCACAGGTGCCCTTTATTATTGCGAGTCGTTGTACCAAATTACAGTAAGTTATCACAATGAATGGTTTTTTGATTAATGACATTTTGTGGGCATGACAGGGGTCCGATTACGCCCATCTACGAACTTGTCCTTTTTTGCCAAAGTACACGTGTACCAAGTTTCATTAATATATCTCAGTTTTCACTCAAGTCTTCTCTTGTACAGAGCAGTAGACAAACAGTCACTGGGATGTCAACTCGTCTCATCATCCTGATAATTTATTTATACCATATATGGAACAAAACTAGGTTAGGTTAGATCGCACTTAGACTGCTTTATGCAGTCTTTTGTGAAACCATTGAAACCAAACAGTCACTGGGATGTCAACTCGTCTCATCATCCTGATAATTTATTTATACCATATATGGAACAAAACTAGGTTAGGTTAGATCGCACTTAGACTGCTTTATGCAGTCTTTTGTGAAACCATTGGAAAATAGGACTCCTGTGTTCGATCTTATAAGTTAGAAAAGCGCCTAGTGGCCAATACAAATTTGCACAGCGTTTAGTTTCTGTTCCCTCTAGTTCGGTGGAATGTCTGAAAGTATGCGCTTCTAAGTGTTTAAGCCTTGATCTTCAAAACTCACTCTCCCACAGTCAAAACGGAAGTGTTGAGATGATTTTACCTCGTCTTCTAAAATACAGCTTCTGTAGCTGGCCCCCGGTAAGATTACCAACTATACAGCATAGACACCAATAGAACAATAGCCTGTCAGAACCCCCATAACTAGAGAGACGTTAGCCTTACAGAGGCTAAGGCGCTCACTACAGCTAATACATCAGCTTTACAGTTACCAGCGATTCCGCTGTGTTTTGGCACCCATACTGGTCTTATCAAAAAGTGACTCGATGCCCTTGATAACGAAGTTAGACATTTCTTAATCAGCCGTGAACGCACGGTTAGTGAGTTTGAGGCTAGTATCGGCGGCCTGCTATCAGAGTGGGGAGTTACTTCTCTGAAGGAGGCTGCACTTCGGGGCAGTAAATCTACCGCTGCCTTAATATCAGCAATCTCGGCTTGAAAAATACTGCAATATTCAGGAAGTCTGAAACTCGAGTTGATAAAGATTTCCTGACTATATACCCCTCCACCAACCTTCCTGCAAGCTTAGACCAATCCACAAAGGAGCTCACTGCTCTCTCCTCCAATGGTTTGTACCCACCCACAACTCCCTCGTCGATATGTGGGCAGAGAAAAATCCGCCAGAGTTCGGTTTGGCGACTCCATTATTGAGATCTCGTATGAAGTCAAAGCGTGTGAGCATTTCTGAGTGTTCACACACGTGTCTATTTAGAAAACCAGATTCACTGAGTCTGATAGCAACTTTCGCGGCGATACACCTTCCGGCGATATCACCATAGAATATAATGGGCATGACTATAGTGTCGTAGAGCTAGAGGACCGCTTTCGGTAAGAGACCCCACCTATTGCCAATGGCTCCTCTGTAGGAGTATAAGGCAATCAATGTCTTAATGCTCTCTCTTCGATATAAGGGTTCCATGAAAGTTTCCTATCTGGGACGAGCCCTAAATACTTCACTGTACCCGCAAGATGCAGGCGGCTGCTTCCAATTCATGGCAGTGGCACTTCCGAGATCTTGTATCTCTTGGTAAATGATACCATATCAGTTTATTTGGGTTGATGGCGAGGCCACTTTCGGCCGGGAAATTAGTTACGATGCTGAGATACCTTTGCGTCAGCTCGTACACGGTGCTCAAGAACTTTCCTTTGACCATAGAAGAAGAGAAAGAACTCCATTTTGTGGCGTGCCCCTACTCTCATTTCGACGAGCACGTGCGTTGCCCCATTCCGTCTCAATCACTCGTTTGTACAGAAGATTGAAAATGAGGTGTTTGAGGTTTGATTCAACCCTAACACTGTCCAAAGCGATTAGAAAGCTTAAGGCTCTCTCAAACCATGACCCGATAGTATGCAGGGCAGTATCCACCTTTACAATAAGCGTGTTGCGCTCCTGATAAATGGTCCCTTGAAATACGCCCCCTTATGTACCAGTCTATCAGCCTCTTAAAAGTTTTCATTAAGAACGAGGAGAGGTCGATGGACCTGAAGTCTTTGGCTGTGACGTGGTAGCTTCTATAAGGCTTCGGGATGAACGTATCTCTGACTCGCCTCCTCGGACTTGAAAGGTTTGAACGGGTGGATCGTGCAAGTCAAATGCCGTTCATCCCGAGGGTCGGCAAAAGCTGCGGAGATCCCTTTCAACTCTCCGAGAGGTCCCTTTCCAGGGGATGTATTGTTCGGAAAATGAGCGTCAAGGAGCATCTGAAGTATATCTTCACAGCTCAAGGCCCACTTTCCATTTTCCACTTGCGTCCTTATACGCCTCTACCTACAGGAGTCATGACAGCATTCTAATTTTTCGCAGAAGCTTTTCCAAAAAGTCCTCTTTGCCTTTTCTTATCTAGGACTTATATATTGCAAGTCCCGTTTTACGTTGTGTAAATAAAAACAAGCAAGGAAGGGCTAAGTTCGGGTGTAACCTAACATTTTATATTTTTCCAACTTGAAAGGATCAATGGCGGAGAAACACCTTTAGGTTTTGGCAAAACTTCATATCGCACTAAGGAAAGCATCGCCGTGATTTCATCCATTTAGGGAAAGGCGATATACTGTTATTAAAGAAGAGATTCTTTCTGAATTTTATCAAAATTTCTTACAAATTGGCCGATAGGTGTGGTGTAAAGTGAACCGGAGGTTCGAAAATATTTATGTTAGGTATATGGGGCCTAAGGGAAGTGTTGACCTGCTTTTACCCATTTTAGCATAAGTTATAGTGCGATTTCGACAAGTTTTGGAAGTAAAATGAAATACCTTGAGGGCCCTATTTGTGCAAAGTTTTATTATGATAACTTTACTGATGTTTGATTTGTACAATATATTGTTAAGTGAAAGACTCAGACGGAATTTGAACGTTTGTTATATGGGAAATAGGCGTGGTTGTCATCCGATTCGCAGTGTCTAGTAGGAATGTTTCGGTAACCTCACACACAAAATTTGGTCGAAATCAGTCAAGTAGTTCCTGAAATATAGGATTTCACCTACAGGTGGGCGGTAACACGCTCATTGTCCAATTTTACTCCAGTTCCTATAAAGCCCTTCACAACAATCCTAGTAGTGAAAATTAATGCTTGGGGCTCATTTAATCAGTGAGTTATCGTGTTTTAAATAGTTTTCAGCATAACCGTTATATGGCGAGTGAGAGTTATCCAGTTTTACCTATTTTCTCAGAGTTTGAAGAGGTGATAAAATGCCTTCTCAACAAGTATTTGTGACATAGCTTAAACTATTTCGGGGTGGGGCCTGGCCAACAGGTGTCCCTGAAAATGCGATCTCCAGTACCAAATTACAGTTTTGTATCTTAATTTGCGGTTTAGTTATGGCATAAACGTTTTCGTTTAATAACGTTTTGTGGTCGTAGCAATGGGCCGATTCCGCCCATTTGCAATACCAATCTCCCTTGGTTGCCAAGGAAGATTTGCACCAAGTATTATCAAGACATCTCAATTTTTACTAAAGTTATCTCGTTTGCATCGAACTCGTCTCGTCATCCTGATCATTTATAACATATATACCATATATAACTCGATATCTATTTATCTTGATTAGTTTTAGGTCATACAAAGAACCGTTAGGTGAACAAAACTATTACACTCTGTAGCAACATGTTGCAAGAGTATAAAAATATCCAATTTCTAATAATAAATTACAATCACAACAAATACAAATTTAAAAATTTAATTTCGCAAGTAAATACTAGTCTAGTCCGAAATAAAAACCTCTTACAGGTCGCTACAAAGCAAAACAAAAAAAAAAATATTTATCATTCATTAAGTTTTTTTCAGAAAGAGATTTAATAAGATATTGTGCTAGATTCTCTTCGCCACTAATTCAAGGCAGCTCTGAATCGGTGTTAGAGCCTAAAAAAAATAATCTCGATAATTGTTGGATACGATTTTAAGCATCTCATGACGCAATAGCAGAAACTGTTGACACAGATCTACCTGAAAATTTTAAATCATCGGCTTACAAATAAAAGTTATGATTTCCGATAAATTAAAACTAATAAAATCAATTGCACCTATTTCATATCCGAATCATTCATTCTAAATTATCAAAAGCTCAAAATTGTATCACCTTCAAAACAAAAGGTCATGCAGGCGTCTTAGTAAAACTGTTCGCACTTAATGACGATAAATTCAATTTGGCTTGGGAAGCTCCAAAATAAAGATATGAAAATGAAAGAATATTGGTCGATAAACAAGTAACGCCAATAACACACTTGTCTAAAATTCAAAAAGAAATGAGTAAAGAATTTGTTAAACTACTATCCACTGTTTCAAATTATTTGCCGGTTCTATCGGCACATAATATTCCCACAGACAGCAGGGACCCAATACTAGTAAATAATCCAAGTAGAAGTACTTTTTTCAATAGCCTTTTTTGCAAATCAAGCGTGTGTCGTGTTAAGCTGTCATGTTATTTTAGTATTGTTTGGCCTTTTATCATGGAAAGACTTACGTCTGAACAACGTTTACAAATCGTTCAATTTTATTTCAAAAATTCACGTTCACCATCACTTGAGACCCAGCATTCATTATTGGATACCGACGGAATGGACCACGTCCAAAATGTAGTGAAGGAGTCGCTGAGAGTGTACACGAAGACCGTCGAGAGTCGATTCGGCACCGAGAGTCGATCGCGCAGCTCGGACTAACGTATGGAACGATTTGTCGCATTTTACGTCGAGATCTTAAATTGAAAGCGTACAAAATATCTTTCACTTGCCAGAAAACAACTCAAGAACCAATCAATGAATCCAGATAAATAAAAACCCAGATACCGTATACGTGTACTCCAGTTCTTATTGCAAACTTTTTAATGAAAATATAGGTCAATCTGTGAGATATATAATATTATATATAAATTCGAAAAGAATCCTTTTCTGATAAAAGTATGTACGTCAAAAATAGTTTGAATCGGAGCCCTAAGCCTGCATATACCTAATAGAAGAATTGTCGAACTTCCGGGGCACTTTATACTGCATACATCGGCCAATATGTGAGTTATTTCAATTAAATTGATATAATTTAATTGATATTTATATATATATATTTCCCATCTTTGACCCTGGCAAGCTGCAAGAGTATGAAATGTTCGGTTACACCAGAACTTAGCTCTTCCTTATTTGTTTTAGATTTATTGGTTTGAGGATTTATTACAGATTTTTTTTTTTCCTTTTCGGTATTATTGGCGATTGTTGTATTTTTTTTTTATAGGCTTATTGAGGCTAGCAACTCACGCCTGACTCTGATACGTCCAGAATGGGTGCTACTTTGAAAACCTGCCCGGGGGTTAGGGCTGTAAAATCGGAGGCATATTGCGAGAGTACAGTGGCCATGAATTGAGAACGGCTTCAATTCGTCTTGAATAATTTTATAATTAGTTTGAAGATTTTTACACCATATGAGGAGCTCTTGGATAGATGCGATAAGATCGACGTTTACTTTTGTAAGTTTAGGTGAGTCATTGTATCGCATTGGACTATGTGATCCCTTAACTTTATTTCATATCTTTTATATCATGATTTTTGTACCATTATAGACGAAAACCATCCTGAGGGGAAGTTTCCCTAATTCTCGAAATTTGGATTGTGAATTAAGGTATTCTTATGATGACAATATAAGCAATTGAATTTGTCTTTGGAATTTGTATTAGGTAGAGTAGAAAGCTCGTTCGGTTCCGATCTACAGCGACAACGAATCAGTAAAAGAACAACGAAGAGAGGAAGCAATGCTAAACGATAACAGCGAACGAGCAACGTTATATAACGAACGAATTTTAAACTAAACAAGTAACAACGAAATTACAAAAACAAAAAGAAACGAAACGAAATTCAACGAGTTGTGATTTGTAGTCAAAACAAAACTAAAACATAAGAACGAGCGAACGTACATTAAAAACGAAACTGATATAAATCTACGATACATGTATAAGTAGAATCAATAAAAATCAACGATGCCGAAAATAAGTGAATTAAAAACTGATCAATTAAAAGTTATACTGCGGGAACAAGGGTTATCTACGTCTGGTACCAGAGCGGAATTGGAACTACGTTTAATGGAACTATATGGGAATGATGAAATAGAAGCGCCAATAGTTATGAATTCTGGGTTGCAGGAGCAGATCAATGACTTACGTGGTATGATGGAAACTATTGTAGGCATGTTACAGCAAAAGAGGCTGCAGATAAGTGACCCAATTGTAATACAGCCGAGCGTAAATAATCAATACCACGAAAATGTTAGACACGTTGTAACGCCGTCAAGCCCTAGAAATACGTATGTTAGGGGTTTTCAGTCGGTTAAAGAAATATGAGACATGATTCCGAAGTTTAATTCAACAAATACACAGTCGTTAACAGTACAACAGTTTATTGATCGAGTCAGTAGCGTTATGAGTTAGACGAAAAATGTGTTTTATTGGCAGTTTATGGTCGATTAAAAGGAGTAGCTCGCATATGGTTAGATGCATTACCAATTGTACACACGACATGGAATGATTTCGTTGCGGAATTGAAACAAGAATTTTGCGTAAATTACGATGAAGCGCAAGTGCAGCGAATTTTGAATGAGTCGGTACGCAAAACAGGTGAACGTATATCTGACTACTGTCTTAGAGTTTATGCATTAGGAAAACGTTTTCAACTGAGTGAGCCTGCTATTATTCAATATACACCGCAGGGGTTAAATCATCGTGATTTGCAAATTGCTATAGCGGCGCAAAGATTTGAAAATGCTAAACAAATGCGCGAAATAATAGAAGAATGGCTAACAAATCGTATTAAAAATACCGCCCCTAAACGTAATTTTGAAAGTCAAGCTAACATAGTGAACATACCGCTTCAGATACTAACGATTGATGAAAACAAGAAAATTATATGTTATAATTGTGGTGAGTTAGGCCACATATCAAGTAAATGTACAAAAGAGCAAAAGCGTTCGAGATGCCCTGATTGCGGTAAAGTACACAAACGAGGGGAACCGGTCAGTTGTGGTCTTAAGCAGTCTACGCATAGCGTTCGGAAAGCCGAAATGAAGCAAAATGGAAAATGTTTTGTTAAGAGGATTAACGTAAATGGCATAATGTTTGAAGCATTAATCGATACCGGTAGTGCGTGCAGGAGTAAAAGTTAATACGTCGGTATATGTTGTTGCTGATAACATGTTAAATACTGATTTCCTACTGGGTCAGGACGTGATAGGGCGTTAAAGTTTATTGTTCACGGTGAAAAATGGTGAATCTAAGTTTATAGCTGATTGTCATTATGGTGCTGTTTTTCCGAATAATGAGTGGATGACCAAATTAACGGAAAATGTGAGTGAAGAAGATCAGCGACTAAAACTTCAAAACGTACTAAAAGAGTACAAAGATATATTCTCAGACGGATTGAATGGCATCGGTAAGTCACAATTGAATTGAAAATTGGTGGTTTCCACGAATGCGCAACTTCTTCAAACAATTCATTTTATCGTGTATGGATTGTGCGTACAATAAACGTTAAGGTGGGAAAACCGAAATGCAGTATCATTGCGACGAAATAGAACCGATTCCGTTTAGAACTATTCATGTGGATCATTTGGGCCCGTTTCCAAAAAGCTCAAAAGGAAAGGAACATCTCCCGGTCATCGTCGATTCGTTCACAAAATTCACAATATTATATCCTGTTAAAATTACATGAACGAGCTACGTAATCGAAGCATTAAATGAAGCAAGTAGTTATGTTGGTATGCCATTACGTATCGTGACGGACAGAGGTTTTGCTTTTACGTCCCATAAAATTGATGATTGTAAGGTTCGATGCCATCTTTCTACTATTCCGTTTGCCTGTGGGTGATACGATGTTGTCTTCAGATGCGTTATGCCGAGCGAGCTTGTCAGCTCTGTAAATAGGGTGGATGTGAATTGACAACCTCGATCTGATGTAATGACACCTGGAACTCCGAATCTTGCAATCTAATTAACGATTAAAGCTTTTGCGATGGTTGGCGCTGTCATGTCGGGTATGGAAAACGCCTCTGGCCATCTTGACAAACGATCAATGATTGTGAGACAGTAGCGGTTACCGGCGTGTAAAGAAAAGGTACCTACGACGTCGACGTTAATATGACCGAATCGCGTGTCCCCCGATTCGTAGCGTTTAAGAGGCGTAAATGTGTGTCGGGTTATTTTAGCTCTTTGGCATTGCTCGCATGCTCTTGCGAAAGCTTCATAATCTTCTTGGATTTTAGGCCAGACGAATCTGCTAATCAAGAGTTTGGCTGTAGCACATGTATCTGGATGGCATAGCCCATTAGTTGTTCGTAACACCTCAGAACGAAACTTCTTTGTAATGAATGGTCTAATGTGGCCAGTTGACGAGTCGTGGACTATTTGTTTGTCGCATCCGGGTATTGTGAATAATTTTAGCTGAAGAGATGAGAAACTGTTGTTTTGGCGAAGGAATTTGAGTTCTTGATCAACTTGCTGGTCTTCGGCAAGTTTTTCGTAGTCTATGCTGGTTGCGGGAATTTGTGCTAGTCTTGAAAGCATGTCAGCTGTTATATTGGCTATCCCCTCTACGTGGCGAATATCTATAGAAATGTAATCAAGCTGGCGAGCTTGACGACTCGAGCATTTTTCAGGATTCTTCTGGAATGCATTGATTAGTGGTTTATGATCGCTATATATGTGACAGGTTCGTCCTTCCAGCATGTATTTAAAATGGCGGACGACCATAAACATCGCTGTGAGTTCTCTGTCATAAGTGCTGTAACGTACCTGAGTTTTGTCGAATTTTTTGGAGAAGTATGCTAACGCTTCAAAGTTGCTTCCTGTTACCTGGTTTAAAACAGCTCCTGCGACTGTATCCGAGGCGTCGACCCACAGTGACATCTCGGTGTTTTTCGAGGGATGTGCCAAAAGAGAGGCATTCCCAAACTGGGTTTTACATTTTTCAAACGCTGCTGTCGTAATATTAGTCCATTGGAGCTGAGAGCGATCGTTCTTTTTGTTTCCAGGGCACATGACTAACAGTGGTATTTTCGTTTTGATGGCGTGTGGAATAAAGCGTCCGTAGAAGTTAATTGTGGCTAAGAATCGCTTGATGCCATTGACGGTAGTTGGTTATGACCTAAAAAGATGATTTCCGTTTTTCCGAAGACAGAATTGGTAGCGTTAATCCTTAAATTGTGCTTCTGTAGACGTTCAAAAAGTCGGCGAAGGTGTAAGAGATGTTCGTCTCGAGATGATGATGCTACACAGATATCGTCCATGTACGGAAATACAAAATCTAGTCCTCGTAGGACTTCGTGTATAAGCCTTTGTAATATATGCGCTGCATTACGAAGACCAAAGGGCATATACAAAAATTCGAATAGGCCGAAAGGTGTGATGATAGCCGTTTTCGGTACGTCTTCTGGATTTACAGGAACTTTATGGAACGCTTTTTGTTGATCGATCTTGGAAAAGATCGTCTTACCTCTTCAATTGCTAGTGAAATCCTGAAGATATGGTATTGGATACCTGTTTGGGATTGTAACGGTGTTGAGTGCTCTGAAATCTCCACATGGCCGGCATGTACCGTATGCTTTCCTATGTGAAGAGGGCTAGCCCAACTGCTGATCGATGGACGGCAAATACCCAGTTTTATTAGACTATCACATTTTGCCTTAGCCGCTGCCCGTTTATTTGGAGAAAGACGTCTTGGTCGTGCTGATAAGGGCGGAGTTTCGATGTGATGGACCACTTCGGACATAGCTGGGCTTCTGAGTTGCGCCAACCGTGTTATGTTACCAAACTCTTTAAATAAGCTCGTATATTCGCAGGACGTGCCAAATGTTATTATTGATAAGGCTTCGCTACTGACAAGTTTACCTATCGACGCTACTGATGTTAAGTTGTCGACTAATCATCGTTTCCTGTTTAAGTCGACCAGTAGCAAATAGTGGCTTATAAAGTCGGCTCCTATAATTCCGCACGTAACGTCAGCGATGAGAAAATTCCAAAGAAATTCGCGTCTTAGGCCTAAATCGATTTTAAGGAGGACTTCGCCGTATACGGTGATCGGTGTACCGTTCACTGCGTATAACTTTACCGTCAATGATTTCATGTTGTTTTGGACGATTTTAGGAATTATGGAGGCGTCTGCTCCGGTGTCTAATAAAAAATTATGTTTGGAGAGCCCGTCAAAAAGTTTCAGGCGGTGTGTGACTGCAGGACGTAAGTTACAGGTGTGCGTTGCAGTCTTCGATGCAGATAGTCATTTGCTTTTCTCCAGGTTGTTGTATGAGCAGGGTTTCCTACATGTTCGAGCGTTGGCGCCGAACTTGTGGTGATACCAACATAGCTCGTTCGTGTGCGTAGGCTGCCTGGTTGTTGATTACCTACTACGTTAATTTGTCGAAAATTCATAGAATTGGCGATGGCGTCTGCAATTGCGATTTTATCTGCGACGTCACATTTTGATGCGATTACCGCAGCCTGAGCGTGGGGTGGTAGACGTGAGGTCCACAGATCGATAAATATTGTTTCACAGAGCGCGGTGCCAGCCACTCGTCGTATATCGTTAAAGCGTTGGCTTGGCTTTAAGTCACTCAAGGGCATATCCGAAAGAACACGTTGCACGCGACGTTGTTGGCTGTCAGCAAAATGTGCTATTAGTTTGGATTTAATGTACTCGTAGCGGTTAAGCGAAGGTGCTGAATCGATGACTGCCCTTAACTCCTTTAGCTTGCTTGGAGGAACTTGTGCCATAACCTGGTTGTAAATCATTGTGTCGTGTGTCACGCCGGTAGCTGCGAACCAGAACTCCAATGACAAAAAATACGACTCGATGTTTGTTCCGTTCATATTGGATTATATCTCTTATACCACTGAAGCTATAATAACAAAATTCACTGGGAACAAATGTTTTTAGCATCGCTATCGACGGTTAGAAAATGGGTGAAATCGGGTGACAACCCCGCCCACACCCCATATAACGGTACTTTTAAAAACTACTAAAAGCGCGATAAATCAAGCACTAAACAAGCCAGAGACATTAGATTTTAGCTCTGGGATGGTATAAGATAATTTTATAGGATCTACTTAACCGATTTCAACCAAACTCGGTACATAATACTCTTCTCATATTTCTATGTTATAGTACGAAAATGAAATCGGATTACAACCACGCTTGTTTCCCATACAACATCTTTTTAAATTCCATCTGATTTTTTCACTTTCCAGTATGCAAATCAAGCAGCAATGATTATATCGGCGTAAAACTTTGCGTGAATAATACGTTTAAAGTATGCCACCTTGTGACCAAAAATGATCTAAATTGAACCAAAACTGCTCAAGCCCCTAGGTACTGAATATGTGGACCCCAGTGCCAATAGTTGAGTTTTTATCGAAAATATCGGTCAACATAGAACAAGGCGGCAAGATCCACAAAGAAATCTAAAACGAGTATACCATTTGAGTTTGCGAGAGTATAAAATGTTCGGTTACATCCGAACTTAGCCCTTCCTTACGCGTTATATTTGTAATTTGTATGCAATATGTAGGAGACTTTCAAAAAGTCTAATTCTGCCGTGAGGAATAGATAATGCAAATTTCAAGTTTTCTATATTTACAATATTCTTTCGATCATGTCATCTGTATAGTTGAAATCCTTAGTAGTGGCTCCACATAAAAAGCACTTTTGTGTTGATGTAGTTCCAGTTTAAGCATTACACACATTTCCATCAATCGTTGTCAAAAATCTTTGTCACAAATTAACACAGTTGTACAAATTAAATTCTTAATTACTTGTTCTACTCCATTCTTTTCCACAATCGCCACAGATTTGGTCTAAAATTTTTCCAGATTACTTCTTCTTCCAACGTGTGTTTGATAGGTGCAATCGTTGTTAAAAATACGGAGGAATCGCTAGTATCACAGCCATGAAAAGCTTGTTTGTACGAACTGTAACTAGAGCTTCTATCAAACTTCCATTTGGTATACAGTTACAGTTTTCGGTTCGTTAACCAGTCAATTCGGTTTTCATGAATTTGAATTAATCGTTCTGCAGTGTGCTTCAATTGTGCTTGTAAACTTACTTTAGCGGAAATTTCGTTTATTGTAATGCACTGTTATTCTGAAAAACACTTTTTTCTCTTCTTGTATTATTTGATAGGATAGAAATTTATCTGGAGCAGACTGCCTAACAACATTGTATTGGTATCGGGATAGCTTAGCTTCTTCGAAGACAGCCAGTGCTTTAAGGTTTGACATTTTTGTACTGATGAGAGGTTTCCTCAAACTTTCATTAAACTTTTCGGCGTATGAGGCTGAGAATTTTATGAGACTTCGTATCGTTTTCCATTGATCTACGTAACCGGTTTTTCTTAAATTAGCTTGCGCAGTACGAAGTAAAACTGGCGGCTATTAAAAATTTCGTTTTTTTTTTAATTTGCGTGAGTTACTGGAGTCACTAAATCAAATTTCTTTTCGACCTCATTAGGCGCTATGGGCCTGTGTTATGGGACTTACTCCATTTATTTTTGAACTCAGAAGCAAATATTTTTATGCGTCCATTGAAAACTTGAAAGCTGTCGTCGGAATAACCAGGACGTTTTATCACGCTTTTACTAACTTCACCTGTATGTTTGTAAATGCATTGTTTGTATATATAATATAATAGATATGTATGTTTGTACAAGTATGTTTGTAACTTTTTTCGGTGCTAGGTTCGTAGCGGTGCTGTCTGTTTATATAAGGATTTATTTATCGCTTTTTAGTTTAAAAGGGGTTTAGACGTGTGTTTTTTAGTTTTTTTAAACTATATTTATTTTAACTCAACTTTTAAGAGCATTATTTTTTCATCCCTTGTCCCACAACCGTAATTTTTTAAAATAATGTACAAGCTGAGTTGAGTTAAAAAAACGTTTAGCATGTTTCCGCAAAATTGAAACACATTACTATTAAGATAAGGAATATTAAAAGAAAACAAAAAATAAACATATAAAATAACAACAACAAAAACAAATCCAACTAAAATCATACAGTAGAAACAACAACAATAAAGGTTACAGCAATTGTTTAAATATGAACATATGCGTTGGCACATTAGCAACGTTAGTGTTGCGCCGCAGTATTAGTGATATTTTTTAGGTTAAGCATTAATCCTAACTATCATACAATCCACTCATTTAAAATAATTACTTTGTCCTCGACAATATGTTCAAATATCCTGGAGCATGTTTATCTCGACAATGCCGATACAATACAAAGGATTTAACATAAACAAACATAAAAAAACATTCGTATGCAATACATATGCATTCAACACTTAATAACACAAAACATATTTACCTATTTTAAGAACTTTGGTGACCATATTTGTCCGGGCAAAGTCCAGGACGGCTGTTTTTAGTCATCGATTTTTTCCATATTATATATCACTGAAAATCGCGACATATAATAGGTGAGAGAACAACACAATTTTATTCAATTCATTTCTTTCCTCTTTTAATTTCTAAGCCCGGGGACGGCCGGGACGCTTAACTCGGAATCCGAACTGTCCCGGCCAAACAGGGACGAATGGTCAGCTAAAGATAAACAAACATTTTATCTATGGAATACACATGCACATAAATGGTAAAACAATATAAACATACATACACGTATTTAGGTAGATAAGATAGATTCCAAAAGTAGTATTTAATCGAGGAATTTTGTAAAATAAAATTAGAATGAACGATTACTCACTCTACTACACATCTTTTTAATTCCCCCGCGGTAAGATTTAAGAGTATTTGATTGAGTTAAACAACAATAACAACAACAAAAACATCGTTAGCCCCACAAGGCGCAGTGTAGAAGCATATTTTATTAATACAAGTACATTGAATACGGAAGATTTATACAGGTGCACGCATATCTTCTGAAGTTCATTGATGCTAAACGTAAATTTCTCTAAAATAACACTTATTTGTTCAGATTTTTAAATGATGTTTAAAGCTTAGTTTATCTGAATTCAATTCCTACTATCAGTACAAAAGCGCTGAAAGGGTAGATAAAAACTAATTAAAATAAAAAGTGTTCAATTCGACCTAAATACAAGCTTAAATAGATCCCTAGGCAGTAGCAAACACAAATTAAACAAAAGCTTTTACAAAACACAGTCGTTCACATCCGAACAGAAAAAACAAAAGTCATGCGAATTAAGCACAAAAAGGCATAAGCTACAATCTTGCGCAAATTTAAAAAAATTAACGAAAGGAACAATTTTATAAGAAAACAAGTAAGGAAGGGCTAAGTTCGGATGTAACCGAACATTTTATACTCTCGCAAAGTTAAATGGTATATTCGTTTGAGACTTCTTTATATATTTTAATAATTAGAAGTAGGAACTGTTGCCTTAGTTATTTACTTTTCAGTCACAGTGAAAATAATTAGAGCAATTTGTAAACTCACAGTAAAATAATTAGAGCAATTTGTAAACTAAATTTACTCAAATTATGGGAAATATATATATACGCTTATAATTGATTTTATATAGAATGCATTACAACTGTATTGAGAAGTATGAAAACAAATCGTTTTTGGACAATGAACAACATTTTTTATTTATTGTATCGATATTATTATACATGTTTAGCTTAAAAATAATAAATAAATACTAACAACTTTAAAAATTATATAATATTATTATATTAATTTGTATATAATATTTACAATATTAAACATAAATTTTTGTACAGATTCTTATACATAGGTATATTAAAATTATATTTTTTTTTTCCTTATACTATTTAATTTCTATCATATATTTATACAATAATGTCGTATATAATAACAAATTATATATATAATGTAAATTTTCTTAATTAGATTATTTACATATTTTTCTTAAAATTGTCTAAAAAACTACTGTTAAAATTCTTATACCATTCCAATTATATTATATTTGGAAAAAAAAATGAAGAACTATTGCACTAAGTCTGAAAACTTTAGTTCGAAATAGAGGCACAAATACTGTCATGATGTGTACTGTCTCAAAAGAAATTGCATTTACACGGGAAGGATCCATGTTTGAAAATGCCCAATCAATTTGTGTACCGGCAGGTGTAGTTGAATATTCTGCACCAAGCAGGGAACTAAAGTTTTTTTCTTGGAGCAAATTTCTTATTGCAGTCCCTGTAGACATTAAACAAATGTTAAAATCTCCAACAATTAGCACATTTTGATTGCCTAACTCATAAGTAAGGACTTCCTGAAGTTCTACAATTAATTGTCTGACAGAGAAAGCTGAATATCTATATAGAACCAGATTATTAATACTGAAACATTTAAACAAAACCGCTTCTAAAACTTTGCGGCCAGAATAAATTTTCTTTACAGCCTTTGATTCTATAGAGCAAGCAATACTATGCTTTGCATATATTATAATGCCCCGTTTATTTCTGTTGGTTGTTTCCGTGCTATCTATCCTCAGCTCGTTAATTGGAGTAAATCCTGGTATATCAAAACTTTCGCAAGGATAACTCCAAGTTTCTACAAAACATAAAATATCTGAAGATAGCATCAAACAGTCGTTTTTTATATCATTAATGTGATCGTGAAGACACTGAACATTATGGAATAAAATTTGAAGTCCTGCTGTTCGGGAAATCATAAAATTGAAACTTGTTGTCAAAGCTTTATTTGTGTTCAATTCCCTCAGTTCCCTAAATACAGGATCCGATTCAGAAAATTTGTTAGGAGGAATAAAATTTCCTATGATGAATAGACCTTCTGCAGAAGTAGCTCGACTACAAGCGACATATATTGAAGCTCTAGGCATTCTGGGTCGAGTATGAACTACAACTTTATTATATGTGGCACCCTGACTTTTATGAATAGTGATTCCCTCAGCCGGAACAACTGGAAACTGATTTCTTTCAATTGAAATTTGTTCATTTATTGTATATTGTAAAGATTTTAGAACTTTTTCAATTGGTGTCCAAGAACTTTCTAGAGAATGAGGCTTTTTTGATCGTGCTATCAAACCCACAGAAGGTTCCAAAAATTTAATCCACAGAATTGTTGGAAAAGAACAATGGAAATCAATTTGCATAAGTTGCTGCCCCATTAACCAAGCCATCACACGTGTTTATGTTCACTGTAATCATATATTTGGCGGAGGTTTTTAGTGTCAATTCATAGGGCAGTCTCTGCGTTTCAGAAGTTTTGAAAAGTTTAACTCTTTCCAAAATATTATCATTTTCATTTATACCAATTCCTTTAACTGAGTCTTTTGCGGTTGAAAAGAAAGCTTCTGTTGGGATTCGACTGAGCTTAAGGGCATTGAAATTATTTGTCTCTTCATTGGACCAAAATAAATGTATGGCATCATCGGGAACTTCCTCGAAATTAACTACTCGAGTTTCAATGAGTGATATGTCCTCAGTTGTCATAGTACCAGATGCCATATGATTTAATGCAATTGCAAAGGCCTGATCCTCCCGTTGTCTAATTATCTCTGTTAATTCAAAGTATTTAAATAACTCCCACAAAGGGGAACCAACGAAAGTGCTGTATGCATCATTGGGATTAGGAGAGAATATCCACCTATCTCCAACAAACACTATGATCGGTATACTACTGAAGGGGCTGTCTGTTTTGAAAATTTGTTTTAATCTCGCATCAAGAGAGCTAAACATACGAGCACCTACCATCGATATTTCATCAATTATGATTAATTTTAAATCGATAAGTCTGGAATACAATGAATTAACTGTGTCATTGCTAAGTGGCCTCAACTCTCTATTCAACTGATTAACAGGTAAAGAGAATATTGAATGAAGGGTCATTCCACCTATTCCGAATGCTGCTTTACCCGTAGGTGAGCAAAGAAAAACTTTTAAGGAACTTGGATTGGATCCAGGTGTAGAATTGTAACGATGGTTATGAGCTTAATATATTGCAGATATCAAACGACTCTTTCCTACACCTGCACCGCCGCCAATGAACTCATAAAATGGGAGATTTTCTTTTAGGTGGTGCATCAAATGTGTCAAATAGGTTCTTTGTTTAGTATTTAGACTTTGAACTAAAGAAAATAATTCCTCAACTGGAATTAAAGGGGGTAGTTTAATAAGTCTAATATTGTAATCAGATTCAGTGCCATTATCTGTTGAATCTTCGCCATGAAAGTCCAGCAAATTTATATTTGGGTTTATTTCTGGAAGTGCCAACACTCAGAAGTCATTTTCCACGATAGGTAGTTCATTTTGAGCACCTTCGTCCAAGTCTATTTCATTATAAAGACTTTCTAGAACATTTTCAAGTTCGCTATGCTCAAAAACGTCATATTTTCTTTGCTTTTTCTCAATTATAATACGATGTGTTATGGAAGTCTGCTCATTATCGTTTTCAATGAGATCTTGCTGTTAATTCAGCAAAGGATAGTAAAGCATTACCATTTCGCGGAAATACTCAACTCTGGAAAAATCTGGGTTAAACCTTCTATACCGAATAATATTATACAAGGTTTGGTACGTTTTTTCATAAAACCCCTACCGTCTTTAAGAGCATGACAACCCCGCTTTCTGGTAAATTATCGTCTTCTCTCTCTTCTTCTTCATGATCACTATCTTGTGCTCTTCTACTAGATTCAAAATATTTATACCTAGATGCAAAATCAGCCAAACAAAGAGTTTCTAACTGATCGGATCTTTGAACATAACGGTCTAAAATACCGGCTACGTTCCGCTCTAGGTTTTACCATTCGAACACGTTCCCCCGGTCGAGAAGTATTTATGAATATTTCTGCATTACTTGCTTCCGAAAGAGCCCAATGCAGCAATATACTGCTTCTTGTGCAGATATTTCTGTGCTTGATATAAATTTGTGACCTATGTGTTTAAGTTTTTGCTTAATTGTATAATTTCCAGCATTTATCTCTGATGTAGCTTCATTTAAGAGCCTAGAAATTCCCCTGTTAGACTTGTTAATATAATTAATTATATATGAACAGCAAGCATATGCATCCAGTATATATTGAATATCCATATTTGCTCTATGGAGTTCCAAAATCAGAGGATTATAAGCATTTATAAAACGATCCTGTAATTTTCTTTTTAGAAAAATTTTGTGTTTTGTTAAACTTGACCTAAGGGCTAACAAATAGTCATCAAAAGACATATTTATCCTACTATCAGACAGGTAGTATTCAATATCGTTTAAATTAGAAATGTCTTCTGTAGTCATATTTGAATTTAAAACGTTTTGAATTTTGAAAAAGTTTTCTTTGTGTCTTTCTGAATTTTGACTTGTTTCTGTAAGAGGTAACAGTATTTGTGTTGAAGGCATTGGTGGATATGGTATACCAAAACGACAAAACTGTTGTCCTCTACAACACCGACTGTGGTTATGTTTTTGAATAACCCAAATAATTTTCTAAGTGGCTGATCGAACCATCGGTAGAAATACAATTGTCAATAAAACTAATGACGTCAGGGAATGTCTGAGGAACTTGAAGGTTGATCCTGGGAGCATTATTAAGCCAATACATACCATGTACATGCGGGGAACCTCTCTGTCCACTCTCCAGTAGAAATTTGTAACAAAATGCTCTCCAAAAATGCCGGCGTTATCTTTAAAAAGCTTAAGAATTTGTCGATAGCGGTAGTCAAAATATATAGTACAAGTAACCGCGGCTGACCGAATTAAGCGATATCTATCTTGGGTTGTTAAGCTGTTGGCTTCCTCTTCCGAAATATCTTTAGAATCAACAGATTTAGAGAGGATGACCAAAAGCTCAACCCACTGAGATTCTGCAGCCGATAAAGTGATAAAGAAGGTTGGAAGCCCAAATTGGCGAATCATAGCGATTGCCTTTTTCTTCTCAGCTTCCCAGTGCGCAGGTGATGATCTAACGCCTTTCAAAACCTTGTAACCATCACTGTGTTGAATCAAGTTTTCGTTAAATATATTTTGGGCCGTAACTCGGTTGCGACCTGAAAACTTTCTAAGGCAAATGGATGTACTATTCTTAATTTGTAGCAGTTCTAATTTTTTGTAATCATAGAACAACTTTGGAATGGTACACGCTCTTCTGTCAAAACGGCGAATTTCAGAACGTATTATCTTGCTATACGTTTCAGAGCATGTACGCTTCTGCCCAACGTATATTGTTCCAAATGACAACTCTTCTGAATTATTATTTTGAATTATGCCAATTGGTCTTTGTCCTTCACCTGGCGCTATAACTAAACGGTTTTCTACAGGAATATTGTCCAAAAGAGTTTCTTGACCGCCTGGATTTAGCTCTGAAGGTAAAAGACCCGTGGGAATATTATTACCTGAGGGATTATCATGGGAAGTTTGTCCCGAATGAAAAGATTGAACCAATCGGGAATCCTCTGCAGATGCAACAAACGGAACTTCTTCTTGGTTATTAAATTCTGAAATCCAGTTTTCATTAATATGTATATTGTGCTCACGATACAGAGGGGTATTCACTAAGAACTGCAAAGCTTTCATAATTTTTGCGGGGCGTATGGTATCGATCATGTAATCATGATTGTATTCCAAACGCCTTCTTAAGTGAAATTGTATATCATGAGCCTCATCAAAGGACCTTGGTAGAGATGTCACAATATTGTTAACAGAAATTGGTATATTAACAACAGCACCTTTGAGCCAACTCTGACCTTGACATCCTAATGGACGGATTGTCATAAAAGGCAATCTAGGCATTATGAGACGTTCTTCAATTGGGGTTAAACCTTTCAAACAATATGGTATTTCAGGAAAGTATAGACCGTTAGCTAAACATATTTTTGGAACGTTCTTTTTACCAATCGCATTTTTGAAAGTAGCACAAAAATTGTAATTTCCATCTTCTGAAGGAAATTTTTGAAATAAAAAGAAGGCGGATGCAGCATTCGGGTGACCTTGCGCAATAGTTTCGAAATTTAATTTGCGAACTTGGTGTGAAAACTATAAGCCGCAGCAAATACATATTTCAGTAGGGCCCTTATTTATATTTTGGAAATAAATGTTTTTGAAATCTGTTAAATTGCCACTATTATCAGTTTCTATAACATTATTTTCTCTCGTTAATCGGATTCGTTGGGACTGCCTTTGGTTTTCAATTTGTCTATTGAGTGGGTTATCTCTACGAAGGCGAACTTGACCTTGTCTAAGACGTCTCTGATTCAAAATTTCTTCCCTTATACCCCTCCTACTAAGCTGTCGAAGTTGTGTATCTCTATCACGCTCCTCTCTCCTTATTTCAGGATTTCTTCTTGCATGTTCCCTTTGCATTTGATCACGAATGCGCTCTAAATTCTATACTTGGGATTTCTTGCGCGAAGTTCTCTATGATCCCTAGTTTTCCTACTTTGTTCTATGATCTATCGAGTATTTCTTATTTGCTCTTCAGAGCGAATTTGTGGATCTTGCCGCCCTGTTCTCTGTTGAACAGTATTTGCAACTTACTCAACAGATCGAACCTCGGGGTCTTCACGCCGAGACCTGTGACCTCGAGTATCTCTTATTTGCTCCTCAGAGCAAATTTGCGGATCTTGCCGCCTTGTTCTATGTTGAACAGTATTTGCAACTTGCTCAACAGATCGAACCTCGGGGTCTTCACGCCGAGACCTATGACCTCGAGTATCTCTTATTTGCTCTTCAGAGTGAATTTGCGGATCTTGCCGCCTTGTTCAATGTTGAACAGTATTTAAATTTTGTTCAAAGACCGTACCTCGAGATTGTCCCGCCTGGTTCTATGTTGATTTGTATTGATAATTTGTTCGGACAGACGTACATCGGAATCTAATCTACAATTAGCGTGACTTACAGTTTTTTGTGACTGCTCACTATCTCTATATAAAAAGTTTGCACGAAGAACTCTCATACGTCTGCAATTCTGAAGACTACTAAGTCGTATAGATTTTTTACTTAATCTAGGCATAATTAATTAATAATAAATGTATTAATATATAAAATACTTATAGATAATACTTATATAATTCAGTCCGTCCGGGTGTTAAAAGTTGGATCCTAAGTGCTGCTCTCTTTTACTATAATTCCTTGTAAGTCCTTGCTATGACTCCTTTCCTGTTCCGTGTATAGGTACTGTGATATACTGGTGCACATATGTATATGTGTTTGCTCGCCACTGTATATAATACGGTTTTGCTCGTCACTGTATATAATAATACTTTAAACAGTATATAACTAATACACTAAAATTAGTTTGAAAAAAGCACTTTGCTGGTAAAGACATCTAGTGAAACTGAAACTACAAACACAGTGTACTGATATTTATTATACTCTTGCAACATGTTGGTACAGCTTACGTACTTTTGTATACCTATATATTACTTAGCTATTCACTAACATAATAATACATAATATTTAGTTATATTTATATTTTAGAAATTAGTAGTTTATTTCATTGTATTGAAATTAAGTTCTCGGAAAACCCCTCCGTAAATTACTTTTGTTAAACGCTTTCTAAAACAGGGGGATCTATGGTACCTATTTTAAAGGGTCTACCCATGAAGGCTAAATTAACAATAACTTACATATAATTAGGTATGGTATACACTTATGTAGAGCAGGTATGTAGATTTTCTTCTTTCTGTCTTAATATCTAAACCTTTCATAAGCTGCCAACGGCGCTAGGTAAAAATGTAATTTTCTTGAGTTTACAGTTCACCTCATGACCTTCATATAAAAATGTGTCGCAAAACTGAAATAATAGACAGTAGCATGTAAACCGATTGGGTCGCAGTTTATCTATAACCAGCGGTGCAAAGTCCAGCACTCTAAGAAACTTTTTTACATTGTTGTCTGGTATATTTTGTTATAAGTTCAACATGATATCTGAGAAAAGATACTTATCCACTGATTATCACCAAATATTAGAAGAAATATTTGTATATAGAAATCTATAACTATCTCGATTAGTTTTAGGTGATGCAAACAACCGTTTGGTGAACAAAACTATACTCTGTTGCAACATGTTGCGAAAGTATAAAAATGTTGCGAAAGAATTCAACATCTATTACTCGATTATTATTTGGTATTTTATTAACTTATGTTATTGATCATAGATATACTATTTTAGATAGATACTATTTTTTCTCCGAAATGTTAACTTTAACAAAAAGAAGCTATTTAACTCAAATTGGTATATGTGTTATAAACTGAACCAAAGGGGTTAGATTTAATATGTGGGGTATATAAGGTTGCTGTTGTACCAGAGGAGCGGAAATCAGTATATTAGGGTTATGAGGTATATAAAGAAAGTCTAGACCAATTTCATTCATATGCAGCGATATACATTATTTTTAAGAAAAACTGTCCATTTAATTTCATTAAATTATCAAATTGACGATCGATGTAAGCTGGGAAAATCAAAGACCAGAAAATTCCTCCAAACCGTATATTAAAAAATGTTGAATTAAACATCGATTATTAAATGATATCGTGATTAAATTACAATCAAATTTGGTATCTTCTTGACTTATATTAAAGGCCATAAACTTAGTCTCAGTTTTATTGCTTGAAGTGAGATATACATAAGTATGAATGTGATATTAGCTCCACCAAAGTGGCTAAATTTTCTATTATAAGCTTAGGTGGCAAACGTCAACCAGAGAATCGGAATTCATTATATGAAGGTGTGAGGTTTAGACTTAGTATATACTAATTTCATTCTAATTCAGCGTCAAACCACATAATTTTTAAGAAATCTTTTCCACTTAATTTCGTCAAAATATCACGTTGATCAACCGGAACGGTGTAAAGTCAGGTGGAAAGACGGAAATCATATATATATTGGGGATAGAGAAATATATTAATTTTGACATTGCTCAGCTATACTCGAGAACATATTTTGAAGCAATTTTATATATAAAAAAAAATATTAATACTCACCAACCGACATATTCGGCATAAAACTGGTTAGAATAACGAAAAGCATTATAAGTAGTATATGGAATTTGAGGGTAGTATTAACCCGATTTTATTAATTTTTTAAATACCACATACTACTAACATGCCACAGACTAATAAAATGCTCCCACTGTTTCATTAAGGTACCTCACATACCATCACCAATCAAATGGAGTAAAGTCAGACGAATGTTCGAAAATCCTGATATTAGTTACATGGGGGCTAAGGAAAATTTTCACCCGATTTGATCTTGTTATGAGTAAAACACGCTCTCTCATTTTCATTGAGATAACTCACATATGCGGTATAAAGTCACGCGGAAGTTCAAAAATATTTATATTAGATATATGAGGGCTACAAGAACTATTGATCCGATTCAACAATTTTGAAACAAAGACATACTATTAATTTCAATTATATATCTTACACAATGGCCGATATTTACGGTAAAAAGTCAATTATAGGTACTGGGGGCTTGCACAGTTTTGGTTCGATTTAAAGAATTTTTAGTCACAAGGTGGCATACTTTAAACGTATTATTCACGCAAAGTTTTACGCCGATATAATCATTGTTGCTTGATTTACATAGTGGAAAGTAAAAGAATCAAGTGGAATTTAAAATGGTGTCATATGGAAAATAGGCGTGGTTGGAATCCGATGTCGCCCATTTTCGCATCATAATATAGAACTATAAAAAGAATGTTATGTACCAAATTTGGTTGAAATCGGTTAAAAAGATCCCAAGATATGGGTTTTCACCTAAAATTGGGCGGTGTCACGCCCACTGTCTAATATTGAACGCGGTTCCTATAAAGTCATCTTATACCATCCCTGAGATAAAATTTAATGTCTCTGGCGTGTTTAGTGCTTGATTTAGCGCGCTTTTAGTAGTTTTTAACAGTACCGTTACATGGGGAGTGGGCGGGGTTGTCACCCGATTTCACCCGTTTTCACACCGTAGGTAGAGGTGCTAAAAGCATTTGCTTCCAGTGAATTTTGTTATTATAGCTTAAGTAGTTTGGGAGATATGCACATTAAATCTATTAGGGGCGGGAGCACGCCCACTTAGAAAAAAAGTTTAACTGCAGATGCCCCTCCTTAATGTGATCTCGTGTACCAAATAACAGTCTTGTATCTTATTGCGGAGCTTAGTTATGACAATTTATTTGTTTTTGATTAATGGCGTTTTGTGGGCGTGGCAGTGGTCCGATTACGACCATCTGCAATACCAACCGTCTTACTGTACCAAGAAACATGTGTACCTAGTTTCATAAAGATATCTCAATTTTTCGTCAAGTTACAGCTTGCACGGACGGACAGACGGACGGACGGACAAACAGTCACCCGGATTTCGACTCGTCTCTTCATCCTGATCATTTATAATGTATAACCCTATATCTAACTCGATTAGTTTTAGGTGATACAAACAACCGTTAGGTGAACAAAACTATTATACTCTGTAGCAACATGTTTCGAGAGTATAAAAAGTAAGGAAGGGCTAAGTTCGGATGTAACCGAACATTTTATACTCTCGCAAAGTCAAACTCGTTTTACTCGTTTTAGATTTCTTTGTTGGTATTGCCGCCTAGTCTTATGTTGACCGATATTTTTGGTAAAAAGTCAACTATAGGTAATGTGGTCCACATATTCAGGGGCTTTGGTTCAATAATAATAGTTTTTGGTCACAAGGTGGCATACTTTAAACGTAGTATTCACGCAAAGTTTTACGCCAATATAATCATCGTTGCTGGATTTGCATACTGGAAAGTGAAAAAATTAGATGGAATTTAAAATGATGTTATATGGGTAATAGGCGGGGTTGTAATCCGATTTCGCCCATTATCGTACTATATCATAGAAATATGAGAAGAATATTATGTACCGAATTTGGTTGAAATCGATTAAGCAGATCTCAAGATATGGGTTTTCACCTAAAAGTGGGCGGTGCCACGCCCACTATTTAATTTTTAACGTAATTCCTATAAAATCATCTTATGCTATCCCAGAGATAAAATTTAATGTCTCTGGCTTGTTAAGTGATTGATTTATCGCGCTTTTAGTAGTTTTTAACAGTACCGTTATATGGGGAGGGGGCGGGGTTGTAACCCGATTTCACCCATTTTCACACCGCCGATAGAGATGCTAAAAACATTTGTTCCCAGTGAATTTTTTTTATTATGGCTTCAGTGGTATAAGAGATATGCACATTAAACCTATTAGGGGGCGACACCACGTCCACTTTAAAAAAAATTTTAACTGGCCCTCCCTAATGTGATCCTGTATGCCAACTACCAGCCTTGTATCTTATTGTGGAACTTAGTTATGACAATTTATTTGTTTTTGATTAATGGCGTTTTGTGGGTGTGGCAGTGGTCCGATTACGCCCATCTGTAATACCAACCGTCTTACGGTACCAAAAAATATGTGTATCAAGTTTCATAAAGATATCTCAATTTTTACTCAAGTTACATCTTGCACAGACGGACGGACAGGCAATCACCCGGATTTCAACTCGTCTCTTCATCCTGATCATTTAAATATATATATATATAACCCTATTTCTAACTCGATTAGTTTTAGGTGATACAAACAACCGTTAGGTGAACAAAACTATTATACTCTGTAGCAACAAGTTGCGAGAGTATAAAAATGAGGATGTACAAATTGCCTGTCACATGCGCATAAATATAAATACAAATTGCAAATACAAATTCAATTGCTTACAAGTAGATTGTCACAAAAGACACCACTCAATGCTTCATTACAGCACATGTCCCAGCTCAGCCCAAAACACCGCTTATATTAGTATATACATACATAATAAAACAAACCACGGGTTCAGTTGCATGAGCAACTCCCAAAACACAAAATCCTAAAAATTGCCAAGGGAAACCTTGCTGCCACGTTTACAACTCAAGTTGATGAAATATCATAAGAATACACAATTCACAATCAAAAAAATTTCGAGAGTTAGGGAAACTTCCCCTCAGGATGGTTTTCGCCTATAATGGTACAAAAATCATGATATAAAAGATATGAAATAAAGTTAAGGGATCACATAGTCCAATGCGATACAATGACTCACCTAAACTTACAAAAGCAAACGCCGCTCTTATCGTATCTATCCAAGAGCTCCTCATATGGGATCAGCTGTAAAAAGCTTCAAATTAATTATGAAATTATTCAAGACGAATTGAAGCCGTTCCCGTTGTGAATTATTGACCCGATTCAACCTATTTTTTACGTTTTTACGTACAGACATACTTTTATCAGAAAAGAATTTTTTTCGAATTTATATATACTCGTAATACAAGATAAATAGATATCGAGTTATATATGGTATATATGTTGTAAATGATCAGGATGACGAGACGAGTTGAATTTCAATGCAAACGAGATAACTTGAGTAAAAATTGAGATGTCTTGATAATACTTGGTGCAAATCTTCCTTGGCACCCAAGGGAGGTGGGTATTGCAAATAGGCGGAATCGGTCTATTGCCACGACCACAAAACGTTATTAAACGATAACGTTTATGCCATAACTAATCCGCAAATTAAGATACAAATCTGTAATTTGGTACTGGAGATCGCATTTTCAGGGACACCTGTTGGCCAGGCCCCACCACGAAATGGTTTAAGCTGTGTCACAAATACTTGTTGAGAAGGCATTTTATCACCTCTTCAAACTCTGAGAAAATAGGTAAAACTGGATAACTCTCACTCGCCATATAACGGTTATGCTGAAAACTATTTAAAACACGATAACTCACTGATTAAATGAGCCCCAAGCATTAATTTTCACTACTAGGATTGTTGTGAAGGGCTTTATAGGAACTGGAGTAAAATTGGGCAATGAGCGTGTTACCGCCCACCTGTAGGCGAAATCCTATATTTCAGGAACTACTTGACTGATTTCGACCAAATTTTGTGTGTGAGGTAACCGAAACATTCCTACTAGACACTGCGAATCGGATGACAATCACGCCTATTTCCCATATAACAAACGTTCAAATTCCGTCTGAGTCTTTCACTTAACAATATATTGTACAAATCAAACATCAGTAAAGTTATCATAATAAAACTTTGCACAAATAGGGCCCTCAAGGTATTTCATTTTACTTCCAAAACTTGTCGAAATCGCACTATAACTTATGCTAAAATGGGTAAAAGCAGGTCAACACTTCCCTTAGGCCCCATATACCTATCATAAATATTTTCGAACCTCCGGTTCACTTTACACCACACCTATCGGCCAATTTGTAAGAAATCTTGATAAAATTCAGAAAGAATCTCTTCTTTAATAACAGTATATCGCCTTTCCCTAAATGGATGAAAACACGGCGATGCTTTCCTTAGTGGGATATGAAGTTTTGCCAAAACCTAAAGGTGTTTCTCCGCCATTGATCCTTTCAAGTTGGAAAAATATAAAATGTTAGGCTACAGCCGAACTTAGCCCTTCCTTGCTTGTTTTCATTTACACAATGTAAAGCGGGACTTGCAATATATAAGTCCTAGATAAGAAAAGGCAAAGAGGACATTTTGGAAAAGCTTCTGCGAAAAATTAGAATGCTGTCAGACTCCTCTAGGTAGAGGCGTATAAGGACGCAAGTGGAAAATGGAAAGTGGGCCTTGAGCTGTGAAGATATACTTCAGATGCTCCTTGACGCTCATTTTCCGAACAATACATCCCCTGGAAAGGGACCTCTCGGAGAGTTGAAAGGGATCTCCGCAGCTTTTGCCGACCCTCTGGATGAACGGCATTTGACTTGCACGATCCACCCGTTCAAACCTTTCAAGTCCGAGGAGGCGAGTCAGAGATACGTTCATCCCGAAGCCTTATAGAAGCTACCACGTCACAGCCAAAGACTTCAGGCCCATCGACCTCTCCTCGTTCTTAACAAAAACTTTTAAGAGGCTGATAGACTGGTACATAAGGGGGCGTATTTCGAGGGACCATTTATCAGGAGCGCAACACGCTTATTGTAAAGGTGGATACTGACCTGCATACTATCATGTCATGGTTTGAGAGAGCCTTAAGCTTTCTAATCGCTTTGGACAGTGTTAGGGTTGAATCAAACCTCAAACACCTCATTTTCAATCTTCTGTACAAACGAGTGATCGAGACGGAATGAGGCAACGCACGTGCTCGTCGTAATGAGAGTAGGGGCACGTCACAAAATGGAGTTCTTTCTCTTCTTCTATGGTCAAAGGAAAGTTCTTGAGCACCGTGTACGAGCTGACGCAAAGGTATCTCAGCATCGTAACTAATTTCCCGTCCGGAAGTGGCCTAGCCATCAACCCAAATAAACTGATATGGTATCATTTATCAAGAGATACAAGATCTCGGAAGTGCCACTGCCATGAATTGGAAGCAGCCGCCTGCATCTTGCGGGTACAGTAAAGTATTTAGGGCTCGTCCCAGATAGGAAACTTTCATGGAACCCCTATATCGAAGAGAGAGCATTAAGACATTGATTGCCTATGTTGTATGAATGTTCAAATCGAACCAAAATTGTTCAAGCCCCTTGGTACTGAATATATGAACCCTATATGTGTGCCTATAGTTGACTTTTACCAAGGATATCGATCCGGTTGACGTATTCCACAACAAGTCAAAAAGAAACCAAATTTGATTATGATTTGTTCACGATTTTATCGAATAATGAATGTATAATTCTTTCGTTTCATTTCTTAATGTAAAGTTTTGCCAGACCTGGAGGTATTTCCCCAGCTTTATTCACCAACGGTTGTTTGTGTACCTAAAAGTAATGGAGATACATAAGGTATTTTGCAGAGCTTCCGGAAAGAGATGATATAAAATTATTGGAGCATCATTGGAATAAGTGTATTGAAGATATTGGAGATTATATTTAATAAAAAAAAAAATATTTTACCAAAAACAGTATATTTTTTATTTCGAGCGCAGAAACTTGACAGCCAAACTGTATATATACATACACATAAAAATGATCAGGATGACAAGACGATGTCTGTAAGTCTGTTTGTGCAAGCTGTAACTTGAGTATGAATTGAGTTATCGTAATGAAACGTGGTACGTTAATATATATTTTATAGGGTCTTCACCGTTTCCTTTTGTGTGTTACAAACTTTTTTCTTCACAATAATGGCGCTACCACCGCATGCCCTTCCAATTGGATGTTTAGTATCATAGGTGTAATAGCCTTTGATTCTAAAGCAGTTTTTATCGGTAAAGTGTGTTTCCGAGACCAGAAGTATGTCGATACCTTCTGTGTGCAAAAATTGTTCAACTTTGAGTTTATGTTTGGATGAGGTTATCGATTGAGGTCGAATTACTATTAGCCTGCTTGCCACTAAAATGTGGCATTTGTACATTTGTCCTTAATGCTTCAGCGTAGGAAACGTTTGGTCTCTTTGATGCCAGGTTACTAGGTTGAGTACTAGCAACAGAGCCAGTGTAGAGGCTAGGAAATTGAGCTTTCTTATTGTTAACATGTGCGGGGGTACGTTCTACTGTTGGTTTCATAATCTGCGCCTTACAGCCCCTGTATGGTTGGCAAAAATCCTCCGCTGAACCCTCCACGAGGGTGCCGACTGGAAATAGATACCACAATTTCACGACGTAAGCAAGGACGAGCTGGCAGTAGGTCGCCTGTTGCAGTAGTGAGGTATCTAGCTAAAGTCCGGCTTCCTATCTGGGTGATAATAAGATAGCCTAACTTGCGTAGCGGGGACTATGCGCAAGCGGACATACTTTCCTCTACACTCGTGGGTCCCAAATATGAGCCAGTTAAAATACAATAAAAATTTAAACATTAAGGAGTCCGGACCTCCTTTAAAAAGGCCGGAAGGAGCGAGTTGATCCCAGAGGAGAGTAGCGTTTGGCACGAGCTCGACAACAGCCAAGGCGAGGACGGGAGCGAAGCTTGGTCCTGGAGCAAAGGCAAGCACTAAAGGTGCAGAAGCCAAGACTGGCGCCAGGAAAGCAACAGCACCGGAGGCAGCCCATACCAACTCCTGTAGCCAAGGCTTGGCTGCTAAGCAGGGGAAAGCGGGAGTGATGCTGCCGGTAGTGGGTCAGCCAGAGAATGGCCTACCAATAAGATCGACGACCCAGCGAAGGCAAGGTATGCAGAAAAGCGACGCGTTGCATACCTGCTGAGGAAGGTGGAGCTGCAACCGCCAACCAAAGAAGAGCTCACAAAAGAGCTCAAGGAATCCATTGATTGCGCTAGAGCTGTCTTACCTTACTTCAAGCTGGAAGCGCCCGTAGTGACAGCTAAGAGACAAAGGTCTGCTGAAGAGACAAAGCCGTCAGCCAAGAGACCGAAGACAAAGGGCGTAACGCCTGCAAACTCTTTTGCTGATGTGGGCCGGAACCGCATTGTCATTGGAGTGCTGGATGAGGGTGATCCCGAAGGAAAAAACCCCAGAGTCCAATGGAAGTGGCTGCACGCCGCACTGACGAATGTGGCGTTGGAAGTGCTATTAAGCAATCCAGGTCCACCCCCGTCATGTACGGATGCCGGATGGTATCAAGGTTGGATAAAGATGATAGCATGTGACGAGGAGAGATTGGTCCAGCTGTATAAGGCCGCAATAGCTAAGGTGGGGAAGGTCTACCCCGGAGCTAGGCTAGTACTGGTACTAAAAAAGATATCCCATCCTTTAACACTTACTGCCAACAGATCTGTTTTGCAAGCAAATGACAGCGAAGTTAGCTCTGAGACTGAGGGAATCCTTCATACTAGTCGAGGCATTCTATGATACTTAGGAAGTTCCAGTTTCTTCCCATAACCACGGATTTTCGCAATCCTACAGAGCTGAATCTAAATCCGGTCCCCAAGATTGCCTTCCCCTCCAGAGAGGAGTGGGAAAGGGGCGCAGTGGACAAGGAAGCAGGGATAAGCTTCTATAAGGATGGTTCCAAATTGGATAACCGGAGTAGGAGTAGTGTCTTCTCGGGTAAACTAGATACCAAACCACTGCAGTGTCTTCCAAGCGGAGGTCACCGCAATTAAAGAAAGCCTTCTTGTACTGACAAGGAGTGTGATCACAACAAGAAATATATTTATATATACAGACAGCATGTCGGCTTTGAAATCTCTGATGTCTCATAGGATTTCGTCGAAGACAGTGAAAGAATGCCATGATCTTCTAGCGGATCTGACATCCTATTTCACGGTAAACCTGCAATGGGTCCCAGTGACATCCCCGGGAACTTTATTGCAGATTAACTAGCCAGAACAGGCACCACCCTACAACTAGATCCTGGTAAGGAAGACATATATATGCCTCTGGCTACTTGTAGATACTTAATCGACAAACATGTCATTTACATAGCCGAGTGTCAGAGAAATCAGTCCCTGACTTGCTCAACTAGCAGTCAAACGTGGCATGAATGGAATATGAGCCGCACATGCCGACTGTTAAAATTTAAGCGCAATGATATAAGAACTCTAGTAGGAGTACTAATAGACCACTGTCTAATAAGCAGACATGCAAGTAGACTTGGTACGCCATATAACGACTATTGTAGAAGCTGTCAGGAAATAGAAGAGGAGTAGACCATTAAACATCTTCTATGCGATTGCGCAGCACTATATAGGAAAAGAATCGCATCCATCGGTCGTGGGGTTTTAATGCACTGAGTTTTTCGATTTTATGTACGATTCATCGACTGCGATCTCTACTCGGTGCATTGGTTGTGGGGCCTTATTCTTATTTAAAATATTGTGCACCAATCTTTCACCATAACCTTCTTCTTCTAGCGCGCTCTTAATGTCATCAGTAGACATAGAGCTATATATGCCTTTTATTAGACATACCAATCCTTTGGCGCTTTTTCGGTGGTACGTTTAATAACTCTTCTTCTCTCTATCCAATGTATTGGCAATTTGGCGGTAATTTTTTTCAGTGTATGCCTAGATCTTTGTTTCTTTCAACATATTTACAATTGTTTTCGACGTTTGTTTGCGCAAGTAAATTGGGGGTTGTTTGTATGCCATTGAAGGGTTTTCATTGCCCCCGTCTTCTGCGGAAGCAAGGATGGAAAATCTGTTTCCAACCTTGTGTAGTTTTTAACTGCTTAGCAATATGCAGTTGTTAAGAGGGGCTAGCTTTGCGTTTGGCAATAGTAATATATCTATCCATACCTATTTGAGCTTGATGTCGAGCTACTGCTGATGTTGTTGGTGCGTAGGATTTTTATTCAGTTTTTCTCTCTTTTACTTCACTATTCGATTCAAAATTTTTTAAACTCATACATGCGGATAATGAGTTTCTACGTTCCGACCGAGCTGTCAAGTAAGCACGGTCATCAAGTTTTTGTTTTTTATTTATGCGAATTTTTTCACTTTCCACTTCTGTAAAAGTGTAGTACGCTGTTTTGCCGGTTACCTTAGCATTTTCTTCGTTTAAAACTGAGTTAGTTTTTTCTAGCTCGTTTACTTGTATTCGCTACTTGTTCTGTTGTTGTTGCTGCTGTGTGCGGCCAACCCCTTTGCATGGGAGTGGTCTACAGGGATTTTTGATACTTAGGGATTTTCAGTTTATTTTTATACTCCCGCAACTTGTTGCTACAGAGTATAATAGTTTTGTTCACCTAACGGTTGTTTGTATCACCTTAAACTAATCGAGTTAGATATAGGGTTATACATTATAAATGATCAGGATGAAGAAATGAGTTGAAATCCGGGTGACTGTCTGTCCGTCCGTCCGTCTGTCCGTCCGTCTGTGCAAGCTGTAACTTGAGTAAAAATTGAAATATCTTTATGAAACTTGGTACACATGTTTTTTAGTACCGTAAGACGGTTGGTATTATAGATGGGCGTAATCGCACCACTGCCAAGCCCACAAATCGCCGTTAATCAAAAACAAATAAATAGCCATAACCAAGCTCCACAAAAATATAAAAGACTCTTATTAAAGGTGATGTGTCAGTTATTGGAAAAAAAAAAACAAAAACCAAACCCAGAAAGTGCAGTAATATATAGAAATATATAAATATATATATATGTTATGTGTGTATATAAAGAAAATATATGGATATATATATACCTACATACATACATATGCAAAAAGTGAAGTTGGGAGTTTAGTGATCCAACATATGTTCGAACACATACACGTTCATATATCATATTACACAAAAGTGGAAAAGCGGCAAAACACATTTAATGTGCCAAAAAACAAAAACATAAAATCAAATACTTAAACCCAAAAACAAACGGGCGCGAGACCCAAAAATATAAAAAAAAAAACAATATTAGAGAGCTGAACAAGAGGCAACAGCTGGCGGCAAGGAAAAAAGGGCAAACACAAAAAACCCTCAAAAAAAAAAGAAAAACAAATACATTCTCCCCTAAACCCCCTTGAGGCGAGACAAAGTAAGTGTATCGTTTTAGTTTTTTATTTATTATATATGTATGTTTGTAAATCCTGTATACCATTAAAACTAAGAAAATTCGTTTTAACAGTTTGAAACCACGGGTACAGGAAACGTTAACGGAAAATATAAAAAAAAAAACGGAACTAAAAATTTAAGTACTATATACTTATAATTTTTCCTAACGTTAACGGAAAATTTCAAAAAACCGATACAAAAAAAAAAAATAATAATAAAAATCGGGTGAATATACTTATATACATATATACTTATATTTACATATATACGTATATATATATTATATTAACAAATTATTGATTGCCTTAACTTATGCGCTTATATTATATTTGTATATATATACACACAACAACCACAAAATAAAAAATAAAAATTCAAGTATTTACTTGCAAAGAATTTCCGGCAGTACCCCTTAGGCTTAATAAAGCAATAAGCAGGACTGCGTAACAAAAAGTAAGCTAAAGGCACAATAACAATTACAGCTAGAATCTATAGCAAAAAGACAAAAATACAAACACACATATATATACATTCAATCGGCAAACAATATGCAAATTGAATTTACCGATAAATCTTATGACTAAACATTCACTTATATTTTTACATATATATTATATCAGAATATATTAACATAAGCGCAGTCGGTAAAATACCTGCGTATTACAATTTTTACTTTTCTCCACATTCTTCTCTCACGCGGGTACAAATACATATTTTTATTTAATTTAATCGTTTAAAAATCGATTATTTTAAAACTAATTAAACGGTAGGGTTACATTATAGCAACAAATAAATAAATAATTCAATAATACAAAAAATTTTTTTTTTGCTAATAGACAGCTAAATAAAATAATATAAAAAAATTCTCAAATAAAAATTTCTTCAAAGTCCATTTTGCAAATATCCAGCAATACCCCTTGTTCTTTGGCAAACACAAGCAGGATTGCGCACAAACATTTCAGCACAATAATTCGTGTACACCTAGGTACAAAGTGCATTGATCTCTTTAACGAGCTCTCAATTGCTCAAGTACATAAATACATATCTACAAGTCCACGCATTAGGGTGTACCTACATACCCCTACATAAGGACATAAAAACGATAAATAAATACAAGTTCGATTGTTAATAAATTAAAAAATAAATACGACCAGTAATTATAAAAACCTAAATACGCGTATTTAAGAAACATAATTCGAATTAAAAACTCTTATTAACTAAAAGAGTTTGCGGTTATATACATATACGGAAGTTAAAATTAATTTTGTCGAAAAAAAAACTCTATTTACCTAAAAGAGTTTCGTTACATACGAACATATACCTTGAATTCCATCGGTTGACACTGAGGAATTTTAAATTTATTTCTTTATTTTCTAAATGAGCTCAGATTCAAAAGAATCCAAAGCAACACAATCTCTAAAAGTACCTAAAATGATTTCTGAAGAAAAGAGTCCATGTACGCCTGCAGAAGCTACACGCTCAAAGCAAGGTGCTACAAAACAAAAACGGGTGAAAGTTATTTCATACACCAAATTTATCTCTGAGAGTGACAGTCTAATACGATACTGCACTCGATTTTCATCTTCGCCGATTCCGGACAATTCTGAATCGGTATTAAAAATCAAAAAGGAAAATCTTGATAATTTCTGGACACGTCTCCAAGCTGCATATGACGCAATAGTAGAATCTGACGACTCAGATCTACCCGAAAATTTTAAATCCTCGGCTTACGCCAAGTACGAAAACTGCTTAGACCAGTTTGAAGAAACAAAAGCAATGATTTCGGATCAATTAAAATTAATTAAAGCCATTGCACCTGCTCCACATCCGAGAGTACAGCTGCCACAAATTCAATGTCAAGAGTCAAATTCAGGCATCCATCTCAAGGTGCCCACATGTGATACAGAAATCTTTCATGGTGGTTATGAACAATGGCCGTCTTCCGGGACATGTTTACAGCCGTTTACATAAACCACCCAAAATTAACAAATGCACAAAAATTGTATCACCTCCGATACAAAACAAAAGGTTAAGCAGGCGTCATAGTCAAGCAGTTTGCACTAAATGACTGGCTTGGGAAGCTCTAAAAGCAAGATACGAAAATGAAAGAATATTGGTCGATAAGCAAGTAACGATACTAATGAACTTGCCTAAAATTCAGAAAGAAACAAGTGATGAATTTATTAGATTACAATCCACTGTTTCTAATTGTTTGTCGGTTTTATCGACACAAAGTATTTCCACAGACAGCTGGGACCCTATTCTGGTAAATATATGCAGCGCGGCATTACCAGAAAAATAGTTACTTTTGTGGGAGCAATCGCTCTCATCTCGGAAAAAATGCCCAACGTGGGAGTAAATGAAAGAATTTCTAACTACCCAATATGAAATAGTAGAAAGGGTAGACAAAAAACTAGTTAGAACTAAAAACGTTCAAAACGACCTCAATAGAAGCTTCAATTGACTCCAAACCAGTAGCAATAACAATTTAAATAGAAATTTTTTTAAAAATCAATCGTTCACATCCGAACAGTATAACCAAACGTCATGCGAACTGTGTATAGGAGGGCATAAACTTAATTCTTGCGATAAATTCAAAAAATTAAATGTTGTCGATAGGAACAATTTTGTGAGAACAAAAGAACTTTGCACAAACTGCTTGTCACGTTCGCATACTCTAAAAGAGTGTGAAAGCAAGTTCAATTGCGTTTATTGCCATAAACGACATCATTCAATGCTGCATTACAGCAAATTTTCCAGCTCAACCCCAAACAGCGCAAATATGAAAAGAGCCACGGGTTTAGTTACAACAGAAAATCCCGAAAATTGCTAAGAAGCACCATGCTGCTAAAAGGCATTAAAAACTCAAACGCTACACAGCGAAAACCAAAGTAGAGTACTACTACCCACAGCAGTCGTCTCCATCGAACACTGAGGAGAGCTGTTTAAATTTAGGGCCTTAATAGACCAAGGATCACAACGATCTTTCATAGCGTATAGGGCTCAAAATAGGCTACAACTGCCTACAAGACTAGCCAATTTTGAAATCACGGGAATGGGCGGAAGAGTAGTCCAAAACTAAAATAAAATCTGCCCCATTACCCTAATTTCCCCCCAAGCGGCTAAGCACATACAAGCAGAAGCTATAGTCTTACCGCAACTTACAAATATGCTTCCAAGCTATCACATAAATAGCAAGCATTGGCAAAAGGTTTCACACCTAAAGCTAGCAGATCCCAACTGCAACACTCCCGCTCAAATAGACCTTCTATTAGGCAGCGATCTCATACCAAATCCAAAGGGGCCTAGTTACTGAACCAGTTACCACTATGACCACTCAGGTTGAGGAAATCTCAAACGAATACCTCAATTTACAATTGAAAAAACTTTGGGAGTTAGAAAAACTCACCCCATATCAATCACAACCCCTGAAGATCAGTATTGTGAAGACTTTTACAAAGCCACAACTACTAGATCAGATAATGGTCGGTAAGTCGTACGACTACCACTAAAACAATAATTTCCTAACACACTCGCCTTAGGTCACTCTCGCTTCTCTGCAATACAGCAGTTTTTAAGTATGGAAAAAAACTTACTTAAACAAGTAAGGAAGGGCTAAGTTCGGATGTAACCGAACATTTTATACTCTCGCAAAGTCAAATGGTATACTCGTTTTAGATTTCTTTGTGGATTGACTGATACTTATGGTAGAAGGTCAACTATAGGCACTGGGGTCCACATATTTAGTACTTAGGGGTTTGAACAGTTTTGGTTCGATTTAGACAATTTTTGGCCGCAAGGTGGCATACTTTAATTGCATTACTCACGCACAGTTTTACCCCGATATAATTATTGTTACCTGATTTGCATAGTGGAAAGTGAAAGAATCAGATGGAATTGAAAAAGGTGTTATATGGGAAATAGGCGTGGTTGTAGTCCAATTTCGCCCATTTTCGCACTATGACATAGAAACATGAAAAGAACGTTACGCACCGAATTTGGTTGAAATCGGTTAAGCAGATCTCAAGATATGGGTTTTCACCTAAAAGTGGGCTGTGCCACGCCCACTGTCTAATTTTGAACGCGGTTCCTATAAAGTCATCTTAAACCATCTCAGAGATAAAATTTAATGTCTCTGGCGTGTTTAGTGCTTGATTTATCGCGCTTTTAGTAGTTTTTAACAGTACCGTTATATGGGGAGTGGGCGGAGTTGCCACCCGATTTCAACTATTTTCCCACCGTCAATAGAAGTGCTAAAAACATTTGCTTCCAGTGAATTTTGTTATTATAGCTTTAGCGGTTTAGGAGATATGCTCATTAAACCTATTAGAGGCGGGACCACGCCCACTTTTTAAATAAAATTTTACCTGCAGATGCCCCTCCCTAATGTGATCCTGTGTACCAAATAACAGTCTTGTAACTTATTGCGAAGCTTAGTTATGGCAAGTTATTTGTTTTTGATTAATGGCGTTTTGTGGGCGTGGCAGTGGTCCGATTACGCCCATCTGCAATACCAACCGTCTCACGGTACCATGAAACATGTCTACCAAGTTCCAAAAAGATATCTCAATTTTTACTCAAGTTAGAGCTTGTACGGACGGACGGACGGACAGACGGACGGACGGACAGACGGACGGACGGACAGACAGTCACCCGGATTTCAACTCGTCTCTTCATCCTGATCATTTATATATATATAACCCTATATCTAACTCCATTAGTTTTAGGTGATACAAACAACTGTTAGGTGAACAAAACTATTATACTCTGTAGCAACAGGTTGCGAGAGTATAAAAAGGTGAACTTAAGACAGAATACGATGGCGTGTTAGAAGAATACCTCCATTTAGACCACATGGAGGAAGTAAGCCCATGCGAAAAAATTAATTTAATGCTACTCATTTTAAATTGGCGTATATTCAAATACGTATTTAACGGAGACATCGAAAAGATGTATAGACAAATAGTCGTACATAAAGACGATCAAGATTTTCAGCGAATTATTTTCCGAAAATCTCCCAATAGTCCACTACGCGACTATAAACTAAAAACAGTTACCTTTGGCGTCAACTGTGCTCCATATTTAGCCATTCGAACAGTCCAGGAACTGGCAGAAAACACAAAGTCAGAATTTCCTCTGGCAACCAAAGTGTTAAAAACTCAAACGTATGCAAACGATATCCTGTCTGGAAGTCACACATTTTCACAAGCATACGAGTCACTAGCTCAAGGTTTCCGTTAAAAAAGATAACGGCAAACCACTATAATATCTTAAAGGACATACCTAAAGAAAATCTGTTGGACACCAATTTCCTTAAATTCGAAAAGGAAAGTACAACCAAAACTCTGGGGATCCAATGGAATGCGATATTTGACCAGTCTTCATACACTACAGAGTCAATATCAGCATTATCCGCCATAACAAAACGCCAAATTTGCGAGCAATGTAAATGATATCTCACAGATACAAATCCCACGATGGGTAAATTATGCCCCAGAGCACAAAGTCGCACTACACGGCTTCTGTGACGCTTCTGAAAAGGCATATTGCGCAACTATATATGTACGCACACAAAGCGACATTGCGACCATAAGCCACTTACTAGTCGCAAAAGCAAAAGTAGCTCCGTTAAAAACAATAAGTCTGCCACGACTTGAACTGTGTGGAGCACTCTACTAGCCAAACTAGTATCCATGGTGCGAATGCATTTAAACATGGCAAAATACAAACTATGTCTGTGCTCCGATTCGGAAATTGTACTAGCCTGGCTAGAAAAACCACCATATGCATGGAAGACATATATTTCCAATCGAACGTCTCAAATACTTGACCTACTAGAATCATCCACTTGGCGAGACGTAGCCAGTGCTGACAATCCAGCTTATCTAGGTATAAGAGGGTGTAAACCTCTGCACCTTGCCACCACCTCCCTATGGTGGAATGGCCCCCGATGGTTGATAGAATCTCCCGATTCTTGGCCACAATCGCCCATGCGTAACATAATAGCCCCAGAGAGTCGAAAAATCGACTCCTTTTACACAACATTGCAGGATAATGACATCCTCGAGCGATTTTCCTCGTAGCCCCGAGCACTTAGGGTAATCGCTTATATGCTCAAGTTCGTAGAGCGACTCAAAATTAAACTTAAGGGAGTAACCTCATTATATTCCCAAAGCGATTCAGTGACGCACCTAGACTTACAAAAAAGCAAAGGTCGCTCTTATCGCATATACTCAAGCGCTCCACTTCAGCCGCGATATATCACTATTGAAAGAATCAAAACCTATTGACAAGAGAAGTCCCCTCTTAGTTCTTAACCCATTCCTCGACACGAAAGGTCTTGCTCGTGTGAATGGTCGGCTTGCCAATTCAAGCCTAACGTATAACGAACGCCATCCCATAATTGTACCAGAGAAGTCTCGACTTGCCACATTACTCATCAATTATATCCACATATTAATGCTTCATGAAGAACATCGCCTCATGCAACATATGGTCCGCCAGGAATTTTACATTCCCCGATTTAAGCCCCAAATAAAGAAGTGCATTTTCTTGTTCAAAATTTGTAAAACGCACAAGCAAAAGATGCGAACACAGATTATAGCAGCACTTCCCCCGGAACGCTGCAACTTTGGCAATTCATCCCCCAAGCGCTGCTCATATGGGTGGTTTATGGGAATCAGCTGTAAAAAGCTTCAAATCCCACTTAAAAAAAGTAGCTGGAAATTACAAATTCAATTACGAAGAATTCACTACCTTATTAATTCGAATTGAAGCCGTTCTCAATTCACGGTCTCTTACAATCCTCCCGCAAGATCCCTCCGATTTCACAGCCTTAACTCCAGGGCACTTTCTCAAAGGAACACCCATTCTGGCCATACCTGGGCCAGGAGTGGAGTCGCTATCCTTATTAAATCACTGGGAAAGAATTAAAATTCTCCATCACGATTTCAGCCGCCGATGGAAAGAAGACTACATAAAGGATCTTCATAAACAATGCCGTTGGAAGACTCCCGAACAAGCACCAAAACTTGGAGATTGTGTCATCATCCATGATGATTGTCTACCTCCTACCGAATGGCGGCTTGGGCACATAGAAAAGCTACATTACGGCTCCGACGGTCACATACGAGTGGGTGATCTTCGTACGCAAAGCGGAATGCTAACCAGACCGCTCGTGAAGCTATGCTTTCTCCCAACCCCCGATAATAGCGACACAGCAAATCCCAAACAATCAACCGATACTACCGCAATACAATAAAATAATCAAATCAAGAAGCAAAAAACCGAAAAACTCGTTAATGACCGTTAAAAATAACAAATAAAAAATGGTCGATCAATACGACGACCCATTTATGCCACATAGCGTGGAACGATCATCCATTTATATGACAAGTAAATAAACAACTCTTTCATACAGATTAACATGGATGTGGATACGCCAACTGTGCGGCGGCTACCAACGTGCCACGTACGGAGCCTACCCCAACGCCCCGATCTGCAGCGACACCGATATCAGCACCAGTTTCTCGTGGTGGCACGCGACCACCACCGACGCTATCATCACTACCTTCAGAGGCACATCGTATACGATGTCCCATATGTCGGCGCCCATACCGCCTGTAACATTGTGGGATTTTTAGAAGTATTCTACCGTATGCAGCAAGTTGCCCAGGCACACGAGCATTGTCTAAATTGCCTGTCGCATACGCATGCGACTCAAGCGAATGAGTCCACGGGTCTGTGCCAAATTTGCAGCAGACCACATCACACGCTACTTCATCCCACCTCGAGGAGCCACGTCGGTCGGCCATCTACTATTCGAAGCCGCGCAACGAGACCTCAACCCTCAACTCGTGCGGTACGCCCGCGGAATGTAACTTCAATACGGTGTCGACAGCCTAGACCACGGTTCCACGGGTCTGAGCAGCGTTGTGGCAACGCTACAACAGCTGCAGCGACTAGTAGGCTAATCATTTGCCTAGGGGGGCCGGGATGGCTAAATGACCACTCAATCCCCCCTCACCATAAGACACTGAACACCACACCAATTCACATCCACATCACCACACCTACTTACCATACATTCCACATCACTACACCATGCACCAACACGCACACAAATACAACATGACCACGATCGCACCACCATGAAGACATCAGCAGATATATAAGGGACTAAAAGAAGGATTCCGCTCGCTTTTTAGCATTCGACTCGCTAACGATCAGATCTTCGGTTCAAGCACCCGCCTAAATCAACTCCTTTTTTTTAATTATTATAATAATTTTGCCAACGGTGAGTGAAGTTAAAATTAATTTATTAATTAATTAAAAAATTTCTATCGACGGTGTGAAAATAAGTGAAATCCGGTGACAACCCCGCCCACTCCCCATATAACGGCACTGTTAAAAACTACTAAAAGCGCGATAAATCAAGCACTAAATAAGCCAGAGACATTAGATTTTATCTCTGGGATGGTATAAGATGATTTTATAGGATCTGCTTAACCGATTTCAAACAAACTCGGTACATAATATTCTTCTCATATTTCTATGTTATAGTACGAAAATGGGCGAAATCGGATTACAACCACGCTTGTTTCCCATACAACATCATTTTAAATTCCATCTGATTTTTTCACTTTCCAGTATGCAAATCAAGCAGCAATGATTATATCGGCGTAAAACTTTGCGTGAATAATACGCTTAAAGTATGCCGCCTTGTGACCAAAAATGATCTAAATTGAACCAAAACTGCTCAAGCCCCTAGGTACTGAATATGTGGACCCCAGTGCCTATAGTTGACTTTTTATCGAAAATATCGGTCAACATAGAACAAGGCGGCAAGATCCACAAAGAAATCTAAAACGAGTATACGATTTGACATTTAAAATGTTCGGTTACATCCGAACTTAGCCCTTCCTTACTAGTTATTATTAATGTTTTATTTGGCAGCTTTATTCTTCCCCAACAATTGCAGCAGGAGAAAATTGCTGCATACTTGTAGGCTAACAGGTTTTGATGTGATCAACTGATTTTTGTTTTTCGCGCCATAAGTAAAGTTTATTTTGTTTTCTCTGCTCTATGCCTGAAAAGTTTCATAAAGATTGTTTTTGATTTAAAATATTAACACTGCACTTCGGCTGATTCCAAAGCTAAATCCTTACTACAGTCTCTATCTCTTTAGCCTTCTTTCTGTATGTACATACTTATCTGACAACCGGATTCGACCAAAACAACAACAAAAATTACGGATCAAATTTATACACGACCGCACTCAGTAACAGCTAGACTAGATAGATAGACTTGAGATCTTTTTAGGACAATTAAAACAGAAGCCAATAAGACGGAAGAGGGGAATAAAGGAATTAGGAATACTTTAGAAGTGATAGATTCAATTAAAATTAGTGGCTAAGTCGTAGTGACAAATGCCTCTCCTGCTGGGACCGTAAGAAAAAACGAAGCCAGTACTTAAAACAGGAGCATCAAAATTTGATGAATACAATTACATTTGGAAAAATATGAGTTTTAAACACAGCATTCTTGCATCAGGATGAAGTAAAAATCAAAACATATTACCAATGGAACATAGTATTACGACGATAACGATTTAATTGTAATTTATATAAAATATAATATGTAAATATATTTCTATATTGAAAAATTGATATTATAAAACAGAAGCCGTAATTATGAATTATTAAAAAAACGGTTATAAAAATGTTATAAAATTTTTAGAATAATCAACTATTAAAACTGAAAAACATAAATATTTTAAGTAAACGGACCAAAGATACTGAAAGACATTCACTATTTTGGTACACCTTTATAGTTTTGGTAATAAAAACCCACAATTATTTTAATTTTAAAATGAAAAAATTGAGTGCAATCACAACCGAACTAAAAAATTAGAAATGCAAGAAATGAAGTACATATAACGTGGCTACGTTCGGGTGCAACCGAACTTTTTATACTCTCGCAATTTGAAAATATCAACGGTGAAATTCTTTCAGGTGTTGGTAAACCTTTATACCTATTAAACTATGGGAAGCTCAAAAATATTGATTATAGGTATATGGGGGCTAAGGGAAGTATTGACCCCATTTTACCCATTTTTGACACAAAGAATGCTGTAATCAGAAAAATATTATCCTCGAATTTCAATGCTAGACCTTCCAGTTTGACCGATTTATTCGGTAAAAAATCCGCCACATGCATGGTATGTGTTTTCTGGGTTCTGGCTGGTCCGATTTTATCAATTAAAGGCGTAAGATGAAATACCTTGATATACTGTCCATCTACAATAAAAACCTTTCTTGTTGAATTTCAACTCGTCATCCTTATCGTATATATGTATATGTATATGTATTGTATAACTTGTATAACTCGATATATAATATATTTAGATTAGTTTTAGGTTTACAAACAACCGTTAGATGAACAAAACTATTATACTCTGTAGCAACATGTTGCGAGGTTATAAAAATATTATTGGATCGGGGACAATACTTCTTAGAGAGGGGGCTAAGAACAGCCTCCACACATTAGCTTAACTGTATATAAACAAAATTGATATCAAGGATTTGAACTTAGTTTTTTTCATATTCAGCAATATCTAACCCATCTTTGCAGACAATAAAGTGTAACTGATTCGTTCGTAATTAATAATACTTTGGAGGCGAACAATTTGTATCCTTATTGATGTATCCTTATACATAGATATATCCTTATAAATATCTTTACGTTATTAAATAAGAAATTTCAAAATCCATTTGTAACACCAGGTAATATACTCATAAGTTCCGGATACTTAGCTAGTCAACTTTCGGCCAAATCGTACGATAATTAGAAGGGATTCCTGAGATGGGAATCAGAGATTTCCGTTAAAGTTTCTTAGAAGTAAGTTGACAGAACTCCCCGAAACTTTCTTTGTTGGTCAACCGACGCGAAAGGCTCAATCCGCATTCGTACGGTGTCATGTTTTTTAAGCGAAGAAATTTAAAATTGCTTAGTTACCTAGAGACACAAATTGCAACAGCTAGCTTTCGAATTTCGTTACAATAAAGTTTTTTTTTATAAATTTACTTATTAAGGGAATATAATAAAAATTTTTTAATGTTAAATTATTTAGAATGAAAATCATGAATTTGTCCAAAGTGCAGCGATAAGCAAACCGGGAAATTAAACTTAACTTCAGACAAGCTAATCCATTCAGGAGTTTTACTAAGAGTATTATGCCCAACATTTCCTTACGACTAGTGAGTAGAGGTAAATTTATAAGTTTTAAACGAGCAATACATGGAGGAATACTTTATCTAAAACTCCACCGGAAATACATTGAGGCAAAAGATAACAAATAAGGAAGGGCAGTTAAAAGAGTTAGGGTGTGACCGAACATTTTATACTCTCGCAATGCGCAAGGCTCAAAACTTGGCAAAAACATTCAGGTGTTGGCAAAACTTTATAATAAGAAATGTTGCGAAAGAATACAACATTTATTGTTTGACGAAATCGTGAATGAATTGCAATCATATTTGATATCTTATTAACTTATATTGAAGGTCATAGACTCACTTAGTTTTAATACTATATTTGACTTCGCGCTATCGAAAATTATATTAAATTTATCTTAAAATACATATAATATGTATGTGATATAACTTCGGCCGAGAAGTTTAAATTTAATACAATAAGTTGATATGGAAAATCTCAACATAAGAATCTGACTTTAGTACATTAGGGATGTGGGGTTTGAACCAAGTTTTAGCCCAATTTCATTCATAATCAGCGCGAAATCACTAACAACCCAACAAGGCACGTAGAAAAAAACCACTCCACTCGTGGGAACGCAAGGTCAGCAAATTCACTTCACGCAAGGCAAAATTTTTAAAATGAAGTAAAATTACTTGTAGTACTTAATTCGTAAAGACAATTCAATTAAAGAAAATCACTACGAGGAGAAAATATATTTTTTTAACAAACCCGACAACGAAAAGATGGCGCCCGACCCTAACAACGAAACATCAAAACAACCTTTTGTTTCAGTAAACAAAATATATTAAAATAACCTTACCTCTGAATAAACAGAAAGTATCAAAAAAACATTAAACAAAATACATCAAAACTATATTATCTTGTCTTAGAACAAACGAAATGTATCTAAGCAAACAATATGTTATGAATAAAAAAAACTATCTCCTAGTAATAAGGAAACATACTAGTTAGTATAAATATCACTAAGATCTATGTAGTAAGTCAGTTATGAGAATATCAATTAAAAGTACACAGTTCGGTGGAAAAATAAAAAATAATTTTCTGACTCATATAGTGTAAATGTTATTAACTAGGGCCTCAACCGGCATAGCTAATTTACTTGCTATCCAAAAATAAGAATAAAATAAAGAATAGATAGCAATATGTAGAAGTACAATATAAATCCTGAAAAAGCTAGCAATACTTCAAGAAATTAATCACCAGCAGATCCTGAAAAAACGGAGAGCAGCGAATTCAACAAGATTCAAAACAGATCCTGAAACAGCGTTGAATCCTGCAAAAGTTAACAGATCCGGAAACATTGGACAGTTAATTAAGAAATTAAGACGAAACCAAACTGAAACCTTAAATGGTCCAACGCCATGCATTGATGGAAACCAAAAATAAGCAAAGGAAGAAGCTAGATGTGTTACGCCGCCCTCTCAACGTTAGCCACTGAGCGCCAAACGCAGACAACCCACACATACACACCACCTCACACTACAACTCTACACTAGCTAACTATCAAAATAAACTGCCCTTGAGGCTGAGGCTTCCCTTGAAGCTTGAGGCTTCCCTTTTCGTTTGGGTATCAAACCGGCGACACAGCGTTCGTCGTAGCATCACCGTGTTTAATCTAATTAATAAATTTTTAAAACCAACTTTGTGGTGATCGAGTATTCAAAGAGGAATTTCCCTAAACATTATCCTTAGTGGAGCAGCGAAAACTCCACAAGCAACGCCGATGTTTCGAAATGAGGACATTTCATTTAAACATAGCAGACATCTCCAAAATATTTTAAACAACCAATTGATGTTAACTTTAAGTTTCAGCTTATCTCTGAATGAGCAGATTGCATCAAAACAAAATCCATCAAAACAACCGTATCTTAAAGCAAACGATCTGTATATATAAACAAACAATATGTTATATGTAAACCGAACTAACGCAGAGGTGCGCCGAAGCGCCCTTCAATATCCCGATATCACGCTGGGTACCTACATAAGAGTAAACTTAAGATATACAAACTTATTTCAATTGTTTGAAAAGAAATAAAAAAACAGAAAAAAACGTTAACTTCGGTTGCACTAAAGCTGGAACACCCTTACACATAACGAAGTTTCCATGCAAGAACTTGATTTTGATCATTCAGTTCTCCTACGTTCGATCTACAAAATTTCTTCAGATATTGTAGTGTTCTCTTAGAAAATAAAACAAAATTCCGTAAAGATATTACGTCAAATACAAAAGATGCCACACAAGGACTTGATTTCGATCGTTCAATTCGTAGCGTTGTCTTATAAAATCATACTTGTACATGCCAAATTTCGTGGATGTATCTTGTCAAATGAAAAAGTTTTCCATACAAGCACTTGATTCAGATCGTTCAGTTTGTATGGCAGCTACGTTATATGCTACAGTGATCCGATACCGGTGATTCCAACAAATGAACAGCTTTTTATGGAGAAAACGACGTGTGCAAAATGTCAGATCGATATCTCAAAAACTAAGGGACATGTTCGCGTACATACTATAGACAGACGGACAAGGCTAAATCGACTCTGCTGGTTTCCTTGATGTTTCCTTTTAGGTGTTACAAACATCGTGGCAAACGTAAAATACTCTGTGGCTATGAAAATTTGTTACCTACAATAATATTAATGCAAAAATTTTATATAATATGAATGAAATTGTGTGCTTTAGAATAAATACATCAAATTTGAACGCTTTTAGTGAACCTGACCATAGTGTAACGCTAAATGAGAACGAATTAGACAAAATTCCAGATATGGTGCAATGCCTTAGAGTTCTCAGGACGACCAGAAGAGTTTAACTCTTGGAGAAAGAGCGTATATAGAATTTTCAAAGCATACTAGGGACTTAGAAATGCCACAAAATACTTTTAGATATTACACACGATGAGTCAGAAAATAGTTGTAGACGCCGATAATGTATTGGGTCTCATATTGTAGTACTCTACTTGACTGGACTCTAATCCGAAAATTCTTTATGATGCATTGTTCGGACAAATTGGGCATTGGCACCTTTGAATATAAAATGACTACATTTGCCCAGCACGACGACGATATCCCCAGATTTTTATCAAAAAGCTTATCAACACTTTTCACTTATCTTCAGCTAACGGTTGTTTGTATCACCTAAAAATAATCGAGTTTGATGTTAATGTTTGGATGATTGTCCACCGTACGTCTGTGCAAGCAATAACTGGAGTAAAAATTGAGATATCTTAATGAAACTTGGTACACAATTTCTTTGACAAAAAAAAGTGAATACGAGTTCATAGATAGGCGTAATAGAGCCACTGCCACATCCACAAAACGCCATTACTTACACGTGTGGAGTAAACATTTTGAAAAAATGGACGTGGCCACGCCCTTTAATATGTTTAATGTACATTAGGGTTATTCAAAAACAATTAAGGTTTGTTTTCGCCTGGTACTTCGAAAAATTGGTTGGTAGACACTTCTAAGAAAGGCTCTCCAAGTATCAGCTCTTGATTGCCGATATCTATTTTTATTCTTATGTTTGGAAAGAAAGATTCATATCTCACTTCCATCTAATTGAAAACAGTTGTATTGTTATAGGGTATTATTTGATCTACAAAATGGTGTCTAACGGTTTTTTCGTAAACCAAACCGTTTGAAAGATAATAACGGTTGAAGTTTGACGATTGTAAAACCAATGTGTTTTTCTCTTTTAAATTTTATAACTCAATAAAAAAACAGCATTTTAAATTGCAAAGTTCAGATTCCTATAGAAAAATGGTCTATTTTATTTTTTGATTAAGTTGAGCGTTTATCAATGCCTATCAAAGGAAAACACAAAATACAAAATAAAAAAAAAAGGAAAATGTTTTACTCTTGCAACTTCCAGAAATCAAAGTTGGTGAAATTCCTTCAGTTGTTGATAAATCTTTATACTAAAAATGTTACGAAAGAATTAAGCATCCATTATTCGATGAAATCGTTAATAAATTACAATCAAATTTGGTATCTTTGTTTTATTGCTATCCTTTAGTTCGCGTCAGCTAAAATTATATTAAAACACATTCAAATGAGATATATGCATTTGATATAAACTCGACCGAAAGGGTTAAATTTAATATACTTGTACATTTAATTGATGTGGAAAACGTCAACCAGAGGATCGGAATTCATTATATTAGGGATATGAGGTTTAGACCAATTCCATTCTAATTCATTAAAATATCACACATTTTGATCAACCTGAATGGTTTAAATACAGAAAATACGGAAATCATTTTATGGGGTATATTGGGGACAGAGAAAGGGAAGGGATTAATTTTGACTTTGTCCAGATACAAGTTGTATATTTGAGAACATATTTTGAAGCAATTTTATATACATATAAAAAAATAGTACTCACTGGGCGACATATTCGGTATAAAATTTGTTAGAATAACGAAAATCATTATATGTAGTATAGTGGTTGGGGGTAGTATTGACCCGATTTTATCAATTATCAACCAGACACAGACTAATAAAGTGCTCCCAGGGTTTCATAAGGATATCTCATATACCATCACCATATGATTGGAGTAAAGTTAGACGGATGCTTGAAAATCGTGTTATTAGTAATGTGGGGTTTAGGTTAGGTTCTAGCCAAACTTTATCCATTTTGGGCCAAAATATACACTGTTATGAGTGAAATACGCTCTCTCATTGTGATTGGGATAACTTACATATTGGCCGATATCTGCGGTATAAAGTCACCCGGAAGTTTAAACATATTTATACTAAAAGAGTCGATTCAACCAATTTCGTACAGACATACTATTATCAGCAAAAGATTCTCCTAAATTTCAATTATTTGTAAGATATACATTAACAAATATTTTCGGTAAAAAGTCAAATATAAGTACTCTACATATTTGGTACCTAGTGGCTTGAACAGTTTCGGTTCGATTTGGACAATTTTTATACTCTCGCAACTTGTTGCTACAGAGTATAATAGTTTTGTTAATCATAAGTTGGTACACCTTAAAGGCATTATTCGTGCAAAGTTTTATACTGATATTATTGCTGCATGATTTGCATATTGGAGAGTGAGAGAATTTGATGGAATTGCAAATTGTTTCATATGGGAAGTAAGCGTGGTTGTAGTTTGATTTCAGCCTTTTTACATTGTGATACAGGAGAGTTAGAGAAAAATTACATACCGAATTTAGTTGAAATCAGTTGAGCAGGTCCCGAAATCTGTGATTTCACCTAAAAGTGGGCGGTGCTACGCCCATCGTGCAATTTTAACCGCGGCTTATATAAAGTCGTCTCATACCATCTCGAGGGTAAAATGTAATTTTTCTGCCGTATTTAGTCATTGATTTATCGAGTATTAGGTAGTTTTTAACTGTACCGTTATATGGGGAGTGCGCGGGGCTATAATCAGATTTCATCCATTTTTACAGTGTCTGTGGGGTAGGTAGTCTCGTCATCCTGATCATTTGTATTCCTTATGTATCAACATATGGCTATCTCGATTAGTTTTAGGTGATACAAACAACCGTTAGGTGAACAAAACTATTATACTCTCTAGCAACATGTTGCAATGATATAAAATACAGAAAAACGAGAAAAAAACAGATAATTTTTGTAAAACAGAAAATTTCCTGCATTTGAAATTCGGGGAAAACGTTTCTTTGATAATTATATACCCTTGTGCCAAATATGGGTTGAATCGGTTAATATAAAAATTTTCGAACTTCCAGTTCACTTTATAACTCATATATCGGCCAATGTTGGAGTTATTTTAAAGAAATTGAGAGAGCGTATATTTCTAATGACAGTGTATCTTTGTGCCTAAAATTAGACTCAAACTTGCCTTAATCGCCATATAGGTGATATTCAGGATTTTGAAACACCCGGCTGATTTTTCTCGATATATATGTTTAGATATTTAAAAAATTGAAAATAACTTTTCAAGTATACCTGAACATTGTCAAAAAATAATGAAATCAGCCTTTCCATTTATCTGCCCCAATATACACTATATAATGATTTCCGACTTTCCATAAGACTTTAAACCGTTTAGGTTGGCCAAATTGTGTGACATTTTAATGGAATCTAGTTTTCTTAAAAGTTATAAAATAATATAAACGGTTTGGCGCTCAATCCAAATGAAATTGGTCTTAGTCTAAATCTCATATCCCTATATGAGTGAAAGAATTTCAAAATTGGTGTTTTTCACATCAACCCAATATATTAAATTTAGCCTCTTCGGTTGAGTTTATATCGTTTATATCTCATTTGAAGATGATTTAAGTATAATTTTCGCTTACAGGAAAAAAAATTTAGTAATAAAACTAAGTCGGTCTATGGCCTTCAAAATAAGTTAATATGATACCAAATTTGATTGTAATCCATTTTCGATTTCGTGGAACAATGAAGTTGAATTCTTTCCCTACATTTTTATACTCTCGCAACCTGTTGCTACAGAGTATAATAGTTTTGTTCACCTAACGGTTGTTTGTATCACCTAAAACTAATCGAGTTAGATATAGGGTTATATATATATAAATGATCAGGATGAAGTGACGAGTTGAAATCCGGGTGACTGTCTGTCCGTCCGTCCGTCCGTGCAAGCTCTAACTTGAGTAAAAATTGAGATATCTTTATGAAACTTCTAGACATGTTTCTTGGTACCGTGAGACGGTTGGTATTGCAGATAGGCGTAATCGGACCACTGCCACGCCCACAAAACGCCATTAATCAAAAACAAATAACTTGCCATAACTAAGCTCCGCAATTAGTTACAAGACTGTTATTTGGTACACAGGATCACATTAGGGAGAGGCATCTGCAGTAAAAACTTTTTTTTTTAAAGTGGGCGTGGTCCCGCCTCTAATAGGTTTAATGTGCATATCTCCTAAACCACTAATGCTATAATAACAAAATTCACTAGGAGTAAATGCTTTTAGCACTTCTATTGACGATGTGAAAATAGTTGAAATCGGGTGGCAACTCCGCCCACTCCCCATATAACGGTACTGTTAAAAACTACTAAAAGCGCGATAAATCAAGCACTAAACACGCCAGAGACATTAAATTTTATTTCTGGGATGATATGAGATGACTTTATAGGAACCGCGTTCAAAATTAGTCAGTGGGCGTGGCACAGCCCACTTTTAGGTGAAAACCCATATCTTGAGATCTGCTCAACCGATTTCAACCAAATTCGGTGCATAACGTTCTTTTCATGTTTATATGTCATAGTGCGAAAATGGGCGAAACCGGACTACAACCACGCCTATTTTCCATGTAACACCATTTTCAATTCCATCTGATTCTTTCCCTTTCCACTATGCAAATCAGGTAACAATGATTATATCGGGGTAAAACTTTGCGTGAATAATGCAATTAAAGTATGCCACCTTGCGGCCAAAAATTGTCTAAATCGAACCAAAACTGTTCAAACCCCTAAGTACTAAATATGTGGACCCCAGTGCCTATAGTTGACCTTCTACCGAAAATATCAGTCAATCCACAAAGAAATCACAAACGAGTATACCATTTGACTTTGCGAGAGTATAAAATGTTCGGTTACATCCGAACTTAGCCCTTCCTTACTTGTTTAATTTATTATTTGCCAACACCAGAAGGTATTTAACCGGCTTTGATCCTTGCAAGTTGCAAGAGTATTCGGTTGCGACTAAACCACTTTTTTTTGCTTAGATTAGCCCCGTCTTCCTCCAGGATTAGGAACCAAAGTTTGAACGAAAAACATTTTACGGTAAAAACAGTTGCTGGAATGATTCAAATTACGCAGCACACCTTTGTAGATATATAATATAGTATATTTGTCCAGCAGTAGCAAAAATCAAATTCTTCATATTAGCAACTCTAGGATCTTTTCACCAGAGAACGTAAATAAAAGGGAAGGTGCAAATTGAATTTTGTATGATGCTCGATTGGACGGCTAACAGAGCCGAAAAATTCCGATCAGGGAGTTCACCATTTTCTGTAGTATTTGCTATTATTTAACAGAAATGAGAAATTATAACAACGTTCTCTGACAAAATACGTATCTACCAACATAAAGAGAAAAATAAAATACTTTAAACAAAAACTACCAATGCCACTTCACATATGCGTGATTATTTTTTGTCATATAATGAACGCTGGCGCACATGCAATAAGCAAGTCGTTTCTAACAACCCTGCAAGCCTACAAAACACAGAAAAAAGTGACAAAAGTGGCAACAAAGCTTTTGTCGATTTAAAATATTTTACAATTCTAAAATATTTTTCTGTGATTCCCAAAAATCTACGTCAATATGTATGCATGTTCGTATTTAAACATATGTATATATTTACAGTGATTTGTTGGCAAAGCTGTAAGGGCGGCAAGCGAAGTGATAACAATCGGCGAGCGTTCGTTTATTTTTTTCGCCTCATCTCGGATTTTCTACCATCAAAACAATGTGGTGACTTCATGTCGTCGCGTCAAACCTTCGACAAATTGACTCTTTGACATGAAAGCAAAAAACGTGAGCATCGGTTATTGGTTGACCGTGTAGATATCTACATACATACTTGTATGTGCATATGCATGCGATTTTTAGACAAATTTACAAATACTTTTGTTTCATATTTCTTTATATTTACACATGATATGAAAATGCGAACGGCAAAACACAATTCTGTACTTTTGTGACTCCATAATGGTGTCAAGTACATGAATTATTTTAAGAAATATATCAAAATATTTTTAAATTATTACAAAATAAGTCACAATAAAGTAAACATGAATTAGCATAAAATAATTAAAAAAAATAAAATAAATAATAGTTCAATAGATGGAATATATTTCAAATGGCATATCAATATTTCCAGTTTGGCATACATATTATATTCTCTTCAAAATTCGCCGGTTGGTTATACTTGCAGATCAACCATACGCATGGAATGCCTAAAATCTGATTTACAGAAAGCCCGATTCATTTGTTTGTCGACCGACGCTTCCAATCGCAAAGTAAACAAGATGTTTCCTGTTGTCATTCGTTATTTTCTTACATTATCTGGAGTGAATGTTAAAATAATTGAACTTTCACAAGAAAAAAGTTGAAACATCGGATATGATTTTTTTATTGATTGAAAGAGTCTTGGAAAATTTTGATTTACTGATAAATTGATCGCTTAAAGAAATGTTTTGCAAAATTAAGAAATTAAAATCGAACATAGTTGGTATAGGTTGTGCAGTACATATGCACGATAACGCGATTCGTAACGCGATTGATGCACTTGATGTTGAAATAGAGAACATTGTCGTTCAGATCTACACACATTCGCACAGAAGTATTAAAGTCAATCTGCGAGATTTCTGAAGACTAATACGATCATCTAGTTGGTTACTGCAAAGCTCGGTTCATTGGCTTGAGAGAAGCTTTGGAATGTTCCAACCTTTGAAAACGTATATCGACGATCTTTTTTCGCTCCTCTATCAAAGCTCTGGTTAATATGTTCATGAACAGGTGAAAATATATTTTCCACTATTAACAGAGTGTGGACATACGAAAAAACTCGCCTACAAGTCAGCACCGTGAAATCGGTTTTATTTCTGAAGAATAATGTAAAATTTTCTTGTTTGGAATATACAAACGATCAAACCAGACAGTGTTTGAATCTTTTAATAATTTTTCTTATTACGTTGCTTTCTCTTTTTGAATAAAATTGTGTTACTCTCTCACCTATTATGTGTCGCGATTTTCAGGGAATTATAATATGGAAAAAATCCAGAACAAAAAAAAAACCGTCCTGAATTTTTCCGGTCAAAAATTTGGTCACTTAAGTATAGTGGATATTATGACTTCAAATGAAGTACGAAACATATGGTCATGATTCTAAATAGCGTAGATTTCTAAAGAATAGAGCATCAATCGTTGTTCCTGATTTGGTAGTAGCAATTTTCCGGTCGCTATTCATATCTAAACCGAATTTTTCACGAAGAAAGCAAGGACGCATTCTCAGTAGAATTTACATTATAGTCACTATCGAGAATCAATGATATATGATCATCACCTCTGCCAAGGAGAGAAGCACCGCCATTAGTGTACATAAGCAACGAACTTTGTATGAAATACATGATATCCTCAAGATTTTTTGGTTAGGAGATATGTAATCGGTCCGTTAATCAGGCTTATATCCCCAATTTCAGTCAAACTTATTGTATGTGCAGGTGAATTTATTGCACTCAGATAAAAATGTGGAGTGTCAAGGTTTAATGTATCGCATTCATTTTACTAGATCGCAACACCTCCTGCTCAAATGTTCGGTCGTTTTTATTTGACGACAAAAGTGAAGTTTGATATGCTAACGTTTTCTTCCTTGTCTAACAAAGTTTCGGTTAACAGCACAATGTTTGATCTTCGTATCACTGCATCTGTGAGATCCTGAGAATGAGCTCGAAGACTTTGGCAACTATGGGTGTATATCATTGCTGTTGCAGCTGTCCGACCATGATAAAGACGTAAGCCGTCATTTGCTGTAGTTATCCTAATAATCGTTTGATAATAGTTACACGTGTCAGAGCGACATACTTGTATACTAAGAATTGCAACAGTTTTTTATCATACTCAAGTATATGTGGTGCCCTGTGCCGTACGTTGCGTTCGCAATCCTAAGTAATCAGTTTATAAGTAACTTTAAAAATGCAACTTTGTCACATATTGTAACAAGAATTAATAAAGCTACTGCTTCTTCCCTTTTCATCGTCAACTCTCAACCAACACGGACGTACCATCTCCTCCATCTTTACATAGTGTAGCGAACGCGAATACCAGAGCAAATCTGAATCAACGATACACTGCCAGAAGCAACTAGACAGCGAATTCGTAGTTATCAGAATGTTCTAATAGCGAATTTTTGTTAAAGATTTACTATATAAAGGCTGCCGGATTGTGCAGCATGCACAGTACTAATTAGAGTGTGGCCGAGTAAAGAGCAATTAAGCTACAAGCAATAAGTTTGTTGGGTCACCGATTGAGAACCAATGCATTATACGGTCATTTGTTCTATATATTTTTGCTATTTCTTGTTCTCTACTTATTTGCCTAATATTCACGGGCAAGCATTAGAAGTCATTCACCTCAACGCAGTTAGTAATTGTATTTGCATTGTGTACATACCTACATATTTATTGCTTGCTTGCGCTTGCTTTGTACACTTATGCTACCGCTACAAAAAAAGCCTTGTAGCCCTACATTTTTTTGCGCCCAACGTGGGGCACGAGTGAGTTTTTTGTTCTTTCGCAAATCATTTCGGAGTGTGGTCAGTATAAGACTGCATCGTTGGACATTATCGTCATTGGAAATTACCGACATTGGACTTTGTCATCATTAAACTTAGTCACCGTTAGAAGTCTTTACCATTGGAGTCACCAAGATTGCTCGCACAAAGCACAGCATACCAGTTTGCCACCACTAAGTCTCGTCGTTATCATTGCCTGTAGCTCATATTCGCATGGTCGTTGCATACCCACACATAAGTATAACTTTTATAAATTTTGCGGTAAAATTAACTAATCAATTATTGCTTACCTACTAACTAGAAGTAGAAGTATTGTTATTTAAAATAATTTTGAAGCCTCTATAAAGCACATACAAGATTCTGTTCTGCAATGTCTTTGGACGAGCTAAGACCACAACGCGCCAGCACAAAGAAAAATATTACGCGCATTAAAAATATCATCGACGCCAGCTTGCGACCAGGTGGAAAGGCTCTTTCAGCTGCGGAATACAAATGCCGTTTGGGCATCCTGGAGTCCTTTTTTAAGCAGATTCTCTCAATTCAAACTGACATCGAAAGATTGGATGCTGATGATGGTGGACGTGCTGACCTGGAAGAACTTTACATCACAACTAAATTGGTTATCCAATCGCAACTGGCAGAAGATAACAACGTTTCACTTTCAGATACAACTTGCGTGGTACAATCAAGTTCAAAACTTTCACCACTTCAGCTTCCTACGTTTGATGGCAAGTATTCAAATTATCAAAATTTTATCACCTCGTTCAAGCAAATAATTGATCGTGAATTCAATTTAACTAATATTGAAAAATTCAAACGTTTGCGAAATTGTCTTCAAGGTCAAGCCTTAATATCTGTAAATGCGTTTCAAGTGACAAATGAAAACTATCCGAAGGCGTTAGAACGGTTGAAGGTACGGTATGAGGAATAAATTCGTTAATTGATTTACCAGCAGTTATGAAACCAAATGGCATTGAGCTAAGAAGTTTAATTGATAAAACTTCAGCCATTTATGGTTCCTTGACATCGCTAGGTACCGACAGCCAAATATCGCAAGATATGCTTATTTGTTTAATTTTGCAGAAGTCTGATGAACAGACCAACAAAAAGTGGAAGGAGTCGCTAGATTTCAGAACGCAGCCGTCATGGGAGAATTGCATAGCAGTTTTGGAAAGACACTGCCAATACCTGGAATCACTGGACAACACGCATGTTAGTACCTCGACAACTGAAGGTTCTAATAAATACTCCTCTTCGAAATCAAGGAATCAACCACGAGGCTATACATTTTCCTGCTCCAACATAACTTGTATTTTCTATTTCAGTAACAACCATCAGGTTTTTAATTGCGAACGCTTTAAGTCACTAAACATTACTCAACGTTTCGAACATGCAAAGAAAATTGGACTTTGCATCAATTGCTTATCAAAGGGACATCGAGTAGCCAATTGTCCATCATCACACCGGTGCAAGGTTTGTGCACGACAACACCAAAGTTTACTCCACCGCGGTTCTGCTCCAGTCCAACAAAAACCTACTCAGGTATTTACAACACAAGAGGCAGTCGCGCATACACACAGGAATAATTCATCGTTGGATAACGTCATCCTTGCAACAGCAAACATTTTCGTTCATGATGCATCGGGGAGCTACAGATTAGGTATAGCAGTGCTGGATTCCTGTTCACAGGTAAATTTTATCACAGATGATTTTTCGTAAAAGTTGCTTCTGCCAAGAAATAAGAAAACATACAGATTCAAAGCATCGGTTCATCGTCAACAAATATTAAATTCAAAACCTCAAGTCGCAAGTCACTGGCTTCGCACTTCCATTGACTTTTTGTATTACATCGCACATTGCTTATCAACCAGATCCTGAAATCAATATTTTAACATGGAATATTCCACACAATATAGCGCTCGCTGATGAAGAATTTTATATACCAAAGAAAATCGAAATGTTGCTGGGTACAGAAACGTTCTTCAGTCTTCTATCTGTAGGCCAAATCAATCTTGGATCTAATTTACCCATTTTGCAAAAAACACTCTTAGGCTGGATTGTTTACGGACGCTACAAGACGTAAAGTAAAAACATATCTAACCTATCTTGTTAATTTTTAGCCAATGAATCTTTAGATGCCAAATTCGAAAAGTTGTGGAAATTGATTGACAGAGGCATGGACTTGTGAACAACAGAGTTGCGATCACATCTACAATTCAACTGTGTCAAGAAGACCTTGCGGCAGAATAGTTGTCAAATTACCCTTCAAGGATGATCCGACATGTTTGGGCGAGTCATATACTACGGCATTGAGACGATTTAATGCACAAGAACGTCGATTAGCCAAATCACCACAATTGAAAGCACACTACGTTGAATTTATGAGCGACTACGAGAGTTTGGGTCATATGAGCGTTGTAAAAAATCCAAACCTCAGCAAACCGCATTATTATATACCACATCATTGTGTGCTAAAACCAACAAGTACAACCACAAAGCTTCGAGTTGTATTTGACGCTTCCTGTCGAACCACATCCCAAAAATCATTAAACGATATTCAGATGGTTGGCCCTACAATTCAATGCGAACTTTTTCTTCTTTTTATTCGTTTTCGATTCCACAGGTTAGCACTCACTGTCGAGATAGTCAAGATGTATCGCCAAGTATTAATGCACGAAAATGATCGAAAGTTCCAGTATATTCTGTGGAGGTGTTCACCAACTGAAGATATGCGCACGTATCAACTAAATACTGTAACGTATGGAATAGCGGCTGCACCATATCTTGCTATACGGAGTTTTTTATATCTAGCTGAACAGCATTCAGAACAATTTACAATTGGCGCAAAAATCGCGAAGTCATCATTCTACGTAGACGACCTACTCTGTGGTGCTGATACTCTAACCGAACTTGCACAGATAAAGCAAGAGGTAATACAACTGTAAAAATTAGGACAGTTTAAATTAACAAAGTGGCATTCCAATTATCATCAATTCAGAGAAAGACAACTCTATAAAGGATCTAAACGTAGATACATCCACCACTAGTACACTTGGACTAAAATGGAACCATCACTTACGACCCACTTGGACTTTTAGTTCCTGTTATTATAACATCAAAAATTTTGTTGCAAGAAATATGGCTACTAAAGTTGAATAGGGATGTATCTGTGCCACAGAACATCGAATTTGCTTGGAAAAAATTTCTTAACTGCTTATCGGATCTTTCACAAATAAAAGTGCCGAGGCACTGTTTTTCGACAGATGTGGAATCTCTTCAGATACATGGTTTTTGTAACGCATCGATTCGTGCATATGGCTGCGCAATATATACTCGCGTTCTCAACAAATGTGGCACTACTACAACCATTCGCCACATCACTGCGAAGTCCCGAGTGGCACCCACCAAAAAACAATCGTTACCCAAATTAGAACTTTGCGGCGCTCTTCTTCTTGCTCATCTTTTAGCAAAAATTAAACCAACAATTTCTAACAAATCTTTAAACATTTTTCTTTGGACAGACTAACAAATAGTATTACATTGGCTTAAGATGCATTCTGCAACACTTTCGACTTTTGTTGGTAATCGAATTTCGGAAATTCAAGATTTAACCAAAGGCTCCCATTGGAGACATGTATTAACGCATTGTAACCCGGCGGATGTTGCCTCTAGAGGATGTACTGTAAAGGAACTTGCTAATTCGAAAACTCAGATAAATAGCCAAAGAACAGCTGCGATGATATCGACATGGAAGTTGTCGATAGGGAGAAACGAAAATCAGCATTCAATACAATTGTTAGCACCAATTACATTTGGGAAATTGTGAATCAGCGGAGTAACTACACCAGCAGCCTTCGATTAATAGCTTGGATGTTCCGCTTCATCAATAAATTTCGACATGGTGCTAATCTGAATGACTCATTAACACTTTCACCACAAGAGTTACATTACGCCTTTCTTTGCATAATTTAGGATATCCAAAACATACATTTCGCTAATGAAATTCATCTTTTACAGAAAGAGCTTACGATAAATGGCCCGTTACGTTATTTAAATCCTTTTCTCGAGTATATCGAAGGTCGATTGGAATCAGCAGATATTCCAGAAGAAAGGAAACACCCAATGCTGTTGCCAAACAAATGCGAATTTTTTGTGCATTACGTTCGTCATCTACATCGGAAACACTACTATGCAGGACCAAAGGCACTCGTAGCACTGATAAGACTTCTGATTTGGATAGTCAATGCGCGCGATTTAGCAAGACGTATCGTCAGATTGTGCACTCATTGTATACGCTACAAGCCAAAGTTGATGAACCAAGTAATGGGTACCTGTCGAGCGATTAACTCCATCTCGTCCTTTGCGCGGTGCGGTATTGATTTCTTTGGACCAGTCAACGTATATTTGCGTATTCGAGGCAAAACACCTTATAAAGCGTACATTGGGATCTTCGTTTGTCTAGCGACAAAGGCGGTTCACATCGAACTAGTATTGGATCTATCCATGGACGCATTCTTAGCGTCATTGAAGCGCATGATTGGAAGAAGAGGTCTACCCTCTGACATCTTTTGCGATAACGCAACAAATTTTGTGGGGGCTTGCAACAAACTAGCTGAATTAAAGTTATTTTTATTTAAAACCGAAAAAAAGATGCAACTATAAAATATTGTGCTAATGAATTTATAAATTTCAATTTTATTCCTCCAAGAGCACTTCATTTCGGCGGTATTTGGGAGGCATCAGTCAAATCGGCTAAGGGTCACCTCAACCGCACCACCAAAATGCAAGACGCACAGCTGACGAACTAACAACAGTCCTGGTTGAGATAGAAGCTGTATTAAATTCTCGTCCAATAACACCAATGTCATCGGATCCAAGTAATTATGAAGTATTAACCCCGGGGCATTTTATTATTGGCAGTTCACTTAGGGCACTCCCAGAGCGAAGATTGTCAGCTAACATCAGCAACGTACAACGATGGAATCAGGTCAAAAGCATTAAACAGATGTTTTGGAACAGGTGGTCAAATGAATACATCAACGAACTTCAAGTACGATCAAAGTGATTTACGGAGCGACCAAACATCAACAACAACTCAATGGTTATCATCCATGAAGACAACTTACCACCACAAAAATGGCATATTGGAAAAGTTATAAACTGTATTCCAGGAAAGGACTCTAAAGTGCGTGTGGTGGACATTCGAACAACGAAGGGAATCATTTGGCGACCAATTCACAAGCTAGACCTTTTACCTGTTTGAAATGCCTTTCACCGGGGCCGGGATGTTGGGTCACCGATTGAGAACCAATGCATTATACGGTCATATGTTCTATATATTTTTGCTATTTCTTGTTCTCTACTTATTTGCCTAATATTCAAGGGCAAGCATTAGAAGTCATTCACCTCATTGCAGTTAATAATTGTATTTGCATTGTGTACATACTTACATATTTATTGCTTGCTTGCGCTTGCTTTGTACACTTATGCTACCGCTATGTTTTCGTCCACGCAATTATTGTATATGAATATTTGTTTGTGCACATTAGCTAGTCCCATTTAACATGATGTAGTAAACTTTATATGTAAGCAGCCTCTTGCAATGCTGCGGTCCCATTTTTTTTATATTTCTCTTTTGTTAATAACTACATTATATACGAAGGAGTAATAGAGTAAAGTATGTACTTGGGTTATTCTCCTTTTATAAACTGTTTTTATATAACTTACATACTTATGTATACATGTAGTAATAGTAAACGAAACTATGTACTTAGCGGAAATTATGTATTGAACGGTATTGCAATATTGCTTGGAATATTTTTTAAGGAGAAGAATTTTGCGAATAAAGTTAGTCTAATAGCTGACCACACATAGCATCATTACTCGGCCCTTTGTATTTTATCGCTGTTACAACTTCGCTTAAATATTTCGCTTTTTCGATATTTGCGCGGCTACAAAAAAAAGCTTTGTAGCCCTACAAAGTTGTAAACTCGAATATCGAGCAATAAGTGTTAGGTTGTTGGAATTAGAAATAAAGATAAGTAGCCATTAAATTGGGACTTTTATTTAACAATCCAGTGATCGAACTCAAGAGTGACTTACAGTTAGAAGATTTATCGAGAAATCCGTTACAATTGGTGTCAGCAATGGGATTGTCAAATAAATTCCCAAGGAGACAAATATTCGAAAATGGCCAAGTTTAACGATGAATCCACAACTGAAAAAGGAGCTGGAAAAACGTGGTTTAGCCAAAAAACGGAGTAAAGTCCGAATTACAATCACGGTTGCGAGAGGCCATGGAGGCGGAAAACATTAATGTTGAGGAATATGTTTTTCAATTGGAATTATAGTAAGAGACGACAAAGATAGAAGAAAAGGGAGAGACGCGCTCATCAAACGCTATGGACATAAACATGATATTGGCTGCAATGTCAGCGCAAACGTCATCACCTCTGCCAAGGAAGGAAGCACCGCCATTAGTGTACATAAGCAACGACCTTTGTATGAAATACATGATATCCTCAAGATTTTTTGGTTAGGAGATATGTAATCGGTCCGTTAATCAGGCTTATATCCCCAATTTCAGTCAAACTTATTGTATGTGCAGGTGAATTTATTGCACTCAGATAAAAATGTGGAGTGTCAAGGTTTAATGTATCGCATTCATTTTACTAGATCGCAACACCTCCTGCTCAAATGTTCGGTCGTTTTTATTTGACGACAAAAGTGAAGTTTGATATGCTAACGTTTTCTTCCTTGTCTAACAAAGTTTCGGTTAACAGCACAATGTTTGATCTTCGTATCACTGCATCTGTGAGATCCTGAGAATGAGCTCGAAGACTTTGGCAACTATGGGTGTATATCATTGCTGTTGCAGCTGTCCGACCATGATAAAGACGTAAGCCGTCATTTGCTGTAGTTATCCTAATAATCGTTTGATAATAGTTACACGTGTCAGAGCGACATACTTGTATACTAAGAATTGCGACAGTTTTTTATCATACTCAAGTATATGTGGTGCCCTGTGCCGTACGTTGCGTTCGCAATCCTAAGTAATCAGTTTATAAGTAACTTAAAAAATGCAACTCTGTCACATATTGTAACAAGAATTAATAAAGCTACTGCTTCTTCCCTTTTCATCGTCAACTCTCAACCAACACGGACGTACCATCTCCTCCATCTTTACATAGTGTAGCGAACGCGAATACCAGAGCAAATATGAATCAACGATACACTGCCAGAAGCAACTAGACAGCGAATTCGTAGTTGTCAGAATGTTCTAGTAGCGAACTTTTGTTAAAGATTTACTATATAAAGGCTGCCGGATTGTGCAGCATGCACAGTACTAATTAGAGTGTTGCCGAGTAAAGAGCAATTAAGCTACAAGCAATAAGTTTGTTGGGTCACCGATTGAGAACCAATGCATTATACGGTCATATGTTCTATATATTTTTGCTATTTCTTGTTCTCTACTTATTTGCCTAATATTCACGGGCAAGCATTAGAAGTCATTCACCTCAACGCAGTTAGTAATTGTATTTGCATTGTGTACATACCTACATATTTATTGCTTGCTTGCGTTTGCTTTGTACACTTATGCTACCGCTACAAAAAAAGCCTTGTAGCCCTACATTTTTTTGCGCCCATCGTGGGGCACGAGTGAGTTTTTTGTTCTTTCGCAAATCATTTCGGAGTGTGGTCAGTATAAGACTGCATCGTTGGACATTATCGTCATTGGAAATTACCGACATTGGACTTTGTCATCATTAAACTTAGTCACCGTTAGAAGTCTTTACCATTGGAGTCACCAAGATTGCTCGCACAAAGCACAGCATACCAGTTTGCCACCACTAAGTCTCGTCGTTATCATTGCCTGTAGCTCATATTCGCATGGTCGTTGCATACCCACACATAAGTATAACTTTTATAAATTTTGCGGTAAAATTAACTAATCAATTATTGCTTACCTACTAACTAGAAGTAGAAGTATTGTTATTTAAAATAATTTTGAAGCCTCTATAAAGCACATACAAGATTCTGTTCTGCAATGTCTTTGGACGAGCTAAGACCACAACGCGCCAGCACAAAGAAAAATATTACGCGCATTAAAAATATCATCGACGCCAGCTTGCGACCAGGTGGAAAGGCTCTTTCAGCTGCGGAATACAAATGCCGTTTGGGCATCCTGGAGTCCTTTTTTAAGCAGATTCTCTCAATTCAAACTGACATCGAAAGATTGGATGCTGATGATGGTGGACGTGCTGACCTGGAAGAACTTTACATCACAACTAAATTGGTTATCCAATCGCAACTGGCAGAAGATAACAACGTTTCACTTTCAGATACAACTTGCGTGGTACAATCAAGTTCAAAACTTTCACCACTTCAGCTTCCTACGTTTGATGGCAAGTATTCAAATTATCAAAATTTTATCACCTCGTTCAAGCAAATAATTGATCGTGAATTCAATTGAACTAATATTGAAAAATTCTAACGTTTGCGAAATTGTCTCCAAGGTCAAGCCTTAATATCTGTAAATGCGTTTCAAGTGACAAATGAAAACTATCCGAAGGCGTTAGAACGGTTGAAGGTACGGTATGATAACAAAACACTAATTTTTTTTGAAAGGAATAAATTCGTTATTTGATTTACCAGCAGTTATGAAACCAAATGGCATTGAGCTAAGAAGTTTAATTGATAAAACTTCAGCCATTTATGGTTCCTTGACATCGCTAGGCACCGACAGCCAAATATCGCAAGATATGCTTATTTGTTTAATTTTGCAGAAGTCTGATGAACAGACCAACAAAAAGTGGAAGGAGTCGCTAGATTTCAGAACGCAACCGTCATGGGAGAATTGCATAGCAGTTTTGGAAAGACACTGCCAATACCTGGAATCACTGGACAACACGCATGTTAGTACCTCGTCAACTGAAGGTTCTAATAAATACTCCTCTTCGAAATCAAGGAATCAACCACGAGGCTACACATTTTCCTGCTCCAACATAACTTGTATTTTCTATTTCAGTAACAACCATCAGGTTTTTAATTGCGAACGCTTTAAGTCACTAAACATTACTCAACGTTTCGAACGTGCAAAGAAAATTGGACTTTGCATCAATTGCTTATCAAAGGGACATCGAGTAGCCAATTGTCCATCATCACACCGGTGCAAGGTTTGTGCACGACAACACCAAAGTTTACTCCACCGCGGTTCTACTCCAGTCCAACAAAAACCTACTCAGGTATTTACAACACAAGAGGCATACACACAGGAATAATTCATCGTTGGATAACGTCATCCTTGCAACAGCAAACATTTTCGTTCGTGATGCATCGGGAAGCTACAGATTAGGTATAGCAGTGCTAGATTCCTGTTCACAGGTAAATTTTATCACAGATGATTTTTCGTAAAAGTTGCTTCTGCCAAGAAATAAGAAAACATACAGATTCAAAGCATCGGTTCATCGTCAACAAATATTAAATTCAAAACCTCAAGTCGCAAGTCACTGGCTTCGAACTTCCATTGACTTTTTGTATTACATCGCACATTGCTTATCAACCAGATCCTGAAATCAATATTTTAACATGGAATATTCCACACAATATAGCGCTCGCTGATGAAGAATTTTATATACCAAAGAAAATCGAAATGTTGCTGGGTACAGAAACGTTCTTCAGTCTTCTATCTGTAGGCCAAATCAATCTGGGATCTAATTTACCCATTTTGCAAAAAACACTCTTAGGCTGGATTGTTTACGGACGCTACAAGACGTAAAGTAAAAACATATCTAAACTATCTTGTTAATTTTTAGCCAATGAATCTTTAGATGTCAAATTCGAAAAGTTGTGGAAATTGATTGACAGAGGCATGGACTTGTGAACAACAGAGTTTCGATCACATCTACAATTCAACTGTGTCAAGAAGACCTTGCGGCAGAATAGTTGTCAAATTACCCTTCAAGGATGATCCGACATGTTTGGGCGAGTCATATACTACGGCATTGAGACGATTTAATGCACAAGAACGTCGATTAGCCAAATCACCACAATTGAAAGCACACTACGTTGAATTTATGAGCGACTACGAGAGTTTGGGTTATATGAGCGTTGTAAAAAATCCAAACCTCAGCAAACCGCATTATTATATACCACATCATTGTGTGCTAAAACCAACAAGTACAACCACAAAGCTTCGAGTTGTATTTGACGCTTCCAGTCGAACCACATCCCAAAAATCATTAAACGATATTCAGATGGTTGGCCCTACAATTCAATGCGAACTTTTTCTTCTTTTTATTCGTTTTCGATTCCACAGGTTAGCACTCACTGTCGACATAGTCAAGATGTATCGCCAAGTATTAATGCACGAAGATGATCGAAAGTTCCAGTATATTCTGTGGAGGTGTTCACCAACTGAAGATATTCGCACGTATCAACTAAATACTGTAACGTATGGAATAGCGGCTGCACCATATCTTGCTATACGGAGTTTTTTATATCTAGCTGAACAGCATTCAGAACAATTTACAATTGGCGCAAAAATCGCGAAGTCATCATTCTACGTAGACGACCTACTCTGTGGTGCTGATACTCTAACCGAACTTGCACAGATAAAGCAAGAGGTAATACAACTGTAAAAATTAGGACAGTTTAAATTAACAAAGTGGCATTCCAATTATCATCAATTCAGAGAAGACGACTCTATAAAGGATCTAAACGTAGATACATCCACCACTAGTACACTTGGACTAAAATGGAACCAAAATCTTGATTGTTTTATTTTTTCATTCGAAGCAAAACTAGCACGGACTGGTCGACTTACAAAACGTTCCATATTTCTGTTGCATCATCACTTACGACCCACTTGGACTTTTAGTTCCTGTTATTATAACATCAAAAATTTTGTTGCAAGAAATATGGCTACTAAAGTTGAATAGGGATGTATCTGTGTCACAGAACATCGAATTTGCTTGGAAAAAATTTCTTAACTGCTTATCGGATCGAATAAAAGTGCCGAGGCACTGTTTTTCGACAGATGTGGAATCTCTTCAGATACATGGTTTTTGTAACGCATCGATTCGTGCATATGGCTGCGCAATATATACTCGCGTTCTCAACAAATGTGGCACTACTACAACCATTCGCCACATCACTGCGAAGTCCCGAGTGGCACCCACCAAAAAACAATCGTTACCCAAATTAGAACTTTGCGGCGCTCTTCTTCTTGCTCATCTTTTAGCAAAAATTAAACCAATAATTTCTAACAAATCTTTAAACATTTTTCTTTGGACAGACTCACAAATAGTATTACATTGGCTTAAGATGCATTCTGCAACACTTTCGACTTTTGTTGGTAATCGAATTTCGGAAATTCAAGATTTAACCAAAGGCTCCCATTGGAGACATGTACCAACGCATTGTAACCCGGCGGATGTTGCCTCTAGAGGATGTACTGTAAAGGAACTTGCTAATTCAATATGGTACACCCGACCAAAGTTGCTATACGAAAACTCAGATAAATGGCCAAAGAACAGCTGCGATGATATCGACATGGAAGTTGTCGATAGGGAGAAGCGAAAATCAGCATTCAATACAATTGTTAGCACCAATTACATTTTGGAAATTGTGAATCAGCGGTGTAACTACACCAACAGCCTTCGATTAATAGCTTGGATGTTCCGCTTCATCAATAAATTTCGACATGGTGCTAATCTGAATGACTCATTAACACTTTCACCACAAGAGTTACATCACGCCTTTCTTTGCATAATTTGGGATATCCAACACATACATTTCGCTAATGAAATTCATCTTTTACAGAAAGAGCTTACGATAAATGGCCCGTTACGTTATTTAAATCCTTTTATCGAGTATATCGAAGGTCGATTGGAATCAGCAGATATTCCAGAAGAAAGGAAACTGTTGCCAAACAAATGCGAATTTTTTGTGCATTACGTTCGTCATCTACATCGGAAACACTACTATGCAGGAACAAAGGCACTCGTAGCACTGATAAGACTTCAGATTTGGATAGTCAATGCGCGCGATTTAGCAAGACGTATCGTCAGATTGTGCACTCATTGTATACGCTACAAGCCAAAGTTGATGAACCAAGTAATGGGACAGTTACCTGTCGAGCGATTAACTCCATCTCGTCCTTTTGCGCGGTGCGGTATTGATTTATTTGGACCAGTCAACGTATATTTGCGTATTCGAGGCAAAACACCTTATAAAGCGTACATTGGGATCTTCGTTTGTCTAGCGACAAAGGCGGTTCACATCGAACTAGTATCGGATCTATCCATGGACGCATTCTTAGCGTCATTGAAGCGCATGATTGGAAGAAGAGGTCTACCCTCTGACATCTTTTGCGATAACGCAACAAATTTTGTGGGGGCTTGCAACAAACTAGCTGAATTAAAGTTATTTTTATTTAAAACCGAAAAAAAGATGCAATTATAAAATATTGTGCTAATGAATTTATAAATTTCAATTTTATTCCTCCAAGAGCACTTCATTTCGGCGGTATTTGGGAGGCATCAGTCAAATCGGCTAAGGGTCACCTCAACCGCACCACCAAAATGCAAGACGCACAGCTGACGAACTAACAACAGTCCTGGTTGAGATAGAAGCTGTATTAAATTCTCGTCCAATAACACCAATGTCATCGGATCCAAGTAATTATGAAGTATTAACCCCGGGGCATTTTATTATTGGCAGTTCACTTAGGGCACTCCCAGAGCGAAGATTGTCAGCTAACACCAGCAACGTACAACGATGGAATCAGGTCACAAGCATTAAACAGATGTTTTGGAACAGGTGGTCAAATGAATACATCAACGAACTTCAAGTACGATCAAAGTGATTTACGGAGCGACCAAACATCAACAACAACTCAATGGTTATCATCCATGAAGACAACTTACCACCACAAAAATGGCATATTGGAAAAGTTATAAACTGTATTCCAGGAAAGGACTCTAAAGTGCGTGTGGTGGACATTCGAACAACGAAGGGAATCATTTGGCGACCAATTCACAAGCTAGCCCTTTTACCTGTTTGAAATGCCTGTCATATGTTCTATATATTTTTGCTATTTCTTGTTCTCTACTTATTTGCCTAATATTCAAGGGCAAGCATTAGAAGTCATTCACCTCATTGCAGTTAATAATTGTATTTGCATTGTGTACATACTTACATATTTATTGCTTGCTTGCGCTTGCTTTGTACACTTATGCTACCGCTATGTTTTCGTCCACGCAATTATTGTATATGAATATTTGTTTGTGCACATTAGCTAGTCCCATTTAACATGTAGTAAACTTTATATGTAAACAGCCTCTTGCAATGCTGCGGTCCCATTTTTTTTATATTTCTCTTTTGTTAATAACTACATTATATACGAAGGAGTAATAGAGTAAAGTATGTACTTGGGTTATTCTCCTTTTATAAACTGTTTTTATATAACTTACATACTTATGTATATATGTAGTAATAGTAAACGAAACTATGTACTTAGCGGAAATTATGTATTGAACGGTATTGCAATATTGCTTGGAATATTTTTTAAGGAGAAGAATTTTGCGAATAAAGTTAGTCTAATAGCTGACCACACATAGCATCATTACTCGGCCCTTTGTATTTTATCGCTGTTACAACTTCGCTTAAATATTTCGCTTTTTCGATATTTGCGCGGCTACAAAAAAAGCTTTGTAGCCCTACAAAGTTGTAAACTCGAATATCGAGCAATAAGTGTTAAGTTGTTGGAATTAGAAATAAAGATAAGTAGCCATTAAATTGGGACTTTTATTTAACAATCCAGTGATCGAACTCAAGAGTGACTTACAGTTAGAAGATTTATCGAGAAATCCGTTACAATTGGTGTCAGCAATGGGATTGTCAAATAAATTCCCAAGGAGACAAATATTCGAAAATGGCCAAGTTTAACGATGAATCTACAACTGAAAAAGGAGCTGGAAAAACGTGGTTTAGCCAAAAAACGGAGTAAAGTCCGAATTACAATCACGGTTGCGAGAGGCCATGGAGGCGGAAAACATTAATGTTGAGGAATATGTTTTTCAATTGGAATTATAGTAAGAGACGACAAAGATAGAAGAAAAGGGAGAGACGCGCTCATCAAACGCTATGGACATAAACATGATATTGGCTGCAATGTCAGCGCAAACGTCATCACCTCTGCCAAGGAAGGAAGCACCGCCATTAGTGTACATAAGCAACGACCTTTGTATGAAATACATGATATCCTCAAGATTTTTTGGTTAGGAGATATGTAATCGGTCCGTTAATCAGGCTTATATCCCCAATTTCAGTCAAACTTATTGTATGTGCAGGTGAATTTATTGCACTCAGATAAAAATGTGGAGTGTCAAGGTTTAATGTATCGCATTCATTTTACTAGATCGCAACACCTCCTGCTCAAATGTTCGGTCGTTTTTATTTGACGACAAAAGTGAAGTTTGATATGCTAACGTTTTCTTCCTTGTCTAACAAAGTTTCGGTTAACAGCACAATGTTTGATCTTCGTATCACTGCATCTGTGAGATCCTGAGAATGAGCTCGAAGACTTTGGCAACTATGGGTGTATATCATTGCTGTTGCAGCTGTCCGACCATGATAAAGACGTAAGCCGTCATTTGCTGTAGTTATCCTAATAATCGTTTGATAATAGTTACACGTGTCAGAGCGACATACTTGTATACTAAGAATTGCGACAGTTTTTTATCATACTCAAGTATATGTGGTGCCCTGTGCCGTACGTTGCGTTCGCAATCCTAAGTAATCAGTTTATAAGTAACTTAAAAAATGCAACTCTGTCACATATTGTAACAAGAATTAATAAAGCTACTGCTTCTTCCCTTTTCATCGTCAACTCTCAACCAACACGGACGTACCATCTCCTCCATCTTTACATAGTGTAGCGAACGCGAATACCAGAGCAAATATGAATCAACGATACACTGCCAGAAGCAACTAGACAGCGAATTCGTAGTTGTCAGAATGTTCTAGTAGCGAACTTTTGTTAAAGATTTACTATATAAAGGCTGCCGGATTGTGCAGCATGCACAGTACTAATTAGAGTGTTGCCGAGTAAAGAGCAATTAAGCTACAAGCAATAAGTTTGTTGGGTCAGCGATTGAGAACCAATGCATTATACGGTCATTTGTTCTATATATTTTTGCTATTTCTTGTTCTCTACTTATTTGCCTAATATTCACGGGCAAGCGTTAGAAGTCATTCACCTCAATGCAGTTAGTAATTGTATTTGCATTGTGTACATACCTACATATTTATTGCTTGCTTGCGTTTGCTTTGTACACTTATGCTACCGCTACAAAAAAAGCCTTGTAGCCCTACATTTTTTTGCGCCCATCGTGGGGCACGAGTGAGTTTTTTGTTCTTTCGCAAATCATTTCGGAGTGTGGTCAGTATAAGACTGCATCGTTGGACATTATCGTCATTGGAAATTACCGACATTGGACTTTGTCATCATTAAACTTAGTCACCGTTAGAAGTCTTTACCATTGGAGTCACCAAGATTGCTCGCACAAAGCACAGCACACCAGTTTGCCACCACTAAGTCTCGTCGTTATCATTGCCTGTAGCTCATATTCGCATGTTCGTTGCATACCCACACATAAGTATAACTTTTATAAATTTTGCGGTAAAATTAACTAATCACTTATTGCTTACCTACTAACTAGAAGTAGAAGTATTGTTATTTAAAATAATTTTGAAGCCTCTATAAAGCACATACAAGATTCTGTTCTGCAATGTCTTTGGACGAGCTAAGACCACAACGCGCCAGCACAAAGAAAAATATTACGCGCATTAAAAATATCATCGACGCCAGCTTGCGACCAGGTGGAAAGGCTCTTTCAGCTGCGGAATACAAATGCCGTTTGGGCATCCTGGAGTCCTTTTTTAAGCAGATTCTCTCAATTCAAACTGACATCGAAAGATTGGATGCTGATGATGGTGGACGTGCTGACCTGGAAGAACTTTACATCACAACTAAATTGGTTATCCAATCGCAACTGGCAGAAGATAACAACGTTTCACTTTCAGATACAACTTGCGTGGTACAATCAAGTTCAAAACTTTCACCACTTCAGCTTCCTACGTTTGATGGCAAGTATTCAAATTATCAAAATTTTATCACCTCGTTCAAGCAAATAATTGATCGTGAATTCAATTGAACTAATATTGAAAAATTCTAACGTTTGCGAAATTGTCTCCAAGGTCAAGCCTTAATATCTGTAAATGCGTTTCAAGTGACAAATGAAAACTATCCGAAGGCGTTAGAACGGTTGAAGGTACGGTATGATAACAAAACACTAATTTTTTTTGGAAGGAATAAATTCGTTATTTGATTTACCAGCAGTTATGAAACCAAATGGCATTGAGCTAAGAAGTTTAATTGATAAAACTTCAGCCATTTATGGTTCCTTGACATCGCTAGGCACCGACAGCCAAATATCGCAAGATATGCTTATTTGTTTAATTTTGCAGAAGTCTGATGAACAGACCAACAAAAAGTGGAAGGAGTCGCTAGATTTCAGAACGCAACCGTCATGGGAGAATTGCATAGCAGTTTTGGAAAGACACTGCCAATACCTGGAATCACTGGACAACACGCATGTTAGTACCTCGTCAACTGAAGGTTCTAATAAATACTCCTCTTCGAAATCAAGGAATCAACCACGAGGCTATACATTTTCCTGCTCCAACATAACTTGTATTTTCTATTTCAGTAACAACCATCAGGTTTTTAATTGCGAACGCTTTAAGTCACTAAATATTACTCAACGTTTCGAACGTGCAAAGAAAATTGGACTTTGCATCAATTGCTTATCAAAGGGACATCGAGTAGCCAATTGTCCATCATCACACCGGTGCAAGGTTTGTGCACGACAACACCAAAGTTTACTCCACCGCGGTTCTACTCCAGTCCAACAAAAACCTACTCAGGTATTTACAACACAAGAGGCAGTCGCGCATACACACAGGAATAATTCATCGTTGGATAACGTCATCCTTGCAACAGCAAACATTTTCGTTCGTGATGCATCGGGAAGCTACAGATTAGGTATAGCAGTGCTAGATTCCTGTTCACAGGTAAATTTTATCACAGATGATTTTTCGTAAAAGTTGCTTCTGCCAAGAAATAAGAAAACATACAGATTCAAAGCATCGGTTCATCGTCAACAAATATTAAATTCAAAACCTCAAGTCGCAAGTCACTGGCTTCGAACTTCCATTGACTTTTTGTATTACATCGCACATTGCTTATCAACCAGATCCTGAAATCAATATTTTAACATGGAATATTCCACACAATATAGCGCTCGCTGATGAAGAATTTTATATACCAAAGAAAATCGAAATGTTGCTGGGTACAGAAACGTTCTTCAGTCTTCTATCTGTAGGCCAAATCAATCTGGGATCTAATTTACCCATTTTGCAAAAAACACTCTTAGGCTGGATTGTTTACGGACGCTACAAGACGTAAAGTAAAAACATATCTAAACTATCTTGTTAATTTTTAGCCAATGAATCTTTAGATGTCAAATTCGAAAAGTTGTGGAAATTGATTGACAGAGGCATGGACTTGTGAACAACAGAGTTTCGATCACATCTACAATTCAACTGTGTCAAGAAGACCTTGCGGCAGAATAGTTGTCAAATTACCCTTCAAGGATGATCCGACATGTTTGGGCGAGTCATATACTACGGCATTGAGACGATTTAATGCACAAGAACGTCGATTAGCCAAATCACCACAATTGAAAGCACACTACGTTGAATTTATGAGCGACTACGAGAGGGTTATATGAGCGTTGTAAAAAATCCAAACCTCAGCAAACCGCATTATTATATACCACATCATTGTGTGCTAAAACCAACAAGTACAACCACAAAGCTTCGAGTTGTATTTGACGCTTCCAGTCGAACCACATCCCAAAAATCATTAAACGATATTCAGATGGTTGGCCCTACAATTCAATGCGAACTTTTTCTTCTTTTTATTCGTTTTCGATTCCACAGGTTAGCACTCACTGTCGACATAGTCAAGATGTATCGCCAAGTATTAATGCACGAAGATGATCGAAAGTTCCAGTATATTCTGTGGAGGTGTTCACCAACTGAAGATATTCGCACGTATCAACTAAATACTGTAACGTATGGAATAGCGGCTGCACCATATCTTGCTATACGGAGTTTTTTATATCTAGCTGAACAGCATTCAGAACAATTTACAATTGGCGCAAAAATCGCGAAGTCATCATTCTACGTAGACGACCTACTCTGTGGTGCTGATACTCTAACCGAACTTGCACAGATAAAGCAAGAGGTAATACAACTGTAAAAATTAGGACAGTTTAAATTAACAAAGTGGCATTCCAATTATCATCAATTCAGAGAAGACGACTCTATAAAGGATCTAAACGTAGATACATCCACCACTAGTACACTTGGACTAAAATGGAACCAAAATCTTGATTGTTTTATTTTTTCATTCGAAGCAAAACTAGCACGGACTGGTCGACTTACAAAACGTTCCATATTTCTGTTGCATCATCACTTACGACCCACTTGGACTTTTAGTTCCTGTTATTATAACATCAAAAATTTTGTTGCAAGAAATATGGCTACTAAAGTTGAATAGGGGTGTATCTGTGCCACAGAACATCGAATTTGCTTGGAAAAAATTTCTTAACTGCTTATCGGATCTTTCACAAATAAAAGTGCCGAGGCACTGTTTTTCGACAGATGTGGAATCTCTTCAGATACATGGTTTTTGTAACGCATCGATTCGTGCATATGGCTGCGCAATATATACTCGCGTTCTCAACAAATGTGGCACTACTACAACCATTCGCCACATCACTGCGAAGTCCCGAGTGGCACCCACCAAAAAACAATCGTTACCCAAATTAGAACTTTGCGGCGCTCTTCTTCTTGCTCATCTTTTAGCAAAAATTAAACCAACAATTTCTAACAAATCTTTAAACATTTTTCTTTGGACAGGCTCACAAATAGTATTACATTGGCTTTAGATGCATTCTGCAACACTTTCGACTTTTGTTGGTAATCGAATTTCGGAAATTCAAGATTTAACCAAAGGCTCCCATTGGAGACATGTACCAACGCATTGTAACCCGGCGGATGTTGCCTCTAGAGGATGTACTGTAAAGGAACTTGCTAATTCAATATGGTACACCCGACCAAAGTTGCTATACGAAAACTCAGATAAATGGCCAAAGAACAGCTGCGATGATATCGACATGGAAGTTGTCGATAGGGAGAAGCGAAAATCAGCATTCAATACAATTGTTAGCACCAATTACATTTTGGAAATTGTGAATCAGCGGTGTAACTACACCAACAGCCTTCGATTAATAGCTTGGATGTTCCGCTTCATCAATAAATTTCGACATGGTGCTAATCTGAATGACTCATTAACACTTTCACCACAAGAGTTACATCACGCCTTTCTTTGCATAATTTGGGATATCCAACACATACATTTCGCTAATGAAATTCATCTTTTACAGAAAGAGCTTACGATAAATGGCCCGTTACGTTATTTAAATCCTTTTATCGAGTATATCGAAGGTCGATTGGAATCAGCAGATATTCCAGAAGAAAGGAAACTGTTGCCAAACAAATGCGATTTTTTTGTGCATTACGTTCGTCATCTACATCGGAAACACTACCATGCAGGAACAAAGGCACTCGTAGCACTGATAAGACTTCAGATTTGGATAGTCAATGCGCGCGATTGTTGATGAACCAAGTAATGGGACAGTTACCTGTCGAGCGATTAACTCCATCTCGTCCTTTTGCGCGGTGCGGTATTGATTTATTTGGACCAGTCAACGTATATTTGCGTATTCGAGGCAAAACACCTTATAAAGCGTACATTGGGATCTTCGTTTGTCTAGCGACAAAGGCGGTTCACATCGAACTAGTATCGGATCTATCCATGGACGCATTCTTAGCGTCATTGAAGCGCATGATTGGAAGAAGAGGTCTACCCTCTGACATCTTTTGCGATAACGCAACAAATTTTGTGGGGGCTTGTAACAAACTAGCTGAATTAAAGTTATTTATTAAAAGATGCAATTATAAAATATTGTGCCAATGAATTTATAAATTTCAATTTTATTCCTCCAAGAGCACTTCATTTCGGCGGTATTTGGGAGGCAGCAGTCAAATCGGCTAAGGGTCACCTCAACCGCACCACCAAAATGCAAGACGCACAGCTGACGAACTAACAACAGTCCTGGTTGAGATAGAAGCTGTATTAAATTCTCGTCCAATAACACCAATGTCATCGGATCCAAATAATTATGAAGTATTAACCCCGGGGCATTTTATTATTGGCAGTTCACTTAGGGCACTCCCAGAGCGAAGATTGTCAGCTAACATCAGCAACGTACAACGATGGAATCAGGTCACAAGCATTAAACAGATGTTTTGGAACAGGTGGTCAAATGAATACATCAACGAACTTCAAGTACGATCAAAGTGGTTTACGGAGCGACCAAACATCAACAACAACTCAATGGTTATCATCCATGAAGACAACTTACCACCACAAAAATGGCATATTGGAAAAGTTATAAACTGTATTCCAGGAAAGGACTCTAAAGTGCGTGTGGTGGACATTCGAACAACGAAGGGAATCATTTGGCGACCAATTCACAAGCTAGCCCTTTTACCTGTTTGAAATGCCTGTCATATGTTCTATATATTTTTGCTATTTCTTGTTCTCTACTTATTTGCTTAATATTCAAGGGCAAGCATTAGAACTCATTCACCTCATTGCAGTTAATAATTGTATTTGCATTGTGTACATACTTACATATTTATTGCTTGCTTGCGCTTGCTTTGTACACTTATGCTACCGCTATGTTTTCGTCCACGCAATTATTGTATATGAATATTTGTTTGTGCACATTAGCTAGTCCCATTTAACATGTAGTAAACTTTATATGTAAGCAGCCTCTTGCAATGCTGCGTTCCCATTTTTATTATATTTCTCTTTTGTTAATAACTACATTATATACGAAGGAGTAATAGAGTTAAGTATGTACTTGGGTTATTCTCCTTTTATAAACTGTTTTTATATAACTTACATACTTATGTATATATGTAGTAATAGTAAACGAAACTATGTACTTAGCGGAAATTATGTATTGAACGGTATCGCAATATTGCTTGGAATATTTTTTAAGGAGAAGAATTTTGCGAATAAAGTTAGTCTAATAGCTGACCACACATAGCATCATTACTCGGCCCTTTTTATTTTATCGCTGTTACAACTTCGCTCAAATATTTCGCTTTTTCGATATTTGCGCGGCTACAAAAAAAGCTTTGTAGCCCTACAAAGTTGTAAACTCGAATACTCGAAAACATTAATGTTGAGGAATATGTTTTTCAATTGGAATTATGGAGAATTTAACGCAAATTTCGACACAATTTAAAAAGCATGATGCACGTATAACCCAGCAAATAGCAGAGGTGTCATCACAAATGTTGGCACAACAATCCCAATTGTCCTCGTTTGAAACGCAGTTGTAAACACAGTTGGAAGAGAAGTTCGCAGCGCGAGATGCACGCATATCAGCACAGATGACTTCACAAATAGCAGAAGGGTCTCACTGATTTCAGAAGAACGTGATAAAATTCAAACTGAAGTGGATGAGTTGAAAGATCGTCTCCGCACAATTAAATCGGCCAATTACGTCAACAGCTTCTGCCAAGGTAGAACCGCCATCCTTTGATGGCACTGTTTCGTTTCATGTTTTTAAGCTTCAATTCGAATAGACGGCATCTTCTGATAATTGGAACGCTGAAGATAAAGTAGCTGCATTGTTCGTTACATTAAAAGGACCTGCAGCGGCGATATTAGAGACCATTCCGAACTGCGAGGCGAGTAGTTATGAAACGTTTGTAGGGTGCATTTGAAAGACGGTATGGTAGTGAGCACAGGAAGCAGATCTTCTTAATCGAGTTAGAAAATTGCCGCCAGAAAGCCAATAAGTCTCTGTAGGAGTTTTCTACAGAGATTGAGAGGTTAGCTCACTTAGCTTATATACATAAGTCCGTGGAATACATCGAAAACACAAAAATTCAGACCTTCGTCCATGGAATACGAGATAATACTACACGCTTCGCTGCATTAGCATGTCCATAATTGACGTTAGCGGAAACCGTTTCGTATGCGCTGACACAGGAAACACCATCTCTGCTTAGCAATCAAGCATTTAAAGCACATAAAGTAGAAATAGAAGAACACATATGAGAGAATCAATTACTTGAAAAAATTTACAATTTACTTTAGAAAAATCTACAGAAGTGCGTAAGAAAAATGATGGTGTGGTTAAACGTTTCAACTGCGGTAAAAGTGGCCATATTGTACGCAACAGTAACCACTTCAATAATCCAGGTGGACGTAAACGCAAAGCTGAGGAAGATCAACCAAATGTTTAATCCAACCCATCGTTAAATCGTCATTAAAGCGAACTAGCCGAAAAGGTCACGGGCTGGCTCCCGCAAGCAAATTCCATGTAATCTCCATTTCACAAATAAGCACGAATACGTGTAACGTTACCGTTAGTGAATGTGTAGACGGCAAAAAGCGCATACTGACTGTGGATACGGGCGCATCACATTCCATAATTCGATCTGATCTGAAATCGTAATTGGAAAGGCAGCCGTGTTACACAATTTTATTAGTGAAATTTTATAGTGAAAGATATCGTCGACGAAGTCATAATTGGAGTAGATTTTTTAACACGAAGAATAGGATTATGACCTATACAAATATGGAAATGCCACTTATGTTCGGTTACGATAATAAGTACAACGTTAGACGAGTAATAACAATAGAACGCCAGCAGATTCCACCAATGTCATAAGCAGTTATTTGGGCAAAAATAGATGGAGACTATTAGACAAACAAGTTGTGGGTAGTTGCAGTCACAAAAGAATCTACACCAAACTTACTTGTAGGCAAAACCCTCGCTATGACAAGACAAGATAAACGTGTTCCAGTAAGAGTACTTAATGAGTGCAAGGTACCAATCAAACTCTTCAAAGGAGCTTTATTATGGTAGTGTCAAGAAATTGAGGCCTTGAAAAATTGTGAAATAGGTATTGAGAAAGATTCCATGGACAAAAAAGACAAATCGAGCAAAATTGACACATGGACCGAGGAACTACAGCCAAACCACCAAAATAAGGCTAAACAACTTCTTCTCAGATACTCATTAATATGTGATAAAGACGATGACAAACCAGGAAGAACCAAAGTTGTGAAACATTTTAGTAACACAGGTTATGCAAGACCAATTCGCCAGGCTCCTCGAAGCGTAACTTTAGCAAAACGAGAAGTTGTAAGCCAAACCATACGTGAAATGAGCGAAAGCGGCATAATCGAACCATCAGAGATTCCATGGAGCTCAACTGTAGTACTCGTTAGGAAGAAAGATGGCAACATGAGATTCTGTGTGGTATATAGATGGTTAAATGATGTAACGAAGAAAGATAGTTATACACTACCTACTTGTAGAATCGATTACACGCTGGACTCGTTATCAGGTACAAAATGGTTCACAACACTTGATTTGAAAAGTGGTTACTGGCAATTGGAGGTAAACGAAGGACACACAAAAAATACGGCTTTCAGCGTTGGAAATGGTCCATGGCAATTTACCGTAATGCCCTTTGGATTATGTAACACTCCTGCTACCTTCGAGAGACTTATGAACCAGGTATTAAAAGAATTACACTGGAAGACCTGTTTGGTATACCTCGACGATATCATCGTGTTGGGCAAAAGCATCAATGAACACCTGAAGAACTTGGAAGAGGCTTTCCAACGGATAGCTAGCGCTGGTCTAACGCTGAAAAGAAGTGTTCCCTTTTTAAAAAGGAAGTAAGCTACTCAGGACACAAAGTGACAACAGAAGGTATTTGCACAGCTAATGAAAAGATAGATGCAGAAAAAGATTGGCCCACTCCTAAAAATTTACATGAATCGCGGAGTTTCCGTGGACTGTGTACTTATTTTAGACGATCCGTTCCAAATTTTGCCAGCGTAGCTAGTAGCCTTAATGAACCCACGAAAAAGAACTGAGTTTTTGAATGGAATAAAAAACATGAAGTGGGTTTCCGAACTCTGTAGAAACGGTTAAGTACTGCGCCAATGTTAGCATACCCGGTCCCAGGATCAGCGTTTATTTTGGATACGGATGCTAGTGGATTTGGATGCGTTCTATCACAAGTCATTGATGGGCATGAGAAAGTGGTTGCGTATTATAGCCAGACCATAAGCCAGTCAGACAGAAATTATTGTGTTACTCGGAGGGAATTACTGGCATTGGTGAAGTGCATCAAACATTTTCATAAGTACCTTTATGGTCAGGAACCCAGAAGGACAGTTGGCACGGTAGATTGAGAGACTTCAAAGTTACGACTTCTCTATAGAATATCGCAAAGGTATTAGTCATGGAAATGCTGATGACAAGTCCCGCCGTCCATGTAATTTAGAATGCAGACATTGCTTCAAAGCTGAGGCCAAAGAAGACATTATAGATGTCCAATAATGACTATAATATCAGACTGGGCGCCGGAGGAGCTACGAAAATGTCAGCAAGAAGATCCAGATTGAAAAGTGTAATACATGAAGTGCAGATAAATAAACGTCCAACGAAAGAAGAAATTGCTGCAGAAAGCCCAGTCGCAAAGGATTATTGGGCACAATGGAATAGTTTGAAGTTAGTGTCTGGCTGCTTGCATCGCGTATGGGAGAGCGAAGATGGGCAAAGCTCTCGAGCTCTGATGATTGTTCCGAAAGTAAGAATTCCCGAAGTTCTCAATGAGCTGCACAACGGTCTAAGTGGAGGACACATGGGTATCACAAAAACCTTTGAAAAATTAAAACGAAGATTTTATTGGGTTGGGTTGGTTGTCGTCAATCAGTTACGGAGTGGATCGCCAATTGTGTCAAGTGCACAGGTGCGCCGCTTGAGCGAGTTGCTATGTATGTAGCTGGTTCATTTCCTAACAGTAAATTAGGAAACAAATATGTTTTGGTAGTCATGGACGATTTTAGCAAATGGCCAGAGATATACGCAATTCCTAACCAAAATGCAGGAACTGTAGCGGGTGTATTCATCAACAATTGGGTATCGAGATATGGTGTTCCAATAGAATTACATTCTGATAAAAGGAGAAATTTTGAATCAGCTCTAATACAGGGGATATGCCAGACTCTAGGTATCCGGAAAACCGGTACAACAGCACTACATCCGCAGTCCGATGGCATGGTGGAACGATTCAATTGAACTTTGGAAGAATATTTGAAGAAAGTTATGGACAAGTATCAAAAAGATTGGGATACCCATATATCCTTGTTCCTGATGGCTTATCGGTCTGATGTACATGAAACAACGGGGCAGACTCCAGCAAGGGTAATTTTTGTCCATGATCTTCGACTACCGATTGGTTTGAAATTTGGTATTAACGCCAACGGAGAAAGGAATGCTAAGGAATTCAACAGCATCCTAGAAGATGAGATGAGGGATATACATGCTATGGTGAGACAGCGCACCAATATTATGAGCGATAAAATGAAAGCTAAATACGACAACGCAATAAACTCTGGGGGTTTTATTGAACGCGATTGAGTATTGTTATATAACCCACAACGAAAGCAAGGGTTATTTGCCAAATTACAGTGTAATTGGGAAGGACCATACCAGGTTATTAAACGACTCAACGATGTAGTGTATCGCATACAGACCATTGGAATACCAAGGAATAAAATGAAGGTGGTTCATCTGGAACGGTTTGCAGCGTTTGGTACCGCAAATATGTCTAATCGGGACGATCAGACTTAGGTGGTGGGCAGTGTAGCAAATACGAATACCAGAGCAAATCAGAATCAACGATACACTGCCAGAAGCAACTAGACAGCGACTTTGTAGTTGCCAGAATGTTCCAATAGCGAACTTTTGTTAAAGATTTACTATATAAGGGATGCCGGATTGTGCAGCACACACAGTATTAACTAGAGTGTTGCCATGTTAAGAGCAATTAAGCTATACGCAATAAGTTGTAAACTCGAATATCGAGCAATAAGTGTTAGGTTGTTGGAATTAGAAATAAAGATAAGTGTATAGCCATTAAATTGGGACTTTTATTTAAAATCCATTGGTCGAACTCAAGAGTGACTTATAGTTAGACGATTTATCCAGAAATTCGTTACAATATATATAACTTCAGAATAAGTGCTTCCTTGAGATTTATGTATAGTGATTGCACAAGCACAAAGTAATGGTATACGAGGTGTGTATAAAGGAAAAGGTGAATTTTGATTTTTCGCAGGCCATGTACAATTGATTATCGATATTTTTTTTTTATTTTATTTACGTATGTGATCGTTTCACATGGATTATTTTGTTATTATTGAGAGGTATTGTAGCTGCTCTTCTACGGATTGGTACCGCTGTTTTACTAATTTGATTTGCGTTTACATACCCTGCACCTTTTTTGTAATTTTTGTAATAAGATTGGTTTATCTTTAACAATGGTATTCCATGCGGACAGCGAGTGTTTTCTTCTTCAGCTGTGCAATATCTCAATTCTATCAAATCCAATTAATCATTTTCAAGTCGTTCACCGTTGCCAATTTCGGGTAAAATTTATGAAAATTGTTGATTGGCCTGCCTTATTACTTGTACTAATTCGAAATTTTAAGACCTCTCCACAAGAGTGGTTCAAAAATCTTCTGTTTCCCTTGCTTGTAGATTGGTGTAGCTCTAATTGGCACCAAAGTTGATGTTGTACTATCCAGTACTTTGTTTTAAGCATTCATCGATTTGTGTAAGTAAGTCCGCGCCAATCATACTTACTTCGTCAATTGTTACTACTTTAACATATTAAATAATGCTCGATATTGATGAGCTACTTCCACACTTAATAGAAGCAATTTTGAAAGTGTTATTTTTAATGATATGTGTACCGTGGTACCATGAATAGCTACGGCAGCTTTACCAGTTGAAGGGCATGTAATGTATGCATTACAATGACCGTCATAGATGGTGAAGCGATTGTAATTGTCCCTTATAAGTTTCATCACAATTGTTTTAACCTGAAATCGAATATCGGAATTCATGTCTATATTGTGATTATTGAATAACTGTTGAAATGGATCGGAGTCAGGAAATCTGTTGGCTACGGCTTGATCTTCTAATTCATCATCATGGTTCTGATATATTCTACATAAATCTCGACAAATTGTTATAGTCTTTTTAATGTCGAGGTTGGATTCAAACTCTTTTCTATGATTTAAAAATCGATTACTCATGATATATTGTAACAGTCATTTAAGTCTTGTCCCATGTCATAATTGCAATAACGAATAATGTGATGTTTTTTCCTTTTTTCGTAAGATCTATCAGAACCAACACCATAATTTGCAATAAATTGCGATAGAGTTACCATTTCCAGTTCTTCATGCATTTTTTCATACTTTGTAAATCAATCTTCTTTCCAAATATCAGTTCAATTATTTCCAATGGCCATCTCATTTAATTCTTTTTGGGTTTTTTGTGTCCTTTGTCGATCAACAGGCCAAACAGTAGAAATATTGACAGCTATATACCAAGCAGATATACATACGCCATTTAGCACATTGATGCCAAAATTTCTTGTAATTTCGACGATGTCAAATGCTGGGTGTTCATATATACTTAGAATAATTTCACGTTGAAGATGGCTTACTCCTCAGTTTGTTTTGTTGACATATTCAGCTGAACTGAACTCAATGTCAAAGTTTGATTTCATTATGTTAAGGATAAACGGGTTGAAAAGGTTCTGCCATTTTTCACATGGTTGATGGTTTACGAGGACTCTGGGCCGTTTGAAACTAGCTCGGAGTGAGTTGTAGTACTGTTCATCTGAAAGTATATGACGACACAAGTGAAGTTTGATATGCTAACTGTAGGGCTACAAAGCCTTTTTTGTAACCGCGCAAATAACGAAAAAGCGAAAAGTTTAAGTTAAAATATAAAGGGCCTAATAATGACGCTATGTGTGGTCAGCTGTTAGACTAACTTTATTTGCAAAATATTTTCTTTAAATAACATTCTAAGAAATATTTTAATACCGTTCAATACATAGTTTCCGCTAAATACATAGTTTCGTTTTATATGAGTGCATATATACATACTTGTAAGTATATAAGTTATATACCTTTAACAGTTCATAAGAGGAGAATAACCAAGTATAAGCTTAGTACATGTTAAATGGGACTTAGCTAGTAGCTGTGCCCAAACAAATATTCATATAATTGCGTGGACGAAAAATAGCGGTAGCATAAGTGTACCTAGCAAGCGCAAGCAAGCAAATTTGTATGTACACAATGCAAATACAATTATTAACTGCATTGAGTTGGATAACTTTTAATGCTTGCCCTTGAATATTAGGCAAATAAATAGAAAACAAGAAATAGCAAAAAATATATTAGAACATATGACCGTATATGACGTGGTCCTCAATCGGTTATCCCACTCTAACGTTCTTATCATTGTCTAACCAAGTTTCGGTTAACAGCTCAATGTTTGATTTTCGTATCACAACATCTGTGAGAACTCGAAGACTTTGGTAATTAAGGGTGTATATTGTTGATCCTTTTCTTTGTTGAATAAAATCAAGCATTTTTTAATCAAAAGTTTCTAAACAATTCAACGAAAGTCTTCGAAATTCATCTTGTATATATACCATTGCTGGTGCAGCACTCCGACCATGATAAAATCATAAACCGTCATTAGTAGTTATCCTTAACCCTTCGATACTAGTTCCACGTGACAAAGTGAAATATAATAAGAATTCCGACTGTTTTTTATCATACTCATATATAACATCAGAATAATTACTTCCTTGAGATTTATGTATAGTGACTGATAAGCACAAAGTAATGGTATATGTGATCGTTTCGTATGGATTGTTTTGTTATTAATTCTAACCAGGCGTGACTTCACATGCAGCATCGCAATCAATATGCACTAGCTTTCTCACTGCACCGTTTTCTAAACCATCTGTCACATCGATATTTGTAGTTATCACATAAAACACACCTTTGACAAACACGGCTTCCTATGGCTGTCCTGAAGTATCAATGACTGGCGTTTTATGGAGTTTGCAGATGTGCATCCAATATAAATATCTTTGGCAATAGAGAACAGCATTTAGCATTTGAAATTTTGTTGCTATATTCCGCAACAAATTGGTTCATGTATTCCATGTGGACAGCTAGTGTTTGCTTCTTCAACTGTGATAATTTGTGTCTGTAAAGCATTTGCCAGCCACATTAAAATGTGTGCATGTGGACTCCACCGATATTAGAACTCGATTCTCTTGAAGTAATCAACAGCATAGTAGCTGTCAAACGGGCTAAACGTATTTGACTGTAAAACACCTAATAAGATATAGACTAATTTATTGAAATAAATGGCATATGTCACAGCGTCTTCAATAACTAGCCTTTACTATCAAAAATATAGTTGGTTTGCCTTACTGTCTTATCATAGCGAAGAGGTCTTTTTTACGATTAATCCAATACCACGTAGAGTTGAGAATCGATCACGGAAACAAGAGATTAGTTTTGATGCAATTGTTGATGTATTGATTCGAATTGGTCTTCGTTCCATAACAGCGTTTGCTGTTGAGCAGTAGAGTAGCTCTCTTCAATGGAAATATGTTCACTGACATCCTCTTGGGAAGTAGCAGGAAGAATTATCTCGTTATTGAAAAATGACTGATCTTATGTATGGCATATTGTATACTTGTACAATGGTAATAGTGACAAAAAAACCAACTAAACTCTTATTGTACTTTTATTTATTATGCCGGGTAAAAAACTCAATTTGTGGATCTTCCTACTTTTTATATGTACATTTATACAGTGATCATCATCGATGTTTCTTGGCAGACGTTTAATCATTATATCCACTGAAACGGGAACATTTATGACTTGTCCATAGATACCGTATTGATCGTTAACGTGCCGAAGTCTCCTAATTTGCATGAATGGAATACGTCTCTCAGTAACCATATCCACCAGCGGTAAATGATCAGGAATTTTGGGATATTTGAATCCATTGTAGACAGACATAACTGGAATATTTTTCCTTTACAACGATAATGAGCAAGCATTGCAAATCATTATATCATGCATAGATATATTGGGTAATATTATTAGTTAAATTTCTTCATGCTTAGACGACGGAGATTTCAGAGCAGCTCTAAACCACAACCTGACACAAACAGTGCAGCTGTGTTCAAATGAATTGTGAATGAAGTTTGTTATAATTTCCATGTGAGATTTTGAATGATTATCAACATAAGGCACTTAAGGTGCCTCCGCACGTGCTTCATTTATACCATTATTAATTCCCAAAGGGCCAGGACTATGCCTTAGATCGCCGACCGGATGGTTAAAATTGTCGATTTGTGGATTAAACGGAGTAGAATCGTTAACAACGTATATGTCATTTAACGTATTACTAATTGACGGTTCACTATTTGATATTGTTGCAATTACTTTCTGCAAATATTTCCGTTGTGCTCTACACTCTCGACTCCTCTGTGCAGATGTTTTTGCTGTGTTTTCTTGATTAAATTAATCATTATGCACAATATATATCTCATCATCTAGCAGAGTACTTATTAAAGCTTCAGTTCCAATTTGGTATTGTATTTTAGCATTCTAGATTCCCTACAACGTTCGGCTGATGTTTTTGTAATTTTCATTTTCAGTAAATTGCTCGTGTATTGTATACAAGATGTGAGGGCAAATATGATTCTTAGTGAAGGAAGTCAGCTTGAGCAGTAATTGATCGATGATTATAATCATTTTGTAAATTTGGAATAAATCTTGACTAAGAAAATATTCGTGAAACTGAAAGCGATTATTGAACCGCGAAATATCTTCAATTGTATTTGCCAATGGAGATTGCACATTGTTAATGTTTAAAAATTGGTGTCTAAATATATTTCATGCCATACATTGCTAGTATCGGTCGCATGATACCAGCAAAAATGAAATGCCAATATTTTATATTTTGTTGTGTAAACTGCAATTTAGCACAGTAATATTGAAAACATAAATTTTATATTATATATGTATGGTATTGCTCATATTTGGTTATTGAATTAGTTAATAAACATTGTTCAACAATTATTTAAGTCTTAAAATATAAAATCTTATATTTTCAAAAAAGACATTTTTAGAAAATAGTGTATTTCCACTTTTTTCATCGTCCACATACATCATCGTCATCATACAATTTTTAAACGATTAACGAGCTCAAATATTCGCTATATCAACTCAAACATACCCACCCGGCGCCATTTCGAGAATGATTATTTAATTATAAAATATTAAATATATTGATTTATTAATTATTTTTATAAATGATATTTGAGTGCTATTTTATGCTTCTGTTGGTAAAATAACATTAGATTTGTTAAAGCAGAGAATGTTAATGAATAGAGAGGACGCATATGTTAGCTGCTCTAAAATGTAAATTACGATGAGGGAATATCGAAAACGCGCAAGTTCGAAAATAAGACCCTATCAGGGAATGCAGCGAACTTCACCACTCTATAAAGGAACCAAACAAAATGTACATACATACATATACACAGATGTTCTTTGGCATACACATAAATATAAATCAAAATAATAAAAGGGAAAGTAATTGGCTTATGAAAAGAAAATGTAAATAATGAGGGAAATAATAATGAAAATAAAAAATATCATTAAATAAAAAAGGTTTATAAAAATAAAAAGTACGTGTGGCGCTCGGGGACATCCGCAGTAAGGCTATTGTATAGAATTTTTTGATTAACTTATGCAAATATAATTTAAAATTTTATTTATCTATGCAGAATGTTTTTTTTTTTTTGATATTAAATCAAGTTACACTTTTTGAGCGTGGTGATCGATAAGAAACAAATTTTTTCTTTTATTAAATAAATGAGAAGTTAATATTGCTTAAAATATTTTATTTTTATATTATCTTACTATACATGTAGGTTTTCCCCTGCGGGTTTGGGGAAAGAATATGCCCGCGGCAAGGCATGCCTGTCGTAAAAGGCGACTAAAAGCCAATATGCACTATGACTGTTATTATATTCTTTGCCCAGTAATATCAGCATAGTATGTGGAGTGATAGTGCTATAATACTCAGCTTGAACTGATATTAGAAACACTTTAAATGAAAAAGCAAATAAAAAGACATTTGAAGTTCAAGCGACAAATGTCACCAGTCATTTGAGTAATGGGTAGCTCAACTGGCAGTAGTTTAGGCTACGCAGTCTGACCGGAGCCTTTCCGGTACCACGGGGAGCAGAAAGCCCTTGGACTTCTGTTCAATCTGCTCATTGGGTTCGGCCCTTTGGGGAGTATCGTGGTGGCTGTGGTTTAAACCTAAATGCTGGAAGAACTGAATTTTCAGTTCGAAAAAAGAAGTTACACAAGTAACTGGGTGCCGTACCCGAAAACGGAAGAGGTTTTAGGTCGGCCTCGAATCATACCAAGATGGTAGTGTGGACCCAGACACACTGCCACTGGTATCCAAATAAATACTTGCATAAGCTCGTTTTGTTTGGGGCGCTGATCAACGCATTGTATTGATCCGTTGTGTTTTGAACACCGTGAGGTAAGGCCGTCGCCGGCAGGTACTCACGTAAATCTACAACGAAAGTTATACATGTAGGTTATTTAGGAATTTTTGTCATTGAAACTATAGGTTTATGGTAACTGAAATAAGAAACATAAGTTTGAGACTTAATATTTTCTAAATATCTAGAAAATACTGCGTTTTGGGGACCTTGCTGTCTCTTCAAATGTTTTTTTTTCGCTTGAGATATGCGAAATTACGCCTACAAGTACGAAAAAATTTGCGATCATATTAGGTTTATTTCCGTTACGGAATTTCTTGATTCAGTCCCCACGCTGAAAGCCCGCAATAGAAGCTATGCAATAGCTAAAAAAAATATCTGTGATAAGATTTGAACTTAGGAAATATTATTGATGGTGCAACAAGGAACTCTGCTATACGAGCAGCACCACAGGCAACATCTTTACTTATGGGTTTAATGTGTGTACTCAAACAGCTATCGTCGTGTACTTCCTTCAAATGAATAATTTGTATGTGAATGTTCTCGAAATTGCCTTTCCTTCATTCGCATGTCTAAATATATAATATTTTCATGTATGTACACATATCTACTTATGTATGCATGTCTCTCATAATGCTTCTTGCAAAAAATCAAACATTCGTGCAAGTGACAAATAAAAACGTAGAAGCACCATCATCGACCAATATTATATATTCCGTTCCCACGACAGTCGGATCTACGTAACCGGAACGGACCCGGATTTATTCCGGCCAAGGACTGTCAACTCGGCAGAATTCTGTCGCTACAACAACAACAACAACCAATATTATTCAAGCAAACTGGTGCCATATTTTCTAAGTGTTTCATAACAACGACAACAAATTCAGTCATAAGGAACGTGTTCGTTTATAACTCTGCGTCGCGCTATTTTTTCTGTGCGCCTGGTCAACCTAATTTGGTTTTCATATGAAATTCCTACCACAAATGCGTGAAAATGAAGTTAAAAAATAAAAATTTAATGAATTTGAATTTGAATGGTTTCAGTAAACAGAGAAAAATTTCAATTTTACAATTTGATGCCACCACTGAAAATCCTACCTATACCCTCGCATTTGTATGTTGGCCACAAGCTGCTTCCTCACGACGATGCTAAAAATCAGCAATTGAAGAATTTGTCTGATGTTCCCTTCAGGAAGGAAAATGAGCAACAAGGCTTATTAGCGTGTTAAAATATTATTTTAATTTATTTCATATTATGCACTATAAATGGCATAAAGTTATACAATTTCTGTACAATTACCACTCATGTGAAATCTTTAACTATTTCTATATGTACGAAACCCACTCACAAAAGTCATTGATTGGCAGGGCAAGAATAAGCAATCAGAGAGCATCAGCGTACGTATATTTAAGAATATATGTGTGATTATCACGAAAATTTCATTCACGTTCACGCAAAGTTTACAATGACACTAATTGAGTTGACGTGGAAAACGTCAACCCGAAGATCGGATTTCATTATATTACGAGGTTTAGACCAAGGTCTATACCAACTCCATTCATATTCAGCGCTAGACTGTTAATAAAATTTTATAATTTTTAAGAAAACTTTTCCACTTAATTTCAAGTGGTTCAAAGACAGCTGGAAGGTCGGAACGCGCTATCGGGGTATATTGAGGGCTCAGGCACAAATTGATTGACATATCCGGCATATAGTCATCCGGATGTTTGAAAATCTTGTCGTTAGTTATATGGGGGCTAGGTCAAGTTTTCATTCGATTTTATCCATTTTAGACACAAAGGTTAACCGTTATTAGAAAAATACGGTCACTTAATGTTATTCAGATACCTCGCGTATTGGCCAATATACTTATGCGGTAAAAAGTAAAACAGAAGTTCGAAAATCTTCATATTATATTGATCCGATTTAACCCATTTTTGACAAACAGACATACTATTAAAGGCACTATTAGTGCAATACTGAAAAGTGAAAGACTCATGGAATTTAATGTTTTGTTATAATGGAAGTAGGCGTGCGTGTTATTAGATTGCGCCAATTTTCGCACTGTAACATAAAAATGTCAGGATAATGTTGCCTACCCAATTTTGTTAAAATTGGGTTAGTAGTTCCTGAGGTCTGGGGTGACAATGGGATAGTGACGAGATTATAAAGCCTCCCCTGTTCAACCGCCAACCTCACCTACACTTCGGTGCACCTTGTCGGTAACAAAAGAGGCTCCGACGACCGATTATAGGCGGCATAACCCTAATAGCCAACTTCTAAGAAGAAATGGCAACCTGACAGCTAGGATATAACACGCTACCATGTGGCTGGAATTCGGCCTTGTCGACGTAGGGCTAACAACCCACTCGGACTCTTATTTGTCATGGAAAAAACACAAGTGCCTCGGTGAACAACCCAAACAATGTTGACGACCGGAAAATTGGAAAAAAGATGAATGGAAAAATGATTGAAATTACGGCTGAACTTGCAAAATATGAGATGGACATCGTGGCCCTTCAAAAGTTATAATGCGAATTCACCCATTTACGCAGTGTGGGTAGCGATGCCAAAAATGAGATACATATGTACATTAAACTTATTATACTTGTAGGTTGGGGCCCACTTTTTAAAAAATTTTCAACCATGGTGCCCTTCTCTCATGCAATTCGTTGTACTTAATGGCACTTTATTGGTTTTCGATGAATGGCGTTTTGTGGGCGTGACAATGGTCTAATTCCACTAATCTGCAATACCAACCCTGCTTGGGTGCCAATGAACATGTGTATCAAGTTTCATCTAGCTATCTAAATTTTTACTTAAGTAATCGCTTGCAGAAACGGATGGACGGACGGACAGACAGTCACTTGGAGTTCAACTCGTCTCGGCATCATTTCTGTACATATATATATAACTCCATATCTATCTCTATTAGTTTTAGCTAATACAAACAATCGTTAGGTGAACAAAACTATTATTATACGCTTTAGCAGTACGGAGTAACAAGTAAGGAAGATCTAAGTTCGGGTGTAATCGAACATTTTATACTCTCGCAAGCTAAAGTGATATACGGGATTTTCGAATATATTTTGACGAAAAGTAGAAAGTATTGCATCCATTATTTAAAATTACAGGCAAAAAAATACATTATTATTAGAAAGAGATTCTTTCGAAATTTTATTAAAATTTCTTACATATTGGCCGATAGATGCGGTATAAAGTCAACCGGAAGCGCGAAAATATTTATATTGGGGGCAAAGGGAGGTATTGATTGGACTTTACCCATTTTTGGGTTTAGACTGATCGATATGTTCGGTACAACAGCAGCGACATCGTGCTACAAAAACAAAACCATTATAACTATTTTTTGTTAATTAATGTAATGCATTTTATTTTATATATTGTATGCAAATTTTATTTTACTTTATATAATTAATTATTTTTAAAAATTATGGACTTTTAAAAACCTCCATGCTCAGACAGGCATATGCGACACCTAATTGGAAAATTATTAACTGTAGCCTGAAAGGTTGAAGTCGGGATTGCCTAAATTATCGATTTAATGGAATCAATTCAGTCAGATTTCTGGGTTTTGTTTTGTACACCTCTTACTTGACATAACCCCACAAAAAAGGCTGGTGCAGTCATGTCAGGTAATTTGTTTTAAAATTTTCGTTAGAGCTCCGCAATAACCGGTCTGGCTATGTGTGCAGTTGCTCCATTTTGCTGGAACCACACGCTATTGAAAGCTATACGCCTTTGGTGAAGTTCTGGGTAAAAAAATCATTCAACATCATTAAATAACGGTGCCCAATGACAGTTACTGTTACACCGTTTTCTTCATAGAAGTATACCCCGACAATACACCTTGATGAAACGGCGAATCACACAGTGACTCGTTCTAGGTGATGTTCCATCTCGTGCATTATTTCTGGGGTTGATTCACTTCATATACGGCAATTTTGCTTGTGTACATATCCGTTTATATCAAAATGGGCCTCATCAGACATAAACAGGCAATTTATCAAGTTATTGTCTTCTTCAGTGATTTCAATAGTTGAAATGAATGTATGACAGGCATTCATTTCTAAAAAAATTAAATAAAAACCTGCCCTTAAATGTCGAAAAAATTTTTTCTGGGCAAATTTGGGTATAGCTTGAAAACTTAAACTTATTCAAATGACAGCATGGATCGTTGAATTTTTGGCTACACGTTGCATAGTTTTAGAACAATTTTTTTTTGCGCCTTAAACTATTGTTTGTCATACTGCCACTCAAATATATAATATATACAGGCGTTTCATTTCCATTGAAAAAAGTTAGAAACATACGGGTGAATCCAATAAAAGCGTTATAAAAACTGAAAAAATAAGGTTTCCAGAAAAAAAAGAATGTCTATGTATACATATGTATATCATATACGATATTATTTGCAATGTTTCTACCGGAAAGCAAATCTATATAATTACATTACAAAAATTGTTTTGACACATACATATACAATCTTATTGAAGCATGAATAGTACATCAAATTACTTACATTTTTAATTTTCTGGAATTCAATTATTGTTAAATACACATGTGTGTACATACATATATATAATATTATATTATATGTAAGTACATACATATGTACAAGTGCCATGAATGCACAATTTTGTTTAATCTAGTAATTTCAAAGTTATTGAATGGCATTCATGCATAAAAAAGTGCATTCATGGCACATTTATATATCTGTATGTATGTATGTACGGGTATATGTCGGAATGGCTATGACGTAAATATTAATTAAAAAGCAATCTCTTCTTGTTATCTAAAAATATTTCAAATTGTCAAGCAATTGAACTTTGCTATTTTACTTAACAATTCCATTATTTTTACTTGTGTGGTCATCCTAATTTCACAGTTGTGTCCCTCATGTGTATATTTCTTTTAACGACTTGCACAAGATTACAACATTGTAGCAAAATCGGTATGGTATTCAACTTTTTAATTTAACTCTCTGAAGTGGATTGGATTCTCTGAATTGGATTCAAACTTAATAAATTAACAGATATTCACATATTCGCTACTATTTTTGAAAATATAGATACATATTATATATGTATGTATATCTCTAATAAGTTTAAAGGTATTTGGATACATTTTCTGTAGAATTTATTTATATATACATCCATGTGTATCAACCTAGTAGCGAAATTTCCAAGCGGATGTAGTCTTATAATTTTTGAAATCTGGCTATTTTCAGTTTACCACATTTTGGGTCCAGTTATGTTGGTTTTAAGTAATAAACTAGCAAGCTTTTTATTATATAGGTCTACCAACAAGAATTACGTAATATTAAAATTAAAAAAAGATAATTTTATGCCATTTATGGCTGTACCTCAGTGGAGTGTGCTCGGCCCATTTCTATACAAGTATATCTTATATACACCAGACATTCGAACAGGTAATATCGTATTGACATTGACATTTGCAGATGACACAGCCATAGTATGTCGTAATAAATGTGGCATCAGAGCGTCAAGGGTAATGGCACAAACAGTCCCCGACATTCCTCCTTTCCGTACTTACCGCCCGTATCAAATCAAATTTGTCAAAAGTAGTTGCAACGCAGAAATCAGTTGTTCTCCTTTGTTTTCATTTCACCAATGTTGCCATTGTTCTATTTTTATACACGATATTTCACACATTTAGTGTTTTAGCTATATTTTTCATAACGTAAAAGCTCAAAACTAAAATCCAACGATTAAAAATAGTTTACCTATTTATTAATAAGTGTATTCGACTGTGATTTTGAGTTACTTTAGGAATAATTCAAATATATACAAGTTAATTTTTTAATTACTACACAAATCGAGATTGTCAACCCTGCGTTGCAAGAGATTGCTCTCTCACTCTCAGCTCACTCGTTTCTACGGAAGTAAAGAGTATTAAAATAAGAGCAGCAAACTTAAACTTTCTTTTAAATAATTATCTCTTGGCGCTACAGCTCCTTGTGCGCTTTGGTCAGGCACATGTGCCCTCTAAACATCTCGGTCATTTGCGGTTTCTTTATAATTGTATATTCCAAGCTTTTTCATGTCTTCCTCTGGCTTTTAAATAAAAATTCAGAACTTAGCCTTGACAATGCGATAATAAAACTGATTTGGATGTATGGTATCCAACTGTGAGGTACGGCCTTTGCAACTAATATTGATAAAATACAGAGAGTTAGAAATCCTTAGAGCTGTAATTGGTTCACCACGGTACAATTTCGTAATGAAAATATTAACAAAGATCTTGGTGTTCCTATGGTACAAAGAGAAGTAGAGAACAGAAGAAAGAACTATGAGCTTAAGCTCCGTAATCATCCGAATCCATAAGCTAAATCCTTGCTACATTTCTGGTATCAAACTCGCTTAGAAAGAAAAGCCTTCTAAAAAACAAAGTTTAATCAAACAGGCTCAATTCCAACCTTGAGCTTGTCTAGTTTTAAATAGGTTTAAGATTTTATTACTTATTGTTACGCTTTACACAATCAAATTCCATAAATAAAGATATTTTAACCAAAAAAAAAAAAAATACATATTAATGGTTTGAACAAAATGGCGGCCAAAAGGCCACCACGCCTCCGTTTACATATCTCTACCCGTTTACGACAATGAATGTTATCTTCGAGCTCCTCGAGTGTTGGGGTTGATTGGCGTAAACTTTTGATTTAACATACCCCTAGAGAAAATAAGATGGAGGCGTTAGATCGCATGATCTTGGCGATTTGACTCATCCCAGTAGCGACAATTTTATTTGATGACGAAGCCATAAGCCAGAACGAGAATTTGCGCAGTAATCTTGGACAATTTCCAAGCGTTGTATCAAAATGAACAAACTGACAAAATTTTATTCAAATCCGTAAACAAACATGGCTGTCAAAATCACGCCATTCCTATTGGTAGACACTGTATATACATACATATGTATATACTGGTTGTGATGTGTATGAAATAAAGCCTGAACTATAGATATATTTTAAATCAATATATAATATTTCAAGAATTTTTTTTTTTTCATGGAGTATATATTAAGATACCAATTAAAAGTCTTAAGTCTAAAATCCAAATTAAAAAATTAAAAACTCATTAGCATGTCTCGTTTTTTTTTTTTTTGCTTTGATATAGAGCCAGAAGATGTTATTTAAATTTATTTGTTTCCGGTGATTTGAAATCTGTAATTTTTAATGAAATAATCAATAGATAGGATAAAGAATAATAACTGTTACATTAATATTTTGTGCAGTATCGATTGTGTTGTGTTAACTCCTCTGCAAAGTCTGGGCACATAATCCACTAAATTATGGTACATAACAGCTGGAATTTTATGCCATACGGCCTTCACTAACCTCCTAAGGTCCTCTTTATTGGATGGGTCTTAGCTTCTCAGAGCCACTTTAACCTCCCGCCATAAATTTTCTATAGGATTGAGGTCTGGTGATTGCGGGCGCTAGCTTAAAACTGCGATGCCATTTTGTAATAGCATAAGGTAATATGGTTTCATTTAAAATCTTGGTGTATTGTTATGCATCCATTCTACCCTGTGTCTGAAATAGCGGACCTGTTCCATAATATGAGAAGCACCCACCAAACCATTATACTCCCACGGCAATGTTTTATCGTATTTTTATTGTGTTGTCGAAGGAATTCGGTATTGGGCGGTCTTCGAACAGAAAGACTACCTTGGTTTGAATTGAGAAAATTCACTTTGGTTTCATCTGACCGAAGAATGTTTCGCCAACTAACTGGCCATTCAGCACGATCTTCGGCAAATTTTAACCGTTCTTTTATATTGACTATGGACAGAAACGGTACCTTCCGAGCAACTTTTGCTTTCAAATTGTTTTTGATTTATAAATTTCGAATGGTTAAAGCATTCACATTCAAAGAATATTGCTTCTTAAGGGCGGAAGAGGTCACAAACGGATTTTCTCTCACCTCACTCAAGATTCGCCTTTGAAAAAGAGCACTGATTTTGGATTTTTTACCTCTATTTTCTAGTTTTTATACTCTCGCAACATGTTGCTACAGAGTATAATAGTTTTGTTCACCCAACGGTTGTTTGTATCACCTAAAACTAATGGAGTTAGATATAAGGTTATATATATATAAATGATCAGGATGAAGAGACGAGTTGAAATCCGGGTGACTGTCTGTCCGTCCGTCCGTCTGTGCAAGCTGTAACTTGAGTAAAAATTGAGATATCTTTACGAAACTTGGCACACATGTTTCTTGATACCGTAAGACGGTTAGTGTTGCAGATGGGCGTAATCGGACCACTGCCACGCCAACAAAACGCCATTAATCAAAAACAAATAAATTGTCATAACTAAGCTCCACAATAAGATACAAAGCTGGTAGTTGGCACACAGGATCACATTAGGGAGGGCCAGTTAAAATTTTTTTTAAAGTGGACGTGGTGTCGCCCCCTAATAGGTTTAATGTGCATATCTCTTATACCACTGAAGCCATAATAAAAAACAATCACAAATGTTTTTAGCATCTTTATCGACGGTGTGGAAATGGGTGAAATCGGGTGACAACCCCGCTCACTCCCCATATAACGGTACTGTTAAAAACTACTAAAAGCGCGATAAATCAAGCACTAAACATGCCAGAGTCATTAAATTTGAACACAGGGATCGTATGAGCTGACTTTATAGGAACCGCGTTCGAAGATAGATAATGGTGAAAACCCATATCTTAGGATCTGCTTTACCGATTTCTACCAAATTCGGTATATAATATCTTCTTATATTTCTATGCTATAGTGCGAAAATGAGCGAAACCGGATTACAACCACGCCTATTTCCCATATAACACCATTTTAAATTCCATCTGATTTTTTCACTTTCCACTATGCAAATCAAACAACAATGACTATATCGGCGTAAAACTTTGCGTGAATAATGCGTTTGAAGTATGCCACCTTGTGACCAAAAATTGTCTAAATCGAACTAAAACTATTCAAGTCCCTAAGTACTGAATTTGTTGACCCCAGTGCCTATAGTTGCCTTTTTACCGAAAATATCGGTCAATGTGTAAGACATTTAATTGAAATTCATATAATAAAATAAATAAATAAAACTCTCGATAATAGTATGTTTGTGTCAAAAAATGGGTTCATTCGAATTAATACTTCCTATAGCCCTCATATACCTAATATAAAGATTTTTGAACTTCCGGGTGACTTTATACCGCATGTATCGGCCAAGACGTGATATATCAATGAAAATGAGAGAGCGTGTTTTACTCATAACAAGGTATTTTTGTGGCTAAAATGGATGAAATCGAGTGAAAATTTTACCTGGCCCCCATGTAACTAATATCAGGATTTTCGAACATTCGTCTGACTTTACTCAATATGATTGGTAATGGTATGTGAGGTACCTTAATGAAACAGTGGGAGCATTTTATTAGTCTGTGGCATGTTAGTAGTATGTAGTATTGGCAAAAATTGATAAAATCGGGTTAATGCTACCCTCTACTTCCATATACTACTTATAATACTTCTCGTATGTCGATCAGTGAGTATTAAAATTTTTTTTATATATAAAATAATAGAGTTAATATCACATTCAAACTTATGTATATGTCACTTCAAGATGTTTTTTGTTTTTTTAATATAATTTTCGCTGACGCAAACTAAAATATAGTAATAAAACTGAGACTAAGTTTATGGCCTTTAATATAAGTCAAGAAGATACCAAATTTGATTGTAATTTAATCACGATTTCATTTAATAATGAATGTTTAATTCTTTCTCAACTTTGCCACACCTGAAGGAATTTCGTGGTCTTTGATTCTTGCGAATTACAAGAGTATAAAATTCTTGGTTCCGCCCTAGTACCCATTATCGGGTTTATATTGACCCTAGCTCCAACATACTTTATGTAAAAAATTCAAACATCCGTTTGGCTTAATATAAACGTAAAATATTAGATATACAACAGTTAAATGCCGAAAATGTGTAAAATTGATCCACGAATTTCCCCAGCTTACATGTACTACTTATGGTATAATTTATTTCGTTAATTTTATAATTTAATGAAATTAAATGGACAGTTTTTCCTAAAAATAATGTGGTTTATCGCTGCATATAAATGAAATTGGCCTAGACCTTTGTTTAAACCCTATGACCCTAATATACTGATTCCCGCTCTTTTCGTACAACAGCAACCTCATATACCCTACATATTATATTAAATCTAACCCCTTTGGTTCAATTTATATCACATATACCATGTTTAAGTTAAATAGCTTCTTTTTGTTAAAGTTAAAATTTCGGAGAAAAAATAGTATCTATCTAAAATATTAAATCTATGATCAATAACATAAGTTAATAAAATACCAAATAATAATCGAGTAATAAATGTTGAATTCTTTCGCAACATTTTTATACTTTCGCAACATGTTGCAACAGAGTATTGTTTTGTTCAGCAAACGGTTGTTTGCATCACCTAAAACTAATCGAGATAGTTTTATATTTCTATATACAAATATTTCTTCTAATATTTGGTGATAATCAGTGGATAAGTATCTTTTCTCAGATATCATGTTGAACTTATAACAAAATATACCAGACAACAATGTAAAAAAGTTTCTTAGAGTGCTGGACTTTGTATAGAGCAAAAATATCTTTCTAGAAAAAATCGCGTGAGATAAATATTAGTAATGTAGTAGCAAAAAGGCTAAAGATCCTTTTTATGTGGTAATAGATAAACTACGACCCCATCGGTTAAAATGCTATTATGTATTATTTCAGTTTTGCGACACATTTTAATATGAAGGTCATGAGGTGAACTGTAAACTCAAGAAAATAACATTTAAGTACTTTTTGGGATTTACCCAGCGCCGTTGGCAGCTTATGAAAGGTTTAGATATTAAGACAGAAAGAAAAAAATATACATACCTGCTCTATATATGTGTGTACCATACTTAATTATATGTAAGTTATTGTTAATTTAGCCTTCATGAGCAGACCTTTCAAAACAGGTATTACAGATCCCCCTGTTTAAAAAAGCGTTGGACAAAAGCAATTTACGGAGGGGTGTTGCGAGCACTTAATTTCAATACAATAAAATAAACTACTAATTTTTAAAATATAAATATACTTAAATAATCTGTTATATTATGTTAGTGAATATCTATGTAATATATAGGTATACAAAAGTACGTAAGCTGTGTGTACAAAAATATACCATAATGAAACTGTTATACTCTGTAGCAACATGTTGCAAGAGTATAATAATATCAGTACACTGTGTTTGTAATTTCAGTTGCACTAGATTTCTTGACCAGCAAAGTCCTGTATTCAAACTAATTTCAGTGTATTAGCTATATAGTGTTTAAAGTATTATTATATACAGTGACGAGCAAAACCGTATTATTTACAGTGGCAAGCAAACACATATACATATGTGCACCAGTATACCATAGTACCTATACACCGAACAGGAAAGGAGTCATAGCAAGGATTCAATTACAGTGAAAGAGAGCAGCACTTAGGATCCAACTTTTCAGAAGAAAATCTGTATTACTAAGTCGTCTTCAGAATATAAGACGAATGAGAGTTCCTAGTGCAAACACTTTATATAGAGATAGTGAGCAGGCACAAGATACTGTAAGTTACGCTAATCGTAGACTAGATTCCGAAGTACGTCTGTCCGAAGAAATTATCAATACAAAATTTAAACACTGTTCAACATAGGGCAAGACGTCTAAATCCCCAAATCCGCTCTAAAGAGCAAATAGGAAATACCCGAAGTCATAGATCTCGGCGCGAAGACCCTGGGGTTCGATCTGTTGAGCAAGTTGTAATAACTGTTCAACATAAAACAAGGCAGTAAGATCCAAAAATTCGCTCTGAAGAGCAAATAAGAAATACCCGAGGTAATAGATCTCGGCGCGAAGACCCCGAGGTTCGATCTGTTGAGCAAATGAGAAATACTGTTCAACATAGAACAAGACGGCAAGATCTACAGATTCGTTCTGAAGAGCAAATAACAAATACTCGAGGTCGTAGGTCTCGTCGATAAAATCCCGAGGTACGTTATGATGAGCAAAGAAGGAGCACTAGGGATCATAGAGAACTTCACGCAAGATATCCTGAGTATAGGAATTTAGAGCGCATTCGTGATCAAATGCAAGAAGAAATCTTCAAATAAGGAGAGAGGAGCGTGAAAGAGAAACAACGTCGACAGCCTAGTAAGAGGGATATAAGGGAAGAAACTTTGAATCAGAGACGTCTTAGACAAAGTCAGGTTTGCCAGGTTCCAATTAACGAGAGAAAATAATGTTATAGAAACTGATTATAGTGGCAATTTAACAGATTTCAAAAACATTTATTTCCAAAATATAAATAAGAGCTTTTCACACCAAGTAATTGCCCAAGGTCACCCGAGTGCTCCCCGTTTTAATGTAAAAATTTCCTTCGGAAGATGAAAACTTCGATTTTGGTGCTACTTGTAAGAATGCGATTGTTAAAAAGAACGTTTCGAAAATATGTTTAGCTAACGATCTAGACTTTCCTGAAATACCGGAATGTTTAAAAGGTTTACCCCAATTGAAGAACGTCTCATAATGCCTAGATTGCCTTTTGTGACAATCCGACCGTTAGGATATCAAGGTCAGAGCTTGCTCAAAGGTGTTGTTGTTAATGTACCAATTTCTGTTAACAATATTGTGACATATCTACCAAGGTCCTTTGATGGCGCTTGTGTAATACAAATTCACTTAAGAAGGCGTTTGGAATACAATCGTGGTTGCATAATAGGTACCATGTGCCCCACAAAGATTATGGAAGCTTCGCACATCTTAGTGTATACCCCTCTGTATCGTGAACACAATATACATATTATTGAGAACTGGATTTCAGAATTTAATAACCAAGAAGAAGTTCCATTTTTTGCACCTGCAGAAGATTTCCGATTGGTTTAATCTTTTCATGCGGAACAAACTTCTCATGATAGTCCGTCAGTTAATAATACTCCCACGGGTCTTTTACTTCAGAGCTAAAGCCTAGCGGTCAAGAAACTCTTTTGGACAATATTTCTGTTAAAAACTTTTGTATAACCGTTTAGTTATAGCGCCAGGTGAAGGACAAAGACCAATTGACATAATTCAAAATAATAATTCAGAAGAGTTGTCATTTGGAACAATATACGTTGGGCAGAAACGTACATGCTCTGAAACATATTACGAGATAATACGTTCTGAAATTCGTCGTTTTGACAGAAAAGCGTGTACCATTCCAAAGTTGTTCTATGATTACAAAAAATTAGAACTGCTACAAATTAAGAATAGTACATCCATTTGCCTTTGAAAGTTTTCAGGTCGCAACCGAGTTACGGTCCAAAATCTATTAAACGAAAACTTTGTTCAAAACTTGATTCGGAGTGAACATCAAGATCTCATTGAAAACGATAATGAGCAGACTTGCATAACACACCGTATTCTAATTGAGGAAAATCAAAGAAAATATGATGTTTTTGACCAAAAAGAGAACTTGAAAATGTTCTAAAAAGTCTTTATATAGCACGATTAAATAGCACGATCAAAAAAGCCTCATCCTCTAGAAAGTTCTTGGACACCAATTGAAAAAGGTCTAAAATCTTTTCAATATAAAAGAAATGAACAAATTTCAATTGAAAGAAATCAGTTTCCAGTTGTTCCGGCTGAGGGAATAACTATTCATATAAGTCAGGGTGCCTCATATAATAAAGTTGTAGTTCATACTCGACCCAGAATGCCTAGAGATTCAATATATGTCGCTTGTAGTCGAGCTACTTCTGCAGAAGGTCTATTCATCATAGGAAATTTTATTCCTCCTAACAAATTTTCTGAATCGGATCCAGTATTTAAGGAATTGAGGGAATTGAACACAAATAATGCTCTTACAACAAGTTTCAGTTTTATGAATTTCCGAACATCAGGTCATCAAATTTTATTCCATAATGTTCAGAGTCTTCATGCTCACATTAATGATATAAAAATCGACTGTTTGATGCTATCTTCAGATATTTTATGTTTTGTACAATAGAAACTTGGAGTTATCCGTGCGAAAATTTTGATATACCAGGATTTAGTCCAATTAACGAGCTGAGAATAGATAGCACGGAAACAAGCAACAGAAATAAACGGGGCATTATAATATATGCAAAGCATAGTATTGCTAGCTCTGGCTAGATGAGTTACGCCTCCTCCCTCCATACACGCCACTGCGCGCCAACACACCACATCAACACGATCCACAACAGACATCACACCACTCAGACCACCCACACATACACATCACATCGCACTACAACTCTACACAACTCAACACTCAAAAGGGGCTAACAGAGGACCAAACCTTCCCTTTTTCGTTAGCGAATCGAACCGACGAGACGTCCGCAAGTTTCCGCCCGTGTTTTTTCCACAAGCCGTATCCGTTCTTAATTTTTAATTAAATAAGTGCAAAAGTGCAAAAGGTGAGTGCGTAAACGAAACAATTATTTATTGGTCCTTCGAGCCATAGTCAGCGGCACTATGGAGTGAAAAAAAAAACTATAAAGAAAACCTATGTGAGAAACAAACAAAAAAAGAAAAAAAAAGTGCTGTAAGAAACAAAAAAAATTAGCCACTAGCCAAAAACAAAAAGACATAAGTGCTGTGCAGTGCAGTGAAAAAACACATATTGGCATACAAAAAAACAAATACAAAAAGAAAAAACAAAATATATATATATCAAATTCTACATAGATAGAAGTGCAGTGCAGTGGAGTGACATACATATACACATAGAAAACAAAAAAAAAAAAAAAAAAACAGAAGAAGGTGAGTGAAGTGAAGTGGCACAAACATATATACATAACAAAAACAGCAAGAAAAACCAACAACGTGCGCGAAATAATCAGAAATTACGTATGGGCGCGAGTTTCAACAAAAAACAACAAAAATACATACATAAAACCTAAACAGGAAACAACAACAACCACACCAGCTTACCAAAGTCACCCACCGCAGCTAAGCAGCAAAGGAGTGGGAAAAAACAACGAAAGGCACACGCACAGGCACATAGATAAAATATTATCCCCAAAACCCCTTGGCGGAAACCCCAAAGTGAGTCGTATCGATTCCATTTAGTATATGTATATATCCTCATATTATATGTATGTTGAAATTTATGCCTTTGCGGTTTATTTTTTACAAAAATCCGTCGTAATAAAGGCAATATCAAAAAAGAGTGGTTACCAAACTGTTTCTATATTTCGGTTTATTTTCCGGTAAAAACCGAAATACCGCCAACAGATAAAACAGTTTGGTAAAAAATATATATTCAACGAACTCTTGATTGCTTAAATGCTTACCGTTGTGTTCAAATACACAAAAATATCTCTAAAACTAAATAATTCAAGTATTTACTTGCACCAATTTCCAGCAATACCCCTTATACCTAATCAAGTATAAGCAGGATTGCGTAAAATAAGCAAAGGCAAATCAAAAAAAAAAAAACACACAAACAAAAGCGAAAACGTACAAAATAAATTTTAACATACATATACATATTATATTTAACATCTATAAATATATACATACATATATCAAACTTGTTCTTTGACCAACAAAATCAAGCAGGATTGCGCAAAAATATTTAAACATAATATATTACATAAATACATATGTACATATGTACAAAGTGCATTGATCTCTAAGACGAGCTCTCAATTGCGCATAACGTCAAGTACATATGTATCAGCTGATCCGCTTATAGAAATACCCTATAGGAATTACGGACACATAATACTTACAAATAAAAGTAAAAATAAAAAACATTTGCGTTTAATATTAATCAATTAAATAATATTAAAGGAAAAAAAAGCGATAAAACACAAAATACGCGCAATATATTCATTTCATTAAATAAAAACTCTTATTATCATAAAAGAGTTAGGTATTCATACGAGTTTAAAAAGTTATTAATTTGTTAATTTTTTCATAAAAAAAAACATAACCCTTATTTTCTTAAAAGAGGTTTCAAATATACATATATTTCTTACAGTGAAAATATTTTATTGTATTTCGGCACATCTTTTAAATGAGCTCAGACTCGAAAGATTCTAAAACAACTCAGTTGCTAAAAGTTCCAAAAATGATTTCAGACGAAAGAAGTCCATGTACACCTGCAGAAGCTACACGCTCAAAGCAAGGTGCTACAAAGCAAAAAAGGGGGAAAGACATTACATACAGTAAATTCATTGCTGAGAGTGACAGTTTAATAAGATACTGCACTCGATTTTCTTCTTATCCGATTCAAGATAATTCTGAATCGGTATTAGAAATCAAAAAAGACAATCTTGACAATTTTTGGTCACGTCTCCAAGCTGCCAATAAATAATTGTTTCGTTTACGCACTCACCTTTTGCACTTTTGCACTTATTTAATTAAAAATTAAGAACGGAAACCGTTTAACACGACCTAAATAGAACTTCCACAGACCCCAAGCCAGTAGCAAAACAATTTAAACAGAAGCCTTTTCAGAAATCAAACGTTCACATCCGAACAATACAAACAAACGTCATGCGAACTATGTACAGGGGGGCATAAGCTCAAATCTTGCGAGAAATTCAAAAAATTGAATATTATCGACCAAAACAATTTTGTAAAAACAAAAAGACTTTGTACAAATTGCCTATCACATGCACATGCACTTAAAGTGTGCGAAAGCAAATTTAATTGCGTTTATTGTCATAAACGACATCATTCAATGCTGCATTACAACACATTTTCCAGCTCACCCCCAAACAGCGCAAATATGAAAAGAGCCACGGGTTTAGTTGCAACAGCAAATCCCGAAGTGCGAAATCCCGATAATTGCCAAGAAGCACCATGCTGCTCAAAGGCAATAAAAACCCAAACGCTACACAGCGAAAATCAAAGTAGAGTACTACTACCCACAGTAGTCGTCTCCATCGAACACCGAGGAGAACTGTTTAAATTTAGGGCCTTAATAGACCAAGGATCACAACGATCTTTCATAGCGTCTAGGGCTCAAAATAGGCTACAACTGCCAACAAAACTAGCCAATTTTGAAATCACGGGAATGGGCGGAAGAGTAGTCCAAAACTCAAATAAAATCTGCCCCATTACCTTAATTCCCCCCCAAGCGGATAAGCACATACATGCAGAAGCTATAGTCTTACCGCAACTAACAAATATGCTTCCAAGCTATCATATAAATAGCAAGCATTGGCAAAAGGTTTCACACCTAAAGCTAGCAGATCCCAACTGCAACACTCCCGCTCAAATAGACCTTCTATTAGGCAGCGATCTCATACCACAGATAATACTCGAAGGTATTGAGAAAATTTCGAATATACTATTGGCACAAAATACTATTTTGGGTGGATCCTAAGTGGACTAGTCTCGGAACCAGTTACCACCATGACCACTCAGATTGAGAAAATCTCAAACGAATACCTCAATTCACAATTGAAAAAATTTTGGGAGTTAGAAGAACTCCTCCCCATATCAATCACAACCCCAGAAGATCAGTATTGTGAAGACTTTTACAAACCCACAACTACTAGATCAGATAATGGTCGGTACGTCGTACGACTACCACTAAAACAACAATTTCCTAACACACTCGCCTTAGGTCACTCTCGCACCTCTGCAATACAGCAGTTTTTAAGTATGGAAAAGAACTTACTTAAAAAAGGTGAGCTTAAGCCAGAATACAATGGCGTGTTAGAAGAATACCTCCATTTAGACCACATGGAGGAAGTAAGCCCATGCGAAAAAATCATAAATGGCAAATATTACTCATTTTACTTGCCTCATCACGCAGTAGTAAAGCCAGACAAAAAAACAACTAATGTAAGAGTTTTTTTAATGCATCAAGATCTACTAGGGGAATTCCCTAAATGATATTCTATTTACGGGACCCACGCTCCATCCAGATTTAATGCTACTAATTTTAAATTGGCGTATATTCAAATACGTATACAACGGAGACGTCGAAGAAATGTATAGACAAATAGTCGTACATAAAGACGATCAAGATTTTCAGCGAATTAAATTTGGCGTCAACTGTGCTTCATATTTAGCCATTCGAACACTCCACGAATTGGCAGAAAACACCAAGTCAGAATTTCCTCTGGCAACCCAGGTGTTAAAAACACAAACGTATGTAGACGATATCCTGTCTGGAAGTCACAGTCTTCCACAAGCATACGAGTCACTAGCACAAGTGACACAAACCCTCAAAACCGCAGGGTTTCCGTTAAAAAAGAAAACGTCGAACCACCCTAATATCTTATAGGATATACCTAAAGAAAATCTGTTGGACACTAATTTCCTTAATTTCGAAAAGGAAAGTACCACAAAAACTCTGGGGATCCAATGGAACGCGATATCTGACCAGTTTTCATACACTACAGAGTCAATATCAGCTTTATCCGTCATAACAAAACGTCAAATTTTATCCTCTGTGGCAAAACTTTTCGACCCCGCAGGATGGCTTTCGCCAATTATGATACAAGCGAAAATCTTGATACAAGAATTATGGCTAGACGGAACCGACTGGGCCGAACAAGTGAAACCTCTTCGCATAGAAAAATGGTCCCAGTTCGCAAACAATCTGGAAGACATTTCCCAGATACAAATCCCACGATGGGTAAACTATTTCCTCGAACACAAAGTCGAAATACACGGCTTCTGTGATGCCTCGGAGAAGGCATACTGTGCCACTATCTATGTGCGCACACAAAGCGATACTGCGACCACAAGCCACTTATTAGTAGCAAAAGCAAAGGTGGCTCCTTTAAAAACGCTAAGTCTATCTCGACTTGAGCTCTGTGGCGCGCTACTACTCGCAAAATTAGCTTCCATGGTGCAGACCCATTTGAACATGAAGAAACATAGATTGTATATCTGGTCCGATTCTGAAATTGTTCTAGCCTGGTTGGAAAAACCACCACATGCATGGAAGACGTACATTGCTAATCGAACGTCTCAAATACTTGACCTAGTGGGATCAGCCACTTGGTGACATGTAGCCAGTGCTGACAATCCTGCTGATCTAGGTACAAGAGAATGCAAACCCCTGCATCTCGCCACCACCACCCTCTGGTGGAATGGCCCCCGATGGTTGACAGAATCTCCCGATTCTTGGCCATATTCGCCCATGCGCAATATAATAGCCCCACAGCAGTGGAGGATACTGACATCCTTGAGCGATTTTCATCGTTCTCCCGAGCCCTCAGAGTAATCGCCTATATGTTAAAGTTCATAGAGCGACTTAAAATTAAAGTTAAGGGAGTTTCCTCAGAGTACCCCCAATGCGATACATTGACGCACCTAGAATTGCAAACGGCAAAGGTCGCTCTAATCGCATCAACTCAAACGCGCTACTTCAGCCGCGATATAACACTATTAAGAAAATCAAAACCCATTGACAAAAGAAGTTCACTCTTAGTTCTTAACCCATTCCTAGACACGAAAGGTCTGCTTCGTGCGAATGGTCGGCTTGCCAATTCAAGCCTCACGTATAATGAACGCCATCCTCTAATCATACCAGAGAAATCTCGACTTGCCACTTTACTCCTCAATTATATCCATTTACTTATGCTCCACGGAGAACATCGCCTAATGCAACATATAATCCGCCAAGAGTTCTATATTCCCCGACTTAAGCCCCAAATAAAAAAGTGCATTTTCATGTGCAAGATCTGCACTCTGCATAAGCAGAAGTTGCGAACGCAGATTATGGCAGCACTTCCACCGGAACGCTGTAACTTCGCTCTGACTTTCACAGTCACAGGTGTCGATTTTGCTGGGCCTTTTCAAATAAAGGCGTCCATGCTAAGGTCGCCCACCATAATGAAAGGCTATGTGGCTGTCTTTGTCTGTTTTACGACAAAAGCAGTGCACCTCGAGCTATTTACAAATCTGACGGATCTAAGGAGGCTTTTCTCGCGGCATTTGCTCGCTTCGTCGGACGACGCGGCTTCCCCTCAAAACTAATGAGCGGTAACGGCAAAACCTTCATTGGAGCCCAAAGAGCCACTGAAAAACAGTTTGTGGATTTTATTAAACAAGTATCACCTGAAATTGTTCAGAAGTATGCTCCCCAAGGCAATAATTGGCAGTTTATCCCCCCAAGCGCTCCTCATATGGGTGGTTTATGGGAATCAGCTGTAAAAAGCTTCAAATCCCACTTCAAAAAAGTAGCTAGAAATTATAAATTCAATTATGAAGAATTCACTACCTTATTAATCCGAATTGAAGCCGTTCTCAATTCACGGCCACTCACAACACTCTCGCAAGATCCCTCCGACTTCACAGCCCTAACTCCAGGGAATTTTCTTAAAGGAGCACCCATTCTGGCCATACCTGAGCCAGGCGGGGGTCGCTATCCCTATTAAATCGATGGGAAAGAATCAAAATTCTCCATCATGATTTCAGCCGCCGATGGAAGGAAGAGTACATCAAGGACTCCAGAAAAGGCACCAAAGCTTGGAGACTGTGTTATCATACACGATGATTGTCTACCACCCACAGAATGGCGGCTTGGCCGCATAGAAAAACTATATTACGGTTCCGACGGTCATATACGAGTAGTTGATCTCCGTACTCAAAGCGGAACGCTGACAAGACCGCTCGTGAAATTATGTTTTCTGCCAACCGTATCTAATGACAAAACCGCAAATAACAAACAATCCGCCGATATTGACGCGACGCAAATACGCTAACCAATAAACCCGCAAATGACAAAACCGTTATAAACCAACCATTCTAACCGCAATGATCGATCAAATTGACGATCCATTTCTCTCACATACCGTGGCACATTCGCCACAAAATTACATGCCACAAATGTATAATCATTCCAACTTCTGCATATAGATCAATATGGAAGTAGATATGGCAGCAACACCAACGCCAGCTGTAAGGTCCGCCATCAATGTGCCGCGCCCTGGGGCAACTCCAACACCACGAGCCGCAGCGGCAATCGTTCCTGCAACCGCTCCACGTAATGGCGCGCGACCACTACTACCTTCATCAGCACAAGCAACGGTGCCGCAACGCAGCCGATGCCCACTGTGTCGACGCACACACCGGCTGCAACACTGCAGCATTTTTCGAAGCATGCAGCCACCACAACATCAGCAGGCTGCCCAAGCGCACGGGCACTGCCTCAACTGTTTGGCTACGGTCCACACGACACCGGAGTGTACGTCGGTTACGCTTTGCCAACTGTGCAGTAGACAGCACCATACCATGCTGCACCGCACCCCAAAGCGGACCGTCGGGCGACAACTCGATTAAACAATTTTAAATTATAAGACATTATTGTATAAATAAATGTATAAGGAGAAAAGAAATATAATTTGGATATATGTTTAATAATCTCTATAAAAATTTATGTTGAATATTGTAAGTATTATATACAAATTATTATAATAATTTAATTTTTAAAGTTGTTAATATTTATTTTTTTTAAGCTAAACATGTATAATAATATCGATAAAGTAAATAAAAAATGTTATTCATTGTCAAAAAACGATTTACTTTCATACTCCTCAATACAGTTGTAATTCATTCTACAATATATTATATAAAATAAATTATAAGCGTATACAACTAAACACAAGAACGATTCCTCTAATTATTAAAATATAAAAAGAAATTTCAAACGAGTATACCACTAGACTTTGCGAGGGTATAAAATGTTCGGTTCCATCCGAACTTAGCCCTTTCTTACTTGTTCTTTATAATTTCCTTTTGGCTTTTTGATTGTACTCTCAAAGTTTTTATCAGTTTTTGGCATTCAGAACTGCAGTGCAGGGCTCTTCCCATTTGTATACCTAATTTATATAAAACAACAAAACTTACATTAAATGTATAAAATTAAAACCCTTTACTCACGTTTTGTTTAAAAGTTTATCAAATAATGTTTTTTCGCTTCGCAAAATTTTTAATTTTATCGTTTGGCTCTATTTTAACGCACACGTCATTGCACAGTCAGTAGCACACTTTCACTGATTTGCAAAAAATGAACTCGCAATTGACTTCAGAAATACCTGAATAATATTCAAAGAGGATGCTATTATTTATCTAAAGTTAGTTCATAGAATATTAGGTTCACAAAAAACTTTTAAATTAAGTAACATCGTCAGCGATTGTGTGGCTTTATTTTACCGCACATCACTGTACATTTGAACAAGAAATCGATGGAAACAAATTAGATAATATCTTAATAAATTCTTATATTGTTATCGGCCACGTTAAGTTTGTAATAATATAAATCATTTCTTTGGTTACATTTGTTTTAAATAAAAAAATTAAATTTGTAAAGCTCTGGTTTTTCGATTGGACAGGTGCAAAAAATTTTTGCACAGAAAGTAGAGATGCTGGAAGATCAGGTGACGGTGCTATCTGTGGTAATTTACAATAGTATCTAAGCAAAATAAATTTGCGGTCTCTAACTGAGTTTTAACATTTGATCGACTTATTTTTGACATAATCAATAATTAAAAATGTCATAGATTGGAATAATAATATTAGGTGTAGTAAAAAGAAATCCATTATTTTTACATGAAATTGAAGGCTTTAATTACCATAGTTAGAATAATCGATTTTGAGCCGTTTTGTTCGATAACTTGTTGCCATTTTAAGGGTTATTTCATTATGCCTCTCTCATAGAAGCCTTCGCTCCTATGGACCAAAAATTGAGACAACTGATTTTCACAAGCCTCTTTTGAAGCGAATTCTTCACCAGCAAAATTGTTCGCCATGGATAGGAATAGATGGTAATCACTGGGTTCTAGAGAACCTCCCAACCAAGCTCCCGAAGCTTCTGGCGAGTCACTATCGATGTGTGTGGCCTGGCGTTGTCCTGATGGAACAAAATTCCTATTGGACAAAGCTGGCCGCATCTGGGTGATTGCTTCCTTCAGACGGTGCAATTGGGGACAGTACAGTTCCGAGTTAAGAGTTTTGCCGAATTGGAGCAGCTCATAGCAGATAATTCTTTGTCAATCCCACCAAACACACAACAAAACCTTTCTGGCCGACAATCATGGCTTGACCACTGTTTGCGCCGGCTTACCGCGTTTCGACCACGACCGTTTTCACTTGACGTTGTCGTAAGTGATCCACTTTTCATCGCCAGTCACCAATCGCTTCAGAAATGGGTCGATTTTGCAGCGATTCGCAGATGGAAATCCGGTCCATGAGGTCTTTTTGCGTTAACTCGTGTGGCACCCATACATCGAACTTCTTTTCGTATCCAGCCTTTTTCAAATAGTTCTAAATGCTTTTTTGTGTAATTTTTAACTCTTGGGCAATCGAAACAGTGCTTACATGACGGTCGGACTCGACATCGTCTATGTTTTCAACGAAATTTTCGAAAATTGGCCTTCCAGTGCGTGGTGCATCTGTGACATCGAAATTACCGGAACGGAATCGACGAAACCAGAATTGCGCGTGATTAGCTGTTACATATCAGGACCATTAACGCTATTCACATTTTCTGCCGCCTGGCTTGCGTTTTCGCCCTTATCGAAGAAAAACTGTAAAATATAGCGTATTTTCTCTTTGCTAGTGTCCATCTTTGAGGCACACTCAAACAAAATTGAATTAACCAATCAGAATATTGTCAGAAAAGCTTTTTTAGCATGAAATGTCATATTTCTAAAGCTATATAGCGGAACCCGATCGGACTCAAACAACGCGAGATACAGATAAAAAATCCCATCTATTTTAAAAATAATAATAATAATAAATTTCTTTTTACTACACCTAATATATTATATGTACACATCTGTTGCAACTTCGATCTATGGAATATATGAGTGTTTTTTATACTCTCGCAACATGTTGCAACTGAATAATAAGGGTTACGAAATATGTAACATTTGTACATATGTAAATGTACCTATATAAATTATCAGTATGATGAGACGGGTTGAATTAAGGAGGAATGTCCGGTAACTAGAGTAAAAATTCACATTTCTTGGTAAATTTGGTATACATGTTCTTAGCACTCTAGGCGATTTGGTATGACATATGCGCGTAACCATTGCCACGCACCAAAATAGCCGTTAAGCGAGAAATTATAAATGCCACAAGTTAGGATACTAAACTGTTAAATGGTCCAGAGCATCTAAGTATGGAGAGGCATCTGGAGGTTTAAAAACTTAGTGGACGTGTCCCCACCGTCTAATAAGATTAATTTACATATGTATCTTACAAATCACTAAAGTTATGTCAACCAAGCTTCCTAAGACGAATTTCTCCTAGTTCCTCCTTACGTAGTGCGAAAACCTATGAAATGATAACTTCGCTAACTCCCCATATAACGGTTATATAATATTTAAAATTAGTAAAAGAGTGGTTTTTCGGAACATGGTATGGAAGGCCCTTATAAGAATTCATGTTCAGATTGGTGAAACACTAGGCCTCAAGAACTACTAACAAGATTAACATTATCCCGACATTCCTATGTTACAGTACAATCACGCCTACTTGCAATATAACACAACTTTAAATTCCAGCTTATCATTCACTTTCCAGTACAAAAATCAATCCCGAATGAATATATCAGGATAAAATTTAGCACAAATAGAGCTTTTACGGTATGGTATCTTAAGTCTAAGAAGTAAGGAAGGGATAAGTTCGGGTAATTTAATAAATATATAACTCATACTCTGACCGACATATTGATAATTGGGTTTGTTTGAATAACGAAAATCATTATATACCACACATAATGGTTTTCGTTATGAGGGTTTGGGTAATTCGTAGACCAATATCCCATATTTTTGGCATTAAACTATAGTATGTCCAAGTTCAGTTAATTTTGTTAAGATATCTTAAATACAGACCGATATATTTGGTATAAGACTAATCAGAAGTTTGAAAATCTTATATTTGGAATATGAGAGATAGGGATAGTATTGAACTGCTTTTATCTATTTTTTGCCATTACCACAGAAGTTCATTAAGGTACTTCAAATACCCTCACAAACATATGCGGGGTAAAGTCAACCGGATGTTTTAAAATTCTGATATTAGTTATATGGCGGCTAGGGCAAGTTTTAAATCGATTTTATTCATCTTATGTGCAAAGGTACATTGTTGTAAGAAAAACACGCTCTTTTAATTTCATTAAGTTTTTCAGTTTAGTTCTGACTTAGACAAACTTCAAAGTCAATATTCGCCCAAATTTTTATACGCGATACATTCATTGGTGCTTTATTTGTATACTGGAAAGTGAAAGAATCAGATGGAATTTAAAATTGTGTAACATGGAAGTATTGCCCATTTTCACACTGCGGCATAAAAATGTCATAGTAATACCACCTACCGAACTTGGTCGAGCGGGTTCCTATATATGTGTTTCCACCTAAATGTAGGTGGTGCCATGCCCATCCTCTAATTTTGACCACGGCTCCTATCAAGTGTTCTCGTACCATCTCGGATATAATATTTCATGTTTTTGACTTATTTATTTATAGCATTTTCCCGGTTTCCCATGCATAATTGAAATACGACAAATATAACACTGTATGTATGTACTGGGGTATGTTTTTCAAATGTCCTATTCTATCAGCTGTATCTGTTTACTTTTTTTATTGTTGACGTTAAAGTGTCTAAAATTAATAAATTAAAGAAATTTCATAAATTGACAACCCTGCAAGCCCATAAGACACAGAAAAAAGTGACAAAAGTGGCAACAAAGCCGTGACTCGCAAAAATCTGCATCATTATTTTTGCATGTTCATATTTAAGCATATGTACGTATTTACAATGATTTGTTGGGAGTCGATGACAATCTGCGAGCGTTCGTTTATTTTTCGCCTTATCTAGGATTTTCTACCAACAATACAATGTGGTGACGCTTTGTCGGTCGTGTCAGTCCTTCGAGAGATTGACTCTTTGACATGAAAGCAAAAAACGTGAGCTTCGGTCACTGGTTGACCGTGTACATGTCTACATATGTGCATATGCATGCGATTTTTAGACAATTTTACAAATACTTTTCTTTCATATTTCTTTACATGTACACATGATATGAAAATGCCGCCGACAAAACATAATTCTGTACTTTCGTGACTCCATAATGGTGTTAAGTAAATGCATTATTTTAAGAAATTTATCAAAATACTTTTAACTTATTACTAATAACTCATTATAGAGTAAAAATTAATTAAAATAAAATAATTAATAATAAAGTTCAATAAAAGGGAATATATTTCAAATGGCATATCAATATTCCGTGTTTGGCATACATATTATATTTTCTTCAATATTCACCTTTGGTAATAGTAGATAAAAGGTAGATTCACCGCTGTTATAAAAGCGAGAAATGTTATTTGTTTCTCCTGCGTGTGAGGTGAACTCCCCGATAAAAATTTTACAAATGTTCGCTGTCGAACCTACACCTTCTCGTTATTCTAAGTTCTCTGATTGTAATACTGTATTCTTTGGCTATGGAGGAAAGTCAAAGTAATATGCATACCTAAAGCAGGTAAAAGCTTACATACAAGTCCTAAGGATTTCCGACCAATTAGTCTCTCCTCATTCCTACTAAAAGCATTGGAAAGGCTAATACACATAAGAAACAAACTAAAACCAGAAAAATTGGTTGCTTCGCAGCATATGTATTCTAAAAGAAAATTCACAGCAACAGTACTAAGCTCAGTGGTGGCGGAGATTGAAAAATCTCTGGAAGTTAAAGAATACACTCTAGTTGCCTTCTTAGATATAGAAGAAGCCTTCAATAACATCCAGCCTAGGGCCATACTGAGCGCGCTTAAGAATCTGAACATCTTTGAACCTCTCAGAAAATTTATTGAACAGATGCACACAGCAGGTCAATAATTTCAACGCTCGGCGCCTCAACGATGTGCAGATCTGTCCATAGGGCTACACCTCAAGGAAGCGTGTTATCTCCACTTCTCTGGATCATGACAATGAATAAGTTGCTGTTGGATCTAGAAAAGAAGGGGGTATATGTTGTGGCCTACGCTAACGATGTGGCACTTTCGGTTAGAGATAAATTCCCGAACACTCTTGCTAATTTTATGCAAATATTTTTAGACGATATAAATTTTTGGGCCGTATCGTGCGGACTAAACTTAAATGCTAGTAAGACTGAGCTAGTATTGTTCACCAGGAAACGCAATACTCCAGAAATTACGGCGCCAGTTATAAATGGTAGTGGACTAACAATTGGAGATAAGGCAAGCTGCTTAGGACAAATCTTAGACAGGAAGCTTTCATGGAAACCAAACATAGATGCTAGAGTGAAGAAAGTAGCTACAGCACCCTACACCTGCAAAAGGATGGTGGGCCCCAAATGGGGGCTAACACTTCGGATAGCTTATTGGCTCTACACAGTAGTTGGTAGACCAATCATGACATATGGTATATTGGTATGGTGGCCAATAATGCAAAAGACATACGCGATGAGGCGTATAGAAAGTATGCAAAGAGCAGCCAGATAGATGGATTAATGCTCTTAGAACAACGTCAAATCAGGTACTAAACGTAATTTTACACTTACTACCAACGGACTTGTTTTGTAAGCAAATGGCAACGATGCCAGCTCTGAGGCTGATGGAATCTCCCCAATTAGTCGCCTGCAACAAGGGGCATTCTAAGATACCTAGTAAGTTCCCGTTTCTATCCACTACCACGGATTTTCGCAATCCTTTCCACCAGACAGGAGTGGGAAAAGGACGAGGTGGACAGGAATACTGGGATTAGCATCTATACTGATGGCTCCAAACTAGATAAGGGAGGTGGAGTCTTTTCAGAAAAATTAGTTACCAAAATCGCCTTCCGTTTACCGGACCACTGCAGTGTTTCCAAGCGGAGATCAGAGCAATCACAGAAAGCATTGTTGTTCTCACAAAAAGTTAGCTCACAACAAGGTATACGAGTATATATATACGGATAACGGCCTTGAAATTATTAAAGTCACTTATGGTTTCAAAGAAAATAGTGAAAGAATGTCTCGATCTATTAAAGCAGTGGTCTTCAAAATTTTTCATGACGCGACCCTTTTAGTGTAACCCCCCTAACATCTACTTTAGTTTAGTTATGTTTTAATACGTCAAAAATATAATATTAAACTTACATCCTACACAAGTACCTTTATTGTGTTAACTAGGATTCAGGAAAAATATATAATTAAGTACGTAAAACACATTTTTGTACATTGAATACGTGTTCACTATTATCGATAGTGCAATTCACACAGATGTAACGTACACGAGTTGCGGGGGCGACACGGGGTGTGAAGCGGCGAACGCGTGTGCAGCACTTGCAAACGTCACGTCAGTTTGTTATTTTTTGTCAAGGGTTATAGTTTCAAAATGGAAACATGTCTTAAAAGACCAACGGAACCGGGAACATCTGGCGATGAAACTAAAACAAACAAAAAACGGCTTTACGATGAAAATTTTTTGAAATTCGGATTTACTGTGATTGAAAATAAACGTCAGTGCGTTATTTGCTTTGAACCGTTATTATGGGAAAGCGTGAAGGTATCAACATTACTACGCCACCTCAATACAAAACATCCAAATGAGAAAAATAAACCTTGGAGTGGATTGGAGAGAAAATTAAAGCTTTTCAACATCAAAAATCTGCCATAGCACAAATGTCCAAAGTAAATGAGAAAGCGTTGCTGGCTAGTTGTCGAGTAGTGCTTCGTGTGGTTAAAGCTGGAAAATCTCACACTATTGCCAAAAACTTCATTTTAAGAGCGCTTTTAGATATGGCAGAAATTATGTTTGGCTAACAAGAGGTAGAGAAACTTAAAAATATACCTCTCTCTGACAACACCATTCAACGCAAGATAAGCGATATGGCGACTGATGGTCGTGATCAAGTTATATTGTAGAAAAAATACGAGTAAGTACCATTGTGGCCTTGTAATTTGATGAATACACTTATATTGCAGATTGTGCGCAATTTGTAGCTTTTGTGCGTTTGGAATCAAATGAAAAATTGATGGAAGAAATACTGTTTTGTATAAAATGTTCCTTGAAGCTACTAAAAGTATGAATATAGATTGGGAAAATAAATGCATTTATATGTGTAGTGATGGATCAAAACCAGTGACTGGTGCAAACAGTGGATTTATTGCTAGACTGAAAGAACAGATGCAAAACGCATGTTGGACGCACTGCTTGCTCCATCGCCAAGCTCTGGCGGCCAAAACATTGCCACAAAAATACGACCAAGTTCTAAATGTTATTATAAAATGATAATAGAACTCCGTTAAAGGAAAAGTTTTGCGGACACGATTATTTCGAAAAATTGGTGAGGATATGGAAGCACTCCATAAAAATTTACTTTACCATACAGAAGTGAGGTGGTTATCAAGAGGCAAAGTACTCACCAGAGTTTTGGAACTACGAGCTGAACTTTTGCTTTTACAGCAGGCCAAGTCAGAATATTTCAAAGTTATATGTGAGTCCGAATTCCTTTGGAAATCGGCGTTTCTTTCTGACTTATTTGAGCATTCAAATATCTTGAACAAAACTCTTCAAGGACAGAATGAAAATATCATGACAGCTAAAGACAAAATACATTACAAACAAAATTGACGTGTGGCTATCGTCTCTAAATCAAAGCAACTTCGATACAGTTTCTTCGACACAGTCTTTTATTGAAGAAGTCGGATGTGAGATAAACATGAAAGACGGGTATGAAAATAGTATTAGTGTAGATATTTTAAAGACGAACTGTGTCGATACTTCTCAGTGCAAGAAATATCAAAGAACATTGGATAAAGAGGGTCTTAAATCCGTTTTTAAGCTGCATTTAAGAACGGATTTAAGACGCGTGGTAAATTTGACAATTAAGCTCAAAGAATGATTTGGATACCTTTTGGTTAAGAAGGAAATCAGAATACCTAGAGTTAACCACAGAGGCTTTAAAGTGTTTAATTCCATTTGCCACTTCCAAATTTGGAAAACGATTTTATTCTCAAGGTAGCAAGAACAGATCCACGCTGGGAGAAATTGGTCAACGCAAAGCAAGTACAACTTTCCCATTAATAGTAAACTTGTTGGTTAATTTTACTCTCGCAACTTGTTGCTACAGAGTATAATAGTTTTGTTCACCTAACGGTTGTTTGTATCATCTAAAACTAATCGAGTTAGATAGATGAGCAAATTTGATTATGAGAGCTGGAATGGTTTAAAAGATATGTACATTAAACTTATTAGAAGGCGGGGTAATGTCCATTTTTAAAACTTTTTTCCTCCGTAGATTCTCATCCTTAATGTAATTCGTTGTACTTAATAACAGCCTTGTATATTATTGGGAAGCGTAGTTATGACACCTTATAGGTTTTTGATTAACAGCATTTTGTGAGATTTACAATGGTTCGGTTCCTTCCGTCTACAATACGAACCCTTCTTGTGCGACAAGGAACATGTGTACCAAGTTTAATGACAATATCTCAATTTTTAGACATCCGGACTTCAACTCGTAACTGTAAATTAAATTACATCTTAACTTTTGTAATTATGCAGAGACATAATTAAAATCATTATTAATGTTTTTTGTTTATTTAAGAGCTCGATATGCTTTTTCCGTTCTGAGTGGAATAATCCATTCTTATCAAAACATTACAGGTGGCCCTCACATGAAGGCATAACAATAATAATTGTGAACAAAAATGAAGGTTGATATTCTGCCGAAATATGCCGAAAAGCTAAAAATGTGATTTTAATTTGTTCTGAATTCAATCATTATTCTGAAGTAGCTTTAAGTCAATAAGAATAAAAAGTATAAATAATAGTAAGTTGAAAATAAGGGAGAATTCTTATTCCGATACGTTTTCTGATTTCTTCCGCGCGTTCACGAATATAAAATTTATTTTTTTAAATATCTTCCCCCACGAGGATATTAATTGGCGCCCAACTTGGGGCACGCGTAAGTCATAAAAATACCCTTGGCCCTAGCCAAAGAATAAACGATCGTGAAGAGCAGTGCTTGTGTTTAGTGATATCCTTGCTTAGACAAACGGCGAAAACTACTAAGTATCCCCAGCCCAAAGATTATCAATTACAAATAGTGGACAGTGACGCGGGTTGAACCACATTTTTTTTAACACTCAAGTATCTTCACGGGAGGAGAAGAGTAACATTAAAGATTGAAATATTTAAATTTGCTTTGAAATAATTGAAAATAATGACAAGATACCAAGTCTAGTCTAAATCTGATAAAAAATCGTAGCTTACAAGTAATATTAAATAAAAATTTATAAACTTAATACAACCCATAATCTAATTAAAAAATTAAAAATGCAATAAAAAAGCTAAAAAGGAAATAGAAAAAAGAAAATAATATAAATTAAGGAATTGCACGCTAAGCCGAATGGTTGCCTACAAGAGACAAGACAACTTACAATTTGCAACCATAACAGCGGACAACTGATTATCACAAAGGATAGTTTGTAAGTCAATATTATATTAAAAAAAAAATATTTAACGTAAAATTATCCCAGTTTTAATATTACTATTAATAAATAATATAAGTATTATCAAAAAATGTTTTTATTGTGTATATTTATATAACCTAATAAATTTTAAATCAAGGCTCGACCAGCCATATGATACAATATTTTGAAACCGCGATTCACTACCGCAAGGGGGATCTTCCACTTCATAATATAAACTCAGCTCTGCGATTCTAAACTCCAGACCCTCTAGAATAACAGATTCTCCTACTAAGGAAGGATCAAAAAATGTATATAAATAAATAAACTAAAAAATCTAATGACCGAATAATTTCGAAAAAATGACAGACGCCTTACCAATTGACTTAAATTGTAATAAGTTAGACAGAATTGTGTAAAATCTTGAAGAACTTAGAGGAGAGGCAAAACAAGAAAATTATCACTTTTAGGATGGGGATAAGGATCAAATGTACGTAACAAGTTTTTAATTGTATAGGAAAAAATAAAAGAAACACTATTGAGGAGTATCAGAAACGGTAGCGATGATCCAAGTTTCGAAAATGAATACTTTACTTAAAATGAATACTTTAAATGGGAAATCCAAGCACACCAAAGCAAGGTTGTATTATTGTAATCACTGTAAGGAGAATTTTGAATTGCCCTATTCAAAGGAAAGGAAAAGTAAGAAATAAAATATAAACATAGGGAAACTAAAACAAAAGTCTTCAAGTTGTTCTGGCAAACGAAACAAAAGTTTCAAATAACATACATGTAGACACGGGAGAAACAAGTTGAAACAAGAATTTGTTAAAATAAAAACGAATTAGATATGCACATATAAAAGAGTAAAAACAATTAATGGATTTTCGATAGTAAGTTCTCATCATATTATTACCCTATTTGGTAAAAGACAAAACTTCTACGAATTCGAAAATTTAGAAGCAGACTTATTATTCGAAACAACTTTTTGAAGGAGACTAATGCAGTAATCAACTTAATCAAAAATAAGTTAATAATAAATAATGAAAGAGAAGAATATTTATATTTTTAGCTTAGGATGTGAATCAATAGGAGAGTAAAGAGTTTCTTGCAACTTGCAATAGTCAAAGCCGGGGAAATACATTCTGGTGTTGGCAAAACTTTATATTAAGTTGCGAAAGAATTCAACATTCATTATTCGAAGAAATTGTGAAAAAATTACAATCAAATCTGGTATCTTCTTGACTTATATTGAAGGCCATTAACTTAGACTTAATTTTTAGTTCTGGCAAAACTTTATATTACAAAAATTTTACGTGTAAATTCATTATTCGAAGGAGTCGTAAAAAATTACAGTAAAATCTATCTTTTTGACTTACATATATTGAAGGCCATTAACTTAGACTTCATTTTATAGCTACAAGTATATTTTAGTTCGCGTCTGCAAAACTTATACTAAAAACATCTTCAAATGTGATGTATGTAAGTATGTATGTGATATCAACACGACTAAAGAGGATTAATTAAATGTATATTGAGTAGATGAGGAAAACGTTTACCAGAGGAACGGAATTAATTATAATAGGGATATGAAGATTAGTAATAGACCAATTCCACTCTAATTCAGTGCTAAGCTACATAACTTTTAAGAAAACGTGTCCTTTTAATTCATTTAAATATCACACATTTTGACCAACCTGAACGGTTTAAAGTCAGATGGAAAGACGGAAGTATTTGGGGGACTTTGGGGCAGAGAAAGGGACGGGCTGATTGCATTAATTTAGGCATTGCTAATGTATACGAGAGAACATATATCCAAGCAATTTTTTAAATATATATATAGGCCACACACTGAACGACATATTCGTTATAAAACTTGTTAGGAAAACGAAAATCATTATATGTAGTATATGGAAGTTGAGGGTAGTATTGAACCGATTTTACTTATTTTTATACGTACTAGTAACATGCTCCCTGGGTTTCATTAAGGTACCTCATATAACATTTCCAATCTATATGGAGTAAAGTCAGCCGGATGTTCACAAATTCTGATATTAGTTATATAGGGGCTAGGTCAAGGTTTCAGCCAAATGTATCTATTTTAGGGATCAACCCATTTTTGACATTAAGACATACTATTATCAGTAAAGGATTCTCTCCGAGATTCACTTATATTGTATATCTTAAACATTGACCGATATTTTCGGTAATAAGCACAGGGGTTTTGATCATAAGGTGCACACTATTCGTGCAGAGTTTTATCGCGTTATATTAATTAATGCTTTAGAGGGGAGTGGGCAAACCGTAATAACCTTTTTTCTGTGTGAGTAATCGTATGTTGTTTAACAGATAAGTAATACTAATTAGAAAATCGGCCATAGCCTGTAACATGTCTCTAGTTGCCATACAAATATTTTTTCGAAATATTTTTTTAATTTTAGTGCAAAATGGCTGAAAACGCTAAAAAAAACGTCAATTCCAGCCCACGAGTTCATCAAAGAGCAAAATATTACGGGTAGACAGTCCATCATTTGAAGAGGGATTCACTGCCCTCTTGCTGGCTTCAGACCAATCTGTCAGTGAAGATGATATTGACGAGTTGTTGGTTTCCGATCGTGATCTATATAAGTTTCGTGACCAAGATGAAGATTTAGAGGAGAATATTCCAGAAGTGAATAGCAGCTATGAGAGGAGCGCTGATAGTTCTGATGAAGGTAGCAGCGATAGTTCTGATGATACCAGGCCTCTTTCGGAATTACGAAGGTCAAATTTTTATTACGAAAAAAATCGTTATAAATGGTTAAAGACTTCTCCTAATGCGGGTTCGAACACTTCAACATAATATCATAACACATGCTTGTGCCTCGAAATTGACATAAATAATTTGGCATAAATTATTTGACGAAGAAATGCCTTAAGAAATATTGACTTGGACAAACAAAAAAGCTCTAGTTATAGAATAATGTTTGCTCGTCAAAATAAACTTGAACTGAAAGACATAGACATGACTGCGTTAAAGGCTTTTGTGGGGCTTTTACTATGTTCAGCTGTTGTTGAAATCTAACCACGAACGCGCAAGTTACTTATTTGCTAGGGATGGCAGAGGGTGTGAAATAATCCAGAAATAATCCACGAGACGGAACTCCACCCGGAAAGAGTCACTGTGTGGTGCGCCGTTTCATCAAAGTGTATTGTCGGGCCATACTTCTTTGAAGAAAACGGTGTGAGAGTAACTGTCAATGAGCACCGTTGCTTAAAGATGTTGAATGAGTTTTTTTACCCAGAAATACGCCGAAGACGTATATCCTTTAATAGCGTTTGCTTCCAGGAAGATGGAGCAACTGCACACACTAGTCACACCGGTTATTTCATATTAATATCAAGAAACTCCACTTTCCGCTGGCTCACAAGGTCACATGATCTGACTGCACCAGCCTTTTTTAATGGAGTTATGTCAAGTACGGGGTGCACTAAACAAAATTAAGAAATCTGACTGAATTGAAGCAGTCCATTAAATCGATAATTTAGGCAATCCCGACTTCAACCCTTCAGGCCGCAATAAATAATTTTCTAATTAGGTGTTCATAATTATTAAAAGTAATTAATTATATGACATAAAAAAAAACTTGCTATACAATAAAAAAAAAAAAAAAAAATATGTAGTGAATTGATTATAAAACAGTTATAACGGTTGTTTTTGTAGCAAGATTCGTGAGCCACCCTGTACATTAAACTTATTAGGGGGCGTGGCCATGCTCACTCTTTAAAGCTTTGCAAACCACAGATGCCCCTCCTTAATGTCATTTGTTGTTCCAAATTTAAGTTCTATATCTTAATTTATGGCTCAGTCATGTTATTTTACGCATTTTCGATTGCTGGCGTTTTGTGGGCGTGGCAGTAGTCCTATAAGGCTCATCTGCAATACCAACCGACATGGAACCAAGAAACATGGAACCTCTACCTACAGTGTGAAAATAATTGAAATCGGGTGGCAACTCCGCTCACTCCCCATATAACGGTACTGTTAAACCCACTTAGGTGAAAACCCATATCTTGGGATATGCCAAACCGATTTCAACCAAATTCGGTGCACAACGTTCTTTTCATATTTTTATGTTACAGTGCGAAAATGGACGGAATGACCCACATACATAACTCCAAATCTATATCGATGAGTTTTAGGTGAACCGTTGGGTGAACAAAACTATTATACTCTGTGCAACATGTTGTGAGAGTATAAAAATAAGAGAATCGAAATTAAGCAACACAAAGCTTCCACACGGGACTATAAAAATTCCACAAAAACAGCCGAAAAAACGATTGTCATAATTAACATAAACTTACTAATAAACTAATATCAAAGAACAATAAGTTTCCTAGTCATACAACTAGACGAAAGAAATATCGACATAGGTAAATAAAATATGTAAGGAACATGAAGTCTCCACAAAATTAGCCGAAGATTTTACCGGCAATATTAAATGAGGATCCGATATGGCATACAATATCCTTATCTCTTTCGCTAGATGCATAAAGAAAGAATATATTATACTAGGCGCCCTCCGCTGCGCTCCGGGGCGCTCGCTTCGCTCGCTTCGCTCGCTCGCCTACGTCCGCCCCCCGCCGAGCGCGAGCTAGCTCGCTCTTATGTTAGTTGATTCTCGACAGCAGCAGAAAACTTTTATATATAATATAATAGAAAGATATGGTAAGTATGTAATGTACTAAGAAAAACATAATAATAGGGGAGAGAAACAAAATAAAACCTAGGTATGTATAAAAAACAGCACGTTAATAAAAATTAAGGTAATAAAATAATAATAAATAATAAAAATATTATATAATGATACATACATACAGATAACATAAAATCATAAGTAACATATTATAGGTTTTCAATATGACCTTTTCACTTTTTACAGTACTAATTGAATTGACGGGGGCCGATGTCATAGACTATACCCGACAAGACGAAGTACTTCTTGAAAATGGAGGCGTTTCTTTTTACGAGGAAAATGGAGATATATTTCACATTACTAATTTGTCATATTTTGAAAATATAATATCAGAAGAAAAAGGAAGTTTATATAACTGTATCAGTTATGGGACATTTTATATTTCATTTTATATCACCTTCACCATATGCCACAGTCAACATTCGAAATGTGATCGCGCATTTAATTCGTTTTTCACAATAATAGACAAAAATCGAAAACGAACCAAAACGCGTCCAAGCAAAACAGCTGTCAAAAATTATCTAAACATTCAAAATTGACGACCTTATCAGAATAAGTAAAGGATATTAATACCAACATAACGCAACAAAATTCAAAATTTGCGATACTTTTTGAACAAACTTCGTATGATGTAAGAGCCACAGCTCAATTAGATGGTAAGCTTATTACTGACCAGAACATAACATATTATACAATAATAATAAATTTTTTACATACAAAATTGTAAAACTGAAACCACGGGAACATATTGTAAACTAAATAAACAAAGTTTGTCAGAAATATTAAATAAATTAGTAAGCAAAGGCTAAGTTCGGATGTAACCGAACATTTTATATTCTCGCAAAGTCAAATGGTATACTCGTTTTAGATTTTTTGGTGGATCTTGCCGCCTTGTTGTATGTTGACCGATATTTTCGGTAAAAAGTCACCTATAGGCACTGGGATCCACATATTCAGTACCTAGGGACTTGAACAGTTTTGATTCAATTAAGATAATTTTCAGTCACAAGGTGGCATACTTTAAACGCATTATTCACGCAAAGTTTTACCCCGATATAATCATTGTTACCTGATTTGCATAGTGGAAAGTGAAAGAATCAGATGGAATTGAAAATGGTGTTACATGGAAAATAGGCGTGGTTGTAGTCCGATTTCGCCCATTTTCACACTATGACATATAAACATGAAAAGAACGTTATGCACCGAATTTGGTTGAAATCGGTTAAGCAGATCTCAAGATATGGGTTTTCACCTAAAAGTGGGCTGTGCCACGCCCACTGTCTAATTTTGAACGCGGTTCCTATAAAGTCATCTCATACCATCCTAGAGATAAAATTTAATGTCTCTGACTTGTTTAGTGCTTGGTTTATCGCGCTTTTAGTATTTTTTAACAGTACCGTTGTATGGGGAGTGGGCGGAGTTGTCACCCGATTTCACCAATTTTCACACCGTCGATAGAGATGCTAAAAACATTTGTTCTCGGTGAATTTTGTTATTATAGCTTCAGTGGTTAAACTTATTAGGGGGCGGGACCACGCCCACTTAAAACAAATTTTAACTGCAGATGCCCCTCCTAATGTGATCCTGTGTACCAAATAACAGTCTTGTATCTTGTTGTGGAGCTTAGTTATGGCAATTTATTTGTTTTTGGTTAATGGTGTTTTGTGGGCGTGGAAGTGGTCCGATTACGCCCATCTGCAATACCAACTGTCTTACGGTACCAAGAAACATGTGTACCAAGTTTCATAAAGATATCTCACTTTTTACTCAAGGTACAGCTTGCACGGACGGACGGACGGATAGACAGTCACCCGGATTTTAACTCTTCTCTTCATTATGATTATTTATACATATATTATATAACTCTATATCTAACTCGATTAGTTTTAGGTGATACAAACAACCGTTAGGTAAACAAAACTATTATACTCTGTAGCAACAAGTTGCGAGAGTATAAAAACAAGGAAAGTGCAAAAAATTAGAAGAAACGAATTTCTAAAAAGAAAAAATAAAACAAGGCACAATTGTATTTTATTTTATTAATATATACAAGTATGTATGTAACATCTTTCGAACATAAGAAGTCTCATACGTGTATGTACATCGCTCAGGAGATGGCTCTAATAACGTCACAGATTTGCTGAAAAATTATAACGATTACAACTGCGTAATCGTAAGCATACAGTAATCACGTCAAATAAGCAATTTATATCTCACGTGTGCTAAAAGAATATAACTAAAGTGTATTAATAATTTGTGAGTTTTTGATATGTAATATGTTGAACGCAGCGTGTTTGTTGCCTCGGAAAAAACAAATTATGCAGCTTGTCTGCTTAAATGGCGCTTATATATTCTCACCTCTATTCTATTAGCGATTAGTTATCTATGCTTAGATATATACAAGTACATATATTATAGAGATGAGAATATCAGAATAATTTCGATGAGCCTTGTTGCTGTGTGGTCACAACAAGGAAGGCCATTTATTACGGCCTCGCTCCGATCGATTCTATGTTATTTAATTTGATGTACTTGCATGTCTACAGTTGTTCACTTTTCAAAAAATGATCCTATCTGCCTGGCAGCTATTTTATGTCTTTCTTCTGTAGATAAATTTAATGATGACTCTTGGGTGTCAGCCCATTTTTTAAAACTAGTAAAATTAATTAGAAATTGCGTGAGCCACTGAGTTAAATGTGGTTTTTATCATTTATTATAGCTCATTTAATACGTTTGCTTCGCTCAACATCAAGAAAGCAATAAAATATCCCCTCAGTTACTGATTCTCTAATATTTATGGTACATCTTTTTCTAATTAATCTGTATGTATGACCAAAAGCGAAAAGTTAAAATGCCAGTTTTCAATGAAAGGGGAAAATCAGAATGCTCAGAATTTTAATTTATAATCAGTCTGTCCTCATAATCGTATGTTTGTTTCCAACTAGCTCAGCTCAATAACACACTATTATTCCCAGATTTACATTCTACATCAATATAACTATGTATGTATAAGTATGAAAATATAAAATGGATGAATTCAAAATTGCAACAACATTCTTGTCGCAGTTTTTCAGTAATCGTGGAAGTCTTGCTGTTTTAAATAATTTTGCATAGCATTTCTAATTTACTGTGAAGGCTTCACGCGATGGGAGCCTAATTGAGATAATTAGTATGTGCATGGGGGAATAACAGTACACAATTTTTTGAAAGGCATATCTACTTCCACGTTGCCCATGGTCCAATTTCAAAGAGTCTGTCTTTATGTCAGTCTGTTCATGCAAGCGATATCTTCAGTAAATTCATCTTATATCTTTAGTATTGAGATATCTCAATGTATCGTACATGTATTTCTTGGCATGTTGAAAAAGTTGGTTTTGCAGATGGGCTGAGTCGGATCACTACCACACCCAAAAAATGTTATTAAAAAAAATTATAAAGTGTTCGGACTAAGTCGCAAAAAAAAAGAACAAATCTTATCATCATGTGATTTAGCGCTAAAAAACATTATGTAACGTAAACAACCTTATTATTTCCTTTAACCCTGATCATATTTCTTTTTCGACGTACTTAACAAGGAATTTTTTCATATTTTGTATTAAGCAAGTAAATCTACAACTTTAAAAAAGTAGAATCCTTTTATAAAATTTTTATCTTAAAACCAGTCTTTTAAAAGTTATACGCAGTTAAATTTATACATCAAATGTACAGAGAATTCATATTGTACCAGCAACTTAAGAAGTCTGTATTGCTCATTGAACATGGTACTGTATTGTATTAGAATATCCTGGTTTCAAAGATGTAGGTTAAGATTGTAAATGATAAAAAATGTAATTCAAACGATCAAAAAATCCTATATAGGTTAGGAGGACGATCCTAAAAAAAATCTCACTTGGACAGCTTAGAACGCCGGTCATAGGAAAAGTAATATGATTTACGAGACGTAGGGATTCCGTAGGCGCGGTTTCAATTGAAAATAAAGAGCTTGTTTACGATGTATCAATGTGGAAATAACGGACACCCAAATTTGCATGTACCTTTATAAAGCACTAATGATGTTACCATACCACAATTCGCACCAAACGATCAATTTTTGGGGATGCAATTGCGTTTCCGGAACCACAAGAGGATTTGACTCACCCCAATATCGACAATTTTGTTTAGTCGGAAATGGGACTTATCTGAGAAGATGATTTGTATGTCAATATGTGTGTTATTTTAATCAAATTCAAAGAGAGTGGTTTTCGGAAAATATTATATCGTAATGCCATACATGAATAAATTTAGGTCACTTCCCTTAGCCCCCATATACCGAGTATAGAAATTTCAAACTTCCGATTGGCTTTATACCCAATCGGCCAATATGTAAAATATCTATTCGAAATTAGGTGCACTTATAATAATTATAAATATGTGTAAAATCTGTCCACAAATTACCCCAGCGCCTATATACTTTGTAAAATGATTTTCGTTTTACTTCCAGACATGCTTGCAGGATATGTAAAGTATTTTAATCCTTTATAAGTTCAAATGTGTGTACTTCTGTATCCGAAATTCTTCTCTCTAGTGAGTAAATGGTATACCAGTAATATTTATATTAAACAAGTTTTAAAAAATCCACAATATACCTGATAAATTCTATTGAAAAGTGCATTCCCTAGATGCTACTGGAATAGAGTTATTACTAAAATATCCTCTAGTTTAAATCATATACAAAAAAACATTATTACTGGAACTATGAAGTTCCAATTTTTTGCCTGCACACACTAAAAACTATCAACATGTAACTACAGAACTACAAAATCACATTTCACTTTCTACATCTCCTTTGCTGTCATTTGCTGAAAATACAAATTTTCCCTTAATGCTGCATTTCTCCATTTCTACAATTTGATTGTGAAATTTTGCTGAACACGCATTTCAGATTTGCTTCACTTTAATTTTTAAAATGCTTGGGAAATATTAAGCTTTGACTTCGTATCGATTTTCAATAAAGAAAAGTTGGGTAAATCTGTTACAGTATTAGTTGAGATATTTCCTAGATAAATTAAACCATTTAAAATGTATATCGAGATTTGATATCATTCAGACCTATTAATAATGTGGAAAGTTAAATTAAATTCGCAAATATCAGCTTGAAATCTTGCCAATGAATTAAAAGAAGAATGTGGCTTTCCTAAAAGAAACTGCTTATGGGTTCATCGATACACCCACATTTGTATATGCAAACACACACTCAAACGTTTGCTTACATCAGTTTTTGCACTGCTAGAATGCTAGAAACTTTGTTCTACACACTGACGAAATTTGTTCAGTTGTGACTATCAAATTACCGGTCAAATGATTTTCCCTATTCTTAAAGGGTTGCATGTGTTACACCACTACTTGTCGATAGTGCCAAGCCAAACTATGGCATACATAAGTACTCCTTCAGATTTGAAAACAAAGAACCGTTACTTTTGTCGTTAAAAGTAGAAAAATGTTTTACTTTTGTTGCGAATATGAGTAGTCAGCCGGAAGAACATTGAGATGACATCGTATTTACCGACGAGACAAACAAAAATGCTACAACAGAGGACCACCCGGGTTATGATGAAAGGCATTAACTGCACAAGAAAAACTCTCGGTTGTGATTTGAGGCTGCATCTCTAGCTGAGAAGTTGGAGGTCTGGCATTTAGAAATAATACGGTACAGTACCTTCAAATTTAAAAACCCGACGTGAACACAAAAACAGTACTAGGACAATGATCTCAAACATAAGAAGATTAATGTGTGGACAGAAACCTAAACCTATCCCGAACGGACCATATTCCGGAATTTTGAAATAAATTATATTGGGCTTTTGTGTTTTTCTTTAACTCGCAAATTTTACAAATTCAACTTCGCGTTGGGCTTACGCTAAACGAGAGACCCATCAGAACCAAAGAGGTTAAACTTGTTTTGATAGGCAAAAATAACGTCTTTCCAATATGTTTCGTTTTTATTAACATGACTTTCAAAAAACTTCACTCTGATTTATCGATTACGGTTTGTTTCGAGCTGTCCGACCATGAAAATTAGTTTAACGTAGAATTTTTATTATTGTTTCAAGATTACAAGTACTGTTTCAATCTCTGTTGTCAATACCGGTACACTAATTGTTGATTTTTATTATACTCTCCCAACAAATTGCCACATAGCGTAATAGCTTAGTTCACATAACGTTACATATGTAAATGATCAGAATGATTCGTCCGTGCCGGCTGTAAATTGAGAAAAAAGTATTATATGATATCTCGATGCACCTTGGTACACATGCCCTTGGCACCATAAAAAGTCCGGTATTGTAGATAGGCGAAATTGGACAACATGTCCTTCGACAGTGTGAAAATAAGAGAAATCGGATGATAACCCTCCACTTGAACATTTTTTGAAAGTGCGATAACTAACTAACTAATCATATTAGAGATAGTAAATACAAAACGCAACAAATAAGCTGCGTAGGAGCCAATACCAAAGTTGGGCAAGATCAAAATAATAAAATTACTTTGACATTAGTATTTTGCGAAAATTGGCGACATGATATTTTACTTCAAATATATTTATGTTTCTGAGATATATTACTGAAACTCAGACTATATGTGGGTTGTGTTAATAAAACTCATATAGCGGCTAGTAACAGTGTATCCTTGAGCCTAAAATTAAGCAAATCGGGTGAATACTTCCCCCATATACCTAATACAAAGATTTTCAAACATCGGGATATTATTTGCCTTATCTGTTGATAAGGATGTGAGGTATCTCATTAAAAGTTTGCGAGAATGTTTTTCTGGTTCCAAAAATTGGAAAATCGGGTCAATAATAAACCTATCTCTCATATATATATGTACATATTATAAGAATTTCAGGCTTGCGGTTGGCTATATACCATAAACCATATGTACAGTGCCGGAAAAAAATTAACATACACCACCGGTTTTCATGAGAAACGGTTTACCACCACCTAAAGAAACGGTTAACAGTCAACTGGAAATCATTATCTTTTGACTTAAGTGAAGTATACCCTTCTACGATATTTAATGAATATACATCACACACTGAGCGATCACATTCAAGATAAAGTCTGATGGAATGACGAAAATTATTAGATGTATTATTTCCGATTTCAAACATTTTCGGCACTAAAGTACTTACATTTATCCCATGTTATACATTAACATAATTTTGTTCAAATACATATCTTGACATAGCTGACTCGGCTCCGTTTGGCTCGCAACAATATCTGCTACAATAAATAAAGCATTGTAAAACCACTAAACGCAAGTTGGCTTGCGTTGGAATATCAGCTAATGTTGTTGAAATTAGTTGAGCAGGTTGTTATATATAGCTCAGTGTCCAATTTTGACACCGGCTTCAATGAGACATCATGTAGGATATGAAGTTTAATACTTCTGACGTAGTTTTTTGCTCTTTTAGTAGTTTTCAACCTAACTCTTATACGGGGAGAGGGCGGAGTTATCATTCGATTTCTTTATTTTTCACAGTGTAGGAGATGTCAGTCGTTCCGAAGTTTGCCTATTATAGATGATATACCAGTTCGTATACATACACAATGTTCATGTACAAGTACATATGCACATTTGCTATTCAATTATAGAAGACAGTACATGAATTTGTTATAATTTGACCAACTTTTACAGATTATGCTAATTGAATCTGATTTTAAAATACCTCACTAATATACGAATTTACTTCCAATGGTATGAATGATGTGCTTTTACAAATAAGTCAATACGCCTGAAGGCTCGTAACGGAATCATACATATGAAATACAGAATTGTGCATAAATGCATGAAAAACAAACAACCACAAACATCCTCATAGTTAGTCTTAGAAATGTTATTAAAAACTGTAAAAATGCGGCAAACTCTGTTATCTGCAAAATAAACTTTACTGCAGATGCTTATTCAATTGATTTTTCACTACTAGTTAAAATACAGGCATCGGTACATTGGTTCATGGATCTAATTTAAGTACATGATTTGAGGTACTGTTTTACTAACTGTTATTTATAAAATTATTTATTAATATTATTATAATAAACTATGCAATACATTAAAAATATTATTAATAATAAACGCAGTAATGTTATTGCCGGTATAAGAATTCAACGGATTGTCCTTGAGGTTTAATTTTGAAAAAGATTGAAACATTTTACTCAAAATACTATTACAATAATTTTTTTGTTTTTTTAATTTTGAACACATGCTTATATTTAGAAAAATATTTTTTATTCATGATTTTTTTTTTTTTTATAAAATAATTGAGATATAAATTATTATATCGACACGTATTTTATATAGATTATATATATAAATGGTGTTTTTTTTAGAGGTATAGAACTTTAAATTGCAATAAAACAACGACGGATTATTTGATTGACATGAATTTTATTTATCCGAAAGATAATCTTGTGGCATTATATTTTAAATATGATTTCTGGCGTATGACCGCCACGGTTGGCTCGGATGTAGTCCAATCTAGACGTCCAATTTTCGACGACTTTTTCCAACATATGTGGCCGTATATCGGCATAACACGGCGAATGTTGTCTTCCAAATGGTTAAGCGTTTGTGGCTTAAGCGCATAGATCAATGACTTTACATAACACCACAGAAAGTAGTCTAGCGGTGTTAAATCACAAGATCTTGGAGGCCAATTCATAGGTCCAAAACGTGAAATTAGGCGGTCACCAAACGTGTCTTTCAATAAATCGATTGTGGCACGAGCTGTGTGCCATGTTACGCCGTCTTTTTGGAACCACAGCTCCAGCACAGGTTATTCAATTCAGGAAGGAAAAAGTTAGCAATCATGCCTCTATACTGATCACTATTGACTGTAACGTTCTGGCCATCAGAAGAAGAATAATTTTGAAGAAGTACGGACCAATGATTCCACTAGCCTATAAAGCGCACCAAACAGTCAGTTTTTCTGGATATAACGGTGTTTCGACATACACTTGAGGATTAGCTTCACTCCAAATGTGGGATTTTTGTTGTTGACGTCGCCATTCAACCAGAAGTGCGCTTCATCGCTACAAAAAACCAAAAGAACGTAGGGCGCGATACGTATTCCGCACAGAACAATTATTTTCGAAATAAAATTGCACTATTTGCAAGCGTTGTTCAGGTGTGAGTCTATTCATGATGAATTACCAAACCAAACTGAGAATAAATCACTTGACAGCTGTTAAGTCGGTCGCCATCTTGAACAGTAATGCCAATTTCAAGTTTTTTATCTCGACAAAAAAAAAATCCGTTATATAATATTAGTATACATAGATAGCACTATAACGACTCTGATGTTAGAGGCTGTTGTCTTGCTAATTTTGGGATGCTAAAACCAATTACAGCTTTTATCTGATAAATACCCTGAGAAGGGAAGGTCCTTCGCATTATAGATTTCTATTTTTTTCTTATTATCAGATAGAATAGTTCATCTCTCGCTTCCAACTATTTGAAAAAATATTTTGTATTGTAGAGTTGGCAGGAAATGGAATGTTCTTTAAAAAAGGTCATACACTTTTTTATTTGACAGGGTACCATCAAGAAATTTGGTATAGATTATTTCCTCAGGCATTGCTACTATCTCCAAAGATACTGTTTAAATTGGACCACTATATCATATACCTGCAATTTGAACAGACCGATCCAGAAAAAGATGTTTTTATATACTTTTTTGCTATGAAAAATGCACCTGTAAAGGGTATTATAAGTTTGAAGAAGTCGAAGTTAGCGTTGTTTCTTATTTTTTACCTCTCTTTGCAGTTTTAAAATGTTAATTAGCTGAAAATGATTATAAACGAACTTATATACGGTAGCAGATTATCTTCTTCGAGCAGTAGAACAAGATAACATTGATTTTAGCTTCAAAGTATCGTTATAATTTGACTTCGGAATAAAGGGTATTTTAGTATTCAAGCCATAGGATGTATGGGAAGACTGCTTTTGGTGGACTGCTTTTTATGCAACCTCAGAAGGAGGGGAATTGCGGAATACAACAGCCATTGCTACATAGGTAGCTGACGGTAGGTATAAAACGCAGGCGGTAGAGACTCCCGAATCTAAACCTCAATATGGGATTTGGGATGGTTGAGGAGCATCGAAAAGCTGAAGCTGAACGTCAAGTACGCGGACGACAGGCCGACTACGTCTAAAGCAGCGGCGGCAGCAAGTGAGATTGCGATACGACTCGCAGGAGCGTAGAAAAATAGTGGAGATAAGCAATTGGAAGCCCTCTTCTCAAGGAAGGACTCAGAGCCAAACGCACCCATGATCGTAATTTGATACAGCAGGTTGGTTTGGCGGTTACTGACATGGGTGAAGGAAGCTGTGAGAACACTTCTGAACCTGTGGAAAAACGCAGAACTGGATGTGGTGACTGCAGTAATATTCCATCGTTGCCTAAGGAGAAGGTCGTCATATCTCGCGTGGTACACCCGGAACATGCGCTGCGGTTACTACAACGTCTCTATCCGGACATGCGAACTAGCTACTGGAGGATATTGGGCGTGGGCAAACCTTTAAATGAATATGGAAGCCAAAGCAATGTCCGCCAGATTATTAGTCTGAAGCAAACGACATTTTCTACGCAAAGTTCATTAAGATGGTTTGTAGGAAGCGTGTTCCTTCGCCTAAAAAACCGCCACTCCGCCGACGGCAACAAAAACACGCTGGAGAAAGGATAAGTGGAGAAGGATCTCGGCTTAAAAGAGATCATGGCGACTTAACTTGTCCTGCAGGAGTTGGAGAAGGGGCCTACTCAGTATTCTGAGGGTTTAAAACAGGGAGCTTAAGGTAAACAAGGTGAACCTCCACAAAGAAGAACCACCTCCGCCGAGCTTCTGCTCAACCTAGAAAAAGGCGGCTACAATCGGGCATGGATAGCATCGGGTAAACGTTGCGAATAACAAGGTGACAACGGCGATATTGGTGGACAAAAATCTATATTCCAATAGGCTGGCGGCTACATTCAAGATTAGGAGGTAGGCGTTGGTGGTGTGCGCTGATGCCAGGCGATTTGGGACAGCTTCAACATCAATCAGAGAGGTGAGTCTCTACTTAACTTTATGTAACAAAGCTAATCTAGCGATAGCTAATCGTGATGAGGACCCACCTCCAGAAACGTCCTAGACATAACGCACCTGACCAGTAGAGATGCAATGGTAGAGAAGTAGAGGGTACTAAGCATACCGTCATTCTCTGGCCGTAGTTACGTCTACTAAGCTACTAAATACCTTGGGGTAGTCTTGGACAGCAAATTGCTGTGGAAGCACAATGTGGATGAAAGCGTAAAAAGGCCAGTAATACATTATATGCGTGTAGGAAAATGCTCGGCGCAACCTAGGGGCTTTCTCCCTCTCTTATGCACTGGTGCAACACAGCGATTCTGAGACCAATTCTGCTACGGTGCAGTAGTGCAGAAATCTGCCTACCGAAAGCCAATCGAAAGGATTCAGAGGCTCACTGCGCTGTGCATAACGGGAGTTCTGAGAACCAGTATATATATATATACATATAGTAGTAAATAGTATATCCGGAAAGCTGGCTAACATATACGTTATATACTACATTCCATTATTTGGTTAGGTATGTATATACCGACTTAATCCATTTTCTGTACCAACTTAGCAGCCATATCTCTTTGCTATTATAATAATAGTCTTCGGTTTCGCTGTGAAAATGGGCAATAAATATGGCGCTTCTTTTAGTCAATTAACTTTTCAAGTAGATTCAAATATAATAATAAAACTAAATAGAACAACGATTTGGGATTCGTAATTAATTAAAATAAACTAAAAAGATATTCGGAGTTATTAAGAATGATTGGACTTAACTGCAAACACGTAAAGTGGCGATTAAGTGATGTTGTAATGTAAATTTAAAAGACGGTCTTGTTTTATTTCTGCGGCTAGAGTAGGCCATCAGTTCTGTGCAAGACCAGCTCCCGACTGACATCGTACGGGTTTAGGTGTTACAAACAACAGCTAAGTGAAAATAACTATTGTACTATCGGCGACATATTGTGAAAGTATATTTATGTATCCTCGCTGTCTTAATTTTTACTAGGTTACGTCCCATGATGCGTCCGAAAATCCATAAATTCTTTGAAAAAGTTTGTTATTTTTATAAGAAGTAAACAAAAAAAAATTTAAAACTTACCGTCTATGTTAGTAAAGGTGTATGTTAGGAGTGCTTACTTATATTCTTCATGTTTTTGAAGATGTGCGATATGATTGAATATCCTCACATTATTTTAAGAGACATATAATATTCATTTCGCTTACGATTATATATTATATAATATAGGTCAAAACAAATAACTAATTACACACACCTTCAATGTATTATAATTTTAAACACAGCGAATAATCATTCTTTGTATTGATGTAAACTACATAAATTTTTTAAAACTTTCTGATGTGAAACATTGCAGGTTAACTATTTGGTATTAACGATAAATAAATAAAGACTGTATCCGCAAAATTATTGTATATTATAATTATGAACGACGACAAGTCTATGAGCCTTTTAGAATTCATGAACTAAATGATAACGGATTTTAGTCAAATTCGTTACTTGATATGTCTCGATTTCGTATCGACACGCGACTGCTTCGTTAAAAAGAAAACTTGAAACTAATCATGCGCGTTTTCCAAAATCACAATCACAGCTCAACGCATGAAGATAACTTTAAAGCACAAATTAACATATATTTATCTGTGGAGAACTTGCGGAATGTGAATTCATTTGCGCACAATCTCTGCGAATCACGAATTGCGAGCAATACCTACATCTCTTTAGTGGCATCAGCTATCTATTTTGCATTTCTAACTTTCTACAGTGGTGGCTAATGCAAAAATCTCACTTTGAAAGAATAAATAAAACGTACTCATACTAAACACTCTGTTAGACAATGTAAGCTCAGCATATATGTATGTATATACATACAATCAACGTAAGTGCATCGAGCTCTATACACAACTGTTATTTTATTTTAGTACACTCAGTTTGTATCAAAAAGTGTTCGACGAGGGTGGAATGGTGCATACTTTGTCGCCCACATAACACATATTTACTATGTGAATTGCACATATACATACATGTAAGCACATAATTATAAATTAATACATTATTGTTTGATAACGGAACTCGCACTTAACTCTCCATACTTTATTAAATTTATCGTTTTTCGGTCAATATAATACATAATTCTGTTTGTGACACTGAAAACGAATTTTATATTTTAAATTTCAATAATTCATCGACATCAACATTTTTTTGTTTTAGTATACTAGAATCGACATGTCCGGATTAAAAAGCGCGTTCAACAACAGTCTATATTTTCATTTCACATAGTCTAGGCTCACTGATAAGGTGGACGGTGACAAATGATGTGGATGTGCAATTAGTAAACAAATCCTATGATGACCTGTGTGGTGATCCCACTCATCCCAGTAACTATCAAATCAGTAATTAGTTAACTCAATTTAAAAGTGACAACAATTCGTTTCACATTCGTATGGTATTTATTCGTTCCACGTTTCATACGGAGCGTCCCAGTGTGTAGTAATTTTGTATAAGTGTCATAAATATATTTAACGAAAGCCAGGGATGCTATGAAAGCTGTTGATAATTTTAACGTGAAGGTGAAAAAGCATTTTGAAAAGTGCATAAATCGTTATAAACATCCCTGGAAAGTTATTAACATTTCAAAATAGAATAGATAAACTTAAAAGTCTGCTTGATATTTCTTTGCCTACAGAATTTGAAGTAGTTTTACTCAGACCTCTTGCCTTTTAATCAGTGATCTCAGATATCTATATTTAAATACTGTTCCATAATTAAATTGACCGAAAATTCTTGTTTTACATTGACTTTTATATTATCACCGAGTTTTACTCTAGACAGTCGTTATTGGATGTCATTTACATGTTTTAATGATTTAAAAACGTCTGGAAGTCTAGTTTTACATCTGGCCTCTTATAGTATTAGGTCAAGTAAAAAGTTCGTTCGGTTTTTATCTAAGAGATGGCGTTATTGTCCATAGTACTAGTGTTACGTGTCGCATCATGTCATAATATACGGCGCTGAAAACGTGTTTATTCGCGCTAAAAGCTTGTCTTTGACAGGTTTTGATTGATTTACTCAGTTCGTTGTGAGCGCTCGGCAAAGATGGACACCAACAAAGAGAAAATTCGCTATATTTTCCAATTTTTTTTCGATCAAAGCGAAAAAGCAGCCAAAGCGGCTGAAAACATTAATTTAGTTTATGGGCCCGATACTGTAAACGAACGTGTAGCACAAAAGTGATTTGTTAGGTTCCGTTCCGGTAATTTCGATGTCAAAGATGCACCACGCGTCGGGAGGCCTGTCGTCGAAAATTGCGATCAAATCATCGAAATAGTGGAAACAGACCGTCACGTGAGCACTTATTTAATTGCTGAGGAACTAAAGATAAGCCAGAAAACCGTTTGGAACCATTTGCATAACCTTGGATTCAAAAAGAAGCTCGATGTTTGGGTGTCACACGAACTAACGCAAAAAACATGATGTACCGAATTTCCATCTGCAAATCGCAACAAAATCGACCTGTTTCTGATGCGGATTGTGACTGGCGATGAAAAATGGGTCACTTATGACAACATCGAGCGCAAACGGTCGTGGTCAAAGCTCGGGGAAGCGGCCCAGATGGTGGCCAAGACCTGATTGACGGCCAGGAAGGTTTTGCTGTGTGTTTGGTGGGATGGGCAAGGAATCATCTACTGCGAGCTGCTTCCCTATGGCCAAATGCTCAATTCGGCCCTCTACTGCCGAATATATATTGGGGGCAGAGAAATGGAAAGGCTAATGCATTAGTTTTTGACATTGTTTAGGTATATTTGAGAACTTATTTTCGAGCAATTTTATAAATATATAAATCTAAACATAAGTTATATATAGAGTAAACTTTCGTTGTTGATTTACGTGAGTACCTGCCAGCGACGGCCTTACCTCACGGTGTTCAAAAACACAGCGTATCAATACAATGCGTTGATCAGCGCCCCAAACAATACGAGCTATTTGTAAGTATTTATTTGGATACCAGTGGCAGTGTGTCTGGGCACACACTACCATCTTGGTAAGATTCGAGGCCGACCTAAAACCTCTTCCGTTTTCGGGTACGGAACCCAGTTGCTTTTTGCAACTTCTTTTTAGAACTGAAAAAACAGTTAAGCTGAATTTTCAGTTCTTCCTGCATTTAGGTTTCAACCACAGCCACCACGAATCTCCCCAAAGGGGCCATAACCCAATGAGCAGATTGGACCGAAGTCCAAGGGCTTTCTGCTCCCCGTGGTACCAGAAAGTCTCCGGTAAGACTGCGTAGCCGAAACTACTGCCAGTTGAGCTACCCATTACTCAATGACTGGTGACATTTGTCGCTTGTACTTCAGATATCTTTTTATTTGCTTTTTCATTTAAAGTCTATAATATCATTTCAAGCTGAGTATTATAGCACTATTTCTGACATACTATGCTGATATTACTAAGCAAGGTACATAATAACAGTCATAGTGCATATTGGCTTTTAGTCGCCTCTTACAACAGGCATGCCTTACGGGTAAATTCTTACCCCTACCCGCAGGGGGAATATATAGAGTAAAGTCAGCCTGATGTCATTTTAGGCACAAATATACTGTTATTAGAAAAATACATTCTCTCAATTTCATTAGAATAACTCCAACATTGACCGATATATGTGGGATAAATTCAGCCGGAAGATCGAAAATATTTATATTAAGTATATATATATATATTTTCTTCGAATTTCAATAACATATCTCACAGATTGACTGATATTTTCGGCAAAACGTCAGCTATACGCACTGGGGTCTACATATGCGGTAAATGGGGGCCTGAACAGTTATGGCTCGATTTGGACTATTTTTAAACTCGAGATAGCATACCTCAAAGGCGCTATTTGTGCAAAGATTTTTCCGAATAAATTCATTGGTACTTGATTTGTGTACTGGAAAGAGAAACATTATATTGGGAAATGGCTGCGACCGACTAGTTTTGTTACTTCTGTGCATCAATTATGATGAACCGGATAAACAAGTATTGTTTTTAATATCATACCTAAATTTCGGAAAGTTATTACGAGTTTCTTTTATTAAACTGATTGCTTCCATTGAATTGCCACCGAAATTTCTAAATACTTTCATAATTCAATCCTTTGCACTAATTATAGTTTAAAAAGTTAACCACTGTACTCTGTGAAAAAAAATCAAGTTCCTAATATATCGACTATATTTCACAAAACTCATGCTGAGGATACATGTCTAAACTAATTTCAGAAAGATACATACATATGTATGCTTGTCTGTTCATGAAAAGTAGCTTAGCTTGGCGAAATATTATATAACACATAAATATTTAAAAAATTATATTTGGTCAAATATTTTTTGGGTAAAAAAAGAAAGATGCATTATTCATAAAAATTTGAATTGATGCTAATACACTGAATACATTAAATAGAAACCATTAAATTTTCTTAAGGTATATCGCGCAAACAAATTTAGACTATATTTATTTCCATAAAATGGAGAAAGCTTTCGAATAGACTTCGCATAAATTTTTCTATAACGATTAGAACGTTAATTTAAAATAGTGCGTCGCAATACTTATTAACTTTTAAAGCAATGGACAGATACATATTTGAGTACAGGTTTTAATGGTTCAGGGCAGTGTCATTCGTAAACTTCTCCATGAACATTTCTATAATAATCTTTCTAAAACCAAATTCCCTATTATCTTTGGTTGAGTTTATATAACATATTTGAGTTATCTATGTTGATTTTAATGAAAATTTCGCATTGCAGACATGAAGCAACATGTAGTAATGAAACTAGGGACTTATAATATAATTTAATACAATACTATATATGATTGTAATCCTTTCAGGGTTTCGTCAAATAATGAATGTTGAAACTTTTTGATATAACGTTTTGCCAACGCCTGGATATATTTCCCAAGGCTTTGATCTTAGAAAATTGCAAGAATATAAACTGTTCGGTTACGCCTTAAGTAGTTTAAATATTGTTTATGATAGTTACAGATATTTGCCCATTTCTTGCAATTAGCAAGACAATGCCTTGAAGCAAGCGTTTAGCTGGAGACAGTCTGTGAGATTTGTGTATTTCCGTTCATATCTGTATTACCCAAAGATAGATCAATAATTGTTTATTTTTGTATCCATTTTTTCAAGGTTCTTAACAAAGATATTGTTATACTTGTATGAAACCACCCACACCTGGTGCCAAGTACACAAATACCTATGATATAAATGTTTCCAATATCATCCATATTCAAGACAATTCCAGCAAACTATTAACCTTCACAAGTTTTCACTATACGAGTATATTGCGACAATTTTAACCTTCTTATATTACTTGAACTTAATGGAACCTGAATTCAACGTCAACATATGCAGAAAACTATATTAACATACGTACAGTGACTCAAAAAGTTGAATGAGAAAATGATAAAATAAATATATTTACTTTTGATATATTTCCACTTTATAATATTTAATTAAAAAATTATTATAATTATTAATTAATTCACCAATATTAAATTAAAGCATTAAAATTATAGTATAGACGATCAAAACATAAAAACGTAAGAACTTTGTTTTTTTTTTTGGTGTTGAAAATGATTCACATTTCGGTTTCGAGCTTTAATCGTGGTGAAACAAAAACCCATAGTAAAACGATTCATTCAATAATATATTTTATAGTGAACAAGAATAAATACATTTTTTTAAAATATCTTTAAACAATAGGCTTCCACCTCTTTTAGAAGACATACTACACCTTAATAGTCTAAGAGCCAGTGGATGGTAGACTGTATGTATTTTAAGAAAGGTGATTATGCTAAAATATTCTCCTATACCTACCTTACATTAGCTCGGGAGCCACTAAGCCCAGCGAAGGTAGCTATGACGTCACTAAGGTAATAAATATACGAAAATTAGGAGAGTTTCGAAAGTATTTTAACAAAGCTGCAGTTTGGTCATATTAAAGAGTACAGTGAATGCAGCGCCCAAAATTAATGGCATACCATTTTGTAAGTTATTACCTCGTGGCAGACGTTTTGAACAAAAAAAAAAAATTAAAAAGTAATCTGATTTTATACAATATATTATTTTTAAAACTTTTATTAGTTTATTTTTAAAACGGCAGACGTTTTCTCCAGTTTCAACAGTCTGTCAGACAGTAATACATATATTACTTGCGGTGTAAGTATAAGTATTACTACTGCAATCAATAGGTTTAATGTACATAACTCGCAAACCACTTATGCTAAACCAACCAAACTAGCTCAAAACAAGTATGTTTAGCGTTCCCTTTGAAATTGTAAAAATCGATGAAATCGCAGCCCATATTTAAGTGAAAATCTCGTGACCCGCTCAACCAAATTCTTTAGATACCATTATCCTGACATTCGGTGCAATACTACCCCTATCTCCCTAGGTATATGATATAATATATTGGTATTGAGATTTTTAAACTCCCGATTTTCTTTATACCGTATACCATATTTAAGTCAGTAAGACATCTTAGCAAAAAAAATAAATAAACAAGCGTATAATATTGGATATACCACAGTTTAAAGGGGGTTTCTATATTGCACTTTTTTTTTTGCATGTTCAGATAGACACATGTTTCAAGAATATGCTCTCAAATTTCGTTTTGAAGTCTGTTAAACAGTGTGAAAATGGGCGAAATTGGACTACAACCAAGCTTACTTTCCATATGAAAAAAGTTTAAATTCCATCAGCTTTTATTTTTGCTAGTTACGGGTGTATAAAACACCCGAAATTAGTTCTTCCTTACTTGTGTTATGAAAGATGTCCCAAAAGTATTTGGTAATATTGGGCAAGTTTTCACCCGATTATATTCATTATAATTACAAAAAGAAACACACTCTTTCATTTTCATTAGTAGGAAAATTAGGATAATGTTATGTACTGAATTTGGTTGCAATTTGTAGAGCAGGTCCCGAGTATGGGTTTATTATTAAAAACTAAACTAAGTTCTGGTGTAACCGAACATTTATACTCTCACAATGTTGTTGAAAATATTTGTTTTGGGCGAATTTGGTCAATTTAACTTGATTGATTTAGAAGATGTGTGTGTATATTAAATTAAAGGGCGGACCAAGCCCACTTTTTCACAGATACTCCTACCTAAGCAATCCTTTGCACTTAATAACAGTTTTTTAATCATATTTTGGAGCTTAGTTATGACACTTTATAAGTTTTCGTTTAGTGGCATTTGTGGGTGTCGCTTGCACGGGCAGACAGTCATCATTTATATATACATAACATATATCTCTCTATTATATATAAAACTTTTCTGCTGCTGTCAACTAACATAAGAGCGAGCTAGCTCGCGCTCGGCGGGGGGCGGACGTAGGCAAGCGAGCGAAGCGAGCGTCCCGGAGCCCAGCGGAGGGCGCCTAGTGAATATATATAAAAATAAGCGAGATATTGTAGATATAAGATTATATGTGTATATTTAGGGTGTAGTGCAGGTCGCCTCCGAGTTTTTGCATCCTGAGTAACACTAAATGACACTGTCTTTCAACTCCTGGACTCGAAATTACCTTTTAATAATAACCCAACGATTACCCTCCTTCCGCCCAACCGACGCGAGGGGCGCAATCCGCATACGTGCGGAACTAGCCGAGTCAGAAAAGGCAAGAGAATTTTGGTGAAACAAAAACCCATAGTAAAACGATTCATTCAATAATATATTTTATAGTGAACAAGAATAAATACATTTTTTTAAAATATCTTTAAACAATAGGCTTCCACCTCTTTTAGAAGACATACTACACCTTAATAGTCTAAGAGCCAGTGGATGGTAGACTGTAAGTTATTACCTCGTGGCAGACGTTTTGAACAAAAAAAAAAAATTAAAAAGTAATCTGATTTTATACAATATATTATTTTTAAAACTTTTATTAGTTTATTTTTAAAACGGCAGACGTTTTCTCCAGTTTCAACAGTCTGTCAGACAGTAATACATATATTACTTGCGGTGTAAGTATAAGTATTACTACTGCAATCAATAGGTTTAATGTACATAACTCGCAAACCACTTATGCTAAACCAACCAAACTAGCTCAAAACAAGTATGTTTAGCGTTCCCTTTGAAATTGTAAAAATCGATGAAATCGGATTATAATTCCGCCCCCTTTGCGTATAACGGTTATGTTGAAAACTACTAAAAGTGCGATAACTCAATAATTGAAAGTGTAAGACACACTAAATTTTAAACACAAAATGATATAAAAAAGCTATAAAGGAGCCCATATTTAAGTGAAAATCTCGTGACCCGCTCAACCAAATTCTTTAGATACCATTATCCTGACATTCGGTGCAATACTACCCCTATCTCCCTAGGTATATGATATAATATATTGGTATTGAGATTTTTAAACTCCCGATTTTCTTTATACCGTATACCATATTTAAGTCAGTAAGACATCTTAGCAAAAAAAATAAATAAACAAGCGTATAATATTGGATATACCACAGTTTAAATGGGGTTTCTATATTGCACTTTTTTTTTGCATGTTCAGATAGACACATGTTTCAAGAATATGCTCTCAAATTTCGTTTTGAAGTCTGTTAAACAGTGTGAAAATGGGCGAAATTGGACTACAACCAAGCTTACTTTCCATATGAAAAAAGTTTAAATTCCATCAGCTTTTATTTTTGCTAGTTACGGGTGTATAAAACACCCGAAATTAGTTCTTCCTTACTTGTGTTATGAAAGATGTCCCAAAAGTATTTGGTAATATTGGGCAAGTTTTCACCCGATTATATTCATTATAATTACAAAAAGAAACACACTCTTTCATTTTCATTAGTAGGAAAATTAGGATAATGTTATGTACTGAATTTGGTTGCAATTTGTAGAGCAGGTCCCGAGATATGGGTTTATTATTAAAAACTAAGCTAAGTTCTGGTGTAACCGAACATTTATACTCTCACAATGTTGTTGAAAATATTTGTTTTGGGCGAATTTGGTCAATTTAACTTGATTGATTTAGAAGATGTGTGTGTATATTAAATTAAAGGGCGGACCAAGCCCACTTTTTCACAGATACTCCTACCCAAGCAATCCTTTGCACTTAATAACAGTTTTTTAATCATATTTTGGAGCTTAGTTATGACACTTTATAAGTTTTCGTTTAGTGGCATTTGTGGGTGTCGCTTGCACGGGCAGACAGTCATCATTTATATATACATAACATATATCTCTCTATTATATATAAAACTTTTCTGCTGCTGTCAACTAACATAAGAGCGAGCTAGCTCGCGCTCGGCGGGGGGCGGACGCTGGGCTCCGGGACGCTCGCTTCGCTCGCTCGCCTAGTGTATATATATAAAAATAAGCGAGATATTGTAGATATAAGATTATATGTGTATATTTAGGGTGTAGTGCAGGTCGCCTCCGAGTTTTTGCATCCTGAGTAACACTAAATGACCTGTGGCCTTCACTGTCTTTCAACTCCTGGACTCGAAATTACCTTTTAATAATAACCCAACGATTACCCTCCTCCCGCCCAACCGACGCGAGGGGCGCAATCCGCATACGTGCGGAATTAGCCGAGTCAGAAAAGGCAAGAGAGTTTTTTAAGTGTTGAGATCTAAAACTGCTCAGCTACAGAAACAAAAATTTCAACAGCTAAGATCTAAAGTTACAATATAATAAATTGTTACATTTTCATTTATTAAGAGAAAACAATAAAGTCTTTTTAATTTTGAAAAGTGAGTCAGATAAGTCAAATGTGCTGGAATGAGAATTAAAATCATGACATATACGGCGGAATGGCTCCTTTAGTTCAAAATTTGATCTACAGGATTTTAGCAATAAAGGTCTAAACTGCCTCGAAAGGCGAACCGGGATATTAAATTTAATTTCAGACAGGAGAAAAGAACTGCAAACAGTTCCATTCAAAAGTTTCACTAAGAATATTATGCCAAGCATTTCCCTACGACTAGAAAGTGTAGGTAGATTAATAAGTTTTAAACGACTAGTGTATGGAGGTAGACTTACCCTAGCATCCCATCGGAAATGCGCTAAGGCGAAAAGTGAAACTTGTTTTTGAACCGACTCTAACTTGTCAGAATGGATTTGGTAGCTAGGGTTCCATACCACAGAGCCATATTCCAATATAGGTCTAACCAAAGTTGTATAAAGTGTTTTAGTAATATACGGATCTCTAAATTCTTTAGACCAACGTTTAACAAAACTGACGACAGCTTTTGCTTTCAAGACCATGGTATCAATATGAAGACTAAAATTAAGCTTAGGGTCCATATTAACTCCCAAATCAACATAGTTAACAACTTGCTCTAGAATATGGTGTTTTATTACATAAGAAGAGGGGTGCACAGATCTACCGGAAAAGCACATCGTCTTACATTTATTCAGATTCAATGGCAAATCATTTCTATCACACCATGCAACCAAATTGTTTAAGTCTGTTTGCAACAGACACCTTTCCTCAGTTGAAGTGTATGATTTAAAAAGCTTTACGTCGTCAGCGTATAATAAAATTTTTGAGAATTCTATTACTGAAGAGATATCGTTAATAAGCAACAAAAACAGAATCGGACCAAGATGACCTTGCGGAACACCTGAAGAAACATTAATTGTATCTGAAGGTGTATCCTCAAATATCACTCGTTGTGTTCTATTATAAAGATAGGAAGATACCCATTGAAGGAATCTTGGCTAAAAGCCCAGCAGATCAATTTTATGTATGAGAATCGAGATATTTACTTTATCGAAAGCTTTGCTAAAGTCTGTGTATATAACATCCGTATGCTTATGTTCCCTAAATCCCAATGATACATGGTTTACGAATTCAAGTAAGTTTGTTATAGTCGAATTCACTTTACGAAATCCATGCTGAGATGAGGAAATTAACGGAGAAATCGAAAAGGTTATATGGTCAGTGATGATAGCTTCAAAAAGTTTAGGTATAACTGATAGTCTTGCGATACCTCTATAGATTTCAATGTTGGATCTAAATCCACTTTTATGCAAAGGGATTATAAATGACTGTTTCCATATTGAAGGAAATATACCGTGCTTAAGAGAGGAATTAAATATCCTTGTCAAAGGTAAGTAAATATATTTGGCACTATTTTTTAGGAAGCATGAGGGTATCATGTCTGGGCCATAACTAAAAGATGGTTTTAACTTATTTAAATTTAATAGGACGTCTTCTTCAGAAATAATTGGAGCGTTAATTAAAGTATTCGAACACAGCACTTGCTGATAAGAAAAAGTTTTGGAAGAATTATTACAGTAGTTTGACTTGAAAAATTCTGCAAACATATTGGATATAATATCATTGTCACTTGAAATGATAGATTTGTATTTCATTGCGGACGGAAATTCGGAAATCCTGCGTTTGGAGTTGACGAAATCATAAAACGTTTTTGGATTACTTACAATATTTTTTTTTACTTTATTTAAGTAATTATTATAACATTTTTTGTTTAGGTCAAAATATTGTCGACGCAATAGAGAATATTTAGAATAGTCGACAAGTGAACCGGTTTTTTTAAAATGTTTAAAGGCTCGAGTTTTTCTGTTTTTCAATTTATATAACTCTTTCAAAAACCACGGACTTATACTTTTGCTTTTATTAACAATTACAATTGGAACATACTTTTCAAATAATTTCATAATAATGTTATTAAAATGAGAGACACTCAATTCAATGTTACCATTATAATTAGGCCATGTTATTGTAGAAAGTTCTGTATTTAACTTTTTAAAATTAGCTTTTGCAAAGTTAAACCGAGTACAGAAGCACGAAGTTTGATGATTATTATCCCGTACAATGCCTGAGATTTCGACAGATATTTCCAAAGCAGGATGATATGAGTCCTCTGGTAGAACAAGAGGATTACTCTGAATAACGGAACACTTTGCAGAGGTATCAACGTATACTAAATCTAAGCATTTACCAAATTTATTCGGAATCAAATTAATTTGGTTCAGACCCAACTCGGACATTTTTTCGAAAAACTCATTAAAACATGACCGATTGCAAATCGGCACGATATAGTCATCGAAAGGTTTCCACGAAGCACACGGTAAATTGAAATCACCTAACCCAATTATTGAATCTGCATTATTTGCCATCGAGGTAGCACTATTTATTAAAGAAGCATGCTGCATGTATACAGATAAGTCCGAATGGGGTGGTATATAAGATAGGGTTAAATAAGTAAAGCAACTATTAACGTATACTCTAATACATTTAAATTCAAATGAGTCGGTCCCTGGAACAAGAATATTTTCAGATGGGATAGAGGAATGCACGGCAAATATAACACCTCCACCGATTCTGTTCAGTCGATCACATCTAAAAATTTGAAATTCGCTGTTTAAAATCTCATTATCAAAAATGTGAGGTTTTAACCAAGTTTCTGTAAATCCAATTATATGAAAATTAAAATTGGAACTGTTCAAATACAAGTCAGTTAATTTTTTCTTAAGACCTCTAACATTTTGATAATAAATGCTTAGCGAATTTCTATCAATCAGTTTTTTATATCGGTGGTGGCTTTTGGTAATTTAACAATGTTTTCATCACTTTAACTTCTAAGTTTAGGTTTAAATTCGCGTACAAAAGCCCCAGGTAGCCAGAATGAACTATCTAAGACCTTTTTGAATGTTTCAAGAGATACGTCTATTTTAAACGATGATATACTTCTATCATAATTGCAGTTAAATTTACGTATATTGATATTATCAATTTTTAAACGTGACGAAATGTAAGATTTAATGTCCTCCACCATGGTATCTTTGGCAAGTCTCGAAATAAATATAGACTTTTTAAGTGGAATAACTATCAAATTATTAACTGATGCTACTAAGTTAATAGGGGGAGCCTCTGGAATTGTGAGACACTTATTACTATTAGATAGAGCTTTTGGGGAGAAGAGAGATTTATTAGGTCATTGGGAGGAGACGTTCTTTTCTGAACAGAAGAACTAAGTGTTACTTCATCGGAAGGACGTTTACGCTTAGGAGCAGGTTTAAAGGATTCGTGAGAATCATTCAGCCACTTAAAAGATTTGAACAATTTTTCATAGTGCCTAATTTTTTCAGTGAGGGTTACAAGATCACGACCGATTTCGTTAAAGCCATTGCGTGTCTCCCTATAAACTTTAAATAGATCTACAATTTAAACAGGACCAACGCAATCCCTTACAGTCGAGAATAGATAAAGTGTGTTAATAAAATATTAATAATAATAAATTCAATTAAGAACAATTTTTTTTTCATCAAAGTTTAAAACCAAGACAATTTGAAAAAGCAATATAGCAAGCAGTTTTAGAAACACTGTAACAAATAAAAAGCTAAACGCAACACAGCTGTGAATAAAGAAGTAAATAAGATAAACAAAGAGAGAAAATAGAATAAAATAAAACAAAATGAAACAAAAAGCTGACTCGGCACCAAAAATTTGAAAGTTTCAACTTTTTAATACCGCACAAAACTTAAGAACATTTAATACTTATCATGAAACTGAGAGTTAAATCACTAAAAATTGTATTAACACGGTAAAAAAATCAATTAAACTTCAAGAATTTTTTAAAATAAAAACACAAATGTACACAGCCAAAAAATTACAGCTTAAGAGCTTGAAGTGTTGCCAATAGTATTGTTTTGAACTGGATCATGAGTTGGATTAGCTCTGCAGGGTTTTAGGTACAGTATAAGACTCCGTCAAATACTGGTACTCATCATCGCAATTAATTTCCCGGCCGAAAGTGGCCTCGCCATCAACCCAAATAAAACTGAGATTGTTTTATTTACTAGGAGATATAAGATCTCGGAAGCACCACTGCCGCGAATGGGAAGCAATCGCTTGTAATAGGTGCGGTCTCTATAGTCAAGCCTATATTGTTATATGAAGTCTTTGTGTAATGGAGGGCTCTAAAAAGACCACACTTGCAAGGAAATTTGAGAGCGGTTAACGAGTGGCGCTCATCAGCATGTGTGCTGCACTAAGGTCCAATTCCAACGATGATTCTCTCACTAACCTGCTATTACGGCTGAGTCACTTTGTGATAAGACTAGTATGGGTGCCGGGATATAGCGAAATCACAGGTAACTGTGAAGATGATGAGCTAGGAAGGAAAGGTACACTAGCGCCGCAGGAGCTTGGCCAGTGTTGGTCTAACATCACTTCATGCGCTGTCGCAAGAACCTTTTTGCCCAAGACCGAGCGATCTAGTGAGCGCTTTGTCCTCTGTAAGGCTAGCTTCCCCCTAGTTATGGGGTTCTAACAGGCCATTACCTTTACGGTGTCCATGCTGTAAGGTTGCAAATATAACCGGCCGCCAGCTGCAAAAGCTATATGAAAGAAAACGAAATGAAATCATCCCAATCCTTCCTTTTAAACACTTGATAGCGCATATATATATACAATATATAAATAGTATAATGTCGGTAGATGAACAGACAGACAGTCTGTTACAAGAGGGCATTATAGGAGCGGGATCGCACACACGGGGATCACGCTTATTTACCACATAATTTTGAGCTTCATTCAAAAATTTGCTTACAAATTCACTATCTTATATACCCACTTCAAAAACATTTTTTTGTCCAGGGGATACTTTATTTTGATCAATTATCGTTTTATTAGTATTGATAGTCATGATTAGGGTTCTGCGCCCCTTTTACACGCATACAGACATCACGTGGTCTCCACTTTCAGGTTACTTACTGAAAATATTTACTCTGTGAAAGTCTTCTTTTGCGTTTCAAAAATAATTGGCGTGCCCTCAGAAATAATGATGGCGCCAAATTCTTAGAAATCTGTACAATCTACCAGTGGAAGTGCAAGGGATGATAAAAGTTCTATGTCAAAACTATCTTCCCCAAATAGACTCAGGAATTTAATACGTGATCAATTTAGAAACAATAAAGCCAAAGCGTTGGATGTGGAAGGAGGATACTGTTTTAATTACATTTGTAGAACATTTCTGAAAAAAAAATGTTCGTTGGTAACCAAGAACCAACTTATGAAAAAATTGTGCAAAATGTACTCACAAACTTTAAGATTATACGAGCAAATATATGTAACAAATTAGACCTTATCCGCAATCATCGGGAAAAAAGTTCGGATAATTAAAATTTTTAAAAAAGATCGATCGATTATAATCCGATTGATCGATACTTCGATTTATCCATTCGTTTCAAAATAAATTATAAATCTATTTTTAATTTTTGTAATGTTAAATGAAAACAAAGATTTAAAAATAAACGAGACCAAATCCTTTAAAATCATCGACAGGGTCATGAGCTGTGAACACAAATATATCGCTCTTATATCTAATGCAACAAAACTAATGTAGACCTGTGTAATCAATATATGTATACCTATACTTGTACAAGTGTCAAAAATTTTTTGTCATGACAATATTTTTATTATTATATTATTAATCAAAATTTAATTTGCAAACAATATGAACCTATATTGCAATATTGTATTTTGCAAAATTTTGTTTTTTATACTTGTACTTTGTTGTGTTTTAAATAATATTTAATATTGCTAAAGAACTGCATATTTTATACTCTGGCAACATGTTGCAACAGAGAGTATATTATACATATATGTTCGCTTAACGGTTGTTTGTATCACTTAAAAATAATCGAGTTAGATATGGGGTTATATAGTTATATAAATGATCTGGATGACGAGAAATCCGAATGTCTGTCTGTCCAAGCCATCTGTGTAAGCGGTAAATATAGTCAAAATTTAGATATTTTGAGAAACTTAGTACACTTGCTTCTTGGCTCTATTAGAAGTTGGTATTGCAGATGGGCGTAATCGGACCTTTGCCACCCCCACAAAATGCACAATATGATACAAGGCTATTATTTGGTACAACGAATTGCATTACGGAGTGGCATCTATGGTAAAAAAAAAGTTGATTATACACCGCATATATCGGTAAATGTGTGAGTTATCTTAATAAAATTGAGAGAGCGTGTTTTTCTAATAATGTAATGTATTTTTGAGCCTGAAATGGATAAAATCGGGTGACAACTTGCCCTAGGCCCCATATAACTAAAAACCGTAAGCATTTGATGGTATTTTCCGGGCTTTGATCCTTGCAAGTTACAAGAGTATCAAATTTTCGGTTCCCCCGAGCTTAGCCCTTTCTTACTTAATGTTTTTATTATTAAAAACTTTTTAAAAAAATGTTACATCTCATGTTAAGTACCAAAAAAGCTCTGCACCCTTGGTTGTGGCACTTAACCGATATAGACTGTTTTTTTTTTTTTTGTTAAATTGGTATGTTTTGAGTACACAAAGTGCATATAGGCATTAGAGAGTTATTTAATTAAGTTTATGTATATTTGGATATACATAGTGTAGTAGGCTTAGGGCAACATTAGCAACAGGCGCATGCGGGTGAGTAGCGAGTGCTTTTAGTTTTGAATAAATCGTCGAAGCTGTCACAATAAGTAGGTAGATGGGTAGAGTGGCTGTCTGACGACGCATACATACTTGTAGTGATACCACCGGATCTAATGTTCCCTCACTCTATTGACATATATGTGTATGTCAAGGCACAATACCACACATTTAGTTATATAACATAACATAACTTTTTGTGTCACTACATGTTTTTTTTCCAAAAGGGCCTTTTTGTGAGGTTCGAATGATCATATTAAAAACAATACACAATTTATGCACATAGCGCGGAGGATTGATTTCGAATTGATTGAGGCAAAATATTTTGTGAGTGTGAGTAGTGTTCCCAGGTATGGTGGGTAGTATTGTATTAAGGTGCGCTAGTCTTGTGGCGATTATTGTGGTGTGTAAATGTATGTATGTAGACTTATCTCATTTAAAGAGTTCGGTTACATCAGAACTTAGTCCTTCCTTACTTGTTAGATTTACTTTTGTTTCCGTTATTTTTTAAACCAAATATGAAATACTATTATTTTTTTGAACAACGAATTTTCGAGTCTAATCTTTTTTCTTAATTGAAAAAATTTTCAGGTTATATAGAACAAAGAACTCCCAGATTGTTACTTCTCTTCCAGTTTGCCCGTTTCGCTTCTAAATGCGTTTATAAGTTGCAAATAAATTCAGAAGTTTTCTTTACATTACGTCTTTAGATTGAGGAATTTCAGCATTGACCAAGCTCATATTGTTCACTACCTTGTCCCTTAAAACAAATATTTTATGCTTTCAGCAGAAAACTCCTACTCCATGTCGAGCCGGCATCTGATGAGGAGCTTGGTGAATTTTTTATTTAGAAAATATCTAAAATCCGCACATACAACCTATAATAAAGAAAGAATCCAACTAATAATAAATTATCCTGATTTTAAGAGAAACGATTTAAATACAAATATATCGTTTTATAACAAAGCTAAGAAACCTTTTGTTGCACGGAATTCAATGTAAATTGAGTCGTTATTTGAAATTTCGCTTCGCACTGATTTTGTCAGTTACTTTTAGCTGGTTTATTTTTGGCCACACGCCATTTTTGATATTAGCCGTTCAAAGTTGACTTATCTCCATCAAGGAACATGTTTGAGATAAAAATGAGGGAATATGGAAGAGTGTCGCATTATGTCATCCTTGGTCCAGCGACATAACATCTCCGCTAAGGGAAAGGTGCCCTGCACGAAATTTTTTGCCATTATAAATGCTTTACGATGTTATGAATTACATTTTGTGCTTACTTTATTTAAATACAAGAAAAATAAGGCTTTTAAGGTCCAGTATATTTATTTTAATCGCATAATATATAAAATCACAATCATCATAAAAAACCAGGAAGCGCGAAAGTACTTTTTTAACCAGGGAATGAAAAAGATTCACAAAATTTAAGGTAACATATTTCTCAATGGGTGCCTGTCTTGTCCTGCTTACCTACATAGTCGCAGTTACTCTCATGCCGACCAGAATAAATGAATGTCGGTATGTCAGAATGCACGCTTTGCTTTCTGTGCTACTTGTTAATAAAAACAAGAGATAGCGTTAACTTCGGCTGCTCCCCGTTATCTGATATGGTTAACATTTTTCTCTGGGGAATATTTATTAATTTGCGGAAGCTAAAAAGCGGCATAAATATAAAACTTAATTGTTCTTATAATTGCTAATAATACACGCGCCTTTAATAATCTATATTAAAAATAACTGATTTTATTTCGAAAAAATATGAAAGTTATAGGTATAACCAGTGTTTTGGGGTATTATTTCCACAAATTTTATGAAAATAATAATTAACAATAATTTTCCGATCACAGTCAACCATCTTAGACGCTAATAGAAATTCAACCCCCAAGCAACCTGTCAATTCTCCATAGATCCCTTTCAGCTTTGACTTTGTTTACATCCTGTCAGCTGATAGTTTCTCTACTCCCACTTTAACATGGTTCCGACGCTTCGTCGTCGCGCAAGCAACCGTCAATCCTTCGACAAATTGGGCTTTACAAAGCCATTTCAAGTGAAGAATAATTGCGCTTCCTATGAATCTTAAAAATGTACGTATTAATATTAGATATATCTCACTAATTAAATGCATATATATAATTCTACCAATTTATTTCATCATATTTGAATTTAAAAAAAAATTGATTTCTGTAAAAATTGGGCCATACAAACTTCTCAAAAATATGAATTGAAATTTGACATGAAAACAAACAAGCACGGAAGGGCTAAGTTCGGCTGTAACCGCACATTTTATACTCTTGCAACTTGCAAGAATAAAAGCCCGGGAAAAGGTGGTAAAACTTTATATTAAAAAATGTTGCAAAAGAATTAAACATTCATTATTATTCGATGAAATCGTGATTACAATCAAATTTGGTATCATATTAACTTATTTTGAAGGTCACAGACCTCGTTATATTACTATATTTTTTCCCGTCAGCTAAAATTATATTAAAAAAACCTTCAACTGAGATATAGATATGGATGTGATATTAACTCGACCGAAAAGGCTAAATCTAATCTATATTTAGTTGATGTGGAAAACGTCAGTGGATCGAAATTCATTAATGTACCTCACATACCATCACCAATCATATTTAGTAAAGTCAGCCGAATGTTCGACAATCCTGATATTAGTTATGTGGGGACTAGGTTAGGTTTTTGCCCGATTTTATCCATTTTATGCACAAGGATACTCTGTTATGAGTAAAACACACTCTTTTGATTGAAATAACTCACATATTTCCCGATATATGCGGTATTAAGTCACCCTGAAGTTCGAAAATCTTTATATTAGGTATATAGTGTATAAAGAAGTATTGACCTGGTTCAACCCATTTTTGACATTTAGACATACTATTATCCGGGAAGGATTATCTCCGAATTTCACTTATATATCTCACACATTGGCTAATATTTTCTGTAAAAAATCAACTATAGGCACTGCGGTCCACATATATTTGGTACCTAGGGGCTTGAATATTTTTGGTTAGATTTGGACAATTTTAAATTGTGTTATATGGGAAGTAGGCGTATTTGTAGTCCATATTCGTACTGTAATATAGGAATGTGCGAAGAATGTTATGTACTGAATTTAGTTGAAATGAAGAAGATCCCGGGGTTTTCTCAAAAAGGTGGGCGGTGTCACGCTCATTGTCCAATTTTTGTTTTGGCTCCTATAAAGCTTAATTGTATCATAATACGAGTATGTGTAAAATTCGAATTCCCTGACTTGTATATATTATATATTGAGTTATCGTACTTCTAGTAGTTTTAATCAAACCCGCTATATGGGGAGTGGGCGGCGTTACACTGTCGTTAGCGGTGTGAAAAGATTTGTCCTTAATGAATTTGGTTATTAAAGCCTTAGTGGTTTAGAAGATATGCACATTAAACATATTAGAAGGTGGATCCACGCCCACCTAAAAAAAAATATTAATGTAATATATTTGTTTTCGATAGATATCTCAATTTTTACTCAAATTACAGCTTGCACAAATGGACGGATGGACAGACAGTCACCGGGATTTCAACTCGTCTCTTCATCCTGATCATTTATGTATATATATCCCATTCGATTAGTTTGAGGTGATACAAACAACCGTTAGGTGAACAAAACTACTATACTCTTGCAACATGTTGAAACATTGTTGTTGTAGTAGCAACATGTTGCAAGAGTATAAAAATTTGAGCTTTGGCCATTGGTTGGCTATGTCAACGGAGTGTACATATTTACATACATATATTGCATGTAGACAAATTTATAAAGTTATGTCTATGGATCTCTCATATTTGTTTACATTCACACATAATTGTAGTATATGTATGTATACATATGTACCAGTTGGCATCGGGCTCACAATTCTGGCCAGTTCGATATTATAATTTCAAATTATTAATTTTCCATCCAAACTGTATACTTCTCTTGCATGCCAGTTGCTCGACCTGCTTGGCTAGAATAACTCGTTACTCAAGTTACAAATCTTCACTACAATAAATAAGTCTTTAACATATTAGATTCTTCGCTGACATATATATGTATATGTATGTATGTATGTATGTATAAATGATTATGATTCTGTTATCAGATTCCTGCCAGCCACGGCTAACCACATTATCAGAAATTTCAACACAATTATCCTATCTCATTTCTTAATCTCATTGAATGAGTGCAAATGAGTAAACATATTTATCATTAGTGTCCATAGAAAAATCACAAACAGAAAATAAAGATACGAATGACAAATGCAAGTAAGTTCAAAATTTTTTTGGAAAAATTATAAATTTGTGTTCAACAACGTTTTTATATTTTTTATCATCACAATCAACGAAGATGTCCTATGTATGGGATCTAAATCCACCGGTTCGTCTCTCGGAGTGAGCCTATTTTATATTAGGATGGCTGGTATCCTGCTGATTTCCCGTTCCCGTTCCCGCTCATTCCCGTTGATCACCTTTTAGGGCAGCTTCACATTGATGGCCTTTACCCATGATGTAGGAATTATTTGGCTGTGTCAAGCCGCCGAGATAGCAGGGATGCATGATTTCAGATAAAATTTATCTGCCGTTAAGAGTTCTAAACTAAACTTCTTAATTGTGAAAAGTAAATAATTTAATATTATAATTTAGAATTATGCCTCGACTCAGATAAAATATATGTTTATTCAAAATAAAATATACGTGATAATAATGATATGTGTATGATGTGTTTAAACCCTCCAATCAGCCAACGAATAAAAAAACTAGAGCAGTGTGTTTTTTGTATGACAATGCTGAATGGGTGCAACAGGTCAATTCATGATCACACTAATACGTACGTGTGAGAAGAAAGTGATGAGGATTCACTAGTTTTTTAACCACTTTTGGCTGACAGTTTTTATTTGATATTGCCTTCTCCTTCTCCTGTTAACTTGTGAGAATTGATAATTTTCAAGTAAAATAGTGAATTTAATAAAATTAAACTATTTATTTTACCAGTATGATATTAATAAATGCTGGTAAATTTTAGAATAGCATCCCCCGAATTCGGAGATGAAATGGGTATGTACGGATAGAGGAGGTTCTCCAGAATAAGAAAATATATATAATATATACCACTGACTTATGGTTTTTGAGATTTTTGCATTCAGAGTTCAAAAGTGTAACTATTTTAAGTGCGTATTTCTTCGATTTATAATGAATTTTACATTTTATTTTTAACTTTTATATCCACTAACACTTCACTAATTGGTTTCTACACATTTATTTAATTTTAAATAGTGTAAAAATAACTTTAATTCAAAATTTAACTTTTGTTCTATTCATTTTATTGACACAATAACTAACAAATAATAAGTGTTACGTTATCTACAAAGGCACAAAAAGGAATAAAGAAAACAATACCAGGGTTTCCTCACTTCTTTCACGGAGAACTTCTTTTTTCAGAAAGAAAATTCTGAAAGAGTTTGCGTTACTTATCATACGATTATTAATTTTGTATTGATGGTATAATTCTTCATTATACTCTAGCAACCTCTTGCTACAGAGTATTATAGTTTTGTCACCTAACGGTTGTTTGTATCACCTAAAACTAATCGAGTTAGATATAGGGTTATATATATATAAATGATCAGGATGAAAAGACGAGTTGAAATCCGAGTGACTGTCTGTCCGTCCGTCCGTCTGTGCAAGCTATAACTTCAGTAAAAATTGAGATATCTTTATGAAACTTGGTTCACATGTTTCTTGGTACGGTAAGACGGTTGGTATTGCAGATGGGCATAATCGGACCACTGCCGCACCCACAAAACACCATTAATCAAAAACAAATAAATTGCCATAACTAAGCTCCACAATAAGATATAATACTGTTATTTGGTGCACAGGACTATATTGGAGAGGAGCATATGCAGTTTAAACTTTTTTTAAAATTGGGTGTGGTTCCGCCCTCTAATAGGTTCAATATGCATATCTCCTAAACCGCTAAAGCTATAATAACAAACTTCACTGAAAACAAATGTTTTGAGCACCTCTATCCATGGCATGAAAATGGAGGAAATCAAGTGGCAACCTCGCCCACTCCCCATATAACGGTACTGTTAAAAACTACTTACTTTGTTACAGCCGGAATAAATAAAGCACTAAACACGCCAGAGACATTAAATTTTATCTTTGGGATGGTATGAGATGATTTAATAGGAACCGCGTTCAAAATTAGACAGTGGGCGTGACACCTCCCAGTTTTAGGTGAAAACTCATATCTTGGGATCTACTTAACTGATTCCAAGCAAAGTCGGTACATAACAATCTCTTATATTTATAACTTAAAGTGCTAAAATGGTCGAAATCGGAATACAACCACACCTATTTCCCATATAACACCATTTTAAACTAAACCTGAATCTTTCACTTTCCACTATGCAAATCAAGCAAGAATGATTGTATCGGGGTAAAACTTTTCGTGAGTAGTGCGTTTAAAGTATGCCACCTTGTGACCAAAAATTGTCTAAATCAAACTAAAAGTATTCAAGTCCCTAAGTACTGAATTTGTTGACCCCAGTGCCTATAGTTGCCTTTTTACCAAAAATATCGGTCAATGTGTAAGACATTTAATTGAAATTCATATAATAAAATAAATAAATAAAACTCTCGATAATAGTATGTTTGTGTCAAAAAATTGGTTGAATCCGATCAATACTTCCTATAGCCCTGATATGCCTAATATAAAGATTCTTTATACCGCATATATCGGCCAATATGTGAGTTATCTGATGAATGAAAATTTTTCGTTCCTAAATTGGTGGAAACCGGGTGAAAAATTTACCTAGCCCTCATGTAACTAATATCATTATTTTCGTACATTCGTCTGACATTACTCCATTTAATTGGGGATGGTATGTGAGGTACTTTGATGAAACAGTGGGAGGATTTTATTGGTCTGTGGCATGTTAGGAGTATGTTTTATTGGTAAAAATTGATAAAATCGGACTATTACTACCCTCAACTTCCGTATACTACTTGTAATGCTTTTCGTTATTCTAACCACTTTTATGCCGAATATGTCGGTCAGTGAGAATTAATTGTTAATTGTTTTATATAAAAAATTGATTCAAAATATGTTCTCGAGTTTAGGTGAGCAATGTAAAATTAATATCTTCCTCTATTCTAAATATAGATATGATTTCCGGCTTTCGAACTGACTTTAAACCGTTCCGGTTGATCAAAATGTGATATTTTAACGAAATTAAGTGTATAAGATTTCTTAAAAATTATGTGGTTTGACGCTGAATTAAAATATAATTAGGATATACCTTGTTCTAAACCTCACACCTTCATATAATGAATTCCGATTCTATGGTTGACGTTTGCCCCATAAGATTATAATATAAAATTTAGTCACTTTGCTAGAGTGAATATCACATTCATACTTATGTACATTTCACTTCAAGCAATAAAACTGAGTGAGACTAAGTCTATGGCCTTTAATATTGTATAAGTCAAGAAGTAGTAGTAAATTCTCGGTTCCGTCCTAGTACCCATTATCGGGGATATATTGACCCTAGCTCCAATATATTTTATGTAACAAATTAAAACTTCCGTTTGGCTTTATACAAACGTAAAATATAAGATATAGGTACAATAGTTTTATGTCGAAAATGTAAAATCGGTCCTCGAATTTTCCCAGCTCACATGTACTGCTTATGGTATAATTTTTTTCGATAATTCAATGAACAGTTTTTCTTAAAAATAATGTGGTATATCGCTGCGTATGAATGAAATTGGTCGAGCCCTTTGTTTAAACCGTATAACCCGAATAAACTTATTTCCGCTCCTCTGGCACAACAGCAACCTCATATATATACAAGTATATATTAATGTTGAAGTCTTAAATTCTTGAATTCTTTCGCAACATTTTTATACTTTCGCAACATGTTGCAACAGAGTATAGTTTTGTTCACCAAACGGTGGTTTCTATCACCTAAAACTAATCGAGAAAGATATAGGTTTCTATATACATATATTTCTTCTAATATTTGGTGATAATCAGTGGATATGTAAATTTTCTCAGCCATCATGTTGAACTTATAACAAAATATATCAGACAACAATGTAAAAAAGTTTCATAGAGTGCTGTACTTTGTATAAAGCAAAAATATCTTTCTAGAAAAAATCGCATGAAATAATTATTAGTAGTGTAGTATCAAAAGGGCTAAACACCCTTTTTATGTGGTAATAGATAAACTGCGACCCCATCGGTTTAAATGCTACTGTCTATTATTTCGGTTTTGCGACACATTTTAATATGAAGGTCATCAGGTAAACTGTAAACTCAAGAAAATAATATTTTTACCCAGCGCCGTTGGCATCTTATAAAAGGTTTAGATATTAAGACAGAAAGAAGAAAATATACATACTTAATTATATGTAAGTTATTGTTAATTTAGCTTTCATGCAGTGGCGGATTTACTAACAGGCTGCCTAGGGCGGCAAATTTTGAAGGGCGACAGATTTCGCTCATACAATTGTTTTTATGTTCAGAGCAGTAAAAGAAAAACCAACGGTTCCAGCGAAGCTATAATACCCTTCACAAGTATAAAAGGTTCCTTAGAAGAACTTATAATGATTCGATCTGAACAATTTCTTCAGAGATTCTATAATTGCCTTGGATAATGAGCCGTTCGAAATTTCTTGAAGATATCTCGTCAAACGAAAAAGTTTTCCATGCAAGCACTTGATTTCGATCGGTCAGTTTGTGTGCCAGCTATATGGTATACTGATCCGATATGGGCCATTTCGACAAATGAACAGCTTCATGATAAGAAAAGGATATATGCTAAATTAACGATCGATATCTCAAAAACTGAGAGTCTACTTCGCGTATATACCGACGGACGGACAGACAGATGGACATGGCTAAATCAACTCAGTTCATCATACTGATCATTTATGTAGATATTTCATAGGGTCTCCGACGTTTGTTTCTGGGAGTTACAAACTTCGTGGCACACTTAATATACCCTGTTCAGAGTATAACAAGAAAAACCGGTAACTTCGGCTGCACCGAAACATGCTTCAAATATACAAAAAATTCCATACAAGAACTTGGTTTTGATTGGTCAGTTTGTATGGCAACTGCATGCTATAGTATCGCACTACTACATCTGAAATGATTGTGGACTAAAGTATCGAAATTTAGAGGCGGCAATGTTTAAATTTAAATGTTTCAATATTAATATTCTGGTTCAGAAATTCAGCTTTCTCTGTCAGACCTTTAATTGTAGAACTTCAGGAAGTCCTTACTTCTGAGTTATGCAATCAAAATGTGCTAATTGTTGGAGATTTCAACATTTGTTTAATGTCTACAGGGAATTCAATGGGAAATCTGCTCCAATAAAAAAACTTTAGTTCCCTGCTTGGTGTAGAATATTCAACTACACCAGCCGGTACACAAATAGATTGGGCATTTTCAAACATGACCTCCCATGTTATTTCAATTACTTTTGAGACAGTACTTGTATTTGTCTCTATTTCGAACTAAAGTTTTCAGACCTTTTTTATACTCTCGCAACCTGTTGCTACAGAGTATAATAGTTTTTTTCACCTCACGGTTGTTTGTATCACCTAAAACTAATCGAGTTAGATATAGGGTTATATATATATAAATGATCAGGATGAAGAGACGAGTTGAAATCCGGGTGACTGTCTGTCCGTCCGTCCGTCCGTGCAAGCTCTAACTTGAGTAAAAATTGAGATATCTTTATAAAGCTTGGTAGACATGTTTCTTGGTACCGGGAGACGGTTGGTATTGCAGATGGGCGTAATCGGACCACTGCCACGCCTACAAAACGCCATTAATCAAAAACAAATAAATTGCCATAACTAAGCTCCGTAATAAGATACAAGACTGTTATTTGGTACACAGGATCACATTAAGGAGGGGCATCAGCAGTTAATTTTTTTTAAGTGGGCGTGGTCCCACCCCTAATAGGATTAATGTGCATATCTCTTAAACCGCTGATGCTATATTAACAAAATTCACTGGAAGCAAATGTTTTTAGAACCTCTACCTACAGTATGAAAATAGTTGAAATCGGGTGGCAACTCCGCCCACTCCCCAAGTAACGGTACTGTTAAAAACTACTAAAAGTGCGATAAATCAAGCACGAAACACGCCAGGGAAAATAAATTTTATCTCTGGGATAGAATGAGATGACTTTATGGGAACCGCGTTAAAAATTAGACAGTGGGCGTGGCACAGCCCACTTTTAGGTGAAAACCCATATCTTGAGATCTGCTTAACCAATTTCAACAAAATTCGGTGCATAACGTTATTTTCATATTTCTATGTTAAATTGCGAAAATGGGCGAAATCGGACTTCCACCACGCCTATTTCCCATATAACACCATTTTCAATTCCATCTGATTCTTTCACTCTCCACTATGCATATCAAGCAACAATGATTACATCGGGGTAAAACTTTGCGTGAATAATACGTTTAAAATATGCCACCTTGTGACCAAAAATGTTCTAAATCGAACCAAAACTGTTCAGGCCCCTAAGTACTAAATATGTGGACCCCAGTGCCTACAGTTGACTTTCTACCGAAAATATCAGTCAATCCACAAAGAAATCTCAAACGAGTATACCATTTGACTTTGCGAGAGTATAAAATGTTCGGTTACATCCGAACTTAGCCCTTCCTTACTTGTTTTTTATTTATTTTTATTCGTTTGAAAAATATGGATCCCTTATTTTTTGTTTGCATGCAACCATTTTGTTATTGTATGAATAAATATATTTAACCAAACTTAAATATTGAATTAAAGTAAGTTTTGCACTATTTAATACAAATCAAATATGTAGAAACGAAATAGTGAAGTGTTAGTGGATATACAAATTTAAAAAAGAAGTGCAAAATTCATTATAAACCAAAGAAACACGCACTTTAAATAGTTGAATTTTTGAACTTTAACATAAATGCAAATATCTCAAAAGTCAGCAGCAACTAAATGCATTTATTTTCCTAATCTGAAGTGATTGCGGGGCACATTTGGCCATTTCTATTGGGGCACATTTGACATAAGTCTCTTGCAATACTTTTTAAAACAAAAAATTACGTAAATACATATCGTAATTGTACAGATATGGTAAGAAATTACAAAAGGAAAACAAACGGGTGAAACATCAGTGAAATTGATGTCAAAAAAGTGCTTTTCGACATAAGGCATAAGCGCGAAACGGCAATATCAGCCGCGGCTAAATGTAGAATAAAGAGAATTTTGTTATTCATGTGTTTAAAGAAATCAGACCCGATTACAGTGTTGTCTGACTCCGGAAATGAAGGCAACATTGACAATGAACCAATTTACCAGTCAAAATATTCACAAGGAAGGACGAAGAACAGCTTATTTAAAAAAAAGTAAAAAAAAAATGAATTTTATTCCAATGGGATGTCCTATGAGACACTTAGAAATTTCAATCAATTTCAAAATTGCAAATGCCACCTAGCTGGGAATATGCTAGAAGAGCTGGAGAAGATTGGCTTTATGGGTTTTTGAAACAAAATCCGTCACTCTCTCTACGCAAGCCTCAGAAAATAAGTACAGCTCGACTTTGAGGCAAAGACGTTCATAATCTAGACCACTCAGGTATAAAAACAGTAATGCAGTCGCCAAAAATGTAAATACCAACCTATATATTTGGTAGGCAGAAACACCCAGTTAAACCCCCCGAGGGTGCCGACTGGTAATATATACCACAGTTTCACGTGTTGTGAGGAATCTAGCTAAGGTCAGACTTCTTACCTGTGTATTCGTGGTTTCTCAATAACACAGAATACAGATAAAGAGCCTTTCCATGGTCGGGGGTACTAAAAAGGGCCTGACTGGGGACCCTTAAATAGCCCAGTCTTGAACGGAGCTTACGGATATCTGGCGCCCTCCTTAATAAGATAGCCTTCCTTCCGCAGAGGGTCTATGCGCAAGCGGACATACTTTTCCCAACACTCGTGGAACCAGATATGAGTCCAAACTTACATAATAATACTAAAAAACAAAACTGCAAAAGAGCCCAGTTCTCCAGTAAGAAAAGTTCGGAGCGAGCTCGAAAGCAACCAGCAATTGAACAGGAGCGAAGCTTGGCTCAGATGGTAAGGCAAGCAGTAGCACCAGAGGAAACCAGATCCAAACCCTGCAATCAAAACGCGACTGCTAAGCAGGGGTCCAGACTGTATGGTGCGAGTCACATCCAAGTATAGTCATGCACTTGGATGTCTCGCTATCCCGTATTACCTCTTTTACCAGCACATGCTCTTCGTCGTATGGCATATAACAAGACACCAACCGGTAACAAATTGTGCCTGTTTCCCAGCTTACTGCTGCTGTGTCGTGGTTGCTATAATGATGAAACATAAAAACGTTCAGGTTTTTTTTTCGCCATTATGCATGCTCTGATTTTACCTTCACAATTAGCCATATATTAGCAAAAAAAAGTTTTTGGAAATCTTTTTGTAATGATATCGAGAATACGGCGGAAGCGTCTTGCCTTAGACAAATAATGACACAATCGGTGCACAGTATTGGATATCTTCAGAAGGCAGACCCCAGCTTGACGGAATCTATCCGAAAGAGTCATTAGGCCTACTAATGGAAACCCGGTTCCCAGTTAGTTTTGAAAGCCATATTGAAGAGTATACACAAGACAGCGAAGCAGAAATAGACTACACTCCTATAGATGTAGTGTCAGAAAGTAACGTATTGGACAATAAAAAGCTTCCAGCCTTTCAAGTCGCCGGGGTCAGACGGTTTATTCCCGACTCATTTTCAGCAGTCGCTGAATTACATAATAGATTGGCTAGTAACCATTTTTAATGGGGGGTGCAATTAAACTAAGGGTATTCATAAGGTGTCATATTATCTTTTTTTTTGATGACTGTCATAACAACACTGTTGTTGTTTCCCATGAATGATTGAAATACGACAAATACAACACTGCTAGGTATGTTTTTAAAGTTAAATGAAGTTGAATAAACGTGAATTTTTGTATTCTTAATTTTTAACTATCAGCTGATGAAGTGTACAAATATTACACAATACGACATACAATGATTAAGCGGTGCTCACAAGTGTCGTATTTTTTAAGGCTATTGAAATACGACATAAGACGTAAGACAAAGCTTGTAAATTGCCTAACTATATTATTTGGCTATGGAGGGAAGTCAAAGTAATATACTCTTCCTAAAAACGTTGTAAAGGCTAATAGAAATACATATAAGAAACAAACTAAAACCAGAAAAGTTGGTTATTTCACAGCATGCGTATTCTAAAGGAAAATCTACAGAAACAACAAGCTTTGTGTTGGCGGAGATTGAAAAAAAATTGCCTTCTTAGATATAGAAGGAGCAATCAATAATATCCACCCTAGGGCTATACTGATCGCGTTTAAGGATCGGAACATCTCTGAACGTCTTACAAAATTAATTGAACAGATGCTCAAGAGCAGATCAATAATTTGAACGGTCGGAGCTTCAACGATGTGCAGATCGGTCCAAAGGGGTACACCTCAAGGAGGCGTGTTATCCCCACTTCTCTAGAACCTGACAATGTACAAGTTGCTGTTGGACTTAGAAAAGAAAGAAAAACATGTTGTGGCCTACGCTGACGATGTGGCACTTTCGGTTAGAGATAAATTCCCGAACACTCTCCTAACCTTATGCAAATAATTTTAGACGATATAAATTTTTGGGCCGTATCGTGCGGACTAAACTTAAATGCTAGTAAAACCGAGCTAGTATTGTTCACCAGGAAACACAATACTCCAGAAATTACGGAGCCAGTTATAAGTGGTAGTAGACTAACAATTGGAGATAAGGCAAGCTGCTTAGGACAAATCTTAGACAGGAAGCTTTCATGGAAACCAAACATAGATGCTAGAGTGAAGAAAGTAGCTACAGCACCCTACACCTGCAAAAGGATGGTGGGCCCCAAATGGGGGCTACCACTTCGGATAGCTTATTGGCTCTACACAGTAGTTGGTAGACCAATCATGACATATGGTAAACTCCACTCCCCATATAACGGTACTGTTAAAAACTACTTACTTTGTTGATATGAGATGATTTAATAGGAACCGCGTTCAAAATTAGACAGTGGGCGTGACACCTCCCAGTTTTAGGTGAAAACTCAGATCTTGGGATCTACTTAACTGATTTCAACCAAAGTCGGTACATAACAATCTCTTATATTTATAACTTATAGTGCTAAAATGGGCGAAATCGGAATACAACCACACCTATTTCCCATATAACACCATTTTAAACTAAACCTGAATCTTTCACTTTCCACTATGCAAATCAAGCAAGAATGATTGTATCGGGGTAAAACTTTTCGTGAGTAGTGCGTTTAAAGTATGCCACCTTGTGACCAAAAATTGTCTAAATCAAACTAAAAGTATTCAAGTCCCTAAGTACTGAATTTGTTGACCCCAGTGCCTATAGTTGCCTTTTTACCAAAAATATCGGTCAATGTGTAAGACATTTAATTGAAATTCATATAATAAAATAAATAAATAAAACTCTCGATAATAGTAAGTTTGTGTCAAAAAATTGGTTGAATCCGATCAATACTTCCTATAGCCCTGATATGCCTAATATAAAGATTTTTGAACTTCCGGGTGACTTTATACCGCATATATCGGCCAATATGTGAGTTATCTCAATGAAAATATTTTCGTTCCTAAATTGGTGGAAACCGGGTGAAAAATTTACCTAGCCCCCATGTAACTAATATCATTCGTACATTCGTCTGACTTTACTCCATTTAATTGGGGATGGTATGTGAGGTACTTTGATGAAACAGTGGGAGGATTTTATTGGTCTGTGGCATGTTAGTAGTATGTTTTATTGGTAAAAATTGATAAAATCGGACTATTACTACCCTCAACTTCCGTATACTACTTGTAATGCTTTTCGTTATTCTAACCACTTTTATGCCGAATATGTCGGTCAGTGAGAATTAATTGTCTTTTTATATAAAAAATTGATTCAAAATATGTTCTCGAGTTTAGGTGAGCAATGTAAAATTAATATCTTCCTCTATTCTCATTATAGATATGATTTCCGGCTTTCGAACTGACTTTAAACCGTTCCGGTTGATCAAAATGTGATATTTTAACGAAATTAAGTGTATAAGATTTCTTAAAATTATGTGGTTTGACGCTGAATTAAAATATAATTAGGATATACCTTGTTCTAAACCTCACACCTTCATATAATGAATTCCGATTCTATGGTTGACGTTTGCGCCATAAGATTATAATATAAAATTTAGTAACTTTGCTAGAGTGAATATCACATTCATACTTATGTACATTTCACTTCAAGCAATAAAACTGAGTGAGACTAAGTCTATGGCCTTTAATATTGTATAAGTCAAGAAGTAGTAGTAAATTCTCGGTTCCGTCCTAGTACCCATTATCGGGGATATATTGACCCTAGCTCCAATATATTTTATGTAACAAATTAAAACTTCCGTTTGGCTTTATACAAACGTAAAATATAAGATATAGGTACAATAGTTTTATGTCGAAAATGTAAAATCGGTCCTCGAATTTTCCCAGCTCACATGTACTGCTTATGGTATAATTTTTTTCGATAATTCGATAATTCAATGAACAGTTTTTCTTAAAAATAATGTGGTATATCGCTGCGTATGAATGAAATTGGTCGAGCCCTTTGTTTAAACCGTATAACCCGAATAAACTTATTTCCGCTCCTCTGGCACAACAGCAACCTCATATATATACAAGTATATATTAATGTTGAAGTCTTAAATTCTTGTATTCTTTCGCAACATTTTTATACTTTCGCAACATGTTGCAACAGAGTATAGTTTTGTTCACCAAACGGTGGTTTCTATCACCTAAAACTAATCGAGAAAGATATAGGTTTCTATATACATATATTTCTTCTAATATTTGGTGATAATCAGTGGATATGTAAATTTTCTCAGCCATCATGTTGAACTTATAACAAAATATATCAGACAACAATGTAAAAAAGTTTCATAGAGTGCTGTACTTTGTATAAAGCAAAAATATCTTTCTAGAAAAAATCGCATGAAATAATTATTAGTAGTGTAGTATCAAAAGGGCTAAACACCCTTTTTATGTGGTAATAGATAAACTGCGACCCCATCGGTTTAAATGCTACTGTCTATTATTTCGGTTTTGCGACACATTTTAATATGAAGGTCATCAGGTAAACTGTAAACTCAAGAAAATAATATTTTTACCCAGCGCCGTTGGCATCTTATAAAAGGTTTAGATATTAAGACAGAAAGAAGAAAATCTACATACTTAATTATATGTAAGTTATTGTTAATTTAGCTTTCATGCAGTGGCGGATTTACTAACAGGCTGCCTAGGGCGGCAAATTTTGAAGGGCGACAGATTTCGCTCATACAATTGTTTTTATGTTCAGAGCAGTAAAAGAAAAACCAACGGTTCCAGCGAAGCTATAATACCCTTCACAAGTACAAAAGGTTCCTTAGAAGAACTTATAATGATTCGATCTGAACAATTTCTTCAGAGATTCTATAATTGCCTTGGATAATGAGCCGTTCCAAATTTCTTGCAGATATCTCGTCAAACGAAAAAGTTTTCCATGCAAGCACTTGATTTCGATCGGTCAGTTTGTATGGCAGCTATATGGTATACTGATCCGATATGGGCCATTTCGACAAATGAACAGCTTCATGATGAGAAAAGGATATATGCTAAATTAACGATCGATATCTCAAAAACTGAGAGTCTACTTCGCGTATATACCGACGGACGGACAGACAGATGGACATGGCTAAATCAACTAAGTTCATCATACAGATCATTTATGTATATATTTCATAGGGTCTCCGACGTTTCTTTCTGGGAGTTACAAACTTCGTGGAACTCTTAATATACCCTGTTCAGAGTATAACAAGAAAAACCGTTAACTTCGGCTGTACCAAAACATGCTTCAAATATACAAAAAATTCCATACAAGAACTTGGTTTTGATTGGTCAGTTTGTATGGCAACTGCATGCTATAGTATCGCACTACTACATCTGAAATGATTGTGGACTAAAGTATCGAAATTTAGAGGCGGCAATGTTTAAATTTAAATGTTTCAATATTAATATTCTGGTTCAGAAATTCAGCTTTCTCTGTCAGACCTTTAATTGTAGAACTTCAGGAAGTCCTTACTTCTGAGTTATGCAATCAAAATGTGCTAATTGTTGGAGATTTCAACATTTGTTTAATGTCTACAGGGAATTCAATGGGAAATCTGCTCCAATAAAAAAACTTTAGTTCCCTGCTTGGTGTAGAATATTCAACTACACCAGCCGGTACACAAATAGATTGGGCATTTTCAAACATGACCTCCCATGTTATTTCAATTACTTTTGAGACAGTACTTGTATTTGTCTCTATTTCGAACTAAAGTTTTCAGACCTTTTTTATACTCTCGCAACCTGTTGCTACAGAGTATAATAGTTTTTTTCACCTCACGGTTGTTTGTATCACCTAAAACTAATCGAGTTAGATATAGGGTTATATATATATAAATGATCAGGATGAAGAAACGAGTTGAAATCCGGGTGACTGTCTGTCCGTCCGTCCGTCCGTGCAAGCTCTAACTTGAGTAAAAATTGAGATATCTTTATAAAGCTTGGTAGACATGTTTCTTGGTACCGGGAGACGGTTGGTATTGCAGATGGGCGTAATCGGACTACTGCCACGCCTACAAAACGCCATTAATCAAAAACAAATAAATTGCCATAACTAAGCTCCGTAATAAGATACAAGACTGTTATTTGGTACACAGGATCACATTAAGGAGGGGCATCAGCAGTTAATTTTTTTTAAGTGGGCGTGGTCCCACCCCTAATAGGATTAATGTGCATATCTCTTAAACCGCTGATGCTATATTAACAAAATTCACTGGAAGCAAATGTTTTTAGAACCTCTACCTACAGTATGAAAATAGTTGAAATCGGGTGGCAACTCCGCCCACTCCCCAAATAACGGTACTGTTAAAAACTACTAAAAGTGCGATAAATCAAGCACGAAACACGCCAGGGAAATTAAATTTTATCTCTGGGATAGAATGAGATGACTTTATGGGAACCGCGTTAAAAATTAGACAGTGGGCGTGGCACAGCCCACTTTTAGGTGAAAACCCATATCTTGAGATCTGCTTAACCAATTTCAACAAAATTCGGTGCATAACGTTATTTTCATATTTCTATGTTAAATTGCGAAAATGGGCGAAATCGGACTTCCACCACGCCTATTTCCCATATAACACCATTTTGAATTCCATCTGATTCTTTCACTCTCCACTATGCATATCAAGCAACAATGATTACATCGGGGTAAAACTTTGCGTGAATAATACGTTTAAAATATGCCACCTTGTGACCAAAAATGTTCTAAATCGAACCAAAACTGTTCAGGCCCCTAAGTACTAAATATGTGGACCCCAGTGCCTACAGTTGACTTTCTACCGAAAATATCAGTCAATCCACAAAGAAATCTCAAACGAGTATACCATTCGACTTTGCGAGAGTATAAAATGTTCGGTTACATCCGAACTTAGCCCTTCCTTACTTGTTTTTTATTTATTTTTATTCGTTTGAAAAATATGGATCCCTTATTTTTTGTTTGCATGCAACCATTTTGTTATTGTATGAATAAATATATTTAACCAAACTTAAATATTGAATTAAAGTAAGTTTTGCACTATTTAATACAAATCAAATATGTAGAAACGAAATAGTGAAGTGTTAGTGGATATACAAATTTAAAAAAGAAGTGCAAAATTCATTATAAACCAAATAAACACGCACTTTAAAAAGTTGAATTTTTGAACTTTAACATAAATGCAAATATCTCAAAAGTCAGCAGCAACTAAATGCATTTATTTTCCTAATCTGAAGTGATTGCGGGGCACATTTGGCCATTTCTATTGGGGCACATTTGACATAAGTCTCTTGCAATACTTTTTAAAACAAAAAATTACGTAAATACATATCGTAATTGTACAGATATGGTAAGAAATTACAAAAGGAAAACAAACGGGTGAAACATCAGTGAAATTGATGTCAAAAAAGTGCTTTTCGACATAAGGCATAAGCGCGAAACGGCAATATCAGCCGCGGCTATATGTAGAATAAAGAGAATTTTGTTATTCATGTGTTTAAAGAAATCAGACCCGATTACAGTGTTGTCTGACTCCGGAAATGAAGGCAACATTGACAATGAACCAATTTACGAGTCAAAATATTCACAAGGAAGGACAAAGAACAGCTTATTTAAAAAAAAAAGTAAAAAAAAATGAATTTTATTCCAATGGGATGTCCTATGAGACACTTAGAAATTTCAATCAATTTCGAAATTGCAAATGCCACCTAGCTGGGAATATGCTAGAAGAGCTGGAGAAGATTGGCTTTATGGGTTTTTGAAACAAAATCCGTCACTCTCTCTACGCAAGCCTCAGAAAATAAGTACAGCTCGACTTTGAGGCAAAGACGTTCATAATCTAGACCACTCAGGTATAAAAACAGTAATGCAGTCACCAAAAATTTAAATACCAACCTATATATTTGGTAGGCAGAAACACCCAGTTAAACCCCCCGAGGGTGCCGACTGGTAATATATACCACAGTTTCACGTGTTGTGAGGAATCTAGCTAAGGTCAGACTTCTTACCTGTGTATTCGTGGTTTCTCAATAACACAGAATACAGATAAAGAGCCTTTCCATGGTCGGGGGTACTAAAAAGGGCCTGATTGGGGACCCTTAAATAGCCCAGTCTTGAACGGAGCTTACGGATGTCTGGCGCCCTCCTTAATAAGATAGCCTTCCTTCCGCAGTGGGTCTATGCGCAAGCGGACATACTTTTCCCAACACTCGTGGAACCAGATATGAGACCAAACTTACATAATAATAAAAAAAAATAAAAATGCGAAGGAGCCCGGTTCTCCAGTAAGAAAAGTTCGGAGCGAGCTCGAAAGCAACCAGCAATTGAACAGGAGCGAAGCTTGGCTCAGATGGTAAGGCAAGCAGTAGCACCAGAGGAAGCCAGATCCAAACCCTGCAATCAAAACGCGACTGCTAAGCAGGGGTCCAGACTGTATGGTGCGAGTCACATCCAAGTATAGTCATGCACTTGGATGTCTCGCTATCCCGTATTACCTCTTTTACCAGCACATGCTCTTCGTCGTATGGCATATAACAAGACACCAACCGGTAACAAATTGTGCCTGTTTCCCAGCTTACTGCTGCTGTGTCGTGGTTGCTATAATGATGAAACATAAAAACGTTCAGGTTTTTTTTTCGCCATTATGCATGCTCTGATTTTACCTTCACAATTAGCCATATATTAGCAAAAAAAAGTTTTTGGAAATCTTTTTGTAATGATATCGAGAATACGGCGGAAGCGTCTTGCCTTAGACAAATAATGACACAATCGGTGCACAGTATTGGATATCTTCAGAAGGCAGACCCCAGCTTGACGGAATCTATCCGAAAGAGTCATTAGGCCTACTAATGGAAACCCGGTTCCCAGTTAGTTTTGAAAGCCATATTGAAGAGTATACACAAGACAGCGAAGCAGAAATAGACTACACTCCTATAGATGTAGTGTCAGAAAGTAACGTATTGGACAATAAAAAGCTTCCAGCCTTTCAAGTCGCCGAGGTCAGACGGTTTATTCCCGACTCATTTTCAGCAGTCGCTGAATTACATAATAGATTGGCTAGTAACCATTTTTAATGGGGGGTGCAATTAAACTAAGGGTATTCATAAGGTGTCATATTATCTTATTTTTTTATGACTGTCATAACAACACTGTTGTTGTTTCCCATGAATGATTGAAATACGACAAATACAACACTGCGAGGTATATTTTTAAAGTTAAATGAAGTTGAATAAACGTGAATTTTTGTATTCTTAATTTTTAACTATCAGCTGATGAAGTGTACAAATATTACACAATACGACATACAATGATTAAGCGGTGCTCACAAGTGTCGTCTTTTTTAAGGCTATTGAAATACGACATAAGACGTAAGACAAAGCTTGTAAATTGCCTAACTATATTATTTGGCTATGGAGGGAAGTCAAAGTAATATACTCTTCCTAAAAACGTTGTAAAGGCTAATAGAAATACATATAAGAAACAAACTAAAACCAGAAAAGTTGGTTATTTCACAGCATGCGTATTCTAAAGGAAAATCTACAGAAACAACAAGCTTTGTGTTGGCGGAGATTGAAAAAAAATTGCCTTCTTAGATATAGAAGGAGCAATCAATAATATCCACCCTAGGGCTATACTGATCGCGTTTAAGGATCGGAACATCTCTGAACGTCTCACAAAATTAATTGAACAGATGCTCAAGAGCAGATCAATAATTTGAACGGTCGGAGCTTCAACGATGTGCAGATCGGTCCAAAGGGGTACACCTCAAGGAGGCGTGTTATCCCCACTTCTCTAGAACCTGACAATGTACAAGTTGTTGTTGGACTTAGAAAAGAAAGAAAAACATGCATGTCTACAGAAACAACAAGCTTTGTGTTGGCGGAGATTGAAAAAAAATTGCCTTCTTAGATATAGAAGGAGCAATCAATAATATCCACCCTAGGGCCATACTGATCGCGTTTAAGGATCGGAACATCTCTGAACGTCTCACAAAATTAATTGAACAGATGCTCAAGAGCAGATCAATAATTTGAACGGTCGGAGCTTCAACGATGTGCAGATCGGTCCAAAGGGGTACACCTCAAGGAGGCGTGTTATCCCCACTTCTCTAGAACCTGACAATGTACAAGTTGTTGTTGGACTTAGAAAAGAAAGAAAAACATGTTGTGGCCTACGCTGACGATGTGGCACTTTCGGTTAGAGATAAATTCCCAAACACTCTCTCTAACCTTATGCAAATAATTTTAGACGATATAAATTTTTGGGCCGTATCGTGCGGACTAAACTTAAATGCTAGTAAGACCGAGCTAGTATTGTTCACCAGGAAACACAATACTCCAAAAATTACGGAACCAGTTATAAGTGGTAGTAGACTAACAATTGGAGATAAGGCAATCTGCTTAGGACAAATCTTAGACAGGAAGCTTTCATGGAAACCAAACATAGATGCTAGAGTGAAGAAAGTAGCTACAGCACCCTACACCTGCAAAAGGATGGTGGGCCCCAAATGGGGGCTACCACTTCGGATAGCTTATTGGCTCTACACAGTAGTTGGTAGACTAATCATGACATATGGTATATTGGTATGGTGGCCAATAATGGAAAAGAAATACGCGGTGAGGCGTATAGAAAGTATGCAAAGAGCAGTCAGTGTATGGATTAGTGGAGCTCTTAGAACAGCGCCAAATCAGGTACTAAACGTAATTTTACACTTACTACCAACGGACTTGTTTTGTAAGCAAATGGCAGCGATGTCAGTTCTGAGGCTGAGGGAATCTCCCCAATTAGTCGCCTGCAACAAGGGGCATTCTAAGATACCTAGTAAGTTCCCGTTTCTATCCACTACCATGGATTTTCGCAATCCTTTCCACCAGACAGGAGTGGGAAAAGGACGGGGTGGACAGGAATGCAGGGATTAGCATCTATACTGATGGGTCCAAACTAGATAATCGAGTGGAAGGTGTGGAGTGGAACTTCACGAATACCGACTAACTTCAGCAGAAAACCCACCACAAAAAGTAAAAGTTACAAAAAGAGTAACTTCATGCATGACGTCTGTTTCAAAATAAAACTTCCAAAAAAAACAAGTAAGGAAGGTCTAAGTTCGGTATCAATATATATACATATATATGTAGTAAATGGGAGTGGAGGTATTGAATTGCCAAATATCAAATAACAAAATGTGTTTTACATTTGGACTACGCCAGCAAACCTAAAACTTCAACGTAGTTGCGAACCCAATAGTTGGTACTAGCAGTTTATCGTCGACTCGATTTTGTTCTATCATCCGTGTTCGTCACAATATGTATAACCCTATCTATCTCGATTAGTTTTAGATGATACGTACAACCGTTAGGTGAACAAAACTATTATACTCTGTAGCAATATGATGCAAGGGTATAAAGATTTCTGAATTTTTGGGTTTCACGCCAGTATTTTTAATGAAGAGCAACATGATGATACTCATTTTTCAAATGTTAAATTATGTTACCACGACGAGGAGTTAAAGGTCGGGCACTACGTTTTGGTTAATTTTTGGAGAATACATCAAGAAAACTTTTTTTATTTTATAGAAAACTCAAAAGTGTTTAAATGAGTTTAAACTCCCTCCTTCAAGTGCACCACTCTACTCGGGAAAAACTGACAGACCCTAGTGAAACACACCACACCTGTGAACACTCAAGGAATTTCACCCCACACCAGATGACACCACATAGGACAACACAACATACCATTTCATTCTCTTATCGTCTACGGGCCTGAGCGCCACATCAACATTATTCGTTAGCACACCGCACCGCGGAAACTACAATACGAAATCGATCAAGTGCGTTATAATTCGCTTCGATAATGTAACCGTCAACTGCCATCATTTCGTTCGACATCAGCTCTACACGGCTATATTTATCATTATTTAAATAAGTGTTAAAGTTAGAATCTTTTGTAACATTAAATAAATTACCATTTATTTCGGATCAGAAATCTGCTTTTCATTTGTCACATTAACCGCGACTGTAAGTGCCACATCAAAACTTTACAGTGGTATGCGCTTACCTATTTAACCAAAAAGTATTTCCAGATTCAGCATACAACATCAATTATCTCAGAAAAATATCTCCATATAACTGGGTGTTTGTAAAACCCGAAGTAGAAGATATTTCCATTACTTTATGGGGTAAAATCGAATTAAACCGGATCCCTTTAATCCTGCATCAACTTCGCTATAGCCCCAAATATTTATTTAGCGTTAACTTTGAAGACCTTAGTATATATTAAACGAAAAAAATTTATTACAGTATTCTCACAATACCAAAGTAAGCCAAGTACTAACCAAAGTAAGTCAAGAAAAATTTATTCTGAGTTGTGCCTTTTTATTTAATATGTTCCATAATGAAGTAAGTATTATGCAAGATGTTTTTGAAGTAATAGTATTGAGCGAAACTAATGTATTATGCTTACTTGTATTTAGATATTAATGAAAACAATATATTGATACCCATGTGTCCTCACCAGAGCTCGGGAACTTTGCCCATCTGCGCTTTCCCATACGCGATGCAAGCAGTCAGACACTAACTTTTAACTACTCCATTGTGCACAGTAAGCCTTTGCGACTGAGCTTCCTGCAGCTATTTCTTCTCTCGTTGTATGTTTATTCATCCAATGCTTCATGGTGACATTTACATAGCTCCGCCGGATCCCAGTCTGATGTTATAGTCATTAATCGGATATTGATAATGTCTTCTTTAATGTCAGCCTTTGAGCAATGTCTACATTCCAAATAACAGAGACGGCGGGATATGACATCGGCTTTTCCATGACTGCTACCTTTGCGATGCTCTATAGAAAAGTCGTAACATTGGAGTCTCTCAATCCACCGTAAACTGTCCTTCTGGGTTCCTGAATTGTAGAAGCCATTTTAATGCTGCATGATCTGTCTTCACGCGAAATCGCTGGCCATAAAGGTACTTATGAAAATGTTTGATGCACTTCATCAACGCCAGTAATTCCCTCCGAGTTACACAATAATTTCTCTCTGGCTGGCTTATTGTCTTGCTCTAATACGCTACCACTTTCTCATGTCCAACAATGATTTGTGATAGAACATCTCCTACTGCAAAATAAACGCTGATCCTGCGACTGGATATGCTAACATTGGCGCAGTACTAAACCGTTTCTTCAGAGTTTAGAAACTGACTTCCTGCTCTTTATTCCATTCAAAAACTCGCTTCTTACTTGTGAGTTTATTAAGGCTACTAGCTACACTGGCGAAATTTGGAAAGAATTGTCGATAATAAGTACACAGTCCAAGCAAACTCCACAATTCATGTACATTTTTAGGAATGGGCCAATCTTTTACTGTCTCTATATTTTTATTAGCTGTGCAAACGCCATCTGTTGTCACTTTGTGTCCTAGTGATTGGCTTACTTCCTTTTTGAAAAGTGAACACTTCTTTGGACTAGCTATTCGTTGGAAAACCTCTTCCGAGCTCTTGAGGTGTTCATCGAAGCTTTTACCCAACGCGATGATATCGTCGAGGTATACCAAACAGGTTTTCGAGTGTAATCCTTTTAATACCTGGTCCATAATTCTCTCAAAAGTACCAGGAGCACTTGCCAATAACCACTTTTCAAATCAAGTGTTGAGAACGATTTTGTGCCTGATAACGAGTCCAGCGTGTCATCAATTCTAGGTAGTATTGTAGATAACAGTCATTCTTCGTTACATATTTCAATCTTCTATAGTTCACACAGAATTTCAAGTTACCATTTTTCTTCTTCACAAGTACTACAGGGGAGTTCCATATGTAAATAAAATATTTCACAACTTTGGTTACTCCTGGGTTGGAATCTTCTTTATCAAATATGGATGAGTATTTGAGAAGGAGTTGATTAGCGTTATATAGATTGTTTGCCCTAAGTTCCTTGGTCCATGCGTTAATTTCGTTCGATATGTCGCTTTTTTCCATTTCCAATCTTCCTCAAGACATATTTCGCAATTTATTACGGCCTCAATCTTTTGATCCTGCCCGAATATAGCTCCTCTGGAAATTTTGATTGGTAACTTGAACTCATTAAGTACTCTTACTGGAAGACGTTTATCTTGTCCTGTCATAGCCAGAGTTTTGCCAATAAGTAGGTTTGATATAGATTCTTCTGTGACTGCAACTACCCACAACTTGTTTGTCCAATAGTCTCCATCTATTTATGCCCAAATAATTGCTTATGACATTGGTGGAATCTGCTGGCGTTCTATTGTTATTACTCGTCTGACGTTGTACTTATTATCGTAACCGAACATAAGTGGCACTTCCATATTTGTGTAGGTGATAATCCTGTTCATCATGTCATTTTTAATTCCTTAATTCGGTAGAAAGTCTACCCCAATTATGACTTAGTCGACGATATCTGCCACTATAAAATTGTGCAACACGACTGCCTTTCCAATTATGATTTTGCACGTTACTTTTCCGAGAACTTGGCTATCTTCTCCAGTTGCAGTACGCAACTTTGCCCCAGTTAATGGTATCACTTCTTTATCAACCAGATCAGAACGAATTATGGAATGTGATGCGCCTGCAACCACAGTCAGTATGCGCTTTTTTCCGTCTACACATCCACTAATGGTAACGTTACTCCTGCTTATTTATGAAATGGAAATTACAGGGCATTTGCTTGCGGGATAGATACAGATACGCAGTTCCCTGTGTCAGAGCATACGAAACGATTTTCACAAACTTCAGTTTTGAGCATGCTTACGCAGTGAAGCGTGTAGTGTTATCTCATTTTCCATTGACGAAGGTCTGAATTTTCGTGTCTTCGATGCATTCCACAGACTTATGTGCATAAGCTAAGTGAGCTAACCTTTTATCCCGCTCTTCCGATATCTGTGAGGACGCTTCTGCTATTTGTAAGGTACGTGCTTCGAGCGCGCCCGAACTGCTCTTTCAATTGCAATTGCGTTGACAACCGCCTTTCTAACGAGGACAATAGGCATTGTTGTGCGCACATTTGTGATGACACCTCTGATTTTTGTTAGGTCTTACGTGCATCCTACTCTTTAAATTGGGTCGATATTTGCGTGGACATCTGGGACATACGTGCATCTTGCTCTTTCCCCATCTGCGATATTCCAGCCAAAATTATATTATTATCTTCGTAGATTCCTCCTCTAATTCCAATTGAAGCGCATATTCCCAGCGTTAATGTTTTTTGCTTTCATGGCCTCTCGTGATTGTAATTTGGACTCTATTCCATTTGTTGCTAAACCACGTTTTTCTAGCTCCCTTTTCAGTTGTGGAATCTTTACATCGTTAAACTTTGCTATTTTAAAACAATTCTCTCTTTGGGAGTTTATTTGAAAAACCCAATTCTGATACCAATTGTAACGGATTTCTCGATATATCGTCTACGTTAGAACTCACTCATAAGTTCGATTACTGGATTGCTAAATCAAAGTCCCAATTTGATGCTTTACATTACTAATTCCAACAACTTAACACTTATTGCTCTTTATTCGAGTTTTCAACTTATTGCTTATAGCTAAATTGCTCTTTACACGGCAACACTCTAATTAGAACTGTGTTTGCTGCAAATTATGGCAGCCCTTATATAGTAGATCTTTAAGAAAACTTCGTCTCTGGAACATTCTGGCAACTACGAATTCGTTGTCTAGTAGGGTGTGCCGAAAATCCGGTTTTTTAGAATTTTCATTATTAATACCGAAAATATTTTTCTTTGTTAAAAAAAAAATATTTTCAAGAAAACAAAAAAATAATTTTCGGTCGACATCTTAGGCTTGCCAAATCAGTTAAAGTTAAAAGTTTTTTGAAAAGTTCTTTCTTACCTTATATCGATTGGAAATTTAATTTTCTACAAAAAAGGTCCGAAAGTAAAGTTATGTAAAGTTGATAGTTTCTGAGATAATTACGATATTCCTGTGAAAAATGAGATTTTTCAATATATTATCAATTTTTCTGGGTGCCAAATGTATTTGATCGTATTAATTTAATATTGAATTCAATTTCCTACAAAAATAGCCCTTTTGTAAAAAATTTACAATCGTAGATTTATTTTTAAATAATCGCATTTTTTATTTCATGGTTGCTTTTAAAGATAAAACGGGATTTTTGATATATATATTTTTTTAAATATTTAAGTTTTGGTGCTAAAGTTTGATTCTATAAAGAAAACATCTAGTTTCGACTTTACCGGCCCAATTTGTACTTACCAACCGAGTTTCGATTTATTCTAACCGATTTCAATTCAAGGAAGGGCTAAGTTCGGATGTAACCGAACATTTTATACTCTCGCAAAGTCAAATGGTATATTCGTTTCAGACTTCTTTATATATTTTAATAATTAGAAGTAGGAACTGTTGCCTTAGTTATTTACTTTTCACTCACAGTGAAAATAATTAGAGCAATTTGTAAACTAAATTTACTCAAATTATGAGAAATCGTTCTTGTGCTTTTTGTATACGCTTATAATTGATTTTATATAGAATGCATTACAACTGTATTGAGAAGTATGAAAAGAAATCGTTTTTGGACAATGAATAACATTTTTTATTTATTATATCGATATTATTATACATGTTTAGCTTAAAAATAATAAATATTAACAGCTTTGAAAATGATATAATATTATTATATTAATTTGTATATAATATTTACAATATTAAACATAAATTTTTGTAGAGATTCTTATACATATATCCAAATTATATTTTTTTTTTCCTTATACTATTTAATTTCTATCATATATTTATACAATAATGTCTTATATAATAACATATTATATATATAATTTAAACTTTCTTAATTAGATTATTTCCATATTTTTCTTAAAATTGTCTTAAAAACTACTGTCAAAATTCCTATACCATTCCAATTCGATTATATTTGGAAAAAAAATGAAGAACTATTGCACTAAGTCTGAAAACTTTAGTTCGAAATAGAGACACGAATACTGTCATAACCCAATCAATTTGTGTACCGGCAGGTGTAGTTGAATATTCTGCACCAAGCAGGGAACTAAAGTTTTTTTCTTAGAGCAGATTTCTTATTGCAGTCGCTGTAGACATTAAACAAATGTTAAAATCTCCAACAATTAGCACATTTTGATTGCCTAACTCAGAAGTAAGGACTTCCTGAACCTCTACAATTAATTGTCTGACAGAGAAAGCGGAATTTCTATGTAGAAAGAGAATATTAATATTGAAACATTTAAACAAAACCGCTTCTAAAACTTTGCGGCCTGAATAAATTTTCTTTACAGCCTTTGATTCTATAGAGCAAGCAATACTATGCTTTGCATATATTATAATGCCCCGTTTATTTCTGTTGGTTGTTTCCGTGCTATCTATCCTCAGGTCGTTAATTGGAGTAAATCCTGGTATATCAAAACTTTCGCAAGGATAACTCCAAGTTTTTACAAAACATAAAATATCTGAAGATAGCATCAAACAGTCGCTTTTTATATCATTAATGTGAGCGTGAAGACTCTGAACATTATGGAATAAAATTTGATGTCCTGATGTTCGGAAAATCATAAAATTGAAACTTGTTGTCAAAGCTTTATTTGTGTTCAATTCCCTCAGTTCCCTAAATACGGGATCCGATTCAGAAAATTTGTTAGGAGGAATAAAATTTCCTATGATGCATAGACCTTCTGCAGAAGTAGCTCGACTACAAGCGACATATATTGAAGCTCTAGACATTCTGGGTCGAGTATGAACTACAACTTTATTATATGTGGCACCCTGACTTTTATGAATAGTGATTCCCTCAGCCGGAACAACTGGAAACTGATTTCTTTCAATTGAAATTTGTTCATTTCTTTTATATTTAAAATATTTTAGAAATTGGTGTCCAAAAACTTTCTAGAGGATGAGGCTTTTTTGTTCGTGCTATCAAACCAACAGAAGGTTCCAAAAATTTAATCCACAGAATTGTTGGAAAAGAACAATGGAAATCATTTTGCATAAGTTGTCCAGCTGCCCCATTAACCAAGCCATCACACGTGTTTATGTTCACTGTAATCATATATTTGGCGGAGGTCCCTTCGTTTCAGAAGTATTGAAAAGTTTAACTCTTTTCAAAATATTATCATTTTCATTTATACCAATTCCTTTAACTGAGTCTTTTGCAGTTGAAAGGAAAGCTTCTGTTGTACCAAATGCCATATGATTTAATGCAATTGCAAAGGCCTGATCCTCCCGTTGTCTAATTATCTCTGTTAATTCAAAGTACTTAAATAACTCCCACAAAGAAGAACCAACTAAAGTGCTGTATGCATCATTGGGATTAGGAGAGAATATCCACCTATCTCCAACAGGTGAGAGTTGCTTCAAATCACCAAACACTATGATCGGTATACCACCGAAGGGGATGTCTGTTTTAAAATTTGTTTAAATCTCGCATCAACAGAGCTAAACAGCACCTACCATCGATATTTCATCAATTATGATTAATTTTAAATTGATAAGTCTGGAATACAATTAATTAACTGTGTCATTGCTAAGTGGCCTCAACTCTCTATTCAACTGATTAACAGGTAAAGAGAATATTGAATGAAGGGTCATTCCATCTATTCCGAATGCTGCTTTACCCGTAGGTGTGCCAAGAACAACTTTTAAGGAACTTGGATTGGATCCAGGTGTAGAATTGTAACGATGGTTAAGAGCTTGATATATTGCAGATATCACACGACTCTTTCTACACCTGCACCGCCGCCAATGAACTCATAAAATGGGAGATTTGCTTTTAGGTGGTGCATCAAATGTGTCAAATAGGTTCTTTGCTTAGTATTTAGACTTTGAACTAAAGAAAATAATTCGTCAACTGGAATTAAAGGGGGTAGTTTAATAAGTGTAATATTGCAATCAGATTCAGTGCCATTATCTGTTGAATCTTCGCCATGCACGTCCAGCAAATTTATATTTGGGTTTATTTCTGGAAGTGTCAACAGTCTGAACTCATTTTCCACGATAGGAAGCTCATTTTGAGCACCTTCGTCCAAGTCTATTTCATTATAAAGACTTTCTAGAACATTTTCAAGTTCTCTTTGCTCAAAAACATCATATTTTCTTTAATTTTTCTCAATTATAATACGATGTGTTATGCAAATCTGCTCATTATCGTTTTCAATGAGATCTTGCTATTCATTCCGCCAAGGATAGTAAAGCATTAACATTTCGCGGAAAAACTCAACTCTGGCCAAATCTGAGTTAAACCTTCTATACCGAATAATACAAGGTTTAGTACGTTTTTTCACAAAACCGCTACCGTCTTTAAGAGCATAACAACCCCGCTTTCTGTTTAATTATCGTCTTCCCTCTCTTATTCTTCATGATCACTATCTTGTGCTCTTCTACTAGATTTAAAATATTTATACCTAGATGCAAAATCAGCTAAACAAAGAGTTTCTAACTGATCGGATCTTTGAACATAACGGTCTAAAATACCGGCTACGAATATTTCAGTCGAACCTGAAGGAAGGTTCTGAAGTTCCGCTCTAGGTTTTACCATTCGAACACGTTCCTCCGGTCGAGAGGTATTTATAAATATTTCTGCATTACTTGCTTCCGAAAGACGGAGCCCAATGCAGCAATAAGTATACTGCTTCTTGTGCAGATATTTCTGTGCCTGATATAAATTTGTGACCTATATGTTTAAGTTTTTGCTTAATAGTATAATTTCCAGCATTTACCTCTGATATAGCTTCATTTAAGAGCCTAGAAATTCCCCTGTTAGACTTGTTAATATAATTAATTATATATGAACAGCAAGCATATGCATCCAGTATATATTGAATATCCATATTTGCTTTATGGAGTTCCAAAATCAGAGGATTATAAGCGTTTATAAAACGATCCTGTAATTTTCTTTTTAGAAAAATTTTGGGTTTTGTTAAACCTGACCTAAGGGCTAACAAATAGTCATCAAAAGATATATTTATTCTACTATCAGACAGGAAGTGTTCAAAATCGTTTAAATTAGAAATGTCTTCTGTAGTCATATTTGAATTAAAAACGTTTTGAATTTTGAAAAAGTTTTCCTTGTGTCTTTCTGAATTTTGACTTGTTTCTGTAAAAGGTAACAGTATTTGCGTTGAAGGCATTGGTGGATATGGTATACCAAAACGACAAAACTGTTGTCCTCTTATTTCCCTAGTACAAGACCGACTGTGGTTATGCTTTTGATAACCCAAATAATTTTCTAAGTGGCTGATCGAACCATCGGTAGAAATATAATTGTCAATAAAACTAATGACATCAGGGAATGTCTGAGGATCTTGAAGGTTGATCCTGGGAGTATTATTAAGCCAATACATGCCATGTACATGCGGGCAATCTCCGTTGAAATTCCACTCTCCAGTAGAAATTTGTAACAAAATGCTCTCCAAAAATGCCGGCGTTATCTTTAAGAAGCTTAAGAATTTTTCGATAGCGGTAGTCAAAATATCTAGCACAAGTAATCGCGTCTGACCGAATTAAGCGATATCTATCTTGGGTTGTTAAACTGTGGGCTTCCTCTTCCGAAATATCTTTAGAATCAACAGTTTTAGAGAGGATGTCCAAAAGCTCAACCCACTGAGATTCTGCACCCGATAAAGTGATAAAGAAGGTTGGAAGCCCAAATTGGCGAATCATAGCGATTGCCTTTTTCTTCTTAGCTTCCCAGTGCGCAGGTGATGATCTAACGCATTTCAAAACCTTGTAACTATCATCGTGTTGAATCAAGTTTTGAACAAAGTTTTCGTTTAATAGATTTTGGGCCGTAACTCGGTTTCCACCTGAAAACTTTCTCAGGCAAATGGTGGTACTATTCTTAATTTGTAGCAGTTCTAATTTTTAGTAATCATAGAAAACTTTGGAATGGTACACGCTCTTCTGTCAAAACGGCGAATTTCAGAACGTATTATCTTGCTATACGTTTCAGAGCATGTACGCTTCTGCCCAACGTATATTGTTCCAAATGACAACTCTTCTGAATTATTATCTTGAATTATGTCAATTGGTCTTTGGCCTTCACCTGGCGCTATAACTAAACGGTTATAGTCTAAGTTTTCTACAGGAATATTGTCCAAAAGAGTTTCTTGACCGCCTGGATTTAGCTCTGAAGGTAAAAGACCCGTGGGAATATTATTACCTGAGGGATTATCATGAGAAGTTTGTGCCGCATAAAAAGATTGAACCAATCGGAAATCCTCTGCAGATGCAACAAACGGAACTTCTTCTTGGTTATTAAATTCTGAAATCCAGTTTTCACTAATATGTATATTGTGCTCACGATACAGAGGGGTATTCACTATCGATCATGTAATCATGATTGTATTCCAAACGCCTTCTTAAGTGAATTTGTATAACATGAGCCTCATCAAAGGACCTTGGTAGAGATGTCACAATGTTGTTAACAGAAATTGGTATATTAACAACAGCACCTTTGAGCAAACTCTGACCTTGATATCCTAACGGACGGATTGTCATAAAAGGCAATCTAGGCAGTATGAGACGTTCTTCAATTGGGGTTAAACCTTTCAAACAATCCGGTATTTCAGAAAAGTCTAGACCGTTAGCTAAACATATTTTTGGAACGTTCTTTTTACCAATCGCATTTTTGCAAGTAGCACAAAAATTGTAATTTCCATCTTCTGAAGGAAATTTTTGCATTAAAAAGAAGGCGGATGCAGCATTCGGGTGACCTTGCGCAATAGTTTCGAAATTTAATTTGCCATAAGCCGCCGCAGCAAATACATATTTCAGTAGGGCCCTTATTTATATTTTGGAAATAAATGTTTTTGAAATCTGTTAAATTGCCTATATTATCAGTTTCTATAACATTATTTTCTCTCGTTAATCGGATTCGTTGGGATTGCCTTTGGTTTTCAATTTGTCTATTGAGTGGGTTATCTTTACGAAGGCGAACTTGACCTTGTCTAAGACGTCTCTGATTCAAAATTTCTTCCCTCATACCCCTCCTACTAAGCTGTCGACGTTGTGTTTCTCTATCACGCTCCTCTCTCCTTATTTCAGAATTTCTTCTTGCATGTTCCCTTTGCATTTGATCACGAATGCGCTCTAAATTCCTATACTCAGGATTTTTTGCGCGAAGTTCTCTATGATCCCTAGTGTTCTTACTTTGTTCATCATAACGTACCTCAAGATTTTCTCGACAAGATCTATGGCCTCGAGTATTTCTTATTTGCTCTTCAGAGCGAATTTGGAGATCTTGCCGCCTTGTTCTATGTTGAACAGTATTTGCAACTTGCTCAACAGATCGAACCTCGGGGTCTTCACGCCGAGACTTATGACCTCGAGTGTCTCTTATTTGCTCTTCAGAGCGAATTTGCGGATCTTGCCGCCTTGTTCCATGTTGAACAGTATTTAAATTTTATTCAAAAGACCGTACCTCGAGATTTTCCCGCCTGGTTCTATGTTGATTTGTATTGATAATTTGTTCGGACAGACCTACATCGGAATCTAATCTACGATTAGCGTGACTTACAGTATTTTGTGACTACTCACTATCTCTATATAAAGAGTTTGCACGAAGAACTCTCATACGTCTTCTATGTGAAGACGACTTAGTAATATAGATTTTATACTTAATCTAAGCATAATTAATTAATAATAAATGGATTAATATATAAAATACTTATAGATAATACTTATATAATTCAGTCCGTCCAGGTGTTAAAAGTTGGATCCTAGGTGCTGCTGTCTTTCACTGTAATTCCTTGTAAGTCCTTGCTATGACTCCTTTCCTGTTCCGTGTATAGGTACTGTGGTATACTGGTGCACAAATGTATATGTGTTTGCTCGCCACTGTATATAATACGGTTTTGCTCGTCACTGTATATAATAATACTTTAAACACTATATAACTAATACACTAAAATTAATTTGAATAAAGCACTTTGCTGGTAAAGACATCTAGTAAAACTGAAACTACAAACACAGTGTACTGATATTTATTATACTCTTGCAACATCCCTACAAGAAACTGCTGATGGGTTCACCAACACACTCACATTTGATATGTCAGTACTGACGTACAGTTTACTTGTCAGCTGACCATCACTGTTATTTTGTAAACAGAGACATTTTCGAATTATATTGCTTACATGTGTAAGAATGAAAAACCATATCAAAAAGGGACGCGTAAAATTCCATATAAGTTTCTCAACAACTGCGCAAAACAATATTACTGTTCTCCTTGCCACAAACGAAAAGTGTTGCACGCTTCTGTGCAAAACTCTTTTGGGTTTTTTGTTAAAAATTTAAAATTTTATGAAAGAGAGGTGTTATCAAATATAATATACATACGTAAGCTAAATAAGTTTCAAATAAAAGTATATATTTAGTTAATTTACATTTGCATTTTTAAATTCAGAACTATCCACTGAGTGGAGAAAGACATACGTAGAGCTATTGAGAGGAGGAGATGGCATCAAGTGAACATTTATTTTTATATTTTCATATTTTATTATTTAATTATATTTTTTGTTGCATTCCTTTTTATATCTAGGTATATTATTATAACTAATTTTGATTAAAAGTTTGAAATTTATTAAAGAAACAAAAATTATATTATCTACTGCGCAAAACTTCTGATAGCGCTTCAGTCATAACTGACAATTTTCAGCTATGACGGATTTATGGTCAGCAATGACTCAGGAAATGACATCAGAGTGAGCAGTATAGATATATGGTGAATCAATTCCGAATACCCATGTGTTAAAGAGAGATGGAAACTGTCACACATACGTTTGTTTACATCAGTTTTTGCATAAGGCTCTTAAGAAAATGATAGAAACTTTGTTCTGCGCGCTGACAAAATTTTTTCAGCTATGACTGTCATATTACCCATCAGATGACCGTCACTGTTCTTGTAGGGATGTTGGTACAGCTTACGTACTTTTGTATACCTATATATTACTTAGCTATTCACTAACACAATAATACATAATATTTAGTTATATTTATATTTTATAAATTAGTAGTTTATTTCATTGTATTGAAATTAAGTTCTCGGAAAACCCCTCCATAAATTACTTTTGTTAAACGCTTTCTAAAACAGGGGGATCTATGGTACCTATTTTGAAGGGTCTACCCATGAAGGCTAAATTAACAATAACTTACATAAATTTAATTATGGTATACACATATGTAGAACAGGTATGTAGATTTTCTTCTTTCTGTCTTAATATCTAAACCTTTCATAAGCTGCCAACGGCGCTAGGTAAAAATGTAATTTTCGTGAGTTTACAGTTCACCACATGACCTTCATATTAAAATGTGTAGCAAAACTGAAATATAGTAATAATAGACAGTAGCATGTAAACCGATGGGGTCAGAGTTTAACTATAACCACATAAAAAGGGTATTTAGCCCTTTTGATACTACATTACGAATATTTATTTCATGCAATTTTTTCTAGAAAGATTTTTTCGCTCTATACATAGTCCAGCACTCTAAGAAACTTTTTTAGCATTGTTGTCTGGTATATTTTATAATAAGTTTAACATGATGGCTGAGAAAATATACCCAACCACTGATTATCACCAAATATTAGAAGAAATATATGTATATAGAAATCTATATCTATCACTTATACACTATATTTATCACTTTGGTGATGCAAACAACTCCTTGATGAACAAACCTATACTCTGTTGCAACATGTTGCGAAAGTATAAAAATATTGCGAAAGAATTCAACATTCATTACTCGATTATTATTTGGTATCTTATTAATTTATGTTATGGATCATAGATTTATTTTGTGTCAATACTATTTTTTTCTCCGAAATTTTCACTTTTATAAAAATAACCTATTAAACTCAAACATGGTATATGTGATATAAACTGAACCAAAGGGGTTAGATTTAATATGTTGGGTATATGAGGTTGCGGTTGCACCAGAGGAGCGGAAATCTCAAGATATGGGTTTTCCCCTGAAAGTGGGCTGTGCCACGCCCACTGTTTAATTTTGAACGCGGTTCCTATAAAGTCATCTCATACCATCCCAGAAATAAAATTTAATGTCTCTGGCGTGTTTGGTGCTTGATTTATCGCGCTTTTAGTAGTTTTTAACAGTACCGTTATATGGGGAGTGGGCGGAGTTGCCATTCGATTTCACCCATTTTCACATTGTAGGTAGAGGTTCTAAAAACATTTGCTTCCCTTGAATGTTGTTATTATTGCATCAGCGGTTTAGGAAATATGCACATTAAACCTTTAAGGGGCGGGACCACGCCCACTTAAAAAATATTTTAACTGCAGATGCCCCTCCCTATTGTGATCCTGTATACCAAATAAGAATCTTGTATCTTATTGCGGAGCGTAGTAATGGCAATTTATTTGTTTTTGAATAATGGCATTTTGTGGGCGTGGCAGTGGTTCGATTACGCTCATCTGCTATACCAAACGTCTCACGGTATCAAGAAACATGTCTACCAAGTTTCATAAAGATATCTCACTTTTTACTCAAGTTAGAGCTTGCACGGACGGACGGACCGACAGTCACCCGGATTTCAACTCGTCTCTTCATCCTGATCATTTATATATACATAACCCTATATCTAACTCGATTAGTTTTAGGTGATACAAAAAACCGATAGGTGAGCAAAACTATTATACTCTGTAGCAACAGGTTGCGAGAGTATAAAAATGTTGAATTAAACATCCATTATTAAATGATATCGTGATTAAATTACAATCAAATTTGGTATCTTCTTGACTTATATTAAAGGCCATAAAGTATGAAGGTTATATTAACTCCACCAAAGGGGCTAAATTTTATATTATAAGCTTAGATGGCAAACGTCAACCAGAGAATCGGAGTTCATTATATGAAGGTGTGAAGTTTAGACTTAGTATAAACTAATTTCATTCTAATTCAGCGTCCAACCACATAATTTTTAAGAAATCTTTTCCACTTAATTTCGTTAAAATATCACGTTGATCAACCGGAACGGTGTAAAGTCAGGTGGAAAGAGGGAAATTATATATATATAGGGGATAGAGAAATATTAGGTAAAGTAAAAAGTTCGTTCGGCTTTTATTGATTTTTCAAAAGATGATAACTTTGTGTACATTTGTAAGATTTAGGTCAAATATGCGTCGTTTTGTTCGTAAACTTGTTGCCAACGAGACCCCAACTTCATTATACCCCTCTCGTAGAAGACTGCGTCCCTATTGCCAAAAAACTCGGAGAGCCAATTTTCACAGGCCTCTCTTGAGGTCAACTTCTCACCATTAAGCGCGTTCGCCATGGACAGGAAAAGATGGTAATCACTTGGTGCCAGGTCCGGACTATAAGGTGGGTGCATTAGAACCTCCCATCCGAGCTCCAGGAGCTTCTGGCGAGCCACCAAAGACGTGTGTGCTTGCGTTGTCCTGATAATAATAACATAATTCGGCCTCTGTTGATCAAAGATGGCCTCTTTTGGATGAGTGCTGCCTTCAAGCGGTCCAGTTGTTGGCAGTAGAGGGCCGAATTGAGCGTTTGGCCATAGGGGACCAGCTCGCAGTAGATCATTCCTTGCCCATCCCACCAAACACACAGCAAAACCTTCCTGGCCGTCAATCAGGTCTTGGCCACCATCTGGGCCGCTTCCCCGAGCTTTGACCACGACCGTTTGTGCTCGATGTTGTCATAAGTGACCCATTTTTCATCGCCAGTCACAATCCGCTTCAGAAACAGGTCGATTTTGTTGCGATTTTGCAGCGATTTGCAGATGGAAATTCGGTCCATCATGTTTTTTGCGTTAGTTCGTGTGACACCGAAACATCGAGCTTCTTTTTGAATCCAAGGTTATGCAAATGGTTCCAAACGGTTTTCTGGCTTATCTTTAGTTCCTCAGCAATTAAATAAGTGCTCACGTGACGGTCTGTTTCCACTATTTCGATGATTTGATCGCAATTTTCGACGACAGGCCTCCCGACGCGTGGTACATCTTTGACATCGAAATTACCGGAACGGAACCTAACAAATCACTTTTGTGCTACACGTTCGTTTACAGTATCGGGCCCATAAACTAAATTAATGTTTTCAGCCGCTTTCGCTGCTTTTTCGCTTTGATCGAAGAAAAATTGTAAAATATAGCGAATTTTCTCTTTGTTGGTGTCCATCTTTGACGAGCGCTCACAACGAACTGAGTAAATCAATCAAAACCTGTCAAAGACAAGCTTTTAGCGCGAATAAACACGTTTTCAGCGCCGTATAGTATGACATGATGCGACACGTAACACTAGTACTATGGACAATAACGCCATATCTTAGATAAAAACCGAACGAACTTCTTACTTGACCTAATATATTAATTTTGACATTGCTCAGCTATACTCAACCCTCTATGTGGGGTATATTAAATCTAACTCCTTTGGTTCAGTTTATATCACATATACCATGTTTGAGTTAAATAGGTTTTTTTTTATAAAAGTGAAAATTTCGGAGAAAAAAATAGTATTGACACAAAATAAATCTATGATCAATAACATAAGTTAATAAGATACCAAGTAATAATCGAGTAATGAATGTTGAATTCTTTCGCAACATTTTTATACTTTCGCAAAATGTTGCAACAGAGTATAGTTTTGTTCATCAAAGAGTTGTTTGCATCACCTAAAGTGATAGATATAGATTTCTATATACATATATTTCTTCTAATATTTGGTGATAATCAGTGGTTGGGTTTATTTTCTCAGCCATCATGTTGAACTTATTATAAAATATACCAGTCAACAATGCCAAAAAAGTTTCTTAGAGTGCTGGACTTTGTATAGAGCAAAAAAATCTTTCTAGAAAAAATTTCATGAAATAAATATTAGTAATGTTTTTTATGTGGTTATAGATAAACTGCGACCCCATCGGTTTACATGCTACTGTCTATTATTTCAGTTTTGCGACACATTTTAATATAAAGGTCATGAGGTGAACTGTAAACTCAAGAAAATTACATTTTTACCTAGCGCCGTTGGCTGCTTATGAAAGGTTTAGATATTAAGACAGAAAGAAGAAAATCTACATACCTTCTCTACATATGTGTATACCATACTTAATTATATGTAAGCTATTGTTAATTTAGCCTTCATGGGTAGACCCTTCAAAATAGGTACCATAGATCCCCCTGTTTTAGGAAGCGTTTAACAAAAGTAATTTACGGAGGGGTTTTCCGAGAACTTAATTTCAATACAATGAAATAAACTACTAACTTATAAAATATAAATATAACTAAATATTATGCATTATTATGTTAGTGAATAGCTAAGTAATATTATATATAGGTATACAAAAGTACGTAAGCTCTACCAACATGTTGCAAGAGTATAATAAATATCAGTACACTGTGTTTGTAGTTTCAGTTTCACTAGATGTCTTTACCAGCAAAGTGCTTCATTCAAATAAATTTTAGTGTATTAGTTATATAGTGTTTAAAGTATTATTATATACAGTGACGAGCAAAACCGTATTATATACAGTGGCGAGCAAACACATATACATTTGTGCACCAGTATACCACAGTACCTATACACGGAACAGGAAAGGATTCATAGCAAGGACTTGCAAGGAATTACAGTGAAAGAGAGCAGCACCTAGGATCCAACTTTTAACACCCGGACGGACTGAATTATATAAGTATTATCTATAAGTATTTTATATATTAATCCATTTATTATTAATTAATTATGCTTAGATTAAGTATAAAATCTATATTACTAAGTCGTCTTCAAATAGAAGACGTATGAGAGTTCTTCGTGCAAACTCTTTATATAGAGATAGTGAGTAGTCACAAAATACTGTAAGTCACGCTAATCGTAGATTAGATTCCGATGTAGGTCTGTCCGAACAAATTATCAATACAAATCAACATAGAACCAGGCGAGAAAATCTCGAGGTACGATCTTTTGAACAAAATTTAAATACTGTTCAACATAGAACAAGGCGGCAAGATCCGCAAATTCGCTCTGAAGAGCAAATAAGAGACATTCGAGATCATAGGTCTCGGCGTGAAGACCCCGAGGTTCGATCTGTTGAGCAAGTTGCAAATACTTTTCAGCATAGAACAAGGCGGCAAGATCCCCAAATTCGCTCTGAAGAGCAAATAAGAAATACTCGAGGTCATAGATCTTGTCGAGAAAATCTTGAGGTACGTTATGATGAACAAAGTAAGAACACTAGGGATCATAGAGAACTTCGCGCAAAAAATCCTGAGTATAGGAATTTAGAGCGCATTCGTGATCAAATGCAAGGGGAACATGCAAGAAGAAATCCTGAAATAAGGAGAGAGGAGCGTGATAGAGAAACACAACGTCGACAGCTTAGTAGGAGGGGTATGAGGGAAGAAATTTTGAATCAGAGACGTCTTAGACAAGGTCAAGTTCGCCTTCGTAAAGATAACCCACTCAATAGACAAATTGAAAACCAAAGGCAATCCCAACGAATCCGATTAACGAGAGAAAATAATGTTATAGAAACTGATAATATAGGCAATTTAACAGATTTCAAAAACATTTATTTCCAAAATATAAATAAGGGCCCTACTGAAATATGTATTTGCTGCGGCGGCTTATGGCAAATTAAATTTCGAAACTATTGCGAAAGGTCACCCGAATGCTGCATCCGCCTTCTTTTTAATGCAAAAATTTCCTTCAGAAGATGGAAATTACAATTTTTGTGCTACTTGCAAAAATGCGATTGGTAAAAAGAACGTTCCAAAAATATGTTTAGCTAACGGTCTAGACTTTTCTGAAATACCGGATTGTTTGAAAGGTTTAACCCCAATTGAAGAACGTCTCATACTGCCTAGATTGCCTTTTATGACAATCCGTCCGTTAGGATATCAAGGTCAGAGTTTGCTCAAAGGTGCTGTTGTTAATATACCAATTTCTGTTAACAACATTGTGACATCTCTACCAAGGTCCTTTGATGAGGCTCATGTTATACAAATTCACTTAAGAAGGCGTTTGGAATACAATCATGATTACATGATCGATACCATACGCCCCGCAAAGATTATGGAAGCTTTGCAGTTCTTAGTGAATACCCCTCTGTATCGTGAGCACAATATACATATTAGTGAAAACTGGATTTCAGAATTTAATAACCAAGAAGAAGTTCCGTTTGTTGCATCTGCAAAGGATTTCCGATTGGTTCAATCTTTTTATGCGGCACAAACTTCTCATGATAATCCCTCAGGTAATAATATTCCCACGGGTCTTTTACCTTCAGAGCTAAATCCAGGCGGTCAAGAAACTCTTTTGGACAATATTCCTGTAGAAAACTTAGACTATAACCGTTTAGTTATAGCGCCAGGTGAAGGACAAAGACCAATTGACATAATTCAAGATAATAATTCAGAAGAGTTGTCATTTGGAACAATATACGTTGGGCAGAAGCGTACATGCTCTGAAACGTATAGCAAGATAATACGTTCTGAAATTCGCCGTTTTGACAGAAGAGCGTGTACCATTCCAAAGTTTTCTATGATTACAAAAAATTAGAACTGCTACAAATTAAGAATAGTACCACCACTTGCCTAAAAAAAATTGTGAGGTGGAAACCGAGTTACGGCCCAAAATCTATTAAACGAAAACTTTGTTCAAAACTTGATTCAACACGATGATAGTTACAAGGTTTTGAAATGCGTTAGATCATCACCTGCGCACTGGGAAGCTGAGAAGAAAAAGGCAATCGCTATGATTCGCCAATTTGGGCTTCCAACCTTCTTTATCACTTTATCGGCTGCAGAATCTCAGTGGGTTGAGCTTTTGGACATCCTCTCTAAAACTGTTGATTCTAAAGATATTTCCGAAGAGGAAGCCCACAGTTTAACAACCCAAGATAGATATCGCTTAATTCGGTCAGACGCGATTACTTGTGCTAGATATTTTGACTACCGCTATCGAAAAATTCTTAAGCTTCTTAAAGATAACGCCGGCATTTTTGGAGAGCATTTTGTTACAAATTTCTACTGGAGAGTGGAATTTCAACGGAGATTGCCCGCATGTACATGGCATGTATTGGCTTAATAATACTCCCAGGATCAACCTTCAAGATCCTCAGACATTTCCTGATGTCATTAGTTTGATTGACAATTATATTTCTACCGATGGTTCGATCAGCCACTTAGAAAATTATTTGGGTTATCAAAAGCATAACCACAGTCGGTCTTGTACTAGGGAAATAAGAGGACAACAGTTTTGTCGTTTTGGTATACCATATCCACCAATGCCTTCAACGAAAATACTGTTACCTTTTACAGAAACAAGTCAAAATTCAGAAAGACACAAGGAAAACTTTTTCAAAATTCAAAACGTTTTTAATTGAAATATGACTACAGAAGACATTTCTAATTTAAACGATTTTGAACACTTCCTGTCTGATAGTAGAATAAATATATCTTTTGATGACTATTTGTTAGCCCTTAGGTCAGGTTTAACAAAACCCAAAATTTTTCTAAAAAGAAAATTACAGGATCGTTTTATAAACGCTTATAATCCTCTGATTTTGGAACTCCATAAAGCAAATATGGATATTCAATATATACTGGATGCATATGCTTGCTGTTCATATATAATTAATTATATTAACAAGTCTAACAGGGGAATTTCTAGGCTCTTAAATGAAGCTATATCAGAGGTAAATGCTGGAAATTATACTATTAAGCAAAAACTTAAACATATAGGTCACAAATTTATATCAGGCACAGAAATATCTGCACAAGAAGCAGTATACTTATTGCTGCATTGGGCTCCGTCTTTCGGAAGCAAGTAATGCAGAAATATTTATAAATACCTCTCGACCGGAGGAACGTGTTCGAATGGTAAAACCTAGAGCGGAACTTCAGAACCTTCCTTCAGGTTCGACTGAAATATTCGTAGCCGGTATTTTAGACCGTTATGTTCAAAGATCCGATCAGTTAGAAACTCTTTGTTTAGCTGATTTTGCATCTAGGTATAAATATTTTAAATCTAGTAGAAGAGCACAAGATAGTGATCATGAAGAATAAGAGAGGGAAGATGATAATTTACCAGAAAGCGGGGTTGTCATGCCTCTTAAAGACGGTAGCGGTTTTGTGAAAAAACGTACCAAACCTTGTATTATTCGGAATAGAAGGTTTAACTCAGATTTGGCCAGAGTTGAGTTTTTCCGCGAAATGTTAATGCTTTACTATCCTTGGCGGAATGAATAGCAAGATCTCATTGAAAACGATAATGAGCAGATTTGCATAACACATCGTATTATAAATGAGGAAAATTAAAGAAAATATGATGTTTTTGAGCAAAGAGAACTTGAAAATGTTCCAGAAAGTCTTTATAATGAAATAGACTTGGACGAAGGTGCTCAAAATGAACTACCTATCGTGGAAAATGAGTTCAGAGTGTTGACACTTCCAGAAATAAACCCAAATATAAATTTGCTGGACTTGCATGGCGAAGATTCAACAGATAATGGCACTGAATCTGATTGCAATATTAGACTTATTAAACTACCCCCTTTAATTCCAGTTGAGGAAATATTTTCTTTAGTTCAAAGTCTAAATACTAAGCAAAGAACCTATTTGACACATTTGATGCACCACCTAAAAACAAATCTCCCATTTTATGAATTCATTGGCGCCGGTGCAGGTGTAGAAAGAGTCGTTTGATATCTGCAATATATCAAGCTCTTAACCATCGTTACAATTCTACACCTGGATCCAATCCAAGTTCCTTAAAAGTTGTTCTTGGCACACCTACGGGTAAAGCAGCAATCGGAATAGATGGAATGACCCTTCATTCAATATTCTCTTTAACTGTTAATCAGTTGAATAGAGAGTTGAGGCCACTTAGCAATGACACAGTTAATTCATTGTATTCCAGACTTATCGATTTAAAATTAATCATAATTGATGAAATATCGATGGTAGGTGCTCGTATGTTTAGCTCTGTTGATGCGAGATTAAAACAAATTTTCAAAACATACAGCCCCTTCGGTGGTATACCGATTATAGTGTTTGGTGATTTGAAGCAACTCTCACCTGTTGGAGATAGGTGGATATTCTCTCCTAATTGGTTCCCCGTTGTGGGAGTTATTTAAATACTTTGAATTAACAGAGATAATGAGACAACGGGAGGATCAGGCCTTTGCAATTGCATTAAATCATATGGCATCTGGTACTATGACAAATGTGGACATATCACTCATTAAAACTCGAGTAGTTAATTTCGAAGAAGTTCCCGATGATGCCGTACATTTATTTTGGTCCAATGAAGAGACAAATAATTTCAATGCCCTTAAGCTCAGTCGAATCCCAATAGAAGCTTTCCTTTCAACTGCAAAAGACTCAGTTAAAGGAATTGGTATAAATGAAAATGATAATAATTTTGGAAAGAGTTAACCTTTCAAAACTTCTGAAACGAAGGGACCTCCGCCAAATATATGATTACAGTGAACATAAACACGTGTGATGGCTTGGTTAATGGGGCAGCTGGACAACTTATGCAAAATGATTTCCATTGTTCTTTTCCAACAATTCTGTGGATTAAATTTTTGGAACCTTCTGTTGGTTTGATAGCACGAACAAAAAAGCCTCATCCTCTAGAAAGTTCTTGGACACCAATTGAAAAAGTTCTAAAATCTTTTCAATATAAAAGAAATAAACAAATTTCAATTGAAAGAAATCAGTTTCCAGTTGTTCCGGCTGAGGGAATCACTATTCATAAAAGTCAGGGTGCCACATATAATAAAGTTGTAGTTCATACTCGACCCAGAATGTCTAGAGCTTCAATATATGTCGCTTGTAGTCGAGCTACTTCTGCAGAAGGTCTATGCATCATAGGAAATTTTATTCCTCCTAACAAATTTTCTGAATCGGATCCCGTATTTAGGGAACTGAGGAAATTGAACACAAATAAAGCTTTGACAACAAGTTTCAATTTTATGATTTTCCGAACATCAGGACATCAAATTTTATTCCATAATGTTCAGAGTCTTCACGCTCACATTAATGATATAAAAAGCGACTGTTTGATGCTATCTTCAGATATTTTATGTTTTGTAGAAACTTGGAGTTATCCGAAAGTTTTGATATACCAGGATTTACTCCAATTAACGAGCTGAGGATAGATAGCACGGAAACAACCAACAGAAATAAACGGGGCATTATAATATATGCAAAGCATAGTATTGCTTGCTCTATAGAATCAAAGGCTGTAAAGAAAATTTATTCAGGCCGCAAAGTTTTAGAAGCGGTTTTGTTTAAATGTTTCAATATTAATATTCTGGTTCTATATAGAAATTCATCTTTCTCTGTCAGACAATTAATTGTAGAACTTCAGGAAGTCCTTACTTCTGAGTTAGGCAATCAAAATGTGCTAATTGTTGGAGATTTTAACATTTGTTTAATGTCTACAGGGACTGCAATAAGAAATTTGCTCCAAGAAAAAAACTTTAGTTCCCTGCTTGGTGCAGAATATTCAACTACACCTGCCGGTACACAAATTGATTGGGCATTTTCAAACATGGATCCTTCCCGTGTAAATGCAATTACTTTTGAGACAGTACACAGCTATCATGACAGTATTTGTGTCTCTATTTTGAACTAAAGTTTTCAGACTTAGTGCAATAGTTCTTCATTTGTTTTTCCAAATATAATCGAATTGGAATGGTAAAGGAATTTTGACAGTAGTTTTTAAGACAATTTTATGAAAAATATGTAAATAATCTAATTAAGAAAATTTAAATTATATATATAATTTGTTATTATATATGACATTATTGTCTAAATATTTGATAGAAATTAAATAGTATAAGGAAAAAAGAAATATAATTTGGATATATGAATAAGAATCTCTACAAAAATTTATGTTTAATATTGTAAATATTATATACAAAATAATATAATATTATTATATCATTTTTAAAGCTGTTAATATATATTATTTTTAAGCTAAACATGTATAATAATATTGATATAATAAATAAAAAATGTTATTCATTGTCCAAAAACAATTTCTTTTCATACTTTTCAATACAGTTGTAATGCATTCTATATAAAATCAATTATAAGCGTATACAAAAAGCACAAGAACGATTTCTCATAATTTGAGTAAATTTAGTTTACAAATTGCTCTAATTATTTTCACTGTGAAGGAAAAGTAAATAACTAAGGCAACAGTTCCTAGTTCTAATTATTAAAATATATAAAGAAGTCTGAAACGAATATACCATTTAACTTTGCGAGAGTATAAAATGTTCGGTTACATCCGAACTTAGCCCTTCCTTACTTGTTATATATACATATTTTATTTTCTGCCGTTATAACCTTCGGCTCGATTTGTGGAAACTTCATGTTCCTCTTTTTAACAATAAATTTTTTTGATCCTTTCTAGGAAAGGAAACTCTTTTATTCTGGAGGATCTGGAGTTCAGAATCGCAGAAATGAGTTTATGTTATAAACCGGAGGGTCCTCCTTGCGGTGGTGAATCGCGGTTTCAAAATATTTGTTATATGGCTGGTCGAGCCTTGATTTATAACATGCTTTTTTATAAATTTGAGTACTTATACTTAAAATATTTTATATTACTAGGATTATTACAATAATACAATTTTATTGTTATAAATTTATTATATATTAAGATATTAACTTACTAGTTTTTCGTCCTTCTCTAAAGGGGTTTGTTGATTGGTGTTATAATTCCTTTGCTCCTGTTGATTCCTGTTTAATTGCTTCGCTTGTGCTGATTGCTGTTTAATTGCTTCGCTAGTGTTGATTGTTGTTTAATTGCTTCGCTACTGTTGATTGCTCGCACGGGGTTTGTGTGCCTTTGGCCGCTGAAGGTTTTTTGCACTATTCTTTTGTTCTGACTCTTCGATTGTTAATATTTGATGTTATGTTTTATTTTTTTAAACATTTTATTCAAATTGAATTGCTTCGAAATTGGCGTAGTTATAGAGCAACATTTTGTTATAGTTCGCTAATAGATTCGTTTGTTCACAGCGTTTACACTTGTTTGCTTGCAATCGCTCTACCCATAAAACAATACTATATTAGTAAGAATAAATTTGGTTGGTTGCTTAAATAAGCAAAGATGCTTATTTAAGAAGCTGTGGTCTTAGCTTTATTGAAAATAGTATTGATTACTTAAATAAGCAAAAATGCTTATTAAGAAGTTGAGTGCAAAGAAATAGTTTTGTTTATAATGATCGTAAAGCTACTTTGTGAAGGCTGCCGTTACCTCGCACATACCATACATAAATACAGACACATTATTCCCAAAAACCTTAAAGGAAAACAGAGTGAGCGTATTCATTTCACCTATTATTTGTTATACAAATATGTATATACAAGTATGTATGCAAATTAACTTCCCAGTCTTGAGAAGTTTGATAAATATAAAGTTTTTCCGAGACTATAATCTGAAGAAGAAAAAACTAAGCATACATATTAGGTAAAGGAAAAAGTTCGTTCGGTTTTTTATTGATTTTTCAAAAGATGATAACTTTGTGTACATTTGTCCGCTTTAAGTCAAATATGCGCCGTTTTGTTCGTAAACTTGTTGCCAACGAGATGCCAACTTCATTATACCCCTCTCGTAGAAGACTGCGTCCCTATTGCCAAAAAACTCGGAGAGCCAATTTTCACAGGCTTCTCTTGAGGCCAACTTCTCACCATTATGCGCGTTCGCCATGAATAGGAAAAGATGGTAATCACTTGGTGTCAGGTCCGGACTATAAGGTGGGTGCATTAGAACCTCCCATCCGAGCTCCAGGAGCTTCTGGCGAGTCACCAAAGACGTGTGTGGCCTGGCGTTGTTTTGATGGAACACAATTCGACCTCTGTTGATCAAAGATGGCTTCTTCTGGATGAGTGCTGCCTTCAAGCGGTCCAGTTGTTGGCAGTAGAGGGCCGAATTGAGCGTTTGGCCATAGGGGAGCAGCTCGCAGTAGATGATTCCTTGCCCATCCCACCAAACATACAGCAAAACCTTCCTGGCCGTCAATCAGGTCTTGGCCACCATCTGGGCCGCTTCCCAGAGCTTTGACCACGACCGTTTGCGCTCGATGTTGTCATAAGTGACCCATTTTTCATCGCCCATCACAATCCGCTTCAGAAACGGGTCCGACGCGTGGTGCATCTTTGACATCGAAATTACCGGAACGGAACCTAGCAAATCACTTTTGGGCTACACGTTCGTTTACAGTATCGGGCCCATAAACTAAATTAATGTTTTCAGCCGCTTTCGCTGCTTCTTCGCTTTGATCGAAGAAAAATTGTAAAATATAGCGAATTTTCTCTTTGTTGGTGTCCATCTTTGACGAGCGCTCACAACGAACTGAGTAAATCAATCGAAACCTGTCAAAGACAAACTTTTAGCGCGAATAAACACGTTTTCAGCGCCGTATAGTATGACATGATGCGACACGTAACACTAGTACTATGGACAATAACGCCATCTCTTAGATAAAAACCGAACGAACTTTTTACTTGACCTACATTACATATTCGCTTGCCTATTATATTAACATACACAAAATATACATAAACATATAATAAATAATTATATACTTGTACACAAATATACGTGCTTACGATAAATTACCTGCACGTTATTTACTTCTCTTTCGCGCCCTCTTCGCAGTGCGAACATACATATTTATACATACGGCTTATAATTTATGCCTATGCTTATATACAAGTTAAGTTTTTTATTTATTAAATTGTTTTTTTAAAATAGTCTTTATTATTTTGATGTTATTTTAAGATTTAATATAATTAATTTCTTAACTCTAAATTAAACCTAATTCCGTACCGGGTCACGTTGCCTAAAGTTACGGCGTCAGCAATCGATCGGACGCGCGTGTGGAGTCGTCAACTTAATATCGCTGAAGCAGCGTCAGTAATTGGTTGGTTTCTTTTCAAGTTACTGACCGATGGTGAGAATTGGCTGACCGTTTGAACTGTAACACAGCAGTTCCCCTCCTCCTCCCCTCTTAAATATGATCTTCCTCGATCATCAATAGAAAGGTAAATCGGTAAATTTTATATGGTTTGGAAAATTGTTATTTGCTACCGGCGGGAAAACTCCTTGACTAATATTTGGCCTTTTTGTCTCTTTTTCGATATAGTTTATTTTAATATTTCTTCTTCGTACCAAGGTTAATAGTATAATGGTGGTGATTAAAGGTACCGATGTCAGACTGCCAATAGATAACGTAGCTTTCTTGAGGAAATTTATTCGTTTGATGTTAGTTAGGTGTAACTCTTTTAGAGCTCCCAATGATAGTAATTCGATTCGTTCTTTTTCCCGTGGGGCTGGTTACAAAATTGCGGGAATTGCTTCAATTGATTTTGCTTCGATATTGCCAAATATTTTATTGTTAATTTTGATTGTTGTGTTGTAGAATATTACAACATACATTACTTCTTGAGTTGTCCCATCTGCTTCTATCTTTCCATTGAATTGATTTTGTAGTATTATTCCTGTTTTGGTTTCTTCTACTGTTTGCACGTGATTCCCGTTTGTTAATGTACATGTGGAATTTAAACTATTTACTATTCTACTTATACATTCATCATTATTTAAATCTATTAAATTTGTTTCTTTACAAATTGCTAGTTCATTAGTATTTTCACAATAATTTTTAATTTCGTATATTTTATTTCTTCCTTTTAGAATTTCTTTGTAATCGGTTTTAATTATAACATTATTTTCTTTTTTAACCGGTCTTACAATTATTCTTTTAAATGTTTCGTATGATGTTAATGGAATTTTTATCATGTACAAGATAGTCATTTCTTTACTAAATACATTTATTTTTGAAAATTTTAGTGCTTCTTCGGCATTTTTAAAGGGCATTTTTTCTTCTTTTAGCTTCCTTATGGCAAGTTTAATTTCGTCATTGCTTAAAATTATTGAGTTTACTATATTCTTCTTTGCTCATTGAATGGCATACTTTATATTAATTAATTCCTCTTTTATCAATCTGATTCTATTCTGTAGATTTATCATGATTTCTGTTATAGTGTCTTCGTCTTTTTTTATAGTATTTAGCATTTTATTGACAATATGTGTTATATTATTTATACGTTTTTCAAATAAATTGTTTATAATTATTTGATTATTATTATTTTGGTTTAGATTATTCAAATTATCGTTTATTAAGATCATTATGATCAGGAGATCCGGCTTTATATTTCCATTTCGTTCCTAGTATGTCAATTGATCTTCTTCTTTTGCTGTTTTCTATGTGTTTAAGGGTGTTAAGGATTTCGAATGTTTGAGTGGTTTCGTGTTTGAGGATAGGATAAAGGAAATTATTTTTAGGGACATGAGTCGTCATTTCGTTATAAGTTTCTTTTAAGAAATGTTCGTAACGGTCTAGGTCAATGATATGTATAAGTCTTAGGGTACCGTCCTGTATTTTTGCATTTGCGTTGTCTATTGTAACAAGTTGAGCCTTACTGTAATCCAAAATTTTTACATCTGCTTGTAAAGATGTAATTGCAGTGGAAATAATTATAAGTTTTAATGAATCCATTTTTCCTTAAAGAGATAGTTCAAGTTTTTATTTGGGATTTATGTATTATACGTCCTGATATTGTTTTAACTGTTGTTCTATTATTTTCGGATACTATTTCTTTTCTAAATTTTTTTGTTAATTTTGCACCAAGTCTTTTATTTATTTTCGCGTATATTATATCACCTGGAGAGTTCTTAACTATAGGTTCTGTTCTTTTACTGTTGTGGTAAGAAAGATCTTGTTCCTGTTTTTCCCTGAGTAATCTAATATTTTCGTTTCTTTTCTGTTCTAACTGTTGAGTGTCAGTAAAAATTCTATTCCCAAAAAATGTGGCTGAAGGTTTACTTTTGGTTGTTGAGTGTATTGATGAATTGTATTCCAGCACTTTCGTCAGTAGTCGTTAGAGTATTAACGTCAGTCCATGGAGGTCTCGATACCGCGTCAGCTACCACGTTTGTGTTTCCTGGTTTGTACCTCATTTCATAGTTTTACTCTTCAAGGATGCATTTCCATCTTTTCATTTTTCCATTATAGTTTTTATTACTCAATGCATAGGTTAAGGGCTGGTGATCTGTGAAAATTATTACTTTGGGTGAACTATACAAATAACGTCTGAAACTATTAAGTGCCCATATTATCGTCAGCATTTCTTCTTCATTTGCTGCGTAATTTTCTTCGGCTTTACTTAGTGAACGAGATATGAATGCTATGGGTTTGCCTGATTATTCTAAAACTCCTCCGAGAGCATAATTAGATGCATCGGTGGTAAGGTGGAAGTCTTGATTAAAGTCAGGATATGCCAGTATTACTTCTTTTGAAACAAGTGAGGATTTTATTTTGTTGAAGGCTTCTAGTGCTACGTTATTGAGTATTATCTGGTTTTTACTGGATGCATTTTTCGAAATGCGTCCATCCTCCCCTCTTAAGAGCGAAGAAGGGGTTTTGCTAACTGCCGGAAAGGCCAAGGAAAGATCTTAAGTCTTTCAAAGTTTTTGAACATGGGAATTTTTGTATAGCTTCAACTTTTGAAGGGTTAGTTTTTACACCATTTGGTGAAATAATGAAGCCTAGAAATTCGACTTTATTTCGGAAGAATTCGCATTTGTCAAGTAGCACTTTCATATTTGCTTCTTTGAGAGTGTGAAATACTTGTTCAATATTTTTGAGATGGCTTTCTTTGTTTAGAAATATAGGATATGGATAATATCTAGTGTAAACGGGTGTATTTGAAGAAGTTCTGATTTCGCCTACTACGGTGGTAGTGTAAGTCAGGCTTTCATTTGGATCGGAATATAACTGGGAATATTTATTTACAAGTTTTTGAATATGAAATTTCTGAGATGTTCTAACGTCAATATTATTTACCGTATAGGAAAGTTTCTGCTTGATTTTTATTTCTTTACCATTACCGAACCTAATTATGTCATCACAAATGTTTATAGTAGCATTGAGGTATTTGAGGCTATCCTTTCCGATAATACCATCAAAAGATTTCAGTCGTGGTAGAATGAAAAATTTTAAATTCGAATTATCTATGTGGGCTAGATTAAGTATGGTATGATGGGTAATTTGGATTTTTCCTGCTATGGAATTTGCAAAAAAAGGTTCTTCATTCGGAATGGGTTTAGCTACAAGCTCTGGTTGTATGTAATTTTTGCTTGATCTTGTATCTATAAGTATTTTTAAACATTTTCCGTTCTTCGTTCTAAATTCTATATATGGTAACGAAGAACTTTTCATCCTAAAAAATTAACATCTATGCAGTGGGGTTGGTTATGTTCGGATTGTTCTTGGACTAGTTGTTCAATCTGTTCATTGTCTAACATTGTTTCGTATTATTGTTCGGTTGAATTTAAATTCTGCTCGTCATGTTGGTATTGTTGATCATATGGATATTGTTGGTCGTATGTGGCTTGTTGGAGGTATGGACCTTCCGTACCGGTTTCTATATGAAAGTTCCTCTGTTGTTTGAAAGGCACTTGTAGAGATAAATTTTACGGTCGTTTCCATGCTTGGTAATTGGGTGCATTTCTATCCATATAGTTAACCACTTTTGAATGTAGAGAGCGGTCTACGTCCATTGGCTCTGGACGTGGGAGTCCGAAAGGTCAAGGGTGCTGTGGGAGGTTGATATGTTGGCCGAAAATTTGGAGAATTGCGATGATTAAAAGTATGCTGTGGCCGTTGCTGCGGCATGCAGTTCTGTTTAGGTAAATATGGTTTAGGAATATAAGCCAATTGTGAATAGAACTCGTTGGTTACTTTCCTAGGTGGAAGAGCTGGCTTAAAGTCTTGGGCTTTCTTAATGTGGGAATTATTATTGATAGCGTAATGCGAACGGAATTTCTGATTTTCCAACTTAAGGCATCAGTGAAGGGCTTGAGGGAGGTCTACGGGTTCCCTCATGCCAAGGAGTCTTGGCAAATCACCATTAAGTCCTCAAATAAAAGTGTCAAGGGCTTTGTCACGATATGTTCGTGTAAGTAAATGCATGGATTCAGCACTAACTTCCATGCAACCAAGTTTTTTAAGAATAAGAGATAGGTGGGAATATACCCTTTGGTAGAATTCCTGAATGGTATAGCTACCCTGAACTAATGATGTCATTTGGTACTCTAAGGTACCTATGTCCCTTTTATCCGCGTAATGGAGAGTAAGACATTTTGAAATAGCCTTCCACTCCCAAGGTGTGTTATATGATTCAAGAGCAATGTCTGCATTGCCCACGATTTTGTTTCTTATAACGTTAAGAATACTATAGTATTTTGGCGATCCTCTTTGAGGTTCGTATATTTTTAGTATTCGGTCTACGCTCTTCTTCCATGAATTGAACTCGCCTGGATTCCCGGAAAATTCGCGAAGGCATCTTACCAAATTGGGGATGTTGTCTAGTTCGCTAATGTTGTTTGTTAATATGGGGTCTATGATGACGTCCGTTGTGACGTTTGAAAAGTTTGCATTCGGATTAAGGGCGGCCTGAACTAGGTTTCGTCCCTCTTGTCTTAAAATATTTGTGACTACGCCACTTATAATGTTTGTCAATTGTTCTAGCTTAATTTCGTTAGGATTAGGAATAGGATGTGATGGTTGGGTATTGCCTGCAGTAGGTGCGTTCAGCACACCAGGTCTTATGGGTCTTATGGTTGGCATATTTTGTTAGATATTTGCAATGATTTTAAATTATTTTGGTGAGGTGTCCTTATACTCTGGAGGGTCCCTTTGGTGGTGAGTCGCAGAGTTGGACTATAGTTATTTAGAACCGGAGGGTCCCCCGTTCGGTGTTGAGTCGCGGCTCTTTTTTATCCTTGTAAGTTATTGGATTCTTGTAAGTTATTAGCTGTACGAGCCTTTTTTATTTTTATGTGTAATTTATAATTCTCTGGAGGGTTCCTTGGGTGCTGAATCGCAGAGAATTTTATTTTTATAAGCTGGAAGGTCCCCCCGAAGGTGGTGAACCGCAGCTTCTATTTTTATTTTTTTTTATTGGCTGTACGAGCCTTATATTATTTATATGTATTATTTAGGGTTAGTAAATATATAAGTTTTAAATTTTAAATTAATTAATAGAAATTCGCAAAACAGAATACATTATAATTCTGAAAACTTTTCCTTAAATATTTTTCCTTCTTACTTTTTTTTTAAATGCTTAGAAAATGTCAACAGAATACCTTTTAAATTCTTAAAATTTTTCCTTTAAATATTTTTTCTTTTCCAGTTTTTCTCTTACTTTGTTTTATTTAAATGCTTAGAAAATTTCTTAATATTAGGTGCTTACTTATTACTAGCCTCCTGGTGCATGGGGTGTCCCCCCGTTTGTTCTTTACTACTAAGTCTCCCTCGTTGCGCACGTATAGAGGGTGCGTTTTCTTCCTACTGGATCCTAACGCGTGGTTGACGAACCAGCTCGTTTGGTCCGAGTGCCTTGGTGGCTTTATTTCTCGGCCGTCCCTTCACGGGCGATTCGGATATTATCACAACACGATTCTAAAACCGCACTTAGGCGCAAACTTCAGCTTCAGTTTTTTATTTATTACATTGTTTTTTAAAAATAGTGGACTCGCGTCCGCGGTTTTTTAATATTATTTTGATGCTATATGAAGATTAAATATAATTAATTTATTAACTCTAAATTAAACCTAAGTCCGTACCGGGTCACGTTGCCTAAAGTTACGGCGTCAGCAATCGATCGGACGCGCGAGTTAAGGAACGTTTCATTAAACAGAAATGACCAAAACATCTCTTGTTTATGCTAAACCACACATAAACAAATAGTGATAAGTAATCCCAACATCTGCTGCACACATGGTGTGAAATAGAAATGGTATCACACATAACGAGTGTAATCTCCAAACGCTATCCTCTCGGGACCGTTTGTAACGACAAACAATCGACCGTAGATAGTGTGTCTATCTTCAAATAGCATAGCAGACAGCAAATAGAAACTAGTACCATAAAGTAGTATAAATAACACTAAAATATATATATGTATTCAGTCTTAGTTTTTGTGTGAATAAAAGAACTTGCCCTGACGGTGCAGAAAACACAACAACATGATTCAATTATAATTAACTGGGGGCTCAACCGGGATAGCAAATTTTACTTGCTATCAAAAAAGGCCAGGAGACATCCTTGAAAGGACAGGAACTCCGCGATCCTAAAGAAGGATAAAACTAAAATATCACGGGAATTAGGACTTCCAGTACAGAGTGTTTGAAAAAGTAGCATACGATTCAAAGCAGATCCTGAAAAAGCGGACAGCGCCGAATCCAACAAGAACGAAACAACAGTAATCTAAGGAAGAAGATTACATGTTTAAACCTCGATCAAACAGAAAGAAAGCAGCCTTTGACGACAACAAAAAATTAAATACATTCCGATTGAAAGCAAAAGCTATTAAGATGACTGAAGCAGCAACACTCAAAGCACTTTGATGTCCTTACGGCTCAACTCAATTCGTTAAAAACCGACTTCGATGAATTAAGGACACAATCACAGGTTTCGATGAACACGGTACCAACCAACTGCTCTAAAACCACAAATCACACAGGCTAGCCAAATAAATACAGAAATTTTTAGATGCCTACCAACATTTGACGGAGACGAATATAACCCTTGGCGCACCCAGGTGTGGACACAGATGGAGAATACAAAAGAATTTATATACAGCCCTGAGTATTACAATTGTGTATGCATAATCAGAGCAAAAGTAACAGGAGCCGCTTCTAAAGTTCTATCAGTTAACGGAACTCAACTTAATTTCTATGCTATAATCAACCGCTTAGATTATACCTGCTCGGATAAACGACCACTACATGTTCTGAAAGAAATAATGATGAAGAAAAAGCAAGGAAGTAAAACTCTCACCGAATTCCACGACGCAATACATCAGGCCTTAACATTGATTCAACAAAAACTAGAAACAATGGAAGAAAATATGCGAGCTGGAAGATTATCAGACGTGAGTGATGACGCCATCCGCACATTTATTATGGGACTCCGGAGCAACTACACCAGAGGTATACTTTATTCAAATAAACCAAAGAGCCTCGGTGAAGCATATGCTATTGCTTGCACCATCTACCATGACACACAGGATCTACACTTCGAGAGCACTGTTCCCCGTCGACATGATTCGAGATATGAGGGTTTGACCACCTTTCATCACCAAAGGAATGATCGTCAACTGAGACCAGCATATCGCGTTAATACTCAACGGCAACCCACATATGAAGAGCGAAAGAATTCCGGTAGCTACATCCAGCGAAATGGCCAACAGCAACCAAAACCTATACCTATGGAAGTGGACTTTTCACACCAATACGTGAAGCAAACGCATCAACACTCAACAAGAAATCCGCCTCACCAACAAAATCCATTTAAAAGGGAGAGAAACGTATCATCCCAAAACTTTAACCACAATAAACTACAGCGTATTAACCAAACCAAACAAGCTGACATTGAATCTGTGAACATCTCCAACTACGAGGAAAACTTTGAATCTGGGAGTACTTTTTTAGGCGAATAAACGGGTTGCCATGCATCCAGACGAAATGCGGACTAACAGGCACACCCGTGACTTTACTAGTGGGCACTGGATCCACAAATAACTACATTAATAAGAACTGCAACATAGGTAAGTCAGTATCAATAAAACCATTTAGAACAAAAACTGTACATGGCTATTCGGTTATAGATTCAAAAAAAGTGATCACAATGTACGGGCATCACTTAGTATGCTTTGAAATAGGCGAATTAAATGAATTCGACATGATCTTAGGTGAACAAGGCCTCAGATTAATTAAGGGAGAGATTAACCTCTTTCATTATAGTTTAAAGCACCAGAAGAAAGTAGCAATAAAAAAGGAACCTTTCATTAACTATACTGTAGATAATGCCAAGTATGAGGAGGAAATTAAGGAAGTAATGAAAGCAAATGAAAATATTAGTGACACCATACCCTTCACAACCACTATCCAAGCTACGATTAGGACGCAAACAGAAGATCCCATTTGGACAAAGCAATACCCTTACCCCGTGGCAGACCATGATTTTGTCAATAAAGAAATAGATAGGCTTTTAGAAAATGGAATAATTCAGCCGAGCAAAAGTCCGTACAATTCCCCTATTTGGACTGTTCCAAAGAAAGGATTAGACGACAATGGTAGGCCTAAACGGAGAATGGTGGTCGACTACCAAAAACTTAACGCAAATGCTACAAACGACCGCTACCCTATACCTGATATTAATATGACAGTTCAAAATTTAGGTAAAGCTAAAGTTTTCTCGACCATTGATTTAGAATCAGGATTCCATCAAATTTTAATAAAGGAATCCGATCACGAAAAAACCGCATTTGCAGTGAATGGCGCAAAGTATGAGTTTGTTAGGATGCCGTTTGGACTTAAGAACGCACCCTCAATCTTTTAACGATGCGTAGACGACATTTTGCGACAATATATCGGTAAATTTGCTTACGTTTATATAGACGATGTTTTAATATTTTCTTCTACGCCTGAAGAACACATAGAACATATTCGAACTATAGTCAATGCACTGCATGAAGCTAATATGAAAATTTCGGACGAAAAGTCGCATTTTTTCCAAGACTCCGTTGAGTACCTTGGCCACATAATTAAACATAACCGAGTAACGGTTGATCCAAGAAAGATTCAAACTATAAAAGAGTACCCAATGCCAAAAACCTTAAAAGAACTCAGATCATTTTTAGGATTGGCTAGTTACTATAGGAAATTTGTAAACTTCGCACAAATCACTAAACCACTAACTATACACCTACGAGGTGACTCAGGAATGATTTCAAAAAATCAAAGTGCGCGAGTAGAAGTAAAGCTCGATGAAGCGGCAATTACCGCCATAGAAAAAATAAAAGATGCTTTGCAGGAACAGGTAGAACTTTATCAGCCTGACTTCACCAAACCATTTGAACTAACTACCGATGCCAGTAACCAAGCAATTGGAGCAGTTTTCTCCCAATTTCGTCAACCTATTGCTTTTATTTCTCGAACGTTAACCGACACTGAAAAAAATTACAGAACAAACGAAAAAGAACTTCTTGCAATCGTGTGGGCGCTACAGAAGCTCCGCAATTTTTTATACGGCATCACTGATTTAACCATTTATACTGACCACCAAACACTCATTCATTCTATTTCGGAAAAAAATCCGAATACTAAACTCAAAAGATGGAAGAACTTTATTGAGGAATTTAGTCCCAAACTTGTCTACAAACCTGGTCACCAAAATGTAGTAGCTGACGCACTCTCCCGTCAACAAATAAACAATACAACAGATTGTTCTCAACATTTAGCACAGAGCTCTCCAACTGACCAAATAAAAAGGGTGAACCAACCTTTGAACTCATTCAAAAATCAAATAATACCTATTCTAGACCCCACAAAAGAGACAATTGACTCCAAAACCACATTTCCAGGTAGGACGCGTCACACATTTTATTACAAAAATAAGCAAGATTTTTTAACAAAGCTACAACAAGTAGCTAAACCCAATATAACTAACGCGCTAAGAATAGATGAAGAGTTAATATTCCACTTTAAGGATGGCATTCTTTCCCACTTCCTCAATTATACCTTTGTGATAGCACCAAACTTGCTAATTGACATTACCGACCAACACGAACAATTAGAATTAGCAGGAAAAACAGCAGACGTGCACACCGAAATTATAAAAACAATGTGCAAGAAATATTGCTTAACTACTTTTGGCCTAACATCAAAGAAATGTGCAAGAAAGAAGCGATAGACTGTCAAATTTGTTTGACAAACAAATACGAACGACAACCAAACAGATAACCTATTGGAAAAACACCAATACCAACAAAAACTGGAGAATATATACAGATGGACATATTTCACATGAATAATTGTAGATAAGCTCTACCGACAAATATTCGAAGTACTGCTATCTCCGAAAAATTCATACCAAAGCAAACTGTCACGAACATATAGAAGAAATACTTACACAAGTGTATCCAAATGCAAAACATTTAATGACTGATAACGAAAATGTATTTATCAACAACATGGCAAAGGCCATTTATACTCGACTACATATACAACATACTGCCACACCATTAAATCCCTCGACAACTAACGCTCAAGTAGAACGGTTGCACAGTACGTTGATTGAAATCAGTACGACTTTAGCTAGTGAAAATAATACGACTCCAGGTGAAGAACTTTTTAACGCCATCCGACAGTATAATTCTACAATCCACTCGTCTACAGGACTCAAACCTGAAGTAGTTTTCTTTAATCGCGAAAAGTATCCAGGGATTAAAGAAATCCTTCAGAACAATCAGGAGAAGCTATTGCTATACCACAACAAAGGACGGAAAAACATCACGTGTAAACCAGAAGATATCATATATTCCAGAACAGATCGCAGGAATAAAATTGGTAAACGATATAATCAGCACAAAGTTAAAGAAGATCGCGGGGACACGATCCTTACAGCGAGAGGGAAAATTATTCATAAAGATAGCATCCGCAAACAAGCCACACAATGAAATCCGGCACGGTATTAATTAATCTATTTTCATCATTTGTTGTATCCCATTCCGATCTAATTACTGATCTTAAATTCAAGAAGTATGTCTTAACAGAGACCGATCCGGTCTACCTATTTGAAAATACGACTTATCTGTACCACGTAGCAAACTTGTCAATTATCCTAGGTCCATACGAGAATATCATGAAATCCAAATACGTTGCAGAAGAAAACAAAGAAGAAATAATTCTTATTAATAAAATAGAGACACTTAAGGCACAGTTTATACCTTCTAATCGTAGACTCCAACGCTCATTAAACTTTTTAGGTTCTATTCTCAAGTTTGTCACCGGTACTCCTGACCATGACGACCTTATAGAGATCAAGACAGGACTCAACTAGTTGATAGAAAATAATAATCAACAACGGAAAATTAACAGTCAATTTGAAAAAATACTAGAAACTCTAGACCCAAAGTCAATTACTGAAGAATTAATTATTACAGAAGTTTACAAGGAATTAGAAACAATCACGAATACCATTAATTTTGCAAAAACAGGAAACTTTTATTCTGGTACTCTAAACCTCAAAGACATTCAAGAACTTGTCTCCATAGAAGATTTTAACATACCCATAATTAATATTTTAGAATATTCTGATATTCATGTATGCATGTACAAAGATGCTATAATTACAATATACAAATATACCGTAATAAATAACCACTGTAAATTATATAACTTAATACCTTTAGCATACAAACACGTCAAAGTCCGATTGGACTCTCAAGTTGCAAAATGTGAAGCGAATTTCAAAAGAACTTCCAAATGTAAAAATTATTATTAATTCTGGGATTAAATATTTGTAAACAGGAGTCTCCGGACAACTGTACCATCCCATTGCTTGAAAATAAAAAGGCCAAATGTAATGTTATTCAAGAAAATAATAGACCACTTATTGTATTAGATCACGGAAATATAATTATTGATGGAGAACATTTGTGGAACGGACAACGTGTTAATGGTCCAAACCTGTTACAATTTAATCATAGTACTAATTTAGATAATAAGGTATATTTCAATCACGATCAGAAAATTAAAGATGTAATTCATACCCACCAAGGTGAACAATTAAATATTCTGAAAATATTAACCTCCAATTCAGATTATACATTTTCAAATATTCAAAAAATGTATAAATACATGATTCCTATTGAAGAACAACCAGAAAAGTTCATATTGTACCTAATACTTATTGTAATATCTTTAGCTTTATTAATCTATGCTGCTGTAAAATTATGTGAATGCTATCGAGCACACCTAGAAGATAAAAAACAACGATTATTCCGCCAAACATACGAGATCGAACTTCGTCAACTCCAAGCCCAGATGACTTGAAATGAGGACATTTCATCTTAACACAGAGGAGAGTTAAGGAACGTTTCATTAAACAGAAATGACCAAAACATCTCTTGTTTATGCTGAACCACACATAAACAAATAGTGATAAGAAATCCCAACATCTGCTGGACACATGGTGTGAAATAGAAATGGTATCACACATAACGAGTGTTATCTCCTACACGCTATCCTCTCGGGACCGTTTGTAACGACAAACAATCGACCGTAGATAGTGTGTCTATCTTCAAATAGCATAGAAGACAGCAAATAGAAACTAGTACCATAAAGTAGTATAAATAACACTAAAATATATATATGTATTCAGTCTTAGTTTTTGTGTGAATAAAAGAACTTGCCCTGACGGTGCAGAAAACATAACAACATGATTCAATTATAATTAACTCGCGTGTGGAGTCGTCAACTTAAATATCGCTGATACAGCGTCAGCAATTGGTCGGTTTCGGTTCAAGTTACTGACCGATGGTGAGAATTGGCTGTCCGTGTGAACTGCTGTGTTAACTTACATATTAAAATATAATATATACAATTGTAGTTGTACATCTTTTCAAAGTCCACATTGGCATACATCCCGCAATACCCCTTGTAACAAACAAGCAGGATTGCGAACAAAAAACGACGAGGAAAGACGAAGGGACCGTGCCACTCGTGTTCGGGTGGCACGATTTGTGTTAGTTCGCTGCTACTCTTTTCAGCATTCCTTTTCACTTTCAAATTCTTGGAACGGTTGCAAGAGCGCTCGGTTTCAAATGAATTCGTTCACAAATTTGAATTCTGTTATCTATTTTTTGTATGTAATATGCAAATATGTATATATATAATATATATGTATATATATTTTGAAAAATTGTTAATAAGGAGAAAATTAAGATACTCAAAAATATTCAAATTACATTTTTAATAACATATAGCGATATTAAATGTAATAATGTACCAGTATACATAAAAGAATTCTAATAAAAATGGTATGAAAATGATGCTTTCATATTTGTTTCTTTTAACCGCAAAGCAGTTGTTAAAGAAATTATGAATTTTTAATACTTAAATATTAGGAAATTCCTGTTATTAATTTGGCCTTGAAAATATTAGTAGCGGGTATACAATACATTCTGGTGGATTAGGGAATTCCCGTCTGAAGTATTTCTTTGAAACTATTAAGTGGGTAGGTATTATGCATATTGTTCTACCATATTCATGGTAATTTAGTCCAGTCATTTAAGCTTAAATTAGGTAAGAATCTCGGAATTCAGATACCCAGGTGTAAGTCTGTAAATACTTGTATATTGACACCCTAAAAGTTGTCTCAAAACCTACATATGGTAGGGTGTACGCAACTATTAAATTTCAAGGTCAAAGGTCACAAAAATCGGTTTTTTTGTAAATATCTCATTTCCTATGGGTTTTTTGCTATTGGTATTTATTATCTATATTGTAGAATACAAAAATCCCTACAAATTTTGTTTAAAAATTTTTTTCATACGGTGAACCGTTTTCGAGATAGAGGGGTTAGAGCGCGCGGTCACAGCATCACTTCGGGTCAACCGGTGCCTCCAAACAAAAACGCGCCATATATAGTTGATGAACTATCGATAAATCAATGATTATAAATATTTGTCAATTTTTATTAACTATTATATTATATTTTATCATTTTTTCCTAACCTATCCACTTTTTATTCAGTATTAATTTATTTAACAACACTTACCTGCCCATGAAATTGCAGAATTGTTAATGAAAATATAGGAATTATATTTAAATTTAAACCTTATTAATATTAATAACTTCTTACATGATAAAAAAAAATAAAAACAATTTATTTAAAAATATCATTCAATACTTTTATTTTTATTAAAAGTAAAAAAATGGAATAAAGGGTACAAAAACTACAATTTATAATTTTAATCATCTTCTTCCTTTTCATCGTCGTCTTCCGGCTGCTGGTAAATTTCAAACTGGTCTTCATTATCGTCTTCAACGACATTTGTTTCAAGTTCTTCCATGATTTCGGGGTCAAAAGTTCCATCTTCGTTAATGTCGCTCTGATATGGTAGAGCATTGAGACAAGCTTGCCCATTACATTGGCCACAAGCTAAAGAGCATTGCAAGCCCGCTTTCCTGCATCCGCATCGCGAACCACAACCACTCTTGCAGTTGCAGAAAATTGTATTTAGCAAATGTTCTGGAGCAGGTGGTAAAATTGTCATGATAGGCTCCAGAAAATCGTTTCGCATTGCCCAACCCCATACCTGGGGTTCCAAATCATGCCCTAACCAAGTTTGAACTTGATAATATACACGTTCGAAATGTTGATGAGCAGCTGCACTTGTTGGTGGAATATTTGAAAGCTACACAGGTTTATTAAGTTTTGTAGACTTGACGTAATGCATATAACGAAGATGATCGAGACTTTTCACAGATTTCGGAGCATTATAGACTGCCAATACGGTTTGAGTTCCACTCTCTAATAATCTCTGGGCCGAACAATTTTCTTCCTCAAATGCTGCAGCTAGTTCATCCAAATTGGTCAGTTTCTCAAAAACTTTTAAAAATGTTTTTTTCCCCTTCTTAAAAGCGCAGAAGTTGTGTCACATCCACTTAATGCGTGCAGAAATAAAATATGTGTTTTGGAATGAAGATAATTATCAAAACTTTTCGTCGAGTATATCTCCGTTTTTACATTGCCTTTCCCAACTTTTTTAAAAAAAAATTCTTGTACGTAAGACAGTGTACGCCCAATTAAAATGATGAGTAAATCAATATCTTGTCCTATTATTTACAAATTTACAGATTTTAAAGAAGATGCACTTAATTATTTTCTAATTAAAATGTCAATAGTGTTAATGGGAATATAATTATAGTAAGATTTAAGTTTTTCCCTTCATTACTTTTTAATTTTAGGAAACGGTGATCAGTATTATTGAATAGATAAAGATTTAAGGCATGAAGAAAATGATAAAATATAATATAATAGTTAATAAAAATTGACAAATATTTATAATCATTGATTTATCGATAGTTCATCAACTATATATGGCGCGTTTTTGATCGGAGGCACCGGTTGACCTGAAGTGATGCTGTGACCGCGCGCTCTAAGCCCTCTATCTCGAAAACGGTTCACCGTATGAAAAAAATTTTTAAACAAAATTTGTAGAGAATTTTGTATTCTACAATATAGATAATAAATACCAATAGCAAAAAACCCATAGGAAATGAGATATTTACAAAAAAAAGCGCAAAAAACCGATTTTTGTGTCCTTTGACCTTGAAATTTAATAGTTGCGTACACCCTACCATATGTAGGTTTTGAGACAACTTTTAGGGTGTCAATATACAAGTATTTACAGACTTACAGCTGGGTATCTGAATTCCGAGGTGAACTTACTATAATGACTGGACTAAATTCATTGCAAGCAAAATGTGAGACCATCATCCCAACATTCAAATGAAATATGCAACACGCTCTAAGTGTTGCGCAGTCGAACCGCACAAACATTTTCGAAAATTTTATGAAAAGGAAGGACAGAATACTCGATTCGAGTTACTGGACTCTTTTTGCTCGTGTGAATGCACAGAGCGACACCAAAAGAGAATTTGCCAAAAATGAGGGCCAAAAGAGTCCCAGCATACTTTTATGTATAAAGTGTACTCTTCAACGAGCTCTCAATTGCACGAGCACATAAATATATACATACAATTCCGTGTATTAGGGTAAACATAAGGACATAAAAGGTATTGTCAAATTAAAAGTGCGGCTTTTATACCCTAAACAGGGTACATTAAGTTTACCACGAAGTTTGTAACACCCAGAAGGAAACGTCGGAGACCCTATAAATTATATACATAAATGATCAGCTGATGAGCTGAGTTGATTTAGCCATGTCCGTCTGTCCGTCTCTCTGAATATATACAAACTAGTTCCTCATCTAAAATTTTGCACCTATCCTTTCCTCACAAAGAAGCTGCTCATTTGTCGGAACGACCGATATAGGACCACTATAGCATATAGCTGCCATACAAACTGAACAATCGGAATCAAGAGTTTGTATGGAAAACTTTTTCATTTGACGAGGTACCTTCACGAAATTTTGCATATATTATTATTTAAGGCATCTACTCAATTATAGAAGAAATTGTATAGATCGGATGACTATAGCATATAGCTTCCATACAAACTGAGCAATCGGAATCAAGTGCTTGAATGGGAAACTCTTTCATTTGATGAGGTATCTTCACGAAATTTGGCACGGATTATTACTTAAGGCAGCAATGTAATATCCGAAGAAATTATTCAGATCGGATGACTACAGCGTATAGCTGCCATACAAACTGAACAAACGGAATGAAGTGCTTGTATGGAAAACTCTTTCATTTAACGAGGTATCTTCACGAAACTTGCCATGGATTATTATTTAAAGCAATAATCTAATCGCCAAAGAAATTGTATAGATCGGATGACTATAGCATATAGCTGCCATATTAACTGAACGATCGGAGTAAAGTGCTTGCATGGAAGATTTGTTTATTTGACGAGATATTATCACGATATTAGGCACGAGTTATCGCTTAAGGCAACAAATTATTCTCCGCAGAAATTGGTCAGATCAGATCACTATATCATATAGCTACAATACAAATTGACACTTACTTACAGTTTACACTGAAAAAAAAACGTATTATTCATTGGAACATCATATAAACAACAAATAATGAATGATTATAAACATCAAAAAGCTACACGCTCAAAACAGGTTACTAAATTCATTTCGGAAAGTGATAGGTTAAGAAATACCGCTAACATCTTCCCGGATTCAAGACTTTTCTGAATCGGTACTTGAAATCAAAATTAAAACTATTGACAATTTTTGGACAAGTGTCCAAGTGGCTCATATTGCCATAGTAGAATCTGACGATTCAAATCTACCACAAAATTTTAAATCATTGGCTTACGCCAAGTATGAAAACTGCTTAGACCAGTATGAAGCTACAAAAGCTATTATCTCCGATCATTACAGCTAATAAAAGCAATTGCACTTACTTTACATCAGGAAGTAGAGCTCCCACAACTACAAAGTCAAGAGGCAAGTTCCGGCATCCATATAAAGGTGTCCGCATGTGACACAGAATCCGGGACATGTTTACTGCCGTCTAAAAGTTGTGTAACCTATAAAACAAAAGGTCAAGCTGGCGTAAGAGTAAAACAGTTCGCACTAAATTAATATAATTTCAATTTTAAATGAAAGAATATTGGTCGATAAACAAGTATCGACACTAATAAACTTACCTAAAATTCAAAAAGAAACATGTGAAGAATTTGTTAAACTACTATCCACTATTTACAAATGAAAGATTTTCTAACTATCCTATACGAAATCACAGAAAGGGTAGATCAAAAACTAATTAAATCAAAAATTGACCAACACTTCAATAGACCCCAAGCTAGTAGCAAAAACAAAGCTTTTACAAATCGCAAACTATGTACTAGGGGGCATAAATTACAATCTTGCAAGAAGTTTAAAAACTTAAAAGTTAACGAACGAAATAATTTTGTCAGATCAAAAAGACTTAATACAAATTACTTGTCCCATGCGCATACTTATAAAACTGGTAAAAGCAAATTCAATTGTTTCCTTTGTCATAAGAGACACCACTCAATGCTTCATTACAGCACATATCCCAGCTTACCCCAAAACAGACCACAGATTTAATTGCATAAGCGAATCCCGAAACACGAAATCTTAAAAATTGCCAACGAACACCATGCTGCTCAAAGACACAAAAATCTCAAACGCTACACAGCGAAATACAAAATAGAGTATTACTACCCACAACAGTCATCTACATCGAACATTGCGAAGAACTCTACAAACTTAGAGCCTTAATAGACCAAGAATCACAACGATCTTTCATAGCGTCTAGGGCAAAAAATAGGCTAAAACTGCCATCAAAATAATCAAATTTTGAAATTACGGGATTGGGCGAAAGAGTAGGCCAAAACTCAAATAACTGCACCACCCCCGCTCAAATAGATATTCTAATAGGTAGCGACCTTATACCGCAAATAATACTTGAAGGAAAGAAAAAATTTCAACCACCCTTCTAGCCCAAAACACTATATGCGGTTGGATTCTAAGTGGAGTAGTTGCAGCACCAGTTTTCACATCAACAGCTCACACAACACAATTCAGTAAATGTTGGGAGTTAAAGAAACTCTCCCCCATATCAGTTACAATCCAAGAAGATTAGTATTGTAAAGACTTCTACAAAGCCACAACTTCTCGATCAGATAATGACACTAAATTCACAATGTTCCAAGAATTGGCAGAAAAAACAAAGTCAGAGTCCCTTCTGACAAGATCAGCTTTAAAAACACAGTTATGTAATTTTCGACGCAGGATGGCTCTTGCCAATAATGATACAAAAATTCTGCTTCAATAATCTTGAGCTATATGGCGCGCTACTACTTGTCAAATTAGTGCATACACACCTAAAATAGCATAAAGACAACAAAATTGTCAGAAAAAGGTCCAAAAATCGACACCTTAACAATTCAAAAATTAAGTTAAAATATCACTATACTCCCAATGTGGTACACTGACACAGACGCACCTAGACTTACAAAAAGCAAAGGTCGCACCTATCGCTTCTATATAAGCGTTCCTTATATGGGTGGTTAATAAGTTTTAAAAGCTTCAAGTCCCACGTAAAAAAAAACTAGCTCACAAATCTAGCTATGACGAATTTACCATACTACTAACTCGAAATGAAGCCGTTCTCAATTCGCGGCCAAACATTGTACTCTCGCAAAATCCCTCCGATTTCACAGCCTTAATCCCCGAATATGTTTTCAAAGTAGCACCCATTCTGGCCATATCTGAGCCAGGCGTGGAGTCGCTATTCTTACTAAACCATAATAAATAAATTTAAAATAACCATCAATTAAAATCATAAACACAAAACCGTGTATACCTTTACTATAATAACAAGTCGTCAAAATAAACACGTATAATAAAGTTACTTACATCAAGCATCAATACCTATGGTACATCAAAATCCATATGGATAATATTCTGCGCCCTCGGCTACTCTACCAGCAACAAGCCGAAATACTGTCAACATTTACCGCCAATATGTGTAATACTAGGCAAAATATTTTCCTAGGGGGCCCAGGATGTTTAAATGAGCTAAGCCTCAGTACCACCGCTCTCTCCCGTAAAAACTGTCGCACCTTAATGGAACACACCACACCTGAGAACACTCACAGGTTCTCACCACCCGATGAAACCACACCACACAGGACAAAATAACACGGCACCTGTACACATAACACACTGGATCATTCGCTTATCGTCTACGGGCCTAAGCGCCATATCAACACTCGATTGCACACGGAGCCACGTCAACTTCTTTTTTTCGAGTACGACTTTCAACCATCCTGTGCGCTACTTGATTCCCCTACATACTCGATCGATAGTGGTTCCAAATTCCCTTTGGATTAGCACAGACCGCGAAATCCTACGTACATGATTTTTGTCATCGCTTTTGTATTCTAATAAAATTATTTTCGGTGGAAATGTTTAGTGAATCTAAACGGTTAACTAAATCGAAAAACAGAGTGTACACAACTATCACAAGTGCATTTTCCTTTAAGTTGTTCGTAGTGTTTATTCATTTCAAAGCTCACAAAAGGTGGTTAGTGCTCACCAATAAAATTGGGTACACAATTGTTCCCCGTGAAAACCTAGTAGACCAAAACGGTGTGAGAAATAGCCGCAAAAATAATTAAAACCCAAGGAGCCCGAGAGCAGCAGCGGAGAAAGCAAACGCGTACTAAAATGCTTACAGTATATGGGAAGGATTAAAGTGCCACACTGATATGGGGTTCATGCTTTCGAAACAAATTACATGCAATACGCATACATTCAACAATCATAAATAAAAACAAGTAGAAATCGCTAAGTTCAGGTGTAACCAAACATTTTATACTCTTGCAACTTGCAGGGATCAAGGCTAAATACCTCCAGGTTTACAATCAAATTTGTATTTTATTAAGTTATATTATATTGTACTTAAATCATCTTCAAATGAAATATATGTGATGTAAACTCAACCTATTGAGTTGATGTGAAAAATGTAACCAAATGATCAAAATTCATTATATTAGAGACAGGAGGTTGAGACCAAGACAAATTTCATTTATATGGAGCGCAAAACCATTAATATAATTTTACAACTTTTAGGAAAACGTGTCCACTAAATTTCACTAAAATGTCATTTATTTGAATCAACCTAAACGGTTTAAAGTGATATACTAGACATATAATATTAACTTATATTATTGTTCATAAATCAATTAGTTTTATTACTATATTTTATTTCCCGTCAGGAAAATCGGAAATCAAGATACGATATATTGGGGGCTGCGAAATGAAAGTATTAATTTTTGACACTGCTAGAACTTATTTTCAAGCAATTTTATAAATATATAAATATCATATACAGCCATGTTCTAGCTTTCAATTTCACATACAAACGAACTGATTCGGTTTGAAAATTGAATTTGACTGTTCAAGAAATCGAATAATTTTTTGATGTGATTTCGAAACGAAATGCCTTGTTTTAAAAACCGAATTCGCATATTTAAATGTAATTTGAAACAGAAATTATTATAACGTGTGATTTCTTCTCTGAGTACATATCAAAAGGGCTATGTGGGAGAAGGAGGGTTGAAGATATAGTTTTCTGTTAAGAGCTCTTCTTTAGGTTCAGGATACCAGACCACTGTAGTATTTTTCAAGCAGAACTGGTTGCAATTATGTTAGCAAAATATGTATTTCAGGGAAGTGAGCATTCACTCAGACAGCAGATATTAGTTTTAAGCTCGCTTAGAAGTCTCAATATTACGCCGGTATTTGAGAAAGTCTTTGTACTAGGGAAGATAGCCAAAGATCAGGCTGCTGGCACCTCGATCGATGCCGAAGAGATTAAGCGCATAAAAAAATAGTGGAGGAATACGAGAGTTTCCTAAAAAGGAAGCAGTCAAAACCTCCCTCTGAAGCCATTAAATCAAGCAGCTCCCAGAAGAGGAACCGCTCTCACAATGAATCGTTGGAAACTCTGCCAAAAAAGCTAAAGCTGTAGGAGCCGATCTGAAAATAACGACAAGACACTTCAGCGATGTGGCGTCCTCGCCGAACACCATTCAGGAAAGATGGGTGGAGATCGACGTCAGATTATCGAATTTAGTTCTAAGCTACGTACTCGATAATCCGGCGAGTCTCCACCCATAGTTTGACTCCTCAGAAACCGTTAGGGGTTACATAGTCGTCAAATGCGCAGACCTCTCCTTGGACTTCCGGGTAGCGTTGCTAAAATTAGCGACGCCTTTAAAGGCATCAAACTGAAGCTCATACCTGCTAAGGATATTCCAAAAAGACCTCGTTCTCGCATTTGATTGCCTCTCTAGAGGAGCCAGGTCCAAAAACTTCTCCGGCTTATAAAGATGCATAAATATTCTATCCCCGGAATAGACGAGTGACAGCTAACTAAGGAGGAGAAGCCAAACAAAATAATCAAACCGATCCTGGGGGTGATCTGCGAAGAGTCAATGCAGACTCTATTGAAAGCTGACAACAAAATCAACTTCGGTATACGTAGGATGAAGATATTTCAAGGTGACAAAGCGATTGTAGTAAATGTAATGAAAAAGTCAAGACACCCTAAGCAATATTTAAGCACGATCACTGAGTCTCTGGCACAGGGCGGCATAGACGACATGGTGTGCAAATGGATTCAATCGGGAGACTATACCGTTTCCGCTAAAAACGATCTAGAGGGAGCTCCATACGCAATTTGAACAAATAGCTGAAAATAGATGAAAATCTACAACCAAATACAGGAAGTCAAAACAGATATGGCCAAATTATGACATGACAAAAACTATGGACTTATTACATAAGTCCAGGAAAAGTATATATAGACTTACAGCAACCATAACGGAGCATTGGCCATTTGGAGACCACGGGTTAAAAATGTGCTTGACCTATTATAGCATTTGCGTTAGCTGCAAACTCGAAGGGAGCAAGAAAACGATTCTACACTTCCTCTCTGAGTGATCACAAATCAGACATCCCACTTTTGGAATTCATCAGTTCCCAAACCTTGAATGTCTATCTACTAAAAGCATTACGGAGATAAGTTGTTTCAATGGTTTGAACACTACAATAGACCGTGATATCAAGATATAAGGTCTTACAATTTAGCGCTAATGGAGCCCATTGGGGCAGTCTTATAATCTACCTACCTATTGGGTCTTCCACTATCCAACTTTTGTTAGATTAAGGTTCATGATTCTCGATAGTCATAACCTACCTATTGGGTCTTCCACTATCCAAGTTTTGTTAGATTAAAGTTGATGATTCTCGATAGTCATACCTTCTACGAGCCAGAGTCAGTGACAAAGATACACTTAAAGTATCTCCCACATTGGCCGATACATGTGGTATAAAGTCAAGTGGAAGTTGAGGGCTAAGGGTAGTATTGATCGTATATAATTATCAAAGGAACATTTCCCCCGAATTTCAATAATATATCTCACTGATTGACAGATATTTTCGGCAAAGAGTCAGTCATACGCATTGGAGTCCACACGGATACCTTAATTAGTTCTTGGTTAATATATTTGAAAGAGAAATAATCAAATCGAATTTGAAATTGTGTTATACGGGAAGCTGGTGTGGTGATTGTCTGATTTCGCTTATTTCCGCACTATAATGTAGGAATTTGAAGACATACCAAATTTTACCTTAATGAGGTCAGCGCCACGCCCGTCTTCTTGTATCATTCTGGGTGTAAAATTTAATGTCTCTGACACATTTAGTTATTGATGTATCGCACTTTTAGTAGTTTTTATCAAAATCGTTATACAATATGAGGAGAGGACTGGGTTATAATCCGTTTTGATATATTTTCGCACTGTCGGTAGGGGTTCTTAAAGTATTTGTCCTAAACGAACACTTACTTACTTTTTTGTAAGGAACACGTGTACAAAAGTTTCATTACGATATCTCAATTTTTACTCACCCATTTTCACACTGTCGATAGAGGTGCTAAAACCATTTGCGTCCAGTGAATTTTGTTATCATAGCTTTAGCAGTTTAGGAGATATGTACATTAAACCTATTAAGGGCGGGCCACGCCCACTTAAAAAAAAATATTAAATACAGATGCCTCTTTTTAATGTGAACCTGTGTACCAAATAACAGTCTTGTATCTTATTGCGGAGCTTAGTTATTATAATTTATTTGTTTTTGATTAATAGTGTTTTGTGGGCATAGCAGTGGTTCGATTACGCCCATCTGCAATACCAACCGTCTTACGGTACCAAGAAACATGTGCACCAAGTTTCATAAAGATATCTCAATTTTTACTCAAGTTACAGCTTGCACGGACGAACGAACGGACAGACAGTCACCCGGATTTCAACTCGTCTCTTCATCCTCATCATTTATATATATACAATTGTATAACTCTATATCTAACTCGATTAGTTTTAGGTGATACAAACAATCGTTAGGTGAACTAAACTATCATACTCTGTAGCAACAAGTTGCGAGAGTATAAAAATTAAGTCAAATAAATTATGAGTATCCATTACGCGTGCATTTTATTTTAAAGTTTGAGTGCTAAGTTAAACAAACAGTATTGTATTATTAGCTATGTGCGATGCCAACTATGAATTTACATTTGTTGATGTAGATAGTAGAAGAATTTAATAATATATACTGAAACCGTGTAAATTATTCAACAACAGTACCAGAAGAAAAAGTGTTTAATTTTCCACTACGTCAACCAAGGAATATTATCTAATAAGTTTAGGGTGTTGTAGACGAGTATTCACTTGCGACCGGAAAAAGTACGAAAAATTGTGCAATTCTGCTTTGGTATGCATAATTTCTTATTGCAAAATTACAACAACAATTTTGATTCTCCAAGTAATTATTGAAAAACAGCAACAATAATTTGGTGCTCCAAATAATGGAATAAGCAAATGTGTTCCTACAGATAGAACCAACAGCTTTCAAAATGACACAATAATAGCTGCTGCAATAAGAACTCAATATGCTGATTAATTTTATAACGAAGGAAGGCTTTCGTAGCAAAAAGCCTACGTTTAAACGAAAATAAATGCTTCAAATAAAAGCAGTCTAAATTATTTGTAATAGATTTTCCTTCAATGTCTTGAGCAAAATTATTCATAAAAATAAAGTGTTCTTGTAAAACAATCGAATATACTTGTATGGATGTGTACAGGTGTAAACTTAAACAATTCAATCTCATGTGTGGTACTACATTTCGTATTAATTTATGTTCGTGTACTCTTGAACCGTTTAAAAATCTTCGCTATCAAACGCAAGAGCCATAGCTTCGTCTAAAATGCTTATTTGGTTTTTCTTTTAGCTGCTTTGAGTTTGAGCATCACAAATAATGTACAAAATTTCTCCATTTTGTGTTGCGGAGTACAGCATCCAGATATATGATGATAACTAATACATGATTCAGATTACTTAAATATTGCACATTATGGCTGGCCATACGGCACTACATTCTAAGCTAGCAATACATGTTGGCCGAGTCAGCGCGAATCTAGGCGAGTGCCTATATGGTGAAACAAAATGAGCTCTATATATATTGACGTTCGCCTACACTTGGCTTGCGAACCAAGCGAGCACGAGTGGCGGTCAGGCAAGGCGAACTGCCGTGCTGCCGTGCTGCCGCGCACCGTCGCTGGCCCCGCCCACCCGCTCGCGACAGAGAGTTAGTAGCAAATGCAGTGAGTTTGAACGAGTATCTACTCATCATAATTCGCCTGCTCACAAATTTTTTGTCCTGCATATAAGCGAACGAAGCAACACGTTAGGGCGCATTGACCGCGCATTAACAATGCAATTAGATGACCAAATAAATTACTGGAGAAACATTCTAAAAAGAGTAGTTGCATGTGTAAAAGCGCTTGCCTTTCAGAAGACACGACGAGAAATTTGGATCATTTCATAATGGAATTTATTTGATGTCCTTAAAACTTATCGCTGAGTTTGATCCGGCTCAGGATAATGAAAATATTAGCAGCGAAATATTTTTCCCTGACCATTCTCACCTCTAGAACGATTCCTCAAGTCCATTCCACAACCCAGGCCATACATCTCAACAAATGACAAATGTTGTTACCTCAACTTTAACTGAATTCGGAATCGACGTTTCCAACTGCCGAGGGCAATCCTTTGACAACGTAGCTAACATGTCAGGCATATATTTTATATCGGCCTACAAGCTTAAAATAAAGGAATTATCTCCCCTTGCCGAATTTGTTCCCTACTCCCTTAATGTAGTAGGTGAATGTCCAGCTGAAAGCAGCCAAAAGGCTATGTTCATTCCTTTCCCTACCCCAAGAGTTGTATAATTTCTTTGCAGCGTCTACTCAGCGTTGGGAAAAGTCTATCAACGACTCGTTGGTCAGCCCGTGCAGACGAATGCAAAAGTTTACGCGAATCGTGGAATGATATCCATAAAACGTTAGTCTCCATCAAAAATGACACACAACAGAAGAGATCCATTATATGCGAAGCAAGAGGTATTCGTTTAAAATTGGAAAGTTTTGAAACTGCTCATGACTGTATTTTGGAGATGTTTACTGGATCGTATTAACCCCGCAAGTAAAAGACTTTAGAGTGTGAAAATTGACATTACCATTGTTACAGAATGTTACTGTTTGAGGTACTAATACATTTTATTGGCGAAATACGAGATAACTTCAATGATTTCGAAAAGAAAGCCAACGAACTGTTCTTTGTACAGGTATATGAATGAGATTATCGTCGAATTCGAAAGCACCGAGCGAGACTAACACAGATGAAGGAAATTCAGAATGACTACTTTTTTAGTAATAATTGATGCTTTGTCAGAAGAACTCAAAAAACGACGGTATGTTTACAAGTTACTTAACAATAAATTAAATTTTATTACTAACGTTGTGAGAACTAAATGTCATGAGGGCATTCATGAAGGACATCGGAGAACTGTAGAGACGTCGCGCCGCGAGATGACGAGACACATCATAGGTGACCACAAGGTAAGAAGTGCATCACGGCCAGACCATCCACCCGTCCAGTCCGCGTCAGCACGTTCACAACAGTGTCACACGGTTTCTCAACACGATACGACGGTAAACGCGCATCACCAACAACCATCCACGAACCAAACCTTTATGCCTGGAAACACATGCAGGAGATGTGGCCAGAAAGGACACTACGCTAGGAGGTGCCGTAATCAGAAAGATATTTTGCTGGGAGTGTGGTCGAGCGGGTGTGCTAACCAAAGAATGTTGCGGCCAACGACAGGAAAACGACCGAGGGTTCCGCCAGGGGAAAGGCGCGGCGGACCCACAGAACTCAGCGCCGACTCGCCAGTAATTATGCGTCAGGAACGCGGCCGGTTAAACTCCTTAATCAAGCTTGGCGGAAAACCGGCGGATACACTGGGAAGCATGGGAGCTAAGATATCCTGCAGAGGTCATCAGGTAGTGCTGACAACGCCAGATGCTCAGCATTCAGCGGCTTCCTACATCATGCCACCAGAAAAGGTAGGCAACGCAACGCCAACTACACCAAATAGCCGACTACAAAAATCCAGTAGAACGAAGTGCAACAAAAGAAGTAAACTAAAGTGCAGGAGGATTAATAGAGTCGAGCCCAGATCGACCATCAATGAGAGAAACGAAGCGGCCCGCATACGCGTCTTCTTAGCAGAGGAGCTTCAAAAATTTGAAACCATGAGTGGAATGACGACAGTGGCGGAGCATAAAATCACTAAGACCGACAACCGCCCCATCAAACAACGATATTTCCCACGAAATCCAGCGATGCAAGCGGTTATCAACAATGAAATCGATGAGCTGCTATCGAAGGGATGCATCGAGCCGTCTCACAGCCCACAAAGCGCGCCGATTGTATTGGCCTGGAAGAAAAACGGCAAGTGGCGTCTATGCGTGGATTATCTCGCAACCTGTTGCTACAGAGTATAATAGTTTTGTTCACCTAACGGTTGTTTGTATCACCTAAAACTAATCGAGTTAGATATAGGGTTATACAATTGTATATATATAAATGATGAGGATGAAGAGACGAGTTGAAATCCGGGTGACTGTCCGTCTGTCCGTCCGTCCGTGCAAGCTGTACCTTGAGTAAAAAGTGAGATATCTTTATGAAACTTGGTACACATGTTTCTTGGTACCGTAAGACAGTTGGTATTGCTGATGGGCGTAATCGCACCCCTGCCACGCCCACAAAACGCCATTAATCAAAAACAAATAACTTGCCATAACTAAGCTCCGCAATAAGATATAAGACTGTCATTTGGTACACAGGATCACATTAGGGAGGGGCATCTGCAATTAAAATTTTTTTTTAAAAGTAGGCGTGCCTCTTATAGGTTTAATGTGCATATCTCCTAAACCGCTAATATTATAATAACAAAATTCACTGGAAGCAAATTTTTTTATAACTCCTACCTACAGTGTGAAAATAGTTGAAATCGGGTAGCAACTCCGCCCACTCCCCATATAACGGTACTATTAAAAACTACTAAAAGTGCGATAAATCAAGCACGAAACACGCCAGGGAAATTAAATTTTATCTCTGGGGTGGTATGAGATGACTTTATAGGAACCGCGTTCAAAATTATACAGTGGGCGTGGCACAGCCCACTTTTAGGTGAAAACCCATATCTTGAGATCTGCTTAACCTATTTCAACTAAATTCGGTGCATAACGCTATTTTCATATTTCTATGTTATATTGCGAAAATGGGCGAAATCGGACTACAACCACGCCTACTTCCCATATAACACCATTTTAAATTCCATCTGATTCTTTCACTTGCCACTATGCATATCAAGCAACAATGATTATATCGGGGTAAAACTTTGCGTGAGTAATACGTTTAAAGTATGCCACCTTGTGACCGGAAATTGTCTAAATCAAACTAAAAGTATTCAAGTCCCTAAGTACTGAATTTGTTGACCCCAGTGCCTATAGTTGCCTTTTTACCAAAAATATCGGTCAATGTGTAAGACATTTAATTGAAATTCATATAATAAAATAAATAAATAAAACTCTCGATAATAGTATGTTTGTGTCAAAAAATTGTTGAATCCGATCAATACTTCCTATAGCCCTGATATGCCTAATATAAAGATTTTTGAACTTCCAGGTGACTTTATACCGCATATATCGGCCAATATGTGAGTTATCTCAATGAAAATATTTTCGTTCCTAAATTGGTGGAAACCGGGTGAAAAATTTACCTAGCCCCCATGTAACTAATATCATTATTTTCGTACATTCGTCTGACTTTACTCCATTTAATTGGGTATGGTATGTGAGGCACTTTGATGAAACAGTGGGAGGATTTTATTGGTCTGTGGCATGTTAGTAGTATGTTTTATTGGTAAAAATTGATAAAATCGGACTATTACTACCCTCAACTTCCGTATACTACTTGTAATGCTTTTCGTTATTCTAACCACTTTTATGCCGAATATGTCGGTCAGTGAAAATTAATGGTCTTTTTATATGAAAAATTGATTCAAAATATGTTCTCGAGTTTAGGTGAGCAATGTAAAATTAATATCTTCCTCTATTCTCAATATAGATATGATTTCCGGCTTTCGAACTGACTTTAAACCGTTCCGGTTGATCAAAATGTGATATTTTAACGAAATTAAGTGTATAAGATTTCTTAAAAATTATGTGGTTTGACGCTGAATTAAAATATAATTAGGATATACCTTGTTCTAAACCTCACACCTTCATATAATGAATTCCGATTCTATGGTTGACGTTTGCCCCATAAGATTATAATATAAAATTTAGTCACTTTGCTAGAGTGAATATCACATTCATACTTATGTACATTTCACTTCAAGCAATAAAACTGAGTGAGACTAAGTCTATGGCCTTTAATATTGTATAAGTCAAGAAGTAGTAGTAAATTCTCGGTTCCGTCCTAGTACCCATTATCGGGGATATATTGACCCTAGCTCCAATATATTTTATGTAACAAATTAAAACTTCCGTTTGGCTTTATACAAACGTAAAATATTAGATATAAGTACAATAGTTTTATGTCGAAAATGTAAAATCGGTCCTCGAATTTTCCCAGCTCACATGTACTGCTTATGGTATAATTTTTTTCGATAATTCAATGAACAGTTTTTCTTAAAAATAATGTGGTATATCGCTGCGTATGAATGAAATTGGTTTAAACCTTATAACCCGAATAAACTTATTTCCGCTCCTCTGGCACAACAGCAACCTCATATATTATATATACAAGTATATATTAATGTTGAAGTCTTAAATTCTTGAATTCTTTCGCAACATTTTTATACTTTCGCAACATGTTGCAACAGAGTATAGTTTTGTTCACCAAACGGTTGTTTCTATCACCTAAAACTAATCGAGAAAGATATAGGTTTCTATATACATATATTTCTTCTAATATTTGGTGATAATCAGTGGATAGGTAAAGTTTCTCAGCCATCATGTTGAACTTATAACAAAATATACCAGACAACAATGTAAAAAAGTTTCATAGAGTGCTGTACTTTGTATAAAGCAAAAATATCTTTCTAGAAAAAATCGCATGAAATAATTATTAGTAGTGTAGTATCAAAAGGGCTAAACACCCTTTTTATGTGGTAATAGATAAACTGCGACCCCATCGGTTTAAATGCTACTGTCTATTATTTCGGTTTTGCGACACATTTTAATATGAAGGTCATCAGGTAAACTGTAAACTCAAGAAAATAATATTTTTACCCAGCGACGTTGGCATCTTATAAAAGGTTTAGATATTAAGACAGAAAGAAGAAAATCTACATACTTAATTATACTTTCATGCAGTGGCGGATTTACTAACAGGCTGCCTAGGGCGGCAAATTTTGAAGGGCGACAGATTTCGCTCATACAATTGTTTTTATGTTCAGAGCAGTAAAAGAAAAACCAACGGTTCCAGCGAAGCTATAATACCCTTCACAAGTACAAAAGGTTCCTTAGAAGAACTTATAATGATTCGATCTGAACAATTTCTTCAGAGATTCTATAATTGCCTTGGATAATGAGCCGTTCCAAATGTCTTGAAGATATCTCGTCAAACGAAAAAGTTTTCCATGCAAGCACTTGATTTCGATCGGTCAGTTTGTATGGCAGCTATATGGTATACTGATCCGATATGGGCCATTTCGACAAATGAACAGCTTCATGATGAGAAAAGGATATATGCTAAATTAACGATCGATATCTCAAAAACTGAGAGTCTACTTCGCGTATATACCGACGGACAGACAGACAGATGGACATGGCTAAATCAACTCAGTTCATCATACTGATCATTTATGTATATATTTCATAGGGTCTCTTACCACACCTCACACTTAATATACCCTGTTCAGAGTATAACAAGAAAAACCGTTAACTTCGGCTGCACCGAAACATGCTTCAAATATACAAAAAATTCCATACAAGAACTTGGTTTTGATTGGTCAGTTTGTATGGCAACTGCATGCTATAGTATCGCACTACTACATCTGAAATGATTGTGGACTAAAGTATCGAAATTTAGAGGCGGCAATGTTTAAATTTAAATGTTTCAATATTAATATTCTGGTTCAGAAATTTAGCTTTCTCTGTCAGACACTTAATTGTAGAACTTCAGGAAGTCCTTACTTCTGAGTTATGCAATCAAAATATGCTAATTGTTGGAGATTTCAACATTTGTTTAATGTCTACAGGGAATTCAATGGGAAATCTGCTCCAATAAAAAACTTTAGTTCCCTGCTTGGTGTAGAATATTCACTACACCAGCCGGTACACAAATAGATTGGGCATTTTCAAACATGACCTCCCATGTTATTGCAATTACTTTTGAGACAGTACTTGTATTTGTCTCTATTTCGAACTAAAGTTTTCAGACCTTTTTTATACTCTCGCAACCTGTTGCTACAGAGTATAATAGTTTTTTTCACCTCACGGTTGTTTGTATCACCTAAAACTAATCGAGTTAGATATAGGGTTATATATATAAAAATGATCAGGATGAAGAGACGAGTTGAAATCCTTGTGACTGTCTGTCCGTCCGTCCGTCCGTGCAAGCTCTAACTTGAGTAAAAATTGAGATATCTTTATGAAGCTTGGTAGATATATGTCTTGGTACCGGGAGACGGTTGGTATTGCAGATGGGCGTAATCGGACCACTGCCACGCCTACAAAACGCCATTAATCAAAAACGAATAAATTGCCATAACTAAGCTCCGCAATAAGATACAAGACTGTTTTTTGGTACACAGGATCACATTAAGGAGGGGCATCAGCAGTTAATTTTTTTTTAAGTGGGCGTGGTCCCGCCCCGAATAGGTTTAATGTGCATATCTCTTAAACCGCTAATGCTATATTAACAAACAATTCACTGGAAGCAAATGTTTTTAGAACCTCTACCTACAGTATGAAAATAGTTGAAATCGGGTAGCAACTCCGCCCACTCCCCATATAACGGTACTGTTAAAAACTACTAAAAGTGCGATAAATCAAGCACGAAACACGCCAGGGAAATTAAATTTTATCTCTGGGATAGAATGAGATGACTTTATGGGAACCGCGTTAAAAATTAGACAGTGGGCGTGGCACAGCCCACTTTTAGGTGAAAACCCATATCTTGAGATCTGCTTAACCAATTTCAACAAAATTCGGTGCATAACGTTATTTTCATATTTCTATGTTATATTGCGAAAATCGGACTACAACCACGCCTACTTCCCATATAACACCATTTTAAATTCCATCTGATTCTTTCACTTGCCACTATGCATATCAAGCAACAATGATTATATCGGGGTAAAACTTTGCGTGAGTAATACGTTTAAAGTATGCCACCTTGTGACCAAAAATTGTCTAAATCAAACTAAAAGTATTCAAGTCCCTAAGTACTGAATTTGTTGACCCCAGTGCCTATAGTTGCCTTTTTACCAAAAATATCGGTCAATGTGTAAGACATTTAATTGAAATTCATATAATAAAATAAATAAATAAAACTCTCGATAATAGTATGTTTGTGTCAAAAAATTGGTTGAATCCGCTCAATACTTCCTATAGCCCTGATATGCCTAATATAAAGATTTTTGAACTTCCGGGTGACTTTATACCGCATATATCGGCCAATATGTGAGTTATCTCAATGAAAATATTTTCGTTCCTAAATTGGTGGAAACCGGGTGAAAAATTTACCTAGCCCCCATGTAACTAATATCATTATTTTCGTACATTCGTCTGACTTTACTCCATTTATTTGGGGATGGTATGTGAGGTACTTTGATGAAACAGTGGGAGGATTTTATTGGTCTGTGGCATGTTAGTAGTATGTTTTATTGGTAAAAATTGATAAAATAGTACTATTACTACCCTCAACTTCCGTATACTACTTGTAATGCTTTTCGTTATTCTAACCACTTTTATGCCGAATATGTCGGTCAGTGAGAATTAATGGTCTTTTTATATAAAAAATTGATTCAAAATATGTTCTCGAGTTTAGGTGAGCAATGTAAAATTAATATCTTCCTCTATTCTCAATATAGATATGATTTCCGGCTTTCGAACTGACTTTAAACCGTTCCGGTTGATCAAAATGTGATATTTTAACGAAATTAAGTGTATAAGATTTCTTAAAAATTATGTGGTTTGACGCTGAATTAAAATATAATTAGGATATACCTTGTTCTAAACCTCACACCTTCATATAATGAATTCCGATTCTATGGTTGACGTTTGCCCCATAAGATTATAATATAAAATTTAGTCACTTTGCTAGAGTGAATATCACATTCATACTTATGTACATTTCACTTCAAGCAATACAACTGAGTAAGACTAAGTCTATGGCCTTTAATAGTGTATAAGTCAAGAAGTAGTAGTAAATTCTCGGTTCCGTCCTAGTACCCATTATCGAGGATATATGGACCCTAGCTCCAATATATTTTATGTAACAAATTAAAACTTCCGTTTGGCTTTATACAAACGTAAAATATAAGATATAGGTACAATAGTTTTATGTCGAAAATGTAAAATCGGTCCTCGAATTTTCCCAGCTCACATGTACTGCTTATGGTATAATTTTTTTCGATAATTCAATGAACAGTTTTTCTTAAAAATAATGTGGTATATCGCTGCGTATGAATGAAATTGGTTTAAACCTTATAACCCGAATAAACTTATTTCCGCTCCTCTGGCACAACAGCAACCTCATATATATACAAGTATATATTAATGTTGAAGTCTTAAATTCTTGAATTCTTTCGCAACATTTTTATACTTTCGCAACATGTTGCAACAGAGTATAGTTTTGTTCACCAAACGGTTGTTTCTATCACCTAAAACTAATCGAGAAAGATATAGGTTTCTATATACATATATTTCTTCTAATATTTGGTGATAATCAGTGGATAGGTAAATTTTCTCAGCCATCATGTTGAACTTATAACAAAATATACCAGACAACAATGTAAAAAAGTTTCATAGAGTGCTGTACTTTGTATAAAGCAAAAATATCTTTCTAGAAAAAATCGCATGAAATAATTATTAGTAGTGTAGTATCAAAAGGGCTAAACACCCTTTTTATGTGGTAATAGATAAACTGCGACCCCATCGGTTTAAATGCTACTGTCTATTATTTCGGTTTTGCGACACATTTTAATATGAAGGTCATCAGGTAAACTGTAAACTCAAGAAAATAATATTTTTACCCAGCGCCGTTGGCATCTTATAAAAGGTTTAGATATTAAGACAGAAAGAAGAAAATCTACATACTTAATTATATGTAAGTTATTGTTAATTTAGCTTTCATGCAGTGGCGGATTTACTAACAGGCTGCCTAGGGCGGCAAATTTTGAAGGGCGACAGATTTCGCTCATACAATTGTTTTTATGTTCAGAGCAGTAAAAGAAAAACCAACGGTTCCAGCGAAGCTATAATACCCTTCACAAGTACAAAAGGTTCCTTAGAAGAACTTATAATGATTCGATCTGAACAATTTCTTCAGAGATTCTATAATTGCCTTGGATAATGAGCCGTTCCAAATGTCTTGAAGATATCTCGTCAAACGAAAAAGTTTTCCATGCAAGCACTTGATTTCGATCGGTCAGTTTGTATGGCAGCTATATGGTATACTGATCCGATATGGGCCATTTCGACAAATGAACAGCTTCATGATGAGAAAAGGATATATGCTAAATTAACGATCGATATCTCAAAAACTGAGAGTCTACTTCGCGTATATACCGACGGACAGACAGACAGACAGATGCACATGGCTAAATCAACTCAGTTCATCATACTGATCATTTATGTATATATTTCATAGGGTCTCCGACGTTTCTTTCTGGGAGTTACAAACTTCGTGGCACACTTAATATACCCTGTTCAGAGTATAACAAGAAAAACCGTTAACTTCGGCTGCACCGAAACATGCTTCAAATATACAAAAAATTCCATACAAGAACTTGGTTTTGATTGGTCAGTTTGTATGGCAACTGCATGCTATAGTATCGCACTACTACATCTGAAATGATTGTGGACTAAAGTATCGAAATTTAGAGGCGGCAATGTTTAAATTTAAATGTTTCAATATTAATATTCTGGTTCAGAAATTCAGCTTTCTCTGTCAGATCTTTAATTGTAGAACTTCAGGAAGTCCTAACTTCTGAGTTATGCAATCAAAATGTGCTAATTGTTGGAGATTTCAACATTTGTTTAATGTCTACAGGGAATTCAATGGGAAATCTGCTCCAATAAAAAAACTTTAGTTCCCTGCTTGGTGTAGAATATTCAACTACACCAGCCGGTACACAAATAGATTGGGCATTTTCAAACATGGCCTCCCATGTTATTGCAATTACTTTTGAGACAGTACTTGTATTTGTCTCTATTTCGAACTAAAGTTTTCAGACATTTTTTATACTCTCGCAACCTGTTGCTACAGAGTATAATAGTTTTTTTCACCTCACGGTTGTTTGTATCACCTAAAACTAATCGAGTTAGATATAGGGTTATATATATAAAAATGATCAGGATGAAGAGACGAGTTGAAATCCTTGTGACTGTCTGTCCGTCCGTCCGTCCGTGCAAGCTCTAACTTGAGTAAAAATTGAGATATCTTTATGAAGCTTGGTAGATATATGTCTTGGTACCGGGAGACGGTTGGTATTGCAGATGGGCGTAATCGGACCACTGCCACGCCTACAAAACGCCATTAATCAAAAACGAATAAATTGCCATAACTAAGCTCCGCAATAAGATACAAGACTGTTTTTTGGTACACAGGATCACATTAAGGAGGGGCATCAGCAGTTAATTTTTTTTAAGTGGGCGTGGTCCCGCCCCGAATAGGTTTAATGTGCATATCTCTTAAACCGCTAATGCTATATTAACAAACAATTCACTGGAAGCAAATGTTTTTAGAACCTCTACCTACAGTATGAAAATAGTTGAAATCGGGTAGCAACTCCGCCCACTCCCCATATAACGGTACTGTTAAAAACTACTAAAAGTGCGATAAATCAAGCACGAAACACGCCAGGGAAATTAAATTTTATCTCTGGGATAGAATGAGATGACTTTATGGGAACCGCGTTAAAAATTAGACAGTGGGCGTGGCACAGCCCACTTTTAGGTGAAAACCCATATCTTGAGATCTGCTTAACCAATTTCAACAAAATTCGGTGCATAACGTTATTTTCATATTTCTATGTTATATTGCGAAAATGGGCGAAATCGGACTACAACCACGCCTACTTCCCATATAACACCATTTTAAATTCCATCTGATTCTTTCACTTGCCACTATGCATATCAAGCAACAATGATTATATCGGGGTAAAACTTTGCGTGAGTAATACGTTTAAAGTATGCCACCTTGTGACCAAAAATTGTCTAAATCAAACTAAAAGTATTCAAGTCCCTAAGTACTGAATTTGTTGACCCCAGTGCCTATAGTTGCCTTTTTACCAAAAATATCGGTCAATGTGTAAGACATTTAATTGAAATTCATATAATAAAATAAATAAATAAAACTCTCGATAATAGTATGTTTGTGTCAAAAAATTGGTTGAATCCGATCAATACTTCCTATAGCCCTGATATGCCTAATATAAAGATTTTTGAACTTCCGGGTGACTTTATACCGCATATATCGGCCAATATGTGAGTTATCTCAATGAAAATATTTTCGTTCCTAAATTGGTGGAAACCGGGTGAAAAATTTACCTAGCCCCCATGTAACTAATATCATTATTTTCGTACATTCGTCTGACTTTACTCCATTTATTTGGGGATGGTATGTGAGGTACTTTGATGAAACAGTGGGAGGATTTTATTGGTCTGTGGCATGTTAGTAGTATGTTTTATTGGTAAAAATTGATAAAATCGGACTATTACTACCCTCAACTTCCGTATACTACTTGTAATGCTTTTCGTTATTCTAACCACTTTTATGCCGAATATGTCGGTCAGTGAGAATTAATGGTCTTTTTATATAAAAAATTGATTCAAAATATGTTCTCGAGTTTAGGTGAGCAATGTAAAATTAATATCTTCCTCTATTCTCAATATAGATATGATTTCCGGCTTTCGAACTGACTTTAAACCGTTCCGGTTGATCAAAATGTGATATTTTAACGAAATTAAGTGTATAAGATTTCTTAAAAATTATGTGGTTTGACGCTGAATTAAAATATAATTAGGATATACCTTGTTCTAAACCTCACACCTTCATATAATGAATTCCGATTCTATGGTTGACGTTTGCCCCATAAGATTATAATATAAAATTTAGTCACTTTGCTAGAGTGAATATCACATTCATACTTATGTACATTTCACTTCAAGCAATACAACTGAGTAAGACTAAGTCTATGGCCTTTAATAGTGTATAAGTCAAGAAGTAGTAGTAAATTCTCGGTTCCGTCCTAGTACCCATTATCGAGGATATATTGACCCTAGCTCCAATATATTTTATGTAACAAATTAAAACTTCCGTTTGGCTTTATACAAACGTAAAATATAAGATATAGGTACAATAGTTTTATGTCGAAAATGTAAAATCGGTCCTCGAATTTTCCCAGCTCACATGTACTGCTTATGGTATAATTTTTTTCGATAATTCAATGAACAGTTTTTCTTAAAAATAATGTGGTATATCGCTGCGTATGAATGAAATTGGTTTAAACCTTATAACCCGAATAAACTTATTTCCGCTCCTCTGGCACAACAGCAACCTCATATATATACAAGTATATATTAATGTTGAAGTCTTAAATTCTTGAATTCTTTCGCAACATTTTTATACTTTCGCAACATGTTGCAACAGAGTATAGTTTTGTTCACCAAACGGTTGTTTCTATCACCTAAAACTAATCGAGAAAGATATAGGTTTCTATATACATATATTTCTTCTAATATTTGGTGATAATCAGTGGATAGGTAAATTTTCTCAGCCATCATGTTGAACTTATAACAAAATATACCAGACAACAATGTAAAAAAGTTTCATAGAGTGCTGTACTTTGTATAAAGCAAAAATATCTTTCTAGAAAAAATCGCATGAAATAATTATTAGTAGTGTAGTATCAAAAGGGCTAAACACCCTTTTTATGTGGTAATAGATAAACTGCGACCCCATCGGTTTAAATGCTACTGTCTATTATTTCGGTTTTGCGACACATTTTAATATGAAGGTCATCAGGTAAACTGTAAACTCAAGAAAATAATATTTTTACCCAGCGCCGTTGGCATCTTATAAAAGGTTTAGATATTAAGACAGAAAGAAGAAAATCTACATACTTAATTATATGTAAGTTATTGTTAATTTAGCTTTCATGCAGTGGCGGATTTACTAACAGGCTGCCTAGGGCGGCAAATTTTGAAGGGCGACAGATTTCGCTCATACAATTGTTTTTATGTTCAGAGCAGTAAAAGAAAAACCAACGGTTCCAGCGAAGCTATAATACCCTTTACAAGTACAAAAGGTTCCTTAAAAGAACTTATAATGATTCGATCTGAACAATTTCTTCAGAGATTCTATAATTGCCTTGGATAATGAGCCGTTCCAAATTTCTTGAAGATATCTCGTCAAACGAAAAAGTTTTCCATGCAAGCACTTGATTTCGATCGGTCAGTTTGTATGGCAGCTATATGGTATACTGATCCGATATGGGCCATTTCGACAAATGAACAGCTTCATGATGAGAAAAGGATATATGCTAAATTAACGATCGATATCTCAAAAACTGAGAGTCTACTTCGCGTATATACCGACGGACAGACAGACAGATGGACATGGCTAAATCAACTCAGTTCATCATACTGATCATTTATGTATATATTTCATAGGGTCTCCGACGTTTCTTTCTGGGAGTTACAAACTTCGTGGCACACTTAATATACTCTGTTCAGAGTATAACAAGAAAAACCGTTAACTTCGGCTGCACCGAAACATGCTTCAAATATACAAAAAATTCCATACAAGAACTTGGTTTTGATTGGTCAGTTTGTATGGCAACTGCATGCTATAGTATCGCACTACTACATCTGAAATGATTGTGGACTAAAGTATCGAAATTTAGAGGCGGCAATGTTTAAATTTAAATGTTTCAATATTAATATTCTGGTTCAGAAATTCAGCTTTCTCTGTCAGATCTTTAATTGTAGAACTTCAGGAAGTCCTTACTTCTGAGTTATGCAATCAAAATGTGCTAATTGTTGGAGATTTCAACATTTGTTTAATGTCTACAGGGAATTCAATGGGAAATCTGCTCCAATAAAAAAACTTTAGTTCCCTGCTTGGTGTAGAATATTCAACTACACCAGCCGGTACACAAATAGATTGGGCATTTTCAAACATGGCCTCCCATGTTATTGCAATTACTTTTGAGACAGTACTTGTATTTGTCTCTATTTCGAACTAAAGTTTTCAGACCTTTTTTATACTCTCGCAACCTGTTGCTACAGAGTATAATAGTTTTTTTCACCTCACGGTTGTTTGTATCACCTAAAACTAATCGAGTTAGATATAGGGTTATATATATAACAAATAAGGAAGGTCTAAGTTCGGATGTAACCGAACATTTTATACTCTCGCAAAGTCAAATGGTATACTCGTTTGAGATTTCTTTGTGGATTGACTGATATTTTCGGTAGAAGGTCAACTATAGGCACTGGGGTCCACATATTTAGTACTTAGGGGTTTGAACAGTTTTGGTTCGATTTAGACAATTTTTGGCCGCAAGGTGGCATACTTTAATTGCATTATTCGCGCAAAGTTTTACCCCGATATAATTATTGTTACCTGATTTGCATAGTGGAAAGTGAAAGAATCAGATGGAATTGAAAATGGTGTTACATGGGAAGTAAGCGTGGTTGTAGTCCGATTTCGCCCATTTTTGCACTATGACATAGAAACATGAAAAGAACGTTATGCACCGAATTTGGTTGAAATCGGCTAAGCAGATCTCAAGATATGGGTTTTCACCTAAAAGTGGGCTGTGCCACGCCCACTGTCTAATTTTGAACGCGGTTCCTATAAAGTCATCTTATAACATCTCAGAGATAAAATTTAATGTCTCTGGCGTGTTTAGTGCTTGATTTAACGCGCTTTTAGTAGTTTTTAACAGTACCGTTATATGGGGAGCGGGCGGAGTTGCCACCCGATTTCAACTATTTTCACACCGTCAATAGAAGTGCTAAAAACATTTGCTTCCAGTGAATTTTGTTATTATAGCATTAGCGGTTTAGGAGATATGCACATTAAACCTATTAGAGGCGGGACCACGCCCACTTTTTAACTGTAGGTAGAGGTTCTAAAAGCATTTGCTTCCAGTGAATTGTTTGTTAATATAGCATTAGCGGTTTAAGAGATATGCACATTAAACCTATTAGGGGCGGGACCACGCCCACTTAAAAAAAAATTAACTGCAGATGCCCCTCCCTAATGTGATCCTGTGTACCAAATAACAGTCTTGTATCTTATTGCGGAGCTTAGTTATGGCAATTTATTCGTTTTTGATTAATGGCGTTTTGTAGGCGTGGCAGTGGTCCGATTACGCCCATCTGCAATACCAACCGTCTCCCGGTACCTTTTTTAAGTGGGCGTGGTCCCGCCCCTAATAGGTTTAATGTGCATATCTCTTAAACCGCTAATGCTATATTAACAAACAATTCACTGGAAGCAAATGTTTTTAGAACCTCTACCTACAGTATGAAAATAGTTGAAATCGGGTAGCAACTCCGCCCACTCCCCATATAACGGTACTGTTAAAAACTACTAAAAGTGCGATAAATCAAGCACGAAACACGCCAGGGAAATTAAATTTTATCTCTGGGATGGTATGAGATGACTTTATGGGAACCGCGTTCATAATTAGACAGTGGGCTTGGCACAGCCCACTTTTAGGTGAAAACCCATATCTTGAGATCTGCTTAACCAATTTCAACAAAATTCGATGCATAACGTTATTTTCATATTTCTATGTTATATTGCGAAAATGGGCGAACGAATCGGACTACAACCACGCCTATTTCTCATATAACACCATTTTCAATTCCATCTGATTCTTTCACTTTCCACTATGCATATCAAGCAACAATGATTACATCGGGGTAAAACTTTGCGTGAATAATACGTTTAAAATATGTCACCTTGTGACCAAAAATGGTCTAAATCGAACCAAAACTGTTCAAGCCCCTAAGTACTAAATATCTGGACCCCAGTGCCTTTAGTTGACCTTCTACCGAAAATATCAGTCAATCCACAAAGAAATCTCAAACTAGTATACCATTTGACTTTGCGAGAGTATAAAATGTTCGGTTACACTTAGCCCTTAACTTAGCCCTTCCTTACTTGTTTTTTATTGATTATGTTGTCTTATCAAGCGGGTTTCCTGATTAATTGAACAATTTGGAAAATCTGCTTCCTGTGCTCACTACGATTCCGTCTTTCTAATGCACCCATCAACGTTTCATTTCGCCTTGCCGTTTGAAAGGGTCTGTAATATCTCCGATGCAGATCCATTTTATGCAACGAACAATGCAGCACTTTATCTTCAGCTTTCCAATTATTTCAAGGTGCCATCTTTTCGAATTAAAGCTTAAAAACATGGAACGGAACAGTGCCATCAAAGGATGTAGATTTTACGTTGGTAGAAGCTGACGACATAATTGGCCGATTTAGTTGTAGTTTCCGGAGATGATCTTTCAATTCATCCACTTCAGTTTTCATTCTATCCTACTCTACCGAAATCTACCGACTTCTGCTATTCGTGAGGTTACCTGCGATATCCGTTAATCCTGCTCTTTTTACTATGAAGATACCTGTGCTGATATACTTACAATATTGTGGCGAAAACGAATACCAGAACAAATCAGAATCGACGATAAACTGCCAAAAGCAATTAGACAGAGTAGTGGATTTAAAGGTTGGCCACCTGTAGGCTTTTCAATTTTTGCCGCGAGGAAGTAGCTCTGAAATTCGATAGCTTAGTTTGAGGTTTCATAAATTATACTTTCTATCTATAAAATTTCCACTTTATGACTTAAAAACTAAGGTACGGTATCAAATCCTTGATTATTTACACATTAAATAATTATGAAGAAATGCCTTTTTAAGAAAAGATAATCTCTTCATGTAATTCTTTTAAGAAAAGTTAAGGTATGTCTTGAAACTATACAATACTTGCATTATATGAACAAAGTTTACACAAAAAATGTACACTCTAAGAACGTTGATAAATATTTTTTATTACAATTACAATCTAAAAACAGAATAATAATTCTACAATACTTTTTTAATTATCTGTTAATATTAAAAATAAGGTTAAATTATAAAAGCATTACAATAATTTTTTGCGGGACTTTGAATTCGCAAAATCATTGATTATGTCGTCGAATGAAATCTTGTTGATTAGTTCTGACTCTATCCATAAAAGAGCTAAAGTGTTTAGCTTTTCTTGACTTAAAGTCGATCGTAGATAGTTCTTGACTCTCTTCAAGCAAGAAAAACTTCTCTCACCAGAACAATTTGTTGCTGGTGTACATAAAGCAATACGAAGTGCTATATCCAAGTTTGGATAAATACTTTCTAAATTTTGTTGTCGCATGAACGAAGACAGACTTTTCAATGATCCTGACTTTGGTTTTATTAAAATTCTTTCAGAGGACAGAACAGAGTCTTGAAAGTGTACGCATTCCTGAGCTAAGTCTGTTTCTAAATCATTAGGGTACGTTTCTTTCAAAAGACTGGCTTTTTCTGTCAGACTTGATGGTGACAACTCATTCGTTTTAGTAAGAAATTAAAAATTCTTTTGCTGCTTTGCTAATTCGGATATGAATCTATCTATGAGAACGAGAAACTTGTTAACTCTGAAGTAATCACTTGCAGCCACTCGAATATCTTCTTCGGGAGTTTATTCAAATCTTTTTTTCTTTTTGGCTGTCGTTTTCCCTTTTTTTTTGTATATTACTCAATTTCATTGCCTTTCCTTCAAAAAAATTAAAATTCTCTCGTTCAACTATGAAAAACTTACGGAGTGATTCGTAAAGATTAGCAACAGTGATGTCTATATTACTTGTAGAACTCTGAATTTGAACATTCGCTTTGTTTATTCTCTCCAGAAAAACATTCCATGCAACAACCATTACTACCGTTTGCAGTTTTTGCAAATTCAAAAATATCTCTGCCGCTTCTTGTCGCGTCACAATCTTTTCGGTACAATCATCCTTGATTAATTCCAAAATTTTTAAAATTTTTATTTTAAATTCTTTCAAACTTTTGCATGCATCCTCTCTAGCTACCCAGCGTGTCAAATTTACTCTTTTAACGCTTTTGCCTTTTCCGATTTGATTCATTAATTTTTGCCTTTTCTGTAACAATATGAAAAAGCGACAAGCAATTGCGCCGCACTCGTGATACCATTTGACCTGTCGCTTTTTAATTACTGCACGGTCATGTCATTTGTTTTGGCGTTCTAACCCATCAACGACTACGCGATAACATAGTACAAATGAAATAGTTAAGCAGTAAAATTTACCGATTTTCTAATTACCGAACTGCCTAACTTAATTTTTCATAGAGTTTCGTTTCACTTTGTCAAATATTAATTGTCCACATATCAAACTAATTCTACAATATATTAAAAAAATAATTAATCAATATTTTTTACGAATAAAAAAGCACTTTTTGAAATTTGATTCGATAATTTATCAATTAAATATATAAAGTAAGATTACCCTTTAACCAAGAAAAAAATTTTGTGACAAGAAAATTCCTTTCTTGATCTTTAAGTAGCCCCCACCCCAAACTTTAAAAGTGAAAGCTGAAGTGTTTTTATGTAGATGAAAAAAACACATCACTGAGCATTAACGACTTAGCGCAGTAAAGAAAAGTTTGTAAAAGTAAAATTACCGTTTTGGCAAAGATCTCTTCAATAACAAAAATATGAGTTAATTTTTAGGACGGCATCCGTAATGACCTTTTTATCATCACCAATTGCCATAATGTATTTTGACAATTCCAAAAATATATATATATTATGTATAGTTAGTAGTCCCCAATTAATTGGTTTTTCCGCATAATTGGTTAAAAAAATGTTTTATTAAAAAAAATATATACCTTTAATTTTCCCCGCTTAGTTGCACAAAAAACTTTCGTTAAATTTAAAAAACCTAAAACACGCGCTTTTAAAGCACTTCAAACTAAAAAAGAGAAAAACATTTCTTAATATAAACTGACAGAAATATTGACCGAAAAATACTAGTATTATTGTGAGAAAAGTGTGATATGCTCGATATACGAAAAAAAAAACCATTCCACGCTTTTCTCACAATATTACAAGTATATTGCTTTAAAGGCATGTTTTTTAGTATTTTAAACCATACTTATTATTTAGCCACACGTGGTGTTTTCACTTTTTTTAAGGAATTTACTTACAAATTTGTAATTCAAATGACAGCATGCTTGTAGCTCTATAGTTTCAGAGGTATTAGTATGATTTCGCTTAATTTCACAGTGTGTGATAGGAATGGCTGGGTAACCTCACATATCAAATTAAGTTGAAATTAGTCCGCTAGTTCACGAGATAAAGAATTTTACCTAAAGCCGATTTTCCAATTTCCCTTCTCCTCCTATAAAGCTCTTCCCTAACATCTTGTTTGTGCAATTTAATACTTATTTTGTGAGTTATGGCGCTTTTAGTAGTTTTCAACATAACCGTTATATGGGGAGTGGACGTAGTTTTTATCTGATTTTACCCATTTTCACAGCGTGTAAAAAGGGCTAAAAAATTTGTACAGTAACCGATTTAGGGAGCAGGCTTGCGCCCATTTTAAAAAAAATTTCAACCAATAGGTGTCACTTATTACCGGGATCCCCTGTACAAAATTAAAGTTCGGTATCTTAGTTTAGTGCTTAGTTATGGTACATTATAGGTTTTCATTTAACTGCGTTTTGTGACGTGACAGTTACTCCCGTCTCCAAAACCAATCTCTCTTGGGTAGCAAGTTTCATCTAGATAACTCAATTTATACTCAAGTTATCGCTTGCATAGGAAAAGTTACAAACATACAGGTGAAGCTAATAAAAGCGTTATAAAAAGTAATCTAGCAATGCAGCACATATGTATGTAAATACATATTTCGCAGCATTTGTGTTACTTAGTGGTGAAGATATTTAGGATGGTGCTGATGTTGCGGAGCAAAACAATGAAGATGATCCTCCAAAGTCTCCGTCAGTTCTCGAAGTTTTATATCGGAATTCAATACTTTGATACAGTCACAAGTCTCTAAATTTGAGATTTTAAATTAAGGAAAATTTTTTTGAATCGAGACGATTTTACATTCAGTAAGTGACAGTTTGAATGAATATAAAATGTCGATAACAAACAATTACTTTTCTTTAATACATTCAAAAAACATAATTACCAATTAAAATAAAGTGTTGACTTTGAATCAGGATAGGTTAGGTTAGGAGGTCGATCCCAGAAGGGATCCCACTTGGACAGCTTAAGACGCCAGTCCGTTGTGATACCTACGACTCCTATAGTCCGGATCACAAGACCCTTACAAGTCGACAAGACGTCTTGTGCTGACTACAAACTTGCTAAGACGGCCAATATCCATTACGGATAGGTATTCAGGGCCGCCAAACGTGTGATTGCCGAGATATTTCAATCGCAGCCTAGCGAATGCCGGACATTTTAGGAGAAAGTGCTGGGATGATTTCACCTCGCCTTCCTCCATACAACTTTGGCAACTGGCATCGGGTAGTACACCAAGCCGTACCGCATGAGTGCCCATTGGACAGTGTCCAGTGAGAACTCCTACAATAGCTGCTAGATGCACTTTGCTCAGGGCGAGAAGTTCCCCCGACCTCCTGCGATCCACTCTTGGCCAGAAGGATCTCGCGGTCGCTCAGGACCTAGTCGTCGACCAACGTCTGCTGAGTGCACGCGAGGTCCATTGATCCAAAGTTAGAGCGCAGGACGCTAACGGAGATCCAACCCGATCCCATTCCGATGTGAGCGGGGCAAAGGTGCCCCCCCTGGCTAGCTCATCGACTTTGCAGTTTCCAGCGATTCCGCTGTGACCAGGCACCCAAACGAGCCTGATGTTGAAATAGCCAGACGCTACCTCTAAAGAGGACAGACACTCCTTGACTAGCTTTGATTGCACGGTACGCGCGCTCAAAGCTAGTATTGCTGCCCTACTATCAGAGTGAATGCTCACTTCTACAAACGAGGCTGCACTACGCAGCAGTACTTCTACCGCCTGAAAAACACTACAGTGATCCGGTAGCCTGAAGCTAAGACTGACGGAGAGCTCCTTACAGAAAACTCGATCCAACGGCTTCTTCCCACCCACATGTCCCTCGTTGGGATATGAGCAGAGAAGGAACCGCCTCGAGTGGCTACAGTGACGCAGTGATCTATATTTTCCGGGATGCAGCTGAAGGAGGAAAGAATTTCGGAGTGCCCTTGTTCGGACCTCTTCAAAAGCCCAGCTTCCCTGAGCCTTAGAGCACACTTCGCGGCAATGCACCTACCGGCAATGTCCACAGGTGCTATGTTTAAAATAGCATTAAGAGCTAGTGTCGGTGTGGTCCGCAGTGCACCGGAGATTCCGATGAGCGCCGCTCTTTGGACCCTTTCAAGCTTTTTAGCCAGTGTGGTCCTCCCGAGCGCCCTCCACCAGACGAACACACCATAGAACATTATTGGCTTAACTACGGTTTCGTAGAGCCAGAACACCACCTTAGGTGAGAGTCCCCACCTTTTCCCAATAGCCCCTTAGCAGCAGTATAAGGCGACCGAAGCCTTCTTAACTCTCTCCTCTATATTTGGCCTCCAGGAAAGTTTGCTATCGAGGATGAGCCCTAGGTATTTCACTTTTTCAGCAGGCTGAAGAAGTGAACCCCCGAAGGAAGGGAGAGGCACATTTGGTATCTTATACCTCCTGGTAAATAAAACCAATTCGGTTTTACTTGGGTTGACGGCTAGGCCGCTTTTATTCGCCCACCTAGATACCACGTTCAGGTACCCTTCGGTGAGCTCGTAAACGGTATTCAGGAACTTTCCCTTAATCATAAGAACCACATCGTCAGCGAGCGAGTTCTATAAGTAGGTCGTTAACCATCATTATCCAGAGCAGTGGGGAGAGTACTCCTCCCTGCGGAGTTCCCCTATTCACTTTTCTGGTGGCCTTGGCAACACCCCACTCCGCTGCGACAGTTCTGTCGCAAAGAAGACTAAAAATAAGGTGCTTGAGGTTAGATTCCACCTCAAACTTTTCGAGGGCTTTAACCACTGCCTCTGGTCGCACATTGTTGAAGGCCCCCTCGATGTCGAGGAAGGTGCCCACAGCAAATTCCTTGTGCTTGAGAGCTATCTCCAGCCATGACACTACATCATGCAAAGCAGTGTCGACTGACTTGCCTTTGATATATGCATGCTGCGCCCGTAACAGTTTACCCCTCGGAATTCTGCTCCTAATGTACAGATCCATAAGCCTCTCCAGTGTTTTCAACAAAAACGAGGATAGGCTGATGGGTCTGAAATCTTTCGCACAGACGTGAGAGCTTTTGCCGGTCGTCGGAATGAAAGCAACCTTAACCTGTCTCCAGACCTTTGGGACATGGCCTAATCTGACGCAGTTCGCGTAGATAGGGGCCAGCCAGCTCAATTACATCTTGATCGTGCGCTGCAATTGCGTAGGAATAATGCAATCGGGCCCAGGGGACTTAAAGGGCTTAAAGGATTCCAGCGCCCAAGTGAGGTGACGATCGTCCAGAAGGTCCAAGAAGGCTGTACAGCCCTCCTGCAGTTATGGTACATTATAGGTTTTCATTTAACTGCGTTTTGTGACGTGACAGTTACTCCCGTCTCCAAAACCAATCTCTCTTGGGTAGCAAGTTTCATCTAGATAACTCAATTTATACTCAAGTTATCGCTTGCATAGGAAAAGTTACAAACATACAGGTGAAGCTAATAAAAGCGTTATAAAAAGTAATCTAGCAATGCAGCACATATGTATGTAAATACATATTTCGCAGCATTTGTGTTACTTAGTGGTGAAGATATTTAGGATGGTGCTGATGTTGCGGAGCAAAACAATGAAGATGATCCTCCAAAGTCTCCGTCAGTTCTCGAAGTTTTATATCGGAATTCAATACTTTGATACAGTCACAAGTCTCTAAATTTGAGATTTTAAATTAAGGAAAATTTTTTTGAATCGAGACGATTTTACATTCAGTAAGTGACAGTTTGAATGAATATAAAATGTCGATAACAAACAATTACTTTTCTTTAATACATTCAAAAAACATAATTACCAATTAAAATAAAGTGTTGACTTTGAATCAGGATAGGTTAGGTTAGGAGGTCGATCCCAGAAGGGATCCCACTTGGACAGCTTAAGACGCCAGTCCGTTGTGATACCTACGACTCCTATAGTCCGGATCACAAGACCCTTACAAGTCGACAAGACGTCTTGTGCTGACTACAAACTTGCTAAGACGGCCAATATCCATTACGGATAGGTATTCAGGGCCGCCAAACGTGTGATTGCCGAGATATTTCAATCGCAGCCTAGCGAATGCCGGACATTTTAGGAGAAAGTGCTGGGATGATTTCACCTCGCCTTCCTCCATACAACTTTGGCAACTGGCATCGGGTAGTACACCAAGCCGTACCGCATGAGTGCCCATTGGACAGTCCCCCGACCTCCTGCGATCCACTCTTGGCCAGAAGGATCTCGCGGTCGCTCAGGACCTAGTCGTCGACCAACGTCTGCTGAGTGCACGCGAGGTCCATTGATCCAAAGTTAGAGCGCAGGACGCTAACGGAGATCCAACCCGATCCCATTCCGATGTGAGCGGGGCAAAGGTGCCCCCCCTGGCTAGCTCATCGACTTTGCAGTTTCCAGCGATTCCGCTGTGACCAGGCACCCAAACGAGCCTGATGTTGAAATAGCCAGACGCTACCTCTAAAGAGGACAGACACTCCTTGACTAGCTTTGATTGCACGGTACGCGCGCTCAAAGCTAGTATTGCTGCCCTACTATCAGAGTGAATGCTCACTTCTACAAACGAGGCTGCACTACGCAGCAGTACTTCTACCGCCTGAAAAACACTACAGTGATCCGGTAGCCTGAAGCTAAGACTGACGGAGAGCTCCTTACAGAAAACTCGATCCAACGGCTTCTTCCCACCCACATGTCCCTCGTTGGGATATGAGCAGAGAAGGAACCGCCTCGAGTGGCTACAGTGACGCAGTGATCTATATTTTCCGGGATGCAGCTGAAGGAGGAAAGAATTTCGGAGTGCCCTTGTTCGGACCTCTTCAAAAGCCCAGCTTCCCTGAGCCTTAGAGCACACTTCGCGGCAATGCACCTACCGGCAATGTCCACAGGTGCTATGTTTAAAATAGCATTAAGAGCTAGTGTCGGTGTGGTCCGCAGTGCACCGGAGATTCCGATGAGCGCCGCTCTTTGGACCCTTTCAAGCTTTTTAGCCAGTGTGGTCCTCCCGAGCGCCCTCCACCAGACGAACACACCATAGAACATTATTGGCTTAACTACGGTTTCGTAGAGCCAGAACACCACCTTAGGTGAGAGTCCCCACCTTTTCCCAATAGCCCCTTAGCAGCAGTATAAGGCGACCGAAGCCTTCTTAACTCTCTCCTCTATATTTGGCCTCCAGGAAAGTTTGCTATCGAGGATGAGCCCTAGGTATTTCACTTTTTCAGCAGGCTGAAGAAGTGAACCCCCGAAGGAAGGGAGAGGCACATTTGGTATCTTATACCTCCTGGTAAATAAAACCAATTCGGTTTTACTTGGGTTGACGGCTAGGCCGCTTTTATTCGCCCACCTAGATACCACGTTCAGGTACCCTTCGGTGAGCTCGTAAACGGTATTCAGGAACTTTCCCTTAATCATAAGAACCACATCGTCAGCGAGCGAGTTCTATAAGTAGGTCGTTAACCATCATTATCCAGAGCAGTGGGGAGAGTACTCCTCCCTGCGGAGTTCCCCTATTCACTTTTCTGGTGGCCTTGGCAACACCCCACTCCGCTGCGACAGTTCTGTCGCAAAGAAGACTAAAAATAAGGTGCTTGAGGTTAGATTCCACCTCAAACTTTTCGAGGGCTTTAACCACTGCCTCTGGTCGCACATTGTTGAAGGCCCCCTCGATGTCGAGGAAGGTGCCCACAGCAAATTCCTTGTGCTTGAGAGCTATCTCCAGCCATGACACTACATCATGCAAAGCAGTGTCGACTGACTTGCCTTTGATATATGCATGCTGCGCCCGTAACAGTTTACCCCTCGGAATTCTGCTCCTAATGTACAGATCCATAAGCCTCTCCAGTGTTTTCAACAAAAACGAGGATAGGCTGATGGGTCTGAAATCTTTCGCACAGACGTGAGAGCTTTTGCCGGTCGTCGGAATGAAAGCAACCTTAACCTGTCTCCAGACCTTTGGGACATGGCCTAATCTGACGCAGTTCGCGTAGATAGGGGCCAGCCAGCTCAATTACATCTTGATCGTGCGCTGCAATTGCGTAGGAATAATGCAATCGGGCCCAGGGGACTTAAAGGGCTTAAAGGATTCCAGCGCCCAAGTGAGGTGACGATCGTCCAGAAGGTCCAAGAAGGCTGTACAGCCCTCCTGCAGCTCCCCCAGTGATACTTCTTCAGCAGAGTGATTTGGTGGAAAATGAGCATCCAGGAGTAGTTTCAACGACTCCTCGCTACTCGTTGTCCAACTACTATCTGCATTTTTTAGATACCCCACTGGAGTAGGGTTTTTTGCAAGAATGCGCCTAAATCGTGAGGACTCATGACAGCCCTCTACACTACCGCAGAAGGCTCTCCAAGAAACTCTCTTGGCTTTCTTCAACTCGGACTTGTAGATGGCCAGTCCGGCCTTGTACAACGCCCAGTCGTCACCAGAGCCGCTTCTACGGACTTTGTTGAACAGTCTTCTGCTCGAAGATCTGATCTCCGTTAGCTCCGAAGTCCACCAAGGGGGTTTCCCTTTGATTTTCTGAGTTCTCAGAGGACAGGAGCTGTCAAGAGTAGTTCTACTAACAGAGCTAAAAATCTCGACGAGCTCATCAACCGCATCCGCCGATAGGATCGAATCCCTGTCGGGTGCGGGTGGCAGAGCTGATCAAAGCTTCCTGCAGTACCGGACCCAGTTGGTATTCCTAAAATTTCTATAGGTTTTGAGTTCCGGGCATGAGGCTTTCAAGCTGAAACCAATATATCTATGATCCGAGAATGAATGGTCGTCTAGAACCCTCCATTCCGAAATCAAGGGAGCGATTTCCCTAGAGGCTAGCGTAATGTCAAGGACTTCCGCCCTGCTAGCAGTAACAAAAGTAGGGCTGTTCCCCCTATTACAAATAGAAAGATCTACTCTACAAATAAAATCAAAGAGTGACTCACCTCTTGTGTTAATGTCCAAGCTCCCCCAGACGGTGTGCCTTGAATTTGCATCCGAGCCTATTAAGACACCGGCTCCTTTGCGCCTGGCCTCTGCCAGGGCTCTTCTCAGCAGGTTCGGAGGTGGCTCCACCTCGTCGTCGTGCGGCATGTAGGCTGAGAACAGCCAGAGTTCTCCAGCGCTGTCCTCCAGTCTAGCAGCGACGACGTCCTCGTTGCTGAAATTATGTAAAAGAAACACGTTAAGTTCGTTTCTGATCAACAAGCAGGCTCTGGTTCTACCTGTACTGTTTGCGGCCAGGAGCTTGTGGCTCTTTGTCCTTAGACCAGAGATACCGTTGCTGCTCAGCCACGGTTCCTGGATAAGGACAACGTCGGCTTCGTCCCGTCCTAGACGAAGCACTAGATCGGCGGAGGCCGCCTTCGAGTGCTGGAGGTTAATTTGGAGGATCCTCATCGGTCGAGACTGAAAACGGATCCATCATCGACTGACGATCCGCCCCCCGTGCTCACCGTATCCGAGAGGATGGGGTCGATATCCATTTTAGAGTGGGTCGCTCTCCCACTCTCTTCCACCTCAGCTGGTGGCGACGAGCCATCAGCCCTGGCTTCATTTGGGAGAATCCTGAGGACGACCCTCTCGAAGCCATAGCTTATGGCCACCTTTGCACTGCTGAGAGGAGCGAGGGACTCCTTATTGGGAGTATCAGCGCTTGCCGATATGGTTCCTCGGTCCTCTCCAGCCTAACCACCTTCCAGTCCTGGGTGGGAAAAGATGGATTGCGGTACCGCAATATCTCTTCGATTTCGGTCGGGGTGGAGGGTTCGGCCGGAAGCCAGACACGAGCACGAGGTCGCATCAGAAGATCCGATTTGGCCACCGCCTCGAGCCTTGCTCCCTTCCATACTTCCCCCACCCTGGCTACCGCCTCCTTATAAAGGAATGCCGACCGTTCGTCGGCACACCTTACAAGTTTGTGTAAGCCGAGATTCCACCCGGCACTTTCACATCTAGGGGGTGGTCCAGGGCTTCCCCTGACCACCTTCATGAACACTGCGGAGATAGCAGCCGCTACCCGCTTCCACTCTTCATGGGAGATGGCTCCATCTCCCCTGCTGATGTCGTATACCCCGAGCTCAATTGAGCTGGCGAGTTTAGCGATTTCGCTAAACATCGGTGCCGCTCCGACTCTGTCGCTTCATCGACGTGGGGGGTACGCCCGGCCCCCCTTTCCCGACATTGACGTCGCTTAGCACCCTTTTGGCCCACTCAAGTGTGCTAGCATGCTGATCAGTTTCCTGGACAGCCTGCTTGCCACCGTAGCGCTCCAAAATCTTGGTAGCCAGCCGACGGTCCGACTTCAGCTTTTTAGCTGTAGTCTGGCGTTTCCCCCCGGAGCCCTTAGCTTTCACTGAGGACCCCGCGCCCCCCATGTATTTAACAGAGGTTCCTCTGCCCCGCCTAAGGTGTCCGTCGGCAGATTCCTGCCAACTCCTCCCACGTTACCGCCCCTAGCGATGGTAAGCCGGTCACCCCCGGAATTATTCTTCTCACCCTTCGGCGGAGACGGTTTCGTCCCCATCGGGGAGGATGCCCCCCCCAGGGAACTGTCCACTTTTGAAGAGGTCGATTTCGACCCGCTTCCTCCCTCGTCCTTGTTTAAGTTTTGTTGTTGTTTTGTGTTCATTGTAATTGGGTCCCCACTCAGAGCCGCTATCCGTCTCCTGGAAAGGTAGTCGCCTTTAAATGGTCCCAAGGTTGTCTCGGTTACGAGGCCAAGGCGAGGGTTGACGCACGCCCTTATGAGGCAGTGCGTTCAGAGCCGACCAGCGCAAAGAAGGAGTCATCTCAACAAACACCTACCACACCAACTTAATGATGACAGGAGGGGAACGTACTCTGAGGCCTGCCATGGTTTTAACGGTACGGAGGCGGCCTTGGTATTAGCCCATCAGCCATTTCTGCAGGGTGTCACCCCTATATACTCAGGTGACAGAATACCACGACCACCAGCCCAGGGTTCAAACCGATCCATCTAATAGTCCAAGCTAAGTCCGTGTCGAGCAAAGGTCAAATCCGTAGGAGTTATAAAGGCCGTGAAGGCCACAGGTCATTTAGCGGTACCCAGGATGCACCGCGTGGAGGCGAACCTGCTCTACATCCCACTTTGAATCACACTAGTTATGAAATTTATTTGAAATTGATTTTTTTTTAATTTTTAAGTGTTCGAGTTGCTTCGAAAATATAAAAACGCACAATCGATAAATATATATCTATGATGATCTCTATAAGTGAAGTATCAGCAGAGAATGTTAATAAATAGAGAAGGCGCAAATGTTAACTGTACTAAAATGTAAATTTTTTAAAGGGAACATCGAAAATACGCAAGTTCGAAAGTAAAATTACACCACTTCAAAGAGGAACCTTCCCCTCTTTATAAGCGAACTCAAAAAACTACACCACTCTAAGAACGAACCAAGCAAATTTTCAGCACCTTATAAGGGAGCGGCAAATGTATGTATGCGCAGAATTTCTTTGAAATGCGTATTAAGGAAAATTAGAACAACAAAAAGAAATAATTGAAATTGCAGAACATTTATATTATGAAGGAAAAATTAAAATATAGTGTTAGAATTATATATATATTAATAGATAGAATATATAGTGATAGAATTTGAATTAAAATTGAAGAAACCAGCCAAATTTCAGCCACCACTGGAAATCCTACCATCCCTTGCATTTGCATGTTGCCCACAAGCTGCTTCCTCACGACGATGCTAAAAATCAGAAATTGTAAAATTTATCTGATGTTCCCTTTAAAAAGCAGAATTGGCAACATGGCCTTTTAGCAACTTAAAATATTATTTTTATTTATTTCATATTGTGCACTATATATGGAATTAAATTATACAATTTCTGTACAATTGCCACTCATATGAAGTCTTACGACGCAAAGCACTGCAAAAAGGACAAACGTGACAACATAGCCGATCGACATTGTCGCAAAAAGATCGATTCAAACAAATTTTGTCAACTCCGCAACGATGCGCGAAATTCGTCAATATGTATGCGAGCTTGTATATATAAGTGTATATACATACTTATATGTATGTTTGTCGGCAAAGCTGTCACTTGGTTTTGTCAGAACAAAAGTTTTTGATCCGCTACGTCTTCGCGCCATTACTTCCATGGCGTACCACCATGAGCAGAAACGTTTCATATTATTATATTGTTTAATTTGTATTGTTATAATATTTATGTTTAAATATAAATACACACAAATTCATACTTATTAAATGTTCAAAAACAAAATTCGATTAATAAAGGTAAGCAGGCCTTACGAGAAACGTACGCCTTTAGGAGGCCCATTGTGATACACCCGGGACTAAGGTCCCCTCACTCTATCGGCTCCCCTTTGAATCAGCCCATACTTCTATTGAACTTCATCAGTAAGACCAGTTATATCCGTGCAACCTCCGAGACGTCGTCAAGCAACCCTCGACCGATGGCTGCGATTCTTTTCCTATATAGAGCCGTGCAATCGCATAGAAGATCTTTAATGGTAGCCTCCTCTTCTACCTCCTGACAGCTTCTACAATAGTCGTTATATGCCGTACCAAGTTTACTTGCATGTCTGCCTATCAGACAGCGGCCTGGTAGTACTCCTACTAGAGTTCTTATATCATTCCGTTTGAATTTTAACAGTCGGCATGTGCGGCATATTCCATTCATGCCATGTTTGCCTGCTTGTTGAGCATGTCAGGGACTGATTCCACATAGGCTCAGCTATGTTTAAAACATGCTTGTCGATTAAGTATCTACAAGTAGTTAGAGGCATATACCTCCTTACAAGGATCTAGGTGTAGGGTGATGCCTGTTCTGGCTAGTTCAACTGCTACACAGTTCCCGAGGATATGACTCCTGGGACCCATTGCAGGTTTATCGTGAAATAGCATGTCAGATCCGCTAGAAGATCATGGCATTATTTTACTGTCTTTGACGAAATTCTATGACACATTAGAGATTTCAAAGCTGCCTAACTGTCCGTATATATAAATATTTTTCTTGTTGTGATCACACTCCTTGTCAGTACAAGAAGGCCTTCTTTAATTGCTGTGACCTCCGCTTGGAAGACACTTCAGTGGTCTGGAAGCCAAAAGGCGATTTTGGTATTTAGTTTAGCTGAGAAGACACTGCCGCCTACTCGGTTATCCAGCATGAAACCAGCCGTATGGAAGGTTACCTTAGCTTACTCGACTGAATTTAGATTCAGCTCTGTAGGATTTCGAAAATCCGTGGTTATGGGAAACGGGAACTTCTTAAGTATCATAGAATGCCCCTTATTACTAGCAACTAGTAGGGAGGATTCCCTCAGTCTCAGAGCTGACTTCGTTGCCATTTGCTTACATAACAGGTTTGTTGGCAGTAAGTGTAAAATTACTTTTAGTGCCTTCTTGGCGTTGTTCTAAGAGCTCCGCTGATGCAAATATTGGCTGCCCATTGTATGCTTTCCATACTTTTAATCGCGTATTTCTGTATTGGTCACCATACCAATATACCGTACGTTATAATCGGGCTTACAATTGCGAAAGCTTCCTGTCCACTAATTTTGGAGTGGTGAGGGTATTCGGGGTAATTTCCCAGTAGTGAGGGTATTCGGGAGCTTGCCTCTTACCGAAACTGCCACATCTTCAGAGTAGGCCACAATATGTACCCACTTCTTTTCCAGATCCACCAGCATTTTATTCCTTATCAGCAGCCTGAGAAGTTGGGATAGCACGCCTCCATGGGGTGTACCCCTTCAGACAGATCTACACATCTTTGAAGCTCACAGCGTTGAAATAATTGACCTGTTCAAGAGCATCTGTTCAATTAATTTCTGGAAAGGCTCAGAGATTCCCAAATCTTTAAGCGCGCTAAGTATGGCTCTCGGCTCGATGTTATTGAAATCACATTCTATGTCTAAGAAGGCTACAAAGTTATATTGTTTTATCTCCAGAAACTTTTCAATCTCTGTGACCATTAAGCTTAACGCCGTTTCTGTTTATTTACCCTTAGCATATGCATGCTGCGAAACTGCCATTTTTCCTGGGTTTAGTATGTCTCTTATATGTATTTCTATTAGCCTCTACACCGTTTTTAAGAGAAATGAGGAAAGGCGAATTGTCTTAAATCCTTTGGATTAGTGTGTGAGCTTTTAACCAGTTTTTTATGTAACTCTGGGACTGCTGTAACTAAGCTGGGAATAACCCGTCTGGTCCCGGCGATTTGTAAGGCTTGAAGCTGCCTATCGCCCAATAAACATTACTATTTAACACTATGTCTACAGGGGAGTACTCTGCTACCACTTCACTCTCCAGCGCATGCTCCAATGTGTGGTTCTCGAAACTGTCTGAGAAGTGAGTATCTATTAGCAGGCCTAGAGTCTTCTCACTGGATACCGAGCAGCTGTGGTCTGGCTTCTGAAGGTGTCCAATGCTATGTTTCGACTGTGTCATTATTTTTCTAAGTCGAGATGCTTCTGCCGTGCTCTCGATATCATTACAAAAATATTTCCACGAATTTATTTCTGCCTTTCTTACCTCCTTTTTATATAATATGTTCTTAAGAGGTTATAATAGTTATCCCACTCTTCTTCTCTTTGCGATAATTTGGCTAAATCGAATTGCTTTCTGCATGTTCTTAAGTAAGGGAGACCACCAGGGTGGCCTAGTTCTTCCCCTACTGCGTGTTATTTGACAACCCACCTCTAGGGCTTGTCGAGAAGAATCTCTTAACTGTTTAACGAGGATGGGTAGGTCCTCTTTGTTTTCTGGTTGAAATGGCGGAATCATGGGAATACGCTTTTTATGGCTCCTGCAGGTGCATCTGCCAGCTCGTTTTCCTATGATTCCTGAACCTCTACCCTACCTACATTCTCTTTCATTCAATTTAGCGGTGGTCCGTAAAGGAATGTTCTTCAAGAACTCTCCATTGGATAAACCTATTTATCAATTCTTCCGACATGAGTGTAATGTCTAATACTTCTTGCCAGTTTCTTTTTATAAATGTTGGCGTATTACCTCTGTTAAACAACCTTTCGTTGATATTCGTGCTGCTCAATAAATTGTGGTGGGCATTAGAATCGCATCCAAGTATAGTCAAGCACGTGCGATGGCACTACCTCTTCTTCATACGGCATGTAGCATGACACCCGCCGGCATTTGCTACTGCTCGTCTCCCAGTTTACTGCTGGGTTCTCTTGATTACTATAGCTAAGTAATATGAAAACATTAAGCTCCTGAATGACGATGAAGTCAGGATCTTTTACCGTCATGCGGTTAATTAGGGCTAGAGAAGTTAGTTTGCTGTGGTGGAGATTAATTTGCAGAAGACACATTAAGTATTGTCTTATTTGCGTCTTCTTGAGAGTCGTTCAGAAGCTCACACTGTATAGCTTACAAAGCCTGACTGCAAGCTCATATCCAGTGTTTTCTACTTTACTCTTCGCCTTTGTTAACAACAGCAGAATCTGGATTGTGGTTTGCTTCGTCGCACACGAGATTCCACTCCGGGGTCTTCGAAGACCTTGACGGATCTCCTTCCCTCAGTCGGAAGATTTGGGTTGCAGGCTCTGGTGAGCTGCATTACCTGGTTGGGATGCGATTGTGTAGTCGGGATCCATACCCTGGTCCTTGGTCGGGATGGACATCCTTCCTGTCTACCGCTACTAGCCTAGCTCCGGGGTAAACTTCCCCTACCTTGGCTAATCGGGCTTTTATAGCCGGACCGATCTCTCGTCATGACAAGCTATCATCTTTATTTGACGCTGGTACCGTCGGACATGGAACATGACGGTGACGGACCTGGATTGCTTAATATCACTTCCAGTACATTAGTCAGTGCAGCGGTACATTAGTCAGTGCAGCTTTCCATTGGGCTCTGGGGATTTTTCTTTCGGGATCACCCTCATCCAGCACACCAATGATAATTTGCGGGCACATCAGCAATGATTTTTCGTCACGACCTTAATCTTGGGTGTTTTGGCTTCTTCAGCTGACCTCAAATTCATGTTTAAAATTTTGGCTGGCGGTTGCCGCTGCGCCATTCTCAGCAAGTAGGCAACACGTCGCTTCTCCGAACACCCTGCCTTCGTTGGATCTTCATCCTCAAAAGTTGGTCATTCTCTGGCCAGAAGCAGCACTTTTGGCATGTTCCTCCTCCTCCTGCTAAGCACACATGCTTTGGCTACAGGCTGCTTCCAGTGTTATTGCTTTCTTGGAGCCAGGACCAAGCTTCGCTCTTGTTCTTGCGCTGGCTTATGTGGCATTGCACCCTCGACTCTTCCTTGTCTGCGATCGTTCAACTTGCTTCGTTCTAGCTATTCTCGCAAAAAGTGAAGCCTTTGCTTGTGCGGGGCAAGAAGAAGCAAGCATCAGCGTACATGCATTTATGAATGGATGTGTGATTTTCACAATTGCTTAAATGCGCATCAACAAGATAATATTCAATAAGCCTAAACATATGGACATATTTCCCTGAAATATTTTAATTATTTCAGTGAGTAAAATATGTTATTTACGTAACTGCATTGAGATCAGCAAAAACGCCAAATAATAAAATAAAATAAAAATAAAAATTTAGATTTATGATTAACCGGAACGTAAGCGCTCGACATGGCTTAACATCTTCACGCTTACGACCAGAGCCACCGCAATAGTGATAACGCGGCCGCTTAGCCACGGTTTTATTGCTATCCTTTATCTATTAGATATTGTTCACGCAACGTACAAAAATGCGTTGAAGGATTTATCTATTAATTACTTATTTTATTGTAAATTCTGGGACTTTAAGCAATAACCCTCTTATATTATTTGAAAAATTATTTAATATTACAACAATGATGATTTTTGGTAATATGCAAATGTAAATCAGCACGCGCATAATTCATGTAAGAACATTCTTTGTGTCTATGTGTAGCATTTTCTCCGTTTCGGTCATTGCGTGGTGTATTTCTAAAGTTTCGAAGTTGTATTTTTCGATGTTCCCTCTTGTGAAAAGCGCAAATTAGTACTTTTTAACATTTGCGCCTTCTCTATTTATTAACATTCTCCGCTTTCACGCAGCAAGACAAAAATACGACGACCGGCTGCTTATGCTGTCATAGGTGCAACACTGGATCCTGATCCCCCTGATAAAGAGCCAAATGACGGTGTAGAATTTAAACTCTCGGACGATGGCGGTATAAAGCTGAAGATGAAGTGGATGATTCTGCCACCGCCGTCTGAAGAGAAAGAAGAAAACAGAGAGTCAGCATCAAAAAACAAACGCAGAAGTAAAAATAATAAAAAACATATATACATAAACAAACACATTAATTTACATGCAATATGCTTGATTAAACAATCATAAATAAAAATAAAGCAAAAACAGAAATGATAACAAACTCTCAACGTCCCACCTTCGAAAAAGCCTGAGAAAGCTTCTTTATAGCAGTCAGTTCAATATAAAATATAGGGTGAGTTGAAAAATACTACACCGCGCAATTTCAATTAAACATATGCATAGACTTTGAACCTAATTGCAACAAAACCTGTTCAGTTAACAATGTTATATCAGTCATATTAACAGAAAATCAGAAGAGTTAAACTAAATTAAAATCGAAGAGACATCAACATTCCTACGATTACAATATCGGTATTCTCGAAGCAGAGTATACATTTAAAACCTAGTGAGTTTGAAGAAATCATTCGTCGGGGATATCTAAGAATGCTATGGGATTTCCTACGTGATAGATTGAACGAGCCGTTTCCTCCTTCACTTTTTTCAACAATCCTGCCCAATGGTGAAAAGGTAAAACGTGGCTGGTTGGAGTGAGATAAAGAACGCATTTTTCTCTTTACAATGTCAGCGGCACGGAAGAAATTATATGAGGAATTCCCATTACATGAAGGTAGCAGCGATCATATTCAAAAATATATATATAATATTCAGTGGCGTAATCAGGAAACACGTATCAAAGAACATTCCACCATCAACATGTTATTGTGTGATCAAATAACGAGTAAAGCAAAAAATTGCAGAGAAATTCTAAAACATATTTTAGACAACGTTTTGTTCTTAAACGAGGGAGGATTAGCGTTAATTGGTCAACCGAAAAACGCAAATTTTTTAGGAATTTTAAAATAGATTAGTCGCTTTGATCCAATCCTTAGTCAACATTTAGAAATAGTTAGGGATTCTCTAAAATCATATCAGCATTTGCAAACTTATTACCTGCGCAAATACTGAATGAATTCATTGAATTCGTGGTAACACCTGATTTCAGGTCTCTCCGTCTCGATTCTGAGATAAAAGTCTGCTACATAAAGGAACGCTTTTTCGCTTTTGTAAATTGTCACGAAAAAACCAGCAAAGTTATTACTGCTTTAATATGCAAAACATTGCAAAATTAGAACATTTCTTTAGAATATTGGCATGGGCAGGTCTACGATAATGGTAGTAATATGAGCGTTAAATATGAAGGAGGACAAAATAACATCTAACGTAAACAAAAAGTATGCAGTTAATACGTCCACATGTTGAGTTTGCCTGGAGTCGACTTGGCTGTGCTCGAGCAATAACTTTTTTTGGTGTCGTTCAAAAATGTTTCAATATTTTCACACAACATTGGGAACGTTCTTGATGTAAATTTTTAAACCCGCCTTAAGCCATATAACTTATTGAACCATCAATGCTCGTAAATTAGAAAGACTTTTCCGAAATATTTGCATCGCTTTTGAGAATATTTTACACCTTACCCGTTTTTGTATCAAGTAGTAAACGTTCGTTTAGTGCTATAACAAGAACCAAAAACTTTCATCGATCATGTTCGTGATACGGCAGGGTTTCAGGACTAGCTGTGCCTAGAGACAGAATTAGCCAAGAAGTTAGATTTCCAGACTATTATTGACGCATTCGTGGCCGCCAAAGCTCGAAAAGGTCATTTCTATGTTCCAAATAATTGAATATCAGATGATTTCAAAAGAACCGGTTTTTCATTAATTAGATCGATAAATAAGTGTTTTAAAGAGATGTTTCTGTTTTCCTATTAACTGTCAAGTCTTCAGGTATAATGTAAAAAAATTTTAGTAAGTTCAGTAAGTGTATTATAAAGCTGTTTTATTAATTATTGATTTTCAAAATCATACAAAAAAATATTGTTCCACCTAACATTAACAAGAAAGCAAATTTAATACAGTTGTGATAAGAGCATAAAAACTTATTCTCCAAAACATTGAACTAGTAAGTGGGAAGGTAGTTAATAAAATTTATAAAGTATTAAAAACATTCCTGTTGGAAGGGGCCCCCACCTTTTTACCCCTGGGCCCGGTTTTTCTCTCGGCGGCCCTGTTCTGAATTTACTTATTCTTGTCCCAGCATATGGCGTTTAGTACTAATTTGTTTTTCGTTACAAATATGTCGATATGAAGGATTTGTCCTGGATATTCAGGAATTGGAGCAGATTTTATCTCTGCTTTGCATGGATGCTAGTCGAACTTGTTTTCTAAACAGATTCTACATTTTCTGAAGAATTTTTCGCTGATTTATTTTTCATGGACATTTTTTTAAATCACGGTAATTAGCTGTTACCTGACGCCGAGCGATCCAGTCACAGACCTCCAAGCAAAGCTCGATGCTAAAAAGGGTGCCGCACAGCACGCAAACCGTCACTTAATCATAGCCAAAACTACTTTCAGCAGGCCGGAATGCAACGATATAACCCCCGATATTACGCTGGTGTCTGAGTGAAAAGTGTCAAAAGACTACACAAGTAGCGATCGCCTCCGAAAAAGACGGCAATATACAAGGACTAGAAGAAAGGAGGGAACAGAATGGAAAACATAGGGAATATAAAGAAAATTGAGCTGACATACGAAATAATAAAGGCAATGGAAAAAGGTAAGTAATGGCAGTTTATAAATTTTTCGCAAAACGCCGTTTTAGGGACGCGGCAGCGGTCCGATTACGCCCATCTACAATACCAAACTTATTATAGTGCCAAGGAAGACGTGTACAAAGTTTTATGACGATATCTCAATTTTTACTCATGTTACAAGCCCCCATATAACTAATCACAGAATTTTCAAATATCCGTTTAATTTTACTCCATATACATATATATGTTGGTGATGGCAGGTGAGGTACCTTAATAAAACTCAGGGAGCATTTTATTCTGTTAATTGTATTTTATATTGCCAAAAATAGATAAAATCGGATCAAAACTACCCCTATCCCTCATATACCAAATTTAAGCTTTTCAAACTTTTGGTTGGCTTTATGCCATATATGTATATCAGTCAATATGTAAGATATCTTAGCAAAATTAACTGAACGTATGGTATTGAATTTACTTTAGTTAAACGTATAATATTGGATATACTAAATTTAATACCGAAAATATGTGAATTTAGTCTACGAATTACCCCAACTCCCAAATACTACATATATTGATTATCGTTATTCTAACAAACCTTATGCCGAACATGTCATTCAATATTTATAAAATTGCGTGACAATATGCTCTAATTATGAATGAAATTGATCTAGGCCTTGGTTCAACCCTATATCTCTAAAATAATGAACTGCGAACATTTTCACAACAACTGATTATATTAAATTTAGCTTTTTCAGTTGAGTTTATATTCCATATATCTTATTTGAAGTTGGTTTTAAAATATAGTAATAAAACGAAGTGAGTCTGGGACCTATAATAATAAAATACCAAATTTAAGATTTCGTCTAATGAATGTTGAATTGTTTCACAACATTTTATAATCTAAAGTTTTCCTAACACCTTCCTTTAAGAAACTAAACAAGAAAAAACGTTAACTTCGGTTGCGCCGAAGCTATAATACCCTTCACAAATACAAAGGCCCTTTACAAGAACTTGATTCCGAACGTTCAATTTGTATGGCAGCTATATGATATAGTGATCTGATCTGACCAATTTCTGTGGATAATAATTTGTTGCCTTAAGCAATGCCTTAATTTCGTGAAGATACCTCGTCAAATACAAAAATTTTCCATGCAAGCACTTTACTCCGTTAGTTCAGTTAATATGGCAGCTATATGCTATAGTCATCCGATCTATGCAATTTCTTCGGAAATTAGATTAATGCTTTAAATAATAATACATACCAAATTTCGTGAAGATACCTCGTTAAATGAAAGAGTTTTCCATACAAGCACTTCATTCCGATTGTTCAGTTTGTATGGCAGCTATATGCTATAGTGATCCGATATCGGCCGTTCCGACAAATAAGCAGCTTCTTTGTTAGAAAAGGACAGGTGCAAAATTTGAGATCGATCGCATAAAAACTGAGGGACTAGTTTGTATATATACAGACAGACGGACATGGCTAAATCAACTCAGCCCATCATGCTGATCATTTATGTATATATTTTATAGGGTCTCCGACGTTTCCTTCTGGGTGTTACAAACTTCGTGAAAACTTAATATACCCTGTTCAGGGTATAAAAATACGCTCTGAAAGCACTTCAAACTAAAAAGTGAAAAATAATTCCTTGTATAAACTGACAGATATATGGACCTAAAAATACTTGTATTATTGTAAGAAAAGTGTTGTGCTCGATATACGAAAGATATGGCACAAACCATCCCACGTTTTGCTCACAATAATATAAGTATTTTATGCTTTAAGAGCATGTTTTTTTTTTAATTTTAAACCATACTTATTATTAAGCCACAAGTCGTTTTTATCTCTTTCTTTAAGGATGAGTTGGAGTAAATTTGTTATTCATATGACAGCATGGAAAGTTGATGCTTTTACTGCATTTTTTTAGGGGCCTTTTTGCAGGATGGATAGTTCATGCTTTTAGCTGCATAATTTTAAAGTCATAGTAAGCATTCGCTTATTTACACAGTGCTATAGGAATAGCTGAGTAACTTCACATGCCAAATTTGGTTAAAGTTAGTTCGATTGTAGGTTGGTGGTGCCACGCCTATTTTCCAATTTTAACAGCTCCTCCTATAAAACACTTCCCTGACATCTTGTTTGTGAAATTAAAATCTTATGGCGCATATATTTTGTGAGTTATCGCGCTTTTAGTAGTTTTTTACATAACCGTTATATGTGGAGTGGGCGTGATTACTATCTGATTTCACCCATTTACATAGCGTATGAAAAAGTGCTAAAAAAAGTTCCTCTCAGAGTCCTTGGTTGAGTTAGCTTCAGCGGTTTAAAAGATATGTACATTAAACCATTTAGGGGGCGGCGCTACGCCCATTTTTAAAAAAGTTTCGGTCAGTAGGTGTCACTTATAACCGGGATCCCTTGTACCAAACATACAGTTCTGTATCTTAATTTAGTGCTTTGTTATGGCACTTTGTAGGTTTTTATTTAATAGCGCCAAGTCAGAAGCCGATAAAGAGTTTTCTTGGATGTATCAGCCATAGTACGCCGGAGAACACAGCAGTGAATACAGCGGGTAACACCCAAAGTACCCATATCATTAATATAAACCCTCCACTTCTAAAGCTGCCATGAGTACCAAATAAAGTACACTGGCTGCTAAGGGAGCGGGTCAACTTAAGAAAAGGAAGGAATCATTAAATCTGGTGAAAAAAGCCAGTACCAAAGGGTAGTCTTCATACTAGGTAAGACCAGCCTGCCGGCACCACAATTGACGAAGGGGACTAGAAGCGCCAAAGACAAAAAGTGGAGGAGTATGAAAACTTCCTGGAAATGAAGCAATCAGAAATTCCCATCGAAACCAATTGGCAAAGAGTTTCCCAAAAAATAAATCTGTCGCAGAATGAAGTGATGAATACTATGCATAAAAAGCCTAAACAAGAGCAGCAGCAAGGCACTTCAGCGATGTGACCAGTGACAGCCTGCAGGTGGCTGTCATAGACGCCAACTCTACCTCACCAATCATCATACAGGAGAGATGGGTGGGGATCAACGTTAGATTGTCGAATATAGTTTTAGGCTACGTATTCGACAATCTGGCAGATCCCCACCTTTAAAGATCCTCCAAGACGACAAAATGAAAAAAACGACAGAGAAGTGGTCCACGACGCCAGCCAGTTGCTAAGAGAGGTGGCGATACAAAAGAATGCCGAAGAAACTTAAATGCGTTCATATAAATATGTAACACCCAACGAGTGCTACAGAAAATCGGACTATCTCTCTTAAGTGAGAGGGACATCGACATCAGTCTAATTCAAGAGCCCTGCTACTACAACTTACATCCCTACTATCGTACATCCCAAAAAGCTGGAAAATATTCAAAATGGTGGTCCTCCCTAAACCGGGCAGAAGATGATAACTCAAAAGATTTTAGACCTATAAGCCTGACCTTCATGCTGAAGGTTCTATAAAGGCTAATGGACTTGTACATAAGATTAATCTTAGGAAATACCTTATCGAATACACAACATGCATTCATAACGGGTCGATCAACAGAAACTGCTATACACGAAGTGATAAATGTGGCTGCCTTTCTTAACAAGGAGCTTTTAACAATATAGAAATAAGCACGATTATTGATCCTCTGTCACATGATGGCATAGATGTCTCTGTCACATGGTGTGCAGATGGACACGATCGATACTTATGTGCCGAATGATTATAGCACCAAATGGTTCAGCGACACGTACAAGCTACGTAAGCAGAGGCATTTCTCAAGTAGGTGTCCTTTCCCCGCTTTTATGGGTGGTGGCGCTGAATAGCATATTACTTCAACTCAATGGGAAAGGGCTGAAAGCAGACGACATAGTGTTGATGGTATCAGAAATGTTTCCTTCCACAATCAGTGAGATTATGGAAAGAGCCCTACGAAGGTTACACCTATGGGCCGCGAACAACGGACTAGGAGTTAACCCTAGTTAAACGGAACTGATTCTTTTCACGAATAAAACCAAAATTCTCTGCCTCCCACAGGCCGTAAACTAAATATAGTTATGTGGATGTATATGGCCGCCATTAGGGCAATTCTAACATACGGAGTACTGGTTTGGTGACAAGCATTATAGAAACACTATAATGTCAAAAAGCTAACTGGAGTACCGAGAGCAGCCTGTGCAGGGGTTACCGGGGCTATTAAGTCATATCAGACTGATGCGCTAAAAATACTCCTGCATCTTTACACGGAAAGTAGCAGCAATATTTGCTATAAGAATAAAGGAATCAGGAGGTTGGAATAGGAAAAATTATGGCCATAGCGCCATCCTGAACCAACTAAACATTAGTAAATCAGACAATATTCTCCCAAGGTTAGATTTCAATACCCACTTCCTGGCGAAGATACCCTCTAGACATGAATAGAGATGAGGTTTAGTAAGAGAGGATGATGTCTATGATATACTGACGGGTCCAAAATGGACTGCGGAGTAGGGCGAGTGTATACTCCGATGATCTCGAAATCTCTCTCTCTATCGTACTAACAAATTCAGCCAACACTTTTCAGGCGGAAGTACTAGTCATAGAGAGGGCCTGTGGTGCTCTATTGAATAACTACGGGGGGATACAGAAAGCAACCATATACACACAGGAACATTAGATATGACCAAAATATGATAAGACTAGAACCAAGGACTTTTTACATAGGTCCAGGAATAGTATTACGCAAATTTATTTCATCGAAAATCATATTCTCAGATGAGGCCCATTACTGGTTTAATGGCTTCGTCAACAAACCAAATTGCCGCTATTTGGACGAGTCAAATCCTCGTGTGGTTCAGGAAACGCAATTGCAGGTCTAATTTCTCTCGAATTAAGCAGGAAATGCCTTTACCATCAATAGCGAGCGTGAACAATGTTTTTGACCTATTTTTTGTCGCGAATTTGACGGGACGATCTCTATTTCCAACAAGACGGTGTCCCGCCCTATTTTGGACGTCTAAACATGAACACACTGCGTGCAAATTTTTACGACTCGTTAATTTCAAGAACTGGCCCAGTCAAATAGTCGCTATTATTTTCTCTGCGGGTATATTAAATCAAAGGTTTACGCCAATCAACCAACAACGCTCGAGGAACTCGAAGACAACATTCAGCGCATTATAGCCGAAATTTCAGTCGAAATGCAGCACCGAGCCATCGAAAATTGGCGTAAGCGAGATATGTAAACGGAGCAGAACCCATTTTGACCAAATTTTATTGTGCTATTTCATTTTAACACGACGTCGTTCTGGTTGGTAGATCCTATACTTTGCGTAAACTAGTTTACCGGTGTTGGTTCTTACCATACTTGTATATTGGTGATGCCTTTTTTAGCATAAGTTAGCTTTTCATCGGGGTCGGAGAAAAGATCCAAATTTTTGGATATCATTGATTTCATAAATTTTTTTTTTTTGAAATTGTTCAGGTGGTTATCTCCGTCAATGACGTGAGTGACGTCTTGGGAAACTAGTTGCAATAGTTTTATTAGAAATGGGGGGGGTCATGAAATTGTCCTTAGTATGAATAATTACGGATAGTTCTTTAAGAGTATCGTTGCCAAGTATTATGTGAAAAGATGTGAGAGATGGAAGAAAATAAAACTTCATATTTTTATTTTATAAGTTTAACAGGATAGCGTGCGCATATTGTGTGATTTCCATTATTAATGTTTCCTAACATATTAAGTTATCTCGGTTTGCCATATTTTTAAGTTTTATTGATTTCAACAGATATATTTTTTATAAACTTATTAGTATGTATGGCATTTATTAATTTAATTTGATACATATATTTTTTTTTTCATTAAACTACGATAAATTGAAGGATACATATGTATATTGGTTCTGTCATTTTGGATTTTATTTAGTTAGTATTAGTATGTAGTTTTTGTTGGTGTCTATATCTACTTGGATTTTGATCATGTCCCCAAAGAGCTTTATCTGATAAGTTATTTCTATGTGTTTCGTAAATAGTTTGGTCTACTATCGGTATTTGCTTTACATCAGTCCTAATAATATTATGTCTCATGTAGTGTCCTTTTGAATGCAGCATTTTAGCGACAACATTTCACATCGTATTTGCTAAATTTTCGTTGGTTGTAACCTGCTTTGGGATGTAGAGCAGGTTCGCCTCCACGCGGTGCATCCTGGGTAACGCTAAATGACCTGCGGCCTTCACGGCCTTTATAACTCCTACGGATTTGACCTTCGCTCGACACGGACTTAGCTTGGACTATTAGATGGATCGGTTTGAACCCTGGGCTGGTGGTCGTGGTATTCTGTCACCTGAGTATGTAGGGGTGACACCCTGCAGAAATGGCTGATGGGCTAATACCAAGGCCGCCTCCGTCCCGTTAAAACCATGGCAGGCCTCAGAGTACGTTCCCCTCCTGTCATCATTAAGAGTGGTGTGGTAGGTGTTTGTTGAGATGACTCCTTCTTTGCGCTGGTCGGCTCTGAACGCACTGCCTCATAAGGGCGTGCGTCAACCCTCGCCTTGGCCTCGTAACCGAGACAACCTTGGGACCATTTAAAGGCGACTACCTTTCCAGGAGACGGATAGCGGCTCTGAGTGGGGACCCAATTACAATGAGTACAAAACAACAACAAAACTTAAACAAGGATGAGGGAGGAAGCGGGTCGAAATCGACCTCTTCAAAAGTGGACAGTTCCCTGGGGGGGGCATCCTCACCGATGGGGACGAAACCGTCTCCGCCGAAGGGTGAGAAGAACAATTCCGGGGGTGACCGGCTTACCATCGCTAGGGGCGGTAACTTGGGGGGAGTGGGCAGGAATCTGCCGACGGACACCTTAGGTAGGGCAGAAGTGCGCGGCGGAATCGCCAGCACTAGCAGAGGAACCTCTGTTAAGTACATGGGGGGCGCGGGGTCCTCAGCAAAAGCTAAGGGCTCCGGGGGGAAACGCCAGACTACAGCTAAAAAGCTGAAGTCGGACCGTCGGCTGGCTACCAAGATTTTGGAGCGCTACGGTGGCAAGCAGGCTGACCAGGAAACTGATCAGCATGCTAGCACACTTGAGTGGGCCAAAAGGGTGCTAAGCGACGTCAATGTCGGGGGGCCGAGCGTACCCCCCGCGTCGATGAAGCGACAGAGGTCGCAGGAGGGGGAATCCTCCCTCGGTAAGAAGCCTCGAGTCGGAGCGGCACCGATGTTTAGCGAAATCGCTAAACTCGCCAGCTCAATTGAGCTCGGGGTATACGACAGCAGCAGGGGGGATGGAGCCATCTTCCATGAAGAGTGGAAGCGGGTAGCGGCTGCTATCTCCGCAGTGTTCATGAAAATGGTCAGGGGAAGCCCTGGACCACCCCCTAGATGTGAAAGTGGCGGGTGGAATCTCGGCTTACACAAACTTGTAAGGTATGCCGACGAACGGTCGGCATTCCTTTATAAGGAGGCGGTAGCCAGGGTGGGAAAAGTATGGAAGGGAGCAAGGCTCGAGGCGGTGGCCAAATCGGATCTTCCGATGCGACCTCGTGCTCGTGTCTGGCTTCCGGCCGAACCCTCCACCCCGACCGAAATTGAAGAGATATTGCGGTACTGCAATCCATCTCTTCCCACCCAGGACTGGAAGGTGGTTAGGCTGGAGAGGACCGAGGAACCATATCGGCAAGCGCTGATACTCCTAAATAAGGAGTCCCTCGCTCCTCTCAGTAGTGCAAAGGGGGCCATAAGCTATGGCTTCGAGAGGGTCGTCCTCAGGATTCTCCCAAATGAAGCCAGGGCTGATGGCCCGTCGCCACCAGCTGAGGTGGAAGAGAGTGGGAGAGCGACCCACTCTAAAATGGATATCGATCCCATCCTCTCGGATACGGTGAGCACGGGGGGCGGATCGTCAGTCGATGATGGATCCGTTTTCAGTCTCGACCGTCTGTTTGAGGCTGCTGGGGTCGATAGTACGGATGAAGGTGCGGAACTCGCACTGCTGGAGAAGAGTTTAGAGGATGAGGATCCTCCAAATTAACCTCCAGCACTCGAAGGCGGCCTCCGCCGATCTAGTGCTTCGTCTAGGACGGGACGAAGCCGACGTTGTCCTTATCCAGGAACCGTGGCTGAGCAGCAAGGACAAAGAGCCACAAGCTCCTGGCCGCAAACAGTACAGGTAGAACCAGAGCCTGCTTGTTGATCAGAAACGAACTTAACGTTTTTCTTTTACATAATTTCAGCAACGAGGACGTCGTCGCTGCTAGACTGGAGGACAGCGCTGGAGAACTCTGGCTGTTCTCACCCTACATGCCGCACGACGACGAGGTGGAGCCACCTCCGAACCTGCTGAGAAGAGCCCTGGCAGAGGCCAGGCGCAAAGGAGCCGGTGTCTTAATAGGATCGGATGCAAATTCAAGGCACACCGTCTGGGGGAGCTCGGACATTAACACAAGAGGTGAGTCACTCTTTGATTTTATTTGTAGAGTAGATCTTTCTATTTGTAATAGGGGGAACAGCCCTACTTTTGTTACTGCTAGCAGGGCGGAAGTCCTTGACATTACGCTAGCCTCTAGAGAAATCGCTCCCTTGATTTCGGAATGGAGGGTTCTAGACGACCATTCATTCTCGGATCATAGATATATTGGTTTCAGCTTGAAAGCCTCATGCCCGGAACTCAAAACCTATAGAAATTTTAGGAATACCAACTGGGTCCGGTACTGCAGGAAGCTTCGATCAGCTCTGCCACCCGCACCCGACAGGGATTCGATCCTATCGGCGGATGCGGTTGATGAGCTCGTCGAGATTTTCAGCTCTGTTAGTAGAACTACTCTTGACAGCTCCTGTCCCCTGAGAACTCAGAAAATCAAAGGGAAACCCCCTTGGTGGACTTCGGAGCTAACGGAGATCAGATCTTCGAGCAGAAGACTGTTCAACAAAGCCCGTAGAAGCGGCTCTGGCGACGACTGGCCGTTGTACAAGGCCGGACTGGCCATCTACAAGTCCGAGTTGAAGAAAGCCAAGAGAGTTTCTTGGAGAGCCTTCTGCGGTAGTGTAGAGGGCTGTCATGAGTCCTCACGATTTAGGCGCATTCTTGCAAAAAACCCTACTCCAGTGGGGTATCTAAAAAATGCAGACAGTAGTTGGACAACGAGTAGCGAGGAGTCGTTGAAACTACTCCTGGATGCTCATTTTCCACTAAATCACTCTGCTGAAGAAGTATCACTGGGGGAGCTGCAGGAGGGCGGTACAGCCTTCTTGGACCTTCTGGACGATCGTCACCTTACTTGGGCGCTGAAATCCTTCAAGCCCTTTAAGTCCCCGGGGCCTGATGGCATTATTCCTGCGCAATTGCAGCGCACGATCAAGATGTCATTGAGCTGGCTGGCCCCTATCTACGCGAACTGCGTCAGATTAGGCCATGTCCCAAGGGTCTGGAGACAGGTTAAGGTTGCTTTCATTCCGAAGGCCGGCAAAAGCTCTCACGTCTGTGCGAAAGATTTCAGACCCATCAGCCTATCCTCGTTTTTGTTGAAAACACTGGAGAGGCTTATGGATCTGTACATTAGGAGCAGAATTCCGAGGGGTAAACTGTTACGGGCGCAGCATGCATATATCAAAGGCAAGTCAGTCGACACTGCTTTGTGTCATGGCTGGAGATAGCTCTCAAGCACAAGGAATTTGCTGTGGGCACCTTCCTCGACATCGAGGGGGCCTTCAACAATGTGCGACCAGAGGCAGTGGTTAAAGCCCTCGAAAAGTTTGAGGTGGAATCTAACCTCAAGCACCTTATTTTTAGTCTTCTTTGCGACAGAACTGTCGCAGCGGAGTGGGGTCGTGCTCACCGAAGGGTACCTGAACGTGGTATCTAGGTGGGCGAATAAAAGCGGCCTAGCCGTCAACCCAAGTAAAGCCGAATTGGTTTTATTTACCAGGAGGTATAAGATACCAAATGTGCCTCTCCCTTCCTTCGGGGGTTCACTTCTTCAGCCTGCTGAAAAAGTGAAATACCTAGGGCTCATCCTCGATAGCAAACTTTCCTGGAGGCCAAATATAGAGGAGAGAGTTAAGAAGGCTTCGGTCGCCTTATACTGCTGCAAAGGGGCTATTGGGAAAAGGTGGGGACTCTCACCTAAGGTGGTGTTCTGGCTCTACGAAACCGTAGTTAAGCCAATAATGTTCTATGGTGTGTTCGTCTGGTGGAGGGCGCTCGGGAGGACCACACTGGCTAAAAAGCTTGAAAGGGTCCAAAGAGCGGCGCTCATCGGAATCTCCGGTGCACTGCGGACCACACCGACACTAGCTCTTAATGCTATTTTAAACATAGCACCTGTGGACATTGCCGGTAGGTGCATTGCCGCGAAGTGTGCTCTAAGGCTCAGGGAAGCTGGGCTTTTGAAGAGGTCCGAACAAGGGCACTCCGAAATTCTTTCCTCCTTCAGCTGCATCCCGGAAAATATAGATCACTGCGTCACTGTAGCCACTCGAGGCGGTTCCTCCTCCGCTCATATCCCAACGAGGGACATGTGGGTGGGAAGAAGCCGTTGGAGAAGAGGCGCGGTGAGCTTTTTCACGGATGGATCGAGGTTAGGAGAGAAGGTTGGAGGGGGGGTTTTCTGTAAGGAGCTCTCCGTCAGTCTTAGCTTCAGGCTACCGGATCACTGTAGTGTTTTTCAGGCGGAAGTGGCTGCTATTAAGGCGGCGGTAGAAGTACTGCTGCGTAGTGCAGCCTCGTTTGTAGAAGTGAGCATTCACTCTGATAGTAGGGCAGCAATACTAGCCTTGAGCGCGCGTACCGTGCAATCAAAGCTAGTGAAGGAGTGTCTGTCCTCTTTAGAGGTAGCGTCTGGCTATTTCAACATCAGGCTCGTTTGGGTGCCTGGTCACAGCGGAATCGCTGGAAACTGCAAAGCCGATGAGCTAGCCAGGGGGGGCACCTTTGCCCCGCTCACATCGGAATGGGATCGGGTAGGATCTCCGTTAGCGTCCTGCGCTCTAACTTTGGATCAATGGACCTCGCGTGCACTCAGCAGACGTTGGTCGACGACTAGGTCCTGTGCGACCGCGAGATCCTTCTGGCCAAGAGTGGATCGCAGGAGGTCGGGGGAACTTCTCGCCCTGAGCAAAGTGCATCTAGCCGCTATTGTAGGAGTTCTCACTGGACACTGTCCAATGGGCACTCATGCGGTACGGCTTGGTGTATTACCCGATGCCAGTTGCCAAAGTTGTATGGAGGAGGGCGAGGTGGAATCATCCCAGCACTTTCTCCTCCAATGTCCGGCATTCGCTAGGCTGCGATTGAAATATCTCGGCAATCACACGTTTGGCGGTCCTGAATACCTATCCGTAATGGATATTGGCCGTCTTAACAAGTTTGTAGTCAGCACAAGACGTCTTGTCGACTTGTAAGGGTCTTTTGATCCGGACTATAGGAGTCGTAGGTATCACAACGGACTGGCGTCTTAAGCTGTCCAAGTGGGATCCCTTCTGGGATCAACCTTCTAACCTAACCTAACCTAACCTAACCTGCTTTACATACTGGTTTGGAGATATGGATTTGGATTGGATAAGGCAGATTAATGTTTGCTAACATGTCAAGTTATTTTGGATAGTCATAATTTTAAGTTTTATTGATTTCAACAGATGTACTTTTTATACACTTATCAATATGTATGACAGTTCTTTGTTTTAAGTTTTTATATATTTTTTTTATTTAACTACGACAAATTTGAAGATACATATGTATATCGTTTTTGTATTATAAAATATCTAATACATTAAATATACCTTACACTAACTGTGTTTAATTATGCCACAATGATAGCACTCACCAAAGAAATTTTATTATCTTATATTTTTTATTAACGAACACGTCTTTAAATTTTAAAGTTTAAATTTAAATTAAAATCTTTTTTATATTTAAGTTCACAACTTTTTCTTGATAAAAATTACTAAGACGATTTTAAAATCAAAAGGTCTTGCCGGCTGGTAGCAGAGATGGCGATTTCACGATGACTTTGCGCAAAAGAGTCTTGTGGTCGCTCGTCGCCCCTTTTTACCTCCTTCGGTGTGGTGCGTAGTGTGTCTTCATGTGTGGTGTGATCGTGGTGGTAGGCTTGGTGTGGAATGTGTGTGGGATGATTTGTTGAGTACATTCCTTGGACGGTACTGTGGAGCCTGACAGCGCCGCGACTGCGTGGTGCGGGTGGTCGCCAAACGTGTCGCCTGGAGGTGCTGTGAAGGAATGTATGATGTAGCCTTCCGCACAATTGACACGAACACTCCGACAACACTCCACGTGATGTGGCACGCGTGTTTCGGCATATTGATTTACCATTTCTGATTTGGGATTGTTGTTAACGTTTTTTATTTTTATTTATTTGCGGGTTTACTGACTCAATTTATTTGAATTGGATACCACTTTAGCTTCGGTAGTACGGTCGGTGGGTAGGAAACATAGCTTTACGAGCGCTCTGGCTAGCGTTCCCGATCGCGTGAGGAGATCTACTATTCGGATATGACCGTCGGACCCGAAATTAAGCTTTTCTATGCGGTCAAGCCGCCATTCTGTGGGAGGGAGACAATCATCATGGATTAGGACGCAATCTCCAAGCTTTGGCGCCTTTTCTGGAGTTTTTCATCGGTACCTCTTGTGGAGGTCCTTTAAATATTCTTCTTTCCATCGGCGGCTAAAGACATGATGGATAATTTTGATTCTTTCCCATCGCTTTAATAAGGATAGCGACTACACGCCTGGCTCAGGTATGGCCAGAATGGGTGTTCCTTTGAGAAAATGCCCTGGAGTTAGAGCTGTCAAATCTGAGTGAACTTGCGAGAGTGTCGTTAGTGACCGTAAATTGAGAACGGCTTCAATACGAAATAGTAATGTTGTAAATTCTTCATAATTAAATTTGTAGTTTCCGGCTACTTTTTTAAAGTGGGATTTGAAGCTTTTTACAGCTGATTCCCATAAACCACCCATATGAGGAGCGCTTGGGGGAATAATTTGCAAATTAATGCCTTGGGGCGCGTACTTTTGTACAATCTGAGACTTGTTTGATAAAGTCCACAAACTGTTTTTCGGTGGCTCTTTGAGCGCCGATAAACGTTTTATCATTGTCGCTCATTATCTTCGATGGAAAGCCGTGTCGTCCGACGAAGCGAGCAAATGCCGCAAGGAAAGCGTCCTCTATTAAATTAGTACAAAGCTCAAGGTGTACTGCTTTTGTCGTAAAACAGACAAAGACAGCCACATAGCCTTTCATCAGAGTGGGAGACCTTAACATGAACGCCTTTATTTGAAAAGGCCCAGCAAAATCGACACCTGTGATGGAGAAAGGCAGTGCAAAGTTGCAGCGTTCCGGGGGAAGTGCTGCCATAATCTGTGTTCCCATCTTTTGCTTATGCGTGGTGCAGATTTTGCACAAGAAAATGCACTTCTTTATTTGGGGCTTGAGTCGGGGAATGCAAAATTCCTGGGGGACCATATGTTGCATGATGTTGCATGAGGCGATGTTCAGCATGAAGCATTAATATGTGGGTATAACTTAGGAGTAGTGTGGCAAGTTGAGACTTCTCTGGTATAATTATGGGATGGCGTTCGTTAAACATTAGGCTTGAATTGGGAAGCCGACCATTCATACGAAGAAGACCTTTCGTGTCGAGGAATGGGTTAAGAACTAAGAGGGGTCTTCTCTTGTCAATAGGTTTTGATTCTTTTAATAGTGATATATCGCGGCTGAAGTGGAGCGCTTGAGTATATGCGATAAGAGCGACCTTTGCTTTTTGTAAGTCTAGGTGCGTCACTGTATCGCATTGGGAATATAATGAGGTTACTCCTGTTTTGAGTCGCTCTATGAACTTGAGCATATAAGCGATTACTCTAAGTGCTCGGGGGTACGAGGAAAATCGCTCGAGGATGTCATTATCCTGCAATGTTGTGTGAAAGAGTCGATTTTTCGACTCTCTGGGGCTATTATGTTACGCATGGGCGATTGTGGCCAAGAATCGGGAGATTCTATCAACCATCGGGGGCCATTCCACCATAGGGAGGTGGTGGCAAGGTGCAGAGGTTTACACCCTCTTCTACCTAGATAAGGTGGATTGTCAGCACTGGCTACGTGTCGCCAAGTGGATGATCCTAGTAGGTCAAGTATTTGAGACGTTCGATTGAAAATATATGTCTTCCATGCATATGGTGGTTTTTCTAGCCAGGCTAGTACAACTTCCGAATCGGAGCACAGATATAGTTTGTATTTTGCCATGTTTAAATGCATTCGCACCATGGATACTAGTTTGGCTAGTAGTAGCGCTCCACACAGTTCAAGTCGTGGCAGACTTATTGTTTTTAACGGAGCTACTTTTGCTTTTGCTACTAGTAAAAGGCTGGTGGTCGCAATGTCGCTTTGTGTGCAAACATATATAGTTGCGCAATATGCCTTTTCAGAAGCGTCACTGAAGCCGTGTAGTTCGACTTTGTGCTCTGGGGCATAATTTACCCATCGTGGGATTTGTATCTGTGAAATATCGTTTAGATTGTTCGCAAACTGGGACCACTTTTCTAAACGAAGTGGTTTTACTTGTTCGTCCCAGTCGGTTCCATCTAGCCATAATTCTTGTATTAGGATTTCGGCCATAACGGCGGTTTTGAGGGCTTGTGTCACTTGAGCTAGTGACTCGTATGCTTGTGAAAGAGTATGACTTCCAGACAGGATATCGTCTGCATACGTTTGAGTTTTGAACACTTTGGTTGCCGGAGGTCGCTGAAAATCTTGATCGTCTTTATGTACGACTATGAATATACGCCAATTTAAAATAAGTAGCATTAAATCTGGTTGGAGCGTGGGTCCCGTAAATAGAATATCATTTAGGGAATTCCCCGAGCTAGTAGATCTTGATGCATTAAAGACAACTCTTACTTTACTTGTTTTTTGTCTGGCTTTACTACTGCGTGATGAGGCAAGTAAAATGAGTAATATTTGCCATTTATAATTTTTTCGCATGGACTTACTTCCTCCATGTGGTCTAAATGAATGTATTCTTCTAACACGCCATCGTATTCTGGCTTAAGCTCACCTTTAGTAAGTTTTTTTCCATACTTAAAAACTGCTGTATTGCAGAGGAGCGAGAGTGACCTAAGGCGTGTGTGTTAGGAAATTGTTGTTTTAGTGGTAGTCGTACGACGTACCGACCATTATCTGATCTAGTAGTTGTGGCTTTGTAAAAGTCTTCACAATACTGATCTTCAGAGGTTGTGATTGATATGGGGGTGAGTTTTTCTAACTCCCAAAATTTTTTCAATTGTGAATTGAGGTATTCGTTTGAGATTTCCTCAACCTGAGTGGTCATGGTGGTAACTGGTTCCGTAACTAGTCCCCTTTGGATCCACCCAAAAATAGTATTTTGTGCCAGAAGTGTATTTGAAATTTTCTCAATACCTACGAGTATTATCTGTGGTATGAGATCGCTGCCTAATAGAACGTCTATTTGAGCGGGAGTGTTGCAGTTGGGATCTGCTAGCTTTAGGTGTGAAACCTTTTGCCAATTTTCGCTATTTATGTGATAGCTTGAAAGCATATTTGTTAGTTGCGGTAAGACTATAGCTTCTGCTTGTATGTGCTTAGCCGCTTGGGGGGAAATTAGGGTAATGGGGCAGATTGTATTTGAGTTTTGGACTACTCTTCCGCCCATTCCCGTTATTTCAAAAATGGCTAGTTTTGTTGGCAGTTGTAGCCAATTTTGAGCCCTAGACGCTATGAAAGATCGTTGTAATCCTTGGTCTATTAAGGCCCTAAATTTAAACAGCTCTCCTCGGTGTTCGATGGAGACGACTGCTGTGGGTAGTAGTACTCTACTTTGGTTTTCGCTGTGTAGCGTTTGAGTTTTTAATGCCTTTGATCAGCATGGTGCTTCTTAGCAATTTTCGGGATTTTCTGTTGCAACTAAACCCGTGGCTCTTTTCATATAAGCGCTGTTTGGGGGTGAACTGGAAAAATTATTTAAATGAAGCATTGAATGATGTCGTTTATGACAATAAACGCAATTGAACTTGCTTTTACACTCTTTTACAGTATGCGAACGTGACAAGCAGTTTGTGCAAAGTTTTTTTGTTCTCACATAATTGTTTCGATCGGTAATATTCATTTTTTTGAATTTCTCGCAAGATTTGAGCTAATGGCCCCCTGTACACAGTTAGTTTGTTTGTACTGTTCGGATGTGAAGACTTGATTTCTGAAGAAGCTTCTATTTAAATTGTTGTTGCTACTAGCTTGAGGTCTGCTCTTACGTCGTGTTGAACGCTTTTCGTTCTGTTTTTTTTTTTGTCTGCTCTTTCTGCGATTTTGTACTGGATAGTTAGGAAATCTTTCATTTATTGCCACGTGGGGCATTTTCTTCGTGATGAGAGCGATTGCTCCCATAGAAGTAATGATTTTCTGGTAATGCGGCAGTGCATATGTTTACCAGTATAGGATCCCAGCTGTCTGTGGGAATATTTTGTGTCGATAAAACCGACAAACAATTTGAAACAGTGGATTGAAGTTTGATAAATTCTTCACTTGTTTCCTTTTGAATTTTTGGCAAGTTCATTAATATCGATATGTGTTTATCGACCAATATTCTTTCGTTTTCGAATTTTGATTTAAGAGCTTCCCAAGCCAAATTGAAATTATCGTCATTTAGTGCGAACTGTTTTACTATTACACCTGCTTGACCTTTTGTTTTGTATCGGAGGTGATACAATTTTTGTGCATTTGTTAATTTTGGATGGTTTATGTAAACGGCAGTAAACATGTCTCGGAAGGACGGCCATTGTTCATAACCACCATGAAAGATTTCTGTGTCACATGCAGGCACCATGAGATGGATGCCTGAACTTGCCTCTTGGCATTGAATTTGTGGCAGCTCTACTCTTGGCTGTGGAGTAGGTGCAATTGCTTTGATTAATTTTAATTGGTCAGAAATCATTGTTTTTGTTTCTTCGAACTGGTCTAAGCAGTTTTCTTATTTAGCGAAAGCAAATGAATTAAAATTTAGTGGTAGATCTGGGTCGTCAGATTCTAAGATTGCGTCATATGCTATATTTTGCGACGTTTCCAAAAATTGTCAAGATTGTCTTTTTTGATTTCTAATACCGATTCAGAATTCTCTTGAATTGGCGAAGATGAAAATCGAGTGCAGTATCGTATTAGACTGTCACTCTCTGCAATGAATTTGGTATATGAAATGTCTTTTATCTTTTTTTGTTTTGTAGCACCTTGCTTTGAGCATGTAGCTTCTGCATTTGTACATGGACTCTTCGTCCGAAATAATTTTTGGTAGTTTTAGATATTGAGTTGGCTTAAATTTCTTAGAATCTGTGTTCATTTAAAAAGATGAAAGTGAAATTAAAAATTTAATGTTTTTTTTTAGATGTATTTTATTTATTTTTACTCTCAGTGTACACTGATGATATTGGATAAATAAAGATATTACCTTTTAGCTATATAGGATTTATTTTTTTTTTGTTGTATCTGGTCTGCGCCAATAACAAACGCCGGGTTTTATTTAGTTCCGCTTTTTTTTTCTCTCTTTGTGTTTTATAATTTATTGTTACGTACTCGTTTGTATGTATGTTAATTGTCTATATTACCGCTTTTAAAATGAGGTTATTAACCTGTGTACATAAGCGTGCACGTTATGTGCGTATTTATGTGCATATGTAATATGCTTGAATGTTTTGTTTGAAATCCTGCTTGCTTGTGTTTTAACAAGAACAAGGGGTATTGCCAGAAAAGTGCCGATATGGACTTTGAATATATGTACAACTGTGTGTGTACCACTAGTTATGTTTATGTTTATAGTTTGGATACACAAAGGTAAGCATGTATAGGCTGTGGTTTCTTATAAATATAATATATATGTTTTATATATATATATATATATGTATATTGTGTATATATATATGTACATATATGTATATTGTATATATTGATGTATATAATGCACCAAACTGTATTTGGCTTTCCCGAAATTAACCGTACGTTAAAACAGTTTGGCCGGTATATTTAAATGTAAACCGATTTTATTACTTTCAACATACATATATGCCAATAAATTATAAGTAAGTTAAAGGAACCGATACGACTCACTTTGTACCGCCTCAAGGGTATTTGGGGGTTTATATGTGTGTATACGTGTGGGTGTGCCAATGCTTCCTCTCTACTGTCCGATCTTGCTTTATTGTTCTTCGTCCCGTAGGTATGTTCCTTTAATTTGTGTTATTGTACACAGGTTTCGCGCCCGGGTTTTAATATGTTTTATGTTTGTTCATAGACAGTATGTTAAAGGTTTGTTGCACTTTTTTATAATTTTTATTATATTATATTATATATATATATATTTTTTTTGTGTATTTATATATTATACTTGATATTTATTTTTCCGGACTTTTTGTATACATGTATTTATTTTTACGGCAGTGTATATATATTTTTATATACGGCACTTTTTTATACTCTCGCAACCTGTTGCTACAGAGTATAATAGTTTTGTTCACCTAACGGTTGTTTGTATCACCTAAAATTAATCGAGTTAGATATAGGGTTATATATATATAAATGATCAGGATGAAGAGACGAGTTGAAATCCGGGTGACTGTCTGTCCGTCTGTCCGTCCGTCCGTCTGTCCGTCCGTCCGTGCAAGCTCTAACTTGAGTAAAACTTGAGATATCTTTATGAAACTGGTAGACATGTTTAATGGTACCGTGAGACGGTTAAGACGCAATAAGATACAAGACTGTTATTTGGTACACAGGATCACATTAGGGAGGGGCATCTGCATAACAAAAATATTTTTTAAAAAGTGGGCGTGGTCCCGCCTCTAATAGGTTTAATGTGCATATCTCCTAAACCGCTAATGCTATAATAACAAAATTCACTGGAAGCAAATGTTTTTAGCACTTCTATTGACGGTGTGAAAATAGTTGAAATCGGGTGGCAACTCCGCCCACTCCCCATATAACGGTACTGTTTAAAACTACTAAAAGCGCGATAAATCAAGCACTAAACACGCCAGAAACATTAAATTTTATCTCTGAGATGGTATAAGATGACTTTATAGGAAGCGCGTTCAAAATTAGTCAGTGGGCGTGGCACAGCCCACTTTTAGGTGAAAACCCATATCTTGAGATCTGCTCAACCGATTTCAACCAAATTCGGTGCATAATGTTCTTTTCATGTTTCTATGGGCAAAATCGGACTACAACCACGCTTACTTCCCATGTAACACCATTTTCAATTCCATCTGATTCTTTCACTTTCCACTATGCAAATCAGGTAACAATGATTATATCGGGGTAAAACTTTGCGTGAATAATGCAATTAAAGTATGCCACCTTGCGGCCAAAAATTGTCTAAATCGAACCAAAACTGTTCAAACCCCTAAGTACTAAATATGTGGACCCCAGTGCCTATAGTTGACCTTCTACCGAAAATATCAGTCAATCCACAAAAGAATCTCAAACGAGTAACCATTTGACTTTGCGAGAGTATAAAATGTTCTGTTACATCCGAACTTAGCCCTTCCTTACTTGTTTGTTTTTGTTTTATATACGTATATTCATTTGTACCGCACTTGCTTGTTTCACTGGACTTTTGATTTTTTTTTGTTTTAGGTATATGTATTGTATATATTGTATTCGATCTCCGCACTTTTATTCTTTATTATATTAAATTTTTTTTTTCCTAATAGTGCCTTTCCGTTAGGCTCGAAGGACCATGGTTAATTATGCCACAATGATAGCACTCACCAAAGACATTTTATTATCTTCTTTTTTTTTATTAAAGAACACGTCTTTTAAATTTAAATTTAATTTAATTTTTATTTTTAAGTTCACAACTTTTCCTTGATAAAAATTTCTAAGACGATTTTAAAATGAAAAGGTCTTGCCGGTTGGTATCGGAGATGGCTATTTCACGATGACGTTGCGCAAAAGAGCCTTGTGCCTCGTCGTCCTCTTTTTATCTCCTTCGATGTGGTATGTAGTATGTCTTCATGTGTGGTGTGATCGTGGTGGTAGGGTTGGTGTGGAATGTGTGTGGGATGATGTGTTGAGTTACTCATTTAAACATTTAATATCCAGTTTGCAGCGTGTTATCCCCGGTCCTTCTAAAGATATTGGCACCTTCTGTCCGGTGTGCGGTTAAAAAAATATACTGCGTCGATGTTATTTAAGGTTTTTTATAATTTCTTCTTAATCAATCAGTTAACTTTTATAATCCCTATTTTCTGTAATACGTTTAACGCCTAGCATATTAAACCACTTGTATTATATTTTCACTTGTACTATAACCCAGCATTATTGCTAAAACGTTTTGTAATGGATGCGGTGTCGCCAACTGCGCGAATCCCTTGTAACTAGTGTTGTAAATTAAGAAAATCTTTTAGTACCAATATACCTACTAAAACTGTTGCAAAACTACCACAACATCTGCCTGACGAATTTTCTGGGTTTTATTTTTTGTTTTGGGGTGTACCGACATCGCCCATAAACAAGTGTCAAACTAACAAAATCCCGAAGGCGCCTGAGTCGGATTGAGAGGCTTACTGGGAAGCGTCTGTATTCAGGTTAGAGGCGGAGTAAGGGTAAGACCCCCAAAATAAAACCATGTCAAAAACTTTCGAAAGAACTAAAGTTACAGTGCACTGCGCAAAAATGGACACTATGCGAAGGACTGTCATAAAGAGCCACACTGCGTCTTACGTAAAAGCAAAATAAAGAGAGAGCACACACCACCAAATGGGCAGCCGGAGATGTGCTATTTACGTTGAAGCGAAAATAAAATGGATGTCGTAATTACCTGTGACCGGTTCAACAGCGATATAGAACAACTGCGAATCACTTGCAATAAAGCGAGACGATAGTACCAGAGGGGTATAGGCACGATGAACCACGAAACACTTTGTGAAATCTTTAAGGCCAAAGGAACAGAACTAAAAGTGGCAGTCAAAAAGAGTAAAGCATCCTGCTTCAAAGAACTTTGCCGCAAACTAGACGAAAATCCCTGGGGTGGAGCATATAACATGGTCATAGCTAAGGTTCTAGTTCCTAACGAACAAGCGCCGACTCTTTTAAAAAAGATAAAGTAAAAATTTAGAGTTTGTAGGTATACCAGAAGGTTTCGCAGGAAGCGTTCGACCATAAACGCAATCAAAAAACTAACCTGTGTCGCAGATAAAGCTATTGAAGGTACTAGGCGTATGCATGGTACTAAAAAATAAAGTGCAATCATCACTTTTGAAAAATGCATTTAACTCAGCATATTGACCCCATATAATACGGGCTTTAGAAAAAGTTAATACCCCCGGCATATTTACTACGGATTATTTCTATCTGTCCAACATACTACTGTTATACAACACGGATAAAGATGCCAAATACAGGGTGGTTCACGAATCGTGCTACAAAAACAAACCGTTTTTTTTACATTTTTTTGTTTTATTGTATAGAAATTTTTATTTTATTTTATATAATTTATTATTTTTAGCCACGCTTGTTCGACACCTAATTAGAAAATGATTCATTGCGACCTGAAGGGTTGAAGTCGGGATTACCTCAATTATCGATTTAAGGAACTCCTTTAGTTCAATCAGATTTTTGGATTAGGTTTTGTACACCTCTTGCATAATCCCATAAAAAAAAAGTCTGGTGCAGTCAGGTCAGGTGACCTTGGGGGCCAGCGGAAAATGGAGTTTCTTGATATTAATTTGTTTTCAAATTTTCGTTAGAGCTCCGCAATAACCTGTTTGGCTATATTAGCTGTTGCTCCATCTTGATAGAAGCAAACGCTATTGAAAGGAATATGTCTTTAGTGCAGTTCTGGGTGAAAAAACTAATTCAACATCTTTAAATAACAGTGCCAATTGACAGTTGCTGTTACATCGTTTTATTCAAAGAAGTACGGCCCGGCAATACACCTTGTTAAAACTTCACACCACACTGTGAATCATTCTGGGTGAAGTTCTATCTCGTGGATTATGTCTGGATTTCATTCACTCCGTATACGGAAATTTTACTTGTTTACATAAACAGGCAATTTATTAAGTTATTGGCTTCTTCGACCATTTCAATCATTTTTTGGAAAATTCCAGGCGAATGGGCAAATCTAGAAGGTTTTATCCGGGTTGTTATTTGAACTTTGTACGGAAACAGGTTTAAGTCATCATGAATTATCTGTTGTAATGACCGTCTACTAACTTCAAGTTGCACCGATAAGTTGTGAGTCGAAGCTCTTGGATTTTCCTGAATCGACGACGCACCAGGCGGGATTGTTTCTTGAACACGAGCATATGGATCTTGATGGTATTTTCATGCGATACTTCCAGATTCGACAAACATGTTTACCAATCCAGAATGGTCCATCTACTCGGGGTAGTGCCGCCAAAATTCTGTCTGAATTCCCTTTGGACGGAAATGACACACAAATGCATGAATCCGCTGTACTATCCAAGCTCTCCTTTCGGTATCCCAAACATTCATTTTAAAAAAATTTAAATAATAACTTCCCAAATAATAATAAAAAGTAAGTCGATTACTTACACAGTAAAAAAGTTATTACGGTTTGTTTTTGTAGCATGATACGTGAGCCTCCCTGAAGGTATGCATAATGAAACATGCTATTTGTATGTACTCATACATGTACATACATATATATGTGTCTACGTATAGACTAATAATTTTATTAATTACTTTATTATTACAAGTTTCCAGAAAATCAAACAGCTTGGCGAGAAATCGGAGTTGGTTTCAACAACCTTTGCCAGTTTCCTTTATGCCTCGGTGTTACTGATCTAAAACATGTTGCTTTTAGAGCATCAAAAGTCGACGGAGCTTTGTACTAACTATAACTATAAAGTATTTAATAGTATTGTATTATTAGCTTTATGCGATGTCAACTATTAATTTACATTTGTTAATGTAGATAGTGGAAGTGCACTGCGCGAAGTATTTAATAATATATACTGAAACCGTGTAAATATTCAACAACAGACCAGAAGAAAAAGTGTTTATTTTCCACTACGTCACGCAAGTCACACTATCGAACACGCTATTGGAATAAGTTTAGGGTTACGCAGACGAGTATTCACTTGCGACCGGAAAAAGTACGAGAAATTGTGCAACTCTGCTTTGTTATGCATAATTTCTTATTGCAAAATAGCAACAACAATTTTGATGCTCCAAATAATTATTGCAAATAGCAACAACAATTTTGATGCTCCACATAATTATTGCAAAATAGCAACAACAATTTTTCCAAATAATGACATAAGCAAATATGTTCCTACGTTCGACATGCTTTTGGACCGTGCAAATAGCTGTATTTAAGCATAAGGAGACTATTTTGAATAAAATTAATTGATTCTTCCGATAAAACCATTTGTTCTGTCTTTTTTTTAAAGTCCTGTTTACTTTGGAACGTAGCGTGTATGTACCATATGATTATGTATGCATATATGTATGTATGGTAGAAAAGATGTTACTTGCGGCTAATATGTTTCGCGTCAAAGTTTTAAAGCCCAAAAAAGTTTTTATTTAGATCATAGGTATATGCACATATGTATGTATGTATTTTTGTAATATGTCTGAGTTTTTGTTTTTGTTAGCCTTTTATTATATTATTATAAGCGATCCTGCTTGTTGCTTTATTACTTTTATTTTTTGATGATTGTCCTCCCCCCATGATGCTTATTAGAATACTCACCGGTGGCTTATCTAGATTGTTTTGTATGTTCTTCTACTTCTGTTGTCAGTAATTGTAAGTTTGGTTGTTTTACATATGTTGTATTGTATCGCGCCCGCTTACACCAACCATACAAAATTATCAAAAACGCAAAAATTGTATCACCTCCGATACAAAACTAAAGGTCAAGCAGGCGCAATAATAAACCAGTTCGCACTAAATGACGAAAATTTTAATTTGGCTTGTCAAGCTCTAAAATCTATATATGAAAACAAAAGAATATTGTGAAGGAACAAGTGAAGAATATATAAAACTACATTCGAGTGTTTCAAATTGTTTGTCAGTTCAATCGAGACAAAATATTCCTACAGACAGCTGGGATCCTATACCGGTAAAGATATGCACCGCCGCATTGCCAGAAAAATCGTTATTGCTATGGGAACAATCGCTCTCATCAAGAAAAAAATGCCCAACGTGGCAACAAACGAAAGGTTTTCTTACTACCCTACTAAAATTATTAAAACCAAAAACTATTAAAATGACCTCAATAGAAGCTTCAACAGTCCCCAAGCTAGAAGCTACAACAATATAAACAGAAGCTTTTACAAAACGCAATCGTTTACATCCGAACAGAAATAAACATATATCATGCGAACTATGCACAAGAGGGCGTAAACTATAATCTTGCGAGCAATTCAAAAATTAAAAATTAGATATAGAAGCTATTTCGAGAGATCAAAAACGTTATGTACAAATTGCTTGTCACATGCGCATACATATAAAAAGTGCAAAAGTAAATTCAATTGCTTATATTGTCACAAAAGACACCACTGAATTACAGGAAATTTCCCAGCTCGCAAAAAGCAAAATTTTAAAAATTCCCAAGAGGTACAAAAATCTAAAACGCTTCACAGCGAAATACAAAATAGAGTATTATTACCCACAGCAGTCATCTCTATCGATCACCGAGGAAAACTCTACAAACTTAGGGCCTTAATTGACCCAGGATCACAACGATCATTATTAGCGTCTAGTGCACAAAATAGGCTACAACTGTCAACAAATTTGGAAATTATGGGAATGGGCCGAAGAGTAGACCAAAACTAACAAAATCTGCCCCTTTACCCTAATTTCTCCCCAACACCCCCGCTGAAATAAATATAATAGTAGGCAGCGACCTTATACCGCAAATAATATTTTAAGGTGTTGAAAAAATTTCAACCACCGTTCAAGCCCAAAATGCTATATTCGGTTGGATTCTAAGTGGACTAGTTGTAGAACCAGTTTCCACATCAACAAATCAAGTTGACGAAGAAAAGAACAAATTAATTAACAATTAAGTAAATTTTGGGAGTTAAAAGAACTCTTCCCCATGTCAGTTACAACCCAAGAAGATTAGTATTGTGAAGACTTCTATAAAGCCACAACTACTCGATCAGATAATGGCCGGTACGTCCTACAACTACCACTAAAGTCACAACTTTCCAACACTCCATATACTGGTACAAAAAACAAAGTCAGAGTTTCCTCCGCCAACCCCAATACGGCAAAACTTCGACCCCGCAGGATGGCTTTCGCTAATAATGATAAAAGTCCTGATTAAAGAATTATGGCTAGACGGAACCAACTGGGAAACTGCTTTGAAACTTGATCCCAGTTTTCACACAATTTAACTGAAATTTCGCAAATACAAATACTACTTTGGGCACTACTACTACTAACTCAAACCTGATTGCTTCGGCGACGCCTTTGAAAATCATACTGCGCACTAATACGGCTTGAGCTATGTGGTATTGCCAAATAAGTATCCACAGTGCACCCGCATTTCAACATGGAAAAATATAAAAATACTCTGATTACGAAATTATTCTACCCTGGTTGGAAAAAGTACCCTATGCTTGAAAACATGTATACATTGCACACTTACATCCTTGAGCGATTGATCGTTACCCTGAGCACTCAGAGTATTTACCCACATTCTCAAATACAATTCAACAATAAAGTTTAGAGATTACCATACTCCCAATACAATACAGTGCCGCACCTTACAAGGAGTGCACTTATCGCATCTATATAAACGCTGCTGATATGGGTGGTTTATGGGAATAAGATGCAAAAGCTTCAAATCCCACGTAAAAAAAAATGTGAGCCGTCACGGGACGCCTGTCAGATGTGAAACATCGACATTATTTTGTAAAAGTAATATGCAGAAAAGAACAGATTGTGATAGGAACGAAATATGTCATAATGATAAAATAAATTATTATGATTTATTTCCAGATAACGATGACTGACTGACTTTATTGAATAAACATTTATACAAAAACTTACGAATTTATTTCAAATCGTGACTCCTTATTTTGTTTAATCAGTAACTTCGGTAATAGTTATATTCGGTGTTGCCTCTGAGAACGGTATTACTGTAACAATTGGTCGATGGTAACTGAAGTATGTTACAAAAGTATTGGACATAACATTATCAAGATATCTAATAAATACTGCATCTATTGTTGTTCCGTATCTGGTGATAGGTTTTCTTGGATTGTTATTAATTTGCAATTGAAATTCTTCTTGGAGAAACGTAATTAATGGCGTTGATTCATCTTTTGCAAAATTAACATTGAAATCCCCAGCTAAAATCAATGGTAGTTAGTCTTTATTGGTTTTGAAAATTATTGAACCTCTGTGACTGTACGGAAATAATCTCTCGTGTAAAAATGAAATGATATCATTTATTTTTTTATTAGGAGCAATGTACGCAACAATCATCATTAATTCACTTCCATCTTCTAGTTTAACGTGTGAAGCACACATATCGCAACTAGAAGTTTTGGGAGACATGAACACTTGAATGTAGTAATATGTGAAGTATTTTTGTTTTTATAAATGGCAACTCCAGCGGCTTTAACATTTTGTCTCTTAAATTTAGCTATACAGTGAAAATTAGGTAAGTCAACTGATTTATTTGCCGGAAGCCATGTTTCAGTTAGTAATAAAAAGTTACTCCTTTGACAAATAGAATCTTGTAAATCAGTAGAATGTTTTCTGAGACTTTGGCAGTTTAAAGTGTAAATGGTTAATCTATTTCTGGAGTTTATAAATTCAATGATCACTGATGGAAGAGTAGATCCATTCCATGATAAAATCTTAAGTTATTATGACTGTTACATATAAACAACCCTTCAAGACTTGTTACTCGTGTTAAAGCTACATAAAGTAATGGAATAGAATGACTTTTACCATACTCATAGACCACCCCGTCATATGTGCCTCCTTGAGACTTATGAATAGTCATAGCACACCCTGATATGAATGGAAAATGATTTCTTTTTCCCACAATGGTTTTGTTATTATTGAGTGGTATACTTGAAGTTCGACATAGGATAGGTACTGCACGTCTATCGATATTATATTATCCGAAAGAAAGGCAGCGGATTTTCTTCTAGAGACCATACCAGTATTTTTATCTGGAAAAACGAGCCATATGCGAGTTACTTGATTTTCATCATTTTGTTCTATATGAACTAGCTTTCCAACGGCGCCGTTCGCTAAACCTTCTACCACGTCTATGTTAGTTGTAATAATATAAGGTTTTCCAATAACAAAAACGATTTCGTATGGCAACCCCCAGTATCAATCCCGACAACTTGTGTAATTTTTGTCTTATGTTTGCTTCTTGCTCATGATTAGTACAACCAGAAATAATGTCCATTGCAATTGAATCTATTTTATTTTCAGTTTGTAAAGCTAGTACGTTATATGCGTTAACTGATGCATTATCATGAAATAATCGTACACCACTTGGAGGCGCAAGGCTTCTTCCTTCGTAAAAAATCTAGACTCGATAACGGCTAATTCATCATCATTTAAAATAACACCACTGCCAATTTTTGTGAGAATAGAAGCAAACATTTCGTTATCTTGACGCATTATTTGAGTTAGCTGGTAGAATTTTAATCCTCGCCAAAGCAATCGTTGTTTAGACTGCTTATAGATTGGAGTTGCACGGACTGGAGGTAATTGTCGTAAATCTCCAATAAAAATAATGTATAGACCACCATAAGTTTCATCAAAATTTCCGGCTATTTGCTTTAGTCTTGCGTCTATTTGGTTCAAAAGCTCGGCACCAATCATACTGATTTTGTCAATTATTAAAACTTTGACATATTTAAATAAGCATCGATATTGTTGTGCTGTTTCTATTGACAACAAAATTAGTTTTGACAATGATATTTTCAATGCAGTATGAACACTAGTTCCGTTAATAGCTACTGCAGCTTAACAGTCGAAGCACACGTAATGTATGAATTGCAGAACCCATCATTATCAGAAAATCTGTTATATACTTCCATTATGAATTTTATTACAAAGGTTTTTCCACATCCAGCTGGCCCAGTAAAAAATAATTGTAAAGGTAATCTCTCTGCAGATAAATTGTGATGAATGACATTTAGCTGCAAGTCTTTCTGTTTTTCATTAGCGCTTCTCATGAGTTCGCAAAAACTGTCATTACTCATGATATTTTCTCTTCTTTTGGCTATGGCTTCCAAGGTTTTAAGCTATCTTCATTAACCGCAGCATTCGGATTTCTGTACAATTCTTCAAAGGGGTTTGGCTCTGGAAATCTTGTAGCAATTTCTAAAGCTTCTGATACGTCATCTATTAGCTCACCCTCATGACATAATTGTCGGCATATATCAATTGTCTTTTGAAACGTTTGACTCAAATTTTTTACGGGATAGGCAATCATCGCCATAAACTTGTTTCATCAATTGAAACATTTCGCTAAAAGTTTTACCAATTTTAAAACAAAATTTAACGTTGGCTCTTTGTTCGAAGCTCATTTTCGCACCGATGGCTAAAAATACTGACACTTAAAAGGCAATAACTTCACTTCTAATATATGAAATATCATGAATTTTTGACTGGCAGTCGATAAAGGGTAGCAAATTCTAATACACTAGTCGACATATAGATGGCATTTTCGCACCGATGGCAAAAAATACTGACACTTAAAAGGCAATAACTTCACTTCTAATATATGAAAAAATCATGAATTTTTGACTGGCAGTCGATAAAGGGTAGCAAATTCTAATACACTAGTCGACATATAGATGGCGTAACTTTGTTACTTTTTTACTGTTTACTTTGGAACGCACCTTGTATATAGTTGTGAATTTCATATCTGCTAATATTTCTGTGTCTTAATTTCTAAATGGTATATGTAAGTCACCATTTCTCTTCTGTACTCGTTGTAATCCTGAGTCATGTCATAATTCTAATACGAATAACTTGAGGCTGGTTCTTTCGGATGTAGTCTCCCTTTCCGTTTTTAGTATAGTTCGAAACAAATTGGGCTAAAGAAATTCCTTCCAATTTTTCTGGCCGTTTTTGATACTTGTCGTGCTAATCTTCCTTCCAAATATCAGTAGAGTCGTCATCAAGTTCATCAATTTGTTTTTGTGTTTTTATACTGAACCGCTACTGACGATTTAGAATTTGGTAATCTTAAAATATACCAAGAATTTCTTGACTACTCATCTCAATAATATTCAGCATGTCAACGCTCATTTTACGAGTTATTTCAACAATATCGAATTCTGAATTCTCATTTATAACTTCTATTATTTTGAGTTGTAAATTGCTAATGCCTCTGTTGGTTTTATTTACATATTCGACGACATATGCCGCGCAAGAATATTCTTCAGTAATTATTGGAAAATCTATATTTGTTTTTAAGACATTAAAAACAAATGGATTGAAGGTATTGTGCTATTTTTCGGACGGATGTCGTTTATAGAATATTCTTGGTCTACTAATACCATATTTTAATATATCTTTGTATTCTTCATCTTATCTGATATTATTACTTTCATAATAATCATTAATACAGTCATAGTCATTATTTTCTAAGTTATTTCTAATTTCATTATATCTTTTCAAGTGTTCATTGTAAAGTGGATTCGTTTTTTTCATCGGTAGTAAAATCATTGTAGATTTACAAAGCATTAATGGTGCTTCAAATCGGCACTTTTGCACAGAATTGGAGCCAATTTTTTTGTAGCACGTGAAGGTATGCTTATGCGTAAGTAATTTTATGTTTCCCGATGCTTCCGACGTTGATACTGATGCTAAACTGTTAATCATTTCTATTGCTTGTTTTTGCTCTTCTCCAAGAATATCTGTGGGAGCATTATCCAGCCCATAAAAGAATATGAGCCTGTGGACTTCCTCGATGTTGAAATTCAATCCTCAAAAAGTAGTTAATAACTTTAAACTTACCAAAAGGACTGAACTTCTTTGATTGTAAAATTGTCATTATTACATTAACTAATTTGTTAAAATAAATAGCACATGTTACAGCATCGTTGTTAATTAATGAACTTTTTTGGATAAAACTTAGTTCCGATGCGATAAAATTTTGCATATCTTCTTTTTCTTCAGCTAATTTATGTAACAATGTTAATAAATCCGGCCACCCTATTTCAATTAGCGCTTAGTGTCATGAATGCAGTTGGCTTCCCTAGCTGCCGAATCATTGCGAACAAATCTTTTTTTCTTGCAGACCAATACCAAACTGAATTCGGGTTTGACCGCAGAAAAGCTAAATTAGACCCTATGCAGCTATGAATATACTCTTCGGATTGAACTTGTTCTTTAGTTATATTTGTATCTGTACCAACATGTTTAAACGCGATCGTTAAACAGTCACGAACTCGCAGTCTCAATATTTTGACAGCCATATTAACAAATGATAGGGATTGACTCCTCGCCGTTTTCACTAGATGTCATCATAAAAGGGGTAGCTTTGACTGTATGACTGACGTAAATTTTCTAAAGTGTCCCATATAAATACTCGGAAATTATAGCTTTTCAGCATGCTCATCATATAATAAACTTTGTGGGATATTGTGTTGCCCCGGCGCTAATCTTAAATATTTTTCTATATTCCATACCAAAGTTTGTTATTGAGTAGTTAAGCTTTCTTCAATCTCAATGTTTTCACTAAATTCGTCAATGTTCTGTTGTGTAATCAGGGGTGTTTTTTGATTAAAAAATGTGATAAACTGATCAACTGTGTTAATGCAGATATAAAGGTGTATAAATAATATAAATAAAAAAACCAACCATTGTCTAATTGATCCGATGCTAATAGGCCATGAACAAAACTACTTTTATGAATCTTTTTTTTTTTTAATATGTACATAAATGCATATTCATCATTCACATATAAACAGAAAAATTAAGAATGCTATTTTTATCTAATGCTGATTTACAAGTAGAGCAAATTTTGAATGCATCCACATTTTGCCCATTAGTTATTGTGTTAATAATATTTCCAGATGCAGATGGTTTCTTTAAATCTGTTTCAAACCAAAGTCGATCGCAGAGTGCGCAAGCATGTCCAAATTCATTATTTTTAAAGTTATCGTTAAAATATTCATGAGCTGATTTAATGTATCTAAATTGACTGTAGTTACTCGGAATTTCCGTAGTATTTGCACTTGATTGACTTCGTCCAATTTGCTGGGATACTTCAACTATTACATGCTGCATTTCTTCTAAACCAGCTACATTTCGAGAATTTGTACTTATTTCATTAGATAATTAATTATTCCTGTAAATTCGATGTTTGAAGAAGTAGATAATTTTATAATCACATCTACAGTTTGTAGACGCCTCCTTCTTTCCGCTTCACGTTGTTTCAATTTTTCTCTGTTCTGTTCCCTGTATCTTTGCTGACGTTCTCTTTTTATACCCTCAACAGGGTGGACCCGCCCCCTATTAGGTTTAATGTGCATATCTCCTATACCACTGAAGCCATAATACAAAAAGTTCACTGGGAACAAATGTTTTTAGCATCTCTATCGACCGTGTAAAATGGGTGAAATCGGGTGACAACCCCGTTCACGCCCCGTATAACGGTACTGGTAAAAACTACTAAATATTATATACCTTGATCTAAACCTCACACCTTCATATAATGAATTCCGATTCTCTGGTTGACGTTTTCCACACAAGCTTACAAGTATAATATAAAATTTAGCCACTTTGGTCGAGTTAATATCACATTCAAACTTGTGTATATGTCACTTCAAGATGTTTTTTGTTTTTTTTTTAATATAATTTTCGCTGACGCAAACTAAAATATAGCAATAAAACTGAGACTAAGTTTATGGCCTTTAATATAAGTCAAGAAGATACCAAATTTGATTGTAATTTGATCACGATTTCATTTAATAATGAATGTTTAATTCTTTCTCAACTTTGCCACACCTGAAGGAATTTCCTGGCCTTTGATTCCTGCGAATTACAAGAGTATAAAATTCTTGGTTCCGCCCTAGTACCCATTATAGTGCCAGATGAAGGACAAATACCAATTGACATAATTCAAGATAATAATTCAAAAGAGTTGTCATTTGGAACAATATACATTGGGCAAAAACGTACATGCTTTGAAACATATAGCAAGATAATACATTGTGAAATTCGCCGTGTTGACAGAAGAGAGTGTACCAAGAGAGATTCCAAAGTTGTTCTATGATTACAAAAAATTAGAACTGCTACAAATTAAGAATAGGGCATCCATTTGCCTTAGAAAGTTTTCAGATCGCAACCGAGTTACGGCCCAAAATCTATTAAACTTTGTTCAAGCCTTATTCAACACGATGATGATTATAAGGTTATGAAAGGCATAAAATGCTCTCCTGCGCACTGGGAAGCTGAGAAGAATAAGCAACCGCTATGATTCGCCAATTTGGGCTTCCAACCTTCTTTATCACTTTATCGGCTGCAGAATCTCAGTGGGTTGAGCTTTTGGTTATCCTCTCTAAAACTGTTGATTCTAAAGATATTTCGAAAGAGGAAGCCAACTGTTTAACAACCAAAAATATCGCTTAATTCGGTCAGACGCGATTACTTGTACTAGACATTTTGACTACCGCTATCGACAAATTCTTAAGCTTTTTAAAGATAATGCCGGCATTTTTGGAGAGAATTTTGTCACAAATTTCTACTGGAGAGTGGAGTTTCAACAGAGAGGTTCCCCGCATGTACATGATATGTATTGGCTTAATAATGCTCCCAGGATCAACCTTCAAGATCCTCAGACATTCCTCGATGGCATTAGTTTTATTGACAATTATATTTCTACAGATGGTTCAGTTAGCCACTTAGAAAATTATTTGGGTTATCAAAAGCATAACCACAGTCGGTCTTGTACTAGGGAAATAAGAGGGCAACAGTTTTGTCGTTTTGGTATACCATATCCATCAATGCCTTCAACGCAAATACTGTTAGCTTTTACGGAAACAAGTCAAAATTCAGAAAGACACAAGGAAAACTTTTTCAAAATTCAAAACGTTTTAAATTCAAATATGACTACAGAAGACATTTCTAATTTAAACGATTTTGAACACTTCCTGTCTGATAGTAGAACAAATATGTCTTTTGATGACTATTTGTTAGCCCTTAGATCAAATTTAACAAAACCCAAAATTTTTCTAAAAAGAAAATTACAGAATCGTTTTATAAACGCTTATAATCCTCTGATTTTGGAACTCCATAGAACAAATATGGATATCCAATAACTACTGGATGCATATGCTTGCGGTTCATATATAATTAATTATATCAATTTATAGGCACTTAAATGAAGCTATATTAGAGGTAAATGCTGGAAATTTTACTGTTAAGCAAAAACTTCAACAAATAGCTCACAAACTCATATCAGGCACGAAAAGCAGTATATTGCTGCATTGGGCTCCATATTTAGGAAGCAAGTAATGCAGAAATATTTATAAATACCTCTCGACCTTAGGAACGTGTTCGAATTGTGAAACCTAGAGCGGAATTTCAGAACCTTCCGATCAGTTAGAAACTCTTTGTTTAGCTGATTTTGCATCTATGTAATTGTAATGTATAAATATTTTAAATCTAGTCAAAGAGTACAAGACAGTGATCATGAAGAAGAAGAGAGGGAAGACGATAATTTACCAGAAACCGGGGTTGTTTTGCCTCTTAAAGACGGTAGCGGTTTTGTTAAGAAACTTACCAAACCTTGTATTATTCGGTATAGAAGGTTTAACCCAGATTTGGCCAGAGTTGAGTATTTCCGCGAAATGGTAATGCTTTACTATCCATGGCGGAATGAACAGCAAGATCTCATTGAAAACGACAATTAGCAGGCTTGCATAACACATCGTATTCTAATTGAGGAAAATCAAAGAAAATATGATGTTTTTGAGCAAAGAGAACTTGAAAATGTTCTAGAAAACTTTATAATGAAATAGACTTAGAGGAAGGTGCTCAAAATGAACTACCTATCGTGGAAAATGATTTCAGAGTGTTGGCACTTCCAGAAATAAACGCAAATATAAATTTGCTGAACTTGCATGGTGAAGATTCAACAGACATACACCTGGATCGAATACAAGTTTCTTAAAAGTTCTCCTTTTGCAACATCTACGGGTAAAGCAGCATTCGGAATAGGTGGAATGACCCTTCATTCAATATTATTTTTACCTGTTAATCAGTTGAATAGACAGTTGAGGTCACTTAGCAATGACACAGTTAATTCATTGTATTCTAGACTTATCGATTTAAAATTAGTCATAATTGATGTAATGTCGATGGTAGGTCCTCGTATTTTTAGCTTTGTTGATGCGAGATTAAAACAAATTTTCAAAATAGACAGCCCCTTTGGTGGTATACCGATCATAGTGTTTGGTGATTTGAAGCAACTCTCACCTGTCTAGATAGGTGGATATTCTCTCCTAATCCCAATGATGCATGCAGCGCTTTAGTTGGTTCCCTTTTGTGGGATTTATTTAAATACTTTGAATTAGAACCAGGCCTTTGCAATTGCATTAAACCATATGGCATCTGCTACTATAACAAATAAGAACATATCACTCATTTAAACTCGAGTAGTTGATTTCGAAGAAGTTCCCGATGATGCCATGCATTTATTTTGTTCCTATGAAGAGACAAATAATTTCAATGCCCTTAAGATCAGTCGAATCCCAACAGAAGCTTTCCTTTCAACTGCAAAAGACTCAGTTAAAGGAATTGGTATAAATGAAAATGATAATATTTTGGAAAGAGTTAAACTTTTCAAAACTTCTGAAACGCAGGGACTGCCCTATGAATTGACACTAAAAACAGCCGCCAAATATATGATTACAGTGAATATAAACACGTGTGATGGCTTGGTTAATGGGGCAGCTGGACAACTTATGTATATTGATTTCTAATGTTCCTTTCCAACAATTCTGTGGATTAAATATTTGGGACATTCTGTTGGTTTGATAGCACAATCAAAAAAGCCTCATCCTCTAGATAGTTCTTGGACATCAATTGAAAAAGTTTTAAAATATTTTCAATATAAAAGAAATGAACAAATTTCAATTGAAATAAATCAGTCTCCAGTTGTTCCGGCTGAGGGAATAACTATTCATAAAAGTCAGGGTGCCTCACATAATAAAGTTGTACTTCATACTCGACCCAGAATGCCTAGAGCTTCAATATATGTCGCTTGCAGTCGAGCTACTACTGCAGAAGGTCTATTCATCATAGGAAATTTTATTTCTCCTAACAAATTTTCTGAATCGGATCCTCTATTTAAGGAACTGAGGGAATTGAACACAAATAAAGCTCTGACAACAAGTTTCAGTTTTATGAATTCCCGAACATCAGGGCATCAAATTTTATTCCATAATGTTCAGAGTCTTTATGCTCACATTAATGATATAAAAAGCGACTGTTTGATGCTATCTTCAGATATTTTATGTTTTGTAGAAACTTGGAGTTATCCGTACGAAATTTTGATATACCAGGATTTACTCCAATTAACGAGCTGAGGACAGATAGCACGGAAACAAGCAACAGAACTAAACGAGGCATTATAATACAAGTATATGCAAAGCATAGTATTGCTAGCTCTATAGAACCAAAGGCTGTGAAGAAAATTAATTCAGGCCGCAAAGTTTTAGAAGCGGTTTTGTTTAAATGTTTCAGTATTAATATTCTGGTTCTATACAGAAATTCAGCTTTCTCTGTCAGACATTTAATTGTAGAACTTCAGGAAGTCCTTACTTCTGAGTTGTGCAATCAAAATGTGCTAATTGTTGGAGATTTCAACAGTTGTTAAATTTCTACAGGGAATTCAATAGGAAATCTATTCCAAGAAAAAAACTTTAGTTCCCTGCTTGGTGTAGAATATTCAACTACACCTGCCGGTACACAAATTGATTGCGCATTTTCAAACATGGATCCTTCCCATGTTAATGCAATTACTTTTGAGACAGTACACAGCTATCATGACAGTATTTGTGTCTCTATTTCCAACTAAAGTTTTCAGATTTATTGCAATAGTTCTTTTTTTTCAAATATATATTAAGAAATGGTATAGCAATTTGGACAGTAGTTTTTAAGAAAATTTTAAGAAAATATACCTTATAGAAAGATTTTCGAACGTCGGGCAGACTTTATACCGCATAGTTGACTTAACTCCTGTCAGATATGTGTTATTTGATGATTTTACCGGCTGACCGAAAGAACCTGTAATATAAGTTAATTAAATACAAATTTGATTGCGATCTACTCAGGGTTTCGTAGAAAAATTAATGTTGAATTCTTTCACAACATTTTTAAAATAAAATTTTGCCAACACCTGAAGGAATTTCCCCGGCTTTGATTTTCGTAAGTTGAAAGAGTATGAAATGTTTGGTTACACTAAAACTTATCTCTTCCTTATTTGTTATATTATATATAATCTCTGGTCCATGGTGGGGTCAATAAATGTGAGGTTTCCAACACCGTTGGCTGCCATACAGCCTCAAGCCGTCACGCCGCTTCTACTATGTTACACACTTGGCATCATATTTTCTTTTTCATACACCTTTCCCATTTTCTCCATATCAGTTTCTTCCCTTTTATCCAAAAGATGCAAAACTTACTCTTGGCGGTAAAAAGGACACTTTTTCAAAATTCTGGTGGAATTGAAACATATTCATTTGCGAAATCCCTGCTTTTCTACCTATTTACTTCGAAAATATAGGGTTTCTTACGAGTTTTTTTTTTAAAGGTAGAAAACCTTTGTCCCAGTTCAAGTTTCCAGGCACGATTGTTTTCGCGATATGTCAAGAGACTTGGACAACCAGTACGTAGTTTTGATAAAATAGATTCAGCTCAAATGTAATTTTTACCACCATATGTGTTGTTTATTTGATTTACCTCCAACATACAGTTTTATGATGATTTTTCTTTCATCAGTACCAATTACCTTGCCTTTTTCCATGTCGGATTTATAGAGCTTTTTCTTCTTTAATCACTTAAAAAAAACTAGAATTTTTATTCTAAACATGCACAAGTTTTCGAAAATAAAATGTTAAACTAACCGTATTCGCAAATTGATGTTTTACTGTTACAATTAAATAAAATGAAATTATAGTATATTTAACACCCACTTAATACAACAATCACTTGCGACGCAAAATGCTTTATATCATATAATATATATAAAAAATGAAATTGTCCGGCTCAAGTCCGCTGATGTACGATACTGGGACGGGAATCAAACGTTGACTAGGTGTCCGCTTCGAATTTGATACGCCAAAAAGGTCAGCCGCTTGGAGTGTTTTTGGTTTTGTTGATGGTTGGTGGGGTGATCGACCGGTGTGATGGGTATCCTGGGTGGTAGTGTCGTTGTGTGAGGTGTATGTTGCGTGAGGTGTGGTGGTGAATGTTGCGAGAGGTGATGTGTGATGTAGTTTTCGGGACAACGTAGGCTCATTTAGCCATTTCGGCCCCCCTAGACGAATATTAGCCTAGCAGACGCTGAAGTTGTTGCACGACGCTGCTCAGCCCAGTGGCACGGCAGGGTTGTGACCGAAGCTGGCTACGGCGCGTAATTGCTTTGTTGCGTGGGCGCAAGGAACGCGGTTCCGGTGGGGGTGCCGATCGGCGAGGTCGTGCTGATGCGTTTTTTGGGAGTCGCCTGACTACGCAGTGGCGGTGGGAGGCAGTTAGTCCACCACTGACGCGCCTCGCGGTACGGTGAAGGAGTGTGTGATTTTGCTCACCGCACATTTGACAAAGGCCCCGTGCCTGGGCGATTTGCTGTCGTTGGACTGGTGGCATACCTTTAAATATGCCGCAATGTTGTAACCGGTGTGGGCGACGACATAGCGGGAATCGGAGGCGGGGCTGCTCCGCGGACAGCGATGTTGACGGGGTTAGTGGCCGCGTACCACTACGAGGAGCGATTGGATGGGCTGTGGTAGCCATAGTTCGAGGTACAGGATTTGCCTTAGGGCGAAGCACATTAACGGCCGAACATACTGCTGGCGTTTGATGTTGGTGAATTTCCGTCCATAATGATATATATGGGAAACAAGTTATTTAGATTATAAGTTTGTCGCATGATTGAGTTGGAAATTTGGGCCACGTTAAGTGGAATATATGGGTCGTTAGTTCGATCGACCTTTTACCGGATTTAAGTTTTTATTTTATTTTTTTTATTTATTAGTTTTAGCGGTTTTTTGTTCTTATCAGGTTATTATTTACGTTTGTTCGGTATTATCGGCTGTGGGTAAAAAGCATAGCTTTACGAGTAGTCTAGTTAGTGTTCCAGTTTACGTACGGAGATCGACTACTCGAATGTGATTGTCGGAACCATGGTGAAGGTTTTTTATGCGGCCAAGCCGCCATTCGGTAGGAGGGACACAATCATCGTGTATTAGCGCGCAATCTCCAAGCTTCGGCACCTTTTCTGGAGCTTTCCAGCGATACCTCTTGTGGAGGTCCTTTAGCCTTTCATTAAAGTGGGAGACCTTTATCTGAAAAGGCCCAGCAAAATTGACACCTGTTGTTGTGAAGGGCAGAGCAAAGTTGCAGCGTTCCGGTGGAAGTGCTGCCATTACCTGCGTTCGAATTTTTGCTTGTATGTTCTACAAACTTTGCACATGTAAATGCACTTCTTTATTTGAAGCTTAAGACGGGGAATATAAAGCTCTTGGCGGTTTATTTGTTGCACGAGGCGGTGCTCGGCGTGTAGCATTAGTATGTGGACATAATGCAGATGTAATGTGGCAAGCCGTGCTTTTTCTGGTATGATTATGGGATGTCGTTCGATGTATGTCAGGCTGAAGTTGACAAGCCGATCATTCGCACGAAACAGACCCTTTGTGTCCAGTAATGGATTTAGTACTAAAAGTGAGCTCTTTGTATGCATCGGCTTCGAATCTTTTAGTAATGATATTTGTCGGCTAAAGTAGCGCGCTTGACTAGATGCGATAAGAGTGCCTATTGCTCTTTGTAAGTGTAGGTGCGTTAATGTATCGCATTGAGGATATATTGGAGGTGTTTCGTTAACTTTAATTTTGAGCTGCTCTATAAATTCGATCATGTAGGCAACTACTCTGAGGGCTCGGGGAACGATGAGAATCGCTCAAGGATGTCAGTATTATCCAACGTTGCATGAAAATAGTCGATTTTTCGACTTTCTGGGGCAATTATATTGCGTATTGGCGCTTGTGGCCAAGAATCGGGAGATTCTGTTAACTATCAGAGGCGATTCCACCAGAGGGTGGTGTTGGCAAGATGCAGGGGCTTGCACCCTATTGTACCTAGATCGGCAGGATTGTCAGCACTAGCTACGTGCCGCCAAGTGGCGAGTCCTACTAGTTCAAGTATTTGAGACGTTCGTTCGGAAATGTACGACTTCCATGCATGTGGTGGTTTTCCTAACCAGGCTAGTACAATTTCGGAATCGGACCAAAGATATAATTTACTTGTATATTGTGTCATGTTTAAATTCGTTTGTATGGACACTAGTTTGGCTTGTAATAGCGCTCCACATAGTTCAAGTCGTGGTAGACTTATTGTTTTTAAAGGAGCCTCTTTTGCTTTTGCTACTAATAAGTGGCTTGTGGTCGCAGTGCCGCTTTGTGTGCGAAATATATAGTTGCGCAATATGCTTGTTCAGAAGCGTCACAGAAGCCGTGTAGTTCGACTTTGTGCTCTGGGGCATAGTTTACCCATCGTGGGATTTGTATCTGTGAGATATCATTTAGATTGCTCACAAACTGGGACCACTTTTCTAAACGAAGTGGTTTTACTTGTTCGTCCCAGTCGGTTCCATCTAACCATAATTCTTGTATTAGGATTTTGGCTTGTATCATAACTGGCGAAATCCATACTGTGGGATCAAAAAGTTTTGCCACAGAGGATAGAATTTGTCGCTTCGTTATGACGGATAATGCTGATATTGACTCTGTAGTGTATGAAACCTGGTCAGATATTCTCTTTCTTTAATTGTGAATTGAGGTATTCGTTTGAGATTTCCTCAACTTCAATGATCATCATAATACAAAATTAACTGACTTGTATTTGAACAGTTCCAATTTTTATTTCCATATAATTGGATTTACAGAAACTTGGTTAAAACCTCACATTTTTGATAATGAGATTTTAAACAGCGAATTTCAAATTTTTAGATGTGATCGACTGAACAGAATCGGTGGAGGTGTTCTATTTGCCGTGCATTCCTCTACCCCATCTGAAAATATTCTTGTTCCAGGGACCGACTCATTTGAATTTAAATGTATTAGAGTATACGTTAATAGCTGCTTTATTTATTTAACCCTATCTTATATACCACCCCATTCCGACTTATCTGTATACATGCAGCATGCTTCTTTAATAAATAGTGCTACCTCGATGGCAAATAATGCAGATTCAATAATTGTATTAGGTGATTTCAATTTACCGTGTGCTTCGTGGAAACCATTCGATGACTATATCGTGCCGATTTGCAATCGGTCATGTTTTAATGAGTTTTTCGAAAAAATGTCCGAGTTGGGTCTGAACCAAATTAATTTGATTCCGAATAAATTTGGTAAATGCTTAGATTTAGTATACGTTGATACCTCTGCAAAGTGTTCCGTTATTCAGAGTAATCCTCTTGTTCTACCAGAGGACTCATATCATCCTGCTTTGGAAATATCTGTCGAAATCTCAGGCATTGTACGGGATAATAATCATCAAACTTTGTGCTTCTGTACTCGGTTTAACTTTGCAAAAGCTAATTTAAAAAAATTAAATATAGAACTTTCTACAATAACATGGCCTAATTATAATGGTGACATTGAATTGAGTGTCTCTCATTTTAATAATATTATTATAAAATTATTTGAAAAGTATGTTCCAATTGTTAACAAAAACAAAAGTATAAGTCCGTGGTTTTCGAAAGAGTTATATAAATTGAAAAACAGAAAAACTCGAGCCTTTAAACATTTTAAAAAAACCGGTTCACTTGTCGACTATTCTAAATATTCGCTATTGCGTCGACAATATTTTGACCTAAACAAAAAATGTTATAATAATTACTTAAATAAAGTAAAAAAAAATATTGTAAGTAATCCAAAATCGTTTTATGATTTCGTCAACTCCAAACGCAGGATTTCCAAATTTCCGTCCACAATGAATACAAATCTATCATTTCAAGTGACAATGATATTATATCCAATATGTTTGCAGAATTTTTCAAGTCAAACTACTGTAATAATTCTTCCAAAACTTTTTCTTATCAGCAAGTGCTGTGTTCGAATACTTTAATTAACGCTCCAATTATTTCTGAAGAAGACGTCCTATTTAATTTAAATAAGTTAAAACCATCTTTTAGTTATGGCCCAGACATGATACCCTCATGCTTCCTAAAAAATAGTGCCAAATATATTTACTTACCTTTGACAAGGATATTTAATTCCTCTCTTAAGCACGGTATATTTCCTTCAATATGGAAACAGTCATTTATAATCCCTTTGCATAAAAGTGGATTTAGATCCAACATTGAAATCTATAGAGGTATCGCAAGACTATCAGTTATACCTAAACTTTTTGAAGCTATCATCACTGACCATATAACCTTTTCGATTTCTCCGTTAATTTCCTCATCTCAGCATGGATTTCGTAAAGTGAATTCGACTATAACAAACTTACTTGAAATCGTAAACCATGTATCATTGGGTTTTAGGGAACATAAGCATACGGATGTTATATACACAGACTTTAGCAAAGCTTTCGATAAAGTAAATATCTCGATTCTCATACATAAAATTGATCTGCTGGGCTTTTAGCCAAGATTCCTTCAATGGGTATCTTCCTATCTTTATAATAGAACACAACGAGTGATATTTGAGGATACACCTTCAGATACAATTAATGTTTCTTCAGGTGTTCCGCAAGGTCATCTTGGTCCGATTCTGTTTTTGTTGCTTATTAACGATATCTCTTCAGTAATAGAATTCTCAAAAATTTTATTATACGCTGACGACGTAAAGCTTTTTAAATCATACACTTCAACTGAGGAAAGGTGTCTGTTGCAAACAGACTTAAACAATTTGGTTGCATGGTGTGATAGAAATGATTTGCCATTGAATCTGAATAAATGTAAGACGATGTGCTTTTCCGGTAGATCTGTGCACCCCTCTTCTTATGTAATAAAACACCATATTCTAGAGCAAGTTGTTAACTATGTTGATTTGGGAGTTAATATGGACCCTAAGCTTAATTTTAGTCTTCATATTGATACCATGGTCTTGAAAGCAAAAGCTGTCGTCAGTTTTGTTAAACGTTGGTCTAAAGAATTTAGAGATCCGTATATTACTAAAACACTTTATACAACTTTGGTTAGACCTATATTGGAATATGGCTCTGTGGTATGGAACCCTAGCTACCAAATCCATTCTGACAAGTTAGAGTCGGTTCAAAAACAAGTTTCACTTTTCGCCTTAGCGCATTTCCGATGGGATGCTAGGGTAAGTCTACCTCCATACACTAGTCGTTTAAAACTTATTAATCTACCTACACTTTCTAGTCGTAGGGAAATGCTTGGCATAATATTCTTAGTGAAACTTTTGAATGGAACTGTTTGCAGTTCTTTTCTCCTGTCTGAAATTAAATTTAATATCCCGGTTCGCCTTTCGAGGCAGTTTAGACCTTTATTGCTAAAATCAGATCAAATTTTGAACTAAACGAGCCATTCCGCCGTATATGTCATGATTTTAATTCTCATTCCAGCACATTTGACTTATCTGACTCACTTTTCAAAATTAAAAAGACTTTATTGTTTTCTCTTAATAAATGAAAATGTAACAATTTATTATATTGTAACTTTAGATCTTAGCTGTTGAAATTTTTGTTTCTGTAGCTGAGCAGTTTTAGATCTCAACACTTAAAAAACTCTCTTGCCTTTTCTGACTCGGCTAATTCCGCACGTATGCGGATTGCGCCCCTCGCGTCGGTTGGGCGGGAGGAGGGTAATCGTTGGGTTTATTATTATTATTATTATGGTGGTAATGGTTCCGTAACTAGCCCACTAAGGATCCAACCAAAAATAGTATTTTGTGCCAGAAGTGTATTTGAAATTTTCTCAATACCTTCGAGAATTCTCCTTAATCGGCGAAGATGAGAATCTAGTGCAGTATCTTATTAAACTGTCACTTTCCGAAATGAATTTTGTGTAAGAAATCTCTCTACCCCTTTTTTGTTTTGTAGCACCTTGCATTGAGCGTGTAGCTTCTGCTGGTGTGCATGAACTTTTTTCGTCCGAAATCATTTTTTGGTACTTTTAGATAATGTGTTGTTTTTGAATCTTTTGAGTCTGAGCTCATTTAAAAATTGTTTTGAAATAAATTCAAATTCCTCAGTGTCGACTGATGGATAATTCAGGAAATATCTTCGTATATATAAATGTGTCAACGAGGGCTCTCTTTAGTGAATAGAGTTTTTCACTTCGAACAAAATTAATATTAATTTCCGTATATATCTATAACCGCAACTTTTTTTGTTAATTAGCGTTCTTAATTTGAAATAGATAGCTGAAATACCCGGATTTAGTTGTTGTAGATACCGGTTCGTATTTATTTTTAATTTAATTTTATTCAACAATTTATTGACAAGTTTTTATTTATTTTATATTTTTGATGTCCTTATTTAGGGGTATGTAGGTACACCCTAATGCGTGGACTTGTAGGTATGTATATATGTACTTGTGCAATTTAGAGCTCGTTGAAGAGATCAATGCACTTTGTACCTATGTACGAGTAAGCACGAATTATTTGTGTTTGAACCAATATGTATGTATATTGTTCACAATTTTGTATTTTTCATATGATGTAGTATGAGTTTTATCGAATAATCCACGTTTTATTTACCGAACTGTATTTATGCGAAATGTTCCGATTGGTTTTCTAATTGTTGCACCCTATGTACATATTATATATAGGATAGGTATATAAGTATAAGCGGATTATATAGTGTATGTAAATGCAAATAAGCGAATTATGTATAATCGTAAAAGAGCGCGAGAGAGAAATTGGCAATAGCAGGTAATGGCGCAATTTTCCGTAAGCACTGTATGTACGTATGTAAGTTTGTAATTGTATGTATAAATGATGTATATATAGATAGATATACGTAATATACGATGTTAAATATTTAATAAGGAAAAATACATATGTATGTATACATAATTATGCACGCTGTATATAATTTTATATATAATACTTGTATGTAATTTTTATATATACGATAGAAGTAAATGTAAGTACTCCTTTTTGTACGTATATATATATATTTTTTTCCCCCATTTAACTTCGTTTATTGTATATAAGGTGCTTTTAAAAGTAAACAGTAAAAAAGTAACAAAGTAACAAAGTAAACTCTAGTGGCCCCATCTATATATCGACTCATGCGTTAGAATCTGCCATCCTTTATCGACTTCCAGTATAAATTTCATGACATGTCATCTATTGGAAGTGAAGTTATTGCGTATTAAGTATCAGTATGTCTTTGTCATCGGTACGAATCGGTGCGGTGATTGACTAACGACTAAAAATTGCTCAGAATTCAACATTCAAAGGACATCATTAAAGAGGCAAAAAAAGACCCGAACTTCCTTTACAAGATTGTGACAATATGATCCCGAAACCAAACGCCAGAGTGCTGATTGGAAGGCGCCGGACGAGCCAAAACCCGAAAAATCGCGCTGGAGAATTCAAAAGTGAAGACAATGCTGATTTGTTTTTATGATTCCAAGGATATTGTCCACAAAGAATTTGTTCCACCCGGCCAAAACGTTAATGCGGTATTCTACCTTGGAGTTTTGAAGCGTTTGGTGCGCCGTATTTGACGTGTTCGACCCGAATATCGCGAAGATGGAAGATGGCGTTTGTTGCACGATAATACGCCGTCTCATCGATCGACGCTTGTGGTCGATTATTTGACAAAAAATCACATTTTAACAATCACTCCCCGACTTCTACCTTTTCGGAAAAATGTATTTGTCGATGAAAGGAAAGCGTTATGCAGACGTGGAGGCCATTCAAAAGCATTGCACCGGCATACTGGCGGCCATACCGGGCAACGAGCTAAAACACTCGTTCGACATGCTTTTGGACCGTGCAAAAAGCTGTATTGAAGCAGAAGGAGATTATTTTGAATAAAATTAATTGATTTTGCCGATAAAACCATTTCTTCTATCTTTTTTTAAAAGTCCTGTTTACTTTGGAACGCACTTTGTATATGTATGTATATTTATTTTGCCTTTTATGCTTTAAGTTTGACTTTACCTTTGCTCACATATATTACGCAATCCTGCTTACTGCTTAATTAAGCGTAAGGGGTATTTTTTGTATAGGTACAGGCAGTCAATTATTATATATTATATACATATATATAACTATCGTATATATAATATGTATGTGTATGAATGTACATACCTATATATTACAATAAACGGTTTTTCGTTATTTGAACCCGCAATTTAAACCGGTAAGTTAGACTAAATTGCCAACCGTTACCAAGATATTGAACAGTTTTTTTGAGTTTTATTACAGTTTTTTTGTAAACTGTAATTCGCAATAAATATACATATGTATGTTCATAAATATAAGAAAATGAATCGAATTGACTCACTTGATTTCCTCCAAGGGCTTTTGGGGAATATAAGTATATTTGTAATTACGTGTATGTACGTCTACGTGTGCTTCTGTGTTTCTTCCAATTCCTGTCCTTTCCTTTGGATTTTCTGTGTGCTAGTGTTGCTTTTTTGTGGTGTTTTTTGTTATTTGTTACTCCGCGCCCGAATATATATTTGTATATGATATTAAATTTTGTTGTTAGGATCGCGCCCGTTTTGTTTTTATTGTTGTTATTTAAATGTAAATTAAAATGTAATGTAAGGTTTTTTCCCCTTTTTTTATATTCGGTTTTTTCACACCACTTTTTATTTTTTGTTGTCAATATGCACATAAAGGGTTTTTTTAGATATATATTAATTTTTTTTTTCTTTTTTGGAAAACACAGTGTATATATGTATAAAAATAACTTTTTGTATATGTGTTTAATACACTTCACAGCACTTTGGATGTTTTTTTGTTTGTTAAACACTGCACTGCAATTTTTCGTCTCTTTATAGCTATTTTTTTTCACTTCTTCACTTCTACTCCACTTGCGTTTGGTTCACTTTATTATATGTATAATATATATTTTTTGAGCTTTTTTTTTTTTTTTTGTATATCTATAGTGCCTTTTTTTTAGACTCGAAGGACCATGTATTTATTCCAACCCTTTGGAATTATTGCACTCACCACTCACTCTTCAATATCGTATCGCAACAATTGAATAAAATGAAATTATAGTACAATATATTATATTTAACACCCACTAAAATGTATAAAAATGCTTTATACTTGTATAATATTATATAATATATATAAAAAATGAAATTGGCCGGCTCAGGTCCGCTGATGTACGATACTGCCACGGGAATCAAACGTTGACGAGGTGTCCGCTTCGAATTTACTACGCCAAAAAGGTCAGCCGCTTGGTGTGTCTGTGGTTTTGTTGATGGTTGGTGGGGTGATCGACCGGTGTGATGGGTATCCTGGGTGGTAGTGTCGTTGTGTGAGGTGTATGTTGCGTGAGGTGTGGTGGTGAATGTTGCGAGAGGTGATGTGGTAAATGTTGCGTGTCGGTGATGTGTGATGTAGTTTTCGGTACAACGTAGGTTCATTTAGCCAGTTCCCGTTAAAACGAATATGTACATATGTATTAAAAATTTGCGCATAGAGCTAGTTTTTCAATTTTTGAACGCGGTACACAGATTAATGCGGGAAAGTGTATGAATCTATGTATAAATTCTTTGGTGATTGATTTGTATTTTGTAAAGTGAAAGAATCATATCGAATATAAAATCGTGTGATATGGGAAGTATGCGAAGTTGTAGCTCAATGTTGTCACTCTTTAACACCGTGATTTAGAAATGTCAGAATAACGTTATCTACCTAATTCGACTAAATTGGTTGAGCCTGTCTTGAGATATGAAATTTCACGTTAAGGCGGGCGTTGCCCCGACCATTGTTAAAAGTGGTAGAAAATCTGTTACATTCCAAGTATATATGTATGTAAATTTGAAAATACTACCACTGATATATATAATATTATATTACATAGTTATTTTCTTTCGTTATAATTAATTACTTAAACATCCAAACTAAAAAAATACCCTTCACAAATCCAAAAGCTTCCTTGGAAGAAATTGATACCGATTGTTCAGTTTGTATGGCAACTATTTGCCATAGTGACCCGATCTGAACAAGTTCTTCAGAGATTGCATTATTGCCTTAAAAAATAACCCTTGCAAAATTTTGGGAAGATATTACGCCAAATGTAAAAGGTTTCCATACAAGCACATCATTCCGATCGTTCAGTAACCCACTCCAAATTTCTTGAAGATATCTCGTCATATGAAAAAGTTCTTCTTGATTTCGATTGTTCAAGTTGTATGACAGCTATATACTATAGTGGTCCGATATCGGCGATTCCAACAAATGAGCAGCTTCTTGCGCAGACGTACGCAAAATTTTAAAGCGATATCTCAAAAACTAAGTTCGTGTATACAGAAACAGACGGACATGGCTAAATCGACTAAGTTGATCACGCTGATCATTTATAAGTAGGTATATGTATATATACAGCCAACCCCGGTTAAGTACCACAATCAAAGATGCAGATTTGTTATGGTACCTAAGAGGGAATGACGGATAAAAAAATTCCGCTCAAGTACCATATGATACTCACGTTTTGTTTGCTAAAAATACCCATAAAATATATAAAGATGTAACCTTTTTGAATAAAGTTTTAATTAATAAAAACAAAAATATCCAGTTCTCTAGTAATGAAATATATTAATTAAAATGCAACAAAGTATAAAAAAATGTTTGCATTATAAGCAATGCAATATAAGATCTATTGTTTACAAATCAAATTTTGATTAACACAGGGACACAGTATACAGTAAACCAGCTAAGAAAAAGTAATTAAGGGCTAAGTTCGGATGTAACCGAACATTTTATACTCTCGCAAAGTCAAATGGTATACTCGTTTTAGATTTCTTTGTGGATTGACTGATATTTATGGTAGAAGGTCAACTATAGGCACTGGGGTCCACATATTTAGTACTTAGGGGTTTGAACAGTTTTGGTTCGATTTAGACAATTTTTGGCCGCAAGGTGGCATACTTTAATTGCATTATTCACGCACAGTTTTACCCCGATATAATTATTGTTACCTGATTTGCATAGTGGAAAGTGAAAGAATCAGATGGAATTGAAAAAGGTGTTATATGGGAAATAGGCGTGGTTGTAGTCCAATTTCGCCCATTTTCGCACTATGACATAGAAACATGAAAAGAACGTTACGCACCTAATTTGGTTGAAATCGGTTAAGCAGATCTCAAGATATGGGTTTTCACCTAAAAGTGGTCTGTGCCACGCCCACTGTCTAATTTTGAACGCGGTTCCTATAAAGTCATCTTATACCATCTCAGAGATAAAAATTTAATGTCTCTGGCGTGTTTAGTGCTTGATTTATCGCGCTTTTAGTAGTTTTTAACAGTACCGTTATATGGGGAGTGGGCGGAGTTGCCACCCGTCAATAGAAGTGCTAAAAATATTTGCTTCCAGTGAATTTTGTTATTATAGCATTAGCGGTTTAGGAGATATGCACATTAAACCTATTAGGGGCGGGACCATGCCCACTTTAAAAAAAAAAAATTTAACTGCAGATGCCCCTCCCTAATATGATCCTGTGTACCAAATAACAGTCTTGTATCTTATTGCGGAGCTTAGTTATGGCAAGTTATTTGTTTTTGATTAATGGCGTTTTGTGGGCGTGGCAGTGGTCCGATTACGCCCATCTGCAATACCAACCGTCTCACGGTACCATGAAACATGTCTACCAAGTTTCATAAAGATATCTCAATTTTTACTCAAGTTAGAGCTTGCACGGACGGACGGACAGACGGACGGACGGACAGACGGACAGACAGTCACCCGGATTTCAACTCGTCTCTTCATCCTGATCATTTATATATATATAACCCTATATCTAACTCGATTAGTTTTAGGTGATACAAACAACCGTTAGGTGAACAAAACTATTATACTCTGTAGCAACAGGTTGCGAGAGTATAAAAACAATAAATGGAAATATGCTTATATGTTTGTATTGGTTGAAATTTCCTTCAAAGTTGACATTTGTGTTAACCATACATACATATTTACAAATAAAATCTTGTCCGAAATCTTTAAGCACATATGCTTTCTTGAAGTGAATACTTCTTTGGCCGCATCAGAGTGATTTTTCTAGATCGCGTCACGACACCAGAGAATGTTAATAAATAGAAAAGGCGCAAATGTTAGCTGTGCTAAAATGTAAATTACTAAAAGGGAACATCGAAAACACGCAAGTTCGAAAGTAAAATTACACCACTTCAAAAAGGAACCTTCCCCTCTTTATAAGCGAACTCAACAAACTACACCACTCTAAGAACGAACCAAGCAAATTTTCAGCACCTTATAAGGGAACGGCAAATGTATGTATGCACAGAATTTCTTTGGAATGCGTATTAAGGAAAATTAGAACTACAAAAAGAAATAATAGAAATTGCAGAACATTTATATTATGAGGGAAAAATTAAAATATAGTGTTAGAATTGTATATATATTAATAGATAGAATATATAGTGATAGAATTTTTACTCAGGCAAAGTACTTGATGTAAATTTGCAATAAAGGGCTGTGCTATACAAGCAACTCCACAGACAATATTTAGGCAATTGTCTAATGTGTGAACACTTACAAATGAATAATTTGTTAGTGAACATTTTCGAAATTGGCTTTCCTTCATACGCATGTATATATGTACAAATGTATGTATGTCGCTCATGACTTTTGTAAAAAATCAAAGATTCGGGCAAGCGACACAAAAATCGCAGACGCACCATCATCGACCAAGCTCAAATAGTTCATATGGCAACGACAACGTTTATAACTCTGCCTGGTCAACCATAACTCGGTTTCATATGGAGTTCCTTCTCGCAAAAGCACGAGTTGGTTGACAAAAATTATTAAAATTGAATTTGATGGTTTCAGTAAAATTGAACAAACCAGCCGAAATTTTATCCACCACTGAATGCTAAAAATCAAATTGTTATCCTTTGCATATAAGATATTGTTCACGCAACCCATATAAATGTGTTGAAGAATTTATCTATTAAATGTTTATTGTATTGTAACGGATTTCTCGATAAATCGTCTACCTGTAACTCACTCTTGAGTTCGATCACTGGATTGTTAAATAAAAGTCCCAATTTAATGGCTACACACTTATATTTATTTCTAATTCCAACAACTTGACACTTATTGCTCGTTATTTGAGCTTACAACTTCTTGCTTATAGCTTAATTGCTCTTATCACGGCAACACTCTAACTAGAACTGTGTTTGCTGCACAATCTGACAGCCCTTATATAGTAAATCTGTAACAAAAAATTACTTCTAGAACATTCTGGCAACTACGAATTCGCTAACTAGTTGCTTCTGGCAGTTTATCGTTGATTCGATTTTGTTCTATCTTCCGTGATCGTCACACTGCCCTCCACCTAAGTCTGATCGTCCCGATTAGACATATTTGCGATACAAAACACAAAGCTTTTATGTCCCCCATTTCATTGTTGTTGTTGTAGCGGCAGAATTCTGCCGAGTGACAGTCCTTGGCCGGAACAAATCCGGGTCCGTTTCGGTTACGTAGACCCGACTATCGTGATGCCCTCTCCCATCTCGTCTTCTAGGCTGGTGCTGACATCGTTAGCCGTCCTTCTCTTCTTGAAGTTGATTCCATCCGTTTTCCGAATACTCAGTTTTTGGTACATCCCTTGACTTAAAGATGACTTGAGATTCCATTCTTGATCAGAACGTAACTCCATTGGAACACCGAATCTCGTTACCCACTTGTTGATAAATGCCTCCGCCACTGGTTCAGTCTCTTGGTTAGGAATTGTGTATACTTGTGGCCATTCGTTGAAATGGTCCTTGACTACCAAAACATGACTATTTCCTAATTTATTGGTGGGGAATGGACCATCTTCATACACGCCTATTTTCTCAACTGGCGCACGCGAATTGTGCTGTTTCATCTGCCCATGACTCCTGGACCTTGATCCTTTAGCTACAATGTTCTCAGCATATTTCGTAATCCTTTCTATAGCTGATTGACAACCAGTCCAATAAATCCTTTGCTTCAAATGCTCCAAGGATTTCATGTCACTCAAGTGCCCTCCTCTTGAACATTTGTACTGCACGTTAAGAACATCAGGAATTCCAACCCTTGGAACAACCATAAGTACTCGAAAGGTTTGCCCATTTTCGCTTTTCCATACTCGATGCAAGCAGCATAACTTTAAACTGCTCCGTTCTGCCCAATATGATTTTGTGACTGGCCTTCCTGTAGTTGTTTCTCCAATCGTTGTACATTGGTTCAACTCCACCTTATGTAATGCACCTTCCAATTCTGGATCTTCTTGCACAGAGTCATCCGTTTCAGGTTCAATTTTATGCTGATCTTCCACCTGTGATGGTATACACGCTTCCTGCTCTTCCAACTGTAAGGACACTTGTGCTGGTAGCCAAGCTTTTTGCTCTTCTAACTGTGAGGAACCTTTTATTGGTTCACACGCTTCCTCCTCTTCCAACTGTGGGAACACCTGCCCTGACATACGCAGTTCCAGCTCTTTCGACTGTGAGGACCCTTGTACTGGTACACACGCTTCCTCGTCTTCCGACTGTGAGCACACCTGTGCTGGCATACGCCCGTTCAGTTCTTTCGACTGCGAAGACACTTTTGCTGGTATACAAGCTTCTTGCTCTTCATACTGTGAAGATTCTGGTTCACATGCTTCCTCCTCTTCCAACTGTGAGGATACCTGCGCTGACATATGCACGTCAAGCTCTTTCGGTGCTGACAACTGTGCTGAAAAACGTGCATGTTGCGCTGCAAACAGCTCTTCCAAATGCGTTGACAATCGCGTTTCTTGCTCTTTAAATTGTGTCGACATTTGCGTTGATATTTAAGACATACGTGTATCCTTCTCTTTAATTTGCGGCAAAAACGATGTTTATGTCCACAATCTTTGACGAGCATTGAGCCTCTTCCTTTTCTTCTATCTTTGTTGTCTCTTCTTCTAATTCCATGTGAAAGACATATTCCTCAACATTAATGTTTTCCGCCTCCATGGCCTCTCTCAACCGTGATTGTAATTCAGTTTTTAATCCATTTGTCGCCAAACCACGTTGCTCCAGCTCCTTTTTCAGTTGTGGAATCTTCAGATCGTTAAACTTGGCCATTTTCAAATAATTATCTCCTTGGGAATTTATTTGACAATCCCACTTCTGACACCAATTGTAACGGATTTCTCGATAAATCGTCTACCTGTAACGCACTCTTGAGTTCGATCACTGGATTGTTAAATAAAAGTCCCAATTTAATGGCTACACACTTATTTCTAATTCCAACAACTTAACACTTATTGCTCGTTATTCGAGCTTACAACTTCTTGCTTATAGCTTAATTGCTCTTATCACGGCAACACTCTAACTAGAACTGTGTTTGCTGCACAATCTGACAGCCCTTATATAGTAAATCTGTAACAAAACATTGCTTCTAGAACATTCTGGCAACTACGAATTCGCTAACTAGTTGCTTCTGGCAGTTTATCGTTGATTCGATTTTGTTCTATCATCCGTGTTCGTCACAGTATTTTGCGATTTTTACGTATGCGCATGCTGCAAAGCAAAGTGCGTTCGTTTATAACTCTGCCCTGCGCTCTTTTATCTGGGGGCCTTGCCAACCACATTTGGTTTCCATATGGAATTCCAACTGGTTGACAAAGATTAATAAAATTGAATTTGATAGTTTCAGTAAAATAGAAAAAAACTAGCCGAAATTTCAGCCACCACTGAAAATCCTACCATCCCTCGCATTTGCATGTTGCCCACAAGCTACTTCATCACGACGATGCTAAAAATCAAATTGTTATCATTTGCTATAAGATATACATAAATGTGTTGAAGAATACATCTATTAAATGTTTATTGTATTTTGCGGTTTTTACGTATGCGTATGCTGCAAAGCAAAGTGCGTTCATTCATAACTCTGCACTGCGCTCTTTTTTCCGGAGGCCTTGCCAACCACATTTAGATTTCATATGAAATTCTTACTGCAAATGCGTTTAAAAAATGAATGAAATTACATTTTTAATGCTTCAGTAATAATCTTACATTTTGATTCAAAAGATTATTTGTAAATATAAATTTATAACTTTTCATCGTATCAGAGAAAATGAAAACACAAATCTAAATCTAGGTATGCGTATCAATAATTCATTTAAGAACATTCGTTGTGTCTATTTATAGCCTTTATCCAGTTTCGCACATTGCGTGGTGTATTTCTAAAGTTTCGAAGTTGTATTTTTTGTTGTTTCCTCTTGTGAAAATCTCAAATTAGTACTTTTTAAAATTTGCGCCTTCTCTATTTATTAACTTTTTCAGATTTAACCGATATGTGGCTTATCGGGTAATTATTAAGTCTGGGTGATTTATTTGTTAATTTATGTATACAAATTAAAAGTAGTACAAAATATTATATGTATCATAACTCAAATTAATATATACGTAAATATAAAAATACGCTCGGGGAAGCGGCCCAGACGGTGGCCAAGACCGGATTGACGGCCAGGAAGGTTTTGCTGTTGTGCCAAATGCTCAATTCGGCCTTCTACTGCCAACAACTGGACCGCTTGAAGGCAGCACTCATCCAGAAGAGGCCATCTTTGATCCACAGAGGCCGAATTATGTTCCATCAGGACAACGCCAGGCCACCCACGTCTTTGGTGACGCGCCAGAAGCTCCGGGAGCTCGGATGGGAGGTCCTAATGCACCCACCTTATAGTCCGGACCTGGCACCAAGTGATTACCTCAAGAGAGGCCTGTGAAAATTGGCTCTCCAAGTTTTTTGGCAATAGGGACGCAGTCTTCTTCGAGAGGGGTATAATGAAGTTGGGATCTCGTTGGCAGCAAGTTTAGTAACAAAACGGCACATATTTGAAAATCAATAAAATTCTTTTGAAAAATCAATAAAAACCGAACTTTTTACTTAGCAATACTGCTGACAATTCAAATTTTTTGCAATATTTAATTGCCTGTCGAGATGCCCCATTACAGTAGGGTAATTGACACCGTACTGACAGCTGCCCGCGTGCACTGTTTTTCGGTAAGAGTTCACACAAAATTCGAGGTTGTAATATTTTGTGTTGAATGATAGTTTAACTTGTATAAAACCTTTGAAACAGATATTAACGTAAGTATCCTCTTTATATTATTATAATATAAAAAATAATTTAAATTTTGCCTAAATTACATAGTTCTCAGGGTATATACATTATTGGAATGCGTTCTATACTATTCGTTACTAACTTTCATTGATTGAACTTTTATTCTACAGAATTCGCAATGCGTAAAATCTCTGCAAAGAAAACTCCAGAGACGCAAGCTCAAGAAAATGTGCCACGTGTTAAGAAAACAGCTAAATCAAGAGTGGAGCTTAATCGAGAATGCAGTGAACGAAAAAAGAATTGGAAATCTGCTTTGAACTAAAACCCGATTTCATGTAGCTCTTTAACCAACGACAATGTATGTATTATGAATGACGAACCATCGCAGCAAAATGCAAGCACAAATGAAGATATTAACGGGGCAATAATATCTTTCAGATTACAAAATGATGATAATCATCGATTAATTACTGCTCAAGCTGACATCCATCACCAAGAATCATATATGCCATCACAGCATCTCGTTGAAAATACAGTACACGTGCAATTTACTGAAAACGGAAATTACAAAAACATCAGCCGAGCGTTGCAGGGAATCTAGAATGCTAAAATACAATACCAAATTGGAACTGAAGCTTTAATAAGTACTCTGTTAGATGATGACATATCTATTGTGCATAATGATTAATTTAATCAAGAAAACACAGCAAAAACACCTGCACAGAGGAGTCGAGAGTGTAGAGCACAACGGAAATATTTGCAGAAAGGGATTGCAACAATATCAAATAGTGAACCGTCAATTAGTAATACGTTAAATGACATACACGTTGTTAACGATTCTACTCCGTTCAATCCACAAATCGACAATTTTAACCATCCGGTCGGCGATCTAAGGCATAGTCCTGGCCCTTTGGGAATTAATAATGATATAAATGAAGCACGTGCGGAGGCACCACACGTGCCTTATGTTGATAATAATCGTCATTCAAAAGCTCACATGAAAATTAGAACACAATTCCTTCGCAATTCATTTGGACACAGCTGCACTGTTTGTGTCAGGTTGTGGTTTAAAGCTGCTCTGAAATCTCCGTCGTCTAAGCATGAAGAAATTTAACTAATAATATTACCCAATATATCTATGCATGATATAATGATTTGCAATGCTTGCTCATTATCGTTGTAAAGGAAAAATATTCCAGTTATGTCTGTCTACAATGGATTCAAATATCCCAAAATTCCTGATCATTTACCACTGGTGGATATGGTTACTGAGAGACGTATTCCATTCATGCAAATTAGGAGACTTCGGCACGTTAACGATCAATACGGTATCTATGGACAAGTCATAAATGTTCCCGTTTCAGTGGATATAATGATTAAACGTCTGCCAAGAAACATCGATGATGATCACTGTATAAATGTACATATAAAAAGTAGGAAGATCCACAAATTGAGTTGTTTACCCAGCATAATAAATAAAAGTACAATAAGAGTTAGGTTGGTTTTTTTTTGCCACCATTACCGTTGTACAAGTATGCAATATGCCATACATTAGATCAGTCATTTTTCAATAACGAGATAATTCTTCCTGCTACTTCCCAAGAGGATGTCAGTGAACATATTTCCATTGAAGAGAGCTACTCTACTGCTCAACAGCAAACGCTGTTATGGAACGAAGACCAATTCGAATCAATACATCAACAATTGCATCAAAACTAATCTCTTGTTTCCGTGATCGATTCTCAACTCTACGTGGTATTGGATTAATCGTAAAAAAGACCTCTTCGCTATGATAAGACAGTAAGGCAAACCAACTATATTTTTGATAGTAAAGGCTAGTTATTGAAGACGCTGTGACATATGTCATTTATTTCAATAAATTAGTATTTATCTTATTAGGAGTTTTACAGTCAAATAAGTTTAGCCGGTTTGACAGCTACTATGTTGTTGATTACTTCATGAGAATCGAGTTCTAATATCGGTGGAGTCCACATGCACACATTTTAATGTGGCTGGCAAATGCTTTACAGACACAAATTATCACAATTGAAGAAGCAAATACTAGCTGTCCACATGGAATACACGAACCAATCTGTTGCGGAATATAGCAACAACTGTTCTCCATAGCCAAAGATATTTATATTGGATGCACATCTGCAAACTCCATAAAACGCCAGTCATTGATACTTCAGGACAGCCTATGGAAGCCGTGTTTGTCAAAGGTGTGTTTTATGTGATAACTACAAATATCGATGTGACAGATGGTTTAGCAAACGGTGCAGTGAGAAAGCTGGTGCATATTGATTGCGATGCTGCATGTGAAGTCACGATTGCCTGGTTAGAGCTTCCGGGTTCATCAAAATTTGTTCAAAAAATTAAAAACAAAAGTTGCAACGTATGTAAGCGCAAATAAAATTCGTAAAGCAGCGGTACCAATCCGTAGAAGAGTAACTACAATACCTCTCAATAATAACAAAACAATCCATACGAAACGATCACATATACCATTACTTTGTGCTTATCAGTCACTATACATAAATCTCAAGGAAGTAATTATTCTGAAGTTATATATGAGTTTGATAAAAAACAGTCGGAATTCTTATTATATTTCGCTTTGTCACTTGTAACTAGTATCAAAGGATTATGGATAACTACAAAAGACGATTTACGATTTTATCATGGTCGGAGTGCTGCAACAGCAATGGTATATATACAAGATGAATTTCGAAGACTTTCGTTGAATTGTTTAGAAACTATTGATTAAAAAATGCTTGATTTTATTCAACAAAGAAAAGGATCAACAATACACACCCTTAATTACCAATGTCTTCGAGCTCATTCTCAGGTTCTCACAGATGTTGTGATACGAAAATCAAACATTGGGCTGTTAACCGAAACTTGGTTAGACATTGATAAGAACGTTAGTGTGGGGTCACCAATTGAGGACCACTGCATATACGGCTATTCTCCTTTTATGAACTGTTATAGGTATATAACTTACATACTTATGTATATATGCACTCGAAACTATGTATTTAGCGGAAACTATGTATTGAACGGTATTGAAAGCAATATTTATACAATATAATGTTATTTAAAGAAAAGAATTTTGCACATATAGCGTCATTACTCAGCCCTTTATATTTCATCGTTGCTGCGACTTCGCTTAAACTTTTCGCTTTTTCGATATTTGCGCGGTTACAAAAAAGGCTTTGTAGCCCTACAGCTAGCATATAAAACTTCACTTGTGTCGTCATATACTTTCAGACGAACAGTACTGCAACTCACTCCGAGCTGGCTTCAAATGGCCCAGGGTCCTCGTAAACCATCAACCATGTGTAAAATGGAAGAACCTTTTCAACCCGTTTATACTTAACATAATGAAATCAAACTTGGACATTGAGTTCAGTTCAGCTGAATATGTCAACAAAACGAACTGAGGAGTAAACCATAAATATCAAACTCGCCTAAGTACTTCAAAAAACTGGGATTTTGATGGGTTTTACTGTATATCTACTAAGTTCTTTGAACATTTCAGCATATCGGAAAAATTCAATTAAACAGTAACCGGCAGCAACATAAATCACATTAACATTTCCAGTTCGTCCATGAATAAATTTAACAAAACGCTTAAAATAAACCGCACATTTATCTTCGTATATCGAGATGGTATAATTAACTCTTTGTTATCAAACGGTAAGCAATATTCTATAACTAAAATTGCAAATAGTTGTAAACGAAATGACAGCGTTTTTTATTTTGCGTAACCCGTTTTGACCTCTCGCCACCCTGACAGCTTGTCCCTAAATAAATAACTTTCAAAAATTCCACATGCGCATAGATTTCACCTGATAAACCCTGAGCGTTGAAAAATTCGATTTTGACAGCGCGTTATGCTGCATCTCTACAGGTAACGTACAATGCCAACCATCTGTCAAATGATTCATAGCTTGGATGTTCCGCTTCATCAATAAATTTCGCCATGGTGCGATATTTAATGACTCCTTACCACTTTTACCACAAGAGTTACATCACGCCTTCCTTTGCATAATTTTGAATATTCAACACAATTTTACAGAAAGAGCTCACGATAAATGGCCCGTTACGCTATTTAAATTCTTTTCACGAGTATAATGAAGAATTTCAAATACTCAAAGTTGGAGGTCGATTGGAATCAGCAGATGTTCCAGAAGAAAGGAAACACCCCATGCTGTTGCCAAGCAAATGCGAATTTTTTATGCATTTCGTTCACCATCTACATTGGAAACACTACCATGCAGGACCAAAGGCTACGAGTACTGATAAGACTGCAGGTTTGGATAGTCAATGCGCGTGATTTAGCAAGCCGCATCGTCTGATCGTGCACACATTGTATACTTTACAAGCCGAAGCGTTTCACAAGGAAGTGACGATAAGCCTGAAGCCTCCTTGAATAAGGATGCAAAGAGTGACCCCGCCAAGGGCAAAGCAAAAGAAGTGAATAAACAAGATGGTTGGAATGCCATAATCATTGAGAGAACTGGTGATATGTCCTACAGCGACATTTTAAGGACGGTCAGAAAAAATTACACACTACAGAAACTGGGGGAAAATGGTCACTAGCAAAGAGGACATAGCAGAGGCTCTACGCAGTCAAATAATAGGGATGAATCAGTTTGACCCAAACTCGATTAGGAGCATCAGGGTGGCGTACCGAGGAACACAAACTGCGGTCATAAGCCTACCCACGTTGGAGGCAAGGACGCTCCTGGACGAACATTAAATTAAAGTAGGCTGTGTAGTGTGCAGAATAAGACCGAATGAAAACCTGAGGATGTGTTTCAGTATCTGGAATACGGGCTGCTTGCGAAAACATGCAATAACCCCTTCGATAAAAGCCAGTGTTGTGTCAAGTGTGGAGAAAACGGACATTTTGCAAAGTCATACGACAAAAAAACGTCGTGTATCGTATGTAAGGGTAAGGTAAGGGAAAACACTGACCACCAAATAGGTAGTAAGAAATGCAATCTATACCAAGAAGCGTGTAAAAATGACAAAAAATGAGAGTCATGCAACTAAACTTGAACCACTGCGAAGCTGCACACGAGCTCCGATTGCGCGAACAAAGCTGCCTTATGGGCATGTGGAGGATAAGCTTTCCAAGATAAGCCGCTGTTAGGGAAAGCTTTCAATACTCGAGCAACAATCTGTGGGATCCACTTTTACAGTTGCTATGTCCCACCAAGAGTATCTCAAAATTATTTTGAAAACATATTAGATGGACTGGTGAGAGAAGCATTAACTACAACAACGAACGTGGTCGCAGGCGATTTCAATGCATGGTCGATGGAGTGAGGTAGCATTTGTACAAAGAGACGTGCACATGCCCTGCTAAAGGCGTTCTTGTTGCTAGACATGGTGCTAAATACCGGAAACAAAAACACCTTCGGGAAAAACGGTCTCAGCTCTATTATAGATATTACTTTCATTAGCATCTCCCTGATGTAGACAGCCAGCTGGCAGGTGTGTGACCTCTACACTATGATTGAGATCGGACACCCAACCACCCAAAATCTAAGGAGAACGCTCGCAAAACGGGTACAAACGAAAGGGTGGAAGGTCTAAACCTTAGACGAAGAACTATTTAAGCTAAAGATAGACGTCAACAAGAGTTCCGCGGAAGACGCAGATTGACAGACGGAGATGATGGTAAGACACATTAGCAAATCATGCGACGCTTCTATGAGCAGAAGAAAAAGTGGAGCCTACAGATAACCCGTATACTGGTGGAGTAATGAAATCTATACGCTAAGAAGTGAATGTCATAAAGCGAGGAGGAGCTGCCAAAGGAATCGGGGATCAAAAGAGTAAAGCATGTTGCTTCAAAGAACTTTTTGGAAAAATCGTGGTAGATGCTTACAAGAGGCGGCAAGGGGCAAATACCGACCTGACTCAAGCTATTGAAAACCGTCGTGGAAACCCTGATCCCAGCACAGTCACAAGAGAAACTACAGTCTCAAGCAGAGGGACATGTTGAAATGGATGTCACAACAGTCAACGACGTGGATGTGACTTAAGCGGCACAGAGATATTGTAATGCTAAAGCGCCAGGCCTGAACGGCATTCCAAATAAGGTTTTAAAGATTGCCATTAATCATAATGCGTAGCCATTCGAAGAATTGCTTACACAAAGCCTTAGAAAAGGTGTTTTCCCGGAAATTTGGAAAAGGCAGCGACTTCTCCTCGATTAGAATCGCACTTAGAAAGGAGTACCTGCGCCTCTCCGAAAATCAATACAAAATTCGGAAGCGGAAGTCCACCGTTTACGCATTAAAAAAGGTCACTGATATCGCTAACAAGGTAATCGAAGGAAACAGATGGAAATATGGCACAAAGAAGTACTGCGTAGTGGTAAAATTCGATGTACCAAATGCGTTTGAGGCTTATTGGCCTCATGTAATAAGCGCCCTGGAACGTAAGGCAATGTAGTGAAAATTGTATCCAGCTACCTGTCAGATCGACAGTTGCTGTACGATACAGATGAAGGACCGAAAATATATACGGTATCGGGTGAAGTACCACAGGGCTAAGCCCACTGTTACGGAATGTACTCTGCGACGGTGTGCTGTGCCTTCGACTACCGAAGGAAGTGCAGATCATCGGATACGCGGATGACATTGTGGAAAGTGGTAGCAAGGGAACTGGATCAAATCCAGAACCTATGTTATCAGACGGCATGCAACAAACCTCCAGCTTGCTGGACAAAAAACTGAAGCAGTACTGATTACAAGCTACTACCGACGGCTATAGCATCACGACTAAGCAGTCATTGAACTAGACTTAATTATAAGACGCACATTGAAAAAGTCTGTGAAAAAGCGGCTCGTGTAGCGGCGGCACTAGCGAGGATAATAGCCAACTTCGGGGGATCAAGTTAGAATAGGCGTGTGCTATTGGCCAAGGTGAGCCAATCTATATTGATTTACCCAGCGCTCATATGGGACCAGCACTGCAGAATAAATCCCATGTAAAGAAAGCGTAATCCGTAATTCAGCTCAGTGCCAAAAAAGTTTCCTTCTGTGACAGTAGCGGAGAAAACGCGATGCACATCTTTTTCTCCTAACCGAGGTATGGAAATGAAAGAGCAAATTTGGAGAATATAATAGCAGAGCGAGTGACGCCAGATAACATTGTGCGTCACATGATTAAGCCGAAACTGGTGTGGGATCGAATGAGGATGTTGTCTGCGATAGTTCTTCGAAACTTAGCAGGAAATAGTGGCTGCGGAGCGAAAGCAGATGGATGAACGAGAGATAGGCCTAAAAGGCGTGACTGATGAGCCGGATTCCGTAGGCCGTAGACAAGCACTGATGTTGAAGTTAAGGGTTTCGTACGTAGGCGCGTTTTCCCACAAGTCTGGATGGGCGTGGTTCCAAATGCGGTGCACCCGTAGCGGACAACTCGAATCGTGAACGTCGTCGTCGAACTTGGATCGGATCTATCCACGGAATGAATTAAGGTAATTTTTATTTATGAATTTTTAAATTTCAATTTTATTCCCAGGGCACCTCATTTCAGCGGTATTTTGGAGGCAGCAGTCAAATCGACTAAGGGTAACCTCAACCGCACCATCAAAAACGCAAAACTAACAGCTCAGGAACTAACAATAGTTGCCAAGCAAATGCGAATTTGTTATCGCATCGTCTGATCGTGCACACATTGTGTACTTTACAAGCCGAAGCGTTTCACAAGGAAGTGGCGATAAGCCTGAAGCCTCCTTGAATAAGGATGCAAAGAGTGACCCCGCCAAGGGCAAAGCAAAAGAAGTGAGTAAACAAGATGGTTGGATTGCGGTCAAACGCAAGCCACCGAAAAAGACGCCGCACAAACCGCCACCTCGTCCCGATGCCATAATCATTGAGAGAACCGGTGATATGTCCTACAGCGACATTTTAAGGACGGTTTAAAACATGCAATAACCCCTACGATAGAAGCCAGTGTTGTGTCAAGTGTGGAGAAAACGGACGTTTTGCAAAGTCATGCGACAAAAAAACGTCGTGTAGCGTATGTAAGAGTAAGTGAAGGGAAAACACTGACCACCAAATAGTTAGTAAGAAATGCACCCTATACCAAGAACCGTGTAAAAATGATAACAAATGAGAGTCATGCAACTAAATTTGAACCACTGCGAAGCTGCACAGGAGCTCCTTAAACAGACGGTATACGAACAGGAAGTGGAAGTGGCCTCACTCAGTGAACAGTACAAAAACATAAGAATGGGACATGGATCTCCGATTGCACGAACAAAGCTGCCTTATGGGCATGTGGAGGATAAGCTTTCCAAGACAAGCCGCTGGTAGGGAAATCTTTCTACACTCGAGCAAAATCTGTGGGATCAACTTTTACAGTTGCTATATCCCACCAAGCGTATCTCAAAATGATTTTGAAAAAATATTAGATAGACTGGTGAGAGAAGCGTGGCCGCAGGTGATTTCTATGCATGGGCGATGGAGTGAGGTAGCATTTGTACAAAGAGACGTGCAGATGCCCTGCTAAAGGCGTTCTTGTTGCTAGACATGGTGCTAAATACCGGAAACAAAAACACCTTCGGGAAAAACGGTCTCAGCTCTATTATAGATATTACTTTCATTAGCATCTCCCTGATGTAGACAGCCAGCTGGCAGGTGTGTGACCTCTACACTATGATTGAGATCGGACACCCAACCACCCAAAATCTAAGGAGAACGCTCGCAAAACGGGTACAAACGAAAGGGTGGAAGGTCTAAACCTTAGACGAAGAACTATTTAAGCTAAAGATAGACGTCAACAAGAGTTCCGCGGAAGACGCAGATTGACAGACGGAGATGATGGTAAGACACATTAGCAATTCATGCGACGCTTCTATGTGCAGAAGAAAAAGTGGAGCCTACAGAAAATCCGTATACTGGTGGAGTAATGAAATCAATACCCTAAGAAGTGAATGTCATAAAGCGAGGAGGAGCTGCCAAAGGAATCGGGGATCAAAAGAGTAAAGCATGTTGCTTCAAAGAACTTTTTGGAAAAATCGTGGTAGGTGCTTACAAGAGGCGGCAAGGGGCAAATACCGACCTGACTCAAGCTATTGAAAACCGTCGTGGAAACCCTCTTTCCAGTACAGTCACAAGAGAAACTACAGTCTCAAGCAGAGGGACATGTTGAAATAGATGTCACAACAGTCAACGACGTGGATGTGACTCAAGCGGCACAGAGATTTTGTAATTCTAAAGCGCCAGGCCTGGACGGCATTCTAAATAAGGTTTTAAAGATTGCCATTAATCATAATGCGTAGCCATTCGCAGAATTGCTTACACAATGCATTAGGAAAGGTGTTTTCCTGAATATTTGGAAAAGGCTGCGACTTGTCTTGTTACAGAAGCCCAATGAAACAACCGGCTTGGCAAGATACTAGAGTGGATTATCTGTGAACGTTGACGCAATAAAAAAAGTCACTGATATCGCTAACAAGGTAATCGAAGGAAACAGATGGAAGTATGGCACAAAGCGTAGTGGTAAAATTCGATGTACCAAATGCGTTTGAGGCTTATTGGCCTCATGTAATAAGCGCCCTGGAACGTAAGGCAATGTAGTGAAAATTGTATCCAGCTACCTGTCAGATCGACAGTTGCTGTACGATACAGATGAAGGACCGCAAATATATACGGTATCGGGTGAAGTACCACAGGGCTAAGCCCACTGTTGCGGAATGTACTCTGCGACGGTGTGCTGTGCCTTCGACTACCGAAGGAAGTGCAGATCATCGGATACGCGGATGACATTGTGTAAAGTGGTAGCAAGGGAACTGGATCAAATCCAGAACCTATGTAATCAGACGGCATGCAACAAACCTCCAGCTTGCTGGACAAAAAACTGAAGCAGTACTTATTACAAGCTGGAAGAAGCTGGAAGGCATCACCCTTACTACCGACGGCTATAGCATCACGACTAAGCAGTCATTGAACTAGACTTAATTATAAGACGCACATTGAAAAAGTCTGTGAAAAAGCGGCTCGTGTAGCGGCGGCACTAGCGGGGATAATAGCCAACTTCGGGGGATCAAGTTAGAATAGGCGTGTGCTATTGGCCAAGGTGAGCCAATCTATATTGATTTACCCAGCGCTCATATGGGATCAGCACTGCAGAATAAATCCCATGTAAAGAAAGCGAAATCCGTAATTCAGCTCAGTGCCAAAAAATTTTCCTTCTGTGACAGTAGCGGAGAAAACGCGATGCACATCTTTTTCTCCTAACCGAGGTATGGAAATGAAAGAGCAAATTTGGAGAATATAATAGCAGAGCGAGTGACGCCAGATAACATTGTGCGTCACATGATTAAGCCGAAACTGGTGTGGGATCGAATGAGGATGTTATCTGCGATAGTTCTTCGAAACTTAGCAGAAAATAGTGGCTGCGGAGCGAAAGCAGATGGATGAACGAGAGATAGGCCTTAAAGGCATGACTGACGATCCGGATTCCGTAGGCCGTAGACAAGCACTGATGTTGAAGTTAAGGGTTTCGTACGTAGGCGCGTTTTCCCACAAATCCGGATGGGCGTGGTTCCAAATGCGGTGCACCCGTAGCGGACAACTCGAATCGTGAACGTCGTCGTCGAACTTGGATCGGATCTATCCACGGAATGAATTAAGGTAATTTTTATTTATGAATTTTTAAATTTCAATTTTATTCCCAGTGCACCTCATTTCAGTGGTATTTTGGAGGCAGCAGTCAAATCGACTAAGGGTAACCTCAACCGCACCATCAAAAACGCAAAACTAACAGCTCAGGAACTAACAATAGTTGCCAAGCAAATGCGAATTTGTTATGCATTTCGTTCACCATCTACGTCGGAAACACTACCATGCAGGACCAAAGGCTACGAGTACTGATAAGACTGCAGGTTTGGATAGTCAATGCGCGTGATTTAGCAAGCCGCATCGTCTGATCGTGCACACATTGTATACTTTACAAGCCGAAGCGTTTCACAAGGAAGTGACGATAAGCCTGAAGCCTCCTTGAATAAGGATGCAAAGAGTGACCCCGCCAAGGGCAAAGCAAAAGAAGTGAGTAAACAAGATGGTTGGATTGCGGTCAAACGCAAGCCACCGAAAAAGACGCCGCACAAACCGCCACCTCGTCCCGATGCCATAATCATTGAGAGAACCGGTGATATGTTCTACAGCGACATTTTAAGGACGGTCAGAAAAAATTACACACTGCAGAAACAGAATAAAACCGAATGAAAACCTGAGGATGTGTTTCAGTGTCTCGAATACGGGCTGCTTGCGAAAACATGGAATAATCCCTACGATAGAAGCCAGTGTTGTGTCAAGTGTGGAGAAAACGGACATTTTGCAAAGTCATGCGACAAAAAAACGTCGTGTATCGTATGTAAGGGTAAGGTAAGGGAAAACACTGACCACCAAATAGGTAGTAAGAAATGCAATCTATACCAAGAAGCGTGTAAAAATGACAAAAAATGAGAGTCATGCAACTAAACTTGAACCACTTCGAAGCTGCACACGAGCTCCGATTGCGCGAACAAAGCTGCCTTATGGGCATGTGGAGGATAAGCTTTCCAAGATAAGCCGCTGTTAGGGAAAGCTTTCAATACTCGAGCAACAATCTGTGGGATCCACTTTTACAGTTGCTATGTCCCACCAAGAGTATCTCAAAATTATTTTGAAAACATATTAGATGGACTGGTGAGAGAAGCATTAACTACAACAACGAACGTGGTCGCAGGCGATTTCAATGCATGGGCGATGGAGTGAGGTAGCATTTGTACAAAGAGACGTGCACATGCCCTGCTAAAGGCGTTCTTGTTGCTAGACATGGTGCTAAATACCGGAAACAAAAAATACCTTCGGGAAAAACGGTCTCAGCTCTATTATAGATATTACTTTCATTAGCATCTCCCTGATGTAGACAGCCAGCTGGCAGGTGTGTGACCTCTACACTATGATTGAGATCGGACACCCAACCACCCAAAATCTAAGGAGAACGCTCGCAAAACGGGTACAAACGAAAGGGTGGAAGGTCTAAACCTTAGACGAAGAACTATTTAAGCTAAAGATAGACGTCAACAAGAGTTCCGCGGAAGACGCAGATTGACAGACGGAGATGATGGTAAGACACATTAGCAAATCATGCGACGCTTCTATGAGCAGAAGAAAAAGTGGAGCCTACAGATAACCCGTATACTGGTGGAGTAATGAAATCTATACGCTAAGAAGTGAATGTCATAAAGCGAGGAGGAGCTGCCAAAGGAATCGGGGATCAAAAGAGTAAAGCATGTTGCTTCAAAGAACTTTTTGGAAAAATCGTGGTAGATGCTTACAAGAGGCGGCAAGGGGCAAATACCGACCTGACTCAAGCTATTGAAAACCGTCGTGGAAACCCTGTTCCCAGCACAGTCACAAGAGAAACTACAGTCTCAAGCAGAGGGACATGTTGAAATGGATGTCACAACAGTCAACGACGTGGATGTGACTTAAGCGGCACAGAGATATTGTAATGCTAAAGCGCCAGGCCTGAACGGCATTCCAAATAAGGTTTTAAAGATTGCCATTAATCATAATGCGTAACCATTCGAAGAATTGCTTACACAATGCCTTAGAAAAGGTGTTTTCCCGGAAATTTGGAAAAGGCAGCGACTTCTCCTCGATTAGAATCGCCCTTAGAAAGGAGTACCTGGGCCTCTCCGAAAATCAATACAAATTTCGGAAGCGGAAGTCCACCATTTACGCATTAAAAAGGTCACTGATATCGCTAACAAGGTAATCGAAGGAAACAGATGGAAATATGGCACAAAGAAGTACTGCGTAGTGGTAAAATTCGATGTACCAACTGCGTTTGAGGCTTATTGGCCACATGTAATAAGCGCCCTGGAACGTAAGGCAATGTAGTGAAAATTGTATCCAGCTACCTGTCAGATCGACAGTTGCTGTACGATACAGATGAAGGACCGGAAATATATACGGTATCGGGTGAAGTACCACAGGGCTAAGCCCACTGTTACGGAATGTACTCTGCGACGGTGTGCTGTGCCTTCGACTACCGAAGGAAGTGCAGATCATCGGATACGCGGATGACATTGTGGAAAGCGGTAGCAAGGGAACTGGATCAAATCCAGAACCTATGTAATCAGACGGCATGCAACAAACCTCCAGCTTGCTGGACAAAACACTGAAGCAGTACTGATTACAAGCTGGAAGGCATCACCCTTACTACCGACGGCTATAGCATCACGACTAAGCAGTCATTGAACTAGACTTAATTATAAGACGCACATTGAAAAAGTCTGTGAAAAAGCGGCTCGTGTAGCGGCGGCACTAGCGAGGATAATAGCCAACTTCGGGGGATCAAGTTAGAATAGGCGTGTGCTATTGGCCAAGGTGAGCCAATCTATATTGATTTACCCAGCGCTCATATGGGACCAGCACTGCAGAATAAATCCCATGTAAAGAAAGCGAAATCCGTAATTCAGCTCAGTGCCAAAAAATTTTCCTTCTGTGACAGTAGCGGAGAAAACGCGATGCACATCTTTTTCTCCTAACCGAGGTATGGAAATGAAAGAGCAAATTTGGAGAATATAATAGCAGAGCGAGTGACGCCAGATAACATTGTGCGTCACATGATTAAGCCGAAACTGGTGTGGGATCGAATGAGGATGTTGTCTGCGATAGTTCTTCGAAACTGAGCAGGAAATAGTGGCTGCGGAGCGAAAGCAGATGGATGAACGAGAGATAGGCCTTAAAGGCATGACTGACGATCCGGATTCCGTAGGCCGTAGACAAGCACTGATGTTGAAGTTAAGGGTTTCGTACGTAGGCGCGTTTTCCCACAAGTCTGGATGGGCGTGGTTCCAAATGCGGTGCACCCGTAGCTTACAACTCGAATCGTGAACGTCGTCGTCGAACTTGGATCGGATCTATCCACGGAATGAATTAAGGTAATTTTTATTTATGAATTTTTAAATTTCAATTTTATTCCCAGGGCACCTCATTTCAGCGGTATTTTGGAGGCAGCAGTCAAATCGACTAAGGGTAACCTCAACCGCACCATCAAAAACGCAAAACTAACAGCTCAGGAACTAACAATAGTTGCCAAGCAAATGCGAATTTGTTATGCATTTCGTTCACCATCTACATAGTCAATGCGCGTGATTTAGTAAGCCGCATCGTCTGATCGTGCACACATTGTATACTTTACAAGCCGAAGCGTTTCACAAGGAAGTGACGATAAGCCTGAAGCCTCCTTGAATAAGGATGCAAAGAGTGACCCCGCCAAGGGCAAAGCAAAAGAAGTGAGTAAACAAGATGGTTGGATTGCGGTCAAACGCAAGCCACCGAAAAAGACGCCGCACAAACCGCCACCTCGTCCCGATGCCATAATCATTGAGAGAACCGGTGATATGTCCTACAGCGACATTTTAAGGACGGTTTAAAACATGCAATAACCCCTACGATAGAAGCCAGTGTTGTGTCAAGTGTGGAGAAAACGGACGTTTTGCAAAGTCATGCGACAAAAAAACGTCGTGTAGCGTATGTAAGAGTAAGTGAAGGGAAAACACTGACCACCAAATAGTTAGTAAGAAATGCACCCTATACCAAGAACCGTGTAAAACTGACAACAAATGAGAGTCATGCAACTAAATTTGAACCACTGCGAAGCTGCACAGGAGCTCCTTAAACAGACGGTATACGAACAGGAAGTGGAAGTGGCCTCACTCAGTGAACAGTACAAAAACATAAGAATGGGACATAGATCTCCGATTGCACGAACAAAGCTGCCTTATGGGCATGTGGAGGTTAAGCTTTCCAAGACAAGCCGCTGGTAGGAAAATCTTTCTACACTCGAGCAAAATCTGTGGGATCAACTTTTACAGTTGCTATATCCCACCAAGCGTATCTCAAAATGATTTTGCAAAAATATTAGATGGACTGGTGAGAGAAGCGTGGTCGCAGGTGATTTCAATGCATGGGCGATGGAGTGAGGTAGCATTTGTACAAAGAGACGTGCAGATGCCCTGCTAAAGGCGTTCTTGTTGCTAGACATGGTGCTAAATACCGGAAACAAAAACACCTTCGGGAAAACGGTCTCAGCTCTATTATAGATATTACTTTCATTAGCATCTCCCTGATGTAGACAGCCAGCTGGCAGGTGTGTGACCTCTACACTATGATTGAGATCGGACACCCAACCACCCAAAATCTAAGGAGAACGCTCGCAAAACGGGTACAAACGAAAGGGTGGAAGGTCGAAACCTTAGACGAAGAACTATTTAAGCTAAAGATAGACGTCAACAAGAGTTCCGCGGAAGACGCAGATTGACAGACGCAGATAATGGTAAGACACATTAGCAAATCATGCGACGCTTCTATGTGCAGAATAAAAAGTGGAGCCTACAGAAAACCCGTATACTGGTGGAGTAATGAAATCAATACGCTAAGAAGTGAATGTCATAAAGCGAGGAGGAGCTGCCAAAGGAATCGGGGATCAAAAGAGTAAAGCATGTTGCTTCAAAGAACTTTTTGGAAAAATCGTGGTAGATGCTTACAAGAGGCGGCAAGGGGCAAATACCGACCTGACTCAAGCTATTGAAAACCGTCGTGGAAACCCTCTTTCCAGTACAGTCACAAGAGAAACTACAGTCTCAAGCAGAGGGACATGTTGAAATAGATGTCACAACAGTCAACGACGTGGATGTGACTCAAGCGGCACAGAGATTTTGTAATTCTAAAGCGCCAGGCCTGGACGGCATTCTAAATAAGGTTTTAAAGATTGCCATTAATCATAATGCGTAGCCATTCGCAGAATTGCTTACACAATGCATTAGGAAAGGTGTTTTCCTGAATATTTGGAAAAGGCTGCGACTTGTCTTGTTACAGAAGCCAAATGAAACAACCGGCTTGGCAAGATACTAGAGTGGATTATCTGTGAACGTTGACGCAATAAAAAAAGTCACTGATATCGCTAACAAGGTAATCGAAGGAAACAGATGGAAGTATGGCACAAAGAAGTACTGCGTAGTGGTAAAATTCGATGTACCAAATGCGTTTGAGGCTTATTGGCCTCATGTATTAAGCGCCCTGGAACGTAAGGCAACGTAGTGAAAATTGTATCCAGCTACCTGTCAGATCGACAGTTGCTGTACGATACAGATGAAGGACCGAAAATATATACGGTATCGGGTGAAGTACCACAGGGATAAGCCCACTGTTGCGGAATGTACTCTGCGACGGTGTGCTGTGCCTTCGACTACCGAAGGAAGTGCAGATCATCGGATACGCGGATGACATTGTGTAAAGTGGTAGCAAGGGAACTGGATCAAATCCAGAACCTATGTAATCAGACGGCATGCAACAAACCTCCAGCTTGCTGGACAAAAAACTGAAGCAGTACTTATTACAAGCTGGAAGAAGCTGGAAGGCATCACCCTTACTACCGACGGCTATAGCATCACGACTAAGCAGTCATTGAACTAGACTTAATTATAAGACGCACATTGAAAAAGTCTGTGAAAAAGTGGCTCGTGTAGCGGCGGCACTAGCGGGGATAATAGCCAACTTCGGGGGATCAAGTTAGAATAGGCGTGTGCTATTGGCCAAGGTGAGCCAATCTATATTGATTTACCCAGCGCTCATATGGGATCAGCACTGCAGAATAAATCCCATGTAAAGAAAGCGAATTCCGTAATTCAGCTCAGTGCCAAAAAATTTTCCTTCTGTGACAGTAGCGGAGAAAACGCGATGCACATCTTTTTCTCCTAACCGAGGTATGGAAATGAAAGAGCAAATTTGGAGAATATAATAGCAGAGCGAGTGACGCCAGATAACATTGTGCGTCACATGATTAAGCCGAAACTGGTGTGGGATCGAATGAGGATGTTGTCTGCGATAGTTCTTCGAAACTTAGCAGGAAATAGTGGCTGCGGAGCGAAAGCAGATGGATGAACGAGAGATAGGCCTTAAAGGCATGACTGACGATCCGGATTCCGTAGGCCGTAGACAAGCACTGATGTTGAAGTTAAGGGTTTCGTACGTAGGCGCGTTTTCCCACAAGTCTGGATGGGCGTGGTTCCAAATGCGGTGCACCCGTAGCGGACAACTCGAATCGTGAACGTCGTCGTCGAACTTGGATCGGATCTATCCACGGAATGAATTAAGGTAATTTTTATTTATGAATTTTTAAATTTCAATTTTATTCCCAGGGCACCTCATTTCAGCGGTATTTTGGAGGCAGCAGTCAAATCGACTAAGGGTAACCTCAACCGCACCATCAAAAACGCAAAACTAACAGCTCAGGAACTAACAATAGTTGCCAAGCAAATGCGAATTTGTTATGCATTTCGTTCACCATCTACATCGGAAACACTACCATGCAGGACCAAAGGCTACGAGTACTGATAAGACTGCAGGTTTGGATAGTCAATGCGCGTGATTTAGCATCGTCTGATCGTGCACACATTGTATACTTTACAAGCCGAAGCGTTTCACAAGGAAGTGACGATAAGCCTGAAGCCTCCTTGAATAAGGATGCAAAGAGTGACCCCGCCAAGGGCAAAGCAAAAGAAGTGAGTAAACAAGATGGTTGGATTGCGGTCAAACGCAAGCCACCGAAAAAGACGCCGCACAAACCGCCACCTCGTCCCGATGCCATAATCATTGAGAGAACCGGTGATATGTCCTACAGCGACATTTTAAGGACGGTCAGAAAAAATTACACACTGCAGAAACAGAATAAAACCGAATGAAAACCTGAGGATGTGTTTCAGTGTCTCGAATACGGGCTGCTTGCGAAAACATGGAATAACCCCTACGATAGAAGCCAGTTTTGTGTCAAGTGTGGAGAAAACGGACGTTTTGCAAAGTCATGCGACAAAAAACGTTGTGTAGCGTATGTAAGAGTAAGTGAAGGGAAAACACTGACCACCAAATAGTTAGTAAGAAATGCACCCTATACCAAAAACCGTGTAAAAATGACAACAAATGAGAGTCATGCAACTAAATTTGAACCACTGCGAAGCTGCACAGGAGCTCCTTAAACAGACGGTATACGAACAGGAAGTGGAAGTGGCCTCACTCAGTGAACAGTACAAAAACATAAGAATGGGACATAGATCTCCGATTGCACGAACAAAGCTGCCTTATGGGCATGTGGAGGATAAGCTTTCCAAGACAAGCCGCTGTTAGGGAAATCTTTCTACACTCGAGCAAAATCTGTGGGATCAACTTTTACAGTTGCTATATCCCACCAAGCGTATCTCAAAATGATTTTGAAAAAATATTAGATGGGCTGGTGAGAGAAGCGTGGTCGCAGGTGATTTCAATCCATGGGCGATGGAGTGAGGTAGCATTTGTACAAAGAGACGTGCAGATGCCCTGCTAAAGGCGTTCTTGTTGCTAGATATTGTGCTAAATACCGGAAACAAAAACACCTTCGGGAAAAACGGGCTCAGCTTTATTATAGATAAAACTTTCATTAGCATCTCCCTGATGCGGACAGGAAAGTGGCAAGTGTGTGACCTCTACACTATGACTGAGATCGGACACCCAACCACCCAAAATCTAAGGAGAACGCTCGCAAAACGGGTACAAACGAAAGGGTGGAAGGTCGAAACCTTAGACGAAGAACTATTTAAGCTAAAGATAGACGTCAACAAGAGTTCCGCGGAAGACGCAGATTGACAGACGGAGATGATGGTAAGACACATTAGCAAATCATGCGACGCTTCTATGTGCAGAAGAAAAAGTGGAGCCTACAGAAAATCCGTATACTGGTGGAGTAATGAAATCAATACCCTAAGAAGTGAATGTCATAAAGCGAGGAGGAGCTGCCAAAGGAATCGGGGATCAAAAGAGTAAAGCATGTTGCTTCAAAGAACTTTTTGGAAAAATCGTGGTAGATGCTTACAAGAGGCGGCAAGGGGCAAATACCAACCTGACTCAAGCTATTGAAAACCGTCGTGGAAACCCTCTTTCCAGTACAGTCACAAGAGAAACTACAGTCTCAAGCAGAGGGACATGTTGAAATAGATGTCACAACAGTCAACGACGTGGATGTGACTCAAGCGGCACAGAGATTTTGTTATTCTAAAGCGCCAGGCCTGGACGGCATTCTAAATAAGGTTTTAAAGATTGCCATTAATCATAATGCGTAGCCATTCGCAGAATTGCTTACACAATGCATTAGGAAAGGTGTTTTCCTGAATATTTGGAAAAGGCTGCGACTTGTCTTGTTACAGAAGCCCAATGAAACAACCGGCTTGGCAAGATACTAGAGTGGATTATCTGTGAACGTTGACGCAATAAAAAAAGTCACTGATATCGCTAACAAGGTAATCGAAGGAAACAGATGGAAGTATGGCACAAAGAAGTACTGCGTAGTGGTAAAATTCGATGTACCAAATGCGTTTGAGGCTTATTGGCCTCATGTAATAAGCGCCCTGGAACGTAAGGCAACGTAGTGAAAATTGTATCCAGCTACCTGTCAGATCGACAGTTGCTGTACGATACAGATGAAGGACCGAAAATATATACGGTATCGGGTGAAGTACCACAGGGCTAAGCCCACTGTTGCGGAATGTACTCTGCGACGGTGTGCTGTGCCTTCGACTACCGAAGGAAGTGCAGATCATCGGATACGCGGATGACATTGTGCAAAGTGGTAGCAAGGGAACTGGATCAAATCCAGAACCTATGTAATCAGACGGCATGCAACAAACCTCCAGCTTGCTGGACAAAAAACTGAAGCAGTACTGATTACAAGCTGGAAGAAGCTGGAAGGCATCACCCTTACTACCGACGGCTATAGCATCACGACTAAGCAGTCATTGAACTAGACTTAATTATAAGACGCACATTGAAGAAGTCTGTGAAAAAGCGGCTCGTGTAGCGGCGGCACTAGCGAGGATAATAGCCAACTTCGGGGGATCAAGTTAGAATAGGCGTGTGCTATTGACCAAGGTGAGCCAATCTATATTGATTTACCCAGCGCTCATATGGGACCAGCACTGCGGAATAAATCCCATGTAAAAAAATCGAAATTCGTAATTCGGCTCAGTGCCAAAAAATTTTCCTTCTGTGACAGTAGCGGAGAAAACGCGCTGCACATCTTCTCCTAACCGAGGTATGGAAATGAAAGAGCAAATTTGGAGAATATAATAGCAGAGCGAGTGACGCCAGATAACATTGTGCGTCACATGATTAAGCCGAAACTGGTGTGGGATCGAATGAGGATGTTGTCTGCGATAGTTCTTCGAAACTTAGCAGAAAATAGTGGCTGCGGAGCGAAAGCAGATGGATGAACGAGAGATAGGCCTAAAAGGCGTGACTGACGATCCGGATTCCGTAGGCCGTAGACAAGCACTGATGTTGAAGTTAAGGGTTTCGTACGTAGGCGCGTTTTCCCACAAGTCTGGATGGGCGTGGTTCCAAATGCGGTGCACCCGTAGCGGACAACTCGAATCGTGAACGTCGTCGTCGAACTTGGATCGGATCTATCCACGGAATGAATTAAGGTAATTTTTATTTATGAATTTTTAAATTTCAATTTTATTCCCAGGGCACCTCATTTCAGCGGTATTTTGGAGGCAGCAGTCAAATCGACTAAGGGTAACCTCAACCGCACCATCAAAAACGCAAAACTAACAGCTCAGGAACTAACAATAGTTGCCAAGCAAATGCGAATTTGTTATGCATTTCGTTCACCATCTATATCGGAAACACTACCATGCAGGACCAAAGGCTACGAGTACTGATAAGACTGCAGGTTTGGATAGTCAATGCGCGTGATTTAGCAAGCCGCATCGTCTGATCGTGCACACATTGTATACTTTACAAGCCGAAGCGTTTCACAAGGAAGTGACGATAAGCCTGAAGCCTCCTTGAATAAGGATGCAAAGAGTGACCCCGCCAAGGGCAAAGCAAAAGAAGTGAGTAAACAAGATGGTTGGATTGCGGTCAAACGCAAGCCACCGAAAAAGACGCCGCACAAACCGCCACCTCGTCCCGATGCCATAATCATTGAGAGAACCGGTGATATGTCCTACAGCGACATTTTAAGGACGGTCAGAAAAAATTACACACTGCAGAAACAGAATAAAACCGAATGAAAACCTGAGGATGTGTTTCAGTGTCTCGAATACGGGCTGCTTGCGAAAACATGGAATAATCCCTACGATAGAAGCCAGTGTTGTGTCAAGTGTGGAGAAAACGGACATTTTGCAAAGTCATGCGACAAAAAAACGTCGTGTATCGTATGTAAGGGTAAGGTAAGGGAAAACACTGACCACCAAATAGGTAGTAAGAAATGCAATCTATACCAAGAAGCGTGTAAAAATGACAAAAAATGAGAGTCATGCAACTAAACTTGAACCACTTCGAAGCTGCACACGAGCTCCGATTGCGCGAACAAAGCTGCCTTATGGGCATGTGGAGGATAAGCTTTCCAAGATAAGCCGCTGTTAGGGAAAGCTTTCAATACTCGAGCAACAATCTGTGGGATCCACTTTTACAGTTGCTATGTCCCACCAAGAGTATCTCAAAATTATTTTGAAAACATATTAGATGGACTGGTGAGAGAAGCATTAACTACAACAACGAACGTGGTCGCAGGCGATTTCAATGCATGGGCGATGGAGTGAGGTAGCATTTGTACAAAGAGACGTGCACATGCCCTGCTAAAGGCGTTCTTGTTGCTAGACATGGTGCTAAATACCGGAAACAAAAAATACCTTCGGGAAAAACGGTCTCAGCTCTATTATAGATATTACTTTCATTAGCATCTCCCTGATGTAGACAGCCAGCTGGCAGGTGTGTGACCTCTACACTATGATTGAGATCGGACACCCAACCACCCAAAATCTAAGGAGAACGCTCGCAAAACGGGTACAAACGAAAGGGTGGAAGGTCTAAACCTTAGACGAAGAACTATTTAAGCTAAAGATAGACGTCAACAAGAGTTCCGCGGAAGACGCAGATTGACAGACGGAGATGATGGTAAGACACATTAGCAAATCATGCGACGCTTCTATGAGCAGAAGAAAAAGTGGAGCCTACAGATAACCCGTATACTGGTGGAGTAATGAAATCTATACGCTAAGAAGTGAATGTCATAAAGCGAGGAGGAGCTGCCAAAGGAATCGGGGATCAAAAGAGTAAAGCATGTTGCTTCAAAGAACTTTTTGGAAAAATCGTGGTAGATGCTTACAAGAGGCGGCAAGGGGCAAATACCGACCAGACTCAAGCTATTGAAAACCGTCGTGGAAACCCTGTTCCCAGCACAGTCACAAGAGAAACTACAGTCTCAAGCAGAGGGACATGTTGTAATAGATGTCACAACAGTCAACGACGTGGATGTGACTCAAGCGGCACAGAGATTTTGTAATTCTAAAGCGCCAGGCCTGGACGGCATTCCAAATAAGGTTTTAAAGATTGCCATTAATCATAATGCGTAACCATTCGAAGAATTGCTTACACAATGCCTTAGAAAAGGTGTTTTCCCGGAAATTTGGAAAAGGCAGCGACTTCTCCTCGATTAGAATCGCACTTAGAAAGGAGTACCTGGGCCTCTCCGAAAATCAATACAAATTTCGGAAGCGGAAGTCCACCATTTACGCATTAAAAAAGGTCACTGATATCGCTAACAAGGTAATCGAAGGAAACAGATGGAAATATGGCACAAAGAAGTACTGCGTAGTGGTAAAATTCGATGTACCAAATGCGTTTGAGGCTTATTGGCCTCATGTAATAAGCGCCCTGGAACGTAAGGCAATGTAGTGAAAATTGTATCCAGCTACCTGTCAGATCGACAGTTGCTGTACGATACAGATGAAGGACCGGAAATATATACGGTATCGGGTGAAGTACCACAGGGCTAAGCCCACTGTTACGGAATGTACTCTGCGACGGTGTGCTGTGCCTTCGACTACCGAAGGAAGTGCAGATCATCGGATACGCGGATGACATTGTGTAAAGCGGTAGCAAGGGAACTGGATCAAATCCAGAACCTATGTAATCAGACGGCATGCAACAAACCTCCAGCTTGCTGGACAAAAAACTGAAGCAGTACTGATTACAAGCTGGAAGGCATCACCCTTACTACCGACGGCTATAGCATCACGACTAAGCAGTCATTGAACTAGACTTAATTATAAGACGCACATTGAAAAAGTCTGTGAAAAAGCGGCTCGTGTAGCGGCGGCACTAGCGAGGATAATAGCCAACTTCGGGGGATCAAGTTAGAATAGGCGTGTGCTATTGGCCAAGGTGAGCCAATCTATATTGATTTACCCAGCGCTCATATGGGACCAGCACTGCAGAATAAATCCCATGTAAAGAAAGCGAAATCCGTAATTCAGCTCAGTGCCAAAAAATTTTCCTTCTGTGACAGTAGCGGAGAAAACGCGATGCACATCTTTTTCTCCTAACCGAGGTATGGAAATGAAAGAGCAAATTTGGAGAATATAATAGCAGAGCGAGTGACGCCAGATAACATTGTGCGTCACATGATTAAGCCGAAACTGGTGTGGGATCGAATGAGGATGTTGTCTGCGATAGTTCTTCGAAACTGAGCAGGAAATAGTGGCTGCGGAGCGAAAGCAGATGGATGAACGAGAGATAGGCCTTAAAGGCATGACTGACGATCCGGATTCCGTAGGCCGTAGACAAGCACTGATGTTGAAGTTAAGGGTTTCGTACGTAGGCGCGTTTTCCCACAAGTCTGGATGGGCGTGGTTCCAAATGCGGTGCACCCGTAGCGGACAACTCGAATCGTGAACGTCGTCGTCGAACTTGGATCGGATCTATCCACGGAATGAATTAAGGTAATTTTTATTTATGAATTTTTAAATTTCAATTTTATTCCCAGGGCACCTCATTTCAGCGGTATTTTGGAGGCAGCAGTCAAATCAACTAAGGGTAACCTCAACCGCACCATCAAAAACGCAAAACTAACAGCTCAGGAACTAACAATAGTTGCCAAGCAAATGCGAATTTGTTATGCATTTCGTTCACCATCTACATAGTCAATGCGCGTGATTTAGTAAGCCGCATCGTCTGATCGTGCACACATTGTATACTTTACAAGCCGAAGCGTTTCACAAGGAAGTGACGATAAGCCTGAAGCCTCCTTGAATAAGGATGCAAAGAGTGACCCCGCCAAGGGCAAAGCAAAAGAAGTGAGTAAACAAGATGGTTGGATTGCGGTCAAACGCAAGCCACCGAAAAAGACGCCGCACAAACCGCCACCTCGTCCCGATGCCATAATCATTGAGAGAACCGGTGATATGTCCTACAGCGACATTTTAAGGACGGTTTAAAACATGCAATAACCCCTACGATAGAAGCCAGTGTTGTGTCAAGTGTGGAGAAAACGGACGTTTTGCAAAGTCATGCGACAAAAAAACGTCGTGTAGCGTATGTAAGAGTAAGTGAAGGGAAAACACTGACCACCAAATAGTTAGTAAGAAATGCACCCTATACCAAGAACCGTGTAAAACTGACAACAAATGAGAGTCATGCAACTAAATTTGAACCACTGCGAAGCTGCACAAGAGCTCCTTAAACAGACGGTATACGAACAGGAAGTGGAAGTGGCCTCACTCAGTGAACAGTACAAAAACATAAGAATGGGACATAGATCTCCGACTGCACGAACAAAGCTGCCTTATGGGCATGTGGAGGATAAGCTTTCCAAGACAAGCCGCTGGTAGGGAAATCTTTCTACACTCGAGCAAAATCTGTGGGATCAACTTTTACAGTTGCTATATCCCACCAAGCGTATCTCAAAATGATTTTGCAAAAATATTAGATGGACTGGTGAGAGAAGCGTGGTCGCAGGTGATTTCAATGCATGGGCGAAGGAGTGAGGTAGCATTTGTACAAAGAGACGTGCAGATGCCCTGCTAAAGGCGTTCTTGTTGCTAGACATGGTGCTAAATACCGGAAACAAAAACACCTTCGGGAAAACGGTCTCAGCTCTATTATAGATATTACTTTCATTAGCATCTCCCTGATGTAGACAGCCAGCTGGCAGGTGTGTGACCTCTACACTATGATTGAGATCGGACACCCAACCACCCAAAATCTAAGGAGAACGCTCGCAAAACGGGTACAAACGAAAGGGTGGAAGGTCGAAACCTTAGACGAAGAACTATTTAAGCTAAAGATAGACGTCAACAAGAGTTCCGCGGAAGACGCAGATTGACAGACGCAGATAATGGTAAGACACATTAGCAAATCATGCGACGCTTCTATGTGCAGAATAAAAAGTGGAGCCTACAGAAAACCCGTATACTGGTGGAGTAATGAAATCAATACGCTAAGAAGTGAATGTCATAAAGCGAGGAGGAGCTGCCAAAGGAATCGGGGATCAAAAGAGTAAAGCATGTTGCTTCAAAGAACTTTTTGGAAAAATCGTGGTAGATGCTTACAAGAGGCGGCAAGGGGCAAATACCGACCTGACTCAAGCTATTGAAAACCGTCGTGGAAACTCTCTTTCCAGTACAGTCACAAGAGAAACTACAGTCTCAAGCAGAGGGACATGTTGAAATAGATGTCACAACAGTCAACGACGTGGATGTGACTCAAGCGGCACAGAGATTTTGTAATTCTAAAGCGCCAGGCCTGGACGGCATTCTAAATAAGGTTTTAAAGATTGCCATTAATCATAATGCGTAGCCATTCGCAGAATTGCTTACACAATGCATTAGGAAAGGTGTTTTCCTGAATATTTGGAAAATGCTGCGACTTGTCTTGTTACAGAAGCCCAATGAAACAACCGGCTTGGCAAGATACTAGAGTGGATTATCTGTGAACGTTGACGCAATAAAAAAAGTCACTGATATCGCTAACAAGGTAATCGAAGGAAACAGATGGAAGTATGGCACAAAGAAGTACTGCGTAGTGGTAAAATTCGATGTACCAAATGCGTTTGAGGCTTATTGGCCTCATGTATTAAGCGCCCTGGAACGTAAGGCAACGTAGTGAAAATTGTATCCAGCTACCTGTCAGATCGACAGTTGCTGTACGATACAGATGAAGGACCGAAAATATATACGGTATCGGGTGAAGTACCACAGGGCTAAGCCCACTGTTGCGGAATGTACTCTGCGACGGTGTGCTGTGCCTTCGACTACCGAAGGAAGTGCAGATCATCGGATACGCGGATGACATTGTGTAAAGTGGTAGCAAGGGAACTGGATCAAATCCAGAACCTATGTAATCAGACGGCATGCAACAAACCTCCAGCTTGCTGGACAAAAAACTGAAGCAGTACTTATTACAAGCTGGAAGAAGCTGGAAGGCATCACCCTTACTACCGACGGCTATAGCATCACGACTAAGCAGTCATTGAACTAGACTTAATTATAAGACGCACATTGAAAAAGTCTGTGAAAAAGTGGCTCGTGTAGCGGCGGCACTAGCGGGGATAATAGCCAACTTCGGGGGATCAAGTTAGAATAGGCGTGTGCTATTGGCCAAGGTGAGCCAATCTATATTGATTTACCCAGCGCTCATATGGGATCAGCACTGCAGAATAAATCCCATGTAAAGAAAGCGAAATCCGTAATTCAGCTCAGTGCCAAAAAATTTTCCTTCTGTGACAGTAGCGGAGAAAACGCGATGCACATCTTTTTCTCCTAACCGAGGTATGGAAATGAAAGAGCAAATTTGGAGAATATAATAGCAGAGCGAGTGACGCCAGATAACATTGTGCGTCACATGATTAAGCCGAAACTGGTGTGGGATCGAATGAGGATGTTGTCTGCGATAGTTCTTCGAAACTTAGCAGGAAATAGTGGCTGCGGAGCGAAAGCAGTTGGATGAACGAGAGATAGGCCTTAAAGGCATGACTGACGATCCGGATTCCGTAGGCCGTAGACAAGCACTGATGTTGAAGTTAAGGGTTTCGTACGTAGGCGCGTTTTCCCACAAGTCTGGATGGGCGTGGTTCCAAATGCGGTGCACCCGTAGCGGACAACTCGAATCGTGAACGTCGTCGTCGAACTTGGATCGGATCTATCCACGGAATGAATTAAGGTAATTTTTATTTATGAATTTTTAAATTTCAATTTTATTCCCACGGCACCTCATTTCAGCGGTATTTTGGAGGCAGCAGTCAAATCGACTAAGGGTAACCTCAACCGCACCATCAAAAACGCAAAACTAACAGCTCAGGAACTAACAATAGTTGCCAAGCAAATGCGAATTTGTTATGCATTTCGTTCACCATCTACATCGGAAACACTACCATGCAGGACCAAAGGCTACGAGTACTGATAAGACTGCAGGTTTGGATAGTCAATGCGCGTGATTTAGCATCGTCTGATCGTGCACACATTGTATACTTTACAAGCCGAAGCGTTTCACAAGGAAGTGACGATAAGCCTGAAGCCTCCTTGAATAAGGATGCAAAGAGTGACCCCGCCAAGGGCAAAGCAAAAAAAGTGAGTAAACAAGATGGTTGGATTGCGGTCAAACGCAAGCCACCGAAAAAGACGCCGCACAAACCGCCACCTCGTCCCGATGCCATAATCATTGAGAGAACCGGTGATATGTCCTACAGCGACATTTTAAGGACGGTCTGAAAAAATTACACACTGCAGAAACAGAATAAGACCGAATGAAAACCTGAGGATGTGTTTCAGTGTCTCGAATACGGGCTGCTTGCGAAAACATGGAATAACCCCTACGATAGAAGCCAGTTTTGTGTCAAGTGTGGAGAAAACGGACGTTTTGCAAAGTCATGCGACAAAAAACGTTGTGTAGCGTATGTAAGAGTAAGTGAAGGGAAAACACTGACCACCAAATAGTTAGTAAGAAATGCACCCTATACCAAGAACCGTGTAAAAATGACAACAAATGAGAGTCATGCAACTAAATTTGAACCACTGCGAAGCTGCACAGGAGCTCCTTAAACAGACGGTATACGAACAGGAAGTGGAAGTGGCCTCACTCAGTGAACAGTACAAAAACATAAGAATGGGACATGGATCTCCGATTGCACGAACAAAGCTGCCTTATGGGCATGTGGAGGATAAGCTTTCCAAGACAAGCCGCTGTTAGGGAAATCTTTCTACACTCGAGCAAAATCTGTGGGATCAACTTTTACAGTTGCTATATCCCACCAAGCGTATCTCAAAATGATTTTGAAAAAATATTAGATGGGCTGGTGAGAGAAGCGTGGTCGCAGGTGATTTCAATCCATGGGCGATGGAGTGAGGTAGCATTTGTACAAAGAGACGTGCAGATGCCCTGCTAAAGGCGTTCTTGTTGCTAGATATTGTGCTAAATACCGGAAACAAAAACACCTTCGGGAAAAACGGGCTCAGCTTTATTATAGATAAAACTTTCATTAGCATCTCCCTGATGCGGACAGGAAAGTGGCAAGTGTGTGACCTCTACACTATGACTGAGATCGGACACCCAACCACCCAAAATCTAAGGAGAACGCTCGCAAAACGGGTACAAACGAAAGGGTGGAAGGTCGAAACCTTAGACGAAGAACTATTTAAGCTAAAGATAGACATCAACAAGAGTTCCGCGGAAGACGCAGATTGACAGACGGAGATGACGGTAAGACACATTAGCAAATCATGCGACGCTTCTATGTGCAGAAGAAAAAGTGGAGCCTACAGAAAATCCGTATACTGGTGGAGTAATGAAATCAATACCCTAAGAAGTGAATGTCATAAAGCGAGGAGGAGCTGCCAAAGGAATCGGGGATCAAAAGAGTAAAGCATGTTGCTTCAAAGAACTTTTTGGAAAAATCGTGGTAGATGCTTACAAGAGGCGGCAAGGGGCAAATACCGACCTGACTCAAGCTATTGAAAACCGTCGTGGAAACCCTCTTTCCAGCACAGTCACAAGAGAAACTACAGTCTCAAGCAGAGGGACATGTTGAAATAGATATCACAACAGTCAACGACGTGGATGTGATTCAAGCGGCACAGAGATTTTGTAATTCTAAAGCGCCAGTCCTGGACGGTTGGGTAAGGTTTTAGAGATTGGAAACCGTCGTGGAAACCCTCTTTCCAGCACAGTCACAAGAGAAACTACAGTCTCAAGCAGAGGGACGGCATTCTAAATAAGGTTTTAAAGATTGCCATTAATCATAATGCGTAGCCATTCGCAGAATTGCTTACACAATGCATTAGGAAAGGTGTTTTCCTGAATATTTGGAAAAGGCTGCGACTTGTCTTGTTACAGAAGCCCAATGAAACAACCGGCTTGGCAAGATACTAGAGTGGATTATCTGTGAACGTTGACGCAATAAAAAAAGTCACTGATATCGCTAACAAGGTAATCGAAGGAAACAGATGGAAGTATGGCACAAAGAAGTACTGCGTAGTGGTAAAATTCGATGTACCAAATGCGTTTGAGGCTTATTGGCCTCATGTATTAAGCGCCCTGGAACGTAAGGCAACGTAGTGAAAATTGTATCCAGCTACCTGTCAGATCGACAGTTGCTGTACGATACAGGTGAAGGACCGAAAATATATACGGTATCGGGTGAAGTACCACAGGGCTAAGCCCACTGTTGCGGAATGTACTCTGCGACGGTGTGCTGTGCCTTCGACTACCGAAGGAAGTGCAGATCATCAGATACGCGGATGACATTGTGTAAAGTGGTAGCAAGGGAACTGGATCAAATCCAGAACCTAGCGCTCATATGGGATCAGCACTGCAGAATAAATCCCATGTAAAGAAAGCGAAATCCGTAATTCAGCTCAGTGCCAAAAAATTTTTCTTCTGTGACAGTAGCGGAGAAAACGCGATACACATCTTTTTCTCCTAACCGAGGTATGGAAATGAAAGAGCAAATTTGGAGAATATAATAGCAGAGCGAGTGACGCCAGATAACATTGTGCGTCACATGATTAAGCCGAAACTGGTGTGGGATCGAATGAGGATGTTGTCTGCGATAGTTCTTCGAAACTTAGCAGGAAATAGTGGCTGCGGAGCGAAAGCAGATGGATGAACGAGAGATAGGCCTTAAAGGCATGACTGACGATCCGGATTCCGTAGGCCGTAGACAAGCACTGATGTTGAAGTTAAGGGTTTCGTACGTAGGCGCGTTTTCCCACAAGTCTGGATGGGCGTGGTTCCAAATGCGGTGCACCCGTAGCGGACAACTCGAATCGTGAACGTCGTCGTCGAACTTGGATCGGATCTATCCACGGAATGAATTAAGGTAATTTTTATTTATGAATTTTTAAATTTCAATTTTATTCCCACGGCACCTCATTTCAGCGGTATTTTGGAGGCAGCAGTCAAATCGACTAAGGGTAACCTCAACCGCACCATCAAAAACGCAAAACTAACAGCTCAGGAACTAACAATAGTTGCCAAGCAAATGCGAATTTGTTATGCATTTCGTTCACCATCTACATCGGAAACACTACCATGCAGGACCAAAGGCTACGAGTACTGATAAGACTGCAGGTTTGGATAGTCAATGCGCGTGATTTAGCATCGTCTGATCGTGCACACATTGTATACTTTACAAGCCGAAGCGTTTCACAAGGAAGCGACGATAAGCCTGAAGCCTCCTTGAATAAGGATGCAAAGAGTGACCCCGCCAAGGGCAAAGCAAAAGAAGTGAGTAAACAAGATGGTTGGATTGCGGTCAAACGCAAGCCACCGAAAAAGACGCCGCACAAACCGCCACCTCGTCCCGATGCCATAATCATTGAGAGAACCGGTGATATGTCCTACAGCGACATTTTAAGGACGGTCTGAAAAAATTACACACTGCAGAAACAGAATAAGACCGAATGAAAACCTGAGGATGTGTTTCAGTGTCTCGAATACGGGCTGCTTGCGAAAACATGGAATAACCCCTACGATAGAAGCCAGTTTTGTGTCAAGTGTGGAGAAAACGGACGTTTTGCAAAGTCATGCGACAAAAAACGTTGTGTAGCGTATGTAAGAGTAAGTGAAGGGAAAACACTGACCACCAAATAGTTAGTAAGAAATGCACCCTATACCAAGAACCGTGTAAAAATGACAACAAATGAGAGTCATGCAACTAAATTTGAACCACTACGAAGCTGCACAGGAGCTCCTTAAACAGACGGTATACGAACAGGAAGTGGAAGTGGCCTCACTCAGTGAACAGTACAAAAACATAAGAATGGGACATGGATCTCCGATTGCACGAACAAAGCTGCCTTATGGGCATGTAGAGGATAAGCTTTCCAAGACAAGCCGCTGTTAGGGAAATCTTTCTACACTCGAGCAAAATCTGTGGGATCAACTTTTACAGTTGCTATATCCCACCAAGCGTATCTCAAAATGATTTTGAAAAAATATTAGATGGGCTGGTGAGAGAAGCGTGGTCGCAGTTGATTTCAATCCATGGGCGATGGAGTGAGGTAGCATTTGTACAAAGAGACGTGCAGATGCCCTGCTAAAGGCGTTCTTGTTGCTAGATATTGTGCTAAATACCGGAAACAAAAACACCTTCGGGAAAAACGGGCTCAGCTTTATTATAGATAAAACTTTCATTAGCATCTCCCTGATGCGGACAGGAAAGTGGCAAGTGTGTGACCTCTACACTATGACTGAGATCGGACACCCAACCAACCAAAATCTAAGGAGAACGCTCGCAAAACGGGTACAAACGAAAGGGTGGAAGGTCGAAACCTTAGACGAAGAACTATTTAAGCTAAAGATAGACGTCAACAAGAGTTCCGCGGAAGACGCAGATTGACAGACGGAGATGACGGTAAGACACATTAGCAAATCATGCGACGCTTCTATGTGCAGAAGAAAAAGTGGAGCCTACAGAAAATCCGTATACTGGTGGAGTAATGAAATCAATACCCTAAGAAGTGAATGTCATAAAGCGAGGAGGAGCTGCCAAAGGAATCGGGGATCAAAAGAGTAAAGCATGTTGCTTCAAAGAACTTTTTGGAAAAATCGTGGTAGATGCTTACAAGAGGCGGCAAGGGGCAAATACCGACCTGACTCAAGCTATTGAAAACCGTCGCGGAAACCCTCTTTCCAGCACAGTCACAAGAGAAACTACAGTCTCAAGCAGAGGGACATGTTGAAATAGATATCACAACAGTCAACGACGTGGATGTGATTCAAGCGGCACAGAGATTTTGTAATTCTAAAGCGCCAGTCCTGGACGGCTGGGTAAGGTTTTAGAGATTGGAAACCGTCGTGGAAACCCTCTTTCCAGCACAGTCACAAGAGAAACTACAGTCTCAAGCAGAGGGACGGCATTCTAAATAAGGTTTTAAAGATTGCCATTAATCATAATGCGTAGCCATTCGCAGAATTGCTTACACAATGCATTAGGAAAGGTGTTTTCCTGAATATTTGGAAAAGGCTGCGACTTGTCTTGTTACAGAAGCCCAATGAAACAACCGGCTTGGCAAGATACTAGAGTGGATTATCTGTGAACGTTGACGCAATAAAAAAAGTCACTGATATCGCTAACAAGGTAATCGAAGGAAACAGATGGAAGTATGGCACAAAGAAGTACTGCGTAGTGGTAAAATTCGATGTACCAAATGCGTTTGAGACTTATTGGCCTCATGTATTAAGCGCCCTGGAACGTAAGGCAACGTAGTGAAAATTGTATCCTGTCAGATCGACAGTTGCTGTACGATACAGATGAAGGACCGAAAATATATACGGTATCGGGTGAAGTACCACAGGGCTAAGCCCACTGTTGCGGAATGTACTCTGCGACGGTGTGCTGTGCCTTCGACTACCGAAGGAAGTGCAGATCATCGGATACGCGGATGACATTGTGTAAAGTGGTAGCAAGGGAACTGGATCAAATCCAGAACCTATGTAATCAGACGGCATGCAACAAACCTCCAGCTTGCTGGACAAAAAACTGAAGCAGTACTTATTACAAGCTGGAAGAAGCTGGAAGGCATCACCCTTACTACCGACGGCTATAGCATCACGACTAAGCAGTCATTGAACTAGACTTAATTATAAGACGCACATTGAAAAAGTCTGTGAAAAAGCGGCTCGTGTAGCGGCGGCACTAGCGGGGATAATAGCCAACTTCGGGGGATCAAGTTAGAATAGGCGTGTGCTATTGGCCAAGGTGAGCCAATCTATATTGATTTACCCAGCGCTCATATGGGATCAGCACTGCAGAATAAATCCCATGTAAAGAAAGCGAAATCCGTAATTCAGCTCAGTGCCAAAAAATTTTCCTTCTGTGACAGTAGCGGAGAAAACGCGATACACATCTTTTTCTCCTAACCGGATATGGAAATGAAAGAGCAAATTTGGAGAATATAATAGCAGAGCGAGTGACGCCAGATAACATTGTGCGTCACATGATTAAGCCGAAACTGGTGTGGGATCGAATGAGGATGTTGTCTGCGATAGTTCTTCGAAACTTAGCAGGAAATAGTGGCTGCGGAGCGAAAGCAGATGGATGAACGAGAGATAGGCCTTAAAGGCATGACTGACGATCCGGATTCCGTAGGCCGTAGACAAGCACTGATGTTGAAGTTAAGGGTTTCGTACGTAGGCGCGTTTTCCCACAAGTCTGGATGGGCGTGGTTCCAAATGCGGTGCACCCGTAGCGGACAACTCGAATCGTGAACGTCGTCGTCGAACTTGGATCGGATCTATCCACGGAATGAATTAAGGTAATTTTTATTTATGAATTTTTAAATTTCAATTTTATTCCCAGGGCACCTCATTTCAGCGGTATTTTGGAGGCAGCAGTCAAATCGACTAAGGGTAACCTCAACCGCACCATCAAAAACGCAAAACTAACAGCTCAGGAACTAACAATAGTTGCCAAGCAAATGCGAATTTGTTATGCATTTCGTTCACCATCTACATCGGAAACACTACCATGCAGGACCAAAGGCTACGAGTACTGATAAGACTGCAGGTTTGGATAGTCAATGCGCGTGATTTAGCATCGTCTGATCGTGCACACATTGTATACTTTACAAGCCGAAGCGTTTCACAAGGAAGTGACGATAAGCCTGAAGCCTCCTTGAATAAGGATGCAAAGAGTGACCCCGCCAAGGGCAAAGCAAAAGAAGTGAGTAAACAAGATGGTTGGATTGCGGTCAAACGCAAGCCACCGAAAAAGACGCCGCACAAACCGCCACCTCGTCCCGATGCCATAATCATTGAGAGAACCGGTGATATGTCCTACAGCGACATTTTAAGGACGGTCTGAAAAAATTACACACTGCAGAAACAGAATAAGACCGAATGAAAACCTGAGGATGTGTTTCAGTGTCTCGAATACGGGCTGCTTGCGAAAACATGGAATAACCCCTACGATAGAAGCCAGTTTTGTGTCAAGTGTGGAGAAAACGGACGTTTTGCAAAGTCATGCGACAAAAAACGTTGTGTAGCGTATGTAAGAGTAAGTGAAGGGAAAACACTGACCACCAAATAGTTAGTAAGAAATGCACCCTATACCAAGAACCGTGTAAAAATGACAACAAATGAGAGTCATGCAACTAAATTTGAACCACTGCGAAGCTGCACAGGAGCTCCTTAAACAGACGGTATACGAACAGGAAGTGGAAGTGGCCTCACTCAGTGAACAGTACAAAAACATAAGAATGGGACATGGATCTCCGATTGCACGAACAAAGCTGCCTTATGGGCATGTAGAGGATAAGCTTTCCAAGACAAGCCGCTGTTAGGGAAATCTTTCTACACTCGAGCAAAATCTGTGGGATCAACTTTTACAGTTGCTATATCCCACCAAGCGTATCTCAAAATGATTTTGAAAAAATATTAGATGGGCTGGTGAGAGAAGCGTGGTCGCAGTTGATTTCAATCCATGGGCGATGGAGTGAGGTAGCATTTTTACAAAGAGACGTGCAGATGCCCTGCTAAAGGCGTTCTTGTTGCTAGATATTGTGCTAAATACCGGAAACAAAAACACCTTCGGGAAAAACGGGCTCAGCTTTATTATAGATAAAACTTTCATTAGCATCTCCCTGATGCGGACAGGAAAGTGGCAAGTGTGTGACCTCTACACTATGACTGAGATCGGACACCCAACCACCCAAAATCTAAGGAGAACGCTCGCAAAACGGGTACAAACGAAAGGGTGGAAGGTCGAAACCTTAGACGAAGAACTATTTAAGCTAAAGATAGACGTCAACAAGAGTTCCGCGGAAGACGCAGATTGACAGACGGAGATGACGGTAAGACACATTAGCAAATCATGCGACGCTTCTATGTGCAGAAGAAAAAGTGGAGCCTACAGAAAATCCGTATACTGGTGGAGTAATGAAATCAATACCCTAAGAAGTGAATGTCATAAAGCGAGGAGGAGCTGCCAAAGGAATCGGGGATCAAAAGAGTAAAGCATGTTGCTTCAAAGAACTTTTTGGAAAAATCGTGGTAGATGCTTACAAGAGGCGGCAAGGGGCAAATACCGACCTGACTCAAGCTATTGAAAACCGTCGCGGAAACCCTCTTTCCAGCACAGTCACAAGAGAAACTACAGTCTCAAGCAGAGGGACATGTTGAAATAGATATCACAACAGTCAACGACGTGGATGTGATTCAAGCGGCACAGAGATTTTGTAATTCTAAAGCGCCAGTCCTGGACGGCTGGGTAAGGTTTTAGAGATTGGAAACCGTCGTGGAAACCCTCTTTCCAGCACAGTCACAAGAGAAACTACAGTCTCAAGCAGAGGGACGGCATTCTAAATAAGGTTTTAAAGATTGCCATTAATCATAATGCGTAGCCATTCGCAGAATTGCTTACACAATGCATTAGGAAAGGTGTTTTCCTGAATATTTGGAAAAGGCTGCGACTTGTCTTGTTACAGAAGCCCAATGAAACAACCGGCTTGGCAAGATACTAGAGTGGATTATCTGTGAACGTTGACGCAATAAAAAAAGTCACTGATATCGCTAACAAGGTAATCGAAGGAAACAGATGGAAGTATGGCACAAAGAAGTACTGCGTAGTGGTAAAATTCGAGGTACCAAATGCGTTTGAGGCTTATTGGCCTCATGTAATAAGCGCCCTGGAACGTAAGGCAACGTAGTGAAAATTGTATCCAGCTACCTGTCAGATCGACAGTTGCTGTACGATACAGATGAAGGACCGAAAATATATACGGTATCGGGTGAAGTACCACAGGGCTAAGCCCACTGTTGCGGAATGTACTCTGCGACGGTGTGCTGTGCCTTCGACTACCGAAGGAAGTGCAGATCATCGGATACGCGGATGACATTGTGCAAAGTGGTAGCAAGGGAACTGGATCAAATCCAGAACCTATGTAATCAGACGGCATGCAACAAACCTCCAGCTTGCTGGACAAAAAACTGAAGCAGTACTGATTACAAGCTGGAAGAAGCTGGAAGGCATCACCCTTACTACCGACGGCTATAGCATCACGACTAAGCAGTCATTGAACTAGACTTAATTATAAGACGCACATTGAAGAAGTCTGTGAAAAAGCGGCTCGTGTAGCGGCGGCACTAGCGAGGATAATAGCCAACTTCGGGGGATCAAGTTAGAATAGGCGTCCTTGGCCAATAGGGTGAGCCAATCTATATTGATTTACCCAGCGCTCATATGGGACCAGCACTGCGGAATAAATCCCATGTAAAAAAATCGAAATCCGTAATTCGGCTCAGTGCCAAAAAATTTTCCTTATGTGACAGTAGCGGAGAAAACGCGCTGCACATCTTCTCCTAACCGAGGTAAGGAAATGAAAGAGCAAATTTGGAGAATATAATAGCAGAGCGAGTGACGCCAGATAACATTGTGCGTCACATGATTAAGCCGAAACTGGTGTGGGATCGAATGAGGATGTTGTCTGCGATAGTTCTTCGAAACTTAGCAGAAAATAGTGGCTGCGGAGCGAAAGCAGATGGATGAACGAGAGATAGGCCTAAAAGGCGTGACTGACGAGCCGGATTCCGTAGGCCGTAGACAAGCACTGATGTTGAAGTTAAGGGTTTCGTACGTAGGCGCGTTTTCCCACAAGTCTGGATGGGCGTGGTTCCAAATGCGGTGCACCCGTAGCGGACAACTCGAATCGTGAACGTCGTCGTCGAACTTGGATCGGATCTATCCACGGAATGAATTAAGGTAATTTTTATTTATGAATTTTTAAATTCAATTTTATTCCCACGGCACCTCATTTCAGCGGTATTTTGGAGGCAGCAGTCAAATCGACTAAGGGTAACCTCAACCGCACCATCAAAAACGCAAAACTAACAGCTCAGGAACTAACAATAGTTGCCAAGCAAATGCGAATTTGTTATGCATTTCGTTCACCATCTACATCGGAAACACTACCATGCAGGACCAAAGGCTACGAGTACTGATAAGACTGCAGGTTTGGATAGTCAATGCGCGTGATTTAGCATCGTCTGATCGTGCACACATTGTATACTTTACGAGCCGAAGCGTTTCACAAGGAAGTGACGATAAGCCTGAAGCCTCCTTGAATAAGGATGCAAAGAGTGACCCCGCCAAGGGCAAAGCAAAAGAAGTGAGTAAACAAGATGGTTGGATTGCGGTCAAACGCAAGCCACCGAAAAAGACGCCGCACAAACCGCCACCTCGTCCCGATGCCATAATCATTGAGAGAACCGGTGATATGTCCTACAGCGACATTTTAAGGACGGTCTGAAAAAATTACACACTGCAGAAACAGAATAAGACCGAATGAAAACCTGAGGATGTGTTTCAGTGTCTCGAATACGGGCTGCTTGCGAAAACATGCAATAACCCCTACGATAGAAGCCAGTGTTGTGTCAAGTGTGGAGAAAACGGACGTTTTGCAAAGTCATGCGACAAAAAAACGTCGTGTAGCGTATGTAAGAGTAAGTGAAGGGAAAACACTGACCACCATATAGTTAGTAAGAAATGCACCCTATACCAAGAACCGTGTAAAAATGACAACAAATGAGAGTCATGCAACTAAATTTGAACCACTGCGAAGCTGCACAGGAGCTCCTTAAACAGACGGTATACGAACAGGAAGTGGAAGTGGCCTCACTCAGTGAACAGTACAAAAACATAAGAATGGGACATAGATCTCCGATTGCACGAACAAAGCTGCCTTATGGGCATGTGGAGGATAAGCTTTCCAAGACAAGCCGCTGGTAGGGAAATCTTTCTACACTCGAGCAAAATCTGTGGGATCAACTTTTACAGTTGCTATATCCCACCAAGCGTATCTCAAAATGATTTTGCAAAAATATTAGATGGACTGGTGAGAGAAGCGTGGTCGCAGGTGATTTCAATGCATGGGCGATGGAGTGAGATAGCATTTGTACAAAGAGACGTGCAGATGCCCTGCTAAAGGCGTTCTTGTTGCTAGACATGGTGCTAAATACCGGAAACAAAAACACCTTCGGGAAAAACGGTCTCAGCTCTATTATAGATATTACTTTTATTAGCATTTCCCTGATGTAGACAGCCAGCTGGCAGGTGTGTGACCTCTACACTATGATTGAGATCGGACACCCAACCACCCAAAATCTAAGGAGAACGCTCGCAAAACGGGTACAAACGAAAGGGTGGAAGGTCGAAACCTTAGACGAAGAACTATTTAAGCTAAAGATAGACGTCAACAAGAGTTCCGCGGAAGACGCAGATTGAAAGACGGAGATAATGGTAAGACACATTAGCAAATCATGCGACGCTTCTATGTGCAGAAGAAAAAGTGGAGCCTACAGAAAAGCCGTATACTGGTGGAGTAATGAAATCAATACGCTAAGAAGTGAATGTCATAAAGCGAGGAGGAGCTGCCAAAGGAATCGGGGATCAAAAGAGTAAAGCATGTTGCTTCAAAGAACTTTTTGGAAAAATCGTGGTAGATGCTTACAAGAGGCGGCAAGGGGCAAATACCGACCTGACTCAAGCTATTGAAAACCGTCGTGGAAACCCTCTTTCCAGTACAGTCACAAGAGAAACTACAGTCTCAAGCAGAGGGACATGTTGTAATAGATGTCACAACAGTCAACGACGTGGATGTGACTCAAGCGGCACAGAGATTTTGTAATTCTAAAGCGCCAGGCCTGGACGGCATTCTAAATAAGGTTTTAAAGATTGCCATTAATCATAATGCGTAGCCATTCGCAGAATTGCTTACACAATGCATTAGGAAAGGTGTTTTCCTGAATATTTGGAAAAGGCTGCGATTTGTCTTGTTACAGAAGCCCAATGAAACAACCGGCTTGGCAAGATACTAGAGTGGATTATCTGTGAACGTTGACGCAATAAAAAAAGTCACTGATATCGCTAACAAGGTAATCGAAGGAAACAGATGGAAGTATGGCACAAAGAAGTACTGCGTAGTGGTAAAATTCGATGTACCAAATGCGTTTGAGGCTTATTGGCCTCATGTATTAAGCGCCCTGGAACGTAAGGCAACATAGTGAAAATTGTATCCAGCTACCTGTCAGATCGACAGTTGCTGTACGATACAGATGAAGGACCGAAAATATATACGGTATCGGGTGAAGTACCACAGGGCTAAGCCCACTGTTGCGGAATGTACTCTGCGACGGTGTGCTGTGCCTTCGACTACCGAAGGAAGTGCAGATCATCGGATACGCGGATGACATTGTGTAAAGTGGTAGCAAGGGAACTGGATCAAATCCAGAACCTATGTAATCAGACGGCATGCAACAAACCTCCAGCTTGCTGGACAAAAAACTGAAGCAGTACTTATTACAAGCTGGAAGAAGCTGGAAGGCATCACCCTTACTACCGACGGCTATAGCATCACGACTAAGCAGTCATTGAACTAGACTTAATTATAAGACGCACATTGAAAAAGTCTGTGAAAAAGCGGCTCGTGTAGCGGCGGCACTAGCGGGGATAATAGCCAACTTCGGGGGATCAAGTTAAAATAGGCGTGTGCTATTGGCCAAGGTGAGCCAATCTATATTGATTTACCCAGCGCTCATATGGGATCAGCACTGCAGAATAAATCCCATGTAAAGAAAGCGAAATCCGTAATTCAGCTCAGTGCCAAAAAATTTTCCTTCTGTGACAGTAGCGGAGAAAACGCGATGCACATCTTTTTCTCCTAACCGAGGTATGGAAATGAAAGAGCAAATTTGGAGAATATAATAGCAGAGCGAGTGACGCCAGATAACATTGTGCGTCACATGATTAAGCCGAAACTGGTGTGGGATCGAATGAGGATGTTGTCTGCGATAGTTCTTCGAAACTTAGCAGGAAATAGTGGCTGCGGAGCGAAAGCAGATGGATGAACGAGAGATAGGCCTTAAAGGCATGACTGACGATCCGGATTCCGTAGGCCGTAGACAAGCACTGATGTTGAAGTTAAGGGTTTCGTACGTAGGCGCGTTTTCCCACAAGTCTGGATGGGCGTGGTTCCACATGCGGTGCACCCGTAGCGGACAACTCGAATCGTGAACGTCGTCGTCGAACTTGGATCGGATCTATCCACGGAATGAATTAAAGTAATTTTTATTTATGAATTTTTAAATTTCAATTTTATTCCCAGGGCACCTCATTTCAGCGGTATTTTGGAGGCAGCAGTCAAATCGACTAAGGGTAACCTCAACCGCACCATCAAAAACGCAAAACTAACAGCTCAGGAACTAACAATAGTTGCCAAGCAAATGCGAGTTTGTTATGCATTTCGTTCACCATCTACATAGTCAATGCGCGTGATTTAGCAAGCCGCATCGTCTGATCGTGCACACATTGTATACTTTACAAGCCGAAGCGTTTCACAAGGAAGTGACGATAAGCCTGAAGCCTCCTTGAATAAGGATGCAAAGAGTGACCCCGCCAAGGGCAAAGCAAAAGAAGTGAGTAAACAAGATGGTTGGATTGCGGTCAAACGCAAGCCACCGAAAAAGACGCCGCACAAACCGCCACCTCGTCCCGATGCCATAATCATTGAGAGAACCGGTGATATGTCCTACAGCGACATTTTAAGGACGGTCTGAAAAAATTACACACTGCAGAAACAGAATAAGACCGAATGAAAACCTGAGGATGTGTTTCAGTGTCTCGAATACGGGCTGCTTGCGAAAACATGCAATAACCCCTACGATAGAAGCCAGTGTTGTGTCAAGTGTGGAGAAAACGGACGTTTTGCAAAGTCATGCGACAAAAAAACGTCGTGTAGCGTATGTAAGAGTAAGTGAAGGGAAAACACTGACCACCATATAGTTAGTAAGAAATGCACCCTATACCAAGAACCGTGTAAAAATGACAACAAATGAGAGTCATGCAACTAAATTTGAACCACTGCGAAGCTGCACAGGAGCTCCTTAAACAGACGGTATACGAACAGGAAGTGGAAGTGGCCTCACTCAGTGAACAGTACAAAAACATAAGAATGGGACATGGATCTCCGATTGCACGAACAAAGCTGCCTTATGGGCATGTGGAGGATAAGCTTTCCAAGACAAGCCGCTGTTAGGGAAATCTTTCTACACTCGAGCAAAATCTGTGGGATCAACTTTTACAGTTGCTATATCCCACCAAGCGTATCTCAAAATGATTTTGAAAAAATATTAGATGGGCTGGTGAGAGAAGCGTGGTCGCAGGTGATTTCAATGCATGGGCGATGGAGTGAGGTAGCATTTGTACAAAGAGACGTGCAGATGCCCTGCTAAAGGCGTTCTTGTTGCTAGATATTGTGCTAAATACCGGAAACAAAAACACCTTCGGGAAAAACGGGCTCAGCTTTATTATAGATAAAACTTTCATTAGCATCTCCCTGATGCGGACAGGAAAGTGGCAGGTGTGTGACCTCTACACTATGATTGAGATCGGACACCCAACCAACCAAAATCTAAAGAGAACGCTCGCAAAACGGGTACAAACGAAAGGGTGGAAGGTCTAAACCTTAGACGAAGAACTATTTAAGCTAAAGATAGACGTCAACAAGAGTTCCGCGGAAGACGCAGATTGACAGACGGAGATGATGGTAAGACACATTAGCAAATCATGCGACGCTTCTATGTGCAGAAGAAAAAGTGGAGCCTACAGAAGATCCGTATACTGGTGGAGTAATGAAATCAATACCCTAAGAAGTGAATGTCATAAAGCGAGGAGGAGCTGCCAAAGGAATCGGGGATCAAAAGAGTAAAGCATGTTGCTTCAAAGAACTTTTTGGAAAAATCGTGGTAGATGCTTACAAGAGGCGGCAAGGGGCAAATACCGACCTGACTCAAGCTATTGAAAACCGTCGTGGAAACCCTCTTTCCAGCACAGTCACAAGAGAAACTACAGTCTCAAGCAGAGGGACATGTTGAAATAGATATCACAACAGTCAACGACGTGGATGTGATTCAAGCGGCACAGAGATTTTGTAATTCTAAAGCGCCAGTCCTGGACGGCTGGGTAAGGTTTTAGAGATTGGAAACCGTCGTGGAAACCCTCTTTCCAGCACAGTCACAAGAGAAACTACAGTCTCAAGCAGAGACTCACAAGGAAGTGACGATAAGCCTGAAGCCTCCTTGAATAAGGATGCAAAGAGTGACCCCGCCAAGGGCAAAGCAAAAGAAGTGAGTAAACAAGATGGTTGGATTGCGGTCAAACGCAAGCCACCGAAAAAGACGCCGCACAAACCGCCACCTCGTCCCGATGCCATAATCATTGAGAGAACCGGTGATATGTCTTACAGCGACATTTTAAGGACGGTCTGAAAAAATTACACACTGCAGAAACAGAATAAGACCGAATGAAAACCTGAGGATGGCAAGGGGCAAATACCGACCTGACTCAAGCTATTGAAAACCGTCGTGGAAACCCTCTTTCCAGCACAGTCACAAGAGAAACTACAGTCTCAAGCAGAGGGACATGTTGAAATAGATATCATAACAGTCAACGACGTGGATGTGACTCAAGCGGCACAGAGATTTTGTAATTCTAAAGCGCCAGGCCTGGACGGCATTCTAAATAAGGTTTTAAAGATTGCCATTAATCATAATGCGTAGCCATTCGCAGAATTGCTTACACAATGCATTAGGAAAGGTGTTTTCCTGAATATTTGGAAAAGGCTGCGACTTGTCTTGTTACAGAAGCCCAATGAAACAACCGGCTTGGCAAGATACTAGAGTGGATTATCTGTGAACGTTGACGCAATAAAAGAAGTCACTGATATCGCTAACAAGGTAATCGAAGGAAACAGATGGAAGTATGGCACAAAGAAGTACTGCGTAGTGGTAAAATTCGATGTACCAAATGCGTTTGAGGCTTATTGGCCTCATGTATTAAGCGCCCTGGAACGTAAGGCAACGTAGTGAAAATTGTATCCAGCTACCTGTCAGATCGACAGTTGCTGTACGATACAGATGAAGGACCGAAAATATATACGGTATCGGGTGAAGTACCACAGGGCTAAGCCCACTGTTGCGGAATGTACTCTGCGACGGTGTGCTGTGCCTTCGACTACCGAAGGAAGTGCAGATCATCGGATACGCGGATGACATTGTGTAAAGTGGTAGCAAGGGAACTGGATCAAATCCAGAACCTATGTAATCAGACGGCATGCAACAAACCTCCAGCTTGCTGGACAAAAAACTGAAGCAGTACATATTACAAGCTGGAAGAAGCTGGAAGGCATCACCCTTACTACCGACGGCTATAGCATCACGACTAAGCAGTCATTGAACTAGACTTAATTATAAGACGCACATTGAAAAAGTCTGTGAAAAAGCGACTCGTGTAGCGGCGGCACTAGCGAGGATAATAGCCAACTTCGGGGGATCAAGTTAGAATAGGCGTGTGCTATTGGCCAAGGTGAGCCAATCTATATTGATTTACCCAGCGCTCATATGAGACCAGCACTGCGGAATAAATCCCATGTAAAGAAAGCGAAATCCGTAATTCGGCTCAGTGCCAAAAAATTTTCCTTATGTGACAGTAGCGGAGAAAACGCGCTGCACATCTTCTCCTAACCGAGGTATGGAAATGAAAGAGCAAATTTGGAGAATATAATAGCAGAGCGAGTGACGCCAGATAACATTGTGCGTCACATGATTAAGCCGAAACTGGTGTGGGATCGAGTGAAGATGTTGTCTGCGATAGTTCTTCGAAACTTAGCAGGAAGCGAAACAACTCCGAACAAAAAAAAAACAGCCCAAGCAAATGTTACCTGTCGAGCGCTTAACTCCATCTCGCCCTTTTGCGCGCTGCGGTATTGATTTTTGCAGACCAGTCAACGTATATTTGCGTATTCGAGGCAAAACACCTTATAAAGCGTACATTGGGATCTTCGTTTGTCTAGCGACAAAGGCGGTTCACACCGAACTAGTATCGGATCTATCCACGGACGCATTCTTAGCGTCATTGAAGCGCATGATTGGAGGAAGAGGTCTACCCTCTGACATCTTTTGCGATAACGCAAAAAATTTTGTGGGTGCTTGCAACAAACTAGCTGAATTAAAGTCGTTTTTATTTAAAACCGAAAACAAAGATGCAATTGTAAAATATTGTACTAATGAATTTATAAATTTCAATTTTCTTCCTCCAAGAGCACCTCATTTCGGCGGTATTTGAGAGGCAGCAGTCAAATCAGCTAAGGGTCACCTCAACCGCACCATCAAAAATGCAAGACTCACAGTTGACGAACTAACAACAGTCCTGGTTGAGATAGAAGCTGTATTAAATTCTCTTCCAATATCATCGGATCCAAATGATTATGAAGTATTAACTTCGGGGCATTTTATTATTGGTACTGCACTTAGGGTACTCCCAGAACGGAGATTGTCAGCTAACATCAGCAACGTACAACGATGAAATCAGGTCACACGCATTAACCAGGTGTTTTGGAACAGGTTATCAAATGAATACATCAACGAACTTCAAGTACGATCAAAGTGGTTTACAGAGCGACCAAACATCAACCACAACTCAATGGTTATTATCCATGAAGACAGTTTACCACCACAAAAATGGCATATTGGAAGAGTTATAAACTGTATTCCAGGAAAGGAATCTAAAGTGCGTGTGGGGGACATTCGAACAACGAAGTTAATCATTCGGCGACCAATTCCCAAGCTAGCCCTTTTCCCTGTTTGAAATGCCTTTCAACGGGGCCGGGATGTTGGGTCACCGATTGAGAACCAATACATTATACGGTCATATGTTCTATATATTTTTGCTATTTCTCGTTCTCTACTTATTTGCGTAATATTCAAGGGCAAGCATTAGAAGTCATTCGCCTCAATGCAGTTAATAATTGTATTTGCATTGTGTACATACTTACATATTTATTGCTTGCTTGCGCTTGCCTTGTACACTTATGCTACCGCTATGTTTTCGTCCACGCAATTATATGAATATTTGTTTGTGCACATTAGCTAGTCCCATTTAACATGTACTAAGCTTAATATGTAAGCAGCCTCTTGCAATGCTGCGTTCCCAATTTTTTATATTTCTCTTTTGTTAATAACTACATTATATACGAAAGAGCAATAGAGTAAAGAATGTACTTGGATTATTCTCTATTTATAACTTACATACTTATGTATATATGCACTAATAGAAAACGAAACTATGTACTTAGCGGAAATTATGTATTGAACGGTATTGCAATATTGCATAGAATATTATTTAAGGAGAAGAATTTTGCAAATAAAGTTAGTCTAATAACTGACCACACATAGCATCATTAACAACTTTGCTTGGAGTCCGGACCTCCTTCAAAAAGACCGGAGAGAGCGAGTTCTTCCCAAAGGAGAGCAGCGTTTGGCACGAGCTCGACAACAGCCAAAGCGAGACAGGAGCGAAGCTTGGAGAGCCAAGAACTGGCGCCAGGAAAGCAGCAGCACTGGAGGCAGCCCATACCAACCCCTGTAGGCAAGGCTTGGCAGCTAAGCAGGGGAAGGAGGGAAATGCCTAAAGTGAGGCTGCCAGTAGTGGGTAAGCCGGAGAATGGTCCTCCTTTAAGATTGACGACCCAGCGAAGGCAAGGTATGCAGAGAAGTAACGCGCTGCATACCTGCTGAAGAAGGTGGACCTGCAACCGCCAACCAATGATGAGCTCACAAAAAAGCTCCAGGAATCCATTGATTGCGCGAGAACTGTCTTACCTAACTTCAAGCTAGAAGCGCCGGTAGTGGCAGCTAAGAGACAAAGGTCAGCTGAAGGGGCTAAGCCGTCAGCCAAGAGGCCAAAGACTAAGGGCGTGACGCCTGCAAAATCTTTTGCTGATGTGGCCCGGAACCGCATTGTCATTGGGGTGCTGGATGAGGGTGATCCCGAAGGAAAAATCCCCAGAGCTCAATGGAAGTGGGTGCAAGCCGACTGACGAATGTGGCTTTGGAAGTGCTACTAAGCAATCCAGGTCCACCCCCGTCATGTACGGATGCCGGATGGTATCAGGAGCAGATAAAGATGATAGCGTGTGACGAGGAGAGATCGGTCCAGCTGTATAAGGCCGCAATAGTTAAGGTGGGTGAGGTCTACCCCGAAGCCAGGCTAGTAGCGGTGGACAAAAAAGATATCCCATCCCGACCGAGGGCAAGAGTACGGATCCCGGCTACACCATCGCAGCCGGACCAGATAATGCAGCTCATAAGAGCCTGTAACCCGAATTTGCCAATTGGGGGATGGAAATTCGTCAGGGTCTACGATGACCCCGCAGCGGAATCTGGTGTGGAGACGAAACGAGCCACAATGCAGATTCTATTGCTTCCAACAAAGGAATCCGTAGAACCGCTAGCGAAAAGTGGCGGAGAGATCAACTACTGATTCACAAAAGTCAAGGTTATGACCAACAAGTCAGACGCCGACGCAGGAGAAAACTTGGCATCGGAATCGGAATGCGAAGTCGAAGAAGATCCAGTGGAGTCCTCGAGCGATGAGCTTGCAGACAGACTCTAAACTTTACACTGAGAGTGAGCTTTTAAGCGACTCTCATGAAGACGCAGGGAAGACACTAATTAATTCTTCTCCAAATCCTCATGGCAGAAGTACGGCCTGACTTTGTCCTCATTCAGGAGCCATGGGCTAATGGAGGGCGTATTTGCGGTCTGAAGACACCGGGATATAATTTATACGCGGATTGCTGCGTAGGTAAGGCTTGGACATGTATATTGGCTAGTAAAAAGCTTAATGTCTTTTTATTACACAGTTACAGTAGTAACGACACAACAGTAGTAATCTGGGAGACGGGCGGAAAGAAATACCGGCTGGCATCATGCTACATGCCATATGACGAGGTAGCACTACCATCGCAGCTGATCAAAGAGCTGGTACGAGACACCGAAGCATCCAAGTGTCTGATTATACTTGGGTTCGACTCCAATGCACACCACACACTATGGAGAGTTAATCCTTAATTATTTAATAGGAAGTAAGCTTTTGTTATGCAACAAAGGTAGTACGCCAACATTTATAACCAGAAACCGACAGGAAGTATTAGATATAACACTGGTATCGGAAGAACTGGTGGAAAATAACACATTGGAGGGTACTGGAGGAACACTCCTTCTCAGATCACCGCTACATTGAGTGTATAATTGCAGAAAATGTAGTTAGGGAAGAGAAATATAGGAATCGTAGGAAAACGAACTGGCAGAAGCACATGCAGGAGCTAAAAAAGCGTATTCCTTTGATTCCACCATTTCAAACCGGAAAAGAAAGAGGACCTAGACATCCTCGTTAAACAATTCACAGATTCTTGTCGTCAAGCACTAGAAGTAGCTTGTCCATTAACGTACAGTAGGGGAAGAATTAGACCTCCTTGGTGGTCTCCCATACTTAAGAACATGCAGAAAAATTGCAGGAAGCAATTCAATTTTGCCAAATTATCCCAAAAAGATACCAACCATGTTTAGAGGGGCACTGAAATTAAACTATATTCCCTCGATATGGAAGGTAGTCAAGGTGATATATATACCAAAGGCTGGCAAAAGCTCACACATTAATCCAAAGGATTTTAGACCAGTCTTTCATCATTTCTTTTAAAAACGCTGGAGAGACTAATAGAAACATATAAGAGACATACTAAACCCAGGAAAAATGGTAGTTTCGCAGCATGCGTACTCGAAGGGTAGATCCACAGAAACGGTATTAAGCTCAGTGGTAACAGATATTGAAAAGTCTCTGGATATAAAAGAATACACCCTCGTAGCCTTCCTAGACATAGAAGGTGCCTACAATAACATCCAGCCGAAGGCCATATTGAGCGCGCTTAAAGATCTGGGCATCTCTGAGCCTCTCCGGAAATTAATTGAACAGATGCTCTTGGGCAGGTCAATTACTTCAACGTTAGGAGCTTCAACGATGCGCAGATCTGTCCGAAGAGGTACACCCCAAGGAGGCGTGTTATCCCCACTTATCTGGATCCTGACAATGAATAAAATGCTTGTGGATCTAGAAAAGAAGGGGGTACATGTTGTGGCCTACGCTGATGATGTGGCAGTCTCGGTTAGAGGCAAGTTCCCGGACACCCTCGCTAGCCTTATGCAGACAATATTAAACGATATTAATCGATGGGCCGCGGACTGAATTTAAATGCTAGCAAGACAGAACTAGTATTGTTCACTAAGAAACACAGTAGATAAAGCAAGCTACTTGGGACTAATTTTGGACAGGAAGCTTTCTTGGAAGCAAAACTTGGAAGCGAGGGTAAAGAAAGCAGCTACAGCGCTTTACACGTGTAAAAGAATGGTGGAGCCCAGATGGGGACTGACACTGCTCAACTAGCAGGCAAACGTGGCAAGAATGGAACAGGAGCCGCATATGCCGACTGTTAAAATTCAAGCGGAATGATATAAGAACTCTAGTAGGAGTATTAACAGGCCACTGTCTAATAGGCAGACATACAAGTAGAGTTGGCACGCCATATAACGACTATTGTAGAAGCTGTCAGGAAGTAGAAGAGGAGGAGACCATTAAACATCTTCTATGCGATTGCGCCGCACTATATAGGAAAATAATCACAACCATCGGTCGTGGGTTTCTTGACGACGTCTCAGAGGTTGTACGGATAAAACTTGTCTCACTGATGAAGTTCATCAGAAGTACGGGGTGGTTCAATAAAGTGAGGGAATCACAGTCCCAGTGGTATCACAATGGGCCTTCTGTGTCGAATGACAGCCACTTTACCTACCTACCTACCCACAACTTCGCTTAAATATTTCGCTTTTTCGATATTTGCGCGACTACAAAAAAGCTTTGTAGCCTTACATTTGCTTTTGGTGAAATCCTCTTAAGTTGGCGATTAACCCTCCGTCAAGCGGACCGCGGTTTTCTACTTTTTTTTAATATTAGATAGAAAAATTCGTAGCTTGCCTCCAACTACTAAAAAATATATGATATATCATAGATTTTGTAGGAATGCTCTACAAAATGATCTCTTACGGTCGTAAACGTAACCATTTAAAAGCTTCTAAAAAGTTAAAATTTAACTAGTTTAAGGAAAATTTACAACTCAATGAAAAACCTTCGTTTTAAATTACAATGCTCATAATTACTAATAATAATAAATTATCATAATTAAGATGCGTTCTTATTTCTTTCTTTCAATCGTAAAGGATTGAATTCGAATATCACTTTATTTAAAACAAGAAATATAATTAATTCATGAATGTTTTGTTGTAAATAAAAAAAATATGGCTTAGAAAATTACGGGTATCGATAGACTAGGAAATTCCCGTCATAAATTTGGCCTTGAAAATAATTATATCAGCTAATCGATGTAGGCATTGCTCAGTCATCTACTATGAGGCATTGTATACACCAACAAGTAACCAATCGTAAATTTTTGACTAATACATACGCAAACTAACGGCATTCGATTCAAGTTGCATCCAAATATTCAACTACTGAAACGGCCAAAGTAGCCTACTAATATTCTACTACGTAAATGTCAAAATGCTAAGGCCAAAATCTACTATAGTGTGTTGCCGTGTTATGTTTTAAAATTTATAACTTTAATAGAGCAATTCAGTACTTTGATACAGTCATAAGTTTTTAAATTTAAGATGTTTAATTAAAAACAATTTTTTTGTCTCAAGTCACAAGATTTTGCAATTCAGTATGTGTTAGTAACAAAAATTTCTCAACTGAAATGAACAGATATAAACATCCGTTATTTGGAAATGTATATAAAACCTGAATAAAAATAAAATGTCGATCACAAATATTTCATTTTCTATAAAGGAGTCAAAAAACCAATAACAATAAAAATAAAATGTTGACTTTAAATCACAATAGTAACGAAATTTATTTAAAATTGATTTTTTTTTAACTTTTGAGTGTTTGAGATGCTTAGATAATACAAAACCCGACTATCGATTAATTTACATGATGGTCAATATAAGTGAAGTGTCAGTGTATTCTATAAAATAGAAAACAAGATTTCTTATTAGCTTTGTGATCTGCTTACTACAAGTATGAGCGGACAAATTTGAGACAATATTTTGTGACTAAGGACACTTCGTAAAAAAACTGAGACAGCTACCGTAAAAATCGGTTAGATCGAACCAAAATTACACTTCACAACTACTGGCAAGCTTCGCAGAAAATACCAAAACTTTAACCGATATTTTCGGTAATCGTAACGTATAAATATGATAGTACTAAAAAAAAGTACAAATAAAAAATGTTTATCATAATAATGAAGATTAATAATTAATCATATCATAATTAATTTTATGAAAATATTTTTGTTACATCAATTATAAACTCTTTGCATTATATTTAAGTTAATATATACATAATACATTCATGTTACATATGTTCTATTCTTAAAATAAGTTACAAATTCATTAATGTATAATAAAGACATAACAGAAAAACTCGCTGAAATACCGAACCCGCTTAAATAACTACCATTTTTGGGATTTGTACTCGCATCGAGGGACTTCAGCGGCACTTGTAAATATCAAACCCGCCTAAGTACTTCAAAAAACTGGAATCTTACGGTTTTTACTGAATATCTGCTAAGTTCTTTTAACATTTCAGCAAATCGGAAAAATTCAATTGAACAATAACCTGCAGCAACATAAATCACATTAACATTTCCAGTTCGTCCATGAATAAATTTAACAAACCGCTTAAAATAAACCACACATTTATCGTTGTGTATTGAGATGGTATAATTAATTATTTGTTAACAACATTAAGCATTATTCTATAACCAAAATTGCAAATAATTGTTATAAACAAAATGACAGCGTTTTTTGTTTTGCGCAACCCGTTTTGACCTCTCGCTACCCTGACAGCTTGCCCCTAAATAAAAGCGGCAGCGGCAAATTACTTTCAAAAATTCCGCATGCCCATAGATTTTGTATGGCGCATACCTAAATAAACCCTGAGCGTTGAGATTTTGACAGCGCGTTATGCTGCATCTCCACAGGCAATGTACAATACATTGCTTACCATCTGTCAAATGCGATACCATTGAGGTTGACAATGATCTTGTGTGGACATTTGATATCATGAAATAATCATTGTCGAAATAGCCATCGTATAAGTTTACAACCAACCAATTCTAAGTTTTACAGTAATACATACACAAAAATTTGACACTTGGCACGCGTTGTCCCCAAAAATTCTATTACTAAAAGGGCACTTGGTACGGGATGCCCGCTATAGTTCTGCTACTAAAAGTGCACCTTTCTTCTACTAAAACGTTCAAATGCCTCAAATCTGCTACAGGATGTTACCGTGTTTTATTACATTGTTTTGTCTAAATTATTATTTATTGTATCAAAATATTATTAAATGTTTCCAATTCAATTGTACTTGCTTTTAAATATTTATTTTTGTTGAAATTATTACAAGTAGATTGTTTTGACTTATCTTCGTTAAATGAGTAACTCAACATATCATCCCACACACATTCCACACCAACCCTACCACCACGATCACCCCACACATGAAGACACACTACACACCACACCGAAGGAGTTAAAAAGGGGACGACGAGCGACCACAAGGCCCTTTTTTCGCTACATCATCGTAACATCGCCATCTCCGCTACCGGTTGATTGTAAAATCGTATCCATACTTGTTCTTAGGAAAAAGTTGTGAACTTAAACAATAATAATAATTTTATTTAAATTGAAAATTTCAAAACGTGTTCATTAATAAAACAAGAAGATAAGTAAAAGTCGTTGGTGAGTGATATCATTGTGGCATAGTTAAAACATTGGTCCTTCGAGCCTTACGGAAAGGCACTATTAGAAAAAAAAGAAAAAAAATAAATAAAAAATTTAATAAAATAAAAATGCATTACATATACAACAAAATAAAGTGTACAGTGAAACAAGCAAGTGCGGTGCAAATGAATATAGATATATAAGAAAAAAAAAAAAGTGCCGAATATAAAAATATACTTATATATACATATACAGTGCGGTAAAAATATATACATATACTTGTATACAAAAAGTGCGGAAAATAGATATCAAGATAACATATAAATACAAAAAAAATATATATATAATAATAAAATACATAAAAAAGTGCAACAAACTTTTCACATACTGTCTGTGAACAAACATAAAATATTATATAATATATAAACCCGGGCGCGAAACCTGTGTGCAATAACACCAAGTAAACGGGCGCGATTACTAAACACAATACATAATACATATCAACATATATCAATAGAATCGGGTGCGAAATAAAAAAATTACACACAAAAATCTTACACAACTAACTAAGGAACATACCTACGGTACAAAGGTCAACAAAAGCAAGCTCGGACACTAGAGAGGAGGAACGGATTTTTCTGCATTGGCACACTTATACACACATCTAAACCCCCCAAATACCCTTGAGGCGGTACAAAGTGAGTCGTATCGATTGCTTTTACTTATTTATAATTTATTGGCATATATGTATGTTGAAATTAATAAAATCGGGTTATATTTAAATATAGCGGTTACAGCCAAACTGTTTTAACGCACGGTTAATTTCGAGAAAACCGAATACAGTTTAGTGCATTATATACATCCATATATATAATATATAATGATTTCTGACCAATTAAAATATATGTATATATATATATACATAAAACATATTTATTTAAAAGAAATCAAAGCCTATACATGCTTACCTTTGTGTACCCAAAAACACAAATCTAATAAACACAAAAAAAAAAAATTTCAAGTACTTACTTGACCACTTTTCCGGCAATACCCCTTATGTTTAATAAATCATAAGCAGGATTGCCCAAAATAAGTAAGCAAGGCAAATTGGATAAATAAATAAAATTCAAACAAAAAAAAAGAAACAAAAACATACATACATATCTGCACGGTTACTTGCCAAGTACATACAAATCTACATACTATATATATTACATTTTATGTACGTTTATATACACGTAACTAACAAAGTTACGAAGCGAATAATTTTTAACATATAATATATACACGAACCACACGAACTTAAAAGTATGTACCTGCACATTATTTATTTTCTTTTCCCGCGTCATTCCTCTAGCCAACCTAACAAACATACAAACACAGGGCTTAAAATTTGCCTATGCCTGTATACCCTACACACATTGGGTACAATATTTAAAATTATTGCTAATAATAAAAGACCTTAAAAGTAATAATAACAAAATTTCCGAACACTAAGCGTTGCGGTACATAAGTAGGAATTATTAAATTTTTAGACAGAATTAAAATTTATTACAACAAAAAACAAGGGCACAAGAATAATCGGTTTAACAAACGAAAAAACAAAGACAAAGTTATACTGGGTGGGAAAGCGCATAACTAGTACACACACAGTTGTACATATATTCAAAGACCATATCGGCACTTTTCTAGCAATACCCCTTGCTCTTGTTAAAACACAAGCAAGCAGGATTGCAAGCCAAACGTTTAAGCATATTACATATGCACATAAATACGCACATAACGTGCACGCTTATGTACAAAGGTTAATAACCTCATTTTTAACAGCGATAATATACACAATTAACATACATACAAACGAGTACGTAACAATAAATTATAAAATACAAAGAGAAAAAAAAGCGGAACTAAATAAAACCCGAGACTAAGAAAAACGATTTCTTATACCAAATTCATTTCAGAGAGTGACAGTCTAATACGATACTGCACTCGATTTTCATTTTCGCCGATTCAGGACAATTCTGACTCGGTATTAGAAATTAAAAAAGACAATCTTGACAATTTTTGGACACGTCTCCAAGCTGCATATGACGCAATCGTAGAATCTGACGACTCAGATCTACCACAAATTTTAATTCATTTGCTTACGCTAAATACGAAAACTGCTTAGACCAGTTCGAAGAAACATCCAAAATTAACAAATGCACAAAAATTGTATCACCTCCGATACAAAACAAAAGGTCAAGCAGGCGTAATAGTAAAACAGTTCGCACTAAATGACGATAATTTCAATTTGGCTTGGGAAGCTCTTAAATCAAGATTCGAAAACGAAAGAATATTGGTCGATAAACAAATATCGATATTAATGAACTTGCCAAAAATTCAAAAGGAAACAAGTGAAGAATTTATCAAACTTCAATCCACTGTTTCAAATTGTTTGTCGGTTTTATCGACACAAAATATTCCCACAGACAGCTGGGACCCTATACTGGTAAACATATGCACTGCCGCATTACCAGAAAAATCATTACTTCTATGAGAGTAATCGCTCTCATCACGAAGAAAATGCCCCACGTGGCAACAAATGAAAGATTTCCTAACTACCCAGTACGAAATCGCAGAAAGGGTAGATAAAAAAATGGTCAGAACGAAAACTGTTCAACACGATCTAAATAGAAGCTTCCACAGACCACAATCCAGTAGCAACAAAAATTTAAATAGAAGCTTCTTCAGAAATCAAACGTTCTCAACCGAACAGTACAAACAAACGTCATGCGAACTGTGTACAGGGGGGCATAAGCTCAAAGCTTGCGAGAAATTCAAAAAAATAAATATTACCGATCGAAACAATTATGTAAGAACAAAAAGACTGTGTACAAACTGTATGTCACATTCGCATTCACTCAAAGATTGCGAAGGCAAGTTCAATTGCGTTTATTGTCATAAACGACATCATTCTAAGCTTCATTTATATAATTTTTCCAGTTCACCCCCAAACAACGCCTATATGAAAAGAGCCACGGGTTTTGTTGAAACAACAAATCCCCAAGTGCAAAATCCCGAAAATTGCCAAGAAGCACCATGCTGCTCAAAGGATTTAAAAACTCAAACGCTACACAGCGAAAACGAAAGTAGGGTACTACTACCCACAGCAGTCATCTCCATCGAACACCGAGGAGAGCTGTTTAAACGTAGGGCCTTAATAGACCAAGAATCACAACGATCTTTCATAGCGTCTAGGGCTCAAAATAGGCTACAACCAATTTTGAAATTACAGGAATGGGCGGAAGAGTAGTGCAAAACTCTAATAAAATCTGCCCCATTACCTCAATATCCCCCCAAGCGAATAAGAGAATTAAAGCAGAAGCTATAGTCTTACCGCAACTAACAAATATGCTTCCAAGCTATCATATAAATAGCAAGCATTGGCAAAAGGTTTCACACCTAAAGCTGGCAGATCCCAACTGCAAAACTCCCGCTCAAATAGACCTTCTATTAGGCAGCGATCTCATACCACAGATAATACTCGAAGGTATTGAGAAAATTTCAAATACCCTATTGGCACAAAATACCATTTTCGGTTGGATCATAAGTGAACGAGTTACGGAACCAGTTACCACTATGACCACTCAAGTTGAGGAAATCTCAAATGAATACCTCAATTCACAATTTAAAAAAATTTGGGAGTTAGAAGAACTCCCCCCCCCCCCCCATTTCAATTACAACCCCAGAAGATCAGTATTGTGAAGACTTTTACAAAGCCAGAACAACTAGATCAGATAATGGTCGGTACGTCGTACGACTACCACTAAAACAACAATTTCCCAACACAATCGCCTTAGGTCACTCTCGCACCTCTGCAATACAGCAGTTTCAAAGTATGGAAAAAAACCTACTTAAAAAAGGCGAACTCAAAGCAGAATATGATGGTGTGTTGGAAGAATACCTCCATTTAGACCACATGGAGGAAATAAGCCGATGCGAAAAAATCATCAACGGCAAATACTACTCATTTTACTTGCCGCACCATGCAGTAGTAAAGCCAGACAAAAAAACAACTAAAGTAAGAGTTGTCTTTAATGCATCAAGATCCACTAGCTCAGGGAATTCCCTAACTGATATTCTATTTACGGGACCCACGCTCCAACCAGATTTAATGCTCCTCATATTAAATTGGTGTATATTCAAATACGTATTTAACGGAGACGTCGAAAAAATATATAGACAAATAGTCGTACATAAAGACGATCAAGATTTTCAGCGAATTACTTTCCGAAAATCTCCCAGTAGTCTACTCCGCGACTATAAATTGAAAACAGTTATTTTTGGCGTCAACTGTGCTCCATATTTAGCCATTCGAACACTGCACGAATTGGCAGAAAATACCAAGTCAGAATCACAGTCTTCCACAAGCATACGAATCACTATCACAAGTGGAAAAGCCCTCAAAACCACAGGGTTTCCGCTGAAAAAGATAACGGCGAACCACCCTAATATTCTAAAAAATATACCACATGAAAATTTGTTGTGAAATTCGAAAAGGAAAGTACAACAAAAACTCTGGGGATCCAATGGAATGCGATATCTGACCAGTTTTCATACACTACAGAGTCAATATCTGCATTATCCGTCATAACGAAGCGACAAATTCTATCCTCTGTGGCGAAACTTTTCGACTCCGCAGGATGGCTTTCGCCAGTTATGATACAAGCCAAAATCCTAATAAAAGAATTATGGCTAGATGGAACCAACTAGGACGAACAAGTAAAACCACTTCGTTTAGAAAAGTGGTCCTAGTTTGCGAACAATCTAAACGATATCTCACAGATACAAATCCCACGATGGGTAAATTATGCCCCAGAGCACAAAGTCGAACTACACGGCTTTTGTGACGCCTCTGAAAAGGCATATTGCCCCACTTTATACGTTCGCACACAAAGTGACACTGCGACCACAAGCCACTTACTAGTAGCAAAGGCAAAAGTGGCTCCCTTAAAAACAATAAGTCTACCACGTCTTGAACTATGTGGAGCGCTATTACTAGCCAAACTAGTATCCATGGTGTGAATGCATTTAAACATGACAAAATACAAATTGTATCTGTGGTTTGATTCTGAAATCTACTAGCCTGGTTAGAAAAACCAACTCATGCATGGAAGACGTATATTTCCAATCGAACGTCTCAAATACTTGACCTACTAGGATCAGCCACCTGGCGACACATAGCCAGTGCTGACAATCCAGGTGATCTAGGTACAAGAGGGTGCAAACCCCTGCACCTTGCCACCACCACCCTCTGGTGGAATTGCCCCCCATGGTTGATAGAATCTCCCGATTCTTGGCCACAATCGCCCATGCGTAACATAATTGCCCCAGTGAGTCGAAAAATCGACTCCTTTCACACAACATTGCAGAATAATGACATCCTCGAAATATCATTACTAAGAGTATCGAAGCCGATTGATAAAAAGAGCTCACTCTTAGTACTAAATCCATTCATAGACCCGAAAGGTCTGCTTCGGGTGAATGATCGGCTTGCCAATTCAAGCCTAACGTTTAACGAATGCCATCCCATAATTATACCAGAGAAGTCTTAACTTGCCACACTACTCCTAAGTTATATCCACATATTAATGCTTCATGCCGAACATCGCCTCATTCAACATATGGTCCGCCAGGAATTTTACATTCCCTGACTTAAGCCCCAAATAAAGAAATGCATTTTCTTGTGCAAAATCTGAACCATGCATAAGCAAAAGATGCGAACACAGATTATGGCAGCACTTCCCCCGGAACGCTGCAACTTTGCTCTGCCTTTCTCCATCACAGGTGTCGATTTTGCTGGGCCTTTTCAAATAAAGGCGTCCATGTTAAGGTCTCCCTGATAAAAGGCTATGTGGCTGTCTTTGTCTGTTTTACGACAAAAGCAGTACACCTTGAGCTTTGTACTAATCTGACAAAGGAAGCTTTCCTTGCGGCACTGGCTCGCTTCGTCGGACGACGCGGCTTTCCATCGAAGATAATGAGCGACAATGATAAAACGTTGATCGGCGCTCAAAGAGCCACCGAAAAACAGTTTGTGGACTTTATCAAACAAGTCAAGGGATTGTACAAAAGTACGCGCCCCAAGGCATTAATTGGCAATTTATCCCCCCAATCGCTCCTCATATGGGTGGGGGAATCAGCTGTAAAAAGCTTCAAATCCCACTTTAAAAAAGTAGCTGGAAACTACAAATTTAATTATGAAGAATTTACAAAATTACTAATTCGTAATGAAGCCGTTCTCAATTTACCGCCACTAACGTCACTCTCGCAAGATCCCTCAGATTTGACAGCCCTAACTCCAGGGCATTTTCTCAAAGGAACACCTATTCTGGCCATACCTGAGCCAGGTGTGTAGTCGCTATCCTATTAAAGCGATGGGAAAGAATCAAAATTATCCATCATGTCTTTAGCCGCCGATGGAAAGAAGAATATTTAAAGGACCTCCACAAGAGGTACCGATGAAAAACTCCAGAAAAGGCGCCAAAGCTTGGAGATTCCGTCCTAGTCCATGATGATTGTCTCCCTCCCACAGAATGGCGGCTTGGCCGCATAGAAAAGCTTCATTCCGGGTCCGACGGTTATATCCGAATAGTAGATCTCCGCACGCAATCGGGAACGGTAACCAGACTGCTCGTAAAACTATGCTTCCTGCCCACCGACCGTACTACCGAAGCTAAAATGATATCCAATTCAAATAAATCGAGTCAATAAACCCGCAAATAAATAAAAAAAACGTTAACAACAATCCCAAACCAAACATAAATGGTCGATCAATATGCCGACCCACGCGTGCCACATCACGTGGCACAATTGCTCATATTCCATTAAATGCCACAAACATATACTAAATCTAATCTTTTCATATAGATTAATATGGACGTGGAAATGCCAACAACCCCAACGATAACTGTTCGATCGGCTATCAACGTGCCACGCACTGGGTCGATTTCAACGCCCCGATCCACCGCTGCAACAACTGTCACAGCTGTCGCACAGAACACAGCACAACCACCGCCAGCGTCGCCATTGGTGCCACCGGGATCGCACCGCACCCGATGTCCGCTGTGTCGCCGCTCACACCGGCTACAGCACTGTAGCATCTTCAAATCAATGCAACCCAGTCAACGTCAGCGGGTAGCCCAGGCGCATGGACACTGCCTCAACTGTCTAAGTCTCACCCATACGACGCAAGAGTGTGACTCGAAGTGTTCGCGTCAATTGTGCGGAAGGTGACAACATACATTCCTTCACCGCACCTCCAGGCGCGACGTTCGGCGACCACCCGCACCACGCAGTCGCGGCCCTGTCAAGCGGCTGCCGCCCAGCCCCCCGATACAACAGCAACGCCCAGCTGCCGCTCCACAGTACCGTCCAAGGAATGTAAGGACCGAAAAACCTGCACGGCGCCGACGGCCCAGACCATCATCCCGCTGCCCCACTGGCCTCAGCAGTGTTGTAGCAACGTTGCAAATTTTTTGCTAAATATTTGCCTAGGTGGGCCGGGATGGTTAAATGAGTAACTCAACATATCATCCCACACCAACCCTACCACCACGATCACCGCACACATGAAGACACACTACACACCACACCGAAGGAGTTAAAAAGGGGACGACGAGCGACCACAAGCCCCTGTTTTCGCTACATCATCGTAACATCGCCATCTCCGCTACCGGTTGATTGTAAAATCGTATCCATACTTGTTCTTAGGAAAAAGTTGTGAACTTAAACAATAAAAATAATTTTATTTAAATTGAAAATTTCAAAACGTGTTCATTAATAAAACAAGAAGATAAGTAAAAGTCGTTGGTGAGTGATATCATTGTGGCATAGTTTAAACAAGTAGGTACAAGTATGTTCGAGCTGATGTAGCTCATGTTTGAGCTCTTAAACCGTTTAAAAACTTTTTGAAGAAGACAAAAGTTTATGTGGTTGATAAAAAAGGTAGCAATCTTAGTTTGATATTTGATTTGTTAACACTCTATTCTTTGCTAAAATGCGGTGTGTCGATCAACTCATTTTTTTTTTTTTTTTGCTTTAATGGTTAACATCAAAACTTATGAGCAGATTAAAAAACTCACAGAAAAGTAAATGAAATAATAATAATAATGCCTATTATTTGCATCAATTAATTTTGATTTGGACCACCTTATTTTTTGAACATTAGAGGCATCTGGTGTGTCCGCTACCACCTTGAGTGCTGACTCTAGAGGAAGTTTAGATTTTTTGCCATGTTGTGGTGTACTTTTACAACGGACAATAGGTTTCTAACGTGTTCTACATTTACATCTAATAGTTTACGCGTGTGTGATCATCTACTATGTTGGTGAATATGATATGTCTGTTAAATTGTTTGAATGCCTTAAAAAGTCTCGTTGTTCCCATACTAATACCTTGCCATTTATTACGGAATGTAGTTGGAATGAGAGTTGCCGATAATTCTCCCATGTGTTACCCCTAATATTGATAGGCATGCAATCCCAATCCTGTGGAAAAAAAAAAATAGAATAGGAATAAAAACCATTGTTCCGCTTAAGTGTCAATTTTATTGTGCGGTTTTTGCGAGTAAACAATTGCTATTTGAGGTTGTCCTTATGGACCACTCTCTCCTTAATAAGAACAGACGTTCCCAGGTCTGCTTGAATTGCCTCTTCTGTGTAGGGCAGTGCTAACTTATTTCCTAATCTTCTATTATTTTTTATGAAAACCTTTTCGCCTACCTGTTCTTTTCTCTTCTCTTCTCTTCTGTCTATTCGAGTTAGATCTCTCCATGTTGTTATAGTGAGCTCTTATAATTTTGATTTTAATGGTTTGCCTAAGTTCACTGTATGCTGCGTGTATTACATCGATTGGCTTTTGGTCTATGACTAAGTGTATGAATCGCTTGTATGCAATACAACAATAGTTGCCCTCAGTATTAATTCAATTGAGCAATTATGAAGTGGTGATGCGTTCACAATGTCGATATCATATCCATATATTAAGAATGATTTTGATTGATTCTGAATTGAAGGCAGCTTCACTGTCGCAACATATTGTCTTAGTTTGTGGGAATAAATTCCGAAGTTGGATAATGGGCATTTTTACGTCGACTATTGTACGAGATGCAAACGGTTGCACAACAGCAAATTTTCAGAATTTGTCAATACAAGTCAAGTATACTTTTTTATCTGTAGAGAAAATATCAATGTGAAGCATTTCTCCAGCATATGATGAAAATTGGGATGAACCCAAGTGGACTTCGCTGATGTAGGAGGGCTTCGATGGTCTAATGATGTCATCTTTAAGTAATTGTTTGATTTCGTTATTTACGTAATTTGAAACTCCCATAGGGTATAGGTGTAATTTGGTGTAAATTGGATCATTGTCTACAGTGCAAATCGTAGCAACGACTGTAGGTTAAACGGTAATGAATCGTTAATGGTGGAAAATGCCTTTATTCTTTTTAGTAGCATGCCTTTGAATTCATTTTTAATGCATATGTGCACTACAATGTCATAACATCTGTGAAGTTTACATTGTCACAGTAATGTTACTACAATGATATCTTTTAAGTTTAACACTACTCTTGCTTGTGTTAACAAGTAAATTAATGGCGTGAAATGAACTTAGTGTGTCTAACACAAAAAATGGTGAGGTTTGTCCGAAGATTTTCATCAGACATTTATTTGTTATTTAACTTGAGCTCACAGCTAAAGGGTTTTCTACAGCTATTACGATCTTTAGCTCTATTTAGAAGTCCATGAAAACTAGCGTGCTGCCTAAACCTAGATGAGGAGTCAACTTCCATTCGCTCCGGTGTTTGTCCCTGGTATTCTCTTTTGTTTTTTTCTAAGTTTGCATTGAATCGTTGTTTTTTGGCGAAATGGGAGTTTCTTTCATTGTCGCTTTCGTACCATTATGTTTTTCCTGTTTGGAGTAAGAACGCGTCCTATACTCTTCTGTGCCTTGTTCCCTTTCTGCAATGGCTTGTGCGTATGAGGTCGTAGACATACTGCGTTCGAGGCTAGCTTCTTCTTCTCCGGACAATGCTAAGGCAGATGGTAGGTTCTTTGGTTGTGCCGGAAAGACAATAGGTCTAATGGACTTCTTAATGCCAAAAATGAAGTCATGAAGTGCGACGACTCTGACCTCCTCATTGAGTAGTGTAGCCTGTTCCGCTTCATATGTCATAACAATTTTGTTGGTAACTATTGTTAAGTTTTTTTAACCTCATCGTAATTCTCCATTAGACTTAGTTCACTTGTCTAACCATTTCAAGAGCTTGCCTCAAAAGTCGTAGGGAGGTTTTGTCTGGTTTGAATTCGTACGAGTCCATGGCCGATTGCCTTCATGTCACGTATTCATCTGACCCCTTTGCATTGACCCTTGCACTTGATTTTCATTCATTTCACAGCTTACTTGGTTTTTACTTGGCTATCGCTAACTTCTGTGTCCCTCTCTATTTCCCGATCGCACTCAACTTTTATATTTTTAAGTGTGTCAACCCAACTCATATGTGCTATTACGTTACACTGGATTTTGGTTTTATAATAGAATGTGTTTAATTTTGATTAAACCGCAAAAGATGAAATATATAACATTTAACGCAAAAATCTTTATTATAAATATTATAATATATCAATTAAATTTTTTAATGTGGTAACTTGACATATTCATTCGGACACTTGCAGTTGACAGCGGATTTTTTTATTTTTATTTTGATGTATGATTTGAAATGATTTTACATTGGGCCATAATATATTTTTAATGCTATCTTAAGGGTGTGGGTCCTTGATGGTTGAGCCTTAGCAATAAAACAATTGAGGTACACTTTTTATTGTTTATTAGCGAAGCTTGCTGAAGTACTTAGTCTCCCTTTCAAATTATAACTGACTTTATGATAACTTAATTCTAGTTACCCATGATAAAATAGAGTCTCTTAATCATATCATAGCGGTCATGCAAATATACTGTGTTTGCCGGCTATACAATGACATCCGCTCATTTCTTTATTGCGAAACATCCATTGCTTAACATTATCAATGTGCAGTTTCCATTGGCAATATTTCCAGCAATTCAGACTTTTTAGCAATATTTAAGCTTGTCGAGGTGCCCAGTTAAGAAGTAAAGTTGGCTGTAGAAAACAAAGAATTTCAAATTTTTCATAAACATTTTTTGACGCGTAATCTTTAATGCTTGTACAAATGGATGTAAGTATTATTAGGGGCATTCTATGGTAACTGGTGGGACCTTTGACTCCAGACATTTACTAAACTATAATTGTGTGTACGAAATTTATATTATAGTGAAATGCATCTCATAATACCTTACCCTTACCAAAAATCCTCGATTTTTTTCTGAATTTCTTGTAATAATCACTTAAATGAGCGTGACTTTTAGCACATCGAAGGATCATCCTATCGTACCACGTATATTTAAACATAAATTTTAGTCCGTCGACTAAACTTCTAAGAGAGATTTTCTTTTTAGTATAAAATTTATACCTAACTCCTTCATTTTCTTGAATAATTAGACAAATAACCAACCTACGTAAAAACAATATAAACAAGTAAGGAAGGGCTAAGTTCGGATGTAACCGAACATTTTATACTCTCGCAAAGTCAAATGGTATACTCGTTTGAGATTTCTCTGTGGATTGACTGATATTTTCGGTAGAACTATAGGCACTGAGGTCCACATATTTAGTACTTAGGGGCTTGAACAGTTTTGGTTTGATTTAGACAATTTTTGGTCACAAGGTGGCATACTTTAAACGTATTATTCACGCAAAGTTTTACAAACAACCGTTAGGTGAACAAAACTATTATACTCTGTAGCAACAGGTTGCGAGAGTATAAAAATGTTTTTAATTGTGTTAAAGCTACTAAAAGCGCGATAAATCAAGCACTAAACACGCCAGAGACATTAAATTTTCTCCCTGGGATGGTATGAAATGTCTTTCTAGAAACCGCTTTTAAAATTAGACAGTGGGTGTGGCACCGCCCACTTTTAGGTGAAAACCCACATCTTGCGATCTGCTTAACCGATTTCAACCAAATCGGATCACAAACACGTCTACTTCCCATGTAACACAATTTTAGATTCTATCTGATTCTTTCACTTTCCACTATGAAAATCAAGCAACAATGATTGTATCGAGGTAAAACTTTGCGTGAATTATGCTTTTAAAGTATGCCACCTTGTGACTAAAAATTGTCTAAGTCGAACCAAAACTGTTCAAGCCAATAGGTACTGAAAATGTGGACCCCAGTGTTGACTTTTTACCGAAAATATCAGTCAATGTGTAAGATATATAATTGACACTCGTATAATAAAATAATAAATGAAACTCTTGATAAAAGTATGTTTTTGTGTCAAAAATGAGTTGAATCAGATCAATACTTCCTTTAATATAAAATTTTGCCAACACCTGAAGTCATTTGGGGCTTTGATCCTTCTTAGTTGCAAGAGTATAAAATGTTCGGTTACATCCGAACTTAGAACTTCCTTACTTGTTTTTTTGTGTATTTGTATTTCGCTTAACTATTTTTTTTGGATTCACGTCCAGCTTTTATTCACTGTCGCTGGAGTTATATACTTCAGAATAATTTTACTTCTTTTCTGGGAATATTAAAATCTTTTTGTACTCAGAAGATGTTGTCGTCAGACTATAAATAATCAGTCAGCTTTAAATTGATTATGTTTTTTTACATGAGAAATCGTTTTAATGTTTTGGCATTTTTTTGGAGATTTGTATTATGTTCTTTAATATAATATCATCTGCTATTCTTACTTATTGCTCTTCTCGTCATAATAGCAGTCAAAAAAGTTCTTTTTGCTATAGCTCCGAACCATTAACCTCTTCTTTACCATTACCAGGAGCAAAAAAACTCTAATTTATTTCATCACCCCAGTTCAGTTCGGAAAAGCAAAATATCATTCGAGTAAATCGATTTTTAAACTGTGCATTTTTTGTTTCATATATCGCGATTTTAAATCATCTACTATCTTTTTTATAAGCAACTATGCAGAATATTTATCGTCACTCATGACGACGTATGAATGCTTTTTCTGGCCTTGATTTGCTCATATAACCAAAATTGTAACTTCCAGTAAAATTCTATCAAAATTCATCAAAATTGTATCATCCATCCAATCTATGAACCAGAGTCACAAGTGACTGGTAGGAAATATTTGAAAACAGAGAAGAAGTTTAAATTATTTAAAATGTTTGTTTTTACTTCTAACAAGAAAAAAAATTGAACAAGTAAGATTTGAGGTTAGAAAAACAACTTTTGTATCTTTTCGCGTGACTGGTGGGACATATGCTTATATTCAAACATGAAATATGCAAAAACTAACGTACCTTTTCATGTCCTTTTGTTTATTTAACTTTTCTCCTGAAATCAATTAGATAGTTAAAAAAAAAGTGTTGCTAACTAGAAGAATATTTGCTCCGGATACAAGCTAGTACAACTCGAAAGTTAGTAGGAGCGAGAAATCGCTTAAAAAAATTTTTATTTTCACATTAGTTATATATAAACTTTTTATTATGAGTTTGGGCTAAATCGGAAATAATTAGAGGAATTTTAAATGTTTAACCATTTTCCACTTTTGCATGCAATGCCCCACAAATAAATTAATTCGTTTTACATTTAATTTCTTTTGTACTAATTTTAGAATTTAAGTGAGAATTTGACGTAAAGTTGCCGCTTTATATAAGGATGCTGCGTCGCCGTTACTGCTAAGGTAAAAAATATGCCACTCAAGGCTTTTAATTAGGTACGACAGTTACTCACCAGAGGCGGTCATATTGGTTTTATTCCACCTGGTTACCAATAGGCTACCGGTAAATAATACATTTGTTATCCGACAGGCTACTTTTGTCCTAGCCTCGGAAAAAAAGTAACTATTTCTCCTCTTTCACTACTCGTCGGTGTGATTATCTTACTCGCTCTCTCTCATTGTTTTTGCGCAAATGCTACATACATTTATTTCACTACTCTAATTTGCCAACTATTTTAGAAAACTATACCTATGTTACTCTTTAGTTAACCGCGTCCATTTCATTGGCTTTTTTAACTACTCGTCGGTGTGATTATCTTTCTCGCTCTCTCTCATTGTTTTTACGCAAATGCTACATACATATATTTTACTGCTCTAATTTGCCAACTATTTTAGAAAACTATATGTTACTCTTTAGTTAACCGCGTCCTTTTCATTGGCTATTTGTTTAGTTAGTCATCTGTTACTGAAAATAGTTTCTTTGGTCTATCTATAAGTTACAGAAAACTGGTGCAGCGGTTATCTCGTCACTTGCTGAGGTATTTGTTTGGTTATCAATTAGTGACCACTGCCTAACGTATAGGTTACCTTTTTCATTATAAATAAAACAATTGAAATTTTTAACATAGATATGTTATCTACGGTGGTTACCGTGACTACATGTTAAGAAACGTCAAAAATTGTATTGAAATTTTAACTTAGAATCTTTTGTTTGGGTAATGTTTTGTTGTTAAATAACGAATAATGTTTTTAAAACTAAAACTTTTTTATTGCAGATTAAGAAATCGAGGAAGACGCAGAGAAATATTAACCAAAATAATTTTAGCAAGTCAGCAATTCAAGTGAGTTTATTATAATTTATTAGCTTATTTCGTTGTTCTTGTATCATAATGCGTTCAGGAAAACTTTAGAATATCGTCCCAGAAGTTTGCTGATAAAATGGGTATGGGCGGTTAGAAGTGATCCTCCAGATCAAGAATATATATAGCCATGATAGTTTCTAGTTTTCGAGATATTTGCGTTTAAAGTTGAAAATTTCAACAATTTGAAGTAATTATTTTTTCAATTCAAAATGAATTTTTCACTTATATTATTCACTATTATATCCACCAACACTTCAGTAATTCGTTTGTATACATTCATTTTACATGTTTGCACTATAAATAGCTTTAATTCAATATTTTATACTGCAACCTTTTTGACATCTTTTGTAAATGAACTGAAAGAAATAAAGAAAACAGATTTCCAAATCCTAACGAACGAGACTGTTCGTACTTTGCTTTAAAATTAGCAGTAGTTGTGATGATGTTGTGCCTTGTATGCCAATATTACTGTTTTGCGTAGAATTCCTTTTTGCGTTGGCGCGCTCTAAAGAAATAACCCTGGTCAATCCAACACCGGGGTGTAAGATTTTTTTTAAAAGAAAATTTCTTTTTGCATTCTAAAAAAATAACCCTGGTCGGTCCCTCACCAAAGTTTATGAAGTGAAGATAAACGCTAAAAGATTTATTATTGTCTTGTACAGTCAATTGTTGTTTGGATTCCGACGCGAATTGACGTGCGTGCGCATCGTTGCGATTTGTGATTTTTTCGATTCTCTTTTGCGCAATATTTGTTTACGCGAGTGAGTTGGCACCGTTATTGCCTGGCGCGTGTTTATAGCGGTAGTGTTTTGTTGGTACGATCGGCGTTAAGCTTTGTTGTTGCTCGGTTAGTGACCGCGTGTGTTATTTTTGCGATGCATATTTTAGCGTGTTTTGTGCATATTGGAAGCATTTTTCTCGTGGATAGCGTTAAGTACACATTGTGTATTTTTAAAGTATTGTACCATTAGGTACTTACGCAACGTGATTATTCACGTTGTTCTTTTTGGTGGACTTTTCGCACGGTCCCAGTATTATCCTGTGTTGTTAGTATTTTTCGCTGGCTGGACTGTTCATTTGGAGTGTTGTGTTGGGCATCTGGCGTTCAGTTGGACAGTCAGTGTCAACAAGGATTGTTCAAAAGGTACCGGCGTCTGTCCAGTGCTGAAGTTAGTGAATCGTGTGCAAACAAACGGTCGTAGTAGTGGGCGTTTAACCGACGGATTGATTCGGTCCAGCGCCACATCGGTTTACTCGCGGCCGTTACGGGGACTTTTATCCGTCCGGCGGTCCACCACGGAGGGGGAGGGTTAACTCCCTCGCTGGGAGTGAAGAGTCCGGACCATCAACGGTAACGATAAACACCACGTCGGGCGATGAGGCAGCGGTACCACCGGTAAGGTCTCTGCTACGGCGAAAGGCGCGTTTGGTGTCTCCGTGCGGTGAAGAGGGCGGGAACGGTAGTAGTAGCGGTTGCGGTAATGGTGACACCACTGAAAAAGCGGCTGTACACCCCACTAAGTCGGGCGAGGGGGTTTTGGGTGTTGCGCGAATTATGTTTTTTTTTTATTTGATTAAAAAAACTACAGAAAAACACCGTATTTTACGGCTTACGGTGTAGTTTATTAATAATATTTTTACTTCTTATAAATTTACATTTTGCTTAATTTATTTAGAGCCGTTATAATATGAGCCGTGGTAATATGATATTTAAATAAAATATATGTATATACCCAATTGGGTATCTAATCATCCATCCATCCATTTAATTTCATTATGCCGTTGCAATAGCATATTACAAGGTATAGTGCCTAGACAATATGGTATGATATATGTTAAAATATACTTCTTTTTTGCTTGGGAGTGGTGGAGTCATCTGATGACGCAACTCCCTCGGCGTTACCGCAAGAACTCTCCTGAGTTCTTGTATTTACGATTTTTATATTAGTAGTTTTCTTGTTTGCCATTCTTACAAGGATTACTACTACCAGCATTACTTTTATAATCAATTTTTTATTTACACCATATGATACATTTTATGGTATTTTAATTCTGCAATTTCTTTTATGTTTGCAATATTTTTTATTGCAATATTATGAAATGTTAATTTTGGTGTGTTTGATGTTGATGATGATCTAATTTTTCGACAGGGTATACGATTGTATCAACATACTCTGTTTTACTATATTTATATTCCTTTTGTAAAATTTCTATTTTACAATTTGCAACTTTGATTATATAATTATTTTTAGTGCGATTTTTCGATCATCGAAGTTCTGTCTTATTGTATCATTATTGGCATTTCTTATTAATATTGTATCATCGCATATCTCTTATATTGTTGTTTTGTTATTGTATATAAATTCACAAGTATTTGAAAATATACAGCTTTTACTAAATTTTAAATTTTTAAATACTTTACTTTCTTCGTACCCAAAATAGCTTTCACCAATCTTGGTAACGAATTTTTCTGTAATGAATTTTTATTTGGCAATGGAGTAATTAATTGAATTTTAATTTGAAAGAAGGTCCTTGGTATCTGGATTGCGAATATTATTCTCTCTTACTTTTGCCAATTTTAATTTATAAAAATCCATTTCGTATTTTTAAATTTCTTCCTAAGTTAACATACTTGGATGTACCATATTGTATTTAGCTGCCGCTATATTGTCATGTATTTCTTGATCTTTATTTTCTATGAACTTTAGTTTGTTAATTTGGTCATTAAACAAAAACTTTCTTTCAATTATACTTTCTTCTTTGTTTATTTTGTTTAGAGCTTCTATTATTTGTTTCCTATCTGATTCTATAATATCTTTAAATAGGTTTAAGGATCTATTGAAATGTTTATTAATTACTACTTGTTTATTTAAGTTTACAATAGCATTATGCCCATTTTCTTCAATAGTTTTTAAATGGTCAACAATGTGTTGCCTGTCATCATCATCCATAACTCCAAACATCCATTTATAGGCTGTTCCCCCAATATTTATTAAGCATATTTTCTTTCTTTCTTTTATATACGGTGTTATAGGTGTAATCTTTGCTTTTATATTTTTATACCCTGAACAGGGTATATTAAGTTTGCCACGAAGTTTGTAACACCCAGAAGGAAACGTTGGATACCCTATAAAATATATACATAAATGATCTGCATGATGAGCTGAGTTGATTTAGCCATGTCCGTCTGTCTGTCTGTCCGTCTTTCCGTCTGTCTGTATATATACAAACTAGTCCTTCAGTTTTATGCTATCGATCTGAAATTTTGCATCTGTCCTTTCCTCACAAAGAAGCTGCTCATTTGTCGGAACGCCGCTATCGGACCACTATAGCATATAGCTGCCATACAAACTGAACAATTGGAATCAAGTGTTTGTATGGAAAACTCTTTCATTTGACGAGGTATCTTCATGAAATTTGGCGTGTATTATTATTTGAGGCAACAATAAGAAGTTAACGTTTTTTCTTGTTTTTATTTCACTATACAAAATTTCTTTATTTTCAGTATTTAGCTGTCCTATATTTTCTTTAATCTGGTCAACTATTTCTGTAAATTTGTTGGGATTTATAATGGGTATAACTGTACTTATTTCATTAACTATTTCTTTGTCCGCCGTTTAGATCATTGGGGTATACTTATGCTGACCACCTGTACGTAAATGACACGTACAGTACGTAAATTTGGAGCCATGTACCGTGTACCGAAGCTTTAGCGAAAATCACGAAAATGTACGTAAATTGAAACAGAGAATATTGATGTACGTAATTTGCGTTAAAACAACAAAAAATTGCTATACAATTGTGTCCCACCCGTGACGATGGAATGAATACCCCTAATGCGAATTAAATATATTCACCCAGCTTTAACTATGTTAAACTCGCCATTATGGCAACGCCGTTTGTGGAATGCTTTTATTGTATTTGTTCGTGTTAAAGAGAAATTACATATGTTAAAGCTCTTCTTATTTACATTTATTCATGTATTTTCTACCAACAATTTGTGGAACTTATGCTGACAGGTGATATTGTGGAAGCGACGCTATTGTGTGTGTACGTTGTATTATTTTTTTAAAATGTCGCGAAAATGTGGAGTAAATATATTTAACGAAAAATTGCGAGAAGAATTTTCGTTTATTAAGAAAGCGAAGACCGAAAGTGATGTCCTTTGCGAAGTGTGCAACACGGTTTTAGTATTATGCATAGTGGTCGCCGAGATATTGAGTCGCATATTAAATCAAAAAATCACCAAAATGCATTGCACGCTGCCACGTCCAGCCACACACTCAATAGATATTTAAAAAGTTCTACTTTGACCGGAACAGATGCCCATATCGCGGCGTGTGAAGGCGTTTGGGCATTTCATGTGATAAGTTCTAATCACAGTTTTCGCTCGGCCGATTGCGCTTCCAAAATCATTCGAAGTTGTTTCGCAATGTCCAAATTTTCTTGTGCGCGAACGAAATGCGAAGCCATCGCAACCGGAGTGTATATTGACGGATGCCTCTAATCATGGCAGCACAAAAATGTTTCCGATATTAGATAAGTGAAAATTATAGACTTGGTAGATGCACATGGAGAAAGTTCCAAAATAATTGTAAATTTGCTGAATAGCGCTATGAACAAATTGAACATAAATAAGAAACTAGTTGCGTTTTGTGGAGATAACGCGGCGTGTAATTTTGGCAACGTTGATCGAACCGGCACAAATAATGTGTTCTACAAAGCAGCTTTATCCTGGATTGATTGGCGTTGGATGTGCAGCGCATATTGTTCACAATACTTTAAAAAAAGCTTGCGACAAAATGCCTTTTGATGTGGAGATGATTGTAGTCAAAATTTATTCACATTTCTATTTGTTCACCGTGCGTTTCGCAAAATTGAAAAAATTTTGTGAATCCGTGGATGTGGAATATAAAAAACTGATAGGTTACAGCAAAACTCGTTTCCTAGGCTTGTTGTCATCAGTCGACTCAATATTAAGAATTTTTGATGGTCTTAAGGAGTATTTTTTGGGAGATCCCAACACCCCAAATTCTTTGCTATTATTTTTTGAAGATCCAAGGGCCAAGATGTGGCTGATTTTTGCCTGGTGTGCGCTTGATCAAGAACCGCAATGGAAGTTTATCGAAACCACCGCGAAGTACATCGCAACCAATAACCATTTTGATCTGGAATCATCCGATACTGATTTATTCGATCAGTTCACGTATTTGGAAAGATACGTAACCGAAGAGAAAATCCAATCGTGGGAAGAAAATGGTACTGCCACCGATCAACGCTGGGTTGAAATTTTTCAACATTTCGTCAAAAAGAAGGTTCCATACAACCACATGGTCAGAATCATATCGTATATTCTCTCCTTGCCAGGCACATCAGCCACCGTTGAACGAGTATTTTCTTGATCAATCAGATTTGAAAGGATGAAAAATCACAAATAAAGATCGAAACATTGAGTGATCTTTTCTATGTTCGATACAACATTTAAATGACTTGTAAGGAATTTTTTGAATTTTTAAAAATGCAACCTAAAATGTTGAAGGAAATTGCATCAAATGAAAAATACGCATTCAAAAATGTCAATCAGATCGACGAAAACAAAAATAAGTATGCTGAAATTTGTATGCAAAAAACGAGTTTGGATATCGAAAAATAAACTGCTTTCTCCATAACTTGACCATAAATTGAAATCAAATTAAATTAAATTGCATTTGCAAGCACCGTTTTTTTATTAATTAAAAACTGTACATAATATAAACTTATAGTAATCTAACTATCATTATAGAAAGAGGCAAGAAAAAAATTTTTGTGTACGAGCAGTTCTTCATCTAATGAATGAATTGTTTCTGACAGTTCCAGGTTTGATTCATTGTCGTTACCTTCTTTTATTATTGGCGAGTTCCTAATTCGACTCAAGAAATCAGCTACAACATTATTTTTTCCATTTACGTATTCTATTTCAAAGATGTATTCCTGCAATTTCAATAACCACCTCTGATGGCAGTGAGAAAATTCCTTTCCTTAATATTTATTAACTAGATATTTGATTGGACAATGATCTGCTATTATCTTAACTTTATTGTCGTATATATATATGTTCGAAAATATGTGATCTACTGGTTCGTTCAACGAACAAATAATATCGATATTGTGGTTTGATTTCGATTATGTTAAGACTGAACAGACTTTGCATATTTCGTGTTCGAATGTTCGCTGTTATTCTTGTTATTGTATTGAGCTAACGTGCTCGCTACTTCAAGATTTAAAATAGTAATTCGAAAAAAACTGTAACTGGAAGCTCAACGCGATTATGCTTCTATATTAAACGATTGTGTTTTTATATTAATGAGTAAGTATGTCAATCGAAAACTTTAATTCAATTGCTATAAACTATATATAAACTATCATTTTCACTCTGTAGCTGTAAAGTGAAAAATGAGTTCTTTACGTGAAGATTCCGAAGAAAGTGGGAGAGCAATCTATCTCTTCCATCGCAGGGTTGTCAATCTTTTTCAATCAATCAATTATGTAATATTATATATTTAAAGTATTCTTAAAATAACTCAAAATCACAGTCGAATACATTTATTTATAAATAGGTAAACTATTTCTAATAGTTGGATTTTAGTTTTGAGCTTTTACATTATGAAAAATTATAACTAAAATACTAAATGTTTGAAAAATCGTGTATACAAATAGAACAATGTCAACATTGGTGAAATGAAAACAAAAGTTTTAAGTTCTCTGGCTGAGCATTGTATGAAAATTAAATATGTCACCCGCAAAAACTACAAACATTGTTCTACAAAAACAACAATCGTTACAAGTCAATATGTCAGCCAAATAGGCGAAGGTCAAATTTTTAGTAAATCAAACAACAACAACATTTTCATTCATGAACGCAGGCGTACTTTCAACAAGCAACCTCGCTTCATTCATAAAAACAGACACCCTCTCATCTCCCCGAGCATGCGTTTGCCAACAAGCGTCTTTTCACGACGATGGCAAAAGCTAAAAATCATAAATTGAACAAATTTCTGATTTCCCTCTAGAAGAGAAAAGTGACCCCTCAAATATGAGTATTAAAATATTTTAGAATAAAAGTCACAACATAATATATTTGTCGATTTACAATTCAAGAAACTTTTTAAATAAAATATTCAATATTCCTTTAATTTATGTATACAGTAAGCCCCGGGTAAGTATCGCTCCTCCAATCCCTCTTATCTGCCAGTGTCTTACTGCATCTCACGTTTTTTTTCCTTAATTTTTTAAGGAAAACGGTAATTTTTTTTAAATACATAGAAATTATTTTTTTGGTACCACTCGCTTAAGTACCACAATCGCTTATGTACTACAAAGCACAAAAAATCTGCAACTTTGGTTTTGGCACTTAATCGGGATTGACTGTATTTGTGAAAGAATGTAAATATTCGAATTTTTTGTACACACATCTGCCCGTATATATGCACATGACTCGTTGACTTTGTTTCCATTTACGCATGCCATGTTGTATATGAATAGGGGTTGATTTTGCACTTGCCCATATGCGATATATGTTTGTAAAAGTGTGTATGGTTTCCCAAGAACAATGAGTGTACATATTTACATACATATGTTGCATGTAGACAAATTAACAAATAAATTGAAAAACTTTCTGATGTTCCCTCTAGAAGGGAAAAGTTGCAGCCCCGCTAGCCCACAAAATACAGAAGAAAAGTGACAAAAGTGGCAACAAAGCTTTTGTCCATTTAAAATATTTAACAATTCAAAAATATTTTCCGATGACAAAAATCTCCGTCAATATGTATGCATGTTCATACATAAACATACATATTTACGATAGTTTGTAGGCAAAGCTGTTAGAGCGGCAAGGGAAGCGGTGACAATCGGCGGCCGTTCGTTATTTTTTTTCGGCATAGCTCGGATTTTCTACCAACAACACAATGTTGTGACGCTTTGTCGTCGCGTCAGTCCTTCGACACAGTGACTCTTTGACAAGAAAACAAAAAACATGAGCTTCGGCCATTGGTTGTCCGTGGCAACGGAGATTTTGCATGGAACAATGAGTGTACATATTTACATATATATGTTGCATGCAGACAAATAAATAATTATAATGGGAACTTTCATATTTGTTTACATGCACGCATAATTATACATATATTATGTATAAGAATATTTGCGACCGCTTGGTCTTTTCTTATCATATTATGTCAAGCAAGAGGTGTACAAAATCTAACCCAGAAATCTGACTGAGCTGAAGCAGTCCATTAAATAGATAATTGAGGCAATCCCGAATTAGGTGTCGCAAATGCGTGGTTGAGCATGGAAGAATAATTAATTGTTTAAATAAAATAAAAAAAATAAATGTAATGCATTGACTAAAAAGAAACTTCTTACGGTTTAATATTGTAGCACGATTCGTTAGCCACCCTGTATAGGCAGAATATATTCAAATTATATGAAAAGTCGTTTGCGCATTGTAAATATACGAATATGTAAGCGTACATTTCTTAACATTGAAATTAGCATTATTTTTCTCAATTAACATTGAAAATTCTCAATTCTGCTATTTTTCAGTCCCCTGATGTTAATTGTGGACATTTGGTGAAATACCCTCATCGTTTTCAGTACCCCTTCGAAACGTGAAATATTTTGCTAATGGCCGCACTGTGAACCTTCTCTATAATCTACGTTCTCTGCTTGGTGGATGCATATTCATATTTGTGTCATTCAAATGTTATCCTGTTACATAACTGTTCACGATTGATGCGTCTTCCTGTGTTGTATTAATGATAGTTTACTCGTAACTATTTGTTCATATTAGGCGCAAGAGTGTTTTGCCGGCTTTCTTTCTTTCTCATTGGACGGCGGTGTACCCTTAGTTTTACGTTAATTTGTGGCTTACCATACTACCTTTGGATCCCGTGATTCTGCGGTCGTTGATTATCGTTTATCTCGTCTACCCCCAGCACCACGTCGAAAACGTTTTTGTTTGGTTGTAGTACCAAGATCAGAATCATTTGAGTCATATTTTGCTTTTATGGCTCCATTGTCGGAGACTTTAATTTCCATATCATCAGCATAATCAGCCGGTGTTTTATTCTTGCTGTGTGAAAGTTTCTGTCTCAATTTACTGTCAGTATCTTCACACTGTGCCTTCCACTGGAAAGCAACGTTTACATCATTCAAGCAAGTATTGCATATAAATCGTGGCATAAAATCCTTTGGAGCAATGGCCACTGTCATATATATTTTCATCAATTTATTTGCTATTGTTTGTTTATTGATAACTTTGAAAAGGCTGTTTAGAACTTCGCTGCCGCTACAGATGCGACAATCGTTTTCATCAACATGATCCATTTTAGCATATTCGCGTGCTGTACTAGTTGGCTGCTCCCCATCATCTACGTAATCTTCTTGTTCTTATCCAGTGAAACTTGAATTTTGCCCACCTAAAACAGCTTCGCACTTTTTCAGTAATTGTGTCGGCTTGTGCAAAACCTCTTCATCCTCATCTTCATGTATTTCAACGCATTCTTTTTCTACTTCTACCACCCTGCGTGTCATCATCGTATCAATGAGTATAGCCTCGCTCTCATCAGATATGACCTTATTCTCCTGAACTATCGTTCTCAATTTTTGGTCTTCTTCGATTACCAGATATATTTGGTTGTTCGTTGAATTGAATAACGGTAATTTTACTCACTACTTTGTTGGCCATTTCTGGTTTACATACTACTACATATTTTTCTTTTCTGAATGGATTTTTTGTCTACGGCTGTAATAGCTTCTTTATTCGACGATAACCGATTTCCACGAAGGGATTGTTTCAGATTTCTAAAGTGATAGCAGTCGCTGGAAGCCAAATCTGGTAAATGCGGTGGATGCTCAAGTAATTCGTACTCTTATTCATTGAGTTTTGTCATTGTTAAAATACCTTTGTGAGCAGGTGCATTGGATTGAAGAGATATTATTTTTTGTGCTACAAACCAGGTCTTCTCTCAAGAATTTTTTCATCCAACTGATCCAAAAGGCTATAATAATCTTCAGAGTTGATTGTTTTACCTTTCTGCAGATAATTAATCAACAAAATTCCTTTTGCATCCCACAAAACTGATAACATTCTTTCTGATCGTTGTGAATTTACCTGCTTTGGAGCTGAACAACCAGCTTCAGTCCATTGTTAATGTTCTGGTTTCAATTTTCTCAGTCTCATCCATAGTTATAAAGTGAGGCCGATTTCTTGCCTCACTTTATAACTATGGATGAGACTGAGAAAATTATTCTGCTTAAAACGGTCCAAATTATGCCGAGAAATTTGTTTTCGATCCGGTTTTTATTGAGTTGTTAACGTGTGCGGCACTAATTTTCTAAACAGCTTCTTCATATGTAATTCTCCATGTAAAATATAAAGTACTCGTTCATCTGAGATGCCTATTGTATTAACAATTTCATGCTTAGTCAAACCTGGATCTTCACTAAATCGATTTAAGTCTAGTACTACTACCAGAGAACGTATATCATAGAGACGGTTCACAGTGCGGCCATTAGCAAAATGAGCGTGTTTCACCACATTTGGAAGGGGTACTGAAAACGATGAGCGTGTTTCACCAAATGTCCACAATTAACATCAGGGGACTGAAAAATAGCAGAATTGAGCATTTTCAATGTTAATTGAGAAAAATAATGCTAATTTCAATGTTAAGAAATGTACGCTTACAGATTCGTATATCTACAATGCGTAAACGACATTGGATATAATTTGAAGATATTCTTCCTATACAGGGTGGCTAACGAATCGTGCTACAAAATTAAACCGTAATAAGTTTCTTTTTAGTCAATGCATTACATTCAATTCTGTTATTGTATAGAAAATTTTATTTTATTTAAACAATTAATTATTCTTCCATACTCAACCACGCATATGCGACACATAATTCGGGATTGCCTAAATTATCTATTTAATGGACTGCTTCAGTTCAGTCAGATTTCTGGGTTTGATTTTGTACACCTCTTGCTTGACATAACCCGATAAGAAAAGACGAAGCGGTCCCAAATATTCTTATTCAAATATATACATATGTATAATTATGTTTGCATGTAAACAAATATGAAAGTAACCATTATAATTGTTAATTTGTCTATAAGCAACGTATGTATGTAAATATGTACACTCATTGTTTCATGCGAAATCTCCGTTGCCACGGACAACCAATGGCCAAAGCTCACGTTTTTTGTTTTCTTGTCAAAGAGTCACTGTGTCGAAGGACTGACGCGACGACAAAGCGTCACAACATTGTGTTGTTGGTAGAAAATCCGAACTGTTTTTAAAATTGTAAAATATTTAAAATCGACAAAAGCTTTGTTGCCAGTTTTATCAATTTTTTCTGTGTTTTGTGGGCTTGCGTGGTTGCAACTTTTCCCTTCCAGAGGGAATATCAGAAATTTGTTCAATTTATGATTTTTAGCTTTTGCCATCGTCGCGAAAAGAAGCTTGTTGGCAAACGCATGCTCGGGGAGATGAGAGGGTGTCTGTTTTTATGAATGAAGCGAGGTTGCTTGTTGAAAGTACGCCTGCGTTCATGAATGAAAATGTTGTTGTTGTGTGATTTACTATAAATTTGGGCTTCGCCTATTTGGCTGACATATTGACTTGTGACGATTGTTGTTTTTGTAGAACAAGTTTGTAGTTTTTGCGAGTGACATATTTACGAATATATCCATTATTTGTGTAGCAATGTCATAAGCACATATGTATGTATGTACATATAGAGCAGTGCGCGCAAATGTTATTACTGATAAATGATAATAACTTGATTTGAATTTGAATTGTACTTACATAAGTACATACATATGTATGTATGTAAGCTTTAAATCATGAAAGGTGTGATTGGCATATATTACTATTTAAATATATTAAGATTTTTAAGATATTATGTTAGTGTGTTATATACTTATGTATGTATATATATAGTAAAACATAGCAGATACATATACATACATATGTACTTATATGAAAGCATTTCATATTATCAAACATAAGCAATATTTAAAAAGCAACTGCAAATATTCCTTTGGAGTAATATATTTTAACTAAAATGTAATACATTTTTCATGATATCATAGATATTCAGAAAAGGAATTTCATATCTATGAATATGATTGCATATAAACGTATAAAAATATAAGCTAACATGCGGCTGTAAAATCAACGCAAGTCCTGAGCATAATTTTTATTCAATGCTCAGCTCTGTTCACTCGCCACTGTTAAAATTTCTCCTTCCGAGCCGACTGTGGTGAAACACTCTCATCGCATCCGTAGTTGGACCTTCTCTGTATTTTACGTTCTCTGCTACTACATTTAAATTCACCAGCCCAAAATTTAACGGTGGGTTTTGAAGATGTAGACTCCTTACACAATTTAAGTATTTTTTCATAAATTTCCTTTGCTTTTAAATCTTTCAAAACAAAGAATATAATAAATTTTTTCCATATTAAAAAAGCGTCAACTTCAAATGGCTTGTAAACAAAGAATTAATTGACAGAATGAATTTTAAGTTTGTTCTCACCAACCAATTCGATAATTTTCAAATTGCCTGTAATTTAACCAGTCCGTTTTAATTTGGCTGGAGCTCTCTTGGCTCTTGTAACAGTTCTTTTATATTGCCATGTAATGCCAGAGAATGTAAAATATAGAGAAGGTTCACAGTGCGGCCATTAGCAAAATATTTCACGTTTCGAAGGGGTACTGAAAACGATGAGGGTATTTCACCACTTTTGGAAGGGGTACTGAAAACGATGAGGGTATTTCACCACCGAACATCAGGGGACTGAAAAATAGCAGAATTGAGCATTTTCAATGTTAATTGAGAAAAATAATGCTAATTTTAATGTTAAGAAATGTACGCTTACAGATTCGTATATTTACAATGCGCAAACGACTTTTCATATAATTTGAATATATTCTGCCTATACAGGGTGGCTAACGAATCGTGCTACAAAATTAAACCGTAAGAAGTTTCTTTTTAGTCAATGCATTACATTTATTTTTTTATTGTATAGAAAATTTTATTTTATTTAAACAATTAATTATTCTTCCATGCTCAACCACGCATTTGCGACACCTAATTCGGGATTGCCTCAATTATCTATTTAATGGACTACTTCAGCTCAGTCAGATGTCTGGGTTAGATTTTGTACACCTCTTGCTTGACATAATCTGATAAGAAAAGACCAAGCGGTCGCAAATATTCTTATACACAATATATGTATAATTATGTGTGCATGTAAACAAATATGAAAGTACCCATTATAATTATTAATTTGTCTACATGCAACATATGTGTGTAAGTATGTACGCTCATTGTTTCATGCGAAATCTCCGTTGCCACGGACAACCAATGGCCGATGCTCACGTTTTTTGTTTTCTTGTCAAAGAGTCACTGTGTCGAAGGACTGACGCGACGACAAAGCGTCACAACATTGTGTTGTTGGTAGAAAATCCGAGCTATGCCGAAAAAAAATAACGAACGGCCGCCGATTGTCACCGCTTCCCTTGCCGCTCTAACAGCTTTGCCTACAAACTATCGTAAATATGTATGTTTATGTATGAGCATGCATACATATTGACGGAGATTTTTGTCATGGAAAAATATAGTAAAATTGAAAAATATTTTTGAATTGTTAAATATTTTAAATGGACAAAAGCTTTGTTGCCACTTTTGTCACTTTTTTTCTGTATTTTGTGGGCTTGCGGGGCTGCAACTTTTCCCTTCTAGAGGGAACATCAGAAAGTTTTTCAATTTATTTGTTAATTTGTCTACATGCAACATATGTATGTAAATATGTACACTCATTGTTCATGGGAAACCATACACACTTTTACAAACATATATCGCATATGGGCAAGTGCAAAATCAACCCCTATTCATATACAACGTGGCATGCGTAAATGGAAACAAAGTCAACAAGTCATGTGCATATATACGGGCAGATGTGTGTACAAAAAATTCGAATATTTACATTCTTTCACAAATACAGTCAATCCCGATTAAGTGCCAAAACCAAAGTTGCAGATTTTTTGTGCTTTGTAGTACATAAGCGATTGTGGTACTTAAGCGAGTGGTACCAAAAAAATAATTTCTATGTATTTAAAAAAAATTACCGTTTTCTTTAAAAAATTAAGGAAAAAAAACGTGAGATGCAGTAAGACACTGGCAGATAAGAGGGATTGGAGGAGCGATACTTACCCGGGGCTTACTGTATACATAAATTAAAGGAATATTGAATATTTTCTTTAAAAAGTTTCTTGAATTGTAAATCGACAAATATACCATGTTGTGACTTTTATTCTAAAATATTTTAATACTCATATTTGAGGGGTTGTCACTTTTCCCTTCTAGAGGGAATATCAGAAATTTGTTCAATTTATGATTTTTAGCTTTTGCCATCGTCGTGAAAAGACGCTTGTAGGCAAACGCGTGCTCGGGGAGATGTGAGGGTGTCTGTTTTTATGAATGAAGCGAGGTTGCTTGTTAAAAGTACGCCTGCGTTCATGAATGAAAATGTTGTTGTTGTTTGATTTACTATAAATTTGACCTTGGCCTATTTGGCTGACATATTGACTTGTGACGATTGTTGTTTTTGTAGAACAATGTTTGTAGTTTTTGCGGGTGACATATTTACATGTGTACGAATATATGAATGTAGGTTTGTGATCCATTATTTGTGTGACAATGTCATAAGCACATATGTATGTATGTACATATAGAGCAGTGCGCGCAAATGTTATTACTGATAAATGATAATAACTTGATTTGAATTTGAATTTTACTTACATAAGTACATACATATGTATGTATGTAAGCTTTAAATCATGAAAGGTGTGATTTGCATATATTACTATTTAAATATATTAAGATTTTTAAGATATTATGTTAGTGTGTTATATACTTATGTATGTATGTATATAGTAAAACATAGCAGATACATACATATGCATACATATGTACTTATATTTCATAATATCAAACATAAGCAATATCTAAAAAGCAACTGCAAATATTCCTTTGAAGTAGCATATTTTAATTAAAATGTAATACATTTTTCATGATATCATAGATATTCAGAAAATGAATTTCATATCTATGAATATGATTGCATATAAACGTATAAAAATATAAGCTAACATGCGGCTGTAATATCAATGCTAACTTCTGAGCATAATTTTCATACAATGCTCAGCTCTGTTCACGCGCCACTGTTAAAATTTCTCCTTCCGAGCCGACTGTGGTGAAATACCCTCATCGCATTTTGTTAGGTTTTGACAATTCACACGCTGGTCCGTAGTTGGACCTTCTCTATATTTTACATTCTCTGGTAATGCTCTTATATTTTTTTGAGACTTATACTACTTGCGCTTGATCTCTTTATACTTTAAGGATCAAACGATGATATTGCCTGTATGTTTTTCAACAGGACTTTTAATTTTTGGTTTATAAGATGTGAATTACATTGTATTGCATAGATAATATGTATATTTATCTGTAAGTAATTAATCTAGGTAAATATTTTTAACATTGTTAAAATAATTTTATATTTAAAATTAAAATGGTGGTTTAAAATTATTTAAATTAGGAATCAGAATATGCAACCCTGAATCAGCTGACGATTAGAGATATTAGAGCAGAATTACTATTTTTATATAAAACTACTGAATGAGCGCAACAGGAAGTTTTGAGGATTTCAATACCATCTGTTTAACTAGATTTTTCAACGCGGTTGGCTTGCAGGGTTATTTGGCGATTATGTAGCCAATAGATAAATGTATTTATTTGTAAATTACTCAAATATTTTTACGTCACATTATTATATTTGTTCGAAGCAGCTCCTCCTTATCCTTTAAAATGTTTATACATATATACATATGTACATGTGAGAACAATTTTGCTTGGCCTTGCTTAAGCATATTATTGTAAATCAAATGGTTTCTAACACTCGCTACCTGCAGACGCAGACAAGCCACACCAGCCACGTAACTTTCCACTCGTTGTATTTGTTACATATATATTTTAATAAGCTACATTAAAATATATGACAGTGGTTTGAATTTCGCGATTCATAGCTGCCAAAAAAGATTGGTAACTCAACATTTGGTGACCCCGACGTGATCGCTGTGTGTGCTTCTCATTAAAAAAAGTAAAAATTACATTAAATAGCAGACTGATTAGTTCGTGTGCTGCAGTGTTAGTGTATTTTAGTGGACATATTTTACATACAGTGAACGGTCGATACATCCAAGTCGTGTTTTAAATTCAATGTGATTTGTGGCAATAATGTGGTGTGGTTTTCTAGAAAGCGCTACTTCGGTAAATTTGAAAACTTACGCACCGTAAATCGGGCGCTTTGTAACGTGGTCTTCTAGAAACAGTTAGTACGGTAAACTAAAATATTATATTTAACGACCGTATATCAAGTGCCGCTATTTTCTTCAACGGTTTAATACAGTTCTCAATTAACGTTACCGCGCTGATCACTTAACCTCGTTTAACAATTTTATTACTTAAACTATACCGAGATGTCGTTAAATCGTACCAGTGGTTCTCCAGCTGGAGAAATTCCTGTAAATGAGAGCCCCATAAGTCATTATTCACCTATTAGCAGGGTGACCTTTTTGAAGTTGAAGACACAGGCTATGTATAAGCGCCTTGAATGCATAGGTACGGATATGGACTCGGAACGACTGCAAAGCATAGATGAATATGGTTTGGCGGCAGTCATTGATTCATTAATCGAGCTGAAATCGAACTTCTTGGCGGTATATACTAGCTTGGAAGAGCATGATTTCGATTCTATTGGAAGTGATTTACTTATCCAATTCGATACAAATTTAAAAGCTACTCAACACGAAATTGGAAAACGTAGCGCTTCTCAACATTGCTTCACATTCAAGATAATCAACAACGAATCCCAGCCTATTAAAGTGAATATTAATCGTTCACGTTTGCCACTATTAACGTTGCCGTTCAGCGGATCCTATATAGAATGGACAAATTTCTATTCGTTCACGTTTGCCACTATTAACGTAGCGAAAATATCGGTCAATGTGTAAGATATATTGTTGAAATTTATATAATAAAATAAATAAATGAGCCTCTCAATAATAGTATGTCTTTGTGTCAAAAATGAGTTGAATCGTTCACGTTTGCCACTATTAACGTAGCGAAAATATCGGTCAATGTGTAAGATATATTGTTGAAATTTATATAATAAAATAAATAAATGAGCCTCTCAATAATAGTATGTCTTTGTGTCAAAAATGAGTTGAATCGGATCAATACTTCCTTTAATATAAAATTTTGCCAACACCTGAAGTAATTTCCCAGACTTTGATCCTTGCAAGATGCGAGAGTATAAAATGTTCGGTAACACCCGAACTTAGAACTTCCTTACTAGTTTGTCATATAAACGATTTTTATGATGGAAAATTAAAATTATATTGATATTTTGCACAAATGCGGCATAATAAACTGCGAAAGATTTTGCAAAAAAAAAACATATTTTACTTTTTTTATAGTTTTCTAACTTCAATTCTTCCAAAATTAGTTATTTATGTATGTACATATTGTACATACTGGTATGTACCCATGGAGGAATAGATTTTTGATATTATCACTTATCAATAAATGTGTGGCGCGCACTGCTCTATATGTAAGTATGTATGTACAAATATGCGTATGATATTGCAAAACGTACAAATGTAAGTACATATGGCTGCAAATAGAAAAAAAACATTGTTATACAAAAAATAATTGTCTCAAATAGCATGAGCAGCATCAGAAATCAATATGGCAGCCAAATTGACATCCTAAATCTGTAGTAAATCACACAACAACAAGATTTTTATTCATGAACGCTGGCGCACATGTAATAAGCTAAGTCGTGTCAGTCATAAAATCAAACGCCTTGTGCTGGAAACAGTCACCGACATTCCTGCCTTCTGTACTTACTGCCCGTATGAAAGCAAATTTGTCAAAAGTTATGCCCGTTGTGGCAACGTTGAAATCAGTTGTTCTCTTTTGTTTTTATTTGACCATTGTTGCCATTGCTTAATTTGTATAGACGTTTTTTCACGCATTTAGGTCTTTCGCTATAATTATTTATAATGTAAAAGCTTAAAACTAAAATCCACCTATTAAAAATAGTATACCTATTTTTAAATAATTGTATTCGATAAATAAAGGTAAAGGATTGTGATTTTGAGTTAGTTTAAGAATATTTCAAATTGTTTATTTGCATACGAAATTAATTAGGAAGCACACGCCACTGCGATATTAACTCCTTTAAGATATTAAAGTTTCACTTAGAATCGTGTGAATAATTAAAGTAAAAATTCGCTGTATTTCGTTTACAAAGCTTTATTACTAAAAATCACGTATTGTAATGTTTCATACAGGGTGGAGTACTCTCACCACTGCTCTGGATCTTGGTGGTAAACGACCTACTTATAGAACTCGAGGAGCAAGGCTGTTGGGTGATAGCCTATGCTGATGATGTGGTTCTTATGGTTAAAGGTAAATTCCTGAATACCGTCTATGAGCTCACCGAAGGTTACCTAAACGTGGTGTCCAACTGGGCAAACAGAAGCGGCCTAGCCGTCAACCCAAGTAAACCCGAAATGGTTTTATTCACTAGGAGGTATAAGATTCCAAATGTGCCTCTCCCCTCCTTCGGGGGTTCACGTCTTTAACCTGTTGATAAGGTGAAATAGCTAGGGCTCGTCCTTGATAGAAAGCTTTCTTGTTGGCCGAACATCGAGGAGAGAGTCAAGAAGGGATCGGTCGCCTTATACTGCTGCAGGGGAGTTATAGGGAAAAGGTGGGGACTCTCACCAAAGGTGGTGTTCTGGCTCTACGAAACCGTAGTCAAGCCAATACTGTTCTATGGTGTGTTCGTCTGGTGGAAGGCGCTCAAAAAGACTACCCTGGCTAAATAGCTTGAGCAAGTCCAAAGAGCGGCGCTCATCGGTGCACTGCGAACCACACCAACGATAGCTCTCAACGCTATATTAAATATAGCACCTGTGGACATTGCCGGTAGGTGCATTGCTGCGAGGTGTGCTATTAGGCTCAGAGAAGCTGGGCTTGTGAAGAGGTCCGAACAAGGACACGCCGCAATTCTCTCCTCCTTCACCTGCATTCCTGAAAATTTGGATCACTGCGTCACAGCGGCCACTCGAGGCGGTTTTTTCTCTGCTCATATCCCGACGAGGGAAATGTGGAGGGGAAGAAGCCGTTGGAGAAGAGCCGCGGTGAGTTTTTTCACGGATGGGTCGAAGCTAGGAGGGAAAGTTGGAGGGGGGGTTTTCTGTAAAGAGCTCTCCGTCAATCTTTGCTTCAGGCTACCGGACCACTGTAGCGCTTTTCAGGCGGAAGTGGCCGCGATCAAGGTTGCAGTAGAAGTACTGTTACGTAGTGTAGCTTCGTTTAGAGAGGTGAGCATTCACTCCGACAGCAGAGCGGCAATACAAGCCCTGAGTGCGCGAACCGTGCATTCAAAGCTAGTCAAGGAGTGTCTGTCCTCGCTAGAATTAGCATCAGGCTACTTCAATATCAGGCTCGTTTGGGTGCCTGGTCACAGCGGAATCGCAGGGAATTGCAAGGCCGATGAGCTGGCCAGGGGGGGTACCCTTGCCCCGCTCACATCGGAATGGGATCGAGTTGGTTCTCCACTAACGTCTTGCATTCTGGCTCTGGACCAATGGACCTCGCATGCGCTCAGCAGACGCTGGTCGACGACCAGCTCCTGCGCGACTTCGCGATCCTGCTGGCCGAGAGTGGATCGCAGGAGGTCGGGGGATCTTCTCGCCTTGAACAAAGTTCACCTCGCCGCCATGGTAGGAGTTCTCACTGGGCACTGTTCAATGGGAACTCATGCGGTGCGGCTTAGAATACTACCTGATGGCAGTTGTCAAAGCTGTATGGAGGAGGGTGAAGTGAAAACATCCCGGCACTTTCTCCTCCATTGTCCGGCTTTTGCTAGGTTGAGATTGAAACATCTCGGCAATCATACTTTTGGCGGACCAGAAGATCTGGCCGAAACAGATATTGGCCGTCTCAACAAGTTTGTCATAGGCACAAAACGCTTTGTCGATGTAAGGGTCTATTGATCCGGCTCATAGGAGTTTTGGGTACCACAACGGACCGACGTTTAAGCTGTCCAAGTGTGATCCTTCTTAGGATCGACCCTCCAACCTAACCTAACCTAACCTAATGTTACATATTATAAACAATTCGTCGTGAAGTATTATATTGAGGTGAGATTGATCTGTTCGAATAGAATGTGTGTAGAACCGTGGATCGTCGCTTCTTCTTTTTATTGGTTGGTGGTGTGAGGCGTCCTCGTGTGTGCTGATATTCAGCGTGTGGTGACATCCTGTATAGTGTTCTAAGGCGTGGTGTGTTTTATTAGGCGAATATTTTGCTTAGTATTACACATAATGGCTGTACATTTCGGCGTGCTGTTGATGGAGTAGCCGAGGGCGCGAATATTAGCTGTCAGAAGCAATTTTGGTTTTAATCGAATTTGTATTCTTATGTACATAGCTTCAGAAAAACAACTTTATTCTCTGCGTTTATTTGATTTTGTAGTCTACAATACAATAAGTAGTGATTGTATTTGCGATTTTTTCCTTTTATCGGTTTATTATTTGTATCGCTTATTTAAAATTTCTTTACCGTCGACTTCGGAAGAGGGATCTTGCGAGAGTGAGATTTGTGACGATCGCTCACTGTTTTGAAGTGACATTTGCAACTTTTACAAGTGTTTCCCATAAACTACTCGTATGATTAGCGCTTAGATAGATGCAATAAATGCGACCTTTGCTTTTGGTAAGTCCTTTGCTTTTTGTAAGTCTTGGAAGTATGGTGATCCTTTAACTTTAATTTTGAATTGTGTTATAATTATGAAAATTTAGGCAACTATGAGGAACTATAATAAGAGGGGTGTCGATTTTTCGACTTTCAAAGGCAATTACTCGTATGTTGCGGACGATATGGAAGTGGGCGATTGTGGCCAATAGTCGGGAGATTCTGTTATTTTTTAGATAAGATTAGATTAGGAAGAATTAGGATTTTCGTTTGTATCATAATTGGCAAAAGTCATTCTACGGGGTTTTAATTGATAAGAGGGGGCGTTTTCCTAACTCTCGAAATTGTTAATGTGGAAACTGGTTCTGTAACTAGTACACTTAGAATCCATCCAAATATAGTATTTTCGGCTATAACTTTGTTGACATTTTTTCAACACCTTCAAATATTATTTGCGATATAAGGTCGCTGCCTACTGTTATATCTAATAGTTTAAAAGTATGTTAGTAAGTTGCGGTAAGACTATAACTTCCGATAGAAGTACTCTACTTTGATTTTCGCTGTGTAGCGTTTGGATTTTTAATGCCTTTAAGCAGCATGCTTCTTCTTGGCAATTCTCGGGCTTTCGCACTTTGGGATTTGCTGTTGCAAATAAACCCGTGGCTCTTTTCATATTTGCGCTGTTTGGGGGTGAACTGGAAAATGTGCAATTAAATTTGATTTCGCACTCTTTAAGTGTATGCGCACGTTACAAGCACTTTGTACAAAGTCTTTTTGATCTGACAAAATTATTTCGTTCGTTAACTTTTAAGTTTTATAACTTCTCGCAAGATTGTAGTTTCTGCCCTCTTGTGCATAGTTCGCATGACGTCTGTTTATTCTGTTCGGATGTGAACGATTGCGTTTTGTAAAAGCATCTGTTTAATTTGTTTTTGCTATTAGCTTGGGGTATATTGAAGCTTCTTTTAAGGTCGTGTTGAAGAATTTTTGTTTTGAAGTGAATTTCAGCGATTTCGTACTGGGTTGTTAGAATGTCTTTGATTCGTTGTAACGATTTTTCTAGTAATGCGGCGGTGCATATGATTACCAGTATAGGGTCACAGCTGTTTGTGGGAATATTTTGTGTCGATAAAACCGACAAACAATTAGAAACAGTGGATTGTAGTCTAATAAATTCTTCACTTGTTTCTTTTTGAATCTTAGGCAAGTTTATTATTATCGTTACTTTCTTATCGACCAATTTTCTTTCATCTTCATATCGAAATTTAAGAACTTCCCAAGCCAAAGTGATTATCGTCACTTAGTGTGAACTGTTTTACTATTGCGCCTGCTTGACATTCAGTTTTGTATCGAAGGTGATCCAAATTTTGTACTTGTGATAATTAGGGATGGTTGATGTATACGGCTGTAAGCATGTCCCAAACGGATGGCCATTCTTCATAACGTCCATAAAATGTTTCTGTGTCACATGCGGGCACCTCGCGGTAGTTGCCTGAACTTACCTCTTGACTTTGTACTCGTGGCAGCTCTACACTCGGATGTGGAGTAGATGCAATTTATTTTATAGTTTTAATTGATGGGAGATCATAGCTTTTGAAGCTTCATACTGGTCTAAGCAGTTTCCGTATTTGGCGTAAGCTAATGATTTAAAATTTAGTGGAAGATCTGGGTCGTCAGAATCTACTATGGCATCATGAGCCGCTTGGAGACGAGTCTGGTTAGCGAAATTGTCAAGATTTTGTTTTTTTTTATATCCGGTAACGATTCAGAGTTGTCTTGAATCGGTGAAGATAAAAATCGAGTCAGAAATGAATTTGGTAACTTGTTTTGAGCGTGCTGCTCTTGCAGGTGTTGGTTGATTTTCATATCATTTATATATAATATATCATTTTTGTAGTATTTTAAAGGTTTTGTGAAAACGAATTACATTTTTCTCAGTGTAAGCTGATTTATCCATATGAAGCGATAAAGTATACTTAAAACCGAATACTCTTTTACGTATATAAGAGTGTTTTTTTGGATTAAAGTAATAAATTTTCTTTCGAAATAAATTTTCTAATTGGTATTTTATGTAAAGTATATTGTTGTGATATTAATTTTAATTTTATTAATTTAATTATTAAGAACCGCACTTTTAATTTAATAATACCTTTTATCTTCTTATTTTAAGGTATTTAGGTACAGCCTAATACACGGACTTGTATGTATATATTTATGTGCTCGTGCAATCGAGAACTCGTTTAAGAGATCAATGCGCTTTGTACATAAGTATGCACGAATTGTTTGTGCGTATGTATGTATGTGTTTATGTTCTTATGCAATTGAGAGCTTGTTGAAGAGATCAATGCGTTTTTTATACTCTCGCAACCTGTTGCTACAGAGTATAATAGTTTTGTTCACCCAACGGTTGTTTGTATCACCTAAAACTAATCGAGTTAGATATAGGGTTATATTTATATTATATAAATGATCAGGATGAAGAGACGAGTTGAAATCCGGACTGTCTGTCCGTCCGTCCGTGCAAGCTCTGACTTGAGTAAAAATTGAGATATCTTTATGAAACTTGGTAGACATGTTTCTTGGTACCGTGAGACGATTGGTATTGCTGATGGGCGTAATCGCACCCCTGCCACGCCCACAAAACGCCATTAATCAAAAACAAATAAATTGCCATAACTAAGCTCCGCAATAAGACACAAGGCTGTTATTTAGTACACAGGATAACATTAGGGAGGGGCATCTGCAGTTAAAATTTTTTTAAAGTGGGCGTGGTCCCGCCCCTAATAGGTTTAAAGGGCATATCTTCTAAACCACTAATGCTATAATAACAAAATTCACTGGAAACAAATGTTTTTAGTACCTCTATTGCCGGTGTGAAAACGGGTGAAATCAGGTGACCACCCTGCCCACTCCCCATGTAACGATGCTGTTAAAAACTACTAAAAGCGCGATAAATCAAGCACTAAACACGCCAGAGACATTAAATTTTATCTCTGGGATGGTATGAGATAACTTTATAGGAACCGCGTTCAAAATTAGTCACAGGGCGTGGCACCGCCTACTTTTAGGTGAAAACCCATATCTTGGGATCTGCTTTACCGATTTCAACCAAATTCAGTGCATAACGTTATTTTCAAATTTTTATGTTATAGTGCGAAATCGGAGTACAACCACGCCTATTTCTCATATAACACCATTTCCAATTCCATCTGATTCTTTCACTTTCCACTATGCATATCAGGCAACAATGATTATATCGGGGTAAAACTTTGCGTGAATAATACGTTTAAAGTATGCCTCCTTGTGACCAAAAATTGTCAAAATCGAATCAAAACTGTTCAAGCCCCTAAGTACTAAATATGTGGACTTCTGTGCCTATAGTTGACCTTCTACCGAAAATATCACTCAATCCACAAAGAAACTCAAACGAATATACCATTTGACTTTGCGAGAGTATAAAATGTTCGGTTACATCCGAACTGAGCCCTTCCTTACTTGCTATATATTATTTTTTTACTATATTTTCTCGCCGGCTTTATGGATTTTAGCCCGCATTTATTCTATGTATAGATACATATGTATGTTTGAATTTCTCTTTTTTTCATATATTTAATTGAACCTTTTCATTTTTATTTGTCACTACATTGCACTGTACTTTTGGTGTTGTGTTTTGCACTACATTCTTTGTTTCCCTGCACTTTTAATATTTATGTGTATGTATATGTATATATTTTTGTTAAAAGAAAAAATTTTGTAAATATGTATATTTTTTCTCCAAATGCACTTTTGTGAAATTGCTGCTGTTAAAACTAAAGGTGCAATTCTCGAAGAACCATGTTTATTAGCATACATAATTTATTAGGAATCACACACCACTGCGATATTAACTCCTTTAAGATATTAAAGGTTTACTTAGGATCGCGTGGATAATTAAAATTCTCTGTATTTCGTATACAAATTTTTATTACTAAAAATCACTTATTGTATTGTTACATATTATAAATAATTCGCCATGAAATATTATATTGAGGTGAGATTGATCAGTTCGAATAGAATCAGTCAAAAAGGTCCGAAGCGATGTTGATCGATGCATATAATTGAATAATACGTTCACGCAAGATCTCTGTCAGATGTAGCGAGTCAGCGCGTGCGGATCGTTTTCGTAATCGAATGGAATGTCGTTGTCGAATTGAAAACACATAGCGAATGTGTGTAGAAGCGATGATCCAATCCTTTTTGTTGGTTGGTGGTGCGAGTCCCGTAAATAGGATATCATGTAGGGATTTCCCCGAGCTAGTGGATCTTGAGGCATTAAAGACAACTCTTACTTTAGTTGTTTTTTTGTCTGGCTTTACTACTGCATGATTCGGCAAGTAAAACTAGTAGTATTTGCCGTTGATGATTTTTTCGCATCGGCTTACTTCTTCCATGTGGTCCAAATGGAGGTATTCTTCCAACACACTATCATATTCTGGTTTGAGCTCAACTTTTCTAAGGCGATTGTGTTGAAAAATTGGTGCTTAAGTGGTAGTCGTACGGCGTACCGACCATTATCTGATCTAGTAGTTGTGGCTTTGTAAAAGTCTTCACAATACTGATTTTCTGGGGTTGTAATTGAAATGGGGGGAGTTCTTCTAACTCCCAAAATTTTCTTAATTATGAATTTGAGATTTGAGTTGTCATGTTGGTCAGGTTAGTTTAAGAATATACAAATTTATTCTTTCATTACTACGAAATATCGATACTGACAACCCTGCTTTGCAAGGGAGCAATCATATTTTCGCGGATATACCTTCTGCTCAACGCAAAACGAGACTTTATCCATAACTCGACAAGGACATGACATATGGCCATACTTTTTTTTGCTTATGTTGGCGGGAACTGTTATATGTTTACATGTCAAATTTGAGCGCGATCTGTCACATAGTCTTTTTTAAGGCACTATAAACAAGTCAACCTCGAGTGTGTTTTTCGAATTTTACTATTTAAATTAACGTTGAGCAAAAAGTGTTTGTTTGAAATTTTGTTATTCCAATGGAATAAGTGCAACGGACGCAATGAAAATGTTGCAGAAGACATATGGGGAGTCTTGCCTATCACGTGCACGTATTTTTGATTGGTATAACTCGTTCAAGGATAACCGTACATCGCTGGAGAACTTGCCCCATGATCGTCGTCCAGCAACGTCAATAAACGAAGAAAACGTCGAAAAAGTAAAGAAAATTGTGTTGGAAAATTGTCGTGTGATTGAAAGAGAGATAGCTAGTGAGCTCAACATATCAAATGGATCCGCTCATAGCATTATTCACGATGTTTTGGGCATGAGACGTGTGTCTGCTCGACTTGTTCCAAAATCCAGCTCATACGTCTCGTCTTGTACGTGATTATTTGACCAAAAACAACGTAAATATTGTTCCGCAAGCACCGTATTCACCCGACATGGCACCGTGTGACTTTTTTCTTTTCCCTAAACTCAAATTGCCGCTTCCTGGAAAGCATTTTCAGTCGATTGAAGTCATAAAAGAGAATTCGAAGAAGGAACTGAAAGCCATACCTAAAGCGGCCTACCAGAAGTGTTAGGAAGATTGGAAAAAAAGGTGGCATATGTGTATCGCCTCTAATGGTGACTATTTTGGAGGGGATAAAATAAATATTGAAGAATAATTAACCGTTTTTGTTGTTTGAGCCAGTCTCGTTTATATTTGAGCAGAAGGTACTACCGTACGGTGTGTAAAAGCGGACGGTAGAAGCGGTGGTGAGTGTTCATTTACATTGCGCTCTCATTAGATAGGTCGTATCAGCAAATTCGGTCTACGGTTTTGCGTCGGTGACTGTTTCCAGCATTTCACATATATAATCTAGAAGGAAAAATTGACAACTCTGCAAACCCACAAAACACAGAAAAAAGTGGCAACAAAGCTTTTTTCGATTTAAAATGTTTTACTATTCTAAACTATTCTTCCTTGGCCAGTAAAATTCATTTATATATATATATTCGTTCATATATATACATACATATTTATAATGCTTTTTTGGCAAAGCTGTTAGAACGACAAGGGAAGCGATGGCAAACGGCGAGAGTTCGTTTATTTTTTCGGCACATCTCAGATTTTCTATTAACAACACCATGTTGTAAAGCTTTGTCGTCGCGTCTTTTTTTTACTTTTGACAGGAAAGCAAAAAACGTGATCTTCTATCATTGGTTGACCGTGTCAACGGAGATTTCACATGAAGTAATAAGTGTACATATCTACATACATATGTTGTTTGTAGACCAATTTACAAATATTTTTCTTTCATATTCCTTTACATGTACACATGATATAAAAATTCCGGCGGCAAAACGCAATTCTTTACATTCGTCCATTGCATAGGAATTTCCTGGTTGAGACAAGCAACATGTAGCATGAATTTGAAATGCCGACAGCAAAACACAATTCTGTACTTTTGTGACTCCATAATGGGGACAAATACATGAATTATTTTAAGTACTATATCAAAATACTTTTAAATTATTACTAATATTTCATAATAAAGCAAAAATAAATTAACTTAAAATAATAAATAATAGTTCAATAAAAGGGAATATATTTTAAATGGCATATCAATATTCCCTGTTCGGCATATATATTATATTCTCTTCAATATTCGACGGTTGGGCATGTTAAGAGAGATGTATTTGTACAGATTTTGATTCTCCTGCTTGTGAGGTGAATTCGCCGACCTTAATTTTTCAAATGTTCGCTGCCGAACCTGCACCTTCTCGTTCATTTAAGTTCTCTGGTTGTAATACATGGCATTACATTGTCTGCGCAGCCAACCATTTAACCGCCAGAATTATTGACGGAACTCCATCAGAAGCCAGCATGGATTCATTAATAGGGGTAAATTCGTATTTTTATTTATTGCGAATTCTTCATAAGTTGTGTATTTACGTTTTAATGTTAAGTCGGTGGAAATCAATTATTTGCTGGGCCACAATCGGGAACCCATACCCCAATCAAAATATATTGGTTAAATTCCAGTGATGTACGTGATGAATACGTTTACGGTAATATCACATGTGCCGTGATAAAACTGATTATATAATATTTTGTTTTGGATTATATATTGTATGTATAGCTATAACATTTTTTATTTTGTTGAGGATTGTATTTGTATACATTATTATATTTAATCAGTTTATGTAAATTTAATATCTAAAACGAACCGGAAATGTATGTAAAAAATATACCCAATTTATTTGGAAGTATACACTACTGGGATATTCCCTTCACTCAGAATCGCTTTAAATATTTAAATGCAAATGTGACTTATTTTATTATAAACAATAATTTTTATTATTTTTCTAAATAGATAATTATAAATTATTAATTTGAGGGTGATCGAGTAATGCGTACGAGCTGTCCGAATAAAATGCACAGTAAAAGAGTTCGGAGCGATGTTGATCGACGTGGTATAAAACGTAAGGGGTGAGGTGGCCCTCAGGCTCATAGACGAATAACGAATGCGTAGCATCGCTGTATTAGCTGTTCAATCGTATAAGTGAATGCAGTGGGAGCATTGATCCCGTCCTATATTTTTGTTGAGTGTGGTGTGTTTCATTAGGGTGCGCCAGTTTTTTCCGAGTAGAGTGGTGTGATGTGTAAGCCTCCCTTGTCTCATTTAAACATCCTGGGCTCCTTAGGCGATCAATCAGACACCCGATTTTCGACTTCCTGCCCCATCAATGAAAACAAATGGTAATCGGAAGCTCACAATCAAGTACTTTAATTGTATCCTGACCCGATTTGTGTGCAGGTGCATTGTCGTGTTACAAAATTACTTTGCCGTGTCTTCTGGTTCCACACCCTTCTGAACCCACCAAACATAGAGCATCCATTTTTCATCTCCAGTGACAATTCAATGCAAAACTGATTTTCTTTCGTATTTTTGAAACAAAATTTCACAAGGGTTTTTTCGGTTTTCCATTTTTCTTTCATTCAATGCATGAGGTACCCATTTTCCACACTTTTGGATCTTTCTCATAGCTTTCAAACCATCTGAAATTGTTTGTTGTGTAACATTTAATATGGCGGCCATTTGCTTTTGACTCAAAGTATCATCTTCATCTTCATTTTCTTGGTTCTACGTTCTTAATTTTTAATATAAAAATCATTATCTCTGAACCGTTTAAACCATCTTTTTGGACTATATGCTTGGATTAGATACATATATTTGGGTTTTGAACACTGGGGTTGTCAGAGGAAACTTTGACTTTGTTTATTATGCCAATATGTGGAGTGTTGGAAAATCGTAACTTTAGTGGTAATCGTACGACGTACCGGCCATTATTTGATCGAGTAGTTGTTGATAGGGGAAGGAATTTTCTTAGCTCTCGAAATTTACTTAATTCTGTATTAGGGCATTGGTTGGTAATTTGTAAAGTGTTTCTTTAACTTGTCCAATTAGTATCCAACCCTTTCAGGTAGTATTTGAGGTATGAGGACGCTGCATAATCTATCTATCTATCTGAGCGGGGATATTGCAGTTGGGATCTGCTAGCTTTAGGTGTGATACCTTTTGGCAATGGTTTATATGATAGCTAGGCATATTTCTTAGTTACGGTACGACTATAGCTTCTGCTTGAATGCGCTTATCCGCTTTGGGGGAAATTAGGGTAATGGGACAGGTTTTATTTGAGTTTTGGACTACTCTTTCGCCCATTCCCGTAATTTCAAAATTCGATTGTTTTGATTACAGTTTTAGCCTATTGTGTGCCCTAGATGCAATGTACTTGTATGATCGCTGTGATCCTTGGTTTATTAAGGCTCTGAGCTTAAACAGTTCTCCTCGGTCTTCGATGGAGACTACTGCTGTGGGTAGTTTTCTACTTTGATTATCGCTGTGTAGCGTTTGACTTTTTAATGCCTTTGAGCTGCATGGTGCTTCCTTGCAATTTTGGGGATTTAGCATATCAGGAGTTGTTGTTGCAATTAAACTCGGGGTTCGTTTTGCGCGCTTCTTTAGGGTGAATTGGGAAAGTTATTGTAATAAAGCATTGAGAGGTGGATTTTATGACAATATATGCAATTGAATGTGTATCTGGAATTTTTATGAGTATGCGCCTGTGACAAGCAATTACATACAATTTTTGATCACACAAAAGTGTGTCTTTCGTCAATTTGTAATTGTTTGAACTTCTCACAAGATATAAGTTTATGCAATTGAATGTGTATTTGCAATTTTTATGAGTATGCGCCTGTGACAAGCAATTTGTACATACATTTGTTGATCACACGAAAGTGTTTCTTTCGTTAATTTGTAATTGTTTGAACTTCTCCCTCTTGTGCATAGTTCGTATGACGTATGTTTTTTTTTTGTTCGGATGTGAACGATTGTGTCTCGTAAAAGCTTCTGTTTAATTAGTTTTCGCTACTAGCTTGGGGTTAAAGTTTCTTTTTAGGTCGTGTTGAACAATTTTTGTTTTAATTAGTGCATATGTTTACCAGTATAGGGTCCCAGCTATCTATGGGAATATTTTGTGCCGATAGAACCAACAATCAATTAGAAACAGTGGATTATAGTCTAATAAATTCTTTACTTGCTTCTTTTTGAATCTTAGGCAAGTCTATTAGTACATTACTTGTTTATCGACAGCTATTCTTTCATTTTCATATATTGCTTATAGAGCTTCCCAAGCCAATTTGAAATTGTCGTCATTAAATGCGAACTATTTGACTATTACGCCTGCGTGACCTTTAGTATTGTATCGGAGATGATACAATTTTTGCGCTTTTGAGAGCTTTTAATGTAAACGGCTGTAAACATGTCCCGGAAAGACAGCCATTCTTCATAACCTCCACGAAATATTTATGTGTCACATGCGGCAACTCGAGGTGGATGCCTGAACTTGCCTTTTGAATTTGTATTTGTAGCAGCTCTACTCTCGGATGTGGACTAGATGCAACTGCTTTTGTTAGCTTTAATTGATCGCAAATCCTTAATCATTAAAAATTTTGTTGTTGATCTGAATTTTCAGATTTTACTACGGCGTCATGAGCCGCTTAGAGACGCTTAAATCGGTGAAGATACAAATTTAGTGCAGTATCTAATTAACCTGCCACTTTCTGAAATAAATTTAACAACCTGTTTTGAGCTCTCAGCTCCTGCAGGTTATTTATTTATATATTAGTTTGAAAATATATTTTAATTTTATTTATTATTATTATTTTTTATTCAAGCCGCAAATTTAGTTTAACTTATTAATATTGTTTATGTCCGTGAAGGGACATATTTATGTTTATATTTTGTGCAATTGAGAGCTCGATGAAGAGATCAATGCGCTTTATACATAAGTATATACGAATTGTTTGTGCGTATGTAGATTTATATGCATATAATATGTGTTGATGTTTGTATGCAATCCTGCTTGTTTTTGTTTGTCAAAGCAAAAGAGGTATTGCTAGATATTCACCTATGAGGACTGTTTAGGACTATTTACATTCGTTTAAGTTTATTTTCTAATAATGTCAAATTTGATCAGGCAATACTGTCTTATCTAAGTTTTATATTTGTCATATCTCTTTTATCATCCATTTCCTTTATAATTATCTTTGTTTATGCATATTTAACGTTACGGTATTTTAAATTCCGTTGAACTCCTATAAATGTCGGAGGACATATGTGTACGAGCTCTTCTCTGATTGTAACTCGTTGCTGATTGTACTCATCTCTGGTTTGGTGTCAAGTAAACCGTTCACAATCGTACAAATCCCAATAAAGCATTGAGAACTCTACCCGAAAATGTGTATATAGTATAATTGTATATGTTCTAATATGTATATATGTACTTACATATGTCGCTTAATTAATTATTTTGTTAAACCGCGTTTTGTTTTTTGTTTGTTTCTAAAAAAAAAAAATGAATCACTTTACCGCAACCTTCATTTACTCGGAATATGAAAATACCCTTTTAGTGAGTGTTTAAAATTTTAATAGTTTAATATCACCATTGGGTAGGGTGTAAAGAAACAGGCAGATTCTATGCCGTATGATTATATAATGTATTACAACGTTTATATGTCGATTTTATTCTGTCGTTTACCATCAGATGTTACGCTCAACCAACCAAGCATTTTACAAATGTACCGATTGACGCATTGCGGGTTGAGCTTGGTTAGTAAAGCGAGGCAAAAACTATTTCTCGAATTCTTAAGTGCGGCATTGCGGTTTGAGGCCTTTGAGCCCCATGTATTGATACTCCTTCGGATCACGACTTCGTTGTTGTTTTGTAATTGATAGTAGATAGTGTGCTCGAGTGTAAATGATGCTGCGCACACGCAAGAGGTTGTGCTTGTTGTTGCTGTTGTGATAGCGCATGCGCTGTGTGATAATGATTCTCATTATCGAGTGAAAGATCAAGCCGCTTAATGCAGCCATTGCAGATGGAGCTACACTTGCTATCTTAACTTATATAATGTGCGTATAGACGTTGGCATCACGAAGGGGGGAAAACGAAATTGGGAATCTGCAACTATTTCCCAGAATGCAAATATATATGTACAAGTATATACGAGTATGTAAATTTAAAATTTTTGTTGATAATAAATGTAATAATTATGATCTCTGTAACTTTGTTACGTAAATGTACCATATGTATGCCCATTGTATAAGAAATGTATATATGGAGAATGTATGTAAGTATGACGTGGTAAGTTATTTTGCACATATTTATGTACGTATGTTTGTTTGCTTTTTATTCTTTCTTTGTCTTTTATTTATTATTTTCGATTTTGTCTCTGCTTAAATTTTTTATGCAATCCTGTTTAGTGCTTTATGAAACAAAAAGGGTATTGCCGGAAGGAAACTTTTCGCAAGTAAAACTTGAGTTTTGTTTTTTTGTGTTTGTTAATTGGTAAATACACAAAGTTAAATAATTATGTGTATATATGCATATCTTATGCGAAACTGTTTTCGGTTTTCCCGTAAGGTAGGTCCGAAACTTAAAACAGTTTAGCAACCGGATTTGGTATTACTGGTTTTACTTGTATTATATATTATTATTAGTATATAAACCTGTATTTTTTCCATACATATTTGCATACTCGTATAATAAATATTTAGGGTCTTAACACGCTCAGTTGGTATTCTTTCATTGTTACCGCAATTTTTTGTTTTACTGCACTTTTCGATATCATAATTATTTATAATTTATTAAAAATGACGACGCTTTATTTGATTCATTAAAAAATAGATGTAAACGAATGGAGCGGCAAGAATCCAATCCACGAAAACCGTATATATGAGGTCGCGATCAAAGTTTTAAAAATAAATAAAGGTAGAGAGTGATATACCCTCTTTAACATTACTTTTTTTTGGTTAGATTTCCTATTTGCATTGGCGGCCTTCGGTCGCGCTTCAAAAAATAACCCAGCAGCGAAGTCGTTCTCGAAAGTTGAAGCGAATACCGTGAGGGCGATGATCTCGTCTTTTTTGTTAGTGAGGTAGAGTTTAGGTGTGGTGTTGTCTTGTCCAGTGTGGTTCTATCGGATATGGTGTATTGTGGTGTGCCGTTATTTACCCAGATGTAGCGGTGCATTTTATTTTTAATTTTTATTTTTTAATTATATTTTGATGTGGATTTTGTGCTTGAACCTTTATGTGAATTGTGGTGGTAATCAAATTGATCTATCCTTTTGCTTGAATTTGTTGTTGGTTTTACAACTCATGATATTTGCGGTTTTTTTCCTACGGAATTAGTATTAAGTACATTATTATTAAGGACACAATCTCCAAGTTTTGGCATAATTCCTCGAGTTTTCCATTCGTACCTTTGTTTGAGATCATTTAAATATTATTATTTTCCTTAGCATTTTTGAAATGGGATTTTAATTCGTACAACTGAGTCCCATAAACCCCCATATAAGGAGCGCTTAGACAGATGCGATAAGAGCGACCTTTGCTTTTTGTAAGTCGAGGTTCGTAAATGTATCGCATATTATTTATTTGGTATTGTTGAATAAATTTGAGATTTTTGTTGTTTAGACAATTATGTTATACGTTATATTGAAGTGAGTATGCAGTAATTTGGCAAGATTTAGCGCGCCACATAGCTCAAGATTTGGTCCGGCTCGAAGGACCACGAATAATTTCGTACCGAATTTATTGGGAAGTATACACCACTGGGATATTCAGTTTCCTCACGTCACTAAGAATCGCTTTAATTACTTAAATGAAAATGCGATTTATATCATGCATCAATTTTATTACAAAACTCATTTTTTATTTTTACACTCTCGCAACATGTTACAGAGTATAATAGTTTTGTTCACCTAACGGTTGTTTGTATCACCTAAAACTAATAGCGTTATACATATATAAATGATCAGGATAAAGAGACGAGTTGAAATCCGGTGACTGTCCGTCAGTTTGTGCAAGCTGTAACTTGAGTAAAAATTGAGCTATCTTCATGAAACTTAGTACACATGTTTCCTGGTACCCCTAAGACGGTTTGTATTGCAGATGGGTGTAATCGAACTACTGCAACGCCCACAAAATGCTATTAATCAAAAACAAATAAATTGCCATAACTAAACTCCATAATAAGATACAAGACTGCTTTTTGGTATACAGGATCAGATTAGGGAGGGGCATCTCCAGTTAAAATTTTTTTTAAAAGTGGTCCCGTTCCTAATAGATTTAATGTGCATATCTCCTAAACCACTCAAGCTATAACAACAAAGTTCACTGAGAACAAATGTTTTTAGCACCTCTATCAACAGTGAGAAAATGAATCGGGTGGCAACTCCGCCCACTCCCTATATAACGTACTGTTAAAAACTACTAAAAGCGCGATAAATCAAGCACTAAACACGCTAGAGACATTGCATTTTATCTCTGGGATGGTATGAGATGACTTTAAAGTAATCGTGCTCAAAATTATACAGTGGGCGTGGCACCGCCCACTTTTAGGTGAAAATCCATATTTTGGGATCTGTTTAACCGATTAAAACCAAATTCGGTACATACCATTCCCTTCGTATTTCTAATGTGAAAATCGGCGAAATCGGATCACAATCACGCCCATCTCCCATATAACACCATTTTAAATTTCATCTGATTCTTTCACTTTCCAATATGCAAATCAAGCAACAATGATTGCATCGGGACAAAGCTTTGGGTGAATAATGCGTTTAAAGTATACCATTTTGTGACCAAAAATTGTCTAAATCAAACCGAAACTGTTCAAGCCCCTAGGTACTGAATATGTGGACCCCAGTGGCTTTAGTTGACTGCTTACCGTAAATATCGGTCAATGTGTGTGATATATATAATTGAAATTCATATAATAAAATAAATAAATGAAACTCTCGTAAATAGTATGTTTGTGTCAAAAAAGGGGTTGAATCGGATCAATACTTCCTATAACCCGCATATAACTAATAAAAAGATTTTTGAACTTCCGGGTGACTTCATACCGCATATATCGGCCAATATGTGAGTTATCTGAATGAATTTGAGAGAGCTTGTTTTACTCATAACAAGGTATCTTTGTGATTAAAAACGAAGATTTTGAATGAAAAATTTACCTAGCCCCCATGTAACTAATATCAGGATTTTCGAACATTCGTCTGACTTTACTACATTTGATTGGTGATGGTATGTGAGGAACCTTAATGAAACAGTGGGATCATTTTGTTAGTCTGTGGCATGTTAGTAGTATGTGGTATTGGAAAAAATTGATAAAATCGGTTAATACTACCCTCAACTTTCATATACTACTTATAATGCTTTTCGTTATTCCTACCAGTTTTATGCCGAATATGTCGGTCAGTGAGTATTAACATTTTTTTTTATACTCTCGCAACCTGTTGCTACAGAGTATAATAGTTTTGTTCACCTAACGGTTGTTTGTATCACCTAAAACTAATCGAGTTAGATATAGGGTTATATATATATAAATGATCAGGATGAAGAGACGAGTTGAAATCCGGGTGACTGTCTGTCCGTCCGTCCGTCCGTCCGTCCGTCCGTGCAAGCTCTAACTTGAGTAAAAATTGAGATATCTTTATGAAACTTGATAGACATGTTTCTTGGTACCGTGAGACGGTTGGTATTGCAGATGAGCGTAATCGGACCACTGCCACGCCCACAAAACGCCATTAATCAAAAACAAATAACTTGCCATAACTAAGCTCCGCAATAAGATGCAAGACTGTTATTTGGTACACAGGATCACATTAGGGAGGGGCATCTGCAGTTAAAACTTTTTTTAAAAAGTGGGCGTGGTCCCGCCTCTAATAGGTTTAAAGTGTATATCTTCTAAACCGCTAATGCTATAATAACAAAATTCTCTAGAAGCAAATGTTTTTAGCACTTCTATAGACGGTGTGAAAATAGTTGAAATCGGGTGGCAACTCCGCCCACTCCCCATATAACGGTACTGTTAAAAACTACTAAAAGCGCGATTAATCAAGCACTAAACACGCCAGAGACATTAAATTTTATCTCAGAGATGGTATAAATTGGCTTAATAGGAACCACGTTCAAAATTAGTCATTTCAACCAAATTCGGTGCATAACGTTCTTTTCATGTTTCTATGTCATAGTGCGAAAATGGGCGAAATCGGACTACAACCACGCTTACTTCCCATGTAACACCATTTTCAATTCCATCTGATTCTTTCACTTTCCACTATGCAAATCAGGTAACAATGATTATATCGGGGTAAGACTTTGCGTGAATAATGAAATTAAAGTATGCCACCTTGCGGCCAAAATTGTCTAAATCGAACCAAAACTGTTCAAACCCCTAAGTACTAAATATTAAGGTGGACCCCAGTGCCTATAGTTGACCTTCTACCGAAAATATCAGTCAATCCACAAAGAAATCTCAAACGAGTATACCATTTCACTTTGCGAGAGTATAAAATGTTCGGTTACATCCGAACTTAGCCCTTCCTTACTTGTTTATATATAAAATTGCTTCAAAACATGTTCTCGAGTATAGGTGAGCAATGTCAAAATTAATATCTTTCTCTATCCCCAATATATATATGTTTTCCGTCTTTCCACCTCACTTTAAACCGTTCCGGTTGATCAAACTGTGATATTTTAACGAAATTAAGTGGATAAGTTTTCTTAAAAATTATGTGGTTTGACGCTGAATTAGAATGAAATTAGTATATACCTCTGGTTGACGTTTTCCACATATGCTTATAATATAAAATTTAGCCACTTTGGTAGAGTTAATATCACATTTATACTTATCAATATCGCACTTCAAGATGTTTTTCTTTAATATAATTTTCGCTGACGCAAACTAAAATATAGCAATAAAACAGAGTCTAAGCTTATAGCCTTTAATATAAGTAGAATATACCGAATTTGATTGTAATTTAATCACGATTTCATTTATTAATGGATGTTTAATTCTTTTTCAACATTTTTATACTCTCGCAACCTGTTGCTACAGAGTATAATAGTTTTGTTCACCTAACGGTTGTTTGTATCACCTAAAACTAATCGAGGTAGATATAGGTTATATATATATAAATGATCAGGATGAAGAGACGAGTTGAAATCCGGGTGACTGTCTGTCCGTCCGTCCGTCCGTGCAAGCTCTAACTTGAGTAAAAATTGAGATATCTTTATGAAACTTGATAGACATGTTTCTTGGTACCGTAAGATGGTTGGTATTGCAGATGGGCGTAATCGGACCACTGCCACGCCCACAAAACGCCATTAATCAAAAACAAATAACTTGCCATAACTAAGCTCCGCAATAAGATACAAGACTGTTATTTGGTACACAGGATCACATTAGGGAGGGGCATCTGCAGTTAAAACTTTTTTTTAAAAAGTGGGCGTGGTCCCGCCTCTAGTAGGTTTAAAGTGTATATCTTCTAAACCGCTAATGCTATAATAACAAAATTCTCTAGAAGCAAATGTTTTTAGCACTTCTATAGACGGTGTGAAAATAGTTGAAATCGGGTGGCAACTCCGCCCACTCCCCATATAACGGTACTGGTAAAAACTACTAAAAGCGCGATAAATCAAGCCCTAAACACGCCAGAGACATTAAATTTTATCTCTGGGATGGTATGAGATGACTTTATAGGACTCGCGTTCAAAATTAGTCAGTGGGCGTTGCACCGCCCACTTTTAGGAGAAAACCCATATCTTGAGATCTGCTTCACCAATTTCAACAAAATTTGGTACATTACGTTATTTTCATATTTCTAAGGGTTAGTGCGAAAATGGGCGAAATCAGACTACAACCAGGCCTATTTCCCATCTAACACCATTTTCAATTCCATCTGATTCTTTCACTTTCCACTATGCATATCAAGCAACAATGATTATATCGGAATAAAACTTTGTGTGAATAATGCGTTTAAAGTATGCCTCCTTGTGACCAAAAATTGTCTAAATCGAACCAAAACTGTTCAAGCCTCTAAGTACTAAATATGTGGGCCCCAGTGCCTATAGTTGACCTTCTACCGAAAATATCAGTCAATCCACAAAGAAATCTCAAACGAGTATACCATTTGACTTTGCGAGCGTATAAAATGTTCGGTTCCATCCGAACTTAGCCCTTCCTTACTTGTTTAATATAAGGTTTTGCCACACCTGAAGGAATTTCCTGGTCTTTGATTCTTGCGAATTGCAAGAGTACAAAATTCTCGGTTCCGCCTTAGTACCCATTATCGGGGATATATTGACCCTAACTCAATCATACTTTATGTAAAAAATTCAAACTTCCGTTTGGCTTTATATAAACGTAAGATATTATATATACAATAGTTTAATGCCGAAAATGTGTGAAATCGGTCCACGTATTTCCCCAGCTCACATGTACCACTTATGGTATATTGTTTTTCATTAATTTGATAACTTAATGAAATTAAAAGGACAGTTTATCTTAAAAATAATGTAGTTAATCGCTGTATATAAATGAAATTAGTCGAGCCCTTTTTTTAAACCTTATAACCTTAATAAACTGATTTCCGCTCCTCTAGCACAACAGCAACTTCATATATCCCACACATTACATCTACCCCCTTAATTCAGTTTATATCACATACTTGTATATCATGTTCGAGTTAAATAGCTACCAGACAACAATGTAAAAAAGTTTCTAAGAGTGCTGGACTTTGTAAACAAGCAAAAATATCGTTCTGGAAAAAATCGCATGAAATAAATATTAGTAGTGTAGTATCGAAAGGGCTAAACACCCTTTTTATATGGTAATAAATAAACTGCGATCCCATCGGTTTAAATGCTACTGTCTATTACTTCAGTTTTGCGACACATTTTAATATGAAGGTCATGAGGTGAAATGTAAACTCAAGAAAATTATATTTTTACCCAGCGCCGTTGGCATCTTATAAAAACTTTAGATATTAAGACAGAAAGAAGAAAATCTACATACCTGCTCTACATAAGTGTGAACCATACTTAATTATATGTAAGTTAGTGTTAATTTAGCCTTCATGGACAGAGCTTTTAAAATAGCTATGGTACTATCCCCCTGTTTTAAAAAGCGTTAGATAAATGCAATTTACGGGTTTCCGAGGTTTTCCGAGCACTTAATTTCAATACAATGAAATAAACTACTAATTTCTAAATTATAATTATAACTAATATATAGGTATAGCATAAAGGTACTTAAGTTGTGTGTATAAAAATATACCATACCAAAACACTTATACTCTGTAGCAACATGCTGCAAAAGTATAATAAGTATCAGCACACTGGTAGTTTCAGTTACACTAGATTTCTTGACCAGCAAAGTGATGTATTCAAACCAATTTCAGTGCATTAGTTATATAGTGTTTAAACAATTGTTATATACAGCGGCAAGCAAATCCGTTTTATATACAGTGGCGAGCAAACACGTATACATATGTGCACCAGTATACCATAGTACCTATACACCGAACAGGAAAGGAGTCATAGCAAGGACTCAATTACAGTTACAGAGAGCAGCACCTAGGATCCAACCTTTCACACCCGGACAGACTAAATTATATAAGTATTTTATATAATAATTTATTTATTTATATTTTTTAATTATGCCTAGATTAAGTAGAAAATCTGAATTACTAAGTCGTCTTCAGAATAGAAGACTCTGAATCAGAAATTCAAACTCTTTAGATAGAGATAGTGAGTAGTCACAAGATACCATAAGCCACGCTAATCGTAGATTAGATTCCGATGTAAGTCTGTCCGAACAAATTATCAATACAAATCAACATAGAATCAGGCGGGAAAATCTTGAAGTACGGTTTTTGAACAAAATTTAAATACTGTTCAACATAGGGCAAGACGTCTAAATCACCAAATCCGCTCTGAAGAGCAGAGCAGAAATACTCGGGAACATAGATTTCGGGGCGAAATACCCGAGGTTCGATATCTTGAGCAAGTGGTTAATAGTGTTCAACATAGACCAAGGCGGCAAGATCTATAAATTCGCTCTGAAGAGCAAATAAGAAATACTCGTGATCATAGATCTCGTCGAGAAAATCCCGAGGCACGTTATGATGAGCAAAGTAGGAACGCTAGGGATCATAGAGAACTTCGTGCAAGAAATTCTGAGTATGGGAATTTAGAGCGCATTCGTGATCAAATGCAAAGAGAACATGCAAGAGGAAATCCTTAAATAAAGAGAGAGGACCGTGATAGAGAAACACAACGTCGACAGCTTCGTAGGAGGGGTATGAGGGAAGAAATTTTGAATCAGAGACGTCTTAGACAAAGTCAGGTTCGCCTTCGTGGAGATAACTCGGTCAATGGGCAAATTATAAACGAAAGGCAGTCCCAACGAATCCGATTAACGAGAGAAAATAATGTTATAGAAACCGATTATAGTGGCTATTTAACAGATTTCATAACATTTATTTTCAAAATATAAATAAGAGCCCTACTAAATATGTATATGCTGCGGCGGATTATGGTTTTCACACCAAGATCGTTAATTAAATTTCGAAAATATTGCGCAAGGTCACCCGAATGCTGCATCCGCCTTCTTTATAACGCAAAAATTTCCTTCGGAAGATGGAAATTACAATTTTTGTGCTACTTGCAAAAATGCGATCGGTAAAAAGAACGTTCCGAATATATGTTTAGCTAACGGTCTAGACCTTCCTGAAATACCGGATTGTTTGAAAGGTTTAACCCCAATTGAAGAACGTCTCATAAAGCCTAGATTGCCTTTTATGACAATCCGTCCGTTAGGATATCAAGGTCAGGGATACCTCAAAGGTGCTGTTAATATACCTATTTCTGTTAACAGCATTCTGACATCGCTACCAAGGTCCTTTGACGAGGTTCATGTGATACAAAAGAAGCTTAAGCCTTAAGCCTTAAGAAGGCGTTTGGAATGCAATCATGATTACATGATCGATACCATACTCCCCGCAAAGATTATGGAAGCTTTGCAATTCTTAGTGAATACACCTCTGTATCCTGATCACAGTATACATATTAATGAGAACTGGAATTTAGAATTTGATAACCAAGAAGAAGTTCCCGTTTTTGCATCTGCAGAGGATTCCCGATTGGTTCAATCTTTTCATGCGGCACAACCTTCTCATGATAATCCCTTAGGTAATAATATTCCTACAGTTCTTTTACCTCCAGAGCTAAATCCACGCGGCAAGAAACTCTTTTGGACAATAACATTGGACTATAACCGTTTAGTCATAGCGCCAGGTAAGGGACAAAGACCAATTGACATAATTCAAGATAATAATTTAGAACAGTTGTCATTTGGAACAATATACGTTGAGCAAACGTACATGCTCTAAAACATATAGCAAGATATTACGTTCTGAAATTCGCCGTTTTGACAGAAGAGCGTGTACCATTCCAAAGTTGCTCTATGATTACAAAAAATTAGAACTGCTACAAATTAAGAATAGTACATGAATTTGCCTTTTCAGGCCGAAACCGAGTTACCGCCCAAAATCTATTAAACGAATACTTTGTTCAAAACTTGATTCAACACGATAATGGCTACAAGGTTATGAAAGACGTTAGATCCTCTCCTGCGCACTGGGAAGCTGAAAAGAAAAAAGGCAATCGCTATGATTCGCTAATTTGGGCTTTAAACCATTTTTATCACTTTATCGGCTGCAGAATCTCAGTGGGTTGAGCTTTTGGTCATCTCCTCTAAAACTATTGATTCTAAAGATATTTCGGAAGAGGAACCCAACAGTTTAACAACCCAAGATATTGCCTAATTTGGTCAGACGCGGTTACTTGTGCTAGATATTTTGACTACCGCTATCTTTTTAAAGATAATGCCGGCATTTTTGGAAAGAATTTTGCCACAAATTTCAACTTTTTCAAAATTCCAAACGTTTTAAATTCAAATATGACCACTGAAGACATTTCTAATTTAAGAGATTTTGAACATTTCCTGTCTGATAGTAGAATAAATATGTCTTTTGATGACTATTTGTTAGTCTTTAGATCAAGTTTATCAAAACACAAAATTTTTCTAAAAAGAAAATTAGGGAATCGTTTTATAAACGCTTAAAATCTCTGATTTTGGAATTCCATAGAGCAAATATGGATAACCAATATATACTGGATGCATATGCTTGCGGTTCATATATAATTAATTATATTAACAAGTCTGAAAGGTTAATTTATAGGCACTTAAATGAAGCTATATCAGAGGTAAATGCTGGAAATTTTACTGTTAAGCAAAAACTTCAACAAATAGGTCACAAATTTATATAAGGCGAAAAGCAGTATATTGCTGCATTGGGCTCCATATTTAAGAAGCAAGTAATGCAGAAATATTTATAAATACCTCCCGACCTGAGGAACGTGTTCGAATGGTGAAACCTAGCGCGGAACTTCAGAACCTTCCGATCAGTTAGAAACTCTTTGTTTAGCTGATTTTGCATATATGTAATTGTAATGTATAAATATTATATTTTAAATCTAGTCAAAGAGTACAAGACAGTGTTCATGAAGAAGAAGAGAGGGAAGACGATAATTTACCAGAAACCAGGGTTGTCATGCCTCTTAAAGACGGTAGTGGTTTTGTAAAGAAACGTACCAAACCTTGTATTATTCGGTATAGAAGGTTTAACCCAGATTTGGCCAGAGTTGAGTATTTCCGCGAAATGGTAATGCTTTACTATCCATGGCGGAATGAACAGCAAGATCTCATTGAAAACGATAATTAGCAGGCTGGCATAACACATCGTATTCTAATTGAGGAAAATCAAAGAAAATATGATGTTTTTGAGCAAAGAGAACTTGAAAATGTTCTAGAAAACTTTATAATGAAATAGACTTAGAGGAAGGTGCTCAAAATGAACTACCTATATTTCTGAGTGTTGGCACTTCCAGAAATAAAGCCAAATATAAATTTGCTGGACTTGCATGGTGAAGATTCAACAGACATACATCTGGATCGAATCCAAGTTCCTTAAAACTTCTCCTTTTGCGACATCTACGGGTAAAGCAGCATTCGGAATAGGTGAAATGACCCTTCATTCACTATTCTTCCTATGAATTGACACTAAAAACATCTGCCAAATATATGATTATAGTGAATATTCCAACAATTCTGTGGATTAAATTTTTGGAACATTCTGTTGGTTTGATAGCACGACATCAATTGAAAAAGTTTTAAAATCTTTTCAATATAAAAGAAATAAGAAAATTTCAATTGAAAGCAATGAGATTTCAGTTGTTCCGGCTAAGGGAATAACTATTCATAAAAGTCAGGGTGTCTCATATAATAAAGTTGTAGTGACCGAATATGTCGGTCAGTGAGCATTAACATTTTTTTTTGATATATAAAATTGCTTCAAAACATGTTCTCGAGTATAGGTGAGCAATGACAAAATTAATATCTTTCTCTATCCCCAATATATATATGTTTTCCGTCTTTCCACCTGACTTTAAACGTTACGGTTGATCAAACTGTGATATTTTAACGAAATTAGGTGGATAAGTTTTCTTAAAAATTATGTGGTTTGACGCTGAATTAGAATGAAATTAGTATATACCTCTGGTTGACGTTTTCCACATATGCTTATAATATAAAATTCTTCAAGATGTTTTTCTTTAATATAATTTTCGCTGACGCAAACTAAAACATAGCAATAAAACAGAGTCTAAGCTTATAGCCTTTAATATAAGTAGAATATACCGAATTTGATTGTAATTTAATCACGATTTCATTTATTAATGGATGTTTAATTCTTGTTCAACATTTTTTAATATAATTTTTTGCCACACCTGAAGGAATTTCCTGGTCTTTGATTCTTGCGAATTGCAAGAGTACAAAATTCTCGGTTCCGCCTTAGTACCCATTATCGGGGATATATTGACCATAACTCCATCATACTTTTTGCAAAAAATTCAAACTTCCGTTTGGCTTTATATAAAAGTAAGATATTAGATATACAATAGTTTAATGCCGAAAATGTGTGAAATCGGTCCACGTATTTCCCCAGCTCACATGTACCACTTATGGTATATTGTTTTTCATTAATTTGATAACTTAATGAAATTAAATGGACAGTTTATCTTAAAAATAATGTAGTTTATCGCTGCATATAAATGAAATTAGTCGAGCCCTTTTTTAAACCTTATTACCTTAATAAACTGATTTCCGCTCCTCTGACACAACAACAACTTCATATATCCCACACATTACATCTACCCCCTTAATTCAGTTTATATCACATACTTGTATATCATGTTCGAGTTAAATAGCTTCTTTTTGTTAAAGTGAACATTTCGAAAAAAAATAATAGTCTTGACACTAAATAAATCTATGATCAATAACATAATTTAATAAGATATCAAATAATAATCGAATAGTAAATGTTGAATTGTTTCGCAAAATTTGTATACTTTCGCAACATGTTGCAACAGAGTATAGTTTCGTTCGCCAAACGGTTGTTTGCATCACCTAAAACCAATCGAGATAGACATAGATTTCTATATATCAATATTTCTTCTAATATTTGGTGATAATCAGTGGATAGGTATATTTTCTCAGCCATCATTTTGAACTTATAACAAAATATACCAGACAACAATGTAAAAAAGTTTCTAAGAGTGCTGGACTTTGTAAACAAGCAAAAATATCTTTCTGGAAAAAATCGCATGAAATAAATATTAGTAGTGTACTATGGAAAGGGCTAAACACCCTTTTTATATGGTAATACATAAACTGCGATCCCATCGGTTTAAATGCTACTGTCTATTATTTCAGTTTTGCGACACATTTTAATATGAAGGTCATGAGGGGAAATGTAAACTCAAGAAAATTATATATTTACCCAGCGCCGTTGGCATCTTATAAAAGGTTTAGATATTAAGACAGAAAGAAGAAAATCTACATACTTGCTCTACATATGTGTGAACCATACTTAATTATATGTAAGTTATTGTTAATTTAGCCTTCATGGACAGACCTTTTAAAATAGCTATGGTACTATCCCCCTGTTTTAAAAAGCGTTAGATAAATGCAATTTACGGGTTTCCGAGATTTTCCGAGCACTTAATTTCAATACAATGAAATAAACTACTAATTTCTAAATTATAATTATAACTAATATATAGGTATAGCATAAAGGTACTTAAGTTGTGTGTATAAAAATATACCATACCAAAACACTTATACTCTGTAGCAACATGCTGCAAAAGTATAATAAATATCAGCACACTGGTAGTTTCACTTACACTAGATTTCTTGACCAGCAAAGTGATGTATTCAAACCAATTTCAGTGCATTAGTTATATAGTGTTTAAACAATTGTTATACACAGCGGCGAGCAAATCCGTTTTATATACAGTGGCGAGCAAACACGTATACATATGTGCACCAGTATACCATAGTACCTATACACCGAACAGGAAAGGAGTCATAGCAAGGACTCAATTACAGTTACAGAGAGCAGCACCTAGGATCCAACCTTTCACACCCGGACAGACTAAATTATATAAGTATTTTATATAATAATTTATTTATTTATATTTTTTAATTATGCCTAGATTAAGTAGAAAATCTGAATTACTATGTCGTCTTCAGAATAGAAGACTCTGAATCAGAAATTCAAACTCTTTAGATAGAGATAGTGAGTAGTCACAAGATACCATAAGCCACGCTAATCGTAGATTAGATTCCGATGTACGTCTGTCCGAACAAATTATCAATACAAATCAACATAGAATCAGGCGGGAAAATCTTGAAGTACGGTTTTTGAACGTCTAAATCACCAAATCCGCTCTGAAGAGCAGAGCAGAAATACTCGGGAACATAGATTTCGGGGCGAAATACCCGAGGTTCGATATCTTGAGCAAGTGGTTAATAGTGTTCAACATAGACCAAGGCGGCAAGATCTATAAATTCGCTCTGAAGAGCAAATAAGAAATACTCGTGATCATAGATCTCGTCGAGAAAATCCCGAGGCACGTTATGATGAGCAAAGTAGGAACGCTAGGGATCATAGAGAACTTCGTGCAAGAAATTCTGAGTATGGGAATTTAGAGCGCATTCGTGATCAAATGCAAAGAGAACATGCAAGAGGAAATCCTTAAATAAAGAGAGAGGACCGTGATAGAGAAACACAACGTCGACAGCTTCGTAGGAGGGGTATGAGGGAAGAAATTTTGAATCAGAGACGTCTTAGACAAAGTCAGGTTCGCCTTCGTGGAGATAACTCGGTCAATGGGCAAATTATAAACGAAAGGCAGTCCCAACGAATCCGATTAACGAGAGAAAATAATGTTATAGAAACCGATTATAGTGGCTATTTAACAGATTTCATAACATTTATTTTCAAAATATAAATAAGAGCCCTACTAAATATGTACATGCTGCGGCGGATTATGGTTTTCACACCAAGATCGTAAATTAAATTTCGAAAATATTGCGCAAGGTCACCCGAATGCTGCATCCGCCTTCTTTTTAACGCAAAAATTTCCTTCGGAAGATGGAAATTACAATTTTTGTGCTACTTGCAAAAATGCGATCGGTAAAAAGAACGTTCCGAATATATGTTTAGCTAACGGTCTAGACCTTCCTGAAATACCGGATTGTTTGAAAGGTTTAACCCCAATTGAAGAACGTCTCATAAAGCCTAGATTGCCTTTTATGACAATCCGTCCGTTAGGATATCAAGGTCAGGGATACCTCAAAGGTGCTGTTAATATACCTATTTCTGTTAACAGCATTCTGACATCGCTACCAAGGTCCTTTGACGAGGTTCATGTGATACAAAAGAAGCTTAAGCCTTAAGCCTTAAGAAGGCGTTTGGAATGCAATCATGATTACATGATCGATACCATACTCCCCGCAAAGATTATGGAAGCTTTGCAATTCTTAGTGAATACACCTCTGTATCCTGATCACAGTATACATATTAATGAGAACTGGAATTTAGAATTTGATAACCAAGAAGAAGTTCCCGTTTTTGCATCTGCAGAGGATTCCCGATTGGTTCAATCTTTTCATGCGGCACAACCTTCTCATGATAATCCCTTAGGTAATAATATTCCTACAGTTCTTTTACCTCCAGAGCTAAATCCACGCGGCAAGAAACTCTTTTGGACAATAACATTGGACTATAACCGTTTAGTCATAGCGCCAGGTAAGGGACAAAGACCAATTGACATAATTCAAGATAATAATTCAGAACAGTTGTCATTTGGAACAATATACGTTGAGCAAACGTACATGCTCTAAAACATATAGCAAGATATTACGTTCTGAAATTCGCCTTTTTGACAGAAGAGCGTGTACCATTCCAAAGTTGCTCTATGATTACAAAAAATTAGAACTGCTACAAATTAAGAATAGTACATGAATTTGCCTTTTCAGGCCGAAACCGAGTTACCGCCCAAAATCTATTAAACGAATACTTTGTTCAAAACTTGATTCAACACGATAATGGCTACAAGGTTATGAAAGACGTTAGATCCTCTCCTGCGCACTGGGAAGCTGAAAAGAAAAAAGGCAATCGCTATGATTCGCTAATTTGGGCTTTAAACCATTTTTATCACTTTATCGGCTGCAGAATCTCAGTGGGTTGAGCTTTTGGTCATCTCCTCTAAAACTATTGATTCTAAAGATATTTCGGAAGAGGAACCCAACAGTTTAACAACCCAAGATATTGCCTAATTTGGTCAGACGCGGTTACTTGTGCTAGATATTTTGACTACCGCTATCTTTTTAAAGATAATGCCGGCATTTTTGGAAAGAATTTTGCCACAAATTTCAACTTTTTCAAAATTCCAAACGTTTTAAATTCAAATATGACCACTGAAGACATTTCTAATTTAAGAGATTTTGAACATTTCCTGTCTGATAGTAGAATAAATATGTCTTTTGATGACTATTTGTTAGTCTTTAGATCAAGTTTATCAAAACACAAAATTTTTCTAAAAAGAAAATTAGGGAATCGTTTTATAAACGCTTAAAATCTCTGATTTTGGAATTCCATAGAGCAAATATGGATAACCAATATATACTGGATGCATATGCTTGCGGTTCATATATAATTAATTATATTAACAAGTCTGAAAGGTTAATTTATAGGCACTTAAATGAAGCTATATCAGAGGTAAATGCTGGAAATTTTACTGTTAAGCAAAAACTTCAACAAATAGGTCACAAATTTATATAAGGCGAAAAGCAGTATATTGCTGCATTGGGCTCCATATTTAAGAAGCAAGTAATGCAGAAATATTTATAAATACCTCCCGACCTGAGGAACGTGTTCGAATGGTGAAACCTAGCGCGGAACTTCAGAACCTTCCGATCAGTTAGAAACTCTTTGTTTAGCTGATTTTGCATATATGTAATTGTAATGTATAAATATTATATTTTAAATCTAGTCAAAGAGTACAAGACAGTGTTCATGAAGAAGAAGAGAGGGAAGACGATAATTTACCAGAAACAAGGGTTGTCATGCCTCTTAAAGACAGTAGTGGTTTTGTAAAGAAACGTACCAAACCTTGTATTATTCGGTATAGAAGGTTTAACCCAGATTTGGCCAGAGTTGAGTATTTCCGCGAAATGGTAATGCTTTACTATCCATGGCGGAATGAACAGCAAGATCTCATTGAAAACGATAATTAGCAGGCTGGCATAACACATCGTATTCTAATTGAGGAAAATCAAAGAAAATATGATGTTTTTGAGCAAAGAGAACTTGAAAATGTTCTAGAAAACTTTATAATGAAATAGACTTAGAGGAAGGTGCTCAAAATGAACTACCTATATTTCTGAGTGTTGGCACTTCCAGAAATAAAGCCAAATATAAATTTGCTGGACTTGCATGGTGAAGATTCAACAGACATACATCTGGATCGAATCCAAGTTCCTTAAAACTTCTCCTCTTGCGACATCTACGGGTAAAGCAGCATTCGGAATAGGTGAAATGACCCTTCATTCACTATTCTTCCTATGAATTGACACTAAAAACATCTGCCAAATATATGATTATAGTGAATATTCCAACAATTCTGTGGATTAAATTTTTGGAACATTCTGTTGGTTTGATAGCACGACATCAATTGAAAAAGTTTTAAAATCTTTTCAATATAAAAGAAATAAGAAAATTTCAATTGAAAGCAATGAGATTTCAGTTGTTCCGGCTAAGGGAATAACTATTCATAAAAGTCAGGGTGTCTCATATAATAAAGTTGTAGTGACCGAATATGTCGGTCAGTGAGCATTAACATTTTTTTTTGATATATAAAATTGCTTCAAAACATGTTCTCGAGTATAGGTGAGCAATGACAAAATTAATATCTTTCTCTATCCCCAATATATATATGTTTTCCGTCTTTCCACCTGACTTTAAACGTTACGGTTGATCAAACTGTGATATTTTAACGAAATTAGGTGGATAAGTTTTCTTAAAAATTATGTGGTTTGACGCTGAATTAGAATGAAATTAGTATATACCTCTGGTTGACGTTTTCCACATATGCTTATAATATAAAATTCTTCAAGATGTTTTTCTTTAATATAATTTTCGCTGACGCAAACTAAAACATAGCAATAAAACAGAGTCTAAGCTTATAGCCTTTAATATAAGTAGAATATACCGAATTTGATTGTAATTTAATCACGATTTCATTTATTAATGGATGTTTAATTCTTGTTCAACATTTTTTAATATAAGGTTTTGCCACACCTGAAGGAATTTCCTGGTCTTTGATTCTTGCAAATTGCAAGAGTACAAAATTCTCGGTTCCGCCTTAGTACCCATTATCGGGGATATATTGACCATAACTCCATCATACTTTTTGCAAAAAATGCAAACTTCCGTTTGGCTTTATATAAACGTAAGATATTAGATATACAATAGTTTAATGCCGAAAATGTGTGAAATCGGTCCACGTATTTCCCCAGCTCACATGTACCACTTATGGTATATTGTTTTTCATTAATTTGATAACTTAATGAAATTAAAAGGACAGTTTATCTTAAAAATAATGTAGTTTATCGCTGCATATAAATGAAATTAGTCGAGCCCTTTTTTAAACCTTATTACCTTAATAAACTGATTTCCGCTCCTCTGACACAACAACAACTTCATATATCCCACACAATACATCTACCCCCTTAATTCAGTTTATATCACATACTTGTATATCATGTTCGAGTTAAATAGCTTCTTTTTGTTAAAGTGAACATTTCGAAAAAAAATAATAGTCTTGACACTAAATAAATCTATGATCAATAACATAATTTAATAAGATATCAAATAATAATCGAATAGTAAATGTTGAATTGTTTCGCAAAATTTGTATACTTTCGCAACATGTTGCAACAGAGTATAGTTTCGTTCGCCAAACGGTTGTTTGCATCACCTAAAACCAATCGAGATAGACATAGATTTCTATATACCAATATTTCTTCTAATATTTGGTGATAATCAGTGGATAGGTATATTTTCTCAGCCATCATTTTGAACTTATAACAAAATATACCAGACAACAATGTAAAAAAGTTTCTAAGAGTGCTGGACTTTGTAAACAAGCAAAAATATCTTTCTGGAAAAAATCGCATGAAATAAATATTAGTAGTGTACTATGGAAAGGGCTAAACACCCTTTTTATATGGTAATACATAAACTGCGATCCCATCGGTTTAAATGCTACTGTCTATTATTTCAGTTTTGCGACACATTTTAATATGAAGGTCATGAGGGGAAATGTAAACTCAAGAAAATTATATATTTACCCAGCGCCGTTGGCATCTTATAAAAGGTTTAGATATTAAGACAGAAAGAAGAAAATCTACATACTTGCTCTACATATGTGTGAACCATACTTAATTATATGTAAGTTATTGTTAATTTAGCCTTCATGGACAGACCTTTTAAAATAGCTATGGTACTATCCCCCTGTTTTAAAAAGCGTTAGATAAATGCAATTTACGGGTTTCCGAGGTTTTCCGAGCACTTAATTTCAATACAATGAAATAAACTACTAATTTCTAAATTATAATTATAACTAATATATAGGTATAGCATAAAGGTACTTAAGTTGTGTGTATAAAAATATACCATACCAAAACACTTATACTCTGTAGCAACATGCTGCAAAAGTATAATAAATATCAGCACACTGGTAGTTTCAGTTACACTAGATTTCTTGACCAGCAAAGTGATGTATTCAAACCAATTTCAGTGCATTAGTTATATAGTGTTTAAACAATTGTTATACACAGCGGCGAGCAAATCCGTTTTATATACAGTGGCGAGCAAACACGTATACATATGTGCACCAGTATACCATAGTACCTATACACCGAACAGGAAAGGAGTCATAGCAAGGACTCAATTACAGTTACAGAGAGCAGCACCTAGGATCCAACCTTTCACACCCGGACAGACTAAATTATATAAGTATTTTATATAATAATTTATTTATTTATATTATTTAATTATGCCTAGATTAAGTAGAAAATCTGAATTACTATGTCGTCTTCAGAATAGAAGACTCTGAATCAGAAATTCAAACTCTTTAGATAGAGATAGTGAGTAGTCACAAGATACCTTAAGCCACGCTAATCGTAGGTAGTGGTTTTGTTAAGAAACGTACCAAACCTTGTATTTTTCGGTATAGAAGGTTTAACCCAGATTTGGCCAGAGTTGAGTATTTCCGCGAAATGGTAATGCTTTACTATCCATGGCGGAATGAACAGCAAGATCTCATTGAAAACGATAATTAGCAGGCTTGCATAACACATCGTAATCTAATTGAGGAAAATCAAAGAAAATATGATGTTTTTGAGCAAAGTGAACTTGAAATTGTTCTAGAAAACTTTATAATGAAATAGACTTAGAGGAAGGTGCTCAAAATGAACTACCTATCGTGGAAAATGATTTCAGAGTGTTGGCACTTCCAGAAATAAACGCAAATATAAATTTGCTGGACTTGCATGGTGAAGATTCAACAGACATACACCTGCATCGAATCCAAGTTCCTTAAAATTTCTCCTTTTGCGACATCTACGGGTAAAGCAGCATTCGTAATAGGTGGAATTACCCTTCATTCAATATTCTCTTTACCTGTTAATCAGTTGAATAGAGAGTTGAGGTCACTTAGCAATGACACAGTTAATTCATTGTATTTCAGACTTATCGATTTAAAATTAGTCATAATTGATGAAATATCGATGGTAGGTGCTCGTATGTTTAGCTTTGTTGATGCGAGATTAAAACAAATTTTCAAAATAGACAGCCCCTTTGGTGGTATACCGATCATAGTGTTTGGTGATTTGAAGCAACTCTCACCTGTTGGAGATAGGTGGATATTCTCTCCTAATCCCAATGATGCATGCAGCACCTTAGTTGGTTATTTTTTGTGCGATTTATTTAGATACTTTGAATTAGAACCAGGCCTTTGCAATTGCATTAAACCATATGGCATCTGCTACTATAACAAATGAGACCATATCACTCATTGAAACTCGAGTAGTTAATTTCGAAGAAGTTTCCGATGATGCCATACATTTATTTTGGTCCAATGAAAAGACAAATAATTTCAGTGCTCTTAAGCTCAGTCGAATTTCAACTGAAGCTATCCTTTCAACTGCAAAAGACTCAGTTAAAGGAATTGGTATAAGTGAAAATCAGAATATTTTGGAAAGAGTTAAACTTTTCAAAACTTCTGAAACCTGCCCTATGAATTGACACTAAAAACATCCGCCAAATATATGATTACAGTGAATATAAACACGTGTGATGGCTTGGTTAATGGGGCAGCTGGACAACTCAGGTATATTGATTTCTAATGTTCCTTTCCAACAATTCTGTGGATTAAATTTTTGGAACATTCTGTTGGTTTGATAGCACGACATCAATTGAAAAAGTTTTAAAATCTTTTCAATATAAAAGAAATAAGAAAATTTCAATTGAAATCTCATCAGTTGTTCCGGCTGAGGGAATAACTATTCATAAAATTCAGGGTGCCTCATATAATAAAGTTGTAGTTCATACTCGACCCAGAATGCCTAGAGTTTCAATATATGTCGCTTGCAGTCGGGCTACTACTGCAGAAGGTCTATTCATCATAGGAAATTTTATTCCTCCTAACAAATTTTCTGAATTGGATCGATCCTGTATTTAAGGAACCGAGGGAATTGAACACAAATAAAGCTCTGACAACAAGTTTCAATTTTATGATTTCCCGAACATCAGGACATCAAATTTTATTCCATAATGTTCAGAGTCTTCATACTCACATTAATGATACAAAATGCGACTGTTTGATGCTATCTTCAGATATTTTATGTTATGTAGAAGCTAGGAGTTATCCTTGCGAAAATTTTGATATACTAGGACTTACTCCAATTAACGAGGTGAGGATGGATAGCACGGAAACAAGCAACAGAAATAAACAAAGGCTGTAAAGAAAATTTATTCAGGCCGCAAAGTTTTAGAAGCGGTTTTGTTTCAATATAAATCTGTCAGACATTTAATTGAAGAACTTAAGGAAGTTCTTACTTCTGAGTTATGCAATCAAAATGTACTAATTGTTGGAGATTTTAACATTTGTTTTATGTCTACACTTAAGTTCCCTGCTTGGTGCAGAATATTCAACTACACCTGTCGGTACACAAATTGATTGGACATTTTCAAACATGGATCCTTCCCATGTTAATGCAATTACTTTTAAGACAGTATACAGCTATCATGACAGTATTTTTGTGTCAATTTCGAACTAAAGTTTTCAGACTTAGTGCAATAGTTCTTCATTTTTTTCCAAATATAATCGATTATTAGAATGGTATAGAAATTTTGACAATAATTTTTAAGACAATTTTAAGAAAACTATGTAAATAATCTAATTAAAAAAATTTAAATTATATGTACAAGTATAGTTTGTTATGATATAAGAAATTATTAGACTTAGTGCAATAATTCTTCATTTTTTTCAAATATAATCGAATTGGAATGGTATAGGAATTTTGACAGTAGTTTTTAAGACAATTTTAAGAAAAATATGTAAATAATCTAATTAAGAAAATTTAAATTATAAATATAATTTGTTATTATATAAGACATTATTATATAAATATGTGATAGAAATTAAATAGTATAAGGAGACAAGAAAAATAATTTGTATATATGTATAAGAATCTCTATAAAAATGTATGTTTAATATTGTAAGTATTATATACAAATTAATATAATAATATAATTTTTAAAGTTGTTAATATTTATTATTTTCAAGCTAAACATGTATAATAATATCGATATAATAAATAAGAAATGTTATTCATTGTCCAAAAACGATTTCTTTTCATACTCCTCAATACAGTTGTAATGCATTCTATATAAAATCAATTATAAGCGTAGACAACACAACACAAGAACGATTTACAAATTGTTCTAATTAATTTCACTGTGAATGTAAATAACAGAGGCAACAGTTCCCACTTCTAATTATTAAAATATATAAAGAAATCTCAAACGAGTATGTTATTTGACTATGCGAGAGTATAAAATGTTCGGCTACATCCGAACTTAGCCCTTCCTTACTTGTTATAAATAGATAATAATTATTATTTTGAATGTGATCGAGTAACGTATATGAGCTGTCCGAATAAAATCCGCAGTAAAAGAGTTCGAAACGATTTTGAGCGACGTGGTATAAAGCGTAAGAGGTGAGGTGGCCCTCAGGCCCGTAGACGAATAACGAATGCGTAGGATCGCTGATTTAGCTGTCCAATCGTATAGGCGAATACAGTGGGAACGATGATCTGTCGTTCTTTTTGTTAGGTATCTTCGTGCATGAGGTTGAGTATGGGCGTGTCGTTGTGTGGGGTGAAATTCCTGGAGTGTTCCCAGGTGTGGTGGGTTTTATTAGGGTGAGCCAGTTTTTCACGTGTAGAGTGGTGTGTATGTGTAGGGGAGGCTTATCTCATTTAAACAATTTTAATTTATTTATTATTTAATATTTAATTTATTTCACACAGCTGAATGAGTGCAACAGGGATGCATGATCACACGTATACGTGCGTGTAAGGAGAAAATGGTGACGCCGCCTATGGCGCGTTCAGTAATAATAATGGATAAAAAGCAAGTTATTTGTATTTGATGTTGTAATTAGTTTAAATATATACTAATATATGTTTGAATTGTAGAGCTAAAGTTTTAAACAATAAAAGGCTACTTGTTCGGTTGGTACAGCTAATACAAATTCAAGAGCGAAATCTAGGTGGGAATTCATAGCAACGGAGCTGAATAGTCAGAGACCACTTCTACGATCGGGAGAAAAATGGTTAAATGTTGTAAATTATAGTATAATAGATAAATGAGTGTGACATATCGGATGGATTTATTTAAGGTATCAACGGAAGGTGGTGAAATGCGAGAGAACCAGGAGCCTAAAAACCCGGAACAGTCTAAACTCAAGTTAACAACCAAACCAAATATTTTCATATGATGGCAGTAAATATAACTGACTCAAAAGTAGCCTTACGTTTATTAAAAGTTATGCAAAAAAGTCATATATACTTAAGAAAAAGATTTTGACGTTAAAAAACAAAATGGAATTGGAAATAGAAAAAATCTTACTTCTTAAAAATTAAATTATAAATAAAAGCGAACATAGGAAAAATAAGATGAAATAAAAACAAAGACTTCATTTGATAACCTGAGCTTAAAAATAGGACCAATGGGAATATTTTTATATGCATTTTATTTAATTGTTTATTTTATTGTGTTAAGAAACAGCTCTTTATTTTAATTTGATTCAGATTCATATGAATATTAATTTATATTTTAGTTTTTATGTTTACTTAAACAAAATATAACTAAATATTATTTTTTATTCTTGGTCATAGTTATCTATGCTTTAGTAGTCAGTAAAAATTTCATGACATTTCATCTATTGGAAGTGAAGTTATTGCGTTTAAAGTATCAGTATGTTTTTGACATCGGTGCGAAAATGAGCTTCAAACAAAGAGCCAACATTAAATTTTGTTTTAAAATTGGTAAAACTTTTACCGAAACGTTTCAATTGATGAAACAAGTTTATGGCGATGATCCTATCCCGTAGCAGAGAGCACGAGTGGTTATAACGTTTTCAACGTGGTTGTGAGGACATAAATGAGAAATCGCGCCTGATTTGTTTTTTTGATTCCAAGGGTATTGTCCACAAAGAATTTGTTCCACCCGGCCAAAACGTTAATGCGGTATTCTACCTTGGAGTTTTGAAGCGTTTGGTGCGCCGTACTCGACGTGTTCGGCCCGAATATCGCGAATATGGAAGTTGGCGTTTATTGCACGATAATGTGCCGTCTCATCGATCGACGCTTGTGGCCAATTATTTGACCAAAAATCACATTTTAACAATCAACCACTCTCCGTATTCACCTGATATGGCACCGTGCGACTTCTACCTTTGCGGAAAAATGCATTTTCCGATGAAAGAAAGGCGTTATGCAGACGTGGAGGCCATTCAAAAGGCTTGTACCGGCATACTGGCGGCAGGAGACTATTTTGAATAAAATTAATTGATTTTGCCGATAAAATCATTTGTTCTGTCTTTTTTTTTAAAGTCCTGTTTACTTTGGAAGGCAGCTTGTACAGTACACATAACCTGTGTTTTATTCGAAATAAATTATTTTTCTGATAATAAAATGTCTGACCGTGATAATTTAGAGAGTGAAAGTGATCAGCCTCCTGCAAAGAAAGTAAAACCACACTATGACACACTATCAATTCATCAGCAAGTTAATTATATTTTTATAATTAAAGTATGCATTTATCTGTGCATCAAGCACGCGGTTATTTGGTGTGTTTTGAGCGCCAGCAAATGTAAAATCTACTCTCTTGGTAGCTTAAAATTCACATAAATTTAATTGCATATAATGTTTTAAAATTAATTATTAATTTTAATTTCATTCTTATTGAAATTTGAAATTAATGCAATAAAACAATTGCTTAGAGAATAAATTTATTAAGACTGACAGAATTGTATTTCAAATCAGCTGATGGCGTGCAGCGCACGAATCGTTTTCTTATTTGTTATTAATATGATCATTAAAAAAATTAATTAATTTGTTTAATCATATTGGAATTTATAGTGAAACATTCATTATTGATATTTCTAACTTACGATCTTTAGTAATATATTGAAATAACTAGCTAAGATTCTTGAGCTTTCTAATATATTAAAGCCATTTAAAATTTGTTTCTGTATATTTTAATAACATATTTTTTATAAATATTTCAGAACCCAACATACATCACAGGGGTCACAAAATATTATATTATTGTTGAAACTGGACATCACCAAGACCAGATAAACACAAGACATACTATTAATGTTATGTAAGATTTTATTACTCTAATAGTATCAGAATATACAAATTTTTATTTAAGCTTCTTTTAACACATATAATAAACTTCCCTTTTTTTAGAGAAAATAATAATAAACAAACGTCAAAAACGATACAGGGAGCAGAACAGAGACAATCTGAAGCATCGTGAAGCGGAAAGAAGAGAACGGATACATTTTTCACAACGTATTGCCGGACCCTCTACCTCTTAAAACACGAATAGAAGATGTGATTATAAAATTATCTACTTCTTCAAACATCGAATTTACAGGAATAATTAATTATCCAATAATAGATGAAATAAGTACAAATTCTCGAAATGTAGCTGGTTTAGAAGAAATGCAGCATGTAGTTGTTGAAGTATCTCAACAAATTGGAAGAAGTCAATAAAGTGCAAATACTACGGAAATCCCGAATGACTACAGTCAATTTAGATACCATAAATCAGCTCATGAATATTTTAACGATAACTTTAAAACTAATGAATTTGGACATGCTTGCTCAATCTGCGATCGACTTTGGTTTGAAAAAGATGTAAAGAAACCATCTTCATCTGGAAATATTATTAACACAATAACTAATGTGCAAAACAGAGATAAAGAGACGCCCAACTCGTCTCTCACTGGAAATGAGAGCGCAAGATAAACGTCAAAACCTACTGAACTCAAGCAACTGTCAAAGTTCAGTAGGTCTGACGTTTAGCAATTGGAAAAAGAGGGACGGCCAGATTAAAATCCTACAGAAAAATATATAAACAGAGAGATTTGTGCTGCTGTTGCAGATCACTAACAAAAATTGGAAAACAATGAAAATGAAAGAAAACGCGAAATTGAATTGCATGTGATGATATCTTTTGTGATGTCATGCTAAGTGGTATTGATTTTCAATTGAAAATTTTCAAAAACATTTATTAATTGAGAGCTAATACATTTATTCTTTTGATTACGTATTGAAAGTTCAAAAATCAATTGTTTAATATATCAAAAAATCACAAAAAAAGAGTATAAAAACGTTTCATTCTGTAATTTAAATTCCCAAAAATTATTATTTTGTCCGATCTGACTATAATGGAAAATGTTATAAAAAACGCTAATTTTGAGGCGCTCTCACACTGGAAAGAGTTGGGCATCCCATTATCCCTGGTGCAAAATGTGGATGCGCTCAAAATTTGCTCTACTTGTAAATCAGCATTAGATAAAATTAGCCAAAAATACCAAAACATTTACCAAAAATAGATTTCATCACTGAAAGGCTTATTTCTCCTCGACTTTCTTTTATGCAAATAAGAAGATTAAGGCACGTTCAAGGAAAATTCGGCATATACGGACAAATTATCAATGTTTCTGTTTCTGTTGATACAATGGTACGATTACTTTCAAGAGATGTGAATGATGAACATTGAATTTATGTACATATTAAAAAAAAAAGATTTATAAAAGTAGTTTTGTTCATGGTCTAATTAGCATCAGATCAATTGGACAATGGTTGGATTATTTGATTTATACACCTTTATATCTGCATTAACACAGTTGATCAGTTGATCACATTTTTTAATCAAAAAACACCCCTGATTACACAACAGAACATTGACGAATTTAGTGAAAACATCGAGATTGAAGAAAGCTTAACTACTCAATAACAAACTTTGGTACGGAATATAGAAAAATATTTAAGATAAGCGCCGGGGCAACACAATATCCCACAAAGTTTATTATTCGATGAGCATGCTAAAAAGCTATCATTTCCGAGTATTTATATGGGACACTTTAGAAAATTTACATCAGTCACACGGTCAAAGCTACCCCTTTTATGATGGCATCTAGTGAAAACGGCGAGGAGTCAATCCCTATCATTTGTTATATATGGCTGTCAAAATAATGAGACTGCGAGTTCGTGACTGTTTAACGATCGCGTTTAAACATGTTGGTACAGATACCAATATAACTAAGGAACAAGTGCAATCCGAAGAGTATATTAATAGCTGCATAAGGTCTAATTTAGCTTTTCTACGGTCAAACCCGAATTCAGTTTGGTATTGGTCTGCAAGAAAAAAAGATTTATTCGCAATGATTCGGCAGCTAGGGAAGCCACCTGCATTCATGACACTAAGCGCAAATGAAATAGGGTGGCCGGATTTATTAACATTGTTACATGAATTAGCTGAAGAAAAAGAAGATATGCAAAATTTTATCGCATCGGAACTAAGTTTTATCCAAAAAAGTTCATTAATGTAATAATAATGACAATTTTACAATCAAAGAAGTTCAGTCCTTTTGGTAAGTTTAAAGTTATTAACTACTTTTAGAGGATTGAATTTCAACATCGAGGAAGTCCACATGCTTATATTATTTTATGGGCTGGATAATGCTCCCACAGTTATTCTTGGAGAAGAGCAAAAACAAGCAATAGAAATGATTAACAGTTTAGCATCAGTATCAACGTCGGAAGCATCGGGAAACATAAAATTACTTACGCATAAGCATACCTTCACGTGCTACAAAAAAATTGGCTCCAATTCTGTGCAAAAGTGCCGATTTGAAGCACCATTCATGCCTTGTAAATCTACAATGATTTTACTACCGATGAAAAAAACGAGTCCATTTTACAATGAACACTTGAAAAGATATAATGAAATTAGAAATAACTTAGAAAAGAATGACTATGACTGTATTAATGATTATTATGAAAGTAATAATATCAGATAAGATGAAGAATACAAAGATATATTAAAATATGGTATTAGTAGACCAAGAATATTCTATAAACGACATCCGTCCGAAAAATGGCACAATACCTTCAATCCATTTGTTTTTAATGTCTTAAAAACAAATATGGATTTTCCAATAATTACTGAAGAATATTCTTGCGCGGCATATGTCGTCGAATATGTAAATAAAACCAACAGAGGCATTAGCAATTTACAACAAATTTCTAAATCGTCAGTAGCGGTTCAGTATATTAACACTTGTTGGCCTATTGAACGACAGAGGATAAGAAAAACACAAAAACAAATTGATGAACTTGATGACGACTCTACTGATATTTGGAAGGAAGATTAGCACGACAAGTATCAAAAACGGCCAGAAAAATTGGAAGGAATTTCTTTAGCCCAATTTGTTTCGAACTATACTAAAAACGGAAAGGGAGAGTACATCCGAAAGAATCAGCCTCAAGTTATTCGTATTAGAATTATGACATGACTCAGGATTACAACGAGTACAGAAGAGAAATGGTGACCTTACATATACCATTTAGAAATTAAGACACAGAAATATTAGCAGATATGAAATTCACAACTATATACAAGGTCCGTTCCAAAGTAAACAGTAAAAAAGTAACAAAGTTACGCCATCTATATGTCGACTAGTGTATTAGAATTTGCTACCCTTTATCGACTGCCAGTCAAAAATTCATGATATTTCATATATTAGAAGTGAAGTTATTGCCTTTTAAGTGTCAGTATTTTTTGCCATCGGTGCGAAAACGAGCTTCGAACAAAGAGCCAACGTTAAATTTTGTTTTAAAATTGGTAAAACTTTTACCGAAATGTTTCAATTGATGAAACAAGTTTATGGCGATGATTGCCTATCCCGTAAAAAATTTAAGTCAAAAGTTTCAAAAGACAATTTATATATGCCGACAATTATGTCATGAGGGTGAGCTAATAGATGACGAATCAGAAGCTCGAGACATTGCTACAAGATTTCCAGAGCCAAACCCCTTTAAAGAATTGTACAGAAATCCGAATGCTGCGGTTAATGAAGATTTCGTATAGCTACGCTTAAAAACTTGGAAGCCATAGCCAAAAAAAAAGAGAAAATATCATGAGTAATGACAGTTTTTGCGAACTCATGAGAAGCGCTAATGAAAAACAGAAAGACTTGCTGCTAAATGTCATTCATCACAATTTATCTGCAGAGAGATTACCTTCACAATTATTTTTTACTGGGCCAGCTGGATGTGGAAAAACCTTTGTAATAAAATTGATAATGGAAGTATATAACAGACTTTCTGATAATGATGGGTTCTGCAATTCATACATTACGTGTGCTTCGACTGCTAAAGCTGCAGTAGCTATTAACGGAACTAGTGTTCATACTGCATTGAAAATATCATTGTCAAAACTAATTTTGTTGTCAATAGAAACAGCACAACAATATCGATGCTTATTTAAATATGTCAAAGTTTTAATAATTGACAAAATCAGTATGATTAGTGCCGAGCTTTTGAACCAAATAGACGTAAGACTAAAGCAAATAGCCGGAAATTTTGATGAAACTTATGGTGGTCTATACATTATTTTTATTGGAGATTTACGACAATTACCTCCAGTCCGTGCAACTCCAATCTATAAGCAGTATAAACAACGATTGCTTTGGCGAGGATTAAAATTCTACCAGCTAACTCAAATAATGCGTCAAGATAACGAAATGTTTGCTTCTATTCTCACAAAAATTGGCAGTGGTGTTATTTTAAATGATGATGAATTAGCCGTTATCGAGTCTAGATTTTTTACGAAGGAAGAAGCCTTGCGCCTCCAAGTGGTGTACGATTATTTCATGATAATGCATCAGTTAACGCATATAACGTACTAGCTTTACAAACTGAAAATAAAATAGATTCAATTGCAATGGACATTATTTCTGGTTGTACTAATCATGAGCAAGAAGCAAACATAAGACAAAAATTACACAAGTTGTCGGGATTGATACTGGGGGTTGCCATACGAAATCGTTTTTGTTATTGGAAAACCTTATATTATTACAACTAACATAGACGTGGTAGAAGGTTTAGCGAACGGCGCCGTTGGAAAGCTAGTTCATATAGAACAAAATGATGAAAATCAAGTAACTCGCAAATGGCTCGTTTTTCCAGATAAAAATACTGGTATGGTCGCTAGAAGAAAATCCGCTGCCTTTCTTTCGGATAATATAATATCGATAGACGTGCAGTACCTATCCTATGTCGAACTTCAAGTATACCACTCAATAATAACAAAACCATTGTGGGAAAAAGAAATCATTTTCCATTCATATCAGGGTGTGCTATGACTATTCATAAGTCTCAAGGAGGCACATATGACGGGGTGGTCTATGAGTATGGTAAAAGTCATTCTATTCCATTACTTTATGTAGCTTTAACACGAGTAACAAGTCTTGAAGGGTTGTTTATATGTAACAGTCATAATAACTTAGGATTTTATCATGGAATGGATCTACTCTTCCATCAGTTTCAGGTTTACAGCAAGAATTCAAAAGATTATCTCTAAACAAACTTACTACATTGCAAGGACTGATCATTGAATTTATAAACTCCAGAAATAGATTAACCATTTACACTTTAAACTGCCAAAGTCTCAGAAAACATTCTACTGATTTACAAGATTCTATTTGTCAAAGGAGTAACTTTTTATTACTAACTGAAACATGGCTTCCTGCAGATAAATCAGTTGACTTACCTAATTTTCACTGTATAGCTAAATTTAAGAGACAAAATGTTAAAGCCGCTGGAGTTGCCATTTATAAAAACAAAAATACTTCACATATTACTACATTCAAGAGTTCATGTCTCCCAAAACTTCTAGTTGCGATATGTGTGCTTCACACGTTAAACTAGAAGATGGAAGTGAATTGATGATGATTGTTGCGTACATTGCTCCTAATAAAAAAATAAATGATATCATTTCATTTTTACACGAGAGATTATTTCCGTACAGTCACAGAGGTTCAATAATTTTCAAAACCAATAAAGACAAACTACCATTGATTTTAGCTGGGGATTTCAATGTTAATTTTGCAAAAGATGAATCAACGCCATGAATTACGTTTCTCCAAGAAGACTTTCAATTGCAAATTAATAACAATCCAAGAAAACCTATCACCAGATACGGAACAACAATAGATGCAGTATTTATTAGATATCTTGATATTATTATGTCCAATACTTTTGTAACATACTTAGTTAGTTTGCCCAACATAATATTTGTATCTGCTAAGTTGCAGTTAAATTGTGTGAAAACTGGGATCAAGTTTCTAAGCGAGTTTCCCAGTTGGTTCCGTCTAGCCATAATTCTTTAATCAGGACTTTTATCATTACTAACGAAAGCTATCCTGCGAGATCGAAGTTTTGCCACAGAGGATAAAATTTGCCCCTTTGTTTTGGGGATAGTGCGGATATTGAATCAGTAGGATATTAAACCAAGCCTGATTCATTGGATCCTCTGTGTTTTTGTTGTACTATCTTTTTTAAGTCTAACGAAATTAGTGTACACAAAAATATGTTTTGGAATATGTATAAATATACTGTATTTGGGTGATATGTTTGGAATACATATATTGTGTTTTAAACATTGGGGTTGGCGGGGGAAACTCTGACTTTGTTTTTTGTACCAGTATGTGGAGTGTTGAAAAGTTGTGGCTTTAGTGGTAGTTGTACGACGTACCGGCCATTATCTGATCGAGTAGTTGTGGCTTTATAGAAGTCTTCATAACGCTAATCTTCTTGGGTTGTAACTGACATGGGGAAGAGTTCTTTTAACTCCCAACATTTACTTAATTGTGAATTAATTTGTTCTTTTCTTAGTCAACTTGAGTTGTTGATGTGGAAACTGGTTCTGCAACTAGTCCACTTAGAATCCTACCGAATATACAATAGTATTTTGATCTTGAATGGTGGTTGAAATTTTTTCAACACCTTCAAATATTATTTGCAGTACACGGTCGCTGCCTACTATTATATTTATTTTAGCGGGGTGTTGCAGTTGGGATCTGCTAGCTTAAGGTGTGAAACCTTTTGCTAATGCTTGCTATTTATATGATAGCTTGAAAGCGTATTTGTAAGTTGTAGTAAGACTATAGCTTCTACTTAAACGCGCTTACCCCCTTAGGGGGAAATTAGGATAAAGGGGCAGATTTGGTTAGAGTTTTGAACTACGGCCCATTCCTGTAATTTCAAAATTTGTTGACAGTTGTGCCCTAGACGCTAATAATGATCGTTGTGATCCTGGGTATATTAAGGCGCAAAGTTTGTAGAGTTCTCCTCGGTGTTCGATAGAGATGACTGCTGTGGACAATTATACTCTATTTTGTATTTCGCTGTGAAGCGTTTTAGATTTTTGTACCTCTTGGGAATTTTTAAGATTTTGCTTTTTGGAAGTTATTGTTAGAACTAAGCCCGTGGTTATTTTCCTATAAGCGCTGCTTTGGTGCGAGCCGGGAAATTTTCTGTAAGGAAGCATTGAGTGGTGTCTTTTGTGACAATATAAGCAATTGAATTTGCTTTTGCACTATTTATATGTATGCGCATGTGACAAGCAATTTGTACATAACGTTTTTGATCTCAAGAACTAGCTTCTATATCTAGTTTTTAATTTATGAATTTCTCGCAAGATTATAGTTTACGCCCTTTTGTGCATAGTTCGCATGACATATGTTTTTTCTGTTCGGATGTGAACAATTGCGTTTTGTAAAAGCTTCTGTTTATATTGTTGTTGCTTCTAGCTTGGGGACTGTTGAAGCTTCTATTGAGATCGTTTTGATAGTTTTTGGTTTTAATAATTTTTGTGTATGCTTTCAGCGATTTCGTACTGGGTAGTTAGAAAACCTTTCGTTTGTTGCCACGTTGGACATTTTTTTCTTAATGAGAGCGATTGTTCCCATAGCAATAACGATTTTTCTGGTAATGCGGCAGTGCATATGTTTACCGGTATAGGATCCCAGCTGTCTGTGGGAATATTTTGTCTCGATTGAACTGACAAACAATTTGAAACACTGGATTGTAGTTTTATAAATTCTTCACTTGTTCCTTCACAATATTCGTTTTCATATCTAGATTTTAGAGCTTAACAAGCCAAATTAAAATTTTCCTCGTTTAGTGCGAACTGTTTTACTATTGCGCCTGCTTGACCTTTAGTTTTGTATCGGAGGTGATACAATTTTTGCGTTTTTGATCATTTTCTATGGCTGGTGTAAGCGGGCGCGATACAATACAACATATGTAAAACAACCAAACTTACGATTACTGACAACAGAAGTAGAAGAACATACAAAACAATCTAGATAAGCCACCGGAGAGTATCCTAATAAGCATCGTGGGGGAGGACAATCATCAAAAAAAAAAATATTTTTTACAAAGTCGAGTATTCCTACTTGCAATCTTTCCAGCGATACCCTTTGGGCTAAAGCCACTAGCAGGATCGCTTATAATAATATAATAAAAGGCTAACAAAAACAAAAACTCAGACATATTACAAAAATAACTACATACATATGTGCATATACCTATGATCTAAATACAAACTTTTTTGGGCTTTAAAACTTTTCCGGGAAACATATTAACTGCAAGTAACATCCTTTCTAACATATATACATATATGCATACAAGTACATAATCAAATGGTACATACATAAATTAACTGATTCTAAAAGTAACAAAAAAATACTGTTGTTCAAATACCTGCCAGCTTAATTCGTGTCTCCAAACACACCACAAGAAAAATGCGAAAAAAAATTGTAAGTCAAGTTTTTCGATATGCAAACTTTTCATACATTCTTAAACATTGGCACATTTCCCGCGCTGCATATGTATCGAAACTCAGCCTTTTTACTCTTCTCATTTCTCTCATATAATCTCTTAAAATATATACTTATAAAATATTGTAGTAACAAATATATACTAGGTAGGTAGGTAGGTAAAGTGGCTTTCATTCGGCACACCTAGGCCTTTAGGAGGCCCATTGTGATACCACTGGGACTGTGGTCCCCTCACTCTATTGGCTCCTCTCTAAACCACCCCGTACTTCTGATGAACTTTATCAGTGAGACAAGTATTATCCATGCAACCTCCGAGACGTCGTCAAGAAACCCACGACCGATGGTTGCTATTCTTTTCCTATATAGTGCTGCGCAATCGCATAGAAGATGTTTAATGGTCTCCTCCTCTTCTACTTCCTGACAGCTTCTACAATAGTCATTATATGGCGTGCCAAGTCTACTTGCATGTCTGCCTATTAGACAGTGGCCTGTTAGTACTCCTACTAGAGTTGTTATATCATTCCGCTTGAATTTTAACAGTCGGCATGGGCGGCTCCTGTTCCATTCTTGCCACGTTTGCCTGCTAGTTGAGCAGGTCAGGGACTGATTCCACTAACACTCGGCTATGTTAATGACATGTTTGTCAATTAAGTATCTACTAATAGCGAGAGGCATATTTATGCCCTTCTAACCAGGATCTAGTTGTAGGGTGGTGCCTGTTCTGGCTAGTTTATCTGCTACACAGTTCCCGGGGATATCACTGTGTCCTGGGACCCATTGCAGATTTACCGTGGAATAGGATGACAGATCCGCTAGAAGATCATGGCATTCTTTCACTGTCTTCGACGAAATCCTATGAGACATCAGAGATTTTAAAGCCGGCTGGCTGTCTGTATATATAAATATATAATATTTCTTGTTGTGATCACACTTCTTGTTAGTACAAGAAGGCTTACTAAAGGCTTGGAAGACACTGCAGTGGCCTGGTAACCGGAAGACGATTTGGGTATCTAGTTTAATCGAGAAGACACCGCCGCCTACTCGGTTATCTAGCTTATCTTTACTTCCTTGTCCACTATGCCCCTTTCCCACTCCTCTCTGGAGGGGAAGGCAATATTGAGGACCGGATTTAGGTTCAGCTCCATAGGATTGCGAAAATCCGTGGTTATGGGAAGAAACGGGAACTTTCTGAGTATCATAGAATGCCCCTTGTTACTGGCGACTAGTAGGGAGGATTCCCTCAGTCTCAGAGCTGACTTCGCTGCCATTTGCTTGCAAAACAGATCTGTTGGCAGTAAGTGTAAAACTATGTTGTGTGCCTGGCTTGGCGTAGTTCTGAGAGCTCCACTGATGCAAATACTGGCTGCTCTTTGTATACTTTCCATGCTTCTAATCGCATATTTCTTTTCTGTAATTGGCCACCATACTAATATACCGTAAGTCATGATCGGCTTTACAATTGCTGTGTACAACCAGTGAGCTACCCGAGGTGTCAGTCCCCATCTGGGCTCCACCATTCTTTTACACGTGTAAAGCGTTGTAACTGCTTTCTTTACCCTCGCTTCCAAGTTTTGCTTCCAAGAAAGCTTCCTGTCCAAAATTAGTTCCAAGTAGCTTGCTTTATCTCCTCTAACGATAGGTGCCATTTAAAAATGGCGGCGTGATTTCTGGAGTACTGTGTTTCTTAGTGAACAATACTAGTTCTGTCTTGCTAGCATTTAAATTCAGTCCGCGGCTCATCGATTAATATCGTTTAATATTGTCTGCATAAGGCTAGCGAGGGTGTCCGGGAACTTGCGTCTAACCGAGACTGCCACATCATCAGCGTAGGCCACAACATGTACCCCCTTCTTTTCTAGATCCACAAGCATTTTATTCATTGTCAGGATCCAGAGAAGTGGGGATAACACGCCTCCTTGGGGTGTACCCCTTCGGACAGATCTGCGCATCGTTGAAGCTCCTAACGTTGAAGTAATTGACCTGCCCAAGAGCATCTGTTCAATTAATTTCCGGAGAGGCTCAGAGATGTCCAGATCTTTAAGCGCGCTCAATATGGCCTTTGGCTGGATGTTGTTGAAAGCACCTTCTATGTCTAGGAAGGCTATGAGGGTGTATTGTTTTATTTCCAGAGACTTTTCAATCTCTGTTACCACTGAGCTTAATGCCGTTTCTGTGGATTTACCTTTAGAGTACGCATGCTGCGAAACTGCCATTTTTCCTGGGTTTAGTTTGTCCCTTATATGTATTTCTATTAGTCTCTCCAGCGTTTTTAAAAGAAATGATGAAAGACTAATTGGTCTAAAGTCCTTTGGATTAATGTGTGAGCTTTTACCAGCTTTCCTGGTGCCAGTCTTGGCTTCTGCACCTTTGGTGTTTGCCTTTGCTCCAGGACCAAGCTTCGCTTCTGTCCTCGCTTTGGCTGTTGTCGAGCTCGTGCCAAACGCTGCTCTCCTCTGGGAACAACTCGCTTCATCCGGTCTTTTTAAAGGAGGTCCGGACTCCTGTTTGTTTTTGTTATTATTGTTGTTATTGTTTTGGCTCATATTTTGGACTCACGAGTGTAGGGGAAAGTATGTCCGCTTGCGCATAGTCCCCGCTACGCAAGTAAGGCTATTTTATTACGGAGAGCACCAGGTATCCGTAAGCTCCGTGCGAGACTGGGCTATTTAAGGGCCCCCAGCCAGGTTGATCCTCGGCATGAGTCGCATGACAACTTGATCCAGCCGTTTACACACCTCCTACCATGGTAAGACCTGGATGCAGTTGCTCCCCAGAAGACACTAAGCCTGCCACCGCTCGAACTGAATGGTGCTCTTTAGTTACCAAACTAGTTTCAATTGTTCAAACCCATCTCAAGTTAACCAATCACAAAATGTAGCTTTGGTCAGATTCAGTAATAGTTGCATGGTTAGAAAACCCACCATATACCTGGTCGACTTATGTATCTAACCGCAATCTCAAATATTAGACTTAGTTGGGCCAACACAATGGCAACATGTTGCAAATGCAGATAATCCAGCGGATCTTGAGACAAGAGTTGCAAACCACTTCATCTCACTAGCACTACACTCTGGTACCGTTTTACCAACTAAGTGATCACAATAAGTCTGGTCAAAGTTTCCCGCTCGCATTATAATAGCTCCTGAAATTTGGTGAATTGAAAATTTCCATATCACCCCTGATGAAGATACATAGATTTTCATCATTCTCTAAAGCACTAAGAGGTCTCGGTTACATGTTTAAATTTATCCAAATACTTAAACAAAAGGTTACAGGAATAAAAAATTATCCTCCCGTACAACTAACGCATTCCGACCTGCAACATGCCAAGGTCAGCCTTATCACATATACACAAACTCGCTATTTCATTCGGGAGAAATAAAAGTTAGTGTAAAGACGACCTCTCAATAAGGGAAGCTCACTTCTCGTTTTAAATCCTTTTTTTTAACACTAAGAGATTAATCCGGGCGCATGGAAGACTAGTGAATTCCAGCCTTAGTTATAACGAAAGACATCCCATTATTATTCCTGAGTAATGCCGTTTTACTTCTTTATTTCTAATATATCTTCACCAAATTACATGACGATACTTACCATCGCTTGATGCAACAATTGGTCCGACTAGAACTTTAGATACCGCGCCTAAAGCGTCAAATTAAAAGGACGATTTTATGTGTAAACAATAGACTATGTACAAGCAGCTTTGTGACCTGTACGGTGCAATTTTGCTCTTCCCCTTACCATTACTGGGGTTGATTTTGCTGGACCTTTTCTTCTTTGTTAAGGTCCTCCTCATTCAGAAAACGTATGTGGCTGTCTTTGTATGCTTCACGACAAAGGCACCTCGAGCTATGTTCGGATCTGTCTACTGCGGCTTTTCTCGCAGCATTTGCAAGCTAATCGTAAATTAAATTTTGAGGAATTTACCACACCACTCACTCTTACTGAAGTAGTACTATATTCACGACCTATCTCACCACTCTCGCAAGATCCCTCCTCACAGCTCTTACACCTGAACATTTCCTCAGAGAAGCTCCACTTCTCTCCATACCTGAGGCAGAAGGAGACTCACTCAATTTAATAGACCGATTGGAAAAAAAGACACTTCATCATGAATTCAGCCATAGATGGAAGGAATTTAACCTTAAAGATCTCCATAAGAGACATTGGTGAAAAACGATATAGAAGAAACAAAATGCAGGAGAATGCGTCCTCATATATGATGAATGCCTTCCTCAAACAGAATGGCGACTAGGCCGGATTGAAAAGGTCCATCGGGAACGAGATGGTCATATAAGAATAGTAGATGTACGAACACAAACTGGCATACTAACTCGACCATTAATAAAATTGCATATCCTTCCGAACACCGAAGAACCGATTACCCAAACCCCACTAAAACAAGCGCAAAAATAAAATCAAAACCGACAATAAATTCGTTTAACTCGGAATACTACCGTTTTACAATCCGTACATGCAAACCTAACACAAAGAAACGCGATTAAAAATTAACTACAACAAATATACACATATGTATATATAAATTTTTTAATGTACTTTTTCAAACCCAACAACAAATATCATAATTCAAATTATGAGCCAAAACATATTTTAGTATATATTCCTATTCCAATAGAAATGAACATAGAAGATATCCACAGCGCTCCCAAGACAGTGAGGTCCGTAAATGCTGCGCCTAGAGCATCAGCTCCATCCATCCAGCACCAAGGATGCAAAGCGCCACGAGTTCGCACAGCCAATCATCTGTAGCAGTAGTCAGAAGCAATCGAGGAGCGTTTGAAGAGCATCTGCCTTCACCATGCAGCCTATGCCATCGACCAAACAACCTGAAGAGGTGCACCATCTTTAAGAGTATAAAGCCCGCTCAACGCTAACCGATCGCCAGAGCCCGCGGCTACTGTATGACTTGCTTGGCAAATACTCACTCCACCTTTGACTGTGCACGTGCCAGAGGACTTTGCTCTGGTTTTTTCTACACTTTCGTGTTTTGTGCGGTGTTCAAACATTACTAAAAGTGAAGGTAAAGATAATATGTGGAATGGAAAAGTAAATCTAAGCAATGCTCCAAATTCGGTTTAGCATTTAAAATTATGGTAATCGGTCAAAATTGTCCTGAAGGTCCAGACTCGTGGTGCACCTGGCAGCGAGCATCGGTAACAAATACTCTTTCATCATCAAACACGATTGTACTCCATTACCAGATGATGTTTTGCCTGCAATGTAACCTATTCATAAAGACATGAGTAAGGATGAGCTTTTGGAGCGGTGTGTTGGTGGTTTCACACAAAATAATAACGAAAGTTTCAATCAGTTGATCTGGAAAAATACTCCCAAAATACTTAAGGCTGGTTCCAAAATTGTCGAAATTGATGCGTTAACCGCTGCTTCTACTTTTAATTAGGGATAATCGGCATTATTATTAATTATGCACGATATGGACTTAAAGCTTGATCGAAATTATCACGAATGTGCAAAAAAAAATCTGCTAGCGAGACTCGTGAAGCCAAGATACGTCATAGACAAGAGCAACAGAGTCCCCTGGACATTTCAGCTGCTGCTACAGGCTCTTTACTTTATTACCCAGAAATCGACGATTCAATATAAGTTAAAAAAAATCGCACTTTTATTGTCACCCGAACTTTAAGCGCGTTTTTCTCGAAACTGTGTTTTAGCTGTCAAGACTTATCGCGAACTACTCAACCGGTCTTAATGCAATTTAACACATGTCTTATATAATTTACAAGATATTGAATGAAGATTTTTTTTCTAAATTCCCTATTAAAAAAAACCTCGGTGGTATCACAATGGGCCTCCTAAAGGCCTAGGTGTGTCGAAAGGCAGCCACTTTACCTACCTACCTACATATTCGACATAGAAATATAAAATATTGGTCAGTTATAATTAAATTATTCATAATTATATATACAATGATTATAATCCCAATATATGGCCTCAATTATATAGAGTATCTAGAAGAGTTATATAATTTACTTGCTTGTATTCAGTAAGCTGTCATAACCTCACACAAAATGACGATAGTTTACGTGCAAGCCGTAGAACTGCAGCACAGCATTTATTTCCTTCTCAACCGATTTACGCACAACCTCTATGTCCAACACTTGGAATATTTCAATGCAATATGAAACAACCATGGCGAAATATGTTGTGTTGGTTTGAAATCGGGCATCTCAGAATATACATTTACGAATTCTTGATCCTCCGAGATGACAGTCCTCTGCATATAAATAGTAGTGTTGGCCGTAACCTTCCGCATAGGGGTGTGCTCCAAACGACACAGCACATTCTTAGCCTTCTCAGCGCCGCACAACCAATTTTCCGTTATTTCACGACACACCAGCAAAATGAAAAGTGTTAAGTGTCATCTAAAAACACTTAAAAAATGCACAAAGTAAATAAATAAGTAGTTCAGCAGCAAAGTAAGTGAATAATTTTGCGCAGCCATGCTTACCTGTGTAGCACTCTGCGCGACCAGAGCACCCACTGCTTCGTCTGTGTTGAATAATGCCTACTGAAAACGCGTTTCAATACCAGCAACCAACCTTACGAATGCCTCGGCAAAGCGTGGAGCGTTGCAAGGCAATACAGCCTAGAGGAGACAAGACAATGTAAGTAATTGGTCTTTCCAACCTTAAAGCACAAAATAAGGCAACCTACCTTGGAATCAATTCTTTAGAAAAAAAAACAATAAATTCAAAATCTTAACTTCTTTAGAAACGCCTTTTGAATCTATAAAACAAAATAAAATAAAATTTAACACGCATATCAAATGCCTCAAAATTTTTTTCCAAATAATGCCGGCTTTTGTTGATGGAAAATAGTATATAAGTGAGTCTCACTTTTTCGCATTCAAAAATTGCTATTTTTTTTATTTTTACAATTGTACCTGGTATATAAAAACAAAATACTAACAAATAATTATTTTCGAATTAAAATAAAAAATGAAATACTTAAAAGCTAAATGTTAATGAAATATATTCGCTGCCTTTACCACTGAATGTCTAGATCACGGTGTAGGTCAGCAGATCTAATGTACCAAGGAGCAGTAACTGAAGTCCTTAGTACCTTATTTTGAAAAAGTTGAATGCAGACTTGAGCAACCCCATCGTTGGGATCTGTAGGCTCAGACAGGTTATAGAACTTGATTATATATTAACAACTTGTTCTGGACTGATAAACTGGATATCCTGCCAACTAGTTAGTAAAGTTTAAAAATAAAAAGCATGTTTTGAATATACAGGGATGTAAGAGGTGAAATTTTACAAGTGTAGTAGTCTTGTAGGGAATATTACTACCTTGCGAGTGTCGCTCACTAAATAAACTTTTATATGATCCATACTCGGGGCTTCGGAATGGAGTAAGTAAATCAATGGAGTAAGTAATATGTAGATTATAAACATTGTGACGAACACGGATGCTAGAATAAACTCATATCGACGGTCACTTATTAACTTATCAAGAAAAACTTATCGCAATGCCTCATCGGCAAATTCATCCCTACCGTCCTCGGCTGGTACTAGTTGTGGAGATTCAATATCAACACAACCAAATCGGAGGCAAACTTCTTCTCCTGGCCCGCGAGTAATATTTTCTATATACCTATATACATATATTTCCTGAATGACTAAAATTCTGTTTGAATAAAAGTTAAAAGAAACACGTCTTTGTTCATTGAAGTTGGTCTTAAGACTGATTTTACAATACTTTATTCTTTAAAATGAAATGTTCAATAATAATTAAAAAGAATATACAAGTAAACAAAATTACATAAGTGGCCATTTAATACCTTTCCAAGTTTTTAGTTATTCTTAAACCAGAGAACTTAGAAGAACGAGAAGGTGCAGGTTCGACAGCGAACATTTGTAAAAATTCAGTGATAGAATTCATCTCACACGCAGGAGAAACATATAACGTTTCTTGCTTTTATAACAGCAGAAGTCTGTACACATACATCTCTCTTAACATGCCCCCCCGCCGAATATTGAAGAGAATATAATATGTGTGCCAAACAGGTAATATTGATATGCCATTTGAAATATATTCCCTTTTACTGTAGTATTATTTATTATTTTTTAAATTATTTTATGTGAATTTATTTTTACTTTATTATGAGTTATTAGTAATAATTTAAAAGTATTTTGATATATATCTTAAAATAATTCATGTATTTGACATGATTATATATAACTAAAACATAAATTACAATAAAATATCCAAAACTGCAAAACAAAAAAAAAAGGTGAGAATATGTAACAATGGTAACACACAAACCTACAATTATACACAAACGCATATGTAAAGAGGAAAATAATTTCGGTGAAAATAACAAATACATACATATAAAGTGCAAAATTTTCAAAACATTTTAAACAAACAAAAAACAACACAACCGGGCGCGAATTTAAAAGCATAAAAACAATATACACACAAACAACATCACATTAGCATACCAGCTCGAAGCACTTTCGGAGAGAAGCAGAGGAATTTTACCACACGCATATACCATACATATATACAGACACATTATTTCCAAAAACCCTTGAAGGAAAACAGAGTGATCGTATTCATTTCACCTTTTATTGTTAATATGTATGCAAAGATACAGTTTTACTCAATTCCAAACTGGTAACAGAAAATCCGTTTTAACAACATAAAAAACGGTTACCAAACTGTCATAATTGTGGGTTTAAATTACCGGAACACCCAAAAACAGTTTGGTACAATATATATCCAATTAAAAATAAATAATTATCGAATGCCTTTAAATATATGTTTACCTTTGTGTAAAAACACACTCTTCCACAAACCCTTTTGCATAATAAAGCAGTAAGCAGGATGGCTTAAAAGTATGTAAAAGGCAAAATAAAAAACAAAACTATAATGTAAAAAAAAGCATCATATATACATATTCGCTTGCCTATTATATTAACATACACAAATTTATATTTACATACACAAAATATACAAAACATTTAATAAATAATTGCATACTTGTACATAAATATACGTGCATACGGAAAATTACCTGCACGTTATTCACTTCTCTTAGCGTTCTCTTCGCAGTGCGAACATACATATTTATACATACGCTTATATACCCTCTATACATTGAGTTTTTTCGATATGAAAATTTTACAAAATTATTTTAAAAAAAAATTACATATTCTTTCAAAAATAAATAGACGGTCCAATAAACAAAAATATTAATAAAAAACAACATAATAAATAATTTATTAAAAACCAAATATACAAAAAGCGTGGTTAAACAAAAATTATTAATTAGAATAATATTTTACATACATACAAGGTGCGTTCCAAAGTAAACAGGACTTTAAAAAAAAAAGACAGAACAAATGGTTTTATCGGCAAAATCAATTAGTTTTATTCAAAATAGTCTCCTTCTGCTTTAATACAGCTTTTTGCACGGTCCAAAAGCATGTCGAACGAGTGTGCCCGGTATGGCCGCCAGTATGCCGGTGCAAGCCTTTTGAATGGGCTCCACGTCTGCATAACGCTTTCCTTTCATCGGCAAATGAATTTTTCCGAAAAGGTAGAAGTCGCACGGTGCCATATCAGGTGAATACAGGGAGTCGTTGATTGTTAAAATGTGATTTTTGGTCAAATAATCGGCCGCAAGCGTCGATCGATGAGACGTTGCATTATCGTGCAACAAACGCCAACTTCCATCTTCGCGATATTCGGGCCGAACACGGCGCTCCAAACGCTTCAAAACTCCATGGTAGAATACCGCATAAACGTTTTGGCCGGGTGGAACAAATTCTTTGTGGACAATACCTTTAGAATCATAAAAACAAATCAGCATTGTCTCCACTTCACACTTTTCCAGGCGCGATTTTTTGGGTTTCGGCTCATTTCTCATTTATGTCCTCACGACCACTTTGAAAACGTTGAAACCATTCGTGCACTCTGCTACGGGATAGGCAATCATCGCCATAAACTTGTTTCATCAATTAAAATGTTTCGGTAAAAGTTTTACCAATTTTAAAACAAAATTTAATGTTGGCTCTTTGTTCGAAGCTCATTTTCGCACCGACTTCACTTCCAATATATGAAATGTCATAAAATTTTTACTGGAAGTCGATAAAGGATATCAGATTCTAACGCATTAGTCGACACATAGATGGCGCCACTAGAGTTTACTTTGTTAATTTTTTACTGTTTACTTTGGAACGCACCTTGTATATTGAAACATATACAATTGTACTATATCATTTCGAAGTCCACATTGGCATACATCCCGCAACACCCCTTACAGAACGAGATACAATAACAAGCGAAAACCAGTATACTGGTGGAACGAAGAAATCGCCACGCTGAGAAAGCTTTGTCACTCAGCTAGACGTCGCTTACAGCGTAACCAGGGAGGCGAGAATGAAAATCGCGTCAGAGAAGCATTTAAACGCAAAAAAAGCTCCTAAAGTCAGCAATCACGCGTAGCAAAAGAGGCTGTTTTGAAAAGCTTTCTGAAGAAGCAAACATAGACCCCTGGGGAACCGCGTTCAAATTATGTATGTCAAATTTTAAAAATATGTCGCAGCAACCTAAGAACGCATCATTTATGAGGAAAGTCGTCAACGCATTATTTCCAACACATAAGACCATTTCCTATGCTATGCGAAACGATGTTACAGAGCCCCCTCTATTAGTCACAGAAGAAGAAAGATTGGCTATAGCGAAAAAAATTAAAAACTCCAAAGCGCCTGGAATAGATAGTATACCAAATAGAGCCCTAAAAGAAGTCATGACTCTGAGACCAAGTTTGTTCGATAAAATGTACAATGCGTGTATATTGGAATACGTGTTTCGCGACCCGTGGAAGGTGCAGCATTTGGTTCTACTCCCAAAACCTAAAAAGCCACCGAACGAACCTTCATCTTATCGACCATTGTGCATGCTCGACACGATTGGTAAAGTGTACGAAAGCATTGTAAGAAACCGCTTGGAGTTAAAAGAGGTCCACTATTGACGCACTAAGAGAGGTTGTTATTCGACTCTGACGAGTGCACTCAGAGCTACACTATCTCGAGTGGAGTACCGCAAGGCTCGGTCTTACGCCCACTACTATAGAACTTGATGTACGACGGGATACTAAGAATACATCAACCAAAAAACGTGAAAACAATAGCGTATGCGAATGATCTCATAGTGGTAGCAGTGGCTAAACACCTAGATGACCTCATGCTCAAATGCAACGATTGCATAAATGGTCTGCGCCAATGGTTTGCTACCATGAGTTTAGAGATGGCTGAGCAGAAAACGGAAGTATTCCCCATAAGCACAAGGAAGGTGGAAGGAAGGTTAGCACTCACCATAGGGGGGTGCGAGATTACTTTACAGCCGCAGCTGAAGTATCTGGGAGTAAAACTAGACTCTAAATTAAAATTTAAAGAACATCTGGTGTATACTTCCGGTAAAGCACACAAAATTTATAATTCTCTATCGAGAATGATGGCCAAAAGAGGCTGCGTACGTTCCAGCCGGCGGCTTTTAATATCAAAAGCAATGAGTTCAGTAATATTTTATGCAGCGCCAATATGGATACAAGCGCTAGACATAAAATCATATGCTAGACAAATAAACGCAGTACATAGGCTTTCTGCAATCCGAGTAATAAGTGCTTTCCGAACGATATCAAGTGATGCTGCTGAAGTACTAGCCAGCATGCCGTATATTGACATCCAGGGGGACGAATTCGCGCGACTGTACCAGCTGTCAGTGCCGTAGAAACGGTGGCACACCTCATCTTAAGGACGATGGACTCATGGACTGATTCCGGAAATTCATTCGTGCTTAGACAGACGACATGGGGACCTGAATTTTCACCTAACCCAAATATTAAATGGGCATGGATGCTTTAGAAAGTATCTTTTCCAAATAAGTATTGATGTTAGTCCGTCTTGTCCGACTTGTACAGAGTGCATAGAAGACTCTGGACACGTATTTTTTCAGTGCCCCCGCTTTTTAAATATAAAGGAAAAGTTAAATTCTACACTCGGCGGTAGTGTAACGTTGGAAACTCTGACAACACATATGTGTCAGTCTTCTAATAAATGTCAGCGAAGCGGCAGCTGTAATTATGACAAAACTGAGATACTTGCAACAGATTAGGAGTCAGTCAGTCCATGCCGTAGAGGAGGCTTAAATGTCCTTTTCTCTCAAATGAAGTAATACTTAATCTGGTGGTTTCGTGGGAGAGATATGAGATAAGAGCAGGTTAGGTTTAGCGGATTAAAGCTCCGCACAAACGGTATTATTAACACTAAATACACGTTGTTAAACTATAATCCGAAATATCAAACTCTTATTCACCTAAAAGAGTATTCGGCAAAAATTATCATTTATCGCTTCATATGTTGAACATAAATCAGTTTACACTGAGAAAAATTTAATTCGCTTTGAGAAGTATTTTAACATATTGTACAAAAAAAATGATGAATGTGGATAAAAATCAAATTACACCTGCAGAAGCTACACGCGCAAGACAAGTTGCCACAAAGCAAATAAAAGGCAAAGATATTTGTGCCACCAATTTCATTTCTGAGAGTGACAGATTAACAAAAGACAACTCTAAATCGTTATTGGAAATAAAAAAACAAAATATTGATAATTTTTGGACTCGCCTCCAAACGGCTCATGACGCCATAGTAGATTATGACGATTCACATCTACCACACAATTTTAAATCATCGGCTTACGCAATACACGAAAACTGCTTAAACCAGTAAGAAGAAACAAAAGCTATGATTTCTGATCAATTAAAGCTAATAAATACAATTGCAGCTACTCCATATCCGAGAGACGAGCTGCCACAAATACAAAATCAAGAGGCAAGTTCAGGCATCCACCTCGAGGTGCCCGCATGTGACACAGAAACATTATATGGAGGTTATGAAGAATGGCCGTCTTTCCGGGATAAGTTTACAGCCGTTTACATAAATCATCCTAAATTATCAAATGCACAAAAATTGTATCACCTCCGATACAAAACAAAAGGTTAAGCAGGCGTAATAGTAAAATAGTTCGCACTAAATGACGATAATTTCCATTTGGCTTGGGAAGCTCTAAAAGCAAGATATGAAAATTAAAGAATATTGGGCGATAAACAAGTAACGACACTAATAAACTTTCCTAAGATACAAAAGGCAAAAGTGAAGAATTTATTAGACTACTATCCACTGTTTTTAATTGTTTGTCGGTTCTTTCGACACAAAAAATCCCCCAAAGACAGCTGGGACCAAATACTGGTAAATATATGCACCGCCACTTTACCTTTCTCATCTCGAAAAAAAATGCCCAACGTGGCAACAAATAAGATTTTCTAACTAGCCAGTACGAAATCGCTGAAAGGGTAGATTAAAAACTAATTAAAACAAAAATTATTCAACATGACTGCTGACGTAAGCGAAGTAAAGCATTAAGTTGTTTGGATTAGAAATAAAGACAAGTGTATAGCATTAAATTGGAACTTTCCAGTGATCGAACTCAATATTGTGTTATAAGGTAGACGATTTATCGAGAAATCCGTTACAATATATTAAAAAAATCTACTAAATATGACACATATTTTTACATATGGTATATCCAATATCAAATTCCGGTAATTGCGACGATTTTCATTTTCAAGCAGCTGTTTTAACGCTGACATATTCAGCACCGTAGAATCATGTGTTGCCCAGGATATTTTGCGTTGATGTAGCGAACTCTTATTTTATTATCGCAAACCTGTAAATGCAAAAGTAAATGTAAGCAGCTACAAATGATTTACTTCAAACACTTACTATCATTGCATTTAAACTGAAATATCCTTTGCGGTTGTAATAATGTACAAATGTTAAAGCTCCTTTTTAGGGGCGACAATTTTAAAATGTGTCCTATCACTGCAACCTACTTCATAAAAGTAAATGCAACTTTGGGCAATCAAAAGTTTTTCAAAAACTTTAAATGATATGAATAATTCTAGGTAACTGCTTAAATAACACATAACAATACATACATTTGATCCTCCACCTCCAAAGGGTTAGATTCATCATTCAATTTTCTTCTTAATTTTGGTAACTCCGTTAAGCTAGCACTTTTATCCTCATTTTCGTAATCAAACTACAGTTCAACTCTATCCATTTTAACATATTGGCGTTGTTTATCATATACAATTTTCATATATTTTAATTTGCGTACAAGTGCAAACAAACTATCAAACAGCTGTTAACAATTCACATATTTATTTACAATTGAAATACTTTTGTCAATGAAGTTACAGAATTGTTAACCAATCAAATAATTATAACGGATTTCTCAATAAATGGTCTACCTTGTAAATCACTTTTGAGTTCGATCATGGGATTGTTAAATAAAAGTCCCAATTTAATGGTTATACACTTATCTTTATTTCTAATCCAAACAACTTAACGCTTTACTAATCATTATCCGAATTTACAACTTCTTACATATATCTTAATTGCTCTTTACATGGCAGAACTCTAATTAGAACTGTGTCTGCTGCCCAATCTGGCAGCCCTTATATAGTAGATTTTTAACAAAACATAGCCACTAGAACATTCTAGCAACTACGAATTCGCTGTCTGAGTTGATTCTGGCAATTTATCGTCGATTCGATTTATTCTATCATCCGTGTTTGTCACAATATAGTCGACTCAATCGACCGGAGTCTATTTTACTCCCAGTCGATATTCACAATAGAGGGGGTACATAAATATATGTAGCATAAGATAAAATATGCATTTAAATTTTTTTTACTTTTTGTTTTATAATATTAAACAAAAAATTAAACATTGATGAAATCAAAATTATTGTTATAAAATGTGTCTATTAGTTTTTATTATAAAATGTAAGAAAAAAGAACAAATTTGTATTTTATGCTTTCTTTTTAATGTAGTTGTATGTTAATCAAATAATTAAATATCAAATATATTCTGACATAGATGTTTTTACGCATCCAAACCTTCCAACATGCGCTCATACCTATAGTTCATACATAAATTTTTACTCGCGCCTGCCTCACATGATATTAATCAATCCTATATTACTCCGGTAGTCGTGACTTACGCGCAGGCATACATTGAATAATTCAATTCGATCCATGGTCGCAACGCAATATGCTGATATGATTGGATTTGAACCGAGATCGGCCATACCGTTTAGTCGATCGTGATTGCCGAATAATTATTCACATTGTATTGAATCAGCGATATCTGACTTAATCGTACTCGTTGCAGCTCTCTGGTACTTTCCCACTGTACTAACATTTGTTAGTCAGGTTGATTTTAATATGTACATTTGGGATATATAAAATAATGTGAACCCATGATATATAATAAGCTAATAAGATACCACAAATAAAAAGGCGCCCACTCATTTCCACAACCATAACCATCACCTTCCAGTCGCAATTCGTTGACGATCGGTTGTAGGTACACCAGAACAAGTGGGGAAAGTCAACTATAGGCACTAGGGTCCACATATTTAATACCTAGGGGTTTGAACAGTTTTGGTTCGATTTAGACAATTTTTTATCATAAGGTGGCATACTTTTAACCCATTATTTATGCAAAGGTTTTCCCCGATACAATTATCGTTGCTTGATTTGCATAGTTGAAAGTGAAATAATCAGATGGAATTTAAAGTGGTGTTATATGAAAAATAGGCATGGTTGTATCGGATTTCGCCCATTTTCGCGCTATAACATAAAAATATGAGAAGAATTTTATTTACCGAATTTGGTTAAAATCGGTTAAGCAGATCCCATGATATGGATTTTCACCTAAAATTGGGCCACGCCCACTGTCTGATTTTGAACGCGCTTCCTACAAAGTCATCTCATACCATCCTAGACCCTACGTTTCACCTACTTTTCTCATTTGTTCTCAATGAATTTTGTTAATATAGCTTTAGCGGTTTAGGAGATATGCACATTGAACCTATAAGGGGACGGGATCACGCCCACGTTAAAAAAAATTTAAAGTGCAGATGCCCTTCCTTAATGTGAAACGAATTTTGTATTTCTTAAGAATATTTAATTTATTTATTCATGAATATCCATTTAGTCCCCTTCAAAGTAATCACCCCTCGATATAATGCACTTATGCCAGCGGTTCTTCCAATTCTCAAACCACTTAAGAAAGTAATTTCTTGTGATCTTGATCAGTTCCTCCTTCGATGTAGTTTTCTCCTTTGATACAGTCATCTCCTCAATCGTAGCGTAGCGTCGTCCTTTCATGAGCTTCTTTAGTTTTTGGAACACAAAAATTGTTTTTGTTCTTCCACAAACCCGAGACTTCTGTCGGATTACTTGGAGCAAATTGCCCATAACTTGCAGATAATATTCATCATATATTCTAATGGTAATTCGACGATTGGCCAATACTATTCTTTAATCCGTTTTTTGTAATAAGCCAAAATCGAAAACGAACCAAAAAGCGTCCAAGCAAACCAGCTCTCAAAAATTAAATAAGTAAGGAATATAAGTACCAATATAATGCAACAAAGCAATCGAAAATCGAATACACCTAGGCCATGAAATTCTCGATACTTTTTGAGCAAACCTCGTACTCGCCAATCTTTCAGCATTTGTAAAAAATTCTTTCGATAAAGGCACTATATTAGTTTTGAATTTGGTTAGGATCATTTCAAAATTACTGGGAAATCTAGCTCTTTATAAAATATATTAATGTCATGGTTTTAAATATTTTGAGTTACCACTGATCTTTCGATTTATGGTAGGAGTGGATATTGAAGCTTACATCTCAAAACATAATGCCAGAAGTACGGACTGGTCTAAGTACAGGGAAATCCTTGAAAGTGCCATAAGACTAAACCAGTTCCGCAATGAAAACAACTGCCAAGGGACAGATATAAACCTTGGGGAGCTTTGTCAAGCCAAAAAAACGAAATTCTTGATGCTCGAACAAACTCTCGGTACTAAGGAAATTAGGGTAGGGCCTATTCATCAAAGCGATGACAAGAGCGTCCACGACTTCTTTGTGTTGTCCTGTAACATTCCAAGTTTATAACAAGTGTATACAGTATACAATATTTGGCGATATAGCTTAATGTAGTATAACAACATTCCCGCGTAGATTGAACTGCGGTGTACTCTGCAAACGAAATTTCTAAAGTTTAGCTTGTTAATTGCAATGTTTTGCCTCGTTTGTGCAACAACAATATTAGTAGGAAATGAACAAAGGTGCATCTTAACGAGAAAATAGGTATGATTTTTTCATCCATTATCCTACAATTGAAAAAAACAACAATTGAGCATGTTCCTGCAAAATTTAAACACATTTCTTTTACCATATGGAATATTAAAACAAAACAAAAAATTAAAATTTGAAATAACAACCACAATATCAAAACTTAGGAAGTTCTAACAGAAGAAACAACATAAGTAAAGGTAAACACAAAAGCATCGTTAACCGCAAAAGGCGCAGTCTAGAAGCATATTTAATGAATAAATTGAATACGGAAGATTATTAAAAGTGCAAGCATATCTTCTGAAGCCCATTGATGCTAAACGTAAATTTCTCTAAAATAACACTTATTTGTTCAGGTTTTTAAACGATGTTTAAATCTTAATTTAACTGAATTCAACTACGAACTTTGTGTCCAGTAGTGTGTTATTAACACTAAATACACGTTGTTAAACTATAATCCGAAATATCAAACTCTTATTCACCTAAAAGAGTATTCGGCAAAAATTATCATTTATCGCTTCATATGTTGAACATAAATCAGTTTACACTGAGAAAAATTTAATTCGCTTTGAGAAGTATTTTAACATATTGTACAAAAAAAATGATGAATGTGGATAAAAATCAAATTACACCTGCAGAAGCTACGCGCGCAAGACAAGTTGCCACAAAGCAAATAAAAGGCAAAGATATTTGTGCCACCAATTTCATTTCTGAGAGTGACAGATTAACAAAAGACAACTCTAAATCGTTATTGGAAATAAAAAAACAAAATATTGATAATTTTTGGACTCGCCTCCAAACGGCTCATGACGCCATAGTAGATTATGACGATTCACATCTACCACACAATTTTAAATCATCGGCTTACGCAATACACGAAAACTGCTTAAACCAGTAAGAAGAAACAAAAGCTATGATTTCTGATCAATTAAAGCTAATAAATACAATTGCAGCTACTCCATATCCGAGAGACGAGCTGCCACAAATACAAAATCAAGAGGCAAGTTCAGGCATCCACCTCGAGGTGCCCGCATGTGACACAGAAACATTATATGGAGGTTATGAAGAATGGCCGTCTTTCCGGGATAAGTTTACAGCCGTTTACATAAATCATCCTAAATTATCAAATGCACAAAAATTGTATCACCTCCGATACAAAACAAAAGGTTAAGCAGGCGTAATAGTAAAATAGTTCGCACTAAATGACGATAATTTCCATTTGGCTTGGGAAGCTCTAAAAGCAAGATATGAAAATTAAAGAATATTGGGCGATAAACAAGTAACGACACTAATAAACTTTCCTAAGATACAAAAGGCAAAAGTGAAGAATTTATTAGACTACTATCCACTGTTTTTAATTGTTTGTCGGTTCTTTTGACACAAAAAATCCCCCAAAGACAGCTGGGACCAAATACTGGTAAATATATGCACCGCCACTTTACCTTTCTCATCTCGAAAAAAAATGCCCAACGTGGCAACAAATAAGATTTTCTAACTAGCCAGTACGAAATCGCTGAAAGGGTAGATTAAAAACTAATTAAAACAAAAATTATTCAACATGACTGCTGACGTAAGCGAAGTAAAGCATTAAGTTGTTTGGATTAGAAATAAAGACAAGTGTATAGCATTAAATTGGAACTTTCCAGTGATCGAACTCAATATTGTGTTATAAGGTAGACGATTTATCGAGAAATCCGTTACAATATATTAAAAAAATCTTCTAAATATGACACATATTTTTACATATGGTATATCCAATATCAAATTCCGGTAACCGCGACGATTTTCATTTTCAAGCAGCTGTTTTAACGCTGACATATTCAGCACCGTAGAATCATGTGTTGCCCAGGATATTTTGCGTTGATGTAGCGAACTCTTATTTTATTATCGCAAACCTGTAAATGCAAAAGTAAATGTAAGCAGCTACAAATGATTTACTTCAAACACTTACTATCATTGCATTTAAACTGAAATATCCTTTGCGGTTGTAATAATGTACAAATGTTAAAGCTCCTTTTTAGGGGCGACAATTTTAAAATGTGTCCTATCACTGCAACCTACTTCATAAAAGTAAATGCAACTTTGGGCAAACAAAAGTTTTTCAAAAACTTTAAATGATATGAATAATTCTAGGTAACTGCTTAAATAACACATAACAATACATACATTTGATCCTCCACCTCCAAAGGGTTAGATTCATCATTCAATTTTCTTCTTAATTTTGGTAACTCCGTTAAGCTAGCACTTTTATCCTCATTTTCGTAATCAAACTACAGTTCAACTCTATCCATTTTAACATATTGGCGTTGTTTATCATATACAATTTTCATATATTTTAATTTGCGTACAAGTGCAAACAAACTATCAAACAGCTGTTAACAATTCACATATTTATTTACAATTGAAATACTTTTGTCAATGAAGTTACAGAATTGTTAACCAATCAAATAATTATAACGGATTTCTCAATAAATGGTCTACCTTGTAAATCACTTTTGAGTTCGATCATGGGATTGTTAAATAAAAGTCCCAATTTAATGGTTATACACTTATCTTTATTTCTAATCCAAACAACTTAACGCTTTACTAATCATTATCCGAATTTACAACTTCTTACATATATCTTAATTGCTCTTTACATGGCAGAACTCTAATTAGAACTGTGTCTGCTGCCCAATCTGGCAGCCCTTATATAGTAGATTTTTAACAAAACATAGCCACTAGAACATTCTAGCAACTACGAATTCGCTGTCTGAGTTGATTCTGGCAATTTATCGTCGATTCGATTTATTCTATCATCCGTGTTTGTCACAATATAGTCGACTCAATCGACCGGAGTCTATTTTACTCCCAGTCGATATTCACAATAGAGGGGGTACATAAATATATGTAGCATAAGATAAAATATGCATTTAAATTTTTTTTACTTTTTGTTTTATAATATTAAACAAAAAATTAAACATTGATGAAATCAAAATTATTGTTATAAAATGTGTCTATTAGTTTTTATTATAAAATGTAAGAAAAAAGAACAAATTTGTATTTTATGCTTTCTTTTTAATGTAGTTGTATGTTAATCAAATATTTAAATATCAAATATATTCTGACATAGATGTTTTTACGCATCCAAACCTTCCAACATGCGCTCATACCTATAGTTCATACATAAATTTTTACTCGCGCCTGCCTCACATGATATTAATCAATCCTATATTACTCCGGTAGTCGTGACTTACGCGCAGGCATACATTGAATAATTCAATTCGATCCATGGTCGCAACGCAATATGCTGATATGATTGGATTTGAACCGAGGTCGGCCATACCGTTTAGTCGATCGTGATTACCGAATAATTATTCACATTGTATTGAATCAGCGATATCTGACTTAATCGTACTCGTTGCAGCTCTCTGGTACTTTCCCACTGTACTAACATTTGTTAGTCAGGTTGATTTTAATATGTACATTTGGGATATATAAAATAATGTGAACCCATGATATATAATAAGCTAATAAGATACCACAAATAAAAAGGCGCCCACTCATTTCCACAACCATAACCATCACCTTCCAGTCGCAATTCGTTGACGATCGGTTGTAGGTACACCAGAACAAGTGGGGAAAGTCAACTATAGGCACTAGGGTCCACATATTTAATACCTAGGGGTTTGAACAGTTTTGGTTCGATTTAGACAATTTTTTATCATAAGGTGGCATACTTTTAACCCATTATTTATGCAAAGGTTTTCCCCGATACAATTATTGTTGCTTGATTTGCATAGTTGAAAGTGAAATAATCAGATGGAATTTAAAGTGGTGTTATATGAAAAATAGGCATGGTTGTATCGGATTTCGCCCATTTTCGCACTATAACATAAAAATATGAGAAGAATTTTATTTACCGAATTTGGTTAAAATCGGTTAAGCAGATCCCATGATATGGATTTTCACCTAAAATTGGGCCACGCCCACTGTCTGATTTTGAACGCGCTTCCTACAAAGTCATCTCATACCATCCTAGACCCTACGTTTCACCTACTTTTCTCATTTGTTCTCAATGAATTTTGTTAATATAGCTTTAGCGGTTTAGGAGATATGCACATTGAACCTATAAGGGGACGGGATCACGCCCACGTTAAAAAAAATTTAAAGTGCAGATGCCCTTCCTTAATGTGAAACGAATTTTGTATTTCTTAAGAATATTTAATTTATTTATTCATGAATATCCATTTAGTCCCCTTCAAAGTAATCACCCCTCGATATAATGCACTTATGCCAGCGGTTCTTCCAATTCTCAAACCACTTAAGAAAGTAATTTCTTGTGATCTTGATCAGTTCCTCCTTCGATGTAGTTTTCTCCTTTGATACAGTCATCTCCTCAATCGTAGCGTAGCGTCGTCCTTTCATGAGCTTCTTTAGTTTTTGGAACACAAAAATTGTTTTTGTTCTTCCACAAACCCGAGACTTCTGTCGGATTACTTGGAGCAAATTGCCCATAACTTGCAGATAATATTCATCATATATTCTAATGGTAATTCGACGATTGGCCAATACTATTCTTTAATCCGTTTTTTGTAATAAGCCAAAATCGAAAACGAACCAAAAAGCGTCCAAGCAAACCAGCTCTCAAAAATTAAATAAGTAAGGAATATAAGTACCAATATAATGCAACAAAGCAATCGAAAATCGAATACACCTAGGCCATGAAATTCTCGATACTTTTTGAGCAAACCTCGTACTCGCCAATCTTTCAGCATTTGTAAAAAATTCTTTCGATAAAGGCACTATATTAGTTTTGAATTTGGTTAGGATCATTTCAAAATTACTGGGAAATCTAGCTCTTTATAAAATATATTAATGTCATGGTTTTAAATATTTTGAGTTACCATTGATCTTTCGATTTATGGTAGGAGTGGATATTGAAGCTTACATCTCAAAACATAATGCCAGAAGTACGGACTGGTCTAAGTACAGGGAAATCCTTGAAAGTGCCATAAGACTAAACCAGTTCCGCAATGAAAACAACTGCCAAGGGACAGATATAAACCTTGGGGAGCTTTGTCAAGCCAAAAAAACGAAATTCTTGATGCTCGAACAAACTCTCGGTACTAAGGAAATTAGGGTAGGGCCTATTCATCAAAGCGATGACAAGAGCGTCCACGACTTCTTTGTGTTGTCCTGTAACATTCCAAGTTTATAACAAGTGTATACAGTATACAATATTTGGCGATATAGCTTAATGTAGTATAACAACATTCCCGCGTAGATTGAACTGCGGTGTACTCTGCAAACGAAATTTCTAAAGTTTAGCTTGTTAATTGCAATGTTTTGCCTCGTTTGTGCAACAACAATATTAGTAGGAAATGAACAAAGATGCATCTTAACGAAAAAATAGGTATGATTTTTTCATCCATTATCCTACAATTGAAAAAAACAACAATTGAGCATGTTCCTGCAAAATTTAAACACATTACTTTTACCATATGGAATATTAAAACAAAACAAAAAATTAAAATTTGAAATAACAACCACAATATCAAAACTTAGGAAGTTCTAACAGAAGAAACAACATAAGTAAAGGTAAACACAAAAGCATCGTTAACCGCAAAAGGCGCAGTCTAGAAGCATATTTAATGAATAAATTGAATACGGAAGATTATTAAAAGTGCAAGCATATCTTCTGAAGCCTATTGATGCTAAACGTAAATTTCTCTAAAATAACACTTATTTGTTCAGGTTTTTAAACGATGTTTAAATCTTAATTTAACTGAATTCAACTACGAACTTTGTGTCCACTTAAACTGAGAAAATCAATTTGTTTTTGTAATTTATATATATTTATACACTAAAAAAAGACACTTTAACAAATATTTCTTATCTCAAATTTTATATATTTGAATAAGCACCTGAGCTTGTTGGTTCCATGGTTAGTTTTCTAAATTTTTATAACCACTTGACATATGTAAATACAATTTACTTACATAAAATATGCGCCTCTTTTCTTCAAATTTTCGTGTTTTTTTTTTCAAAAATATTAAGATTGGAGCTTTACTACATAAGTACCGTTGCGTATTTGTCATTTATGTTTTTGCTAAGTGATGTAGAATTTTGTATATTTTATATACCGAGAATACTCGGTTTTGAAGGTGCTTTATTATTATTTTTTCATTTACTTTACGCTTTACTAAAAAAATCGTTACTATGATGGGAGTAATCGCTCTCATCTTGGAAAAAATGCCCAACGTGGCAACAAATGAAAAATTTTCAACTACACAGTACGAAATCGCTGAAAGGAAAGACAAAAAAATAATTAAAATAATTCAATACGACCTAAATACAAGCTTCAATAGACCCCTAGGTGGTAGCAAAAATAAATTAAACAGAAGCTTTCCCATAACACAGTCGTTCACATCAGAACAGAAAAACATACGTTAAGCGAACTATGCAGAAGACGAAAAATTAACGAAAGAAACAATTTCATAAGCTCAAAAAGAGTATGTACAAATTGCTTGTCACATGCAGTTGTTTCCAAATGCAAAAACAAATTTAATTGCTTATATTTTCACAAAAGACACCGCTCATTGCTTCATTACAGCACATATTCTAGCCCACCCCAAACCAGCGCTTTCATTAGTACAAAAAGAACCACGGGTTCAGTTGCAGCAGCAACTCCCAAACAACAATTGCCAAGAGACACCTTGCTGCTCAAAGGCACAATTATTTTAAACTCTACACAGCGAAATTCAAAGCAGGGTATTACTACCCACAGCAGTGATCTCAATCGAACACACAGGAGAACTATTCAAACTTAGAATTTTAATAAACCAAGGATCACCACGATCTTTCATAGCGTCTAGGGTAAAAAATAGGCAAAAGCTGCTTTCGAAACAAACAAAATTTTAAATTACGGGAATAGGCGGAAGAGTAGTACAAAACTCAAATAAAATCTCTCCCATTACCCGAATTTCCCCCCAAGCGGATAAGCGAAATAAAGCAGAAGCTATAGTCATCACTTACTAACATGCTTCATTTCAAAATACCACTTTTGGTTTCGCTTTTTAGTTTGAAGTGGTTAAAAGCGTGTTTTTCAATTTTTTTATACTCTCGCAAGATGTTGCTACAGAGTATAATAGTTTTGTTCACCTGACGGTTGTTTGTATTAAATAAAACTCATCGAGTTATATATAGCGTTATACAGATATAAATAATCAAGATGAAGAGACGAGTTGAATTGATTGAGATAACTTTATAAAACTTGGTACAGATGTTTTTTGGTACCGTAAGACGGTGGGTATTGCATATGAGCGTAATCGGACCCCTGCGACGCCCACAAAACGCAATTAATCAAAAACAAATCAATTGCCATAACTAACCTCCACAAAAGGATACAAGACTGTTATTTGGTACACAAGATCACATTGGGGAGAACCATCTGCAGGGGTGAAATCGGGTGACAACCCCACCCACTCCCCATATAACGGTACTGTTAAAAGTTAATAAAAGCGCGATAAATCAAGCACTAATCATGCCAGAGACATTGGATGACACAAGAAGACTTTATAGGAACCGCGTTCGAAATTAGACAGTGGGCGTGGCATCGCCCAATTTTAGGCGAACACCCATATCTTGGTATTTGCTTAACCAATTTTAACCAAATTCGATCTCTCTCCTATTGTGCGAAAATGGGCGAAATCGGATTACAACCACGCTTTCTTCCCATATAACACCATTTTAAATTCCATCTAATTCTTTCACTTTCACTACGCAAATCAAGCAAAATATATAAAGGAATCTCAAACGAGTATACCGTCTGACTTTGAGAGTTTAAAATGTTCGGTTACATTCGAATTTGGTTCTTCCTTACTTGTTTTAACTTATATTTATTTTAGCTCATTTTATAAGTGCATTTTTTTATGTTCCATTGCCCCACAACTGAAATTTTGCAAAATGTTGCACAAGCTGAGGCAAGTTAAACAAACAACGTTTGAGCACGTTTCTGCAAAATTTAAACACATTACTTTAACCATAAGGCATATTAAAAAAAAACAAAAATTAAAATATAAAATAACAACAATAAACGCAAATCCAAAGAAAATCCAACAGTAAAGGCAACAACAATAACAACAACGAAAGCATCGTTAACCGCACAAGACTCAGTCCAGAAGCATATTTGATTAATAAATTGAATACGGATGATACAAGCGCAAGCATATCTTCTAAAACGCAATGATGATTATTTTTGCACTTCATATATACAAGTATACAGTAAAAAAATACTGTCACAATTATTTCTTATCACAAATTTTAGCAAAATATTTGAATAACCTGAGCTAGTTGGTTCTATAGTTAATTTTCTAAATTTTTATATAAACTTGACGTAAATACAATTTAATTACAAAAGATTTCCGCCCTTTTTCAGCTAATTTTCGTATTTTTTAGAAATATTAAGATCGAAGCTTTACTATATAAGCACCGTTACATTCATTTATTTCTTTTTGTGCTGAGTGGTGAAGAATTTTGTGTACTTTAAGCATATATATATTCGGTTTTGAAGGTGCATAATTAATTTTTATAAATGATGTTATAGTCAAACATCGATAATGTCTTCTTTAGTCTCTGCCTTTGAGCAATGTTGGCATTCCAAATTACAGGGACGGCAGGACATGGCATCCGTAATTCCATGACTACTACCTTTGCGATGTTCTATAGAGAAGTCGCAACTTTGGAGTCTCTCAATCCACCGCGCCAACTGTCCTTCTGGGTTGCTGAATTTTAGAAGCCATTTAAATGCTGCATGATCTGTCCTCACCCGAAATCGCTGGCCATAAAGGTACTTATGAAAAGGTTTGATGCACTTCACCAACGCCAGTAATTTCCTCAGAGTTACACAATAATTCCTCTCTGGCTTGCTTATTGTCTGGCTATAATATGCCACCACTTTCTTATGTCCATCAATGACTTCAGATAGAATGCCTCCTACTGCAAACCCACGGATACGGATTCAATCCAAAATAAATGCTGATCCTGGGAGAGGGTATGCTGACATTGGTGCAATACTTAACCTTTTATTCAGAGTTTGGAAAGTCACTTCCTGTTCTTTATTCCATTCAAAAACTCAGTTCTTTTTCGTGAGTTCATGGAGCCTAAGTAGCTCACTTCCTTTTTGAAAAGGGAACACTTCTTTGAGCTCAACTTTGGATCAGCGCTAGCTATCCGTTGAAAAACCTCTTCCAAGCTCTTAATGTGTTTCTCGAAGCTTTTACCCAACTCGATGGTATCGTCGAGGTATAACAAACAGGTCTTCCAGTGCAAGCCTTTTAATACCTGGTCCATAAGTTTCTCAAAGGTAGCAGGAACAGGACATAATCCAGAGGGCATTACGATAAATTGCCTTAGACCATCTCCAATGCTGAAAACCTCTACGTGCCAGTAACCACTTTTCAAGCATTGAGAACTATTTTGTGCCTGATAACGAGTCCAGCATGCCATTGATTCTAAGTAGTGGATAACTATCTTTCTTCGATACATCATCATTTAATCTTCTATAGTCCACACAAAACTTCATGTGCCACCTTTCTTCTTTACAAGTATTAGAATGGAGATTATAGGGCATTTGGTTGCGGGATTCGGTTGCTAAGCAGAGATGCAGTTTCCTGTGTCAGAGCGTATGAAACGGTTTCCTCAAATGTCAATTTAAGGCATACTAGCGCAACAAAGCGTGTAGTGTTATCTCGTATCCTCGATGTATTCTACGGATTTATGTGCATAAGCTAACCTTTCAAACTCTAGAAAATTGCTGCAGATACTCATTGGCTTTGGTTGCAATTTTGCAACTCAACATCTCATCTTCCTAATGCACCCATCAACTCTCTTGAGGCCAACTTCTCACCATTAAGCGCGTTCGCCATGGACAGGAAAAAATGGTAATCACTTGGTGACAGGTCCGGACTATAAGGTTGGTGCATTAGGACCTCCTATCCGAGTAGATGATTCCTTGCCAATCCCACCAAACACACAGCAAAACCTTCCTGACCGTCAACCACGACCGTTTGCGATCGATGTTGTCGTAAGTGACCCATTTTTCATCGCCAGTCACAATCCGCTTCAGACACGGGTCGATTTGTTGCGATTCAGCAGCGATTTGCAGATGAAAATTCGGCCCATTATGTTTTTTTGCGTTAGTTCGTGTGGCACCCAAACATCGAGCTTCTTTTTGAATCCAAGGTTATGCAAATGGTTCCAAACGGTTTTCTGGCTTATCTTTAGTTCTTCAGCAATTAAATAAGTGCTCACATGACGGTCTGTTTCCACTATTTCCATTATTTTATCGCAATTTTCGACGACAGGCCTCCCGACGCCTGCATGGTGCATCTTTGACATCGAAATTACCGGAACGGAACCTAGCAAACCACTTTTGTGCTACACGTTCGTTTACAGTATCGGGGCCATAAACTAAATTAATTTTTTCAGCCGCTTTGACTTTTCTTTCACCTTGATCGAAAAAATTGGTAAATATAGCGAATTTTCTCTTTGCTGGTGTCCATCTTTGACGAGCGCTCACAACGTACTGAGTCAATCAATCGAAAAACTGTCAAAGACAAACCTTTAGTGCAAATAAACACGTTTTCAGCGCCGTATAGTACGACATGAAGCGACACGTAACACTAGTACTATGGACAATAACGCCATCTCTTAGATAAAAACCGAACGAACTTTTTACTCTATCAATATATTGAGTAGATGTGCACGTCAACCAGAAGATAGGGATAATATTAGGGATATGTGATTAAGACCTATTTCATTCTGACTTTATTTCACTATTTTCATCGATTTATACCATTTTTAGAATGTATCTTATCTACCTAAATATGCGTGTGTATGTTATGTGTATTACATTGTATTGCATAGATAATAATAAGCATATTTGTTTATCTTTGAATTCCTAATCTAGGTAAATATGTTTTGTATTATTAAGTGTTGAATGCATGTGTTATGCTTGCATAGATATTTTTTGTATTGTCTCTGCATTGTCGAAGATAAACATGTTCAAGGATATTTGAACATATTGGCGGGGATAAAGTAATTATTTAAAATTAGTGGACTGTATGATAGTTAAGATAACATGTTTTTAAAACACTTAAACAAATAAATATTACCTATGCTGCGGCGCATGCACTAAGTGACGCTCCTTGACACCAACGCACATGTGCATTTTTGAACAAACACCAGGGTGACAATAGTGACTGTTGGAAAGGTGACCGCAGCTTCTAATCGTGTCGTGTTCGTCAACCAAGTGACGTCATAGCTGGTGGCTGCATATTCGTATTTGTGAAATTCAAATGTTGTCATGTCACATAACGGTTCACGAGGACTAAGCGCCTCCCTGTGTAGTATTAATGATAATTTACTCGTAACTTTTGTTCATATTCATCGCAAAGGTATTCTGTCGGTTTTTCTTCTGCCACATCGGACGGCGGCATACCATTGATTTCACGCTTCCTTATTTGTTTCTTATCCTTGACTTTTGGGTCCCGTATTCCTGCGGCCGTTGATTTGCATTTATCTCGTTAACTCCTAGCAACATGTCGAGAACGTTTCGTTTTGGTTGTATTACCAAAATCAGAATAATCTGAATCATATTCATTTGGCTCTTTATCAGAATGATCAGTGTCCATTGTTGCATTCATGACAACATGAGCAGCCGGTATTTTATTCTTGCTCTTGAAAGTTTCTGACTGCAAAGCAATCAAGTTGTTTATTTGTTCCACTTGCGCACTCACCTTTTTTCTGGTCTTCAGCCCTGTTTCTGGTCTTTAGCACTCAAACGAGACACAAAAAATCAAAATTTGATATACCTCGGATACGACTGGTATAATATATGGAATATAGGTATTTATTATTTTTTTTGAAAACTATAAACGTCTCGTTGGCTCGATTTGCGAAAGAAAAAGAAACTCTCTGGTCCTGTGCTAGTTCCTGTTGAGTGTTTGGTTGTATAGAGTTGTGGTGTGATGTCTGCAGGGGTGGTTTTTTTTTTTATAGCAGGGGAAAGCATCGAAAGCCGAAGTGCGGAACTTTAATCCGCTAAACCTACCCTGACAAAGTATTACTTCATGGGAGAGAAGAAGACATTAAAGGCTCCTCTACGGTACGGACTAACTGACTCCTATTCTGTTGTAAGTGTCTCAATCTTGTCATTATCAAAGCTGGCGCTTCGCTGACTGCTTTCCATTTAATAGAGGACTCACACATAAGTGCTGTAAAATTTTCCACCGAGAAACTACCGCCAGTGTGGTTTTCAGATTTTCTCTTATACTTGAGAACCGTGGGCAATGGTAAAAAACATGTTCAGAGTCTTCAATACACTCTGTACACGTCGGACAGTACGGACTGTAGTCATGACGAAATTTGTAAAGGTAGCTTCTTAAGCACCCATGTCCACTTAGCATTTGGGTCTGGTGGAAATCCAGGTCCCCATGCTGTCTATCTATCCACGGTCTGATGTCTGATATCAGTCTGTGAGTCCACCGTCCTTTGGATGCGGTTTGCCACCGTTGCTGCCACAGCGTAGTGCTCTTGGTTCTTTCCTCTCTTTTTGTTGCTGTAGAGGGTTCCGATAGCTGTTATAAGCGCGCGAATTCATTTCTCTGGATGTCAATGGGCACCATACTGGCTAATACTTCCGCAGCGTCGCTTGATACGGTTCGGAAAGCACTTATCACGCCTATTGCAGAAAGCCTATGCACTGTGATTATTGGTTAGCATATGATTTTGTGTCTAGCGCCTGGAGCCGCATACAGTATAACGGATCTCATTGCCTTAGCTATTAGAAATCGTCGGCTGGAACGCACACAGCCTCTATTTGCCATCATTCTAGATAAAGAATTATAGATTTTATTTGCTTTAATCGTCGTGTTTTCCAAGTGCTCTTTAAATTTTAGCCTTGAGTCCAATATAACGCCGAGATACTTTAGCTGTGGCTGTGAAGTTATCTGACATTCTCCTATGGTGAGCGATAGTTTTTCTTCAATTTTCCTGGAGCTGGCGATTAGTTTCACGGATTGTTGTTGATGTAGTCTTAGCACCCCGTCGTACATCAGGTTCCAAAGAAGGGGGCCTAAGACCGAACCTTGTGGTACTCCACTCGAGATAGAGTAGCTTTTGGTACCCTCATCTGTGTCGAAAAGCAGCCTTCTGTTCTGTTCTCAGAATAACTCATAATAATATTTATAAGGTATTGGGGAGCGCGTATTTCGTACAGGGCCTTGATGATATTTGCCCATTTCGCAGAATTGAATGCATTCTTCAGATCCAGGGTAATTAGCGCGCAATATTCTTTGGTGCCTCCTTTCCATCTTTTGCCACTTATTGCACATTTCGCAATATCAATGACTTCACTTAGTGCGTCAATAGTGGACCTCTTTTTTACAAAGCCGTATTGTGTCGAGCATGCACAGAGGTCGATATGATGAAGGTTCTTCAGGTGGCTTTTTCGGTTTTGGAAGTAGAATCTATTCCAGGCGCTTTGTAGTTTTAAATTTTTTTCGCTATAGCCAATCTTTCTTCTTGTGTAACTAATAGAGGGGGCTCTGTAACATCGTTACGCATAGCATAGGACATGATCTCATGTCTTGGAAATAGTGCGTCGACGACTTTCCTCATAAATGATGCGTTCTTAGGTTACTGCGGCATATTATTAAATTTTGACATACATATTTTGTACGCGGTTCCCCAGGGGTCTATGTTTGCTTCTTCACAAAGCTTTTCGAAACAACCTCTTTTGCTACGAGTGATTGCTGACTTCAGGAGCTTCTTTTGGCGTTTAAATGCTTCTCTGAGGCGATTTCCATTCTCGCCTCCTTGGTTACGCTGGAAGCGGCGTCTAGCTGAGTGTACTGCAGGGGTGGTGTGTGTTAGTGTATGGAGGGAGGAGGCGTAACTCATCTAGCCATCCCGGCCCTCTAGGCGAATTCTAGCTTAGCAACCGCTGTAGTTGCTGCAGCGTGGCAACAACGCTGCTGAGGCCAGTGGAGCGGCGGTATGTTGGCCTGGGCTGCCGACGCCGCGTTGATGCCTCCGGTCGCCTCGGTCTGGATGGAGGTGGAGCTAGCGGTCTTCGGAGGCGATCCGGATGGCTGCATTGCTGTGATCTGCGGCTTGGGGCGAGTTGTTGTCCCGATGGCCCGCTTTGGGGTGTGGTTATTGCACAGTGGCTATTGCACAGTTGGCAAAGCGTAACGGACGTACACTCCGGAGTCGTGTGGACCGTATCCGAATAATTTAGGCAGAGCCCGTGAGCTTAGGCAACCTGCTGACGTTGTAGGTTCTGCATACCTCGAAAAATGCTGCAGTGTTGCAGCCAGCGTTGAGGTACCGTTGCTGGTGATAATGAAGGTGGTAGTGGTCGCAGGCCACTACGGGGAGCGGTTGCAGGAACGATTGCCGCTGCGGTTCGTGGAGCTGGAGTTGCCCCAGGGCGCGACACATTGATGGCGGACCTCACAGCTGGTGTTGGTGTTGTGGCCATATCTACATCCATTTTTATCTGTATGAAGAAGTTAGAATGGTGGAATGTAAATTTATGGCGAATGTGCCACTGTACTTGTAAATGGTAGGAATGGATCGTCAACTTGATCGATCAATGCGGTTATAATGGTTAGCATTTACAACGGTTTTGTCATTTGCGGGTTTATCGGTTTGTTATATGATTAATTTATTTGCGTTGCGGTAATATCGGCGGATTGTTCGTTATTTGCGGTTTCGTCATTAGATGCGGTTGGCAGAAAACATAATTTCACGAGCGGTCTTGTTAGCGTTCCGCTTTGAGTACGGAGATAAACTACTCGTATATGACCGTCGGAATCGTAATATAGTTTTTCTATGCGGCCAAGCCGTCATTCTGTGGGGGGTAGACAATCATCGTGTATGATGGCACAGTCTCCAAGCTTTGGTGCCTTTTCTGGAGTTTTCCATCGGTACCTTTTAGGAAGGTCCTTGATGTACTCTTCCTTACATCGGCGGCTGATATCATGATGGAGAATTTTGATTCTTTCCCATCGATTTAATAAGGATAGCGACCCCACGCCTGGCTTAAGTATAGTCAAAATGGGTGCTCTTTTGAGAAAATGCCCTGGAGTTAGGGCTATGAAGTCGGAGGGATCTTGCGAGAGTGTTGTCAATGGCCGTGAATTGAGAACGGCTTCAATTCGGATTAATAAGGCAGTGAATTCTTCATAATTTAATTTATAATTTCCAGCTACTTTTTTGAAATGGGATTTGAAGCTTTTTACAGCTGATTCCCATAAACCACCCACATGAGGAGCGCTTGGGGGGATAAACTGCCAATTAGTGCCTTGGGAAGCATATTTCTGAACAATTTCAGGTGATACTTGTTTAATAAAATCCACAAACTGTTTTTCAGTGGCTCTTTGGGCTCAAATGAAGGTTTTGCCGTTATCGCTCATTAGTTTTCAGAGGAAGCCGCGTCGTCCGACGAAGCGTGTAAATGCCGCGAGAAAAAGCTCCTTATTCAGATTCGTATATAGCTCGAGGTGCACTACTTGTGTCGTAAAACAGACAAAGACAGCCACCTAGCCTTTTATTATGGTGGGTGACCTTAGCATGGACGCCTTTATTTGAAAAGGTCCAGAGAAATGGACACCTGTGACTGTGAAAGACAGAGCGAAGTTGCAGCGTTCCGGTGGAAGTGCCGCCATAATCTGCGTTCGCAACTTCTGCTTATGAAGAGTGCAGATCTTGCACATGAAAATGCATTTTTTTATTGTGGGCTTAAGTCGAGGAATATAGAACTCTCGGCGGACTATATGTTGCATTAGCGATGTTCTGCCTGGAGCATAAGAAAGTGGATATAATTGAGGAGTAAAGTTGCAAGTCGAGATTTCTCTGGTATGATTAGAGGGTGGCGTTCGTTATGCGGGAGGCTTGAATTGGCAAGCCGACCATTCGCACGAAGCAGACCATTCGTGTCTAGGAATGGGTTAAGAACTAAGAGTTAACTCCTTTTGTCAATGGTGTTATATCGCGGTTGAAGTAGCGCGTTTGAGTTGATGCGATTAGAGCGACCTTTGCTTTTTGCATTTCTAGGTGCGTCAATGTATCCCATTGGGGGTACTCTGAGGGAACTCCCTTAACTTTACTTTTAAGTCGCTCTATGAACTTTAACATATAGGCGATTACTCTGAGGGCTCGGGAGAACGATGAAAATCGCTCAAGGATGTCAGTATTCACCACTGCTGTGTGAAAGGAGTCGATATTTCGACTTTCTGGGGCTATTATATTGCGTATGGGCGATTGTGGCCCAGAATCGAGAGATTCTGCACTGCACCGCACTTTTCAGTCACTTGTATATATATCTATGTATTGTATACATATATATTTTTTTAACTCTTTTTTTTGTATGTGTATATGTGTTATTCCACTGCACTGCACAGCACATATATATCTTTGTTTCTTTTTTTCGTTTTATAGGTTTTTTTTTCACTCCATAGTGCCGCTCACTATGGCTCGAAGGACCATGTTTATTTATTCCACTTGCGCACTCACCTTTTTTCTGATCTTAGCACTGTTTCTGGTTTTTAGCACTTAAACGAGACACAAAAAATCAAAATTTGATTGGTTGGCGCTCAGTGGCGTATACGGCCGCAAGAAATTATTGTGGCATAAAATCCTTTAGGGCAATAGACACTGCTGGATATATTTCCATCAATTTATCAGCTATTGTTGATTATTTATTGATAACTATGAAAAGGCTGTTTATATCTTACCTGCTGCTACAGACGCAACATTGGCTTTCTTCAATGTCATTCTCCATTTTAGCATCTTCACGTGCCATTCTTGTTGGCTGCTCGCCATCGTCTACACCTACCTCTTCAGGAAAATTTCGATTTTGCATACGCATTTAGTTGGTCTTATGAACTTGTTGTCAAATACCATTGAGCTGCATTCTGTCATTGTCGCATCATCTTCAACATTTTTTCTCTAAGGTCTTTTTCCCGTCTTTTTCTACGTAATTAATTATATTTTCAATAACTTCACTGTTCACGCATTATTTTCGAGTCATCGTTGTAATGTCTTTTAAGCGGATCTCACCTTCCTTCAGTTATTCGCTTTCAATAGATACGAGTATTGCCTCGCTCTCATTAGATATGACCTTATTCTCCTGAACTAACGATTTCACCTATTTTCCCGCTGCTCGATTTTAAGAATTTAAGTGGTCAAAAATATTTAACAGAATATTCTGCTTTTTTAGCTATATTATACCATTTAGTATTGTAATTTGTATAATAAGCATGTTTTATTGAACAAAAACGCAAATAATTTAACACAAATTAAGAATTTTACCATATCTTTACTATATAAGTAGTTATATAATTTTTTATTGGTTGTATTTGTTTTAATTTCTAAAGATTAAATTTACATAGTATTATTTAAATTAAATATATTATTGTGTAATGGTGATTTAGAATATTTTGTAAATATTATTTATTACTCCTGAATTGTACCTCATTTTTTATATTTATTTTTGCTTTGTTAAAATTAATACAAGTAGATTGTTATCACTTATATTTGTTCATGAATACAATTGAATTGTACCTGATTTTTATATATTTATTTTCATTTTTGTTCAAATCAAGTTGAATATTTCAACTTATATTCTTAATGTAATTAATATTCATGAACCTGATTCATGTACCTGATTTTATGTATATATCTTTTCGAGTTATAATTGTTATGAAAAGTATGTTGTTTTATAACTGTATATATAATATTATATGGGTGAATATAGACCTCCGGGTTAACCGAACACCCAAAAATGATCGGTAACGCACCTATATTGCAACCTCACAGGTTGTGAGGAAAAGCAATAAATATATAATAATCTTTTGTTTCGAAAATATTCTTGAAAGTTTTCATTAATATTCTCCATTAGAAATACATGTTCACAAACAAGCCTTTCATTTACATCTCTGTGTTAAAAAAAGGCAGATTCGATCAGGTGATCACGGCTGTTTCACACACTTAGGAAAACAGCTGAATCTTTGGTTATTTGTAGTCTTATACAATGTATCAGATTCTGTGTTTGGTTCAGCTGGTAGTAGCATGTTTATTGTTTCTACACAAAATTATCTTCCTTTGATGTCTGTTTGTTTTACTATTGCTGCTTAATAGTGGATCTGAACTCAACAATAAGCTATTGTAAATATCAAGGTTGCAATGCTCCCTAGAAAATTTTCTAGCATATTATTCCCGATATAACCAAAAACGCCTATTTCGTGCCTCCTTCGACATCTGTCCTATTAGCAATAATGCATTTTCAATCATTTCGGCGCCATGTATTAATATTTTATGCATAGTCGGAGTCATGGGATGCCACCCTTAGAGATCACAGTACAATCTAGCCGTTGCCATAACATACTCATAAAATTTTTTTGTGTCTATTTTATGTCCACTTGAAATATTGTAGTTTCCAATATAACTTTTAATCTATACGTAAATGAGATTAAAATCAACTTTTGTTATGTCAGTAGCCAATTACATCAGAGGTACCTAAAGCCAAAAAATATGCGTTTTATAAAATTTTAAAGGTAATTTTTATTTTATTTTTATGACTTCCAATCTTAAAAAACCTTTAAGTTGGACATCCGCAGCCATATGCACTTAAAATACCTATGTGTCGTAAGCTAGCCTTATATGTAAAATATTTAAAGATAAAGCAAGCAAGTAAGGAAGTTCTAAGTTTGGGTGTAACCGAACATTTTATACTCTCGCAACTTCCAAGGATCAAAGCCCGGAAAATTACTTCAGGTGTTGGCAAAATTTTATATTAAAGGAAGCATTGATCGGATTCAACCCATTTTTGATAGAAAGACATATTATTATCGAGAGTTTCATTTATTTATTTTATTATATGAATTTCAATTATATATTTACACATTGCCCGATATTTTCGTAAAAAGTCAACTATAGGCACTGGGGTCCACATATTCAGTACCTAGGGGCTTGAATAGTTTTGGTTCGGTTTATACAATTTTTGGTCACAAGGTGGCATACTTTAAACGCATTATTCACGCAAAGTTTTACCCCGATAAAATCATTGTTGCTTGATTTGCATAGTGGATAGTGAAAGAATCAGATAGAATTTAAAATGGTGTTATATGGGAAATAGGCGTGGTTGTAATCCGATTTCGCCCATCTTCGCACTATAACTCAGAAATACGAGAACAATGTTATGAACCCAATTTCGTTGAAATCGGATTTACAGATCCCAAGATACGGATTTTCACCTAAAAGTGGGCGCTGCCACGTCCACTGTCTCATTTTGAACGCGCTTCCTATAAAGTCATCTCATACCGTCCTAGAGATAAAATTTATTGTCTCTGGCGTGTGGAGTGCTTGATTTATCGCGCTTTTAGTAGTTTTTAACAGTACCGTTCTAGGGGAGTGGGCAGGGTTGCCACCCGATTGAACCCATTTGCGCACTGTCGATAGAGGTGGTAAAAACACTTGTTCTGAGTGAATTTTTTTATTATAACTTTAACCGCTTAGGAAACATGCACATTAAATTAGGGAGCGGGACCACACCCGCTTTTTAAAAAAAAATTTAAACTGCAGATGCCCCTCCCTAATCTGATTCTGTATACCAAATAACAGTCTTGTATCTTATTTTGGAGCTTAGTTATGACAATTTATTTGTTTTTGATTAATGGCGTTTTGTGGGCGTGGCAGTAGTCCGATTTACACCCATCTGCAATACCAACCGTCTTACGGGACCAGGAAACATATGTACTACGTTACATGAAGATAGCTCAATTTTTACTCAGGTTACAGCTTGAACAGACGGACGGACAGACAGTCACCCGGATTTCACCTCGTCTCTTCATCCTGATCATTTATATATACATAACCCTATATCTAACTCGATTAGTTTTAGGTGATACAAACAACCGTTAGGTGAACAAAGCTATTATACTCGGTAGCAACATGTTGCGAGAATTTAAAAAATTATTAGGCGAAAGAAGGCGATAACAGAATAAACGAATTGACGAATGGAGCAAAGAGCAGACATCCGTTGACAAACGTTGGGTTCAATGTTTTACTTTTCTGTTGGAGCAAAACATTACCATTTGAGCTTTCAGAGATCGTTGAATATGCTGTGACACTACCAGGAACATCGGCACCAGTGGAACGCATATTTTCCACCATTAACACAATGTGGACATACGAAAAAACTCGCCTACAAGTCAGCACCGTGGAATCAATTTTATTTGTGAAGAATAATTTTAAATTTTCTTGTTTGGAATTTTTCACTCACTTAAAATCGCACCCCGAGCTTCTTCGAAAAGGCAACAAGTGAAATACTTCAGACCGAAGACGTCTTCAACAATTCCGGAAACCCCGCCTACTTCATCAACTGATATTCAAACGATCGAATCAAACAGTGATTAAATCTTTTAATCATTTTTAATATTACTTTGCTTTCTCTCATTTCCATTCCTTTTGAATAAAATTGAAGACAGAACACTATTATATGTCGCAAATTTCAGTGAATTATAATATAGAAAAAAACGATGACTAACAGAAACTGCCCCGGATTTTGCCGGAAAAAATTTGGTCAGCTAAACTTATATCTATTACGCTTAGTTTTAGGTGATACAAATAACCGTTAAGTGAACAAATCTATTATATTTTGTAGCACATGTTGCAAGATAATAAAAAAAAGTTGCCTCCAATCACACCTTCCATATTTTTGATAAAGAGATTTTAAATTGCAGATAAACAATTTTAGATGTGACCGATTTCAAAGTCTAGGCGATGTTCTATTTGCTACTCACTCTCAATTACATCAGAAGTAGTCCATATTCCTAATTCGGAGTCAATTGAATTTAAATGTATATTTTATTTCTATGTGTAATAGGGTGGACAGAAAAAAATGTTTTTTTTAAATCTGTAGATTATAAAAAAAGAAAATTTTGGCAAAAAAAAATTTTTAACATCTAGTGGTGCACTCAGTTTTAAAGTAAATTTTTTTTGGACAAGAAAAAATTATGTTTGGTTTAAACTCTTTACATTTATATAAAAATTACTGAATGGTTTTCGACTCAAAATTTATTTTGACGCTTAAGGAAAGCATGTTGTCGTTTAAATTTTTTTTTTAAACTCCAATAATGACCACAAAACTTTTTTTTAGGTTGATAACTTATAATTGGCTAGAAAGAGGACCCTCCACAGCTTCTAGAACACTTATCAAATATTTTTTACGAAATAAAAATTTTAACTCGAATTAGAGCTCCTCCCTAATGTCTAATATACTTCCCAAATCTGATTTATATGGACATATTCAGCATGCTTTAATATACCCTTACTACGAATAACAACTCGACTCGGTTCAATTGAAATTCAAACAACTTTAAAACAACTAAATTCTATTTTGGCATTATGAATTACAAGATCTTACATTTTATTGGCGTTTTATATAATTTTTTGGAGATTTCTTTAAGATTCTTAAGGGGTTATATCCACTTGTTATTAAAAAAAAAACATTGTTTACATTTTTCGAATGTACAAGTAAATTTTAACTTGGTATAAATGATTTCCAAAACTTTAAACGCGTTTTTCTCGAAACGCTGTTTTCAGAGTCGGTGTAGAAAATTTCTCTAAACGGCTGAACCGAAAGCTTGAAATTTTCACACGCCATTCTTAAATATATTTTTCAGGTAATGATCGAAGAAATAAGATTTTAACAATAACTTTTTTAAGCCAGTTTGAATTGTAAATTTTCTCGCAAAAAATTAATTTTTTGTGGGACGAGCCACAATATAATATAATATATTTGACTTATACGACAATATAACATGGCAACATCATGTCAGCAAATCAGCTACTCCTGGCTTACAAGGAACGCTGAAACGAATTCATACCCAAAACGGAACAGCGAATACATAGTCAACAGTTAGACTCAAGGACGCTTGCTGTTGTTATAAAACACTATACAACACATGTTAAACTCTCTTCTCCTGCTAGCAGCCACTAGGTGCGCATCGTGCTTTCGTTATACATAGCTCAATAACCACCACAACTAATGACTTCGCTAATTAGTTTGTCTGCAGTGCATTTCGTTTACTATTTTAAATTACGCCAACACTTGCGGATAAAATTTCGACTACAATGCACTTTATGTATTGGCTTTTGTGCATAATCGTGCAAGTGGCTGGCCACGCATTCGACCAACTGGAGGACAACAAAATTTTCAAATGAATTCATTTTCTTCGGCAAAGCCGCTATGCCAGATAGCGTGGACGTGCAAGTGGCCGACAGTATAACGCCGCTCCAACGTGTTTCTATACGGTGTCCGTTATTCAGTTCCGAACGACCAGCCTTGTGGTTCGCCCAACTTGAGGGACAATTTCATCTCGCCGGAATTTCCGATGAAATTACGCAATACCACTATGCTTCTTCACATCTTGACGCCAGGGCCGCCGCAGAAGTGGAAGATCTTTTTTTGAATGTTCCCACAGCAACGCTTTTTATTTGGAGGTCCTTCTGAATATCGGCTATAGGAGCAAGGAAATCCAATATTTTTAAAAAATAATCGCTGATTCTAAAAGTTTAAATTTACTTTATATTAATTTTTTTTTAAGCCGTAAAAAAATGCCGCTTCAAAAAAAATTCACGAAAATACGCCTATTTCGGTCTTGCAAATGGATATACCCCTTAAAGCCGAATTAACAAAAGTGCACGAAACTCTTGTGTATATGCGATCGCTCATCCCACTCTTACACATAGGGCTTATGAATTGCAACGTGTGTGAGTGTTTTTCCATGATATTTCAACGAAATGGTGTTTCGATAGTAAAGCTTTGCTGGATTAGTTTCTAATACATATCTACATACATACATAGACATCTGGAATTTAAGAATTTTTTTCGCATTTAAATTTTTATCTGCTCAAGTGATCCACAATCTATCTGTTCCCAATATGTTCTTGCTATTTATAAATGATATATTTTTCGTCATGAAGTATTTACAAATTTTATTATAAGCTATTGTCAGCAACTTTTTAAATCATAAGATATATACGACTATTTCGTTATATAATAAATGTAAACAAGTAAGGAAGGGCTAAGTTCGGATGTAACCGAACATTTTATACTCTCACAAAGTCAAATGGTATACTCGTTTGAGATTTCTTTGTGGATTGACTGATATTTTCGGTAGAAGGTCAACTATAGGCACTGGGGTCCACATATTTAGTACTTAGGGGCTTGAACAATTTTGGTTCGATTTAGACAATTTTTGGTCACCTAGGTGGGTACTTTGAACGTATTATTCACGCAAAGTTTTACCCCGATATAATCATTGGTGCTTGATATGCATAGTGGAAAATGAAAGGATCAGATGGAATTGAAAATTGTTTTATATGGGAAATAGGCGTAGTTGTAGTCCGATTTCGCCTATTTTCGCACTATAACATAGAAATATGAAAAGAAAGTTATGCACCGTATTTGGTTGAAATCGGTTAAGCAGATCCCAAGATATGGGTTTTCACCTAAAAGTGGGCGGTGTCACGCCCACTGTCTAATTGGCGAAATCGGATTAAGTTATCTTTATGCTCGTTTAGTCTTTGCCTGATCATCCTCGCCAACTCAAATATTTTTTGAATAAAAACTCTCCTTCAATATTTACGTGTTAATTCGTCGATATATTTTTAATTGAAGGGCTTTTTTGGTAATGCAGTAAATATTGGCAATTCTGCGCAGTTTACACTGCTTTATTTGCTACTTTATGCTGGCTTATGATGATATTAGTCTGCTAAAAACTACACATTTGGAAATACGCGAAATATTTCTTAGTAATACTCTCAGATAGCAATAATATTAATAAGGATTATTTCAAAAGTGATGGCATTAGTGCACTTGACGCAATCTCTTTCTACTATATCCTATAAAATTAAAAAAAATGCACAAATATAATAAAACATTTTAGTAAAAATATATTAACATAAGGAACTTACAATGGCATTTTAGCTGGCATAGTTGGTTTGGGTGTAATTTTTTATTCAACTCATTTTCAAATGTAGCAAGTTTCGTGCCTTTTTGCGGAACAGCTACGACAGTGATGCGTTTTCGAACTTTCAATTTTGGCAACGATGCCAGGTTTGCTTTTTCGAACCTGTTGCATCATGCATACTGCATAGGTTGCATTACCGGAAACGCCCAAGCTCTACAACTGCTTAATTTTTAATTCATACCTTCCAAGCTTTCGTTGGCCGTATTTATTTCCGTTTCCGCTTTTGAATAAGATAGCGCATTCTCTATACCTTTCATTCGAATGTCTCCAATAGGCTATCAGTTGGGCTATACGCTCTTGACCATCTCTTTGGTAAATTGTATAATTTAGAGCTGATTCTTAGCTCTCTTGCTCTCAAGTGCAGCTTCTCATGACTGCCGCAAAATCTCGAACATATTGATGACAAAGTAGTGGTGATTTTCCGCTACTTTTCCTGTCAGCTTTGTATTTCTGCTGTCCAATTCGTTCCATAGCACTACAATGTCTTCTAAATCCGCACCGTTTTGGCACCGTACTGCAATTTCCCTTTGCAGTTCCTTTTGCCGCTGTAATATATCCGCAGTACTCGACATTTCGGATTTTTCTTTATAATATATTTTTTTAAGTAACTTTTGAATGGTCGAAATACTTCCTAACTAACAAGTATGGGTCTTTCCTGTATTTTTAATTATAACAGGACTTGAGACTTTACTTGAGTTCTGTATCCGTGTTAAGACGTGAAACATGAGTCGACGCACAGTCTTGTTGGAAGTGTTACTAGGTTTATTCAAAAAGTATCGCGAATTTTGAATGCTTAGTTAATTTTTAACAGCTGTTTTGCTTGAACGCGTTTTGGTTCGTCGTAAATTTTTGCTTATTCCAAAAAATGGATCAAGAAATTTGTGTGAAATTTTATGTGATAACGTCATAAACGTAAACCCATGAATCGACACTACTTATACCCCACTGGAGCAGATCTGGGTCGTCACGGACCAAGTCCAACATCTCCTGAGTAATGTCAACGCGACTCTGTTTTTGGTCGAAATTGAGCAATCTTGGCACATACTTCGCGGCGACATATCTCATACCCAAGCCATTGGTTAAAATCGAATGACACGAGCCAATCGATATATTTAGTTATTTAGCAATTTCTCTAATGGTGATTCGACCATTGGCCAATACCAGTTTATTCACTTCATTAATGTCTACACGTAGCCCTTGAAAATACGAAATTCGCGATTCTGTTTGCACAAACTTCGAATAACGCTCGCTGTTGATGGTAACTGGATGTCCTGCCTCATTTCGAAAGAAATAAGGCCTGATGCCATCATGCCACAACCCGCACCTATACTCAACCCAATAGCGACAATTTTGAAGACGAAGCCATTAAGCCAGAAATGGACCTCATCTGAGAAAATGATTTTTCGATCCCTATTGGTAGACGCTGTATGCACTTATACGTTTGTCATGAATCCATTTTTTTTTTTTTTTGGTGTTGTTTAGATATAATCACCGCACTGTTATGTTATATGTATTAATATTTTATATTCTGTTTTTCCTAATAGTGCCTTTGTTTAAGGCTTAGAGGACAAATGTTTGTGCCCTACACACGTGGTTGTTTTCACACTCACCACTTTGACATTACTTAAATTAAAACGTTAGGTTTCGGTTTTAATACAACTGCTTTTTTTTTTTAATCGAAAAAGAAAAACGACATAAAGGCTCGAAGTTCAATTGAAAAAGTCTCGTAGAGGCAACGATTCGTTTTTTTTGATGTTGCTTTTGGCTGGTATTCATGTGTCGTGTTGTTGTTGTAGCGCCAGAATTCTGGCGAGTTGACATTTCGTTGCCGAAAAAAAATCTGGGTCTGTTCCGGTTAGGGAGACCCAACTGTCGTGCGAAGGGATGTGTCATCGAGAGTGGTGTATGGATGTGTGGGATTTCACATAAAAGTACGCAGTACCAATTCTCCAATTTTTTTTGACTTATTGTAAATTGCGATTATTGCTCTTAACGTCAGGGGTGTTGGTCTGATTGTAACCCCGTTAGGAAATGCTTCCAAAATAGGTTTAAAAATTGTGAAACATCTACATTAAACCTGATAGAGGGCGAGAGCGACCCTAATTAGGTAATATATGTAAGTAACAACTCTTATTTTTATTTTTTTAGAAGTAATGTTCACAGTATTTGGCAGCATTACTCAAATTTGAAATCGTCATTTTGAAAATTTTGATTAATTTGTAGTGAAATTACTGAAATACTATGCGTTAAACGCTTCAAGTCATAGCACAAACAGTCACCGAGATTCCTCCATTCCGTACTTACCGCCCGTATCAAACCAAATTTGTCAAAAGTTATGCCCGTAGTTGCAACGCAGAAATCAGTTGTTTTCTTTTGTTTTCATTTCACCAATGTTGCCATTGTTCTATTTGTATACACGATTTTTCAAACATTTAGTATTTTAGTTATAATTTTTCATAATGTTAAAGCTCATAACTAAAATCCAACTTCTAAAAATAGTTTACCTATTTATATATAAATTTATTCGACTGTTATTTTGAGTTATTTTAAGATTATTTCAAATATATTCAAGTTAATTTTTTAATTACTACAAAATATTGAGATTGTCAACCCTTCGTTGCAAGAGATTGCTCTCTCACTCTCAGCTCACTCGTTTCTACAGAAAAATCCAATTTTCGCGGATAACCTACCGTACGGTCTGTTGAAGCGGACGGTAGAAGCGGTGGCGACTGTTTATTTACATTGCGCTCTCATAAGATAGGTCGTATCAACTGAAATGAAAAAATATTTCATTTTAAAATAATCCAACTTTTAGGCACAATTATAAATATTACTTTAATAGGCAATATTAATTGTCGAAAAATAGTTTACAACAAATAAAGTATGAAACCAAATTTGATTTGAAAACTTCATGAAGTATTTAAAAAAAAAAACGATTTTTTTGGAAATCAAGTTTGGTGAATCAATTGAAAGCGTTAATAAAAAAAATAAGTATATATAAAAATTTCTTGCAAGAACTTCAATTCTTCCAAATTTAAAAAAATGTTGTAGACAACTGGTATTGAGTAGTTGCCTGATTTAAACACTTCTGCATGTTAGACTATAGAAAGAAATAGCGTTAATAGATAATAAAAAAAAATAGCTTTTAACCATTCATAAAGGTTATTTTGGTAAACGGTTGCCTAAAGACGCTAGACGCGCAGCATACATAATAAAGGTGTTAGTTATGACACTTTTACTGACTGATTTCGCCCCTCTGTTATATCCTCCTCAGAGTACCAAGGATATTTTAGTTTTTCCTCATGTTATCGCTTACGTCGGGCACAGACAGACACTCGTCATATAACACATGTATATACGAGTATAAAATCAATCAATTAGGGGTTACAAATGAACGTATGGGGAAAAAACTATTATACTCTGAATAACTTAGCACTCAAAATTTAAAATAAAAATGCCTGCGTAATGGAATTCACAATTTATTTGACTTGATAATTAGTATTAACAAGTACAAATTATAAATGTAGAATCCTGAGGCCGATGTCAATAAAATTGCGTACTTGTCGTAGGTGATGCGGCGAGAACTAATTTTGTTTGGGAGAAGGAATGCGATGCACAGGATCGTTGCCAGATCGAAAAACTTTGGATCGCTGTACAATTAAATCGAACTAGCGCGTGGCGAACGGTGTTGACACGGTGCTCAGGCCCGTAAACGATAAGCGAATTTGTAGGATCGATGTATCAGCTGTCTAATAAGCGAATGTCGATTTAGCGATGATCCCATCATTATCCCGTTGTTAGGTTTCTTCGTGCATGTTGTTCTCAGAGGATAAGAGTGGTGGTGTCGTCGTGTGGGGTGAAATGCCTTGAGCGTTCTGAGGTGTGGTGTGCTCCATTAGGGTTAGCCAGTTTTTTCTGAGTAGAATAGTGTATATATGTAGAGGAGACTTATCTTATTTAAACATTCTGGCCCCCTAGGCGAATATTTTGCCTAGTATTACACGTATATGCTTATATTGCATGTATTTCGGCGTGCTGCTGGTTTAGTGGTCGAGGGCGCGGCACACATGGTGATAGAATTATATCCATATTTACCTGTAGGTACAGAAAGCATATTTGGTATGGATTTTGATGTGCGTGCAAAAAATATCCAACTTTATTTAACGGGTTTATTGAATTTATAGTTGTTTTTTGTACTTATTGTATTTGCGGTTATTTCTTTTATCGCTTTATTGTGCGGATTGTTTATTATTAGCCCTTTCTGTATTATTGGCAATTGTTTGCAATTTATTATCGGCTTATGGAGTCTATCGACTCCACGCCTGGCTTAGATATGACCAGAATGGGGGCTCCTTTGAAAACATGCCCTGGGGTTAGGGCTATGAAATTAGAGGGATATTGTGAGTGTACAATGATTGGTCGTGAATTGAGAACGGCTTCATTTAGTAATGTAGAAATTCTATTTATAATAATTTTTGTAATATCCATCTACTTTTTTTTGAAGATTTTGAAGCTTTTGATAGCTGATTCTCATAAGCCACACACATGAGTAGCGCTTAGATAACTGCGACCTTTGCTTTTGTAAGTCTAGGTGCGTCACTGTATCACATTGGGAGTATGGTGAACCCTTAACTTTTTTGTTGAATTGTTTTATTATTATGGAAATTTAGGTAACTATGAGGCACTATAGTAAGAGATTTGTCGATTTTTTGACATTCTTTGGACAATTTTGTTATATGTAATGTTAAGTGCGTATGCACTAATTTGGCAAGTAGTAGCCCGCTACATATCTCACGACTTTTGATGTAGGATTTTTGTATCATTATTGCCAAGAGCCATCCTGAGGGGCCGAAAAATTACATATTTTTGTTTCTAAAACGGATCTTGTCAAAAGGAACTATGACTTTTTTCTGCCAATTCGTGGAGTGTTGGAACATTGTAAATTTAGTGGTAGTCGTACGACATACCGACCATTATTTGATCTAGTAGTTGTGGCATTGTAGAAGTCTTCACAATACTGATCTTTTGGGGTTGTAATTGATATGACGGGGAATTTTTTTTTTGAATTTTCGTCACTCAAGTTGTTATGGTGGTAACTGGTTCCGTAACTAGTCCACTTAGATCCAACCAAGAATGGTACTTTGTGCCAGAAGTGTTTTTTAAATTTTCTTAATACATTCGAATATTATCTGCGATATGAGATCGCTGCCTAATAGAAGATTTATTTGAGCAGGGGTGTTGCAGTGCGGATTTGCTAGCTTTAGGTATGAAACATTTTGCCAATGCTTGCTACTTATATGATAGTTTGGAAGCATGTTTGTTAGTTGCGGTAAGATAATAGCTTCTGCTTGAACGCGCTTATCCGCTTTGGGGGAAGTAAGGGTAATGGAGCAGATTTTGTTTGAGTTTTGTACTACTCTTCCGCCCATTCCTGTAATTTCAAAGTTGGCTTGTTTTGTTGGCAGTTGTAGCCTATTTTGTGCCTTAACGCCATAAATGAGAGTTGTGATCCTTGGTTAAACAGTTCTCCTCGGTGTCCGATGGAGACGACTGCTGTGGGTAGTAGTACTCTACTTTGATTTTCGCTGTGTAGGGTTTGGTTTATTAATACCTTTGAGCAGCATGGTGCTTCCTGGCAATTTTCGGGATTTCGCACTTCGGGACTTGCTGTTGCAACTAAACCTGTGGCTTTTTTCATATTTGCGCTATTTGGGGGTGAGCTGGAAGATGTGCTGTAATGAAGCATTGATAGGTGTTTTTTATGACATTATAAGCAATTGAATTTGCTTTTACAATTTTTATAAGTATGCGCATGTGACACGCATTTTGTACAGTCTTTTTAATCTGACAAAATTATTTCGTTCGTTAACTTTTAAGTTTTAAAACTTCTCGCAAGATTGTAGTTTATGACCTCTTGTGTATAGTTAGTATGACGTATGTTTATTCTGTGCGGATGTGAACGATTGCGTTTTGTAAAAGCTTTTGTTTAATTTGTTTTTGCTACTAGCTTGCGGTCTATTGAAGCTTCAATTTAGGTCGTGTTGAACAATTTTTGTTTTGATTTGTTTTTTACCCTTTCAGCGATTTCGTATTTATTGGGTAGTTAGAAAATCTTTCATTTGCTGCCACGTTGGGCCTTTTTTCAAGATGAGAGCGATTGCTCCCACAAAAGTAACGATTTTTCTTGTAAAGTGGCGGTGCATATATTTACCAGTATTACCAGTATTGGGCTGTCTGTGGGAATATTTTGTGTCGATAGAACCGACACACAATTTGAAACAGGTGTAACAAATTCTTCACTTGTTTCGTTTTGAATTTTAGGCAGGTTTATTAGTGTCGTTACTTGTTTATTAACCAATATTCTTTGGTTTTCATATCTAGATTTTAGAGCTTTCCAAGCTAAACTGAAATTGTCGTCATTAAGTGCGAATTGTTCGACTATTACGCCTGCTTGACCTTTTGTTTTGTATCGGAGGTGATAAAATTATTGCGCTTTTGATAGTTTAGGATGGTTGATGTAAGCGGCTGTAAACATGTCTCAGAAGGACGGCCATTCTTCATTACCTCGATAAAATGTTGCTGTGTCACATGCGGGCACCTCGAGGTGGATGCCTGAACTTGCCTCTTGGCTTTGCACTTGTGGCAGCTCGTCTCTCGGGTGTGGAGTAGATGCAATTGCCTTTATTAGCTTTAATTGATCGGAGATCATAGCTTTTGTACTTTTCGTATTTGGCGTAAGCCAATGATTTAAAATTTTGTGGAAGATCTGAATCGTCAGATTCTACTATGGCGTCATGAACCGCTTGGAGACGAGTCCAAAAATTATCAAGATTTTTTTTTTTTTTTTTTCCGATAACGATTCAGAGTTGCTTGAATCGGTGAAGATAAAAATCGAGTTCAGTATCGTATCAATCTGTCACTCTCAGAAATGAATTTGGTAGCAAAAATATCGTTGCCTTTTATTTGCTTTGAGGCAACCTGTGTTATGCGTGTAGCTTCTGCAAGTATAATTTGATTTTTGTTGTCATTAACAATTTTTGTTATATTATTTATTAATATATGTGTCAAGTTGATTAAAATTTTCTAAGTGTGAACTGATTTAAATGTAGCGATAAATGATAGTTTATACCGTTTTTTAATATTTTTTTTGTTTTTTGTTTTGCAATACTTTATTTAATTTAATAACTAAAAAAAACCGCACTTTATATTTAATTATAATTTTTAGGTCCTTATGTTGATGTTATTTATACACCCTAATATTATATCTTTAAGTATGTACTTAGTGCCTTGTGCAATTGAGAGCCCGTTAAAGAGATCAATGCACTTTTATTTTTTGTACGTAATCCTGCTTGTTTGTTACAAGGAGTATCGCGGGATATATGCCAATGTGGACTTTGAAAAGATGTACAGCTACAATTGTAGCTGTTTTAATATGTATGTACGTATGTATATTGTTCAAAGTAATAATTTTTGTTTAACCGCGCTTTTTGTATTTTTGGTTTTTAATAAATTATTTATTTATTTTTTCTAATAATTTATTTGTGCCCAATAAACATCTATTTTTGAAATAATATGTGATTTTTTTTAATAATTGTGTAAAATCTTCATATCTAATTGACCCAATGTATATAGGGTATAAGTTAACACATAAGAATTAAGAAACTTGTAGTTACCTTTACCCATTTGCTTCACTAACGCATGAGTTCAGTGGCCTGATTACTAGGTCAGCTGCGGTACCTGATATTTGACTATGCTGCAAATGTCTACGTTATCGCTTATGCTGAGTCGGCTTGCCGGCTGTAGATTTATAGCTTATGGGTCCAACTTTTAGGTTTAGCTTTAAGTCCAATTTTGTAATATCAATCAGTTAGTATTTTACTTTCCGGCTTTGCCGTTATAATATAACTTCTTGTTATTGTTGTGATCACTGAGCCACACGGCCAGCGATAAGAGAGCAAAGTATAGCTCCCAACGTAATAGACCAAAGAAGACTATAATCATCTCGTGCATTGACTGCGAGATACCTGGACAGCGACCAACTGCGTTGGACTACATCTATGCTAGCACGCGTTGTTAGGCATCCATGAACAACGTGGGCCCACAGCCCGATAACTTATATAAGCATAGGCAGATTATCCTTGTTGTGTTTGTTCAACCGCGCTTTTTTTTTTTAATTCGCGCCCGTTTGTTTTGTTTTTAGGTGCTTTAAGGTTTCGCACCCTTTATTGATTTTATTGGTTTGTTTTAACCCTTTTGTAATTGTTGTAGTTTTATGTTTTAGGGTATACGCACTGTTTCTTTATATAGTATATATATAAGTATGTATATATACGAGTATGGCTATTTTTCCACCACTGCACTGCGCTCTGTTTTTATATATTTGTTTTTGTGTCAATGCACTCCTCTTTAGTATGTTTAGGTATATTATTTTATTTGCCACTGCACTTCACTTCACCGCACTACATTGTTTTTATACTCTCGCAACCTGTTGCTACAGAGTATAATAGTTTTGTTCACCTAACGGTTGTTTGTATCACCTAAAACTAATCGAGTTAGATATAGGGTTATATATATATAAATGATCAGGATGAAGAGACGAGTTGAAATCCGGGTGACTGTCTGTCCGTCCGTCCGTCTGTCCGTCTGTCCGTCCGTCCGTGCAAGCTCTAACTTGAGTAAAAATTGAGATATCTTTATGAAACTTGGTAGACATGTTTCATGGTACCGTGAGACGGTTGGTATTGCAGATGGGCGTAATCGGACCACTGCCACGCCCACAAAACGCCATTAATCAAAAACAAATAACTTGCCATAACTAAGCTACGCAATAAGATACAAGACTGTTATTTGGTACACAGGATCACATTAGGGAGGGGCATCTGCAGTTAAAATTTTTTTTTAAAAAGTGGGCGTGGTCCCGAAGCAAATGTTTTTAGCACTTCTATTGACGGTGTGAAAATAGTTGAAATCGGGTGGCAACTCCGCCCACTCCCCATATAACGGTACTGTTAAAAACTACTAAAAGCGCGATAAATCAAGCACTAAACACGCCAGAGACATTAAATTTTATCTCTGAGATGGTATAAGATGACTTTATAGGAACCGCGTTCAAAATTAGACAGTGGGCGTGGCACAGCCCACTTTTAGGTGAAAACCCATATCTTGAGATCTGCTTAACCGATTTCAACCAAATTCGGTGCATAACGTTCTTTTCATGTTTCTATGTCACAGTGCGAAAATGGGCGAAATCGGACTACAACCACGCCTACTTTCCATATAACACCATTTTAAATTCCATCTGATTATTTCACTTTCCACTATGCAAATCAGGCAACAATGACTGTATCGGGATAAAACTTTGCGTGAATAATGCGATTAAAGTATGCCACCTTGTGGCCAAAAATTGTCTAAATCGAACCAAAACTGTTTAAGCCCCTAAGTACTAAATATGTGGACCCCAGTTCCTATAGTTGACCTTCTACCGAAAATATCAGCCAATCTACAAAGAAATCTCAAACGAGTATACTATTTGACTTTGCGAGAGTATAAAATGTTCGGTTACATCCGAACTTAGCCCTTCCTTACTTGTTTGTTATTATTTTATTTTGAACCCTTTTGTAATTGTTGTAGTTTTATGTTTTGGGGTATACGCACTGTTTCTTTATATAGTATATATATAAGTATGTATATATACGAGTATGGCTATTTTTCCACCACTGCACTGCGCTCTGTTTGTATATATTTGTTTTTGTGTCAATGCACTCCTCTTTAGTATGTTTAGGTATATTATTTTATTTGCCACTGCACTTCACTTCACCGCACTGCATTGTTTTTTGTTATTTATTTTATTTTTTGGTTTGTCTTGTCTTTTAAATTTTTCGTCATCACTTTTTATTTATTGTGGTTCTTAACAAAATGTTTTCTAAAAATCCGAAGATGCTTTTCGGTAAGGCTCGCAGGACCATGAATAACTTAACACTCAAAATTTAAAATAAAAATGCCTGTGTAATGGAATTCACAATTTATTTGACTTAGACTTTATTATAAACAAGTTCAAATTATAAATCTAGAATCCTGAGGCCGATGTCAATAGAATTGAGTACTTGTCGTAAGAATGCGGCGAGAACCAATTTCGCGAGGGGGAAGGAATGCGTTACACAGGATCATTGTCGATTTAGCGATGGTCCCGTCCTTTTTGGTAGGTGTCTTTGTGCATGTTGTTTTCAGAGCTTGAGTGTGGTGGTGTCGTCGTGTGGGGTGAAATTTCTTGAGCGTTCTGAGGTGTGGTGTGTTCCATTAGAATTCGCCAGTTTTTCCCGAGTAGAATGTTGTATATATGTAGGGGAGACTTATCTCATTTAAACATATTCTATAATTGAATTACTTCCGGGATTTGAAACAACATACATTAATAATATATTCAATGAGTTTAAACTCATACAAAATATTTGTAACTTTCTGTAAAAGAGTTATACATGCATAAATTTTGTTTTTAAACATTCTTAAAAAATTTGTCTTTTTTATTAATAATAATTAAAAATAATTTTAAGAATAAATGAAAAATATGGCCTAAGGAGACAGAAAATAGTTAAAAAGCGGCACCATGTACGCTATTTTTCTTATTATTTGGTCCATCACCATCCATCAACTTTTGATTGAGTAAAAGAAATTTGAGAAATAGCGGCACACCATTAATCAATCTAAATAGGCACATACATAAGTATTATTTTATATTTATATACGTATATACCTATATATTATTTATGCATAAGTACAATTTTCACCAAATATGTACTGCAGCTTCAATAATAACGAGATGAAATAACGAAATGATAAACGATTGATATTAATTATAACTTTACACTTATATTAAAAATTACATAATTATTGCTTCCCTTATGTAATGGATTCTAAATAAATTTTCATGTTTACAATTCCTATAAAAAAATGATTTTTTCTATGAAAGTGTGTTTCTTTACAGATATATGCATATTGCAAGACAATGTAATATATAAGTATAGAGTGGAATAACAAAAAAGGGCGTGCAATAAATTAGCGTTTGTTTTTTAATGGTTGCATCCCGCATACTCCTAATAATTAACAAAAGCAGCATAAAGATTTTACATGTGTTTAGACGGATTCGCAATGTTTGAATCAGAGTTGGAGCAAACATTCACTCGAATATCTTTAAAGTCATCTTCAGAGTCCGAATATGAACCAACAGACCGACTGATTCTAAAAGTAATAAAAGAAATATATTCAAATAGTATATATTTTGTATTTCATTTAAAATAAGATAAAATGTCTAAGACTCTCTCCCCAAACTGACACACAGAGGTTACTTTCTAACTAACAAGTACGGGAAGTGTTACGAGGTTTGTTAAAAAAGTGTTGCGAATTTTAAAATTTCAAGGTCGGCCATTTTGAATATTTAGTGAATATTTGACAGCTGTTTTGCTTGAACGCGATTTGGTTCGTCGTCGATTTTTGCTTATTCCAAAAAATGTATCAAGAAATTTGTATAAAAGAGCCATTCGCTCTACACTAACTAGCTTCCAATCAGTATATTGTTATTTTGGGTTGTAAGGAAAACACAATCGAAGTCTTTAATAAATAATCTAAGCGGCAAATTGGATGGTGGTTAGCGATATATTTTTCAATAAATATACTATGTAATATCATCTGATCAAATATGATCCGGACACGTCCATTTAATCTCCCGTATACGAAGTTAGGTATAACCAGACGTATAATAACGTTACTTTGGTGTGACATACCCCAGCGATAAAAAAAAATCGTTACAATTTAACATTAGGTTTTTTACTTTTATTAATAAAAACCTATTCTAATTTAAAATTAAAATTTGTTTACTTAAACCAATTCATTATGGAAATATAAATATCTTTATTGTTATTTAACAATCATAAAAAACAATTTAGTGGATTTTCTACCTTTTATAATTAGAGTATAAGTAGCAAACCTCACCTAGGACAACCTGGTGAGATTAGTCTCCTCGTATACGGAAGGTTAGACCGCGGACAAACCTAATTGACAACTACTATATGTCAGTTGGTGTGTCTGGTTATTTTTACCATGAAACAAAATTTAACGTGATTGCTTGAAATTTTGTATTTCCATTGAAATCGTTGAATATGTTGCAGAAGTGCTTTGGAGAGTCTAGTTTATCACAAGCACAAGTATTCGAGTGACACAAAGCATTCAGGAAAGGTCGTGAAGTCATCAAGAACTTGCCTCTTGCGAACTGTCCATCTTGAAAAATCATCATATTGGCATTAAATAGATAGGAAAGTATCGTAAGATCTCTTATGGATTGACCCAACACATTTTAGTTAACGCTTTGGGTATGAAGCGTGTCAATGCTACTCGCAGCAAAAGAACTGAATCTTTTGCAAAAACGACGTACAGTAGAGGTCGTTAAAGAGGCAACAATTTATCGAAGACCATCCCGGCTGAGGTTTATAAGAATGTATGAAAAAATGGGCGCGTAGTACCATGCATAAGAATGGTAAATTCTTATTTATTATATTAGCAATGTTGACGAAATCGTACTTGGATTCAAATACGCATAGAACAAACAATTAGAACTGTCGACGCAAGGAGCTGGAAAATAATAGTTTGGATGCGCAATTTTTAATTTTACTTCTGTGACATTTGTTCACAGCTTCTGCTATTATTGGTTGGGTACGAAATAACTATACTTGATATCTGTCACTGATAAGATTGTGCTTATCTACTTGTTGATGGATAAAAGGTAGCTTGTTTGCCATTAACAGGTGCTATTCTTTCATTGCCTTACTATTTGCAACATGTTTGTTATAGAAGTAATAAAATAATAGAAGTTTTATTTACAGGAAGTAAATATTTTTGAAACAAAGAGAGAAAAAGTGAATTTAATTGTCATTATTACAGAAATAAAAAGCTTTCGTTTATGATAAAATCAGGTATTTTTTTAACGATTTACAAAATGTTTAGGAAAGTAGGGGGGATAGGCAGAATTTTCAAAAATTGTATCTACTTTTATATCCTTCTAACCAAATTCTATAGAGAGGTACAAAAAAAAATGTTTTAGTAATAATAAACTGCAACTAACCATGAATGAAATGATCCGAAACTCTTTGATTCGAGAGAGCGCTGTCAAAGTCCACATTTTTTATAACATTTGACAGTGGTGCCATTAAGGAAATAAGTTTTGAGATTTTTTAATGTATTTCTTGGGAATTTTTCGGTTTCCATTTTACAGAAAAATATACATCATTAAAACTAGTTTAACAAGCTAGATATCCTATATGACGTCTAAATATATGTACGTGTATATTTTAATCACAAAAGATTTTCAAAATTTACTTTTAAAACTAAATTTAACAAAATATTTTAATATTTCAAAACACTTACAAGTTTTAAATAAGCTTAACATGAACATTACTTACTTTTTATATACTGAATATATTGAATTCAACTATCTTAACATAACATTTGCTGGAAATTCTAACCAAAAAATGTATATACGTTGACAATTGGTACTACTAAGCAAAACAATACTCTGCGACAAAATACCCGCTCTTTCTTAAAAACAAAACTATATTAAAACTCTTTAAGTAAAGATTAGAAATATACGCAAAAGTCACCAAAAAATTTGACCTATGGCAACTCTCGCATTAGACCATCTGTCCATAATTATCTCGATCGAGAAACCTTCTCACTTTATTTCTGTGGACAACCGCATTTATGTTAACTTTAACAAAACTAACTGGGTCGGTTTTACAGAATTTACTGAGAGCACCTTCAACGCACTACCCATTCCTACGGACGTCATCGTTGGCGAGCGTCAATTCCGCAAGGTGATCGCTGCTGCTACTGCTCGCTTCATACCGGCTGGAAGAATCGCGGCAATAAGCTTAACATGAACATTTCTTACTTTTTATATACTGAATAAACAAATATCTGTCGATAATTTATTCGGAAGTCAAAGTTTACATAACATTTGCTGGGAATTCTAAGCAAAATATGTATATACGTTGACAATTGGTACTGCTAAGCAAAACAATACTCTGCGAAAAAGTACCCGCTCTTTCTCAAAAACGAAACTATATTTAAACTCTTTAAATAAAGATTAGAAAAATACGTAAAAGTCACCAAAAAATTTGATCTCACAAATTACCCACTGCTTTCGCATTTTATTTTTGTGGGATTCTAAGTGGTAGTTCATTATTGTGGTTGTCACGTGTTCAGTAGCTCATGAGCTCGTGGCTTGCTTTGGCAACACTAAAAGTTCATGAGCTCTCTCAAAAGGCAAAGAGAGCAGTTTCGGATCATTTTATCTATGTCATTTTATCATTGGTATATAGCAGAGATAAAGAGATGCCCAACTCATCATTCACAAGAAATGAGAGCTCAATTGCTAAACGTCAAAACGTAATGATCTCAGGCAACTGTCAAAGTTCAGGAGGTCTGACGTTTAGCAATTGGAAAAGAAGGGTCCGTCAGATTGAACTCCTACAGATAAATATGTGAACAGAGAGATTTGTCACCGCTGTTGAGGATCACTTACAAAAATTGGAAAACAATAAAAATTAAAGAAAACGCAAAATTAAAATGTAAGGGATGAAATCTTTTGTGGTGTCATGCTTCGTAGTACTAGTTGTCAATTGAAAATGATAAAAAAAAACATTTATTAATTGAGAGTTAATAAATTTTTTCACTCTTTAAGTATTTGAAAGTTCAAAAATCAGTTGTTTTAATATATCACCAAATTAAAAAAATGTATTTAAATAGTTTTTCCATATGTTTTACGGATACATGTTTAATAATATTTAATCTTAATAAATGATGGGTAATATAATTTAAATACAGTCGAAAATATTATAAATAACGCTAATTTTGAGGCGCTCTCACACTGGAAAGCGTTGCTCATGATTTAGGCTGGTATATAGCATGGGTAACGTGATACCAAACTCTTTGATTCGAGAGAGCGCTGTCAAAGTTTACATTTTTTATAACCTTTGATTCTAAGTGCCACTAAGGAAAGAAATAAGTTTTGAAATTTTTTTATGTATTTTTTTGGATATTTTTCGGTCTCCATTTTATAGAAAAATTTACATTATTTAAATTAGTTTGAGAAGCTGGATATCCTACATGAGGCCTAAATATATGTACATGTATATTTTAATCACAGAGGATTTTCAAATAAACTTTTAAAGCTCAATAGAAAAAAAAAACTGATATTATAAAACACTTACACACCAAACTATATATATACATTGACTTTTGATACTGTCAAATAAAACACTACTCTGCGACAAAATACCCGTTCTTTCTCAAAAACAAAACTGTATTAAATCTCTTTAAATAAAGATTAGAAACATACGTAAAAGACACGTAAAAATCGTATCCCATAAATAATCCACTGATTTCGCACTTTATTTCTGCGAGATTCTCAGTGGTTGGTTGTTTTGCTTGTCATCTGTTCAGTAGCTCATGAACTTTCAGTGCTGCCAAAGTAAACCACGAGATCATCAGATTTCTCAAAAAGCATACAGAGGAGTTTCGTATCATAATATCCATGGTATATAATAGTTTCGTAACATTCATTAAGCCTACAAGGAATCAAAGAATCAGCTGTTTTCCTATCTGTGTGACACAGCTGAGATCACCTGATCGAACCTTTCGATACAGAGATTTAAATAAAAGGAATGTAGTTTAACATATTGTTTGTGAACATGTATTTGTAATGGAACATATTAATGAAAACTTTCACGAATATATTCGAAACAAAAGGTTATTAAATATTTATTGCTTTTCTTTACCAGCTCTGAGGTTGCAATATAGGAGTGTTACAGATATTTTTGGGTGTATAAGTTGAAATTTTCAACTTGATTTAAACAATAACGAAAATAATTGTATAAAAGTCAGGTACAATTCAATTGAACAAAGGAAGTAATATAAGTGAAAACAATCTACTTGTATTAATTTTAACAAAAACCAAAAAAAAAATATATGTAATAAAAAATTAGGTATAATTCAGGAACAACAATAATTATAAACAAAACAATGTTTTAATTAATAAATAATATTTACAAAATATTCTAAATACGATATACTTATTAAATGTAAATTTAATCTTTAAGAATCTTAATAATCGAAAGCTATTTGAAAATGTACTAAAAACATTCTAAAATTTTAAAACATAACACGGCAACACACTGTAGCAGATTTGAGTCAATTGCACGTTTTAGTAGTAGAATATTAGTTAGAGTCCGTACCAAGTGTGACTTAAGAAGTAGAATATAAGTAGGCAACCCGTACCAAGTGTGACTTTAGTAGTAGAGTTTTGGAAACCCGTAACAAGAGGGCCTTTTTTGCGTGTGTGGATTAGTGAAAATCTTAGGATCGGTTAATTGTAGATTTATACAATGTAGAGGTGTCCACTTAGAAAATACATATATGTTTTTTTTCGATGCAATATGTCGAGGCTTTGCATTGCTGTTTTCCGATGCATCGATTAGAAACATCGATATTTTCTCTACATCGAGTACTTTTTCTAACATTGCATCACAAAGCCAAGAATGAAATGATGCGAGACTCTTTGAATCGAGAGAGAGCTGTCAAAACCCAAATTTTTTATAACATTTTCCAATCATGCCACTGTCGAAAGAAAAAGGATTGGGTATTATAAAAAAAACTTTTGGGTATTTTGCATACCGATATTATTTTTAGTTGCTCCGTCCCCGAGTAGGCCTATATAACGCATATACATCCCTATATACGTGTATTTATATTATAAAATTTTTTAAGAATTATATAACATAAAAAAATAGCATATAAATAAAAAAAATATAACAAAGAAACAATACAAGTCATAATAAAAGATCATGGTTTTATGATGAACGTTTTAAATTAAATTAACAAATAAAATTTAATTGCACGTTATTCAAAAGTATTTGTGTCGTTCCTTGAAATTTCGTTTCGCACTGCTTTTGTTAGCTATTTTTAGCGGGTTTATTTCTGGCATCCCGCCTTTTTTGACATCAGCTGTTCGAAATTCCCTGATTTTAATAATCAGGGAAAGAGAATAACAGAAAAATCAGCGCAAATGAGAGAGTCTCGCATCATGTCATCCTTGACAAAGCTGTAGTCAGCAATATAGGAATCTGCGTAGCTAAGAAATAAAAAACGCTGATTCGCTTGTTGTTTATTTGAAAAATTAGGCCTCAAAAATTAATTTTTTTTTAATCGTCTTATTTTGCGGCGAATATTACAAATCCGTGAGCGGTAAGTGAATTTTTTCAATAATTCTATTTATATAAAAAAAAAAAATCAAAAACAACGTTTTTGAAATTTTTTTAACACATATGAATTAAAAATATAAAATTGTGATACATTAAAATTAATTCTTTTATTTATTCCGCTGCTGAAAGTTTGGTGCAAAAGAACTATGAACACCCCGGTGTTGGACCGACCAGGGTAATTTTTTTGAAGCGCCGCCGAAAGCCGCCAGTACAGAAAGGAGTTTGACGCGATTGAATTATGAACACCCCGGTTTCGTAACGACCAGGGTTATTTTTTTTAAGTGCGGCCGAAGGCCGCTAGTGCCGCGAAAGGAAATTGTGACTGTCTCATTTTTTCAGTATTTTTTTTTTACAAGAAAATCTTTAACTGGCTGAACTGTTAATCACAGGTAATTGATCAGAGTTCTGAAAAATTTTACCGCTACAACAAGAACAACAACTAAGTGACTTGAAAAATATATGCAAAGTGCATTAAATATATTTGTAAATATATACATAAATTATTTAAAAAATTCACTTTCCGCTCACGGATTTGTAATATTCCCGTCAAAATAAGACGATTTAAAAAAAATTTTATTTTGAAGCCTCCTTAGTTGGGGGACCTAAACTATACATTTACCCAATTTTCTTTCTTATAATTACAAAAAGTACAAACAATATCCAGAACTCTGATCTTCGCAAAAATCATCCGCAAGTATAGAAATGCCGGTATTAAAGTCTTATACCTAGTGTTCTTTTGGAAGACTGCAAAAACCAAAGCTTGTTTAAACGTTTTTCTTTCAATCTATATCGTTGCTTCATCAATCATTTGTGCTGCCTTAGAAAATAAACGTTCAGATGGTGCTGAAGTTCCCACTATGGTCAAGTATTTGTAAGCATGTGTATAAATCTTAGGAAGCTGAATTTTCAGATCATTCCAAATATCCAATGGGTTCGCATTCAGTCTTCCAATTGGACTTCGCAAGTAAATGGACAGCTCGTCAGAAATATCATCGTCAGACTTCGCCGCTTTCCAGCTCTGGTGGATCGCACCACACAAAGAAAAATTATCTTCTGGTTTGTCAGAATGATCTGAAGAATCAGATTCCACTGTCTCATTATGTATTGTAGTTGTCATAAATGTATTGACTTTTGCCACAGTTGAAGAGCAAGCAATTGGGTCCGTAAAATGCATTTTTTGAACCTTGGATCTAATATCGTGGCTATAGCAAGGGGAGACACTGTCTCTATAAAACCCATTCTTTTGTCAATCTCTTTAAGAATCAGCGACTGCATTTCTTTGGCAAGAGATTTTTCGAGTTTAAGAGGTCTAATTTTTAATAGAAGGCAAAGGATTATTACCTTGCTGCTAGTACAATACTTATCACCTGACACTTCTTTGGTTGCAGCTTCGATCGGTCGCAGAACTTGTTAAACCAATGAAAGACTCGATAGTTCTGATGCAGTAAGCACGAATGATTATGTCATTAACGATGATGCGAAGCTCCAAAAATCTTTCGATCATATAATATGTATTATGCCATCTGGTCGGGACCTCTTGAATCAATTTAATTTCTTTCTGGGATGATTTACGTAATTCGTTACTGGCTATATTGCTTTGTTTAAACCATGTCACAATATCTTTGAATTTGGTTATCAAATTTTGTGCCACTAAATTCAAAGTGTGGACATGAAATATGTTTTTTGCTAAAATCCAAATCAACAGCCTTTACCATGTTGGCTGTGTTGTCTGTCACTACGGCCGAAACTTTATCTCTATCAATACCCCATTCAGTACAGGTTTTTAGCAGCATTTCAGCAATATGTTCTGAAGAATGACGTTCATCTGACTCCAAGAGTAATTGAAAATAGTTCATTACCGACACCGAAGTGTGCTGTTATTCATAAAAAAAAAAAATTCTCATGCTCATTGTTTCAGACCACATATCAGTGGTTAGAGTAAGGTTTTCAATAGTTGACAAATTTTTTTTTTGAAAACTGTTGATAATGCTGCGTATCTATCATCAATTTACGAAAAAGTTTAAAGTTACTCTCGGCAGTAAGGCGAACTGGAGCGATTCCACACTTGACCAACTGCTGAGAGGTAGCACTATTCAGTGGTACACTGACGGCTCGAAAACACCAGAAGGAATTGGCGCTGGCATTGCGGGACCGCACACCAAGCTTTCCATTCCCATGGGCAGTTTTCCAAGCATTTTTCAGGCAGAAGTATTTGCCATAAGTCAGTGCGCAGTAATAAATCTCCAACGCAACTATCGGAATAAGAGTATCGCAATACTCAGCGATAGCCAAGCGGCGCTAAAAGCGATATCGGCCTATGAGATACGATCGCTATTAGTGGAGGAGTGTGTAGGAAGGCTTAACCGCCTAGCAGCTTGCAACCGTGTACACCTGATCTGGGTGCCGGGGCATAAAGGGGTAGCCGGCAACGAGCTGGCAGACGAACTTGCCCGCTCTGCTGCGACTACAAGAATGATGGGGCCAGAACCATACATTGCGGTAGGGCCCCATACAATAAAGGAACTGCTCCGCACGGAGGAGAGATCGAGCAGAGACAGTCACTGGCAACAGACAGCAGGGATGCGTCAGGCCAAACTGCTACTGGGAGGGTTCAACCTAGCCAGGTTCAGAGCAATTATTAACCTCCCCAGAGACAAACTCCGTCTCCTTGTCGCGCTCTACACTGGGCACTGCAGGCTCAAGAAGCACCTATCAAACATGGGCTTAGCTTCTTGTGGCAACTGCCGGTTCTGCGACATGGGACCGGAAACACCAGAACACCTAATCCTAGATTGCACCGCGATTTGTAGACGCAGGTTCAAGGCCCTCGGTTCCATTTTTGTGACCAGGGATCACATTGCCTCAATAGCACCCAGCAAGTATCTGGAGTTTTTCAGGGTGCTGGGACTTTGGGAATGCATGTGATGGAGGAGAGGGCACAATAGACCCTAGGTCGCAGTGCATACCTCATTTTCAAATCTAATCTAAATCTATCATCAACCCATCGAGTCAATGTCGTCTTACTAGGAAGTTTATAATGCGGCACAATAACTTTCATCAAATTACGAAACTTTCATTTTCGACAAATGTAAATGGTTGATTATCTTTACATATCATATAAATTAAGGCATTTTTTATTTTCAATGTTTTATCACCACTTGCCGAAAACGCATAAATTTCTTCAAAACTTGACATTATAGACTTTTGACGTTTTGGCGTTGAAGGAACAGATTCAGCTTCTTTAGTCAATTCAATTCCAGCAGAAGAGCTCGTTGACGGTTGTAAAGCAGCAACTTTAAGGCCTGATTGTGTACTTTTATGTAAAAATTTAATTTATTGATTTCAGCCAAATCATTCGACAAATTGTTTGTGTCGAAAAATTGTTTGTCAATTCCCACAACCACTGGTTCTTCGTTACCGGAATTGACCCGGATTTTATCCGGCCAAGGGCTGTTATTTCGCCGATCTAACCCTGTTTGGATCGGTAAGTGTTAGTTTAAGTTTGTCGTCAATAGAGCAACACCTAGCAGCACCGTATCTTCTTGACACGTGCTGGCATCGAGTCCAACCCGGGCCGCAAAGAATTCCTTTGCTGCATATGCGCTAAAAGGCTCCATCCAAATTCCACCTCGATTAGGTGCAATACATGCAATGGATGGAGCCATCTTAAGGCCATACTGCCAACGCAATACTGCGACACCAGCCTCAACGGCTGTGCAATCTGCACCATGTTCCCGCACTGCGCCGCCACTCCAGTCGCCAAACGCGACTCTTAAAATTCAACTGCAACGGACTCCAGAGTAAGACCGAGGAGATAGTTGCATTCATTAGCCGGGAATGCGTATCGATAACTGCGGTCCAAAAAACCGAGTTAAGCTGCCGCTCAGATCTTCTGAGTTGTGTAGGTTTCAACGTTTTGCGTAAGGATCGCGAGCAAGATAATGGTGTAGGCCTAGCCTTCATACTGCACAACACCGTGCAATATCGTTTAATTGATGATGACATCGATCGCATGGACACTGCCCTTGAATGTCAGGGTATAGCTGTCCGGTCAGGCGATGTCGAGCTCGAGATATTCAATATATACATCGCCCCAGTTACATGTTGCCCAACAGGATATCACCCGAACATAGGTGTGCTGCTTCGTGGTGAAAATCGCTTGGTGCTAGGTGACTTTAAGGCGCACCACGATCTTTGGCACTCCTGCCTGTCAAATGATCGTAGGGGGATGGATCTGCCGGAACAGATAAACGATTCGACATTCTTCACAATGAATGACGAAGCCCGCACCAGAATTATGGGCACCTGTAATAGCTCGCCAGATATTACCATCGCTAGCGGTGGTCTGATAAATAGTATAACCTGGCGACCTATGCTAACTCTCGCATTAGACCATCTGCCCATAATTATCTCGATCGAGAAACCTCCTGACTTTATTTCTGTGGACAACCGCATTTATGTTAACTTTAACAAAGCTAACTGGGTCGGTTTTACAGAATTTACTGAGAGCACCTTCAACGCACTACCCATTCCTACGGACGTCATCGTTGGCGAGCGTCAATTCGGCAAGGTGATCGCTGCTGCTACTGCTCGCTTCATACCGGCTGGAAGAATCGCGGAACTCCGCCCTAATTTCCCAGCCGAAGCAGCTGTACTAGCAAACGAGCGCGACACTTTACGCCATGCCGATCCCTGTGATCCCCGAATAAGGGATCTCAATTTGGAGATTCGGCAAATGGTAAATCATCATAAGCGGACAAAATGGATAGAGCACCTGAAGTCCTGCAACTTCTCCACCGGTGTGAATAAGCTTTGGACTACTGTCAAGGCCCTGTCAAATCCGAGAAGACATGACGATCGGGTTGAAATTCAATTCGATGGCCATGCCTCCTCGGACCCGAAGAAGTGCGCGAGCTATTTCAGCCGACAATTTACACTGCACCCTTCGACTGACAAGATAGGACACGCAGAAGAAGAAGCTACAGACCTGTCAGAACACTGCACTCCAAACTATCACGGGATGCCTCTTGATGTCTCCAATCGAACACCTACATAGTGAGGCCCGTATGCTTCCGGTTAAGGAACACAACGAACTCCTCTCCAAGCAGTTTCTACTGGGGTGTTTTCGTACAAACAACCCTTGTAGTCGCCTGACTATAGCGGAGCCGCCTCCTAGGAACATCAAGAGGTCTTGCCTTGACTACGTCGACGACATTAGACAGTACGCCGACCGGACTTCGGACGCAACGAACTTCAGACAGGCACTGACCGCCATTCACAGTGGAGCCATCAACACCTTCACAGACTCCCTTTCAGTGAATGGCGTAATAGGAGTCAAACCACTACCCATAGCAGACATAGAGCTCGAGTTGCCTCGCGAAACCAGAGTGACCCTCGCGCAACTTCGTTCTAGATACTGTAGCAGGTTAAACTCCTACTTATCCAGAATAGACCCCGACATACTAAACACATGTTCTGCGTGCAATGAGTCTCCGCATGACACTAACCACCTCTTTGCATGCCCAACAAACCCCACCCATCTAACACCCTTCTCCCTATGGTCCGACCCCGTCGAAACAGCTCGTTTCCTGGGCCTCCCGTTAGATGACCTCGACGACAACGAAACTGGAATTTATCACCCAAACGGGGACTAGGTAACCGTTACAACAAGAACAACAACTGACAAGGCCAAACGACGTGTTACCCGACGGCTGCGCAAAATGCCAAAAGACTGCGCACCACTCACTTTCACCGATGGGGAGGTTCAGAGTGTCATCAAAAAGGCGAAATCGTCTAAATCTATTGGCCCTGACGGAATAAGCATGCTGATGCTAAAACACCGAGGCCCAACGGGAGTAAATTATCTCACCAAGGTCCTCAACCTGTCGATATCCACTCTTCAAATACCCGATGTGTGGAAAGTCGGAAGAGTGGTCCCACTACTGAAACCTGGGAAACCCGCCAACAAAGGGGAGTCTTATCTCCCGATAATTCTCCTTTCTCCAGTAGTGAAGACACTTGAGGCCTTGTTACTCCCGTCATTCACTCACCACCTGAGCCTAGCAGATCATCAGCATGGCTTCCGAAAAGTGCACAGTACCACCACAACACTTAGCGTCATAAACGCCCAGATAGTTCATGGCCTGAACCAGAAGCCACCCTGCGAGAGGACGATCCTCGTAGCGTTGGACTTGTGAAAAGCTTTTGACACAGTCAATCACACAACGCTACTTGAGGACCTAGAACAATCAATGCTCCCTCCAGGGCTGAAGCGGTAGACTATGAACTACCTGAGTGGTCGGCATTCATCCGTACTGTTTCGAGGTCAAAACTCCAAACTTAGGAAAATTAAACAGGGGGTTCCGCAGGGCGGTGTCCTCTCCCCGCTACTGTTTAATTTCTATATTTCAAAACTCCCCCAGCCACCAGCGGGAATTTCAATGACCTCGTACGCAGATGACTGTACGATATTGACGTCGGGAAATGGAATCGATGGCATGTGTTCAAAAGTAAACAGCTACCTCTCCGATCTTTCTCGCTTCTTCTCTGCAAGGAACCTAACACTCTCTCCCACTAAATCCACAGCGACTATCTTCACAAATTGGACGAAGGAGCACAGACTGGACCTGAACATTTCAGTCAATGGCACAAAAATTCCGACAGTCAATAACCCTAAAATTTTAGGCGTCACTTTGGACAGTCTGTGCTCTTTCACTCCTCCCACGACCGCGATAACTGCCAAAGTACAGAGCCGCAACAAAATCCTCAAGTCGCTTGCCGGCAGCTCTTGGGGAAAAGACAAAGAAACGTTATTGGCAACATACAAAGCAATCGGCCGGCCGGTCCTAAATCACGCAGCCCAAATATGGTTGCCTGGATGCAGTGACACGCAGAAGAAGAAGCTTCAGACCTGTCAGAACACTGCACTCCGGACTATCACGGGATGCCTCTTGATGTCTCCAATAGAACATCTACATAGTGAGGCCCGTATGCTTCCGGTTAAGGAACACAACGAACTCCTCTCCAAGCAGTTTCTACTGGGGTGTTTTCGTAGAAACCACCTCTGTAGTTGCCTGCCTGTAGCGGAGCCGCCTCCTAGGAACATCAAGAGGTCTTTCCTTGATTACGTCGACGACATTAGACAGTACGCCGACCGTACTTTGAACTTCAGACAGGCACTGACCGCCATTCACAGTGGAGCCATTAACACCTTCACAGACTCCCTCTTAGTGAATGGCGTAATAGGAGTCAAACCACCACCCATAGCAGACGTAGAGCTCGAGTTGCCTCGCGAAACCAGAGTGACCCTCGCGCATCTTCGTTCTAGATACTGTAGCAGGTTAAACTCCTACTTATCCAGAATAGACCCCGACGTGCAATGAGTCTCCGCATGACACTAACCACCTCTTTGCATGCCCAACAAAGCCCACTCATCTAACACCCTTCTCCCTATGGTCCGGCCCGTCGAAACAGCTCGTTTCCTGGGCCTCCCGTTAGATGACCTCGACGACAACGAATCTGGAATTTATCACCCAAACGGGGACTAGGTAACCGTTACAACAACAACCAAACTATCACTTATCATCCATGCGGGGACTAGATAACCGTTACAACAACAATAACAAGGAAAAAACAAAGAAACATTGTTGGCAACATATACGACAATCAGCCAGCCGGTCATAAACTACGCAGCACAGAATTCTGCCGCTACAACAACAACGTGCAGCACCGATATAGTCGCATAGATGCAGTGAAAGACACCCAAAGAAGCTTGTCGGGTCAGAACACCCCCCAGTACATTCTTGCACTAACCGCCATTCACCGAGGAGCCATTAACACCTTCAAAGATTACAATCCGCCCATGTGCAATACTCAGAGTTCTAAGTGACACGTGTACCAAGTTTTATTAATGATATTCAAATTGTGTCCAGTTATCTTTTAGATGTATGGAGAAACAGACATCTGAAATTTAGTTCGTCCGTCTTTTTTTACATATAATTTATTGACCGCATAATTAGAAACTATTTAGTTTTAATAATTTTGATTTCTGGGCATTAATTATTAGTTTTAATTTAATTTTTTTTTCGCAAATATTTCAATGCAATAAACGGACGGACTTATACCATAAATATATATCGGGGAATCTATTCATCTTGTCACTCGATATACACAACCTTATTTATTATTATATCTCCACTAGTTTTAGTTGGTACAAAAATTTGTCAAATTAACTTAATTATTGTTCTCGACTGCAAGTCATAATTTATCAATAATTCTTCTGCCAACTATAATGATACATTCTAAAAGAAATAATATTTATAGTTACAAACCTTTGTTTTATATTGATGCCACCTTCAATCGGAAATGGCATGCTATTTGTCAATTGTGACAAAGAATTTTCTGATGTTACGGTCAGCAAAGGAACTGGAAAGTTATTTATATCGATCGATGAATGTGAATTCGAGAGTAAATTATTATCCATATTTACACAACCATTGTAGCTCAAGGTGAATCTCTTGTTACGATAAAAATTTTTTTCATCCAAGATTTGAACCTCACTTAGATAAAGAAATATCTGATGGATATTTTCAAGTGTCAAACTCATATTACAGCGCAGTCCTATAATATCGTAACAAAGCTGAGCGATATTTTGATTTAGCAAAAATATTCCGTATTTTACTGCCTTCGATGGTATAATAGAGCGATTATAAAGAGGAAATCTAAGAATGAAATGTAAATAAGCTATATAAGAAAATTATGTAAGTTACTACCTACTCTGAACACGTAAACGGAATCTCTTTTATGATATCAATTATTCGGGAGCGGGAACCTTGATGTATTATTGCATTTCTAAAATCGAAATATCAAAGTTTATTGAAATATTGTAGTTACAAATTTAAAAAATGAAAGAGGGTAAAACATAAATGAAAACATTTTATTTTTTGCTATAACTTTTTAAACGATCATTTTTTTGCTAGTAATCTTCGATGTAATTTACCTTAAAGGGCGGTTGAATATAAAAGCAATCATCTGCACTAAATGAGCAATGTATCCCAGTGAAACACTCAAAGTAATAGGTAATATATTATCCGAACTGCTTGTATTATGTGACTTAGTATCATTAATCAATACGTCTATACTTGGAAATGGTACGTTGTTGATAGTATTGAAACCATTTGTTTTTGTTTCTATCGGATAAATTTCACGTAATCCCACACACAATGCTGTCATTCTCCGTTCTATATTTTGTATGATATCCACCTTTTTTAGTGTAAGAAAATATATCTCCTGGTATTGCTCTACCAAATTTTTTTTTTCGCCTTGCAACTGTTGATTACGAGATTGAATAGAAAGTTGAAGCCGATGGCGGATTTCATTTAAAAGGCTTAAACGGTTTGTTTTTTGACTTAAACGAAGTGAAAAACTTCTTTGCTCAGATTGGAGGAGACGTTGTTTCAATCGCAAGGATTCTATTTGTTTCTTCAATTTATGAGCACAAAATAAAGTTTTTGGACTCATTTGACGTTGCTCGGAAAATAACTCACTTAATGCTCGACCCATGGTCGTTCTTTGAGAATTCCTTGTGAATGAGTTTTTAAATGAGTTTAGTGGAATGGAAAGTTGTTCCTTTGTGATACACAGCATACATCTCCGTTGAATTTCAATAGTAAGATCTTCGCTTTCTCTTACTTTTTGTATACATCTTCGTTGTATTTGCTGTAGTTTCAAAAGCTGTTGCAAACTATACCCATTACGTACGTCATCCCTTTTATAGTACATAATTATATAACGTGCAGTCACATGGTGTCTGTAAAAATCTGCAGTTTCTTCTTCAATATTATTTGTATTTGATGACTTTAATCGACTTTCAGCGTAATGTGGAAACACTTCATTCTGAAGTTGGAAATTGTCACTTACTGTTATGTCCGAATTTATATGTTTTGCTGAGGTAAAGCATCCTCCGTTTATATAGAAAAGCAAAGAGTTTTCCTTTAACTTTAAACAGTATTGTTCACTTAATGGCGTTAGACCAGAAAGATATATTCCCCAAGTAAAAAGAAGTTTATATTGCGGAATTTTTTCCTTATCATCGTGGGCACACCTTCCTTCATTTGACAAGGCACTGCAAACATAGACACATTTTCATAAAAGTTTGCTAAACATACATAGATATAAATTACCTTAATGGCTTCGTATTTGCATTAGCAATTTGTTGAACGTAATCGTTATCCAGTAAATTAATTATAAAGTGTGCCCACACTTTGACACAAACACATTGGTCATTGGCCTTAAATATTTTAGGACATATAATTTCTGCCCAATTTTGATCCTGTCGATGGGGCAAACATTCGCTTGTATAAAAAGCATCTTTTTCGACAGTTTCATGCAGTGTGTAATATATTAAAGCGCCTGACTCCTCGCATTTTATATTTTTACCTTCTATTCTAATAAGGTTTCGCAAACGAAGCTGCTGAGTAGATAGTGGGAGCCAAGTACGGCACCTGGGTCGAGTTCTCATATTATTATCTCCAATTTATTTTATTAATATTGTTTTTAATGCTGCACAATAATTACATTTCTAAAATAAAGTTTATATATCCCCTGGTATGATGATTTCATCCATGATAAGGGAGTAGCGAAATTCCCATTCACAATAGTTTCGTCACCTCTGAGGCGTACGTTCACAATAAAACCAACATGGCGCCCACCGTGAGTTAGGGTGGTGAGGGGTTATAACGGGTTGCGCGTTGCAGAAAACGCCTTTATAAATATTTTAAATTTTGGATATTAATTGATGTTAAAGCTAACAATATATGATATTATACCATGTTGATATAGGTTAATATGCGGCATATTTTTGAGCATATTAAGTAACTTATTAATAGACAAACTTAAATATAATTTTACTATGAGTGGAGGGGAAGAAATAACTATTGTAACAGAATTTGATATTAGAAGTAATAATAATTGATATAATCAAAAAAGCAATACCGATCATTGTCATACAAGTAATAATAATTCATATAAACAATTAAGTAAAATCTATCATTGTACTTATGTCAAAAAAATAGTTACTTTGACGATGTTTTTTCTAATTTAAGTATAGATTTATTTAATCACAAATTTTATTTACGTTTTATAATTTCTTTTATCAATTTTTCAGCATTTAGCGTTGGATATATGTACAATATTTTATTACCACTCTTGACATAAAAACTTACCATATTATTATATAGTTCTTAGTTTAGTTTTTAAATATATTGACTTGTAAAATAAATTATTTGTTGAAGTTGCAATATCTTTATAGTATTTACGCTAGGCATACAAGGTAGCTGTCGCTGTATTTCAGTATGTAACGATTATGATATGTACAATATTTTACATATAACTCTTTACATAAATAAATTACCATATTATTATATAGTTCTAAGTTTAGTTTTTAAACATATAGAATCCTAAATAAATTATTTGTAGAAGTTGCATCTTTATGGTATAAAATACGGTAGATATATTTCTTTTTAAAAAGTAATTTAAAATTAGCTTACGCAACACTGTTACGCAATGCTCAATAGCAATTTTTCTTTATTTTTTATTTATTTATTATATATAATTTTGTTATTTAGTTTTAAGGTATATGGGTGAAAATAGGCATCCTGGGGAACCGAACACCAAAAAAAATCAGTAACGCGCCTAGTTGCATACCTCTTGGTGGTGTGGAAAATGCAAATAGAGGTGTTGCAAATGGTGAATTTGCCCATGATTCTAACTTTTGTTGGTGGTGAGCACTGTAACACCGGCCACATATTAGCTTTAAAAACAATTAGATGCACACTAAAACATTTACTTTGATAAAAGCAATTTGATCGTAGGAGTATGGTAATTTTGTATCATTTACAACGTAATATTTCTTTCTCTTCACTGGAACATATTTTTTGCAATTTCACTTTCCAAATCGTTCTCAATCCAAATTTAAATCACTATGTACGCAATCTAAAGCATCAGGGCGTCTATTAATAATATTACATGTAATGTAAATTTCATCCCAAAGACACCAAAACTTTTTATAAAATCCTTCTAAACCAAAATGTACATTATGGGCGGGTTAAATAAGTTTATTATTTTCTACAGGTTTCCTGGAAAAAAATAATTTTAGTTATTATTTATTATTACTTTATATGCACTAATATACACCTGCTTATTGATAAAAATTCTTGTGTGAACAGTTCTATCAGGAGCAATATTAAATATTCACTATTTTACGAAGATTGTTAAATTTATAAACCTTGCCCTTTCGTTCTATAAGTATATTCTGCATCCCGTTATTTGACATGGTTGCTTAATTGCACCTTACATATTACTTAATTTACCACAGTTTAAAAAAGGCATAAATATACATATATCGTAATTATTCTAGAATTTGACAATAATAGCAGCTCCTTTAAGAACATATATTAAAATAAACTGATTTTATTTCGAAAGCATATTAAAGTTTTACTCATAACCAATTTTTTGGACAACTTTTTCATAAATTAAATGAAAATAGCAAGATGCAACCATTTTCCGGTTAAAAGTTGGCCATCTTGGCTGTCAATAGAAACTCAACCCCTAGCCGGACTTGACGTTTCTCCATTTATCCCTCTCAGCTGTAGCTTTGTTTACATCGATCAGCTGATTCTTTCTCTACTCCCCTCTACGATGATATATACTTCTTAACCCATCTATGAAAAAACATTTACTAAACAAATCAAAAGTCAATATACAAACCAGAGATAAAGGGACGCCCAACTTATTACAGTGTGAGAGCGATTCAAAGCGCGTTTATCCATTGTAGCCAGATCGGACAAAATAATAACTTTTGGGAATTTAAATTAAAATAACCAGCATTCATTAAGATTAGATATTATCATACATATATCCGTTAAACATATGAAGAGAGTATTTAAACCCGTTTTTGGGGTTTTGTAATATATTAAAACAATTGATTTTTGAACTTTCTAGCTCTCAATTAATAAATGTTTTGTATCATTTTCAATTGAAACTTAATAATACTAAGCATGGCATCACAAAGATTTCATCACATATATTTCAATTTCGCGTTTTCTTTCATTTTCACTGTTTTCCCATTTTCGTTAGTAATTTTTAACAGCAGCAACAAATCTCTCTGTTCACATATGTTTTTGTAGGATTTCCGTCTCATTTTTCCAATTTCCGTTTAGCAATTGCGCTCTCATTTCCAGTGAGAGATGAGTTGGGCTCAGTTTATCTCTCTAAAAGTAAAATTTTAACATTTGAAATTTAAAACAATCTTTGTCTTGATAATTAAATATTAACTAAAAGAAAAAACTTTGTTTTTCTAATTACAATACTAATAAGGCTATAAAAAAGCATTATTTTAAAGATTTGATATTATGTTAATTGGAAATTTTAGGCAACGTTTTAGCCCACTACTAGGCTATTTGCATTTGATATGCATACCTACTTATGTCTGCATGTTAATATTTGAATAAATATTATACTTTAAGGAAACAGTTTATATTCACTTACGAACTCTTTTTCCGTGAGGCCCATATTTTAGAGATCATGTTATTGATTTCAAGTTTATTAAAAATTTTTCTTTGCGTACTTTATGACATCTTAGTTTAAAATGTAAAAAGTAATGAAAGAGGGTTTTTTATATTTTCATTACAACCCGACGTACTATGTTCATATAGATATTCTAAAACGGACTATAATTTCCATTAAGACTCGCAGCTTATTCAATCTTTAGTCAATTGAAATGTTTTTTTTTAACTTTTATACAAAAATGTATCTACATTTAGATCTGCTAATTAACTACAAAAGTATTATTTTTACTTCTTACATAAATAATAAAAATGCAGAAGAAAACAAGAACTTTCCTTTTCAAAAGTATAATTCCTGTGTTGAAATAAATATATTTTTTAAATTACTTGTTATGTATATGGTGGTAATGCATATCTGTATTCATATTTTCAAATAGTCAAAATTTTACCTAGCTCTGGAGCTGGATAAAATTCTGACAATTATGTCAACAACCTATGGCACGGGTTGGCTCCCGCAAGCAAGTGCCCTGTAATCTCCATTTCACAAATAAGCAGAATTACGAGTAATGTTACCGTTAGTGGATGATGTAGACGCGCATACTGACTGTGGATTCGGCCGCATCACATTCCATAATTCGATCTGATTTGGGTAATAAAAAAGTAAGACCATTAGCTGGGGCAAAGGTGCGTACTGCAACTGGAGAAGATATCCAAGTTCTCGGAAAAGTAACGTGCGAAATCATAATAAGAAAGGCAGCCGTGTTACACAATTTTATGATGAGAGATAACGTCGACGAGGTCATAATTGGAGTAGACTTTCTAACGAATCAAGGAATCAAAATTGAGATGGAGAACAGGATTATGATCTATACAAATATGTAAGTGCCATTTATGTTCAGTTATGAGAATAAGTACAACGTTAGATGAGTGATAACAACAGAGAGGCAGTACAATCTTCGATGAATACCTTAAGAGGTTTTCCAACGTATAGCTAGCGCTGATCTAAAGCTGAGCTCAAACAAGTGCTCCCTTTTCAAAAAGGAAGTGAGCTACTTAGGACAATAAGTGACAACGGAGGACGTTTGCACAGCTAAAGAACAGATAGTGGCAGTAAAAGACTAGCCGATTCCTAAAAATTTACATGAGTTTCGGAGTTTCCTTGGACTGTGTTCTTATTATCGACGATTCGTTCCAAATTTAGACAGCGTAGCTAGTAGCCTCCATGAAGTCACAAAGAAGAATAGAGTTTTTGAATGGAATAGTGGGTTGGAATAATAATAATAGGAAGTGGGTTGCTAAACTCTAAAGAAACGGTTAAGTACTGCGCCAATGTTAGCATACCCGGTCCCACACAATAAGAAAGCCAGAGAAAAATTATTGTTGGTGAAGTGCATCAAACATTTTCATAAGTACCTTTATGGCCAGCGATTTCGGGTGAGGACAGATCATGCAGCATTAAAATGGCTTCTAAAATTCTGGACCCAGAACGAAAGTTGACGGTGGATTGAGAGACTCCAATGTTACGACTTTTCTATAAAACATCCCAAAGGTAGTAGTCATGGAAATGTCTATGCCATGACCCGCCGTCCCTGTAATTTGGAATGCCAACATTGCTCAAAGGCGGAGACTAAAGAAGACATTATCGATGTATGACTATAACATCAGACTGGGATCCGGAGGAGCTATGTAAATGTCAGAAAGAAGGATTGGAGATGAATAAACGTCCAACGAGCTTCAAAAAGCCTAGTCGCAAAGGCTTACTGGGCACAAACAAATAGTTAAAGATAGTGTCTGACTTCTTGCCTCGCGTATGGGAAAGCACAGAAGGGCAAAGCTCCCGAGCTCTGATGATTGTTCCGAAAGTAAGAATTCCAGAAGTTTTCAATGAGATGCACAACGGTCCAAGTGGAAGACACATAGGTGTCACTAAAACCTTGGAGAAATTAAAATTTTATTTGGTTGGTTGTCGTCAACCATTTACGGAGCGGATCGCCAATTGTGTCGAGTGCAATGCGGCTAAAGGGCCAAGATCCAGGAGTCATGGTCAGATGAAGGTGTACAATTCAGGTGCGCCGTTTGAGCGAATTGGCATGGAGGTAGCTGGTCCAAACAAATTTTTTTTGTTCTCATGGACTATTTCAGCAAATGACAGAGGTATACGCAACTCCTAACTAAGAGGCAGGAACAGTAGCTGATGTATTCATCCTGAGCAAGGGAGAAATTTTGAATCAGCACTAATTCAGGAGAATTGTCAGAAACTTGGTATCCGGAAAACCCGTACAACTGCACTACATCCGCAGTCCGGTGGTATGGTAGAACGATTCAATCAAACATTAGAAGAATAATTGAGGAAAGTTGTGAACAAGTATCAAAAAGATTGGGATATTCATATATCTGTGTTCCTCCTGAGGGTTTTATTGAAGGCGATTGGGTATTATTATAGAACCCACAACGAAAGAAAGGGCTGTCTCCCAAATTACAGTACAATTGGGAAGGTCCATACCAGGCTTTTAAACGACCCAGCGATGTAGTGTATCGCATTCAGACTATTGGAAGACCAGAAAATTAAATGAACGTAGTTTATCTGGAACGACTTCCAGAAACGATCAGACTTTCGTCGAGGGCAGTTTGGCGAACACGAATGCCAGAACGAAACAGAATCGACGATAAACAGCTAGAACCAACTAGATAGCGAAATTCGTAGTTGCCGGGATGTTCGAGTGACGAATTTTCCAATTCTTTTGCAATCCGGCAGAAACACAGTTCTAGTTAGAGTATTCCCATGGAAGGAGCAATAAAGGTATAAGCAATAAGTTGTAAGCTCAAATAGCATTAGATTGGGACTTTTTTTTTTATAATCCAGTGATCGAACTCAAGCCTAAGTAAAATCGGATGGAATGTAAATTTGTATTACATAGGAAGTGAGCCTGGTTGTATTCCGATTTCGCCCGTTTTCGCACAGTATCACAGGAATAACAGGATAATTTGACCTATTGAATGTAATTGAAATAGGTTGAGCACGTCTGGAGATATGTGATTTAACCTAAAGATGGGCGCTGCCACGCCCCTTGTTCAATTTTGACATCGGCTTCTATAAAGCAACCTTGTGCTATAATGGATGTAAAATATAATGTATCTGAGGCATTTAGTTTTTGATTTGTCGCCCTTTAGGTAATTTTTAACAAAACCGTTATATGAGGATTAGACGGGGTTATCAACCGATTTCACCCATTTTCACACTTTCGTAAAAGCTGTTAAAGGATTTGTCTTGTGCAAATACAGTAAACCTATAAAGGGGCAGAATCATGCCCACCTTTCAGATATTTTCAATACACAGAAGCCGTTCCTTAGTGAGATGCGTTTTACGAAATAACAGTGGTCCGATTTCACCCATCTCCGAACTCAGCCTCCCAAGGAACACGTGTACAAAGTTTCGTGACGATATCTCAATTTTTCCTCAAGTTATTATTTATTCTCAGGTTACACGGACGGATGGACAAACAGGCAGTTAACCATAATTCTGCTTCGAAATTTGAATGCGCCAAAGTTGTTTAATGGCACGCGATTAGTCATAAAAAAATCATGGGCAACATTCTTGAAGCCTCTTTCTTGAGTGGAAAATTTCAAGGTGAAATTGTACTTTTGCTACGGATTCCAATGATTCCTTCAGATTTGCCGATACCATTTAAACGTTTACAATTTCACATCCGCTTGGCATTTGCGATGACTATTAATAAGGCACAAGGTCAAACAATGACGATTTGTGGATTAGATTTAGAAAATCCGTGCTTTTCTCACGGCCAATTATACGTTGCGTGCTCGAGTGTAGGAAAATCATTGAGTTTATTTGTTTATACCTCTCAAGGATTAACCAAAAATATTGTACATCCTATGGCAATGTGTAAGGGATCAAGCCACGAAGTATACCTCAAATACCCCCGTAGCACATCAGTCGCAAATTTTTTCTTTAGATATTGTGGGTAGTATTATTTGCGCAATTAATTTGTTAACAAATATACACATGTATGTGGCTATTTGAAAAATTAATTAATCATCGTTTGCTTCGTTGGAATACGAAGATTACGTTTGATGACTCCTTCCTAAAGTTCAGTCAATAAGTTTAATGAATTCGACATTTATCTGCTTCGCCCACTCGATACATTGTTCCAAAATTTTCTGTATGAAATTTTGTTCAACCGAATAGAAGCCGAAAGTGTTAAATATAAATGTTTATTTGAAAAGGCAAAAGCATTTAATTTAATGTAATTTACATTTGGAAAAGCCCAACTCAAGAATTTAATTCCAATCCTCATTGCAAAAGTATCCTCATCTTGCCTTAAGAATGACCAAATAAGAAAATCGTATTGGCTAAATGAGCCTACGTTGTCCCCGAAAACCATCCACAAACACAATCTACATAGCACATCACCGACACGCAACATTCATCACATCACCTCACGTAACATACACTTCATACAACGACACCACCATGAAGGATAACACAACACACCTGCCGATTACCCCACCAAACATCAACAAAACTATTAACTTAAGTGGCCGATCTCTTTTCGTATCGATCTAGCTAGATCTTCGTCATCTTTTTAGCACACACAAATTCAAAAGCAACTAAGGACAGGAATTGGAAAGAAACGCAGAAGCACACGTAGACGTACATACACGTAATTATATACACGCAATAACATATATACCCCAAAAGGCCTTGGTGGAAATCAAAGTGAGTCATTTCGATTCCTCTTCTTATATTTATGCAGTATACAATCCGCTTACACTTATATACCCTATATATGTACATAGGGTACAACCATACGAAAACCAATCGAAACATTTCGCATAAACACGGTTCGGTAAATAAAACGCGTATTATTTAATAAAATCATATTATATTATATAAAAAATACAAAATTGTGAACAATATATGTATATACATACATATTGGTTCAAACTAAATTTATGTTTTATAATCAAAGTCCACTTCGGCATATATCCCACAATACCTCTTAAAGCAAGCAAGCAGGATTGCGGATAAAACTTTTCACCACAAATAATTCGTGCATACTCGCACATAGGCCCAAAGTGCATTGATCTCTTCAACGAGCTCTCAACTGCGCAAGGACATAGATTATACTTACAAGTCCACGCATTAGGGTGTACCTACATACCCCTAATTACGGACATAAAAAAAAATTAATAAATAAAAAGTTGTCAACAAATTTTAAAGAAAATCAAATTAAAAATAAGGACGAGCCGGTATCTATAACAACTAAATCCAGGAATTTCAGTTCTTTAATTCGAATTAAAAACTCTAATTAACATAAAAGAATTTGCGGTTATACATATGTATATCTCTCCACGCTGCATATGACGCAATCATAGAATCTGACGACTCGGATCTACCGGAAAATTTCATTTCAAATCCTCGGCTTAAGCCAAATACGAAAACTGCTTAGACCAGCTTGAAGGAACTGAAGAAAGGATTGCGGATCAACTAAAACTAATTAAAGCAATTGCACCTACTCAGCGAGTAGAGCTGCCACGAGTACAAAGTCAAAAGACAAGTTCAGACATCTATCTCAAGTTGTCCGCATGTGATGCAGGAAATTCCATGGTGGTTACGAACAATGGCCGTCCTTCCAGGATATGTTTACAACCGTTTACATAAGCCACACAAGATTATCAAATGCACAAATATTGTATCACCTCCGATACAAAACAAAAGGTCAAGCAGGGGTAACAGTAACCCAGTTCGCATTAAATGACAATAATTTCAATTTGGCTTGGGAAGCTCTTAAATCAAAAGTACGAAATCGAAAGAATATTGGTCGATAAACAAATATCGATATTAATAAACTTGCCAAAAATTCAAAAGGAACTGTTCAAATTGTTTGTCGGTTTTATCGACACAGAATACTCCCACAGACAGCTGGGAGCCCATACTGGTAAACATATGCACTGCCGCATTACAAGAAAAATCATTACTTCTATGAGAGCAATCGATCTCACCACGAAAAATATGCCCCACGTGGCAACAAATGAAAGATTTCCTAACGTCCCAATCCGAAATAGCAGAAAGTGTAGACAAGAAAATAGTCAGAACGCAAACCGTTCAACACGATCTAAATTTAAGCTTCAATAGACCCCAAGCCAGTAGCAACAACAATTTAAATAGAAGCTTTTTTAAAAATTAATTGCTCACATCCGAACAATATAAACAAATGTCATGCGCACTGTGTACAGGGCATAAGCCCAAAACTTGCGAGAGATTCTAAAAATTTAGTATTATCGACCGAAACAATTTTGTAAAAACAGATAGACTTTTTACAAACTACCTGTCACAAGCGCATATACTTAAAGAGTGCGAAAGCAAATTTAATTGCGTTTATTGTCGTAAACGACATCATTCAATGCATCATTACAGCGCATTTTCCTGCTCATTGGGGTTGTTTTCAATTGTATATCCATGTGCCTGTGTATGTGTTCGCATGTTATCTATTTTATGTGTTATGTAACATGGGTTTCTTATTTGTGTGTTCAAGTGCACATATTTATGGTGCATAAATGTATATATGTGGCGACACCCACATTAAACATATCTTTAAATTTATTTAATTCATGCATTCACAGGTTAATATTAAGTTCATTTATATTAGTACAACTAAGGGTTAAGTTATCCTACATTCTACTTTATATTGTTATCCTAAGAGTTACACTACTGCTATCTCTCTTACATACATTAATTAAGCTATCATAATAATGCATTACATATTGAGAGCATCATCACCTGATGCTGATCACCGTTACCTAAATACGCATATAAGATATTAAATCCTAAGCTAAGCATGTCAGTTGGATTTTGGCTATCACGTTGCCCAGACGTGTATTAAATAAACCAAAATACCACAATTGGTGACCCCGACTTGGACTTTAGCGGTCATCTGGGATCAACGGTGGAATTTACAGCAAGCACCCCGTTACCAATAACGGCCACACTACTGGAGGTGACATAACGCTAAAGTCACACCACGTAACCATCATCTGGCAGCGTTTTGCATTATCAGTGCAAACATTTCGTAACTATTATTCGTTTTATCTATATATATTAATTAAAAATTATCCGAAATGCCTGCCGACGATGACACACCACGCCTACCGAAAGCTTCCATATTCCTGGGAAACAATTCAAGCCCTGCGACAATACGTGTTCCAAACTTCAACCAAGACAGGCCAGCCCTCTGGTTCGCACAACTAGAATCACAGTTTCGCAATCACAACGTCACGACCGAAGTGGACAAATTTCACCACACAATCCCGTTGATTGACACGCGCATAGCTGCCGACACTGAGGACATTATTTTAAATCCTCCAACCGATAAGCCATATCAACGTTTAAAGACCGCACTAATTGCTTGCTGCTCAAAGTCGAGAGAAGCAAAAATCCTACAACTTCTGGACGGTGAGTGTCTCGTCGACAGGACGCCCCCCCCAACATCTTCGACACCATCAAAGTCTAGTTTCAGACATAGACGAGGAAGTGTTAAAAGCAAGGTGGCTCTCACATCTCCCCGACCAAATGCGAGCATGCTTGGTTACACAACGCAGGGCCGAGCTACAAACATTAAGCGAAGCCGCGGATCGTTTACACGACGTTCTTAGGCCTTCTCAAGGGCATCACATAGCAGCAACATCGCTCACAAAAATTCAAGGCACCAACCCTACAGACGTAGAGCAGCAACTCGCTAACATCATGAAATATCTTCAGAAGATTTTGGACACCCATCAAACCACTGGACGAAAACGTTTTCGTTCACATAATATCAACAGAAGCAGATCGGTTTCTCCTACCTTGTCAACCAGCAACACCTGCTGGTACCACAAAAAGTTTGTCATCCTGGCTCAAAAATGCACACCTGGTTGCAAACAAGCGGGAAACGAACCAGAGAGACGTTAGCGGCGGAAAGCGCCTCTCTTCCGAAGTTTCAGTTTACCCTCACAGACGAGCAACAAATACGAAGATGGCGACCGGCTACCAACTCATCGCAGGTAACGGAACACCCGTTAATACTTACGGTGTCGTAACAATCGTCTTAAACATCAGTCTTCGCAGAGCGGTAACATGGCGCTTCATACTGGCAGATGTTTCGAATCCAATCATTGGCGCCGATTTACTCTCACACTTCGGCATCCTCGTCGATCTCAAAAATCAACGACTCATCGATGAAACCACTCGACTATGCACCTCAGGCACAACCAGAAGCGTGACTGTACAGTCGATCAACTTCCAACAGCCGAATCAATCATCTGGGTTTTGGCAATTGCTTGCCGAATACCCTAAGATTACACGTCCCGATGGTGAACCCAAACAAATTTCGCACACAACGCAGCATCACATAAAGACAACTCCTGGCGTTCCAGTCAGCAGTCCCCGAACGACTAAAAATCGCGAAAGCTGAGTTTCAAAAGATGATCAACCTGGGTATTGCAAGACCATCAGACAGCCCATGGTCATCACCTCTACATCTCGCGCCCAAAAAGAGTGGCGAATGGCGCCCATGCGGCGATTACCGTCGTCTCAACGAACGTACCATACCAGATCGGTACCCAGTTCGATGCTTAGAAGATTTTACCGTAAATTTACACGGAACATCATGCTATTCAACCATCGACCTAATCCGTGCTTTCAACCAAATTCCAGTAGCTGAGGAAGACGTTTATAAAACGGCTATAATCACACCGTTTGGTCTCTTCGAGTTCCCATTTATGACGTTCGGACTCCGAAACGCAGCTCAGACCTTTCAACGCTTCATCGATGAGGTAACTCGAGATCTACCTATCATTTTCGCATACATCGATGTTCTACTGCTCGCATCTGCCAATGAAACAGAGCACAAAGAACATTTGCGTATCGTCTTTCAGTGCCTTCAGCACTATGGCTTAGTCATCAACACAACAAAAACATGCCTAGGTCTCAAAGAAATCGAATTTCTAGGACATCCCATTTCCGTCCATGGAACAAAACCACTTGCGGAACGAGTCAAAGTCATCATCGACTACCCTCGTCCTTCAACAATCACCAAGCTACGCAACTTCATTGGTACAATCAATTTCTACCGCAAACTTATTAAGCACGCAGCAAACTTACTCGCACCACTTAACAAGCTACTCGAAGGGCCTAAAATCAATGGAAAAGCTCCAATAAATTGGACCACATCGCTTGAAAACGCATTTTAAAACTGCAAGAAAGCTCTCGTTAACGCAACACTCTTGGCACACCCGGACAACAACGCCGAGTGAGCCATCTTTTCAGACGCATCCGAATATGGAATTGGTGCCGCTCTTCAGCAACGCATTGGCCAACATTGACAACTACTCGCTTTCTTTAGCCGCAAACTTGCGCCATCTGTTCAAAAACGATCAACCTACGATCGTGAACTCAATGCCATTTACGAAGCAGTTCAATATTTTCGACACATGTTCGAGGGACGACACATCGCAATCTACACAGATCACAAACCCTTGATGCACGCATTCAAACAGAAGCCCGAACGCGCTTCACCATGGCAATTTCGACGACTCGATTTTATCGGTCAGTTTACCACCGACATACGGCACATATCCGGTTCAAAAAATATCGTTGCAGACGCCTTATCTCGAGTCGATGCCATTTTCATAGCAGTTCCATCCGAAGAACTTGCGTGTGCTCAAACCAACGATACAGAACTTCAACAACTGCTCCGCAACTCTAACACACCACCACAGTTACGCAAAATCAATAGTAACACCACGGACATTTCTATATACTGCGACATATCCACAGGTACAGCACGTCCGTTCGTTCCACAACAACTAAGACGGCGAATCTTCGAGACTCTTCATTCAGTCGCACACCCAGGTCGTCGAGCTACAAGACGCCTCATCACAAAAAGATACGTTTGGCCATCAATCAACAAGGATTGCATTACATGGAAGCATGCATTCAATGTCAACGCAATAAAATTTCACGCCATACGATTTCGCCCATCGCAACATTCCAAACAACCTTCGCGTCGATTTGAACACATTCATATAGACTTGGTGACACTCCCGCTTTCAAAAGGACACACCAAATGTCTTACAATAATTGACCGATTCACACGCTATCCAGCAGCCGCACCACTTATTGACGGCACAGTCGACAGAGTAGCACATGCACTCATGCAAACTTGGATATCCTACTTTGGAGTTCCATTTCGAATAACAACCGACCTTGGAGGACAATTCGAGTCACACCTTTTCAGAAAACTCGCTGATCTCCTCGGTTTCAAACATCAACGAACAACCAGTTACCACCCACAATCAAACGGACTTATCGAACGCTTTCACCGACAGCTCAAATCATCTCTTCTCTGCCACAACGACAGTTGGTACGATGTACTCCCTGCAGTTCTCTTAGGACTACGAGCTGCATTTAAAGAAGACGTCCAAGCCACACCAGCAGAAATAGTTTTTGGTGAGTCAGTCCGACTCCCAGGTGAATTTTTAACACCATCAAATAAAACAATTTAAGCAACTGAACTCGTCAAAACGCTAAGAAAAGCATTTCAAAATCTAACGCCTACGCCGGCTTCTCGACATAACCGAGAGAAAATCTTTATTTCAAAGGACCTCGCAAATTCAACACACGTTTTTATTCGAAACGACAAAGTCAAACAATCATTTTCATCACCATACGACGAACCTTTCCCAGTCATTGAGCGTTACGAAAAATACTACAAAGTACTACTATATGGAAAACCTGCACACATATCTATCGATCGGCTAAAACCAGCTTATCTATGTACTGACGATATTGAACACCTACCATCTGGATACAACTTATGCAATACAACTACCGGCGACACTAATCCTGATCCTTCTACTATAATACATAGAAGTCAAAAAAGAGTGCGCTTCAAAATTTCTGCATAATACAAAAAAAATCATACTATCATGTTCCTTTTTCCCAGCAGGGGAGATATGTGGCGACACCCACATTAAACATATCTTTAAATTTATTTAATTCATGTATTCACAGGTTAATATTAAGTTCATTTATATTAGTACAACTAAGGGTTAAGTTATCCTACATTCTACTTTACATTGTTATCCTAAGAGTTACACTACTGCTATCTCTCTTACATACATTAATTAAGCTATCATAATAATGCATTACATATTGAGAGCATCATCACCTGATGCTGATCACCGTTACCTAAATACGCATATAAGATATTAAATCCTAAGCTAAGCATGTCAGTTGGATTTTGGCTATCACGTCGCCCAGACGTGTATTAAATAAACCAAGATACCACAATTGGTGACCCCGACTTGGACTTTAGCGGTCATCTGGGATCAACGGTGGAATTTACAGCAAGCACCCCGTTACCAATAACGGCCACACTACTGGAGGTGACATAACGCTAAAGTCACACCACGTAACCATCATCTGGCAGTGTTTTGCATTATCAGTGCAAACATTTCGTAACTATTATTCGTTTTATCTATATTTATTAATTAAAAATTATCCGAAATGCCTGCCGACGATGACACACCACGCCTACCGAAAGCTTCCATATTCCTGGGAAACAATTCAAGCCCTGCGACAATACGTGTTCCAAACTTCAACCAAGACAGGCCAGCCCTCTGGTTCGCACAACTAGAATCACAGTTTCGCAATCACAACGTCACGACCGAAGTGGACAAATTTCACCACACAATCCCGTTGATTGACACGCGCATAGCTGCCGACAATGAGGACATTATTTTAAATCCTCCAACCGATAAGCCATATCAACGTTTAAAGACCGCACTAATTGCTTGCTACTCAAAGTCGAGAGAAGCAAAAATCCTACAACTTCTGGACGGTGAGTGTCTCGTCGACAGGACGCCCCCCCATTATCTTCGACACCATCAAAGTCTAGTTTCAGACATTGACGAGGAAGTGTTAAAAGCAAGGTGGCTCTCACATCTCCCCGACCAAATGCGAGCATGCTTGGTTACACAACGCAGGGCCGAGCTACAAACATTAAGCGAAGCCGCGGATCGTTTACACGACGTTCTTAGGCCTTCTCAAGGGCATCACATAGCAGCAACATCGCTCACAAAAATTCAAGGCACCAACCCTACAGACGTAGAGCAGCAACTCGCTAACATCATGAAATATCTTCAGAAGATTTTGGACACCCATCAAACCACTGGACGAAAATGTTTTCGATCACATAATATCAACAGAAGCAGATCGGTTTCTCCTACCTTGTCAACCAGCAACACCTGCTGGTACCACAAAAAGTTTGGCATCCTGGCTCAAAAATGCACACCTGGTTGCAAACAAGCGGGAAACGAACCAGGGAGACGTTAGCGGCGGAAAGCGCCTCTCTTCCGAAGTTTCAGTTTACCCTCACAGACGAGCAACAAATACGAAGATGGCGACCGGCTACCAACTCATCGCAGTTAACGGAACACCCGTTAATACTTACGGTGTCGTAACAATCGTCTTAAACATCGGTCTTCGCAGAGCGGTAACATGGCGCTTCATACTGGCAGATGTCTCGAATCCAATCATTGGCGCCGATTTACTCTCACACTACGGCATCCTCGTCGATCTCAAAAATCAACGACTCATCGACGAAACCACTCGACTATGCACCTCAGGCACAACCAGAAGCGTGACTGTACAGTCGATCAAATTCCAACAGCCGAATCAATCATCTGGGTTTTGGCAATTGCTTGCCGAATACCCCAAGATTACACGTCCCGATGGTGAACCCAAACAAATTTCGCACACAACGCAGCATCACATAAAGACAACTCCTGGCGTTCCAGTCAGCAGTCCCCGAACGACTAAAAATCGCGAAAGCTGAGTTTCAAAAGATGATCAACCTGGGTATTGCAAAACCATCAGACAGCCCATGGTCATCACCTCTACATCTCGCGCCCAAAAAGAGTGGCGAATGGCGCCCATGCGGCGATTACCGTCGTCTCAACGAACGTACCATACCAGATCGGTACCCAGTTCGATGCTTAGAAGATTTTACCGTAAATTTACACGGAACATCATGCTATTCAACCATCGACCTAATCCGTGCTTTCAACCAAATTCCAGTAGCTGAGGAAGACGTTTATAAAACGGCTATAATCACACCGTTTGGTCTCTTCGAGTTCCCATTTATGACGTTCGGACTCCGAAACGCAGCTCAGACCTTTCAACGCTTCATCGATGAGGTAACTCGAGATCTACCTATCATTTTCGCATACATCGATGTTCTACTGCTCGCATCTGCCAATGAAACAGAGCACAAAGAACATTTGCGTATCGTCTTTCAGTGCCTTCAGCACTATGGCTTAGTCATCAACACAACAAAAACATGCCTAGGTCTCAAAGAAATCGAATTTCTAGGACATCCCATTTCCGTCCATGGAACAAAACCACTTGCGGAACGAGTCAAAGTCATCATCGACTACCCTCGTCCTTCAACAATCACCAAGCTACGCAACTTCATTGGTACAATCAATTTCTACCGCAAACTTATTAAGCACGCAGCAAACTTACTCGCACCACTTAACAAGCTACTCGAAGGGCCTAAAATCAATGGAAAAGCTCCAATAAATTGGACCACATCGCTTGAAAACGCATTTTAAAACTGCAAGAAAGCTCTCGTTAACGCAACACTCTTGGCACACCCGGACAACAACGCCGAGTGAGCCATCTTTTCAGACGCATCCGAATATGGAATTGGTGCCGCTCTTCAGCAACGCATTGGCCAACATTGACAACTACTCGCTTTCTTTAGCCGCAAACTTGCGCCATCTGTTCAAAAACGATCAACCTACGATCGTGAACTCAATGCCATTTACGAAGCAGTTCAATATTTTCGACACATGTTCGAGGGACGACACATCGCAATCTACACAGATCACAAACCCTTGATGCACGCATTCAAACAGAAGCCCGAACGCGCTTCACCATGGAAATTTCGACGACTCGATTTTATCGGTCAGTTTACCACCGACATACGGCACATATCCGGTTCAAACAATATCGTTGCAGACGCCTTATCTCGAGTCGATGCCATTTTCATAGCAGTTCCATCCGAAGAACTTGCGTGTGCTCAAACCAACGATACAGAACTTCAACAACTGCTCCGCAACTCTAACACACCACCACAGTTACGCAAAATCAATAGTAACACCACGGACATTTCTATATACTGCGACATATCCACAGGTACAGCACGTCCGTTCGTTCCACAACAACTAAGACGGCGAATCTTCGAGACTCTTCATTCAGTCGCACACCCAGGTCGTCGAGCTACAAGACGCCTCATCACAAAAAGATACGTTTGGCCATCAATCAACAAGGATTGCATTACATGGAAGCATGCATTCAATGTCAACGCAATAAAATTTCACGCCATACGATTTCGCCCATCGCAACATTCCAACCACCTTCGCGTCGATTTGAACACATTCATATAGACTTGGTGACACTCCCGCTTTCAAAAGGACACACCAAATGTCTTACAATAATTGACCGATTCACACGCTATCCAGCAGCCGCACCACTTATTGACGGCACAGTCGACAGAGTAGCACATGCACTCATGCAAACTTGGATATCCTACTTTGGAGTTCCATTTCGAATAACAACCGACCTTGGAGGACAATTCGAATCAGACCTTTTCAGAAAACTCGCTGATCTCCTCGGTTTCAAACATCAACGAACAACCAGTTACCACCCACAATCAAACGGACTTATCGAACGCTTTCACCGACAGCTCAAATCATCTCTTCTCTGCCACAACGACAGTTGGTACGATGTACTCCCTGCAGTTCTCTTAGGACTACGAGCTGCATTTAAAGAAGACGTCCAAGCCACACCAGCAGAAATAGTTTTTGGTGAGTCAGTCCGACTCCCAGGTGAATTTTTAACACCATCAAATAAAACAATTTAAGCAACTGAACTCGTCAAAACGCTAAGAAAAGCATTTCAAAATCTAACGCCTGCGCCGGCTTCTCGACATAACCGAGAGAAAATCTTTATTTCAAAGGACCTCGCAAATTCAACACACGTTTTTATTCGAAACGACAAAGTCAAACAATCATTTTCATCACCATACGACGAACCTTTCCCAGTCATTGAGCGTTACGAAAAATACTACAAAGTACTACTATATGGAAAACCTGCACACATATCTATCGATCGGCTAAAACCAGCTTATCTATGTACTGACGATATTGAACACCTACCATCTGGATACAACTTATGCAATACAACTACCGGCGACATTAATCCTGATCCTTCTACTACAATACATAGAAGTCAAAAAAGAGTGCGCTTCAAAATTTCTTCATAATACAAAAAAAAATCATACTATCATGTTCCTTTTTTTCCCGCAGGGGAGATATGTGGCGACACCCACATTTAACATATCTTTAAATTTATTTAATTCATGCATTCACAGGTTAATATTAAGTTCATTTATATTAGTACAACTAAGGGTTAAGTTATCCTACATTCTACTTTACATTGTTATCCTAAGAGTAACACTACTGCTATCTCTCTTACATACATTAATTAAGCTATCATAATAATGCATTACATATTGAGAGCATCATCACCTGATGCTGAGCACCGTTACCTAAATACGCATATAAGATATTAAATTGTAAGCTAAGCATGCCAGTTGGATTTTGGCTATCACGTCGCCCAGACGTGTATTAAATAAACCAAGATACCGCATATATTAGGTCAAGAAGTTATCATATGATTACATCTTAGTGCCCACACAGTCACCGACATTCCTCCCTTCCTTACTTACCGCCCGTATCAAAAAAAATTTGTCAAATGTTATGCCTATAGTTGCAACGCAGAAATCAGTTATTTTCTTTTGTTTTCATTTCATCAATGTTGCCATTGTTCTATTTGTATACACGATTTTTCACACATTTAGTTTTTTAGTTATAATTTTTCATAATGTAAAAGTTCAAAACTAAAATCCAACTTCTAAAAATATAATAGTTTACCTATTTATATATAAATGTATTCGACTGTTATTTTGAGTTATTTTAAGATTATTTTTAATTACTACAAAATATCGCAACTGGCAACCATGCGTTGCAAGAGATTGGTCTCTCACTCTCAGCTCACTCGTTGCTACGGGAAAATCCAATTTTCGCGGGTATCCTACCGTACGGTCTGTTGAAGTGGACGGTAGAAGCGGGTGGCTGATCATTTACATTGAGCTCTTATAAGGTAGGTCGTATCAGCTGATTCGGGACACGGTTTTGCGTCGGTGACTGTTTGTGCCTTTAACCTAAGTAAATATGTTTGTATTTTTAATTGTTAAGTGCATGCGTATTGCATATAAATGCATTCGTGCCTCATATAAATGTATGCGTGTTGCATATAACTGTATATATTATATGTTTATATGTTTATTTATGTATATACGAGTATTTACGTTTTGTACTACCTCAGAATATCAATGATAAGCATGTTCAAAAATATTTAAACATATTGCCGAGGGAAAATATTTTAGTGGACTGTATATTTTTTTTAATAATAATTGGTGTTTAATGCTAATAAATATTATTTATGCTGCGACGCACCGAGTAAGTGATGTCCAACGCACATGTTCATATTAAAATACTCCAGGGCGACAAAAGTGACTGCTGGAATGGTGACCGCAGCTTGTATTCGCGTCGTGTTCGTCAACTAAGTAACGTGGTAGCCGGTGGCTACATATCCACATTTCTGCCATTCAAATCTCACATCTCACATAACGATTCACAATGACTATGCGCCTTCCTATGTTGTATTAACAATAGTTTACTCGTAACAATTTGTTCATATTCGTCGCAAAGGTATTCTATTGGTTTTCTTTCTCTCTCATTGAACGGCGGTGTACCCTTGATTTTACGAATTTTAATTTGTGACTTACCATACTCCTCTTCACTGCTTGGTGCACGTCTCATACGTTTCTTCTCCTTGACCTTTGGGCTCCGTGTTGCTGCGGCCGTTGATTTACATCTACCTCGTCTACCATCAGCACCACGTTGAGAACATATCTTGTTGATTGTAGTACCAAACTTAGAATCATCTGAGTCATCTTCATTTGTTATGTCTCCATCGTCGGAGATTTTAATTTCCACATCTTCATTTGGCTCTTCATCAGGAGGATCAGGATCCAATGTTGCGTCTATTACAACATAACCGGCTTCCCTAATTCCTCCAAAGTGAGGACTCTCCGGCGAAATAAAGTGCCATTTGATGTATTCTCTTTCTAAAGTTGGTGTAATCGCTCATTCTTTCTTTGCTCTTGCAACATCTTCGTCTTAAAAAATGTGTGCGATCACTTGAACTTCTTCCTCATTTTTTAACGTTGCAATATTAATCCCTACTTTTACTTCTGCCAGCCTGCATTGTTTGAATCTATTTCGTTTGAGGGTTTCATATATGTAAGGTCTTCTTCCGCATCTTTTCCATCCTCCTCGATTACCAGAAGAGACCATAATTTGGTGTTCACACTATTAGCATCATCGTTGAATGTATTTTTCTTTTCATCGGTAATGTCTTCTAAGCGTTGCTACTCAAAGGTAATGTCTTCTACGCGTAGCTCGCCTTCTTTGAATGCATTATCCTTCTCAAAGATAATGTCTTCTAAGCGTAGCTGGACTCTTTTCAGTTCACAGTTGTTGAGCTTATGGAAATATTCTCGAGTTAACTCTTCGTACATGTCCTCAAATTCTTCATTAATGAAGTCTGATTTATTCTAACAATTTTGAATGTCAAGAAAGATAGTTTTCATATACTTTTTGTGAATATTGGTTCTGTTCTTCCATACTTAGATCATCCATTATTATTCTGAGGATTTTAATTTTGCTCATCAAAATGGAAGTTTTTTTATCTAAGTCGTGGGGTTGAACTTGAACAACTTGATTTGTTTTCATCATAGTGACAACACTGCGTTTAGTTCTAAAACGGCTTATGTGATCAAACAAAACTGTGGGAATATACACCCGTCTTATTGTTTTTTTTGTTTGTTTAAATTTGCCTGTATTTTTACTAGGGCTTTTTTATGCCTGTGTAAATAACAGGACTTTTGTCTTTGCTGTTTTATAAATACAGGTCTTTGTTTTTTATGCATGTAGGTATTTTAGGACTTATAATTTTTGGTTTGTAAGACCAAATTAGTATATTGCCTGTTTGCTTTTCAAACAGGACTTTTATTCTTCCAACACACCATCATCGACCACATGAAGGAAGTAAGTGCGAAAAAATCATCAACGGCAAATACTACTCATTTTACTTGCCGCATCACGCAGTAGTTAAGCCAGACAAAAAAACAACTGAAGTAAGAGTTGTCTTCAATGTCTCAAGATCCAATAGCTCGGGGAATTCCCTAAATGATATCCTATTTACCCGACTCACGCTCCAACCAGATTTAATGCTACTTATTTTAAATTGGCGTATATTCAAATACGTATTCAACGAAGAGTGGCAAGACTTCAAGCTCTTAAGCTGTAAATTTTTGGCTGTGTACATTTGTGTTTTTAATTTAAAAAATTCTTGAAGTTTAATTGATTTTTTTACCGTGTTATTACAATTTTTAGTGATTTAACTCTCAGTTTCATGATGAGTATTAAATGTTCTTAAGTTTTGTGCAGTATTAAAAAGTTTAAACTTTCCAACTTTTGGTGCCGAGTCAGCTTTTTGTTTTGTTTTATTTTATTCTATTTTCCCTCTTTATTTATCTTATTTACTTCTTTATTCACAGCTGTGTTGCGTTTAGCTTTTTATTTGTTACAGTGCTTCTAAAACTGCTCGCTATATTGCTTTTTCAAATGGTCTTGGTTTTAAACTTTGATAAAAAAAATTGTTCTTAATTGAATTTATTATTATTAATATTTTATTAACACACTAATTTATTATTTATCTATTAAATTTTGTTCTACTTACTCTTTTATTTAATCTTAATTCTTGTGGTTTATTATGTCTTGTAACCTCCCCAATTGTAACATTAAAGGCGAGTCAGATTGCTACGTTTCATGCTGGCTTTGTGATGGGCTTGCCCATATTAAATGTGCTGGACTGACAGGTAGAATCTTAGATTCTATTCTCGACTGTAAGGGATTGCGTTGGTCCTGTTTAAATTGTAGATCTATTGAAATCGATCTATTTAAAGTTTATAGGGAGACTCTAAACCTGCTCCTAAGCGTAAACGTCCTTCCGATGAAGTAACACTTAGTTCTTCTGTGCAGAAAAGAACGTCTTCTCCCAATGACCTAATAAATCTCTCTTCTCCTTGCCCTCAAGGTGATAAGCCGTCAACTTCCAAAGAGCTCAACTCCCCAAAAGCTCTGTCTAATAGTAATAAGTGTCGCACAATTCCACAGGCTCCCCCTATTAACTTAGTAGCATCAGTTAATAATTTGATAGTTATTCCACCTAAAAAGTCTATATTTATTTCGAGACTTGCCAAAGATACCTTGGTGGAGGACATTAAATCTTACATTTCGTTACGTTTAAAAATCGATGATATCAATATACGTAAATTTAACTTCAATTATGATAGAAGTAAATCATCGTTTAAAATAGACGTATCTCTTGAAACATTCAAAAAGATCTTAGATAGTTCATTCTGGCCACCTGGGGCTTTTGTACGCGAATTTAAACCTAAACCTAGAAGTCAAACTGGGGAAAACATTGTTAAATTACCAAAAGCAACCACCGATATAAAAAACTGATTGGTAGAAATTCGCTAAGCATTTATTATCAAAATGTTAGAGGTCTTAATACAAAATTAACTGACTTGTATTTGAACAGTTCTAATTTTAATTTCCATATAATTGGATTTACAGAAACTTGTTTAAAACCTTACATTTTTTATAATGAGATTTTAAACAGCGAATTTCAAATTTTTAGATGTGATCGACTGAACAGAATCGGTGGAGGTGTTCTATTTGCCGTGCATTCCTCTATCCCATCTGAAAATATTCTTGTTCCAGGGACCGACTCATTTGAATTTAAATGTATTGCTTTATTTATTTAACCCTATCTTATATACCACCCCATTCGGACTTATCTATATACATGCAGCATGCTTCTTTAATAAATAGTGCTACCTCGATGGCAAATAATGCAGATTCAATAATTGTATTAGGTGATTTCAATTTACCGTGTGCTTCGTGGAAACCTTTCGATGACTATATCGTGCCGATTTGCAATCGGTCATGTTTTAATGAGTTTTTCGAAAAAATGTCCGAGTTGGGTCTGAACCAAATTTATTTGATTCCGAATAAATTTGGTAAATGCTTAGATTTAGTATACGTTGATACCTCTGCAAAGTGTTCCGTTATTCAGAGTAATCCTCTTGTTCTACCAGAGGACTCATATCATCCTGCTTTGGAAATATCTGTCGAAATCTCAGGCAATATATGGGATAATAATCATCAAACTTCGTGCTTCTGTACTCGGTTTAACTTTGCAAAAGCTAATTTTAAAAAGTTAAATACAGAACTTTCTACAATAACATGGCCTAATTATAATGGTGACATTGAATTGAGTGTCTCTCATTTTAATAACATTATTATGAAATTATTTGAAAAGTATGTTCCAATAGTAATTGTTAAAAAAGGCAAAAGTATAAGTCCGTGGTTTTCGAAAGAGTTATATAAATTGAAAAACAGAAAAACTCGAGCCTTTAAACATTTTAAAAAAACTGGTTCACATGTCGACTATTCTAAATATTCTCTATTGCGTCGACAATATTTTGACCTAAACAAAAAATGTTATAATAATTACTTAAATAAAGTAAAAAAAAATATTGTAAGTAATCCAAAATCGTTTTATGATTTCGTCAACTCCAAACGCAGGATTTCCAAATTTCCGTCCGCAATGAAATACAAATCTATCATTTCAAGTGAAAATGATATTATATCCAATATGTTTGCAGAATTTTTCAAGTCAAACTAATGTAATAATTCTTCCTAAACTTTTTCTTATCAGCAAGTGCTGTGTTCGAATACTTTAATTAACGCTCCAATTATTTATGAAGAAGACGTCCTACTTAATTTGAATAAGTTAAAACCATCTTTTAGTTATGGCCCAGACATGATACCCTCATGCTTCCTAAAAAATAGTGCCAAATATATTTACTTGCCTTTGACAAGGATATTTAATTCCTCTCTTAAACACGGTATATTTCCTGCAATGTGGAAACAGTCATTTATAATCCCTTTGCATAAAAGTGGATTTAGATCCAACATTGAAAACTATAGAGGTATCGCAAAACTATCAGTTATACCTAAACTTTTTGAAGCAATCATCACTGACCATATAACCTTTTCGATTTCTCCGTTAATTTCCTCATCTCAGCATGGATTTCCTAAAGGGAATTCGACTATAACAAACTTACTTGAATTTGTAAACCATGTATCATTGGGTTTTAGGGAACATAAGCATACGGATGTTATATACACAGACTTTAGCAAAGCTTTCGATAAAGTAAATATCTCGATTCTCATACATAAACTTGATCTGCTGGGCTTTCAGCCAAGATTCCTTCAATGGGTATCTTCCTTTCTTTATAATAGAACACAACGAGTGATATTTGAGGATACACCTTCAGATACAATTAATGTTTCTTGAGGTGTTCCGCAAAGTAGTCATCTTGGCCCGATTCTGTTCTTGTTGTTTATTAACGATATTTCTTCAGTAAAAGAATTCTCAAAAATTTTATTATACGCTGACGACGTAAAGCTTTTTAAATCATACACTTCAACTGAGGAAAGGTGTCTGTTGCAAACAGACTTAAACAATTTGGTTGCATGGTGTGATAGAAATGATTTGCCATTGAATCTCAATAAATGTAAGATGATGTGCTTTTCCCGTAGATCTGTGCACCACTCTTCTTATGTAATAAAACACCATTTTCTAGAGCAAGTTTTTAACTATGTTGATTTGGGAGTTAATATGAACCCTAAGCTTAATTTCAGTCTTCATATTGATACCATGGTCTTGAAAGCAAAAGCTGTCCTCAGTTTTGTTAAACGTTAGTCTAAACAATTTAGAGATCCGTATATTACTAAAACACTTTATACAACTTTGGTTAGACCTATATCGGAATATGGCTCTGTTGTATGGAACCCTAGCTACCAAATCCATTCTGACAAGTTAGAGTCGATTCAAAAACAATTTTTACTTTTCGCCTTAGCGCATTTCTGATGGGAGGCTAGGTAAGTCTACCTCCATACACTAGTCGTTTAAAACTTATTATTCTACCTACACTTTCTAGTCGTAGGGAAATGCTTGGCATAATATTCTTAGTGAAACTTTTGAATGGAACTGTTTGCAGTTCTTTTCTCCTGTCTGAAATTAAATTTAATATCCCGGTTCGCCTTTCGAGGCAGTTTAGACCTTTACTGCTAAAATCCTGTAGATCAAATTTTGAACTAAACGAGCCATTTCGCCGTATATGTCATGATTTTAATTCTCATTCCAGCACATTTGACTTATCTGACTCACTTTTCAAAATTAAAAAGACTTTATTGTTTTCTCTTAATAAATGAAAATGTAACAATATATTATATTGTAACTTTAGATCTTAGCTGTTGAAATTTTTGTTTCTGTAGCTGAGCAGTTTTAAATCTCAACACTTAAAAAACTCTTGCCTTTTCTGACTCGGCTAATTCCGCACGTATGCGGATTGCGCCCCTCGCGTCGGTTGGGCGGGAGGAGGGTAATCGTTGGGTTATTGTATTAAGACGTCGAAAAAGTGTATAGACAAACTACGCGACTATTAATTTTGTATATTATTATTATTAATAAAAAACAGTTACCATTGGCGTCAACTGTGCTCCTGAAACCGCAGGGTTTCCATGTAAAAAGATAACAGTCAACCACTCTAATATTTTAAAAAAACATACCAAACGAAAACCTGTTAGTTAATAATTTCCTTAAATTCGAAAAGGAAAGTACAACAAAAACTCGGGGGATGTAATGAAATGCGATATCTGACCAGTTTTCATACACTACAAAGTCAATACCTGCATTATCCGCCATAACAAAGCGACAAATTCAATCCTCTGTGACAAAACCTTTCGACCCAACAGGTTGGCTTTCGCCAGTTATGATACAAGCCAAAATCCTAATAGAAGAATTATGGCTTGAGGGAACCGACAGGGACGAACAAGTAAAACCACTTCGTTTAGAAAAGTGGTCCCAGTTTGCGAGCAATCTAAATGATATCGCACAGATACAAATCCCACGATGGGTAAATTGTGCCCCAGAGCACAAAGTCGAACTACACGGTTTCTGTGACGCCTCTGAACAATCATATTGTGCCATTATATATATATATTCCCACACAAAGCGACATTGAGACCACAAGCCAATTACTACGACTTGAACTATGTAGAGCGCTACTACTAGCCAAACAATATAAATTATAACTTTGGATTGTACTAGCCTGGTTAGAAAAACCACCACATGCCTGAAAGCCATATATTTCCAAACGAACGTCTTAAATACTTGAACTAGTAGGACTCGCCCTATCTAGGTACAATAGGGTGCTAACTCCTGCATCTTGCCAACACCACCTTCTGGTGGAATCGCCCCCGATGGTTAACAGAATCTCCCGATTCTTGGCCACAATCGGCCATGCGCAATGTAATCGCCCCAGAGAGTCGAAAAATCGACACTTTCTATGCAACATTGGGTGATACTGACATCCTGGAGCGATTCTCATCGTTCCCCGAGCCCATATAGTAGTTGCCTACATGATTAAATTTATAGAGCCACTTAAAATTAAAGTTAACGGAGCACCTTCAATATCCCCGAAATGCGATGCATTAACGGACCTAAACTTACAAAAAAGCAAAAGGCGCTCTTATCGAATCTACTGAAGCGCGCTATTTCAGCCGAGAAATATTATTTCTAAAAAACTCGAAGCCGATAGATAAAATGAGCGAACTTTTTGTACTAAATCCATTTCTGGAAACAAAGGGTTTGCTTCATGCGAATAGTCAGCTTGTCAACTCCAGCCTCACATACAACGAACGCCGTCCTATAATCATACCAGAAAAAGCACGGCTTGCCACGTTATATCTCCATTATGTCCACACATTAATGCTACACTCCGAGCCGGTGCTCGTGCAACAAATAGTTCGCCAAGAGTTTTATATTCCTCGTCTTAAGCCTCAAGTAAAGAAGTGCACTTATGTGTGCAAAGTTTGCACAACGTACAAGCAAAAAGGGTAGCACTTCCCAACAACAGTTGTCGATTTTGCTGGGCCTTTCCAGATAAAGGCTTCAATGTTAAGGTCTCCACTTTAATGAAAGGCTATGTGGCAGTTTTTGTTTTACGGCAAAAGCTGTTCACTTTGAACTGTGTACAAATCTGACGACAGAGGCTCTTCGGTACCTGTTATGGCTAGTTAATCTGCTTCGCAGTTACCAGGGATATCACTATGCCCTGGGACGCAGGTTTATCGTGAAGTAGGATGTTAGATCCTCTAATAGATCAAGACATTCCTTCCTTATCTTTGATGAGACCATAGGAGATTTAAGCGATTTCAAGGCCGCTTGGGTATCCGTATATATACATATATATGCTCCTTGTTGTGAGTACACTTTTTGTCAGTACAACAAGGCTTTCTTTGATTGCTGTGATCTCCGCCTGGAAGACACTGCAGTTGTCTGGTAAACGGAAGGCGATTTAGGTGTCTAATTTTGCTGAAAAGACACCACTTCCCACTCGATTATCTACTTTGGATCCATCCGTTTAGATGCTAGTTCCCTCATTCCTGTCTACTTCGTCCCTTTCCCAGTTCTCTCTGGAGGGGAAGGCAATATTGTGGACCGAATTTAGATTCAATTCTACTGGATTGCGGAAATCCGTGGTTGTGGGTAGAAATGGGAATTTACTAAGTATCTTAGAATGTCCCTTTTTGCAGGCGACTATTTGGGAGGATTCCTGAGAGCTGACTTGCTCGTGAGCATCTGTTAAATTAATTAATTATCTGAGAGGTTCAGATATGTTCAGATCCCTAAACACACTCAGTACGGCCCTAGGCTATATATTATTGAAGGCTATATAGGGTTTTATATCTAAGATGGCAATTAGGGTGTAGTCTTTAGCTTCCAGAGATTTTTCAATCTCCCCCACCACAGAGCTTAGCGCTGTTTCTGTGGATTTTCCTTTAGAATACGCATGCTGCGAACCAGCCAACTTTTCTCGTTTTAGTTTGTTTCTTATATGTAATTCTATTAGCCTTTGAACTGAAATCCTTTGGACTTGTATGCGAGCTTTTGCCTGCCTTAGGTATGTATATTACCTTGACTTCCCTCCAAAACGAAGGGATATAATTTAATTGCAGTGCCCCTTTAAGAATGGTAACTAGCCAATCCATTATGAAATTCTACGACTGCTGTAATTGAGCCGCGAATAGACCGTCTGGTTCCGGCGACTTGAAGGGCTTCAAGCTATTTATAGCCTGGCGTAAGTTGCTTCCTGACACTATGTTAATAGAAGTGGAGGCTATTTCTGCTCCGTTGTCTTGAGTATATTCAACAGTATGGCTTTCGGAACTACCTGGAAAGTGGGTATCTATTAGTAGTCCCAGTGACTCTTCACTGGATACCGTCTAACTGCGGTCTGGCTTCTGAAATTACCCAAAACTATGCCTCGATTGTGCCATTTTTTCCTAAGCCGAGACGCTTCCGCCGTGTTCTCGATATCAATACAAAAAGATTTCCAAGTACTTCTTTTTGCCCTCCTACTTGTAACTTGCTTTTTGTATGACCTAATTAGGTTGTAGTAATTATCCCAGTCTGACTCGCCCTGGGATTGCTTAGCTAAGTTGAACAGCTTTCGGTATTCTTTCTATAACTTTTTAAGTTCGGGAGACTACTATGAGGGCCTACCCCTACATCGTGTTACTGGACAAGCCACTTCTAATGCTTGCCAGCCACATTCCGTGAATCGATTAACGGGGATGTCGAGATCCTCCTTCCTTTTGGGCTGAAAAGGCGGAATCATAGGGATACGTTTTTCCAGCTCTTGCATGTGCCAATTCGTTTTCCTATGATTCCCGAGGTTAATGCCCTTATCGGCCCTTTTCTCTATAATACATTCAATAAATCGGTGATCGGAAAAGAAATTTTCTACGAGGACTCTCCATTGGGTAACTCTGTTAAGTAGTTATTCCGACACAAGTTTGATATCCAGTACTTCTTGTCGGTTTCTTGTAATAAACGTTGGCATACTTCCCTTAATACACACCAGAAGCTTGGTGCCTAGTAGGTAATTTAAGAGACACTCACCTCTGTCATTGAAATTTTTGCTGCCTCAGACTGTATGATGAACGTTTAGTCGCGTAAAGTATAGTCATACACTTGGATGCCTCTCTTACCTGTACCGCCTCTTTTACCATCAGAGGTGGCACCCGCTCTTCTTCGTATGGCATATACCACGACACCAGCCAGCCGGTAACTACTTGTGCCCGTTTCCCAGCTTACTGCTTCTGTAACGTTGTTGCTGTGATGATGTAATATAAAATCTTAAGGTTTTTCTTAGCCATTTTGTAGACTCCGACTTTACCTTCACAATTAGCCATAAATAACTTATATTTCAGTATCTTCAATCCTCAAATTCGCCCTTCAATAACCCATGGCTTCTGAATGAGGACAAACGCAGGCTGTTTTATTGCCGCGCCTTTAATTAGGGCTGCTGAAGCTAGTTTGCTGTGAAGAAGATTAACGCCTTGACAACCTTCCACCCCTCCGTGGGCAGACTCAGGTTGCAGGCTCATATCAGCTGCATAATCTGGTCTATACCTCCCCTAACTTGGCTATAGCAGCTTTGTACTGTGCGACCGATCTCTCGTCGTCGCATGCAATCATTTTGCTTTGACCCTTGTACCAGCTGGCATTTGTGCATGACGGTGGCGGACTCGGATTGCTTAGTAGCACTTCCATCGCCTGCCGCATTTCCATTGGGCTCTGGGGATTCTTCCTTCGGGACCTTACTTATCCAGAGCACCAATAACAATTCAGTTCCTTTGTCTTCGGTCTATTGGCTGACGGCTTAGCCTCTTCAGCTGACCTGTGTCGCTTGGCTGCCTTTACTAGCGATTCCAGCTCAATCTATGCCGATCGGGACCAAGCTTCGCTCCTGTCCTCTTGCTAGTTGTTGCCGAGCTCGCTCCGAACACTGCTCTTTTTGGAAGCAACTAGCTTCCTCCGGCTTTTTCAGTGGAGACCCAGGCTCCCTTGTATTTATGTTTTTATTTGTTTTATTTAAGTTAAAGCTCATAACAGTACCCACGAGTGTGGGGGAAAGTATGTCCGTTTGCGCACAGTCCCCGCTACGCAAGTAAGGCTATCTTATTACGGAGAGCGCCAGGTATCCGTAAGCTCCGTTCGAGACTAAACTTGTAAACGTTGCAAAAGAAAATCCCGAAGTGCGAAATCCCGAAAATTGCCAAGATGCTATTCAAAAGCATTAAAAACCCAAACGCTACACAGCGAAAATCAAAGTAGCGTACTACTCTCACAGCACTCGTCTCCGTCAAACACCGAGGAGAACTGTTTACACTTAGGGCCTTAATAGACTAAGGAACACAACGATTATTTATGATGTCTACGGCACAAAAGAGGCTACTACTGCCAACAAAACAAGCCAACTTTGAAGTAGTTCAAAACTCTAATAAAATCTGCCTCATTACCCTAATCTCCCTCCAAGCAGATAGGAGAATTCAAGCAGAAGCTATAGTTTTACCGCAACTAGCAAATATGCTTCCAAGCTATCAGATCCCATTTGCAACACCTCCGCTCAAATAGATCTTCTGCTAGACAGCGCTCTCATACTACATATAATACTCGAAGGTATTGAGAAAAATTCAAAAACACTTCTGGCACAAAATACTATTCTTGGTTAGATGCTAAGTAGACTAGTTACGGAACCATTTACCACCATGACAACTCAAGTTGAGGAAATCTCAAACGAATACCTTAATTCACAATTGAGAAAACTTTGGGACTCCCAATTCAATTATAACCCCAGAAGATCAGTATTGTGAAGACTTTTACACAGCCACAACTACTAGATCAGAGAATGGTCGGTACGTCGTACGATAAATAAATAAAAATTTCCCAACAAAATCGCCTTAGGCCACTCTCGCCCCTCTTGAAACTGCTGTATTGAGTTTCAAAGTACGAAAAAAAAACTTACTTAAAAAAGGTCAAACCAGAATATGATGGTGTGTTGGAAGAAAACCTCCATTTGGATCACATACAGGAAGTAAGTGCGAAAAATCAGCAACGGCAAATACTACTCATTTTACTTGGGCATCATGCAGTAGTTAAGACAAAAAAACAACTAAAGTAAGAGTTGTCTTCAATGTCTCAAGATCCACTAGATCGGGAAATTCTCTAAATGATATCCTATTTACGGGACTCACGCTCCAACCAGATTTAATGCTACTTGTTTAAATGAGTTAAGCCTCAGTCAATAGCCACGCTGCAATAACTTAGGCGTCTGCTAGGCTAATACTCGCCTAGGGAGCCGGGATGGCTAAATGGCAGGGCTACGTTGTCCCTGAAAACCATCAACAAACACAATCTACATCGCACATCAACGACACGCAACATTCACCGCATCACCTCACGTAACATACACCTCATACAAAGACACCACCATCGAGGATAACACAACACACCTGAAGATCACCCCACCAAACATCGAATACATGAAGTATTTTTATATCACCGCATCACCTCACGTAACATACACCTCATACAAAGACACCACCATCAAGGATAACACAACACACCTGAAGATCACCCCACCAAACATCGAATACATGAAGTATTTTTATATCAGCGGAACTGATCCGGTTAATTTAATTTTCTTTGTAAATATATACTCATATATATTTGCGCAGCGTCGGAAGTGAGTTTTTATGAGTGGCTTTTAATATAATTTCATTGTGAATAAAATTGTACAGCGTTATAAACAGAAAAAAGGTTGTTAGTGAATTAATTTCCAAAAATTGGAAGAAAAATATACACATATCTTAACAAAATTATTCTGTTTTTACACTCAGTTGAAACGGAAAGAATTACAAAACGTAATGCAATATTCCTGTCCTATTTTGCATTATGTTTTTTTATTGTTGTTGTATTCTGTTTTCACAACAATTTTTTTTCAACTCTTTCTACATACATATGTATGTCTTTTTCATGTTATTCAGTAAACCGGCAACTTGGTACACATGTTTCTTAGCACCAAAATTCAATAAATAGCCATAACTAAGCTCCACAATAAGATTTAAAGCTGTTATTTGGTATAACAAAACGCATTAAATAGGGGCATCCGCCCTTAAAATTTTTTGAAAGAGTGAGCGTGACACCGGCCTCTAATAGGTTTAATGTACATATATTAAAGCGTTAAAACTATAGCAACCAAATTCACACAGGACCAATAATTTTAGCACCCCTACTGACGGTGTAAAAATGAGTAAAATAGGATGACTACCCCGCCCACTCCTCATAAAACAATTTTGTTAAAAGCTACTTATAGTGCGACAAATCTATATATACTTGTAAATACTTAAGAGACATAAAATCCCGAGACGGTACAAAAGAGTTTTATTAAAGCCGCTGTCAAAATTGGAAATTGGGGGTGGCACCGCCCACATTAACGTGGAAACCCATATCTCGGGACCTAATTAGCCGATTTTAACGAAATTCGGTAGGTAACATTATTCTGATATTTTTATATTACGAAGATGAGCGAAATCGGACTACAACACGCCCCAATCTCTATTGCGAAGGTTTTATCGATGTCGTAATATCGCACAAAGATATATTATAGAAATTCTGAAAGAATCCTTTTCGTTTAATAGTATGCCGGTGTATTGAATCAGATTAATAATTATTTTAGTCCCCATTAACCTAATAGAAAAATTCCAACTTCTGGCTGACTTCATACCCAATATATCGGCCAATATGTAAGTTATCTTAAATAAATTGAATGAGCGTGGTTTCTGCTAACAGTGCATCTATGTGACTAAAATGTATCAAATCGGGTGAAAACTTGCACTAGCGCCCAATTAACTAATATCAGTGGTTAAATGAGTAATTCAACATATCATCCCACACACATTCCACACCAACCCTACCACCACGATCATCCCACACATGAAGACACACTACACACCACACCGAAGGAGTTAAAAAAGGGGACGACGGGCGACCACCAGCCTCTTTGCGCAACGTCATCGTATGGAATCGCTATCTCCGCTACCGACCGACAAAACTTTCTGGTATTAATTTTTTATCAAAAAAGGTGTTAAACCTATAAAAAACTTGTGAAACATTAAAAAAAAAAAAATAAAGAATATTTCAATTTAAACCTTAAAAGGCGTTTGTGAAAAAAAAGGAAGTAATAATGTCATTGGTGAGTGTTAACATTATAGCAAAATAATCATTGGTCCTTCGAGCCTTACGGAAAGGCACTATTAGGAAAAAAAAAAAGTAATAATAAATAATTAAATTAAATAAAGTGCGGAGATCAGATACTTACATATAAAATACATATACCTAAAACAAAAAACAGTGTTCAGTGAAACAAGCAAGCGCGGTACAAGTGAATATACATATTATATACAAAAAAAAAATCAAAAGTGTTCAGTGAAACAAACAAGTGCGGTACAAGTGAATATACATCTTATTTATATAAAAAAAAAAAGTATCGAAGACAAAAATATACATGTATATACATACACAGTGCCGTAAAAATAAATACATATATACAAAAAATAAAGATAAGATTGATTGATTGATTAATTTTGAGGTATGCACCGCGACCTACGGTCTATTGTGCCCTCCCCTAAGTCATATCGTGTCATCTAGGACCAGCATATTGATAAATTCCCAAATTCTGCTGTGTGCTATTGAGGCGATACAATCCCTGTGTGGAAACATGGATCCCAGGGCCTTTGTTCTGCGTCTGCAGACTGCTGTGCAGTTCATCAGCAGATGTTCGGGGGTTCCCGGCTCTATGTCGCAGAACCGGCAGTTTGCAGAAGAGGCTATGCCCATGTTAAAGAGATGCTTCTTGAGCCTGCAGTGGCCTGTGTAGAACGCTACCAGTAGCCGGAATTTGTTCATTGGGAGATTAATTATGGCATTGAACCGCTTGAGGTCGTAACCCCCCATTAGCAGTCTGGCATGGTGCATGCCCTGGAGTTGTTGCCAATATATCTCCCTGTCTGCTCTTTCCTCCCTGCGGAGGAGCTCTTTGATGGTATGTGGACCAACCGCTAAGTATGGTTCCGGCCCTACCATTCTTGTAGAGGCTGCAGAGCGAGCTAACTCGTCGGCTAGTTCGTTCCCAGCTATACCCCTATGGCCAGGCACCCAAATAAGGTGCACTCGGTTGTGCTCAGATAGGCTGTTTAGCTGTTTTATACACTCCATCACTAGGAGAGATCTGACCTCATAGGCAGAGATCGCTCTTAGTGCCGACTGACTATCGCTGAGTATAGCGATACTTTTATTGCGATAGTTGCGTTGGAGATTTATTCCTACACACCGACTTATAGCATAGACCTCGGCTTGGAAAATGCTAGGGAAACTTCCCATGGGAATGGAGAGTTTGGTGCTTGGCCCAGCGTCCCCTGCAATAATCCCCTCCTCCGTTTTCGACCCGTCGGTGTACCACTTGATGGTGCAACCCCTTAGCAGCAGGTCTAGTGAAGAGTCCTTCCACTCAGATTTGCTGCCCAGGGTTACTTGGAACTTCCTGCTGAAGTTTACTACTTTGGTAATGCTATCCCTTGGGAGAAGGGCTAGTGGTATTTCCTCACTTAGCTCTTTCATCTGCTGGGATGAGATTACCTTCCCTTTGCCAGCTCCCTCTGCTGTCATTTGGAGCAGAGTTCGTTTGGCAGTCTGTTTGATTACCAGGTGTAGCGGTGAAAGTTCTAGCATGACCTCCAGTGCTGCGTTCGGACACGTTCGCATTGCTCCCGACGCGCAGATGCAGGCAAGTCTTTGCAGCTTCGACAGTTTAAGTCCTACCGAAGTCTGCGATGCTTTCGAACCCCACGATACTGCTCCATACGTGATAATCGGTCTCACAATCATGGTGTACATCCACCTGATAGTCCTTGGGGAGCACCCCCAGGATTTTCCAGCAAGTCGGTTGCACACCATGAGTGCTTTTGTAGCTTTGGTTAGGGTCTAGTCCACGTGCTGATTCCATCGCAGTGTGGAATCCAGCGTGAGTCCCAGATACTTGACCGTGCTGGACATCTCAACCACTCTGCTGTCCAGGGATATATTCCTGAGGCCCGGCAGTGACCTCCGTCTGGTGAAGGGAATGATTGTAGTTTTAGCGGGGTTGATGTTTAAGCCAACCCCCCTACACCATCCCTTTGCCAGTCCCAATCCCCCTTTGCCAGTCCCAATCCCTTCTGCGCTGGACGTATAGGTCCCATCAGATCGTTTGATCGCTAGTACTTTGTCCGTCTTGCCTCTAGCCAGAGCCTTATGCAGTCTAGCTGCCTCTGGGGTAGAGGAAACGCTCTCACAGAACTAAGCTCAGTAAAGATAAGATATAAATACACAAAAAAAATATATATATTAGCCAAACTGTTTAACGTACGGTTAATTTCGAGAAAACCGAATACAGTTTGGTGCATTATATACATCCATATATACAATATATATATATATATATATACATATATATGTATATATAAAACATATTTATTTAAAAGAAGCCAAAGCCTATACATGCTTACCTTTGTGTATCCAAACACACAAATTTAATAAACACAAAATAAGATAATTTTTCAAGTACTTACTTGACCACTTTTTCCGGCAATACCCCTTATGTTTAATAAATCATAAGCAGGATTGCGCAAAATAAGTAAGCAAGGCAAATTGGAAAAATAATTAAATTCAAACGAAAAAAAAGAAGGAAAACATACATACATATCTGCACGGTTACTTGCCAAGTACATACATATCTATATACTATATATATTACATTTAATATACGTTTATATATACGTAACTAACAAAGTTACCAAGAGAATAATTTTTAACATACATATATACACGAACGTTACGAACTAAAAAGTGTGTACCTGCACATTATTTATTTCCTTTTCCCGCGTCATTCCTCTAGCCAACCTAACAAGCATATACATACATACACACGGCTTAAAATTTGCCTATGTCTGTATACCCTACACACATTGGGTACAATATTTAAAATTATTTTAGTTAAAATTATTGCTAATAATAAAAGACCTTAAACGTAATAATAACAAAATTTCCGAACACTAAGCGTTGCGGTACATAAGTAGGAATTATTAAATTTTTAGACAGAACTAAAATTTATTACAACAAAAAACAAGGGCGCACGAACAATCGGGTTAACAAACGAAAAAACAACGACAAAGTTATACTTGATGGGAATCGCGCATAACTAGTACACACACAGTTGTACATATATTCAAAGACCGTATCGGCACTTTTCTGGCAATACCCCTTGTTCTTGTTAAAACACAAGCAAGCAGGATTGAAACAAGACTTTTAAACATATTACATATGCACATAAATACGCACATAACGTGCACACTTATGTACAAAGGTTAATAACCTCATTTTTAAAAGCGGTAATATACACAATTAACATACATATAAACGAGTACGTAACAATAAATTATAAAATACAAAGAGAGAAAAAAACAAAAGCGGAACTAAAAAAACCCGAGACTAAGAAAAACGAAATACGCGTTTGTTATTGGCGATACAACAAAAAAAATAGTATTTATCTAAAAGGTAATCTCTTCATTTATCCAATATCATCAGTGTACACTGAGAGAAAAAAAATAAAATATATCTAAACAAAAAAAAAATTAAATTTTTAATTTTACTTTCATCTTTTTAAATGAACGCAGATTCTAAGGAATCTAAAGCAATTCAACATCTAAAAGTACCAAAAATGATTTCGGACGAAAAGAGTCCATGTACACCTGCAGAAGCTACACGCTCAAAGCAAAGTGCTACAAAACAAAAAAAGATAAAAGACATATTATATACCAAATTCATTGCAGAGAGTGACAGTCTAATACGATACTGCACTCGATTTTCATCTTCGCCGATTCAGGACAATTCTGAATCGGTATTAGAAATTAAAAAAGACAATCTTGTCAATTTTTGGACACGTCTCCAAGCTGCATATGACGCAATCGTAGAATCTGACGACTCAGATCTACCTGAAAATTTCAAATCTTCGGCTTACGCCAAATACGAAAACTGCTTAGACCAGTTCGAAGAATATAATCGATAATTTCAATTTGGCTTGGGAAGCTCTTAAATCAAAATTCGAAAACGAAAGAATATTGGTCGATAAACAAATATCGATATTAATGAACTTGCCAAAATTCAAAAGGAAACAAGTGAATTTATAAAACTTCAATCCACTGTTTCAAATTGTTTGTCGGTTTTATCGACACAAAATATTCCCACAGACAGCTGAGACCCTATACTGGTAAACATATGCACTGCCGCATTACCAGAAAAATCATTACTTCTATGGGAGCAATCGCTCTCATTACGAAGAAAATGCCCCACGTGGCAACAAATGAAAGACTTCCTAACTACCCAGTACGAAATCGCAGAAAGGGTAGATAAAAAAATGGTCAGAACGAAAACTGTTCAACACGACCTAAATAGAAGCTTCTACAGGCCACAAGCCAGTAGCAACAACAATTTAAATAGAAGCTTCTTCAGAAATCTAACTTTCACATCCGAACAGTACAAATAAACGTCATGCGAACTGTGTACAGGGGGGCATAAGCTCAAAGCTTGCGAGAAATTCAAAAAAATTAATATTATCGATCAAAACAATTATGTAAGAACAAAAAGACTGTGTGCAAACTGTATGTCACATTCGCATTCACTCAAAGATTGCGAAAGCAAGTTTAATTGCGTTTATTGTCATAAACGACATCATTCTAAGCTTCATTTAAATATTTTTTCCAGTTCACCCCCAAACAGCGTTAATATGAAAAGAGCCACGGGTTTAGTTGCAACAACCAATCTCGAAGTGCAATTAAAAACTCAAACGCTACACAGCGAAAACGAAAGTAGGGTACTACTACCCACAGCAGTCATCTCCATCGAACACCTGTTTAAGCATAGGGCTTTAATAGACCAAGGATCACAACGATCTTTCATAGCGTCTAGGGTACAAAATAGGCTACAACTGCCAACAAAACAAGCCAACTTTGAAATTACAGGAATGGGCGGAAGAATAGTGCAAAACTCTAATAAAATCTGCCCCATTACCTTAATTTCCCCCCCAGCGGATAAGAGAATTAAAGCAGAAGCTATAGTCTTACCGCAACTTACAAATATGCTTCCAAGCTATCACATAAATAGCAAGCATTGGCAAAAGGTTTCACACCTAAAGCTAGCAGATCCCAACTGCAACACTCCCGCTCAAATAGACCTTCTATTAGGCAGCGATCTCATACCACAGATAATACTCGAAGATTGAGAAAATTTCAAATACACTTCTGGCATACAACACTATTTTTGGGTGGATCCTAAGTGGACTAGTTTCGGAACCAGTTACCACCATGACCACTCAGGTTGAGGAAATCTCAAACGAATACCTCAATTCACAATTGAAAAAATTTTGGGAGTTAGAAGAACTCTCCCCCATATCAATCACAATCCCTGAAGAACAGTATTGTGAAGACTTTTACAAAGCCACAACTACTAGATCAGATAATGGTCGGTACGTCGTACGACTACCACTAAAACAACAATTTCCTAACACACTCGCCATAGGTCACTCTCGCACCTCTGCAATACAGCAGTTTTTAAGTATGGAAAAGAACTTACTTAAAAAAAGTGAGCTTAAGCCAGAATACGATGGCGTGTTAGAAGAATACCTCCATTTAGACCACATGGAAGAAGTAAGCCCATGCGAAAAAATCATAAATAGCAAATATTACTCATTTTACTTGCCTCATCACGCAGTAGTAAAGCCAGACAAAAAAACAACTAAAGTAAGAGTTGTCTTTAATGCATCAAGATCTACTAGCTCGGGGAATTCCCTAAATGATATTCTATTTACGGGACCCACACTTCAACCAGATTTAATGCTACTAATTTTAAATTGGCGTATATTTAAATACGTATTTAACGGAGACGTCGAAAAAATGTATAGACAAATAGCCGTACATAAAGACGATCAAGATTTTCAGCGAATTATTTTCCGAAAATCTCCCAATAGTCCACTCCGCGACTATAAATTAAAAACAGTTACCTTTGGCGTCAACTGTGCTCCATATCTAGCCATTCGAACACTGCACGAATTGGCAGAAAACACCAAGTCAGAATTTCTTCTGGCATCCCAGGTGTTAAAAACACAAACGTATGTAGACGATATCTTGTCTGGAAGTCACAGTCTTCCACAAGCTATTACAAGTGATACAAGCTCTAAATACCGCAGGGTTACCATTGAAAAAAATAACGGCGAACCACCCTAATATTCTAAAAAATATACCACATGGAAATTTGTTAGATACTAATTTCCTTAAATTCGAAAGGGAAAGTACAACAAAAACTCTGGGGATCCAATGGAATGCGATATCTGACCAGTTTTCATACACTGCAGAGTCAATATCTGCATTATCCGCTATAACAAAGCGGCAAATTCTATACTTTGTGGCGAAACTTTTCGACCCCGCAGGTGGGCTTTCGCCAGTTATGATACAAGCCAAAATTCTAATACAAGAATTATGGTTAGATGGAACCGACTGGGACGAACAAGTGAAACCACCTCGTTTAGAAAAGTGGTCCCAGTTTGCGAGCAATCTAATTGATATCGCACAGATACAAATCCCACGATGGGTAAATTATGCCCCAGAGCACAAAGTCGAACTACACGGCTTCTGTAACGCTTCTGAAAAGGCATATTGCGCAACTATATATGTTCACACACAAAGTGACACGACAACATGCCACTTACTAGTAGCAAAAGCAAAAGTGGCTCCTTTAAAAACAATAAGTCTGCCACGACTTGAACTGTGTGGAGCGCTACTACTAGCCAAACTCGTGTCCATCGTATAAACGCATTTAAACATGGCACAATATAAATTATATCTATGGTCCGATTCCGAAATTGTACTAGCCTGGTTAGAAAAACCACCACATGCATGGAAGACGTAGATTTCCAACCGAATGTCTTAAATACTTGACCTAGTAGGATCAACCACTTGGCGACTGTAGCCAGTGCTGACAATCCTGCTGATCTAGGTACAAGAGGGTGCAGACCCCTGCACCTTGTCACCACCACCCTCTGGTGGAATGGCCCCCGATGGTTAACAGAATCTCCTGATTCTTGGCCACAATCGCCCATGCGCAATATAATTGCCCCAGAAAGTCGAAAAATCGACTCCTTTCACGCAACATTGCAGGATAATGACATCCTTGAGCGATTTTCCTCGTATCCCCGCGCCCTCAGGGTAATCGCTTACATGCTCAAGTTCATAGAGCGACTCAAAATTAAGCTTAAGGGAGTAACCTCATTAGATTCTCAATGCGTTACAGTGACGCACCTAGACTTACAAAAAGGAAAGGTCGCTCTTATCGCATCTACTCAAACGCGTTACTTCAGCCGAGAAATATCATTACTAAGAGTATCGAAGCCGATTGATAAAAAGAGCTCACTCTTAGTACTAAAGTAAGTTTACCCAATTCAAGCCTAACGTTTAACGAACGCCATCCCATAATTATACCAGAAAAGTCTCAACTTGCCACATTACTCATCAATTATATCCACATATTAATGCTTCATGCCGAACATCGTCTCATGCAACATATGGTGCGCTCAAAGAGCCACCGAAAAACAATTTGTGGACTTTATTAAACAGGTCTCACCTGAGATTGTACAAAAGTACGCGCCCCAAGGCATTAATTGGCAATTCATCGCCAAAGCGCTCCTCATATGGGTGGTTTATGGGAATCAGCTGTAAAAAGCTTCAAATCCCACTTCAAAAAAGTAGCTGGAAATTACAAATTCAATTACGAAGAATTTACAACATTACTAATCCGTATCGAAGCCGTACTCAATTCACGGCCACTAACGACACTCTCGCAAGATCCCTCAGATTTGCCAGCCCTAACTCCAGGGCATTTTCTCAAAGTAACACCCATTCTGGTCATACCTGAGCCAGGCGTGGAGTAGCTATCCTTATTAAATCGATGGGAAAGAATCAAAATTCTCTATCATGGCTTTAGCCGTCGATGGAAAGAAGAATATTTAAAGGACCTCCACAAGAGGTACCGATGGAAAACTCCAGAAAAAGCGCCAAAGCTTGGAGATTGCGGGCTAATCCATGATGATTGTCTCCCCCCACAGAATGGCGGCTTGGCGAATAGTAGATCTCCGCACGCAATCGGGAACGCTAACCAGACCGCTCGCGAAACTATGCTTCGTGCCCACCGACCGTACTACCGAAGCTAAAATGATATCCAATTCAAATAAATCGAGTCAATAAACCCGCAAATAAATAATAAAAAAACGTTAACAACAATCACAAACCAAACAGAAATGGTCGATCAATATGCCGACCCACGCGTGCCACATCACGTAGCACAATTGCCCATATTCAATTATATGCCACAAACATATACTAAATCTTATCTTTTCATACAGATTAATATGGACGAGGAAATGCCAACAAACCCAACGCCAACCGTTCGATTGGCTATTAATGTGCGACACAACCTGGGCCGATTCCAGCGCCTCGAGCCACCGCTGCAACAACTGTCCCATCTGTCGCGCGGAACACAGCACAACCACCGCCAGCGTCGCCATTGATGACACCGGAGCCGCACCGCACCCGATCTCCGCTGTGTCGCCGCTCACACCGGCTACAGCACTGTAGCATCTTTAAATCAAAGCAACCCAGTCAACGTCAGCGGGTAGCCCAGGCGCATGGACACTGCCTCAATTGCCTAAGTGTCACCCATACGACGCAAGAGTGTGACTCGGAGTGTTCGCGTCAATTGCGAAGGCTACACCATACGTTCCTTCACCGCACCTCCGGGCGCGACGTTCGGCGACCACCCGCACCACGCAGTCGCGGCGCTGCCAGGCGACCGCCACCCAGCCACCCGATGCAACATCAACGCCCAGCTGCCGCTCCACAGTACCGTCCAAGGAATGAAAGGAACGAAACACCTGCACGGCGCCGACGGCCCAGAACATCATCCCGCCGCCCCACTGGCCTCAGCAGTGTTGTAGCAACGTTGCAACAACTGCAGAATTTGCTAGGCTAAATATTTGCCTAGGTGGGCCGGGATGGTTAAATGAGTAATTCAACATATCATCCCACACGCATTCCACACCAACTCTACCACCACGATCACCCCACACATGAAGACACACCACACCGAAGGAGTTAAAAAAGGGGACGACGAGCGACCACCAGCCTCTTTACGCAACGTCATCGTATGGAATCGCTATCTCCGCTACCGACCGTCAAAACTTTCTTGTATTAATTTGTATCAAAAAAGGTGTTAAACCAGTAAAAAAACTTGTGAAACATTTAAAAAAAAAAAAAAGAATATTTCAATTTAAACCTTAAAAGGCGTTTGTGAAAAAAAGGAAGTAATAATGTCATTGGTGAGTGTTAACATTATAGCAAAATAAACAATCAGGATTTTTAAACATCGGGTTGAATTTACTCCTTATACATGTATGTGAGGTACCTTAATGAACTCAGAGAGCATCTGTTTCTGTAAATAATATGTAGCAATGCTAAAAATAGATAAATTTGGTCAATACTGCACCTATCTCCCATATGAAAGAGCCCTATATCGTATATATCGGCCAATTTGTAAAGTATCTTTGTCAAATTACTTGAACGTATAATATTGGATATAACGGGTGTTCTTTTTCGAGGTATAGAACTTTAAGTTGGCATTACTGTTCAAGACGGCGACCAAGATCTTGTGATTTAACACCGCTAGACTACTTTCTGTAGGGTTATGTAAAGTCATTTAAATAAAATTCATGTCAATCGAATAATTCATCGTTATTTTATTGCAATTTAAAGTTCTATACCTCTAAAAAATACCCGTTACTTTAGTTTATTGCTTAAATATGTGAAATCATATTATACTAGCATTTGTAATATCTTGTTTGGGACGCTCATTTAAAATGAATATATTCGGAAAGGCAAAATTAAATGTTGACTTAATATCTTTGAAAGCCATATAAACTTCATTTGTAAGTATTCCATTGCTTTCAAGTTTGAAAATTTTATCTGTTATAGGTTCCAGTAGTTTTATACAATTTTCTACCATGGTTCAAAACTTTAAATCCAAAAAATTTAACTTTATTTCGTCTGAAATAGTGGCATCTTCCTGAACCGCTAATGTCTGTAATGCAACTTTGAATATTTTAAATTTTAACTGCCCTGCCCTTTCCGCTGGAAATTTTAATGTTTCACCTCAACCTTTTTCTTTTACAATCTTAGCTAATAAAGCGCTCATACTTTGGTTTCCTGTTATTGCTTTTATCAATCAAAAGTTCACAAAACAAAATCCAACTCATCAATTAAACCAACAAAATAGCATAAGTGCGCACAGTACGAAGCCAAAACAAAGTGTGAGATTACTTGAATGTGAACTTTTGAATGTTTAAAAATTTAAAAATAATTTTAAAAAAAGTTGTAAATGTAAAATCGGACTCCAAAGTACAAATATGTAAACTTCTAAATAAATTTTCGATGTTTTCATTTACAAGGTAACAGGTGACTGATATATTAGTCAGTGGTAATCAATTGGTAGCTAAAAATATAACCTATCGACATTGACGAAGTAACCGAGGCGCTCGATCGGTATGTGTGCAAGTGAGGTTTACTCGTGTATGGGCTTGTGTGCATACGAATCCATGATGTTATTCACTGCCACGTGCTGATAATAAATGCTGGCGGAGCAGGTAGACGATTCAACATTCTGCACAAGAAATGACGAAGCCCCTACCAGAATTATGGGCACCTGTAACAACTCGCTTATATAAGTATCGCTAGAGGTAGTGTGATAAACAGCACTACCTGGTGACCTTTACTAACTAGCGAAACAGGCAACCTGCCCATAATAATCTCGGTGGAGAAACCCCCAGACCTCATTTATGTGGACAATCGCACCTACGTTAACTTAAACAAAGCTTACTATTTCGGCTTCACACAGTTCATTAAGAGCACCTTCTTTGCAATACCCATTCCTACGGACGTTCTCATTGGCAAATGTCAATTCCACAAGATGATCGCCACTACAACTGTTCGTTCCATTCCCGCAGGCAGAAATCAAGAGCAACGCCGAAATCAACCTGCTAAAGCAACAGTTTTAGCAAATGGGCGCGACTCCTAACGCCTAGTCGATCTGCATAAGGGATCTCAATTTGGAGATTCGACAACTGGTAGATCAACATAAGCGGACGAAATGGATGGAACATCTGACGTCATGTAATCTCCCTGCCGGAGTGGATAAGCTTTGGACTACTGTCAAATCCCTGTCCCAAACGGTATAAATATGCTGACGTTAAAACACCTAGACTCGACGGGAGTAAGCAATGTTACCAAGTCAACTTGTCACTGACCACCATTCACATACCCAATGTGTGGAAGGGTGGTCCCACAGCCAACTTAGAGAAGTCTTATCGCCCGATAACTCTACTTTCCCCAATAGTGAAAACACTTAAGGAATTGCTACTTGCCTAGCCGAACACCAGCATGGCTTCCGTAAAAAGCAGAGCTTTACCACTGCACTTAGCGTCATATACGCCCAGAGAGCTCGTGCATTGATCAGAAACCGCCCTTTGAGAGGACTGTCCTCGTAGCGTTGAACTTGTCAAAAGCTTTTGACACAGTCAACCATACAACTCTGCTTGAGGAGATCGAACAAACTACGCTCGCTCTAAGACTTAAGAGATGTACCATGAACTATCTGAACGGTCGACAATCATCGGTATTGTTTCGAGGTGAACAATCTAAATTAAGGAGAATTAAACTGGAGATTATTGTACGATAATGAGGTCAGGCAATGGAATTGATGACATATGTTCAAAAGTGAATGACTATCTCCTAAAACTTGTTCACTGTAAGGAGCCTAAAACTCCCCCCTATCAAACTTACCACCCTATCTACAAACTAGGCAAAGGAGTACAGACTAGACCTCAGCATTTACGTTGACGATGTCAAAATTCCGACGATAAAAAACCGTAAAAGTTTAATTGTTACATTCGACAGGCTGCACTCAGCACACAACCGCGATGGTTACGCAGCCCCAGCATAACGTACTTCTTTCCAAGCAGTTTCTGAAGGGGGAATGTTTTTTAACACGTCGGACATGACCAATTTCCGATGGGCATTAAACGCCATTCACAGTGGATACCTTCATTGACGCGCTTCTCAGTGAATGGCTAACTTGGAGTCCAAACATCTCCCCAGACGAAAGCTGAAAGTGCCTCGAGAGTGACCTTTGCGCAACTTCATTCTGGGTATTAAGCAGATTAAACTCCAACTTATCCAGAATCGATTCTGACATACAAAATGTATGTCCTGAATCGAATGAGAACCCCACTCATCTAATTCCTTTCTCCCTATGGTTGAAACAGCTCGTTTACTGGGCCTACCATTAAGATATTTCGATGACAGTTAACTTAATACTTTCCCTCAAGCAAGATCTAGATAATCGTTACAACAACAACATGTTGTTTCGATTTTTTACGACCGGTGTGCACACAGGTATGTCGTGTGTGGGCTTGTGTGCACATACATAATTTTTCATTTGGAAACAAAAAGTGACAATATTAAAGTAAACATAAAAATAAAAAAAATAGCTGTTGGGAAAATTTATTGTCTAAATAGAGTCAAATACATAAAAATGTTATTATAATACATTTTACCAGAATTATAACATTAACCATTATAGGCTTTCAAAAGGCACGGATGTGTTTTTTTAATTAACTCTGTGAAAGCAATTCTACACCAAAAGAAATTTACACAAAACAAAATCAAACAAGTAAAATAAAAAAAGCATAGGCAAACGTCAGGAAAAAACCAAAACAAAACAGTGTTTGAACAATAATAATTTCAAATATAAACAAAAAATAAGTGGGAAAGAAAAACAATAACTAAAATGAATGCTGCCCAGCCTCACCAACAAGGCCAAAGACATTCTATGAATTTATACTTCAGCTTCTTCCTTCACTTTTCAATATTCAAATCAAGAACCAATCAATGTATCCGGAAAAACTTTGCACTAATTGTGCTTTTGAGATGCCACCTTATGACCAATAATTCTTCAAATCGTACCAAAACTATTCAAGCCACCACACACCGAATATATGAATCACAGTTCTTATTGTGAACCTTTTAACAAAAATATCGGTCAAGCTGTGACATATGTTAAATTATAGAAATTTGAAGTGAATCCTTTTCTAATAATAGTATGCCTCTATGTCAAAAATAGGTGGAATTGGATCAATGATTCCCTTAGCCCTTGACACCTGACAGAAAGATTTTCGAACATCCGGTTGACTTTATATATCATATATCGGCAAATATGCTAAATTTCGTAACGATACTTTGTCTAATAAAACAGTTTTCCATACAAGGAATTGAGTTGTATTAGTTAGTTTGTTACCTGTTAATTTCCGATACCTGTTCCGACAAATGAGCAGCTCCTTGTTGAGAAAAGGGCGTGTGAAAAATTTCAGGTTAATATCTCAAAAACAAAAAATATACAGACAGACGAAGTAGCTAAAACGACTCTACTATAAAGTATATTTATAAATGATAAGCGCGACGAGCTGAATCGATTTAGCCGTGTCCGTCTGTCTATCATTTTGTACATTCGAGTACAGTTTTCGAGAAATCGACCAGAAATTCGGGAACAACAAACTTGCTGTCTCCTCCACCGTAGAATTATAATTGAAAAACTCCATAAATGAAATGGTTCGGTACGATGTACTAACTGCCAAGAGTATGGGTAGATCAAATCATACTGCACCCTATGAAGTGTTTGTATAGTATGTGATGATTTACACCTTAGCTCCAAATGTTCGCTTAAAAAAGAGAATTTAACGAAGAAATGCAGTAATTGTGGACTTGAAACTTAGATTTGAAATCAAAGTTTTCCCTCAGAATATGTCAAAACCAAATGATGAACATTCCTAGTAACGAAATTATTGAAATCCCTGACCAGATCAATCAAAACCTGTTAAAAGTATGATTTTAAATCTTACCCAATATACAAGTTTTATGTCTACAATGCAAAATGTGATTGAAGATCTAATTAAAGCGCAAAACCAGCTGCTGCAAACTTTTTTAATACAAAAATTAGTGAAGTAAATATTTGTATATGGAATGCTAACGGTATTAATAAGCACAAATTGGAGATTATTAGATTTTTAAATGAAAACAAGTAAGGAAGTTCTAAGTTCGGGTGTAACCGAACATTTTATACTCGGGAAATTACGTCAGGTGTTGGCAAAATTGTATATTAAAGGAAATATGGATCCGATTCAACCAATTTTTGAAACAAAAACATACTATTACCGAGAGTTTCATTTATTTATTTTTTTTATATGAATTTCAATTACATATCTTACACATTGACCGATATTTTCGTAAAAAGTCAACTATAGGCACTAGGGTCCACATATTCAGTACCTAGGGGCTTGAACCGTTTTGGTTCGATTTAGACAAATTTTGGTCACAAGGTGACATACTTTAAACGCATTATTCAGAGATAATCCCAGATTAAATGTCTCTGGCGTGTTTACTGCTTGATTTATCGCGCTTTTAGTAGTTTTTAACAGTACCGTTATATGGGGACTGGGCGGGGTTATCGCCCGATTATTTTAACTTTAGTTGCTTAGGCGATATGCTCATTTAACCTATTAGGAGCGAGGACACGCCCATCTTAAAAAAATTTAAAAAATTTTAACTGCAGATGCCCCTCCCTTATGTGATCCTGTATACCAAATAATGTTTTGTATCTTATTGTGAAGCTAGGCAATTTATTTGTTTTTCATTAATGGAGTTTTGTGGGCGTGGCAGAGATCCGATTATGCCCATCTGTAATACCAACCGTAGTACGGTACCAAAAAACATGTGTACTAAGTTTCATGAAGATAGCTAAATTTTTACTCAATTTACAGCTTGCACAGACGGAGGTCACCCGTTTTTCAACTCGTCTCTTCATCCTGATCATTTATATATGTATAACGCTATATCTTACTCTTTTAGTTGATGATATCAGTTAGGGGAACAGTAGCAATATATTGCAAAAATAGAGATGTAATTTGAATATCGGAAATACATTTAACATATAAGAACTATTTTCTTATACCTGGTTTTAGACTTTATGCAACAAATCACCCAGATGTAAAGGCGCATGGTGGAACAGCAGTGCTGGTTAAAAATCGGTTAAACCACCATGCTTTAGAATATCATTCTACAGCACAGTTACAAGCTGCAACAATCCGTTTAAAAAATAGCGGTAGTGACTCAAATTTAACGGCTATATGCTGCCGACCTCATTTTAAACAGATTGCCAATTTAAAAACTATTTTATTTCAACAGGCGCAATAATTTTTACATAATCGCAAACATGATCGAAACAAAATACTAGATTTAATTGATTTTGCTGTAATTAAAAATAAAGATAGATCGTTTATAATTGCTGATACATGTAAAAACTTATCTTCTGATAATTATCCTGTGCTAATAAAATTAAGCGAATAACGCTTGGTTGTATCACCAAAAGTGGATTTACCATCCCATAAAACGAATTGGTTTAAATATAAAAAATATATCAGTAGCCACATTAATATTGATTACAGAATAAACTCAGAAAGAGATATTGACCAAAGCATAAGCGAATTTAATGAAATAATAACTAAATTAGCTGTCTTGGCAACACTAAACCAAACCAACAAGCCAGCTGGTCTCAAAAGAATCACAAATGTTGAAAGAGAAAAGCTTGTAACTGAAAAGGCGAGCCAGACATGAATGGCAAGCAAACTTTTACTCAGCTGCAATTGAAGGATCAGTACGTAAACTAAGTAAAGCGCTGAAGTGTGCGAAAGAATACAGTACTGAAAATTATATAAAGAAATTGAGCCCAAATTCAACCAAGAAAAATTCCCTTTGAAAAGCCCAAAAACACATTACGTAAGTGGAAATTAGATTCGCTGTGATGAGGAAAAGGCAATGAATTAAGGAAAAAGCAAAAAATTAATCTGCCAACTTTGCCCGACACTGCTGACAAGTTGCTCTTGTATATTAAGACTTCAACTTTTGAAATTAATAATATGATAAAAAAAAAATAACTCCTACCTATGTCATCCAGCTTACAGAAGAATTCTAAACTTAGCCTTGAAATCAAAGTTTTGCTATACCACGCGGTAATAAAGCCGATTTGGATGTATGGTATTTAACGCGGGGGTACGATCTATGCCGTAACCATAAAAATCTATTAGCTATGTCTTGCTACAGTCCTGTAATCAAACCCGTCTAAAAAGGGTAGATCTACTAGCCTTCTAATGACCAATGTGTCACGAAACTAAAACCTTTAGCTTGCCTAGTTAAAATTATATTTAAGATTTTATTGCTCATTGTTAGGCTTTGTACAAACAGATAGGTATATTGACAAAAAAAAAAGAATTATAAAAAGTATAATTCAATTATCCGCTTGATTCTAGCACATGTTTACCTATTGAAGGACGAACGTAAAATGGGTCTGTACGTCGTGTATGACGAAGTATTTTCATACCGATTGAAAACACAAGTGTGTCGTGTATGGCAACTTTTACAAAAACAATAACCAAACAAACCCTTTTTTGTAATATATGACAGACCAAACAAATAGTCAAATCGATAAAGAGTAACAGATAGAAATCCAAGTTAGTGAGCAAATTAGAACAGCAAAATATATGTAGCCTTTGCTAAAGCATTGAGAGTAAGATAATTAGACCAAAATGTAGTAGAAGAGGCTAAAACAAAAGTAAGCTACTGAATAAAAAATGCATTAATTACTGGTTACTACATAAATTAGCGGTAATTGGCTAGATAACCTCTACCTGTCTTGTAGGGATGTTACTGGTTATCTATCGGTAATAGGTTAGCTCATTTTTACCAGAGAATGTTAATAAATAGAGAAGGCGCAAATGTTAGCTGTGCTAAAATGTAAATAATTAAAAGAGAACAACGAAAATGTGCAAATTCGAAAGTTCAATTACACCACGTCAAAAAGGGACCTTCCCCTCATGATAATCAAACTCAACAAAGTACACCACTCTAAGAAGGTACCAAGCAAATTTTCCCCACCTTATAAAGGAACGGCTAATATATGCATGCGCAGATGTTCTCTGGCATGCGTGTTAAGGAAAATTAGAATAACTAAAAGAAATAATAGATTTTAGGGAACATTTATATAATGAGTGAAAAATTAAAATTAAATTAAAATAAATTTAATAAAAAAGGTTTATAAAAATTAAAAACGGAATAAAACAACATCTGTGCTAGGATGTGAACTTAGACAATATATTTGATGTAAATTTGCAATAAGGAGCTGTGCTATACAAGCAGCACCACAAACAGAATATTTAGATATTAGTGTAATACGTGGACATTATCATTTTTTATTTGTTTCAAATAATCATTTTTGTATGTGAATATTCTCGAAATTAACTTTCCTTCATCCTCATGTCTAAATATATTTCCTTATATGTACACATTTGTATATATGTATGTACATATGTCCCTCAAAATGTCTTTTGTAAAAAAATCAAACGTTCGCGCAAGCGATAAAAAAATCGCAGACGCACCATCATCGACCAATAAGATTCGAGCAATAAGTGCGATCGTTTATAACTCTGCACTGCGCTCTTTTGCTGTGCGCCTAGTCAACCAAATTTGGTTTTCATATGGAATTCCTACCGAAAATGATGTTTAAATAAAAAGGAATGAAAATTAAATTGCATGTATTCATCAAAATTTCAATTGATAGGATGTGAACTTAGACAATATATTTGATGTAAATTTGCAATAAGGAGCTGTGCTATACAAGCAGCACCACAAACAGAATATTTAGATATTAGTGTAATACGTGGACATTATCATTTTTTATTTGTTTCAAATAATCATTTTTGTATGTGAATATTCTCGAAATTAACTTTCCTTCATCCTCATGTCTAAATATATTTCCTTATATGTACACATTTGTATATATGTATGTACATATGTCCCTCAATATGTCTTTTGTAAAAAAATCAAACGTTCGCGCAAGCGATAAAAAAATCGCAGACGCACCATCATCGACCAATAAGATTCGAGCAATAAGTGCGATCGCTTATAACTCTGCACTGCGCTCTTTTGCTGTGCGCCTAGTCAACCAAATTTGGTTTTCATATGGAATTCCTACCGAAAATGATGTTTAAATAAAAAGGAATGAAAATTAAATTGAATGTATTCATCAAAATTTCAATTGATCCTACCATTTCCCTCGCATTTATATGTTGCCAGCAAGCTGCTTCCTCGCGATGATACTAAAAATCAGAACTTGTAGAATTTATCTGATGTTCCCTTCAGAAAGAAGAATTGACAATATGACCTATTAGTGACTTGAAACATTATTTTAATTTATTTCATACATTACATAATATTATAAAATTTATTATTATACAATATTATAAAATTTATATAAAATTGCCATATATATGAAATCCTTTATTACTACTATATATTCTAAGCACATTGCATATAGTACTTTTATATGTTTACTTATAATCATTATTTCATAGTTTTTCGATTAAGCCCATTTTATCTAAATACGACGCTATGAAAATGCATCCCAATCGGTAGTCGTAGTATTTCAAAAGAGCATAAGTCAATTTTTAATAGCAAAGCACTGCCGACATTGTCGCAAAATTGTCGGTTCAAACAAATTTTGTCAACTCCGTGACGATGCGCAAAATTCGGCATCACTAAGTATGCGAGCTCGTATATGTTTGTCGGCACAGTTGCCCCGTCTCCGCGCGAACTCCATGGCGTAACATCATTTTCAGAGGCGTTTCAACGACGAATTTATATCATATTATTATATTGCTTAATTAGTATTGAGAAATACTGATATCTTAGGGCTTATTTACGCAATATTATAATATTTACGTAAAAAGATAAATACTCATAAATTCATACTGTTTTATTGTTATCCTTTGCCTATTAGATATTGTTCATGTAACGCACAAAATTGATCTATAAATTAAAATGAATTATATTATAATTTGAAGATTTATTTTAAGGTAAAATAATTATGATTTTTTGGTAATATGCAAATGTAATTCATTTAAGAACATTATTTTTGTCTATTTAGAGCCTTTTCCCCGTTTCGATTATTGCGTGGTGTATTTCAAAAGGTTCAAAGTTATATTTTTCGATGTTCCCTCTTGTGAAAAGCTCAAATTAGTACCACTGTATAAGCCTACAAGTAACCAAAGAATCAGCTGTTTTCCTATGTGTGTATGATAGCTGAGATCACCTGATCCAATCTGCCTTTTTTCGACACAGAGATGTAAATAAAAGGAAGGTGGTTTTACAACTTGTTTGTGTACATGTGTTTGTAATTAAGAATATTAATAAAAACTCTCAAGAATATTTTCGAAACAAAAGTATAATTATCTCTCGTTATTGCTTTTTCTCACCTCCTCTGAGAATGGAATATAGGCTCGTTACCGATCTTTTTTGGGTGTTCGGTTCTCCAGGATGCATATATTCATCCATCTAATATATACAGTTCTAAAACAATCTACTTTTCGTAACAAATACAACTTGAAAAGATATATACATAAAATCAGGTAGATGAATCAGGCTCAGGAATATTAATTACATTTAAAATATATGTTGAAATTTGCAACTTGATTTAAACAAAAACGAAAATATTTAGATAAAAATCAAGTACTATTCAATTGTATCCGTCCGTCCGTCCGTCCGTGCAAGCTGTAACTTGAGTCAAAATTGAGATATCTTTATGAAACTTGGTACACATGTTTCTTGGTACCGTAAGACCATAATAAGTTTAATGTGCATATCTCCTAAACCGCTAAAGCTATAATAACCAAATTCACTGAGAGAAAATATCTTTAGCACCTCTATTGACGGTGTGAAAATGTGTAAAATCGGGTGACAAGCCCGCCCACTCCCCATATAACGGTACCGTTACAAACTACTAAAAGCACGATAAATCAAGCACTAAACAGGCCAGAGACATTTAATTTTTTCTCAGGGATTGTATGAGATGACTTTATAGAAACCGCGTTCAAAATTAGGCAGTGGGCGTGACACCGCCCACTTTTATGTGAAAACTCATATCTTGGGATCTTTTTACCCAATTTAAACCAATTTGGTGCATAACATTCTTTTTATATTTCTATGTTATGGTGCGAAAATGGGCGAAATCGGATTACAACCACGCCTATTTTCCATATGACACCATTTTAAATTCCACTTGATTCTTTCATTTTCCACTATGCAAATCAAGCAACAATGATTGTATCGGAGTTAAACTTTGCCTGAATAATGCGTTTAAATGTCACCAAAAATTCTCTAAATCGAACTAAAATTGTTCAAGCCCCTAGGTACTGAATATGTGGACCCCAGTACCTATAATTGACTTTTTACCGTAAATATCGGCCATTGTGTAATATATATAATTGAAATATAATAGAATAAATCATATAATAGAATAAATAAATGAAACTATCGATAATAGTATGTCTTTTTGTCAAAAATGGGTTGAATCGGATCAATAGTTCTTATAGCCCTCATATATCTAATATAAATATTTTTGAACTTCCGCGTGACTTTATACCGCATATGTGAGTTATCTCAATGAAAATGAGAGAGCGTGTTTTACTTATAACAAAGTATCTTTGTGCCTAAAAAGGATCAAATCGGGTGAAAATTTTCCTTAGCCCCCATGTAACTAATATCAGGATTTTCGAACATTCGTCTGACTTTACTCCATTTGATTGGTGATGGTATGTGAGGTACCTTAATGAAAGAGTGGGAACTTTTATTAGTCTGTGGCATGTTAGTAGCATGTGTTATTGGAAAAAATTAATAAAATCGGGTTAATACTACCCTCAAATTCTATATACTACTTATAATGCTTTTCGTTATTCTAACCAGTTTTATGCCGAATATGTCGGTCAGTGAGTATTAATATTATTTTTTATATATAAAAATGCTTCAAAATATGTTCTTGAGGATAGCTGAGCAATGTCAAAATTAATATATTTCTCTATCCCCAATATAAATATGATTTCCGTCTTTCCACCTCACTTAACACCGTTCCGGTTGATCAGCGTGATATTTTAACGAAATTAAGTGGAAGAGATTTTTCAAAAATTATGTGGTTTGACGCTGATTTAGAATGAAATTAGTATATACTAAGTCTAAACCTCTCACCTTCATATAATGAATTCCGATTCTCTTGTTGACGTTTGCCACCTAAGCTTATAATATAAAATTTAGCCACTTTGGTAGAGTTAATATCACAATCATACTTATTTATATCTCACTTCAAGCAATAAAACTGAGACTAAGTTTATGGCCTTTAATATAAGTCAAGAAGATACCAAATTTGATTGTAATTTAATCACGATATTATTTAATAATGGGTGTTCAAGTCTTTCTCAACATTTATTAATATAAGGTTTGAAGCAATTTCCTGGTCTTTGATTTTCCCAGCTCACATGTACTACTTATGGTATAATTTTTTTCGTCAATTTGATAAAAATAATGTATATCGCTGCATATGAATGAAATTGGTCTAGACATTTGGTTCAGTTTATATCACATATACCATGTTTGAGTTAAATAGCTTCTTTTTATAAAAGTTAACATTTCGGAGAAAAAAATAGTATTGACACAAAATAAATCTATGATCTATAACATAAGTTAATACGATACCAAATAATAATCGAGTAATGAATGTTGTTCTTTCGCAACATTTTTATACTTTCGCGACATGTTGCAAAAGAGTATAGTTTTGTTCAGCAAAGGGTTGTTTGCATCACCTAAAACTAATCGAGATAGATATAGATTTCTATATACATATATTTCTTCTAATGTTTGGTGATAACCAGTGGTTAGGTATATTTTTTCAGCCATCATGTTGAACTTATTACAAAATATACCAGACAACAATGTAAACAAGTTTGTTAGAGTGCTGGACTTTGTATAGAGCAAAAAAATTGTATGAAATAAAAATTAGTAATGTAGTATTAAAAGGGCTAAAGACCCTTTTTATGCGGTTATAGATAAACTGCTACTCCATCGGTTTACATGCTACTGTCTATTATTTCAGTTTTGCAACACATATTAATATGAAGGTCATGAGGTGAACTGTAAACTCAAGAAAATTACATTTTTACCTAGTGCCGTTGGCAGCTTATGAAAGGTTTAGATATTAAGACAGGTGAAGAAAATCGACATACCTGCTCTACATATGTGTATACCATACTTTATATGTAAGTTATTGTTAATTTAGCCTTCATGGGTAGACCCTTCAAAATAGGTACCATAGATCTCCCTGTTTTAGAAAGCGTTTAACAAAAGCGAGAGAAAGCGATATGAGGGTTCGTCGTGCAAACTCTTTATATAGAGATAGTGAGCAGTCACAAAATACTGTAAGTCACGCTAATCGTAGATTAGACTCCGATGTACGTCTGTCCGAACAAATTATCAATACAAATCAACATAGAACCAGGCTGGAAAATCTCGAGGTACGGTATTTTGGACAAAATTTAAATACTGTTTAACATAGAACGAGGCGGCAAGATCCCCACATTCGCTCTGAAGAGCAAATAAGAGATACTCGAGGTCATAGGTCTCGGCGTGAAGACCCCGAGGTTCGATCTGTTGAGCAAGTTGCAAATACTGTTTAACATAGAACAAGGCGGCAAGATCCCCAAATTCGCTCCGAAGAGCAAATAAGAGATACTCGAGGTCATAGGTATCGGCGTGAAGACCCCAAGGTTCGATCTCTTGAGCAAGTTGCAAATACTGTTCAACATAGAACAAGGCGACAAGATCCACAAATTCGCTCTGAAGAGCAAAAAAGAAATACTCGAGATCATAGATCTCGTCGAGAAAATCCTGAGGTACGTTATGATGAACACAGTAGGAACAGTAGGGATCATAAAGAACTTCGCGCAAGAAATCCTGAGTTTAGGAATTTAGAGCGCATTCGTGATCAAATGCAAAGGGAGCATGTAAGAAGAAATCCTAAAATAAGGAGAGAGGAGCGTGATAGAGAAACACAACGTCGACAGCTTATTAGCAGGGGTATAAGGGAAGAAATTTTGAATCAGAAACATCTTAGACAAAGTCAAGTTCGCCTTCGTGGAGACAACCCGCTCAATAGGCAAATTGAAAACCAAAGGCAGTCCCACCGAATCCGATTAACGAGAGATAATAATGTTATTGAAACTAATAATAGTGGCAATTTAATATATTTCAAAAACATTTATTTCAAAAATATAAATAAGGACCCTACTGAAATATGTATTTTCTGTGGCGGATTATGATTTTCACACCAAGTTCGCAAATTAAATTTCGAAACTATTGCGCCAAGTCACCCGAATGCTGCATCCGTCTTCTATTTAATGCAAAAATTTCCTACGGAAGATGGAAATTACAATTTTTGTGCTACTTGCAAAAATGAAATGCGATTGTCAAAAAGAACGTTCAAAAAATATGTTTAGCTAACGGTCTAGACTTTTTTGAAATACCGGATTGTTTGAAAGATTTAACCCCAATTGAAGAACGTCTCCTAATGCCTAGATTACCTTTTATGACCATCCGTCCGTTAGGATATCAAGGTCAGAGTTTGCTCAAAGGTGCTGTTGTTAATATACCAATTTCTGTTAACAATATTGTGACATCGCTACCAACGTCCTTTGATGAGGCTCATGTGATACAAATTCACTTAAGAAGGCGTTTGGAATACAGTCATAATTACATGATCGATACCATACGCACCGCAAAGATTATGGAAGCTTTGCCATTCTTAGTGAATACCCCTCTGTATCGTGAGCACAATATACATATTAATGAGAACTGGATTTCCAGTCGCTATGATTCGCCAATTTGGGCTTCCATCCTTCTTTATCCCTTTATCGGCTGCAGAATCTCAGTGAGTTGCTTTTGATCATCTTCTCTAAAACTGTTGATTCTAAAGATATTTCAGAAGAGGAAGCCAACAGTTTAACAACCCACGATAGATATCGCTTAATTATTTTGACTACCGCTATCCACAAATTCTTAAACTTTTTAAAGATAATGCCGGCATTTTTGGAAAGCATTTTGGTCACAAATTTCTACTGGAGAGTGGAGTTTCAACAGAGAGGTTCTCCGCTTGTACATGGCATGTATTGGCTTAATAATGCTCCCAGGATCAACCTTCAAGACCCTCAGACATTCCCTGATGTCATTAGTTTTATTGACAATTATATTTCTACAGATGGTTCGGTCAGCCACTTAGAAAATTATTTGGATTATCAAAAGCATAATCACAGTCGGTCATGTACTAGTAATAATAAATAATAACAGTTTTGTCGTTTTGGTATACCATATCCACCAATGCCTTCAACGCAAATACTGTTACCTCTTACAGAAACAAGTCAAAATACAGAAAGACACAAGGAAAACTTTTTCAAAATTCAAAACGTTTTAAATTCAAATATGACTACAGAAGACATTTCTAATATAAACGATTTTGAACATTTCTTGTCTGATAGTAGAGTAAATATGTTTTTTGATGACTATTTGTTAGCCCTTAGATCAAGTTTAACAAAACCCAAAATTTTTCTAAAAAGAAAATTACAGGATCGTTTTATAAACGCTTATAATCCTCTGATTTTGGAACTCAATAGAGCAAATATGGATATCCAATATATACTGGATGCATATGCTTGCTGTTTATATATAATTATAATTAATTATATTAACAAGTCTAACAGGGGAATTAATAGGCTCTTAAATGAAGCTATATCAGAGGTAAATGCTGGAAATTATACTGTTAAGCAAAAACTTAAACATATAGGTCACAAATTTATATCAGGCACAGAAATAACTGCACAAGAAGCAGTATATTGCTGCATTGGGCTCCATCTTTCGGAAGCAAGTAATGCAGAAATATTTATAAATACCTCTCGACCTGAGGAACGTGTTCGAATGGTAAAACCTAGAGCGGAACTTCAGAACCTTCCTTCAGGTTCGACTGAAATATTCGTAGCCGGTATTTTAGATCGTTATGTTCAAAGATCCGATCAGTTAGAAACTCTTTGTATAGCTGATTTTGCTTCCAGGTATAAATATTTTAAATCTAGTAGAAGAGCACGAGACAGTGATCATGAAGAAGAAGAGAAGGAAGACGATAATTTACAAGAAATCGGGGTTGTCATGCCTCTTAAAGACGGTAGTGGTTTTGTTAAAAACCGTACCAAACCTTGTATAATTCGGTATAGAAGGTTTAACCCAGATTTGGCCACACTTAGAGAAAGGTGCTCAAAATGAACTACCTATCGTGGAAAATGAGTTCAGACTGTTGGCACTTCCAGAAATAAACCCAAATATAAATTTGCTGTACTTGAATAGTGAAAATTCAACAGATAATGGCACTGAATCTGATTGCAATATTAGACTTATTAAACTACCCCCTTTAATTCCAGTTGAGGAATTATTTTTTTTAGTTCAAAGTCTAAACTCTAAGCAAATAACTTATTTGACACATCTGATGCACCAGCTAAAAATAAATCGTCGTTTGATATCTGCAATATATCAAGCTCTTAACCATCGTTACAATTCTACATCTGGATCCAATCCAAGTTCCTTAAAAGTTCTTCTTTGCGCACCTACGGGTAAAACAGCATTTGGAATAGGTGGAATGACCCTTTATTCAATATTCTCTTTGCCTGTTAATCAGTTGAATAGAGAGTTGAGGCCACTTAGCAATGACACAATTAATTCATTGTATTCCAGACTTATCGATTTAAAATTAATCATAATTGATGAAATATCGATGGTAGGTGCTCGTATGTTTAGCTCTGTTGATGCGAGATTAAATTTTCAAAACAGATAGCTCCTTCGGTGGTATACCGATCCTAGTGTTTGGTGATTTGAAGCAACTCTCACCTGATGGAGATAGGTGGATATTCTCTCCTAATCCCAATGATGCATACAGCACTTTAGTTGGTTCTCCTTTGTGGGAGCTATTTAAATACTTTGAATTGACAGAAATAATGAGACAACGGGAGGATCAGGCCTTTGCAATTGTATTAAACCATATGGCATCTGGTACTATGACAAATGAGGACATATCACTCATTGAAACTCGAGTAGTTAATTTCGAAGAAGTTCCCGATGATGCAATACATTTATTTTGGTCCAATGAAGAGACAATGCCCTTAAGCTCAGTCGATTCCCAACAGAAGCTATCCTTTCAACTGCAAAAGACTCAGTTAAAAGAATTGGAATAAGTAAAAATGAGAATATTTTGGAAAGAGTTAAACTTTTCAAAACTTCTGAAACGCAGGGACTGCCCTATGAATTGACACTAAAAACCTCCGCCAAATATATGATTACAGTGAATAAAACCACGAGTGATGGCTTGGTTAATGGGGCAGCTGGACAACTTATGCAAATTGATTTCCATTGTTCTTTTCCAACAATTCTGTGGATTAAATTTTTGGAACCTTCTGTTTGATAGCACGATCAGAAAAGCCTCATCCTCTTGTTCTTGGACACCAATTGAAAAAGTTATTAAATCTTTTCAATATAAAAGCAATGAACAAATTTCAATTGAAAGAAATCAGTTTCCAGGTATTCCGGCTGAGGAAATAACTATTCATAAAAGTCAGGGTGCCACATATAATAAAGTTGTAGTTCATACTCGACCCAGAATGCCTAGAGCTTTAATATATGTCGCTGGTAGTCGATCTACTTCTGCAGAAGGTCTATTCATCATAGGAAATTTTATTCCTCCTAACAAATTTTCTGAATCGGAAACACTCTGACAACAAGTTTCAATTTTATGATTTCCCGAACATCAAGACATCAAATTTTATTCCATAATGTTCAGAGTCTTCACGCTCACATTAATGGTATAAAAAGCGACTGTTTGATGCTATCTTCAGATATTTTATGTTTTGTAGAAACTTGGAGTTATCCTTGCGAAAGTTTTGATATACCACGATTTACTCCAATTATCGAGCTGAGGATAGATAGCACGGAAACAAGCAACAGAAATAAACGGGGCATTATAATATTATATATGCAAAGCTTAGTATTGCTAGCTCTATAGAATCAAAGGCTGCAAAGAAAATTTATTCAGGACGCAAAGTTTTAGAAGCGGTTTTGTTTAAATGTTTCAATATTAATATTCTGGTTCTATATAGAAATTCAGCTTTCTCGGTTAGACATTTAATTGTAGAACTTCCGGAAGTCCGTACTTCTTGTTTAATGTCTACAGGGACTACAATAAGAAATCTGCTAAAAGAAAAAAACTTTAGTTCCCTGCTTGGTGCTGAATATTCAACTACACCTGCCGATACATAAATTGATTGGGCAAACATGGATCCTTCCCATGTTAATGCAATTACTGTTGAGACAGTACACAGCTATCATGATAGTATTTGTGTCTCTATTACGAACTAAAGTTTTCAGACTTAATGCAATAGTTCTTAATTTTTTTTTTCAAATATAATCGAATTAGAATGGTATAGCAATTTTGACAGTAGTTTTCAATTTAAAAAAAATGTAACTAATCGAATTAAGAAAACTTAAATTATATGTATAATTTGTTATTATATAAGACATTATTCTATTATATAAATATATTAGAGAAATTAAATAGTATAAGGAGAAAGGGAATATATTATGGATATATGTATAAGAATCTCTATAAAAATTTATGTTTAATATTGTAAATATTATATACAAATTAATATAATAATTAAATTTTTAAAATTGTTAATATTTATTATTTTTAAACGAAACATTTATAATGATATAATAAATAAAAAAATGTGATTCATTGTCCAAAAACGATTTCTTTTCATACTCCTCAGTTGTAATGCATTCTATATAAAATCAATTATAAGCCTATACAACGATTTCTCATGATTTGTGTAAATTTAGTTTACAAATTGCTTTAACTAATTTCACTGTGAATGAAAATATCTGAGGCAACAGTTCCTACTTCTAGTTATTAAAATATATAAAGAAATCTCAAACGAGTATACCACTTGACTTTGTGAGAGTATAAAATGTTCGGTTACATCCGAACTTAGACCTTCCCTAATTGTTTATTATCATTTTGTCTTATCGTATATAGCATAGTTACTATGGCAGCACTGAAAGTTCATGAGCTTTCTCAGAAGGGGAAGTGAGGAGTTTCGGATCATTTTACATGGATGAAATTATCTGAAACTCTTTGATTTTATAACATTTGACAGTGGTGCCACTAAGGAAAGAAATAAGTTTTAAGATTTTTTAATGTATTTTTTGGGTATTTTTATCACAAAATCGTCGTGTATATTTTAATCACAAAAGATTTTCAAAATTTACTTTTAAAACTAAATTTAACAAAATATTTTAATATTTCAAAACACTTACAAGTTTTAAATAAGCTTAACATGAACATTTCTTACTTTTTATATACTGAATAAACAAAGATCTGTCGATAATTTATTCGGAAGTCAAAGTTTTCACAACATTTGCTGGGAATTCTAAGCAAAATATGTATATACGTTGACAATTGGTACTGCTAAGCAAAACAATACTCTGCGAAAAAATACCCGCTCTTTCTTAAAAACAAAACTATATTAAAACTCTTTAAATAAAGATTAGAAAAATACGTAAAAGTCACCAAAAAATTTGATCTCACAAATCACCCACTGATTTCGCATTTTATTTCTGCGGGATTCTAAGTGGTAGTTCATTATTGTGGTTGTCATCTGTTCAGTAGCTCATGAGCTCGTGGCTTGCTTTGGCAGCACTGAAAGTTCATGAGCTCTCTCAAAAGGCAAAGAGAGCAGTTTCGGATCATTTTGTCTATGTCATTTTATCCCTGGTATATAGCAGAGATAAAGAGATGCCCAACTCATCATTCACAGAAAATGAGAGCTCAATTGCTAAACGTCAAAACGTAATGATCTCAGGCAACTGTCAAAGTTCAGGAGGTCTGACGTTTAGCAATTGGAAAAGGAGGGTTGGTCAGATTGAAATCCTACAGATAAATATGTGAACAGAGAGATTTGTCGCCGCTGTTGAAGATCACTTACAAAAATTGGAAAACAATACAAATTAAAGAAAACGCAAAATTATTATGTAAGGGATGAAATCTTTTGTGGTGTCATGCTTCGTAGTACTAGTTGTCAATTGAAAATGACAAAAAACATTTATTAATTGAGAGTTAATATCAGTTCAAAAATCAGTTGTTTTAATATATCACCAAATTACAAAAATGGATTTAAATAGTTTTTCCATATGTTTTACTTATACATGTATAATAATATTTAATCTTAATAAATGATGGGTAATATAATATAATTTCATTGGGAATAAAATTGTACAGCGTTATAGACCAAAAAAGGTGGTGAGTGAATTAATAACCAAAAAACATAACTAAAACTACATATTAATTTACATTTAAATAACAACAATAAACACAAAACAGGCGCGAAAATAATCCCAAAGTGTTATCGGGCGCTATCCTTACAACAAAATTTAATCTTTATATACAAATAACACATACAGGCGCGGCCACGCGGACAAAAGCAACACCTAGCACACACAAATTCAAAAGCAACTAAGGACAGGAATTGGAAAGAAACGCAGAAGCACATGTAGATGTACATACACGTAATTATATACACGCAATAACATATATTCCCCAAAAGCCCTTGGTGGAAATCAAAGTGAGTCATTTCGATTCCTCTTCTTATATTTATGCAGTATACAATCCGCTTACACTTATATACCCTATATATGTACATAGGGTACAACCATACGAAAACCAATCGAAACATTTCGCATAAACATGGTTCGGTAAATAAAACGCGTATTATTTAATAAAATCAAATTATATTATATAAATAATACAAAATTGTGAACAATATATGTTTATACATACATATTGGTTCAAACTAAATTTATGTTTTATAATCAAAGTCCACTTTGGCATGTATCCCACAATACCTCTTGAAGCAAGCAAGCAGAATTGCGTATAAAACTTTTCACCACAAATAATTCGTGCATACTCGCACATAGGCCCAAAGTGCATTGATCTCTTCAACGAGCTCTCAACTGCACAAGGACATAAATCATACTTACAAGTCCACGCATTAGGGTGTGCCTGCATACCCCTAATTACGGACATAAAAAAAATAAATAAATAAAAAGTTGTCAATAAATTTTAAAGAAAATCAAATTAAAAATAAGGACGAACCGATGTCTATAACAATTTAATTTGGGAATTTCAGCTATTTAATTCGAATTAAAAACTCTAATTAACATAAAAGAATTTGCGGTTATACATATGTATATCTCTCCAAGCTGCATATGACGCAATCATAGAATCTGACGACTCGGATCTACCGGAAAATTTCAAATCCTCGGCTTAAGCCAAATACGAAAACTGCTTAGACCAGCTTCAAGAAACTAAAGAAATGATTTCGGATCAACTAAAACTAATTAAAGCAATTGCACCTACTCCACATCAGCGAGTAGAGCTGCCACAACTACAAAGTCAAAAGACAAGTTCAGACATCTATCTCAAGTTTTCCGCATGTGATGCAGGAAATTCCATGGTGGTTACGAACAATGGCCGTCCTTCCAGGATATGTTTACAACCGTTTACATAAGCCACCCAAGATTATCAAATGCACAAATATTGTATCACCTCCGATACAAAACAAAAGGTCAAGCAGGGGTAACAGTAACCCAGTTCGCATTAAATGACGATAATTTCAATTTGGCTTGGGAAGCTCTTAAATCAAAAGTACGAAAACGAAAGAATATTGGTCGATAAACAAATATCGATATTAATAAACTATAAAAAAATTCAAAAGGAACTGTTCAAATTGTTTGTCAGTTTTATCGACACAGAATATTCCCACAGACAGCTGGGAGCCAATACTGGTAAACATATGCACTGCCGCATTACAAGACAAATCGTTACTTCTATGAGAGCAATCGATCTCATCACGAAAAATATGCCCCACGTGGCAACAAATGAAAGATTTCCTAACGTCCCAATCCGAAATAGCAGAAAGTGTAGACAAGAAAATAGTCAGAACGCAAACCGTTCAACACGATCTAAATTTAAGCTTCAATAGACCCCAAGCCAGTAGCAACAACAATTTAAATAGAAGCTTTTTTAAAAATTAATCGTTCACATCCGAACAATGTAAACAAACGTCATGCGCACTGTGTACAGGGCATAAGCTCAAAACTTGCTAGAGATTCTAAAAACTTAGTATTATCGACCGAAACAATTTTGTAAAAACAGATAGACTTTGTACAAACTACCTGTCACAAGCGCATATACTTAAAGAATGCGAAAGCAAATTTAATTGCCCCTACTCCCTACTTTCAATCTATTTCGTTTGAGGGTTTCATATATGTAAGGTCTTCTTCCGCATCTTTTCCATCCTCCTCGATTACCAGAGGAGACCATAATTTGGTGTTCACACTATTAGCATCATCGTTGAATGTATTTTTCTTTTCATCGATAATGTCTTCTAAGCGTTGCTACTCAAAGGTAATGTCTTCGACGCGTAGCTCGCCTTCTTTGAATGCATTATCCTTCTCAAAGATAAGATCTTCTAAGCGTAGCTGGACTCTTTCACAGTTGTTAAGCTTATGGAAATATTCTCGAGTTAACTCTTCGTACATGTCCTCAAATTCTTCATTAATGAAGTCTGATTTATTCTAACAATTTTGAATGTCAAGAAAGATAGTTTTCATATACTTTTTGTGAATATTGGTTCTGTTCTTCCATACTTAGATCATCCATTATTATTCTGAGGTTTTCAATTTTGCTCATCAAAATGGATGTTTTTTTATCTAAGTCGTGGGGTTGAGCTTGAACAACTTGATTTGTTTTCATCATAGTGACAACACTGCGTTTAGTTTTAAAACGGCTTATGTGATCAAATAAAACTGTGGGAATATACACCCGTCTTATTGTTTTTTTTGTTTGTTTAAATTTGCCTGTATTTTTACTAGGGCTTTTTTATGCCTGTGTAAATAACAGGACTTTTGTCTTTGCTGTTTTATAAATACAGGTCTTTGTTTTTTATGCATTGAAAATAGGTGTTTTAGGACTTATAATTTTTGGTTTGTAAGACCAAATTAGTATATTGCCTGTTTGCTTTTCAAACAGGACTTTTATTCTTCCAACACACCATCATGGACCACATGATGGAAGTAAGTGCGAAAAATCATCAACGGCAAATACTACTCATTTTACTTGCCGCATCATGCAGTAGTTAAGCCAGACAAAAAAACAACTAAAGTAAGGGTTGTCTTCAATGTCTCAAGATCCACTAGATCGGGAAATTCCCTAAATGATATCCTACTTTCGGGACTCACGCTCCAACCAGATTTAATGCTACTTGTTTAAATGAGCTAAGCCCCAGTAAATAGCCACACCACTCTACTCGGAAAAACTGGCGCACCCTAATAATGCCCACCACATTCTCACCAATACACCACACCAGATGACACCACGTAGGACAGTACAACACACCACAACACCGCGCGTATACATCACCAGCTAACAAAAGGAATGATCAGCGCAGCTTTTTCACCTCATTCGAAGTAATAGCGATCCGGCGCGCAACTCAATTTTCAATTCTACATTGCGCCGCGTCAACACCTAAAATTCGATACGACAGCTCCTGCGCGTAACACTTTCGATACGTTACCGATCCTATATTATAAATTGTTTAATATATAAACATGTATATTAAGGAATTTTATTGTGTACAATGTCATAATAAAATTCGAATAATAAACTAAATTGTTCAACTAAATTCAAATAATATTTTAATTCTTTAATTGTTTGGTTGCTGTTAACGTGGTGCTTCTTAATATATCGGGTGCAAGTTTTTATTCATGGTTCTTCGAGCCTTACCGAAAGGCACCTTCGGATTTTTACAAAACTGTGATAAGAAACACAATTAATAATTATTACAAACAAGTAACAAAGTGCAGTGCAGTGGTACAACAGAAAAAGTAACAAAATTTGCAAACTAAGTCAAAAAATGTTAAAAATGGTGCAGTGATAAAATAACAATTATTAAATTTTAAAATGTGGACACAAAACTCACCAAAGATACAGTGCTAATGCATATATATATGTATATCCACAAACATATAAACATTTTAAACAAACAAAAATTCACACAACCGGCCGCGAAACCTAAGCAAAAAACAGAAATAGAAGAAACGGGCGCGAATTTTTAAACAAAAAACAACAACAAAGCATCTGGAGAAGAAACACACGAATAGGCACAAAAAGAATATATATATGTATAAACCTTATACCCTACAAAGTGAGCGTATTTATTTCATTTACATATCTTATTTTATGTGTATATGTATGTAAAAATTTCAGTTTTATATATTATAATATAGAACCTGTAACAGAAAATCCGTTTTAACAGCATAAAAACACGGTTACCAAACTGACACAGTTCCGAGTGTATTTCAAAATACATACTTACATATTAAAAAAAAACTGGATCTTAACTTATTGCCCAATTAATAGCTTACCTTCGTGTATTCAAACACACCATCAAGAACCAAAAGAACCAATTTAAGTATACACTTGCACATTAATCCAGCAATACCCCTTATGCTTAATATAGGAAATGCAATCCTCCTTATTGCTAAGTAAGCAAAGGCAAAATATCAAACATAAAACAAATAGAGAAAGAAATAAAAATACAACAGACAAACATACATATATGCATATCGAATTAACGCTTACGTATTATATCTATATATGTCGTTATATATATATTTTTACCAAACAAATATATATAGACAAAAATATATTTACAAAGTGCATAAGGGAAAATACTTGCACATTATTCACTTCGCTTTCGCGCTCTCTTCGCAGTGCGAACATACATATTTATACATACAGCATATAATCTATGCCTATGCTTATATACCCTATATACATTGGGTCAATTACACATTGAAAATTTACAATATAAAAAGTTGTAAAATTACATTAAAAATTAAACAATAAACGTTGTGGTAAAATTAACACTACTAGATATTAAAAAATTAAAAATAATAAATAATTTATTAAAACCAAAAATACACATATTTTCAAAGTCCACATTGGCATACATACCGCCCATACCAAAGAAATTCAAAAAGAAACAAGTGAAGAATTTATTAGACTACAATCCACTGTTTCTAATTGTTTGTCGATTTTATCGACACAAAATATTCCCACAAACAGCTGGGACCCTATACTGGTAAACATATGCACCGCCGCATTACCAGAAAAATCGTTACTTTTGTGGGAGCAATCGCTCTCATCACGAAAGAAATGCCCCACGTGGCAACAAATGAAAGACTTTCTAACTACCCAGTACGAAATCGCTGAAAGGGTAGATAAAATACTAATTAAAACAAAAATTGTTCAACACGACCTAAAAAGAAGCTTCAATAGATCCCAAGCTAGTAGCAAAAACAAATTAAACAGAAGCTTGTACGAAACGCAATCGTTCACATCCGAACAGAACAATCATACGTCATGCGAACTATGCACGAGAGGGCATAAACTACAATCTTACGAGATATTTAATAAATAAAAATTCACGAAAGAAACAATTTTATAAGATCAAAAAGATTATGTACAAATTGCTTGTCACATACGCATACTCATAAAGTAATAATAAATTGTCAAAGGAAATTCAATTGCATCTACTGTCGAAAAAGACATCACACAATGCTTCACTACAGCACATTTCCCAGCTCACCCCAAAAGAGCGCATATATTAGTATAAAAAGAACCACGGGTTTAGTTTCAACTACAAATCCCAAAAACCACAATACCGAAAATTGCCAAATAACACCATGTTGCTCAAAGGCACAAAACACTCAAACGCTACACAGCGAAATACGAAATAGGGCATTACTACCCACAGCAGTCATCTCCATCGAACATCGAAGAGAACTCCACAAACTTAGAGCCTTAATAGACCAAGGACGATCCTTCATAGCGTCTAGGGCACAAAATAGGCTAAAACTGCCATCAAAACAATCCAATTTTAAAATTACGGGAATGGGCGGAAGAGTAGTCCAAAACTCAAATAACATCTGCCCCATTACCCTAATTTCCCCCCAAACGGATAAGCGAAGGGTAGCAGAAGCTATAGTCCTTCCGCAATTTACTAACATGCTTCCAAGCTATCACATAAATAGCAAGCATTGGCAAAAGGTTTCACACCTAAAGCTAGCAGATCCCAACTGCAACGCCCTCGCTCAAATAGATATTCTAATAGGCAGCGATCTCATACCACAGATAATACTCGAAGGTCTTGAGAAAATTTCAAATACACTATTGGCACAAAACACTATATTTGGATTTGGATTCTACGTGGACTAGTTCCAAAACCAGTTTCCACATCAAGAACTCAAGTTGAGGAAAATTCAAAGAATATCTTAATTCACAATCAAGGAAATTTCGGGAGTTAGAAAAATGCCACCATATCAATTACAACCCCAGAAGATCAGTATTGTGAAGACTTCTACAAAGCCACAACTACTCGATCAAATAATGGCCAGTACGTCATACAACTGCCACTAAATTCACAAAGTTCCAACACTGCACGAATTGGCAGAAAAAACAAAGTCAGAGTCTTTCCTGACAAGATCAGTTTTAAAAACACAAATATGTAAATTTTCGACCCCGCAGGATGGCTCTTGCCAATAATGATACAAAAATCCTGATTCAAAAAGCTTGAGATATGTGGCGCGCTCCTACTTGCCAAATTAGTGCATACGCACTTTAACATATATCAAAATTGTCCCAAAAAAGTCGAAAAATTGACACATAACAAATTGTCCTCTAGTAGCTTACTTTTTAATTATATTATCATATAAAACAATTTAAAAATAAAGCGATCACCATACTCCCAATGCGATACAATGACGCACCAAGCCTTACAACAAGCAAAGGTCGCTCTAATCGCATATTTCTAAGCCCTCCTCGTATTGGTGGTTTATGGGAAATACTTGTAATACTTGTACAAATCCACTTAAAAAGTAGCCGTAAATCACAAATCTTACGCTCGCAATATCCCTCTTCAAAGGTTTCAAAGGAGCACCCATGCTGGCCATATCTGAGCGTGAAATAAACAAAATTACACCATCTAATAATACGTCGTCACAACCACCAATCGAATAAATGCAAAACAACGTTGCTTGCTTAACGCACTAACTTCCAAATCAAAACACATAATACCCATTTCAAAATCAAAATTCCATCCTACACGTACAGGTAAATATGGATCTACCACTACTGCATTATCATGCATACCGCGCGCTCTGCTACTCCAACAGCAGTACGCCGAGATACCTGGAACGTTTACTGCAAATATGTGCAACACTAGGCAAAATATTCGCCTAGGGGGCCCAGGATGTTTAAATGAGCTAAGCCCCAGTAAATAACCACACCACTCTACTCCGAAAAACTGGCGCACCCTAATAATGCCCACCACATTCTCACCAATACACCACACCAGATGACACCACATAGGACAGTACAACACACCACAACACCGCGCGTGTACATCACCAGCTAACAAAAGGAATGATCAGCGCAGCTTTTTCACCTCATTCGAAGTAATAGCGATCCGGCGCGCAACTCAATTTTCAATTCTACACTGCGCCGCGTCAACACCTAAAATTCGATACGACAGCTCCTGCGCGTAACACTTTCGATACGTTACCGATCCTATATTATAAATTGTTCAATATATAAACATATATATTAAGGCATTTTATTGTGTACAACGTCATAATAAAATTCAAATAATAAACTAAATTGTTCAACTAAATACAAATAATATTTTAATTCTTTAATTGTTTGGTTGCTGTTAACGTGGGATGTGCTTCTTAATATATCGGGTGCAAGTTTTTATTCACTAATTATTTTAAATTGGCGTATATTCAAATACGTATACAACGAAGACGTTGAAAAGGTGCATAGACAAATAGTCGTACATAAAGACGATCAAGATTTTCAGTTGTGATACAAGCCAAAATCCTAATACAAGAATTATGGCTTGGTGGAACCGACTGGGACGAGCAATTAAACCACTTCGTTTAGAAAAGTGGTCCCAGTTTGCGAGCAATGATATCTCACAGATAAAAATCCCTCGATGGGTAAAATGTGCCACAATTAATAAATCATAAAAAATGACACAAATAAATCCGGTTAAAGGTCGATCAAACTAACGACCCATTTACGCCACATAACGTGTCACAAATATCGAAATCAATCATGCGACAAACTTATAATCTAAATAACTTTTTTCCCATATAAATAATTATGGACGGAGATGCACCAACGCCAAGGCCAGCAAAACGTTCGGCCATTAATGTGCCGCGCCCTGGGGCAAATCCAGTACCCCGAACTACGACTATCACGGTGGCACGCGCCCAATAACCACATCAAAATCGCTGTCCGCGGAGCAGCACCGCCTCTGATGCCGTCGTAGCCACGCTGCAATAACTTAGGCGTCTGCTAGGCTAATACTCGCCTAGGGAGCCGGGATGGCTAAATGGCAGGGCTACGTTGTCCCTGAAAACCATCAACAAACACAATCTACTCGCACATCAACGACACGCAACATTCACCGCATGAACTCACGTAACATACACCTCATACAAAGACACCACCATCAAGGATAACAAAACACACCTGAAGATCACCCCACCAAACATCGAATACATGAAGTATTTTTATATCAGCGGAACTGATCCGGTTAATTTAATTTTCTTTGTAAATATATACTCATATATATTTGCCCAGCGTCGGAAGTGACTTTTTATTGAGTGGCTTTTAATATAATTTCATTGTGAATAAAATTGTACAGCGTTATAAACAGAAAAAAGGTTGTTAGTGAATTAATTTCCAAAAGTTGGAAGAAAAATATACACATATCTTAACAAAATTATTCTGTTTTTACACTCAGTTGAAACGGAAAGAATTACAAAACATAATGCAATATTCCTGTCCTATTTTGTATTTTGTTTATTTTATTGTTGTTGTATTCTGTTTTCACAACAATTTTTTTTCAACTCTTTCTACATACATATGTATGTCTTTTTCATGTTATTCAGTAAACCGGCAACTTGGTACACATGTTTCTTAGCACCAAAATTCAATTAATAGCCATAACTAAGCTCCACAATAAGATTAAAAGCTGTTATTTGGTATAACAAATCGCATTAAATAGGGGCATCCGCCCTTAAAATTTTTTGAAAGAGTGAGCGTGACACCGGCCTTTAATAGGTTTAATGTACATATATTAAAGCGTTAAAACTATAGCAACCAAATTCACACAGGACAAATATTTTTAGCACCCCTACTGACGGTGTAAAAATGAGTAAAATCGGATGACTACCCCGCCCACTCCTCATAAAACAATTTTGTTAAAAGCTACTTATAGTGCGACAAATTTATATATACTTGTAAATACTTAAGAGACATAAAATCTTACACCCGAGACGGTACAAAAGAGTTTTATTAAATCCGCTGTCAAAATTGGAAATTGGGGGTGGCACCGCCCACATTAACGTGGAAACCCATATCTCGGGACCTAATTGGCCGATTTTAACGAAATTCGGTAGGTAACATTATTCTGATATTTTTATATTACGAAGATGAGCGAAATCGGACTACAACACGCCTACATGACCCCAATCTCTATTGCGAAGGTTTTATTGATGTCGTAATATCGCACAAAGATATATTAAAATATAGAAAAATTCCAACTTCTGGCTGACTTTATACCCAATATATCGGCCAATATGTAAGTTATCTTAAATAAATTGAATGAGCGTGGTTTCTGCTAACAGTGCATCTATGTGACTAAAATGTATCAAATCGGGTGAAAACTTGCACTAGCGCCCAATTAACTAATATCAGTGGTTAAATGAGTAATTCAACATATCATCCCACACACATTCCACACCAACCCTACCACCACGATCATCCCACACATGAAGACACACTACACACCACACCGAAGGAGTTAAAAAAGGGGACGACGGGCGACCACCAGCCTCCTTGCGCAACGTCATCGTATGGAATCGCTATCTCCGCTACCGACCGACAAAACTTTCTGGTATTAATTTTTTATCAAAAAAGGTGTTAAACCTATAAAAAACTTGTGAAACATTAAAAAAAAAAAATAAAGAATATTTCAATTTAAACCTTAAAAGGCGTTTGTGAAAAAAAAGGAAGTAATAATGTCATTGGTGAGTGTTAACATTATAGCAAAATAATCATTGGTCCTTCGAGCCTTACGGAAAGGCACTATTAGGAAAAAAAAAAGTAATAATAAATAATTAAATTAAATAAAGTGCGGAGATCAGATACTTACATATAAAATACATATACCTAAAACAAAAAACAGTGTACAGGGAAACAAGCAAGCGCGGTACAAGTGAATATACATATTATATACAAAAAAAAAATCAAAAGTGTTCAGTGAAACAAACAAGTGCGGTACAAGTGAATATACATCTTATTTATATAAAAAAAAAAGTATCGAAGACAAAAATATACATGTATATACATACACAGTGCCGTAAAAATAAATACATATATACAAAAAATAAAGATAAGATTGATTGATTGATTAATTTTGAGGTATGCACCGCGACCTACGGTCTATTGTGCCCTCCCCTAAGTCATATCGTGTCATCTAGGACCAGCATATTGATAAATTCCCAAATTCTGCTGTGTGCTATTGAGGCGATACAATCCCTGTGTGGAAACATGGATCCCAGGGCCTTTGTTCTGCGTCTGCAGACTGCTGTGCAGTTCATCAGCAGATGTTCGGGGGTTTCCGGCTCTATGTCGCAGAACCGGCAGTTTGCAGAAGAGGCTATGCCCATGTTAAAGAGATGCTTCTTGAGCCTGCAGTGGCCGGTGTAGAACGCTACCAGTAGCCGGAATTTGTTCCTTGGGAGATTAATTATGGCATTGAACCGCTTGAGGTCGTAACCCCCCATTAGCAGTCTGGCATGGTGCATGCCCTGGAGTTGTTGCCAATATATCTCCCTGTCTGCTCTTTCCTCCCTGCGGAGGAGCTCTTTGATGGTATGTGGACCAACCGCTAAGTATGGTTCCGGCCCTACCATTCTTGTAGAGGCTGCAGAGCGAGCTAACTCGTCGGCTAGTTCGTTCCCAGCTATACCCCTATGGCCAGGCACCCAAATAAGGTGCACTCGGTTGTGCTCAGATAGGCTGTTTAGCTGTTCTATACACTCCATCACTAGGAGAGATCTGACCTCATACGCAGAGATCGCTCTTAGTGCCGACTGACTATCGCTGAGTATAGCGATACTTTTATTGCGATAGTTGCGTTGGAGATTTATTCCTACACACCGACTTATAGCATAGACCTCGGCTTGGAAAATGCTAGGGAAACTTCCCATGGGAATGGAGAGTTTGGTGCTTGGCCCAGCGACCCCTGCAATAATCCCCTCCTCCGTTTTCGACCCGTCGGTGTACCACTTGATGGTGCAACCCCCCAGCAGCAGGTCTAGTGAAGAGTCCTTCCACTCAGATTTGCTGCCCAGGGTTACTTGGAACTTCCTGCTGAAGTTTACTACTTTGGTAATGCTATCCCTTGGGAGAAGGGCTAGTGGTATTTCCTCACTTAGCTCTTTCATCTGCTGGGATGAGGTTACCTTCCCTTTGCCAGCTCCCTCTGCTGTCATTTGGAGCAGAGTTCGTTTGGCAGTCTGTTTGATTACCAGATGTACCGGTGAAAGTTCTAGCATGGCCTCCAGTGCTGCGGTCGGACACGTTCGCATTGCTCCCGACGCGCAGATGCAGGCAAGTCTTTGCAGCTTCGACAGTTTAAGTCCTACCGAAGTCTGCGATGCTTTCGAACCCCACGATACTGCTCCATACGTGATAATCGGTCAAACAATCATGGTGTACATCCACCTGATAGTGGGAGCACCCCCAGGATTTTCCAGCAAGTCGGCTGCACACCATGAGTGCTTTTGTAGCTTTGGTTAGGGTCTAGTCCACGTGCTGATTCCATCGCAGTGTGGAATCCAGCGTGAGTCCCAGATACTTGACCGTGCTGGACATCTCAACCACTCTGCTGTCCAGGGATATATTCCTGAGGCCCGGCAGTGACCTCCGTCTGGTGAAGGGAATGATTGTAGTTTTAGCGGGGTTGATGTTTAAGCCAACCCCCCTACACCATCCCTTTGCCAGTCCCAATCCCCTCTGAACGATATCGCAGAGTGTGTCTTCAAATTTTCCCCTAGCTAAGATAACAATGTCATCCGCATATCCCTAACAGCGGATTCCATTGCTAGTCAGCCGCTTAAGGAGGTCGTCTACAACTAGGCTCCAAAGTAGGGGGGATAGCACAACGCCCTGTGGGCAACCTCTTGTTGTTCCCAGACGAATTTTAGTTTCTCCTACTGCGGCTTCCGCCATCCTAGTGCGCAGTACGGCTACAATCCATCTGCGCACTGGTGCTGCCACACTCCTTTTCTCCAGTGCTCTTAACACGCACTCGTGAGACGTGTTGTCAAAAGCACCTTCTATGTCGAGGAAGGCGCATAGCGTCCCCTCGCCCCCATCTAACGAATTCTGGATCTCTGAGGTTAGCTGGTACAGAGCAGTGTTAGTTGATCTACCTTCTCTGTAAGCATGTTGCTTCTCATGAAGCGGTGAAGCTTTCAGCACCTTCGATCGTAATTCGTGGTCTATGATCTTTTCCATACTTTTGAGTAGGAAGGAAGTAAGACAGATTGGCCTGAACGATTTCGCCAATGAGTAGTCTTTCCTCCCTACTTTGGGTATGAAGATCATCTTTGCGGTGCGCCATGGTTCTGGGATATATGCCAGCGCTAGGCTATCCCTCATCAGCCGAACAAGGTGGGGCAGTAGCACCTGCTCCCCCTGTTGCAGAAAAGCTGGAAGGATACCATCCGCACCCGGTGACTTGTATTTTTCAAAGGAGGCCAGAGCCCACTTGATGGAGTCTGCAGTGAAGAGCTGTTTTGCGACTGTCCAGTCCAAGCGTGACGGCCTTCGTTCGACCATAGGTCGAATCTGGTCTTCTTGAATCGTCTCCGGGAAATGCGCTAGTAGAAGAGCCGTAGCTCTTTCTTCTGCGCTGGACGTATAGGTCCCATCAGATCGTTTGATCGCTAGTACTGTGTCCGACTTGCCTCTAGCCAGAGCCTTATGCAGTCTAGCTGCCTCTGGGGTAGAGAAAACGCTCTCACAGAACTAAGCTCAGTAAAGATAAGATATAAATACACAAAAAAAATATATATATTAGCCAAACTGTTTAACGTACGGGTAATTTCGAGAAAACCGAATACAGTTTGGTGCATTATATACATCCATATATACAATATATATATATATATATAACATATTTATTTAAAAGAAGGCAAAGCCTATACATGCTTACCTTTGTGTATCTAAACACACAAATTTAATAAACACAAAATAAGATAATTTTTCAAGTACTTACTTGACCACTTTTTGCGGCAATACCCCTTATGTTTAATAAATCATAAGCAGGATTGCGCAAAATAAGTAAGCAAGGCAAATTGGAAAAATAATTAAATTCAAACGAAAGAAAAAGAAGGAAAACATACATACATATCTGCACGATTACTTGCCAAGTACATACATATCTATATACTATATATATTACATTTAATATACGTTTATATATACGTAACTAACAAAGTTACCAAGAGAATAATTTTTAACATACATATATACACGAACGATACGAACTAAATATACGGTGATAAGCCGTCAACTTCCAAAGAGCTCAACTCCCCAAAAGCTCTGTCTAATAGTAATAAGTGTCGCACAATTCCACAGGCTCCCCCTATTAACTTAGTAGCATCAGTTAATAATTTGATAGTTATTCCACCTAAAAAGTCTATATTTATTTCGAGACTTGCCAAAGATACCTTGGTGGAGGACATTAAATCTTACATTTCGTTACGTTTAAAAATCGATGATATCAATATACGTAAATTTAACTTCAATTATGATAGAAGTAAATCATCGTTTAAAATAGACGTATCTCTTGAAACATTCAAAAAGATCTTAGATAGTTCATTCTGGCCACCTGGTTCTTTTTTACGCGAATTTAAACCTAAACCTAGGGAAAACATTGTTAAATTACCAAAAGCAACCACCGATATAAAAAACTGATTGGTAGAAATTCGCTAAGCATTTATTATCAAAATGTTAGAGGTCTTAATACAAAATTAACTGACTTGTATTTGAACAGTTCTAATTTTAATTTCCATATAATTGGATTTACAGAAACTTGTTTAAAACCTCACATTTTTTATAATGAGATTTTAAACAGCGAATTTCAAATTTTTAGATGTGATCGACTGAACAGAATCGGTGGAGGTGTTCTATTTGCCGTGCATTTCTCTATCCCATCTGAAAATATTCTTGTTCCAGGGACCGACTCATTTGAATTTAAATGTATTGCTTTATTTATTTAACCCTATCTTATATACCACCCCATTCGGACTTATCTATATACATGCAGCATGCTTCTTTAATAAATAGTGCTACCTCGATGGCAAATAATGCAGATTCAATAATTGTATTAGGTGATTTCAATTTACCGTGTGCTTCGTGGAAACCTTTCGATGACTATATCGTGCCGATTTGCAATCGGTCATGTTTTAATGAGTTTTTCGAAAAAATGTCCGAGTTGGGTCTGAACCAAATTTATTTGATTCCGAATAAATTTGGTAAATGCTTAGATTTAGTATACGTTGATACCTCTGCAAAGTGTTCCGTTATTCAGAGTAATCCTCTTGTTCTACCAGAGGACTCATATCATCCTGCTTTGGAAATATCTGTCGAAATCTCAGGCAATATATGGGATAATAATCATCAAACTTCGTGCTTCTGTACTCGGTTTAACTTTGCAAAAGCTAATTTTAAAAAGTTAAATACAGAACTTTCTACAATAACATGGCCTAATTATAATGGTGACATTGAATTGAGTGTCTCTCATTTTAATAACATTATTATGAAATTATTTGAAAAGTATGTTCCAATAGTAATTGTTAAAAAAGGCAAAAGTATAAGTCCGTGGTTTTCGAAAGAGTTATATAAATTGAAAAACAGAAAAACTCGAGCCTTTAAACATTTTAAAAAAACCGGTTCACTTGTCGACTATTCTAAATATTCTCTATTGCGTCGACAATATTTTGACCTAAACAAAAAATGTTATAATAATTACTTAAATAAAGTAAAAAAAATATTGTAAGTAATCCAAAATCGTTTTATGATTTCGTCAACTCCAAACGCAGGATTTCCAAATTTCCGTCCGCAATGAAATACAAATCTATCATTTCAAGTAAAAATGATATTATATCCAATATGTTTGCAGAATTTTTCAAGTCAAACTACTGTAATAATTCTTCCTAAACTTTTTCTTATCAGCAAGTGCTGTGTTCGAATACTTTAATTAACGCTCCAATTATTTATGAAGAAGACGTCCTACTTAATTTAAATAAGTTAAAACCATCTTTTAGTTATGGCCCAGACATGATACCCTCATGCTTCCTAAAAAATAGTGCCAAATATATTTACTTGCCTTTGACAAGGATATTTAATTCCTCTCTTAAACACGGTATATTTCCTGCAATGTGGAAACAGTCATTTATAATCCCTTTGCATAAAAGTGGATTTAGATCCAACATTGAAAACTATAGAGGTATCGCAAAACTATCAGTTATACCTAACTTTTTGAAGCTATCATCACTGACCATATAACCTTTTCGATTTCTCCGTTAATTTCCTCATCTCAGCATGGATTTCCTAAAGGGAATTCGACTATAACAAACTTACTTGAATTTGTAAACCATGTATCATTGGGTTTTAGGGAACATAAGCATACGGATGTTATATACACAGACTTTAGCAAAGCTTTCGATAAAGTAAATATCTCGATTCTCATACATAAACTTGATCTGCTGGGCTTTCAGCCAAGATTCCTTCAATGGGTATCTTCCTATCTTTATAATAGAACACAACGAGTGATATTTGAGGATACACCTTCAGATACAATTAATGTTTCTTCAGGTGTTCCGCAAAGTAGTCATCTTGGCCCGATTCTGTTCTTGTTGTTTATTAACGATATTTCTTCAGTAAAAGAATTCTCAAAAATTTTATTATACGCTGACGACGTAAAGCTTTTTAAATCATACACTTCAACTGAGGAAAGGTGTCTGTTGCAAACAGACTTAAACAATTTGGTTGCATGGTGTGATAGAAATGATTTGCCATTGAATCTCAATAAATGTAAGATGATGTGCTTTTCCCGTAGATCTGTGCACCACTCTTCTTATGTAATAAAACACCATTTTCTAGAGCAAGTTTTTAACTATGTTGATTTGGGAGTTAATATGAACCCTAAGCTTAATTTCAGTCTTCATATTGATACCATGGTCTTGAAAGCAAAAGCTGTCCTCAGTTTTGTTAAACGTTAGTCTAAACAATTTAGAGATCCGTATATTACTAAAACACTTTATACAACTTTGGTTAGACCTATATCGGAATATGGCTCTGTTGTATGGAACCCTAGCTACCAAATCCATTCTGACAAGTTAGAGTCGATTCAAAAACAATTTTTACTTTTCGCCTTAGCGCATTTCTGATGGGAGGCTAGGGTAAGTCTACCTCCATACACTAGTCGTTTAAAACTTATTATTCTACCTACACTTTCTAGTCGTAGGGAAATGCTTGGCATAATATTCTTAGTGAAACTTTTGAATGGAACTGTTTGCAGTTCTTTTCTCCTGTCTGAAATTAAATTTAATATCCCGGTTCGCCTTTCGAGGCAGTTTAGACCTTTACTGCTAAAATCCTGTAGATCAAATTTTGAACTAAACGAGCCATTTCGCCGTATATGTCATGATTTTAATTCTCATTCCAGCACATTTGACTTATCTGACTCACTTTTCAAAATTAAAAAGACTTTATTGTTTTCTCTTAATAAATGAAAATGTAACAATTTATTATATTGTAACTTTAGATCTTAGCTGTTGAAATTTTTGTTTCTGTAGCTGAGCAGTTTTAAATCTCAACACTTAAAAAACTCTCTTGCCTTTTCTGACTCGGCTAATTCCGCACGTATGCGGATTGCGCCCCTCGCGTCGGTTGGGCGGGAGGAGGGTAATCGTTGGGTTATTGTGTCAAGACGTCGAAAAAGTGTATAGACAAATAGTCGTACATAAAGACGATAAAGATTTTCAGCTGATTATTTTCCTAAAATGCCCCAATAGTCCACTACGCGAAATTCTATCCTCTGTGACAGAACCTTTCGACCCAGTAGGATGGCTTTGCCAGTTGTGATACAAGCCAAAATCCTAATACAAGAATTATGGCTTGATGGAACCGACTGGGACGAACAAGTAAAACAACTTCGTTTAGAAAAGTGGTCCCAGTTTGCGAGCAATCTAAATGATATCTCACAGATACAAATCCCACGTTGGGTAAAATGTGCTTGGAAAATGCTAGGGAAACTTCCCATGGGAATGGAGAGTTTGGTGCTTGGCCCAGCGACCCCTGCAATAATCCCCTCCTCCGTTTTCGACCCGTCGGTGTACCACTTGATGGTGCAACCCCCCAGCAGCAGGTCTAGTGAAGAGTCCTTCCACTCAGATTTGCTGCCCAGGGTTACTTGGAACTTCCTGCTGAAGTTTACTACTTTGGTAATGCTATCCCTTGGGAGAAGGGCTAGTGGTATTTCCTCACTTAGCTCTTTCATCTGCTGGGATGAGGTTACCTTCCCTTTGCCAGCTCCCTCTGCTGTCATTTGGAGCAGAGTTCGTTTGGCAGTCTGTTTGATTACCAGATGTACCGGTGAAAGTTCTAGCATGGCCTCCAGTGCTGCGGTCGGACACGTTCGCATTGCTCCCGACGCGCAGATGCAGGCAAGTCTTTGCAGCTTCGACAGTTTAAGTCCTACCGAAGTCTGCGATGCTTTCGAACCCCACGATACTGCTCCATACGTGATAATCGGTCAAACAATCATGGTGTACATCCACCTGATAGTGGGAGCACCCCCAGGATTTTCCAGCAAGTCGGCTGCACACCATGAGTGCTTTTGTAGCTTTGGTTAGGGTCTAGTCCACGTGCTGATTCCATCGCAGTGTGGAATCCAGCGTGAGTCCCAGATACTTGACCGTGCTGGACATCTCAACCACTCTGCTGTCCAGGGATATATTCCTGAGGCCCGGCAGTGACCTCCGTCTGGTGAAGGGAATGATTGTAGTTTTAGCGGGGTTGATGTTTAAGCCAACCCCCCTACACCATCCCTTTGCCAGTCCCAATCCCCTCTGAACGATATCGCAGAGTGTGTCTTCAAATTTTCCCCTAGCTAAGATAACAATGTCATCCGCATATCCCTAACAGCGGATTCCATTGCTAGTCAGCCGCTTAAGGAGGTCGTCTACAACTAGGCTCCAAAGTAGGGGGGATAGCACAACGCCCTGTGGGCAACCTCTTGTTGTTCCCAGACGAATTTTAGTTTCTCCTACTGCGGCTTCCGCCATCCTAGTGCGCAGTACGGCTACAATCCATCTGCGCACTGGTGCTGCCACACTCCTTTTCTCCAGTGCTCTTAACACGCACTCGTGAGACGTGTTGTCAAAAGCACCTTCTATGTCGAGGAAGGCGCATAGCGTCCCCTCGCCCCCATCTAACGAATTCTGGATCTCTGAGGTTAGCTGGTACAGAGCAGTGTTAGTTGATCTACCTTCTCTGTAAGCATGTTGCTTCTCATGAAGCGGTGAAGCTTTCAGCACCTTCGATCGTAATTCGTGGTCTATGATCTTTTCCATACTTTTGAGTAGGAAGGAAGTAAGACAGATTGGCCTGAACGATTTCGCCAATGAGTAGTCTTTCCTCCCTACTTTGGGTATGAAGATCATCTTTGCGGTGCGCCATGGTTCTGGGATATATGCCAGCGCTAGGCTATCCCTCATCAGCCGAACAAGGTGGGGCAGTAGCACCTGCTCCCCCTGTTGCAGAAAAGCTGGAAGGATACCATCCGCACCCGGTGACTTGTATTTTTCAAAGGAGGCCAGAGCCCACTTGATGGAGTCTGCAGTGAAGAGCTGTTTTGCGACTGTCCAGTCCAAGCGTGACGGCCTTCGTTCGACCATAGGTCGAATCTGGTCTTCTTGAATCGTCTCCGGGAAATGCGCTAGTAGAAGAGCCGTAGCTCTTTCTTCTGCGCTGGACGTATAGGTCCCATCAGATCGTTTGATCGCTAGTACTGTGTCCGACTTGCCTCTAGCCAGAGCCTTATGCAGTCTAGCTGCCTCTGGGGTAGAGAAAACGCTCTCACAGAACTAAGCTCAGTAAAGATAAGATATAAATACACAAAAAAAATATATATATTAGCCAAACTGTTTAACGTACGGGTAATTTCGAGAAAACCGAATACAGTTTGGTGCATTATATACATCCATATATACAATATATATATATATATATATAACATATTTATTTAAAAGAAGGCAAAGCCTATACATGCTTACCTTTGTGTATCTAAACACACAAATTTAATAAACACAAAATAAGATAATTTTTCAAGTACTTACTTGACCACTTTTTGCGGCAATACCCCTTATGTTTAATAAATCATAAGCAGGATTGCGCAAAATAAGTAAGCAAGGCAAATTGGAAAAATAATTAAATTCAAACGAAAGAAAAAGAAGGAAAACATACATACATATCTGCACGATTACTTGCCAAGTACATACATATCTATATACTATATATATTACATTTAATATACGTTTATATATACGTAACTAACAAAGTTACCAAGAGAATAATTTTTAACATACATATATACACGAACGATACGAACTAAATATACGGTGATAAGCCGTCAACTTCCAAAGAGCTCAACTCCCCAAAAGCTCTGTCTAATAGTAATAAGTGTCGCACAATTCCACAGGCTCCCCCTATTAACTTAGTAGCATCAGTTAATAATTTGATAGTTATTCCACCTAAAAAGTCTATATTTATTTCGAGACTTGCCAAAGATACCTTGGTGGAGGACATTAAATCTTACATTTCGTTACGTTTAAAAATCGATGATATCAATATACGTAAATTTAACTTCAATTATGATAGAAGTAAATCATCGTTTAAAATAGACGTATCTCTTGAAACATTCAAAAAGATCTTAGATAGTTCATTCTGGCCACCTGGTTCTTTTTTACGCGAATTTAAACCTAAACCTAGGGAAAACATTGTTAAATTACCAAAAGCAACCACCGATATAAAAAACTGATTGGTAGAAATTCGCTAAGCATTTATTATCAAAATGTTAGAGGTCTTAATACAAAATTAACTGACTTGTATTTGAACAGTTCTAATTTTAATTTCCATATAATTGGATTTACAGAAACTTGTTTAAAACCTCACATTTTTTATAATGAGATTTTAAACAGCGAATTTCAAATTTTTAGATGTGATCGACTGAACAGAATCGGTGGAGGTGTTCTATTTGCCGTGCATTTCTCTATCCCATCTGAAAATATTCTTGTTCCAGGGACCGACTCATTTGAATTTAAATGTATTGCTTTATTTATTTAACCCTATCTTATATACCACCCCATTCGGACTTATCTATATACATGCAGCATGCTTCTTTAATAAATAGTGCTACCTCGATGGCAAATAATGCAGATTCAATAATTGTATTAGGTGATTTCAATTTACCGTGTGCTTCGTGGAAACCTTTCGATGACTATATCGTGCCGATTTGCAATCGGTCATGTTTTAATGAGTTTTTCGAAAAAATGTCCGAGTTGGTTCTGAACCAAATTTATTTGATTCCGAATAAATTTGGTAAATGCTTAGATTTAGTATACGTTGATACCTCTGCAAAGTGTTCCGTTATTCAGAGTAATCCTCTTGTTCTACCAGAGGACTCATATCATCCTGCTTTGGAAATATCTGTCGAAATCTCAGGCAATATATGGGATAATAATCATCAAACTTCGTGCTTCTGTACTCGGTTTAACTTTGCAAAAGCTAATTTTAAAAAGTTAAATACAGAACTTTCTACAATAACATGGCCTAATTATAATGGTGACATTGAATTGAGTGTCTCTCATTTTAATAACATTATTATGAAATTATTTGAAAAGTATGTTCCAATAGTAATTGTTAAAAAAGGCAAAAGTATAAGTCCGTGGTTTTCGAAAGAGTTATATAAATTGAAAAACAGAAAAACTCGAGCCTTTAAACATTTTAAAAAAACCGGTTCACTTGTCGACTATTCTAAATATTCTCTATTGCGTCGACAATATTTTGACCTAAACAAAAAATGTTATAATAATTACTTAAATAAAGTAAAAAAAATATTGTAAGTAATCCAAAATCGTTTTATGATTTCGTCAACTCCAAACGCAGGATTTCCAAATTTCCGTCCGCAATGAAATACAAATCTATCATTTCAAGTAAAAATGATATTATATCCAATATGTTTGCAGAATTTTTCAAGTCAAACTACTGTAATAATTCTTCCTAAACTTTTTCTTATCAGCAAGTGCTGTGTTCGAATACTTTAATTAACGCTCCAATTATTTATGAAGAAGACGTCCTACTTAATTTAAATAAGTTAAAACCATCTTTTAGTTATGGCCCAGACATGATACCCTCATGCTTCCTAAAAAATAGTGCCAAATATATTTACTTGCCTTTGACAAGGATATTTAATTCCTCTCTTAAACACGGTATATTTCCTGCAATGTGGAAACAGTCATTTATAATCCCTTTGCATAAAAGTGGATTTAGATCCAACATTGAAAACTATAGAGGTATCGCAAAACTATCAGTTATACCTAACTTTTTGAAGCTATCATCACTGACCATATAACCTTTTCGATTTCTCCGTTAATTTCCTCATCTCAGCATGGATTTCCTAAAGGGAATTCGACTATAACAAACTTACTTGAATTTGTAAACCATGTATCATTGGGTTTTAGGGAACATAAGCATACGGATGTTATATACACAGACTTTAGCAAAGCTTTCGATAAAGTAAATATCTCGATTCTCATACATAAACTTGATCTGCTGGGCTTTCAGCCAAGATTCCTTCAATGGGTATCTTCCTATCTTTATAATAGAACACAACGAGTGATATTTGAGGATACACCTTCAGATACAATTAATGTTTCTTCGGGTGTTCCGCAAAGTAGTCATCTTGGCCCGATTCTGTTCTTGTTGTTTATTAACGATATTTCTTCAGTAAAAGAATTCTCAAAAATTTTATTATACGCTGACGACGTAAAGCTTTTTAAATCATACACTTCAACTGAGGAAAGGTGTCTGTTGCAAACAGACTTAAACAATTTGGTTGCATGGTGTGATAGAAATGATTTGCCATTGAATCTCAATAAATGTAAGATGATGTGCTTTTCCCGTAGATCTGTGCACCACTCTTCTTATGTAATAAAACACCATTTTCTAGAGCAAGTTTTTAACTATGTTGATTTGGGAGTTAATATGAACCCTAAGCTTAATTTCAGTCTTCATATTGATACCATGGTCTTGAAAGCAAAAGCTGTCCTCAGTTTTGTTAAACGTTAGTCTAAACAATTTAGAGATCCGTATATTACTAAAACACTTTATACAACTTTGGTTAGACCTATATCGGAATATGGCTCTGTTGTATGGAACCCTAGCTACCAAATCCATTCTGACAAGTTAGAGTCGATTCAAAAACAATTTTTACTTTTCGCCTTAGCGCATTTCTGATGGGAGGCTAGGGTAAGTCTACCTCCATACACTAGTCGTTTAAAACTTATTATTCTACCTACACTTTCTAGTCGTAGGGAAATGCTTGGCATAATATTCTTAGTGAAACTTTTGAATGGAACTGTTTGCAGTTCTTTTCTCCTGTCTGAAATTAAATTTAATATCCCGGTTCGCCTTTCGAGGCAGTTTAGACCTTTACTGCTAAAATCCTGTAGATCAAATTTTGAACTAAACGAGCCATTTCGCCGTATATGTCATGATTTTAATTCTCATTCCAGCACATTTGACTTATCTGACTCACTTTTCAAAATTAAAAAGACTTTATTGTTTTCTCTTAATAAATGAAAATGTAACAATTTATTATATTGTAACTTTAGATCTTAGCTGTTGAAATTTTTGTTTCTGTAGCTGAGCAGTTTTAAATCTCAACACTTAAAAAACTCTCTTGCCTTTTCTGACTCGGCTAATTCCGCACGTATGCGGATTGCGCCCCTCGCGTCGGTTGGGCGGGAGGAGGGTAATCGTTGGGTTATTGTGTCAAGACGTCGAAAAAGTGTATAGACAAATAGTCGTACATAAAGACGATAAAGATTTTCAGCTGATTATTTTCCTAAAATGCCCCAATAGTCCACTACGCGAAATTCTATCCTCTGTGACAGAACCTTTCGACCCAGTAGGATGGCTTTGCCAGTTGTGATACAAGCCAAAATCCTAATACAAGAATTATGGCTTGATGGAACCGACTGGGACGAACAAGTAAAACAACTTCGTTTAGAAAAGTGGTCCCAGTTTGCGAGCAATCTAAATGATATCTCACAGATACAAATCCCACGTTGGGTAAAATGTGCCCCAGAGCACAAAGTCGAACTACACGGTTTCTGTGACGCCTCTGAACAAGCATATTGCGCCACTATATACGTTCCCACACAAAGCGACATTGCGACCACAAGCCAATCACTAGTAGCAAAAGAAAAAGTGGCTCCTTTAAAAACAGTCTACCACGACTTGAACTATGTGGAGCGCTACTACTAGCCAAACTAGAGTCCATCGAACAAACAAATTTAAAAATGACACAATATAAATTATATCTTTGGTCCGATTCCGAAATTGTACTAGTGTGGTTAGAAAAACCACCACATGCATGGAAGACGTATATTTCCAAACGAACGTCTTAAATACTTGAACTAGTAGGATTCGCCACTTGGCGGCACGTAGCCAGTGCTGACAATCCTGCCGATCTAGGTACAATAGGGAGCTAACTCCTGCATCTTGCCAACACCACCTTCTGGTGGAATCGCCGCTGATGGTTAACAGAATCTCCCGATTCTTGGCCACAATCGGCCAAGCGCAATGTAATCGCCCCAGAAAGTCGAAAAATCGACTCTTTTCATGCAACGTTGGATAATACTAACATCCTGGAGCGATTCTCATCATTCCCCCGAGCCCATAGAGTAGCCATTTCTGGACACAAAGGGTTTGCTTCATGCGAATGGTCGGCTTGTCAACTCCAGCCTGACATACAACGAACGCAGTCCCATAATCATACCAGAAAAAGCACTGCTTGCCACGTTATATCTCAATTATGCCCACCTATTAATGCTACACTCCAAAATACAAATAGTTCGCCAAGAGTTTTATATTCCCCGTCTTAAGCTTCAAGTAAAGAAGTGCATTTACATGTGCAAGGTTTGCACAACGTACAAGCAAAAAGGGCAGCACTTCACAACAATAGTTTTCGATTTTGCTGGGCCCTTCCAGATAAAGGCTTCAATGTTAAGGTTTCCACTTTAATGAAAGAATATGTGACAGTTTTTGTTTGTTTTTCCACAAAAGCTGTTCACTTTGAACTGTGTACAAATCTTACGACAGAGGCCTTTCTCGCGGCATTCGCTCTCTTCGTCGGACGATATTACCACAAAAATAATGAGGGACAACGGCAAACCGAAAAACAGTTTGTGGACTTTCTCAAACACGCCCCACCTGAGAAGTACGCTTCCTAAGGCATTAATTGGCAGTTTATCCCCCTAAGCGCTTTTCATATGGGTGGTTTACCGTAAAAAGCTGCAAATACCACTTCAAAAAAAGAGCTGAAAACTACAAGTTTAATTATGAACTCCTGGGAATTTTCTTAAATGAGCACCCATTCTGGCCATACCTGAGCCTGATGTAGTGTCGCTATCCTTATTAAACCGATGGGAAAGAATCAAAATTCTCCATGAAAATTTTAGCCGCCGATGGAAAGAAAATTATCTAAAGGACCTTCACAAAAGGAAAGCTCTCCGGCTTGTCTCCGGCCGTATAGAAAACCTTCACCATGGCTCTGACGGTGACTCCGCTCGACTAGACCGCTCGAAAAGCTATGTTTTTACCCACAGCCGATAATACCGAGCAAACGTAAGTAATAACCCGATAAGAAGAAAAAAACCGCCACAATTAATAAATCATAAAAAATGACAAAAATAAATCCGGTAAAAGGTCGATCAAACTAACGACCCATTTACGCTACATAACGTGTCACAAATATCGAAATCAATCATGCGACAAACTTATAATCTAAATAACTTTTTTCCCATATAAATAATTATGGACGGAGATGCACCAACGCCAAGGCCAGCAAAACGTTCGGCCATTAATGTGCCGCGCCCTGGGGCAAATCCAGTACCCCGAACTACGACTATCACGGTGGCACGCGCCCAATAACCACATCAAAATCGCTGTCCGCGGAGCAGCACCGCCTCTGATGCCGTCGTAGCCACGCTGCAATAACTTAGGCGTCTGCTAGGCTAATACTCGCCTAGGAAGCCGGGATGGCTAAATGGCAGGGCTACGTTGTCCCTGAAAACCATCAACAAACACAATCTACATCGCACATCAACGACACGCAACATTCACCGCATCACCTCACGTAACATACACCTCATACAAAGACACCACCATCAAGGATAACACAACACACCTGAAGATCACCCCACCAAACATCGAATACATGAAGTATTTTTATATCAGCGGAACTGATCCGGTTAATTTAATTTTCTTTGTAAATATATACTCATATATATTTGCCCAGCGTCGGAAGTGACTTTTTATTGAGTGGCTTTTAATATAATTTCATTGTGAATAAAATTGTACAGCGTTATAAACAGAAAAAAGGATGTTAATGAATTAATTTCCTAAAGTTGGAAGAAAAATATACACATATCTTAACAAAATTATTCTGTTTTTACACTCAGTTGAAACGGAAAGAATTACAAAACATAATGCAATATTCCTGTCCTATTTTGTATTATGTTTTTTTTTATTGTTGTTGTATTCTGTTTTCACAACAATTTTTTTTCAACTCTTTCTACATACATATGTATGTCTTTTTCATGTTATTCAGTAAACCGGCAACTTGGTACACATGTTTCTTAGCACCAAAATTCAATAAATAGCCATAACTAAGCTCCACAATAAGATTAAAAGCTGTTATTTGGTATAACAAATCGCATTAAATAGGGGCATCCGCCCTTAAAATTTTTTGAAAGAGTGAGCGTGACACCGGCCTCTAATAGGTTTAATGTTCATATATTAAAGCGTTAAAACTATAGCAACCAAATTCACACAGGACCAATAATTTTAGCACCCCTACTGACGGTGTAAAAATGAGTAAAATAGGATGACTACCCCGCCCACTCCTCATAAAACAATTTTGTTAAAAGCTACTTATAGTGCGACAAATCTATATATACTTGTAAATACTTAAGAGACATAAAATCTTACACCCGAGACGGTACAAGAGAGTTTTATTAAAGCCGCTGTCAAAATTGGACATTGGGGTGCCACCGCCCACATTAACGTGGAAACCCATATCTCGGGACCTAATTGACCGATTTTAAGGAAATTCGGTAGGTAACATTATTCTGATATTTTTATATTACGAAGATGAGCGAAATCGGACTACAACACGCCTACATGACCCCAATCTCTATTGCGAACGTTTTATCGATGTCGTAATATCGCACAAAGATATATTATAGAAATTCTGAAAGAATCCTTTTCGTTTAATAGTATGCCGGTGTATTGAATCAAATTACTAATTATTTTAGTCCCCATAAACCTAATAGAAAAATTCCAACTTCTGGCTGACTTTATACCCAATATATCGGCCAATATGTAAACTATCTTAAATAAATTGAATGAGCGTGGTTTCTGCTAACAGTGCATCTATGTGACTAAAATGTATCAAATCGGGTAAAAACTTGCACTACCGCCCAATTAACTAATATCAGTGGTTAAATGAGTAATTCAACATATCATCCCACACACATTCCACACCAACCCTACCACCACGATCACCCCACACATGAAGACACACTACACACCACACCGAAGGAGTTAAAAAAGGGGCCGACGAGCGACCACCAGCCTCTTTGCGCAACGTCATCGTATGGAATCGCTATCTCCGCTACCGACCGTCAAAACTTTCTGGTATTAATTTTTTATCAAATCAGGTGTTAAACCAATAAAAAACTTGTGAAACATTTAAAAAAAAAATAAACAATTTAAACCTTAAAAGGCGTTTGTGAAAAAAAAGGAAGTAATAATGTCATTGGTGAGTGTTAACATTATAGCAAAATAATCATTGGTCCTTCGAGCCTTACGGAAAGGCACTATTAGGAAAAAAATAATAATAATAAACAATTAAATTAAATAAAGTGCGGAGATCAGATACTTACATATAAAATACATATACCTAAAACAAAAAACAGTGTACAGTGAAACAAGCAAGCGCGGTACAAGTGAATATACATATTATGTACAAAAAAAAAAAAATCAAAAGTGTTCAGTGAAACAAACAAGTGCGGTACAAGTGAATATACATCTTATTTATATAAAAAAAAAAAGTATCGAAGACAAAAATATACATGTATATACATACACAGTGCCGTAAAAATAAATACATATACACAAATTGTGCGGAAAAATATATATAAAGATAAGATATAAATACACAAAAAAAATATATATATTAGCCAAACTGTTTAACGTACGGTTAATTTCGAGAAAACCGAATACAGTTTGGTGCATTATATACATCCATATATACAATATATATATATATATATATACATATATATACATATATATGTATATATAAAACATATTTATTTAAAAGATTGGGTACAATATTTAAAATTATTTTAGTTAAAATTATTGCTAATAATAAAAGACCTTAAACGTAATAATAACAAAATTTCCGAACACTAAGCGTTGCGGTACATAAGTAGGAATTATTAAATTTTTAGACAGAATTAAAATTTATTACAACAAAAAACAAGGGCGCACGAACAATCGGTTTAACAAACGAAAAAACAACGACAAAGTTATACTTGATGGGAATCGCGCATAACTAGTACACACTCAGTTGTACATATATTCAAAGACCGTATCGGCACTTTTCTGGCAATACGCCTTGTTCTTGTTAAAACACCAGCAAGCAAAAAAAAAACCGAGACTAAGAAAAACGAAGTACGCGTTTGTTATTGGCGAAGTCCAGATACAACAAAAAAAAAATAGTATTTATCTAAAAGGAAATCTCTTCATTTATCCAATATCATCAGTGTACACTGAGAGAAAAAAAATAAAATATATCTAAACAAAACAAAAATTAAATTTTGAATTTTACTTTCATCTTTTTAAATGAACGCAGATTCTAAGAAATCTAAAGCAATTCAACTTCTAAAAGTACCAAAAATGATTTCGGACGAAAAGAGTCCATGTACACCTGCAGAAGCTACATGCTCAAAGCAAGGTGCTACAAAACAAAAAAATATAAAAGACATATTATATACCAAATTCATTGCAGAGAGTGACAGTCTAATACGATACTGCACTCGATTTTCATCTTCGCCGATTCAGGACAATTCTGAATCGGTATTAGAAATTAAAAAAGACAATCTTGACAATTTTTGGACACGTCTCCAAGCTGCATATGACGCAATCGTAGAATCTGACGACTCAGATCTACCTGAAAATTTCAAATCTTCGGCTTACGCCAAAAATGAAACTGCTTAGACCAGTTCGAAGAAACAAAAGCTATGATTTCTGACCAATTAAAATTAATCAAAGCAACTGCACCTACTCCACAGCCAAGAGTAGAGCTGCCACAAATCCAATGCCAAGAGGCAAGTTCAGGCATCCATCTGAAGGTGCGCGCATGTGACACAGAAATCTTTCATGGTGGTTATGAACAATGGCCGTCCTTCCGAGACATGTTAACTGCCGTTTACATAAACCATCCAAAATTAACAAATGCACAAAAATTGTATCACCTCCGATACAAAACAAAAGGTCAAGCAGGCGTAATAGTAAAACAGTTCGCATTAAATGACGATAATTTCAATTTGGCTTGGGAAGCTCTTAAATCAAAATTCGAAAACGAAAGAATATTGGTCGATAAACAAATATCGTATTAATGAACTTGCCAAAATTCAAAAGGAAACAAGTGAAGAATTTATAAAACTTCAATCCACTGTTTCAAATTGTTTGTCGGTTTTATCGACACAAAATATTCCCACAGACAGCTGAGACCCTATACTGGTAAACATATGCACTGCCGCATTACCAGAAAAATCATTACTTCTATGGGAGCAATCGCTATCATCACGAAGAAAATGCCCCACGTGGCAACAAATGAAAGACTTCCTAACTACCCAGTACGAAATCGCAGAAAGGGTAGATAAAAAAATGGTCAGAACGAAAACTGTTCAACACAACAAATTAAATAGAAGCTTCTTCAGAAATCAAACGTTCACATCCGAACAGTGCAAATAAACGTCATGCGAACTGTGTACAGGGGGGCATAAGCTCAAAGCTTGCGAGAAATTCAAAAAAATTAATATCCCTCAGATTTGCCAGCCCTAACTCCAGGGCATTTTCTCAAAGTAACACCCATTCTGGTCATACCTGAGCCAGGCGTGGAGTCGCTATCCTTATTAAATATCCACAAGAGGTACCGATGGAAAACTCCAGAAAAAGCGCCAAAGCTTGGAGATTGCGTCCTAATCCATGATGATTGTCTCCCCCCCACAGAATGGCGGCTTGGCGAATAGTAGATCTCCGCACGCAATCGGGAACGCTAACCAGACCGCTCGTAAAACTATGCTTCGTGCCCACCGACCGTACTACCGAAGCTAAAATGATATCCAATTCAAATAAATCGAGTCAATAAACCCGCAAATAAATAATAAAAAAACGTTAACAACAATCACAAACCAAACAGAAATGGTCGATCAATATGCCGACCCACGCGTGCCACATCACGTAGCACAATTGCCCATATTCAATTATATGCCACAAACATATACTAAATCTAATCTTTTCATACAGATTAATATGGACGAGGAAATGCCAACAAACCCAACGCCAACCGTTCGATTGGCTATTAATGTGCGACACAACCTGGGCCGATTCCAGCGCCTCGAGCCACCGCTGCAACAACTGTCCCATCTGTCGCGCGGAACACAGCACAACCACCGCCAGCGTCGCCATTGATGCCACCGGAGCCGCACCGCACGCGATCTCCGCTGTGTCGCCGCTCACACCGGCTACAGCACTGTAGCATCTTAAAATCGAAGCAACCCAGTCAACGTCAGCGGGTAGCCCAGGCGCATGGACACTGCCTCAATTGCATAAGTGTCACCCATACGACGCAAGAGTGTGACTCGGAGTGTTCGCGTCAATTGTGAAGGCTACACCATACGTTCCTTCACCGCACCTCCAGGCGCGACGTTCGGCGACCACCCGCACCACGCAGTCGCGGCGCTGCCAGGCCGCCCAGCCACCCGATGCAACATCAACGCCCAGCTGCCGCTCCACAGTACCGTCCAAGGAATGAAAGGAACGAAACACCTGCACGGCGCCAACGGCCCAGACTATCATCCCGCCGCCCCACTGGCCTCAGCAGTGTTGTAGCAACGTTGCATCAACTGCAGAATTTGCTAGGCTAAATATTTGCCTAGGTGGGCCGGGATGGTTAAATGAGTAATTCAACATATCATCCCACACGCATTCCACACCAACCCTACCACCACGATCACCCCACACATGAAGACACACTACACACCACACCGAAGGAGTTAAAAAAGGGGACGACGAGCGACCACCAGCCTCTTTGCGCAACGTCATCGTATGGAATCGCTATCTCCGCTACCGACCGTCAAAACTTTCTTGTATTAATTTTTATCAAAAAAGGTGTTAAACCAATAAAAAAACTTGTGAAACATTTAAAAAAAAAAATAAAGAATATTTCAATTTAAACCTTAAAAGGCGTTTGTGAAAAAAAGGAAGTAATAATGTCATTGGTGAGTGTTAACATTATAGCAAAATAAACAATCAGGATTTTTAAACATCGGGTTGAATTTACTCCTTATACATGTATGTGAGGTACCTTAATGAACTCAGAGAGCATCTGTTTCTGTAAATAATATGTAGCAATGCTAAAAATAGATAAAATTTGGTCAATACTGCACCTATCTCCCATATGAAAGAGCCCTATATCGTATATATCGGCCAATTTGTAAAGTATCTTTGTCAAATTACTTGAACGTATAATATTGGATATAACGGGTGTTCTTTTTCGAGGTATAGAACTTTAAGTTGGCATTACTGTTCAAGACGGCGACCAAGATCTTGTGATTTAACACCGCTAGACTACTTTCTGTAGGGTTATGTAAAGTCATTGGTCTATGCGCATAAGCCACAAACCTTAACCATTTGGAAGACAACATTCGCCGTGTTATTGCCAATATACGGCCACAAATGTTGAAAAAAGTCATCGAAAATTGGATGTCCAGATTGGACTACATCCGGGCCAGCCGTGGCGGTCATATGCCAGAAAGCATATTTAAAATGTAATGTCACAAGATTATCTTTCGGATAAATAAAATTCATGTCAATCGAATAATTCATCGTTATTTTATTGCAATTTAAAGTTCTATACCTCTAAAAAATACCCGTTACTTTAGTTTATTGCTTAAATATGTGAAATCATATTATACTAGCATTTGTAATATCTTGTTTGGGACGCTCATTTAAAATGAATATATTCGGAAAGGCAAAATTTAATGTTGACTTAATATCTTTGAAAGCCATATAAACTTCATTTGTAAGTATTCCATTGCTTTCAAGTTTGCAAATTTTATCTGTTATAGGTTCCAGTAGTTTTATACAATTTTCTACCATGGTTCAAAACTTTAAATCCAAAAAATTTAACTTTATTTCGTCTGAAATAGTGGCATCTTCCTGAACCGCTAATGCCTGTAATGCAACTTAGAATTTTTTTAACTTTTAACTGCCCTGCCCTTTCCGCTGGCAATTTTAATGTTTCACCTCAACCTTTTTCTTTTACAATCTTAGCTAATAAAGCGCTCATACTTTGGTTTGTTGTTATTGCTTTTATCAATCAAAAGTTCACAAAACAAAATCCAACTCATCAATTAAACCAACAAAATAGCATAAGTGCGCACAGTACGAAGCCAAAACAAAGTGTGAGATTACTTGAATGTGAACTTGTGAATGTTTAAAAATTTAAAAATAATTTTAAAAAAAGTTGTAAATGTAAAATCGGACTCCAAAGTACAAATATGTAAACTTCTAAATAAATTTTCGATGTTTTCATTTACAAGGTAACAGGTGACTGATATATTAGTCAGTGGTAATCAATATCTAAAAATATAACCTATCGACAGTGACGAAGTAACCGAGGCGCTCGATCGGTATGTGTGCAAGTGAGGTTTACTCGTGTATGGGCTTGTGTGCATACGAATCCATGATGTTATTCACTGCCACGTGCTGATAATAAATGCTGGCGGAGCAGGTAGACGATTCAACATTCTGCACAAGAAATGACGAAGCCCCTACCAGAATTATGGGCACCTGTAACAACTCGCTTATATAAGTATCGCTAGAGGTAGTGTGATAAACAGCACTACCTGGTGACCTTTACTAACTAGCGAAACAGGCAACCTGCCCATAATAATCTCGGTGGAGAAACCCCCAGACCTCATTTATGTGGACAATCGCACCTACGTTAACTTAAACAAAGCTTACTAGGTCGGCTTCACACAGTTCATTAAGAGCACCTTCATCGCACTACCCATTTAAACCTTAAAAGGCGTTTGTGAAAAAAAGGAAGTAATAATGTCATTGGTGAGTGTTAACATTATAGCAAAATAAACAATCAGGATTTTTAAACATCGGGTTGAATTTACTCCTTATACATGTATGTGAGGTACCTTAATGAACTCAGAGAGCATCTGTTTCTGTAAATAATATGTAGCAATGCTAAAAATAGATAAAATTTGGTCAATACTGCACCTATCTCCCATATGAAAGAGCCCTATATCGTATATATCGGCCAATTTGTAAAGTATCTTTGTCAAATTACTTGAACGTATAATATTGGATATAACGGGTGTTCTTTTTCGAGGTATAGAACTTTAAGTTGGCATTACTGTTCAAGACGGCGACCAAGATCTTGTGATTTAACACCGCTAGACTACTTTCTGTAGGGTTATGTAAAGTCATTGGTCTATGCGCATAAGCCACAAACCTTAACCATTTGGAAGACAACATTCGCCGTGTTATTGCCAATATACGGCCACAAATGTTGAAAAAAGTCATCGAAAATTGGATGTCCAGATTGGACTACATCCGGGCCAGCCGTGGCGGTCATATGCCAGAAAGCATATTTAAAATGTAATGTCACAAGATTATCTTTCGGATAAATAAAATTCATGTCAATCGAATAATTCATCGTTATTTTATTGCAATTTAAAGTTCTATACCTCTAAAAAATACCCGTTACTTTAGTTTATTGCTTAAATATGTGAAATCATATTATACTAGCATTTGTAATATCTTGTTTGGGACGCTCATTTAAAATGAATATATTCGGAAAGGCAAAATTTAATGTTGACTTAATATCTTTGAAAGCCATATAAACTTCATTTGTAAGTATTCCATTGCTTTCAAGTTTGCAAATTTTATCTGTTATAGGTTCCAGTAGTTTTATACAATTTTCTACCATGGTTCAAAACTTTAAATCCAAAAAATTTAACTTTATTTCGTCTGAAATAGTGGCATCTTCCTGAACCGCTAATGCCTGTAATGCAACTTAGAATTTTTTTAACTTTTAACTGCCCTGCCCTTTCCGCTGGCAATTTTAATGTTTCACCTCAACCTTTTTCTTTTACAATCTTAGCTAATAAAGCGCTCATACTTTGGTTTGTTGTTATTGCTTTTATCAATCAAAAGTTCACAAAACAAAATCCAACTCATCAATTAAACCAACAAAATAGCATAAGTGCGCACAGTACGAAGCCAAAACAAAGTGTGAGATTACTTGAATGTGAACTTGTGAATGTTTAAAAATTTAAAAATAATTTTAAAAAAAGTTGTAAATGTAAAATCGGACTCCAAAGTACAAATATGTAAACTTCTAAATAAATTTTCGATGTTTTCATTTACAAGGTAACAGGTGACTGATATATTAGTCAGTGGTAATCAATTGGTAGCTAAAAATATAACCTATCGACAGTGACGAAGTAACCGAGGCGCTCGATCGGTATGTGTGCAAGTGAGGTTTACTCGTGTATGGGCTTGTGTGCATACGAATCCATGATGTTATTCACTGCCACGTGCTGATAATAAATGCTGGCGGAGCAGGTAGACGATTCAACATTCTGCACAAGAAATGACGAAGCCCCTACCAGAATTATGGGCACCTGTAACAACTCGCTTATATAAGTATCGCTAGAGGTAGTGTGATAAACAGCACTACCTGGTGACCTTTACTAACTAGCGAAACAGGCAACCTGCCCATAATAATCTCGGTGGAGAAACCCCCAGACCTCATTTATGTGGACAATCGCACCTACGTTAACTTAAACAAAGCTTACTAGGTCGGCTTCACACAGTTCATTAAGAGCACCTTCATCGCACTACCCATTCCTACGGACGTTCTCATTGGCAAATGTCAATTCCACAAGATGATCGCTACTACAACTGTTCGTTCCATTCCCGCAGGCAGAAATCAAGAGCAACGCCGAAATCAACCTGCTAAAGCAACAATTTTAGCAAATGGGCGCGACTCCTAACGCCTAGTCGATCTGCATAAGGGATCTCAATTTGGAGATTCGACAACTGGTAGATCAACATAAGCGGACGAAATGGATGGAACATCTGACGTCATGTAATCTCCCTGCCGGAGTGGATAAGCTTTGGACTACTGTCAAATCCCTGTCCCAAACGGTATAAATATGCTGACGTTAAAACACCTAGACTCGTCGGGAGTAAGCAATGTTACCAAGTCAACTTGTCACTGACCACCATTCACATACCAAATGTGTGGAAGGGTGGTCCCACAGCCAACTTAGAGAAGTCTTATCGCCCGATAACTCTACTTTCCCCAATAGTGAAAACACTTAAGGAATTGCTACTTGCCTAGCCGAACACCAGCATGGCTTCCGTAAAAAGCAGAGCTTTACCACTGCACTTAGCGTCATATACGCCCAGAGCGCTCGTGCATTGATCAGAAACCGCCCTTTGAGAGGACTGTCCTCGTAGCGTTGAACTTGTCAAAAGCTTTTGACACAGTCAACCATACAACTCAGCTTGAGGACATCGAACAAACTACGCTCGCTCTAAGAGATGTACCATGAACTATCTGAACGGTCGACAATCATCGGTATTGTTTCGAGGTGAACAATCTAAATTAAGGAGAATTAAACTGGAGATTATTGTACGATAATGAGGTCAGGCAATGGAATTGATGACATATGTTCAAAAGTGAATGACTATCTTCTAAAACTTGTTCACTGTAAGGAGCCTAAAACTCTCCCCTATAAAACTTACCACCCTATCTACAAACTAGGCAAAGGAGTACAGACTAGACCTCAGCATTTACGTTGACGATAACAAAATTCCGACGATAAAAAACCGTAAAAGTTTAATTGTTACATTCGACAGTCTGCACTTTGCACACAACCGCGATGGTTACGCAGCCCCAGCATAACGTACTTCTTTCCAAGCAGTTTCTGAAGGGGGAATGTTTTTTAACACGTCGGACATGACCAATTTGAGATATTTCGATGACAAATAGTCAAGGCGATGATCGCTTTTAGCTAAAGAGTAACAGATAGAATTCCAAGTTAGTGAGCAAATTAGAACAGCAAAATATATGTAGCCTTTGCTAAAGCATTGAGAGTAAGATAATTAGACCAAAATGTAGTAGAAAAGGCTAAAACAAAAGTAAGCTACTGAATAAAAAATGCATTAATTACTGGTTACTACATAAATTAGCGGTAATAGGCTAGCTAACCTTTACCTGTCTTGTAGGGATGTTACTGGTTATCTATCGGTAATAGGTTAGCTCATTTTTACCAGAGAATGTTAATAAATAGCGAAGGCGCAAATGTTAGCTGTGCTAAAATGTAAATAATTAAAAGAGAACATCGAAAATGTGCAAATTCGAAAGTTCAATTACACCACGTCAAAAAGGGACCTTCCCTCATGATAATCGAACTCAACAAACTACACCACTCTAAGAAGGTACCAAGCAAATTTTCCCCACCTCATAAAGGAACGGCTAATATATGCATGCGCAGATGTTCTCTGGCATGCGTGTTAAGGAAAATTAGAATAACTAAAAGAAATAATAGATTTTAGGGAACATTTATATAATGAGCGAAAAATTAAAATTAAATTAAAATAAATTTAATAAAAAAGGTTTATAAAAATTAAAAACGGAATAAAACAACATCTGTGCTAGGATGTGAACTTAGACAATATATTTGATGTAAATTTGCAATAAGGAGCTGTGCTATACAAGCAGCACCACAAACAGAATATTTAGATATTAGTGTAATACGTGGACATTATCATTTTTTATTTGTTTCAAATAATCATTTTTGTATGTGAATATTCTCGAAATTAACTTTCCTTCATCCTCATGTCTAAATATATTTCCTTATATGTACACATTTGTATATATGTATGTACATATGTCCCTCAATATGTCTTTTGTAAAAAAATCAAACGTTCGCGCAAGCGATAAAAAAATCGCAGACGCACCATCATCGACCAATAAGATTCGAGCAATAAGTGCGATCGTTTATAACTCTGCACTGCGCTCTTTTGCTGTGCGCCTAGTCAACCAAATTTGGTTTTCATATGGAATTCCTACCGAAAATGATGTTTAAATAAAAAGGAATGAAAATTAAATTGCATGTATTCATCAAAATTTCAATTGATAGGATGTGAACTTAGACAATATATTTGATGTAAATTTGCAATAAGGAGCTGTGCTATACAAGCAGCACCACAAACAGAATATTTAGATATTAGTGTAATACGTGGACATTATCATTTTTTATTTGTTTCAAATAATCATTTTTGTATGTGAATATTCTCGAAATTAACTTTCCTTCATCCTCATGTCTAAATATATTTCCTTATATGTACACATTTGTATATATGTATGTACATATGTCCCTCAATATGTCTTTTGTAAAAAAATCAAACGTTCGCGCAAGCGATAAAAAAAATCGCAGACGCACCATCATCGACCAATAAGATTCGGGCAAGCTCGCGCTATATTTTTTAAATATTTCATATTACAACGCCAACAAATTCATTCATAAAGAACGCCCGTATGCTACAAAGCGAAGTGCGATCGTTTATAACTCTGCACTGCGCTCTTTTTTCTGTGCGCCTAGTCAACCAAATTTGGTTTTCATATGGAATTCCTACCGAAAATGATGTTTAAATAAAAAGGAATGAAAATTAAATGGAATGTATTCATCAAAATTTCAATTGATCCTACCATTTCCCTCGCATTTATATGTTGCCAACAAGCTGCTTCCTCGCGATGATACTAAAAATCAGAACTTATAGAATTTGTCTGATGTTCCCTTCAGAAAGGAGAATTGACAACATGACCTATTAGTGACATGAAACATTATTTTAATTTATTTCATATTATGCACTATATATGACATTATACAATATTATAAAATTTATATAAAATTGCCATATACATGAAATCCTTTATTACTACTATATATTCTAAGCACACTGCATATATTACTTTTATATGTTTACTTATAATCATTATTTCATAGTTTTTCGATGTAGCCCATTTTATCTAAATACGACGCTATGAAAATGCATCCCAATCGGTAGTCGTAGTATTTCAAAAGAGCATAAGTCAATTTTTAATAGCAAAGCACTGACGACATTGTCGCAAAATTGTCGGTTCAAACAAATTTTGTCAACTCCGTGACGATGCGCAAAATTCGGCATCACTAAGTATGCGAGTTCGTATATGTTTGTCGGCATAGTTGCCCCGTCTCCGCGCGAACTCCATGGCGTAACATCATTTTCGACGTTTCAACGACGGATTTATATCATATTATTATATTGCTTATTTAGTATTGAGAAATACTGATATCTTAGGGCTTATTTACGCAATATTATAATATTTACGTAAAAGATAAATACTCATAAATACTGTTTTATTGTTATCCTTTGCCTATTAGATATTGTTCATCTAACGCACAAAACTGTGTTGAAGAATTGATCTATAAATTAAAATTAATTATAATATAATTTGAAGATTTATTTTAAGGTAAAATAATAATGATTTTTTGGTAATATGCAAATGTAATTCATTTAAGAACATTATTTTTGTCTATTTAGAGCCTTTTCCCCGTTTCGATCATTGCGTGGTGTATTTCAAAAGGTTCGAAGTTGTATTTTTCGATGTTCCCTCTTGTGAAAAGCTCAAATTAGTGCCACTGTATAAGCCTACAAGTAACCAAAGAATCAGCTGTTTTCCGATGTGTGTGTCACAGCTGAGATCACCTGATCCAATCTGCCTTTTTTAGACACAGAGATATAAATAAAAGGAATGTAGTTTCACAACTTGTTTCCGTCCCTCCGTGCAAACTGTAACTTGAGTAAAAATTGAGATATCTTTATGAAACTTGGTACACATGTTTCTTGATACCGTAAGACAGTTGGTATTGCAGATAGGCGTAATCGGACCACTGCCACGCCCACAAAACGCCATTAATCAAAAACAAATAAATTGCCATAACTACGCTCCGCAATAAGATACAAGACTGTTATTTGGTACACATTATCACATTATGGAGGGGCATCTAAGGTAGAAAAAATTTTTACAAAGTGGGCGTGGTCCCGCCCCTAATAAGTTTAATGTGCATATCTCCTAAACCGCTAATGCTATAATAACCAAATTCACTGAGAACAAATATTTTTATCACCTCTATTGACGGTGTGAAAATGTGTGAAATCGGGTTACAAGCCCGCCCACTTCCCATATAACGGTACCGTTTAAAACTACTAAAAGCGCGATAAATCAAGCACTAAACAGGCCAGATACATTTAATTTTTTCTCAGGGATTGTATAAGATGACTTTATAGAAACCGCGTTCAAAATTACACAGTGGGCGTGACACCGCCCACTTTTAGGTGAAAACCCATACCTTGGGATCTTTTAACCCGATTTCAACCAAATTTGGTGCATAACATTCTTTTTATAATTCTATGTTATGATGCGAAAATGGGCGAAATCGGATTACAACGACGCCTATTTTCCATATGACACCATTTTAAATTCCACTTGATTCTTTCACTTTCCACTATGCAAATCAAGCAACAATGATTGTATCGGAGTAAAACTTTGCGTGAATAATGCATTTAAAGTATGCCACCTTGTCACCAAAAATTTTCTAAATCGAACTAAAATTGTTCAAGCCCCTAGGTACTGAATATGTGGACCCCAGTACCTATAGTTGACTTTTTACCGTAAATATCGGCCATTGTGTAAGATATATAATTGAAATTCATTTAATAAAATAAATAAATGAAACTATCGATAATAGTATGTCTCTGTTTCAAAAATGGGTTGAATCGGATCAATAGTTCTTGTAGCCCTCATATATCTAATATAAATATTTTTGAACTTCCGCGTGACTTTATACCGCATATGTGAGTTATCTCAATGAAAATTGTCTCGTCTGACTTTACTACATTTGATTGGTGATGGTATGTGAGGAACCTTAATGAAATAGTGGGATCATTTTGTTAGTCTGTGGCATGTTAGTAGTATGTGGTATTGGAAAAAATTAATAAAATCGGGTTAATACTACCCTCAAATTCCATATACTACTTATAATGCTTTTCGTTATTCTAACCAGTTTTATGTCGAATATGTCGGTCAGTGAGTATTAATATTTTTTTTTATATATAAAATTGTTTCAAAATATGTTCTCGAGTATAGCTGAGCAATGTCAAAATTAATATATTTCTCTATCCCCAATATATATATGATTTCCGTCTTTTCACCGTTCCGGAGTGGAAAATGTTTCTTAAAAACTATGTGGTTTGACGCTGAATTAGAATGAAATTAGTATATACTAAGTGTAAACCTCACACCTTCATATAATGAATTCCGATTCTCTGGTTGACGTTTGCCACCTAAGCTTATAATATAAAATTTAGCCACTTTGGTGGAGTTAATATCACATTCATACTTATGTATATCTCACTTCAAGCAATAAAACTGAGACTAAGTTTATGGCCTTTAATATAAGTCAAGAAGATACCAAATTTGATTGTAATTTAATCACGATATCATTTAATATTGGACGTTTAGTTCTTTCTGAACATTTTTTAATATAAGGTTTGAAGGAATTTCCTGGTCTTTGATTTTCCCAGCTCACATGTACTACTTATGGTATAATTTTTTTCGTCAATTTGATCAAAATAATGTATATCGCTGTATATGAATGAAATTGGTCTAGACATTTGGTTCAGTTTATATCACATATACCATGTTTGAGTTAAATAGCTTCTTTTTATAAAAGTTGACATTTCGGAGAAAAAAATAGTATTGACACAAAATAATCTATGATCTATAACATAAGTTAATACGATACCAAATAATAATCGAGTAATGAATGTTGTTCTTTCGCAACATTTTTATACTTTCGCGACATGTTGCAACAGAGTATAGTTTTGTTCACCAAAGGGTTGTTTGCATCACCTAAAACTAATCGAGATAGATATAGATTTCTATATTCATATATTTCTTTTAATATTTGGTGATAATCAGTGGTTAGGTATATTTTCTCACCCATCATGTTGAACTTATTACAAAATATACCAGACAAAAATGTAAAAAAGTTTCTTAGAGTGCTGGACTTTGTATCGAGCAAAAAAATCTTTCTAGAAAAAATTGCATGAAATAAATATTAGTAATGTAGTATCAGAAGGGCTAAAGACCCTTTTTATGTGGTTATAGATAAGCTGCGACTCCATCGGTTTACATGCTACTGTCTAATATTTCAGTTTTGCGACACATTTTAATTTGAAGGTCATGAGGTGAACTGTAAACTCAAGAAAATTACATATTATATTTACCTAGTGCCGTTGGCAGCTTATGAAAGGTTTAGATATTAAGACAGAAAGAAGAAAATCTACATACCTGCTCAACATATGTGTATACCATACTTTATATGTAAGTTATTGTTAATTTAGCCTTCATGGGTAGACCCTTCAAAATAAGTACCATAGATCTCCCTGTTTTAGAAAGGGTTTAACAAAAGCAATTTACGGAGGGGATTTCTGAGTAGTATACAGTCGCGAGCAAACACGTATACATATGTGCACCAGTATACCATAGTACCTATACACTGAACAGGAAAAGGGTCATAGCAAGGACTTACAGTGAAAGAGAGCAGCACCTAGGATCCAACTTTTAACACCCGGACGGACTAATTAATTATGCCTAGATTAAGTAAAAAATCGATATTACTAAGTCGTCTTCAGAGTAGAAGACGTATGAGAGTAGGTAGGAGGGAAGAAATTTTGAATCAGAGACGTCTTAGACAAGGTCAAGTTCGTCTTCGTAGAGATAAACCACTCAATAGGCAAATTGAAAACCAAAGGCAGTCCCAACTAATCAGATTAACGAGAGAAAATAATGTTATAGAAACTGATAATAGTGGCAATTTAACAGATTTCAAAAACATTTATTTCCAAAATATAAATAAGGGCCCTACTGAAATATGTATTTGCTGGTGCGGCTAAAGGGTTTAACAATAAGTTCGCAAATTAAATTTCGAAACTATTGCACAAGGTCACTTGAATGCTGCATCCGCCTTCTTTTTAATGCAAAAATTTCCTTCAGAAGATGGAAATTACAATTTTTGTGCTACTTGCAAGAATGCGATTGTTAAAAACAACGTTCCAAACGTATGTTTAGCTAACGGTCTAGACTTTCCTGAAATACCGGATTGTTTGAAAGGTTTGACCCCAATTGAAAAACGTCTCATAATGCCTAGATTGCCTTTTATAACAATCAGTCCATTAGGATATAAAGGTCAGAGTTTGCTCAAAGGTGCTGTTGTTAATATACCAATTTCTGTTAACAATATTGTGACATCTCTATCAAGGTCCTTTGATGAGGCTCATGTTATACAAATTCACTTAAAAAGGCGTTGGAATACAATCATGATTACATGATCGATACCATACGCCTCGCAAAGATTATGGAAGCTTTGCAGTTCTTAGTGAATACCCCTCTGTATCGTGAGCACAATATACGTATTAATGAAAACTGGATTTCAGAATTTAGTAACCAAGAAGAAGTTCCGTTTGTTACATCTGCAGAGGATTCCCGATTGGTTCAATCTTTTCATGCGGCACAAACTTCTCATGATAATCCCTCAGGTAATAATATTCCCACGGGTCTTTTACCTTCAGAGCTAAATTCAAGCGGTCAAGAAACTCTTTTGGACAATATTCCTGTAGAAAACTTAGACTACAACCGTTTAGTTATATCGCCAGGTGAAGGACTAAGACCAATTGACATAATTCAAGATAATAATTCAGAAGAGTTGTCATTTGGAACAATATACGTTGGGCAGAAGCGTACATGCTCTGAAACGTATAGCAAGATAATACGTTCTGAAATTCGCCGTTTTGACAGAAGAGCGTGTACCATTCCAAAGTTGTTCCATGATTACAAAAAATTAGAACTGCTACAAATTAAGAATAGTACATCCATTTGCCTTAGAAAGTTTTCAGGTCGCAACCGAGTTACGGCCCAAAATCTATTAAACGAAAACTTTGTTCAAAACTTGATTCAACACTTTGATGGTTACAAGGTTTTGAAAGGTGTTAGATCCTCACCTGCGCACTAGGAAGCTGAGAAGAAAAAGGCAATCGCTATGATTCGCCAATTTGGGATTCCAACCTTCTTTATCACTTTATCGCTGCAGAATCTCAGTGGGTTGAGCTTTTGGTCATCCTCTCTAAAACTGTTGATTCTAAAGATATTTCGGAAGAGGAAGCCAACAGTTTAACAACCCAAGATAGATATCGCTTAATTCGGTCAGATGCGGTTACTTGTGCTAGATATTTTGACTACCGCTATCGACAAACTCTTAAGCTTTTTAAAGATAATGCCGGCATTTTTGGAAAGCATTTTGTTACAAATTTCTACTGGAGAGTGGAGTTTTAACAGAGAGGTTCCCCGCATGTACATGGCGTGTATTGGCTTAATAATGCTCCCAGGATCAACTTTCAAGACCCTCAGACATTCCCTGATGTCATTAGTTTTATTGACAATTATATTTCTACAGATGGTTCGGTCAGCCACTTAGAAAATTATTTGGATTATCAAAAGCATAACCACAGTCGGTCATGTACTAGGGAAATAATATAAAATAATAAATAATAACAGTTTTGTCGTTTTGGTATACCATATCCACCAATGCCTTCAACGCAAATACTGTTACCTCTTACAGAAACAAGTCAAAATTCAGAAAGACACAAGGAAAACTCTTTCAAAATTCAAAACGTTTTAAATTCAAATATGACTACAGAAGACATTTCTAATATAAACGATTTTGAACATTTCTTGTCTGGTAGTAGAATAAATATGTTTTTTGATGACTATTTGTTAGCCCTTAGATCAAGTTTAACAAAACCCAAAATTTTTCTAAAAAGAAAATTACAGGATCGTTTTATAAACGCTTATAATCCTCTAATTTTGGAACTCCATAGAGCAAATATGGATATCCAATATATACTGGATGCATATGCTTGCTGTTTATATATAATTATAATTAATTATATTAAAAAGTCTAACAGGGGAATTAATAGGCTCTTAAATGAAGCTATATCAGAGGTAAATGCTGGAAATTATACTGTTAAGCAAAAACTTAAACATATAGGTCACAAATTTATATCAGGCACAGAAATAACTGCACAAGAAGCAGTATATTGCTGCATTGGGCTCCATCTTTCGGAAGCAAGTAATGCAGAAATATTTATAAATACCTCTCGACCTGAGGAACGTGTTCGAATGCTAAAACCTAGAGCGGAACTTCAGAACCTTCCTTCAGCCGGTATTTTAGACCGTTATGTTCAAAGATCCGATCAGTTAGAAACTCTTTGTATAGCTGATTTTGCTTCCAGGTATAAATATTTTAAATCTAGTAGAAGAGCACAAGACAGTGATCATGAAGAAGAAGAGAGGGAAGACGATAATTTACAAGAAATCGGGGTTGTCATGCCTCTTAAAGACGGTAGTGGTTTTGTTAAAAACCGTACCAAACCTGTATAATTCGGTATAGAAGGTTTAACCCAGATTTGGCCACTCTTAGAGAAAGGTGCTCAAAATGAACTACTTATCGTGGAAAATGAGTTCAGAGTGTTGGCACTTCCAGAAATAAACTCAAATATAAATTTGCTGGACTTGCATGGCGAAAATTCAACAGATAATGGCACTGAATCTGATTGCAATATTAGACTTATTAAACTACCCCCTTTAATTCCAGTTGAGGAATTATGTTCTTTATTTCAAAGTCTAAATACTAGCAAGCTCGCGCTATATTTTTTAAATATTTCATATTACAACGCCAACAAATTCATTCATAAAGAACGCCCGTATGCTACAAAGCGAAGTGCGATCGTTTATAACTCTGCACTGCGCTCTTTTTTCTGTGCGCCTAGTCAACCAAATTTGGTTTTCATATGGAATTCCTACCGAAAATGATGTTTAAATAAAAAGGAATGAAAATTAAATTGAATGTATTCATCAAAATTTCAATTGATCCTACCATTTCCCTCGCATTTATATGTTGCCAACAAGCTGCTTCCTCGCGATGATACTAAAAATCAGAACTTATAGAATTTGTCTGATGTTCCCTTCAGAAAGGAGAATTGACAACATGACCTATTAGTGACATGAAACATTATTTTAATTTATTTCATATTATGCACTATATATGACATTATACAATATTATAAAATTTATATAAAATTGCCATATACATGAAATCCTTTATTACTACTATATATTCTAAGCACACTGCATATATTACTTTTATATGTTTACTTATAATCATTATTTCATAGTTTTTCGATTTAGCCCATTTTATCTAAATACGACGCTATGAAAATGCATCCCAATCGGTAGTCGTAGTATTTCAAAAGAGCATAAGTCAATTTTTAATAGCAAAGCACTGACGACATTGTCGCAAAATTGTCGGTTCAAACAAATTTTGTCAACTCCGTGACGATGCGCAAAATTCGGCATCACTAAGTATGCGAGTTCGTATATGTTTGTCGGCATAGTTGCCCCGTCTCCGCGCGAACTCCATGGCGTAACATCATTTTCGACGTTTCAACGACGGATTTATATCATATTATTATATTGCTTATTTAGTATTGAAAAATACTGATATCTTAGGGCTTATTTACGCAATATTATAATATTTACGTAAAAGATAAATACTCATAAATACTGTTTTATTGTTATCCTTTGCCTATTAGATATTGTTCATCTAACGCACAAAACTGTGTTGAAGAATTGATCTATAAATTAAAATTAATTATAATATAATTTGAAGATTTATTTTAAGGTAAAATAATAATGATTTTTTGGTAATATGCAAATGTAATTCATTTAAGAACATTATTTTTGTCTATTTAGAGCCTTTTCCCCGTTTCGATCATTGCGTGGTGTATTTCAAAAGGTTCGAAGTTGTATTTTTCGATGTTCCCTCTTGTGAAAAGCTCAAATTAGTACCACTGTATAAGCCTACAAGTAACCAAAGAATCAGCTGTTTTCCTATGTGTGTGTCACAGCTGAGATCACCTGATCCAATCTGCCTTTTTTAGACACAGAGATATAAATAAAAGGAATGTAGTTTCACAACTTGTTTCCGTCCGTCCGTGCAAACTGTAACTTGAGTAAAAATTGAGATATCTTTATGAAACTTGGTACACATGTTTCTTGATACCGTAAGACAGTTGGTATTGCAGATAGGCGTAATCGGACCACTGCCACGCCCACAAAACGCCATTAATCAAAAACAAATAAATTGCCATAACTACGCTTCGCAATAAGATACAAGACTGTTATTTGGTACACATTATCACATTATGGAGGGGCATCTAAGGTAGAAAAAATTTTTACAAAGTGGGCGTGGTCCCGCCCCTAATAAGTTTAATGTGCATATCTCCTAAACCGCTAATGCTATAATAACCAAATTCACTGAGAACAAATATTTTTATCACCTCTATTGACGGTGTGAAAATGTGTGAAATCGGGTTACAAGCCCGCCCACTTCCCATATAACGGTACCGTTTAAAACTACTAAAAGCGCGATAAATCAAGCACTAAACAGGCCAGATACATTTAATTTTTTCTCAGGGATTGTATAAGATGACTTTATAGAAACCGCGTTCAAAATTACACAGTGGGCGTGAATCCGCCCACTTTTAGGTGAAAACCCATACCTTGGGATCTTTTAACCCGATTTCAACCAAATTTGGTGCATAACATTCTTTTTATAATTCTATGTTATGATGCGAAAATGGGCGAAATCGGATTACAACGACGCCTATTTTCCATATGACACCATTTTAAATTCCACTTGATTCTTTCACTTTCCACTATGCAAATCAAGCAACAATGATTGTATCGGAGTAAAACTTTGCGTGAATAATGCATTTAAAGTATGCCACCTTGTCACCAAAAATTTTCTAAATCGAACTAAAATTGTTCAAGCCCCTAGGTACTGAATATGTGGACCCCAGTACCTATAGTTGACTTTTTACCGTAAATATCGGCCATTGTGTAAGATATATAATTGAAATTCATTTAATAAAATAAATAAATGAAACTATCGATAATAGTATGTCTCTGTTTCAAAAATGGGTTGAATCGGATCAATAGTTCTTGTAGCCCTCATATATCTAATATAAATATTTTTGAACTTCCGCGTGACTTTATACCGCATATGTGAGTTATCTCAATGAAAATGACAGAGCGTGTTTTACTCATAACAAGATAAAATCGGGTGAAAATTTTCCTTAGCCCCCATGTAACTAATATCAGGATTTTCGAACACTCGTCTGACTTTACTACATTTGATTGGTGATGGTATGTGAGGAACCTTAATGAAATAGTGGGATCATTTTGTTAGTCTGTGGCATGTTAGTAGGATGTGGTATTGGAAAAAATTAATAAAATCGGGTTAATACTACCCTCAAATTCCATATACTACTTATAATGCTTTTCGTTATTCTAACCAGTTTTATGTCGAATATGTCGGTCAGTGAGTATTAATATTTTTTTTTATATATAAAATTGTTTCAAAATATGTTCTCGAGTATAGCTGAGCAATGTCAAAATTAATATATTTCTCTATCCCCAATATATATATGATTTCCGTCTTTTCACCGTTCCGGAGTGGAAAATGTTTCTTAAAAACTATGTGGTTTGACGCTGAATTAGAATGAAATTAGTATATACTAAGTGTAAACCTCACACCTTCATATAATGAATTCCGATTCTCTGGTTGACGTTTGCCACCTAAGCTTATAATATAAAATTTAGCCACTTTGGTGGAGTTAATATCACATTCATACTTATGTATATCTCACTTCAAGCAATAAAACTGAGACTAAGTTTATGGCCTTTAATATAAGTCAAGAAGATACCAAATTTGATTGTAATTTAATCACGATATCATTTAATATTGGACGTTTAGTTCTTTCTGAACATTTTTTAATATAAGGTTTGAAGGAATTTCCTGGTCTTTGATTTTCCCAGCTCACATGTACTACTTATGGTATAATTTTTTTCGTCAATTTGATCAAAATAATGTATATCGCTGTATATGAATGAAATTGGTCTAGACATTTGGTTCAGTTTATATCACATATACCATGTTTGAGTTAAATAGCTTCTTTTTATAAAAGTTGACATTTCGGAGAAAAAAATAGTATTGACACAAAATAATCTATGATCTATAACATAAGTTAATACGATACCAAATAATAATCGAGTAATGAATGTTGTTCTTTCGCAACATTTTTATACTTTCGCGACATGTTGCAACAGAGTATAGTTTTGTTCACCAAAGGGTTGTTTGCATCACCTAAAACTAATCGAGATAGATATAGATTTCTATATTCATATATTTCTTTTAATATTTGGTGATAATCAGTGGTTAGGTATATTTTCTCACCCATCATGTTGAACTTATTACAAAATATACCAGACAAAAATGTAAAAAAGTTTCTTAGAGTGCTGGACTTTGTATCGAGCAAAAAAATCTTTCTAGAAAAAATTGCATGAAATAAATATTAGTAATGTAGTATCAGAAGGGCTAAAGACCCTTTTTATGTGGTTATAGATAAGCTGCGACTCCATCGGTTTACATGCTACTGTCTAATATTTCAGTTTTGCGACACATTTTAATTTGAAGGTCATGAGGTGAACTGTAAACTCAAGAAAATTACATATTATATATACCTAGTGCCGTTGGCAGCTTATGAAAGGTTTAGATATTAAGACAGAAAGAATAAAATCTACATACCTGCTCAACATATGTGTATACCATACTTTATATGTAAGTTATTGTTAATTTAGCCTTCATGGGTAGACCCTTCAAAATAAGTACCATAGATCTCCCTGTTTTAGAAAGGGTTTAACAAAAGCAATTTACGGAGGGGATTTCTGAGTAGTATACAGTCGCGAGCAAACACGTATACATATGTGCACCAGTATACCATAGTACCTATACACTGAACAGGAAAAGGGTCATAGCAAGGACTTACAGTGAAAGAGAGCAGCACCTAGGATCCAACTTTTAACACCCGGACGGACTAATTAATTATGCCTAGATTAAGTAAAAAATCGATATTACTAAGTCGTCTTCAGAGTAGAAGACGTATGAGAGTAGGTAGGAGGGAAGAAATTTTGAATCAGAGACGTCTTAGACAAGGTCAAGTTCGTCTTCGTAGAGATAAACCACTCAATAGGCAAATTGAAAACCAAAGGCAGTCCCAACTAATCAGATTAACGAGAGAAAATAATGTTATAGAAACTGATAATAGTGGCAATTTAACAGATTTCAAAAATATTTATTTCCAAAATATAAATAAGGGCCCTACTGAAATATGTATTTGCTGGTGCGGCTAAAGGGTTTAACAATAAGTTCGCAAATTAAATTTCGAAACTATTGCGCAAGGTCACTTGAATGCTGCATCCGCCTTCTTTTTAATGCAAAAATTTCCTTCAGAAGATGGAAATTACAATTTTTGTGCTACTTGCAAGAATGCGATTGTTAAAAACAACGTTCCAAACGTATGTTTAGCTAACGGTCTAGACTTTCCTGAAATACCGGATTGTTTGAAAGGTTTGACCCCAATTGAAAAACGTCTCATAATGCCTAGATTGCCTTTTATAACAATCAGTCCATTAGGATATAAAGGTCAGAGTTTGCTCAAAGGTGCTGTTGTTAATATACCAATTTCTGTTAACAATATTGTGACATCTCTATCAAGGTCCTTTGATGAGGCTCATGTTATACAAATTCACTTAAAAAGGCGTTGGAATACAATCATGATTACATGATCGATACCATACGCCTCGCAAAGATTATGGAAGCTTTGCAGTTCTTAGTGAATACCCCTCTGTATCGTGAGCACAATATACGTATTAATGAAAACTGGATTTCAGAATTTAGTAACCAAGAAGAAGTTCCGTTTGTTACATCTGCAGAGGATTCCCGATTGGTTCAATCTTTTCATGCGGCACAAACTTCTCATGATAATCCCTCAGGTAATAATATTCCCACGGGTCTTTTACCTTCAGAGCTAAATTCAAGCGGTCAAGAAACTCTTTTGGACAATATTCCTGTAGAAAACTTAGACTACAACCGTTTAGTTATATCGCCAGGTGAAGGACTAAGACCAATTGACATAATTCATGATAATAATTCAGAAGAGTTGTCATTTGGAACAATATACGTTGGGCAGAAGCGTACATGCTCTGAAACGTATAGCAAGATAATACGTTCTGAAATTCGCCGTTTTGACAGAAGAGCGTGTACCATTCCAAAGTTGTTCCATGATTACAAAAAATTAGAACTGCTACAAATTAAGAATAGTACATCCATTTGCCTTAGAAAGTTTTCAGGTTGCAACCGAGTTACGGCCCAAAATCTATTAAACGAAAACTTTGTTCAAAACTTGATTCAACACTTTGATGGTTACAAGGTTTTGAAAGGTGTTAGATCCTCACCTACGCACTAGGAAGCTGAGAAGAAAAAGGCAATCGCTATGATTCGCCAATTTGGGCTTCCAACCTTCTTTATCACTTTATCGCTGCAGAATCTCAGTGGGTTGAGCTTTTGGTCATCCTCTCTAAAACTGTTGATTCTAAAGATATTTCGGAAGAGGAAGCCAATAGTTTAACAACCCAAGATAGATATCGCTTAATTCGGTCAGATGCGGTTACTTGTGCTAGATATTTTGACTACCGCTATCGATAAACTCTTAAGCTTTTTAAAGATAATGCCGGCATTTTTGGAAAGCATTTTGTTACAAATTTCTACTGGAGAGTGGAGTTTTAACAGAGAGGTTCCCCGCATGTACATGGCATGTATTGGCTTAATAATGCTCCCAGGATCAACTTTCAAGACCCTCAGACATTCCCTGATGTCATTAGTTTTATTGACAATTATATTTCTACAGATGGTTCGGTCAGCCACTTAGAAAATTATTTGGATTATCAAAAGCATAACCACAGTCGGTCATGTACTAGGGAAATAATATAAAATAATAAATAATAACAGTTTTGTAGTTTTGGTATACCATATCCACCAATGCCTTCAACGCAAATACTGTTACCTCTTACAGAAACAAGTCAAAATTCAGAAAGACACAAGGAAAACTTTTTCAAAATTCAAAACGTTTTAAATTCAAATATGACTACAGAAGACATTTCTAATATAAACGATTTTGAACATTTCTTGTCTGATAGTAGAATAAATATGTTTTTTGATGACTATTTGTTAGCCCTTAGATCAAGTTTAACAAAACCCAAAATTTTTCTAAAAAGAAAATTACAGGATCGTTTTATAAACGCTTATAATCCTCTAATTTTGGAACTCCATAGAGCAAATATGGATATCCAATATATACTGAATGCATATGCTTGCTGTTTATATATAATTATAATTAATTATATTAACAAGTCTAACAGGGGAATTAATAGGCTCTGAAATGAAGCTATATCAGAGGTAAATGCTGGAAATTATACTGTTAAGCAAAAACTTAAACATATAGGTCACAAATTTATATCAGGCACAGAAATAACTGCACAAGAAGCAGTATATTGCTGCATTGGGCTCCATCTTTCGGAAGCAAGTAATGCAGAAATATTTATAAATACCTCTCGACCTGAGGAACGTGTTCGAATGCTAAAACCTAGAGCTAATTGTTGGAGATTTTAACATTTGTTTAATGTCTACAGGGACTGCAATAAGAAATTTACTCCAAGAAAAAAACTTTAGTTCCCTGCTTGGTGCAGAATATTCAACTACACCTGCCGGTACACAAATCGATTGGGCATTTTCAAACATGGATCCTTCCCGTGTAAATGCAATTACTTTTGAGACAGTACACAGCTATCATGACAGTATTTGTGCCTCTATTTCGAACTAAAGTTTTCAGACTTAATGTAATAGTTCTTCATTTTTTTTTCCAAATATAATCGAATTGGAATGGTATAGGAATTTTGACAGTAGTTTTTAAGACAATTTTAAGAAAAATATGTAAATAATCTAATTAAGAAAATTTAAATTATATATATAATTTGTTATTATATAAGACATTATTGTATAAATACATGATAGAAATTAAATAGTATAAGGAAGAAAGATATATAATTTGGATATATGTATAAGAATCTCTACAAAAATGTATGTTTAATGTTGTAAATATTATATACAAATTAATATAATAATATTATATCATTTTTAAAGTTGTTAATATTTATTATTTTTAAGCTAAACATGTATAATAATATCGATATAATAAATAAAAAATGTTATTCATTGTCCAAAAACGATTTCTTTTCATACTTCTCAATACAGTTGTAATGCATTCTATATAAAATCAATTATAAGCGTCTACAAAAAGCACAAGAACGATTTCTCATAATTTAAGTAAATTTAGTTTACAAATTGCTCTAATTATTTTCACTGTGAGTGAAAAGTAAATAACTAAGGCAACAGTTCCTACTTCTAATTATTAAAATATATAAAGGAGTCTCAAACGAATATACCATTTAACTTTGCGAGACTATAAAATGTTCGGATACATCCGAACTTAACGCTTCCTTACTTGTTTAATGTATTTTTTGGGTATTTTTCGGTTTCCATTTTACAGAAAAATATACATAATTAAAATTAGTTTAACAAGCTAAATATCCTATATGACGTCTAAATATATGTACATGTATATTTTAATCACAGAGGATTTTCAAATAAACTTTTAAAACTCAATAGAAAAAAAAAACTTGATATTATAAAACACTTACACACCAAACTATATATATACGTTGACTTTTGATACTGTCAAATAAAACACTACTCTGCGACAAAATACCCGTTCTTTCTTAAAAACAAAACTATATTAAATCTCTTTAAATAAAGATTAGAAACATACGTAAAAGACACGTAAAAATCGTATCCCATAAATAATCCACTGATTTCCCAGTTTATATCTGCGAGATTCTCAGTGGTTGGTTGTTTTGCTTGTCATCTGTTCAGTAGCTCATGAGCTTTCAGTGCTGCCAAAGTAAACCACGAGATCATCAGATTTCTCAAAAAGCATAGAGAGGAGTTTCGTATCATAATATCCATGGTATATAATAGTTTCGTAACATTCATTAAGCCTACAAGGAATCAAAGATTCAGCTGTTTTCCTATCTGTGTGACACAGCTGAGATCACCTGATCGAACCTTTCGATACAGAAATTTAAATAAAAGGAATGTAGTTTAACATATTGTTTGTGAACATGTATTTGTAATGGAACATATTAATGAAAACTTTCACGAATATATTCGAAACAAAAGGTTATTAAATATTTATTGCTTTTCTTTACCAGCTCTGAGGTTGCAATATAGGAGTGCTACAGATATTTTTGGGTGTATAAGTTGAAATTTTGAACTTGATTTAAACAATAACGAAAATAATTGTATAAAAGTCAGGTACAATTCAATTGAACAAATGAAGTAATATAAGTGAAAACAATATACTTGTATTAACTTTAACAAAAAACAAAAAAAAAAATATATGTAATAAAAAATTAGGTATAATTCAGGAACAACAATAATTATAAACAAAACAATGTTTTAATTAATAAATAATATTTACAAAATATTCTAAATACGATATACTTATTAAATGTAAATTTAATCTTTAAGAATCTTAATAATCGAAAACTATTTGAAAATGTACTAAAAACATTCTAAAATTTTAAAACATAACACGGCAACACACTGTAGCAGATTTGAGTCAATTGCACGTTTTAGTAGTAGAATATTAGTTAGAGCCCGTACCAAGTGTGACTTAAGAAGTAGAATATAAGTAGGCAACCCGTACCAAGTGTGACTTTAGTAGTAGAGTTTTGGAAACCCGTAACAAGAGGGCCTTTTTTGCGTGTGTGGATTAGTGAAAATCTTAGGATCGGTTAATTGTAGATTTATACAATGTAGAGGTGTCCACTTAGAAAATACATATATGTTTTTTTTTCGATGCAATATATCGAGGCTTTGCATTGCTGTTTTCCGATGCATCGATTAGAAACATCGATATTTTCTCTACATCGAGTACTTTTTCTAACATTGCAACACAAAGCCAAGAATGAAATGATGCGAGACTCTTTGAATCGAGAGAGAGCTGTCAAAACCCAAATTTTTTATAACATTTTCCAATCATGCCACTGTCGAAAGAAAAAGGATTGGGTATTTTAAAAAAAACTTTTGGGTATTTTGCATACCGATATTATATTTAGTTGCTCCGTCCCCGAGTAGGCCTATATAACGCATATACATCCCTATATACGTGTATTTATATTATAAAATTTTTAAAGAATTATATAACATAAAAAAATAGCATATAAATAAAAAAAATTATAACAAAGAAACAATACAAGTCATAATAAAAGATCATGGTTTTATGATGAACGTTTTAAATTAAATTAACAAATAAAATTTAATTGCACGTTATTCAAAAGTATTTGTGTCGTTCCTTGAAATTTCGTTTCGCACTGCTTTTGTTAGCTATTTTTAGCGGGTTTATTTCTGGCATCCCGCCTTTTTTGACATCAGCTGTTCGAAATTCCCTGATTTTAATAATCAGGGAGAGAGAATAACAGAAAAATCAGCGCAAATGAGAGAGTCTCGCATCATGTCATCCTTGACAAAGCTGTAGTCAGCAATATAGGAATCTGCGTAACTGAGAAATAAAAAACGCTGATTCGCTTGTTGTTTATTTGAAAAATAAAGGCAATGTGACAATTTTCGGTAAATGTATAGTTAACCCCAACTAATTAGGCCTCAAAAATTAATTTTTTTTTAATCGTCTTATTTTGTGGAGAATATTACAAATCCGTGAGCGGTAAGTGAATTTTTTCAATAATTCTATTTATATAAAAAAAAAAATCAAAAACAACGTTCTTGAAATTTTTTTAACACATATGAATTAAAAATATAAAATTTTGATACATTAAAATTAATTCTTTTATTTTTTCCGCTGCTGAAAGTTTGGTGCAAAAGAACTATGAACACCCCGGTGTTGGACCGACCAGGGTAATTTTTTTGAAGCGCGGCCGAAAGCCGCCAGTACAGAAAGGAGTTTGACGCGATTGAATTATGAACACCCCGGTTTCGTAACGATCAGGGTTATTTTTTTAAAGCGCGGCCGAAGGCCGCTAGTGCGGCGAAAGGAAATTGTGACTGTTTCATTTTTTCAGTATTTTTTTTTTACAAGAAAATCTTTAACTGGCTGAACTGGTAATCACAGGTAATTGATCAGAGTTCTGAAAAATTTTACCGCTACAACAACTAAGTGACTTGAAAAATATGTGCAAAGTGCATTAAATATATTTGTAAATATATACATAAATTATTTTAAAAATTCACTTTCCGCTCACGAATTTGTAATATTCCCGTCAAAATAAGACGATTTAAAAAAAATTTTATTTTGAAGCCTCCTTAGTTGGGGGACCTAAACTATACATTTACCCAATTTTCTTTCTTATAATTACAAAAAGTGCAAACAATATCCAGAACTCTGATCTTCGCAAAAATCATCCGCAAGTATAGAAATGCCGGTATTAAAGTCTTATACCTAGTGTTCTTTTGGAAGACTGCAAAAACAAAAGCTTGTTTAAACGTTTTTCTTTCAATCTATATCGTTGCTTCATCAATCATTTGCGCTGCCTTAGAAAATAAACGTTCAGATGGTGCTGAAGTTCCCACTATGGTCAAGTATTTGTAAGCATGTGTATAAAGCTTAGGAAGCTGAATTTTCAGATCATTCCAAATATCCAATGGGTTCGCATTCAGTCTTCCTATTGGACTTCGCAAGTAAATGGACAGCTCATCAGAAATATCATCGTCAGACTTCGCCGCTTTCTAGCTCTGGTGGATCGCATTTGTGGTGATCATCCCACAAAGAAAAATTATCTTTTGGTTTGTCAGAATGATCTGAAGAATCAGATTCCACTGTCTCATTGTGTATTGTAGTTGTCATAAATGCCACAGTTGAAGAGCAAGCAATTGGATCCGTAAAATGAATTTTTTTGAACCTTGGATCTAATATCGTGGCTATAGCAAGGGGAGACACTGTCTCTATAACACCCATTAAAAGAATGTCAATCTCTTTAAGAATCAGCGACTGCATTTCATTGGCAAGAGATTTTTCGAGTTGAAGAGGTCTAATTTTTAATAGAAGGCAAAGGATTATTACCTTGCTGCTAGTACAATACTTATCACCTGACACTTCTTTGGTTGCAGCTTCGATCGGTCGCAGAACGTATAAAACCGATGAAAGACTTGATAGTTCTGATGCAATAAGCACGAATGATTATGTCATTAACGATGATGCGAAGCTCCAAAAGTCTTTCGATCATATAATATATATTATGCCATCTGGACCTCTTGAATCAATTTAGTTTATTTCTGGGATGATTTACGTAATTCGTTACTGACTTTATTGCTTTGTTTAAACCATGTCACAATATCTTTGAATTTGGTTATCAAATTTTGTGCCACTAAATTCAAAGTGTGGGCAAAACATGGAATATGTTTTTTGCTAAAATCCAAATCAACAGCCTTTACCATGTTGGCTGTGTTGTCTGTCACTACGGCCGAAACTTTATCTCTATCAATACCCCATTCAGTACAGGTTTTTAGCAGCATTTCAGCAATGTGTTCTGAAGAATGACGTTCATCTGGTTAGGTTAGGTTAGGAGGTCGATCCCAGAAGGGATCCCACTTGGACAGCTTAAGACGCCAGTTCGTTGTGATACCTACAAACTCCTATAATCCGGATCAAAAGACCCTTACAAGTCGACAAGACGTCTTGTGCTGACTACATACTTGTTAAGACGGCCAATATCCATTTCGGATAAGTATTCAGGTCCGCCAAACGTGTGATTTCCGAGATATTTCAATCGCAGCCTAGCGAATGCCGGATATTGGAGGAGAAAGTGCTGGGATGATTCCACCTCGCCCTCCTCCATACAACTTTGGCAACTGGCATCGGGTATTACACCAAGCCGTACCGCATGAGTGCCTATGGGACAGTGTCCAGTGAGAACTCCTACAATAGCGGCGAGATGCACTTTGCTCAGGGTGAGAAGTTCCGCCGACCTCCTGCGATTCACTCTTGGCCAGAAGGATCTCGCGGTCGCACAGGACCTAGTCGTCGACCAGCGTCTGCTGAGTGCACGCGAGGTCCATTGATCCAACGTTAGAGCGCAAGACGCTAACGGAGATCCAACCCGATCCCATTCCGATGTGAGTGGGGCAAAAGTGCCCCCCCTGGCTAGCTCATCGGCTTTGCAGTTTCCAGCAATTCCGCTGTGACCAGGCACCCAAACGAGCCTGATGTTGAAATAGCCAGACGCTATCTCTAAAGAGGACAGACACTCCTTGACTAGCATTGATTGCACGGTACGCGCGCTCAAAGCTAGTATTGCTGCCCTAATATCAGAGTGAATGCTCACTTCTACAAACGAGGCTGCACTACGCAGCAGTACTTCTACCGCCGCCTTGATAGCAGCCACTTCCGCCTGAAAAGCACTACAGTGATCCGGTAGCCTGAACCTAAGACTGGCGTAGAGCTCCTTGCAGAAAACCCCCCCTCCAACCTTCCCTCCTAGCCTCGATCCATCCGTGAAAAAGCTCGCCGCGCCTCTTCTCCAACGGCTTCTTCCCATCCACATGTCCCTCGTTGGAATATGAGCGGAGAAGGAACCGCCTCGAGTAGCTTCAGTGACGCAGTGATCTATATTTTCCGGGATGCCGCTGAAGGAGGAAAGAATTTCGGAGTGCCCTTGTTCGGACCTCTTCGCAAGCCCAGCTTCCCTGAGCCTTAGAGCACACTTCGCGGCAATGCACCTACCGGCAATGTCCACAGGTGCTATGTTTAAAATAGCATTAAGAGCTGGTGTCGGCGTGGTCCGCAGTGCACCGGAGATTCCGATGAGCGCCGCTCTTTGGACCCTTTCAAGCTTTTTAGCCAGTGTGGATCTCTCGAGCGCCCTCCACCAGACGAACACACCATAGAACATTATTGGCTTAACTACGGTTTCGTAGAGCCAGAACACCACCTTTTCCCAATAGCCCCTTTGCAGCAGTATAAGGCGACCGAAGCCTTCTTAACTCACTCCTCAATATTTGGCCTCCAGGAAAGTTTTCTGTCGAGGATGAGCCCTAGGTATTTCACTTTCTCAGCAGGTTAAAGAAGTGAACCCTCGAAAGAGGGGAGAGGCACATTTGGTATCTTATACCTCCTAGTGAATAAAACCAATTCGGTTTTACTTAGGTTGACGGCTAGGCCGCTTTTATTTGCCCAGCTAGATACCACGTTCAGGTACCCCTCGGTGAGCTCGTAAACGGTATTCAGGAACTTTCCCTTAACCATAAGAACCACATCATCAGCGTATGCTGTCACCCGACAGCCTTGCGTCTCGAGTTCTATAAGTAGGTCGTTAACCACCATTATCCAGAGCAGTGGGGAGAGTACTCCCCCCTGCGGAGTTCCCCTATTCACTTTTCTGGTAGCCTTGGCACCACCCCACTCCGCTGCGACAGTTCTGTCGCAAAGAAGACTAAAAATAAGGTGCTTGAGGTTAGATTCCACCTCAAACTTTTCGAGGGCTTTAACCACCGCCTCTGGTCGCACATTGTTGAAGGCCCCCTCGATGTCGAGGAAGGTGCCCACAGCAAATTCCTTGTGCTTGAGAGCTATCTCCAGCCATGACACTACATCATGCAAAGCAGTATCGACTGACTTGCCTTTGATATATGCATGTTGCGCCCGTAACAGTTTACCCCTCGGTATTCTGCTCCTAATGTACAGATCCATAAGCCTCTCCAGTGTTTTCAACAGAAACGAGGATAGGCTGATGCGTCTGATGGGGGCCTGCCAGCTCAATGACATCTTGATCGTACGCTGTAACTGCGCTGGAATAATGCCATCGGGCCCCGGGGACTTAAAGGGCTTGAAGGATTTCAACGCCCAAGTAAGGTGACGATCGTCCAGAAGGCTGTACAGCCCTCCTGCAGCTCCCCCAGTGACACTTCTTCAGCAGAGTGATTTAGTGGAAAATGAGCATCCAGGAGTAGTTTCAACGACTCCTCGCTACTCGTTGTCCAACTACTATCTGCATTTTTTAGATACCCCACTGGAGTAGGATTTTTTGCAAGAATGCGCCTGAATCGTGAGGACTCATGACAGCCCTCTACACTACCGCAGAAGGCTCTCCACGAAACTCTCTTCGCTTTCTTCAACTCGGACTTGTACAACGCCCAGTCGTCGTTAGAGCCGCTTTTACGGGCTTTGTTGAAAAGTCTTCTGCTCGAAGATCTGATCTCCGTTAGCTCCGAAGTCCACCAAGGGGGTTTCCCTTTGATTTTCTGAGTTTTCAGAGGACAGGAGCTGTCAAGACCGCATCCGCCGATAGGATCGAATCCCTGTCGGGTGCGGGTGGAAGAGCTGATCGAAGCTTCCTGCAGTACCGGACCCAGTTGGTATTCCTAAAATTTCTATAGGTTTTGAGTTCCGGGCGTGAGGCTTTTAAGCTGAAACCAATATATCTATGATCCGAGAATGAATGGTCGTCTAGAACCCTCCATTCCGAAATCAAGGGAGCGATTTCCCTAGAGGCTAGCGTAATGTCAAGGACTTCCGCCCTGCTAGCAGTAACAAAAGTAGGGCTGTTCCCCCTGTTACATATAGAGAGATCTACACTACAAATAAAGTCAAAAAGTGACTCACCTCTTGTGTTAATGTCCGAGCTCCCCCAGACGGTGTGCCTTGAATTTGCATCCGAGCCTATTAAGACTCCGGCCCCTTTGCGCCTGGCCTCTGCCAGAGCTCTTCTCAGCAGGTACGAAGGTGGCTTCACCTCGTCGTCGTGCGGCATGTAGGCTGAGACAAGCCAGAGTTCTCCAGCGCTGTCCTCCAGTCTAGCAGCGACGACATCCTCGTTGCTGAAATTATGTAAAAGAAAAACGTTAAGTTCGTTTCTGATCAACAAGCAGGCTCTGGTTCTACCTGTACTGTTTGCCGCCAGGAACTTGTGGCTCTTTGTCCTTAGACCAGAGATACCGTTACTGCTCAGCCACGGTTTCTGGATAAGGACAACGTCGTAATTGAAAATAGTTCATTACCGACACCGAAGTGTGCTGTTATTCATAAAAAACTTCTCATGCTCATTGTTTCAGACCACATATCAGTGGTTAGAGTAAGGTTTTCAATAGTTGACAAATTTTTTTTGTAAACTGTTGATAATGCTGCGTATCTATCATCAACCCATCGAGTCAATGTCGTCTTACTAGGAAGTTTATAATGCGGCACAATAACTTTCATCAAATTACGAAAGCCTTCATTTTCGACAAATGTAAATGGTTGATTATCTTTACATATCATATAAATTAAGGCATTTCTTATTTTCAATGTTTTATCACCACTTGCCGAAAACGCATAAATTTCTTCAAAACTTGACATTATAGACTTTTGACGTTTTGGCGTTGAAGGAACAGATCCAGCTTCTTTAGTCAATTCAATTCCAGCAGAAGAGCTCGTTGACGGTTGTAAAGCAGCAACTTTAAGGCCTGATTGTGTACTTTTATGTAAAAATTTAATTTATTGATTTCAGCCAAATCATTCAAATTGTTTGTGTCGAAAAATTGTTTGTCAATTCCCACAACCGCCGGTTCTTCGTTACCGGAATTGACAAGGATTTTATCTGGCCAAGGGCTGTTATTTCGGCGATCTAACCCTGTTTGGATCGGTAAGTGTTAGTTTAAGTTTGTCGTCAATAGAGCAACACCTAGCAGCACCGTATCCTCTTGACACGTGCTGTCATCGAGTCCAACCCGGGCCCCAAGGAATTCCTTTGCTGCATATGCGCTAAAAGGCTCCATCCAAATTCCACCTCGGTTAGGTGCAATACATGCAATGGATGGAGTCATCTTAAGACCTGCTCAGGCCTTAAGACACATAGGGAGTGGACCACAAGTTACGTTGCTCCATGCTGCCAACGCAATACTGCGACACCAGCCTTAACGGCTGTGCAATCTGCACCATGTTCCCGCACTGTGCCGCCACTCCAGTCGCCAAACGCGACTCTTAAAATTCAACTGCAACGGACTCCAGAGTAAGACCGAGGAGATAGTTGCATTCATTAGCCGGGAATGCGTATCGATAACTGCGGTCCGAAAAACCGAGTTAAGCAGCCGCTCAGATCTTCTGAGTTGTGTAGGTTTCAACGTTTTGCGTAAGGATCGTGAGCAAGATAATGGTGTAGGCCTAGCCTTCATACTGCACAACACCGTGCAATATCGTTTAATTGATGATGACATCGATCGCAGGGACACTGCCCTTGAATGTCTGGGTATAGCTGTCCGGTCAGGCGATGTCGAGCTCGAGATATTCAATATATACATCGCCCCAGTTACATGTTGCCCAGCAGGATATCACCCGAATATAGGTGTGCTGCTTCGTGGTAAAAATCGCTTGGTGCTCGGTGACTTTAAGGCGCACCACGATCTTTGGCACTCCTGCCTGTCAAATGATCGTAGGGGGATGAATCTGGCGGAACAGATTGACGATTCGACATTCTGCAGAATGAATGACGAAGCCCCCACCAGAGTCATGGGCACCTGTAATAGCTCGCCCGATATTACCATCGCTAGCGGTACTCTGATAAATAGCATAACCTGGCGACCTATGCCAGCTCTCGCATCAGACCATCTGTCCATAATTATCTCGATCGAGAAACCTTCTCACTTTATTTCTGTGGACAACCGCACCTTCACTAACTTTAACAAAGCTAACTGGGTCGGCTTCACAAAATTTACTGAGAGCACCTTCAACGCACTACCCATTTCTACGGACGTCATCGTTGGCGAGCGTCAATTCCGGAAGGTGATCGCCGCTGCTACTGCTCGCTTCATACCGGCTGGAAGAATCGCGGAACTCCGCCCAAATTTCCCAGCCAAAGCAGCTGTATTAGCTAACGAGCGCGACACCTTACGGAGCGGACAAAATGGATATTGCACCTGAAGTCCTGCAACCTCTCCACCGGTTTAAGTAAACTTTGTACCACTGTCAAGGCCTTGTCTAATCCGATGAGACATGACGACTGGGTTGAAATTCAATTGGACATGCCTCCTCGGACCCGAAGAAGTGAGCGAGCTATTTTAGCCGGTAAACGATGTGTTACCCGACGGCTGCGCAAAATGCCAAAAGACTGCGCACCACTTATTTTCACCGATGGGGAGGTTCAGAATGTCATCAAAAAGGCCAAATCGTCTAAATCCATTGGCCCTGACGGAATAAGCATGCTGATGCTAAAGCATCTAGACTCGACTTGAGTAAGATACCTCACCAAGGTCCTCAACTTGTCGATGTCCACTCTTCAAATACCCGATGTGTGGAAAGTCGGAAGAGTGGTCCCACTACTGAAACCTGGGAAACTCGCCAACAAAGGGGAGTCTTATCGTCCGATAACACTCCTTTCCCCAGTAGTGAAGACACTTGAAGCCTTGCTACTCCCGACATTCACTCACCACCTGAACATCAGCATGGCTTCCGAAAAGTGCACAGCACCACCACAGCACTTAGCGTCATAAACGCCCAGATAGCTCATGGCCTAAACCAGAAGCCACCCTGCGAGAGGACGATCCTGTCAAAAGCTTTTGACACAGTCAATCACACAACGCTAGTTGAGGATTTGGAACAATCAACGCTCCCTCCAGGGTTGAAGCGGTGGACCATGAACTACCTGAGCGGTCGGCATTCATCCGTACTGTCTCGAGGCCAAAACTCCAAACTTAGAAGAATTAAACAGGGGGTTCCACAGGGCGGTGTCCTCTCCCCGCGGCTGATTAATTTCTACATTTCGAAACTCCCCCAACCACCATCGGGAATTTCCGTGACCTCGTACGCTGATGACTGCACGATATTGACGTCGGGCAATGGAATCGATGGTATGTGCTCATAAGTAAACAGCTACCTCTCCGACCTTTCTCGCTTCTTCTCTGCAATGAGTCTGACACTTTCCCCCACTAAATCCACAGCGACCATATTCACAAATTGGAAGAAGGAGTACAGACTGGACCTGAACATTGCAGTCGATGGCACAAAATTTTCGACGGTTAATAACCCTAAAATTTTAGGCGTAACATTGAACAGTCTTTGCTCCTTCACTCCTCACACGACCATACAAGGCAATCGGCCGGCCGGTCCTAAACTATGCATCACCAATATGGTCGCCTGGATGTAGTGAAACGCAGACGAAGAAGCTTCAGACTTGTCAGAAATTTTCGTAGAAACTACCCCTGACGTCGTCTGCTTGAAGCGGAACCGTCTCCTAGGAACATCAAGAAGTCTTTCCTTGATTACGTCGACGACATTAGACAGTACGCCGACCAGACTTCGGACGCAACGAACTTCAGAGGAGCACTGACCGCCATTCACAGTGGAGCCACTAACACCTTCATCGATTTCCTCTCAGTGAATGGTGTACTAGGGGTCAAACTACCACCCATAGCAGACGTAGAGCTCGAGTGGGCTCGCGAAATCAGAGTGACCCTCACGCAACTTCGTTCTGGATATTGTAGCAGGTTAAACTCCTACCTATCCAGAATAGACCCTGACATACCAAACACATGTCCTGCGTGCAATGAGGCTCCGCATGATACTAACCACCTCTTGGCATGCCCAACAAACCCAACTCATCTAACACCCTTTTCCTAATGGTCCGACACCATCGAAACAGCCTGTTTCTTGGGCCTGCCGTTAGATGACCTCGACGACAACCAAACTATCACTTATCATCCAAGCGGGGACTAGATAACCGTTACAACAACAACAACAAATTTTTTGTTAACCTATTATCAAAATTGTGCAATTGACCTATGTTTTCGCTGAAATTTATGCAATAAAATATAAATAAAATCTGTCAAGAAGTGTCTTACACATAACAAAGTATCTTCTATTTATTCTGTCAATCAGTCAATTAAAAATTATTAACTGTCACTATTGTTACGTGAGAATAAATGAGTTATCCTAACCTTACTTTATTACTTTACTTACCTGCCGTATCGATGATTTAAAGAAACGATATGCGATAATGAGTATATGATATCCAACTCGAATCACATATGTTCTCTGGTATAACACGCTGCCAAATTCACGAATTTCACGCCAGCCCGAAACAAAATGTAATTTAAAGTTTTTATTCAAAGATCATCCTGACCGCAACACCACAGAGACAAAACAAACAAACACTTTTTTTTCTCTCACGCGCAATCAGTGTTGTCAATGCCAATTCTGTCTCAAAGGCCGACAGCAGCCAACTAGCGAAACCAACAAAAAAAATATAGTTTGATTTCATAACTTCTAAAGTATATGAGATTAAAAATAAGAAATAAATAGGAACAACAATAATTAGCTGGTTACAATTGATTCGATGTTTTATGAGAATACATCGAGTGAATCAACCGTTTTTTAAAACATCGGATAGATTCGATTCATCGAACTATAAGCATCGAGTGAATTTGATGCATCGATGTATATCGAATATCCCTAATACAATGTTTCGTGCTTAACTGAGCACATGTGCATTGTATAAATCTACAAGTAGCCAATCTTAAGATTTTCACTAATACACAATCAAAAATATCCCACTTGGTACGGGTTGCCTCGAAAATTCTACTACTAAAATCACACTTGGTACGGGTTGCCAACCAATATTCTGCTACTAAAACGTCCAAATGACAGAAATCTGCTATAATGTGTTGCCGTGTTATGTTTTAAAATTTATAACTTTAAGAATGTTCTTATTACATATTCAAATATTTTTCGGTTGTTTTAATTCCTAAAGTTTAAATTTACATTTTATTATTTAAATTAATATTTATTGTGTTGAAATATTATTAAATGTTTCCAATTTTATCAAATATATTATTTTATAATTGAATTGTACCTGATTTTTATTTATATTTATTTTCGTTTTTGTTTAAATCAAGTTGAATATTTCAACTTATATTGTTAATGCTATTGTTATTCATGAACCTGATTCATGTACCTTATTTTATGTATAGGTATATCTTTTCGAGTTATAATTGTTATGAAAAGTAGATTGTTTTAGAACTGTATATATTAAATGGGTGAATATAGGCCTCCTGGGTAACCGAACAATCAAAAGAGATCGGTAACGCGCCTATATTGCAACCTCAGAGGTGGTGAGGTAAAGCAATAGATATATAATAGTCTTTTGTTTCGAAAATTTTCTTGAAAGTTTTCATTATTATTTTCATAACAAATACATGTTCATAAACAAATTGTTAAACTACATCCTTTTATTTAAAACTCTGTGTCAAAAAAAGGCATATTCGATCAGGTGATCACGGCTGTTTCACACACATAGGAAAACAGCTGATTCTTTGGTTACTTGTAAGCTTATATAATGCTCACGTGAGAATTGATATTAATTTCGTTAGTCGATTTAAAACAAAACATTTTAATATAAATATAGGATAATTTAACATCAAAATGGGAAATCAGCATGGAAAGAATGAACAAAAATTGCACTTTACAACCGATCAAATTAAAATACTGGAATCCTCCTTTCGAGCTTGTGGAATACATTCGGAAAAATTACAAAAGGAGAAGTTATTGGTAAACAGTAAGAGGATAAAATATCAAACAAAATTGTCACATTATATACATATAAGCAAAATTAAACAAAGGGTGCTTGAGATTTAGAATAGCATCCTCCGAATTCGGGGTTAAAATGGGTATGAACGGATAGAGTCCAGATTAACAAAATATTTACATTAGTTGCCGCTGACTAATGGGATTTAAGATATTTGCATATAAAGTTCAAAAATTCAACTATTTTATGCCGAAGGCCGCCAACGCAAAAAGGATTACTACAAGAAAGAACCGAGCACACGTCGGTATTGGACCAACCAGAGTTATTTTTTGTCCTGTGTTTGACAGATCAGGATTATTTTTTTGAAGCGCAGACGAAGTCCGCCTGTGCGGAATATCTAATAATGTGTTATTTATTTCTTGCTATTGCGGTATTATCTGTTTTCTTTATTCCTTTTTAAAAATATATAACGCTGATTATATCATTAAAGTCATTTTTGCGCCATTCAATATAAAATGAATGTGTAGAGACGAATTTGTGAAGTGGATATAAAAGTAAAAATTCATTATAAATTAAAAAAACACGTACCTTAAATAGTGATCGATTTAAATTTAAATCTGTCAATATGGAACCTATTTGTTATTGTGCATATAACGAAAATTGTGTAAAAATAAAATGCTATTTTAAAGCAAATATTTCACTTATTAATATAAAATAAATATGTAGAAACATTGTAGTGGTGTGTTAGTATATAATAAGTGCATAATATAAAAGAAGAGTTAACCAAAAATCGAGAAACTGTAATATAAAATTTTCAACTTAATATGTAAATATCTCGAAAACTAAAGGTTTCCGTCGGCAATAATTATAATAATAATAAATATTATATATATATATATTCGTGATTTTGAGGATCGTCTCTATTCAACCATACCCTCTTAACCCTGAAAGCGTGGGATGGTATACTAAAGTTTCCCATCACCTCTATACGTATATACAAAGGGTTAAAGTTACTAGAAACTGGATTGCTTTGTATAAAAAGCATCTAATTGAGATAGGAAGAAAGACAGGGCTTACTCAATTCCCACAACAGCCGGTTCTGCGATACCGGAATTGACCCGGATTTTATCCGGCCAAGGGCTGTTATTTCGACGATCTAACCCTGTTTGGATCGGTAAGTTTTAGATTAAGTTTGTCGTCATTGGAGCAACGCCTAGCAGCAGGGTTGCTCCGTATCCTCCTGACCCGTGCTGGCATCGAGTCCAACCCGGGCCCCGAGGAATTCTACTGCTGCGTATGCGCAAAAAGGCTCCATCCAAATTCCACCTCGGTTAGGTGCAATACATGCAATGGATGGAGCCATCTTAAGACCTGCTCGGGCCTTAAGACACACAGGGAGTGGACCACGAGCTCACACAGACAGCATAACTCCAAATCAGGCATTCCTGCCTGTCAAACGATCGTAGGGGGATGGAGCTAGCGGAACAGATAGACGATTCGACATTCTGCACAATGAACGACGAAGCGCCCACCAGAATTATGGGCACCTGTAATAGCTCGCCAGATATTACCATCGCTAGCGGTGGTCTGATAAATAGTATAACCTGGCGACCTATGCTAACTCTTGCATCAGACCATCTGCCCATAATTATCTCGATCGAGAAACCTCTTGACTTTGTTTCTGTGGATAACCGCACTTATGTTAACTTTAACAAAGCTAACTGGGTCGGCTTCACAGAATTTACTGAAAGCACCTTCAACTCACTATCCATTCCTACGGACGTCATCGTTGGCGAGCGTCAATTCCGCAAGGTGATCGCTGCTGCTACTGCTCGCTTCATACCGGCTGCAAGAATAGCGGAACTCCGCCCTAATTTCTCAGCCGAAGCAGCTGTATTAGCAAATGAGCGCGACACCTTATGCCATGCCGATCCCTGTGATCCCCGAATAAGGGATCTCGATTTGGAGATTCGGCAAATGGTAAATCATCATAAGCGGACAAAATGGATAGAGCACCTGAAGTCCTGCAACCTCTCCACCGGTTTAAGTAAGCTTTGTACCACTGTCAAGGCCTTGTCTAATCCGAAGAGACATGACGACTGGGTTGAAATTCAATTGGACATGCCTCCTCGGACCCGAAGAAGTGAGCGAGCTATTTTAGCCGGCAGTTTACATAGCACCCTTCGACCGACAAGGCCAAACGATGTGTTACCCGACGGCTGCGCAAAATGCCAAAAGACTGCGCACCACTTATTTTCACCGATGGGGAGGTTCAGAATGTCATCAAAGAGGCCAAATCATCTAAATCCATTGGCCCTGACGGAATAAGCATGCTGATGCTAAAGCATCTACACTCGACTTGAGTAAGATACCTCACCAAGGTCCTCAACTTGTCGATGTCCACTCTTCAAATACCCGATGTGTGGAAAGTCGGAAAAGTGGTCCCACTGCTCAAACCTGGGAAACCCGCCAACAAAAGGGAGTCTTATCGCCCGATAACTCTCCTTTCCCCAGTAGTGAAGACACTTGAGGCCTTGTTACTCCCGTCATTTACCCACCACCTGAGCCTAGCAGACCATCAGCATGGCTTCCGTAAAGTGCACAGTACCACCAAACACACAGATAGTTCATGGCCTGAACCAGAAGCCACCCTGCGAGAGGACGATTCTCGTAGCGTTGGACTTGTCAAAAGCTTTTGACACAGTCAATCACGCAACGCTACTTGAGGACCTGGAACAATCAACGCTCCCTCCAGGGCTGAAGCGGTGGACCATGAACTATCTGAGCGGTCGGCACTCATCCGTACTATTTCGAGGTCAAAACTCCAAACTCAGGAAAATTAAACAGGGGGTTCCGCAGGGCGGTGTCCTCTCCCCGCTTCTGTTTAATTTCTATATTTCAAAACTCCCCCAGCCACCAGCGGGAATTTCAATGACCTCGTACGCAGATGACTGAACGATATTGACGTCGGGCAATGGAATCGATGGCATGTGTTCAAAAGTAAACGGCTACCTCTCCGATCTTTCTCGCTTCTTTTCTGCAAGGAACCTAACACTCTCCCCCACTAAATCCACAGCGACCATCTTCACCAATTGGACGAAGGAGTACAGACTGGACCTGAACATTTCAGTCGATGGCACAAAAATTCCGAGAGTAAATAACCCTAAAATTTTAGGCGTAACATTGAACAGTCTTTGCTCCTTCACTCCTCACACGACCATACAAGGCAATCGGCCGGCCGGTCCTAAACTATGCATCACCAATATGGTCGCCTGGATGTAGTGAAACGCAGACGAAGAAGCTTCAGACTTGTCAGAAATTTTCGTAGAAACTACCCCTGACGTCGTCTGCTTGAAGCGGAACCGTCTCCTAGGAACATCAAGAAGTCTTTCCTTGATTACGTCGACGACATTAGACAGTACGCCGACCAGACTTCGGACGCAACGAACTTCAGAGGAGCACTGACCGCCATTCACAGTGGAGCCACTAACACCTTCATCGATTTCCTCTCAGTGAATGGTGTACTAGGGGTCAAACTACCACCCATAGCAGACGTAGAGCTCGAGTGGGCTCGCGAAATCAGAGTGACCCTCACGCAACTTCGTTCTGGATATTGTAGCAGGTTAAACTCCTACCTATCCAGAATAGACCCTGACATACCAAACACATGTCCTGCGTGCAATGAGGCTCCGCATGATACTAACCACCTCTTGGCATGCCCAACAAACCCAACTCATCTAACACCCTTTTCCTAATGGTCCGACACCATCGAAACAGCCTGTTTCTTGGGCCTGCCGTTAGATGACCTCGACGACAACCAAACTATCACTTATCATCCAAGCGGGGACTAGATAACCGTTACAACAACAACAACAAATTTTTTGTTAACCTATTATCAAAATTGTGCAATTGACCTATGTTTTCGCTGAAATTTATGCAATAAAATATAAATAAAATCTGTCAAGAAGTGTCTTACACATAACAAAGTATCTTCTATTTATTCTGTCAATCAGTCAATTAAAAATTATTAACTGTCACTATTGTTACGTGAGAATAAATGAGTTATCCTAACCTTACTTTATTACTTTACTTACCTGCCGTATCGATGATTTAAAGAAACGATATGCGATAATGAGTATATGATATCCAACTCGAATCACATATGTTCTCTGGTATAACACGCTGCCAAATTCACGAATTTCACGCCAGCCCGAAACAAAATGTAATTTAAAGTTTTTATTCAAAGATCATCCTGACCGCAACACCACAGAGACAAAACAAACAAACACTTTTTTTTCTCTCACGCGCAATCAGTGTTGTCAATGCCAATTCTGTCTCAAAGGCCGACAGCAGCCAACTAGCGAAACCAACAAAAAAAATATAGTTTGATTTCATAACTTCTAAAGTATATGAGATTAAAAATAAGAAATAAATAGGAACAACAATAATTAGCTGGTTACAATTGATTCGATGTTTTATGAGAATACATCGAGTGAATCAACCGTTTTTTAAAACATCGGATAGATTCGATTCATCGAACTATAAGCATCGAGTGAATTTGATGCATCGATGTATATCGAATATCCCTAATACAATGTTTCGTGCTTAACTGAGCACATGTGCATTGTATAAATCTACAAGTAGCCAATCTTAAGATTTTCACTAATACACAATCAAAAATATCCCACTTGGTACGGGTTGCCTCGAAAATTCTACTACTAAAATCACACTTGGTACGGGTTGCCAACCAATATTCTGCTACTAAAACGTCCAAATGACAGAAATCTGCTATAATGTGTTGCCGTGTTATGTTTTAAAATTTATAACTTTAAGAATGTTCTTATTACATATTCAAATATTTTTCGGTTGTTTTAATTCCTAAAGTTTAAATTTACATTTTATTATTTAAATTAATATTTATTGTGTTGAAATATTATTAAATGTTTCCAATTTTATCAAATATATTATTTTATAATTGAATTGTACCTGATTTTTATTTATATTTATTTTCGTTTTTGTTTAAATCAAGTTGAATATTTCAACTTATATTGTTAATGCTATTGTTATTCATGAACCTGATTCATGTACCTTATTTTATGTATAGGTATATCTTTTCGAGTTATAATTGTTATGAAAAGTAGATTGTTTTAGAACTGTATATATTAAATGGGTGAATATAGGCCTCCTGGGTAACCGAACAATCAAAAGAGATCGGTAACGCGCCTATATTGCAACCTCAGAGGTGGTGAGGTAAAGCAATAGATATATAATAGTCTTTTGTTTCGAAAATTTTCTTGAAAGTTTTCATTATTATTTTCATAACAAATACATGTTCATAAACAAATTGTTAAACTACATCCTTTTATTTAAAACTCTGTGTCAAAAAAAGGCATATTCGATCAGGTGATCACGGCTGTTTCACACACATAGGAAAACAGCTGATTCTTTGGTTACTTGTAAGCTTATATAATGCTCACGTGAGAATTGATATTAATTTCGTTAGTCGATTTAAAACAAAACATTTTAATATAAATATAGGATAATTTAACATCAAAATGGGAAATCAGCATGGAAAGAATGAACAAAAATTGCACTTTACAACCGATCAAATTAAAATACTGGAATCCTCCTTTCGAGCTTGTGGAATACATTCGGAAAAATTACAAAAGGAGAAGTTATTGGTAAACAGTAAGAGGATAAAATATCAAACAAAATTGTCACATTATATACATATAAGCAAAATTAAACAAAGGGTGCTTGAGATTTAGAATAGCATCCTCCGAATTCGGGGTTAAAATGGGTATGAACGGATAGAGTCCAGATTAACAAAATATTTACATTAGTTGCCGCTGACTAATGGGATTTAAGATATTTGCATATAAAGTTCAAAAATTCAACTATTTTATGCCGAAGGCCGCCAACGCAAAAAGGATTACTACAAGAAAGAACCGAGCACACGTCGGTATTGGACCAACCAGAGTTATTTTTTGTCCTGTGTTTGACAGATCAGGATTATTTTTTTGAAGCGCAGACGAAGTCCGCCTGTGCGGAATATCTAATAATGTGTTATTTATTTCTTGCTATTGCGGTATTATCTGTTTTCTTTATTCCTTTTTAAAAATATATAACGCTGATTATATCATTAAAGTCATTTTTGCGCCATTCAATATAAAATGAATGTGTAGAGACGAATTTGTGAAGTGGATATAAAAGTAAAAATTCATTATAAATTAAAAAAACACGTACCTTAAATAGTGATCGATTTAAATTTAAATCTGTCAATATGGAACCTATTTGTTATTGTGCATATAACGAAAATTGTGTAAAAATAAAATGCTATTTTAAAGCAAATATTTCACTTATTAATATAAAATAAATATGTAGAAACATTGTAGTGGTGTGTTAGTATATAATAAGTGCATAATATAAAAGAAGAGTTAACCAAAAATCGAGAAACTGTAATATAAAATTTTCAACTTAATATGTAAATATCTCGAAAACTAAAGGTTTCCGTCGGCAATAATTATAATAATAATAAATATTATATATATATATATTCGTGATTTTGAGGATCGTCTCTATTCAACCATACCCTCTTAACCCTGAAAGCGTGGGATGGTATACTAAAGTTTCCCATCACCTCTATACGTATATACAAAGGGTTAAAGTTACTAGAAACTGGATTGCTTTGTATAAAAAGCATCTAATTGAGATAGGAAGAAAGACAGGGCTTACTCAATTCCCACAACAGCCGGTTCTGCGATACCGGAATTGACCCGGATTTTATCCGGCCAAGGGCTGTTATTTCGACGATCTAACCCTGTTTGGATCGGTAAGTTTTAGATTAAGTTTGTCGTCATTGGAGCAACGCCTAGCAGCAGGGTTGCTCCGTATCCTCCTGACCCGTGCTGGCATCGAGTCCAACCCGGGCCCCGAGGAATTCTACTGCTGCGTATGCGCAAAAAGGCTCCATCCAAATTCCACCTCGGTTAGGTGCAATACATGCAATGGATGGAGCCATCTTAAGACCTGCTCGGGCCTTAAGACACACAGGGAGTGGACCACGAGCTCACACAGACAGCATAACTCCAAATCAGGCATTCCTGCCTGTCAAACGATCGTAGGGGGATGGAGCTAGCGGAACAGATAGACGATTCGACATTCTGCACAATGAACGACGAAGCGCCCACCAGAATTATGGGCACCTGTAATAGCTCGCCAGATATTACCATCGCTAGCGGTGGTCTGATAAATAGTATAACCTGGCGACCTATGCTAACTCTTGCATCAGACCATCTGCCCATAATTATCTCGATCGAGAAACCTCTTGACTTTGTTTCTGTGGATAACCGCACTTATGTTAACTTTAACAAAGCTAACTGGGTCGGCTTCACAGAATTTACTGAAAGCACCTTCAACTCACTATCCATTCCTACGGACGTCATCGTTGGCGAGCGTCAATTCCGCAAGGTGATCGCTGCTGCTACTGCTCGCTTCATACCGGCTGCAAGAATAGCGGAACTCCGCCCTAATTTCTCAGCCGAAGCAGCTGTATTAGCAAATGAGCGCGACACCTTATGCCATGCCGATCCCTGTGATCCCCGAATAAGGGATCTCGATTTGGAGATTCGGCAAATGGTAAATCATCATAAGCGGACAAAATGGATAGAGCACCTGAAGTCCTGCAACCTCTCCACCGGTTTAAGTAAGCTTTGTACCACTGTCAAGGCCTTGTCTAATCCGAAGAGACATGACGACTGGGTTGAAATTCAATTGGACATGCCTCCTCGGACCCGAAGAAGTGAGCGAGCTATTTTAGCCGGCAGTTTACATAGCACCCTTCGACCGACAAGGCCAAACGATGTGTTACCCGACGGCTGCGCAAAATGCCAAAAGACTGCGCACCACTTATTTTCACCGATGGGGAGGTTCAGAATGTCATCAAAGAGGCCAAATCATCTAAATCCATTGGCCCTGACGGAATAAGCATGCTGATGCTAAAGCATCTACACTCGACTTGAGTAAGATACCTCACCAAGGTCCTCAACTTGTCGATGTCCACTCTTCAAATACCCGATGTGTGGAAAGTCGGAAAAGTGGTCCCACTGCTCAAACCTGGGAAACCCGCCAACAAAAGGGAGTCTTATCGCCCGATAACTCTCCTTTCCCCAGTAGTGAAGACACTTGAGGCCTTGTTACTCCCGTCATTTACCCACCACCTGAGCCTAGCAGACCATCAGCATGGCTTCCGTAAAGTGCACAGTACCACCAAACACACAGATAGTTCATGGCCTGAACCAGAAGCCACCCTGCGAGAGGACGATTCTCGTAGCGTTGGACTTGTCAAAAGCTTTTGACACAGTCAATCACGCAACGCTACTTGAGGACCTGGCACAATCAACGCTCCCTCCAGGGCTGAAGCGGTGGACCATGAACTATCTGAGCGGTCGGCACTCATCCGTACTATTTCGAGGTCAAAACTCCAAACTCAGGAAAATTAAACAGGGGGTTCCGCAGGGCGGTGTCCTCTCCCCGCTTCTGTTTAATTTCTATATTTCAAAACTCCCCCAGCCACCAGCGGGAATTTCAATGACCTCGTACGCAGATGACTGAACGATATTGACGTCGGGCAATGGAATCGATGGCATGTGTTCAAAAGTAAACGGCTACCTCTCCGATCTTTCTCGCTTCTTTTCTGCAAGGAACCTAACACTCTCCCCCACTAAATCCACAGCGACCATCTTCACCAATTGGACGAAGGAGTACAGACTGGACCTGAACATTTCAGTCGATGGCACAAAAATTCCGAGAGTAAATAACCCTAAAATTTTAGGCGTCACTTTGGACAGTCTGTGCTCTTTCACTCCTCATACGACCGCGATAACTGCCAAAGTACAGAGCCGCAACAAAATCCTCAAGTCGCTTGCCGGCAGCTCATGGGGAAAAGACAAAGAAACGTTGTTGGCAACATACAAGGCAATCGGCCGCAATATGGTCGCCTGGATGCAGTGACACGCAGAATAAGAAGCTTCAGACTTGTCAGAACACTGCACTCCGGACTATCACGGGATGCCTCTTGATGTCTCCAATCGAACACCTACATAGCGAGGCCCGTATGCTTCCGGTTAAGGAACATAACGAGCTCCTCTCCAAGCAGTTTCTGCTGGGATGTTTTCGCAGAAACCACCCCTGCAGTCGCCTGCTTGTAGCGGAGCCGCCTCCTAGGAACATCAAGAGGTCCTTCCTTGACTACGTCCACGACATTAGACAGTACGCCGACCAGACTTTGGACGCAACTAACTTCAGACAGGCACTGACCGCCATTCACAGTGGAGCCATTAACACCTTCACCGACTCCCTCTCAGTGAATGGCGTAATACGAGTCAAACCACCACCCATTGCATACACAGAGCTCGAGTTGCCTCGCGAATCTAGAGTGACCCTCGCGCAACTTCGTTCTGGATACTGTAGCAGGTTAAACTCCTACCTATCCAGAATAGACCCTGACATACCAAACACATGTCCTGCATGCAATGAGTCTCCGCATGACACTAACCACCTCTTTGCATGCCCAACAAACCCCACTCATCTAACACCCCTCTCCCTATGGTCCGACCCCGTCGAAACAGCTCGTTTCCTGGGCCTTCCGTTAGATGACCTCGACGACAACGAATCTAGAATTTATCACCCAAACGGGGATTAGACAATCGTTACAACAAAAACAACAACAACAGGGTTTACTTAGATTTGACATCGGAGTCGAAGTTTAATAAAATATTGGGCGAAAATATAAGTGAAATTTTTTGTAGGTCGTAGATTTAATGATATACGGGTTCATCTATATCTTATTTCCCAGCGTGTATCCACGGTGGCTATATATACATAGTTCTGTAAATATTAGCGAATAATACGCCGAATGAAGAACATAATACGCTTTTGATTTATATTTAGACAGCAGTCATAAGACCATATATAATACCCAAAATAGGTTTAATGTGCATATCTCCTAAACCGCTATTGCTATAATAACAAAATTCACTGGAAGCAAATGTTTTTAGAACCTCTACCTACAGTGTGAAAATAGTTGAAATCGGGTGGCAACTCCGCCCACTCCCCATATAACGGTACTGTTAAAAACTACTAAACGCGCGATAAATCAAGCACTAAACACGCCAGAGACATTAAGTTTTATCTCTGGGATGGTATGAGATGACTTTATAGGAACCGCGTTCAAAAGTAGACAGTGGGCGTGGCACCGCCCACTTTTAGGTGAAAACCCATATCTTGGGATCTGCTTAACCGATTTCAACCAAATTCGGTATAACGTTTGTATAACGTTCTTTTTATATTTCTATGTCATAGTGCGAAAATGGGCGAAATCGGACTACAACCACGCCTACTTTCCATATAACACCATTCCATCTGATTCTTTCACTTTCCACTATGCAAATCAGGCAACAATGACTGTATCGGGATAAAACTTTGCGTGAATAATGCGATTAAAGTAGGCCACCTTGTGGCCAAAAATTGTCTAAATCGAACCGAAACTGTTTAAGCCCCTAAGTACTAAATATGTGGACCCCAGTGCCTATAGTTGACCTTCTACCGAAAATATCAGTCAATCCACAAAGAAATCTCAAACGAGTATACTATTTGACTTTGCGAGAGTATAAAATGTTCGGTTACATCCGAACTTAGCCCTTCCTTACTTGTTTTCAATTCATTTACAAAAGATGTCAATAGGTAACACACGTCATTTTGCAAATCACAAAAATACGTACGGGATGATAGAACAAATTCGAATCAACGACAAATTACCAGAAGCAACTAGACAGCGTATTCGTAGTTGCCAGAATGTTCTAGAGGCCAAGCAGCGAAAGACCTGGACGTGCGTATGTCAACACGGGTGTCCTCACAGTCAAAGGTGTTGTCACAGTTGGAAGAGAAGGAAGCGTGTGAACCAGTAAAAGGGTCCTCACAGTCAGAAGAGCAAGAAGCTTGTATATCAGCACAAGTGTCCTTACAGTTAGAAGAGCAGGAAGCGTGTATACCAGCAAAAGTGTCTTCGCAGTCGGAAAAGTAGAAAGCGTGTGTACCAGTACAAAGATTCTTACAAGAAGAAGAGCAAGAAGCTTGTATAACAGCACAAGTGTCCTTACAGTGGAATAGCAGGAACAAATTAAACCTGAAACGGATGACCCTTTGCAAGAAGGTCCAGAATTGGAAGGTGTACAACGAGTGGAGAAATAAATTCAGAAAGCTCAGTCGCAAAAGCATATTGGTCAGAGCGGAGCAGTTTAAAGTGTTTGTGTGGCTGCTTGCATCGAGTATGGAAAAGCGGAAATGGTCAAACCTCCCGAGTACTTATGGTTGTTCCAAAAGTTAGGATTCCTGAAGTCCTTAACGTGCAGTACAAAGGTCCAAGAGGAGGGTACTTGAGAATCACGAAAACCTTGGAGAAATTGAAGCAAAGGTTTTATAAAACTGGTTGTCGTCAATCAGCTATGGAAAGGGTTGCGAAATATGCTGAGTACATTGTAGCAAAAGGATCAAAGTCCAGGAGTCGTGGCCAGATGAAACAGTACAATTCCAATACAATAAAGATGCTCCATTTCCCACCAATAAATAAGGAAATGGTCATGTTTTGGTAGTCAAGTATCATTCAACGAATGGCCAGAATTATACCCAATTCCTAATCAAGAGGCTGAATCAGTGGCGAACTCATTTATCAACAAGTGGGTAGCGAGATTCGGTGTTCCAATGGAATTACGATCTGACCAAGAATGGTATCTCGAGTCAGCTTTCAAGTGATGTATCAGAAACTTTGTATTCGGAAAGCGGATGGAATGGACTGCAAGAAGAAAAGGACGGCTAAGGAAGTTAACACCAACCGTTCCCACGACAGTCGGGTCAACGTAACCGGAACGGATTTATTCCGGCCAAGGACTGTCAACTCGGCAGAATTCTGCCGATACAACAACAACAACAAGTTAACACCAATCTAGAAGACGAGATGGGGGACATAAAAGCTTTGTGTTTGGTACCGCGAATATGTCTAATCGTTACGATCAGACTTAGGTGAAGAGCAGTGTGACGAACACGGATGATAGAACAAAATGGAATCAACGATAAATTGCCAGAAGCAACTAGACAGCGAATTCGTAGTTGCCAGAATGTTCTAGAGGCGAAGTTTTGTTCAATATCTATTATATAAGGGCTGCCAGATTGTTCTAGTTAGAGTGTTGTCGTGTCAAGAGCAAGTGAGATATAAGCAAGAAGTTGCAAGCTCGGATAATAAGTAGTTAGGCGTTAAGTCGTTGGAATTAGAAATAAAGATAAGTGATAGCCAATAAATTGGGACTTTTATTTAACAAACCAGTGATCGAACTTAAAAGTGAATTGTAGGTAGACGATTTATAGAGAAATCCGTTACAATATCAAACAGCGTGACTAGAAAGAAAAAAATTATTTTGAATTATAATAAAAATGGAGTTACTTTTACTTTTATATTTACATAAAATATTAAGATGCTTTCATATTTATTTTTTTTAACCGCAAATGATTTAGCTCGAATATCATTTTTCAATTTATTTAAAACAAGAAATGGAATTTATTCATAAATGCTTTGTAATTAATTTAATTTGGACTACAAAAATTACGGCTTTTTAATTATTCCCGATAGTTTAGGAACTTCCCGTCATACATTTGGTCTTGAAAATATTAATAGCGGGTATTCAATACATTCTTATGAATCAGGGAATTCCCGTCGTAAGATTTCCTTTCAAAATATTAATAGCGGATGTTCTAAATATTGTTCTACCACTTTCATGGTAATTCTTTGTAAGCAAAATATGATTTGCACAATTTTATTAAAAGGAACGACAGTAAAACTCGACTCGAGTTGCTAGACTCTTTAATTTCTATTGCGTACTTTTTACCGAAAATATCAGTCAACCTGTGAGATATGTATATTATTGAAACTTGAAAAGAGTTTTCTCAAGCTTTGATACTTGCAAGTTGCAAGAGTATAAAACGTTCGGTTACACCCGAACTTAGCCCTTTCTCACTTGTTCATTACTACAATTTGCTTTATGTCCGAGATGTTTACATTAAAATCCACTTAATTAACTTTGATATGTGACATAATTTCAATCAAAGAGGCAAAATTTAATAGAGTTTTGTGTACAGCAGAAAAATATTTACAAAAGAATGAAAATGAGTGTATTATAACTGTGACAGACATACTTGTACAACAATACACTTGTATCATGGTATGTTTTTACTACGTTGATGACACACATTGAAATGTAGTACCATAAATCCAAATACAACTATCTGTTTCGTTGGCAATAGAATTTTAAAATAGTAAGGAAGGGCTAAGTTCAGTTGTTATCGAGGATTTTATACTCTTGCAACTTGGAAGTATCAAAGGCGGCGAAATATCTTCAGGTGTTGGGAAAATCTATATTAAACAAGTAAGGAATTAATAAGTTCTGCTGTAACTGAAGATTTCATACTCTAGCAACTTGCTAGGATCAAAGCCGGGGAAGTACCTTCAGGTGTTGGCAAAACTTTATCGAAGTCGTGAATGTATTACAATAAAATTTGGTATCTTATTAACTTTTATTGAAGATCATTGACTAAATTAGTTTTATAACAATATTTTACTTCCTTTCAGCGAAAATTATATTAAAATCGTCCTCAAACAAGACGTATCTAACATAAACTAAATCGAAGAGACTAAATTTAATATAATGATGTGATGTGCAAAACATCAACCAGAAGATTGCAATTCATTACGCTAGGGATATCAGACCAATTCCATTCATATCCAGCACTAAACCACATAATTTAGCAAAGCTTATCACACGTTATGAACAACCTAAATGGTTTAAAGACAAGTGGATAGTCGTTAATTCTTATATGGAGTATATTGGGGGCCGAAAAGATCTGCACAAACATTTGATGTCACTCAAGTATACTCGAGGACGTATTATATTTTCAAGCAATTTTATCTAAGGGATGGCGTTATTGTCCACAGTACTAGTGTTACGTGTCGCATCATGTCATACTATACGGCGCTGAAAACGTGTTTATTCGCGCTAAAAGTTTGTCTTTGACAGTTTTTCGATTGATTTACTCAGTTCGTTTTGAGCGCTCGTCAAAGATGGACACCAACAAAGAGAAAATTCGCCATATTTTACAATTTTTCTTCGATCAAAGCGAAAAAGCAGCCAAGGCGGTTGAAAACATTAGTTTAGTTTATGGGCCCGATACTGTAAACGAACGTGTAGCACAAAAGTGATTTGCTAGGTTCCGTTCCGGTAATTTCGATGTTAAAGATACACCACGCGTCGGGAGGCCTGTCGTCGAAAATTGCAATAAGATCATGGAAATAGTGGAAACAGACCGTCACGTGAGCACTTATTTAATAGCTGAGGAACTAAAGATAAGCCAGAAAACCATTTGGAACCATTTGCATAACCTTGGATTCAAAAAGGAGCTCGATGTTTGGGTGTCACACGAACTAACGCAAAAAAAATGATCGCCAGAATCTCCTGGAGCTCGGATGGGAGGTTCAAATGCACCCACCTTATAGTCCGGACCTGGCACCAAGTGATTACCATCTTTTCCTGTCCATGGCGAACGCGCTTAATGGTGAGAAGTTGGCCTCAAGAGAGGCCTGTGAAAATTGGCTCTCCGAGTTTTTTCGCAGTCTTCTACGAGAGGGGTATAATGAAGTTGGCATCTCGTTGGCAACAAGTTTACGAACAAATCGGCGCATATTTGACTTAAATCGGACAAATGTACACAAAGTTAGGCGAGTTCAAATCCGGGTGATACTCTGCCCGTTCTATTAAAATCCCCGTTAAATCTAATTCTAACTGTAACGAAATTAGGTTTATAACATTATTATAACATTCCCATATTACGGTGTGCGAATTCGGTCTACAACCACACCTATTTCTCATATAAAACTATTTTAAACTTCTGATGCTGTCACTTCACAGTATAGAAATTGAGAGCCAATAAAGATATCAGGTTAAAACTTTGCAAAAATAGTGCCGTTTAGATGTGCCATCTACCTTGTTCAAAAATTACTTACAGTAGCTATGTGTTATTTTATTTTTTTTAAGTAATGAAATATTCAAATTATTCTTACATGAGTTTTGAACACATGCTTATGCTTTGAAATATACTTTTATTATCTATGAATTGTTTTGACTTTTAACAAAAAAAGTATCTCTGTTCGTCTCCTGATTCTTATCTACCTCCCCGCCAATTTTCATACAAATCGGTTCAGCCGTACTTGAGTTATAAATAGTGTAACTAACACGACTTTCTTTAATATACTATATACAAATATTGCAAAATCTACGGTAATTTTTAAAAAGGGCCTTTGTTAGGACTTCTGCAGGAAAAAACGAATAACTGCAAATTTTCAAGTCTTTTCGTGCTGTGGTTTGGACGTTCTACGGGTACATAACGAAATAGCGTTTCTTTTTATATATAAGATACCTTAGACTTAATTAACATTTAAATATGGTATATAACTCATACACTGACCGACATCAGCTTTGTTAGAATAACGAAAATCATTATATGTAGTATATGTGAGTTTGGGTAGTTCGTTGACCAATTTCACATATTTTCGGCATTAAACTATAAAATATTCCGTAGTATACGTTCAGATAATTTTGCTAACATATACGGTATAAAGCCAACCGGAACTTTGAAAATCTTATATAAGATATATTGAATAATATAGAAGGGGAGAAATTGGCCCGATTTAATCTATTTTTGACATTACTACATATTATTAACAGAAAAAGATGCTCTCTGAGTTTTATTAAAGTACCGCACATATCAACACCAATATATGCGGTATAAAGTCACCTAGTTGTTTTGAAAATCCTGGTATTAGTTATATGTGGTCTAAGTTGGTACATCTGTCGTGAGAACACATATAAAGTTACAAGCCATTCTGTCAATTAATTCTTTGTTTACAAGCCATTTGAAGTGTCAGAGTATTTTTTTAATATGGAAAAGATTGAATATCGCGAAGTGATCATATTCTTTGTTTTGAAAGATTTAAAAGCAAACGAAATTAAAGTCATTAATATTGTTAGTACAGATCCAAGTTTGACTAAGCATAAAATTGCTAATGCCATAGGCATCTTAGATGAACGAGTACTTCATATTTTACATGGAGAATTACATATGAAAAAGCTGTCGCACACGTTAACAATTTAACAAAAACTGCATCGAAAACAAATTTGTCAGCAAAATTTGGACCGTTTCAAGCAGAATAAAACCAAATTCTTGAGTAATTTTTTAACTATTGATGAGATTTGGATCTACCACCATGATCCTAAATTGAGACAAGAACGTTTACAGTGGACTCAAGCTGGTTGTTCAGCTCCAAAGCAGGTGAAGTCACAACGATCAGCAAAGAAGGTTATGGCATCAGTTTTTTGGGATGCAAAAGGAATTTTTTTGATTGATTATCTGCAGAAAGGTAAAATAATCAACTTTGAATCTTATTGCAGCCTTTTGGATTAGCTGTGTTTAAATAGATACACTATTTATTGAGGATCACACACCACAGACTTATAATTAAAGTCGCTTTATTTTAAAGAAAAACTCCGTATCTCGATATATAATACGTTTTGATTTATTCCGTAATATAAGAACAGTGTTTTATAATAATAATTTATTTTTTTCGGCGCTCTAACCCTGTTTGGATCGATAACTATACTCTCGCAACCTGTTGCTACAGAGTATAAAAGTTTTGTTCACCTAACGGTTGTTTGTATCACCTAAAACTAATCGAGATAGATATAGGGTTATGTATATATAAATGATCAGGATAAAGAGACGAGTTGAAATCCGGTTGACTGTCTGTCCGTCCGTCCGTCCGTGCAAGCTCTAACTTGAGCAAAAATTGAGATATCTTTATGAAACTTGGTAGACATGTTTCTTGGTACCGTGAGACGGTTGGTATTGCAGATGGGCGTAATCGGACCACTGCCACGCCCACAAAACGTCATTAATCAAAAACAAATAAATTGACAACTAAGCTCCGCAATAAGATACAAGAGTGTTATTTGGTACACAGGAGGGGCATCTGCAGTTAAAAATTTTTTTTTAAGTGGTCGTGGTCCCGCCCCTAATAGGTTTAACCGCTAATGCTATAATCACAAAATTCACTGGAAGCACCTACAGAGTGAAAATAGTTTAAATCGGATGGCAACTCCGCCCACTCCCCATATAACGGTACTGTTAAAAAATACTAAAAGTGTGATAAGCCAAGCACTAAACACGCCAGATACAGTAAATTTTACTTCTGGGATGGTAGGAGAGACTTTATATGAACCGCGTTCAAAATTAGACAGTGGGCGTGGCACAGCCCACTTTTAGGTGAAAACCCATATCTTGGGATCTGCTTAACCGATTTCAACCAAATTCGGTGCATTACGTTCTTTTTATATTTCTATGTCATAGTCATCGGACTACAACCACGCCTATTTCCCATATAATACCATTTTCAATTCCATCTGATTCTTTCACTTTCTACTATGCATATCAAGCAACAATGATTATATCGGGGTAAAACTTTGCGTGAATAATACGTTTAATGTATGCCACCTTGTGACCAAAAATTGTCTAAATCGAACCAAAACTGTTCAAGCCCCTAAGTACTAAATATGTGGACCCCAGTGCCTATAGTTGACCTTCTATCGAAAATATCAGTCAATCCACAAAGAAATCTCAAACGAGTATACCATTTGACTTTGCGAGAGTATAAAATGTTCGGATACATCCGAACTTAGCCCTTCCTTACTTGTTTCTAGGTTAAGTTTGTCGTCAATGCAGCAACTCCTAGCAGCAGGCTTACTCCGTATCCTCCTGACCCGTGCTGGCATCGAGTCCAACCCGTGCCCCGAGGAATTTTTCTGCTGCGTTTGCGCTAGAAGGCTCCATCCAAACTCCACCTCGGTTCGGTGCAATACATGAAATGGATGGAGCCATCTTAAGACCTGCTCAGGCCTTAAGACCCATAGGGAGTGGACCACAAGTTACGTGGCCCCATGCTGCCAACGCAATACTGCGACACCTGCCTCAACGGCTGTGCAACCAGCACCTTGTTCGCGCACTGCGCCGCCACTCCAGTCAAGTGGCCAAGATAGGACCTCTACAGCCCTAAGGAGCTCACACAGGCAGCATGACTCCCAGTCTGACCAACCCCCCTCTACCTTCATCCCGCTCTAATCCTCGCGCGAGAAACACTCAACAACTGGTTCCTCGCACAGTCTGTTCCGTGTGTCATATCGTAATACGTCGGAATGTCACATTAGTCAAATGCAATTCTTGTACTGCTGTAGGAATCTGCCCCGCAACCACATACAGTGGCGTCGCCATTCAACACCACAGTGCAACAACCGCCCATGCGGATATTAGAGCTGCATCACCACCTACACGCATCCCCCTCACCCCTAGGATCACAACCAGATACCGGCACCTGTAATAGCTCGCCAGATATTACCATCGCTAGCGGTGGTCTGATAAATAGTATAACCTGGCGACCTATGCTAACTCTCGCAAAAGACCATCTGTCCATAATTATCTCGATCGACACCCCCCGACTTTATTTCTATGGATAACCGCACCTTCATTAACTTTAATAAAGCTAACTGGGTCGGCTTCACAGAATTTACCGAGAGCACCTTCAACGCACTATCGCACATTGCTACGGTCGTCGTCGTTGGCGAGCGTCAATTCCGCAAGGTGCTGCTACTGCTCGGTTCATACCGGTTGGAAGAATCGCGGAACTCCGCCCAAATTTCCCAGCTGAAGCAGCTGTATTAGCTAACTTAACTCTTATCGTCCGATAACACTCCTTTCCCCAGTAGTGAAGACACTTGAAGCTTTGCTACTCCCGACATTCACTCCCCACCTGAGTCTAGCAGAACATAAGCATGGCTTCCGAAAAGTGCACAGCACCACCACAGCACTTTGCATCATAAACGCCCAGATAGCTCATGGCCTAAACCAGAAGCCACCCTGCGAGAGGACGATCCTCGTAGCGTTGGACTTGTCGAAAGCCTTTGACAAAGTCAACCACATATGGTGGACTATAAACTACCTGAGCGGTCGGCATTCATCCGTACTGTTTCGAGGTCAAAACTCCAAACTTTGAAGAATTAAACAGGGGGTTCCGCAGGGCGGTGTCCTCTCCCTACTACTGTTTAATTTCTTCATCTCGAAACTCCTCCAACCACCAGATGGAATTTCCGTGACCTCGTATGCTGATGACTGCACGATACTGACGTCGGGCAATGGAATCGATGGCATGTGTTCAAAAGTAAACGGCTACCTCTCCGATCTTTCTCGCTTCTTTTCTGCAAGGAACCTAACACTCTCCCCCCACTAAATCCACAGCGACCATTATTACGAACTGGACGAAGGAGTACAGACTGGATCTAGACATCTCACTCGATGTCACCAAAATTCTGACAGTAAACAACCCTAAAATTTTAGGCTTTACATTAGACAGTCTTTGCTCCCTCACTCTTCACACGACTGCGATAACTGCCAAAGTATTGGGGAAAAGACAAAGAAACGTTGCTGGCGACATACAAGGCAATCGGCCGGCCGGTCTTAAACTATGCAGCCCCAATATGGTCGCCTTGATGTAGTGCTACGCAGACGAAGAAGCTACAGACCTGTCAGAACACTGCACTCCGGACCATCACGGGATGCCTCTTGATGTCCCCGATCGAACACCTACACAAAGAGGCCCGTATGCTTCCGGTTAAGGAACATAACGAGCTCCTCTCCCAGCAGTTTCTGCTGGGTTGTTTTCATAGAAACCGCCCCTGCAGTCGTCTGCTTGCAGCGGAACCGCCTCCTAGGAACATCAAGAGGTCTTTCCTTGATTACGTCGACGCCATTAGACAGTACGCCGACCGGACTTCGGACGCAACAAACTTCAGACAGGCACTGACCGCCATTCACAATGGAGCCGTCAACACCTGCACCGACTCCCTCTCAGCAGATGTAGAACTCGACTCTCCTCGGCTCCTACTTATCCAGAATAGACCCCGACATTCCAAATACATGTCCTGCGTGCAATGAGTCTCCGCATGACACTAACCACTTCTTTGCATGCCCAATTCCCTATGGTTCGACCCCTTCGAAACAGCTCGTTTCCATTAGATGACCTCGACGACAACCAAACTGGAACTTATCACCCAAACGGGGACTAGTTAACCGTTACAACAACAACATAATAATTCGTTATAATTTCGTTAAAATAAAAGGTAGAAAGTAACTATGTTGGCGGGCGGAGCGTTGTGAATTGAATTAGCTGTCGAATTGTGCAAGCGAATGAGGTAAAGCGCTGGATCGCGTTCGTATTGAATGTTGTGTTGACGCGGCGCAGTGTACAAACTAAAGTTGATCCTCTGATATGGGCACCATCCCTTTTGTTACTTGGCGGTATTTGGTGTCGTCGTGTGGTGACATCTTGCTGAGTGTGGTGTGTGAGGGAGGCTTAACTCATTTAACCATCCTGGGGCCCCTAAGAAAATATGTTGCCTAGTTTTACGCATATTTACTAAAATGGTATATGTATGTATTTCGGCATGCTGCTTCCGAAGTAGCCGAGGGCGCGGGGAAGGTCACATGATGATGGAGTAATGCTATATACATATTGACATATGTGTATAACTTGGCTTTGATTTTAAAAACATATTTGGTATGCATTTTGATGTGCATGTAAGTGCTTTAAGGTAGCAACTTCATTTTGCGGGTTTGTGAGGTTTTAGTTGCTTTTCGTGCTTATTATATTTGCGGCTGTTTCTTTCATAATTTTATATTTTGTATTGCTTGTTTAAAATTTCTTTACCATCGGCTTATTACGGTTAGCGACTCCACGCCTGGCTCAGATATGGTCGCCCAGAATGGGTGCTCCTTTGAAGAGGGATCTTGCAAGAGTGAGATTTGTGATTTTCGCTCACTTTATTGAAGTGTGATTTGCAACAAGTATTTCCCATAAACTACACATATGATTAGCGCTTAGATAGATGTGATAAGTGCGACTTTTGCTTTTTGTAAGTCTGGGTGCGTCACTGTACCACATTGGAAGTATGGTGATCCCGACTATAGTAAGAGAGGTGTCGATTTTTCGACTTTCTAGGACAATTATATTGCGGATGATATTATGTATGGAATCGGGCAATTGTGGCCGAGAATCGGGAGGTTCTGATATCGTTTAGGTTGTTTGAGAATTGTGACCATTTTTTCGCTACCTATTAGAATATCTATTTGAGCTGGCGTGTTGCAGTTAGGATCTGCTAGCTTTAGGTGTGAAACCTTTTTCCAATGCTTGCTATTTATGTGATAGCTTGGAAGCATGTTAGTAAGTTGCGGTAGGACTATAGCTTCTGCTACAATTCGTTTATCCGCTTGGGGGCAATTTTTGGACTATTCTTCCGCCCATTCCCGTAATTTTGATTGTTTTGCTGGCTGTTTTAGCCCATTTTGTGCCCTAGACGCTATAAAAGATCGTTATGATCCTTGGTCTATTAAGGCCCCAAACCTAAACAGTTCTCCTCGGTGTTCGATGGAGACTACTGCTGTGGGTAGTAGTACTCTACTTTGATTTTCGCTGTGTAGTGTTTGGGTTTTTAATGACTTTGAGCAGCATGGTGCTTTTTGGGACTTTGGTTTTTGGGAGTTGTTGTTAACACTAAACCTGTTGTTCTTTTTGTATAAGCGCTTCTTTGGGGTGAAAAGTTCGCATAACGTATGTTTTTTCTGTTCCGATGTGAACGATTGCGTTTTGTAAGAGCTTCTGTTTATATTGTTGTTGCTTCTAGCTTGGGGTCTATTGAAGCTTCTATTAAGGTTGGTTTGATCGTTTTTGGTTTTAATAATTTTTGTGTCTACCCTTTCAGAGATTTCATACTGGGTAGTTAGAAAATCTTTCATTTCTTGCCACGTTGGGCATTTTTTTTCGAGATGAGAGCGATTGCTCCCACGAAAGTACCGATTTTTCTGGTAAAGCGGCGGTGCATATATTTACCAGTATTGGAGCCCAGCTATCTAGGAATATTTTGTGTCGATAGAACTGACAAACAATTTGAAACAGTGCATAGTAGTTTAACAAATTCTTCACTTTTTTTGTTTTGAATTTTAGGCAAGTTTATTAGTGTCTTTACTTGTTTAATCCAATATTCTTTCGTTTTCATATCTAGATTTTAGAGCTTCACAAGCCAAATGGAAATTGTCGTCATTAAGTACGAACTGTTTAACATTGCGCCTGCTTGACGTTTTGTATTTTATCGGAGGTAATACAATTTTTGGGCTTTTGATTATTTGGGATGGTTGATGTAAACGGCTGTAAACATATGCTCGAAGGACGGCCGTTCTTCATAACCTCCATAAAATGTTTCTGTGTCACATGCGGACATCTCGAGGTGAATGCCTGAACTTGTCTCTTGATTTTGTATTTGTGGCAGCACTATTTCGGATATGGAGTAGGTGTAATTGCATTTATTAGCTTTAATTGATCAGAAATCATAGCTTTTGTTTCTTCGTACTGGTCTAACCAGTGATGATTTACATTTGTGTGGTAGATCTGAATCGTCAGAATCTACTATGGCGTTATGAGCCGCTTGGAGACGAGTCCAAAAATTGTCAAGATTTTGTTTTTTTTTATTTCTAATAACGATTCATAGTTCTCTTGAATCGGTGAAGATAAAAATCGAGTGCAGTATCGTATTAATCTGGCACTCTCAGAAATGTGCAGAAATATCTTTGCCTTTTATTTGCTTTATAGCAACCTGTCTTGCACGTGTAGCTTCTACAGGTGTTTTTATCCGTCAAAACGAATTAAATCTTCCTCAGTGTAAACTAATTTATGTATATGAAGCGATAAATGATAATTTTTGCCTAATACTCTTTTAGGCGAATAAGAGTTTGATATTTCGGATTATATTTTAAAAACGAGTATTTAGTGTTAATAATACCGTTTTGTATGTACTTGTATATATTTTTATTATTTATCTTGATGGTAAATTATATTTTGTTAATTTAATTATTAAGAACCGCACTTTAAATTTTACAATACTTTTTATGTCCTTATGTTGAGGTATTAAGGAAAAACCCTAATACACGGACTTGTATGTATATATTTATGTGCTTGTGCAATTAAGAGCTCGTTGAAGAGATCAATGCACTTTAATTTTTTGTACGTAATCCTGCTTGTTTGTTACAAGGGATATATGCCAATGTGGACTTTGAAAAGATGTACAACTACAATTGTATATGTTTATACTGTTTAAATTCATAATTTTGCTTAACCACGGGCTATTTGTATGTTTGTTTTTTAATAAATTATTTATTATTTTTTAATAAACTATTTATTATTTTTAAGTAATATTTTTTATCACTGGACCGTCTATTGATTGAATTGACCCAATGTGTATAGGGTATATAAGCATATTCATAATTAGGCATTTTTCATAATTTTTGTTTAACCACGGGCTTTTTGTATGTTTGTTTTCTAATAAATTATTTATTATTTTTTAATAATTTAGTTGTTTACTGGACCGTCTATTTATTTTAGAATATGTAATTTTTTCAACAATTTTGGGAAATTTCTATACCGAATTGACCCAATGTATATAGGGTATATAAGCATAGGCAGATTGTATGCCGTATGTATGCATATGGAAAATATGTGTTCGCATTGCAAAGAGAGCGCGAAAGCGAAGTGAATAATGTGCAGGTATTTTCCAGTATGCACTTAGTAAATATATTTTTGTTTATTAAAAATATATATTTAACTATATATATAGATGCGATATGTAAGTGTAAATTCGATATGCATGTATGTATGTTTATTTTGTTTTTATTTATTTCTTTGTCTTTTTCTAGGTTTGCTATTTTGTCTTTGCTTACTCATTATATGCAATCCTGCTTATGGCTTTTGTTAAACATAAGGGTTATTGCCGAAAATATTGCAAGTAACTACTTTAATTATGTTTTTGTTTTTTGTGTTTGTGAAATATGTGTTTGAAAACGCAAAGATAAGCTTATAGGCATACAATAATTATTTACATACATATATATTTAAATATATTTATTGTACCAAACTGTTTTTAATGTCAGTGGTATTTCGATTTTTAGTATTATATTAGTAAAAACGGATTTACTGTTACAGATTTTATGTTATATAAAATCTTATTCAAACATATATATTTACATACATAAAATAACTTTGGTTTTGCATGGGTAGGGTTTGTATGTGCGCATGTACCTTTATGCCTTGTGCGTTTTGTCTCAGTGTCTATCCTCTTCGGTTTTCAGCTGGCTAGCTCCTTGTGCGTGTTTATTGTTTTTTTGTATGTATATATGTCTTTAAATCCGCGCACGGTTATTTGTTCTATTTATGTTTTGTAGTTAGGTATTATAGTTTTCGCGCCCGATTTATGTTGTATTAGTTTATTAACCCCTGTTTTTTGTTTTAACGCGCACTTTTTCTTTATATATCTTTATGTATATATATATAATATAATTTAGTATATTGTTGTATATGTTGTTAAATGTGCTTTAATAAATGTAGAAATATCTTTTTAACACGCTTATATTAGTTTCACTTGTATGTCTGTTTGTAACTAAAAAACTAAACTCAACACGATTACAAAGTATGCGCAAAATGTTTGCATACTTTTTAACACTCTTTTATTAGCTTCATTTCTATGTGTGTCTGTCTGTTTGTAATCAAACTAAACCCAACACGACTACAAAGTATGCGCAAAATATTTGCATACTTTTAGGCATATTTTGGCATGTCAAAGGGAACAAATCAACTGAACGGACAACAAAAATGATTAAATTTCATATTTTGGTCTGCCGTTCTGTCCGTTCAGTTGATTTGTTCACTTTGAGATGCCAACATATGCCTAAAAGTATGCAAATATTTTGCGCATACTTTGTAGTCGTGTTGGGTTTAGTTTGGTTAGCCCGCGATGAAAGCTATTAAATAGTTTAAAAAAAATTGGTTGAGAGAATCATAACATGAAAATAAAAATTGTAATGCAAAATACATTGTTTTCAATATTTATTGAAAGTAAGATAAGTGTTGCGATGGCTATCGAACAACTATCACTTAATATACAATAAATATAGTTATATCGAACTAAAACTTAAAGAGTAAAAAACGCTTTTAAAGAATATTGAACTAAAAAGTTGAAAATAAATATAGTTTAAAAAAACTAAAGACACACGCTTTTAAAGAATATCGAACGAAAAAGTTGAAAATAATTTTAAAAATAAACTTAAAAAAATAGTATATAAAAAATACTAGTATAATTGAGGAAAAAGCGTGGGGCGTTCGATATACGAAAATTATGGCAAAAAGCGCCCTAAGCCTTTTCCTCAATTATACTAGTATTTTTTATATACTATTTTTTTAAGTTAATTTTTAAAATTATTTTCAATTTTTTCGTTCGATATTCTTTAAAAGCGTGTGTCTTTAGTTTTTTTAAACTATATTTATTTTGTTTTTGGTGTCACTGCACTTGTTACCGCACTTTATATATAATATAAACTTTGTCTTGTTTTTTAAAATCCGAAGGTGCCTTTCGGTAAGGCTCGAAGGACCATGTTTATATAGATACACTATTTATTGAGGATCACACACCACTGACTTATATTTAAAGTCTCTTTATTTTAAATAAATAATCCGTATCTCGATATATAATAAGTTTTGATCTATTCCGTAATATAAGAACATTGCTTTATAATAATTTGTTATAAAATAAAAGGTAGCAAATAACTATGTCGACGGGCGGAGCGTTGTGAATCGAATTAGCTGTCGAATTGTGCAAGCGAATGGAGGTAAAGCGCTGGATCGCGTCCGTTGACGCGGCGCAGTGTAAAAACGAAATTTGATCCTCTGATGTGGGGACCATCCTTTAAATTGCTTGGCGGTATGTGGTGTCGTCGTGTGCTGACATCTTGCTGAGTGCGGTGGTGTTCTCAGGTGTGGGGTGTATTAGTTGGGTGCGCGAAGGGTAGAGTGGTGTGTTCAGCAACCTGAAACAATTTCTTCGTGGAAAGCGCTTTTCGTCGAATGAATAAGCTATTACAGTCGTAGATGGGTATTTTGTAGAGCTTCTGGAATGTCATTATAGTGGTGGCATGAAATTATTGGGGCATCATTGAAATATATGGAATAAAAAATATATTTCGTACCATTTCATTCGAGCGCAGAAACTTTTGAACCAACCTGTATACTGTAAAGTGAAATAATCAGATCGAATTTAGAATGAAGTTATATGGAAAATAGGCGTAGCAAAATGTTGCAAGAGTATAAAAATTGACAACAATAAATATGTAGATACGTGTAATGAAGAAATAAGTAATATTATTTCAAATATTCTTAATATTACCCTAAGCTAGCTGAGTGTCAACGGTAAGGGCGTCGGAATTATTGGCGATAGATTTAACAGATTTGGTAGTTTATACTTTGAATTGTTTATCGGTCAATTCTGAGAGTGAAGTGGATGTTTGTCTATACTGTATAGTCAGCAAAATTACCAGTTTATGCTTTATAGATATCGATCAATTTCGTCAGTTGGAACGGATGTTTATTTTAATAAAATATATTCATGTTATTGAACTTTAACAATGTTGCAATGAATATTGCTAGGAGGCATATGGTGATCATGTTCTATCAGAAGCAACATGCAAAAGATGGTTTCAACGGTTTAGAGATATTGATTTTGATGTGAGAAATGAAGAACATGGAAGACCACCATAAAAGTTTGACCGAACTGCATGCAATAGTGGATGAAAATGATACTTTGAGTCAAAAGTAAATGGCAGCCATGTTAAACAACAAACAATTTCAGATCGTTTGAAAGCTATGGGAAAGATTCAAAGTGTTGAAAATGGGTGCCACATGAATTGAATGAGAGACAAATGGAAAACCGGAAAAACACCTGTGAAATTTTGCTTCAAATACACTTAAGAAAATGAGTTTTGCATCAAATTGTCATTGGCGATGAAAAATGGATTTGTTTTAAGAATCCTAAGCGGAGAAAATTATGGGTTAATCCGGGAGAACGATCAACATCGACTGTAAAACAGATCGATTCGGTAAGAAGGCACCTGGTGAAACTGTTAATACTTCGCTACAGACAACAAATGATCAATTGGAACCACGCATTGATCGAAAAACGACCACAATGGGTCAGAAGACACGTCAAAGTAATTTGTTGCACGGCAATGCACCTGCACACAAAGCAAAATCAGTTCGGGATACAATCAAAGTACTTGATACCTTTCAATTACCATTTGTTTTCATCGACGGGAAACACATTGACTGAGCAGCACTTCGATTCCTACGCAGAAGTCGCAAATTGGGTGTCTGGTACACCTGGTACACGTTCTGCTATGAATATTAATATAGTGAAGAGTCACAATGTCCTTTAAGCGTATTTATATAATATTATGTTTGCCACGATCTTTGTATCACCCAGAAGATAACGTCGGGGACCCTATTAAGTATATATATAAATGATCAGCGAGACGAGTTGAATCGGCTTAGGCATGTCCGTCTGTATATGTTGTACGCGAACTAGTCCATCAGTTTTTAAGATATCGGTCTGAAAATTTTCACACGACCTTTTCTCCCCAAAAAAGCTGCTCATTTGTCGGAACCGCCAATATCGGACGGCTATAGCAACTGTGAAGGGTGTTAAAGTTTCCGTGCAGCCGAAGTAAACGTTTTTTCGTTTTAAAGTTCCTTGGCACTATAGGAGGCACAAAATGACATTAATCAAAAAGACATAAATTTACATTATTAAGCCGCAAATTAGAGCAAACAACGAATCACATTAAGAAGGGGCATCTGTGGTTATAAAAACTTTGAAAAAGTTCACCTAATAGGTTTAATGTATATATCTCCCAAACCATTCCAGCTATAACACCTTAATTTACACAGGATACATCATTTCGATAACTCTTACGACAGTGTGAAAATATGTAAAATCAGTTATATTAAAAATTGTTAAAACTGTGATCAACCAATAACTAAAACCGTCAGACATTCGAATTCACACCCAGGAAGGCTTAATAGGAACCGGTGTCAAAATTGGACCGCCACATTTAGGTAAAACCACATATCTCGCTAGATAACATTATCCTAACATTTCTATCACGGAGCAAAAATAGGCTTCAAATCAGACTATAACTACTCCGTCTTCACATATAATAAAACTTTGAATTCCATCTGATTCTTTCCCTTTTCAAGAAAATGTTTTGAATCAGGTCAATACTTTCCTCCATATACTAAAAATGAAGATTTTTTTTCGCTGACTTTATACCGCATATATCCGCCGATATGTGAGTTATCTTATTAAATCTGAAAGGGCGTGCTTTTCTAATAACAGTGTATCTTTCTGCCTACACTGGATTAAATCAGGTGATGCCCGAGCAAACATTATCAGGAATTTCATACATCTGGCTGACCTTCCCAAATACTATATTGGTGATGGTGTGTGGTACATTTAGCATCTTTTTCTATTAATAATATTAAGTAATGCCAAAACAAGGTTTTCAAACTTTCGGTTGGCTTCATACCGTATACATCGGTCAATATGTAGATAGATCTTAACTGAACGTAAAATTTTGGATATACTATAGTTTCATGTCGAAAATATGTGAGTTTAGTTTTCGAATTACTCAGACTCTCATATACTACATATAATAATTCTAACCTAACTAACCTTATGCCGAATATGTTGCTTAGTGTGACAAAAATATACGAATTAAGTTTTCGAATTTCCCCAACTCCTATATATTACATATAATAATTTTATTCTAACTAACTTTATGCCGAATATATTGCTCAGTGTGTGAGTTATATATATATATAAAATTGCTTGAAAATATGTCCTCAAGTATACCTGAGCAAATGCAAACAGGGTAAAGGGTATATTGAGGACAGATAATAGGATGGCTCTGCCCTCAATATACCTATATAATGACTTCCGACTTTCCAGCTGAGCTTAAACCGGTGTGGTTGGTCAAAATGTGTGATATGTTAATGATATTAAAGGGGAGAAGTTTTCTAAAAAATGTTGTGCTTTAGCATTGAATATGACTAAAATTTGTCTAGACCTTGGTCCAAACTTCATATCCCTAATATAATGTACCCCTATCCGTTGCCACGTTAACTGAATATATTAAATTTAGCCCCTTCATTTGAGTTTATATCTCATTTGATGATGATTTTAATATTATAGTATGACATGATGCGACACGTAACACTAGTACTATGGACAATAACGCCATCTCTTAGATAAAAACCAACCGAATGAACTTGAAAAAAAAAAACAAATTGAGTCTATGACCTTCAATATAAGTTAATAAATTTGATTGTAATCCATTTACAATGAATGTTGTATTCTTTCGCAACCTTATGCCAATACCTAAAGGTATTTGCCCGGCTTCAATCCTTCCAAGTTGCAGGAGTATAAAATATTCGGTACTACCGAACTTAGCCCTTCCTTACTTGTTTCTAAATACGAAATTATTAAAAATAATACATAACTGACAAGCAATTTAATCTACATTTTACTGATATTTTCGTATTCGAAGCATGTATGTACATACTTATGTATATAAACAAATTAATTTCCTTATAAAAATTATAAAATACTTACTAATAAGATACTGTCTGCCTAATACGTACGCGTCGTTGGGGAAAGCTGGTCTTCAACTTTAAAAACTAAAAACTCGCTACCGGTAACATAGAGAATCCTTACAGTTATTTTTGATTGTGTGTATTAAATTATTTTAAAGTAATTCAATACAAAATATGTGTATATAAGAAAAAATGAGAAAAGAAAACACTCGAATCCCTTTGAAATTGGGAGCACCAATTAAGATAAAGATGTGACAATTGAATGGATATTTAATATTTTACTGTAAATTCGTTATTTAGTTTCATATAAAAGGAAGTGCCTAAAAAAATTGCTACATTATATCCATTAAAACTTAAATTTTTATGTTTTATATCATGAATATTATAACGTTGTAATTATATAATTTTATTGTTAATCACTGAATAGGTGATCTTAATAATTTAAGTGTTGTTTTAAAGTATATTTCAAGTCAATCTTTCATTGAACATTTGTAAATTACTTAAAAAGTATTTTTTACATCATTTTGAAACACAAATTTTCACTTAGCGTCGTTTTTTTGGTTAATATTTGCACGAGTTAATCAGAGTACGCCTGAAAGAGGAGAGTAATAAAACTTTATAAAAGTAAAGGGTAAAGACGTATGCCTAGTTAATGTACTTTTCGAGGACGTTTGTTGAATTTTAAAGCTAGAAAACTTTTAAAAATATGTACTTCTTCACGCTGTTTTGGAGCCTTCCAATTTATTTTACTCAAGAATCGAAAAAACTATTTCACCAGTATTTAGAAAATATAGCATCAACATAGAGAAGAGTCAAAACTGAGCGCAATCGGTCTATATCTTACCTTGGATCCTATTTGCGGACTATATAGATTTGCATCTTTCCTTACGAATTTATATATATCGGTAAAAAATTGCACAGTGTGATTTTGTGCTGAAAATATATTATATAGGAACAAAACTTCCCCTAGACCCTATTGGATACCAATATTGTAACATTAAATTTATAATTTAAAATATTTTCTGCAGATAAATGTTTCGTTAATTTTTATACTCTCGCAACATGTGCAACATAGAATTTAATAGTTTTGTTCACCTAACGGTTGTTTGCATCACCTAAAACTAATTAAGATAGATATGAAGTTATATGTAACTGTATACATATGTATGGTATATAATCAGGATGACGAGACGACTTGAACTCCGAGTTTTTTCGTCCGTCTGTCCGTGCAAGCGATTAAAATTTGAAGAACTTGGCATTGCAGAGGGCGTAAACGGAAGATTGCTACGCCGACAAAATGCCACTAAACGATCACTTATAAAGTGCCATAACTACTGTAAGGGCAACTGCGGTTCAAAAAATTTTGAAAAATAAGGCGAGGCCTTGCCCCTTAATATGTTTAATATATGGTACATATGTATCTCCCAAACTGTTGAAATCAAAGCGACCAAATTCGCTCAGGGCAATTGTTCTCGGTATCTAATTCGACAGGACAACTACGCCTCCATTTCATAGGACACAATTTTAACTTCCATATGATTATTCCACTTTACTGTATTCAAATCAAGCACCAAAAAAAAAAACTGGGATAAAACTTTGCACATATAGTGCTTTTATGATATGCTATCTCAAGTCTTAAATTGATCATAATTGGATCATAATTCTTAAGCCCCCAGATACCAAATATGTGAACCTCAGTGCCTGTTAGTGATTTTTTACCAAATATCAGTCAATCTGTGAGATATTATAATTAAGTTTTGGGAGAGACTTCTGATAATAATATTAGGTCAAGTAAAAGGTTCGTTCGGTTTTTATCTAAGAGATGGCGTTATTCTCCATAGTACTAGTGTTACGTGTCGCATCATGTCATACTATACGGCGCTGAAAACGTGTTGTTTCGCGCTAAAAGTTTGTCTTTGACAGTTTTTCGATTGATTTACTCAGTTCGTTGTGAGCGCTCGTCAAAAATGGACCCCAACAAAGAGAAAATTCGCTATATTTTACAATTTTTCTTCGATCAAAGCGAAAAAGCAGCCAAAGCGGCTGAAAACATTAATTTAGCTTATGGGCCCGATACTGTAAACGAACGTGTAGCACAAAAGTGATTTGCTAGGTTCCGTTCCGGTAATTTCGATGTCAAAGATGCACCACGCGTCGGGAGGCCTGTCGTCGATCATGGAAATAGTCTAAACAGACCGCCACGTAAGCACTTATTTAATTGCTGAGGAACTAAAGATAAGCCAGAAAACCGTTTGGAACCATTTGCATAACCTTAGATTCAAAAAGGAGCTCGATGTTTGGGTGTCACACGAACTAACGCAAAAAACATGATGGACCGAATTCCCATCTGCAAATCGCTGCAGAATCGCAACAAAATCGACCCGCTTCTGAAGCGGATTGTGACTGGCGATGAAAAATGGGTCACTTATGACAACATCGAGCGTAAACGGTCGTGGTCAAAGCTCGGGGAAGCGGCCCAGATGGTGGCCAGGACCTGATTGACGGCCAGGAAGGTTTTGCTGTGTGTTTGGGGGGATGGGCAAGGAATCATCTACTGCGAGCTGCTCCCCTATGACCAAACGCTCAATTCGGCCCTCTACTGCCAACAACTGGACCGCTTGAAGGCAGCACTCATCCAAAAGAGGCCATCTTTGATCAACAGAGGCCGAATTGTGTTCCACCAGGACAACGCCAGGCCACACACGTCTTTGGTGACTCGCCAGAAGCTCCTGGAGCTCGGATGGGAGGTTCAAATGCACCCACCTTATAGTCCGGACCTGGCACCAAGTGATTACCATCTTTTCCTGTCCATGGCGAACGCGCTTAATGGTGAGAAGTTGGCCTCAAGAGAGGCCTGTGAAAATTGGCTCTCCGAGTTTTTTCGCAGTCTTCTACGAGAGGGGTATAATGAAGTTGGCATCTCGTTGGCAACAAGTTTACGAACAAAACGGCGCATATTTGACTTGAATCGGACAAATGTACATAAAGTTATCATCTTTTGAAAAATCAATAAAAACCGAACGAACTTTTCACTTTACCTAATATATCCTCGTGCCAAAAATGCATAAGCTCGGGTCTATATTTTCTATCGCCCCCATATACCTAATATCAAGAATATAAAAGCTTACAGTTTTCTTTATACTGTATATATACATAGGTCAATCTGCGAGCTTTCTCATTGAAATTCACAGAAAAAGAATATGTTTTTCTGGTACTATCATATCGTAATGACAAAAATTGATTAAATTGGGTCATCCTTTACTCCTAGCCCCCATATACGCAATATAAGGATTTCAAACTTACGTTTGCCTTTATACCGTATATATCGGTCAATATGTAAGATAAGATATGAAAACAAGTAAGAAAGGGCTAAGTTCGGATGTAACCGAACATTTTATACTCTCGCAAAGTCAAATGGTATACTCGTTTCAGATTTCTTTGTGGATTGACTGATATTTTCGGTAGAAGGTCAACTATAGGCACTGCGGTCCACATATTTAGTACTTTGGGGCTTGAAAAGTTTTGTTTTGATTTAGACAATTTTTGGTCACAAGGTGGCATACTTTAAACGTATTATTCACGCAAAGTTTTACCCCGATATAATTATTGTTGCTTGATGTGCATAGTGGAAAGTGAAAGAATCAGATGGAATTGAAAATGGTGTTATATGACATAGAAATATAAAAAGAACGTTATACAAACGTTATACCGAATTTGGTTGAAATCGGTTAAGCAGATCCCAAGATATGGGTTTTCACCTAAAAGTGGGCGGTGCCACGACCACAGTCTAATTTTGAACGCGGTTCCTATAAAGTTATCTCATACCATCCCAGGAAAAATTTAATGTCTCTGGCGTGTTTCGTGCTTGATTTATCGCGCTTTTAGTAGTTTTTAACAGTACCGTTAGAGGTTCTAAAAAGATTTGCTTCCAGTGAATTTTTTTATTATAGCTTTAGCGGTTTAGGAGAAATGCACATTAAACCTATTAGGGGCAGGACCACGCCCACTTAAAAAAAAAAATTAACTGCAGATGCCCCTCCCTAATGTGATCCTGTGTACCAAATAACAGTCTTGTATTTTATTGCGGAGCTTAGTTATGGCAACTTATTTGTTTTTGATTAATGGCGTTTTGTGGGCGTGACAGTGGTCCGATTACGCCCATCTGCAATACCAACCGTCTCCCGGTACCAAGAAACATGTCTACCAAGTTTCATAAAGATATCTAAATTGTTACTCAAGTTAGAGCTTGCACAGACGGACGGACGGACGGACAGACAGTCACCCGGATTATTCTCGTCTCTTCTTCCTGATCATTTATATATACATAACCCTATATCTATCTCGATTAGTTTTAGGTGATACAAACAACCAATAGGTGAACAAAACTATTATACTCTGTAGCAACAGATTGCGAGAGTATAATAAGCAAACGTATAATAATAGATATATTATAAATGGTGTTTTTTTTACATGTGATGTTCAAGAAAAAATAAAACACATATAATTTATTGTTATGACCAAAAAGTTAGCTTTATTATAAAGGTAAGGAGACGCTACTATGTTTTAAACTGAGTTCGGGTAAGTGACCGCCGCGGCCGACTCGAATAAAGTTTGCAGCAATTAAGGCGGTATGTTAGCAATATCGCGTCGAGTATTCTCTTACGAGGCGTCAATCGTCTCGGGCTTATCTGCGTAGACAAGCGACTTCGTACCCCCACAAAAAATAGTACAGAGGTGTCAAACGCGCACGATCGGCCATGACGCGAGATAATGCGCTCACCAAAAATTTCCTTAAATAAAATTATTGTTTCGTTTGCTGTATGGCATGTAGCGCCGTCTTGTTGAAAACAAAGGTCAACAACCTCCAATTCAGACACGAAAAAGTCATTAATCATGGCTCTATAGCAAAGCTGACACGGTGCGTCGCGCAAATCAAACCATTATTTCCAAACGTTATGTCGAAGTAAATCTATTCATTAGGCAAACCAAACGTAGTATCACTTAACAGCTGTCAAAAAGACCAATCAGTCCAGACCTTCTAAACACAAATTCACCCGATATAATGGTTTACGGCTTTCTTGCTGACTTTAAGCCGTTTATGTGGGTCAATATATGTGATATTTCATTGTTTTTATAAACATATTGTGGTTTACCGCTGAATATGCTTGAAATCAACTTAGACGGTGGACTAAACCCCTTATGGCTAATATAATGATTTCCGTTTTACTGGTCGATTTTTTCCTCTATACTCAATACCATACAATAAAATTAGTCTCTTTGGTTGAGTTTATATCACAAATATCTCATTTGAGTTAACTAGGTTTATTTTAGTACCAATATCCCGGATATACAGCGGGTATGAAGCTAAGTGAGTCTACGACTTATGGTATTATTTAATAATATACCAAACATGATTGTAATCAATTCACAGTTTAATTGAATAGTTATTATATAATTCTATCGCTACATTCCTTAATATAAAATTTTGCCCACCTGAAGGTGTTTCCCCGGTTACACAAAAACTTAGTTCTTTACTTGTTTTATTTATTTCTAAGATATTTTTAATCTTTTTTATATAAAGCAAAAAAAAATGTTAACCAATACAAAAGATTCCTTAAAGAATTTGATTTTTTACTGATTACTGAGATTGCCGCGTTATCTCGGATAATAGCCCATGCCAAATTTTTTAAAGTTATCTCGTCAAATGAAAAAGTTTTCCAGCAGCTATATGCTATAGTGGCCCGATATCGACACTTCCGACAAATGAGCAGCTTCTTGGGAGAAAAAGGCGTGTACAAAGTTTCATATCGTTATCTCAAAAAATGAGAGTCTAGTTCGCGTATATCTGTATAAAGACAAACGAACACACAGACATGGCTGAATCGACTACCTCGTCATGCTGACCATTTTTTTTATATATGTTTTATAGAGTCTCCGACACATCCTACTGGGTGTTACAAACTTCCTGGCAAACTTAATATACCCTGTTCAGGGTTTAAAAATGTAAAGAATAATTTAGTGAAGTGTTAGTTTTAAATTTCTGATCTTTAAATACAAATATATATTCGAATTAGGGGTTAATAAGAGTAAGGGCTGAATGAGGCGGTTCTCTAGACTAAGAATTAATAATATAAATTTTTTTTTATAGCCGACGTTTATCAATCATGTTTTTTTTTTGCCGTAAAGCATTTCAGCTGACCCTTTTTAAACAATTTTATCATTTTAATGGCGTTCAGATTTTCTCTGAAGCACCTCAAAACTCCATATCCATGAACAGATAAGCATCTATAAACATGCACTTAATACTCCTTTGAATAAATGTTTGTCCTTTTTTAAGCCAAACATGGGGTTAAACAATACAAATGTTGACTCATCTGTAATTATTACATCCAATAACAGTTGATGTTTTCCTGGGCTCAATACAACCCTATTTTAATGTGAGTTTTTGAAAGTAGGTGTTTGAGTACAGTACTTGCGTTTGATACCAGAATTATCTAGATATATATCTAATCTCTTTGTAAACTAAATTTTTTAACTTCTTTTAGGCGAAGCAGTGGTTTCTTCTCAAAAATAATAATAATAACCTAACGATTACCCTCATGGCGCCCAACTGACGCGAGGGGCGCAATCCGCATACGTGTGGAATTAGCCGAGTCAGAAAAGACAAGAGACTTTTCAACAGCTAAGATTTATAGTTACGATATTATAAATTGTTACGATTTTATTTATTAAGAGAAAGCAATATAGTCTTTTTAATTTTGAAAAGTGAGTCAGATTAATCAAATAAACAGGAATGAGAATTTAGATCATGACATATACGGCAGAATGATTCGTTTAGTTCGAAATTTGATCTACAAGATTTTAACAGTAAGGGTCTAAACTGCCTCAAAAAGCGAACCGGGATATTAAATTTAATTTCAGATAGGAGGAAAGAACTGCACACTGTTCCAATTAATGATTTTCACTAAGAATATTATGCCAAGCATTTCCCTACGACTAGTAAGTATAGGTAGATTTATAAGTTTTAAACGGCTAGTGTATGGAGGTATCTCATCGGAAATGCCCTAAGGCGAAAAGTAAAAATAGTTTTTGAACATACTCTAACTTGTCAGAATGGATTTGATAGCTAGGGTTCCATACAACAGAGCCATATTCCAATATATTGTAGGTCTAACCAAAGTTGTAAAAAGTGTTTTAGTAATATACGGATCTCTTAATTCTTTACACCAACGTTTAACAAAACTGGGGACACCTTTTTCTTACAACACCATGATATCAATATGAAGACTAAAATTAAGCTTAGGGTCCATAGTAACTCCTAAATCAACAAAGTTAAAAACTTGCTCTAGGCTATTGTTTTTATTACATTATTATTTAAAAAGCTACCCCTTAAAGAAATTTTGGCTGAAAGCCCTGAAGATCAAATTAATGTACGAGAATGGAGAGATTTACTTTATCGAAAGCTTTGCTAAAGCCTGTGTATATAACATCGAGATGCTTATGTTCCTTAAAACCCAATGATACATGGTTTACAAATTCAAGTAAATTTGTTAGATATCCCTTTACGAAATCCATGCTGAGAAAATTAAATTAACGGAGAAACCGAAAAAGTTATATGGTCTGCTATGATAGCGTCAAAAAGTTTAGGTATAACTGATAGTTTTGCAATACTCTTATAGTTTTCAATGTTGGACCTGATGCAAAGTGATTATAAATTGCTGTTTTCATATTGAAGGAAATATACCATGTTTAAGAGAGTAATTTAATATCCTTGCTAAAAGCAAGTAAATATATTTAGCACTATTTTTCGGGATAACAATAGCTTTGTCCTCACCTGATTCCTCCTTCTTCCTGGCTTCTCATCTACGTTTGCAGTTTCTCCATAATAGTCTGACCACCTTTTTACAAATGCACAACGAGTATTTAATATTTTCATAAACAGTATTTAATACTTTCTGGAGTTTTATTAATAGTGCATTTGAGACCTTTAGCATGCTTCTTTAGAAAGGCTGCTTCAAAACTTTTCTTATACTGAGCACTCATTTTCCTTATTTGACGGCACGACGCGACATATGAAGATTGAGGAAAACTGACCAATTGTACGAATCAGTGATCGCAATTGAACTTGTGTTAATTTTTACTAAAATAAAAACGCGCAAAGGAAAAACGTTATTTTTTGAACGCATTGTACACACATATATAGCCACAACAAACTTATAGTTTCTACGCTATTTATATATATGGAAGATATATACATATATATTTATTATACAGGCATTGCTTTCGCAATCCTAATTAAAAGTAATTTTAAAAATGCAACTCCGTCAAATGGTAACAAGAATTAATGAAGCTCTTTCCTTTTTCATCATCAACTCTCAACCGACACGGACGTGCCTTTTCCTCCATCCTTACATACACATAGCCAATAAAGTCTGCGTTCACCCGACACTATTTTTTAAGTGAAGTAAAAACACAATGTAAATAGGTAATTCAGTTCAAATTTTCTACATGTATTTCAAAGTTAACTTTCACCATTTTTATTATTTTCCGTTCTTCCCGGGCTGATAATATTTTCAGACGGCCAGATCGCGGTTTTGACGTTAAAATAAATATGTCGGGTGAACGCAGATTTTATTGGCTATGTGTATATATCATAGAACTACATGAGTGCCTAATTTTCTTACTCTAAGTATACTTGCTTTAAAATCGGTGAAATGAATACTCACACTCATAAACATGTATGTTCTGCAACTTTCTACTCTTAGCAATACAATCTTGTACGAGGAGAGAAGCAGCTGAGTATCTCCCGTATTTGCAATTGCGTAGTATTTGTATTTATTTTACACACTCTTCGTTTTTATTTGCACAGACTTGTGGACTTATCAAAAAATGTATAAGTGAAAGAAAAACTCATGACAGGAGTAAGCAGACAGACAAGCAAAAAAATACACAAGATCAGAAGCCGGTGTACCTATGTACAATATTAGCAATTTATTTATGTTGTATTATTCGAGCCGGATGGACATAAGTTACGACGATACAGTGCAGGGAAGTAGGCATGAGAGACACGTTGGAACACCTCCTATGTCTCTGTCCAGCGTTATCAAGGGACTAGATTAAGTATCAAAATTAGATATCAAGTCGCACTTAAAGTTCGCAAAACACGATGATGTCCTGTATGACGAATACTTCAGCTCAATTTAAACTCAACCTCTATTTCGCATAACTAATGACCAGTAGATCTATGTATGGCGTGACAGCCGGCCAGTATAACCTAACTTAACCTTTTGTACGCTAAACGCGTTTGCAAATTCTATTCTTCTTAGAGTACTTCGATTAACTATTTTTGTTAAATTGACAGATAATTAATTTTTATACTCTTGCATCATGTTGCTATAGTGTATAATAGTTTTATTCACCTAGCGGTTATTTGTAATAGTTAATTAAATAATACTCGAGTTAAATATAGGGTTATGCATATATAAATTATCAGGATGAGATGAGTAGAATTCCGAGTGACTGTCAGTTTGCTCGTCCATCTCTTTGTGCAAGCGATAACTTGAATAAAAATTAAGATATCGTAATGGAACTTGGTACACTGGTTTCTTTGCAAAAAAGTGAGGACGAATTCGTAGATGGACGTAATCGGACCACTGCTATGCCAACAAAACGCCATTAATCGAAAACCTATAAAATGCCATAACTGAGCTAAGCTGATAAAGATATAAAATGAAATAATTTCGTACAGGGGATTGCATTAGCAAGGGGCAACTGTGGGCTAATTAAAAAGGGCTTGGTCCCGCCCTCAGAGGTTTAGTATACATTTATCCTAAACTACAAAGGCTACAATAACCAAAAACGCTGAGGACAACCCTAACCCTACCGACTAAAACTACTGAAAACGCGATAAATCAATAACTAAATGTGCCAGAGACATTAAATTTTACAGCCAGGATAATACAGGAAGGCCTTATAGGAGTAATTGTGAAAATAAGCGCAATCCGACTACAACTATGCCTACTTCCCACATAGCGCAATTTTAAAATCAATATGATTCTTTCACTTCGCTTTCCAGTACAGAAATCAAGCACCAATGAATACATTCGGATAAAACTTTTCACAAATATATGTGGCTGACTTTTTGCCAGTCTGTGAGATATGTTATTGAAATTCGGGAAAAATGTTTTTTTTTTAATAATTTACTTTTGTGGTATTGTAATATATCTAATATAAAGATTTTCGAACTTCCGGTTGACTATACCACATAATATGTCGATCAATGTGGGAGTTATTTTAATGAAATTGAAGGAGCATGTTTTTTCAATAACAGTGTATCGTTGTATGACTGGTATTCAAGATTTTAAAACAACCGGTTGACTTTACTCCATATATATGCTTGTATATATACAGGTTTTTCCAATGAGAGTGATATGATGTAATAAAAAAAAGGAACACACTAATTGTTAAGGAAATTCAAATGTCAAATTTATTAAATGCAAACCACAATCGATACAACTAAGTTCTGGATATAACACGACTCCACGATTTCTTTTGCAGGAACGATTTTGATGAACCCAATTTTTGAGTACTTTTTCCACTAAGTATGTCATGAATAGAACGTTCAATATTGACTTCTAAAGCTTGAAGAGCGTCTGGTTTATTGCTCAAGGCCAATGACTTCAAATAACCCCACATGAAGTAGTCTAATGGGGTTAAATCACAACTTCTTGGAGGCCATTGACTGTCACAATTTCTTGAAATTATCGAATCTGTAAACTTTTCTCGCAATAATTCGGTTGTTGCACATGCTGTGTGGCACGTAGCCCCGTCTTGTTGAAACCAGATGTTGGCAAGATCGACTTATGCTAGTTGCGGTCATAAAAAAAGTTGATTATCATCGATCTATACCACTCCATTGAAAGTAACGGTGTCACCAGCTTTATTTCGAGAGAAGTACGGATCAATGATTCTACCAGACCAAAAGCCACACCAAATTCTCAATTTAAGTGAATATAATGGTTGTTGTCGAATAATTTCGTTACTTTCTTCGCATCAGAATCGACAATTTACTTTATTTACCGCACCACTCAGATTAAACATTATGTAAAGAAAATGTACGCTCGAAATTTTCAACGATTCGACGAATAGCGAGCACAGGTGGACGATTATTACGACCATAAAATGGCAAAGCGCATGAAAAGTCACAATTGAAAACGATTATTTGGATAATAAAATTTAATAATTTCTTAACGTTGTTTTTGCGTATATCTTTCCATGATGAAATTGTAAATATTACTGAATACAATGAAAAAAATTACAGATCATGACATATTAAAAATGGCCAAGACGACACTTAGAAATCATATCATCCGTATTGGATATATAAAATTGCTTGAACGACTATTCGGTTAATATTCGTACGAACAGTAAGCCTAACTTTAAAGAAACAGTTCAGGTTTATATAAACAGAGACATACATATTTCTATATGAGACCAACTTGTGTGTAATCCCTTAGTCTAATATTTAATAAATAAATATCTTTATTACTGTTTACCAATTTTTGTTTTTCAAATCCACTTTGTTTAAATAAACACTCTGATGCAAAATTATAAGACCGATCAAATTTTGGCTGTTACGTCTAACAGTTTTTTGAAGAAGGTTTTTTCTGACAACTCTAAATTGCATAGCTATAAGACCGCTACTACTTTCTTCTGTTCTGCGGATTTTCATGCATTTTTTTTATTGACTGCTTTTGGATTAAAAGTGATAAATAATAATTTTTTTAAAATGCTTAAGGAAGAAATCTTTAATGAAATTCTGAAAAGGAAACTTTTTTGGCTTAAAAAAAACGAATGCTTTAGAGCAGTGATCGGCAGCCCATAGCCCGCGGGTATTCTCTGAGCGAGCTTTGAGTATACGTGTGTTTCACACAGACTTGCGACATTAATTATACCGTAGATACAATCACAGTGCCAGTTGCTTTCTGACTACTCAGCTAGCAAGACGTGTGCGGAGAGTATAAGCATGTATGTATGTATGAAGCAAAAATCATACATTTTATATGCCATTTAATATTAAGTGGGAATTCGATTGTTTCTTTGTAGAACATTTAAATATATCAGAAATTTTTTTGATATATCAGTTGTTAATTGTTCATAATTCAAAATACAACTATTTCTATTTTTCATTAATTATATTTAGTTTTAAATACTTGTAAAATTATAAATAATTGTGTAGTTAATTGTAGAAAATATTTTGCACACTATTTTCATACAAAACCGATTTAAATGAAACCAGTGATGATCCCAATTACACTTTAACTAAAAACCGTACCACTGTGAGAGTTGAGTCGATCTCCGCATGCGAACGCTCAAAAATAAAACGTTCGAATGTGTAAGAATGCCGACCACTGCTTTAGAGTAAGCGTCGTCGCATCATAAATTAGACAGTCACTGTGAGATATCCATATATTTAAGAAATCCATCTACGACAGTAATAAAAGCAGTAGACGTAAAAGAAAGATGTCAACGTAGGATGCAAAATAATATTGTTCCATACATTCTAGCCTTGCCAACGTTAGGTTAGGTTAGTCTGGATGGAGTTCAGTTACGAGGTCCATGAGAAGTAGTCAGCCTTTACGATGTCTGCGTTTGACGCGAATTCAATACATAGACTCTGTGACTCTGTCTATTTCTATCGATACCTCTTAATTGTCTTATATCGTGGAGACCCCGAAATGCTGAAAGCGTAGCCTTGTCAATGCAGGACAAGTGCACAAATGATGTTTTACTGTTTCTCTGGTGTTTTGCCCTTGACATTTTCTGCAGTCTTCTCGATCTGTCCGCCCCATTCTGCAGGCGAGTGCCGGCACAAAACAGTGATCAGTGAGTATTCCTACAGTCCCTTCTATCGAGTGCAGTAGGAAATTTGTATACTTCAATACCATTTTTGTAGAACGATTTGTTTTTTTTGCCTCAAATATTTATTTTTTAAAATCAGTTTCAGTGAATAACCTCTTCATTCGAGCGAAATTTCTTACCGGCGAACATTTTTTTGAGGTCTGCGAACAACCAATAGTCGCTAGGAGACAAATCTGGAGAATAAGGTGGATGCGGTACTAATTCAAATTGCAATTCATGCTTCATGCTGTTTTGTCATTGTTTTGATTGACTTGTGACACGATGCGTTGTTTTGATGAAACAAATTTGTTTCTTTGCTATATGAGGTCGTTTTTTTTAAATTTCGGACTTCAAACGTTCCAATAACGCTACATGATAGTCACTATTGATGGTTTTTCTACTCAAGGTAGTCGATGAATATGGCATCTTTCATATCCCAAAATACCGAGGCCATAACCTTTCCAGCTGTGCTTTCGGGCGCTTTGGACGAGGTTCACCAGCTGCTGTCCATTTAGATGACGATCGTTTTGATTTCGGAGTGAAGTCATGGATCCAGGTTTCATCCATTTTCAAATATTGACGCAAAAATTCTGGTTTGTTATGTTTAAAATGGCGAAACACAGCTCAGAATCATCAAGACGTTGCTGTTTTTGGTCAACAGTCAGCGAACGCGGAACCCACTTTGAACAGAGCTTTCTCATGGACAAATGCTTACGCAATATAAAGCCAACACGTTCTTTTGAAATCCTTACGATGTCTACTATATCATAAAACTTTAGTTTCCGATCATTCAGAACGATTTTGTGGATTTTTTTTATGTTTTCTGGTGTTACAGTCTCACTGTGGTTTGCATCATTGGTGGCTCTACGACCACGTTTGAAGTCAGCAAACCAACGATTTATTGTGTTTTCTGATGGTGCTGAATCCACATAACACTTTTCAAGGCACTGCTTCGCTTGAACGGTATTTTTTCCCATCAAGTAGCAGTGTAAAATTAAAACACGAAATTGTTTATCATTGTTTTAATTATAACAAAAGTAGCGTAACTCTTAGCACAATAAGTCGCAAACTAATGAATAAATGAAATTTTAACAGCTGTCTTTAGAAGGTTAGTACTAACTGAAAATGAGGTGAATTCAATAAGGCTGGCGCCATTTATGTGTGAGGCCCAGGGGGGTTTAGAAGGGATGAAATTAATTAAGTACACTACTAAGTACATTGCTACAAGACTGCACGTATGAATTTATCCTAGTACAACGTCTCAACCATTTCGGCCTCTGTAAGTGATACTCTTATATTATTATACTTCCAGACAATATTTTCGGATGAACAGAGTTATTTTTTTGATGTTACAGGAGTTTTTAATGGATACTGGTATGATATGAGTTTTTGTACTGGGAGCGATTTCCTCCACGAAAAAATTATAACTAGTTTTGTTCTAGATGAAATTGTAGCGATTCTCCGAATCAGTCTTGTTTCCTTCTTAGCTTTTAACTAAGAAAACATTTAATATGTCAGCAAAACAATGGCGCAATTCATGCAAGTAGGCAACTAAAGATTGGATGTCCACGAATTCAATATACTTACTCGAGTCACCGATAGGCTCCCAAGAAGTCAATTCAATTGAAAACATCTGGGAGATTCTCGTGCACCATATTTCTGCTGGAAGTCGCAATATTAATAATGTGGAAGATCTTAAAGCTGCCATAATCAATGAGTTGTAACAGTTGTACTTTAATTTGTAGTAACTTAATTTATCGGTTTTTCCTGAAGCATTTTTAATAAATAATTATTTAAGATTTTTAATTCTAAATCCCACTCGAAATAAACAAAAATTCACAAAAGCCCGCAGAACAGAAGCGGTAGCGGGTAGTGGCGGTCTTATAGTTCTGCAATACGTATGTTATGCATTTGTTTTCGAAATCTTTTAAGTTGTACAGTTACGGTATTAAAATTGTTGTCGAAGTACTAGAGTTGTCAGTATACAAATTTTACAGAAAAAAAATGTCTTCAAAAAACTTACCTGTTAGATTTAACAGCCAAAATTTGCTCGGTCTTATAATTTTGCAACAGAGTGTATATGTACATACTTGCTTACTTGTGTATTTTTCTTATTTATGTATCCAAAACGATCGGACAAATAAGAACAAAGTAATAAATGTGCTCAATTCTCGAAGAGCTGCTACAATTGGATTATACCATATACTCTGAACGACTTTACTGTGTTGTTGCTCAGCATAAATAAAAACATAGGTGGAAGTGTGTTCAATAAATACAAATACACATTGAGCTAAGTAAAAGGATTCTATGATGATTATCGATGAGTGCGCTGAATGTTCTTCGAGCTTTGCTAGTTGATTGGCGTAAACTTTTGAGTTAATTCCTCGAAATTAACTATTCACCAAACTACGCGCGCAATGTGTCCATGTTTAGACGTAAAACATGATGCGGCGCATCGCCTTGTTGGAAATAGAGATCGTTCGCGTCGATTTCATCAAATTCTGATAAAAAAATCGGTCAACATCGTGCTATAAAGCTCGCTATTGATGGTAACGCAATTTCCTGCCTCAACTCGAAAGAATAAAGCCCGATGATGCCGCCGTACCACAATCCGCGCCAAACGGTACATTTTTGGGGATGCGTTTCCTGGACCACACGAGGATTTGACTCACCCCACAGTAGCCACCGGAAAACGTAAATTTGCGTAATAATCTTGGACAATTTCCAAGCTTTGTATGGCGTGAAACGTGATTTGATGAAATAGGAAACCTTACTGAACGCACTGACAAAATTTCACACATATCTGTAAACACACATGGCCGCCACGAGCTGTGAAAATAACGTCTTCCCTAGTGGAAGACGCTTTTCATATACACATATATATATATATTATATATCTACATTAGAGCGAATTGATTTACAGGGAGCAAAAAAAAAGGAAAAATCGCTGGCTAAAAACCGGTTTTAGACCCAAATCCTTCGTCCAAGCACGAGTAAATCGTATCTCAAACACCTGTATACAATTTCATCAAGATCAGTTGAGTAGTTTTCGAGAGCTTTTGACAACCGACTGTGAAAACACAGTTTCGTGAAAAACGCGTTTAATGTTTTAAGTGGCTATATAGCTGACTTCGAGCGCGCAACTTTTCAAAGCTGTATCTCCGAAACTATTATTCGGATCGACTTAAAAATTTAGGAAAATATTTTTGAGATGTTGTAGAAATTAATAAGCAAAAAATAAAAATTAAGATGTCTTCAAAATGTGGGAATTATTGCATAACGTTTTTGATAGGTCTACATAAATGTGATCAAAATTAATAAAGAATACGTCAACAAAACAACTCTTACATATTGGCCGTTTTATTTCGTATTAAGTCTATCAGGTTGACTTTAAATAGAATAGAATAAATTGAGGTTTGCACAGCGCCCTGATTCGGATAAATAGAAAGAAGAATATTGGGTGCGTTCGAGATGGCAATTACGACAGCAGTGTTGCGAATTTGTCAAAGTATCACGTTCTGCGTGAATTTTTGGAAACACTTGCAACAGCATCACGTTCTACTGTCACTTTTTGCACGCAATTTATACAAATAATCGGCAACACAAAATTTTTTTCTGCACATCAGCAGAGTATCAGCAAATATGCAACACAGTAGCTGTTCTGCTGCAATTATTATGCAGCTTGAATGCACCCATTGTTACTGCGTCTGCGCTTCGCAAAACCGGTAGTTTGCAGAAGATACCCGTACCATACCCATATTTAAAAGGTTTGAGCCTGCAACCACCAGTCTAGAACTTCCTTTACTGAACGATATGTATCGAATAAACTAAACCCGAAAGAAGAACGTATTAATAGATTTCATACATTTTATATATGAGTAAAAACACGTCAAGTGGACTCCCCATTTTCCACTTGATCATCGAATTTGAATGTGAGTATTTTTTCATAAAGTAGTCATCATGAGCAAGTAATCCCCCGCTCAGTTTTTTTAAATTTTAATTTTAACAACAATTTTTTTTTTAATTGAAAATTTTTACTACTTTTAGTTAAAAAAATAATAACTAGAAAAGTATTGGTGATTTTTAAATGAAATTTTCAGGAGTTATAGTTCAAAACTTTTACTTTGAAAAAATATGTATGAATTTAAATAATTTTGTTTTTTCAAATTGTTAATTAACTTTTAAGTTAAGAAATGAAAATTTTAATGACTTCTCCCTCAAAAACTTAAAAAAATTTTTTTTAGTATTTTGCAATAAACATTAAAGTAACGAAATCCGCAAAAAAATTTGACTGATCGCGATTAGATTAAGCAAAAAAAAATTTTTATGACGGGCGGTCAGCGCTGCCGGTATAGCGCTGCAGGTATAGCGGTTCGGCAACGCAACACTTAGAGTGTGTTGCATATTTCATTTGTATGGTGGGATGATGGTCTCACATTTTGCTTGCAGTGAATTAGCATGAATGTGGTAGAACAATATGCATAATACCTACCCGCTTAATAGTTTAAAAGAAATACTTAAGACGGGAATTCCCTAATCCACCAGAATGTATTGAATACCCGCTATTAATATTTCAAAGCCAAATTTTTAACTGGAATGTCCTATTCTTTAAGAATTTAAAATCCATAATTTTTTTACCCCATATTTTTTTCTATTCATTATAAAACATCCAATTAACATTTCAATACTTGTTTTAAATAAAATGATATTCGAACTAAATCATTTGCGGTTAAAAGAAATAAATATGAAAGCATCTTAATATTTTATGTCCCAGTATCTACAAGTATGTGAACAACAAAGGAATATCTCGATAATATTTCGTTGATAATTAATCATGAGACTCGTTAAGAAATGCTGCAATCCATTTAATTGGATATTAAAATGGATAATTAAAAAATCTGTTGAGGATGGAGAATTTATCGTTTGCCTTGATTTTTCTGAAAATTATACTTTTACTGTTCAAAATGCCATCCAATCTCATCATTGGAATACCAGTCAGGCTACAATTCACCCTTACGTTGTGTACTATAAAGAAAACGAAGAAATGAAACATATAAACTACGTGGTAATTTCGGAAAAAGTTAGTCACGACGCGAGCTCAGTTCACCTTTTTAATTTTAAATTGATAAAATTTCTAAAAAATAAGTTTGGAGCGGATAAAATAAAAATGATTTCCTATTTTTCGGACGGAGCTGCTTCTCAGTACAAATATAAGTATAATTTTGTGAATTTAATGAATCATAAAAAAGATTTCAACGTGGACGCGGAATAAAATTTTTTTGCTACTTCTCATGGGAAAGGAGCATGTGATGGTTTGGCAGGTAGTTTTAAGAGGCAAGCTTTTCGTGCAAGTCTTCAACGGGAAAGCGATAAGCACATAACCAATGCAACTTCATTATTTGAATGGGGTAAGAATGCAACTAAAACAATTAACTTTGGTTTTTGCTCTCAAGAAGATCATGACTCCCATGAGAAGATGTTTAAATTACGTTATGACCGATGTGTGACCATAAAAAATACCCGCCAATATCATCATTACAGAGCTGAATATATGAGAATATCATCATTACACTCGATTGCAAAGATTTTGCCAAAGACATTAAAATCGTTACCAATAAAGTTAAAAAAAAAGAAATAAAGCAATATGTATAAGTTATAAGAATTAATTTAAGAATTATTTAACTTCTTTTTTTTATTTATGAAAAACTATTTAATTTATTATCTATCATTTGTTGAAATAAAATTAATCATAAAATAACGATATTTTTAATTAAAAAATGAAGTATTATTCTTTATTTATAATTACTAAGTAACTCTAAAGATAAGTCAATGACTAAGATACTCAAAAATATTCAATTTAAAGAAATTATGAATTTTTAATACTTAAAGAATAGGACATTCCAGTTAAAAATTTGGCCTTGAAATATTAATAGCGGGTATTCAATACATTCTGGTGGATTAGGGAATTCCCGTCTTAAGTATTTCTTTTAAACTATTAAGCGGGTAGGTATTATGCATATTGTTCTACCACATTCATGCTAATTCACTGCAAGCAAAATGTGAGACCATCATCCCAACATACAAATGAAATATGCAACACACTCTAAGTGTTGCGTTGCCGAACCGCTATACCTGCAGCGCTATACCGGCAGCGCTGACCGCCCGTCATAAAAATTTTTTTTTGCTTAATCTAATCGCGATCAGTCAAATTTTTTTGCGGATTTCGTTACTTTAATGTTTATTGCAAAATACTAAAAAAAAAATTTTTAAGTTTTTGAGGGAGAAGTCATTAAAATTTTCATTTCTTAACTTAAAAGTTAATTAACAATTTGAAAAAAAAAAATTATTTAAATTCATACATATTTTTTTAAAGTAAAAGTTTTGAACTATAACTCCTGAAAATTTCATTAAAAAATCACCAATAGTTTTCTAGTTATTATTTTTTTAACTAAAAGTAGTAAAAATTTTCAATTAAAAAAAAATTGTTGTTAAAATTAAAATTTTAAAAAACTGAGCGGGGGATTACTTGCTCATGATGACTACTTTTTGAAAAAATACTCACATTCAAATTCGATGATCAAGTGGAAAATGGGGGTCCACTTGACGTGTTTTTACTCATATACTGTAGATGTGTGATTGTTCGACGTTAGAAGCACTATAACTAACATTTAAATTTTAAAATACAAGTATTATTTTAATTTCAACGCTTTTTCACATTGCTCACCCAATTAGTAACAAAAAAATGATTATGTTAAGTTCTCTAAATATTATTATATAAAATTGAATTTATATTAGTATTAACGCTAACTGAATAACATTATCCTGACAACTTTACTTTACAGTGTGAAAATGGGCGAAATCGGAATACAACCACGCCTACTTTCCATATAATAACATTTTAAATTCTAACCGATTCTTTCACTTTACGGTATGAAAAGGAATAAAATTTTGCACAAATAGCGCCCTAAGGTATGTCACATCACGGTTAATAGATCCCCATACCGAATATGTAGACTTTAGTGCTTACGGCTGACTTTTGTTTTTACCGAAAACCGGTCAATCTGTGGGATACAACAGTGAAACTTAGGAAAGGATAATATATTCCTGGTAATAATGTGTCCTGTTGCTTAAAAAAGGGTAAACTCGGGTCAATGCTTCCCATAGCCCCATATACTTAATATAATGATTTGCAAAGTTCTGGTTTACTTTATACCATGTATGGTACATCGGTCAATATATGAGTTAATGGACTCAAAGAATATCTTTTTCTATGCCTTGATTTCAAAAATGGTTAAAATCGGGTAAATACTATCCGAAGTCGCCGGTTGGCTTTTACTATATGTTAATAATATTATATATTGGTCAATATGGAAGATAAGATTACAAAATTAAGCGAACGTATAATATTGGATATATTACACTGGTCTACAGTGGTTTCATTGCCTTAGATATAGGATCGATTTTGGATATATTTGGGCTAACAGTTCATGAACTATCACTGGTTTTTTAAGATTTGCTCTCGTTTATTTTTAAATCTTTATTTTAATTTTACTTTACAAACATCAGAAAACATAAACTAAAATAACTGAGATCTTTGTAATGTCAGTTTTGTTTTGAAAAATAAGAATGTATCGAAAAAAAATTTTATATTTCAATAAAACGCCTTTAATGAACTTTTATTTTATAATTTTCAAGTCGTCTCTCTTTTTTTAAGAACTAGCAAAATTTATTACGGAGCTAGTTAACTTGATATTCAAATTTGCTATTACAGTTTGTCAGACGATTTTGCACAATTTCTTCATAATTTGGTACTTAGTGGTTACCTAGGGACTTTTCGACTATCAACACAAAAATTCCGTTCCTCTGGTTGAAGTTTTCCACATCACCTCAATATATTAAATTTCAGTTGAGTTAATACCAATATATCTCATTTAAAGGTGTTTTTAATATAATTTTAGCTGACGCGAACTAAAATATAGCAATAAAACTGAGTCTAAGTTTATGGCCTTCAATATAAGTCAAGAAGATACCAAATTTGATTGAAATTAATGTAAGATTTCATCGAATAATAGATGCTTAATTCTTTCGCAACATTTTTTAATATGAAGTTTTCCCAACACCTGAAGGTATTTAACGGGCCTTGATCCTTGCAAGTTGCAGGAATATAAAATGTTCGGTTACGCCCGGACTTAACCCTTCCTTACTTGTTTAATATAAAGTTTATGTCTATAAACATATTTCACCAGCAAATCGCGACAGTATAGAGGGTTCGGTTACACCCGAACTTACTCCTTCCTTACTTGTTTAAAATGTTGGTCAATTACCTTATTTCATTATAAATATTTGTTGAATAATATTTTTTTATAAACTATCACAATATGGTTTTGTTCATATATTTTACAATATTGTTCTAATCCTTAGGAATCTTGGTCAAACGTTATAGATCCTCATTTGGCCCAATGCACTGCAAATTTTCTTTTCAAAAGGATACATCTTCCAATTACTCTTGGCCGGTATGCCGAACCATATTATATAGTGGAGAGTGGAACAATCGATGATAAAGTAAATTTTTTAACCGCGTCTCTGGAGCAAACAGATACAAATCAGTACACAACAAAGGAATTGGAACATGTAATATTCTGAAGATTTTTTATTGTGCAAGTAAATTTAAATATTTTGTTACCAGTATATTGCAGCTGTTCTAAAAAGTTATTTAAAAATCGAGTCCCATCACTGCACGGAAGCATTTGAAAGTTGTAAGCTACATGGGTACCAGTCGGCGGATCGAACAATATTTGCATTTTCAAAAGGACTTATTCGCAGTATGTGTCAAGATCATGATCACTACTTTAATTTAAGTCAGCTGGAAGAATGGCTGCAGATAAATCCCACATTTCTAATTATATGGAGGGAAGTATTTAATGGCTTATATAGCAGAAATTCAGCAAAGTCTCTGAAATCAAGCTGCTTTTTTTCCTCTAACATCTTACCAGTATTAGAAGGTAAATACTAAATTATAATTTAAAAATATTTCAATATAATTTTCCTAGGACTAGCGGTTGGCACAAATTATACTCCAATCTTAGACATTCCACATGTGATATTTATAAATAGCAATTTGCCAAATGAATATCGAAACAAATGGCGTTTCTTATTCTCATCGAAAATAATGGGCGAAAGTTTTTCGACGATGTTAGGAAAGATTTTGAACCGAGGACCTACGCTTTTGGTTATTGAAGACGAAGATCGGTATCTGTTTGCTGGTTACAGCCCAGAGTCTTGGGCATTAAAATCACATTTTTTTGGTATGATATAATTTACATACATTTCTAATAATTTACACTTTTTTTTTAAGGTAATGAAAGTTCACTTCTTTATACCTTAAGTCCTGCAATGCGATGTTTTAACAGCACAGGTTATAATAACCATTACCAATATTTAAATTTAAATCAGCAAACTATGCCCAACGGATTAGTAAGTAACTTTGTTTGTGATATAATCTTTGATAATATATGAAAAAGCTTAGGGTTTTCAACTCCAGTCACTTGAATAGAAATTAAACGAATTCAACTTCAGATCAACCAACCTCTTTTTAGGTATTAGGAACTTCAACTATTTTAAATCGAAGTTTCATTAGTGTTGCCAACCTAGAAACTGATTATTTGACAGATAATTAAACACCTGCAAATATTTAAATGAAAAATCAAAACAAATCAATACAGCTTATGAAAGGTTGAATAATTAAAACGGATATAAGTTTTGATTTATAGTACAATAACGAAAATGTTGGGGCCAAAACTGACGTGCTGCGCACACGAAAAAGCCTTCTTGAGTAGTGAAATTTATTACAAGTTCCCAACACCAAGTAAGCTAATTATTGACTTGGCTTTAAAATAATGTTTGTTGCAAATTCGTTAAAAAAGTTATTTTCGTTCAACCCTTTCTGGGCAGAGTTGTATTTAAAAATTCAAAATAGTTAAAGCAATTTTTTTGCTTATTCTGAAGAGTGGCTAAAAAAAAATATGTACTGTCAGTACCGGATTTAATGATTTTTCGCCTGTAGGCTTATCAACTTTTGTCGCCTCTAAATTTTGAGACTTTAGTATACCATACATTCATGTAAATTACATTCTCTCTAGATAGACATAAACTTTATACGTATGTTTAGTGTCATTACGAACAAATTTACCATGTTAATCCTAGACTACTTTCATAATAAAGAATTATTTCAGATTCTGAGGAATATCTTCAATTATTATTGTTATAGATAATTGCTCCTCTGCCAAAATCACAAATATGGGGTTTCTTAAAATCAAGCTGTTTAACAACAATGGTTTTTGGGAGATAACAGTGTATACTCGTATATTCGTATCAACTTTGAAGCTTAAAGGCTTAACTTATTACTTTCACTTTCACTTAAAAAAACTGTCAGTTTGCGAATGATCTCTTTCTGTTTGTTTATTTTAATTTTTACTTCTTATATTCCGCTTCACTGAGTATCTTTCTTACAACACTCATTCCAACAATTTGAAATTTAATAACTGGAACAAAACAATATTGAATTGAAAATTTCGCAAATAATTACGAGTATCCTACGTTCAGATTTTAGATTTGATATATGTATATGTAAATATATACTTTGCTTATAAAGTTTATTGTTTTGTTACGAATATATTACCATAAAATTATCTATTGAAAATAAACTTTTATTGTACATACTATTGATTGATGTTAAGAAATTATTCACAAAATCCACGAAATACTTCTAAAAGCAATACAGTATCATCCAAGTCATCATCCAAAATATCTTTTCTCTAGTTTTTGAAGTAAATGTGCGACGCAAATGTCGTGTGTATCGTTTTTTGTTGTTGTATCAGTTTCCTAGGGTGGTAAGTTTCAATTTGGTTGTCGTCGAGGTCATCTAACGGGAGGATTGCCCGACGTCAATATCGTGCAGTCATCAGCCTACGAGGTCACGGAAATTCCCGCTGGTGGTTGGGGGAGTTTCGAAATGTAGAAATTAAACAGTAGTGGGGAGAGGACACCACCCTACGGAACCCCCTGTTTAATTCTTCTAAGTTTGGAGTTTTGACCTCGAAACAGTACGGATGAATGCCGACCGATCAGGTAGTTTATAGTCCACCGCCTCAGCCCTGGAGGGAGCGTTGATTGTTATAGGTCCTCGAGTAGCGTTGTGTGATTGACTGTGTCAAAAGCTTTTGACAAGTCTAACGCTACGAGGATCGTCCTCTCACAGGGTGGCTCCTGGTTTAGGCCATGAATTATTTGGACTTTTATGACGCTAAGTGCTGTGCACTTTTCGGAAGCCATGCTGATGGTCTGCTAGACTCAGGTGGTGAGTAAATGTCGGGAGAAGCAAGGTCTCAAGTGTCTTCACTACTGGGGAAAGGAGTGTTATGGGACGATAAGACTACCCTTTGTTAGCGGGTTTCCCAGTAGTGGGACCACACTTCCGACTTTCCACACACCGGATATTTGAAGAGTGGACATCGACAAGTTGAGGACCTTGGTGAGGTATTTTACTCCCGTCGAGCCTTGATGTTTTAGCATCAGCATGCTTATTCCGTCAGGGCCAATGGACTTAGATGATTTGGCCTTTGTGATTACACTCTGAACCTCCCCATCGGTGAAAGTAAGTGGTGCGCAGTCTTTTGGCATTTTGCGCAACCGTCGAGTAACACATCGTTTGGCCTTGTCGGTCGAAGGGTGTAGTGTAAACTGCCGGGTAAAATAGCTCGCGCACTTCTGCGGGTCCGAGGAGGCATGGCCGGATTAGACAAGGCCTTGACAGTAGTCCAAAGCTTACTTACATCGGTGGAGAGGTTGCAGGACTTCAGGTGCTTTATCTATTTTGTCCGCTTATGATGATTTACCATTTGCCGAATCTCCAAATTGAGAATCGTAAAATGTTCCGTTACCCCCAAACTTAGCCCTTCTTGACTTGTTGTTAATTATAATTATTGTTTTTATTATAATACTTTATCTAAACTTAAAAAGAAATCAAATGAATTTTACAAAAGTAAGGACTCAGGAGCGTTTTAAATCAGAGGAGGGAGAAGTTACAACAAGAGCTCCACAAAATACCACTTTTTGCCAATATATTGCATAATATTTCCAAGCCGTTATGAAAATGCTTAACGTGAACAAAGAAGTATTCTTTACATACAATACATTATCGTATAATTACCCATCGACTTTCTTAGGTATTTTATTATTTAATAAACATATTCAACTTCAAGGTACAAATCATATTTCCATAATAGCTTGGACTATTGTAAACAACACAACAATGTATCGAAAAAAAGCAAAAGTGAACTTGTAATCAAAAATGTAAGATAAGCAAAATATAATTTATAGAATTAGTTAAGATAATAATTCTTATATTCTACTGTATAGAACTAAAAAAATTGATATAATTAGTCCAGAATAAAACTCGATATCTAACTATTCGGTCATTTATTCCAAAACTCGCGCAGTTTATATGCATCAGTACCGGTCAAATCTGTTCTTGATAAGGCCATCCGTTTTTCCCAACATAATGCATTTTTATATTTCTTCAATTATTAGCTAATGGATTTGGATAATCCCGGAGTTTAAGTTCATTTTTATTTCTGCTGTTCTCTACTTCTTCTGTATTTTCATTACGAATGTACCATTATCGCTCTAAGGATCTTTGACTGAAACCTCTGTATTATTTCAATGCACAGCTCGTAGCGTTGTATAACGAAACTATATTTTAAAATTTTTTAAGTGATTTAATGCCTGAACTAGATCTCGAATGCTTTTCTGATTTTGTTAATAATTATATTTACTTATTCTACAGCGCCATGTTTTGCATTAAACCCGAATTTGTGCTTTGGAATTATACTTTTTTGGAAAGGAGTCACCTTTAATAGTGTAGTAACACTTTTTGAAATATTTTGGAAATGTTACCAAGCAGGGTGGGGTACTTTTCCTACTGCTTTGGATCTTGGTGGTTAACGACCTACTTAAAGAACTCGGATACGAGGATGTCGGGTGATAGCCTACGCTGACGACGTTGTTCTTATGTTTAGGTACAATTTCTAAATACCGTCTACGAGCTCATGGAACGGTAACTCAACGTGGTATCCCACTGGGCGAATAGAAGAGGCATAGCCGTCAACCCAAGTAAAACTTTAAGGGTTTTATTTACTAAAAAGTACAACATGCCTCTTTCGGAGACTCACGTCTTCAAGAAAGATAGATAGATAGAATAGTTTTGAAGTATGCACCGCGACCTATGGTCTATTGTGCCCTCCCCGTAGTCATATTGACTCATCTAGCACCAGCATGTTGACAAACTCCAATATTCTGCTGGGTGCTAGTGAAGCGATACAATCCCTGTTTGGAAACATGGATCCCAGGGCCTTGATTCTGCGTCTGCAGACTGCTTCATTAGCAGATGTTCTGGGGTTTCCGGCTCCATGTCACAGAACCGGCAGTTTGCAGAAGAGGCTAAGTCCATGTTGAAGAGATGCTTCTTGAGCCTACAATGGCCGGTGTAGAACGCGACAAGCAGCCGGAATTTGTTCCTCGGGAGATTGATTACGGCTTTAAACCGTTTGAGCTCGAAACCCCCCATTAGCAACCTGGCATGGCGCATGCCTTGAAGTTTTTGCCAATGTCTCTCCCTGCCTGCTCTTTCCTCCCTACGGAGAAGCTCTTTAATGGTATGTGGAGGCTGCAGAGCGGGCCAACTCGTCAGCCAGTTCGTTCCCGGCTATACCCCTGTGGCCAGGCACCCAAATAAGGTGCACTCGGTTGTGGTCTGATAGGCTGTTCAGCCGTTTTATACACTCCTGCACTAGAAGCGATCTAACCTCATAGGCAGAGATCGCTTTTACTGCCGCCTGACTATCGCTGAGTATAGCAATACTTTTATTGCGATAGTTGCGTTGAAGGTTTATCTGTACACACCGACTTATAGCATAGACTTCGGCTTGGAAAATGCTCGAAAAACTTCCCAACTGTATTCCTGAAAACTTTGATGATTGCGTCGCAAAGGCCACTCGTGGCGGCGATTTTTCTGTTCACCGACGAGGACATTAAGATGGGGAGGAGTCGCTTTTTCCCGGATGGGTCGAAGCTAGGAGGGAAGGATAAGTTTTCTGTAAAAACCTTTCCGTCAACCTTAGCTTTAGGCTACCGGACCAATGTAATGTTTTCAGACAGAAGTGTCTGCTATTAAGGTGCCGGTAGGCACACTGTTACGAAGTGCATCCTCTTGCAGGGAGGTGATCATTCACTCCGACAGAAGAGCGGCAATAAGTACTAGCGCTGGGCTCACTAACTTATTAAGGGTGTCTGTCCTCACTAGAATAGCATCAAGCTACTTCTTCATCAGACTCGTATGGGTGCCGTTGGATCTTAAGCGCTTTAGGTACAGCAGCTTGCTATTGCATCTGAGTAAAAGCACAGCGATTTACCTGCCATTCACGTCTAGATCACCTATTGTTTAGCACATTCTCGTAGACATCTAGTCATATCTATATTTTATTTGGACCGCTTTTGGATGCGGGTATGTCTGCGTTTTTGGAAGGGAAGTTGCGCAGTGCAATCAATTAACGATCGCATATTAGCAGACTGCCTTTATCGTTGCTTTGTTCCATGATACAACAAAAATTGTAGTCTATTCCTAAAAGGCGCTGTCCCAAAAATTGTTAATGGTCAACTTATAATGAAAGACTAACACAGAAAATCGAAGCGTGATTGTCCGTATAGACGTCCCTCAGCGGGCAGGGGTTAGAATTTGCCCGCGGTAAGGTATGCCTGTCGTAAGGTGCGACTAAAGACCATATGCATTATAACTGATATTAAGCTTTGCCACGTTTGCCATATTGCGTTTTTGGAAGGGAAGTTGCGCAGTGCAATCAATTAACGATCGCATATTAGCAGACCGTGAATTAAAAGGCAGTAGGAATTTCAAAGGATCGCGTGGGACGTGCATTACATACAAAGCCATAAAATGAGAAAGCTATCGGCGTGACAGTTGCCGATTGCTAATTGGGAAACATGGTTAAATTAAAATTATTTAACATTTTTTAAAATTTTAATCTTTATCTTCAGGGAATCGGCGGTCAGTTTCATTTTTGGGGATTATGGATTGATAGTGACTATGGAATAGGACAAAGTAGCGAATCTTGTACAACCTATCGTGACTACGTGCAACTTAGCAAGCGTAAAGACTATAAAATACGTAATATTGAAGTTTGGGGAATTGGCGACGAACCTAAAGATGAAGACTCTGAAGAAGGCGAAGTGAGTATTTTAGTATTTGTCATTGATTTGCTATTTACCTGATAATTCTTCTAAATATGCCTTAATTTATATTTAGAAAGAGAAAAAATATAATTTAGTATGCATGTATTATAACGCTGTTTCTACTAAATAAATTAATTATTCTAGGGCTGTGGAAAGAATTCAATACTGGATAAAAATTTAGAGGATAGAGTTATGCTTCAGTTGGCTGGAAAAGAAATGCATTCGGAAGGCCTGCGTGAACCGGACATGGATTTGTGAATATATATAAGGATTAAGCTGAAGCAAAAATTTCTTTATTTACAATTTTTTGTAAGGGTTTAACATTTACCATATTAAAAATGCATATATAAAATCTGCTTTATTAATGAACCCAACGTGGCAAACCACGAATGAAATGATAATATGAGCAATTGATATTGGAAAAAGCATTGCGAAGCTTAAAATCTAGGGTTGTTTTTTTCCAGTTTGTGATGTTCTATATTTATAATTTGAATAAGAATACATGTGTAAGTTACATTAATAAATTTTTATATCATAATTTTTTTCAACTACCTGATATTTTTTAATATCATAACTATTAATTCTCTACTTCCTTTTTGCAATAACTACGCGAACGTGTAACGAAATTCCCGTCGGATATCAGTGAAGACGTGGTAAGTATATATTATAAAAAGAAGAGATGACGAGATGAGTTGCGCGGCAAGAAAACGTCCGCCGATGTGGGATGATCGCAAATCGAAGTAAAAAGGAGCCTATCCGCTACGAGGACAGAGGTTTTGTTTGTTGAGCTGTGTAGAGTTATGTTGTGCTGGTATCCTGCGTTGTGTTTTTTTCTATAGATACGCCAAAGGTGGGTGTAAATCTTCCAAAGATATTGATGGCCTCTACCATGAATGCCCGATTCACTGTACAATATAAAGTGTACAGCGCAGGTCAGGTATTATATACAATAATGCTCCTTTATTTGTATTCCCTTATGTGGACGTCTTAATTTTGTCTTATAGTATCTCGGGACTCCACTCTGGGTGTTTCAGCAATTTAATCTTCGCGGGCCTTTTGCATAGTATACGTTGTTATGCCACATACTGTACCGCAGGCAATTTGGGAGGATAGCGTATGACCCACAACGTTAGTGAAACATATTGGAAGAAGTTTCCCTAGTTTCTCAGAGAATATTCGAATTGCTGAACTGATAGTGCGCTTCTGTTGTTCTAAGATAAAGTTGTTTTGATGATTTTTCTTTAATGTTTACTGAAACATAAGGTTGTGGTTAAAGGTTAAAGTATTAACTCTCCCCTCTCTTGTAAAAAATAGATCTCCTAATCTATACTTGAGTCTTGAGTAGATGAGTCATCCCTACACGTTCTATGGTAGTGTTGTAGTTTCTCAGATATACAGATTTTTGATAAATTATATATAGTTTGAATATTACAAATATACTTAATCCTAGGACTACAAGTACTCTTATAGTTATGAACATATTTTTGATTGGGTGTTCTTCAAATGGTATTTAATATTTAATTTTTTAATGTTGTCAAATTGATATTCGTTTTCTGATTCCAATATTTCAAGAATGTGAATTATTTCGTTTCCATAAGCTATAATATAATCTTTAATTTCTTGTTCCTGGTTGTGGAATATTTCTGAGTCAATAATAATTGTTTCATTAAATTGGATTAAATTCAAGTCAATTGAATTTTCGTTTAAAATATGTTTTCCTTGTAATACGACATTACCATGTCCTAAATCTATAATAGGTGCGTTATTTTCTTGGGTAACATTACAATGGGCTTCGTAACCTTCGGTCATTGGTATTGTACAACTGTCATTAGGTTCTTGTTTACAAATATATTTACTTAAATTATTTTAACATTTAGATGTTAATATTAATTCATCTTCACATTTACTTACGATTTTATTCATATCCAAAATGCCTTGACGATAGGATAATGGAGTAACTTTGTATGTTGTGCATTTCTTTTCAATGACTGGATATTTATAAATTACAATGAAAGTGTCGTCTAATCTACCTACATGCGTGTCTGCATATTCGAGTATGTCAATAACCGGTATACTAGTTTGTTCCTTTTCTAATATCCTTTCAATCTCGTCCGTATTTATTGCTGCTGAATAAAAATTTCCGTTCTTCGCGAAATTAATTGTCGCAGTTAAGTCAAATAACTCCTTGTACAATTCTTGCAATATAACCTTTTGTTTAATCGTCTCAATATTAAATGTTTGCATCATTAATTTAAAGTTGGAATTAATTTGTCTTTGCTTGTTATTATTTTCAATTATGTCGTTGAGTATTGTTTTAATTTCAATCAGGTCGTCGTGGTCTGGGACTGCTGTGATAAATTTCAAAATCGATCCTAAGAAATCAAGAGATCGTCTGGCTCGTCCATTATTCAGTAGTTGTTTTCTAAGGATTTCTATTCTGTTGAACAATGCTGTTTCTGTTGCGTCTTCACTAGGCATCTCTCCTTTATGTTCGTCGATCTCGCAGTATGGTTTAAGTATTTTGCCTAAGTTCGTCATATGGAATAGGTACTTATGTTCTTGATACAAAAATGATGGGTCAGTCTCGGTTAACACGTACTTCCGATCTTGTAAGTCGGTTATTTCCTGAGCTAAGGATGTTGCTAGGATTAATGTTAGCGTTATCTTCATCATTGTTTCTGAGGTTGTCCTTGTGTACGATCTTCCCCTCCGTTGTTAAAACTGTTTTCTTCAAATAGCGTGGATTTGTTTTATTTCGTCGGTTTTGTTTCACATAAACTGTTTGTCCTGTTTTATATTCCTTTTGTGTTCGTTTTTTATTCTGGTATGATAGCATATACTCCTGCTAATTTTCGATCAGTTCTTTTATTCCTTCAGTCTTGCTCCTTTCAAAAAATAATTCGATAGGTTTCCTTTTTGTCCTATTGTTTTCCTTGATTGCCTTGAATAGTTCTTCAGTCGCGGTTAATTTATTTTGTTCAATGCGAATTCTTGTAATTTACAGAATGGTTGAATGCAACCGTTCAACTTGAGCGTTCGATGTTGAATGGTTTTTTTTGCGGTCATTGAATGTTCAATATATAGCCGTTGGAATATTGCTGCTATGCTTTCAAATATAGTCTCGTTATCTGTCCTTAGTTTATTACAAAATGGGAATATTTGTATGAATGCTTCCTCTAATATTTTCTAGAATTCGCTTTTGTCGTTTAATTTTCTCATATATGCGTATTTTGAGTATCTATCTATGCATGAGAGATACATTGTTCCATCGATTTCAAATATGTCCATTTGTATATGTGTGCCTGTACCTCCCTGTTTTTTGCAAAAACTTGTTTTGTCGGGAGGCGTTCATATTTGTTCTCTTTACAAATGCTACAATTTCTAGTTAGTCGGATTACATCATTTTTTAAATTTGGAAAATAGCAAGTTTCTAGTATCTCTAATGTATTATTTTTTGCGTTGCTATGTGCTCTTTCATGCGTATGTTTAATTATATTTTCTCTATCCTCTTCACTCGTAATGTCCTTTAATGGATTTTGACAAAAAACCTTTTTCTCTATATTAAATGAAGAGTTTATAATATCATGAATTTCATACCAAGTTTCTAGTGTAATGTGAAATGCGGTCGTGATATTAGGTTTGATAACTTTCGTTAGTGTATCTATCAAGTCTTGTGGTGGGACGTAATTAACATAAAATCTCTCATGGTTTGCAAATGCTGGTTGCTCTTTCTAATGCATTTTGTTCACATTTTTTTTATCACAATTTGTGTTTTAAATTGGTTCAGTGGAGCGCTGACATCTTTAATTCTGATTGACGAGGATGATTCCTGCGAGTGTATTGAGTCGTTCGTAGTTACGTTTACTTCACGGCTGAATGCGTCGGCTACTACATTTAAATCTCCTTTAATATATTGAATTTTTGCTCCGTATTCTTCTATAAAATTTTTTAATCGTTTTTATTTGAATTTGGGTTGTCCTCTGATATTGAAAAAATTAGGGATTGATGATCGGTGTAAATAGTAGTATTACAAGTGAGACCATACAGATAATTCCTTGAGTGCCCAAACGATTACTAACATTTCTTTTTGATTTGTTGAGTAATTTTGTTCACTTCGCATTAATGTACGTTAAGTGAATGCTATAGGTTTCTTGCCTTGTGACAATACAGCTCCAATCGCATGATTGCTTGCGTCTGTAGTCAAATCAAATCCTTTTCCAAAATCTGGTTGGAATAATTCTATTTGTTCTTTTAGTTTATTTTTTAGTGTTTCAACTGTTTTAAGTGCTTCGTCATCTAATTTTACATGTACTGAGCTACTTTTATTTTTTGAAATATTACCATTCTCTCCTCGTAGGCAGAGTGTTAATGGTTTCGTTATGGATGCAAATCCTTTTATAAATTTTCTATAATATGAGGTCATTCCCAAGAAAGATCTTAAGTCTTTCAAATTTGTAGGGGTTTTGTACCTATCTATAGCTTCTATTTTTCCTGGATCTACTGTAATTCTACCGTTTTTAATTATATGTCCTAAAAATTCTGTCTGTCCTTGAAAAATTTTTGACTTTTCATCCGAGATTTTCATGTTGGCTGCGTGTAAAGTGTGTATTATATTTATATCTTTCATATGTTGTTCAGGGTTAGCTGAATATACTTGTATTAGGACATCATATATATACACGTATGCGCATACTCCTATGAATGGTCTAAAGATGTCGTCAACGCATCTTTGAAATATCGACGGTGCGTTTTTCAGTCCAAATGGTAGTCGTAGAAATTCATATTTGGCATTATTTATAGAAAATGCTGTTTTTTCCCCGTCTTCTTTTTTTATTTTAATTTAATAAAATCTGACTCCAAATCTAACGGCGTGAAGTACTGCGCTTCTCCTAAGTTTTGGAGCATCATGGTGATGTCCGGAACTGGATATCTATCAGCGATTGTTTGCGCATTTAACTTCTGGAAGTCATAACCATGCGTCTTTTTGGGTTGCCTTGCTCGTCATTCCCTTTTTTAGAAACTGTCCATATGGGTGAATTGTACGGGCTTTTTCTTGGCTGTATTATTTCATTATCTAATAATTTTTTTGTACTGTCTGACCCAAATAGGATTATTTGTTCCTGTTCTGATTTTTGCCTCTACTGTAGTTACGTAGGGCAATGTTTTACTCTGCTCATTTCTTTTCATTAATTCATTTATTTCTTTTTTATACATTTCTTCTCCTATCATATAATTTATTCTTTTTCACAATTAATACATTTCTTTCTGTATCTATCATTGCTTTCATTTGCTTTAAACCTTTAATTCCTATCAAGAAATCGAAATCTTGCAAGGTATCGAGTTCTAAAAATTCTATACTGAATCCTATTATATTCACTTTATTTTTATATTTAAATAATGATTTACCGTGTAAAGTAGCGGCTTGGTTTTTACTTTCTACCTCTATCCTTTTTGCGTGAGGGAATTTTGGATTTACATAATTTTCTTTTGCACCACTATCAATTAAAATATACACTGAGTTACCTTCTTCTGTGGTCCTTACAAGCGTTGGTAACCCATGCCTTAGAATAAAAAAATATTCTTCCTGTTCATATTCTGTATTTGATTGTTGATCGTGTGTAATATTAGCATGACTTGTATTATCACGTTCTCGTTTGTATCCCAATACGCCTGCTACTTTCTTAAATGGATTTTGATATTTCTGTCGAGGCTGCGGATTTCGTGGTGGTTGTTGCTGATTCTCGTTGTAATCACCATTAAATTGTGTTATTGATTTAAACATATTCAGATCCACTTCTTCTGGTCTGGTGTAAGAACATATTTGTTCTGTTCGTTGTGGAAAGGTTGCACTTCTTCCTAATTGTAGTTCGGATAACTGTCGTTGCAGATCGGACCAAGGTTGCGTAGGTTAATGCCATTAAATTTGCTTGTTATGTCATCTTGCTGATTTATTTGTTGATTTATTTTACTAAAGATCGGTCTCCAGTTGTATTCTTGGAGCGCTGCTTGATATGGTATTCTTTCTATGAAAGCGTGTTGTTTGCCTAGGATGGTACATTGATCCTTTACTCTCAATTTGTTGTCGTATTAGGATTTTTATTTGAATCCATTTTGATTGACGTTGTGTGGGATGATGCACTGGTAAACTTCTTGAATGGTTTAAATTAATCCTTTTTTGTTTCCAGGGACTAGGCTCTTCCCTTTCAGGCAAACTGACTAAGGATATTATTGATGATCATTTTTTGTTGCTGCCCCGAGTTGGGCGCCAGTTAATTTATTTACTCGTTAGGAATAAAATAAATATATAATTTTAAGTCAGCCAATGAGATTGGTTCTGACTGATCCTTTATTTGTATAATATTTCACCGTATACACATGTACTTCAATATTGAATATATTATATTACACTTAAACTGTACAAGTGTTACAAGTGGTAACTTGTTACTCGGCAGTCGATAATGATAAAGTGACCCCGAGGCTATTGTTCCAGTTGCTTATATAGGCTATGCTTATCGCTGCTCATACTATTGAGATGCTGGTTGTTTACTAGTAAATAACTATAGCTAACTATAGGGTTGTTATTGTTTGTTGTACTGATAGTGCGCATCTATTGTTCTAAGATAAAGTTGTTTTGATGATTTTTCTTTAATGTTTACTGAAACATAAGGTTGTGGTTAAAGGTTAAAGTATTAACTCGCGCGTTGTAAGTTTGATTAGCATATCCTGAAATTGTGTAAGAGTTAGGCTGGGGGCAGCGTAGCAACTAAAGAAAGCATATACAAAGCCGTTATCTTGACTCTTGAAAGCTTCTTCAAGTGGTAGATTGCTAAAGGTTTATAGCCCTGTTTTTGATTTTAGTCTTTAGTCCTCTCCGCATCGGAAATAAAAGCCAGTAGGATCTCTAGTGTTTTTACAGTTGCGTAGTTTTTACACATGCTAATGGATTAGGACAAAATCTCCAGGCTTTGGCGCCTATTCGGGAGTTTTATGAAGGTCTTTTAAATATTCTTCTTTTCATCGGCGGCTGAAGACATGATGGAGAATTTTGATTCTTTCCCATCGATTTAATAAGGATAGCGACTCCACGCTCGACTCAGTTATGGCTTGAATGGGCGTCCCTTTGAGAAATGCCCTGGAATTAGGGCTGTCAAATCTGAGGGATCTTGTGAGAGTGTCATTAGTGGCCGTGAATTAAGAACGGCTTCAATGCGAATTAGTAATGTTGTAAATTTGTAATTTCCAGCAACTTTTTCAAAGTGGGATTTGAAGCTTTTTACAGCTGATTCCTATAAACCACCCATATGAGGAGCGCTTGGGGGGATAAATTGCCAATTAATGCCTTGGGGGGCGTACTTTTGTACAATCTCAGGTGAGACTTGCTTGATAAAATCCACACACTTTTTCTATGGCTCTTTGAGCTCCGATAAATGTTTTGCTATTGTCGCTCATGAGTTCGATGAAGAGAGCAAATGCCGCGAGAAAAACATCCTTTGTGAGACTCGTACATAGCTCAAGATGCACTGCTTCTGTCGTAAAATAGACAAAGACAACCACATAGCCTTTAATGAGGAAGCCTTAACATGGACACCTTTAACTGAAAAGGCCCAGCAAAATTAACACCTATAATAGTGAAAGGCAGAGCAAAGTTCCAGCGTCTTGGAATGTAATACATTTGGCGGACTATTTGTTGCATGAGGCGATGTTCTGCGCGTAACAAGAGCACTTGGACATAGTTAAGATATACATTGAGAGTATACTAAGATTACTTCCTTAACTTTAATTTTGAGTCGCTCTATGGACTTGAGCATGCTAGCGATTACTCTGAGGGCTCGGAGGTACAACAAAGGAATCGGAAGATTCTGTTAATCATCGGGGCCATTACACCAGAGCGTGGTGTTGGCAAGGTGCAGGGGCTTGCACCTTCTTGTACCTAGATCAGCAGGATTGTCAGCACTGGCTACATGTCGCCAAGTGGCGGATCCTACTAGGTCAAGAATTTGAAACGTTCGACTGGAAATATACGTCTTCCATGCATGTGGTGGTTTTTCCAACCAGGCTAATTCAATTTCAGAATCGGACCACAGATATAATTTGTATTTTTCCATGTTTAAATGCATTTGCGCCACATCGTTCAAGTCGTGGTAGACTTATTGTTTTTAAAGGGGTCACTTTGCTTTTGCTACTAGTAAGTGGCCTGTTGTCGCAGTGCCGATTGTGGGCAACCATATATAGTGGTGCAATATGCCTTTTCAGAGGCGTCACAGAAGCTGTGCAGTTCGACTTTGTGCTCTGGGGCATAATTTACCAATCGTGGGACTTGTATCTGTGATACATATATCATTCAGATTGCCGGTGAACTGTGACCACTTTTCTTCACTTGTTCGTCCCAGTCGGTTGCGTCTAGCCATAATTCTTGTATCAGGATTTTCGTTGAATTGTAATTTGCGAAAGCCATCAGGGGTTCGAAAAGTACTGTCACAGAGAATAAAATTTGTCGCTTTGTTATTGCGGATAATGCAGATGTTGACACTGTAGTGTATTAAAACTGGTCAGATATCGATATTCCGTTGGATTTCCAGAATTTTTTTTTGTACTTTCCTTTTTGGATTAAAGGAAATTATTTATTAAAATATTGGGGTAGTCCGTCGTTAATTTTTTTTGCGGGAACCCTGCGGTTTTGAGGGCTTGTGTCACTGGTGCTAGTGACTCGTGTGCTTTCGGAAGACTATGACTTCCGGACAGGATATCGTCTATAAGAGCACAGTTGACGCCAATAGTAACTGTTTTTAATTTATAGTCGAGTAGTGGACTATTATCTTTATGTACGACTATTTATCGATGCATTTTTCAACGTCTTTGTATATATGCCAATTTAAAATAAGTAACGTTAAATCTGGTTAGAAGGTAGAGGTAGAGTGGCTGTTCAACGACGCACCTAGGCCTATAGGAAGCCCATTGTGATACCACCGGGACTAATGTTCCCTCATTCTATCGTCTCCTCTCTGAACCAACCTGTGCTCCTGATGAAGTTCATCAGTACAAATAATTTTATATTAGCAACTTCTGATACGTCGTCAAGGAATCCACGACCGATAGTTGCGATTCTTTTCCTATATAGAGCTTTAAATTCGCATAGAAGATGCTTTACAGTCTCCTCTTCTTCTACTTCTTGACAGCTTCTACAATAGTCGTTGTATGGTACACCTAGCCTACTGGCATGTCTACCAATTAGACAGTGACCTGTTAGTACTCCTATCAGAGTTCTTATATCATTCCTTTTAAATTTTAGTAGTCGGTTTGTGCAACTCACGCTCCATTCCTGCCACGTTAGTCTGCTGGTTGAGCAGGTTATTGCAGTCTCCACCGAGACTCAGCTATATTTATAGCATGTTTGCTGATTAAGTGTTTGCAAGTTGCCAGAGGCATAAAAATACTCTCTTTTTCAGGGGTTAGTTGCAAAGTGGTGCCTGTTCTGGCTAGTTCATCTGCTTCGCAGTTACTAGGAATATCACTATGTCCTGGAACCCATTGCAGGTTTATTGTGAAATAGGATGTCAGATCCTCTAATAGGTCAAGACAATCTTTCACTAGCTTGGATGACACTATTGGAGACTTGAGTAATTTCAAGGCCGCTTGGCTATTCGTATATATATAGGTATATGCTCCTTGTTGTGAGCACATTTTTTGTCAATACCACAAGGCTTTCTTTAATTGCTGTGATCTCCGCCTGGAAGACACTGCAGTGGTCTGGTAAACGGAAGGCGATGTTGGTGTTCAATGTTGCGCAAAAGACACCACCTCCCACTCGATTATCCAGTTTGGATCCATCCGTGTAGATGCTAATTCTTGTATTCTTGTCCACCTCGTCCCTTTTCCACTCCTCTCTTGGGGGGAAGGCAATATTGTGGACCGAATTTAGTTTCCGTTCTATTGGATTGCGGAAATTCGCGGTTTTGGGTAGGAACGGGAATATACTGAGTATCCTTGAATGCCCCTTGTTGCATGCGACTAGTTGGGAGGATTCCCTCAGTCTAAGAGCTGACTTTGCTGCTACTTGCTTACAGAACAGGTCTGTTGGCAGTAAATGTAGAATGACTTTTAGAGACTGGCTTGGCGTTGTTCTAAGAGCTCCACTAATGCATATACTGGCTGCTCTCTGTATACTTTCCATACGCTTTACCGAGTATTTCTTTTCCATTATTGGCCACCATACCAATATACCGTAAGTCATGATTGGTCTGACAACTGCTGTATAGAGCGAATAAGTTACCCGAGGTGTAAGCCCCCATTTGGGGCCCACCATCCTTTTACAGGTGTAGAGTGCTGTGGCTGCCTTCTTCACCCTAGCTTCCAAGTTTTGTTTCCATGAAAGCTTCCTGTTTAAGATTAGTCCCAGGTAGCTTGTCTTATCTCCAATTGTTAGTCTGCAACCATTTATTAGTGGCGCCGTAACTTCTGGAGCATTATGTTTTCTGTTGAACAATACAAGCTCTGTCTTACCAGCTTTTAAGTTTAATCCGCACGATACTGCCTAACGATTTATATCGTCCAAGATCGTTTGCATAAGGTTTGCGAGAGTATTCGGGAATTTGCCTCTGACCGATACTGCCACATCGTCAGCGTAGGCCACAACATGTACCCCCTTCTTTTCTAGATCCAACAGCAACTTATTCATTGTCAGGACCCAGAGAAGTGGGGATAACACGCCTCCTTGAGGTGTACCTCTTTGGACAGATCTGCACATCGTTGACGCTCCCAGCGTAGAAATTATTGACCTGCTCGTGAGCATCTGTTCAATTAATTTTCTGAGAGGTTTAGAGATGTCCAGATCCTTAAGCGCACTCAGTATGGCCCTAGGCTGGATATTATTGAAGGCTCCTTCTATATCTAAGAAGGCAAATAGAGTGTATTCTTTGACTTCCAGAGATTTTTCAATCTCCGCCACCACAGAGCTTAGTGCTGTTTCTGTGGATTTTCCTTTGGAATACGCATGCTGCGAACCTGCCAACTTTACTGGTGTCAGTTTGTTTCTTATATGTAATTCTATTAGTCTTTCCAGAATTTTTAGAAGGAATGAGGAGAGGCTAATTGGCCTGAAGTCCTTTGGACTTGTATGCGAGCTTTTGCCTGCCTTTGGTTTGTATATTACCTTGACTTCCTTCCAAAGCGAAGGGATATAGTTTAATTGCAGCGCCTGCTTAAGAATGGCAATCTGCCAATTCATTATGTAATTCTGCGACTGCTGCAATTGAGCCGGGAATAGACCGTCTGATCCCGGCGACTTGAAGGACTTAAAGTTGTTTATTGCCCAGCGTACGTTGCTTTCTGACAATATGTTTATAAGAGTGGGGTTCATTTCTGCTCGACTGTCTTGAGTATATTCCGCAGTATGGCTTTCAGAGCTGCCTGGGAAGTGGTTATCCATTAGTATCCTCAAAGACTCTTCACTGGATATCGTCCAACTTCGGTCTGGCTTCTGAAGATAACCGATACTATGCACCGATTGTGCCATTATTTTCCTATGTCGAGACGCTTCCGCCGTGTTCTCGATATCATTGCAAAACAATTTCCATGAATTTCTTTTTGCTCTCCTAACTTCCTTTTTGTATGACCTAAGGAGGTTGTAATAATAATCCCAGTCTGACTCGCCTTTTGATTGCTTAGCTAAATTGAACTGCTTTCTGCATTCTTTCTGTAGCTTTTTAAGTTCTAGAGACCACCAGGGGGTCTTATTCTACCCCTGCTTCGTGTTATTGGACAAGCCACTTCTAATGCTTGCCGGCACGATTCCGTGAGTCGATTAACGAGGATATCTAGATCCTCCTTGCTATTGGGCTGAAACGGTAGAATCATAGGGATACGTTTTTCCAGCTCTTGCATGTGCACCTGCCAGTTTTCCTATGATTCCTAAATTTAATGCCTCTATTGTACATTCAATATATCGGTGATCCGAAAAGGAATGTTCTTCGAGAACCCTCCATTAGGTTACTTTGTCAATTAGTTCTTCCGAAACAAGTGTGATATCCAGCACTTCTTGACGGTTTCTTGTAATAAATGTTGGCGGGCTTCCCTTATTACACTCCAGTAACTTAGTACCTAGTAGGTAATTAAAGAGACACTCACCTCTGTCATTGACATCTGTGCTGCCTCAGATTGTGTGATACGCATTTGAGACGCATCCAAGTATCGTCATGCACTTGGATGCCTCGATATTCCGTACCACCTCTTTTACCTTCAGAGGTGGCACCAGGTCTTGCTCGTATGGCATATAGCACGACACCAGCCGGTAACTGCTTGTGCCCGTTTCCCAGCTTACTGCTGCTGTGTCGTTGTTGCTGTAATTATGTAATATTGATTAATTTGTAGAAGACGCATTAACTATTGTTATATCTGCGTCTTCCTGAGTACAAGCTTGAGAGTCTGGCAGCAAGCTCAGACCCGGAAGAAGAACACTCACCTTGCTCCACACTTTCCACGTCGCTCGAGGACTCCATAGGATCTTCCTCTACTTCGCATATCTCTTTCCCCGATGCCAGATGGTCTGCAGCATCGGCGTCCGACTTGTGAGGCGTTATCCTCAATTTCGTGAACCCGTAATTTATCTCCCCGCCACTTTTCGCCAGCGGTACGATGGTTCTTTCGTTAATAACAGCAGAATCTGCATCGTGGCCCTTTTGGTCTCCACGCCAGATTCTGCTACGCTGTCCTCAAATATCTTGACATACTTCCACCCTTCTGTGGGTAGGCTCGGGTTGCAGGCTCTTATGAGCTGCATAATCTGGTCCGGCTGTGATGGTGTAGCCGGGATCCATACCCTTGCCCTTGGTCTGGATGGTATGCCCTTTTGGTCCACTGCTACCAATTTAGCCCCGGGGTATACCTCTCCCACCTTGGCTATAGCAGCATTGTATAGAGCGACCGATCTCTCGTCGTCGCCAGCAATCACTTTGATCTGGCCCTGGTACCAGCCGGCATCTGTGCATGACGGTGGCGGATCCGGATTGCTTAATAGCACTTCCAGCGCCACATTTGTCAGCGCAGCCTGCACCCATTTCCATTGGGCTCTGGGGATTCTTCCTTCGGGATCTCCCTCATCCAGAACGCCAATGACAATTCGGTTCCGGGCCACTTCTGCAAATGATTTTGCGGGCGTTACGCCCTTTGTCTTCGGCCTCTTGGCTAACGGCTTTGCCTCTTCAGCTGACCTCTGTCGCTTGGCTGCCTTTACCGGCGGCTAGAGCTTGAAGTTGGGTATGACTGCTCTCGCGCAGTCAATCGATGCTTGGAGCTCCTTCGTTAGCTCCACTTTTGTTGGCGGCTTTAGCTCTACCAACCTTAGTAAGTATGCGACGCGTCTTCTCTCCGCATACTTTGCCTTTGCCTGGACCTGCATGATAAATGCAGGCCACTCCCTGGCAGATGCACTTCCAGCAGCAGCCCCTTTGGCATCTCCTCCCTCCCCCTGCTTCTCAGCCGTGTTTTGGATGCAGGGTTTGGGTCTGGCGATACCACTTTCTGTGGGCCAGCTTTAGCTTCTGCCCCTTTATTAGTGCTTGCCTTGTCTTCTGGATCAAGCTTCGCTCCTGTCCTATTAATGTTTGTTGTGGAGCTCGCTCCAAACGCTGCTCTTTTTTGGGAGCAACTAGGCCCCTCCGCCTTTTTTTCTGGAGATCCGGCCTCTCTCCTGGTTCATTGATGGTCCCAGTATGTCCGCTTGCGCATAGCCCCCGTTGCCCAAGTAAGGCTATCTTATTACGGAGGGCGCCAGGTTTCCGAAAGCTCCGTTCGAGACTGGGCTATTTCAGGGCCCCCAGCCAGGTTGATCCTCGGCACGGGTCGCATGACACCTTGATCCAGCCCTTTATAGTACCCCCGACCATGGTAAGGCTCCTTATCTGTATGCTGTGCTATTGAGGAACATCGAACACACAGATAAGAAGTCTAACCTTAGCTAGATTCCTTACGTCTACGGCAGGGGCGGACTGTTACCAGCTAGTTCCCGCTTATGTCGTGTATCTGTGGTATCTATTACCAGTCGGCACCCTCGAGGAGGATTCAGTGGGGGATTTTTGCGAACCTTGGGTCCCATAAATAGGATATAATTTGGGTCCCGTAAATAGGATATAATTTATCTTGAGGCATTAAAGAGAACTCTTACTTTAGTTGATTTTTTGCCTGGCTTTACTACTGCATGATGTGGCAAGTAAAATGAGTAGTATTTGCCGTTGATGACCTTTTTGCATGGCCTTACTTCCTCTATGTGGTCTAAATGGAGGTATTCTTATAAGACCCTATCATATTCTGGTTTCAGCTCACTTTTTTTAAGTAGGTTTTCTTCCATACTTAAAAACTGTTGTATTGCAGAGGGGCGGGAGTAGCTTTCCGTGCTCTGAAACTGTGCAGGAATGACCTACGGCAAGTGTGCGGAGAAAATCTGGCTTTACTGCTGGTCGTACGACGTACCTTCTTCACAATACTGATACTCTGAGGTTGTAATTGAAAATAAGATTTTCTCAACTTGAATTGTCATGGTGGTAAATGGTTCCGTAATTAGTCCTAAATGGACTTTGTGTCAGAAGTGTGTTTGAAATTTTCTCAACACCTTCGAATAATATCTGTCTTATGAGATCGCTGCCTATTAAAATATCTATTTGAGCGGGGGTGTTGCAGTTGGTATCTGCAAGCCTTAGGTGCCCAATGCTCGCTATTTAAATGGTAGCTTGGAAACATAATATTTGTTAATTGCGGTAAGACTATAGCTTCTGCTTGAATTCTCTTATTTGCTTGGTTCTCTTCGGTGTTCAATTGAAACGACTCCTGTGGGTAATATGACCCTATTTTGATTTTCGCTATGTATCATTTGAGTTTTTAATTCCTTTAAGCAACCCGGTGCTTCTTGGCAATTTTCGGGATATGGTACTTCGGGATTTACTGTTGAAATTAAGCCCGTGGCTCTTCTCATATTCGCGCTGTTTGGGGCTGAGCTAGAATTTTTATGTTATGAAGCATTGAATGATGTCGTTTATGACAAGCAGTTTGGACAAAGTCTTTCTGTTTTTACGAAATTATTTCTGTCGATAATATTAAATTTTTTTAACCTCTCGCAAGATTTCTACAAAGTTCGCAAGAGGTATATTTATTCTATTCTGATGAGAATGATGGGGTTTTAAAGAACCTTCTACTTAAATTGTTGTTGCTATTGGCTTGAGGCCTGTGGAAGCTTCTATCGAGGTCGTGTTGCATACCTTTTGGTTTAGTTTTTTTTTCTACCCTTTTTGCGATTTCTTATTGGGTAGTTAGGAAATCTTTCATTTGTTGCCCTGTGGGGCATTTTCTGCGTGATGAGAGCGATTGATTGAAGTAATGATTTTTCTGCTAATGCGGTGGTGCGTATTTTTACCAGTATGGGGTCCCAGCTGTCGGTTGGAATGTTTTGTGTCGATAAAACTGACAAACAATTGAAAATAGTGGATTGAAGTTTAACTTTTTTCCTTTCGAATTTTCGGCAAGTTCATTAATTTCGTTATTTGCTTATCGAACAATATTCCTTCGTTTTCGTATCTTGATTTAAGAGCTTCCCAAGCCAAATTGAAATTGTCGTCATTTAATGCGAACTGTTTGACTTTACGCCTGTTTGACCTCTTATATGGTATCGGAGATGACGCAATTTTTGTGCTTCTGATAATTTTGGGTGGTTTATGTAAACGGCTGTAAACATGTCCCGGAGGGACGGCCGTTTTTCATAACCACCATGAAAAATGCCTGTGACACATGCGGGCATTTGAGGTGCATACCTGAACTTGCCTCTTGACTTTGTTTTTATCGCAGCTCTACTCTCGGATTTGGAGTAGCTGCAATTGCTTTTTATAGTTTCAATTGATCTGAAATCACTGCTTAAGTTTCTTCAAACTGGTCTAAGAAGTTTTCTTATTTAGCGTAAGCCGAGGATTTAAAACTTTCGAGTAGATCTGAGTCGTCAGATTCTACTATGGCGTCATATGAAGCTTGGACACGTATCCAAAAATTATCGAGATTTTCCTCTGTTAGCAATGAATTTGATGTATGTAATGCCTTCCCCCTTTTTTTGTATTGTAGCAGCTTGCTTTGAGCGTAATCGCTTGATTGTAACGCGTAATCTCTTTTATATAAATAGGATAATTAGTAATTTTTTTTTGTTTTTAATCGGATTAAATAAAATAGCGTGTTTCGTTTATATTAATCTTGGAAAGAGTACAGTATTTATTTATTATTTGTCTCGATTGTATATTTTATCTAAATAATTATTAAAAATCGCAATATATATATTGTGTTCGTATGCCTTATATGATATATCTATAAGCGAATTAGTTGTATGTACTACCTATGTGCAAATAAAAGCTATTATAAGAGATGAATGCACTTTGTACATACGTATGCAATCCTACTTGTTTTTTGGGGTATTGCCGGATATGTGCCTATATGGGCTTTGAATATATAAGTATTATATAATTGTTTATTTTGTATGCAATGCTACGCCAATTTGGAATATATAATATAAAATTGTATAGAGATCAATATGTATAATATAGTTCACAATTTTTATACTCTCGCAACCTGTTACTAACGGTTGTATGTATCACCTAAAACTAATCGAGTTAGACATAGACCAGGCTTTTTCACACCAGTGTGCCGCGTAATTTTTCAAGTGTGCCGCGACGATGATTAATTGCAGTCATAAAAAAATATTTCGAAAAACATAAGACGCGTAGAGCTTGAGTAACAGAGCGAAGGATACGGAAGGGCGCGAAAGGGCGCGGGCGGGTGAAGCGGCGTCCGCCGGCCGTCCGCTGCTTGTCCTTGTTTTGTTTCATTCATTCGTCCACTTGTCGTGCTTTCGCGCAGTCTTGTACTCGTGTCACTTGTTCTTTGTTGGTCTCGCTGCATTATATCAAACTCGCTGTGTTTAGTGTGTGTATATTTGGGTTCTAACGAGACCTTCAACATGGATAAATTCGTAACCCATACGTCAACTGATGATCAACCGTCATCGAGTCAACCCGTCGTTAAAAAACAAAAAGTTATGAATACCAAACGGCACTACGATGAAGACTATTTAAAGTTGGGGTTTACTTGGACAGGAGACAAAGACGAACCAAACCCTTTTTGTCTTGTTTGCGGCCAAAAATTATCAAATGAAGCAATGGTCCCTAGCAAATTAAAGAGACACCTCTCTACAAAACATTCTCATCTCTTGGACAAGGACTTACAGTACTTTCAACGTTTGCTGAAATCTCAAGCCCAGCAATGTACAAGTCTTACCAAGACAATGACTATATCTGACAAGTGTCAAGAGGCAAGCTATCACGTGGCGGAGCTTATAGCAAAAAAAATTAAACCACATACTATAGCAGAAAATTTAGTTTTGCCAGCTTGTCGTCAGATTGTGAAGACTTTATTTGGAGTTAAAGCTGAAAAGGAGGTGTTGAATATTCCTCTGTCAGATAACACCATCAGCAGGCGCATAGAACACATGTCAGAAGATATTGAAGCACAAGTAATAGAAAAACTACAGTCGTTGAAGATGACTTTATTGAAAACTTGTTTTGTTGCAAAGAACTGCCCGAAACAACAAGAGGTGAAGACATATTTAATGTTTTGGATGCATATTTGAAATCCTCTGATTTATCATGGACCGATTATTGTATTGGAATATGTACCGACGGAGCACCTTCAATGACTGGTTCTGTAAAAGGGTTTGTTACTTTGGTGCAAGAAAGAAATCCAAATATTGTACTGACCCACTGCTTTATTCATAGGGAAGCATTGGTATCAAAAACTCTACCGAATGATTTCAAAACTGTTTTGGAAAATGTAGTAAGGGTTATAAATTTCATTAAGAGTCGGCCGTTGTAATCTAGATTATTTAAACAAATTTGCCAAGACATGGATGCAGCCCACTACACGTTGCTTCTTCACACCGAGGTAAGATGGCTCTCAAGAGGACGTATTTTGTCCCGCGTGTATGAACTTGAGGAAGAGTTATTAATATTCCTCACATTGGAGTCATCAAAGTTTGTTAATTTATTCAGCGACGATACATGGTGCACAAAATTGGCATACTTGGCAGATTTATTCGCATATCTTAACAAATTAAATGCAGGTATGCAGGGACGAAATGAGAATATTCTGACGTCATCTGATAAAATAAAAGGTTTCGCAGAAAAATTAACGCTATGGAAAAATCATATTTGTCAGGGCACTCTGTCCATGTTCCCGCATACAGCGTCAAGAAATGTGGATTCTAGATCATTGATCATTGATAAGGGATTCATTAGAACTGTTAGAAAAAAAGATAAACAAATACTTTCCCAACAAAGAGGTTGAAAATTTTGATTGGGTGAGAGACCCGTTCAATGTTTCACTCAGTAGCTTGGTTGGTTTTGAATTGGAAGAAAAAGAACAGTTTTGTGAGTTAAAAAATTACCGCACTTTGCTATTAAAATTACAGGAGTTGAATGTAAATAAGTTCTGGTTATACGTTTCAGCAGAATATCCAGAATTAAGTAAAAAAGCTCTCATTGCCCTTTTGCCGTTTTCGACATCTTACCTATGCGAACAAGGGTTTTCAGCATTGACAAATATAAAAAGTAAAAATCGCGAACGTCTGCTATCTGTTGAAGAAGAGCTTCGAGTATGTTTGCCGACAATTCGCCCAAGAATAAAAAGCCTTTGCTCCACACGCCAGGCTCAAATATCGCATTAATTGATTATATCATGTTATTTAAAACTTATTAATGTAATTAATAATAATATTATTAAAACTTTATTTTCTCGAAAACATTTTATTTATTTATCTCAGTACATTACCTTGACAGGCTTAATCTAATTCGGTAGCATAACATGAATCAAGGCTAGAGGCCTTATACCTACGCCTACCGAATTTTTTATTGGTGTGCCGTGAAAGTTTACTGAAACTAAAAGTGTGCCGGCGACAAAAAAAGGTTGAAAAAATCTGACATAGACATCTATATATAAATGATCAAGATGAAGAGACGAGTTGAAATCCGGGGGACGGTCTAACCGTCCGTCCGTCTGGGCAAGCTGTAACTTGAGTGAAAATTGAAATATCTTGATGAAATTTTTTTTGTTTTAAGTGGGCGTGGTCCCGCCCCCTAATAGGTTTAATATGCATATTTCCTAAACCGCTAAAGCTATAATAACAAAATTCACTGAAAACGAACGCTTTTAGCATCTCTATCGACAACCCCGCCCACTTCCCATATAACGGTATTGGTAAAAACTACTAAAAGCACTAAACACGCCAGTGGCATAAAGTTCTATCTCTCATATTTCTATGTTATAGTGTGAAATCGGATTACAACCACGCCTATTTCCCGGGGTAAAACTTTGTGTGAATAATGCGTTTTAAGTATGCCACCTTGTGACCAAAAATTGTCTAAATCGACAGTTGTAATGTATAATGTTGTATAAATCAATTATAAGCGTATACAATAAAACACAAGAACGATTTCTTATAATTTGAATAAATTTAGTTTCGAAGTTGCTCTAATTAATTTCACTGTGAATGTAAATAACTGAGGCAAGAGTTCCTACTTTAGTTATGTTAAAATATATAAAAAATTTCAAACGAGTATACCATTTGACTTTGCGAGAGTATAAAATGTTCGGTTACTTAGCCCTTCATTACCTGCTAATAGCTAGATTTTAGTTTTGAGCTTTTACATTATGAAAAATTATAACTACAAAACTAAATCTGTGAAAAATCGTGTATACAAATAGAACAATGGCAACATTTGTGAAATTAAAACAAAAGAAAACAACTGATTTCTGCGTTGTAACTACGGGCACAACAAATTTGGTTTGATACGGGTAAGTACGGAAGGGAGGAAGTACGGATGTCGGTGATTGTTTGAAGCATAAGCGTGCGTACGTTATTTCTCAGGGCGCGTAAACGTAATTGAAAAACTAAATTAATCGTATGTGTACTTCGATTCGTAAATGTGCACCTTCGGTATATCAAGTTAATATGTACGTATATATGAGAGTAAAATATATTGATAACGTACATATGTATATTGATGCTCTTAATATGATCAGTATATATGTATGTATGTATTTGTGAAATTAATTTGTATATTATTAAACTAAGGTGTATATATGTATGAATATATGTCTTAATTACATTCATTACTTTTTTCTCTCTCTTCGTCGCTTTTTTTTGTTGGTAAATTATATTGAGAATATACATATGTATTTGGATGCGCTCAAGATGATGAGTTTATATATGTATGTATATGGTATAATATAATATATGCGAAACATGTAAATGTGTATATATATTAAGAGATTGTGCATATACACTAGGTAGAAAAAGTCTCCGCTCACTGGGTACAAACTTTTTTGAACTATTGTAGAATAAAAGTTTGACCAATTAAGAAATATTTTTTTGTTATTAAATCATATCTTTTCGCTTAAAAAATTTACTTTTTTTTCAAATTATTCAATAAACAAAAGCCACAGAGCTCATTTTCATTTTAAAAACAATTAACTTAAACAGAAAAAGTCTCCGCTGATCAACCAGAACACAATAATATCAAGTAATTATAAAAAGTTTAATTGCTGGAGGGGTAGCCTCGGAATTTTAGAGCTTCTGCTAGACGTTTAGACATGGAATGTACTAATTTTCTCGTATCCTGGGCTGACATTTTACTCCATTCGTCCAATATAACGGTCTTGAGCATTTCTTTGCTGGTAATCGTATGTGTGCGAATTCTGCGCTCCAATAGAGCCCATAAATGCTCAATTGGATTGAGGTCATGTGATTGTGGAGGTGAATGTAGCTGTTTTGTAGCATTGTAAGGAAGCCAAAGGCGAACAAGCTCCGCCGTATGCTTAGGGTCATTGTCCTGTTGGGAACAAAACACGTTTAGCAATCCTAATTTGTCAGCACTTTGCTTCATTTGTCGTTTTAAAATATTTAGATAAACAAATTTATTCATTATTATTATAATATACTATATTTGGTCTTATCGGACCATATAACTGATTCCCAGAAAGATATAGGCTTGGTTATATGTACGTTTGCGAATGCAATGCGCTTCATACGGTATTTTGATTTTTATGCCTAGTTTACTGAAAATTTTGGCAGTTTCACTATTCTGCTCTTGCTCGATTTTGCCGCCTTCGCTCGTTTGAGCCACATTTTCAAAAATTTTTGTTGGTACAATAGCGGTGGATTCCTCATTTTTTATATACATAGTTGGTTCTAACAGTTTATCGTCGATTCTGTTCTGTTCTGAAATTTGTTTTTGAAACACTGCCCTCCACCTAAGTCTGATCGTCCCGATTAGTCATATTTGCGGTACCAAACGCTGCAAGTCGTTCCAGATGAGCTACCTTCATTTTATTCCTTGGTCTTCCAATGGTCTGTATGCGATAAACTACATTGGTCAGTCGTTTAATAACCTGGTATGGTCCTTAACTCTGTAATTTGGGAGACAGGTTATATAAAAATACCAAATCACCTTCAATAAAACCTTCAGCTTTCATTGCGTTGTCGTATTTTGTTTGAATTTTATCGCTCATAATTTTGATGTGCTGTTTTACCATAGCATGTATATCGATACGATAAGCTATCAGGAACAAGCATATATGGGTATCCAAACATTTTGAATCTTGTCCATAATTTTCCTGAAATGTTCTTCTAAAGTTCAATTGGATCATTCTACCATGCAATCGGACTATGCATTTAGTGTATTTGCACGAGTTTTCTGGATACCCAGTTTCTAGCACATCTTCTGAATTAGAGCTGATTCAATATTTCTCCCTTGGTGACCTCGGCCCTTTAGCAGCAATGCACTCGACACAATTACAGGGACGGGGGAACATCGCATCCGCATTTCACTGACGATTGCATTTGCGATGTCCTATGGAGAAGTCGTAACTTTGGAGTCTCTTAATCCACCGTGCACTTCACCAACGCCAGGAATTCCCTCCGAGTTACACAATAATTTCTCTCTGGCTTGCTTATTGATCAATGACCATCAATGACTTGTGATCGAACGCCTCGAACTGCAAACCTACTAGCATCTGTATCCAAAATAAACGCTGATCCTGGGGCTGGGTATGCTAACATTGGCGCAGTACTTAACTGATTCTTTAAAGTTTGGAAACCGACTTCCTGTTTATTATTCCATTCAAAAACACTATTCTTTTTCATGAGTTCATGGAGGCTACTAACTAAGCTGGCAAAATTTGGAACGAATTGTCGATAATAAGTACACAGTTCACGGAAACTCCACAATTCATTCAAAATTTTTAGGAGTGGACCAATCTTTTCCTGCCTCTATCTTTTCTTTAGTTGTGCAAGTGCCCTCCGTTGTCACTTTGTGTCCTTAGTAGCTCACTTCCTTTTTGAAAAGGGAACACTTATTTGGGCTCAGCCAAGACCAGTGCCAGTTATCCGTTGAAAAACCTGTTCCAAGTTGTTAAGGTGCTCATCGAAGCAATCTGGTGATATCGTCGAGGTGGTCTTGGTCCATAAATCTCTCAATGGTAGCAGGTGCATTTCATAATTTAAATTTCATAAAATAAAAAACATAAATAAAATTACGGTGAATTGCAATAGACCATCTCTAACGTTGGAAGCGTCTTTTATTTGTCTTCTTTGTTTACCTGCACTTGCCAATAACCAATTTTTATACAAGTGTTGAGAACCATTTAGTGCCTGATAATAGAGTCCAGAGTGTCATCGATTCTAGGTAGTGGAAAACTGTCTTTCTTCGTTATATCATTTAACCTTCTATAGTCCACAGAAAAGCTCATGTTAACATAATTTTTTTTCACAAGTACTACAGGTGAACTCCATTGACTCGCTGATGGTTCGATTATGCCGCTTTTGCTTATATCACGTATGATCTGGCTTACAACTTTACGTTTTGGTAGTGAAACGCTTCGAGAAGCCTGGCGGATTGGTATTGCATCACCTGTGTTAATAAAATTTTTCACAACTTTGGTGCTTTCTGGTTTGGAATCATCTTTATCAAATGTGAATGAGTGTTTGGGATGGAGTTGTTTAGCCTTATTTTGATGGTTTGCCCCTAGTTCCTCGGTCCATGCGTTAATTTCGCGCGATATGTCATTTTCCCATGTCACGGCCTCAATATCTTGACACTGTCCTAATATAACTCCTCTGGAAAGTTTAATTAGTGTCATGAACTCATTAAGTACTCTTATTGGAAGACATTTATCTTGTCCTGTCATGCCCAAGTTTGATGTTGATTCTTCTATGGCTTCAACTACCCACAACTTTTTTGTCCCATAGTTTCCATCTATTTCTGCCCATATAACTGTTTCTGACTTTGGTGGAATCTGTTGGCTCTCTGTTGTTATCACGATAAACTACTACAACGAACTAGATAGCGAAATTCGTAGTTGCCAGAACATTCGAGTAGCGAAGTTTTGATCACAATCTAGTATATAAGGGCTGCCAGATTGTGCAGCCCAGACAGTTTTAGTTAGAGGTTGTCATATTAAGAGCAATTGAGACATAAGCAAGAAGTTGTAAGCGCGAATAACGAGCAATAAGTGTTAAGTTGTTGGAATTAGAAATAAAGATAAGTGTATATCCATTAAATTGGGACTTTTATTTAATAATCCAATGATCAAACTAGAGCGTGAGTTACAGGGAAGACGATTTATCGAGAAATCCCTTACAATTGGTGTTAGAATGGGATTGTCCAATAAATTACAAAGGAGATAATTATTTGAAAATGGCCAAGGAGCTGGAGCAACGTGGTTTGGCGACAAATGGATTAAAAAATTTATTACAATCACGGTTGCGAGAGGCCATGGGGGCGGAAAACATTAATGTTAAGGAATATGTCTTTCAGTTGGAATTAGAGGAAGAGACAACAAAGATAGAAAAAAAAGGAAGGCACGCGCTCATCAAACGCTATGGCCATAAACATGATTTTGGCTGCAATGTCCCAGATGTCAATGCATATATAAATGGAGATGTTAACGCAAATATCGACACAATTTAAAGAGCAGTTCGCATCGCAAAAAGATGTTCTCAAAGCAGTTGGAAGAGAGGTTCACGAAAGATGCACGTATATCAGCACAAGTGTCCTTACCAGTTGGAAGAGCAGGAAGCGTGTATACTAGTACAAGCGTCCTCACAGTCGAATGAGCTGGACGTCGTAAGTCAGCATGTGAACCAGTAAAAGAGTCCTCACAGTCAGAAGAGCAAGAAGCTTGTAAATCAGCACAGGTATCCTCACAGTCAGAAGAGCAAGAAGCTTGTAAATCAGCACAGGTATCCTCACAGTCGAAAGAGCATAAAGCGTGTATACCAGTACAAGTGCCCCCACCTTCGGAAAAGCAGGAAGCATATATACCAGCACAGGCATCCTAACATGTGGAAGAGCAGGGTGAAATTAAAGCTGAAACGGACGACTCTTTGCAAGAAGAGCCAGAATTGAAAGGTGCAATGCATGAAGTAGAGTTGAACAAACGGACAACAAGTGGAGAAATAACTACAAGAAGGCCAGTCGCAAAAGCATATTGGGCAGAGCTGATGATGGTGTGTGGCTGTTTGCATCGAGTATGGAAAAAGGAAATGGGTAAAGCTCCCGAGTACTTATGGTTGTTCCGAAGTTTAGAATTCTTGAAGTTCTTAACGTGCAGTACAAGAGGAGAGAATCACTAAAACCTTGGAAAAAATGAAGGTACGGTTTTATTGGACTTCTTGTCATCAATCAGTTTTGGAGAGGATTGCGAAATATGTTGTGTGCATTGTAGCTAAAGGAGCAATATCCAGGAGTCATGGCCAGATGAAACAGTACAATTCGGATGCGCCAGTTGAGCAAATAGGCGTGGATGACGATGGTCAAGTTCCCACCAATAAATTAGGAAATAGTCATGGTTTGGTAGTCAAGCACCATTTCAACAAATGGTCTGAAGTATACACAATTCCTAATCAAAAGGCTGAACCAGTGGCGGACGCATTCGTCCACAAGTGGATAACGAGATTCAGTGTTAGGGCTGCCAGATTGTGCAGCACAGACAGATCTAGTTAGAGGTTGTCGTGTTAAGAGCAATTGAGACATAAGCAAGAAGTTGTAAGCTCGAATAGCGAGCAATGAGCGTTAAGTTGTTGGAATTAGAAATATAGATAAGTGTATCGCCATTGTTGGGTCACCGATTGAGAACCAATGCATTATACGGTCATATGTTCTAATACACTTTTTGCTATTTCTTGTTCTCTATTTATTTGCCTAAAATATTCAAGGGCAACCATTAGAAGTCATTCACCTCAATGCAGATAATAATTGTATTTGCATTGTGTACATACTTACATATTTATTTGCTTTCTTGCTTGCTCTTACTTTGTACATTTATGCTACCGCTATGTTTTCGTCCACGCTATTACATGAATATTTGTTTGTGCAGATTAGCTAGTCCCATTAAACATGTACTAAGCCTAATATGTAAGCAGCCTCTTGCAATGCTGCGTTCCCATTTTTTATATTTCTCTTTTTCTTAATAACAATAATATATTATATTAGAAATAGCGTAAAATATGTACTTGGGTTATTCTGCTTTTATGAACTGTTAAAGGTATATAACTTACATACTTATATATATAATATATGCATTGATACAAAACGAAACTATGTATTTAACGGTATTGAAATATTGCTTAGAATATTATTTAAGGAGAAGAGTTTTGCAAATAAAGTTAGTCTAATAGCTGACCACACATAGCATCATTACTCGGCTCTTTGTATTTTATCGCTGTTACAACTTCGCTTAAACTTTTTGCTTTTTGGGACACGAGTGAGTTTTTTGTTCTTTCGCACATAATTTCGGAGTGTGGTCAGTATTAGACTCCATCGTTTATCGTCATATGGCATTATCGGCATTTGGCATAGGAAAATACCGGCATTGGACTTTGTCACCATTAAACTTAGACACCGTTGGAAATCTTTACCATTGGAGTCACCAGCATTGCTCGCACACAGCACAGCACACCAGTTTGCCGCCGCTAGGTCTCGTCGTTACCACTGCCTGCAGCTCATATTTGTATGATCGGTGCATACCTATACATAAGTATAGCTGGGTTTGATTCATTTTTTGCGGTAAAATTAACTAATCACTTATTGCTTAACTACTCACTAAAAGTAGAAGTATTGTTATTTAAAATAATTTTGAAGCCTCTATAAAGCACATACAGAATCTTGTTTTGGAATGCCTTTGGATGAGCAAGACAACAACGCGCCAGCACCAAGAAAAATATTACGCGCATTAAAAATATCGTCGACGCCAGCTTGCGACCAAGTGGAAAGGCTCAGTTGCGGAATACAAATTCCGCTTGGTTATCCTGGAGACCTATTTTAAGAAGATGGCATTCAGCTAAGAAGTTTAAATGATAAGGCTTCAGCTGTTTATGGTTCCTTCATATCGCTAGGTACCGACAGCCAAATATCGCAAGCTATGATTATTCATTTAATTTTGCAGAAGTCTGATGAATAGACCAACAAAAAGTAGAAGGAGTCGCTAGATTTCAGAACGCTGCCGTCATGGGAGGATTGCACCACAGTTTTGGAAAGACACTGCCAATGCCTGTAATCACTGGACAACACGCATGTTAGTACTTCATCAACTCCAGGTGCTAACAATCACCCCACTTCGAAATCAAAGAATCAACCACGAGGCTATACATTTTCCTGCTCCAACATAACTTGTACTTTCTGTTCCAGTAACATTCATCAGGTTTTTAATTGCGCTTTAAGTCACTAAACATAACTCAACGTTTCGATCATGCAAAAAAAATTGGACTTTACATCAATTACCGATCAAAAGGGACATCGTCGTGCCAATTGTCCATCATCACACAGGTGCAAGGTTTGTTCACGGCAACACCACAGTTTACTCCACCGCGGTTCTACTTCAGGCCAATAAACACCTACTCAGGTATTTACAAAACAAGAGGCAGTCACGCATACACACAGGAATAATTCATCGTTGGATAACGTCATCCTTGCAACAGCAAAAATTTTCGTTCGTGACACATCGGGGAGCTACAGATTGGGTACAGCACTGCTAGATTCCTGTTCACAGGTAAATTTTATTACAGATGATTTTTCGCAAAAGTTGCTTCTGCCAAGAAATAAACAAAACATACAGATTCAAGGCATCGGTTCATCGTCAACAAATATTAAGTTCAAAACCTAACTAACATCAAGTCGCAAGTCCCTGGCTTCGAACTTCCATTGACTTTTTGAATTACATCGCACATTGCTTATCAACAATATCCTGAAATCAATATTTCAACATGGAATATTCCACACAATATAGCGCTCGATAATGATACATTTTATATACCAAAGAAAATCGACATGTTGCTGGGTACAGAAACGTTCTTCAGTCTTCTATCTGTAGACCAAATCAATCTTGGATCTAATTTACCCATCTTGCAAAAAACACTCTTAGGCTGGATTGTTTCTGGACGCTATAAGACGGGCAGTTACAACATATCTAAACCATCTTGTTTATTTTTAGCCAATGAATCTTTAGATGCCAAATTCGAAAAGTTGTGGAAATTGATTGACAGAGGCATGGACTCGTGAACAACAGAGTTGCGAGCACATCTACAATTCAACTGTATCAAGAAGACCTTGCGGCAGAATAGTTGTCGAATTAGCCTTCAAGGATGATCCGACGTGTTTGGGCGAGTCATATACTACGGCATTGAGACGATTCAATGCACAAGAACGTCGATTAGCTAAATCACCCCAATTGAAAGCACAATAAGTTGAATTTATGAGCGACTACGAGAGTTTGGGTCATATGAGCTTGGCTCTACAATTCAATGCGAACTTTTTCCTCTTCGTTTTCGATTCCACAGGTTTGTACTCCCTGCCGACATATTCAAGATGTATCGCCAAGTATAAATGCACGAAGATGATCGAAAGTTCCAGTATATTCTGTGGAGGAGTTCACCAACTGAAGATATTCGCACGTATCAACTAAATACTGTAAAGTATGGAATGGCTGCTGCACCATATCTTGCTATACGGAGTTTGTTGTATTTAGCTGAGCAGCATTCAGAACAATTTACAAGTGGCGTAAAAATCGTGAATTCATCATTCTACGTAGACGGCCTACTTTGTGGTGCTGATACTCTAACCGAACTTTTGCAGATAAAGTAAGGGGTAATTAGAATTAGGACAGTTTGAATTAATAAAGTGGCATTCCAATTATCATCTATTCAGAGAAGATGACTCCGTAAAAGATCTAAACGTAGATACATCTATCACTAGTACCCTTGGACTAAAATGGTACCAAAATTTTGATTGTTCTATATTTTCATTTGAAGCAAAACTATCACTGACTGGCCGACTTACAAAATATTCCATCCTTTCTGTTGCATCATCACTTTACGACCCACTTGAACTTTTAGTTCCTGTTATTATAACATGAAAAATTTTGTTGCAAGAAATACTCACACCTACCAAAAAACAATCGTTACCCAAATTAGAACTTTGCGGCGCTCTTCTTCTTGCTCGTCTTTTAGCAAAAATTAAACCAACAATTTCTAACAAATCTTTTAACATTTTTCTTTGGACATACGCACAAATAGTATTATATAGGCTTAAGATGCATTCTGCAACACTTTCGACTTTTGTTGGTAATAGAGTTTCGGAAATTCAAGATTTAACCAAAGGCGACCATTGGAGACATGCACAAACGCATTGTAATCCGGCGGATGCTGCTTCTAGAGCATTTACTGTAAAGGAACTTGCTAATTCAATATGGTACACCATACCAGGGTTTCTATACGAAAACTCAGATAAATGGCCAAAGAACAGCTGCGATGATATCGACATGGAAGTTGTCGATAGGGAGAAACGAAAATCAGCATTCAATACAATTGTTAGCACCAATTACATTTTTGAAATTGTGAATCAGCGGAGTAACTACACCAGCAGCCTTCGATTAATAGCTTGGATGTTCCGCTTCATCAATAAATTTCGACATGGTGCAAATCTGAATGACTCATTAACACTTTCTCCACGAGAGTTACATCACGCCTTTCTTTGCATAATTTGGAATATTCAACACATACATTTCGCTAATGAAATTCATCTTTTACAGAAAGAGCTTACGATAAATGGTCCGTTATTAGATATTCCAGAAGAAAGGAAGCACCCCATGCTGTTGCCTGGTAAATGCGAATTTGTTGTGCATTACGTTCGCCATCTACATCGGAAACACTACCATGTAGAACCAAAGGCACTCGTAGCACTACTGATAAGACTTCAGATTTGGATAGTCAATGTGCACGATTTAGCAAGACTCATAGTCAGATCTTGCACCCATTGTATACGTTACAAGCCGAAGCTGATGAACCAAGTAATGGGACAGTTACCTGTCGAGCGATTAACCCCATCTCGCCTTTTTGCGCGTTGCGGGACTGATTTCTGCGGACCAGTCAACGTATATTTGCGTATTCGAGGCAAAACACCTTATAAACCGTACATTGGGATCTTCGTTTGTCTAGCGACAAAGGCGGTTCACATCGAACTAGTATCGGATCTATCCACGAACGTATGCTTAGCGTCATTGAAGCGCATGATTGGAAGAAGAGGTCTACCCTCTGACATCTTTTGCGATAACGCAATAAATTTTGTGGGTGCTTGCAACAAACTAGCTGAATTAAAGTCATTTTTATTTAAAACCGAAAACAAAGATGCTATTATAAAATATTGTGCTATTTAATTTATAAAATTCAATTTTATTCCTCCTAGAGCCCCTCATTTCGGCGGTATTAAATTAGACAGTGGGCGTGACACCGCCCACTTTTAGGTGAAATAGGATCTTTTTAACCGATTTCAACCAAATTTGGTACATAACATTCTTTTTATATTTCTATGTTATGGTGCGAGAATGGGCGAAATCGGATTACAACCACGCCTATTTTCCATATGACACCATTGTAAATTCCACTTGATTCTTTCACTTTCCACCAACCAAGCAACAATTATTATATCGGGGTAAAACTTTGCGTGAATAATGCGTTAGAAGTATGCCACCTTGTGATAAAAAATTCTCTAAATCGAACCAAAACTGTTCAAGCCCCTAGGTACTGAATATGTGGACCCCAGTACCTATAGTTAAATTTTTACCGTAAATATCGGCAATTGTGTAAGATATAAAATTGAAATTCATATGATAGAATAAATAAATGAAACTATCGATAATGGTATGTCTTTGTGTCAAAAATGGGTTGAATCGGATCAATAGTTCTTATAGCCCTCATATATCTAATATAAATATTTTTGAACTTCCCTTTATAGCGCATATGTGAGTTATCTCAATGAAAATGAGAGAGCGTGTTTTACTCATAACAAGGTATCTTTGTGCCTAAAGTGGATCAAATCGGGCGAAAATTTTCCTTAGCCTCCATGTAAGTAGTATCAGAATTTTCGAACATTCGTCTGACTTTACTCCATTTGATTGGTGATGGTATTTGAGGTACCTTAATGAAACAGTGGGAGCATTTTATTAGTCTGTGGCATGTTAGTAGTATGTTTTATTGGTAAAAATTGATAAAATCGGACTATTACTACCCTCAACTTCCATATACTACTTATAATGCTTTTCGTTATTCTAACCAGTTTTATGCCGAATATGTCGGTCAGTGAGAATTAATGGTTTTTTTATATAAAAAATTGCTTCAAAATATGTTCTCGAGTATAGCTGAGCATTTTCAAAATTAATATATTTCTCTATCCCCAATATATATATGATTTCCGTCACCTGACTTAACACCGTTCCAGTTGATCAACATGATATTTTAACGAAGAGATTTCTTAAAAATTATGTGGTTTGACGCTGAATTAGAATAAAATTAGTATATACTAAGTCTAAACCTCACACCTTCATATAATGAATTCCGATTCTCTGGTTGACGTTTGCCACCTAAGCTTATAATATAAAATTTAGCCACTTTGGTGGAGTTAATATCACATTCATACTTATGTATATCTCACTTCAAGCAATAAAACTGAGACTAAGTTTATGGCCTTTAATATAAGTCAAGAAGATACCAAATTTGATTGTAATTTAATCACGATATGATTTAGTAATGGATGTTTAATTCTTTCTCAACATTTTTTTATATAAGGTTTGAAGGAAATTCCTGGTCATTGATTTTCCCAGCTCACATGTACTACTTATGGTATAATTTTTTCGTCAATTTGATAATTTAATGAAATTAAATGCACAGTTTTTGTTAAAAATAATGTATATCGCTGCATATGAATGAAATTGGTCTAGACCTTTGTTTAAACCTTATAGCCCTAATATACTGATTTCCGATCCTCTGGTACAACAGCTACCTCATATACCCCACATATTAAATCTAACCCCTTTGGTTCAGTTTATATCACATATACCATGTTTGAGTTAAATAGCTTCTTTTTATAAAAGTTAACATTTCGGAGAAAAAAATTGTATTGACACAAAATAAATCTATGATCAATAACATAAGTTAATAAGATACCAAATAATAATCGAGTAATGAATGTTGAATTCTTTCGCAACATTTTTATACTATCGCAACATGTGCGAGTATAGTTTTGTTCACCAAAGGGTTGTTTGCCTCACCACCTAAAACTAATCGAGATAGATATAGATTTCTATATACATACATATATTTCTTCTAATATTTGGTGATGATCAGTGGTTAGGTATATTTTCTCAGCCATCATGTTGAACTTATTACAAAATATACCAGACAACAATGTAAAAAAGTTTCTTAGAGTGCTGGACTTTGTATAGACCAAAAAAGTCTTTCTAGAAAAAATTGCATGAAATAAATATTAGTAATGTAGTATCAAAAGGGCTAAAGACCCTTTTTATGTGGTTATAGATAAACTGCGACCCCATCGGTTTACATGCTACTGTCTATTATTTCAGTTTTGCGACACATTTTAATATGAAGGTCATGAGGTGAACTGTAAACTCAAGAAAATTACATTTTTACCTATCCCCGTTGTCAGCTTATGAAAGGTTTAGATATTAAGACAGAAAGAAGAAAATCTACATACCTGCTTAACATATGTGTATACCATACTTAATTATATGTAAGTTTTTGTTAATTTAGCCTTCATGGGTAGACCCTTCAAAATAGGTACCATAGAGCCCCCTGTTTTAGAAAGCGTTTAACAAATGCAATTTACGTTGGGGTTTTCCGAGTACTTAATTTCAATACAATGAAATAAACTACTAATTTCTAAAATATAAATATAACTAAATATTATGTATTATTATGTTAGTGAATAGCTAAGTAATATATACAAGTAGGTACACAAAAGTACGTAAGCTGTACCAACATGTTGCAAAAGTATAATAAATATCAGTACACTGTGTTTGTAGTTTCAGTTACACTAGATGTCTTTACCAGCAAAATGCTTTATTCAAACTTATTTTGGTGTATTAGTTATATAGTGTTTAAAGTATTATTATATAAAGTGACGAGCAAAACCGTATTATATACAGTGGCGAACAAACACGTATACATATGTATGTGCACCAGTATACCATAGTATCTATACACTGAAGGATCCATAGCAAGCACTTACAAGGAATTACAGTGAAAGAGAGCAGCACCTAGGATCCAACTTTTAACACTCGGACGGACTGAATTATATAAGTATTATCTATTAGTATTTTATATATTAATCCATTTATTATTAATTAATTATGCCTAGATTAAGTAGAAAGTCTATATGACTAATTCGTCTTCAGAATAGAAGACGTATGAGAGTTCTTCGTGCAAACTCTTTATATAGATATAGTGAGCAGTCACAAAATACTGTAAGTCACACCAATCGTAGATTAGATTCTGATGTACGTCTGTCCGAACAAATTATCAATACAAATCAACATAAAACCAGGCGGGAAAATCTCGAGGTACGGTCTTTTGAACAAAATTTAAATACTGCTTAACATAGGGCAAGACGTCTAAATCCCCAAATCCGCTCTGAAGAGGAAAGCAGAACTACTCCGGGACATAGATTTCGGCACGAAAGTCTCGAGGTTCGATCTGATGAGCAAGTAGTAAATACTGTTCAACATAGAACAAGGCGGCAATATCCCCAAATTCAGTCTGAAGAGCAAATACGAAATACTGGAGGTCATAGATCTCGGCGTGAAGACCCCAAGGTTCGATCTGTTGAGCAAGTAGTAAATACTGTTCAACATAGAACAAGGCGGCAAGATCTCCAAATTCGCTCTGAAGAGCAAATAAGATATACTCGAGGTCATCTCGTCGAGAAAATTCCGAGGTACGTTTGATGAACAAAGTAGGAACACTAGGAATCATAGAGAACTTCGCGCAAGTAGTCCTGAGTAAAGGACTTTAGAGCGCATTCGTGATCAAATGCAAAGGGAACATGCAAGAAGAAATCCTGAAATAAGGAGAGAGGAGCGTGATAGAGAAACACAATGTCGACAGCTTAATAGGAGGGGAAGGAGGGATGAAATTTTGAATCAGAGACGTCTTAGACAAGGTCAAGTTCGCCTTCGTAGAGATAACCCACTCATAAGGCAAATTGAAAACCAAAGGCAGTCCCAACGAATCTAATTAACGAGAGAAAATAATGTTATAGAAACTGATAATAGTGGCAATTTAACAGATTTCAAAAACATTTATTTCCAAAATATAAATAAGGGCCCTACTGAAATATGTATTTGCTGTGGCGGCTTATGGTTTTAACACATAGTTCGCAAATTAAATTTCGAAACTATTGCGCAAGGTCACCCGAATGCTGCATCCGCCTTCTTTTTAATGCAAAAATTTCCTTCAGAAGATGGAAATTACAATTTTTGTGCTACTTGCAAAAATGCGATTGTTAAAAAGAACGTTCCAAATATATGTTTAGCTAACGGTCTAGACTTTCCTGAAATACCGGATTGTTTGAAAGGTTTGACCCCAATTGAAGAACGTCTCATAATGCCTAGATTGCCTTTTATGACAATCAGTCCATTAGGATATCAAGGTCAGAGTTGGCTCAAAGGTGTGGTTGTTAATATACAAATTTCTGTTAACAATATTGTGACATCTCTATCAAGGTCCTTTGATGAGGCTCATGTTATACAAATTCACTTAAGAAGGCGTTTGGAATACAATCATGATTACATGATCGATACCATACGCCCCGCAAAGATTATGGAAGCTTTGCAGTTCTTAGTGAATACCCCTCTGTATCGTGAGCACAATATACATATTAATGAAAACTGGATTTCAGAATTTAATAACCAAGAAGAAGTTCCGTTTGTTGCATCTGCAGAGGATTCCCGATTGGTTCAATCTTTTCATGCGGCACAAACTTCTCATGATAATCCCTCAGGTAATAATATTCCCACGGGTCTTTTACCTTCAGAGCTAAACCCAGGCGGTCAAGAAACTCTTTTGGACAATATTCCTGAAAAAACTTAGACTATAACCGTTTAGTTATAGCGCCAGGTGAAGGACAAAGACCAATTGACATAATTCAGAAGAGTTGTCATTTGGAACAATATACGTTGGGCAGAAGCGTACCTGCTCTGAAACGTATAGCAAAATAATAGGTTCTGAAATTCGCCGTTTTGACAGAAGAGCGTGTACCATTCCAAAGTTTTCTATGATTACAAAAAATTAGAACTGCTACAAATTAAGAATAGTACATTCATTTGCCTTAGAAAGTTTTCAGGTCGCAACCGAGTTACGGCCCAAAACCTATTAAACGAAAACTTTGTTCAAAACTTGATTCAACACGATGATGGTTACAAGGTTTTAAAAGGCGTTAGATCCTCACCTGCGCACTGGGAAGCTAAGAAGAAAAAGGCAATCGCTATGATTCGCCAATTTCGGCTTCCAACCTTCTTTATCACTTTATCGGCTGCAGAATCTCAGTGGGTTGAGCTTTTGGTCATCCTCTCTAAAACTGTTGATTCTAAAGATATTTCGGAAGAGGAAGCCAACAGTTTAACAACCCAAGATAGATATCGCTTAATTCGGTCAGACGCGATTACTTGTACTAGATATTTTGACTACCGCTATCGACAAATTCTTAAGCTTTTTAAAGATAACGCCGGCATTTTTGGAGAGCATTTTGTTACAAATTTCTACTGGAGAGTGGAGTTTCAACAGAGAGGTTCCCCGCATGTACATGGCATGTATTGGCTTAATAATGCTGCCCGGATCAACATTCAAGATCTCCAGACATTCCCTGATGTCATTAGTTTTATTGACAATTATATTTCTACCGATGATTCGATCAGCCACTTAGAAAATTATTTGGGTTTTCAAAAGCAGAACTACAGTCGGTCTTGTACTAGGGAAATAAGAGGACAACAGTTTTGTCGTTTTGGTATACCATATCCACCAATGCCTTCAACGCAAATACTGTTACCTCTTACAGAAACAAGTCAAAATTCAGAAAGACACAAGGAAAACTTTTTCAAAATTTAAAACGTTTTAAATTCAAATATGACTACAGAAGACATTTCTAATTTAAACGATTTTGAACACTTCCTGTCTGATAGTAGAATAAATATGTCTTTTGATGACTATTTGTTAGCCCTTAGGTCAAGTTTAACTAAACCCAAAATTTTACTAAAAAGAAAATTACAGGATCGTTTTATAAACGCTTATAATCCTCTGATTTTGGAACTCCATAGAGCAAATATGGATATCTAATATATGCTGGATGCATATGCTTGCTGTTCATATATAATTAATTATATTAACAAGTCAGAAATATTTATAAATACCTCTCGACCTGAGGAACGTGTTCGAATGGTAAAACCTAGAGTGGAACTTCAGAACCTTCCTTCAGGTTCGACTGAAATATTCGTAGCCGGTATTTTAGACCGTTATGTTCAAAGATCCGATCAGTTAGAAACTCTTTGTTTAGCTGATTTTGCATCTAGGTATAAATATTTTAAATCTAATAGAAGAGCACAAGATAGTGATCATGAAGAAGAAGAGAGGGAAGACGATAATTTACCAGAAAGCGGGGTTCTCATGCCTCTTACCGTCTTTAAGTGAAAAAACGTACCAAACCTTGTATTATTCGGTATAGAAGGTTTAACCCAGATTTGGCCAGAGTTGAGTATTTCCGCGAAATGTTAATGCTTTACTATCCTTGGCGGAATGCACAGCAAGATCTCATTGAAAACGATAATTAGCAGGCTTGCATAACACATCGTATTATAATTGAGGAAAATCAAAGAAAATATGATGTATTTGAGCAAAGAGCACTTGAAAATGTTCTAGAAAGTCTTTATATTGAAATAGACTTGGACGAAGGTGCTCAAAATGAACTGCCTATCGTGGAAAATGAGTTCAGAGTGTTGACACTTCCAGAAATAAACCCAAATATAAATTTTCTGGACTTGCATGGCGAAGATTCAACAGATAATGGCACTGAATCTGATTGCAATATTAGACTTATTAAACTACACCCTTTGATTCCAGTTGAGGAATTATTTTCTTTAGTTCAAAGTCTAAATACTAAGCAAAGAACCTATTTGACACATTTGATGCACCACCTAAAACAAATCTCCCATTTTATGAGTTCATTGGCGGCGGTGCAGGTGTAGGAAAGAGTCGTTTGATATCTGCAATATATCAAGCTCTTAACCTTCGTTACGATTCTACACCTGGATCCAATCTAAGTTCCTTAAAAGTTCTTCTTTGCGCACCTACGGGTAAAACAGCATTCGGAATAGGTGGAATGACCCTTCACTCAATATTTTCTTTACCTGTTAATCAGTTGAAAAGAGAGTTGAGGCCACTTAGCAATGACACAGTTAATTCATTGTATTCCAGACTAATCGATTTAAAATTAATCATAATTGATGAAATATCGATGGTAGGTGCTCGTATGTTTAGCTCTGTTGATGCGAGATTAAAACAAATTTTCAAAAGACAGCCCCTTCGGTGGTATACCGATCATAGTGTTTGGTGATTTGGAGAAACTCTCACCTGTTGGAGATAGGTGGATATTCTCTCCTAATCCCAATGATGCATACAGCACTTTAGTTGGTTCCCCTTTGTGGGAGTTATTTAAATACTTTGAATTAACAGAGATAATGAAACAACGGGAGGATCAGGCCTTTGCAATTGCATTAAATCATATGGCATCTGGTACTATGACAAATGAGGACATATCACTCATTGAAACTCGAGTAGTTAATTTCGAAGAAGTTCCCGATGATGCCATACATTTATTTAGGTCCAATGAAGAGACAAATAATTTCAATGCCCTTAAGCTCAGTCGAATCCCAACAGAAGCTTTCCTTTCAACTGCAAAAGACTCAGTTAAAGGAATTGGTATAAATGAAAATGATAATATTTTGGAAAAAACTAAACTTTTCAAAACTTCTGAAAACCTCCGCCAAATATATGATTACAGTGAACATAAACACGTGTGATGGCTTGGTTAATGGGGCAGTTGGACAACTTATGTAAATTAATTTCCATTGTTCTTTTCCAACAATTCTGTGGATTAAATTTTTGGAACCTTCTGTTGGGTTGATAGCACGATCAAAAAAGCCTCATCCTCTAGAAAGTTCTTGGACACAAATTGAAAAAGTTCTAAAATCTTTTAAATATAAAAGAAATGAACAAATTTCAATTGAAAGAAATCAGTCTCCAGTTGTTCCGGCTGAGGGAATAACTATTCATAAAAGTCAGGGTGCCACATGTAATAAAGTTGTAGTTCATATTCGACCCAGAATGCCTAGAGCTTTAATATATGTCGCTTGTAGTCGAGCTACTTCTGCAGAAGGTCAATTCATCATACGAAATTTTATTCTTCCTAACAAATTTTCTGAATCGGATCCCGTATTTAGGGAACTGAGGGAATTGAACACAAATAAGCTTTGACAACAAGTTTCAATTTTATGATTTCCCGAACATCAGGACATCAAATTTTATTCCATAATGTTCAGAGTCTTCACACTCACATTAATGATATAAAAAGCGACTGTTTGATACTATCTTCAGATATTTTATGTTTTGTAGAAACTTGGAGTTATCCTTGCGAAAGTTTTGATATACCAGGTTTTTACTCCAATTAACGAACTGAGGATAGATAGCACGGAAACAACCAACAGAAATATACGGGGCATTATAATATATGCAAAGCATAGTATTGCTTGCTCTATAGAATCAAAGGCTGTGAAGAAAAATTTATTCAGGCCGCAAAGTTTTAGAAGCGGTTTTGTTTAAATGTTTTAATATTAATATTCTGGTTCTATATAGAAATTCAGCTTTCTCTGTCAGACAATTAATTGTAGAACTTCAGGAAGTCCTTACTTCTAAGTTAGGCAATCAAAATGTGCTAATTGTTGGAGATTTTAACATTTGTTTAATGTCTACAGGGACTGCTATAAGAAATTTACTCCAAGAAAAAAACTTTAGTTCCCTGCTTGGTGTAGAATATTCAACTACACCTGCCGGTACACAAATTGATTGGGCATTTTCAAACATGGATCCTTCCCGTGTAAAAGCAATTACTTTTGAGACAGTACACAGCTATCATGACAGTATTTGTGTCTCTATTTCGAACTAAAGTTTTCAGACTTAGTGCAAAAGTTCTTCATTTTTTTTTCCAAATATAATCGAATTGGAATGGTATAGGAATTTTGACAGTAGATTTTAAGACAATTTAAGGAAAAATATGTAAACAATCTACTAAAGAAAATTTAAATTATACTCATATATAATTTGTTATTATATATGACATTATTGTATAAATATATGATAGAAATTAAATAGTATAAGGAAAAAAGAAATATAATTTGGATATATGTATAAGAATCTCTACAAAAATTTATGTTTAATATTGTAAATATATACAAATTAATATAATATAATTATATCATTTTTAAAGTTGTTAATATGTATTATTTTTAAGCTAAACATGTATAATAATATCGATATAATAAATAAAAAATGTTATTCATTGTCCAAAAACGATTTCTTTTCATACTTCTCAATACAGTTGTAATGTATTCTATATAAAATCAATTATAAGCGTATACAAAAAGCACAAGAACGATTTCTCATAATTTGAGTAAATTTAGTTCACAAATTGCTCTAATTATTTTCACTGTGAGTGAAAAGTAAATAACTAAGGCAACAGTTCCTACTTCTAATTATTAAAATATATAGAGAAGTCTCAAACGAATATACCATTTAACTTTGCGAGAGTATAAAATGTTCGGTTACATCCGAACTTAGCCCTTCCTTACTTGTTTTTAAATATTATTAAAACGTGTCACGAGCTCTTTAAACGACTAATTATATTAAAACACAATAGAATCTACGCAAAAAGAACGAACAAATTCATGAGAAGTAACGGTATTTCCAATTCGAGCTAACTGAACGCAGACTTAATGGTGCCTATGTTTACTTGTTTTTACACTTAAATCCCGTTATCACAAAAATGAAATTAGGAATATAAGTTTTTGTTTTTGCATTTTGAACTTAAGATTATAAAGAAGAAATACATGCAGAAAATTTGAACTGAATTACCTATTTACAAGTACATTGTGTTTTCAATTCACTTAAAAAATGTGTCGGGTGAACGCAGACTTTATGGGCTATGTGTTTATACCGAACGGTGGCATCTAATTTCAATATACTATTTCAATAGCATATTACAATGTATATAGTCCAGTCATTTAAGCTTAAATTAGGTAAGAATCTCGGAATTCAGATACCCAGCTGTAAGTCTGTAAATACTTGTATATTGACACCCTAAAAGTGGTCTCAAAACCTACATATGGTAGGATGTACGCAACTATTAAATTTCAAGGTCAAAGGTCACACAAATCGGTTTTTTGCGCTTTTTTTGTAAATATCTCATTTCCTATGGGTTTTTTGCTATTGGTATTTATTATCAATATTGTAGAATACAAAATTATTGTAGAATAAAAAATTCTCTACAAATTTTGTTTACAAATTTTTTTCATACGATGAACCGTTTTCGAGATAGAGGGCTTAGAGCGCGCGGTCACAGCATCACTTCAGGTCAACCGGTGCCTCCGATCAAAAACGCGCCATATATAGTTGATGAACTATCGATAAATCAATGATTATAAATATTTGTCAATTTTTAATAACTATTATATTATATTTTATCATTTTTTCCTAACCTATCCACTTTTTATTCAGTATTAATTTATTTAACAACACTTACCTGCCCATGAAATTGCAGAATTGTTAATGAAAATATAGGAATTATATTTGAATTTAAATCTTATTAATATTAATAACTTCTTACATGATAAAAAAAAAATATAAAAAATATATTAAAAAATATCATTCAATGCATTTATTTTTATTAAAAGTAAAAAAATGGAATTAAGGGTACAAAAACTACAATTTACACGTACACATGTATCATAATGTTAAAATATACTTCTTTTTGGCTTTGGAGTGGTGTAATCATCTGATGACGCAACTCGCGCTCTGTTACCATGTTTGCTGAGGAGGGTTATAATATGATGGGTTATGTATTTTTGGGTATTGCTATGGTCACATAAAAAGGTTTGGTCTTTGTAGGTATTTTTGTGGTATTGAGAGCGATTATTTGGGCCTATATATAATATTTATTGAGCCGGTGGCAGATTAGCCAACTCCGGGTGAAATTGATGCGGTTATGTATAAATCCTTGGTGGTAGTGATAGTCTTTAAATCCATTTTGATGGTTAGCATGGTTGCTTCTGAATTTTTGATTTTCTAATTTCAGACATAAATTAAGTCCTTCTGTCTCTTGGTTCTTTCATACCCAACAATCGTGGAAGATTACAATTGAGTCCACGACCCCAATGTGTCAAGGGCTTTTATTCTATAGGATTCAGTAAGTAGTCGGACGGGCTTCTGGCTAACGTCTATGCAACCAATTTTTTTTAGTATTAAGGATAAGTGAGAGTCGATTTTATGGTAGAAGTCTTAGATTGAGAGGGGTTTTGTAGGAATCTAACCCTATATCCGCGTTGCCAACTATCTTGTTCTTTATGACGTTTAGGTAGGTAAAGTGGCTGTCTTTCGAACCACCTAGGCCTTTAGGAGGCCCATTGTGATACCACCGGGACTGTGGTCCCCCCATTCTATTGGCTCCTCTCTGAACCTCCCCGTACTTCTGATGAACTTCATCAGTGAGACAAGTTTTATCCGTGCAACCTCCGAGACGTCGTCAAGAAACCCACGACCGATGGCTGCGATTCTTTTCCTATATAATGCTGCACAATCGCATAGAAGATGTTTAATGGTCTCCTCCTCTTCTACTTCCTGACAGCTTCTATAATAGTCGTTATATGGCCTACCAAGTATACTTGCACGTCTGCCTATTAGACAGTGGGCTGTTAGTACTCCTACTAGAGTTCTTATATCATTCCGCTTGAATTCTAACAGTCGGCATGTGTGGCTCATATTCCATTTATGCCACGTTTGCCTGCTAGTTGAAAAAGTCAGGGACTGATTCTGACACTCGGCTATGTTAATGACATGTTTGTAGATTAAGTATCTACAAGTAGCCAGAGGCATATATTATATATGTCCTCCTTACCAAGATCTAGTTATAGGGTGGTGCCTTTTCTGGCTAGTTCATCTGATACACAGTTCCCGGGGATGTCACTGTGTCCCGAGACCCATTGCAGGCTTACCGTGAAATAGGATGTCAGATCCGTTAGAAGATCATGGCATTATTTCATTGTCTTCGACGAAACCCTATGAGACATTAGAGATTTCAAAGCCACCTGGCTGTCTGTATATATAAATATATTTCTTATTGTGATCACACTTCTTGTCAGTGCAAGAAGGCTTTCTTTAATTGAGGTGATCTCCGCTTGGAAAACACTGCAGTGGTCTGGTAACCGGAAGGTGATTTTGGTATCTAGTTTAGCTGAAAAGACCGCCGCCTAGTCGGTTATCCAGTTTGGAACCATCCGTTAAGAAGCTTATCAATGCTTTCTTGTTCACTACGCCCCTTTCCCGCTCTCTCTGGAGGGGAAGGCAATATTGAGATGGCGGCGTGATTTCTGGAGTACTGTGTTTCTTAGTGAACAGTATTAGATCTGTCTTGCTATAATTTATATTCAGTCCGCATGATACGGCCCATCGATTAATATCGTTTAATATTGTCTGCATAAGGCTAGCGAGGGTATTCGGGAATTGGTCTCTAACCGAAACTGCCACATCATCAGCGTAGGCCACAACATAAACCCCCCTCTTTTCTAGATCCACACGCATTTTATTCATTGTCAGGATCCAGAGAAGTGGGAATAACACGCCTCCTTGGGGTGTACCCCTTCGGACAGATCCCTCCCGCTCCCAGCGCCGAAATAATTGACCTGCCCAAAAGCATATGTTCAATTAATTTCCGGAGAGGCTCAGAGATGTCCAGATCTTTAAGCGCGCTCAATATGGCCTTCGGTTGGATGTTATTGAAAGCACCTTCTATGTCTAGAAAGGCTATGAGGGAGCTTAATGCTGCTTCTGTGGATTCCCCTTAGATACGCATGCTGCGAAACTGCCATTTTTCCTGGGTTTAGTTTGCCTTTCAAATGCATTTCTATTAGTCTCTCCAGCGTTTTGACCAGAAATGATGAAAGACTAATTGGCCAAAATCCTTTGGATTAATGTGTGAGCTTTTGCCAGCCTTTGGTATATATATCACCTTGACTTCCCTCCATATCGAGGGAATATAGTTTAATTGCAGTGCCCCTTTAAGCATGGTTGTTAACAAGCTTATTGTATAGCTCATGGACTGCTGTAACTGGGCCGGGAATAATCCATCTGGTCTCGGCGATTTATAAGGCTTGAAGCTGCCTATCGCCTAATAAACATTACTATCTGACACTATGTCTAGCGGAGAGGACTCTTGGCCCACTTCACTCCTCAATATATGCTCCCTTATGTGGTTCTCTAAACTGTCTGGAAAGTGAGTATCCATTAGTAGGCCTAGAGTTTCTTCACGGGATACCGTTCAGCTGTGGTCTGGCTTCTGAAAGTATCCGATGCTATGTTTCGACTGTGTCATTATTTTTCTAAGTCGAGACGCTTCTGCCGTATTCTCGATATCATTACAAAAAGATTTCCACGAATTTCTTTACCTCCTATTTATATGACCGTAGGAGGTTATAAAAGTAATCCCACTCTTTTTCTCTGTGGGATAATTTGGCAAAATTGAATTGCTTCCTGCAATCTTTCTGCATCTTCTTAAGTATGGGAGACCACCAAGGTGGCCTAATTCTTCCCCTGCTGTTGGTTAATGGACAAGCCACATCTAGAATCTGTGAACTGTTTAACGAGGATGTCTAGGTCCTCTTTGTTCTCTGGCTGAAATGGTGGAATCATAGGAATACGCTTTTTTAGCTCCTGCATGTGCATCTGCCAGTTGGTTTAGGTGCAAGTAAATACTTGAATTGTTTTGTTGTTGAGATATTTTGGGTGTTTAAACACAACGGTAAGCAGTTAGAGGCAATCAAGAGTTCGCTATATATTTGTATATATATTTTTTACCAAACTGTTTTATCTGTTAGGGGTATTTCGATTTTTACCAGAACATAAACCGAATATCGAAACAGTTTAGTAAATGTTATTTTTTTCTTGTTATTAAAACGGATTTATGCTATAATAAAAACGTAAATGCAAAAATTGTTTAAACATACATATAAGAAGATAAACAAAATACTAAAAAGACTAAAGGTTATATATGTATCTATGTATGTGTCACAATACCGCACAAAAGGTACTTGTTTTTGTTTCTTGTTAAATTTGTAACTCCATAGTGCTAATCACTTTTATTATCATATTATAATATTATGTTAAAATATGCAATCTGATATTTTCTCTTTTTTGGTTCATACAGATGATGACGATGAAAATATTACAGCAGACAGCCCCGACAGCGACTCGGAAAATAAATCAGAGAGAGATGACAGTGACTCAAGCCAAAGCAAAAACGAAAATGATTAAATAACATTGTCATTCATATTATAATTTTCATAATTTTCTTATAATAAATATATTTTACTAAGTAACTAGTTAATTTATATTGAGCGAATTGATTATTCAAATATTGGAATATATATAAAATTATTTGATTACATATGAATAAATTTAAAAAATATTGATACGGAATATTTGATTCACCTTAACACTCATATTGGAGTGCTATGCCGAATAATTAAAGAGACGACATTTCCTCCCACATGAAAATTTGTGAGCTGATTTTAAATATATTTCTGTGATAAATAAAAAAAATCAGCTCGCAGTAAGTCGAGGGTCCTAGTCAGCTGGTGCCTTTAAATAGTCAGTAAATGCTTCTGGCTAACTTCTACGTAACGACCTTCAAAGTATCAGTTGACGGCTTTTAAACCGTCCCACGTCTACAAATTTTAAAAAATCAGTCCATAACTAGACAAACCCTGCTATACCGAATATGTAGATTCAGTGGCGATGGCTGACTTTTTACTGAAAATATCGGCCAATCTGTGAGTGAATCGTTTTTTGATAACAGTATGCTCTTATGTCAAAATTAAGTAAAATCGGGTCTTCTCCTGGCCCCCATATACCTAATTTAATTATTTTCTAACTTCCGGTTAATATATGTGATATGTTATTGAAACTCAGAGAGCGCCTTTCTAATGTTCTCAAAATGAATAAAGATGGGTGAAATTTTCTCTTAGCGCCTATATACTTAATATAAGATTTTCAAACTTTCAGTTGGCCTTATACCATATATATCAGTCAATATGTAAGGTATCTTCACAAAATGTAAAATATTATATATACGGTAGTTTAATGCAAAAATGTGTGAAATCGGTCAACAAATTACTTCAGCTCCTATATAAAACATATAATAAATTTCGGTATTTTATCAGAACGTACGAGTACGAAATGTTCTTAGAATTATGTATCCGTTACTAGAAAGTCTCACCGTAGACGAAAAACTAATGAACTGGAATGCTTGGGAGAGAATAAAGAAAACTCTGCTTCTTATTGCCAGATCTCGATGAATTTCTGCCAGTAAATTAAGGAAAATTTTTTAAAAATAATATTCTGTAAAATAATTTATTTGCAGCGTTTCGTCTATTTTACATTAAAATAATGTATTACTACTTTCAATAGATTGAATTTGATATTTATTTTGTTGTTGCCAGAGGTTGTCAATTTTTAATGGAAATTACTACTTATTTGATTCACTCTTTCTCTCCAGGGTATTTTTTTTAACATTTATACTAACTTATGAGAAGTAAGGGTTCAAGATTGATAGAGTACTAGATTCCGATACTCTAAGAGCTGTCAAACTAGACGAATAGAGCAAACAAATAAAGCTATGAGCGAGTTAAGGAACGTTTCATTAAACAGAAATGACCAAAACATCTCTTGTTTATGCTGAACCACACATAAACAAATAGTGATAAGAAATCCCAACATCTGCTGCACACATGGTGTGAAATAGAAATGGTATCACACATAACGAGTGTTATCTCCTACACGCTATCCTCTCGGGACCGTTTATAACGACAAACAATCGACCGTAGATAGTGTGTCTATCTTCAAATAGCATAGCAGACAGCAAATAGAAACTAGTACCATAAAGTATTATAGTATAAATAACACTAAAATATATATATGTCATCAGTCTTAGTTTTTGTGTGAATAAAAGAACTTGCCCTGACGGTGCAGAAAACACAACAACATGATTCAATTATAATTAACTGGGGGCTCAACCGGGATAGCAAATTTTACTTGCTATCAAAAAAAGGCCAGGAGACATCCTTGAAAGGACAGGAACTCTGCGATCCTAAAGAAGGATAAAACTAAAATACCACGGGAAGTAGGACTTCCAGTACAGAGTGCTTGAAAAAGTAGCATACGATTCAAAGCAGATCCTGAAAAAGCGGACAGTGCCGAATCCAACAAGAACGAAACAACAGTAATCTAAGGAAGAAGATTACATGTTTAAACCTCGATCAAACAGAAAGAAAGCTGCCTTTGACGACAACAAAAAATTAAATACATTCCGATTGAAAGCAAAAGCTATTAAGATGACTGAAGCAGCAACACTCAAAGCACACATTGATGTCCTTACGGCTCAACTCAATTCGTTAAAAACCGACTTCGATGCATTAAGGACACAATCACAGGTTTCGATGAACACGGTACCAACCATGCCTGCTCTAAAACCACAAATCACACAGGCTAGCCAAATAAATACAGAAATTTTTAGATGCCTACCAACATTTGACGGAGTAGAGGGCGAATATAACCCTTGGCGCACCCAGGTGTGGACACAGATGGAGAATATAAAAGAATTTGTATACAGCCCTGAGTATTACAATTGTGTATGCATAATCAGAGCAAAAATAATAGAAGCCGCTTCTAAAGTTCTATCAGTTAACGGAACTCAACTTAATTTCTATGCTATAATCAACCGCTTAGATTATACCTACTCGGATAAACGACCACTGCATGTTCTGAAAGAAATAATGATGAAGAAAAAGCAAGGAAGTAAAACTCTCAACGAATTCCACGACGAAATACATCAGGCCTTAACATTGATTCAACAAAAAATAGAAGCAATGGAAGAAAATATGCGAGCTGGAAGATTATCAGACGTGAGTGATGACGCCATCCGCACATTTATTATGGGACTCTGGAGCAACTACACCAGAGGTATACTTTATTCAAATAAACCAAAGAGCCTCGGTGAAGCATATGCGATTGCTTGCACCATCTACCATGACAATCAGGATCTACACTTCGAGAGCACTGTTCCACGTCGACATGATTCGAGATATGAAGGTCAGACCACCTTTCATCACCAAAGGAATGATCGTCAACTGAGACCAGCATATCGCGTTAATACTCAACGGCAACCAACGTATGAAGAGCGAAAGAATTTCGGTAGCTACATCCAGCGAAATGGCCAACAGCAACCAAAACCTATACCTATGGAAGTGGACTTTTCACACCAATACGTGAAGCAAACGCATCAACACTCAACAAGAAATCCGCCTCACCAACAAAATCCATTTAAAAGGGAGAGAAACGTATCATCCCAAAACTTTAACCACAATAAACTACAGCGTATCAACCAAACCAAACAAGCTGACATTGAATCTGTGAACATCTCCAACTACGAGGAAAACTTTTTAGGCGAATAAACGGGTTGCCATGCATCCAGACGAAATGCGGACTAACAGGCACACCCGTGACTTTACTGGTGGACACTGGATCCACAAATAACTACATTAATAAGAACTGCAACATAGGTAAGTCAGTATCAATAAAACCATTTAGAACAAAAACTCTACATGGCTATTCGGTTATAGATTCAAAAAAAGTGATCACAATGTACGGGCATTACTTAGTATTCTTTGAAATAGGCGAATTAAATGAATTCGACATGATCTTAGGTGAACAAGGCCTCAGATTAATTAAGGGAGAGATTAACCTCTTTGATTATAGTCTAAAGTACTAGAAGAAAGTAGCAGGAAAAAAGGAACCTTTCATTAATTATACTGTAGATAATGCCAAGTATGAGGAGAAAATTACGGAAGTAATGAAAGCAAATGAAAATATTAGTGACACCCTACCCTTCACAACCACTATCCAAGCTACGATTAGGACGCAAACAGAAGATCCCATTTGGACAAAGCAATACCCTTACCCCGTGGCAGACCATGATTTTGTCAATAAAGAAATAGATAGGCTTTTAGAAAATGGAATAATTCAGCCGAGTAAAAGTCCGTACAATTCCCCTATTTGGACTGTTCCAAAGAAAGGATTAGACGACAATAGTAGACCTAAACGGAGAATGGTGGTCGACTACCAAAAACTTAACGCACATACTACAAACGACCGCTACCCTATACCTGATATTAATATGACAGTTCAAAATTTAGGTAAAGCTAAAGTTTTCTCGACCATTGATTTAGAATCAGGATTCCATCAAATTTTAATAAAGGAATCCGATCGCGAAAAAACCGCATTTGCAGTGAATGGCGCAAAGTATGAGTTTGTTAGGATGCCGTTTGGACTTAAGAACGCACCCTCAATCTTTCAACGATACGTAGACGACATTTTGCGACAATATATCGGTAAATTTGCTTACGTTTATATAGACGATGTTTTAATATTTTCTTCTACGCCTGAAGAACACATAGAACATATTCGAACTATAGTCAATGCACTGCATGAAGCTAATATGAAAATTTCGGACGAAAAGTCGCATTTTTTCCAAGACTCCGTTGAGTACCTTGGCCACATAATTAAACATAACCGAGTAACGGTTGATCCAAGAAAGATTCAAGCTATAAAAGAGTACTCAATGCCAAAAACCTTAAAAGAACTCAGATCATTTTTAGGATTGGCTAGTTACTATAGGAAATTTGTAAAAAACTTCGCACAAATCACTAAACCACAGTGCGCGAGTAGAAGTAAAGCTCGATGAAGCGGCAATTACCGCCATAGAAAAAATAAAAGATGCTCTGCAGGAACAGGTAGAACTTTATCAGCCTGACTTCACCAAACTATTTGAACTAACTACCGATGCCAGTAACCAAGCAATTGGAACAGTTTTCTCCCAATTTCGTCAACCTTTTGGTTTTATTTCTCGAACGTTAACCGACACTGAAAAAAGTTACAGCACAAACGAAAAAGAACTTCTTGCAATCGTATGGGCGCTACAGAAGCTCCGCAATTTATACGGCATCACTGATTTAACCATTTATACTGACCACCAATCACTCATTCATTCTATTTCGGAAAAAAATCCGAATACTAAACTCAAATGATGGAAGAACTATATTGAGGAATTTAGTCCCAAACTTGTCTACAAACCTGGTCACCAAAATGTAGTAGGTGACGCACTCTCCCGTCAACAAATAAACAATACAACAGATTGTTCTCAACATTCAGCACAGAGTTCTCCAACTGACCAAATAAAAAGGGTGAAACAACCTTTGAACTCATTCAAAAATCAAATAATACCTATTCTAGACCACACAAAAGAGACAATTGACTCCAAAACCACATTTCCAGGTAGGACGCGTCACACATTTTATTACAAAAATAAGCAAGATTTTTGAACAAAACTACAACAAGTAGCTAAAGCCAATGTAACTAACGCGCTAAGAATAGATGAAGAGTTAATATTCCACTTTAAGGATGACATTCTTTCCCACTTCCCCAATTGTACCTTTGTGATAGCACCAAACTTGCTAATTGACATTACCGACCAACACGAACTAGAACGAATTAGAATTAGCAGGAAAAACTCACAGATGTGCACACCGAAATTATAAAAACAATGTGCAAGAAATATTGCTTAACTACTTTTGGCCTAACATCAAAGAAATGTGCAAGAAAGAAGCGATACACTGTCAAATTTGTTTGACAAACAAATACGAACGACAACGAAACAGACAACCTATTGGAAAAACACCAATACCAACAAAAACTGGAGAATATATACAGAGGGACATATTTCACATGAATAATTGTATGTATATAAGCTCTACCGACAAATATTCGAAGTACTGCTATCTCCGAAAAGTTCATACCAAAGCAAACTGTCACGAACATATAGAAGAAATACTTACACAAGTGTATCCAAATGCAAAACATTTAATGACTGATAACGAAAATGTATTTATCAACAACAAAGGCCATTTATACTCGACTACATATACAACATACTGCCACACCATTAAATCCCTCGACAACTAACGCTCAAGTAGAACGGTTGCACAGTACGTTGATTGAAATCAGTACGAGTTTAGCTAGTGAAAATAATACGACTCCAGGTGAAGAACTTTTTAACGCCATCCGACAGTATAATTCTACAATCCACTCGTCTACAGGACTCAAACCTGAAGTAGTTTTCTTTAATCGCGAAAAGTATCCAGAGATTAAAGAAATCCTTCAGAACAATCAGGAGAAGCTATTGCTATACCACAACAAAGGACGGAAAAACATCACGTATAAACCAGGAGATATCATATATTCCAGAACAGATCGGAGGAATAAAATTGGTAAACGATATAATCAGCACAAAGTTAAAGAAGATCGCGGGGACACGATCCTTACAGCGAGAGGGAAAATTATTCATAAAGATAGCATCCGCAAACAAGCCACACAATGAAATCCGGCACGGTATTAATTAATCTATTTTCATCATTTGTTGTATCCCATTCCGATCTAATCACTGATCTTAAATTCAAGAAGTATGTCTTAACAGAGACCGATCCGGTCTACCTATTTGAAAATACGACTTATCTGTACCACGTAGCAAACTTGTCAATTATCCTAGGTCCATACGAGAATATCATGAAATCCAAATACGTTGCAGAAGAGAACAAAGAAGATATAATTCTTATTAATAAAATAGAGACACTTAAGGCACAGCTTATACCTTCTAATCGTAGACTCCAACTCATTAAACTTTTTAGGTTCTATTCTCAAGTTTGTCACCGGTACTCCTGACCATTACGACCTTATAGAGATCAAGACAGGACTCAATCAGTTGATAGAAAACAATAATCAACAACGCAAAATTAACAGTCAATTTGAAAAAATACTAGAAACTCTAGACCCAAAGTCAATTACTGAAGAATTAATTATTACAGAAGTTTACAAGGAATTAGAAACAATCACGAATACCATTAATTTTGCAAAAACAGGAAACTTTTATTCTGGTACTCTAAACCTCAAAGACATTCAAGAAGTCTCCATAGAAGATTTTAACATACCCATGATTAATATTTTAGAATATTCTGATATTCATGTATGCATGTACAAAGATGCTATAATTACAATATACAAATATATATAAATAACCACTGTAAATTATATAACTTAATACCTTTAGCATACAAACACGGCAAAGTCCGATTGGACTCTCAAGTTGCAAAATGTGAAGCGAATTTCAAAAGAACTTCCAAATGTAAAAATTATCTGGGATTAAATATTTGTAAACAGGAGTCTCCGGACAACTGTACCATCCCATTGCTTGAAAATAAAAAGGCAAAATGTAATGTTATTCAAGAAAATAATAGACCACTTATTGTATTAGAGCACGGAAATATAATTATGATGGAGAACATTTGTAGAACGGACAACGTGTTAATGGTCCAAACCTGTTACAATTTAATCATAGTACTAATTTAGATAATAAGGTATATTTCAATCACGATCAGGAAATTAAAGATGTAATTCACCCCACCAAGGTGAACAATTGGAAGTTCTGAAAATATTAACCTCGAATTCAGATTATACATTTTCAAATATTCAAAAAATGTATAAATACATGATTCCTATTGAAGAACAACCAGAAAAGTTCATATTGCACCTAATACTTATTGTAATATCTTTAGCTTTATTAATCTATGTATGCTGCTGTAAAATTATGTGAATGCTATCGAGCACACCTAGAAGATAAAAAAGAACGATTATTCCGCCAAACATACGAGATCGAACTTCGTCAACTCCAAGCCCAGATGACTTGAAATGAGGACATTTCATCTTAACACAGGGGAGAGTTAAGGAACGTTTCATTAAACAGAAATGACCAAAACATCTCTTGTTTATGCTGAACTACACATAAACAAATAGTGATAAGAAATCCCAACATCTGCTGCACACATGGTGTGAAATAGAAATGGTATCAAACATAACGAGTGTTATCTCCTACACGCTATCCTCTCGGGACCGTTTTTAACGACAAACAATCGACCGTAGATAGTGTGTCTATCTTCAAATAGCATAGCAGACAGCAAATAGAAACTAGTACCATAAAGTAGTATAAATAACACTAAAATATATATATGTCATCAGTCTTAGTTTTTGTGTGAATAAAAGAACTTGCCCTGACGGTGCAGAAAACACAACAACATGATTCAATTATAATTAACTAGCGCATTAATGACGTCAAGAAGTGATTTACTATTTTATCAAGCGCATTATTCAACTTGCGACTGGACAAAATTGTCGTAATCTCTAATCAGTTGACTTAACAAGCTTCCAAACATTTTCAAAGCAGTTCCAAAGGATTAGCAATGTTATTCGATCAGCTCTCTTACGATTAAAAGTAGGGGTAATGTCTAAAATATTATAAATAAAATATGGCTTTCTTAATTCAAATTATTCACTTAATTATAAATAATAGTTCAAACTTATTGAGAAAGAGATAGAAAATATACAGGTGATCATCATAGACGTAACTATAACCTGCTGATTACTAACTTGTTGGGAGCTCCTATCTGGGCTCAACTTACTCACATTTTATTTTGCTTGCAGCATTAACTTTTTAGTGTGCCAATGTGAACAAATGTTGCTTTTTTTTTAACTAGCTGGAAAAGTTAGCATTTTTCTAAAAAACTTGAATAGTTTATAATAGCGTTTTTGTCATTAAATGATAACAATAAATTGCATTATTCTTGCTTTTCTTGAAGTTTCTCTTCATTGACACTGAAATAGTTTATTTATAGTTTAAAATATCTTTTAAAAGATAAAAATACTGATGAGCTTTCGATCTGAAATTTTGCACACGTTCTTTTCTCTCCAAGAAGCTGCACATTTGTCGGAACCGCCGATATCGCCACTATATCATGTAGCTGCTATACAAACTAAACGATCAGAATCAAGCGCTTGTATGAACAACTTTTTCATTTGACGAGATATCTTTACGAAATTTGGCATGGATTATTGTCTAAGACAACGGTGTATTCTTCGAAGAATTCTTTAAATCGAATACTAAAGCATATAGCTGCCATATAAATTGACCGATAAAAATCAAGTTCTTGTAAGGAATTTTTTGTATTGTAAAGGGTATTATATTGTATCATATATTGGTTCGTGACGTTATAAAAGACCACAATACTTTGTTTACAATTAGAATGTACACGTACAAGTACAACAACGGTAGCGATTAAAAAATATCAACAATTTTATAAAATATACACTACACACACACCTTTAGTTAAAACGCGAGCGCTTAATCACAAAACCGCAAAATATACACTTGCGGTCACGCATATATATATGTGTGTGTATGTACATATATATTTTCCTTTCACCATTTTTTCTTTCCCCGGGGATCCTATCCCAGTCTTATGTATGGTTTTCTTGCACCAAAGTGGGGTAGGATCCCCATTTTACTACTACTGATTTGAACGTGTTTCACCGCATTTTACATCGAGGGCAGAAAACGTATTTTATAGAGATATTCGGAGGGTTACGATTAGAGGATTTCACTTCTAAAAATTTTAAGCAGATTTTACCAGAGTTTGACCCCTGCGGACTCGAAAATAACAGAATTGAGAATTTTGAATGTTAAATGTTAAATATTAAATGAGAACAATAATGCTATTTTCAATGTTAAGAAATGTACGCTTACATATTCGTTTATTTACAATGCGTAAACGACTTTGCATATAATTTAAAGATACTCTGTATATATTATATTATATTTGGTATCTAATCATATATATAAGTATACCTATATGAACAAATTTACCTATTTCATGATGAATGATGTTTGTATTATTATCTAAATATTTACTTAATATAGGTTTTATAAATAATATATTTACTATACTTGTATATTTATTTATTTGCTTATCCATATATAATGATGTGTGCATGAAAATAAATATAAAAGAACGCATAATGTTTGTAAATTTGTCTACATGCAACATATGCATGTAAATATAATATTTACACTTTTTGTTTCATGCGAAATCTCCGTTATCACGAACAAGCAGTGGCAGATGCAGATTTTCTTCCTGAATAATTTGCTTCCAACATTCTTCTGAATTTGAATTAGAATTATTTTCCGCGCTGTGATTTTATGATAGTAGGGGACTCTGTGAATCGTTCTATTAACTATATAATTTTTTCTTCAATATTTTATTATTACCAAACTATCATTTATGCACCCCGTGTATCCGTCGATCGAGCCTTGGAAAAATATTTTAGAATTGCCAAATATTTTAAATCGACAAGAGCTATGTTGCCACTTTTGTCACTTTTTTTCGGTGTTTTATGGGTTTGCGGGATTGACACTTTTTCTATGTAGTTTTGAGTATACATTATTTGTTCGGCAATGTCATACGCACGTATGCATGCTCTATACATGCAGAGCGCGCACGCAAGCTTCACGCGTCATGCAACACACAGACGAAAAAATGTTAAACGATGTAATAAAAGTTTCACTTTAATAAACAAATTAATTTCGTTGTGTACAAAAAAACCAAGGTTTTATTAATTATGTTCTAATGCAAAATACTTACATATGAGAATAACTATTTTGCATTTTGAGCTTTTGTGATGCTACCGCTTCCTAAATGGACTTCGGTCGGAATGTGAGAATTATTTGCAAGAATTGTCCAAAATTTTTTTTTATGCACTTGCAATATGTTGCCTCAGAGTATAATAGTTTTGTTTATCTAACGGTTGTTTGTACCACTTGAAACTAATCGAGATATATATGGAGTTATGTACATATATATAAATGATCAGGATGACGAGACCGGGAGGGGCATCCAAAAAATTTTAAAATGTGGGGGTGACGCGCCGCCTCATAAGTTTAGTGTACATATTTTCTAACCCACTCAAGATATAATAACCAAATTCCCTCAGGGAAAATCTTCTTGGCAACCCTAACCACCTTGTGAAAATGGATGAATTCAGATTATAACACCGCCCACTCCCCACATAACGGTTTTGTTAAAAGCTACTAAAAGTACGATAAATCTTAAATTTTACCCCGGGATGGTATAAAACCCATTTATAGAAGCCACTGTCAAATTTAGATGGTGGGTGTGGCACCGCATCATAAATTCTATATGATTCTTTCACTTTTCAATATACAAGGTGCAATTCAAAAGTTTCAGGACTTTAATTAAAAAACGAATATTATTTGTTTTTTTTTTTGAAAAATTTATTGGTCGCCTTCAAAATAGTCTCCTTCCGCCTGAATACAACGTTTTGCACGTTCAAGAATTTTATCGAATGACTATTTTAGGTCATTTGTTGGTATAGCGTTGAGGATGGCGGTCGTCGCCTTTTGGATGGCATCAACGTCAGCATAGCGGTTTCCTTTCATGGCCAAATGTAGTTTTCCGAACAAATAAAAATCGCAGGGTGCCATATCAGGCGAATAGGGTGAATGGTTAATGGTATAAATGCGATTTTTGGTCAAATTGAATGTTGAATTCTGAGGTCTTTTTCGTGTTGTTTCAAAGTGTGCGGGACAAATCGAGCACAAACCTTTCTGAGGCCCAAATTTTCTGTCAAAATACGATAAATCGACGCTGCGGATATTGATAATTCCGATCCCATATATTTAAGCGATGATTTCGGCTCTTTTTTAATGAATTCACGCACAATTTCCGTATTTTTTTCGTTCACAACATCTTTTGGCCGGCCCGAACGTTCGTCGTCTTCCAAGTCCTCCCGTCCCTCTTGAAAACGTTTAAACCACTCGTGAATACGACTACGGGATAGACAATCATCGCCATAAACTTGTTTTATCATTTGATGACTTTTGGTAAAAGTTTTACCAAGTTTAAAACAAAACTTAATGTTGGCTCTTTGTTCGATGCTCATTTTCCGACCGACACTACAAATGTAATGCGCAAATATCGAAAAAGAGAAAAATTTAAGCGAAGTTGTAACAGCGATAAATACAAAGGGCCGAGTAATGATGCTATGTATGGTCAGCTATTAGACTAACTTTATTGGCAAAACTCTTCTCCTTAAATAATATTCTAAGCAATATTAATACCGTTAAATACATAGTTTCGTTTTGTATCAATGCATATATTATATATATAAGTATGTAAGTTATATACTTTTAACAGTTCATAAAAGCAGAATAACCCAAGTACATATTTTACGCTATTGCTCCTTCGTATATAATATATTATTGTTATTAAGAAAAAGAGAAATATAAACAAATAGGGAAGGGCTAAGTTAGGATGTAACCGAACATTTTATACTCTCGCAAAGTAAAGTGGTATACTTGTTTGATATACCTATATATATAATATTTTATTAACTAGAAGTAGAAATTGTTGCCTCAGTTATTATCTTTCACAGTGTGGTTAATTAAAGCAATTTGTAAACTAAATTTACACAAATCGTGAGAAATCGTTGTATAGGCTTATAATTGATTTTATATAGAATGCATTACGACTGTATTGAGAAGTATGAAAAGAAATCGTTTTTGGACAATGAATCACATTTTTTATTTATTATATCGATATTGTTATACATGTTTCGTTTAAAAATAAAAAATATTAACAGTTTTAAAAATTATATTATTATATTAATTTGTATATAATATTTACAATATTAAACATAAATTTTTATAGAGATCCTTATACATATATCTATAATATATTTCTTTTCTCCTTATACTATTTAATTTCTCTCATATATTTATATAATATAATAATGTCTTATATAATAACAAATTATACATATAATATAAATTTTCTTAATTAGATTAGTTACATTTTTTTTTTAATTGTCTTAAAAACTACTAATTCGATTATATATGAAAAAAAAATGAAGAACTATTGCATTAAGTCTGAAAACTTTAGTTCGTAATAGAGACACAAATACTATCATGATAGCTGTGTACTGTCTCAAAAGTAATTGCATTAACATGGGAAGGATCCATGTTTGCCCAATCAATTTGTGTACTGGCAGGTGTAGTTGAATATTCTACACTAAGCAGGGAACTAAAGTTTTTTTCTTGGAGCAGATTTCTTATTGTAGTCCCTATAGACATTAAACAAGAAGTAAGGACTTCCTGAAGTTCTACAATTAAATGTCTAACCGAGAAAGCTGAATTTCTATACAGAACCAGAATATCAATATTGAAACATTTAAACAAAACCGCTTCTAAAAATTTTCTTTACAGCCTTTGATTCTATAGAGCTGGCAATACTAAGCTTTGCATATATTATAATGCCCCGTTTATTTCTGTTGGTTGTTTCCGTGCTATCTATCCTCAGCTCGATAATTGGAGTAAATCGTGGTATATCAAAACTTTCGCAAGGATAACTCCAAGTTTCTACAAAACATAAAATATCTGAAGATAGCATCAAACATTTGCTTTTTATATCATTAATGTGATCGTGAAGACTCTGAACATTATGGAATAAAATTTGATGTCCTGATGTTCGGGAAATCATAAAATTGAAACTTGTTGTCAAAGCTTTATTTGTGTTCAATTCCCTCAGTTCCCTAAATACAGGATCCGATTCAGAAAATTTGTTAGGAGGAATAAAATTTGCTATGATGAATAGACCTTCTGCAGAAGTAGCTCGACTACAAGCGACATATATTGAAACTCTAGGCATTCTGGGTCGAGTATGAACTACAACTTTTTTATATGTGGCACCCTCACTTTTATGAATAGTTATTCCCTCAGCCGGAACAACTGGAAACTGATTTCTTTCAATTGAAATTTGTTCATTGCTTTTATATTGAAAAGATTTTATTACTTTTTCAATTTGTGTCCAAGAACTTTCTAGAGGATGAGGCTTTTTTGATCGTGCTATTAAACCAACAGAATGTTCCATAAATTTAATCCACAGAATTGTTGGAAAGCAACATTAGAAATATGTTGTCCAGCTGCCCCATTAACCAAGCCATTACACGTGTTAATATTCACTGTAATCATATATTTGGCGGAGGTTTTTAGTGTCAATTCATAGGACAGTCCCTGCGTTTCAGAAGTTTTGAAAAGTTTAACTCTTTCCAAAATATTATCATTTTCACTTATACCAATTCCTTTAACTGAGTCTTTTGCATTTGAAAGGATAGCTTCTGTTGGGATTCGACTGAGCTTAAGGGCATTGAAATTATTTGTCTCTTCATTGGACCTAAATAAATGTATGGCATCATCGGGAACTTCTTCGAAATTAACTACTCGAGTTTCAATGAGTGATATGTCCTCATTTGTCATAGTATCAGATGCCATATGGTTTAATGCAACTGCAAAGGCCTGATCCTAACGTTGTCTCATTATTTCTGTCAATTCGAAGTATTTAAATAACTCCCACAAAGGAGAACCAACTAAAGTGCTGTATGCATCATTGGGACTAGGAGAGAATATCCACCTATCTCCAACAGGTGAGAGTTGCTTCAAATTACCAAACACTATGATCGGTATACCACCGAAGGGGCTGTCTGTTTTGAAAATTTGTTTTGATCTCGCATCAAAAGAGCTAAACATACGAGCACCTACCATCGATATTTCATCAATTATGATTAATTTTAAATCGATTAGTCTGGAATACAATGAATTAACTGTGTCATTGCTAAGTGGCCTCAACTCTCTTTTCAACTGATTAACAGGTATAGAAAATATTGAGGGAAGGGTCATTCCACCTATTCCGAATGCTGTTTTATCCGTAGGTGCGCAAAGAAGAACTTTTAAGGAATTTAGATTGGATCCAGGTGTAGAATCGTAACGAAGGTTAAGAGCTTGATATATTGCAGATATCAAACGACTCTTTCCTACACCTGCACCGCCGCCAATGAGCTCATAAAATGGGAGATTTGTTTTAGGTGGTGCATCAAATGTGTCAAATAGATTCTTTGCTTAGAATTTAGACTTTGAACTAAAGAAAATAATTCCTCAACTGGAATTAAAGGGGGTAGTTTAAAAAGTCTAATATTGCAATCAGATTCAGTGCCATTATCTGTTGAATTTTCACCATGCAAGTCCAGCAAGTTTATATTTGGGTTTATTTCTGGAAGTGCCAACACTCTGAACTCATTTTCCACAATAAGTAGTTCATTTTGAGCACCTACCTCTAAGTGTATATTATTATAAAGACTTTCTAGAACATTTTCAAGTTCTCTTTGCTCAAAAATTGCATATTTTCTTTGATTTTCCTCAATTAGAATACGATGTGTTATGCAAGTCTGCTCATTATCGTTTTCAATGGGATCTTGCTGTTCACTCCGAATCAAGTTTTGAACCAAGTTTTCGTTTAATAGATTTTGGGCCGTAACTCGGTTGCGACCTGAAAACTTTCTAAGGCAAATGTACTATTCTTAATTTGTAGCAGTTCTAATTTTTTGTAATCATAGAACAACTTTGGAATGGTACACGCTCTTCTGTCAAAACGGCGAGTTTCAGAACGATTTTCTTGTAATATGTTTCAGAGCATGTACGTTTCTGCCCAACGAATATTGTTCCAAATGACAACTCTTCTGAATTATTATGTTGAATTGGTATTTGTCCTTCACCTGGCGCTATAACTAAACGGTTATAGTCCAAGTTTTCTACAGGAATATTGTCCAAAAGAGTTTCTTGACCGCCTGGATTTAGCTCTGAAGGTAGAAGACCTGTTGGAATATTATTACCTGAGGGATTATCATGAGAAGTTTGTGCCGCATGAAAAGATTGAACCAATCGGGAATCCTCTGCAGATACAGCAAACGGAACTTCTTCTTGGTTATTAAATTCTGAAATCCAGTTTTCATTAATATGTATATTGTGCTCACGATACAGAGGGGTATTCACTAAGAACTGCAAAGCTTCCATAATATTTGCGGGGCGTATGGTATCGATCATGTAATCATGATTGTATTCCAAACGCCTTCTTAAGTGAATTTGTATAACATGAGCCTCATCAAAGGACCTTGATAGAGATGTCACAATATTGTTAACAGAAATTGGTATATTAACAACAGCACCTTTGAGCCAACTCTGACCTTGATATCCTAATGGACTGATTGTCATAAAAGGCAATCTAGGCATTATGAGACGTTCTTCAACTGGGGTCAAACCTTATAAACAATCCAGTATTTCAGGAAAGTCTAGACCGTTAGCTAAACATATTTTTGGAACGTTCTTTTTAACAATCGCATTTTTGCAAGTAGCACAAAAATTGTAATTTCCATCTTCTGAAGGAAATTTTTGCATTAAAAAGAAGGCGGATGCAGCATTCGGGTGACCTTGCGCAATAGTTTCGAAATTTAATTTGCGAACTATGTGTTAAAACCATAAGCCGCCACAGCAAATACATACTTCAGTAGGGCTCTTATTTATATTTTGAAAATAAATGTTATGAATTCTGTTAAATAGCCACTATTATCAGTTTCTATAACATTATTTTCTCTCGTTAATCGGATTCGTTGGGACTGCCTTTCGTTTATAATTTGCCCATTGACCGAGTTATCTCCACGAAGGCGAACCTGACTTTGTCTAAGACGTCTCTGATTCAAAATTTCATCCCTCCTACCCCTCCTACAGTATTTAAAACTTGCTCAACATATCGTACCTCGGGTTTTTCTCGACGAGATCTATGACCTCCAGTATTTCGTATTTGCTCTTCAGACTGAATTTGGAGATCTTGCCGCCTTGTTCTATGTTGAACAGTATTTACTACTTGCTCAACAGATCGAACCTCGGGGTCTTCACGCCGAGATCTATGACCTCGAGTATTTCTTATTTGCTCTTCAGAGCGAATTTGTGGATCTTGCCGCCTTGTGCTATGTTGAACAATATTTAAAACTTGCTCATCAGATCGAACCTCGAGACTTTCGCGCCGAAATCTATGTCCCGGAGTATTTCTGCTTTGCTCTTCAGAGCGGATTTGGGGATTTAGACGTCTTGCCCTATGTTAAGCAGTATTTAAATTTTGTTCAAAAGACCGTACCTCGAGATTTTCCCGCCTGGTTTTATGTTGATTTGTATTGATAATTTGTTCGGACAGATGTACATCAGAATCTAATCTACGATTGGCGTGACTTACAGTATTTTGTGACTGCTCACTATCTCTATATAAAGAGTTTGCACGAAGAACTCTCATACGTCTTCTATTCTGAAGACGAATTAGTCATATAGATTTTCTACTTAATCTAGGCATAATTAATTAATAATAAATGGATTAATATATAAAATACTAATAGATAATACTTATATAATTCAGTCCGTCCGAGTGTTAAAAGTTGGATCCTAGGTGCTGCTCTCTTTCACTGTAATTCCTTGTAAGTGCTTGCTATGGATCCTTCAGTGTATAGATACTATGGTATACTGGTGCACATACATATGTATACGTGTTTGTTCGCCACTGTATATAATACGGTTTTGCTCGTCACTTTATATAATAACTAGCTGATACCCGCGACTTCGTCTGCGTTGTTGCAAATCCTTGAATAATCTCTCCAAAATTCGTGACATTCATATTTAGTCCCTCATTTTGTTTTTTATTATGAATAAATTAAACAATTAAGTATAAGTTAAAACGTGTTTTTTAGAGATACGTATTGTTTTTAAAAAAGTTAAAAAAATGGTTTTTTATAGCTCATATAATTTTTTTAATTACACAACTTAAATAATCTATAGAATTTACAAAATAAAATATAAATTTTTTCACTTTCAATTAAATCTATATGCTATTTAAATAAAAACATAAAAACAAATAGATAGGATATATATATTTATAAACTTATAAAAACTTCAAAAATGATTATAATAAACTTATTATAATGCCTCCTTATAAACAATATTAGGTGTACAGTTATCATTTGTTAACATAACAATATTTGAGGCTTCACTTACACGTGAACATGCAACATATAATTGTCCATGACTAAAGCATCCTTGACTCAAATCAATACCAATTTTCTTTAAAGTTTGACCTTGCGATTTAATAATTGTCATTGCAAAGCTAACATTAATTGGAAATTGTAATCTTTTGAATTGAAATGGATAATTTGATGGAATGATAGGTATTCTAGGTATAAATACTGTTCCGCCTTTACCATAACCAGTCATAACTACTGCTTCGATGATATTTTTTTGTAGAGAAATTACTCGTAATCTCGTTCCATTGCAGAGTTTTGGTGGATTTAAATTTCGCAGTAGCATAATAGGAATACCAATTTTCAAATCTATTTGATGTTGTGGAAGACCAGGTGCGTTTATGCTATTTAAAAATTCTACCGGGTAATGCACGGCTTGTTCTGATTGACATATTGTGTTTATAGATAAATATGTTGTTGAATTGCCAGGAATCTTTTCCATTATAAGCGTATTAAGTAACGATACTCGATCATTTCTTGGTGCTAATATAGATCTCTCGCACAACCACGAATCTTCTTTGGAGATTAGATTCTGAATATCGCCATGATATTAAAGTTTGAGTATCGGCAACGACATGACAGAGAGCAGATGGGATTTCAATGTCGTGGTTAGAATTTATTTCTGGATATTTTCCTTCGCCAATATCTAAGAGAATTGTACAAAATTCTGCGCCACTGGATTGTGCTCTCATATTTTCTTTTAGATGAAGCTTCTCGATATTATTCCATAGTACTGAACGTTTCAAACATGCATTAACCTCATCTGCTCGTGTGCCTTTAGCTATAACAGGTAATGTTTGTCTAAAATCTCCTGCAAATAAAAATACTACTCCACCAAATAATTGATTATTATTTCTTAAGTCTTTTATTGTTCTATTCACTGCTTCAATAGATACTTTGTTGGCCATAGTGCATTCATCCCACACAACAAAAACACAATCTTGTAAAACTTTGGCTTTATAACTATTTTTTGATATACCACAGACTGGATTTTTCATATGGATAACTTCTATAGGAATCTTGAACATAGAATGGGCTGTTTTCCCTCCGGGAAGAAGAGTTGCAGCTATTCCTGATGATGCTACCGCTATAGCAATTTTCTTCTCTGAGCGTATTTTTGCTAATATAAGGTTAATCAAAAATGTTTTACCAGTACCACCTGAAGCATCTAAAAAATATACACCTCCATCATTTGTATTTACTTTTTCGATAATAAGTTGATAGATTTGATTTTGTTCATTAGTTAATTTTGGTTCATTATTATTTATCGTATGTTGAAGTTCAATTGGATTGAAATTAGTTTGCTCAATATATTTAATGTATTAATAGATTCGTCAACTAAATATGGAGATGGTAAACCATAGTGATCAATGGTGTTTCCACCTATTGACAGTACTACGTTTTGTAATGCAAGAAGTGCACGATTAGTTATATCATCAATATAAGAATTTATATCAGCATCTGGGTATTGACGTTCAAGATTTCTTCTAAAATCATCTATAAAGTGACTTTTGAACTTATTCCATAATTCTAGTGGATAAGAAGTATTGCAAAAAACCAATATGATAGCGAATAATTCGCGCAGTTTAGACGCACTGCGTGGATGCTTATCGTGGCATCTGCTAATGTATCGTGCCAGTGATTATCATTTTCTAATAAACCAAGAGCTAAACATGCTGCTTGATATGTTAGATATACGATACCGTTTACTGTTCTTAATTTTTCAAATGAAGTTGGACCTCTGACAATATACAATAACATTCGTAGATAATGGCATTCTTGATTGTTTGGGTGTACTGTATAAACTCTTCCAAGAGTATGCTCATGAAAAATACCAGGATAATTATTGACAGGAGTACCACGGCGTCGCCGTTGAAACGTTCCATTGTTCTTGTTAAATGTATAGTAAGCTGGTACCTCTTCATAAAGTAAGGTAGTTGCGAATTCGTCGCTCTGACATAACTTGAAAAATGCCATCAATGTTGTATTTTTTGGATTGTCCATTGCTTCTTGGATATTACTTGGATCAAAGTAAACTCTTTGACCATTTTCCAAATGTACATCTAAGTGTGTAACTGGGGGAAAGCGTTCATGAATAGAAAACGATAGCATACGCCATACTGCTTCAGAAGTACTAATGTATCTTCCATTTTGATATGAAGTTATTTGATCTTTATCATTTTGTACACTGAATATAGCTAAGTCTGAACCTTTATTGACGTATTTGCATATATACTTTATAGACTTGACACTATTGCAAAGTTCGACATTGATATGTGCCTTAAATGCTCGTAATAATACTGGTGAAAAAGGAACAATCCACCGATTGTCGATATTAAAAGTCTTCGTCCGTGACTGAATTGATGCTTGTCTGCCGCCATTTTTAGGTGATCGACGTCTATAAAATGGGTATCCATCTTCACCTGTGGCAGTTTCTGTTGTAAACGTCTTTGGAAACTTCTTACTACAGATACCATTTTTCATACATGGACACTGTGGATTATGAGCGCCACATGGACCATGCCCCATATGCGTTTTTACAATTTAAAATAATTCGGGATCATCTTCTTTATCTGGCAATTCTGCAGAAATAACATCATCAATTTGTTCTGCTGTAATTTTTATTTCTAACCATATTAAAATATGAGCATGTGGTAATCCACGTTTTTGCCATTCAACACTGTACATATAACAGCGGACAGAACCAAAAATTTTTCCTTTAACTAAAAGATCCATCATTCGTTTCAATTTTTGTTTAAAAACTCTGGACACTATGTCATGACGATCGGAAGCTAATTGTCCCGTGAATAATTCACGGGTGATTTCATCCCATTTAGGATTTGTTGTAAAAGTTATAAATAGATCAGGCCGTCCATACTTTCTAACATAACAGAATGCATCTTGTGTACGTTCATGCATGTACCGAGGTCCTCCCGTGAAAGATGAGGGCAAAATAACCAACCGTCCTAAGTTATCCGCATCTTCATTTTGATTCAAAGCATCTCGTAGGTGAATATAATTTTCGACTCTGAGTTTTTTCTGATTACATCGAAAATACAATAGTCTTTCTGTTTCAATTTTTGCATATACATCTACTATGTATTGATTAAATAATTGTTTGTACTGATGTAAATGATTGTATTCGTTTTTTCGAATCATTAATCGGTAGCAATAATATTGTAGTGCGGAAACTTTTTTATTGAAAACTGTTCTACCTGTATTGGGATTAACTTGATTAATTGTGATATGGTATCCGTCCTCACCACGAACAAACATGAGCGGATATTGTAATGCATCATATGATCTATGTGTTTCTGCAATTCTTTGCAAACTGTCATTTTTTCTATGAAGTATAATATCTCGTTTATCACATTGTTGATCTACCAAGAGTATAGACACTTCGTTTGTTGCTGGTTCATTATGGCGACCTCTATGCTCTGTTGATGGACGATGATCAGTATTTATAACAATTTTGTAATTACATTCATTTGAGTCAGTTGGGAATAACTGAAGCGCCGTTTTGAAATCACGGACGTAAGGATTCGTTTCATCAAGCATTGACTGTAAGCACTCTAGCAACGAAGCATTCAGAACTGGAAAATGATGTAATCTCGTATCCCTTTGCTGCTTATAATCACTCAGAAAATATATTTGTAAGAATGATTCTCGCTGATTATTCTTTGGGAGAAGGGAACCGATTAAGTGATACACTTGTCCTTGCACTTTAAACGTTGGCATAAAATTCCCTTCATTTGCTTCTTTTGCACCAAATGATGTCATTTGGAAGGCAGAATTATTACGTCGAATGTTGTTAAGAAAATGCTGCGAATATATGTGATCACCGCACAATAATGATTGAAGTGGTTCAGGTGGCTGCTCAATTGGATCTAGACGTACTTTTCCTCCAGAACAAAAAATACCAGTTGATTCTTCTTTCCATTTCAAAGCTTTACAATACTTGCACACGTCAGTCATTGAACCAATTTCTGCTTCAGTGGAATAACTTACATTGGGATCATATTCAAATCCGCTATTATATTTACCTTGCCATAGACTATTACGTCCAGTAGTTTTTCTTATTTGATCATTTCTAAGGCGTCGTGATCTAGATTGATCTGACTCTTGATTTCGTGTATTTGCATGTCGTATACGATTGTCTTGTAGTCGATGTTCTCTTGATTCATCTGACTCTTGATTTCGTGTATTTGCATGTCGTATACGATCGTCTTGTAGTCGATGTTCTCTTGATTCATCTGACTCTTGATTTCGTGTATTTGCATGTCGTATACGATCATCTTGTAATCGCTGTTTTTTAAATTCATGTGATTCTTGCATTCGAGTTATTGCATGTCGTTTGCGATCTTCTACTAATCGTTGACATCTGACCGCTTCAGACTCAGTAGCTCGAATGGGTTGTATTTTTCTTGCTTTATTAGTGTTCTTCGAAAGATTTGACTTTTTTCTAGGCATAGCTAGTTCACAAATTTATGTGCGTTATTTTTTAATTTTATTGATTCAAATTTGAATAAGTATCTATAGAAAGCCGCCTAGGCGGATAGTTTTCTGTGAACAGACAGACAAAGAATTTTATAGGAATAGATTATAACAATATAATTTCTTAGAAAGAATTGAATATCGACTCTATTGAATGAATTTGGTTTTTTTTTTCGGAAAATGTTTTCGGTGACTACAAAAGCGTTACTTACATTTGAACTTAACCTGAGGAAAATACTATTTGTCCATATCATTATATTTCGTTATTAAACAATAATTATATGTTTTAGTTCATGTCTCATCGTTTGGTAACTCAACTAAAAAAGCAAACTGCGTTGAAAAAACTTAAATCCGTTGAAAGATCCCGTTATCAAATGTTCTCTTGATTCATCTGACTCTTGATTTCGTGTATTTGCATGTCGTATACGATCGTCTTGTAATCGCTGTAACTCAACTAAAAAAGCAAACTGCGTTGAAAAAACTTAAATCCGTTGAATAGATCCCGTTATCAAATGTTCTCTTGATTCATCTGACTCTTGATTTCGTGTATTTGCATGTCGTATACGATCGTCTTGTAGTCGATGTTCTCTTGATTCATCTGACTCTTGATTTCGTGTATTTGCATGTCGTATACGATCATCTTGTAATTGCTGTAACTCAACTAAAAAAGCAAACTGTGTTTATTTACATAAAATATAACCTATGTTACTCCCAAAAACTTCCTTTACATGTCTGCAAAATTTCATTAAAATCGGTTCAGCCGTTTCGGAGATTACCCGGAACAGACAGACAGACAGACAGACAAAGAATTTTATAGGTATAGATACTTTAAACACTATATAACTAATACACAAAAATTAGTTTGAATAAAGCATTTTGCTGGTAAAGACATCTAGTGTAACTGAAACTACAAACACAGTGTACTGATATTTATTATACTTTTGCAACATGTTGGTACAGCTTACGTACTTTTGTGTACCTACTTGTATATATTACTTAGCTATTCACTAACATAATAATACATAATATTTAGTTATATTTATATTTTAGAAATTAGTAGTTTATTTGATTGTATTGAAATTAAGTGCTCGGAAAACCCCAACGTAAATTGCTTTTGTTAAACGCTTTCTAAAACAGGGGGCTCTATGGTACCTATTTTGAAGGGTCTACCCATGAAGGCTAAATTAACAAAAACTTACATATAATTAAGTATGGTATACACATATGTAAAGCAGGTATGTAGATTTTCTTCTTTCTGTCTTAATATCTAAACCTTTCATAAGCTGACAACGGGGATAGGTAAAAATGTAATTTTCTTGAGTTTACAGTTCACCTCATGACCTTCATATTAAAATGTGTCGCAAAACTGAAATAATAGACAGTAGCATGTAAACCGATGGGGTCGCAGTTTATCTATAACCACATAAAAAGGGTCTTTAGCCCTTTTGATACTACATTACTAATATTTATTTCATGCAATTTTTTCTAGAAAGACTTTTTTGCTCTATACAAAGTCCAGCACTCTAAGAAACTTTTTTACATTGTTGTCTGGTATATTTTGTAATAAGTTCAACATGATGGCCAAATATTAAAAAAAAAATATATGTATGTATATGGAAATCTACATCTATCTCGATTAGTTTTAGGTGAGGCAAACAACCCTTTGGTGAACAAAACTATACTCTGTTGCAACATGTTGCGATAGTATAAAAATGTTGCGAAAGAATTCAACATTCATTACTCGATTATTATTTGGTATCTTATTAACTTATGTTATTGATCATAGATTTATTTTGTGTCAATACAATTTTTTTCTCCGAAATGTTAACTTTTATAAAAAGAAGCTATTTAACTCAAACATGGTATATGTGATATAAACTGAACCAAAGGGGTTAGATTTAATATGTGGGGTATATGAGGTTGCTGTTGTACCAGAGGAGCGGAAATCAGTATATTAGGGTTATAAGGTTTAAACAAAGTCTAGACCAATTTCATTCATATGCAGCGATATACATTATTTTTAAGAAAAACTGTCAATTTAATTTCATTAAATTATCAAATTGACGAATAAAATTATACCATAAGTGGTACATGTGATCTGGGAAAATCAAAGACCAGAAAAATCCTCCAAACCGTATATTAAAAAATGTTGAATTAAACATCCATTATTAAATGATATCGTGATTAATTTACAATCAAATTTGGTATCTTCTTGACTTATATAATATTAAAGGCCATAAACTTAGTCTCAGTTTTATTGTTTGAAGTGAGATATACATAAGTATGAATATGTGATATTAACTCCACCAAAGTGGCTAAATTTTATATTATAAGCTTAGGTGGCAAACGTCAACCAGAGAATTGGAATTCATTATATGAAGGTGTGAGGTTTAGACTTAGTATATACTAATTTAATTCTAATTCAGCGTCAAACCACATAATTTTTAAGAAATATTTTCCACTTAATTTCGTTAAAATATCACGTTGATCAACCGGAACGGTGTAAAGTCAGGTGGAAAGACGGAAATCATATATATATATTGGGGATAGAGAAATATATTAATTTTGACATTGCTCTGCTATACTCGAGAACATATTTTGAAGCAATTTTGTATATAAAAAAACCATTAATTCTCACTGACCGACATATTCGGCATACAACTGGTTAGAATAACGAAAAGCATTATAAAAGCATAACCCGATTTTACTAATTTTTTCCAATACCAATGCCATGATAGAAAAATCGCACTAAAAATAATTATATAATTTAAGTTGTAAATTGTAAAATAGAAATTTTACAAAGGGAATATAAAAATAATAAAACAGAGTATGTTGATACAATCGTATACCCTGTCGAAAAATGAAATCAAAGTTACACACCAAAATTAACATTTAATGATATTGCAATAAAAAATATTGAAAATATAAAAGAAACTGCAGAATTAAAATACCATAAAAATGTATCATATGGTATTAATATAACATTGATAATAATAGTAATGGTGGTAGTAGTAATCCTCGTAAGAATGAAAAAGAAGAAAACAACAAATATATAGATCGTAAATACAAGAACTCAGGAGAGTTCTTACTGTAACGCTGGGGAAACTGCGTCATCAAATGACTCCACCACTCTCAAGACAAAAAGAAGTATATTTTAACATGTATCATACCAACGTGTATAGGCACTATACATTGTAATATGCTATTGCAATAGCATAATGAAATTAGATGCCACCGTTGAGTATATACATACATATTTATCTATACTTGTACATTGTATACATATATTTCATATTAATATCATATTACCACGTAAGGAATATTTTTAAATTATGCCGAGTCGTTGATGTTGACAAATAATGAGTCAGCACAACGGCTCCAAATAAAAAGTAAAATACGAATTGTTAAATATACAAGATACATTTCATTATTGTATTCTATTATATCTATAAATATTCTGTCTATACATAAAAATCTGTGAAGATGGCTCAAATACACAAGATTGTTTAGTCGTCACTAGTCAAGAGTGTTTAGTTACCCAATTGTTGCAACAAAACGGCCAACCACAAAATATAAAATTTGGCAAAGAGTCGAAAAGAACTTAAAATATCTAGCTTCTTTCGAAGGAAATGTAAAAAAATTGCCATCCTTCATTGAGGCTATTGACAGAGTACGAAGGGACTACGTAGAAAAGGAAGAAATTGTTTTTAGAGTGATCTGTGACTTAAAAATTGGTGGTTCAACAAAAAATATTTTGCAAGCAAACCCACCTCAAAATTGGGCTGATTGATGATAGAAATATTTATAGGAATGCTTATATAAAAGATAAAACAACTAGCAGCAGGAACATTCGCCTATATGATACGAAATATAACGGCATGGACAGACATGATAAATACAATCCATAATTTCTTAGGGCTGGAAGATGGAAATTTAAACCCTATGTTTTTAACAAAAAATAGAAATTCGGACTCATTTTCTCAAAATACTAGAAAGTTTAATAGTAACAGAAACCAGAATAATCAAATAACAAACAACTATAAGAGACAATATGGTAGTGAGCAAAATATTGATATTTTCCAAAGTAATTCAGGACAAGATCCCCGTAATAATTATTATTATTATTCACAAAATAGTTCCGGACGATACTCCCAAAGAAATACAAACTTTTCAGGGCAAAATAATTATCACCCAAATAATCCTAACAGACAAGCTAATTCAGGAAATTCAGGTCAAAATAATCAATATCGTAGTAATAACGGTTACGGTAATTCTGCAAGGCAACCTGTACAGAATGGCACCCAGCAATCAAGACGCTCAAATGGCCCAACACCCATGATAGCCTCGGAAAATTAAAATAAAAGTTTAATATCACTCACTCTATTTAATAAGTAATGGTGTGCATTAGTAGAACCAGTTTCGAAAAGTATAATTTACCAGTTTAAAAAAAAAAATAAAACAATAATTAGTACACTGAATGGAGAAATGAGGGCGATGAACGAAAGAGTTAAGACACCATGCCCACTAGAATTTAGAAATAATAAACGCTCCACCCACTTTTACGAGATTATGTACAGGAACGACATCTTAAGGGAACATATTACTAAAATATGTGTAGTCTATCTAGATGACATATTCATATTTTCTACGCCACTCGAAGAACACATACATTCACAGGAAACAAGACGGCATTAAGCCCAACCCGGAAAAAATTTTAGCCATACAAAAATTACTAATTCCAACAACAGAAATGCAATTAAAAGTGTTTTTAGGGATCACAGGCTATTATAGAAAGTATATTAAAAATTACTCTAGAATAGCTTACCTCAATATATAGCCAGCTATGAAAATTTAAAAACCCTTATCTCATCACATCCAATTTTAAAGTTTCCTGAAATAAAGAAATTTACAATTACTACGGATACATGCGATTACGCTATTGGAGCTGTTCTTTCACAGCAAGGCCAACCAATATGCTTTATTTTAAGAACATTAAATCATGAGCAGAAATATGCGACGACAGACAAGGAATTCCTTGCAATCGTGTATGCAGTGACTTATGTATTTTAGACCATACACATTCGAAGCAAAATTTAAGATAGTAACTGATCACTGCCCGATTATCTAGTAGTACAGAAATGCCGGTCCTACCCCACTTGGTGAAAGGAAAATATATACATACACACATATACAAGTATATATGCGTGACTGCAGTGACCGTGGTTTTGTGATTTTGCGCTTTTGCAGTTTTGTAGTATTAAGAAAGCGCTCGCGTTTTAACTAAAAGTGTGTTTTTTTTTGTTGTCCGAGGGGGAATCTTACATAGAGACTGATATTCATTAGTATGCAGTATGCACGATTCGTACTGCCCGCTAAGGGGTACACCTCTCTCGGGTCCACGCCCAGTCAGGGTGTAAAGTGTGTGAGTGTGGTGGGACTTTTTTTCGTATATGCATGAGAATTTTTTTAAAGCACATTTTGTTGATATTTTTCATTTAAGTGCAAGTTTGTATGTACATTTTTGAAACCACATAAATAAGGAGCATGAGAATTTTTCGAAGTCATCTAAATAAAGTGCATGAGAATTTTCTGAAACGGCATTTTCTTGATATTTTAATTTAAAGTGTACGAGAATTTTTTGAAACCACATTAATAAAGCTTGACGAATGTATAAAAAGCCTACCATTAAAAATATATTTCATTAATAAAAATTTTCATAATGTTTGTAACAGTAGATGTTCAAGCCTTCAAAGCATACAATAATAGATTTATTGTTAAGGAAATAGCTGTGGTCTTCAACAATGAAGAATTTCATTGTTTCCACATCAAGACTCCATTTGAATTTTCAAACCTGAGTAAGGATAATCAAAGGCAAGCGGGTTATTATGGTCCTATGGAAGTGATAGTTTCAAAGCTGTAAGACACTATTTGACATCAGCATTAAAAAACCAAAAAGTTTATGTAAAGGGAGAAGAAAAGAAATTGTGGATAGCGGAGTTCCTCCAAAAGTCGGTTTTTAACATTGAAGAGGAGAGTACAGAGTGTAATGGAATGAATATTTCTAGATTATACAATTTACACCTAGATGCTGTGCTATGGTAGTATCATTTTCATAACGATGATTGTAATATGAAAATAAACCGACTACAAATTCATTGTGTCTTAAAAACATCATATATTTTGTTTAAGGACATACTGGATAGTAATTTAAATTATAATGAGTAAATAAAATAGAATTAGAAATTTTAAGCTTAGTGCTTTTATTTTAAAGGCTAAGAAGAAGAAGAAGAAGAAGAAAAGTAAGTAAATAAATACATATTTTTTCAAATATCAAATTCATTTTAAATTGTCGTGGACAAAAGGATACAACACAATGGAATTTAAATTTTATATTTCATTATTACTTGTTTGCAAAGCTTATGGGACACCATTTTGGGAAAAACTAGATAAAAAAGGTCTTGCAATAAACCAAATCTCAAAAAATATTCAATTTAAATTAAAATTACCGAATAGTAATGGTATGTTACAAGTAAATATTTCATTATTATTACTTAAACAAAGTGAGCCTCTTTTAACGCATTATGAAGAAGAAATTGAAGTGTTGTCAATAACGTCATCATCGTCGTCCTCATCATAAACCCTCATTATAGAGATAATACAACCATCTCCAACCAGTATAACAACCACACCATCGTCTATAGTTGACCTTATAACTGAAGGGAAGCTCATGAGAAATTTTACTATTGATGAAGCTATAGAGGCATTTCGTAGAGAGATTATTGAAAAGGAATCTGATATTGGAGGAATCATTGAGGCAAAACAACATTTTATCGACATTTCAAATTGGAATATGATAATTTTGATATACCGAATCGTTGTACTTATGACTGTAGATATATTGAAAAACTGTTGAGTATCAAGTGCTTTGAACATCGTGAAATTGAAACTGAACGAATTCTAAGGAACATTGAAAAGGTTCTAGTCCAGGATAATTCATAAAAAAGACTAAATGTAGAAATAATTGATGTTAAAAACTATATACAAACATGTAATATGGTCATTGTATAACGTATGTTAGACGTTTATAGAAAAAATATGAAATTGACTCATTTAATAAAAATTCGACTACTACACCTGTTGTATTTAAGTTATGGAACAAGCTACTACCATAATAAATTTATGGATCAAAATCAAAATATGAGCAGCTTTAGAAATTTTGAAAATAGTAAACAGGCTAGTTTTGAATACAATATTCCAAACACTTCGTTACGTTTTAAAATAAATATAACAATTTAATTGATAGATAAAAGTTACCCTGAGCAGAACGCATCATTAATAAAAACAACAACAATAACAACGCAAAGTCCTTGGGGATATTTAAGAGCAACTTATTCTGACCAAATGAGTCGTATAATGCGAAAAGAAGTATATAAACCATACTCGATGCTATTGACGCTTTTAAAAAAGATTTAGTTGGGTAGGAAAAGAGAATTGGATTTATTCTTGCAAATCCCGGTGTTTTCCATCGACATTTCAATTTAGTTTACGATAATTGTGAAATTCGAATTAAATGCTCTTATTATAGCAATTATGTAAAGCGTACTCTAAATATCTATTGCTTGAATTTTCGGAAAACAATACGGAGAAATTACATGAACGAGAAGCATTAATAATGATTCATATTTTTTGTTTGTAATCATCTCTTAAAATTAGTATTATAAAATTCCTTTCCATCATCTGCTTGTAAGTTTTTCGGTATTCGGTTACTTGAGTTTAAAATCTTAGCCATTGCATTTGTTACATTTTCTTTAGTTTTATTTTTAACTGCTTCGACCCAAGCTTTTTTGGAAAATGTATCGATTACAGTTAAAAGATATTGATATTGATTATTACTATTTGAATACTGAGTCATATCCCCCAAGTCAGCTTGACATGGATCATCGATTCCTATAATAATAACACGTCTTCGTTTAAACCTTTGTCTAGCTTGTTTAGGTAATTCTTTTACAAAAGCTCTTTTATTATTTATTTTGCTAATTCTTTTATAGTTGGGAACTTTATTTTTAGCCCTTCAACGTCTTTTTCAGTAGGATGTTGTTTCGACACAATGAAACGCATCAAATAATCCTCAATAGTTAATAAATAGTTATTTATATTATGTACAAGTAATTCTTCACCACATGCACTTTTCATTCCTGGGTCTATTAGATCCCCAATAATTGATACATAATTTTTAATACTATTATTAGAATTACATTTATTACTCTGATTTAATGTTCCAATTTGTTTAATGTTTCTAAAAGGAATACCTTCGAAATCGCATCATCGTCTTCTATAGGAGCAGCTAGGCTAATTGTTCTTTCCTTGTTTAAATTAAGATTTTTGTTTCGGGCTAGAATTGTTTTCTTTTTTGACCGATTATTGTTAAATGAGGAATGACCAAATTTATTTATACTCATACTTAATAATATTTGCTTCCCGCAACTCTTCAATAATTGATATAATCTCGTTTTGATGGTTGTTATGACCGGCACTTGTTGATTATAAAATCAATCTCAATCTATCCACCAACTCATTAGGATTATCCCAATATTGATAAATATTTTTGCGGCAATCAATTGATTTCAATAAACCTCTACCATGTATAAAGCATTTTAAGATCTTTAAGCAGTTTTATGTTTTGTAATAGTGAATGGGGGTGAGTAAGCTAAACCCGTTTAAAGGCTTCATTTAGTTGATTTTCAGACTGACATGGTCATTATAGATATGCTTAAGATTAATTTCATCTTGCAATGAAATGCATAATCATGTTTGCATTATCACGATTTAAGGGTTTAGGAATTTTTGTATAAGTTTGACATACAAGTATTGTACTTTGTTTTCCACATATTACATCATCGAATATAAAAATTTAATCCGGTTTGACTTCAGTGGGCTTGATAACATCAACGTTTTCACTAAATGTATAAAGATTTATTCCTTTTATCGGATCAATAAGCTTTTATAAATAGATATATTTCGGCTGATATAATGATTTTGAATAAATGTATATATTTCGGAAATTAGGCCCGTTTGGGCTTTCAATTAAACTGAGCATAACATTAGTTTTTCCACAAATCGATGGTCCTACAATCAGCGCTCGTATGGAATTCGGTAAAAGTGCGCTATGTCTAGAAACATTTTTAACAATTTTATAATTGTCAGCATTATTAACCGTAAGTTAGAGACGACTACATTCATTTTGTTCACTAGATTTTCAGCAATATAAACCATCACTTTTATAATAAAGACATCATTTAGATATAACTCACCCATATTATTATTGAGAGAAAAAAAATCACCTAATGGGACTACTACATAGAAAGAGGTTAAAAAAGGGTTTTGTAAATATTTTGATTAATTCTTTGCCTATGGAACAAAACTCTGACAATGGTTAGAAAGAGGAGATACAGGTATAAATCCTTTAAATGCCAGCCTGCAGCCTGCAGAGAACATGATATAGAATATTCCCAAGCAAAAGATATAAAGATCAGACACCAAGCTGATAAAGTTTTATCTGAGAATGCCTGGCAGCGTGTTACATCTAAGGACAGTGATTTCAAAGAACGAGCAAACGCTTATTTCGTTACAAATGCAATGAAAGCAAAACTCAAATTGGGAATGGGTATTAAACGTAAGAAAAGAAAGACATCTAAGTGTAAAAAACGCAAAAAGTTGAAAAAAGGAAAAGTGTCATCTAACAAATTTTTTTTGGTGGCAGTTAAAAAAGTTATCAACATGCTTAACAAAAAAAAGCCGCAGTCATTTAATGGGCCTTATTAAATTTCTCAGGCTTCTTGGCTTTAGAAGACATCCGAAATCTGCATACAAAGTAAATGGAACATACATTTGTTTTTTGAAATTTTAAAATTTTAATATATTTTTTTCAGGTTTAGGCATATGTGTTTCAATTTTTCTACAATGCATTTTATGAATCAATAATTCTTCTTCCTTATAAAAATGTATTAGACACGTATTACAAATATATATTTTTTTTCAAATAAACATTTAGTTTAACTATTTACACCATACATACAATTTTCTTTATGTATGTTTGTTCTCACGTGTGCTTACCATATATTTTCTTTCTCTTCGATTTTACATTACTTACAAAAAATTATTATTTTTTAAACTTGATGTTCCATTGTAATATGTTTGCTTAAACTCCTTTTCCGAGCATATATCTTTTCACAAAAACTACACGGATACATTTAATTTATTTTATTATTATTTTTTATACTGTATGAAATTCAAATAACGGTGAAGTAAATTTTTCAACAGGTTTAATTAATTCGGTATAAAATGTATTATCGTTTATGGCTTCAATAGTTGAATCTATTAAGGAGTTTTAGGATTCCGGAAGAAAAAGAACATTTTCGTCTAGTTCTAGCATCACCTTGTCACCAAACTTTGTCTTCACTTTTATGGCTTTTAATACTCTCAATTTTTTATTGATTAGTACATCAGTCGCCTTTAATATAGGTTTTTTAACTTTTCCTTTCTCTTTGCCATCGCTCACATTTAAAAAATGTGTGTTCAGCGACGTCTTCAGTCGCATCGTTGTATAGGCATGACGGCTCTTCAACTTTCCCTATTCTGTAGAGGTACTTTTTGAAGTATCCATGACCGAATAGTTGCTATGTTAAGTTTAGGTCTCTTCTAAGTCTGGCCGTCCATCTGCCGCGACTCTCATTCTCCCATCTTCGTTGCCATGCTGATATCGTATCTTTCTTTCTTTGGTCTAATGCGCTCTTATTGTATTCAGACATTTTCTTTAGCTCCCACAGTTTTTTATTTTGGTATGATAGAAGGTCAATTGTGACATTACCGCTTCTAACTAATATTGCATCACCTGACACTGTCCCGGTCGCTCTGCAGCGATTTTTTTAAGGACTTCTGCTGGGATCCCGTCCGGTCCGGGTGATTTATTAGTTTTGAGCTTTCCAGTGGCCAGTTGCAGCTCTTCGAGGGTGAACTGGGGGATATGTGGAAGTCTTGTTGTTTGTTCTGGATCACTAATCCTGTTTTCGTGTGTGGGGAAGAGAGCGCTTACGATGTGATCCATTTTGGCAGCGGTTAAATTAGGCGCTTTTGCTCGAACTCCGAGTTTTTTCATTACTATTTGGTACCCAAGTCCACAGGGGTTTTTGTTGACGTCCCGCGTAGTTCCTCCCATTTCTTGTTTTTGCTCTCATCGATGGCATGCTTGATATTGCTCAGCTTCTCGGGATGCGGCTCCTCTTCGCCTGGATCTCAAATACGATCTACGAAGGCGAAGGCATGTCTGTCTGAGTTGGGCGATATTTTCTGTCCACCAGTAAACTGCTGCTTTATGTTTTCTGCAGGAAGCCTAGCATCGATTTGTGACATGCTCTTGTTATGTTAAGCATTGTGTGCCCTACAACTTTTCTTGCAATTTTGGGGAGCTGCTAGATGGGTTATGGTCGTCTATTGCGGAAATTAATTTCGAAGTGCTAATTACAGTGTAAAGGTCGCATTTAACCCATACGAAACCGTTGCCGTTCCCTTTACCTTCTGTGCCAACATTACTGCCTGGCGGTAGCCATATAGGTGCGGTTGAGCTGCTATCTTCTAACCAGGTTCCGCTCTCCTTCTTTTTATATTGCTCGCTTATGATGATTAAGTCGTAACCGAAGCTTCTGGTCACCATTTTTGAGAGTAAAGCGTCAGCAACCTTGCATCTATGCATATTGCCCTGTAGAATATTAATTTATTCTAATTTATATGCCTTGGAACAAGTGGGGTGCTTATAGTATATACTTGTAGATTAGGTATGTATTTTGCGGCTTGTTGGTATATATCGTGCACTAAAAATTATAGTTCCGTAAACCAGAAATTTCGCCCTACTACTAGCCTACTTTATAATTTTTATACTCTCGCAACCTGTTGCTACAGAGTATACTAGTTTTGTTCACCTAATGGTTGTTTGTATCACCTAAAACTAATCGAGTTAGATATAGGATTACATATTATATATTAGGTAAAGTAAAAAGTTCGTTCGGTTTTTTACTGATTTTTCAAAAGATTATAGCTTTGTGTGCATTTGTCCGATTTAAGTCAAATATATGCCGCTTTGTTCACAAACTTGTTGCCAACGAGATGCCAACTTCATTATACCCCTCTCGTAGAAGACTGCGAAAAAATTCGGAGAGCCAATTTTCACAGGCCTCTCTTGAGGCCAACTTCTCACCATTAAGCGCGTTCGCCATGGACAGGAAAAGATGGTAATCACTTGGTGCCAGGTCCGGACTACAAGGTGGGTGCATTAGAACCTCCCATCCGAGCTCCAGGAGCTTCTGGCGAGTCACCAAAGACGTGTGTGGCCTGGCGTTGTCCTGATGGAACACAATTCGGCCTCTGTTGATCAAAGACGGCCTCTTCTGGATGAGTGCTGCCTTCAAGCGGTCCAGTTGTTGGCAGTAGAGGGCCGAATTGAGCGTTTGGCCATAGGGGAGCAGCTCGCAGTAGTTGATTCCTTGCCCATCCCACCAAACACACAGCAAAACCTTCCTGGCCGTTAATCAGGTCTTGACCACCATCTGGGCCGCTTCCGCGAGCTTTGACCACGACCGTTTGCGCTCGATGTTGTCGTAAGTGACCCATTTTTCATCGCCAGTCACAATCCGCTTCAGAAATGGGTCGATTTTGTTGCGATTCGCAGATGGAAATTCGGCCCATCATGTTTTTTTGCGTTAGTTCGTGTGGCACCCAAACATCGAGCTTCTTTTTGAATCCAAGGTTATGCAAATGGTTCCAAACGGTTTTCTGGCTTATCTTTAGTTCCTCAGCAATTAAAAAAGTGCTCACGTGACGGTCTGTTTCCACTATTTTCATGATTTTATCGCAATTTTCGACGACAGGCCTCCCGACGCGTGGTGCATCTTTGACATCAATATTACCGGAACGGAACCTAGCAAACCACTTTTGTGCTACACATTCGTTTACAGTATCGGGCCCATAAACTAAATTAATTTTTTCAGTCGCTTTGGCTGCTTTTTCGCCTTGATCGAGGAAAAATTGTAAAATATAGCGAATTTTTTCTTTGCTGGTGTCTATCTTTGACGAGCGCTCACAACGTACTGAGTCAATCAATCGAAAAACTGTCAAAGAGAAACTTTTAGTACGAATAAACACGTTTTCAGCACCGTATGGTATGATATTATGCGACACGTAACACTAATACTATGGACAATAACGCCATCTCTTAAAAACCGAACGAACTTATTACTTTACCTAATATATTATATAAATGATCAGGATGAAGAGACGAGTTGAAATCTGTCCGTCCGTCCGTCCGTGCAAGCTGTAACTTGAGTAAAAATTGAGATATATTTATGAAACTTGGTATAAATGCGGATGGGCGTAATCGGATCACTGCCACGCCCATAAAACGCCTTTAGTAAAAAACAAATAAATTGCCATAACTATGCTCAACAATAAGATACAAGACTGTTATTTGATACACAGGATCACATTAGGGAGGGCCATCTGCAGTTTAAGATTTTGTGCGTGGTCCCGCCCCCTAATAGGTTTAATGTGCATATCTCCTAAACTGCTAAAGCTATAATAACAAAATTCACTGGGAACAAATGCTTTTAGCACCCCTATCGACAGTTTGAAAATAGGTGAAATCGGGTGATAACACCGCCCACTCCCCATATAACGGTACTGTTAAAAACTACTAAAAGCTTTATGGGAACCACTTTTAAAATTAGACAGTGGGTGTGGCACCGCCCACTTTTAGGTGAAAACCCATATCTTGCGATCTGATTAACCGATTTCAACCGAATTCAGTGCGTAACATTCTTCTTGTATTTTGATGTTATTGTGCGAGTTCTATCTGTTTACATTCTATCTGATTTCTTCACTTTCCACTATGAAAATCAAGCAACAATGATTATATCTGTCACCGATGAGGGGGGGCGAATTTAACGCATATTTGGTTTATGGTTTATTTCTAAATACACAAGCATTTAAATTATGCACTTATAAAGAATTATAATATATTTCACTCACCGCAGTGTGTCCTTCCACCTTCCTGGTTGGCTGATCGATGACAAAGCTCGAATATGATTTGCCAGAACTTATATGCACAAATATTGTCATTTACCGTACAGATCAGTACAAGAGAATAGGAAAACTGCACACTCCAGTTTAAAAACAACAAGCATGTAGATAACTTAACATATTTAGTTTGTGCCTACCTGTTTATGCGAAGAGGAAGGAGAATGGCAAACATATAAATCGTACAAACAAGGAGACAGAAACTGTATAGCGGGAAATGTATGTACCTATGTAAATGGAATGCGAGAGAATTCAAGAGCATATAAAGAAATTGGAATTAAAACATACAACTGTAAAATAAACATAGAAATTAAATATAATATTAGGGTGGGCCCGAATATACAACATCACCGCCCCCGTGAATCAACCTGATTCACCACCATCAATGTCCAGAACAGCAAGTTTTGGGACTGCGCGTCGTTTCACACCTCTGGAAGTTCGTATGTCTGCTCGCCGCACCTCTCCATCAAGCCCAGGGTACACTCGCTCTACTTTCCCTCGGCATCATTCTCACCTTGGAACATTAGGCCCGCATATGAATACCAAGTCTCCTTCTTTCATCGGCTTCGTTCGTTGGCACCATTTTACTCGGCGAGTCAATGTAGGAGGATATTCAGTAATACACCTGTTCAAAAATGATCCGTTAATTGACGAGCGATCCGCCACTGCTTGCGCGATACAAAAGTTTTTTCCAAGTCTATGTCTACTATCGGAGTGTGTGCTACATTTGCGGCTCCCAGAATGAAATCATTATGAGTTATCGGCTGCTCCTGGTCCGCGGTGATGGGCAAATGCGTTAGTGGCCGAGAATTACCGATGTTCTCAGCTTTAATAAGAAAACTATTCAGGGTATGCTCCCTTGGTGCAACTTCTTTCAAAGTGTGACATAAAACTCGCTTGACACACTGTACCATTCTCTCCCATGCACCACCTTCCGATGGATTAAATGGTGAATTAAATACCCACTGGATATTTTTCTGTGATAATTCACTTTGTAGACGTACGCAGTCGAATACTTCTGTGAATCGCTTGGCTTTTCGGTCAGCAGCAACGAAATTTTTTCCATTGTCCGACCTAATCCTTAAGGGCATACCTCGTCGGTTCACAAAATTAGGTATAGCAATGATACAGGAGTCGGTTCTCGTAAAGCACGTAAATAGTGCCCCCCATCTCTTCTCAGTGCTGCGTCGAACAGTGATAGTTAGTGGCCCAAAGTAATCGAGTCCTGTGTAGCTAAACGGTCTCACATAGGGAGTGAGTCTGTCACATAGGGATTGAGCAGTCCCACCCATGGAGCTACCGGGGCAACTTTATTTAAACGGCATACACCACAACTGGTAATCACACTACGCAACAAACTTCTTTAGTCGCGGCAGCCAATAATTGCGACGGATATCTCCAATGGTAGCTTCAGCTTTGGTATGGCGTATTTAACAACCTCTGGTAGTTGTTTACGCCACTTCTCCCAGACAGTGTTAATGTCATTTGGCAACGGGTCGTTCCACTGGATGTCGTGTTTCCGTAACTCACGCATAAGTAGTTTGGCGCCAATGACGAAGTTGCTCAAAAATCCTAGAGGGTCGAAAATCGACATAACAATGCTTAGGAGTTTTCTTTTAGTGGGAGGTCTTTCTCCATTTACCACTGCTTCACCAACATTATGGAATTTCAATTTAAAATCGAAACAATCTGACGATGACTGCCAAAACAAACCAAGTACCTGCTCTCCATCGAAACCTTCTTTATTATCAATTGGACGTGGGACATTGGATGTAAAATTGCGAAGCTCAAAACCAGCATCCATATAAATCGCTCGGACCTCTTGGGTTATAGAAATGGCCTCCTCTTCCGAGCAGAAGCTATCAACGAAGTCATCGACATAGTGGTGGTCCAAAATCGCCTTAACCGCACGGGCAGTGGTTCTGCGATCATTTTGGTGCTCCAATGCGTTTACCTTTTTGACATAATCTGCGGCACATGGTGAACAGGATGAGAGGCGTCACCACCACGCCAGAGAAACCGCTGTGCGCATCTATCGCCTTTTCGTATAAGGACTTGGTGGAACATCTCATTGATGTCTCCCCATACGGCGATCGCGTCTTCACGAGAGTGGAATAATATCGACGGCAATGGCCGATATTCTAGTGGACCCTTCAGGGTTTGTTGGGATTGGCAACGGCAAAGTGCGGCAAATACCAAGTCTTAGGTATAGATATAGCTGCTTCTACTGGTGAAAATTTACGGGCATATTTCTTTCTGACGTAGGCGTTCATGATGACCTTGTATTGAGTGGCGAAAATTGCATCGCGACGTATTCTTTGCTCTACGTTGACTAGACGTTTCAACGCCATGTTGTAGCTGTCAGGTAATCTTATTGGCAATGAATGGACCATGCGGGTTTACCTTCATAGTTGTCGATGGCAATCCCAAATGGCAATGATCAAGACCAATCAAGAGTCTGGGCCTGACCTGGGCATAAGGTTTTACTGGAAGCCGGTTTACATGTTTAAAGTTGTGATCCAAATCGTCCTTGCTTAAACTCTGTAGAGGAAGCTGCAAGTTGGATACTGCATACACATTGCGGAGTATGTATTGTTTCTGCATACCGGCACCACTAATAAGCAAGTCTACCACAAACGTTGACTCCTGCGCGGCATGTCCTCCAAACCACTGAACATTCAAATGCTGCTCACATCCACGCATTCCTAAGTCTCGAACAAGAGCACTGTCTACTGTTAGTGTTACATCATCACAGCCTCATGTACCACCAGAGCTTAGAAGCTACCATTGAAGATATCCGTTGCAATTATGGGGTGCCGCGACTAAGAAGTTTGTTGCGTAGTGTGATTACCAGTTGTGGTGTATGCCGTTTAAATAAAGCTGCCCCGGTAGCTCCATGGATGGGACTGCTCAATCCCTATGCGACAGACTCCCTCCCTATGTGAGACCGTTTAGCTACACAGGACTCGATTACTTTGGGCCACTAACTGTCACTGTTCGACGCCGCACTGAGAAGAGATGGGTGGCACTATTTACGTGCCTTACTGTGCGAGCTGTGCACCTAGAACTGACTCATGGCTTGAGAACCGACTCCTGTATCATTGTTATACGTAATTTTGTGAACCGACGAGGTATGCCCTTAAGGATTAGGTCGGACAATGGAAAAAATTTCGTTGGTGCTGACCGAGAAGCGAAGCGATTCACAGAAGTATTCGACTGCGTACGTCTACAAAGTGAATTATCACAGAAAAATATCCAGTGGGTATTTAATTCACCATTTAATCCATCGGAAGGTGGTGCATGGGAGAGAATGGTACAGTGTGTCAAGCGAGTTTATGTCACACTTTGAAAGAAGTTGCACCAAGGGAGCATACCCTGAATAGTTTTCTTATTGAAGATGAGAACATCGTTAATTCTTGGCCACTAACGCATTTGCCCATCACCGCGGACCAGGAGCAGCCGATAACTCATAATGATTTCATTCTGGGAGCCGCAAATGTAGCACACACTCCGATATCAAGAGTAGTAGATATACTTGTATGTAATTGTATTTCGCTTCATGCCCGATATATAACATTGAAAAAAACACACAAAGAAATGGTTCAAGAATATATAAAAAATTATTTTATTTTATAATGATTTAATTGTAATAACATATTTATGGGAATCACATTAAGGTGGAGTAATGGATTCTGAAAATTATGGAAATTTTGATAGTGATCAACAAATGTTCAATTTTATATTTGATTCAGAAGAATTCGATAAGATGTTACAAAGTTTCAATGAGGAACAGTTTAATAAGCCGCTTCAAAAACTAGAAGAGCTCGCTCAATCCCTTCAAGGTACAACTGAAGTAAAGACACATGTGTTAAATAAGCGTAAGAGAAAACGACCTGTAAAGATAATACAAGATAAGGGTTCTCCACAAAAAGTCACCCAACTAAAAGCTAACACTGCAAATGTAAATAATTATATTGATCTTTGTGAATCAACACCAGCAACTGTTCCTATAAATGGGAGTTTAGACACTAAAGGGAAATTTTATTTTAAATAGTAAGATGAAAGAAGATCCCTCATTTGAAGTTAATGTTAAAAATGATGGAGATGTTCAGATATTAAAACTTTTAATACAACAGTGGTTTGATGATGAAATTAGAGCGGATGATATTGATTTAGAATGCACTCAAACTTCCACAGTGGTTAAATGAGCTAAGCCTCCCCCTCGCATATATGTATACACCAACCAAACAGGTACATTATTAGCACACCCTAATAATACACACCACTCCTGAGAACCACACTTCGAGCCATAGTGAGCGGCACTATGGATTAAAAACAAAAAATATATATATATATAATTATATATTATATAACTATATATAACTTAAGTGAAAAAAAAGTGCTACGAAGTGGCAAAAACGTTAATACTTGTGTATACACACAAACGGAAAAAAAATACACATATATGAAGAGAAAACTTAAATAGAACAAAAAAAAACAAAAAAAAAGTGCAGTGAAACAAAACAGTACGGTATACAAAAATAAACAAAAACAGCAACAAGTTGCGAAAGTATAAAAAAAAAACAACAAGCTAAGCTATAGTGACAGAATGGATAACAAAAAAACAAACGAAAAGAGTGCAGTGAAAGAAAAAGTGGTGTTATTAAAGAAAAAACAAAAAAGTACACATATGTATATTTACACATATAACTAAAATAGTGTTAGCTAAAACCAAATATAGTGACACATATAAATATGTACATATATATAATATAATGCAAAAGTGCGAAGAAAAATAATAAAAAAAAAAAAACAAGAAAAAAACATATTGACAAACAAGTATACATAAAGTGCGTGCCAAAAACAAAAAATACAAACATTTTAACCAACTAAAACACAAACCGGGCGCGAAACCCAAAGGCAAAATAAAAATAAAAACAAAATAAACGGGCGCGATCATTTAAACAAGGAATTAAACATACAAACACACGTCCTATAAAAGAGCCCCTTGAGGCACATGAAAGTGAGCGTATTCATTCTATTTTATGTTACTTTATTATATGCATATATTGTATATATAATATATATATATATATATATATACTAATATAAAATTGGCTATTTCAAATACCGTTTTTACGCCATAATAAAGTGGTTACCAAACTGTTATAAGTTTCTTTTCAATTTACGGAAAACCGAAAACAGTTTGGTACAATATATGTTTCGAAATATATAATATTTACAAAATTCAATATATAATTACTAATGCCTATAAGCTTACCTTTGTGTTTTCACACTTATTTCACAAACACAAAAAACAAAAACAGAATTAAAGTATTTACTTGGTAATATTTTCCGGCAATACCCCTTATTTTTAACAAAAACAGTAAGCAGGATTGCCTAAAATAAGTAAGCAAAGGCACAAACATATAACAAAAATTTAAAGACAAAGAAAGAGAAACAAAATAAATACAAACGACATATAATATTTATATATTTACAAAAGCCAAGTACATATTTACATCCATATATGTGCATACGGAGAATACCTCCACATTATTAATTCCTTTTTCGCGTTCTCTTTCTATTGCAAAACATAGAAGCCCAGTTATCCATACATACGGCATACAATCTACCTATATTTTTATACCATACTCAACATTGGGTAATATTAAATTATTAAAAATTTAAACATTCAATAAAAAGTGATTTTCAAATTGCGAATTCAAAGTCAAGAGGCAAGTTCAGGCATCCATCTCGAGGTGCCCGCATGTGACACAGAAATATTTTATGGAGATTATGAACAATGGCCGTCCTTCCGAGACATGTTTACTGCCGTTTACATAAACCATCCAAAATTAACAAATGCACAAAAATTGTATCACCTCCGATACAAAACAAAAGGTCAAGCAGGCGTAATAGTAAAACAGTTCGCACTAAATGACGATAATTTCAATTTGGCTTGGAAAGCTCTAAAAGCAAGATATGAAAATGAAAGAATATTGGTCGATAAACAAGTAACGACACAATAAACTTGCCTAAAATTCAAAAAGAAACAAGTGAAGAATTTATTAGACTACAATCCACTGTTTCTAATTGTTTGTCGGTTTTATCGACACAAAATATTCCCACAAACAGCTGGGACCCTATACTGGTAAACATATGCACCGCTGCATTACTAGAAAAATCGTTACTTTTGTGGGAGCAATCGCTCTCATGACGAAAGAAATGCCCCACGTGGCAACAAATGAAAGACTTTCTAACTACCCAGTACGAAATCGCTGAAAGGGTAGATAAAAAACTAATTAAACAAAAATTGTTCAACACGCCCTAAAAAGAAGATTCAATAGACCCCAAGCTAGTAGCAAAAACAAATTAAGCAGAACCTTGTACGAAACGCAATCGTTCACATCCGAACAGAACAATCATACGTCATGCGAACTATGCACGAGAGGGCATAAACTACAATCTTGCGAGATATTTAAAAAATTAAAAATTCACGAAAGAAACAATTTTATAAGATCAAAAGGACTTTATTCAAATTGCTTGTCACATGCGCATAAGTATACAAATTGCAAAAGCAAATTCAATTGCTTATATTGTCACAAAAGACACCACTCAATGCTCCATTACAGCAAATTTCCCATATCACTCCAAAGAAGCGCTTATACAAAAAGAACCACAGGTTTAGCTGTAATAACAACTCCTAAAAACCAAAATCCCGAAAATTGTTAAGAAGCACCATGCTGTTTAAAGGCAATAAAAACCCAAACGCTACACACCGAAAATCAAAGTAGAGTACTATTACCCACAGCAGTCGTCTCCATCGAACACCGAGGAGAACTGCTTAAACTTAGGGCCTTAATAGACCAAGGATCACAACGATCATTCTTAGCGTCTAGGGCACAAAATAGGCTACAACTGCCATCAAAACAATCGAATTTTGAAATTACGGGAATGGGCGGAAGAGTAGTCCAAAACTCAAATAAAATCTGCCCCATTACCCTAATTTCCCCCCAAGCGGATAAGCGAATTGTAGCAGAAGCTATAGTCATTCCGCAACTTACTAACATGCTTCCAAGCTATCACGTAAATAGCAAGCATTGGCAAAAGGTTTCACATGTAAAGTTAGCAGATCCCAACTGCAACGCCCCCGCTCAAATAGACAATCTATTAGGCAGCGATCTCATACCTCAGATAATACTAGAGGGTGTTGAGAAAATTTCAAACACACTATTGGCACAAAATACTATTTTCGGTTGGATCCTAAGTGGACTAGTTACGGAACCAGTTACCACTATGACAACTCAAGTTGAGGGAATCTCAAACGAATACCTCAATTCACAATTGAAAAAATTTTGGGAGTTAGAGAACCCCCTCATATCAATTACAACACCAAAAGATCAGTATTGTGAAGACTTCCACAAAGCCACAACTACTTGATGAAATAATGGCCGGTACGTCATACGACTACCACTAAATTCCCAATGTTCCAACACTCCACGAATTGGCAGAAAAAACCAAGTCAGAGTCCCTTCTGACAAGATCAGGTTTAAAAACACAAATATGTAACTTTTCGACCCCGCAGGATGGCTCTTGCCAATACTACTACGGTACTACTTGCCAAAATCGCACTTAACATAACATATAACAAAATTGTCCTAAGAAAGTGGAAAAATCGACACCTCTCTTACTAGAGTGCCTCATAGTTGTCAACATTTTCATAACGTATATAACTTCAAAAATAAAGTTAAGGGATCATCATACTTACAATGTGATACAGTGACGCACCCAGACTTACAAAAAGTAAAGGTCGCACTTATCGCAACTATCTAAGCGCTCATCAAACGGGTAGTTTATGGGAAAAACTTGTAAAAGTTGTAAGTCTCACTTCAAAAAAGTGGGTGAAAATCATAAATCTCACTCTCGCAAGATCCCTCTTCAAATGTTTTCAAAGGAGCATTCATTCTGGCCATATCTGAGCCAGGCGTGGAGTCGCCATCCTCATAAGCCGATAATAAAGAGATTGCAAATAATTGCTGATAATACAGAAAAGGTAAATCATAAACAATCCGCATAAAGAAATCGATAAAAGGAAAAATCGTAAATACAATCACTACCTATTGTATTGCCAACTATAAAACCAAAAAATTGTCAGAATATAGTTGCGTATCTCAAGTCTATACCAAAATACAAATCGATTAAAACCAAAATTGCTTCGCGCCCTCGGCTACTCCATCAACAGCACGCCGAAATGCATAATACAGCCCATATGTGTAATACTAGGCAAAATATTCGCCTAGGGAGCCCAGGACGGTTAATTGAGCTAAGCCTCCCCCTCGCATATATGTATACACCAACCAAACAGGTACACCCTAATAATACACACCACTCCTGAGAACCCCATACAGGGTGTACACTCATTCGTTATATATCATTCGTTTCGTCTACGGGCCTGAGCGCCAAGTCAACATTTGATACAAAAGCTCCTGTGTGCAACTTTTCGATCGACCGCCGTCATCGTAAACCTGCGAAGTGAACATCGTTTTTTCGACTCTTTCTCTGCGGAATCTTTAATTTAATTTGTTAAAGTTCAATTTACTTGTGTTAAAAGATCTTAATAAATTTTAAATTTGTAAACTTTTTTCATCACATTTTCTTTGCTTTATTCGGAAATAAGTGTTAAAGGCTTGGTGCAAATTAGTATCAATTTAATCACACAGAAAAACATAATATTAGCTGTGATGTTGAAAGGATCCGTGAAGATTAACTTCTTAAAGAACTTTTAGGAACTGTATATAAATATAAATATAAAGGAATTGTTGAATTTACCCTTACTAAGCTCTTACAAAAACGTTTATATGCATTTATTCAATTTAGTTGTAATAAATCATTTTTATTAATAAATGTAAAATTATTTTAAATTTGAAATAATATATGAATATACAAAAGAAAAATATAATTAAAACAATTCTGTTTCTTTTATTATTTTACATTCATCAAAATTGACTGCAACAAGAAATTGTGTGGCATATGTAGCGCAATGTTCACCTTGCTTAGTTGCAAATATTATACGTTGACTTCAAATTATCCATATGTTACTTCTTTTTCAAATTTTCTAAGAGTTCCATTAGTTCTTAGATGAAATTCATATTCCATTTGTTCGGTAAGTAATTGAAATACAAAGCTTTTACAAAGTATTTGTAAATCAAAAGACCATATCCTATTATTCTTCCATTGATATCTGATGGAATTTCATCACACTTGTCCATTGAATGCCATAATTATAAAAGGCGACTAAATTCCAATTCCTTCAGAAATAACACAATCCACAATAATAAGATGATCATTTATATGATAATTAAATGGTGTATTAGGCATTTTAATAAAAAAAAAAAATATATATTTCAATAATAAACTTTTGGGACTTGTATTTGAAAAATTAATATCAGTGAAAACATAAAGTTTACTGGTTTTATACACTCTTAACACATATGGACTTCAATTAAAAAATATCAACAAAATGTGGTTTCAGAAAATTCTCATGCACTTTATTTATGTGACTTCGAAAAATTCTCTTGCTCCTAATTTATGTGGTTTCAAAAATGTACATACATGCACTTTTGCTATACGAAAAAAAGTTCCACCACACACACACACACTTTTACTTAAAACGCGAGCGCTTTCTTAATACTACAAAAGCGCAAAATCACAAAACCACAAAATATACACTTGCGGTCGCTATGGTCACGCATATATATATATATATGTGTGTATGTATATATTTTCCTTTCACCAAGTGGGGTAGGACCGGCATTTCTCTACTACTGTATATAAATAAAAAGTATAAAGGGATAGAATTTGCACGACGCCATCAAAGGTGGCTTCTAAAACTCCAGGAATACAATTACGAAATGGAGTATGTAAAATAACAGAAGGAACGACGATGAATCAAATTTAGAAATATCGGATACAGTACATTCTGCAGAAGAAGAAATGCTAGAACACTTTGTAATCAAGGAAGAAATAGTGAATAAACATAAAGTTCAAATCATATTAACGTACAGCCCAAAATTTGAAATGCAGAGACTCCATGGGAGAAAGATGATAGAGATCAACCCAACGGAGGAAGAGTACATAATAAAAGAGGTGTTAAATCGGGACATTAAAGGAAAAGGATGTGTCGGCATATTCTTAGAAGTCACTGAATCTGATTATCATAAAATTCAGATATTATTGATTTCGATGTTTTCACATGATAATAATTTAAAATTTGTCAAATGTACAAAAAGAGCTACACAAATAGAAAAAGAAGAAGATTTACGTAAGCAAATCTCAATTTACCATAGTAATGAGTCAATTCATAGCGGGATAAACGAAACGTACAATACACTTAAGGAAAAAATATACTATCCCAAAGAGCACTTACTGTTAATAATAAATAACTGTGAAAAGGGCCAAAGAGCTAAGTATGATGGGAAACCGATACGACCAAAGTTTAAACTAACAGCAACACCAACAGACAAAAACGAAATAATATATGTAGACATTTTTCATTTCAAAAAACAGTCTTTTGTCACAACTATTGACAAACTGATAAAATTCGCGGCAGCATACAGTACAACTCATAGAAATTGGAGGGCAAAAAAGGCTATCATAATTGAACATGCCGCAAAATTTGGAAAACCAAAACAAATCATAATGGATAATGAATTGAGGGCCGAACAGTTGATACAGTTCTTAAATGCAGAAAGAGAAGAGGTATACCTAACAAAACCAAATTCCCATACAGACAATGCAGACATTGAGTGGCTGCACTCAACCCTGTTAGAGAAACTAACAGGAATTGATGATCCAAGCCTCTCAAGAGAAATGAGGATATAGATCGTTATAGGTAACTATAATAACCGATATCACTCATTCATTAAATGTACACCCAATTACGCAAAAAGTAGTACAGATCCAAAAATTAAAAAAAAAAACAATAAACCAGGTGGAACAACACATAATACTAGAAAGAAATAGGTACAGAGAGGACTACGAAGAACTGACATCGTCAGGGCCAATAAAATACTACAAACGAGTACGAGACAAGGACGAACCGTCTTCAAAAACTACCCCCCTGCAAAATGTTCATCCGGAAAATATAAAAAGACCAATGAAATTGGCAAATACAAAAGAAGATGATGATGCATTTAGTTTAAGAGCATTCAATGGCGATAATAACATTAAAAAAAAATTACGTAAAAATTTTTATTACATGATTTTTGTTCTACCCCAGTGGGTACGAGGCGTTCCAAGAATATACCTATGGTAAATGATGCCTGTCGTAAGACGCGACTAAAATCCAACAGAGTAATAATTAAGTAAATAAATAATAAGAAAGCTCTTGCATATAGAGACAATTGATCAAAACCTATAAGGTTAAAAATTTTTATTTTTTTTTTACAGATAATGGAGATAATTATTATTTTTAATAATAATCATAACATTAGTGGCAACACTTTTGCATATCACACTAATACTAGTCGAAGGGGGGTATTCAATGATACAAACGGCGGACATAGAAATAGTTAAGAAATAAGTACAGTTATATACATTATAAATCCGAACAAAATTACAGAAATAGTTGAGCAGATTAAAGAAAATATCGGACTGCCAAATATTGAACATAAAGAAATTTTGTATAATGAAATAAAATATATAAAAGCAAAGATTACATCTATAACACCATATCACCATATATCAAAGAAAGAAAAGAGGCTTAATAAATATTGGGGGAACAGCCTATAAATGGATGTTTGGAGTTATGGATGATGATGACAGGCAAGACATCGTGGATCATTTGAAAATTATTGAAGAAAATGGCCATAATACTTGTACTATTGTAAACTTAAATAAACAAATAATAATTAATAAACATTTCAATAGATCATTAAACCTATTAAAAGATACTACAGAATCAGATAGGAAATAAATAATAAAAACTCTTAACAAAATAAATAAAGAAGAAAATAGAATAGAAAGAAAATTTTTGTTCAATGACCAAATGAACAAACTAAAGTTCATAGAAAATAAAGTTCAAGAAATACAAGAGAATATAGTGGCAGCTAAATATAATAAGGTACATCCAAGTATGTTAACTAAGGAAGAAATTGAAAAATACGAAATTGATTGTTATACCTTCTTTGAAACTAAAATTCAATTAATTACTCCATTGCCAAATAAAAATAAAATACAGATTAGTGAAAAAGAAAAAGATTGGCGAAAGCTATTTCGGTAACGAAGAAAATAAAGCATTTAAAAATTTAAAATTAAGTAAAAGCTGTATATTTATAAATACTTGTGAATTTATATACAAAACAACAACAAAACAACAACAAAACAACAATACAAAAGATAAGCGATTATACAATATTAATAAGAAATGCCAATAATGATACAATAAAACAGAGCTGCGATGATAGAAAAGTCGCACTAAAAATAATTATATAATTAAAGTTGTAAATTGTTAAATACATAACATAACAGATCCCATAGAAATACAATATAAGTACAATACAATAAAAAATAAAAATAAAGTCATCGAAAAATTATACTTCCCCTAAATACAGTCTAAAATTAACAAAGTAGTCAGGCAATGCAGAATATGTTCAGAAAACAAGTACGAGAGACATCCAAGCAAACCAGAGATAAAACCTACTCCGATTTCTGAATATCCAGGACAAATCCTTCATATCGACATGTTTATAACGGAAAACATATGAGTACTTTGTTAATGCTCCCCAGGACATGCAGTTTGCAAAATTGACTTCTCAGTACAAAAAAGAAATAGTTAAGGAGAACAAATCATCGACAATTATACAGAATCGGGCAGAGTGGTTCACAAAAGGCTTACAAAACGATGTTAAAAAAAAAAAACTAGTAAGGATGTTCTAAGTTCAGGTGTAACCCAAAATTTTATACTCTCGCAACATGCAAGGATCAAAGCTGGGAAATTGCTTTAGGTGTTAGCAAAATTTTATATTAAAGGAAGTTTTGATCCAATTCAACCCATTTTTGACACAAAACATACTATTATCGAAGTTTTAATTTTTTATTTTATTATATGAAATATATAATATAATATTATATATCCTTCACATTGACCGATATTTTCGGTAAAAAGTTAACTATAGGCACTGGGGTCCACATATTCAGTACCTAGGGGCTTGAACAGTTTTGGTTCGATTTAGAGATTTTTAGTCACCAGGTGGCACACTTTAAACGCATTATTCACGCAAAGTTTTACCCCGATACAATCATTGTTGCTTGATTTGCATAAGGAAATTGAAAGAATCAGATGGAATTTAAAATTGTGTTATATGGGAAATAGGCTTGGTTGTAATCCGATTTCGCCCATTTTCGCACTATAACATAGAAATATTAGAAGAATGTTATGTACTGAATTCGGTTGAAATCGGTTAATCAGATTGCAAGATATGGGTTTTCACCTAAAAGTGGGCGGGTCCTATAAAGTCATTTCATACCATCCCAGAGATAAAATTTAATGTCTCTGGCGTGCTTAGTGCTTGATTTATCGCGCTTTTAGTAGTTTCTAACAGTACCGTTATATGGGGAGTGGGCGGGGTTGTCCCCGATTTCACCTTTTTTCAAACTGTCGATAGGGGTGCTAAAAGCATTTGTTCCCACTAAATTTTGTTATTATAGCTTTAGCGGTTTAGGAGATATGCACATTAAACCTATTAGAGGCGGGACCACGCCCAAAATTTTAAACTGCAGATGCCTCTCCCTAATGTGATAATCTGTATCAAATAACAGTCTTGTATATTATTGTGAAGCATAGTTATGGCAATTTATTTGTTTTTGATTAAAGGCGTTTTATGGGCGTGGCAGTGGTCCGATTACGCCCATCTGCAATGCCAACCGTCTTACGGTACCAAGAAACATGTGTACCAAGTTTTATAATGGTAGCTCAATTTTTACTCAAGTTACAGCTTACACGGACAGACAGACTGGTAGACTCGTTTCTTCATCCTGATCATTTATATATACATAACGCTATATCTAAGTCGATTATTTTTAGGTAATACATACAACCGTTAGGTGAACAGAACTGTTATACTGTGTAGCAACAGTTGCGAGGGTATAAATGTTTTAATAACAAAAGAACAAACAAAAAAACTCAAAATTTTACACTTGACTCAATTACAGGACTATAACAATACAATACGACACATAGAGACTACACTTAACGAACAAATACCAAATCAACCCCTCAAACCCACACTGGCATCGCTCCTCGGTCAAGCGTCAAATTTTTTAAATAGAGTTAGGATAAATAAGGATAATAAGAAAAGATTATAAGATTTTATAGGATCCGCTGGGAAATATATTGCAGAAAATCCTGACCATAGCGACTACAATATTCTAATTGAAAAGATGAACAAGGTTAACAAACGAACAAATAAATAAAATATTTAAATTATTGGTGGCGAAGAAGAAGTTAAAATTGATTTAATAATAAAAGAAGAATTAATTAACATAGTTTATGTCATCCATTAGGTAAGTCTAATATAATAAATTCGTATATATTATCAGACAAAGAAATCGAAATTACGTAAAATTTTTAGAAAATGAAAATAATCCATTTACTAGTTTGCCGAAGTTAAAATTGCTTCCAACAGCGAAAGCATTGTTTATGTATTAAATCTGCCAACAACCGAAAAAAAAAAGATTTTAGGGCCTTAGAAGTAAGAGTGGTAAAGAAAAGGGATTTAAAAAATAAAATTGATCACAAAACAATTCCATTATGTGAAAATAAAATTTATGGAAAAATTAGCAATTGCAAATCGTATAGGTAATAATTTATATATTTTTCCAAGAAGTGTAGTGGTTGACATTACAAATGGCGCATGCATAGCACATTTGTTAAAAAGTAAAGTCGACAACTGCACAAAAATATATGACCAACATGTAAAATATAAAATTAAATGGATCATATTTGATTAAATATTTTAATACAAGTATTGAGATAAAAATCAAAACGTATTTTTCAAAACAAATAACAGAAATTAAGCTATTGCCCGCAATATTATAACCAATGACAATGCATAGCAAAATAGAAGAAATTTTATCTCTGAAATCAATCATTGTTTAGGAGACAAAATTACATTTACTTTACTATTAATTGTAACATCTATATTGATTGTAATGTCTGTACTCATAATTGTTCTGAGTAAACTTAAGCAAAAAAACTTAAAATAAATAAAGAAAGAAATCCCAACCAAGACAATATAGAAATCGGGATAAAAGGTTTACCAAAAGTTTGCTCAACTCCATCGAACGAAGATGCTCGAATTTGAGGGCGGAGGAGTTAACATATAAAAAATTGCGCAATGTTGCAACCGGTGTGGGCGACAACATATCAGGCATCAGAGGCGGTGCTGTTCCATGGACGGCGATTTTGATGAGGTTAGTGGCCACGTGCCACTACGAGGAGCGATTGGATGGGCTGTGATAGCCATAGTTCGGGGTATTGGATTTGCCCCAGGGCGCAGCACATTAACGGCCCAACGTATTGCTGCCGTTGGCGTTGGTGCATCTTCGTCCCTAATTATCTATATGGGAAAGAAGTTATTTAGATTATAAGTTTGTCGCATGATTGAGTTGTATCGTTATGTGGTGTAAATGGATCGTCAGTTCGATAGACCTTTACCGCATTTAGTTCTTTAATTTTTTATTATTAATTAATTTTAGCGGTTTTTGTTCTTTATACAGTTATTGCTTACGTTTGTACGGTATTATCGGCTGTGGGTAAGAAGCATAGCTTTATGAGCGGTCTAGTTAGTGTTCCGGTTTGCTTACAGAGATCGACTTCTAGGATGTGGTCGGAACCATGGTGAAGGTTTTATATTCGGTAGGGGAGAGGCAATCATCGTGTATTGGCATGCTCCAAGCTTTGGCGCCTTTTCTGGAGCTTTCCAGGAATGCCTCTTGTGGAAGTCCTTTAGATAATGTTCTTCCCATCGGCAGCTAAAATTGTTATGGAGAATTTTAATTCTTTCCCACTGGTTTAATTAGGATAGCGCCTCCACGTCTGGCTCAGGTATGGCCAGAATAAGTGCTCCTTTGAAAAATGCCCAGGAGTTAAGGAGGGATCTTGCGAGATGATTTTGATTGGCTGTGAATTCTGAACGGCTTCAATTCGAATTAATTAGGTCCTGAATTCTTCATAATTAAACTTGTAGTTTCCAGCTATTTTTGAAGTGGGATTTGAAGCTTTTTACAGCTGATTCCCATAAACCACACATATGAGGAGCGCTTTGGTTGATAAATTGCCAATAAATGTCTTGGGGAGCGAACTTCTGAACAATCTCAGGTAAGACAATAAACGTTTTGCCGTTGTCACTAATTATTTTTAAGGGAAAACCACGCCGTCCGATGAAGGGAGGAATGCCGCTAGAAAAGCTTCTGTCGTCAGATTTGTACACTCTGGGGCAAAATTTACCCATCGTAGGACGTGTATCTGTGAGATATCATTTAGATTGCTCTCGTATAGTGACCACTTTTCTGAACGAAGTGGTTTTACTTGTTCGTTCCAGTCGGTTCCATCTAGCTATAAATCTTGTTTTAGGATGCTTGCTTGTATCATAATTGGCGAACGCCATCCTGCCAGGTCGAATAGTTTTGCCACAGAGGACAGAAACTGAAAACTGGTCAGATATCGCATTCCACTGAATCCCTAGAGTTTCTGTTGTACTTTCCTTTTCGAATTTAAGGAAATTAGTATCCAACAAATTTTCATTTGGTATATTTTTTTTAATATTAGGGTGTTTCCTCGTTATCTTTTCAACGGAAACCCTGCGGCTTTGAGGGCTTGTACCACTTGTGATAGTCACTCGTAAGCTTGTGGAAGACTGTGACTTCCAGACAAGATTTCGCCTACATACTTTTGTGTTTTTAACACTTCGGTTGCCAGAGAAAATTCTGACTTGGTGTTTTCAACCAATTCGTGCAGTGTTCGAATGGCTAGATATGGTGCACAATTGACGCCAAAAGTAACTGTTTAATTTATAGTCGCGTAGGGGACTATTGGGGGATATTCGAAAATAATTCGCTGAAAATCGATCGTCTTTATGTACGACTATTTGTCTATACATTTTTTCGACGTCTCCGTTGAATACGTATTTGAATATACGCCCATTAAAATAAGTAGCATTAAATCTGGTTGAAGTGTATGTCCCGTAAATGGGATATAATTTAAGGAGTTCTCCGAGCTAGTGGATCTTGAGGCATTAAAGACAACTTTTACTGTAGTTGTTTTTTTGTCTGGCTTTACTGCTGCATGATGCTGCAAGTAAAATGAGTGGTAGTTGCAGTTTATAATTTTTTCGGATGTCATGTGGTCCAAATCGAGGTATTTTTCTAACACATTATCATATTCTGGCAATTTTCGAGATTTCGCACTTCGGAATTTGCTGTTGCAACTAAGCCCGTGGCTCTTTTCATATTTGCGCTGGGGTTGAACTCGGAAAAGTATTTATATGAAGCATAGAATGAAGTCGTTTAAGACAATAAACGCAATAGAACTTGCTTTCGCAATCTTAAAGTGAATGCGCATGTGACAAACAGTTTGTTCAAAGTCTTTTTGGTCTTATAAAATTGCTTCGATCGGTAATATTAATTTTTTTGAATTTCTCGCAAGATTTGAGCTTATGTTTACCTGTACATAGTTCGCATGATGTTTGTTTATACTTTTCGGATGTGAACGTTTGATGTTGAAGAAGCTTTAATTTAAATTTGTCTACCCTTTCAGCGATTTCGTACTGGGTAGTTTGGAAATCTTTCATTTGTTGCCAACTGGGGCACTTTCTTCGTGCTGAGAGCGATTGCTCCCATAGAAATAATGATTTTTCTGATGCATATGTTTACCAGTATAGGGTCCCAGCTATCTGTGGGAATATTTTGTGTCGATAAACCGACAAACAAATTGAAACAGTGGATTGCAGTTTGTTTAATTTCGAATTTTTGGCAAGTTCATTAGTATCGATATTTGTTTATCGACCAATATTCTTTCGTTTTCGTACTTTCGATTTAAGAGCTTCCCAAGCCAAATTGAAATTATCGTCATTTAATGCGAACTGATTTACTATTACGCCTGCTTGACCTTTTGTTTTGTATCGGAGATGATACAATATTTGTGCATTTGATAATTTTGGGTGGCTTATGTAAACGGTTGTAAACATGTCCTGGAAGGACGGCCATTGTTCGTAACCACCATGGAATATTTCTGCGTCACCTGCGGACAACTTGAGATGGATGTCTGAACTTGTCTTTTGACTTTGTACTTGTGACAGCTCTAATTGCTGATGCGGAGTAGGCGCAATTGCTTTAGTTAGTTTAATTGATCCGAAATCATTGCTTTAATTTCTTCAAGCTGGTCTAAGCAGTTTTCGTATTTGGCGTAAGCCGAGGATTTGAAATTTTCCGGTAGATCCGAGTCGTCAGATTCTATGATTGCGTCATATGCAGCTTGGAGGGATATACATATATATAACCGCAAACTCTTTTATGTTAATTAGAATTTTTAATTCGATTTAGTTGTTGTAGATACCGATTCGTCCTTGTTTTTAATTTGATTTTCTTTAAAATTTATTGACCACTTTTTATTTATTTATGTCCTTAATTAGGGGTATGTAGGTACACCCTAATGCGTGGACTTGTAAGTATGATTTAAGTTCTTGTGCAGTTGGGAGCTCGTTAAAGAGAGCGAGTATGCACGAATTATTTGTGGTGAAAAGTTTTATACGCAATCAGCAAGCAGGATTGCTTCAAGTATTGTGGGATATATGCCAAAGTGGACTTTGATTATAAAACATAAATTTAGTTTTAACTAATATGTATGTATATACATATATTGTTCACAATTGTGTATTTTTACACAATATAATATGATTTTATTAAATAATACGCGTTTTATTTACCGAACCGTGTTTATGCGAAATGTTTCGATTGGCTTTCGTATGGTTGTACCCTATGTACATATGTAATAAAAGTCCCAATATAATGGCTACACACATATCTTTATTTCTAATTCCAACAACTTAACACTTATTGCTCGTTATTCGAGCTGACAACTTCTTGCTTATGTCTCAATTGTTCCTATCACGACAAAACTCTCACTAGAACTGTGTTTGCTGCACAATCCGGCAGCCCTTATATAGTAAATCTGTAACAAAACATTGCTTCTAGAACATTCTGGAAACTACGAATTCGCTAACTAGTTGCTTCTGGCAGTTTATCGTTGATTCGATTTTGTTCTATCATCCGTGTTCGTCACACTGCCCTCCATCTAAGTCTGATCGTCTCGATTAGACATATTTGCGATACCAAACACAAAGCTTTTATGTCCCCCATTTCGTCTTCTAGGCTGGTGCTGACATCGTTATCCGTCCTTCTCTTCTTGGAGTTGATTCCATCCGTTTTCCGGATACTCAGTTTCTGGTACATCCCTTGATTTAAAGGGATCAGAACGTAACTCCATTGGAACACCGAATCTCGTTACCCACTTGTTGATAAATGCCTCCGCCACTGATTCAGTATCTTGGTTAGGAATTGTGTATACTTGTGGCCATTCGTTGAAATGGTTCTTGACTACCAAAACATAACTATTTCCTAATTTATTGGTGGGGAATGGACCATCTTCATACACGCCTATTTTCTCAACTGGCGCACGCGAATTGTGCTGTTTCATCTGCCCATGACTCCTGGACCTTGATCCTTTAGCTACAATGTTCAACCAGTCCAATAAAACCTTTGCTTCAAATTGTCCAAAGATTTCATGTCTCTCAAGTGCCCTCCTCTTGGACATTTGTACTGCACGTTAAGAACATCAGGAATTCCAATCCTTGGAACAACCATAAGTACTCGGAAGGTTTGCCCATTTTCGCTTTTCCATACTCGATACAAGCAGCCATACACTAACTTTAAACTGCTCCGTTCTGCCCAATATAATTTTTTTGACTGGCCTTCCTGTAGTTATTTCTCCAATCGTTGTACATTGGCTCAACTCCACTTCATGTAATGCACTTTCCAATTCTGGATATTCTTGCGCTGACATATGCATGTCGAGCTCTTTCGGTGCTGACGACTTTGCTGAAAAACTTTCAAAGAAGGATTCCAACGCAGTATAAATAACCTCTACTGAACATTCTGGACCTTTTTTCAAAGAGTCATCCGTTCCAGGTTTAATTTTATCCTGCTCTTCCACCTGTGCTGGTATACACGCTTCTTGCTCTTCCAACAGTAAGGACGCTTGTGCTGGTATACAAGCTTCTTGCTCTTCATACTGTGAAGACCCTGGTTCACACGCTTTTTCCACTTCCAACTGTGAGGATACCTGCGCTGATATATGCACGTCCAGCTCTTTCGATGCTAACAACTGTGCTGAAAAATCCTCAAAGAACGATTCCAACGCAGCACAAATAACCTCTACTGAATATTGAGTCACTTCCTTCTCTTGTTTCTTCGTTGTCTCTTCCTCTAATTCCGGTTAAAAGACATATTCCTCAACATTAAAGTTCTTTGCTTCCATGGCTCTTCTTAACCGCGACTGTAATTTGGACTTTACTCCCTTTGTTGCCAAGCCACGTTTTTGCAGCTCCTTTTTCAGTTGTGGAATCTTCAGATCGTTAAACTTGGCCATTTTCAAACAATTCTCTCTTTGGGAATTTATTTGACAATCCCACTTCTGACACCAATTGTAACGGATTCCTCGATAAATCGTCTACCTGTAACTCACTCTTGAGTTCGATCTCTGGATTGTTAAATAAAAGTCCCAATATAATGGCTGCACACATATCTTTATTTCTAATTCCAACAACTTAACACTTATTGCTCGTTATTCGAGCTGACAACTTCTTGCTTATGTCTCTATTGTTCCTATCACGACAACACTCTAACTAGAACTGTGTTTGCTGCACAATCCGGCAGCCCTTATATAGTAAATCTGTAACTAAACATTGCTTCTAGAACGTTCTGGCATCTACGAATTCGCTAACTAGTTGCTTCTGGCAGTTTATCGTTGATTCGATTTTGTTTTATCATCCGTGTTCGTCACAATATAATCGTAAAAGAGAGATTGGAAATAGCAGGTAATGGCAATTGTCTGTAAGTTCTGTATGTAAGTACGTAGTAAAGTTGGTAATTGTATGTATAAACATTGAAGAGGCATATCTACATATGTAAAATACAATATGTGATATACGATATTAAATATTTAATATGGAAAAACACATATGTATGCATACGTAAATTATGCACGCTGTAATTAAATATATGTAGGTATATGTAATGTTTATATACATAAGTACTCCTTTATGTATGTATATATTAATTTTTTTATACTCTCGCAACTTGTTGCTACAGAGTGTAATAGTTTGTTCACCTAACTGTTGTTTGTATTACCTAAAACTAATCGAGTTAGATATTTACAAATGATCAGGATGAAGAGACGAGTTGAAATCCGTGTGACTGTCTGTTCGTCCGTCTGCCCATCCGTCTGTACAAGCTGTAACTTGAGTAAAAAACAAGAAAAAACGTTAACTTCGGCTGCGCCGAAGCTATAATACCCTTCACAGGTGCATTTCGTTTAGTAACTACTATATGTATGACTACATTTGAAAACGTAATCGGCCAACGGTATGCATCCAACTGAAAACAGATTGTTTAATATAAAGAATCTTCTATTCGAATTTATGCTAGAAGATTAGGTAAATAGACCTTTCAGACATTTACATAAATTTAAATTTTTTAAGCTGATGGATTTTTATTCATACTAAATTAATGGAAAACAAAAACAAATTATTATATTTATAGAAAATAGAAAATATATAACATATTATATAATAATATTTATTATTCTATAATATGTTATATATTTTCTATATATATATTTATTATTCTATAATACTTTTTTATATAATATGTAAGTTACAATAATGACATCTATGACTTACACTTTATATTATAATACAAACTTATATTTAATAATATTGAATATAACATATATCTATATATTATATATTATATAATATAACTATTTTCTAAAGCTTAAAAATATTCCGTCATGATCACTATATGGTGTTTCATATGTGATACATGATGTCATTGCAGGATCCATGTTAGCCAATGAAGATTGAAATCCTAACTGTTGTAATCCAGCCTCCAAATCGTCAGTGCTTGATCTTCACGCTGGCGCATTATTTCAGTGAGTTCAAAGTAATTGTACTGTAAGGATCATTCCTATTAGGTGCAAATATCCAACGATCTTCTACTGACGGCAGCTGCTTTAAGTCACCAAACACGATAATTGGTATGCCTCCAAAGTAAGCGCTGCTCCTGAAAATTTGCTTTAGCCTAGTATCTGAATATGCAAACATCTTTGCTCCAACTATTGAAATTTCGTCAATTATAATAAGCCTAATGAGATTGGCATGAATAGTGTTTAATGTGTCACTATTCAGTGGTTGACGGGAAGTGAAAAAACCGAATGAAGAGTTAGGCCTCCAAATCCAAATGCTGCTTTGCCAGTGGGTGCGCAGAGTAACACCTTGGCTGTTTCGGGGTTGGTTCCTGGTACACTGTTAACTCGCAATGTCAACGATTGGTATATAGTCGGTTTAAGCCGACTCTTGACCACTCCAGCACCGCCTCTGACATATTCGAAGAAGATTTCCTTTTTACAGACATTGTGCATTACATGAGCAAAGTATTCCCTCTGTTTGTTGTTAAGTGACGGCACCATTGCCAGTAAACCGTCTTCTAATATTAAAGGTGGGAGTTTAATTAATCGAACCTCCTCTTCCTCTGTATTGTTGTTCTCTTGGAAAACATTAACGTCTAATGGTTGTTCTGGAATGGCTAGAGCTCTGAATTCAGGATCTAAAAGTTGTGAGGCAGCTCGATCATCAGCTGTTTCTTCCGCTGTAACATGAAGGTTTTTAAAAATTAGTTCAAATTCGTTCGATGTGTGCATTGCACACTCAATTTGTGTGCATTGCAAACACGCTCGACATCATTATTCAATAGGTCTGTTTCCTCATTTCTCCATGGGTGAAACATCATGGCGGTTTCTCTGAAGAAATCGGCTCTTGAACTTTCAACGCTAAAACGTTTCCAGCGAAGAATAAGGGCTTGCTTCCTTTTCCTTAAAAATCCTGATCAATCCTTTAATGCCATTGGAAGTGCAGCTATCGTGTCATCCTCGTTTTCTACTTCGATGTAGTCTTATTTTGCAAAATCTGAACCATGCTGCAAAATCTGCTAAGCATAGTTCTTCCAATTGATCGGGCCTTTGAGAGTAGTGCTCCAGCACACTCGGCACATGCTATATATCCGTAGAGTCCTCCTGTAAAGCATTTAACTCATGTCTGGGCTTTATCAGCTCGATTGTGTGGATGTGATGTGTTTATAAATATTTCCCCATTACTGGCTTCTGATGGATGCAGTCCCAAAATATTATAAGTTGCTTCTTGAGCCGATATTTCCGATCCGTTTACAAATTTGTTTCCGATGTGCTGCAATTTTCTTTTAATGGAGAAATTCCCTGCATTTATTTCCTCCATGGCTTGTCTCAGTAGTGTTGATACTCTTTTATTGGATTTAGTTATTGTATATAATTAATGATATAGCTGCAGCAAGCGTATGCGTCCAGAATGAATTGAATATCCATATTTGCTCTCAATTTAAGTATATTTTTATTATAGGCATTCAGAAGTCGGTCTGAAAATTTTCTCTTTAGGAAAATGTGTGCCTTTTTTACAGATGAGCGGAGAGCAAGCTTATATCCTTCATAATCAGTGTTGATTCGCTCATCCGTCAAAAAATTTTCGAAGCAGTTCAACCGTGTTATTTCTTCCTTTGGGAGATCCGTTTGAGTTAATAGTTCCTGTATTTTTTGGAATTGAACTTTGTGTTGCTCAATCCTTTCTCATTCTCCAAAGGGAAAAGTATTTCTGTCTGTGGCGTCGGCGGATATGGCATGTTGAATAGGCAAACTTGCTTTCCATGTAGGTCTCTTAGGCAAGCTCGACCATGTCTGTGTTCTGAATGAATTCCAGTAAATCCAAATCATCCCCATCGGTTGTGATGTGTCGGTCGATGTATGTTTCAACTTGATGATTCCATCACTTTCCAATTGTGGTGCGTCACTTAGCCAGTACATGCCATGACAATGTGGTGATCCCCTATGCTGGAATTCAATTCTGTAATAGTAACGGACTACTACATGCTCACCAAACAGTCCGTTTTGTAATAATTTTAGCATTTCGCCGAATCGATGGTCGAAATACCTGGAACATGTAACGGCTTCCGAAATATCTACTTTATCTACCAGTTTCTTCAATATGACCAACAGCTCAGGCCATTTTGTTTCTGCAGCAGACATTGTAATAAAAAATGTTGGCAAACCAAACTGACGGATCATGGCTAAAACTTTCTTCTTTTCAGCCTCCCAATGTGCAGGTGAGGATCGAAGTCTTTTGAGTACATAATAGCCGTCATCATGCTGGATAAGGTTGCTGACAAAATTTGCATCCCTCACATTTGCAACAGTTATATTCCTTCGCACAGAACGCCGATCATAGCATCGAATTTCAGAACGTGCAATTTTACTGTAAGTTGTTGTGGATGCCCTATTCTTTCCGCAGTAAATCGTTGGATACGATAACTCCTGAGCATCGTCGTCGGTTGTAACGTCCCTGGGGCATCTACCATTTCCTGATGCCATTGCAATCCGTTCAATGGATTTGTTTTCACCGGGTTCATTGTCCATTAAAGTCTCCTGACCACCTGGATTTAATTCTTCTTCCATTTCAAGCGGTACATTTTCCTGACGGGCTTTGAGCAGGTCTCTTACTTCTGCGTGATCTGCAGGATCCGCAATAAATGGCACAGTTTCCCCGTTTCCAACATTTGCTAGCCAATCACTTGATATTTGTATATTATGCTTAACGTAGAGTATGTACCCAGCAGATAGTTAAGTGCCTCCAAAATTTTTGCTGGTCGCACTGTCTCCGTCATAAAATTTTGCTCATATTCCAATCGACGTTTCAAGTGCACTTGAATAATATGGCTGTTGTTAAATCTTCGTGGCAGCATGGTGACTGTCTCTAGAACACAAATCGGAATATTCACCACTGCTCCACGAATAGCACATTGTCGTTCATATCCAGACACGTTAAATCCTGAAGGCATTCCGGAATATCCGGAAACTCCAATTCTTCCGAGAGACAGATATTTGGTATCTTGCCTTTCCTAACAATCCGATAGCATGTGTTGCAAAAGTTGTACTTTTGGTTCGAAGACGGAAATTTTGATGACAGATAAAACACTTTTCTAGCATCTTCTGAGGGCGTAAATTTTGTTGAAGTCTGACGCTTTTCTAGTTTTTTCACTTTTCGTTATCAACATATCAAAGATATTGGCAGCTCGACGTTAACGATGACGTTCTTGTTCTTCTAGCTGTGCATCAGGAAAAAGTTCACGACGTCTTCTTATATTCCTCCTGATTTGCCTTTCGCTTTCTAAATGACGATTTGCGGGATCCGATCTATGCAATTGTACTCTTTCCAACGTTGATTCCTGCATGTTTTCAAGGTGTTGCCTGATTTGCTGGCGGGTCACTCTTCTTTGAGAAGAATTTAAAATTTCCTCACGACGTCTTCTTATTGGATCTTCTCGACGACTCCTCCTCAATGCTGCATCTCGTTGCCTTTCTTCTTCTCTTATTATTGGATTCTGGCGCCGCACAGAACGTTCCATTGTGTCGCGCTCCTGCTCCGCTGTCCTATATTTAGGATTCATTCGTCTGTTTGAATGTCCAACTATGTCTCGCTCCTGCTACGCTGCTCTGTATTCAGGATTCATTCGTCTGTTTGAGTGTTCCGCGGTGTTGCGTACCTGCTCATCAGCTCTATATTTCGAAATCAAACGTCTATTTGAATGACTGATCGTATCACGCTCCTGTTGTGTAGCTCTGTGAAGTTGGTTCTGTCGTCTATTGGAATGTGCAAAACTGTCACGAGTTCTTTCCTCATTGCGATACTCCAAATTTGAGCTGCGTAGTTCTGCAATATAGTCAGCGTTCCTCCGTCTATTATTTTCCAAATTTTGACTATATTGTCGTCGGCTTCGATTCAGAGCATTTTGAAAGTTGTTTGCGTTGTTGAAAGTTTAAGCTGCTCATGTAAACTGAAGTGAGCCGATGTGTTGTGCCGTATTTATTGAATATCTTAGAGCCCGACTTCACGTCTGTAAACTCTTTTGCCCTTTTTGGTGTCATCAAGCAACTTTCGTAGGAATATTAAGGCGTTAATTACAAAAGGTGAAAAACCTTTTTTACCTAAATTATACTTTCTACCTGTTCTTGGAATTATGTTTATTTCCTACCTACTCGTCTACCTATGTTTTGTTTTGTACCTACCCAGCAGTTAATTAGGGTTTTACAACGGGATAATTATATTTACATAGTTGTTCTCTATTATTATTAATAAATAAGAATATATCTTGAAAAATTACGGATTTATTTATTTTATGGGTAACTAAATAATATTCTCTATTATTATTAATAAATAAGAATATATCTTGAAAAATTACGGATTCATTTATTTTATGGGTAACTAAATAATATTTTTGTTCCTTGCTCTTATGTATATATTTTTAACATTATTTTCTACTTATCTTCATACAAAATTTCATTAGATCGGTCAGTTTGTATGGATAACTATATACTTTAGTGTCCGATCTGAACAATTTTTGCGGAAATTTCATTATTACCTTAGACAATAACCCATGCCAAAGTTTGTAAACATATCTTGTCAAATGAAAAAATTTACTATGTAAGCACTTGATTCCGATCGTTCAGTTTGTATGGCAACTATATACTATAGTGATCCGATCTGAACAATTTCTTCGGAGATTACATTTTTGCCTTAGACAATAACCCATGCCAAATTTCGTAAACATATCTCGTCAAATGAAAAAAATTACCATGCAAACACTTGATTCCGATCGTTCAGTTTGTATGGCAACTATATACTATAGTGATCCGATTTGAACAATTTATAAATAAGTCGTGCCAAATTTCGTCAAATAAAAAAGTTTCCCATACAAGTACTTAATTCTGATTGTGTATGGCAGCTATATGCTATAGTGGTCCGATTTCGGCCGTTCCGACAAAAATAATTAATATACCCTGTTCAGGGTATAATTAGATATCTTTATGGAACTTGGTATACATGTTTCCTGGTACCGTTGTGTGAAAATGGATGAAATCGGGTGACAACCCCGCCGACTCCCCATATAACGGTACTTTTAAAAACTACTAAAAGCGCGATAAATCAAGCACTAAACACGCCAGAGACATTAAATTTTATCCCTGGGATGTTATGAGATGTCTTTATAGGAACCACACTAAAATTAGACATTGGGTGTGGCGCGATGGTCTTGTGATCCGCTTAACTGATTTCAACTATGTTCGGTACATAAAATTCTTCTTATATTTCTATGTTATTATGCGAAAATGGGCAAAATCGGATTACAACCACTTCTATTTCCCATATAGCACCATTTTAAATTCCATGTGATTCCACTTTCCGCTATGAAAATCAAGCAAAAATGATTGTATCGGGTTAAAACTTTGCGTGAATAATACGTTTAAAGTATGCCACCTTGTGACTAAAAATTGTCTAAGTCGAACGAAAAATGTTCAAGCCAATAGGCACTGAATATGTGGACCCCAGTGCCTATAGTTGACTCTTTACCGAAAATATCAGTCAATGTGTAAGATATAATATGTAATTGAAATTCATATATTAAAATAAATTAATGAAACTCTTGATAATAGTATGGTTTTGTGTCAAAAATAGTTGAATCGGATCAATACTTCCTTTAATAAAAAATTTGCCAACACCTGAAGTCATTTCCCGAGCTTTGGTCCTTGCAAGTTGCGAGAGTATAAAATGTTCGGTTACACCCGGACTTAGAACTTCCTCACTTGTTTGCTTAGTACACTGGGCAGCACTTTGGATGGTTTTTTTGTTGTTTTTTAACACTGCTCTGTAATTGTTCGTCACTTTAGCTGTGGTTTTTTTTCTTTTTTTTCACTGTTTCACTGCACTTTGACTTTGTGGTCACTTTATATACATATGTAATTATATAATTTTGGACTTTTGTTTCCTTGTTGTTTTTTTTTTTTTGGTTTTTAATCTATAGGGCCTTTCTTTTAGGCTCGAAGGACCATGTATCTTTTCCTTCGAACCTTTTAAATTAATTCACTCACCACTCTTTTTTGGTTAATAACGCAACAATTTTATTCAAAATAAATTATATTTAAAACCACTCAACGAGAAAGTTGCAGACTGGAAGAACTTTAAACACAAATACTCAACCTTCACCCAACTACGTGAAAAAATACCCCAACAATATCTCGCGGCAACAAGCAAGCAAACGTGCAAATTTGAGGGTCGGGCACACGCAAATCAATCACTACGAATATTTAACGTTTACGTTAGTATTATATTAGTGTATCGGGGTCGATGTCTACAGTAGCCTGTACTCTTTTCTTACTATTAACACAGGTATAATATGTATTACCATTTATTTTCCTTATACAATAGTAATAATAATAGTAATAATAATAATAATAGTAATTTTATCGTTGGACTCGCGCAACTCTAAATCTAAAGTTATAGCTTTAGATGTTGAAGAAGAGCAAATTTACTCAAAACACTAATTTTAGTCGGAATAGGGCAACGAATCGGCTGCGGATGTTCGCAATACTAACCAAAATCCCTTAATTATACCCTAAACAGGGTATATTAAGTTCGCCACGAAGTTTGTAACGCCCAGAAGGAAAGGTCTGAGATCCTATAAAATGTATACATAAATGATCAGCATGATGAGCTGAGTTGATTTAGCCATGCCCGTCTCTCTGTCTGTCCGTCTGTCTGCATATATACAAACTAGTCCCTCAGTTTTTAAGCTATCGATCTGAGATTTCGCAAATGCCCTTTTCTCACTAAGAAGCAGCTCATTTGTTGGAACGGCCGATATCGGACCATTATAGCCTATAGCTGCCATACAAACTGAACAATCGGAATCAAGTGCTTGTTTGGAACACTTTTTCATTTGACGAGATATCCTTATGAAATTAGGCATGAGTTATTATCTGCAGCAGCAATTTAATCTCTGGAAAAATTGTTCCCTATAGCATATAGCTGCCATACTAATTGAACGATCGGAATCAAGTGCTTGTAAATAGCCCTTGTATTTGTGAATGGTATTATAGCTTCGGTGCAACCGAAGTTAACGTTTTTTCTTGTTTTAGTTGTTGTTTGTAAAAGTTACAAACATTTTTGTAAAAAAACAACAGCTCTCATCTGGCATAAGCAGCACACACACATGTCAATATGGCAGCCAAATTGCTGAAGCCCAAATTTATCGTAAATCATATAACAACAACATTTTCATTCAAGAATGCAGGCGTACTCTTAACAAGCGAAGTTGACTTCTTCATAAAAGTAAACGCTATACACATCTCCACGAGCATGCGTTGCCTACAAGCCAAAAACTAAAGCTAAAAATCATAAATTGAACAAGTTTACGATATTTCTTCTGAAAGGGAAAAGTGTCAACCCAGCAAACCCGCAAACACAGAAAAAAGTGACACAAATGGAAACATAGCTCTTGTCGATTTGAAATATTTTAGAATTCCCAAAAACTTTTTTATGTCTCGCAAAAATTTGCGTCGATATATTATATTATATATGCAAGCTCATACATAAACATACATATTTACGATGGTTTATTGGCAAGAGCGGCAAGTGAAGCGGTGGCAAACGGTGATCGTTCGTTTGCTTTTTCGGCGCAGCTCGGATTTTCTACCAACAACACAATGTTGTGACGGTTTTTCGTCGCGTCAGTCTTCGACACATTGACTCTTTGATATGAAAACAAAAAATGTGATCTTCGGCCATTGGTTGTCCGTGTCAACGGAGATTTCGAATGAAGCAATTAGTGTGCATATTTACCTACAAATGTTGCAGGTAGACAGATATACAAACCTTATGCTTTGTTTCATATTTGTTTACATGCACACACAATTATATACATACCTATGTATATATGAGCATATGTGCGTCCGCTTGGTCTTTTTAGATGTTATCAAAACTTTTAATGACCAAAGCAAATGTATTACTTATAAAACATACATAAATTAAATATTTAGGTAATAATACAATCCATACTTCATTATATATTTCAGGAGATTTTAATTTCATCATGAAATAGGTAAATTTGAACACAGATTATAGTATATATACAGTGGGCGACAAAAGTCTACGTACGGACCCATATTTTTTATGTCTTGCTGAATGTAAAAATAATATGGAAAAAGTAATGAGACAGTTTTGTTTTAATTACATTTTCAATAGGAAACTATAAAAAGAATTTATTCCACTACAAGCATAAAAAACTGTTCACAAAAAAACTAAAAAAACCATTAACAAAACTCTACGTACGGCATGTACTTGTATGGTATACTTTATGTTCTTGTTGCGAACTAGAAAGTAACGGTAAAGCACCGTTTCTTATAATTTTGTGATTATGCTTTACATAAGACTTTATGTTAATCACATTTCGATATTTCGCGTATAGTTTACACCACGTATAGTTGTCACAACGGCTCCTCGGAAAGAAATTTCAACTGAAGTGCGAAAACTAGCTGTGTTAGAATGAAAACACGTCAAGTGGACCTCCCATTTTCCACTTGATCATCGAATTTGAATGTGAGTATTTTTTCATAAAGTAGTCATCATGAGCAAGTAATCCCCCCGCTCAGTTTTTTTAAATTTTAATTTTAACAATTTTTTTTTAATTAAAAATTTTTACTACTTTTAGTTAAAAAATTAATAATTAGAAAACTATTAGTGATTTTTTAATGCAATTTTCAGGAGTTATAGTTCAAAACTTGTACTCTGAGAAAATATATATGAATTAAAATAAATTTTTTTTATTATACTCTGTAGCAACAGGTTGCGAGAGTATAAAAATCCATAATTTTTTCACCCCATATTTTTTTCTATTCATTATAAAACATCTAATTAACATTACAATTCTTGTTTTAAATAAAATGATATTCGAACTAAATCATTTGCGGTTAAAATAATTAAATATGAAGGCATTTTAATATTTTATGTCCCAGTGCCTATGTGAACAAAAAAATAATATCTCGAGGCATCCGTAATTTTGTTGATAATTAATCATGAGCCTCGTTAAGAACTGCTGCAATCCATTTAACAAAAAAAATTATAAAAAAGTCATTAAAAACTTAGTTTTAATAACAAAAACCCGCGCTCATGATTTTAAAGATTTTATTGAGAATTATATATGCATTTCAGGACATTTATTCACCGATAATTCACCAAGAATTTCAGGTTTTCGGCCTGAATAAATAGTCCGTTAACACACGACTAAGTTAGCCACTGAGTTAGCAGTGCGACCAGAGAGGAATGTTCATTCCAGAACAGTTCAAAGGGCTTTAAATGACATTCCTTATCCCTCTAAAAATAACCCCTTAATCAGTGAAAAGAACCGAAAGCTTCGCTTAGAATTCGCTCACAAGTATAAAGGTAAAGACCTTGATCTCTGGAGATAAGTTTTATTCACAGACGAATTCAAATACAACATTTTTGGTAGTGATGGAAAAGCTTTAGTTTAGAGAAGAGCTAATACAGCAATGATCCCCAAACACCTCATCTCTACTGTCAAGCTTGGCGGTGGAAATGTCATGGCTTGGGGCGCTGTCGCTACATCTGGAGTAGGAAACTTAGTTTTATGGAGGGGAACATGGATCTGTGATACCAAAGAATGTCTATAAATTAAATGCAGATTTGCGAATTTTAAATAAAAGATCTGTAAGCGGACATTTTTTAACATTGGAGTTAGTGTTATTTTTCTTATTTCACAGTGAAAACTGTGAACCTAACTAATTTGTGCCAGTGCTCCATGCTATTAAAAGAATGCAGACAGAGGACGTGCTTATAGAAATGGTAAAAAAGATCTTGGTGAGTAATTATAGTTTTTATTTAGTATTTTGCTGGTGCATGTTGTTGTTTATGGATTTATTTCAATTTTGAGTGCTTGAATTTATTATTTAACTTATTTTGTATGAATATTATATTAAGTCTTTTATTTTATTTATATTCGCTCCATTCCATATATTTAATTTTATCTAACAGATGCCATGCCGAGTACTAGTACCATTCAAGGTGGTGAACCTGTATCTGAAAATATTGTTACAGCAAAACTTTTACATACAGCAACGAAATACGGAATGATGCCGCAGGTATCGTCAAAAATGCAAGCGGCTAAAATACGTTTATAAACTGTTAAAGTCATGATGAAGAGGGAATTGATAATAGAATGATTGAAAATAATTAAAAAATGGATCAATATGACTCAACAATTATAAAATATTGTTTTCAGCTTTTAATATGTGTATATCATCTAAATAATTGTTAAGTATTATGTATGTCGTACTCTAAGATACATAATTCAATAAAAATATTGGTGGGAATGTCTATAGTGTGAAAAAAAGTTTCACTTTTGCCGTGGTTTCATTTGTTGTTATCGATAATACCGAACTTCGATACTTCACCTAAAATGCAGTTGAGTTGTAAGCCGTATATCCCGTTTCCTTATTTAATGCTAGTAAATGTGGGTTTTGGTTGTTTTCATGGAATATTCTGCGTTCTTGACTTTCTGTCAAAAACTTTGAGCGACCATCGCGGACGTGAACGATTCAGTGACGTGGAAGCCAAATCGTGAATACCATGACTGTTTGTTTGATGATAAGCAATATTTCGTCTTGTTCTCATTCACAACCAGACCCATACGCTTCGCTGACTTATCTAGTCTGGAAAAGCATAACTAACGGCGCGGTTTTTGAGGCCAATGAGGTCAATATCAAAAAAATAGGCTGTTTCTTTTCGTGCTGTCAAAGGCTACTTTAAAATCGACAAAAAAGTGGGGTGTGTCGATATTCTTTTCGCGGGTCTTTTCCAAGATTTGGCGCATGGTGAAAATGGTCTTGAAACCTTCCGTTGGTCGCCACATCTTTTCGAAGAATATTCGAGTATAACCCCTGTCTGCCAGTTTCTCAAACTTTTCATAGTCACGCAAATAAGCTTTGCGCTTCCCTCTTCAATTCGCGGTATCTACCTCACCCTACATTAATTCTAAGGACCGGTAGGTACTTTTACTAGTTATATATACAGTTATTGTGGAAACAATGATAGATTTGTTAACTAATTTGGTTTTTCAATAGTTTTATAGGTGTAATCTGATTCAGGGGAAAGATTAAGAGATTTGGAATTTTCATCATCCAACGTTATAATTGCTACTAATGCAAACTCATGACACTCAATCTGGGGCAGCTCGGCTGTGAATTAATAAGTTAAGTCAACATTTGCATCTATTGTGAATATGTTTATTTGTAAGAGCAGAGAGGATATAGGTATTTCTCCAAAATGTCAACCTCACCTTCACGTAGTACCCCCTGTTCAAAACGAGGCTCAAACGACTGAATAAAGGCGGTATAAACTGAACACCAGTAGGAACGATATACCTTCTCTCGGCCAACAAGAAAGCATAGCTAGAACCAACCAAATTGTCTCAACTATTCAAAGAGCGCTACCAACGTTCCGTGTTCGGCTTCTTTGAAATCAGATGCGCCGACTCCAAAAACTATCCACATCAAAGCGCACTCTGATAGGATCATCTCGGTGAGACTGCGTACAAGTGCAAGGAATATAAAAATAGTACAATGTTATGCACCGACGAATGTTACTGATTAAAAATCGACAATATTGCCATAAGTCATAAGTGGCGTGGCTCCCTTACGGACATGCACAATAAGCTTGGACCTGATATAACAAGTGAGCATCATATTATAATCAGTAGTATAGTGTAGTAACTCAGTTGTAAGGCTCAAAATCGCTCAAACTAAAAGACGTAGAACCAGGTTTATGGAATCGCTGGGCACTTCTTAAGATTGTCACCTGCAGACCAATTACATCAGATAAAACGAGTATTCCATAATACGGCAGAAGAGCAAGTGCAATGCAACAAAAGATAACGCACGAAACTTAAAATATTGGAGGTTAAGTGAATTCAGTAGTTTTATATGGATGTGAAACATGAAATCTAACATAATGCGCTCTACAAACACTGTCGCTGCATCCGCTAGATTATGCGGATATTTTGGCCCAATGTTGATAATCTTTGGGCTGCGACCAAACAAACCTGTCCATATTGAAATTCGTAGCCGTAAATGGAAATGGTTCGGGAACACGTAAGCCCCAAAATGACATCACGAGAATAGCAATAGACTGGAATCCTCAAAGGAGTCGCACACAAGAGAGACCTGTCCATACGTGGAGGCAACAAGTTGAAGCAGAGGCATAAGAATCAGGCCATTACTGGAGGCATATCAATATTTTAGCTTTAAATAAATTCAATGATAATTTGTTAATAGAGGCCCTGTAGTCCATCTCGGAACTTTGGAAAAATATATAAATATATAACTCTAAAAGCTTGGAAGAGGCCTCGCCATTAATTCACGTACTTCTACACGGTATTATTCACAAGGTTACACTCCCTGTCAGGTATGTCCCTCCTGAGTTCAACAACGATTATACTATTTAGAAGTCGGAGCCGCGTAAACTTTTCTAAAAATTTAAACAAAATATTAAGGAATGTATAATTTTCCTTTCTATGATTCTTTGCACCAAAATTTAACCCACATGCAATATCAAATTCTTTCAACTTTCAAAGAATAGGTTCACCACATTTAATCACAAAAAAAAATTGTATGTCCCTTCTTCCTGTTAATTTTTAATTTTCACATCAAAGTACAATACACCTAACGGTTGCCTGAAACACCTAAAATTTATCGAGATATATATATAAATAGTCCAGATGAAGATATCAGTTAAATTGCGGGACCGACAGTCCATTTAATCAATAACTTGAGTTCAAATTAAGATATCTTGATGTTGTTCTTCAGCAGTATAAGAAGGTTGGTATTACAGACCGACGAATACAGAACGATTTTAAAATTTTTGGCCGTGGTCCTTCCCTTTAATAAGTTTATTGTACATACATATATCACAAGCAACTAAAACCAATACCATGTTCTGACCAATACGTCATCACAAGATTTAGGCTGTTGGGCAGATTATCTCACTAACCTATTGGATTTAGCGAGATTTCGCAATACAAAAATGACACTTTTTATTCTCGTCATCGAGGTGATTTGAATCTAATCTACACTAAACTTCCTGTGCGACTCTGATTTAGCGCCATCTGTTTGTCAGAACGGAAATTTATCACAGCTGATTTCAACACTATAAAGAGAAAATCATGTAAACAAGCAAATAAATGAAAAGCAATGCTTCTGAATTCATCTGGCAATCGACTTCCCAAAACATTTGGCCAAGAGTCTGAATAAGGGGACACACCTAGTGTGACAGCATAAGAAACGTCGAGTTTTGGGAATTAAAAAAAAAATAAAATACTGTAATGATTGTTTTGAAAATGTCAGTCTATATTTATATAGTATGTTTCGTGAATACACAGTGAATATTTGAAAGAAAAAGTAAAATATTTTTTTACTGTCTTCCGCCCTTCTCCGTAGATAAAATCTAAAAATAAAAAATTCTTGTTAAACTAAAAGATATTCTCCGTACAATGATTTATTTCACGATAAAAAAAAAACCAGTAAGGAAGGGCTGAGTTCGGGTGTAACCCAACATTTTATACTTTTGCAACTTGCAAGGATGAAAACCGGGGACTTACTTTCAGGCGTTGGCAAACCTTTATAATAACGTGAAGAGGGTTAAGGGAAGTATTGATCCCATTGTACCAATATTTGACTTAGGGCATAGTGTTATCAGGAAATAATTTTTTTGTAATAGGAACTGGGATCTATATGTCTTTTGGTCATTAGTGAAAAGTGAAGGAAACAGATGTTATTTAAAATTTTGTTATATGGAAAGTAGACGTAGTTGTTATCCGATTTCACAAATTTTCATTAGTCGAGTAGGTCCGGAGATATGTGATTTCACTTAAATGTGGGCGGTGTCACACATTTGGTTATTGATTTAGAGCGCTTTAAGTAGTTTTTAACAAAACTGTTATATGGAGAGAGGGCAGGATACGATTTCATCAATTTTCACATTGTCGATAAAGGTTGTTATAAGATTTGTCCCATGTGTGTATTTTAGCTTTATTGGTTTGGGAGATGTGTGCATTAAACCGCCTAGAGGGCGGGACAACGCCCATTTTTCAAAATTTGTAGACCACAGGTGCCCCTTGCTTATGTGATCTCCTGTGCCAAATTATAGTTTTGTATATTAATAAGGTCTTTAGTTATGGCACTTTACAGGTTTTTGCCTAACAGCGTTTTGTGGGCGTGGCAGTAGTCCGATGACGCCGAACTGCGAATTCGTCCTCACGTTTTTGCCAAGGAATACGAGTACAAAGTTTCATTACGATATCTCAATTTTTACTCAAGTTACTTGAGGTGTCCCTTAAATACGTATTTTAATTACACGAACCACATTATAATACATATATATAATACCAATATTTATGTAAGTAAGTACATACCTTTATTCAAATCGACCTCCTTGAATTTATTCCATAAAATTCTTCCATTATTTCCATGAAATGTAAAATATTTAAAACAAGATGATTTTTTTAACAAAGTATGACATTACAATGTTTTATTTTAATAAATATTAAACGATGTGAATTTTTTTAATGTCAAAAATAGCTGTTTTATAAATCTCTAACGGCAATGAGGACAGTTTAGATTAGTGAACAGAAAAAATAATTTAATCACTTAAATTGTCGGAACTCGGTATAAGTGTCAAACACTGATGGACTCTTTATAAATAGGTACCCGATCCTGGTATCTCGACAGCCTCAACGGGGTTGAATTAGCATTTAAGGTGCATACCAAGTACCTTGGTGTAATTTGATTTGAAAGGTAAACAGGGAGTTATTGGGTAAAATAGACCACATACCCTCACCCTCACAGTTGGATTTCAGGCGACCCTTTAAGCTTCCGGAATACTGCAATATACCTATGACAACGCAGGAAACAACGTAAAGAAAATATATATATATACATACGTCGATAGCCAGGCGTTAATTAAGGGAGTAACCTTACATCGCATTACGTCAGAGAATGTCCTTAGAGCCAGGGAGGCAGTAGATGTAGCGGCTGTCGAGAAGCGGCTGTATATACACTGGGTTCAAATCCACAAAGGGATTCCGGAAAACGAAATAACTGAGATTGCCGAAAGTGCCATCCGTCTGACTATAGAACCACTACAGAAAATTCGGAAGTCACTAAAAACGATTTACAATGAAATTTCCAAAAAGACTGACAGACGGATCAGGGCGAGATGGAATACCTTAAAGGCGTGCAGGATCGGCAAGATCATTTGCAATAGCCTTGAAGGAGAACACACATGCTGCTTACTTACATGGTCTTTCTGTAATGACACCACATGCGAGCCGGACGGGCATAAGTAACGACGATACATGCAGAAAGTGCTGGGAAGTAGGCATGAGAGAGACGCAGGAACACCTGCTATGATTCTGTCCAGCATTATCTAGAATTTGTCTTAGATATCTAGTCACATTTTATGTTAATGATCACCCTTGAAGTTTTATTTTATTATTCAAAAATAGAGCTTTTATTGATTGATATTTGTGCCTTCAGAAACCCAAATTAATTTTTATTTAACTTGGCCGTTAGAAAAACTCAAAATGTCATGCGGATATTCCATGAAACATTTAATGGTATATATAATATTTTCCTTTAAACACACATTAACGTATATGTGCAATCCAAAAAATTACAATGTAACTGCTACCATATTTGCAAAGTAGAATCACCTTGCTTGGAATTGCAAAATGGCACAGTAAAGTCTGAAGGAAAGGATGTTTCTCAAATATCAGTCTACTCTTAGCAAGGAATACGCTTCAAACGAACGCTGCTTAGTAAAAGTTTCAAGCATTTATGCTATTTTCTTATTTTACTGCGAAGCTTATCTAATTCTGGCAAAATGCAAAATACGCAGTATTGCATAGGAATCGTGTAATTTCATGATGAAGAAATCTAGTAATTTCAATGAACGTAAAACTTTTATTTTTCTTTCGATTTCACTTTACGAATTCTAATACAAATTTGAGCAACGCTCCTGTTAGCTCAGAGATGTTGCCTTTGTTTTTCTCAATACAAATGGACCAAGTTACCTTCAGCGTATCTTCAAGAACTTTTCTGCCCTTAGCGATAATTCATAGGCAGTTAGAGAGATGTAAGGCTCAATATGGCATAGCCTCAGGAAAGCTGTAATATTGGTTTCACGTTGACGATAATTTCCTTACCGATCATTTTTAAAATTTTATTGTTAATTTCAAGTTCCGTAATTGGAATGCACAAAATATTGGGCACATTCGAGGATGAACTCAGTGTCCAATAGATAGAGAATGTTATATAATATATTAACTTACGATCGTTAAAAGATATTTTTCCACAATTTATTTTGATTTTTGCTGAAAAAGGTGAGGAAATCGAATTTTGATAGAAATCAAACATTAGAAGCATATCTGACAAGAAGAATTGATAGGAGAGATAGCATATTTTCGACTTACTTATTGGTGGTATAAAAATAGTTAATAACTTAATTTTCCCTAAAGAACTAGAAAATAACTAATTGATCTTACTGGTTGGAGCTGACCACAGTACTCATAATGGACAGATTCAAAGCTTTTTTAGTAAAAGCGATGTAGGTAGTAATAATGTAGCAACAACCATTTGTAAAATCGTATGGCGAGAGCGAACTAATTAAACAATTCGACGAATGTATAGTATATGATCGTTAAAGAATCATAATGAAGTATGGATCACCGTGGCTGCTGGAAGAAAATACGCAAAGCGTATCATCCTACTTTGCAAATCGACGATTTCTACATTATGAAACTTTTGTACAAGAGACATCGAATATTTTTCAAGACTTTAAATAAAATATTGGGGAACGACGTACTGGTGCAGAAAGAAAGTCGACAGGCAGCGTAAGAATGGGTAACGTAGTTTGAAATATGGTGATAAAATGGTGATAAAAAGTCCAACGTTCAGTAGGAGCTTAGACTAGAATAGCTGCAGCATTATAGCAATAATTATGTGTGCATGTAAGGTCAACAGTTTAGTTACCTTGTTAAATTGTGACAATGATTCTTACAAAATATGATTATTTAATTAACTTCAACTCTCCCGTTTAAATTGCGTAAATTCTTATTTTTGACAAGAAATCGTTCGGCAATTCACAAGCTTTGTCTTATGTCTTATATCGTATTTCGATAGTCTTAAAAAATGCGACACTTGTGAGCACCCCTTAATTGTTGTATGTCATATTGTGTAATTTTTAATAGTGAAAAATTAAGAATACAAAAATGCCACGAGAAAGTGACACAAATAAAATTATAGCTTTATATGTGAAAATCATGCATTGACTTTTTTAGGAATTGAATCAAATAAGTATTTGCATACATTTCTTCATTTAATACAAATACTCCACAAGCGCTTTTTCTTCTGCTGCACTCCACTTATGCACCGGGTTGAAACGGCGGCGTTTTCGTTTACAAAATGTTTTTATAATTCACTTTTATTCAACTGAATTTACCTGAGTAGCATAACTTACTTCCATATTATAAAAGAAATTGATGGAATATATTTAATTTATTATTTTTAGATACTTAAACGTCAACAATAAAAAAAGTAAACAGATACAGGTGATAGAATAGCATATTCGAAAAACATACCTCGCAGTGTTGTATTTGTCGTATTTCAATTTTGCATTTGAAACAACAACAGTGTTGATTTGACAGTCATAAAAAAATAAGACAATATTTCCTATTACTTCAGGTTTTTCTTGGCGAAGTATACAAATTACAGAGCACATGATTTTTTTTTGTTTATGTATTATTTTTATTGGTACGGCGAAGACTTTCTCCGCTACCACAATATTGCGTAAATTACCTTATTTACTAAAAAAAATCTCTAAAACAGGGTATTAAATATCAACGGCATATCCAGATAATGTAACACCTGGTGCAATCTCCTCCTCGACATATGAACCAGCTTCCTCAAACGACTTAGCATCTGTGTTATCGAAACTTTTTCCTACAACCGTCTGCTTTAAAGAGGGTGCTCGGTTTACAAAGTTATGCTGATCACTTGAATTCAACTTGTGATTATTATAATCATCGGGACGGTGAGCTGTAGAGCGAAGTTTTGATGGTTGAAATCTTATATTTTCGTTGTTATTATTTGGCATCTGATTATTAAATTCATAAACAGTGGAATCAGGACGAGAATAATTCGTTTTACGAAGCATTGCCTTGAAATTAAATGGAGGGTCTTCAGAACTCTAACAAACAGTGGCATGTAAATAAAGTAAAATGTAAACTTATATAATTCAATCATAAAATACCATTTGTCCAACCTACATCCTCATCATTAGAACGACGCACAAAGTCCTTCAATTCTCGTATTGGGTCTGAAGGTACAAACGAAGAGCGTTGTTGAGAGCTTTGATTTGTATGACTCAATTGGTTTGGATTCTGCTGCATTGTACGTGCCTGATCGGGGTCATTGCGGTACACCATATTTGCGGGCGGCATAGGCGGTGGTGGTGGGGCAAAGTATGACTTTAAGGAGTTTCGACGCGAACCTGTTCGATTGCTCCACATATTTGAAGGTACATTGTTATAATTATTGTTGTACTGATTATAGTTGTTATACGCATTCATGTTCATTTGTACTTGATTCCTGGCCAGAAATAAAATATTTAATATTCGTACAGTATTTTTGATACTGCTTACAATCATTCTTTAAAAAAGTTGATATCTCTATTTTGAAATTTTTCGACAATCATTTCAACTAAAAATTAAATATCAAATGAACACACAGAAATAATAATATCACATTTACATTTTTATTCTTTAAGCGGCCGATTTCTTTTATTTCAAGTACCGTTAAGGAATAGAAGTCGCCGTTACTTTCTGATTCTTCATATATTATATTTTGGTATTATGGCTAAGTGGGGTCAACTGGGACGAGGCCAAATTTTGGAAAACAACTTGGTCATAGTTCGCACATATTTAATACAAATACCTTCATATGTATATCTCTTTGAAAATCCATGTTTCGTAGTACATAGGTACTCAATGCAATAGTGCAATCTCAAGATTTTTATTAGTTGCAAAGATGAAATCTAACCCTCTAAGAAACCTAAGTTTATTATGACTTGAGCCCTGGGCGTCCTCATATATCCAAATGACATATTTTACCAGATGCCGAAATCGTACAAATCTGGTTAAAAAAACATGACATGCAAAAAAAATGGATAAACAGTTAGTTCTCCCAAATACTTGTTCCTACTAGACAAGCATTTGGCTTTCCCTAGCTTAAAATCACGCCGATCTAGACACAAGAGCATTTCGGTACCGCTTCTCTACGATAGATTGAACGCTCCTAAATAATATATTTTACTAACCGAAAATATGATTTGTGGTCATGATAATACAAAATTCAAAAATCGTAATAATATAATACTCAAACTAGAAAAATAGAACATTAAAAACACATACCTCACACTAAACTAAAATACGATTTGTGGTCATGATAATACAAAATTCAAAAATCGTAATAATATAATACTCAAACTAGAAAAATAGAACAATAAAAACACATACCTCACACTAAACTTCTTTTATTCATTTATAAAGAAATTCGTCTCTTTCCTAGATAATTGTGGGCATCAGTGGCACTCCCGGTTTAACGTAAACAGGTGGTCCCAGGTTTTAAAAAATTATGATATTTCACTAAGAAACTTCTTCCTTCCTACACTTCATTCCAGTGCTCCTCCCGCGACACAGCTGGGCCACCTGTCCACCAGGAAGCGGTGCAATCAGAAGGCAGAACGAAGAAGACTTAATGTGTAAATAAAATATGCACCACCATCACTTCATTTATATCCTCCAAACTAACACCATAAAAAACTAGAAAAAACCTTAACTTCGGCTGTACCGAAGCTATAATACCCTTCACAGTTGCCTAGCATAAAATGCTATTATCCTAACTTTGATCGGTCAGAGGTATGTAGGTATGTATGGCAGCCATATGCTGTAGTGTCCCGATCTGAATAATATATTTTCAAAGATTATAACGTGCCTCAGAGAAAAATCTATGCCAAATATGGCGAGTATATCTTGCAAATAAAAAACTTGTCCATATAAGACCTTCATTTTTACTTCCCGTCAGCGGAAATTATACTTAAATCATTCTCAAATGAGATATATTTGATATACTCGTAAACTTAACCGAAAAGGCTAAATATAATATATTGAGTTGATATGAAAAACGGAGACATGTAATGACTGATTGCAGTAATTCTTTTTTTTATTTTCAAGCAATTTTATAAATATGGTATATAAATATAAACACATGGTATAGTATATGGAGTAAAGTCAAGGCAAGTTTTCGTCCGATTTTATCTATTTTAGACACAAAAATACACTGTTATTAGAAAACTACGCTCTCTGTTCTCTTGGCACCCTGTTTGCAAAGTTTTATTTTGATAAATTTATTGGTCGAAATTTGGTCGATTTGTAAACTGGAAAGTGAAAGAATCATATCGAATTTAAAATTATGTTATAAGGGAAGTAGGCGTGGTTGTAGTCCGATTTCACCCATTTTCACAATGTAAGATAGTATCGTCAAGATAATATTATTTGCCGAATTTGGTTGAAATCCAGAGATATGTGATTTCACTTAAATGTGGGCGGCGCCAGGCTCGGCAAATTTTGAACCCCGGCTCCTATAGAGCCCCAATGTATCACGCTGGGTGTAAAATTTAATGTCCCCGGCGCATGTAGTTATTGATTTATCGCGCTTTTAGTTGTTTTAAAAAAAAACCGTTATATGGGGAGAGGGCGGGGCTATAATCTGATTTAATCCATTTTCACACTGTCGGTAGGACAGAATTGTTATACGCGAATTTGGTTATTGTAAATTTAGTGGTTTAGGACATATGTAAGTACATTAACCCTATTAGAAGACGTGGCCACGCCCAGTTTTTTTAAGTTTTTAGCACACAGCTGCCCCTAGCTACTGCGCTCTTCAGAACCAAATTACAATTTTACATCTAAATTTAGTGCTTAGTTATGGTTTTTTGTAGATTTTCGATAAATGGCGTTTTGTGGGCGTGGCAGTGACCCGATTACTCCCTTCTACGAACTCGTCCTCACTTTTTTACGAAGGAACACGTGTACCAAGTTCCATTAAGATATCTTAACTTTTACTCAAGTTATCGCTTGCACCGGCGCATGGACGGACGGACAAACAAACAGTCATTTGGATTTCAACTCGTGTCATCATACTGATCAAACGCAGTAGTACTGTAATCCAATCCCTAATGGATTTGGGGTTTTAAGATGCTTCACAGAAATATGATAGCCGTTAGAATGATAAAATTGTAACAAGAAGCTTATATATTATATAATAATATATATAATATTACCATATATCTAACTTAGTTATTCTTAGGTGATACAAATAACTGTTGGGTGAATTTTTTCCGAAATTACCTATTGCGCAGACAAACGGACGGACGGAGTGGCAGTCACTCGGCTTTGAACTCGTCTTGTCATCCTGATCATTTTGTTGCTACAGAGTATAATAGTTTTGTTCACCTAATGGTTGTTTGTATCACCTAGAACTAATCGAGATATGTAGATATGAAGTTAGAACGGGTGATCCTAATAGAGGTACTTTTACTACTATATCATTTTTTGACAGCGTGAGTCGTGTCAAGCTGTCATGTTATTTTTGTTCAGTATTGTTTGGCATTTCATCTTGGAAAGACTTACAAATCGTTCAACTTTGTTGTGAAATTTGACACTCTGTAAAGAATGTGTTTCGCGCGAGCTACATATTATAATAACTCACCACATATATTTTTTGTAGTTACATGTTATAATAACTCACCCTATATACATTGTAACGTTACTTTTCTTTTGTACATAACTTTTTTCTCTCATTTATGATCATCAACTTCTTTACTTTACTGTAACTTTCAAATAACCTCTGGAAATGAGTACTCTCGTTTGAATTCTTTTTACCGTTGCTTATTTTAATCTGTCCCTCAATTCCTTCTTGTGTTGGACATATACATAAGTGAAAAGTTCGATGTAAAATATTTAAACGTTTGTACATATATAAAATTATTATTTTATATTTTTGTACATATATTGTATAAAAAAGTAATAATTTCTTTAGTCGTTTGCTGAAGTACACATTGCAACAAAAACAATAAAAGATTTGAGTTGAGCTAAATAACATTTTACCATGGCAATGCAACTGTCTTTGAGTGACATCATTAAAGATGCTCAATCACCTCAAATATTTAAAGGCGATAACTCATATGCATTTTGATCATTTATTAGAGAAGTGGAGGCAATACAAGCTTTAGTGGGAGAGCAAACTTCTCTCCAATCATATATTCATCAGCGAGTGATTTTAAATAAAATACAATACAGTCATGCTCTGTATATTTTACGAACGCTGGGAGCATCACCAACGTGGGAGATTGCAAAACGAGCGTTAATAAAAAGCAACGATATTGTAAGTTATTATATACAGCTTTGTAATATTTGTTGTAAAATCAACGAAAAATTTGAATTTGAGTACGAACCAGAACGTATTGATAAGTTTATTTTACTTGCCTTTTTAAACAATATTGACATTAACCCAGTTTTAGTCATTATAAATTCCAAAGTTACAAATAATAGAGATGGCTTTCAGATATTAAAAGAAAATGGTTTAGTTCGCAATGAAAGAAATAAAAAAAAAATGTAGTAGTAATCAATATTTGCAATATCCTAATTCAATTTTTTCTTGTAATTTTCCAACACAAAATCAAGTTTATATAAGCAATCTAACTCCCCGTCTTTTAATAACCAAAATACGAGTAGACATACAAATTTTCGGAGGTTTTCTAACTCTTGCAATAATTATTATTTTTCAAACCAACATACACATACGAGAAATAGTGGGAATCATTGTAATAACCAGGCGCAAGCTTCTTCTGTTCAATATCGCTACAGCAATAATGACGTGAATAACATGTCACCTATTGAAGTAGATCATTTACAGGCAGATGGACAGTGCGGTACTTGAGTTCGTGATAATGATGATAATTTAAATATTTTTACAATACCTTCAAGTAATCAGGTTCACGTGTCGTATCTTGTGTATTCTATATTGCCTCGACAGTACTTAGACCTAAATAAACATTTTTATTATATTTATTTGTTTAAATAAGGTAAAAAAGAATATTGTATCGTTTTCTGATTTCTTTAATTCCAAACGAACGATTTCCAAATTTACGTCCGCGATGAAATACAAATCTATCATGTCATGTGACAATCACATTACACCCAATATGATTGCAGAATTTTTTATCTGGACATGTATCATTGGGTTTTAGGGAACATAAGCATACGGACGTTATATAGGTACTTGTACACAGACTTTAGCAAAGCATAATATTCTTAGTGAAAATCTTGAATGGAACAGTCTGCAGTTCTTTTCTCCTGCCTGAAATTAAATTTATATCCCGATTCGCTTTTCGAGGCTTACTTTTAAAATAATGTAGATCAAATTTCAAACTAAACGAACCATTCCGCCGTATATGTCATGACTTTAATTCTCATTCCTGCACATTTGATTTATCTGACTCACTTTTCAAAATTAGAAAGACTATATTACTTTCTCTTAATAAATAAAAACGTAAACATTTATTATATCGTAATTATAAATCTTAGCTGTTCAAATTTTTGTTTCTGTAGCTAAACAGTTTTAGATCTCTACGGTTAAAAAACTCTCTTGCGGTTAGTTCCGCACGTATGCGGATTGCGCCCCTCGTGTCGGTTGGGCGGTAGAAGGGTAGTTGTTGGGTTACCGCTAGGTTCGAGTGTAACCGAATATTTCATACTCTCGCAACTTGCAAGGATCAAAGCCGTGGAAATACCTTCAGGTATTAGCAAAACATTATCTTAACAAGTAAGGAACGAGTATAACCGAACATTTCACACTTTTTGAAAGGATCAATGCCTGGAAAGCACTTTCAGGTGTTGGTAAAACTTTATATTAAAGTGTGAAAAGTTTCAGATGGACTTTAAAAGTTTGTTTAAAGGAAGAAGGTGTGCTTGTAATCCGATTTTCACAGTGTCTACTAGGAATGTTCGCAATTACACTTCTCTTTCATCTATTGATTTATCGCACTTTTAGCATATTTTAACAAAACCGTTATATGGGAAGTAGACGGGGTTATAATCCGATTTCACCTGTTTTTAGACTGTTCTTAGAAGTGTCGAAAATATTTATCCTGTGCAAATTTGGGTGATATAGCCTAAACCTATTAGGGAACGGCGCCACGGCCACTTTTTTAAGATTTTCAAACCACTTTCTTTGTACTAAATTAAAATTTTGCATATTAATTTGCGGGTTAGTTATGGCACTTTAGTGTTTTCTATTAAAAACGTTTTATGGGAGTGGCAATGGACCTATTCCGCTCTTTACTTTTAGATGATACAACCAACCGTTAGGTAAACACAACGTTAAGCGCATATGCACATAAAATAAGCAGTCGATTCGGACGGAATTCTACAGTCTTTGACGAAAAAAAAATATATAAAAAGTTTATTCGACAAAAAATATTTTTGTAAGAAAAATCACTCTCTCTAGTAACATAACCTTATATATAATTAATTTTTCAACTATATCAATATAAATTCAATATAAATAGTGTCGATAGCCCAAAAACAATAATTTGTCGAAAGTGTTTGAACTCATAATGCCAAATCAGCCGTTTTGTTTGTTTTTATGTTTAAAAAAAAGTTTTCCAAAAATTCCAACAACTTTGAGTGATAACTGAATACGAATGAATTATAAATTACACAAATTTATCAAATACGAAACGAAAAAAGTTTTTTTTCACATTATGGATTTTTTTTTCGTAAGAGGAAGCACTTTTCGCAGTAATGAAACATAAATGTATATAATATAATCATGCATCCGAATTCTCAGTAATTAAAATATTTCACCTTTTTACAAGCTGTGGGTCTCGGTAGTAGTTTTGATTGTAGATTACGTCACTCTCCCCAATCCGATCCCAATTCGTCTGACATGCTTGTTCTTTTTTATACGCGTTGTATGTAAGTAAACAAGAAGTCATTGAAGGGTTTCGCTGTAGCGGACTATCCCAAGGATCTTCGTCGTCATAAGTGATTAAAGTATTTGAGAAACTTTGTCTAGATATTGAATTAGCTGCATTAACCATATATTGGGTATCATAGAAAGGAATTTGATCTAATCGGAACGGTAACTTTTTTGTCGGGATAGGCAATGGCCCTAGTTGAGAAGAGTTCACTTCGCGCGTGTTTATCCGATCAAATGGTACGTTACGTGTACATTTATTTATTCCAGCGAAAAATCTTTGATTATATATGTGTACCTGAAAATAAATAATTTCTTGTTTAAAAATTTAGTTTAAAATATTTTCCCAAACAAAACAAGAAATCAGCGTATATATAAAAGTAGGAAGCAAAGTAGAAAATATATGAAATTGAACTAAAGTTACTTTGCTTATCAATTTTGTCTTGTTTGTTTTAACTTTTTATTGGAATATTAATATATACCTATAATATATATACCCATTTACGATACATATACGAGTATTCATATATAGTATAATTACTTAGAAATAAAATTAAAAAGAACAAGTTAGTAAGTTCCGGGGTGCAACCGAACATGTCATACTCTTGCAACTTGCATTACATATTACGTATATGGGCGATAGTGGTAATATTGATCTAATTTTATATATAATTAAGAGAAAAACATGATCTCTGAGTTTCATTAAGGTACCTCACTTACCATCACCAATATATAAGGAGTAAAGTCTGCCGGATGTTTCAAAATCCTCAATATCAGTTATATGGGGGTTAGAGCAAGTTTTCACCCGATTTTATCCAATTTCGATACAAAGATACACTGTTGTTGGGAAAACACGCTCACTCAATTTCAATAAGATAACTCACACATTGGCGGATATATGGGGTATAACGTCAGCCGGAAGTTCAAAAATCTTCCTATTATGGGGCTAAGGGAATTATTGACCCGTTTCAATCCATTCTTGACGTACAGACATACTATTACAAGTATTGTATAATTAAATGATTCTCTCAGAATTTCTATAATATATCTGACCAAAATTTTCAAAAAAAAGTTTGCAATAACAACTGTACTCCACATATTCGGTAGCCGGGGGCTTGAACAGTTGGAGCCCGATTTTGACTATTTAAATCATAAGGTGACACACCTGAAAGTCACTATATGTGCAAAGCTTTATCCCGGTTACCTTGATTGATTCTTGATTTGTATACTGGAAAGTGAAAGATTCAGATGGAATTTAAAATTATGTTATATGGGAAGTAGGTGTGGTTTTTGTTCGATTTAGCAAATTTTCACACTGTAATGTAGGGAGGTCAGGATATTATTATAATATTTATAATATTATATATATTATAATATTTATAATAATTCGGTAGAAAATAAGTGAATTCTACCGAATTCGGTAGAAAATAAGTGAAGTAGGTCCCAGGATATAGGTGTTGTCCTAAATGTAGGCGGTGTTACGCCCATTGTCTTAATTTGTCATTGGCCCTTCTAAAGCCAACTTCTTGTATTTAGTTATTTACTTATCGCACTTTTAGTAGTTTTTTAAAACCGGGGAGTGGACGGGGTTATAATTATATATTATAAAATTAGCGAATTGGGTTATTGTAGCTTTATTGGTTTAGAAGTTATGTACATTAAATCTATTAGAGGGCGGGGCCATGCCCCTTTTTTAATTTTTAAACCATAGGTGCCTTCCTACGGCAATCAATAAATAATTAAGTATTTAGTTATGGCATTTTGTAGGTTTTCGATGAATGGCGTTTTGTGGGCGTGGTAGTGATCCGATTACGCCTGTTTTCGAACTCGTTCTCACTTTCTTGCCAAGGAACACGTGTACCAATTATCATTAAGATATCTTTATTTTTACTCAAGTTATCGCTTGCACCGACGGACGGATAGACAGACAGACAGTCACTCATTTTAGCTTGTGTTTGTCTTCTGATCATTTATGTATACATAACTCCATATTTATATCGATTATTTTTAGGTGATATAAACAGCCGTTAGGTGAACAAAACTATTATACCATGCAGTAACATGTTGCAAGAGTATAAAAATCTTGAATTACCTGTTGTGCTAAGTTAACGAAATCCTGAAATCTTGCTGCACGATAGTGCAACAAGACTTGAAATAAAGATTTTTCTCGCCACTTTTTAGCATACACTCGTATAAATACCGCCGTTTCTTCATTCAAGTGGCCCGTTTTTTCATTGACCAAGGGCTGAAAACGTTGTCTGTCATGATATCCACGAAAAGCTGTAAGTATAGTTAATATATATATAAATAGTCACAAACTCAATATACTTTTTGAATTATTTGTAATAAATTCGAAGGTGTATGTTAAAAATGAAGTCTTAATTAAATGAATCTTCTATGGCTCTTCTAATTTCTTAATTTTGGTTTGTATACATTATGCTCGTTCATTAGAACATCTATTTTGAAAGACCACAACGCAGTGAAATAGTAAATAAATTTATCTCTGAAAAAATTGCTTAGCTGAACATGTACAGAATATACCTCAGACCTGATTTCTTGCAATGTGTAAAATTTTGCTTGCCGCTGATATGTGTAGTTTGATTATTTTATATTTTTATACATACATACAAACAAATGAAGGTACTTTTTTTTCTTTATTTTTATGCATACGGGTTAATCTATTATCTGTGTATGTAGCTTGTATATGAACATAATGCAATATCGAGAGCAGCTTGAAGGTTTGTAAACTGAAGAACAGTGACAAATTGCTAGAATGTTGGTATTTTAACAAGCATCTTGTGATCATTTCTAGACACATTGTATTTTAATTTTTTATTGTGTTTCTAATTGTCCTCCGTTTGAGTGGCTTGCTCCACTTCAGCTAAACGTGTCGCAGCAAGTGCTTCCTCTTTGCGCGCAGACTCAAAGAGATCCTCAGCTTCAGATGGCGTTTCACTGGCATCAAAGTATTCAACATCAAAATCTTTTTCGGCGTATTCCCTATTACCTTTTTGTATTTTAGTGGCTGCCTCATCATTACGAGTGATTCCTTTTGCTGAAAAATATTAGAAATAAACTGGATTAAATCCAAAGAAATAACTAAGGAAGAGCTAGAAATATTTTTAGTACGAAGAAAGAGGATTTCAATTGCCGATTTTTTTTGTAACGAATAAGAAGACAACTTCACAAACAGACAAAGTCAAGTAAGCAATTTAAATAATAATACTCTAGTTCAGGTAAAATAGAGTACATTTTTATAGGGTGCAATAACATAATGAATGTAATTTATATATTACTTAACAGGTTTGACAATTAGATCAATTCGGTAGTTGCAGGTTGAGTTGAGGATCAATGTCGCGGTGTGTAATAACAACGCAGAGTGTTTATTGTACGAGGATACCATCTATTCAAATTTGACCCGGTGACTGGTCTATATATACTGCTACCGTAAGCCGAATCGAAAAAAAAAAATTCCTACAATGTACAACCTTTTTTATGTTCGTGTGAAGTTTGATCCCCATATGTCAACGAGTACATTCGTATGGTTAGTAGCTGTTTGTTTACGACGCAAAAAGCTTGTCTGACTATTTTTATCAAAAAAATTGGAACAACGAGTTTGCTTAAAATTAAATGTTTCTATTGGTTAAAACGTTAAAATTTTACAAAAGTGTTTTGTGGACTCTACTTTATCACGAACACAAATTTGAGTGGCACAGAGCATTCAGTGAAAGTCTTGAAATCATCGAAAATTTGCCTAATGCCAGAGCGTGAAAATCGTCGTATTGGTAACAGAGATATAACAGAGGATATCAACACCACTTTTGGATCTACTCAACAGATTTTGGTTAATAATTTTGGTATGAAGGGTGTCAATGCTAGACTCGTATCAAAATACCTCAATCTCTTGCAAACATGACGTCGAGTAGAAATCGTAAAAGAGACGATTGACATCGTAGCTGAGGACTTTATATTCATCAAATGCATCATTACTGGACGAGATGTGCTTTATGAAAATGTCGAAACTGTCCAACAATCGAGGGAATGACGCTCTAAAAATGGGCTGAAACTGGAAAAACCACGTCAAAGTCGGTCAAAAATGATGAAGATGCTACTTTTTTATACTCTCGCAACCTGTTGCTACAGAGTATAATAGTTTTGTTCACCTAACGGTTGTTTGTATCACCTAAAATTAATCGAGTTAGATATAGGGTTATATATATATAAATGATCAGGATGAAGAGACGAGTTGAAATCCGGGTGACTGTCTGTCCGTCCGTCCGTCTGTCCGTCCGTCCGTCCGTGCAAGCTCTAACTTGAGTAAAAATTGAGATATCTTTATGAAACTTGGTAGACATGTTTCATGGTACCGTGAGACGGTTGGTATTGCAGATGGGCGTAATCGGACCACTGCCACGCCCACAAAACGCCATTAATCAAAAACAAATAACGTGCCATAACTAAGCTCCGCAATAAGATACAAGACTGTTATTTGGTACACAGGATCACATTAGGGAGGGGCATCTGCAGTTAAAATTTTTTTTTTTAAAGTGGGCGTGGTCCCGCCTCTAATAGGTTTAATGTGCATATCTCCTGGAAGCAAATGTTTTTAGCACTTCTATTGACGGTGTGAAAATAGTTGAAAGCGGGTGGCAACTCCGCCCACTCCCCATATAACGGTACTGTTAAAAACTACTAAAAGCGCGATAAATCAAGCACTAAACACGCCAGAGACATTAAATTTTATCTCTGAGATGGTATAAGATGACTTTATAGGAACCGCGTTCAAAATTAGACAGTGGGCGTGGCACAGCCCACTTTTAGGTGAAAACCCATATCTTGAGATCTGCTTAACCGATTTCAACCAAATTCGGTGCGTAACGTTCTTTTCATGTTTCTATGTCATAGTGCTAAAATGGGCGAAATCGGATTACAACCACGCCTATTTTCCATATGACACCATTTTAAATACCACTTGATTCTTTCACTTTCCACTATGCAAATCAAGCAACAATGATTATATCGGCGTAAAACTTTGCGTGAATAATGCAATTAAAGTATGCCACCTTGCGGCCAAAAATTGTCTAAATCGAACCAAAACTGTTCAACCCCTAAGTACTAAATATGTGGACCCCAGTGCCTATAGTTGACCTTCTACCGAAAATATCAGTCAATCCACAAAGAAATCTCAAACGAGTATACCATTTGACTTTGCGAGAGTATAAAATGTTCGGTTACATCCGAACTTAGCCCTTCCTTACTTGTTTTTTAATATGATTGATGTGTGGTTTAAATGAATTCATTCCACAGGCACCTATGTGAATCAATTCGTTGTAAGCGATCGGATTGGGTTGTTGAAATACTATGGGTTTTTCACCACGATAACATGAACCGTCACATTCTAGCATAATTATTACTGACATTTTAGCAATAAACGAAACGAGAGTCACGCTCATTCGCCGTGTTCGCCAGATGTGGCTCTCTATGACTTTTTTCTGTTTTCGAAACTGAAAAATTTACTCTATGAGTACATTTAAGCCATTAAAAGTCATTATTGAAATTGGATTAAGCGTTGACATGCTTGTATTGACTCAGGAGCCTATTTGCAAGGCGATAATAAAAATTTTCATTAAAATACGTGAGAGTGTAGTTTTAAAATGTGATGATATTGCTGCAAATTGTACTTTAATTGTTAAAACTTTGCATTAACTACTCTACTTTACGTCGCTATCCGTTTTCACTTTTTGAATTTTCAATTAATTTATAGCCAATTATAAAGGTACTAGAATCGTAAAATTATTGCATAAAATATTTTTTTGAGCCTATGTGTTAACAAATTCAAAAAGAAAAATATTGGCTTTTATATGGACTCAAAGCATCCTATCTTAATATAGCGACAAAATAGGAGAACTGGTACTGGAGTTAAAATGTGTCAAACTGGATAATATCCCCTATATGAAGGTTGTTTTCAACTATTATATTATATTTCAACTACTAAAATTGCCATAACTTTTTATACAAAAACGCCAGAAGTATAAAAATTTTCCACATACACCAGGTTGCAGGTGAATCGTAATACAAACTGTAGTACATTTAAGCCATTAAAAGTCATTATTGAAATTGGATTAAGCGTTGACATGCTTGTATTGACTCAGGAGCCTATTTGCAAGGCGATAATAAAAATTTTCATTAAAATACGTGAGAGTGTAGTTTTAAAATGTGATGATATTGCTGCAAATTGTACTTTAATTGTTAAAACTTTGCATTAACTACTCTACTTTACGTCGCTATCCGTTTTCACTTTTTGAATTTTCAATTAATTTATAGCCAATTATAAAGGTACTAGAATCGTAAAATTATTGCATAAAATATTTTTTTGAGCCTATGTGTTAACAAATTCAAAAAGAAAAATATTGGCTTTTATATGGACTCAAAGCATCCTATCTTAATATAGCGACAAAATAGGAGAACTGGTACTGGAGTTAAAATGTGTCAAACTGGATAATATCCCCTATATGAAGGTTGTTTTCAACTATTATATTATATTTCAACTACTAAAATTGCCATAACTTTTTATACAAAAACGCCAGAAGTATAAAAATTTTCCACATACACTAGGTTGCAGGTGAATCGTAATACAAACTGCGGCAAACATAATAATAATTTCCGTCCTTCAGGTTGATTGTAATCGATTACAATTTCGTGCAAACAAAATTGTTGGAAACGTTTCTACGTTATTCGTTTTTACGAATGGTATAAAATGTTCGGCTGAACCCTAAATTAGTCCTCCCTTATTTATTTATTATTACCTTTTTTGGGATCCTTGCCCCCTTTCATTCGCTTTCGTGCTAGCAACGCTCTCATCATTGACTGAACTTTAATCACTTTTTTCACTTGAACTTCGTACAATCTATAAAGATAAAAATCATGATATGAAGCAATTACGTGTATAAAGTGTCAACTAAAGTTTTATACCTTGCCAAAAATTCGTCATTATAATATCGTAAGAATACTTTAGTTTTTCCAATAGCCCAGCCTTCCATTTTTAAACGAATCAATAATAGACGACAGTTTTCTTTGGTAATATCCACAGTTTCATCAAAATCGAATGCTAAAAATTGATAACTGCGGACGAAAATTGAGTGAGAAATAAGCTACACCGATTTGGAGTTTGTGATTTGTATTTCTAGGGTATTGTTAATTGCCAAAAGGTATTATATACATATATATCTAATCGTGAGTTTATATTTATTTATTTTATCTTTTATGTTTCCGTAAACCTTGTTATTGACCGTGTTAACTATAGTGTATTTATTAACATATTTCTAATTAATATTCTAATTTCACCATTGTTTAACATGTACAAACCGTCTAAGAAACTCTTGAAATGTGATCCGACAAGAGTAGCCTCGTTGTCGGCCGATCACTGTATCCAATACCCCAAGAGCCTTCATTTGTTGTTGAACCATATCACTATGAAACGCTCGCGGCTTATATTCCAAGTCCGCTCTTATGCACCGAACAAAGTGTACGCCCAAATTATTATTAAGTGTCAAAGTTTTGAGGAGAGCTAAACAAGTGAAGCGAAAATTTGCGGCCAAAGTTCGCAGGTTATTAACTTGGGAAATACAGCCGGCTGATAAAGTATTTAGTGGCTGCGAAAAATATTTTGTTATAGGTATTTAGTAAAATAAAATACAGACATAAACTACAGCCTACTTGTGTACTGCTACAGTAATACATACATAAGATTTTCTTTGAGAATCTTCTGGTTTATGTTGTACACTTTCAAATGGCATTGTCAAGTTGCCTGCTTTTGTTAGTTGATTCGTAAACATCATCATTATATTTTCATCCATCGAAGATCGAAAAGATTCGATCATTTCTGGAGGCACAAAGTCACGGTTGATATCTGTGAAGGCCCGTGTATCATATATTATTCGCCCGGTGTAGTGCGCGACTGATATTTCGGTAGCTGTGTGCTTCTTAACGAATTGACTATGCTTTTCTACAACACGGTCTGCAACATATGTTTAGTTTAATAAAAGACAAATACGCATATGTACATGTGTCTAAACTCACCCATAATAAGATCTTGGTCTTGACTGGTTCGGGAAGCATCATCTATTATGTAAAAGAGCCCATCTGGTTTTGTCAACAAATTATCAAGAGCCGTCTTGTTGTCATAGAAATTCAAATTGTCCGTGGGTATATCATCTGCTTCCTAAATAAAAAAAATTAAATTAAACGTAAGACAGTATAGTTTTTAAAGAGTTGTTTTAAATAAAACGGGATGATAATTTTTTGTTGTAAGATAAAGAAATACGGTCGAAATTTGCCATTGCTTGCATTTTCACTAATTGGGGGAAAATAAAGCAGTATAATATAAGATGATAGGACTTTTAGGATAGCGAAGCTGATATATCCAATTAAGTAATATTTCGATCCAAACTATTTTCTACAAATTTATGTATTCTTTTTTGCATCGTATACCTTTTTAGTTATTAATTCGTACAATAAGGTTATCCAATAGGGATGATATGATTTCTAAGTGTCGTTTCGACCATTTTCAATATGTCATGATCAGTAATTTTTTTTATTGTCTTCAGCAAGTTTACTTTTTCAACATGCAAAGATATACGCAAGAACAACGTTTACAAATTATTCAATTTAATTATTAAAATAATCATTCTCCAATTGCAACTTAAGTCTCAAGGATTGGGATTGTCTCAAATCACAACCTGGCGGATTTGGAGAAAGGATTTGGGCTTGCATCCGTATAATAAATATAAATCACCCAAATACTGAAGCCTTGAACCACCATAAACGTCGTGAATTTGCTGATTTTGTCTTGGAACAACTTAAAAACGATAACGATTTTTTTAAGAGAATCATCTTCTCTGATGAGGCTCATTTTCATCTGAGTGGTGCGGTAAATAAACAAAAGTGTCGATTCTGGTGCGAAGAAAATCCACAAATTATTCATGAACAAACATTACATTCACCTTAATTGACATTTCGGTGTGGTTTTTGGTCTGGTGGAATCATCGGTCCGTACTTGTTCCGAAATGAAGCTGGTGACACCGTTACTGTCAATGGAGAGCGGTATAGATCGATGATAACCAACTTTTTAACCCCTAAACCACTAAAGCTAAATGAATCAGAGACATTAGAATTTACACCCAGGATGAAACCTGAGGGTGTTATAGGAGCCAGAGTTCAAATTTCAACCAAATTCGGTAAATTACATTATCCTGACGATACTACAATTTTAAATTCTATATGATTCTTACACTTTCCAGTATACAAATCAAGCACCAATGAATATATTCGGAAAAACTTTGCACATATAGTGCCTTTGAAGTATGCCATATCGAGTCTAAAAATTGCCAAAATCGGACCATAAGTGTTCAAGTCCCCACATACCGAATATGTGGACCCCAGTGCGTATGGCTGACTTTTTGCCGAAACTATCGTACAATCTGGAAGATATGTTATTGAAAATATAATAATAATAAAATACCCCTGTGTTAAAAATAGGTTGAATTGGGTCAATAATTCCACCATATACCTAATATAAGGATTTTCGAACTTCCAGTTGACTTTATAACGGGTATATTAGAGCTATATATTTTAAAGCTATAGAACTTTAAATTGCAATAAAACAATGATGGATTATTCCATTGACATGAATTTTATTTATACAAGAGCCAATCTTGTGGCATTACATTTTAAATATAATTTCTGGCATATGACCGTTTTCCAAATGCTTAAGCGTTTGTGGCTTATGCGCATGGACCAATGACTTTACATAACCCCACAGAAAGTAGTCTAGCGGTGTTAAATCACAAAACCTTAGAGGCCAATTCACATGTCCAAACGTGAAATTAGGCGGTCACCAAACGTGTCTTTCAATAAATCGATTGTGTTACGAGCCTTGTGACATGTTGCGCCGTCTTGTTGGAACCACAGCTCCTGGACATCATGGTTGTTCTATTCAGGAACGAAAAAGTTAGTAATCATGGCTCTATACCGATTACCATTGACTGTAACGTTCTGGCCGTCATCGTTTTTGAAGAAGTGCGCACCAATGATTTCACCAGGCCATAAAGCGCACCAAACAGTCAGTTTTTCTGGATTCTGTGTTTCGACATACACTTGAGGATTAGCTTCACTCCAAATGCGGCAGTTTGGTTTGTTTAACGTAGCCATTGAACCAGAAATGCGCTTCATCATAAAATGTACGTAGGGCGCGATACGTATTCCGCACAGAACCATTGTTTTCGAAATAAAATTGCACTATTTGCAAGCGTTGTTCAGGCATGAGTCTATTCATGATGAATAGCCAATCCAAACTGAGAATCAATCACTTGACAGCTGTTAAATCGGTCGCCATCTTGAACAGTAATGAAAACTTAAAGTTCTATACCTCGAAAAAAAACCCCGTTACCACATATATCGGCCAATGTGGGAGTTATTTTAGTGCCTTAACCCCAATATAACTGATATTCAGGATTTTAAAACGTCCGGCTGACTTTAGTTCACTTATATGTTTATATTTATATATTTGTGAAATTATCCTATATAGTGATTTCCGACTTTCCATCTGGCTTCAAACCGTTTAGGTTGGTTAAAATGTGGGATGTTTTAATGAAGCTAAATGGATAAGTTTTCTTAAAAGTTATAAAATTATATTAATATTTTTGCGATTAATTTCTTGGTGTAAACCTCATATTCCTAATATAATGAACTTCGATACTTTGGTTGTGTTTTTTCACATCAACTCAATGTCAACTTAAACATGGCAAAACTATCAATAAAAAAATATTCGACCGATTGAACGTCGATCTCAGCCGAGACCAATTTGTGGGGCCAATGATATCATACATAGGTAATATTATCTAAATGCTTAGTAAGGATAATTTCAATCCTAGTAAACTTAAGATTTACCAAAGTTCTAGCGAATTTTATTGAGTTATAATGTAGGGTATATGTACTTACCATTTCGAGCATTTCGTTTACAAAAATTCGTTGATTATAGTGATACTGCATTTGCTCATTCAAAGTATTTATCATCAGCTGTTCTAAACCATTTCTATGAAAACATTCAAATCCAAACATATCATGCACAACGACGGCGTTAGTGTCACCACTAGTTAAATAAAAATAATAATTCATATATAAAGAAATGTATCTGAAAATTACAACTTGTTGCACAGAGTATAATAGTTTTGTTCAACAAACGGTTGTTTGTAACATCTAAAGCTAATTGAGATAGGCTCCAAATGATGAGGAAGACGAGACAAATTGATTGCTGGATGTCTGTTGGACACTGCAAATGAGGAGGAGGTTGGTTTACAAATGAGCAATATCAGACCATTCTCCATAACTACCACATGAAAACCACACAACCATAATGAGCGATAAATGTTTAACGAAAAACATTAACAGAGAAACTTTAATGGGGTTTTATGTGAATCGGTATACAAATTGGCTAATGGCGGTGGCACGCCCACTTCTAAATGAAGTCCCATAGCCTGACAACTACTTAACCACATTTGGTGTATAATAGGCGTGTTTTATTTGACCAGCACGTTAAGCTATTAGCTTATTTTGTATGGAAGACTCAGCCAATACAACTATAAGTATTATCAAAAGTTATCTTAGCTTGTATGTTAAACTAGAGGCATTGTCAGGTGATTATTTTTTTTCGTCCACAATATTTGGGTTTTTGCTAAAAAAAGGTCGTGGCAATACTGAAAAACTTTACTTTGACAAATGAAAATGTAAATAAACCAAACATACAGATTCTTGTAGATGGGATTTGGGTTAAAAATAAGACAATTAAAACTTTTGTTTTCAGTTTTTTGTATTCTTGACCTCAAATAAACAAAATCGATTTATTTGAAAGGTACATTAATGATTTATTTACAAATTTAAAAATTCAAACTAATCTTCCCTTCATGTCAGACATTTTGAAAAAAAAATCAATATCAGCTGACTGTTCTTGCACGCATTTCCAACACAATTCGAAAATATGAAATAAGCTAAGTGTGTTTTATTTGTCAACGATTTAGTTATTAGCTTATGACCGTCAAATATAACACGCCTAATATAACGTAGCATCCCCAAATTTCGTTTTAAAAATAGGTGAAATCGGCCTGCAACCACACCTACCTCTCTAATTATACAACTGTAAAGTCCATCAGATTCTTTCAAGCCAATGAAGAGATTGGAGTGAAACCGTTTCTGAAAGCTTTGGCAGCTATAACCTAAAATTTATGAAATCGGACTAAGATATTTCCAGCCCCTGCAACCGAATAAGTATGCGCCCAGAGCGCACTTTAAATCAAAAATGTAAGATATTTTAAAGAAATTAAGTAGGTATATTTTTCTGATAATAATGCGGTCTCATGCTATAAATCAATAAAATGGGATCGATACATACCATATCCGCTCATATAAGGTACGTTTTCGTTATTCTAGTTGACTTTATACCGTATACTTATACATATATATGTATATCGGCCCACATGTATAACAAAATTATTTACACGCATTATATTATAAATAATGTAATTGGGTGAGAAAATAATCGCAGATTGCACCACGTTAGTACTCGTATTCTCGTATGCTTCCCATGGCAAAAACATTTAAAATGCAACATTACCAGCGAATTTAGTTTCTTCCACCATCATTTGTTATACTTGTATTACTGATTCCGAAACAGTTAAAAAAATTCAGAATATCCTTGCAGTAGCTAAGAATAATGATGAACTATATCTGTCTTGTACAAATACATATCTTATAAGATTATTTCAAAAGCAAGTTTCTGTTTTGAAAATAAGCAAATAATATAAGTTTACTGATACTTTGTTCGGTAAAATTTTTTTCATCTTGGAATATCCGTTAAATATTATCTTTAATTTGGTATCGACGGTGATATACGTACGTATTAAACTGGAATAGCAATTCAAATGGAATATATATTATTTACTGTTGTACTTACAAGACAGCACGAGGAAATGATAAATTCATATTTATCTTATTAATTATCCAATCGACGAGCCGACAATATATTGTCGATGCCACAGCATCCCTGGCATCACGTGCTTCTTCAGTACTGTATTGACGTCTCTCTGCTATGCCGCCTTTAACCATAATAAAATTTGTTAATGACCACATATATTTTTTCTCGTCTACTCGCAATAATTCCGCTATGCGAGTAACCATTTCGGTATTTTCCACTTCTGCATATTTACCAGAAGAACGAAATCGAATGTTGCCAATATTTAAAATAGCAGCAAGAACCTGTTAAGTTATTTGTGTACATGTATACTTATAGTTTATAAAATGATTTATGGAATTTTTACTAATTTGTAGCACTTGCCCTTTTAGTTTAGGTTTTATTTTATGAAAATGTTAAGGTTTCGAATAACCAATTTAATTCAATTATTGGACTTTCTTTTAAAATTTGAACTAGATAAAATTGTCTAGAAACTTAATTAATGTACCATTTCGTTACCTAAAATGCAAAATAACGCATCATCAAAAATTTTGAAATAGAGTTTTTTTTTATTGCGATTCTCTACATAATATTACAACTTTTGCTATCAGATATAGCTCATTAAGACCAAAAATTGAAATTTTTTTTTACTATGAGTATATTGATTACTATATCATTGTTTCCTTTTCCTATAAACTTATGAAAAATTATGTTACATTATTTTGCATTTTTGTCCCCAAATATAGAAATTATATTCATTTTGGATAAAAGTTGAAAAGACTGTTATTACTATATGTTTACATATGCATGAATTTACCTTGCGCAATGTTTCTAGTTGTTTGTGATTAAAATCAAGATCTTGCAAAATGCTCTCGAAGCGTTTGTAATGTTCAACATTGTTAATAGGATCATCGCGATGGTATTTCAATTTAGTGGATTGCATTTCTGCTGGAATGCGCAGATACCGATATCCACGCTCACTTTTTAAATGATACTCTTTTAGTAGACTTTCACTATTCATAAAATCGTAGAAATAGTAAAAGATATGAAAGTTGTGTTGGTTCCTACAAAGCATAATAAAAGCTGATTTCTAATAGCTGAACATTTGTTTAAAAAATAATCTTACATGTCAGTAGTGGAAACTCGAAGCTTCTCTAACATATACATATTAAACACAGCACCACTAAGTTTCCCTGTCTGACCAAAGGTTAGGAAGTACTGCAGCACACAACGTGTGGACTCATTGTTAATAGGTGTACCTGCGTTGACCAACATTTGAATTGCTTCTATAGAATTTTCTACTCTTACGGTAGCTCCTCGATTACCAGCTCCGAGGTAACATAAATGATTTATGAGCAGACGTACGTTGGTTGATTTACCAGAAAAGCTCTCCCCTGAAAATACAACGTGTTGTGGTTCTTTGTGGTGTATCATATCTTGATAAGCAATATCAGCAACGGCAAAAATGTGGGGAGAGTTTTGCGAACGCGATTTAAATTTATATTTACTGTGGAACTGAAAATGGTTTAATATTTTTATTACATACTAGTTTCATATAATAAGTTCTTACCTCTTCATCAAAGTCTGTTTGCAAATCGTTTGAATTTAATGATAATAAAACGTCACCGATAAAACTATAAGATCCACCGAGCTCCATGCGGTTTCGTAGTGACTCTAAAATCATTTCGTCTGTTGGATTTTCAATTGCAGCCAAATCTTCTGGGTGCATACGTTCCGGTTTTCCTCCGAATCGTTTTATATAACCTCTGTCAACAAATATTTCAGGTTCCTTGTATATAGGTGGAGCATCTCTACAAAAAACTAATAGTTCGCGAAGATCTGCTTGCATCTAGGTGGTAAAGCATTGAATAAATTTATTACTTTAATATGACGGCAATATTAATTTGCTTACTTCTTCATCATTGTCGAACAATTCGTTCAGAAATGGATGTTCAATCATTTCAACCATCATTGGCCTATTCTCCACATTTTTCTCCAAACACTCCGATACAAAATCATTGATTTGTTGTGACCAATTAGTTGGCCGTAATAAAGTCGGCGGAGGGTTACGCACTATTTGAAACATAACCCGTGTGGGATGCATATCGGCAAAAGGTGGTTGGCCATCAGCTAATTCAATTGTAGTTATCCCTAGCGCCCAGACATCTGCCCTAGAGGAAATCTCAGCGTCCTCTAAATATTTCAAAATTAAAATATACTAGTAAATAGATATTTAAAATAAATAAATATTAGTTATTTACTAGCAATGTACACAACTATTGCGGGTGACTTGGTTCAATATGTTAGAGACGAATTCTTCATACTAACATAAGCGATTAAAATTATTTTCTTTGCATACTCGTACATGTCTATTTAATATTAATACTTACCTTTTAAATATAATATACTACAAAAACTAAAAAAATAACGACAAACAAGAATGAAAGAGATATTAGAGAATCAAGCAAAAAAATAAAAACTGGAAAAAATAACGAAAAACATGAAAGAAACAAATTAAACTTATAATTTGTAATGCTCAAAGTCGAAAAATACTTTCAGATCTTGCAAAACTGTATATTAAAAAACGTTGCATAAGAGTTTAACATGCATTATCTGAAGAATCCGAATGGTTTACAAGAGAATTTGGTATCTTATTAACTACTTTCTTAGTTCCATGACTACCTTTGCTTGTCCGATATGTTTATATTAAAGAAAGTAATCCAAGTAATGATTAGGATATGTAGCCACATATACCTGGCATAATGTTAATATTGACGTGATTTTACCCTATTTTGACTCGGCGAACGCTATTATCAGGAAAATATTCTCCCTTATATTCAATAATATACCTCAGAGTTTTACTGACATTTTCGGTAAAAAAAACCCAGCTTTAGGAACCACATGTTCTGTATGTGGAGAATTGAAAATCTATGGTCTGTTTGCAACTATTTTTTGTATTAGCAAGTCGACTTCGCCCATTTTAATAAGTTCCTGAGGTATAGGATTTACCGTAAAAAAATATGTTGGGATCGTGGAAAAATTTCAGCTAAACTTCATTAAAACATCACACATATTGACTGAAATATATGGTAGATATGTTATAAAATCAAGTGGAATGTCGAAAACCGCTATACTGGGTATAGAGACGCTGGGCAGAAGTATGGGACAGATTGTATTACTCCTTAGCAATTTGGCACATTATAATCATAAATATATATTCACTTAATTTCATTAAGATTTTTTACCATAATCATACCATATTTTATATCCATATTTTCGATATAAAGTCAGCCGTAGGCACCTTGTCGTTAGGTGAGTAAGTTGTATATGGAAAAGGCGACTAATGTGTGAAAGTTTGAAGACTATTAGTTTTTCGGGTGCAATGAACATCGTTATAAAACATTCATGAACAAGAGAAAACATTTCGTTTCATTTAAAAATATAAAAACCATTCATCAGCCAACTGTTTTTGTTGTTGCTTGCGACTATTCGCTAACAATAGCAAATACATACTGTAAAAATGTATAAGAAATAAAGAATATTTACAAAATCTTTCTTTGAATTCTCTTAAATATAGGATTTGTTGCTAACTAGCGACCCGCCCCGGCTTCGCACGGGTGCAATGCTGATACTAAATACACTGCAGAAAAACTGTGAACGTATATAAAAAGTAAGGAAGGGCTAAGTTCGGATGTAACCGAACATTTTATACTCTCGCAAAGTCAAATGGTATACTCGTTTGCGATTTCTTTGTGGAATCTGACTGATATTTTCGGTAGAAGGTCAACTATAGGCACTGGGGTCCATATATTTTTAGTACTTAGGGGCTTAAACAGTTTTGGTTCGATTTAGACAATTTTTGGTCACAAGGTGGCACACTTTAAACGTATTATTCACGCAAAGTTTTACCCCGATATAATCATTGTTGCTTAATATGCATAGCGGAAAGTGAAAGAATCAGATGGAATTGAAAATGGTGTTATATGACATAGAAATATAAAAAGAACGTTATACAAACGTTATACCGAATTTGGTTGAAATCGGTTAAGCAGATCCCAAGATATGGGTTTTCACCTAAAAGTGGGCGGTGCCACGACCACAGTCTAATTTTGAACGCGGTTCCTATAAAGTCATCTCATACCATCCCAGAGATAAAATTTAGTGTCTCTGGCGTGTTTAGTGCTTGATTTATCGCGCTTTTAGTAGTTTTTAACAGTACCGTTATATAGGGAGTGGGCGGAGTTGCCAACTGATTTCAACTGTTTTCACACAATCTGTCAATAGAAGTGCTAAAAATAATTGCTTCTAGTGAATTTTGTTATTATAGCATTAGCGGTTTAGGAGATATGCCCATTAAACCTATTAGAGGCGGGACCACGCCTACTTTAAAAAAAAATTTAACTACAGATGCCCCTACCTAATGTGATCCTGCGTACCAAATAACAGTCTTATATCTTATTGCGGAGCTTAGTTATGGTAATTTATTTGTTTTTGATTAATGTCGTTTTGTGGGCGTGGCAGTGGTCCGATTACGTCCATCTGCAATACCAACCGTCTTACGGTACCCAGAAACATGTCTACCAAGTTTCAGAAAGACATCTCAATTTTTACTCAAGTTACAGCTTGCACGGACGGATAGACGGACGGACAGACAGTCACTCGGATTTCAACTCGTCTCTTCATCCTGATCATTTATATATATTATATATAACCCTATATCTAACTCGATTAGTTTTAGGTGATACAAACAACCGTTAGGTGAACAAAAGTATTATACTCTGTAGCAACAGGTTGCAAGAGTATAAACATAGCGGCCGGCTTCGCACAGGTATAAAATATATAACCTATGTCCATTACTGAAAAAATGATTAAAATCAATCCAGTAGCTTTGATTTATTCATTACTGCCCGTGGTCCGCACGTGTTAAATTTGGGGTAAAACTATTCCTCTTTCCCTATACCATGAATATTTTCTGCTATCATTGGAATATCTAAATTCATACCCTATATTTTTACTTATTTATTTTTTACATTTTTACCTTATTATTTTATTTTTACAACAATTAATATATACCAGAATGTCTTTATATGCAACGTTCACAGCTTTCTTGTCATTAGACACTACAAACATGTTTTCTCTAGAGGATTCTCTTGAAAGAGCGACATACAGTTGGCCATACGAAAAACAGTCAACTTTCAAATTTAAGCATTGCAAAAGATGTCTTTACCTGAATCTGTAAACGTTTAAATTGGAAGGGTAAATCCGATGGTATCAGAGGGATTCGGGGAATCAATACATCTTCTCCGGTACCACATCCTGTGAGTATTATGAAAGGTTTCGCTGATTTTACCAGCAAAAGCGTGCCATTACACCTTATCTTATCTACTTGTTCGTTAGTTGGTGACGGAATCGCCTTACTTTAAAGAAAGATATTGTCTTATAACTTATGTTATCAATATCAGGATAGACATTTTTGACTAACTCTTGGATGTTTTCTATCTAAACATAAAGGTTTTCTAGGTTAATCCTCTTCTCACTTTGTGTTAACTCTCCATTGCCAACTTTTAGCAGCATCTCTGGAAATAGTCTGTTCTCACATGAAGATGACGAAACCCTCATATTAGTTTTAAGCTCTAATTTATTGACATGTGGCCAAAGGTTTAGGAAAGCATTAATTTCGTCAGCAGGTGTTCCTCGAGTCACAACTGGTAGGATTTGACAGAAATCTCCCGAGAACAGACTTGTACATCCACCCATAGGTGAATTTTTATTGCGCAAATCGGCCATTGTCCCAAACTATTACTGGCCATATTTTCTTGAAATTTATTTCATAGATTAACAGAATCAGTAACTTGACAAAACTCTACTATGACGGCAAATAAATGTCTTAATGATATAGCTGAGCTACAAACAGCTGCTTCTGGTAATGTATTTTCCCCGTGAGAATTGTCTTCCTCTATAGATTTGCATGCTGCTTTATAAGTATTGTAAAAAACACCGTGTACAGTTCTTAGGTGTGCGAAGGATGTCGGGCCTTATACAATATGCAGTAACATTATCAGATAAAAGCATTCGCTGATGTTGGGATGAATCACGAAGATGCCAAGAGCATCCGTTTTTTTTACTCCGGGGAAACCATAAACCTCAGTACCTTGTTTTCGCCGTTGAAAAGATTTAGAACTCTGGTTCCATGTATACTAACTTGGAACTCTGGCATATGTCAGTATTTTCGCGAAATCATCTTGAGCACATAACTTGAAGAATGCTGTCAATGTTGTATCCCGCGGGTTTTTAACAACTTCTTGTATATTGTTCTCAGTGAAATATACCCTTTGTCCGTTTTCTAAATGAACTGCAAGGTGGACAATTGTGGGATCCCGGTCGTGCACTTCAAATGATAAAATCCTCCATACAGCTTTAGAGCTGTAGATGTAATGTCCACACTGATATTTTACAATTCATTTGGTGATTGTATGCTGAAAGTGGTTCGATCACTGCCTTTATTAATGTACTTAGTAACATATTGAATTGATTTTGCACAACTTTACGTTGATGTGGGCATCAAAAATTCTCAATAAGGACGGATTATAGGAAACGATCCATCGGTTATTAATATCATAGTTTTGGACTTTAGGATTTTGTCTACCCTGTTCTGGCGATCGTTGACGATATTTGGGATATCCGTCATCGCTAGTACTTGTTTGAGTTTGGAACGACTTCGGAAATTGTTTACTTCATTTTGAATCTCGCATACATAGAGAAGCCACGTTTATGCCATTCTATTATGTACATATGACAGCTCGACGGACTGAATATATGAGACTTGTTAATAAGGTGCAGGATTTTTTCTGTACTATTAAATGGAAGACTCTGTTAACTATATCGTATCTGTCTTGTGGAGTTAAATTGGTGTTAATATTTTCTTTGATTTCCGCCCAATTTTTAAATAAATTAGGTTTTAAATATCGAGGTCTACCTGTAAATGATGAAGGTAGTATAACCAACTGCCCAATGCCGTTGCGGTGTTCATTCGCCTGTAAAGCATCAAGAAGATGAACGTAATTTTCGGCTCTCAATTTAGTTTGATTATTACGGATATAGACCAATCTCTCAGATTCAATTTTCGCATATTGATCTACCAAGTATTGGTTTGTTACCATACCATTTCTAAGCAAAGTGTTGAAATTGTTACGTCTTGTCATTAAACGGAAACAATAGTAGTTCATACATGACACTTTTTTACGCAGAGGTGTACCACCGATAGGGTCAACTTAAGAAATATTAATGGCATTAGCATTTTCTCTACGACATAGAATCAAAGGATATTGTAAGCTAAGAGGTCATTTGAAATTCGCTATTATAACGGCGTATATTGCACATGAATTGTTTGGATTTCTGATGACCACCCGTAAGAAGAGAGTGAAGTGGTTGAGGTGGAGGGAGAATTTCTTCTAATTTGCCCCTCCTTGTAAGTAACACATGTCTTTCGATTCGTTACTAATTTTCAATGCCAAGCAATGTTCACACATTACTGACATAGTACCTGGCTAGATGAGTTACGCCTCCCCCCTCCATACACGCCACTGATCCCGTATCGATTCCCTTTAGTATTTATATTTTTTTTAACAATATATGTATGTTAAAATTTATGCTTTTGCGATTTAATTATTACATAAATCCGTCTTAATAAAAACAATAACAAAAAAGAGCGGTTACCAAACTGTTTCTATATTTCGGATTATTCTCCGGTAAAAACCGAAATACCGCTAACAGATAGATAAAAAATATATTTCCAAATATATAACGAACTCTTGATTGCCTAACTGCTTATCGTTGCGTTTAAACACACAAAATTATCTCTACAACAAAACAATTCAAGTAATTACTTGCACCTATTTTCGGCAATATCCCCTATACTTTATCAAGTATAAGCAGGTTTGCTTAAAATAAGCAAAGGCAATTGAAAAAAACAAAAAAGGCGAATACTTACAAGATAAATTTAAACATACTTGTCCATACATAAAGGCCAATCCAATTTATGATACATACATTTACATATTTAATATTTAACATACATGCTATATTAGGAGAAAACCTCTGTTTGCAATATTAAAGTAAATATATATGAAAACATACAAACATACATATATTACTAATAATTGCTATACACAGATATATTCCGCACAAATATATTATATAATATTACGTGATATACATACATATATACATACATTTTAGGAGAATACCTGCGGTAAATTATTCTCCTTTTCCCGGTCGTTTCGCACTGCGTACATATATACACGCGCATTTATACACACATACGGGCTCAGGTACACAAATATACATACGTATTTCGTTTCAAAGTCTACATTGGCAAATATTCCGCAATACCCCTTGTTCTTTGTTAAACAAAAACAAGTAGGATTGCATATACATATAATTTTCTAAGTCCACATTGGCACATATTCCCAATACCCCTTGTTCTTTGACCAACAAAAACAAGCAGGATTGCGCAAAACATATTAAAGCATATATTACATACTTGTACATACATATGTAAAAAGTACATTGATCTCTAAGACGAGCTCTCAATTGCGCATAACGACAAGTACTTATGTATAAGCTGATCCGCTACGAAATACACGCACGAAATACACGCACGAAATACAAGTAATATTATATATTAATTTAATTGGAAATAAAAACTCTTATTATCTTAAAAGAGTTCAGTTACTCATACGAGTTTAAAAAAGTCATTGATTTATTAATTTTTTCAAAAAAAAAAATCTTCTTTTCTTAAAAGAGTTATCAAACATATACATATAATATATTTCATACATTGAAAATATTTTAATTTATTTCGGCATACCTTTTTAAATGAGCTCAGACTTAAAAGAATTGAAAATATCTCAGTTGTTAAAAGTACCCAAGATGATTTCTGACGAAAAAAGTCCATGTACACCTGCAGAGCCTACACGCTCAAAGCAAGGTGCTACAAGGCAAAATAGGGGTAAAGACATTACATACTCTAAATTCATTGCTGAGAGCGACAGTCTAATACGATACTGCACTCGATTTTCATTTTCGCCGATTCAGAAGAATTCTCTCAGATCTACGCCAAGTACGAAAACTGCTTAGACCAGTTCGAACAAAGGTAATGATTTTGGATCAATTAAAATTAATTAAAGCAATTACACCTACTCCATATCCGAGAGTAGAGCTGCCACAAATACAAAGTCAAGAGGTAAGTTCAGGCATCCATCTCAAGGTGCCCGCATGTGACACAGAAATTTTTCATTGTGGTTATGAACAATGGCCGTCCTTCCGGGACATGTTTACAGCCGTTTACATAAACCACCCAAAAGTATGCCCCAGGTGGCAACATATGAAACATTTCTTAACTACCCAATACGAAATCGCAGAAAGGATAGACAAAAAAAATAGTTAGAACAATAGTTCAACACAACCTAAATAGAAGCTTCAATAGATCTCAAGGATCACAACGATCTTTTATAGCGCCTGGGGCACAAAACAGGCTACAACTGTCAACAAAACTAGCCAATTTTGAAATCACGGAAATGGGTGGAAAAGTAGTCCAAAACTCAAACAAAAACTGTCCCATTACCCTAATTTCCTCCAAAGCGCATTAAAGCAGAAGCTACTGTGTTACCGCAACTAACAAACATGCTTCCAAGCTAGCACATAAATAGCAAGCATTGGCAAAAGGTTTCTTACCTAAAGCTAGCAGATCCCAATTGCAACACTCTTGCTCAAATAGATCTTCTATTAGGCAGCGATCTCAAACCACAGATAATACTCGAAGGTATTGAGAAAATTTCAAATACACTTCTGGCATAAACTATTTTTGGTTGGACCCTAAGTTTACTAGTTTCCGAACCAGCTGTCACCATGACCACTCAAGTTGAGGAAATCTCAAACGAATACCTAAATTCACAATAAAAGAAATTTTGGGAGTTAAAAGAGCTCCCCCTATATCAATTACAACCTCAGAAGATCAGTATTGTGAAGACTTTTATGAAGCCACAACTACTAGATCAGATAATGGTCAGTACGTCTTACGACTACCACTAAAACAACAATTTCCTAACACACTCGCCTTAGGTCACTTTCGCGCCTCTGCAATACAGCTATTTATAAGTATGGAAAACAACTTACTTAGGATGTGAGCTTAAGCCAGAATACGATGGATTTTTAGAAGACTACCTCCATTTAGACCACATGGAGGAAGTAAGCGCAGGCGAAAAAATCATAAATGGCAAATACTACTCATTCTACCTGCCTTATTACGCGGTAGTAAAGCCGCTCCTGCTCCTCATATTAAATTGGCGTATATTCAAATACGTATTCAATGGGGATGTTGAGAAAATGTATCGAAAAATAGTCGTACATAAAGACGACCAAGATTTTCAGCGAAATGTTTCCCGAAAATCTCCCAATAGTCCACTACGCGACTATAAACTAAAAACAGTTACCTTTAGCGTCAACTGAGCTCCATATTTAACTATTCGAACACTCCACGAATTGGCTGAAAACACAAAGTCAGTATTTCCTCTGGCAACCGAAGTATTAAAAACTCAAACGTATGTAGACGATATCCTGTCTGGAACCCACAGCATTTCACAAGTATACGAGCCACTAGCACAAGTGACACACGCCTTCATAACCGCAGGGTTTAAGTTAAAAAAGATAACGGCGAACCACCCTAATATCTTAAAGGACATACCTTAAGAAAATCTAGAAAATCGGACACTAATTTCCTCAAATTCGAAAAGGAAATTACAACAGAGACTCTGGGGAATCAATGGCATGCGATATCTGACCAGTTTTCATACACTACAGAGTCAATATCTGCATTATCCGCCAGAACAAAACGCCAAATTTCATCCTCTGTGGCAAAACTTTTCGATCCGCAGGATGGCTTTCGCCCATTATGATACAAGCGAAAATCTTGATACAAGAATTATGGCTTCGCTTAGAAAAATGGTCCCAGTTCGCAAACATTCTGGAAGATATTTCCCAGATACAAGTCCCACGACTATTTCCCCGAACACAAAGTTGAATTAAACGGCTTCTGTGATGACTCTGCGAAGGCATACTGTGCCACTATCTATGTGCGCACACAAAGCGATACCGCGACCACAAGCCACTTATTAGTAGCAAAAGCAAAGGTGGCTCCTTTTAAAAAGTCTACCTCGACTTGAGCTCTGTGGCGCGCTACTACTCGCAAAATTAGCTTCCATGGTGCAGACCCATTTAAACATGAAGAAACATAGATTGTATCTCTGGTCCGATTCTGAAATTTTTCTTGCCTGGCTGGAAAAACCACCACAAGCATGGAAGACGTACATTTCTAATCGAACTTCTCAAATACTTGACCTAGTAGGATCAGCCACCTGGGGCTGACAATCCAGCTGATCTAGGTATAATAGGGTGCAAACCGCTGCACCCTACCACCACCACGCTCTGGTGGAATGGTCCCCGATGCTTAACAGAATCTCCCGATTCTTGGCCCCAATCGCCCATGCGCAATATAAAAGCCCCAGAAAGTCGAAAATTCGACTCCTTTCACACAGCAGTGTAGGATACTGGCATCCTTGAGCGATTTTCATCGTTCTCCCGAGCCCTCAGAAAAATCGCCTATATGTTAAAGTTCATAAAGCGGTTTAAAATAAAAATTAAGGGAGTTCCCTCAGAGTACCCCCAATGTGATACATTGACGCACCCAGAATTGCGAAAGGCAAAGGTCGCTCTAATCGCAACAACTCAAATGGGCTATTTCAGCCGCGATATAACACTATTAAGAGAATTAAAACCCATTGACAAAAAGAGTTCACTCTTTGTTCTTAACCCATTCCTAGACACGAAAGGTCTGCTTCGTGCGAATGGTTGGATTGCCAATTTAAGCCTCACGTATAATGAACGCCACCCTCTAAACACACCGAAGAAGTTTCAACCTGCCACTTTACTCCTCAGTTATATCCACTTACTTATGCTCTACGCAGAACAGCGCCTAATGCAACATATAGTCTGCCAAGAGTTCTATATTCCGCGACTTAAGCCACAAATAAATAAAATGCATTTTGATGTGCAAGATCTGCACGCTGCGTAAGAAGAAGTTGCGAACGCAGATTATGGCAGCACTTCCACCGGAACGCTGCAACTTCGCTCTGCCTTTCACAATCACAGGTGTCGATTTTGCTGGGCCTTTTCAAATAAAGGCGTCCATTCTAAGGTCGCCCACCATACTGAAAGGCTATGTGGCTGTCTTTGTCTGTTTTACGACAAAAGCAGTGCACCTCGAGCTATGTAAAAATCTGACTAAGGGGGCTTTTCTCGCGGCATTTCCTCGCTTCGTCGGACGACGCGGCTTCCCCTCAAAACTAATGAGCGATAACGGAAAAGCCTTCATTGGAGCCCAAAGAGCCAATGAAAAATAGTTTGTGGATTTTAATAAACAAGTATCACCTGAAATTGTTCAGAAGTATGCTCCCCAAGGCATTAATTGGCAGTTTATCCCCCCAAGCGCTCCTCATATGGGTGGTTTATGGAAATCAGCTGTAAAAAGCTTCAAATCCCACTTCAAAAAAGTAGCTGGAAATTACAAATTATGAAGAATTCACTGAAGCCGTTCTCAATTCACGTCCACTTACAACAATCTCGGACGATCCCTCTGACTTCACAGCCCAAACTCTAGGGCATTTTCTCAAAGTAGCATCCATTCTGGCATACCTGAGTCAGGCGTGGAGTCGCTATTCTTATTAAATCGATGGGAAAGAATCAAAATTCTTCATCACGACTTCAGCCGCCGATGGAAGGAAAAGTATATCAAGGACCTTCATAAAAGGTACCGATGGAAAACTCCAGAAAAGGCGCCAAAGCTTGGAGACTATGTCATCATACACGGTGATTGTCTACCCCCTACAGAATGGCGGCTTGGCCGCATAAAAAAACTACATTACGCACTCAAAGCAGAACGCTAACAAGACCGCTCGTGAAATTATGTTTTCTGACAACCGCGCCTAATGACAAAACCGCAAATAACGAACAATCCGCCGATTAATATCCGCAACGTAAATGATTTAATCGCACAACAAACTCATAAATCTATTTTTATTTTTTGTGCTTTCAATAAACGCATATAAACGGTGAGTGCAATCGAGTACATTATTCAGTACCTATTGATATTATACCATCGTCCTTGTAAGAAATCGAAGGATTATATTCATTCAAATCTTATGCTGTAAAGGGCCATATAGATCTATTTTAAATCAACAATGCATTTAAGGTATTTAATTGGATAGGGATTAATGCTGTATTTGTTAAAATCGCTTCCAAAATTAGCCATTATTGGTCGTAAAAAGTAAATTATAAAAAAATGTTATTGTGGGATATCCATAAGAGATAAACATATACCATCGCGGAGTTTTCTGTAAACCTTTTCAATGTGTACAATACTTAGTACATTATTTTGATAAATATCGTAGGGTTCAGCATGCGTTTGCAATGTAAGCGGAAAAAATTTAATTATTTACGACATCACATTAGAAACCTCAAAAATAACAGTATTTCTCGACTATTTAATGGATGTTACTATACATATTATATAAACCTTCCACTATTAAAAAAAACCGCATCAAATCCGTAGCGCAGTTTTAAAGATTTAAGCATACATAGGGATATAGGGACAGAGAAAGCTACTTTGTTTTATACTATGTATTAATACCGAAAATCATTGGTTCAACCCGTATGTAAGAATTTGAATTGATATACGTAACATATAAACTGCAAGGTTCGTATAGATTTAAGTTCCAATTTTTCGATACCATTTCCCTGATAAGAGACATATTTACACATAACTTTCATATATTTGTCATCAAAAGATATGAGTGATTTGCGTCAGAGTCCGCGAACTAATTGTTCCATAATTCTCAAGTACTTTAAATTACAGTTGTTCTGCTTTACTTTTCTATTGAATATTTTGAGTTAGATACATATTAATCTACATTGATGAATATCAAAAACCAGATCAATCCATGCTATCTAAAGTTATGAACAAGTTTGCATAACTGTACATGACATAAGCATTAATAAATTATAAATGGGGAAAGAAATCTTGATTTAAAAAATTCCATTCATACTACATTATGTTTATGTATATATAGAAAATTAATATACAATAGTATTTTAGAAATGTAGTTAAATCTTACTTGCACTCATTGCAGTCACAACTTCCGGAGCCATCCAACAAGGTGATCCTATACATGTTCCACGTTTTCCAAATGTCGAGTCAACTTCACGTGACAAACCGAAATCACATAGCTTGACTCGTGCATCTTTAGTAAGAAGTATATTATCACCTCTGATATCCCTATGTATCACGTGGTTTCTATTTAGCTCGATAGCGCCTCTACATATCTCGCGTATAATGTAGGCAATATGCTCCTCACGCATGCGCCGTTCTAGTTTTACCAATTTGTTAACCATATCCACGGCTGTACCCCCACTGCAATACTATAAAGGCGTTTACAAATATATTACAATTTTACAACATATTGCACATATGCTTCTCGAGTGAACAATGTCCTTTAAGAGACATTGAACTTAGGCAATATAACACGGATATGCAGTTTATTTACCAAAAAGAAGTTACAACAATCGCCTTTTGTTAACATCAGTAAAGGAAAAAAACTTTAGCCGCGAAAGTAGCATGTCTGTCAGCGTTCTTGGATAGTTCTGCTTTCAGAATTAACATAGCTCACTTTAAAAAAAAAGCACTCAGGTCGCTTATTAACCTTATTTGGTTCAGAAGCACTTATAGTGCTGTGAGATAACTCAAAACTATTTGATCGATGCTTACGAAATTCTAAAAATAAATATGTATATTTATCTAGCCAGCCAGATTCTAAGTAGAACAACAGACGTTCTAAACATAACTCTCCCTGATAAATGCGTGGTACGTCTGGTACTGGACTGGCATTTGTCATTTTCGCTCTGTTCCGAGATCGTCGTCATAGGTAACAGCACGAGTGTAGAACAGATATGGTAATAAAATATTCATCGCTGCAAATGGAATATTGAACCTATAGAAGTGCCGTCCGTTTACATACGCCGCAGTAGATTGGTAAATAGATAACTTTTATTATATTAGGTCAAGTAAAAAGTTCGTTCGGTTATTATCTAAGAGATGAGGTTATTGTCCATAGTACTAGTGTTACGTGTCGCATCATGTCATACTATACGGCGCTGAAAACGTGTTTTTTCGCGCTAAAAGTTTGTCTTTTTGTTAGTTTTTCGATTGATTTACTCAGTTCGTTGTGAGCGCTCGTCAAAGATGGACACCAACAAAGAGAAAATTCGCTATATTTTACAATTTTTCTTCGATCAAAGCGAAAAAGCAGCCAAAGCGGCTAAAAAAATTAATTTAGTTTATGGGCCCGATACTGTAAACGAACATGTAGCACAAAAGTGGTTTGCTAGGTTCCGTTCCGGTAATTTCGATGTCAAAGATGCACCACGCGTCGGGAGGCCTGTCGTTGAAAATTGCGATAAAATCATGGAAATAGTGGAAACAGACCGTCACGTGAGCACTTATTTAATTGCTGAGGAACTAAAGATAAGCCAGAAATTCGTTTGGAACCATTTGCATAACCTTGGATTCAAAAAGGAGCTCGATGTTTGGGTGCCACACGAACTCACGCAAAAAACATGATGGATCGAATTTCCATCTGCAAATCGCTGCAGAATCGCAAGAAAACCGACCCGTTTCTGAAGTGGATTGCGACTGGCGATGAAAAATGGGTCACTTATGACAACATCGAGCGCAAATGGTCGTGGTCAAAGCTCGCGGAAGCGGCCCAGATGGTGGTCAAGACCTGATTAACGGCCAGGAAGGTTTTGCTGTATGTTTGGTGGGATGGGCAAGGAATCAACTATTGCGAGCTGCTCCCCTATGGCCAAACGCTCAATTCGGCCCTCTACTGCCAACAACTGGACCGCTTGAAGGCAGCACTCATCCAGAAGAGGCCATCTTTGATCAACAGAGGCCGAATTGTGTTCCATCAGGACAACGCCAGGCCACACACGTCTTTGGTGACTCGCCAGAAGCTCCTGGAGCTCGGATGGGAGGTTCTAATGCACCCACCTTGTAGTCCGGACCTGGCACCAAGTGATTACCATCTTTTCCTGTCCATGGCGAACGTGCTTAATGGTGAGAAGTTGGCCTCAAGAGAGGCCTGTGAAAATTGGCTCTCCGAGCTTTTTTGCAGTCTTCTACGAGAGGGGTATAATGAAGTTGGCATCTCGTTGGCAACAAGTTTACGAACAGAACGGCGCATATTTGACTTAAATCGGAAAAATGTACACAAAGTTATAATCTTTTGAAAAATCAATAAAAAACCGAACGAAACTTTTTTTATATATTTTTATATTCTTAACATCAAAATGTATGTGAAAAGTTCAAATAACCAAATTTTTGGATTTTGTGGTTTTATCTTATCCAAAAAATGTTTTCTTTCACGAAATTTCGTGTAAATTTATCTTCTTATGCCCCAAGTACATTGCATTTTTTTTTACTTAAGAAATTAATTTCTTTTCCTCTATTTTGACTTAATATAAATTTGTGACGGTATAAACATTATATACATTACTACTATCTCAAAAAATACAACCAAAAAACCAAGAAAACTATTCAAAACAGATTTTTTACAGCTGCTAAGACGTAATGGGTGAATGAAATAGAAAAAGCAGTTTCAAATCGTTTTTGAGCTATTTAGGGTTGTCTTTTTTTTTTGAAAGAAATGTATATCATTTTTATTACACAAAAAAGTAGAAACTAAAACATAAATATATAAAGTCGACTGACTCCTTAAAATAATCGTATATTTTGACTTGAGAATTTTTGATTGAAAATAAAGATATTTGGTCGATATTAAGTTAAAATAGAGGAGAAAAAACATTAAATTAAAAAAAAATATTTTGTATTTGGGAGTATAAGAAGGTAAGCTTACCACAAATTTCGTGAAAAAAAATTTGTACAAGATAAAAATAAAAAACCTAAAAAATCGTTTATTTGAGCGTTTCACATTTTTTCATACTGTCGCAAGAGGTATCGAAATGATATGTCCTGTGCGAATTTCTGTGATATAGCCCATCGGATTACGCCCATCTACGAACTCGTTCTCACTTTCTTGCCAGGGAACTCGTGTGTCAAGTTGCAGTAAGACATGTCAATTTTTACTCAACTTATCGCTTGCACGGACGGACAGACAGACAGTCACTCGGATTTCAACTCCTCTCACCATCCTGATAATTTACATATATATAATATATTACTCCATATCTAACTCGATAATTTTAGGTGATACAAACAACCGTTAGGTGAACAAAACTATTGTATAACAGCAACATGTTGCAAGAGTATAAAATCTGAAGCTGTCAAATTTTAATCGGAAATTATTAATATTCTATCTGATGCTGCATTTTTTGATTAATTTTCCTTTACAACTAAATTTTTCTTTTTGAACACAATTTAAATGCTGAATCAATTGAATCATAAAATTTTGTTGTCTGTTGTCGAGTTATATGAGTGAGTGTATTGGTAGCAAAGTAGTAATTTATTTCCCTGCAGAGATATAATACGAGTAATGTTTTTATGAAAGTTATTTCTTTGCAAATTATGTTAGAAAGTACCAAATACTTCTCACCTCTATGACGAACCAAATTTCATCAGGGGCATTAGACTTTTCAAGCTTGTAGACTCCATAAAACTCGGGAAGATTTGGATGATTGCAGTGATCACGTAAAGTACGATACTCTTCTTCAATCGATATTTGGTGTTCCTCATCATAGTGCTGAATTTTCAAGGCAACTAATCGATCATTATCTAACTCTTTTGCCCGAAATACTTTTGCGTTGACGCCCTGAGCAATTTCTTCATAGATTTCGAATTTGTCCGTTGGATCGGGCAGTTGTGTGTATGGTAAATACATATTTCAAACCCTTAAACTATAAAAATTCGAAGTGAATTGTAAGAAGCAAAAAAAGGCAAAATTAAATATTATATTATTATATATGTATATAGTTAAAACAAATAAAAATAAGCTATGTTCTTATGGAGTGCATGAGCATACGCAATTTGCCAGAATCAAAGACATGGTAATATTATCGGGTATTTTCAAAGCTTTATAATAATGAAGGTAAGGAAGACCTAAGTTCTTGCTGATTGATTTTATTCTCTCGCAATTCGAGAGAACTTCAAACATTGAAATATTTTAAGGCAAAACGTTGTATATTCTGTGATATGATGTGGGAGTTTTAAAAGTATGACAATGATTTTAATATTTTTTATGCAACGAATTCGTACTACTACTACTACTATTTGTTTCGGTGAGGCAGTTATCGCTTTTTTAATAGTTCTTAACATATCCCTTATATAGGGTGTCGTTGGAGTTTTTATATGATTTCATCCATTTATCCACTGTCATCCACTATATCAAGAATTAGTTAAACCAAATGTTTTTTAATAAGCTTCTTGTTATACTAAAGCTCACTTGACTTAATTGATACAGCGGACTTTCAAAAAAATTAATTATAGTAACTTGCTTGCGCAAACCTAACCAACTTGCTAAAACAACAACATTTCTTCATTTCAAGGTCAATTAAGAGAAACCACCAAACGAACAATCTTTAGCTCTTCTTTTGGCGCTTCGCTAAATACCTCCAGAGCTGGACACTCGGCTATACTTCGAACGATACTTTCTACAAATGTAAACTTATGGCTTTTACAGCAATGTGTTCGCCTTGTTCTCATGCATAACTATTATTAGAAAGCGGTACCAAAAAACAGTTGTTTAGTCTGATGATGGGAAATGTTATGAGAAAATCGTTTGCGTGCATGGCCTAAATTTCAGAAGAATAATTGCGAAAAGCTTGGCTCAGGATCCAGCGTCCACTCTGCAGGCACCCTAAAGGTTAACGAATCGTAAATATTTAAGTTTTAGTGCGGACCGTTAAACCACAATTTAGTGCCTTCTTTTAAGCAGATATTTATCAACTATACACCACTTAAGAACTGCTTAGAAACTGAAAAATTATTTATTTTATCTTGCCTTAAGTGGATTACATTTTTTTGTTAGTTTTAACAGGTATTCCTGTAAATGTTTTAAGAAAACTATACCGTAACTGCTCTAATAACCATTGTTAGACGTTCAAAAGATGGTTAAGTTTAATTACGGTAAATATTAGAAGGCATTGTTCATTTAAATAGGAATTTTTTAAGAACTCTTGATGTGCATACAAATATTCTAATATTCTACCTTTTAATCATTTATGAACACATAATGTTATATAATTTAATTAGTAATGTAGTGTTTAATTAGTTTATCCATAAGTGAAACTTTGTGTTGCCACATTTCTACAAATTTAAATTTTTTAATAAACTCACGTATACATACCAATTGTAGGAATATATTAACAATGTATATATTTTTTGAATAGTTTCTCAATTTAGTTAAAAACAATTATTTTATAGTCTTAGCTTGCAGCACGATAGGCTGCGCAATATGTACTGAATATGCTTATGAAGAAAAATTCGCTCAGAAAGGGGGAAACCTTGTAAGTTCTTTTCGCGAATGCGTGTTCTAAAATTGTTTAATAGGATGAACTTATTTATATGAATAGATTGTGCTCGTAAGTAGTTAATACGTAATGCTCAACTACGTAAACATTAGGACTGGTATCTTCCCACTAAAAATTGTTTTTAGTCTCTTTGCCACGAAATATTAAAATTTTTTAACTCTCACAACATGTTCAACAGAGTATTGTAGTTTTGTTCACCTAATGGTTGTTTTAACCTAATTTAAAGGTGATAGATATAGAGTTGTATTGTATTGTATTTACATGGATAACGAGACGAATTGACACGGATCTGTCCATCCGTTTGTTCGTGCGAGCGTTAACTTGAGAAGAGTTTAAATATCTCGTTCCTTCTCATTCTGAGGAGGTTGTAATGCGGCCCTTCCCATATATTTGATATCTCCTAAAGCAATAATAAATGAATGTATGACAATAGATATACTATCGCTAGGTATCGAAAATGGGTAAAATCGGTTGCTGTGCTACCCTATCCCCATATACTACATACAAGGTGCGTTCCAAAGTAAACAGGACTTTTAAAAAAAAGACAGAAGTAATGGTTTTATCGGCAAAATCAATAAATTTTATTCAAAATGGTCTCCTTCTGCTTTAATACAGCTTTTTGCACGGTCCAAAAGCATGTCGAACGAGTGTTTTAGCTCGTTGTCCGGTATGGCCGCCAGTATGCCGGTGCAAGCCTTTTGAATGGCCTCCACGTCTGCATAACGCTTTCATTTCATCGCCAAATGCATTTTTCGGAAAAGGTAGAAGTCGCACGGTGCCATATCAGGTGAATACGGGAAGTGGTTGATTGCTAAATGTAATTTTGGTCAAATAATCGGCCACAAGCGTCGATCGATGAGATTGCATTATTACAAACGCCAACTTCCATCTTCGCGATATTCGGGCCGAACACGTCGAATACGGCGCACCAAATGCTTCAAAACTACAAGGTAGAATACCGCATTAACATTTTGGCCGGGTGGAACAAATTTTTTGTGGACAATACCCTTGGAATCATAAAAAGAAATCAGCATTGTCTTCACTTTTGACTTTTCCAGGCGCGATATTATGGGTTTCGGCTAATTTCTCATTTATGTCCTCACGACCACTTTGAAAACGTTGAAACCATTCGTACACTTTGCAACGGGATAGGCAATCATCGCCATAAGCTTGTTTCATCAATAGAAACGTTTCGGTAAAAGTTTAACCAATTTTAAAACAAAATTTAATGTTGGCTCTTTGTTCGAAGCTCAGTTTCGCACCGATGACAAAAACATACTGTACATACCAATAGATGACATGTCATGAAATTTTTACTGAAAGTCGATAAAGCATAGCAGATTCTAACGCACATATAGATGGCGCCACTAGAGTTTACTTTGTTACTTTTTTACTGCTTACGTTGGAACGCACCTTGTATAATGATTTTAGTTATGATTTTATATTTTGAACGTTTAGGTAATTTTTTACAGTTGCTTTGATGGAACGTTTTGGTTCGTCGTCGATTTTTGCTTATACCAAAACATGGATCGAAGAATATGTCTTAAATTGTGTGTGATATTGTTATAACCATAAACCCATGATGCAGATCTCGGTCGTCGCGGACTGAGTCCAAGATCTCCTGAGGAATGTTAACGCTACGCTGTTTTTGGTCGAAATGGCACGAGCCATTCGATATGTTTAGCTCCCCAGCAATTTCCCTAATTGTGATTTGACGACTGGCTAATACTATTTTCCTCACTTAATTTTTGTTCACACAAACTTTGATTCTTTGATCCATATTTTAGAATAAGCAAAAATCGAAGACGAACAGAAACGTGTCCAAGCAAAACAGCTGTCAAAAATTAACTAAACAATTATTGAAAATTTTATTTTATACAATGTTCCGTACTAGTTCTTCTTCATTTTCCATTTACTCCTACTATTTAGAGTGTCCCCTGACGCCCGTACGTTAGGAGAAAAATGTGAGCGCGCGACATTTGTGTTGCCAGATCAGTGGCATTTGAATCATTGCATCGCTGGTTGAGTCACCGACTTTGATTGTACCTTATAATTGATGCTGTTGTGTCGTATATACTTCGAAGGAATTGAGATTAATGGAAGTGCTTGTAACTGCTTCAGGAGGATGGCCTTTCTCTTCGGAGTACGTAATATTTGTGGTGTATCGACTATTCTTCAATACAACGTTATTTTAAGCTAATAATGATAAAAAAAAGTGGCTGCTGGTTCGTAATCGTAGTCCCAAGACTTGCTGTAAGGTCATCTACCCCAGTTTCTGAGTCGGTGTATTGCTTTGACTAATTCATTTTTGCATCTCTGGAAGGCATATTTTGCTTCTCTTGCCCACGTTAATGGTTTATGGTTTTATTTTATTTTAGTTTATGGATACATTAAGCGGCTGTTGGAAAGAAGTTACTATGGCAAGAACTTTTTTTATGAAATTAGATCATAGAGTCGATTTTTTTTAATTACAATGCCTTCGATGCTTTTTGATAGCTGCGATTTTGTGCACAATATGTTTAATTCTGTCAGAATTGTCGTAATATCCGTGAAAATGTAGTTTGCTCTTACCAAATTAATATTTTTTATGATTACGCCTAAAATATTCTCGTAGTCTTTAAATCTCGATCATTAAATCCTTATAATAACGCAAAGCACATATCGTCTATGTATGCTATATATGCTGGTGGCAGTGTTTTGTTTTGTGCTTGTTCGTCCCCAGTCGTAATGAGAAATATTGAGTTTATTAAAAGTTTTAGATAAGAATATATATCTCAACATACTGGAAAAAGTTTGCTTCAAAGCGCGTAGGGGTTTCGATAGATTTTGAGCGGTTTCGTTTCCATCGAGGCAGTCCTGGAAGATTGGCAAAAAATCACACTTGAAATAATATGAAAGCTGGTTGATTCATTTCCAAACAGGCTGCTGTCTCTTTTTTATGTTTATGATTTTCAGTTTAAAATGCATTGAGTGTTTATTTATAATAATGTCAAAAAATTAATAAGAGCAATAAAAATTGTTTTTCAATAAAACTTAACAGCCCATCCTTCAAATATTTGTTTCGTGTTCAATTACAACATTATCATAGGTACTGTACAATATTATCATAGGTAATATACTGAACCTGATGATACTTTTTGCAAGTCTATAGGTGGCCCAATAAGGACTTAGTCTACAAATGCCTTAAAATTAAAATATTGGAAAAATAGTAATTTATTTCTCGACATACTCTTCTTTGAACACGATACATTTCATCCAACTATGCTCCAAATTTGTCCAGCGAGAAAAAAAGCTTTTTTAGATTTCTGTTAAGTAGGCCTTTATTTTAGCTATAATCTCCAAAATCAAACAAAAATTTCGACCCGGATTTTTCAAGTTGGATAGGCACTGGCGACAGCAGAGTTATGATTCGGTGCGTCGTCAAGGTGGAAGAGCACTTTTTTTCACCAAATTATAATCAACCCTATGTGATTTTTGGGAGCGTCCTATTTCACATAGTCGATGTAGAGCGCAGTATCTTGTGAGTCTCAGAAAACATTTCGGAAAATAAGTCCGAAGCAGGCTCGCCGATGAAGTCCATTATTTTCTAGTCTCTGGTGTGTACCAGTGGATCCATCTTTTATGTCGACGCAAAAACTCCTTCAGATTTGATAGCTTCCATGTTGTTTTGATTGAGAGTTAATGCGTCGAGGATTGCATCTGCTCTTCGGGTTAATTCTAACAAGATGCGAGATAAAGCAGCTAAAACAGATTAGACAACTTGTTTAATTTTTATATATAGTTGGGAAGGACGCTTTCTCCTAAGTGTTCAATAATTTCGGTTCGAAGGAGTTGCTGATATTTGATACTTAATCACATCATACAAAACCAAATATTATCGCTTATTTATGTTTCTTCTCAAAAATGGGCACGAAAGAAATGAATAATTGTTTAAAACTAAAAGTCAGTCATCTTACCTCACATCGTTTGAGCACATATGTACATATGTACATAAATTTATCAACTCTTTAGGAGTTTACTCCTTTTACTTACGTAAGCAACAAACATACATGTTAAAATTTATTAGATAATACTTTCTTTAAATCGACGCTAACTATTACAAATTTTGAAAGCAGAAGAAAACTAAAAACATCTGTGTAAGTCAACATAAAATTTTATTATATACATATGCATGGTCTTATGGTCATGTTTAGAGTAATGAAATAAAGTCATATGAATGCTCTTGCTCCGTCTTGTGATATGTACACTTTTATTTGATCATTACAAAATACATTATTATACAATGTGCAAGCTATATTGTTTTTAGAATATGTTTATTCAATGATTTTTAGATAAAAAATATGTATGTATTGAATATTCTTATTTATACATATTTACAATTGTAGCAAATTCCTCCATACCTGATACATATTGTGCTAATAGTGTTAAGTCAATAAAATTAATTACAAACGCTTATCCACTCTTCGATTTGGCATTCATCACATTCCACGTTGCAACACCATTGGAATTTGCAATTGCAACGCTCAGCCCGCTTTTGTTTGACTAAATTATAGCCTCGGCCACAACACAGTGATGTGCAACTGTCGCTAACAGTACTATTCTGGTTGCATCTGCGGCCTGATGTTCCTAAAATAAAAGTGGAAATAAGGTTTCAAATATGTAAGCACGAGTACATTTATGTGGTGCTATGTTAAGTAAATTGCATTTTCGATTTTTTTGCACTGTAATAGATAACTGGCAATTGAAATTTCTCTTCTCACTACCCTCGCGCAATGGTCTTTTGTTAAAAAATTTACATTCAAAAGTTATTTTTGTTTTACATATTTATATAGGTATTTTAAATACTTTAAGGTTGAAATAAAATATTATATATTAACGCAGAACGCAAATTAACGTAGAAAACAAACAGAACGCAATTCAGATTTTACAGATCGGATCACTATAGCAAAGAGCTGTCGTACAAATTACCTGATCAACATATGTAAAACTTTTTGATTTGACAAGATATCTTCACGAAATTTGGAACAGAAATTAAGTCTTAAGTTTTGAAAATCAATAAGATAATAATTTTTATTTTAATTTCGAGTGATTTTTATTTATTTTAAAATTGAGAGTTGTGAAACTGGTCTAAAATATGTAAAACAAAATTTGGTTATGGCACTTAAGTGAGATATCAACAGTCTCTTGCGTCGAATTTAACACGATTTCTTTAATGTTGCTTTGACTTGGAAATTTTTTACAATGAAACAGCGTCGAAAGATGGTAAGTATACGATTGACGAAGGCATTTCAACCAAATACGGATCATATTGTATCATTCATGTGACATCTTTATGTTATCATCAATGAAATTGTTCGAATAAAATTTTTCGTAAAAAAATAAGTGGGAACTCTCATCAAAAAATTAACAAAATCGGACCCTAACTTCTTAAGGCTTTAATTTTTTTTATAAAGGAATTCAGAAGGTATCTTTTCCTCACAATAATCTGTTCATAGTTAGAAATTGATGAAATCAGAACATCTTATAGCCCCATATATCTAATACAAGTATAATGATTTTTGAAATTAGAGTTGTTGTATATACCGTAAAGGGTCTATCAACGGGAACGACGAGATGGTTAAATAAAATAAAACACTAAAATTTCGTCAAAATGGGTTCGGGTTTGTTTTTTGTTATGCTGATAATTTTATGCCATTTTTGATTCGTTTTACGTACATATGTATCTCCACCCGTTTACGCTAATTTTCGATGACCCGGTGCAACATTTCGGCTAAAGTGCCCTGATTGTTGTCATTGTTTGAGCTTCTCAAGCGTTGCTGGTTGATTGGCTTAAATTTTTGATTTTACATACCCCCAGGTGAAAATATTCTAGAGGCTTTAAATCCCATGATCTAGCAGCCATTTGACAGGACCATTTTTCGAAATTAACGAGTCGCCAAACTACTTAGGGAATGTGTCCCTGTGGCACGCAATGTTTCCATGGAAAATGTGACGCCGCAGCATCTCGTTGGACCTTATATACCGGGAAAAAAAGTCGGTCAACATCTTATTATAACGCTCGCTATTGATGGTAACGGCAATTCCTGCCTCATTTCGAAAGAAATAAGGCCGGATGGTGCCTCCATACCACAATCCGCTCCAAACGGTAAATTTTTAGAGAAGCAACTGCACGCGAAAGTGGATCATCCTAGCCATATCCCATAAATAGCGAAAATTTTGTTTGTTGAAAGGGGCCTATTTTTGTTTGCGCGAAGAGCTCTTACCGTAACCACCGGATAACGTGAATTTGCGTAACGGTCTTGAACAATTTCCAAGTTTTGTACCAAAATGAAACGTGACATGTTGAAATTTAAAACCTTACCGAAAACACTGACAAAATTTGACACAAATTCGTAAACAAATATGGGCGCCACGATCTGTCAAAATCAAGTCATCCTTATTAGTAGATGCTGTACATACGCACTGACAAAATTTGACACAATTGGTGGACGCATACATATGTAGTCGATATAATCATATTCAGCAAAATTTAACAAAAAATGTTGTGTTTCACACAACTCTCTTCCTTTATAATTTTATTTATTTCATATATGCAACATTGCTTATCTTTGATTTAATGAAATTGCAAATTGACCTACCTACATGGGGCTACGATGTAAATGTCATGGAATGTCTGGTAGCTGCCAGTTACAAACTTGTTGGTAATCTGCACCGAATTTCCATATAGTAGGTGTCTTAAAATGTGTGAAATTATTGCACGAATTACACCACAATCCATTTAGTATATATAATGATTTTTATTATTCTAACAGAAGTGATGTCCAATATGTCAGTCAGTATAGGAGTTATTTTCATAAATTGTTTGCTATTTGAGTAATGCCAACAGATAATGCGTTCAGTCCAGTCCTTATCCTACCCCAAAAATACCCGATGTAATGACATTTAAACTTTCCATCTGTTTATGTTGGTCAAAATATTTGAAATTTTAATGAAGTTAAGTAGATAGGGTTTTTGTATCATCCAAAACTAATCGAGATAGATATATACATATGTATATGGTAAATGATCAGCATGACAAGACGAGTTGAATTCTGAGTGACTGTCTGTCCATCCATGCAAGCGATAACTTGTTTAAAAATTTAATATATATATATATATATATTATATATATTTAGAACATCATAAAATATTTTCCCGCTTGTGACTCACACATATTGCTAGAGTAAAAAATGTGATATATATTAGCGTCGCTTGTAAAATTATGTATATCTTCAATAGCAAAGATCTAAGATTGATAATTGACGCTCATATTATGAAACATATTAAAGATTGCTCCGAAACCGAGACACGTCGAGTTTTGAAGAACGACTGGAAAATTAGAGTTTCCGAATTACGTAGTTTCCTAACAATATTAAATTCCCGGGCCGTTGATAAACGAACCGAACGATCCGAAAAGTTACAAGCCGATAAATTTGCACTCATTTCTGAACTATAAAAAATATTTATAAGTAACAGCCAAGCTTGTTATGAACCACATCAAAATATTACAGTGGATGAACAACTGTTTCCAACTAAAGCCCGTTGCAGATTTGCATAATACATTATTTGGCATGTAGCCGAATAAATTTGGCATTAAGTTTTGGTTAATGGTTGACGTTAAATCAAAATATATTTTGAATAGATTCCCTTACTTGCGAAAAGATTACAGTCGATGCTCATATTCGTTGGGCCAGTTTGTATTGTTGAAATTATCCGAACCGTATTTACATCGAGGAAGAAATCACGACCGATAATTTTTTTACAAGCATCCCGCTGGCAAACAAATTGCTCGAACTAAAGACAACCTTGATTGGGACCATTCGCTTGAACAAGAGAGAACTACCAAAACCAGCGAAAGAAAGAAAGTTCAAGATGCCGCTATTTTCATAAAATTTATGTTACTCAGAAGACTGTACATCCAGAAGGGGGTATATATTTTCTCCAGCCGATGAATTAGCTGGAGAAAACAAGGACAACCTTCGTCACAGTTCAGACGTTTCAGATCAGGCACGTTAAACATCAGGAGTGTGAAAAAGTGGCCAAGTGGGCTATTTTAATAAAAATAGAAACAGTAATTGCTGTATGTATTGTAAAAATATCGTATGAGGAAAATGCACAAAAGGAATTCAATACGTACATATGTAAAAAATTTCCTCGATAAATATTATATGATTATGTAGCCTTTATATTATTATCATCTCCGCAATAACTTAAAAAAAATTTAACCTATTAATATTTTATTTTTACGTGAAGCCTTATATTGTTAAACTCAGATTTAGTTTGAATAAATTGATTTGTTTTAAACAAATACGTGTTTTCATCCACCTGACGGAGGCTCGTAGAGATAGGTATATAAGAAACGCCCGTAAACCTAGTGTTAATATTCATATTAGAGATCCAATAATATCCGTTCGCTTAATTTTGGCATCTTATCTTACATATTGACCGATATTTCTATAAAGTATAAAGGCAACAAGAAGTTTGATATCCTTATTTTGGGCACATGGGTGCTAGGTGTAGTATTGACCCAATTTTGTCTATTCTTATCATTAGGACATATTATTATACTATTTGGGGATTGAAGAAAATATTGACCCGATTTTATCCATTTTTGACCCAAGGGTATTTTGTTATCAGGAAAAGATTCTTTCCGAATTTCAATAATATATTTTACAGATTGAGCGATATTTTAGGTGAAAAGTCAGTCATAGGCGCTGAAGTGCACAAATTCGGTATCTAGAGGCTTGAACAGTTATGATTGGCCAATTTTGGATTTGACATAGCATATCATAAAAGCACTATTTGTCTCAATATATTTTTTGGTGCAGTTATTTTTTATATGGTAAAGAGAAAGCATCATGTGGAATATAAAATTCTGTTATATAGGAATAAAGCGTGGTTGTGGTCCGATTTCGCTAATTTTCACATCGTAACATAGGTATGGGAGGATAATGTTAAGTAATTTTGTTGAAATTGGTCCAGCGAAGGCTGACACTACTTCAGTTAAAGATAGGCGGTCCCACGCCCATTATACAATTTTAATACTGGCTCCAATGAAGCAATTTTATAGCATCTTGGGGGTAAAACTTAATTTTTTCGACACATTTATTTAGTGAGTTACGTTTAGTAGTTTTCAATATAACATTCTCAGACTGTCGGAGAATACACATACAATAAATACTTTTCTTGATCGAAGTTGGTCGATTTAACTTAAGGATTAACAAAACTTTATCAAGCAGATCATCTTTCTATTACAAATACGATTTTGACACACAAAACCTTCGCATAATATGTATATGGTATTTGCTCCGACAAAACTAAAGCACTAAACTTCATATACTTGTTTATTGACCTTAATTTCAACAAGTCCCGTTAAAATTCCAACAGAAGTTAGAAAGTTCGCACTAAAATTGAAAAGTTCGGCTTGAATTTGCAAACCCTCATATTAACTGGAGTATAACAAAATGGAGGAGTGTACTTTTTTCTGATGAATCCAAGTACAATATTTAACTGATGGATTAAAGCTGGTACAAAGACCAAAAGGTCAACGTTTGAATCCGCGTCATTCACAAGGTACTGTGAAACATGGAGGAGGTAACGTAATGGTCTGGGGATGTTTCTCAGGTGTAAGGTGAATTAATATGTTAAGTTTTTTATTAATACATCAATAAAAATCTATAATTTTGTGAAATAAAATAGAAAATAATAATTTTATAACAGTAAATATGCTGCTAAATGGTAATATGGCAAATTTCGTGCTTTAGTTTTGTCCGACACAGTAAATCTTATTTCTAAGGAACCTATTCGACCGATTTCAATCAAATTCGAATAGTAATATTACCCTGACATTGCTACATTACCGTGAGAAATGGGGGAAATCAGACAAACACCACGCTTACTTCCCATATAACGCTATTTTAAATTCCATCTCATTTTTCACTTACTAGTATACAAATTAAGAAACAATCAATGTATCCGGATAAATATTTGCATTTCTGATAATAGTATGTCTCTATTTCACATCGAATGGTGATCCCGCTGTACGGACGCACTTGCGCGCGAGTAAAAAAAAACGACGAGTAGTTTCTTGATTATTACTTTATTGAAAAATGTAAAAATTTAAATGTATGGCTTTTATACAAAAATTTGCTAAACTTATTCATAAAGTTTTATGTAAACATTAATGGTTCAAGCATTAATTCTCTATTCGTGGTTTTTTTTAAGAGCATAATCATGGAAATCGTTAATTTTATTGTATGATTTGGGATTCTTATAACAAATATGATGTTTTCATTACTTGTAACTAGTGTTCCAATTTTTATATTTTTTAATTTATTTATATCTATATTGTAATGATCAATTTCTTCATTTGGTAGTATACTACTATGAAGCAATCCTATTCTGGAAGCTGCAATATTATCTTGATTGTGTTCCATATTATCTTACAAAACTTTCAATTTAATTATAAAATCGGTTTGAAGAAGTTGTATATGTATTTGACTTATATCTTTTTGAATACCATTTACATTTTTTGTTATAATTTCCCTATCACGTAGAATTCTACTTCTTAATTTAAAAAAGATTAATTGAAATGAGAATTTATGTTAATTTATTTATTAAAATTTTCTATTGCTTGATGATTATTTGTCTCAATTACTTTTAAATGTTCTTCGATTTCATTTCTATCGCCATCGTCCATTGTTCCAAATAGCCATTTTTCCGCTGTGCCTATGAAATTATTTAGCTATCTTTTATATCTGTGTGGTATTAACGTTTTTTTTTTTTTTGTATGACTTCCAGTTGTATTTCTAGTGGTTTAGCATCTGTCTCAAGTCCTGACTGCTGTATATTTACTTGTAGTTCGTTAATAATAGTTAACATTTCTTGTGGATTTATTATATAACATGTAATATAGTATCATAATCTTCCGCAAAATCGATATTTTAATCGTGATGTCAAAGTATAGATTGACTTCCAAATTTTTCAATGTTCATTAAACTGAGCTGATCTGCAAATTTCGTTATTATCTTAATATTATATTTATTGGATGTATAGAGTTTAATTTTTCTGTATCTGGGTTGGTATTTGTGCCTAATTGCTTTATAATTGCTAACTTTAGCCTCCAACATTCTATTGTATATTTAATTTTTATCTTCCTTTCTATCCATTACATCTACGGCCGTGCTTTTATAATAGAATCAATAGAGTTCTATAGCTTGAAATACTCCTATATGAATACTTTAGAATTTTCTATTTCTAAAATTCTTACTTTTTCGCTAATTGTGCTATGTAACCTTTCTATATCAGCATTCCACATATGACTATTAGATTTAGTAAAAGGAATATCTATTTCTTCTCTCAAAAAATTCTTTAAATTTACTGAACTAAACTCATCATCAAAAATCATTAGTTTAGGTTTACCCCTTTATCGCAATATATTGTCTTAACTATCTGTATATATTTCTATATTCGAGGTTAAAAGCAATTGCATGTTTAGAACATCTATCTATAGCTGTGAAGGAACTATGATTTTTACTAATATAAATATCAATTTGTATTATTTCATTTACTTCTTTTGGTATTTCGGTCAATTGAAATTTTGGCTTCAATGGATTTCTTCCATATTATAATAGTGTCACAATTATTAGTGTATTTTTGAATAATAACTTTCAATTTTGGGAAATAAATTAATTTTTTAATCTCATCATAACACCCATTAATTTCATTGTAACCTGTTTCATATTTATGATAATTATGTATTTGTTTGAGAGTTTCATCTTCGCCATCCATATCCTTTGCCCGAAAACTATTGTACATTTAACAAATTTTAAATTTTCTCTTTGACTTTAAGTCTTTAAGATTTTCGTCTGCAACCGATTATAATCATGGTCATTTAATTCTGAATAAATTCCTACTTTACCCGATTTAATATGTCTTCTCAAAATATCTGACACTAATTCGTTTTCCAAATCTTGTAGAGTTATATATACCACCTTATTAACAAATTTTGTTCCAAATTCAGTTTTCTTTGAATTCGTAAAAATAACTTGTGTATATGATCATTAAAGCTATCGTGTTGTGAATTTATGGTATCAATATCATTTTCGGCTATATTATTTTCCAAAGATACCTCAAAATTGTTCTCTAGAACTTCTTGATTCTTAATTGTATTTATTTCATTAATGTCTGAATTTATGCGGCTCAAAAAAATCGGCCAATTTATTATTTTTACCATCCATCTTTGTAATCTTTGGTTCACATCATTACATTGTGTTTTTTCATGAAGCCATTTAAGTGGTTGATGATCAGTTTGTAAGTCAAATTGTACACCATACAGATATGGACGAAAATAGTTCACGGCCCATACAATGAAGTTCTTTCTCCGTTGTATAATAATTTTTCTGATGATCATTTAAAGTTCTGCTAGGATGATTATACTGTTTTAGTACTGCTCCAATTGCAAAATACTTGCATCAGTTATTAATTTAAAACCCTTATTCAAATCAGGATACTTCAAAATTGGTCAATAATCAGTTAAATTTTTCAAAGAGGTCATAGGTTGTGCAACCCTTGCTTTAACCTTTACAAATTTCCTGTAATAACCAGTAACACCTAAGAATGCTTTAATTTGTTTTTGTGTTTGCGGTAATTTAAGTTCCACAATCCTTTAATTTTTTCGATGGAATCCTTGAGCCAAATCAATTGTGGAAAAATGTTGTGACCTTCCCAATTTATCTAAAATATTTTGTATACTGGAAATGGGGAAATTATCGTCAATCGTATTTTCATTCAACCTACGATAATCGATCACTACTCTCCACTTCTTTTCATCTGAATTATACAATTTTTTAAGAACTATCCACAATGGGCTGTTATATGGTGAATGACTTTCTGTAATGATACCTAATTTTAACATATCTTGAATTTGTTTAACTAATTACTTCTCATGAATCTGTGGGTACCTATAAATCTTCGAATACACAGGGTTATTTAATATCTCATGTTGTATACTTTCCTTTGTTGTTAATTCCTGTCCTTCATGGTAAAACAAACAATTATATTCTTTTAGTAGGCTAGAAATAGCTTCATATTCTTCTTTATTTAGATTTTGTAGTAATTTTTCCATTTCCTCTCAATTAAACACATAACACTCAAATTTACTACTATCATTCTCATTATATGGATAAATAAAATTAGTTATTCTTTTATTTATCATAACAGTATTGTTTTTCATGTTTATTACAGCCCCCAATGGTTTTGGAGATGTTCTGACCTACAATTGCAATAAATTTTTATTATCAAATGTTGCTAATTTCGAAACCATGTCAGCATTCTTATTAAATTCTTGAGGTAAGTTTGTGACAATTCTCTATTCCACTGTTATTTCGTTTCGCAACGACTTAAGCTTAATTGGATGTTTTAATATTATTCGTTTACATGACTTCAACTTCTTACTGTTAATACGTGAAATCGATGAACCTATATCAATTAGACATTTAATTATTTCATTGTTAATTGTTAGTAATACTATGGATAAATTTTCCGATCTGATTCCATGTGAAAATCTGTTGGTGTTACCCATAATATCTTTGCGATGGCATACTTTGATTAAAATTATGACTTTTTTTAGCGAATTAATCCCTCAGCTTCCAAAATAGAAAATACTTCTCTGATACTTGTTGCATTTTTATTTAACACTACTGATGCTAAATTTGCATCTATATTACCTTAAAATGACCTTAACACAACTTTCTCATTATTTAGTGGACTAAACTCTCTTGGTTTATTTTGATCGTATTCGTAATTTTCGTTAAGTTTTGATAAAAATATCTCTTAATACGATTAAAGATTGCCTTAGATTATAATTATTTTTACCGAAAATACCTTTTGGTATAGGGAATGATAAGACTCTTTAATTCCAAAATTTTCTACCAGTGTTTGTTTAATTTGCTCTCACGACATATTCTCACCTATAGTCCTCATTACGTCTAAAGCTGGTCCCTCGATTTTGTTAATAATTACCCTTACGAAGATATTATTTCTTGCGCTTACATCCGATACAAGAGTGTGTCCAACTCCCTGAAGAATGACGATAATGAGATTGTTCTATTACCTCTAAACTCGTTTATACGTTGAGCATCCTTAAAAACTTCTTGCACTGCTAGTTGATCCGCCATGATATTTGATTATTATTATTCTTCTTTAAATTAAATTAATGCTTTTACTTATTAGTTGGTTGTGAGACTTTTCCACTTTCACTTATCACTTCACCATAAGTTTTATTATTTTAAATAATTGATGTAAAGTATTTTAAAGAAATTAGGTTAAGAAATTTATAATTTAAAATATTACTGCTTATTTTTATGAAACTGTTATTAACTTTTGCTTGAAATATAATTTTTTTTTAATTGTAAGTGATTCGTTTAACAATTAAATAAATTATTTCGGGGCCGACTGCGCCAGTAAAAGATACGACGAGTTGTGGTTTCTTGATTATTACTTAATTGAATAATGTAAAAAAATGTAAATATATGTCTTCTATACAAAAATTTGCTTAACTTATTCATAAATTTTTATGTAAACATTAAAATAATTTCCAGGTTCAACCCCTTCAAATTTATTTGTAATCAATAAAATAATGTTAACAACAATGCTGCAACACAAATTGATTTGTAACATTGTTGTGACAAGGAATAATTTGAAATAAGCAATGAAACATTATATCAATACAATAACCAATGAAATTAGAGATTGGCAACAACAAAGTTGCAAATAAAAAATATTACCTACGGTGATTGCTTTGCGATATACAAGTATGTTGTTTAAATGAGCTAAGTCTCAGTAAATAAACACACCACACTCCGTTAAAAACTGGGGCACCCTAATGTAACGCACTACACCTGAAAACACTCACAGTAGCACCACACCACACCCAACATTTGAGAACACTACACATGATGACACACCACACATCAACTTAACAAAATGGACGGGATCATCGCCCTCACATCATCATTCGTTTTCGTCTACGGGCCTGTGCGCCACATCATTCGCTACGGCACCCCACCACACGCGTCTAACTCGAGCGGGCATTTTTTCACGTTTTTCCGGATACACCGGCGATTGGACCGACACGTCACATCGTTTCGTCAAAGCAATCCCGCATGTTTTTCGATATCAGTTTGTAATAATTGTGTTACTTAATAATATTGTAGTTATGCGAAAGTAAATATAGATAATAATATAAATACCTGGAGATTTTCCTTAACATATTCAGTGCGGTAGTGAGTGGAATATAACATTTGAAATATATTGATGAGTTTTCCAATAAATTGGGTCCCCAATTTATACATGGTCCTTCGAGCCTTACCGAAAGGCACCTTCGGATTTTTACAAAACTGTGTTATGAAACACAATTAATAATTATTACAAACAAGTAACAAAATGCAGTGCAGTGGTACAACAAAAAAAGTAACAAAATTTGCAAACTAAGACAAAAAATATTAAAAATGGTGCAGTGACTCAAAAAAAAAAACAATCCACATATATGGTGAGAAAACTTAAATAGAACAAAAAAAAAAACAAAAGTGCAGTGAAACAAAACAGTACGGTATACAAAAATAAACAACAACAAGTTGCGAGAGTATAAAAAAAAAACAAATAAACGGGCGCGATCCCTCAAACAAATATATGCATAAAAGTGTATGCATCAAAAACAATATATAAAAAAAGAGGTTCACAAAAAAAAGAACAACTTAAAGCGGTCGCAAACCGAAATATGCGAGCGCGAGTATAAAAACAATTTAACCAACCAAAACAACAAGCACGCATAAGGAGCTAGCCATCTGGATGCCGAAGAGGACAGACACTGGGACAGACGCACAGGCACGTATACTTGTATATACACTGATATACGCCCTCCAAAAGCCCCTTGAGGAAAACCAAAGTGAGCGTATTTATTTCACTTATTATTTTATATACTAGTATAAACAAGTAAGGAAGGGCTAAGTTCGGATGTAACCGAACATTTTATGCTCTCGCAAAGTCAAATGGAATACTGGTTTGAGATTTCTTTGTGGATTGGCTGATATTTTCGGTAGAAGGTCAACTATAGGCACTGGGGTCCACATATTTAGTACTTAGGGGCTTGAGCAGTTTTGGTTCAATTTAGACAATGTTTGGTCACAAGGTGGCATACTTTAAACGTATTATTCACGCAAAGTTTTACCCCGATATAATCATTGTTGCTAGATATGCATAGTGGAAAGTGAAAGAATCAGATGGAATTGAAAATGGAAAATCCGATTTTGCCCATTTTCGCACTATAACATAGAAATATGAAAATAACGTTATGTACCGAATTTTGTTGAAATTGATTAAGCAGATCTCAAGATATGGGTTTTCACCTAAAAATGGGCTGTGCCACGCCCACTGTCTAATTTTAAACGCGTTTCCTATAAAGTCATCTCATACCATCCCAGAGATAAAATTTAATGTCTCTGGCGTGTTTAGTGCTTGATTTATCGCGCTTTTAGTAGTTTTTAACAGTACCGTTATTTGGGGAGTGGGCGGAGTTGACACCCGATTTCAACTATTTTCACACCGTCAATAGAAGTGCTAAAACATTTGCTTCCAGTGAATTTTGTTATTATAGCATAAGCGGTTTAGGAGATATGCACATTAATCCTATTAGAGGCGGGACCACGCCCACTTTAAAAAAAAAAATTTTAACTGCAGATGCCCCTTCCTAATGTGATCCTGTGTACTAAATAACAGTCTTGTATCTTATTGCGGAGCTTAGTTATGGCAATTTATTTGTTTTTGATTAATGGCGTTTTGTGGGCGTGGCAGTGGTCCGCTTACGGCCATCTGCAATACCAACCGTGTCACGGTACCAAGAAACATGTCTACCAAGTTTCTTAAAGATATCTCAATTTTTACTTAAGTTACAGCTTGCACGGACGGACGGACAGACAGTCACCCGGATTTCAACTCGTCTCTTCATCCTGATCATTTATATATATATAACCCTATATCTAACTCGATTAGTTTTAGGTGATACAAACAACCGTTAGGTGAACAAAACTATTATACTCTGTAACAACAGGTTGCGAGAGTATAAAAACGATTACCAAACTGGTATAGATCACGGTAAAAATCGAAATACCGCTGACATTAAAACCAGTTTGGTACAATATATATATCCAAATATATATTATGTAAATAATTATTTTATGCCTATAAGCTTACCTTTGTGTTTTCAAACACACATATTTCACAAACACAAAAAACAAAAGCAGAATTCAAGTATTTACTTGCAAATATTATATTTTCCGGCAATACCCCTTGTGTTTAATAAAGCAATAAGCAGGATTGCATATAATAAGTAAGCAAAGGCAAAATAGCAAACCTAAAACAAGACAGAGAAACAAATAAAAACACAGCAAACAAACATACATATATGCATATCGAAATAACGTTTATATATTACATCTCTATATATCGTTAAATATATATTTTTAATAAACGTATATACATACAAATATATATTTACAAAGTGCATACGGTAAAATACCTGCACATTATTTACTTTGTTTTCGCGCTTTCTTCGCTGTGCGAACCTACATACATACGTATATATACACATTTATATACACAAACGGCAATACCCTACTTTGGGACCTAATAAAGTTATTTAATATTAATTTCAAAAAAAGAAACAATTATCATAAATTTCGAATATTATCAAACGGCGATAAAACAAATATATGATAAACAAATTTATTAAAAATCAAAATTATTAAAAACAAAATACAAAAAAAAAAACATTTTTTCCAACAACATACTTACATACATATGTATATACAATTTTACATATATTCAAAGTCCTCATAGCGCATTGATCTCTTCAACGAGCTCTCAATTGCATAAATAAAATAAGTACATACATACATACGCACAACAATTTGTGCATACTTATGTACAAAACGCATTGATCTCTTTAACGAGCTCTCAATTGCAAAAGAACCTAACTACAAACAAGTCCATATTAGGGTGTACCTACATTCTTCAACATAAGGACATAAAAAGTATTAATAATTAAAAGTGCGGTTTCATGAAAAAAAAAATATATATATATTTATTAATAACTATAATAATATTTCAAGTAAATACGAAACTGTATTAATAAACGTTTTACCAATATAATATAAATAACAAATACTTATTTACCGAAAAGAGTAATAAACTTTATTGCTTTATTCAAATCAGTATACACTGAGAAAATTTTAATTCCTTTTGACACTTATTTAAACATATTAAAAAAATGATAAATGTTGATAATAAACAACATACACCTGGAGCTTCACGCTCAAAACAGGTTGCTATGTTTATTTCAGAAAGTGATAATTAGATACTGCACTAGGATTTCATCTTCACCGATTCAAGACAACTCAGAATCGTTATTAGAAATAAAAAAGCAAATCCGGCTCGAAGGACCACATGTATAAATTGGGGCCCCAATTTATTGGAAAACTCATCAATATATTTCAAATGTTATATTCCACTCACTAGCGCACTGAATATGTTAAGGAAAATCTCCAGGTATTTATATTATTATCTATATTTAGTTTCGCATAACTACAATATTATTAAGTAACACAATTATTACAAACTGATATCGAAAAATATGCGGGATTGCTTTGATGAAACGATGTGACGTGTCGGTCCAATCGCCGGTGTATCCGGAAAAACGTGAAAGGATGCCTGCTCGAGTAAGACGCGTGCGGTGGGTTTCCGTAGCGAATGATGTGGCGCACAGGCCCGTAGACGAAAACGAATGATGATGTGAGGGCGATGATCCCGTCCTTTTTGTTAAGTTGATGTGTGGTGTGTCATCATGTGTAGTGATCTCAAATGTTGAGTGTGGTTTGGTGCGTCTGTGAGTGTTTTCAGGTGTAGTGCGTTACATTAGGCTGCACCAGTTCTTAACCGAGTGTGGTGTGTTTATTTATTTCGGCATGCTGCTGGTAGAGTAGCCGAGGGCGCAGAATATTAAGTGTAAGATTTTGGTTTAAATCGATTTCAAAGTACCCTAGGTATTAATGCTTAATGTAAGCAAATTTATTTTGCGTGTTTATTTGATTCACTATTTTGACGACTTGTTATTATAGTAAAAGTATATGAGTTTTTGTGTTTATAATATTTATTGGCGATTATTTACCATTTATTTATTATGACTTAGTAAGGATAGCGACTCCACGCCTGGGTCAGATATGGCCAGAATGGGTGCTCCTTTGAAAACATTTGAAGAGGGATCTTGCAAGAGTGCGATTTATGATTTTTAACCACTTTTTTGAAGTGAGATTTGCAACTTTTGAAAGTGTTTCCCATAAACTACCCACATGATGAGCGCTTAGATAGATGGGATAAGTGCAACCTTTGCTTTTTGTAAGATGAGGCACTGTATCGCATTGGGAGTATGGTAATCCCTAAACTTTATTGTTGCATTGTATTTGAGAATGTGGGTAACTATTCTGCGTACTCGGGGGAGCGGTCAATCGCTCAAGAATGTGAGTATCATCCAATTATGTGTATTTTGTCGCGACGAGTGTACGTGCAATTGGATACATGTTTTCTAAGCATATATTGTTTTTTCCAATCAGGCTAGAATAATTTCGTAATCGAAGGTATTGAGAAAATTTCAAATAAACTTCTGGCACAAAATACTATTTTTGGTTAGATACTAAGTGGACTAGTTATGGAACCAGTTAGCACCACAACAACTCAAGTTGACGAAAATTCCAAAGAATACCTTAATTGACAATTAAGGAAATTTCGGGAGTTAGAAAAACCCCCCTCATAACAACCCCAGAAGATCAGTATTGTGAAGACTTCTACAAAGTCTCGATCAAATAATGGCCGGTACGTCGTACGACTACCACCAAAGCCACAATCTTCCAACACTCTACAAATTGGCACAAAAAACCTTGTCAGAGTTTCTTCTGACAACCTCAGTGTTAAAAACACAAGTATATATAATTCAACCAAATCATCGAGATATATTACTAAATATTCGAAAAGAAATTTGTTGTACACTAATTTCCTTAAATTTGAAACGGGCAGTACAACATAAAAATACAGGGGATCCAATGGAATGCGATATCTGATCAGCTTTCATATCCTACTGAGTCAATATCCGCATTATCCGCAATAACATTTTTGACCCCGCAGGATGGCTCTCGCCAATTATGATACAAGCGAAAATCCTGGTATCCTGGTCACAATTCTCAAACAACCTAAACGATATTCGAATTTTCCGATTCTTGACCACAATCGCCCACGTCCATACATAATATCGTTCGCAGCATAGTTGTCCCAGAAAGTCGAAAAATCGACACTCGATTTTCATAATTATGAAACAATTATAAAATAAAGGTAAGGGATCACCATACTCCCAATGTGATACATTGACGCACCTAGACTTACTGAAAGCAAAGGTCGCAGTTGTCGCATCGATGTAAGCGCTCCTCATATAGGTGGTTAATACGAATTAGCTATATAAAGCATCAAATCCTACTTCAAAAAAGTAGCTGGATATTTCAAACATAAAGATATCGAATTTACCACATTACTAACTCGAAAAAACCCATTATCCATTCACGGCTAATCACTGTACTCTCGCAAGATCCCTCTTCCAAAGTTTGAAAGGAGCTCCCAATCTGGCCATATCTGAGCCAGGCGTGGAGTCGCTATCCTATAAGTCGATAATACAGAAATAATAAATAACCGCAAACAAATATAATGTATAGACAAGTATCACATAATAATAAGTCGTCAAGCCAGAAAATTCATATTAAGGGTATATCAATATGACCCCCTTACGCACAATAAAGCTGCTTATCTTCTCTGAGCACTAGTACCAACATAAAAATACAAAATTTGATATAAAACCAAATTCGTCTATGGATAAATATGGATATACCACTACTGCCTTATCATGCATACCGCGCCCTCGGCTACTCCAACTGCAGTACGCCGTGATACCAGGGATATTTACAGCATATCTGTACTACTAGGCAAAATATTCGCCTAGAGGGCCTAGGATGTTTAAATGACTATAAACTCCCCCTCCAACTACACCGCTTCATCAGGGTAAATAATGACACACCCTAATACAACACACCACACCTTGGAACACAACTCGCACTCACAACATACACGACCACACTGCACACGATGCCACCACAGAAGTAACCACCACACACGATGACATCCCACACAATCAACAATAAAAGAGGGATTGGATCTTCAATTCACCTCATTCGAAGTAATAGCGATCCTGAAGCGATTCATTTTACTATTTAATACATCAATAGATTACGTGTAACATAAACTTGTGTAAAATATAAATTTTCGCATATTTTATATTTATTATAAATATTATGTATTTTCACTTGTAACATTAACCGCGAGTGTAAGTGATTCACAAAAACTTAAATATGTGCTGTGTGCTTCCCATTAAAGTGGGCACCCAATCATTAATATGTATTGCTGATAGGTATTTTTATTCATAAAAGAAACTTAGTGACATATTGTCGGGTACAACATCATCGATTTTACCATTTCCGAAGTTTTCAGATGTATTTTATTTTATGTATTATTCACGAGTGGTAAGTGCTTCCAGTATTTGGGTTAGTCCCTTTACAGCGGGAAACACGAACGAAAGGTGCAATTGTTTGACATTTTACCAATCCAAAGGTCGGTACCTATGGATCTCTTAGGTCCATTTCCAAAAAGCAAATGAAGCAATCAACATGTTATAGTACGGGTATGGGCTTTTACGACCATTGCTCGAACCAGTGCGCTACATGAAAACCGCATGTGTACTTATCCTGTTATGGAGATTGATGTCGATTTTTAGATCTTTTAAGAATTATCACCAGAGGCACTTTTTATACGTCGAAAGATTTTGATGCCTTAAAATTGTGTACGATAATGCATTAAATAAGAGGAATGTAATATTATATAATAACTTTTTTGTTGAAAAAATATTTATACTGGAAAAATTTCATAACAATAACAAGTAAGGAAGGTTTAACCTCAGGTGTAACCTCACATTAAGCGATTTCATATCCAATATTATATGTTACATTAATTTCGCCAAGACATTATATATATTGATCGATATATGTTTAAGCTACAAATTCAATCGCAAGTTTTAAACTCGTATATTAAGTTTATGGGGGCTATAGGTAAGATTACCCAGAGCAGGCACAATGTTACAATATTATTAGAGAGGTACCAGAAGACTCAAGGGCACATTATCATCAGGAAAATATTATTTCCGAATTTCAGAGGATTTAACCAATATTTTCGCTATAAAATCAGCTATTAGCACTGAGGTTCCCATGTTTGGTATCTAAGGACTTTAAACTATGATCAAATTTTGACCATTTTTGAACATTAGATGGTTTCCCTCAGAAGCATAATTTCCCCTCACTTTACTGGTGATTGCTTTAGATTCGACAAAGTGCATGATTGATGTGTAAATAGGTGTATGATAATGTGTAGGAGTGGTTGTTGTCCGATTTCAGCCATTTTCACAACGTACCACGCCACGCCCGTTTTCCAATTTAATACCGCAATAAAATTCTAGGAGAGATCCTACAGATTCAACTCGACCCCGAGAAGAAGCCTTATATTAACAGTGATGATTTTTCAGATAAATCTGCATAAAAGCAAGGTCACCTCTACCGAGCTCCGTGGATTTAATTCAAGAACCATCGATAGTGTCGGGAAACATAGTAGCCGGACTAAGGCGCTGTCATATTACACATACATCCCGAGTGCAACAAACAAAGTAAGAACTGTTATACTGGTAAGGAAAAGTATGCATTCGTATATTGATATTGACTATTGATGACTTGACTGTGGTGAAGCGGCCCAGTAGAATTCCGGGGGTTGGCCGATGCGGCTGATAAAGCGCAGCGCACAGTATTGTGGGATACCAACGAAAGGAGTGGGTATTTATTAAACTTTACAATGATAGATAATCTAGTTATAGGTAATCGAAGGGAGGAACCAATATATATGGGGCCTACTTTGTAGAACACTCTCTATGTAACACTACATACTAGCTTAATAATCAAGATTGAAAATTGGGAGGTGCTTCGTAAACACTAATAACAATATACAACAATATAGAAATAAGTACAATTATTGATTCTGTGTCACGTGGCGGCATACTTTGCAGATGGATACGATCGATGCTTATAAATATACTTTTTATGGCATCAAATGTTTCAGGGACACGAACAAGCTAGGTAAGTAAAGACACTCCTCCAGGAGCAAGGAGATGTCTTTTGACCTTTTTATGGGTGGTGGCGCTAAATGGAATACTACTTCAACTCAATAAAGAAGCTGTGAAAACAATAGCATATGCAGACAACATAGTGTTGATGGTATCAGGGATGTTTCCTTCCACGAAGGACTAGGTAAGTAGTAGCCCTAGTAAAACGGAACTGATGCTTTTCACGAATAAAACCAAAATACCATAATTTAATTGTCCCTTATTTGGTGGTACAACAATTTCTTTGTACCGCACAGCTAAGAACCTATGGGTTGAAATCGATACCAAACTGAATTGGCAAAATTACCATTGAAAAATAAATAAATAAAGCGTATATGGCCTATTAAACCTGAAAAAAAAATACTTAGTGGGAACTGGTGACTTACGGAAGGATTATGGTCACTGCTCCAAGGCATAACGGATATATAATGAGGACAAAATTGTTAATTTAAGTGAAATAAACTGGTAGCCTTGGAGGCACTGCACATAAATAACATTAGGTTACCCTTACCTCCCTAGTTTGAGTGGTGATTTTGTTCGTATATCGGATTCATGCGAGTGCCAATCGCAACGCAGTATATGTACATACAGTACACTATAATATGTTTAACATTGAATGAGATATCGATTTTTCAACAATGTTTTAAATTATTTTATTAAAAAAATATGTTACATAACTTAGAATTCATTTGTAAATGGATTCTTCTGCAATTTTGCTATCGAAGCGTATACGAGTACATGGATAAATTCATTAACTCTTTCCTGATTAAAATTATAAAATACCTTTACAACATACCGTCTTCCGAACATTTAACGCAGCGTGCCCAATATATACGAAAAATTCTAACGTTGACGTTCAACGGCATTTTGAGCATGGCAGTTGTCCGATTTTGCCCTTCTGCAATACTCTCCACTAATCAATTCTTTATAACTTTATATGTATTTATATCGATTAGGTAAACAAAACTAGTATACTCTCTGCATCATATTTCGAGAGTGTAATTAATAATTCTGATAATAACTTACCTTGAATATCTGCGTTTAAGTCTCGCTCACAAAAATTCGGCGATCTTTGGTAATAAAATAACGATGTCTCAAGGGAGCCGGCAGACCTTTTTTCATTTTTTTCCATCTTCATTTTGCGAATGGGAGGTTCATTTCGTTCTCGGTTGTCAGCTTGCTTAATTTTTGTGGAAGAATTTTGTTTCTTAGTTCGTGATCGTTTTAGTACAACTATAGGTTCCCCATTTCCCAAATTAGATTGGTCCACTAATAAAGCCCGTCGAAACTGATGCTTAAGCATTTTACCTACTATGTGGAAATTCGGTGCAGATTTCCAACAAGTTTTTAACTGGCAGCTACCGGACATTCCATGACATTTACATCGTAGCTCCATGTGGTTGGAAACAGCCTAAAAATCAATTTCCAATTTCATTAAATCAAAGATGAGCAATGTTGCATATATGAAATAACTATAATATTATAAAGGAAGAGGTTGGAACACAACATTTTTTTTTTAATTTTGCTGAATATGATTATTTTGAATACATACGTACCTACCTACCAATTGTGTCAAATTATGTCAGTGCGTTCAGTAAAGTGTGCCATCGCTTAGAAATGTGTAAATAGGTACAATTTTATTTTGAATATCATTTTAAAATGTATACAAAGCAAAACTAGCATTACTTTTTAAATAATAAAAAAGAAAAAAGTTTAGCTTAAGCGATATGCGATTCCTATGGTATGGAGCAAGCAAAAGAACCATAGTGATGATTGTTACTTTTGTGTGATGGTTACTTAATGTGAATAGTATAAATCAAAACGGAAACACTCAAACCCCAATTTACAATCAGCATATACATATATCACATATAGCTCATGAGACCGAAACACCAGTTCTCAAGGCCCATGTTACCTTACGAAGATGGTGCTGTACCTGAATCCGATGACAAGTCAAGTTTTGAATTTAAAGATAGTCCGAAATTTTCTTTCGAGAGCGAGAAATTTTCTTTTTGTTCGGAGGCGCCTTTCTTCTAGTTTAGATCTCGAGAAAAGTAGTGCACTTCCTGCCTGAAAAGACGAGTAAGTTTTTGTACCAATATCGAAGGTTTGGTGGATACGTTTATGATCTCATACGGTCCAGCACAGTAGCGGGTCATAGAATCTTCAAACAAATGTCTTCGGTCATTCTGTCCATCTCAAGGATATATACAACAACTTGGAATTGGTTCTTTGCAAATTTAATTATAGATACAACTCTTCACTAGTATTCAGTTATTAAAAATATTCAGTTATTCAATATATCATAGAATAGGTAGTAACAAAGACCCTAACTACAAACAAATCGTCAAAAAAATTTTAAAAGCATTTCAATCTTTAGATTGCCTAATGAGTCTAAAAGTACATTTCCTTTGTTCTTTCCAGACAATTTAAGAGATGTGAATGAAAAGTAAGGTGAACGATTTCACCAAGATACTAAGGCTATGAAAAAATATATATTCTCATGGGGAAAAAGAAATGTGTTTACTACTTACTAATAAATGTGTTGTAGATAAAAAATAGGTTTTGTTAAAGAGTATAAATATTATTTTTAGATGATAACTTGTTTAACATAGATACATACATTGTCCGAAAACGTGACGTTCTATGACAAAATAAAATTATTTTTCGGACTCGGCACACCCAAAAACATAGCAATTACGGAGATAAATCGAAACTGTTCTCTGTTTTTACATACTTGGGAAATATTACGTATGAATACTGTATACGTTTTTAGGAAAAGATATAGTGTAAAATGAAAGTCTCAAACCAATACATTAAAAGTGGGCAATGCCACGACTATTATTTGTATTTTAAAGGGACACTGACCGTAACTTTCAGTAGTTTCGAATAACACTGCAAACATTTTTTTTTATGAATATAACCATGCTTTTGACATTTTCTTTGTAATAACTTCCATTTTTTTTTTGTGGACGTTATTGATTACGAACAAGTTAACGTAGAAAGTATCATAATCCAAGCATATAAAACGGGGAGTCCTCTTACAGTGCATATAGTTTGACATGATTACGGAGCAGAAAATGTAAAAATCCACTGACTTCTTTCCAAGGCATGAAATATTCGAGAAGTTTCTTTCTAGATATTTCTAGAAGAGAATTATCCAGACGTTGCCTAGTTCATTAATAAAAAAGGAACCCTTCCAGGCAGGCAGTTAGTCGGTTACTGTCCACGAGCTCCCTGCATTTGTATACGATTATTCCGTACAGCGGCTTAAATGAGAATCGAGAATTCGAATGCAAAAATTGCAGCTTAGGTGAAATGGACGTACTAAAGTTATTGAAACTATTAATGATCCACGTGAACATTGTGTTGCGTTTGACAACTTTTTGACCTCTCATCAACTGATGCATCTGCATTATGTGAAGTGATGGGAATGCAGCATGTTGATATGCAACACATCGTAAGAGCATACAATAATCGAATGGGTGGCGTTGATCTCTTCGATAACGATATGAACAATTATCGAATTCGTGTTCGAAGCAAAAAGTGGTATTGGAGACTAATAACAAATGGATTGGATGCCGCAATGGTGAACGCTTGGAAGATTCATTGTGCTCTCCTCAAGTATGAGAAGGGAAAGACACACACCACCAAAAGATCTATGACACAAAAAACAGAACCATTGAATCAATTACAGTTCCGTATTTACTTTGCAGAATGTTCGAATGGCAATACCATCGGTTTCGACTTTCGAAGCGTTTTACAGTCAACAGCTCTTCGAAACTCCAAAGATGCTGCTCTTGAGAGTGCTCGTAAAGACAAAGTTGATCATGGCATTGACAAATTAAAGAAGCCTCGGCGTTGTCAAAATTGTCACAAACACTCGTCTTATAAATGCACTAAGTGCATGCATGTTTAATAGCATTGCACGTTTGGTGCTTCAATCAATTCCACGAAATATGAAGTTAAGGTATTAAACTTTTAATAAAATTCATTCAAAACTTACTTCTGTTATGTATCTTTTTTCATTTTGTATACAATTTAATGTAAAATTGAAACATCGAACAAAACAATTGAATGATAAAACACTGTTTTACATTAGTGAGTATCGTTTTCGTCTCATGGTCGACTTTTCAACCACATTCCCATGGCCAAACGGATTAATGTAAAAATCTAAAAAAAATTCAAACCGTCTAGTTGTTTTCATTATAAGCAGAATATAAAGTTTAAATAAAATCAATGCATTGGGTCTACGAACGACGATTTAGCTCTAAAATGTCAACCAGAAGTATTCCTCCAAATTCTTTATTCCCGAGTGCAACTAACTGATGGCTGCCCCCGCATCGGTCTATTTCCTTTATTTTAATACTTTCGCAATAATGCTAACGGTTTTTTGTAACACCTAACATCTGCTGCTTTGGCAACCATGAAAGGTTTTTATTGCAGACGGGCGGAATTGGAATTGGTGTAGGGTATCGAGGGAGGGCTAACTGCGGTATGCAATTTTTAAATAAGAGGCGTGGCCCAGGCTTAATAGGTTTAAGGAAAGACTGATATTGACGAATTTATAGCACCTATACGTGAGCGTCTCGTAGTATTTCGAAGGCGGAGGGATCAAAAAGGAGGCCTATGAAGAAGTTGAAGGTTCATTACCAGGTATAGGCGATTGGTATGTTGTATGATTTGTTTATAATAATAAATATAATTCAATGAAACATATTTAACACGTTTTTCTCGAAACAACGTTCTAACGGTCGGCCCGGATGACACAAAATTGTCTATCCAACCGAAACCGACTGAAATTTGAATACATTATCAATTGCTATCGCATGAACTAGGATATTTTTTGTTATAGCTAACTTTCCATTTTATAATACATAAACAAATTCCACTTTTTTTCGAAGTCAATTGTTGTTTTATTTTTCAACGAAATTGTTAAAATAATCCACCAACCAGACTTTGCGGAACGTACATACACTCGCCAGAAAAATTATCCGTACACCTCGACATGAAAACAATAAACTGAGAAATTTGTGATCAAATAACTTATTATGTATAAAAATAGTATACAAAAGTTTTATTCAGTATTTTTACTACACTTTCCATGAGTTTTTTTTTTAAACATACACTTTAAAAAAAAATTCACAGAACAAAAACAAAAAAAGCTCACATAATGACACAGAAAAAGTATTCGTACATTTTGATTATAATTAAATATAATTAAATTATTTTGGAAAAATTTAATATCCTAATAACTAGTAGGATAGCCCTTACGTTTTAGGACCTCGGCAAGTCGATGTGGCATTGAATGAACTAGTTTGGATGTGTCATGATTTGTAATTTTCGCCCATTCATTTATGATCACATTTTTGAACATTTCTCTGGAGGTAATAGTGTGTTGGCGGATTCTGCGCTCCAGTAAATCCGACAAATGCTCGATGGGGTTGAGGTCTGGAGATTGAGGTGGCGAGCGCAATTGATTTTTTATGTTATAAAGCAACCAAAGCCTGGTATTGTGCGCCGTGTGCTTTGGATCATTATCCTGTTGGAACCAAAAATCATCACCAAGCCCCAACTGCTGAGCACTTTCCTTCAAATTATTTTTTTAAATACTTAAATAGCCGAATTGATCCATTATTGTATCTATAAAAACGAGTTTGCCTACTCCTTCTGCCGCCATACACCCCCATACCATCACACCTCCTCCGCCATGTTTGACGGTGGGTAAAAGATTTTCTTTATCAAGTGCAGTACCACTCTTACGCCACACCAACTTTTTTCCTTTAATGCCAAAAGCACAAAACTTGCTTTCGTCGGTGAATAAGACACGTTCCCAAAACTCCCGAGGCTTGCTGATATATTTGTTTGCAAAATCCATACATTTCTGTCTATTTACTTCGGATATAAAAGGCTTCTTACCCGCTACACGTGCGAGATACCCAGCTTTCTTCAAAAATTTTCGTACAGTATCTTCATGGAGATCCTTGTCGAACAAATTTTTAATATTTTCACATATTTTCGAGGCAGTAAGTCGAGGATTTGCTTTTACGGACTGTAATATTGTTCGTTTTTCTCGAACGGTTAATATACTCGGTCGACCAGAGCGTGGCTTTGGCACAATCGACTTAGTTTTTTTGAATGCTTCCACCACATACTGCACAGAAGAATGTGTCCTTCCTATCATTTTACCTATTTCTCGGAATGATTTGCCTTCTTTTCTGAGTTTAAGAATAATTTTTCTTTCGCCAGCACTAACTTCTTTAATTTTAGGGGTCATCGCGAATTTATGCACAATGAAAAATTATAATAACTTTAAGGTCAACCGTCAAGTTCGAGATCAATTATACAATACAATATAAGCGCTTAAGGGAATGTATTTGTCATCATATTACAAGGGAAATATCCCGTTTTGATATGTACGGATACTTTTTCCGTTGAATTTAAGTAACTGTGTATAGTTTTTGTTCTGGGAATTTTTTTAAAGTGTTTGTCTAAAAGTAAAAAACGTATGGAAAGTGTAGTAAAAATATTAAATAAAACTTTTGTATACTATTTTTATACATAATAAGTTATTTGATCACAAATTTATCAGTTTATTGTTTTCATGTCGAGGTGTACGGATAATTTTTCTGGCGAGTGTATATGGTAATTATCTAAAAAAAAGTGCCGCGAGAGCATATGTTTAACTGTTATAGTTACACAATAAGTTTGCTTTTACCATATTTAAAAGATAATAATTAGTACCAATCTTAATTACTCATCATCATAACAATTACTTCATATTTAAGACCGATTCAATATATATTTTTTTAATTCTTTTAAATATTCGATTCGGACGTTTCATTCGAATCCCGAATTTAAAAGTGTAAGTATTAGAAAAAAGTCAAGTGGTGAGCGGCGACCCGCTCGGCTAGGCTGCAACATAATATACGACGTAGGCGTCATTGATCCACGGGAGGGAACTCAATGTCATGGTATAAAGTGCAGCGTGCCTCACTCGCTGTTATGCAGATAATTTTATGCTATTTATGATTTGAACAAAATGTCGGCCAAATGGCCACCACGGTTTCGTTTATACCTGTTTACGCTCCACCGGTTTACGACAATTTTCGATGACCCGGTCTAACAATTCGGATGGAATTTTGACTATAGTGGGCTGGATGTTGTCTTCAAGCTTCTCGATCACCGCTGGTTGATTGGGGTCAACCTTTGATTTAACATTTTTTGGTGGCCATTTGACACAGCCATTTCTCGATATTAACGAGTCGCCAAACTTTGTACGCAATGTGTCCATGTGAAACATGAAGTGCACCATCTTGTTGGAAATAGAGATCGTTTGCGTCCATTTCAATAAATTCCGAGAAAATAAAATCGGTCAACAACTTGCTATAACGCCCGCTATTGATGGTAATGGCATTTTCTGCCTCAACTCGAAAGAAATAAGACCCAATGATGCCGTCATACCCCAATCCGCAAAGCGCCTGGTATAGATAGCATACCAAACAGAGCCTTAAAGGAAGCCATGAGTTTAAAACCAAATGTGTTCGCAAAAATGTACAATGCATGCTTAAAAAAAGAAATACTCCCCGACCCATGGAAAGTTCAGTGATTGGTTCTATTACCTAAACCAAATCAGCCTCCGAAGGAAGCCTCATCATATCGAACTCTGTGCATGCTTGACATGATTGGCAAAGTGTACGAAAGCATAGTAAGAAACCGCTTGGAGTTAGCAGTCCAGAAAGCCGGCGGAATATCAGAAAGACAATACGGCTTTATAAAAAAGAAGTCCACTATTGACACACTAAACAATATCGTTGGCACTGCAAAATGCGCAGTAATTGGAAAAAGATGGAAAGGCGGGACTAAAAAATACTGGGCCCTAATCACCCTGGATGTGAAGAATGCCTTCTACTCAGCAAAATGGGCAAATATAATCAAGGCTCTGTATGAAATACGCGCTCCTCAATATCTTGTAAACATTATTATAAGTTATTTTGAAAACAGGCAACTAATATTTGACACTGATGAAGGAACCAAGAGCTACGCTATTTCGAGTGGAGTACCGCAGGGCTGGTTTTAGGCCCCCTTCTATAGAACCTGATGTATGATGAGGTGCTAAGAATAAACCAACCTGAAGCAGTGAAATTAATCGCATACGCGGATGATCTTATAGTGGCTGAGCACAAGAGGAGAGTACTAGGAAAGTGGAGGAACGAACATCTCTCACCATAGGGGAGTGTGAGATTCAATCAAAGCCACAACTAAAGTATCTGGGAGTAATATTAGACTTAAAGCTTAAATTTAAGAAGCACTTAGAATTCACCTCGGATAAAGCAAGCAAAATCCTCAAGGCCTGATCAAGAATGGTGGCAAATAAAGGCTGCGTGCGTTCCAGCCAGCGATTTTTACTCGCAAAGGTAATGAGATCGGTTGTATTATATGCGGCCCCAATATGGATTCAGGCGTTAAATGTTAAAGCATATGCCAAACAAAGAAACACAGTACACCGGCTGTCGGCACTAAGAGTAATCAGTGCTTTCCGAACGATATCCAGCGAGGCTGAGGAAGTAATAGCCAGTATGATGCCCATTGACATCCTGGGTGACGAATTCGCGCGAGTATACAAGTTACCAGAGTCGTCTATAGGAGCCAAAAGAGCAGAGAGAGTCAAAAGCTTATCAATATGGCAGCAGCGGGGGCAAACCTCACTCAAAGGACGGTGGACCCACAGACTTATACCGGACATCCACCCGTGGATAGACAGACGACATGTGGACCTGGATTTCCACCTTACCTAAATACTAAGTGGACATGGGTGCTTTAGTTAGTCCGAACTGTCCGATGTGTACAGAGTGCATAGAAGACTCTGAGCATGTATTATTTTATTGCCCTCGCTTTTCGAGTACAAGGGAAAAACTTAAAACTTCACTCGGTGGCAGTTTTATGATGGAAAATTTGACGACACTTATGTGTCAGTAGAGTGAGAATTGGAAAGCTGTCAGCGAAGCGGCAGCCTCAATCATGACAAAACTAAGCCATATGGAACAGATAAGGCGGCCGTCAGTTAGAGTTAAAAGTCAGAGGGGACTTAAATGTCTTATCACTCCCATGATGTAATACTTAATCAGGTAGTTCCGTGGGAGAGTCTTGAGTTGGGAGTAGGTTAGGTTTAGCGAATTAAAGTTCCGCACTTCGGCTTTCAATGCTTCCCCCTACTGAAAAAAAAACCCCAATCCGCAGCAAACAATACATTTTTGGGGATGCGTTTATTGAACCACGCGAGGATTTGACTCACCCAAATAGTGACAACTTCGATTGTTGACGAAGCTATTAAACCAGAAATAGGCCACGACCGTGTTTTGAGGGAAGAGCTCTTACAGTAGCCACCGGAGAACGAGAATTTGCATAATAATCTTGGACAATTTCCAAGCTTTGTAGAGTGTGAAATGTGATATGATGAAATGACAAACCTTACTGAAAGCATTGACAACATTTTACACATATTCGTAAGCAACCGTAAGCAAACTGGAGAACATCCCAATTGGGTGGATGTATTTTGTTATCTTATTTATTTATTTAATAAATTGAAATTACCTTTAAATGTTTAAATAAGTACATTAGAGCGGCTTGATTTACAGGGAGCCAAAAAAATGGAAAAATCACGTATGCGGCAAATGTTCTACGGATCATTCTGAACAACTTTGCCTAAGAGAATATTCGTCTTAAAGCGGTTTCGAGCCAACAATTTTTTTGGTGAAGTTTAATCTTTCGGGATTATACAAATTTCTTAGGTTGGTGTATTTTGAGCTGCTTTAATGATTTGTCAGAATCGGCCGATTTTCTTTATTTTCACTGTCAATGTTAAGTATATGTTAGTTAGTTATATAATATAACAGTTCTGCAAAATTACGGGCTGCTTTTCGGCAAATAAGGAGCATTTAGCTTTATAACTAAAGGCAGGCAACCGGAAAATAACTTAATAATCGGTTGCATGGGAGATATATGATCTAGCCATTCAAATTTATAATATTTTTTTCGTGCTTTATCCAAGAATTTCATGGCTACTGGAGCTCAAAAAAATTTGTAACCAAAAAATTCTTAAACTAGAGTCTTCAGGCTTCAAAATCAAGGTTTTTTTATTTCCTGTACGACCATTTTTCACTGAAATACAGCCTGTTGAAAATTGGCAAAAAATTTGCAATATTTTTTTGTTCCTTTAATTTGTGCGAGAAGAGTATAAGAGGCCGGGGTGACGCCCACGTTAATAAGATTACCACCGATGCCCCTCACTATTGTAATCATCTCACCTCCAAATTGAACTTTCTCATATGCCTCATATGTGTAGAGTCGGAGTAGCCAAACATTTTACGCTAGGAATTAGTGAGCACATTAAACATATCTATACTTATAGTAAACAAAAACGAATCGCTAAAATGACAGAAGTTCGATGAGAAAGTTTTCAGATCAACAATGTTGTTCAATATTTAAAATAACTTATTACTTGGAGATGTCAAGCAGCGTGTTCCAGATCATGTATGCTAAACAAACCGGTCATTTGATTCGGTGACTAAAAAATTTAGAAATCCGGAGAAAGTTACCTTTACCCTTTACATCCTACAAATTCCGGAAGCCAAACCGTAAATGAAAATTAAAATTTATAATTATAATTATTATTAAATGTGTTAGAAAGCCTTTTCATATCCTTTTCGTATCAAAACAAACAGATTTCGCTTCCTTAATGTCCACTTGTGTCACAAGTTCTGTAGGTATTACGAAAGTTTCTTCCAAATACAGCTGGCTAAGATATACGCATAGGTTGAATAATCCGCAATAAGATACAAGACTGTTATTTGGTACACGAGATCACATTAGGGAGGGGCATCTGCAGTTACAAATTTTTTTTTTAAAGTGGGCGTGATCCCGCCCCTAATAGGTTTAATGTGCATATCTCCTAAACCGCTAATGTTATAATAACAAAATTCACTGGAGGTAAATGTTTTATAACTTCTACCTACAATATGAAAATAGTTGAAATCGGGTGGCAACTCCGCCCACTCCCCATATAACGGTACTGTTAAAAACTACTAAAAGCGCAATAAATCAAGCACTAAACACGCCAAAAACATTAAATTTTATCTCTGGGATGGTATGAGATGACTTTATAGGAACCGCGTTCAAAATTAGTCAGTGAGCGTGGCACCGTCCACTTCTCGATGAAAACCCATATCTTGGGATCTGCTTAACCGATTTCAACCGAATTTGGTGCACGTTCTTTTCATATTTCTATGTTATAGTGCGAAAATAGGCGAATTCGAACTGATTCTTTCACTTTCCACTAAAAACGGGGTAAAACTTTGCGTGAATATTACGTTCAAAGTATGCCACCTTGTGACCAAAAATTGTCTGAATCGAACCAAAACTGTTCAAGCCCCTAAGTACTAAATATGTGGACCCCAGTGCCTATAGTTTACCTTCAAACGAGTATACCATTTGATTTTGCGAGAGTATAAAATGTTCGGTTACATCCGAACTTAGCCCTTCCTTACTTCTTTTAAATATATATAGTTTTGAAGCAATTATCAGTTTCCAACATTTGATATAACACTATATTAAGCTAGGTAGGTAGACCTAAAGTCCAATTTTATGAGGATAACTCACACATTGCCCGATATATTTGGTATAAGATTTGCTAGAATAACGAAAATCACTATATGCAGTATATGAGATATGGTAGCTGCGGTAGTTCATGGACGCGATTTCACACATTTTCGTCATCAGGCTATAGTCTACCCAAGATTATACGTTCACTTCATTTTGTGAAAATATTTTTTTTGAAATTTTTATATTATGCATATGTGGTAGTATTGAACCGATTTTACCCGAAACCGAATTTGAATTTGAGAAATATAGATATGTCACAGATTGACTTATATGTCCGGTAAAAAATCTGCCGCAGACACTAGGGTCTACATAATCGGTATCTAGAGGCTTGAAATATTGTACTGCGATTGTGCTATGTCTTCAAAGTTCTAGTTTCTAGATGTTTAAACTATATCACACTGATATCACTCACCAACTTCTTTTACTTATCTTGTTTTAGTAATGAACACGCTTTTTTATTAGTTTTCAATTTAAATTAAATTTTCTTTATTTTTTTTCTAAGTTCACAACTTTTTCGTAAGAACTAGTATGGATGCGATTTTAAAAACAGCCGGTAGCGGAGATGGCGACGTTACGATGATGTAGCGAAAAAAGGGGCTTGTGATCGCTCGTCGTCCCCTTTTTAATGATATGTTGAATTAGTCATCCCGGCCCACCTAGGCAAATATTTAGCCTAGCAAATTCTGCAGTTGTTGCAACGTTGCTACAACACTGCTGAGGCCAGTGGGGCGGCGGGATGATGCTCTGGGCCGTCGGCGCCGTGCAGGTGTTTCGTTCCTTACATTCCTTGGACGGTACTGTGGAGCGGCAGCTGGGCTTTGATGTTGCAACGGGTGGCTGGTCGGCGTCACCTGACAGCGCCGCGACTGTGTCTTGCGGGTGGTCGCCGAACGTCGCGCCTGGAGGTGCGGTGAAGGAACGTATGGTGTAGCCTTCCGCACAACTGACACGAACACTCCGAGTCACACTCTTGCGTCGTATGGGTGACACTTACGCAATTGAGGCAGTGTCCATGCGCCTGGGCTACCCGCTGACGTTGACTGGGTTGCATTGATTTATGGATGCTACAGTGCTGTAGCCGGTGTGAGCGGCGACACAGCGGACATCGGGTGCGGTGCGGCTCCGGTGGCATCAATGGCGACGCTGGCGCTGGTTGTGCTGCATTCCGCGCGACAGATGGGACAGTGGCAGCGGTGGCTCGAGGCGCTGGAATCGGCCCAGTGCGTGGCAAGTTGATAGCCGATCGAACAGTTGTCGTTGGGGTTGTTGGCATTTCCACGTCCATATTAATCTATATGAAAAGATTAGATTTAGTATATGTTTGTGGCATACAATGGAATATGGGCAATTGTGCCACGTGATGTGGCATGCGTGGGTCGGCATATTGACCGACCATTTCTCTTTGGTTTGGGATTGTTGTTAACGTTTTTTTTCTTTATTTGCGGGTTTATTGACTCGATTTATTTGATTTGGATATCATTTTAGCTTCGGTAGTACGGTCGGTGGGCAGGAAGCATAGTTTTACGAGCGGTCTGGTTAGCGTTCCCGATTGCGTGCGGAGATCTACTATTCGGATATGACCGTCGGACCCGGAATGAAGCTTTTCTATGCGCCCAAGCCGCCATTCTGTGGGGGGGAGACAATCATCATGGATTAGGACGAAATCTCCAAGCTTTGGCGCTTTTCCTGGAGTTTTTCAGCGGTACCTCTTGTGGAGGTCCTTTAAATATTCTTCTTTCCATCGACGGCTAAAGTCATGATGGAGAATTTTGATTCTTTCCCATCGATTTAATAAGGATAGCGACTCCACGCCTGGCTCAGGTATGCCCAGAATGGGTGTTCCTTTGAGAAAATGCGCTGGAGTTAGGGCTGTCAAATCTGAGGGATCTTGCGAGAGTGTCGTTAGTGGCCGTGAATTGAGAACGGCTTGGATACGGATTAGTAATGCTATAAATTCTTCTTAATTGAATTTGTAATTACCAGCTACTTTTTTGAAGTGGGATTTGAAGCTTTTTACAGCTGATTTCCATAAACCACCCATATGAGGAGCGCTTGGGGGGATGAATTGCCAATTAATGCCTTGGAGCGCGTACTTTTGTACAATCTCAGGTGAAACTTGTTTGATAAAGTCCACAAATTGTTTTTCGGTGGCTCTTTGAGCGCTGATAAAGGTTTTACCATTATCGCTTATGATCTTGATGGAAAGCTGCGTCGACCGACGAAGCGAGCAAATGCCGCAAGAAAAGCCTCCTTCGGCAGATTAGTACAAAGCTCAAGGTGCACTGCTTTTGTTGTAAAACAGACAAAAACAGCCACATAGCCTTTCATCAGATTGGGAGACCATAACATGGACGCGTTTATTTGAAAAGGCCCAGCAAAATCGGCACCTGTGACGGAGAAAGGCAGAGCGAAGTTGCAGCGTTCCGGGGAAGTGCTGCCATAATCTGTGTTCTCATCTTTTGCTTGTGCGTGGTACAGATTTTGCACAAGAAAATGCACTTCTTTATTTGGGGCTTAAGTCCGGGAATGTAAAATTCCTGGCGGACCATATGTTGCATGAGGCGATGTTCGCGTTCGTTATACGTTAGGCTTGAATTGGCAAGCCGACCATTCACACGAAGAAGATCTTTCGTGTCGAGGAATGGGTTTAGAACTAAGAGGGGACTTCTCTTGTCAATAGGTTTGATTCTCTCAAAAGTGATATATCGCGGCTGAAGTAGCGCGCTTGCGTAGATGCGATAAGAGCGACCTTTGCTTTTTGTAAGTCTAGGTGCGTCACTGTATCGCATTGGGAGTGTAATGAAGTTACGCCCTTAAGTTTAATTTTGAGTCGCTCTATGAACTTGAGCATGTAAGTGATTACCCTGAGTGCTTGGGGATACGTTGAAAATCGTTCTATTATGTCAGTATCATCCACTGTTGTGTGAAAAGAGTCGATTTTTCGACTTTCTGAGGCAATTATATTGCGCATGGGCGATTGTCGCCAAGAATCGAATCATTCCACCAGAGGGTGGTGGTGGCAAGATGCAGGGGTTTGCATCCTCTTGTACCTAGATCAGCAGGATTGTCAGCACTGGCTACATGGCCCCAAGTGGCTGGCCCTACTAGGTCAAGGATTTGAGACGTTCGATTGGAACTATACGTCTTCCATGCATGTGGTGTTCTTTCTAACCAGGCGAGTACGATTTCAGAATCGGACCACAGATATAGTTTGTATTTTGCCATGTTTAAATGCATTCGCACCATGGATACTAGTTTGGCTAGTAGTAGCGCTCCACACAGTTCAAGTCGTGGCAGACTTATTGTTATTAACGGTGCTACTTTTGCTTTTGCTACTAGTAAGTGGCTTGTGGTCGCAATGTCGCTTTGTGTGCGAACATATATAGTTGCGCAATATGCCTTTTCAGAAGCGTCACAGAAGCCGTGTAGTTCGACTTTGTGCTCTGGGGCATAATTTACCCAACGTGGGATTTGTATCTGTGAGATATCATTTAGATTGCTCGCAAACTGGGACCACTTTTCTAAACGAAGTGGTTTTACTTGTTCGTCCCAGTCGGTTCCATCTAACCATAATTCTTGTATAAGGATTTTGGCTTGTATCATAATTGGCGAAAGCCATCCTGCGGGGTCGAAAAGTTTTGCCACAGAGGATAAAGTTTGGCGTTTTGTTATGGCGGATAATGCTGATATTGACTCTGTAGTGTATGAAAACTGGTCAGATATCGCATTCCATTGGATCCCCAGAGTTTTTGTTGTACTTTCCTTTTCGAATTTTAGGAAATCAGTATCTAACAAATTATCATTAGGTATGTCCTTTAAGATATTAGGGTGGTTCGCCGTTATCTTTTTTAACGAAAACCTTGCGGTTTTGAGGGCTTGCGTCACTTGAGCTAGTGACTCGTATGCTTGTGAAAGAGTATGACTTCCAGACAGGATATCGTCTACATACGTTTGAGTTTTTAACACTTTGGTTGCCAGAGGAAATTCTGACTTTGTGCTTTCTGCCAGTTCGTGGAGTGTTCGAATGGCTAAATATGGAGCACAGTTGACGCCAAAGGTAACTGTTTTAAGTTAATAGTCGCGTAGTGGACTATTGGGAGATTTTCGGAAAATAATTCGCTGAAAATCTTGATCGTGTTTATGTACGACTATTTGCCTATACATTTTTTCGACGTCTCCGTTAAATACGTATTTGAATATACGCCTATTAAAATGAGTAGCATTAAATCTGGTTGGAGCGTGGGTCCCGTAAATAGAATATCATTTAGGGAATTCCCCGAGCTAGTAGATCTTGATGCATTAAAAACAACTCTTTCTTTAGTTGTTTTTTGTCTGGCGTTACTACTGCGTTATGAGGCAAGTAAAATGAGTAATATTTGCCATTTATGATTTTTTCACATGGGTTTACTTCCTCCATTTGGTCTAAATGGAGATATTCTTCTAACACGCCATCGTTTTCTGGCTTAAGCTCACCTTTTTTAAGTAAGTTTTTTTCCATACTTAAAAACTGCTGTATGGCAGAGGTGCGAGAGTGACCTATGGCGAGTGTGTTAGGAAATTGTTGTTTTAGTGGTAGTCGTACGACGTACCGACCATTATCTGATCTAGTAGTTGTGGCTTTGTAAAAGTCTTCACAATACTAATCTTCAGGGGTTGTGATTGATATGGGGGGGAGCTCTTCTAACTCCCAAAATTTTTTCAATTATGAATTGAGGTATTCGTTTGAGATTTCCTCAACTTGAGTGGTCATGGTGGTAACTGGTTCCATAACTGGACCACTTAGGATCCAACCAAAAATAGTATTTTGTGCCAATAGTGTGTTTGAAATTTTCTCAATACCTTCGAGTATTATCTGTGGGGGAGTGTTGCAGTTGGGATCTGCTAACTTTAGGTGTGAAACCTTTTGCCAATGCTTGCTATTTATGTGATAGCTTGGAAGCATATTTGTAAGTTGCGGTAAGACAATAGCTGCTTTAATGCGCTTATCCGCTTTGGGGGAAGTTAGGGTAATGGGACAGATTTTGTTTGAGTTTTGGACTACTCTTCCGCCCATTCCCGTGATTTCAAAGTTGGCTTGTTTTGTTGGCAGTTGTAGCCTATTTTGTGCCCTAAACGCTATGAAAGATCTTAGTGATCCTTGGTCTATTAAGGCCCTAAGTTTAAACAGCTCTCCTCGGTGTTCGAAGGAGACGACTGCTGTGGGTAGTAGTATCCTACTTTGGTTTTCGCTGTGTAGCGTTTGAGTTTTTAATGCCATTGAGCAGCATGGTGCTTCTTGGCAATTTTCGGAATTTGCTGTTGCAACTAAACCTTGAGTGTGAACTGGAAAAATTATTAAAATGAAGCATAGAATGATGTCGTTTATGACAATAAACGCAATTGAACTTGCTTTCGCAATCTTTAAGTGAATGCGAATGTGACATACAGTTTGTAGACAGTCTTTTTGTTCTTACATAATTGTTTCGATCGGTAATATTTATTTTCTTGAATTTCTGGCAAGCTTTGAGCTTATGCCCCCCTGTACACAGTTCGCATGACGTTTGTTTGTACTGTTCGGATGTGAACGTTTGATTTCTGAAGAAGCTTCTATTTAAATTGTTGTTGCTACTGGCTTGGGGTTTGTGGAAGCTTCTATTTACGTCGTGTTGAACGCTTTTAGCTCATACTATTTTTTTGTCTACCCTTTTTGCGATTTCGTACTGGGTAGTTAGGAAATCTTTCATTTGTTGCCACGTGGGGCATTTTCTTCGTGATGAGAGCGATTGCTCCCATAAAAGTAATGATTTATCTGGTAATGCGGCAGTGCATATGTTTACCAGTATATGGTCTCAGCTGTCTGTGGGAATATTTTGTGTCGATAAAACCGACAAACAATTTGAAACAGTGGATTGAAGTTTTATAAATTCTTCACTTGTTTCCTTTTGAATTTTTGGAAAGTTCATTAATATCGATATTTGTTTATCGACCAATATTCTTTCGTTTTCGAATCTTGATTTAAGAGCTTCCCAAGCCAAATCGAAATTATCGTCATTTAGTGCGAACTGTTTTACTATTACGCCTGCTTGACCTTTTGTTTTGTATCGGAGGTGATACAATTTTTGTGCATTTGTTAATTTTGGATGGTTTATGTTAAAGGCAGTAAACATGTCTCGGAAGGACGGCCATTGTTCATAACCACCATGAAAGATTTCTGAGTCACATGCGGGCACCTTCAGATGGATGCCTGAACTTGCCTCTTGGCATTGGATTTGTGGCAGCTCTACACTTGGCTGTGGAGTAGGTGCAATTGCTTTAATTAATTTTAATTGGTCAGAAATCATTGCTTTTGTTTCTTCGAACTGGTCTAAGCAGTTTTCGTATTTGGCGTAAGCAGAAGATTTGAAATTTTCCGGTAGATCTGAGTCGTCAGATTCTACGATTGCGTCATATGCAGCTTGGAGACGTGTCCAAAAATTGTCAAGATTGTCTTTTTTAATTTCTAATACCGATTCAGAGTTGTCCTGAATCGGCGAAGATGAAAATCGAGTGTAGTATCGTATTAGACTGTCACTCTCTGCAATGAATTTGGTATATGAAATGTCTTTTATCTTTTTTTGTTTTGTAGCACCTTGCTTTGAGCGTGTGGCTTCTGCAGGTGTACATGGACTCTTTTCGTTCGAAATCATTTTTGGTACTTTTAGATGTTGAATTGCTTTAGATTCCTTAGAATCTGCGTTCATTTAAAAAGATGAAAGTAAAATTAAAAATACATTTTTTTTTTGTTTAGATATATTTTATCAATTTTTTCTCTCAGTGTACACTGATGATATTGGATAAATGAATAGATTACCTTTTAGATAAATAGTATTTTTTTTTTGTTGTATCCGGACTTCGCCAATAACAAACGCGTATTTCGTTTTTCTTATTATCGGATTTTATTTAGTTCCGCTTTTTATTTTTCTCTCTTTGTATTTTATAATTTATTGTTACGTACTCGTTTGTATGTATTTTAATTGTGTATATTACCGCTTTTTAAAAATAAGGTTATTAACCTTTGTACATAAGCGTGCACATTATGTGCGTATTTATGTGCATATGTAATATGCTTAAAAGTTTTGTTTGCAATCCTACTTGTTTGTGTTTTAACAAGAACAAGGGGTATTGCCATAAAAGTGCCGATACGGTCTTTGAATATATCTACAACTGTGTGTGTACTAGTTATGCGTTATTCCCACCAAGTATAACTTTGTCTTTGTTTTTTCGTTTGTCAAACCGATTGTACTTGTGCACTTGTTTTTTGTTGTAATAAATTTTAATTCTGTCTAAAAATTTAATAATTCTTACTTATGTACCGCAACGCTTAGTGTTCGGAAATTTTGTTATTATTACGTTTAAAGTCTTTTGTTTTTAGCAATAGTTTTAACTAAAATAATTTTAAATATTGGACCCAATGTGTGTAGGGTATACAGACATAGGCAAATTTTAAGCCGTGTGTATGTATGTATATGCTTGTTAGGTTGCCTAGAGGAATGACGCAGGAAAAGAAAATAAATAATGTGCAGGTACACACTTGTTAGTTCGTATCGTTCGTGTATATATGTTAAAAATTATTCTCTTCGTAACTTTGTTAGTTACGTATATATAATATAAACGTATATTAAATGTAATATATATAGTATATAGATTTGTAAGTACTTGGCAAGTAATCGTGCAGATATGTATGTATGTTTTTCTTTTTTTTTTTTTTCGTTTGAATTTTAATTATTTTTCCAATTTGTCTTGCTTACTTATTTTGCGCAATCCTGCTTATGATTTATTAAACATAAGGGGTATTGCCGAAAAAGTGGTCAAGTAAGTACTTGAAAAAAAATTTTTATTTCGTGTTTATTAAATTTGTGTGTTTGGTAAGCATGTATAGGCTTTGGTTTCTTTAAAATAAATATGTTTTATATATACATACATATATATACATATACATATATATATATATATATATATTTTATATATTGTATATATCGATGTATATAATGCACCAAACTGTATTCGGTATCCTCGAAATTAACCGTACGTTAAAACAGTTTGGCCGTAACCGCTATGTTTGAAAATAACCCGATTTTATTACTTCCAACATACATATATGCCAATAAATTATAAATAAGTAAAAGGAATCGATACGACTCACTTTGTACCGCCTCAAGGGTATTTTGGGGGTTTTAGATGTGTGTATATGTGTGCCAATGCCGAAAAGTCCGTTTCTTCTCTCCAGTGTCCGAACTTGCTGTTGTTGTCCTTTGTCCCGTAGGTATGTTCCTTAGTTTGTTGTAGAAGATTTGTGTGTTTTTATTTTTTATTTCGCGCCCGGTTACTATATAATTATGTTGGTATGTATTATATATTATGTTTAGTAATCGCGCCCGTTTAATTTGTGTTATTGTATATAGGTTTCGCGCCCGTTTTTTACATGTTTTATGTTTGTTCACAGACAGTATGTGAAAGGTTTGTTGCACTTTTTTATGTATTTTATTATATATATATTTTTTTTTGTTTGTATTTATATCTTATCTTTATATCTATTTCCGCACAATTGTATATATGTATATATGTATTTATTTTTACGGCACTGTATATGTATATACTTATATGTATTTTTGTCTTCGGTACTTTTTTTTTTTATATATATAAGATGTATATTCACTTGTACCGCACTTGTTTGTTTCACTGAACACCTTTGATTTTCTTTTGCATATAATATGTATATTCACTTGTACCGCGCTTGCTTGTTTCACTGTACACTATTCTTTGTTTTAGGTATATGTATTTTATATGTAAGTAAGATCTCCGCACTTTATTTAATTTAATTATTTATTATTATTATTTTTATTTTATTTTTTCCTAATAATGCCTTTCCGTAAGGTTCGAAGGACCAATGTTTAAACTATGTCACACTGATATCACTCACCAACTTCTTTTACTTATCTTGTTTTAGTAATGAATACGCTTTTTTTTATGTTTTCAATTTAAATTAAATTTTCTTTATTTTTTTTCTAAGTTCACAACTTTTTCGTAAGAACTAGTATGGATGCGATTTTAAAAACAGCCGGTAGCGGAGATGGCGACGTCACGATGATGTAGCGAAAAAAGGGTGGTCGCTCGTCGCCCCCTTTTTAACTCCTTCGGTGTGGTGTGTAGTGTGTCTGCATGTGTGGGGTGATCGTGGTGGTAGGATTGGTGTGGAATGTGTGTGGGATGATATGTTGAATTAGTCATTTAACCACTAGATTTATACACAATAAAGTAAAGGAATCATGTGGAATTAAGAATCATGATATATGGAAAGTGGGATCGCGGGTTAGTGTTATGCATTATATTACATTAGTAATCGTCTAATTTCACCCATCTCCAGCGGGTGGAACAAATTCTTTGTGGACAATACTCTTGGAAACATAAAAACAAATCAGAATTGTCTTCACTTTTGACTTCTCCAGGCGCGATTTTTTGGGTTTCGGCTCATTTCTCATTTAAGTCCTCAGGACCACTTTGAAAACGTTGAAACCACTCGTGTACTCTGCTACGGGATAGGCAATCATCGCCATAAACTTGTTTCATCAATTGAAACGTTTCGGTAAGAGTTTTACCAATTTTAAAACAAAATTTAATGTTGGCTCTTTGTTCGAAGCTTATTTTCGCACCGATGACAAAAACATACTGACACTTAAAACACAATAACTTCACTTCCCATAGATAAAAATTCATGAAATTTTTACTGGAAATCGATAAAGGATAGCAGATTCTAACGCACTAGCTAGTAGATGGCGCCACTAGAGTTTACTTTGTTACTTTTTTACTGTTTACTTTGGAACGCACCTTTTATATATATTATATATACTTGTATGACGAAGTTGAAATATGGGTGATCGTCTGTCCGTCCGTCTGTCCGCTCATGTTGAAATCTACTAAAACTGTAATAAATTACTGAATAAATGAACAACAAGCATTAAATTTCATAACCAGGATGATAGGGCTTTATAGGAGAAGATGTAAAATCTGATCAATGGGCGAGGCACCGCCAACCTTTAGGTAAAATCGTATATTTCAGAAACTACTTGACCAATTTAAACCAAATTTGGTGTTTGAAGTTAGACGTTACCCAGATATTTCTATCATACACTGTGAAAATGGACGAAGTCGGATGAGAACCACGCCTACTTCCCATACAACAAACTTTTAGATCATGATACCAAAACTGGGTAAAATCAGGTCAAACTTATTTGTTAGCACCCTATATCTTTAATAACAAATTAATAAAAATTATATATAATACATACATAAGTGTTTCAAACTTTCGGTCGGCTTTATACCGCATAATATCGGGCAATGTGTAATATATCTTCGCAAAATTAAATGAAAATATAATATTGGGTAAACCTTAGTTGAATGTAGAAAATATGGTGTTGCCCAGAATGTTATTGAGATTTCGGTCATTCCATGTCAAATCGACAAATAGTTGGACGCGACCCCTACCGATTCGAATGCATTTTAGTGGAAAGTTTTGCCTTTTTGCCAGAGGAAGAAACGAAAAAGAACCCCCCTCTGAAAATTTCAGAATTTCTTTAGATATATATTTTATATATAATATAAAAAATGTTGAGGCCAACATTTTTACCGCTATGATTACTTTTTAAAATTTTGAAAATTAAAAATTATTTAATTTTGGTAATTTTCAAAATTTGTTTCTCATACCTCTAAGTGTTCCCCCTAAAAACGCTCCAGCGTTCTTTATTTAATATACAGTAGTTTCTGAAATATAAAATAAATAAACTGATAAAATCGGAAAAACAGTGAAATTTTCAATTTTGCATAGCTCTTAGGATAAATGTTTTAAAATTTTTTTCTTTGGCAGAACATTGTTTTATGATAAGACTTTCCACCGAAAGTCATTCGAGCTCTCGTCCAACTATTTGTCGATTTGACATGGAATGACCCATTTATTAATGAAACTAAGTAAGTATATGACTTATAATGTATATTATAAGTACATTATAAGTCAATAAAATACCGAATTTGATTGTTATCCATTCGAATTCGTCGAACAATGAATGTTGAATTGTTTCGCGATATTATACAAATAATATTGCAACCTGTTGTAATAGGGTATAATAGTTTAGTTCACCTAACGGTTGTTTGTATCACTTAAAAATTAGATTTAGGGTTATAAATATATAAATGATCAGGATGACGAGATGTTTAATGTATATGTTTCCTAAACCACTAAAGCTATCATGAATTCGTTTAGGATAAATACCTTGCGCACTCTTACCGACCAATCGGTAATACTTGTATATCGGCTAATATTTGAGTTATCTTAATAAAATTTAGTAAGCGTGTTTTTCTAGTAACGGTGCATCTTTGTGCCTAAAATCAGGTGAAAACTTGCCTATCCTCCATATAACTAATAACAGAACAACAGAATGGTATGTGAGGTAACTTAATGAAACTTTGAGAGCATCTTTTTCTGTTAATGATATGTAGTAACGCTAATAATAGACAAAATCTCCCATATACCAAGTATAAAATTTTGACACTTGTGGTTGGCTTTATATTGTATATATTGTTCAATATTTCAGATATCTTTGCAAAATTAGCTGAGCGTATATTATTCTATATACTGCAGTTTAATAACGAAAATATGTGAAAATAGTTTACGAATTACCAACTCTATTATAAAATACATATAAAGAACAAGGACAAAATTAAATCAACTAATTTTCCTTTGGCACCGATTTTGGCTGCATACACAAAGAGCACACTTTCAAAATCCTGAAAAGAAAAATACTTTTACAATATTTGGAAAAATGTAAAAAAAAATTTACTATATTCCCGATTACCATATTATTACTTTGTTGTATGGCCCCGATTTTTCAAGACAGCTTGATATCTGCAAGGAAAGCTCTCCATCAGTTTCTGGCATATCCTGAGTGGCATGGAATACCACGCTTTAATTTTTTTTGCCCGATTTAAACTTTTGCAGGACGCTGCACGCTGGCACAGTGATTTTACATCCTGTATCGCTCAGCGGCCATACTTCTGCTGTGAAGGGAGCAGTTCGGGAAGTTAGAAAAGACAACCGGAGTAGCTAGGCTTAGAAAAATACTATCTACACACGCGACTATCCCTAGGCTGCTACGCAAAAAATGTGGAGAAGGGACTGGATGCAGTAAGGAATCACTGCTGGACATGGTGAACATGCATTTTCCAGGGTGTACGGGTGCTATAAATCTCCAACCTGTAGGAGGTTGCGTTGAGTATGTCCCTATCGACATCATAACGAAGGACAAACTTTTTTGGGTAATCAACAGTTTCGCTTCATTTAAATCCCTCGGTATGGACGGTATTTTTCCAGCCATGATGCAGAATGCATCAACAGCGCTAACCTGATCACAATATACGACATATGTTTAAGACAACACTCGTAAGGATCATGCACCAATGGGCGATATCGAGCAACCTAGAGGTAAATGGCGATAAGACGGGTATGCTACTCTTTACAAGGAGGTACAAAATGCCGACATAAAAAACCCGGAAATTCAACTGGGTTGAGTTAAAAGTTCAGGAACATACCAAGTACATAGGAGTAATTTTGGATAGCAAACTGATGTCGAAACTCAACGTGGCAGAAAGGTTGAAAACTCCAGTGGTCGCCTATAAAAAATCATATTTCTACTCTTTTCATTCTCCACAAAAATTTTGGTCATCCTCATACAATTTTTAAACGGTTCAAGAGCTCAAATATGCGTTGTTGTAAATAGTTCGAACATACCTACCAGATGCCATTTCGGGAATGATAATTTCATGACAGAAATTGTCAGGGTTAAATTTAGGTAATGAGACAGTGTTTTGTTGCTGTACATGTGTCTGCATAGTTTTTGCTAACTCAATAAAATTTGGATCTTGTTCATTTTGACATTTAGACGTTACACTCAAATTGACATCTTTCAACGAGTTATTCAGTATGGTGCTGAATCCTCTGTAATTGAACAATGACAAACTTTTTTCTACCAGTGTCTTTAACTGATAACTGTCTCTTTACTGTGCCTTGCTTACACACATTTTCAAGGGCTAATATTTAGCTCTTGCTCACTCAGTACTACGTTCAGCCACAGATAATTTTTATCTCGCTCTTTCATTCTTCTGTTAGTGTGTATATGTAGAACACGCTCTTGTTACATAAACTGCTACGCAATATAATTTGAACAATAAACGAAATAAGGGAAACAACACCTTGAACACGGCGAATTCATACAGGCTTGCATAGCCTTCAAAAACCTACACTGAAAATAATTTCATATCACGACATGTTGATACATATATCTATTTACATGTATTGAAATGTAGGACTGTATCTATTTATGTTATCGGAAGTTTCTGCTTACTTCATTTACTTCAGTAAAAAACGTTTTAGAAAACTGCGAAGGTAAAAAAATTACGATTCAAGTATTTTTGTAAGAAAATGTTTAGGAACGTTGTAACATTCTGTCCATTATATATGAGATAACTTCAACCGATTTTCGCAGTATAATACACGTAAAATTTTCAGTTTTTCATTTTTTAAGTGAAGTAAAAACACAATGTAAATAGGTAATTCAGTTCAAATTTTCTACATGTATTTCTTCTTTATATTTTTAATTTCAAAATGCAAAAACAAAAATGTATATTCCTATTTTCATTTTTGTGATAACGAGATTTTAGTGTAAGGAGAAGTAAACATAGGCACCATTAAGTCTTGCGTTCAGCTTTAAAATTAGTTATAAAAGTATTAAAAATGATAAAGAAAAATTAAAATCAATATTTTGTTGGATAGCCGCGTTGTTTTAAAACCTCGCTCAATCGATTTGGCATTGATCTTACCAACTTATCTGTTTCCTCAGCTGTAATCTGGGACCATTCTTCTTTCATAACACTTCGCAAAGCCTCTTTACTTTTTATTGTATGCTGACGAATTCTTTTTTCCAACAGATCATATAGATGCTCAATAGGATTGAGGTCAGGTGATTGAGGGGGCGTTTTAAGTTGTCTAGGAGCATTGTGCAAGAGCCAAAGTCTAACTATTTCCGCAGTATGCTTCGGCTCATTATCTTGTTGGAACCAAAACGTCGAAGATAATCCAAGATTCCAGTTCCTGACTTGCGCCGGTTTTGTTTTAATTGTTTACGACGCACTGGACAAAAGAATACGTTCTTCCAATAGTTTGCCCAATTTTTCTGAAACTCTCGCCATCTTTTCACAACTTAATAATAATTTTTCTTTTCGACAGATTAATTTCTTTTCCTTTGGTTTCCATTTTTTTAAATATTATTAAAACGCATCACAAGCTCTTTAAACGACTAATTATATTAAAACACAATAGAATCTACGCAAAAAGAACGAACAAATTCATGAGAAGTAACGGTATTTCCAATTCAAGCTAACTAAACGCAAACTTAATGGTGGCTATGTTTACTTGTTCTTACACTAAAACCCTGTTATTACAAAAATTAAAAATTTAAAATTGTTTTTGCATTTTGAACTTAAGAATATAAGAAAGAAATACATGCAGAAAATTTGAACTAAATTACTTATTTACAAGTACATTGTGTTTTTACTTCACTTAAAAACATATGTCGGGTGAACGCAGACAAAGCGATATTGCGACCACAAGTTACTTACTAGTAGCAAAAGAAAAAGTGGCTCCTTTAAAAGCAACAAGTATACCACGATTTGAACTATGCGGTGCGCTATTACTAGCCAAACTAGCATCCATGGGGCAAACACATTTAAAAATGGCAAAATATTACTTATATCTTTGGTCCGGTTCCGAAATAATAGGATAATGGTTGGAAAAACCACCTTATACATGGAAGACGTATATGGTATTTCTAATCGAACGTCTCAAATAATTGACCTAATAGGATCAGCCACTTGGCGACACGTTGCTAGTGCTGACAATCCTGCTGACCTAGGTACAAGAGAGTGTAAACTCCTTCTCCTTGCCACCACCACCCTCTAGCCCTCTGGTGGAATGAGAACATTGAAGCACTTACACGAAACGCATTTCTGGACACAAAGGATCTGCTTCTTGCGAATAGACAGCTTGCCAACTCCAGCCTGCCATAATCATACCAGAACAAGAAACAACGTTAACTTCGGTAGCACCGAAGCTATAATACCCTTCACAAATACAAAGACTTCATACAAGAACTTGATTCCGATCGTTCGATTTGTATGGCAGCGGTTGTGATATAGTGATCTGATCTGAACAATTTCTGCGGAGAATAATAATAATAGCAATAACTCGTGCCTAATTTCGTTAAGATACCTCGTCAAATGAAATAATTTTTCATACAAGCACTTGATTCCGATTGTTCAGTTTGTCTGGCAGCTATATGCTACAGTGGTTCCATATCGACCGTTCCGACAAAAGAGAAGCTTCTTAGTGAAAAAGGGACAGGTGAAAAATCTCAGATCGATAACTTAAAAACTGAGGGGCTAGTTTGTATATATACAGACAGACGGGCGGACAGCCAGACGGACATGGCTAAATCAATTAAGCTTATCATGCTAATCATTTATGTATATATTTTATAGGGTTTTCGACGTTTTCCCTTCTGGGTGTTACAAACTTCGTGGCGAATTTAATAGAACCTGTTCTCGGTATAAAAATCACGACGTGCGACATGTCCACATACGAATGCTACACGCCGAGCACTGCCTCATGCAACAAATATTCCCAGAAGAGTTTTATATTCTTCAACTTAAGCATCAAATAAGTAAGTGTATTTACATGTGCAAAGTTTGCATAACGTACAAGCCAAAAATGTTTACGCATATTATGACAAAACTTCCAATTGAACGCTGCAATTTCGATCTGCCTTTTACAATAACAGGTGTTATTGCTGGACCTTTCCAGATAAAGGCTTCAATATTAAGGCCTCCCACCTTAATGAAAGGCTACGGGACTGTCTTTATTTGTTTTACGACAAAAACTGTTCACTTTGAGCTGTGTACAAACGACAGAGACTTTTCTCACGGCATTCGCTCGCTTCGTCGGATGGCGTGGTTTTCGCTAAAATATAAGAAAAGACAACGGAAAAACGTTTATTAAAGCCAAAAGAGCCACAGTTTGTGGACTTAATCAAACAATTCTAGCCTTTTATTTTGCAGAAGTATACTCCACAAGCCATTAATTGGCAGTCTTTCTCCTCAAGTGCTCCTCATATGGGTGTTTTATGGGAATCAGCGGTGAAGAGCTTCAAATCCCACTTCAAAAAGGTAGCTGGAACTTACAAATTTAATTTTGAAGAATTCATGACATTATTAATTAGAATTGAAGACGTTCTCAATCCCCTCGCAAGATCGCTGCGACTTAACCGCCCTAACTCCAGGGCATTTTCTCAAAGGAGCACCCATTCTGGCCATACCAGAACCAGAGGTGGAATCGCTATCCTTATTAAGCCGATCAGAAAGAATCAAAATTCTGCATCATAATTTCAGCCGCCGATGGAAAAACGAGTATCCAACGGACCTCCACAAGAGGTACCGCTGGAAAGGACACGATGATTGTCACCCCTCTACCTAATGGCGGCTTGGCCACATAGAAAACCTTCACCATAGTTTTGACGGTCACATTCGAGTAGTCGGACAGCCGATAATACCGAAAAAACGTAAATATAATTCGATAAACTAAAATAACCGTAAAACCAATAGACCAAACCCCGTAAAAGGTCGATCGAACTGACAAATAACGTGTCACAAACATCCAACTCAATCATGCGACAAACTCATAATCTAATTTACCTTTTTCCCATATAGATAATTATGGACGGAGATGCAGCAGTGCCAGCGATACGTTCGGCCGCGTAAACCCAACGCCTCGAGTTACGGCTACCACAGCCCCGCCAATCGCTCCTCATAGTGGCACGCACCCACTACCCACATCATCATCGCTGTCGGCGGAGCAGCACTACATCCGATGTCGGATAATCGTCGCCCTGACCGGTTGGAACACTGCGGCATATTCAAAGGTATGTCACCCATCCAACGGCAGCAAAGTGCCCAGGCATATCGACACTGCCTTAATTGAATAAAAATCGCAACCTCGCCGTACCACTGGATTCAGCAACGTCATAGCCATGCTGAAACAACATCAGCGCTTCCTAGGCTAATATTAGTTTTAACCAAACTGCTTAAACCATACCCACCGCCCAAGATAACACAACACACTTTCATATCACACCGTAACTAATTCAACAAAACCATCGACGGCTGAGGCGGCCCTCCTATTTTCCTATCGATCTATCTCGTAGCGAACACCTCGTCGTTTTTTGTGCCTTACATCCTTGGTCGAGTCCTACAGAACGTGCTACCGTACGGTTGATATACATTATTTCACATAGGCGACACTATGTACGAATAATTTTCTTTCCATTTATCTTTGTAAATATAAAAATTCTGTACGTGTGTTTGTAAATGAACTCCATCTAAACGGTTGGACCGATCCTAATGAATTTTTGTGTATGTATTCAAGGGGGTTTGAGAATGGCTTAGACTCACAATTCGATCAACTAGATAATATTTTAACAATGAATTTATTTATGTAAAAATTTTTGATGATGTTAGAACGTTTTCAATAGAATTCCGGCAGACTGCGCTGGAATCGTGTCAGATATTCAGAAGTATATTTGAGTTTCAGTTGCGCCTGGTAGATTTTAAGATAAAAACTTAAACTTTCTTAATAAAATTAGAAGTTTACTCTTTAACTCTGAAGGTTTTCGTTCTGACCATTTTTTATCTACACTTTCTGCGATTTCGTATTGGTTAATTAGAAAGTATTTCATTTGTTGCCACGTAGGGCCTTTTTTTCTTGATGAGAGCAATTGCTCTTACAAAAGTAAGGGTTTTTCATGTAATGCGGCGGTGCATATATTTACCAGTATTGGGTCCTAGCTGTCTGAGGGAATATTCTGTGTCGATAAAACCGACAAACAATTGTACCTTGTACCTTTTTGAATTTTTAACAAGTTCATTAGTATCGTTACCTGCTTATAGACAAATATTATTTCAATATCCTTATTTCAGAGCTTCCCTAGCCAAATTAAAATTGTCGTTATGTAATTCGAACTGTTTGACTATTATGCCTGCTTGACCTTTTGTTGCATTTGATAATTTTGAATGGTTTATGTAAACGGCTGTAAACATGACCCAGAAGGATGGCAATTCTTCATTACCACCGAGAAAAATTTCTGTGTCACATGCGGGCACCTCGAGATGGATGCCTGAACTTGCCTCTTGACTTTGTATTTACTTGTAGCAGCTCTACTTTCGGATGTGGAGTTTAAATAGTTTTAATTGATCAGAAATATTTGCTTTAGTCTCTTCAAAATGGTCTAAGCAGTTTCCATATATGGCGTAAGCCGAGAATTTAAAGTTTTTGGTAGTTCTGAGTCGTCAAATTCTACTATTGCGTCATATGAAGCTTGGAGACGTGTCCGAAAATTGTCGAGATGTTCCTTTTAGATTTTTAATGCCGATTCAGATTTACACCCGTACAGTACACCCTAATGCGTGGACTTAGGTATGTATTTATCACTTGTGCAATTAAGAGCTCGTTGAAGAGATCAATGCACTTTGTACCTATGTATGTATGCACGAATTATTTGCACTGAAAAATTTTATACGCAAACCGGCTTGCTTGCTTCAATAGGTATTGCGGGATATATGCCAAAGTGGACTTTAAACATAAAATATAATATAAATTTTGTTTGAACTAATATTTATATACATACCTATATTATATTGTAAACAATTTTGTATTTTTTGTATAATATTATATAATCCGCGTTTTATTTACCAAACCCTTTTTATGCGAAATGTTCCGATTGGTGTTTTTATGGTTGTACCCTATGTATGTATGTAGGGTATATAAGCATAAGCGGATTGTATGCTGTATGTACATGTAAATAGGCGTAATATGTATAACCCTAATTTGAAAAGAGTAAAAGATAAAAATTGGCAATAGCAGGTAATGGATTGTCTGTAAGCACTGTATGTACGTAATTAAGTTTGTTAGTGATATACGATATTAAGTATTTAATATGAAAACATATATATGTATGTATATGTAAATTTTGCACGCTGGAATTAAATATAGGTATATGTAATGCTTATATGTACATTACATGTAAATGCAAGTACACATTTATATACGTTATTGTATTGCATAATTTGTTCTGCCTTTGCTTACATATTATATTATACTTATTTAAGCGTAAGAGGTATTGCCGCAAAATGCTGTAATTATTGAAAACCTTAAAATTATTTTTTTTTTAATATATTGTTTTCTAAGTTGTGTTTGAGGGTGATCCATTTCGAGGATCCCTACATTTTTAAAGAAAAAAATATAGAAAATTCAAATTTAATGGGGAATGTTTACTATCATTTGAACGAACATTCTTTGGCACTTATATTTTGAAGATTATCTCTTTCAAATGAATGCCGCGGCTACGTCTCAGATGGTCTATCCGTTGAGTTCAATTTTCGTTGACTCATTCAACCATTATACTGGTAACTGGCGAATGACACGCATGATGTTTTGCTCCATCTGGCAATTTTGCTTGCATACATACCCATTGGGCCAAAAATGGGCCCCATCGCTGAAAAAAAATTTCCTCGAAAACGTCGGATTATGAGCCCGTAGAGCAAAGCGATGTGGCTTGGGAAGGTCGAGGGGCTTCAGTTCTTGTACAAGCTGTATTTTGTACGCTTTCAATTTAAGATATTGACCTAAAATGCGTCAAGTCATTGCATACGTCAGTCTGAGATGCAGCGAACGGCGCGAAATTGACTCTTTGGGTCTTTGTGTACATTCTCAGCTACGGCCGCTATTATTCACTGAGTGCTGGACGTGGTCTATATGGTTAAATGTTATCCAATAATGAATGCTGGGTCCCAAGATGGGTGATGGTGTTACGAATAGTACGCTTAGTAGGCCGATTATATTGACCATGACTTGAGCGAAGCGCGCGAAACACATTCTTTACAGAACGTGAATTTAAGAATAAAGTTGAACGATTTTTGAACATTGCTCAGGCATAAAACTTTGACTATGAAATGCCAAATAATACTGGACAAAAATAACATAACAGCTTGGCACGACTCTTCCGCAATCTGTCCAAAAACAACTATTGAAAAAAGTACTACTTGAATCACCCGTTATATTGTACCGGATTTCTTGATAAATCTTCTACCTTGCAACTCACTCTTTAGTTCGCTCACTGGATTATTAAATAAAAGTCCCAATTTAATGCTATACACTTCTCTTTATTTCTTATTTCAACAACTCTGCACTTATTACTCGTTATTCACTTATTGCTTATAACTCAATTGCTCTTTACACGGTGTTCTACATCATTTAATAACCTTGTATGGTACTAAGTACACTGTAAATTTAGATATAGCCCTATCTTTCTTTGTGAATTATATACCAACACCCAATCGCCTTCAAGAAAACCCTCAGAGTTCAGTGCTTGTCGTATTTTGCTTTTATATTATCGCTTATAATTTTGGTGCACTGTCGCATGCTTGACATTACTTCCTTAGCAAATCTTCCTCCGTTGACATTAATTAAAAATGTCAAATCAATCGGTAGTAGAAGATTATTACCAAAAACTACCCTTGCTGGAGTCTGCTCCGTTGTTTCATGTACAGCGGACCGATAAACCATCAGAAACAAGGATATATGGGTATCCCAATCTTTTTATGCTTGCCCACAACTATCCTCAAATGTTCTTCCTAAGCCCGATTGAATCGTTTTACCATGCCATCGGCCTGAGGATGTAGTGCAGTTGTCAAGTTTTCCCGTATACCCAGTTTGTGGCACATCCACTGCTTTAAAACTGATTCAAAATTTCTCCCATGGTCAGAACGTAATTCTATTGGAACACCATATCTCGATACCCCATTGTTGATGTATACATCCGATACTGTTCCTGCCTCTTGGCCATTTGCTGAAATAATCCATGAGTACCAAAAAATATTTGTTTCCTAATTTACTGATAAGAAATTAATGAGGTTTGAGTGATACCCACGTTCCTCCACTTGGACCGTTGTGCGTTGAGAACTTTTGGAATTCTTACTTTCGGAACAACCACCAGAGCACGAGAACTTTACCCATCTTCGCTATCCCATACGCCATGCAAGCAGCCAGACACTAACTTAAAACTATTCCACAATGACTGCGTTTGAAATTACAGGGACGGCGGGACATGGCATCAGCATTTCCATGACTGCTACCTTTGCAATATTCTATAGAAAAGTCGTAACTTTGGGGTCTCTCTATCCACCGTGCCAACCGTCCTTCTGGGTTCCTGAAATGTAGAAGCGATTTTATTGCTGCATGATCCGTCCTCACCCGAAATCGCTGGCCATAAAAGTACTTATGAAAATGTTTGATGAACTTCATCAACGCCAGTAATTCCCTCCGAATAGCACAATAATTTCTCTCTGGTTTGCTTATTGTCTGGCTGTAATACGCAACCACTTTTTCATGTCCTTTAATGACTTGTGATGGAACGCCTTCTACTAGCATCCGCATCCAAAATAAACGCTGATCCTGCTAGCTGCGGCTAACATTGGTGCAGTACTTAATCGTTTCTTGAGAGTTTGGAAAGCCACTTCCTGTTTTTTATTCCATTCAAAAACTGTATTATTTTTCTTGAGTTCATGGAGGCTACTAGCTACGCTGGTAAAATTTGGAACGAATCGTCGATAACAAGTACACAGTCCATAGAAACTCCGCAATTCATGTAAATGTTTAGAAGTGGGTCAGTCTTTTACTGCCTCTATCTTTTCATTAGCTGTGCAAATGTCCTCCGTTGTAACTTTGTATCTTAAGTAACTTACTTCCTTTTTTAAAAGGGAACACTTTTTTGGCCTCTGCTTTAGCCCAGCGCTAGCTATCCGTTAGAAAACCTCTTCCAAATTCTTAAGGTATTCATCGAAGTTTTTACCTAACTCGATGATATCGTCAAGATATACCAAAATGGTCTTCCAGTTTAATTCTTTTAATATATGGTCCATAAGTCTCTCAAAGGTAGAAGGAGCGTTACATAATCCAAAGGGCATTACGGTAAATTGCCACAGAGCATCTCCAACGCTTAAAGCCGCCTTTTCATTGTCATCTCCGTTTACCTTCACTTGCCAACAACCAGTTTTCAAATCAAGTGTTGACAACCATTTTGTGCCTGATTACGAGTCCAGCGTGTTATCGATTATAGGTAGTGGAGGAAGTCTTTCTTCGTTACATCATTCAACCTTCTATAGTCCAAACAGAATTTCATGTTGCCATCTTCCTTCTTCACAAGTACTATAGGGGAGCTCCATGGACTCTCTGATGGTTTGATTACGCCGCTTTCTTTCATTTCACTTATGGTCTGGCGTACAACTTCACGTTTTGCTAAAGAACGCTTCGAGGAGCCTGACGGATTGGTCTTGCATTACCTGTGTTAATAAAATGTTTCACAACTTTGGTTCTTCCTAATTTGACATCGTCTTTATCAAATATGGATGAGTATCTGAGAAGTTGTTTTGCCATATTTTGATAGTTTGCTTCTATTTCCTCGGTCCATGCGTTTATTTCACTCTATATGACGTTTTCGAATATGGAATCTTCCTCAAGACCTATTTCGCAATTTATCATGGCCAAGAGATTGACTCTTGACACTGCCCTAATATAGCTCCTTTGGAGAGTTTGAGTGGTAACTTGCACTCATTAAATACTCTTACTGGAACCGGTTTATTTTGTCTTGTCATAGCCAGCCTTCTGCCAATAAGCAAGTTTGGTGTGGATTCTTTTGTGGCCTCAACAATCCATCACTTGTTTGAACATAAGTGGCACTTCCATATTTCTATAGGTCATAATCCTGTTCTTCATACCAATTTTGATTCCTTAATTCGCTAGAAAGTCTACTCCAATTATGACTTTGTCGACGATATCTGCCACTATAAAATTGTGTAGCACGGCTGCATTTCTAATTACGATCTCGCACGTTACTTTTTCGATAACTTGGGTCTCTTCTCCAGTTGCAGTGCGCAACTTTACCCCAGCTAATGGTCTCACTTCTTTATCAACCAGATCAGATCGACACATCCACTAACGGTAACGTAACCCGCATTCCTGTTTATTTGTAAAATAGAGATTACAGGGCATTTGCTTGCGAGAGCCAGCCCGTGCACTTTTCGGCTGGCTCGCTTTATTTTAACCATTGGTTGGATTTGATAATTTCTTGATCTTCCTCAACTTTGCGTTTACGTCCAACTTGATAATTGGACAGGTTATATGGGGTTACAATATGGCTTTTTCCGCAGTTGAAGCATTTAACCACACCATCATTTTTCTTACGTGCTTCTGTACATTTTTCCAGTGCTTTCTGCATATTGTAAACTTTTTGAAGTAATTGGTTTACCCAAAGGTGTACTTCTATTTCTACTTTATGAGCTTTAAATGCTTGATTGCTAAGCAGACATGCACTTTACTGTGTTAGAGCATTCGAAACGGTTTCCGCAAACGTCGTATTTGGACATGCTAATGCAGCGAAGCGTATAGTGTTATCTCGTATTTCATTGAAAAAGGTCTGAATTTTCGTGTCCTCGATGTATTTCACGTGTATGCATAAGCTAAGTGAGCTAACCTCGCAATCTCTGTAGAAAACTTTGCAAGGACTCATCGCAAGCGAAATCATTCGAATCGAAGCTTAAAAGCATGGAACGGAACAGTCCCATCAAAGGAATGGAGATTTTGCCTTGACCGAAGCTGCCGACATGATTGGCCGATTTAATTGTAGCTCGAGGACACTTCTGCTATTAGTGAGGTTACCTGCGATATCCGTGCATCCTGCTCTTTAAACTGTGAGGGCACCTGTACTGATACGTGCTTCTTGCATACTATGTCTATTTCTCGATAAATCGTCTACCTTCTAACTCACTCTTGAGTTCGACCAGTGGATTGTTAAATAAATTATCTTTATTTCTAATTCCAACAACTTAACACTTATTGCTCGTTATTCGAGCTTACAACTTCTTGTTTATGTCTCAATTGCTCTTAATACGACAACACTCCAACTAGAACTGTGTGCGCTGCATAGTATGCCCTTATGTAGTAAAACTTTAACAAAACTTCGTTTCTAGAACATTTTGGCAACTAAAAATTCCCTGTCTAGTTGCTTCTAGCAGTTAATCGGTGATTCTTATTTCTTCTGGAATATTATGTTTTGTATCTTTGTATCATCACCATTCACAATAGTAAAAATATAACATTTTTGAGCAGAGTTGCCTACTCAAATTTGGTAAATTCAGCTAAATGCACGAAAATTTGTGCATTTATATGGTACTGGTTTGCATTAAAATTAATCGAATGCGCAAGTTAATGCGAATCAACCCCGCTGATGTAAAGCAGCGTTGCCGTCTGGCAATGCTATAATTCGACTTGTGCAGCTGTTTGATATGTATTTACATACGTATGTACATATGCATCGTCAAAAATGATAGCACTGCGCAGATACGTCACAATAGTAAAGCTAAGCTGGTGAGCTGCCGAATTCAAATACAAATTGTAAACAAAATTCTGGTTTTTTTATTTTTAATATAAAACTACATCTGTGCTGGGATGTGAACTCAGGCAAAGATAAGATGAGAATTTGCAAAAACGTGTTGTGCTATACAAGCAGCACCACAGACAATAATGAAAAAGCTGCGTCTAATCTGTGAACTCAAACAGCTATTGCCGTTTTCTAGTTTCAAATGATCAATTTGTATGTGAATATTTTTGAAATTACCTTTCCTCCATTCTCATGTGCAAATATATTTTTATATATGTACACATATGTATGTATTTCATATTACAACGCCAACAAATTCATTCATAAGGAATCCGCGTATGCTACAAAACAAAGTGTGATCGGTTATAACTCTGCACTGCGCTCTTTTTCCTGTCCGCCTGGTCAACCAATTTCGGTTTTCATATGGAATTCCTAGCACAAATGCAGGAAAATGAAGTTTAAGTCGGATTAGTATGTTGCAAGCTGCTTCCTCACAACATTTGCTAAAAATCAGAAATTGAAGAATTTGTCTGATGTTCCCTTCAGAAAAGAGAATTGACAACATGGTCTATTAGCGACTTGAAATATTATTTTAATTTATTTCATATAATTCACTATATATGACATACAATTATAAAATTTATATAAAATTGCCATTCATATGAAATCTTTAACTACTTCTATATATTCTAAGCACACTCCACATAATACTTTTATATGTTTACTTATTATCATTATTTAATAGTTTTTCGATTTAGCCCATTTTACCTTATAAGAACGCTATTAAAATGCAGCCCAATTGGTAGTCGTAGTATTTCAAAAGAGCATAAGTCAACTTTCGATAGCAAACCACGGCAAAAAGGACAAACGAGACAACATAGCCGACCGACATTGGCGATTCAAACAAATTTTGTCAACTCCGCCACGATGCGCAACATTCGGCCTCAATATGTATGCGAGCTCGTTTGTATATATGCTTGTCGGCAAAGTTCTCATTTGGTTTTTTTCAACGTTTTGTCAGAACTAAATTTTTTCCTCGTCCCGTCTCCGTGCAAACTCGCCGTTACTTCCATTGCGTGCCATCATGGTCAGAAGCGTTTCACCAAGGATTTGTATCATATCATTATATTGTTTAATTTGTATAGAGAAATACTGATATCTTAGGGCTTATTAACAAATTCTTACATTGTAATATTATAATACACAGAAATTCATACTTATTTAAACGTTTTTAAAATAAATTCGATTAATAAAAATATATCTGAAATAATTATGTGGCAGTGCGCTTGTGACCCTCCTTGCCTGCGATGGTATATACACATGTCACTATGAGTTTAGAGCTGGCCCTGCAGAAAACGGAAGTCTCGCTCATAAGCACAAGGAAGGTGGAAGAAAGGTTATCACTCACCGAGATTACCCCACAGCCGCCGCTGAAGTATCTGGGAGTAATACTAGACTCCAAATTAAAATTTAAAGAAGAAAGGTAAGGCAAACAAAATGTATAATGCTCTATCGAGAATGATGGCCAATAGAGGCTGCGTGCGCTCCAGTCGGCGGTTTTTAATAGCAAAAGCAATGACTTCCGTGATATTATATGCAGCACCTATATGGATACAAGCTCTAGACATATAATTATATGATAGACAAATAAACGTAATGCATAGGCTTTCTGCAATCCGAGTAATAGGTGCCTTCCGAACGATATCAAGTGAAGCTGCTGAAGTATTAGCCAGCATGCCGCCTATTGACATCCGGGAGGGCGAAATCTCGCGACTATACCAGCTCTCAGTGCCGTTTCCATTAGTAAAAAGGAAGAAAGAACCAAGCGCCTAACATTGTGGCAGCAACGGGGGCAAACCTCATCGAAAGGACGATGGATCCACAGACTGACAGCCAGTGTTGCTGATAGACAGACGAATGAGTTGAATGTTGCGAGTTGGTGGTGTGTGATGTAGGTGCCCTATCGTTGATGTGGGTGGTTTAGGGGATAATGCAGGCTCATTTAGCCCAAATTGTACAACGTAAAGTATGATAAACAAAAAAAAAATAACAAATTTAATTCGGCATAAACAGGTACGAGGTAGCAAAAAGCTAGTATAAATTAAATTTGAAAAGTAATGTAAAGAATGACGCCGTTTTGAGTTCCAGCTATGTTACGAATTTTACCTTTATTTATCAATTTTTTTTAGTTTAAAATATTAACTTCTCAAGATCCAATTGTGAGCTAAGGCCATCTTTTTTGAAGTCAATTTGATGTAACCCCCTTCAACCAATATCTATCACTATATTATATTTAAGGCTTTTACTTGAATATATGTATGTTTCGCATTCGAAGAAATCAAGTGTTTATCAACATCTAGCTATAGTGTTCTCGCATGTGCAAAATCAAATTGCTGACAAAGAAACTATTACCAGATATCTTGATAGTGCAGATTTTTTTGTATGAAATTTTGATTTCGTTTGAATATCTTCACTTTAAGATTTTGATGGTATTTTTTATAAAAAAAAATCATTTTGAAGGTAAATCTTTACTTCTGGCAACACTGGCTGCAAGTCAACTTGGGCAGCTGTTTAGTACATACAGCAGTATACATTACCAAGGAAACTACGGAGAAAAACTATAGCAAGGATTACGTTCCCTGAAGTGTAAATAGTTAATTTATCTGTTTGGCAAGCTGTTTATTAGCAATTAATTATGCCGTTAAATTGCTAGAATCAACCATTCAGCGAAATTCGTAGTTGCCAGAATGTTCCAGTGCCGATGTTTTGGTAACAATCTACTATATAAGAGCTGCCGGATTGTGCAGCTGTCACAGTTCTAATTAGAGTGCTGCTTAGTAAACCACTTGTATAAGCAATAAGTTGTAAGCTCGAATAACGAGTAATAAATTTTATTTATCAATCTAGTGATAGAACAACAACAAGTTACAACGTAGACGATTTATCGAAAAGTCCGTTACAATATAAAATTTTTCAAGTTCTATATAAACGGCTCTGAGAGCTGACGATTTATAAAAAGGTACATTTTTTATACATGTGCTAATGTAATATGAGATCAATAAATATATACTTTAAATACGTTTCGGCAGAGTACTTTATTCCTCAATAATTCACTTGTTTTTGTTAAAAAATAGTAATTTGTTTTTGTGTTTAGCCTAGTTTAGTGCTGTTTTCCTATCTGATATTAGCAGTCCAGCCAAGCTAAATATTCTCCTCGACTCTGTTATTAAAATTACTAAAGTACTAAAATGTACATTATTATGAAGGAACATCGAAAAAGCGCAAGTTCGAAAATGAAATTACACAAACACATGAATATATAAGGTAACTCAACCAACTACACCACTCCATTAGGGAACCAAGCAAAATGTATGTGCAGATGTTTTTTGGCATGCGTATGACCGAATATTAAAATAACATAAAGGAATTGATTTAAAAAGTTTTTTGATAAAAAACGCTTATAAAATAAAAAAAAAAGAATAAACAAATATCTGTGATAGGATTTGAACTTTGATGTTGCAATAACCAATTGTGCTATACAAGCAGCACCACAGACAACATTTGAGTATAATAGTCTAATGTGTGAACTCAAACAGCTGGTATCAATTTTCAGTTCTTTCAATTTACCAATTTGTATGTGAATATTCTCCAAATTGCCTTGTCTTCATAAGCATGTCCAAATATATTTGCATATACATATGCATGTCGCTCAATACACTATTTCTAAAAAATCAAATATTCTCGCAAGCGACAAAAAAGCGCAGAAGCACCATCATCGACTAATAAAGGCCCAGGCATGCATACAAAGCATAGCACTGCCATACATGAGAACTGTCACATAAAGAATCTGTTTAATAGGTTTTGCATGTATATAATTACCGAAGCTTGAACAGTTTTGGTTCAATTTAGATAATTTTTGGTCACAAGATGGCATACTTCAAACGTATTATTCACGCAAAGTTTTGCGCCGATATAATCATTGTTGCTTGATTTGCATACTGGAAAGTGAAAAAATCAGATGGAATTTAAAATGGTGTTATATGGGAAATAGGCGTGGTTGTAATCCGATTTCGCCTATTTTCGTACTATAACATACAAATATGAGAATAATATTATGTACCGAATTTGGTTGAAATCGGTTAAGCAGATCCCAAGATATGGGTTTTCACCTTGAACGTGGTTCCTATAAAATCATCTTATACCATCCCAGAGATAAAGTTTAATGTCTGTTTAGTGCTTAATTTATCGCACTTTTAGTAGTTTTTAACAGTACCGTTATATGGAGAGTGGGTGGAGTTGTCACCCTAAAAGCATTTGTTCCCAGTAAATTCTGTTATTATAGCTTTAGTGGTATAGGAGATATGCACATTAAACCTATTAGGGGGGGGGGGGGGTTACCACGCCTACTTAAAAAAAAAATGCCCTTCTCTAATGTGATCCTGTATACGAAAGAGCCTTCTATCTTGTCGTGGAGCTTAGTTATGGCAATTTATTTGTTTTGGATTAATGGCGTTTTGTGGGCGTGGCAGTGGTCCGATTACGCCCATCTACAATACCAACCGTCTTACGGTACCAAGAAACATGTGCACTAAGTTACTCAAGTTACAGCTTGCACAGACGGACGGACAGACAGTCACCCGGATTTCAACTCGTCTCTTCATCCTGATCATATGGTTATATATAACCCTATATCTAACTCGATTAGTTTTAGGTGATACAAATAACCGTTAGGTGAACAAAACTAGAATATTATACTCATCATCATGCTGATCATTTATATATATATAACCCTATATCTAACTCGATTAGTTTTAGGTGATACAAACAATCGTTAGGTGAACAAAACTACAATATTATACTTGCGAGAGTATAAAAAAAGGCTGCATGGGCAAACATCGGCCGAGGGCTAGGAGCAGCAGGTTGGTAAATTTATATATATTGTACTTATGTTGTTATTAATTGGTTATATTGTGTTTATCCAAGAAGAGCAATGTGTAAAGCGGTGGCAGTCCCTACGTGAAAGATTTGCAAGGGAAATTCGAAAGGTTGAACCCCTTCCGTCAGTGCGCCGCCCATGTACGACACTTGGCCATTGCTGAAAAATTGGATCGCCATTTGTTAAGACTAGACCGTAAGTTCATATATATTTACATGTTATGTATTATAGACATATTTATTTATATTTATTATTTTATAGAAATCGCAGCGGAGTCTCCGCGGTTGATGCAGTCGCCGCCGGAGTTGTCGGCATCAACTCCACTGAGGCGAAAACGAAGGAGAACAAACAGCGACGATGACGGAAGTTTTAAAAAAACTAATCACCAATAATATAATGGCCCTAAAAGCGGAGGCAGAGGATTTTGAATTTAGCCTTGTCTGATCGTCTGTTCTTTTTTAACGTCTGTTAACATTTTACCGAATGCTTGCACCGTCTCGCTGCCTATTGATATATTATATGTATACTAACTGATTTACTTTGTTCATATGTACCTGCTAAGCTGATATCTATATTTATTATTATTTAATAATAGCTTTAAGAATTTGTTGTTAAAATTATACTTACAGTGGCGAGCAGAACCGTTCGGATGTGCGCCACTTTTGCGTTCCAATATCTGTAAAATTTTTTACGACAGCTCAAATATTATAAAATTTTCAGAATATTTGTATGTATTTAGTGTACAATAAAATATTATTTGAAATAAATTTTCATTCACAAAAACAAAAGAGAAATACAACAAAAACTGAAATAAACTCATTAAGTTCAGTTTTACTCGTAAAAAGTAAATGGCCTAAAATTACATTATTTAATATTTGGTCCCAAGACTTTTGTGTTTTACACGTCTCGGCATACTTTTAACTAAATTTTGCATTATTTCCTTCGGTATGCTTATCCATTCTCCAGACCAATGTTCTACCAAGTGAAGCACCCCCATACCATGAAACTGCCGCCACCATATTTTACAGTCTGTCGCACATGATGTCGTAGAAGGTTTTCATGTGGGCGACGCCAGTAGTACTGTTTGCCATCCGATTGGAAACGATTGATTTTCGATTCATCCGACTAGGTAACCTTTTTCAGTTTTCCACTGACCGGTATTTATGTTCCTTACAAAACTTTAGGCGCGCCTTAATACTTTTATTAGATAAAATAGGTTTCTTCTGTTTAACGGCGGCCACAAAATCAATCCTTTGAAGAGCTCTCCGAGCGGTACATTCGCTGACAGTCTTATTTATAGCGATTGCAGCCTCCTTTGGTGTTCTATTATCCGCTGTAGTGAGTCTTCTGACAATTTGCCTAGCATCAGCGTTTGTTAACAATCGTGGGCGTCCTCCCACGTTCGGGAAACCAGCTACTTTGCAACGCTCAAAGCTAATTTTAACTGACTAGCAATTTTACGGATCGAAAAGCCACTTTTTGTCAAAGAAACAACCTTTGCTTCTACGTCGGGTGAAACTTTTCGCATTTTGTATGAAGACACTGATTGCCTAATAACGTATGTTTATGCAACTGATAATCGACTAGAACAGAAAGCTAACTTACGTTAAGTAAATGCTCGTTCAAAAATATGAGTTCGGCGCAAGTAAATGTTCATTTACAATTATGTTTTACGGCATCAAGTCGAATTCAAAGCATAATAATTTAATATTTATTTAAACGAGCAAAACTGTATCAAATAAGTTTGTTTTAGATTTAGTAGGGCTATCCTTTTACTTTAGTTATTAAAATTATATTAGTACTAGAATTTTGTTGTACATTAAACAAAGAACTAACACTTCAAATTTGGTAACGTTTGAGCAAACAGTTATAATGTTAGAGCACTGAAAGTGCAGAAGTGGCGAACATCCGAACGGTTTTGCTCGCCATTGTATATATACAAGTATATATAACTACATATATAACACTGAATGTTTTTTAAAAGAAATATAATTAAAATAATTTAAGTATATATGCTTTTTTTTATGTATTTAGTAGTTATGTTGGTTGCTGTAGCGGCTGAAAACATTTCTGAAGTAATTTCTAATTATGGTGCAGAGTTGACAGTCCTTGGCCCGACAAAAAATCCAGGTCCGTTGCGATTACTTAGACCCGACTGTCATGGGAACGGTTAGTGGTGCCCCGTGGATTTATATTAAGTGAAATTTAATAAATAAATGCTCATACATACATATATGTGTTGATGTAGATGTTTTCAGTTATAGAATGGTTTTTAGTTTTAAATTAACAAAACGACATTTATACATTGTAAATGCGAAAAATACACCGAATTCTTTTCATTATTATCTTGGGTGGAAATTTTAACAACAAATGAAAAACAAGTTAGCGTATAAATGACTTTATTGAAATCAAACCGCTCCTTGGTTTACAAAATACTCTGCCAAAAAGGCCCTTAAACAGAATGCACTATTAAATGCATTGCGTCGAGATGTATTTATTGAATGCAATGCACCTCCTGCGTTACCCACAAATTTTCACTAAAACACATGCAGAAATGTCACACTTGGCACGGGTTGACTACTAATATTCTACTACAAAAGTCACACTTGGTACGGTTTGGCTACTAATATCCGAAAAAGATTAAATTGACATTTAATAAGTATATCGCTGTGGGGGATTTAGAGTATTTTGTAAATATTATTTATTAATTAGTACATTGTTTGGATTATTATTATTGCTGTTCATGAATTATACCCGATTTTTTATATAAAGTTTTGTTTAGAATACAATTGGATTGTACCTGGTATGAGTTGATTATTTCGACTTATATTAGTTATATTTGTTATAAAAAGTAGACAGATTTAGAAATGTATATATTATATTGGTGAGTATAGGCCTGCTGGGAAACCGAACACCCAAAAAAGATTGGTAACGCGCCTACATTGCACCCTCAAAGGTGGTGAGAAATAGCAATAAATATGCAATACATTTTTGTTTAGAAAATATTCTTGAATGTACACAAAGTTACATTGTACATTTTCGTGCCAGATTTCGATCAGGTGATCTAAGCTGTGTATCACACATAGGAAAACAGCTGATTCTTTTGTTACTTGTAGGATTATACAAATACAATTTTATATATTATTATATATATGGCATTAAATATTCTTTTTTTTTTTCTAAAATTGACATTTGTATGAAATTCCTTATTACTTCCATGAGTTCTAAACACACTCGATATAGTGGTTTTATATGTTTACTTTATATATAATTTCATATATTTTCGATTTAGCCTATTTGATATAAATTCGACGCTATGAAACTGCAGCCCAATCAAAAATCGTAGTACTTCAAAAGAGCATAGGTCAATTTTCAATAAAAAAGCACTGAAAAGTGAACAAAAGTGTCAACATAGCCGACATTGTCGATTTTTTGTCAGAATTCGATTTTTGGCTCCGTCGTGTCATAATGGACAGAGGCGTTTCAACGGAGGATTTTATACCACATTATTATATTGCTTTATTTATATTGAAAAATACTGATATCTTAGGACTCATTTACGTAATATAATAATATTTACGTAAAAATATAAATACATATATACATATTTATACTAATTTTAAAGTTTTTTAAACAAAATCGATTTAAATAAAATAGCTTAGATAATTATTTGGCAGTGCGCCCCTGACCACTCCTTGCACTCGCTCTTTCCACTTGCTTTGTTCTAACTGTTGAAAGCAACAGTGCGGAGCTGTGAACATTGTTGGTGCGGGGCAAGGAGAAGCAAGCGTCAGAGTACGTGTATTTAAGAACGTATGTATGTGTTTTTGTCATATTTATGTAAATACGAATAAATAAGGGAACATTCAATAAACCTAAACATATGAACATATTTTCTTGAAATATTGTAATTATTTCAGTAAGTAAATAATGCTATTAAAGTAATTGAAGATCTGTTAAGATTTCAATTTATAAAATGAAAGAGAAAATAAAATTTAAGAACGTAAATGCTCGTATTCGCATTGAGCTTAACCGCTTCACGATTACTACTTACGCCACTTCGAAAGTGAAAACTCGATCCCTTTAGCTAGTTTTATTATTATCCTTTGCTCAATAATGCTGGAAGCAGTCACCGACGCAAAACCGTAGACTGAATCAGCTGATACGACCTACATATGTATCTTATGAGAGCGCAATCAACACTCGCCACCGCTTCTACCGACCGTACGGTGCAGGAATAAAGGGATGCCCAACTTATTCCAGTGTGAGAGCGTTTTCTTTAGTTGCTCTCTCATTTCCAATTACAGGAGAATTGGGCATCTCTTTATCTCTGGTACGATGGGATATCCGTGAAAATTGAATTTTCTTCGTAGTATTCGAGTATTCTTAAAGTAACTCTAAAACATAGTCGAATATAATTGTTTATAAATATGTAGACTAGGTAGGTTAATAGTTGGATTTTAGTTTTGAGCTTTTACATTATGAAAAATTATAACTAAATCACTAGATGTTGAGCAATGGCAACATTGGTGAAATGAAAACAAAAAAGAACAACTGATTTCTACGTTGCCACTATGGGCGGTAAGTACGGAAGGGTGGAACGTCGATGACTGTTTCCAGCATAAGTATATTGTGCACGCTTCGTACATATATGAATTCAAAATTTGTCTATTAAATGTTAATAAATTAACAGGGTATAATAGTTTTGTTCACCTAACGGTTGTTTGTATCACCTAATACTAATCGAGTTAGATATAGAGTTATATATATATAAATGATCAGTATGAAGAGACGAGTTGAAATTCGGGTGACTGTCTGTGCGTCCGTCCGTCCGGCCGTGCAAGCTGTAACTTGAGTAAAAATTGAGATCTCTTTATGAAACTTGGTACACATATTTCTTGGTACCGTAAGACGGTTGGTATTGCAGATGGGCGTAATCGGAGCACTGCCACGCCCACAAAACGCCATTAATAAAAAACAAATAAATTGCCATTACTAAGCTCCGCATTAAGATACAAGACTGTTATTTGGTACACAGGATCACCTTAAGGAGGGGCATCTGTAGTTAAAATTTTTTTTTATATTGGGCGTGGGCCCCCCCCCCTAATAGGTTTAATGTGCATATCTCCTAAACTGCTAAAGCTATAATAACAAAATTCACTGGAAGCATATACTAAATAGGATACTAAAAGCGCGATAAGTCAAGCACTAAACAAGTCCGAGACATTAAATTTTATCTCTAGGATGAGATGAGATGGCACCGCCCACTTTTAGTTGAAAGCTTATATCTTGGGAACCGCTTAACTGATTTCAACCAAATTCAGTACATAACATTCCTTTCATATTTCTATGTTATAGTGCGAAAAAAATCGGACCACAATCACGCCTATTTCTCATATAACACCATTTTAAATTCCATCTGATTTTTTCACTTTCCAGTATTCAAATAAAGCAACAGTGATTGTATCGGGGTAAAATTTTGCTCGAATAATACGTTTGAAGCATGCTACCTTGTGACTAAATTTATCTAAATGGAACCAAAGCTGTTCAAGCCCCTAGGTACTAAATGTATGGACCCCGGTGCCTATAGTTGACTTTTTACCGAAAATATCGGTCAACATAGAACAAGGCGGCAAGATCCACAAAGAAATCTAAAATGGGTATACCATTTGACTTTGCGAGAGTATAAAATGTTCGGTTACATTCGAACCTAGCCCTTCCTTACTTGTTAATTACATAATTTCATTCTCCAAAATCAGGAGTAGTAAATAAAATTGAGGCTTCTTAACAATTTTTTTTCCACGGTTCTTAATTCTTTTTAAAATACTGAAAAATCGTTCCGTCAAAAATTCTGAATTGCGGCTGTATGTATGAATAAGTGAGGTTATGTGCAACCGTCATTTCAAAATATTAGAAATTCTTACCTAATTGTAAATATTTCCACAACATTCCTTCTAACGCATCCACACCCTAATTAATGTGTAAAAAACAGTTGTATATAATAAATTGTATTTTATTTTCAACATGTACATACGAATTTAAAAGAAAAGATGATTTTGAGGCTAGCATGTTATCCAAAAGCAGATTTCACATCTGGAATACCAGACTATATCGTTATGTAGTTAGTTAGTATATTAAGTGAAATTTTGCAATTTTATGAAAATTGTTTGTAAATCTAGTTAAGTCCTAAACTATCCCATATCACACTAGGAACTTAAGTTAAATTTCGAAATTGCTCGAGATCATCTGAATGCTCATCAGCCTTCTTTTTGATGCAAAAATTTACATCTGAAGATGGACATTACAATTTTTATGCACCTTGCCCAAATGAAATTGTAAAAAACAAGAAAAAATGATAACTTCGGTTGCAGCGAAGCTATATTACCCTTCACAAATACAAAGATTCCTTATAGGAACTTGATTCCGATCGTTCAATTTGTATGGCAGCTATAAGATTAGTGATCTGATCTGAACTATTTCTGTATACTTGTAGAATAATATGTTGCATTAAGCAATAACTCGTGCCTAATTTCGTGAAGACAGCTCATCAAATAAAAACGTTTTCCTTACAAGCACTTGATTCCGGTTGTTCAGTTTATATGGCAGCTATATGCTATAGTGGTCCGATATCGGCCGTTTCGACAAATGCGTAGCTTCTTAGTAAGAAAAGAACAGGTGCAAAATTTTAGATCGACAGCTTAAAAACTGAGAGCAAGTTTGTATATATACAGACAGACGGACGGACGCTAAAAGCTCATCATGCTGATCATTTATGTATAAATTTATAGGGTCACCAACGTTCAGTTCTGGGTGTTACAAACTTCGTAGCAAACTTAATGTACCCTGTTCAGGGTATAAATATGTTTAGCAAATGACTTAGATTTTTAACGAAAACTAATGGTTACAAGGTTTTAAAAGGTGTTAGATCTTCTGCAGCGCACTGAGAAGCTGAGAAAAAAAAGCAATTGCAATGATTATCCAATTTGGGCTTCCAACCATCTTTATAACGCTATCGGCTGCTGAATCGCAGTGGGTTGAGCTTTTGAATATTTCGGAAGAGGGAGTCGACAATTTAACAAACCAAGACAGGTATTGCCTAATTCGATTAGATGCGTTTACTTGTGCAATATATTTTACTACCGCTATCGACAAATCCTTAAGCTTTTTAGAGATAATACCGAAATTTTCGGAGATAATTATACTCTCGCAACCTGTTGCAACAGAGTATAATAGTTTTGTTCACCTAACGGTTGTTTGTATCACCTAAAACTAATCGAGTTAGATATAGGGTTATATATATATAAATGATCAGGATGAAGAGACGAGTTGAAATCCGGGTGACTGTCTGTCCGTCCGTCCGCCCGTGCAAGCTCTAACTTGAGTAAAAATTGAGATATCTTTATGAAACTTGGTAGACATGTTTCTTGGTACCGTGAGACGGTTGGTATTGCAGATGGGCGTAATCGGACCACTGCCACGCCCACAAAACGCTATTAATCAAAAACAAATAACTTGCCATAACTAAGCTCCGCAATAAGATACAAGACTGTTATTTGGTATACAGGATCATATTAGGGAGGGGCATCTGCAGTTAAAACTTTTTTTTAAAAAGTGGGCGTGGTCCCGCCTCTAATAGGTTTAATGTGCATATCTCCGCTTATGCTATAATAACAAAATTCACTAGAATCAAATGTTTTCAGCACTTCTATTGACGGTGTGAAAATAGTTGAAATCGGGTGGCAACTCCGCCCACTCCCCATATAACGGTACTGTTAAAAACTACTAAAAGCGCGATAAATCAAGCACTAAACACGCCAGAGACATTAAATTTTATCTCTGGGATGGTATAAGACGACTTTATAGGAACCGCGTTCAAAATTAGACAGTGGGCGTGGCACAGCCCACTTTTAGGTGAAAACCCATATCTTGAGATCTGTTCAACCGATTTCAACCAAATTCGGTGCGTAACTTTCTTTTCATGTTTCTATGTCATAGTGCGAAAATGGGCGAAATCGGATTACAACCACGCCTATTTTCCATATGACACCATTTTAAATACCACTTGATTCTTTCACTTTCCACTATGCAAATTAAGCAACAATGATTATATCGGTGTAAAACTTTGCGTGAATAATGTAATTAAAGTATGCCACCTTGCGGCCAAAAATTGTCCAAAACTGTTCAAACCCCTAAGTACTAAATATGTGGACCCCAGTGCCTATAGTTGACCTTCTACCGAAAATATCAGTCAATCCACAAAGAAATCTCAAACGAGTATACCATTTGACTTTGCGAGAGTATAAAATGTTCGGTTACATCCGAACTTAGCCCTTCCTTACTTGTTTTGTTATAAATTTTTACTAGAGAATAGAGTTTCTTCAGAGAGGTTCTTCGCATATACAATGAATATATTGGCATAATAATGCTCTCAAGATCAACATTCAAGATCCTCAGACATTCCTTGAGACAGTGCAAAGCTATCATGGCGGTATTTGTGTCTCTTTTCCCCACTAAAATTTCCATACTTAGGCAATATATCTTACTCTCTTTCAAAGATAAAGGGATTAAAATAGTACCAAAGTTTGAACAGTTTTTAAGAAATATTTAATAAAATAAAATATATTAATATGTAAATTTTTTATTAAGAAAATTATATTCTATGTAATATTTGTTATAATATAAGAATTTGTGTAAATATAAAATAGAAGTTAAATAGTATAAGTACAAATGAGATTTAATTAAATCTTGCTAAGTAAATATATATTTGAGTATATCTATGTATTAGAATCTTTTTAAAATCGTATGTTTAAATTTGTAAATGTAGTCTTTACATGTATAAAATATATATATGATATATGTATATATTAAGTTCATAATATTTATTACTTTTATGTTAAACATGTACAATTATACTGATTTACTTGAAAGAAATAAAAAAAAAATATTTTTTGGCAAAACCCGATTTCTTTTCATATTCCCCCATATAGTTCTATTGCATTTTATATATAATACAATCAATTATCAGCAAACACACAATTATCACATACAAAACTCAAGTACGATTTCAACAATTTGAGTAACCTCGTTTACGAATTTCTTCACTTTGCGAGAATAGAAAGAGTTTTTATTTCGCATTCTTATGCCACAGAGTTAAAGTGGGTTAACCCTTATGTTAGTAACCACGATCTGAGTATTATTATTATTTTGTTTATTTATTTAAAAAAAAATTTCTAATTTTTTCTAAAAAATTTTTTTCTTCAAATACTAATAGTCAGTGACAATTTCAAGAAAAAAAATAACGTAACAACGTAGAATAAAAAAAAAATGAAAAAAAATAAAATAAAATGAACTCACAAATAGCTTTATTTTAAGTTAAAAAGTTAAGTTTTTTAAGCTATTCACACAAATACACCGCGGTGGGTACCCGGGTACCCGGTTACTAACATAAGGGTTAAATCGGGCTGCAACCATGTCTATTTTACATGTACTCGTATAACAATTTTAAATCCTATATTATTATTTCCCTTTACAGTTCATAAGAATAAATCAAGAGTCAATACAGTTATCAGAATGTAAAAAGCATTTAAAGTATACCATATCGTGTCCAAAAGGATTCGAAATCCGAAAGTTTTTTTGCAGTATATCTTAATGTAAGTCAAAGATAATTTTTTCTGTAAATAAGTTATTGTGATGTTGCTACATAGTATAATTGTTTTGTTCACCTAACGGTTATCTGTAACAGCTAAAATTAATCGAGATAGATATAGAATTATATTTATAACTGTGGCTTATATGTACATGTGTAAATGATCAGGATGACGTGTGAAGTTGAATTCCGTCCATCCGTCCAATCTCTAACTTAAGTAAAGCTTAAAACACGAGTATATTGATGAAACTCGGTACATATTGTAAATGACCAAAATAAATATTTCTTTTGTTTTTTTAAAAGTTTGTTTATTTCAAAGTTCGTTTATTTCACAGTATACATTTGCAAAATAACTCGACAATACTAGTCACTCGCGCTACGTTGCTTGTCCTCTCGTAGCCTCGTTTCGACTGACTAATCGTTGTCTGCCTTGCCACACCGTTCACCCTCTGCCGTATTGCCATCTAACGTTGACAGCTCGGCCACTCCTGATGGATCGTCTCTCCGGGACGATTTTCCGTGTGCGTCGTCGTTGATGCGCTCAAATGAACATTTTGTTTCATAATCGTCATCAGTCATACTCACAGCGCACCATGGCTTCATGTTGTCATTCGTAAATATTCCTGCATAGCGCTTTCGCTGGTTCGTTATATCTGGTAGATCTTCTACCACATAACGATCGTTGGGTAAAACCTTCGTTACCAAATACGGACCTTTGTATAACGGATCGAGTTTATGAGACGTACCCGTTGGAGGAGGTACGTAATCGATTACTACCAGATCTCCTTCGTTATATTGTCTCGGCTTATGATGTTTGATGTCGAAACGTTGTTTCCATTTAGCCCTTTCTATATTAATTCGTTCGGCCGCTGATTTCAGTCGGAAGTCTTCATGTTGAGTTTTTCCGTCGTCGTCGTCATCTGTGATAGCTTGGATTAATCGATTCGTTGTGACGTCGCGTGGCTTATAATTGAAAACTAAGCTATTGGGGCTTTGTTTCGTAGTTGCGTTGCTTTGGGAGTTTATGCTCCATTGAAGTTGTGGTAGTGCGTCGTCCCATTCTTTATCGGCTTTAATGCTGCATTTGAGTGATTCCAAAACTGTCTTATTGACACGCTCGGCTTGACCGTTGGCGCGGAGTGTGCGCACTGCTACTTTGACATGCTTGATGTCATGCCTGTCGGTAAAGCTCTGAAACTCCTTTGATGTAAAAGCCGTGCCCCTGTCGGAAACTATTTGCCTCGGGCACCCATAGATTGTAATGTAATCTCGTAGTGTGCTGACAACAGGAGTTGTTTTCGTATTACGTAATGCTTTTAGTATAACATATTTCGTGAAAGCACACACAATGACCAAGATGTATACATTGCCATGTTTACTTCGTATAAAAGGCCCTAGATGGTCAACATGTATGCATCTAAATGGTATTGGCACCACTTCGCTAACATGGAGCTGTGCTTCCTTCTTGCCCCCCGATGCTTTGTTAATGCAACATTCTGGACACGATGCAATATAGGATTTCACATACGGTCGCATACGAGCAAACCAAAAGTCTTTGGATAATCGTTCGCATGTCTTATCCAGACCAAATTGTCCCGCCTCATCGTGACATGCTCTCACTAAACGCCATTTTACGCCTCTTGGGATCACTAGCCTCTTGTTTTCCTGTACTTTGCGATATAACCGCTGACCTTGCCATATATAGTCATCTTTCAGTTGCTGTGCGTTAAATGTTTCTTTGCCGTTTAAAACTTCGATGATTTCTTTTAATGTTTCGTCTTGTCTTTGCATCGCCGATACCCAATCGTTGTCAATTTTCACCACGGGATAAATTGAGTCGGCGATCGTTGTTGGTTCTACTGGTGGAAGCGTTGGACATCTGCTTAACCCATCAGCTAACGTATTCTTTGTACCTGCGCGGTGAATGCAGTGAAAGTCAAACTCCTGTAATTTGAGCCACCACCTCGCCACTCGCGGTAGCAGTGGTGTTGTCGCTTTAGTGACCGCCACGGCGTTGCAGTCCGTGATCACCTTAAACCTATGTCCAATCAAATACATTCGGTAACGTTGCAGTGTTTCAACTATCGCCAGAACTTCTAATTCGTGGCTAGCGTAGTTGCGTTCTGCGTCATTACACTGTCTGCTGAAATAGAATACAGGTTTGCACTCGGAACCCTCGTCGTTCTGCATTAGCACTCCGGATAACCCTGCTGAACTGGCATCCGTGTGCACCTCGTGAGCTTTTGTTGCGTCGTATATAGTTAAGACTGGCTTGGTTGTTATTAGACTTTTAAGCTTTTCAAATGCGTCGTTTTGTTCTTCATTCCAAAAAAACTCTGCGTTCTTCTTTAGTAACAATGTCAATGGTTGTGCTAAAATGCTGTACCCTTTAACAAACTTCCGGAAGTAACCCGTTACACCCAGAAATTGTCGTACGGCTTTTGTTGTTGTTGGTTTCGGAAACTCTTCAATTACTTTGGTTTTGATTTCCCCTGGTCGTATGCCTTTACTGTCTATATCATGCCCCAGGAAATGTACATGCTGCGCTAAAAATGTACATTTGGATGGTCTAAGGGTAAGACCTGACGCTTTTACGGCATCCAGAAATTCTTTAAGTACGTCGATACCTTCGTCGACTGTTTTTGTGGCTATGATGACCTCATCTACATAGTTGACCACTTTGTCCCGATGCTTAAGTGTCTTGATTAAATTGACAATAATTTCCTGGAAAACCATGTGAGCGTTTACCAACCCAAAAGGCATAACGTTATGCTCGAACAATCCCTCAGGTGTTAAGAATGCTGTGAATTTCTTTGATTCTTCGTTCATTGGTACTTGATAGTAACCGGATGTCATGTCCAGTGTTGAAAAGAACTTATTGCCCGATAACCGTGAAAGTTGCTCTTCGACTATCGGCATTACATAGTTTTTTTTAACAGTGACTTCATTGAGTGCTCGGTAGTCAATACACATTCGACTTTCGCCGTTGGACTTCTTCACTAAGAGAACTGATGCTGCGTGTGGTGAATTACTTGGACGGATGATGTCGTTGTCTAGCAGTTCCTTTAAAACCTTTGATAACATTGGTCGCTGTGAGAACGGAACTTGATAACGTTTGCCCAGAATAGGCCCTGGTACAGTAACTTCTATCGTCATATGCGCGTTGTTGCATCTACCGATTTGGTTGATATTTTCTGCAAAACAATTTTTATAAGTCAACAAAATATTCATTGCCTTGCCTCGTTCCTGCTCCGATAAATCGCTGGATACGTTAAGGTCTACCCTTTTAGCTTCTTGCAGATGTAGCACCCCCTTTCCATTTATCATTTGATAACCGTTATTTTGTAGAACATCTCGACCCACTAAAATATCGTAGGGTAATAACTCGTCCTGAACTAGGTATAGTGTCACTTCATGTTTGACGTTGTCGATTGTTGCAACTATGTTGACCTGACGTGTCACCTTTACTTTGGACCCGCCGAAACCCATGAAGCATCTGTTAGCTTCCTGAGTCTGCATCCCGTTGGCTGCCGTTTCCCGTATCAGCGAGCATACGCTGCCCGTATCGATGAACGCTTCAAGTTTATTACCATTAAGCTCCACTATTTTTATAACTGGAGGAGCCCCGTCGTCTTCCTGGTGATTGGTAATCTTTGCAACTGATGCCTTTTTACCGCATGTTTTAGCTTCATGACCCATTTTTGAACATATCGTACATCGTAGTTTCCGTTGTGGTTGTGTGCACTTGGCTGCCATGTGTCCCAACTCGTTGCAATTGAAGCACTTTATTTGGGTGTACTTCCCATTGTATTTAATTTCGGTCTTCGTTGGCTGGTTTGGTGGTATTGATGTTACCGATGCACTACTGATTGCTGATAAATTCTTTAATGCAACCAATAGTTCACTACACGTTGTAAAATTCATCGTTGCTAATGGCTTAGTTACTGCGCTATCATTGAGACCGCTGATGATGTGCATGTTGATAGATACGTCATCCACCCTACCTTGTCTACCTATGGTTAACATAGAGTAAAAATACTCTACATAGTCTTCGCCGTTTTTACGTTTGCGTTTCATAAGCAATTTATGAATCTCCGCTGCATTGTGCGTTGTTGGAAAATCCGCTTTAAATGCGTACACAAATTCTGACCAGGTCTGAAAAACTGATTGTGCATCCAGCCAACGTTTGGCCATGCCTTTCATTTTGTGTTGCACTGCGATCAAAACTCTGTTTTCCTTCCAGCCGTAGCATTGTTGCAATTGTTCAGTTCGCGTAATAAATTGTGTTGCTGACGTTGAACCTTTTATTGGGTCGAATTCAGGCATAATCCCTACCATGTCCTGAATCGACATCTCTCGCTGTATTGGTCTTCTTAAATCATGAGCTGATTCCCAAGTTGATACACTTGACCCTGGTGACTCTAAGACGTTGTTGATTACCGCTTGTTGAATTTCCTCCCTATTCGGTACCGCTGTTGAATTTTGGGTGATCGCTGCCATAGCTGACGTTAAACCTGCAATTGCTTCTTTTAAACTGTTGAGTTGCCCTTGTAGATCACTTGTAGGACTGGAACTTTCATCTTCAATGTCGATTGCTTCTACTTCGTCGGCACCTAGAACTTCTTGCAGTTTTGATAACTTGATTGCCTTGGTACCCGTCAGTGGTAAATCGTTTGCTCGTAGAAGTGTATTCAGCTGACTGACCTTTAGCGTATTTAATTTGATCATCTTGCGTATTTTGTTTTGAGCTTCTACTCGTACTCGATATTGATGTTTCGTTTCACTTTCTTGTGTTTGTACTCTTCAGTACCTTGCTCTCTCTTTTTACCAGATGCTTGCACCCGCTATTACGTTGTTTGTGTATTTCTCTTAAAATTTTATCCGTTAACTCGCTGATGTAGTGACGTTGAATTGGCGTCGTTTCGCCGCTTCGGTTCACAACTTCGTAGCAGCGCAGTTGATATTTTATAAGCAGAGAAGTTCGCGACGCCCGTTGCACGTTCGAGCTTGCTAATTTTCTGCTGCTTAATCGTTTTACACAGAAATGCCGGTCTTTTGTTGTTGCGTGTCTGAACTTGCACGCTGTACGTATGACAACCAATGTACTGTTTGTTGATTTGCACGTGTTGCAAATACTTCGTTTGTCTTATTTCGTAAGACGTTGATATTTCGCTGTGGTGTCTTTCGCAGAATTTGCTGCGCCGTCGAAATTCTGCAAAACAAGGAACTTTACCGTTGCGCCGTTTTGCAATTCGTGCCGTTTTGCGCTGCTCAGCCCTTGGATCGCTGAAAAACACTTGTTCCTTTCTTTTATGCCGTTACACCACTGCTACGTTTTATTTGCCTCCTTTGTAGACGATTGGATACACTTATCCCACTTCTGAGATGTAAATGACCAAAATAAATATTTCTTTTGTTTTTTTAAAAGTTTGTTTATTTCAAAGTTCGTTTATTTCACAGTATACATTTGCAAAATAACTCGACAATACTAGTCACTCGCGCTACGTTGCTTGTCCTCTCGTAGCCTCGTTTCGACTGACTAATCGTTGTCTGCCTTGCCACACCGTTCACCCTCTGCCGTATTGCCATCTAACGTTGACAATATGTTATAGGGGTTTCAGTATTGTAGATGGTCGGAATCGGATCACTACCACTCCCACAAAATGCCGTTACAGATACGTTCAGATGCAAAAGTGTAGTTTTATACAGCAGATCGTAGTAAGGAGGGACATTTGCGGTTTAAAACTTTTTCAAAGTCAGCTTTGCCCAAACCCCTAATTCGTTTAATGTAAATATATATCATACATAGCTAAAGCTATAGAAACGAAATTCGCCCAGCACAATTAGTTTCGGTACATCCGCCTACTCCTCATATAACGGTTATGTTGAAAACTACTAAAAAGGCGATAATTTACTCAATAAAAATCGTTAGTTTTGGTTGCACCGAAGCTATATAGCTTATACAAAAGATTCCTTACAAGAACTTGATTTTGATCGGCCAGTTTGACAGCTATATGCTATAGTGTTTCGATCTGAACAATTTCTTCGGAGATTGCATCGTAGCTTTGGATAACACCCATGCCAAACTTGGTGGAGATATATCATCAAATCAAAAAATGTTTCATTCAAGGACTTGATTTCGATCGGATCAGTGATCTCATATCGGCGGTTCCGACAAATTAATAGCTTTTTGGGGAGATAAAGACGTTTGCGAAATTTCAAATCGATATCTAAAAAACTGGGGGACTAGTTCGCGTATGTACAGACGAACAGAACGACCGGCTAAATCGACTTAGTTCCGAGTGAGGAAAGGTAAGTTTGGGTGTAATCGAACATTTTATATTCTTGCAACTTGCAAGAATGAAAGCAGGAGAAATACCTTCTGGTGTGGCAAAACTTTATATTAAAAAATATTGCGAAGGATTTCAATATTCATAATTCGACGAAATTTTGAATGGTTTTCAATAAAATTTAGTATTTTAATAAATAATGTTTTAGGTCATAGACTCACTTAGTTTTATTCGCATCAGCTAAAATAAAATCAAAGTCATCTTCAAATATGATATATGTGATATAAACTCAACCGAGGAACTTAAAAATAATATATTGAGCTGATGTGGAAAACGTCAACCAGTTCATCGAAATTATTAATATTGAGGATATGAGGCTTAGATCAATTCCATTTCCCAATATATTCAGTGGTAAAACACATAATTTTCATGGAAACTTTTTCATTAAAACATCACTATTTTGTCATACGGTTGTCAGGAAAGATTTGCCCCGAATTTATATAACATATCCCACAGATTGACCGATATTTTTCATAAAATGTTTGCTGTAAGAACTGGGGTCCACATATTCGGTATTTAGGAGTTTGAAGAGTTGTAATCCGATTTTGATAATTTTTGGCCATAAGGTGGCCTACTTTAATCGCACTATTCGGGTACATTTTTATCCCGATACATTCCTTGGTGCTTGATTTGCTTGATCCGATTACGCCCAACTATGAACCAAGTTTCATTACAATATCTCAATTTTTACTCAAGTTACTGCTTGCACAGACAGACAGACGAACCGGTGGACGAACAGACAGACATTGATGTTTCAACTCGTATGTTTCAGGGTACAAGTACTTGTACTCTTAAGTATACTTGAGCAATACCACAAGGTAATGCAATAAATAATGATAAGTATATATAGCATGATTGCGACATATATGGTGATGTCCTAGACCGTGAACTTGATCCTAGACTGAGAACCAAACCTCATAACCCTAATACAATGATTTCCGATCCTCTGTTTTATGATTTTCTCATATATCCAATATATTAAATTTTTCCTCTTTAGTTGAGTTAGTATCACATACGAGCTCTGTTCAAAGGAAAAGGTGATTTGGTGAAAAGTACAATACTTATTTATTCACCAATATCTATTTTGTCCCCTTCAAAGTAATCCCCCTCGGATATAATACATTTGTGCCAACGCTTTTTTCAATCCTCGCACTTCTGAAATGCGTCTTTCGGTATGGCCTCAGCTCTTTCTTCGATTCTGACTTAATCTCATCAATCGTGGCAAAACGTTTTGCTTTCATTGGCTTCTTCAGTATGTTTCAGTTAGCACTTCCTTACTGTTTAATATGAAGCTTTGATTCTGACAGGGCTGCCAGATCGGATTTTTCCGAATTTGCCGGATTTTTCGACCCTGCAAAAGTTCTTGCGGATTTATACTCGGATTTTATGATTTATCCGGATTTTGAACGTTCCATGTCAAATGATCTATTTTCTTTATTAATACAATATGAATTCGAAAGAAAGGGCAGAGAAGATAAAAAAGACATTCTTTGCTCGGTCGATCAAGAAAACTGAAAGCAGTTGAACTCTCAACTTTCTTACTTTCACTTGCTCATTTTTCTCCTATCTACCTCGCACTCCCACAAAGGTTCTGCATATACAGTATTGCTGCATTCGTTGTTTGAGTAACAAAAATTTTCAACGTGCAAAATTGAAAAGCATTCGCTCGCAAGACAAGACATCGAATGCAAGACATGTTGGTTGTTGGGCCAAAAGTAACCGTACCTGTTCAAATCGTCTTGTAACATATCCCCAATTCAATGTGACAAATAAAGGTATCGATTCTTTTCGTGAAAAATCCAAGTAATTTTAAATAAATTCGGCTACAGAAATCAACAAGAGTTTAGCATTTGCTGAAAAAGAGGTTCAGTTGCTGCATGCTGTTGCGCTTTTCAGATCCAAATAATAAACAAGAGTTGCTGATTTTTCGGATTCGATCTAGAGGAAACTCACAACGATTTCAAAACAAAAAGAAGATTGGCGATGGTTACCAAGAGTTTCCACTAGTTTCGAAATAAGTTGACTAAATTTGAGTGCTTCCATATTTTTCCGTTAATTGCAAGATAATTTTATCCCAAGTCAATTTTAATAAAACTAAAATGCACAAGAATTGTCAACAGAGACAATTTCAGCAATTCTTCACAGTTAAGCTGTGTAAAGAGTTCTATTTTCGATGTGGACTGTGCAAAATTTAACAAAAACATCAACAAATACATCTAAAAAATATTGTAACAATTATAGACCCCATTTTTAAAGATGTACTAAAGTTAAATTTGACAATATGATGTTTTTAAACTTTTATTGTTTTAAAATTCCAATTTTAAAATATTACATATATACTTGTAGTATGTATATGCTCCAAAAGCCTTTTTTATATTTAGAGCACAGAAGAGAGGGAGAACCACATTAAAATAAAAAGACATTACACTTTCGAATTTAATATGACTTCAAATAAACCCACAAGAAGTAGTTTAATGGTGGTTATTCACACCTTCTTGTAGGCCATTCAATGTAAAAATTTCATTAAAATATCGAATCTCCAAACTTTTATCGCAATCATTCGGTTGTTGCACGTAGCCCCGTTTTGTTGGAACCAGATGTTGTCAAGATCAACTTCTTCAATATATATCTAACGGTGTTTAAATGAGCTAAGCCTCAGTAACTAAGCACACCACTCTACTCGGTATCTACAAAAAGGGGCGCACCCCTCCTAATACACACCACAACATTCAGCAAGATGTCACCACACGACGACACCCCACTCCTCCAAGCAACAAAAACGATGGTCCCCACATAAGAGAATCAACATTCGTATATACACTGCGCCGCGTCAACACCACATTCATTACGAACGCGATCCAGCGCGCTACCTGCATTCGCTTGCTCAATTCGTGAACCTGCGAAGTGAACATCATTTTTTTTCGACTCTTTCTCTGCGGAATCTTGAATTAAATTTGTTAAAGTTCAATTTAACTGTGTTAAAAGATCTTAATAAATTTTAAATTTGTAAACTTTTTCATCATATTTTCTTTGCTTTATTCGGAAAAAAGTGTTAAAGGCAAGTGTTAAAGTGAAGATGGTGAAAGGCTTTGTGCAAATTATTCAAACGGTGTCACCAGCTTCATTTGAAAGGAGTACGGACCGACGATTCCAAAACACCAAACTGTCAATTTTCGTGAATGTAATGGATGTCATGAATAATTTGTGTAATTCTCTTCGCACCAGAATCGACACTTTTGTTTATTTACCGCACCAAATGAAAATGAGCGATTCAAAAAATGGCAAAAGCGAAGGAAAGTTGAAATTGGAGAACGATTATTTTAATAATAAAAATTAGTAGTTTGTAAACGTCGTTCTTGCGAATATTCTTAAATGATGAAATTGTAAACATTACTGAATACATAGAAAACAAATTATAGATGATGGCAAATCAAAATCATATCATCGCTATTGGCAAACCCGAGAGTACCATCAGGACGCTTTATATAAAAAATATGTGAAGATTTTGTAACTCCCACTGCATGCTCTTGTGACAAAAATGCGCAAAGTCGGGTCAATACTACCTTTAGCCCTCATATAGCTTATATAATTACTTTTGAACATCTGATTGAATTTATACCGAATCTATTTTTCAAAATGTAATAAATCGTACCCTAGTGCCCATATACCTAATATACGGATTTTAATGAAATTCAGGGATCCTCTGTTTCTGGTAATTATATGTCATACTACCACAATTATATAAAATCGGGTCAAATGTTCCCTACCTTATATAAGAAAATGGATACAAATTATATAAACATTTCAATCTTCCGGTTGGCTCTATACCGTATATATCGGTCAAGATGTAAGATATACTATATTTGCAAAATTAAGTAAAAGCACTAATATTGAATATATTCATTTAATGTCGAAGATGTGCGATATGGATCCACGAATTACCTCAGCTCTCATATACTATATTTTAGCTCTGGTTAAATGAGCTAAGCCTCAGCCCCCTCGCATATATGTAAACACTACGAGATCCTGTGCGCAAGTTCATTACAATTGAATCAAGTTATTGTCTTTTTTGAACCGTCAGGGCAAGTTCTTTTATTAATACAAAAACTAAGACAGGCTACATTTTGATAATGTAGTACTATTTATACTACTTTATGGTACAAGTGTCTATTTGCTGTCTGCTGTGCTATTTTAAGATAAACACACTATCTACGGTCGATTGTTTGTCGTTACAAACAGTCCCGAGAGGATAGCGTGTAGGAAATAATACTCGTTATGTGTGATAACCATTTCTATTTCGCACTATTTGTGCAGCAGATATTGGAATTGCTTATCACTATTTGTTTATGCGTGGTTCAGCATAAACAAGAAATGTTTTGGTTGTTTCTGTTTAATGAAACGTTCCTTAACTCGCACGTCTTTTTAAATTATATTCATCGATCAACACACACAGATCAATCTCACCTCAACATATTTTATAACTAATTGTTTATAGTTATAGCACTAGAGAGGTTATTCCTGATATTATTGTAAAAGCCAAAAATAGAGAAGTAACGATTAAATGCCAAAATAAAATAGATGTAACAAGAACTACTACTCTATTAAGTGAAAAAATGGATAAATACTATAGTATAAATGCAAAAACAGTCAATCTACCTAGAGTGAAAATACATGATGTACAAATTGACATGAGCATACAAGAAATCGAAGAGAACATAAAAAACAGAAATTCATTTATGCTTAGTGATAATTTTTCCTTAATATCTGATAACAGAAACGCTAGAAAACAGAGAATTATAATAATGGAAGTCTCCCCTGGGATTTATGAAAACATTGTCAAAAATAATTACAAATTATTTGTCGGTTTTCAATGTAGTAAGTTGTATGACATTGTTAACTTAAGCCTATGTTTCAAATGTGGACAGATCAACCACAACAGTAAAAAATGCAAAAATGAACCTAAGTGTCTAAAATGTGCTGGTGACCACCTAACAAGTGCCTGTAATTCAAATACACTGAAATGTCTAAATTGTGACTTCTATAATAAAAAGTATAAGCAAAATAAATGCACAAATCATCACCCAAAGGATACATGAGGCTGTGAGTATATCAAGCATAAAATTCAAAAACTCATGAAAGAAACAGATTACCCTACTTTACCAAAAAAACCTAAATATCTAGGTAAAATACCGGGTCAAGTACTTATTTTATCCTCAAGCGCAATCAGGAAATAATTTTTATTGAGCGATTTAAATGGAAGAATTTAGTGAATATAAAGAAGCAAATAATATAGAAAGACAAGTGAATAGTGTGCAAGAGTTGAATAAAATATTGTTGCCAAGTGATATGCATATAATACACCTAAATGTCAGAGGTTTAAAATCTAACCATAATAATGTTGAAGTGTTGATTAAAAAATGGATATTAAACCAGATGTAATTGTATGCTCTGAAACATGGAATCTAGAGTTCCATCATTTATATAAAATAGGCACGTATAAAACATACTATAATAAAGGAAGTATCAACAAAGCCGATGGAGTGGTTATCTACGTAAAATCGTCTCTGAGATAAGAAACTAAGACAGAGGAGATAGGATCCTGTAAAATACTAACAACTACTATTAAAACTGTAAACGATTCATATATTAAAATCTCAGGATTATACAGAAGTCATGATATAACAATAGAAAATTTTATTAAAGATTTCTACAATTATTTAGTCCGAACTAAAAAAATAAAAAACCACTGTATAGTTGGAGATTTTAATATTGATATACTGAAATCTGATAATAATTCTACTACATTTTTAACAAATCTATTAGAAGCAGGTTATATTCCTTACTTTAGTGAAATTACCAGACCAAGTTCTACAAACATGGAAGGCTCCTGTATAGACAATATATTTGTTAAATCGTCAATAATGAATATAAAATCTTATACATATACGAATATCTTTACAGACCATTATCCAATCTTGATATCAATAGATTGGAAAAGCGAAAAAAGAAAAACTAATTACAATAAGACTATAGATTATAAGAAACTAAATACACTAAGTCATAGTACTGATTTGACAAATATATTAGAAATACAGGATCCAAATCAAGCCTTGGAAACATTGATACATGAAATAAAGAATTTAACAAATAAAGTTATAGTAAAAAATAGCGGCAAAAATAAAAAGAAAGACGATATTCCAAGAAATAACTGGATAACGAAGGGAATCATTATATCTTGTAATAAAAAAGAAACTTTATATAATATATGGAAGTTAAATAAGAATAACGTAAATACTAAAAAAGAAAATAATCAATATTGTAAAATGCTAAACAACGTCATTAAATGTGCTAAAATAAAATATGAAAAAATTTAATAAGCTCAAATATGCATAATAGTAAAAGAGTATGGCAATACTTAAATATAAAGTTAGGTAGAAATAAAAACGCTGAGACTAAAATTGAATGTCTAAATGTAAACGATAAAATAGTAACGACTACGGAAGATATTGCAAATACATTGAATGAATTTTTTAGTGAAGTAGGCATCAAATTAGCTAATAATATAGGGTTAGATAAAAATATAATAAACAATGCGTCAAATGGCATTCCACATAATAGCAAATCTATCTTTATTAAACCGATAACTGTGAATGAAATCTTAAAAGCTATAAATAAAATGAAAGACAAAGCGGGTGGAAGAGATGATATTAGTACTAAGATAATAAAAAACTTAGATCACTGGGTTAGCCAGCCTCTCGAATATATTTTTAATCTATGTATTTCTAAAGGAATTCGGCCAAAAGCCCTGAAATCAGCGCTGATAGTACCGATTTTCAAAGCAGGTAAAAAGGATAATCCAAGTAACTATAGACCGATCTCTTTGATATCTAATATAGCTAAACTGTTCGAAAAGCTGATGCATAAAAGAATATACGATTTCATGGAGAAGTGCAATATTTTTTCAGATAAGCAATACGGTTTCCTAAAGAACAAAAGTACAGCAGATGCTCACTCTTATATTACTAACTACATATATGAAAATTTTAATAAAGATAATAAAACTGCAATAGCTTTCCTAGACCTAGCCAAAGCGTTCGACACAGTGAACCACAAGATACTACTAGATAAATTAGAAAAGCATGGTATAAGAGGGATAGCACTTGACTTAATAAAAGATTATCTGAGTGAAAGAACTCAAGTAACTAGATATAGAGATAGTGTAAGTAGTGATAAATATTTAAAAATAGGTGTGCCTCAATGTACAATCTTAGTTCCACTATTTTTTGTATTGTATATTAATGATATATTTAAATATGTAGAAAGAGGGTCAATCATTTCATATGCGGACTACACTGCTATATTATGTACTGAGAAAAACTGGGATGATGTTAAAACCAAGATGAATATAAGATTATCTAATATTTGTAAATGGCTAAGAAATAATCAACTAACTCTGAACGTTGATAAAACAGTATATATAACTTTCTGTGGTAATAAACGTAATATCCCAGATAAATTAATATTAAATATAAACAACAAAGAAATAAAAAGAGTGAACAGTTATAAGTATCTAGGAATAAACATCGATTACCTAATGAAATGGGATATACATGTAAAAGAAGTAATTAAAAAAGTCAGATATTTCGAATTTATAATTCATAAATTAAAACAAAACATCGAAAGTAAGAGACCTTAAAAATGTTATACCATGCATTATTTGAAAGCATAATACACTATGGCATCATAGCGGGGGGGGGTGCTTACAGAAATGTAATTCAGCCACTCTTGACCATGCAACAAAGAATACTAAAAAAACTTGACTTAGGACAAAATTCACCTTTAAACATTAAACAAACCTTTGTAATAAATAGTTTATTGTACTTCTATAATGCATGTAAAATATTGTATATCAACTATGAGGGAAGATCAAGGCATAAAAATATAAAACTGTGTAAAGTCAACAAAACAATATATAGTAAAAATTCGTATTATGTAGCTATGAAATATTACAATCTAATGCCGACTGAATATAAGAATCTCAATGTTATAAATAAGCCGAATAAATTTAAATTGAAACAGTGGTTATTGGATACACAGAGTCATTTAAAATAAAGTTTTAATTATTAGAAACTAAGAATATAAAACAATTGAAAACACTCAAAAGGGAGTGACATTATACATTTATACATTCATATATTTACATAATTATAGTAATATTATACATGTACGATAGGCCTAGGCTTATCTTTTCCCTACCCTATCAACAGGCAATTGTTTTTTGTCTCTATAGGGTTTAATATGCAGTTCAACTGTATATTTCATTGGGAAATAAATAAATAAATAAAAATATGTAAAATTGCAAAATCTGGTTTTTGATAATAAAACCTTGTATACGAAATACCGCGAATTTTTACTCTAAGTAAACGCTATTCTAAGTGAAGCTTTAATATCTTAAAGGAGTTAATACCGCAGTGCTGTGTGCTTCCTAATAAATTTCGCATGAAAATAATCAAGCCTCTTTGATTGAGTTTATATCACATACTCGTATGTGTATCTGATTTGAGTTAATTCAGTTGATTTTAATATTAATATGTCAGACATGCAAAATGTAGTAATGAAACTATGTGAGACTACGACTTATAATATATGAACATAAGTAGCTAATTCCCCAAATTTAATTGTAAAGCATTTGGTTTCTTCGTATAGCGTTCTGCTGAATAGTTTCGCCACATTTTTATACTCTGGCAACATGTTGCTACAGAACATAATAGCTTTGTTCACCTAACGGTTGTTTGTATCAGTTAAAACTAATCGAGATAGATATAGGGTTATATACATATAAATGATCAGGATGAAGAGACGAGTTGAAATCCGGGTGACGGTTGGTATTGCAGATGGGCATAATCGGACCACTGCCACGCCCACAAAACGAAACAATTCAAGCTCTTAGGTACCGAAAAATATCGCTTATTCTATAAGATATATTATCGAAGTTCGGGGAGAATCCTTTTCTGATAATATGCTTGTTTATCAAAATTGTATTGAATTGGATCAATAATTCGATTAGTCCCCATATATGTACCTAATAGAAACATTTTCGAAATTCCGGCTGACTTAATACCCCATATATCGGCCAATATGTAAGTTACCTTAATTAAATTGAGTGAGCGTATTTTTCTGCTAACAGTGTATCTATCTGCCTAAGATGGATAAAATCGTGTGAAAATCTGCCCCAGCTCCTTTATAACTAATATCACGATTTTCAAACATCCGGTGGACTTTACTCCTTATACCTATACTGTTGATGGTATGTGAGATACCTTAATGAAACTGAGAGAGCATCTGTTTCTGTCAATAATTAATATATTAAGATAAAATTAGGTGAATACTATACCTATCTCCCTTATACCTAATAAAATATGTTCAAATTTCTGGTTGGCCCTTTCCCGTATATATCGGTTAATATTTAAGATATCTTAGCAAAATTAACTGAATGTATAATATTGGATATAGTTTAGTGCCACAAATAGGTGAAATTGTATTATATGTACTGCATAAAATAATTTCCGTTATTCTAACAAACCTTATAGTTTAACGATGAACATGAATGTGAATTTAGTGCCACAAATAGAAGAAATTGTATTACATGTACTGCATAAAATAATTTCCGTTATTCTAACAAACCTTATGGTTTCACAATGAACATAAATGGAGTTGGTCTCTTTTACTTTTTAATCAAAAAAAAAAGAACGTATATATATGTATGTATATGTGTGTAACTAACGAAAACTAATAATTATTATTTGATTACTTACGATTCGTCCAGCATTATTATTATGCAGGTTAATTTTTGATTGTACATCTCCAGCCTTCTCGCGGCAATCCAAAAATAGCTTAGAAAACTCAACACCAAAGTCCATATTATGAGAACATCCTCCCCATTTCCAGCGGCTGGTAATTTTCGCCCTTTCGTACTTCTTCTCCTCTTCAGGTGTTAATATTTGGTTTGTTTCTAAGTATTGGAGAAATAGCTTCTTCTCCTTATCAAGGCTTCTTCTAAGATTTCTGTTTAGCGTTTTCCTATTAATTGAAGGATCACAACCGCAGGACACCAGCCGTCCTTGACTGCAAGCTCGAGCAACATTATGAGCTACACCGGCAGCGGAGATGGCAAACACAAACGCACTTTCCCTGTATCCTGTGAAAATAAATTTTTGAACAGTCTTAAAACTTTTAATGTGCATATAAATATGTACATATTTGCGTACTTAAATTTGATAAAAGCGATGTACCTCGGATATAAAATAAGAAATATAAGGTTGGCCGTTATTTCCCTTCCGCTTTTTTGTCTTTGGAATTTCGCGGCTATGTACAAAGCGCTACAGAGCTCGTATCTGGCAACACTATACATAATTTGAAAGGTCTTGACATAACCTACAAAACAACGCTATGCATGATTAGTTTGGATATTGCGTTCAACAGTTATAGATGTGTAAACATGGAGTTCACTAACGCCGAAATTCGCGCTATTTTAAAGTTTTCCTTCGTTAAAGGCAAATCCGCCAGAGAAACGTTCCGTGAGATTAATGGTGTTTTGGGGGATGGTACTCTATCACTTCGAACCGCGGAGGAATGGTTTCGACGATTCAGAACCGGTGAAAACGACACCATGGATAAGCCAGCCGGCGGAAGACCTGTGACGACAAATACCGATCAAATCATGGAATACATCGAGTTAGACCGGCATATGGCATCTCGTGACATCGCCCAGGAGATGGGAGTTAGTCACCAAACCATTTTGAACCATCTGCAGAAGGCTGGATACAAAAAAAAAGTTTGATGTTTGGGTGCCGCATAATTTGACGCAAAAAAACCTTCTGTACCGAATCAACGCCTGCGATATGCTGCTGAAACGGAACGAACTCGTCCCATTCTTGAAGCGGATGGTGACTGGCGACGAAAAATGGATCACATACGACAATATCAAGCGAAAACGGTCGTGGTCGAAGGCCGGTGAATCGTCCCAAACAGTGGCCAAGCCGGGATTGACGGCCAGGAAGGTTTTGCTGTGTGTTTGGTGGGATTGGAAGGGAATCATCCACTATGAGCTGCTCCCATATGGCCAGATGCTTAATTCTACCATCTACTGCGAACAACTGGACCGCTTGAAGCAGGCGATCGACCAGAAGCGTCCAGAATTGGCCAACAGGAAGGGTGTAGTGTTCCACCAGGACAACGCCAGACCACACACTTCGTTGATGACTCGTCAGAAGCTACGGGAGCTCGGATGGGAGGTTTTATCGCATCCACCATATAGCCCGGACGTAGCGCCAAGTGATTACCACCTGTTCCTGTCCATGGCGAATGCCCTTGGTGGTGTGAAGTTGAACTCAAAAGAGGCTTGCGAAAAGTGGCTGTCCGAATTCTTCGCAAATAAGGAGGGGGGCTTCTACGAGGAAGGTATTATGAAGTTGCCGTCTAGATGGAAACAGATCATCGAACAAAACGGCGCATATTTTAACTAAATCCGATCACTGTAACACTTTTTATAAAGCATTGAATGAAGCGCAAAAAAGCGGAGAGAGATATTTGACAACCTTATATTACTAGCCTGGTTAGAAAAATCACCACATGCATGAAAGACGTTTATTTCTAATCGAACGTCTCCAATACTTGACCTAGTAGGATCAGCCACTTGACATGTAGCCAGGGCTGACAATCCGGCTGATATAGGCACCAGAGAGTGCAAACCCCAGCACTTGGCCACCACATCCCTCTGGCCCGAGTTAATACATGACCTACACTGATCCCAACTGATAACAGCTAGCATACATATACATCCAAGCAATGCATGATCAAACTAGACTTAACCAATCAGAATACGACACGCTGCTCTAGCCATAACTATAAAAGAGCAGAGCGCATGCAGGACTTGTTCACATTTTGAATATATCTATGAGCATAGCCGGTAATAATATTGTAAAATATTAAATATTCAATAAAGAAACCCAGGAATCCTGGTGAAATATATTTTTAAATAATATCCAAAGAATATTATTAATTGGCGCCCAAGCAGGGACCCACTAACAAAAGGATTCATATAAAAATCCTTAAAAGTGATAAATACATAAAAGGATTCAGGAAATAAAATCCTACGAAGTATTTAAGTGTCCAAATAAAAAACTCAATTAAAAGAACTGGATAAATCATAAAGGATTCAGAAATAAAATACAAAGCATTTAAAAATTCTAGTGAAACAATTGAAAAAATAAAAACAAAATGGCACAAGCCGATATTACCGCGTTACAATCCATTGTAATGGATCTCCAGCGAAGATTTGCTGAAGCACAAATAGGTTCCGCTCCAGTGGAGGAGGTCAGAGACGAAATTTGCGTATATACAGATCCAAAGGAAGTAGATTTAAATCTATTCAAAGCTGCATTAACAACATTCAGTGGGGACTACTACAAGTATCGCAATTGGAGAAAGATAGCCCTTACACTGATGAACAATGTAAGACAGTTCCGAGGACAGAACATATATACAGAAGCATTGATCTTACTGAGAGGCAAAGCAACAGGAAAAGCTGCGCAAATTTTGATAAACAACACGAAACTGAATTTTGAAGAAATCATAGATAGACTTGACAACTCGTATGCTGATCAACGACCACTCTACGTTCTAGAGGAGGACATGATGAGGATTAGACAAACGGAGAAGCCGTTTCATCTGAATCAAGCTTAAAACGTGGTACTCTCAAAAATAGAGATGACCTACAAAAACGAGAACGTGATCGACGTACTTTCAAAGGAAGTTAAATTAAAAGCAGTACGAACGTTCATAGCAGGATTGAGAAATGCGGCAATAAAAAATGCACTTTACTTAATAGACTCTGGTGCAACGAGCAGTTATGTTAGTAAAAGTTATCCTTTTGCAGATAGGATCAAGTTAGAAAAACCTATCAAATTTAATACTCTTCATGGGATTTCAACAGTTACACACAAACGAGAGATTAACCTTGTAGGGTTTGATTTAGAATTTTTTGAGACAGAAGATTTAAAGGAATTTGATATAATTTTAGGAGAAGACTCCTTGAGGAAAATGAAAGCTAGGATAGATCTGTTCGACTATTCGGCAACATTTGAAAAGGAAGAAATAAATGAAAACAAAAAAGAATAAAGAATTAATTATACAATAGGAGATAAAACATATGAAAATGAAATAAAGAATTTAATGAAAAATAATTATAATAACGAAATACTACCTTTCACAACTATGATTCAGGCAGAGATTAGGACTGAGTCCAAAGAACCTGTTTGGGTCAGACAATACCCCTATCCATACGTGGATCAGGATTTCGTAGTGAAGGAAATTCAAAAATTATAAAAAAATAACATAATTAAAGAAAGTAAAAGTTCATACAACTCTCCGATCTGGACAGTATCGAAAAAAGGAATTGATGAAAATGGAAAGCCAAAGAAAAGGATGGTAATAGATTTCCAGAAGTTAAATAAACAAACTATAGCAGATAGGTACCCCATACCAGATATTACAATGACGCTACAAAATTTAGGGAAAGCACGCTATTTTACGACATTAGATTTGGAGTCAGGATTTCACCAGATAATGATCAAACCTGAAGATAGCCAAATATGAATTCTTAAGACTACCGTTTGAATTAAAGAATGCGATGCGTTGATGATATTTTGAGACAGTATATATGGAAGTGTGCATATGTCTATATTGACGACGTCTTGATCTACTCTGCAGACCCAGAGCAGCATATCAAAGATGTTACAAATATAGTTCAAACACTACACTCCGCAAACATGAAAATCTCAGAAGAAAAGTCTAATTTTTTTCAAACAAAGACAGAATTTTTAGGACATATAATTAATAACGAAGAATCACTGTATACCCATCGAAAATTGAAGCGATAGATAGATACAAGACCCCGGAAAATTTAAAAGAATTACGTTAATTTTTGGGATTAGCCTCATATTATAGGAAGTTTGTTAAGAATTTGCACATATATGCAAACCTTTAACTATTTATCTAAAAGGAGAAAATGGTAGCGTATCCAAAAATAAAAGTACGAATATAAAAATTAAACTAGATAAAGAAGCATTAAAAGCTATAGAAGAAATTAAAAGAAAAAATTGAATAATATCAACCAGATTTTGAGAAAGGATTCGATCTTACAACAGATGCAAGTAATTACGCGATAGGAGCAGTTTTAAGTCAGGAAAAAAACCCCATATCATTTATATCACGAACTCTAACTACAACAGAACAGAATTACTCAACGAATGAAAAGGAAATGCTAGCAAATTTTAAGAAATTATCTTTATGGAATAGCAGACTTGACAATTTATACAGACCATCAGTCATTAATATTTTCTATTTCGGAAAAGAATCCAAATACAAAGTTAAAAAGATGGAATGTCGTCGCAGACGCACTTCCAAGACAAATATATATGTTATCCGACATGTCTATGCATTCAGCTGAATCATCAGCTTTACGGAATATAAAAATGATAAATAAACCATTTAATTTTTTTAGAACACAGATAGAACTAGTACAGTCAGACACAAATGAAAAAACAGCGATAACAATTTTTCCTCGACACGAACGCTACGAAATTAAATATAATACTAACGAATATCTAATAGAGACACTCAAACAAATTATGAAACCAAAAGTAGTGACAGCATTTCACTCAACATTAGAAACGTGGCATACGATAAAAGAGACTATAGCTAATATCTTTACAACATATTTTAAAGTATTTACTCAAATAAAATTAAAACACATAACATAGCAAATAGATAAAGAAAATATATTAGAGTATACACACAAGAGAGCACATCGCAACGCATTAAATAATTATAAAGAAATTCTAGAAACTTGTTATTGGCCTACATTGAAAAAAGACACAGAGACAGTAGTAAAAAATTGTGTAAACTGCACGGAGAATAAATATGAGAGGAAACCATTTAAACAATTATTAGGAAAAAGCCCAGTACCAAATACTCCAGGCACATCAGTACAAATGGACATATTTTATATAAATGGCAAAAGTTATCTCTCTTGTATAGATAGATTTACTAAATACGCATATTTTCGTAAATTAGGAAGTAAACTACATTTTCATGAAATAATAGAAGAAGTGTTATCACAAATTTTTCCGAACTGTACCGAACTCTGGACCGATGACGAAGGCATATTCGTCGGCATAGACACGACCGCACTATTAAATAAACTACAAATTAAACATGAAAAGACAGCAAATAATCATTCAACTTCCAACGCGCAAGTGGAAAGGTTACATTCAACGATATTAGAAATCGCGAGGACTTTAGCTAAGGACAGAACTACAACTACGGAAGAAGAAATATTCTCAGCTGTCAAGGAATATAATAGGACTATTCATTCGGTGATAAAGGAAAAACCAGTGGACTTATGTTTTAATCAAAAGGAAATTAACGAAAAAGTGAAAAACAATACAGAAAAAACCAAGAACGTTAGTTAGAATACCATAATAAAAAAGAAGCCAAAAAGATTTTAAACCAGGACAAATAATTTATGAGAAAAGTAGTAGAAGAGAAAAATATAACAAAAGATATATTAAACACATAGTAAAAGAAAATAGGTTGCTTACAACGAGAAATAAATTAATACACAAGGATAACATACGAAATGTACTACCCGATAATACAATAATATTAATAATTCTAGTGAACAACTCACTACAATACCAAATAACTAATGTGGAAAATAAAAAGTTTATATTAACTGAGATATATCCGTCATACATTTATAATAAATCAGATTACTTATATCACATGATAAACTTAACAAAAATTTGAGAACATTATGACACACTGTCAACATCATCTAAAAACTCTCCGGAATTACATAGGGACACAGCCTTAGTGAACAGAATAGAAGTGTTAAAAAATCAATTAATAATTAGAAGAAAGAAAAGGAGCATAAATTTCTTAGGATCAGCACTTAGTTTTATAACAGGCGTACCAGATCATGACGATATGATAAAAATAAAAAAATAAATTAATGATATAGTAGAAAATAATAATAAACAGAGGTTAATCAACACTCACTTCGAAAAACTGTTGGAATCCTTTAATTATAAAACAATTTATCAACAAGTAATGCTACAAGAAATACTCAAAGAACTTGAAGATTTAACTTTAACAATAAATTTTGCTAAAAATAACAACTTTTACTCTGCATCGTTAAACACGGAAGATATAGAAAAAATTATTAAATTAGAGAATTCAGACATTCCTGTAATAAATATAATAGAATATTCAGACATGCACACTTGTAGAATTAATAACACATTTATTATTATATATAAATACCCTATAATTAAACAAAAATTTGAAACATATGACATTACCCCAATAGCATATCGACATGGAAAGTTACAATTAGACAATAAAGTATCTAAATGTAAAAATGAAATAAAAAGAATTAACAAATGTAAAAATATTTTATCAAAATTTATATGTCAAGAAACTAAAACAGATACTTGTACAATACCAATGTTACTAAACCTCAAAGCACAATGCAATGTAAAAGAAGAATCAAATGAAGAAATAATTGAAATCAATGAAGGAAATATTTTAATAAATGGTAAAAATAAAATTAATAATGAAACTATCACAGGAACATACCTAGTGCAGTTTAAAGAAAATATAAAACTAAATACAATAATATAACATTTCACAATCAAAACGAGGAAATTAAAAAATATATCCTGTCACAGGAAGAAAATAATATTAAAATCCTAGATATATTAGAATCAAACTCAAAATATAAATTTAATAACATTGAAAAACTACATACCATACGAAGAACACCCAATACAAAACATATTTTTAACTATAATAATTATATGTATACTAGCTACAACAATATACTTAAGTTTCAAATTGTATTATGCCATATTGAAATGTGAAACTCTAAAACTTAAAGAAAATCAAAACAAATATTGAAGGCTCAAGGATTGGAACATCTCATAAAGAAAGATGCAATCACCAGCATATAAAAAGGTCAGGAGATCTTTTCAATAAAGAAGGGGGGAGTTAATACATGACCTACACTGAACCCAACTGATAACAGCTAGCATACATATACATCCGCATAGCAGCGATAAGCACGACATCACTCGATCACACAAGCAATGCATGATCAAACTAGACTTAACCAATCAGAATACGACACGCTACTTAAGTTATACTATTTTATCAACTAACCAAAGTACGACACGCTACTCTAGCCATAACTATAAAATAGCAGAGCGCATGCAGGACTTTTTCGAATTTCGAATATATCGATAAGCATAGCCGGTAGTAACATTGTAAAATATTAAATATTCAATAAAGAAACCCAGGAGGAATCCTGGTGAAATATATTTTTAAATAATATCCAAAGAATATTATTAATTCCTGCGATGGTTTAAAGAATCTCCAGATTCTTGGCCACCATCGCCCATTAACAATATAATTGCCCCAAAGCGATTGTTAAAAGGAGCTCACTCTTAGTACTAAATCCATTCATAGACACGAAAGGTGTACTTCGTGCGAATGGTCGGCTTGCCAATTCAAGCCGGACGTATAACGAACGTCATCCCATAGTTATACCAGAGAACTTAAATGATTCATTTAAGTTCTCTGGTTATACCAACTTTCCACCTTATAGCTTAACTATGTTCACGTGCTATCGCTAAACGCAGAACATCGCCTCATGCAACAAATAGTCCATCAAGAGTTTTATATTCCAAGACTCAAGCCCAAAAGAAAGAAATGCATTTTTATGTGCAAGATCTGCACTATGCATAAGTAGAAGATGCGAACGCAGATTATAATAATAGTAATAATAACCCAACGATTACCCTCCTCCCGCCCACCGACGCGAGGGGCGCAATCCGCATACGTGCGGAACTAGCCGAGTCAGAAAAGGCAAGAAAGCTTTTTAAGTGTTGAGATCTAAAACTGCTCAGCTACGGAAACAAAAATTTCAACAGCTAAGATTTATAGTTACAATTGTAAATTGTTACATTTTCATTCATTAAGAGAAAACAATAAAGTCTTTTTAATTTTTAAAACTGTTAAACTGCCTCGAAAAGCGAGTCAGGATATTAAATTTAATTTCAGACAGGAGAAAAGAACTGCAAACAGTTTCATTCAAGATTTTTGATAAGAATATTATGCCAAGCATTTCCCTACGACTAGAAAGTGTAGGTAGATTAATAAGGTTTAAACGACTATTGTATGGAGGTAGACTTAGCCAAGAATCCCATCGGAAATGCACTAAGGTGAAAAGTAAAAATAGTTTTTGAACACACTCTAACTTGTCAGAATGGATTTGGTAGTTAGGGTTCCATACAACAGAGCCATATTCCAATATAGGTCTAACCGAAGTTGTATAAAGTGTTTTAGTAATATACGGATCTCTAAATTCTTTAGACCAACGTTTAACAAATCTGAGGACAGCTTTTGCTTTCAAGACCATAGTGTCAATGTGAAGACAAAAATTAAGCTTAGGGTCCATATTTACTCCCAAATCAACATAGTTAAAAACTTGCTCCAGAATATGGTGTTTTATTACATAAGAAGAGGGGTGCACAGATCTACGGGAAAAGCACATCCTCTTACATTTATTCAGATTCAATGGCAAATCATTTCTATCACACCATGCAACCGTATTGTTTAAGTCTGTTTGCAACACACACCTTTCCTCAGTTGAAGTGTATGATTTAAAAAGCGTTACGTCGTCAGCGTATAATAAAATTTTTGAGAATTCAATTACTGAAGAGATATCGTTAATAAACAACAAGAACAGAATCGGGCCAAGATGACTACCTTGCGGAACACCTGAAGAAACATTAATTGTATCTGAAGGCGTATCCTCAAATATCACTCGTTGTGTTCTATTATAAAGATAGGAAGCTACCCATTGAAGAAATCTTGGCTGAAAGCCCAGCAGATCAAGTTTATGTATGAGAATCTAGAGGTTTACTTTATCGAAAGTTTTGCTAAAGTCTGTGTTTATAACATCCGTATGCTTACGTTGCCTAAAACCCAATTATACATAGTTTACAAATTCAAGCACGTCTGTTAGAGTCGATTTCTCTTCATGAAATCCATGCTGAGATGAGGAAATTAACGGAGAAATCGAAAAGGTTATGTCAGTGATGATAGCTTCAACAAGTTTAGGTATAACTGATAGTTTTGCGCAGCACTTCCTCCGGAACGCTGTAATTTCGCTCTGCCTTTCACTATTACAGGTATCGACTTTGCTGGGCATTTTCAAGGCATCTTAGTTAAGGTCTCCCACCCTCATGAAAGGCTTTTGTGGCTGTCTTTGTCTGTTTTACAATAAAATCAGTGCGCCTAGAGCTATGTACGAATCTGAACAAAAAAAAAAAAAAAATAAGTTACAAGATGCGCCGAGACCACGACCTGGCTGAAACTCTTCACAAAAAGATCCTAGATTATATGCAAAAGGGGTATATCAGACATTGAAAACCCCTTGATTCTGCCGTCAAAAAATATTGGTATTTGTCAATTTCTGCAGTAACCTATTCCAATAAACCAGGAAATTTTCGATTAAACGGGACGCAGCAGCTAAGGTAAATGAAGTGGCCCTAAACAGCATGTTGCTGAAAGGTCCAGACCTTACAACCCTTCTACACTCAGTGCTCTTTAACTTTCGACAAAAGTGATTTGCTATAACAGCCGATAAGCTGAAATGTTTCACCAAGTTCGTGTACGACAAGAAGATCAAAACCTCGTACGCTTTCTTTGGTAAGAACCAAACGCCAATGAGCCCACTACATCCGCAAAGATAATTGGAGCCACATGTTCACCAAGTTGCGCTCAGTACGTAAAAAATACGAATGCAAAAGATTTTAAAGAGGAATTCCCTTGTGTTTCAAAATGCATAGTCCAAAATCATTACAAAGACGATATGTTGTTAAGTGTGGCCACCGAAGAGGAAGCTATTAAATTAGCTCAAGACGTGCGTCATGTTCATGTACTTTAAGGCTTTCATTTAAGACATTTTTTGTCCAACTCGAGTCGGGTATTAGGTGCCCTAAACTAGGATCCGCTTGATGAGCTATCTCTTGATCTTGAACGTGAACTGTCTACTGAGCAGGTTTTAGGCATGTGGTGGATTAAGTCCCTTAACCATTTCGTATTTAGTGTGTCCGCTTAGTATAGAGATTTTAACATATTTCTCCGTCAACGACGGCCTACCAAGCGCGAGGTTTTGAGTTTGGTTATGACTATTTGCGATCTTTTCGGACTTATCAGTTATTCTGCAAGATATATAAAGAACTAGATGAGACTGAGATGTTCCAATCCCAGATGACCAATTTACGAAGTGGCTAAGATGGCTGAAATTAATTTCGAAAATAGAGAGCCGAAGAATTCCAAGACGCTATATGTGAACTCTGTTTGCCGGAGTTCCACAAATAGCGTTACATACTGGCTAGATGAGTTACCCCTCCCCCCTCCATACACGCCACTGGGCGCCAACACACGACATCAACACAATCCATAAGAAGACTGCACCCACTAACACACACCACCCCTGCAGACATCACACCACTCAGACCACTCACACATACACATCACATCACACCACAACTCTACACAACCCAACACTCAAAAGGGACTAACACAGGACCAGAGTCCTCTCTTTTTCGTTCGCAACTCGAGCCGTTCCGACGTACGCCGACCGTAGTAACTTGTCGCCCGAGTATCCAGATATACATTGCAATTTTGTGATCTATATGTTTTTTTTACATTTGTTTTAATGAACATAGCGGATACCGCCATACAACCTACATTAGATTTCGAACCTATTTTTGTTTTTTGTGCTTGCACCAAATGCATTTAAAACGGTGAGTGCAAACGAGTGTAATATTCATGGTCCTTCGAACCATAGTGAGCGGCACTATGGAGTGAAAAAAAATCTATAAAACGAAAAAAGAAAAGTGCTGTGAAGTGTCTAACATTTAATATAGACACACAAACGGAAAAAAAGAAACAAAGATATAAGTGCTGTGCAGTGGAATAACACATATATATACATACAAAAAACAAAAAAAAAAAAGAAGAAAAAAAATATATATATATGATACACATATATTCAAGTAACTGAAAAGAGTGGAGTGGATTAACATACATATACACATAGAAAACTTAAAAAAAAAGTTATTTTCAACGGAACGGAAAACACAAAAAGGCACACGCACAAGCACATATATAATATTGTCCCCAAAACCTCTTGGCGGACCCCAAAGTGAGTCGTATCGATTCCTCTTAGTATTGTATATTTTCTAATATATGTATGTTAAAATTTATGCTGTTGCGGTTTATTTACAATATTACATAAATCCGTCTTAATAAAAGCAATATAAAAAAGGACTGTTTCAATATTTCGGTTTATTTTCTGGTAAAAACCGAAATACCGCTAAAAGATAAAACAGCTTAGTAAAAAATATATATTCAAATATATAACCAACTCTTGATTGCCTAATTGCTTACCGTTGTGTTTAAACACACTAAAATATCTCTACAACAAAATAATTCAAGTATTTCCTTGCACCTATTTCCAGCAATACTCCTTATACTTTATCAAGTATAAGCAGGATTGCGTAACATAAGCAAAGGCAAATCAAAAGCAAAGAAAACAAGTAAGGGAGGGCTAAGTTCGGATGTAACCGAACATTTTATACTCCCGCAAAGTCAAATAGTATACTCGTTTGAGATTTCTTTGTGGATTGACTGATATTTTCGGTAGAAGGTCAACTATAGGGCACTTTTGGTTCGATTTAGATAATTTTTGGCCACAAGGTGGCATACTTTAATCGCATTATTCACGCAAAGTTTTATCCCGATACAGTCATTGTTGCCTGATTTGCATAGCGGAAAGTGAAAGAATCAGATGGAATTTAAAATGGTGTTATATGGGAAGTAGCCGTGGTTGTAGTCCGGTTTCGCCCATTTTCGCACTATGACATAGAAACATAAAAAGAACGTTATGCACCGAATTTGGTTGAAATCGGTTAAGCAGATCTCAAGATATGGGGTTTCACCTAAAAGTGGGCTGTGCCACGCCCACTGTCTAATTTTGAACGCGGTTCCTATAAAGTCATCTCATACCATCCCAGAGATAAAATTTAATGTCTCTGGCGTGTTTAGTGCTTGATTTATCGCGCTTTTAGTAGTTTTTAACAGTACCGTTATATGGGGAGTGGGCGGAGTTGCCACCCGATTTCAACTATTTTCACACCGTCAATAGAAGTGCTGAAAACATTTGATTCTAGTGAATTTTGTTATTATAGCATAAGCGTAGATATGCACATTAAACCTATTAGAGGCGGGACCACGCCCACTTTTTAAAAAAAAGTTTTAACTGCAGTCTTGTATCTTATTGCGGAGCTTAGTTATGGCAAGTTATTTTTTTTTGATTAATAGCGTTTTGTGGGCGTGGCAGTGGTCCGATTACGCCCATCTGCAATACCAACCGTCTCACGGTACCAAGAAACATGTCTACCAAGTTTCATAAAGATATCTCAATTTTTACTCAAGTTAGAGCTTGCACGGGCGGACGGACGAACAGACAGTCACCCGGATTTCAACTCGTCTCTTCATCCTGATCATTTATATATATATAACCCTATATCTAATTCGATTAGTTTTAGGTGATACAAACAACCGTTAGGTGAACAAAACTATTATACTCTGTAGCAACAGGTTGCGAGAGTATAAAAAGAGTGAAAACTTACAAGATAAATTTAAACATACTTGTCCATACATAAAGGCCAATCCAATTTATGATACATACATATACATATTATATTTAACATATATAAGTATATACATACTATATTAGGAGAAAACCACCGTTTGCAGTATTAATATAATATATGTATGAAAACATTCAAACATACATATATTACTCATAATTGCTATACATACATATATACATACATTTATTCCGCCCAAATATTATATATATATTACGTGATATACATACATACAAGTATATACATAAATTTTACGAGAATACCTGCGGTCAATTATTCTCCTTTTCGCGGTCTTTTTGCACTTCGTACATATATACACTAGCATTTATACATACATACCGGCGCAGGTATACAATCATACATACGTACGCTTCAAAAATCACATTGGCACATATTCGCAATACCTCTTGTTCTTTGACCAACAAAAACAAGCAGGATTGCGCAAAACATACGAGCTCTCAATCAACGACAAGTACATATGTATCAGCTGATCCGCTTATAGGTATACCCTATAGGAATTACGGACACATAATACATACAAATGAAATTAAAAATAAAACAAAACTTTGCGTTTGTTAATAATCGATTAAATAATACTAAATAATAAAAAAAATATTTTAATATAAAAGCTCTAAAACACAAATTAAATTACGCGTAATTTATTCATTTAATTGGAAATAAAAACTCTTATTAACTTAAAAGAGTTATTTCTGGGTTAAACATTCGAGTATACACGGAAATTAAAATGGTCTTGTTTTTTTTAAATTTTATTCGAAACTCTTATTTACGTCAAAGAATCTTCTCTCAAACAGATACAATTACATACGTACCATAATATTTGTAAAATTTCATCAGTTTATACTGAGTAACTTTTTATTTAGTTCAACACATCTTTTAAATGACTAACAACTCAGTTGCTAAAAGTTCCAAAAATGATTTCTGACGAAAAAAGTCCATGTACACCTGCAGAAGCTACACGCTTAATTTCATACTCTAGTCCTTCCGGGACATGTTTACAGCCGTTTACATAAACCACCCAAAACTATCAAATGCACAAAAATTGTATCACCTCCGATACAAAACAAAAGGTCAAGCAGGCGTCATAGTCTAACAGTTCGCACTAAATGACGATAATTTCAACTTGGTTTGGGAAGCTCTTAAATCAAGATACGAAAACGAAAGAATATTGGTCGATAAACAAATACCGACATAAATGAACTCGCCAAAAATTCTAAAGGAAACAAGTAAGGAATTTGTAAAACTTCAATCCACTGTTTCAAATTGTTTGTCGGTTTTATCGACACAAAATATTCCCACAGACAGCTGGGACCCCATACTGGTAAACATATGCACCGCCGCATTACCAGTAAAATCTTTATTTTTATGGGAGCAATCGCTCTCATCATGAAGAAAGTGCCCAACGTGGCAACAAATGAAAGATTTCTTAACTACCCAGTATGAAATCACAGAAAGTGTAGACAATAAAAATAGTCAGAACGAAGAGCGTTCAACACGACTTAAATAGAAGCTTCAATAGACCCCAAGCCAGCAGCAACAACATGCAGTGGTACAACCAGACAAAAAACAACTAAAGTAAGAGTTGTCTTTAATGCATCAAGATCCACCAGCTCGGGATATTCCCTAAATGATATCCTATTTACGGGACGCGACGTTAAACTAAAAACAGTTACCTTTGGCGTCAACTGTGCTCCATGTCTAGCCATTCGAACACTGCACGAATTGGCAGAAAACATCAAGTCATAATTTCCTCTGGCAACCCAGATTTAACACACAAACGTATGTAGACGATATCTGGTCTGGAAGTCACAGTCTTCCACAAGCATACGAGTCACTACCACAAGTGGTAAAAGCCCTCAAAACCGCATGGTTTCCATTGAAAAAGATAACGGCGAACCACCCTAATATTTTGAAAAATATACCACATGAAAATTTGTTAGATACTAATTTTCTAAAATTCGAAAAGGAAAGTACAACTAAAACTCTGGGGATTCAATGGAATGCGATATCTGACCAGTTTTCATACATTAAAGAGTCAATATCCGCATTATCCGCCATAACGAAGCGACAAATTCTATCCTCTGTGGCAAAACTTTTCGACCCCCAGTTCGCAAACAATCTACATTCTACAACATTGCCGAGAGCAATCTACGGACATTGCCGAGACAAATCCCACGATGGGTAAACTATTTCCCCGAACACAAAGTCGAATTACACGGCTTCTGTGATGCCTCTGAGAAGGCATACTGTGCCACTATCTATGTGCGCACACAAAGCGATACCGCGACCACAAGCCACTTATTAGTCTACCTTGACTTGAGCTCTGTGGCGCGCTACTACTTGCAAAATTAGCTTCCATGGTGCAGACCCATTTAAACATGAAGAAATATAGATTGTATCTCTGGACCGATTCTGAAATTGTTCTAGCCTGGTTTGAAAAACTACCACATGCATGTTAAAGTTCATAGAGCGACTTCAAATTAAAGTTAAAGAACACACCACATCAACACAATCCACAAGAAGACTCCACCCACTAACACACACAAACACACACCATCTCTGCAGATATCGCACCACTCAGACCAACGGCAAAGACACAAGGTGAAGACGCCGCCAACTTGGTATCCGCAGTGCGGAAAGAACTGGTCGCAACATGCGACGCAACTATGCGTAGGACAACACACCGGAATAAACGAAGGCCAATTGGTGGAACGAGAAAATAGCCACGCTTAGGAAACTTTGTCACTCAGCCAGACGTCGCCTACAGCGTAACCAGAATGGCACAAACGATATTGAGTTCAGGGAAACGTTTAAAAGGCATAAAAAGCTCCTGAAGTCAGCGATTACCCGCAGCAAAATAAATAGTTTTGAAAAGCTTTGTAATGAAGCGAACATAGACCCATGGGGAACTGCGTACAAAATTTGCATGTCCAAATTTAAAAATAAGTCCCAGCAGCCTAATAGCGCATCTTTTATGAGAAGAGTAGTCGGGTCACTATTTCCGACACACCACCCTATCTCCTACGCTAAGCTACGAAACGATGATGCAGAGCCACCATTGTTGGTCACTGAAGATAAAATATTGACCATAGCTAAAAGAATAAAAACCAACAAAGCGCCTGGAATAGATGGCATTCCCAACAGAGCCCTAAGGGAAGCCATGACCATAAATCCCAGTTTGTTTGTTAAAATGTACAATGCGTGTATAACAGAAGAGGTGTTCCCCGACCCCTGGAAGATACAACGTTTGGTACTGCTCCCAAAGCCAAAAAAGCCACCGGATGAACCTTCATCTTATCGACCATTGTGCATGCTCGACACGATTGGTAAAGTGTACGAAAGCATTGTAAGAAACCGCTTGGAGCTAGTAATCCAAAAAGCCGGCGGATTATCAGAAAGACAATACGGCTTTACAAAAAAGAGGTCCACTATTGACGCACTAAGAGAAGTCGTTGATACCGCGAAATATGCAGTAAGTGGCAAAAGATGGAAAGGTGGCACAAAAAAGTATTGCGCGCTAATTACTCTGGATGTTAAGAATGCGTTCAACTCCGCAAAGTGGGCAAATATAATCAAAGCTCTATACGACATACGCGCTCCCCAATATCTCGTAAACATTAAAACGAGCTATTTTAAAAATCGCATTTTGCTATTCGACACCGACGAGGGCACTCAGAGCTACACTATCTCGGGTGGAGTACCGCAAGGTTCGGTCTTAGGCCCCCTACTATGGAACTTGATGTACGACGAGGTACTAAGAATACATCAACCAAAAAACGTGAAAAAATAGCGTATGCGGATGATCTCATAGTGGTAGCAGTGGCTAAACATTTAGACGATCTCAGGATCAAATGCAACGATTGCATAAATGGTCTGCGCCAATGGTTTGCCACCATGAGCTTAGAGCTGGCCGAGCAGAAAACGGAAGTTTTGCTCATAAGCACAAGGAAGGTGGAAGAAAGACTGTCACTCACCATAGGGGAGAGCGAGATTACTTCACAGCCGCAGATGAAGTATCTGGGAGTAATACTTGACTCCAAATTAAAATTTAAAGAACACCTGGCGCATACTTCCGGTAAAGCGAATAAAATCTATAATGCTCTATCGAGAATGATGGCCAATAGAGGATGCGTGCGCTCCAGCCAGCGGTTTTTAATAGCTAAAGCAATGAGTTCGGTGAGATTATATGCAGCACCAATATGGATACAAGCGCTAGACATAAAATCATATGCTAGACAAATAAACGCAGTGCATAGGCTTTCTGCAATTCGAATAATAAGTGCAGCATGCCGCCTATTGACATCCAGGGGGGCGAATTCGCGCGACTGCACCAGCGCTCAGTAGCGTCTTCAGGAGTAAAAAAAGAAGAGAGAACCAAGAGCCTAACAATGTGGCAGCAACGGTGGCAAACCTCATCTAAAGGACGATGGACCCACAGACTAATTCCGGACATTCATTCATGGATAGACAGACGACACGGGGACCTAAATTTCCACCTTACCCAAATACTGAGTGGGCATGGATGCTTTAGAAAGTATTTAGTCCAATTTCATCATGATGTTAGTCCGTTTTGTCCGACGTGTACAGAGTGCATAGAAGACTCTGAACACGTATTTTTTCAGTGCCCCCGTTTTTTAAATATTAGGGAAAAGTTAAAATCTACACTCGGTAGTCTAACGGGGGAAACCTGGACAGCACATATGTGTCAGTCCTCTGATAAATGGAGAGCTGTCAGCGAAGCGTCAGCTTTAATTATGACAAAACTGAGATACTTACAACAGGTTAGGAGTCAGTCAGTCCGTACGGTAGAGGAGACTTAAATGTCCTTTTCTCCCCCATGAAGTAATACTTAATCCGGTGGTTTCGTGGGAGAGATATGAGATGGGAGTAGGTTAGGTTTAGCGGATTAAAGTTCCGCACTTCGGCTTTCGATGCTTCCCCCTACCATAAAAAAAAAAGACCAACTCTACACAACCCAACACTCAAAAGGGACTAGCACAGAACCAAATGCCTCTTTATTTCGTTCGCAACTCGAGCCGTTGAGGCGTACGCCGACCGTAGTAGCTTTTTGCCCGTGTATCCAGATATTCATTGGGATTTTGTGATCTATATTTTTTTTTTACATTTGTTTTAATAAACATAGCGGATACCGCCGGACAACCTAATATTCACATGCAGCTCTTCTAGGCGCTAGCCTCGCCAAACATATTATCGAATCGCATTCTGTACACCTTGATAAATGCGTTTATTGGTCAGATTCACGAAAGGTATTAGCGCTGCTACGATCCGATCACCGCCGCTACAAACAGTTCGTAGCCTTCCGAGTTAGTGAAATAAAAGAGATGACTGACGTCAAAGAATGGCACGGGGTTCCAACTAAGGAAAACGTTGCTGTTGAAGCTACGAAGTGGAATGGTGATCCAGACTTTTCAAACTACAGTCGATGGTTTAGAGGACCTTCATTCTTGTACCTTTCGCCTGACCAGTGGCTTTGGTCTGACGAATTGTAATGCATTGCAACTGAAGAACTATGTCCACAGTTTACTGGTTTTTATCACCCCATCTAAGAAAAGCTTCAGGTAGTACCAGAACCATTACGATTTTCAACATGGAACCGTCTACTTGGTGCAACTGCTAGGACAATATATTGTGTTCGGATCTGACTAAGCGTTATTCGAGATAATCAACTTGCTGGTGTTGGCCCAACTATTGAAGATTTTCGTAAAGCGGAACCTCATCTGTAAGAAACGGCTCAACACGACAACTTCGGAGACTCAATAGCATGTTTAGAATCCGGAAATCTAGATGACAAATCCAGCAATATTTTTCAAGCTATCCCCTTATCTAGATGACTACGGCGTTTTGAGAATAAATGGTCGAATTGAGATATCAGCGCGACCAGATCAAGTATAATTACCACCAAATCACCAAGTTACGTACCTAATCATAAAAAACTTCCATGTAAAGTATCATCATGGCAATTTGGAAACAGTGGTCAACGAAATAATTCAATACTATTGTTTTTATAAAACTACGCATAGTGGCTAATAAGATTCGACGCATAATTTTATTATAAGAACAGAACATCTAAACCTCAACCACCAATGAAGGCCTCTCTGCAACCATCCCGTACTTCAGCATGTAGTCGACCATTTTCCTACATAGGCGTTGACTACTTTGGTCCACTTCTGGTCACAGAAGTACCGAGAAGATATACGGAGTTTTGTTTACCTGCTTAACAACCAGAGCGGTGCATCTTGAAATCGCATACTCGCTTTCAACAGACTCCTGCATTCTAGCTGTACGTTATTTTATCGCTCGCCGAGGCAGTCCGTTAGAAATATGGAGCGATAACGGTAAAAGCTTTAAAGGTGCTGAGAAAGAGTTGAAGTAAGCATTTGAACTATTTGATAAAAATCATATAACAAGAACTTTTACTTCTGCTACACCAACTGGCGTTTTATACCACCCGCGTAGCCACATATGGGTGGAGCGTAGGTAGCTCCAGCGGAGTTAAGCCAATCGCAGAACCAGTTGCTGAGAATATTTTATTGCGCTGTAACTGGCAAACATCGCAACAACTAGCAAACGCATTCTGGAGACGTTAGATATTGGAATGGCTTACAGATGCAAAGGCCATCGAAGTCGGTGATATCGCCTCATAGTTGATCTTAGTAACCCTTAAAACTGCTGGCCTAAAGGCAAAGTAATCCAAGTACGAAAGAGTAATGATGGAAAAGTCCATAGCGCTATTCTGAAGACAACCTGTGGCATCTTTGAGAGACTTGCCGCCAAAATAGCCATTCTAGATGTGATTAATTCGGTACACCCTGATCAACAGGATATACCGGAGCGGAGTGTTACGAACGATATGGCTGAATGTTTGACGTAATCCTCGTAAGTCCTACCTGCTTACGTATGAACTGACGTGGCGCACTCTGATTGGACCAATAAGCGAAAAGAGAGCAATTAGTAAAATTAGCACAGTAGAGTTCAGAGTACATTTTTAAATTAATAATATCTCCTTAAGAAGCAAAAATTCAAAAAATTGCAACAATTCAAGAAATGGAAAAATATTCTTGAATATTTTTTAACAACCTCTTTTGACTAGCCGATCGAAGCTGTGGCATCGGCCTCACCTCTTATTACTCTCCTTTTTTTGATACTATTTTCTGCTATTCTCACATTTTTATTTAATATTGGTCCTCATATTAGTATCTGGGGGCTAGATAATTTATGGCCCCATTTCGATCATTGTATTATATGGGGAGTAGGTGTGGAGTAGTCAGAATTCTCCCGTTTTCACTCAGTAATATATAAATTTGGTGCGATATTATCTCGGGCGATATTTACTGAAATATCGTTCTTTTGTATTTATTGAACGTTATAAAGGGATTGGACGTGGTTATCATCAGAGGGTATTAAAACCCTGCCCAAAATCTAAGATTATAATTTAAATTTAGAAGAATTCACTAAGTGACATCAATATTTTCACTTAATAAACTTTTACTTTAATTAGGTAATGGATGCATTAGTAGGAATGTTGCGGAAATATCTACAATTAGGTAAGGATTTCACATGTTCCAGCTGCACATAACCTCAGTTATTAATATATACAGTCGCAGTTCAGAATCTTTTACGCCATGGTTTTCCAGTAGTTTAATAAGAACAAGAACAATTAAGAACAGTGTAAAATAAAAAATTAAACCTTCATTTTAATTAGTACTCCTGATGAGATGATTGATTGATGAGAACTACATTTCACGACGTGGCCACGGCGAAATTTTCTTGTCTGCTAATAACGTTTTGGTGGCTGCAAACATTTGAACATTTTGAAAACGGCAACGACATATCAAAGAGCTGATTCACACAATTTCGTTGTTGCTGTACTAAAACCTTTCACTAAGAAGCTCCTCATTTGTCGAAACGGCTGATATTGGACCACTATAGCATATAGCTGCCATACAAACTGAACTACAGGAATCAATTACTTGTATGGGCAACTTTTTATTTGACGAGGTATCTTCACAAAATTTAGCACGAGTTATTTTCTAAGGCAACAATGTAATCTCCGAAGAAATTGTGTAAATCGGATCACTATAACAAAAAGCTGCCATACAAACTGAACGATCGCAATCAAGTGCTTGTATGGAAAACTGTTTCATTTGACGAGGTATCTTCACGAAATTTGACATGAATTAGTATTTAAGGCAACAATGTATGCTCCGCAGAAATTGTTCAGATTAGATCAGGGTATTACAGCTTCGGTGCAACCGAAGTTAACGTTTCTTCTTGTTTTTATTTTATTTTGAGTTTTGGGACTAAAAAATGTTACAATCTAAATATATAAAAATAACGGGTCACGTTATTATCTGGGGTAAACTCTTAAACTATTGAGCCAATTTTAATAAAATTCAGCACATTATGTCCCCTTTAATCAAACTTAAAAGATATATTATATTATGTTAAAAGCCAAACAATTCATACATAAACAAAATAAATTAAAAATAAATATTTCTAAACATACCCATGTGCTAAAAGTTCCAAAAAATTTATTTAAATACAATTTTATGTAATTTCGAGTACCATCCCTAGTTAGTTTTTAACTATACCTATATAATATAATATAATATAATAAAAGTTAATGCATAGCCACAGCCACACGTAGCCGCAACTACATAGTAGTTGTTTGTAGAAAACTACAGGGTTATGTTAATTTAATGAATCTCCCGCCAACTAGGTGGTAAAGTTTAGCAAATTTTATATCAAGCTCACTTTTTTTTTGATATGCTCTTTCCAGCGAAGCTTAGTATCTAAGGTGATACCTAGGTACTTAGCACTGTTATGATGTGGTACGATATGCCGATTTTTTCAATGTAAAGTTGACGTGAACTGATTTGGAGTCGTTTAATTTGATGCGCCGCTTAGATGCCCACTTGTTAATTGCATTGACTGCTGTCTGCACTCGTCGAGTAGATACTGAAGTTGATTCTCCAGCTGCTAACAATGATGTGTCATCCGCAAATGTCGCTGTTACATAACTTGGGTCAGCAGGGACGCTTCAATCGATTGCAAGCTAGAGTATGCGTCCTCTTGTTTAATGAGGAAGTATCTATTTTTTAAGAAGGAAGCAATTATTTTGCAATATTGTTTGGGTAACATGCATTTTAATTTGGGCAGCAGACCCGAATGCCAAACTTTGTCAAAAGATTGAGACTTGTGTGCTGCTGATGTGTGGACCCAAACAACTATTTTCACAGTTTATCTCACATCTATCGTTGGGCGTAAATATGGTTCTCAAATGATTTACAAATACGGCAGCTTTATTTTCATTTGTTTTGGCCCAAGTTTCGTTTAGTTTTATTGGTGCGACATGTTCTATTTGTTTATTCATATTTCCTATTTCTTGCAGCTTTCCAGAGAGAATACTCAATGGATTTACCTGCTGTAAGCTTAGCTAGATAAGTTCTAAATGAATAATTTTTAAACTGTTTAATTTGTGTCCTTAATTGCCCTACACATTTATTCAGCTCAGTTTTGTGAGCAGAGGAACTAGTGTGCTGCTATCTCCGTCGAAGTTTGCGCTTTTTATGGATACTTTCTAAAATATATTTTGGGTATTTGTTTCCACTTATAAATATATATACTAAGTATTCAACTTCACGGAAGTCAATACCTGTCGATATGTGTTTTAGCTTTAAGTCAACTTTATTCAGTATACTCTTAAATTTATACCAATTAGTATGTTTATTACATAACGTAGGAGTGTCGGCCGAAATTATACAGGGTTAGTAAGACTGGTTAATGGTCAGAGATTAGGTCTAAGATATTTTTTTTTTTAATTTTCGGTAGTTTATTGACTATAAAGAAGTCAAGAAGGTCGGGTAGTTTCCTACTATCTGTAGGTAATAAGTGGGTCTACCTGTAGAAACAATATTGCATCCAACTGCTTGTATTGCTTTGAGAAGTTCTCGGCCATTGGTTGTAGTTAAACGAGATCCCCAATGAGTGTGCTTTGGGTTAAAGCATGTACTTTCGTCATATTTATACCCTGACCAGGGTTGATTTAGCCATGTCCGTCTGTCTGTCTACATATATACAAACTAGCCCTTCAGTGTTTAAGCTATTGATCTGAAATTTTACACCTGTCCTGAACAATCGAAATCAAGTGCTTCTATGGATATGCATATAGCTGAAACTTTTTTATTTGACGAGGTATATTCACGAAATTTGGCATGAGGTATTTTCCAAGGTAACTTTCGAAGAAATTATTCAGATCGGATGGAGGATGACTATTGCATATAGCTGCCATACAAACAGAACGATCGGAATCAAGTCCTTGTATGGAAAACTCTTTCATTTTACGAGGTATCTTTACGAAATTTGACATGTATTATTATTTAAGACATTAATCTGATGACTATAGCATATAGCTGCATTATTAACTGAACGATCGGAGTAAAGTGCTTGCATGGAAATCTTTTTTATTTGAAGAGGTATCTTCACGAAATTTGGAACGAGTTATTGCTTAAGGCAACAAATTATTCTCCGCAGAAATTGTTCAGATCAGATCCCTATTGGATATAGCTGCCATACAAACTGAACAATCGGAATCAATTGCTTGTATGGGAAACTCTTTCATTTGACGAGGTATCTTCACGAAATTTGGCACGGATTATTATTTAAAGCATTAATCTATATATTGGATGACTATAGCATATAGCTGCATTATTAACTGAACGATCGGAGTAAAGTGCTTGCATGGAAATCTTTTTTATTTGAAGAGGTATCTTCACGAAATTTGGAACGAGTTATTGCTTAAGGTAACAAATTATTCTCCGCAGAAATTGTTCAGATCAGATCACTATATCATATAGCTGCCATACAAATTGAACGATCGGTATCAAGTTTTTTTAAGGAGTCTTCGTATTTGTGAAGGGTATTATAGCATCGGTGCAACCGAAATTAACGTTTTTTCTTTATTTTTAAAAAGTTCAAATACGTATCTGTTTTAATAGTATGTCTAGACGGACTATACGGAGCAGTAAGAAATAATGGGTGTTCTTCCGTCTTCATCAGTGTTCAATATTGCTCTTGATTAATATCGCGCTCCGTGCTGAGTGTGGAGTGATATAATTCATGGTTCGTAAAATGCGTTTCGGACAACATAAATACAAGTATATCAATATTTCTGTAGTGCGGAACAACATCTAATTAATTTTTACTTATATTACTTTACTTTGGAAAGACTATTAGCCTTCCATAGCATTATTCTCAAAGAGTTATTGTTCATTAATAAGTTGTATATGTGATTTATGGACTTAAATAGTTTCACTTGCTCATTAAGTTTATTCAAAATTCGGGATAACGGACTACTTTTTCTAATTGAATTTGTATGATTTTGTGTAGCCATTTGCGCAAATGAAACTTTAGAAACGGAAGGCAGGGAATTTACTTCACCTGTGTTCACAACGGGCTTGTTCGTCAGAGTATTGGCATTCTCCTCAATTGAGTTACCATTCTTTTTATATCTAAGTTTTTGCAGTTCTTTTGCAACGACACAACAGTCACAACATTTAGCAGGATATTTTTCAGCTTTGCTGCATTCAGTTGAAGGATGTTGCCTCCACATTTCACACACCTCGGTGGTTTACCGCAGAAGTTTTTTGTATGTCCAAAAGCTTGACAGTTTTAACACTGTGGAATTAATTTAGATGCTTTAATAGGCTCAACTTTGACAACGGTACTAAGAATGGTTTTGATCTGGTGGATTTTCCTAATGTCTTCGGTAGCATCCAATACTACTAAAAACATATCTGGCGGTTCCTTAGTCTTCCATTTAAGTTTAATATTTGTATTTAAGGCATTAAAGCCTTGAGCTTTTTTAATACACATGAGTGGTGTAGATCTTTTATGATTACCTATATTTGCCTATTATGTTTACTCTCGTTACTAAATTATGGTATATTTTCATTTGACATGAATTTTGTTATTGTGCGATAATTATTTGCAGATCTTTTATGATTACCTGTATTTGCCTATTATGTTTACTCTCGTTACTAAATAAAGGTATATTTTCATTTGACATGAATTTTGTTATTGTGCGATAATTATTTGCATCGAAGAAATTAAGTATGTAGGTGACGTAACTCAAAAGTTTGATTAAAAAGTGATTAAATCTTCTACATCGTTTTTTATAATAGGTGGGTTTTAATATCATTATTGGCCGGTTGTTCTCTATTTTTATTTTTCAATGGGCTATCATTAGTTGGGGAAGTATCAGCTTTGCGATTTTTTTTAAAAGCTCTTCTTTTTGAGTATCCACTCAGTTTCTTCACCCAATTCATCTTCATATTTTTCATATATTTGATCAACATTTATACAAGAAGGTTTCGCTTCAATAATCACATGCTTGCTTTTATTAGTTTTTGTTCTTGGTTTCCTTTTTTTAACGCTATGTTATCTCTATGTAGCTGATAACAAATCGCTTCCAAAGTTTTAAGCCTTTCGTTAATAAGTAAGTTAGTTTTTTCTAGTTCTATTATTTTATTTACTCTAAATGAGCTGAAACTGTTTTTCGGCGTCACCTAATGAAGAGCTTCGGCCTTTAAATTTTTATTTTCTAGTGTTTTCTATACTAAGGTATTAGCAACAATCGTTTGGTCGACAATGCAGTTTGAAGTAAGAGTTTTTATTTTGTTTTTATTTCACCAATGTGGCAGTGCTGATCACAGTTGGCAATTGTTAAAACGGAACAGCTGATTGAATATATGTATAAATTTATGTATATTATAAGAAAGTATAAGTCTACAAGTAACCTAAGAATCAGCTATTTTCCTATGTGTGTAAAACATCCGTGATCACCTGATCGAAACTGCATTTTTTTGACACAGATATGTAAATAAAAGGATGTATTGTAGTTCAGCAACTTGTTTGTGAACATGTATTTGTAATGGAGAATATAAATGAAAAAATTCAAGAACATTTTCGAAACGAAAGATTATTATATAGTTATTGCTTTTCCTCACCACCTCTGACGTGTTCGGTTCCCCAGGAGACCTATATTCACCCATAAAATATATACTGTTCTAAAACAATCTACTTTTCAGATATATACATAAAATCAGGTACATAAATCTGGTTCATGAATATTAATTACAATAACAATATAACATTAACAATATAAGTTGGAATATTCAACTTGATTTGAACAAAAACGAAAATAAATATAAACAAGGAAGGAAGGGCTTAGTTCGGATGTAACCGAACATTTTATACTCTCGCAAAGTCAATTGGTATACTCGTTTGAGATTTCTTTGTGCATTGGCTGATATTTTCGGTAAAAGGTCAACTATAGGCACTGGGGTCCACATATTTAGTACTTAGGGGCTTGAAGAGTTGTGGTTCGATTTAGACAATTTTTGGTCACAAGGTGGCATACATTAAACGTATTATTCACGCAAAGTTTTACCCCGATATAATCATTGTTGCTTGATATGCATAGTGGAAAGTGAAAGAAACAGATGGAATTGAAAATGGAAAATCCGATTTCGCCCATTTTCGCACTATAACATAGAAATATGAAAATAACGTTCTGCACCGAATTTGGTTGAAATCGGTAAAGCAGATCCCAAGATATGGGTTTTCACCTAAAAGCGGGCTGTGCCACGCCCACTGTCTAATTTTGAATGCGGTTCCTATAAAGTCATCTCATACTATCCCAGAGATAAAATTTAATGTCTCTGGCGTGTTTAGTGCTTGATTTATCGCGCTTTTAGTAGTTTTTAACAGTACCGTTATATGGGGAGTGGGCGGAGTTGCCACCCGATTTCAACTATTTTCACACCGTCAATAGAAGTGCTGAAAACATTTGCTTCCAGTGAATTTTGTTATTATAGCATTAGCGGTTTAGGAGATATACACTGCAGATGCCATATATTAACTGCAGATGCCACTCCTTAATGTGATCCTGTGTACGAAATAACAGCCTTGTATCTTATTGCGGAGCTTAGTTATGGCAATTTATTTGTTTTTGATTAATGGCGTTTTGTGGGCGTGGCAGTGGTCCGATTACGCCCATCTCACAGTACCAAGAAACATGTCTACCAAGTTTCATAAAGATATCTTAATTTTTACTCAAGTTACAGCTTGCACGAACGGACAGACGGACAGACGGACGGACGGACAGACAGTCACTCGGATTTCAACTCGTCTCTTCATCCTGATCATTTATATATACATAACCCTATATCTAACTCGATTAGTTTTAGGTGATACAAACAACAGTTAGGTGAACAAAACTATTATACTCTGTAGCCACAGGTTGCGAGAGTATAAAAATGAGGTAGAATTCAGAAACAATAACAATACTCAAAACAATCTACTAAGTAATAAATAATATTTACAAAATATTCTAAATCTCCGTTACACAATAATATTTATATTTGAAAAAATTGGAAAGATTTAATAATATTTCAATACAATAAATAATAATTTAAATAATACTATGTAAATTTAATCTTTAGGAATTAAAACAACCGAAAAATAATTGAATATGTAATAAAAACATTCTTAAAGTTATAAATTTTAAAACATAACACGGCAACACACTATAGCAGATTTGTGTCATTTGGACGTTTTAATAGCAGAATGTTAGTTGGCAACCCGTACCAAGTGTGACTTTAGTAGTAGAATATAAGTAAGCAGCCCGTACCAAGTGTGATTTAAATAGTAGAATTTTCGAGGCAACCCGTTTAGTGTTTAATGAAAATCTTAGGATTGGTTTATGAACGTGTTAGTACGGCTGTCGCTATCAAAACGACCTTCTTTTTTTATTTATTGTTATTATATTTTGTTGATTCACAAGCGAGGAGTTTCATTATTTAAACAGGTTCCGTGAACTACATTCGCTGCAATGGGTCGGCTTTAGAGTAACGTCCCAGGCTTTCGGAGATAAAATGGGTATGGGCGGATAGAGGAGATCCTCCAGTTCAAGAATATATATAGATATAGCCGCGGGAAACTTATAATTTTCGAGATATTTACGTTTAAAGTTGAAAATTTCAACTATTTAATGTACGTATTTTTGCGATTTAAAATGAATTATACACTTATAGTTTTCACTTTTATATCCACTAACACTTGACTAATTCGTTTTTAGAAATTTTTTTTATATTAGATGCTGCAAAAATAGCTTTATTACAATATTTAAATCATTCTTCAATTTTATTAATTTTGACAATAACAAAATGGTTGTGAATGTCAAAACATCAGTGTTGCCATACTAATATATTTTGTAAACGAAGAAAAATAAAATAAACAGAGAGATTGTACCCTAGATACAGGCAACAGCGCAAAAAGAATTTCTGCGCGTAAAAACTTTGGTACACCCCGGTGTTGGATCGATTAGGGTTATTTTTTTTGAAGCGCGGCCGAAGGCCGCCAACGCAAAAAGAAGTTCTGCGCAAAAAAACTTTGATACACCCCGGTGTTGGATCGACCAGGGTTATTTTTTTGAAGCGCGGCCGAAGGCCGCAAACGCATAAATTAGTTCTGCGCAAAAAAACCTTGATACACCCCGGTGTTGGACCGACCAGGGTTATTTTTTTAAAGCGCGGCCCATGCTTTAAATAACAGTGGATGTAGACATTTTAGCTAAAATATTCAGTATACAATTAAATGACGTATGTTTTCAAAAGTCAAAATAACAGGAAAATCCCCGGTCAACGAAAATAACAATAGAATAATAGAAAGCCTAGAAGTACTGAGAGCATATGGTATTTATCTGTTGCAATATCAAGTTAAAAATATGAAGTACAGATGGTACTATTCTCTAACGCCAACTCTTACTGCTAAAATGATGAATTTTCAAATTGAAAATCTTACGTAATACCAAGTTTACTACCCCCCTGCCCAAGGTAAGAAGTATAAGATTCACTCAACACCCCCATTCCCCTATACGCCTTACATAATTTATGAATGTCCCCTTATTTACATTTCCGTGTAGATCAGATTGGGCCTCATCCGACATAAACAGGCATTTTTTGTCAAGTTATTGTTTTCTTCGGACATTTCCATAATTTTTTGGTAAAAGTCCAGGCGAGTAGGCAAATCTAGATGGTTGTTATTTGAACTTTGTATAGATATAGATTTAAGTCATTATGAATTATTCGTTGTAAAGACCGTCTGCTACCTCGAAGTTGCGCCGATAAGTTTCACGTCGAAACTCTTCGATTTGCCTGAAGTGACGATGCAACATGGTACGGTCTTCTTGCGATGGTTCCAGATTAGGCAAACATGTTTCCCAACCTCATAATGGTGCATCTACTCGGGGGTGTGGTGCCAAAATACCGTATGATATCTCTTTGGACGAATTCTATTGACATGCATTTTATTTATCCGATAGATCATCTTGTGGCATTATATTTTAAATATTGTATGATTTCTGGTATATGACCGCCACGGTTGGCTCGGATGTTATCTAATCTTGACGTCCAATTTTCGATCACTTTTTCCAAAACTTGTGGTCGTATATCGGCAATAACACGGCGAATATTGTCTACCAAATAGTTAAGCGTTTATAGCTTATGCGCATAAACCAATGACTTTACATAACCCCACAGAAAGTAGTCTAGCGGTGCTAAATCACAAGATCTTGGAGGCCAATTCACAGGTCCAAAATGTACGAACCCGTACCCACCAAGGAACACGTGTACTAAGTTTCATTGCGATATCTTAATGTTTACTCCAGTTACAGCTTGCACAGACAGACAGGACGGACATACAGTAAAATTATAAAATAATATTAAATTATACATATTATAGGTCATAGACTCAGTTAGTTTGATTGCGATGTTTTGTTTTGCGGCAGATAAAATTGTAATAAATTTATCCTCAGATAAGAAATATGTGCTATAAACTAAACCGAAGAGGCTAAACTTAATACATATAGTGTTTTGAGTTGATCTGGGATACGAAATTAATTAAGTATATTAGGGATATAACTTTTGAGCTAAGGTCTAGACCAATTTTGTTCATATTCAGCGCTTAACCACATAATTTTCAAGAAAACTTGTTCACTTTATTTCATTAAAATATCACACATTTTGACCAACCTACATACCGACATATTTGGCATATGGATATGAATAACGAAATCATTAAAAGTGTTATATGGGAATTCGTATACTAAATTCACTTAGACATATCGGCATTAAACTATAGTACAGTCAATCCCGGTTAAGTGCAACAAACAAAGATGCAGATTTTTTGAGGTACTTAAGAGGGAATGGCACTTAAAATAATCCCACTTAAGTACCAGTTGTTAGAAATATCCATTGAAAATATAAAGATGTAACCCTATTCAATAAAGCTTTAATTAATAAAACCGTTACTTAACAATTTAATATTAATTAAAAAGCAGCAAACAAACAACACAGAATAAAAAAAATTTTGTTTTGTAAGCAATGCAACATGAGATAATATTGTCACGTAACATAATCAAAGGTTTTTGAAGTGGTACATAAGAGGAGAAATTTGTCAGTAAATTTTTGAAATCACAAAATTGTGTGGTACAACAGCGAGTGGTACTTAAGAGAATAAATTCTATGCATTTAAAAAAGTGCGTGAGATGCATTAAGATACAGGCAGATAAGAGGGATTGTCACTTAAGCGGAGTGGTACTTAACCGGGATTGACAGCATATTAGTCCAGTCATTATAGTAAGTTCACCTCGGAATTCAGATACCCAGCTGTAAGTCTGTAAATACTTGTATATTGACACCCTAAAAGTTGTCTCAAAACCTACATATGGTAGGGTGTACGCAACTATTAAATTTCAAGGTCAAAGGTCACAAAAATCGGTTCATATCAAAAATCAAATCAATATTGTAGAATACAAAATTCTCTACAAATTTTGTTTAAAAATATTTTTCATACGGTGAACCGTTTTCGAGATAGAGGGCTTAGAGCGCGCGGTCACAGCATCACTTCAGGTCAACCGGTGCCTCCGATCAAAAACGCGCCATATATAGTTGATGAACTATCGATAAATCAATGATTATAAATATTTGTCAATTTTTATTAACTATTATATTATATTTTATCACATTTTTCTAACCTATCCACTTTTTATTCAGTACTAATTTACTTAACAACACTTACCTGCCCATGAAATTGCAGAGTTGTTAATGAAAATATAGGAATTATATTTGAATTTAAACCTTATTAATATTAATAACTTCTTACATGATAAAAAAAAAATATAAAAAATATATTAAAAAATATCATTCAATGCATTTATTTTTATTAAAAATAAAAAAATGGAATAAAGGGTACAAAAACTACAATTTTTAATTTTAATCATCTTCTTCCTCTTCATCGTCGTCTTCCGGCTGCTGGTAAATTTCAAACTGGTCTTCATTATCGTCTTCAACGACATTTGTTTCAAGTTCTTCCATGATTTCGGGGTCAAAAGTTCCATCTTCGTTAATGTTCCTCTGATATGGTAGAGCATTGAGGCAAGCTTGCCCATTACATTGGCCACAAGCTAAAGAGCATTGCAAGCCCGCTTTCCTGCATCCGCATCGCGAACCACAACCACTCTTGCAGTTGCAGAAAATTTTATAGCAAATCGTTTCGCATTGCCCAACCCCATACCTGGGGTTCCAAATCATGCCCTAATCAAGTTTGAACTTGATAATATACACGTTCGAAATGTTGATGAGCAGCTGCACTTGTTGGTGGAATATTTGAAAGCTGCACAAGTTTATTAAGTTTTGTAGACTTGACGTAATGCATATAACGAAGATGATCGAGACTTTTCACAGATTTCGGAGCATTATAGACTGCCAATAAGGTTTGAGTTCTCTCTAATAATCTCTGGGCCGAACAATTTTCTTCCTCAAATGCTGCAGCTATTTCATCCATTGGGCAGTTTCTCAAAAACTTTTAAAAATGTTTTTTTTTTCCCTTTTTAAAAAGCGCAGAAGTTGTGTCATGAGTAATGAGGATAATTATCAAAACTTTTAGTCGAGTATATCTCCGTTTTTACATTGCCTCTCCCAACTTTTTTAAAGAAAATTTCTTGTTCGTAAGACAGTGTACGCCCAATTAAAATGATGAGTAAATCAATATCTTGTCCTATTATTTACAAATTTACAGATTTTAAAGAAGATGCACTTAATTATTTTATAATTAAAATGTCATTAGTGTTAATGGGAATATAATTATAGTAAGATTTAAGTTTTTCCCTTCATTATTTTTTAATTTTAGGAAACGGTGATCAGTATTATTGAATAGATAAAGATTTAAGGCATGAAGAAAATGATAAAATATAATATAATAGTTAATAAAAATTGACAAATATTTATAACCATTGATTTATCGATAGTTCATCAACTATATATGGCGCGTTTTTGATCGGAGGCACCGGTTGACCTGAAGTGATTCTGTGACCGCGCGCTCTAAGCCCTCTATCTCGAAAACGGTTCACCGTATGAAAAAAATTTTTAAACAAAATTTGTAGAGAATTTTGTATTCTACAATATTGATCATAAATACCAATAGCAAAAAACCCATAGGAAATGAGATATTTACAAAAAAAGCGCAAAAAACCGATTTTTGTGACCTTTGACCTTGAAATTTAATAGTTGCGTACACCCTACCATATGTAGGTTTTGAGACAACTTTTAGGGTGTCAATATACAAGTATTTACAGACTTACAGCTGGGTATCTGAATTCCGAGATTCTTACCTAATTTAAGCTTAAATGACTGGACTATATCCAATTTTTTACGTTCACTTGATTTTGCTTAGGATTTGTTATTCACTGACCGATTTGTTACTCACTGACGGTATAAGGCCAACCGGAAGATTGATAATATTAGGTGGGGTTAAGGGAAGTATTATATGGAGCTAAGGGAAGTATTGATTAAACTCAGTTTTTATATACGAGCATACTGTAAACAGGAAAGGATTTTTTTCGAACTTCGATAATATATCTCACAAATTGACCGATTAAAAAGCGCGCAATAGGAACTAGGGTCTACATATTCGGTATCTGGGGGTTTTAACAGTTTTGGTCCGATGTTGACAATTTTTAGATCATGGGAATGTAATCCTTAAATAATCTGTATGTATAAAATTTTATCGCGATATAAGTATTCGATGCGGTGAAAGAATCAGATGGAATTTAAAGTTGATCCGATTTCACCCATTTTCACACCGTTATATAGCGAATGTGGAGGAAAGTTTCAGTTAGGTGGTGCCACGCCCAATGGCCAAAGTGTTACAAAGCCTTCTTGTGCCATCCTGGATGTAAAATTTAATGTCTATGACGTAATGGGTTATTAATTTATTAGTTTTTATCAAGACTTAGATATGGGGAGTGGACGGGGTTATGGTCCGATTTCACCGAAAGGATTTGTCCTGTACTAATTTAGGTGATATAGCTTGAATGGTTTGGGGGATATATACATTAAACCTATTAGTGCGCGAGGCAAAGCCCACTTTTAAAAAATTTTGAAACCACAGGAGGCCCCACGCTAAAATTCGCCCAATTTGACCAATGAACGCGTGTACAAAGATGCATGACGATAGCTCAATGTTTACTTGAGTTACAGCATGTACAAATAAACGGACGGACAGAGATTCACCCGGATTTTAACTTGTTTCATCATCCTGCTCATTTATTAATACATATGTATATCACCCTATATCTAATATCGATTAGTTTTAAGCGATACAAGGTACAAGAGAAGCGACGTGCTGCATACCTGCTGAGAAAGATAGAGCTGCAACCGCTACACAAGAATGAGCTAATGGAGGAGCTCCAAAAGTCTATTGACTGCGCGAGAGCAGTTTTACCTAATTTTAAACTTGATCCACCAGTAGTAGCAGCCAAAAGACAGAGGGCAGCTAAAGAGACTAAGCCGTCAGACTAAGGGTGTAACGCCCCCAAAATCATTTGCTGATGTTACCCGGAATCTAATTATCATTGGTGTGCTTGAGGATAGAGGTCCCGAAGAAATACCCAGAGCCCAATGGAAATTTTTGCAAGCTGCACTGACTTATGTGGCGCTAAAAGTGCTATTACGCAATCCAGGTCCGCCCCCGCCATGTACGGATGCCGAATGATACCACGACCAAACAAAGATGAAAGCTTGTGGCGACGAGAGATCTGCCCAGCTATATAACGCCGCAGTAGGCAAGGTAGGAGAGGTCTACTCCAGAGCCAGGCTAGTAGCGGTTGACCGGAAGGATATCCCTTCCCGATCAAGGGCGAAGGTACTACCCACTACACTATCGGAGTCGGACCAGATAATATAGCTCACAAGAACCTGCAACCCGCACATACCAACAGAGGGATGGAGATTTGTCAAGGCCTTTGAAGACCCTGCAGCGAAATCTGATGTGAAGACGAAACGAGCAGATTCTGCTGTTGTTAAAAAGGAACTCGTAGAACCGCTCTCGAAAAGCGGCTAAGAAATTAACCACGGATTCACAAAGGTGGAGATCATGACCTACGTGGGAGCTGGGAGACGGTCAGCAGCAAATACCAGCTGGTGTCATACTACATGCGGTATGATGAAGTAGAAATACCATCACAGATGATAAAAGTGCTGGTTTGAGCCAGTGATGGGGCAGCACGGATAACAACGAAAGAGGTGAGTTGCTCTTTAACTACTGACTAGGTACTAGTCTTTTGTTATGCAACAGAGGTAATGTGCCTACATTTATAACAAGAAATCGGCGGGAAGTATTACACATTACACTCATATTGAAAGAATTGATAAATAGGCTAACTCAATGAAGAGTTCCTGAAGAACACTCCTTTTGAGACCACCACTACATTGATTGCATAATTGAAGACGATGTAGACAGGGTAGAAAAATCAGGAATCATAGGAAAATAAAATGGCAGATGCCCCTGCAGGAGCTAAAAAAAGCGTATCTCTGTGATTTCGCCATTTCAACCATAAACAAATGAGAAAAAAGTGGACCTACACATTCTTATTAAATAGCTCACAGATTCCTGGCGACAAGCATTAGACATTGCTTGTCCAATAAGACGTAGAGGGGGAAGAATTAGGCCCCCCCTGGTGGTCTCCTATTTAAGAACTTACAGAAAGATATAAAAAAGAAATAAGAAACGCAAAAAGAAATTCGTGAAAATCTTTTTGTAATGATATTGAGAATACTGCTTAAGCGTCTTGACTTAGAAAAATAGTGGCACAATCGGTGTATAACATTAGATACCTTCAGAAGCCAGACCACAGCTGACGGTATCCTGAGAAGAGGCCTAATGGATACTCACTTCCCAGGCAGCTCCAACAAATCGTTATTGAGGAAAGCCAAGGTGATATACACCAAAGGTGTATATACCAAAGGCTGGCAAAAGCTCACACATTAATTTAAAGGATTTTAGACCAATTAGTCTATTATAATTTCTCTTAAAAACGTTGGAAAGGCTAATAGAATTATATTGTACATAAAGAGCAAACTTAACCAAGAAAAAATGTCAGTTTCGCAGTATGCGTATTCCAAGTGGTAGCAGATATTGAAAAGCCTCTGGAGGTAAAAGAATACGCACTCGTAACTTTCTTAGACATAGAAAGCCCAGATGCTCATCGGCAAGTCAGTTACTTCAACGCTGGGAACTTCAACGGTGAGCAGATTTGTCCGAAGGGGTACATCCCAAGGAGGCGTGTTATCTCCACTTCTCTAGATCTTTAAAATAAACCAAATGTTAATGGATCTGGAAAAGAATGGGGTACATGTTGTGGTCCACGCTGACGATGGATCAGTTTCGGTTAGAGGTAAATTCTCGAATACCCTCGCTAACCTTATGCAGAGAATATTAAATCATGTTTATCGATGAGCCGTATCATGCGGACTGAACCTAAATGCTAGCAGAGCTAGTGTTGTTCACAGAAACACAATATTCCAAAAATCGCGCCACTATTATTAAATAATATCAGGTTAACGATAGGAGATAAAGCAAGCTACTTGAGATTAATTTTGGACAGGCTTTCTTGGTAGCAGTTACAGCCCTTTACACGTGTAAAATAATGGTGGGGCCAAGATGGGGATTAATGTCTCGAGTAGTCCACTGGCTCTACACAGCAGTTGTAAGGCCATTTATGACTTACGGTATATTGGTATGCTGGGCAATAACGGAAAAAAAATGCGCGGTAAGACATATGGAAAGCAAATAAAAATCAGCCAGTACTTGTAGTCGCCAGTAACAAGGGGCATTCAATGATACTTAGAAAGTTCCCGTTACTTCCCATAACCACGGATTTTCGAAATCCTACAGAGTTGAATTTAAATCCTGTTCCTAATATTGCCTTCTCTTTCAGAGAAGAGTGGGAAAGAGGCGAGGCGGACAAAGACTCAGGGATAATCATCCACACGGAAGCGATTCCAAACTCGATAACCGAGGGGGCTTCGGTGTCTTCTCTGCTAAACTAAATACCAAAACCGTCTTGCGTCTTTCAGACCACTGCAGTATATTCCAAGTGGAGATCACAGCAATTAAATATAGTCATGATGTTCTGATATATATGTATATGTATAGGTATATGCACACAGCCAGACGACTTTGAGATCACAAAAGTCTTTTATGATTTCGTCTAAGTTAGTGAAATAATGACTTGATCTTTTAGTGGATCTAACATCCTATTTCACGATAAATATGGAATGGGTCCCAGGACATAGTGATATCCATTGGAACTGTGCAGCAATTGAATTAGCACCACCCTCCGACTAGATTTCGGAAAAGAGGGAATATGTATGCCTCTGTTTTAGATATTTAATCGACAAACATGTTATAAATATATCTGAGTCTTTGTGAAATTAATCGCTGACTTGCTCAACAAACAGGCAAACGAGGCATGAATGGATTATGGGCCGCACATGCCGACTATTCAAATGGAATTATATAGAAACTCTAGTAGGAGTACTACCAGGCCACGGTCTAATAGGCAGACATGCCAGTAGACTTGGAACGCCATAAAACGACTATTGTAGAAGCTGTTAGGGGTAGAAGAAGAGGAGACCATTAAACATCTTCTATGTGATTGGCTCTCTAAAGGAAAGGAATCTCAACCGTCGGTCGAGGGTTTCTTGATGACAGATAAAACTTGTCATACTGATACATTAATGGACCTCATAAAGGCCTAGGGGTATGGTAAGATAGACACTCTACCTACCCTAGGTGATACAAACAACCGTTAGGTGAACAAAATTATTAGCAACATGTTGCAGGCGTATAAATAGTTTGTGAATGAATTCAACATTCATTATTTGACGAAAGGTTGAGAAAATTTCAATCAGGTTTGGTATCTTATTATTTAATTCATTATATTGGCCTTATACCTCATGTGATGTGAGAGGCAAAATTTAAACTATTGGGTATATTAGGAAAAAATTAAGCAGTTAAACAGTAATCATTATAATGGCGATAAGGGGCTTAGACCAAGGTCTAGAAAGATTTCATTAATATTCAGCGCTAAGCAATATTATGTTTATTAAAACATTGAAATATCACATATATTGAGCAACAAATATGGCTTAAAGTCAGCTAGAAAGTCGAAAATTATTATATCATGTGCATTTGGGCAGGGAGAAGTTTGGACTGTCTACGTTAAATTGTGGCATTACTACAGTATATCCGGGAACACGTTTCCATGCAATTTTAAGGATCACACACATTGACGCACATCTTCTAAAATAACAAAAGTTATTATAAAATATTATGTCGTTCATTAATTAATTAAGCTTTTTTAACACGATTTGAACACGATTGTTTTATTGTGTAAAACAATTTATAAAAATATGTATTCTCCATTTAGATCCAAAACCTTTTGGCATATTTTCGGCAAGAGATTGATTCCACGTTCTTAAATTTTTTATCCTTACAGGCAAATGGTGAGGTGAAGGTTCTTCCCTTCAAAAATTTTCCAGAGATCGAAAGAGATAATAGTCCAAAAGTGCCAAGTCTGGAGAATCTGCTGGGTGTGGTAGCACATCCAATTCAAGCTGCAAAAGCTTTTAGCGAGTCATCAAATTCGCATTATCCTGGTGAAACACTACACCTTTTCTATTGATCAATTCCAGCCTCTTCTGTTTGAGCGCATCACTCAATTTGTCCAGCTGATCACAACACACTTCAGAATTAATCGTGGTATTGTCGGCTCAAAATAAAAATTCCTTTTAAATCCCACCAAACAACCAACTTTACCTTTTTTTGTGACTATCCGCCTTTAAAGAGATTTGAGCTGGTTCATTCTTTTTAGACCATAATCTGTTGCGCTTTACAATTATGTAAACAACTCACTTTTCGTCGCCAGTAACAATGCGCTTCAAAAACGAATTATTTTTTTGACGTTTGAATCACCGTCGTTAATGCGACGAATCAAATTTCGTTCTGTAGGAATATGAGGAATAGGGTGTCCGTTATTTCCCAAATTGATTTTTGACTCTGCAGCGCCCCTGAAATTTTTAGTAAATGCCCTAAAAAAAATTATGAAACTCATATGAGCTCTTAATATTGATAATAACCCGTGCCGCAAAGACGATTCCCCGATTTCCCGTTTAAATAACATGGAGTTTTCGTACTTTTTGCTATTAATTTTTTCTTTGCGAAGCCAGTTGATATAATGCTGGGGCATCGAATTAGTTTTGTAGGAAATTGAACGTTTGTAGGAAATTGAAAACATTAAATTTTATCTCTGGTATGGTAAAAGATGACTTTATAGGAACCACGTTCAAAATTAGACAGTGGGCGTGACACCGCCCACTTTTAGGGGAAACCCCATATCTTGGGATCTGCTTAACCTATTTTAACAAAATTCGGTACATAACATTATTTTCATAATTCCTTATTATATTGTGAAAATTGGTGAAATCGGATTACAACCCCGCCCATATAACACCATTTTAAATTCCATTTGATTCTTTCACTTTCCACTATAAAAATCAAGCAACGATGATTGTATCGGGGTAAAACTTTGTTTGAATAATTCATTTAAAGTATGCCACTTTTGGACCAAAAATTGTCTAAATCGAACCTTAACTATTTAAGCCCCTAGGTACGGAATATGTGAACTCCAAAGCCTATACTTGACTTTTTAGCGAAAATATCGGTCAATGTGTAAGATATACTATGATTGAAATTCATATAATAAAATAAATAAATGAAACTCCCGACAATAGTTCCTTTAATATAGGTACAATTTTGCCAACACCTATCGTAATTTCCCTTGCAACTCCTTACTTGGATAGTCATCGATTTGTTCCATATTATAATTCACTGGAAATCGCGACATGGTGAAAGAGCAACACAAATTTAATTTAAAAATAATGCATATGAATGAATGATAAAAGAGAAATCAAAGTAATATTAAAAATGATAAATAGATTCAATCACTGTCTGTCAATCGTTTGTATATCCGGTGATAAAGTGTACTGTGTTACCGGAATTGTTGAAGACGTCTTCGCTCTAACGTATGTCGCTTGTTGACTGATTTTTCAAAGAAGCTCGGGGTGCGGTTTTAATTGAGTGAAAAATTCCAAACAAGAAAATTTTAAATTATCCTTCACAAATAAAATCGATGTCACGGGGCTGACTTGTAGGTGAGTTTTTTCGTATATCCACATTCTGTTAATGGTGGAAAATATGCGTTCCACTGGTGCCGATGTTCCTGGTAGTGTCAGAGCATATTCAGCGATCTTTGAAAGCTCAACGAACGGTATATTTTGCTTCAACAGAAAAGTATAACATTGAACCCAACGGTTGTCAACGGATGTCTGCTCTTTGCTTCATTTATTAATTCGTTTGCTTTACTTCAACAGCAAGTAAAATACTGAACCCAACGTGAAGCAATTGCAACGGAAAGTAATTGTGTTGGTTGGATGTTTGCAAATTGTTCATTAAATGTGCAAGTGTTTGTAAATTGCAACTGCTGGAATATCATCGCCTTCAATTTTCTTTATTGTTTCTTCGAAAACCGAGGCCTAAAATTAATGACATAATAATTAAATTAAACATTTTCAGTTAATAAAAATATATTTTCACCTGTTCCTAAACAGAAGTGAACCAGAACTTCGATAGTGGATTAAAAAATGGCGGATGCATTTGGCTTTTTTGAGGGATGAAGGAAGGTCGTTGAAATACGTTTTCGAAGGCTGGAACATTTGAATGATTTTCCCCAAAGTTTCTCTTAAGCCAATGGACCGAGTTTTGCAGTAACCAACCAGTTGATCGTATTCGTCTTCAGAAATTTGACTTTAATGCTTCTGTGCGAATGGTGTGGATGTAAAAATGTGTGTAATTATAAACAAAGCTGTATCTTTGCACTTAGCAATAATACAGCTTCTTAATAAGCATCTTTGCTTATTTAAGTAATCAATATACTTTTTCATTAAGCTAAGACCACAGCTTTTTAATAAGCATCTTTGCTTATTTAAGTAGCCAATATTATTTTTCATCAAGCTAAGACCACCAACAAAATGTAAACAATAAAACCAATTACTGAATAAGCGAATATTGTAACTGACACTTATTGTAAGAATTAAGCAAATAAGAAAATTGTTTAAATAAGAGTAAATTGAAATAAAGAGATCAGTTATCCATCAGGATCACTCAAACTATCATATTTGATTTCTTCCGCGCATTTGCGGAAAACTACATTTTTTTAACACTTCCTAAACGAAGGAAGTTAATTGGCGCCCAACAACGTGGGGCATGTGTTACATATGTTAAGAGGGAGAAAATAACAAGTATCCATAGCCGAAAGGACAATCACAGTGACGCGTGTCGGAACCGCAAATCTAACAATAAAGTATCCTCTCGGGAGAAAAAAAGTAAAAGAAAAAAAAACAAACTAGGACGAATTTTCCACCAACATTAAAATTCCTAAATTCCACAAGTGAATAATTTATTTACAAGAACATTAAAATTACTAAATTCCACAAGTAAATAAATTTTTTACAACTACACTAAAATTACTAAATTCCACAAGTGAATAAATGTTTTACAAGAACATTAAAATTACTAAATTTCAAAAGTGAATAAATGATTTACAATAACAAAAAAACTAGAACAAACAGAATAACACAAAAAAGAAGAATTAAGGCATTGCACGCTAAGACGAAGCGTTGCCAACGAGGGACACAATTAATTAAAAACAAAACGACCAGGGAAGCTAAACAGCAATCCACACTATTAATGGAATTAAAACAGCAATCAACCAACCCCTTTAGAAAATAACGAAAAGTAGTAAGTAAATACTTTAATATATTTATGATATATTTAATTTATAACAACAAAATTGTATAAACATTTTGTGCAATAATCCCAGTAATATAAAATAATTTAAGCCTAAGTACTGTGAGCATTGTAAATCTGAAACTTACAAGTACTCAAATTTATAAAACAAAAACATGTTATAAATGAAGGCTCGACCAGCCACATAACAAATATTTTGAAACCGCGATTCACCGCCGCAAGGGGGACCCTCCGGTTTATAACATAAACTCAATTCTGTGATTCTGAACTCCAGACCCTCCAGAACAAAAGAGTTTACTTTCCTAGAAAGGATCAAAAAATTTTTATAAAAAAAAAAACTAAAAACATATAGGTATTTCAGAAATTTATCTATATTTTAAGTAAAATATCAAGCACTGAGAACAACATATGCAGTACCTGGCGCTCGAAAAGTTGTGGTCCGATTTCGACAGTAAGATCCCATGCTTCAAAACCTCTCTTTTTATAAAGTTTTATTTCGATATCTTCTTTAGTATTTGATATCTACACTGTAAAATGAAAGAATCAGATAAAATTTAAAATTGTAATTCATGCGAACTAGGCGTAGTTGTGGACCGATTTTACTTTTTTTTCACAACGTACCATACCAATGTCAAAACACATAATGTAATGCACCGAATTTGGTGGTTCGCTCTATTAGTTCATGGGATGTGGGTTTTCACCTAATGGTGCATGGGTCCACGCCCATCATCAAATATTGATATTGACCCCTATGAAAGTCGTTTGTGCTGTTTTGGGTGTAAAATTTTTTGTATCTGACATTTTTAGTTAGTAAGTTATTATACTTTTAGTAGTTGTAACGAAGCTTTTTGCTTCCCCCGCTTCTTCCAGTTTTCTGAGGTATACTCGCCGTGTCCAGGGTTTGTTACAATAAATTTGTAAACTATGGGGCCTTTTACAAAGCGTATCTTTTTTTATACTCTCGCAACCTGTTGCTACAGAGTATAATAGTTTTGTTCACCTAACGGTTGTTTGTATCATCTAAAACTAATCGAGTTATATATATATAAATGATCAGGATGAAGAGACGAGTTGTCTGTCCGTCCGTCCGTCTGTCCGTCCGTCCGTGCAAGCTGTAACTTGAATAAAAATTGAGATATCTTTATGAAACTTGGTAGACATGTTTCTTGGTACCGTGAGACGGTTGGTATTGCAGCTGGGCGTAAGCGGACCACTGCCACGCCCACAAAACGCCATTAATCAAAAACGAATAAATTGCCATAACTAAGCTCCGCAATAAGATACAAGACTGTTATTTAGTACACAGGATCACATTAGGAAGGGGCATCTGCAGTTAAAATTTTTTTTTTAAAAGTGGGCGTTGTCCCGCCTCTAAGAGGTTTAATGTGTATATCTCCTAAGCCGCTAATGCTATAATAACAAAATTCACTGGAAGCAAATGTTTTTAGCACTTCTATTGATGGTGTGATAGTAGTTGAAATCGGGTGCCAACTCCGCCCACTTTCCATATAACGGTACTGTTAAAAACTACTAAAAGCGCGATAAATCAGGCACTAAACACGACAGAGACATTAAATTTTATCTCTGGGATGGTATGAGATGACTTTATAGGAACCGCGTTCAACAGCCCACTTTTAGGTGAAAACCCATATCTTGAGATCTGCTTAACCAATTTCAACAAAATTCGGTACATAACGTTATTTTCATATCTCTATGTTATAGTGTAGTCTATCGGACTACAACCACGCCTATTTCCCTTATAACACTATTTTTAATTCCATCTGATTCTTTCACTTTCCACTATGCATATCAAGCAACAATGATTATATCGGCGTAAAACTTTGCGTGAATAATACGTTTAAAGTATGCCACCTTGTGAACAAAAACTTTCTAAATCGAACCAAAATTGTTCAAGCCCCTAAGTACTAAATATGTGGACCCCAGTGCCTATAGTTGACCTTCTACCGAAAATATCAGCCAATCCACATAGAAATCTCAAACGAGTATAAGATTTGACTTTGCGAGAGTATAAAATGTCGGTTACATCCGAACTTAGCCCTTCCTTACTTGTTATTTATAAATTTACAAAAAAATGGTGTTTTTTGCGTTCTAGTGGCGTCACCCGACGAAAGCGCTACGGCAGAGCAGCGGTTCGAGCGTGGACCGTGAGCGCGTCACTATCACGCGGAATTGCGAAAGGCAGTGGCAGCGGTTGAGATGCCAGGCGTGGAGCAGGTCATAGGATCGACTCACTACCCACTTCACGCGTGACTTCCAGCCTTCGTAGGGTAAAGAGTGAAATGCCTGCCAGAAAACCGACTCACTGCCCTGTGCGTTGATGCTCGTGTATGCTTGGACGACTGTTCCCTGCTGCGTGCGTTGACGCTCGTGTGTGCTACGACGACGACGTTCGGGTGTTTCTGCTGGTGTTCGCGTAGGCTTCGACGATGCTTCTACTATGTGCTACAACGACGACGCTCGAATATTTCTGCCGGCGTTCGTGTAGACTTACACGACGATGTACTGCTGCTTTCGTTGATGCTCGTGTATACTTCGACGACTGTTCCCTACTGCGTGCGTTGACGCTCGTGTGTGCTACGACAACGACGTTCCAATGTTTCTGTCGGCGCTCGTGTAGGCTTTGATGGCGATGTACTGCTGCGTGCGTTAACGCTCGTGGGTGCCACGACGACGACGCGCGTGTGTAGTCGTGGAAAAAAATAATCCCGGACCACAGAAGACTGTGTTGGCGACCGAAAGTTAAGGGTTGAGTCGGTTAGAGGACCAACTCACCATCGAGCTCACCCTTAACGAACGGCGTTCACAACTTAGGACACTAAGACTAGCCAGAGGATCGACTCACTGCTGAGTCTAGTGCCGTACGTGTGCTCGCTGTTACAGTCCTGTGCTGACTGACTGATGATCGGCCTGCTAGTTTTCCGCCAAGCCGTGTGTTGCTTGCTCGCAACATGTTGCTTTAGGATGGCGTGTGTTGCTAGAAGTGGCGTGATTTTACCGTCTCGTGTATGAGTGCTTGCTGTGTTTAGTTTTTCCTTCTTGTATACTCTTGCTTTGTTGTATTTGATTAACAGGGTGCCTCTTTATGCGTTGTGTGGGCTAAATTCCATATGGATATTTAGTAGTTTAATTCAGTCTAATTTACAATATTTCTTTTATACAAATTTTTCATAAAATTTATGCTACATTAACTGAATTTTTCTTAAATTCACTCCTAATTATAAAATTTTCTTGGTAATTTACACTTTTTGTTGTTGTTTTTTTTTTTCCTTTTCTATAACAGCAAGTTTTGTGTTTTTTGTTTTTTTTTTTTGTTTGTTAAAAAAAGAGAAGTCTTTCTTTAATTACATTATCTTATAAGTCCGTATTTTTTTGTCTTTCTTAATTTAAGTATAGATTCTTAAATAAAATTTGGTCTTCACGTCTGAAATTCATCTCTTAATTCACTTTTTAATTACATATGTTCCTAATTAAATTATATATTTGCAATTATCCTTTTTATACTCTCGCAACAAGTTGCTACAGAGTATAATAGTTTTGTTCACCTAACGGTTGTTTGTATCACCTAAAACAAATCGAGTTAGATATAGGGTTATGTATATATAAATGATCAGGATGAAGAGACGAGTTGAAATCCATGTGACTGTCTGTCCGTCCGTCCGTCTGTCCGTCCGTGCAAGCTGTAACTTGAGTAAAAATTGAGATATCTTTATGAAACTTGGTACAGTAAGACGGTTGGTATTGCTGATGGGCGTAATCGGACCACTGCCACGCCCACAAAACGCCATTAATCAAAAACAAATAAATTGTCATAACTAAGCTCCGCAATAAGATACAAGACTGTTATTTGGTACACGAGATCACATTAGGGAGGGGCATCTGCAGCTAAATTTTTTTTTAAGTGGGCGCCCCTAATAGGTTTAATGTGCATATCTTCTAAACTACTAAAGCTATAATAACAAACACTGGAAGCAAATACTTTTAGCACCTCTACCTACGGTGTGAAATCGGGTGACAACCCCGCCCCCTCCCCATGTAACGGTACTGTTAAAAACTACTAAAAGCGCGATAAATCAAGCACTAAACACGCCAGAGACATTAAATTTTATCTCAGGGATGGTATGAGATGACTTTATAGGAACCTCGTTCAAAATTAGACAGTGGGCGTGACACCGCCCACTTTTAGGTGAAAACCCATATCTTGGGATCTTTTTAACCGATTTCAACCACATTTGGTACATAACATTATTTTTATATTTCCATGTTATGGTGCGAGAATGGGCGAAATCGGATTACAACCACGCCTATTTTCCATATGACACCATTTTAAATTCCACTTGATTCTTTCACTTTCCACTATGCAATTCCGATTTTCTGGTTGACGTTTGCCACCTAAGCTTATAAAATAAAATTTAGCCACATTGGTGGAGTTAATATCACATTCATACTTATGTATATCTCACTTCAAGCAATAAAACTCAGACTAAGTTTATGGCCTTTAATATAAGTCAAGACCAAATTTGATTGTAATTTAATCACGATATCATTTAATAATGGATGTTTAATTCAACATGTTTTAATAGGTATACGGTTTGGAGGAATTTTCTGGTCTTTGATTTTCCCAGCTCACATGTACTACTTATGTTATAACTTTTTTCGTCAATTTGATAATTTAATGAAATTAAATGGACAGTTTTTCTTAAAAATAATGTATATCGCTGCATATGAATGAAATTGGTCTAGACTTTGTTTAAACCTTATAACCCTAATACCGCTCCTCTGGTACAACAGCAACCTCATATACCCCACATATTAAATCTAACCCCTTTGGTTCAGTTTATATCACATATACCATGTTTGAGTTAAATAGCTTCTTATTATAAAAGTTAACATTTCGGAGAAAAAAATAGTTTTGACACAAAACAAATCTATGATCAATAACATAAGTTAATAAGATACCAAATAATAATCGAGTAATGAATGTTGAATTCTTTCGCAACATTTTTATACTTTCGCAACATGTTGCAACAGAGTATAGTTTTGTTCACCAAAGAGTTGTTTGCATCACCTAAAGTGATAGATATAGATTTCTATATACATATATTTCTTCTAATATTTGGTGATAATCAGTGGTTAGGTATATTTTCTCAGCCATCATGTTGAACTTATTATAAAATATACCAGTCAACAATGCTAAAAAAGTTTCTTAGGGTGCTGGACTTTGTATAGAGCAAAAAAATCTTTCTAGAAAAAATTGCATGAAATAAATATTATATTAGTAATGTAGTATCAAAAGGGCTAAAGACCCTTTTTATGTGGTTATAGATGAACTGCGACTATCGGTTTACATGCTACTGCCTGTTATTTCAGTTTCGCGACACATTTTAATATGAAGGTCATGAGGTGAACTGTAAATTCAAGAAAATTACATTTTTACCTAGCGCCGTTGGCAGCTTATGAAAGCTTTAGATGTTAAGACAGAAAGAAGAAAATCTACAAACCTGCTCTACATCTGTGTATACCATACTTAATTATATGTAAGTTATTGTTAATTTAGCCTTCATGGGTAGACCCTTCAAAATAGGTAACATAGATCCCCCTGTTTTAGAAAGCGTTTAGCAAAAGTAATTTACGGAGGGATTTTCCGGGAACTTAATTTCAATACAATGAAATAAACTACTAATTTCTAAAATATAAATATAACTAAATATTATGTATTATTATGTTAGTGAATAGCTAAGTAATATATAGGTATACAAAAGTACGTAAGCTGTACCAACATGTTGCAAGAGTATAATAAATATCAGTACACTGTGTTTGTAGTTTCAGTTTCACTAGATGTCTTTACAAGCAAAGTGCGTTATTCAAACTAATTTTAGTGTATTACACAGTACAGTGTATAGTGACGAGCAATAGCATAGCAAGGACTTACAAGGAATTACAGTGAAAGAGAGCAGCACCTAGGATTCAACTTTTAACACCCGGACGGACTGAATTATATAAGTATTATCTATAAGTATTTTATGTATTAATCCATTTATTATGAATTAATTATGCCTAGATTAACTTAAAAATCTATATTACTAAGTCGTCTTCAGAATAGAAGACGTATGAGAGTTCTTCGTGCAAACTCTTTATATAGAGTCACAAAATACGGTAAGTCACGCTAATCGTAGATTAGATTCCGATGTACGTCTGTCCGAACAAATTATCAATACAAATCAACATAGAACCAGGCGGGAAAATCCGCAAATTCGCTCTGAAGAGCAAATAAGAGATACTCGAGGCCATAGGTCTCGGCGTGAAGATCCCGAGGTTCGATATGTTGAGCAAGTTGCAAATACTGTTCAACATAGAACAAGGCGGCAAGATCCGCAAATTCGCTCTGAAGAGCAAATAAGAAATACTCGAGGTCATAGGTCTCGGCGTGAAGACCCCGAGGTTCGATCTGTTGAGCAAGTTGCAAATACTGTTCAACATAGAACAACGCGGCAAGATCTTCAAATTCGCTCTGAAGAGCAAATAAGAAATACTCGAGGTCATAGATCTCGTCGAGAAAATCCTGAGGTACGTTATGATGAACAAAGTAGGAACACTAGGGATCATAGAGAACTTCGCGCAAGAAATCCTGAGTATAGGAATTTAGAGCGCATTCGTGATCAAATGCAAAGGGAACATGCAAGAAGAAATCCTGAAATAAGGAGAGAGGAGCGTGATAGAGAAACACAACGTCGACAGCTTAGTAGGAGGGGAAGAAATTTTTAATCAGAGAAGTCTTAGACAAAGTCAAGTTCGCCTTCGTAGAGATAACCCACTCAATAGACAAATTGAAAACCAAAGGCAGTAACAACGAATCCGATTAACGAGAGAAAATAATGTTATAGAAACTGATAATAGTGGCAATTTAACAGATTTCAAAAACATTTAATTCTAAAATATAAATAAGGGCTTTACTGAAATATGTATTTGCTGCGGCGGCTTATGGTTTTCACACCAAGTTCGCAAATTAAATTTCGAAACTATTGCGCAAGGTCACCCGAATGTTGCATCCACCTTCTTTTTAATGCAAAAATTTTCTTCAGAAGATGGAAATTACAATTTTTGTGCTACTTGCAAAAATGCGATTGTCAAAAAGAACGTTCCAAAAATATGTTTAGCTAACGGTCTAGACTTTCCTGAAATACCGGATTGTTTGAAAGGTTTAACCCCAATTGAAGAACGTCTCATAATGCCTAGATTACCTTTTATGACAATCCGTCCGTTAGAATATCAAGGTCAGAGTTTGCTCAAAGGTGCTGTTGTTAATATACCAATTTCTGTTAACAATATTGTGACATCTCTACCAAGGTCCTTTGATGAGGCTCATGTTATACAAATTCACTTAAGAAGGCGTTTGGAACAAAATCATGATTACATGATCGATACCATACGCCCGGCAAAGATTATGGAAGCTTTGCAGTTCTTAGTTAATACCCCTCTGTATCGTGAGCACAATATACATATTAATGAAAACTGGATTTCAGAATTTAATAACCAAGAAATAGTTCCGTTTGCTGCATCTGCAGAGGATTCCCGATTGGTTCAATCTTTTCATGCGGCACAAACTTCTCATGATAATCCCTCAGGTAATAATATTCCCACGGGTCTTTTACCTTCAGAGCTAAATCCAGGCGGTCAAGAAACTCTTTTGGACAACATTCCTGAAGAAAACTTAGACTATAATCGTTTAGTTATAGCGCCAGGTGAAGGGCAAAGACCAATTGACATAATTCAAGATAATAATTCAGAAGAGTTGTCATTTGGAACAATATACGTTGGGCAGAAGCATACATGCTCTGAAACGTATAGCAAGATAATACGTTCTGAAATTCGCCGTTTTGACAGAAGAGCGTGTACCATTCCAAAGTTGTTCTATGATTACAAAAAATTAGAACTGCTACAAATTAAGAATAGTACATCCATTTGCCTTAGAAAGTTTTCAGGTCGCAACCGAGTTACGGCCCAAAATCTATTAAACGAAAACTTTGTTCAAAACTTGATTCACGATGATGGTTACAAGGTTTTGAAAGGCGTTAGATCCTCACCTGCGTACTGGGAAGCTGAGAAGAAAAAGGCAATCCCTATGATTCGCCAATTTCGGCTTCCAACCTTCTTTATCACTTTATCGGCTGCAGAATCTAAGTGGGTTGAGCTTTTGGTCATCCTCTCTAAAACTGTTGATTCTAAAGATATTTCGGAAGAGGAAGCCAACAGTTTAACAACCCAAGATAGATATCGCTTAATTCGGTCAGACGCGGTTACTTGTGCTAGATATTTTGACTACCGCTATCGAAAAATTCTTAAGCTTTTTAAAGATAACGCTGGCATTTTTGGAGTGCATTTTGTTACAAATTTCTACTGGAGAGTGGAGTTTCAACAGAGAGGTTCCCCGCATGTACATGGCATGTATTGGCTTAATAATCCTTAGACATTCCCTGATGTCATTAGTTTTATTGACAATTATATTTCTACCGATGATTCGATCAGCCACTTAGAAAATTATTTGGGTTATCAAAAGCAGAACCACAGTCGGTCTTGTACTAGGGAAATAAGAGGACAACAGTTTTGTCGTTTTGGTATACCATATAAACCAATGCCTTCAACGCAATTACCTCTTACAGAAACAAGTCAAAATTCAGAAAGACACAAGGAAAACTTTTTCAAAATTCAAAACGTTTTGAATTCAAATATGACTACAGAAGACATTTCTAATTTAAACGACTTTGAACACTTCCTGTCTGATAGTAGAATAAATATGTCTTTTGATGACTATTTGTTAGCCCTTAGGTCAGCTTTAACAAAACCCAAAATTTTTCTAAAAAGAAAATTACAGGATCGTTTTATAAACGCTTATAATCCTCTGGTTTTGGAACTCCATAGAGCAAATATGGATATCCAATATATACTGAATGCATATGCTTGCTGTTCATATATAATTAATTATATTAACAAGTCTAACAGGGGAATTTCTGGGCTCTTAAATGAAGCTATATCAGAGGTAAATAATGATAATTATACTATTAAGCAAAAACTTAAACATATAGGTCACAAATTTATATCAGGCACAGAAATATCTGCGCAAGAAGCAGCATATTGCTGCATTGGGCTCCATCTTTTGGAAGCAAGTAATGCAGAAATATTTATAAATACCTTTCGACCTGAGGAACGTGTTCGAATGGTAAAACCTAGAGCGGAACTTCAGAACCTTCCTTCAGGTTCGACTGAAATATTCGCAGCCGGTATTTTAGACCGTTATGTTCAAAGATCCGATCAGTTAGAAACTCTTTGTTTAGCTGATTTTGCATCTAGGTATAAATATTTTAAATCTAGTAGAAGAGCACAAGATAGTGATCATGAAGAAGAAAGGAGGGAAGACGATAATTTACCAGAAAGCGGGGTTGTCATGCCTCTTAAAGACGGTAGCGGTTTTGTGAAAAAACGTACCAAACCTTGTATTATTCGGTATAGAAGGTTATACCCAGATTTGGCCAGAGTTGAGTATTTCCGCGAAATGTTAATGCTTTACTATCCTTGGCGGAATGAACAGCAAGGTCTCATTGAAAACGATAATGAGCAGACTTGCATAACACATCGTATTATAATTGAGGAAAATCAAAGAAAATATGATGTTTTTGAGCAAAGAGAACTTGAAAATGTTCTAGAAAGTCTTCATAATGAAATAGACTTGGACGAAGGTGCTCAAAATGAACTACCTATCGTGGAAAATGAGTTCAGAGTGTTGGCACTTCCAGAAATAAACCCAAAGTTTAATTGATTTTTATTACCGTGTTAATACAAATTTTTTAGTGATTAAACTCTCAGTTTTATGATAAGTATTAAATGTTCTGTTTTGTGCGGTATTAAAAAGTATTAAAAAGTGGAAACTTTCCAATTTTCGGCACCGAGTCAGCCTTTTGCTTCATTTTGTTTTATTTTATTCTATTTTCTCACTTTGTTTATCTTATTTACAGTGTTTCTAAAACTGCTCGCTATATTGCTTCTTCAAATTGTCTTGGTTTTAAACTTTGATAAAAAAAATTGTTCTTAATTGAATTTATTATTATTAATAGTTTATTAACACACTAATTTATTATTTATTTATTAAATTTTGTTCTACCTACTCTTTTATTTGATCTTCATTCTTGTGGTTTATTATGTCTTGTAACTTCCCCAATTGTAACATTAAAGGCGAGTCAGATCGCTACGTTTCATGCTGGCTTTGTGATGGGCTTGCCCATATTAAATGTGCTGGACGGACTGGTAGAATCTTAGATTCTATTATCGACTGTAAGGGATTGCGTTGGTCCTGTTTAAATTGTAGATCTATTGAAATCGATCTATTTAAAGTTTATAGGGAGACACGCAATGGCTTTAACGAAATCGGTCGTGATCTTGTAACCCTCACTGAAAAATTTAGGCACTATGAAAAATTGTTCAAATCTTTTAAGTGCCTGAATGATTCTCACAAATCCTCTAAACCTGCTCCTTAGCGTAAACGTCCTTCCGATGAAGTAACACTTAGTTCTTCTGTACAGAAAAGAACGTCTCCTCCCAATGACCTAATAAATCTCTCTTCTCCTTGCCCTCAAGGTGATAAGCCGTCAACTTCCAAAGAGCTCAATTCCCCAAAAGCTCTATCTAATAGTAATAAGTGTCCCACAATTCCAGAGGCTCCCCCTAATAATTTAGTAACATCTATTAAAAATTTGGTAGTTATTCTACCTAAAAAGTCTATATTTATTTCGAGACTTGCCAAAGATACCTGGTGGAGGACATTAAATCTTACATTTCGTCACGTTTAAAAATCGATGATATCAATATACGTAAATTTAACTTCAATTATGATAGAAGTATATCATCGTTTAAAATAGACGTATCTCTTGAAACATTCAAAAAGATCTTAGATAGTTCATTCTGGCCACCTGGGACTTTTGTACGCGAATTTAAACCTAAACTTAGAAGTCGAACTGAGGAAAACATTGTTAAATTACCAAAAACAACCACCGATATAAAAACTGATTGGTAGAAATTCGCTAAGCATTTATTATCAAAATGTTAGAGGTCTTAATACAAAATTAACTGACTTGTATTTGAACAGTTCCAATTTTAATTTCCATATAATTGGACTTACAGAAACTTGGTTAAAACATCACATTTTTGATAATGAGATTTTAAACAGCGAATTTCAAATTTTTAGATGTGATCGACTGAACAGAATCGGTGGAGGTGTTCTATTTGCCGTGCATTCCTCTATCCCATCTGAAAATATTCTTGTTCCAGGGACCGACTCATTTGAATTTAAATGTATTAGAGTATACGTTAATAGTTGCTTTATTTATTTAACCCTATCTTATATACCACCCCATTCGGACTTATCTGTATACATGCAGCATGCTTCTTTAATAAATAGTGCTACCTCGATGGCAAATAATGCAGATTCAATAATTGTATTAGGTGATTTCAATTTACCGTGTGCTTCGTGGAAACCTTTCGATGACTATATCGTGCCGATTTGCAATCGGTCATGTTTTAATGAGTTTTTCGAAAAAATGTCCGAATTGGGTCTGAACCATATTAATTTGATTTCAAATAAATTTGGTAAATGCTTAGATTTAGTATACGTTGATACCTCTTCCAAGTGTTCCGTTATTCAGAGTAATCCTCTTGTTCTACCAGAGGACTCATATCATCCTGCTTTGGAAATATCTGTCGAAATCTCAGGCATTGTACGAGATAATAATCATCAAACTTCGTGCTTCTGTACTCGGTTTAACTTTGCAAAAGCTAATTTAAAAAAATTAAATACAGAACTTTCTACAATAACATGGCCTAATTATAATGGTGACATTGAATTGAGTGTCTCTCATTTTAATAACATTATTATGAAATTATTTGAAAAGTATGTTCCAATAGTAATTGTTAATAAAAGCAAAAGTATAAGTCCGTGGTTTTCGAAAGAGTTATATAAATTGAAAAACAGAAAAACTCGAGCCTTTAAACATTTTAAAAAAACCGGTTCACTTGTCGACTATTCTAAATATTCTCTATTGCGTCGACAATATTTTGACCTAAACAAAAAATGTTATAATAATTACTTAAATAAAGTAAAAAAAAATATTGTAAGTAATCCAAAATCGTTTTATGATTTCGTCAACTCCAACCGCAGGATTTCCAAATTTCCGTCCGAAATGAAATACAATTCTATCATTTCAAGTGACAATGATATTATATCCAATATGTTTGCAGAATTTTTCAAGTCAAACTACTGTAATAATTCTTCCAAAACTTTTTCATATCAGCAAGTGCTGTGTTCGAATACTTTAATTAACGCTGCAGTTATTTCTGAAGAAGACGTCCTTTTTAATTTAAATAAGTTAAAACCATATTTTAGTTATGGCCCAGACATCATAACCTCATGCTTCCTAAAATATAGTGCCAAATATATTTACTTGCCTTTGACAAGGATATTTAATTCCTCTCTTAAACACGGTATATTTCCTTCAATATGGAAACAGTCATTTATAATCCCTTTGCATAAAAGTGGATTTAGATCCAACATTGAAAACTATAGAGGTATCGCAAAACTATCAGTTATACCTAAACTTTTTGAAGCTATCATCACTGACCATATAACCTTTTCGATTTCTCCGTTAATTTCCTCATCTTAGCATGGATTTCGTAAAGGGAACTCGACTATAACAAACTTACTTGAATTTGTAAACCAAGTATCATTGGGTTTTAGGGAACATAAGCATACGGATGTTATATACACAGACTTTAGCAAAGCTTTCGATAAAGTAAATATCTCGATTCTCATACATAAACTTGATCTGCTGGGCTTTCAGCCAAGATTCCTTCAATGGGTATCTTCCTATCTTTATAATAGAACACAACGAGTGATATTTGAGGATACACCTTCAGATACAATTAATGTTTCTTCTGGTGTTCCGCTAGGTAGTCATCTTGGCCCGATTCTGTTCTTGTTGTTTATTAACGATATCTTTTCAGTAATATAATTCTCAAAAATTTTATTATACGCTGACGATGTAAAACTTTTTAAATCATACACTTCAACTGAGGAAAGGTGTCTGTTGCAAACAGACTTAAACAATTTGGTTGCATGGTGTGATAGAAATGATTTGCCATTGAATCTCAATAAATGTAAGACGATGTGTTTTTTCCCGTAGATCTGTGCACCCCTCTTCTTATGTAATAAAACACCATATTCTAGAGCAAGTTTTAAACTATGTTGATTTAGGAGTTAATATGGACCCTAAGCTTAATTTCAGTCTTCATATTGATACCATGGTCTTGAAAGCAAAAGCTGTCCTCAGTTTTGTTAAACGTTGGTCTAAAGAATTTAGAGATCCATATATTACTAAAACACTGTATACAACTTTGGTTAGACCTATATTGGAATATGGCTCTGTGGTATGGAACCCTAGCTACCAAATCCATTCTGAGAAGTTAGAGTCGGTTCAAAATCAATTTTTACTTTTCGCCTTAGCGCATTTCCGATGGGATGCTAGGGTAAGTCTACCTCCATACACTAGTCGTTTAAAACTTATTAATCTACCTACACTTTCTAGTCGTAGGGAAATGATTGGCATAATATTCTTAGTGAAACTTTTGAATGGAACTGTTTGCAGTTCTTTTCTCCTGTCTGAAATTAAATTTAATATCCCGGTTCGCCTTCGAGGCAGTTTAGACCTTTACTGCTGAAATCCTGTAGAACAAATGTTGAACTAAACGAGTCATTCCGCCGTATATGTCATGATTTTAATTCTCATTCCAGCACATTTGACTTATCTGACTCACTTTTCAAAATTAAAAAGACTTTATTGTTTTCTCTTAATAAATGAAAATGTAACAATTTATTATATTGTAACTTTAAATCTTAGCTTTTGAAATTTTTGATTCTGTAGCTGAGCAGTTTTAGATCCCAACACTTAAAAAACTCTCTTGCCTATTCTGACTCGGCTAATTCCGCACGTATGCGGATTGCGCCCCTCGCGTCGGTTGGGCGGGAGGAAGGTAATCGTTGGGTTATTAGATATTAAATATTATATAAATTTGCTGGACTTGCATGGCGAAGATACAACAGATAATGGCACTGAATCTGATTGCAATATTAGGCTTATTAAACTACCCCCTTTAATTCCAGGTGAGGAATTATTTTCTTCAGTTCAAAGTCTAAATACTAAGCAAAGAACCAATTTGACACATTTGATGCACCACCTGAAAACAAATCTCCCATTTTATGAGTTCATTGGCGGCGGTGCAGGTGTAGGAAAGAGTCGTTTGATATCTGCAATATATCAAGCTCTAAACCATCGTTACAATTCTACACCTGGATCCAATCCAAGTTCCTTAAAAGTTCTTCTTTGCGCACTTACGGGTAAAACAGCATTCGGAATAGGTGGAATGACCTTTCACTCAATATTTTCTTTACCTGTTAATCAGTTGAATAGAGAGTTGAGGCCACTTAGCAATGACACAGTGAATTCATTGTATTTCAGACTTATCGATTTAAAATTAATCATAATTGATGAAATATCGATGGTAGGTGCTCGTATGTTTAGCTCTTTTGATGCGAGATTAAAACAAATTTTCAAAACAGACAGCCCCTTCGGTGGTATACCGATCATAGTGTTTAGTAATTTGAAGCAACTCTCACCTGTTGGAGATAGGTGGATATTCTCTCCTAATCCCAATGATGCATACAGCACTTTAGTTGGTTCCCCTTTGTGGGAGTTATTTAAATGCTTTGAATTAACAGAGATAATGAGACAACGGGAGGATCAGGCCTTTGCAATTGCATTAAGTCATATGGCATCTGGTACTATGACAAATGAGGACATATCACTCATTGAAACTCGAGTAGTTAATTTCGAAGAAGTTCCCGATGATGCCATACATTTATTTTGGTCCAATGAAGATACAAATAATTTCAATGCCCTTAAGCTCAGTCGAATCCCAACAGAAGCTTTCCTTTCAACTGCAAAAGACTCAGTTAAAGGAATTGGTATAAATAAAAATGATAATATTTTGGAAAGAGTTAAACTTTTCAAAACTTCTGAAACGCAGGGACTGCCCTATGAATTGACACTAAAAACCTCCGCCAAATATATGATTACAGTGAACATCTTCTTTCCTTTTCCAACAATTCTGTGGATTAAATTTTTGAAACCTTCTGTTGGTTTGATAGCACGATCAAAAAAGCCTCATCCTCTAGAAAGTTCTTGAACACCAATTAAAAAAGTTCTAAAATCTTTTCAATATAAAAGAAATGAAAAAAGTTCAATTGAAAGAAATCAGTTTGCAGTTTTTCCGGCTGAGGGAATAACTATTCATAAAAGTCAGGGTGCCACATATTATATAATAAAGTTGTAGTTCATACTCGACCCAGAATGCCTAGAGCTTCAATATATGTCGCTTGTAGTCGAGCTATTTCTGCAGAAGGTCTATTCATCATAAGAAAATTTTATTCCTCCTAACAAAGTTTCTGAATCGGATCCCGTATTTAGGGAACTGAGGGAATTGAACACAAATAAAGCTTTGACAACAAGTTTCAATTTTATGATTTCCCGAACATCAGGACATCAAATTTTATTCCATAATGTTCAGAGTCTCCACGCTCACATTAGTAATATAAAAAGCGACTGTTTGATGCTATCTTCAGATATTTTATGTTTTGTAGAAACTTGGAGTTATCCTTGCGAAAGTTTTGATATACCAGGATTTACTCTAATTAACGAGCTGAGGATAGATAGCACGGAAACAACGAACAGAAATAAACGGGGCATTATAATATATGCAAAGCATAGTATTGCTTGCTCTATAGAATCAAAGGCTGTAAAGAAAATTTATTCAGGCCACAAAGTTTTAGAAGCGGTTTTGTTTAAATGTTTCAATATTAATATTCTGGTTCTATATAGAAATTCAGCTTTCTCTGTCAGACAATTAATTGTAGAACTTCAGGAAAAAAATATAATTTGGATATACAATTAATTGTAGAACTTCAGGAAAAAAATATAATTTGGATATATGTATAAGAATCTCTACAAAAATTTATGTTTAATTTTGTAAATATTATATACAAATTAATATAATAATATTATATCATTTTTAAAGTTGTTAATATTTATTACGTTTAAGCTAAACATGTATAATAATATCGATATAATAAATAAAAAATGTTATTCATTGTTTAAAAACGATTTCTATTCATACTTCTCAATACAGTTGTAATGCATTCTATATAAAATCAATTATAAGCGTATACAAAAAGCACAAGAACGATTTCTCATAATTTGAGTAAATTTAGTTTACAAATTGCTCTAATTATTTTCACTGTGAGTGAAAAGTAAATAACTGAGGCAACAGTTCCTACTTCTAATTATTAAAATATATAAAGAAGTCTCAAACGAATATACCATTTAACTTTGCGAGAGTATAAAATGTTCGGTTACATCCGAACTTAGCCCTTCCTTACTTGTTTTCTAGTAGGTTTTTGCAGCTGTTGTTTTCGTTTTTGTTGCCTTCATTCTAATGTGTAAGTGTCAATTTTTCGAAGTTTCTGCCGGCGCTCGTGTAGGCTACGACGATGCTTTTACTGGATGGACATGCAGACAGTCACCCAAATTTAACTCGTCTCGTCATCCTGATCATACGTTGCGTTTTTGTAAGAATCATCCTGATTCGCCAGAATAATCAAAACTGTTATACATGTTGCCATTTATCAAAAACAAATAAAATGCCATAACTAAGCTCCGCAATAAGATACAAGACTGTTATTTGGTGCACAGGATCACATTAGGGAGGGGCATCTGCAGCAAATTTTTTTTAAAGTGGGCGTGGTCCCGCCCCCTAATAGGCTTAATGTGCATATCTTCTAAACCGCCAAAGCTATAATAACAAAATTCACTGGAAGCAAATGTTGTTAGCACCTCTACCTACAGTGTGAAAATGGGTGAAATCGGATGACAACCCCACCTACTCCCCATAAACGGTACTGTTAAAAAATACTAAAAGCGCGATATGGTAAGGTATGAGATGACTTTATAGGAATCACGTTCAAAATTAGACAGTGGGCGTGGCACCGCCCACTTTTAGGTGAAAACCCATATCTTGGGATCTGCTTAACTAATTTCAACCGGTCTGCCTAACCAAATTTTCGGTACATAACATTCTTGTCATATTTCTATGTTATAGTGCAAAAACGGGCAAAATCGGATTACATCCACGCCTATTTCCCATATAACACCTTTTAAATTTCATCTCTCAATTTTTTCACTTTCCACTATGCAAATCAAGCAACAATGATTATATCGGGGTAAAACTTTGTGTGAATAATTTGACTTTGCGAGAGTATAAAATGTTCGGTTACATCCGAACTTAGCCCTGCCTTACTGTCTTTTTATTGACCAAGCCTAAATTATTAATTATTAAATAATATTTTATAGATAAAATTTCCACTTAATTTCATTAAGTCATTGGAAACTCAAGTGCACAATATTAGCGGGCAAAATTTCAAGAATGTATTTTATTGATCGATCGATATTTTCATAGGTACTCTTGTCCATATATTCGGTATCTGGGTTTCAACAATTTTTAGACGATTTCGATTTTTTAGAGTTTTGAAATTACATGGTTACTGATTGGGCGAATCTTTAATAGCATAAAAAGGTATGAAAAGATCTTAATCTTAATCTTTGATCGGTCAGTTTGAAGAGGAGTTATATGCTAATTTCGTGAAGATTTCTTTTCAAATAAAAATTGATGAAGTTATGGAATAATATTATTATTTTTCTCATATATAGGAACATTTTCTTCTCTAGGGATGAATAATGCGGGAAAATAGTGTGAATAAAATTATTATGATTTTCGAATATATTTCTGGAAATGTAATAAAGAATATTATCTACGGTATCGTGCTGAAGCTGACATGATTCTAAAAGAACATTTATCTTTGCTCCCAAAAATGGAACGTATTTGAGCACAACGTTTCAGAATGAATTATTCAAACTTTCCACAAATTGATACCAGACAACAAAAGATAGAGAGAAGGATTTTCAGTCTTAGCAAATGAAACCATCGATGTTTCAAGCCTGCGTAATTTTCTAACTTCATACGATACTTAGATTCGTACAAATATGAAATATTTGTGAAGATTTTGTTGATTGTTTTTAAATAACGATGTTTTGTGTAAAGCTCTAGTAAAGTCAATTAAGAACAATCTATAAACTGTTGGCTTGAATTGTATATTTAAGTATGGTCAAGGATACGACAGAGCTTCACCAATGATTTATGGATTTCATGAAGCACAAAAGTATGTTCAATCCTTTTTTTCTGGCAATTTACGTTTAATGCGTTGAACATAATTGTAGTTTGGCAATTAAGGAACTATCAGGTCGATTTAAGCCTTTTTTCACTGGCCGAAAAGACAAAATGTCTGAAAGATGAAATTTCGAAATTAACAAAGAAGTGACCAAAGACAGGAAAAATTATCCATATCTCCTATAAGGTAGACTCACACGAAGCAGTATCAGCAATTCTCGAACTACAATCAGCTGTCATTGCAGTTTTGAGGATGATAAAAACGTAAAAAAAACGTGACACTGTACAAAAGGCTTTTCAACTTTCGACAGCAAAATTGAATTTCAAATTGCCTGTCATATAATGGAATCTATTATTACTATCGATTGCAGACTAAGAAGTCACAAAATTGTCAGATGATGCTCTGATTTTAAGGTGATGCGGGAGAATGCAGGTTCATGCTTTTGAATAATTTATGGAAAAATCGTTAGAATTAGTCCAGATATATCGGTGCAACGTTGGGGCTTAAGACCTTGAAGATTACCACAGAATCTCATATAATGTACCATTTCTTTACATTCATATATATCAATTAGCTATCCTATTTGAAGAACACAAGTCAATTTTTCAAAACTATGGACAATTATTTTTGAAACAGGATTTAAATAAGGAAAAGTACAAAATAATTTACTTCAACTTATTGCTATAAATAACATTTCAGATGATAAATGGGGAAGTATTTAAAAATGTAAATAATACTTTACGAGCTTTTGCAGTATTGCCTGTAACAACAGCAAACTCCGTACGAGAGTTTTCGGCTTTAGAAGAAACTTAGGAACACGATAGGACTAGAGCGTCACAATAGTATTGCTTCCTTGAACATTAACAAAAGTATTAAGCTAACTAAGGACGAAATCCTTCAACAATTTTATTAAAATTAAAAAGTAAATAATAAAACCTATAGTAGTATGCCCTTATTGTATTATATTGATCTTTGCTAAATCGCGAATATTTTCTATTTATAAGTTTTAACAATTTTTTTATATTATTGAACAACTATAATATTTAAATGAATTTAATTGTAAGTGTTTTAACTTGAGGATATGGGCTAGTGTGGGTGTTATCTTTATAAAATTGCATGGATACCGGGAACATGTAATACCTTATTTAATTTTATGACATTCTAGAGATTGTCCTAAATGCACAAGATGATCTGAGTAATATTTTTAAAAATACAATCACTTAAACTTCTCGAAACTGTGATTTTAAAGTCGGTTGTCAAGATTTCTTGTGAACTACTCAACTAATCTTAATGAAATAACTGGTCTTCGAGACATAATTTATCACAGCAATAACAATTTCACCAAAATTTAAATTTTTTTATAAAAACTGCTGCCAAAGATATAATGAATATAAACTCAACCGAAGAGGCTAAATTTAATATATTGAGTTGATGTGAAAAATGTCAACGAAAAAATCGATATTCATTATATTATATTAGGGATATGTGTTTTAGACCAAGACCAATTTCATTTCAATATTGAGCGCCAAGCCATTAATAAAATTTTACATCTTTTAAGTAAGCGTGTCCACTTAGTTTTATTAAAACATCACCCATTTTTACCAACCAAAACGGTAATTTTTGACATTGCTCAGGTATACTTAAGAACTTATTTTCAAGCGATTTTATAAATATGGTATATAAATATAAACATATTATATATATGGAGTAAAGTCAGCCGGATGTTTCAAAGATCCTGAATATTAGTTATATGGGGGCTGAGGCAAATTCTCGTCCGATTTCATCCATTTGAGGTACAAACTTCTTTAAAATAACTCCCACATTGGCCGATATATGTGTATATAAAGTCAACTGAAAGTTCCAAGCTCTTTATATTAGGTGTATGGAGGTTAAGGGAATTTTTGACACAAGGGCATATTATTATTAAGGAAACATTTTATCCGAATTTCAATAATAAATACATATATATATAGCTATATCTCACAGATTGACCGATATTTTCGGCAAAAAGTCAGCAAAAACAAACCGGTATATTTGGTATGTGGGGGCTTAGTTATGGTCCGATTTTGACAATTTTTAGACTCGAGATGGCATATCTCAAAGGCACTATTTGTGCAATGTTTCATCGGAGTATATTAATTGGTGCTTGATATGTGTACTGGAAAGTGAATGAATCATATGGAATTTAAAATTGTGCTATACGGGAAGTATAAGTGGTCATAGTCCGTTTGCGCCCGTTTTCACAATGTTACATATGTAGGATCGTCAGGATAATGTTGCTTACCGAAATTGCTGGAGGTCGTCCGGAGATATGTCAACTAAGTGTGGGCGGTGCCACACAAATCGTCCAATTTTGACCCCGCCTGCTATATTGTTATGCATCATCCTTAGTGTAAAATTTAATGCCTATGGCACATCTAACTTTTGCTTTATCACGCTTTTAGTAGTATTTAACAAAACCGATATATCATCATCCTGATCATTTATATATATAAATATAAAGCTTTAACTTAAAGGTTTAACCCAGATTTGGCCAGAGTTGAGTATTTCCGCGAAATGTTAATGCTTTACTATCCTTGGCGGAATGAACAGCAAGGTCTCATTGAAAACGATAATGAGCAGACTTGCATAACACATCGTATTATAATTGAGGAAAATCAAAGAAAATATGCAATTTTTGAGCAAAGAGAACTTGAAAATGTTCTAGAAAGTCTTTATAATAATATACACTTAGAGGTAGGTGCTCAAAATGAACTACCTATCGTGGAAAATGAGTTCAGAGTGTTGGCAATTCCAGAAATAAACCCAAATATAAACTTGCTGGACTTGCATGGTGAAAATTCAACAGATAATGGCACTGAATCTGATTGCAATATTAGACTTATTAAACTACCCCTTTTAATTCCAGGTGAGGAATTATTTTCTTCAGTTCAAAGTCTAAATACTAAGCAAAGAATCAATTTGACACATTTGATGCACCACCTGAAAACAAATCTCCCATTTTATGAGTTCATTGGCGGCGGTGCAGGTGTAGGAAAGAGTCGTTTGATATCTGCATCATATCAAGCTCTTAACCATCGTTACAATTCTACACCTGGATCCAATCCAAGTTCCTTAAAAGTTCTTCTTTGCGCACCTACGGAATAGGTGGAATGACTCTTCACTCAATATTTTCTTTACCTGTTAATCAGTTGAATAGAGAGTTTAGGCCACTTAGCAATGACATAGTGAATTCATTTTATTTCAGACTTACCGATTTAAAATCAATCAAAAATACAGCACTTTAGTTGGTTCCCCTTTGTGGGAGTTATTTAATTCCTTTAAATTAACAGAGATAATGAGACAACGGGAGGATCAGGCCTTTGCAATTGCATTAAGTCATATGGCATCTGGTACTATGACAAATGAGGACATATCACTCATTGAAACTCGAGTAGTTAATTTCGAAGAAGTTCCCGATGATGCCATACATTTATTTTGGTCCAATGAAGATACAAATAATTTCAATGCCCTTAAGCTCAGTCGAATCCCAACAGGAGCTTTCCTTTCAACTGCAAAAGACTCAGTTAAAGGAATTGGTATAAATGAAAATGATAATATTTTGGAAAGAGTTAAACTTTTCAAAACTTCTGAAACGCAGGGACTGCCCTATGAATTGACACTAAAAACCTCCGCCAAATATATGATTACAGTGAACATAAACACGTGTGATGGCTTGGTTAATGGGGCAGCTGGACAACTTATGCAAATTGATTTCCATTGTTCTTTTCCAACAATTCTGTGGATTAAATTTTTGAAACCTTCTGTTGGTTTGATAGCACGATCAAAAAAGCCTCATCCTCTAGAAAGTTCTTGGACACCAATTAAAAAAGTTCTAAAATCTTTTCAATATAAAAGAAATGAAAAAAGTTCAATTGAAAGAAATCAGTTTGCAGTTGTTCCGGCTGAGGGAATAACTATTCATAAAAGTCAGGGTGCCACATATTATATAATAAAGTTGTAGTTCATACTCGACCCAGAATGCCTAGAGCTTCAATATATGTCGCTTGTAGTCGAGCTATTTCTGCAGAAGGTCTATTCATCGTAGGAAATTTTATTCCTCCTTACAAATTTTCTGAATCGGATCCCGTATTTAGGGAACTGAGGGAATTGAACACAAATAAAGCTTTGACAACAAGTTTCAATTTTATGATTTCCCGAACATCAGGACATCAAATTTTATTCCATAATGTTCAGAGTCTTCACGCTCACATTAATAATATAAAAAGCGACTGTTTGATGCTATCTTCAGATATTTTATGTTTTGTAGAAACTTGGAGTTATCCTTGCGAAAGTTTTGATATACCAGGATTTACTCTAATTAACGAGCTGAGGATAGATAGCACGGAAACAACCAACAGAAATAAACGGGGCATTATAATATATGCAAAGCATAGTATTGCTTGCTCTATAGAATCAAAGGCTGTAAAGAAAATTTATTCAGGCCACAAAGTTTTAGAAGCGGTTTTGTTTAAATGTTTCAATATTAATATTCTGGTTCTATATAGAAATTCAGCTTTCTCTGTCAGACAATTAATTGTAGAACTTCAGGAAGTCCTTACTTCTGAGTTAGGCAATCAAAATGTGCTAATTGTTGGAGATTTTAACACTTGTTTAATGTCTACAGGGACTGCAATAAGAAATCTGCTCTAAGAAAAAACTTTAGTTCCCTGCTTGGTGCAGAATATTCAACTACACCTGCCGGTACACAAATTGATTGGGCATTTTCAAACATGGATCCTTCCAGTGTAAATGCAATTACTTTTGAGACAGTACACAACTATCATGACAGTATTTGTGTCTCTATTTCGAACTAAAGTTTTCAGACTTAGTGCAATAGTTCTTCATTTTTTATCCAAATATAATCGAATTGGAATGGTATAGGAATTTTGACAGTAGTTTTTAAGACAATTTTAAGAAAAATATGTAAATCATCTAATTAAGAAAATTGAAATTATATATATAATTTGTTATTATATATGACATTATTGTATAAATATATTATAGAAATTAAATAGTGTAAGAAAAAAAAAATAAATAAAATTTGGATATATGTATAAGAATCTCTACAAAAATTTATGTTTAATTTTGTAAATATTATATACAAATTAATATAATAATATTATATCATTTTTAAAGTTGTTAATATTTATTATGTTTAAGCTAAACATGTATAATAATATCGATATAATAAATAAAAAATGTTATTCATTGTTCAAAAACGATTTCTTTTCATACTTCTCAATACAGTTGTAATGCATTCTATATAAAATCAATTATAAGCGTATACAAAAAGCACAAGAACGATTTCTCATAATTTGAGTAAATTTAGTTTACAAATTGCTCTAATTATTTTTACTGTGAGTGAAAAGTAAATAACTGAGGCAACAGTTCCTACTTCTAATTATTAAAATATATAAAGAAGTCTCAAACGAATATACCATTTAACTTTGCGAGAGTATAAAATGTTCGGTTACATCCGAACTTAGCCCTTCCTTACTTGTTTTATAGTAGGTTTTTGCAGCTGTTGTTTTCGTTTTTGTTGCCTTCATTCTAATGTGTAGGTGTCAATTTTTCGAAGTTTCTGCCGGCGCTCGTGTAGGCTACGACGATGCTTTTACTGGATGGACATGCAGACAGTCACCCAAATTTAACTCGTCTCGTCATCCTGATCATACGTTGCGTTTTTGTAAGAATCATCCTGATTCGCCAGAATAATCAAAACTGTTATACATGTTGCCATTTATCAAAAACAAATAAAATGCCATAACTAAGCTCCGCAATAAGATACAAGACTGTTATTTGGTGCACAGGATCACATTAGGGAGGGGCATCTGCAGCAAATTTTTTTTAAAGTGGGCGTGGTCCCGCCCCCTAATAGGCTTAATGTGCATATCTTCTAAACCGCCAAAGCTATAATAACAAAATTCACTGGAAGCAAATGTTGTTAGCACCTGTACCTACAGTGTGAAAATGGGTGAAAGCGGATGACAACCCCACCTACTCCCCATAAACGGTACTGTTAAAAAATACTAAAAGCGCGATATGGTATGGTATGAGATGACTTTATAGGAATCACGTTCAAAATTAGACAGTGGGCGTGGCACCGCCCACTTTTAGGTGAAAACCCATATCTTGGGATCTGCTTAACCAATTTCAACCGGTCTGCCTAACCAAATTTTCGGTACATAACATTCTTGTCATATTTCTATGTTATAGTGCAAAAACGGGCGAAATCGGATTACATCCACGCCTATTTCCCATATAACACCTTTTAAATTTCATCTGATTTTTTCACTTTCCACTATGCAAATCAAGCAACAATGATTATATCGGGGTAAAACTTTGTGTGAATAATTTGACTTTGCGAGAGTATAAAATGTTTGGTTACATCCGAACTTAGCCCTGCCTTACTTTCTTTTTATTGACCAAGCCTAAATTATTTATTATTATATAATATTTTATAGATAAAATTTCCACTTAATTTTATTAAGTCATTGGAAACTCAAGTGCACAATATTATCGGGAAAAATTTTTCTATGAATTTCAAGAATGTATTTTATAGATCGATCGATATTTTTATAGGTACTCTTGTCCATATATTCGGTATCTGGGTTTCAACAATTTTTAGACGATTTCGATTTTTTAGAGTTTTGAAATTACATGGTTACTGATTGGGTGAATCTTTAATAGCATAAAAAGGTATGAAAATATCTTAATCTTAATCTTTGATCGGTCAGTTTGAAGAGGAGTTATGTGCTAATTTCGTGAAGATTTCTTTTCAAATAAAAATTGATGAAGTTATGGAATAATATTATTATTTTTCTTATATATAGCAACATTTTCTTCTCTAGGGATGAACAATGAGGGAAAATAGTGTGAATAAAATTATTATGATTTTCGAATATATTTCTGGAAATGTAATAAAGAATATTATCTACGGTATCGTGCTGAAGCTGACATGATTCTAAAAGAACATTTATTTTTGCTCCCAAAAACGGAACGTATTTGAGCACAACGTTTCAGAATGAATTATTCAAATTTTCCACAAATTGATACCAGACAACAAAAGATAGAGAGAAGGATTTTCAGTCTTAGCAAATGAAACCATCGATGTTTCAAGCCTGCGTAATTTTCTAACTTCATACGATACTTAGATTCGTACAAATATGAAATATTTGTGAAGATTTTGTTGATTGTTTTTAAATAACGATGTTTTGTGTAAAGCTCTAGTAAAGTCAATTAAGAACAATCTATAAACTGTTGGCTTGAATTGTATATTTAAGTATGGTCAAGGATACGACAGAGCTTCACCAATGATTTATGGATTTCATGAAGCACAAAAGTATGTTCAATCCTTTTTTTCTGGCAATTTACGTTTAATGCGTTGACCATAATTGTAGTTTGGCAATTAAGGAACTATCAGGTCGATTTAAGCCTTTTTTCACTGGCCGAAAATACAAAATGTTCTGAAAGATAAAATTTCGAAATTAACAAAGAAGTGACCAAAGACAGAAAAAACTAAAATCCATATCTCCTATAAGGTAGACTCACACGAAGCAGTATCAGCAATTCTCGAACTACAATCAGCTGTCATTGCAGCTTTGAGGATGATAAAAACGTAAAAAAAAACGTGACACTGTACAAAAGGCTTTTCAACTTTCGACAGCAAAATTGAATTTCAAATTGCCTGTCGTATAATGGAATCTATTAATACTATCGATTGCAGACTAAGAAGTCACAAAATTGTCAGATGATGCTCTGATTTTAAGGTGATGCGGGAGAATGCAGGTTCATGCTTTTGATTAATTTATGGAAAAATCGTTAGAATTAGTCCAGATATATCGGTGCAACGTTGGGGCTTAAGACCTTGAAGATTACCACAGAATCTCATATAATGTACCATTTCTTTACATTCATATATATCAATTACCTATCCTATTTGAAGAACACAAGTCAATTTTTCAAAACTATGGACAATTATTCTTGAAACAGGATTTAAATAAGGAAAAGTACAAAATAATTTACTTCAACTTATTGCTATAAATAACATTTCAGATGATAAATGGGGAAGTATTTAAATATGTAAATAATACTTTACGAGCTTTGGCAGTATTGCCTGTAACAACAGCAAACTCCGTACGAGAGTTTTCGGCTTTAGAAGAAACTTAGGAACACGATAGGACTAGAGCGTCACAATAGTATTGCTTCCTTGAACATTAACAAAAGTATTAATCTAACTAAGGACGAAATCCTTCAACAATTTTATTAAAATTAAAAAGTAAATGATAAAACCTATAGTAGTATGCCCTTATTGTATTATATTGATCTTTGCTAAATCGCGAATATTTTCTATTTATAAGTTTTAACAATTTTTTTATATTATTGAACAACTATTTAAATGAATTTAATTGTAAGTGTTTTAACTTGAGGATATGGGCTAGTGTGGGTGTTATCTTTATAAAATTGCATGGATACCGGGAACATGTAATACCTTATTTAATTTTATGACATTCTAGAGATTGTCCTAAATGCACAAGATGATCTGAGTAATATTTTTAAAAATACAATCACTTAAACTTCTGGAAACTGTGATTTTAAAGTCGGTTGTCAAGATTTCTTGTGAACTACTCAACCAATCTTAATGAAATAACAGGTCTTCGAGACATAATTTATCACAGCAATAACAATTTTACCAAAATTTAAATTTTTTTATAAAAACTGCTGCCAAAGATATAATGAATATAAACTCAACCGAAGAGGCTAAATTTAATATATTGAGTTGATGTGAAAAATGTCAACGAAAGGATCGATATTCATTATATTATATTAGGGATATGTGTTTTAGACCAAGACCAATTTCATTTATATTGAGCGCCAAGCCATTAATAAAATTTTATATCTTTTAAGTAATCGTGTCCACTTAGTTTTATTAAAATATCACCCATTTTTACCAACCAAAACGGTAATTTTTGACATTGCTCAGGTATACTTAAGAACTTATTTTCAAGCGATTTTATAAATATGGTATATAAATATAAACATATTATATATATGGAGTAAAGTCAGCCGGATGTTTCAAAGATCCTGAATATTAGTTATATGGGGGCAGAGGAAAATTCTCGTCCGATTTCATCCATTTGAGGTACATACTTCTTTAAAATAACTCCCACATTGGCCGATATATGTGTATATAAAGTCAACTGAAAGTTCCAAGATCTTTATATTAGGTGTATGGAGGTTAAGGGAATTTTTGACACAAGGGTATATTATTATTAAGGAAACATTTTATCCGAATTTCAATAATAAATACATATATATATAGCTATATCTCACAGATTGACCGATATTTTCGGCAAAAAGTCAGCCAAAAGCAATGCGGTATATTTGGTATGTGGGGGCTTAGTTATGGTCCAATTTTGACAATTTTTAGACTCGAGATGGCATATCTCAAAAGCACTATTTGTGCAATGTTTCATCGGAGTATATTAACTGGTGCTTGATATGTGTACTGGAAAGTGAATGAATCATATGGAATTAAGAATTGTGCTATACGGGAAGTATAAGTGGTCATAGTCCGTTTGCGCCCGTTTTCACAATGTCACATATGTAGGATCGTCAGGATAATGTTGCTTACCGAAATTGCTGGAGGTCGTCCGGAGATATGTCAACTAAGTGTGGGCGGTGCCACACAAATCGTCCAATTTTGACCCCGCCTGCTATATTGTTATGCATCATCCTTAGTGTAAAATTTAATGCCTATGGCACATCTAACTTTTGCTTTATCACGCTTTTAGTAGTATTTAACAAAACCGATATATCATCATCCTGATCATTTATATATATAAATATAAAGCTTTAACTTAAAGGTTTAACCCAGATTTGGCCAGAGTTGAGTATTTCCGCGAAATGTTAATGCTTTACTATCCTTGGCGGAATGAACAGCAAGGTCTCATTGAAAACGATAATGAGCAGACTTGCATAACACATCGTATTATAATTGAGGAAAATCAAAGAAAATATGCAATTTTTGAGCAAAGAGAACTTGAAAATGTTCTAGAAAGTCTTTATAATAATATACACTTAGAGGTAGGTGCTCAAAATGAACTACCTATCGTGGAAAATGAGTTCAGAGTGTTGGCAATTCCAGAAATAAACCCAAATATAAACTTGCTGGACTTGCATGGTGAAAATTCAACAGATAATGGCACTGAATCTGATTGCAATATTAGACTTATTAAACTACCCCTTTTAATTCCAGGTGAGGAATTATTTTCTTCAGTTCAAAGTCTAAATACTAAGCAAAGAATCAATTTGACACATTTGATGCACCACCTGAAAACAAATCTCCCATTTTATGAGTTCATTGGCGGCGGTGCAGGTGTAGGAAAGAGTCGTTTGATATCTGCATCATATCAAGCTCTTAACCATCGTTACAATTCTACACCTGGATCCAATCCAAGTTCCTTAAAAGTTCTTCTTTGCGCACCTACGGAATAGGTGGAATGACTCTTCACTCAATATTTTCTTTACCTGTTAATCAGTTGAATAGAGAGTTTAGGCCACTTAGCAATGACATAGTGAATTCATTTTATTTCAGACTTACCGATTTAAAATCAATCAAAAATACAGCACTTTAGTTGGTTCCCCTTTGTGGGAGTTATTTAATTCCTTTAAATTAACAGAGATAATGAGACAACTGGAGGATCAGGCCTTTGCAATTGCATTAAGTCATATGGCATCTGGTACTATGACAAATGAGGACATATCACTCATTGAAACTCGAGTAGTTAATTTCGAAGAAGTTCCCGATGATGCCATACATTTATTTTGGTCCAATGAAGATACAAATAATTTCAATGCCCTTAAGCTCAGTCGAATCCCAACAGAAGCTTTCCTTTCAACTGCAAAAGACTCAGTTAAAGGAATTGGTATAAATAAAAATGATAATATTTTGGAAAGAGTTAAACTTTTCAAAACTTCTGAAACGCAGGGACTGCCCTATGAATTGACACTAAAAACCTCCGCCAAATATATGATTACAGTGAACATCTTCTTTCCTTTTCCAACAATTCTGTGGATTAAATTTTTGAAACCTTCTGTTGGTTTGATAGCACGATCAAAAAAGCCTCATCCTCTAGAAAGTTCTTGGACACCAATTAAAAAAGTTCTAAAATCTTTTCAATATAAAAGAAATGAAAAAAGTTCAATTGAAAGAAATCAGTTTGCAGTTGTTCCGGCTGAGGGAATAACTATTCATAAAAGTCAGGGTGCCACATATTATATAATAAAGTTGTAGTTCATACTCGACCCAGAATGCCTAGAGCTTCAATATATGTCGCTTGTAGTCGAGCTATTTCTGCAGAAGGTCTATTCATCATAAGAAAATTTTATTCCTCCTAACAAAGTTTCTGAATCGGATTCCGTATTTAGGGAACTGAGGGAATTGAACACAAATAAAGCTTTGACAACAAGTTTCAATTTTATGATTTCCCGAACATCAGGACATCAAATTTTATTCCATAATGTTCAGAGTCTCCACGCTCACATTAGTAATATAAAAAGCGACTGTTTGATGCTATCTTCAGATATTTTATGTTTTGTAGAAACTTGGAGTTATCCTTGCGAAAGTTTTGATATACCAGGATTTACTCTAATTAACGAGCTGAGGATTGATAGCACGGAAACAACGAACAGAAATAAACGGGGCATTATAATATATGCAAAGCATAGTATTGCTTGCTCTATAGAATCAAAGGCTGTAAAGAAAATTTATTCAGGCCACAAAGTTTTAGAAGCGGTTTTGTTTAAATGTTTCAATATTAATATTCTGGTTCTATATAGAAATTCAGCTTTCTCTGTCAGACAATTAATTGTAGAACTTCAGGAAAAAAATATAATTTGGATATACAATTAATTGTAGAACTTCAGGAAAAAAATATAATTTGGATATATGTATAAGAATCTCTACAAAAATTTATGTTTAATTTTGTAAATATTATATACAAATTAATATAATAATATTATATCATTTTTAAAGTTGTTAATATTTATTACGTTTAAGCTAAACATGTATAATAATATCGATATAATAAATAAAAAATGTTATTCATTGTTTAAAAACGATTTCTATTCATACTTCTCAATACAGTTGTAATGCATTCTATATAAAATCAATTATAAGCGTATACAAAAAGCACAAGAACGATTTGTCATAATTTGAGTAAATTTAGTTTACAAATTGCTCTAATTATTTTCACTGTGAGTGAAAAGTAAATAACTGAGGCAACAGTTCCTACTTCTAATTATTAAAATATATAAAGAAGTCTCAAACGAATATACCATTTAACTTTGCGAGAGTATAAAATGTTCGGTTACATCCGAACTTAGCCCTTCCTTACTTGTTTTCTAGTAGGTTTTTGCAGCTGTTGTTTTCGTTTTTGTTGCCTTCATTCTAATGTGTAAGTGTCAATTTTTCGAAGTTTCTGCCGGCGCTCGTGTAGGCTACGACGATGCTTTTACTGGATGGACATGCAGACAGTCACCCAAATTTAACTCGTCTCGTCATCCTGATCATACGTTGCGTTTTTGTAAGAATCATCCTGATTCGCCAGAATAATCAAAACTGTTATACTCTGTAACAACATGTTGCCATTTATCAAAAACAAATAAAATGCCATAACTAAGCTCCGCAATAAGATACAAGACTGTTATTTGGTGCACAGGATCACATTAGGGAGGGGCATCTGCAGCAAATTTTTTTTAAAGTGGGCGTGGTCCCGCCCCCTAATAGGCTTAATGTGCATATCTTCTAAACCGCCAAAGCTATAATAATAAAATTCACTGGAAGCAAATGTTGTTAGCACCTCTACCTACAGTGTGAAAATGGGTGAAATCGGATGACAACCCCACCTACTCCCCATAAACGGTACTGTTAAAAAATACTAAAAGCGCGATATGGTATGGTATGAGATGACTTTATAGGAATCACGTTCAAAATTAGACAGTGGGCGTGGCACCGCCCACTTTTAGGTGAAAACCCATATCTTGGGATCTGCTTAACTAATTTCAACCGGTCTGCCTAACCAAATTTTCGGTACATAACATTCTTGTCATATTTCTATGTTATAGTGCAAAAACGGGCAAAATCGGATTACATCCACGCCTATTTCCCATATAACACCTTTTAAATTTCATCTCTCAATTTTTTCACTTTCCACTATGCAAATCAAGCAACAATGATTATATCGGGGTAAAACTTTGTGTGAATAATTTGACTTTGCGAGAGTATAAAATGTTCGGTTACATCCGAACTTAGCCCTGCCTTACTGTCTTTTTATTGACCAAGCCTAAATTATTAATTATTAAATAATATTTTATAGATAAAATTTCCACTTAATTTCATTAAGTCATTGGAAACTCAAGTGCACAATATTAGCGGGCAAAATTTCAAGAATGTATTTTATTGATCGATCGATATTTTCATAGGTACTCTTGTCCATATATTCGGTATCTGGGTTTCAACAATTTTTAGACGATTTCGATTTTTTAGAGTTTTGAAATTACATGGTTACTGATTGGGTGAATCTTTAATAGCATAAAAAGGTATGAAAAGATCTTAATCTTAATCTTTGATCGGTCAGTTTGAAGAGGAGTTATATGCTAATTTCGTGAAGATTTCTTTTCAAATAAAAATTGATGAAGTTATGGAATAATATTATTATTTTTCTCATATATAGGAACATTTTCTTCTCTAGGGATGAATAATGCGGGAAAATAGTGTGAATAAAATTATTATGATTTTCGAATATATTTCTGGAAATGTAATAAAGAATATTATCTACGGTATCGTGCTGAAGCTGACATGATTCTAAAAGAACATTTATTTTTGCTCCCAAAAATGGAACGTATTTGAGCACAACGTTTCAGAATGAATTATTCAAACTTTCCACAAATTGATACCAGACAACAAAAGATAGAGAGAAGGATTTTCAGTCTTAGCAAATGAAACCATCGATGTTTCAAGCCTGCGTAATTTTCTAACTTCATACGATACTTAGATTCGTACAAATATGAAATATTTGTGAAGATTTTGTTGATTGTTTTTAAATAACGATGTTTTGTGTAAAGCTCTAGTAAAGTCAATTAAGAACAATCTATAAACTGTTGGCTTGAATTGTATATTTAAGTATGGTCAAGGATACGACAGAGCTTCACCAATGATTTATGGATTTCATGAAGCACAAAAGTATGTTCAATCCTTTTTTTCTGGCAATTTACGTTTAATGCGTTGAACATAATTGTAGTTTGGCAATTAAGGAACTATCAGGTCGATTTAAGCCTTTTTTCACTGGCCGAAAAGACAAAATGTCTGAAAGATGAAATTTCGAAATTAACAAAGAAGTGACCAAAGACAGGAAAAATTATCCATATCTCCTATAAGGTAGACTCACACGAAGCAGTATCAGCAATTCTCGAACTACAATCAGCTGTCATTGCAGCTTTGAGGATGATAAAAACGTAAAAAAAACGTGACACTGTACAAAAGGCTTTTCAACTTTCGACAGCAAAATTGAATTTCAAATTGCCTGTCATATAATGGAATCTATTATTACTATCGATTGCAGACTAAGAAGTCACAAAATTGTCAGATGATGCTCTGATTTTAAGGTGATGCGGGAGAATGCAGGTTCATGCTTTTGAATAATTTATGGAAAAATCGTTAGAATTAGTCCAGATATATCGGTGCAACGTTGGGGCTTAAGACCTTGAAGATTACCACAGAATCTCATATAATGTACCATTTCTTTACATTCATATATATCAATTAGCTATCCTATTTGAAGAACACAAGTCAATTTTTCAAAACTATGGACAATTATTTTTGAAACAGGATTTAAATAAGGAAAAGTACAAAATAATTTACTTCAACTTATTGCTATAAATAACATTTCAGATGATAAATGGGGAAGTATTTAAAAATGTAAATAATACTTTACGAGCTTTTGCAGTATTGCCTGTAACAACAGCAAACTCCGTACGAGAGTTTTCGGCTTTAGAAGAAACTTAGGAACACGATAGGACTAGAGCGTCACAATAGTATTGCTTCCTTGAACATTAACAAAAGTATTAATCTAACTAAGGACGAAATCCTTCAACAATTTTATTAAAATTAAAAAGTAAATAATAAAACCTATAGTAGTATGCCCTTATTGTATTATATTGATCTTTGCTAAATCGCGAATATTTTCTATTTATAAGTTTTAACAATTTTTTTATATTATTGAACAACTATAATATTTAAATGAATTTAATTGTAAGTGTTTTAACTTGAGGATATGGGCTAGTGTGGGTGTTATCTTTATAAAATTGCATGGATACCGGGAACATGTAATACCTTATTTAATTTTATGACATTCTAGAGATTGTCCTAAATGCACAAGATGATCTGAGTAATATTTTTAAAAATACAATCACTTAAACTTCTCGAAACTGTGATTTTAAAGTCGGTTGTCAAGATTTCTTGTGAACTACTCAACCAATCTTAATGAAATAACTGGTCTTCGAGACATAATTTATCACAGCAATAACAATTTCACCAAAATTTAAATTTTTTTATAAAAACTGCTGCCAAAGATATAATGAATATAAACTCAACCGAAGAGGCTAAATTTAATATATTGAGTTGATGTGAAAAATGTCAACGAAAAAATCGATATTCATTATATTATATTAGGGATATGTGTTTTAGACCAAGACCAATTTCATTTCAATATTGAGCGCCAAGCCATTAATAAAATTTTACATCTTTTAAGTAATCGTGTCCACTTAGTTTTATTAAAATATCACCCATTTTTACCAACCAAAACGGTAATTTTTGACATTGCTCAGGTATACTTAAGAACTTATTTTCAAGCGATTTTATAAATATGGTATATAAATATAAACATATTATATATATGGAGTAAAGTCAGCCGGATGTTTCAAAGATCCTGAATATTAGTTATATGGGGGCTGAGGCAAATTCTCGTCCGATTTCATCCATTTGAGGTACAAACTTCTTTAAAATAACTCCCACATTGGCCGATATATGTGTATATAAAGTCAACTGAAAGTTCCATGATCTTTATATTAGGTGTATGGAGGTTAAGGGAATTTTTGACACAAGGGCATATTATTATTAAGGAAACATTTTATCCGAATTTCAATAATAAATACATATATATATAGCTATATCTCCCAGATTGACCGATATTTGCGGCAAAAAGTCAGCCAAAAGCAATGCGGTATATTTGGTATGTGGGGGCTTAGTTATGGTCCGATTTTGACAATTTTTAGACTCGAGATGGCATATCTCAAAGGCACTATTTGTGCAATGCTTCATCGGAGTATATTAATTGGTGCTTGATATGTGTACTGGAAAGTGAATGAATCATATGGAATTTAAAATTGTGCTATACGGGAAGTATAAGTGGTCATAGTCCGTTTGCGCCCGTTTTCACAATGTTACATATGTAGGATCGTCAGGATAATGTTGCTTATCGAAATTGCTGGAGGTCGTCCGGAGATATGTCAACTAAGTGTGGGCGGTGCCACACAAATCGTCCAATTTTGACCCCGCCTGCTATATTGTTATGCATCATCCTTAGTGTAAAATTTAATGCCTATGGCACATCTAACTTTTGCTTTATCACGCTTTTAGTAGTATTTAACAAAACCGATATATCATCATCCTGATCATTTATATATATAAATATAAAGCTTTAACTTAAAGGTTTAACCCAGATTTGGCCAGAGTTGAGTATTTCCGCGAAATGTTAATGCTTTACTATCCTTGGCGGAATGAACAGCAAGGTCTCATTGAAAACGATAATGAGCAGACTTGCATAACACATCGTATTATAATTGAGGAAAATCAAAGAAAATATGCAATTTTTGAGCAAAGAGAACTTGAAAATGTTCTAGAAAGTCTTTATAATAATATACACTTAGAGGTAGGTGCTCAAAATGAACTACCTATCGTGGAAAATGAGTTCAGAGTGTTGGCAATTCCAGAAATAAACCCAAATATAAACTTGCTGGACTTGCATGGTGAAAATTCAACAGATAATGGCACTGAATCTGATTGCAATATTAGACTTATTAAACTACCCCTTTTAATTCCAGGTGAGGAATTATTTTCTTCAGTTCAAAGTCTAAATACTAAGCAAAGAATCAATTTGACACATTTGATGCACCACCTGAAAACAAATCTCCCATTTTATGAGTTCATTGGCGGCGGTGCAGGTGTAGGAAAGAGTCGTTTGATATCTGCATCATATCAAGCTCTTAACCATCGTTACAATTCTACACCTGGATCCAATCCAAGTTCCTTAAAAGTTCTTCTTTGCGCACCTACGGAATAGGTGGAATGACTCTTCACTCAATATTTTCTTTACCTGTTAATCAGTTGAATAGAGAGTTTAGGCCACTTAGCAATGACATAGTGAGTTCATTTTATTTCAGACTTACCGATTTAAAATCAATCAAAAATACAGCACTTTAGTTGGTTCCCCTTTGTGGGAGTTATTTAATTCCTTTAAATTAACAGAGATAATGAGACAACGGGAGGATCAGGCCTTTGCAATTGCATTAAGTCATATGGCATCTGGTACTATGACAAATGAGGACATATCACTCATTGAAACTCGAGTAGTTAATTTCGAAGAAGTTCCCGATGATGCCATACATTTATTTTGGTCCAATGAAGATACAAATAATTTCAATGCCCTTAAGCTCAGTCGAATCCCAACAGGAGCTTTCCTTTCAACTGCAAAAGACTCAGTTAAAGGAATTGGTATAAATGAAAATGATAATATTTTGGAAAGAGTTAAACTTTTCAAAACTTCTGAAACGCAGGGACTGCCCTATGAATTGACACTAAAAACCTCCGCCAAATATATGATTACAGTGAACATAAACACGTGTGATGGCTTGGTTAATGGGGCAGCTGGACAACTTATGCAAATTGATTTCCATTGTTCTTTTCCAACAATTCTGTGGATTAAATTTTTGAAACCTTCTGTTGGTTTGATAGCACGATCAAAAAAGCCTCATCCTCTAGAAAGTTCTTGGACACCAATTAAAAAAGTTCTAAAATCTTTTCAATATAAAAGAAATGAAAAAAGTTCAATTGAAAGAAATCAGTTTGCAGTTGTTCCGGCTGAGGGAATAACTATTCATAAAAGTCAGGGTGCCACATATTATATAATAAAGTTGTAGTTCATACTCGACCCAGAATGCCTAGAGCTTCAATATATGTCGCTTGTAGTCGAGCTATTTCTGCAGAAGGTCTATTCATCGTAGGAAATTTTATTCCTCCTTACAAATTTTCTGAATCGGATCCCGTATTTAGGGAACTGAGGGAATTGAACACAAATAAAGCTTTGACAACAAGTTTCAATTTTATGATTTCCCGAACATCAGGACATCAAATTTTATTCCATAATGTTCAGAGTCTTCACGCTCACATTAATAATATAAAAAGCGACTGTTTGATGCTATCTTCAGATATTTTATGTTTTGTAGAAACTTGGAGTTATCCTTGCGAAAGTTTTGATATACCAGGATTTACTCTAATTAACGAGCTGAGGATAGATAGCACGGAAACAACCAACAGAAATAAACGGGGCATTATAATATATGCAAAGCATAGTATTGCTTGCTCTATAGAATCAAAGGCTGTAAAGAAAATTTATTCAGGCCACAAAGTTTTAGAAGCGGTTTTGTTTAAATGTTTCAATATTAATATTCTGGTTCTATATAGAAATTCAGCTTTCTCTGTCAGACAATTAATTGTAGAACTTCAGGAAGTCCTTACTTCTGAGTTAGGCAATCAAAATGTGCTAATTGTTGGAGATTTTAACACTTGTTTAATGTCTACAGGGGCTGCAATAAGAAATCTGCTCTAAGAAAAAACTTTAGTTCCCTGCTTGGTGCAGAATATTCAACTACACCTGCCGGTACACAAATTGATTGGGCATTTTCAAACATGGATCCTTCCAGTGTAAATGCAATTACTTTTGAGACAGTACACAACTATCATGACAGTATTTGTGTCTCTATTTCGAACTAAAGTTTTCAGACTTAGTGCAATAGTTCTTCATTTTTTATCCAAATATAATCGAATTGGAATGGTATAGGAATTTTGACAGTAGTTTTTAAGACAATTTTAAGAAAAATATGTAAATCATCTAATTAAGAAAATTGAAATTATATATATAATTTGTTATTATATATGACATTATTGTATAAATATATTATAGAAATTAAATAGTGTAAGAAAAAAAAAATAAATAAAATTTGGATATATGTATAAGAATCTCTACAAAAATTTATGTTTAATTTTGTAAATATTATATACAAATTAATATAATAATATTATATCATTTTTAAAGTTGTTAATATTTATTATGTTTAAGCTAAACATGTATAATAATATCGATATAATAAATAAAAAATGTTATTCATTGTTCAAAAACGATTTCTTTTCATACTTCTCAATACAGTTGTAATGCATTCTATATAAAATCAATTATAAGCGTATACAAAAAGCACAAGAACGATTTCTCATAATTTGAGTAAATTTAGTTTACAAATTGCTCTAATTATTTTTACTGTGAGTGAAAAGTAAATAACTGAGGCAACAGTTCCTACTTCTAATTATTAAAATATATAAAGAAGTCTCAAACGAATATACCATTTAACTTTGCGAGAGTATAAAATGTTCGGTTACATCCGAACTTAGCCCTTCCTTACTTGTTTTCTAGTAGGTTTTTGCAGCTGTTGTTTTCGTTTTTGTTGCCTTCATTCTAATGTGTAAGTGTCAATTTTTCGAAGTTTCTGCCGGCGCTCGTGTAGGCTACGACGATGCTTTTACTGGATGGACATGCAGACAGTCACCCAAATTTAACTCGTCTCGTCATCCTGATCATACGTTGCGTTTTTGTAAGAATCATCCTGATTCGCCAGAATAATCAAAACTGTTATACATGTTGCCATTTATCAAAAACAAATAAAATGCCATAACTAAGCTCCGCAATAAGATACAAGACTGTTATTTGGTGCACAGGATCACATTAGGGAGGGGCATCTGCAGCAAATTTTTTTTAAAGTGGGCGTGGTCCCGCCCCCTAATAGGCTTAATGTGCATATCTTCTAAACCGCCAAAGCTATAATAACAAAATTCACTGGAAGCAAATGTTGTTAGCACCTGTACCTACAGTGTGAAAATGGGTGAAAGCGGATGACAACCCCACCTACTCCCCATAAACGGTACTGTTAAAAAATACTAAAAGCGCGATATGGTATGGTATGAGATGACTTTATAGGAATCACGTTCAAAATTAGACAGTGGGCGTGGCACCGCCCACTTTTAGGTGAAAACCCATATCTTGGGATCTGCTTAACCAATTTCAACCGGTCTGCCTAACCAAATTTTCGGTACATAACATTCTTGTCATATTTCTATGTTATAGTGCAAAAACGGGCGAAATCGGATTACATCCACGCCTATTTCCCATATAACACCTTTTAAATTTCATCTGATTTTTTCACTTTTCACTATGCAAATCAAGCAACAATGATTATATCGGGGTAAAACTTTGTGTGAATAATTTGACTTTGCGAGAGTATAAAATGTTTGGTTACATCCGAACTTAGCCCTGCCTTACTTTCTTTTTATTGACCAAGCCTAAATTATTAATTATTATATAATATTTTATAGATAAAATTTCCACTTAATTTCATTAAGTCATTGGAAACTCAAGTGCACAATATTATCGGGAAAAATTTTTCTATGAATTTCAAGAATGTATTTTATAGATCGATCGATATTTTTATAGGTACTCTTGTCCATATATTCGGTATCTGGGTTTCAACAATTTTTAGACGATTTCGATTTTTTAGAGTTTTGAAATTACATGGTTACTGATTGGGTGAATCTTTAATAGCATAAAAAGGTATGAAAATATCTTAATCTTAATCTTTGATCGGTCAGTTTGAAGAGGAGTTATGTGCTAATTTCGTGAAGATTTCTTTTCAAATAAAAATTGATGAAGTTATGGAATAATATTATTATTTTTCTTATATATAGCAACATTTTCTTCTCTAGGGATGAACAATGAGGGAAAATAGTGTGAATAAAACTATTATGATTTTCGAATATATTTCTGGAAATGTAATAAAGAATATTATCTACGGTATCGTGCTGAAGCTGACATGATTCTAAAAGAACATTTATTTTTGCTCCCAAAAACGGAACGTATTTGAGCACAACGTTTCAGAATGAATTATTCAAATTTTCCACAAATTGATACCAGACAACAAAAGATAGAGAGAAGGATTTTCAGTCTTAGCAAATGAAACCATCGATGTTTCAAGCCTGCGTAATTTTCTAACTTCATACGATACTTAGATTCGTACAAATATGAAATATTTGTGAAGATTTTGTTGATTGTTTTTAAATAACGATGTTTTGTGTAAAGCTCTAGTAAAGTCAATTAAGAACAATCTATAAACTGTTGGCTTGAATTGTATATTTAAGTATGGTCAAGGATACGACAGAGCTTCACCAATGATTTATGGATTTCATGAAGCACAAAAGTATGTTCAATCCTTTTTTTCTGGCAATTTACGTTTAATGCGTTGAACATAATTGTAGTTTGGCAATTAAGGAACTATCAGGTCGATTTAAGCCTTTTTTCACTGGCCGAAAATACAAAATGTTCTGAAAGATAAAATTTCGAAATTAACAAAGAAGTGACCAAAGACAGAAAAAACTAAAATCCATATCTCCTATAAGGTAGACTCACACGAAGCAGTATCAGCAATTCTCGAACTACAATCAGCTGTCATTGCAGCTTTGAGGATGATAAAAACGTAAAAAAAAACGTGACACTGTACAAAAGGCTTTTCAACTTTCGACAGCAAAATTGAATTTCAAATTGCCTGTCGTATAATGGAATCTATTAATACTATCGATTGCAGACTAAGAAGTCACAAAATTGTCAGATGATGCTCTGATTTTAAGGTGATGCGGGAGAATGCAGGTTCATGCTTTTGATTAATTTATGGAAAAATCGTTAGAATTAGTCCAGATATATCGGTGCAACGTTGGGGCTTAAGACCTTGAAGATTACCACAGAATCTCATATAATGTACCATTTCTTTACATTCATATATATCAATTACCTATCCTATTTGAAGAACACAAGTCAATTTTTCAAAACTATGGACAATTATTCTTGAAACAGGATTTAAATAAGGAAAAGTACAAAATAATTTACTTCAACTTATTGCTATAAATAACATTTCAGATGATAAATGGGGAAGTATTTAAAAATGTAAATAATACTTTACGAGCTTTGGCAGTATTGCCTGTAACAACAGCAAACTCCGTACGAGAGTTTTCGGCTTTAGAAGAAACTTAGGAACACGATAGGACTAGAGCGTCACAATAGTATTGCTTCCTTGAACATTAACAAAAGTATTAATCTAACTAAGGACGAAATCCTTCAACAATTTTATTAAAATTAAAAAGTAAATGATAAAACCTATAGTAGTATGCCCTTATTGTATTATATTGATCTTTGCTAAATCGCGAATATTTTCTATTTATAAGTTTTAACAATTTTTTTATATTATTGAACAACTATTTAAATGAATTTAATTGTAAGTGTTTTAACTTGAGGATATGGGCTAGTGTGGGTGTTATCTTTATAAAATTGCATGGATACCGGGAACATGTAATACCTTATTTAATTTTATGACATTCTAGAGATTGTCCTAAATGCACAAGATGATCTGAGTAATATTTTTAAAAATACAATCACTTAAACTTCTCGAAACTGTGATTTTAAAGTCGGTTGTCAAGATTTCTTGTGAACTACTCAACCAATCTTAATGAAATAACAGGTCTTCGAGACATAATTTATCACAGCAATAACAATTTCACCAAAATTTAAATTTTTTTATAAAAACTGCTGCCAAAGATATAATGAATATAAACTCAACCGAAGAGGCTAAATTTAATATATTGAGTTGATGTGAAAAATGTCAACGAAAGGATCGATATTCATTATATTATATTAGGGATATGTGTTTTAGACCAAGACCAATTTCATTTCAATATTGAGCGCCAAGCCATTAATAAAATTTTACATCTTTTAAGTAATCGTGTCCACTTAGTTTTATTAAAATATCACCCATTTTTACCAACCAAAACGGTAATTTTTGACATTGCTCAGGTATACTTAAGAACTTATTTTCAAGCGATTTTATAAATATGGTATATAAATATAAACATATTATATATATGGAGTAAAGTCAGCCGGATGTTTCAAAGATCCTGAATATTAGTTATATGGGGGCTGAGGAAAATTCTCGTCCGATTTCATCCATTTGAGGTACAAACTTCTTTAAAATAACTCCCACATTGGCCGATATATGTGTATATAAAGTCAACTGAAAGTTCCATGATCTTTATATTAGGTGTATGGAGGTTAAGGGAATTTTTGACACAAGGGCATATTATTATTAAGGAAACATTTTATCCGAATTTCAATAATAAATACATATATATATAGCTATATCTCCCAGATTGACCGATATTTGCGGCAAAAAGTCAGCCAAAAGCAATGCGGTATATTTGGTATGTGGGGGCTTAGTTATGGTCCGATTTTGACAATTTTTAGACTCGAGATGGCATATCTCAAAGGCACTATTTGTGCAATGCTTCATCGGAGTATATTAATTGGTGCTTGATATGTGTACTGGAAAGTGAATGAATCATATGGAATTTAAAATTGTGCTATACGGGAAGTATAAGTGGTCATAGTCCGTTTGCGCCCGTTTTCACAATGTTACATATGTAGAATCGTCAGGATAATGTTGCTTACCGAAATTGCTGGAGGTCGTCCGGAGATATGTCAACTAAGTGTGGGCGGTGCCACACAAATCGTCCAATTTTGACCCCGCCTCCTATATTGTTATGTATCATCCTTAGTGTAAAATTTAATGCCTATGGCACATCTAACTTTTGCTTTATCACGCTTTTAGTAGTATTTAACAAAACCGATATATCATCATCCTGATCATTTATATATATAAATATAAAGCTTAATCTTTCTCGATTAGTTTTGGGTATTACAAACAACCGTTAGGTGAACAAAACTATTATAATCTGCAACAACATGTTGCAGAAGTATAAAAATACTGAAAATATATAGTTTTTTGCTAGAGGAAACCCATGTAACCCCTTAAGTTAACTGGGTTTGTTTTAATACCAATGTCGAATAAGAAGTAAAATATTGTAATGGGACTAAATGAGTCTACAACCCATAATATAAATAAATAAGATACCTAGCATGATTGTAAATCCTTTCTGCCTTTCGTCGAATAATAAGTATTTAATTCTTTAGAAACATTTTGATACTTTCACAAAGGAGCTTAATATATTGCAGATATCAAACCACTCTTTAGTACACCTGCACCGCCGCCAATGAACTCATAAAATGGGCGATTTGTTTTTAACTGATGCATCAAATGTGTCAAATAGGTTCTTTGCTTGGTATTAAGACTTTGAACTAAAGAAAATAATTCCTCAACTGAAATTAAAGGTGGTAATTTATTAAATCTAATATTGTAATCATATTCAGTGCCATTATCTGTTGAATCTTCACCATGCAAGTCTAGCAAAGTGCCAACACTCTGAACTCTTCTATAGTCATATTTGAATTTAAAACGTTTTGAATTTTGAAAAAGTTTTCCTTGTGTCTTTCTGAATTTAGACTTGTTTTTATAAGAGGTAACAGTATTTGCGTTGAGGGCATTGCTGGATATGGTATACTAAAACGACAAAACTGTTGTCCTTTTATTTCATTAGTACAAGACCAACTGTGGTTATGCTTTTGATAACCCAAATAATTTTCTAAGTGGCTGACCGAACCATCTGTAGAAATATAATTGTCAATAAAACTAATGACATCAGAGAATGTCTGAGGATCTTGAAAGTTGATCCTGGGAGCATTATTTAGCCAATATGTACCATATACATGCGGGGAAGCTCTCTGTTGAAACTCCACTCTCCAGTAGAAATTTGTGGCAAAATGTTCTCCAAAATGCCGGCGTTATCTTTAAAAAGCTTAAGAATTTGTCCATAGCGTTAGTCAAAATATCTAGCACAAGTAACCGTGTCTGACCGAATTAAGCGATATCTATCTTGGGTTGTTAACCTGTTGGCTTTCTTTTCCGAAATATCTTTAGAATCAACAGTTTTAGAGAGGATGACCAAAAGCTCAACGCAATGAGAATCTGCAGCCGATAAAGTGATAAAGGAGGTGGGTAGCCCAAATTTGCCAATCATAGCAATTGCCTTTTTCTTCTCAGCTTCTCAGTGCGCAGGAGAGGATCCAGAATTATGTTAATTGGTCTTTGGCCTTCACCTAACGATATAACTATATGGTTATAGTTTAAGTTTCCTTTGGTTATTAAATTCTGAAATCCAGTTCTCATTAATATATATGTATATTGTGCTCATGATACAGAGGGGTATTCACTAAGAATTGCAAAGCTTCCATAATCTTTGCGGGGCGTATGGTATCGAGAATATAATCATCATTATTTTCCAAACGCTTCTTAAGTGAATTTGTTTCACATGAGCCTCATCAAAGGACCTTGGTAGAGATGTCACAATACTGTTAACAGAAATTTGTATATTAACAACAGCACCTTTGAGCAAACTCTGACCTTGAAATCCTAACGGACGGATTGTCATAAAAGGCAATCTAGGCATTATGAGACGTTCATCAATTTGGGTAAAATCTTTCAAATAATCCGGTATTTCAGGAAAGTCTAGACCGTTATATAAACATATTTTTGGAAAGTTATTTTTAACAATCGCATATTTGCAGTAGCACAAAAATGGTATACAGCATTCGGGTGACCTTGTGCAAAAGTTTTGAAATTTAATTTGCGAAGTTCGTGTGAAAACCATAATCTGCCGAAATGAATACATATTTCAGTAGGGCCCTTATTTATATTTTGGAAATAAATGTTTTTGAAATATGTTAAATTGCCACTATAATCAGTTTCTATAACATTATTTTTCTCTCGTTAATCGGATTCGTTGGGACTGCCTTTGGTTTTCAATTTGTCTATTGAGTGGGTTATCTTTACGAAGGTGAACTTAACTTTGTCTAAGATGTCTCTGATTCCAAATTTTTTCCTACATACCCCTCTTATTAAGCTGTCGACGTTGTGTTTTTTTTCTTTTCTGACTACTCTGATTACTCTGAATAACCGAACACTTGGAAGAGGTATCAACGCATACTAAATCTAAGCATTTACCAAATTTATTTGAAATCAAATTATTTTGGTTCAGACCCAACTCGGACATTTTTTCGAAAAACTCATTAAAACATGACCGATTGCAAATCGGCACGATATAGTCATCGAAAGGTTTCCACGAAGCACACGGTAAATTGAAAACACCTAATACAATTATTGAATCTGCATTATTTGCCATCGAGGTAGCACTATTTATTAAAGAAGCATGCTGCATGTATACAGATAAGTCCGAATGGGGTGGTATATAAGATAGGGTTAAATAAATAAAGCAACTATTAACGTATACTCTAATCTATTTAAATTCAAATGAGTCGGTCCCTGGAACAAGAATATTTTCAGATGGGATAGAGGAATGCATGGCAAATAGAACACCTCCACCGATTCTGTTCAGTCGATCACATCTAAAAATTTGAAATTCGCTGTTTAAAATCTCATTATCAAAAATGTGAGGTTTTAACCAAGTTTCTGTAAGTCCAATTATATGGAAATTAAAATTGGAACTGCTCAAATACAAGTCAGTTAATTTTGTATTAAGACCTCTAACATTTTGATAATAAATGCTTAGCGAATTTCTACCAATCAGTTTTTATATCGGTGGTTGCTTTTGGTAATTTAACAATGTTTTCCTCAGTTCGACTTCTAAGTTTAGGTTTAAATTCGCGTACAAAAGTCCCAGGTGGCCAGAATGAACTATCTAAGATCTTTTTGAATGTTTCAAGAGATACGTCTATTTTAAACGATGATATACGTCTATCATAATTGAAGTTAAATTTACGTATATTGATATCATCGATTTTTAAACGTGACGAAATGTAAGATTTAATGTCCTCCACCAATGTATCTTTGGCAAGTCTCGAAATAAATATAGACTTTTTAGGTGGAATAACTATCAAATTATCAACTGATGCTACTAAGTTAATAGGGGGAGCCTCTGGAATTGTGAGACACTTATTACTATTAGATAGAGCTTTTGGGGAATTGAGCTCTTTGGAAGTTGACGGCTTATCACCTTGAGGGCAAGGAGAAGAGAGATTTATTAGGTCATTGGGAGGAGACGTTCTTTTCTGAACAGAAGAACTAAGTGTTACTTCATCGGAAGAACGTTTACGCTTAGGAGCAGGTTTAGAGGATTCGTGAGAATCATTCAGGCACTTAAAAGATTTGAACAATTTTTCATAGTGTTTTAGTTTTAGAAGCACTGTAACAAATAAATAGCTAAACGCAACACAGCTGTGAATAAAGAAGTAAATAAGATAAACAAAGTGAGAAAATAGAATAAATCAAAAGAATAAAACAAAATTAAATAAAATAAAAGGCTGACTCGGCACCAAAAATTGGAAAGTTTAAACTTTTTAATACTTTTTTATACCGCACAAAACAGAACATTGAATACTTATCATAAAACTGGGAGTTTAATCACTAAAAATTTGTATTAACACGGTAATAAAAATCAATTAAACTTCAAGAATTTTTTAAAATAAAAAAACAAATGTACACAGCTAAAAAATTACAGCTTAAGAGCTTGAAGTGTTGCCACCTGTGATGGCATAATAATAAATAATATTTAGTTATATTTATATATTAGAAATAAGTAGTTTATTTCATTGTATTGACATTAAGTGCTCGCAAAATCCTCCCGTAAGTTGCTTTTGTCTAACGCTTTTTAAAACAGGGGTATCTATGGTATCTATTTTGAAAGGTTTGCTCTTGAAGGCTAAATTAACAATAACTTACATACAAAAATAATTAAGTATGGTATACTCATATGCAGAGCAGGTATGCAGATTTTCTTCTGTCTTAATATCTAAACCTTTCATAGCCTGCCAACGGCGCTAGTTAAATCCCAAAAAGTACTTAAATATAATTTTCTTTAGTTTACAGTTCACCTCATGACCTTCATATTAAAATGTGAAATAATATAGCACTACTAGTATTTATTTCATGCGATTTTTTCTGGAAAGATATTTTTGCTCTATTCAAAGTCTATTTGTTATAAGTTCAACATGATGGCTGAGAAAATATGCTTATCCTTATTATTATTTGTATATAGAAATCTATATCCATCTCGATTAGTTTTAGGTGATGCAAACAAACGTTTGGTGAACAAAACTATACTCTGTTGCAATATGTTGCGAAGTTATAAAAATGTTGCGAAAGATCTAACATTTATTATTCAATTATTATTTGGTATTTTATTAACTTATGTCATTGATCATAGATTTATTTATTGTAAACAAAATTTTTTTGGTCCTAAATGTTAACTTTAACAAAAAAAAGCTATTTAACTCAAACATGCTATATGTGATATTAACTGAACTATAGGGGTTAGATTTAATATGTGGGGTATATGAGGTTGCTGTTGTACCAGAGGAGCGGAAATCAGTATATTAGGGTTATAAGGTTTAAACAAATGTCTAGATCAATTTCATTCATATGCAGCGATAAACCACATTATTTTTTAAAGAAAACTGTCCATTTAATTTCATTAAATTATCTAACTAACGAAAAAAAGTATACCATAAGTAGTACAAGTGAGCTGGGAAATCCATGGACCGATTTCACACATTTTCGGTATTAAACTATTGTATATCTAATATTTTAGGTGTATATAAAGCCAAACAGAAGTTTGAATTTTTTACATAAAGTATGTTGGAGCTAGGGTTAATATATCCCCGATAATTGGTCTAGGGCGGAACCGAGAATCTTATACTCTTACAATTCGCAAGAATCGAAGGCCAGAGAATTCCTTTAGGTGTGGCAAAACCTTATATTAAAAAATGTTCAGAAAGAATTAAACATCCATTATTAAATGAAATCGTGATTAAATTACAATAAAATAAGGTATATTCTTGACTTATATTAAAGACCATAAACTTAGTCTCAGTTTCATTGCTATATTTTAGTTTGCGTCAGCGAAAATTATATTAAAAATAAAAAACATTTTGAAGTGAGATACATAAGTATGAATGTGATATTAACTCGACCAAAGTGGCTAAATTTTACATACTTGTATATTATAAAGCTTATGTGGAAACCGTCAACCAGGGAATCGGAATTCATTATATGAAGGTGTGAGGACCAAGGTATATACTATTTTCTTTTTAATTCAGCGTCAAACCACATAATTTGTAAGAAAACTTATTCACTTAATTTCATTAAAATATCACATTTTGATGAGCCGAAATTATTTAAAGTCAGGTGTGTCGACGTTAGATGGCAATACGGCAGATGACGAACGGTGTGGCAAGGCAGACAACGAGGAGTAGGGCGAAACGAGGCAACGAGAAAAGACAGGCAACGCAGCGCGAGTTGCCAGCATTATTCAGTTATTATTACAAATGTATACTTTAATAAACAAACTTTAAATAAACAAAATCAATATCATATTTTTGGTCATTTACATCTCAGAAGTGGGATCAGTGTATCCAATAGTCTACAAGGGAGAGGGAGGGGAAATGTCAACGTCTTACGAAATAAGACAAACGAAGTATTTGCAACGCGCGCAAATCAACAAGCAGTACATTGGTTCTCATACGTACAACGTGCAACTTCGGACACGCAACAACAAAGGACAGGCACTTTTGCACACAACGATTAAGCAGAAAAAATTAGCAAGCTCGAACGTGCAACGAGCGACGCGAACTTCTCTGCTTATAAAATATCAACTTTTAATAATAACCCAACGATTACCCTCCTCCCGCCCAACCGACGCGAGGGGCGCAATCCGCATACGTGGGGAATTAGCCGAGTCAGAAAAGGCAAGAGAGTTTTTTAGTGTTGAGATCTAAAACTGCTCAGCTACAGAAACAAAAATTTCAACAGCCAAGATTTAAAGTTACAATATAATAAATTGTTACATTTTCATTTATTAAGAGATAACAATAAAGTCTTTTTAATTTTGAAAAGTGAGTCAGATAAGACAAATGTGCTGGAGTGAGAATTAAAATCATGACATATACGGCGGAATGGCTCGTTTATTTCAAAATTTGATCTACAGGAATTTAGCAGTAAAGGTCTAAACTGCCTCGAAAGGCGAACCGGGATATTAAAATTAATTTCAGACAGGAGAAAAGAACTGCAAACTGTTCCATTCAAAAATTTTCACTAAGAATATTATGCCAATCATTTCCCTACGACTAGAAAGTGTAGGTAGATTAATAAGTTTTAAACGACTAGTGTATGGAGGTAGACTTACCCTAGAATCCCATCGGAAATGCGCTAAGGCGAAAAGTAAAAATTTTTTTTGAACAGACTCTAACTTGTCAGAATGGATTTGGTAGCTAGGGTTCCATACAACAGAGCCATATTCCAATATAGGTTTAACCAAAGTTGTATAAAGTGTTTTAGTAATATACGGATCTCTAAATTCTTTAGACCAACATTTAACAAAATTGAGGACAGCTTTTGCTTTCAAGACCATGGTATCGATATGAAGACTACAATTAAGCTTATGGTCCATATTAACTCCCAAATCAACATAGTTAAAAACTTGCTCTAGAATATGGTGTTTTATTACATAAGAAGAGTGGTGCACAGATCTACGGGAAAAGCACATCATCTCACATTTATTGAGATTCAATGGCAAATCATTTCTATCACACGATGCAACCAAATTGTTTAAATCTGTTTGCAACAGACACCTTTTTTCAGTTGAAGTGTATGATTTAAAAAGCTTTACGTCGTCAGCGTATAATAAAATTTTTGAGAATTCTATTACTGAAGAGATATCGTTAATAAACAACAAGAACAGAATCGGGCCAAGATGACTACCTTACACCTGAAGAAACATTAATTGTATGTGAAGGTGTATCCTCAAATATCACTCGTTGTGTTCTATTATTAAGATAGGAAGATACCCATTGAAGGAATCTTGGCTGAAAGCCCAGCAGATCAAGTTTATGTATGAGAATCGAGAGATTTACTTTATTGAAGCTTTGCTAAAGTCTGTGTAGATAACATCCGTATGCTTATGTTCCCTAAAACCCAATGATACATGGTTTACAAATTCAAGTAAGTTTATTATAGTCGAATTCCCTTTACAAAATCCATGCTGAGATGAGGAAATTAACGGAGAAATCGAAAAGGTTATATGGTCAGTGATGATAGCTTCAAAAAGTTTAGGTATAACTGATAGTTTTGCGATACCTCTATAGTTTTCAATGTTGGATCTAAATCCACTTTTATGCAAAGGAATTATGAATGACTGTTTCCATATTGAAGGATATATACCGTGTTTAAGAGATTAATTAAATATCCTTGTCAAAGACATGTAAATATATTTACGAAATCATAAAACGATTTTGGATTACTTACAATATTCTTTTTTACTTAATTTAAGTAATTATTATAACATTTTTTGTTTAGGTCAAAATATTGTCGACGCAATAGAGAATATTTAGAATAGTCGACAAGTGAACCAGTTTTTTTAAAATGTTTAAAGGCTCGAGTTTTTCTGTTTTTCAATTTATATAACTCTTTCGAAAACCACGGACTTATACTTTTACTTCTATTAACAATTACTATTGGAACATACTTTTCAAATAATTTCGTAATAATGTTATTAAAAATAGAGACACTCAATTCAATATCACCATTTTAATAAGGCCATGTTATTGTAGAAAGTTCTGTATTTAACTTTTTAAAATTAGCCTTTGCAAAGTTGAACCGAGTACAGAAGCACGAAGTTTGATGATTATTATCCCGTACATTGCTCTTGATTTCGACCGATATTTCCAAAGCAGGATGATACAAGTCCTCTGGTAGAACAAGAGGATTACTCTGAATAACGGAACACTTTGAAGAGGTATCAACGTATACTAATCTAAGCATTTACCAAATTTATTCGGAATTAAATTAATATGGTTCAGACCCAACTCGGGCATTTTTTCGAAAAACTCATTAAAACATGACCGATTGCAAATCGGCACGATATAGTCATCGAAAGGTCCACGAAGCACACGGTAAATTGAAATCACCTAATAGGTATAATTATTGAATCTGCATTATTTGCTATCGAGGTAGCACTATTTATTAAAGAAGCATGCTGCATGTATGCAGATAAGTCCAAATGGGGTGGTATATAAGACAGGGTTAAATAAATAAAGCAACTATTAACGTAGACTCTAATACATTTAAATTAAAATGAGTCGGTCCCTGAAACAAGAATATTATCAGATGGGATACAGGAATGCACGGCAAATAGAACACCTCCACCGATTGTGTTCAGCCGATTACATCTAAAAATTTGAAAATCGCTGTTTAAAATCTCATTATCAATAATGTGAGGTTTTAAGCAAGTTTCTGTAAGTCCAATTATATGGAAATTAAAATTGGAACTGTTCAAATACAAGTCAGTTAATTTTGTATTAGACCTCTAACATTTTGATAATAAATGCTTAGCGAATTTCTACCAATCAGTTTTTTATATCGGTGGTTGCTTTTGGTAATTTAACAATGTTTTCCTCAGTTCGACTTCTATGTTTAGGTTTAAATTCGCGTACAAAAGTCCCAGGTGGCCAGAATGAACTATCTAAGATCTTTTTGAATGTTTCAAGAGATACGTCTATTTTAAACGATGATATACTTCTATCATAATTGAAGTTAAATTCACGTATATTGATATCATCGATTTTTAAACGTGACGAAATGTAAGATTTAATGTCCTCCACCAATGTCTCGAAATTAATATAGACTTTTTAGGTGGAATAACTATCAAATTATCAACTGATGCTACTAAGTTAATAGGGGGAGCCTCTGGAATTGTGAGACACTTATTACTATTAGATAGAGCTTTTAGTGAATTGAGCTCTTTGGAAGTTGACGGCTTATCACCATGAGGGCAAGGAGAAGATAGATTTATTAGGTCATTGGGAGGAGACGTTCTTTTCTGAACAGAAGAACTAAGTGTTACTTCATCGGAAGGACGTTTACGCTTAGGAGCAGGTTTAGAGGATACGTGAGAATCATTCAGGCACAGATTTGAACAATTTTTCATAGTGCCTAAATTTTTCAGTGAGGGTTACAAGATCTCGACCGATTTCGTTAAAGCCAATGCGTGTCTTCCTATAAACTTTAAATAGATCGATTTCAATAGATCTACAATTTAAACAGGACCAACGCAATCCCTTACAGTCGAGAATAGAATCTAAGATTCTACCAGTCCGTCCAGCACATTTAATATGGGCAAGCCCATCACAAAGCCAGCATGAAACGTAGTGATCTGACTCGCCTTTAATGTTACAGTTGGGGAAGTTACAAGACATAATAAACAAGAAGAATGAAATCAAATATAAGAGTAAGTAGAACAAAATTTAATAGATATATAATAAATTGGTGTGTTAATAAAATATTAATAATATTAAATTCAATTAAGAACAAACGCAAAAATAATAGCAATTTTTTAATCAAAGTTTAAAACCAAGATAGTTTTAACAAGTAAGGAAGGGCTAAGTTCGGATGTAACCGAACATTTTATACTCTCGCAAAGTCAATTGGTATACTCGTTTGAGATTTCTTTGTGGATTGACTGATATTTTCGGTAGAAGGTCAACTATAGGCACTGGGGTCCATATATTTAGTACTTAGGGGTTTGAACAGTTTTGGTTCGATTTAGACAATTTTTGGCCGCAGGGTGGCATACTTTAATTGCATTATTCACGCAAAGTTTTACCCCGATATAGTCATTGTTACCTGATTTGCATAGTGAAAAGTGAAAGAATCAGATGGCATTGAAAATGGTGTTACATGGGAAGTAAGCGTGAATGTAGTCCGATTTCGCCCATTTTCGCACTATGACATAGAAACATAAAAAGAACGATATGCACCGAATTTGGTTGAAATCGGTTGAGCAGATCTCAAGATATGGGTTTTCACCTAAAAGTGGGCTGTGCCACGCCCACTGACTAATTTTGAACACGGTTCCTATAAAGCCAATTTATACCATCTCAGAGATAAGATTTAATGTCTCTGGCGTGTTTAGTGCTTGATTTATCGCGCTTTTAGTAGTTTTTAACAGTACCGTTATATGGGGAGTGGGCGGAGTTGCCACCCGATTTCAACTATTTTCACACCGTCAATAGAAGTGCTAAAAACATTTGCTTTTAGTGAATTTAGTTATTATAGCATTAGCGGTTTAGGAGATATGCTTATTAAACCTATTAGAGGCGGGACCACGCCCACTTTAAAAAAAAAAGTTTTAACTGCAGATGCCCCTCCGTAATGTGATCCTGTGTACCAAATAACAGTCTTGTATCTTATTGCGGAGCTTAGTTATGGCAAGTTATTTGTTTTTGATTAATGGCGTTTTGTGGGCGTGGCAGTGGTCCGATTACGCCCATCTGCAATACCAACCGTCTCACGGTACCAAGAAACATGTCTACCAAGTTTCATAAAGATATCTCAATTTTTACTCAAGTTAGAGCTTGCACGGACGGACGGACAGACAGTCACCCGGATTTCAACTCGTCTCTTCATCCTGATCATTTATATATATATAACCCTATATCTAACTCGATTAGTTTTAGGTGATACAAACAAATGTTAGGTGAACAAAACTATTATACTCTGTAGCAAAAGGTTGCGAGAATATAAAAAGCAATATAGAAGCACTGTAACAAATAAAAAGCTAAACGCAACACAGCTGTGAATAAAGAAGTAAATGAGATAAATATTGAGAGAAAATAGAATAAAATAAAACAAAATTAAAAAAAAAGCTGACTCGGCACCGAAAATTCGAAAGTTTAAACTTTTTAATACTGCACAAAACTTAGGAACATTTCATACTTATCTTGCAACTCAGAGTTAAATCACTAAAAATTGTATTAAATCAGTAAAAAAAATCAATTAAACTTGAAGAATTTATAAAATAAAAACACAAAAGTTCACAGCCAAAAAATTACAGCATAAGAGCTTGAAGTGTTGCCACCTTTTTTTTAACGGATACACACGGGTGCAAGCATCTGGTAAGAAAAGAGATGTATTTAAGAGTACAAACACAAGAAAGTGAAACGAAACATCAATATCGAGTACGAGTAAGGCGACGTTAGAAGAGCAACGAGTTAGAAGCTCAAAACAAAAGACGCAAGATGATCAAATTAAATACGTTAAAAGTCAGTCAGCTTAATACACTTCTAATAGCAAATGATTTACCACTGACGGGTACCAAGGGAATCAAGTTATCAATACTGCAAGAGGTTCTAGGTGACGACGAAGAAGACGCAATCGAGATTGAAAATGAAAGTCCTACAAGTGCAACTCAACAGCTTAAGAGAAGCAATCGCAGCTTTAACTTCAGCTATAGCGGCGATCACCCAAAATTCAACAGCGGTACCGAATAGGGAGGAAATTTAACAAGCTGCAATCAACAACGACTTATAGTAACCAGGGTCAAGTGTATCAACTTAGGAATCAGCTTACGATTTAAGAAGACCAGTACAGATGTCGATTCAGGATATGATAGGGATTATGCCTGGATTCGACTCAATATAACGTTCAATTTTCCAACAACACACAATGCAGCGGAGATTCATAAATTGCTTATGAAACACAAACGTATAAACAACGAAAACCGAGTTTAAATACAATGGGAAGTACAAACAAATAAAGTGCTTCAATTAGCAACGAGTTGGGACACATGGCAGCCAAGTGCCCGCAACCACAACGGAAACTACGATGTACGATATGTTCAAAAAGGGGCATGAAGCTAAAACATGCAGTAAAAAGGCATCAGTTGCAAAGATTACCAATCACCAGGCAGACGACGGGGCTCCTCCAGTTATGAAAATAGTGGAGCTTAATGGGAATAAACTTGAAGCGTTCATCGATATGGGCAGCGTGTGCTCGTTGATATGGGAAACGGCAGCCAACGGGATGCAGACTCAGGAAGCTAACAGATGCTTCATGAGTTTCGGCGGGTCCAAAGTAAAGGTGACAGATGAAGTGACATTATACCTAGTTCAGGACGAGTTATTACCCTACGATATTTTAGTGGGTCGAGGCGTTCTACAAAGTAACGGTTATCAAATGGTAAATGGAAAGGGGGTGCTACATCTACAAGAAGCTAAAAGGGTAGACCTTAACGTATCCAGCGATTTATCGGAACAAGAAAGTATCAACCAAATCGGTAGATGGAACAACGCGCATATGACGATAGAAGTTACCGTACCTGGGCCTATTCTGAGCAAACGTTATCAAGTTCCGTTCTCACAGCGACTAATGTTATCAAAAGTTTTAAAGAAATCCAACGGCGAAAGTCGAATGTGTACTACCGAGCACTCAATGAAGTCACTGTTAAGAAAAACTATGTAATGCCGATAGTCGAAGAGCAACTTTCACGGTTATCAGGCAATAAGTTCTTTTCAACTCTGGACACGACATCCGGTACTATCAAGTACCAATGAACGAAGAATCAAAGAAATTCACAGCATTTTTAACACCTGAGGGATTGTTCAAGCATAACGTTATGCCTTTTGGATTGGTAAACGCTCCCATGGTTTTCCAGGAAATTATTGTCAATTTAACCAAGACACTTAAGCATCGGGACAAAGATGAGGTCATCATAGCCACAAAAACAGTCGACGAAGTTATCGAGGTACTTAGAGAATTTCTTGAAGCCGTAAAAGCTTAGACCATCCTAATGTACATTTTTAGCGCAGCATGTACGTTTCCGGGGCATGATATAGACAGTAAAGGCATACGACCAGGGGAAATCAAAACCAAAGTAATTGAAGAGTTTCCGAAACCAACAACGACCAAAGCCATACGACAATTTCTGGGTATAACTGGTTACTTCCGGAAGTTTGCTAAAGGGTACAGCATTTTGGCACAACCATTGACATTGTTACTAAAGAAGAACGCAGAGTTTGTTTGGAATGAATAACAAAACGACGCATTTGAAAAGCTTAAAAGTCGAATAACAACCAAGCCAGTCTTAACTACAACGATCGCCGAATCAATTTATCCCGTGGTGAAAATTGACAACGATTGGGTATCGGCGATGCAAAGACAAGACGAGACATTAAAAGAAACCATCGAAGTTTTAAACGGCAAAGAAGCATTTAACGCACAGCAACTGAAACATGACTATATATGGCAAGGTCAGCGGTTATATCGCAAAGTGCAGGAAAACAAGAGGCTCGTGGTCCCGAGAGGCGTAAAATGGTGTTTAGTGAGAGTATGGGACCGTATGTGAAATCCTATATTTCATTGTGTCCTGAATGTTGCATTAACAAGGTATCGGTAGGCAAGAAGGAAGCACAGCTCCATGTTAGCGAAGTGGTGCCAATACCATTTAGATGCATACATGTTGACTATCTAGGGCCTTTTATACGAAGTAAACATGGCAATGTATACATCTTGGTCATTGTGTGTGCTTTCACGAAATAAGTTATACTAAAAGCATTATGTAATACGAGAACAACTCCCATTGTCAGTACACTACGAGATTACGTTACAATCTACGGGTGCCCGAGGCAAATAGTTTCCGACAGGGGCACGGCTTTTACATCAAAGGAGTTTCAGAGCTTTACCGACAGGCATGACATCAAGCATGTCAAAGTAGCAGTGCGCACACTCCGCGCCAACGGTCAAGCCGAGCGTGTCAATAAGACAGTTTTGGAATCACTCAAATGCAGCATCAAAGCCGATAAAGAATGGGACGAAGCACTACCACAACTTCAATGGAGCATAAACTCCCAAAGCAACGCAACTACGAAACAAAGCCCCAATAGCTTAGCTTTTAATTATAAGCCACGCGACGTCACAACGAATCGAATAATCCAAGCTATCACAGGTGACGACGACGACGGAAAAACTCAACATGAAGACTTCGGACTGAAATCAGCGGCCGAACGAATTAACATAGAAAGGGCTAAATGGAAACAACGTTTCGACACCAAACATCATAAACCGAGACAGTATAACGAAGGAGATCTGGTAGTAATCGACTACGTACCTCCTCCAACTAGTACATCTCATAAGCTTGATCCGTCATACAAAGGTCCGTATTTGGTAACGAAGGTTTTACCCAACGATCGCTATGTGGTAGAAGATCTACCAGATATACCGAACCAGCGAAAGCCTACGCACTAATACTTAAGAATGTCAACATGAAGCCATGGTGCGCTTTGAGTATGACTGATGATGATTACGAAACAAAATGTTCACTCAAGAGCATCAACGACGACGCCCACGGGAAATCGTCCCGGAGAGACGGACCATCAGGAGTGGCTGAGCTACCAACGTAAGATGGCAATACGGCAGATGACGAACGGTGTGGCAAGGCAGACAACGAGGAGTCGGTCGAAACGAGGTAAGGAGAAAAGACAGGCAACGCAGCGCGAGTTGCCAGCATTATTCAGTTATTATTACAAATGTATACTTTAATAAACAAACTTTAATTAAACAAAATCAATATCATATTTTTGATAATTTACAGGTGGAAACACGAAATCATATATTGGGGATTTAGAAAGATATTAATTTTGACATTGCTCAGCTATACTCGATCATATAGAACCTATTTTGAAGCAATTTTATATATAAAAAAAATATTAATACTCACTGACCAACATATTCGGCATAAAACTGGTTAGAATAACGAAAAGTATTATAAGAAGTATATGGAAGCTGAGGGTAGTATTAACCCGATTTTATAAATTTTTGCCAATACTACATACTACCAACATGCCACAGACTAATAAAATGCTATCACTGTTTCATAAAGGTACCTCTTATACCATCACCAATCATATAAAGCAAAGTCAGACGAATATTCGAAAATCCTGATATTAGTTACATGTCGGCTAGGTAAAATTTTCACCCAATTTCATCCATTTTAGGCACAAAGATACCTTGTTATGAGTAAAACAAGCTCTCTCATTTTTAATAAAATAACTCTCATATTGGCCGATATGTGCGGTATAAAGTCACCCGGAAGTACAACAATCTTTATATTAGGTATATGAGGGCTATAGGAAGTATTGATTCGAATCAACCCATTTTTTGATACAAAAATACTATATTAAAAAGTCAACAATAGGCACTGGAGTCCACATATTCAGTACTTAGGCGCTTGAACAGTTTTGGTTCGATTTGGGCAATTTTTGTGTACAAAATGGCATGCTTTAACTGCATTATTCACGTAAAGTTTTACCAAGATACAAGTAGTGGAAAGTTTTAGAATCAGATGGAATTTAAAATGGTGTTATATGTGAAATAGGCGTGGTTGAAATCGGTTAAGCTGATCCCAAGATATGGGCTTTCACTTAAAAGTGGACGGTGCCACGCCCACTGTCTAATTTTGAACGCGGTTCCTATAAAGTCATCTCATACTATCCCAAATTTAAAATTTGATGTCTCTGGCGTATTTAGTGCTTGATTTATCGCGCTTTTAGTAGTTTGTAACAGTACCGTTATATAGGGATTAAACCTATTAGGGGGATCCTGAATACCAAATTACAGTCTTGTATTTTATTGTGGAGCTTAGTTATGAAAATTTATTTGTTTTTGATTTATGGCGTTTTGTGGGCGTCACAGTGGTCCGATTTCGCTCATCTGTAATACCAGCCGTTTTACGGTAAGTTACAGCGTGCATGGACGGACAGACAGTCACCCGGATTTCAACTCTTCTCTTCATTGATGATCATTTATATATATATAACGCTTTATCTAACTCGATTAGTTTTAGGTGAACAAAACTATTATACTCTGTAGAAACATGTTGCGGAAGTAAAAATCTGTAAATTTTGTAGAGGAGATCTCAGTAGCAACCTTTGTGCTAAGTTTTTATTTTAAAATGGGCGTGATCCCTCTTCATAAGTGACCTAATCTACATATTCTAAACTGCTGAAGCTAATTCAACCAAACGTGCTGGGAAGAAGCCTTTTTACCACTTCTTCGTACTTTGTGAAAAAGGGTAAAATCAGATAATAACCGCGTCCATTCCCTAAAGGTGCGATAACTCATTAAATAAATGCGCCATAAGCATTAAATTTCACAACGAGGATGGTATGGAAATTATATATCAAGAACTTTTCCACCGATTTCAACCAATTTTGGTGTACAATGTTACCCATCTGATCCTTTTGCTCTACAGTATACAAATCAAATATTAATAAAGTTATCAGAACTTTGAACAAATAGTGCCCTCAAGGCATTTCATCTTACGTCCAAAAAACTTCGAAATCGGAATATAATTTTCAAGGAACCAAACATCAAGTCATATGGCTGTTTTTTCAGAACATATCGGACATATTAAAATTTGGGGAGGATATTTTTATCATGACAGCAAGCTCTTGTACCAAAAATGGGTAAACTCGGGTCAATACTTCCCTCAGCATCCAAATAACTAATATAAATATTTTCGAAATTCCGGTTGACTTTATAGCGCATCTTTCGGTCAATGTGTAAAAGATCTTAATGAAATTTAGAAAGAATCTCATTTAATAATAGTGTATCCTCTTGTCTAAATGGAAACCATACAATACTGCAAAATGTAAAAAAAATTTTTGAAATTCGGAAAGAATATCTTTTTCCTATTTTCAAATATTCGAAAACTTCAGTCTTTGCGTTTTAATTTTTTTGTTTAATACAAACATTTTTTTTTCTCAATTTCAGGTTTCTTTTGTTTATATTTTTAATTATTGCACAGAGGTCATAACGTCAAAAGAAAAGCCTTTTATTGTGATAGAGCTTCAATGTAAATATTTGATGTTGTTTTATTTTGTGGCTACAAAATAAATTGTTTTTCAGGGGCCCCGACCCGCGATAGTCCAACATACAGTTGACCATGAGTAAAACATTTCTTTCGCAGATCGATCCCTACCAATTCAAAAGTTTGACCTTGGGACTTGTTAATTGTTAATGCGAAAGATGTTTTTACCGGAAATTGAAGCCGTTTAAATGGGATTGGCAGATCAGTCGGGATCATCGGTATCCTCGGTATATGAGCCAGTTGACCAGCTGCTGGGCCAGTGATAATAGTTGCTACAATTAAATTGTCCTTTAACTCTTAAATAAGCAGTCTCGTCCCATTACACATGTTCGGAGGGCTTAAATTTCTTAAAAGGATTATTGGTATTACGATTTTTAACGACAACGCATGTGGTGGCAGTCCAGAAGGGTTCAACGAATTTAAAAATTCCTGTGGATAATGGACTGCGTCTTCGATATTAGTCACAGTGTCGATCGATTTGTATGTTTTTATTTGGCCGGGGACTTTTTTAACTATTAGATTGTTTATTTCATTAACAGTATCATTCTTAGGTGACACTATAGCCCTAGAACATAGCCAATGAAAATTTGGAGTATTCGACCTACAGACACATCCAGAAGAATGTCACAATCATCGCTTAAATTGGGAGTGGGAAAGATTCCTTATCCAAGTTTTATTAGTTGTTGTGGGAAATCGCTATCAGTGATTCTATGAACATGAGCTCTCATATTCGTTCGTAATTTTAATGTTTCAATTGAAGCCCATAATGGTAACGATTTCAAGGATGCCTTGATGATATTTGCTCGCGTACCTCTGTTAATAACGGGGAGAGTTTGTCGGAAATCTCCCGCAAAAACAAAAGCAATCCCGCTCATGACTGCAGAGGAGTTCCTTAGATCCTGTAAGGTTCTGTTCACGGCCTCTATATGTGCTCTATGGCTCATCGTGCATTCGTCCCACATAATCAATGAGGCGTCTTGTAGTAATTTACCAAGAGGCCCATTTTTGCGGATAGAACATGTAGATTGTTGCTCTAGATTTACGGATAGCGGAAGTTTAAAAGTAGAATGGGCTGTTTTTCCATCTGTCAAGAGAGTTGCAGCAATTCCTGAGGAAGCAACTGCTATTGCTATCTTTCCCGATTCTCTTATCTTAGCAAGTATCAAATTAGCAAGAAACGTCTTTCCTGTTCCACCGGGTGCATCCAAAAAAAAAATTTTCTTTTGTCATTAATGACGCTATCGATGATAGTTTGCAAAGCATATTTTTGATCAGGGACTAATTGTGGCAGGTTTTCATTTACAAAAGCGGTCAAATTATTTGTATCAAAGTGATTAGTCTCTGCTCCATTATTTTCCGTACGAACTGAACATGGTAATCCATAGTCACTTAGGCTTTTGTCATTTAAATGCATCAGTTTATTTTCTATTTGTATCAAACCTTGGTTGTAAAATTCCGCATTGTATGGTAGCGTGAAGTTAAGATTTTGCTGTCTGATTCTGTGTCTAATATTGTCTAATATCTTCACATAAATCGTCTTTAAAAATGTCCCACAATTTTAATGGTTCCGATGGCTGACAAAATAAAAGTATGACTACAAACAATTCTCTCAGTTGTTGTGAACATTGAGAAAGCAAAGCTTCTCTGAGAGTATTTTCCCAATGGTCATCGTTTTCTAGCAAACCTCTAGCACGGCAAGTAGCTTGATATGTTTCTTTGAGAACTCCGTCAAAGGTTTTTAAGTACTGGAATGAGGTTGGGCCCCGTACGTGATGTAGCAACATCCTAAGATAGAAACACTCGGATTGAGAAGGATGGACACCGTAGACTCTACCTAAAGCTGCATCTTTTTTTATGCCTGGATGTGCAACTACATCCTCACCACGCTTCCTTCTTGTGAACTTATTATTGGCCCATGTATAGTACTGCGGGACTTCGTGGTATAGAAGTGTTTTTGCGAGTTCATCTTCATTACATAGCTCAAAAAAAGCCAGCAAAGTTGTTTTACGCGGATTTTGAGCCACTTGTTCAGCCGTTTCGGCGGTAAAATACACGCTTTGGCCATTTTCTAAGTGGATAGCTAACTGCAAGACTGTAGGATGGCGCTCGTGGATTGGAAATTCCAATATTCGCCAGACAGCTTCGGAAGTACTTATGTACCGGCCATTCACGTAGTTATCCACTTCATCATTTGGTTTTCTGACGCCAAATGTAGCTTGATCCGATCCTTTATTTATATATTTACAAATATATTTGATAGCTTGAACTGAGTGACAGTACTCTACATTTATGTGAGCATTGAACGTCCTGCACAAAAGTGGAGAATAAGGGACAATCCAGCTATTATCTATTGTGAAACTACTGCCTCTGATATTGAGCGATGCCCTCTGTCCTCCACTTGCAGCATCACGACGACGATATACTGGATATCCGTCATCTCCGGTTTGAGTTTCGTTGACCAAACGTCGCGGGTATTTTTTTGTGCAAATGCCATTTTTCATACATGGTGCTGTTAAGTTATGTTCTCCGCATGGTCCGTGCACCATATTTTTAGTTACGATATCGTACAATATTGGATCGTTTTGTTGGTTGGGAAGTTCTGCAACTATGACCCTATCAATTTCGTCTGGTTGGATTTTTGTCTCTAGCCAAAAAAGCATATGACAGTGTGGTAAACCTAGCTTCTGCCACTCAACACTCGCCATGTAACATTTCACTTTGCGGAATATTTCATCTTTATTGAATAATTTTATGAATTTCTTCATTTTTAAGTGAAACACCCTTGAAATGATGTCGTGACGATCGAAAGATCGCTGACCAGATAGTAGTTCCGCTTTAATTTCAGGCCATTCAGGATTGCACGTAAACGTGACAAATAAGTCTGGTCTCACGTAGTTTCGGACATACGTCATCGCGTCTTGGGTTTTTTCATGCAGGTAACGCGGAGAACCTGTAAATGAAGACGGTAAGATTATGCGCTGACCGATCTTTGATGGGTCAACATTTCCGTCTTGATTTAAAGCATCATCATCAGTAATTCAATCGTTCCGATATCATTTTTGCCATCATATCGACAATATATTGACTAAATAAGTCCCTGTAATAATGTAAAGGATTCAAACTGTTAGCTCTAACCATCAACCTGAATGCATAACATTGCATGCATGTCACAGTTTTGTTACGCGCTGTACCTTCCTGTGGAATGGTTAAATAATAACCGTCTTCTCCTTTAACGAACATTAAGGGATACTGTAGAGGATCATACGATCGGTGTAACTCGGAAACCCTTTTAAGTTGGCCGTCTCTTCCGTGTAGCACTATATCTCTGGGGCCTTTTTCTTCGTCAACCAAGAGAACAGCTACCTCGTTTACAGCTGGAGAATTGTATCTACCCGGGTGAGCAGTCTGCGGTGGGCGGTCGGAATGAATAATTAGCTTTAAATTATCCGAAGAGTTGCGTTCAATATTTTGTTTAAAGCTTCGTATATATACGTTGTGGCTTTTCAGTGCGGGCTGTAGTTCGTTAATTAAGTCTATGTTAAGCGTTGGAGCTATGTTTGCCCTTAACGATAGCTGATCTGCGTCTGAAATAAAATATATCTGTAAGCATTGTGGATTTTGGCTTGATGGTGGTAAAAGGCTACCAATAAGATGATATACCTGGTCCTCTATTTTAAAAATTGGCATAAAATTACCTTCTCTTATTTCTTTCGCGCCAAACGAAGTCATTTGAAAAAGACTATTGTACTTACGGATGTTGGTTAGGAAATGTCTAGATAGCGAATGATTATTTGTCAAAAGATTTTTTATTGGCTGTGGTGGTTCTTGAATATTGGGGACACTAACTTTTCCAGAAGCACAGCACATGCCATTAGTTTCATCGACCCATTTTTTGGCAAAACAATTAGGGCAAATCTTATTCATGTCGCCGATTTGGACAGAAGACTGTTGAGCATAATCAATCTGTGGTTCGTATCTAAAAGCCGATCTGTTACTGTGAGCTACAACTCGATTGCGAACTCTAGCTCTTGTAGCCTGTTGTCGTTCTCTCTGGTTTTGAAGGCGTTGGGAACGCCCTGAGCTTGATTATCTAGTGCGGGATTGTGCGGGGAAAAAAAATTTCTGGAATTTTGCTCTTCAAGCCGCTGCGAACGCTTAGTACTTGACTCTCGCGCGTGCACATGAGAGGTTCTTAAATTTTGTTCAGTGAGCCGTTGTGACTGCTGAATACTGGACTCTCGCGCACGTCTTTGAGAGGTTCTAATATTCTGTTCAGCGAGCCGTTGCGAACGCTCGTTACTCGACTCTCTGGCACGCGATTGTGCCACATATTCTCTCTGACTTAAAAGACGATTTTCATTTTCAGATGAAAATTCTTTATTTCGACATGTTTTTTTGGCCCTGGCCTGAGAATTATTTCTAGAAAGTTGAGATCTTGATCTTTTGGGCATTTTAAAATGATAAAAGAAAAAAACGTCTTCGAACTAAATAATTACCTATATAGCTATGCTATCTTTGAGCTACTACAACAACGTACACAACTACTAACTATTTATTAAATCATAAAAATTATTCAAGAAATAATTTCTTAGGATAACTATAATAAATACAATATCTATGCTATATGCTAGAATTTAGCTCTGAAAAGAACTTCTTGAATGGGATTAGTTACCTGTTAACGAATTATTAACTAGTAACTAAGCGTCAAAATATTATCAAGCGACAATTTTTTTATTTCCGCACACGATCATTCAGTAGTCAGAGTTCCCGTACCTCCGTGCCCGAGTGACGCCTGCCACTCCACAGCGCATAGTTAGCCGCCGAGCGGTTATTTAAAAAAAAATTTACTCGTGATATCTTTTGAATGGAATGTCAGAATCTAATAATTCAAAAAGTGATATAAAGGTTTAAAAGCAATCTTAAATAATAAAAAATTTATTTTGTTAAGGAATAATACCACTGTACAAATAAAGAGCCTTTTCAAGCAGTGGTATTTTAGTTATTGTTTTTAATATAAAAAATCGCTTATTGTCATAAAACTATAATAGTTAGAGATATGATGTTACGTTTTTTGTAAATAATGATAAGTTCTACAAAATTGTAATACATCACTTTGTTATATATTCAGTAGTTTTAACAGCATTCGCGATTAAAGAAAGTTTTTAGGTTTTTTTTTTTCATCTTAGGTTACAATATCGGAGTTTTGGTAACGAATCATTTTTTTTTTTTGAAAATTAAATATAGCCTATGTCACTCAGGGATAGTGTAGCTTTCGAATGGTGAAAGAATTTTTTAATTCGGTGCAGTAGTTTCAGAGCCTATTCGAGACAAACAAACAAACAAAAAATCAAACCTTTCCTCTTTATAATATTAGTATAGATATATCTCATATGAGTTAATTAGGTTGACCTTAATATTAATATTTCGGATATACAAAATGTGGAAATGAATCCAAATTTGATTGAAATTCATTCGGGTTCCTCGAATTACGCAAAATTTCTTAATATACAGTTTTGCAACGTCCGAAAGTATTTTCCTTCCTGTGATATTTTCAAACTGCAGAGTAAGCCAGCTCCTAAAATTATTTCCCCGTATTGTGTAACTTAATGTTATGTGAGCACCTGAAAAAATTCCGCGGCTAATTTCGATAGTATAAAAAGTTCAATTACACCCGAACTTAGCCTTTGCTTACTTGTTATTCAAGTTATCCCCTGCTCGAAAAGGCCAATAGTCAAATATCCGGTAATTAATTTGACATCGTCATCTCGATCATTTTGATGTATGGAACTAATTATTAGTTATATATGTATATAATTTAAGGTGCAAACAACCATGAAATGATCAAAACTATTACACTCTCAGCAGCAGACAGGATAAAATGTTCAATATTCTCACTAGGACCAATAATGTGTCTGGAGTTCAAACTGAACAATTGGGATGCAAGCTAATGAGGAAAAGGATTTATGCATATACTTGGAGAACACACATATCGAGCGAAGTTATTAGCATGAAGATAAGATCAGCATAAATTAAACTGGCTTATAAACAAAAATTCAAAACGTCGCCTTCGTAATATAGTTTTCTAATATAACGGGGTCATGGAAAAAATATGGGCGTAAGGTATAAAACGGCATGTGCGACTTATAAAATCAACATTGATAGGTTTTAGTCAACGACTAAAGCCATTGTATGTTCGAAATGAAAATATGTACAGTAGGCTAAAAGTTCAAATTTGCTGCGTCATAATTCATCGTACGGTATTATTTACTATTTACTTACGCAAATCAGTACTTGAAGAAGGGTCTAGACTTTTAGCAGACAGTGCTTTTTACAGACGAAAGTAAATTGCCTATTTTCGGATTTGATGAACCTTCAAAAGTTAGGCTTCAAACTAAACATTTGCGATGTACTGCCAAACATGGTGGAGGCAGCGTGATGATTTGGGTGTGTATGGCAGCATCAGGAAGAGGAAACTTGGTCTTTATTATCGGAAAAACGGAAAAATTACCACATTTCGATTTTTTGAAGCAGAATTTAAGGCAGTTGGTTGAAAACTTGGAATTACCTGATGACCTAGATATACTAAGTATTTTGTTTGCGAATGGTTGCTATACAATACGCGAAAGCAGCTTCAAGCTCCTCCATAAAGCCCCATTGAACACGTATGGGATTATTTGAAAAAGAAATTTCGTCAGTGGCCACTCAAAAAGAAGCCTTAGATAGAAAGGCCAAAAATCTACTGCTACAACCTAGTAATCGTGCAAGCAGTCACTTATACTATTTTATTCAACTTCTTGTGCTTAGGTATGTGTATCTACCACCAATTTTATGATAGTTTTAAATATTACTTTTAATCTACCATTTGTCATTCAACAAAACATTATTAACAATATTCTTCTCTTCCACATTTTCCTACGCGAGATATTTATATTGCATATATACATATATGGCTATATGAGGGAAAAGCCAACCTACGTAACGGAAATAATTTTATTACTGATATGAGATTTAGACCAAGGTCTTCACCAATTTCATTCGTATTCATAACTAAGCTACATTTTGTTTGAAAACCATATCCACTAAATTCATTCAAATCTCAAACGTTTTGACCAAAATGTCATATTTTATGATGTACATGATTATACATTTAAAGCATACAACCATCGAGGATCGCGAGTTATTATTCTTCCAATTTGCCTTAGAGTAAGAAGTTTAACGTAGGGTTTGCAAAAAGTTGTTTGCAAGAAATTAGAATTTTCTCCCTTGTGGGAACAAATTTATACATAGTTATTTATTTCAGCATTTATTTGCATACCAGAATTACTTAAAATATATTGCACGTATGTACCTAAATACTTATTTCTTAATTAATGCTTTATGGTTTGCTTCTGTTTTCCGGAATTATTGCGTTATAGCTTATCTTATCTTAAGTTATATTCAGTTCACGATATATCCCATAAAAAGTGTCGCGGTCAAACATGGGATTGACATGAAATACCAATTTTATTTCTTTGTTTTATTGGCGATTATATACGTAGATTGTAGGGCCAAATATTTTGCATATCTTATTGAGTCCGCTTGTCGCATTGTCACAGTAGGTTGTCAATCAAAGTGGCCGCGAAAGAGCGAAACGCATGCTTATTTAATTCCACTAGGGAATTAATGGTGCACATTGTAGCAAGGATTAAACGATATTTGAAGATATTGTGAATTCTTTGTGTATTGTATATACGAACATATTTATGTGCATAAGTATATATAAATTTAAGTGATTTTTTAAAATGTGAAATGCACATGTGAATGCACATATATTGCTCGTAGCATTTTTGCTGTATCAGCGTTAGCAGTTCTGGACTTCAAAGTAGTGAGTTCCTAACCTAAAAGTAACTAGTGAATCTATCTTGGTGATGTATTCCAGTGTTTCAGTAGTTTATGGCTGAAAATGAGAGGAAGGAGACCACAATTCACTTTGGGGTCCTTCTCAATTCAGGAATTATAAAAAATATGGAAAAAATAGAAAACCTAGCTCTGTGTTATTACAAATTTTATAACGTATTAAAATTAAATGTTTAATCTAATAATCGCCATATCTTAGCGTGCAATCTTTAAGGGCTGCTTTCTAACATTTTTACATGTGAGTTTAACATAATTTTATTTGTGTATGCGGTTCCCGGATTGGGTATAATTGTTTCTTTGAATGTTTCCAAGTTTACTTTTACAAGTTTTGCTATGTAAATAACATATAAAAATAAAATATTAAAACACATAATTGTTTGTAGGACACTGCTAGAATATAGTTGGTTCCTAAAATGTTATTTGCACGAAAAGAAGCATTTATCGCATGCGGTAGAGGACATCTTAATACGAGGATGCACCACAAGTACTGCTAGTCTGCTTAAACAGCTGGTATAGCTTTTTTTTCGATTCGTTATGGTCTAACGCCTCACTAATCGTAGTCAGCTAATAATGAATTAGATTTGAACAAATATATATGTTTAAGAAAACTACAAGATGATTTGTTATTAACTTTTCAATTTCGCATAGCGATTGGTCCGAGCCCGCTGCGAAAAGTCAAGTATTTAGTTGTAAAAAAATTGGGGTATTAAGGCGAATATTGTATAATATGATACACAAAATGTGTTTTTATTTAATCAGCGACGAAGGGTATACATCAAGGTAGGTAATGAATTATAACTTGTCGCAAGCGATCATAAAGCTAGTGAACGTTGTCAATTGGTTTAAATCGCCAGTGAACTCCAGGTAATCTGTTAAGTAGCCAGAAGTGGTTACCGGTAGTAACTCTACTCATTACTTTCTCACTGATAAGCCCTTCTAGCGGGTTATACTACCCAAAGATATATATGTATGCTCATATTTGTATATGTATGCGTGTAGATAGACAGGTGAGGAAAGTCGCCATGCCTGCATTTGTATGTGTAATTTATGCACGTTGCAGCAGTAGGAACATCAGCAGTGAATCGGTACATTGAATACGTTGTGACGTGAACTCTGCAAGATTGTCCATTGCCATCGTTTAGTACTGACAAGCAGACAATAGACTGTTGGAGCAAAGCGCTGAAATTGACAAGCGGCCAGCGTATTCACAATTTCTTGTTTTTGTTCGCTTCTCAACGTATACACATCAACCCGATTGTAGTGACATGTGGTTGGACGGACTTCGCGATTCAATGTATCGGAACGTTATTTCAATCCGTTCAATTCTTTCAATCGTCGACCGGTTGTCACAAGACAGACTACGAATGTCGGGGGATAACAAGTTGACGTAGTTTGATTGATGGTGATTTAACGATATGTTAAGCAATCAATAGCAGATTTTGTCAACAACATTGCCGACGAAAGGAGACCAGATAATAACCAGAAGTTAGTAACAGCAGAGACGGTACAGAAACAGAATTCGGTTTTGCTCGCTGATTGCTGGCTGTTACTTTGACAGTAGGTAACAATAGGGACACCGAGGGTGGCATATATTTATGTATGCTTTTGTGTAGTTACACATGTAGTGGTCATGATCTGCACTACATGCTAATGTAGATTTTGATGCACACGGTTGCGTGTAAGCTTTTAAATATTTTATGGTCAAATTGCTGACGCTTCACCCGTCACATACCAATTACGTGTAGGTACATACAAGGTGCGTTCCAAAGTAAACAGTACAAAAGTAACAAAGTAAACTCTAGTGGCGCCATCTATATGTCGACTAGTGCGTTAGAATCTGCTATCCTTTATCGACTTCCAATAAAAATTTAATGACATTTCATTTATTGAGATTGCAGTTATTGCGTTTTAAGTGTCAGTATGTTTTTGTCATCGGTGCGAAAATGAGCTTCGAAGAAAGAGCCAACATTAAATTTTGTTTTAAAATTGGTAAAACTTTTACCGAAACGTTTCAATTGATGAAACAAGTTTATGGCGATGATTGCCTATCCCGTAGCAGAGTGCACGAGTGGTTTCAACGCTTTCAAAGTGGTCGTGAGGACATAAATGACGATGAACATGAAACCCAAAAAATCACGCCTGGAGAAGTCAAAAGTGAAGACAATCTGATTTCTTTTTATGATTCCAAGGGTATTGTCCACAAAGAATTTGTTCCACCCGGCCAAAACGTTAATGCAGTATTCTACCTTGGAGTTTTGAAGCGTTTGGTGCGCCGTATTCGACGTGTTTGGCCCGAATATCGCGAATATGGAAGTTGGCGTTTGTTGCACGATAATGCGCCGTCTCATCGATCGACGCTTGTGGCCGATTATTTGACCATAAATCACATTTCAACAATCAACCAATCCCCGTATTCACCTGATATGGCACCATGCGACTTCTACCTTTTCGGAGAAATGCATTTTCCGATGAAAGAAAAGCGTTATGCAGACGTGGAGGCCATTCAAAAGGCTTGCACCGACATACTGGCGCCATACCGGACAACGAGCTAAAACACTCGTTCGACATGCTTTTGGACCGTGCAAAAAGCTGTATTAAAGCAGAAGGAGACTATTTTGAATCAAATTAATTGATTTTGCCGATAAAACAATTTGTTGCGGCTTTTTTTTTAAAAGTCCGGCTTACTTTGGAACCCACCTTGTACATATGTACATATGTATGTAGTTTATGGTAAACTTATGAGCGTACACGTTTACGTTTACAAAGGTTAAGTAACAGTAATTCATTGAACGATTGCCAACTTATTTAACTCTTACTATTTGATATAAATATGTTATTATAAATCTGTTAAATCAAATTAGACAAAAAGAAGGAGTAAAGTTACATACATTTTCTATTTTGTAAAACGTATATTTATTTTTACCACTGCGAAAACATATATTACTTACAAAACTATAAAACTGTAAGTGAAGTTACAATACATAAATTTACAATCTGAAAGCTAGTGAATATGTTCAAAACATGATTAAAAATAACATACTGAAAATCCTAATCGCTCCGATATGCGCAAAAAAACATAGTCAAAGGTTAAAAAGAAATCGCTAAGTACACGACTTCATAGTTGAAGTGGAAATGCCTAAATATTATAACGACCTATATATTATATCTCAGAAGCGGTGGCTCCTAAGAAAAAAGTATTAATTTATTATTTATTACTAAGTTTTTGATTTACAATTTTCGTTTAAGATAATTGACGCGAAATTTGACCTTTGTCCTCGAGTAATTTTTTTCCAACTTATTGGAACGATGAGGACTGTAAGTAGGTTATTTTTAATTATGTTCTGGACATACTCACTAAATTTCAGCTTGTTGTAAATTTATGTAACCTTGAATGGCTATTTTGACCGGACTGTTTTGATATTAAGATATTATTACAATTATCGAAGAGGTTAATTAAAATGCAAACAGAGCTTCTGCACCAAAATCTGAACTACTCTACTTCTATGAGTGAGAATAGATTATCCACCTAGAAATATTTAAGAAAATACATTGGTTGAAGTTCAATAGATGGTTCAAAGGAATTTACACATAAATTAAAACGGTTTGGCATTACTTGAATCAAACGCTGTATTTTTGTTAAGTATTGAATGATTTGTAAATTATTCCCTATGTGCGTTAGATACTGAGAAATAGTTTAAATGAATTCATTCAATTGGTAGTAAGTTGGAAACCCTGAATTGCTTTAGCAAAATATGTCAAAAATAAATTGTGAACCTGTTAACGAAGCAAAAGTTACGTATATTGGACAGGTCATAGTATTCAATAGTAATGCAGTCAATTTAATATTATTGATTTTTTCTGAAGTTATCGAAATCGTATTATCTTTGTTTGATTCAGGGCCAAGATGAAGAATTGATGATTGATGAGCCACACTGCGACAGTTGTTTGACAGTAATGTAATTTTTCTGTACACTTTGCAAGCGTGTATGTTTGTATGCAAATTTAAGCATAACAAACTGCGGTGATTGTGCGTTCATTTCTCGTGGTAGCTTTGAGTGACAGTTGACAAGTTGTGTGACTTCACCGGCGGGTGACAGAAAGGTCTTAATTTGTACTGACGGGGAATATAGCATCAGCATGAGATTGAAGTGGGCAATTGTTGCATTTTATGGAAATCAAGGCAGTTTAGATATATGTGTGTCCCATCTTGTACTTATTTTAATACTGCATTATTTTTTTTGCTTATTGTATTGTGTGCGCGTGAAAATTCGATAAATTATATTCCAATACTAACCAACAATTTATTTGATAACTTATAATTAAAAATTTAATTTGCTGAGATATCAACTTAAGTTCTTTGTATTTTTTTCAGAAGTAAATTGATTTTGGGTTTTGGGTGGGGAATATATGTATTTAGTATAGATAATTGGCGGAAAAAGTAAGATTGTATATGTAAGTATATGCAATAATAGGTATATTTGACTGGTCATAGGAATAAATGAAGTAAGCTTAATGCTTAGTAAATTAACTAACCATAACTAAGCCACATATTATAATACAAAACTGTTATTTGGTAACGAGAATCGCAATAAAGATGGCAATCTGCGGTTAACATTTTTTAAGTGGACGTGGCCCAGCTTATATGCTTGATGCAAATATAATATATCACAAATTATTTAAAATGATAATGATAAAATTTCTAGCAATAAATATAGTGATTTTTATCCTCTGGTTGATGGTTTTCTCATATATACAAAACTATATTAAATGAAGCCCCTTTGGTTGAATTTATGTAATATATATATTATTTCTGATGTGTTGAAATGTAGTAATAAAACTATGTGAGTATATCATCTATAGTATACATTAATATTATAACCAAATATGATTGCAATTCTTTCACACTTCTATCGAATAATAAATTTTGATATCTTTTGTAACATTTTTATACTCTCGCAACCCCGAGTTGAAATCCGGGTGACTGTCTGTCCGTCCGTGCAAGCTGTAACTTGAGTAAAAATTGAGATATCTTTATGAAACTACGGTAGCAAGAAACATGTGTACCAAGACGGTTGGTATTGCAGATGGGCATAATCGGACAACTTTCACGCCCACAAAACTCCATTAATCAAATACAAATAAATTGCCATAGCTAAACTCCACAATAAGACACAAGACTGTTATTTGGTACACAGGATCACATTAATTAGGGGCATGTGTAGTTAAAATTTTTTTTCAAGTGGGCGTGGTCCCACCCCTAATAGGTTTAATGTGCTTATCTCCTAAACTGCTAAAGCTATAATAACAAAATTCACTGAAAGCAAATGTTTTTAGCACCTCTACCCACAGTGTGAAAATGGGTGAAACCGGGTAACACCCCCCCTGCACTTCCCATATAACGGTACTGTTAAAAAATACTAAAAGATCGATAAACCAAGCACTAAACAAGTCAGAGACATTAAATATTGTCTCTAAGATGGTATGAGATGACTTTATAGGAACCGCGTTAAAATTAGTCAGTGGGCGTGGCACCGCCCACTTTTAGGTGAAAGCCCATATCATGGGATCCGCTTAATCGATTTCAATTCGGTACATAACATTATTTTCATATTTCTATGTTATAGTGCGAAAATGGGCGAAATCGGATTACAATCACTCCTATTACCCATATAACACCATTTAAAATTCCACTTGATTCTTTTACTTTCCAGTATGCAAATCAAGCAACAATGATTGTATCGGGGTAAAACTTTGCGTGAATAATGCGTTTAAAGTATGCCACCTTGTCACCAAAAACTCTAAACTGTTCAAGCCCCTAGGTACTGAATATGTGGACCCCAGTGCCTATAGTTAACTTTTTACCGAAAGTATCGGTCAACATAAAACAAGGCGGCAAGATCTACAAAGAAATCTAAAAGGAGTATACCATTTGACTTTGCGATAAAAAAATACTTTGACTTTGATATTATGTTTGGTTACATCCGAACTTAGCCCTTCGTTACTAGTTTTATATAAAGTTTTGTCAACACCAGGTAGTATTTCACCTCCGTTGAACCGTAAAAATTGTAGTAGCAAATATTCGGATAGACCCGTACTTTGGCATTCCTTACTTATTATAAGTGTAATCCTGTACATAACTCGATTATTTTTTGGTATTACAAATTAATTAATTAGGCGAAGAAATCTATTAATATTTGTGCAACAAATTGCGAGGGTATAACAGTTTAGATGCCCCGTGTCAGTGATACATATACATAATACATAAATTAATATAAACACTCTTGCATTACGTACAAGTATACCGACTGTCAGCGGAATGGAGGCAAGAGGATTAAAAGTTCAATCACATAAACTGTCAACGAGTTTGCGGTTTCTGCTTTTACTAACTAATGTTTTTCTTTCACCAATGCACCAGGGAAAAATGGACAATATATGAAGTTAGTTTAATTAGATTCGATTATAAGCTGTTGGATATTCTATACACGTGTGCGGTACTGGTGTCGCCGCTGTAGAAAACTACGACTAAGCGGTACTACAAGTCTGTATTTGATTAAACTGTGTGCATTAAAAATTAAGAGATACATGTACATATACTCTCATGTATTCCCGTAAGTACAGCGAAATATGCCCCGTCGAGAAAATTTCACATGAATTAGGAACTCATTGCGTAACAGTTAGATCATTTGTACAAACTATTTACATTTGAATACAAGTAGTTTGTACGAATTTAAAATTTGCAATTAGTTAATAAATTTTATTTTTAAGAAACACCCCTCGTCAGAAACTTATGCTAAATATAGATATATGGTTTCCGTACTACAATGTGTACTAAAATAAAAGCTCAGGAAACCATGCACCATATATTTTACACTCATCAGCTGATGCAAAAACTTAAAATTAACTAAAAGAAAATGAACTAAAACAGAAAAATTAAGTTTTTAACAGAAAAGAGTGTTCAAATATTTTATTACCTGATGAAGATAATGAAATATTTACGCTATCTCTACGGCCATTAAAAAGGATCAAGGAATATAAAAGATTGATTTCAAGAAAAAGGCTTTGCAACAACATTTTTTTTTGAAATTTTTTGTTTCTGATTTTTTTCGTTACTTTTGATTTTTAATGGTTTTTCACAAAGAGACAGAAAACATATGATTTTGGCAGAAAAGTCTAAAGCTTTGGTTTACACACTTATGGTTTCTCTAGCTTACTCCAATATATCTGTCTTTGGCATTACATACATAGGTATCAATATTTTGGTCAACGTTCGTCACTGGGTATGTATTGACTTTCCTCTTGTGTGGGCTTATTAAAACAACAATAACATAACAAGCAACTGGACAACCGATACCTGAAAGTCTTAACTTATTAAGACTGTCTCATTACACATTGAAAGTCTTGTCTGGTGTGCTTAACATTTACTGTTCTAATGTTACAAACGAAACCGCAACGTAAACGCAGTGGACGTTATAATTCAAAAGAAAATAGGCTTTTTAGAGTACAAAGTGGACAGCACAATATTTAAGTATCGATATTTTAGTATAGTACTAGCATATCACATTCTGCATTTTGACTTCACCAATTTTGTGTTAGAAAAATGGACACACAAGTAGACACGAATATTTATTATTGCTTTGTTCGATGAGTCGTTAAGTGTTTTCTATTTCTATTCTAAAATAAAAGAATCTAATGAAATTTAAAATGGTGTTTTATGAGAAGTAGTGTAGTTGTAGTTCGATTTAGCCCATTTCTAAGATAATATCCAAGGAATATTTTTTACATAATGTGGTTTAAATTAGTTCAGTTATTATCCAATTTTTGACTTGACTCACATACAAAGCTGCAGTATTTCCTTTAACTTAGAACTAACATTTAATGTTAACACTAAGTTTGGTTGATATAGTCTGATGCCATGCCCACTTTTCAAAAATGTTAAAAATCATAAATTTCCCTCCTGGTATTCCTCCGTACGAAATTGAAGTTTTGTAGCCTAATTTGGGACTTAGTAATAGCATTAATATTTTTTCTTTAATGGCAATGATCCGATTTTTTCCATATGCAATATTAACTTTTATATTGTAATATAGAATGTAACCATATTACGCCTCTTCGCATTGTGACCCACTGTATTTAATTCGAGTTTTATAGCCTGAATAGAGGCAGCTGAGTTACATCATTTGTAGCTGTAGTCGCAATGAAGCATAACTATTATAGTGATTTTAAGAAAATTAAATAAAAGTTGCTTATAATAATCTAATCTATAAAAAAAGAAATTTAAAGAGGCCAAGTGATAAAAGATGTCTCATATGTTATTAAGCACGGTGTGTGCGATAAATACGGCGCAGTAATCTAAAGGAATGAAAAAATTGTACTCGAATTATGAATAACTTGAATGTCACATATTGGTAACTACAAAAATTTGAGAGTAACTTAAAATAATACTTATGTATGTATGTTTTTAGCAGGTTGTACATATCTGTTTTTAAAAATGTAGCATAAATATTTCTATTGATCAATTATTTGATTTGATGAAAATTTTATGGTACTTTAATGCTACAGAACAGCTCTAAATAAGCGCGAATATTAGATATAATTATCGAAAGAAGAAGAATCTTGAACAGATTCGTTTAAAACTCAACATGAAGTTAAAATTCAAATTTAATGAGAAGTGTTTATTATTATTCGAAAAAACATTATTTGGCATTTATTTTTTGAAGATTACCTCTTTTAAATGTTGGTTGCGCCTACGTCTCTATTGGTACACCCGTTTTAGATGACTCGTTCGAGCATTTCGACTAGTGACTGGCGAATGACACACGTGATGTTTTGCTCCAAGGCCTGAATCGAAGTGAGATTGGCCGTAACGGTGTGATATGAGAAATCTTAGTGGCCAATTGACCGGTGGGAAGTGGCGCCGTCTCGTTGGAACCAGATGTCGCCGAAATCAAGAGCTCTAATTTCAGACAATAATCGGGATAATTGTCGCCATTGATGGTTACGTTCTCACCGGCATAATTTTTGAAAAAAATATGGACCGATGATTCCACCAGCTCACAAACCACACCAAACTGTTGTTTTGTTTTAATTTTTTCTGGATGAAATTGCTGCTCTTGAATTATCGCTGAACAAAATTTAGCGCGAAAAGGAAAAGATCTTGAAAAAAAGATCTTCTTGGAACTTTTCAAGAGCCCATAGAGTGAAGCGATGTCGCTTGGGAGGTCGAGCGGCTTTAGTTCTTGCACAAGATGTATTTTGTACGCTTTCCATTTAAGATCTTGACGTAGAATGGTCCAAGTCGTTCCATACGTCAGTCCGAGTTGCTACGATTCGATTCTCCACGATTCTCTTACACTCACAGTTACGGCTGCTATATTTTCTTCTGTGCGTGCTGGCCGTGTCCTATTTGGTCGAATACTTGTATTATCCCATAATTACTGCTGGGTCTCAAGGTGGGTGATGGTGTTGCGAATAATATGCTCAGTAGACCGATTATGTTGACCATAAGTTGAGTGAAGTGCGCGTTCTTTACAGACCGTAAATTTTCGTAATAAAGTTGAATGATTTGTAAACGTTGTTCAGACGTAAGTCTTTCCATGATGAAATGCCAAACAATACTGAACTAAAATAATTTGACAGCTTAACACGACACGTGATCTGTCAAAAAAAGGCCATTGAAAAAGTACCTCTACTTGGATCACCCGTTATATGAATAACGAATGCAAGCAGCGAAATAGTATGCAATCACTTGACTAAAGTACTTAGTTAATAATAAATCTTTAAATTAATTAATTTCTTCGAGTTCCATTAGAATTATCATAAGCAAGGAACAATACTTTTTTAAATTTTATTTACTTTACAAATGTATTTGATAATTTAAATAAGAAATGTCAGAATTGCCTTTGCTTTGAGTTTATATTGCTACATGTAATTTTCAAAGCAATATGCAAAATTTATATAGACAAAAGCTAGTATATTATACATAAATGTACAAGTATATATCTTTTAATTTATCATGTAATTTATCAAAATTCACTATTAGAAACGGTGAACCGATAAATACAAAAATAACTTTTCTGGTTTATAGCATGAGTAACTAGTTTTTGAGGATACCTTGCTTAATATCTAAAATATTTGCTGTTGACTGAAGCGTATCTCGCATACTGACCGATACCGATACACAGGCACCCGGACGGACAAAAAACCCATCAGCCTAGAAAGCTAAGCGAAAAAAGTGAAACCACATGGATCTCGATGGGCACTTAAAATGAAAATACTCGCCCTAGCCAGCAAGTGTTATTAGATAGAAATATTTCCCCGATAACAGAAGCCACTATTCATTCTTAATTAATGAAAAAAGATACTTGATGTTTTCGCCTTAAACTTACTTTCTAACAAGTAAAGAAGTTCTAAGTTCGCGTGTAACCGAACAGTTTGTGCTCTCGCAACTTGCAAGGATCAAAGCCCGGGAAAGTACTTTAGGTGCTGACAAAATTTTATAGTAAAGGAAGTATTGATCCGATTCAAACCACTTTTGACACAAAAACATACTATAATCGAAAGTTTCATTTATTTATTTTATTATATGAATTTCAATTATATATCTGACAGATTGACCGATATTATCGGTAAAAGATCAACTATAGGCACTGGGGTCCACGTATTCAGTACTTAGGCGCTTGTTTTGGCAGTTTTGGTTCGATTTAGACAATTTCGGTCATAAGGTGGCTAACTTTAAATGCATTATTCAAGCAAAGTTTTACCAAGATAAAATCAATGTTGCTTGAGTTGCGTAGTTGAAAGTGAGAGAATCAGATGGAATTTAAAATGGTGTAATATGGAAAATAGGCGTGGTTGTAGTCCGATTTCACCAATTTTCACAATATAATAAGGAATTATGAAAATAATGTTATGTACCGAATTTTGTTAAAATAGGTTAAGCAGATCCCAAGATATGGGGTTTCACCTAAAAGTGGGCGGTGTCACGCCCACTGTCTAATTTTGAACGTGGTTCCTATAAAGTCATCTTTTACCATACCAGAGATAAAATTTAATGTCTCTGGAGTGCTTAGTGCTTGATTTATCGCGCTTTTTGTAGTCTTTAACAGTACCGTTATATGGGAAGTGGCCGGGGTTGCCATCCGATTTCAGCCATTTTCACAATGTCAACAGAGGTGCTAAAAGCATTTGTTCTCAGTGAATTTTGTTATTATATCTTTAGCGGCTTAGGAGATATGAACATTAAACCCATCAGGGGGCGGGACCCCGCCCACTTACAAAAACCGCACATACCCCTCTCTAATGTGATCATGTGTACAAAGAAACAGTCTTGTATCTTGGAGCTTAGTTATGGCAATTTAATAGTTTTTTATTAATGGCGTTTTGTAGGCGTGGCAGTAGTCCGATTACGCCCTTCTGCAATACCAACCATCTTACGATACCTAGAAACATGTGTGCCAAGTTTCCTAAAGATACCTCAATTTTTACTCAAGTTAAAGCTTTCCCAGACGGGCGGACGAACAGACAGTCACCCGGATTTCAACTCGTTTCTTCATCTTGATCATTTATATTAGTTAGTTAGGTGGACAAAACTAATATACTCTGTAGCAGCATGTTGCGAGAATTTTGCAAGTAGTTGAGCTTCTTCCAGGCAAAATTGACATTAAAATCACCGCTTCAAATCATTGGCATAGTGTGCAAATCTTCTCTTAATTCTGTTGCACTAGAGGGAGTATATGTCAATAATGCTCTTTGTTTGCATTTTATTATATCGTTAATGGTCTGGTTCGGAGTGATGTAGAGAACAATCATTGCCACACCAGAGAATGTTAATGAAAGTTATTCATTATTCATTAACATTCTCTGCTTTTTCATTTCATTCGATACTGGAATTACAACCCAACGAGCGCAAAGAAGTTTCACTTCAAAAGACAGGCAACTGTTTAACATGTTGCAAAATTATAAAAGTTTCATTATAAATCTATGATCGTAATGAGGATTTATGTAAGAGTTTAGACATTCAAATGTGTATTAAAATTAACTCAATAATTTTTTTAGATTATACATACTTATGTACACAAAAGCTCAGGTATATTTTGTATTGTGAACCTTAACATACATTGCATTTATGCGAATTAAATACATTATTGAATAGTAGGAAAATTATTATTTACCTTTTTTAAGAAGATTTGATACATGTGGATTACGTATTTTTGTGCTAAGTGATGAACAATTCCAACGATGCCACAGAAACTATTATTGGCATAAATGAATTAACTATTTAAATGTTAGGAATTTTTTGTACCTGTAATTGGCATTCACGTATTGCCATGTCTAGACCTTCGAGAGCTGCTGTTGCCACATCACTAGCTTTGTAGCAAAGTTCAAGTTGGTCTTTAGTTAAACCTGCAACCGACCGACAAGTCGCGCGTCCATCAGGTAAACACTGACACCTAAACCATAAAAAACATATTATAAATTTTTAAATATTGCATTATGATTTTTCTGAAATACCTGTCGCGTAACGAAATTAAATTGTCCAAAGAGAAAATAAGAAAATTTCATAAAGCTAGTATTTATAACATATTAAAAAGAGGTGGTGTGGTTTTATGAAACGATGGTAAAAGTACAACTTTTTCTTCACATTATAGACATTTAACTAAAAATCGCTTCGTCAATCTTAATTTTATACTTGGAAAATGGGAAATGATAAAAGCAGACTATGTTTCCAACTAATATTTTTATTGAACTTTGTGCATTAAAGTACGACATACATAATACTTAACAATTATTTAGATGATATACGTATAATGAAAAGTTTCACTTTAAAAACTGAAACCAATATTTTATAACCGTTGGTTCATTTTAATCCGTTCTTCAATTAGTTTCAATCCTTCTAATAACAATTGCATCTTCATAAAATTTATAAATGTAACCAATATTATATGGTAACTAATACTATGTTCGCACCGACACAAAATTCGTGTTTTCATAGACAAAAAAGGGTTTCACGCAAAAACTTGTGTTTTCATCCATACAAAATCTGTCAAACGAAAACACAGTATTCGCTGAAAACCCCTTGGAAACTTACATTCCACTCATTATAACCGGTGCCTGCTCTAGTTTAATCGGAATTATTAGAAGACATATTTTGCCAGCCCTAAATGTCAGTTGACAATTTGTTTACATTTCATAATTGTCCTAAACGTACCCTACAAGAAACTGCTGATGGGTTCACCAATACACTCACATTTGATATGTCAGTACTTTTAATTTACATTTGCATTTTTAAATTCAGAACTATCTACTGATTGGAGAAAGACGTACGCAGAGCTATTGAGAGGAGGAGATGGCATTTTTTTTATATTTTCATATATTATTATATTTTTTGTTGCATTCCTTTTTATATTTAAGTATATTATTATAACTAATTTTTATTAAAAGTTTGAAATTTATTAAAGAAATAAAAATTATATTATCTACTGCGCAAAAGAACTTTTCACTTCTGATAGCGTTTCAGTCATAACTGACAATTTTCAGCTATGACGGATTTATGGTCAGCAGTGACTCAGAAAAAACAAAAACAAACAAACAAAAAGAAAACAAGGCTCTTAAGAAAATGATAGAAACTTTGTTCTGCGCGCTGACAAAATTTTTTCAGCTACGACTGTCATATTACCCATCAGATGACCGTCACTGTTCTTGTAGGGTACATAACAAATGTAAACAAATAGATGTCTGAACTCTCAATGAAAACTCAACGAAAACACACAATGTTGGTCAGAACGACTTTGGTTCCACAATCCACAAGTTGTGTTTTCAAGAGGATTTCAATTCGGTGCGAACATAGTATAAAACTATTGTAAACAAGTAAGGAAGGGCTAAGTTCGGATGTAACCGAACATTTTATACTCTCGCAAAGTCAAATGGTATACTCGTTTGCGATTTCTTTGTGGAATCTGACTGATATTTTCGGTAGAAGGTCAACTATAGGCACTGGGGTCCATATATTTAGTATTTAGGGGCTTGAACAGTTTTGATTCGATTTAGAAAATTTTTGGTCACAATATACAGGATCACAATAGGGAGAGGCATATGCAGTTAAATATTATTTTTTAAAGTGGGCGTAGTCCCGCCCCTAATAGGTTTAATGTGCATATCTCCTAAACCGCTAATGCTATAATGGGTGAAATCAGGTGGCAACTCCGCCCACTCCACAAATAACGGTACTGTTAAAAACTACTAATAGCGCGATAAATCAAGCACTATACACGCCAGAGACATTAAATTTTATCTCTGGGATGGTATGAGATGACTTTATAGGAACCGCGTTCAAAATTAGACAATTTAATCTAATTTTATTTTATTTTTTTTTTGTATTAATACTTAATTTTTGAGTGTGTATACTATTTAATTTTTTTAAAATTTTTAATGGTTTACATAAATAAAATAAGTAGTATAAACTATAAAATTAATAAATTAATTAGATAATTTAAAATTCCAATATAGACATTGCCGAGAGTTAAAAGATCAGCTTCATATAAATATATAGATAAATATAATATATATATTTTTATCATTAATCTATAAAAATGTTTATAATGCCCATTGACAGCCCACTTTTAGGTGAAAACCCAGATTTTGATATCTGCCTAACCAATTTCAACAAAATTCGGTACATAACGTTCTTTTTATATTTCTATGTTATAGTGCGAAAATGGGCGAAATCGGACTACAACCACGCCTATTTCCCATATAACACCATTTTAAATTCTATTTGATTTTTTCACCTTCCAGTATGCAAATCAAGCAACAATGATTGTACCGGGGTAAAACTTTACGTGAATAATGCGTTTAAAGTATGCCACTTTGCGACCAAAAATTCTCTTAACTGTTCAAGCCCCTAGGTACTGAATATGTGGACCCCAGTGCCCATATTTGAATTTTTACCGAAAATATCGGTCAATGTATAAGATATATAATTGAAATTCATATAATAAAATTCTTGATAATAGTATGTTTTTGTGTCAAAAATGGGTTCAATCGGATCAATACTTCCTATAGCCCTCATATACATAATATAAAGATTTTTGAACTTCCGGGTGACTTTATACCGCGTATATCGGCCAGTATGTGAGTTATATCACAATGAAAATGGGAGAGCGTGTTTTGCTTATAACAAGGTATCTTTGTGTCTAAAATGGATGAAATCGGGTGAAAATTTTACCTAGCCCCCATGTAACTAATATCAGGATTTTCGAACAATTGTCTAACATTACTCCATATGATTAATGATGGTATGTAAGGTGCCTTAATGAAACAGTGGGAGCATTTTTTAGCCTGTGGCATGTTAGTTACTACTAATTGGCAAAAATTGATAAAATCGGGTTAATACTCCCCTCAACTTCCATATACTACTTATAATGCTTTTCGTTATTCTAACCAGTTTTATGCCGAATATGTCGGTCAGTGAGTATTAATATTTTTTTATATATAAAATTGCTCAAAATGTTCTCGAGTATAGATGAGCAATGTCAAAATTATTATCTTTCTATTTCCCCAATATATATATGATTTCCGTCTTTCCACCTGACTTTAAACCGTTCAGGTAGATAAAAATGTGATATTTTAACGAAATTAAGTGGATAAGATTTCGTAAAAATTATGTGGTTTGACGCTGAATTAGAATGAAATTAGTATATACCTTGGTCTAAACCTCACACATTCTTATAATGAATTCCGATTCTCTGATAGACATTTGCCACATAAGCTTATAATATAAAATTTAGCCACTTTGGTAGAGTTATTATCACTTCATACTTATGTATATCTCACTTCAAGCAATAAACCGGAGACTAAGTTTATGGCCTTTTATGTAAGTCAAGAAGATACCAAATTTAATTGTAATTAAATCACTATTTCATTTAATAATGCATCTTTAATACTTTCTCAATATTTTTATACTCTCGCAACCTGTTGCTACAGAGTATAATAGTTTTGTGCACCTAACTGTTGTTTGTATCACCAAAAACTAGTCGAGCTAGATATAGCAACAGAATTAGGAGAAGATTTGCACACTATGCCAATGATTTGAAGCGGTGATTTTAATGTCAATTTTGCCTTGGAAGAAGCTCAACTACTTGCAAAATTCTCGCAACATGTTGCTACAGAGTATATTAGTTTTGTCCACCTAACGGTTATTTGTATCTCCTAAAACTAATCGAGTTAGATATAGGGCTATGTATATATAAATGATCAGGATGAAGAGACGAGTTGAAATCCACACTGTCTGTCCGTCCGTTTGTGCAAACTGTGACGTGAGTAAAAATTGAGATGTCTTTATGAAACTTGATACACATGTTTCTTGGTATTGGTTAGATGGTTGGTATTGCGGATCGGACCACTGCCACGCCCACAAAATGCCATTAATCAAAAACAAATAAACTGTCATAACTAAGCTCCACAATAAGATCAAGACTGTTATTTGGAATGCAGAATCAAATTAGTGCATCTGCAGTTTCAAATTTTTTTAAAAAGTGGGCGTGGTCCCGCCCCCTAATAGCAGTAATGTACATATCTCCTAAGCATGAATGTACATATCTCCTCTTTTGGTAAATAAATAAAACTGTCGATGTAAGTGCGAAGAAAATCCACAAATTATTCATGAACAACCACTAAATTCACCTAAATTGGCAGTTTGGTGTCGTTTTGGGTCTGGTGGAATCATCGGTCCATACTTCTTTCAAAATGAGGCTGTTACTGTTAATGGAGAGCGGTATAGATCGACGATAACCAACTTTTTATGGCCGCAATTTGGAGAAGTTGAACTTGGCAACATCTGGTTCCAACAAAACGGAGCTACGTGCCACACAGCGCTTGCAACAACCGAATTATTGCGACAAAAGTTTGGAGATTCGATAATTTCAAAAAATTGTGACATTGAATGGCTCCAAGAAGTTGTGATTTAACACCATTATACTACTTCCTGTGGGGCTATTTGAAGTAATTGATCTTTTCAAGATTTATAATTCAATATTGAACGTGCTATTCGTGACATACGATTTGGTTTAGTGCGAAAAGTTCTCGAAAATTGGGTTTATCGAATTCGTTCTTGCAAATGAAGTTGTGGAGTCAATTTGAATGGTGTATGTATATTCGTAACTTAATTGTATCGATTGTATTGTACTTCACATTAAATAAAAAAGCATTTGAATTTCCTTAACAATTAGTTTGTTTTATTTTTTTTTTTCGAAGAAAAATCATATCACTCTTATTGTAAAACCCTATATAAGGAGAATCAACTAGATTTTTGAAAATTTTAATATTGGTTATATGATACATATGACACAAAGATACATTATTATTAGAGACACACATATTTTCATTACTATTAAATCCATTTTCTACATATAGGCATATTATTACCAAGAAAGAATTCTCACCGAATTTCTATAAAGTATTTCAGAGATTGAACGATATTTTCGATAAAAAGTTCGCAATAGGATCTGGGGTCTACATATTCCGTACCTAGGGGATAAAATAGTTTTGTTTCGGTTTGCATAACTTTTGATTACAAGGTGGCACACTTCAAAGACACTATTTGTGCAAAGTTTCATCCCGTTCATTGTCGTTGCTTCTTGATGCTGAAAAGTAAAAGAATAAAATGGAATTTGAAATTGTGTTATATGGGAAGTAAGCGTTTTTGTAGTCCGATTTAGCCAAATTTCATACTGTAAATGTCAGTGTAATGTTATGTGCCAATTTGGTTGAAAGCGATCGAGTAGGTCTCAAGATATGGGTTTTCACATAAATGTGTGCCGTGCCACGCCCTTCATACAATTTCGACAGCGGCGCCTATTAAGCCTTCCCTATCATATCGGATGTCAAATTGTATGTCTATAACGCATTTATTCATAGATTTATCGCACTTTTAGTATTTTTGAACAAAACTGTTATATGAGGAGCGGGCGGGGTTATCATTAGATTTCACCCAATTTCACACTGTATGCAGAGCTGATAAAAGTATTTGTCGTGAGTGCATATGGGTTGTTATAGCTTTAGCGGCTTAGGCGATATATACATTGAACGAATTAGAGGGCGGCCACGCCCACTGTTAAACATTTTTTTAAACTACAGATTTATCAAGATATCAATTGGACGGGCAGACTGACGGACAGACAGTCACCCTAATTTCAACACGTTTATTCATTCTAATTGTTTATATATAAATAACCCTATATCTAACTCTACTTTTACACACAGATTCTTTTGTAACCCAAACCGGTTTATTGAAGGCGAGGGGACGACGAGGAAAGGCGAAGGGACCGTGTTCGGGTGGCACGCTTTGTGTTCTTGTTCGTAACAGCTCGCCGCTACCCTTTTCAGCATTCCTTTTCACTTTCAAATTCTTTGAACGGTTGCAAGAGCGCTCGGTTTCAAATGAATTCGTTCGCTAATTTGAATTCTGTTATCTATTTTTTGTATGTAATATGCAAATATATATGCATAGAACAACAGAAATATTTTGAAAAATTGTAAATAAGGAGAAAATTAAGATATAGATCATGGAGTAAAGAAATTATGAATTTTTAATAATTAAAGATTAGGAAATTCCTGTTATAAATTTGGCCTTGAAAATATTAGTAGCGGATATTCAATACATTCTAGTGGATTAGGGAATTCCCGTCTTAAGTATTTCTTTGAAACTATTAAGCGGGTAGGTATTATGCATAATGTTCTACCACATTCATGCTAATTCATTGCAAGCAAAATGTGGGACCACAATCCCAACATAAAAATGAAATATGCAACACGCTCTAAGTGTTGCGCAGGCGAACCTCACAAATATTTACAAAAATTTTGTGAAAAGGAATGCAGAAAAACTAGACTCGAGTTGCTGGACTCTTTTTGACCGTGTGAATGCACAGAGCGACACCAAAAGAGAATTTGCCGAAAACGAGGGTCAAAAGAATCTGTGTATAAAAGCCGTCTAACTAGATTAGTGTTAGATGATACAAACAACCGTTAGCTGAACAAAACTATTATACTTTGTAGCAACATGTAAGGAAGGGCTAATATCTGGTGTAAATGAACATTTTATAGGATCAAAGACGTGGGAAAAACCTTCAGGTGGAGGCCAAACTTTATATTAAAGAAATGCGAAAGAATTAAATATTCATTATTCGATGAAAGGGTAAGAGGATGACAATTACGTTTGGTATCTTATTAAATGATATCATAGATCGTATCCACTTAGCCTTATTACTATATTTTGCTTCATATCCGGGATATTAGATCTTAGAGAACGTTCCAGACAGATTTCATTCACATTCAGCGCTAAACCTCATTATGCTTATAAGAACATTCAAATATGACATAATTGACCAAAATAAATGACTGCGTTAAGTTGTGGCGTTAGTCAAATATATTCGGAAACATGGTTAGCCAAGTATATTCGAATACAACATGGCAACCATGGCAAGATGGCGGCCACGAAGCAGGCTGATGCTGAAGAGTTTTTAAGTGTCATTCTAGTATGAAAGTGCCAAAAATTGTTATCTGTCTTGTGTGTGAAAATGTTTTTCATGAAGGAAACTTTAATAAATATTCGAAGGGTAAATATGTTAGTGAAATGCTGGCTATATGAAAATGTCTAATCATGAAACAGTGGACTTAACCTATAATGCCAACGTGGATCTAAACACGCTGGATCGTAATGCTCGTCAAATTCTTGCCCAGATTAAACTATTTCATAAAGAGCAATTAAGAAACGACTTATGTCATAACTTATCTTTGAACAATTCTAAAAATACTCAGGATGCTTAAACTGCTTAGTTGGATGAAGTGTCTACTTTGAGGGTGAAGAATGAATTACTTAGAGAATTAAATGAGGTGATGAAAGATAAGAATAAATTGCTGGACAGTATTGTGAATAAAAATAATAACTAACTGAATGAGTAACCGTATGCTAGTGTAACTAAAAATGAACCTAAAAGAATTGATAAAGTACCTACAATAATATTTATGTCAAATCAAAAGTTAGTAGTAAGAATCCTGAAGTCAAAAATAAATTTAACAGTGATTTAGCTATTCCTATCAACATGGTAAAGGAAAGTAAAGATGTTCAAGTTGCTATTAAGTGTAAAAACAGTGCTGATGTATCCAGAGCTAAGTCGGTGCTGAGTGATAAGATTTGTAATGATTACAGTGTTGAGCTTGAGCATTTGATTCTACCGAGAATTAGATAATAATTTCGTTGAGTTTAATGATGCATTTAATATTATTGCAGACTATGTCTCCCGCTCTGATTATCGTACACTAATATTAGAATTAACATCGGAATCATATCTACATCTTAGAAATAATGGTTTTAGATTATACATTGGTCATCAATGCTGTAAGATCTATGATTACTTTAATCTGAATTTGTGTTATAAATGTGGAAGATCCAACCACAAACATAAAAAATGTATTGTAGTAATGGAGTTACTTGTTTGATCGGTGCTGGTAGTCATGAGACTGATCAGTGCAGTAGTCAAACAAAGAAATGTTTAAACTGTGTGTTCTATAACAAGAAATTTAATAAGGATAGAGCCTGCGATTATTGTGCCACAGATGCATGTGCGAGTATCTTAAATATAAACGGAATAAGATTTCTAATGAAACTTAGTACCCCATTAAACCCATAGTACCAAGCTCTATTGGAAAGCTTGGTCCTAGGTATGTAAGTCCTAATAAATAGTCTTACAATGGATGATAATGGCTCATGTATTGAAGTGAATTTTAGTGATTTATGAAGCTTAAATAAATCTCTGTGTAAAGATGATATTTTGTTTTTACATCTCAACGTCAGAGGTCTTAATGCAAATTTTGAAAATCTTGAACTTTTTTTAACAATCTACTTATAAAGCCTGATGTTATAGTGTGCACTGAGACCTGGATGTTTTACTTTCTTTACCATTCATGATTACCGGTGTTTTTATGATCACAGTAGTGTCAACAGAGCAGATCTCTACAACCAAGTACCTCGATACAAGAAGTGAATCAATTGAAGATTATCACTACGAAATTTAAACTTATGAATGACAAAATCTTTAAAACCTCGGGTGTGTATCGCTGTCATGATGTATCTAAAGAAGATTTTGTTAACTCGGTAAAGGAATATATTTGCTCAAATAATCATGGGAAAAAATCATGCTATAGTTGGTGATTTTAATATAAATTTTTTGGCAGCTGATAACCTGGCTGAGGACTTTTTGTCGAATTTTCTCGACAGAGGATATATGCCATACTTTAATGTTATAACTAGACCTAATGACTCTGGTGGTACTTGTATAGATAATTTCTTTATAAAATCTATCCCCTGTAACTTAAAATCGTTTACTTACACTAATACGTTCACTGGTTACTATCCTATTTTTGTTAGTCTCAAGTCGTCCAGAATTAACCTTAGTAATAATAAATACAATAATGATAATAATCTAGTCGTAAACTATAGTTAACTTAAAAACTTAAGTGGCAAGCATAGTTGGTTGTCATTACTAGATATACGTGACCCAGATGAATTTTTTGAAGCTTTTACGGAAAGTATTTTATCTTTAGTCAATGATTCTAAGATGATAATTAAAAATAAAAATAAACCAGAAATCTGTGGACTCAAGGTCTTATGATTTCGTGTAAGACTAAAGAGTATCTGGAAATTAGATAAGTACAATGTTGTACTAAAGTGTTAATATAAAAATTATTGCAAAATACTCAATAGTTTAATAAAAGCTGCTAAAAGTAGTTTTGAGTCTGAAAAAGTGAAAAATTATTATAATGATAGTAAAAAACTTTGGCAGTATGTTAATAGTAAACTTGATGAAGATAAAGTGGATAATAACCTGGAGTATATTATTTGTTATGAAGAAATCATTACGGATAAGAAGGCTATTGCTAATAACTTTGTAAACTTCATTAGTGATATCGGTGAAAAGCTTGCAAAAAAATAGGCACTCATAATAAAATTAATATCAACGAAACCGTTGAACATAATTGTAATAGTATATTCCTCGTACAAACAGATAAGTCTGAAATTGAAAAAATCATACATGATTTAAAGAACGAAGCTGGAGGAGTTGATAATATTTATAACAAGGTACTGAAATATATTGCTGATAAATATAAGTATACCTTTGGGATATATTTTTAATTTGTGTGTGTTCAGCTGTTTGCCCTACTGCTTTCAAAAAAAGCGGAAATTATCCCAATTTTCAAATCCGGTAATAAACATCTCACTACTAACTACAGACCTATTTCCCTTATATCTAATTTAGCTTTTATCTCAAGTCTTATTTATGATAGTGTTGACAAAAATTTAGCGACAGCATTGGTTTTTCTGGATTTTGCTAAAGCTTTTGATACAGTTAATCATAAAATACTAATTAAGAAATTGTGGCGTAAAGGGATAAGAGCCCTGCCTCAAAAATTGTTTGAAAATCATTTGTTGAATAGAGTTCAACATGTTAAAATTAATGACTGTATTAATGATTATAAATCGGTGAAGTTAGGAGTTCTGCAAGGGACTATATTAGGACCCTTTTTGTTTATTCTGTACATTCATGATCTTTTTAAAGTTGTCCCTAAAGATGCACTACTTTCTAATGCTGATGATACAGCTGTACTGTGTAGTGCTAAAAACTGGCTAGATGTACGACAGTGTCTGACTGTATGGTTAAATAAACTTGATATTTGGTTAAGTAGCAATCAGCTTACCCTTACCCTGGCTGATTTAAATTTAATGGTTTAAAAGATAAGTATGTGTAATGAACTTATTAATGGCGAGGCACGCCCACTATTTCAAAATTATTCAAACCATAGGCGCCTCTCTATAATGTGATTCATCATACTAACTAACAGTTTTATATCATATTGTGAGGTTTAGTTTTAGCCCTTTATGTTTTCACTTAACTGAATTTTGTGGGCGTGGTCATATGCAAAACCAACCTCCCTTGGTTGTCCAGGAAATCGTGTACTAAGTTTCATTATGATATATTAATTTTTACTCAAGTTATCGCTTGCACGGGCGGACGGACAGACAGACAGTCCCTCGAGATTCAACTCATCTCGTTATCCTAATAGTTTAATACGAATAATTCTATATCCATCCCGATTAGTTTTAGGTGTTGCAAGCAACGGTTAGCTAAACAAGAATATAATACCCTGTTGTTTAAATGGCTATAAACTCCCCCACCAACTACCCCGCTTCATCAGGGTAAAGATTGACACACTCTAATACAACACACCACACCTTGGATCACAACTCGCACTCACAACATACACGACCACACTGCACACGATGTCACCACAGAATTTACCACCACACACGATGACACCCCACACAATCAACAATTAAAGAGGGATTGTATCCTCAATTCAACACATTCGCTATATATCATTTCGCTTATCGTCTACGGGCCTGAGCGATACATCAACATTCGCATATACACCTGATTCGACAAGGTAGCGATCTTACGCGCAACTGTTTGTTGACAACTATTGGACACCGATACCTCTTGATTCTGATCGCCATCATCCGAAAGTCGTTTCGCGGAATTGGATTCTCAACGCTCCCCTCGTCTACATCATATTATTACTTTACATAAACATTATTATTATAATTTTAAATAAACTTGTGGTTTAACCGAAATGGTCAAAATAATAATTATATACTAAGTTCAACGGAAACTTTTATTTTAAAAGTTAAATAAAATAAGAAAGGTGTGTGCTTCCCGATAAATTTATTATGCAAATAAACATGGTCCTTCGAGCCATAGTGAGAGGCACTATGGAGTGAAAAATTAAAAAAAAAAAATTAGTTACATATACACAGTGCGGTGACCAAATACAAATAAAAAAAAATATTGCGGTGAACCAAACAAAATAAACATACAATATAACTTAACGAAAAGGTTGAAGTGCTGTGACACAAAACCAAAAGTGCGGTGCACAATAATAAATACATATTACCAAAAACAAATCGGTTAATTTAAGTTATTATAACAATAAAGCGCAAACGAAAAAAAAAATATATGTACTTGCATAGCTACATATATAAGTACATATTTTAAAATATACAAAGCCAACTTCAAAACAAAATAAAAATTCACCAATAGCCTAACACACAGGCCTAACAAGTGCAGTAAAACACAAAAAAAAAAACATATTAACAAACGAATTTAAAAAAAATGATTGTCAAAACACAAACAAAAAAGGGTTCAAGAAACTAATACGACACAAATCGAGCGCGAAAACTAAAATACCTAATTGCATACATAAATACCAACAACTTAAACGGGCTAGGATTTAAAACAAACGATAATAAACAAGAACAACACTCACTAAAACCAGGCACAACTGGAAGCAGAGGAAAAGGAATTGACAACAAAGGAATACACATGGGTACATTCAAACAGAAACCTACCCCTGCAAAACCAAAGTGAGCGTATTTATTTCACTTATTATTTTATATATGTAAATATGTATGTTTGAATACGGTTTTATAACATAAAACCTGTAGCAGTAAATCCGTTGTTACTAATATAAAAAACGATTATCAAACTGGTATAAATCACGGTAAAAATCGAAATACCGCTGACATTAAAACCCTTTTTGGTACAATATATTATATATATCCAATTATTGTATGCCTATAAGCTTACCTTTGTGTTTTCAAACACATATATTTCACAAACACAAAAACAAAACGAAATTCAAGTATTTACTTGCAAATATTTTCCGGCAATACCCCTTATTTTTAACAGGATTGCCTAAAATAAGTAAGCAAAGGCACAAACATATAACACAAATCAAGAGAAACAAACATAAACAAAATAAATACAAACATACATATTTACTAAATCAAATTACATATTTACACATATATGTAAGTGCATTACCAATTCTATTTTCGCACTCTCTTTACGTCACTTAAATATATATGCAAATTTTTATAAACTTACGGCAAAGAATCTGCCTATCTTTCTACGCTCTACATTGGGTATTATTGAACTGAAAAATTAAATTTTAAAGCTTGTAAAAGATGTGATTAATTGATTTGGTAAATAAAATAACACCAAATATTAAAAAATACATTTGTTACAACGCAAACAAAAAAAAAAACTAAAAAAAATATATATATACATAAAATATTAATTTAACAAAAACTTAAGTACATACGCATATGTACTACATCTATTCAACATTGGCACATTTCAAGCAAAACCTCTTGTTCTTGTTAAAACACAAGCAAGCAGGATTGCGAACCAAACAAAAACGTATTGATCTCTCAAACGAGCTCTCAATTGCACACAAACAAATAATACTTAAATTTTATATACAATTATAGTTGTACATATTTTCAAAGTCCCCATTGGCATACATCCGGCAATACCCCTTGTAACAAACAAGCACTAGAAAATAAAAATATTACATACGCACAAACAATTCGTGTATACTTATATACAAACTGTATTGATCTCTTCAACGAGCTCTCAATTTCACGAGCACATAAATATATATGTACACACAAGTCCGTGTATTAGGGTGAACCTAAATACACCAACATAAGGACATAAAAGTATTGTTAAATTAAAAGTGCGATTCTTAATAACTAAATTAAGAAAATTTAAATTACACTCACAACAAAATATTTAAAACAAAATACAAATTTAAAAATTTATTTCGTAAGTAATATTTATCTAGTCCAAAAAAAACTCGCATATACGTAAAAGAGTTTACACTGAGAAAATTTTAATTAACTTTGACACATATAGTAATAAATAACATAACAAAAAAGGTTAATGACGACAAAAATCAAACTACACCTGCAGGAGCTACATGCTCAAAACAGGTTGCCAAATTCATTTCCGAGAGTGACAGATTAATACGATACTGCACTCTATTTTCTTCTTCACCGATTCAAGACAACTCTGAATCATTATTAGAAATAAGAAAGCAAAATCTTAACAATTTTTGGACTCGTCTCCAAGCGGCTCATGACGCTATAGTAGAAACTGAATCATCAGATCTACTACAAAATTTTAAAACCTCGGCTTTCGCCAATTATGAAAACTGCTTAGACCAGTACGAAGCTACAAAAGCTATGATCTCCGATCAGTTAAAGCCAATAAAAGCTATTGCACCTACTCCACATCCGAGAGTAGAACTGCCACAAGTACAAAATCAAGAGGCAGTTCAGGCATCCAGCTCGAGGTGCCCGCATGTGACACAGAAACATTTCATGGAGGTTATGAAGAATGGCCGTCCTTCCGGGACATGTTCACTGCCGTATACATTAACCATCCAAAATTATCAAAAGCGCAAAAATTGTATCACCTCCGATACAAAACTAAAGGTCAAGCAGGCACAATAGTAAAACAGTTCGCACTAAATGACGATAATTTCAATTTGGCTTGGGAAGCTCTTAAATCCAGATATGAAAATGAGAGAATATTGATCGATAAGCAAGTAACGATTCTAATGAACTTACCTTAGATTCAAAAAGGAAGTGAAGAGTTTATAAAATCCAGTGTTTCTAATTGCTTGTCGGTTCTATCGACACAACATATTGATACAGACAGTTGGGACCCAATACATATATGCACCGCTTTACCAGAAAAATCGTTACTTTTGTGGGAGCAATCGCTCTCATCTCGGAAAAAATGCTCAACGTGGCAACAGATGAAAGACTTTTTAATAACCCTAACTATGTACAAATGAATATTACCTATCCAAACAATTATGTAAGAACAAAAAGACTTTGTACAAACTGTATGTCACATGCGCATTCACTCAAAGATTGCGAAAGCAAGTTCAATTGCGCTTATTGTCATAAACGACATCATCCTAAGCTTCATTTTTAATAATTTTTCCAGTTCACCCCCAAACAGCGCAAATATGAAAAGAGCCACGGGTTTAGTTGCAACAACAAATCCCGAAGTGCAAAATCCCGAAAATTGCCAAGAAGCACTATGCTGCTCAAAGGCATTAAAAACTCAAACCCTACACAGCGAAAACCAAAGTAGGGTACTGCTACCCACAGCAGTCGTCTCCTTCGAACACCGAGGAGAACTGTTTAAGCTTAGGGCCTTAATAGACCAAGGATCACAACGATCTTTCATAGCGTCTAGGGCACAAAATAGGCTACAACTGCCATAAAACAAGCCAGCTTTGAAATTACAGGAATGGGCGGAAGAGTAGTGCAAAACTCTAATAAAATCTGCCCCATTACCTTAATTTCCCCGCAAGCAGATAAGAGAATTAACGCAGAAGCTATAGTCTTACCGCAACTTACAAATATGCTTCCAAGCTATCACATAAATAGCAAGCATTGGCAAAAGGTTTCACACCTAAAGCTAGCAGATCCCAACTGCAACACTCCCGCTCAAATAGCTCTTCTATTAGGCAGCGATCTCAAACCTCAGGTAATTGCACCTTGCACAAAATACTATTTTTGGTTGGATCCTAAGTGGACTAGTTATGGAATCAGTTACCACCATGACCACTCAAGTTGACGAAAATTCAAAAGAATACCTTAATTCACAATTAAGGAAATTTGGGGAGTTAGAAAAAGGCCCCCTCATATCAATTACCACTCCAAAGGATCAGTATTGTGAAGACTTCCACAAAGCCACAATTACTCGATCAAATAATGGAAGGTAGGTCGTACGACTACCACTAAAGTGACAACTTTCCAACACTCCACAAATTGGCACAAAAGACCAAGTTAGAGCGTTTTCTGACAACCCCAGTGTTAAAAATACAAGTATATATAATTCAACCAAATCATCGAGATATATTACTAAATATTCCAAAAGAAAATTTTTTGTACACTAATTTCGCTAAATTTGAAAAGGGCAGAACAACATACAAATACAGGGGATCCAATGCAATGCGATATCTGATCAGCTTTCATATCCTACGTCAATATCCGCATTATCCGCAATAACATTTTTGACCCCGCAGGATGGCTTTCGCCAATTATGATACAAGCGAAAATCCTGGTCACAATTCTCAAACAATCTAAACGATATTCGAATCTCCCGATTCTTGACCACAATCGCCCACGTCCATACATAATATCGTTCGCAGCATAGTTGTCCTAGAAAGTCGAAGAAGCGACACCTATCTTACTATAGTGGCTTATAGTTGCCGATATTTTCATAATTATGAAACAATTATAAAATAAAGGTAAGGAATCACCATATTCCCAATGTGATACAGTGACGCACCTAGACTTACAGAAAGCAAAGGTCGTAGTTATCGCATCGATGTAAGCGCTCCTCATATGAGTGGTCAATAGGAATAAGCTATAAAAAGCATCAAATCCTACTTCAAAAAAGTAGTTGGATATTTCAAACATTAATATATCGAATTTACCACATTACTAAATCGAAAAAAGCCATTATCCATTCTAATCACTGTACTCTCGCAAGATCCCTCTTCAAAGGTTTGAAAGGAGCACCCATTCTGGCCATATCTGAGCCAGGCGTGGAGTCGCTATCCTATAAGTCGATAATACAGAAATAATAAATAACCGCAAATAAATATAATGTATCTACAAGTATCACATAATAATAAGTCGTCAAGCCAGAAAATGCATATTAAGGGTATATCAATATGACCCCCTTACGCAAAATAAAGCTGCTTATCTTATCTGAGCACTAGTACCAAAATAAAAATTTGATATAAAACCAACATTGAAACGGTGGATAAACCAGTCAATTGCTTCCGAAATGAAATAATACTTCAGGGAGCGAAAGCCTATCAAAGCGGTCCTTTATAATATTTGGATAAAAAACAGGCATGTAATTTCATTCTGTAGTATAGAGTCACTATTAAAAACGCTGGAGGAGCTTATTAATGATAGCGTAGTAAATGCAGCATTCCAGTTTTGGCAAAAAGTCAGCAACACCAACCCAACGTAAAATTCCGTCATACAGAAAAAATGGTTACATATATTTTGAATGAAGGTGACCAAAACGAAATAATAGTTGCCAAGCATAATCGAGCTCATAGAGCGGCGCAAGAAAATGTAAAGCAGATTTTGACAGACTATTTTTTTTCCAAAAATGGTTAAAGAGGCACAAGAAGTAGCAACAAGTTGTCGAATTTGTTCAAAATCGAAATCATCCAATAAAACATTACAGTTACGCCAGTACCAGGTAGCATTGGAGAAATATTATATTACGCATCGATATTTTCTTTGCAGATCATAAATATTTCCTACGTTTAAAGAAAATTGCATGGAGGACCATCATCGACGCATATATTACAACTAAGGACCACTTTTCTAAACGTTAAAACAATATACTGTGACAATGAAAAGTCACTGAACTCAAGTACCATCAAATTATTATTTTTAGAATACAACTATGCGAAATTATCAAATTTACGGAAATCGAATTAAAAACGTACATACCTCTGACGTCTTCTATCATAATAAAGGTCGTCAGAATCTGACATATAACGTTGATGACAAGGTCTTAGGAAAGATTGACCGAAAGCTAGGCCAACCTTCGACAACCTTTACATATTAATACAATTAATGTCACTCTTTTATTGTAGATTTATGGCAATAGTATTCCTTTTCTTGACAACTTTATCGGAAAAACTCACGAACTACACTAACACTAGCTACATTAAACTACAAACTTAATTTCATTAGTCCTGTACTGTCAGACAATAGTTATTTCAACACATATAACGACAAGCACTCTACTACAAGTAATGTAACTATAAAAGAAATACATATTAGGAATGTCTAATATAAAAATAAGGTGTCGTACCAAGGACGAATACTACAATTTAGAGAAACCAATACCGTTGCTAAATACGGAAATAAAGCTTATATCTTAAAATGCGAAAAATCTACATTCGATACGTTTTGCGAAATACTAAAAACTACGACTTGCTCATTATGGAAGCGGTGGCGGATTGCTCAACCTATCATAATAAGGGCATCAACGAAAATGAAGGCGCGATTGTTATTTATTAACAATGTCATGGCGGAAATAAAGAGTCATCATGGAAATACCAGAACCGTCAGCGATACCTATTTATTGACCTTGGATCAGTCAGTAAAAATAAATGGCACTGAATACCGCCATCGAAACAAAGCTTTGCCCCGTACACCTTTAACTTCAACAGCACAGAAAACCAATCTAAAGGAGGCAAAACGGGCATTTGCCCAGAGAGGCAAAAATGAGGGGCGGCAAAATTTACTTATTCATATCGTTCAACCTTTTGTTCGATATTTTTGAAGTATCGATACTTTTAACAACAATTCAGTCACATCATTAGATTTGGGACGTAGGGGATTACCCTTCTATATAGACAATAGCTTATGTTTAGAGCGTGTGTGTTTTTGTACCGACAATTTAATACGTCAAAATTTAAATTTAGTTAGTTTGATACCATTAATTTGATATTGACCAAAAGGTATGTTAAAAATATTTTAAGTGGTATGTAAATTCATTTCATATTTTTATTTTTTTACCGTATAGAATGGCGATAAAAAATTATATCAATTTCTGTGAAATTCCTTATAAAGACATCCATTGTATACTTACTAACATAAAAAACACTAATCAACTTTCGTATAGGTACTTCTTCAGAAGACCCAATCGACTGACGTGAATATTACAGGTAGTTATAATCCCAACAATATCACGTATTTTATGTATACTTAGCATCCACCAACAAAACTAGCTCATGACTTATATAGCTTTGTGTATGTAAAGGCAGGCGAAAATGATTTTTCGGGCCTAGATCGAGCTCTGCTTTTGGGTCATCTAGATACTTTGAGAATAAACTAACTTTAGGAAACGAATGTGGAAAATGTGAATTATATTGGCACTCTTTAGGAATAAGTCTCCCCTAACTTAGAGAATGCCAACAGGGCGGAGATCTTTGACGGTGCGCTAGCGTCTTAGGTTATTTTTCCCCTGATCTGACGCTTTGCGCCTAGAACGAAGAACCTCTAGAAATTTTAGGAATACAAATTGGTACCTCTATTGCAGGAAGCTTCGGTCAGCTCTTCCAACCGCGCCCGACAGGCACTCGATCCTATCCGCGGGTGCGATTTTCGAGTTCTTCGAGGCCTTCAGATCTGCGTCTAGGGTTACACATAAAAGCCGCTGTCCTCTTAAAACTCAGAAGGATAAAGGGAATCCCCTTTGGTGGACATCGGGGCTAACGGAGGTCAGACCTTCGAGCAGAAGACAACGAAGCCCGTCTCTAGAGACGGTTGGGCGCTATATAAGGTAGAAATACAAGTCCAAATTCAAAGAAGCCAAGAGAGCATCGTTGAGAACCTTCTGCGAAATTGTAGAGAGCTGTCATGGGTTCTCACGGTTTAAGCGCATTCTTGCGAAAAATCGTAAACCATTAAGGTGTCTAACAATTGCTGAGAGGGCTGTACAGCCTTACTAGGCCTTTTGGATGAACGCCGCCTCCGTTCGCCGCTGAATTCGTTCAAGCCTTTTAAGTTCCCTGACCCTAATGGCATTATACCGGTGCAACTGCAGTTAAGATGTCACGCAGCTGGCTGGCCACAATCTACGCAAGCTGCGTTAGATAAGGCCATGTTCCAAAGGCCTGGAGACTGGTCTAGGTAGCGTTTATATCGAAGGGCGGAAAGAGATCTCACGCAAGGAATTCAGGCACATTTACCTTCCTCGTTTCTGTTAAAAACGTGAGAGAGGCTCATGGACTTGTACATTAGGAGCAGAATACTGAGGGTAAACTGTAAAGGACGCAGCATGTTAATATCAAAAGCCGGTCGGTAGACACTGCTTTGCATGATGTAATGTCATGGGAGGGTGCTCTAATGCATTAAGAATTTTCTGTGGGCAGCTTTCTCAACATTCAGGGGCCTTCAACCAAGTGCGGCCGAAGACCTTGGTTAAAGCCCTCGAAAAGTTTAAGGTGGAATCGAACCTCAATCACCTCATATTTAGTATTATTTACGACAGAACGATCGTAGCGGAGTGGGGTAGTGCCAAGACAACCAGAAAGGTTAATAGGGTACTTTCCCCATTGTCTTGGATCTTAGTGATTAATGACCTAATTAAAGAATTGGAAGAACGGAGCTTTCGGGTGACAGCCTATGCTGATGACGTTGTTCCCATGGTAAAAAGAAAATTCCTAAGTAACGTCTACGAGCGAAACCAAATTTACCTTTGCCTGGTATCGAATTGGGCGAATAGAAGCGGCTTAGCTGTCAATCCAAGTTAAACTGAAATGGTTTTATTTACCAGGAGGTACAAAATCCCAGAGAACAAGGTGAAATATCTAAGGATAATTCTTTATAAAAAGCTTTCTTGAAGACCAGATATTGAGGAGAGAGTAAGAAACGTATCGATTGCCTTATATTTCTGTAGAGTAGCTATAGGGAAGTGGTGGGAGTGGAGGGTAGTGTTTTGGCTCTACGAAACCGTGGTCAAGCCAATAATATTCTATGGTGTATTCGTCTGGTGAAGGGCACTTAATGTCATTTTCAGCATAGAACCCGTGGGCATTGCCGGCAGGTGTATTGCTGCGAAATTTGCTCTACAGCTTTGGTATGCTGGGTAAATAAAGGAGCTCAAACAAGGACACACCGAAATTCTCGCTTCCTTCAACTGCATGCCTGAAATCTTGGATCACTGCGTCACAGAGGTGAATCATGGTGGCTTTTTCTGCTCTCATACCAACGGGGAAGATGTGGAAAAGGAGAATTTGGAGAAGAGGTGCAGTGCAAACACTATGAAATACAGTCTAAATATGAAATAGATAGTATTTCATAGTCTTTGCACTGCTCCTCTTCTATAACTTCTCCTCTTCCACCCTTGCCCTGCTCACAGTGGAATGTAACCGAGTTGGATCTCCATTAGCGTCTTGTGTCGTAGCACTGGGCCAATGGACCTGGCGTACGCTTAGAAGGAGGTAGTCGACGACCAGATCCTGTGCGACTGCGACACCCTTTTGGTCTAGATAAGAACGCAGGAGATCTACTAAACTACTTGCTCTTAGGAAAGTTCATCTTGTCGCAATCATAGGGGTTCTTATTGAACATTGAAAAATCTTATCGGACTCTAGGTGTCAAAGTTGCATGGAGAATGGTGAGGTGAAAACATCCATGTACTTTCTCCTTCATTGTCCAGCCTTTGCAAGACTGAGGCTGAAACATCTCGGTAGTCTTAACTTCGGTTTAACCGAAGACAGCCGAAACTGGTATTAGCCATCTGAACAAATTTGTGAAAGGCTCAAAGCGCATTGTCGATTTATAACCTAACCTAACTAAATGTATAAGCTAATGTTGAGGAGCGAAAGAAAGAAGATGATTCCTTGCTTGTTTATTGGTTAACGTACATAGTTTCGTCATCCATTAAAATACAAAAAAAAAAATTGGTAACGATTCCGGGCACATTTTCTCGCTCGAATTTCCACTGTACTATACTGCTTTTCTGTTCGCTTCGGTATTTTCACGGTCACATATGTATTCAATCCAGCATACTGTATTTTTGTACTAATTCGTTACTTTTATAATATTTTTGCGGAAATTTATGGCAAAATATATCCCCAGCAATAGCTGCGCTTGGGCCATCTCGAAATACTATAAATAAAGTTACATAATAATAATAAATATGCTCCAATATGCTGACGAAATGTATAACATTGACCTATTGCACTCACGAAAAATTGTAACACACCGCTGGGCATTCAAAATTTTGAAGCGTTATGGGGGCAGACATGCCGACTCGGCAAAAAGCCGAGAAAGGCGGCTTATGAAAATCTATTGCTCCGTCCAGAACATAGCGCGCAGAAGACCTTGCTACTGATAAAATAGAGAATGGTTGATTCATACATTTAAAATTCTGATATAGATAAGTAGTTTACACCGATTTCTTTGAAGCCTCACGGATGCAAAATTTAGTGCTACTGACGTATTTATTTAGTGAATTATCGTTTTCAGTAGCTTTCAACAAAATCGTTTGCGCGTGGTATCTTCCGATTGCATCCATATTCCTCGTATATGAGGAGTGCTATGTGAGATATGTTCCGATTGCATCCATATTCCTCGTATATGAGGAGTGCTATGTGAGATATGTTCTTTAATCCTATTAGGGAAACTCAACTCGTTTCGTATTATATTCTACATGGTTGTTAATTACTTTAACTAAATGGTGGTTGACATTTGTGTTATATAGTGGTAGGGTTGCCATACACATTTTGATTTTCTTTTTTGTAGTTAGAGAAATTAAAAGTTCATATTTAATTAACTGAGGAAAGCTTAGATCGGGTGGGACCAAGCATGATATACTTTTTAAATTTACACGGTTGTTGGCAAAAATTGATATGAATTCAATATTCGGTATTAGTCAAAATTGTGAAGGGATTACAAAAGGGAGGAATAATTATTATCACAATTGGTATGCTATGGGCATAGCCAATTTCCAACATTCTTACATAAGAGGTGCTACACCTTGAAAGAACTATTTAAACAAGGTTATTGTTAACTGAAGGTATCTGTTAGTATTTAATATTGTTTCAGACGTTGTAGTCTGATTTTACCAATTTTTCACTGTGTACAAGAAATTTTGTTTGCTTTAGCAGCATCACGCACGCTTTTCAAAAAGTTGTGAATAATATGGTTAAAAAAAAAAGTACACTGATTGTTAAGGACATTTAAATGCTCTTAATTGAATTGAAGCACAATCGATGCAATTAAGTTCTGAATATAACATTATTTAAATAGCTTCATATTTTTGGCAAACACAAATTTTTGTTGTTTTGCGACAAACAAATTTTTTTAATTTAATTCTCCCTTTCAACAAATAAGATAAGAAATGTTTCTATTTTATTGATTTTTCCGGCGAAAACTTCATCAATAGTGGTCCCCTTTTGTCGTTGGATTATTCCTATTATTAAGTATTTCTAAAGAGAATTTATCCTTGAGGAATTTTAGTAATGGCGTTGCTTCTGGCAAAGAAAAATTTACATTAAAATCAATCGCAAGAATTATCAGCTGTTTACAATATTCTACGCGTTCTCCAATAACGTCGTCCAGAGCTTGTGAATTCGATAATGCCAAAAAAGCTTTTCCAGAATTTCGAATTTCGTTACGTTGAAATCTCACAACAAATTCTATATTTGGTATTTGTACAGGATGTCGAATACTTGTTCATCTAATGTGCAAATAGGTTTTCCCGCAATTTGATCATCTCATTTCGAAAAGGGCTGCTTTGAAACGTTACTTCTACAGCAATCAACAGTCGTAGAAGGATCAGAACTTGTAAACAGGTTACTAGTTACCGTATTTATTAACTCTTTTTCCATCTCTTCTCGCTTTCGTGCTCAGCAATCATGATAATATTGAGCTGTTTTCCTTCTTGATCCTCTGGAACCAGTGGAAGTACTGGGGATCGCATGAAAAAATGTAGTGCGCGAAATTGTAAAAAACACGAAACAAACAATCCCCGAAACAGTAACGTACTTCGACTCCACTGCATGCCCTGTAGCCTCCTTTTCACTTATTTTAATTATATTCAACAACAGCAAGCGACGAGTAGCATCTGCCAAATATTAACATACACACGTTCTTATGGGCATTAGGCAAAATTGGAAATGGTCTTACTTGTAATTTAGCGACTGCGACAAAAAAAAAGGATACCCCACTAAATACTAATTTAAATTCATGTCATTGCGATATGTTTCATTTAAGGGTGTATGAATATGAATTTTGTGTTTGTTAATTAATACTTTTAGGTTTTTTATTTTTATATAAAAGTCAATACTTTGGTATACAGCAATAATTTCTTTAGTGGAATAAATCCGCCAACTTCTTCAAAAACCACACAAATTGTAAAGGGGTTTCCAATAAGAGTAATATGATTTAACAAAAAAAACACACCCTAATTGTTAAGCAAATTCAAATGTTTTTTTATTTAATTTGAATTTGAGCTCAAATAACCTGAATGGAGTTATGGTAGCAGTTTTCTTCATGTCATCGGCCGCGAACAGAATTTGCTTAAACGTTCGTACTAGATCCACTTTGCTTCTTCATAATACTATGCTGAAAATTTTTAAACCATAAAGAATTTAACCATGTACTATGTCCAATTTCAAAGTTTTTTTATTAGTTATTTTTCTCTCTCAACATGTTGCAATATAACAAATTTGTTCATCATAGTACTATTTGGAACACCGAAAAGGAAGTTATTATTGGCTCCATTTTATACATTTGAGGCACACGGACACACTGTTATTAGAGCGAGACGTGCTCTTAATTTCTTTAAGATATTTCACATATTGACATCATATTATTTTCAGAAAAATACGCTCTCTGGCTTTTATTAAGGTACCTCACGGATTGACCCAAATTTTCGGTAAAACGTCAATCATATGCACTGAATCCACAATTCCATATCTGTGAACTTGAAAAGTTATGGTCCGATTTCTACTATTGTGGACGTGAAACATTTTGTGTGTAAAGTTTTATTTAGATAACGATTGCTAAAATCGATTTACAGTGAAAATAATGTTTACTTTCCAAAATGCAGGTATTTTTAATGTTGCAATTATATAAAATACATTGTGCTGTTATATTTTATTACATACTTGTTCCAATCTCCCGCGTTGTCTATTATAGTCTGACATCTTTGATGACAATTTGCAACTAATTATCCGCATATTCCTTTCTTTGCTTTCATTAAAGCTCAAACATTGTCTACTGGATTGGCGTCTGGTAACTGTAATCGTTAATCTTAAGTAACACTATGTTTTTCTTGTTTGATACAAAAGTTTACTCATTTGTAAACATTACATTGCTCCAAACACGGTTGATGTTTTCCTGCGCCCAATAAAACCTTCTTTCAATGAGTGTTTTTGAAAATAGAGGTATGATTATCTAGAGGCGGTCCACTCACTTTTAATAAATTTCGGGTTAAAACTTTTTTTGGATAAAAACAATTTTTTTTTTGGTTTAAACTCTTCACATTTATATAAAAATTACCGAATTTAACGGTTTTTGACTCAAAATTTATTTTAACGCTTAAGGAAAGCATGTGTCGTTTAAGAATTTTTTTTAAAACTTCAATAATGACCACAAATAATTTTTGTAAATTGATAACTTTTAATAGGCCAGAAAGAGGACTCTCCACAACTTCTCAAACACTAATTAAAACTTTTTTACGATATACAAATTTTAACTCGAAATTTACTTTAAAAGTGAGAGGACCGCCTTTAGATGTTAAACAATTTTTTATCCACTTCCTCTTGTGTTGTGAGGGTGTCTAGGTCTCTAAAATCAATAGTAGTATTTTGTTTAAGGTCGGCGAGCATTGCAGATCCTTGAAGAGTGGTTTTAAGTGCGTCGCAGAAGCTGGCCTTTGTATTTTGCCCCTTCTCCAGTTCTAATAGCATCGCCGCGGTTCTTGTTTTGCGGATCGCTTTGATCTTGACATTTGCTTCTTTTAGGTTCACCATGCTTCGAGACCACGCCCACTTTTAAAAAAAATTTTAAACTGCAGATGCCCTAATTTGATTCTGAATACCGAATAACAGTACTGTATCTTATTGTGGAGCTTAGTTATGACAGTTTGTTTGTTTCTGATTAATGGCGTTTTGTGGCCGACGCAGTGGTCCGGTCGGCAATACCAGCCGTCTTACGGTACCAAGAAACATGTGTACTAAGTTTCATAAAGATATCTCAATTTTTACGCAAATTATCCGAATTTCACCTCTTCTCTTCATCCTTATCATTTATATACAATATATATATATTATATATATTATATACTTGTATATATATAACGCTATATCTAGCTCGATTAGTTTTAGGTGATACAAACAACCGTTAGGTGAACAAAACTATTATACTCTATAGTAACATGTTGCAAGAGTATAAAAAACCGTCCCGGATTTGGCCTGAAAAAATATGGTCACCTAAGTTTAGGATCATGTGTGACAGTGCAATATTTTAGAGCTCAGTTCGGGTGTAACCGAAATGTCATGCTCTTGCAACTGGCAAGGATCAAAGACGGGGAAATACCTTCAGGTGTTGCCAAATCTTTATTTAAAAAAATTTAGCGAAAGGGTTCAACTTCATTGTTCGTCGAAATTGTGAATGGATTAGAATCAAATTTGATATCTTATTAACTTATATTATAGGTCATAGACACACTTAGTTTTATTACCATATTTTACTTCCCGCCAGCAAAAATTACACTTAAATCAGAAAAGAGGCTAAACTTAATATATATTGTGTTGATGTGAAAAACGTCTGAGGTCTAGACCTAGACGAATTTCATTTATATTGAGCACCAAACCATTAATATAATTTTATAACTTTTAAGACTCAACTTAATTTTTTTTAAATATCGTATAGGTATACTTGAGAACTTATTTTCAGGCAATTTTATAAATATATAGGTATAAACATATACATATATGGAGTAGGCTGAGCGGGATGTTTCAAAATCTTGAATATCAGTTATATGAGGGCTAAGGCAAGTTTTCGACCTATTTTATATTTTTAGGCACAAAAACACACCATCATTAGAAAAACAAGATCTTCAATTTCATTAATATAACTAGCATATTGACCGATATACATATGTGGTATAAAGTCAATTGGAAGTTCGAAAATGTTTAGATTAGGTATGTGTATAGTATATTATTATCAAAAAAACATTTTCCCTGAATTTCAATAATATATCTCACAGATTCGCCGATATTTTCTTCAAAAAGTCAGCCATTCGCACTGAGGTCCACATATTCGGTATGTGAGGTCTTGGACAGTTATGGTCCTATTTCCACAATTTTAAGACTCGAGATGGTATACTTCATGCTACAATTTTTGTAAAGTTTTATCCGAATATATTATTTGGTGTTTGATTTGTGTACTGGAAAGTGAAAGAATCATATGGAGCTCAAATTGTGCTATATCGGAAGTAGGCCTGATTGTAGTCCGATCCTGCCTATTTTTACAATGTAACATAGCACCGTCAGGTAATGTTTTGTACCGAATTTAGCTGAATTGGGTAGATCCGAAGGTATGTGATTTCATCTAAATGTGGGAGGTGCTACACCCATCGGGCAAATTTGACCCCGGCTCCTATAAACACTCTTGTATCATCCGGGGCTTAAAATTTAATATCTCTGGCGCATATACTTGTAGTTATTGATTTATCACGCTTTTAGCACTTTTTATCAAAATCGTTATATGGGGACAGAGCGATTTTATTCACTTTCCCATTGTCGACAGGACTTCTTATAGGAATTGCCCTAAGTGAATTTGGTCATTGTAGCTTTATTGGTTTAGGAGATATGTTTGTTAAACTTATTACAAGGTGGGGCCACGCCCATTTAAAAAAAAAATTTTGTCTATAGGTGCTCCGTGCTTCTGCAATTTACTGTACTAAATAACAGTTTTATATCATAACTAGTGCTTAATTATGGCATTTTTTAGGTTTTCGATTAATGGCTTTTGTGGGCGACGCAGTGTTCCAATTACGCCCATCTACGAATGTGTACCAAGTTTCATTACGATACCTTAATTTTTACTCAAGTTATCGCGTGCACAGACGTATAGACGGGCAAACGGACGGACAGGCAAACAGTCTGCCGGATTTCAACTCGTCTCATCATCCTGAGCATTTCTATATATGTAACACTATATCTAACTCGGTTAATTTTAGGTGATACAAACAATCGATAGGTAAACAAAACAATTATACTCAGTAGGAACATGTTGCAAGAGTAATAAAATACATCCATGATATACTTAAAAATACATTCGTATTTGTTGGTGATACGACACATAAATATTTGTAATTTAATATCTGTTTATATATAGTTTACATAAACGTCATATACAATATACAATTGCAGCATAAAGAACGTACAGAATTCCTAACACGATTGTCACGTTTTTATGTGCTTTTCGATTTTGGACTTTTTATACTCTCGCAACATGTTGCTACAGAGTATAATAGTTTTGTTCACCTAATGGTTGTTTGTATCACCTAAAACTAATCGAGTTAAATATAGGGTTATGTGTATGTATAAATGATCAGGATGAAGAGACGAGTTGAAATCCGGGTGACTGTCTGTCCGTCCGTCTGTCTGTCCGTCCGTGCAAGCTGTAACTTGAGTAAAAATTGAGATATCTTTATGAAACTTGGTACACATGTTTCTTGGTACAGTAAGACGGTTGGTATTGCAGATGGGCGTAATCGGAACACTGCCACGCCCACAAAACGCCATTAATCAAAAACAAATAAATTGTCATAACTAAGCTCCGCAATAAGATAAAAGACTGTAATTTGGTACACGAGATCACATTAGGGGGGGCATCTGCAGCTAAAATTTTTTTTAAGTGGGCGTGGTCCCGCCCCTAATAGGTTTAATGCGCATATCTCCTAAACTACTAAAGCTATAATAACAAAATTCACTGGAAGCAAATGTTTTTAGCACCTCTGTACTGTTAAAAACTACTAAGAGCGCGATAAATCAAGCACTAAACACGCCAGAGCCATTAAAATTTATCTCAGGGATGGTATGAGATGACTTTATAGGAACCGCGTTCAAAATAAGACAGTTTGCTGCAAATTTGGTACATAACAATCTTTTTATATTTCTATATTATGGTGCGAAAATGGGCGAAATCGGATCACAACCACGCCTATTTTCCATATGACACCATTTTAAATTCCACTTGATTCTTTCACTTTCCACTATGCAATTCCGATTCTCTGGTTGACGTTTGCCACCTAAGCTTTTAATATAAAATTTAGCCACTTTGGTGGAGTTAATATCACATTCATACTTATGTATATCTCACTTCAAGCAATAAAATGGAGATTAAGTTTATGGCCTTTAATATAAGTCAAGAAGATGCCAAATTTGATTGTAATTTAATCACGATATCATTTAATAATGGATGTTTAATTCAACATTTGTATACTCTCGCAACCTGTTGCTACAGAGTATAATAGTTTTGTTCACCTAACGGTTGTTTGTATCACCTAAAACTAATCGCGTTAGATATAGGGTTATGTGTATGTATAAATGATCAGGATGAAGAGACGAGTTGAAATCCGGGTGACTGTTTGTCCGTCCATCCGTCTGTCCGTCTGTCCGCCCGTGCAAGCTGTAACTTGAGCAAAAGTTGACATATCTTTATGAAACTTGATAAACATGTTTCTTGGTACCGTGAGACGGTTGGTATTGCAAATGGCCGTCATCGGACCACTGCCACGCCCACAAAACGCCATTAATCAAAAACAAATAAATTGCCATAACTAAGCTCCGCAATAAGATACAAGACTGTTATTTGGTACACAGGATCACATTAGGGAGAGCCATCTGCAGTTAAACATTTTTTTTTTAAGTACGCGTGGGCCCGCCTCTAATAGCTTTAATCTGAATATCTCCTAAACCGCTAATGCTATAATAACAAAATTCACTGGAAGCAAATGCTTTTAGAACCTCTACCTACAGTGTGAAAATAGTTGAAATCGGGTGGCAACTCCGCCCACTTCCCATATAACGGTACTGTTAAAAACTACTAAAAGCGCGATAAATCCAACACTAAACACGCCAGAGACATTAAATTTTATCTCTGGGATGGTATGAGATGACTTTATAGGAACCGCGTTCAACATCCCACTTTTAGGTGAAAACCCATATCTTGAGATCTGCTTAACCGATTTCAACCAAATTCGGTGCATAACGTTCTTTTCATATTTCTACGTTATAATGCGAAAATAACAGCCAATCCACAAAGAAATCTCAAACGAGTATACCATTTGACTTTGCGAGAGTATAAAATGTTCGGTTACATCCGAAGTTAACCCTTCCTTACTTGTTTAATGAACGGTTTGGAGGAATTTTCTGGTCCTTTATTTTCCCAGCTCACATGTACTACTTATGGTATAATTTTTTTCGTCAATTTGATAATTTAATGAAATTAAATGGACAGTTTTTCTTAAAAATAATGTATATCGCTGCATATGAATGAAATTGGTCTAGACTTTGTTTAAACCTTATAACCCTAATATACTGATTTCCGCTCCTCTGGTACAACAGCAACCTCATATACCCCACATATTAAATCCAACCCCTTTGGTTCAGTTTATATCACATATACCATGTTTGAGTTAAATAGCTTCTTTTTATAAAAGTTACAATAACATTTCGGAGAAAAAAATAGTATTGACACAAAATAAATATATGATCAATAACATAAGTTAATAAGATACCAAATAATAATCGAGTAATGAATGTTGAATTCTTTCGCAACATTTTTATACTTTCGCAACATGTTGCAACAGAGTATAGTTTTGTTCACCAAAGAGTTGTTTGCATCACCTAAAGTGATAGATATAGATTTCTATATACATATATTTCTTCTAATATTTGGTGATAATCAGTGGTTAGGTATATTTTCTCAGCCATCATGTTGAACTTATTATAAAATATACCAGACAACAATGCTAAAAATGTTTCTTATCTTTCTAGAAAAAATTGCATGAAATAAATATTAGTAATGTAGTATCAAAAGGGCTAAAGACCCTTTTTATGTGGTTATAGATAAACTGCGACCCCATCAGTTTACATGCTACTGTCTATTATTTCAGTTTTGCGACACATTTTATTATATGAAGGTCATGAGGTGAACTGTAAATTCAAGAAAATTACATTTTTACCTACCGCCGTTGTCAGCTTATGAAAGGTTTAGATATTAAGACAGAAAGAAGAAAATATACATACCTGCTCTACTTATGTGTATACCATACTTAATTATATGTAAGTTATTGTTAATTTAGCCTTCATGGGTAGACCCTACAAAGTAGGTACCATAGATCCCCCTGTTTTAGAAAGCGTTTAACAAAAGTAATTTACGGAAGGGTTTTCCGAGAACTTAATTTCAATACAATAAAATTAACTACTAATTTCTAAAATATAAATATAACTAAATATTATGTATTATTATGTTAGTGAATAGCTAAGTAATATATAGGTATACAAAAGTACGTAAGCTGTACCAACATGTTGCAAGAGTATAATAAATATCAGTACACTGTGTTTGTAGTTTCAGTTTCACTAGATGTCTTTACAAGCAAAGTGCTTTATTCAAACTAAATTTAGTGTATTACACAGTACAGTGTATAGCAGACTTTTTCAACCTTTTTTTGTCACCGGCACACTTTTAGTTTCACTAAACTTTCACGGCACACCAATAAAATATTCGGTAGGCGTAGGTATAAGGCCTCTAGCCTTGATTCATGTTATGCTACCAAATAAGGTTAAGCCTGTCAAGGTAATGTACTGAGATAAATAAATAAAATGATTTCGAGAAAATAAAGTTTTAATAATATTATTATTAATTACATTAATAAGTTTTAAATAACATGATATAATCAATTAATGCGATATTTGAGCCTGGCGTGTGGAGCAAAGGCTTTTTATTCTAGGGCGAATTGTCGACAAACATACTCGAAGCTTTTCTTCAACAGATAGCAGACGTTCGCGATTTTTACTTTTTATATTTGTCAATGCTGAAAACCCTTGTTCGCATAGGTAAGATGTCGAAAACGGCAAAAGGGCAATGAGAGCTTTTTTTTACTTAATTCTGGATATTCTGCTGAAACGTGTAACCAGAACTTATTTACATTCAACTCCTGTAATTTTAATAGCAAAGTGCGGTCATTTTTTAACTCACAAAACTGTTCTTTTTCTTCCAATTCAAAACCAACCAAGCTACTGAGTGAAACATTGAACGGGTCTCTCACCCAATCAAAATTTTCAACCTCTATGTTGGGAAAGTATTTGTTTATATTTTTTTCTAACAATTCTAATGAATCCCTTATCAATGATCTCATTCTAGAATCCACATTTCTTGACGCTGTGTGCGGGAACATGGACAGAGTGCCCTGACAAACATGATTTTTCCATAGCGTTAATTTTTCTGCGAAACCTTTTATTTTATCAGATGACGTCAGAATATTCTCATTTCGTCCCTGCATACCTTCATTTAATTTGGTAAGATGTTCGAATAAATCTGCCAAGTACGCCAATTATGTGAACCATGTATCGTCGCTGAATAAATTAACAAACTCTGATGACTCCAATGTGAGGAATATTAATAACTCTTCCTCAAGTTCATACACGCGGGACAAAATACGTCCTCTTGAGAGCCATCTTACCTCGGTGTGAAGAAGCAACGTGTAGTGGGCTGCATCCATGTCTTGGCAAATTTGTTTAAATAATCCAGATTTCAACGGCCGACTCTTAATGAAATTTATAACCCTTACTACATCTTCCAAAACAGTTTTGAAATCATTCGGTAGAGTTTTTGATACCAATGCTTCCCTATGAATAAAGCAGTGGGTCAGTACAATATTTGGATTTCTTTCTTGCACCAAAGTAACAAACGCATTTACAGAACCAGTCATTGAAGGTGCTCCGTCGGTACATATTCCAATACAATCGGTCCATGATAAATCAGAGGATTTCAAATATGTATCCAAAACATTAAATATGTCTTCGCCTCTTGTTGTTTCGGGCAGTTCTTTGCAACAAAAAAAGTTTTCAATAAAGTCATCTTCAACGACCGTACGTATAAATGCCAGCAGCTGGGCCTTTACACTTATGTCAGTTGATTCATCAACTTGTAAGGCGAATGTACGATCAATTCGTAGTTTTTCTATTACTTGTGCTTCAATATCTTCTGACATGTGTTCTATGCGCCTGCTGATGGTGTTATCTGACAGAGGAATATTCAACACCTCCTTTTCAGCTTCAACCCCAAATAAAGTCTTCACAATCTGACGACAAGCTGGCAAAACTAAATTTTCTGCTATAGTATGTGGTTTAATTTTTTTTGATATAAGCTCCGCCACGTGATAGCTTGCCTCTTGACACTTGTCAGATATAGTCATTGTCTTGGTAAGACTTGTACATTGCTGGGCTTGAGATTTCAGCAAACGTTGAAAATACTGTAAGTCCTTGTCCAAGAGATGAGAATGTTTTGTAGAGAGGTGTCTCTTTAATTTGCTAGGGACCATTGCTTCATTGGATAATTTTTGGACGCAAACAAGACAAGAAGGGTTTGGTTCGTCTTTGTCTCCTGTCCAAGTAAACTCCAACTTTAAATAGTCTTCATCGTATTGCCGTTTGGTATTCATAACTTTTTGTTTTTTAACGACGGGTTGACTCGATGACGGTTGATCATCAGTTGACGTATGCGTTACGAATTTATCCATGTTGAAGGTATCGTTAGAACCCAAATATACACACACTAAACACAGCGAGTTTGATATAGCGCAGCGAGACCAACAAAGAACAAGTGACACGAGTACAAGACTGCGCGAAAGCACGACAAGTGGACGAATGAATGAAACAAAACAAGGTCAAGCAGCGGCCGACCGGCGGACGCCGCTTCACCGGCCCGCACCCTTCCGTATCCTTCGCTCTGTTACTCAAGCTCTACGCGTCTTATGTTTTTCGAAATATTTTTTTATGACTGCAATTAAGCATCGCCGCGGCACACTTGAAAAATTACGCGGCACACTGGTTGAAAAAGCCTGGTGTATAGTGACGAGCAATAACATAGCAAGGACTTACAAGGAATTACAGTGAAAGAGAGCAGCACCTAGGATCCAACTTTTAACACCCGGACGGACTGAATTATATAAGTTATATCTATCAGTATTTTATATATTAATCCATTTATTATTAATTAATTATGCCTACATTAAATAGAAAAAATATATTACTAAGTCGTCTTCAGAATAGAAGACGTATGAGAGTTCTTCGTGGAAACTCTTTATATAGAGATAGTGAGCAGTCACAAAATACTGCAAGTCACGCTAATCGTAGATTTGATTCCGATGTACGTCTGTCCGAACAAATAATCAACACAAATCAACATAGAACCAGGCGTGAAAATCTCGAGGTATGGTGTTTTGAACAAAATTTAAATACTGAACTGACTCTGAAGAGCAAATAAGAGATACTCGAGGTCATAGATCTCGGCGCGAAGCCCCCGAGGTTCGATCTGTTGAGCAAGTTGTAACTGCTATTCACCATAGAACAAGGCGGCAAGATCACCAAATACGCACTGAAGAGCAAATAAGAAATACTCGAGGTCATAGATCTTGTCGAGAAAATCCTGAGGTACGTTATGATGAACAAAGTAGGAACACTAGGGATCATAGAGAACTTCGCGCAAGAAATCCTGAGTATAGGAATTTAGAGCGCATTCGTGATCAAATGCAAAGGGAACATGCAAGAAGAAATCCTGAAATAAGGAGAGAGGAGCGTGATAGAGAAACACAACGTCGACAGCTTGGTAGGAGGGGTATGAGGGAAGAAATTTTGAATCAGAGAAGTCTTAGACAAGGTCAAGTTCGCCTTCGTAGAGATAACCCACTCAATAGACAAATTGAAAACCAAAGGCAGTCCCAACGAATCCGATTAACGAGAGAAAATAATGTTATAGAAACTGATAATAGTGACAATTTAACAGATTTCAAAAACATTTAATTCTAAAATATTAATAAGGGCTTTACTGAAATATGTATATGTGGCGGCTTATGGTTTTCACAATAAGTTAGCAAATTAAATTTCGAAACTATTGCGCAAGGTCACCCGAATGCTGCATCCGCCTTATTTTTAATGCAAAAATTTTCTTCAGAAGATGGAAATTACAATTTTTGTGCTACTTGCAAAAATGCGATTGTCAAAAAGAACGTTCCAAAAATATGTTTAGCTAACGGTCTAGACTTTCCTGAAATACCGGATTGTTTGAAAGGTTTAACCCCAATTGAAGAACGTCTCATAATACCTAGATTGCCTTTTATGACAATCCCTCCGTTAGGATATCAAGGTCAGAGTTTGCTCAAAGGTGCTGTTGTTAATATACCAATTTCTGTTAACAATATTGTGACATCTATACCAAGGTCCTTTGATGAGGCTCATGTTATACAAATTCACTTAAGAAGGCGTTTGGAATACAATCATGATTACATGATCGAAACCATACGCCCCGCAAAGATTATGGAAGCTTTGCAGTTCTTAGTTAATACCCCTCTGTATCGTGAGCACAATATACATATTAATGAAAACTGGATTTCAGAATGTAATGACCAAGAAGAAGTTCCGTTTGTTGCATCTGCAGAGGATTCCCGATTGGTTCAATCTTTTCATGCGGCACAAACTTCTCATGATAATCCCTCAGGTAATAATATTCCGACGGGTCTTTTACCTTCAGAGCTAAATCCATTCGGTCAAGAAACTCTTTTGGACAATATTCCTGTAGAAAACTTAGACTATAACCGTTTAGTTATAGCGCCAGGTGAAGGACAAAGACCAATTGACATAATTCAAGATAATAATTCAGAAGAGTTGTCATTTGGAACAATAAACGTTGGGCAGAAGCGTACATGCTCTGAAACGTATAACAAGATAATATGTTCTGAAATTCGCCGTTTTGGCAGAAGAGCGTGTACCATTCCAAAGTTGTTCTATGATTACAAAAAATTAGAACTGCTACAAATTAAGAATAGTACATCCATTTGCCTTAGAAAATTTTCAGGTCGCAACCGAGTTACGGCCCAATCGCTATGATTCGCCAATTTGGGCTTCCAACCTTCTTTATCACTTTATCGGCTGCAGAGTCTCAGTGGGTTGAGCTTTTGGTCATCCTCTCTAAAACTGTTGATTCTAAAGATATTTCGGAAGAAGAAGCCAACAGAGATATCGCCAACCCAAGATAGATATCGCTTAATTCGGTCAGACGCGGTTACTTGTGCTAGATATTTTGACTACCGCTATCGAAAATTCTTAAGCTTTTTAAAGATAACGCCGGCATTTGATAACGCCAATGATGCATACAGCACTTTAGTTGGTTATCCTTTGTGGGAGTTATTTAAATACTTTGAATTAACAGAGCCCTTTGAATGACAACGGGAGGATCAGGCCTTTGCAATTGCATTAAGTCATATGGCATCTGGTACTATGACAAATGAAGACATATTACTCATTGAAACTCGAGTAGTTAATTTCGAAGAAGTTCCCGATGATGCCATACATTTATTTTGGTCCAATGAAGATACAAATAATTTCAATGTCCTTAAGCTCAGTCGAATCCCAACAGAAGCTTTCCTTTCAACTACAAAAGACTCAGTTAAAGGAATTGATATAAGTGAAAATGATAATATTTTGGAAAGAGTTAAACTTTTCAAAACTTCTGAAACGAAGGGACCGCCCTATGAATTGACACTAAAAATCTCCGCCAAATATATGATTACAGTGAACATAAACACGTGTGATGGCTTGGTTAATGGGATAGCTGGACAACTTATGCAAATTGATTTCCATTGTTCTTTTCCAACAATTCTGTGGATTAAATTTTTGGAACCTTCTGTTGGTTTGATAGCACAATCAAAAAAGCCTCATCCTCTAGAAAGTTCTTGGACACCAATTGAAAAAGTTCTAAAATCTTTTCAATATAAAAGAAATGAACAAATTTCAATTGAAAGAAATCAGTTTGGAGTTATTCCGGCTGAGGGAATAACTATTCATAAAAGTCAGGGTGCCACATATAATAAAGTTGTAGTTCATACTCGACCCAGAATGCCTAGAGCTTCAATATATGTCGCTTGTAGTCGAGCTACTTCTGCAGAAGGTCTATTCATCATATGAAATTTTATCCTCCTAACAAATTTTCTGAATCGGATCCCGTATTTAGGGAACTGAGGGAATTGAACACAAATAAAGCTTTGACAGTTTCAATTTTATAATTTCCCGAACATCAGGACATCAAATTTTATTCCATAATGTTCAGAGTCTTCACGCTCACATTAATCATATAAAAAGCGATTGTTTGATGCTATCTTCAGATATTTTATGTTTTGTAAAAACTTGGAGTTATCCTTGCGAAAGTTTTGATATATCAGGATTTACTCCAATTAACGAGCTGAGGATAGATAGCACGGAAACAACCAACAGAAATAAACGGGGCATTATAATATATGCAAAGCATAGTATTGCTTGCTCTATAGAATCAAAGGCTGTAAAGAAAATTTATTCAGGCCACAAAGTTTTAGAAGCGGTTTTGTTTAAATGTTTCAATATTAATATTCTGGTTCTATATAGAAATTCAGCTTTCTCTGTCAGACAATTAATTGTAGAACTTCAGGAAGTCCTTACTTCTGAGTAATCAAAATATGCTAATTGTTGGATATTTTAACATTTGTTTAATGTCTACAGGGACTGCAATAAGAAATCTGCTCCAAGAAAAAAATTTTAGTTCCCTGCTTGGTGCAGAATATTCAACTACATCTGCCGGTACATAAATTAATTGGGCATTTTCAAACATGGATCCTTCCCGTGTAAATGCAGTTACTTTTGAGACAGTAGTGATAGCACAACATAACAGTATTTGTGTCTCTATTTCGAACTAAAGTTTTCAGACTTAGTGCAATAGTTCTTCATTTTTTTTTCCAAATATAATCGAATTGGAATGGTATAGGAATTTTGACAGTAGTTTTTAAGACAATTTTAAGAAAAATATGTAAATCATTTAATTAAGAAAATTTAAATTATATATATAATTTGTTATTATATATGACATTATTGTATAAATATATGATAGAAATTAAATAGTGTAAGGAAAAAAGAAATATAATTTGGATATATGTATAAGAATCTCTACAAAAATGTATGTTTAATATTGTAAATATTATATACAAATTAATATAATAATATTATATCATTTTTAAAGTTGTTAATATTTATTATGTTTAAGCTAAACATGTATAATAATATCGATATAATAAATAAAAAATGTTATTCATTGTTCAAAAACGATTTCTTTTCACACTTCTCAATCAGTTGTAATGCATTCTATATAAAATCAATTATAAGCGTTTACAAAAAGCACAAGAACGATTCCTCATGATTTGAGTAAATTTAGTTTACAAATTGCTCTAATTATTTTCACTGTGAGTGAAAAGTAAATAACTAAGGCAACATTTCCTACTTCTAATTATTAAAATATATAAAGAAGTCTCAAACGAATATACCATTTAACTTTGCGAGAGTATAAAATGTTCGGTTACATCCGAACTTAGCCCTTCCTTACTTGTTTTAGCTAAATTTTGAGCAAAAGCAATATTGCATTTATATCGCTCAGGAGTTGTTGAATGACGTTAAAAACGATCCGGGTTTGCTCAAACGGGTCATAACTGGTGACGAAACGTGGGTATATGGATATGACGTCGAAAGCAAGGCCCAATCTTCCCAATGGTACCTGCCAGATGAGCCAAGATCGAAAAAGGCGCGCCAAGTGTGATCAAATGTGAAGGTTGTGCTTACTGTTTTCTTTGATTACACTAGTGTGGTGCATCATGAGTTCCTGTCAAAAGGTCGTACAGTTAAAAATGCTTAACAAAATCAAAACCGTAATCATTCCTCAACCACCGTATTCACCAGATTTGGCACCCTACGACTTTTTTCTATTCCCAAAACTTAAGAAGCCAATGAAAGGAAGGCGGTACAAGTGTATTATATCCGAGTGGGATAACTTTGAAGGGGACATAATAGATATTGATAATTAAATAAGTACTTTTGTAAAAAATCCAAAATTCTCCATTTCCTTTGAACACACCTCGTTTGTATCTACATATGCAAAAACAAAAAATCGGTTAATTTGTTCTCACAATAAAACAGCCCCTTTTAAACAATTGTTGGAGCAAGAAGAGTTTTTCTTACTTTTTGCAAATATTATAATAATGGGGGGTGTGAAGTCAACGGCGACATGCAAAGTGGAAATTTTCATCGACCGACCGAATAACAAACTCCGATATGCTCCTGTTAGCAATTCATTAGCGAATGATTTATTTTAATAGGTTATTATATATATATATTTTTCTTATCAATGTTTGAAAAAAAAATAAAAAGCGATTTTCAAGTACAATGCATGTATATGTGTGTGTATTAATGTAAGCAGTGAATTGAATTTACGAATCCTATCAAATGAGAACTATGACAGTATTTAATTCGGAGCACAGGTAAACGTCATTCGGGTGACGCAACATTCCGGCCCGCAAAGAAAATTAATAAAATCAGAAGAAGAATATTTATAGCTTTCAATTAACGTTTCTTTTTATACTCTCGTAACCTGTTGCTACAGAGTATAATAGTTTTGTTCACCTAACGGTTGTTTGTATCACCTAAAACTAATCGAGTTAGATATAGGGTTATATATATATAAATGATCAGGATGAAGAGACGAGTTGAAATCCGGGTGACTGTCTGTCCGTCCGTCCGTCCGTCCGTCCGTGCAAGCTCTAGCTTGAGTAAAAATTGAGATATCTTTATGAAACTTGGTAGACATGTTTCTTGGTACCGTGAGACGGTTGGTATTGCAGATGGGCGTAATCGGACCACTGCCACGCCCACAAAACGCCAATAATCAAAAACAAATAACTTGCCATAACTAAGCTCCGCAATAAGATACAAGACTGTTATTTGGTACACAGGATCACATTACGGAGGGGCATCTGCAGTTAAAACTTTTTTTTAAAAAGTGGGCGTGGTCCCGCCTCTAATAGGTTTAATGTGCATATCTCCTAAACCGCTAATGCTATAATAACAAAATTCACTAGAAGCAAATGTTTTTAGCACTTCTATTGACGATGTTAAAATAGTTTAAATCGGGTGGCAGCTCCGCCCACTCCCGATATAACGGTACTGTTAAAAACTACTAAAAGCGCGATAAATCAAGCACTAATCACGCCAGAGACATTAAATTTTATCTCTGAGATGGTATAAGATGACTTTATAGGAACCGCGTTCAAAATTAGATAGTGGGCGTGGCACAGCCCACTTTTAGGTGAAAACCCATATCTTGAGATCTGCTTAACCGATTTCAACCAAATTCGGTGTGTAACGTTATTTTCATGTTTCTATGTCATAGTGCGAAAATCGGATTACAACCACGCCTATTTTCCATATGACACCATTTTAAATACCACTTGATTCTTTCACTTTCCACTATGCAAATCAAGCAACAATGATTATATCGGCGTAAAACTTTGCGTGAATAATACGTTTAAAGTATGCCACCTTGCGGCCAAAAAATGTCTAAATCGAACCAAAATTGTTCAAACCCCTAAGTACTAAATATATGGACCCCAGTGCCTATAGTTGACCTTCTACCGAAAATATCAGTCAATCCACAAAGAAATCTCAAACGAGTATACCATTTGACTTTGCGAGAGTATAAAATGTTCGGTTACATCCGAACTTAGCCCTTCCTTACTTGTTTTATTTAAAATTGTTTGAGGTCCTTTAACTGGTGAGATGCGCCCACAAAATTGGTAGCATTGTCGCAAAAGATATCACATGGCATTTTGCGGTGACTATTCATTCGCTTCAATGCATTTGGGAAAGCCTTGGTTGATAAGTCGGAGACCACCTCGATGTGCACAGCTTTAGTTACGAGGTACACAAATACAGCTAAGAATGAATTAGTAGGTGGCTTTCCTCGAATTCGAAGATATGTGTTTATCGGTCCACAAAAGTCGATTTTGCAACGTTCAAATGGGCGTGCAGATGTAAGGCGTGTATCTGGTAGTAGGCCCATTACCTATTGTAACAGCACTGGCTTGTAATAAACACAATGCACTCAGGAACGAACGATGCGACGAGCAACATCTCTAGCTTCGACAATCTACAATTCTAATCTTATAAGGGGGACCAATGTTCTTGGGCTTGCGTGAAGATTTCGTAAATGTAGGTATCGAACGTACTTTAGTACAAACTGAGAATCACTGGGTAGTAGAATTGAGTGCTTCCGAGAGTTTGGTAAGTTTGCATAATCCAGACGTCCACCAACCTTCAGGAGCTCAAACCCGATTACGTTATCCAGGAATGGTGTGGGAAACTTCAAGTTACTTTTTATAGCTTAGTTTTTGCAAAGCAATTGAATGATGATTGAAAAATGTTGTTGCCGAATATTGAAGATAATGCAACATGATGTGCATCATAATTCGTCAGGCGATGGCGATATGGTGGTTGCTGTCTGCATTTATCACTGAAGTGAGAGAGCCAGGCGATGAGGAGGAGCCAATGCAGATAGGAGCTTATGTCATCAATGACATCGATCAAGTAATTTGCCTCTTTAACTGCAGCAAATGTCTTCTTGCGTTTCTCTACGTTCACAATGTTCATGTCAAGCTCAATATCGTATGTGTGCTTTGGCCATTTCAGTGCTTTATCCGCAAAAATTTAGGGCGGAAAACCCGCAAAAATTCAGAAAACCGTATTAAATATTTCAGCTCACCAGCAGCAAAGCCTCGAGATACTAAGTCGGCTTTATTCTCCTTAGAAGGCACGTACCTCCATTGTTCACTTACAGTTAGTTCCTGTATGTCAAATACTCTGTTGTTTTAACGATCCTTTACCTTAGCATACAGGCGAGCGGGATGGTGGGCACCGCAAAGTTCGAGTTTTGGAAGAGGCTGTTTTTTACTGGTGCGATCCTTGATTTCGACGTGAGTAAATGTACCACAACTTGTCCGTCGGAATATTCTGTACGTATGTAAATCGCCGATCGGTATGAACGAATTGATGCGTCGCAAAACCCATTTAACTGTATGTCGCGAGCATTTGGTAGTAGACAATAGCGAGGCAGATTCAGTGATGGAAGCGAGTTTAGAGATGCTAAGCAACTATTCCAGGCTTGATGTATATGTTAAGGACTCGTCCCATCCTAATTTTAGCAGCCATAATTCTTGCATAATTATTTTTGAGGCTACCACGAGTGGTGAGAGCACTCCAAGTGAATCGAACAGTGATGAAGTGAAGCCCTACCCCACGGCGTAAGGGCTAGGCATTTTTCAGTACCGATTGGTAGTGTGGAATGGATATACTAATCACCTTGGTAGGGTTCGAGGCCTATCTAAAACCTCTGTTCTCCCCGCATCAACCACAGGTACCACGATACTCCCCGAAGGACCAGTACGCATGTGCAGGTTGCAGCGAACTCCAAGTGCCCCTGTTCCCCGTGGTACCAGAATTAAGTCTCAGGTCAGACCTCGTAGCCGAAGCTACTACCAGTTGCACCAGTTGCACATTACACGCACACATCTTTCACACAAGAAGCTAACCCTATTTCCAAGTTAAACGCTTTCTCCTAGTGGAGATAACACTACTAACATTTAAATGTCCGTCAGTCCATCTAATCCCCATACCCCGAGATCCCTAACGTCCGAGTACATCGAGCAGTCCGCGATCAAGTGAACCCAGTCTTCACATCTCGCCCCACACAAACAACCCGACCTATCAGAAAGGGGCCACTGATGCAAAAATGCAATCAGAGGCCCATGGCTCGTAAAAAAAAAATCCAGACTCAGACAAAATCTGAAGTGTGGGTTACCCTCAACAAACCTAACGTTCCGGATGTACTCATAAGTCACCCGACAGTTAGGGCTATTGTCCCAACGGTCTTGTCACCTACTCCTGACTCTATCATCTAGAAGCCGCTGGCTCCCTAGATATCCCTCCCTCTCCACATCTTCATCGGAAATCCAGTCATGCAGTCACGCAGCAATGACACTCTTCTTAACCTGAATGCCACAACACGCTGTATGACAATCAGGTCAAGAGGGGTGCCCTTACAAAACCTGCATTGCAGCCGCTGAAACGGTGCACCATACAGGCAACTTACGTCACATACCTGATGCTGACCCCATACACCCGGACAATCGGTGGACGAACCGGCGACAATCTGCCGTTAAGCAGCATTGTCACCGTTTTGTCCATCGATATGTCAACCCCCACACCTGAACCCCAACTGTTTAGAATTTCTAAAAATTGGCATAAAATCTGTCTGAAAAATAACTCCGCCAAAAGTAATTTCCGGACAGCCTAGCTCCTCCAGCCGTTGCAATACTCGATCCTAGCTTAGGTAATTAAATGCCCCCTTGAAGTCAACAAATATACCAAGGACATATTTGTTGACATTCTCCCTAACAGCCCCCTGAACGTAGAACCAAGCAGAAGTGATGGGCAGTATTGTGCTCTTTGTAACAGCCAACAACAAGGTGTCGCTGCGTTGATTCCATGTCACGCCAAGTGAACTTGTTATAGAATCATCGGTAATACTAAGCTCTTTCATAGTTGGCTCTCCATGATTCTCCATGAAATCGGATTGATTAGAGTGGCATTTGGATAAAGGAAAATGACGTGTCGAAGTATCTCAATAACTTCTGCCTTTAATGTGCGTATGGCATCAGTACCATTCGCAACACACAGAAGATCATCAACATAAAATGAGATCTTAACAGCCACCGCGCCTATTTGAAGTTCAACAATATGCTTATCTGCTAAATAGTGAAGGGTTCGTACTGCTAGATATGCAGCGAGGCAGTACCATATGTCACAAAGTTTAGCTGGTATGTGAGAAGATCTGCGTCTGAAGAAGCTCGCCAAAAAATATAATAAAATTTACAATCATTTTTATTCAAGGATACTTGCCTGTGCATTTTAGTGACATCTGCGGTGATAGCGTAACGATGCAGACAGAAGCGTAGTAGCAACATGTAAAGTTCTGTTTGGATCATTGATCCAAATAAAAGTAAGTTTAGCGATGTTTTTGTTGTAGTTCGACAAGAGGCGTCGAACACTACTCGTAACTTTGTTGATGCGCTTGTAGGTTTCAGTATGCAGTCATGTGGAATGTAATAGTGTTGTTCCTCTAAGTTCGGCGTTTTTACTACAGACATGTGACCAAGCCGTTCGTACTCTTCCATGAACGAGACGTACTGGGTTTAAGTGTTTGGCGAATGCAATAGACGGCGTCCGATTGCAAGGATTCGGCGACGAGCGATGAGGCTCCTAGTGCAGCGGGATTGTCCTTGAATGGCAGACTCACAATTATGCACCCAATAGTATCTGGATGTGTTGTAGCTATAAAGTGACGTTCACAAATCTGATAATCAGTTTGGTGAGCCAGTATACACTTTCGAGCTCCCAAAGGTGTTGCATGTTGGTGTCGATAGAGTCGTCGCTACACAGTGGACATGACTTTGAAGGTATAAGTGCTTCGACTGGTATCTTCCAGAAACCACCCAGCCAAATAATGTCTTTTCCAATGTAGGACTAACAGCGAGGGCTTCCAAAAATGCCTCTGTTCTAAGCAACATATCCACGCGTCGAGGTTTGAAAAATGTTTCGTCGGCCAAAGTTGTGTTGGCTGGCAAATTCTAGTTTACTGTGTCAATTTCAGCATCAGGTTGGTATGCAATATGGGGTGTGATACTAAACTGGAGCGAAAGTTGAAATGCTGATGTGCGTGACTTAATTGTAGTGGTGGTGCGAGCTTTACGATTGGTAACTGAATCACCTATACTGCGAATGCCAATGTGATACTTCTCTCGATGAAGGTGAAGCCTTTGTGCGAACTCATCAGTCATAAAGTTTACTTGAGAACATGAATCAAGAAGATCTCTTCCAACCTTTGAATCGTATTCATTAGCTTAACTTGAGAACAACCAATTATTTTGTGTTTATCGCTAGAACGAAGAACACAAGAAGGCTTAGTGATTGCGAACGATGAGTTTATCCACGGTTAATGATACGAATCTGTTTGGTGAAATTTCCATCGACCGACCGAATAAGGAACTCTGATATGCTCCTGTTTGCAATTCATTACCGAATGATTTATTTTAATAATTGATCATATGTGTATTAATATTTTACAAGGTTTGAGAAAATAATAAAATGAGATTTACGAGTACAATGCATATATATAAGTGTGTGTATGAATGTAAGCAGTGAATTGAATTTACGAATCCTATCAAATGAGAACACTGACAGTATTTTATCCGGAGCACAGGTAAATGTCATTAGGGTGATCCAACAACTATAGTATATCCAATGTATTTGTTAATTTTACTAAGATATCTTACATATTGACTTATAAATACGGTATGTAGCCAACCGGAAGTTTGAAAATCTTATATGTATTTGGTATATGGGAGATATCGATGGTATTGAATCGATTTTATTTATTTTTGGGATTACCATATATTATTAACAGAAAAAAATGCCCACTAAGTTTCATTAAGGTATGTGGTTAAATGACTAATTCGACATGTCATCCCACACACATTCCACACCAACCCACCACCACGATCACCCCACACATGAAGACACCCTAAACACCACACCGAAGGAGTTAAAAGGGGGACGACGAGCGACCACAATGCCTTTTTTCGCTACATCGTGTTAACGTCGCCATCTCCGCTACCGGCTGTTTTTAAAAGCGCATACTAGTTCTTAAAAAAAGTTGTGAAAAATAAACTAAAATTTAATTTAAATTGAAAACTCATAAAAAGCGTGTTCCTTACTAAAACCGGATAGATAAAAGAAATTGGTGAGTGGTATCCGTGTGATATAGTTTAAACATTGGTCCTTCGAGCCTTAAGGAAAGGCACTATTGGAAAAAAAAAATAAATAAAATAATAATAATAATAATAAAGTACGGAGATCTTACTTACATATAAAATACATATACCTAAAGCAAAAAACAGTGTACAGTGAAACAAGCAAGCGCGGTACAAGTGAATATACATCTTATATATAAAAAAAATACAAAAAAATTAAAAAAAAAGTACCGAAGACAAAAATATACATATATATACATTCAGTGCCGTAAAAATAAATACATATATACAAATTGTGCGGAAAAATAGATAAAAAGATAAGATATAAATACACAAAATAAAATTTATATCTTATCTTTTTATCTATTTTTCCGCACAATTTGTATATATGTCTGTGAACAAACATAAAACATATAAAAAACGGGCGCGACGCCTATATATAATAAGACAAATTAAACGGGCGCGATTACTAAACATAATAAATAATACATACCAACATAATTATATAGTAACCGGGCGCGAAATAAAAAATAAAAACACACAAATCTTCTACAACAAACTAAGGAACATACCTGCGGGACAAAGGACAACAACAGCAAGCTCGGACAGTGGAGAGAGAAACAGACTTTTCGGCATTGGCACACATACACACATCTAAAACCCCCAAAATACCCTTGAGGCGGTACAAAGTGAGTCGTATCGATTCCTTTTACTTATTTATAATTTATTGGCATATATGTATGTTAAAAGTAATAAAATCGGGTTATATTCAAATATAGCGGTTACGGCCAAACTGTTTTAACATACGGTTAATTTCGAGAAAACCGAATACAGTTTGGTGCTTATATACATCCATATATACATATATATGTATATACATATATATAGTATGTACTCTCACCAATAAAGTCAACCGGAGGTTTGAAAATTCTGATATTAGTTACATAAATTTAAAAGCTAGGACAAGCTTTCACCCGATTTTATCCATTATATTCACAAACGGAAACACACTCTTTCATTTTCATTAGTAGTCCCATTTCGTTCATTTTCACATTGTAACATATGAATGTTAGGATAGATATGGCTTTCACTTAAATATGAGCAGTGCAAAGCCCATTGCTCAATTTTGAGACCGGCTCCTATAAATATTTTATATATATTATATATTTTATATATTATCTTAAGTATAAAATTTAGTCTGTCTGACACTTTCATTTATTGAGTTATCGCACTTTTAGTAGTTTTTACATTTTTACAATTTCGAAGGGAATGCAAAACATATTTGTTTTAAGCAAGTTTGGTTGATTTAGCTTAACTGGCTTGGGAGTTAGGTACATTAAACCTATTAATTGCAGTAGTAACATATCCTTACACCGTAAGTAATATAATACCGTATGCAGGACTGTTTAAAGCGGGGAAAACGTCTGCCGTTTTAAGAATAAACTAATAAAAGTATTAAAAATAATATATGAATTTATAAGGAAGGAATTTTTAATTTTTTTTTTTGTAATGTTCAAAACGTCTGCCAAGAGAAAATAACTCACAACATTTTGGGCGTTTGTTGACGTTGCTGAATTCAAATCTACCCTCAGCTTCTTTCTAGCAGCTTTAGTTGTAGTGAAACAGGTACTTCTTGAAATATCGTTATTCGGTTTACTTTAATAAATTTTTAAGAGTAAACAATTACTAAATTTCAAAAATAAACCGCTATGTATACATTAGAAGAACTTATTTAAATGATCCAAATAGTTTTTGTGTTGTTTTTGGTGGCTATATGTTTATAGAATGCCATTTAAATGCGTCAGATTCTATTAAAAAAAGAGCTATTAAGACTACTTTGGGAAGCCACTACAAGTGTTTAATAAGCTGATATGCGTCGATCTTAAAATAGTAAATTATCTTTTGGGCGAACCAGGAGGATATACCAAAGAGCCCTGTTTCATGTGCTTATGGGATAGCCAATCAACCACTGGACTAAAAAAGTGTGGTATATAAGACTGAATTTATTCCCGAGTAGTATGAATGTGGCAAACGCCCCCTAGTTGCCAGAGACCGTATTAATTTACCCCATCTTCATATAAAGTTAGGTATGATAAAATATTTTGTAAAAGGTCTAAACAAGAAAAAGGAATGTTTTCAATATATCAGTAAAATATTTCCAAAATTAAGCACAGAAAAATTTAAAGTTGGTAGAAAATAGAACGCTTTTATCAGTGTTTAAATGAGCTAAGCCTCAGTAACTAAACACACCACTCTACTCGGTAAAAACTGGCGCACCTTAATACTTCCCATCACATAATCACCAATACACCACAAATTGGAAAACATCATAGTCGATGACACCACACTCGCACTCAACACAATACCCCGTACCTGTACACTACCCAACTCAACAAAAAAGATGGACAAAAGGACAGCCGGGATTTTTCGCAAAACCACACTCGACCACTTAACATTCAACACGTCTCTGTTTCGGTGTGCTACGGTTACTGCGATCGACATCACTCCGCAACCACTCTTTGATCATTCGCTTCAATCAACACGGATAATGCTTTCTGCTTTTATTCGTTTTTTGTCGACAACAGCGATCCTGAGTGTTACGTAGTTATTTTCTATCTTTTTTAATTTCGTCAAAATCGAAAGACATTGTTTATATAATCCGGAATAAAGCAAAACTTATTATATATCGAAACACGGGATTTTCTTTAAAATATAGCGAGTTGCAATTCTAAGGCAATTCTATTTATTCATGGTCCTTCGAGCCTTACCGAAAGGCACCTGCGGATTTTTACAAAAAACTGTGTTAAGAAACACAATAAATAATTATAGTGGTGACAAAGAAACAGAAACACACAAAAAAAAACAAATTGAGTTAACAAACGATATGCATATAACAACAAAGTGCAGTGCAGTGGTACAACTAAAAAGTAACAAAATTTTGCACTAAGGCAAAAATGGTGCAGTGACTCAAAAAGAAAAAAAAAGTGAATATATATAAATATATATACATATATACATATGTATATAAATTATTAAAGAATAACAACATACAATAAATGCATATAGGCCCAGTGCAGTGAAATAAAAGTATACGTTGATATAAAAACAAAATATATATATACTTATATACAAATATATAAATGTAAAAATGTAGAGAACACACAAAACTCACCAAAGTTACAGTGCTAATATACATGTATATATATATGTATATATCAACAAACAAATAAGCATTTTAAACAAACAAAAATCCACACAACCGGGCGCGAAACCTAAGCACAAAACATAAATAAGAAGAAACGGGCGCGAATTTTTAAACAAAAAACAACAATTCAACATACCTGTAAGCAGCTAGAGAGGAAGCATAGGAATTGGCACAAAACGCACAGGCATATATATGTACAAACCTTATGCCCTACAAAGTGAGCGTATTTATTTCATTTACTTATCGTATTTTATGCGCATATGTTTGTAAAGATTGCAGTTTTATATATTATTATTGCCCAATTAATAGCTTACCTTCGTGTATTCAAACACATAATCAAGAAACAAAAAACCAATTCAAGTATATACTTGCACATTAATCCAGCAATATCCCTTATGCTTAATAAAGCAATAAGCAGGATTGCATTCAATAAGTAAGCAAAAGCAAAATATCAAACCTAAAACAAACAGAGAAAGAAATAAAAACACAACAAACAAACATACATATATGCATATCGAATTAACGCTTACATATTACATCTATATATACCGATAAATATATATGTTTATTAAACATATATATATATATATACAAAAATATATTTACAAAGTGCATAGGGATAATACCTGCATATTATTCACTTCGCTTTCGCGCTCTCTTCGCAGTGCGAACATACATATTTATACATACGGCATATAATCTATGCCTATGCTTATATACCCTATATACATTGGATCAACTACACATTGAAAATTTACAATATAAAAAGTTGTAAAATTACATGAAAAATAAAACAACAAACGTTGTGGTAAAATTAACACTATTAGATATTAAAAAAATAAAAATAATAAATAATTTATTAAAAACAAAAATACACATATTTTCAAAGTCCACATTGGCATACACCCCGCAATACCCCTTGTAACAAACAAGCAGGATTGCGTACATAAAAAACTAAAAGCACATTTAGCTCTTCAACGAGCTCTCAATTGCATTAGAAAATATACACACATACGCACAAACAATCCGTGCATACTTATGTACAAAGTGTATTGATCTCTTTAACGAGCTCTCATTTTCACGAGAACATAAATATATACTAACAAGTCCGTGTATTAGGGTGTACCTAAATACACCAACATAAGGACATAAAAGTATTGTCAAATTAAAAGTGCGATTCTTAATAATTAAATTAAGAAAATTTAAATTACACTAACAACAAAATATTTTAAATCAAATACAAATTAAAAAATTTATTTCGCATTTAAATATTTATCTAGACCGAAAAAAACTCGTATACAAGTATACGTAAAAGAATATTCGGTATTAATTATCATTTATTGCTGCGTTTAAATCAGTTTACACTGAGAAAATTTTAATTAACTTTGACACATATAATAATAAATAACATAACAAAAATGGTTAATGACGATAAAAATCAAATTACACCTGCAGAAGCTACACGCGCAAGACAGGTTACCACAAAGCAAATAAAAGGCAAAAATATTTGTGCTACCAAATTCATTTCTGAGAGTGACAGATTAACACGATACTGCACTCGATTTTCATCTTCACCGATTCAAGACATCTCTGAATCGTTATTGGAAATAAAAAAACAAAATATTGACAATTTTTGGACTCGTCTCCAAACGGCTCATGACGCCATAGTAGATTATGACAATTCAGATCTATCACACGATTTTAAATCATCTGCTTTCGCACTATACGAAGAAACAAAAGCTATGATTTCTGATCAATTAAAGCTAATAAAAGCGATTGCACCTACTCCACATCCGAGAGTAGAGCTGCCTTCTAAGTCAAGAGGCAAGTTCAGGCATCCATCTCGAGGTGCCCGCATGTGACACAGAAATATTTTATGGAGTTTATGAAGAATAGCCGTCCTTCCGGGACATGTTCACTGCCGTATACATCAACCATCCAAAATTATCAAAAGTGCAGAAATTGTATCACCTCCGATACAAAACAAAAGGTCAAGCAGGCGTCATAGTCAAACAGTTCGCACTAAATGACGACAATTTCAATTTGACTTGGGAAGCTCTTAAGTCAAGATTCGAAAACGAAAGAATATTGGTCGATAAACAAGTAACGACACTAATAAACTTGCCTAAAATTCAAAAAGAAACAAGTGAAGAATTTGTTAGACTACAATCCACTGTTTCTAATTGTTTGTCGGTTCTATCGACACAAAATATTCCCACAGACAGCTGGGACCCTATACTGGTAAACATATGCACCGCCGCATTACCAAAAAAATCGTTACTTTTATGGGAGCAATCGCTCTCATCACGAAAGAAATGCCCCACGTGGCAACAAATGAAAGACTTTCTTACTACCCAATACGAAATCGATGAAAGGGTAGACAAAAAGCTAATTTAAACAAAAATTGTACAACAAGACCTAAAAAGAAGCTTCAATAGACCCCAAGCTAGTAGCAAAAACAAGTTAAACAGAAGCTTGTACAAAACGCAATCGTTCACATCGGAACAGAACAATCATACGTCATGCGAACTATGCACGAGAGGGCATAAACTACAATCTTGCGAGAAATTCAAAAAATTAAAAATTATAGAAAGAAACTATATCGTGAGATCAAAAAAATTATGTACAAATTGCTTGTCGCATGCGCATACATATAAAAATTGCAAAAGCAAATTCAATTGCTTATATTGTCACAAAAGACACAACTCAATGCTTCATTGCAGCAAATTACCCATATCACCCCAAAGAAGCGCTTATACAAAAAGAACCACAGGTTTAGTGGTAACCAAAACTCCCAAAAACCAAAAATGCCGAAAATTGCCAAAAGACACCAAGTTGCTCAAAGGCATTAAAAAGTCAAACGCTACACAGCGAAATACAAAACAGGGTATTATTACCCACAGCAGTCATCTCCATCGAACACCGAGGAGAGCTGTTTAAACTTAGGGCCTTAATAGCCCAAGGATCACAACGATCTTTCATAGCGTCTAGGGCACAAAATAAGCTACAACTGCCAACAAAACAAGCCAACTTTGAAATTACAGGAATGGGCGGAAGAGTAGTCCCAAACTCAAATAAAATCTGCCCCATTACCCTAATTTCCCCCCAAGCGGATAAGAGAATTAAAGCAGAAGCTATAGTCTTACCGCAACTAACAAATATGCTTCCAAGCTATCATATAAATAGCAAGCATTGGCAAAAGGTTTCACACCTAAAGCTAGCAGATCCCAACTGCAACACCCCCGCTCAAATAGACATTCTATTAGGCAGCGATCTCATACCTCAGATAATACTTGAGGGTGTTGAGAAAATTTCACACAAACTATTGGCACAAAATACTATTTTCGGTTGGATCCTAAGTGGACTAGTTTTAGAACCAGTTTCCACAACAACAACTCAAGCTAACGAATACTCTAAAGAATACCTTCATTCACAATTAAGGAAACTTCGGGAGTTAGAAAAACGCCCCCTCATATCAATTACAACCCCAAAAGATTAGTATTGTAAAGACTTCTACAAAGCCACAACTACTCGATCAAATAATGGTCGGTATGTCGTACGACTACCACCAAAGCCACAAACTTCCAACACTCTACAAATTGGCACAAAAAACCATGTGAGAGTTTGTTCTGACAACCCCATTGTTAAAAACGCAAATATATATAATTCAACCAAATCATCCAAATATATTACTAAATATTCCAAAAGAAAATTTGTTGTACACTAATTTCCCTTAAATCGAAAAGGGCAGTACAACAAAAACACAGGGGATCCAATGGAATGCGATATCTGACCAGTTTTCATATCTACTGAGCCAATATCCGCATTATCTGCAATAACAATTTCGACCCGGCAGGATGGCTTTCGCCAATTATGATACAAGCGAAAATTCTATTGTAATTCTGCTTCACTTAGAAAAATGGTCACAATTCTTAAACAATCTAAACGATATCAGAATTTCTCGCTTCTTGGCCACAATCGCCCACTTCCATACATAATATCGTCCGCAACATACGAGTAATTGTCCTAGAAAGTCGAAAAATCGAAACGTCCCTTACTACAATATAGTGCCTCATAGTTGCCTTAATTTTCATAATTATAACACAATTCAAAATTAAAGTTAAGGGATTACCATACTTCCAATGTGATACAGTGACGCATCCAGACTTACAAAAAACAAAGGTCGCACTTATCGCATCTATCTAAGCGCTCATCATACGGTTAGTTTATGGGAAACACAAGTAAAAGTTGCAAATCTCACTTCAAAAAGGTGAGCGAAAATCACAAATCTCACTCTCGCGAGATCCCTCTTCAAAAGTTTCAAAGGAGCACCCATTCTGGCCATATCTGAGCCAGGCGTGGAGTCGCTATCCTCCAAGCCGATAATAAAGAAATAGCAAAATGACCGCCAATAAAATGAATAAACAAAAAATATATACAATAATCCAATAATAAGTCGACCCAACCAACAATCGAATAAGCGCAAAACAACGTTGTTTGTTTAACGCACTAACTACAAATTCAAAATACATAATAACCATTTGACATTAAAATTGCTATCTACACGTACAGGTAAATATAGATATACCACTACTGCATTATCATACATGCTGCGCGCTCTGCTATTCCAACAGCAGTACGCTGAGATACCTGGAACGTTTACTGCAAATATGTGCAATACTAGGCAAAATATTCGCCTAGGGGGCCCAGGATGTTTAAATGAGCTAAGCCTCAGTAACTAAACATACCACTCTACTCGGCAAAATCTGGCGCACCCTAATACTTCCCATCACATAATCACCAATACACCACAAATTGGAAAACATCATAGTCGATGACACCACACTCGCACTCAACACAATACCCCGTACCTGTACACTACCCAACTCAACAAAAAAGATGGACAAAAGGACAGCCGGGATTTTTCGCAAAACCACACTCGACCACTTAACATTCAACACGTCTCTGTTTCGGTGTGCTACGGTTACTGCGATCGACATCACTCCGCAACCACTTTTCGATCATTCGCTTCAATCAACACGGATAATGTTTGCTGCTTTTATTCGTTTTTTGTCGACAACAGCGATCCTGAGTGTTACGTAGTTATTTTCTATCTTTTTTAATTTCGTCAAACTCGAAAGACGTTGTTTATATATTCCGGAATAAAGCGAAACTTATTATATATCGAAACACGGGATTTTCTTTAAAATAAAGCGAGTTTCAATTCTAAGGCAGTGGCGGGTGATCCCCAATAAATTGTGTATCTATTTATTCAATCAGAATATTTGCACTGTGGAAGAGCGATAGCAGGGTCGTTGAAATTCACATATAGGGTAGCTCACCAATCGGGCTACAAAAACAAACCGTAATAACTTTTTTCATTTGACAAAAAAAATTGCCTGTTTATGTCTGATGAGGCCCGTTTTGATCTAAACTGAAATATAAACAAGCAAAGTTGCCGTATATGGAGTGAATCAAATCCAGAAATAGTCTACAAGACTTAATTTCACCCAGAACCAGTCACTGTGTGATGTGCAGTTTCATCAAGGTGTATTGTCGGCCATACTTCTTTTAAGGAAACGGTGTAACAGTGGCTGAGCATGGGGTCATTTACGGTCCATAATTTTTAAAACGAATTAATTATATAAAATGAAAGAAAATTTGCTATACAATTAAATAAATGAATGATAAAGAAATGTAATGCATTGATGAAAAAAAAATATTACGGTTTATTTTTGTGCATGACGTGAGCCACCATGTATGATGGCTGATTACTGCTGGAGTATTCAAAACAAGACTGATCTTTCCGAAATTTCTACTCATGCATGAGAAGCGCGTAAAAGAAATTTTTTTTCATGTTAAGTAAGAGCAATATATTTTTTAATTCTAAAGCTATCGCTGTTAATTCTAAAGCTATCGCTGTCCGCTGAAAGGTATTCTCTTCGTATTACATTAGGCATATCCAAAAGTAAACGTAACAAGGATAATGTCTCTTGAGCACTCCAAACGCAAACGCGCTAATATAAAACGCAATATATCATGTATTAAATCGATAGTAGTGGTATCAAAGGACTCTGATGAAAAACCTACAATGTCGGCTTGGAATATTAGAGTCATATTTCAAGCAAGCACTCTCAGTCCAAGCTGACATTGAGGGTTTGGATCCATCAGACACAGGTTGCGCAGATTTAGAGGATACTTTGTCACAGCAAAATTTTGCATTCAAGCACAACTTGAGGAGGAAGGGAACCTTACAGTTAGCTACGCCGGGACAACAGTTTCAACTCCTGTTTCCACGCTATCCCACTTGCCTAGGTTGTCGTTGCCCACCTTTAGCGGGAATTATGCAGTATACAAAAATTATATTGCATCTTTCACTCAACCTATCGCTCGTAAAACTAGACTTTCAAATATAGAACGCCACCAGCTTTAGTTCTAGTTAAAGATTCCATGGGTTCGTACAAGCTTGGAAGAGCTCTTCTTGACTCATGTTCTCAAGTGAACTTTATGACTGATGAGTTCGCACAAAGGCTTCACCTTCATCGAGAAAAGTATCATATTGGATTTCGCAGTATAGGTGATTTAGTTACCAATTGTGCTGCTTTAGGGCAGATTGTCACCGGTTCGTCCACCGATTGTGCGGGTGAATAGGGTCAGCATCAGGTATGTGACGTAAGTCAAATACCTGGGGTTGACCATGAGTGACAGGTTGTGTTTCACTCCACACTTGGGTTATCTGAAGAACCACTGCAGGCAATCGTAGGCAAAGTATTTTGAGGAGCGATTGGGGCCTTGGAAACCGTGCTGTTCGCACCATATATCGTGGTCCATTTGTGGCTTGTGCCACTTATGGAGTCGCAATATGGTGGGAATGAGCGATGACGGTCTCTGGACGCCGAAAACTCCTCTCGGTGCAATGTTGCATGATGCTTGCATGTTTGCCTGTATGGCGCACCGTTTCAGCGGCTGAAATGCATGTTTTGTAATGTCACCCCCTTGACCTGATTGTCATACAGCGTGTTGATGCATTCAGGTTAAGAAAGAGCTGGAGAGTGTCATTGCTGCGGAATGACTGGATTTCCGATGATGATGTGGAGAGGGAGGGATATCTAGGGATCCAGAGGCTTCTAGATGATAGGGTCAGAAGTACGTGGCAAGACCGTTGGGACAATAGCCCTAACGGTCGGGTGACTTATGAGTACATCCGGAACGTTAGGTTTGTTGAGGGTAACCCAGACTTCAGATTTTGTCTTACGTTTACGGCGTGAAGGCGTTTAACTGGGAATTAGGGTTAGCTTCTTGCGGGAAAGATGTGTGCGTGTAATGTGAGTATGGGGTCTAACCCCTTTTTACCAGGTCAGATCAGTATGGAAGCTCAATTGGTTATAGCTTCGGCTACGAGGTCTGACCGGAGACTTAACTCTGGTAACACGGGGAACAGGGACCCTTGGAGTTCGCTCTAATCCGCTCATGCGTACTGGCCCTTCGGGGAGTGTCGTGGTGGTTGTGGTCAATACCCAAATGCGGGAAGAACTGACGTTTTGCCAGTTGAATGAGGAGTTGCATTGCAACCGGGTGCCGGAACCAAAATACGGCAGGGGTTTTAGATAGGCCTCGAACCCTACCAAGGTGATGTGTGTGTATTCCACACTACCAATCGGTACTGAAAAATGCCTAGCCCTTACGCCGTGGGGTAAGGCTTCACTTCATCACTGTTCGATTCACTTGGAGTGCTCTCACCACTCGTAATAACCTCAAAAATAATTATGCAAGAATTATGGCTGCTAAAATTAGGAAGGGACGAGTCGGTGCCTCATCATATACATCAAGCCTGGAATCGTTGCTTAGCATCTCTAAACTCGCTTCCATCACTGAATCTGCCTTGCTATTGTCTACTACCAAATGCTCGCGACAAACAGTTAAATGGGTTTTGCGACGCATCAATTCGTGCATACGGATCGGCGATTTACATACGCGCAGACAAGTTGTAGTACATTTATTCACGTCGAAAACAAGGATCGCACCAGTAAAAAGACAGTCTCTTCCAAAACTCGAACTTTGCGGTGCCCACCTTCTCGTTCACCTGTATGCTAAGATAAAGGATATATTCACCCCTGTTTCAGTAACTACTTTCTTTTGGACTGATGCGCAAATACTTCTACATTGGTTAAAATAGCACTCGCTATCAACGTTCGTGGTCAACAGAGTATTTGACACACAGGAGTCAATTCCTGTGCAAGTGAACAACGGAGGTATGTGCCTTCTAAAGAGAATGAAGCCGACTTAGTATCTCGAGGCTTTGCTGCTGGTGAGCTGAAATATTTGATATGGTTTTCTGAAGTTTTGCGGGTTTTCCGCCCTAAATTTTTGCGGATAAAGCACTGAAATGGTCAAAGCACACATACGATATTGAGCTTGACATGAACATTGTGAACGTAGAGAAACACAAGAAGACATTTGCTGTAGTTAAGGAGGCAAATTGCTTGATCGATGTCATTGATAACATAAGCTCCTATCTGTATTGGCTGCGCCTCATCGCCTGACTTCAGTGATAAATATCGCCATCTCCTGACGAATTATGATGGGCATCATGTTGCATTATCTTCCATATTCGGCAACAACATTTTTCAATCATCATTCAATTGCTTTGCAAAAACCAAGCTATAAAAAGTAACTTGAAGTTTGCCACACCATTCCTGGATAACGTAATCGGGTTTGAGCTCCTGAAGGTTGGTGGACGTCTGGATTATGCAAACTTACCAAACTCTCGGAAGCACTCAATTCTACTACCCAGTGATTCTCAGTTTGTACTAAATTACGTTCGATACCTACATTTGCGAAATTTTCACGCAGGCTCAAAGGCTTTGCTTGCCCTTATCAGGTGCAAGAGCCCTGATTGGATCTCCCAAAAGGTGCCTGTGTCTGTCTCAGTGTTGGAGACTGCGATACCTGTGCGAACCAACGTCGTAACAGCGAACTCTTAACCCACGGATCGATTCGGTGCAGCGACGCATCGGTTGACTCAAGACCGTTACGTGGACATGGCTCCGTTCGGCGGCCAATATAAAAACCTTTTCTTATCATTTGGTGGAAGATGTGGGCTGTACCCCTGCGATGCTACTTTAATCGACCGCTTGGGTGGTCGATGCTGCTGAGGGTGCAAGGCGCATTCTCCAGTGCGTTCAGACGCATGCACCCAGACCCCACATCCGGATGGAGTTGTCTGTTCACTCGAATTTGAGTGCTCTAAGCTACTCCCCGATGATGAGCGGCAGGAGTGGAGGATGCGGTATAATAGCTAGCAGATCCGTTGAAACTCTTTTGACTGTGGCGAATGGACACCGCCTCATAGAAATATGTGTTCTCCTCTTCATCATGAATGGGCATGATGAACAAAAAAAAAATCCAGGCGCGTCGGACACACAATGGGCGGCTTCCTGGTCAGCGTCTGTTCACCATGTTAGGTGCGGCTGTCATCAAGAACTGACCGCCACACAGCATGGCGCACTAGGAGTCTCTCAAAGTGTCGACAGCGACTTCTCTGCTGGTGTAATGGAGATAGTGATGTGAGCATGCTCTGCCAATTTGTCTGACGAGGTGTGTATCAGGAACTAGCCCCTTCGGGTTCTTCGGGCGAAGACAGGCCTCCGGGAACTGATATATGGGCAGTGCCCCCGAGTGTACCCCCGTTCGTGTCTATTTCGGCCCCCCTACACAGGATGCGCTAGTACACATAAACACGTGGAGAATAACGAGAGAAATAAAACCAACAACAACAATAGTAGTGTTGTTGGCAAACCTGTGAGAGCGAGGTCATCACCACCAGCGTTGGGCGATACCACACCTCTGGCAAAGGCGGTACAACCTCGTGGAGACTGTATGGTCGAACTAGGGAGTACGATCCAAAAGCTGATTGAAGCAATGCGCCCACCACAGCGGTGTATCAACAACAATATGAGAGATCTCCTCAGTTTGATAGCAAAGCTGCACTCAAGTGCTCATGAAGAGCATATTGCAAATAAGAAAGCACGACGAAGCATTCTCGTGATGCCAACGACTGCGGAAACTATGCCAAAGAGCTTTAAAAGAAAACGCAAAGGTCTCAAAAAAGCAATTAAAAAAGGTAAATCATGCTGCTTTAAAGAATTCTGCGAGAAAATCGATGAAAACCCATTGGGCAAGGCTTACAAGCTGATGATGGCGAAAAACAGAGGGGGTAAAGGTCAAACGCCAACCTGTCCAACGCAATTGAAAACCCATGTGGAAACTCTATTCCTTGCGTAGCCCCTAAAAAAGCGAAAGGATCGAGCGGAAAGACTCGAAGAAATGGAAGGCGCAATAGTTACTGACGACGAGGTAATACAAACGGCAGAAAGGTTCAGCAATGTCAAAGCACCAGGCGACAGAAACGACTGGTTTGGTTGCAGAAGACAGCAGGAGAGCCAAGCTCATACCGATCGCTTTGCATGCTGGATACGATTGACAAGGTACTAGAGGGAATAATATGTGTACAATTAGAGCTACATTTAGGAAGAGAAGAGAAGAAGGGTCTGTCCGATAACCAATACGGATTCCAAAACAAAGGTAAACTACTGATGTGATTAAGAAGATCACTGATATAGCTAACAAGGCAATAAAAGGAACCAGATGGATGTATGGCACAAAATAATATTGTGCTGTAGTCACATTTAATGTCAAAAACGCATTTAATCCGCAAACTGGCCCCATATCATTAGTTCCCTGCAACGTAAGGAAACACCTGCTTACTTGATTAACACTATAAGCAGTTACTTATTTGATCGGCTGTTATTGTATGATACGGATGAAGGACAAATAAAATATGCGATAATGGGGGAGTTCCGCAAGGTTCTGTGCTTGGCTCATTGCTGTGAAACGTACTATAAAACGAGGTGCTGCGTCTTTCACGCCATAACCGTAGTAGCAAAGGAACTCGTCCAACTTGAGAGTCTCTGCAATCATGCAGCAGCAACGCTCAAAGAATGGCTCACAGCAACAAACCTTCAACTTGCTGGGCATAAAACTGAAGCTGTGTTGATCACAAGCAGGAAGAGACTTGAGGCCATCAAACTAAATATCGACGGACATAGTATCATGACGCAGACTTAGCTACAAGACGCACACCGACAAAGTATGTGAGAAAGCAGCACGTGTAACGGCCGCAATAATGAGAATAATGGCCAACATTGGTGGACCAAGCCAGAATAGGCGAGAGCTGCGGGCTAAGGTGAGCCAATCAATTCTGATGTACGCGTCGCTCGTTTGGGAACCAGCCCTACAGGAAAGAACGTATGCTAAGAAGTCGAAATTCGAAATGCGACTCAGTGCCATTAGGGTCACGTGCGCATTTCGCACGGTGTCCCACGAAGCAGTTGAAATCATAGCAGGCAGAGGAATTAAAGGAAGTATTGATCCGATTAAACCAATTTTTGACACAAAGACTTACTATTATCGAGAGTTTCATTTATTAATTTTATTATATGAATTTCAGTTTTATATCTTACACATTAATCGATATTTTCGGTAAAAAGTCAACTGTAGGCACTGGGGTCCACATATTCAGTACCTAGGGGCTTGAACAGTTTTTGTTCAATTTAGACAATCTATGGTCACTTGGTTGAAATATGAGAAGAATGTTACGTACCGAATTTGGTTGAAATCGGTTAAGCAGATCCCAAGTTATGGGTTTGCACCTAAACGTGGGCGGTGCTACGCCCTGTCTCTGGCGTGTTTAGTGCTTGATTTATCGCGCTCTTAGTAGCTCATCAGCTTCACACTGTCAATAGAGGTGCTGAAAACATTTGTTCTCAGTGAATTGTGTTATTAAAGCTTAAGCGGCTTAGGAGGTATAGACATTAAACCTTTTAGGGGGCGGGACCACGCACACTTAAAAAAAAAAACATCTTAAATCCATGTGTTTCGAGAGTATAAAGCATGTTGCGAGAGTATAAAAAAAAAAGTCAGTGCTATTACAACAGGTAATGGGCCCACTACCAGCTACACGCATCTATACAGTTAAAGGAAATAAAACAATTCTTATTCAAGAATGAAACGTTAAATAAAATCTATAAATATTCTTCCTGTGATTTTTTAAATTTTAATTTCATTCCACCCAGGGCACCTCACTTCGGCGGTCTCTGGGAAGCTGCGGTAATGAGCGCAAAAGGGCTATTAAATCGCACATTGGCAGACACTAAATTAAAATTCCAAGAGCTAAGCACCGTTGCTGTAGAAGTAAATGCAGTGATGAATCTCCGAACTGCTAATGAGACCCTTTGTGAGCCATAACACAAATTAGCCATTCTTCCGATTTCTTGATAGATAGTTCTTTCAACGGGGCCTGGGATGTTGGGTCACCCTAATGACATTTACCTATGCTACGGATAAAATACTGTCATAGTTCTCATTTGATAGGATTCGTAAATTCAATTCATTGCTTACATTCATACACACACACAAATACATGCATTGTACTTATAAATCTCTTTTTATTATTTTCTCAAACTTTGTAAAGAGAACAATATGCATATGAACAACTATTAAAATCAATCATTCGCTATCGAATTGCTAACAGGAGCACATCGGAGTTCGTTATTCGGTCGGTCGATGTACATTTACTTGTATATACTTGTAGTTTCCACCTTGATTTTTTTGTACGTCGCCGTTGATTGCACACCCCCAATTATTATAATATAATATAAAAGGCAAGAAAAATGCTTTTTGATCCACCACACACGTTTCCACGTCACCTTTGACGTAGTGTACTTAGCGCGTTTTGTTGACGTGGTTTCTCCAGTAGGCCTATTCCACGGTCTGTTGTGATTCTATGTGCTTTAAAACTATTGCAAAATAATATCATTCATAAGGGTTGGTAAATATGAATACAGTGTAATAAAAAAGAAAATATCTAAATTTATTCGTCGAATTCATATTTTTGTATACTCTTCTATTTCTTCTTCTATTTCATTTTGGATGCAAGGCTTTTAACGAAACACGCGTATCGCAAATTATAGGAGCTCCGTACATAGCAAGAAGGAATTGAATTCCGTTAGTGATAACTTGTTGAGTTGAATTACTGCTTTTAAAAATTTCAGCACATTGAAGCTAATATTTTTTTTTTAAACAAATAAAGCGATTTTCTGACATTTTGGTTGTAAAATTAAAAACAGAAAACAAGAAAAAACGTTAACTTCGGTTGCGCCGAAGCTATAATACCATTCACGAAAACAAAGGCCCCTTACAAGAACTTGATTCCGAACGTTCAATTTGTATGGCAGCTATATGATATAGTGATCTGATCTGACCAATTTCTGTGGAGAATAATTTGTTGCCTTAAGAAATAACTCGTGGCTAATTTCGTGAAGATACCTCGTCAAATAAAAAAATGTTCCATGCAAGCACTTTACTCCGATCGTTCAGTTAATATGGCAGCTATATGCTATAGTCATCCGATCCATACAATTTATTCGAAAATTAGATTAATGCTTTAAATAATAATACATGCCAAATTTCGTGAAGATACCTCGTCAAATAAAAGAGTTTTCCATACAAGCACTTCATTCCGATTGTTCAGTTTGTATGGCAGCTATATGCTATAGTCATCCGATCTGAATAATTTCTTCGGAGATTACATTGTTGCTTTAACTAAGAATCCGTGCCAAATTTCGTGAAGATACCTCGTCAAATGAAAGAGTTTCCCATACAAACACTTGATTCCGATTGTTCAGTTTGTATGTCAGCTATATGCTATAGTAGTCCGCTATCGGCCGTTCCGACAAATGAGCAGCTTCTTGGGGAGGAAAAGAAGTGTTTAAAATTTCAGATCGATATCTCAAAAACTGAGGGACTAGTTCGCGTATATACAGACGGACAGACGGACGGATGGACAGACAGACGGACATGACTAAATCAACTCAGCTCGTCACGGTGATCATTCATATATATACTTTATATGGTCTCCGACGTTTCCTTCTGGGTGTTACAAACTTCGTGGCAAAATTAATATAGCTCAAGATAACGAATATGTTTCATGGATTGTGCATATCAACATAAAGCAGGTATACAACCCTAGCCATGGGGACAATTGAATAAAAGATAGATTTAGGAACTAGTTTTCATTAGTTTAACTTGAATTTTACATAAGCAACTTACAATCACCAATAGCAAACTAATTTTGATTATTTACCCGCTTCAGTGATGTTTATACGTGGAAACGTCAGCAAAATATAGGGATTACAAATGATCCAAAATTTTAAAGCGTTATATCTCCAAAATGGTGGCTCTTAGAAAAAACTATTGATTTATTGTTTGCAGAGAAATTTGTTATCTACAATTTGGTTTGTTTTGCGCAAAAGCTTACGGTTTTGCTGACAATAGCGAAAAACTAATTTTTGGGCCTTTGACCTCGTCAATTTTTTCGAACACACCGGAACAATGAGGACTTTTGAGACTTTTTTTATAATTATGTTTTGAGTAATTTTGCCGAGTTTTCGCTTTTTGTAACCTTCTTCCTTATTTTAGGCCTAAATTGACCGGACAAGACGTTAAATTGAATAAATTTAATTTTATATTGAATTTTTCACTAACTAACTAACAAAATTACTGTACACAAGCCGACATTAATTAAACTCAACGTAGTATTTTGACTTTTTATATAACAAGTTTTATAACAAATTAGTGATAAGTTTTTAGATTATTTGGTTATTGAGATATGATATGTGTATATTGTATATATATTTTTTATATTTATATATTTTTCATACAACCATATAAATATATTCGTAAATTTTTTTTCTCAAATGGGGATTCGCTACAGCGACATCAATATTTCATATCCCAGTCTAGTAGTTTTCGATATAAAAAGTTTTTCTTTTTAGAGAGTATAATAGAGTTGTTCACATCATAGTAGTTTGAAACACCTAAAACTAGCCAAGATAAATATGGAGTGAATTATGGTATGTATATCAAATTGGTTAAGATGATAAGACGCAATCTGATAATAACCGCGACCACCCCTATACAAATGTTATATTGAAAACTACTATTCGTGTGTTATACCAATGGACGAACTTCTTAATTTGGGAAGTCAGGTGAATTCAGACACATTGCCTTTAATTTATTTGTTTGTTTACATTTTTTTACTTTGTAGTGTAGTGTAAATGTGATAAATACCGCTACTGACAAACAGATGGCCCTAAATCAAAGTCGCACAGGGAGATTTCGAGTAGATTAGCTCATAATTTCTCCGATCTTGTTAAATCTCTCAAGAATTAGTTGACCAATTTCAACCAAATCAACGAAACTTTCCATATAACGCAGTTTTAATTAAATCTTTTCCTGGGAATATACATTAAGACCAGAAGGTTCCGGAAATTGTAAATAAAACGAAGAACTTTTTAACCTTCATCAATATTTATTTGGTCGCTTTCAAAAATGCTCCTTCTGAAGAATAGTACTAAAATGTATAAAATCCGTTTATATCCATATTCTTAAAATAAAAATTTTCAAACTTTTTTCTTTATTTTGTATGTATAAGAGTTAACCATATATCGTAAATATACCATAAAATACATACATATTTATGTATAATGATTTTCATAACTAAATAAAAGTTTGTGCCGAAAATATCGGTCAAATATGAGCTATATAAATAAAACAACGTGGAAAGGGGTTTTCGAACAAAGTTTATCTTAACGCCAAAAGTAAATTCAATCAGACCTCAACTTTGCTTAGCCACGCTATGCACAATATGATGATTTTCCTCTTTCCAGCTGACTTTAAACCCGCTATAATTATTGCCGAATTTCCAGTAGATTTTACATAGTTTATGGTGCTCAATATAATAATAATACTAATAACCCAACGATTACCCTCCTCCCGCCAACCGACGCGAGGGGCGCAATCCGCATACATGCGGAATTAGCCGAGTCAGAAAAGGCAAGAGAGTTTTTTAAGTGTTGAGATCTAAAACTGCTCAGCTACAGAAACAAAAATTTCAACAGCCAAGATTTAAAGTTACAATATAATAAATTGTTACATTTCCATTTATTAAGAGAAAACAATAAAGTCTTTTTAATTTTGAAAAGTGAGTCAGATAAGTTAAATGTGCTGGAATGAGAATTAAAATCATGACATATACGGCGGCATGGCTCGTTTAGTTTAAAATTTGATCTACAGGATTTTAGCAGTAAAGGTCTAAACTGCCTCGAAAGGCGAACCGGGATATTAAATTTAATTTCAGACAGAAGAAAAGAACTGCAAACTGTTCCATTCAAAATTTTCACTAAGAATATTATGCCAATCATTTCCCTACGACTAGAAAGTGTAGGTAGATTAATAAGTTTTAAACGACTAGTGTATGGAGGTAGACTTACCCTAGAATCTCATCGGAAATGAGCTAAGGTGAAAAGTAAAAATTGCTTTTGAACAGACTCTAATTTGTCAGAATGGATTTGGTAGCTAGGGTTCCATACAACAGAGCCATATTCCAATATAGGTCTAACCAAAGTTGTATAAAGTATTTTAGTAATATACGGATCTCTAAATTCTTTAGACCAACGTTTAAGAAAACTGAGGACAGCTTTTGCTTTCAAGACCATGGTATCGATATGAAGACTAAAATGAAGACTAGGGTCCATATTAACTCCCAAATCAACATAGTTAAAAACTTGCTCTAGAATATGGTGTTTTATTACATAAGAAGAGTGGTGCGCAGATCTACGGGAAAAGCACATCATCATACATTTATTGAGATTCAAAGGCAAATCATTTCTATCACACCATGTAACCATATTGTTTAAGTCTGTTTGGAACAGACACCTTTCCTCAGTTAAAGTGTATGATTAAAAAAGCTTTATGTCGTCGGCGTATAATAAAATTTTCGAGAATTCTGTTACTGAAGAGATATCGTTAATGAACAACAAGAACAGAATCGGGCCAAGATTTGCGGAACACCTGAAGAAACATTAATTGTATCTGAAGGTGTATCCTCAAATATCACTCGTTGTGTTCTATTATAAAGATAGGAAGATACCCATTTAAGAAATCTTGGCTGAAAGTCCAGCAGATCAAGGTTATGTATTAGAATCGAGAGATTTACTTTATCGAAAGTCTGTGTATATAACATCCGTATACTTATGTTCCCTAAAACCCAATGATACATGGTTTACAAATTCAAGCAAGTTTATTAGAGTCGAATTCCCTTTACGCAATCCATGCTGAGATGAGGAAATTAACGGAGAAATCGAAAAGGTTATATGGTCAGGATGATAGCTTCAAAAAGTTTAAGTATAACTGATAGTTCTGCGATACCTCTATAGTTTTCAATGTTCCAAATCTAAATCCACTTTTATGCAAAGGAATTATAAATGACTGTTTCCATATTGAAGGAAATGTACCGTGTTTAAGAGAGAAATTAAATATCCTTGTCAGAGGCAAGTAAATATATTTGGCACTATTTTTTAGGAAGCATGAGGGTATCATGTCTGGGCCGTAACTAAAATATGGTTTTAACTTATTTAAATTAAGTAGAACGTCTTCTTCAGAAATAATTGGAGCGTTAATTAAAGTATTCGAACACAGCACGTGCTGATAAGAAAAAGTTTTGGAAGAATTATTACAGTAGTTTGACTTGAAAAATTCTGCAAACATATTGGATATAATAACATTGTCACTTGAAATGATAGATTTGTATTTCATCGCGGACGGAAATTTGGTAATCCTGCGTTTGGAGTCGACGAAATCTTGAAATGATTTTGGATTATTATTTTTTATTTTATTTAAGTAATTATTATAAAAAAAATTTTTATGTCAAAATATTGTCGACGCAATACAGAATATTTAGAATAGTCGACAAGTGAACCAGTTTTTTTAAAATGTTTAAAGGCTCAAGTTTTTCTGTTTTTCAATTTATATATCTTAATTACTATTGGAACATACTTTTCAAATAATTTCGTAATAATGTTATTAAAATGAGAGACACTCAATTCAATGTCACCATTATAATTAGGCTATGTTGTTGTAGAAAGTTCTGTATTTAGCTTTTTAAAATTAGCTTTTGCAAAGTTAAACCGAGTACAGAAGCACGAAGTTTGATGATTATTATCCCATACATTGCCTGAGATTTCGACAGGTATTTCCAAAGCAGGATGATATGAGTCCTCTGGTAGAACAAGAGGATTACTCTGAATAACGGAACACTTGGAAGAGGTATCAACGTATACTAAATCTAAGCATTTACCAAATTTATTCGGAATCAAATTTATTTGGTTCAGACCCAACTCGAACATTTTTTCGAAAAACTCATTAAAACATGACCGATTGCAAATCGGCACGATATAGTCATCGAAAGGTTTCCACGAAGCACAAGGTAAATTGAAATCACCTAATATAATTATTGAATCTGCATTATTTGCTATTGAGGTAGCACTATTTATTAAAGAAGCATGCTGCATGTATACAGATAAGTCCAAATGGGGTGGTATATAAGATAGGGTTAAATAAATAAAGCAACTATTAACGTAGACTCTAATACATTTAAATTCAAATGAGTCGGTCCCTGAAACAAGAATATTTTCTGATGGGATACAGGAATGCACGGCAAATAGAACACCTCCACCGATTCTGTTCAGTTGATCACATCTAAAAATTTGAAATTCGCTGTTTAAAATCTCATTATCAAAAATGTGAGGTTTTAACCAAGTTTCTGTAAGTCCAATTATATGGAAATTAAAATTGGAACTGTTCAAATACAAGTCGGTTAATTATGTATTAAAACCTCCAAAATTTTGATAATAAATGCTTAGCGATTTTCTGCCAATCAGTTTTTTATATCGGTTATGCTTTTGGTAATTTAATAATGTTTTCCTCAGTTTGACTTCTAAGTTTAGGTTTAAATTCGCGTAAAAAAGCCCCAGGTGGCCAGAATGAACTATCTAAGATCTTTTTGAATGTTTCAAGAGATTCGTCTATTTTAAACGATGATATACTTCTATCCTAAATGAAGTTAAATTTACGGATATTGATATCATCGATTTTTAAACGTGACGAAATGTAAGCATGTTAGCAATGTAATGCAAGTATCGAAATAAATATAGACTTTTTAGGTGGAATAACTGTCAAATTATTAACTGATGCTACTAAGTTATTAAAGGAGGCATCTGGAATTGTGAGACACTTGTTACTATTAGATAGGGCTTTTGGGGAATTGAGCCCTTTGGAAGTTGACGGCTTATCACCTTGAGGGCAAGGAGAAGAGATATTTATTAGGTCATTGGGAGGACAGTACAGAAGAACTAAGTGTTACTTCAAGGACGTTTACGCTTAGGAGCAGGTTTAGAGGATTCGTGAGAATCATTCAGGCACTTAAAAGATTTGAACAATTTTTCATAGTGCTTAAATTTTTCAGTGAGGGTTACAAGATCTCGACCGATTTCGTTAAAGCCAATGCGTGTCTCCCTATAAACTTTAAATAGATCGATTTCAATAGATCTACAATTTAAACAGGACCAACACAATCCCTTACAGTCGAGAATAGAATCTAAGATTCTACCTGTCAGTCCAGCACATTTAATATGGGCAAGCCCATCACAAAGCCAGCATAAAGCGTAGCGATCTGACTCGCCTTTAATGTTACAATTGGGGAAGTTACAAGACATAATAAACAACAAGAATGAAGATCAAATAAAAGAGTAAGTAAAACAAAATTTAATAGATATATAATAAATAAGTGTGTTAATAAAATATTAATAATACTAAATTCAATTAAGAACAAACGCAAAAATAATAGCAATTTTTTTATCAAAGTTTAAAACCAAGGCAGTTTTAAAAGCAATATAGCGAGCAGTGTTAGAAGCACTGGTACAAATAAAAAGCTAAACGCAACACAGCTGTGAATAAAGAAATAAATGAGAGAAATAATGAGAGAAAATAGAATAAAATAAAACAAAATGAAATAAAAAGCTGACTCGGCACCAAAAATTCGAAAGTTTAAACTTTTGAATACTGCACAAAACTTACTAACATTTAATACTTATCTTGCAATTCAGAGTTAAATCACTAAAAATTGTATTAAATCAGTAAAAAAAAAATCAATTAAACTTGAAGAATTTATAAAATAAAAACACAAAAGTTCACAGCCAAAAAATTATGCTCATCGTCATCAACATCATCTCGGCCTTCTGTAAAGCGTTTATACCACTTCTAAACACTTATTTGAGATAAAGTGGACTCACCACTGTCAACACATCAAGTGTCTTGGAGCACTTCATTCCATTTTTAACGCAAAGTTTAATACATATTCTTTGATCCATTTCTTTCAAAAATCAAAAATCGAAGAGCACTGAAACACTGACTAACCTTTTCTGTTGTCAAAAACAAACTACTAATCACAATTGGCTTCTAATACAAGCACATAATGAACATATGTGTCCCATTATAACAAAAAATATATATCGATAATCGAATGTACACAGCTCGCGAAATATCATTATTCACCTTTTCCTTTCGGATTTCTGTACCGTTCTTATCAGCTGCAATTGTATATAAGACGTTATGTAAACTATATATAAACAGATATTAAATTACAAATATTTATGTGTCCTATCGAAAAACAAATACGAATGTATTCTTAAGTATATCATGGATGTATTTCATTACTCTTGCAATATGTCGCTACAAAGTATAATAGTTTTGTTCACCTAATGGTTGGTTGTATCACCTGAAAATAATCGAGTAAGATATAGGGTTACACATATAGAAATTATCAGGATGATGAGATGAGTTGAAATAATACAGACTGTTTGTCTGTCCGTCCGTCCGTCTGTCCGTCTGTGCACACGATAACTTGAGTAAAAATTAAGGTATCGTAATAAAACTTGGTACACGTCTTCCTTGGCAAAAAAATGTGGAAAAGTTCGTAGATGGGATTATTCAATCTTATTATTATAATAATAATTGTTCTACAACTGCAACTTTTCGTGCGCTTTTGCCATTTTATGGTCGTAATAATCTTCCACCTGCGCTCGCTATTCGTCGAATTGTTGAACATTTCGAGCGTACATATTCTTTATATAATGTTCAAGTGCCCATAAGACAAAGAACCGCTCGAAGTAACGAAAATGTTGCTGACGTTCAGGCAAGTGTTGCTAAAGACTGCAATTTGTCGATTCCAAGACGTTCTCAAGAATTTCAACTGTCTCAAACCACAACCTGGCGGATTTTGAGAAAGGATGATTTTGCCTTGGAACTACTTGAAAGCGATGACGATTTAAAAAAAAATTATCTCCTCCGATGAGGCTCACTTTCATCTGAGTGGAGCGGGAAATAAACAAAACTGTAGATTCTGGTACGAAGAAATCCACCAATGATTCGTGAACAACCATTACATTCACCTAAATTGACAATTTGTTGTGGTTTTAAGTCTGGTGGAATCATCGGTCCGTACTTCTTTAGACATCAAGCTGTTGACACCGTTACGGTCAATGGAGAGCGGTATAGATCAATAATAACCAACTTTTTATTGCGAGAAAGGTTTGAAGATTCGACAATTTCAAGAAATTGTGACATTGAATGGCCCCCAAGAAGTTGATATTTAACTCCATTAGGCTACTTCTTGTGGAGATATTTTAAGTCATTGGTCTTTAGCAATAAAGCATGACGTACGACTTGATTTAGTGGAAAAAGTTTTCGAAAATTGGGCTATTTAAATAATGTTATGTTCAGAACTCAATTTTACCGATTGGGCTTCACATTAAATAAAAAGCATTTAAATTTCTTTAACAAAAAAAGCAAAAAGTTTAGCACCTATCCAATTCAAATTATAACCCATAATATGCCATACTTGATGAAGAATTTTCTGGTTTGGATTCAATTAATTTTTTTACCGAAATTCGTATTTCTTTTAATTGAAAGGACTATTGCATGAAGTAAAATAAAGTAGTTTCTTAGTACTTAAGGTTACTTCATGGATTTAGTGTAAAAATTCACTATTAACTTATTTGATAAAAACATCGCATTCTTTTTACTCCCCACGTTCTCAACCTTTGATTCAATAGACATCAGAACAGAAAGAGTAGAATATGTTATTTGAAAGGAGCTGCAATTTTTAATTTGTGGTAATGTCAATTTTGCCACTGCTAAATTACTAAAGCGCGATAAATCAATAACTATAAGCGCCAGAGATATTAAATTTTACACTTGGGATGATACAAGAGTGTTTTATAGGAGCCGGGGTCAAATTTGCCCGATGGGCGTAGCACATTCCACATTTAGGTGAAATCACATACCTTCGGATCTACCCAATTCAATTAAATTCGGTACAAGACATTATCCTGACGGTGCTATGTTACATTGTAAAAATAGGCAGGATCGGACTACAATCAGGCCTACTTCCGATATAGCACAATTTGAGCTCCATATGATTCTTTCACTTTCCAGTACACAAATCAAACACCAAATAATATATTCGGATAAAACTTTACAAAAATTGTAGCATGAAGTATACCATCTCGAGTCTTAAAATTGTGGAAATAGGACCATAACTGTCCAAGACATCACATACCGAATATGTGGACCTCAGTGCGAATGGCTGACTTTTTACCGAAAATATCGGCCTATCTGTGAGATATATTATTGAAATTCCGGTAATATGTTTTTTTGATAATAATATACTCTTGTATTATTATATATATTAAAAATAGTCTGATTTGGATCAATAATTCCCTTGGCAACCATATACCTAATCTAAACATTTTCGAACTTCCAGTTGACTTTGTATCACATATGTATATTGACCGATATGCTAGTTATATTAGTGAAATTGAAGATCATGCTTTTCTAATGATGGTGTGTTTTTGTGCCTAACTATATAAAATCGGGCCAAAACTTGCCTTAGCCCTCATATAACTGATATTCAAGATTTTGAAACATCCGGCTGAGCTTATTCCATAATGCATATGTTTATACCTATATATTTATAAAATTGCTTAAAAATAAGTTCTCAAGTATACCTATACGATATTTTAATAAAACTAAGTTATTAAATTATATTAATGGTTTGTTACTCAATATAAATAAAATTCGTCTAGGTCTAGACCTCAGAAGTTTTTCACATCAACACAATACAAGTATATATTAAATTTAGCCTCTTCGGTTGAGTTTATATCACATATTGTTTTTTAAGGATGATTTAAGTGTAATTTTTGCTGACGGGAAGTAAAAGTTAGTAATAACAAGTAAGGAAGGGCTAAGTTCGGATGTAACCGAAGATTTTATACTCTCGCAAAGTCAAATGGTATACTCGTTTGAGATTTCTTTGTGGATCTTGCCGCCTTGTTCTATGTTGATCGGTATTTTCGGTAGAAAGTCAACTTTAGGCACTATGGTCCACATATTCAGTACCTAGGGCCTTCAACAGTTTTGGTTCTATTCAGACAATTTTTGGTCACAAGGTGGCACACTTTAAACGCATTATTACCGCAAAGTTTTACTCCGATACAATCATTGATGCTTGATTTGCATAGTGGAAAGTGAAAGAATCAAAAAATGTCATCTGCAGATCCCCCTTCCTAATGTGATCTTGTGTACTAAATAACAGTCTTGTATCTTATTGTGGAGCGTAGTTATGGCAAATTATATGTTTTTGATCATTGGCGGTTTGCGGGCATGGCAGTGGTCCGATTACGCCCATCTGCAACACCAACCGTCTTACGGTACCAAGAAATATGTGTACCAAGTTTCATAAATATATCTCAATTTTTATTCAAGTTACAGCTTGCACAGACGGACGGACGGACAGTCACCCGGATTTCAACTCGTTTCTTCATTGTGATCATTTATATATGCAAACTCTATATCTAACTCGATTAGTTTTAGGTGATACAAACAACCGTTAGGTGAACAAAACTATTGTACTCTGTAGTAACACTTCCTATATAACGGTACTGTTAAAAACTACTAAAAGCGCGATAAATCAAGCACTAAACACGCTAGATACATTAAATTTTATCTATGGGATGATAGGAGATGACTCTATAGGAAGCGCGTACAAAATTAGTTAGTTGGCGTGGCACCGCTCACTTGTAGATGAAACCTCATATCTATGGATCTGCTTAACCAATTTCAACGAATTCGGTGCATAACATTCTTCTCATATTTCTATGTAATAGTTGCGAAAATGGGCGAAATCGGATTACAACCACGCCCATATAACACCATTTTAAATTCCATTTGATTCTTTCACTTTCCACTATACAAATCAAGCAACGTCATCTCGGCCTTCTGTAAAGCGTTTATACCACTTCTAAACACTTATTTGAGATAAAGTGGACTCACCACTGTCAACACATCAAGTGTCTTGGAGCACTTCATTCCATTTTTAACGCAAAGTTTAATACATATTCTTTGATCCATTTCTTTCAAAAATCAAAAATCGAAGAGCACTGAAACACTGACTAACCTTTTCTGTTGTCAAAAACAAACTACTAATCACAATTGGCTTCTAATACAAGCACATAATGAACATATGTGTCCCATTATAACAAAAAATATATATCGATAATCGAATGTACACAGCTCGCGAAATATCATTATTCACCTTTTCCTTTCGGATTTCTGTACCGTTCTTATCAGCTGCAATTATATATAAGACGTTATGTAAACTATATATAAACAGATATTAAATTACAAATATTTATGTGTCCTATCGAAAAACAAATACGAATGTATTCTTAAGTATATCATGGATGTATTTCATTACTCTTGCAATATGTCGCTACAAAGTATAATAGTTTTGTTCACCTAATGGTTGGTTGTATCACCTGAAAATAATCGAGTAAGATATAGGGTTACACATATAGAAATTATCAGGATGATGAGATGAGTTGAAATAATACAGACTGTTTGTCTGTCCGTCCGTCCGTCTGTCCGTCTGTGCACACGATAACTTGAGTAAAAATTAAGGTATCGTAATAAAACTTGGTACACGTCTTCCTTGGCAAAAAAATGTGGAAAAGTTCGTAGATGGGATTATTCAATCTTATTATTATAATAATAATTGTTCTACAACTGCAACTTTTCGTGCGCTTTTGCCATTTTATGGTCGTAATAATCTTCCACCTGCGCTCGCTATTCGTCGAATTGTTGAACATTTCGAGCGTACATATTCTTTATATAATGTTCAAGTGCCCATAAGACAAAGAACCGCTCGAAGTAACGAAAATGTTGCTGACGTTCAGGCAAGTGTTGCTAAAGACTGCAATTTCTCCTCCGATGAGGCTCACTTTCATCTGAGTGGAGCGGGAAATAAACAAAACTGTAGATTCTGGTACGAAGAAATCCACCAATGATTCGTGAACAACCATTACATTCACCTAAATTGACAATTTGTTGTGGTTTTAAGTCTGGTGGAATCATCGGTCCGTACTTCTTTAGACATCAAGCTGTTGACACCGTTACGGTCAATGGAGAGCGGTATAGATCAATAATAACCAACTTTTTATTGCGAGAAAGGTTTGAAGATTCGACAATTTCAAGAAATTGTGACATTGAATGGCCCCCAAGAAGTTGATATTTAACTCCATTAGGCTACTTCTTGTGGAGATATTTTAAGTCATTGGTCTTTAGCAATAAAGCATGACGTACGACTTGATTTAGTGGAAAAAGTTTTCGAAAATTGGGCTATTTAAATAATGTTATGTTCAGAACTCAATTTTACCGATTGGGCTTCACATTAAATAAAAAGCATTTAAATTTCTTTAACAAAACAAGCAAAAAGTTTAGCACCTATCCAATTCAAATTATAACCCATAATATGCCATACTTGATGAAGAATTTTCTGGTTTGGATCCAATTAATTTTTTTACCGAAATTCGTATTTCTTTTAATTGAAAGGACTATTGCATGAAGTAAAATAAAGTAGTTTCTTAGTACTTAAGGTTACTTCATGGATTTAGTGTAAAAATTCACTATTAACTTATTTGATAAAAACATCGCATTCTTTTTACTCTCCACGTTCTCAACCTTTGATTCAATAGACATCAGAACAGAAAGAGTAGAATATGTTATTTGAAAGGAGCTGCAATTTTTAATTTGTGGTAATGTCAATTTTGCCACTGCTAAATTACTAAAGCGCGATAAATCAATAACTATAAGCGCCAGAGATATTAAATTTTACACTTGGGATGATACAAGAGTGTTTTATAGGAGCCGGGGTCAAATTTGCCCGATGGGCGTAGCACATTCCACATTTAGGTGAAATCACATACCTTCGGATCTACCCAATTCAATTAAATTCGGTACAAGACATTATCCTGACGGTGCTATGTTACATTGTAAAAATAGGCAGGATCGGACTACAATCAGGCCTACTTCCGATATAGCACAATTTGAGCTCCATATGATTCTTTCACTTTCCAGTACACAAATCAAACACCAAATAATATATTCGGATAAAACTTTACAAAAATTGTAGCATGAAGTATACCATCTCGAGTCTTAAAATTGTGGAAATAGGACCATAACTGTCCAAGACATCACATACCGAATATGTGGACCTCAGTGCGAATGGCTGACTTTTTGCCGAAAATATCGGCCAATCTGTGAGATATATTATTGAAATTCCGGTAATATGTTTTTTTGATAATAATATACTCTTGTATTATTATATATATTAAAAATAGTCTGATTTGGATCAATAATTCCCTTAGCAACCATATACCTAATCTAAACATTTTCGAACTTCCAGTTGACTTTGTATCACATATGTATATTGACCGATATGCTAGTTATATTAGTGAAATTGAAGATCATGCTTTTCTAATGATGGTGTGTTTTTGTGCCTAACTATATAAAATCGGGCCAAAACTTGCCTTAGCCCTCATATAACTGATATTCAAGATTTTGAAACATCCGGCTGAGCTTATTCCATAATGCATATGTTTATACCTATATATTTATAAAATTGCTTAAAAATAAGTTCTCAAGTATACCTATACGATATTTTAATAAAACTAAGTTATTAAAGTATATTAATGGTTTGTTACTCAATATAAATAAAATTCGTCTAGGTCTAGACCTCAGAAGTTTTTCACATCAACACAATACAAGTATATATTAAATTTAGCCTCTTCGGTTGAGTTTATATCACATATTGTTTTTTAAGGATGATTTAAGTGTAATTTTTGCTGACGGGAAGTAAAAGTTAGTAATAACAAGTAAGGAAGGGCTAAGTTCGGATGTAACCGAAGATTTTACACTCTCGCAAAGTCAAATGGTATACTCGTTTGAGATTTCTTTGTGGATCTTGCCGCCTTGTTCTATGTTGACCGGTATTTTCGGTAGAAAGTCAACTGTAGGCACTATGGTCCACATATTCAGTACCTAGGGCCTTCAACAGTTTTGGTTCTATTCAGACAATTTTTGGTCACAAGGTGGCACACTTTAAACGCATTATTACCGCAAAGTTTTACTCCGATACAATCATTGATGCTTGATTTGCATAGTGGAAAGTGAAAGAATCAAAAAATGTCATCTGCAGATGCCCCTTCCTAATGTGATCTTGTGTACTAAATAACAGTCTTGTATCTTATTGTGGAGCGTAGTTATGGCAAATTATATGTTTTTGATCATTGGCGGTTTGCGGGCATGGCAGTGGTCCGATTACGCCCATCTGCAACACCAACCGTCTTACGGTACCAAGAAATATGTGTACCAAGTTTCATAAATATATCTCAATTTTTATTCAAGTTACAGCTTGCACAGACGGACGGACGGACAGTCACCCGGATTTCAACTCGTTTCTTCATTGTGATCATTTATATATGCAAACTCTATATCTAACTCGATTAGTTTTAGGTGATACAAACAACCGTTAGGTGAACAAAACTATTGTACTCTGTAGTAACACTTCCTATATAACGGTACTGTTAAAAACTACTAAAAGCGCGATAAATCAAGCACTAAACACGCTAGATACATTAAATTTTATCTATGGGATGATAGGAGATGACTCTATAGGAAGCGCGTGCAAAATTAGTTAGTTGGCGTGGCACCGCTCACTTGTAGATGAAACCTCATATCTATGGATCTGCTTAACCAATTTCAACGAATTCGGTGCATAACATTCTTCTCATATTTCTATGTAATAGTTGCGAAAATGGGCGAAATCGGATTACAACCACGCCCATATAACACCATTTTAAATTCCATTTGATTCTTTCACTTTCCACTATACAAATCAAGCAACGATGATTGTATCGGGGTAAAACTTCGTTTAAATAATTCATTTAAAGTATGCCACTTTTGGACCAAAAATTGTCTAAATCGAACCTTAACTCTTTAAGCCCCTAGGTACGGAATATGTGAACTCCAAAGCCTATACTTGACTTTTTAGCGAAAATATCGGTCAATGTGTAAGATATACTATGATTGAAATTCATATAATAAAATAAATAAATAAAACTCCCGACAATAGTTCCTTTAATATAGGTACAATTTTGCCAACACCTATCGTAATTTCCCTTGCAACTCCTTACTTGGATAGTCATCGATTTGTTCCATATTATAATTCACTGGAAATCGCGACATGGTGAAAGAGCAACACAAATTTAATTTAAAAATAATGCATATGAATGAATGATAAAAGAGAAAGCAAAGTAATATTAAAAATGATAAATAGATTCAATCACTGTCTGTCAATCGTTTGTATATCCGGTGATAAAGTGTACTGTGTTACCGGAATTGTTGAAGACGTCTTCGCTCTAACGTATGTCGCTTGTTGACTGATTTTTCAAAGAAGCTCGGGGTGCGGTTTTAATTGAGTGAAAAATTCCAAACAAGAAAATTTTAAATTATCCTTCACAAATAAAATCGATGTCACGGGGCTGACTTGTAGGTGAGTTTTTTCGTATATCCACATTCTGTTAATATATCCACAATCTTTGCTCGATTCATCAATTCATTTGTAACCTATATTCTGAGAATAATAATAGTTTTACATGAGCAAACTGTTAAGTCCATGCCTCAATGTATTCGTAGCAATAACCTGATTGACATATTAAAGACAATTAAAAATGAGAAAACGAAAATTGAGACGAAAATGAAATATTTACTTCGAAATTGTTTCGTCTCTACTTAAAATTGCTTCCAGTCATAGTTTTCTTTCTTCAGGTTCTCCATTTCCGCTTTAATTTGCAACGGAAAGTAATTGTGTTGGTTGGATGTTTGCAAATTGTTCATTAAATGTGCAAGTGTTTGTAAATTGCAACTGCTGGAATATCATCGCCTTCAATTTTCTTTATTGTTTCTTCGAAAACCAAATTAAACATTTTCAGTTAATAAAAATATATTTTCACCTGTTCCTAAACAGAAATGAACCAGAACTTCGATAGTGGATTAAAAAATGACGGATGCATTTGGCTTTTTTGAGGGATGAAGGAAGGTCGTTGAAATACGTTTTCGAAGGCTGGAACATTTGAATGATTTTCCCCAAAGTTTCTCTTAAGCCAATGGACCGAGTTTTGCAGTAACCAACCAGTTGATCGTATTCGTCTTCAGAAATTTGACTTTAATGCTTCTGTGCGAATGGTGTGATTGTAAAAATGTGTGTAAGTTAACGGTAGCCTCCACACAGCAGCTTTACGCTAATTATAAACAAAGCTGTATCTTTGCACTTAGCAATAATACAGCTTCTTAATAAGCAAAGAGATCAGTTATCCATCAAGATCACTCAAACTATCATATTTGATTTCTTCCGCGCGTTTGCGGAAAACTATATTTTTTTAACACTTCCTAAACGAAGGAAGTTAATTGGCGCCCAACAACGTGGGGCATGTGTTACATATGTTAAGAGGGAGAAAATAACAAGTATCCATAGCCGAAAGGACAATTACAGTGACGCGTGTCGGAACCGCAAATCTAACAATAAAGTATCCTCTCGGGAGAAAAAAAGAAAAAAGAAAAGAAAAAAAAAACAAACAAGGGCGAATTTTCCAACAACATTAAAATTCCTAAACTCCACAAGTGAATAATTTATTTACAAGAACATTAAAATTACAAAATTCCACAAGTGAATAAATTTTTTACAACTACACTAAAATTACTAAATTCCAAAAGTGAATAAATGTTTTACAAGCACATTAAAATTACTAAATTTCAAAAGTGAATAAATGATTTACAATAACAAAAAAACTAGAACAAACAGAATAACACAAAAAAGAAGAATTAAGGCATTGCACGCTAAGACGAAGCGTTGCCAACGAGGGACACAATTAATTAAAAACAAAACGACCAGGGAAGCTAAACAGCAATCAACACTATTAAAGGAATTAAAACAGCAATCAACCAACCCCTTTAGAAAATAACGAAAAGTAGTAAGTTAATACTTTAATATATTTATGATATATTTAATTTATAACAACAAAATTGTATAAACATTTTGTGCAATAATCCCAGTAATATAAAATATTTTAAGCCTAAGTACTGTGAGCATTGTAAATCTGAAACTTACAAGTACTCAAATTTATAAAACAAAAACATGTTATAAATGAAGGCTCGACCAGCCATATAACAAATATTTTGAAACCGCGATTCACCGCCGCAAGGGGGACCCTCCGGTTTATAACATAAACTCAATTCTGTGATTCTGAACTCCAGACCCTCCAGAACAAAAGAGTTTACTTTCCTAGAAAGGATCAAAAAATTTTTATAAAAGAAAACTAAAAACATATAGTATATATATTAAAAAAGTGTATGTCCAAAACTTTGAAAGTTTTAATAAATAAAATGAAAAAAAACTATATGTCCAAAACCTTGACAAATGACAGACGCCTCAAACAACAAAAAAGGAATAAAATTTTAAAAATCTTAAAAGATTAAAAGAATGAAGAAAATATTTTTTTTTAAATGGGAAATAATTCAAGTACACTAAAATACGAAAGGCTGTGCTATTGTAATAATTGCAAGGGCAATCATAGAACTGAAACTTGCCCATATTTAAAATACACAAAAACTAAAATAATAAAAAATGGCTCTAAATAGTGAGAACGAGAATCTTGTTGATAGACTAATAACTGCAACAAATGCTTCTCTTAGATTGGAGGTAGAGGAGTTGCAAAGGCAACTACAGGATTTAACATAGTCAACTACAGTCGTTGATTATAAAATAGAAGTGAACGATCCACATATCAATTGTGATGAGTCACTTGAGGTGGTCAAGTCACTACCAGAATTTAATGGAAAACAAAATAAAAAATATATTGTGGAACAAGAAAGTTCTACAACGCCAGTCGATGGACTTACCGACAATAAAGAAAATTATCTAAACAATATTACTTTGGAGGAAAAATTCTCTGAAGCACCAGCTGAAGAATATACCGGCATAAATAAAGAAAACATTAAATATTTGAGGAAAAAATAAGAATTAAAATAAATGAAATACATTCTTCAATAAACATGAATTTACCGTTTCGAACGGATATTTGTGCGGAAATAAGAACCTCGGTAAATACTCCAATTTGGAGTAAACAGTATCAGTATCCTTTAGCATCAAATGCTTTTGTGAATAAAGAAATCAATAATCTTTTAAAAAACGAAGTTCTACGACCAAGTAAAAGTTCTTATAATTCTCCAATTTGGGTGGCACAGCAAAATTAAGAATGGTAGTAGATTTCAAGAAACAAGGACATCGAGAAACCTGAATTTTCAGTAAATAATGGAAAATACGAATTTTTAAGAATGCTATTTGGTTTAAAGAATGCACCAAGTATTTTCCAACGAGCTATGGATAATGTATTAAGAGAATTTATTGGAAAATTCTGTCATGTATATATTGATGATATAATTGTTTTTTCACGCAACTTAGTCGATCATTTAAAACATGTGAATCAAGTAATCAAAATACTGAAAAGATCGAATATGAAAATATCAGTAGAAAAGTCAAATTTTTTTGAAAATGAAGTTGAATTTTTGGGATATATAGATGCAAAAGATGTAATCAAAACGGATCCCCATAAAGTTGAAGCGATTTGTAATTTTCCATTACCAAAAACAGTACGACAACTTCGAAGTTTCATTGGAATTATTGGATATTATAAGAAATGTGTCAAGGATACGCAGCAATAGCTAAACCATTAAACAAATATTTATCAGGAGAAAATGGACATGTATCTCAGCATATGTCAAAAAAAATTGAAGTTCTATTAGAACAGGACACAATTTTAGCATTTAAAAAATTAAAACAATTACTAACCAATCAAGTAGAATTAACTCAACCAGACTTTAATAAAAAATTTATATTAGCAACCGACGCCTCAAATAATGCCAAGATGGAAAACCTATTACATTTATCTCTAAAGCATTGAATTCCATAGAAAAGAATTATGCAACGAATGAGAAAGAACTTTGTGCCCTTGTTTGGGCATTAAAAACTTTAAGAAACTACCTTTATGAAGTATCAGATTTAGAAATACATACAGATCACCAACCCTTGACTTTCGCAGTCTCTTCGAGAAATCCTAATGTAAAAATGAAAAGATGGCATACCATTATTGAGGATAATAACTGATGATTCATCAGAAATGGACACACAGCATTCAGCAGAGAGCTTTGATAATACACAAATTCAAGAAACTAAAAAGCCATTGAATTAATTCAAGCAGCAAATACTTCTTAGTAAAGGTCGCTTTACCATTCACGAATCTATTAATAATTTTATTCTATTCTAAAACAACCAAATCTTGTTACTGCAATATATTGTACACCTGAAGACTTATATGAAATAAAGTTTAAATTAAAAGAAACATTTACTAACAAGTTTTTATTTACAAAAAAATTTCCCATGGATATACCAAACAAGGAAGAGCAGGGAACATTTATAGAGCAAACTCATAACAGAGAGCACAGAGGCTTTGACGAAAATATTAAACAAATCTCAATTTTTTACTATTGGCCAGAAATGCATAAACAATTTAAAGAATACATTAGAAATTGTGAAATTTGTAATAAAAAGAAATATGATAGAGCTCCCAAAAAAACAAGAATATAATTTAATCAGCTTTCGGAATCAATACCTATATAGAGTCGCTCACAAATACAATAAAACTATACATTCGGTAACTGATAAGAAACCATTCGAAGTCCTTTATACTAAGGTCTCTCATTATTAGCACAAACTAGGATGCTAGAAAGACAAAATAAAAATAGATTAAACAAAGCATATTTATGTGGAGTATAACATCTATATATGAAAAAATAATAGGGGAGAGAAATAAGCTAAAGCCTAGATACAATAAACAAGTAATAAAATAAGATTTAGGGAATAAGGTTACAATTAATTACAGGAATAGAATAGTACATAAAGATAATATTAAATCTTGAATATATATAATTCAAAATGAAGACGGACGATTGACGATAAGTGATTTAATGGATATTTCTAACTTTAAGATATTACAAAAGAAAGATGTAATTGTTATATAGGTATATTAAGTATCCAAACATTATAAATTATTGCAAATACTATGAAGTAAGAGCAATCACACAAGAAACGGTCACTTAGTCATTGGCAAAGAAATTGCAAAATGCAAGAGAGAATATATTAGCATAAAGAATTGTTAAAAAGAAATAATAAATACCTATGGTAAAATAGGTATAATATAATATAATAATAAAAATACTTGCCTATCAGATATTTTGTCCACAAAACAGATAAACGTAAAAAATTCAAAGAAAAGCATAAAGAAATAGATGTAATTAAAAATGGAGCAATATTAGTCTCTAGAAATAAAACAGTTGATGGCTATGCCATAAATGGAGTTTACCTTGTTACTTTTGAGAATTATACAAATATTAACAATGTTATATATGAAAATGTCGATTGTAATATTTGGAAATATTTAAAGAACAATCATATTAATAATTTTGAAATTATAGAATATATTGAAACAAAAAATAAAGAAATTAAACTTGAAAACATAAATATTTTAGCTGAAAGAATTAAAGTTTTTAAGCATCATTCATTTTTATAGTACATACTTGTAATTTTGTTAATAATGTAAATAACTTAAAGGATTGTAAAATTGAAAAAATCTTATAAAACTTCTAAAATAAATAGAAATTTAGAATCTCAAAAAATATCATATAACGCTGTTTTGGATAAAATAAATAACCTATCGAAAGTTATATTGAATCGGGGACGATTCATCTTAGAGAGGGGCGAGTTAACGGTAGCCTCCACACAATAGCTTTACGCTAATTATAAACAAAACTGTATCTTTGCACTTAGCAATAATACCGCTTCATAATAAGCATCTCTGCTTATTTAAGTAATCAATATTCTTTTTCATTAAGCTAAGACCACAGCTTCTTAATAAGCATCTTTGCTCATTTAAGTAACCAATATTCTTTTTCATTAAGCTAAGACCACCCATAATATGAAAACAATAAAACCAATTATTGAATAAGCGAATATTGTAACTGACACTTATTGTAAGAATTAAGCAAATAAGAAAATTGTATAAATAAGAGTAAATTGAAATAAAGAGATCAGTTATCCATCAGGATCACTCAAACTATCATATTTGATTTCTTCCGCGCGTTTGCGGAAAACTATATTTTTTAACACTTCCTAAACGAAGGAAGTTAATTTGTAGATCTGAACAAATATGCTCTCTATTTCAGCATCAAGTGCATTAAATGCGTTACGAATCGCATCATGCACGAGATGCGCTGCACAACCTACGCCAACTATTTTCGATTTTAATTTCTTTATTTTTGCAAAAAAATTTCCTTTACTTTTCCAAACAAATCGACCGAAATTAATTGGTGTACTTTTTTGTGGGGACAATCCACAGTAAGTGCTAAATTTATGAGTTATATCCGACGTTTCACTTTTTTCTTATGAAAGTGTTCAATTATCTTAACATTCACTCCAGATAATGGAAAAATATAACAATAGAAAACAGCTTGATTGCTTTGCGATTGGAAACGTCGGTTATCGCTTCACTTTTAGTTTTTGAACACAAAAATTTTTTCATTTGGAAACAGGTTCGAAATATTTTGGTTGCGCAGTTTGATTTACAATAAAAAGTTTGAAAACATTTGACTCGGACGATAACTGCTGCTTTTTATATGATTTTTTGAATAACAAAGCTAAAACTGTGATTCTCATCATTGTGTGATACGCCCACTCACATTCCATCGTCGATAGATTCAAATCCGGTTCCTCTCCGATGAAAAAATCTGATATGATTGAAATTTGAGGATAAGCATTTGCTGCCACTTTGTGCTTCTTTGTCTTCAAATATTTCAATATCATTGCCTCTACCAGCAGCAACCGAAAAAGTTGCATTGCATTTGACGCATCGAACGTTGAAATCGTCCTAAGTTACTCTCCAAAAAGGATGTTTTTTCTTCAAACACACAATTTCGTTTCGACATTTCACAAAGTAATATTTATTCGTAAATAGTTATGATTCAAGTTCACAAAATTATCTTATGTTTTATTTTAAATGTTGAATGAAAGTAATGAGCTGTCAGTGAACAACGTTGGAATTTCAGCGAAACCATTAAGAATTGTCCAAAACAACTTAAAATAAAAACAAGTAAGGAAGGGCTAAGTTCGGGTGTAACCGAACATTTTATACTCTCGCAAAGTCAAATAGTATACTCGTTAGAGATTTCTTTGTGGATTAACTGATATTTTCGGTAGAAGGTCAACTATAGGCACTGGGGTCCACATATTTAGTATTTAGGGGCTTAAACAGTTTTGGTTCGATTTAGACAATTTTTATCCACAAGGTGGCATACTTTAATCGCATTATTCACGCAAAGTTTTATCCCGATTCAGTCATTGTTGCCTGATTTGCATAGTGGAAAGTGAAAGAATCAGATGGAATTTAAAATGGTGTTATACGGGAAGCAGGTGTGGTTCTAGTCCGATTTCGCCCATTTTCGCAGTATGACGTAGAAACATGAAAAGAACGTTAGCCACCAAATTTTGTTGAAATTGGTTAAGCAGATCTCAGGATATGGGTTTTCACCTAAAAGTGGGCTGTGCCACGCCCACTGACTAATTTTGAACGCGGTTATAAAGTCATCTCATACCATCCCAGAGATAAAATTTAATATCTCTGGCGTGTTTAGTGCTTGATTTATCGCGCTTTTAGTAGTTTTTAACAGTACCGTTATATGGGGAGTGGGCGGAGTTGCCACCCGATTTCAACTATTTTCACACCGTCAATAGAAGTGCTAAAAACATTTGTTTCTAGTTAATTTTGTTATTATAGCATTACCGGTTTAGGAGATATGCACATTAAACCTATTAGAGGCGGGACCACGCCCACTTTAAAAAAAAAGTTTTAACTGCAGATGCCCCTCCCTAATGTGATCCTGTGTACCAAATAACAGTCTTGTATCTTATTGCGGAGCTTAGTTATGGCAAGTTATCTGTTTTTGATTAATGGCGTTTTGTGGGCGTGGCAGTGGTCCGATTACGCCCATCTGCAATACCAACCGTCTCACGGTACCAAGAAACATGTCTACCAAGTTTCATAAAGATACCTCAATTTTTACTCAAGTTAGAGCTTGCACGGACGGACAGACGGACGGACAGACAGTCTCTCGGATTTCAACTCGTCTCTTCATCCTGATCATTTACATATATATAACCCTATATCTAACTCGATTAGATTTAGGTGATACAAACAACCGTTAGGTGAACAAAACTATTATACTCTGTAGCAACAGGTTGCGAGAGTATAATAATATTTACTTCAACAAGTAAGGAAGTGCTAAGTTTTGGCATAACCGAACATTTTACACTCTTGCAACTTGCCAGTATCAAAGTCGGGAAAATACATTGTCCGACGAAATCGCGAATAGATTACAATCAAATAGATAAAAATTGACCTATATTATAAGTCATAAACTAAATTTGTTTCATTACTATATATTTCTAGTCATCAGCGAAAATTATATTAAAATCATCCTCAAAAAAGACATTTCTGACATAAGGTATGAGGTTCGGACCAAGTTCTAAGCCAATTTCACTCATATTAAGCTTTAAACCACATTTTTAAAAAAGTTTGTCTACTAAATTTCATTGAAATATAAGGTTGTCAAATATCTCCCCTCCGCTTTTTTGTCTTTTGAATTTCGCGGCTATGTACAAAGCGCTACAGAGCTCGTATCTGGCAAAACTATACATAATTTGAAAGGTCTTGCCTTCACCTACAAAACAACGCTATGCATGATTAGTTTGGATATTGCGTTCAACAGTTATAGACGTGTAAACATGGAGTTCACTAACGCCGAAATTCGCGCTATTTTAAAGTTTTCCTTCGTTAAAGGCAAATCCGCTAGAGAAACGTTCCGTGAGATTAATGGTGTTTTGGGGGATGGTACTCTATCACTTCGAACCGCGGAGAAATGGTTTCGACGATTCAGAACCGGTGAAAACGACACCATGGATAAGCCAGCCGGCGGAAGACCTGTGACGACAAATACCGATCAAATCATGGAATACATCGAGTTAGACCGGCATATGGCATCTCGTGACATCGCCCAGGAGATGGGAGTTAGTCACCAAACCATTTTGAACCATCTGCAGAAGGCTGGATACAAAAAAAAGTTTGATGTTTGGGTGCCGCATAATTTGACGCAAAAAAACCTTCTGGACCGAATCAACGCCTGCGATATGCTGCTGAAACGGAACGAACTCGTCCCATTCTTGAAGCGGATGGTGACTGGCGACGAAAAATGGATCACATACGACAATATAAAGCGAAAACGGTCGTGGTGGAAGGCCGGTGAATCGTCCCAAACAGTGGCCAAGCCGGGATTGACGGCCAGAAAGGTTTTGCTGTGTGTTTGGTGGGATTGGAAGGGAATCATCCACTATGAGCTGCTCCCATATGGCCAGACGCTTAATTCTACCATCTACTGCGAACAACTGGACCGCTTGAAGCAGGCGATCGACCAGAAGCGGCCAGAATTGGCCAACAGGAAGGGCCGGGAGCTCGGATGGGAGGTTTTATCGCATCCACCATATAGCCCGGACGTAGCGCCAAGTGATTACCACCTGTTCCTGTCCATGGCGAATGCCCTTGGTGGTGTGAAGTTGAACTCAAAAGAGGCTTGTGAAAAGTGGCTGTCCGAATTCTTCGCAAATAAGTAGGGGGGCTTCTACGAGGAAGGTATTATGAAGTTGCCGTCTAGATGGAAACAGATCATCGAACCAAACGGCGCATATTTTAACTAAATCCGATCACTGTAACACTTTTTATAAAGCATTGAATGAAGAGCAAAAAAGCGGAAGGGAGATATGACAACCTTATATCACACATTTTAACCAACATAAACGGTTTAAAGTCAGATGGGTGCCACGCCCATTATCCAATTTTCACACCATATCCTATAAAACCCTTCTCTACCATCCTGGTTGCAAAACTGAATGCTTGTGGCTCATTTATTTAGTGAGTTGTGGTACTTTTATTAGTTTTCAACATAACCGTTTTATGTGGAGTGGGAGTGGTTATTATCCGATTTTATCTATTTTCACAAAGTTTGAAGAGGTGATAAAATTACTTCTTTTTAGCAAGTTTGGTTGATATATCTTAAGTGGTTTAGCAGACATGTACATTAAACCTTTTAAGGGGCAGAGCCTCGCCCACTTTAAAAAAACGTTAAGCCCACAGGTGTCCCTGGCTAGTGCGATCTTTCGCACTAAATTACAGTTTTGTATCTTAATTTGCGGCTTATTTATGGCACTTTAAAGGTTTTCGTGTAATGGTCCGATTCCGCCCTTCTGTAATACCAACCTACCATTTGGTGAACAAAGTAGTATTATACTCTGTAGCAACATATTGCAAGATTATTAATGTATATTTTAGACCATGGTCTCGATCAATTCCAGCCATATTAAGCACAAAACTACATTATTAGTTAGAAAATTTGTCCACTTAATATCACTAAAATATCCCACTTATTTAAATCACAATATCGCGAACTGATTGCATTATCTCTTTATATAACTCAAGTATACTGGACAACATGTTTCCACTTTATATATACATGTGTATGGTATATGGAAGCTGTGTAATTTGTGGACCGATTTTACCCATTTTCTGCATTAAACTACAGTATATCCAATATTATATTTTCGCTTAGTTTTGCTGAGATATCTTACATAACACTATACTGATATATACAGTATAGTGTTAACCGGAAGTTTGAAATTCTTATATCGGGTAAATGGTGCTACGGGTAGTACCCGCTTTAATCCAAATTCGGAATTACGACATATGATTATCAAAAAACGTGCTCTCTGAGTTTCATTAATATCAATTTTGTCATTACGAAATATCATAAGATGAGTGAGATAACTTATAGACTGACCAACCTATAGGGTATAAGGTTAACTGGATATTTGAAAATCTTTATATCAAGTACATGGGTGTATGTATGATTTTTGATCTAGTTTAGACACACTGTTACTAAAAAAAGGTTCTCTCTGCCCCCTGTGTTTCATTAAGATAACTCACATATGGACCGATTTATGTGGTATAAAATCAATCAGATCCTTAGAAACCCGTATGCTCCTCGCTACTGTGATCCTCTGTCTCAAATTACAGTTTAGTATCTTAATTTGGAGTTCAGTTATATCACTTTATAGGTTTTCGTTTAATGCCATGCGATTACGCTCATCACTTTCCTTAAAATATCTTAATTTTTACTCAACTTATCGCTTACATGGATAGACGGGCGGACAGACAGTCACTCAGAACTCAACTCTACTTGTCATTCAGTTAATTTATAGTTATATGGTATATATATACAACTCCATATCTATTTCGATTAGTTTTAGGAAATACAGACAACCGTTAGGTGAACAAAACTACGTAGTATAATTTGTACAAAGATGTTTAGATATTATAAAGATGTTGCGAAAGAATTCAACATTCATTTTTCGAAGAAACCGATTGGATTACAATCAAATTTGGTATTTTATTAACTTATATTATAAGTTGTAGAGCACTTAATTTCATTACCACATTTTGTTTTGTGTCCGAAACATTTATATTAAAATAAACCCAATTAACTCAAATGAGGCAGATGCATTTGGTATAAACTCAACAAAATTAGCGGAATTTAATATACTCGGTATATGAAGTAAAAGTCGACCAAATAATACCTCATATTAGGGATATTCGATTCATATTCAACACTAAGGTACATTATTTTAAAGAAAACGATTTTATTTCGTTTAAATATCACACACATTTTTGGAATTAAACCGTAGTATATTAAATATTATGCATTAATACACGTTCATTTATTATTTCTAGAAAAACACGCTCTCTGCCTTTCTTTGAGGTACCTCGCAAATTGACCTATATTTTCGGCAAAAAATCAGCATTATTCAATAATGTCCATATATTCGGTATCTTAGGAGTTGAAAAGTTATAGTCTGATTCCGCCTATTTTTGGAGACTTTATTTCGATGACGTCATTTGCTCTCGACTTATGTACGGTAAAGTGAAATAATCATATGGAATTTGAAATTGCGATATCTGAATAGTAGGCATTGGCATCCCGATTTCGTCCATTTTAACAATATAGCATAAGAAATAATGCGAAATAATGTTATGCACAAAATTTGATTGGAATTGCTGGCGTACTTCCTGAGATATAAGATTTTACTCAAAGAAAAGCGGTGCCACCCACTTCGCCATATATCTACTCCAGCTCCTATGAAGGTTTTTCGTACCATCTCGCCTGTAAAATTTAAAGACTCTGACACATTTATTTATTGAGTTATTTCTTAGTGGCTTTCAATATAACCGTTATATGGGGAGTGGGCGTCAATTTCACCCGTTTTCACACTGTCCAAGGAGGTGTCAAAAAGATTATCCCTGAGCAAATTTGGTTTCATCAAGATATCTAAATTTTTGCTCAAGTTATCGCTTGCACGGGTGGACGGACGGTCACTAGGAATTCGTTTCGTCTCATCCTGATTATTTACAATTATATACCATAAGTGTATATCTATCTCAATAGTTTTTAGGTATTAGCAACAACCGTTAAGCGAACAAAACTGTAATACTCTGTAGAAACATGTTGCGAAAATACAAAAATGATTGTGAATACGTCCTGATAACAACAACAGTTGTTGGTATAAAAGGCCGTGATGCACGAATTATAAAGGCATGTGCTTTATTAGATATCTGGTCTGAAGTTCTTCTCATAACTAAAGAAGTCAAATTAAATTATGTCTATGATAGAACCATTGCGAACATACACTCTCAAAAAAGTGACGTATAGACCAACAGATGCACTCAATTTGCCGTTAAATGTTTACAGGAAATTGCAGAAAAAGATAGAGAGTATATTATCTAGAAGGAGCGAAGTTATGTATTTTAAGCTTGTGTTCACAAGAAAATACAAAATCCATCCATGGAGGCTCCCTTCGACAAATGGGACACAGCTCTCTCTCAAGGACCGCACCAAGTACCTTGGGGTAGTCGTGAACAGCAAACTGCTGTGGAAGCACAAAAGAGTGTTAAACGCCCGCAATGCCGGTTATTATATGAATGTAGGCAAATGCTCGAAACAACCTGGATCTTTTTCCCTCTCCCATGCACTGGTACTACACAACTATTATAAGACCAGGCGTAAGGAAATCTACCTGCCAATGGAAAGTGTTTAGATACTCGCTTCGCTGTGCATAACGGGAGCTCTAAGAACCACTTCAACGATGTCTTTTTAACTAGTACTAAACCTGCCACCTATAGGCCTCTTCGCTGAAAATTACGAGGCAAAATCGGCAAGGCGACTACTGGCTGCAAAAGAATTTGTATATAGAATCTCCGGGCATAGCTCGGTGGGCAACGGCGGTTCGACAAGCACCGACTACATGATCGCCCTTTTCAGTTGGGAAAGAAGTTTCAGAGTAAACATAGAAACTGACATTTGGCGTCGAGGTATGTTAGCTACGCGCAATATACTAAATAATTGTACGGTCGGCTCGAAAATGCAGGACGGAGTTGGTGCAAGGATATAATGTCCAGAGTTAGCTTAAAATGCTGCACTGCAGTATATTTTAAGCAGAGGTCTCTGCCATTAGGAAAGCCGCGGAGCTAGCCTCTAACGCATCAGCAGGCAACAGCAACCTCCAATGCCAACGGACATTTGTAAACCCACGAATTGTCTTTACGATGATCTGAAGAAGAGTGTGGCAAGAAAGGTTAAAATTCGATATAATGATCTATCCGGATTCAAAACTTCAAAAGTCATGTACATAGCAGTTCATTAAAAATACGCAAAGTTCCTGCTCACACTTGACAGAAGACACAATAGGAGCATGATTGGAATACGCACCAGACACAGTCTGGTTTTGGAACACGCCGGCTGACAGATCGAGATGACTGCAGGAACTAAAAGGAGCAGGGCACCAGGGAAGAAATGGATCATCTCTTGTGCACTTGTCCCACACTAGTAAGGCAACGCTTCAAACTTTTCAGGCCCCACGGTGTAAGATACTGAAAGAGGTATAGATAGTGAGGTCGCAGAACATAACTAATTCTCGTGCACTACGTAACGGCATTACATTTGGCATCTCTAAGAACCAAAACCAGTCCATGCGTGGCTCCCGAGTATACCAGCCAAGTCTAAAATAACCTAGCGGAGATTATTAATGTGGTACGCCCACTCACATTCTATCGTCGATAGATTCAAATCCGGTTCCTCTCCGATGAAAAAATCTGATATGATTGAAATTTGAGGATAAGCATTTGCTGCCACATTGTGCTTCTTTGTCTTCAAATATTTCAATATCATTGCTTCTACCAGCAGCAACCGAAAAGGTTGCATTGCATTTGACGCATCGAACGTTGGAATCGTCCTAAGTTACTCTCCAAAAAGGATGTTTTTTCTTCAAACACACACTTTCGTTTCGACATTTCACAAAGTAATATTTATTCGTAAATAGTTATGATTCAAATTCACAAAATTATCTTATATTTCACTTTAAATGTTTAATGAAAGTAATGAGCTGTCAGTGAACAACGCTGACGTTCGCCGGTGGACCATCTACATTGTTGTATTTTTGTTCCGTTTACTGAGACATTTTGTTTTTAATTTCCAAGCTCGGGACGGTCGGGAAGCTTAACTCGGAATCCGGGACTGTCCTAAACTGGCAAAACGCTAAGAAACCGTTGAGAACAATTATGGTGAAGGTATGTGTACATATGGTAATGACGTTATGAACAGTAGATCAGAATTAAGACGAATATGTATAACATAAATATGTTTGCGTTATATACATGAATTAGGATAACTAATTAATACATGGTAAAATGGAGCTCTGGGCAACCAGAGCTGAGAATGATTCCAACCTCAGTATAGCTTAAGTTAACAAATGGTGACCCCGATTATTTAAAAAACGCGAGTGAAAAAAAGTGAAAGTTTACGTTTCAGAGACATCCAGTTAAATTGGTATAAAAGGTAAGAACATTTTTAAATAATTATATTAATATAACTTTCGTTTTTAAAAAAAATGATTAATCAAATAAATCTGGCAGTAAACCTCCAAAAACTTCATTTTAAAGCTACGAGTAGTGATCTAAATGAAGAAATGCTTAATTTAGAGAAACTTCGGGATTGTTTGGACTAAAATTGGTTGGAATTTCAGCGAAACCATTAAGAATTGTCCAAAACTACTTACAATAAAAATAATATTTACTTTAACAAGTAAGGAAGTGCTAAGTTTTGGCATAACCGAACATTTTACACTCTTGCAACTTGCCAGTATCAAAGTCGGGAAAATACATTGTTCGACGAAATCGTGAATAGATTACAATCAAATAGAAAAAAATTGACCCATAGTATAGGTCATAAACTAAATTTGTTTCATTACTATATATTTCTAGTCGTCAGCGAAAATTATATTAAAATCATCCTCAAAAAAGACATATCTGACATAAGGTATGAGGTTCGGACCAAGTTCTAAGCCAATTTCGCTCATATTAAGCTTTAAACCACATAATTTTTAAAAAGTTTGTCTACTAAATTTAATTGAAATAACACACATTTTGATCAACATAAACGGTTTAAAGTCAGATGGGTGCCACGCCCATTATCCAATTTTCACACCATATCCTATAAAACCCTTCTCTACCATCCTGGTTGCAAAACTGAATGCTTGTGGCTCATTTATTTAGTGAGTTATGGTACTTTTATTAGTTTTCAACATAACCGTTTTATGTGGAGTGGGAGTGGTTATTATCCGATTTTATCTATTTTCACAAAGTTTGAAGAGGTGATAAAATTACTTCTTTTTAGCAAGTTTGGTTGATATATCTTAAGTGGTTTAGCAGACATGTACATTAAACCTTTTAAGGGGCAGAGCCACGCCCACTGTAAAAAAACGTTAAGCCCACAGGTGTCCCTGGCTACTGCGATCTTCCGCACTAAATTAAAGTTTTGTATCTTAATTTGTGGCTTATTTATGGCACTTTAAAAGTTTTCGTTTAATGGTCCGATTCCGCCCTTTTGTAATACCATCCTACCATTTGGTGAACAAAGTAGTATTATACTCTGTAGCAACATATTGCAAGATTATTAATGTATATTTTAGAGCAAGGTCTCGACCAATTTCAGTCATATTAAGCACAAAACTACATTATTAGTTAGAAAAATTATCCACTTAATATCACTAAAATATCCCACATATTGAAATCACAATATCGCGAACTGATTGCATTATCTCTTTACATAACTCAAGTATACTGGAGAACATGTTTCCACTTTATATATACATGTGTATGGTATATGGAAGCTGTGTAATTTGTGGACCGATTTTACCCATTTTCTGCATTAAACTATAGTATATTCAATATCATATTTTCCCTTAATTTTGCTGAGATATCTTACATAACACTACACTGATATATACAGTATAGTGTTAACCGGAAGTTTGAAATTCTTATATCGGGTAAATGGTGCTACGGGTAGTGCTCGCTTTTATCCAAATTCGAAATTACGACATATGATTATCAAAAAACGTGCTCTCTGAGTTTCATTAATATCAATTTTGGCATTACGAAATATCATAAGATGATGATAGTTTAGACACACTGTTACTAAAAAAAGGTTCTCTCTGCCCCCTGTGTTTCATTAAGATAACTCACATATGGACCGATTTATGTGGTATAAAATCAATCAGATCCTTAGAAACCCGTATGCTCCTCGCTACTGTGATCCTCTGTCTCAAATTACAGTTTAGTATCTTAATTTGGAGTTCAGTTATATCACTTTATAGGTTTTCGTTTAATGCCATGCGATTACGCTCATCACTTTCCTTAAAATATCTTAATTTTTACTCAACTTATCGCTTACATGGATAGACGGGCGGACAGACAGTCACTCAGAACTCAACTCTACTTGTCATTCAGTTAATTTATAGTTATATGGTATATATATACAACTCCATATCTATTTCGATTAGTTTTAGGAAATACAGACAACCGTTAGGTGAACAAAACTACGTAGTATAATTTGTACAAAGATGTTTAGATATTATAAAGATGTTGCGAAAGAATTCAACATTCATTTTTCGAAGAAACCGATTGGATTACAATCAAATTTGGTATTTTATTAACTTATATTATAAGTTGTAGAGCACTTAATTTCATTACTACATTTTGTTTTGTGTCCGAAATATTTACATTAAAATAAACCCAATTAACTCAAATGAGGCAGATGCATTTGGTATAAACTCAACAAAATTAGCGGAATTTAATATACTGGGTATATGAAGTAAAAGTCGACCAAATAATACCTCATATTAGGGTTATTCGATTCATATTCAACACTAAGGTATATTGTTTTAAAGAAACCCATTTTATTTCATTGAAATATCACACACATTTTTGGAATTAAACTGTAGTAAATTAAATATTATGCATTAATACACTTGCTACCTATAGGCCTCTTCGCTGAAAATTACGAGGCAAAATCGGCAAGGCGACTACTGGCTGCAAAAGAATTTGTATATAGAATCTCCGGGCATAGCGCGGTGGGCAACGGCGGTTCGACAAGCACCGACTACATGATCGCTTTTTTCAGTTGGGTAAGAAGTTTCAGAGTAAACATAGAAACTGACATTTGGCGTAGAGGTATGTTAGCTATGCGCAATACACTAAATATTTGTACGGTCGGCTCGAAAATGCAGGGCGGAGTTGGTGCAGGGATATAATGTCCAGAGTTGGCTTAAAATGCTGCACTGCAGTATATTTTAAGCAGAGGTATCTGCCATTAGGAAAGCCGCCATTAAAAATACACAAAGTTCCTGCTCACTCTTGACAGAAGAGACTATAGGAGCATGATTGGAATACTCACTAGACTCCGTCTGGTTTTGGAACACGTCGGCTGACAGATGATTCAAGTTCACAAAATTATGTTATGTTTTATTTCAAATGTGGAATGAAAGTAATGAGCTGTCAGTGAACAACGCTGACGTTTGTTTACTAGGCTTTGCATATATTATAATGCCCCGTTTATTTCTGTTGGTTGTTTCCGTGCTATCTATCCTCAGCTCGTTAATTGGAGTAAATCCTGGTATATCAAAACTTTCGCAAGGATAATTCCAAATTTCTACAAAACATAAGATATCTGAAGATAGCATCAAACAGTCGCTTTTTATATCATTAATGTGAGCGTATAGACTCTGAACATTTTGGAATAAAATTTGATGTCCTGATGTTCGAGAAATCATAAAATTGAAACTTGTTGTCAAAGCTTTATTTGTGTTCAATTTCTTCAGTTCCCTAAATACGGGATCCGATTCAGAAAATTTGTTAGGAGGAATAAAATTTCCTATGATGAATAGACCTTCTGCAGAAGTAGCTCGACTACAAGCGACATATATTGAAGCTCTAGGCATTCTGGGTCGAGTATGAGCTACAACATTATTATATGTGGCACCCTGACTTTTATGAATAGTTATTCCCTCAGCCGGAACAACTGTAAACTGATTTCTTTCAATTGAAATTTGTTTATTTCTTTTATATTGAAAAGAACTTTTTCAATTGGTGTCCAAGAACTTTCTAGAGGATGAGGCTTTTTTGATCGTGCTATCAAACCAACAGAAGGTTCCAAAAATTTAATCCACAGAATTGTTGGAAAAGAGCAATGGAAATCAATTTGAATAAGTTGTCCAGCTGCCCCATTAACCAAGCCATCACACGTGTTTATGTTCACTGTAATCATATATTTGGCGGAGGCTTTTTCAGAAGTTTTGAAAAGTTTAACTCTTTCAAAAATATTATCATTTTCATTTATACCAATTCCTTTAACTGAGTCTTTTGCAGTTGAAAGGATGGCTTCTGTTGGGATTCGACTGAGCTTTAGGGCATTAAAATTATTTGTCTCTTCATTGGACCAAAATAAATGTATGGCATCATCGGGAACTTATTCGAAATTAACTTGTTTTTTGAAAATTTGTTTTAATCTCGAATCAACAGACCTAAACATACGAGCACCTACCATCGATATTTCATCAATTATGATTAATTTTAAATCGATAAGTCTGGAATACAATTAATTAACTGTGTCATTGCTAAGTAGCCTCAACTCTCTATTCAACTGATTAATAGGTAAAGAGAATATTGAATGAAGGGTCATTCCACCTATTCCGAATACTGCTTTACCCGTAGGTGCGCAAAGAAGAACTTTTAAGGAACTTGGATTGGATCCAGGTGTAGAATTGTAACGATGGTTAAGAGCAATAAACTCATAAAATGGGAGATTTGTTTTTAGGTGGTGCATCAAATGTGTGAAATAGGTTCTTTGCTTAGTATTTAGACTTTGAACTAAAGAAAATAATTCCTCAACTGGAATTAAAGTCTAATATTGCAATCAGATTCAGTGCCATTATCTGTTGAATCTTCGCCATGCAAGTCCAGCAAATTTATATTTGGGTTTATTTCTGGAAGTGCCAACACTCTGAACTCATTTTCCACGATAGGTAGTTCATTTTGAGCACCTTCGTCCAAGTCTATTTCATTATAAGGACTTTCTGGAGCATTTTCAAGTTCCCTTTGCTCAAAAACATCATATTTTCTTTGATTTTCCTCAATTACAATTATAATACGATGTGTTATGCAAGTCTGCTCATTATCGTTTTCAATGAGATCTTGCTGTTCATTCCGCCAAGGATAGTAAAGCATTACCATTTCGCGGAAATACTCAACTCTGGCCAAATCTGGGTTAAACCTTCTATACCGAATAATACAAGGTTTGGTACGTTTTTTCACAAAACCGCTACTGTCTTTAAGAGGCATGACAACCCCGCTTTCTGGTAAATTATCGTCTTCCCTCTCTTCTTCTTCATGATCACTATCTTGTGCTCTTCTACTAGATTTAAAATATTTATACCTAGATGCAAAATCAGCTAAACAAAGAGTTTCTAACTGATCGGATCTTTGAACATAACGGTCTAAAATACCGGCTACGAATATTTCAGTCGAACCTGAAGGAAGGTTCTGAAGTTCCGCTCTAGGTTTTACCATTCGAACACGTTCCTCAGGTCGAGAGGTATTTATAAATATTTCTGCATTACTTGCTTCCGAAAGATGGAGCCCAATGCAGCAATATACTGCTTCTTGTGCAGATATTTCTGTGCTTGATACAAATTTGTGACCTATATGTTTAAGTTTTTGTTAAATAATATAATTTTCATTATTTACCTCTGATAAAGCTTCATTTAAGAGCCCAGAAATTCCCCTGTTAGACTTGTTAATATAATTAATTATATATGAACAGCAAGCATATGCATCCAGTATATATTGGATATCCATATTTGCTCTATGGAGTTCCAAAATCAGAGGATTATAAGCGTTTATAAAACGATCCTGTAATTTTCTTTTTAGAAAAATTTTGGGTTTTGTTAAACTTGACCTAAGGGCTAACAAATAGTCATCAAAAGACATATTTATTCTACTATCAGACAGAAAGTGTTCAAAATCGTTTAAATTAGAAATGTCTTCTGTAGTCATATTTGAATTTAAAACGTTTTGAATTTTGAAAAAGTTTTCCTTGTGTCTTTCTGAGTTTTGAGTTGTTTCTGTAAGAGGTAACAGTCTTTGCGTTGAAGGCATTGGTGGATATGGTATACCAAAACGACAAAACTGTTGTCCTCTTATTTCCCTAGTACAAGACCGACTGTGGTTATGCTTTTGATAACCCAAATAATTTTCTAAGTGTCTGATCGAATCATCCGTAGAAATATAATTGTCAATAAAACTAATGACATCAGGGAATGTCTGAGGATCTTGAATTTTGATCCTGGGAGCATTATTAAGCCAATACATGCCATGTACATGCGGGGAACCTCTCTGTTGAAACTCCACTCTCCAGTAGAAATTTGTAACAAAATGTTCTCCAAAAATGCCAGCGTTATCTTTAAAAAGCTTAAGAATTTGTCGATAGCGGTAGTCACAATATCTAGCACAAGTAACCGCGTCTGACCGAATTAAGCGATATCTATCTTGGGTTGTTAAACTGTTGGGTTCTTCTTCCGAAATATCTTTAGAATTAACAGTTTTAGAGAGGATGACCAAAAGCTCAACCCACTGAGATTCTGCAGCCGATAAAGTGATAAAGAAGCCCAAATTGGCGAATCATAGCGATTGCCTTTTTCTTCTCAGCTTCCCAGTGCGCAGGTGAGGATCTAACGCCTTTCAAAACCAACCTTGTAACCATCATCGTGTTGAATCAAGTTTTGAACAAAGTTTTCGTTTAATAGATTTTGGGCCGTAACTCGGTTGCGACCTGAAAACTTTCTAAGGGAAATGGATGTACTATTCTTAATTTGTAGCAGTTATAATTTTTTGTAATCATAGATCAACTTTGGAATGGTACACGCTCTTCTGTCAAAACGGCGAATTTCAGAACCTATTATCTTGCTATACGTTTCAGAGCATGTACGCTTCTGCCAAAAGTATATTGTTCCAAATGACAACTCTTCTGAATTATTATCTTGAATTATGTCAATTGGTCTTTGTCCTTCACCTGGCGCTATAACTAAACGATTATAATCTAAGTTTCCTACAGGAATATTGTCCAAAAGAGTTTCTTGACCGCCTGGATTTAGCTCTGAAGGTAAAAGACCCGTGGGAATATTATTACCTGAGGGATTATCATGAGAAGTTTGTGCCGCGTGAAAAGATTGAACCAATCGGGAATCCTCTGCAGATGCAACAAACGAAACTATTTCTTGGTTATTAAATTCTGAAATCCAGTTTTCATTAATATGTATATTGTGCTCACGATACAGAGGGGTATTAACTAAGAACTGCAAAGCTTCCATAATCTTTGCGGGGCGTATGGTATCGATCATGTAATCGTGATTGTATTCCAAACGCCTTCTTAAGTGTATAACATGAGCCTCATCAAAGGACCTTGGTAGAGATGTCAAAATATTGTTAACAGAAATTGGTATATTAACAACAGCACCTTTGAGCAAACTCTGACCTTGATATCCTAACGGACGGATTGTCATAAAAGGTAATCTAGGCATTATGAGACGTTCTTCTATTGGGGTTAAACCTTTCAAACAATCCGGTACTTCAGGAAAGTCTAGACCGTTAGCTAAACATATTTTTGGAACGTTCTTTTTGACAATCGCATTTTTGCAAGTAGCACAAAAATTGTAATTTCCATCTTCTGAAGGAAATTTTTGCATTAAAAAGAAGGCGGATGCAGCATTCGGGTGACCTTGCGCAATAGTTTCGAAATTTAATTTGCGAACTTGGTGTGAAAACCATAAGCCGCCGCAGCAAATACATATTTCAGTAAAGCCCTTATTTATATTTTGGAAATAAATCTTTTTGAAATCTGTTAAATTGCCACTATTATCAGTTTCTATAACATTATTTTCTCTCGTTAATCGGATTCGTTTGGACTGCCTTTGGTTTTCAATTTGTCTATTGAGTGGGATATCTCTACGAAGGCGATCTTGACCTTGTCTAAGACGTCTCTGATTCAAAATTTCTTCCCTCATACCCCTCCTACCAAGCTGTCGACGTTGTGTTTCTCTATCACGCTCCTCTCTGCTTATTTCAGGATTTCTTCTTGCATGTTCCCTTTGCATTTGATCACGAATGCACTCTAAATTCCTATACTCAGGATTTCTTGCGCGAAGTTCTCTATGATCCCTAGTGTTCCTACTTTGTTCATCATAACGTACTTAAGGATTTTCTCGACGAGATCTATGACCTCGAGTATTTCTTATTTGCTCTTCAGAGCGAATTTGGGGATCTTGCCGCCTTGTTCTATGGTGAACAGTATTTAAATTTTGTTCAAAACACCATAACTCGAGATTTTCCCGCCTGGTTCTATGTTGATTTGTATTGATTATTTGTTCGGATAGACGTACATCGGAATCTAATCTACGATTAGCGAGACTTGCAGTATTTTGTGACTGCTCACTATCTCTATATAAAGAGTTTCCACGAAGAACTCTCATACGTCTTCTATTCTGAAGACGACTTAGTAATATATTTTTTCTATTTAATGTAGGCATAATTAATTAATAATAAATGGATTTATATATAAAATACTTATAGATATAACTTATATAATTCAGTCCGTCCGGGTGTTAAAAGTTGGATCCTAGGTGCTGCTCTCTTTCACTGTAATTCCTTGTAAGTCCTTGCTATGTTATTGCTCGTCACTATACACCAGGCTTTTTCAACCAGTGTGCCGCGTAATTTTTCAAGTGTGCCGCGACGATGCTTAATTGCAGTCATAAAAAAATATTTCGAAAAACATAAGACGCGTAGAGCTTGAGTAACAGAGCGAAGGATACGGAAGGGTGCGGGCCGGTGAAGCGGCGGCCGCCGGTCGGCCGCTGCTTGACCTTGTTTTGTTTCATTCATTCGTCCACTTGTCGTGCTTTCGCGCAGTCTTGTACTCGTGTCACTTGTTCTTTGTTGGTCTCGCTGCGCTATATCAAACTCGCTGTGTTTAGTGTGTGTATATTTGGGTTCTAACGATACCTTCAACATGGATAAATTCGTAACGCATACGTCAACTGATGATCAACCGTCATCGAGTCAACCCGTCGTTAAAAAACAAAAAGTTATGAATACCAAACGGCAATACGATGAAGACTATTTAAAGTTGGAGTTTACTTGGACAGGAGACAAAGACGAACCAAACCCTTCTTGTCTTGTTTGCGTCCAAAAATTATCCAATGAAGCAATGGTCCCTAGCAAATTAAAGAGACACCTCTCTACAAAACATTCTCATCTCTTGGACAAGGACTTACAGTATTTTCAACGTTTGCTGAAATCTCAAGCCCAGCAATGTACAAGTCTTACCAAGACAATGACTATATCAGACAAGTGTCAAGAGGCAAGCTATCACGTGGCGGAGCTTATATCAAAAAAAATTAAACCACATACTATAGCAGAAAATTTAGTTTTGCCAGCTTGTCGTCAGATTGTGAAGACTTTATTTGGGGTTGAAGCTGAAAAGGAGGTGTTGAATATTCCTCTGTCAGATAACACCATCAGCAGGCGCATAGAACACATGTCAGAAGATATTGAAGCACAAGTAATAGAAAAACTACGAATTGATCGTACATTCGCCTTACAAGTTGATGAATCAACTGACATAAGTGTAAAGGCCCAGCTGCTGGCATTTATACGTACGGTCGTTGAAGATGACTTTATTGAAAACTTTTTTTGTTGCAAAGAACTGCCCGAAACAACAAGAGGCGAAGACATATTTAATGTTTTGGATGCATATTTGAAATCCTCTGATTTATCATGGACCGATTGTATTGGAATATGTACCGACGGAGCACCTTCAATGACTGGTTCTGTAAAAGCGTTTGTTACTTTGGTGCAAGAAAGAAATCCAAATATTGTACTGACCCACTGCTTTATTCATAGGGAAGCATTGGTATCAAAAACTCTACCGAATGATTTCAAAACTGTTTTGGAAGATGTAGTAAGGGTTATAAATTTTATTAAGAGTCGGCCGTTGAAATCTGGATTATTTAAACAAATTTGCCAAGACATGGATGCAGCCCACTACACGTTGCTTCTTCACACCGAGGTAAGATGGCTCTCAAGAGGACGTATTTTGTCCCGCGTGTATGAACTTGACGAAGAGTTATTAATATTCCTCACATTGGAGTCATCAGAATTTGTTAATTTATTCAGCGACGATACATGGTTCACAAAATTGGCGTACTTGGCAGATTTATTCGAACATCTTAACAAATTAAATGCAGGTATGCAGGGACGAAATGAGAATATTCTGACGTCATCTGATAAAATAAAAGGTTTCGCAGAAAAATTAACGCTATGGAAAAATCATATTTGTCAGGGCACTCTGTCCATGTTCCCGCACACAGCGTCAAGAAATGTGGATTCTAGAATGAGATCATTGATAAGGGATTCATTAGAATTGTTAGAAAAAAATATAAACAAATACTTTCCCAACATAGAGGTTGAAAATTTTGATTGGGTGAGAGACCCGTTCAATGTTTCACTCAGTAGCTTGGTTGGTTTTGAATTGGAAGAAAAAGAACAGTTTTGTGAGTTAAAAAATGACCGCACTTTGCTATTAAAATTACAGGAGTTGAATGTAAATAAGTTCTGGTTACACGTTTCAGCAGAATATCCAGAATTAAGTAAAAAAAGCTCTCATTGCCCTTTTGCCGTTTTCGACATCTTACCTATGCGAACAAGGGTTTTCAGCATTGACAAATATAAAAAGTAAAAATCGCGAACGTCTGCTATCTGTTGAAGAAAAGCTTCGAGTATGTTTGTCGACAATTCGCCCTAGAATAAAAAGCCTTTGCTCCACACGCCAGGCTCAAATATCGCATTAATTGATTATATCATGTTATTTAAAACTTATTAATGTAATTAATAATAATATTATTAAAACTTTATTTTCTCGAAAACATTTTATTTATTTATCTCAGTACATTACCTTGACAGGCTTAACCTTATTTGGTAGCATAACATGAATCAAGGCTAGAGGCCTTATACCTACGCCTACCGAATATTTTATTGGTGTGCCGTGAAAGTTTAGTGAAACTAAAAGTGTGCCGGTGACAAAAAAAGGTTGAAAAAGTCTGCTATACACTGTACTGTGTAATACACTAAAATTAGTTTGAATAAAGCACTTTGCTTGTAAAGACATCTAGTGAAACTGAAACTACAAACACAGTGTACTGATATTTATTATACTCTTGCAACATGTTGGTACAGCTTACGTACTTTTGTATACCTATATATTACTTAGCTATTCACTAACATAATAATACATAATATTTAGTTATATTTATATTTTAGAAATTAGTAGTTAATTTCTTTGTATTGAAATTAAGTTCTCGGAAAACCCCTCCGTAAGTTACTTATGCTAAACGCCTTCTAAAACAGGGGGATCTATGGTACCTATTTTGAAGGGTCTACCCATGAAGGCTAAATTATCAATAACTTACATACAATTAAGTATGGTATACACATATGTAGAGCAGGTACGTAGATTTTCTTCTTTCTGTCTTAATATCTAAACCTTTCATAAGCTGACAACGGCGGTAGGTAAAAATGTAATTTTCTTGAATTTACAGTTCACCTCATGACCTTCATATAATAAAATGTGTCGCAAAACTGAAATAATAGACAGTGGCATGTAAACTGATGGGGTCGCAGTTTATCTATAACCACATAAAAAGGGTCTTTAGCCCTTTTGATACCACATTACTAATATTTATTTCATGCAATTTTTTCTAGAAAGATAAGAAACTTTTTTAGCATTGTTGTCTGGTATATTTTATAATAAGTTCAACATGATGGCTGAGAAAATATACCTAACCACTGATTATCACCAAATATTAGAAGAAATATATGTATATAGAAATCTATATCTATCACTTTAGGTGATGCAAACAACTCTTTGGTGAACAAAACTATACTCTGTTGCAACATGTTGCGAAAGTATAAAAATGTTGCGAAAGAATTCAACATTCATTACTTGATTATTATTTGGTATCTTATTAACTTATGTTATTGATCATAGATTTATTTTGTGTCAATACTATTTTTTTCTCCGAAATGTTAACTTTTATAAAAAGAAGCTATTTAACTCAAACATGGTATATGTGATATAAACTGAACCAAAGGGGTTAGATTTAATATGTGGGGTATATGAGGTTGTTGTTGTAACAGAGAAGCGGATATCAGTATATTAGGGTTATAAGGTTTAAACAAAGTCTAGACCAATTTCATTCATATGCAGCGATATACATTATTTTTAAGAAAAACTGTCCATTTAATTTCATTAAATTATTAAATTGACGAAAAATTATACCATAAGTAGTACATGTGAGCTGGGAAAATCCAGACCAGAAAAGAAAGACCAGAAAGTGCCTCCAAACCGTATATTAAAAAATGTTGAATTAAACATCCATTATTAAATGATATCGTGATTAAATTACAATCAAATTTGGTATCTTCTTGACTTATAATAAAGGCCATAAATTTAGTCTCAGTTTTATTACTTGAAGTGAGATATACATAAGTATGATTGTGATATTAACTCCACCAAAGTGGCTAAATTTTATATTATAAGCTTGGGTGGCAAACGTCAACCAGAGAATCGGAATTCATTATATGAAGGTGTGAGGTTTAGACTTAGTATATACTAATTTCATTCTAATTCAGCGTCAAACCACATAATTTTTAAGAAATCTTTTCCACTTAATTTCGTTAAAATATCACGTTGATCAACGGGAACGGTGTAAAGTCAGGTGGAAAGACGGAAATCATATATATATTTGGGATAGACAAATATATTAATTTTGACATTGCTCAGCTATACTCGAGAACATGTTTTGAAGCAATTTTATATATAAAAAAAAAAATAAAAATTCTGATATTAGTTACATGTTATGAGTAAACCACGCTCTCTCATTTTCATTGAGATAACTCACATATGCGGTATAAAATCACGCGGAAGCTCAAAAATATTTATATTAGATATATGAGAGCTACAAGAACTATTGATTCAACCCATTTTTAAACAAAGACATACTATTATCGATAGTTTCATTTATTTATTCTATTATAAGAATTTCAATTATATATCTTACACAATGGCCGATATTTACGGTAAAAAGTCAACTATAGGTACTGGGGTCCACATATTCAGTACCTAGGGGCCTGAACAGTTTTGGTTCGATTTAGAGAATTTTTGGTCACAAGGTGGCATACTTTAAACGTTTTATTCACGCAAAGTTTTACGGCGATATAATCTTTGTGGTTGTTATCAGATTTCACCCGTTTTCGCACCATAATATAGGAATATAAAAAAAATGTTCTGTACCAAATTTGGTTGAAATCGGTTAAAAAGATCCCAAGATATGGGTTTTCACCTAACAGTGGGCGGTGACACGCCCACTGTCTAATTTTTACCGCGGTTTCTATAAAGTCATCTCATATCATCCCTGAGATAAAATTAAATGTCTCTGGCGTGTTTAGTGCTTGATTTATCGCGCTTTTAGTAGTTTTTAACAGTACCGTTACATGGGCGGGGTTGTCACCCGATTTCACACATTTTCACACCGTAGGTAGAGGTGCTAAAAAAGTTTGCTTCCAGTGAATTTTGTTAATATAGCTTTAGCAGTTTAGGAGATATGCACATTAAACCTATTAAGGGAGGGACCACGGCCACTTAAAAAAAAAATTTAACTCCTGATACCCCTCCCTAATGTGATCTCGTGTACTAAATAACAGTCTTGTATCTTATTGCTTAGCTTAGTTATGACAATTTATTTGTTTTTGATTAATGGCGTTTGGTGGGCGTGGCAGGGGTCCGATTACGCCCATCTGCAATACCAACCGTTTTACTGTACCAAGAAACATGTATACCAAGTTTCATAAAGATATATAAATTTTTACTCAAGTTACAGCTTGCACGGACGGACAGACAGTCACTCGGATTTCAACTCGTCTCTTCATCCTGATCATTTATATATTCATAACCCTATATCTAACTCGATTAGTTTTAGGTGATACAAACAACCGTTAGGTGAACAAAACTACTATACATGTTGCGAGAGTATAAAAAGATATATCTGACATAAGGTATGAGGTTCGGACCGAGTTCTAAACCAATTTCACTCATATTAAGCTTTAAACCACATAATTTTTAAGAAGTTTTTCTACTATATTTCATTGAAATATCACACATTTTGACCAACATAAACGATTTAAAGTCAGATGGGTGCCACGCCCATTATCCAATTTTCACACCATATCCTATAAAACCCTTCTCTACCATCCTGGTTGCAAAAGTGAATGCTTGTGGCTCATTTATTTAGTGAGTTATGGTACTTTTATTAGTTTTCAACATAACCGTTTTATGTGGAGTGGGAGTGGTTATTATCCGATTTGATCTATTTTCACAAAGTTTATATATCTTAAGTGGTTTAGCAGACATGTACATTAAAACTTTTAAGGGGGAGAGCCACGCCCACTTTAAAAAAACGTTAAGCCCAAAGGTGTCCCTGGCTACTGCGATCTTCCGCACTAAATTACAGTTTTGTATCTTAATTTGCGGCTTATTTATGGCACTTTAAAAGTTTTCGTTTAATGGTCCGATTCCGCCCTTCTGTAATACCAACCTACCATTTGGTGAACAAAGTAGTATTATACTCTGTAGCAACATATTGCAAGATTATTAATGCATATTTTAGACCAAGGTCTCGATCAATTCCAGTCATATTAAGCACAAAACTACATTATTAGTTAGAAAAATTGTCCACTTAATATCACCAAAATATCCCACATATTGAAATCACAATATCGCGAACTGATTGCATTATCTCTTTACATAACTCAAGTATACTGGAGAACATGTTTCCACTTTATATATACATGTGTATGGTATATGGAAGCTGTGTAATTTGTGGACCGATTTTACCCATTTTCTGCATTAAACTATAGTATATCCAGTATTATATTTTCCCTTAGTTTTGCTGAGATATCTTACATATTGACTGATATATACAATATAGTGTCAATCGGAAGTTTGAAATTCTTATATTGGGTAAATGGTGCTACGACTAGTACTCGCTTTTATCCAAATTCGGAATAACGATATATGATTATCAAAAAAAATGCTCTCTGAGTTTCATTAATATCAATTTTGGCATTACGAAATATCATAAGATTAGTGAGATAACTTATAGACTGACCAACCTATATGGTATAAGGTTAACTAGATATTTGAAAATCTTTATATCAAGTACATACACCCAATTTGATCTAGTTTAGGCACACTGTTACTAAAAAAAGGTTCTCTCTGCCCCCTGTGTTTCATTAAGATAACTCACATATTGACCGATTTATGTGGTATAAAATCAATCAGATCCTTAGAAACCCGTATGCTCCTCGCTACTGTGATCCTCTGTCTCAAATTACAGTTTAGTATCTTAATTTGGAGTTCAGTTATATCACTTTATAGGTTTTCGTTTAATGCCATGCGATTACGCTCATCACTTTCCTTAAAATATCTTAATTTTTACTCAACTTATCGCTTACATGGATAGACGGGCGGACAGACAGTCACTCAGAACTCAACTCCACTTGTCATTCTGTTAATTTATAGTTATATGGTATATATATATAACTCCATATCTGTTTCGATTAGTTTTAGGAGATACAAACAACCGTTAGGTGAACAAAACTATGTAGTATAATTTGTACCAACATGTTTAGATATTATAAATATGTTGCGAAAGAATTCAACATTCATTTTTCGAAGAAACCGATTGGATTACAATCAAATTTGGTATTTTATTAACTTATATTATAAGTTGTAGAGCACTTAATTTCATTACTACATTTTGTTTTGTGAAATATTTACATTAAAATAAACCCAATTAACATTAATACACGTTCATATAAAAACACGCTCTCTGCCTTTCTTTAAGGTACCTCGCAAATTGACCTATATTTTCGGCAAAAAGTCAGCATTATTTAATAATGTCCATATATTCGGTATCTTAGGAGTTGAAAAGTTATAGTCCGATTCCGCCTATTTTTGGAGACTTTATGGTCGGTCACTGGGAATACGTTTTGTCTCATCCTGATTATTTACAATTATATACCATAAGTGTATATCTATCTCAATAGTTTTTAGGTGTTAGCAACAACCGTTAGGCGAATAAAACGATAAATGAACACGTCCTGATAACAACAACAATTGTTGGTATAAAAGGCTGTGATACACGAACTATAAAGGCATGTGCTCCATTAGATAGCTGGCCTGAAGTTCTTCTCATAACCAAAGAAGTCAAATTAAATTAAAATTATACTTTCGTGTAGGAAAGAGTTTATGATAGAACCATTGCAAACATACACTCTCAAAAAAGTGACGTATAGACAAACAGCTGCACTCAATTTGCCGTTAAATGTTTACAGAAAATTGCAGAAAAAGATAGAGAGTATATAACCTAGAAAGAGCGAAGTTATGTATTTTAAGATTGTGTTCACAAGAAAATACAAAATCCATCCATGGAGGCTCCCTTCGGCAAATGGGATACAGCTCTCTCTCACGGACCGCACCAAGTACCTTGGGGTAGTCTTGAACAGCAAACTGCTGTGGAAGCACAAAAGAGTGTTAAACGCCCGCACTGCCGGTTATTATATGCATGTAGGCAAATGCTTGAAACAACCTGAATCTTTTTCCCTCTCTTATGCACTGGTGCTACACAGCTATTATAAGACCAGGCGTAAGGAAATCTACCTGCCAATGGAAAGTGTTTAGATACTCGCTTCGCTGTGCATAACGGGAGCTCTAAGAACCACTTCAACGGTGTCTTTTTAACTAGTGCTACACTTGCCACCTATAGGCCTCTTCCTGAAAATTACAAGGCAAAATCGGCAAGGCGACTACTGGCTGCAAAAGAATTTGTATATAGAATCTCCGGGCATACCTCGGTGCGCAACGGCGGTTCGACAAGCACCGACTACATGATCGCACTTTTCAGTTGGGAAAGAAGTTTCAGAGATAACATAGAAACTGACATTTGGCGTAGAGGTATGTTAGCTATGCGCAATACACTAAATATTTGTACGGTCGGCTCGAAAATGCAGGGCGGAGTTGGTGCAAGGATATAATGTCCAGAGTTAGCTTAAAATGCTGCACTGCAGTATATTTTAAGCAGAGGTCTCTGCCATTAGGAAAGCCGCGGAGCTAGCCTCTAACGCATCAGCAGGCAACAGAAACCACCAATGCCAACCGACATTTGTAAACCCACGAATTGTCTTTACTATGATCTGAAAAATAGTGTTGTAAGGGAGGTTAAAATTCGATATAATGATCTATCAGGATTCAAACCTGCAAAAGTCATGTACATAATGGTTCATTAAAAATACACAAACTTCCTGTTCACTCTTGACAGAAGAGACTATAGGAGCATGATTGGAATACGCACCAGACACAGTCTGGTTTTGGAACACGCCGGCTGACAGATCGAGATGACTGCAGGAACTAAAAGGAGCAGGGCACCAGGGAAGAAATGGATCATCTCTTGTGCACTTCCCACACTAGTAAGGCAACGCTTCAAACTTTTTCAGGCCCCACGGTGTAAGATACTGAAAGAGGTATAGATAGTGAGGTCGCAGAACATAACTAATTCTCGTGCACTACGTAACGGCATTACATTTGGCATCTCTAAGAACCAAAACCAGTCCATGCGTGGCTTCCGAGTATACCAGCCAAGTCTAAAATAACCTAGCGGAGATTATTAATGTGGTACGCCCACTCACATTCTATCGTCGATAGATTCAAGTCCGGTTCCTCTCCGATGAAAAAATCTGATATGATTGAAATTTGAGGATAAGCATTTGCTACCACTTTGTGCTTCTTTGTCTTCAAATATTTCAATATCATTGCCTCTACCAGTAGCAACCGAAAAAGTGGCATTGCATTTGACGCATCGAACGTTGGAATCATCCTAAGTTACTCTCCAAAAAGGATGTTTTTTCTTCAAACACACACTTTCGTTTCGACATTTCACAAAGTAATATTTATTCGTGAATAGTTATGATTCAAGTTCACAAAATTATCTTATATTTCACTTTAATTGTTGAATGAAAGTAATGAGCTGTCAGTGAACAACGCTGACGTTCACGCCAAAATACACACAGAATTCAATACATTCAAGCTGAATGTAGAAATAGAACATACAGGGTGGACCATCTACATTGTGGTATTTTTGTTCCGTTTATTGAGAATTTTTTTTTTGTAATTTCCAAGCTCGCAACGGCTGGACACTTAACTCGGAATCCGAGACGGTCCTAAACTGGCAAAACGCTAAGAAACCGTTGAGAACATTTATGGTGAAGGTATGTGTACATATGGTAACGACGTTATGAACAGTAGATCAGAATTAAGACGAATATGTATAACATAAATATGTTTGTGTTATATACATGAATTAGGATAACTAATTAATATATGGTAAAATTGAGCTCTGGGCACCCAGAGCTGAGAACGATTCCAACCTCAGTATAGCTTAAGTTAACAAATGGTGACCCCGATTATTTAAAAAACGCGAGTGAAAATAAACGTTTCAGAGACATTCAGTTAATTTAGTATAAACGGTAAGAACATTTTTTTAATAAATATATTAATATAATTTTCGTTTTTATTAAAAATGATGCATCAAATAAAACTGTCAGTACACCTCCAAAAACTACATTTAAAGCCACGAGTACACTGATCTAAATGAAGAAATGTTTAATTTAGAGAAATTTCGGGATTGTTTGGACTAAAAGTGTTTGGAAATTCAGCGAAACCATTTAGATTTGTCCAAAAATACTTAAAATAAAAGGAAAATGTATATTAACAAGTAAGGAAGTGCTAAGTTTTGGCATAACCGAACATTTTACACTCTTGCAACTTGCCAGTATCAAAGTCGGGAAAATACATTGTTCGACGAAATCGTGAATAGATTACAATCAAATTGATAAAAATTTACCTATATTATAGGTCATAAACTAAATTTGTTTCATTACTATATATTTCTAGTCGTCAGCGAAAATTATATTAAAATCATCCTCAAAAAAGACATATCTGACATAAGGTATGAGGTTCGGACCAAGTTCTAAACCAATTTCACTCATATTAAGCTTTAAACCACATAATTTTTAAAAAAGTTTGTCTACTAAATTTCATTGAAACGCCCATTATCCAATTTTCACACCATATCCTATAAAACCCTTCTCTACCATCCTGGTTTTAAAACTGAATGCTTGTGGCTCATTTATTTAGTGAGTTATGGTACTTTTATTAGTTTTCAACATAACCGTTTTATGTGGAGTGGGAATGGTTATTATCCGATTACAAAGTTTGAAGAGGTGATAAAATGACTTCCTTTTAGCAAGTTTGGTTGATATATCTTAAGTGGTTTAGCAGACATGTACATTAAACCTTTTAAGGGGCAGAGCCACGCCCACTTTAAAAAAACGTTAAGCCCACAGGTGTCCCTGGCTACTGCGATCTTCCGCACTAAATTAAAGTTTTGTATCTTAATTTGTGGCTTATTTATGGCACTTTAAAAGTTTTCGTTTAATGGTCCGATTCCGCCCTTTTGTAATACCATCCTACCATTTGCTGAACAAAGTAGTATTATACTCTGTAGCAACATATTGCAGGATTATTAATATATGTTTTAAACCAAGGTCTCGACCAATTTCAGTCATATTTAGCACAAAACTACATTATTAGTTAGAAAAATTGCCCACTTAATATCACTAAAATATCCCACATATTGAAATCACAATATCGCGAAATGATGGCATTATCTCTTTACATAACTCAAGTATACTGGAGAACATGTTTCCACTTTATATATACATGTGTATGGTGGACCGATTTTACCCATTTTCTGCATGAAACCATTGTAGGGATACAAAGCTTTTTTTGTAGCCGCGCAAATATCGAAAAGCAAAATATTTAAGCGAAGTTGTAACAGCGATAATATACAAAGGGCCGAGTAATGATGCTATGTGTGGTCAGTTATTAGACTAACTTTATTCGCAAAATTCTTCTCCTTAAATAATGTTCTAAGTAATATTGTAATACCGTTCAATACATAATTTCCGCTAAGTACATAGTTTCGTTTTCTGTTAGTGCATACTTGTATATACATAAGTATGTAAGTTATATAAAAACAGTTCATAAAAGGAGAATAACCCAAGTACATACTTGACTCTATTGCTCCTTCGTATATAATGTAGTTATTAACAAAAGAGAAATATAAAAAAATGGGAACGCAGCATTGCAAGAGGCTGCTTACATATTAAGCTTACTACATGTTGAATGGGACTAGCTAATGTGCACAAACAAATATTCATATAATTGCGTGGACGAAAACATAGCGGTAGCATAAGTGTACAAAGCAAGCGCAAGCAAGCAATAAATATGTAAGTATGTACACAATGCAAATACAATTAATAACTGCATTGAGGTGAATGACTTCTAATGCTTGCCCTTGAATATTAGTCAAATAAGTAGAGAACAAGAAAGAGCAAAAATATATAGATTATATGACCGTATAATGCATTGGTTCTCAATTGGTGAACAAATTTGTATAAAATATATTGGGCTAACCGCTTTTTGTGAGCTTTTATGACTTAACACTACGAACAACTTAAAGGAAAATACGCTTGTTGTGTACACTCTTTTCTTTTTATTTAGTTAACCATTTAGGTTCACTAATCATTTCAACCGAAACAAATTTAAATTTATCCAATCCAATCCAAGGGGGATCCGGAAAAGGGTCGTTGAAACTCGTACTCGGAAAAAAGAAGTTGACGTGGCTTAGATTCGAATGTTTAAGCTTGATGTGGCGCTCAGGCCCGTAGACGAAAACGAATGTTTTTGCGAAAAAGTCTAGGATCGCTGTATTAGCGGTCTAATAAGCGAATGATGTTTAGCGATGATCCCGTCCTTTTTGTTAGGTGTCTTCGTGCATGTTGTACTCAGAGGTTGAGTGTGGTGGTGTCATCATGTGTAGTGTTCTCAAATGTTGAGTCCGGTGTGGTGTGTTTCATTAGGGTGTGCCAGTTTTACACAAGTAGAGTGGTGTGTATATGTAGGGGTGGCTTATCTCATTTGAACATCCTGGGCCCCCTAGGCGAATATTTTGCCTAGTATTACACGTATATGCTTATATTGCATGTATTTCGGCGTACTGCTGGTTGAGTAGCCGAGGGCGGGGCATACATGGGGATTGAGTTATATCCATATTTACATGTATGGGCAGAAGGCATATTCGGTATGCATTTTGCTGTGCGTGCAAAAGATATGTAACTTAATTTTGCGGGTTTTGAGGTTGTATGCGCTTTTCATACTTATTGTATTGCGGTTGTTTCTTTTATAATTTTGTTATCTGTACTGTTTGTTTAACATTTCTTTACCATCGGTTTATTACGGTTAGCGACTCCACGCCTGGCTCAGATATGGCCAGAATGGGGGCTCCTTTGAAACCTTTGAAGAGGGATCTTGCGAGAGTGAGATTTGTGATTTTCGCCCACTTTTTGAAGTGAGGTTTACAACTTTTACAAGTGTTTCCCATAAACTACCCGTTTGATGAGCGCTTAGATAGTTGCGATAAGTGCGACCTTTGCTTTTTGCAAGTCTGGGTGCTTCACTGTATCACATTGCAAGTATGGTGACCCTTAACTTTAATTTTGAATTGTATTTGATTGTGAAAATTTAAGCAACTATGAGGCACTATAGTAAGAGAAGTGTCGATTTTTGGACATTCTATAACAATTACTCGTATGTTGCGGACGATATTATGTATGGAAGTGGGCGGTTGTGGCCAAGAATCGGTAGATTCTGATATCGTTAAGATTGTTTGAGGACTGTGATCATTTTTCTAAGTGAAGAAGAATTAGGATTTTCGCTTGTATCATAATTGGCGAAAGCCATCCTGCGGGGTCAAAAATGTTATTGCGGATAATGCGGATATTGATTCAGTAGGATATGAAAGCTGATCAGATATCGCAGTTTTCAGAAGAAACTCTGACATGGTTTTTTGTGCCAATTTGTAGAGTGTTGGAAGATTGTGGCTTTGGTGGTAGTCGTACGACGTACCGGCTATTATTTGATCGAGTAGTTGTGGCTTTGTAGAAGTCTTTACAATACTGATCTTCTGGGGTTGTAATTGATATGAGGGGGCGTTTTTCCAACTCCCGAAATTTTTTCAATTGTGAATTGAGGTATTCGTTTGAGATTTCCTCAACCTGAGTAGTCATGGTTGTAACTGGTTCCGTAACTAGTCCACTTATGATCCAACCGAAAATAGTATTTTGTGCCAAAAGTGTATTTGAAATTTTCTCAATACCTTCGAGTATTATCTGTGGTATGAGATCGCTGCCTAATAGAAGGTCTATTTGAGCGGGAGTGTTGCAGTTGGGATCTGCTAACTTTAGGTGTGAAACCTTTTGCCAATGCTTGCTATTTATGTGGTAGCTTGGAAGCATATTTGTAAGTTGCGGTAAGACTATAGCTTCTGCTTGTATGTGCTTATCCGCTTGGGGGGAAATTAGGGTAATGGGGCAGATTTTATTTGAGTTTTGGACAACTCTTCCGCCCATTCCCGTGATTTCGAAATTGGCTAGTTTTGTTGGCAGTTGTAGCCTATTTTGAGCCCTAGACGCTATGAAAGATCGTTGTGATCCTTGGTCTATTAAGGCTCTAAGTTTAAACAGCTCTCCTCGGTGTTCGATGGAGACGACTGCTGTGGGTAGTAGTACTCTACTTTGAATTTCGCTGTGTAGCGTTTGGGTTTTTAATGCCTTTGAGCAGCATGGTGCTTCTTGGCAATTTTCGGGATTTCGGTTTTTAGGTGTTGTTGTTACAACTAAACCTGTGGTTCTTTTTGTGTAAGCGCTTCTTTGGGGTGATATGGGTAATTTGCTGTAATGAAGCATTGAGTTGTGTCTTTTGTGGCAATATATGCAATTGAATTTGCTTTTGCAATTTTTATACTTATGCGCATGTGACAAGCAATTTGAACAAAGTCTTTTTGATCTGACAAAATAGTTTCTTTCTATAATTTTTAATTTTTTGAATTTCTCGCAAGATTGTAGTTTATGCCCTCTCGTGCATAGTTCGCATGACGTATGATTATTTTGTTCGGATGTGAACGATTGAGATTTGTAAAAGCTTCTGTTTAATTTATTTTTGCTACTAGCTTGGGGTCTATTGAAGCTTCTTTTTTGGTCGTGTTGTACATTTTTTGTTTTAATTAGCTTTTTGTCTACCCTTTCAGCGATTTCGTACTGGGTAGTTAGAAAGTCTTTCATTTGTTGCCACGTGGGGCATTTCTTTCGTGATGGGAGCGATTGCTCCCATAAAAGTATTGATTTTTCTGGTAATGCTGCGGTGCATATATTTACCAGAATAGGGTCCCAGCAGTCTGTGGGAATATTTTGAGTCGATAGAACCGACAAACAATTAGAAACAGTGGATTGTAGTCTAACAAATTCTTCACTTGTTTCTTTTTTAATCTTAGGAAAGTTTATTAGTGTCGTTACTTGTATATCGACCAATATTCTTTCATTTTCATATCTTTCTTTTAGAGCTTCCCAAGCTAAATTGAAATTGTCGTCATTTAGTGCGAACTGTTTGACTATGACGCCTGCTTGACCTTTAGTTTTGTATCGGAGGTGATACAATTTTTGCGCTTTTGATAATTTTGGATGGTTGATGTATACGGCAGCGAACATGTCCCGGAAGGACGGCCATTCTTCATAACCTCCATAAAATATTTCTGTGTCACATGCGGGCACCTCGAGATGGATGCCTGAACTCGCCTCTTGACTTTGAATTTGTGGCAGCTCTACTCTCGGATGTGGAGTAGGTGCCATCGCTTTTATTAGCTTTAATTGATCAGAAATCATAGCTTTTGTTTCTTCGTACTGGTCTAAGCAGTTTTCGTAAAGTGCGTAAGCCGATGATTTAAAATCGTGTGGTAGATCTGAATTGTCTACTATGGCGTCACGAGCCGTTTGGAGACGAGTCCAAAAATTGTCAATATTTTGTTTTTTTTATTTCCAATAACGATTCAGAGATGTCTTGAATCGGTGAAGTTGAAAATCGAGTGCAGTATCGTGTTAATCTGTCACTCTCAGAAATGAATTTGACAAACTGTTTTGAGCGTGTAGCTCCTACAGGTGTAGTTTGACTTTTGTCGCCATTAACCATTTTTGTTATGTTATTTATATAATGTTTCAATGAATTATTAATATAACCTTTTATTTATTTTTTCAGTGTAAACTGAATTTACTTTTTGAATATATTGCTTTATTTAATTTAATTGATAAAAATCCTTATGATGGTGTATTTAGGTACACCCTAATACACGGACTTGTGTGTACATATATATTTATGTGCTCGTGAAATTGAGAGCTCGTTGAAGAGATCAATACACTTTGTACATAAGTATGCACGGATTGTTTGTGCGTATGTATGTATATTTTCTAATGCAATTGAGAGCTCGTTCAAGAGATCAATGTGCTTTTAGTTTTTTATGTACGCAATCCTGCTTGTTTGTTACAAGGGGTATTGCGGGGTGTATGCCAATGTGGACTTTAAAAATATGTTTATTTTTGTTTTTAATAAATTATTTATTATTTTTAATTTTTTGATATCTACAAGCAATTGTAGTAGTGTTAATTTTTCCACAACGTTTATTGTTTTCTTTTTCATGCAATTTTACAACTTTTTATATTGTAAATTTTCAATGTGTAATTGACCCAATGTATATAGGGTATATAAGCATAGGCATAGATTATATGCCGTATGTATAAATACGTATGTTCGCACTGCGAAGAGAGCGCGAAAGCGAAGTGAATAATGTGCAGGTATTATCCCTTACGCAATTATGTTTATATGTACTTATATTAAAGTAAGTATAGATATAATAGGTATGCATATATGTATGTTAGGTTTGTTTTTTCTCTTTGTTTTCCTTTTATATTTTATAATTTTGATTTGGTCTTTTGCTTACGTATTTTATGCAATCCTGCTTATTGTTTTTTTTTTTTTTTTTTAAGATAAGGGGTATTGCTTGAGAAATGTGCAAGTATATGTACTTGAATTTGTTTTTTGTGTTTGTTAATAGGTGTGTTGGAATACACAAAGGTAAGCTTATAAGGAGTTTATTTATTACTTCTTTTTTTTTTTTTGTTTGTTTTTTTTTTTTTTTTTGTTACAGTTTTATGTTTACTAATCAACTGTAATCTTTAACATACATAAATGCATGACGAAATGAAATAGGAAAAGATACGACTCACTTTATGCTCCCTCAAGGGTTTTTTGAGGGGATAATATATGTATGTACGAGTGTGTGTTCCTTTGTTGTCAATTCCTTTTCCGCTACTTCCAGTTGTGCCTGGTTTTAGTGAGTGTTGCTCTTGTTTTTATCTTTTGTTTTAAATTCGCGCCCGTATAAATTGTTGGTATTTATGTATGTTTACTAGGTATTTTAATATTTCGCTCCCGAATTGTGTTTTTGGGTTTTTGAACAATTTTGCTTGCACACATGTATGTATGTGTGTATGTACATATGCATATTTTTATGTCACTGCACCCGTTTGCTTTGCCACTTTTGTTCTGTTCTTTTTGCGTCACTACATTTTTTTATTTTATTTAGTCACCGCACTTTGTATATTTTTATATGCGTAAGTTATTATGTTTTTTTTTTTTTGTTTTTCCAATAGTGCCTTTCTGTGAATCTCGAAGGACCATGAACAAATTTGTATAAAATATATTGGGCTAACCGCTTTTTGTGAGCTTTTATGACTTAACACTACGAACAACTTAAAGGAAAATACGCTTGTTGTGTACACTCTTTTCTTTTTATTTAGTTAACCATTTAGGTTCACTAATCATTTCAACCGAAACAAATTTAAATTTATCCAATCCAATCCAAGGGGGATCCGGAAAAGGGTCGTTGAAACTCGTACTCGGAAAAAAGAAGTTGACGTGGCTTAGATTCGAATGTTTAAGCTTGATGTGGCGCTCAGGCCCGTAGACGAAAACGAATGTTTTTGCGAAAAAGTCTAGGATCGCTGTATTAGCGGTCTAATAAGCGAATGATGTTTAGCGATGATCCCGTCCTTTTTGTTAGGTGTCTTCGTGCATGTTGTACTCAGAGGTTGAGTGTGGTGGTGTCATCATGTGTAGTGTTCTCAAATGTTGAGTCCGGTGTGGTGTGTTTCATTAGGGTGTGCCAGTTTTACACAAGTAGAGTGGTGTGTATATGTAGGGGTGGCTTATCTCATTTGAACAATTGGTGACCCAACATCCCGGCCCCGTTGAAAGGCATTTCAAACAGGTAGAAGGGCTAGCTTGTGAATTGGTCGCCGAATGATTCCCTTCGTTGTTCGAATGTCCACCACACGCACTTTAGAGTCCTTTCCTGGAATACAGTTTATAACTATTCCAATATGCTATTTTTGTAGTGGTAAGTTGTCTTCATGGATGATAACCATTGAGTTGTTGTTGATGTTTGGTCGCTCCGTAAACCACTTTGATCGTACTTGAAGTTCGTTGATGTACTCATTTGACCACCTGTTCCAAAGCATCTGTTTAATGCTTGTGTCCTGATTCCATCGTTGTACGTTGCTGATGTTAGCTGACAATCTTCGCTCTGAGAGTGCCCTAAGTGAACTGCCAATAATAAAATGCCCGGAGTTAATACTACATAATCATTTGGATGCGATGAGATTGGTGTTATTGGACGAGAATTTAATACAGCTTCTATCTCAAGCAGGACTATTGTTAGTTCCTCAGCTGTGAGTCTTGCATTTTTGATGGTGCGGTTGAGGTGACCCTTAGCCGATTTGACTGCTGCTTCCCAAATACCGCCGAAGTGAGGTGCTCTTGGAGAAATAAAATTGAAATTTATAAATTCATTAGCATAATATTTTATAATTGCATCTTTGTTTTCGGTTTTAAATAAAAATTACTTTAATGCTAGTTTGTTGCTAGCACCCACAAAATTTGTTGCGTTATCGCAAAAGATGTCAGAGGGTAGACCTCTTCTTCCAATCATGCGCTTCAATGACGCTAAGAAAGCGTCCATGTATAGATCCGATACTAGTTTGATGTGAACCGCCTTTGTCGCTAAACAAACAAAGATCCCAATGTACGCTTTATAAGGTGTTTTGCCTCGAATACGCAAATATACGTTCACTGGTCCGCAGAAATCAATACCGCAACGCGCAAAAAGGCAAGATGGAGTTAATCGCTCGACAGGTAACTGTCCCATTACTTGGTTCATCAGCTTCGGCTTGTAGCGTATACAATGTGTGCACGATCTGACGATACGTCTTGCTAAATCGCGCGCATTGACTATCTAAATCTGAAGCCTTATCAGTGCTACGAGTGCCTTTGGTCCTGCATGGTAGTGTTTCCGATGTAGATGACGAACGTAATGCGCAACAAATTCGCATTTGTTTGGCAACAGCATTGGGTGTTTCCTTTCTTCTGGAATATCTGCTGATTCCAATCGACCTCCATCCAACTTTGAGTATTTGAAATCCTTCGATATACTCGATTTATTGTGTAGTTACTCCGCTGATTCACAATTTCCAAAATGTAATTGGTGCTAACAATTGTATTGAGTGCTGATTTTCGTTTCTCCCTATCGATAACTTCCATGTCGATATCATCGCAGCTGTTCTTTGGCATTTATCTGAGTTTTCGTATAGAAACTTTGGTCCGGGGTACCATATTGAATTAAAAAGTTCCTTTACAGTACATCCTCTAGAGGCAACATCCGCCGGGTTACAAAGCGTTGGTACATGTCCAATGGGCGAATTTGGTTAAATCTTGAATTTCCGAAATTCGATTACTAACAAAAGTCGAAAGTGTTGTAGAATGCATCTTAAGCCAATGTAATACTATTTGTGAGTCTGTCCAAAGAAAAATGTTAAAAGATTTTTTAGAAATTGTTGGGTTAATTTTTGCTAAAAGACGAGCAAGAAGAAGAGCGCCGCAAAGTTCTAATTTGGGTAACGATTGTTTTTTGGTGGGTGCCACTCTGGACTTCGCAGTGAGTAGGCGAATGGTAGTAGTAGGGCCACATTTGTTGAGAACGCGAGTATATATTGCGCAGCCATATGCACGAATCGATGCGTCACAAAATCCATGTATTTGAAGAGATTTTACATCTGTCGAAAAACAGTGCCTCGGCACTTTAATTTGTGAAAGATCCGATAAGCAGTTAAGAAATTTTTTCCAAGCAAATTCGATGTTCTGTTTCACAGATGCATCCCAATCCAACTTTAGTAGCCATATTTCTTGCCACAAAATTTTTGATGCTATAATAACAGGAACTAAAAGTCCAAGTGGGTCGTAAAGTGATGATGCAACAGAAAGGATGGAACGTTTTGTAAGTCGACCAGTCAGTGCTAGTTTGGCTTCAAATGAAAACATAAAACAATCAAGATTTTGGTTCCATTTTAGTCCAAGTGTACTAGTGATGGATGTATCTACGTTTAAATCGTTTATAGAGTCGTCTTCTCTGAATTGAGGATAATTGTAATGCCACTTTGTTAATTTTAACTGTCCTAATTCTAACAGTGGTATTACCTCTTGCTTTATCTATGCAAGTTTGGTTAGAGTATCAGCACCACAGAGTAGGTCGTCTACGTAGAATGATGACTTCACGATTTTTGCGCCAATTGTAAATTGTTCTGAATGCTGTTCATATAGCAAGATATGGTGCAGCAGCCATTCCATACGTTACAGTAATTAGTTGATACGTGCGAATATCTTCAGTTGGTGAACTCCTCCACAGAATATACTGGAACTTTCGATCATCTTCGTGCATTAATACTTGGCGAATAAGAAGAAGAAAAAGTTCGCATTGAATTGTAGGGCCAACCATCTGAATATAGTTTAATGATTTTTGAAATGTGGTTCGACAGGAAGCGTCAAATACAACTCGAAGCTTTGTTGTTGTACTTGTTGGTTTAAGCACACAATGATGTGGTATATAATAATGCGGTTCGCTGAGATTTGGATTTTTTACAACGCTTATATGACCCAAACTCTCGTAGTCGCTCATAAATTCAACGTAGTGTGCTTTCAATTGTGTTGATTTGGCTAATCGACGTTCTTGTGTATTAAATCGTCTCAATGCCGTAGTATATGACTCGCCCAAAAAGTCGGATCATCCTTGAAAGTTAATTTGACAACTATTCTGCCGCAAGGTCTTCTTGATACAGTTGAATTGTATATGTGATCGCAACTCTGTTGTTCACGAGTCCAAGCCTCTGGTATGGTAGTGATTTCTTCCAATTTCCACAACTTTTCCAATTTGGCATCTAAAGATTCATTGGCTAAAAATAAACAAGATGGTTTGGATATGTTGTTACTGCCCGTCTTATAGCGTCCCGAAACAATCCAGCCTAAGAGTGTCTCTTGCAAGATTAGTAAATTAGATCCAAGATTGATTTGTCCTACAGATAGAAGACTGAAGAACGTTTCTGTACCCAGGAACATGTCGATTTTCTTTAGTATATAAAATTCATCATCGGCGAGCACTATATTGTGTGGAATATTCCATATTGAAATATTGATTTCAGGATCTGGTTGATAAGCAATGTGCGATGTAATGCAAAAAGTCAATGGAAGTTCGAAACCAGTGACTTGCGACTTGATATTAATTGAGGTTTTGAATTTAATATTTGTTGACGATGAACCGATGCTTTGAATCTGTATGTTTGCTTACTTCTTTTCAGAAGCAACTTTTGCGAAAAATCTTCTGTGATAAAATTTACCTGTGAACAGGAATCTAGCAGTGCTGTACCCAATCTGTAGCTCCTCGATGCATCACGAACGAAAATTTTTGCTGTTGCAAGGATGACGTTATCCAATGATGAATTATTCCTGTGTGTATGAGCGACTGCCTCTTGTGTTGTAAATACCTGAGTAGGTGTTTGTTGCACTGAAGTAGAAACGCGGTGGAGTAAACTGTGGTGTTGTTGTGCACAAACCTTGCACCTGTGTGATGATGGACAATTGGCTACTCGATGTCCTTTTGATAAGCAATTGATGCAAAGTCCAATTTTCTTTGCATGTTCGAAACGATGAGTAATGTTTAGTGACTTAAAGCGTTCGCAATTAAAAACCTGATGGTTGTTACTGGAACAGAAAGTACAATTTATGTTGGAGCAGGAAAATGTATAGCCTCGTGGTTTATTCCTTGATTTGGAAGAGGAGTATTTGTTAGCACCTTGAGCTGATGACGTACTAACATTCATGTTGTCCAGTGAATCCAAGTATTGGCAGTGTCTTTCCAAAACTGCGATGCAATCCTGCCATGAAGGCAGCGTTCTGAAATCTAGCGACTCCTTCCACTTTTTGTTGGTCTGCTCATCAGACTTCTGCAAAATTAAATGAATAAGCATAGCTTGCGATATTTGGCTGTCAGTACCTAGCGATGTCAAGGAACCATAAATAGCTGAAGCTTTATCAATTAAACTTCTTAGCTGAATGCCATTTGGTTTCATAACTGCTGGTAAATCAAATAACGAATTTATTCCTTCCAAAAAAATTAGTGTTTTGTTATCATACCGTACCTTCAACCATTCTAACGCCTTCGGATAGTTTTCATTTGTCACTTGAAACGCATTTACAGTTTCTAAGGCTTGACCTTGGAGACAATTTCGCAAATGGTTGAATTTTTCAATATTAGTTAAATTGAATTCACGATCAATTATTTGCTTGAACGAGGTGATAAAATTTTGATAATTTGAATACTTGCCATCAAACGTAGGAAGCTTAAGTGGTGGAAGTTTTGAACTTGATTGTACCACACAAGTTGTGTCCGAAAGTGAAACGTTGTTATCTTCTGCCAGTTGCGATTGGATAACCAATTTAGTTGTGATGTAAAGTTCTTCCATAGTGTCTGATATATACAGTATAGTTTTAACCGGAAGTTTGAAATTCTTATATCGGGTAAATGGTGCTACGGATAATGTCTGCTTTTATCCAAATTCGGAATTACAACATATGATTATCAAAAATAGTGCTCTCTGAGTTTCATTAATATCAATTTGGCATTACGAAATATCATAAGATGAGTGAGATAACGTATAGACTGACCAACCTATATGGTATAAGGTCAACTGGATATTTGAAAATCTTTATATCAAGTACATACACCCAATTTGATCTATTTTAGGCACACTGTTACTGAAAAGAGGTTCTCTCTGCCTCCTGTGTTTCATTTAGATAACTTTCATATTGACCGATTTATGTGATATAAAATCAATCAGATCCTTAGAAAACCGTATGCTCCTCGCTTCTGTGATCCTCTGTCTCAAATTACAGTTTAATATCTTAATTTGGAGTTCAGTTATATCACTTTATAGGTTTTCGTTTAATGCCATGCGATTACGCTCATCACTATCCTTAAAATATCTTTATTTTTACTCAACTTATCGCTTACATGGATAGACGAACAGACAGTCACTCAGAACTCAACCCCACTTGTCATTTGTTAATTTATAGTTCTATGGTATATTATATATATAATTCCATATCTATTTCGATTAGTTTTAGGAGATACAAACAACCGTTAGGTGAACAAAACGATGTAGTATAATTTGTACCAACATGTTTAGATATTATAATGATGTTGCGAAAGAATTCAACATTCATTTTTCGAAGAAACCGATTGGATTACAATAAAATTTGGTATTTTATTAACTTATATTTTAAGTTGTAGAGCACAAAATTTCATTACTACATTTTGTTTTGTGTCCGAAATATTTATATTAAAATAAATTTATTTAATTTATATTAAAATAAGATCAACAAAATTAGCGGAATTTAATATACTGGGTGTATGAAGTAAAATTCGACCAAATAATACCCCATATATTTGAATATGAATCAACACTAAAGTACATTTTTTTAAAAAAACCGATTTTATTTCGTTGAAATATCACACACATTTTTCTCTCTCTCTCTCTCTACCTTTCATTAAGGTACCTCGCAAATTGACCTATATTTTCGGCAAAAAGTCAGCATTATTCAAAAATGTCCATATAGTCGGTATCTTAGGAGTTGAAAAGTTATAGTCCGATTCCGCCTATTTTTGGAGGCTTTATTTCGATGACGTCATTTGCTCTCGATTTATATACGGTAAAGTGAAAGAATCATATGGAATTTAAAATTGAGATATCTGAATAGTAGGCGTTGGCATCCCGATTTCGTCCATTTTCACAATATAGCATAAGAAATAATGCGAAATAATTAGGTGTCAGCAATAACCATTAGGCGAATAAAACTTTAATACTCTGTAGCAACGTGTTGCGAAAATACAAAAATGATTGTGAATACGTCCTGATAACAACAACAGTTGTTGGTATAAAAGGCCGTGATGCACGAATTATAAATGTGCTTTATTAGATAGCTGGTCTGAAGTTCATCTCATAACCAAAGAAGTCAAATTAAATTAATATTATACTTTCGTCCAGGAAAGAGTCTATGATAGAACCATTGCGAACATACACGCGAAGTTATGTATTTTAAGCTTGTGTTCACAAGAAAATACAAAATCCATCCATGGAGGCTCCCTTCGACAAATGGGACACAGCTCTCTCTCAAGGACCGCACCAAGTACCTTGGGGTAGTCTTGAATAGGAAACTGCTTTGGAAGCACAAAATAGTGTTAAACGGAAATCTACCAGCCATTGGAAAGTATTTAGATGCTCGCTTCGCTGTGCATAACGGGAGCTCTAAGAGCCACTTCAACGGTGCCATTTTAACTAGTGCTACACCTGCCACCTATAGGCCTCTTCGCTGAAAGTTACGAGGCAAATCGGCAAAGCGACTACTGGCTGCAAAAGTATTTATAAATAAAATCTCCGGGCATAGCTCGGTGGGTAACGGCGGTTCGACAAGGACCGACTACATGATCGCATTTTTCAATTGGGAAAGAAGTTTCAGAGTAAACATAGAAACTGACATTCGGCTCGAAAATGCAGGACGGAGTTGGTGCAAGGATATAATGTCCAGAGTTAGCTTAAAATGCTCGATATAATTATCTATCAGAATTCAAAACTGCAAAAGTCATGTACATAGTGGTTCGTTGAAAACACACAAAGTTCCTGCCCAGTCTTGACAGAAGAGACTATAGGAGCATGATTGGAATAGTCACTAGACACAGTCTGGTTTTGGAACATGCCGGCTGACAGATCGAGATGACTGCAGGAACTAAAAGGAGCAATGCACCAGAGAAACAATGGATCATCTCTCTTGCACTTGTCCCACACTAGTAAGGCAACGCTTCAAACATTTTTAGACCACACGGTGTAAGATACTGAAAGAGGTATAGATAGTAAGGTCGCAGAACATAACTACTTCTCGTGTACTACGTAACGGCATTCCATTTGGCATCTCTAAGAACCAAAACCGGTCTATGCGTGGCTCACAAGTATACCAGACTAGTCAAAATAACCTAGCGGAAATTATTAATGTGGATAAAATAAAATAGTTAAATAAAATATGGATTTAATATAATAAAATGATCTTCTAATAACATCAAACTCTTAAAGAATATTCCTCTTAAAGGCGGGGAATATCAACAATTCCATTTCATACAAAATAAGTTAATATTTTCCCGCTTAATTGAACCTGGTTATGTTTTTTCCGCATAATTTGTTAAAACAGGAAAATACTTTAACTTCGGTTGCACCGTTCACAAATACAAAAGTTCCTTACACCTAAATGATATAGTGATCTGATAAAAAAATAATCTGGCATTGCCGTACATACATATTTCGCAGCATTGCGTTTTAAAGACAGAAAGCGTACAAATTTAGTCATACGGAAATATCTTTAATTGCATTTAAAATACCAAGAACTAACCTTACTCACATCTTCATCCCCTAAAGCACATTTAATCAAAGGATCCATCCAAGTATTTAAAATACAGCACGTTCAAAAAATAACGTTTTCGTTTTTCAAAGTGTAGGTAGCATTTACTGGAAAAAATGTTGAGTTATAGAAAATACATTGTTTTTTTAAAGCTGGCGTTTATTCAACACTTAATCCAATCTCCCGCGTTGTGTATTATAGCCGTTAAAAGTTTTCTTGATATTTTGGCTTTCATTAAAGCCCAAACATTGTCTATTGGATTGACATTTGGCGACTGTAATCGCTAATCTTAAGTAACTATATGGTTTTCTTGTAGTCATTGAATACAGAGTCTGCTCCTATGTTTCGGATCATTGTCTTCTTGCAGTATCCAATCATGGTTATGTTTGCCGTAAAGCATTTCAGCTGACCCCTTTTATAAAATCAATCTAACGACGTTCAGGTTTTCTGTGAAGCACTTCAAACACCTAAATTCATGAGCAAAGAAGTATCCATAAACTTGCACCATTTGGGGGTGCTTAACATTTTTTTTAGCTTCTCTTAGACTAAGGACTGGTTTTTCCTCAAAAGTGAGATGTGAAATACTTTACTGTGATCGCAATTAAACATGTGTTAAAAAAAAAACATAAAAACAGTTCAACGCGAATTAATCACGCAAAGACAAATAGTTATTTTTTGAACGCACTGTACCTGTCCTTCCGAGACCAACCACTATTTGGGGTTTTACATTGATCTTATTATAGAATGGCATCATATGGTGCACTATGGGTTAATACTACTAATGTGATTCTATTAATTGCAGGCAGATTTGTCATCAAAACAGTATATGGTAGGTAGGGATATACAGTGGCTTCCATGTTGGTTTACGGATTTGTGTCAAGTTTTGTCAGTGTATTCAGTAATGTTTGCCGTTTCATCATGTAGTGTTTCATTTTGATACAACGCTTGGAAAATTCACAAATTCGCGTTCTTCGAAAAATCATCTTTTTCAATGAGGCCTCTTTGCGGGTGCGTCGCTTCATGTTTTACGTCTAAAGATGGACACATTACATACAAAGTTTGTTGATTCGTTAATTTCGAGAAATGGCCTAATCAAATAGCCGCCAAGATCATGTGATTTAACGCCTGTAGATTATTTTCTCTCTCAAATGTTTACGTCAATCACAACATTGAGCTATACTATAACTATAGCCAACATGCTGCACCAGGTTATCGAAAATTGGCCTAAACTGATGGAGATATGGAAACGGAGCCACGGTGGCCCTTTCGCCGACCCTTTGTTGAAATTATAAATGGCATAAAATTATCTGCATAACAAAAAACAGAACCCATTATAACCAAGTTTGAGTGCTTTTTATCATTTTAACAGCACATCGTTTTTATGGGCTGCCGATATCTTTAAAAATTAGCCATTAAGGTGTTGGGAAAACTTTTTTATAAAAAAAAGTTGCGAAAAAATTCAACATTTTATTAAGTTCGGATTTAAGTCTTCCAGTACGGATGGAATCATTCCAGCCATATTGCAAAATGTATTTTGTCTATACCGTGGCTAAAAGCGATTTTAGCTCAAGTTTGTTATGGAGAGAAGCCTGGACAGAAGCATGGCAAGGAAAATCAAAACGGGATGGAATGATTTACCTGGGTACAAAACTGCAAAAGGTATGTGTTTAACAGTAGATCGGAAGTATACAAAATTCCTACTGGCACTTGATAGAAGGGACTGTAGGAACATGATCGAATATTCAGTGGTCGCTGTTAGGTGTCCGCATCATCATGCTGATCATTTATGTATATATTTTATGAGTACGTTTCCTTCTGGGACTTACAAACTTGATAGAAAACTTAATATATATAATGTTCAGTAACTGTGCATTGAATACTCTCGCAATTCGTAAGAATCAAAAGTGGGGAAATCTTTTAGGTGTTGATGAAACTGTTTATAAAATTTTGATTAGGATTTCAACGACAATTATTCGAAGAAGCCGAATGGATTACTGTCAAACTTGCTATCATATTTACTTACATTATGAGTCGTACATTCTTTTAGTTTCATTACTACATATGTTTCTACGTGTCCTATTATTTTAACATCAACCTATATTAAGCAGTAAACCACTTTATGGTTAAGAAATCCACTTAAGTTCATTATTTCGCCAATTTTCGCATAGTAATAATAAAGTGTTGAAATCAAGTGTTAGGGAATTTGATCAAGTATACTACTATATTCTCTGGAAGAAGACTTTACCTAACGGGCGATTGCCGGATTTTGGTACCGATTCCTATATAGCCTTCTGTACCATTTTGGGTACATTTAATGTCTCGACGCATTTCTGTAATGGTTTCTGGCACATTTCAACATAACCGTTATATACTCGTAGACTGTGGGCGTGATTATCATAAACCGCGTATGCAGAGGTCCTCGTGAAACTAGTTCATTATGCACATTATATGTATGTATATACCACTATTTAAAAATGTTTAAGCCGCCAATGCCTAGTGGAGAGCATAAGCATTTCCACCCATCTGCAATACGAAACATCTTATGGTGACAAGTATATCTGTACCAAATTTTATGAAGACATCTCAATTTTTACTCAAATTATCGCCTACACAGAAGAATGAATATATGGTGTTGAGGTAATTCGTAAACGAAATTCATATATTGTATATTCATCATCAAACAACAAAGAAATCTTACATATTGACCTATATATTATATACGGTATAAATCCAACCGGAAGTTTGAAAATAATTTAATTATTAATTTTAAATTTATATTAGGTATATGGGAGAAAGGATCAGTTTTGACCCGATTTTATAAATTTTAGGTTAGGTATATGGCGGTTAATTGTCCCGATTCAACCCATTTTTGACAAACATACCATTATCAGAAAATATTCCCTTCGAATTTCAATAATATATCTGAGACCTTTACCGGTATTTTCGGTCAAAAGTTAGCAGGAGGCACTGGGTCAAGGTATTCGGTATCTGGGGCTTGAAGAGTTTTGGACCGACTTTTATGATTGCATATTTTAAAGGCACTATTTGTGGAAGGTCATACCCATATATTCATTGGTGGTTTTTCTATACTGGAAAGTGAAAGAATCAGAAAGAATTTAAAGTTATGTTATATAGGAAGTAGGCGTGGTTTTTGTTCGATTGCGCATAAAAATGTTTAGATAATGTCATGTGCTAAATGGTTTAAACAGGTCACGCGATACGCGTTTTGATCTAAGTAAGGGCAGTGCCACGCCCATCGTCCAATTTCGATAATGACTCCTATGCAGACTTTCCATATCATTTCGGCTAAAAATTTAGTGTCCATAAAGTTATTGCGATTCGTTGTACCAAATTACGGGTTTGTAGTTACATTAAGATATCTAAATTTTAACTCAAGTTATCACTTGCACGGACGGACAGATGGACGGAGATTGTTCGATGTTTCTCCTTTGTGGCTGTTCTGTATAAGTTGTAAATACATATATCGGATAATTGTGTATCGTTTACGTCGGATTTTTGGTGCGATTTTTTTTTTTCATTTTTAATTGTGTTGTGATTTTACGTGTTGCAACATTGAATTACAATTAAATTTTTAACGCACATTAAATTTCAAGTATTGTTTGTGAAGAAAAACACATTAAAGTAGAAATAACCTATGATATCATACGTTTTATTTTGGTGCGCTAGAAATTTTTAGACTAATTTCAATACCTTGTGTGATAGTTAATTTTTGAAAAATCTTCGTGATGGCAGAGGATAGGAATTTGTTTGACAATTTATGACGGGAGCAAGATGTTGTGCAAAGTCGCATTGTGGAAATTGTGGCTATATTAAAAAATGAACGCAATTCATTGAATAATAACTGCGATCAATTAAAGTATAGCGTATAAGTAAAGCGATAAATTGCGTCAGAATGTTGGATTGCATCAGAAGGTGGTGCTGTTTTGCGAAATTACCGATTCCTATGCAGATAACTTTCCGATATCACATGAAGAACAAATGTGTAAGTTAATGTCTTTGTTGAAGAGATTTCAAAATGGATCATCAGTTCGAGCCCTCATCGGTATTATATTCAAACAATTCATTTATATTTTATACTAATTATATAGTATTCTTTCGCAGGTGCATGGCCGATTTGATTCGATTGTTCTTCAAGGAAGAATTATGCCAAAACCAGAAACAGATCAAATTATTTTGCACGAGAATTAATTATAAATTTTAATTTTCTTTAAATATATTTTTTTAAATTGTTTTCTAAAACTCTCTGTAGATTTTGTTCACATTTTGTTTAAATTCTTCAATTTCAGGGTTGGAAAACCATCCAGATTGTTTATATATACCCCTCAGCGGTTGACCAAAAGTATTGTACATTCAATGGCATTTCGATATATTAAGATTTTTGTAAATTAAAAACAAAAAAAAAAAACCTGTTATATAGGTATATAAAAAAAGTAGTTTTTAATTAAAACACGCATCGGATGGTCGAATTGTGATAAATGTAGATGTAATGTTATAAAATGATCCTTTTTTATAAGTTTGTCATCTAATACATATTTATTCTACTATCAGACAGGAAATGTTTATAATCATTTAAGTTCGAAATGTCTTCTGAAGTAAGATTTGAATTATAAACATTTTGAATTTTGGAAAAGTTTTTCTTCTGCTTTTCTAAACTTTGAATTGTTTCTTTAGGAGGTTACAATATTCGCGTTGAAGGAATTGCATTGAAGTTATGCTTTGGGTAACCAAAATAATTTTTTAATAGGCTGTCCGAACCTTTCGAAATGAAATTATAAGTGAAATTAGTGACACGAGGGAATGTCTGATGAACTCGAAGGTTGATCCTGGAATCATTATTATGCAAATGTTCACCGAATGCACACCTCTCTGTTGGAACTTCACTCTCCTATAGAAGTGTTTAACAAAATGCTCTCCGAAAATGCCGGCGTTATCTTTCAAAAGCTTAAGGATTTTTCGATAACGGTAGTCAAAATATCTTGCACAAGTAACCGTCTATATATATATCTATATTGGTTTGTTTAACTGTTGGCTTCCTCTTCCGAAATATCTTAAGGATCAACAGTTTTTGACAGAATGACCAGCGGCTCAATCCGCTGAGATTCAGCAGTCGATAAAAAAAATAAGAAGGTTGGAAGCCCAAATTGGCAAATCATGGCAATAACCTCTTTTTTTCTCTGCTTCCTTTTTAAACTGTGTTACCGTCATCGTGTTGAATCAAGTTTTGAACAAAGGTTTCGTTTAATATTGTCAATTGGTCCCATATTGTCAATTAGTATTCGTTCTTCATCTGGCACTATAGCTAAACGGTTATAGTCCAAGTTTTCTACAGGAATATTGTCCAAAAGCGTTTCTTGGTCACCAGGATTTGACTCTGGGGGTGCAGATGCATTTCTTCTTGATTATTAAATTCTGAAATCCAGTTTTCAAGAATATGTATACGTTTCCTTCTTGGATTTGTCTCAAGCTTTCGGCAAAGTTTGGCATTCGGGTCTGCTTCTTAAATTAAAGTGCATGTTACCCCAACAATATTGCGAAATAATTTCTTCCTACTCAAAAGATAGACTTCCGCATTAAAAAAGAGGACGCATACTTTAACTTGCAACCGATAGAAGTAGATTGTATGTGTTCCCCAGGGAAGCGTGTTGGGGTCAATGCCATATTTGCTTTTTACTAGTAACATCCCTACTGACCCAAGTTATGTAACAGCGACATTTGCGGATGACACATCATTGTTAGCAGCTGGAGAATCAACTTCAGTATCTACTCGACGAGTGCAGACAGCAGTCAATGCAATTACCAAGTGAGCATCTAAGTGGCGCATCAAATTAAACGTCTCCAAATTAATTCACGTCGACTTTTCATTGAAAAAATCGGCATATCGTTTAATTTACATAAATAATACTCTTATACCAAATCATAACGGTGCTAAGTACCTAAGTATCACTTTAGATGCTAAGCTTCGCTGGAAAGAGCATGTCAAAAAAAAAAAAAGAAGTGAGCTTGCTATGAAATATTGATAAGCTTTACCACCTAGTAGGCTGGAGATCCAGTTTATCAGTCCAAAACAAGTTGTTAATATACACTCAAGTTCTAAAGCCAGTTTGGGCCTACGGAGCCCAACTATGGGGTTGCTCAAGTCAAAGCTCTGTTGCCTGCATTCACTGCTTTCAAAGTAAGGTACTAAGGACTTTAGGTAATGCTCCTTGGTACGTTAGATCTGCTGACCTACACCTTGATCTAGGCGTGAATACAATGGTAAATGAAATAATCAAAATTACAAAGTATCACGAACTGAGGCTTAGAGAGCAGTCTTCCAGACTCATCGAAACGCTTTTTGACCTAGCAACCGAACAGTAGCAGCAAATGTATCTCATTAACATTTAGCATTTAAGTGTTTTATATAACACTATTTCCCAAATTTCTCAAAGACTAATCAATTTTGGTGATTTCTTTCGGTAACGATATCTCACAAGTAAATCAACCGATTTCGACCCGATTTGCGGCAAACGATGTGTTTCTTTAAGGTTTAGAACTGATTGGTTTTTGGTATCGAGTCGTTTGAAAGTAATTTGAGTTAGTTAAGTAAAGGATTTTTCAAAATTTTTAGTTTTGAGATTTCTCAAATTTATTGGTCCGATTGGTCCAAGCTTACCCGAAATTCAAGTGCAATGAAACCCTTTGGAATGCCGTTTAAAAGTTATAAGGTTTACATACATCAACACACACACACACACTCACCCATACATCCACACATCCATACAGACATACGGAAATCATCGTAGAAATATTCGGGGAAGTTTCCTCGAACCTCAGAACGTCGAAATCTGTTGAGAACGATTTTGAGAAAATTTTCAATTTTCTTAGCGGGAAGTTAAAAATTTAAAATTGTTTTATTTTTAAACCGTATAATGTATCGTGTAGGGAGAAAGATTGCAAAGCTTTAACAATCTTTGAGAAGCGTAGGGTATCAGAATTTATTTCACATGAGATTCATCATAGGACCTCAGTAGAGATGTAACAGTATTGTTAACAGGAATGGGTATATTAACAACAGCACCTTTGAGCAAACTCTGGCCTTGATACCCCAATAGACGGATTGTTTTAAAAGGCATTTTGGGCATTATAAAGCGTTCTTCAATTGGGATTAAATAATTTTAACTCGCTATTTCAGGAAAGTTTAGACCATTTATAAACATAAATTGGGAATAATTTTTTTTGGAAATGCATTTTGCAAGTTGCACAAAAATTGTAATTTTCATCCTCAGAAGAAAATTTTTGAATTAAAAAGAGGCGGGGCATTTGCGTGACCTGAGCAATAGTTTCGAAATTCTACTTGCGTACTTGGTGTAAAAACAATAACCCCCCGCAGTCCTATGTTGAACAGTATTTACAACTTGTTCAACTAGGGATGGAAACATTTATATTTTTCGATCCTAAGAATTGATTAGTGGAGCCCAAGAATCGATTCTTTCAATTTTATCAATCCTAATTTAAAACATCAACAATTTTTATAGTTAATATGGGTTGATTATTAAATAATAAACCACAAAATAAATTAAAAATAATTATATATTTTTATATATGAACAATTTGCCAAACATATCATATTTAGTTTTAAATTATTTTAAAAACTATTTGGGTTAAAAAAACTACAGAAATTAAATTTTTAATAAAATTAAGATTGAAAAAATGTGTACTTAATACATTAGGGAGCACATCCCACTTTAGCAGCACTCACCACTTGTATAATTATAAGTAATTAAAATACGCAATTTAGTTTAGTATTCGAATTTTATTATTAAATTATGCGCAATAAAATTCCTTAAATATAAGTTTATATATTATGGGATCGTTAAATGTAGAGTGGGCGTGTGCGGAACGGTGTTGTCCAAAAGGAAATGTGTAGATCCAAAAACAGTTGACGAATCGATTTGGTGTTGCGCGTAGGATCGCTTTCGTATCGAGAAGAATGCACGTAGTCCACTTATTCGTATGTATCGCCGTATAGAATCGAAATGAATCATGTGTGGGCGATGATCCCATCCTTTTTGTTAAGTTGGTGTGTGGTGTGTCATCATGTGTAGTGCTCTCAAATGTTGAGTGTGGTGTGGTGCGTCGTATGTACTGAGGCTTTACTGAGGCTTAGTTCATTTAAACAAAGATCAAAGAAAAAATTAAATGTTATAATAAGAAAACCATTCTCTCTCCGAAATAGATCTTATAAATAGCAACATATTCCAGTGATCAGGCGTTAATCGGCTTCGAATTTGATATGTAATGAAACCAGTATCCGGAAAGAAACGTTCACAATTTTATCATTAAATAGATAAAATTAGTTTATTTGCATAACAAATTTATTGGGAAGCACACACCTTTCTTATTTTATTCAAATTTTAAAATAAAAGTTTCCGTTAAACTTAGTATATAATTATTATTTTGACCATCTCGGTTGAACCACAAGTTTATTTAAAATTATAATAAAAATGTTATACCTATAATATGTAATAGTATGATGTAGACGAGGGGAGCGTTGAGAATCCAATTCCGCGAAACGACTTTCGGTTGATGGCGACCAAAATTAGGAGGTATCGGTGTCCAACAGTTGTCAACGAACAGTTGCGCGTAACATCGCTACCTTGTCGAATCAGGTGTATATGCGAATGTTGATGTGGCGCTCAGGCCCGTAGACGAAAACGAATGTAAAAGATGGTATGTTGTGTTGTCCTGTGTGGTGTCATCTGGTGTGGTGTATTGGTGAGTATGTGGTGGGCATTATTAGGGGGCGCCAGTTTTTCCCGAGTAGAGTGGTGTACTTGGAGGAGGGAGTTTAACTCATTTAAACATCCTGGGCCCCCTAGGCGAATATTTAGCCTAGTATTACACGTATGTGCTGTTGAATGTATTTCGGCGTACTGTTGATGGAGTAGCCGAGGGCGCGAATATTAGCTGTAAGAAGCAATTTTGGTTTTAATCAACTTCACAAGAACAAGTGGTTTTGCTTGCGATTTGTATTTTGGTATAGACTTGAGATACGCAACTACATTCTGACAATTTTTTGGTTTTATAGTTGGCAATACAATAAGTAGTGATTGTATTTACGTTTTTTTTTTCTTTTATCGATTTTTTATGCGGATTGTTTATGATTTGCCTTTTCTGTATTATCAGCAATTATTTGCAATCTCTTTATTATCGGCTTATGAGGATAGCGACTCCACGCCTGGCTCAGATATGGCCAGAATGGGTGCTCCTTTCAAACCTTTGAAGAGGGATCTTGCGAGAGTGAGATTTGTGATTTTCGCTCACTTTTTTGAATTGAGACTTACAACTTTTACAAGTGTTTCCTAAAACTACCCGTTTGATGAGCGCTTAGATGGTTGCGATAAGTGCGACCTTTACTTTTTGTAAGTCTGGCTGCGTCACTGTATCACATTGTAAGTATGAGGATCCCTTAACTTTATTTTTGAAGTTTTATACGTTATGAAAATGTTGACAACAATGAGGCACTCTAGTAAGAGAGGTGTGGATTTTTTGACTTTCTTAGGACAATTTTGTTATATGTTATGTTAAGTGCGATTTTGGCAAGTAGTAGCGCGCCACATAACTCAAGATTTTTGAAGCAGGATTTTTGTATCATTATTGGCAAGAGCCATCCTGCGGGGTCAAAAAGTTACATATTTGTGTTTTTAAACCTGATCTCGTCAGAAGGGACTCTGACTTGGTTTTTTCTGCCAATACCGGCCATTATTTGATCGAGTAGTTGTGGCTTTGTGGAAGTCTTCACAATACTGATCTTTTTGGGTTGTAATTGATATGAGGGGGAGTTCTTCTAACTCCCAAAATTTTTTCAATTGTGAATTGAGGTATTCGTTTGAGATTTCCTCAACCTAAGTGGTCATGGTGGTAACTGGTTCCGCAACTAGTCCACTTAGGATCCACCCAAAAATAGTATTTTGTGCCAAAAGTGTATTTGAAATTTTCTCAATACCTTCGAGTATTATCTGTGGTATGAGATCGCTGCCTAATAAAAGGTCTATTTGAGCGGAAGTGTTGCAGTTGGGATCTGCTAACTTAAGGTGTGAAACCCTTTGCCAATGCTTGCTATTTATGTGATAGCTTGGAAGCATATTTGTAAGTTGCGCTTGGGGGGAAATTAAGGTAATGTGGTAGACTTTATTTGAGTTTTGGACTACTCTTCCGCCCATTCCCGTGATTTCAAAATTGGCTAGTTTTGTTGGCAGTTGTAGCCTATTTTAAACCCTATAAGCTATGAAAGATCGTTGTGATCCTTGGTCTATTAAGACCCTAAGTTTAAACAGCTCTCCTCGGTGTTCGATGGAGATGACTGCTGTGGGTAGTAATACCCTGTTTTGTATTTCGCTGTGTAGTGTTTGAGTTTTTAATGCCTTTGAGCAACTTGGTGTCTTTTGGCAATTTTCGGCAAGTTTATTAGTGTCGTTACTTGTTTATCGACCAATATTATTTCATTTTCATATCTAGATGTTAGAGCTTCCCAAGCCAAATTAAAATTGTCGTCATTTAGTGCGAACTGTTTTACTATTGCGCCTGCTTGACCTTTAGTTTTGTATCGGAGGTGATACAATTTTTGCGCTTTTGATAATTTTGGATGGTTGATGTATACGGCACTCGGGCACCTCGAGATGGATGCCTGAACTTGCCTCTTGAATTTGTACTTGTGGCAGCTCTACTCGCTGATGTGGATTGCCTTTATTAGCTTTAATTGATCAGAAATCATAGCTTTTGTTTCTTCGTACTGGTCTAAGCAGTTTTCGTATAGTTTGTAAGCCGATGATTTAAAATCGTATGGTAGATCTGAATTGTCATAATCTACTATGGCGTCATGAGCCGTTTGGAGACGAGTCCAAAATTGTCAATATTTTGTTTTTTTATTTCCAATAACGATTCAGAGATGTCTTGAATCGGTGAAGATGAAAATCGAGTGCAGTATCGTGCTAATCTGTCACTCTCAGAAATGAATTTGGCAACCTGTTTTGGGCGTGTAGCTCCTACAGGTGTAGTTTGACTTTTGTCGCCATTAACCATTTTTGTTATGTTATTTATATAATGTTTCAATGAATTATTAATATATAACCTTTTATTTATTTTATTTATTTTTTCAGTGTAAACTGAATTTAAAATTTGAATATATTGCTTTATTTAATTTAATTGATAAAAATCGCACTTTTAATTCAATAATATTTTTTATGTCCTTATGTTGATGTAGGTACACCCTAATACACGGACTTGTTAGTATATATTTATATGCTCGTGAAATTGAGAGATCGTTGAAGAGATCAATTCACTTTGTACATAAGTATGCACGGATTGTTTGTGCGTATGTATGTATATTTTCTAATGCAATTGAGAGCTCGTTGAAGAGATCAATGTGCTTTTAGTATTTTTTTTGTCTAGGCAATCCTGCTTGTTTGTTACAAGGGGTATTGCCGGATAATTGCCTATGAGGACTTTGAAATTATTATAAAATTGTATATACCAATATATGTATACATATGTATGTATGTAAGTATGTTGTTGGTGATATTTTTTTTTTTGTTTTGTTTTTGATAGTTTTCAAATTGTATTTGTTTTCACTTTACCGCTGTCAAATTACTTGCGAATGTAAAGTGTATACTTTTAGAAATTATTTTGAATTTTAATTTAATTATACCTAGTGTAGAGTAAAAAGGGATAGGCAAATTCTATGCCGTATGATTTTATATAAACGCTCGTTCATATGTTCGCAATACAAAGAGAGGGCGTGAGAAAAGAATTGATAATGTGCAGGTATTCTCCATACGCACTAATATGTATGTAAATATGTAATTTGGCTTAATATATATGTAAATATGTATGTGTGTATTTATTTTGTTTTCCATTCTTTGTCATTTAATTTTTGTTATACATATGTTCGTGACTTTGCTTACTTATTTTAGGCAATCCTGCTTACTGCTTTATTTAGCATAAGGGGTATTGCCGGAAAATTCGTAGGTAAATACTTGAATAATATTTTTTCGGTTTTTTGTGTTTGTGGAATGGATGTGTTTGTATACATAAAGATAAGCATAAGGGCATCCGATAATTATATATTTTTAGTTATATATATATTTGGATATATATTGTACCAAACTGTTTTCGGTTTTTCTTATAAATTAAGCCCGAAAGTATGACAGTTTGGTAACCGTTCTATATGTTGTTAAAACAGCTTTTTGTTAAGAGTTCTTTTGGTCAGTAAGCATACATATTTACATATAATAAGTAAAAGGTGAAATCAATACGCTCACTCTGTTTTGTTTGTATATATGTATGTATGTATGTGCGAGTGGTGTAATTCCTGTGCTTCTCTCTGCAATGTGTCCAGCTGATATTCCTGTAGTTTTTGCTGTTTGTATTTTTGTGGATAAATTTGTTCGCGCCGAATATGTGTATTTGTTTAGGTTTTATTGTATGGTGCTTTAGTTTCGCGCTCAAATTATGTATGCTTTTAGTTTATTGTTTTTTTTTTGTTTTAGGTTCCGCGCCCGCTTTTGTGGGTTTTTGCTTGTTTTTATTACATATCCATATGTATGTAACATATAATGGTAGGTTTGTAATATTTTGTATTTATTTTCACAATTTAAACTTTTTGTTCTAGCTCTTCTTTAGTGCTTTTGCTCTTTTTTAGTTTTTACATATTTTTGGTAATTTTTGCTACATGTATGTATGTGTGAATATATTATATTTTTCGAGTCACTGCACTTTCTTTGTTTTTAACTCCACTGCACTCTTTTGGGTTTTTTTCACAAAACTGTTTTAATTTTTTCCTAGGACGTAAAATTATAGTGCCTTTCGTTTAGGCTCGAAGGGCCATGTTTATTTGCATAACAAATTTATTGGGAAGCACACACCTTTCTTATTTTATTCAAATTTTAAAATAAAAGTTTCCGTTAAACTTAGTATATAATTATTATTTTGACCATCTCGGTTGAACCACAAGTTTATTTAAAATTATAATAAAAATGTTATATAATATGTAATAGTATGATGTAGACGAGGGGAGCGTTGAGAATTCAATTCCGCGAAACGACTTTCGGTTGATGGTGACCAAAATCAGGAGGTATCGGTGTCCAACAGTTGTCAACGAACAGTTGCGCGTAAGATCGCTACCTTGTCGAATCAGGTGTATATGCGAATGTTGATGTGGCGCTCAGGCCCGTAGACGAAAACGAATGTAAAAGATGGTATGTTGTGTTGTCCTGTGTGGTGTCATCTGGTGTGGTGTATTGGTGAGTATGTGGTGGGCATTATTAGGGGGCGCCAGTTTTTCCCGAGTAGAGTGGTGCACTTGGAGGAGGGAGTTTAACTCATTTAAACAATATGCAAGTACAAATAAAAAGAAAGACAAAGAAAAAAGTCTAAATTTTAAGAAAAAAGTTGAATATAAATATATTTATTTACTTGTTTATGTTGTAAAACTGAAATTGCTTTATCGTCACTGTCTTTCTCACTCGTTGTTCTAGTGCGATTATAATTAGCAACAGTTAAATTAAGTTTGTGTGTTTGATTCAGATTCTTAATCAAACTAGTCGTACTGTTATTTTATACTAGCTGCTTTGCTCATATATTACGCTGGACTATCGATCCATTATTTACTTTTTTAAAATACAGGTCCCATTTTAATAAATATATTGGAAAAAACACTTTAGTTGTAAATATATAAATAATAACTACTGGAAATAAATAAATACATTTTGTATGACTTGCTATCACTTTGGTATTATAATGGTATGTAAAAGTTGAAACTAGTCCCCTAACCGTAAAATCGAATGTCAAGAATCGATTCTTTATCGATTTCGGAAGGTAAAGCTCGAATCCGAAAAATCGGTTGTTTTATGAGAAAAATCGATTCTCGAGTAAAATCGTAATTTAGTTCTGTGTTTCTTATTTGCCTTCACAGCAATCGGGGTCTTGCCGCCCTGTCCTATCTTGAACAGTATTTACAACTTGTTGAACATATCGTACCTCTAGATTTTCACGCAGGGGCCTATGGCCACGAGTATTTCTAATTTGCTATTCAGAGCGAGTTTAAGGATTTTGCTGTCTTGCTTTATACTGAACAGTATTTAAACTTTGTTCAACAGACCGACACTCGTGATTTTCTCGTCGGATCTACACTCTCGAGGGTTTCTGATTGGTTTTTCGTAGAATTGTGGTGCCTTATTCTAGTTAACATAGAACTGTATCGATATTTTGCCCGGACAGACGTACTTCGGGATGCAATATACATTGGCGTGGCTTTCAGTTTTATATAATGAATTTGCTCGAAGATTTTGTATACTTTAAAAGTCTGGACCGTTTTGATTTTTATTCCACATTACATGTGCATTTATCACAATTGGACCATTCGACCCCTGGAGGGGTATACCACATATAAGCAAGTTTGTTGGTTGCGAAAAGCACGGATTTTTTAGATCTAAGCCACAAATTGTCATTGTTTGACATTGTACAATTTCCACACAAAATGGTGGCTTTAAGAATGTTGCGCACGTATTTTTTATGATCAGTCTCCTGCCATTACACAATTTCTGGGCATTTCAATTTCGAAGCATAATCATTGGTGAGTCAATCTTCAATTGCTAATTATGTGGTGGCATTCCATATAAATCCAGCGAATTTAAAAACTGTATAGTATATATAATAACTTCATCAGGATCAAAAACAGTGTCAATCGATTTAAATGTTATTTCAATGCTGGATATTGTTGGCTGTATTTTGAAATTAATTTCGTCAACATTGAAATTTTTTGCGGATCAAATAGCTCGTTCGCCTATACACGTACCCAAATTATACCCTAATGTTATATTTCACAACATACACAAATTTTTGTAAGGTTTAAGTAAAAATTTGGTACATCGAGAGCAGCGCGGTCTGAGGGATCCAATATAAAACATTTCGAAAACAAAAACAATTATATGTACTGCTAGGGCGGTTTTTAATCAACGCATGTGGACACTTGACAGAAAATTATTAAAAAATACTTCAGTTCCGCACTAATTATATCCTAATGTAAAATTTCACAACACACACGACTTTTTATAATACAACAACAATTCGAAGTTTCAAATATTTTTCTGTATTTAACAACAACCTCTGTTGGGACAAACTAGAATTAAAATGGAATATGATTCTTTACAGCGGCAGTACCGCAGTCTTCCAGATACAATATAAAATATTCCGAAATCTAAAATAATTTGTAAATTTAAACCAAGTAAGAAAGAACTAAGTTCGGGTGTAACCAAACAATTTATACTCTTAAAACATGCAACGATCAAAGTTGGCTAAATACCTTCAGGTGTTGGTAACATTAAAAAGCATAGCGAAGGGCTCAACTTCATTATTCGACGAAATCGGGAACGGATTACAATCAAATCATATTAACTTATGTTGCAGGTCTCGCTTAGTTATATTATTATTATTTACTTCCCGTCAGCGACAATTATAGCTACAATAAATTATCCTCCAATAAGATATATGTGATCTAGACTCAACCGAAGATTCTATATTTAATATATTAAGTTGATGTGAAAAACGTCAACCAAAAGATCGGAATTCTTTATGCAGGGTGGCTCACGAACCGTGCTACAAAAAGAGTGTGAGTGTGTGACTTACTTTTTTTTATTTGTCAGGTTATTACTTAACTTTTTGAATGAATGCTTGAGGTACCGAAAAAAGGGTTTGAATAGTGCAGCGTAAGGTATCACAAGAAGACCGCACCATCGTGATCCGCGGCTGTTGCATCGTCAGTTCAGACAAATCCAAGAGTTTCGACTCGTAACTTATCGGCTCAACTTAGAGTTAGTAGACGGTCATTACAAGGGATAATTCATGATGACTGGAACCTTTTTCCGTACAAAGTTCACATAACAAGCGGGTTAAACCCTCTATATTTGCATATTCGCCTGGAATTTGGCCAAAAAATTATTGAAAAGGTCATAGAAGACAATTACTTGATGAATTGCCTGTTTATGTCTGATGAGGCCCAGTTTGATCTAAACGGAAATGTAAACTATCGAAATTACCATATATGGAGTGAATCAAATCTAGAAATAATCCACGAGACGGAACTTCACCCAGAACTAGTCACTGTGTGGTGCACAGCTTCAACAGGGGCCATTGTCGGGACATACTTCTCTGAAGAAAACGGTGTAACAGTAACTGTCAATAGTTACCGTTATTTAAATATGTTGAATGAGCTTCAAATAAATTGACTTATTTACTTATTTTTTATACAATAAATTTCGCTTTGAACAACATATATAAATTTCATTGAACTGAAAGGTTTTAGTACAGCAACAACGAAATTGTGTACATCAGCTGTTTTGCCGTCTTTAATATGTTCAAAAAGCTGGCTTCAAAACGACGTTTGCCGACAAGAAAATTTCGCTGTCGTTTAGTTGTTCTTGTGTTCAAAGCATTATGGTAGAATTAGTGACCGACGTGCCGCACTTCCGTACTTACCGTCCGTTTCAAATGACATTTGTCAAAAGTCATGCCTGTATAGACAACGTAGAAATCAGTTGTTCTCTTTTGTTTTTATTTGAGCAATGTTGCCATTGGTAAATTTATATAGATGATTTTGCACATATTTAGCTTTTCAGTTATAATTTTTCTTAATGTAAAATATCAAAACTAAAATCCAGCTATTATAAATAGTCTACCCATTTATAAATAATTGTATTCGACTGTGATGTAGAGTTAGTTTAAGAATATCTCAAATATATTCAAGTTAATTTTTCAATTACCACAAAATATCGAGACTGGCAACCCAGCCTTGTAAGAGAACAATTTGCTGACTCGTTTCTAGGGGGAAAAACTAATTTTCACGGATATTCCACGTTACGGACGGTAGAAGCGGTGGTGCGTGTTCATTTACATTGCGCTCCCATAAGATAGGTCGTATCAGCTGATACGGTCTACGGTTTTGCATCGGTCACTAACTGAAGCATCAGAGTGAGTACAGAAGGTTGCGCCAACAGTATAGGTCATCTAACCAAGAATGATAGAATGCAAGATTAGGCCAACCGCCATCCTGTGATGTTATTCGTTTGAGTTAAGGAGAAGAAGCATAGAACATCATGTAAATTATAAACAAAAACGTAAACACTTTTAAGAGTTCGAGAAATAGACTTAATTTATAGTGAAAAAGTGTTAGTGAAATTAATAGATTATTGTTTCGGGAAAATATTTTTTTAGTATAAATAATTGCCAATTAAGTGAACGATTAAAAGGGATTAAAACCAATATTGAAAGATTATAGATAATTACAATTAATTACGAATTACGTATTTATCATGGTCGGAGAACTTCAACAGAGGCGCTGCGATCTATTATAATGAATGCGATACATTAAACACTGAAAATCCACTTCTTTATATGAGTGCAATAAATTCCACTGTGAGTTTGAGTGAAATTGACGATATAAAATGGATGAGAAATTGTCAATGCAGCGACCTATATATCTCCTAACCAAACAAAAACTTGACGATATCATATATTTCATACAGATTTATGTATACTTATGGCGGTGCTGCTCTCCTTGGCAGGGGTGATAGTCTCATACCATTTATTCTCAGTGGTGACTTTAATGTAAATTTTGCGGATAATGCGTCTTTGCCACTACTAAAAAACCGCACACCGATTGATGCTCTATTATCCAGAAATCTACACTATTTAGAATCACGAACTTATGTTTCATACTTCAGTTACCAATAATATCCGCTATACCTATGCCTGTTCCGACTGAAGATAATGTACAAATTGGAGAAATAAATTATATATTAAATTTGTTTACTACATCTTATTATTTCGAATATCCTTGTAATATGTACAATATAAATCTCTCTCTCCTTCTTTCTCTTTCTCTTTCTCTCATTCTCACTCGGTAAAGAAGTAAGGCTCATTCACATACGACTTTCATCGTTTTCCGTGACAGTTCTTACATAAACAACGAAACGCAGAAAACAAAGGGTAAGCCACAATGAAGGCTTTGCTTTCAGTTGCTTGGCAAAGCGGTAAAATAGGAGAGTTGCCCAACGTTTTGCTTGGCTTTGCGTCGAAAACGTTTTATGTGAATGTACATATACAAAAGCGTATAGCGAATTTTTCTGTCAAATGTCTGACGCAAAGCGAAGCAAAAGTTCTATGTGAATTGGCCAGTATTCACTTTTATCACGTGAACTGTGCTGCACACAACTTTTTTAAATTCATATTTGTTATAAATTTATTTATATTATTGTTTAAATGACTATAAACTCCCCCCGCCAAGTACACCGCTTCACCCGGAAAATAAGGGCACACCCTAGGATAACCTACTACAATACACCACACTTATACATCACCACACGGACAGCACAACACACCACAGCATCGCGCCGGCACACCGCCTCAGCAAAAAAAAAGGATGGTCTTCGCGGCGATACAATATAAAATAACTCGACTTCCCAGCGGTACAGCGCGTCGACAATTGATCCTTCATTTTTCGGACGACATCATCATCTGGTTTGCTTCCAGTCCAGCACAGCTACGTTTATTTTTAATTAAATTGGAACTGCTGTTTAATACATAAATATTATAAAATGTTAAATAAATAAATTTGAACGGAGTTCCATTATAAAACTAATAATACGAGTGCTTCTTTTATAATTCTATTTAAAGCTAGTGGAAATAAATTTCGTGCTCCCCAATACATTGGGTATCCTGTTAAACATGGTCCTTCGAGCCTTACCGAAAGGCACCTCGGAAAATTAACAAAAATATACACATATATGTACTAGGTGTCCGTTATTTCCCAAATTGATTTTTGACTCTGCAGCGCCCCTAAAATTTTTAGTAAATGCCCTAAAAAAAATTATGAAACTCATATGAGCTCTTAATATTGATAATAACCCGTGCCGCAAAGACGATTCATTTCCCGTTTAAATAACATGGAGTTTTCGTACTTTTTGCTATTAAGTTTTTCTTTGCGAAGCCAGTTAATATAATGCTGCGGCATCGAATTATTTTTGTAGGAAATTGAACGTTCTACAAAAACTTTTTCTGAAGTTTTGCAAAAAAATCACTAGCGTCAAAGTTATTCAAGGTCAAAGTTCAACTAAAAATAAATTTTAATTTGTTTACATAAAAATTTATTGTTTTTTGCCGAAGTTATCTTCATATCGAAATTTTTTATTCATAATCCGTACATATATTCTTTATACATATAATTGCCAAGCGCAATATATACCATATATGTACTTATATACATTTCAGATATATTCACAACTGAAATTTAGAAACTGCAAACTATATGGTACATACGTGATAAATACAAATTTGCACAATAAAATATTATATTTACCTATAGCCAAGACGGTAAACTACCTGCGCATTATCAATTCTCTGTTTTCGCTTTATTCGGACCGCGAAAATAATACATATTTACCATATTTATACATACGGCATAGAATCTATGCCTATGCTTATATACCCTACATACATTGGGTCAATTACACTATGAAAATTTAGAAAATTATATAAAAAGTTGTAAAATTACAAAAAATAAAATAAAATAATAAACGTTGTAGTAAAATTAACACTATCAGAAATAAAAAATAAATAAATAAATTTGTACTTAATACATTAAAACATATACAATTGTAGTTGTACATATTTTCTAAGTCCACATTGGCATACATCCCGCAATACCCCTTGTAACAAACAAGCAGGATTGCGTACAAAAAAACTAAAAGCAGATTGATCTCTTCAACGAGCTCTCAATTGCATTAGAAAACAAACATACATACGCACAAACAATCCGTGCATACTTACGTACAAAGTATATAGATCTCTTCAACGAGCTCTCAATTTCACGAGCACATAAATATATACTGACAAGTCCGTGTATTAGGGTGTACCTAAATACATCAATATAAGGACATAAAAAGTATTATTGAATTAAAAGTGCGATTTTTAATAATTAAATTAATTAAAGCAATACATTCAAAATAAAACCACAACAAAATTATATTGCTAGTAAAAACAGTTTACACTGAGAAAATTTTAATAAATTTTGACAAATATTTTAACATACAAAAAAAAATGTGATGTGGATAAAATTCAAATTACACCTGCAGAAGCTACACACGCAAGACAGGTTACCACAAAGCAAATAAAAGGCAAAGATATTTGTGCCAACAAATTCATTTTTGAGAGTGACAGATTGACGCGATACTGCCCTCAATTTTCATCTTCACCGATTCAAGACAACTCTAAATCGTTATTGGAAATAAAAAAAAAAATTTTTTGGACTCGTCTCCAAACGGCTCATGACGCCATAGTAGATTATGACGATTCACAACTACTACTACTAGAACTGCCACAAGTACAAAATCAAGAGGCAAGTTCAGGCATCCAGCTCGAGGTGCCCGCATGTGACACAGAAACATTTCATGGAGGTTATGAAAAATGGCCGTCCTTCCGGGACATGTTCACTGCCGTATACATCAACCATCCAAAATTATCACAAGCACAAAAATTGTATCACCTCCGATACAAAACAGAAGGTCAAGCAAGCGTAATAGTCAAACAGTTCGCACTTAATGACGAAAATTTCAATTTGGCTTGGGAAGCTCTAAAAGCAAGATATGAAAATGAAAAATATTGGTCGATAAACAAGTAACGACACTAATAAACTTGCCTAAAATTAAAAAGGAAACAAGTGAAGAATTTGTTAAACTACTGTTCACTATTTCAAATTGTTTGTCGGTTCTATCGACACAAAATATTCCCACAGACAGCTGGGACCATATTCTGGTAAATATATGCACCGCAGCATTACCAGAAAAATCGTTACTTTTATGGGAGCAATCGCTCTCATCACGAAAGAAATGCCCCACGTGGCAACAAATGAAAGACTTTCTAACTACCCAGTACGAAATCGCTGAAAGGGTAGACTAAAAAATAATTAAAATAAAAATTGTACAACAAGACCTAAATAGAAGCTTCGATAGACCCCAAGCTAGTAGCAAAAACAAATTAAACATAAGCTTTTACAAAACGCAATCGTTCACATCAGAACAGAACAATCATACGTCATGCGAACTATGCACGAGAGGGCATAAACTACAATCTTGCAAGAAATTCAAAAAATTAAAAATTAAAAAGAGAAACTATTTCGTGAAATCAAAAAAACTTTGTACAAATTGCTTGTCACATGCGCATAAATATAAAAATTGCAAAAGCAAATTCAATTGCTCATATTGTCACAAAAGACACCACTCAATGCTCCATTACAGCAAATTTCCCATTTCACCCCAAAGAAGCGCTTATACAAAAAGAACCACAGGTTTAGTGGTAATAGCAACTGCCAAGTAGTCCAAAACTCAAATAAAATCTGCCCCATTACCCTAATTTCCCCCCAAGCGGATAAGCGAATTGTAGCAGAAGCTATAGTTCTACCGCAACTTACAAATATGCTTCCAAGCTATGACATAAATAGCAAGCATTGGCAAAAGGTTTCACACCTAAAGCTAGCAGAGTCCAACTGCAACACCCCCGCTCACATAGATATTCTAATAGGCAGCCAACTTATAACTCAAATAATGCTTGAAGGTGTTGAAAAAATTTCAACGACCCTTCTAGCCCAAATTACTATATTCGGTTGGATTTTAAGTGGACTAGTTTCTGAACCAGTTTCCACATCAACAACTCAAATTGACGAAAATTCAAAAGAATACCTTAATTCACAATCAAGGAAATTTCGGGAGCTAGAAAAATGCCAGATCATATCAATTACAACCCCAGAAGATCAGTATTGTGAAGACTTCCACAAAACCACAACTACTCGATCAAATAATGGCCGGTACGTCGTACGACTACCACTAACGCCGCAACTTTCCAATACTCCAGAAATTGGCACAAGAAACCAAGTCAGAGCTTCTTCTGACAACCCCAGTGTTAACAACACAAATATTTATAAAACAACTAAATCATCCAAATATATAACTAAATATACCAAAAGAAAATTTGTTGGACACTAATTTCCAATAATATAAAAATACAGGGGATCCACTGGAATGCGATATCTGACTAGTTTTCATATCGTACTGAGTCAATATCCGCATTATTCGCAATAATAATTTCGACCCCGCAGGTGGGCTTTCGCCAATAATGATACAAGCGAAAATCCTGATAACAATTCTCAAATAATCTAAACGATATTCTAATCTCCCGATTCTTGGCCACAATCGCCCACGCCCATACATAAAGTCGAAATATCGACACCTATCTTACTATAGTGGCTCATAGTTGCCTCAATTTTCATAATTATAAATAATTCAAAAATCAAGTTAAGGGAGCACCATACTCCCGATGTGAAACAATGACGCACCTAGACTTACAAAAAGCAAAGGTCGCACTTATCCCATTTATCTAAGCGCTCATCATATGGGTAGTTTATGGGAAACACTTTTACAAGTTGCAAATCTCACTTCAAAAAAGTAGGTAAAAATCATAAATCTCACTCTCGCAAGATCCCTCTTCAAAGGTTTCAAAGGAAAACCCATTCTGGCCATATCTGAGCCAGGCGTGGAGTCGCTATCCTAAAAGTCGACAAAAAAAAAATAAGGAAATTACAAAGAAAAGCCGCTAATACAGAAAAATCAAATAATAAAAAAATCCGCATAATAAACCGATAAAAGAAAAAATTGGAAATACAATAAGTGGTAAAACCAACTACAAAATCAAATAAACACGAAAATTTACTAACTTAAGCACCAACTCCAATATCAAAATACACCATCTGCCGCGCACTCGGCTGCTCCATCAGCACTACGTCGAAATACATGCACCAGCATATACGTGTAATACTAGGCAAAATATTCGCCTAGGGGGCCCAGGATGTTTAAATGACTATAAACTCCCCCACGCAAGTACACCGCTTCACCCGAAAAGTAAGGGCACACCCTAGGATAACCTACTACAATACACCACACCCATACATCACCACACGGACAACACAACACACCTCAGCATTGCGCCGGCACACCGCCTCAGCAAAAAAAAAAAGGATGGTCTTCGCGGCAGATACAATATAAAATAACTCGACTTCTCAGCGGTACAGCGCGTCGACAATTGATCCTTCATTTTTCGGACGACATCATCATCTGGTTTGCTTCCAGTCAGATGGTTTGCCTCCAGTCCAGCACAGCTACGTTTATTTTTAATTAAATTGGAACTGCTGTTTAATACATATATATTATAAAATGTTAAATAAATAAATTTGAACGGAGTTCCATTATAAAACTAATAATACGAGTGCTTCTTTTATAATTCTATTTAAAGCTAGTGAAAATAAATTTCGTGCTCCCCAATACATTGGGTATCCTGTTAAACAATTATTATTAAATTACACTAATTACTAGTTTATACCATATAAACTTCTTTTATTGTTAACTCGGTTTTGATAAATAACTTCAGTAATAACTTATTGGTACATGTATTAAATTTATATTTACAAAAAATTAACTATTAACATCTTTTCTAGAATACTTTTGATAATATAATACCTATGAACTTCTTAGTTGTATAGCTTGAAGAGCTATCTCTGTCATTACTTTTCCATCTACCCGTGTCAGGATTGCCCAATTTATTCAATTTAAAATTAAAGATTAAAAATTATTATATATTATATATATCCGATTAACACATGGAGAAACTATTTTTGTGATTTTGTAATATATTAAAACAACTGATTTTTGAACATTTTATACTTAATGAAAAGAAAAAATGTATTAGCTCTCAAATAATACATGTTTTTTGATAATTTTGATTATCTAATTAAAATTGAAATTTAATGCTACTAAGCATGGCCTCACAAAAGATTTCATCACATACATTTCAATTTCCCGTTATGAGAGATGAGTAGGGCATTTATTTATCTCTGACCACTGCATTCAGCAATTCAGTTTGCTCTTTTGCCACTTTCACAAGTTCACCTATGTATATTATTGACTGCCGTCAGTCCGATCATTTGGTGGACCGCATCAAAATGTTTGAACGCCGATGGGCTGCTCCCCGAGGGCCCAACTTTTTTCTTATCTTCTCTCCAATTTCACAAAAGGTAATAATGTTAAAAATCCTTATGTGAATGCGTAATATACCTACATATATCTATGGGTCATGCTTCTTATTTTTACTTGCACTTCCTTTGGTGTATATTTATTCACCATTTGCGCAGATATGCCACATATATGCAAATTGCGCTTAGCCCGACGCAAATCTCCGGCTCGTTCACGCCACAAATATTATATAAAAGCACATTTTTGTCGCTAGTCGTCCAAATTGTTCGCTGCTTATTTTTAGCCATTTAAAAATATTAAAATTACTTATTGTTATTATGTGTGCACATAATTTAATGAGCAAAATAAAAACTGCTTGTCTCAGACTTTCTCGATAAATCTTTTACCTTGTAACTCACTCTTGAGTTCGCTCCCTGGATTATTAAATAAAAGTCCCAGTTTAATGTTATACACTTATTTTTATTTCAAATTCCAACAACTTAGCACTTATTAGTCGTTATTCGAGTTTACAACTTATTGCTTATAACTCAATTGCTCTTTACATGGGAGTCTACATCATTGAATCGTTTAATAACCTGGTATAGTCCTTCCTAAGTACACTGTAATTTGGGAGACAGCCCTTTCTTTCGTTGTGTGTTATATATATACCCAATCGTCTTCAATAAAACCCTCAGAGTTCATTGCATTGTCGTATTGTGCTCTAATTTTATCGCTCATATTTTGGTACGCTGTCTCACCATATCATGTACAATATTATATATCCCTCATCTTGTCTTCTAGGATACTGTTGACTTCCTCAGCATTCCTTCCTCCGCTGGCGTTAATTCCTATTTTCAAATCAACCGGTAGTCGAAGAGCATTACCAAAAAGAACTCTTGCTGGAGTCTGCCCCGTTGTTTCATGTACAGCAGACCGATAAGCCATCAGGAACAAGGATATATGGGTATCCCTATTTTTTTATACTTGTCTACAATTTTCCTCAAATACTCTTCCAAAGTTCAATTAAATCCAAAGTTCAATTAAATCGGGTTCTCCGGATATCAATTTCTGACACATCTTCTAATTTAGAGCTGATTCAAAATTTCTTCCTTAGTCAGAACGTAATTCTATTGGAACACCATATCTCCATACCGAATTGTTGATGATGACATCCGCTACTGTTTCTGCCTCTTGGTAAGGAATTCCAACTACCAACACATATTTGTTTCCTAATTTACTGATAGGAAATGGACTAGCTACATCCATGGCAATTTGCTCAAACAGCTTCATCTGACCATGACTCCTGGACCTCGACCCTTTAGCAGCAATGCACTTGGCGATCCACTCCGTAATTGATTGACGACAACCAACCCAATAAAATCTTTGTTTTAATTTCTCCAAGGTTTTAGTGGTCCGTTGTGCACCTCGCTGAGGACTTCGGGAATTCTTACTTTCGGAACAATCATCAGAGCTCGAGAACTTTGCCAATCTTCGCTTTCGCATACGCGATGCAAGCAGTCGGACACTAACTTCAAATTATTCCATTGTGTCCAATTAGCCTTTGCGAATGGTCTTTCTGCAGCTATTTGTTAACTCATTGGACGTTTGTTTATCTCCAATCCATATATTACACCTTTTAAATCTGTATCTTTTTGCTGACATTTTCGCAGTTCCTCCGGATCCCAGTCTGATGTTATTGTCATTAGTCGGACATCTTTAATGTCTTTCTTGGCCTCAGCTTTCAATGTCTGCATTCCAAATTACAAGGACGGCGGGACATGGCATCAGCATTTCCATGACTACTGCCTTTATTGCCACTGTGCCAACTATCCTTCTTCTTCCGTTTCTTCAGAGTTTGGAAGGCCACTGCCTGTTCTTTTTTCCATTTAAAAAGTCTGTTCTTTTTCGTGAGTTTATGGAGGGTACTAGATACTCTGCTGAGTCTCAACACGATCATATCGTCTAGGGATACCGAACAGGTCTTTCAGTGTAATCCTTTAAATACCTGTTCATAAGTCTCTCAAAGGTAGTAGGAGCATCACATAATTCAAAGGGCATTACGGCAAATTGCCATAGACCATCTCCAACGCTGAAAGCCGTTTTTTTTTTGTCTTCTTCGTTTACCTCCCCTTGCCAGTCACCACTTTTCAAATAAAGTGTTGAGAACCATTTTGTGCTGATAACGAGTCCAGCGTGTCATCGATTCTAGATAGTGGATAACTGCCTTTCTTGGTTACATCATTAAACCTTCTATAGTCCACACAGAATTTCATGTTGCCATCTTCCTTCTTCACAAGTACTATAGGGGAGCTCCATGGACTCTCTGATGGTTTGATTACGCCGCTTTCTTTCATTTCACTTATGGTCTGGCGTACAACTTCACGTTTTGCTAACGAACGCTTCGAGGAGCCTGACGGATTGGTCTTGCATCACCTGTGTTAATAAAATGTTTCACAACTTTGGTTCTTCCTAATTTGACAACGTATTTATCAAATATGGATGAGTATCTGAGAAGAAGTTGGTTTGCCATATTTTGATGGTTTGCTTCTATTTCTTCGGTCAATGCGTTTATTTCGCTCTATATGACGTTTTCGAATATGGAATCTTCCTCAAGACCTATTTCGCAATTTATCATGGCCAAGAGATTGACTCTTGACACTGCCCTAATATAGCTCCTTTGGAGAGTTTGAGTGGTAACTTGCACTCATTAAATACTCTTACTGGAACCGGTTTATTTTGTCTTGTCATAGCCAGCCTTCTGCCAATAAGCAAGTTTGGTGTGGATTCTTTTGTGGCCTCAACAATCCATCACTTGTTTGAACATAAGTGGCACTTCCATATTTCTTTAGGTCATAATCCTGTTCTTCATACCAATTTTGATTCCTTAATTCGCTAGAAAGTCTACTCCAATTATGACTTCGTCGAAGATATCTACCACTATAAAATTGGGTAGCACGGCTGCATTTCTAATTACGATCTCGCACGTTACTTTTTCGATAACTTGGGTCTCTTCTCCAGTTGCAGTGCGCAACTTTACCCCAGCTAATGGTCTCACTTCTTTATCAACCAGATCAGATCGACACATCCACTAACGGTAACGTTAGTCGCATTCCTGTTTATTTGACAAATAGAGATTACAGGGCATTTGGTTGCGAGAGCCAGCCCGTGCACTTTTTGGCTGGCTCGCTTTATTTTAACCATTGGTTGGATTTGATAATTGCTTGATCTTCCTCAACTTTGCGTTTACGTCCAACTTGATAATTGGAGAGGTTACAGTTGCGTACAATATGGCCACTTTTTCCGCAGTTGAAGCATTTAACCACACCATCATTTTTCTTACGTGCTTCTGTAGATTTTTCCAGTGCTTTCTGCATACTGTAAACTTTTTGAAGTAATTGGTTTACCCAAAGGTGTACTTTTATTTCTACTTTATGAGCTTTAAATGCTTGTTTGCTAAGCAAACATGCACTTTACTGTGTGAGAGCATTCGAAACCGTTTCCGCAAACGTCGAATTTGGACATGCTAACGCAGCGAAGCGTGTAGTGGTATCTCGTATTTCACTGACAAAGGTCTGAATTCTCATGTCCTCGATGTATTTAACGTGTGTGCATAAGCTAAGTGAGCTAACCTCTCAATCTCTGTAGAAAACTTTGCAAAGACTCATTGCAAGCGAAATCATTCGAATCGAAGATTAAAAACATGGAACGAAACAGTGCCATCAAGGGATGGAGATTTTACCTTGACCGAAGCTACCGACATGATTGGCCGATTTAATTGTAGCTCACGCAGACGACCTGTCTATTATTCCATTTCAGCTTTAATTCTATCCCGCTCCATCGAAATCTCTAAGGACACTTCTGCTATTAGAGAGGTTACCTGCGATATCCATGCATCCTGCTCTTTCAACTGTACTGATACGTGCTTCTTGCGCACTATGTCTATTTCTCGATAAATCGTCTACCTTCTAACTCACTCTTGAGTTCGACGAGTGGATTGTTAAATAAATTATCCTTATTTCTAATTCCAACAACTTAACTTTTATTGCTCGTTATTCGAGCTTACAACTTCTTGTTTATGTTTCAATTGCTCTTAAAACGACAACAGTCCAACTAGAACTGTGTGCTGCATGGTATGCCCTTATATAGTAAAACTTTAACAAAATTTTGTCTCTAGAACATTTTGGCAACTACGAATTCGCTGTCTAGTTGCTTCTAGCAGTTAATCGTCGGTTCTGATTTCTTCTGAAATATTATGTTTTTGTATCTTCTTCTTTGTATCATCACCATTTACAATAGTAAAATTTTTGAGTAGAGTTGCTTACTCAAATTTGGTAAATTCAGCTAAATGCACCAAAATTTTTTCATTTATATGGTACTGGTTTACATTAAAATGGATCGAATGCGCAAATTAATGCAAATCAACCCAGCTGATGTAAATCAGCGTTGCCGTCTGTCAATGCTATAATTCGACTTGCAGCTGTTTGATATGTATTTACATACGTATGTACATATGTATCGCCAAGAATGATAGAGTATGAAGATTTCGCAGGTAAACAAACAAAATGAATCGCACTGCGCAGCTACGTCACAATAGTAAAGCTAAGCTGGTGAGCTGCCGAATTCAAATACAAATTGTAAACAAAATTCTGGCAATACATTTTTCATACAAATCGAATACTGTAACGAAATTAACTGAACCATTCATAATTATCAAAACTAACGAACCTGCACAATGCCCAATCTACATATTTATTGTTGACATTTTTTGAAACATCTATTGCCTGTGAAACAGATACAGGCTTGAGCTTACTACACTTCAATGTGTGCATCAATCGTACTCAACAAAATACCATAATATTTGTATTATGGTATTGTTACCACAGGGTCTGTCATAAGCGTATAGTTATATATTATATAATTTTATTAAAAATCACAAGATGAACTAAAAATTGTCATTAAATATATGTTAATATATTATATTAGGGCAAAGTTTGTTCTAACAAATCGATGCCATCTAAACACAAAATTCTTAATTCACATACTATTTATATTTTAATGTTCTTATGATATTCCACAAACAATGTGTAAATGAATAGAAATCCGGGCCCTAATGATTAACTATGAATATGTTCTGACTAACCAAATACTGCCCGAATAGCTTTTTATCGCAATTCAGTAATCAGCCTCTAGTCACTATTAGAGACATTTTGAATTAAAGCCTCAATTTGTGACAAGTTACTATTCACAATACAGTCTTTAGTCACCAAATATTGTCTTAAATTTGTCACCTGATGGTAAGCAGGTCACAAAACTAATCAGATCTTTTGTTTTGCTTTTTAATACACTAACACTAAACTTATAGAGAACATCATAGATATTATTAAATTATCGGTTTTTGTATTTTGTAAGCAACTCATTGTGATTCAAAGTCAACATTTTATTTTTATTTCATTGGAAATTATTAGTTTTAACTGGATTATTTGTTATCGACATTTCGTTTCATTCAGATTTTATAAACATCTCTAAATAACGAAATGTAACAGTTGATTAGATCTATTCGTTTTCAATTGAGAGATTTTTGTGACGGTCACATACTGAATTACAAAATTGTCTTCAATTGAAAATCTCAAATTTGAAGACTTTAAATGTATCAGAGTACTTAATTTCGATATTAGTTTCATTTAACTGTTCTATCGCTAGGAAAACAACATCTTGTTATATTGACTGTGCTATAAGGAACTTTGATATTAAGGCCCTGGCCCAATGCTGGTTGGCTTTACTTGCTCTACTGTGAGAACTGACAAAACTGATTAGAAGTATACCATATATGTAATAATATACTATCATAATGTGCTACAAACTTAATATAATATACTACAATAGTAATTAATATAAATCCTACCTTTCAACATTTAAAACTTACATATATATATCATTTGTCAGTAGTCATGCACATATGTATGTGTGTACTCTTTCACCAGAGAATGATAATAAAATGGCGCAAATGTTAAATGAAATCTTTTTGAGTATTAATTTGTAGTTCCATGACAAAATATAGTAGTTGATATGACAAAAGTCATAATTATGAAAAGCCTTCTAAATTAAAAAGGAGGGTTACTAGTAAAAACTCCAGAGTTTATAATAAAATAAACATTTAATAGGCAATTTTTACAACTAATGTATGTTCGTTGCGTGAGCAATTGCTTATTGAGCAAAGGATAATAATAAAACTATGGCTTAAGCAGCCGCGTTTCCACTTTTGTGGTGGCTTAAGTCGTAAGCGTTAAGAAGTTAAGCTCAATCCGATTATGAGCATATACGTTCGAATCCTAAAACTCATGCAACTTAAATTTTATTTAATTTTCTTATTTTAATAATTGGAATCTTAACATATCTCAATTCAATTACTTTAATAGCAAATTTTAGTTCCTGAGATAATTAAAATATTTTAGGAAAATATATCCATATGTTTAGGTTTATTGAATATTCCTTTATTAAGCGTATTAACATAAATTCATTCTTAGATATACGTACTCTGATATTTGCTTCTTCTTGTCCCGCACAAACAATGACATTTGTCTATACTTCTTGATTTTTGGGAGAAGAATTTTAGGTGCTGGCAAAATTTCAAAACCGCCGGCAAAAACTCAACCCATTTTTGACTCAAAGTCATACTATTATCGAGAGTTTCATTCATTTATTTTATCATATGAATATCAATTATATATCTTACACATAGACTGATATTTTCGGTAAAAAGTCAACTATAGGCAGTGGGGTCCACATATTCAGTACTTAGGGGCTTGAACAGTTATGGGATGGTATGAGATGACTTTATAGGAACCGCGTTCAAAATTAGACAGTGGGCGTGACACCGCCCACTTTTAGGGGAAAACCCATATCTTGGGATATTTTCAACCGATTTCAACCAAATGTGGTACATAACATTATTTTTATATTTCTATGTTATAGTGCTAAAATGGGCGAAATCGGATTACAACCACGCCTATTTCCCATATAACACCATTTTCAATTCCATCTGATTTTTTCACTTTCCACTATGCATATCAAGCAACAATGATTATATCGGGGTAAATCTTTGCGTGTATAATACGTTTAAAGTATGCCACCTTGTGACCAAAAATTGTCTAAAACGAACCAAAACTGTTCAAGCCCCTAAGTACTAAATATGTGGACCCCAGTGCCTATAGTTGACCTTCTACCGAAAATATCAGCCAATCCACAAAGAAATCTCAAACGAGTATACCATTTGACTTTGCGAGAGTATAAAATGTTCGGTTACATCCGAACTTAGCCCCTCCTTACTTGTTTAATTCTATTTTCATTAATATTTCCCTCATTATTTGCATTTTCTTTTCATAAGTTAATTACTTTTCTTTTTATATTGATTTTTGTTCATGCGCATGCCAAAGAGCATCTGTGTCTATGTATGTACTTGTATGTACATTTTTCTCGGCACAGCTCGGATTTTTTACCAACAACACAATGTTAAGACGCTTTGTCGTCGCGTCAGTCCTTCGACACATTGACTCTTTGACATAAAAGCAAAAAACGTGAAATTCGGTCATTGATTGACCGTGTCAACGCAAATTTCACAGAAAGCAATGAGTGTACATATTTACATTCAAAGTTGTGTGTAGACAAATTTACAAATATTATGCGCATGGTTCTTTCATACTTATTTGTTTACATGTACGAATAATTATACAGGGTGGCTCACGTATCGTGCAACAAAAGCAAACCGTAATAACTTTTTCTTTAATCAATGCGTTGCATTGAATTATTTTTTAATGGTAACGTTAATGGCCCCCATGCTCAGCCACGCATATGCGACACCTAATTAGAAAATTATGCATTGCCGCCTTAAGGGTTGAAGTCGGGATCGCCTCAATTATAGATTTAATGGACTGCTTCAATTCATTCAGATTTCTGGGTTTTGTGTTGTGTACATCTTGCTTGACATAACCCCGTAAAAAAAGCCTGGTGCAACCAAGTCAAGTTACCTTGGGGGCCAGCGGAAATTATAGTTTCTTGATGTTATTTTTTTCAAATTTTCGTTGGAGCTCCGCAATAACCGGTTTGGCTATGCGTGTAGTTGCTCCATCTTACTGGAATCAAATGCTATTAAGAGGGATACGTCTTCGGCGCATCTGAGTAAAAAATAACTCCTTTAACATCTTTAAATAACAGTGCTCATTGACAGTTATTGTTGTCAAAGAAGTATGGCCCGACAATACACCTTGATAAAACTGCGCATCACACAGTGACTCGTTCTGGGTGAAGTTCCGTCTCGTGAATTATATCTGAAGTTCCGTCTCGTGAATTATATCTGGATTTGATTCACTCCATATATGGCAATTTTGCTTACTTACATTTCCATTCAGATCAAAATGGGTCCCATCAGTTATAAAGAGGCAATTTATCAAGTCATTGTCTTCTTCGTCCTTTTTATAAATTTTTTTGCAAAATTCCAAGCGGCTTATTATTTCAACTATGTACGGAAAAAGGTTTCAGTCATCATGAATTATCCGTTGTAATAACCGTCGGCTAGCTCCAAGTTGCGCCGATAAGTTGCGAGTCGAAAATCTTGGATTTGCTTGAATTGACGATGCAATTACCGCGAATGTTTTATGAACACGAGCATACAGATATCAATGGTACGGTCTTCGTGCGATACTTCCAGATTTGGCAAACATGCTTACCAACCTCATAATGGTCTCTCACCTCTGGGTGTGCCGCCAAAATCCCGGTTGAATTCCCTTTGAACGGAAATGACGGACTGTAAAGCATGGTACCGCTGCACTATGCGTATGCACTATGTAGGTATATGTGCGACTGCTTGGTCTTTTCAGATGTTATCAAAACTTTTAATGACCAAAGCAAATAAATATACAAATATATTACTTATGAAACCTATATGTATTTATTAAATATTATATATAGGTACATTTCTTCATTTATTATATGTATATTTCAAAAGGGTTTATGAAATCCATCATGATTCATGATATAGGTCAATTTAAACAAATGTATACAGACTATCTATAAATTATATGCAGAGGCGTGTGCGCATTATAAATAAACGAATCTGTTAGCGTACATTTTTTATCATACATACATTTTTATCTCATTTCACTCTGAAAATGCTCACTTATGCTATTTTTAAGTCCGCTGATGTTAATTGTGGTAAAATCCGATAATAATTTTCTGGAGTGAAACACCCATATCGTTTTTAGTTCCCCTTCGAAAACTGAAATATTTTGATTATGGCCGCACCGTGAAGCTTCTCTATCATATACATTCTCTGATACAATCATTCAAAGTAAGAAGTGAAAGAAAGCACGTAAAGCCAGCCAGCCTTGGGCCAGGGCCTTTAGTCTATCATTCGATTCTGATATCGGACAGATCAATGCTCTTTTAGCTTACATTTCATAAACGAACTCACTAGTTCCCTTAGTAGGTGATAAAAAAGATAGGACTTTTACGGTAATGGCAACATTGTTCAGTTTGCACCGCTGATTTTATGTTGGCTGATGCCCTCTTTACAATTTTACATTTTCAAACACAAAAATGTACGAAGTATATATTTATTTCTTATTAAAACTCTCTCTGACAAGTTAGATAACAAAAATTATCGATTTTTATTAGAAAGGTACACAAAGAGAATGAATCCACAAAAAACGGGTGATCCAAGTACAGTTATTTTTTTCAATAGCCGATTTTTCACAGATCACGCGTAAGTCGTGTCAAGCTGTCACTTTTTGTTCAGTATTATTTGGCATTTCATCATAAAAAGAACTACGCCTGAACAGCGTTTACAAATCGTTCACCTTTATTACGAAAATTCACGTTATGTAAAGAATTTGTTTCGCGCTTCGATCAATTTATATTCAACATAATCAGCCTATTGAGCGTACTGTTCGCTCCACCATCAGCTATTTTGAGACCCAGCATTCATTATTGGATAATAATCAACCGAATAGACCACGTCCAGCACGCATTGAAGAAAATATAGCCACTATAGCTGAGAGTGTACACGAAGACCGGGGAGAGTTGATATGGCGCCGTTCGGAGCAAATCGGACTGACGTATGGAACGACCTCTAACATATCTAAAGAAATTCCGAAATTTTCAGAGGGGTGTCATAAAGATATGTATTTTTGAATTTTGTCAAAATAGCTTTTTTTCTAATTTTTGTTGAATATTATTATTTTATCACATGAAATTTGAGGTCAAAAATGTTTTTCTTATGTACATTTTTATATGTTTTTTTATTGTTATTATTTTTACATAACATAAGAAAAATATTTTAGATTATTAAAAATTGGAAAAATAGAAAAAAAGCTATTTTGCCAAAATTTAAAAAATATGGTATAATATGTAAAAAATTTTGAGGCCAACATTTTGTAGCGATGGTTACTTTTTACGATTTTCCAAAATCCAAATTGGTAATTTTCAAAATTTTTTTTCAAAACAAGTTTTTTCCCATACCTCTAAGTGTCCTCTGAAAACTCACCAGCGTTCTTATATACTTATATTGTATACATTAGTTTCTGAACTATTAAATAAATAAACTCATAATAAGATGAAACTTTCCACCAATATTCATTCGATTCGGTGGCGGTCGCGTCCAACTATTTGTCGATTTGACATGTAATGACCCAGCTGGAGTTAGCAACCGATGTCCACAAGTCACATGTAACCGCAATAAATTTCTTGTAATATTATTAACAGTTTAGCCGAAGTTTCTTTGAACATATTAAGCAAAACCACATCTTGTATACGTGATGATGTTGTCGTCACCTGCAGCTGATGTGATAGGATACGTTGCATTGTCTCCCATGCTGTGTATATTTTAAAATTGAATGTATTCCCGCTTGTTTTGGACTCCTTTCCTCAAGTAGGGCACTTGTCAACCTTTTTGTTATCAGAGCTCTTGAAATATCTCCAAACTCTGTAAATTTTATTATTTTTTGTGTATTTTTGATTCTTGGTCGATAAATCTTTCTCCGTATCCGTACTGCTGCAATCGTTGTGAGTGAAATCCGACGTTTTCCCTAACGTTACACAAATACTTAATAATTTATACTTATTTTAACACTACGCAATTATTATTCCTTCATTCATTAATTTTGAGCGAAATTTTCAATTTGTGACGAGCTACAATTTACAATACAAACTCTAGTCACAAAATATGGTCACAAATTTGCCAGCTGATATTAAGCAGGTCACAAAACTAATAAGATTTTTTGTTTTTCATTTTGAAATTATAGATATCATCATAGATATTAATCGATTATCGGTTTTATTATTTTGTAACCAACTTAATCACTTATAAGTTTAAAACAATAAATTTCAAATAAATTTCGTAACTATTATGATTAAAAGTCAACATTTTATTTTTATTTATATTATTATCGACATGTTTATTTATATTGAGGTTTTATATACATCTCTAAATAACGAAATGTAACAGCTGCTTAGATATGTTAGTTTTCAATTGAGATTTGAAAATGTTTTGTGACTGTCACGCTCTGAATTGCAAAATTGTCTCAGGGCACAAAAATTGTCTCTAATTTAAAATCTCAAATTTAGAGACTTGTACTGAATTCCGATATTAATTTAATTTTGTGATACGTACAAACAAAACTATCGATGATAATATTAGTGGGCGAGAGTGCATGGCAGCCATAAATAGCGATTTTCTAGTGGTGAACGATTGATAGTTCTCCACCTCTAGTTTCAATCTCAAACGAATAACAATAATTGTGATACAGATCATATACAGATTGGTAAAAGTTGCATGAGCGAAGTAGTTAATAGATCGATTCATAGAGACCGCTACGCGCGGAAAATAAATTAATTAAAATTCAGAAGAATTTACGAAGTGACATCAATTTAAAAAATATGTTGGGAGGAAAATTTTTCAGTAAAACAACGGAAAACGGACTACAAATACTATTTTTCGTACGACACCAATATAAATTTCACCAACATTTTTAACTTTGCAGTAGTCAATTAAGATATACTGTCAGCGTCATAAGAAATTGTACACCTTTTTCTCATACACTTCACTCTTAATTTCAGTATAAAAATATTAAAATTTTTTCAAATCAATTCTCATTTAAAAATGATTAAATATTGTTCTTACAAAAAATTAATATCAATCCAAAAAAACCACAAGTACTAAAACAACATAAACAAAACCAAATATACTCAGTATTTCACGCGTCAAAACAAATTGTATAGTTTAAGAAAAATTAAAAAAATCCAAAGCTAATACTTTGTTTGCCTTCCCTCTGCATGGATAACTGCTTCTAACCTCCTGGGCAATGATTCCGCTAAGTTGGACACTACTTCCGGGGAAATTTTGGACCACTCATCTTGTAAAATGTCTTCATAGAATTCTTACTGTTTATACTCCTTTCCCTTATTTTCTGGTCCAAATGTTTTCACAAATGCTCAATGGGGTTCAGGTCCGATGATGATCATGGTGATCTAGTTGTTTAGATGTATTAGCACAAATAGTGCTTTTAAGGTCTGACAACTATAGTCTGGAAATGGCCGCGATGTGAACATATTTTCCTTGCCACGGATTCCGATTATGAGAGCCTCAGTGCTTATATATGTAATTTTTGGAGATTTCACAAAATAATGTACAAAATTTATTTAATACTTTGTCTTGCCCTTGTTAGGTACATATCGAGTTTATCAATAGGGATGATATGATTTCTAAGTGCAGTTCCGGCCCTTGTTTTATATGTCTGTAACTTTTTTTCTTCATTTTATTCAGTAATATTTACAATTTTATGATGGAGAGGTATACGGAAGAACAACGTTTACAAATTATTAAATTTTTATATTATAAAAATAATTGTTTTACAATTGCAACTTTTCGTGCGCTTTTGCCATTTTATGGTCGTAATAATCTTCCACCTGCGCTCGTTATTCGTCGAATTGTTGAACATTTCGAGCGTACATTTTCTTTATATAATGTTCAAGTGCCCATAAGAAAAGAACCGCTCGAAGTAAGGAAAATTTTGCTGCCGTTCAGGCAAGTGTTGCTAAAGACTGCAATTTGTCGATTCCAAGACGTTCTCAAGAATTTGAACTGTCTCAAACCACAACCTGGCGGATTTTGAGAAAGGATGATTTTGCCTTGGAACTACTTGAAAGCGATGACGATTTAAAAAAAAAATTATCTTCTCCGATGAGGCTCACTTTCATCTGAGTGGTGCGGTAAATAAACAAAACTGTAGATTCTGGTACGAAGAAATCCACCAATTATTCATGAACAACCATTACATTCACCTAAATTGACAGTTTGGTGTGGTTTTACGTCTGGTGGAATCATCGGTCCGTACTTCTTTAGAAATGAAGCTGTTGACACTGTTACGGTCAATGGAGAGCGGTATAGATTTTTATTGCGAGAAAGGTTTAAAGATTCGACAATTTCAAGAAATTGTGACATTGAATGGCCTCCAAATTTAACACCATTAGGCTACTTCTTGTGGGGATATTTTAAGTCATTGGTCTTTAGCAATAAATCATGACGTACGACTTGATTTAGTGGAAAAAGTTTTCGAAAATTGTGTTCGTCGACTTCGTTCCTGCAATAGAAGGCTATTTAAATAATGTTATGTTCAGAACTTAATTCTACCGAGTGGGCTTCACATTCAATAAAAAGCATTTAAATTTCTTTAACAAGTAAGTGCGCTTTTTTGTTTTTGTAATTCATATCACTCTTATTGGACACTGTACTTGGGGAGTTTGCAATATGGTTAAGAGACCAAATAAAAACTCTGGTGGTCTCACGGGGGGAAAATAACAAAAAAATTTAGCACTTATCCAATTCAAATTATAACCCAGAATGTTATATACTTGATGAAGAATTTTCTGACTTGGCTCCAATTAATTTTTTTTACCGAAATTCGCATTTCTTTAATTGAAAGGACTATTGCGTGGAGTAAAATAAAGTAGTTTCTTAGTACTTAAGGTTACTTCATGGATTTAGTGTAAAAATGCACTATTAACTTATTTGATAAAAACATCGCATTCTTTTTACTCCCCACGTTCTCAACCTTTGATTCCATAGACATCAGAACAGAAAGAGTAGAATATGTTATTTGAAAGGAGTTGCAATTTTTAATTTGTGGTAATGTCAATTTTGGCATTGCTAAATTTCCAAAAATTGTCAAAAATTAAATGAACTTTCAAAGGTAGCGCCATGTAGTAAAAGAAAAATAAACTACAATTCGATGAGTAACTGTTACATGCTCTTTACAAAACAGAATTTCGATGCTAATGAACGTTAAGAAAAATGATGTCACTGATGCACAGCAACACATGTATGCCTTAGAAGAGGAAGCATAATCGGATTTCGTAGTGAAACTGAGAGCAGACTTTTCTCTGAAACGAATCTTCATATACTCTTATACCGTAAAGAGGCAGGGCGAAATAAAACTAGTCGTAAATCAGAAGTTATATAAATTATATCGTAACCTACTTGTATTGGCCTAGGGGTTGGTTAAAATATATGCTTCATAGATTTTGGTATTGTAGAAGCATAGTTGCAGGTATTGGAAAAAAAGACAATCTTCTTTACTATTATTAATGTCGGAAAAAGACAAAGTTGATTAACGAAATTATAGAAAATTGTAAAATTTGTAATCAAACAAAGTACGAGATAAACCCGCCTAAACAAAGAGTTGTTGTAACATCAGGTGGAATGCGGTAATACTTTCCTACTGGTATAGATTTTCAAAATCCAGGTTAGTTTAATCTACATATATATTTCGAAGAATTAAAAATGTAATATGTGAGGAAGGGCTAAGTTCAGGTGTAACCGAACATTTTATACTAGTTTTATGTCGCAGTGAGACAATCCAACTGCATGCACCGTTCTGGCGTATGAGCTTCTCGAAGCTAGCTGACAAAATGTGAACCCGTGAGAAGCAAAGCAATTTTCAAGTGTGTGAGCTTCCCCGTCTCAATATGCTACGACGTTATCCATTATCGGTAGTATAACAGTTTTGTGGATGACGGGGAAGATAGTAATTATCAAGTCTGGGGAAGTTATCAATAACATGTAGAACGTTAGTGGATTGTAGTACCTTGAAGGAAACAAATTTTAATCGGAAATGAATCGGAATTTGGTCTAACAATGCTAACATTTGTAAGCGTTATGACGATTATTTACTTTTGCTACTCAGTGATTAGCAATATACTTTTATTCAGTTGTGTGTCATATAAACGCCCGTGTGGAGTTGCGATTTGTCATCGGCCTTGAAGACCTGATTAAGAGTAGAGGTTGGATGATTTGCCTATTATTGAGTTCATTAACTGCATCTCTATGAATATAGTATTCTCTAAATGACCGGTATGCAGTGTACTACTCAAAACCTTCAGTACGGACCCTATGATTTCCAAACATCTGATCACCCTATAGTACAGACCCAAAGCCTCTAATATATTTCTTTATATGCAATGCGATTGTGGGAACATTTCATTCACATTGATGGGTTTCCTTCAGCACACGTATGTTCTCCAAAAGGTTCGTCGAATGCCTAGCGTTGGATTTTTTTTATTTCCCCACACTAGCCTTTTAACTGTCAAGGATGGGGATGTACTTGACATGTGAGTAGTCAGTGATTTGAGCCAAGGCCAACAATAGCGAGAGAAGAAAAATTAGTCCAAACCTGTCGAGTATAATTCGCGAATTTTGTTTCTGTAGGGAAGCATTCCAACACCACAAAATTACTTAAAATGAATTTGTAAGCCAACAATAATGAGACTTACAACTAATAAAATATGTGCCATGCTTCCATTCTCTCCTCATATAAGGGCGTGAGCTGGTTTCCAAGCTTTGGTTGGACTTGACCAAAACCTTTTCCCCAATCTCAAAGGCACTGTTCTGCCTGGAAGCATTCTCTTTAGCTCTTACTGCGGTCTGGGCGCTTTTGATTTGGATTTCGTTCTGCGACTCAGCCGCGCTCGCTTGAATAACTTTAACTTACCAAGTTAATTGACTAACAAAATCAGTGTCAATTATGCTTTAAAATATATAGGAAACTAGTAGACCCGACAGACGTTGTCCTGTACACACGTCGTTAATTAGAAAATTTCAAACATTCTTTAATAAATTGTAACAATCTGGACCGTTTTGATGAAAATTATTATTCAAGAGTTATTTTGATATCTAACGTCATAACATGAACACTTATCCAAATTCGACCGATCAGTAGCATGTGAGTATATACTGTGTTTGTAAGTATGCATATACTGTATGAATGAAGTGAAATAAAGAAGCTGTGTTAACTAAAAATATGCCCTATTACCACATGGGCAACGAAAATAACAATAGAATAATAGATTTGTATCTGTTTCAATATCAAGTTAAAGATATGAAGCACAGATGGCGCTATTCTATAACGCCAACTCTTACCAGAAAAGTGATGAATTTTTAAATTTAAAATCTTACCTAATACAAAGTACACTCCCTCCCTGCCCACGGTAAGAAGTTATAAGATTCACTAAACAACCACCCTCCCTTAAATGCTTTACAGAATTTTCGAATGCCCCTTATGCTATCTTAGAATATTATTTCAGCGCCATCCACCATTCGCAACTGCAACTCAAATATACTTTTGAATATCTGACACAACTGCAGCGCACTGTGCCGGAATTTTATGTAAAACGTTCTAACATCAACAACAATTTAAGAAATAAATGAATTCATTGTTAAAACATTATCTAGTTGATCAAATTGTGAATCTAAACCATCCTCGACGCCCCTTGAACTCTCACAAAAATTTCATCAAAATCGGTCCAGCCGTCTAGGAGGAGTTCAGTGACATACACACGCACAGAAGAAATATATATATAAAGATTACAATATATTATATTCTTGCCATCATAAGTACATTGTTTGCCATAATTTTTGAATTTAATGCAAATTTAGTATAAATTAATAAAACAACTAATAACAAGCTATAAAATCTCAGTCCGCCATCGTTGCACATGGTAATGTCAAAAAGCATCAACTTTATTTGTAATGCGCGATTTTCTCTGTTTCTATCGACTGCCGGTTTAATGCCTTTCAAAACATGATGCAATGTCAAAGATATTTCGGATCCACTACAGAGTATTATCGTTTATTCTTATGTATTTTAATTGACGTTTTCGAAGTCAGCCCCTATTCAGCGGTGGGGCGTTTGAAATACTGACCCAAACATTGTTGGTTAGTGTAGTCGAGATCGAGTTGAATGATGATTCATTGTTACAATAGATCCAAATCCTGTGCTGAAGAAAAGTAGCCTTAAGATCCTCAATAGTACCTGCTTCACATTCTCCTGCACTGATCTGTGTGCCCTATTGGTGCGACGGTGCCGATTTCCCTCTATCTCCAACACCAGATATGTCTAGTATAGTATTCTTAGAGTATCAATTTTCATCCATATTATTGGCTGGGAATCTTGGAATTACTAGGCAAGTGTATGCAAGTAGCAGTGGAGGGCTTACTCCCTGGGATCGATTATGTCTACAAGCTCGACTAATAACATAGGAATGCACCCACTCGTCGATGGGCAATTTCGTCCTTCAAATTTCTGCATTGGGATTAGATTTCTATACTGCGAAGATTTAAAAGTAGTGGTCAGTAAAGATATTATACCTATTGTTAAAACCGTACAGATTATGTCGCAACTTGAGCTGTGCTCATATGATGGTCAATACTCCCTCTCATTATTGGCTTAATTGACCTCTTTGCCCTTCAATGTCCTTGATACCATCGAACTGTTTGCCTCATATAGGCTGTTTACGACACAGTTCAAGAGAATTACATGAGTTCTTGTCGTCTGATGATCGCATCATCAACGGAGACATATAAAAACTTCTCGATCTGCTTTCGCAAGGTATTGCCAATACTCTTTTTAAAGATACTGACGGCATGTCTTCCGAAATTCATACTCTCTCCGCTAACTTGAAAGGAAGTTTTTTCACGGTCGAGTTCTGCGAACATTATTTAATGGTAGTCAGATTTGAGGTGCAGTATCAAGAAATATTCTTTCATTAAGCTTGCGAAAGTCCATTACTAAACGTATGTTACGATTTCCCGCTTCGTCAGTGCTTTTCTTATCCACATACCATATGGGATTATTATTCTGCGATCCATTTAAGCTGACCGAAAGCTAAGCAAAGCGTTGCTCTTAAGCTATTTTAAAATTATTGTTATTGGTCTATTCTCACAATTCCAGTCTCTGGTATCCAGATAGCTTTGGGGACACGCTGCTGTCGGAAGAGCTCCAGCCGCTTTCGTGGATTAATAACTTAAGCGTTTACTTAGGACGTCATTTAACGGAACACTATCTTAATTTGCAGCCTCATAGGCCCTTATGTTAGCAAGTGATTTTTTCATAACTTTGGAACTTTTCAGACATTTTTATACTCTCGCAACATGTTGCTACAGAGTATAATAGTTTTGTTCAACTAACGGTTGTTTGTATCACCTAAAACTAATTGAGTTAGATATAGGGTTATGTATATATAAATGATCAGGATGAAGAGACGAGTTGAAATCCGGGTGACTGTCTGTCCGTTCGTCCGTGCAAGCTGTAACTTGAGTAAAAATTGAGATATCTTCATGAAACTTGATACACATGTTTCTCGGTACAGTAAGACGGTTGGTATTGCAGATGGGCGTAATCGGTACACTGCCACGCCCACAAAACGCCATTAATCAAAAACAAATAAATTGTTATAACTAAGCTCCGCAATAAGATACAAGACTGTTATTTGGTACACGAGATCACATTAGGGAGGGGCATCTGCAGTTAATATTTTTTTTTTAAGTGGGCGTGGTCCTACCCCTAATAGGTTTAATGCGCATATCTCCTAAACTACTAAAGCTTTAATAACAAAATTCACTGGAAGCAAATTTTTTTAGCACCTCTACCTACGGTGTGAAAATGGGTGAAATCGGGTGACAACCCCGCCCACTCCCCATGTAACGGTACTGTTAAAAACTACTAAAAGCGCGATAAATCAAGCACTAAACTCGCCAGAGACATTAAATTTTATCTCAGGGATGGTATGATATGACTTTATAGGAACCGTGTTCAAAATTAGATAGTGGGCGTGACACCGCCCACTTTTAGGTGAAAACCCATATCTTGGGATCTTTTTAACCGATTTCAACGAAATTTGGTACATGGCATTGTCTTTACATTTCTATGTTATGGTGAGAAAATGGGCGAAATCGGAGTGCAACCACGCCTATTTTCCATATGACACCATTTTAAATTCCACTTGATTCTTTCACTTTCCACTATGCAAATCAAGCAACAAGATTATATCGGCGTAAAACTTTGCGTGAATAAAACGTTTAAAGTATGCCACCTTGTGACCAAAAATTCTCTAAATCGAATCAAAACTGTTCGAGCCCCTAGGTACTGAATATGTGGACCCCAGTACCTATAGTTGACATTTTACCGTTAATATCGGCCATTGTGTAATATATATAATTGAAATTAATATAATAGAATAAATAAATGAAACTATCGATAATAGTATGTCTTTGTTTCAAAAATGGGTTGAATCAATAGTTCTTGTAGCTCTCATATATCTAATATAAATATTTTTGAACTTCCGCGTGACTTTATGCCGCATATGTGAGTTATCTCAATGAAAATGAGAGAGCGTGTTTTACTCATAACAAGATCAAATCGGGTGAAAATTTTCCTTAGCCCCCACATAACTAATATCAGGATTTTCGAACATTCGTCTGACTTTACTCCATTTGATTGGTGATGGTATGTGAGGTACCTTAATGAAACAGTGGGAGCATTTTATTAGTCTGTGGCATGCTAGTAGTATGTGGTATTGGAAAAAATTAATAAAATGGGGTTAATACTGCCCTCAAATTCCATATACTACTTATAATGCTTTTCGTTATTCTAACCAGTTTTATGTCGAATATGTCGGTCAGTGCGTATTAATATTTTTTTTTATATGTCAAAATTAATATATTTCTCTATCCCCAATATATATATGATTTCCGTCTTTCCACCTGACTTTACATCGTTCCGGTTGATTAACGTGATATTTTAACGAAATTAAGTGGGAAAGATTTCTTAAAAATTATGTGGTTTGACGCTGAATTAGAATGAAATTAGTATATACTAAGTCTAAACCTCACACCTTCATATGATGAATTCCGATTCTCACCTAAGCTTATAATATAAAATTTAGCCACTTTGGTGGAGTTAATATCACATTCAAACTTATGTATATCTCACTTCAAACAATAAAACTGAGACTAAGTTTATGGCCTATATAAGTCAAGAAGATACCAAATTTGATTGTAATTTAATCACGATATCATTTAAAAATGGATGTTTGATTCAACATTTTTTAATATACGGTTTGGAGGAATTTTCTGGTCTTTGATTTTCCCAGCTCACATGTACTACTTATGGTATAATTTTTTTCGTCAATTTGATAATTTAATGAAATTAAATGGACAGTTTTTCTTAAAAATAATGTATATCGCTGCATATGAATGAAATTGGTCTAGACTTTGTTTAAACCTTATAACCCTAATATACTGATTTCCGCTCCTCTGGTACAACAGCAACCTCATATACCCAACATATTAAATCTAACCCCTTTGGTTCAGTTTATATCACATATACCATGTTTGAGTTAAATAGCTTCTTTTTATAAAAGTTACAATAACATTTCGGAGAAAAAAATAGTATTGACACAAAATAAATCTATGATCAATAACATAAGTTAATAAGATACCAAATAATAATCGAGTAATGAATGTTGAATTCTTTCGCAACATTTTTATACTTTCGCAACATGTTGCAACAGAGTATAGTTTTGTTCACCAAAGAGTTGTTTGCATCCCCTAAAGTGATAGATATAGATTTATATATACATATATTTCTTCTAATATTTGGTGATAATCAGTGGTTAGGTATATTTTCTCAGCCATCATGTTGAACTTGTAAAATATACCAGACAACAATGCTAAAAAAGTTTCTTAGAGTGCTGGACTTTGTATAGAGCAAAAAAATCGTTTTAGAAAAAATTGCATGAAATAAATATTAGTAATGTAGTATCAAAAGGGCTAAAGACCCTTTTTATGTGGTATTAGATAAACTGCAACCCCATCGGTTTACATGCTACTGTCTATTATTTTAGTTTTGCGACACATTTTAATATGAAGGTCATGAGGTGAACTGTAAACTCAAGAAAATTATATTTTTATCTAGCGCCGTTGGCAGCTTATGAAAGGTTTAGATATTAAGACAGAAAGAAGAAAATCTACGTACCTGCTCTACATATGTGTCGTTTATGGTTTTGTGCGGTTTATGGTTTTCACAACAAGTTCGCAAATTAAATTACGAAACTATTGCGCAAGGTCACCCGAGTGCTGCATCCGCCTTCTTTTTTAAGCAAAAATTTCCTTCAGAAGATGGAAATTACAATTTTTGTGCTACTTGCAAAAATGCGATTGTCAAAAAGAACGTTCCAAAAATATGTTTAGCTAACGGTCTAGACTTTCCTGAAGTACCGGATTGTTTGAAAGGTTTAACCCCAATTGAAGAACGTCTCATAATGCCTAGATTGCCTTTTATGACAATCCCTCCGTTAGGATATCAAGGTCAGAGTTTGCTCAAAGGTGCTGTTGTTAATATACCAATTTCTGTTAACAATATTGTGACATCTCTACCAAGGTCCTTTGATGAGGCTCATGTTATACAAATTCACTTAAAAAGGCGTTTGGAATACAATCATGATTACATGATCGATACCATACGCCCCGCAAAGATTATGGAAGCTTTGCAGTTCTTAGTGAATACCCCTCTGTATCGTGAACACAATATACATATTAATGAAAACTGGATTTCAGAATTTAATAACCAAGAAGAAGTTCCGTTTGTTGCATCTGCAGAGGATTCCCGTTTGGTTCAATCTTTTCATGCGGCACAAACTTCTCATGATAATCCCTTAGGTAATAATATTCCCACGAGTCTTTTACCTTCAGAGCTAAATCCAGGCGGTCAAGAAACTCTTTTGGACAACATTCCTGTTGAAAACTTAGACTATAACCGTTTAGTTATAGCGCCAGGTGAAGGACAAAGACCAATTGACATAATTCAAGATAATAATTCAGAAGAGTTGTCATTTGGAACAATATACGTTGGGCAGAAGCATACATGCTCTGAAACGTATAGCAAGATAATACGTTCTAAATTCGCCGTTTTGACAGAAGAGCGTGTACCATTCCAAAGTTTTTCTATGATTACAAAAAATTATAACTGCTACAAATTAAGAATAGTACATCCATTTGCCTTAGAAAGTTTTCAGGTCGCAACCAAGTTACGGCCCAAAATCTATTAAACGAAAACTTTATTCAAAACTTGATTCAACACGATAATGGTTACAAGGTTTTGAAAGGCGTTAGATCCTCACCTGCGTACTGGGAAGCTGAGAAGAAAAAGGCAATCGCTATGATTCGCCAATTTGGGCTTCTTTATCACTTTATCGGCTGCAGAATCTCAGTGGGTTGAGCTTTTGGTCATCCTCTCTAAAACTGTTGATTCAAAAGATATTTCGGAAGAGGAAGCCAACAGTTTAACAACCCAAGATAGATATCGCTTAATTCCATCAGACGCGGTTACTTGTGCTAGATATTTTGACTACCTCTATGGACAAATTCTTAAGCTTTTTAAAGATAACGCCGGCATTTTTGGAGAGCATTTTGTTACAAATTTCTACTGGAAAGTGGAGTTTCAACAGAGAGGTTCCCCGCATGTACATGGCATGTATTGGCTTAATAATGCTCCCAGGATCAACATTCAAGATCCTCAGACATTCCCTGATGTCATTAGTTTTATTGACAATTATATTTCTACCGATGGTTCGATCAGCCACTTAGAAAATTATTTGGGTTATCAAAAGCATAACCACAGTCGGTCTTGTACTAGGGAAATAAGAGGACAACAGTTTTGTCATTTTGGTATACCATATCCACCAATGCCTTCAACGCAAATACTATTACCTCTTACAGAAACAACTCAAAACTCAGAAAGACACAAGGAAAACTTTTTCAAAATTCAAAACGTTTTAAATTCAAATATGACTACAGAAGACATTTCTAATTTAAACGATTTTGAACACTTTCTGTCTGATAGTAGAATAAATATGTCTTTTGATGACTATTTGTTAGCCCTTAGGTCAAGTTTAACAAAACCCAAAATTTTTCTAAAAAGAAAATTACAGGATCGTTTTATAAACGCTTATAATCCTCTGATTTTGAAACTCCATAGAGCAAATATGGATATCCAATATATACTGGATGCATATGCTTGCTGTTCATATATAATTAATTATATTAACAAGTCTAACAGGGGAATTCCTAGGCTCTTTAATGAAGCTATATCAGAGATAAATAATGGAAATTATACTATTAAGCAAAAACTTAAACATATAGGTCACAAATTTATATCAGGCACAGAAATATCTGCACAAGAAGCAGTATATTGCTGCATTGGGCTCCATCTTTCGGAAGAAAGTAATGCAGAAATATTTATAAATACCTCTCGACCTGAGGAACGTGTTCGATTGGTAAAACCTAGAGCGGAACTTCAGAACCTTCCTTCAGGTTCGACTGAAATATTCGTAGCCGGTATTTTAGACCGTTATGTTCAAAGATACGATCAGTCAGAAACTCTTTGTTTAGCTGATTTTGCATCTAGGTATAAATATTTTAAATCTAGTAGAAGAGCACAAGATAATGATCATGAAGAAGAAGAGAGGGAAGACGAAAATTTACCAGAAAGGGGGGTTGTCATGCTTCTTTAAGACGGTAGCGGTTTTGTGAAAAAACGTACCAAAACTTGTATTATTGGGTATAGAAGGTTTAACCCTGATTTGGCCAGAGTTGAGTATTTCCGCGAAATGTTAATGCTTTACTATCCTTGGCGGAATGAACAGCAAGATCTCATTGAAAACGATAATGAGCAGACTTGCATAACACATCGTATTATAATTGTAATTGAGGAAAATCAAAGAAAATATGATGTTTTTGAGCAAAGGGAACTTGAAAATGCTCCAGAAAGTCCTTATAATGAAATAGACTTGGACGAAGGTGCTCAAAATGAACTACCTATCGTGGAAAATGAGTTCAGAGTGTTGGCACTTCCAGAAATAAACCCAAATAAAAATTGGCTGGACTTGCATGGCGAAGATTCAACAGATAATGGCACTGAATCTGATTGCAATATTAGACTTTAATTCCAGTTGAGGAATTATTTTCTTTAGTTCAAAGTCTAAATACTAAGCAAAGAACCTATTTGACACATTTGATGCACCACCTAAAAACAAATCTCCCATTTTATGAGTTTATTGCTCTTAACCATCGTTACAATTCTACACCTGGATCCAATCCAAGTTCCTTAAAAGTTCTTCTTTGCGCACCTACGGGTAAAGCAGTATTCGGAATAGGTGGAATGACCCTTCATTCAATATTCTTTTTACCTATTAATCAGTTGAATAGAGAGTTGGGGCCACTTAGCAATGACACAGTTAATTAATTGTATTCCAGACTTATCGATTTAAAATTAATCATAATTGATGAAATATCGATGGTAGGTGCTCGTATGTTTAGCTCTGTTGATGCGAGATTAAAACAAATTTTCAAAAAAGAAGTTAATTTCGAAGAAGTTCCCGATGATGCCATACATTTATTTTGGTCCAATGACGAGACAAATAATTTTAATGCCCTAAAGCTCAGTCGAATCCCAACAGAAGCTTTCGTTTCAACTGCAAAAGACTCAGTTAAAGGAATTGGTATAAATGAAAATTATAATATTTTGGAAAGAGTTAAACTTTTCAAAACTTCTGAAACGCAGGGACTGCCCTATGAATTGACACTAAAAACCTCCGCCAAATATATGATTACAGTGAACATAAACACGTGTGATGGCTTGGTTAATGGGGCAGCTGGACAACTTATTCAAATTGATTTCCATTGTTCTTTTCCAACAATTCTGTGGATTAAATTTTTGGAACCTTCTGTTGGTTTGATAGCACGATCAAAAAAGCCTCATCCTCTAGAAAGTTCTTGGACACCAATTAAAAAAGTTTTAAAATCTTTTCAATATAAAAGAAGTGAACAAATTTCAATTGAAAGAAATCAGTTTCCAGTTGTTCCGGCTGAGGGAAAAACTATTCATAAAAGTCAGGGTGCCACATATATTATAATAAAGTTGTAGTTTATACATGACCCAGAATGCCTAGAGCTTCAATATATGTCGCTTGTAGTCAAGTTACTTCTGCAGAAGGTCTATTCATCATAGGAAATTTTATTCCTCCTAACAAATTTTCTGAATGGGATCCCGTATTTAGGGAACTGAGGGAATTGAACACAAAGAAAGCTTTGACAACAAGTTTCAATTTTATGATTTTCCGAACATCAGGACATCAAATTTTATTCCATAATGTTCAGAGTCTTCACGCTTACATTAATGATATAAAAAGCGACTGTTTGATGCTTTCTTCAGATATTTTATGTTTTGTAGAAACTTGGAGTTATCCTTGCGAAAGTTTTGATATACCAGGATTTACTCCAATTAACGAGCTGAGGACCAACAAAAATAAACGGGGCATTATAATATATGCAAAGCATAGTATTGCTTGCTCTATAGCATCAAAGGCTGTAAAGAAAATTTATTCAGGCCGCAAAGTTTTAGAAGCGGTTTTGTTTAAATGTTTCAATATTAATATTCTGGTTCTATATAGATATTCAGCTTTCTCTGTCAGACAATTAATTGTAGAACTTCAGAGTCCTTACTTCTGAGTTAGGCAATCAAAATGTGTTAATTGTTGGAGATTTTAACATTTGTTTAATGTCTACAGGGACTGCAATAAGAAATCTGCTCCAAGAAAAAAACTTTAGTTCCCTGCTTGGTGCAGAATATTCAACTACACCTGCCGGTACACAAATTGAATGGGCATTTTCAAACATGGATCCTTCCCGTGTAAATGCAATTACTTTTGAGCCAGTACACAGCTATAATGCCAGTATTTGTGTCTCTATTTCGAACTAAAGTTTCCAGACTTAGTGCAATAGTTCTTCATTTTTTTTTTCCAAATATAATCGAATTGGAATGGTGTAGGAATTTTGACAGTAGTTTTTAAGACAATTTTAAGAAAAATATGTAAATAATCCAATTAAGAAAATTAAATTATATATATAATTTGTTATTATATATGACATTATTGTTTAAATATATGATAGAAATTAAATAGTATAAGGAAAAAATAAATATAATTTGGATATATGTATAGGAATCTCTACAAAAATTTATGTTTAATATTGTAAATATTATATACAAATTAATATAATAATATAATTTTTAAAGTTGTTAATATATATTATTTTTAAGCTAAACATGTATAATAATATCGATATAATAAATAAAAAATGTTATTCATTGTCCTAAAACGATTTCTTTTCATACTTCTCAATACAGTTGTAATGCATTCTATATAAAATCAAAAAGCACTAGAACGATTTCTCATAATTTGAGTAAATTTAGTTTACAAATTGCTCTAATTATTTTCACTGTGAGTGAAAAGTAAATAACTAAGGCAACAGTTCCTACTTCTAATTATTAAAATATATAAAAAAAAGTCTCAAACGAATATACCATTTAACTTTGCGAGAGCATAAAATGTTCGGTTACATCCGAAATTAGCCCTTCCTTTCTTGTTTTACTTATTTCTAAATTTTTCATATTAGTAGCAAATTAATATTTTATTATATTTTAATTTTTTTAAAATTTTAGTCATCAAGAATCAAAAAAAAGATTCCAATTCTGATGATGAAAAAAACAAAACGAAACAAGTGAGTATTGACTATGTTCGGGTAAAACCGAACATTTCATACTCATGCAGCTTGCAAGGATCAAAGCCGGAGAAATATCTTCAGGTGTTGGCAAAACTCTACATTGAACATGTTAAGAAGGGCTAGGTTCGAGTGTAACCGAACGTTTCATACTCTTGCAACTTGCAATACGTAGTACCTATATGGGAGATATAATATTAATAGACAGATAGATGTTCTTTGAGTTTCATTAAGGTACCTGACTTACCATAACCAGTCTATGTAAATTAACTTATTTTACATTTTATTTTTCTTCATGAATGGGTACTTATTCCGTTAACAGCCGAATCAAAAGTGAAACTTAATTCTAAGGTTATAATAATCGCCAACTCAATATTTTCGGCGACGAGACGTCGGCAGCTACGCACACTGTTAGTGTCGTGCTAGTAGCGTCATTAAATTCCTTTAATTGCAGTTTGACATTCTTGTAGTGGGTAGCGGTAAAGGTGGCGTGATACATTTTGCCGAATTTTACACTTGCATTCCTGGGCATTATTAAGCGTACTTCGTAACAAAAAATTTTTTTTTATTTGTATAAGGAGTAAAGCCAACCTGATGTATCAAAATCCTGAATATAATTTATCTAGGAGTGAGGGCAAGTTTTCACCCGATTTTATCTATTTTAGGTACAAAAATTCACCATTATTAGAAAAATATGCTCGCTTAATTGGATTTAGATAACTCACATATTTGTCTATATATGTGGAATCAAGAAAGCCCGAAGTTTGAAAATCTTTATATTATGTTGTATATGGTATATGGGTGGTGGTATATGGGGGCTAAAGGAAGTATTTATCCGGTTCAATCTATTTTTACCATACCAGCAGAATATTATCAGGAAAAGACTTTTTCTGAAATTGTGGAAATGGATTTCGACCTAATTGTGGGCGGTGCCACCACCATTGCCTTCATTTGACAATGAATCCTCTAACACTTTCGTCGTCACTGAATTTGATTATTGTAGCTTTAGTGGTTTAGGATATATGTACATTAAACTATAAGAGGGTCCCCTGTACCAAGTTACAAAAATTCATATCTTAATTAAATGCTTAGTTATGGCATTTTATATATTTTCGATTAATGGCGTTTTATGGACATGACATTCCGATTACGCCCATCTACGAATTCATTCATCAAGTACTTTATAAATACATATCTGACACACTGACCGACATATTCGACATAAGGTTTGTTAGAATAACAAAAATCATTATATTTACATAACGTGAGTTGGAGTTGTTGGTAGACGTATTTCACATATTTTCGGCATTAAACTACAGTATGAAATATCTTACATATTGACCGATATATACAGTATAAAGACGACCAGGAGTATGAAAATTGTACATTAACTATGTGGGAGATAAGGGTAGTATTGGGCCGATTTTATCTGTTGTTGGCATTTTTACATATTATTAACAGAAAAATAGGATCTCTGAGTTAAGATACCTCATATACCATCACCAACATATAAGACCAAGAGCTGCTGGAGAAGAGGGTTTGGCTCAAAATGCCTTATGCCTTCAATGAACCTCCGGCGTAGAGGCGAACAGGTGCCGCCTATGTTGAGAGCAGCATTCAGTCACCTCAGTAGGTAAGAGTAACATCTTACGGAAATGACTGGCAGACTAATGCAGTTCTCATCTCCGTCTCGTCAAAATCTTGGCAGATCTCCAGTTCGTTGAATTCACGTCGCCATATTTTTGGCCGTACAGCTTCAGCGATCGAGCTCCTGATTCGTACCCCAACCTTGCTCTGAACATAAGCTCCTATAAGGACTAGTGTCAACTCTTGCGGATTATAACAAAATTAACACATTGCAACAACAACAAAACCCCCAACAGAAAGAAACACAAGATAAAACACAACAAAATAAAAACGGCCAATATAAGGAATACTTACTTACCTCTACTAAAACAAAACACTGAACATAACTGAAGGAGAAGCAGCCTAATCGTAGTGGCAACACTTCAAACTGTAGGGCTGTAATTTTTTTTGTGAACTTTTGTCTTTTATTTTACAAAATTCTTAAATTTTAATTGATTTTTTAGTGATTTAATACAATACTTAGTGAATTAACTCTGAGTTGCAAGCTAAGTATTGTATTAAATGTTCTTAAGTTTTGTGCATTATTAAAAAGCTTAAATTTTGGAATTTTTGGTGCCGAGTCAGTTTATTGTTTTATTTTGTTTTATTCTACTCTATTTTCTCTTTTTATTTATATCATTTACTTCTTTATTCACAGCTGTGTTGCGTGTAACTTTTTATTTGTTCCAGTGCATCTAAAATTCCTCGCTATATTGCTTTTTCAAATTGTCTTGGTTTTGAACTTCGATAACAAAAAAATTGCTATTATTTGAGTTTGTTCTTAATTGAATTTATTATTATTAATATTTATTAACACACTAATTTATTTTATATCTATTAAATTTTGTTTTACTTACTCTTTTATTTGATCTTCATTATTGTTGTTTATTATGTCTTGTAACTTCCCCAATTGTAACATTAAAGGCGAGTCAGATCGCTTCGTTTCATGATGGCTTCGTGATAGATTCTATTCTCGACTGTAAGGGACTGCGTATATTGATCGATCTATTTAAAGTTTATAGGGAGACACGCAATGTCTTTAACGAAATCGGTTGAGGCCTAATAAATCTCTTTTTTGCCTTGCCCTCAAGGGGATAAGCTGTCAACTTCCAAAAAGCTCAATTCCCTAAAAGCTGTATCTAATTGTAATAAGTGTCTCACAATGCCAGAGGCTCCCCCTAATAACATAGTAACATCTATTAAAAATTTGGTAATTATTCCACCTAGAAAGTCTATATTTATTTCTAGACTTGTCAAAGATACCTTGGTGATAGACGTAGATACCTACGTTTAAAAATTGATGATATCACTATCTTTTGAAACATTCAAAAAGATCTTAGATAGTTTATTCTGGCCACCTGGGGAGTTTGTACGCAAATTTAAGCCTAACCTTAGGAGTCAAACTGAGGAAAACATTGTAACATTAAATATAAAAAACTGATTGGTAGAAATTCGCTAAGCATTTATTATCAAAATATTAGAGGTCTTAATACAAAATTTACCGACTTGTATATAAACAGTTCCAATTTTAATTTCCATATAATTGAATTTACAGAAACATGGTTAAAACCTCACATTTTTTTGATAATGAGATTTTAAACAGCGAATTTCAAATTTTTAGATGTGATCGACTGAACAGAATCGGTGGAGGTGTTCTATTTGCCGTGCATTCCTCTATTCCATCTGAAAATATTCTTGTTCCAGGGACCGACTCATTTTAATTTAAATGTATTAGAGTATACGTTAATAGTTGCTTTATTTATTTAACCCTATCTTATATACCACCCCATTCGGACTTATCTGTAGACATGCAGCATGCTTCTTTAATAAATAAAGTTACTTCGATGGCAAATAATGCACATTCAATAATCGTATTAGGAGATTTCAATTTACCGTGTGCTTCGTGGAAAGCTTTCGATGACTATATCGTACCGATTTGCTATCGGTCATGTTTTAATGAGTTTTTCGAAAAAATGTCCGAGTTGGGTCTGAACCAAATTAATTTGATTCCGAATAAATTTGGTAAATGCGTAGATTTAGTATACGTTGATACCTCTTCCAAGTGTTCCGTTATTCAGAGTAATCCTCTTGTTCTACCAGAGGACTCGTATCATCCTGCTTTGGAAATATCTGTCGAAACCTCAGGCAATGTATGGGATAATAATCATCAAACTTCGTGCTTCTGTACTCGGTTTAACTTTGCAAAAGCTAATTTTAAAAAGTTAAATACAGAACTTTCTACAATAACATGGCCTTATTAAAATGGTGATATTGAATTTAGTGTCTCTATTTTTAATAACATTATTACGAAATTATTTGAAAAGTATGTTCCAATAGTAATTGTTAATAGAAGTAAAAGTATAAGTTCGTGGTTTTCGAAAGAGTTATATAAATTGAAAAACAGAAAAACTCGAGCCTTTAAACATTTTAAAAAAACTGGTTCACTTGTCGACTATTCTAAATATTCTCTATTGCGTCGACAATATTTTGACATAAAATTTTTTTTTATAATAATTACTTAAATAAAATAAAAAATAATAATCCAAAATCATTTCAAGATTTCGTCAACTCCAAACGCAGGATTTCCAAATTTCCGTCCGCGATGAAATACAAATTTATCATTTCAAGTGACAATGTTATTATATCCAATATGTTTGCAGAATTTTTCAAGTCAAACTACTGTAATAATTCTTCCAAAACTTTTTCTTATCAGCACGTGCTGTGTTCGAATACTTTAATTAACGCTCCAATTATTTCTGAAGAAGACGTTCTACTTAATTTAAATAAGTTAAAACCATATTTTAGTTACGGCCCAGACATGATACCCTCATGCATCCTAAAAAATAGTGCCAAATATATTTACTTGCCTTTGACAAGGATGTTTAATTTCTCTCTTAAACACGGTATATTTCCTTCAATATGGAAACAGTCATTTATAATTCCTTTGCATAAAAGCACTATAGACTACAAACTATAGAGGTATCGCAGAACTATCAGTTATACTTAAACTTTTTGAAGCTATCATCCTGACCATATAACCTTTTCGATTTCTCCGTTAATTTCCTCATCTCAGCTTGGATTTCGTAAAGGGAATTCGACTCTAACAAACTTGCTTGAATTTGTAAATCATGTATCATTGGGTTTTAGGGAACATAAGTATACGGATGTTATATACACAGACTTTCGATAAAATAAATCTCTCGATTCTAATACATAACCTTGATCTTGTGTGATAGAAATGATTTGCCATTGAATGTCAATAAATGTAAGATGATGTGCTTTTCCCGTAGATCTGTGCACCACTCTTCTTATGTAATAAAACATCATATTCTGGACCAAGTTTTTAACAATGTTGATTTGGAAGTTAATATGGGCCCTAAGCTTAATTTTAGTCTTCATATTGACACCATGGTCTTTAAAGCAAAAGCTGTCCTCAGTTTTGTTACACGTTGCTCTAAAGAATTTAGAGATTCGTATATTACTAAAACACTTTATATAACTTTGGTTAGACCTATATTGGAATATGGCTCTGTTGTATGAAACCCTAACTACCAAATCCATTCTGACAAGTTAGAGTCTGTTCAAAAACAATTTTTACTTTTCGCCTTAGCACATTTCCGATGGGATTCTAGGGTAAGTCTACCTCCATACACTGGTCGTTTAAAACTTATTAATCTACCTACACTTTCTAAATCTTAAATGGAACAGTTTGCAGTTCTTTTCTTCTGTCTGAAATTAAATTTAATATCCCGATTCGCTTTTTGAGGCAGTTTAGACCTTTACTATTAAAATCCTGTAGATCAAATTTTGAACTAAACGAGCCATTCCGCCGTATATGTCATGATTTTAATTCTCACTCCAGCATATTTGAGCTTCGAACAAAGAGCCAACATTAAATTTTGTTTTAAAATTGGTAAAAGTTTTACCGAAACGCTCCAATTGATGAAACAAGTTTATGGCGATGATTGCTTATCCCGTAGCAGATGCACTTGTGGTTTCAACGCTTTCAAAGTGGTCGACATAAATGACGATGAACATGAAACCCAAAAAATCGTGCCTGGAGAAGTCAAAAGTGAAGACAATGCTGATTTGTTTTTATGATTCCAAAGGTATTGTCCACAAAGAATTTGTTCCGTATTCGACGTGTTCGGCCGGAATATCGCGAAGATGGAAGTTGACGTTTGTTGCACGATAATGCGCCGTCTCATCGATCGACGCTTGTGGCCGATTATTTGACCAAAAATCACATTTTAACAATCAACCACTCCCCGTATTCACCTGATATGGCACCGTGCGACTTCTACCTTTTCGGAAAAATGCATTTGCCGATGAAAGGAAAGCGTTATGCAGACGTGGAGGCCATTCAAAAGGCTTGCACCGGCGTACTGGCGGCCATACCGGGCAACGAGCTAAAACACTCGATCGACATGCTTTTGGACCGTGCAAAAAGCTGTATTAAAGCAGAAGGAGACTATTTTGAATAATTTGTTCTGCAAAAGCACCTTGTTTATCTCGAGCTCAGCAAAATGTTCAGTATATAGGAATAATCACAATAAATTACTATTCTACAGGCCATAAGATGATGGAGAATGTCTACGATTTAATCGCCATAAACGAGCAATATAAAAAGAAAGAGAGCGGAACCTGGTGATAGCAACTCAACTGTCGCTATATGGCTATCCCTAGGAAGTAAGGCCACCATCACAGGTAAAGGTAATAGCAATGGTTCCGTCTTAGTCATATGTGACGTTGTCACAATAATTAGCTGCTACTTGACGCCAAACGACAGCATACAAGAATTTCAAGAAAAGCTCGACTATAAAAGATGAATTAATTATCGCCGGCTACTTAAATTCGATAGCCATAGAGTGGGGTATGCCAAACATGAAGAGGAAAGTGGATTCTAGAAATGGCTGCGGGGCTTGGTCTAATAGTGCTCAATATGGGTAATGAAACCAAATTTATAAGACCGGGATGTGAAGAAACCACACCAGACATCACCCGATCATCAGATCGCAAGGATCAAAAAAAAAATTTAAAGAGTCTCAGAAAATTACACTGGCAGCAACCATCAGTGCACATTTTTCACGAGTGACAATGGATTCAGGGTTAAGAAGGGTAAGGTTGGATAAAGGAGATTCTCCAGATTAAGAATATATACAATTATAGTCCCCGGAAACTTATAGTTTTGGAGATATTTGCATTTTAAGTTGAAAATGTCAAACATTTTATCATACAGTTTCTCGATTTATAGTTAATTTTTCTTTTATATTATGCACTTATTATATACTAACGCTTGACTACATTGTTTCAACATGTTTATTTTATATTAATTATTTCAATATTTGCTTTAAATAAGCATTTTATTATTTACACAATTTTTGTTATATGCACAATAACAAATGGGTTCCTGGTTGACTGATAATAAGTATATTCTTGATCTGGAGAATTTCCTCTATCCAACCATACCTCTCTTAACCCTGAAGTCGTGGGATGGTATATCAAAGCCGACCCGGAAAAATAGTGGAACTCGAAAATGGAACGTTTCGATACCAAACAATTTGAAACTAATTTTCGAAATAGACGCGCAGACCCGTCTAATAGTTCCCCCAAAATTGTAGAGAAAATTGTCGAGCACACAATGCTAAATATAACGAGAGCCTTCCGCAAATCAATGCCGCAGGCTTCACATAGAAAAAATATAGCAGCAATTTACTGGTAGACAGAAAATATTAGCCAACTTAGACGCACATATTTTCGCTTTCCCAGATCATGTACGAAATGCAGGTGCAGAGGAGCAGCATCCGAAGAAGATGACCAATAAAGCGGCGAAAAAGAAACTTAAGCATGCCATTGATGCAAGCAAAAAGGAAAAACGGGAGGAACTATGTGAGGGCATTAACAACAATTTCTGGGAAAAAAATTGTTGTGAAGAAACTTTGGGCTCATAGTTTCTTCAAAGCCGCCTGATTTAAACGCTGCCAAAATTAATCATATCTGAAGCGCAGTCTTTTCCAGACACAAAAACAAAGTCAGTGGACCAGAACAGGCTATACGACTGTCTGAAAATCCTCAGTTCACCCTCGAGGAGATGCAACTGGTCTCTGGAAAGCTTAAAACTAACAAATCGCCCGCCCCGGACGAGATCCCAACAGAAATACTTAAAATAATCGCCTCAGAATGACCCGAAATATTCTTAAATATGTACACTGCCTGCCTCGAAGCTGGAATATTTCCTGAACTTTGGAAGAACCAATAAAGGAAAAAGATTGCAATTGAGATTCTAGCGTACGAAAGAAAAAGCAGTGGGGGCTAAAGAAAAAAATGAAAATAACAAGAGCGGAATTGAGCAATTAAAGAAAGACACGTATCTGCATGTCAACGAAGATAGAAGAATGAGAGTCGCGACAGACTTATGAGCAATTTAAACTTGATAAATTTGGAGAAGTCGACCTCTACACACCACATCTGCTATCCGGTCATGGATATTTCAAAAAGTACCTTCATATATTATATATTATATAAAGTCGAAGAGCCATCATGTCAATATAACGATGTGACAGAAGACGACGCAGAATACACATTATTTAAGTATGTGCGATGACAACGGGAATGCACCGCCGTAGAAGTTGACCCAATAAACGCTGACAATTTAATCGGCGTCATGCTGTAGAGCTCAGAAAACTGGGAGATTTTCCAGAAATACGCAACAATTTTGCTACGCAGTAAAAAGCAGGACCTGGACGCAGCTGCGCAGATGGTAATCTTTCTATGGGAGGAATGGAACGTCATCCTAGATTAATGCATACGTGTTTCCAGGGTTCCGTTTTTTCGAGGGCGATTTTTAGTGATTTGCTAGTTGAACATACCGTTCCTGTAACGACAGCTTTGATGATGCGGAAGGCATTTTTCATCCCTCCCCCGCCAAAAAAAAATTCAAACGCAAAGATACCCTGTTATTTTAAAAACACACTCACTTACTTTTAAAATACTATGCAATATAAAGTCAGCCGGAAGTTTAAAAATATTTCTATTAGTGATATGGGGGCCAAGGGAAGTATTGACCCGGTTCAACCCATTTTTGACACAGAGACATACTATTTTCAATTTCATAATTTTAATTACATATCCAACACATAAACCGATATTTTCGGCAAAAAGTCAGCTATAGGCTCTGTGTTCCTCATATTCTGTATCAGTTTTTGTCCGATTATGCCAATACTTTGACTGGAGATGGCCTACCTAGAAGGCACTATTTAAGCAAGGTTTTATCCCGATTCAGTCATTAATGCCTGATTTGTATACTGGAGAGGGAAAGAATCAGATGGAATTTAAAGTTGCGTTATATGTGGGAAGCAAGCGTTGTTGTATTCCGATTTCGTCATTTTTACGACGTGACATAAAATTTTCATAGCAATGCTATGTACCAAATTTGATTGAAACTGGTGGAGCAGGTCTGAAGATAAGTGATTTGCCAAAGGGTGGGCGGCGTCACGCCCACTGTCCAATTTTGCCACCGGCTCCTAGGACTAATGAAAATCATTATATGCAGGTTATGGGGCTGGGGAAATTCGTGGATTGCGATATCGCTTTTTCGCTTTAAACTATAGTATATCCCATATTATACTTTCACTTATCTAAAATACTGACCAATTTATAAGGTATTAAATCAAGCGTATGTTTGAAAATATTTATATTCGGTATATGGCAGATAAGAGAAGTAATGCCCTGATTTTACCTATTTTTCGCTCAAGCGTATGCTGTTCTCATAAACATATCATCCCCAACTTTTAATACTAGGAGGATCTATTTATGCAAAGGTTTACTCTAATAACTTCATTAATGTTCATTAATTAACTTTATATATGAAATCATCAGATGGAACTTAAAGGTGTGTTTTACAGAAAGCAGGAGTGGTTGTCATCCGATTTCGTGAATTTTCACAGAGTATTATAAAAATATTCGGATAACCTTACACATCAAATTTGGTTGAAATCGATCGAGAAGCTCCTGAGATATAGAATTTCACGTAAGTGTGGGCGATGTCCCGTTCATTGTCCAATTTTTAAACTTTCTCTTATAATGCCTTTTCTTACCATCTTGGTTGTGAAATTAAATGCTTGTGGCGCATTTGTTCAGTGTGTTAACGCACTTTTAGTAGTTCTCAGATCTTTCTCATTTTTAAAATGTACAAAGAAGAGTTAAAAAACTTCTTCTCAACAAATTTGGTTGAGCTAGGTTCAACAGTTTGGAAGATATGTACATTTAATCATTTAGGGAGCGAGGCCACGTCCATTTTGAAAGCACTTCAGCTCAATAGTGTCCCTCGCTACTGCGATCTCCTGCACTAATTTGTAGTTTTGTAATTTAATAAAGTGCTGAGTTAGGGCTTTTTATAGGTTTTAGTTTAATATTATTTTTGGGCGTGGCAGCGGTCCGATTACGCTCGTCTGCAATACCAACCTCCCTTGGGTGCCAAGTAACAGACGAACGGACGGACAGGCAGACAGTCACCCGGATATCAATCTTCTCGTCATCGTGATCATTTGTATATATATAACTCCATTTCTATCTCGATTAGCCTTAGGTTATACAAACACCCGTTACGTAAACAAAACTTATACCCTGTATCAACATGTTGCGGAGTATAAAATTATTGGGTAAGAATTCAACATTCGTTATTCGGTGAAATGGTAACTTATTAACTTATACTATAAGTCGTGGAATAATTAAGCTCTTTGCTATATTGTGCTTCATATTTGAGATGTTGGTACTAAATTTAACGTAGTTAACACATATGTACAGTGATGAAAACTCAGCCAAATAAGCTAAATTTAGTACGAGTATATTGGGGATATATGGTCTAGGCTTATTTAATTCATATTCAGCGCCTAACCACATTATGTTTATGAAAATATTTAAATATGACATATATTGTACAACATAAACGGTTTAAAGTCATCTAGAATGTCGAATAAGATTATATCGGGTAAATTTGGGTTAGGAGAAGTATTAACCCGATTTTAACCATTTTCGGCATTAGGACATATCATCGTCGATGATCTGGTACCTTACAGATTGACCGATATTTTATTGTATACTTTAAAGATAAAAAATCATATGATATTTAAAATTGTATTATATGGAAATTAGGCGTGGTAGTAACCCGATTTCGACCATTTTCACAACATAACATGAGAAAACAAAAATAATAATTTATTTTGTCCTAATTTGGTTGAAATCAATTAAGTAATTTGTGGGATTTAGGATTTCACCCAAAGATTGGCAGTGCTCGGCCCATTCTCTGACTTTGATACCAGTCCCATGGAATGCATTCATACCAACTTGGGTGTAACCGTCATATGGGGAGTGGGCGTTCATATCATCTGATTTAGCCGATTTGCAAGAAAATAAAGAAATTATCAAAGTACTTCCTCTTAGTCTGGTTGAGATAGGTTAAGTAGTTTCTGAGATATGGTCATTAAACCTCTTAGATGGAGGGCCACGCTCACTCTTCAAAAATTTTCAGCCCACAATTTCCCCTATCCACTACTATACCTCATACCAAATAACGGTTTTGTATCTTATTTTTGAGCTAAGTTATAGCCTTTTATATGTTTTTGTTAAACGGCACTTTGTGGCCGTGGCAAAGAACCGATTCCGACCGTCTACAGTACCGACTGCTTTAGGGTCAAGAAACATATGTACTAATCCAAATATATTAACTTTTACTCAAGTTATTACTTGCACGGACGAACAGACAGACACAATTGATGAACAACTGAACTCATACAATTGAATTAATTTTATGGCCAGGAAAGAAACCCATTCATGTATGTACACATGTATATATCGTATATAAAACAGCTGCACAAGTCGACTTACAGCGTGTTTTAAGTCATTAATTCGTTTAACATAACACTGTGCAACTTAATGTATGTGCAACAACATGCATAACAATTTTCTTTAAAAGCATTGTTGTTTCAGAAAAATACTGCATGAGAAAGCAATAAAGGCAATGAAAATCAAGTGGATTTACAATGCGTGTCATAAAACATTTTCAATATTCCAACCATTTTACGCATTTGTTATAAACATACATATAATCAAGTCCGTGCTAATATATTTACTCGTTATGAATATATCATTTTACTAGGATTAAAATATTAACGTTGGATGTTTTTGTTATTATACATTTACAAGCACAACATCTACCATCCTGGTTGTGAAATTTAATGCTTGTGGCTCATTTATTCAGTGAGTTATAGTGCTTTCAGTAGTTTTCAACATAACCGTTAAATGAGGAATGGGCGTGGTTATTATCCGATCTGACCCATTACCACAGGGTTCGAAGAGGTGATCAAATCACTTCTTCTCGACAAATTAGGTTGATACATCGTAAGCGGGTTGAAAGATATGTACATTAAAATACTTAGGGGTGGAGCTATGCCCACTTTAAACAATTTTTGCGATCTTCTGTACCAAATTACAGATTTGAATCTTAATTTGCGTCTTAGTTATGGTACTTTAGAGGTTTTCGTTTATTGCGTTTTGTGAATGGTGAATACGCCCATCTACTATACTTGCCTACCTAGGGAGACAAGGAATATGTGTACCAAGTTTCATTAAGATATCTCAGTTTTTACTCAAGTTATCGCTTCCACGGATCCGAATTTCAAGTCTCGTCATCATATAATTCGATATCTATCTCGATTAGGTTTAGGTGATACAAACAACCGTTAGAGGAACAAAGCTATTATAAAGATAAATGGGCCATGTTAATATCAAAATATAACATCCGAACATATTTGGAAGAGGCTAATTACCTAGGATGCAGAGCAAAATTAAACCATCTGTTTTTATTTTCAAAATAGATTTCTCAGTAAAAAAATAGCAGATTTTTCTACAGTAATATAATTAAAGATATTTTTTTCAAATCCGTCCCACTGTAAGTATGACGATGTTGGTGTAATGACTTCAAGGTTGTCGTAACCTTGTATTCTAGGAACGTAGATTCGGACCGACTTTGAAAACATCTCGAAAACACAATTCGTGGATTGTGGAATAAAAATTGTTCTGACCGATATCGTGTGATTGCAACGTGTTATCATTGACAATTCACATACTTAATTGTTTGTTTACAGTTTGAGCAACGAGAATGGTAAGTTTCGGAATCTTTAATATTTGTTTACAATTTTTATTAAAAATCGTGTTTTATAAAATTCCGACAAGAAAGTTTTTATAATGAAAGTATTGGCTTTGAGAAGCAACGATGATTATTCAAGAGAAGTTATAGAGACTATTACTACCCAGCACTTTGCCTTTGGGGACTACACTTCAAGTCCTTAACCCTACTAGGTATAGTAAAGGCCTTGGGGGGTCGATTAAATCGAGTTGGACAAAAGTTTGTGTAGTTTTGAACTGATGAAAAGGTTTTCAATTAAATATATTAATTACAGCAATGTCAGCAGTAGTTTTGGCAACACGATTGCTAATAAAATAAGTCCTCGTGTTTTAGAGAAACCTTATGCATGAACCGTTCAGTTCATTTAAGAAAGCTACATCCTCCGGCTTCTACAAAAAAAAAAGGATACGAACTACCGAAAAGCTGTTTCCACTCGAGAAAAGAGTGGCTATAGGAATATTTGCTTTAGGTTCATCTGTGGAGTATGAGGTCAGAGTATAGCTAACATGTTCGGAGTAGGCAAATCTACGGCTTGCGTAATTTTTCAACGATATCTGGAACCTTCTGCAACCATCTTGTTTCAAAAAGTTGCCTCTAACCAGAAAAGGCATAACAGAATTGGTGACTGGTTTCGAGACACTTGGATTCCTACAATGCATAGGAAAATTAAATGAGGCGTCGCTAGCAAGAAATGAAAATTGCCAGTATTTATAATTAAGGACTCGATTTAACAAAGAACTGATGAAACTTTGCCTAAATCAAATTCATGGTCCGAAGGTATTCAATTACGCTCTTTCGGAAACACGTTGATTTGTCGAAAATGCTTTTGGACCCCTTAAGGCCCGCTTTTGACGAATTGGAAAATGAGTTGAGAACTATGTTCGAAACGCCAATTCAATAATAAACGCCCTATCACTCTGAATTTATTTTTTCTTATAGTTTTGCTTTTCCATTATATTGAGAATACAAATATCAAGTTAAATATAAATATATAGTTCATACACTGACCAACGTTTTGTTACAATAACGAAAATTATTATAACTATGTAGTGTATAGGAGTCGGGATAATTCGTACACCAATGTCACATATGTATATTCGGGATTTAACTATAGTATATACAATATTAAACATTCAGTTAATTATGCTCATATACGTTACATTTTGATCGATAAACTTTAGGTGACACAAACAACTGATAGGTGAGCAAAACTATTATATTACATCATACATACATAGAGTAGTAAGTGCTATAACTAAGCCGTCAATCAAGATACAGAACTCAAATTTGGCACAACGAATCACATTAAAGAGGGGCACCTATGATTTTAAAATCTTGAAAATATGAGCGTGGTCCGCCCCCTTTTAAGTTTAATATACCTATATATGTCTCCTAAACCAATTAAGTTTTATCACCCAAATTTGCACACAGCAAATATTTTCTACATTTCGTATGATATATAGAAAATAGGTGAATTTCGAATGATAACACCGCCCACTCCCCATATACAGGTTTTGTTAAAAACTACTAAAATTATAATAAGTCAATAACCATATGTTACATACATTAAATTTTACACCCATGATGGTACAAGAGGGTTTTATGGGAGCCGATATCAAATTTAGACGGTGGGCGTAGCACCTCGCTCTTTTCAGTTAAATCACCGAAAATATGTGAATTTAGTCTGTAAATTACCACAACTCCGCATTACTACATATATTGATTCTCGTTATTTTATCAAATCTTATGCCGAATATGTCGTTCAATGTGTGGGTTATATTAGGTAAAGTAAAAAGTTCGTTCGGTTTTTTATTGATTTTTCAAAAGTTGATAACTTTATGTACATTTATCGGATTTAAGTCAAATGTGCGCCGTTTTGTTCGTAAACTTGTTGCCAACTTCATTATACCCCTCCCTATTGCCAAACAACTCGGAGAGCCAGTTTTCACAGGCCTCTCTTGAGGCCAACTTCTCACCAATAAGCGCGTTCGCCATGGACAGGAAAAGATGGTAATCACTTGGTGCCAGGTCCGGACTATAAGGTGGGTGCATTAGAACCTCCCATCCGAGCTCCAGGAGCTTCTGGTCAGTCACCAAAGACGTGTGTAGCCTGGCGTTGTCCTGATAGAACACAATTCGGCCTCTGTTGATCAAAGATGGCCTCTTCTGGATGAGTGCTGCCTTCAAGCGGTCCAGTTGTTGGCAGTAGAGGGCCGAATTGAGCGTTTGGCCATAGGGGAGCAGCTCGTAGTAGATGATTCCTTGCCCATCCCACCAAACACACAGCAAAACCTTCTTGGCCTTTTTGAATCCAAGGTTATGCAAATGGTTCCAAACGGTTTTCTGGCTTATCTTTAATTCCTCAGCAATTAAATAAGTGCTCACGTGACGGTCTGTTTCCACTATTTCCATGATTTTATCGCAATTTTCGACGACAGGCCTTCCGACGCGTGGTGCATCTTTGACATCGAAATTACCGGAACGGAACCTAGCAAATCACTTTTGTGCTACACGTTCGTTTACAGTATCGGGCCCATAAACTAAATTAATGTTTTCAGCCGCTTTGGCTGCTTTTTCACTTAGATCGAAGAAAAATTGTAAAATATAGCGAATTTTCTCTTTGTTTGTGTCCATCTTTGACGAGCAGTCACAACGAACTGAGTAAATCAATCGAAAAACTGTCAAAGCCAAACTTTTAGCGCGAATAAACACGTTTTCAGCGCCGTATAGTATGACATGATGCGACACGTAACACTAGTACTATGGACAATAACGCCATCTCTTAGATAAAAACCGAACGAACTTTTTACTTGACCTAATATATTTATAAAATTGCTTGAAAATATGATCCGCAATATAGGCTGTTTAATAATTTTCGGCTTTCCACCTGACAAAATGTGTGATACTTTAATAAAATTAAGTGGATTTACAATGCGTGTCATAAAACATTTTCAATATTCCAACCATTTTACGCATTTGTTATAAACATACATATAATCAAGTCCGTGCTAATATATTTACTCGTTATGAATATATCATTTTACTAGGATTAAAATATTAACGTTGGATGTTTTTGTTATTATACATTTACAAGCACAACATCTACCATCCTGGTTGTGAAATTTAATGCTTGTGGCTCATTTATTCAGTGAGTTATAGTGCTTTCAGTAGTTTTCAACATAACCGTTAAATGAGGAATGGGCGTGGTTATTATCCGATCTGACCCATTACCACAGGGTTCGAAGAGGTGATCAAATCACTTCTTCTCGACAAATTAGGTTGATACATCGTAAGCGGGTTGAAAGATATGTACATTAAAATACTTAGGGGTGGAGCTATGCCCACTTTAAACAATTTTTGCGATCTTCTGTACCAAATTACAGATTTGAATCTTAATTTGCGTCTTAGTTATGGTACTTTAGAGGTTTTCGTTTATTGCGTTTTGTGAATGGTGAATACGCCCATCTACTATACTTGCCTACCTAGGGAGACAAGGAATATGTGTACCAAGTTTCATTAAGATATCTCAGTTTTTACTCAAGTTATCGCTTCCACGGATCCGAATTTCAAGTCTCGTCATCATATAATTCGATATCTATCTCGATTAGGTTTAGGTGATACAAACAACCGTTAGAGGAACAAAGCTATTATAAAGATAAATGGGCCATGTTAATATCAAAATATAACATCCGAACATATTTGGAAGAGGCTAATTACCTAGGATGCAGAGCAAAATTAAACCATCTGTTTTTATTTTCAAAATAGATTTCTCAGTAAAAAAATAGCAGATTTTTCTACAGTAATATAATTAAAGATATTTTTTTCAAATCCGTCCCACTGTAAGTATGACGATGTTGGTGTAATGACTTCAAGGTTGTCGTAACCTTGTATTCTAGGAACGTAGATTCGGACCGACTTTGAAAACATCTCGAAAACACAATTCGTGGATTGTGGAATAAAAATTGTTCTGACCGATATCGTGTGATTGCAACGTGTTATCATTGACAATTCACATACTTAATTGTTTGTTTACAGTTTGAGCAACGAGAATGGTAAGTTTCGGAATCTTTAATATTTGTTTACAATTTTTATTAAAAATCGTGTTTTATAAAATTCCGACAAGAAAGTTTTTATAATGAAAGTATTGGCTTTGAGAAGCAACGATGATTATTCAAGAGAAGTTATAGAGACTATTACTACCCAGCACTTTGCCTTTGGGGACTACACTTCAAGTCCTTAACCCTACTAGGTATAGTAAAGGCCTTGGGGGGTCGATTAAATCGAGTTGGACAAAAGTTTGTGTAGTTTTGAACTGATGAAAAGGTTTTCAATTAAATATATTAATTACAGCAATGTCAGCAGTAGTTTTGGCAACACGATTGCTAATAAAATAAGTCCTCGTGTTTTAGAGAAACCTTATGCATGAACCGTTCAGTTCATTTAAGAAAGCTACATCCTCCGGCTCCGACAAAAAAAAAAGGATACGAACTACCGAAAAGCTGTTTCCACTCGAGAAAAGAGTGGCTATAGGAATATTTGCTTTAGGTTCATCTGTGGAGTATGAGGTCAGAGTATAGCTAACATGTTCGGAGTAGGCAAATCTACGGCTTGCGTAATTTTTCAACGATATCTGGAACCTTCTGCAACCATCTTGTTTCAAAAAGTTGCCTCTAACCAGAAAAGGCATAACAGAATTGGTGACTGGTTTCGAGACACTTGGATTCCTACAATGCATAGGAAAATTAAATGAGGCGTCGCTAGCAAGAAATGAAAATTGCCAGTATTTATAATTAAGGACTCGATTTAACAAAGAACTGATGAAACTTTGCCTAAATCAAATTCATGGTCCGAAGGTATTCAATTACGCTCTTTCGGAAACACGTTGATTTGTCGAAAATGCTTTTGGACCCCTTAAGGCCCGCTTTTGACGAATTGGAAAATGAGTTGAGAACTATGTTCGAAACGCCAATTCAATAATAAACGCCCTATCACTCTGAATTTATTTTTTCTTATAGTTTTGCTTTTCCATTATATTGAGAATACAAATATCAAGTTAAATATAAATATATAGTTCATACACTGACCAACGTTTTGTTACAATAACGAAAATTATTATAACTATGTAGTGTATAGGAGTCGGGATAATTCGTACACCAATGTCACATATGTATATTCGGGATTTAACTATAGTATATACAATATTAAACATTCAGTTAATTATGCTCATATACGTTACATTTTGATCGATAAACTTTAGGTGACACAAACAACTGATAGGTGAGCAAAACTATTATATTACATCATACATACATAGAGTAGTAAGTGCTATAACTAAGCCGTCAATCAAGATACAGAACTCAAATTTGGCACAACGAATCACATTAAAGAGGGGCACCTATGATTTTAAAATCTTGAAAATATGAGCGTGGTCCGCCCCCTTTTAAGTTTAATATACCTATATATGTCTCCTAAACCAATTAAGTTTTATCACCCAAATTTGCACACAGCAAATATTTTCTACATTTCGTATGATATATAGAAAATAGGTGAATTTCGAATGATAACACCGCCCACTCCCCATATACAGGTTTTGTTAAAAACTACTAAAATTATAATAAGTCAATAACCATATGTTACATACATTAAATTTTACACCCATGATGGTACAAGAGGGTTTTATGGGAGCCGATATCAAATTTAGACGGTGGGCGTAGCACCTCGCTCTTTTCAGTTAAATCACCGAAAATATGTGAATTTAGTCTGTAAATTACCACAACTCCGCATTACTACATATATTGATTCTCGTTATTTTATCAAATCTTATGCCGAATATGTCGTTCAATGTGTGGGTTATATTAGGTAAAGTAAAAAGTTCGTTCGGTTTTTTATTGATTTTTCAAAAGTTGATAACTTTATGTACATTTATCGGATTTAAGTCAAATGTGCGCCGTTTTGTTCGTAAACTTGTTGCCAACTTCATTATACCCCTCCCTATTGCCAAACAACTCGGAGAGCCAATTTTCACAGGCCTCTCTTGAGGCCAACTTCTCACCAATAAGCGCGTTCGCCATGGACAGGAAAAGATGGTAATCACTTGGTGCCAGGTCCGGACTATAAGGTGGGTGCATTAGAACCTCCCATCCGAGCTCCAGGAGCTTCTGGTCAGTCACCAAAGACGTGTGTAGCCTGGCGTTGTCCTGATAGAACACAATTCGGCCTCTGTTGATCAAAGATGGCCTCTTCTGGATGAGTGCTGCCTTCAAGCGGTCCAGTTGTTGGCAGTAGAGGGCCGAATTGAGCGTTTGGCCATAGGGGAGCAGCTCGTAGTAGATGATTCCTTGCCCATCCCACCAAACACACAGCAAAACCTTCTTGGCCTTTTTGAATCCAAGGTTATGCAAATGGTTCCAAACGGTTTTCTGGCTTATCTTTAATTCCTCAGCAATTAAATAAGTGCTCACGTGACGGTCTGTTTCCACTATTTCCATGATTTTATCGCAATTTTCGACGACAGGCCTTCCGACGCGTGGTGCATCTTTGACATCGAAATTACCGGAACGGAACCTAGCAAATCACTTTTGTGCTACACGTTCGTTTACAGTATCGGGCCCATAAACTAAATTAATGTTTTCAGCCGCTTTGGCTGCTTTTTCACTTAGATCGAAGAAAAATTGTAAAATATAGCGAATTTTCTCTTTGTTTGTGTCCATCTTTGACGAGCAGTCACAACGAACTGAGTAAATCAATCGAAAAACTGTCAAAGTCAAACTTTTAGCGCGAATAAACACGTTTTCAGCGCCGTATAGTATGACATGATGCGACACGTAACACTAGTACTATGGACAATAACGCCATCTCTTAGATAAAAACCGAACGAACTTTTTACTTGACCTAATATATTTATAAAATTGCTTGAAAATATGATCCGCAATATAGGCTGTTTAATAATTTTCGGCTTTCCACCTGACAAAATGTGTGATACTTTAATAAAATTAAATAAACAAGTTTTCTTAAAAATAGTGTGCGAATATGAAAAAAATTGATCTAGACATTGATCCAAACCTTATATCCCTAAAATAATGAATTGCAATCTTCTGATTGACGTTTTCACAACATTTTTTAATATAAAGTTTTTCTAACACCTAAAGATAGTTTCCCTGCTTTGACTTAACCCTTCCTTACTTGATTATTATAATAACGGTGCATCTTTGTGCTTAAAATGGATAAAATTGGGTGAAAAGTTGCCCTAGGGAACATATAACTAACAAATTTTATGCATCTGGTGGTGTTTCCCCGGATGGTATTTCCCGGCTTTGATCCTGGAGAGTAGTTGCAAGAGTATGAAATGTTCGGTTACACCCGAATTTAGTTCTTCCTTACTTGTTAAATATTATTTTCTTGTTTGTAGACAATATTTACACATTATTTATATTTTATGAACCTCGGCTTTTGTCATGTAAATTATGGGCTGATCGAGGCGTTTGTGCCTATGGTGAAGAAATGAAAAGCAAAGCGATAACATTTTCCTCAGCTTTTCTCGAAAATTTTCGCTTGTTTTAAACTATTTTCAGTTCACAATTAGTTGCTGAAAGAGGTGAACTAAAGATTCATTTGAAATCCCATTCAATCCTCAATGTATTAATGTAGTAACCAGCTTCGTATGTTGGACCACAAAGGATGCCACCAGCACAATTATTGCAAATAGATCAATAATGTAATAAAGTTATTCAGAGAACTCAAGCTCTGTTAGCACAAGTAGCGCCAAACAATAGCATTTGCATGAAAGAAATTGAACCATGAAATGAAGATGTGTTTGATGACGAATCTGCATATGAACTCAATAGTAATGAAGAGTCTTCAGATAGCCGCGAATGTGATAATATTGAAAACTTACCAGTTGTCTCTATGGTAATTCTATTACCATTAAATACGTTAATAATTAAATAAAATGGTGCAGATATAGTGAACTTTTTCCACTAAGCACATAATCTCTGGCTCTCCGTAATGATATAGTTCTATCAGATCCAAAAAAAAAGTTTTTTAGCTTTTAACATTATCGTAATTATCTTTAGTTTTTTACTTAATGTATTCGGAGTGAATCTCTTAACAATCATAATCATAACATGGTCAAATCGAATAATTTGATTCATATACTCATGTATCTCTCTAGATATTTCCACTCTAAAATGGTTTCTTCTTCTGCTAATATAAGATTAGCATTCCTACATTCATTGCCTCATTTATAAAAAAAAATGAAATCTTTTTAACATTTCACGCTCACATAAAATAGCTCATTCTGACCTACTACTTATTTAAGTGGTAAGCATGTTTATTATGGTATATCAGCTTGTTTGACTTTTCCTCCTCTAAAAATCCTGCAAAAGTTCTATATACACGATCAGGCATGTGAGCTTTGATATCATAATCACATGCAGAAACATACATACGAAGTATGTTCAACAGTAAATACCTATCGAAAAATATACGTGACTTACTTGTATGTGTGAAAGTCACTCATGAGGGTATGAAACGTAAGTTTTAAAATATTGTATTATGCAGCCAACTCTCAATTTGTTAATATTGTATTATCGGAGGAGCTGCATCAAATAAACTATTCGGTCAATATGCAACATATTTCAATATAATTTAGTCCAAGTATCATTCTGGTAACTTTCTTAATTCAGGTTGACTTTGCCGATAATATCGCACTATGTGTTTGTTATTTTATAAACTTCGGTGAAAATATTTTTTCGACCATAGTCTGGTTTAAGCAAGAGTAGTATTTTTTTATCTTAAGTAAAGGTATCAAGAATGTTGTGCCGAAGTCGATTGGAACGAAATTAACGAAGTTATGAGTCTCTTTATACCTGTCTTATGAATGTTTTACGCTCCAAAGTAATTGCTGCCAATGCAGTATTTTTTAATAGTTTTCCATAACAATTTAACAGAATGTTCTTCAAACGTCAAACTATTATGTACCAGTGGTTTTTAAAAATAGGTTTTAACTGTTTCATAAAAAAAATCAACTCCCCTCTTAATGTCAAAGTGAATGAAATCACTCCAAACCTTCCACTAGTCTCAGTATACTGGATACAGTGACTTTCAACTTTCCGGTACACTTTAAATTGTACATAACGGTTAAGAGGTTTCCTAATCTAGAAATAAAAAAAATCGTTTGTTTTGGTTTTTTTTAATTTTTCAAAGTTTAACTATTCAAGAATATGTCTACAAGACGATTTCTTAAAACTCAAACTATTTTCGGAGATATAGGTATTTTGGTTCAACCCAACATCGAGACATTATTCTAGATTAAAATTTTTTTTTTTTGTTATGTTGTGTTGTGTTGCATGAGTGTTGAAATCGTGGTTGGCACGTGACCAGGAGACCCCCACTTCATCTGCTGCTAATTTTTAAAACTTTTTCCTTTTTAATTTTATGATTTCTTTTCGTACTCTTGTAATATTATTAAATAACTAATAAAAATAGATAGTAGAAATATTAACTGCTCTTTTTTTAATGACACTTCAAAAGTTGACTGAAATTCATGCCTCTAGACTAGAATTCCTCCTTAATATGTAAACAAACTTATCTCTTCCTTACTTCTTTTATTAATAATTCACAATATATCTTCTCCTTTCTTATTTGTTCTTTCATGATGTGATATACATATCTTACAAACTAATTGGTGTATAACATTAGGCGTGTTTTATTTGACTTTTTGACTCTTTTTTGTTTTAATTTTAACTCAATACCCATCCACAAAAATTTGTAATTTTGGTTATTTTACGTCTTTTTGTGTGATATAAGGTTTATCGTGTTTGCCAACTACCTTTTTCTGCAAAAATTTAAATATTGTGAATGGAAAAAAACGAAGAACTGGCAAGCTAAGATAGTTTTTATCAAGCCAATATAAATATGTTGGCTAAGCCTATTATTAATAGGTGGAAGTAATAAAAATAGGTAGGCAAATTGAAAGAAATTTCTTTATAGAATTAGATCAGACATAATAGTACTTAGTATAAAATAATTTTATGTCGAAAGTTAATAAAAATTACACAGACTAAAATTTTATCAACTGTGTTATATATTAATAGAAACACTAAATGTTAACAACACGACTTCTTTAATGATTATTCATTTTGACTACTTTTGACAGTATCATACAATAAAATAAGTTTAAAGAAGTAAGTGCTTAAGGAACATACTAATTTTTGTTTGTGTTAAATGTTAACATTAAACTATTTAATGGATAAAGAATTATATTCGACCGAACCTATGCATACCAGTATATGTGCTAATACGATTTTCCGTTTATTTTAGTCTCTTTCAGTGTAATACTCGTACACCTTTAAAAAATCATTTCGTAAAAGTTGGGCGAATAAATGTATTGTGAAGAATTTTTGTTTCAACTGTTTCCGTTATTTAACCCTGTCACATTTTTCAAAGCTTTCTCACGGTTCGAAGTTGTCGCTGATGACCATGTGAACCATGGGAAGAACGAGAACGCATTTTAATTGGAATGAAAAAATTACACGAAGGTATTTTTACGATAGCGATAAAGAATTTAAGCTGATACCCATTTTGTTAACAGCTTCATAAGCCAGCTTTTCGGGAGGAAATCTTAGCACAACGCACAAATGTCAGTTGAACTGATAAAAGACAATGTGTTGCAATAAAAATGTCTCGGCATTCATTTAACTCTTTGCAACCAATTCAGCAACCGTACAAAAACGCACTCTTAAAATCACTGCACAGTGTCGCTGTTCAAACAAAAACTTGGCAGTGTATGAAAATTTATAATAAACTAGATAAACTTGCACGTACACAAATATGGTTTTTTTTTTTAAATTCCGGAAATAACATCATAAGCACTAATATTTATATATAATATGTACATGCTTAAACATTTTATAATTATGCTCATGGCAAGCTTAAATTTGTACCAAAGTGATTTTTATTTAGACCTCATATCGAAATAAAATGTGTATATGTGTACACGAGCTACTGTTGGCAACATGCTCTGTCCACTTTCAGATTACCAATGCGATTTTAATAGCGGCTGTCATTCTAACTCTCTGAGTCACCGTTGGTCATGATTGTGTATATCTTTTTAGTGTTTTTATGTTATACGTTTGCATATGTACTATATATTTCATCTGCTTGCGAGTATGTACATATATGTATGCATACTCGTATACACATACGAACACATACATATCCTAGCCAATACTTGACATTTTAAAATCCAATTATGTCAAAGAGCTAATAACTGATTACATATAAATTACCCGATAGTGTTTCGCGATGCTCCGTCAATACAGAGTCAACCAATAGCTTATCAATATCAGTTGTATATGTTTAGATAAGCTTGGGCACTTTACGACTAATCGAATATGTATGCTATTATGGCGAGTAAGGTGAACGTCGAACCTTTTACTGGTAAAACCAACGACATTGGCACATATGTAAGTGAAGAACAAATAGCTGATTTTATGAGCACTGAGAATTATTTACAGAATCATTAAGCAAAGCAAGAAATTCTCCAAAAAGTGAACAAGCCTTTTCGGCTAGTATACGGTTTGCGTAAATTATATTACATATGTACAAATATATCGATATTAATTAGTATATCTTGCTTCAAAGTCAACATGAATGAATTCAAAGAAGAAGATATAGACCGATTTCGAAAAAGAAGTGTATACATAAAATATAATAGTACTAAAATATAATAGATATAGACCGATTTCGAAAAAGAAGTGTATACATAAAATATAATAGTACTATTATTATGATTATCTTTCTAAGAGTTTTTAAATTTTTCCATGCTCTTTCTTCTGTGGTAATGCACATCTCTTCAAAAAATGTGAATACAATTATGCATTCACGAAGAAACGAATTTGAAAGAACCGCAGCATACATAATTAATTCGTAATTATTCATTTATTGATGTTGTATTTTAAATAAATAAAATATTATATAATGCTTCCTCCCTCATTTTTATTATTTAAATAATAAGTAAGTAAGAATACTATTTTTGTAGTTCATTAAAATATTTAAATATACATTAAAGTTTAAATTTACTAAGAATTAAGTATGCCTCGAGCCTTAATCCGGTACTGCCCGGAACATTTTTCGTTTCTGTTTTTCTGAAATGTAGAACTCTGATGTATTTTGACCACCTAAGCACGAAAATTAAGTCCATTTAAGATTCATTATATAACTTCTCCGGAAAATACGAAAAACCAGCGTTACCATATGGTTACGGTGGATCGCCTAGGGTAGTGGTTTTTTTCTTTACTTTTTTGGAATAATATCACCTTAAAATCCTGTTTCACGCATTTTTATTGAAATTTTAAGTTAGAAAAACTAATTTAATAAAAAAAAAGTTATGGTTTGATATGGTAGTTTGCAATCCACTTGACGCAAAGTTCAACGTTACATTTTCCACATGCTGATCGCCCGTTAAAGCTGCAATTTTCACACGCACAAAGCCTACGATTTGATGTCACTACAAAGTGCCCAGTTTGATCGTACTGGAGAGTGTGTTCTACACGAACTAGTTGCTGCCAACCATTTAGAATGGAAGCATCTATCAGCCAGGTGTAACGTATGTGCTAGAGTACCAATTTTTTCTTCTGTTTTGATCAGAACGGTCTACTCCGCACATATATTTATTATATTCTGTGATCGCACAAGGTGATCGTACGTTTATTTTGCTACTGACTGAAATTCCCACCAAAAGTGGTGAACAAAAAGGAGATAACATTATTATCTTTCCACTACACCAAACGAATACCAGTATATTTCATAACAATTGATTCCAAGTAATATCTATCCATTGATTTAAAATTTTCCTTACGCATCAGAGGACAGCTGGCAGCAACGAGGTTTCCCGGATTGTTCCCGTGGCCTTATATCCTCATATTTTCAAAATGTCGAAATAAAACGGAAACGGCAACACTTTCAATGAATTAGGAAAATCATCGATCATACTGACCTTTGTTCGTCGTGAAAATGTTCAATAATTTTTTGCTTTTAAATGATCAGTCAATGGTTGCAATTTCTACATTTTGGAATTGGCGCAGCATTAGAGCAAAATTGTTTGAAATCTATTTCGACGTATTGTGTCACTTACTAAGTTGTGGCGAATGTCCTCATTCCGACTCCATAAATTTCTAAAATTACGTGGTAATCGTATTTCGTTATGACTAATATGCCAATAAATGCTTGAAGTTCGCCGACTGTTATGTTTGCATTAGGTCTATTATGTCCGATCGCATAGATTGCACTTTGTTCGTAAATGTGTCCCATAATTGGTCATCGAAAAACTTCTCAAAATGCTAGTGCGGTAGTAAATAACGACAATTCTCGTATTTTTTATCCATTGAAATGTTGCTAATTTATTGCTTGTGGCAGTGAAATATTTGAAGGTTTTGGTGTCACTCTCGTAACCGCTTTCTGCCTGATGATGTATATTTGGACGTTGTTGGTTGGTCATTAACACCCATACTTTCATATGCACTTTCCACAATAATGGGCAAATATTCCATACTTATTGTGATTTATTAAGCAATATTCTTTTCAAACATTCTTCCAATGTCATCTTCATCAAAATTTTGTAGATGTTGTCCACTAGCCATTACTACTTCACATCCGTTTTTATCTTGCCAAAATCAATCATTTGTTGCAACGACAAACCTCTAAAAAAAATAAAATATATAAAAAAAAAAAAAATGCATATGTATATTTAAAAAAAAAAGTATAAAAATACTTCGTACCCTAGGCGACCCACAGTTAGTTATGGTAACGCCTTAGGTATAAAGTAAAAAAAAAGGATAAGAACACCATTAGTCTACAATATTGAATTTACATTTTATAGTTTATTTAATTAGCTATCGATTAATATTATTATATTTAATATTATTTTAAAATCGCTCAAAAAATAAGCATTATACTGCTCACTGACATGCCATATCTAAAAATGCGATTTTTTCGGTTTTGTTTTTGTGTCCTAATTTTCAGATGCGATATTTTCACGAATTGAACCCACAATAATTCAAACTTTAAAATTCTGAAAAGCTACAATATTTCCGCAAAAGAAAACAGCTTGTAGTTTGCAGTTTTGTATTGTAGCTTTCACCACCTAATACTTATCGAGATAGATATAGGGTTATATACATATATATAAATGATCAGGATGACGAGGCCAGTTGAAGTCCGGGTGACAGTCTCTTCGTCCGTCCGTCTGCTCCTGCAAGCTGTAACTTGAGTACAAATTAAGATATCTTGATGAAACTTAGTACACATTTCCTCTGGCAAACGAGTAAGGAGGAGTTCGTAGATCGGCGTAATCGGACTGTGCCGCGCCCACAAAACGACATTAATTGCAAACGTATAAAGTTCTATAATTAAGCCGTAAATTAAGATACCGAACTCAAATAATAAATCGATAAATAAATAACTAAATGCGTTAGAGACATTGAATTTTACATCCAGGATGGCACGAAAGAGGTTTATAGGAGCAGGTGTCAAAATTGGACGACAGTCGTGGCACTGCCTACATTCATGTGAAATCACATATCTCCGGACCTACTCCAACAATTTCAACCAAATCCTCAAAGCACGAATCAATATAACGGAATAAAATTTTGCACGAATAGTGCCATGAAATATGCCACCGTCTGACCAAAAATTGTCCAAATCGAACACAAGTTGGTGAAGCCCCTTGGTACCGAATATGTGGACCGCAGTGTCAATAGTTGACTTTTTACCGAAAATATCGGTACATGTGTGAGATATATAAGCAAAATTTGGAAAGAACCGTTTCCTGATAATAGTATGTATGAATGTCAGAAATGGGTTGAATTGGGTCAATACTTCCTTAGCCCCTATATACCAAATATAAAGATTTTCGAACTTCTAGGTGACTTTATACCGGTTGCACCGAAGCTATAATACCCTTCACAAATACAAAGTTTCCTACAAGAACTTAATTCCGATCGTTCAATTTGTATGGCAGCTATATGATATATTGATCTGATCTGAACAATTTATTCGGAGAATACACGGTTGGTTAAACAATAACTCGTGCCTAATTTCGTGAAGATACCTCGTCAAGTAAAAAAGTTTTCCATGCAAGCACTTTACTCCGATCCATCGGTTTATATGGCAACTATAAGATATAGTCATCCGATCTATATCTTTTTTGGACATTGCATTATTGCCTTTAATAATAATTTATGCAAAATTTCGTGAAGATACTTCGTCAAATAAAAGAGTTTACCATATAAGTACTTGATTCCGATTTTGTATGGCAGCTATATGCTATAGTGATCTGATATCGACCGTTCCGACAAATGAGCAATTCTGAGTGAGAAAAAGACAAGTTCAAAATTTCAGAGCTATAGCTTAAAAACTGAGTCACGAGTTCGTATATATACAGACATACGGACAAGGCTAAATTCACTCAGTTCATCAGGCTGATCATTTATGTATATATTTCATAGGGTCTCCGACGTTTCCTTTTGGGTGTTACAAACTTCGTGGCAAACTTAATATACTTTGTTCTAGGTATAATGAGAGAGCCTGTTTTACTAATAGCAGTGTGCCTTTGCGCCTAAAATAGACAAAAGCAGGTGAAAAAGTGACAGATCCCCTATATAACTATAAAAAAATCCAGGGAGCATTTTATTAGTATGTGGTATTGGCAAAAATAGATAAAATTGGGTCAATATTATCCCCAATTCCCATATAGTTATGTATTTGAACAAGTAAGGAAGGGCTAAGTTCGGATGGAACTCTTGAAACTTGCAAAGACCAAAGTGAAGTACTTATAGGTCTTGGAAAATTTTATACTAAAAAAAGTAAGGCAGAGTTAGGTTCGGGTCTAACCGAACATTTCATACTCTTGCAACTTGCAAGTAACAGAAGCGGAGGAACTCCTACAGGTTTTGGTAAACTTTATATCAAACGAAAGAAAGTATCGCCATGATTTCATTCACATAAGGAAAGAGGACACACTGTTATTAGTAAAACATTGTTTCTGTATTTCATTAAGATTTCTTACATATTGACCGACAGATATGGTATAAAATGAACCGGATGTTCGAAAATAATAATGTTAGGTATATGGGGGCTAAAGGAAGTGTTGACCTGCTTTTACCCATTTTTGGCACAAGTTATAGTGCGATATCGCCAATTTTTAGACGTAAGATGAAATACCATGAGCGTACTATTTGTGCAACGTTTTATTCTGATAACTTTATGTAATGTATGATTTGTATACTGTAAAGTGAAAGAATCAAACTTTCATCTGTTTTCCAGGTTGGTCAAAATGAAGTTAACTGGACAAGTTTTCTTAAAAATTATGTGGTTCGGCGCTGAATTAGAATGGAACCTCATATCTTTATATCATATATAATGAATCATCTGGTTGACGTTTTCCACGTCAAGTCAATATACCTACTAAATGTATTTAATTTAGCCTCTTCAGTCGATTTGATCTCATATGTCTCATTTGAACATGCGTTTAATATAGTTTTTGTAGACGCGAACTAAAATATAGCTAAAAAATTAAGTCTAAATTAATGGCGTTCAATATAAATTTAGAATACACTAAATTTGAGTGTTATTTATTAACAATTTCTTCAAATAATGAATGTTGAATTATCTCGCAATGGTGATCCATTTCGATGTTCTCTACTTTTTTGAAGAAAAAAACACAGAATTTTAAAATTTAATGGGCAATGTTTAATATATATAATTTTTGAAGAAATATGGACCGCTGATTCCACCGGCCCACAAACCACACCAAACCGTTGCTTTTTTAATTTTTTCTGAACGAAATGGCAGCTTTTGAATCTCTTTAGGTTGCTCTTCGTCCCAAATACGGAAATTTAGCTTATTTACATCCCATTGAGCCAGGAATGGGTCTCATCGTTGAACAAACGTCGGATCTTCTTGAAACTTTTCTGGGCCTCAAGATGGGTGATAGTGTTGCGAGTTTTACGCTCAGTAGACCGATTATAATAACCAAAAGTTTAGAACGTGAAGTTTGGTAATGAAGTTGAACAATATATACACGTTGTTCAGGCATAGGTCTTTCCATGATAAAATGCCAAACAATACTAAACAAAAATAACATGACCCGACTTATGCGTGATCTGTCAAAAAGGGCTATTGAAACAAGTACCTCTACTTGGATCAATCTTTATACAGTTTTACCAACACCTGAATGCATTTCCGCGGCTTTGATCTTTGCAAGTTGCAAGAGTATAGAATGTGGGGTTGAACCCGTACTTAGCCCTTTCTTACTTGTTTAGTATAAAGTTTTGCCTGCACCTGAAGAAATTTCCCTGTCATTCTTACTTGTTTTATATATGTATGTGTTTTATATACCATTTTTAATTCCATCAATATCTTTACGATGGGTAGATTAAGCCTGAATCATGTTTTGAAATAGAACTTATCACAAATCATGTTTTAATTTCTCATTTAAAAATGTTCGAAATCGGAATTTAACTTTTGATTTTGTTGATACTGGTGTTGAAAATGGAACAAACAGTTCAGTACTTTGCCTAGCCCATATATACTATACCTATATACCTATGTAATGTACCGATTCTAAGTAATCTACATTACTATATACCAAATGTATCGGTCAGAATGCAAAACATTTCATACTGTAGTATGGTACAGTTAATTGTTGAAATCGGTCCAAGAATAGCACTAGCCCCTATATGCCTATGGCTAAAATAATTTTTATTATTATAGTTATAGTTTTGCTTACACCTGTTTTTTCGCCTCAGGTTGTTACAAATTGCGAAGATATGTTTTCTTATTATCTTATTATTCTTATCTCTTCCTCAGTTTTTGTTTAATACGAGGCTACGCTTGTAGCCTATCAAACTCTAATATACAAAGTGAAGTGCATCGAACACAAATCACAAAATATTCATGAATGTGGAGACAAGCTATAGCCAAATAATTTTCATATTCAAAAAACCGAATTCTTTTTTTACTATGCTGTGGCATGTCTATATCTATTCGAAAAGGATCTTGTTTTAAATAAAATATTTATATTAACATTTTAAAATAAAGCAAGTAAGGTGGGGCTAAGTTTTGATGTAACTGAACATTTTATACTCTCGCAAAGTCAAATGGTATACTTATTTGAGAAAAGAACAAGAAAAAACGTTAGCACCGAAGCTATAATACTCTTCACAAATACAAAGGCCCCTTATAAGAACTTTATTCCGAACGTTCAATTTGTATGGTAGCTATATGATACAAATATAGTGATCTGATCTGACCAATTTCTGCGGAGAATAATTTGTTGCCTTAAGCGATAACTCGAGCCTAATTTCGTGAAGATACCTCGTCAAATAAACAAATCTTCCATGCAAGCACTTTGCTCCAATCGTTCAGTTAATATGGCAGCTATATGCTATAGGCATCCGATCTATACAATTTCATTGGCGATTAGATTATTGGCTTAAATAATAATATATGCAAAATTTCGTAAAAATACCTCGTCAAATGAAAGAGTTTTCCATACAAGCACTTCATTGCGATTGTTCAGTTTGTATGGTAGCTATATGCTATAGTAATCCGATCTCAATAATTTCTTCGGATATTACATTGTTGTTCTAAATAATAATTTATGCAAAATTTCGTGAAGATACCTCGTCAAATGAAAGAGTTTTCCATACAAACTCTTGATTCCGATTGTTCAGTTTGTATGGCAGCTATACGCTATAGTGGTCCGATATCGGCCGTTCCGACGAATGAGCAGCTTCTTTATGAGAAAAGGACAGGTGCAAAATCGATAGCTTAAAAACTGAGGAACTAGTTTGCATATATACAGACAGACGGACATGGCCAAATCAACTCAGCTCATGCTGATCATTTATGTATATATTTTATAGGGCCTCCGTTTCCTTCTGGGTGTTACAAACTTCGTTGCAAACTTAATATACCCTGTTCAGGGTATAATTAATACTCACTGACCGACCTATTCGGCATAAAACTGGTTAGAATAACGAAAATCATTATAAGTAGTATATGGAAGTTGAGGGTAGTATCAACCCGATTTTATCAATTTGTGCCAATACCATATACTACTAATGTCACAGACTAATAAAATGCTCCCACTATGCCATTAAGGTAACTCAGATACCATCACTAATCATATGGAGTAAAGTCAGACGAAAGTTCGAAAATTATGATATTAGTTACATAAAGGCTAGCCAAAATTTTCACCCGATTTCAGCCATTTAAGACACAAAGATACCTTGTTATAAGTAAAACTCGTTTTCTCATTTTCATTGAGATCACTCACAAATTGGCCTATATATGCGGTATAAAGTCACCCGGAAGTTCAAAATTTTGACACAAAACATACTATAATCGAGAGTTTCATTTATTTATTTTATTATATGAATTTCAACTACATATATATCTTACATATGGCCGATATTTTCGGTAAAAAGTCAACTATAGACACTGGGGTTTACATATTCAGTACCTAGGGTCTTAAATAGTTTTGGTTCGATTTGACAATTTTCTGTCACAAGATGGCATACTTCAAACGCATTGTTCACGCAAAGTTGTACTCCTTTACAATCATTGTAGCTTGATTAGCATAGTGGAAAGTGAAAGAATCAAATGAGAATTATATGAGAAATATATGAGAAATAGGCGTGGCTGTAATCCGATTTCACCATTTTCGTTATTTGTTTTTACCTAAAAGTGGGCGATGCCACCCCCACTGTCTAATTTTGAGCACGGTTCCTATAAATTCATCTCATACCATCCCAGTTGTAAAATTTAATGTCTCTGGCGTGTTTAGTGTTTGATTAGCGCGTTTTTAGTAGTTTGTAACAGTACCGTTATATGGGGAGTGGGTGAGGTTGTCACCCGATTTCAGCCATTTTCACACTGTCGAGAGAGGTTCTAAAAGCATTTGTTCCAGTGAAGTTTGTTCTTATAGCTTTAGCGATTTGGAAGATATGCACACTAACGTTATTACAGTCTTGTATCTTATTGTGGAGCTTAGTTATGGCAATTTATTTGTTTTTGATTAATGACGTTTTGTGGACGTAGCAGTGGTCCGATTATGCGCATCTGCAATACCCACCGTCTTACGGTACCAAGAAACATGTGTACCAAATTTCATAAAGATATCTAAATTTTTGCTCAAGTTACAGCTTGCACAGACGGACGGACAGACAGACAGACAGTCCCCGGATTTTAACTTGTCTTTTCATCCTTATCATTTATATATACATAGCCCTATACTAGTATCTAACTCGATTAGTTTTAGGTTTAGCAACCATTAGGGGAACTAAACTATTATACTCTGTAGTAACATGTTGCGAGAGTATAAAAAAACATACATACATATGAGCTCGCATACATATGGACCCCGAATTGTGCGCCAAATTTTTGTGAAAGTATTGAATATACTCTTGTTTTTATGATTATTGCACATCTTTTATTTTGATCAATTATTGAATTGTCAAAATTAAAATATATATTTGCAGCCAACATAACGTTTTTGCGCTCCTCTTTCACGCATACAAAGATCACGTTATCCCACTTTTAGGCTCCTTACAGCAACAAAGAATGCGAAAGGTTTTAAAGTTTTAATAAAAATCAAAAGAGGAAAACTTACAGTCTACAAAATGTTTTGTCTTACTCAATGAAGCTCTCACTTTTTGTTTCAAGAACGTTCCTTAAGAAAAATGATGTCATCAAGTTAACAGAAATTGGACACATATTCATTTCAAACAAATTCGGTACATAACATTATCCTGACTATTCTACGTTACGTTGCGAAAATGGGCGCCATTTTAAATTTCATCAGACTCTTTCACTTTCCAGAACACAAATCAAGTAAATACTAATTAATATATTCGGATAAAACTTTGGTCAAGTAGTGCCTTTGAGGTATGTTATTTTGGGTCTTAAAATAGTAAAAATCGGACTATATCTTTTCACGCCCTATATATATATATATGTAATATACTAAGGATGAGCACCCCAGGGGGCATGGCTCACATTTTACTGAAAATATCGGTCAACCTGTAAGGTATGTTACTGAAATTCTGAGAAAATTTTTCTTTAATAATAATGTATTCTTGTGTCAAAAATGGCTTGAATCAGGTGAATACTTTATATACCACATATACCGGCCATTGTAGGAGTTATTTTAATGAAATTAAAAGAGCGTATTTTAGGAATAACGGTGTATCTTTTTTCCTAAATGGATAATATTGGGTGAAAAATTGCGCTAGCCCTTATTTAACTGATATTCAGGATTTTAATTCATCAGGCTGCCTTTACTCCTTATACATATTATATAATATATTGATGATGGTAAGTGAGGTGCCATAATGAAACTCAGAAAATATCACTTTTTGCTTATAATATGTCGTAAAGCCAAAAAACGATAAAATCAGGTTAATACTACCCCTACCTCTCATATACGTAATACGAAGCGCAAGTTGCAAGAGTATAAAATGTTAAAATTGTTTTTAAAAAGTGGGCGTGGTCTCGTCCCTAATAGATTTAATGTGATTATCTCCTAAACCGATCAAGCTACAATAACAAAATTCACTGGGAGCAATGGTTTTTGCAGCTCTATTGACAATGTGAAAATGGGTGAAATCGGGTGCCAACCTAACTAACGGTATAGTTAGAAACTACTAAAAGCGCGATAGATCAAGCACTAAACACGCCGGAGACATTACATTTTATCTCTGGGATGGCATGAGATGTCCTTAGGTGGAAACTAACTCTTGGGATCTGCTTAACGTAATAGTTGCGAAAATGTGCGAAATCGGATTACAACCACGCCTATTTCCCATATAACACCATTTTAAATTCCATTTGATTCTTTTACTTTCCACTATGCAAATCAAGCAACAATCATTGTATCGGGGTAAAACTTTGCGTGAATAATGCGTTTAATGTATGCCACCTTGTCACCAAAAACTTTCTAAGTCGAACTTAAATTGTTCCAGCGCCTAGATACTAAATATGTGGACCCCAATGCCTGTAGTTGACTTTTTACCGAAAATATCGGTTAATGTGTAAGGTATATAACTGAAATTCATATAATAAAATAAATAAATGAAACTCTTGATAATAGTGTGTTTTTGTGTCAAAAATGGGTTGAATCGGATCAATACTTCCTTTAATATACAATTTTGCCAACACCTGACGTAATTTCCCTTGCAAGTTGCGAGAGCATAAAATGGTTGGGTACACCCGAACTTTTCCGAGGCTTGGTATGGAAAGGTTGAAAGGTATAATATTTGATGGTTCTCAAAAACGGCAATTAATTTTATTTTTATTTTATGCCATTATTGATTTGAGCAAAATGTTGGCCAAAGGGCCTTCACGGTTTGCATATACCCGTTTACACCAATTTTCGATGACCCAGTGCAGTATTTTGCCTGGAATTTTGGTTATAGTTCGCTGAATGTTGTTTTCGAGCGGCTCGAGCGTCGTTAGATGATTTGTGTATAATTTTGATGTAACATACCCCCAGAGAAAATTATCTAGAGGCGTTATACGCATGATATTGGCGATCATTTTACTGGCGGTTTCTCAAAATTAACGAGTCTCCAAACTTTGCACGGAATATGTCCATGTTTAGACATGAAATATAAGGCGACGCAACGTCTTGTTGGAAATAGAGATTGTCCGCATCGATTTAATCAAATTGCGGAAGAAAAGTCTTTCGACACCCTGTCATAACGCAGCATTTTCTGCCCCATTTCGAAAGAAATAAGGCCCAATGAGGCCGCCATACCACAATCCGCACCAAACAGAAAAATTTTGTGGATACAATAGTGTTTCTTGAATTACACGAGAATTTGACTGACAATCTTGTTTGTTGACGAAGCCATTAAGCCAAAAATGGGCCCCATCTTAGAAGACCTTCTTTGCTCTTACAGTAGCCACCGGAGATCATGAATGTAGGTAATAATCTTGGACAATTTGTAAGCGTTGTACCACGATATATCTCAATAATTACTCAAGTTTTCGCTTGTACAGAAGAACGGACGGACAGTTACTCGGAATTCAACTGATATCGTTATCATGTTATCATAATCATTTATATATACAATGTATATATAACCCCATATCTATCTCGATTAGTTATAGGTGATACAAACAACCGTTAGATGAACAAAACGATACTTTCTGTTCAAAAATGTTTCGAGAGAATAACAATGTTACAAAATTAAAAATTTAATTTATTATAAGTTTATTAAACTCATTCAAAGAATCTCATGTCATTATCTTAGGGATAGGGATTAATTCATATTCATACACATTTTCGACACTAAAAAATTGTACATTCAGCATTATAAGTTTACTTAATTTTGACCAATATACATATGCGGTATAAAGCCAATCAAAATTTAAAATTCTTGTAATAGGTATGTAGGGGCTACGAATATTTTTTCCCGATATTTCCATTTCTGACGCAAGGGGACATTATTATGAGATTCATTAAGATACTTCACAGATTGACTAATATATATGGTATAATATAAGGTCAACCGGAATCCTGGGGCTTGAAAAAATACTTCGAAATATTTCACATTCATTTTAAATTGACGTTCTTATTTTTTAACGCGGCTAAATTTATTAAAAATACGTATTGACCCTATCATCAACAACGATAGCTTAAAGATCTCACATCCGAAAAATACAGACAGAGTGGACAAATTACTGTACTGCGAAAAAAGTCGTCAGCAGTTATCTGCTCAAAATTCTATCTTGACTATTACTTTTACTTCCATAGCACTCTACTTCATTTTATTATGTCCTATGCTAGATAACATAATAGTATAAGAAAGAACAGTCGTTTACAATATTTATCCGCAACATTTTTTTATGTAGTGTGATTATTTAAATTATATTCGCGAGGTTTGTTTAAAACAAAATATGTAAAGTGGTGTTATTCATAGCCCATCTAAGGCTATAACATTTTTCTCTTTCTGTCAATTTGTGGATTCCAACATAAAGGAACTGTACCGGTTTAGCGGTAAAGAATGCACCAAACCAATATTTGATAATTTTTGATTTGATGATTGGAAACAGTGTCTCCCATGGCATTGGCAACAATCTTTCTAGTGCTTCCAGTTCCTCTCTTAAAATTTTTTGGCCACCGTGCAATCAACTTTTGGCACGTTCGCTCAGCTAGAGCATGTTAACCATAAACTACCACCAAAATACGATGAATTTGGGCTGAGCTTTTTTTAATATTAAAGCAATGAAGAAGAGCTCCCCCAAAAACACTTTTTTAGCCACAAAGTTCGACTTATTGGAGTGAAAAAAATTATTGTTGTTTACGCTTGAAATGAATGACATATGATGTGCTTAGTAGCTTTCCAATGCCTGTGCCGAATATTGGAACAATAATCAAGTTACGATATTTCTTGACAAACCTCACGAATATAATATAGACCTAGTATATATTTTCATTGTTACCAAAATCTTAAATATGTAGATGCGGAATATGATTTAATTACTTGCGTTAAGGCTACATGCATAGAGATTATATAGAACGTATATTTTACATTACTGTACTTACTATGTTATAGGGGAACAGTTTTTCATGTGCTTAATAATGTGTTCGCTATTAGTGAGCAATTTTACATTTTTAGCAAACGAAATAGGAAAATATAGGTATCATTACTTACCACTCAATTCGACAAGATAAGATTAGTAATATAATGAATTGCAATCCAATGTGACAAACTGAATTCCATGAGCATTTGGTTAATCTTACAAATGCGAAACGGCTCCACGATTTATCATATCTTGGGATGACACTTGTTTTGAGTTTTGTAGTTGAGGATTGCTGAAGCAATGAGTTTTGATTTAAATGCTCTTTCTGGTATTCCGAATGTCGAAGAGACAAGTGTTCATAATGTTTACTTTGGTTAAAGTACAACCAAAACATTGTACAATAAATGATTATGTATACTGTGGATCTTTAATTTTAATATTTCCTCTTCGATGGTGCAAAACGCCAAGACTGCTATAGATTGTAATAGCCAGCTCATTGTTTGTTGTGTCCTGAAGAAATTGAAAGTATCAAACATATTTGTACGATCATGGACAGTTGATGTAAACTTTTAAATTCGTGATTGGATAATATATTTCTTTATAATCACAAATATATCCAAAGCATTCATAATGCATCTTTAAAGTATTAAAATTGGCAATATTTACATGTATTATGTTTTTCACCGGCTACGTTGTAAAATAAAACTGCCATGACATTAGTTATTAAGATGTTCTAAGTATTTTTCAAACTTTCGATCCAATATTATTTACTTCTGCAAAAAAAAAACAGGCCATCACCTCATATTGTTATGTTATATATTAATTTTTTTCTTTTCACATTTCGAGTTAAAAAAACTGTTTATTCAAAATTAGTCATTAATGTCACACGATATCGTAGTCACAATCATTAATTATTTTGTAATTTTTACTAAAATTTTTTATTTATCGAGTTTTTTTTTCATTTCAATTAGGAAAAACATTTTTTTTCTAAGTCCTTTAATTTTTACTTGATTCTTTTTATTATAATATTTTGCTACCACTTACATCCTTTCGTGGAGCGTTCTCACAAGTATTTGAAACGACATAATAGAAAGTTTGTTAAAACACCGCAAATTTGATTTCTATAAGGGCGAAATGGCTGGCGTTATTGCTAGCTTGCCGCCTGCTGTTCTGCGCGTGCCATACACATTGTGTTAGATAACAGCGCACTTGCCGAGAATCAACGTTATTTAACAGTATTAAAGAACCTCTGCATCTATTATATTTGTTTATATTATGTGCGAGGATATCTTCGTCTTACAAATGTGCGTATCCATATGTAATATATGTATATCAATGGAAATTATTAGCATATAAAGCCATGTTGCATTTGGCAAGCTGATTCCTAAAAAATTTCCGCAGAAGATTATACCTACATATAAAATATTTGCATACAATAGTCTTTATGTCCTTTAATTTTAAATTATTGTTTTAATTTATGTACGTTAATTATATAATTGAAGAAAGAACGTAGAGCTTTTACTTCGCATCCATTTCTTTGAAATTATTTCTAATGAAACTAATAGCCATGGAGAATTAGCAAGTCGAATAATTTCTTCAATTATACTCTTGTTAGTTTTTTTCAAGCAAAGATGTGAAAAAGTGAAGTTTTAATAAATGTTTATTTCCAAATTTCCAACACATAATACTTGTTGGAGAATTGCTAGCGTCACCAAGACTAAACATGTTTAATTCGCTTAGTAAATGACCATTTTATTGTGCATGGGATACAAGGTAATGAAATTTAAATTGCAGTTTCCGTTGCAGAAAGCAAAATATCTTCCTGTGATGTCTGATATATCTACGCCCACACCTTGAGCTCGCGAGCGAAGCTAGTTTATTTACTTTCATATGAAGGCAACACATCGTTCAGCTGTCGTTGAGTACACTATGTACATACACTACCGACCACATGCGGGCACCAATCACAAAGCAGTATACCATACATACTGATTTACAGAGATTTTTTACATATCTTTTAAATAAAAATTAAAAAGAATTAAAAAACTGTCAAGCAATTTATATTTGCATTCTACTGCTATTTGCGTGTTTGAAGCTTGTACATACATATATATATAAGTCAACTAACTGTTATCTAATTATAATTATATACAACGCTTTCAGATATTCTATTATTAAAAGATAAGTCTCGTTCCTGTATATGGTATACTAACACTTTATAGATAATTGTTAATTGAAATAACATTATGTTTGAACTATGGATTCTTTTTGACTTTTTGAAATTGTAAAAATTACGTAATATTGGGATGCCGTAAATGCTTCCATTAGGAGTTCCTTGCCAAAGTTCTTACGTGACTACCATTCAAACATTGCAAAATGCGATTTTTAACTGTTTAACATAAAGGACAGCAGCAAGGACCGTTCTTAGTTAGAAGACGAAATCGACTGTATTTACAATTTTTCGATTAAGTTAAGCGTTTACGAGATATTCATCGTCAAACATCAATGCCTATCGACGGAAAAAAACAGACCATTCTTGTAAAACAGTAAATTTCATACAAGACTATCAGCTTTGCAATTAAAAATTTTTTTTTTCGTTGACTTATAAAATTCAAAAGAAAAAACAAATTTGCTTTAAAATAGTCAAATTTGAACCGTTAATATCTTTTAAACGGTTAGATTTACGAAAAAATCGTTATAGATCTTTTTTAAAGAGAACTCAATTTCGTAACAATTCCACTAGACGAAATAATTTTTTTAAGTAGTTGGAAGCGAGATATGAATTTTTCTATCTGATAATAAGAGAACAAGAAAAAATGTTAACTTCGGTTGCACTGCAACTAGAATACCCTTCACAAATACAAAAAAATCGATACAAGAACTTGATTCCGATCGTTATTGCCTTAGATAACAATCTAGGCCAAATTTCGTGAAGATACCTCGTCAAATGAAAAAGTTCTACATACAAGTACTTGATTTCGATCGATATCTCAAAAATTGAAGGACTAGTTCGCGTATATACAGAGTGATAGACAGACGGATATGGCTAAATCGACTCAGCTCGTCTCGCTGATCATTTAGATACATTATATATTCTATAGGGTCTCCGAAGTTTTCTTTTGGGTGGTGGGAAACTTAAAATACCCTGTTCAGGGTATAAAAGTAGAAAACTGTTAGGCGGCGGACCTTCCCGTTAAAATTCAATATCAACCAATTTTTCAGAGTACCAAGCGAAAAAAAACATTCGTTTTTTTTGTTTTTACCCATCCTAATGTAGCTGTGATGAACACTGACGAAAATTGGTATTAATTACTTTTTTAATAAAATGGCCCATACATTTTCTTCGAATTGTAATATAACTTTTGGGTGGAAATTAAAACCTTAAATTTATCCTTATTAAGTATCCTTAATTCGACTTAAAGGTTGTTAATATCAAAAATCATAGCCAGAAAAAACTAGCAAAACGTTTTTCTTTAGGTGCAAACCGTTGGCCGGTTACGTTTTAAGATATAGGTACGCATACTGTTTCTATAAGAAATAAATCTACAAGTATGAAGGGTATTATAGCTTCAGTGCAGCCGAAGTTGAAATATTTTTATGTTTCTGTTAATGTTGCAAAAAACAGGAGCATTTTAATTATCTATACTATATAGTGCTGAAAAGTACACCACTTAGCAAAATCAATTTTGAATATTGGCTTTATTTTAAACGTATTGTGAATTTGTTGAATATCTATTTTAAAAATATCATTAAAATATGAAACGATAGAAGCTATGCCCGAAAAATTACAATAACAAGGGTAGAAAATTGTCAAAGCTCAGACGTATAAGGTCGACGGAGCAACTGCATTTAGTTTTCTTCTACAGTTTGATATTGAAGATCCCCATATCTACCAGAATTACTGAAGTTACTTGTGGGTAAGTAAAAAATATGCCGTGCCACGATTTCCAATTTTCCACCAGAATTTTAACGGTTTAGGTTTTGTCAAAACAAGGCTAAGATTTGTAAAAAAAATTAAGTGGACAAATTTTCTTAAAAATTATAAAATTGTATTAATGGTTTAGCTCTGAATATAAACCATTAATACAATTTTCCACTTAATTTTTTTTACAAACCTTAGCCTTGTTTTGACAAAACCTAAACCGTTAAAAGTCCGGTGGAAAATTGGAAATCGCGGCACGGCATATTTTTTACTTCTAAATCTTATATTCCTGATATAATAAATTCTTTAGTGAATGTTTTCCACATCAACTCAATAAATTAATTTTAGCCTCTTCGGTGAAGTGTATATCTCATTTGAAGATCATTTTATTATAAATTTAGCTGACGCGAAGTAAAATATGGTATAGCTATAAAACTAAGTGAGTCTATGACCTATAACTTACAAAAATACAAAATTTCATTGTAATGCATTTATGATTTCATTGAATAATAAATGTTTAATTCGTTTGCAATAACTGAGGGTTTTTTCCTGCTTTGGTCTTTGCAGGAGCTTGAAAAGGTCTCGTTCAATTTAGAGCAATTTTAGATAAAAATTGTCACACACTTTATGTTAAGTCCTATTTCAATAGTTTTATTGATGGTTGATTTATTTATTGTAATAGTTACTTGTATAAGTCACACCTTGCACTCACTTTATGTTAAGTTATATTTCAATAGTTTTATTGATGGTTGATTTATTTATTGTAATAGTTATAAGGAAATCTAATGGGGTCTAGAGTGGTACCATATACGAAGTAGACGTGATGGAGGTCCGATTTTGCTCGTTTCCAATTTTAACAAGAGGAAGTCAAAAGAATATTAACATAGGAAGCTAATTCGGTTGAAATTGTTCTGTGAGTATTTAAAGCAAACATTACGTTAATGTGAAATAAACCTAAGTTTTTTGTTGATAGTACAAAACTTATACAAATTTGTTCAAGAAAAGGTGAGAAGGGTCGATAGTTTATTGAAACGTAAACTTTTAGATTATTTAATTACCATGAATATATGGGTTTATTTTAATGTTCTGAATGTAAAATAATAGTGATATTAAAGTACACATAATGTTTAATTGGTTAATAATCCTTCAACATGTTGCTACAGAGTATAACAGTTTTGTTTACCTAACGGTTGTTTGTATCACCTAAAACTAATCCTGATAGATATAGGGTTATGTATATATAATATAAATGATCAGGATGAAGAGACAGAGTTGAAATCCGGTTGACTGTCTGTCCGTCCGTCCATCCGCGCAAGCGATAACTTGAGTAAAAACTGAGATATCTTGATGAAACTTGGTTCACATATTCCTTGGCAGCCCAGGTAATCTAGTCAGAAACAGAGACGATATACATAATTCAACATACAATGAATGAATCGGTTTTTTATCTGATCTGACAGGCTAAAAACGACCAAAATTTCGAGAAAAATCAAACTTTTTTTAACGCCGCCATTTTGGCAGTTTTTTCTAGTTTAACGAAAAATTTTAATTGTGGTTTCATCCAAGGAGAATGCCGAAATCACTGCATCACTGGAGGACCTTTTTTTTAAGCGGCGTTGGAGATCTCTTATAACTCAAAATACATAAAAACTGTGTATTCTTGAAACGTATTGTATATAAATATACCCTGTAAATTTCAAAATATTCGATACAGTATTGTTTTTTAAATTCCCAAAATTCGATGTTTTTTTAGGTTGTCGCACTAGGTGTTCCTCTTTAACAACAGTACCCACTTGTCAACATACAAAATTCAAAAGCAAGTTTTCTTTTAAAAATTTTATCGTAAGTTGGGCAATTGGTGTCTCATATTTATATTAATACCTTCCAAAACTTAAAGTCAAATTCGCATGTAAAGTATTGAGTAATACAGTCGGTTTTGTTATGTTATCCGATGTAGTAGAAAGCTGCAAAAGATTCCGAAAAAATTATATATTAAGTTCTTAAAAAATTTGTTTAAAAGTTACAACAATTAATTGTGATTTGAGTGGCTTGATAATTCAGCTGACCTTTTAGTGGGAATATTTATTTTAGAAAATGGACTTATTAAAAATAATTAAAAGTGACAATAAATATGCTGCGTTGAGTGCATGCTTTTTCATATCATAGAACTTTCATAGAAATGAAAACAATTTCTTTTGAATTCAATTTCTTCCAAAAAATTTTGCTCGAGGACAGCATTCAGACAAGTCGGCTCCAACCAAATTCCGCATGTGGGCACCACCGGGCGAAAGAACTGCATACTGTTTTTTTAGGTTGAATGTTATTTTGCACTCCTTCCTAATATTATTACTAACAAATATTATTAACAATATTGTAGCCCTCTCCACGGCAGTCTTTCAATGTTTTGCAAAGTAAAGCGGCAATAGCTTTGGGCAATAGCGGGCCCGGGAGGAATAATCACCGACCGACTCCCTGTCGCGGACCTGATTATATTTTGGTACAAATAAAGCATTCATCAATGAATTTTAACAGCCCAAATACGAGTATAGTACAAATGGTTTTGTTACTTTCATTGACTTTATGCGGAATATATGGGTTTATGTGTGAGTTATCTTAATAAAACTCCTTTAAATATTTTCGAGGTCAACTTTAGTTTAATGGCAAAAGTAAATTAAATCAGTCCAAGCCTGTCCCTAGCCCAATTTACTCGTTCAACTTTTGCTCTTATTTTGAATTGATACACTATAAATAGATTACTATGATAAAAATCAAGTGGGGATATATTGTATTTATAAATACAATATACATATGCATATTATATATGAATTAAATAGGTCCAGTTCTTCACTGTACCTAATATAACGATTTCTGCCCCTCTGTTTAAGTTTATACTAAATACTACATACCTATGTTAATAATCGAAACATTTTAATGGCCTTACGTGTACATTGATTCGATGATACAATTTGGAAAAGTTGGTCCATAACTTTCCCTAACCCCATACAAGCAATATAATTATTTCCGCCGTTTGTTTGAGTTAAGTATCTAGCAAATATCAGTCAAGAACTCTCAATGAGATCAATATTAAATTATTAAGATTTAAATATATTAAATTATAAATTAAATTAATTAGTAGACTTCAGTGCTATCAGTTTGTACTTTTTCATAGTACTAATTTATTTAGTATCCATTAAGAATTTCTTCTAATAATTCTAAAATTTTTCTGATACAAATACATATATCTATCTTGTACGGGAAATTAGCCTTGCTTACTCGTTGTGTCAATATTTTTATGTATTTTGTAAGGATACTGAATCGAATTTTATATTATTTTACTTTCAAATAACGGTGCACATCTTAGTTTGACCGATCAGTTTATATAACAGGTATATCCAATATTGGCGATTCCAACAAGTGAGCAGCCTCTTGAGGCGAAAAGGACATATGCAAAATTTTAGATCGATATCTCAAAAACTGAGGGACTAGCTTGCGTATATTCAGATGAACATGTCTAAATCAGCACAGCTTGTCACGCTTATCGTTTATATAATATATATACGTTTTAAAAGGAAATCAGCCGTTTTCTGTTTTCTGTAAAAGTATTTGCCATAGTTGAAAATGTGAAATGTAATGATAAAATGAAAATATCATACATATGTATATACTTATAATGTCAGTTTTGTGTTGAAAAAGAAAGATACATCGCAGTAAACAGAGAGAAAAATGTCGAAAACATATGTTATATCTCAATACAACGGCTTTTATGAGCATTTATTTTATAATTTTCCCGATGAAAATCTCGTTTTAAGTACCACCAGTAATTCGATTCATGTGCTGATCCCATCAATCTCTCTTCCATCACTTGTATATCCTGGTGGAACCGCTCAAATTTTTACTGGTTTTGAATTTTTGATTTTTACCCTTTACCTTCCTCATAATTTTTCGGATATTTTCGGTAAAAGGTCTGAAAGTGTTAATCACGTGATATCCGTACGCCCAAAACAAAGATGCGCAGAACCCTAATCATGATTGGAAAAGTAAATTTTATTACTAATAAACCGATAACCGATCACAATTTAAATATGCAATAATAATCATGAAAACAAGAACACATTCAATTCTTTCCAAAGCTCTAATATTATATATTTTACTATATACAAATGTGAAATATTTATTATGAATATGTGATATATCCCAAATATGCGCAGACATTTACAGTTCAGTACGTAAGTCTGCTTCGTCTTTCCCATTATTAAATTCGTCGCCTCTAGCCTTATTCTTTAGAGCGTACGCTTGCCTTTGATAAAACATGTACTATACCTAAATGTACATGTAAACTCCCCTCATGCCCAACAATTTCTACCCATTATACTCCTGCCGCTTTTGCTTGTTAACTTATTTGTGGCAGAGTTTCAGAACTTGTATTTTTAATGACTCCGTCCCTATCATAAGTTTACCCAAGCCGATGTTTACTAAACCTACGTTTAACATGTTACATATAACCTTTATGTGAATACTGCACTTTGTATCTGTAAGTAATGCATTCTAATAAAATCATTCTCAAGATGCTTTGGTGTGCCTGCAATTAGTCTAAAGCCACATAGCTACTGATTTATTTTATGTATAATATATGTAGGTATTATGATACGTTTTTTCCACTGAATTTTATCTCAATTTTATCGGATTGCATGATGTGAGATATCTCGACATAACACAACAAAAAGTAGACTTCGGTATTGAACGTGTTTGCATTAGCATATAGTAATATAGTATCAAAATTCTTATATCTGATCTGTGCGGGGAATAAAAATTAAAAATTAAGAAGGAACATAGAATTATAATAATAAAAAACAAGTAAGGAAGGGCTACGTTCGCAAAGTCAAATGGATCTTACCGCCTTGTTCTATGTTGACCGATATTTTCGGAAAAAAGTCAACTATAGGTACTGGGGTTCACATATTCAGTGCCTAGGGGCTCGACCAGTTCTGGTGCTTGATTTATCGCGCTTTTAGTAGTTTTCAACAGTACCGTTATATGGGGAGTGGGCGGAGTGGGAGATGCTAAAACCATTTGTTCCCAGTGAATTTTGTTATTATAGCTTCAGTGGTATAGGAGATATGCACATTAAAATTATTAGGGGGTGGGACCACGCCCACTTTAAAAAAGTTTGAACTGCAGATGCCCCACCCTAATGTGATCCTGTATACCAAATAAGAGTCTTGTATCTTGTTGTGGACCTTAGTTATGGCAATTTATTTGTTTTTGATTAATGGCGTTTTGTGGGCGTGACAGTGTCCGATTACGCCCATCTGCATACCAACCATCTTACGGTACCAAGAAGCATGTGTACCAAGCTTCATAAAGATATCTCAATATTTACTCAATTTACAGCTTGCACAGACGGACGGATGGACGGACGGACGGAAAGACAGTCAACCTGATTTCAAATCGTCTCTTCATCCTGATCATTTATACTAGTATATAAATATATAACCCTATATCTAACTCGATTAGTTTTAGGTGATACAACCGTTAGGTGAACAAAACTATTATACTCTCTAGCAATAAGTTGTGAGTCATTCAACATCTTAAAATAACGGTGCCCATTGACAGTTACTCCGTTTTCTTCAAAGAAGTATGGCCCGATAATATATCTTGATGAAACAGCGCACCACACAGTGACTCGTTCTGAATGAAGTTCCGTCTCGGGCATTATTACTAGATCAAAATGGGCTTCATCAGACATAAACAGGGAATTTATCAAGTTATTGTCTTCTTCGACCATTTCAATAAATCGAAATTCCAGGCGAATAGACAAATCCAGAGGGTTTAACCGGCTTGTTATTTGAACTTTGTACGGAAACAGGTCTAAAACATCATGAATTATCCGTTGTAATAACCGTCTGCTAACTCTAAGTTGCTTCGATAAGTTGCGAGTCGAAATTCTTGGATTTGCCAAAATTGACGATGGAACAGCTGCGCTGTTTCTTGAACACGCCATTACGGATCTCGATGGTACGGCCTTCTTGCGATACTTCCAGATTCGGCAAACATGTTTACTAGCCTCATAATGGTCCCTCTACTCGGGGGAGTGTCGCCAAAATCCCGTCTGAATTCCCTTTGGATTGAAATGACGAACTGCAAAGTATGGAACCGCTGCGCTATCCAAACCCTTTTTTCGGTATCCCAAGCATTATTTTTAAAAAACTTAAATAAAATATATGCCAAATAAAAAAAATTGGTCGATTACTCACACAGAAAAAAGTTATTACGGGTTTTTTCAAGCTAGGCCGCTGAAAATGTGAATAGCGTTTATGGTCCTGATACTGTAACAGCCAATCATGCGCAATTTTGGGTTTGTCGATTCTGTTCCGGTAATTTCGATGTCAAAAATGCACCACGCTCTGGAAAACCAATTATCGAAAAAATCTATCAAATAATGGAAATTGTCAAGTCCAAACATCGATTACGATTGTGCAGGACATAAACAGTGGACAAAAAACTATTTGAATCATTTGAATAAGGCTGGATACGAAAATCAATAATTAAAGCATTCAATTTCATGCAAAAATAATGTATTTCTTTTTACTACACCTAATATTTACTTGATTCTCGTCTGGCCTCCAAAGGCACTTTTTCTGCAAAGTTTTCTTCCGATAACTTCTTACTTCAAGTACCATTTCTACACTGTAAAGTGAAAGAATGGAATTTAAAATTGTGTTTTCACCTATGGTTTATATTGACCCCTATAAAGATTGTTCGGTCCGTCTTGGGTGTAAAACTTAATGTATCTGACATGTTTAGTTAGTGAGTAATCGCACATTTAATAGTTTTCAACAAAATTATTATAGGGGTGGTGGGTGGTCTTATAATCCGATTTCAACTGTTTACACATTGTCGTAGGAGTATCGAAAAGATTAGTCCTCTGTCAATTTGGTAAATAAAACTTAAGTAATGTACCTCAGAGCAGTGGGCTAGGTCCATTTTATATCCAACAAAATAACTAGCATAAAAATGAGTAAATTAAATTTAATGTGGCTTTTAAATTAAAATTCTAAACTTAGCATTGACAACAAAAAACTTTACATCACGGTAACACATACGATTGGGCAGTATGGTATTCAACTGTCGGGTACAAATTGTGCAACCTTAAGCTACTTAATATTTATTACAACCTAAGTTACATAAATAAATGTGTGTAAACCCTGCTAACTTAATATTATATATAATAATATATATATAATGTTTGTTTATTTCTTTAAACGTAAAGTAAAACATAATCTTAGAAAAGACGACATAAACCATTTGAAAACCAATTTTTTTCGGAAGAAAACAACGAGCATTTTTAAGTATCTTACTATAGAGTTCGTACACTTCCAATTTAACTGTGGTATTTTTTGTAAGAACTAAATTTTAGAAAAATTAAAAAAGTTTCAAAGAATTTCGAAACCCGAATCGTTTTCTTATCTCAAACTAAAAAAGCAACCAGCGAAAATGCAAAACTTATCGGTTTTAGATAAACAACAGTCATTTCAGTGCACAAAAGGAATAATTTGGCGCTTTTGGGTAGCTCTGGTGGTCGACCAAGGCTATTATCTACCTAAACACAATGGTGCTCGTCATTAACTAGGGATATGACGTCTCACAGGCTACTATAATACTTTCAAAGTTAAATTTTGTCATAAAATAGCATCTTAGTGATTTAGAATTGTGTTGATATTTAACTATTGGAAGGTAAATAAAAAAAATTTAATTAATTTAATCAGTAGTTTTTTATACATATTTTTTTAATATGTTAATTAACAATTTATGCTACTTTTCTGCCTTAGTTTACATGAGATCCTTGTTAAGCAGTTTAATAGACCTTATTTAAATAATATGACAAATTTAACATTTTTCATTTAAAATTTAATCAAGAGAGAACAAAAAGATCGCAAAAGCTTCTTCTGAAGCTAAAAATTAAAAGTTCTGACACCTACTCAATTTGATTAAATCATTGGCAATTTTTGCACAAGGGGCGAGAACTTTGCAGGCATATGAGATTGTAACTCCCGACACATGTGTACACTGTCATTCTGTGCAGTTTAGGCAGACAAATACTGCATGCCCTTTCGTTGACTAGTTTCTTTGCATTTTGGGGTAGCAGTAGCGAACGGGCTAACAACTTTATACAATTTCCTCTGTACAATTTTCCACCGTAAAACTACCACCAAGTATAGCTTTTAGTTTTTCTCTTATGCTTACAAAGCGAGGGGAGTAAAGTAATACATGTTCAGAGTCCTCTAAGTACTCTGTACACGTCGGACATTTCGGACTAGTGTCGCGATGGAATCTGTACAGGTAGCTTCTAAAGCACCCATGACCACTTAGTATTTGGGTAAGGTGGAAATTCAGGTCCCCATGTCGTCTGTCTATCCACGGACGGATGTCCGGTATGAGTCTTTGTGTCCACCGGCCTTTGGGTGAGGTTTGCCACCGTTGCTGCCACATTGTCATGGTTTTGTTTCTCTCTTCTTTTTTGTATTCTTTAGTTGTCTCTGCTGACAACTTGTATAGTCGCGCGAATTCTTCACCCTGGATGTCAATGGGCATCATACTGGCTATTACTTCAGCAGCCTCGCTGGATATTGTTCGGAAAGCACTGATTATTCTTAGTGCCGACAGCCGGTGCACTGTGTTTAATTGTTTGGCATATGATTTAATGTTAAGCGCCTAGATCCATATTGGGACCGCATATAACATAACCGATCTTATTACCTTTGCGAGTAAAATTCGCCGGCTGGAACGCACGCAGCCCTTATTTGACATCATTCTTGATAAGGCGTTAAGGATTTTATATGCTTTACCCGAGGTGTATTCTAGGTGCTCCTTAAATTTAAGCATTGAGTCTATTATTACTCCCAGGTACTTTAGTTGTGGCTGTGATTGTATCTCACACTCCCCTATGGTGAGAAATATCCTTTCCTCCACTTTCCTCGTACTTATTAGAAGAACTTCTGTCTTGTGCTCAGCCAGTACTAGGCTCCTTGAGGAGAACCATTGCCGCAGACTGTTTACACATTCATTGCATTTGCTCCGGAGGTCATCTAGGTGTTTAGCCACTGCTACCACAATAAGGTCATCCGCGTATGCGATTAATTTCACGGCTTCTTGTTGCTTTATACTTAGCACCCCATCATACATCACGTTCCATAGAATGGGTCCTAAAACCGAGCCTTGCGGTACCCCACTCGAAATAGAGTAGCTCTTGGTGCCTTCATCGGTGTCGAATATTAGTCGTCTGCTTTCAAAATAACTTATAATAATGTTTTAAGATATTGAGGAGCGTGTATTTCATATAGAGCCTCGATTATGTTTGCCCATTTTGCCGAGTTGAAGGCATTCTTCACATCCATCGTGATCAGCGCGCATTATTTTTTAGTCCCGCCTCTCCACCTTTTTCCACTTACTGCGAATTTCGCAGTGTCAACGACATTGTTTAGTGTGTCAATAGTGGACCTCTTTTTCATAAAGCCGTATTGTCTTTCTGATAATCCGCCGGCTTTCTGGATTGTTAACTCCAAGCGGTTTCTTACTATGCTTTCGTACACTTTGCCAATCGTGTCAAGCATGCACAGAGGTCGATATGATAAGGCTTCCTCCGGAGGCTGATTTGGTTTGGGAAGTAGAACCAATCGCTGTACTTTCCATGGGTCGGGGAATATACCTTCCTTATTCCTGATGCATACTGCATAATATATAGGCAGTTATGCCGCTCAAGTCAACAATGCCTCCTTTTGTTGGTTACAATACAGCATAATTTCTGACTTTTTAGAGTTGAGAATTGTTGACGAATTTGTTGAAAATAAAGGACTTACCTGTCAACTTATGATCGTTTTGCCTTTCAGCGCGATCGTCTGGATTATCGAAACGCAAACACAGTAACAAAATAACAAATCTATTTTCTGACATGCCGCATCTAAATATTTTACACCCTGTGCCATCCCTAGCAAATAAGTAACTTGTGCGTTCGTGGTTAGATTTCAAAATAGCGGAATAAAGTAAAAGACCCAAAAAGCCTTCAGCTCAGTCATGTCTATGCTTTCAGTTATATAGAATATACAAGTAGGAGACATTTTTCGGTTTCTCTAAGTCAATATTTGTTGAAGCATTGCTTCGTCAATTAATATAAGCCAAATGCTGATAGGATCTTTAGCATCCGCGTCTGTCAATTTCGAGGCACAACCATGAGTTATGATATTATGTTGAAGTGTGCGAACCCAGCGCTCCTCTCATTGCTGCTATCCACTTCTGGAATATTCTCCTCTAATTCTTCATCATGGTCACGAAACTGTAATAGATCATTGGAAACCAACAACTCGTCATTTTCACTGACAGATTGGTCTGAAGCCATCAAGAGGGCATTGATTTCCTCTTCAATTGATTTACTGTCTACTGGTAATATTTTTCGCTTTGATGAACTCGTGGGCTGGAGTTGACGTTTCTTACTATTTTCAGCCATTTTGCACTAAAATGAAAAAAAATATTTGTATGACAACTAGGGGCATGTAGCCTTATACGCTACGGCCGATTTTGTAATTAGTATTACTTATCTGTTAAACAACGGACAACACATCTGCTTCCTTCCGCGGTCGTTTAGGCATTAAAACAAAAGCTACTCAGACGCGGGGTCGTGACAAGCGGGGGAAGTGGTCAATTCTGAGAAATTGCAAAACACGCGACGCCTGTGAGACTACACGTCACTAGTTAAAGGTTAAACACAATACGTGCATACTTACACAAATCCACGAAATCAATATTTATTAAAAAAGACGTGTCTCATTTCCTGAAAAAAATTAGATTTCTGAGTAAAGATTAAAGAATCGATTGAAAGTAAGTAGGTTGAACCGAATCACATAGCCGAACAATCAGGAATTAGAGAATGTTGAACTTTTGACAATGCAGTATGCAACCAGGTCTGCTTCAAAGCATAGTCCTTAAATCCTTAAATTTTTGCAGGAATGTTTTAACGCAATTTTGGGAAGCTGATTCACACACTGACCGACATACTAAGCATAAAATCTGCTGGACATATAATATGTCTACGTAGTATATTTGGGCTGGGGTAATTCAAGTCATAAAACAATATTGCTCATTTTCGGCATTAAATTGTAGTTTATAAAGTATTATATTTTATCTTTATTTTTCTAATCTATAACATATTATATTTTATCTTTATTATCTAACAAATTGACCGATATATCGCCGATTAACTAACCGACGTAGCAAGGTTGAAGAACCAGATTGAGTTAAAGCGTCTGCTAGCTTTTCAAGTTATAAAACGACTAAACTGTTATATATTAATTTTCTTCCTCTTATACATTAATTTCCTTAAGTCTAGATACAAAAGCTAGGAAATGTAATGTATCTTAATTCTATGTAAAGCGGACCATAGGGGATAGATGATGGCCGCTTCCTAATTGCCAATGTGTCAGTGACATATTTGACACATTTGCTTAATAGTTTAATTCTATTGTTTTTGTGTACTTAATGGCTAAGTGCTTTGGGATATTGGTGGTATTAACTCCCCCGAAGGGTCCCGTCTTCGAGTATACAGTGGTAAAGTGATTTATTTGATTTAACAATTTTATTAAAACTTCCTCTTATTCGTTTGCATTTGTATTTTAAATTCTCAATTTAAATGACCAGGGTGACGAGGCGAGTTGAAATCCGGATGTCTGTCTGTCCGTCCATCCGTCTGTCTGTGGAAGCTGTTTGAGTAAAGATTGAGATATCGTAATAAAAGGTGGTACACGTTATCTTTTTCAAAAATGTAAGAACGAGTTCGTAGATGTGCGTAATCAGATTACCGCTACGCCGACAAAACGCCATTAAACGAAAACCTATAAAGTGCCATAAGTAAGTGGTCGATGTACCTGATACTTTAAAATATTGGAAAAATGAGCGTGGCCCCACCCTCCAAAAGGTTAAATATATATATCTATCAATATAACATTACTGTTGAAAACAACTTAAAGCGTGATAAATAAATGACTACATACGCCAAAGACATTAAATTTTACTCCCGAGATGGTTATAAGACTTTGTAGACGCCGGGGTCAAAATTAGATGATGGGCGTGGCACCGCGCACTTTTAAGGGAAACATATCAAAAGACCTGTTCGACCAATTTCAATCGAATTGGTTATCAAATCAAATACCAATAAGTGTCTCAGGATAAAACTTTGCACTAATGGTACCTCAAAAGTGGGCCACCTTATGACCAAAAATTGTCCAAAGCGAACCAAAACTGTTAAAGCCCCTAAGTACCGAACATGTGGACCCCAGTGACTTTAGTTGACTTTTTATCGGAGATATATAGTTGAAATTCGGAGATAATTCTTTGCTGTTGATAGTATGTCTGAGTGTCAAAATGGGTCAAATGGGTATAATCACAGAAATTTCAAACATCCGGTTAATTTTACTCCATACATGTTGGTTACGGTATGTGAGGCCTTAATGAAACTCAAGTGCCAAAAGTAGATAAAATCGGGTCCATACTACCCTTACTCTCATATACCTAATATAAGATTTTCAAACTCCCCGTTGTCCTTATGCCATATATATCAGTCAATATATAACATATCTTAGCAAAATTAACTGATTAATATTGGATGTACTATCGTTTAATGCCGAATATATGTGAATTTAGTCTACGAATCACTCCAACTCCCAAATACTAATTTAAAGTTTTCCTAACACCTGAAGCTTGGTATGGAAAACTGAAAGGTTTAATAAAGCGATTAATGAAAGATACACATTTTTTCAAAGTTATGACATTTTGTGCATAATACGCTGACAAAATTTCAGACTTGAAGAGGAAATATGAGTATCAAGTTAGCAATCATCTGGATAATTTTTCGGATAATTTCGAAAAAGTTCAGGAGCCATTCTACCAGGATGGAATCGTCACATGATGGCAGATTAATGCTGGGTCTTTAAAAAAGATTTTCGACTGGAAAATTATAAAAAAAACTCATAAAAGCCGTTTTATTGCAATATAACATACATATATGTTAAGTGTATATACAATACATATAATTTCTCTTTTGTTGTCGGCAGAAACTTAAATTGTTCCTTTAAACTCCATTTTCGATTATTAGTATTAAAGAAAACATTTAAAAATAGGCAAAGTAGTTTTGTTAAATATAACATAAGCCCATTCAAACATATGTATCTTATGATAGATTATTTAATACTAAAAATGCCGCAGTGTATTGGTAGAATATCATCTGTTGTTTCATATCCCGGCTTAGTTTAGCTGATTCGGAGAGGATACTGCTAAATAATCAATTCTTTTGGGGCATTTTCAATTATTTAGACTTGTTTTTGTTAAGAAAACTGAACAAAATATTAACCCTTTTTGATATTCGATGCGATGTTTTAACACAAACAAACGAATTCCTCTTTATTATTTTAATTAAAATGCCGGCAAACAAATAAACCCTCAGGCAGCAAGTGGCATTTCGGCAGGTTCAGCGAGGAACAAAAGAAAATAAATTGCGACCTATATTTAATATAAATACAAGTACGCAGCGTAAAAATTTCAATGGTAGTATAAGTTTATTTATGTATGTACATGTATATATAATGTATAAAATAAACAAGTAAGGAAGTTCTAAGTTCGAGTGTAACCGAACATTTTATACTCTCGCAAGGTGCAAGGGAAATTACCATAGCTGTTCGCAAAATTTTATATTAAATGAAGTATTGATCCAATTCAACCCATTTTTTACACAAAAACATACTATTATCGAGGTTTTAAATTTTATATATTATATATATTTTAATATGAATTTCAATTATATATCTTACACATTTACCGCTATTTTCGGTAAAAAGTCAACTAGGGTCCACATATTCAGTACCTAGGGTATTGAACAGTTTGGTTCGATTTAGACACTTTTTAGTCACATGGCGGCATACTTTTAACGCGTTATTCACGCAAAGTTTACACCGATATAATCATTGTTGCCTGATTTGCATAGTGTAAAGTGAAAGAATCAGATGTAATTTAAAATGGAAATAGACGTGGTTGTTATCCGATTTCGCCAATTTTCGCACTATAACATAAAAATATGAGAAAATTCTTTTGTACAGAATTTGCTTAAAATCGGTTAGGCAGATCCCTAGATATGGACTTGCACCTAAAAGTGGGCGATGCCACGCCCACTATCTAATTTTGAACGCGCTTCATATAAAGTCATCTCATACCATTCCAGAGATAATGTTTAATGTGTCTGGCGTGTTTAGTGCTTGATTTATCGAGCTTTTAGTAGTTTTTAACAGTGCCGTTATATGGAGAGTGGGCGTAGTTGTCACCCGATTTTATCCATTTTCACACCGTCAATAGAGATGCTGAAACCATTTGCTTCCAGTTAATTTTGTTATTATAGCTTCAGTGGTATAGGATATTCACATTACACTTAATAGAGGGGCGGGACCACGCCTACTTTAATAAAAAAATTTTAACTGCAGATGCCCATCCATTATGTGATCCTGTATACTAAGTAAGAGTCTTGTATTTTGTTGTGGAGCTTAGTTATGGCAATTTATTTGTTTTTTACGCCCATTTGCAATACTGGTGTACCAAGTTTCATAAAGATATCTCAATTTTTACTCAAGTTACAGCTTGCACAGACGGACGGACGGACAGACGAACAGATAGTGACCCGGATTTCAACTCGTCTCTTTATCCTGATCATTTATATATATATATAACCCTATATCTAACTCGATTATTTTTAGGTGATACAAACAACCGTTAGGTGAACAAAACTATTATACTCTGTAGCAACAGGTTGCGAGAGTATATACAAGTGCATATATAAAGTAAAACCCGGCAGGTTGCAATTAGGCCGTTGCACTAGTAAATTCACATTATTTAAGTAACTAGTAAATTCATGACACCGAGGTTTTCAGTGGATCATGAGAGAAAAAAGAGAACATGATCTACAATACCAAGAATGATATAAAACAAGTTTGAGCCGTTCAAATATCGGTGACGTCTAAGACTATGTATATAAATATATATAAGTAAATAAAAACAATTCGAAAAGCCTTAAAAATATGGGAAGAATAAGTTTATTTAAGCTCTCAGACAACGGTGACAAACTAATGTTTATATGTAAAAGTTTTAAAAGAGAAAGGAAAGTATTAATTATTAACTTTTCAGAATCAATCTCAATTACCGGTGGTTTAGAGCCGGTCGAGAATTAACTCCACTTTAAATTTATTAAAGTTAAAAGTATAATATTCAAACAAAAGTTGATTTTAATTTTTTATGAATAGTGTCAATTGGCGGCAACCAAATGACATTTTCTTCTTAAGCTAATAAGTGAATGTCATTGACGATAATCTGGTGGGTAACCAGTTATGGTTACCAATAGCTAGTGGGTTCACTTGTTTCTCCATCATGAGCCGTACACGCGGGAATACATTCCTCTATAGGGCTTGAGTAGCCTTTTCACCCTGTCGAGGGTAACTCAATCAATTATGCACATATGTACAATCAACTTTTTGCTTGTATACGTTTTATTAATCCTTTTATACTCGCAAATTAGCATATTTCATTATGAGTGTGTGTAAGTAGAGTATTTAAGGTGTACATTTGAAGGGTGGCACATTTTTTATTTCATATCTTCCATTTAGTAGTTACTACGAACATGACATTATGTTCTTTGATCTATTTGAAAGTACTACTTATCTCTGTATTCTTAAGACTTTGTTCTAAAGCAAATAATTCTTTTAATTTGTACTTGTACGTGGCGAAATACTTTTTCTATCCCACTTTATTCTAAAGGATATATTTTGAAAATGTCAAAGTATATAAGTAAGTGGCTTATAGCTTACTATTAAAGAAGCACTCAACTCAGGTTTACATTCTATTGTTGCACAATTAACGAAAAAAGCATGTTTACACTCATATCCTCAAGTACTATACGTGTGAGAAGTAACATACTAACAGAACATTCTACTTTAATCATGTATTATTTCGAATTAACACTGGGAATCTCCTCAATAGCATTGCGAAAATATAAGTTCAAATGCAATTAATTAACGCTCAACAAGTGGTATACCACAGGTATAACATATACATCCGATATCAGAATTGTAAAATTTATTACAGTCGAATCCCGATAATTGGTCCCCCGCACAATCGAAAATCTCAATAATTCTTACAAAAAAGATGTGCCTTTAAAAAAGTCGTTAATTCGTAAAAATTCAAGAACATTTGGTCCCCTCGCTAATTCGTATTTTTTTTCGTAACGCAAACAATGTTAAAGTATTTACAAATCGAAATTTGGTTTCGTAACCTTTTATTATTCGTAATGCAATTTGAAATTTATTGTCGTTAAATCATCGTTAGGTTTTTAAGGAATTATTAAAAGAAAAATAATTGTTTTTTACTAAAGCTATGAACTTAAAAGATTTTAAGGCAAGCAGAGGTTGGCTAGATCGTTTAAAACACCGTGGATGTTCTGAATGGAAGGAAAAACTGCATAATCTGATAAAGGATTACGAATCAAAGAATATATTCAATGCAGTCGAAACTGGGTTATTCTACAAGTGTTTGCCAGATCGAACCTATTGCCTCAAAAGTGAAAAATGTCATGGGGGCAAACACAGTAAGAAACGTGCGACCCTATTTTTTAATGTAAACATGGATGACATTGAAAAACTTAAGCCCCTGCTAATTAGAAAGTCAGTATGCTTTAAAAATTCGTGTAGCTTTCCAATGCATTATCGACATAATAAAAAATCGTGAGTGACAACAACTATATTTAACTAATGACTGCAAATACTAAATGATTCCATGGCAGCTCATAATCGAATGATATTGTTATTCATAGACAATTTTACGGCGCATAATAGTTACCCTCATCTAAGCCACGTGACAATTGACCCCTTGACATGGGTATTATAACAGATTTTAAATCGTTATATCCCAAGGAAATAATTATTAATTTGGTTAAAAGCATAGATAAAAAAAAAACCCGTAATTGCACAAAATTAACATCTATACAAATTGCTTATAAAGCGTGGAAAAATATTAGCATATTGTGCTTCCGTGCTTGCGGTTTCAGTAAAATATTAAACAATGATTGATTGAAGGATAGATAGTCCATTGAACTTAGATTATCTCTGGGCAACTCTCTATAATTTCGGAAGTTTTGAGAAATACAAGGTTCGTTCCAAAGTAAACAGTAAAAAAGTAACAAAGTCAACTCTAACGGCGCCATCTACATGTCGACTAGTGCGTTAGAATCTGCTATTCTTTATCGACTTCCAGTAAAAATTTCACGACATTTCACCTTTTTTAAGTGAAGTTATTGCGTTTTAAGTGTCAGTATGTTTTTGTCATCGGTGCGAAAATGAGCTTCGAACATAGAGCCAACATTAAATTTTGTTTTAAAATTGGTAAAACTTTTACCGAAACGTTTCAAATTGATGAAACAAGTTTATGGCGACGATTGCCTATCCCGTAGCAGAGTGCACGAGTGGTTTCAACGCTTTCAAAGTGGTCGTGAGGACGTATATGAGAAATGAGCCAAAACCCAAAAAATCGCGCCTGGAGAAGTCAAAAGTAAAGACAACGCTGATTTGTTTTTATGATTCCAAGGGTATTGTCCACAAAGAATTTGTTCCACTCGGCCAAAACGTTAATGCGGTATTCTACCATGCAACTTGTAGCAAGGAGTATAATAGTTTTGTTCACCTAACGGTTGTTTGTATCACCTAAAACTAATCGAGTTAGATATAGGGTTATATATATATAAATGATCAGGATGAGGAGACGAGCTGAAATCCGGGTGACTGTCTGTCCGTCCGTCTGTTCAAGCTGTAACTTGAGTAAAAATTGAGATATCTTTATGAAACTTGGTACCGTAAGACGGTTGGTATTGCAGATGGGCGTAATCGGAATCACTGTCACGCCGAAAAGCGTGATAAATCAATGACTGAATGCGCCAGGGACATTAAATTTTTCATCCGGATACAGTAACGTTTTACGAGAATGAGGGTCAAAATTGGACGATAGGCGTGGACATATCTTCGCACTTACTCCGATCGATGACGATCCTATGTTACAATGTAAAAATAAGCGCAATCAGACTACAAACACTCTTACTACTCATATAGCACAATTTCAAATTCCATATGAATAATTCACTTTCCAGTACACAAATCAAACATCAATGAATATATTCAGATCAAACTATGCACAAATAGTCTCTCTCGGGTTTAAAAATTGTCCAAATCGGTTTTTGCCGAAAATCGGTCAGTCTGAGATATATTATTGAAATTCGGAAAGAATGTTTCTTTGATAGTAATATTAATATTGCTCTGTGTCAAAATTGGGTTTAATCGAATCAATACTTTCCTTAGCCTCAATATACCTAATATAATAATTTTCGAACTTCCGGCAGACTTTATAACACATATATCGGCCAATGTTGGAGTTGTTTTAGTGCAATTGAGAGAGCATTTTTCTAATAACAGTGTATCTTTTTGTCTAAAATGGAAATAATCGGATGAAAACTTGCCTTAGTCCCCATGAAACTGATATTCAGGATTTTGAAACATCCAGCTAACTTTACTCCATATACCTATACACGTTTTCTTAAAAGTTATAAAATTATATTAATGGTTTCGCGCTCCATATAAATGAAATTAGGGTCTAAACCTCATGTTCCTATTATTTATTTCGATTATTTCGTTAACGTTTTTCACATCATTTCAATATATTAAATTTAGCCTCCTCGGTTAATATTATATAGCATATGTATATCTCATTTTAGGATGTTTTTAATATTATATAATTTTCTTTGACGCGAAGCAAAATATAGAAATAAAAGTAAGTTAGTCTATGAGTCATACCTTTAACTATTTATTTATTTTATTTTTATATTATTATAGGTAAGTAGGAGTGCTGCCCACATGAACTCAATTATATATATACATATATATTTGTAATTTTAATTAATAAATATATTTAACATATGAATATTTTTTAACTTACAGCTTCTTGCCTATCTCTGATGCTGCTGCTTCCTGGTATCGGGATTGTTGGTTTATCTTTAGTAGTTGACTTTGTTAATTAAATTTTACTCCTATTTCGATGCTGCTATTCGCTGTACCAGAATTGTTGAAGTTTTGTTGTTGTTGGCTTTTGTTGTGTTTTTATAGTTTAATTTAATTAGACGATACGAATTTTGTCAATGACATATTTGCCGCATAGTTTAACTCTATTGTTTTTCTTTACTAAATGACTAAGTGCTTTGAGATATTGGTGGGGTTAACTTTTATAAGGTATAAAACCTATCGGAAGTTTGAAATCCATATTTTGGGTATATATACGGTGAAGCGGATATTTGAAAATTCTTATATTTGGTATGTGGTGACTAGGAGAAGTACTGAAATACTTTCATCCATTTCACACAAAAAGATAACTGCTATTAGAAAGAATTCTTAAAATCTTCCTGAATTTTCCACTATTATTAGAAAGACTTTGACTTTCAGCATAACCATTATCTCGTCCTGAATTAATTTGGTTTCTTTACTTTAGTGCTTTAGGAGTTATGTATGTACATTAAACTAATTAGGGGGCGGAGTCACACCAACTTTTTCAAAGCCTTCTAATCCATAGACGCTCCTCAATAATGAGATTTGTAGTACCAAATGACAGTTTGGTATCTTATTGTGGACGTTAATAATATTTTCGATTAATGGGTATCTACAATACCAAGCTTCTCATGGAACCAATAAACATGGGGACAAAGTTTCTTTAAGGTATATTATTTTTTACTCAAGTTATAGCTTTCACAGTCGGATGGACGGACAGACAGCCAGTAGTATTTTTTCGTCATCCCGATCACTTATGTATGGTATAACTCTAGTAGTCTTCGTTTTAGAGTTCAAGAAAAAAAAAACTTCTCAAAACCAACTCAGTATGTATTTTATCATCAAAAAATAAAAACAAAGGTTAAAATTTGATTGTATTTTATTATTAAAATAATGATATTATGATATATAAGGGCGAGCTTCGAATAACAAAAGAGTATGCAAAACTAAAATAAAAGTAAACAATTAATAATTTATTTTGCTGCGATTTGGCATACTTTCTTTTGGTTTTTTAAAGATATCTTCTTAATTTAAAAAACATTGCGAAATTTCCGTTCTTTTTTTATAAACACCTCTAGCTAGAAAGCCCCAGATATTCTCCTTGAGGCTAAAGTCAGGATTGCCGACGATTTCATTATTTTTTTTTTTACTCTTCAAATCTGTGAACTTAATGCTTCGTAACGTGGATAGTTTCTGTTGGAAAATTGGTTCGATTTGATGGCAGTCTTTGAGAAATGGGATTAATTCTGATTCCAACATATCTATTTAAGATCCATTTTGGTTGAAACATAACATATTTTGGATCTTCCATTAACACTTTTACCACTTGGATCAACTTTTGTATTCAAATCATGCCAAAAATAACTAAACACGTACACTTTATACGCGTTTTTGCGAACTGTAACTTTGCATTCTCATGGTCCTTTGTCAACGGTGTTGCTTTTGGTTGTTTTTATAAACAACGTTTGGTGATGTGGTGAGCACAATATTTTTCAATAGGAAAATCAAGTTTTGCTACAATTTGTGAAGCAGTTAAGTTTAGTTTTGTTGCCTGGTCCTTAATTTGACCTTTTTTTTTGTTCTGTGATCTGATGTTTTCCTTTACTCTTCTGCTTCTGGCCATTTTTTTTTGCCGAATTTCAAATAATTTTGGATAACTTTCTTAGATCTATTAAGTTTTGAAGCAATCTGCACACTAATTACCTAATCTTCTCATTCATTTGATGAGTATGATCCCTTTAGCATGGTTCTAACGGGCACTAAAATACAAAAGAACCTAACCGAGTTGATGGCAATAATTTCAAATAATATCAGTTTTAGTGTTTCTCTTGAAAAATTCGTCTAAACGAAGTGCGCACTGAAATGACCACTTTTTACCACATTTTAGTGGCTGTACTCTGAGTTTCACGTAGCCTGACTAAATCAGTTAAAAAAATACGAGTATGATTAAATATATTCACAATTAGTGTAAAATATCATATAAACCTTAATTATTTGTTTTGTTTTCATAACTTCATTGGATGTTTATTTAAAGTATAAGAATCATATGAAATCTAAAATTATGATATTAGGGAAGTACGCACGGTTGTTGTCCGATTTCGCCCATTTAATTTATATATTATAAGAATAAACTAAGTTCGGATATAACCGATCATTTTATGCTCTCGCAAAGTCAAATGGTATTCTCGTTTTAGATTTCTCTGTGAATCTTGCCGCCTTGTTCTATGTTGACCGATATTTTCCTAGGGGCTTGAACAGTTTTGGTTCAATTTAGATAATTTTAGGTCACAAAGTGGCATACTTTAAACGTATTATTCACGCAATGTTTAACGCCGATATAATCATTGTTGCTTAATTTACATACTGAAAAGTGAAAAAATCAGATGGAATTTAAATTATGATGTTATATGGGAAATAGGCGTGGTTGTAATCCGATTTCATTTTCGTACTATAATATAGAAGTATGAGAAGAATATTACGTACCGAATGTGGTTGAAATCGGTTAAGCAGATCCCAAGAATGGGTTTTCACTTAATAGTGCCACGCCCACTGTCTAATTTTGAAGACAATAGAGATGCTAAAACCATTTGTTCCCAGTGAATTTTGTTATTATAGCTTCAGTTGTATAACAGATATTAACATTAAACTTATTAGGGGGAGGGGCCACGCCCACTTTAATAAAAAAATTTTAGCTGCAGATGTCCATCCCTAATGTGATCCTGTATACCAAATAAGAGTATTGTATCTTGTTTTGGAGCTTAGTTATAGCAATTTATTTGTTTTAGATTAATAGCGTTTTGTGGGCGTGGCAGTGGTCTGATGTTGTAAACGAAAAAAACACAGAAATTGTGCGTGAATTCATTAAAAAAGAGCCGAAATCATCGCTTAAATATATGGAATCGGAATTATCAATATCCGCAGCGTCGATTTATCGTATTTTGACAGAAAATTTGGGCCTCAGAAAGGTTTGTGCTCGATTTGTCCCGCACACTTTGAAACAACACGAAGAAGACCTCAGAATTCAACATTCAATTTGACCAAAAATCGCATTCGTATCATCAACCATTCATTCTATTCGCCTGATATATCACCCTGCGATTTTATTTGTTCGGAAAACTACATTTGGCCATGAAGGGAAACCGCTATGCTGACTTTGATGCCATCCAAAGGCGACGACCGCCATCCTCAACGCTATACCGAAAAATGACCTAAAAAAGTCATTTGATAACCTTCTTGAACGTGCAAAACGTTGTATTCAGGCGGAAGGAGACTATTTTGAAGGCGACCAATAAATTTTTCAAAAAAAAACAAATAATATTCGTTTTTTAATAAAAGTTCTGAAACTTTTGAATTGCAACAATTTGCGAGAGTATAAAAATAATGTTTTGCAGGAAATATAGCTGGAATTGGTATTATAGTTCCAGAGATATAGGATTTCAGGTGGTCGGTGCCAAACCCTTTAACCAGTTTAGAAACCGACCTCAATTGTTACTCAAATTATCATTTCTTCGGTGAACGGATACACAGTCACGTGGATTACAACCCGCCTCATCATTCCGATCTTTTATATATCAAGCACTCTACATTTATCTCCAATAGTTTTAGGCGATACAAACAACCGTTAGGTGAACATAACTATTATATAATATAATACAGCAACATGTTGCGAGAGTATAACGATGAATCCTTATGTTTCAGTTTTTGCATACCTGTTGACAGCTTTGTAAAAAACTGGTTATTTTGCTTACATAGTCAATAATGCAAATTACAACCCCTTGGTGATAATTTATACGTATAATACGTACATATGTGTTTAATTTTTGAATATATAATATTAGTATACCGGTATCTTACCTTAAACTATTCCTGATAGATATAAGATTATATATATGTATATAAATTATCAGGATGACGGGACGTGTTGCAATCTGGGTGACTGTCTGTCCGTTCGTCCGTCTGTTGGTCCGTCCGTCTGTCCGTGCTAGCGATAACTTGAGTATACACTGAGATATCTTCGCAAATTTAGACACAAATCTGTAATTTGGTACGCAGCCCCTTAAGTTATATCAACCTAATTTGCTGAGAAGAAGTAATTTTATCACCTCTTCAAACCCTGTGATAAGGGGTCAGATCGGATAATAATCACGCCACCTCCCGATTTAACGATTATATTGACAATTCTCAATGAATATATAAGCCATAAGCATTAAATTTCACAACCAGTATGGTAGAGAAGGCATTTTTAGGATCTGGTTAGAAAATTATAGAAAGGGCGTGGCACCGGTGTGTGAAGTTACCCAAATATTCCTATTAGGCACTGCAAAAATGGGCGAAATCGGATGACAACCACGCCTTATTTTTATATAACAAACGGTTAAATTCCATATGATTTCATTTGACAGTATACAAATTAAACATCAATGAAGTTTTCAAAATAAAACTTTGCACAAATAGAGCCCTTAAGGATTTGCATCTTACGTCCAAATTATAACTTGTGCCATAAATGCGTAAAAGAAGGTCAACACTTCCGTTAGCCCCCAGATACCTAACATAAATATTTTGGAACCTCCGGTTAACTTTATACGTTCTGTCAATATGTAAGAAATCTTAACGAAATGACAGTGTACCCTCTTTCCTTAAATGAATGATATCACGGCGAACCTACCTATCTTCGTTTGATATAAAGTTTTGCCAGAACCTGAAGGTGTTCCTCCGCCTTTGTTCCTTGCAAGTTACAAAAGTTCAGTTACATGGTTACACCGGAACTTAGCCCTTCCTTACTTGTTTACTATTGTTGTCAACGTTTTGAAGTAATTACTGCCTTCGATGACAACAATGAACTCTTTGATAACTACGGTACGTAGACGTCAACAATGATATAGAATTCTTGTTATCTGTAGCCTGGAAGCAAGATTTAAAATCCCTATAAATCACCTAATATAACAAGTAAGGAAGGCTTAAGTTCGGGTGTAACCGAACATTTTATACACTTGCAACTTTAAAGGATTGAAGCCGGCTAAATACCTTCAGGTGTTGGCAATATGAAAAAATATAGCGAAAGGGTTCAACTTCATTGTTTGACGAAATGGTGAATGCATTACAATCAAAGTTGGCATAAATTTATCTAATTTTGGCGGTCAGAGGCTCACTTTGTTTTATTACTATATTTTACTTCTCGTCAGCGAAAATTATACTAAAAACATCCCCAAATGAGATATACATATGTGATATAAAATTAACCGAGGAGGCTAAATTTAATATATTGAGTTGATTTGATAAACGTCAACCAAAGGATAGGAATTCATTATATTAGGAATACGAGGTTTTGACCAAGAACAATTCATTTATATTAAGCGCCAAACCTTTAATACAATTTTATAGCTTTTAAGAAAACATATCTACTTAATTTCATTAAGATATCACATATTTTGAACAACCTAAACGGTTTAAAGTCTGGTGGAAAGTCGGAAATCATTATATGGGATATATTGGTGGCAATGAATTTGTGACATTGCTTGGGTATACTTGAGAACTTATTTTCAATTTTTATATAATATACAATATAAATATAAACATATTATACATATGGAGTAGCCGGTCGTTTCAAAATCGTGAATATCAGTTATTTCAGCGCTAAGTCAAGTTTTCTCCCGATTTATCCATTTTGAGCACAAAGATATTCTGTTTTTCGAAAACCACGCATGTAAACCCACGTGATGTAAAGTTAACTGGAAGTTCGAAAATCCTTATATTAGCTATTTGAAGGCTAAGGGACGTATTGATTCGATTCAACCCATTTTTGATACAATATATATTATTATCAAATAAAACCTTTCCTTGAATTGTAACAGTACCATATATCTCAAAAGTTGACTCATAATTTCGACAAAAAGTCAGGTATAGGCTCTGGGGTCCACATATTTGTTATCTGGTCCTTGAAAAGATATAGTCCGATTGGGGAAACTATTCGTATAAAGTTATATCCGGATACAAAGATTGGTAGTTGATTTGTATACTGATATCGGTCAACATGTGAGGTCTAGTATTGAAATTTGGAGTGAATCTTTTTATGATAATAGCTTTCCCTTGTGCAAAAAACTGGTCAAGTCAATACTTCTTCTATTATTAACGTTTCTCAACACCGGAAAATATATATTATCCTCTGATTTTTTCAAATTGCAAGAGTATATAACGTTCGATTACACCCGAATGAAGCCCTTTCTAACTTGCTTACATTTATTGTTTTAATACTCTCTCAACGTGCTGCTACTGAATATAATATTTTTGTTCACCTAACCGTTGTTTGTATCGGCTAGGAATAATTGAGATAAACATAGACTTATATGTATTTATAATATGATCGGGATGACGAGACAACTTGGAACATACTTTTCAATTAATTTCGTAATAATATTATTAAAATGAGAGACACTCAATTCAATATCACCATCATAATTAGAGCATGATATTGTAGAAAGTTCTGTATTTAACTTTTTAAACTTAGCTTTTGCAAAGTTGAACCGAGTATGGAAGCACGAAGTTTGATAATTATTATCGCGTACATTGGTCATGATTTCGACAAATATTTCCAAAGCAGGATGATACGAATCCTCTGGTAGAACAAGAGGATTACTCTGAATAACGGAACACTTTGAAGAGGTATCAACGTATACTAAATCTAAGCATTTACCAAATTTATTCGGAATCAAATTAATTTGGTTCAGACCCAGGTTAGGTTAGAGGGTCGATCCTAAGAAGGATCACACTTGGACAGCTTAAACGCCGGTCCGTTGTGGTACCCAAAACTCCTATGAGCCGGATCAATAGACCCTTACATGTCGACAAAGCGCTTTGTGCCTATGACAAACTTGTTGAGACGGCCAATATCTGTTTCGGCCAAATCTTCTAGTCCGCCAAAAGTGTGATTGCCGAGATGTTTCAATCTCAACCTAGCAAAAGCCGGACAATGGAGGAGAAAGTGTCGGGATGTTTCCACTTCACCCTCCTCCATACAGCTTTGACAACTGCCATCGGGTAGTATTCTAAGCCGCACCGCATGAGTTCCCATTGGACAGTGCCCAGTGAGAAATCCTACCATGGCGGCGAGGTGAACTTTGTTCAAGGCGAGAAGATCCCCCGACCTCCTGCGATCCACTCTCGGCCAGAAGGCTGCTGAGCGCATGCGAGGTCCATTGGTCCAGAGCCAGAATGCAAGACGTTAGTAGAGAACCAACTCGATCCCATTCCGATGTGAGCGGCGCAAGGGTGCCCCCCTGGCCAGCTCATCGGCCTTGCAATTCCCAGCGATTCCGCTGTGACCAGGCACCCAAACGAGCCTGATATTGAAGTAGCCTGATGCTAATTCTAGCGAGGACAGACACTCCTTGACTAGCTTTGAATGCACGGTTCGCGCACTCAGGGCTTGCATTGCCGCTCTGCTGTCGGAGTGAATGCTTACCTCTCTAAACGCAGCTGCACTTCGTAACAGTACTTCTACCGCCACCTTGATCGCGGCCACTTCCGCCTGAAAAACGCTACAGTGGTCCGGTAGCCTGAAGCAAATATTGACGGAGAGCTCTTTACAGAAAACCCCCCTCCAACTTTCCTCCTAGCTTCAACCCACCCATGAAAAAACTCACCGCGCCTCTTCTCCAGCGGCTTCTTCCCCTCCACATCTCCCTCGTCGGGATATGAGCAGAGAAAAAGCCGCCTCGAGTGGCCGCTGTGACGCAGTGACCCAACTTTTCAGGAATGCAGGCGAAGGAGGAGAGAATTGCGACGTGTCCTTGTTCGGACCTCTTCACAAGCCCAGCTTCTCTGAGCCTAATAGCACACCTCGCAGCAATGCACCTACCGGCAATGTCCACAGGTGCTATATTTAATATAGCGTTGAGAGCTATCGTTGGTGTGGTTCGCAGTGCACCGGAGATTCCGATGAGCGCCGCTCTTTGGACTCGCTCAAGCTTTTTAGCCAGGGTAGTCTTTTCGAGCGCCTTCCACCAGACGAACACCCCATAGAACAGTATTGGCTTGACTACGGTTTCGTAGAGCCAGAACACCACCTTTGGTGAGAGTCCCCACCTTTTCCCTATAGCTCCCTTGCAGCAATATAAGGCGACCGATGCCTTCTTGACTCTCTCCTCGATGTTCGGCCTCCAAGAAAGCTTTCTATCAAGGATGAGCCCTAGGTATTTCACCTTATCAACAGGTTGAAGACGTGAACCCCCGAAGGAGGTGTGAGGCACATTTGGGATCTTATACCTCCTAGTGAATTAAACCATTTCGGTTTTACTTGGGTTGACGGCTAGGCCGCTTCTGTTTGCCCAGTTGGATACCACGTTTAGGTACCCGTCGGTGAGCTCATAGACGGTATTCAGGAATTTACCTTTAACCATAAGAGCCACATCATGAGCATAGGCTATCACTCGACAGCCTTGCTCATCGAGTTCTATAAGTAGGTCGTTTACCACCAAGATCCAGAGCAGTGGGGAGACTACTCCTCCCTGCGGAGTTCCCTTATTAACCTTTCTGGTTGACTTCGCCCTACCCCACTCCGCTACGACAGTTCTGTCGCAAAGAAGACTGCAAGTGAGGTGTTTAAGGTTCAATTCCACCTCAACCTTTTCGAGGGCTTTAACTACTGCCTCTGGCCGCACGATGTCGAGAAAGCTGCCCACTGCAAATTCCTTGTGCATCAGCGCTGTCTCCAACCATGACACTACATCATGCAAAGCAGTATCGACCGACCTGCCCTTGATATAGGCATGCTGCGCCCGTAACAGTTTACCCCTCGGCATTCTGCACAGATCCATAAGTCTCTCCAGCGTTTTCAACAGAAACGAGGATAGGCTGATGGGTCTGAAATCTTTTTCACCGACATGAGAGCTTTTACCGGCCTTCGGAATGAACGCAACCTTAACCTGTCTCCAGGCCTTCGGGACATGGCCCAATCTAACACAGTTCGCGTAGATAGGGGCCAGCCAGCTACATGACACCTTAACCGTTCGCTGTAGTTGCGCCGTTAGGACCCGGGAACTTGAAGGGCTTAAAAAATTTCAGCGCCCAGGTAAGGTGACGCTCATCCAGAAGGTCCAAGAAGGCTGTACAGCCTTCCTAAAGCTGCCCCAGTGGCACTTCTTTAGCAAAGCGATTTAGTGGAAAATGAGCATCTAGGAGTAGCCTCAGCGACTCCTCGCTACTCGTAGTCCACCCGCTATCTGCATTTCTTAGATACCCCACCGGAGTAGGATTTTTTGCAAGAATGCGTTTAAACCTTGAGGACTCGTGACAACCCTCTACACTGCCGCAGAAGGCTAAACACGAAGCCCTCAGGGCTTTCTTCGAGTCGGACTTGTAAATGGCCAATCCGGCCTTGTACAACGCCCAGTCGTCGCTAGAGCCACTTTTACGGGCTTTATTGAAGAGTTTTCTACTCGAAGATATGATCTCCGTTAGCTCCGAAGTCCACCAAGGGGGTTTTCCTTTTACTTTTCTGAGTTTTCAGAGGACAGGAGCTTTCAAGAGTAGATCTGCTAACAGAGCTGAAAACCTCGACGAGCTCCTCAATCGCGTCCGCAGATAGGATCGAATCCCTGTCAGGCGCGGTTGGAAGAGCTGATCGAAGCTTCCTGCAATACAGGACCCAATTGGTATTCCTGAAGTTTCTGTAGATTCTATGCTTCGGGCGCGAGGCGTCTAAGCTGAACCCAATATATTTATGATCAGAAAAGGAGTGGTCGGTTAGAACTCTCCATTTCGAGATAAAGGGAGAAATTTCCCTAGAGACTAGCGTGACTTCAAGGACTTCCGCCCTGCTAGCTGTCACAAAAGTAGGGCAGTTTCCAATATTACAGATAAAAAGGTCTACATCACAAATAAAATCAAAAAGTGACTCACCTCTTGCGTTTGTGTCCGAGCTCCCCCAGACGGTGTGCCTTGAGTTGGCATCCGAGCCTATAATGACCGCGGCTCCTTTACGTCTGGCCTCTGCCAGAGCCATCCTCAGCAAGTTCGGAGGTGGTTCCACCTCGTCGTCGTGCGGCATGTAGGCTGAGACAAGCCAGATTTCCCTAGCACTGTCCTCCAGCCTAGCGTTGACGCTCCTCGTTGCTGAAATTAGGTAAAAGAAAAACGTTAAGTTCATTTCTGACCAACAGGCAGGCTCTGGTTCTACCTGTGCTGCTTGCCGCCAGGAGCTTATGGCTTTTTGTCCTTAGTCCAGATATCCCATATCTACTCAGCCACGGTTCCTGGATAAGAACAACAAATCTTCATCCTCCAAACTCCTCTCCAGCAGTACGAGTTCTGCACCATCGTCCATATCATCGACGCCAGCCTCCTCGAACAGATGCTCGAGACTGAAGACGGATGCATCATCACCTGACGATCCTCCCCCCGTGCTCACCGCGTCCGAGAGGACAGGGTCGACATCCATTTTCGAGAAGAGAACTTTTCCACTCTCTTCCGCCCCCGCAGGAGGCAGCGGGCCATCCGCCCTGGCTTCTGTTGGGAGCGTCTTTAGAACGACCCTCTCGAAGCCATAGCTTATGGCCTCCTTTGTGACACTGAGAGGAGCGAGGAACTCCTTGTTAAGGAGTATCAGCGCTTGCCAAAATGTGCTTCGGTCTTCTCCATCTTGATCACCCTCCAGTCTTAGGTGGGGAGAGATGGGTTGCAGTATCGCAACATCTCTTCAATTGCGGCCGGGGTGGTAGGTTCGGCCGAAAGCCAGACCCGAGCCCGAGGCCGCATCGGGAGATCCGATTTGGCCACCGCCTCGAGCCTTGCTCCTTTACACACCTCCCCTACCCTGGCTACCGCCTCCTTATAAAGGAGAGCCGACCGTTCGTCGGCACACCTAATCAGTTTGTGAATGCCGAGGTTCCACCCGGCACTTTCACATCGAGGGGGTGGTCCAGGGCTTCCCCTGACCACCTTCCTGACAACAGCGGAGATAGCAGCCGCTACCCGCTTCCACTCATCATGGGAGATGGCTCCATGGCGGTTTCGCTAAACATAGGTGCGGGTCCGACCCAAGGTTTTTTGCCGAGGGAGGATTCCCCCTCCTGAGATCCCTGCCGCTTTATTGAGGTATGGGGCCCGCTCGGCCCCACCTTCCCGTCGCCCACGTTGCTTAGCACCTTTTTGGCCCACTCCAGTGTGCTAGCATGCTGGTCAGATTTCTGATCAGCCTGCTTCCCACCGTAGCGCTCCAAAATCTTGGCAGCCCTCCGTGACGGTAAGGCAGGCACCCCCTGGATTTCCTTTCTCACCTTTAACCGGGGACGATTTCGTCCCCTCGGTGAAAGTGTCCCCCCCCCCGAGAACCGTCCACTACAGCGGAGGTCGGTTTCGACCCGCTTCCTCCTCGTCCTTAGTGTTTTTGTTTGTTTGCATGTTGTTTTTGTTGGGTCCCACTCAGAGCCGCTATCCGTCTCCCGGAAAGGTAGTCGGCTTTTATGGTCCCAAGGTTGTCTCAGTTACGAGGCCAAGGCGAGGGTTGACGCACGCCCTTATGAGGCAATGCGTTCAGAGCCGACCAGCGCAAAGAAGGAGTCATCTCAACAAACACCTACCACACCAACTTAATGATGACGGGAGGGGAACGTACTCCGAGGCCTGCCATGGTTTTAACGGGACGGAGGCGACCTTGGCATTAGCCCATCAGCCATTTCTGCAGAGTATCACCCCTGCATACTGAGGTGACAGAATATCCAGACCACCAGCCCAGGGTTCAACCGAATCCATCTAATAGTCCAAGCTATGTCCAGGTCGAGCAAAGGTCAAATCAGGAGTTCAAGAAAAAGGCCGTAAAGGCCGCAGGTCATTTGGCGTTACCCAGGATGCACCACGCGGAGGCGAACCTGCTCTACATTCCTGATTCAGACCCAACTCGGACATTTTTTCGAAAAACTCATTAAAACATGACCGATTGCAAATCGGCACGATATAGTCATCGAAAGGTTTCCCCGAAGCACACGGTAAATTGAAATCACCTAATACGAGTACAATTAATAAATCTGCATTATTTGCCATCGAAGTAGCATTATTTACTAAAGAAGCATGCTGCATGTATACATATAAGCCTGAATGGGGTGGTATATAAAACAGGGTTAAATAATTAAAGCAACTATTAACATAGACTCTAATACTTGTACATTTAAATTCAAATGAGTCGGTTCCTGGAACAAGAACATCTTCAGATGGGATAGAGGAATGTACGGCAAATAGAACACCTCCACCGATTCTGTTCAGTCGATCACATCTAAATATTTGAAATTCGCTATTTAAAATCTCATTATCAAAAATGTGAGGTTTTAATTATGTTTCTGTAAATCCATTTTTATGGAAATTAAAATTGGAACTGTTTAAATACAAGTCGGTTAACTTTGTATTAAAACAATATTGTAAAAAAATTGTGAGACACTTATTACTATTAGATAGAGCTTTTGGGGAATTGAGCTCTTTGGAAGTTGACGGCTTATAACCTTGAGGACAAGGAGAAGAGAGATTTATTAGGTCATTGTGCGAAGACGTTCTTTTCTGTACAGAAGAACTAATTGTTACTTCATCGTTAAAGCCATTGCGTGCCTCCCTATAAATTTTAAATAGATCGATTTCAATAGATCTACAATTTAAACAAGACCAACGCAATCCCTTACAGTCGAGAATAGAATCTAAGATTCTACCTGTCAGTCCAGCACATTTAATATGGGCAAGCCCATCACAAACGTAGCGATCTGACTCGCCTTTAATGTTACAATTGGGGAAGTTACAAGACATAATAAACAACAAGAATGAAGATCAAATAAAAGAGTAAGTAAAATAAAATTTAATGCATGTAGAATTAGTGTGTTAATAAAATATTAATAATAATAAATTCAATTAAGAACAAACGCAAAAATAATAGCAATTTTTTATTTATTTTTTTCAAAGTTCGAAACCAAGGCAGTTTGTTAAAGCAATATAGCGAGCAGTTTTAGATGCACTGGAACAAATAAAAAGCTACACGCAACACAGCTGTGAATAACGAAGTACATGAGATAAATAAAGAGAGAAAATAGAATAAAATAAAACAAAATGAAACAAAAAGCAGACTCGGCACCAAAAATTCGAAAATTTTAACTTTTTAATAATGCACAAAACTTAAGAACATTTAATACTTAGCTTGCAACTCATAGTTAAATCACTAAATATTGAATTAAATCACTAAAAAATCAATTAAAGTTTAAGAATTTTGCAAAATTAAACACAATAGTTCACAGCAAAAAAATTACAGCTTTACACCTTGAAGTGTGACTTCAAATATAATAACTTTCGTCTGTACGTTCGACCTATAACTAGAGTAAAAACTGAGATTTCTTGATGAAACTTGGTACACGTGTTTCTTGACACCATGAGATGGTCGGTACTTAGATGAGCAGAATCGACCCATTATCATAACCAAGCTCAACATTGAGACACAAAGCTGTAATTTGGTATCTGACAAATCAGTACAGCTATATTAACCAATTTTGGTGGGATCAAATAATTTCGGCGCCTCTTCTGGAAATGTAATAACCCCGCCCACTCTCTTAATAACGGTTATGTTGATATCTATTAAATGTGCGCTTACTTATTTACTAAATATATATGTCTGAATTATTAGACTTCACATCAAGATGCTGCGGAAAGGCTTTATCGAAGCCGTTGTCAAAATTGGACACAATTGGAATGGAGTGAAATCATGTTTCCAGAATACCTGACTAATGCCGAACGTTAATGCAATCGGTCCGGAACTTCCCCTAACCGCAACATACCCGATATATACCCGGACTTTCCACCTGACTTAAACCGTTTATGTCGCTTAATATGTTATATTTTAATGAAATCAAGTGCATAGGTATTCTTTAACATAGCCCAAATGAGATACATAAAAAGGGCCAAAATTTCATATATGAGGAAAAGTCAACCAATTACAAAAATTCAGTATATTATTAATATGAGGTTTATGCCAAAGTCTAGACTATTTCGATTTATTTTCAGCACTAAACTACTTTTTTTTGTTATTTTTAAGAAATCTGCTTAATTTCATTAAAATATCACACTCACATTTTCCTTATTAAGCTGTAGTACTTATATATATCCAATATTGTACGTTCGCTTATATTTGCAAAGACATCTTAAATACTTCTTAAATTCAACCGGATGTTTTAGTGGTTGTTCATTGGCACCCGACTTTTATACTGTACCTATGAACGAATCATATCGAATTTAAAATTATATATTAAGTAGGCATGGTTGTAGCCCGATTTCGGCCATATTTTAGACTGTGCCAAAAAGATATGTGATTTCACCCAAAGGAAACCGTGCCACCGGTGTCCAATTTTTAAATTGCTGCCCTTGAAATTTTTAAGCGCCATCTTAGCTTTTATGCTTCTAACGTATTTATACAGTGAATCAACGCATTTTTCGACATAACCATTATGTGGAGATTAGGCGTGGTTATCTCCCGATTTCAACCATTTTTGATAAACGAGTACCTCGTGGGCATTGCGAGATATGTACATTGGACCTATGAATCTACAGATGGCTTTCTCTACTTCGCTTAGCTTATGTCACTTAATATATTATGGCTTAACGGCATTTTTTTGTGCGTGGTACCAGCCCGATTCCGTCTGCAATACCAATCTCTCTAGGGTGCGAAGGAGCACGTGGACCAAATTTCATCACGATATCTTAACTTTTACACAAGTTATCGCCTTCACTAATTACTTCTGCTAATTTATATAAGCCCGCATAAGTCAGCGTAAATCACTGAAAAATTCGTAAAAGTAAGTTAAATGCTAGTTTCTCAGGAAATCTGCGTGATGTCAATTCATTGTTGTTAAATTTTGTGGGCGTGGCAATGATCCGAATCCGCCCTATGCCATGCCAACCCCTCTTAGGTGCCAAGAAACAAATGTACTAAGTTTCATCGCGATATCTCAATTTTTACTCAAGTTATCGCTTGCACGGACAGACGGAGAGACAATCACCCGGATTTCAATTCGTCTTTTTATCCTGATCATTTATATATGTGTACATAATTCTATATCGATCTCGATTAGTTTTAGGTGGTATAAACTACCATTAGTTAAACAAATCTCTGTAGCGAAATGTTGCGAGATTGTAAAAGTTCTGCGTAAGAACTAGACATTCATTATTCGCCGGAACCTTGAATGAATTACAATCAAATTTGATATCTTATCGCGTATATTATGGGGCATAGACACGCTTAGTTACATTACTATATGTAGTTTTACTTTGTTTAAAAAACACAGAAAATTAATTTTTAATTTATTATCATTTGAAAGAACATTATTTGACATTTATTTTTTAAAAACCATCTCTTTTAAATGTTGCCCGCGGCTACGTCTGAGTTGGGCCATCCGTTGAGTCAAATTTTCGCTGACTCATTCGAACATTTAGACTGGTAACTGGCGAATGACACGCATGATGCTTTGCTCTAAGTCCTTAATCGAAGCAGGATTGTCCGCATAGTCTTAAGACTTTACATATTCTCACAGGAAAAAGTCTAATAGTGTGATATCACACGATCTTAATGGCCAATCGACCGGGTCATAACGTGAAATTATATGCTCACCGAAGTGTTCTTTCATTTAATCCATTGATTGATATGATGTGTGGGAAGTGACGCCGTCTTGTTGAAACCAAATGACCGAGATCACGAACTTCAATTTCAGGCATCAAATAGTCGATTATCATGGCGCGATAATTGTCGCCATTGATGGTTACGTTCGCACCGACATCATTTTAGAAGATATATGAACCGATGATTCCACCGGCCCACAAGCCACACCAAAACGTTGTTTTTTTTAATTTTTTCTGGATGAAATGGCAGCTCTGGAATCAATTTGTTCCAAATACAGCAATTTTGCTTATTTACATACCCATTGACCCAGAAATGGGCTCATCGCTAAGCAAAATTTGGTTCGAAGTTGTCGGATCGAAGCGATGTCTTCTTGCACCAGCTATATTTTGTACGCTTGCAATTTAAGTTCTCGAAGTAAAATGCGCCAAGTCGTTCCATACGTCAGTCCGAGTTGCTGCGAACGGCGCCGAATCGACTTTCCACGGTCTACGTGTAAGCTCTCAGCTAGGGCCGCTATATTTTCTTCACGAAGTGAATTTTCTTAAGAAAGTTGCACAATTTGTAAACGTTATTCAGACGTAATTCTTTCCTCGATGAAATGCCAAACAATACTGAATAAAAATAACGTGACAACTTGACACGACTCACACGTGATCTGTCAAAAAAGGCTTTTGAAAAAAGTACCTATACTTGGATCACTCGTTATTATATTCAACCTAATTTACTAAAATGATAAATATGTGGTATAAAATCAACCCAAAATGGCTATATTTAATATAGTGAGCATACCAAGAAAAGATCAATCAGAGAATCCGAAATTATTATATTAAATATTTCATCTAAATTCAGACCAAAAACACATTATATTCAGGAAAATATGTCTACTTAATTTCATTAAAATATCATTAATTTTGACTAATACAAAGAGTTTAGAGTTTAATTAAGGCTGGGGCGCAATTTTAGGAAGATAACTTACTATTGACCAATATATTCGGTATAAAGTTTGCTAGAAGAACGAAAATCTCTATATATAATAATTCGTGGACTGATTTCACACACTAAACAACAGTATATCCAGAATTATTCTTTCAATTAATTTTGCTAAAGTTGCACTTTGACTAGCATAAAGCCATCCGGAAGGAACTTTTATATTAGGTATGTCCCATTATACCACGAATAGTATCGACCAGATTTTGGCAATAAGATATATTATTACAAAAAAATTATCTTTGAGGTTCATTAAATAACTCATATATTGTTTGATATATATTGTATTAAGTCAAGCTGACCTTTGAAAATCCTTACATTAAGTATATGCGGGATTTGGGAAGCATTTATCCGATTTTACCTCTTTCTAACACCAGGACACATTATTACTAGGAAAAGACGTTCTTTAACTTACAGGTTATGTAGGTAAGTTATTGTATATCTCAGAGATTGATAGCTATTTTCAGTTAATAGTTAGCCCTAGGCACTCGTGTTAACATATTTGGTATCTGAGGACCATTTCGACCAATCTTAGACGTGAGACATCATCTTTAAAGGCTCTATTTGTGCAAAATTCAATTCCGACAAAGTCGTAGTTATTGGTTTTTGATTTGTATATCGTAAACTAAAAGAATCAGACGGAATTTAAAATTTTGTTATATGAAAAGTATGTGTGGTTGTAATCCGATTTCGCCCATTTTTATACTCTCGCAACCTGTTGCTACAGAGTATAATAGTTTTGTTCACCTAACGGTTGTTTGTATCACCTAAAACTAATCGAGTTAGATATAGGGTTATATATATATAAATGATCAGGATGAAGAGACGAGTTGAAATCCGGGTGACTGTCTGTCCGTCCGTCCGTCCGTCTGTCCGTCCGTCCGTCTGTCCGTCCGTCCGTGCAAGCTCTAACTTGAGTAAAAATTGAGATATCTTTATGAAACTTGGTAGACATGTTTCATGGTACCGTGAGACGGTTGGTATTGCAGATGGGCGTAATCGGACCACTGCCACGCCCACAAAACGCCATTAATCAAAAACAAATAACTTGCCATAACTAAGCTCCGCAATTAGATACAAGACTGTTATTTGGTACACAGGATCACATTAGGGAGGGGCATCTGCAGTTAAAATTTTTTTTTAAAAAGTGGACGTGGTCCCGCCTCTAATAGGTTTAATGTGCATATCTCCTAAACCGCTAATGCTGTAATAACAAAATTCACTGGAAGCAAATGTTTTTAGCACTTCTATTGACGGTGTGAAAATAGTTGAAATCGGGTGGCAACTCCGCCCACTCCCCATATAACGGTACTGTTAAAAACTACTAAAAGCGCGATAAATCAAGCACTAAACACGCCAGAGACATTAAATTTTATCTCTGAGATGGTATAAGATGACTTTATAGGAACCGCGTTCAAAATTAGTCAGTGGGCGTGGCACAGCCCACTTTTAGGTGAAAACCCATATCTTGAGATCTGTTCAACCGATTTCAACCAAATTCAGTGCATAACGTTCTTTTCATGTTTCTATGTCATAGTGCGAAAATGGGCGAAATCGGACTACAACCACGCTTACTTCCCATGTAACACTATTTTCAATTCCATCTGATTCTTTCACTTTCCACTATGCAAATCAGGTAACAATGATTATATCGGGGTAAAACTTTGCGTGAATAATACAATTAAAGTATGCCACCTTGCGCCGAAAATTGTCTAAATCGAACAAAAACTGTTCAAACCCCTTAGTACTAAATATGTGGACCCCAGTGCCTAGAGTTGACCTTCTACCGAAAATATCAGTCAATCCACAAAGAAATCTCAAACGAGTATACCATTTGACTTTGCGAGAGTATAAAATGTTCGGTTACATCCGAACTTAGCCCTTCCTTACTTGTTCTACTGTAAAATTTAAATATTATATCAGGATAGTCTTATGTACATTTAGTTGAAATTCAATAAGTTTCTGAGGTATAGGATTTCACCTAAAGGTTTTCGGAGTGAAATTTAATGATTCTCAAGTTTTTACTTAATTTATTTTTTAAATTTTTTAAACTGCATATGTCCCTCTCTAATGTGATGTGTTATGCAAAATAGCAGTTTTGTATCGTATTGTGAATCTTAGTTATGGAAGTTTATTAGTTTTCGGTTGCAAGAAACATGTGTACCAAGTTTCATGAAGATTTCTCAATATTTCTCAAGTTACAGCTTGCACAGACTGACGGAAGGACAGACAGTTACTCGAATTTCAATTCATCCTGATCATTTATATATATATAACTCTTTATCTAACTCGATTATTCTTAGGTGATACAAACAACCGTTAGGTGAAAAAAACTGTTATACTCTGTAGCGACATGTTGCAAGAGTATAAAAATGTACGTGTTATTTAAGTGGAATGCTCACCAAAACCTTTTAAAATTAAGCACAAAATCCTACCTTGCAGAAATATTATTTATCTGTTTATATGTTCATTTTAACTCATAAATTCGATTGGTTAGTGTTTTTTTAGCTTAACTTAATATAATATATGTAAGTACTTGTTAGAATTTGTATTTGTCTTGCATGCAATTGCCCACACCTTTATGCATAGTTGCTTGCAAATTAACTTCCTTCGTTTAGGAAGTGTTAAAAAAATATAGCTTTCCGCAAACGCGCTGAAGAAATCAAATATGATGACGGTAACTGATCTCTTTATTTCAATTTACTCTTATTTATACAATTTTCTTATTTGCTTAATTCTTACAATAAGTGTCAGTTACAATATTCGCTTATTCAATAATTGGTTTTATTGTTTTCATATTATGGGTGGTCTTAGCTTAATGAAAAAGAATATTGATTACTTAAATGAGCAAAGATGCTTATTATGAAGCTGTATTATTGCTTAGTGCAAAGATACAGTTTTGTTTATAATTAGCGTAAAGCTACTGTGTGGAGGCTGCCGTTAACTCCCCCCTCCCTCTCTAAGATGAGTCCCCGATTCACTATAAATTTTCGATAGGTTATTTATTTTATCCAAAATAGCGTTATATAATATTTTTTGAGATACTAAATTTCTATTTATTTTAGAAGTTTTATAAGACTTTTTAAATTTTACAATCCTATAAATTATGTACGTTATTACCAAATTACAAGTATGTACCATAAAAATGAATTATGTTTAAAAACTTTCATTCGTTCAGCTAAAATATTTATGTTCTCAAGTTTCATTTCTTTACTTTTTGTTTCAATATATTCTATAATTTCAGAATTATTAATATGATTGTTCTTTAAATATTTCCAAATTTTACAATCGACATTTTCATATATAACATTGTTAATATTTGTATAATTCTCAAAAGTAACCAGGTAAACTACATTTGTGGCATAGCCAACAATTGTATTATTTTCGGAGACTAATATTGCTCCCTCTTTAATTACATCTATTATTTTATTTTTTTCTTCGATTTTTTTACATTTACCTTTTTTTCTGGACAAAATATTTGATAGGCAAGTATTTGTATTATTATATTATATTATACCTATTTTACAATAGGTATTTATCATTTCTTTTTAACAATTTTTTATATTAATATATTCTTTCTTGCATTTTGCAATTTCTTTGCCAATTACTAATTTACCGTCTTCTTGTGTAATTGCTCTTACTTCATAATATTTGCAATCTTTTAAAAATTTTGGATACTTAACAATTACATCTTTATTTTGTAATACCTTAACATTAGAAATGTCCATTAAATCAGTTATCGCCAATCGTCCGTGTTCATTTTGAATTATGTACTTGTATATTCTAGATTTAATACTATCTTTATGTACTATTCTATTTATTTCTGTAGTTAATTGTAACCTTATTCCCTAAATCTTCTTTAATTACTTGTTTCTTGTATCTAGGCCTTAGCTAATTTCTCTCCCCTATTATTTTCTTTTAAGTATATTACATACTCATATATTCTGCCTTTGATTCCACATCTAGCGAAAGGGTGGTTATGGTTTATTGTTATTTTCAATTATTGTCATGATTTCTGCCTTTATATCTGTTCGAAACAGTAAATTCACTTTTATTGAAGAATGTATTTGATTTATTTTATATCTTATTTTTTCCCTCAAATATTAAATTTTTTTATTTATGCCGGTATTTTCTGCGGCTGGTGCTTCAGAGAATTCTTCCTCCAAAGTAATTTTGTTTAGATAATTTTCTTTTTATTTATTTATTTATTTATTCAATTTAGATATAGTATACAAATATAATATCTAAACAAGTAAGGAAGGCCTAAGTTCGGATGTAACCGAACATTTTATACTCTCGCAAAGTCAAATGGTATACTCGTTTGAGATTTCTTTGTGGATTGACTGATATTTTCGGTAGAAGGTCAACTATAGGCACTGGGATCCACATAGTTAGTACTTAGGGGTTTGAACAGTTTTGGTTCGATTTACACAATTTTTGGCCGCAAGGTGGCATACTTTATTTGCATTATTCACGCAAAGTTTTACGCCGATATAATCATTGTTGCTTGATTTGCATAGTGGAAAGTGAAAGAATCAAGTGGTATTTAAAATGGTGTCATATGGAAAATAGGCGTGGTTGTAATCCGATTTCGCCCATTTTCGCACTATGACATAGAAACATGAAAAGAACGTTACGCACCGAATTTGGTTGAAATCGGTTAAGCAGATCTCAAGATATGGGTTTTCACCTAAAAGTGGGCTGTGCCACGCCCTATAATAACAAAATTCACTGGAAGCAAATGTTTTTAGCACTTCTATTGACGGTGTGAAAATAGTTGAAAGCGGGTGGCAACTCCGCCCACTCCCCATATAACGGTACTGTTAAAAACTACTAAAAGCGCGATAAATCAAGCACTAAACACGCCAGAGACATTAAATTTTATCTCTGAGATGGTATAAGATGACTTTATAGGAACCGCGTTCAAAATTAGACAGTGGGCGTGGCACAGCCCACTTTTAGGTGAAAACCCATATCTTGAGATCTGTTCAACCGATTTCAACCAAATTCGGTGCATAACGTTCTTTTCATGTTTCTATGTCATAGTGCGAAAATGGGCGAAATCGGACTACAACCACGCTTACTTCCCATGTAACACCATTTCAATTCCATCTGATTCTTTCACATTCCACTATGCAAATCAGGTAAAAATGATTATATCGGAGTAAAGCTTTGCGTGAATAATGCAATTAAAGTATGCCACCTTGCGGCCAAAAATTGTCTAAATCGAACCAAAACTGTTCAAACCCCTAAGTACTAAATATGTGGACCCCAGTGCCTATAGTTGACCTTCTACCGAAAATATCAGTCAATCCACAAAGAAATCTCAAACGAGTATACCATTTGACCTTGCGAGAGTATAAAATGTTCGGTTACATCCGAACTTAGCCCTTCCTTACTTGTTTATAATTGCGTTTATGGGTAAAGGCGTTAATAAATTCCGTATTTAAGATTTTATTTTGTGAGTTAACCAGCTTTGGGATGAGCTTATAGGAGGCATCACGCAGTCTGTCTTTTATGGATGGTAGTCCGGCCTCCGCTAGGACGCATTTTACAGGAGATGTTGGAAAAGCGTTGATACTACGGCGCACTGCCTGGTGGTATGGGGCGTTTATTTCGTTTAGGTTGGTGTTTGCGCACCATCCGTAAATTGGGAGTCCATAATCGATTTTTGATAGTATTAGTGCTCTAGTGACGTTTATTAGTGTATGAATATTTATAAAAGATTTATTTGATGTAAGATATTTGATGATGTTTAATCTGGCAGCCAGGTTTTTTCTTATGCTAATACATTGTTTTCTAAATGTAAATCTTTTATCGAAAATAATTCCTAATATTTTGAGATCATTTACAATTTCGATAGGTTTGTTTTTGAACATAAGATTAGTAGGGTGACAATTGGTTTTTTTGCAGATGTGTAATATTTTACATTTTTCTATAGAGAGGGACGCGCCAGAGTGCAGTCCCCACATTTCTAGTTTTGTTAATATGTTTAACAATATGTTATTTACAATTTTTATATCTTTGATTTTAGTGAAAATTATAGCATCGTCTGCATAGAGCGAAAGGCTTATATTTTTATGTTTTAGTATTATATTTGATACTTGTTCAAATGATATGATAAATAGTACTACTGAAAGTGGTGATCCTTGTGGAATACCATTATATAGGTTGAAATGGTTTGACAAGGTATTATTTATCCTTACCCGAAAAGTGCGATTTGTCATGAAGGCCTTTATAATGTTAAAGGTTTTCTGACCAACGCCCCACTTTTCAAGCTGTGACAATATCGTATGAATTCCTACCCGATCAAACGCCTTTTCGAAGGCTGTCGATAATACAGTGACATGATTTTTTGTCGAAAGAGCGTTTGACGCGTAATGTTGGATGTGAAGCAGAGATTCTATCGTGCTTTGCTTGCTTTTGAATGCCACCTGATTATGACTTATTAATTTGTTATTGGTTAAAAACCACATTAGTCTTTGAGCCAAGATTTTTTCGAAAATTTTACTCATGCATGGCAACAGAGAAATTGGGCGGTATCCGCAAATTTCATTTGTAGGTTTATTGGGTTTGGGTATAGGTAAAACAATTGCAGAGCGCCACGTGTGAGGGTAGCGGCCAGAATCGAATATATTGTTAAAGGTGTGTAGGAGTTGTATTTTTGCGTCGGTGGGAAGATGTTTGAGCATGGGGTAGGATATTCTGTCATATCCTGGGGTATTCCCCTTTGAATGCTGTAAAGCTAGTTCCAATTCTATGAAAGTGATTCCATATTATATTTTTTGCAATTGAACTTTTTATTTTTGTTGTATTCATTGTGCTGGTATAAATCTTCAGCTGGCGCTTTAGGCGTTTCTGCTCTCAAAGTAATTATATTTCCTTTAATGTTTTTATCTTCTAAATTTCCTTTACTCTCATGTTGCTCAGATTCGTCTCCTAAGCTAAATATGTTTTCTTCCTTTTCATTACTTATTATCAACTTTTTTGCTTTCAAGTTGGTCACTGCATTAATTTCTTTCAGAAATTTGTATCCAATTAAAAAATCTGCTTTTAAATTTTCGATTACGTAAAAAATTTGTCTTTTACCAAATATAGTAATAAAATTATAATAACGTATTATCGAAAATCCATTAATATAGCAACTTGTTGCTCCCGTATCTACTAGTGTTTCAAAGTTTTGGCCATTAACCCTGTCATGTAAGAAAATATATGGCAGAGTTAGTTTTGATCTAAAAAATTATCCTCTTTAATATTATTTACCCTTTGTGTTTTATTTGGTGGTTGATTACTTAGTTGTGCGCTGGCATATGGTCGTTTATATGTAGTATTTATTCTTGTATTATGTACATTATTATTTACGTCATTATGTGGTCGGTTTTGGATTCGAGTACTTGGATCGACATCGATTGGGATAGGTCTTGCCTGAATGTTTTGTTGTAAGGGCATTTGATTGTAGCTTCTTTGAAATCGGGTTTGTGAAAGCCGTAAATTATTATTGAAATTTCCGTTATTGATATTAGTACGTTGTCTGTAATAATTCGGATCTTTCCCGAATTGTGGTGCGAAAATTGCTCGCATATTATTTGATTCTAATTCTTGTGCTTTTGCATTTGGCAAATCACTTGGTGATAGTGAAAATAATATATTGGCTAAATTTCCATTTAGACTTGTTATAAATATACGCAACGCATCTGCCAATTTTTTGCGTTTAATTCTTTAGTTACGGCACTATCCGATTCGTAGGTTAGGTTAGGTTAGGTTAGAGGGTCGATCCTAAGAAGGATCACACTTGGACAGCTTAAACGCCGGTCCGTTGTGGTACCCAAAACTCCTATGAGCCGGATCAATAGACCCTTACATGTCGACAAAGCGCTTTGTACCTATGACAAACTTGTTGAGACGGCCAATATCTGTTTCGGCCAGATCTTCTGGTCCGCCAAAAGTATGATTGCCGAGATGTTTCAATCTCAGCCTAGCAAAAGCCGGACAATGGAGGAGAAAGTGCCGGGATGTTTCTACTTCACCCTCCTCCATACAGCTTTGACAACTGCCATCGGGTAGTATTCTAAGCCGCACCGCATGAGTTCCCATTGGACAGTGCCCAGTGAGAACTCCTACCAAGGCGGCAAGGTGAACTTTGTTCAAGGCGAGAAGATCCCCCGACCTCCTGCGATCCACTCTCGGCCAGAAGGATCGCGCAGTCGCGCAGGAGCGGGTCGTCGACCAGCGTCTGCTGAGCGCATGCGAGGTCCCTTGGTGCAGAGCCAGGATGCAAGACGTTAGTGGAGAACCAACTCGATCCCATTCCAATGTGAGCGGGGCAAGGGTACCCCCCCTGGCCAGCTCATCGGCCTTGCAATTCCCAGCGATTCCGCTGTGACCAAGCACCCAAACGAGCCTGATATTGAAGTAGCCTGATGCTAATTCTAGCGAGGACAGACACTCCTTGACTAGCTTTGAATGCACGGTTCGCGCACTCAGGGCTTGTATTGCCGCTCTGCTGTCGGAGTGAATGCTCACCTCTCTAAACGCAGCTACACTACGTAACAGTACTTCTACCGCCAACTTGATCGCGGCCACTTCCGCCTGAAAAACGCTTCAATGGTCCGGTAGCCTGAAGCAAAGATTGACGGAGAGCTCTTTACAGAAAACCCCCCCTCCAACTTTCCCTCCTAGCTTCGACCCATCCGTGAAAAAGCTCACCGCGCCTCTTCTCCAGCGGCTTCTTCCCCTCCACATCTCCCTCGTCGGGATATGAGCAGAGAAAGAGCCGCCTCGAGAGGCCGCTGAGACGCAGTGATCCAAATTTTCAGGAATGCAGTTGAAGGAGGAGAGAATTGCGGCGTGTCCTTGTTCGGACCTCTTCACAAGCCCAGCTTCTCTGAGCCTAATAGCACACCTCGCAGCAATGCACCTACCGGCAATGTCCACGGGTGCTATATTTAATATAGCGTTGAGAGCTATCGTTGGTGTGGTTCGCAGTGCACCGGAGATTCAGATGAGCGCCGCTCTTTGGACTCGCTCAAGCTTTTTAGCCAGAGTAGTCTTTTCGAGCGCCTTCCACCAGACGAACACACCATAGAACAGTATTGGCTTAACTACGGTTTCGTAGAGCCAGAACACCACCTTTGGTGAGAGTCCCCACCTTTTCCCTATAGCTCCCTTGCAGCAATATAAGGCGACCGATGCCTTCTTGACTCTCTCCTCGATGTTCGGCCTCCAAGAAAGCTTCCTATCAAGGATGAGCCCTAGGTATTTCACCTTATCAACTGGTTGAAGACGTGAACCCCCGAAGGAGGGGAGAGACACATTTGGGATCTTATACCTCCTAGTGAATGAACCCAATATATTTATGATCAGAAAAGGAGTGGTCGTCTAGAACTCTCCATTTCGAGATCAAGGGAGCAATTTCCCTAGAAGCTAGCGTGACATCGAGGACTTCCGCCCTGCTAGCTGTCACAAAAGTAGGGCAGTTTCCCCTATTACAGATAAAAAGGTCTACATCACAAATAAAATCAAAAAGTGACTCACCTCTTGCGTTTGTGTCCGAGCTCCCCCAGACGGTGTGCCTTGAGTTGGCATCCGAGCCTATAATGACCGCGGCTCCTTTACGTCTGGCCTCTGCCAGAGCCATCCTCAGCAAGTTCGGAGGTGGTTCCACCTCGTCGTCGTGCGGCATGTAGGCTGAGACAAGCCAGATTTCCCTAGCACTGTCCTCCAGCCTAGCGGTAACGACGTCCTCGTTGCTGAAATTAGGTAAAAGAAAAACGTTAAGTTCATTTCGGACCAACAGGCAGGCTCTGGTCCTACCTGTGCTGCTTGCCGCCAGGAGCTTATGGCTTTTAGTCCTTCGTCCAGATATCCCATAGCTACTCAGCCACGGTTCCTGGATAAGGACAACGTCGGCTTCGTCCCTTCCTAGACGAAGCACTAGATCGGCGGAGGCCGCCTTTGAGTGCTGGAGGTTAATTTGGAGGATCTTCATCCTCCAAACTCCTCTCCAGCAGTGCGAGTTCCGCACCATCGTCCATATCATCGACGCCAGCCTCCTCGAACAGATGCTCGAGACTGAAGACGGATCCGCCATCACTTGACGATCCGCCCCCCGTACTCACCGTGTCCGAGAGGACAGGGTCGACGTCCATTTTTGAGAGGGGAACTTTCCCACTCTCTTCCGCCCCCGCAGGAGGCAGCGGGCCATCCACCCTGGCTTCTGTTGGGAGCGTCTTGAGAACGACCCTCTCGAAGCCATAGCTTATGGCCCCCTTTGTGACACTGAGAGGAGCGAGGGGTTCCTTGTTCAGGAGTATCAGCGCTTGCCGATATGGTGCCTCGGTTTCTCTCCAGCCTGATCACCCTCCAGTCTTGGGTGGGGAGAGATGGGTTTGCAGTACCGCAACATCTCTTCAATTTCGGCCGGGGTGGAAGGTTCGGCCGGAAGCCAGACCCGAGCCCGAGGTCGCATCGGGAGATCCGATTTGGCCACCGCCTCGAGCCTTGCTCCTTTCCAAACCTCCCCTACCCTGGCTACCGCCACCTTGTAAAGGAGAGCCGACTGTTCGTCGGCACACCTAATCAACTTGTGAATGCCGAGGTTCCACCCATCACTTTCACATCTAGGGGGTGATCCAGGGCTTCCCCTGACCACCTTCATAAATACAGCGGAGATAGCAGCCGCTACCCGCTTCCACTCATCATGGGAGATGGCTCCATCTCCTCTGCTTCAGTCGTACACCCCAAGCTCCACTGAGCTTGCGAGTTTATCGATTTCGCTAAACATGGGTGCGGGTCCGACCCGAGGCCGAGGGATGATTCCCCCTCCTGCGATCTCTGCCGCTTTATTGAGGTTTGGGGCTCGCTCGGCCCCACTTTACCGTCGCCCACGTCGCTCAGCACCTTTTTGGCCCACTCCAGTGTGCTAGCATGCTGGTCAGATTTCTGATCAGCTTGCTCGCCACCGTAGCGCTCCAAAATTTTGGCAGCCAGTCGACGATCAGACTTCAGCTTTTTAGCTGCAGTCCCTCGCTTCCCCACCGGGCCCTTAGCGCTCGCCGAGGACCCCGTGACCCCCATGAACTTGGCAGAGGTTCCTCTGCTAGTGCTGGCGATTCCGCCTCGCACTACCGCCCTATCCGATTCGTAAGTCACTATCGTTTTATTAATAAGTAAAGTTTTTCATTAACCTTATTATAGTCTTCTATAATTGAATAAGTGGCGTGTCGCGAAATACTCATATCCTGTTTGATAATATGAGCTGGTCGCTTGTCCGCGTAAGCAAAATCGAGTCGTGCCAAAATGGCATCGAAATTAAGAACCGTTCCGTGTTTGGATAAAATGTCGTTAGCATCGTTTGTAATTTTATTTCTTAGTATCGTTACATTGCGGTAAAATCCGGTAGTGTCTATATACCATACTACATAGGGATACTATTGTATCCCTATTGTAATAGTCCTCAACTGCTGCTACTTTGTTTTTTCCTATGAATTTAAAAACTGCCCTCATACATTTTACTTTATATTTTTAAGGTGGGTCATCCTTTAGTAAATAATTTGTGGAAGGATTTTCGGTTTTCCCTAAGTTTCGAACTATTTTCTCTAATTTATCAACATCCAAACCTACTGGTAATGTCCCTGACATATTTCTAATATATGTACATACAAGTATATAATAAATAACGTGCTTTTACTTTTTTTATCTTGTTTGTTTCGACCTTAACCTTTTAAGATTTTTAATAAGATTTATCTGACCTACATTTGTCTGTGTCAGTTGGTAAGGCGTCTGTCATTTTTGTCAAAGTTTTGGAAATATATTTTTTTGTTTTATTTTCTTATATATATGTATATACATATTTTATTTTTTACGGTTATCACCTTCGGCTCGATTTGTGGAAACTTCCTGTTCCTTTTTATAATCTCGCAACCTGTTGCTACAGAGTATAATAGTTTTGTTCACCTAACGGTTGTTTGTATCACCTAAAACTAATCGAGTTAGATATAGGGTTATATATATATAAATGATCAGGATGAAGAGACGAGTTGAAATCCGGGTGACTGTATGTCCGTCTGTCCGTCTGTGCAAGCTGTAACTTGAGTAAAAATTGAGATATATTTATGAAACTTGGTAGACATATTTCTTGGTACCGTGAGACAGTTGGTATTGCAGATGGGCGTAATCGGACCACTGCCACGCCCACAAAACGCCATTAATCAAAAACAAATAAATTGTCATAACTAAGCTCCGCAATAAGATACAAGACTGTTATTTGCGTGCAATCGCTCTACCCCTAAACCAATACTACAAGTATATTAGTAAAAATAAATTGATTTCTTACTTCACGCGAAATTATTTTCCACAATTCTTATTCTTCAAACTTTAAAAATCTTTAGTATTAGAACTTTTGTGTTTTGGTATTTGAATCGGTTTACGTTTTGTTATTTGAACCGATTTTTTTTAGCCGTACCTTTGATTTCGGGCCTTTTATTCGCGTCGTGCCTCACATTGGGCGCCAATTAACTTCCTTCGTTTAGGAAGTGAAAAATATAGTTTTCCGCAAACGCGCGGGAGAAATCAAATATGATGGTTTGAGTGATCTTGATGGATAACTGATCTCTTTATTTCAATTTACTCTTATTTATACAATTTGCTTATTTGCTTAATTCTAACAATAAGTATCAGTTACAATATTCGCTTATTCAATAATTCTTTTTATTGTTTACATTTTATGGGTGCTCTTAGCTTAATGAAAAATACTATTAATTACTTAAATAAGCAAATATGCTTATTAAGAAGCTGTATTATTGCTTAGTGCAAAGATACAGTTTTGTTTATAATTAGCGTAAAGCTACTGTGTGGAGGCTGCCGTTAACTTGCATACATATGAACGTCGGTATATGAATATCCATAAATATAAACAAGTAAGGAAGGGCCAAGTTCGGGTGTAACCGAACATTTCATATTCATGCAACTTGCAAGAATCAAAGCCGGGCAAAATACCTTCAGATGTTGGCAAAACTCTATATTAAACAAGAAAGGAAGGGCTAAGCTCGGGTGAAACAGAACATTTCATACTCTTGCAACTTGCAAGGATCAAAGCCAAGGAAATACATTCAGAGGCACTATTCGTGCATTTTTATACTGATATATTAATTAGTGCTCGATTTGTGTAGGGCTACAAAGCTTTTTTTGTAACCGCGCAAATATCGAAAAAGCGAAAAGTTTAAGCGAAGTTGTAACAGCGATAAAATACAGAGGGCCGAGTAATGATGCTATGTATGGTCAACTATTAGACTAACTTTATTTGCAAAACTCATCTCCTTAAATAATATTCTAATCAATATTTCAATACCGTTAAATACATAGTTTCGTTTTGTACTAGTGCATATATACATAAGTATGTAAGTTATATTAACAGTTCATAAAAGGAGAATAACCCAAGTACATATTTAACGCTATTGCTCCTTCGTAATATTGTAATATATTATTGTTATTGTCGGGGTACTCGACGTTGAGTTTGCCGGTGTGCCAAATAAAATAAAATATTAATTAAAATTCAATAAAATGTAACTTTAATTGCTTTGAGTATATAGGGTAGACAATTTATGTGGGTTAATTGTACAATATTTATGTGTGTGTTTGTTAAGTGTTATATGTATAAATCAATTTAAGTTTTAGTTATAAGTTAGACTTAAATAAGATAAATTAACTATAAATTCAATTATAACCTGATGTGGGTTGATAATCCCGCATAGATTTTGGTGGTGTTGCTGTTGTTGTTGTTGTCCTCCTGGGGCGATCTGATGTTCGCGCCTTTTTTTTTGTCCGTCCGCGTTGTGGTTTTGTCCTGTCTGCTGATTTGTTCTAATTGGAATTATTAGCTATGTTGGTGCTGTTGAGCCTTTTGCATTGTCCTCTAATTCGTATTTATACGAACGAAATGGAGAACAAAACAGGGATGTGTTCATTTGGTATGAACATCCCGGCCGCCTTGCAGGGTCTGCGAATAAAAAAGTTATTAGATCTATTTCGCTTTGGATTAATGAATATTGTTTTAAAATGGGTTGAGTGGTGACTTAGGGTTTAAATCGCACAAGCACCGGCTAGCGTCCAACCGAGTGCAGTGTTTTGTACGATCACGGTGCTGTGGTCTGGATTAAATAATCCGGGTTTCATTATCCTTGGGTAGATGTCTGCTCCAGTTCCATCATGATTTTATCATCCTTGTGGAACATAGGGTCGACTAAGACTAAGTGGTCGAATCTCTTAAAGATTTCGCCACCTATATCACGATTGTAGGGTCGGGTCGGTAATTCCTGCGTCATAAGGCAGTTGACTTCGATAAGTCGGGAGCAGTTAGTTACCCTATGACGATTTTACATATGCGGTGACAGTCAAGGTACGTTTTCGATAACCTCAATCTCTGAACTAGCTCCGAGGCAATAATTGTCACCTTTCGGGTCGGGTTAATTATGGCACGTACTTTATTCCATTTGCCATCGTGTTTTTTTTTTATCATGGCAGTGGGTATAAGGGTCGGCTTGGCCAGTAGTGTTGGAATCTCTTCATCTTTGTGCAGTCGTTCGTCGCTCTTTGTTTAAGAGCTTAGACGCTCCCACGAAATTAGTACCATTGTCAGAATAGAGATCGGCGGAACATCCGCGCCTAGAAAAGAATCGTGCGAATGCGGCCATGAACGCTTGGGTGGTGAGATCGCTTGCTGCCTCCAGGTGTATTGCTTTGGTTGCAAAACAAACAAATACGCATACATAACCTTTTGTGATCAAGAACGCTCTGTGTAATTTTTTATGTCATAGGGACCGGCGAAGTCGATTCCTGTTGCTGCGAATGGGCGGGTTAGGGTGGTACGTTCCGCTGGAAGAGCTGCCATTATTTGATTAGTTTCTCTCTTCTTGTGTATGACGAAAGTTTTGCACTGATGGATAATGGACTTGATGAGCGTTTTAAGCTTCGGTATCCAAAATTCCGTACGCATGAGTCGTAAAACTAGTTGGTTGCCACCATGTAGGGTAATTTAGTGAGTAAATTGGGTGAGTACTTTTGTTAATCGACTGCTACAGGGTAGTATAATAGGATGACGCTCGTTATATGATAATGGGGCTGAATTGGCCATTAACTCGCATTATTCCTATGGGATCGATTAAAGGGTTTAGGGTCAAAATGTAACTTTTTCTGTGTATGCTGGTTTTTTGAGTCATACTCCTCCTGGAAGTGCTTTCTTTGGGCTAAAATAGTTAACTTCGTGCGAGTAGTTTTAAACTCATCTGGAGTTATTTCCAACGTTGTGTGTGGCTGTTGTGATCTGTTGGGTGACGCATTCGAGCAGAATCTGAAGAAATATGCTATGACTCGAATGGTTTTGGGTAGTGATGAAAATCTATCCAGTATATCCTCTTGTGTTGTGTTGACGAAAGTCTTGATTGGCCGCAGTTCCAGTGTTGTATCGATTGCTTTTCGGGTAATTAGCCAATGTTGCGGGTCGAGTTTTAGCCATTGGGGTCCGTGAAACCAGAGGTCATTGTTAACCATTTCCAGAGGTCTTCATCCGCGACTGCCCAGATCTGCCGGATTGTCCTGGCTTTCGATGTGACTCCAATTTTCGGTTCCAACTTTTTCTGCAATTGTGGCAACTCGGTGGGATACAAAGGTTGTCCATGAGCATGGGGGTTTGCTTAGCCAAGAAAGGACAATTGTAGAATCCGTCCAAAGGTGAGTGCGGTACTGAGTAATGTTTAATTGGGGTAGGGTCGCATCCACTAGATTCGCCAGAAGAACCGCTCCGCAAAGTTCTAACCTTGCTAAAGATATAATTTTTATTGGGGACACACGAGTCTTGGATATCAAAAGAGTTGTCCAGGTGTTTGTGTTTGTAGAAACACTGATGTATAGGTTTGCTGCGTAAGCTTTTTCTGATGCGTGAGATAATCCGTTGAAATTGATGATCGCGAATGTCGAAAAGTGGGTCCACCGAGGAATTTCAATCAGATTTATTGTTTCGTAATCCTTTATGAAGGTTTTCCAGCGATGGAGAGTTAAGGGTTTTAAACTTTCATACAACGGGACTGAGCCAACCAGCTGGGTCGAACAATTTTGCTATCATCGATAATACTTCTCTTTTAGTAAACGATGTCTGATCGTGAATAGGGTTGATGAGAAAAAAGAATGCATCTTTTTTTGCATTCCATCTGATCCCCAGTGTTTTTGTGCTATTGGATTCCGGTAAACTGAGTAAGTTCGTATCCAATAGGTGTTTTTGTGAGATTCCAGATAAGACTTTTGGGTCATTTGTGGTCCATTTGCGTAGAGCAAATCCTGCGGACTCCAAAGATGAAGTAAGTTCGTCTCGTGCCATCTTCGCAGTTGCTACGTCATGTGCTCCTGCAAGTCATGTGCTCCTGCATGACTGCGTGATGTGGTAGATAGTATATTTTCGTATTCTCTGCGGGGTCATATTCTATTTTGGTCATATGACCGAGTTCCAGGTACTCGTTGATGGCCTTGTCGTATTCTGTTTTTATTTCAGGTTTTCTAGATAGGGATTTTTCATTTCTTAGAAACTGAGCTAAAGCTATATTTCTTGAGTTGCCCAAGTCTATTTTTATGTTATGGGTAATGTTACCACGTAGCGCCCAGTTGAGTGTCTTCGGGTTGTTTTTTGATAATGTTGCTCACACAGTGTATCCGAAGTTGAGGGTAGAGGCTTTTTCGGAACTTCTTCGACTTCCCAAAATTGTGTGAGCAACTTGTCTGGGGTCGTCTTATTGAAAAATGACAATATTGAGGGTGAGAGGGGTTTTTCAGGTGTGGGTCCGGAAAGAATCCAACCGAATTCTGTTTCTTGGACTAATAATGACCCGAGTACATTTCTCTGTACGCCACTGAGAATTATTGTGGGTACAGATCTCTTCCGAGAAGGATGTCGACAGGTCTGGGTTTATAGAAGTGAGGGTCAGCTAAGCTAAAACCGAATTCTTTATTAGAAATTATTCTATCAAGTAAGTGAGTGGGTAAGTTATCGGTTAAAGTTTTTAAGATAAACGCGTGGGTTGTTGTAGGCTTGCGGATTTGTATTGAAGTTAAGGGTTTGGAAGGTACTTGGTAGAGTCAAGAGGCGGGTTCGAGGCTCTTGATCCTTGCGGGAGGGATTGAGAGCGGAATGGGGCATCCCTATGCAGAATAGTGTTATGTTTCTTTCTACATATTCTGCATGAGTATTTGCTCTTGCAATCCTTGAAGCTATGCGATAATGCAAGGCAATTAAAAAAGTAACCATTATTTTTTATTACGGTTATTCGGGTCTCGTCATTCATTTGTAAAACTTTGGACATTCTCGAATGGAATGTTGAGTTCTACATAATTCACAACTCTCAATGCCCTGGGGTTTTTTTTTTTGAGATGATACTGCCACTTACAGGGTTTTCACTAGCGTGTAAAAAGCTCAATTTCGAAGTTCTAGAGACGTTCGCGTTAAAGGTATTAAATTTGGTTGGGTTGGGTAACTGGAACGAGGTCAGTTAGATTTCCTACTGCTTCCAAAGATTTGTATCTATGGGTGAGAAACACGTCTAAAGTTTTCCATGATGGTATTTCGGAGTTGTCTTCTAGGGTATCCTCAAATTGGTGAAGTAAAGTTTTAGGTAGTTTCAATCCACATAAGACGATTAAGATTCTGTCCCAACTAGTCATGTCTATGTATACATTATGAAGATTTGTAAGACAATTGTTGACGGTCCTCTGAAGGTATTTAATAGCGCTTCCACTTTCCTGGTTTGCTTGGGGTAAATTGAACAAAATTTTTAATTGCGCGTTGACTTGAACTCGTTTGTTTTCGTATTGCGATACCAGGTCCCTCCACGCCATCAAGAAACCATCCTTTGTTTATGGTGCGTTTTTAACTATTGCTCTTACTTCTCCTCGGATTTTTTGAATTAGGTGAAACAGTCTCTCCACGTTACTAATTTTGTGATTGTTTACATATATGGCCGTAAACATGTCTCTGAATGAGGGCCAGGTTACGAAGTCGCCATAAAATATGTCCGTGTCACAAGGGGGTAGATGAATTGAAGATCCTATGTCCCGCGATGTGTTTTCATCTGAAGCTATGGCTTGGTCAATGGATCCCAAACATTTCAAATATAATTGGTGACCTGTTTTTAATTTTTCTTTAACTTTTGAGAAGTCAATAGTCTCACCAGGTTTTTGTGGAGTTCTACGAAAGGCATCGTACGACTTGTTTGCCTTATCGTAAATAGCGTTGAGTTCAACTCTTTTTATTTCCAGAGTATAAACGGATTCATCTTCGGGGTGGGTTTCGTAATGTTCTTCGATATATTCGAATAAATCCGAAATATAGAACTTAAATTATTCCATATTCGATAAAAAATTTATTTATTTCTTTATTATATAGATATGTATGTATATATCGCAACAATTTATAAAATTTAAATGAAACAAATAATAAATTTCAAGTAATTTTTCTTTATTTAAATTTTAACAAGTAAATTCCCGAACGCTGGCGAATTTCCAAAAAAAAATTTTTTTTTTGTGTGTTTATCTTATATATGCACAATATTTAAAATTCCGATGAACAGAAAATTTCATACTGAGTCTTTTGAATCTTTTCCTACAGGGTTTTTTGCTTGCTCGCAATGCACTAGCAATGAATATTTAACAGAGCGGGTAATGAAATTTGAATATCTATACTATATTATAAAGAGAAAAGGTTTGATTTTCTGTTTGTTTGTTTGTCTCGAATAGGCTCTGAAACTACTGCACCGAATTAAAAAATTCTTTCACCATTCGAAAGCTACACTTATCCCTGAGTGACATAGGCTATATTTAATTTTCAAAAAAAAAAAATGATTCGTTACCAAAACTCCGATATTGTAACCCAAGATGAAAAAAAAACCTAAAAACTTTCTTTAATCGCGAAGGCTGTTAAAACTACTGAATATATAACAAAGTGATGTATTACAATTTTGTAGAACTTATCATTATTTACAAAAAACGTAACATCATATCTCTAACTATTATAGTTTTATGACAATAAGCGATTTTTTATATTAAAAACAATAACTAAAATACCACTGCTTGAAAAGGCTCTTTATTTGTACCGTGGTATTATTCCTTAACAAAATAAATTATTTATTATTTAAGATTGCTTTTAAACCTTTATATCGCTTTTTGAATTATTAGATTCTGACGTTCCATTCAAAAGTTATCACGAGTAAATTTTTTTTTAAATAAGCGCTCGGCGGTTAACTATGCGCTGTGGAGTGGCAGGTGTCACTCGGGCACGGAGGTACGGGAGGGGGGTTAAGATCACGAAATAATCTGCCGCGCGGCTCACTCGCGCGGTCGGCTCCCTACTGAATGGTCGTGTGCGGAAATAAAAAAATTGTCGCTTGATAATATTTTGACACTTAGTTACTAGTTAATAATTCATTAACAGGTAACTAATCCCATTCAAAAAGTTCTTTTCAGAGCTAAATTCTAGCATATAGCATAGATATTGTATTTATTATATTTATCCTAAGAAATTATTACTTGAATAATTTGTATGATTTAATAAATAGTTAGTAGTTGTGTACGTTGTAGTAGTAAGTAGCTCAAAGATAGCATTGCTATATAGGTAATTATTTAGTTCGAAGACGTTTTCTTCTTTTATCATTTTAAAATGCCCAAAAGATCAAGATCTCAACTTTCTAGAAATAATTCTCAGGCCAGGGCCAAAAAAACATGTCGAAATAAAGAATTTTCATCTGAAACTGAAAATCGTCTTTTAAGTCAGAGAGAATATGTGGCACAATCGCGTGCCAGAGAGTCGAGTAATGAGCGTTCGCAACGGCTCGCTGAACAGAATATTAGAACCTCTCAAAGACGTGCGCAAGAGTCCAGTATTCAGCAGTCACAACGGCTCGCTGAACAAAATGTGAGAACTTCTCGAGTTCGCGCGCGAGAGTCCAGTCTTGAGCGTTCGCAGCGCCTATCTGAACAAAATTTAAGAACCTCTCATGTGCACGCGCGAGAGTCAAGTACTGAGCGTTCGCAGCGGCTTGAAGAGCAAAATTCCAGAAATATACAATCCCGCACTAGGGAATCAAGCTCAGGGCGTTCCCAACGCCTTCAAGACCAGAGAGAACGACAACAGACTACAAGAGCTAGAGTTCGCAATCGAGTTGTAGCTCACAGTAACAGATCGGCTTTTAGATACGAACCACAGATTGATTATGCTCAACAGTCTTCTGTCCAAATCGGCGACATGAATAAGATTTTCCCTAATTTGCTTTTGCCAAAAAATGGGTCGATGAAACTAATGGCATGTGCTGTGCTTCTGGAAAAGTTAGTGTCCCCAATATTCAAGAACCACCACAGCCAATAAAAAATCTTTTGACAAATAATCATTCGCTATCTAGACATTTCCTAACCAACATCAGTAAGTACAATAGTCTTTTTCAAATGACTTCGTTTGGCGCGAAAGAAATAAGAGAAGGTAATTTTATGCCAACTTTTAAAATTGAGGGCCAGGTATATCGTTAAGGGCAAACATAGCTCCAACGCTTAACATAGACTTAATTAACGAACTACAGACCGCACTGAAAAGCCACAAACGCAACTATTCGGATAATTTAAAGCTAATTATTCATTCCGACCGCCAACCGCAGACTGCTCACCCGGGTAGATACAATTCTCCCGCTGTAAACGAGGTAGCTGTTCTCTTGGTTGACGAAGAAAAAGGCCCTAGAGATATAGTGCTACACGGAAGAGACGGCCAACTTAAAAGGGTTTCCGAGTTACACCGATCGTATGATCCTCTACAGTATCGCTTAATGTTAGTTAAAGGAGAAGACGGTTATTATTTAACCATTCCACAGGAAGGTACAGCGCGTAACAAAACTGTGACATGCATGCAATTTTATGCATTCAGGTTGATGGTTAGAGCTAACAGTTTTAATCCTTTACATTATTACAGGGACTTATTTAGTCAATATATTGTCGATATGATGGCAAAAATGATATCGGAACGATTGAATTACATATGTCGTAACCAACAGAGACTAAGGTCTGAAGAATACATTCATCTCAGAGATGCTTTAAATCAAGACGGAAATGTTGACCCATCAAATATCGGTCAGCGCATAATCTTACCGTCTTCATTTACAGGTTCTCCGCGTTACCTGCATGAAAAAACCCAAGACGCGATGACGTATGTCCGAAACTACGTGAGACCAGATTTATTTGTCACGTTTACGTGCAATCCTGAATGGCCTGAAATTAAAGCGGAACTACTATCTGGTCAGCGATCTTTCGATCGTCACGACATCATTTCAAGGGTGTTTCACTTAAAAATGAAGAAATTCATAAAATTATTCAATAAACATGAAATATTCCGCAAAGTGAAATGTTACATGGCGAGTGTTGAGTGGCAGAAGCTAGGTTTACCACACTGTCATATGCTTTTTTGGCTAGAGACAAAAATCCAACCAGACGAAATTGATAGGGTCATAGTTGCAGAACTTCCCAACCAACAAAACGATCCAATATTGTACGATATCGTAACTAAAAATATGGTGCACGGACCATGCGGAGAACATAACTTAACAGCACCATGTATGAAAAATGGCATTTGCACAAAAAAATACCCGCGACGTTTGGTCAACGAAACTCAAACCGGAGATGACGGATATCCAGTATATCGTCGTCGTGATGCTGCAAGTGGAGGACAAAGTGCATCGCTCAATATCAGAGGCAGTAGTTTCACAATAGATAATAGCTGGATTGTCCCTTATTCTCCACTTTTGTGCAGGACGTTCAATGCTCACATAAATGTAGAGTACTGTCACTCAGTTCAAGCTATCAAATACATTTGTAAATATATAAATAAAGGATCGGATCAAGCTACATTTGGCGTCAGAAAACCAAATGATGAAGTGGATAACTACGTGAATGGCCGGTACATAAGTTCTTCCGAAGCTGTCTGGCGAATATTGGCATTTCCAATCCACGAGCGCCATCCTACAGTCTTCCAGTTAGCTGTCCACTTAGAAAATGGCCAAAGGGTGTATTTTACCGCCGAAACGGCTGAACAAGTGGCTCAAAATCCGCGTAAAACAACTTTGCTGGCTTTTTTTGAGCTATGTAATGTAGATGAACTCGCAAAAACACTTCTATACCACGAAGTCCCGCAGTACTATACATTGGCCAATAATAAGTTCACAAGAAGGAAGCGTGGTGAGGATGTAGTTGCACATCCAGGCATAAAAAAAGATGCAGCTTTAGGTAGAGTCTACGGTGTCCATCCTTCTCAATCCGAGTGTTTCTATCTTAGGATGTTGCTACATCACGTACGGGGCCCAACCTCATTCCAGTACTTAAAAACCTTTGACGGAGTTCTCAAAGAAACATATCAAGCTACTTGCCGTGCTAGAGGTTTGCTAGAAAACGATGACCATTGGGAAAATACTCTCAGAGAAGCTTTGCTTTCTCAATGTTCACAACAACTGAGAGAATTGTTTGTAGTCATACTTTTATTTTGTCAGCCATCGGAACCATTAAAATTATGGGACATTTTTAAAGACGATTTATGTGAAGATATTAGACAATATTAGACACAGAATCAGACAGCAAAATCTTAACTTCACGTTACCATACAATGCGGAAATTTACAACCAAGGTTTAATACAAATAGAAAATAAACTGATGCAATTAAATGACAAAAGCCTAAGTGACTATGGATTACCATGTCCAGTTCGTACAGAAAATAATGGTGCAGAGACTAATCACTTTGATACAAATAATTTGACCGCTTTTGTAAATGAAAACCTGCCAAAATTAGTCCCTGATCAAAAATATGCTTTTCAAACTATCATTGATAGCGTCATTAATGACAAAAGAAAAGTTTTCTTTTTGGATGCACCCGGTGGAACAGGAAAGACGTTTCTTGCTAATTTGATACTTGCTAAGATAAGAGAATCGGGAAAGATAGCAATAGCAGTTGCCTCCTCAGGAATTGCTGCAACTCTCTTGACAGATGGAAAAACAGCCCATTCTACTTTTAAACTTCCGCTATCCGTAAATCTAGAGCAACAATCTACATGTTCTATCCGCAAAAATGGGCCTCTTGGTAAATTACTACAAGACGCCTCATTGATTATGTGGGACGAATGCACGATGAGCCATAGAGCACATATAGAGGCCGTGAACAGAACCTTACAGGATCTAAAGAACTCCTCTGCAGTCATGGGCGGGATTACTTTTGTTTTTGCGGGAGATTTCCGACAAACTCTCCCCGTTATTAACAGAGGTACGCGAGCAGATATCATCAAGGCATGCTTGAAATCGTCACCATTATGGGCTTCAATTGAAACATTAAAATTACGAACGAATATGAGAGCTCAAGTTCATAGAATCACTGATAGCGATTTCCCACAACAACTAATAAAACTTGGAGAAGGAATCTTTCCCACTCCAAATTTTAGCGGTGATTGTGACATTCTTCTGGATGAGTCTCTTGGTCAAATACTCCATAATTTAGAAAACTTAATAGATGCTATTTACCCTGATATCGACAATTTACATGAGAAAGATTTTCATTGGCTATGTTCTAGGGCTATAGTGTCACCTAAGAATGATACTGCTAATGAAATAAACAATCTAATAGTTAAAAAAGTCCCCGGCCAAATAAAAACATACAAATCGATCGATACTGTGACTAATATCGAAGACGCAGTCCATTATCCACATTAATTTTTAACTTCGTTGAACCCTTCTGGACTGCCACCACATGCGTTGTCGTTAAAAATCGGAATCCCAATAATGCTTTTAAGAAATTTACTATTTATTTCCGAACATGTGTAATGGGACGAAGCTGCTCATTAAAGAGTTAAAGGACAATTTATTTGTAGCAACTATTATTACTGGCCCAGCAGCTGGTCAACTGGCTCATATACCGAGGATACCGATGATCCCAACTGATCTGCCAATCCCATTTAAACGGCTTCAATTTCCGGTAAAAACATCTTTCGCATTAACAATTAACAAGTCCCAAGGCCAAACCTTTGAATTGGTAGGGATCGATCTGCGAAAGAAATGTTTTACTCATGGTCAACTGTATGTTGGACTATCGCGGGTCGGAGCCCCTGAAAAACAATTTATTTTGTAGCCACAAAATAAAACAACATCAAATATTTACAGGGAAGCTCTATCACAATCAAAGGCTTTTCTTTTGACGTTATGACCTCTTTGCAATAATTAAAAATATAAACAAAAAAACCTGAAATTGAGAAAAAAAAATGTTTATATTAAACAAAAAAATTAAAACGCAAAAAAATATAAAAAACACTAATAATAAAAAATACACAAAACAATGAAAAAAGTACAAAAAAAATAAATTATATCTAAGAATTAAATTTCCCATTTTGTTTAAATTCGACGCGAAAAATTGAGAATATGTGTTTCATGTTTAGTACCCGGGACGGGCCGCTAGTATATATATATACGTGTATGTACGAATAGGTACCAAGAGCAACGCTGCTTGGCTCTCAAAAATTTTATATTATATTGTAAGTACGAACTACTTATGAGTAATTTGAATGTATATATATGTATAAGTGTATGTACGAATTTGTACCAAGAGAAACGCTACTTAGCTCTCAAAAAATATAAAATATATTATATATTGTAGTACGTACTTAGGTATGTATTATGAGCAATGTGCTAAACGGAATATGGCAATAACAATTTCGCAAATACTTTGTACTTAATACCTGTTGTTTAAATGAGTTTAAACTCCCTCCTCCAAGTTCACCACTCTACCCGGAAAAACTGACACACCCTAGTGAAACACACCACACCTGTGAACACTCAAGGAATTTCACCCCACACCAGATGACACCACATAGGACAACACAACATACCATTACATTCGCTTATTAGACCGCTAATACAGCGATCCTGGACATTCGCTTATACACACTCGATTAAATAGTGATCCTACGCGATAACTTCTTCTCTGCGGTACAGCGCGTCGACGACAAACCTTCATTGTTCGGACATCGTTTTCGCGAAATCAGCTGGTTGCACAACTATTTACTTTTATTAAATTTTAATTGTTTAATAATTAATAATTTGGTATATAAATAAATTTGAACGGAGTTCAATTATACAACTAAATATTCGAGTGCTTCCTTCAACCCTATTTAAAGCTAGTGAAAATAAATTTCGTGCTCCCAATAAATTGGGTATATTTTTAATCATGGTCCTTCGAGCCATAGTGAGCGGCACTATGGATTAAAAAAAAAAAAAAAAAAAAAAATCCACATATATTTATAAACAGTGCGGTTATAAAGTTCGGCGACCCAAAACTATATAATATTATATATAGTGGTACAAACAACATACATACAGATAAGTAAACAAGCATATATATAACAAAAATATTACAAAAAAGCGATGCAAAATAATAGTTACATATTGACAAATATACATACATAGTTAAAAAAGGGTGAAGAGACAAAACCAAAGTGCATGTGAAAAACAAAATATACAAAACTGTATAAGCAAAAAACAAAAAACAACTAAAACACAAATCGGGCGCGAAACCTAAAAGCACTTAAACACAAAATATAAATAAAAACAAAGAAACGGGCGCGAATTTAAAAGCATAAAAACAATATACACACAAACAACATCACTAGGCATACCAGCTGGAAGCATTTCAGAGAGAAACACAGGAATAGGAACAAAACGCAAAAGGCACAAAGACAACATTCACACATACACCCTCCAAAAAATACCCTACAGAACCAAAGTGAGCGTATTCTTTTCACTTTTATTTATTTGAGCACATACATATGTTTGTCCGGAAAATACAGTTTGTCTTAACATAAACTTTAAATTTTATATGTATCCACATACATGTATTATATATAACATTTTTTGCTTATATACGTCCATTACCATCGTATATTTAAATATATTAAATTCAACACAAAAATATATAAATAAAAGTAAACATACAAACATATAGCATACTTTAGTGCAAAAATATACATATATACTTATTCATAATACGTACATATATTCGTATTTATTCTTGATACATATAATTGCCAAACGCAATATATACCATATATATTAACAAGCAAAATTTAGAAACTGTAATGTATGGTACATACGTGACAAATACAAATTTGCACATTAAAATATTTACACATAGCCAAAACGGTAAACTACCTGCGCATTATCAATTCTCGCTTTATTCGTACCACAAAAATAATATGCATATTTAATATATACATACATACGGCAAACAATCTGCCTATGCTTATATATTTACCTTATATACATTGGGTCAGTTCGATTTGCAAATTTTATAAAATAATTGAAAAAATTACCTATTATTTCAAAAATAATTAGACGGTCAGTAAACAAATAAAATATTAAAAAAATAAACATATTAACAATATATAATTTATTAAAAAACAAAAAGCGGGATTAAACAAAAAAAAAAACAAAAATCCATCAGCATACTTACACACATATGTTACATATATTGGTATACCTATACAATTTTACATATATTCTAAGTCCTTATAGGCAATTATCCAGCAATACCCCTTGTTCTTTGGCAAACAAAAACAAGCAGGATTGCATACAAAAAAAACAAGCGCATTGATCTCTCCAACGAGCTCTCAATTGCATTAAAAAAACACACACATTCGCACAAACAATCCGTGCATACTTATGTACAAAGTGTATTGATCTCTTCAACGAGCTCTCAATTTCACGAGCACATAAATATATACTAACAAGTCCGTGTATTAGGGTGTACCTAAATACATCAACATAAGGGCATAAAAAGTATTATTGAATTAAAAGTGCGATTTTTAATAATTAAATTAATTAAAGCAATACATTCAAAATAAAACCACAACAAAATCATACTGCTAGTAAATACAGTTTACACTGAGCAAATTTTAATAAATTTTGGCAAATATTTTAACATACAAAAAAAAAATTATGAATGAGGATAAAATTCAAATTACACCTGCAGAAGCTACACGCGCAAGACAGGTTACCACATAGCAAACAAAAGACAAAAATATTTGTGCCACCAAATTAATTTCTGAGAGTGACAGACTAACACGATACTGCACCCGATTTTCATCTTCACCGATTCAAGACATCTCTGAATCGTTATTGAAAAAAAAAACAAAATATTGACAATTTTGGACTCGTCTCCAAACGGCTTATGACGCCATAGTGGATTATGGCAATTCAGATCTACCACACGATTTTAAATCATCGGCTTACGCACTATACGAAAACTGCTTAGACCAGTACGAAGAAACAAAAGCTATGATTTTTGATCAATTAAAGCTAATAAAAGCGATTGCACCTACTCCACATCCGAGAGTAGAGCTGCCACAATTTCGAAGTCAAGAGGCAAGTTCGGGCATCCATCTCGAGGTGCCCGCATGTGACACAGAAACATTTCATGGAGGTTATGAAGAATGGCCGTCCTTCCGGGACATGTTTACAGCCGTTTACATCAACCATCCAAAATTATCAAAAGCGCAAAAATTGTATCACCTCCGATACAAAACAAAAGGTCAAGCAGGCATAATAGTCACACAGTTCGCACTTAATGACGACAATTTCAATTTGGCTTGGGAAGCTCTAAAAGCAAGATATGAAAATGAAAGAATATTGGTCGATAACCAAGTAACGACACTAATAAACTTGCCTAAAATTAAAAAAGAAACAAGTGAAGAATTTATTAGACTACAATCCACTGTTTCTAATTGTTTTTCGGTTTTATCGACACAAAATATTCCCACAGACAGCTGGGACCCTATTCTGGTAAATATATGCACCGCGGCATTACCAGAAAAATCGTTACTTTTGTCTGAGCAATCGCTCTCATCTCGGAAAAAATGCCCAACGTGGTAACAAATGAAAGATTTCCTAACTACCCAATATGAAATCGCAGAAAGGGTAGATAAAAAAATGGTCAGAACGAAACCCGTTCAACATGACCTAAATAGAAGCTTCCACAGACCCCAAGCCAGTACCAACAACAATTTAAATAGAAGCTTCTTCAAAAATCAAACGTTCACATCCGAACAGTACAAGCAAACGTCATGCGAACTATGTACAGGGGGGCATAAGCTCAAATCTTGCGAGAGATTCAAAAAGATGAATATTTTCGATCGAAACAATTTTATAAAAACGAAAAGACTTTGTACAAATTGCTTGTCACATGCGCATAAGTATAAAAATTGCAAAAGCAAATGCAATTGCTTATATTGTCACAAAAGACACCACTCAATGCTCCATTACAGCAAATTTCCCATTTCACCCCAAAGAAGCGCTTATACAAAAAGAACCACAGGTTTAGTGGTAAAAGCAACTGCCAAAAACCGAAATCCCGAAAATTGCCAAAAACCACCGTGCTGCTCAAAGGCATTAAAAATACAAACGCTACACAGCGATATGCAAAGTAGGGTATTACTACCAACAGCAGTCGTCTCCATCGAGCACCGAGGAGAACTTTTTAAGCTTAGGGCCTTAATAGACCAAGGATCACAACGATCATTTATAGCGTCTAAGGCACAAAATAGGCTAAAACTGCCATCAAAACAATCGAATTTTGAAATTACGGGAATGGGCGGAAGAGTAGTCCAAAACTCAAATAAAATCTGCCCCATTACCTTAATTTCCCCCCAAGCGGATAAGCGAATTGTAGCAGAAGCTATAGTTCTACCGCAACTTACTAACATGCTTCCAAGCTATCACATAAATAGCAAGCATTGGCAAAAGTTTTCACACCTAAAGCTAGCAGATCCCAACTGCAACACCCCCGCTAACATAGATATTCTAACAGGCAGCGACCTTATACCGCAAATAATGCTTGAAGGTGTTGAAAAAATTTCAACGACCCTTCTAGCCCAAAATACTATATTCGGTTGGATTCTAAGTGGACTAGTTACTGAACCAGTTTCCACATCAACAACTCAAGTTGACGAAAATTCAAAAGAATACCTTAATTCACAATTAAGGAAGTTTCGTGAGTTAGAAAAATGCCACCTCATATCAATTACAACCCCAGAAGATCAGTATTGTGAAGACTTCCACAAAGCCACAACTACTCGATCAAATAATGGCCGGTACGTCGTACGACTACCACCAAAGCCACAATCTTCCAACACTATACAAATTGGCACAAAGAACCATGTCAGAGTTTCTTCTGACAACCCCAGTGTTAAAAACACATATATCTATAATTCAACCAAATCATCAAGATATATTACTAAGTATTCGAAAAGAAAATTTGTTGTACACTAATTTCCTTAAATTTGAAAAGGGCAGTACAACATAAAAATACAGGGGATCCAATGGAATGCGATATCTGATCAGCTTTCATATCCTACTGAATCAATATCCGCATTATCCTCAATAACATTTTTGACCCCGCAGGATGGCTTTCGCCAATTATGATACAAGCGAAAATCCTAATTCTTCTTTACTTAGAAAAATGGTCACAATCCTCAAACAATCTTAACGATATCCGAATCTACCGATTCTTGTCCACAATCGCCCACTTCCATATATAATATCGTCCGCAACATACGAGTAATTGTCATAAAATGTCCAAAAATCGACAGTTCTTTTACTATAGTGCCTTATAGTTGCCTAAATTTTCATAATTAAATACAATTCAAAATTAAAGTTAAGGAATCACCATACTTGCAATGTGATACAGTGACGCACCCAGACTTACAAAAAGCAAAGGTCGCACTTATCGCATCTATCTAAGCGCTCATCATACGGGTAGTTTATGGGAAACACTTGTAAAAGTTGTAAATCTCACTTCAAAAAAGTGAGCGAAAATCTCAAATCTTACTCTCGCAAGATCCCTCTTCAAAAGTTTGAAAGGAGCACCCATTCTGGCCATATCTGAGCCAGGCGTGGAGTCGCTATCCTCATAAGCCGATAATAAAGAGATTGTTAATAATTGCTGATAATACAGAAAAGGCAAATCATAAACAATCCGCATAAAAAATTGATAAAAGAAAAAATCGTAAATACAAACAAACAAATCGATTAAAACCAAAATTGCTTCTTACAGCTAATATTCTCGCCCTCGGCTACTTCATTAACAGCACGCCGAAATGCATAATACAGCCCATATGTTTAATACTAGGCAAAATATTAGCCTAGGGGGCCCAGGATGTTTAAACGAGTTTAAACTCCCTCCTCCAAGTGCACCACACCTGTGAACACTCAAGGAATTTCACCCCACACCAGATGACACCACATAGGACAACACAACATACCATTACATTCGCTTATTAGACCGCTAATACAGCGATCCTGGACATTCGCTTATACACACTCGATTAAATAGTGATCCTACGCGATAACTTCTTCTCTGCGGTACAGCGCGTCGACGACAAACCTTCATTGTTCGGACATCGTTTTCGCGAAATCAGCTGGTTGCACAACTATTTACTTTTATTAAATTTTAATTGTTTAATAATTAATAATTTGGTATATAAATAAATTTGAACGGAGTTCAATTATACAACTAAATATTCGAGTGCTTCCTTTAACCCTATTTAAAGCTAGCGAAAATAAATTTCGTGCTCCCAATAAATTGGGTATATTTTTATTCACCTGTTAAGCACAAGATTTATTTTATTATATATATTTGTTTTCACTTTGCACTGATATTATATTTTTTAAAAATTTGGGTTTATGTATTTCAACTATGTTCACACTGTTGGTAGAGGTTCTAAAAACATTTGCTTCCAGTGAATTTTGTTATTATAGCATAAGCGGTTTAGGAGATATGCACATTAAACTTATAAGGGGCGGGACCACGCCCACTTTAAAAAAAAAATTGTAACTGCAGATGCCCCTCCCTAATGTGATCCTCTGTGCCAAGTAACAGTCTTGTATCTTATTGCGGAGCTTAGTTATGGCAATTTATTTGTTTTTGATTAAAGGCGTTTTGTGGGCGTGGCATTGGTCCGATTACGCCCATCTGCCAACCGTCTCACGGTACCAAGAATCATGTCTACCAAGTTTCATAAAGATATCTCAATTTTGACTCAAGTTAGAGCTTGCACAGATGGATGGACGGACGGACAGGCAGTCACCCGGATTTCCATTCGTCTCTTCATCCTGATCATTTATATATACATAACCCTATATCTAACTCGATTAGTTTTAGGTGATACAAACAACCGTTAGGTGAACAAAACTATTATACTCTGTAGCAACAGGTTGCGGGAGTATAAAAATGGGAACGCAGCATTACAAGAGGCTGCTTACATATTAAGCTTAGTACATGTTAAATGAGACTAGCTAATGTGCACTAACAAATATTCATGTAATTGCGTGGACGAAAAAATAGCGGTAGCATAAATATACAGCACAAGCGCAAGCGAGCAAATAAGTATGTACACATTGCAAATACAATTAATAACTGCATTGAGGTGAATGACTTCTAATGCTTGCCCTTGAATATTTTGGGCAAATAAATTGAGAACAAGAAATAGCAAAAAATGTATAAGAACATATGGCCGTATAATGCAATTCTCAATCTGTGACCCAACAATTTGTATACTGGAAAGTGAAGAAATCAGTGGAACTTAAAGTTGTATTATATGGGAAGTATTCCCTTAATTTCAATAATATATATCACCGATGGCCGATATTTTCGCAAAAGTCAGACATGGGCTCTGTGATCCAAATATACGGGGTCTGGGGGCTTGATATATTTGTGGTTCAATTTTGACAATTTTTAGACCTGAGATAGCACACTTCAGAGGCACTATTCGTGCATTTTTATCCCGATATATTAATAAGTGCTTGATTTGTATACTGGAAAGTAAAGAAATCAGTGGAACTTAAAGTGGTGTTATATGGGAAGTAACATGGTAATGTCAAAATAATCTTATGTACGAAATTTGGTTGAAATTGGTGGACTAGGTCCCGAGTTATGTGATTTCAGCTAAATGTGGGCGGTGGCACGCCCGTTGTCCAAGTTTGACACTTCCTTCTATAAAGCCCTTTTTTATCATCTCGGATGTCAAATTTAATGTCTCTGACGCATTTCTTCATTGATTTAGTAGCAGTTTTAGTAGTCTGTCGTGTCGAAATGGTATAATTGCACAAATTTTGGCCATAAAGCTTTATTGGTTTTGAAGATATATATCTTAAACCTATTAGGGGCGAGCCACGCCCACTTTTAAACATTTTTAAACCATAGGGTGTCCTCATTATTGCGATTGGGTGTACCAAACTACACTTTGATATCTTAATTTACTGTTTAGTTATGGCTTTTTATAAATTTTCGATTAGTAACGTTTAGTTGGCAGTGGTGCGATTACACCCATCTACTAACTCGTCCTCACATTTTTGCCGAGGAACACGTGTACCAAGTTTCATTACGATGTCACAATTTTTACTCAAGTTACAGCTTGCAGAGATAGACGGACAGACATTCAACTTGTCACGTTATCCTGATCATTTATATGTATATACATATATAACTCCATATCTATCTCGATTAGTTTTAGCTAATACAAACAACCGTTAGGTTAACGAAACTATTATACTCTGTAGCAACATGTTGCAAAAATAAAAAAAAAATTGCGAAGGAATTTAACATTTATTATTTGATGAAATCTTAAATGGATTACAATAAAACTTCGTATATTATTAAATTATGTTATAGGTCAAAGACTCAGTTAGTTTTATTCACAGCAGCTAAAATTATATTCAAATCATCTTCAGATAGGATATATGTATATATGATATAAACACAACCGAAGAGGCTCAATTTAATATATTGACGTGATGTGGAAAACGTCAGCCAGAGGATGGGAATTCATTGTATTAGGGATATGAAGTTTATACAAGGTTTACACAAAATCCTTACAAATAATATTTAGCGCTAAGTCATTAATATTACAATATTTTGTAATTTTTAAGAAAATTTTCCACTTGATTTCATTAAAGTATCACACATTTTGATCAACCTAAACGGTTTATAGCCGGCTGGAAAGTTGGAAATCACTATACAGGGTATATTGGGGGCAGAGAAAGGTCTAAGCTCGTTGCCTTAATCTTGTGCATTGTTAAGGTATATTTGTAAACATATTTTCAAGCAAGTCTATAAATATAATAAAAAAGGCTGATTTCGAAAACGTGCTACTGCAAAGTATCTATGCAGTATGACTAGAGAACTTAGAAGAACGAGAAGGTGCAGGTTCGACAGCGAACATTTGTAAAATTTTAACGGGAAGTTCATCTCACACGTAGGGGAAACAAATAACATTTCTCGCTTTATAACAGCGGCGAATCTGTACACGTATAGCTCTCTTAACATTACCAAAGGTGAATATTGAAGAGAATATAATATTATATGTATGCCAAACTGGGAATATTTATATGCCATTTGAAATATATTCCCTTTTATTGAACTATTATTTATTATTTTTTAAATTATTTTATGTTAATTAATTTTTACTTTATTGCGAGTTATTAGTAATAATTTAAAAATATTTTGATATATTTCTTAAAATATTTTATGGACACCATTATGGAGTCACAAAAGTACAGAATTGTGTTTCGCCGTCGGCATTTTCATATCATGTGTACATTTAAAGATATATGAAAGAAAAATGATTGTAAATTTGTCTAAAAATCACATACATACATATGTACATATGTAGATATGTACACTGTCAACCATTGACCGAAGCTCGCGTTTTTTTTGCTTTCATGTGAAAGAGTCAATTAGTGTATTCCCAAGGTGTCATATTGTGTCATATCGTCATATTGTCTTATTTTTATGACTGTCATATCAACACTGTTGTTGTTTCCCATGCAAAATTAAAATACGACAAATACAACACTGCGAGGTATGTTTTTCGAGTATGCTATTCTATCAGCTGTATCTGTTTACATTTTAAAGTTTAAGTTAAAAATAAATTTAATCAATTTCGGTAATAATATGGAAGGAAGGAATCGTTGCGATATTTAGGTAAATTAAGTTGAATAAAAGTGAAATATAAAAATATTTTGTTGTTTATGTGGTTGCAAATTATTTTATTGCAGTGTAAACCAAAACTCGATAGAAGAAAAAGCGCTTGTGGAGTTCCTAATGGAAATTAGAAGTTTCGAGGTTTGTTATTTCTATTTTTAAACAAACAACAACATCAAATAATTTTTATTAAAAAGGAACCAACGGCTCAAAACTTCTATGGTCGGTTTATCCAAGAAAGGCAAGTGGTGGCAGGATGGAAAATAGTGCGCGCAAAAGTTTGCAACATGCGCACTAATTATAATAAAGCAAAGGCGTGGGAAGGGTCGACAGTTGCAGGAAACATGGAAGGCGACACAATAGAAAGTAAATTCTTATAATAAAATTTGAATGTTGAAGATGTGGCACAAACACAAAGTCGAGGGCAGAAGGGAATTTATTCCAAAACTGCCTTGTCGGATATTTTAGATGTTCATGGCGAGATTGCGAAGATAAGGAAGCAAAAGTTAGAGATGGATGTGGCAGCAAGGGAAAGGGAAACGTCAAGTAAAGAAAAAGAACAAGAGCTAAAAGAAAAAGAAATAGAGCTAAAAAAAATTGACGATAAAATAGAAATAGAAAAAATTAAATTGCAAATGCAGGAGAGGTTGGCAATGGAGGAACTTAGACTTAAATATAAGTAATATTATTATTAATACATTTTTAGTTCATATTTGTTATGAAGTTATTTTTTTGTGCTTTTTTGTGTTTTAAATGAAGTTTTAATGCTATTATAAATTTTTTTGTGATCTTAATAGTTCTTAGTACCTTTTGAAGTAATATAATATGAAAATACGATGAAAACCATGTTGCAATGCATGTACCTAACGCAAAATAAAACAAGTAAGGAAGAGCTAAGTTCGGATGTAACCGAACATTTTATACTCTCGCAAAGTCAAATGGTATACTCATTTGAGATTTCTTTGTGGGTTGGCTGATATTTTCGGTAGAAGGTCAACTATAGGCACTGGGGACCATATATTTAGTACTTAGGGGCTTGAACAGTTTTGGTTCGATTTAGACAATTTTTGGTCACAAGGTGGCATACTTTAAACGTAATATTTACGCAAAGTTTTACCCTGATATAATCATTGTTGCTTGTTATGCATAGTGGAAAGTGAAAGATTCAGATGGAATTGAAAATGGTGTCATATGGGAAATAGGGGTGGTTGTAGTCCGATTTCGCCCATTTTCGCACTATAATATAGAAATATGAAAATAACGTTATGTACCGAATTTTGTTGAAATTCGTAAAGCAGATCTCAGGATATGGGTTTTCACCTAAAAGTGGGCTGTGCCACGCCCACTGTCTAATTTTGAACGCGGTTCCTATAAAGCCATCTCATACCATCCCAGAGATAGAATTTAATATCTCTGGCGTGTTTAGTGCTTGATTTATCGCGCTTTTAGTAGTTTTTATACTCTCGCAACCTGTTGCTACAGAGTATAATAGTTTTGTTCACCTAACGGTTGTTTGTATCACCTAAAACTAATCGAGTTAGATATAGGGTTATATATATATAAATGATCAGGATGAAGAGACGAGTTGAAATCCGGGTGACTGTCTGTCCGTCCGTCCGTGCAAGCTCTAACTTGAGTAAAAATTGAGATATCTTTATGAAACTTGGTAGACATGTTTCTTGGTACCGTGAGACGGTTGGTATTGCAGATGGGCGTAATCGGACCACTGCCACACCCACAAAACGCCATTAATCAAAAACAAATAACTTGCCATAACTAAGCTCCGCAATTAGATACAAGACTGTTATTTGGTACACAGGATCACATTAGGGAGGGACATCTGCTGTTACAATTTTTTTTAAAAAGTGGTCGTGGTCCCGCCTCTAATAGGTTTAATGTGCATATCTCCTAAACCGCTAATGCTATTATAACAAAATTCACTAGAAGTAAATGTTTTTAGCACTTCTATTGACGGTGTGAAAATAGTTGAAATCAGCTGGCAACTCCGCCCACTCCCCATATAACGGTACTGTTAAAAACTACTAAAATCGCGATAAATCAAGCACTAAACACGCCAGAGACATTAAATTTTATCTCTGACATGGTATAAGATGGCTTTATAGAAACCGCGTTCAAAATTAGTCAGTGGGCGTGGCACAGCCCACTTTTAGGTGAAAACCCATATCTTGAGATCTGCTCAAACCGATTTCAACCAAATTCGGTGCATAACGTTCTTTTCATGTTTCTATGTCATAGTGCGAAAATGGGCGAAATCGGACTACAACCACGCTTACTTCCCATGTAACACCATTGTCAATTCCATCTGATTCTTTCACTTTCCACTATGCAAATCAGGCAACAATGACTGTATCGGGATAAAACTTTGCGTGAATAATGCAATTAAAGTATGCCACCTTGCGGCCAAAACTTGTCTAAATCGAACCAAAACTGTTCAAACCCCTAAGTACTAAATATGTGGACCCCAGTGCCTATAGTTGACCTTCTACCGAAAATATCAGTCAATCCACAAAGAAATCTCAAACGAGTATACCATCTGACTTTGCGAGAGTATAAAATGTTCGGTTACATCCGAACTTAGCCCTTCCTTACTTGTTAATAGTACCGTTAAATGGGGAGTGGGCGGAGTTGCTACCCGATTTCAACTATTTTCACACCGTCAATAGAAGTGCTAAAAACATTTGCTTCCAGTGAATTTTGTTATTATAGCATTAGCGGTTTAGGAGATATGCACATTAAAACTATTAGAGGCGGGACCACGCCCACTTTAAAAAAAAAATTTAAACTGCAGATGCCTCTCCCTAATGTGATCTTGTGTACCAAGTAACAGTCTTGTATCTTATTGCGAAGCTTAGTTATGGCAATTTATTTGTTTTTGATTAATGGCGTTTTGTGGGCGTGGCAGTGGTCCGATTGCGCCCATCTGCAATACCAACCGTATCACGGTACCAAGAAACATGCCTACCAAGTTTCATAAAGATATATCAATTTTTACTCAAGTTAGAGCTTGCACGGACGGACAGACGGACGGACAGACAGTCACCCGGATTTCAACTCGTCTCTTCATCCTGATCATTTATATATATATAACCCTATATCTAACTCGATTAGTTTTAGGTGATACAAACAACCGTTAGGTGAACAAAACTATTATACTCTGTAGCAACAGGTTGCGAGAGTATAAAAATTAGAATGAGAAATATAGTTGGATTTAATGAAGTAAAATGATCACGCATTTTTATTAACTTGTCATCAAAGTACAAATACATACTTATGAGTATAAGTATTAAGCATTTTGATTTTGTATGTATATAATGAAGAAAGTAATTTCTCCTAATATTTCCTGATGTTAAAGGAAATTAAGGCATCGAAACTGCATTGCTGTTCCGATTATCTGTTTCGAAATTTTTAACATGTTGTGAAGAATACAACACACCATAATCCAGTCGTTGCATTCCTTTTTATTTGACGTTGAGAGCATTCTAAATTAAACTCCTTCAAGCTACCGAACTTCTCTTTTAAAATACCCAAAAACAATTCTCAATTCGTACGCGGTATTTGGAAAAATACGAATTAAATTAATCCCTTTCTTCTTTTGTATGTTCAACCCTGTTTTGTCGGAAAGGCGTTACTAAATATGGTTTAAGTGGATAGGCACTATCTCCCGCGACCTACTTTGATGTCGCTAAGAATCGTTCCGGATTTTTTACGAGTGAACAATTTGAAAATATTTTCGCATCATGTTCACTGCCTGTTTAACCAATCGTTACCTGCCTAATGCGCAATTTATAGTCGCAAATCACTTATATTTTTACAGAATATTGACGTTTACGCGAATAGTAAATTTCTTGCTGCCTAACTGGAGCTTCGGCTAATTTTATTTCGGAACCAGCGGTGTAACCTACACACTTTGGCATTTCTTTCGCAGTTGCGGATGCAATCTCCAGCCTTTCTCTTTCATTGGACCAGTATAATTACTAAGTTTTTAATCGCAATATGGCTTTAAAGATTCGTTGTGTTACATTTTTAATAATACCTTCATCACCCACACCGAATAAGGAAGCCACTTTGCGAACAGATAGTCCATCGCCGGAAGATCCCAACCGATACAGCACTATTTTGAGTTGCAATTCGATTGGAAGTTGTGTAGCACTTGAACTTGTTTTAAAAACAGCGTCATTTTTAATAATTCTAAGATACGTTCGCATTCCTCCGGAATCTGATTTAATCTGCTTTCGTCAAGATTCCTTAGCACATTTCGCTGCCAGCTGGAACATTTTGGTAAGCCGAAATGAATGCTTCTTCGGTTGCTCAGCAGCAGTTTATGCTGATTCGTCTTCTTCCTCACCTGCCAAAGTGTATATATTTATATTGAATGAAGAAATTTATTCAAATATTTACTTGATTCAACTCCTAATAAAGTCAATGCATGATTTTCACATAAAGAAGCTATCATTTTATTTTTGTCACTTTCTCGTGGCATTTTTGTCAATGTCAAAGATATTTCGGATACATTACAGAACATTATTCTTTGTCCTTATACGTTTTCGAAGTCAGCCTAACTCACACACTGATCGACATATTCGGCATAAGGTTTGTAAAAATAACAAAAATCGTTGTATATACATACATATGTAGTATATGGGAATTGGGTATTTCGTATACTAAATTCAAATTTTTCCACGTTAGATATAGCATTACCAATATTATACGTGCACTTAAGTTTTCAAATGATATCGTACATATGGGAGTCTGATTGTGCGAGAGCGTAAGCACGTACCACGGAATATAAAGTGATAACAAATCATTTAATTTCCTGAAGTGCCAATCGTGATCCATAATCAGTGTAAAGGTGTTCCTTTTATAATGAGTGAGCGCAAAGCGCTTAGTTCTGCAAACAATGTCGCAACGATAATCTTAAATAGAACAAGTAAGGAGGACCTAAGTTCGGATGTAACCGAACATTTAATACTCTCGCAAAGTCAAATGGTATACTCATTTGAGATTTCTCTGTGGATTGACTGATATTTTCGGTAGAAGGTCAACTTTAGGCACTGGGGTCCATATATTTAGTACTTAGGGGCTTGAACAGTTTTGGTTTGATTTAGACAATTTTTGGTCACAAGGTGGCATACTTTAAACGTATTATTCACGCAAAGTTTTACCCCGATATAATCATTGTTGCTTGATATGTATAGTGGAAAGTGAAAGAATCAGATGGAATTGAAAATGGTGTTATAGGGGAAATAGGCGTGGTTGTAGTTCGATTTCGCCCATTTTCGCACTATAATATAAAAATATGAAAATAACCTTATGTACCAAATTTTGTTGAAATTGGTTAAGCAGATCTCAGGATATGGGTTTTCACCTAAAAGTGGGCTGTGCCACGCCCACTGACTAATTTTGAACGCGGTTATAAAGTCATCTCATACCATCCCAGAGATAAAATTTAATATCTCTGGCGTGTTTAGTGCTTGATTTATAGCTTTTTTAGTAGTTTTTAACAGTACCGTTATATGGGGAGTGGGCGGAGTTGCCACCCGCTTTCAACTATTTTCACACCGTCAATAGAAGTGCTAAAAACATTTGCTTCCAGTGAATTTTGTTATTATAGCATTAGCAGTTTAGGAGATATGCACATTAAACCTAGTAGAGGCCGGACCACGCCCACTTTAAAAAAAAATTTAAACTGCAGATGCCCCTCTCTAATGTGATCTTGTGTACCAAGTAACAGTCTTGTATCTTATTGCGGAGCTTAGTTATGGCAATTTATTTGTTTTTGATTAATGGCGTTTTGTGGGCGAGGCAGTGGTTCGATCACGCCTATCTGCAATACCAACCGTTTTACAGGAAACATGTCTACCAAGTTTCATAAAGATATCTCAATTTTTACTCAAGTTACAGCTTGCACGGACGGACAGACGGACGGACGGACAGACAGACAGACAGTCACCCAGATTTCAACTCGTCTCTTCATCCGGTTCATTTATGTATAAATAACCCTATATCTAACTCGATTAGTTTTAGGTGATACAAACAACCGTTAGGTGAACAAAACTATTATACTCTGTAGCAACAGGTTGCGAGAGTATAAAAACGACAACGTGTTTGAACACACAATGTCGAAAAATACCAAAAACAATTATTACGCTATATTAGATGACGATCTAAGAGAGTGCAATGAAACAGTACAAAAATTCGAACAACACGTTCGTTCCAATAATCTAAGCAACGAATATGAACAAAATGAAACTAGTAATACAACAAAAAAAACCCATTAACAAGTGCAGCGGCAGCAAGAACTCCAGCTGGCGTCTCGCATAGAAACAACACTAGTGAAGTTAATTCGATCCCAAACGTCAAACGAAAAATAAACAGCAAAAACCTTCCTCCAATAAACACATTCGACATCGAATCAAAACGAATAATAGAACTAAACATAGCACAATTTAAAATCAAAGAATAGAATCAAAATAAATTAGCAATTTTTTTAACCAACATTGAAGACTACAAAAAATTCCGAGTGTACTTAGAAAACACAAAAGTAAAATTATATTCTTACACGCCTAAATGTTTAAAAACCAAAACATACCTATTGAAAGGGCTAAACGGCAATACCGACCCCGAAGAAATTTTTAATAAACTTTGTACATATCAAAACGATAACCTAAAAATTCTTAAAGTTAATCAATTTACCACTAAAATTTCCACGCAACGCAATATAAAACTACCTATGTTTATGGTTCAAACAAGTGCCTAAAGTAACGTTAACGAATTAAAAACAATTAAAACTGTTTTATACCACTGTATTAAATGGGAACCCCTACGGAAAGCTGAGATTTCGCAAAGTAGAAACTGTCAAAGTTTCTTCCACAGCGCAGCTAATTGTAATCTACCACCAAGATGTGTCAAATGTAGCGGAACACATAAAAGCAAAGATTGTAACTCATTAGACGCAAACTCAACTGAAAATGATAAGGTGTTTTGTGTTTTATGCAAGAAATTTGGGCATCCAGCTTCCTACAAAGGCTGTGAGCGGTATAAAGATCTTCAACAAAAAATAAGATTGAAAAAGAAAACCGAATAGCCACGAAAATAAACACTAACCAAAATTTTACTAACTCTAATTTAAGTTATGCAAATGTCTGTAAACAGTCAACTGGTGTAATTTGTGATACCAATAACCAAAACTCTCAAATCAAATATTCGAAGAACTAAAAAATACAATGTTATCTTTAAGTAAACTATTAACAGTTCTGCAGAAGCAGCTGGAAATACAAACGGCATAAGTTGATGCAATTTTCAATATAATAGATACAGCATGAATTCAGACCATACTATAACTATTACCCAATCCCAGTTAAACATAATTTCACTTAATGTCAACTCGCTTATATTGTCGCCTGATATTGTTCTGTTGAACGAAACTAAACTTAACACAAGACACAACTAAATTTTATAGGGTATAATTTAATAAGAAAAGATAGATTGTTAGGATCGAGAGGAGGAGGAACCGCAATTCTAATTAGTGAAAATATAAAATACACGGAAGTTTTCAACCAGCACATCAATGCCTTATCCTATTTAGAATATTGTGTAATAAAAATTCATATGCCTCCGAATAACATAATGTATATAATTTCAGCCTATAACCCGTCAGGTAATAATAACGACACATTTAAATCTGAACTCAACACAATCTTTGAATCTTTAAACCTACAAAATCCCAACCACTATTACATATTAGCTGGTGATCTCAACAGTAAACACACAGATTGGGGTAACCTACACAACAACTCTAATGGTAAAGCCCTAAAAAGCTGGCTGACCTCCAACGAATTAAAGTTCAGATGCAATATGTATGTTTCGGTTACTCCATCCTACGAAAGAGCTAATTCCTTTCTTGATATTTGCATTGCTGATCACAGAATAGATATTCACAGAGCCAACAACACAGTTAACTGCTTGAGATGCATTGATTACGATAGCGATCACTGCGCTATTCAAATCGTTGCGATTAACAGGGACAACACAAACTATTTGACTTTTTTAGGCAACCCAATAAAAACCACCCTTGACTACAAAAAAACTAACTGGACAAAATTTAAAAAAGATCTTAACACGCAACTTCAAAATAAATCCCTTGTACCAAACGATAGAAACTTGAGAAACACAGAGGTTGATCAACATTTGCTTCATTTAAACAATATTGTCTTGAAAGCCATAGGAAATAATGTACCAAAAGCAAAAATCAATAGCCCTACTCAAACTCTTATTAACTTGCCTATTATAAAAAAACTGCTAGCAGAAAAAAGTAAAATCCTTTCAGCCATTAAAAAACATAATCGACTTCAATTATATCTACCTCCTACGACACTTCAAGTAGAAAAAGCAAAACTGAAACTTGTAAAAAAACTAATAGATGACAATATTAAGAAACATTTTAATAACCAACTCGAGCAAAGACTTGCAACCCTTAAGACTAACGATCCCTCAAAATTTTCCGTTATTAAAAAATCGTTTTTAAAAGATAATAATAATACATCCCCTTAAACTCTTCCGACATAATCCAAAACGCGGGCTTGGACCTCGAGCTTCTACAAAAGGACTTAGTTAAAAACAACTACGTCATCAATAACAAAAAATGTATAAATGAAATAATCGGGACTCATTTCGAAGCAGTCCATGCTCCAAAAGAAAGTATACCCAACAATTCAGTCCACTTTCAGGTACAAGAATGCTTCAAAAAGCACTCAAGCGACCAAAACAAACTTCAATACCAACAAAATAGCCAATAATTTAAATGACGACCAAACGGAAAACTTTTTTGTTAGTTCATACGACCTTACAGACGTGTTCTCTAAACTAAAAGGTAAACTATCATCCGGCTTAGACCAAATACCCAATATCATTCTAAAAAACTTCTCCTCAGAACTAATACTAGAATATTGCACTTTATTCAATAATATGTTAAACAATACCTACTTCCCGCCTAACTGGAAAACAGCTAAACTAATTGTGATACCAAAGAAAGATAAGGACAAAAATAACTTGAAAAACCTTCGGCCAATTAGCCTGCTACCAAATTAAAATAAAGTTTTTGAAGTTTTGGTTAATATAAATATAAATAAATTATTAAAATCAACAACTTAATAAGCCCTAAGCAATTTGGGTTCAAATACAGGCATTCGACTATACATGCTATTAATCTTCTCGTCTCCGAAATAAATTGGAACTGGAATAAGAAATATGTCACAGGTGCATGCTTCTTTGACCTTGAGAAAGCATTCGATCAAGTATGGATCGAAGGGTCAATATGTAAGCTCATCAGCTATAAATTTCCTCTCCATCTGATTACACTTATTTATAACATGATATCCGGCAAAAAATTTTCAGTTCATATAAATAATACAAAAAGCAGTCGCGAATTTCACGTAGTAAATGGTCTGCAACAAGGGACAGTAAATGCTCCAATTCTGTTTAATCTTTTCATCCTCGACTTAGTACAAAAATTGGACAACATTATAGCCTTCGTAGACGACATTGTCATTTACCACTCCGACAGAACGATCGACAGCGTTAATAGGAACCTACAACTCAAATACAATACTGTTGAGGATTATACAATAAACTGGCATCTCAAAATAAATATTAACAAATGCGAAAGTATCCTTTTTCGCCCTCCCGTTAATAAATGTAACTCAAACGTTGTAAAAAATGGAAGGAATTTAATATAAAATCCAGTGTAGCAAATATCCAAATACAGCACAAGGAGAGAATCAAATATCTTGGTATTCACCTCGATAAGTTTTTATATTTTAATGATGATATCAACATACAAATCCTAAAAACAAATAGAGCCCTTTATACTTATAAAAAAATGATATAACAGGCTAAAAATGATCATGTATCAATCACTAGTGAGACCAATACTTTCATATGGATGTTCAATTTGGTTTAATATCTCTCCTTCATATATGGAAAGACTCAGAAATGTCGAGAGAAGAATACTAGGATCATGCACATCGCTGCATAGGTCACAGAATAGTAATTTCACCAAATTTATATCTAATTCTAAACTATACGACACTGCAAAAGTTCCCAGAATTGATTGTCACATCCTAAATCTAATTAGAAAGCATATAAGTCGCTGCCTATATGACGACAATAACACTTTAATAAGAGCTCCTTTTTACAAAAGTGATGACTACTTTGCATTAGCTATTACAAATGGATTTGCACCACCAGATTCCTTTCTCTACTTGGAGCTAACAACAAAGTAGTCACTTCGAAAATACTCACTGCTGAAAACAAACGATTCGACACATACATCCCGTTTAGAGACAAAACTGAAACCACTTTGACGAAACAGAACTGCTGGTGGCTATTAAGTGATATTGAAAACTAATTCACTCCATGACACATCTGATCTGATTTCTTGTTCTTCTTTTAACCATTTTATATTATAAAATCATCGTTTTTTCACTTTTTCCTTGCAAGAAATACTTGTACAAGTATATACTATATATCTACTAAGTTAAGATATAAATAATATCATTAGTTAATAAAATGTTACTAATTATTGATAGCGGAGTACTCGAGAGCTCATCTAGAGACACTGTACGTATTATATGTTATCGGTGTCCTATTGTTTATTATAGTAGTTAAGCTTATATTAATTTTAATCAAATAAACAAAACTAAAAAGAAAAAAAAATGATATCGTACATATTGACCGATATATGCGGAATAAAGCCAACCGGAAATTTGAGAATCCTATATTAATGATGTGGGGGATAGAGGTAGTATTGACCCGATTTTATCGATTTTTGGCATTACTACATACAAGGTGCGTTCCAAAGTAAACAGGACTTTTAAAAAAAAGATAGAACAAATAGGTTTTATCGGCAAAATGCCGGTTTTCTTTTCGCGATATTCGGGCCGAACACGTCGAATAAGGCGCACAAAACGCTTCAAAACTGCAAGGTAGAATACCGCATTAACGTTTTGGCCTGGTGGAACAAATTCTTTGGGGACAATACCCTTGGAATCATAAAAACAAATCAGCATTGTCTTCACTTTTGACTTCTCCAAGCGCGATTTTTGGGTTTCGGCTCATCGTCATTTATGTCCTCACGACCACTTTGAAAACGTTGAAACCACTCGTGCACTCTGCTACGGAATAGGCGATCATCGCCAAAAACTTTTTCATCAAAGACGATTTCGCCCATTTTTGCACTTTAACATAACTATAAGTTGCACATAATATATTCAATGATATTTTCCACAAATGTTTGTATTATCGAAAGAAAATATTTTCATAATCTACAAGCTTAAACAGTAATACTTCAGTACAAAATTATAACATTTTAAAACATAAAAATAATCGAGTTAGATATAGGGTTATGTATATATAAATGATCAGGATGATGAGACGAGTTGAAATCCGAGTGACTGTCTATCTGTCCGTCCGTTTCTCCGTCTGTGCTAGCGATAACTTGAGTAAAAATGAAGATATCTTAATGAAGCTTGGTACACGTGTTCCATGGCAAAAAGTGAAGACGAGTTTGTAGATAGGCGTAACCGGAACATTTTCCCGCCCACAAAACGCTTTTAATCAAAAACGTATGGCATTTTACCATATTTAAGCCGCAAATTAAGATACGAGACTGTAATTAAGGACAAAGTACTGAGTAGCAAGTGGCACACGTGGGCTAAAACATGGTCCCGCCCTCTAATAGGTGTAAGGTACATATCTCTGTTACTGTTAATAACTACAAGTACTAAAAGCGCGATGTATCAATAACTAAATACGCCAGAGACATTAAATTTTACCTCCGAGATGTATGATATATATGAGATTGTTATATGCCACACGAATGCGAGGCACCACGCCACAGCTTTAAAGGTTGGCGGCTACACCCAAAAGAAGGAAGCATGCATTGGTGGTAGGCGCTGATGCTAGTGCCCATAATACCATTTGAGCAGCTCCCACACTAAGCAAATAGGTCATTCTCTACTTAAATTAATTTTATTATTTAAAGTAGTTTAATGGTAGCTAATAGAGGTGGAGAACCTACTTATATAGGACCCACCTTTAGGAACGTCCTAGACATAACGCTCTATACCAGTAGAGATGCAATGGTAAGGAATTCAAGGGTGCTAAGCACACCGTCATTCTCTGACCATAGGTACATCTATTTCTCCATTTAATCGGTTGCAAAGATCAGAGTAGAGCTGAGAAGAACTTCCAGAAACACAAACAGGGATCTCTACAAGTACATACTATTAGACAAGAGACTTAAACATTGGGTGTATAGCTCACATGAAGAGCAGGAAAGGGGGCGTGACTGTATTGACAAATGCTCTTAATGCAGATTTTCCCCAAGCTTGCCTCAAACCCAAGCTTGCCCCCTTGGTGGAAGGAGCTCGGATCTATGAGACGCAGAGTAAGTAGGAAGAAATTTTGTAGCAGCTAGGAAACTAGTATCCAACAGCTCCGCCTCACCCGAACTAATTTGCAAGAGTTTAGCGACTGTGACAACTCAAAAGAAGACCTAATCAGAGTGCACTTTCCTGGCAGTCAGAACGCGGTAAGTCCTAGGTGAATAAAGTCTAAATGAACTTGGACGACTAAGACCCAAAGATCATGGCATATGCAGACGATAGACGGGAAGGTGTCTAAGTATTATTAGCACTGTTCTGACCACCGCTCGAAATTTAGTCCAGAACGGAAATGCACCTACCGGAAGCCAACAGAAAAAGTTTAAATGCTCGCTGCGCTGTTCATACCGGTAGATTTAAGAACCACACCAACGGCTTCTCTTCAATTAGTGCTAAACCTGCCACCTATACGACTATTGGCCGCAGGAGAATGTACATATAGAACCATCGGGCACAGCTCGGTGGATAATGGCCATTTGGCAAGCAACTCGGAAAGAGGGATCAGAGTAAACATAGGAAAAGATGATTGGCGTAATGGAATGTAAGCTGCGCGGACCACACTAAACATTTGTACGAATGGCTTGAAATTGGAGGATGGAGTTGGTGCGGTGGTACACTATGTAGAGTAAGGCATAATGCAGCTTTTTAAGTTGCCGGACTAGTGCAGTATATTTCAAGCAGAGGTTTTTGCTATTGCGGAAGTCGCGTAGCTACTACTTGAGATTTCAAAGGACTGACACTCGAAAACGTGATTGTCTATACGACGATCTGGACAGAAGCATGGTAAGGAAAATCAAAATGGGATGGAATTGTAAAAGTTATGTGCAAAATGTAGATCGGAAATGTAAAAATAAGTAGGAATATAATCGGAATATTTTCTGGTCACTGTGTGGTGGCAGCACACGCCTGCAGAATGGGGCTGACGGATCGAGAAGACTGCGGAAAATATTAAGAGCAAGGCACCATGGAAACAATGGAGCATCTCTTGTGAACTTGTCTCACATTGGCAAGGCAACGCTCTAAGCATTTGGGGACTCCAAGGTATGAGTCACTGGAAGAGATATCAATGATGACTACTCCTAATGGACTTCGTAACTGAATTCCACCTGACATCGCAAAGGACCAAAACTGGTCTATGCGTGCCTCATTAACCTACATTAACCTAACCTAACCTACTCTTCCCAGTCAGCGCTGGAGTTTCAGGTTTCGTTGGGAGGATTTCCCGCACTACAGTCCCAAAATACCAAAGTCTGCTTTAACCTTATCACCTCCCAGTCATTAGTCGTTCCGAACTTCTTAAGAGATGAAGAGTTCGGCTGGCAGCCATATATTAGCTCGAAAACACAGTGGCAGATCCACTCCAAACTTCCCCTAGCTACAACCTTCTTTTCTTACAAAGAGATTCCGACCACTCGTGGGCACACGTTATTAACTTGTGGAGTCTATGTTGTCAACCACCACCCATGAGCCTAGAGGATGATCTTTAAGCGTACTCTGAAAAACGTCACGGTATCAGCGGAAGGCGACCTGCCATACATACCAGGGGAAAACGGCAGAAGCAATACATTAGGTACTACGATACGATAGGTTTACATGTAAATGTTGTACAATATAATGAGGACAAGTTAAAATGTTATGGCCTCATAGAAACGCCATGTAAGATGATTCTTTAAGTTAACTACGTTGAGTTTGGTTTTTAAAACTACTTATATACTTAGTTCTGTCACAAGTCCAAAAGGAGTCAAATCTGGACTGCCAGAGGAGCAGTCATTTGAAGTCAGGTTAGGTTAGGAGATCGATCCTAAGAAGGGTCTCACTTGGACAGCTTAAAACGCCGGTTCGTTGTGGTACCTTAAACTCCTTTAGCGCTAAATCATAAGATCCTTACAGATCGACAAAGCGCTTTGAGCCTATAACAAATTTGTTCATTTCGGTTTTACTTGGGATGACAGCTAGGCCGCTTCTACTCGCCCTTCGACTATTTCGTAGACGGTATTAAGGAATTTTCCTTTAACCATAAAAATCACTTCGTCAGGTCCAGGAAGGCTGTACAGCCCTCCTGAAGCTCCGCCTGTGACATTTCTTCAGCAAACTGACTTAAGAGATATTCCAGGAGTAGCTTCAACGAAGCTATCATTGTGCCTGTAATGTTTACCTAGCCCAAATATATATATACAAGGAACAATTCAAAAGTTCCAGGACTTTTTAAACAACGCGGCTTCTAGTTACGCCATCTGTCTGAAATTGTTATCCCTCAATTGTGTATTATTCAGTGTTGAGGTATAAAATTTATATAGCAGCTGACTTGTATAACAGCTGAGATATCGCGCTACATGTGACATTACATTTGTAGTGTCGGTCGGAAAATGCACATCGAACAAAGAGTCAACATTAAATTTTGTTTTAAACTTGGTAAAACTTTTACCAAAACTCATCAAATGATGAAACAAGTTTATGGCGATGATTGTCTATCTCGTAGCCGTATTCACGAGTGGCTTGAACGTTTTCAACGCTTTCAAGAGGGAAGGGAAGACTTGGAAGACGACGAACGTTCGGGCCGGCCAAAAGATGTTGTGAACGAAAAAAAACACGGAAATTGTGCGTGAATTCATTAAAAAAGAGCCGAAATCATCGCTTAAATATATGGAATCGGAATTATCAATATCCGCAGCGTCGATTTATCGTATTTTGACAGAAAATTTGGGCCTCAGAAAGGTTCCGCACAATTTGAAACAACACGAAAAAGACCTCAGAATTCAACATTCAATTTGACCAAAAATCGCATTCCTATTCGCCTGATATCGCACCCTGCGATTTTTATTTGTTCGGAAAACTACATTTGGCTATGAAAGGAAACCGCTATGCTGACGTTGATGCTATCCAAAAGGCGACGACCGCCATCCTCAACGCTATACCGAAAAATTACCTAAAAAAGTCATTCGATAACCTTCTTGAACGTGCAAAACGTTGTATTCAGGCGGAAGGAGACTCTTTTGAAGGCGACCAATAAATTTTTCAAAAAAAACACAAATAATATTCGTTTTTTAATAAAAGTCCTGAAACTTTTGAATTGCACATATATATGATGTCGTAATGAAACTTTGTACACTTGTTCCGTGTCAGAAAATTAAAGACGACTTCGTGGGTCGGCGTAATCGCACCACTGCCACGTCCTTAAAATGACCTTAATCGAAAACTTATAAAATTTCCAGAACTAAGCACTAAATTAAATAAAACTGTAATTTGGTACATGAGGTTGTAATAGCAAGATCACCGGTCGGCTAAATTAAAAAAAAAAAACAAGTAAAGAAGTTCTAAGTTCGGGTATAACCGAACATTTTATACTCTCGCAACTTGCAAGGATCAAAGCCCGGGAAATTACTTCAGATGTTGGCAAAATTTTATATTAAAGGAAGTTTTGATCCGATTCAACCAATTTTTGACACAAAGACATACTATTATCAAGAATTTGATTTATTTACTTTATTATATTGTATGAATTTCAATTATATATCTTACATATTGACCGATATTTTCGGTAAAAAGTCAAGTATAGGCACTGTGGTCCACATTTTCAGTAGCTAGGGGCTTGAACAGTTTTAGTTCGATTTAAACAAGTTTGGTCACAAGGTAGCATACTTTAAACGCATTATTCGCGCAAAATTTTAAAACGATTCAATCATTGTTGCTTGATTTGCATAGCAGAAAGTGAAAGAATCAGATGGAATTTAAAATGCTGTTGTATAAGAAATAGGCATGGTTGTAATTCGATTTCGCCCATTTTCATACCAGAACATAGAAATATAAGGGGAATATTATATACTGAAATCGGTGAAGCAGATCCCAAGATATGAATTTTCACATAAAAGAGGGCGGTGCCACGCGCACTGTCTAATTTTGAACGCGGTTTCTATAAAGTCAACTCATTCCATCCCAAAAATAAAATTGAATGTCTTTGGTGGGCTTAGTGCTTGATTTATCGCGCTTTTAGTAGTTTATAACAGTACAGTTATATGGGGAGTGGGCGGGGTTGTCACCGATTTCACCCATTTTCACACGGTCGATAGAGTTCTCAGTGAATTTTGTTATAATAGCTTTAGCGGTTTAGGAGATATGTACATTAAAGTTATTTGGGGGCGAAACCATGCCCACTTTAAAAAAAATTTAAACTGCAGATGCACCTCTGTAGTGTAATCGTTTGTACTAAATAACAGTCTTGTATCTTATTGTGGAGCTTAGTTATGGTAATTAATTTGTTTTCGAATAATGGCGTTTTGTGGGCGTGGTAGTGATCCGATTATGCCAATACCAACCGTCTTACGGTACCAAGAAATATGTGTACCAAGTTTCATAAATATATCTCAATTTTTACTCAAGTTACAGCTTGCCAAGATGGACGGACAGACAGTCACTCGGATTTCAAATCTGTCTACAACTTTTCAAACTACCAGATAGCGGATATGTGAACTCCAGTTCCTGCAGCGAACATTTTATCGAAAATATCGGTCAATCTATGAGATATAATCTCATTATATATATATTTGCGTTATCGGACTTTTTTACGGTAAATTCTTCATGTGAGGACTCATATAACATATAATATAATATAAGTGGAATACAAATTTTAAAGTGAAAAAAAACACTAAATTATAAATTACTTACTAACTAAAACGATTAATTTGGATTTAAAAAAGTTTTGACAGCGAAAAATAACTTAACTTTATGTTTGCATGATATTATTAAAATGTATAATTCGCGGACAGACAAATTGTTTTCCTCACTAACGTTGATGATTTAAATTTTTCCCTTTAACCTTAGGTTTGATCGGCTCATTGTACGTGTTAACACAAGGACTGAACACTAATCACTTTTTGTTCAATTGGTTTTATTCGGGGAGTCCAGTTTCTCATGTCGCAAATACTTATTTACACTACCGATACGAAATGTATTCGTACGAACATTTCGTTGACTTTTTTTACTTTTGTCTGCCTATGAGAAGTTCGCGTCCGCCCAATAAATTTGTTATGAATAACGAATCTCTTTGGCCCTTGAGAACAGGTTCGCATCCGCCTAAGAGAGAGTCCGCGGGATTAAATGTATATCCAATAGTAAACGACAATTTTGCTAAGATATCTCACATATTGGTCTATTTACTATACATATATTATATAAAACCAACTCTATGACTTTCAATAAGATACCTCATATATTGACTAATATAGTTATAAGGTATAAAGGCAACCAGATGTTTCGGGAAGTATTCACACAATTTAAATCATTTTAGGCACTAGGATACACTGTATTAGAAATAGACGTTGTTTGTATTAATATAACTCACATATTGATAGATATATACACTACAAAGACAATCGAGAATTTTTATGTGAGTTATACGATTCTCTGTGAATAACAATAATATATCTCAGGGATTCACTTATGTTTTCAGTAATATATCATTTGTAGCTACTTCACATATTCACTATTCCAGAAATCCCGCTTACAACATAATCAATTTAAAACAAGAAAAAACTTTAACTTCGGCTGCGCCGAAGCTATAATACCCTTCACAGGTGCATTTCTTTTAGTAACTACTATATGTATGACTACATTTGAAAACGTAACCGGCCAACGGTATGCATCCAACGGAAAACATTTTCTTTCTAACCAGGTTGTTTAATATAAAGAATCTTCTATTCGAATTAATGCTAGTATTCATACTAAATTAATGGAAAACAAATTGTTATATTTAAAGAAAATAGAAAATATATAACGTATAATAATATTTATTATTCTATAATACTTTTTTATAATAATGGCATCTATGACTTACACTTTATATTATAATACAAACTTATATTTAATAACATTAAATCTAACATATATCTATATATATAATATATCTATTTTCTAAAGCTTAAAAATATTTCATCATGATCACTATATGGTGTTTCATATGTGATACATGAGGTCATTGCAGGATCCATGTTTGTCCATACCCAATCTATTGCAAAGCACAGAATATCAGCAGAACAAATCAGTTTGTCTGATCTGATATCTTCAATATGCTTGTTTAGGCTCCTTACATTTTGATAATAAATATCCAGGTTGTTCCGATTTTTCAGCCAAAAATCTGTAGCATGTCGTCAATGCTCCTTCTGTCTTCAACCTATTAAGTTGAGTTTTAATTAGATCCTGCGGTCCAAATGGATTCGGGGGAGAAAATGTCCCGATTTTATATTATATAATCCATTGGCACTTGCGGCTCTGCTACATCCTACTTGTACATATAAAGCTGATCTGCTTACTCTACCTTCTAGATGAACAGCAACTTGAGTGTCCTTGACTTTTATGTTGGCTTCATCTGGAATGACGGGGAACTGTCTACCTTCTATGGTTATTTGCTCATTTTGCTTGTATTGAAATGATCGGACCACGCTCATGATTGGTGTCCAATCTGCATTCCGACTGTGAGTCTGCTTGGAACGTGCAAAGCTTCCAACTCTTGATTCTGCGAATTTATCCATAGTCGCACCACTGCACTTTCAGATCTATATGATTCGGAATCAACCTGCATTGGTTCCCCCGTAGCACCATTGACGAGATCATCACTTACGCTTATGTTGACTGTCACCATATATTTGATCGAAGTCTTTACGATGGCTTAAAAGACTTCACAGCTTCTAAAATGTTTGCCCTGCTGCGTTATGTTAGGGCACTTGATTTAATTGTATCCTTCGCAGTCGAAATGAACTCCCCGGTCATCGTGTACGCCAGTTTAGTTACGTTAAAATCATTTGCTCCAGCATTTGAATAAAATAGATGGATGGCTTCTTTTGGTATCTCATTTCAGGTCTTTTCCCTGCTTTTGATTAATTGAATGTCAGCGTGTGTCATATTTCCCTCTGACATGTTATTTAAAGCGATGGCAAATGCTTGATCTTCACGCTGGCGCATTATTTCAGTGAGCTCAAAGTACCGAAATTGATCCCAAAGCGGTGTTCCTGTAATTGTACTGTAATGATCATTCCTATTCGGTGCAAATATCCATCGATCTCTTACTGGCGGCAGCTGCTTTAAATCACCAAACACGATAATTGGTATGCCTCAAAGTAAGCGCTGCTCCTGAAAATTTGCTTTAGTCTACAAACTAAATATGCAAACATCTTTGCTCCAACCATTGAAATTTCGTCAATTACAATTCACTATTATAAGCCTAATATCTATGAGATGGGCATGAATAGTGTTTAATGTGTCATTATTCAGTGGCCGAAGATCGCCGGAAGACTGGTTGACAGGAAGTGAAAGTACCGAATGAAGGGTTAGGCCTCCAATTTCAAATGCTGCTTTGCCAGTGGGTGCGCAGAGTAACACCTTGGCTGTTTCGGGGTTGGTTCCTGGTACACTATTAGCTCCCAATGTTAACGATTGATATATAGTTGTTATAAGCCGACTCTTGCCCACTCCAGCACCGCCTCCGACGTATTCGAAAGAGATTTCCCTCTATTTAAGTGACTGCACCATTGGCGGTAAAACGTCTCCTAATATTAAAGGGAGTTTAATTAATCGAACCGCTCTGTATTGTTGTGCTCTTGGAAAACATTCATGTCTCCTGTTTGCTCTGGAACGGCTAGAGCTCTGAATTCGGGATCTAGAAGTTGTGAGGCAACTCGATCATCAGCTGTTTCTTCCGCTGTAACATGAAGGTTTTCCAAAATTCGTTCAAGTTAGTTCGATGAAAATTTGTCATATTTGAATTTATTCTGCTCAATTTGCCCCTTGTGTGCATTGCAAACACTCTCGACGTCATTATTTAATAAGTCTGTTTCCTCATTGCTCCATGGGTGAAACATCATGGCGGTTTCTCTGAAGAAATCGGCTCTTGAAGTTTCAACGCTAAAACGTTTCCAGCGAAGAATGAGGGCTTGCTTCCTTTTCCTTAAAAATCCTGATCCATCCTTTAATGCCATTGGAAGTGCAGCTATCGTGGCATCGGCGGATATGGCATGTTGAATCGGCACACTTGCTTTCTATGTAGGTCTCTTAGGCAAGCTCGACCATGTCTGTGTTTTTGATACTGAATGAATTCCAGTAAGTCCAAATCATCCCCATCGGTTGTGATGTGTCGGTGGATAAATGTTTCAACTTCATTTGTGTTGATGATTCCATCACTTTCAAATTTGTTGAATAAAACAACTCCTGTGCATTGTCGTCGGTTGTAACGTCCCTGGGGTGTCTACCTGGTGCCAATGCAATCCGTTCAATTGGTTCATTGTCCATTAAAGTCTCCTGATCACCTAGATTTGATTCTTCTTCCATTTCAAGCGGTACATTTTCCTGACGGGCATTTTGCAGGTCTCTTACTTCTGCGTGATATGCAGGATCCGCAATAAATGGCACAGTTTCCTCGTTTCCAACATTTGCTAGCCAATCACTTGACATTTGTATATTATGCTTGACGTAGAGCTCGGTACCCAGCAGATAGTTTAACGCCTCCAATATCTTTGCTGGTCGCACTGGCTCCGTCATAAAATTTTGCTCATATTCCAATCGACGCTTCAAGTGCACTTGAATAATATGGCTGTTATTAGATCTTCATGGCAGCATGGTGACTGTCTCTACATCAGAAATCGGAATATTCACCACTACTCCACGAATAGCACATTGTCGTTCATATCCTAGGGAGATCATGCGCATAAATGGGATCCTCAGTGATATCAGTCTTTCCTCCAGACACGTTAAATCCGGAATATACGGAAACTCCAATCCTTCCGGGAGATAGATATTTGGTATCTTTCCTTTCCTAACAATCCGATAGCATGTGTTGCAAAAGTTGTACTTTTGGTTCGAAGACGCAAATTTTATTGACAGGCAAAACACTGTCTGACGCTTTTCTAGTTTTTTCACTTTTCTTTATCAACAATGCGTACATATCAAAGATATTGGCAGCTCGACGTTAACGATGACGTTCTTGTTCTTCTAGCTGTGCATCAGGAGAAAGTTCACGACGTCTTCTTATATCCCTCCTGATTAGCCTTTCGCTTTCTAAATTACGATTTGCAGGATCCGATCTATGTTTTCAAGTTGTTGCCTGATTTGCTGGCGAGTCACTCTTCTTTGAGAAGAATTTAAAATTTCCTCACGACGTCTTCTTATTGGATCTTCTCGACGACTCCTCCTCAATGCTGCATCTCGTTGCCTTTCTTCTTCTCTTATTATTGGATTCTGGCGCCGCACAGAACGTTCCATTGTGTCGCGCTCCTGCTCCGCTGTCCTATATTCAGGATTCATTCGTCTATTTGAATGTCCTACTATGTCTCGCTCCTGCTACGCTGCTCTGTATTCAGGATTCATTCGTCTGTTTGAGTGTTCCGCGGTGTTGCGTTCCTGCTCTTCAGCTCTATATTCCGGATTCAAGCGCCTGTTCGAATGTCCTACTGTGTCACGCTCCTGCTGCGCTGTCCTATATTCAGGATTCATTCGTCTGTTTGAGTGTTCCGCGGTGTTGCGTACCTGCTCATCAGCTCTATATTCCGGATTCAAGCGCCTATTCGAATGTCCTACTGTGTCACGCTCCTGCTCCGCTGTCCTATATTCAGGATTCATTCGTCTGTTTGAGTATTCCGCGGTGTTGCGTACCTGCTCATCAGCTCTATATTCCGAAATCAAACGTCTATTTGAATGACTGACGTGTCACGTTCCTATTGTGTAGCTCTGTGAAGTTGGTTCTGTCGTCTATTGGAATGTGCAAAACTGTCACGAGTTCTTTCCTCATTGCGATACTCCAAATTTGAGCTGCGTAGTTCTGCAATATAGTCAGCGTTCCTCCGTCTATTATTTTCCAAATTTTTACTATATTGTCGTCGGCTTCAATTCAGAGCATTGCAACGCCTTTGTTCCTGCGATTGCCTAGATACTCTTGGCATTTTCAAAAATTATTAAAAAAATATTATACAAATAAAAAATATAATAAAATTTAAATCAATTAAGTAATAATAATATATTATAATTAAAAGAATGCGTATTATTTAAAAAATGATTTTTTTCGTTGATTTTGAAAGTTGTTTGCGTTGCTGAAAGTTTAAGCTGCTCGTGTAAACTGAAGTGAGCCGATGTGTTGTGCCCTATTTATTGAATATCTTAGAGCCCGACTTCACGTCTGTAAACTCTTTTGCCCTTTTTGGTGTCATCAAGCAACTTTCGTAGGAATATTAAGGCGTTATTACAAAAGGTGCGTTGAAGAGGGGTTTTTTTACCTAGGTTATACTTTCTACCTGTTCTTGGAACTTTATTTCCTACCTACTCTTCTACCTAGGTTTTGTTTTGTACCGACCCAGCAGTTAATTAGGGATTTAAAACTGGATAATTATGTTTACATAGTTTGTTCTCTATCATTATTAATAAATAAGAATATATCTTGAAAAATTAGCGATTTATTTATTTTAAGGGTAACTAAATAATACTTTTTGTTCTTTGCTCTTATGTATACAAGTTTATTTTCTACTTATTTTTTCGGAAATTTCCTTACTACCTTAGACAATAACCCATGCCAAAATTTGTAAACATATCTTGTCAAATGAAAAAGTTTACCATGCAACCACTTGATTCCGATCGTTCAGTTTGTATATCAGCCATATATCATAGTGATCCGATCCGAACAATTTCTTTGGAGATTGCATTATTGCCTTAGATAATAACCCATGCCGAATTTCGTGAAGTCACCTCGTCAAATAATAATAACATACAAGTACTTGATTCCGATCGTTCAGTTTGTATGGCAGCTATATGCTATAGTGGTCCGATATCGTCCGTTCCGACAAATGAGCTGCTTCTTAGTGGGAAAAGGACAGGGGCAAAGTTTTAGATCGATAGCTTAAAAACTGAGGGACTAGTTTGTATATATACTGACAGACGGACATGGCTAAATCAACTCAGCTCATCATACTGATCATTTATGTATATATTTTATAGCGTCTCCGACGTTTCCTTCTGGGTGTTACAAACATCGTGCCAAACTTAATATACCCTGTTCAGGGTATAAAAAACTCATACGAGTATCTATTTAATTCTTAGTAACGATATTTAAATAATATTTTTAACTTTAAACGAAAACAAGAAAAAACGTTAACTTCGGTAGCGCCGCAGTTATAATACCCTTCACAAATACAAAGGCCTCTTACAAGAACTTGATTCCGAACGTTCAATTTGTATGGTGGCTATATGATATATGTAGTGATCTGATCTGACCAATTTCTGGGGAGAATAATTTGTTGCCTTAAGCAATAACTCGTGCCTAATTTCATGAAGATACCTCGTCAAATAAAAAAATTTTCCGTGCAAGCACTTTACTCCGATCGTTCAGTTAATATGGCAGCTATATTCTATATTCATCCAATCTATACAATTTCTTCGGAGATTAGATTAATGCTTTAAATAATAATCCGTGCCAAATCTCGTGAAGATACCTCGTCAAATGAAAGAGTTTCCCATACAAGCACTTGATTCCGATTGTTCAGTTTGTATGGCAGCTATATGATATAGTGGTCCGATATCGGCTGTTCCGACAAATGAGCAGCTTCTTTGTTAGAAAAGGATAGGTGCAAAATTTCAGAACGATAGCATAAAAACTGAGGGACTAGTATATACACAGACAGACGGACATGGCTAAATCAACTCAGCTCATCATGCTGATCATTTATGTATATATTTTATAGGGTCTCCGACGTTTCCTTCTGGGTGTTACAAACTTCGTGGCAAACTTAATATACCCTGTTCAGGGTATAAAAATGTAAAGAACTAAAACACAACAATGCACTTACATATTGTACATATTTAGAGAACGTTGCTTACATTTAAATGGTAATATTTGAGGAATTTTTTTTAGAATATTGTTCAATCTACAAGAAATATCATACGAAATTCGGAAGTAGACACAAAAACTGGTTTTAGCGAATGATTTATTTTAATAGTTGATCATATGTCCGTTGAAAGAACTATCTTTCAAGAAATCGGAAGAATGGATAATTTCTGTATTGGCCTACAAAGGGCTCCATTGACAGATCAGAGTTATCCCACTCTAATATAGCCATCTCGTCCACGCACGGTTGATTCGACTCGACCTAGTCTCCAGCGTTGCGGTGGCAGGTTGTCCTCATGTATGATCACTAAAGCACCTTTAATGAGATTAGGTGAAGGTGTCGTCCATTTAGTATGGGCTCGCAGTTCATTGCTTGATGGCAGTGATTGTGTTATAGCGATAAAAATGTGAGATTTAGAAATACATTTGTTGATAGGTTGGAGACCACCTCGATGTGCACCTCTTTCGTTACGAGGCACACAGATACAGCTAAATTTGACTTGGTATGTGGTTTTCCTCGAATTCTAAGATATGTCTTTATCGTTCCACAAAAGTCGATTCCGCAACGTTCAAATGGGCGTGGAGGTGTAAGGCGTGTAGTTGGTAGTGGGCCCATTACCTGTTGTAACAGCACTGGCTTGTAACGAACACAATGCACGCAGGGCCGAACGATGCGACGAGCAGCATCTCTAGCTTTGACAATCCAAAATTCTAATCTGATAAGGGCGACCAATGCATTTGGACCTGCGTGAAAATAACGTAAATTTAGGTATCGAACGTACTTTAGTACCAATTGAGAATCGCTGGGTAGTAGAACCGGGTGCTTCTGAGGGTTTGGTAAGTCAGCATAATCTAGACGTCCACCAACCTTCACGATTTCAAAACCGTTTACGTTATCCATAAAGAAGCCATTCAGAAAGAAGTTAGCCATACGAAGAAGAGTTGGTGCCACCGTTGACGGTAAAAGAGGTGATACGGGATAGCGCAGCATCCAAGTCCATGACTATACTTGGATGCGTCTCGAACGGGCATCATCCAGTCTGGGGCAGCACAGATGCCAATGACAGAGGTGAGTGTCTTTTTAATTATCTACTAGGTACTAAGCTTCTGTTCTGTAATAAAGGAAGTATGTCAACGTTTATTACAAGAAACCGACAATAAGTACTGGATATCACACTTGTGCCGGAAGGACTACTTAACAGGGTAACCCAATGGACAGTCCTCGAAGAGCATTCCTTTTTTCAGATCACCACTATATTGGATGTATAATAGAGAAAAGAGCCGATAGGAGCATTAACTTCAGGGATCATAGAAAAGCGAACTGGCAGGTGCACATGCAAGAGCTTGAAAAACGTATCCCTATGATTCCGACGTTTCAGCCCAAAAGTAGGAGGATCTAGACAGCCTCGTTAATCGATTCACGGAATCTTTCCGGCAAACACTGGAAGTGGCTTGTCCAATATCACAAAGTTGGGGTAGAATTAGACCCCCAAGGGGGTCTCCCGAAATTAAAAAATTACAGAAAAAATGCAGAAAGCAGGCAATTTAGCTAAGCAATCCCAAGGCGAGTCAGACTAGGATAATTATTACAACCTCCTTAGGTCATACGAAAAGGAAGTAAGGAGACCAAAAATAAATTCTTAAAAATTTTTCTGTAATTATCGAGAACAGGGCAGAAGCGTCTCGACTTAGGAAAATAACAACACAATCGGTGCATATTATCGAATATCTTTAGAAGCCAGACCATAGTTGGACGGTATCCAGTGAAGAGTCACTGGGACAACTAATAGATACCGACGTCCCAGATAGCTCTGTAAGCCATACTGTTGAATATACTTAAGACAGCGGAGCAGAATAGTGTACGCTGGGCAATAAATAGTTTCAAGCCATTCAAGTCGCCGGTAAAAGACGGTCTATTCCCGTCTCAATTATTAGCATTATTTAAAAAATGATTTTTTTCTTTGATTTTGAAAGTTGTTTGCGTTGCTGAAAGTTTAAGCTGCTCGTGTAAACTGAAGTGAGCCGATGTGTTGTGCCCTATTTATTGAATATCTTAGAGCCCGACTTCACGTCTGTAAACTCTTTTGCCCTTTTTGGTGTCATCAAGCAACTTTCGTAGGAATATTAAGGCGTTATTACAAAAGGTGCGTTGAAGAGGGGTTTTTTTACCTAGGTTATACTTTCTACCTGTTCTTGGAACTTTATTTCCTACCTACTCTTCTACCTAGGTTTTGTTTTGTACCGACCCAGCAGTTAATTAGGGATTTAAAACTGGATAATTATGTTTACATAGTTTGTTCTCTATCATTATTAATAAATAAGAATATATCTTGAAAAATTAGCGATTTATTTATTTTAAGGGTAACTAAATAATACTTTTTGTTCTTTGCTCTTATGTATACAAGTTTATTTTCTACTTATTTTTTCGGAAATTTCCTTACTACCTTAGACAATAACCCATGCCAAAATTTGTAAACATATCTTGTCAAATGAAAAAGTTTACCATGCAACCACTTGATTCCGATCGTTCAGTTTGTATATCAGCCATATATCATAGTGATCCGATCCGAACAATTTCTTTGGAGATTGCATTATTGCCTTAGATAATAACCCATGCCGAATTTCGTGAAGACACCTCGTCAAATAATAATAACATACAAGTACTTGATTCCGATCGTTCAGTTTGTATGGCAGCTATATGCTATAGTGGTCCGATATCGTCCGTTCCGACAAATGAGCTGCTTCTTAGTGGGAAAAGGACAGGGGCAAAGTTTTAGATCGATAGCTTAAAAACTGAGGGACTAGTTTGTATATATACTGACAGACGGACATGGCTAAATCAACTCAGCTCATCATACTGATCATTTATGTATATATTTTATAGCGTCTCCGACGTTTCCTTCTGGGTGTTACAAACATCGTGCCAAACTTAATATACCCTGTTCAGGGTATAAAAAACTCATACGAGTATCTATTTAATTCTTAGTAACGATATTTAAATAATATTTTTAACTTTAAACGAAAACAAGAAAAAACGTTAACTTCGGTAGCGCCGCAGTTATAATACCCTTCACAAATACAAAGGCCTCTTACAAGAACTTGATTCCGAACGTTCAATTTGTATGGTGGCTATATGATATATGTAGTGATCTGATCTGACCAATTTCTGGGGAGAATAATTTGTTGCCTTAAGCAATAACTCGTGCCTAATTTCATGAAGATACCTCGTCAAATAAAAAAATTTTCCGTGCAAGCACTTTACTCCGATCGTTCAGTTAATATGGCAGCTATATTCTATATTCATCCAATCTATACAATTTCTTCGGAGATTAGATTAATGCTTTAAATAATAATCCGTGCATAATCTCGTTAAGATACCTCGTCAAATGAAAGAGTTTCCCATACAAGCACTTGATTCCGATTGTTCAGTTTGTATGGCAGCTATATGATATAGTGGTCCGATATCGGCTGTTCCGACAAATGAACAGCTTCTTTGTTAGAAAAGGACAGGTGCAAAATTTCAGAACGATAGCATAAAAACTGAGGGACTAGTATATATACAGACAGACGGACATGGCTAAATCAACTCAGCTCATCATGCTGATCATTTATGTATATATTTTATAGGGTCTCCGACGTTTCCTTCTGGGTGTTACAAACTTCGTGGCAAACTTAATATACCCTGTTCAGGGTATAAAAATGTAAAGAACTAAAACACAACAATGCACTTACATATTGTACATATTTAGAGAACGTTGCTTACATTTAAATGGTAATATTTGAGGAATTTTTTTTAGAATATTGTTCAATCTACAAGAAATATCATACGAAATTCGGAAGTAGACACAAAAACTGGTTTTAGCGAATGATTTATTTTAATAGTTGATCATATGTCCGTTGAAAGAACTATCTTTCAAGAAATCGGAAGAATGGATAATTTCTGTATTGGCCTACAAAGGGCTCCATTGACAGATCAGAGTTATCCCACTCTAATATAGCCATCTCGTCCACGCACGGTTGATTCGACTCGACCTAGTCTCCAGCGTTGCGGTGGCAGGTTGTCCTCATGTATGATCACTAAAGCACCTTTAATGAGATTAGGTGAAGGTGTCGTCCATTTAGTACGGGCTCGCAGTTCATTGCTTGATGGCAGTGATTGTGTTATAGCGATAAAAATGTGAGATTTAGAAATACATTTGTTGATAGGTTGGAGACCACCTCGATGTGCACCTCTTTCGTTACGAGGCACACAGATACAGCTAAATTTGACTTGGTATGTGGTTTTCCTCGAATTCTAAGATATGTCTTTATCGTTCCACAAAAGTCGATTCCGCAACGTTCAAATGGGCGTGGAGGTGTAAGGCGTGTAGTTGGTAGTGGGCCCATTACCTGTTGTAACAGCACTGGCTTGTAACGAACACAATGCACGCAGGGCCGAACGATGCGACGAGCAGCATCTCTAGCTTTGACAATCCAAAATTCTAATCTGATAAGGGCGACCAATGCATTTGGACCTGCGTGAAAATAACGTAAATTTAGGTATCGAACGTACTTTAGTACCAATTGAGAATCGCTGGGTAGTAGAACCGGGTGCTTCTGAGGGTTTGGTAAGTCAGCATAATCTAGACGTCCACCAACCTTCACGATTTCAAAACCGTTTACGTTATCCATAAAGAAGCCATTCAGGAAGAAGTTAGCCATACGAAGAAGAGTTGGTGCCACCGTTGACGGTAAAAGAGGTGATACGGGATAGCGCAGCATCCAAGTCCATGACTATACTTGGATGCGTCTCGAACGGGCATCATCCAGTCTGGGGCAGCACAGATGCCAATGACAGAGGTGAGTGTCTTTTTAATTATCTACTAGGTACTAAGCTTCTGTTCTGTAATAAAGGAAGTATGTCAACGTTTATTACAAGAAACCGACAATAAGTACTGGATATCACACTTGTGCCGGAAGGACTACTTAACAGGGTAACCCAATGGAGAGTCCTCGAAGAGCATTCCTTTTTTCAGATCACCACTATATTGGATGTATAATAGAGAAAAGAGCCGATAGGAGCATTAACTTCAAGGATCATAGAAAAGCGAACTGGCAGGTGCACATGCAAGAGCTTGAAAAACGTATCCCTATGATTCCGACGTTTCAGCCCAAAAGTAGGAGGATCTAGACAGCCTCGTTAATCGATTCACGGAATCTTTCCGGCAAACACTGGAAGTGGCTTGTCCAATATCACAAAGTTGGGGTAGAATTAGACCCCCAAGGGGGTCTCCCGAAATTAAAAAATTACAGAAAAAATGCAGAAAGCAGGCAATTTAGCTAAGCAATCCCAAGGCGAGTCAGACTAGGATAATTATTACAACCTCCTTAGGTCATACGAAAAGGAAGTAAGGAGACCAAAAATAAATTCTTAAAAATTTTTCTGTAATTATCGAGAACAGGGCAGAAGCGTCTCGACTTAGGAAAATAACAACACAATCGGTGCATAGTATCGAATATCTTTAGAAGCCAGACCATAGTTGGACGGTATCCAGTGAAGAGTCACTGGGACAACTAATAGATACCGACGTCCCAGATAGCTCTGTAAGCCATACTGTTGAATATACTTAAGACAGCGGAGCAGAATAGTGTACGCTGGGCAATAAATAGTTTCAAGCCATTCAAGTCGCCGGTAAAAGACGGTCTATTCCCGTCTCAATTACAGCAGTCGCGGAATTACATAATAGACTGGCTAGTTACCATTCTTAAGGGAGCGCTGCAATTTAACTATATCCCTTCGCTTTGGAGGGAAGTCAAGGTAATATACTTACCTAAGGCAGGCAAAAGCTCGCTTACAAGTCCGAAGGATTTCAGACCAATCACCCTCTAATCATTCGTTCCAAAAACGTTGGAAAGTCTAATAGGAATACATATAAGAAACAAACTACAGCCGGAAAAGTTAACTGGTTCGCGGCATGCGTATTCTAAAGCAAAATCCACAGAAACAGCGCTAAGTTATGTGGTGGCGGAGATTAAAAAAACTCTGCAAGTTAAAGAATACACTCTAATTGCCTTCTTAGATATAGAAGGAGCCTTCAATAATATTTAGCCTAGGGCCATACTGAGTGCACTTACGGACCTGAACATCTCTGAACCTCTCAGAAAATTAATTGAACAGATGCTCACGAGCAGGACAATAATTTAAACGCTGGGAGCGTCAACAATGTGCAGATCTGTCCAAAGGAGTACACCTCAAGAAGGCGTGCTATCCCCACTGTTCTGGATCCTGACAATGAATAAGTTGTTGTTGGATCAAGAAAAGAAGGGGTACATGTTTTGGCCTACGCTGACGATGTGGCAGTCTCGGTTAGACGTAAATTCCCGAATATTCTAGCAAACCTTATGCAAACAATCATAGACGATATAATTCGTTGGGCCGTATTGTGCGGACTCAACTTAAATGCCGGTAAGACGGAGCTACTATTGTACACCAGAAAACATAATACTCCATTAGTTACGGCTCCAGTATTAAATGGTAGCAGACTAACAACAACTAACAGATAGCCAAGAGGCCTTGAAATCTCTCAAGTCTCCTATGGTCTCATCAAAGTTAGTTGCTTTATTAGAGGATCTAACATCCTACTTCACGATAAACCTGCAATGGGTTATAGGGCATAGTGATATCCCTGGTAACTGCGAAGCAGATGAACCAGCCAGAACAGGTACCGCTTTACAATTAACCTCTAAAAAAGAGAGAATTTTTATGCCTCTGGCAACTTGTAAACACTTAGTCAGCGAAGTCTCGGTGGAGACAATCACTAACTTGTTCAACTAGCAGACAAACGTGGCAGGAATGGAGCTTGAGAAACACAAATATACTATTAAATTTCAAAAGTAGTGACATAAGAACTCTGATAGGAGTACTAACAGGTCACTGTCTAATTGGTAGACATGCCAGCAGGACGACTATTGTAGAATCTGCCAGGAGATATAAGAAGAGGAGACTGTAAGACATCTTCTATGCAAAAGTAAGGCTCTATACAGGAAAAGAATCGCAACTATCGGTCGACTGTTCCTGAACGACGTATCAGAAGTTGCTCATATAAAACTAATTATACTGATGAACATCATCAGAAGCACAAGTTGGTTCAGAGAGGAGACAATATAGTGAGGGAACATTAGTCCCGGTGGTATCACAATGGGCCTCCTATAGGCCTAGATGCGTCGTCAGACAGCCATTCTACCTACCTATCTACCTATCCAGGAATGGAGTGAAAAGTTGAAGTTACTCTTTATAGCTTGGTTTTTACGAAGCAATTGAACGTCTTTTGAAAAATATTGTGGCTGAATATTGAAGATAATGCAACATGATGCGCTTCGTAATTGGTCAGGAGATGGGGATATGGTGCTTGCCGTAAGCTTTTGTCTGCATTTATCACTGAACCGAATGAGCCAGGCGATGATGTGCAGACAATGTATATAAGAGCTTATGCCATCAATGACATCGATCAAGTAATTAGCCTCCCTAATTGCAGCAAATGACGTCTTGCGTTTCTTTGCGTTCCCAATGTCCCAGTCAAGCTCAATATCGCATATATGATTTGGCCATTTCCATAGTTAGTCCAAAAGAGAGTAGTTTCGGGAACAGAGGCGAATATATCATTTACCCTAATATACAGGCGAGCGAGAAGATTGGCACTGCAAAGTTCCAGTTTTGGAAGAGACTGTATTTTTACTGGTGCCGCCCTTGATTTCGACGGGAGTAAATATACTACAACCTGTCCGTCGGAATATTCTGCGCATATGTAAATCGCCGATCCGTATGCACGAATTGATGCGTCGCAAAACCCATTTAACTGTATGTCGCGAGCATTTGGTAGTAGACAATAGCGAGGCAGATTCAGTGATGGAAGCGAGTTAAAAGACACTAAGCAATTATTCCAGGCTTGATGTATATGTTGAGGCACCGACTCGTCCCATCCTAATTTTAGCAGCCATAATTCTTGCATAATTAATTTTGAAGTTATCACGAGTGGTGAGAGCACTCCAAGGGGATCGAACAGCGATGAAGCGACGGACAACTGTCGTTGTGATTTACATAAGTACCTGCCGTCGACGGACTTACCTCATGGTGCTCAAAAGCACTGCGTATCAATACTGCGGTAATCAGTGCCACAAAAAATACGAGCTATTTGCAAGTATTTATTTGGTTACAAGCGCCCAGTGTGTATGGGCACACTGACCATCTTGGTAGGATTCGAGGCCGACCTTAAACCTCTTCCGTTTTCGGGTACGGAACCCAGTTTTCCCAGCATTTAGGTTTAAACCACAGCCACTACGAATCTCCACAAAGGGCCAAACCCGATGAGCAGATTAGACCGAAGTCCAGCCCGTGGCACCAGAGTTGAGTCTCCGGTAAGACTGTGTAGCCGAAGCTACTGCCAGTTGAGCTACCCATCAACTCAATGACTGGTGAAATTTGTCGCTTCAACTTCAAATGTCTTTTTATTTGGAATTTCATTTAAAGTCTATATCAGTTCAAGCTGAGTATTATAGCACTATTTCTGACATAACTATGCTGATATTTCTTGGCAAGGTTTAATAACAGTCATAATGCAATTAGATTTTAGTCGCCTCTTATGACAGGCATACTTTACCGCTGCGGGCAAATTCTTACCCCTGCCCGCAGGGATAGAAGCGACGGACAGTATTGTGCGCTTTGTAATAGACTTGTGAACTTGTTTTGGTGTGAATGTGAACAACAACGTGTCGCTGTGTTGATTCCATGTCACGCCAAGTGAACTTGTTATAGAATCATCGGTAATACTTAGGTCTTTCATAGTTTAGCTTGCCATGATGATCGGCATGCCATTTGGATAGAGGAAACTGACCGCATCGAAGTATCTCAATCACTTCTGCCTTAATGTGTGTATCGCATCAGTATCAACCGACCAAACAGAAAATCATTAACATAAAAATAAGTCTTAACAGCCACACCGCATATTGGAATCTCACTAAGCTGAGGCAGGGCCATATGTCACAGTATTGAGCTGGTATGTGAGAAGATCTGCGTCTAAAGCAGCTCTCCAGAGAATGTAACGAAATTTACGAACATGTTTATTCAAGGACACTTGCCTGTACATTTTAGTGATATCTGCGGTGATAGCGTTAGGATACAGACGAAAGCGCAGTAGCATCATGTACAGCTCAGATTTGATCGTTGACCCAACCAAAAGTAAGTCGTTTAGCGATGCTTGTGTCGTAGTTCGACAGGGACGTCGAACACTACTCGTAACTTTGCTGCTGCGCTTGTAGGTTCCAGTACGCAATAATGTGGAATGTAATAGTGTTGTACAGCTCAGTTTTGATCGTTGACCCAACCAAAAGTAAGTCGTTTAGCGATGCTTGTTTTGTACTTCGAAAGGAGACGTCGAACACTACGTTCGTACTCTTCCATGAACGAGACATACTGGCAATAAGTGTCTGGCGAATGCAAAAGACGCGGGATTGGCCTTGAATGGCAGCCTCACAATTATGCGTTCAATAGTATCTGGATGTGTTGTGGCTATATAGTGACGTTCAAAAATCTGATGATGACATTGAATAGGTTTGGGGGCCAGTCGACAGTTTCGAACTAAACAGCAGACTTTGAAGGTGTATAGTGCTTCACGATTTGTAACTGAATCACCTATACTGCGAATGCCAATGTGATACTATTCTCGACCTCGTGAAAGCTTTGTGCGAACTCATCAGTCAAAAAGTTCACTTGAGAACATGAGTCGAGAAGAACTCTTCCAAGCTTGTCCGAACCCATGGAATCTTTAACTAGAACTAAAGCTGGTGGCTCCATATGCGAATGCGTGGCTGCTAGCTGGTTATATGTATGTATACAGAGGTCGTATTTCTTGGCGGCATCGAAGCGTTAAGAAGAACCAATAATTTTGTTTTTATCGCTAGAACAAAGAACAGAAGAAGGCTTAGTGATTTCGAACGATGAGTTTTATACCACGGGTAGTGATACGAATCTGTTTGGTGAAATCGGACTTACGGTGTGATGAGGAGTCGGATGAATACAGAAATTGACAGTGGCGTTCCTAAAATTGGGTGCATTGTACCCAAGTTGGAAGCGATTTATAGTCTAGCGATTCGTTTCATTTGTTACGAGTTTGCTGACCACATTTTCTAAAGCTAGGCAGCGACAATCTTGGCAAGTGTGATGGCGTGGAAACAGGAGTTGAAACTATTGTCCCGGCTTAGCTAACTGTAAGGTTCCCTTCCTCCTCAAGTTGTGCTTGAATGCAAAGTTTTGCTGTGATAAATCTATCTTCTAAACCTGCGCGACTTGTGTCTGATAGATTGAAATTCCCAATGTCAGCTTGGACTGAGAGTGCTTGCTTGAAGTATGACTCTAATATTCCAAGCCGACATTGTAACTCCGCATGTGAAACTTTTTCATCAGAGTATTTTAAAATCTCAACTATGGATTTAATACGTTTTGAGTGTTCAAGAGACATTATCCTCTTTACGTTTATTTTTGGATATACATAATGTAATATGAAGAGAATACCTTTCAGCGGACAGCGATAGCAACGGCAAAAACGAAATTAAAGAGGCATTATCCTTTTTATGTTTATTTTTGGATATCCCTAATGTAATACGAAGAGAATACCTTTCAGCGGACAGCGATAGCAACGGCAAAAACGAAATTAAATACAGCCCACTAGCAATGCGTTGTATCACTGAGCGATTAGTACAGGCAGCTTATGCAAAAAAATTTAGAGAATGCATATAACGAATAAGGTGAGCGACAATAACTGTTGCTAGTAGCAGTACAGATAATGATGGTAGCGTTGCGTTGGCAGAACAGCGACGATGGTGCAGCAGTCTAGCGAGTAACGTTTCATATTGTCGGCAGAGCTAGGAACGTTCAGCTGAGCAGTGCAGTGTAGATAGAGCAGCACGACACTGCCCAACGGTGATTTATGCTGAGTATGCGACGATCTGCTAACAAAAGCAGGAAACTCCGATAACCAAATTGTTCTAATCAGTAGTGTAGCGAATATGTATGCATGTAAATGCATATACGCACATATGCATGATAATAACGTAATTTTGTTTTTATCCATAGGCTTTCCAGTGAGCGGTAAATTCAACAACAATAAGACCTCAATATCTCACCAGACAAATCTGATTGCAGAACATTAATGTGCAAATTGAATGGGAATCACTAATCCAGATGCCCAACCAACAACTGCGAATATGACTACAACGCACTTATGAAATGTTATCGATGCGATCATAAAGATGATATTAACGTATTCAAGTTATGTTTTAATTAATGCACGATAAAATTTTTGTTTTTGTTTTTTAGAGCATATACGTATATCTTTTTCTGCAATTGATGCAAGATATTGTTCGATTAGCACAATCAAGTTTGTTGTTTTTCTTTTGTTTTACACACATGCCACACGTTGGGCGCCAAAAATGTAAGAGCAATAAGCGTTTTCTTGATTTTTTTACATATTATAATAATTGAGGGTATGCAATCAATGGCGACGTGCAAAAGAGCCAAAGTGTAAAAACCGTACTATATATTCATTGACCGACCGAATAACGAACTCCGATATGCTCCTGTTAGCAATTCATTAGCGAATGATTTATTTTTATGGTTGATCGTATGAAAATATACATATTGCTCTCTTTACAAAGTTTAAGAAAATAATAAAAAGAAATTTACGAGTACAATGCATGTATGAGTGTGTGTGTGTGTGTATGAATGTAAGCAGTGAATTGTATTTACGAATCTTATCAAATGAGAACTATGACAGTGTTTTATCCGGAGCACAGGTAAATGTCATTAGGGTGACCCAACTATATTTCTGACCGATCAGTTGATTCAAATAAGAAGAAAATATGTGCTACATATATGTAAAGTGAACGAATCATATGGAAGATTTGAAAGTGTGATATACTCGTGTGGGAAGCTGACGTGGTTGTTGTCCAATTTCGCTCATTTTTAAAACTTGGTATAAAAATGTGAAGGTAATGTTCGGCAGCAATTGAAGCAATTTATTGAAATCGGAGCAGTAGTTCCTGAGATATAGGATTTCTCGTTCAAGTGTCACCCCCATTGTTAATTTGTTCATCTGGATGCTATGAAGCCTTTTGGTACCATATCGAGTATGAAATTTAATGTCAGTGACGCTTTTATTTATAAAGTCATCGCACTTTTAGTAATTTTCAGGATTACCCTTGTATGAGGAGAGTGATAGTCAGGTTTCAAACATTTTCAGGCTGTCGGAGAAAGTGTCAAAAGCCTTTCCCTGAGCATCTTTGGTTAATTTAGCTTTATTGGTTTGCGATATATGTACATTGAACCTGTTACGGGGTAGGGACACCTCCCCTTTCTAAAAAAATTTCTAATCGAAGATGCTACTCCCCAATGCGACTCGTTGTACCAAATTACAGCTTTGTATCTTATTGTTGAACTTAATTATGTCACTTTAAAAGCTTTCGATTCATAGCGTTTTGTTGGAGTGCCAATCGTCCGATTCGCCTATTTAGGATTTCAACTTTTTCATGGTGACAAGAAACAAAGTTACCAAAATATCTTAAGTTTTACGCAAGCTACAGCTTGCAGAGACATGCGGACGTACTTACAGACACTCACCCGGATTTCAATTCGTTTCGTAATCTTGATCATTTATAAAGATGTATGTATATATATCTCTATATCTATCTCGATTAGTTTTAAGTCATGCAAACAACCGCTAGGTAGGTAGGTAGAGTGGATGTCTGGCGACGCTCTTGGGCTTTTAGGGGGCCAGGACTAAAATCACCACCATATGATTCACTTGAGGAATTTAAGTTAGGTTAAGTTACAGGTCCTTTTTAATGCCAGATGGAGATTTATTAATACGAGCTGAAGTTTATGTCGTGCAGGACGAAAACGCTTTTTGCGAATTTTAATAGAGACTTGATATCTAATTGTGATTCTTCATCCAGTCCCTTGAACTGCGAAACTCCTATATATCTAAGCCGAGCTCTAGATAAGGCCGGATATGAGCAGAAAAGGTGTTCTAGCGCCTCTCTCATACCTACTTCCTGCACTTTCTACATGTGTCATCGTTAAGAATGCCCATACAGCTCGCATGTGATGCCAGTAAGTTGTGCTCTGTGACCAGGCCAGCAACCGTCCTGCAGTCTTTTCGAAAGCTTGTGAGTAGAAAGGTTTGCGTGTTTTCCTTCTGCTAATGCATGCCTCTATGGCATTCTATCTCACCCTGTTAGCGCTTTCGGAAATTTCGTTATGTATCGTTTTTGACGATTTGCGTATTTGTTGAGCTGAGTCGGTAGTCAAGCGTATGGCACTTTTTGCAATCTCATCAGCTATTTCGTTTCCCGGAATACCCTAGTAGCCTGAAACCCAGTATATATGCAGCCACTTTATGGCAGCCACTATATCAACCGCCTCTTTGCTTCTAAGGGCATTTTCCGCCGAAATGCGATGTGAGATTATTGTTTTAATTGCCGCTTGGCTATCGACGTATGATATGATATTCTTTATGTCGTTTTCTGCGCTGTAAGTTATCTCAACAGCTTTCCTGACCAGAAAGACTTCTGCCTAAAAGATACTGCAGTATTTTGGCAGTTTAAAGGTCGCCTGCGAATTCTGCGCTCCAAAATAGCCAATAAATGCTCAATTGGATTGAGGTCAGGTGATTGTGGAGGTGAATGTAGCTGTTTTGTAGCATTGTAAAGAAGCCAAAGGCAAACAGGTTCCGCTGTATGCTTAGGGTCATTGTCTTGTTGGAAACAAAATACGTGCTTCACTTGTCATTTTAAAATATTTAGATAAACATATTTCAATTAAATGCCACCAACTCCACTTGCTGCCATACACCCCCTCAATTAAACCATGCTTTACGGTTGAAGTAAGATTTCGCGCTTCAAAGGCCGTACCAGTTTTTCGCCACACCATCTGTCTTCCTTTTTTCCAAATATACTACATTTGGTCTTATCCGACCATAAAACTGATTCCCAGAAAGATATAGGCTTGGTTATATGTTCGTTTGTGAATGCAATACGCTTCATACGGTTTTTTAAGGAAACGAATGGCTTTTTGCGTGCTACTCGCCCATAATATCCAACCCTTTTTAATATTTTTCATGCTGCGTCACTGCATATTGTTTTTTTAAATCGTATTTTTACATCTTCAGCTATTTGGGAAGCAGTTAAACGCGGATTAACTTTTACAAGAGATACAACTTTGCGTGTTTCTTGATCAGTCAGTATTCTCGGACGTTCAGATCGAGGCTTTGAAGTAATAATTCCCGTTTTTTTGAAAGTCTGGATGACGTATCGCACTGATGACTCCGTTCTGTTGACAACTCGTCCAATTTCACGAAAGCTTTTACCGTCCTCCCTAAATTTTAATATTATTTTCCGCTCATCAACGCTTATTTCTTTGCCTTTTGCATTCATTTCGATTAAAGCTGAATAATTCGAAAAATTTACTCACAAATTGCAGATTTTTCCTTCGATTATCTAAATCTGTATTATTGACAACAACGGACACAAAAACGCTGCTGGTGAGGAAATGCACATGCTTAAAGTGGTGTAATTAATAGAAAACAAGTAAGGAAGGGCTAAGTTCGGATGTAACCGAACATTTTATACTCTCGCAAAGTCAAATAGTATACTCGTTTGAGATTTCTTTGTGGATTGGCTGATATTTTCGGTAGAAGGTCAACTATAGGCACTGGGGTCCACATATTTAGTACTTAGGGGCTTAAACAGTTTTGGTTCGATTTAGACAATTTTTGGCCACAAGGTGGCATACTTTAATCGCATTATTCACGCAAAGTTTTATCCCGATACAGCCATTGTTGCCTGATTTGCATAGTGGAAAGTGAATTAATCAGATGGAATTTAAAATGGTGTTATATGGAAAGTAGGCGTGGTTGTAGTCCGATTTCGCCCATTTTTGCACTGTGACATAGAAACATGAAAAGAACGTTATGCACCGAATTTGGTTGAAATCGGTTGAGCAGATCTCAAGATATGGGTTTTCACCTAAAAGTGGGCTGTGCCACGCCCACTGTCTAATTTTGAACGCGGTTCTTATAAAGTCATCTCATACCATCCCAGAGATAAAATTTAATGACTCTGGCGTGTTTAGTGCTTGATTTATCGCGCTTTTAGTAGTTTTTAACAGTACCGTTATATGGGGAGTGGGCGGAGTTGCCACCCGATTTCAACTATTTTCACACCGTCAATAGAAGTGCTAAAAATATTTGCTTCCAGTGAATTTTGTTATTATAGCATTAGCGGTTTAGGAGATATGCACATTAAACCTATTAGAGGCGGGACCACGCCCACTTTTTTAAAAAAAATTTTAACTGCAGATGCCCCTCCCTAATGTGATCCTGTGTACCAAATAACAGTCTTGTATCTTATTGCGGAGCTTAGTTATGGCAAGTTATTTGTTTTTGATTAATGGCGTTTTGTGGGCGTGGCAGTGGTCCGATTACGCCCATCTGTAATACCAACCGTCTCACGGTACCATGAAACATGTCTACCAAGTTTCATAAAGATATCTCAATTTTTACTCAAGTTAGAGCTTGCACGGACGGACGGACAGACGGACAGACGGACAGACGGACGGACGGACAGACAGTCACCCGGATTTCAACTCGTCTCTTCATCCTGATCATTTATATATATATAACCCTATATCTAACTCGATTAGTTTTAGGTAATACAAACAACCGTTAGGTGAACAAAACTATTATACTCTGTAGCAACAGGTTGCGAGAGTATAAAAAAAAGAATTGGGCGCGAAAATTTTGCTGTTTGGTTGGCATAACATCTGTCAAACCTATTTAATGACCTTAAAGTCATTGAACAAACAAAATCATATTTGTTCATTGTGTTGAAAATGTCAAATTTTGAACCGGAAAGTGATGATTTGCCGAAAGCATTAATTTATTGTTTCCAAATGTTCCTGCTTCCATTCAGTCAAATGTTTGCAGAGTCGCATCGAAACAACATGCAAAAATGGTTTCAAAGGGTCAGAGATAATGATTTTGATGTGAGAAATGAAGAACGTGGAAGACCACCAAAAAAGTTTAAAGACGCCGAACTGCAAGCAATATTGGATGAAATGAAATAGCAGAAATGGTTGCACACCAAACAATTTCAGAACGTTTGAAGGGTATGGGAAAGATTCAAAAGTGTGGAAAATGGGTGCCACATGAATTGACTCTGCGTTTAGTGGGATCAGAAGGGTGTGGTTTATCATGAGCTTCTAAAACCTGGTGAAACTGTTAATACTAATCGCTACAGATAAAAAATTATCAATTTGAACCATGCATTGATCGAAGAACGACCAGAATGGGCCTGAAGACACGGCAAAGTAATTTTGTTACACGACAAAGCACCTGCACACAACGCAAAATCAATTAAGGATACAATCAAAGTACTTAGCTGGTAGCTGCAACCCCACCTGCCGTATTCACTAGACTTGGCACCTTCCGATTACCATTTGTTTTTATCGATGATAAACGCATGGGCTAAGCAGCACTTCGATTCCTACGCAGAAGTTGAAAATTGAGTGTCTGTTTGGTTTGCTTCAAAGGACGAATATTTCTCTTGGCATGGCATCCACAAATTGCCAGAAAGGGCAAAAATGTGTAAATGGGCAAAAATGTGTAAAAAGCTATGGTCAATACTTTGAATATTTTTTTTTACTTTTCTATTTAAAATTAGTATTTAATTTTCACAAAAAATATTCATACCGTTACACCGGTATGTATAAATGTTTAATGGACAGTTTTTTTTTGTATTTAAACAAACAGTTAATTGCAATAAAAAATTTGCGTTAAATAAAGCCCAGATTATCTAACTTTCCTTAATAAAATGATAAAAGTAAGAATTACTGTAAATAATATTACGTCTTACTTAATACGTCTATGCTTAGTTAGTGTTTCCAACCCATCTTAATGAAACAAATTCGTTTTATTTTATATATTTAATTACTTTAAAAAATTATGAACTGTAAATTACCTCCGTCACGCATATGCAACGCCTAATTATAAAATTATTAATTTCGGCCTGAAGGGTTGAAGCCGGGATTGCCTCAATTATCAATAATGAACTGCTTCAATTCAGTCAGATTTCTAGGTTTTGTTTTGTATACCTCTTGCTTGTCATAACTTCATAAAAAAATCTGGTGCAGGTAAAATTAAGGGCCAGTGGAAAATGGAGTTTCTTGTTATTAATCCCGGCTGAATTCCCTTTGGACGAAAATGACGGACTGTAAAGCATGCGGTACCATGCAAAAACTTAGATGATAACCTGCCAAACAAAAAAAAGTAGGTCAATTGCTCACACAGAAAAAAAGTTATCACGGCTTGTTTTACATAAGCATATTTTACTCTGTAGCAACAGGTTGCGAGAGTAACTACTCCCCATATAACAGTACTGTTAAAAACTACTAAAAACACGATAAATCCAGCACTAAACACGCTAGAGACATTCACTTTTATCTCTGGGATGGTATGAGATGGCCTTAAAGGAATCGCCTTCAAAATCAGACAGTAGGCGGAATGAAAACCCACATCTTGGGATCTACTTAACCGATTTCATCCAAATTCGGTACATAACATTCTTCTCATATTTCTATGTTACAGTTGCGCAAATGGGCGAAACCGGAATACAACCACGCTTATTTCTAATATAACACCATTTTAAATTCCATCTGATTCTGTCACTTTCCACTATGCAAATCAGGCAACAATGATTGTATCGGGGTAAGACTTTGCGTGAATAATATGTTCAAAGTATACTCAATATGTGGACCCCAGTGACTATAGTTGAGTTTTTACCGAAAATATCGGTCAATGTGTAAGATATATAATTGAAATTCATATGGTAAGATTAATTAATTATTCTCTCGATCAGTATGTTTTTGTGTCAAAAATTGGTTGAATCAATTGATTGTTCTCTTGAGACCGCTCCCAGGGATAAAGGGATGTTTTAAAGCGCCGCAATATTAGCGTTTTTTATATAATTTTATAATGTAGGCAGTTTGGACAAAATAATAATAAATAATAATTTAGGGCATTTAAATTAAAATACACAATATTTATTAAGATTATATAAACGAAAAAGTTGAACGCATTTAAAATATTTTTTGAACAACAGAGCATTTAAGATTTTGCAACGAATTTTTCTGTAATAATCACAATTTAAAATCAAAACAAAAAGAAGGAATATTTTATAAAAACTTGTTTAGGTTCATAACATTTAAATGGAATCAGATAAAGCCAAAGAGGTTAAACAAATACTTCAATTATTAGACATTCCAATGAAAAGTCACAAGAAGACCTGCACGCCCAAAACAAGTCAAGGACTTTTCAGCACAATTTATTGCGAAAAGTGACAGCTTAATAAGATACAGTACTATATGGTATTTTCTTCTTCACCAATACCAGAAAACTTTGAATCGGTGTTAGAAATTTTTGGACAAGACTCCAAGCTTCTTATGACGCAATTGTAGAATCTGTTGATTAAGATTTACCAAAAATTTGTATATCCTCGGCTTACGCAAAATATGAAAATTGCTTAGACCTGTTTGAAGAAACAGATTAAAGATAATAAAATCGAGAGGGAAGTTCAGACATGGTGATTATGAATATTGGCCGTCCTTCCCGGACATGTTTACAGTCATGTACATAAACCATCCAAGATTATCACAAGCTCAAAAATTTTATCCGATACAAAACAAAAGGTCAAGCAGGCATCATAGTATAACAGTTCGCATTAAATGACGATAATTTCAATTTTGCTTTGAAATATTGGTCGATACGCAAATAACAGTATTAATGAACTTGGCAAAAATGCAAAAGGAAACAAGTGAAGCATTTGTCAAACTTCAATCCACTGTTTCAAATTGTTTCTCGGTTTTATCGACACAAAAAATATCCACAGAATACTGGAATGCTATACTGGTATAAAGTTATTGTACAAGGTGCGTTCCAAAGTAAACTGTAAAAAAGTAGACTCTAGTGGTGCCATCTATATGTCGACTACTGCGTTAGAATCTGCCATATTTTATCGACTCCCAGTAAAAATTTCATGACATTTCATCTATTGGAAGTGAAGCCATTGCGTTTTAAATGTCAGTATCAGTCAGCTTCGAACAAAGAGCCAACATTAAATTTTGTTTTAAAATTGGTAAAACCTTAACCGAAAAGTTTCAATTGGTGAAACAAGCTTATGGCGATGATTGCCAATCCCGTAGCAGAGTGCACGGGTGGTTTTAACGTTTTCAAAGTGGTCGTGAGGACATAAATGAGAAATGAGCCGAAACCTAAAAAATCGCACCTAGAAAAGTCAAAAGTGAAGATTTGTTTTTATGATTCCAAGGGTATTGTCCACAAAGAGTTTGTTCCACCCGGCCAAAACGTTAATGCGGTATTCTACCTTGGAGCTTTGAAGCATTTGGTGCGCCGTAGTCGACGTGTTCGGCCCGAATATCGCGAAGATGAAAGTTGGCGTTAGTTGCACGATAATGTGCCGTCTCATCGATCGACGAACAAAAAACTTTCAGCACGACCTAAACCCAAGCTTCACTAGACCCCCAGTTAGTAGCACCAACAACTTAAATATTGTAGAAGCTTTTTCAAAAATCAAACGTTCACATCGTAAAAAAACGTCATGTAGAGGAGGGCATAAGCTCAAATCTTGCGAGAGATTAAAAAAAATTAAAATTATCGCTCGAAAAAATGTTGTAAAAGCAAACAGACTATATACAAACTGCTTGTCACATGCGCATACGCTTAAAGATATGATAAACGAAATCATGCAATGATACTTATTTAAAAAAAATGTCCAGCTCACCTCCAAACAGCGCAATTATGAGAACAGCTACGGGTTTAGTTGCAACAGCAAATTCCGAAGCGCCAATTCCCAAAAATTACCAAGAAGTTCAATGCTGCTCAAAGTCATTAAAAACTCAAACGCTACTCAGCGAAAATCAAAGTAGGGTACTAATACCCACAACAGTCATCTCTATTGAACACCAGGGAGAACTATTTAAACTTAGGGCCTTAATAGACCAAAGATCACTATGATCATTACAGCGGCACAAAATGGGATACATCTCAAACGGGCGGAATAGAAGTTCAAAACTCTAATATAATCTGCCCCATTACCCTAATTTTCCCCGGATCAGCGAATTCAAGCAGAAGCCATAGTCTTACCGCAACTAACTAATATGCTTTCAAGCTACAAGTATAATATAAATAGCAGGCATTGGCAAAGGTTTCTAAAAAAGACATTCTATTCGGCAGCGATCTCATACCACAGATAATATTCAGAGGGGTTGAGAAAATTTCAAACACACTTCTGACACAAAACACTATTTTCGGTTAGATACTAAGTGGACTAGATAAGGAACCAGTTTCTACCATTACAACTCAAACGAATACACACACCGCTGCACACTCGCCTTTGGTCATTTCCCCACCTCTACAATACAGGAGTTTTTTAGTAAGGAAAAACCATACTTAAAGAAGGTAAGCTTAAACCAGTATATGATCGTGTGTTAGAAGAATACCTCCATTTAGACCACATGGAAGAAGTCAGCCCTGGCGAAAAAATTATACAAAGTAAATACTACTAATTTTACCTGTCACACCATGCAGTAGGAAAGTCAGACAAGAAAGCAACAAAGGTAAGAATTGTCTTCAATGCCTCAAAATCCACAAGTTCGGAGAATTCGATATTTTATTTACGGGACCCACGCTCCAGCCAGATTTAATACTACTTATTTTAAATTGGCGTATATTAAAATACGAATTCAGCGGGGACGTCGAAAAAATTTATAGACAAATAGTCGTACATAAAGACGATCAAGATTTTCAGCGAAGTATTTTCCAAAAATCCCCCAATAGTCCACTACGCGACTACAAATTAAAAACAGTGGCTTTCGGCGTTAACTGTGTTACATATTGCAAACCGTGCCTTAAAAAATATTACGGCAGATCCAAATATATTAAAAAATATACCAACATAAAATTTGTTGCACACCAATTTCCTAAATTCGAAAATAAGAGTACAAAAACAACTCTAGAGACTCAATGGAATGCGATATCTGACTGGTTTTCATACACTACTGAGTCAATATCTGCATTACTCGCCATAGCAAAGGAACAAATTCTATCCTCTGTGTGAAAACTTTTCGACCCTCGACACAGACACTTACTCGTGGAAAAAGCAAAGCCCTGTGGCGCACTAATATTGGTAAAATTTGTATATATGGTGCAGACCCATTTCAACATGAAGAAACATAGATTATATTTCTGTTTCGATTCATAAATACTTGTAGTAGGGTCATTGTCTTGTTGGAAACAAAATACGTGCTTCACTTGTCATTTTAAAATATTTAGATAAACATATTTAAATTAAATGCCACCAACTCCACTTGCTGCCATACACCCCCTCAATTAAACCATGCTTTACGGTTGAAGTAAGATTTCGCGCTTCAAAGGCCGTACCAGTTTTTCGCCACACCATCTGTCTTCCTTTTTTCCAAATATACTATATTTGGTCTTATCCGACCATAAAACTGATTCCCAGAAAGATATAGGCTTGGTTATATGTTCGTTTGTGAATGCAATACGCTTCCTACGGTTTTTTAAGGAAACGAATGGCTTATTGCGTGCTACTCGCCCATAATATCCAACCCTTTTTAATATTTTTCATGCTGCGTCACTGCATATTGTTTTTTTAAATCGTATTTTTACATCTTCAGCTATTTGGGAAGCAGTTAAACGCGGATTAACTTTTACAAGAGATACAACTTTGCGTGTTTCTTGATCAGTCAGTATTCTCGGACGTTCAGATCGAGGCTTTGAAGTAATAATTCCCGTTTTTTTGAAAGTCTGGATGACGTATCGCACTGATGACTCCGTTCTGTTGACAACTCGTCCAATTTCACGAAAGCTTTTACCGTCCTCCCTAAATTTTAATATTATTATCCGCTTATCAACGCTTATTTCTTTGCCTTTTGCACTCATTTCGATTAAAGCTGAATAATTCGAAAAATTTACTCACAAATTGCAGATTTTTCCTTCGATTATCTAAATCTGTATTATTGACAACAACGGACACAAAATTATCAGGTCTTAAACGCGTAGAAACTACAATAAACTATGTAATAAGCAGTGAGCGGATACTTTTTCTGCTTATTCTCCATTAGTAGAATTCAAAAAATGGCGTTAACTTTGCAAACGCACATAGGAATTCCATGAATTTTGGCGACTGTAATGCTATTAGCATGCACATCTGATATTCTGAAAAGAACTTCAAAAACACTGCTGGTGAGGAAATGCACATGCTTAAAGTGGTGTAATTAATAGAAAAAAAAAGAATTGGGCGCGAAAATTTTGCTGTTTGGTTGGCATAACATCTGTCAAACCTTTTTAATGACCTTAAAGTCATTGAACAAACAAAATCATATTTTTTCATTGTGTTGAAAATGTCAAATTTTGAACCGGAAAGTGATGATTTGCCGAAAGCATTAATTTATTGTTTCCAAATGTTCCTGCTTCCATTCAGTCAAATGTTTGCAGAGTCGCATCGAAACAACATGCAAAAATGGTTTCAAAGGGTCAGAGATAATGATTTTGATGTGAGAAATGAAGAACGTGGAAGACCACCAAAAAAGTTTAAAGACGCCGAACTGCAAGCAATATTGGATGAAATGAAATAGCAGAAATGGTTGCACACCAAACAATTTCAGAACGTTTGAAGGGTATGGGAAAGATTCAAAAGTGTGGAAAATGGGTGCCACATGAATTGACTCTGCGTTTAGTGGGATCAGAAGGGTGTGGTTTATCATGAGCTTCTAAAACCTGGTGAAACTGTTAATACTAATCGCTACAGATAAAAAATTATCAATTTGAACCATGCATTGATCGAAGAACGACCAGAATGGGCCTGAAGACACGGCAAAGTAATTTTGTTACACGACAAAGCACCTGCACACAACGCAAAATCAATTAAGGATACAATCAAAGTACTTAGCTGGGAGCTGCAACCCCACCTGCCGTATTCACTAGACTTGGCACCTTCCGATTACCATTTGTTTTTATCGATGGGAAACGCATGGGCTAAGCAGCACTTCGATTCCTACGCAGAAGTTGAAAATTGAGTGTCTGTTTGGTTTGCTTCAAAGGACGAATATTTCTCTTGGCATGGCATCCACAAATTGCCAGAAAGGGCAAAAATGTGTAAATGGGCAAAAATGTGTAAAAAGCTATGGTCAATACTTTGAATATTTTTTTTTACTTTCCTATTTAAAATTAGTATTTAATTTTCACAAAAAATATTCATACCGTTACACCGGTATGTATAAATGTTTAATGGACAGTTTTTTTTTGTATTTAAACAAACAGTTAATTGCAATAAAAAATTTGCGTTAAATAAAGCCCAGATTATCTAACTTTCCTTAATAAAATGATAAAAGTAAGAATTACTGTAAATAATATTACTTCTTAATACGTCTATGCTTAGTTAGTGTTTCCAACCCATCTTAATGAAACAAATTCGTTTTATTTTATATATTTAATTACTTTAAAAAATTATGAACTGTAAATTACCTCCGTGACGCATATGCAACGCCTAATTATAAAATTATTAATTTCGGCTTGAAGGGTTGAAGCCGGGATTGCCTCAATTATCAATAATGAACTGCTTCAATTCAGTCAGATTTCTAGGTTTTTTTTTGTATACCTCTTGCTTGTCATAACTTCATAAAAAAATCTGGTGCAGGTAAAATTAAGGGCCAGTGGAAAATGGAGTTTCTTGTTATTAATCCCGGCTGAATTCCCTTTGGACGAAAATGACGGACTGTAAAGCATGCGGTACCATGCACAAACTTAGATGATAACCTGCCAAACAAAAAAAAGTAGGTCAATTGCTCACACAGAAAAAAAGTTATCACGGCTTGTTTTACATAAGCATATTTTACTCTGTAGCAACAGGTTGCGAGAGTAACTACTCCCCATATAACGGTACTGTTAAAAACTACTAAAAACACGATAAATCCAGCACTAAACACGCTAGAGACATTCACTTTTATCTCTGGGATGGTATGAGATGGCCTTAAAGGAATCGCCTTCAAAATCAGACAGTAGGCGGGATGAAAACCCACATCTTGGGATCTACTTAACCGATTTCATCCAAATTCGGTACATAACATTCTTCTCATATTTCTATGTTACAGTTGCGCAAATGGGCGAAACCGGAATACAACCACGCTTATTTCCAATATAACACCATTTTAAATTCCATCTGATTCTGTCACTTTCCACTATGCAAATCAACAACAACAATGATTGTATCGGGGTAAGACTTTGCGTGAATAATATGTTCAAAGTATACTCAATATGTGGACCCCAGTGACTATAGTTGAGTTTTTACCGAAAATATCGGTCAATGTGTAAGATATATAATTGAAATTCATATGGTAAGATTAATTAATAATTCTCTCGATCAGTATGTTTTTGTGTCAAAAATTGGTTGAATCAATTGATTGTTCTCTTGAGACCGCTCCCAGGGATAAAGGGATGTTTTAAAGCGCCGCAATATTAGCGTTTTTTATATAATTTTATAATGTAGCCAGTTTGGACAAAATAATAATAAATAATAATTTAGGGCATTTAAATTAAAATACACAATATTTATTAAGATTATATAAACGAAAAAGTTGAACGCATTTAAAATATTTTTTGAACAACAGAGCATTTAAGATTTCGCAACGAATTTTTCTGTAATAATCACAATTTAAAATCAAAACAAAAAGAAGGAATATTTTATAAAAACTTGTTTAGGTTCATAACATTTAAATGGAATCAGATAAAGCCAAAGAGGTTAAACAAATACTTCAATTATTAGACATTCCAATGAAAAGTCACAAGAAGACCTGCACGCCCAAAACAAGTCAAGGACTTTTCAGCACAATTTATTGCGAAAAGTGACAGCTTAATAAGATACAGTACTATATGGTATTTTCTTCTTCACCAATACCAGAAAACTTTGAATCGGTGTTAGAAATTTTTGGACAAGACTCCAAGCTTCTTATGACGCAATTGTAGAATCTGATGATTAAGATTTACCAAAAATTTGTATATCCTCGGCTTACGCAAAATATGAAAATTGCTTAGACCTGTTTGAAGAAACAGATTAAAGATAATAAAATCGAGAGGGAAGTTCAGACATGGTGATTATGAATATTGGCCGTCCTTCCCGGACATGTTTACAGTCATGTACATAAACCATCCAAGATTATCACAAGCTCAAAAATTTTATCCGATACAAAACAAAAGGTCAAGCAGGCATCATAGTATAACAGTTCGCATTAAATGACGATAATTTCAATTTTGCTTTGAAATATTGGTCGATACGCAAATAACAGTATTAATGAACTTGGCAAAAATGCAAAAGGAAACAAGTGAAGCATTTGTCAAACTTCAATCCACTGTTTCAAATTGTTTCTCGGTTTTATCGACACAAAAAATATCCACAGAATACTGGAATGCTATACTGGTATAAAGTTATTGTACAAGGTGCGTTCCAAAGTAAACTGTAAAAAAGTAGACTCTAGTGGTGCCATCTATATGTCGATCAACGCTTATTTCTTTGCCTTTTGCACTCATTTCGATTAAAGCTGAATAATTCGAAAAATTTACTCACAAATTGCAGATTTTTCCTTCGATTATCTAAATCTGTATTATTGACAACAACGGACACAAAATTATCAGGTCTTAAACGCGTAGAAACTACAATAAACTATGTAATAAGCAGTGAGCGGATACTTTTTCTGCTTATTCTCCATTAGTAGAATTCAAAAAATGGCGTTAACTTTGCAAACGCACATAGGAATTCCATGAATTTTGGCGACTGTAATGCTATTAGCATGCACATCTGATATTCTGAAAAGAACTTCAAAAACACTGCTGGTGAGGAAATGCACATGCTTAAAGTGGTGTAATTAATAGAAAAAAAAAGAATTGGGCGCGAAAATTTTGCTGTTTGGTTGGCATAACATCTGTCAAACCTTTTTAATGACCTTAAAGTCATTGAACAAACAAAATCATATTTTTTCATTGTGTTGAAAATGTCAAATTTTGAACCGGAAAGTGATGATTTGCCGAAAGCATTAATTTATTGTTTCCAAATGTTCCTGCTTCCATTCAGTCAAATGTTTGCAGAGTCGCATCGAAACAACATGCAAAAATGGTTTCAAAGGGTCAGAGATAATGATTTTGATGTGAGAAATGAAGAACGTGGAAGACCACCAAAAAAGTTTAAAGACGCCGAACTGCAAGCAATATTGGATGAAATGAAATAGCAGAAATGGTTGCACACCAAACAATTTCAGAACGTTTGAAGGGTATGGGAAAGATTCAAAAGTGTGGAAAATGGGTGCCACATGAATTGACTCTGCGTTTAGTGGGATCAGAAGGGTGTGGTTTATCATGAGCTTCTAAAACCTGGTGAAACTGTTAATACTAATCGCTACAGATAAAAAATTATCAATTTGAACCATGCATTGATCGAAGAACGACCAGAATGGGCCTGAAGACACGGCAAAGTAATTTTGTTACACGACAAAGCACCTGCACACAACGCAAAATCAATTAAGGATACAATCAAAGTACTTAGCTGGGAGCTGCAACCCCACCTGCCGTATTCACTAGACTTGGCACCTTCCGATTACCATTTGTTTTTATCGATGGGAAACGCATGGGCTAAGCAGCACTTCGATTCCTACGCAGAAGTTGAAAATTGAGTGTCTGTTTGGTTTGCTTCAAAGGACGAATATTTCTCTTGGCATGGCATCCACAAATTGCCAGAAAGGGCAAAAATGTGTAAATGGGCAAAAATGTGTAAAAAGCTATGGTCAATACTTTGAATATTTTTTTTTACTTTCCTATTTAAAATTAGTATTTAATTTTCACAAAAAATATTCATACCGTTACACCGGTATGTATAAATGTTTAATGGACAGTTTTTTTTTGTATTTAAACAAACAGTTAATTGCAATAAAAAATTTGCGTTAAATAAAGCCCAGATTATCTAACTTTCCTTAATAAAATGATAAAAGTAAGAATTACTGTAAATAATATTACTTCTTAATACGTCTATGCTTAGTTAGTGTTTCCAACCCATCTTAATGAAACAAATTCGTTTTATTTTATATATTTAATTACTTTAAAAAATTATGAACTGTAAATTACCTCCGTGACGCATATGCAACGCCTAATTATAAAATTATTAATTTCGGCTTGAAGGGTTGAAGCCGGGATTGCCTCAATTATCAATAATGAACTGCTTCAATTCAGTCAGATTTCTAGGTTTTGTTTTGTATACCTCTTGCTTGTCATAACTTCATAAAAAAATCTGGTGCAGGTAAAATTAAGGGCCAGTGGAAAATGGAGTTTCTTGTTATTAATCCCGGCTGAATTCCCTTTGGACGAAAATGACGGACTGTAAAGCATGCGGTACCATGCACAAACTTAGATGATAACCTGCCAAACAAAAAAAAGTAGGTCAATTGCTCACACAGAAAAAAAGTTATCACGGCTTGTTTTACATAAGCATATTTTACTCTGTAGCAACAGGTTGCGAGAGTAACTACTCCCCATATAACGGTACTGTTAAAAACTACTAAAAACACGATAAATCCAGCACTAAACACGCTAGAGACATTCACTTTTATCTCTGGGATGGTATGAGATGGCCTTAAAGGAATCGCCTTCAAAATCAGACAGTAGGCGGGATGAAAACCCACATCTTGGGATCTACTTAACCGATTTCATCCAAATTCGGTACATAACATTCTTCTCATATTTCTATGTTACAGTTGCGCAAATGGGCGAAACCGGAATACAACCACGCTTATTTCCAATATAACACCATTTTAAATTCCATCTGATTCTGTCACTTTCCACTATGCAAATCAACAACAACAATGATTGTATCGGGGTAAGACTTTGCGTGAATAATATGTTCAAAGTATACTCAATATGTGGACCCCAGTGACTATAGTTGAGTTTTTACCGAAAATATCGGTCAATGTGTAAGATATATAATTGAAATTCATATGGTAAGATTAATTAATAATTCTCTCGATCAGTATGTTTTTGTGTCAAAAATTGGTTGAATCAATTGATTGTTCTCTTGAGACCGCTCCCAGGGATAAAGGGATGTTTTAAAGCGCCGCAATATTAGCGTTTTTTATATAATTTTATAATGTAGCCAGTTTGGACAAAATAATAATAAATAATAATTTAGGGCATTTAAATTAAAATACACAATATTTATTAAGATTATATAAACGAAAAAGTTGAACGCATTTAAAATATTTTTTGAACAACAGAGCATTTAAGATTTCGCAACGAATTTTTCTGTAATAATCACAATTTAAAATCAAAACAAAAAGAAGGAATATTTTATAAAAACTTGTTTAGGTTCATAACATTTAAATGGAATCAGATAAAGCCAAAGAGGTTAAACAAATACTTCAATTATTAGACATTCCAATGAAAAGTCACAAGAAGACCTGCACGCCCAAAACAAGTCAAGGACTTTTCAGCACAATTTATTGCGAAAAGTGACAGCTTAATAAGATACAGTACTATATGGTATTTTCTTCTTCACCAATACCAGAAAACTTTGAATCGGTGTTAGAAATTTTTGGACAAGACTCCAAGCTTCTTATGACGCAATTGTAGAATCTGATGATTAAGATTTACCAAAAATTTGTATATCCTCGGCTTACGCAAAATATGAAAATTGCTTAGACCTGTTTGAAGAAACAGATTAAAGATAATAAAATCGAGAGGGAAGTTCAGACATGGTGATTATGAATATTGGCCGTCCTTCCCGGACATGTTTACAGTCATGTACATAAACCATCCAAGATTATCACAAGCTCAAAAATTTTATCCGATACAAAACAAAAGGTCAAGCAGGCATCATAGTATAACAGTTCGCATTAAATGACGATAATTTCAATTTTGCTTTGAAATATTGGTCGATACGCAAATAACAGTATTAATGAACTTGGCAAAAATGCAAAAGGAAACAAGTGAAGCATTTGTCAAACTTCAATCCACTGTTTCAAATTGTTTCTCGGTTTTATCGACACAAAAAATATCCACAGAATACTGGAATGCTATACTGGTATAAAGTTATTGTACAAGGTGCGTTCCAAAGTAAACTGTAAAAAAGTAGACTCTAGTGGTGCCATCTATATGTCGACTACTGCGTTAGAATCTGCCATATTTTATCGACTCCCAGTAAAAATTTCATGACATTTCATCTATTGGAAGTGAAGCCATTGCGTTTTAAATGTCAGTATCAGTCAGCTTCGAACAAAGAGCCAACATTAAATTTTGTTTTAAAATTGGTAAAACCTTAACCGAAAAGTTTCAATTGGTGAAACAAGCTTATGGCGATGATTGCCAATCCCGTAGCAGAGTGCACGGGTGGTTTTAACGTTTTCAAAGTGGTCGTGAGGACATAAATGAGAAATGAGCCGAAACCTAAAAAATCGCACCTAGAGAAGTCAAAAGTGAAGATTTGTTTTTATGATTCCAAGGGTATTGTCCACAAAGAGTTTGTTCCACCCGGCCAAAACGTTAATGCGGTATTCTACCTTGGAGCTTTGAAGCATTTGGTGCGCCGTAGTCGACGTGTTCGGCCCGAATATCGCGAAGATGAAAGTTGGCGTTAGTTGCACGATAATGTGCCGTCTCATCGATCGACGAACAAAAAACTTTCAGCACGACCTAAACCCAAGCTTCACTAGACCCCCAGTTAGTAGCACCAACAACTTAAATATTGTAGAAGCTTTTTCAAAAATCAAACGTTCACATCGTAAAAAAACGTCATGTAGAGGAGGGCATAAGCTCAAATCTTGCGAGAGATTAAAAAAAATTAAAATTATCGCTCGAAAAAATGTTGTAAAAGCAAACAGACTATATACAAACTGCTTGTCACATGCGCATACGCTTAAAGATATGATAAACGAAATCATGCAATGATACATATTAAAAAAAAATTTCCAGCTCACCTCCAAACAGCGCAATTATGAGAACAGCTACGGGTTTAGTTGCAACAGCAAATTCCGAAGCGCCAATTCCCAAAAATTACCAAGAAGTTCCATGCTGCTCAAAGTCATTAAAAACTCAAACGCTACTCAGCGAAAATCAAAGTAGGGTACTAATACCCACAGCAGTCATCTCTATTGAACACCAGGGAGAACTATTTAAACTTAGGGCCTTAATAGACAGCGGCACAAAATGGGATACATCTCAAACGGGCGGAATAGAAGTTCAAAACTCTAATATAATCTGCCCCATTACCCTAATTTTCCCCGGATCAGCGAATTCAAGCAGAAGCCATAGTCTTACCGCAACTAACTAATATGCCTTCAAGCTACAAGTATAATATAAATATCAGGCATTGGCAAAGGTTTCTAAAAAAGACATTTTATTCGGCAGCGATCTCATACCACAGATAATATTCAGAGGTGTTGAGAAAATTTCAAACACACTTCTGACACAAAACACTATTTTCGGTTAGATACTAAGTGGACTAGATAAGGAACCAGTTTCTACCTTGACAACTCAAACGAATACACACACCGCTGCACACTCGCCTTAGGTCATTTCCCCACCTCTACAATACAGGAGTTTTTTAGTAAGGAAAAACCATACTTAAAGAAGGTAAGCTTAAACCAGTATATGATCGTGTGTTAGAAGAATACCCCCATTTAGACCACATGGAAGAAGTCAGCCCTGGCGAAAAAATTATACAAAGTAAATACTACTAATTTTACCTGTCACACCATGCAGTAGGAAAGTCAGACAAGAAAGCAACAAAGGTAAGAATTGTCTTCAATGCCTCAAAATCCACAAGTTCGGAGAATTCGATATTTTATTTACGGGACCCACGCTCCAGCCAGATTTAATACTACTTATTTTAAATTGGCGTATATTAAAATACGAATTCAGCGGAGACGTCGAAAAAATTTATAGACAAATAGTCGTACATAAAGACGATCAAGATTTTCAGCGAAGTATTTTCCAAAAATCCCCCAATAGTCCACTACGCGACTACAAATTAAAAACAGTGGCTTTCGGCGTTAACTGTGTTACATATTGCAAACCGTGCCTTAAAAAATATTACGGCAGATCCAAATATATTAAAAAATATACCAACATAAAATTTGTTGCACAATTTGCCAATTTCCTAAATTCGAAAATAAGAGTACAAAAACAACTCTAGAGACTCAATGGAATGCGATATCTGACTGGTTTTCATACACTACTGAGTCAATATCTGCATTACTCGCCATAGCAAAGGAACAAATTCTATCCTCTGTGTGAAAACTTTTCGACCCTCGACACAGACACTTACTCGTGGAAAAAGCAAAGCCCTGTGGCGCACTAATATTGGTAAAATTTGTATATATGGTGCAGACCCATTTCAACATGAAGAAACATAGATTATATTTCTGTTTCGATTCATAAATACTTGTAGTACTAGTCTCGTAGGAAAAATGCATGGAAGACGTATATTTCTAATCGAACGTCTCAAATACTTGATCAAGTGGGTAGGCGGTGCTGACAATCCCGCAATCTAGGTACAGGAAGGTGTATACCTAAAAGTAAAGGCCGCTTTTATCGCATATACTCAAGCGCGCCACTTCAGCCGCGATATATTACTGCTATGTGAATCGAAGCCGATTGATAAAAAGAGCTCACTTTGAGTCTTAAACCCATCTCTGGACACGAGAGGTCTGTTTCGTACGAATGGTCGATTTGCTAACTCCCGCCTGACATATGACGAACGCCAGCCCATAATCCTCCGAGAAAAATTAGAACTTGCCACATTTTACCTCCATTATGTCAACTTGCTAATACTACGCGCCGAGCACCGCCTCATGCAACACCACAACATAAACCGCTAAGAGTTTTATATTCAAAGACTTAAGCCTCAAATAAAAAAGTGCAAAGTTTGCATAACGCACAAGCCAAAAATGCGACCGTAGACTATGGAAAAACTTCCACCTTAACGCTGCAACCTCGCTCCGCTTTAAACAATAACAGGTGTTATTGCTGGGCATTTCCAGAAAAGGCTTCAATGTTAAGGCTTCCCGCCTTAATGAAAGGCTACGTGACTGTATTTATTTGTTTTATGACCAAAGCTGTACACCTTGAGCTATGTACAAATCTGACGATAGAGGCTTTTCTCGCGATAATCGCTCTCTTCGTCGGACGGCGTGATTTTCCCTCACAAATAATAAGTGACAATTGCAAAACATTTATTGGAGTCCAAACAGGCTCTGAAAAACAGTTTGTGGATTTTATTATACAAGTCTTACCTAAGATTTCACAAAAGTACGCTTCTCAAGGCATTAATTGGCAGTTTATCCCCCCAAACGCTCCTCACTTGGGTAGTTTGTGGAAATCAGCTGTAAAAAGCTACTTTTAAAAAGTAGCTGAAAACTACAAATTTAATATGGGGAATTCACAACATTACTCGCACGCATTGAAGCTGTTCTTAATTCACGGCCACTGACAACACTCTCGCAAGATCCCTCAGATTTAACAGCATTTTCTCAAAGGAGCACTAATTGTGGCCATACCTTAGCCAGACTTGGAGTGGCTATCTCTACTAAACAGATGGGAAAAAAATTAAAATTTTCATTATACTTTCAGTCGCCCATGGAAAGAATAATACTTAAAGGACCTCCATAAGAGGTACCGATGGAAAACTCCAGGTAAGGCGCCAAAGCTTGGAGATTGCGTCTTAATCCATGATGATTGTCGCCCCCTATAGACTGGAGGCTTGGCCACTTAGAAAAGCTTCATTACGGCTCCGACGGTCATATCCGAGTAGTAGATCTCCGCACCAAACAGATACACTAACACGACCGCTAATAAAACTATCCCTACCAACCGCCTATACTAACGAAACTCAAATGATTCTATTCAAATAGATCGATCCAATAAACCGATAAGCCCGCAAATAAAAAGCATTTGAAAATAATAGCCAACCAAGCAGAAATGTTCGATCCATACCGACCGACGCCTGCCACATAACGTGGCACAATCGCCCATATCAATTTATATGAAACAAATGTATAATAAATCTAAACTTTTCATACATAGCAGCAGCATATCCTGAGCCCCGACCGCGAAATCGGCGAAACCGTTAATCGACGTGGCGTCGGTAGCCCAGGCCACCATATCCCCGTCCCAGTGGTCTCAGCAGCGTTGTAGCCACGCTGCAACAACTACAGCTGCTGCTAGGCTAATATTCGCCTAAGGATCCGGGATGACTAAATGAGTTATGCCTCACCCTCCAACCTTTCACAATACTAAACCCTTTAACACACCTCGCAATACAACCCACTCACGAGGACACCACACTCCAGTTAAAATCGCATCCACAACACATCTTCCAATACACCATATAACCCAAGCACATTCACCACCCAGCAGACCTTAAAAGGGCCAACCCGATCGGAAAACAGCCCTTGTTCCCTCCAGTTAAGTGCAGTGGAAATTATAACCAGAACTTTTTGAACATTTAGAATAAAAAGATAAAATGTATTTAAATATTGAAAGCTACTCTTCAAACCTAACTAGAATTGGTTAAAATAAATTATATTTAAAGATTATATGAAAACGAAAAAGTGTTGGCTTATTTTTGAAATGTAATCGTGAAATATAACTAAATGAGTAACTGTTATAGGGCTCAAGGAATTTACCGTGAGGTCCTGGAGATTTGAAGGACATAAAACTGGTTATTGCCCATTATACATTACTTCCTGATACTATATCTTCAGGAATGGGATCTATCTCTAGGACCCAAGAATTTGAGGTCCTATTTATTTCCCTACTACGTGTTATTGCACAACGCCTTTTTAGATTTTTCGGTAAGATTTCGTGAACCGTTTGAGAAGGATGTCGAAGTCCACCTTGTCTTTACGTTGAAATGGGGGAATCGTTGCAAATATGTTTTTTTTTAGCTGTGGCATGTGCACTTTCTAGTTCGATTTCATTTGATTCCTAAATTTGTTGGCCCTGATCGTAAATAACCATCGATTGGATTACAAAAAACTGATTTAGTTTGATATTAACTCTCGATAAAGCACCGCTGTTTCACTTGGATGACTAAAAGTAAAAGATGATATCTGAGATATTTTAGCTTTGATTTTGCTAAGTCAGGACATTAGAGAAGGAAGTGTAAAATATGGTTTCTCGTCTTCTTCCAAGCAGCTTACATAACTGACATCCGAAACAGTTTTCAATTAGTTAGAACATCTAAAACTATCGAAAGGTGAATTTTGCTGAGGATGAGCTCACTAGATCTTTTACGATTTAACCTGGGTAAATACACAATACTCGTAACACAGTTGCTAGTTAGTACTGGTAAGACCCAATCATTAAGTAGTGCACCACAAGAATCAAAAAGTAACTCGATGCCAATAACAAAGAATCTAGACATTTTTCAACAAGTTTCAAGCGTACTGTCAGCGAGATCAAAACCTGGTAGTCCAAGTAGTTTAGAATGAAATCAAAGTCTGCGAAATGTTGCCTTCTGCATAAGCGATCACACTTACTTAACAGTTCTTCTGACATAAATGTTGTATCTAATAGTTCATACTACAAATAACTCAAAACCAGCCGATACCCACTTAAGCCCTCCATTAACCCATAGCTCAGGGAAGCTAAAGGGAAGTTAATCTCGTCTCAACAAATGAGGGCCTTAGAAGATAACACGCCACTGGCCCTCCTTCCAAGAGACGGTGTTACGAAGAGAGTAAACTTTACGAAAAAGTTTAAAGTTACTCTCGGCAGTAAGGCGAACTGGAGCGATTCCACACACTTGACCAACTGCTGAGAGGTAGCACTATTCAGTGGTACACTGACGGCTCGAAAACACCAGAAGGAATAGGAGCTGGCATTGCGGGACCGCATACCAAGCTTTCCATTCCCATGGGCTGTTTTCCAAGCATTTTTCAGGCAAAAGTATTTGCCATAAGTCAGTGTGCAGTAATAAATCTCCAACGCAACTACCGGAATAAGAGTATCGCAATACTCAGCGATAGCCAAGCGGCACTAAAAGCGATATCGGCATTCGAGATTCGATCGCTATTAGTGGAGGAGTGTATAGGAAGGCTTAACCACCTAGCAGCGTGCAACCGTGTACACCTGATCTGGGTGCCGGGGCATAAAGGGGTAGCCGGCAACGAGTCAGCAGACGAACTCGCCCGCTCTGCTGCGACTACAAGAATGATGGGGCCAGAACCACGTATTGCGGTAGGGCCCCATACAATAAAGGAACTGCTCCGCACGGAGGAGAGATCGAGCAGAGACAGTCACTGGCAACAGACAGCAGGGATGCGTCAAGCTAAACTGCTACTGGGAGGGTTCAACCTAGCCAGGTTCAGAGCAATTATAAACCTCCTCAGAGACAAACTCCGTCTCCTTGTCGCGCTCTACACTGGGCACTGCAGGCTCAAGAAACACCTATCAAACATGGGCATAGCTTCATGTGGCAACTGCCGATTCTGCGACATAGGACCGGAAACACCAGAACAACTAATCCTAGATTGCACCGCAATTTGTAGACGCAGGCTCAAGGCCCTCGGTTCCATTTTTGTGACCAGGGATCCCATTGCCTCAATAGCACCCAGCAAGTATCTGGAGTTTTTCAGGGTGCTGGGACTTTGGGAATGCATGTAATGGAGGAGAGGGCACAATAGACCCTTGGTCGCAGTGCATACCTCATTTTCAAATCTAACCCATAGCTCCTGAATGAGGACGGAGTCAGGCTGCATACTGCCACGTGGTTAGTAAGAGGTAATGATGCTATTTTGCTACAATGAAGACTTGTTTGAAGACGACAAAGTAGTTCATATTTTCTTCGCATCATAATGAGAATCGCTTAAAAGCTCTTTCCAGTATATAATATTGAGAGTATGACCACCAGTTCAGACCTAAAAGAATACTCACCTTGTTCGATACTTCCGATACTCGCAAAATCCTTGGAATCTTCCGCGGTCTCACCCATATCATTATCTGGTGTCATGTGGCGGTAGCATCGGGATCTGATTTGTAAGCCAAAATTTAGACCAGCATTTCAATGGATTTCTTAATAATAAGAGTATGATCTGCATCGCGTCCTTTTTCATCGCCATGTCAGATTTAGCTATGCGGTCTTCGAAGGCCTTTACGAATTTCCACCTCTCCAGTGACAAATTTAAAATTTAGGTTCTAATAAGTTGCATTACCTAGTCCGGCTGTGATTGTGTAGCTGGGATCCAGACCCTTGCATTTGGCCGGAATGGAATGTCTTTCATATCGAGCGCTACCAACCTTTGTAAAGCTGGACCGATCTCTCGTCATCCTTGCTGTCAGTTTGACTTGGCCCTGGTACCAGCCGGCATATTTGCATGACGGAACCGGACCCGGATTGCTTAGTAGCATTTCCGTCGCAACCTTTGTTGGCGCACCTTGTACTTACTTCCTTTCGGCTCTGGGAGTTTTTCTTCGTGATCACCCTCATCCAGAAAGCCAACGATTTGAATGAACAATTCTTTGAAAAACGCACTAATAGCGATCTCACTTTTGTCATCTTTTGTACCTTCTTGCTTTGAAGCCAGACTCGGCTTGGTTCCGGCTGCCACTTCTTTTTTTGCTTTTCTGGAGCTAGGCTTAGCGGCAATGCTCAGTCAATCAGCCGGTAGTCAGCTTCCTCACACTTTTCCAGAAGATCGTTGACAACCATGATTCGTAGAATTGGCGAGAGAACCACATCCCTCTATCCCCTGTCTCTTCAATATCGAGACAGATCGCCAGTAGAAAATTATTACTTCTGGTGCCCCTCTTTGGACAATTAACAATGTTGGGCCAGGCAGTGTCAACTAACCTGCTTTTACTATGGGCACACTGTGCCTCTGAAAATCGATTCATTTGAATGCTACCTCTTGCGCGCAGGTCAATGAGTCTATTTAAACTTTTCACTATGAATGCGGAAATCCTTTTCAGGAGAATGCGAGCTCTTGTGGGCCTCAGAAATGAATGATTACTCTGAATGTGAGTGCCCAGGAGCAGCTTTGAAGGTATCGTCACTGCTCAGAGCCCAATTTCCATTCTCATCTTTTAAGTACTTCATTAGAATGGTTCCTTGCGAGGACTCGCTTAAAACCTAAATATTCATGACAGCCTTCTACTTTTTTGCAGAAGGCTCGACATAAGGATCTCTTGGAATAGTAAATCGCGAGTCCTGTCCAGTACACTCTTACGGATCTCTTTGAAACGTTTTCTACTAGATGATCTGATATCCGAGATCTCCAATGTTACATAGATGGGGTTCCCTCTGCTTTTCGGTGGTGTCGTTGGTCAGGCGTTCTTGCGGGAAGTCTTACACGCAGAACTGTAGACTTTCACACTTATCCACTGCGTTGGTAGTGAGAAAATATTTCTTTCCTGGCGCGTCTGTAGCATTAAAATCAAAGCCCTGAGTGGCCCGACCGAAGAGAAATCATGGTTAACGAAATTAAAATATTTTTACTCTGCTCATATAGATAGATAGCTTCCAGAGGTCCGGTCCTACCATGCTGAAAGCAGCTGCAGAGCGGGTAAACTTGTCCATCGGTTCATTCCCGACTACACCATTAATTCTTGGCACCCAGATGAGATGCACTTGGATGCGAACTTATAGGCTATTCAGCCGTTCTAGGCTCTCCTGCACCTATAGCGAGATCGCCCTAAGTGCCGCTTGACCATCGCTGAGTATGGCGATACTTTCATTGCGATAGTTGTGTTGGAAGTTTATTTTTACACACCTACACCAATGCCTTCCGACGTTTTCGAGCCGTCAGTGTACCACCTATCCCTTAACAGTATGTGAAGCATCGAGCTATTCCATTCAGCCTTACTGCCGGGGGTAACTATAAATTTCTTTTTAAAGTTTACCCTTTTGATAATGATGTCACTCGGGTGAACAGTGGTGTTTCATCACATAAGGCCTTCATTTGAAGCATTGGCGAGACTATCTTCCCTCTACAATACATTTCTGCTGTCATTTGAAGCATTATATGTTTAGCTGTTTTACTGATTACGTTGTGAGCACCATCATGACTTCTAGTGCTATTATCGTGGACGTACGAATTGCACCCGATGCGCAGACGCCGATAAGTCTCTGCAGTTTCGATAGTTGAAGTCCTTCTGAAATCGGCAATGCTTTCGAAGCCCATATCACCCCTCTATATGTAACAATCGGTTAAACGATCATGATGTCCTTGGCTAGCGGCCCCAAGATTTGCCTACCAGGCGATTGCACATCATGAGCGCTTTTGAGGCTTTGACCAGATCCACCTGCTTCTTTACCGATGACAGGAATCTAAAGTGTGACCCATATATTTGGCCTCATTAGTCATCTCTAACTCTCATCCATGACTAGACTCTATAATAAGGGGGACAATACTCCACCATGCAGACAACCTCTTGTCGTGCTGAGATAATTCTTAGTATCCCTTACAGTGGTCTAAGCTATCCTTGTGCGCAATACGGCTTCTATCCATTTGCATACTGGTGCTGCCATTTCCTTTTTTAGTGCTTTTGTTAAACTTGCGGGAGACGCATTGTCAAAAGCACTTTCGATATCTTAGAAGGCCCATATCGTTGAATCTCCCTTATCCAGCCAACTTTGAATATGCGCGGTTAATTGATACAGAGCAGTATTAGGTGATATACCTGCTCTGTAAGCACTCTGATTCGCCTGCCCAGGTACGACCTTCATGGACCTTCGACTTTATTTTGGGATCTATAATTTTTCCCTGCTTTTTAGTAGGAAGGAAATGAGACTCATTAGCCTTAAAGATTTTACAAGTGAATAGGCATTCTTTGTACTTTAAGTATGAAGATTGCTGGAGAACGGCTGGAAAGATGCCATCCGCTCCCGCTGAGTTATATTTCGGGACAGAAGCCAGATCTCACTTGATTGAGTCTGCAGTAAATAAAAATGTGCGACCATAGCTTGAATTTGGTCTTCCCGAACTGTTTCTGGGAAATGCGCAAAAAGTAGTGTCAGGTCGCCAGGTAGTAGCTCAGGTCGTATTTATTACACCGACTCTCTAAATAGCTAATACTTTGTCAGTCTTACCTTTGAACAGAGCCATGTGCAGCCTGTTTTTCTAAGCTCTGAGAGTCTACTGGTCCACCAAGGACAGCTACGCTTTTTAGTAATCGCCTTTGAATAGACTTGTTGCTTAGCTACCCCACTCTACTTAAATTTATCCCTAGCGTATTCCGAAACAATCTGTTTTCTTGGGAATACGTTTGGGTGGGATGTGCTTGACCTATACTTTTAGTGCAAATCTTATGATTCTGTGATCTTACATGCAGGGCTCTAATGACGCTCTTCACTGTGAGATCATTCCAATCATAAGCTCTTAACCCAAAGATTGTCAAAGCATGCGGCTTCTAGCAAACCGCGCTTAAAGAGTGCCGTGCAGCATTACTCACTCCTGAGAGACCGAAAATATAATATGTAGTGACTTAAGCTCCCGCATCATGTCAAGGTGTCTGATATTCGCAGATGCAGTAACTTTCCTACAAAGCTTTTTTTCTCGATTGAGTTATAAAAATCAAAAGAAAAAAACAAATTTGCTTTCAAATCTTTTAAACGGTTAGGTTTACGAAAGCCCATTTAGTGAAGTGGAGATTACCTCATTTATCGATTTAATGGACTGCTTCAACTCAGTCAGATTGGTAGGTTTTGTATCCCCATAAAAAAAGTCTGATGCAGTCAGGTCAGGTAACCTTGGGGGCCAGCGGAAAGTGGAGTTTCTTGATATTAATGTGTTTTCAAACTTTCGTTGGAGCTCCGTAATAACCGATCAGGCTATGTGTGCAATTGCTCCATCTTGCTGAAACCAAACGCTATTGAAATATATACGTCTTCGGCGCAGTTCTGGGTAAAAAAACTCATTCAAATTCTTTAAATAACGGTGCCCATTGACAGTTACTGTTACACCCGTCCATCTTGTGGATGATTATATGTGTTTTCAAACTTTCGTTGGAGCTCCGTCATTACCGATCAGGCTATGTGTGCAGTTGCTCCATCTTGCTGAAACCAAACGCTATTGAAATATATACGTCTTCGGCGCAGTTCTGGGTAAAAAAACTCATTCAAAATCTTTAAATAACGGTGCCCATTGACAGTTCCTGTTACACCCTTCCATCTTGTGGATTATTTTTGGATTTGACTCACTAATTTTGCTTGGTTACATTTAAGTTTAGATGAAAATGGGCCTCATCAGACATAAACAGGCAATTTATCAAGTTATTGTCTTCCTCGGCCATTTCAATCATTTTTTGGCAAAATTCCAAGCAAGTAGGCAAATCTAGAGGGTTCAACTGACTTGTTATTTGTGCGGAATTAGGTTTAAGTCATCATGAAATATCCGTTGTAAATCTAAGTTGCTCCGATAAGTTGTGGGTTGAAATTCTTGGATTTGCCTGAATTGACGATGCAATAGCCGCGATTGTTTCTTGAACACGAACATACGGATCTCGATGGTACAGTCTTCTTGCGATACTCACAGAAAAAATGTTATCAGGGTTTGTTTTTGTAGCACGATTCGTGAGCCACCCTGTATTCGTGTTATTTCGGCAAATTATGTTACTAGCCTTTCACTAGCCACACAACTTTTTGCGAACTATACACAAACGAATGAAATAATCCAAGCCTTAATACGTATAGCATCTGTCCTTTTCTTTTTATTAAATGACTATTAATATATTGCTATAATCTATTAATCTATCTTACATTAACAATTAGTAAGAGTTTATTCTATTTATCAAAGGATAAACAGAGAAGTATATGCACAAGAAACTTATATGTACTTGTATGTCAAACAAGACCAATATTTATCAGACCATACAATGGTTATTTTAAACGTCATATTTATAATTTAACACGAATAAATAAGGGATTAGTTTTTTAGCCGAGCTCACTCTTCTTAACGATGATTCAGCTACTAATTTTTGAACTCATAACGTCTTTACCAGTGTTGACCTAACCATGGTTTTATCTACAATCTGCCATAGGTGCCATCGTGCAATCTATACATTTCTACTTGATTTATATTTAAAACCGAAAAAATACGCTCGGGGAAACTCGTTTTATTTATTTATTTATTACATATCTGCCGTAAGCACCATAGCGATGTTATTAATATACTATTTAATATAACTTAAGAATCCTTGGAGTAATATTTGACAATAAAATTTTCTTTAATCAACATTATATTACCTTAAGGCCTAGCTTAGAATCTGGGTTGAATATTATTAAATTGTTAAGCTCAAAATTCTGAGAAATTCATGTTAATACGGTTCGTTTTCTTTCCAGAAGAAGCACACATACATAAGTATCACTCCCAAAACCCCTTGGCGGAAAAAAGTGAGTCCATTCCAATTAAATTTGAAAATAGAGGCATTTTATGCACATATGTACATATGTATTCTAATTTACAGTTTTATCGGTATTTCGGAGAAAATAAATAACCCAACAAAATAACTGAAAAAGAAAAAAAATACAGTATCTGCCTTAACTTATTTTGTGTCTCCTAACACACCGTTATATTCTGTAAAAAAAAACATAAAAAATTTGCAAAGTCAAGTATTCCTACTTGCACTATTTTCGGAGATCCCCCTTGGGCTAATAAAGCAACAAAGCAGGATCGCTTATAACACACAAGCAAAAACTAACAAAAACAAAGCCTCTTACATATTACAGAAATACATACATACATATGTGCATATACCTATAATTTAAATACAAAATTTTTGGGCTTTAAAACTTTGTCGTGATACATATTAACCGCAAGTACCATTCTTTCTAACATACAAGGTACAATTCAAAAGTTCCAGGACTTTTTAAACAACGCGGCTTCTAGTTACGCCATCTGTCTGAAATTGTTATCCCTCAATTGTTTATTCTTCAGTGTTGTCGTATAAAATTTATATAACAGCTGACTTGTATAACAGCTGAGATATCGCGCTACATGTGACATTACATTTGTTGTGTCGGTCGGAAAATGAGCATCGAACAAAGAGCCAACATTAAGTTTTGTTTTAAACTTGGTAAAACTTTTACCAAAACTCATCAAATGATGAAACAAGTATATGGCCATGATTGTCTATCCCGTAGCCGTATTCACGATTGGTTTGAACGTGTGCGTGAATTCATTAAAAAAGAGCCGAAATCATCGCTTAAATATATAGAATCGGAATTATCAATATCCGCAGCGTCGATTTATCGTATTTTGACAGCAAATTTGGGCCTCAGAAGGGTTTGTCCTCGATTTGTCCCGCACACTTTGAAACAACACGAAAATTACCTTAGAATTCAACATTCAATTTGACCAAAAATCGCATTCATATCGTCAACCATTCATCCTATTCGCCTGGTATGGCACCCTGCGATTATTATTTGTTCGGAAAACTACATTTGGCCATGAAAGGAAACCACTATGCTGACGTTGATGCCATCCAAAAAGCGACGACCGCCATCCTCAACGCTATACCGACAAATGACCTAAAAAAGTCATTCGATCACCTTCTTGAACGTGCAAAACATTGTATTCAGGCGGAAGGAGACTATTTTGAAGGCGACCAATAAATTTTTCAAAAAAAAAAAAACAAATAATATTCGTTTTTTAATAAAAGTCCTGGAACTTTTGAATTGCACCTTGTACATACATACATGCATACATAATCATATGGTACATACATAAATTAACTAATTCTAAAAGTTCCAAAAGAATTAGTGTTGTTCAAATATATGCCTGCTTAACGTGTCTCTAAACACACCACAACACAAAATACAAAAAAAAATTCTTTATGAGTCAAGTTTATCGATTTGCAAACTTTTCAGCAATACCTCTTGGACCAACACAGCAACAAGAAGGTTCGCTTAGAACATATAACCAAAGGCAAAACGAAAACACAAACAATAAAATTATCGGCATTTATGTATGTACATATTTTCTTAAACATTGGCACATTTCCCGCGCTACATATATACCGCAATCCAACCTTCTCATTTATTTTTATACTCTCGCAACATGTTGCTACAGAGTATAGTAGTTTTGTTCACCTAACGGTTGTTTGTATCACCTAAAACTAATCGAGTTAGATATAGGATTATGTATATATAAATGATCAGGATGAAGAGACGAGTTGAAATCCGAGTGACTGTCCGTCCGTGCAAGCTGTAACTTGAGTAAAAATTTAGATATCTTTATAAAACTTGGTACACATGTTTCTTGGTACAGTAAAACGGTTGGTATTGCAGATGGGCGTAATCGGACCACAGCCACGCCCACAAAACGCCATTAATCAAAAACAAATAAATTGTTATAACTAAGCTCCGCAATAAGATACAAGACTGTTATTTGGTACACGAGATCACATTAGGGAGGGGCATCTGCAGTTAATATTTTTTTTTTAAGTGGGCGTGGTCCTACCCCTAATAGGTTTAACGTGCATATCTCCTAAACTACTAAAGCTTTAATAACAAAATGCACTGGAAGTAAATTTTTTTAGCACCTCTACCTACGGTGTAAAAATGGTGAAATCGGGTGACAACCCCGCCCGCTCCCCATTTCGGCGTAAAACTTTGCGTGAATAAAACGTTTAAAGTATGCCACCTTATGACCAAAAATTCTCTAAATCGAACCAAAACTGTTCAAGCCGCTAGGTACTGAATATGTGGACCCCAGTACCTATAGTTGACATTTTACCGTAAATATCGGCCATTGTGTTAGATATATAATTGAAATTCATATAATAAATGAAATTATCGATAATAGTATGACTTTGTTTCAAAAATGGGTTGAATCGTATCAATAGTTCTTGTAGCCCTCATATATCTAATACAAATATTTTTGAACTTCCGCGTGACTTTATATCGCATATGTGAGTTATCTCAATGAAAATGAGAGAGCGTGTTTTACTCATAACAAGATCAAATCGGGTCAAAATTTTCCTTAGCCCCCATGTAACTAATATCAGGATTTTCGAACATTCGTCTGACTTTACTCCATTTGATTGGTGATGGTATGTGAGGTACCTTAATGAAACAGTGGGAGCATTTTATTAGTCTGTGGCATGTTAGTAGTATGTGGTATTGGAAAAAATTAATAAAATCGGGTTAATACTGCCCTCAAATTCCATATACTACTTATAATGCTTTTCGTTATTCTAACCAGTTTTATGCCGAATATGTCGGTCAGTGAGTATTAATATTTTTTTTATATATAAAATTGCTTCAAAATATGTTCTCGAGTATAGCTGAGCAATGTCAAAATTAATATATTTCTCTATCCCCAATATATATATGATTTCCGTCTTTCCACCTGACTTTACACCGTTCCGGTTGATCAACGTTATATTTTAACGAAATTAAGTGGAAAAGATTTCTTAAAAAGTATGTGGTTTGACGCTGAATTAGAATGAAATTAGTATATACTAAGTCTAAACCTCACACCTTCATATAATGAATTCCGATTCCCTGGTTGACGTTTGCCACCTAAGCTTATTATATAAAATTTAGCCACTTTGGTGGAGTTAATATCACATTCATACTTATATATATCTCACTTCAAGCAATAAAACTGAGACTAAGCTTATGGCCTTTAATATTATATAAGTCAAGAAGATACCAAATTTGATTGTAATTTAATCACGATATCATTTAATAATGGATGTTTGATTCAACATTTTTTAATATACGGTTTGGGGGAATTTTCTGGTCTTTGATTTTCCCAGCTCACATGTACTACTTATGGTATAATTTTTTTCGTCAATTTGATAATTTAATGAATTTAAATAGACAGTTTTTCTTAAAAATAATGTATATCGCTGCATGTGAATGAAATTGGTCTAGACTTTGTTTAAACCTTATAACCCTAATATACTGATTTCCGCTCCTCTGGTACAACAGCAACCTCATATACCCCACATTATAAATCTAACCCTTTTGGTTCAGTTTATATCACATATACCATGTTTGAGTTAAATAGCTTCTTTTTATAAAAGTTAACATTTCGGAGAAAAAAATAGTATTGACACAAAATAAATCTTTGATCAATAACATAAGTTAATAAGATACCAAATAATAATCGAGTAATGAATGTTGAATTCTTTCGCAACATTTTTATACTTTCGCAACCTGTTGCAACAGAGTATAGTTTTGTTCACCAAAGAGTTGTTTGCATCACCTAAAGTGATAGATATAGATTTCTATATACATATATCTCTTCTAATATTTGGTGATAATCAGTGGTTAGGTATATTTTCTCAGCCATCATGTTGAACTTATTATAAAATATACCAGACAACAATGCTAAAAAAGGTATTTAGAGTGCTGGACTTTGTATAGAGCAAAAAAATCTTTCTAGAAAAAATTGCATGAAATAAATATTAGTAATGTAGTATCAAAAGGGCTTAAGACCCTTTTTATGTGGTTATAGATAAACTGCGACCATCGATTTACATGATACTGTCTATTATTTCAGTTTTGCGACACATTTTAATATGAAGGTCATGAGGTGAACTGTAAACTCAAGAAAATTACATTTTTACCTAGCGCCGTTGGCAGCTTATGAAAGGTTCAGATATTAAGACTAAGATTAATTTACGGAAAGATTTTCCGAGAACTTAATTTCAATACATTAAAATAAGCTACTAATTTCTAAAATATAAATATAACTAAATATTATGTATTATTATGTTAGTGAATAGCTAAGTATTATAATATAGATGACAAAAGTACGAAAGCTGTACCAACATGTTGCAAGTGTATAATAAATATCAGTACACTGTGTTTGTAGTTTCAGTTTCACTAGATGTCTTTACAAGCAAAGTGCTTTATTCAAACTAATTTTAGTGTATTACACAGTACAGTGTACAGTGACGAGCAATAGCATAGCAAGGACTTACAAGGAAACAGTGAAAGAGAGCAGCATCTAGGATCCAACTTTTAACACCCGGACGGACTGAATTATATAAGTATTATCTATAAGTATTTTATATATTAATCCATTTATTATTAATTAATCATGCCTAGATTAAGTAGAAAATCTATATTACTAAGTCGTCTTCAGAATAGAAGACGTATGAGAGTTCTTCGTGCAAACTCTTTATTTAGAGATAGTGAGCAGTCACAAAATACTGCAAGTCACGCTAATCGTAGATTAGATTCCGATATTCGTCTGTCCGAACAAATAATCAATACAAATCAACATTGAACCAGGCGGGCAATTTCGCAAATTCGCTCTGAAGAGCAAATAAGAGATACTCGAGGTCATAAGTCTCGGCGTGAAGGCCCCGGGGTTCGATCTGTTGAGCAAATTGCAAATACTGTTTAACATAGAACAAGGCGGCAAGATCCGCAAATTCGCTCTGAAGAGCAAATAAGAGATACTCGAGGTCATAGGTCTCGGCGTGAAGACCCCGAGGTTCGATCTGTTGAGCAAGTTGCAAATATTGTTCAACATATAACAAGGCGGCAAGATCCCCAAATTCGCTCTGAAGAACAAATAAGAGATACTCGAGGTCATAGGTCTCGGCGTGAAGACCCCGGGGTTCGATCTGTTGAGCAAGTTGCAAATATTGTTCAACATAGAAAAAGGCGGCAAGATCCACAAATTCGCTCTGAAGAGCAAATAAGAAATACTCGAGGTCATAGATCTCGGCGTGAAGACCCCGAGGTTCGATCTGTTGAGCAAGTTGCAAATATTGTTCAACATAGAACAAGGCGGCAAGATCCCCAAATTCGCTCTGAAGAACAAATAAGAGATACTCGAGGTCATAGGTCTCGGCGTGAAGACCCCGGGGTTCGATCTGTTGAGCAAGTTGCAAATATTGTTCAACATAGAAAAAGGCGGCAAGATCCACAAATTCGCTCTGAAGAGCAAATAAGAAATACTCGAGGTCATAGATCTCGTCGAGAAAATCCTGAGGTACGTTATGATGAACAAAGTAGAAACACTAGGGATCATAGAGAACTTCGCGCAAGAAATTCTGTAAAGGGAACATGGCAATTTAACAGATTTCAAAAACATTTATTTCTAAAATATAAATAAGGGTCCTACTGAAATATGTATTTGCTGCGGCGGCTTACAATTACAATTTTTGTGCTACTTGCAAAAATGCGATTGTTAAAAAGAACGTTCCAAAAATATGTTTAGCTAACGGTCTAGACTTTCCTGAAATACTGGATTGTTTGAAAGGTTTAACCCCAATTGAAGATCGTCTCATAATGCCTAGATTGCCTTTTATGACAATCCGTCCGTTAGGATATCAAGGTCAAAGTTTGCTCAAAGGTGCTGTTGTTAATATACCAATTTCTGTTAACAATATTGTGACATCTCTACCAAGCTCCTTTGATGAGGCTCATGTTATACAAATTCACTTAAGAAGGCGTTTGGAATACAATCATGATTATATGATCGATACCATACGCCCCGCAAAGATTATGGAAGCTTTGCAGTTCTTAGTGAATACCCCTCTGTATCGTGAGCACAATATACATATTAATGAAAACTGGATTTCAGAATTTAATAACCAAGAAGAAGTTCCGTTTGTTGCATCTGCAAAGGATTCCCGATTGGTTCAATCTTTTCATGCGCCAAAAACTTCTCATGATAATCCCTCAGGTAATAATATTCCCACGGGTCTTTTACCTTCAGAGCTAAATCCAGGCGGTCAAGAAACTCTTTTGGACAATATTCCTGTAGGAAACTTAGACTATAATCGTTTAGTTATAGCGCCAGGTGAAGGACAAAGACCAATTGACAAAATTCAAGATAATAATTCAGAAGAGTTGTCATTTGGAACAATATACGTTGGGCAGAAGCATACATGCTCTGAAACGTATAGCAAGATAATACGTTCTGAAATTCGCCGTTTTGACAGAAGAGCGTGTACCATTCCAAAGTTTTTGTATGATTACAAAAAATTAGAACTGCTACAAATTAAGAATAGTACATCCATTTGCCTTAGAAAGTTTTCAGGTCGCAACCGAGTTACGGCCCAATATCTATTAAACGAAAACTTTGTTCAAAACTTGATTCAACACGATGATGGTTACAAGGTTGGTTTTCAAAGGCGTTAGATCCTCACCTGCGCACTGGGAAGCTGAGAAGAAAAAGGCAATCGCTATGATTCGCCAATTTGGGCTTCTTTATCCCTTTATCGGCTGCAGAATCGCAGTGGGTTGAGCTTTTGGTCATCCTCTCTAAAACTGTTGATTCTAAAGATATTTCGGAAGAGGATCAACCTTCAAGATCCTCAGACATTCCCTGATGTCATTAGTTTTATTGACAATTATATTTCTACCGATGGTTCGATCAGCCACTTAGAAAATTATTTGGGTTATCAAAAGCATAACCACAGTCGGTCTTGTACTAGGGAAATAAGAGGACAACAGTTTTTCCGTTTTGGTATACCATATCCACCAATGCCTTCAACGCAAATACTGTTACCTCTTACAGAAACAAGTCAAAATTCAGAAAGACACAAGAAAACTTTTTCAAAATTCAAAACGTTTTTTAAACGATTTTGAACACTTCCTGTGATAGTAGAATAAATATGTCTTTTGATGACTATTTGTTAGCCCTTGGGTCAACAAAACCCAAAATTTTTCTAAAAAGAAAATTACAGGATCGTTTTATAAACGCTTATAATCCTCTGATTTTGGAACTCCATAGAGCAAATATGGATATCCAATATATACTGGATGCATATGCTTGCTGTTCATATATAATAAATTATATTAACAAGTCTAACAGGGGAATTTCTAGGCTCTTTAATGAAGCTATATCAGAGATAAATAATGGAAATTATACTATTAAGCAAAAACTTAAACATATAGGTCACAAATTTATATCAGGCACAGAAATATCTGCACAAGAAGCAGTATATTGCTGCATTGGGCTCCATCTTTCGGAAGAAAGTAATGCAGAAATATTTATAAATACCTCTCGACCTGAGGAACGTGTTCGATTGGTAAAACCTAGAGCGGAACTTCAGAACCTTCCTTCAGGTTCGACTGAAATATTCGTAACCGGTATTTTAGACCGTTATGTTCAAATATCTGATCAGTTAGAAACTCTTTGTTTAGCTGATTTTGCATCCAGGTATAAATATTTTAAATCTAGAAGAAGAGCACAATATAGTGATCATGAAGAAGAAGAGAGGGAAGACGATAAAGACGGCAGCGGTTTTGTGAAAAAACGTACCAAAACTTGTATTATTCGGTATAGAAGGTTTAAGCCTGATTTGGCCAGAGTTGAGTATTTCCGCGAAATGTTAATGCTTTACTATCCCTGGAGGAATGAACAGCAAGATCTCATTGAAAACGATAATGAGCAGACTTGCATAACGCATCGTATTATAATTGTAATTGAGGAAAATGAAAGAAAATATGATGTTTTTGAGCAAAGAGAACTTGAAAATGCTCTAGAAAGTCCTTATAATGAAATAGACTTGGACGAAGGTGCTCAAATGAACTACCTTTCGTGGAAAATGAGTTCAGAGTATTGGCACTTCCAGAAATAAACCCAAGTATAAATTTGCTGGACTTGCATGGCGAAGATTCAACAGATAATAGCACTGAATCTGATTGCAATATTAGACTTATTAAACTACACCCTTTAATTCCAGTTGAGGAATTATTTTCTTTAGTTCAAAGTCTAAATACTAAGCAAAGAACCTATTTGACATATTTGATGCATCATCTAAAAACAAATCTCCCATTTTATGAGTTCATTGGCGGCGGTGCAGGTGTAGGAAAGAGTCGTTTGATATCTGCAATATATCAAGCTCTTAACCATCGTTACAATTCTACACCCGGATCCAATCCAAGTTCCTTAAAAGTTCTTCTTTGCGCACCTACGGGTAAAGCAGCATTCGGAATAGGTGGAATGACCCTTCATTCAATATTCTCTTTACCTGTTAATCAGGTGAATAGAGAGTTGAGGCCACTTAGCAATGACACAGTGAATTCATTGTATTCTAGACTTATCGATTTAAAATTAATTATAATTGATGAAATATCGATGGTATGTGCTCGTATGTTTAGCTTTTCAAAAGAGACAGCCCCTTCGGTGGTATACCGATCATAGTGTTTTTGAATTGAAGCAACTCTCACCTCTTGGAGATAGGTGGATATTCTCTCCTAATCTCAATGATGCATACAGCACTTTAGTTGGTTCCACTTTGTGGGAGTTATTTAAATACTTTGAATTAACAGAGATAATGAGACAACGGGAGGATCAGGCCTTTGTATTTGCATTAAAACATATGGCATCTGGTACTATGACAAATGAGGACATATCACTCATTGAAACTCGAGTAGTTAATTTCGAAGAAGTTCCCGATGATGCCCTACATTTATTTTGGTCCAATGAAGAGGCAAATAATTTCAATGCCCTTAAGCTCACTCGAATCCCAACAGAAGCTTTCCTTTCAACTGCAAAAGACTCAGTTAAAGGAATTGGTATAAATGAAAATGATAATATTTTGGAAAGAGTTAAACTTTTCAAAACTTCTGAAACGCAGGGACTGCCCTATGAAAAACTTCCGCCAAATATATTATTACAGTGAACATAAACACGTGTGATGGCTTGGTTAATGGGGCAGCTGGACAACTTATTCAAATTGATTTCCATTCCAAAATCCTACAACTTCTGGACGGTGAGTGTCTCGGCGACAGAACGCCCTCCCAACATCTTCGACACCTTAGAAGTCTAGTTCCAGATATAGACGATTAAGTTTTAAAGACAAGGTGGCTCTCATATCTCCCCGACCAAATGCGAGCATGCTTGGTTACACAACGCACGGCCGAGCTACAAACATTAAGCGAAGCCGCGGATCGTTTACACGACGTTCTTAGGCCTTCTCAAGGGCATCACATAGCAGCAACATCGCTCACAAAAATTCAAGGCACCAATCCTACAGACGTAGAGCAGCAACTCGCTTAATCCTGGAATGAAATATCTTCGGAAGATTTTGGACACCCATCAAACCACTGACGAAAACGTTTTCGTTCACATAATATCAACAGAAGCAGATCGGTTTCTCCTGCCTTGTCAACCAGCAACACCTGCTGGTACCACAAAAAGTTTGGCACCCTGGCTCAAAAATGCACACCTGGTTGCAAACATGCGGGAAACGAACCAGAGAGACGTTAGCGGCGGAAAGCGCCTCTCTTCCACCATCGTACCGCCTCTTCATCACGGACCGCCACTTACACACGCAGTTTATAGTGGACACAGGTTCCAAAGTTTCAGTGTACCCTCACAGACGAGCAACAAATACGAAGATGGCGACCGGCTACCAACTCATCGCAGTTAACGGAACTCCCGTTAATACTTACGGTGTCGTAACAATCATTTTAAACATCGGTCTTCGCAGAGCGCTAACATGGCACTTCATACTGGCAGATGTCTCCAATCCAATCATTAGCGCCGATTTACTCTCACACTACGGCATCCTCGTCGATCTCAAAAATCAACGACTCATCGACGAAACCACTCGACTATGCACCTCAGGCACAACCAGAAGCGTGACTGTACAGTCGATCAAATTCCAACAGCCGAATCAATCAACTGGGTTTTGGCAATTGCTTGCCGAATACCCTAAGATTACACGTCCCGATGGTGAACCCAAACAAATTTCGCACACAACGCAGCATCACATAAAGACAACTCCTGGCGTTCCAGTCAGCAGTCGTGCTCGACGTTTACCTCCCGAACGACTAAAAATCGCGAAAGCTGAGTTTCAAAAGATGATCAACCTGGGTATGCAAGACCATCAGACAGCCGTACCATACCAGATCGGTATCCAGTTCGATGCTTAGAAGATTTCACCGCAAATTTACATGGAACATCATGCTATTTAACCATCGACCTAATCCGTGCTTTCAACCAAATTCCGCTGAGGAAGACGTTCATAAAATGGCTATAATCACACCGTTTGGTCTCTTCGAGTTCCCATTTATGACGTTCGGACTCCGAAACGCAGCTCAGACCTTTCAACGCTTCATCGATGAGGTAACTCGAGATCTACCTTTCGTTTTCGCATACATCGATGATCTACTGGTCGCATCTGCCAATGAAACAGAGCACAAAGAACATTTGCGTATCGTATTTCAGCGCCTTCAGCACTATGGCTTAGTCATCAACACACACAAAACATGCCTAGGTCTCAAAGAAATCAAATTTCTAGGACATACCATTTCCATCCATGGTACAAAACCACTTGCGGAACGAGTCAAAGTCATCATCGACTAACCTCGTCCTTCAACAATCACCAAGCTACGCAACTTCATTGGTACAATCAATTTCTACCGCAAATTTATTAAGCACGCAGCAAACTTACTCGGGCCACTTAACAAGCTACTCGAAGGCGCTAAAATCAATGGTAAAGCTCCAATAAATTGGACCACATCGCTTGAAAATGCATTTTCAAACTGCAAGAAAACTCTCGCTAACGCAACACTCTTGGCACACCCGGACAACAACGTCGAGTGGGCCATCTTTTCAGACGCATCCGAATATGGAATTGCTGCCGCTCTTCAGCAACGCATTGGCTAACATTGGCAACCACTCGCTTTCTTTAGCCGCAAACTTGTGCCATCTGTTCAAAAACGATCAACCTACTATCGTAAACTCAACGACCTTTACGAAGCAGTTCAATATTTTCGACACATGTTCGAGGGACGACACATCGCAATCTACACAGATCGCAAACCTTTGATGCACGCATTCAAACCGAAACCCGAACGCGCTTCCCCATGGCAATTTCGACGACTCGATTTTATCGGTCAGTTTACCACCGACATACGGCACATATCCGGTTCAAACAATATCGTTGCAGACGCCTTCTCTCGAGTCGATGCCATTTTCACAGCAGTTACATCCGAAGAACTTGCGTGTGCTCAACCCAACGATACAGAACTTCAACAATTGCTCCGCAACTCTAACACACCACTACAGTTACGCAAAATCACATAAAGATACGTTTGGCCATCAATCAACAAGGATTGCATTATATGGACCAAAGCATGCATTCAATGTCAACGCAATAAAATTTCACGCCATATGATTTCGCCCATTGCAACATTCCAACCACCTTCGCGTCGATTTGAACACATTCATATAGACTTGGTGACACTCCCGCTTTCAAAAGGACACAGCAAATGTCTTACAATAATTGACTGAATCACACGCTATCCAGCAGCCGCACCACTTATTGACGGCACAGTCGACAGAGTAGCACATGTACTCATGCAAACTTGGGTATCCTACTTTGGAATTCCACTTCGAATAACAACCGACCTTGGAGGACAATTCGAGTCAGACCTTTTCAGAAAACTCGCTGATCTCCTCGGTTTCAAACATCAACGAACAACGAGTTACTACCCACAATCAAATGGAATTATCGAAAGCTTTCAGCGACAGCTCAAATCATCTCTTCTCTGCCACAACGACAGTTGGTACGATGCACTCCCTGCAGTTCTCCTAGGACTACGAGATGCATTTAAAGAAGACGTCCAAGCCACACCAGCAGAAATAGTTTTTGGTGAGTCAGTCCGACTCCCAGGTGAATTTTTAACACCATCACCTGAAGTCGTCATAACGCTAAGAAAAGCATTTCAAAATCTAACGCCTACGCCGGCTTCTCGACATAACCGAGAGAAAATCTTTATTTCAAAGGACCTCGCAAATTCAACACACGTTTTTATTCGAAACGACAAAGTCAAACTATCATTTTCATCACCATACGACGGACCTTTCCCAGTCATTGAGCGTTACGAAAAATACTACAAAGTACTACTATATGGAAAACCTCCACACATATCTATCGATCGGCTAAAACCAGCTTATCTATGTAGTGATGATATTGAACACCTACCATCTGGATACAACTTATGCAATACAACTACCGGCGACACTAATCCTGTAGTAGAAGTACTACAATGCATAGAAGTCAAAAAAGAGTGCACTTCAAGATTTCTGCATAATACAAAAAATCATACTATCATGTTCCTTTTTTTTCCGGCAGGGGAGATATGTGGCGACACCCACATTAAACATATCTTTAAATTTATTTAATTCATGCATTCACAGGTTAATATTAAGTTTATTTATATTAGTACAACTAAGGGTTAAGTTATCCTACATTCTACTTTACATTGTTATCCTAAGAGTTACACTACTGCTATCTCTCTTACATACATTAATTAAGCTATCATAATAATGCATTACATATTGAGAGCATCATCACCTGATGCTGATCACCGTTACCTAAATACGCATATAAGATATTAAATCCTAAGCTAAGTATGTCAGTTGGATTTTGGCTATCACGTCGCCCAGACGTGTATTAAATAAACCAAGATACCACATACATACTGGATGCATATGCTTGCTGTTCATATATTATATAATTAATTATATTATCAAGTCTAACAGGGAAATTTCTAGGCTCTTTAATGAAGCTATATCAGAGATAAATAATGGAAATTATACTATTAAGCAAAAACTTAAACATATAGGACACAAATTTATATCAGGCACAGAAATATGTGCACAAGAAGCAGTATATTGCTGCATTGGGCTCCATCTTTCGGAAGCAAGTAATGCAGAAATATTTATAAAAACCTCTCGACCTGAGGAACGTGTTCGAATGGTAAACCGTAGAGCTGAACTTCAGAACCTTCCTTCAGGTTCGACTGAAATATTCGTAGCCGGTATTTTAGACCGTTATGTTTAAGGATCCGATCAGTTAAAAACTCTTTGTTTAGCTGAGTTTGCATCTAGGTATAAATATTTTAAATCTAGTAGAAGAGCACAATATAGTGATCATGAAGAAGAAGAGAGGGAAGACGATAATTTACCAGAAAGCGGGGTTGTCATGCCTCTTAAAGACGGTAGCGGGTTTGTGAAAAAACGTACCAAACCTTGTATTATTCGGTATAGAAGGTTTAACCCAGATTTGGCCAGAGTTGAGTATTTCCGCGAAATGTTAATGCTTTACTATCCTTGGCGGAATGAACAGCGAGATCTCATTGAAAATGATAATGAGCAGACTTGCATAACACATCGTATTATACTTGTAATTAAGGAAAATCAAAGAAAATATGATGTTTTTGAGCAAAGAGAACTTGAAAATGCTCTAGAAAGTCCTTATAATGAAATAGACTTTGACGAAGGTGCTCAAAATGAACTACCTATCGTGGAAAATGGGTTCAGAGTTTTGGCACTTCCAGAAATAAACCTAAATATAAATTTGCTAGACTTGCATGGCGAAGATTCAACAGATAATGGCACTAAATCTGATTGCAATATTAGACTTATTAAACAACCCCCCTTAATTCCAGTTGAGGAATTATTTTCTTTAGTTCAAAGTCTAAATACTAAGCAGAGAACCTATTTGACACATTTGATGCACCACCTAAAAACAAATCTCCCATTTTATGAGTTCATTGGCGGCGGTGCAGGTGTAGGAAAGAGTCGTTTGATATCTGCAATATATCAAGCTCTTAACCATCGTTACAATTCTACACCTGGATCCAATCCAAGTTCCTTAAAAGTTCTTCTTTGCGCACCTACGGGTAAAGCAGCATTCGGAATAGGTGGAATGACCCTTCATTCAATATTCTCTTTACCTGTTAATCAGTTGAATAGAGAGTTGAGGCCACTTAGCAATGACACAGTGAATTCATTGTATTCTAGACTTATCGATTTAAAATTAATCATAATTGATGAAATATCGGTGGTAGGTGCTCGTATTTTTAGCTTTTCAAAAGAGACAGCCCCTTCGGTGGTATACCGATCATAGTGTTTGGTGATTTGAAGCAACTCTCACCTCTTGGAGATAGGTGGATATTCTCTCCTAATCCCAATGATGCATACAGAACTTTAGTTAGTTCCCCTTTGTGGGAGTTATTTAAATACTTTGAATTAACAGAGATAATGAGACAACGGGAGGATCAGGCCTTTGCAATTGCATTAAATCATATGGCATCTGGTACTATGACAAATGAGGACATATCACTCATTGAAACTCGAGTAGTTAATTTCGAAGAAGTTCCCGATGATGCTATACATTTATTTTGGTCCAATGAAGAGACAAATAATTTCAATGCCCTTAAGCTCAGTCGAATCCCAACAGAAGCTTTCCTTTCAACTGCAAAAGACTCAGTTAAAGGAATTGGTATAAATGAAAATGATAATATTTTGGAAAGAGTTAAACTTTTCAAAACTTCTGAAACGCAGGGACTGCCCTATGAAAAACCTCCGCCAAATATATTGTTACAGTGAACATAAACACGTGTGATAGCTTGGTTAGTGGGGCAGCTGGTCAACTTATGCAAATTGATTTCCATTGTTCTTTTCCAACAATTCTGTGAATTAAATTTTTGGAACCTTCTGTTAGTTTGATAGCACGATCAAAAAAGCCTCATCCTCTAGAAAGTTCTTGGACACCAATTGACAAAGTTCTTTTCAATATAAAAGAAATGAACAAATTTCAATTGAGAGAAATCAGTTTCCAGTTGTTCCGGCTGAGGTTCATACTCGACCCAGAATGCCTAGAGCTTCAATATATGTCGCTTGTAGTCGAGCTACTTCTGGAGAAGGTCTATTCATCATAGGAAATTTTATTCCTCCTAACAAATTTTCTGAATCGGATCCCGTATTTAGGGAACTGAGGGAATTGAACACAAATAAAGCTTTGATAACAAGTTTCAATTTTATGATTTCCCGAACATCAGGACATCAAATTTTATTCCATAATGTTCAGAGTCTTCACGCTCACATTAGTGATATAAAAAGCGACTATTTGATGCTATCTTCAGATATTTTATGTTTTGTAGAAACTTGGAGTTATCCTTGCGAAAGTTTTGATATACCAGGATTTACTCCAATTAACGAGCTGAGGGTAGATAGCACGGAAACAACCAACAGAAATAAACGGGACATTATAATATATGCAAAGCATAGTATTGCTTGCTCTATAGAATTAAAGGCTGTAAAGAAAATTTATTCAGGCCACAAAGTTTTAGAAGCGGTTTTGTTTAAATATTTCAATATTAATATTCTGGTTCTGTACAGAAATTCAGCTTTCTCTGTCAGACAATTAATTGTAGAACTTCAGGAAGTCCTTACTTCTGAGTTGGGCAATCAAAATGTGCTAATTGTTGGAGATTTTTACATTTGTTTAATGTCTACAGGGACTGCAATAAGAAATCTGCTCCAAGAAAAGAATTTTAGTTCGTTGCTTGGTGCAGAATATTCAACTACACCTGGCGGCACACAAATTGAATGGGCATTTTCAAACATGGATCCTTCCCGTGTAAATGCAATTACTTTTGAGACAGTACACAGCTATCATGACAGTATTTATGTCTCTGTTTCGAACTAAAGTTTTCAGACTTAGTGCAATAGTTCTTCATTTTTTTCCCCCAAATATAATCGAATTGGAATGGTATAGGAATTTTGACAGTAGTTTTTAAGACAATTTTAAGAAAAATATGTAAATAATCTAATTAAGAAATTTTAAATTATATATATAATTTGTTATTATATATGACATTATTGTATAAATATATGATAGAAGGTAAATAGTATAAGGAAAAAAGAAATATAATTTGGATATATGTATAAGAATCTTTACAAAAATTTATGTTTAATATTGTAAATATCATATACAAATTAATATAATAATATTATATCATTTTTAAAGTTGTTAATATTTATTATTTTTAAGCTAAACATGTATAATAATATCGATATAATAAATAACAAATGTTATTCATTGTCCTAAAACGGTTTCTTTTCATACTTCTCAATACAGTTGTAATGCATTCTATATAAAACCAATTATAAGCGTATAAATTTAGTTTACAAATTGCTCTAATTATTTTCACTGTGAGTGAAAAGTAAATAACTAAGGCAACAGTTCCTACTTCTAATTATTAAAATATATAAAGAAGTCTCAAACGAATATACCATTTAACTTTGCGAGAGTATAAAATGTTCGGTTACATCCGAACTTTTCCCTTCCTTACTTGTTTAATATTACATTAATGCAGGTACATATATTGTACATACATAATTCAATATAACTAAAAAGTATACGGTCGAAACGGATAATCATAGCCAAACATCTGAAAATTAAAATTAACATACACATGTATGCTTAATAATATATAATATATACATATTGAAAAATCTCAAGCCTTTTTGAGATGAAATAAAATGTTGGGATGCGCAACTTAAATAAAAAGTGCCAATTGCCTGTGCCTAAACGAAAGGAAAATATCCGGTTAAGTTAAAAGACGTGCGTTCGCGAGTGTGGTTTTATTACAACAGAATTCTTTATTTTAGTATATTATAATTTAGCCTAAATCTTAACTTAACGGCTTAAACTAGTGGTAAGTATGTATTACCAGTAGAAAAGGGGTAAGTATAAGTATACATATTTTAACAGTTTCGTTAATTCATTGTAAAAGATTATTGTAATAGATAATGTGTTCTGTAATAAGTATAATATAGTAAAAGTAAGTATTTTTATAGCATAAAACATTTATAATTTATTTCAACATTATTCAATTAATCTTTATTTATTTTTTAAGTTTATTTTTAACATATATTTTATTTTAGATCCGAAAGATGCTTGACGCAACACCGGCCACCTTGACATGATCATGATCCTTCAATATTGATGGGTAGCAGGGCGAGCTTGTGGATAGGGCGCTTAATTGTGCCTGCCTTGGTTGCCACGTCTGCCACTCGTACCTTGCCGTCTTGCCCTTCTACGGTTCCGACGACTCGTCCTAGTACCCAATGCTGCGGTGGTATGTTGTCTTCGTGAACGAGGACGAGATCGTCGGGCTGAAGGTTCCGCTTCGGATACAACCATTTGTTGCGCTCCTGAAGGCTCGTAACGTACATTTTGGACCATTGTCGCCAAAACTGTTGCTTGAGACAGCAAACAAGTTGCCATCTCTCGCAGCAACAAATTGGGTCCGTTGCCACTTGTGCTGGTGGTAGTGCTCGGAGGGACCACCCTATAAGTAGGTGTGCTGGAGTTAGCGCTTCGCCGTCGTTGGGGTCCTGACTCAACGGTGTGAGGGGTCGCGAATTGAGGATGGCCTCCACTTCGGACAGCAGTATTCCCAGATTGCGCGTACGATGAGATGTTTGGCGGACTTCACTGCCGCCTCCCATAATCCGCCGAAGTGCTGCGCCCTCGGTGGTATAAAGACGAATTTGAATCCTTCTTCGGCGGCGAATCCCATTAGTTCCGGTGACTGGGACAGAAACGCCTCCTGGAGCTTGCGGTCGGCGCTGACGAAGTTGGTTGCGTTGTCGCTGTATATTGTTTGGGGCATCCCTCGGCGACCAATAAACCTTTTCAGGGCGAAAATAAGGGAATTAGTTGATAAATCAGAAACTGAACAATTTTCAAAAAACTCAAGTGTAATTCATCTGATGTCAGATCCCTTCCCACAGTAGGCAATTTTGGTCGTCTAATTCACCGTAATAAATATGCGACCACACCACCAATTTTTGATGAGAAGAGATTTTTTCGATAAGGTTCATTATTGCATTGTTTTTCACATTTGCAGCTAATGTGAAAGTATTTTTCTTCTTCTCTAATGCTTCGTCTTCTGGAGAGAGCTGGAAGTGAGTGTTAATTGGCCACAAAGTGGGGTCTTCTAGGAGAAACTGTGGACCGCCAAACCATATCGAATTATTCAATTTGTCCACGTTGCAACCCCGAGACACTTGATCCGCAGGATTTTGTTTTGGTGGCACATGTCGCCAATGTACTTTGTCAGTCAATTGTTGGATTTCGGACACTCTATTTGCGACAAAGGTTTGTAATGTAGATGGATGTGTTTTTACCCAATGCAACACGATTTCAGAGTCTGTCCAAAATGTAATTTTCTCGAATCGTCGACTCAACATAGGCGCTATTCGTGACCATAATTTGGCAAGAAGATGTGCTGCTGAGAGTTCGAGACGCGGAAGAGACTTGGTCTTCATCGGAGCCACTCTAGACTTTGCAGTAAGCAGCATACATTTGACACCACTAGCAGATTGGCTTTGAAATTCTGCCAGCTAGTGTCAAGGCGCAATGGAATCGACTTATCCCAATCTAGTTTTTGGATCCAAAGCTCTTGTAATAAGGTTTTTGCTTTGGTGACTAGTGGGGCTAATAATCCCAGAGGATCGAAAAAGCGAGCAGAGACTGACAATATGTTTCGTTTAGTGGCTCGCAAATCATTAAAATTGGCATCTAAAACAAATCGAAACGAGTCCTCTTTCGGCAACCAATGGATTCCTAGTGTTTTAGTTGAGTTTTTGTCATTGAAGCTTAATGACTTTTCAGTACAGTCACTGTCGATAAATTTAGGGTGGTTCGAAAACCACTTCGTTAAGGTGAATCCGGCCGAGTTTAATGTTTTAATTACCTCACTTCTTATAAGATCTAGAGACTCAAAATTCTCAGATCCTGTTAATAAGTCATCAACATAAAAGTCTCTTTTTATGGCCCATGAACCGAGTGGATACTTAGTTGTATTAGCATCGCTGAGCATTTGTAAACACCGTGTTGCGAGTAATGGTGCAGGCACAGTGCCGTAAGTAACGGTGTTAAGTCGAAAAATCTGAATTTGCTCTGAGGGATGCTCTCTCCACACAATAAGCTGACAGTTTCTATCTTCTTCATGCATAATTATTTGGCGGTACATTTTTGTAATGTCTGCCGTTAAAGCGTACTTGTGTAAGCGAAAACGAAGAAGAGTTGAGTATAATTATTCTCGGATGGTTGGACCTACTATCAAAAGTTCATTTAATGAAATTTGAGAAAAGGTACGACTCGACGCATCAAAGACAACTCGTTATATTGTTGTTGTGCTCTCTGGCCTTAAAACGCACTGATGCGGAATGAAATAGTGTGGCTCACTCGGGATCTTATTATTTGTTGGGCTCATGTGACCCAGTGCTTTATACTCATTCATGAAGTCCAGATACATTTTACGAAGTTCTGGATCTTTCAATGTTCTTCTCTCCAGGGCCTGAAACCGCCGAACTGCGGTTTCATAGGAGTGACCGAGTAACTTACGGTCAGCTTTAAAGGGCATTCTGACTTGAAGCCTTCCTGAAGGTAATACTTGAGTTGTATTAACGAAAAACTTTTCACACTCTTTTTGTTCTGGTGTGAATTTGCTGCCATTTGTTTCTGAAGGAAGTTCCTCCAGAGCCCAAAACTTTTGGACTACTGAATTTATTGACGTTAAGTCTTCTTCAGCTTGGCATAATATATCAATAACATATCAATCTTTTGGGATTTTTGGAATTCTGGATGCGCCAATTTAATATTGTTCGGAATTTTCCAGCCATTAACATTGATGTTATGGTCTGGATGATTTGCCGAAATACATCGCATAATCCAGAATTCCGCCGAAAATTCGAACTATTTATCCGGGACTTAACAAATGCGCTTAATTTTGCCCCGACTCTGGTGTTGGAATTTCCAATTCCTATAATATTTAACGTCCTGTTTTGACGTCGAATCCGCAATTTTTGGGCCAAATCCTCCGTTATAAAGTTGACTTGTGATCCTGAATCCAACAATGCTCTAGCGGGCAGGTATTCTCTACCGCTGGTTCTCACAAGAATAACTGCTGTTGCCAACATTACACGATCTGGTACGCTTGTTGCATGCATGACATGTGTAGTTGTTGTTGGTTGCGGAGGAGGTGCAACAGCTAGTGAAACGGGATACTGGTGCAGTAACGTATGGTGGGATCGATTGCACACGCGGCATCGATCCGCCCTGCACTTGGAGACCGTATGTCCCTTACGCAAACAATTTATGCATAAGGGTACCGATTTGACAAACTCAAATCTCTGCTGCACAGAGAGAGTTTTGAAAGTGGGACAGGCGGTTAAATAATGGTCCTTTGATTTGCACTGCTGACAAGCCGGCTGCTTTGTATTTGCAGCAACAAGAGCTGACTTCGTCCTGTCCATTTGGGATTGCTTAATGTGACTTGCGCTGGCTGCGACTATGGGTCTCGTTTTCGAACACGATGCTCCTTCAGCTGATAGGTGCTGGTACCGTCTGTTCAAAGTATCTTCACAATCCTTCCACAATGGGAGCTTGTTGTAATCGAAATGTCCTTCCCACTTGGATCGGGTAATAGAGTCAACCTTTGTCATGACTATATGTATGATTATCGCATTTGTTATATGTTTCTCATCGCCCAACGATAGCAATGAGTCATAAACAGTTGACACTTCATCGATCAACGCGCGCAATGAAGGTGCAGCTCAAAAAGTTTTGAAATTATATTAAAAAATATCAAACATTTATTATCGTATACTTTTTTTAAACTTGCCAATGCCTTCGGATAATTTTCATCCGACATTTGAAATGCCTTTAACGTTCCCAAAGCTTCTCCAGATAGACAATTAACCAAATGGTTAAATTTTTCAATATCTGGGATATTTGGATCATTATGAACCAAACTCTCAAACAAACTCATGAAATTTTTAAATTCCGCATATTCTCCCTTGAATTTCGGCAGATTCATTTTTGGGAGCCCTTGAGCTGTGAGATGTTACATAGGATGTTTCGGCAATAGACGTTCTTTTTTTTTGCTAAAATTGTTTTAATTATTGACTTTGTTTCAACAATTATGTCCTCCAACTCCCCTCGGGCCATGTCGTCTTCATCAATTTCTTCAATCTTAGATTGGCATTTCATCAATTTTTCAATATGTGAATTTAATATGTCGAGACGACATTCCAATTCGATTGGATCTAGAGACATAGTCTTCTCGAGAAGGCTCGTTTTTATGCGCAAAATGCTACTTTTCGCCACCGTCCTTTGACGCTTTAAGGATTTTAAGTCGATCAACTCCTTACTTGGAGAGAGGTTGGCGATAGTTGGCTTTGGCTTGCTCATTTTGGCTTTTTTGAATTAAAATTCACGGAAAATGATATATGTTGGCACAGAAATAAAACTGAAATATTAGGAATCGATTGACGAAATCGAAAAAAAGTATCGATTCCCAATTGTACGAAAAGCCAAACCAAAGATATGCAAAATGAGCAATAGCACAAAAAAAAAATTTTTTTTTTTGAAAGCGAGAAAATTTTTTATTTTTTTTAATTGATAATTTTTGGATAACCAAGAAAGTTTGCCAAAAACACTGACCAAATTGTAAAATTTTATTAAATTTAATGTCGCACCTTAATGTTTTCGTAGAAATAAGGACGCTACCGCCAATCCCACAATCCCTTTTTCACTTCAAATTGCATATGCACATATACGTATTTGAATAGTAAATAATATGTGTATAAAAGATGTATATTAAAAGTAGTAAATAAAAGGAAGAGCCAAAAACGGAAAGTGTGCACTTGCATTTGTTATACTCTCGCAACCTGTTGCTACAGAGTATAATAGTTTTGTTCACCTAACGGTTGTTTGTATCACCTAAAGCTAATCGAGTTAGATATAGGGTTATACTAAAAGCGCGATAAATCAAGCACTAAGCACGCCAGAGACATTAAATTTTATCCCTGAGATGGTATAAATTGGCTCTATAGGAACCGCGTTCAAAATTAGTCAGTGGGCGTGGCACAGCCCACTTTTAGGTGAAAACCCATATCTTGAGATCTGTTTAACCGATTTCAACCAAATTCGGTACATAACGTTCTTTTCATGTTTCTATGTCATAGTGCGAAAATGGGCGAAATCGGACTACAACCACGCTTCCTTCCCATGTAACACCATTTTCAATTCCATCTGATTCTTTCACTTTCCACTATGCAAATCAGGTAACAATGACTATATCGGGGTAAAACTTTGCGTGAATAATGCAATTAAAGTATGCCACCTTGCGGCCAAAAATTGTCTAAATCGAACCAAAACTGTTCAAACCCCTAAGTACTAAATATGTGGACCCCAGTGCCTATAGTTGACCTTCTACCGAAAATATCAGTCAATCCACAAAGAAATCTCAAACGAGTATACCATTTGACTTTGCGAGAGTATAAAATGTTCGGTTACATCCGAACTTAGCCCTTCCTTACTTGTTTTATTATAATTTTATTATTTATCTTTTTCTTTTGTTTGCACCACTTTCAGTAATTCGCACTCGTTACCTGTTGTGAATGCGTAGGCGGTTTGCCTGCGTTCACTTCCCTTTGGCAGAGGATGCAGTTGCAGCTCATTCCCACGAAGCGTCAGCAGCAGTGGATGTAGCGTCAACGTTAGCAGCAGCCGGCCGTTGTTGATGTTGACGCAGCAGCGGCGACAATATCGGCGTTGACGCAGCAGCAGCGGGGACAACGGCGTTGACGCAAATCCGTACGGGAAAAATAACTAACGTAGCGATGGGTTTTTTTTTTTTTGTTTTTTGCTTTTATTAAACGGCAATTTTGGGAATTTTTTTTTTTTTTTTGAAACGGTCTTACCACTGTTTCGACACTTTCAATAGTTAACGGCACTACGGAACTTTTTTGTAATGGCGGTAATGGTGAAAACAGCAATTAAGCGGGATTTTAAAAGTAATGTTTAATTTAATTTACCGCACTTTGTAAAAAATATATTTTTCTCATCAAAAAAACTTCTGTGATTTTATTTGCGCACTCCACTGTACCTGCCGTTTTTAAACGAATTGCCGAATGTATACATATGTTGTTGCAGAAGCACTTTTGCTTTTCACTTCACTTTTTCCTTTTTTTTTGCTTGTTCTCGCACTAATAGGTAAGTATGTACTTTGTTATAGGATCTACCTAGGTAAGTACCTCTATATGCTGTACATATGTACATATGTATATTATGTATTCAATATTCTGTTTATTTAGCACACACTGCACATAATTAGCTTTTAGTTTTTATTTTTGTGTTTTATTTAATTTATGATATTTTGTATTTTTTAATGTATTATTCCACCACTTTGCTCGTTTTTTATCTGCACTAATACTTGTTGTTTGTATTATTTTCAAAAAAATTTTTATTTTTATTTTAGCACTCAAAAAATGAAAACTTCGTATATGTGTAGATACACTTTATTTATTTTTACTTAGGTTTGTTTTTAATCTTTGTTTTAATAAAAAATTTGGTTTTATTTTTGCCACTTGCAGTCACTTAACCGAAACCCGAAAAAGAGATAATGCACGAAAAGTTAAATTAGTTTTGCGTTAATAGTAGTTAGTTAATATACACTTTAAATCTTAAGCACGCACTAAGTCCCTTCTCGGGCGCCATGAAAAATCTCAAGCCTTTTTAAGATGAAATAGAATGTTGGGATGCGCAACTTAAATAAAAAGTGCCAATTGCCTGTGCCTAAACGAAAGGAAAATCTCCGGTTAAGTTAAAAGACGTGCGTTCGCGAGTGTGGTTTTATTGCAACAGAATTCTTTATTTAAGTATATTATAATTTAGCCTAAATCTTAACCTAACGGCTTAAACTAGTGGTAAGTATGTATTACAAGTAGAAAAGGGGTAAGTTTAAGTATACATATTTCAACAGTTTCGTTAATTCATTGTAAAAGATTATTGTAATAGATAATTTGTTCTGTAATAAGTATAATATAGTAAAGGTAAGTATTTTTATAGCATAAAACATTTATAATTCATTTCAACATTATTCAATTAATCTTTATTTATTTTTTAAGTTTATTTTTAACACATATTTTATTTTAGATTCAAAAGATGCTTGACGCAACACATATATATATACATTTGTTGGTTAGAACAATTTTATTTTCGCGATCCTTTTAAAAAAATGTATATAGATACATATAATAAAAACGAATATACAAAATATACAAATTATTCGCGAGTGAAACGAATACATACACACATAATATATATATTATTCGCGAGTAAAACGAATACCCAGCAAACAATTTTCGGCAAATTTTAAGATAATAATAATATGGACATAAATTTTAATAAAATCTGAATTGACTTGTCCGGTAATTACTCTAGGTGTTGGAAAATTTTACATTAAAGGAAGTATTGATCCGATTCAACCCATTTTTGACAAAAAGTCATACTATTACCGAGAGTACCGTTTATTAATTTTATTATATGAATTTCAATTATATATTTTACACATTGAACGATATTTTCGGTAAAAAGTCAACTATAGGCACTGGGGTCCACATATGCAGTACCTAGGGGCTTGAACTGTTTTGGTTCGATTTAGACAATTGTTGGTCACAAGTTGGCATTTTAAACGCATTATTCACGCAAAGTTTTACCCCGATACAATCATTGTTGCTTGTTTTGCATAGTGGAAAGTGAATGAATCAGATGGAATTTAAATTGGTGTTGTATAGAAAATAGACGTGGTTGTAGAAATATGAGCATAGATAATATACGCGCGTTCTGGCAGCGTACGATACAATACTAGATACTGACGACGCTGAACTCCCAGAACACATTAAAGCTTCGGCGTCAGCCAAATATGAAAACTGTCTCGACCAGTACAAAACTACAAAGGCAATGATATTAGACCAAACAAATTTATTAAGGCCATGTAGAGCCACTACTCCTCCTCCGAGAGTAATTACAACTCCAAAAGAAAACCTAGATTTTTAAAAGTACCAGCTTGTGATACTAAAGTTTTTCATGGAGGTTATGATCAATGGCCGTACTTCCGGGACATGTTCACTGTCGTGTATATCAACCATCCAAAATTTTCAAGAGCACAAAAGCTGTACCATCTCAGGTACAAAACCAAAGGGGGAGGAAGGCAGTATTGTCAAGCGCTTAGCTTTGAATGTCGAAAATTTTAATCTGGCTTGGGATGCACTGGTCGAAAGATACGTAAACGAAAGAATATTTCTAGATAACCAAATAACTATTTTAATGAATTTACCAAAAATACAACAAGAAACCAGCCAAGAGTTTCAAAAACTATATTATCAATAATTGCTTATCTGTGTTAGAAATACAAAATGTATCCACAGATCGTGGGACCCTATCCTAGTAAATATTTGTGCAGCGACACTACCTGATGCTGCTTTGCTACGATGGGAGCAATCACTAGTGTCTAAAAAGAAATCGCCACAATGGAATCAAATGAAAGAATTTTTAATAACTCAGTACGAAATAGCTGAGCGAGTAGGCAAAAAGGTAGTTAAGCCAAAAGGTTACCAAAATTACTTAACAAATAACAATAAGAAATAACACACAATAAAATAAACACGTTAATCGAAGCCAAGCCGTCGTGTCAAATCAAACAAATCATTGGCAATCATTATGTGAAATTTGTTAAATAGGACATAACATAAGATCTTGCGAGAAATTTAAAAAAATGAGATAGAAACAATCTTGTCCGACAACATAAACTTTGCATCAATTGTCTGTCCAATTCTCACGGGACAAAATACTGTGAAAGCATTTTCAGTTGTGTGTACTGTCAACGACAACATCACTCATTGCTTCACATAACCAATTTTACAAATACTAATCAAAATCACATACATAAAACCACGGGCCTAGTCGCGACAACCAAATCAGATAATCCCGAATCCCGAAAATAAAGAGGAACGCCCATGTTGGGTAAAAGTAGCAACAATTCAAGCTCTTCATTCAGAGAATTAAAGCAAAATTCTTCTCGCGGCAGTAATTTTTATAGAACATAAGGAAGATTTATTCAAATTAAGAGCATTAATAGATCAAGGCTCTCAAAGATCCTTTATATCATCAAAAGCTCAGAATCGGATAAAATTGCCAGTTAAAAATTCCAGTGTTCAAATTTCGGGAATGGGCGGAAGATTTATCCAAAATTCAAATAAAGTTTGCCCAATCATAATAATCATCCAAGCACAGATATACGAATAGATACACAAGCCGTTGTTCTACCGCAGCTCACTAATTTGCTTCCAAGCTATGAAGTAACTGGGGAAAGATGCTCATATCTTAAATTAGCAGATCCCAACTGACATACCCCATCACAAATCGATATTATATTTGGCACTGTCTTAATACCTCAAATAGTTCTTGAAGGTATAGAGAAACTCTTTAATAAATTGTTAGCCCAAAACACAGTTTTTGGATGGATAAATGAATGATTATAATATTTTCTATAATAGTAGCAATAATAATAAAGCTGATGGCGTTGTATTATATATTAAAAAATCTTTAAAACATGATGTTGAGATAGATGTAATTGATAACGTGAAAATTATCTCAACGATAATAAAATTGAAGGGTAATAAAAATCTTAAAATATCGGGTATATATAGATGTCAAGACATTCCTAAAGAAAACTTTATAGATGCAATAACTAAATTTTTAGACGTAAACAAGCATGGGAACAATCATTTTCTAGTTGGGGATTTTAACATCAATTTATTAAATTCTGATATTGCTACAAATGAATATTTAAATAATCTATTAGATCGTGGCTATATGCCATATTTCAATGGTGTAGCCAGACCTAATGACTTAGGGGGTACTTGTATCGATAACATTTTTGTTAAATCAAATATTGAGAAAATCAGATCCTTTACTTATGCCAATGTTTTAACAGATCATTATCCTATTTTTGTTGATCTTGATTTGTTCCCTATAAAGTCTATGCTTAAAGAAACCTATTTCATTAACCACAATCTTTTAAAAGTAAATAGTAGTTTACATGATTGGTCTCATATGCTCGATATAAAAGATCCAGAAGTTTTTTTTAAGCTTCTGATTGAAAATATAAAGAATATTATTGATGTTTCAAGATCCAAAGTAAATAAAACTAAAAACAATAACAAACCGAGGAGTAAATGGATAACTAAAGGTATTATAAAATCATGTAAAACAAAATAAACTTTATACAGACTATGGAACTTGGATAGAAATAATGTAAAATTAAAATCTGAATATAACGCGTACTGTAAAATACTAAAGAGAGTTATAACACTTGCCAAAAATAACTACGAAAGTAAATATGTTAAAAAAATATCCAAAGATAGTAAAAAAATGTGGCAATACGTTAACACGAAAATAGGTAAAAAAACTAAAGCAACGCCTGTACTGGATTATCTAGTATGTAATGATGAAATCATATCCGATAGCCAGGTTATTGCTGATGAGTTTATAACTTTCTTTAGTAATATTGGAGTTGAATTAGCTAATAAAATTAATAAACTATCGATTGACATAAATAAAAATGTTAAGCATAACCCTAATAGTATGTTTCTTACTCCAACTAGTTATACTGAAATTGAAAAAATCATAAAAGAATTGAAAGATAAATCGGGTGGTGTAGACGGCATTAGCAGTAAGATTTTAAAAATTATAGCCAAAGATATTAGTATGCCTTTAGAGCATATTTTCAATATATGTATAAATAAAGCTATTTGGCCCTCTGTACTTAAAAAAGCTGATATTATACCTATACATAAATCCGGGGACAAACACTTAGCAAATAACTATCGGCCTATTTCTCTAATCTCAAACCTTGCTAAAATATTCGAGAAAATAATATATATCCGATTTTATGATTTCTGTAGGAAAAATAGTTTAATTTCTCCGAACCAATTTGGATTTATGAAAAGTAGAGGTACCAGTGATGCTTTAACTCTTACATCAGATTTTATTTATAAAAATATTGATAAAAATTTACCATCTGTCCTAGTCTTTCTAGACCTAGCAAAAGCGTTCGATACTGTAAATCACGAAATACTACTAGATAAGATCTGGAGGCTTGGGATTAGAGGAATACCCCACCAATTACTCTAAAACTACCTTTACGAAAGGGAACAATGTGTAAAAATTAATAATTGTATTAGTACAACAACTAATGTAAAAGTTGGTGTGCCACAAGGCACAATATTGGGTCCTTTGCTGTTTATCATGTATATAAATGACATCTTCAATACTCTACCGGAAATGGCTCTCGTAGCCTATGCTGATGATACTGCAGTGCTTTGCTCTGGTAAAAATTGGAATGAAGTTAAAACACGATTGAATAGATGGTTGGAGATACTAAATAAATGGCTACGAAGTAATCAATTATCTCTTAACATAGACAAGTCAACATACATCCCTTTTGGCAGTTACAAGTACAACCTAGAGCTAACACTCTAACATTACCAAAAATTAAAAAGTCAATTAGCATTAAAAATGCATATTATATAGCAATTAAGTACTTTAACATGCTTCCTAATAAATTGAAGATTCTAACATGTAATAAAAAATCTCTTAACAAAAATCTAAAATCCTGGATAAATAACTTATCAATATAGTAAATTTTAGCTATATATTAAGTGATTAATTTTTGCTCTTACTTGGAATAATTTATAATTTATATGTATAACTTTGTCACGCAATATTTAGTGTAATATACTATTATCCATGCTAGAATATTTATAATATTAGGAAATAATCTGTTAAATATATTGTATTTGTAATGCCCTGGTTCTATGCACAGATGTTAAACATCTCTATAGACTTGTACCAGATGAAATAAATAAATAAATAAATATTAAGTCGCCAAATCACAGAAAAAAATTATCCCTTCACAATTCAAGTTGAAAATATTTCAAACGAAAAAATATTCGAAAACGAAAAAATTCTGGGAAGTAGAAAAGTTACCCCAGAAACAAGCATTGTGCGACTCCCATTCAAGCCCACCTTTCCAGAAGCTATAGCTCTAGGCCAGCAGTCCAGCAATCGCTAAGCTTGGAAAAAAGCCTGATAAAGAAGAGCGAGCTTAAATCAGCATATGATAACGTGGTGGATGAATATCTTGATATGAAAAAATATCTAAAGGTAGATATTTATCTTTTTATCTTCCACATCACAGGGTAATAAGACCAGATTAAATCACAACAAAAGCACGAGTTGTTTTTAATGCCTCAAAGTGTATGAGCTCAGGCAAATCACTCAATGATGTACTACACACAGAGCCAACATTACAACCTGATCTCATGCTGCTAATTCTAAATTGACGCATGTTCAAATATGTTTTTAATGGAGATGTAGAGAAAATGTATGAAAAATTTTAGTACATAAAGATGACCAAGATTTCCAACGTATAGTCTTTCGAAAATCAGGTAATAGTCAAATCAGCGACTACAAACTTAAAACAGTTACCTTTGGCATCGATTGTGCACCCTATTTAGCCATTAGGACATTATATGAAGTGGCAAAAACCTGCCAAACAAATTTGCCTTTAGGAACTTCTGTGCTACAAAAACCAACATACGTTGCAGATATTTTATCAGGCAGCCACAGTATCTCATTAGCGTGCGAATGACTATCTCAAGTCATCAAAGCACTTAATTCATCCTCCCGAAATAATAAAAAAAAACATAAAAAGGAAAGACTTATTAGATACAAACTTCCTTAAATTTGAAAAGGCCAGTATTACAAAATCCCTCGGGGTTCAATGGAATGCGATAACAGATCAATTCCCATATACAATTGAGTCAATATCTGCAATATCCGCCATAACCAAACGTCAAATACTTTCCTCTGTGGCAAAACTTTTCCACCCCGCTGGATGTATAGTCGCCAATAATGATTCAAGCAAAAATCCTCATTCAAGAACTGTGGCAAGGTGGCACTGAATAGGATGAGCAAGTAAACTCCATACGCTTAACAAAGTGGGCTCAATTTGCTAACAATCTACATACTATCTCGGACTAAGAGTAGTCGCTTACATGTGTAAATTTATTCAAAGACTTAAACAAAAGGTTAAAGGAATAACAAATGATCTTTCCGTACAACTAACGCATTCCGACCTGCAATATGCCAAGGCTAGCCTTATCACATATACACAAACTCGTTATTTCATTCGGGAGAATTCAAAGTTAGTCGAAAGACGACTCTGGATAAGAAAAGCTCACTTCTCGTTTTAAACCCTCTTTTGGACACTAAACGATTAATCCGGACACATGGAACACTAGTGAATTCCAGTTATAATTATTGTAATAATTTGAATTTATTAATAATTATAATTTATTTCTAATATGTCGTCACCAACTTACATTACATGGTGAGCATCGCTTGATGCAACAAATTTTCCGACAAGAATTTTATATACCACGCCTAAAGCCACAAATTAAAAGAGCGTATTTTATGTGTAAACAATGCACGTTGTACAAGCACAAAATTCGCAGGCAATTTCGCTCTTCCCTTTACCATTACTGGGGTCCATTTTATCTGGACCTTTCCCGATAAAGGCCTCTATGTTACGGTCTTCCTCATTCAGAAAAGCAAAGGCAGCACACCTCGAGCTATGTTTGGATCTACCTACTGCGGCTTTTCTCGTAGCATTTGCACACTTTGTCGGACGACGCGGATTTCCATCAAAAATTATGAGCGACAATGGGAAAAACTTTATCGGAGCTCAAAGAGCCACAGAGAAAGAGTTTGTAAAATTTTCTAAAGAAGTCTCCCCAGAAATTTTAAAAAAATATGCACCCCAAGGAATCGATTGGCAGTTTATATCTCCATATTCTCCTTACATGGGCGGACTCTAAATTCACGACCCATATCACCACTCTCACAAGATTCCTCCGATTTCATAGCTTTTACACCTGGACATTTTCTCAGAGTAGCTCCCCTTCTCGTTATACCTGCAGCAGAAGGAGACTCCCTCAATTAAATAGACCGATGGGAAAAAATTAAGATACTTCATCATGAATTCAGCCATAAATGGAAGGAACATTATATAAAGATCTCCATAAGAAGCATCGGGGGATAACGATCCAGAAGGAACCAATTGCGAGCGAAGGCGTCACCATACATGATGAATAATTTTCTCCAACCGAATGGCGAAAAGACCGCATTGAAAAGATCCATCGGGGACGAGATGGTCACATAAGAATAGTATATGTACGGACACAAACTGATATACTCACTCGACCATTAGTAAAATTGTGTTTCCTTTCGAACACCGAAAAACCGATTACATAAACCCTGTCAAGGAAAGCGCATAAATAAAATCAAAACCGACAATTAACTCGTTTAGCTCGAAACACTACCGTTTTATAATCCGTACACGCAAACCTAACACTAACAAACGCAATTAAATATTAACTACAACATATATACATACATATGTATATACATATACCTATTTTCAAACCAATCAACAAATATCATAATTCAAAATTATGAGCCAAACCATATTTAAATATGTATTCTTATTCCAATAGAAATGGACGTAGAAAATATTCGCAGCACTCCCAAGACTGTGAGGTCCATAATTGCTGTGCCTGGATGCAAAGCGCCACGGCTCCGCACAGCCAATCATCTGCAGCAGCAGTCAGAGATTCAAACGAGGAGCAGTTTGAAGAGCATCTGCCTACACGATGCAGTCTATGCCATCGACCTCACGTCCTGAAGAGGTTCACCATCTTCATGAGCATGAAGTCCGCTTAACGTCAACAGATCGCCAGAGCCCACGGCCACTGTATGACTGGCTTGGCGAATACTCACTCCATCTTTGACTGTGTGACCGATGGATCATGTCAATATTGTTAACGATCGCATTACACATTGTTTCATCGATTCCCTCAACAAGAAAATCCGTCGCAAATGCAGACCAGTCACTGGCACCGACAACACGGGAATCTTGTCCAGCGTCCGAGGCCATCCACGCTCGGGGCCACCTCTACCACCCTATGGTCATCGCAACCAGCTACGAAGAACAACCGGATTGAATAGGAGGCCGGGATGTTCATGCGGCTTCTGATTCCGCGACATTCGCAACTAAGCACACAACTAGTTTTTTTTAACCATCGTTTTTTTCGCCACCCAAATGATCAAAAGGGACTAGTCAGACCGAGATGGGCTCTCTTTTCGATTTCATCCGTGACCTGTAGGGTTCGACATTAATTCGTTCCCGCAACGTGGTTTTCGTCGTATAAACAGTGAAAGTGAACTTGTCAAATAATAAATTATTTTCAAACAAGTAAGGAAGGGCTAAGCTCAGATGTAACCGAACATTTTATACTCTCGCAAAGTCAAATGGTATACTCGTTTGAGATTTCTTTGTGGATTGACTGATATTTTCGGTAGAAGGTCAACTATAGGCCCTGCGGTCCACATATTTAGTACTTAGGGGCTTGAACAGTTTTGGTTCGATTTAGACAATTTTTGGTCACAAGGTGGCACACTTTACACGTATTATTCACGCAAAGTTTTACCCCGATATAACCATTGCTGCTTGATATGCATAGTGGAAAGTGAAAGAATCAGATGGAATTGAAAATGGTGTTATATGGGAAATAGGCGTGGTTGTAGTCCCATTTCGCCCATTTTCGCACTATGACATAGAAATATAAAAAGAACGTTATAGACAGAATTTGGTTTAAATCGGTTAAGCAGATCGCAAAATATGGGTTTTCACCTAAAAGCGGGCGGTGCCACGCCCACTGTCTAATTTTGAAGGCGGTTCCTATAAAGTTATCTCATACCAACCCAAATAAAATTTAATGTCTCTGGCGTATTTCGTGCTTGATTTATCGCGCTTTTAGTAGTTTTTAACAGTACCGTTATATGGGGAGTGGGCGGAGTTGCCACCCGATTTCAACCATTTTCACACTGTAGGTAGAGCTTCTAAAAACATTTGTTATATCGCTTTAGCGGTTTAGGAGATACGCACATTAAACCTATTAGGGGCGGGACACCGCCCACTTAAAAAAAAATTTAACTGCAGATGCCCCTCCCTAACGTGATCCTGTGTGCCAAATAACAGTCTTGTATCTTATTGCGGAGCTTAGTTATGGCAATTTTTGTTTTTTTGATTAATAGCGTTTTGTGGGTGTGGCAGTGGTCAGATTACGCCCATCTGCAATACCAACCGTCTCCCGGTACCAAGAAATATGTCTACCGAGTTTCATAAAGATATCTCAATTTTTACTCAAGTTAGAGCTTGCACGGACGGACGGACGGACGGACAGACAGTCTCCCGGATTTCAACTCGCCTCTTCACCCTGATAATTTATATATATATAAACCTATATCTAACTCGATTAGTTTTAGGTGATATAAACAACCTTTAGGTGAACAAAACTATTATACTCTGTAGCAACAGGTTGCGAGAGTATAAAAAAAATATATAATAAAGTGAACTGTTGGTTAATTATAAAATATTTTAAAAATATATATTAGGTGAAATTGATTAAAGAGTTTAAAAGCTTTTTGTTCAACTCTAAAAGTAGTGCAATAGTGCAAGTGAGTATAACACCGAACCCAAAATGAAAAAATTAATAAAATCACCAGACCATTTAAGGATAATTTTATAATAATATTTTTATTTAAAATTCAGATGTATCCCCTCAAGATAATCAATATAATATATTAAACGCATTCCCATCCCAACAAGATGCATGCGAGGAGGATGAGGATTTTCGAACAAGGTGACGGACTATTTAACTCATAAATATTTACTCTTGGAAAGAAAAGTCAGTTGATTTAGACACGGTTATTCTTGAATAATGGAACAGAAAAATTACTAATTTTGAAGTGTGAATTGCCGCAATTATCAATAATGAACTGCTTTAATTCAGTCTGATGTGTAGGTTTTGTTTTGTATACCTCTTGCTTGTCATAGCTCCATAAAAAAGTCTGGTGCGGTCAGGTCAGGTAACCTTAGGGGTTAGCAGAAATGGGAGCTTTTTGATATTAATGTGTTGCAAACTTTCGTTGGAGCTCCGTAATAACCGATCTGGCTATGTGTGCAGTTGCTCCATCTTTCTGAATTTTGAAAGATATACGTCTTCGTCGCAGTTCTGGGTAAAAAAACTCATTCATCATCTTCAAATAACTATGCCAATCGACAGTTACTGTTACACCGTTCCGTCTCGTGGATTATTTCTAGATTTGACTTACTAATTTTGCTTGCTTACATTTCCGTTTAGATTAAAATGGGCCTCATCAGTCATAAACAGGAAATTTATCAAGTTATTGTCTTCCTCGGCCATTTAAATTTTTTGGCAAAATTCCAAGTGAATAGGCAATTCTAGAAGATTTAACCGGCTTTTTATTAGAACTTTGTGCAGAAGAAGGTTTAAGTTATCATGAATTATCCATTGTAATGCCCGTCTGCTAACTCTAAGTTGCTTCGATAAGTCGAAACTCTTGGATTCGCCTGAATTGACGATGCAACAGCCGCGATTGTTTCTTGAACACGAACATACGGATCTCGATGGTACGGCCTTCTTACGATACTTCAAGATTCGGCAAACATGTTTACCAACCTCACATTGGTCCATCTACTCGGGAGAGTGCCGCCAAAATACCGTATGAATTCCCTTTGGACGAAAATGACGGACTACAAAGCATGGTACCGCTGCACTATCCAAACCCTCTTTTCGGTAATCCAAGCAATAATTTTAAAAAAATGTAAACAATAAACTGCCAAATAAAAAAAAGTAAGTCTTAGAAAAAAGTTTTAGTTATTAGTTAGTTGTTTTTGTAGCACGATTCATTGGCCATCCTGTATTTAAAATTTTTTTTTGTAAAATCATAAAGGGAATTCAAGTCTAGAAATTAAGGTTGTGAGGTTTATTTTTTATTTTACTAATTTGACTAAATTTAGCATCATTTGACTCAAAAAATTAAAATCAGTACCTGCTTACATCATATATTTTGTTATACTGGTATGTATATAAAAGCTACAATAAATAAGTACTATTTCTTGAACATACTGACATTTTGACAGTTCTGTATGATATAATAATTGTTGATAGTAATGGCGACTTCTGAATCGGTTGCCTGTGGTAAGTAGCCGATGTCTTCTCGTGATAAATGTTTGGTACACGGTTGCCGAACGACAACTACACACACGTCATTTTAAAAATGCAATCACCGTGTTAATAGTTTTTAACTTTAAGAATAATAATGATGCTTCCGGTTGCATTTATAAATCATTGGTTAGAGTAAAGCGAAATCAGGATATCAGCTCATATTTTAAAAGTATGATATGAGTTAGGAGTAGGTTAGGTTTAGCGGATTAAAGTTCCGCAATTCGGCTTTCAATGCGTTCCCCTACTATGAAAAAATACAAAAAAAAAACATACATATATATGAGCTCGCATACATATAGACACCGAATTGTGCGCATCGTTGCGGAGTTGACGGAATTGGTTTCAATCGACAATCTTGCGACAATGTCGGTCGGCTATGTTGTCACGTTTGTCTTTTTTGCGGTGCTTTGCTATTGAAAATTGACTTATGCTATTTAGAATTACAGCGATTACCGATTGGGCTACATTTTCATCCGTCGATTTTAGATAAAATCGGCTAAATCGAGAAACTATGAAATAATGATAATAAGTAAACATATAAAAGTACAATATGGAGTGTGCTTAGAATATATTGAAGTTGAAATAATGATAATAAGTAAACATATAAAAGTACAATATGGAGTGTGCTTAGAATATATAGAAGTTGTTCATACCAAATGAACACATCCCTGCTTTGTTCTCCAAACTCGTATAAATACGAAGTAGGGGACAATGCAAAAGGCTCAACAGCACCAACATAGCTCATAATTCCCAATAAGAATAAATCAGCAGGCAGGAGCAGATATCAACGCGGACGACAAAAAAATAGGTCGCCTCAGCAGCACAACAACAACAACAGCAGCACCACCAAAATCTACGCGGGATTATCAACCCATAACAGGTTCCAATTAATTTTATAGTTTATTTATATTATTTAAGTCTAACTTACAAATAACACATAAATTGAATTATATATATTATATAACCCTTAACAAACACACACATAAATATTGTACAAATTGTCTATAATATTTATACCCTATATACTCAAATTAATTAAAGTTAAATTTTGTTGAATTTGAATTAACATTTTATTTTATTTGGCACACAAGCAAACTCAACGTCGAGTACCCCGACGGAAGTAGTTAAATATTCATACGACTTTATAATATTATATAATCCCATATAGTGCATAATATGAAATAAGTTTAAATAATATATTAAGTCGCTAATAGGCCACTAGTTAAATGAGTAACTCAACACATCATCCCACACACATTCCACACCAACCCTAGCACCACGATCACGATAAATAAATGTCTTTGGTGAGTGCTATCAGTGTGCCATATTTATTCAGCCATGTTGTCAATTCTCCTTTCTGAAGAAAACAGCAGACAAATTCTTTAATTTCTGATTTTTAGCATCGTCGTCAGGAAGCAGCTTGTGGGCAAAATGCAAACGCGAGGGGGTAGGTAGGATTTTCAGTGGTGTCTGTCAAATTGTGAAATTGAAATTATTCCCGTTTTACTGAATCAATTCAAATTCGTTTATTCATTTTATAAACTTAAATTGCGTAGGAATTCCATATGAAAACTAAATGTGGTTGACCAGGTGTACAGAAAAAATATCGCGGCGCAGAGTTATGAATGAACGCACTTTGCTTTGTAGTAGTTGCACGTACCTTATGAATGAATTTGTTGTCGTTGTAATAAAAAAAATTTTAGAAGATATGGCGTGAGTTTGCTGGAATATTCTTGGTCAATGATGGTCTGTCTACGTTTTTTTTGTCACCTGCCCGAATGTTTGATTTTTTTACAAAAGGCACATTGAGGGACATACATACATATGTACATACATATGTGTACACACATAAATATATATTTGGACATGCGAATGAAGGAAAGGCAATTCCGAGAATATTCACAAAGGTTAGGTTAGGTTAAAAGGTCGATCCTAAGAAAGATCATACAGTTTAAACGCCGGCCCGTTGTAGTACACAAAATTCTGAGCTGGATCAAAAGACCCTTACATGTTGACAAAGCGCTTTGTGCCTATGACAAACTTATTGAAACGGCCAATATCCGTGGAGGAGAAAGTGTCGGGATGTTTCCACCTCACCCTCCGCCATACAACTTTGATAACTAGCATCGGGTAGTATTCTAAGCCGTACCGCATGAGGTCTTATTGGACAGTAGCCAGTGAGAACTTCTTCCATAGCGGCGAGATGAACTTTATTTCAAGCCGAGAAGATTGCCCGACCTCCTGCGATCCACTCTAGGCCAGAAGGATCTCGCAATTGCGCAGACGTTGGTCGTCGACCAGCGTCTGCTGAGTGCATGAAAGGTGCATTGGCCAGAACGCAAGACGTTAGATCTAACTCTATTGCCATCCCTGGCTTGCTCATCGCCTTTGCAATTGCCAGCGATTCTACTGTGACCAGGCACCCAAACAATCCTTATATTGAAGTAGCCTGATGCTAATGCTGGTGAAGACAGCCGCTCCTTGACTAGATTCGCGCACGACGGTTCGCGCATTAAGGGCTAGTATTGCCGCTCTGCTGTCCAAGTGAATGCTCAACCTCTAAACGAAGCTGCACTTCGTGCCAGTACTTCTACCGCCTTCCTGATGGCAGCCACTTTTGCTTAAAAAAAATTACAGTGGTCCGGTAAACCCCCCAGAAAACCTCCCTTCCAACTTTCTCTCCTAACTTTGAGCCGTAAAAAGCTCATCGCGCCTCTTCCTCAGCAGCTTCTTCCTCATCTTGATATGAGCAGAGAAAAAGCCGCCTCGAGTGGCCGCTGTGACGCAGTGATCCAAATTTTCAGGAATACAGCTGAAGGAGGAGAGAATTGCGGAATGTCCTTATTCGGACCTTTTCATAAGCCCAGTTTTACTGAGCCTTAGAGCAAACTTCGTAGCAATGCATCTGCCGGCAATGTGCTATGTTTAAAAAAGTATGAATAGCTATCGTTGATGTGCAGTGCACCGGAGATTCCAATAAGCGCCGCAATATTGGCTTGACAACGATTTCGTAGAGCCAGAACACCATCTTTGGTGAGAGTCCTCACCTTTTCTCTATAGCTTCCCTGCAGCAATATAAAGCGGCCGATGCCTTCTTAACTCTATTCTCAATGTTTGGATTCCAAGAAAGCTTTCTATCAAGAATAAGCCCTAGGTTTTTCACCTTATCACCAGGTTGAAGTCGTGAACCCCCGAAAGTAGGAAAAGGTACGTTTGGGATATTATACCTCCTAGCAAATAAAGGCATTTCAGTTTTACTTGGGTTGACGACTAGGCCGCTTTTTTTTATCACGTTTAGATATACTTCGTTAAGCTCGGAGATTTTATTTAGGCATTTTTTTCTTAACCATAAGAACAACATCATCTGCATAGGCTATTGCCCAATAGCCTAGTTCCTCGAGTTCTATAAGTAAGTCATTTACCACCATGCTACAGAGCAGTGGGGAGAGTACACCTCCCTGCGGATCTCCTCTACTAACCCTTCTGGTTGTCTTGACACTACCCCACTCCGCTACGACGGTTCTGTCGCAAAGAAGACTATATATGAAATGCTTGAGGTTTGATTCCACCTCAAACTTTGTAAGGGCTTTAACCACTGCCTCTGGTCACACGTTATTGAAGGCCTCTCGATGTCGAAAAAGGTGTCCACAGCAAATTTCTTGTGCATGTGGGCTATCTCCAGCCATTACACTACATCATACAAAGTAGTGTCGAGCGACCTACTTTTCACATAGGCGTGTTGCGCCCGTAACAGTTTACCATCGGTATTCTGCTCCTAATGTACAGAACCATAAGTCTCTCCTGCGTTTTCAACAGAAAAGAGGATAGGCTGATGGGTCTGAAATCTTTTGCACCGACATGAGAGCGTTTACCGGCATTCGGAATCCTCGAACAGGCGCTTGAGATTGAAGACGGATCCATCATATTCTGGCGATCCGCCCCCGCGCTCACCGCGTCCGAGAGTACAGGGTCGATATCCAATTTCGAGTATGTATGTTTCCCACTCTCTTCCGCCCCAGCAAGAGACAGCGGGCCATCCGCCATGTCATCTGGTGGGAGCATAATGAGAACGACACTATCGAAGCCATAGCTTATGGCGCTCTTTACGATACTGAGAGACGCCAGGGACTCCTTGTTTAAGAGTGTCAGCTCAGCGCTTGCCGATATGGCTTCTCGGCTCTCTCTAGCCTAATCACCTTTCAGTCCTGGATGAGTAGAGATGGATTGCAGTACCGCAACATCTCTTCACTTTCGGCGGGGGTAGAGGGTTCGGCCGAAAGTCAGACACTAGCCCGAGGCCGCATCGGGAGATAGCATTTGGCCACCGCCTCGAACCTTGCTCCTTTCCACATCTTCCTTACCCTGGCTACTGCCTCCTTATAAAGGAGAACCAACCGTCCGTAACGTATCACCTCTGCATACTCAGGTGACAGAATACCACGACCACCAGCCCAGGGTTTAACCAATCCATCTAATAGTCCAGATTATGTCCGTGTCGAGCAAAGGTCAGTTCAGGAGCTTAAAAAGGCCGTAATGGCCTCAGGTCATTAAGCTTTACCCAGAATGTACCGTGCGGAGGCGAACCATACTTATTCACATATTAAGTGTTTATTTGAAGGAAGTACACGGCAATAGCTGTTTGAGTACACACATTAAACCCGTTTGTTAAGAAATTGCCAGTGGTGCTGCAAGTATTCATTATTGCAACATCAATAATTTTCAAAGTTCAAATTACAAGTATATCACAGATTTTTATTTATTTTTGTAAAAATTTTATTAAATGATTTTTCAAATCTCTTTTCATTATTATTTCCCTCATTATTTACATTTTCTTTTCATAACTCAATTGATTTTCTTCTTATTATTTTAATTTTTAGTTATGCGCATGCCAAAGAACATCTGTGTAAGTATATACATCTTGCTTATAGAGTGGTGTAGTTCATTGCGTTGCCTGAGAGGGTGAAATTTTATTTTCGAACTTGCGCGTTTTCGATGTTCCTCATAGCAATTTACATTTTAGCACAGCTAATATTTGCGCCTTCTCTATTCATTTACATTCTCTGACTTAGCGTTATGTATATGTAAACGAGAAAGACGAGACGAGCTGAAAGCAGGTGATTGTCTCTCTGTCCATCCTTTCGTCTATCTGTCCGTGCAAGCGATAACTTATCGTCTTACGATTTCCAAACCCATAAAATGTTGTTAAACGAAAACCTAATAATAATAAAAATACTAGTAGCGAATCGCAGTTAGGAGGGGCATTTGTGGTTAAAACTTTTTTTAAAAGTGGCATCCCGGCTTACTAAATGTAAGATAACTCGCTAAATGAACATGTCAGTAACAAGAAGTTTCACATCTTACATAACACAAAAGAGGATCATAGGAGCCGGTGTCAAAATTGGACAAAAATCGTTGCACCGCCCACCTTTGAGTGAATTCCTATATCTCATTCACTATTTCATCAATTTCAAACAAAATGGGCACATATAATGTTGATGTTTTTTTCATTTTACTGGAAGTAAATTAAGCTCCAATAAAGATATAGGAACAAATCTTGGCAGATTTAGTGATTTTAAAGCATGCCGTCTCACATCTAAAAATTGTCCAAATCGGATCACTACTTAGGCCGAATATAATATTATTATAAATATTAACAGACTAAGAAGTTAGATGATCCATAGTTTTAGTTAGATACTTAGCAATTATACAGCTTCATAAACAAAAAGCATCCTTGCTTATTTAAGAATTCAATATTCTTATTCCGTTAAGACCAATAACAAAATATGAACAATAGCAAATATGAAACTATCTACTGAGTACGCATTTTGTTAATAACATTAAGTATATCAATAATATTAATATTTTGAAGAAATTAGGTGTGAAGTAAAAGCACATCTTGAGTATGTTACCAAAAAAGTGGCAACTACTGTGGCAGTGGGGAAGTGCAACAATCAAAAAATAAAACAACAATAAACAGCAACGGGAACAGCAGCAGCTTATCTTTTAATTGTAAGTTATTTTATTTAAAAAGGATTAATGTTGTTATTAGTTTGCAAATGGGGAATAGCCCAATTATTAAATATATGTAACTACTGCTAACTGCCCTCATAGTAATTTACATTTTTGAACAGCTAACATTTGCGCCTTCTCTATTCATTAGCATTCTCTGCTAAGCTTTATAATCAGTACAACAACCAAATTATATTTGCGTAATTTAAAGTTAAGATTTTACCTGTATATCGCTAGTCTAAAATTATACACCGAAATCGGTTAAGAACGATTCACCTGATAGTTGCCACATAGTTAGTTTTACTTTAGAAGGAAAATTTCCTGGTGGTGACCAACTATCCGAAAAATCAGAAACTACAGTAGACATACAAATTCATTATGAAACTATTATAAATTAACGTTTCAAGCAGTTGGCAACAGTAGAGCAATTGTGTGCCCAATTAAAACAAGAGATAGCCTTGCTCAAGGACGAAAATAAAAACTTGGAAACAAAAAATATAAATCCTAAAAATAATGAAATAAATGCTCAAAGTTATGAAACAAATGAGGAAGAGCTTTCCCTCAAAACAGATTGGATTTTGAAAAAAGACCCAGTATAAAAAGGAAAGCTGAACTACATCAAATACCATAAAAGGAGACGTGAGAAATCCAACAGAAAAGAAAATCACACGACTCCGACCAATAATTATATCGGATCACTGTGAGTACCAAAAAATGTAAAATAATGCGAATAATGAAGCAAAAAAAGGATTTAAGTAATCGAGCCCAATTAAAGTAATTGCTAAAAATTTACACCAATCAAACGATCCAGAGTCTATACAAGATGCGATCCAAGTTAACAGGACTTTAAAAAAAAAGACAGAACAAATGGTTTTATCGGCAAAATAATTTAATTTTATTCAAAATAGTCTCCTTTTGCTTTAATACACCTTTTTGCTTGGTCCAAAAGCATGTCGAACGAGTGTTTTAGCTCGTTGCCCGGTATGGCCGCCAGTACGCGGGCGCAAGCCTTTTGAATGGCCTCCACGTCTGCATAATGCTTTACTTTCATTGGCAAATGTATTTTTTCCGAAAAGGTAGAAATCGCATGGTGCCATATCAGGTGAGTACGGGGAGTGGTTGATTGTTAATATGTGATTTTTGGTCAAATAATCGGCCACAAGCGTCGATCGATGAGACGACGTGTTATCGTGCAACAAACGCCAACTTCCATCTTCGCGATATTCGGGCCGAACATGTCGAATACGGCACATAATGGAACAAAATCGTTGTGTACAATACCCTTGGAATCATAAATAAAAATTAGCACTGTCTTCACTTTTGACATCTCCAGGCCAGATATCTTGGGTTTAGGCTAATTTCTCATTTATGTCCTTACTTCCACATGGAAAACGTTGAAAGCACTCTTGCACTCTGCTACGGGATAGGCAATCATCGCCATAAACTTGTGTCATCAATTGAAACGTTTCGGTAAAAGTTTTACCAATTTTAAAACAAAATTTAATGTTGGCTCTTTGTTCGGAGCTCATTTTCGCACCGATGACAAAAACGTACTGACACTTAAACCGCAATAGTTTCACTTCCAATAGATGAAATGTCATGAAATTTTTACTGGAAGTCGATAAAGGATAGCAGATTCTAACGCACTAGTCGACATATAGATGGCGCCACTAGAGTTTACTTTGTTACTTTTTTCAACATACTAAAGTGTAAAACGAAAAAGCCTTTAGATATGTTTCTTCTTACTTTCGATGCAGCTGAAAATATAAACAACATATATGGAATAAAAACAATATTACATTCTATCGTTGCAAACGTCATACCACAATGCAAATTCTGCCAAACATTTGGGCATACTTACAACTACTGTGGTAAGCAAGCAAGATGTGTGAAATGTGCAGGTAAGCATACAAGTAAGACCGTAGTGTATCAAAAACCTGATCACCATCAACCAAAATGTTGCAACTGTGGTGAGACTCATACTGCAAAATACAGAGGATGCGTAGTTGCGAAAGAACTGCAAAAGATTCGTGGCCAAAGAACTAGTACACGACCCACTTTTTAAAAACTCTGTTGAAAAAAAATGAAAAAAGCCTCCCAAAGAACACAACACGCAAACCAATTGCTGAATACAAAGTCTCAACAGCAAATGGACTAACTTATTCCCAAGTTGTAAAAGAAGAAACTTGTTTAAATGATGCTAGCATTCTTTCACACGTTTTAGAAAAGCTTAAAAACAAAATGAGTTTACCATTACTCTTAAAAAAAGGCTTCATAAGCTCAAAAAAACAGTACAAAAAAATAAATAAATATGACCAAATTTTTAAAATTATGCTATGGAACGCAAATAGTTTTACTAAACAGCAAATTGAGCTAGAAACAATACTCAACACAATTTACGAAACATACCTACTGGGGCTCGAGGCTTATAACCACAAAGGGAGTTATTGAAAGCTTTTCAAATGACTGGTTGCAGTATAATGTCTACTGTCATACCAACTTACCGGCCAACAGATCCACTTAGAACACAAGATCTTATTGATTTTTTCATTACCAAACACATTTCTTCAAATAACATATTTGGTGACCACACGAAACGATCACATTAATTCAACGGGGAGCTGTCAGCAAGACAAGACATATAGGCCATTTCAGGAGCAAAGTAAACTGCGAATATGATAAATGACGCAGAAGTAGTAGAGTCACCGACTTTGTCACAACCATCCGCGGAGATACAGCTTCCATCTGAAGGCATAAAGTTATCCATTGCCGCTGCAAATGGAGCTGGAACGAAACGCTTTCCCACAGATTGCTGAAAGAGTCAGAAGGAGCCTCACGAACCTCACGACCGGCACAGGAACACCGGCTTAAATTTAGTACCGCCAAATACCCAGTGGCCAAGTATCGGTGGGGTGTACACATTAGAATATAAGCAATAACAGCGAAATCAACAGCTGCAAAAACCAACTAGAAAAAAATGTATAATTGCAAATATATAATTTAAGTGTGCGAACTAAATATCCTTACGGAATTTAGCCCACACAACGCATGAAGACGCACCCTGTAATCATATACAACACAGCAAGAACATACGAGAAGGAAAAACGAAACACAGCAAGCACTTACACGATACGGTAAAATCACGCCACGTAAACAACACAACAAATATTGGTCTGCAACGGGAAAACCACGCCACTTCTAGCAACACACGCCATCCTACAGCAACACATGGCTTAGCGGAAAGCTAGCAGGCCGATCATCAGTCAGTCAGCATAGGACTGTAACAGCGAGCACACGTACGGCACTAGACTCAACAGAGAGTCGATCCTCTGGCTAGTCGTTGTGCCTTAAGTTACGGACGCCGTTCGTTAAGGGTGAGCTCGGTAGTAAGTTGATCCTCTGACCGACTCAACCCTTAACATTTCGGTCGCTAAAACAGTAATCTATGGTCCGGGATTATTTTTTTTCCACAGCTATACACGAGCGTCGTCGTCGTGGCACCCACGAGCGTCAAAGCACGCAGCAGTACATCGTCATCTAAGCCTACACGAGCGTATTCGATGTGTATTTGAAATTAAAATAAATTTAAACACTGTGACTTAATAAATGTTAAAGTTCACCTCAACTCCACTACATATCCATATGATGATCTTAATATTAAATTTGAACGAAATCGGTATACTCTATTATATGACATGTATTTGAAATTTCAACAAAGTTATTATGGGCGCACTCCACAACCACTTTTATCACCTAATCAATTGGTTGAAACTGCTCCAATAATTGTTTGAGATGTAACACATCAAAATGAATCTATAAAAAGCGGCCCCATCGATATTCAGATTGAGCTAAAATTTAATAAATCCGTCCCTGATAACACCGCTGCTTATTGTATACTTATCCATGTTAAAATGTATGAATATATTCCATTTACAAATGTGGTTAAAAATATTATTTAAAAAATAGTGAGGATTTTATGAAACCACATATACCACATTCTTAACAGAGGCTCCTCTCCTCGCATGTCCGGACTTCAGCCAGAAATTTACCTTGCAAACGGACGCTAGCAACATCGGCCTTGGTGCAGTGCTGAAACTGGAAGGAGGTGAACACGTAATTGCCTACGCCAGTCGAAAATTGAATAAGGCGGAGACCTACTATTCGGCAACCGAAAAGGAGTTCTTCGCCATAGTCTGGGGAATCCGGAAAATGAGACCCCACCTAGAGGGAGAAAGGTTCAAGGTGATAACGGATCATATGTCACCGAAGTGGCTGAATTCCATAGAAAGCCCTTCCGGTCTTATAGCACGATGGGCTTTAGAATTACAGCAACATACCTTCGACATCGAGTATCGCAAAGGGAAACTCAACCTAATAGCCGATGCACTGTCCCGGCAGCCACTAAAGACCATAAGACAAGCGACGACGGTGGCGCCACAATGCAACTGATGGCGAAAACGAGTAGGGGAGGTACACGCAAACCCCGAGAAGTACGCAGGCTGCAAGGGAAAGGATGGCCAATTCTATCGTCACATCCCCTGTCGATCCTAGGATGAAGAGGCTGTACCCTGGAAGCTCTGTGTGCCTTAACCCCTCCGCCTAAGAGTCTGCAACAGAACCACGATATACCTAGCGCCGGACACATAGGTATACGCCGGACAGTAGCCCGGATGCTTTCGCAGGTGGCCCAAGAACTGTTTGCCACAGTTTGCACTGACTTCATTGGACCCTTAACGCGATCCATGCATGGTAATACTATGTTATTAGTATTCTTCGAACGCTTCGGCAAGTGGGTAGAGTTAGTCCCAACGAGGCGCGCTACAGCAGAAGGATTTCGTGGTGCATTTAGAGAACGAATGTTCGCAAAAGGCATTCCTCGTACAAGGACGAGAGCCGCGACTGCCACAAGCCCCCCTCGATGAAGTTAATATCGGCACAGGCATGACATCCATGACGGCTGAGGAAAAGTCCAATAGGATGTTTTCAAAATTGTTCGGACCCCCGTAATCGGAGAACTACTTCTCGCAAAAGGTCATCACCTCTCTACAGCCACTGAGGATTTCGCCGCAAAGTTAGCCTCGAAGTACGATGGCCCTTATCAGATTCTCAGGTACATCTCAATAGTGATCGTCTCACTTCGAAAAATTGACGATGAGATGCAGAAAACGATGAACATCAGCGAATTGAAATCATAGCATATAGCCGTAACAGTTTAGAAAATATTAAAAAAAATATTTTAAATGCCCAAATTTGGTGACCAAACGAGACGATTGCGGCATTTACGTACTGGAAACGATAGAACGAGTTATGCGTTATGTTGGACGAGGTGGAGGAGCATCCGTATGCATCTCTGAGCTTTTCACGGCAAAGATGGCAGCAGAGAAACGCGCTCACATATTACCTTCAAACGTCATCAAGACACAACTACGACAAATGACGCAGAAGTAGTAGGGTCACCAACTTTGTCACAACCATCCGCAGAGGTACAGCTCCCAACTGATGGCATAAAAATATCCATGTCAGACGCAAACGGAACAGGATCCCACAGATCGCTTAAAGAGTCAGAAGGAGCCTTACGGACCTCACGACCGGCACAGGGAAACACCGACTTAAATTTAGTACCGCCAAATAGCAAGTGGCCAATTATCGGTTGGGTGTACACATTAGAATGAAGTCAACAACAACTGCAAAATCCTTCTATAAAAAAAGCAAGGAAAATTGCAAATTTATAATTAATTTGAAAAACGAATTTTAAAACAACATGAGAGAAAACTAAGAAATTTAAAAGAAGAGCTCAGAAGAAAAAAATTTATAGATGAGAAAAACTAAATTTTTATTTAAGAATCGAAAAAAAAGATAAGAATTTAAAAGTTTCGGTAATTAAAGAATTACCCATAAAAACAACCTAATGTAATAGAAAAGGAAGAGAAAAAACAAAGTGTTAATATTGTAAAGTAGAAAACGCTATATAATAATTAAAGGAAGCTTCAAATTTGGAAAATTATACAAGGAGAAAAACATAACAAAGATGTAAATTACCAAGAAATATTTAAGGAAAATTCAGTTAATGTAGCGTAAATTTTAAGGAAAATTTGTATAAAAGATTTGATTGTAAATTAACAAAAGAAAAGAAATTTCAAAATTAGGTTTAATTTTGCATGTCGTCCGAAGCAAAACTCACCGAAGTGGGGGGGAGTGTGAGAACTCAATATCCATACGGAATCTAGCCCACACAACACATTAAGATGCATGTTAAACAAATACAATATAGCAAGAGTATACAAGAAGAAGGAAAAGCAAGACACAGCAAGTACTCATACACAACAGTAAAGCCACGCCACATAAACAACACAACAGTTATTGGGCTGTAACGGGAAATCCACGCCACTTCTAGCAACACACGCCATTCTAAAGCAACATGTTGCGAACGCGCAAGCACGCAACACACGGCTTGGCGGAAAGCAAGCAGACCGATTATCAGGCAGTCAGCACAGGACTGTGCACTAAACTCAGCATTGAGTCGATCCTCTGGCTAGCCTTAGTGCTTTAAGTTGTGAACGCCGTAGGCTAAGGGTGAGGGCGATAGTGAGATGATCCTCTGACCGACTCAACCCTTAACATTTCGGTCGCTAACACAGCTCCTGTAGTCCGAGACTTTGCAAGGCTATACCGCAGTCACGCCGCAGTACTCCGCAAGATAAACGACAGATCGTCGTCGAAGCGTAAACGTTCGCCGGCAGAAAACATGCGAACGTCGTAGCACACACGAGCGTCAACGCACGCAGCAGGACGTCGTCGTCGAAGTCTACACGAGTGCCGGCAGAAACATCCGAGCGTCAAGGCACGAAACAAAGCAGCGTTGCACATCACCGTCGCAGTATACACAGCGCTATCCTCGGGTGACGCCACTACAAGGAGGAAGACCCCATTTTGTAAAGTGAAAGCACGAGGAAATGTAGAGGTAAGGAAAAACTAAATTAAATACGATTTGTAAAAAGCTCCATAGTTTACAGATTTTTCGTAACGAACCCTGGACACGACGAGTATACCTCCGCAAATTACAAGAAACAGGGGCAGAGAGATCGGTTTTGCAGATGGCCGTAATCGGACCAGTGCCATGCCCACAAAACGCCATTAAAAGAAAACCTATAAAGTGCCGTGCATTAAATTTCACGAACATGTTAGAAAAGAGCGTTATAGGAAGAAGTGTAAAAGTTTAAAAATGGGCGTGGCACCACTAACCTTTAGGACAAATATATCCTATATCTCAGCGTGGGATGGTTTGTGCCATATTTTTCGTATATCGAGCATACCACACTTTTCTCACAATAATACGTGTATTTTTCGGTCAATATTTTTTTCAGTTTATGTAAGGAATTATTTTTTACTTTTTTGTCTGAAGTACTTTGAAAGCCTGGTTTTTATTTTTATACTCTCGCAACCTGTTACTACAGAGTATGATAGTTTTGTTTACCCAACGGTTGTTTGTATCACCTAAAACTAATCGAGTAAGATATAAGGTTATATAAATATATATAAATGATCAGGATAAAGAGACGAGCTGAAATCCGGGTGAATGTCTGTCCGTCCGCCCGTCCGTCCGTCCGTGCAAGCTCTAACTTGAGTAAAAAATAGGTTGGCAACTCCGCCCACTCCCCGTATAACGGTACTGTTAAAGACTACTAAAAGCGCGATAAATCAAGCACTAAACACGCTAGATACATTAAATTTTATATCTGGGATGGTATGAGATGACTTTATAGGAATCGCGTTCAAATTAGACATCGGCGTGGCACCGACCACTTTTAGGTGAAAACCCATATCTTGAGATCTGCTTAACCGATTTCAAACAAATTCGGTGCATAACGTTCTCTTCATATTTCTTTGTCATAGTGCGAAAATCGGACTACATCCACGCCTATTTCCCATATAACACCATTTTCAATTCCATCTGATTCTGTTACTTTCCACTATGCATATTAAGCAAAAATTATTGTATCGGGGTAAAACTTTGCGTGAATAATTCGTTTGAAGTGTGCCACCTTGTGACCAAAAATTGTCTAAATCGAGTCAAAATTGTTGAAGCCCCTAGGTAATGAATATATGGACCCCAGTGCCTATAGGTAACTTTTTGCAGATAATATCGGTCAACATAGAACAAGGCGGCAAGATCCACAAAGAAATCTAAAACGAGTATACCATTTGACTTTGCGAGAAAATAAAATGTTCGGTTCCATCCGAACTTAGCCCTTCCTTATTTGTTTTAAACTATATTTATTAGTTGCAGTTTCGGATATTTTACTCGACCAAGTTTAACCAAGTTTGGTGTATAAATTTATTTTTAAACCCTTGCATCATATGTAAAAATTTTAAATTCAGAATTCTTTCATTTTTCGTTATATAAAACAAGCGTCAGTAAATGTATCGGAAAGATGTAGCACCTAGCAATAAAAATGGTAGAAATCGGAATATAATATTTCAAGTCGCCAAACACCGAATATGGGACATTTGTATTTACGGCTGGCTTCCTACCGAAAATCTCGGTACTGGTATAATCATAGCGAAATAAAGTAGTATATCTTCCAAATAATAATGTATTTTGGTGTTAAAACTGTAAAAAAGAGTTAAAATCTGTGTAATAAAATCAATTGGTACAATAGTTAAAGTATGACATTCAATAAAAATTGTAACGCAGAAATATTATACAAGAGAAACTATAATACCATTCACAGGTGAATTTCTTTCAACTATTTGTGTAACTAAATTTTAAACTGTAATTCGTAATATATTGAGTTTGCATTCAATGGAAGTCGTTTTGCCAGTTTTTTCTAGTTGTTCAATATGAACAAGTTTCAAATCGGCTTTATTTAATATGAACAAGTAAGGAAGGGCTAAGTTCGCGTGTAACCGAAGATTTCATACTCTTGTTGGATCAAAGCTAGGAAATACCTTCAGGTGTTGGCAAAACTTCACACTAAAAATTTTGCGAAAAAATGCAACATTCATTATTCGATGAAATTGTGAATGAACTGCAATCAAATTTGATATTTTATTAAGGTATATAATAGGTCATAGATTCAATTAGTTTTATAACTATTTTTACTTCCCGTCAGCGAAAATTATATTAAACTCATCCAGTCTGAGATATATCAGACATAATATTATCCGAAGAGGCTAAATTAATATATTGAGTCGATGTGCAAAACGTCAACCAGAAGACCGGAGTTGATGCTAGTAGGCATATGAGATTAAGACCAAAATCTAGTTCAACTCCATTCATAATCAGTGCTATACCATTAAGTTAATTCCGTTAAAATATTACTCATTTTGATCAACCTTAAAGGTTTAAAATCAGCTGAAAAATCGGGAATCCCTGTACTAGGTATGTTGAAGGCTCAGGTACACCCCGACATATTCGGCATAAAGTTCGTTAGAAAAATTAAAATCATTATATGTAGTATAAGATAATTTCACATATTTTCCTCATTAAACAATAGTATATCCAATAGTGTACGTTCAGTTAATTTTGGTAAGATATCTAACATATGGACAGATATATACGGCATAAAGCCAACCTTAAGTTTGAAATTCTTATTAAATTTTTTATTAAGGTGTACGGACGTTACAGAATATTTTCACCCGATTTTATTCAGGTTTATATTAAGACAATCATTACCAAAAATAGATGTTCTTTCAATTTCATTAACAATCCTCTCAGATTGACGAACAAAATCAAAAGGTAAAAAAGTTTGAAAAGTTGTAATCCGATTTTGAAAATTTGGGCGCTAAATGAAATACCTTAAGAAAATTTTTTGTGCAAAGAATTATTCCCATAGAGTTGTAGAAAGTGGTGTTTAATTTGTATACTGTAAAATAAAACAAACAGATGGAATTTAAAAGTGGCTGAAATTGGTCGAGTAGTGTCTGAGATATAGGATTTCACTTAAAGGGGTGCGATGCCACGCCTCTTGTCCATTTTTTTACAGCCGAACCTATGAAGCCCTTCCTTACCATCTTGGTTGTGAAATTTAATTCCTGTGGCGCATTTATTGAGTGAGTTATATAGTTTACTTTTACTTTTAGTAATTTTCAACATAACCGTTATATGGGGAGTGGGCATTGTTATTATCTGGTTTTACTCTTTTTCGTAGTGTATAAAAAAGTGCAAAAAATATTTATTTTCAGCAAGTTTGGTTGATTTAGCTTTAGCGGGTTGGAAGGTATGTACATTAAATCATGTTACAGGTCGGGTCACGCGCACTTTCAAAAATTTTTCAGCCTACAGGTGTTCCTTACACTACTAAGCAATACCAACCTCCCTTGGATGCCAAGAAATACGTATACTATCAAGATATCTCAATTTTTAATCAAGTTATCGCTTGCACGGACAGAAGGAAGCACAGAGAGACAGCCACTCGGAATTCAACTCGTCTCGTGATCCTGATCGATTATATATTATATTATATATACATAACTTCAAAACTATGATATTTCGATTAGTGTTTGATGTTACAACCAATCGTTACATATAATAAAACTATGATACTCTGTAGCAACATGTTGCAAGAATATAATTTTCGAAGAAGTCGAATGGATTAAAATCAAATTTCGTACCTTATAAACTCGTAGACTCACCTTTATTTATTACTACATTTTCCAAGTACGAAAAATTAATATTAGGATCGACCTTAGAAACACAAATGTCATATAAGTATGTGATATAAACGCAATCAAAGGGGCTAAATTTACATACATATATCGGGTGTTTTTTTTTCAAAGTATAGATCTTTAGGTTGGCATTACTGTTAAAGATGGCGACCGATTGCCGCATTTGGAGTGAAGCTAGTTCTCAAGTGTATGTCACAAATGTTGGAAAAAGTCATCGAAAATTGGACGTCGAGATTGGACTACATCCGAGCCAGTCGTGTCGGTCATATGCCAGAAATCATATTTAAAATGTAATACCACAAGATATCTTTCGGATAAATAAAATTCATGTCAATCGAATAATCCATCGTTGTTTTATTGCAATTTAAAGTTCTATACCTGTAAAAAAACAGCCGTTATATATGCCAATTTCACTGTATACAACTGTAAATCATTATATAATATGTATAGTAAGTCCAATATTATACTTTCACTTAATTTTACTCAGATAGCTTATTTCTGAATGTCATTAATTAACCTTACTGATTGGCCAATTGGAAGTTCGAAAATAATTATATAAAAGGTATATATGGGAACAAAGGTATGCTGTCATCACAAAAATATTCTCAATTTTAATGAATTTCAATACTAGACCTGACAGACTGACCAATATTTTCGCTAAAAAATCAACCGTATACACTTGGGTCCATATATTTGGTGCTTGGGTGCTTGAAAAGTTAAGGTCCGATTTCGATAATTTTTTAACGTAAGATGGAGTAGCTTGAGGGATTTTTATTATGATAACGTCATTAATGTATGATTTTTATGCTGTATAGTAATAGAAGCAGATGGAATTTAAAAGTTTGTTATATGTATGATAGGAATTCGAAATTTGGTTTAAATGGTTACTCAGATAAGGGTTTCACTTAAAACTGGCGATGCCACGCCCATTGTCCAATTTTTAAATCTGCTCTTATAAAGCTTTTTCTTACCGTCTTAGTTGTGAAAATTAATTATTGTGGCTAATTTAGCTTTAGCGGAGTAGGGCCACTCTCATTTTTTAAATATTTTTTCCCACAGGTATCCTTCGCGAAGGCGATCCCCTGTGCTAATTTACAGTTTTTATATCTTAATTTAAATCCTAAATTTTGAAACTATGATGAGCTTGATCTGTTACCGTTCACACTATTCTTGTAATCCACTATAAGTGTAATCCACTATTCCTATAATCCACTATTGCATTATTCGAACTGCCTACTATATCTTAATTCTAATCTACGCATATCTAAACCGGTAAGTATTTTAAAGAGTGGTATTTTCATATTAAGCGGAGCGGTTTTATTTATAAATTGCTGAGCTTTTGCCACTTGTCGGTATCACTGAGTTGAGTTTTTCTGGCCATTATCGATTGCAGTCAATAATTCCTCTTTTACCCCCTTTTGACATTTGTGATAGTACACTCAATGCATGCTTTAACTACTTTCTGTACCTTTTCATTCGCATTTGGTATGTAATCATTCTAATTTAAAGGTCTTCTCTTTTCTTAACCGCAAAATACTATTGCAACTAACAACTTTTTGATGGTATTGTAATATACTAATTCATTTCGTTCAACTACATAGTTGCACTTCTGAAGACACATGATCCATCTCAGAACTCTGTCTGGGACATCGCTTTTTCACTTGAACTTCTCATTTTTCCTTAGTAAATCCGACAATGGTTGGGCTACACTTTCATAATCACGAATATATCGCCTTAAAAATAATGTTAACCCCACAAATCGTTGAAGCTCCTTTATACTCCCCATATTCGGAAAATGTTCAATCGCTGTTGTCTTCTTTTTTGATGGTAAGATTCTACTCTCATCGATCACGAATCCCAAAAATTAATTTGTGTCCTCAAAATTTGGCATTTTTTCCAGTTTAGCCGTAATCCCCACTCAATTGTCTTATTTCACACCTTCTGCAACTATTGACGTCTATGTATATAACTGTCGTACCATCTTAATTCATATCTTGAGAAACTGCTCTGGTAAACCTACAAAACACTGCCGCAGAATTGGTAATACCAAAAGGATTAAAACAAAATTCATACTGTAGACTGATGGTTCCGTCTCTTCATTTACCTTATGAAAATTACAACATAATCTTTTCGACCCATTCATTTTGGTGGTTAATACCACTGTTGACATATACTCTGACGTGCTTTTTTGAATAATCCCACCTCGAAGCATTTATCCGATTTGATCGTCTAAGTACTTTTGGTCTTCATACAACACCTAACGAGGCCGTTAAAACATTGATTGCTCGTTCATCAAAATTAATTTCATTTGAACTGGGACAATAATTGGTTTCTGAAGCCTATAATTATTTATAAATGTTTTGACGTACTTTGCGTTAGATTCTCCTAAATTTGCCAAGTCCACCCTATTCGGTTTATTATCCGTCTGTATTTCTATTATGCACAAGACTTGAATTCGCTTCCATCTTTGAAGCCTACATCAGGACGTACTATGTCCACCATATTTACGTGCTTCTCTTTTCTGACCTCTTTAGAGTACCTTCCCTCACTTGAAACTATGTTTCTCCCTGAGATGACTCTTTCTTCGCGCTCCCGGCTACACTTACTTTTAACCTTTCCACACTTTGTCCCTCAGATGACAATTAATCGGCACCCGTGTGAACTAACACTTCTTCACCCTTATTAGGCATCTTAAGTCCAACATTACCTTTTCTAAACGAAAACTATATTTCTTAAGAGCGTCCATTCCTATAATGGCTGCATAAGGCATATCCTGCACCCTTACTACTTCATATTTAACTTTCATCGTCATGTCTTTGCTGGAATCTTACTTTTTTCATTTCATACAGGCGTTGTTTCTCTTTCCTCAGACCAATTTCTCCTAACTTCATAAACGTATCATACATCAACATACTCGAAAAGCATCCCGTATCGACCAATGCGCTAAACGTGATCCCGTTAATCGCACCCACTCACTTTCTTCTACGCTGTTTCGTCTATCTACTGTGTTAACACGCTCATTTTTAACCACCTTGACCGGTTGATGGACTTTTCGCTCATGGTCATTATCCCTCCACACGAACGTTCTCTAGTTAACTGATCTTCCTGATTACAATGGTAGCATCTCTATTAATAATATCTTCGGTACCTTCCCTTGTACATGACGCGGGATTGGTATCCGGTATATCTTTCACGAAATAATTTATTTTGCTCATTTCATCGAGCGATATTGGCTTACCGATTTGTAAGATGGAGTATAAATATTCGTGCAAACTTTAATTTGTTTACGTCTATTCCTAAACATTCGGTGTACCTCACTCAACTTCTTCCCGAACTCTTCAAACAAAACTGTCTTCAAACTATTCCAAATTTTAATTCCTACAGCTCCTCGCACAAGCAACTTGTCTGCTCCCTTCAACAACTGTTTACCATGTATAATATAAACTTCTGCAAATCATCCCACCTTACCGTTTCCGTGACTATGTTAAACTCCACAACCCAGTGGTACACGATATAGCCATTAGAGCCTAAAAGAAAATAAACTCTAATATTTTACAAGGAAAAAAAGTAACAGAAAGAAATACTTGATCCAGTATTATTTGTGATATATTTGATATGAAATTTCCAATCTAAATAAAAGTACTTAATTACCTTTTTAGGTTGAATATCTGAACTACTGTCGTCATTGTTATTCTCTCTATTTCTTGACTGATTATCTTTGTTTGAAGGAGCTTCAATTTTATGCAGTGTCTGCAGGTGCTTCATCATCGTAGACGTACTTTTATTAAAACAAAATTCTTTGTCACAGATATTACACTTTATTATATTTCCAGAATCAGTCTGTTATATGTATGATAGGAATACGAAATTTGGTTTAAATGGTTACTCAGATATAGGGTTTCACTTAAAACTGGCGATGGCACGCCCATTGTCCAATTTTTAAATCTGCTCTTATAAAGCTCCACAGTTACCAATGTAACCACAGTTTATAAATGTAACCAATATTTTATCTAAGATGAGCTCTCAATTGCGAATAACGACAATTGTGCCATATATCAGTTGATCCGCTTATAGGTATACCCTATATGATTTACGGACGCATAATACATACAATTAAAAAACCTTTGCGTTTATTAATAAGCGATAAAATAATATTAAATTTAAAAAATAAAATTTTTTTTTAATATAAAAGTAAAACACGAAATACACCTAATATATTAATTAAGTGGAAATAAAAACTCTTATTATCTTAAAAGAGTTCAGTTACTCATACGAGTTTGAAAACGTCATTGATTTATTAATTTAAAAAAAAAATCTTCTTTTCTTAAAAGAGTTTTCAAACATATACATATATTTCTTACATTGAAAATATTTTAATTTATTTCGGCATACCTTTTTAAATGAGCTCAGACTCAAAAGAATTAAAAATATCTCAGTTGTTAAAAGTACCCAAGATGATTTCTGACGAAAAAAGTTCATGTACACCTGCAGAACCTACACGCTCAAAGCATGGTGCTACAAAGCAAAAGAGGGGTAAAGACTTTACATACTCTAAATTCATTGCTGAGAGTGACAGTCTAATACGATACTGCACTCGATTTTCATTTTCGCCGATTCAGAAGAACTCTAATATTAGAAATCAAAACGGAAAATCTTGATAATTTCTGGACACGTCTCCAAGCTGCATATGACGCAATAGTAGAATCTGACGACCCAGATCTACCTGAAAATTTTAAATCCTCGGCTGACGCCAAGTACGAAAACTGCTTATACCAGTTCAAAGAAACAAAAGTAATGATTTTGGATCAATTAAAATTAATTAAAGCAATTGCACCTACTCCACATCCGAGAGTAGAGCTGCCATATATACAAAGTCAAGAGGCTAGTTCAGGCATCCATCTCAAGGTGCCCGCATGCGACACAGAAATTTTTCATTGTGGTTATGAACAATGGCCGTCCTTCCGGGACATGTTTACAGCCGTTTACATAAACCACCCAAACTATCAAATGCACAAAAATTGTATCACCTCCGATACAAAACAAAAGGTCAAGCAGGCGTCACAATAATTTCAATTTGGCTTGGGAAGCTCTTAAATCAAGATACGAAAACGAAAAAATACTGGTCGATAAGCAAATATCGATACTAATGAACTTGCTAAAAATTCAAAAGGAAACAAGGGAACAATTTATCAAACTTCAATCCACTGTTTCAAATTGTTTGTCGGTTTTATGGACACAGAATATTCCCACAGACGGCTGAGACCCTATACTGGTAAACATATGCACCGCCGCATTACCAGAAAAATCATTACTTTTGTGGAAGCAATCGCTCTCATCACGAAGAAAATTCCCCGGGTGGCAACAAATGAAAAATTTCTTAACTACCCAATACGAAATCGCAGAAAGGGTAGACAAAAACGTAGTCAGAACAAAAATAGTTCAACACAACCTAAATAGAAGCTTCAATAGACCCCAAGCCAGTGGCAACAACAATTTAAATAGAAGCTTCTTCAAAAATCAAACGTTCACATCCGAACAGTATAAACAAACGTCACGTGAACAGGAGGGCATAAGCTCAAATCTTGCGAAAGATTTAAAAAATTGAATACTATCGACCAAAACAATTTTGTAAAAAAAAAAGACTTTGTACAAACTGTTTGTCACATGTGTATACATCTAAAGACTGCGAAAGCAAATTTAGTTGCGTTGACTATCATAAACAACATCATGCAATGCTACATTACAGCACATTTTCTAGCTCACCCTTAAACAGCGCAAATACGAAAAGAGCCACGGGGTTAGTTGTTGCAACAGCAAATCCCGAAGTGCGAAATCCCGAAAATTGCCCAGAAGCGCCATGATAATCAAAGGCATTTAAAATTCAAACGCTACACAGCGAAAACCAAAATAGAGTACTACTACCCACAGCAGTCGTCTCCATCGAACACCGAGGAGAACTGTTTAAATTTAGGGCCTTAATAGACCAAGGATCACAACGATCTTTTATAACGTCTAGGGCACAAAATAGGCTACAACTGCCAACAAAACTAGTCAATTTTGAAATCACGGGAATGGGCGGAAGAATAGTTCAAAACTCAAATAAAATCTGCCCCATTACCTTAATTTCCCCCCAAGCGGATAAGTGCATACAGGCAGAAGCTATAGTCTTACCGCAACTTACAAATATGCTTCCAAGCTATCACATAAATAGCTAGCATTGGTAAAAGGTTTCACACATAAGGCTAGCAGATCCCAACTGCAACACTCCCGCTCAAATAGACCTTCTATTGGCAGCGATTTCATACCACAGATAATACTCGAAGGTATTGAGAAAATTTCAAATACACTTCTGGTTTCGGAACCAGCTATTACCATGACCACTCAAGTTGAGGAAATCACAAACGAATAACTAAATTCACAATTAAAGAAATTTTGGGAGTTTAAAGAGCTCCCCCTATATTAATTGCAACCCCAGAAGGTCAGTATTGTGAAGACTTTTACGCAACCACAACTACTAGATCAGATAATGGTCAGTACGTCGTACGACTACCACTAAAACAACAATTTTCTAACACACTCGCCTAAGGTCACCTTCGCGCCTCTGCAATACAGCTGTTTCTAAGTATGGAAAAAAACTTACTTAAAAAAGTTGAGCCAGAATACGATGGATTGTTAGAAGAATACCTCCATTTAGACCACATGGAGAAAATAAGAGCAGGCGATAAAATCATAAATGGCAAATACTACTCATTCTACCTGCCTCATTACGCGGTAGTAAAGCCAGATAAAAAACCACAAAAGTCAGAGTGGTCTTCAATTTCTCAAGATTCTGTTAAAAAAGATAACGGCGAACCACCTTAATATCTTAAAGGACATACTTAAAGAAAATCTGTTGGACACTAATTTCCTTATGACCAGTTTTCATACACTACAGAGTCAATATCTGCATTATCCGCCATAGCATAACGCCAAATTTTATCCTCTGTGGCAAAACTTTTCAAACAAAGAGCCAACATTAAATTTTGGTTTAAAATTGGTAAACCTTTTACCGAAACGTTTCAATTGATGAAACAAGCTTATGGCGATGATTGCCTATCCCGTAGCAGAGTGCACGAGTGGTTTCAACGTTTTCAAAGTGGTCGTGAGGACATAAATGAGAAATGAGCCGAAACCCAAAAAATCGCACCTGGAGAAGTCAAAAGTAAAGACAATGCTGATTTGTTTTTATGATTCGAAGGGTATTGTCCACAAATAATTTGTTCCACCTGGCCAAAACGTTAATGCGGTATTCTACCTTGGAGTTTTGAAGCGTTTGGGCGCCGTATTCGACGTGTTCGGCCCGACTGAGAAGAAGTCTTTTTATACACTGTTTAACATTACATAAAAACAATGATCAAACCCTAAAGATTATGTTGTTAACTACTAAAAATGCTATAACTCATTAAATAATCGCGGCACAAGCATTTATTTTGGCAATCAGGATCGAAGGGAAGGACCTTTTAGTAGAAGGTGTAAAAATTTGACAAAGGTCAGAAACTACCAGACCAATTTAAAATTTGGTGTGCGAAGATACTTAGACATTAGCAGACTTTATACATTATATATTGGTTAACTTCTGAGGTTTCGTAATGAAATTCAGAGAGCCTCTATTTCTGGTAATGATATGTCGTAATACCAAAATTGAATAAAATCACTAAGAATTTCAAACTTCTGGTTGGCTTAATATCGTATATATCGGTCAATATGTAAGATATCTTTGACTAATTAAGGAAAAGTATAATATTAAATATATACTAAATATTATATATAGTTTTATTCTAAAAATGTGTGATATCGATCCACGAATTTCCCCAGCTTCCATGTACTACATATAATTATTTTCATTAGTACAGCATGAAATTTGGAGTTCCATTCCTTTGGTTGATGTTAAAATATCTATGTACATATATTCAACTTAGCCCCTTCAATTGCGGTTACGAGTATATTACATACATACATACTTGTATATCTCATTTGAGTTACTTAGGTTGATCTTAATAATAATATTTCGGACATGCAAAGAGTAGTAATGAAACGAGTGAGTGAGTCTACGACTTATAATATATTATACTATATTTTATATGTATCAGTATCCTCCGGATAATTACACACACTTAGAGAGTGATGCTTACATGTTAAAAATGTTAATTTAAGAAGTCTGTAATTTTTTTTTGTATATTGTTCAATCTACAAGAAATAGTATGCCGTTCTATATTCCCTAATCCAAACAAAAACTTGTTTTCTGAGGAGAACTGATAGAGGCTTTGGAGAATAATTTTCTTTCTCTTGCTCCTCAACATTAGCACCAGAGCAATGACAGATTCTTTTTTAATTAAAGTTTTTATTGCAATTAACCGGGGGAAATTAAAGCCCGGTTCAATTAAGCGGTAAAATTTACACGTATTTTTTATGCATTATATTTTTGACCGATCAGGTGATTCAAATAAGCGGGAAAATCAATAAACCGGGGGTACTGTCTATGTTAATAACATACCAAATATGATTGTAAACCTTTCACGGTTTCATCCAATAATGCATGTTGAATTCATACGCAACGTTTTTAATATAAAGTTTTGTCAACTTGAATAGCATTGAATGTATTTATTCTGCTTTGATCCTTTTTAGTAGCAAGAGTATAAAATGTTCGTTACACACCAACTTAGCTTTTTTTAGTTGTTTTTTACCCTAAGTATATTCACCGCGAAGTAAAAAGAAAACAATAGTTATGTATATAATATCCGATCGGACCAAAATTGGTAGTTTTCTTTGCCTTTAGTAGCTTGGTTAGTACAAGTAGGTATACGGTTTTAGTAGGCAATATTTTTGAAGTCAATACTTCTTTGGCTGCATCTGAGTGATTTTTCAAGGTGACGTCACGAATACTTTTCAAATTTCCGTCTCGCTTTTGTATTGCCGAGAGCAGCTACGTGTGTGTGTGTATTCATAAACATATTATAGTAATCTATGTGTTGTTGTTTTGCGCTTACTTTTGATTAATTTCGCAAGCTTCTAGCTGCACATTGGCACATATAGACAACACTTCGGAATCGTTCGTGTCTCTAGCGTTGAACACATAGACGAAGGCAAGCGACAGGCAGGATCTGTCAAATATTAACATACACACGTTCTTATGGGCACAGTTATTTAGACCACAGCATGACTTCACGGCAGCCGTCTTGCTGTTGTCGCTAAATTAAAACCATTTCTAATTTGCCGACGACAATGGGCAGCTCTAGTGTTGCTACTAATATGTGAAATGCAAAATTATTCAAAGCTCTAATAAGTCTAACGTTTTTTTACCAACATAAGCATAAATAGTTCTGATATATCATTTGTAATAACAATTGATAATTTAAAACAAATAAAATGACCTATTTACTTATTTTTTGCACAAAAAATTTTACTTTGAAAAAATCGAATCAACAAAATTGTATTGAGTTAGTTTAAGAATATTTCAAATATGCTTAAATTTATTTTTTAATTACCACAAAATATCAGTCAGTATCAATGAGATGACTCGTTTCTACGGAAATAAAAATATTTTCGCGGATATCCCACGTTACGGACTCTAAAAGTGTACGGTAAAATGGGCGGTGAGTGTTCATTTACATTGCGCTCTGATAAGAGAGGTGTATCAGCTGATAAGGTCTACGGATTTGCCTCGGTTACTAACTGAAGCATTAGAGTACAGAAGGCAACAGTATACGTCATCTAACCAAGAATGATTAAATACAAGATTAAGCCAACCGTCATCCTGTGTTGTAATTCTTTTGAGTTAAGAAGAAGAAGCATAGAACATCATGTGAATTGTAAACAAAAACGTAAACAATTTTATTAGTTCAAGAAATAGACTTAATTTGTAGTGAAAAAGTTTACGTAAAATGAAGAGAATAATGTTATGGGAAAATATTTTGGTAATTTTTGTTGTGCTGTTAACCGAAACTTGGTTAGACAATGATGAGAACGTCAGTATATCAAACTTCACTTGTGTCATCGAATATAAACGACCGAACATTCGAGCGGGAGGTGTTGCGATCTACTATAATGAGTACGATTAATTAAACATTGACACTCCCCATTTTCATATGAGTGCAATGAATTCCACTGCACATACAGTGAGCTTGACTGAAATATCAGATATCAGCTTAAGTAAATGGAAATTTATTATTTTTGTCATCGCAGCGATCTACATATCTCCTAACCAAAAAAAAAAACTTGAGCATATCATGGTTTTCATACTTGTACAGAGTTATGTACGCTCAAAGTGGTGCTGCTCTCCTTGGCAGGGGTGATGATCACATACCATGGTGACTTCAATGTAAATTTTGCGGAGGATGCGTTCTTGCCACTACTTAACTTTGGTTTAGATATGAATAAGGACCGGAAAATTGTCACAACTAAATCAGGAACAATGGTTGATACTCTGTTCCCCAAAAATCTACATTCTCTATTTAGAATCACGAACATATGTTTCATACTTCAATTACCATAAAACCATGTTCGCTTAAAATTGCATACTTTCTTCTTTGCAATTCATACTTACTAAAAATCGTATTGAATGGGAACCATCTGCTCGATGTGTGGAAAATGAGAGATCGAACTATAATTGAAACCGTGAAATAAATATGGAAAGTGTTAAGAATTTGATATATAATATTAAAGCAAAAGGTTTTATGGGCAAGTAAATACTTTAGTTCTATTTTAAATTATTATTAATATTATAGTTTTTAACTGTTTTTTTCAGTTATAATAAAGAAGTGGGGTCACTGGGCGGCAATTCGAGCAACCATGGATCGGCTTCGCACCACGTTTACCCTAATGGATAAAGCGGATCCTCAGAGATACCGTACAATGCGCCCCGTAGACGCTATTGCTGGTGTGCAGGAGAGTTTCGAAGAAGACCCGCATTTGGAGTAATGCATCATTGATCCATATTTCTTCAAAATAGAAGCCGACCGTAATGTTACAGTCTATGGGGAACGCTATAAAGCCATAATAATGCCTTTTCCTGCCTGAATTGGAGGATGTGGATCTTTGGTACCAATAAGATGGCACTGTACGTCATACAGCGAAGGAAACAATAAATTTATTGAAGGAAACGTTTGGTGAGTGCATTATCTCGCGTGTGGCGTGGTCTCCAAGATCGTGCAATTTAACACCGCTGGACTATTGTGGGGTTATGTTAACTCACTTGTCTTCGCAGATGAGCCCGAGACGATTGACGCTTTGGAAGAAAATATTCGGCGCGTTATTGCTGACATACGGTCTCTTTTGCTGTAAAAATTGCTTGAAAATTGGGGCTCTCTGCTGGAATTTAGCCGCAGTCGTGCCTTGCCTGAAATCATTTTTCTAACATAATGGCAAACCTTTATCTTTACAATAAAACTAAATTCTTGATCATAACATTACTTATATGCGTTTTATTTCCTCTTGAAAACCACATGTCCTATAAAAAATACCTTTTACATACATATACATATGTATATCTAAATACATTCTTAAACATATCTTTGTGTTAGAAAGATAAAGTGTGACTTAAAATATTTAATTTCCTTCTCGTGTTAAAAGCTGAAGCAACAAATTACGGTTATTTATGCTTCTACTTAATACTCTCTCCCTCTCTGTAGTTGGTTCCGGTTCGATTTTTCATAGTTCGGTAATTTCATGGTCAATAGTGGTGTCATCGTTTGCTAATTTATCTGTAAACTTAAGTAGCTTTCGAAAACGTACTTTTAAAGTGCCATATATATTTTCCACAACAACTCTTGAAGAATAATGTGCTTTGTTGAAACTAATTTGATTATGTGTTAGCGAACCATAATCGTCGGACACCGGTATAAGGCAATTTTTGCAGGGTACGCTGAGTCTCCGAGAATAAAGGTAGAATTTGGAAATAAATTTTCCATATTGTTTTTCGTTTTTCTATAAAATCCGGATCTTCTAAGCACCGCAGTAAGTATCAAGCAACTTTTTTAAGCATCGACAATGAACAATATTGTAATTTCTTTTCCGATCTAAACATATGTGGTTATGTTTGTTATATTGGTGCGTTAATTGTGATTGCAATCAATAGCGCCAATAATATCATGAATTTTATTTTCTTTGTAAATACCGGACAGTATTTTCCAACATTTCTGCAGTTGGTCATTTAATAAATTCATGCGTTATTGATATAATATGATCCTCGCGACAACCCGACGAACACTCTGCTATGATGGTAAACCTTGTAACACCAAACAATATGGCAAGTTGCGGGTATCTAATTGTATTACTTAAATACCATACATACTACATGTAGATCATTATTCTAGCAGGAATTTTGAGTTTTCCGGTTTCTCGTTGCAAAAAATACGTATGTATGTAAAACTAAAGTTAGCTTTAAAGTTTCAAAACATTTTGGATGTTCCGACTGTACTTCTTCGGAATCCTCCGGTGAAGAACTTGATGAAACGGCTACAGCAGCCAATGTTTAAATTTTCATCATCCTTTTCATTACTTTAAGTTAAGAAGACATTACCAAAAAGCTGAAAACAAAATGAGTTTTGATTTTGCCTTATATTTAACTCAATACTTACCACATTTTTCATAAAGTTTGCCATTTCTTACTTCCACAACAATTTATAATTTTAGTTGGTGTACATTTTCATCTGTCAAAATAAGGTTTATCGTTATTGTCAACTATTGTGAATGAAAAATAAAACGGAGAACTAGCAACCCTACAAGACGGGGGTAACCAATTCACTATGTTACTACACTAGTAAAGTTTCACCTTTTACACTACTACATATTCAAAGTTAAATTTTTGTTTTTAAATTCAAATTATGAGTAGCAACTTTCATCATGCATAGTTTTCCATCAACAATGGCCGGCATTATTTGGAAAAAAAATTTGAGGCAAGCGGGCGCTTTTTTGATATGCTTGATCAATTTTTAATTATTTTATTTTGTTTTATAGATTCGAAAGGCGTTTATGCGGATGGATGTCACAGATCTGACGCCACTGTGAGTAACGGCGTATGCGATCTCTTGCAGGACTGTGTCATCGTGGTGGGCAACGATCATCTTTTGAAACAGGTCAATGAGAACGCAACACTTCTGTTTCACCTTGCACGAAGTATGTATGTAACAGAGGAATTCCGTCTGTCTGCCGAATGGTTCATTGGGGATATTGGCTGAATGGTGATATGGCTGCGCAATGCTTAAATTAACTACTTATTCATTTACTTTGTGTATTTTTTAAGTGTTTTTAGGTAACATTCAACACTTAGCATTTCGCTGATGTGTCGTCAAATAACGTTACATAGGGTGTGCCTCTAAAGAAAATCAGTAATATCTTCAAGAAACCAAAGCGCCCTTTCTAACAGCGGTGCGGCGCGCGACGCCGGGAAGCTTAAGAATGTGCTATGTCATTTCAAGCACACCACCTGAAGGTAACGATCAACACTGCTTTTTATACGCAGAAGACTGTCATCTCGGAGGAATAATATTTCATGAAACTCTACTATGAGAAGATGGTCAAGAATTCGATAGTGTCCACTATGAGATGTCCGATTTCAATCCAACACGCATTTGGGCATAGAGGCTCTGCGTTGAGAAGAAAATGAAAGCTGTGATGAAGCTTTACCAGTGATCGCAACCGTACGATAATTATCGTACATATGCGATAATTTCATGCCTACGTACGATGTACGATATGATACCATTATCGTACGCAGATTGTACGATAATTTTCATTATGATGCATTAAAAATGTTTCTTATTTCTACCCTCGCAGACAATTGGGCGATTTTTTTTTTATAGGAAAAAAGAGGAGAAGGCGCGAGCTCTTGGCTCTTACTGCTAGCAAATATTTTTTCCGTCTTTTTGTTCACAACGCCATCTACTGATTCGTTCAACGAACAAATAATATCGATATTGTGGTTTGATTACGATTATGTTCAGACTTCACAGACTTTGCATATTTAGTGTTCGAATGTTGGCTGTTTTTCTTGTTATTGTATTGAGCTAGCGTGCTCGCGTTCAAGATTTAAAATAGTAATTCGAAAAAAAATGTAACTGGAAGCTCAACGCGATTATGCTTCTATATTAAATGATTGTGTTTTTATATTAATGAATAAGTATGTCAATCGAAAACTTTAATTCATTAGCTATAAACTATATATAAACTATCATTTTCACTCTGTAGCTGTAAAGTGAAAAATGAGTTATTTACGTGAAGATTCCGAAGAAATAAATAATACTAAACCAACTGATGTTGATTTGGACATTACACCTCCAAGAAAAATTGCAAAAATTAGCAATAATTAAAATAATTATAGTCATTCTTTTTAAAAGTACGATAAATTCGTTTCATGTACGATAGTTCTACGGTACTGGTACGATAATCGCCTCACTTCAAGATGTGAACACTGAGCTATACCGCTTGTACTTGAACTATCGTTCTTTGTCCTTGTGTGAGGTAATGACAACTTACTGAATACAAGTGAGTATGGAAAATATATATCTCTTCTAGATGTTATATGTCATTGAAGCCATATATCGGCATTATAATAAGTAATATATAGGTTGTCAAATATCTCCCTTCGTGGCTATGTACAAAGCGCTACAGAGCTCGTATCTGGCAACACTATACATAATTTGAAACGTCTTGACATAACCTACAAAACAACGCTATGCATGATTAGTTTGGATATTGCGTTCAACAGTTAAAGACGTGTAAACATGGAGTTCCTTCGTTAAAGGCAAATCCGCTAGAGAAACGTTTCGTGAGATTAATGGTGTTTTGGGGGATGGTACTCTATCACTTCGAACCGCGGAGGAATGGTTTCGACGATTTAGAGCCGGTGAAAACGACACCATGGATAAGCCAGCCGGCGGAAGACCTGTGACGACAAATACCGATCAAATCATGGAATACATCGAGTTAGACCGGCATATGGCATCTCGTGACATCGCCCAGGAGATGGGAGTTAGTCACCAAACCATTTTGAACCATCTGCAGAAGGCTGGATACAAAAAAAAGTTTGATGTTTGGGTGCCGCATAATTTGACGCAAAAAAACCTTCTGGACCGAATCAACGCCTGCGATGTGCTGCTGAAACGGAACGAACTCGTCCCATTCTTGAAGCGGATGGTTACTGGTGACGAAAAATGGATCACATACGACAATATCAAGCGAAAACGGTCGTGGTCGAAGGCCGGTGAATCGTCCCAAACAGTGGCTAAGCCGGGATTGACGGCCAGGAAGGTTTTGCTGTGTGTTTGGTGGGATTGGAAGGGAATAATCCACTATGTGCTGCTCCCATATGGCCAGACGCTTAATTCTACCATATACTGCGAACAACTGGACCGCTTGAAGCAGGCGATCGACCAGAAGCGTCCAGAATTGGCCAACAGGAAGGGCGTAGTGTTCCACCAGGACAACGCCAGACCACACACTTCGTTGATGACTCGTCAGAAGCTACGGGAGCTCGGATGGGAGGTTTTATCGCATCCACCATATAGCCCGGACGTAGCGCCAAGTGTTTACCACCTGTTCCTGTCCATGGCGAATGCCCTTGGTGGTGTGAAGTTGAACTCAAAAGAGGCTTGTGAAAAGTGGCTGTCCGAATTCTTCGCAATTAACTAAATCCGATCACTGTAACACTTTTTATAAAGCATTGAATGAAGAGCAAAAAAGCGAAGCGAGATATTTGACAACGTTATTAGGAATAATTTAATCATAACTAGCCATTATTGTATGTTTCTATGTTGAATATGTGTATATTCTTTTTATATTAAAATTTTTATTAAGAATTGTTTCTTCTCAGTCATTTAAACACAAAGTTTAAAATGGAAGATTTCTTCATCTTAACCTAAAATTTTTTGTTTGGTAAGAAAATGTCATTAGCCGAAATTTTAACATGGATAGAATGTTCTCAAGCTGGAATTCAATACCACCATTTTAGTTCTTAAATTAAAAAACTTAATAAATAAATAAATTCAAAATATCATTGTTTAATTATAATACATGTGTGATATATATACATAATGTGCAAATATTAAGAATTAGGAAGTTAATTTAATTATTATTGTAAATTAAAAAAAGTATAACAATTAATTAATAACCTTTTAACAAAAAAATAATAATATAATAATATAGTACGTTTATAAGTGTGAAGCAAAAACCTGATTATAAGATGGGAAATTTAGTTTGCAATATACCTTTATATTTATGTATGTAAAAATTATTTAAAATTATATTTAAATGCAATTTTAAGTAACTACTAAACAAGTAAGGAAGAGCTAAGTTCGGGTATAACCGAACATTTTATACTCTTGTAAATTGCAAGAATCAAAGCCCGGGAAACTCCTTCAAGTGCTGGCAAAACTTTATATTAAACAAGTAAGGAAGGGCCAAGCTCGAGTGTAACCGAACATTTTTTCTCTTGCAAGTTGCAACGATGAAAGCCCGGAAATTCCTTCAGCTGGCAAAACTTTATATTACAAAATATTGCGAAAGAATTAAACATCCATTATTCGAGGAAATCTTGAATAAATTGCAATAAAATTTAACTTAGTTTTATTACTATATTTTAGTTCCCGGCAGCTAAAATTATATTAAAAACATCTTCAAATGAGCTCGACCGAAGAGGCTAAGTTTAATATATTGAGATGATGTGTAAAAACGTCAAACGGAGGATTCATGATATTGTAACGGATTTCTCGATAAATAATTGTTAAATAAAAGTCCTGATTTATTGGCTATACACTTATCTTTACTTTTAATTCCAACAACTTAACACTTATTGCTCGTTATTCGAGCTTACAACTTCTTGCTCTAAACACAACAATACTCTAACTAGAACTGTCTTTTACTGCACAATCCGGTAGCCCTTATATAGTATATTAATCTTCACCTTTAGAACATTCTGACAACTACGAATTCGCTGACTAGGTGCTACTGGCAATTTATTGTCGGTTCGATTTTGTTCTATCATCCATGTTAGTCACAATATTATGGATATGAGGTTTAGACTAAGGTATAGACCAATTCCAATCTAATTCAGCGCTTAATCAAATCATTTTTAAATAAGCTTGTCTATTTAGTTCCATTAAAATATCACACATTTTGACCAACCTGAACAGTTTAAATACAGGTGGGAAGACCTTAATCAGTTTATGGGGTATTTTATGGGTGGAGGAAGGGACAGGCTGATTGTATTAATTTTGACATTGCTCAGGCATACTCGAGAACATATTTTGAATCACTTTTAGATACAAATAATACTCACTGACCGGCATAAAATTTGTTAGAATAAGGAAAACCATTATAATTAGTATATGGACTCACATACAAATAGTGATATTAGCTATATGAGGGCTAGGTCAAGTTTTAGCCCAATTTTATCCATTTTAGGTACAAAGATCCACTGTTATGAGTGAATCACGCTCTGTTATATTCAACTCACATATTGGCCGATATATGCGGTATAAAGTCACCGGACATACTATTATCAAGAATGGATCCTGTCAGAATTTAAGAATAAGAGTGATATGATTTCAAAAAAAAATAAACACTAATTGTTAAGGAAATTCAAATGTTTTTTATTTAATGTGAAGTACAATCGATACAATTAAGTTCTGAATATAAAGTCATTCATGTGGCCTCCACGACTTCTTTTGCTGGAACGAAATCGAAGGACCCAAGTTTTGTGTACTTTTTCCACTAAATCAAGTCGTATGTCATGAATAGCGAATTTTGTAATGAACTGTTTCTTAAGAAAGTCAATAATGCAATTTAAATACCTTAAAATATTATTTCCTATGAGGCGATCAAATTTCTTTTTAAATATACACTTTAAAAGTCGCTGAAATCATCTTTAGATTAAAATTTAATTAAACTAAACTCTACTCTTGTATCAATTATAAATTTTAAAGATTTCATAGGGGTACGCTGGAGTTTCCTATTTCCATTTGTTCAATTTGTTGATTTGTATTATTTTGCGAGTTACAATTTTTCCGTAATTTTGATGGCACTGGCTGCCTATTTTGATGATAATTTGTACTAATATCGAATGGTTGCGGATTTCTATTGAAAAATTGTAAATTCTTTGCTCGCCTGGTATGCTTTGTTAATCTAGAGCTAACCTACCCTCTAAAGTATAAGTTTTTAAATTATACATTAAATGGTTACCAGTATATTTCTACTCAAAATTAGTTGTAAGAATTGTAGTTACATTTGCATGCATATGTATAGCCTCTCTATTCCTACCTACACATTTCTGTTTTATATAACTCCTATAATGGACGGTATAATATTTTCAACTTGTTCTATAAAATCTGGAAATTGATTTGAAACGTTACCATCACAATTTCTTGTGTTTTTTATTCAAGTTAACACTAGATTAAATATGCATTTTTCCAAGCCTCCATATCGATTTGAATCTATTTTATTTTGAAGCTGTTTTCTGACCACATTACCATCATACCTATATTTGTTGGAGCTTTCAATTTGACTCTCCATAATTGTCATATTTTTCCGTCGAACATATATTTGCTCTCACTGTGCTTTGTCCTTGTTAGAGGTTGTTATGAAGGAAAAATAATGAAATTTTTAGCTTTTAATTATTTACTTTTTTTATTGCTTCGAAAATTGCTAGTTTTTATATACTTTATGAGTTTTTAACATTTCTCTTTATACAGAGTACCTAAATATGATTTCAAATATCTCCCTTCCTCTTTTTTGCTCTTCATTCAATGCTTTATAAAAAGTGTTACAGTGATCCGAATTAGTTAAAATATGCGCCGTTTTGTTCGATGATCTGTTTCCATCTAGACGGCAACTTCATAATACCTTCCTCGTAGAAGCCCCCCTCCTTATTTGCGTAGAATTCGGATAGCCACTTTTCACAAGCCTCTTTTGAGTTCAACTTCACACCACCGAGGGCATTCGCCATGGACAGGAACAGGTGGTAATCACTTGGCGCTAGGTCCGGGCTATATGGTGGATGCGATAAAACCTCCCATCCGAGCTCCCGTAGCTTCTGACGAGTCATCAACGAAGTGTGTGGTCTGGCGTTGTCCTGGTGGAACACTACACCCTTCCTGTTGGCCAATTCTGGACGCTTCTGGTCGATCGCCTGCTTCAAGCGGTCCAGTTGTTCGCAGTAGATGGTAGAATTAAGCGTCTGGCCATATGGGAGCAGCTCATAGTGGATGATTCCCTTCCAGTCCCACCAAACACACAGCAAAACCTTCCTGGCCGTCAATCCCGGCTTGGCCACTGTTTGGGACGATTCACCGGCCTTCGACCACGACCGTTTTCGCTTGATATTGTCGTATGTGATCCATTTTTCGTCACCAGTAACCATCCGCTTCAAGAATGGGACGAGTTCGTTCCGTTTCAACAGCACATCGCAGGCGTTGATTCGGTCCAGAAGGTTTTTTTGCGTCAAATTATGCGGCACCCAAACATCAAACTTTTTTTTGTATCCAGCCTTCTGCAGATGGTTCAAAATGGTTTGGTGACTAACTCCCATCTCCTAGCCGATGTCACGCGCTGCCATATGCCGGTCTAACTCGATGTATTCCATGATTTGATCGGTATTTGTCGTCACAGGTCTTCCGCCGGCTGGCTTATCCATGGTGTCGTTTTCACCGGCTCTATATCGTCGAAACCATTCCTCCGCGGTTCGAAGTGATAGAGTACCATCCCCCAAAACACCATTAATCTCACGAAACGTTTCTCTAGCGGATTTGCCTTTAACGAAGGAACTCCATGTTTACACGTCTTTAACTGTTGAACGCAATATCCAAACTAATCATGCATAGCGTTGTTTTGTAGGTTATGTCAAGACGTTTCAAATTATGTATAGTGTTGCCAGATACGAGCTCTGTAGCGCTTTGTACATAGCCGCGAAGGGAGATATTTGACAACCTATATATTACTTATTATAATGCCGATATATGGCTTCAATGACATATAACATCTAGAAGAGATATATATTTTCCATACTCACTTGTATTCAGTAAGTTGCCATTACCTCACACAAGGACAAAGAACGATAGTTCAAGTACAAGCGGTATAGCTCAGTGTTCACATCTTGAAGTGAGGCGATTATCGTACCAGTAGCGTAGAATTATCGTACATGAAACGAATTTATCGTACTTTTAAAAAGAATGACTATAATTATTTTAATTATTGCTAATTTTTGCAATTTTTCTTGGAGGTGTAATGTCCAAATCAACATCAGTTGGTTTAGTATTATTTATTCCTTCGGAATCTTCACGTAAATAACTCATTTTTCACTTTACAGCTACAGAGTGAAAATGATAGTTTATATATAGTTTATAGCTAATGAATTAAAGTTTTCGATTGACATACTTATTCATTAATATAAAAACACAATCATTTAATATAGAAGCATAATCGCGTTGAGCTTCCAGTTACATTTTTTTTCGAATTACTATTTTAAATCTTGAACGCGAGCACGTTAGCTCAATACAATAACAAGAAAAACAGCCAACATTCGAACACTAAATATGCAAAGTCTGTGAAGTCTGAACATAATCGTAATCAAACCACAATATCGATATTATTTGTTCGTTGAACGAACCAGTAGATGGCGTTGTGAACAAAAAGACGGAAAAAATATTTGCTAGCAGTAAGAGCCAAGAGTACGATATATTATCGCACGATAATTATCGTACGGTTGCGATCACTGGTATAGCTTCATCACAGCTTTCATTTTCTTCTCAACGCAGAGCCTCTATGCCCAAATGCGTGTTGGATTGAAATCGGACATCTCATAGTGGACACTATCGAATTCTTGACCATCTTCTCATAGTAGAGTTTCATGAAATATTATTCCTCCGAGATGACAGTCTTCTGCGTATAAAAAGCAGTGTTGATCGTTACCTTCAGGTGGTGTGCTTGAAATGACATAGCACATTCTTAAGCTTCCCGGCGTCGCGCGCCGCACCGCTGTTAGAAAGGGCGCTTTGGTTTCTTGAAGATATTACTGATTTTCTTTAGAGGCACACCCTATGTAACGTTATTTGACGACACATCAGCGAAATGCTAAGTGTTGAATGTTACCTAAAAACACTTAAAAAATACACAAAGTAAATGAATAAGTAGTTAATTTAAGCATTGCGCAGCCATATCACCATTCAGCCAATATCCCCAATGAACCATTCGGCAGACAGACGGTATAAAGAGAAATGTTAGAAACTCATAAAGTATATAAAAACTAGCAATTTTCGAAGCAATAAAAAAAGTAAATAATTAAAAGCTAAAAATTTCATTATTTTTCCTTCATAACAACCTCTAACAAGGACAAAGCACAGTGAGACCAAATATATGCTCGACGGAAAAATATGACAATTATGGAGAGTCAAATTGAAAGCTCCAACATATATAGGTATGATGGTAATGTGGTCAGAAAACAGCTAGATGACAGCAATCGTACGTAGGAGCTACAACAACAACGCAAGTGTTCTGATAGCAGCGGTCTTTAACAACGAAGATAATATTTAAATAAATATGAGAAAAACGGCTGGGAATTAACATATGTACAAACAGCTTTAGCAATAACCTACAAGTACTTACATTTAAGATTACGCTCATTAAACATTTCATTTACTTTATATTATATATATTGGTTATTTTAAACATTATATACATACTTGTATGTTTTAAGTTATTACTTATTAAGAGTTTTTTGATACATTTACACTTACCTATAAAATAGATTCAAATCGATATGGAGGCTTGGAAAAATGCATATTTAATCTAGTGTTAACTTGAATAAAAAACACAAGAAATTGTGATGGTAACGTTTCAAATCAATTTCCAGATTTTATAGAACAAGTTGAAAATATTATACCGTCCATTATAGGAGTTATATAAAACAGAAATGTGTAGGTAGGAATAGAGAGGCTATACATATGCATGCAAATGTAACTACAATTCTTACAACTAATTTTGAGTAGAAATATACTGGTAACCATTTAATGTATAATTTAAAAACTTATACTTTAGAGGGTAGGTTAGCTCTAGATTAACAAAGCATACCAGGCGAGCAAAGAATTTACAATTTTTCAATAGAAATCCGCAACCATTCGATATTAGTACAAATTATCATCAAAATAGGCAGCCAGTGCCATCAAAATTACGGAAAAATTGTAACTCGCAAAATAATACAAATCAACAAATTGAACAAATGGAAATAGGAAACTCCAGCGTACCCCTATGAAATCTTTAAAATTTATAATTGATACAAGAGTAGAGTTTAGTTTAATTAAATTTTAATCTAAAGATGATTTCAGCGACTTTTAAAGTGTATATTTAAAAAGAAATTTGATCGCCTCATAGGAAATAATATTTTAAGGTATTTAAATTGCATTATTGACTTTCTTAAGAAACAGTTCATTACAAAATTCGCTATTCATGACATACGACTTGATTTAGTGGAAAAAGTACACAAAACTTGGGTCCTTCGATTTCGTTCCAGCAAAAGAAGTCGTGGAGGCCACATGAATGACTTTATATTCAGAACTTAATTGTATCGATTGTACTTCACATTAAATAAAAAACATTTGAATTTCCTTAACAATTAGTGTTTATTTTTTTTTGAAATCATATCACTCTTATTCTTAAATTCTGACAGGATCCATTCTTGATAATAGTATGTCCGGTGACTTTATACCGCATATATCGGCCAATATGTGAGTTGAATATAACAGAGCGTGATTCACTCATAACAGTGGATCTTTGTACCTAAAATGGATAAAATTGGGCTAAAACTTGACCTAGCCCTCATATAGCTAATATCACTATTTGTATGTGAGTCCATATACTAATTATAATGGTTTTCCTTATTCTAACAAATTTTATGCCGGTCAGTGAGTATTATTTGTATCTAAAAGTGATTCAAAATATGTTCTCGAGTATGCCTGAGCAATGTCAAAATTAATACAATCAGCCTGTCCCTTCCTCCACCCATAAAATACCCCATAAACTGATTAAGGTCTTCCCACCTGTATTTAAACTGTTCAGGTTGGTCAAAATGTGTGATATTTTAATGGAACTAAATAGACAAGCTTATTTAAAAATGATTTGATTAAGCGCTGAATTAGATTGGAATTGGTCTATACCTTAGTCTAAACCTCATATCCATAATATTGTGACTAACATGGATGATAGAACAAAATCGAACCGACAATAAATTGCCAGTAGCACCTAGTCAGCGAATTCGTAGTTGTCAGAATGTTCTAAAGGTGAAGATTAATATACTATATAAGGGCTACCGGATTGTGCAGTAAAAGACAGTTCTAGTTAGAGTATTGTTGTGTTTAGAGCAAGAAGTTGTAAGCTCGAATAACGAGCAATAAGTGTTAAGTTGTTGGAATTAAAAGTAAAGATAAGTGTATAGCCAATAAATCAGGACTTTTATTTAACAATTATTTATCGAGAAATCCGGTACAATAATGAATCCTCCGTTTGACGTTTTTACACATCATCTCAATATATTAAACTTAGCCTCTTTGGTCAAGCTCATTTGAAGATGATTTTAATATAATTTTAGCTGCCGGGAACTAAAATATAGCAATAAAACTAAGTTAAATTTTATTGCAATTTATTCAAGATTTCCTCGAATAATGGATGTTTAATTCTTTCGCAATATTTTGTAATATAAAGTTTTGCCAGCTGAAGGAATTTCCGGGCTTTCATCGTTGCAACTTGCAAAAGAAAAAATGTTCGGTTACACCCGAACTTGGCCCTTCCTTACTTGTTTAATATAAAGTTTTGCCAGCACTTGAAGGAGTTTACCGGGCTTTGATTCTTGCAATTTACAAGAGTATAAAATGTTCGGGTAATAATCAGCTTTTTGGTGGTGCTTTGATACTACTGTCAGGGGATTTTCATGAAACATTCCACAATCAATCCCTGCTGATGAAATAAATGCCTATTTGAAGTCATCAGTTTTTTGGAGATATGTATAAAAATTGATACTGAACGTATTGACCTACAAAAAAATCCAGCTGCCCATGAGTTTTCAAAGCAATTGTTAAAAATTGGTGATGGGAAAATACAAATCGGTACTGTCGATCGCTGTACCGAACAATTTTTGTACAATTGCGCAAGCGATAAATGAATTGATTGAATGTGTTTTCCCAAATATTCTACAGAATTACAGAAATCATGAGTGGTTGAGAGAATACGCCATTTTAGCACCGAAGAACATTCATATCAATGCCAATAATTTTCAAATTCAACCGAAACTGCCAGGTGTAGTCACGACTTATAAATCAATTGACAGTGTTATGAATCCAGATGAGGTAACGAATTATCCAATTGAATTTTTAAATTCATTGGTCACCGCATTGCTTAAATTTAAAAGTTGGTTCTTTGATTATGTTATTTCGAAATATTAATGCACCAAAACTGTGTAATGGCACCATTTTTTCAGTGAAAAAGTTATTGACAAATTTGATTGAAGCTACGATCTTAACTGCTAATTCTAAAGGAGAAGTTTGTTTGATACCGCGCATCCCTGTGAATCCAACTGATATGCCATTTGAGTTCAAACGATTACAATATCCTGTGCGTTTATCATTTACCATGTCCATCAACAAGGCCCAAGGGCAAACACTTCACGTTTGTGGTATGAATTTGGAGAAATAATTTTTTTCACATTGTCTACTTTATTCTGTTCCAGAGTCGGCACCCCCAACCGTTTGTTCATGCTCAAAATATCAATTAAAAAAATACGGTGTACCAAGTTTCACCAAGATACGTAAATGTTTACTCAAGTTATCGCGAGCACAGTCACCCGGATTTCAACTCGTCTCGTCACATTGATTATATAACTTCATATATTATGTATATTTATATATAACTTCATATCTATCTCGATTACTTTTTGGTGATACAAACAACCGTTAGCTGAACAAACTTTTTATAAACTGTAGCAACCTTTTGCAAGAGTATAAAAAACCATTTTTCCGTCAACAGCGGTAAATACGAAGTTCTTCGTATGAGTTTCTTAAAAAAGCCCTTCGTATTTTTCAAAGGTCTATGGACGATATCCTACGTCCACACAGAGGAAGAATGTGTCAAGTTTATTTGGACGACCTAATTGTGTTCTCCAAAAGCCTTGATCAACATCTGAAAGACCTAGAGCGAATCATAGCTATTCTTCGAAAGGCTAAAATGAAAATTACATGTGAATAATCAACGTTTTTTGAAACAGAAATAGAATTTCTAGGTTAACACCATGTAACACACATGTCCCACAAAATAATAAAAACTCATCCAAATAAATCAGAAACTATCATAAAATATTCCGCTCTTAAAAATACTAAGGAACTACAAAGTCACAGGATAGTACAGAAGTTTTGTAGAAAACTATGCAAAAATAGCAAAGCCATAGACAACATTACTTTCCGGAGAAAACGGAAGGATCTCAAAAAGTATGGCCAAAAAAATACTAATAGAATTAAACAAATAAAGTTATGATTCATTTTGTACATTAAGAGAATTATCTGGCAATGCAAATTGAACTTAATCAGCCAGACTATAATAAAAAATTCGTTCTAAGCACTGATGCATCAGATGTAGTAATCGGAGCTGTTTGAACCCGAGACTCAAAGGCAATTACGTTCGTGTCAAAGACACTAAATAAAACAGAACGTAATTATGCCACAAATGAAAAATACCTGTATGCAATTGTGTGGTCATTAAAAAATTTAGGGAACAATTTATATGATGTCACAAATCTTAAAATTCACACAGATCAGCTGTTATCCTTCGTAATTTCCAACCGTAACCCAAATTCTAAATGAAAAGATGTCATGTTTTCATTGAAGAATTCTCTCCTTAAATATTTTATAAACCATGCGCTTCCAATGTAGTTGCGGGTGCTTTATCAAGAATAATATTAAATACTATAATCTATTGGGTGTATGCATTCATTCGTGCGGTTTTCTAAGAGAGGGCTCTACTAGTATTATTTCGCGTCGTGTTCATCTGTGGCTATATTCATTTCAAAGGTACTGTCATTTCGCGTTCAGTAGATGCCATTTGTTTTAGCGTGAACAACAATTTGTTTCATTCATCTGAAAATGACGAAATTTGTACCAGATAAAGTGTTTTTGCGAGGAGTTCTTCTTCATTACCTTAACATGAAGAAAAGTGCTACCGAAAGCCATCGTATTTTACTAGACGTTTATGGTGACCATGCTTTAGCCGAAAGAACCTGCCAAAAGTGGTTTACACGGTTTAAAAGTGGCAATATCGACTTACACGACGGAGAACGACTCGGACAGCCCAAAAAATTTCAAGGCGAAGAATTGGAGACATTGCTCCACGCAGATGCATGCCAGACGCAAGAAGAACTTGCAAAAGTATTAGGATAAAAATCATTAGAATTCATTCAGAAGCTTGGAAAGTGGGTACCTTATGAATTAAAGCCAAGAGACGTCGAACGTCGATTCTGCATGTCAGAAATGTTGCTTCAACGCCACCAAAAGAAGTCATTTTTCATCGGATTGTCACTGGCGATGAAAAATGGATTCATTATGATAACCCAAAGCGCACGAGATCGTATGTGAAGCCCGGCCAACCATCGACATCCACGGCAAAGCCGAATATCCATGGTGCCAAGGTTATGCTATATATTTGGTGGAACCACAAGGGTGTTCTCTATTATGAGCTATTGAAATCGGGTCAGACGTTCAATGGGGACCTCTACCGAAAACAATTGATGCGTTTGAAAAAGGCCATCGCGAAAAAATATGCGACCAGACACGAATCAATAATTTTTCATCTTGACAAAGCTCGGCCACATGTTGGAAGGCCAGTTGAAAACTATTTGGAAAACTGTGGGTGGGAAGTTCTACCTCACCCGCCTTATAGCCCAGACATAGCATCTTCCGATTACCACTTGTTCAGATCAATGCAGAATGCCCTCACCGGAGTAGGCTTCAAATTGTTGTCTTAGACAATAACTCATGCCAAATTTTGTCAAATGAAAGAGTTGCCCATACAAGAACTTGATTCCGATCGTTCAGTTTGTATGCCAATATGCCATATTGGTCCAATGTCGGCCGTTCCGACCAACTTGCTTCTAAGTGAGGAAAGGACAGGTGCAAAATTTCAGATCGATGGATTAAAAACTGAGGGGCTAGTTTGTATATATACCGACAGATCATATATGTATATATTTTATAGGGTCTCCGGCATTTCCTTCTGAGTGTTACAAACTTCGTGGCAAATTAAATATACCCTGTTCAGGGTATAACAAGTTGTCAAAGAAAAGCTAACAAGATTTAAATTAATCACATAACTATCCACAAGGATAATATAGAAGCCAAATTAATTAATTTTTAAAAACAAAATAATCTAGGATAAGAACCTAAAACTTTCACAATATTTATATTTCCAGAAAAATGCTTTTTCACTATAATACACTTTATGGCTGCAGACATAACCGACTACACAAGAGACAACTACAAGGTGCGTTCCAAAGTAAACAGTAAAAAAGTACCAAAGTAAACTCTAGTGGCGCCATCTCATGTCGATATATATAGAAAAAATATTATTGAAAATAGGCCTTTTTATACCCGACGAAGCCCATGTAACCCCTTAAGAATAGATAAAATTTCATTGGCTGATGAAATCTGTGGGTTGTTGGTCGGATAAAAAATTCATTATTATATTTTTTTTTTGGTTTTGTATACCATACAAAGCTAGTGATGTGTTACCGCCACAAGAATTGCTACGAAGTTTGAGCTAACTTAAATCATTTGTCTAGTCCATTTACATTGTTTAAATGAAGTTGATGCAAATGTTTAAATCCAATTTAATTTCATTTTCTGTTAGCTTATTCTGAAGTATTGCGGGAAAGACCTGGTAGGAAGTTGTTTGCCAGTTTGTATAACTAACGTTATTAAAGGTTATAGTTACTTTAAAGAAGTTTTTAAGAAATGTACTATTTAGTTTAAGAGATGTATGATTGTAAGTAATATTTCCTATACAATTTTAAAGAAATATTATATTGTTCCTCCTCTAATTCAATTATAGCTTAGGTTACGTTTTGATAATCGCGAAGAGTTTTTTCTCCGCTAAGAATTTGTGCGATGCAAAGGGTTTTGTCTAATTTTTGAAGTTGGTTTCTCTTTCATATTGTATTATCATCTATTTCAATGCATTTTCCAAGTAGGCCGTATTTGTCGTTTTAGATATGAAAAGGTTGGTGAATTATAAGAACACTCTTTTAAGGTTTTTACTTGTCTTGATAAAGTCTTGATAAGGTGTTGGTATCGGTCCTAGTTAGTGTTATCGGCGTTTCCTGCTATCTAATTGATCGATCTCTTTTGTATGGTTGTGTTTTTTGTTCGCAATTGGCTTAGTAAGTTATCTATTTCGGAAATTTGATGTTTTAATTGTGGTTATAAAATACTTGTTTTACTAATTTTCTGGTATATACTAAGTCTGACGTCGTGAGCAATTTTTTCATAGTCGTCGATAGTGTGAATAATTTTAAACGTCCCGTTTGTAATCTTTCCTATCCCTTGTTTGATCGTTACGAGCGGGCTCCCATATTCGTAGGTATTCAGTATGGTAAGGGTCTAAAGGTTAAATCTACATATCTATAGGAGTTATTGCTACAGTATTGTCTTTAGCGACAGTTTCTTTTGAGTTATTGTTCTATTATTGTAAAGTTAACCTCCTCATCTGGGATATCGGTGACCACTTTCTGAGTTATCCTGATATGAAATTGTGAGAAGTTTTCTGGATATACCTGCTGTAATAATGAAATGTATTTCTCATGGATTTTAGTTATTTTTATTATATTTACAATGAGAACGCTTTTCAAGATTTTACTTTGGTACCTTGGATGGTTTTTTCGTGCACACTTTCCTATTTTTCTTCTAGGAATATAATTTGATTTTTTAATACATTTAATGAAGCTTCACAGTGAGGAATGAGGCTTAAGCTATCCTCTTCTGCGCTATGTTGGGAACTGTCATCTGTGGATGTTAGCGTATTACCTTCTATTGGCAGCCATGATTACCCATCAGTGACTACGTTCTGTTTTTCCCGGTTATAACAATTATTTTAATGTTATCGATATAAACGTAGCAGGATTTTCCTATAAGCGTTTTGAGAACGTAAAGGAGTAAGGGGTGTGCATCTTCCTCTAAGGAAGTCATTAAGAAAGTCGTGAAGGAGGTGGGTCCTTCACTCGGTGTGAGTATCCACGGTTAGGTCGGTTAAAGGTGGTGAGGCGGTCATCCGCACTCCCTCTGTTTTGGAGAGGGAGAAAGTGGCGACTAACGCATTCGGGGAGGTGGGTTTGGACGTGGCTGTCAACCGGAAGTTGGGTCCTCGGGTTGTCGTTCAGGGGGTTCATACGGAGATCTCCCATGATCACCAATGTCGTCCTAGAGGGTACGGACAAAATGATGTCCGCTCTCTTGGAGGCAGGTAGGTGCTACATTAAGTGGTTCTTCTTCCGGGTGCGACCAGATACCCCGTTGCTTGCTGCTTCCGGTTTATGGGTTTTGATCATAGAGTGGCTGAGTGTAGGGCGAAATCAGATGTCTGTCGGAGGTGCAGCCAGACATTAATGGGGGGGATTATACAGTTAAACTGCCCGGGGGCGTATGCCGTAATGTGTGAGTTGGGTGGGTATATGACTGAGGGGACATGCGGCATTGCCTTGCTCCAGAAGCCCTTTGTCACCGATGGTGTGGTTCGGGGAGTTCGGTAGGCTGATTGTAGCTACTTCGCTCTGCAAATGAGCGACCCCCTAGAGCCCTACCTGGGCTACACGGATAAGCTAATACTACTTGCGAGTAGTAACCTATTTATCCTAGGGCTGGATGCGAAAGCCTCGTCTTCGATGTGGTTGAGTAAGATGTACGTTTGGATATCAAAGCATCAGTCTAGGTGAGTCATTAAATGAATTGGTGGTGTTTAAAAACCTCCACATTGTGAATGAGCTTAATGAATGATACACGATTGATGGGTATAGGGGCGTGAGTGACATTGACGTGAAGCTTATGAATCAGGTAGAAGATAAGGCGTTCGTAGCCAGATGGGAAATTAAGGGAGGGTAGGGATTGAGTGATCCTAATTTGATCCAAATTATTACTCCCAAATCTCCCTCCTCGCGGTATGAGAGTCCATTGCGGCGATGGCGTACCTATGGTATCGACTGGATCGAATATGGACGATCTGTTTTGGAAGCGGTATTGGTTGTGTCGCTTAGAGTGTTTGAAGGCATAGGGATGGACGAGCAAATTGCTCGGCTATATGAGGTTGTTTGGGGAGTGAATGATACGGTACTTAGGAAGTGTGAAAGTTTTATGGTTAGGAAAATAAAGTGGTGGACGCGGGAGATAACCTCGAAGAAGAGGACTGTCAGGCGATTGAGGCTAAAGTTGGAACGTGCTCGACGGTCCAATTCTGACAGGCTGTCCCAACTTAGGTATGAGTTTAGTTGTGCGATTAGGGAATATAAGGATATGTTGGTTAAAGATAAAGAAGTGGAGTGGAGAAATTTTGTGGGTGAGAATAGGGACGACCCGTGGGGTCAGGTCTATAGGATCTGCCGGGGTCGTTAGAGGGAGGACATCACATCTCATCGCGTTGGTGAGACTATGTTATTAACGTGGAGAGAGTGTGCCAGGCTTTGTTAGGAATGTTCTTTCCTAGAGCGGGTGTTCAGGTACCTCAAGCACAAGAGGTACCTGTTCCTCCATTAGATGATAGTGAGTTGGGGTACGCCATTGGCCTGGTCATTTCTAAACGGTCCCCAGGTTTTGATGTTTTGAACGGAGAGATGTGTAAAAGCTTGTAGAAGTTCATTGCGGAATACGTGGAGGCCATTTATGACAAGTGCGTGTGGGAGGATCGTTCTTATCAAGGCATCAGTCTCTTTCCAGTGCTTGGAAAAAGTTTTGGTGGAACGGCTTTAGGAGCTAACGCGGGGTATGTGGTCGGATAGGTAGTATGGGCTCAAGAAAGGACGCAGTGTAGAAAATGCGTGGATCTACGTTCAGGGTGCTGTTAGGGAGATTGTCAACAAATATGTCCTTGGCATACCTTGGAACCTCATGATGGACTCTCTGCTTGGACAGCTCGAGCGCCCCTGTAAATGTTGTGCGTATGCGGAAGACCTTCTCCTTCTGGTTGAAGGTCGATCACGATTAGAGTTAGAGCGGGCGGGAGGACAATTTTTGGAAATTGTTAAAAGTTGTGGTTTAGGTGTGGGGGTTGACATATAGATGGACAAAACGGTGACAATATTGCTTAAGGGCAGATTGTCACCAGTTCGTCCACCGATTGTCTGGGTGAATGGGGTCTGCATCAGGTATGTGACGCAAGTCAAATACCTGGGGCTGACCATGAGGTAAAGGTTGTATTTCTAGGTCTATTTGTGGCTTGTGCCACTTTTGGAACCGCAATATGGTGGGAATCAGCGATGACTCTCTCTTCTTGGTGCAACGTTGAATGATGCTTGCTTGTTTGCCTGTATGTCGCACCGTTTCAACGGATGCGATGCGGGTTTTGTTAGGTGCACCCCTCTTGACCTGATTGTCATACAGCGTGCTGTTGCATTCAGGTTAAAAAGGGGTTTGAGTGTGTCATTGCTGCGGAATGACTGGATTTCCGATGATGATGTGGAGAGGGAGGATATCTAGGGAGCAAGAGGCTTCTAGATGATAGGGTCTGGAGTAGATGGCAAGATCGTTGGGACAATAGCACTTATGGTCGGGTGTCTTATGAGTACATCCGGAACGTTAGTTTTGTTGAGGTAAACCAGAGTTCAGATTTTGTCTGAGTCTGGGTTTTTTGTTTACGGGGCATGGGTGTCTAAATGCATTATTGCATGAGAGGCACCTTCCTGATAGGTCGTGGTGTTTGTGTGGGGCGCGATGTGAAGACTGGGTTCACTTGAACGCGGAGTGCCCGATGTACTCTTATATTAAGGATCTCAGGGGTATGGGAATTAGCTGGACATTTAGATGTTAGTGGTGTGATCTCCACTAGTCGGAATGCCGAACTGTTAGGGTCGTTTCCGCCTGAATTGTTTAGGCGGCGAAGGTGTTTAACTGGAAAATAGGGCTTGCTTCTTGTGTGAAAGGTGTGTGCGTGTAATATGCGTATGGGGTCTAACCCCCGGTTACCAGTCCAGAGCACCATGGAAGCTCAACTGGTAGTAGCTTCGGCTACGAGGTCTGACCGGAGACTTAATTCTGATACCACGGGGAGCAGGGGCCCTTGGAGTTCGTTCCAACCTGCTCATGCGGACTGGCCCTTCGGGGAGTATCGTGGTGACTGTGGTTGATACCCAAATACGGGAAGAACTAACGTTTTCTCAGTTGAATGTGGAGTTGCATTGCAACCTTGTGCCGGACCCAAAGTACGGCAGAGGTTTTGATAGGCCTCGAACCCAACAAAGTGGTTAAAGTGTCTATTCTACTCCCAATCAGTACTGAAAAACGCCTAGCATTTTCAGGGCGCTAATCAACGCATTGATTTGATCCGCTGTACTTTTGAGCGCCGTGGGGTAAGACTGTCAGCAGGTACCCACTTTAAACACACCGGACTTTGTCCCACTCTCTGAAACTTTCGGTTCTTCACTTATTGTTCTTATTTCCGCTAATACGGTTGAGTCGATTGTCCGATTTTGGTCCAAAGAATATTAATTGCCTGAATATTATACTTGTTTAGAAATATTTTGTTTTAGTGGCAGTACCACATCCTTGAGGGTTATTGTGTTATCTTTCCTATTTATAACTGCTCCCAATTCTTTGAGGGTATCATCACCTATAAATAATCAAAACACTTTAAATTGTGTAATATAAAGAAATCAAAATTATTTTTGATACCTATGCTTCCGAAGAATGGTTCACATAGATTATGGGTTATACAAGTATTTACTTGACCTGCGGCTGACTGAACAATAAAAGGACACTTAAGTTTCTTTGACTTTTTTGAAAGTAAAATTTATTTAATTGTCCTCTCCATTTGAAGAACTATTGGATGATCTTACTTTAAGCGTACTATTCAGTCATTTCATATATTTTATTCTTTGTGAATGTACTGAGGGGTCCACCTTCTTAGGGACTGGAGCTTTAAGATTGGTTGGTCTGGTTGGAGGCGGTGCTTGCGTTTTAATGTTTTTTGTATACTCTCGCATCCTGTTGCTACAGAGTATAATAGTTTTGTTCAGCTAACGGTTTTTTATATCACCTAAAACTAATCGACTTAGATATAGAGACGAGTTGAAATCCGTCCGTCCGTGCAAACTGTAACTTGAGCAAAAATTGAGATATATTTATGCAACTTAGTACACATGTTTCTTGGTACCGTGAGACGGTTGTTATTGCAGATGCGACAATGTGAAAATGGGTGAAATCGGGTAACAACCCCGCCCACTCCCCATAAAACGGTACTCATAGAAACTACTAAAAGCGCTATAAATCAAGCACTAAACACGCCACGCAGCACCGCCCACTTTTAGGTGAAAACCGATATCTTGGGATCTGCTTAATCGATTCAACCAAATTCGGTACATAATATTCCTCTCATATTTCTATGTTATAGTGTGAAGATTTCCCATATAACACTATTTTAAATTCCATCTGATTCTTTCACTTTCCACTACGCAAATCAAGCAACAATGACTGTATCGGGCTAAACCTTTGAGTGAATAATGCGTTTAAAGTGTGCTACCTTGTGCCCAAAAATTGTCTAAATTGAACCAAAACTGTTCAAGCCCCTAGATACTCAATATGTGAACCACAGTGCCTATAGCTGACGTTTTACTGAAAATATCGGTCAATGTGTGAGATATATAATTGAAATTCGGAGAGGATCCTTTCCTGAGAATAGTATGTCAGTATGTTAAAAATGGGTTGAATATTCCCTAAGCCCCCATATACCTAATATAAAGATTTTCGAACCTCCAGGTGACTTTATACCGCATATTTCAGCAAATAAGTAAGATACCTTAGCAAAATTTATTGGAAGTAAAATATTGAATATACTATAGTTTAATGCCGAAAATATGTGAAATTGGTTCACAAATTACCCAAACTATCATATACTACAAGTACATATAATATATTGATTTTCTTCGTTCTAACAAACCGAATGCATCTGAAGGTATTTCCCTGGCTTTGATCATTGCAAGTTGCGAGAGTATAAAATGTTCGGTTGCACCCGAACTTAGAATTTCCCTACTTGTTATAAATTAAATTTTTTTCGGCAGTACTTATTTCTATATATTCAATAATGATAACGTAAGCAATAATCAAGCGTACTTTAGAAATGTGTTGTTGCTGTTATAGCAATTTTTGGAAATACACTTTAATTGTGCAATGCTGATATGAAATGTGTTTTTTTTAATATTACATCTGTGAAAATTAAATTTATTAAGCATTGCTGACATTGTAGCGAAGCTAATGCAATTATATTTTATTTGCAGAATATTGTTGAATTGAATTTCGGATTATAGTTGCAACATTCTTGCGTGTATACTATTTTGCTAGCTGTGACAACTTTGTTGTTTGTATATTTTTCTAGCTGTGTTAACAGTGCTAACTTTCATGGGCCTACCAACGTCGATGCCGTTTTTTTGAGTGACAACCGCACACCACTCTTGGCAATCTCGGCCACTATCTCATTGCCCCCGATGCCTTGTTGACCTGACACCCAATAGACCCAGTGCGCCTTTTATCCATTATTGACTTCCAGATTGAGTTTTAAATTTGACGGTCTCTAACCCTAGCGTTTTATACCTCATTAGCAATGACTGTTGATTTCCCAATTCATATCCTTCAGATGGAGCATATAAAGCAGTCCACCACAAACGCCTGTCTGCAATGTCATGACTCAGCCAGCCCAAAAGTAGATTGAGAACACGATGTAGCAAGCAGCGACACTTATGTCCCAGTCGACACTCGCGAGGTTGATACAGCTTAGAGGAATTTTTGTCGACATAGTCGATAGGATAAATGTTTTTTTTTAATAAACTACAATTTGAAATATTTAAGCTTATTACTTTTACTGCTCTTGCAACATGTTGCTACAAAGTATAATAGTTTTGTTTGCCTAACGGTTGTTTGTATCACTTAAAACTAATCGAGATAGGTATAGAGTTATGTATAGATAAATGATCAGGATGACGCGACGAATTAAATTCCTAATGAGTGTCTGTCTGCCTGTCCGTCCGTCATGCAAGCAATAACTTGAGTAAAAATTTAGATATCTTGAAAAAACTTGGTACACATGTTTCTTGGCACCCAAGGAGGTTTGGTATTCCAGATGGATGAAATCGAATAATTGCCACGCCCACAAAACGCCAATAATCAAAAACGTATCAAGTATCATAAGTAAGCTCCACTACATGGCAGTAATTTAGTACAACGAATTGCATTAAGAAAGTGCATTTATCGATTTAAAAAAAGTGGGCGTGGTTCAGCCTATTAATAAGTTTAATGTGTATATCACCTAAACCATTCAAGCTATAATAACCAAACTCCCCAAGGGCAAATTCTTTAGCCCACCTACCTACATACTCTATGAAAATAGATGAATTCGTAATATAACCCCTCCCACTCCACATGTAACGGTTTTCTTAAAAACTATTAAAAGTAAAAAAACGTCAAAGGTGACAAACTGGTTGGTAATATTATACTGACATCCCTACATTACTGTGCGAAATGGGCGAAATCAGACAAAAATCACGCCTACTTCCCATATAATACAATTTTAAATTCCATCTGATTCTTTCACTTTCCAGTATACAAATCAAGAACTAATTAATATATCCGGTAAAAATGTTGCCACGTCAGAACCAAAAATTGTCCAAATTGGACCAAAACCATATTCGAAAATAATCCTTTTCTGATAATAGTATGACGGTATGGCAAAAATGGATTGAATTGGATCAATACTTTCCTTAGCCCCTTACTTAATATACCGATTTTCAAACTTTTGGCTGACCTTATATATGGGCAAATTAATAATTATGATAGAGCGTGTTTTTCTAATAACGGTGCATCTTTGTGCCAATATAACTAATATCAGGAATTTCAAACATCTGGTTAACTTTACTCTTTATATATTGGTGATTGTATGTGAGGTCCTTAATGAAACTCAGAGAACATCTTTTTTTGTTAATAATATGTAGTAAAGCCAAAAACATATAATCGGGCAATACCTAATCCATAACCATATATAATAACCATACTCCTTTTTCCCATATTCCTAATACACGATTTTAAAATTTCTGTTTGATTTTATGCCGTATATGTAGGTATATTGGTTCATATGTAAGATAGCAAAATTAACTGAACGTGTAATGTTGGATACACTTTACTTTAATGCTGAAAATATGTGAAATTGGACAGCGAATTACCCAAACTCCTATATGCAACATATCATGATTTTCGTTATACCAACAACCTTTATGCCGAATATATCAGTCAGTATATGAGTTATATATTTGTAAAATTGTTTAAAAATATGTTCTCAAGTATAACTGAGTAATGTCAAAAGCTTGTGCGGTCAGCTCAGACCTCTTCTGCCCCAATATATCTTATATGGTGATTTCCGACTTCTCACCTGTCTTTAAACCGTTTAGGTTGGTCAAAATATGTGGTATTTTAATTAAATTAAATGGACAAGCTTTCTTAAAAATTACGCAGGTCTATGAAAACAAACATTTTTTTGGTTGTCCTGGATATCTTAGCAAATTTTGATGCTTTCAAGTGTCCAGATTACGACCTTAATAAATATTAAATAGGCTCTTGTTGTTAAGCTAATTGCATATTTAATATTTTAATAAATATCGGCTTGTTAGAAAAAAAATTAGCTTTTCAGTCATGATTAGGGTTCTAAAATATCGGAACAGTCTACCAATGGATGTGAATGGGAGGGGGACACAAAGATATTTTCTCAAAATGAACTCAGTGCTTACTTTGTGATTAAGTTATGAATGATAAAACAATCTGTCAAAGCGCTGGACGTGGAAGGATATCATTTTAGTTACATCTGTCGAAAATTTCAGAAGGTTAGTACGGAAAATTTATTAGTGCATTAATTAAAGGAAGATTCAGATGTATCAAAGTTATGACTGTTCTGAAAAGTGAATCGTGGAAAAGTTTTGAATTGATAGTCGAAAATTTCCTAAGTAGCCACTAGGTAACAAATTATGGTGAAATTGTGCAAAATATGCTGACAAACTGTGAATCTCTAGGAACACATTTAAGTATCAAGTTAGACTCTCTCGAAATTCATCTGGATAAATTTTCGGATAATTTTGGAGATTATAGGAGGGAACAGACAGAGCGTTCAACCATGATTTGGAATAAACTGATGAGTGATGGAAGAAAGGTATCAGGCTGATCATTAAAAATATATTCCCACCTGGAAAATTATTAAAGGAGAGGTTATAAAAGGCGTTTTATTGAAAACTATTATTGTTTTCTACATGTTTCTCTCTGTTTACTTACATAAATGTATCCTTATTTTTCAAAACAAGTCTGACATAATACGTAAATATGTTATTGGTTTCATGTTTTCTAATTTTTGTAAAGTAAAATGGAAATAAAGATTTAAAAATAAACGAGCCCAAATCTTACAAAACCGTTAATAGTTTCATGAACTGTGGGCACAAATATATCTAATTTCCATCTTATATCTATAGTGTTATCTTTGTTATTCAAATTCAACTAAGAAGCAAAACTACCATGGAAATCAAAGAAACACATTAAGATTCCCACATGCCCATAAGAGGCGTGAGTGGTAATTGGGCTCGAAGTGATGAGGAAAGGGCAATTCGCTTTGCAAACCACCAATTGAGATGGTATTTAAGCCTAATTGTCCAAAAAACGAATGCCAACTTTGCGCGACACTGCTACAAATTCGCTTTTGTTTATTAAGACTTTTGAAATTAAAAATATTATAAAAGAGATGAATCCAAAAATGTCATCAGGTCACGATAACATTACTCCAAAATGCAAATGGAGCTAGCAAATATCACTAAAGTAATGCTTACTTTTTAATACAATTTTCAGTTTCGGATGTCATCCAAATTCATGGAAAAAGTTGCAGATCATCATGATAGATAAATCGGAGAAGGACTTAACACAGGCGTCTTCTTACAGACTAATAAGCTTCCTACACTGCCTTTCCAAAATATTTGAGTAACTGTTACTATCAAAGATGTATCCTTTCCTCCATGAAAATAATACATTTCCAATGCACCAATTCGAGTTTCTTGCAAAACTTGGTACAGTAGAGTAAGTTAATATGATAACTAACGAAATCAGAAAGCCATTCGAGTACCCAGGGTAATGTTTAGAAATATTCCTCAATGTAGTTTAAGCATTCCATAAGCTTTTGGCATGAAGTCATTTTATATAGGTATTTCAAGTTTCCTTACCTTTTTAAATTAAAAACACAGAAAATTCAAATTAATGGAAAATGTTTATTATCATTCGAAAGAACATTCTTTGGCATTTATTTTTTGAAGATTATCTCTTTCAAATGTTGGCCGCGGCTACGCCTCAGATAGTCCATCCGTTTAGTCCAATCTTCGATGATTCGTCCGAACATTTCGTCATCATTTTTGAAAAAATATGGACTGATGATTCCACCGGCCCACAATCTACACGAAAGAGTTGTTTTTTCTGGAGGAAATGCCAGCTCTTGAATTTCTTCAGGTTGCTTTTCGTCCCAAATGCGGCAATTTTACTTGTTTACATACCCATTTAGCTAAAAATGAGCATAATCGCTTAACAACATTTGGCTCGAAAACGTCGGATCTTCTTGGAACTTTTCAAGATCGAAGCGATATTGCTTCGGAAGGTCGAGCGGCTTCAGGTCTTGCAGAAGCTGTTTTTTGTACGCTTTTAACTTAAGATTTAAACGTAAAATTCACCAAGTTGTTCCATACGTCAGTCCGAGTTGCTGCGAACGGCGCTGAATCGACTCTCCACGGTCTTCGTGTACACTCTCAGCTGCGGACACTATATTTTCTGCACTGCGTGCTGGACGTGGTGTAGTCTACTCTGCAAAATATTAATCAATAATTTATGCTGACTCTCAAGATGGATGATGGTGTTGCGATTAGTACGCTCAGTAGGCCGACTATGTTGACCATAAGTTGAGCGAAACACATTCTTTACAGAACGTGAATTTTCGTTTTGTTCATACGCAAGTCTTTCCATGATAAAATGCCAAACAATACTGAGCAAGACCCAAATGGCAACTTGACACGACTCACGCGTGATCTGTCAAAAAAAGGTTATTAAACAAAGTACGTTTACTTGGATCACCATTCCCTTTCGAATTATATAAAACATTGGAGTCTTATTTAAGCAATAGCAAATTTACTGTTAAAGTGGCTAATTGCATATGAGATGAACGACCGATAAGGGCTGGTGTACTTCGAGGTATTGTGGCCCAACTCTTTATATCTTATATACAGCAGACACTCCAACTGGATGACGCAGTATTAGTATGCTGTATTAACTGTCCCATTAGAGGTACTAGAGGAGCATATAGCGTTGGTCGAATAATGGCCATCTGCCGAATAAATGGAAATGAACGAAGGTGTAAGCATGTTACATTTTCACTAAGACTATAAATGTGTTTGCCGATTTAAATGAATAATATCCTAGTACCACAAGCAAATGATGCAATTTAACTAGACGTTCATTTGGACAGAAGGCTTATATGGAGAAAACATATAAGTATATCCAGCAAAATCACTTGTATAAATATAAGAGCAGCAAATTTAAACTGACTTTTAAATAAAACTTCTAAACTTAGCCTGGACAGCAAAATTTTGTTATACAACCCGGTAATAAAGTTGATATGGATGTATGGTATTCAACTAAAGAGTACGACCTGTGCAACTAGCATTGATATAATACAGAGGTTCCAGTCTAAAAAACTTAGAGCTATAACGGGTTTACCGTGGGACATTCGTAATGAAAATATTTACAAATATTTTGGTATTCCTATGGTAAAGAAAGAAGTAGAAGAAAGTAGAAAAAATTAGAGCATTGATAAAATTAAATATATATAAATACATATATTAACTAGTGACACACTATGTACAAAGTGAAATAATAAAACAATTTAATTAAAATATCAAATTAATTTATTAAAAAAAAAAAAGTTATTAATTGCTAGCTCTTTTAAAACTTATTTTGCAAATTGTTCTCCTTATCGCTCCAACTTCCAGTGCCGCTGCTTCCTATGATGCCAAAAATGTTGCTACTGTTCCTATTATTGGTTTTGGTTTTCAAGTTCTCTATGTGCTTATGTTTACCAGCGAATCGTGTGTATGGGCAAGGGCCTGATTCCCCGTGCGCCGCGCTGTGTACCGGTCAGCACTTGATGACAGCCTCACCTAACGTGATGAACAGACGCTGACGAGGAAGCCGACTATTGTGGTTACGACGCGCCTGGATTCATTATTGTTCAGCATGTCTATGCATGATGAAGGGAGAACACGTACTTCTATCAGGCGGTGACGAGTCGCTACAGTTATAGGAGCTTCAAAGGATCTGCTAGCTTGTTCACCGCATCCCCTACTCCTGCCGCTTATCGTCGGGGATTGCTTAGTCGTTTAGGCCATGTTAATATACTTTCAGACGAACATTACTCAATATACTTCGAGCTAGGATCAAACGGCCTTGAGTCTTCATATAACGTCAACTATGTGAGAAATGGCACAACTCTTTCAATCCATTTATCTTCAACATAATGAAATCAAACAAAGACATTCAGTTTATTACTGAAAAGTATACCTGCCTAAGATAATTCAACTGGTTTACAAAATATGAAAAACAGGAAATGGTAACTCTAGCGCAATTCGTTGCAAATTATAGTGTTCGTTCTGATGGATCCTACGAAAAAAGTAAAAAGCTCGTATTATTCGTTATCGCAATTATGACCTGGAACAAGACTAAACTGTCTTGAACCTGGGCTGGTGGTCGTGGTATTCTCTCATCTGAGTATGCAGGGTTAATACCTTGCAGAAATGGCTGATGAGATAATGCCAAGGCCCTCTGTCCCGTTAAAACCATGGCAGGCCTCGGACTACGTTCTCCTCCTGTCATCATTAGGTTGGTGTATGTTGAGAATACTCCTTCTTTGCGATTGTCGGCTTTGAAAGCATTGCTCATAAGAGCGTGCGTCAACCCTCGCCGTGGCCTCGTAACTGAGGCTACCTTGAATAAAGCGACTACCTTTCCGGCAGGTGGATAGGGGCCCTGAGTGGAAACCCACTTACAATGAATAGTAGCAATAACACAACTAAGGACGAGGGAGGAAGCAGGTCCAAACCTCTACTAAGTTCATGTGATGCGCAAGGTCCTCAGCGAACGCTAAGGCCCCGTGGGGAAGTACGTAACCGCAGCTTAAAAGCTGAAGTCGGTTGGCTGTCAAGATTTTGAAGCGATACGGTGGCAAGCAGGCTAATCAAAAATCTTATCAGCATATTATCAGACTTGATTGATACAAAAGGGTGCTAAGCGGCGCAAACGATGGAAAAGTGGGGCCGAGTGAAAAAGTGGGGCACACTTCGGTTAAGCGGTAGAGGTCGCAGGAGGGGGAGTCTTCCCTAGGTAAGAAACCTCGGGTCGGAGCCGCACCAGTAGAGCAGCAGCAGCCCAGTAGAGCTCGGTGTGTACGACCGCAACAGGGGAGATGGAGCCATCACCCATGTTGAGTAGAAGTGGGTAACGGTTGCTATTTCCGCTGTCTTTATGAAGGGGAGTCTTTGGAACACCCCCTATATGTGAAAGTGGCGATCTACGCAAAATTGTGTTAGATGGGGCCATGTCCCGAAGGCCTGGACATAGGTTAAGTTTACGTTTATACCGAAGGCCAGTAAGAGCTCTCAAATCAGTGCAAAAGTTTCTGTTTAAAATGTTGGAGAGACTTATGCATCTGTACATTAGAAGCAGAATACCGAGGTGTAAACTGTTAAGTAGCAGCATACCTATATCAAAGGCAAGTCGGTCGACACTGCTTTGCATGATGTAGCGTCATGGCTGGAGAGAGCTCTTATGCACAAGCAATTTGCTGTGGGCACCTTTCTCGACATTGGGAGGGCCTTCAACAAAGTGTGGCCAGAGGCAACGGTTAAAGTCAGCGTTTGAAGGGGAATCGAACCATTTAGTCTTTTTTGTGGCAGAACGGGCGTAGCGAAGTGGGGTAGTGCCAAGAAACCCAGAAAGGTTAATGAGGAAACCCCGCAGCGTCCAAGCAATCCAAGTAAAACCGAAATGGTTTTATTTACTAGAATGTATAAGATCCCAAAGGGGCCTTTCCTCTATTTTGGTTTTCACGTCTTCAACCTGTTGATAAGGTTAAATACATAAGGCTTATTCTTGAGAGAAAGCTTTCTTGGAGGCCAAACATTGAGGTGAGAGTTAAGATTTTACTTCCTTACCTCTTACCTAAACTTAAGTATGATTGGCGGGGATGTAATTACACAAATCGATGAACGCTTAAACAAATTACTGAATAGTACAACATCAACTTTGCTGGTTTGGATGTCATCTTTAATGGAGATTTCCGCCAGTTACCACCGGTTAGAGCTACACAAAACTACAAGCAAGTGAAACAGAAGATTGTTGGACCACTCTTGTGGAGAGATCTTACATTTTGCGAAGTAGTGAAAGTGATGAGGTAGGCCAATCAACAATTTTCATCAAATTCAACGAAAATTGGCAACGGTGAACGACTTTAAAATGACGAATTGGAATTGATAGAATCGAGATTTTGTACGGTTGAAGAAGCTAATATTGGCTGTCATGGAATACGCTTGTTCAACACTAACCAATCTGTTACAAATTATAACAACAAAAATCATTCAATTCTGCTAAAGAAAACTTGTTCTCTATAGCCAAAAATATTTATTGGATACACATCTGCAGAGCACGAAGCCTTTGTAAGTCAGGAACTCCATAAAATGTCACTCATTGATACTGCATGACTACCATATGATATTATGTTTGTCCAAAGGTGTGTTTAATATGATAACAACAAATATTGATGTGACAGACAGTTTAGCAAATGATGCAGTGGGAAAACTAGTGCACATCGACTGCGATACTACAGGTGACGTCACAACCGCCCGGTTAGAACTTCCGGATTCATCTAAATTTGGTGAAAAAGTAAGAAAAAAAGTTGGAGGGTATTTAAGTGAAAATCAAATTTGTAAAACAGCACTACAGATCCTTAGAAGAGCAGCTACAATACCTCTCAATAATAACAAAACAATACATGCGGAACGATCACATATACCATTACATTGCTCTTTTGCGATCACTATACATAAAACTCAAGGAATTACTTATTCTTAAGTTATATATATATGAGTATATAATGAGTAACAGTCGCAATCCTTAGTATATGTCGCTCTGTCGCATGTAACTAGTATCGAAGGATTATGGACAACAAATGACGATTTACGTTTTTATCATGGTCGGAGAGCTGCAACAGTAGTGACATATTTACAAATTAAATTCCGAAGACTTTCGTTGAATTATTATACACCCTTAATTGCCAAAGTCTTCGAGCTTATTCTCAGGATCTCACAGATGTAGTGATACATAAATCAAACATTGTGCTGTTAACCGAAACTTGGTTAAACAATTATGAGAACGTCAGCATATCCAACTTCAATCAATTCCACTGCACATACAGTAAGTTTGACTTAAATTGGCGATATCAGCCTGAATAAATGTAAATTATCAAATGGAAAAGAAATTGTCATCGCAGCGATCTGTATATCTCCTAACCAAAAACTGAGGATATCATGTAATTCATACAAAGTTCGTTGCTTATGTACACCCATGGTGGTGCTGCTCTCCTTAGTAGGGGTGATGATCACATACCATTGGTTCTCGGTGGTGACTTTAATGTAAATTTTGCGGAGGATGCGTCCTTGCCACTACTTCACTTTCTTCGTGAAAAATTCGGTGAAGATATAATAACGACCGGAAAATTGCCACGTCTAACTCAGGAACAACGATTGATGCTCTATTCTCCAGAAATCTACACTATTTAGGTTTATGAACATATGTTTCATACTTCAGTTGCCATAAAGCCAATATCAAATATCCGCTATACCTATACCTGTTTCGATTGAAGATGATGTTATTGATTGATTGAAGATATAAATAATATATTAAATTTGTATACCACATATTATTATTTCGAATATCCCTGCAATATGTACAATATAACTTTTACTCTCTCTTGCTTTCCCTTTCTCTCAATGAATCGGTCACTTCTATCACGTGTACTTTGCTGCACGCACCTTCACAGTATATTCATCAAATAAATAGCTTGTAGATATGTGTAAACATTGCCTAGGTTCAAAAAAAAAATGTTTTTGATCAGAAAAATGCACTCAATTTAAGAATTTTATTCCAGCTGGATCAACCATTTACCTTATGAGTCACACGAATTGTGTCTATATTTTTGCTCACAACAAACCACTGCATATTTCACTCCCGCAAACTGCATATTTCATTCCCTGCAAAAATATTGATTGCCGTTTTTTTTAACATTTTAAAAACTACCTAAAATTCATGTTTATATACTAGAATACCCCTTTACAAAACCGTTATATGGGGAGAGGGCGGGGTTATAACCCGATTTTATCCATTTTCACCTTGCCGAAAGGGGTATTCAAAGAGTTTATCACGAGCGGAGTTGGATGATATAGATTGAATGGCTTAGGAGATATGTATAGTAGACTTTTATATTTATATATATATAACCCTATACCTAACTCGATTATTTTAAAGTGATACAAACAACCGTTAGGTGAACAAAACTATTATACTCGGTAACAACATCTTACAAGAGTATAAAAATGTGTAATCGAGTTTGATATTCGTTTTTTTTTTTTAAATGTGCCCCAAATTTTCAAGTTTTTTATCGTTTTTCACTTTATTTACACGTCATTTTTATTTGAAATGACATCAGGCATTAAACAGTGCGAAATCGGTCTACGAATTAACCCAGCTCATATATACTACATTTAACGATTTTCGTTATTGTAGAAGACTTTAATGTACATATCTCTCAAACCATTCAAGATATAATAACCAATTCGCTCCGGACAAATCCCATAAGCACCTTTACCGACACTGCAAAAATGGAAATTAAATCAGATGAAAATCCTGCCCACTCCCCATATAACGGTACTGTTAAAAACTACTAAAAGCGCATAAGTCAATAAATAAATAAGCCAGAGACCTCACATATTACAACCGAGATGGCATGAAAAAGCTTGTAAATTATATTTTAGCAATACCAAAAGGCAATGCAATCAGTCCAGACCTTCCCTTAATATAACCGATATACCTAGTGATGTCGGGCTTTCCACACATTTTCCAATTAAGATCGTAAGTTTCCTACTATGTTGTGGTCCGCTTAATATGAATGAAATTAGTATAGATCTTAGCCTGAGTCTTATATCCCTAATATAATAATTTCCGATTAATTGATTGACTTTTTCCTCATACATCCAATATTTTAAATATAGCCCTTTTTTTAGGTTATATCACATACATAGGTATATCTGATTTGATGTTGATTTTAATACATACATATATAGGTATAAATATCTGACACATGAAGCAAAATGTAGTAATGAAACTAAGTGGTCCCTTCATAACTACGTAATAGACCTAATATTGAATTGTTTCTAAATTAATATACATATTTTTATGGGTCACACCTAGTGTGAAATTTTGAAAATTCAATTTTTTTCATATTTCTATAGCTTATAACTTTAAAATTAACATATTAAAATTTTAAATCGATATCTCAAAAATTTTTGAGTTACAGCCATATAAAGTGTAGCCACTCAGTGCCATCAGCTTGATAAGTTTATTTTTAACGCGTTTTTCTCGATACAGCATTTTTCGAATTTGCTGCAGTGATAACTCGGACACAAATGAGCTGATCATTATGAATATTTTCTAGTTAATGGAATTTTTTTATTTTTAGGTTTCATTCACGGATGATCCGTTGGAGATCTCGTATAACTCAAAAAATATTTTTTTTTTCAAAAATTTACATGTGTATTCTTAAAACATGCATAAACAAACCCTTTGATTTTCAAAACAATCGATACAGTAGTTCGTCTTTTTAAATCCCAAAAATGGATTTTTTTTATGCTGTCACACTAGGTGTGCTTCTTAATGTATATGAAATTCATGTGCATATGTATGATATTGTTGTTGACAAAGACACATCTAGTTTGTACGCCTAAGACTAAGTTGAAAGAGCGATTAATTTTAAGAATAATAATTAAGATTAGTTAGATTTAATTTGTAATTAGATAACAAATTATGTTATGGAAAACTGTTATGGTAGCTTAAAAACTAGCGTTGTTGTGTCGTTTTATTTAAAGGTAATTCTAATTTTGAATCTAAAAAAAAAATACAAATATATGTATTTCAATCAGAGCTTGCCTTCAAGGGGGTAAACGAACGAATATGAAAGTATTTATTTTCTTACAGATGCAGTTTTTATTAAAAACCTCGTTAAAATTGTCTCTGAGTTTAAATGAAATTCACGTGAGGGATCTCCTCGATAGACCTCATCTATTTAGACAAACATGTATTAAATTATATATAAATCAACATGTATAAATGTAATGTGTTTATATATATATACATCTTTCCGGCCTGTTTTACACTAACATACAAAAGTTATATGTAAACTCAACTAACATTCACTAGGTAACATGTACTAAACTTTTAAAAATACCCCGAATATACCAATCTCTGTATAAGGTATAAAAGTGCATAAGTTTATATACGTACATACATTAGTAGCCATGCCAACAAGGGAAGCATTGTATGAATACTAGCTTATGGTAAGAATTCCACTTGAACTTTCGTTTGTCTCCTGCCCCTAATATAATGGGAATGCCAGATTATATTATAATGCCATTCCAATTATCCAAATAATAAAAAAAATACTATGTATATGTATAAAAATTATTTCGCCAACTGTTAAACTTAAAATTTTAAAAAGTTATATGACTTTGTATGAAGCTATTGAAAAATAATATTTTTTGTTTGTTTACCTACTTTATGATTGGCTTATCTTTCCTCATCATTTGGAGCCCGTAAGCAAATCTGGCATCATTTTTTTAATTTACCTTTGTAGGAGTTACAGCGCGCATGCGTTTAATGCCGTTAGCGTTTGTACAGCTTGTATATTAGAGGTATGTATTTATGTATATACATACATATCTTTGTGATAAAGCTAAGTTAGAAACCACTTGAAACTATTTATTAATTAAGCTTTTCCCTTTTTGCTGGCAACATCGGGCATCGAAAACCGTTGGCGCCCCAATGCAGGCATTTTGGAATTCCTCTAACTTTTTTTGAAGTAATGCATGGAATTTCTCTGCACAAGTAATTTTCTTTAATTTACATATTTTCTATTGTATGAATAAAAAGTTGGGGTGACTTGTAGTTAATTTATATAAGATTAACTAAATGTTGTTAAGAAATTTTCTTTACAGTATATTTAATATAATTACCAAAAACATACTCAATCGAAGCACATGTCAAACATATTTTTTGGCACATTCAAGGCAAATTGGTTTTTGCGACTGAAGCAAAGGTCAGTTCAGCTTTGGTTATTTTTTTATTGTTGAAAATATAACAATATTCCCTTGCTACCTGGATAATTGATCAGTTTTGGATGACCTTAGTTCCTGTCGTATACTCAGTTGTTAAAGTTTTTTGTTAAACCAAACAAGTATGAAATTCCACATTTATGAAATAAAAATTTTGATAAAATCCTCTGCCGGACCAAAGTTTCCTATCATCTATTGAGAGTTCATGTCTGAGGTGTTATGTGCAGAAATTCGAACTTTTCGCGTTGGAGGGACCACTGACCATTTGAATCTATTCTTACCATATAAATAATTATTATCTGTCATTTGCCCTTCTTCACCACAATTGAAATACACTGTAGCGGTATCATGGTCAGTTAGACCGAAATCGGCATTACTATTGCACGAAAATACCTCAAAAAAACCATATCGAGAAATTCCTGTACGATTAAAGCATTCTTCTTCCAAATCGCTTCCATTCTCATTTTCCTCGAACCATTTTGTTATAATTTTTTCCACAGAAGTATTCATATTGTTCATACTTTAACATTTTTTACGATTACCCAACTGATACTGATAAAATAAAATAAAACAAAAAAAATTAATAACAAGTAAGGAAGCGCTAAGTTCGGATGTAACCGAACATTTTATACTCTTGCAAAGTCAAATGGTATACTCGTTTTAGATTTCTTTGTGGATCTTGCCGCCTTGTTCTACGTTGACCGATATTTTCGGTAAAAAGTCAACTATAGGCACTGACGTCCACATATTCAGTACCTAGGGGCTTAAACAGTTTTGGTTCAATTTAGATAATAGCGATTTCACCCACTTTCACACTGTAGGTAGAGTTGTTAAAACATTTGCTTCCAGTGAATTTTGTTATTATAGCCTTAGCGGTTTAGGAGATATGCACATTAAACTTATTAAGGGGCGGACGCTCACTTAAAAAAAAAAATTAACTGCAGATGCCTCTCCCTAATATGATCCTGTGTATCAAATAACAGTTAGGTGAACAAAACTATTATACTCTGTAGCAACAAGTTGCGATAGTACATATAAAAACTTTAAATAAAATTTTGTCACACAAAACACCACCATAAGTCTCCGGAACTCACACTCCCCAAAATCTAAGTATTCCAGCACTTACTGCTCGTCCGTGCGTCCGTCTGTGCAAGCTGCAACTCAAGTAAAAATTGAGATATCGTCATGAAACTTTATACACAACTTTATATCGAATTAAGAGGACAAGTTCTAGGTGATCGTAATGGGACCACTGCCAAGCCCACAAAACCCCATTAATCTAAAACCTATAAATTGTCGCGAATTAAGATACATAACTGTAATTTGGTGCAACGACAATAACGCGGAGCACCTGTGGTTTGAAAAAATTTTAAAAGTGGGCGTAGCCCCGCCCCTAATAAGTTTAATGATGATTATCAGGCCTACTCCCCGTATACCGGTTTTGTTAAAAACTACTAAATGTGTGATATATCAATAAAAGCGCCAAAGACATTAAATTTAAAATCCTTTCCTGATAATAGTATGTCTGCATGTCAAAAATGGGTTGAATCGGGTCAATATTTCCCTCATATATCATCCCCATATACCTAATACAAAGATTTTCGAACATCCGGGTGACTTTATACCGCATATATCGGCCAATATATAAGTTTTCCTAATAAAATTGAGTGAGCGAGTTTTTCTCCAAACGGCGCATCTCTGTCAAAATCGGATGAAAAATTACCCTAACCCCCATGTAACTAATATCAGAATTTTCAAGCCTCCGGTTGACTTTACTTCTAATATATTGTTGATGGTATGTGTGGTACCATAACACAACTAAAAGAGCATTTATTTCTGTTAATAATATGTATTAATTCCAAAACTAGAAAAAATGAAAGATTTTCCTTCTTTGCGCTTCTTTGTAAGGGAAAAGCAAACGGTCGCGTTTTAACTAAAAGTGTGAGTGTGTGTGTGTGGCAGGAATGTAGATTTGTAAAGTGTATGTCTATGTGTGAGTGTGGTGAGTTTTTTTTTCTTATTGTTATATTTTCTTATTGATATTTTTAGTTTAAGTGCAAGTTTGTATGTACATTTTTAAAACCACATAAATATGAAGATTGGTTATTTTGATTATATTTTTTAATTGAAGTTCATATGTGTTGAGAGTAAAATAATAAAATAAACAGAATTGTTTAAAATATTTTTTGTTATATTTTTCTTTTGTATATTTATATATTATTTCAAATTTAAAACATTTGTACATTTATAAATAAAACATTTGTTACAACTAAATTGAATAAATGCATATAAACTTTTTGGTAAGAGCTTAGTATGGGTATATTCCTTTATATTTATATTTGTATACAATTCCTAAAAGTTCTTTAAGAAGTTTATCTTCACGGTTCCTTTCAACATCATAGTTAATATTATGCTTTTTTGTGGAAGTTTGAGTGCATTCTAAATCAATATCATCCACTTTAATTTCATCATCAAACCACTGTTGTATTAAAAATTTTAATATCTGAATATCTCCATCATTTTTAACATTAACTTCAAATGAGGCATCTTCTTTCATCTAACTATTTAAAATAAAATTTCCAACAGTTAATAACGCTTTAGTGTCTAAACCCCCATTTATAGGAACAGCTGCTGGTGTTGATTCACAAAGATCAATACAGTTATTTACACTTGTAGTGTTAGCTTTTAGTTGGGTGGCAGACAAAATTGAACATTTATTTTTCACTATTAAGATTTCCATAATTTTCAGAATCCATTACTCCACCTTAATGTGATTCCCGTAAATATGTTATTACAATTAAATTATTATAAAATAAAATTCATATTTATATGGGCTTGAAACATTTTTTAGTTTACCATTTTGTGTTTTAAATAAAATGTGTTTTCACGCTGATTACAACAATCTAGGCGCCAAAAACGTGACAGTGGTTTTATTTCGATAAAATGTGTTCTCGCGCTGATTACAACCATCTAGGCTCCTTAAACATGAGAGCATATAAATTATAACTTTTTTTCAATGTTTTATATCGGTAATAAGGCGAAATACAATTACATATAGCTACTATTTCCTTATATGAGTTATCAGCAAAATGACAATCTTTATTGTGTAATCCATTTGGTGAATATATGAATGGTTCAGATACCCATGGTCGCAATTCATTGACAAGTATTATAGAATAAAAAAATATTTGATTTTCATCATCAAATAAATCGTTATATTTTTTAAAAACTTTTCTAAATATTGCGGGAAAGACATTTTTTCTTTTTTCCCCTCTTATTGTACTGTCTGCTTGATACTAAATTAAAAATTATAAAGTAGGGTACTATACGGTTACGGAACTATAATTTTCACTGCACAATATATATCAACAAGCCGCAAAATACATACTTAATCTATATATACTATAAGTACCAAACCTGTTCCAATGCATATAAACTAGACGTCTTTTCAGTGAAAACAAACAGTAAATTGTTTGAAGCGGCTGTTGTTTCAACTCATAATAAAATTACAATATTTTGTAAGAAATTTTAGCATTGTGACACCAGCAACTCTTCAAATTTGTCTTATTGTAGACATACACATTATGAAGCAAGCTCTAAAGGATTTGAAATCAGTTTCGAAACATGGAAAAGTTCAAAAACCTATATTAAAGGCGTCTGATGTACTAATCAATAAACAATTGAGAGTATTAAAAGCCAAAAGGGTGAAGACAATGTTTAATGACTAGGTGATGCTAGAATTAGACGAAAATGTTCTTTTTTTCCGGAATCCTACAACTCCTTAAAAGATTCAACTATTGAAGCCATAAACTATAATACATTTTATATCGAATTGATTAAACCTGGTGAAAAATTTACTTCCCCATTATTTGAATTTTATACAGGATAAAAAATAAAAATAAAAAAATTAAATTAAATGTATCCGTGTAGTTTTTGTGAAAGATATCTGTTCGGAAAAGGAGTTTAGACAAGCATATTACCTGAAAAAAGAATATTAAAACTTCAAAATTTCAAAAACAACTAGGTGTACCATTTACTCAAAGTTTTTCGATACTTCTTCATATCCAATAGAAAATATTTATAATTTTCCTCGGATGAATGAGAAGGTTCTAGGCATGATGAAGGATTTTCGACACTTCTTCATATCCACTAAAAAATATTTTTATTTTCCTCGGTTGAATAAGAAGGTTCTAGGCATGATGAAGGATGAATTTTGAAAAATTATATTAGTAGTACTTTATTATGTAATATAAGAAAGAAAAAAAAAAGAAAAATGAAATAAAAAGTTTATATTTTACAATAATAAATTATTAAATGAAAATTCTAAACATAATGGACGACTTATTACTGTGTTATATTTTCGTTTCTGTTCGTAATTGTAATATAATATATTAGAGGCTCCAGGTGAAGATTCGGTAAAGAGTTTCGCATAAAAATGCCCCTAAAACGTTTAAGATGTTTACAATATTTCAATAAATATACATAGCTTAACGGTTCTTTGTGTAGTTTTTTATTAGTTTTTTGGATAGCGTCGTAAATATAAACCATATCTTATTTTATACGGCTTGAGGAATAAACCCCTCCCCATAGCGATTGATTTCATATATCTATTATGGCGGCTAGCCTCATTCAATTGTTCCTTTCCATTCTTGATATCATTCATAACTTTTGCTATAGCTGGTCCATCAGATGCTATACCACCAAGTGCACCTAACGCCGTTTAAATAGGAAGGTATGTTAATTTTTTTATTTTTAAAGCTAGACTTTATAGCATCCTGAGAAATTTTATAAGCCTCATTAAATGACTGCTTTTTGTTAAGCATGTTGATATCTTTTTTAACTGCTATCAAAAAAAATTTGTTTGTAATTTTTCCTCTTTTAATGTTTATAAATTTTTTACATTTAGATGTCTTCCTTTTCTTACTTTTAATACTCATTCCCAATTTGAGTTTTGCTTTCATTGGTTTTGTAACAAACCAAGCGTTTGCTCGTTCTTTGAAATCACTGTCCTTAGATGTAACACGTTGCCATGGTTTCTCAGATAAAAATTTATCAGTTTGGTGTTTGATATTTATAACGTTTGCTTGGGAATATGCAATATCATGTTCTCTGCAGGCTGCATCTAAAGGATTTATACCCTTATCTCCTCTTTCTAACCGTTGTCGCAGTTTTGTTCCAGGACCACAGAATTGATATCCGGGTAAATGAAGATCAATAGGCAAAGAATTAATCAAAGTATTTACAAAACCCTGACCAATCTTTTTATGTAAATATAAGTCCCATTAGGGGATTTTTTTTTTCTCAATAATAATATGGGTGAGTATGGGTGAGTTATAATTAAATGATGTTTTTATTATAAAAGTGATGGTTTATATTGCTGTAAATCTACTAAACAAAATGAAAGAAGTGAAACAACGTCTCCAACTTAAGGTTAATAACTCTGACAATTATATACAATATATAATATATAAATGAACGTGTATTAATGCATAATATTTAATATATTACAAGGTGCTATTCAAAAGTTTCAGGACTTTTATTAAAAAACGAATATTATTTGTTTTTTTTTTGTTTTTAATTTATTGGTCGCCTTCAAAATAGTCTCCTTTCACCTGAATACAACGTTTTGCACGTTCAAGAAGGTTATCAATTGACATTTTTAGGTCGTTTGTCGGTATAGCGTTGAGGATGGCGGTCGTCGCCTTTTGGATGGCATCAACGTCAGCATAGCGGTTTCCTTTCATGGCCAAATGTAGTTTTCCGAACAAATAAAAATCGCAGGGTGCCATATCAGGCGAATAGGGTGAATGGTTGATGATATGAATGCGATTTTTGGTTTCTTGAATGTTGAATTCTGAGGTCTTTTTCGTGTTGTTTCAAAGTGTGCGGACAAATCGAGCACAAACCTTTCTTAGGCCCAAATTTTCTGTCTAAATACGATAAATCGACGCTGCGGATATTAATAATTCCGATTCCATATATTGAAGCGATGATTTCGGCTCTTTTTTAATGAATTCACGCACAATTTCCGTGTTTTTTTCGTTCACAACATCTTTTGGCCGGCCCGAACGTTCGTCGTCTTCCGTCCCTCTTTAAAACGTTTAAACCACTCGGCTACGGGATAGACAATCACCGCCATAAACTTGTTTCATCATTTGATGAGTTTTGGTAAAAGTTTTACAAAGTTTAAAACAAAACTTAATGTTGGCTCTTTGTTTGATGCTCATTTTCCGACTGACACTACAAATGTAATATCACATGTAGCGCGATATCTCAGCTGTTATACAAGTGTATATGTTATACAACCCTGAAGAATACACAATTGAGTGATAACAATTTCAGACAGATGGCGATACTAGAAGCCGCGTTGTTTAAACAATCCTGGAACTTTTGAATTGTAATATATACATTTATTCAAATAACAGCCGAAATATATCTATTTAAAAAAGGCTTATTGATCCGATAAAAGGAATAAATCTTTATACATTTAGTGAAAACGTTGATGTTATCAAGCCCAATGAAGCCAAAGCGGACTCAATTTTTATATTCGATGATGTACAAGTAATATCTGGAAAACAAGGTACAATACGGGATTATTTTGTATGGGTCGTCATAAAAACATTGGTTCTTTTTATTTATGTCAAACTTATACAAAAATTCCTAAACATTTAATTCGTGATAATACAAACATGATTATTGTGTTCAAGCAAGAGGAAATGAATCTTAAGCATATCTATAATGACCATGTTATTGGATATATGTTATACAAAACATTTTTAAACATTTGTACCGAGTCTTGGAGGAATAAATACGGCTTTGTTGTTATAAGTAAAGATGATCCTATAAACAACAGTCGATATCGACAGGGTTTTGATAATTTTATACAATTATTAAACATTTATAAAAACATATGCATTCGAATCTGGTCTGTATCGGATATAGAATTGATCGGCAGCAAATTTTTCACTCACTCCATAGAGATCATGTTATAATCAAATGACTGTATTAGCAAATATTGCTAAGACTAGGAAAGTATTAAATAAAAAATTAAAAGAATAAAATTGGGAGAATTGGATAGAATAAACTTGTTGGAGGATACATTTAAACCTATTTCAAAACCATTAAATGAATTAGTTGATATTTTAAAAACTCTAATAAATATAATTTTACTAATTATAATCGTAAAGATGAAATTTGGGAGGCGGACAGTGTAAAAGAAAGTGAAGACATGAAAGTTGATGCATTGCCAACCGTTGACAATTATATGAATGCTATTGATCTTGATTTAGAATATTCAGCAGATAGCTCTCGGAAACAAAATGTTAAGAAGTGAATTAATAATAAATAAATACCATTAATATCATTAATGAAGAATACTTTGATTAAAAACAAAAATTAGATAAGGTTGTTACCATCAAACAAAAAAAAATGTTTATGAATGACCCCGAATCGCTTGGAATTTACCACAACAAATCATTTAAATATCTATATATTACTAGGAAATTGTTCAATTATAATCCGCACTTGTGCATAAGTGCAGAGGTTTATTCAAATCAATCGATTGCCGCAAAAATATATATCAATATTTGGATAACCCTAATGAGTTGGTAGATAGATTGAGATTGCTTATATAATTAACAAGTGCCGGTCATAACAACCATCAAAACGAGATTATATCAATTATTGAAGAGTTGCGAGAAGCAAATGTTACTAAATATTATGAGTATAAATAAATTTGGACATTCCTCATTTAACAATAATAGGTCAAAAGAGAAAACAACTCTAGACCGAAACAAAAATTTTAATTAAAACAGGAAAAAAATAATTAACCGAGCTGCTTCTATAGAAGACGATGATGCCATTTCGATTATTCTTTTTAGAAACGTCAAAAAAGACGGATGTATCAGTTCTTGAGGATCTAATAGACCAACGAATGAAAAGTGCATGTGGGGAAGAATTACATAATATAAAAAACTTTTTATTAACTATTGAGGATAATTTGATGCGTTTCGTTGTGTCGAAACAACATCCTACTGAAAAAGACGTTGAAGTGCTAAAAATAAAGTTTTCTACTATAAAAGATTAGCAAAACTAATAACCAAAAAGCTTTTGTAGAAGTATAACATAAACAAGCTAAAAAACTTTTAAACGAAGACGTGTTATTATTAAAGGAATCGATGATTTATGGCAAGCTGACTTGGTGGTAATGACTCAGTTTTCAAATAGTAATAAACAATATCAATATCTTTTAACTGTAATCGATACATTTTCCAAAAAAGGTTGGGCGGAAGCAGTTAAAAATAAAACTAAAGAAAATGTAATAAACGTAATGGTAAAAATTTTAAACTCAAGTAACCGAATATCAAAAAACCTACTAACAGATGGTGGAAAGAAATTTTATAATAATAATTTTAAGAGATTATTAATAGTAAAAAATATTAATCATTATTCAACATTTTCATCATTAAAAGCATCTATGTATAATAGAGCGATTCAATAGAACATTAAAAGGAATGATGTGGAAAGAGTTTAGTTTTCGCGGAACTTATAAACGGATTGATATCTATAAAAATTTAGTTCATGATTATAATAATACTATTTACAGGACCATCAGAATAACTCCAAATGAGTTTCCTCGAATGAACAACATTTATTAGACACCGCATACAACAATTTAAAAGTTTTTCATGGATCAAAATTTAATATAAATGATGAGGTTAGGATAAGTAAATATAAACATGTATGGGTTATACACCAAATTGGACAACAGAAGCTTTTAAAAGAAAAGACTATCAAGGTAATACTATTAAGGGGGGATTCTACGAATATGAACTAATGAAGACTAAGCTCCCTCATGTATATTTAGTTGAAAAAGTTTTGAGACGTTGAAACAATAGAGTTTATGTTAAATGGTTAGGATTTTTTTTTGAACACAATTCCTGGGTGAATATTAATGACTTAAATTAAAAAATAAATAAATATATATGTATTGTAAATAAAAAAGTTTTTTAAAAATAATTTCAGTTAAGTATTTAATGATTACCTCGCAACATGTCGATTACATTAACAATAAATGGTAATTCATCTATACTGGTTGCAAATTACTTCCCTCCCATAGAACTCAAACTGTCATCGCTCCAAAGAGTGTTACATGTTATACTCGGTGCGATTGATGACGTCATATTCGAATTAGATACACTGGGGAACATGGGAGCTAGGGTCTTCTGGGGTCACAAGGTAATGGTACCTACCTGGCATACCCGACTTCTTAGCGGAGGTGCTTCTAAAATTCTAAACCATGAGGGGAGTGACGACAGTGGTAGAGCCTTTTGGTATTGCCGCTATGTACCCGACTTCGCGACGATGAGCCGCTTACTGTCCTCTTAAAAAAAGGGAAACACTGGAAATGGGGAGCTGAGCAACAAGAAGCATTCGAAAGCTTCAAGCACAAGCTAACAGAGGCTCCTGTTCTCACATGACAGCCAGACATTTACCTTGCAGACTGACGCTAATAACATCAGCCTTGGTGCAGTACTGACACAGAAACTGGAAGGAGGCGAACGTGTAATAGCCTACGCCAGTCGCAAATTGATTAAGGCGGCGACCAACTATTCAGCAACCGAAAAGGAGTGCCTCGCCATAGTCTGGGGAATTCGGAAAATGAGACCCTACCTAGAGGAATATAGGCCTAAGGTAATTACGGATCATATGTTACTGAAGTGGCTGAATTCCATAGAAAGCCCTTCCGGTCATTTAGCACGATGAGCTTTAGAATTACAGCAACATACCTTCTACATCATGTATCGCAAAGGGAAACTCAACCTAATAGCGGACGCACTGTCCGGCAACCACTAGAGACTGTAAAACAAGCGACGACAGTGGCGTCACAATGCAATTGGTGGCGGAAGCGAGTAGGGAAAGTACACGCAAACCCCGAGAAGCCCACGAAAAAGGATGGCCAACTCTATCGCCACATCCCGTGTCGACCTCAGGATGAAGAGGCTGTACCCTGGGAGCTCTGTGTGCCTAAACCCCTCCGCCTAAGAATCCTGCAAGAGAACCGCGATATACCTAGCGGCGGACACATGGGTATACGCCGGACAGTAGCCCGATTGGCCAACCGATATTACTGGCCAGGGATGTTCCGCGACATTAGCCGTTACGTACACCAGTGCGAGTCCTGCCAGAAATACAAGGAAGGAAAACAGAAATCAGCGGTAAAAATGTTTTCGCAGGTGGCACAAGCACCGTTCGCTACAGTTTGCACTAACTTCATTGGACCCTTACCGCGATCCACGCATGGTAATACCATGCTACTAGTATTCTTCGACCGCTTCAGTAAGTGGGTAGAATTAGTCCCCATGAGGCGCTCTACAGCAGAAGGACTTCGTCGTGCATTTAGAGAACGCATCCTCGCAAGATTTGGCGTCCCGAAAATTCTTATTTCGGACAACGGCGTCTAATTCAATAGTACGTTATGGCAACACTACCTAAAGGAACTAGGAGCAGCAATTCACCGCACCTTACACCACTCAAGAGAATCCCACGGAACGAGTCAACCAGACAATTAAACGGATTGTAGCACAACTCAGTAAATCCCGACATCGGCTACTACTTCTGCGTCATTGGTCATGAAATGGCCTGTATGTCTTGTCTTGCTGACAGCTCGCTGTTGAATGAATGTGGCCGATTCGTGTGGTCACCAAATATGGGCATTTACATATTTGTTTTTATTTTTTTTAAACTATTACGGCTGTGTGGTGTAGTTTCAATTCGCTGATGCTCACCGTTTTCTCCTGCTCACCGTTTTCTCCTTCTCACCTTCAATTTTTTGAAGTTGGACGATCACTATAGAGATGTACCTGAGAATCTGATAAGAGCCATCGTACTTCCGTGCTAACTTTGCGGCAAAACTATTAGTGGTTTTAGAGAGGTGATAATCTTTCGCGAGAAGTAATTCTCCGATCACTGGGGTCCATTTTCTGCGCCTCAGGTTATAATGGCGGGCTTGATCCGTCGTCACCCTCTCTATATTTTGCCGAACAATTTTGAAGGCCTCCTGCATCCTATTGGGCTTTTCCTCAGTCGTCATGGGTGTAATGCCTGTACCGATATTAATTTTATCGAAGGGGCTTTTGGCAGTTGCGGCTCTCGTCCTTGTACGAGGAATGCCGGGCTATACCCCGTGGAGGCCTACTAGAAAAAATAGCATAATCGCAAATATATAATTTAATTGGGAAAAAAATTTCGAAAAACATAAACGAAAATTATGTAATTCCAAAGTGAATTGAGAAATAAATTTGAGAGGTGAAAACCAAATTTTATTTGAGAATCTATACTTAAATTATGAAAGACAACTAGATACGAACTTATAAGGTAATGTAATTAAAGAAAGATTTCTCTTTTTGTAACAAAAACAAAAAAGGAAATGAAAAAAAGCAACAACAAAAATTTAAATTACCACGAAAAATGTATAATTAGGCGTGAATTTATGAAACATTCAGTTAATGTAGCGTAAATTTTATGGAAAATTTGTATAAAAGAAATATTGTAAATTAGATTGAATTTTGCATGTCTTCTGAAGCAAAACTCACCGAAAGGGGGGGGTTGGTGTGAGAACAAAATATCCATACGGAATTTAGCCCACACAACGCATGAAGACGCACTCTGTTAATCATATACAACACAGCAAGAGTATACAAGAAGAAAAAACCAAACCAGAGAACGTAAATGAATAGAGAAGGAGCAAATGTTAGCAGTACTAAAATGTTAATTACGATGGAGGAACATCGAAAACGCGCAAATTGGAAAATAAAATTTCACCACAACTATCAGGGTACGAAACGAACTACACCACTCTATAAGCAAAATGTATATACATACACATGCACAGATGTTCATTGGTATGCGCATAAACAAAAATTGAAATAATAAAAACGAAAGTAATTGACTTCCGACAAGAAAATATAAATAATTAGGGAAATAATATGAAAATAGAATTAAAATATCATTCAATAAAAAAGGGATATTAAAAATAAAAAATAGTATATAAAAATATGATAGGATTTGAACTTAGGCAAAACATTTCATTGCAATAAGGAAGCGTGCTATACAAGCAGCACCACAGATGATATTAGAACATATTTGTCTAATCTGTGAACTCAAACAGCTATTGTTGTTTACTTGCTTCAATGTTTATATGTCTATATGTGAATATTCTTGAAATTGCCTTCCTTCATTCGCATGTTCAAATATATTTGCATATATGTACACATATGTACATATGTATGTACCTCAATATGTCTTTCGCAAAAAATCAAACATTCGCGCAAGTGACAAAAAAACGTAGACGCACCATCATCGGCCAATAATATTCAAGCGAATTCGCGGCATATTTTCTAAGTATTTCATATTACAACGACAACAAATTCATTCAAAAGGAACGTGCGCTGCTTCAAAGCAAAGTGCGTTCGTTCATAACTCTGCGCCGCGCTATTTTTTCTGTGCGCCTGGTAAACCACATTTGGTTTTCATATAGAATTCCTACCGCAAATGCGCGAAAATAAAAATGAATGAAATTGAATTTGAATGACTTCAGTAAAATTGAAGAATCAGCAAAATTTCAATTTTACAATTTGTATCACTGAAAATCCTACCATCCCCCTCGCGTTTGTATGTTGCCCACAAGCTGCTTCCTCACAACATTTGCTAAAAATCAGAAATTGAAGAATTTGTCTGATGTTCACTTCAAAAAGGAGAATTGGCAACATGACCTCTTAGCGAGTTTAAATAATATTTATATTTTTGCATATTATGCACTATTTATGGCATTAAATTACAAAATTTATATTAAATTGCCATTCATATGAAATCATTAACTACTTCTATATATTCTAAGCACAGTCCATATAGTACTTTTATATGTTTACTTATTATCATTATTTCATAGTTTGTCGATTTAGCCCATTTTATCCAAATACGACGCTATGAAAATGCAGCCCAATCGGTAATCGCAATATTTCAAAAGAGCATAAGTCAATTTTCAACAGCAAAGCCCTGCAAAAAGGACAAACGAGACAACATAGCCGATCGACATTGTCGTAAAATTGTTGATTGAAACAAATTTTGTCAACTCCGCCACGATGCGCAAAATTCGGCGTCAATATGTATGCGAGCTCATATGTATATATGTATGTTTGTCGACAAAATCGTCATTTGGTTACTTTCAACAACACAATGTCTGCGCGAACTCGCCGTTATTTCGTTGGCTTGCCACTACACACAGAGGCGTTCTAACTGAAGACTCTTAGTATATTATTATGTTGCTTATTTTGTATTGAAAAATACTGATGCATTTATGAATTATTTTCGTAATATAATATATATTATATATATATATATATAAATACACATATATTCATACCAATAATCGTTTTTAAACTAAATTCGATAAATAAAATATATATCTGAAATAAGCCCCAATCCCTCCTTGCCTGCGATCGTTCAACTCGCAAAAAGCTAAAAGTGTGTACAAAAGTCATTGCTTGTGCGGGGCAAGAAGAAGCAAGCATCAGCGTACGTGTACTCATGAATGTATGTGTGATTATCACATTTGTGTAAATACGTATAATAAGGAAATATGCAATAAACCCAAACATATGAACATATTTTCCTGAAATATTTTAATTATCTCAGGAAGTTAAATATGCTATTAAAGTAATTGAATTATGATATGATTAGATTCCAATTAATAAAATAAAAATTAAATAAAATTTCAGTTTCATGAGTTTTAGGATTCGAACGTATAGGTTCGTATTCGGATTGTGCTTAACCCCTTCCCGCTTACGACCTCAGCCACCACAAAAGTGGAAATGTGGCCGCTTAGCCACCGTTTTTTTGTTATCCTTTGTTTAATAAGCAACTGCTCACATAACGCACATACATAAGTTGGAAAAATAGCCTATTAAATGTTTATTTTATTATGAAATCTGGGGTTTTTACCGGTAATACAGATTTTTAATTCAGAAGGCTTTTCATTATTATAAATTTGTCATATCATAGAAATTGAAAACAGAAATCTAAATAGGTATGCGCAACGTTTTTTCATATAGGAATATTCGTTGTGTCTATTTATAGCATTTCGCATATTGTGTGTATTTTTCTTTTTCGAAGTTATATTTTTCGATGTTCCGTCATCTGGAACTACAAATTAGTACTCAAAAAGATTTCATTTAACATTTGCTCCTTCTCTATTCATTTACGTTCTCTGATAATACGTACATAATTACTTTTACACATGCATTTGAAAAGAAAAATTGAAGCATGAATGTGAAATGCCGACGTCAAAACACAATTCTATTTAATTTCTAATATTTTTAAATTATTATTAATAACTCACAATAAAATAAAAATGAATGAACATAAAATAACTTAAAAATATAGAATATGTTTCAAATAGCATATCAATATTCCCAGTTTGGCATACACATTATATTCTCTTCAATATTCGCCGTTTGGTTATGTCAGAGAACGTATATGAATAGAGAAGGAGCAAATGTTAACTGAAAACTTTTTGAGTACTAATTTGTAGTTCCAGATGAGGGAACATCGAAAAATATAACTTCGAAAAAGAAAAATACACCACACAATATGCGAAATGCTATAAATAGACACAACGAATATTCCTATATGAAAAAACGTTGCGCATACCTATTTAGATTTATGTTTTCAATTTCTATGATATGACAAATTTATAATTATGAAAAGCCTTCTGAGATAAAAATCTGTATTACCGGTAAAAACCCCAGATTTCATAATAAAATAAACATTTAATAGGCTATTTTTCCAACTTATGTATGTGCGTTATGTGAGCAATTGCTTATTAAACAAAGGATAACAATAAAACGGTGGCTAAGCGGCAACATTTCCGCTTTTGTGGTGGCTGAGCTCGTAAGCGGGAAGGGGTTAAGCACAATCCGAATACGAACCTATACGTTCGAATCCTAAAACTCATGAAACTGAAATTTTATTTAATTTTTATTTTATTAATTGGAATCTAATCATATCATCATAGTTCAAATCCTATCATATTTTTATATACTATTTTGTATTTTTAATATCCCTTTTTTATTGAATGATATTTTAATTCTATTTTCATATTATTTCCCTAATTATTTATATTTTCTTGTCGGAAGTCAATTACTTTCGTTTTTATTATTTAAATTTTTGTTTATGCGCATACCAATGAACATCTGTGCATATGTATGTATATACATTTTGCTTATAGAGTGGTGTAGTTCGTTTCGTACCCTGATAGTTGTGGTGAAATTTTATTTTCCAATTTGCGCGTTTTCGATGTTCCTCCATCGTAATTAACATTTTAGTACTGCTAACATTTGCTCCTTCTCTATTCATTTACGTTATCTGGTATTATGTCGTTTGCACATTTGTATGTATTTGTATGTATATATGTACACCCAATTCTTCATGTGAAATCTCCGTTGACTTTTATGTCAAAGAGTCTATCTGTCGAAGGACTGACGCGACGACAAAGCGTCACAACATTGTGTTATTGGTAGAAAATCCGAGATGTGCCGAAAATATGTATGTATTTATATGAACATGCATACATATTGACGAAGATTTTTGCGAGCCACGGAAAAATATTTTAGAATTGTCAAATATTTTAAATCGACAAAAGCTTTGTTGCCACTTTTGTCATTGATTTCTGTGTTTGCAGGGTTGTCACTTTTTCCTTCTAGAGGGAACATCAGAAAGATGTTCAATTTATGATTTCTAGCTTTTGCCATCGTCGCGAAAAGACGCTTGTAGACAAACGCATGCTCGAAGGAGATGTGTAAGGCGTATGCTTTTATGAATGAAACGACTTAGCTTATTGCTTGTGCGCCAGCGTTCATGAATGAAAATGTTGTTGGTGTGTGATTTACTACAAATTTAGGATTTGTCAATTTGGCTGCCATATTGATTTCTGGTGCTGATGCTATTTGAGACAACTCTTGTTTTTGTACAACAATGTTTGTATCTTGCCTATTGGCTGACGTACTTACAGTTGTACGCTTAAATGCATGTAGATTTGTGTATGCATTACTTATTTTGCGCGGTCGTATGCATATTTGTACATACATACTTACATATAGAGTAGTACGCTCACATGTTTTCATTGATAATTGGTAATACTTATATTATTACAAGTATATTATATAATATAACATATTGATGTACATACATATGTACATACATAAATTATTAATTCTGTGACAACTGAAATTAGAAAATTATGAAAATAGTAAAATAGTAAAATATCATTTCTTGCATAATCTTTCACATTTAATCAATGTAGCATTTGTGCGAAAATATCATATTTTATCAATATTTCATCATAAAAATCGTTTATATGGCAAAAAATAATCAAGCATATGTGTAGTGGCATTTGTATTTTTTGTTTTCTCATTCATTTCGCTTCATTTTTCTCTTTATGTTGGGAGATACGTAATTTGTCAGAGAACGTTGTTATAAAATCTCATTTTTGTTAAATAACAGCAAATATTACAGAAAATGGTGAACTCCTTGATCTCAATTTCTCAGCCAACCAATCGAGCATCATACAAAATTCAATTTGCACCTTCTCGTTGCTTTAAGTTCTCTGGTAAAACCACGCCCCTTTTAGCAACACACGCCATCCTAAAGCAACCTGTTGCAAACGCACGAGCAAGTAACGGCTTGGGGGAAAGCTAGCAGGCCGATCATCAGTCAGTCAGCATAGGACTGTAACAGCGAGCACACGTACGGCACTAGACTCAACAGAGAGTCGATCCTCTGGCTAGTCGTTGTGCCTTAAGTTGTGGACGCCGTTCGTTAAGGGTGAGCTCAGTAGTGAGTTGATCCTCTGACCGACTCAACCCTTAACATTTCGGTCGCTAAAACAGTATTCTGTGGTCCGGGATTATTTTTTTTCGCGGCCATACACGAGCGTCGTCGTCGTGGCACCCACGAGCATCAACGCACGCAGCAGTACATCGTCGTCTAAGCCTACACGAGCGCCAGCAGAAACATCCGAGTGTCGTCGTCGTAGGACCCACGAGCGTCAACGCACGCAGCAGTACATCGTCATCTAAGCTTACACGAGCGTGTTCGATGTGTATTCGAAATGAAAATAAATTTAAACTTTGTGACTTATTAGATATTAAAGTTCACCTCAACTCCACTACATATCCATATGATGATCTTAATATAATATTAAGTTTGAACGAAATCGGTATGCTCTATTATATGACATGTATTTGAAATTTCAACAAAGTTATTATGGGCGCACTCCACAACCACTTTTATCACCTAATCAATATGTTGAAACTGCTCCAATAATTGTTTTAGATGTAGCACATCAAAATGAATCTATAAAAAGCGGCCCCATCGATGTTCAGATTGAGCAAAATTTAATAAATCCGGCCCTCATAACACCGCTGCTTATTGTATACTTAGCCATGGTGAAGTGTTTGAATATATTCCATTTACAAATGTGGTTAAAAAGATTATTTAAAAATGAGTGAGAATTTTATAAAACCACATATACCACATTCTTATTCTTAAAGTAAAAAATAAATTGGATTTAAAAATAAAATAAAAATTATTTTTATTTATAGAGATGTTTTTGTTTACAAAAATATGTAAGTATCTTCAGATGGGATTTATTTACAATTATTACAGCTAAATTGGTTATAAATTTTAATATAAGTGTCCATAATGTTGTAGGCTTCCTCATCCAGCAGACGGCACTTTAAGAATGTGCAATCAACGATTCTGTATTTTACTTAATTTATCTCTACACTCGATTTTTGAATGAATATCCAAAAGTCTTTTCTTCTGTTCTTTAGGCAGAATATTTTTTATAAAACTAAATATTTCTACTGCTGTCGACGTGGATTACTGAATTACTGAACTTTCATATGCAATGTTTGATAATAACGATCAACATTAATTATTGTCGGGTTCATATCGTATCTCGTTCATGTAATTTCTCTGTTCATGTAATTTCTCTGTATTGTTTTCAAATTCAAAGCAATAGATTAATATTTAGAGTACACTTTACATAATTGCTATAATAAGAGCATTTAATTCGAATTTCACAATTATCGTAAACTTAATTGAAATGCCGATGGAAAACGCCTGGACTTACAAGAATACCTCCAATTCTCTTTTCCTTCTCAACTAAATCTTTTTTAAAAGCGTCGATAGCATCGAGTTAGTTGGTCTAAAATATCCGTTGTTGTTGTTTTTTTCAATCATGATCTGTTCTGCTCAGGAAGACTCTTATCTATTAATTGAACTGTTACATTTATTTTTAAACGTAAAGAAGTGTTTGTAATATTGTATTCAAAACTAGCCTTTTTATACCCTGAACAGGGTATATTAATTATGCCACGAAGTTTGTAACATCCAAAAGTAAACGGCGGAGACCATATAAAGTATTATATGTATATAAATGATCACCGTGACGAGCTGAGTTGATTTAGCCATGTCCGTCCGTCCGTCTGTATATACGCGAACTAGTCCCTAAGTTTTTGAGATATCGATCTGAAATTTTGAACAAGTCTTTTTCTTACCAAGAAGCTGCTCATTTGTCGGAACGGCCGATATCGGACCACTATAGCATGTAGCTGCCATACAAACTGAACAATCGGAATCAAGTGTTTTTATGGAAAACTCTTGCATTTGACGAGGTATCTTCACGAAATTTGGCACGGATTATTATTTAAGGCAACAATGTAATCTCCGAAGAAATTATTTAGATCGGATGACTATAGCATATAGCTGCTACACAAACTGAACAATCGGAATGAAGTGCTTGTATGGGAAATGCTTTCATTTAACGAGGTATCTTCACGAAATTTAGCATGGATTATTATTTAAGGCAATAATCTATTCGCCGAAGAAATTGTATAGATGGGATGACCATAGCATATAGCTGCCATATAACCTGAACGATCGGCATCATGTACTTGTATGGAAAACTCTTTCATTTGACGAGATATCTTCACGAAATTTGGCATAGGTTATTGCTAGAAGTATTGCAATATCCGAAAAAATTGTACAGATCGGATCACTATAGCATATATCTGCCAAACAAACTGAACGATCGGAATCAAGTGCTTGCATGGAAAAATTGTTCATTAGATAAGATATCTTCACGGATGGATTTCTCTCAATGGCATATAGCTGCCATACAAACTGACAATCTAAATTAAGTTCTTATATGAAAAAAATTGTTTTCGACAAGTTATCTTCACGAAATATGGCATGGATGATGATTGTCCAAGATATCGCTACAATCTTCGAACGAATTGTTCATATCAGACCACAGCTATCATAGAAACGGACCGATTAAAATAAATTTTTGTATGGAAGTTTTTAGTATGGATTATTGCTTAAGATAGGACTTCAATCTTCGAACGAATTGTTAAGAGCGGACCACTATAGCATACAGCTGTCGTAGAAACGAACCGATCAGAATCAAGATCTTGTATTGGCAATTTTTTTATATGACAAAATATCTTCCCAAAGTTTGGCATGACTTACTTTTTTCATTAAATAGAGAACCCATTTTTTCCGAAATGTAATATAGTTTGCAATAGAAAATTAAACCCTTAAATTTTTCCTATATGGTAAATAGTGAGTAACATAACTAATCAATCTTCTCCAATATATTTACATTGTAATCAGATTGTACCACTTTACAAAAAATATATTATAAACAAATCAGATTAATTAATAATTTATACTGTCCAATTTGAGCTTTCAATACAATTTTTCTTATATCTGCCAAAAACTGTTTTGCTTGTGCCAAAAGTAAGGTATGACATGTAGCTAATTAGGGCAATAAGTTGAAAATTGTGTTAAGAATGGATACATATGAGTAAGGAGCAAAAATATTATTTAATTAACCATAAAATAAACAAATCCCTAATTATTCAAGATATATTATTATTTATTAATAATAATAGAACATTAACTTTGAAAACATAATTATTCAGTTTTAAAACCCTAATTAACTGATGGGTAGGTACAAAACATTCTAGGTAGAATAACAGGTAGGAATTAAACATTGTTCGAAGCGTAGCTCAAAAGCATAATCTAGGTAAAAAAACTTCGATAATGCCCCTTTTGTATTTAACGTCTTAATATTTCCACTATAATTACTTGATGAAATTTGGCAAGGATTATTGGCCACGGTAACAATAAAATATCATAAGAAATTTTTCAGATCTGATTACTGTATCATATAGTTGCCATACAAACTGATCGATCTAAATAAATTTTGGTATGGAGGTAAGTAGACAATTATGTTAAGAATATATACGTAAGAGAAAGGCGAAACAATATTTTTAATACCCATAAAATAAATAAATCCCTAATAATTCAAGATATATTATATTTATTAATAATAATTTTAAAACCTTAATTAACTGATGGGTAGGTACAAAACAAAACCTAGGTAGAAAGTAAACATAGTTCGTAGGGGAGGTAAAAAAGAACCACTACAATGCAACTTTTGTAATTAACGCCTTAACATTTCTTCGAAAATTCCTTGATGATACCAAGAAGGGGAAAAGAGTTTGCAGATGTGAAGTCGGGCTCTAAAGCATTCAATAAATAGGGCCCAACACATCGGATCACTTCAGTTTACGCGAGCAGCTTAAACTTTCAACAAGGCACACTTTCAAAACAACGAAAAAAATCCTTTTCAAATAATAAGCATTATTTTAAAAAATATTATTATTTTTTAAGAATAAGCATTATTATAATTATTTTAAAAATTTTTCACTGTTTATTTTTAGTATATATTTTATTTGTATAAATATCTTATTAATTTATAAAAATGCCAAGAGTATCTAGACAATCGCAGGATCAAAGACGTCGCAATGCTCTGAATCGAAGCCGACAACAATACAGTCAAAATTTGGAAAATAATAGACAGAGGAACGCCGACTATATTGCCGAATTACGCAGCTCAAATTTGGAGTACCGCAAGGAGGAGAGAACTCGTGACAGTTCTGCACGTTCCACTAGACGACAGAACCTACTTCACAGAGCAGCGGATCAGGAGCGCAACACAATAGGACATTCGAACAGGCGCTTGGATCCGGAATATAGGACTGAAGAACAGGAACGCAACACCTCGGAACATGTAAATAGTAGAAACAATCCGGAATATAGAGCAGCGGAGCAGGAGCGCAACACAATAGGACATTCGAACAGGCGCTTGGATCCGGAATATAGAACTGAAGAGCAGGAACGCAACACCGCGGAACATTTAAATAGGAGAACCAATCCGGAATATAGAGCAGCGGAACAGGAGCGCAACACAATAGGTCGTTCGAACAGGCGCTTAGAACCGGAATATAGAACTGAAGAGCAGGAACGCAACACCGCGGATTATTTAAATAGGAGAACCAATATGGATTGTAGAGCAGCGGAGCAGGAGCGCAACACAATAGGACATTCGAACAGGCGCTTGGATCCGGAATATAGAGCAGCGGAGCAGAAGCGCAACACAATGGATCGTTCTGTACGACGTCAGAATGCAATAATAAGGGAAGAAGAGAGGCAACGAGATGCAGCATTGAGGAGAAGTCGTCGAGAAGATCCAATAAGAATACGTCGTGAGCAAATTTTAAATTCTTCTCAAAGAAGAGTGACCCGCCAGCAAACCAGGCAACAACTAGCAAAAGAGCAGGAATCAACGCTGGAAAGAGTACAATTGCATAGATCGGATCCCGCAAATCGTCAGTAAGAAAGCGAGAGGCAAACCAGGAGGAATATAAGAAGACGTCGTGAACTTTCTCCTGATGCACAGCTAGAAGAACAAGAACGCCAACGTCAATGTCGAGCTGCCAATATCTTTGATATGTACGCATTGTTGATAAAGAAAAGACCCACTGAAATATGCGCGTGTTGCGGTGGCACTTGGTTCCCTCATCAAGTGAAAAAACTAGAAAAATGTCAGACTTCAACAAAATTTGCGCGCTCAGAAGATGCTAGAAAAGTGTTTTATCTGTCATCAAAATTTCCGTCTTCGAACCAAAAGTACAACTTTTGCAACACATGCTATCGTATTGTTAGGAAGGGCAAGATACCAAATATCTGCCTATCGGAAGGATTGGAGTTTCCTGATATTTCGGAATGCCTTCAGGATTTAACGTGTCTAGAAGAAAGACTGATATCACCGAGGATCCCATTTATGCGCATCATCTCCTTAGGATATGAACGACAATGTGTTATTCGTGGAGCAGTGGTGAATATCCCCATTTCAGTTGTAGAGACAGTCACCATGCTTCCACGAAGATTGATAACAGCCATATTATTCAAGTGAACTTGAAACGTCGATTGGAATATGAACAAAATTTTATGACGGAAACAATGCGACCAGCAAAAATATTGGAGGCACTAAACTATCTGCTGGGTACAGAGCTCTACGTCAAGCATAATATCCAAATGTCAAGTGATTGGCTGGCAAATGCTGGAAACTGTACCTTTTATTGCGGATCCTGCAGATGAGGCAGAAGTAAGAGACCTTCTTAATTCCCGTCAGGAAAATGTACCGCTTGAAATGGAATAGGATTTAAATCCAGGTGGTCAGGAGACTTTAATGGACACTGAACCCGTTGAAAATTGATCCATTTAACGGGTTGCAATGGCACCAGGACAAGGTAGATGCCCAAGGGACGTTACAACCGACGACGATGCTCAGGAATTGTCGTATTCAACGATTTACTGCGGAAAAAAGAGGACAACTACAACAACTTATAGTAAAATTGCTCGTTCTGAAATTCGACGCTATGATCGGCGTTGTGTGCGCGTGGACGTGCTCCTGTATATTTATAAGTTCTACAAGTTGGAGCGCATTAAAAATGCAATTTCCATTTGCCTGCGTAAAAAGTCTGGATCGAGGAATATAACTACTGCAAATGTGAGGGATGAAAATTTTGTCAGCAACCTTATCCAGCATGATGAAGGCTATCATGTACTCAAAGGACTTCGATCCTCACCTGCACATTGAGAGGCTGAAAAGAAAAAAGTTTTAGCCATGATCCGCCAGTTTGGTTTGCCAACATTTTTTATCACAATGTCTGCTGCAGAAACAAAATGGCCTGAGTTGCTGGTCATATTGAAGAAACTGGTGGATAAAGTAGACATTTCGGAAGAGGAAGCTACTGCTCTACCAAGCTCTGAAAAGGCGAGACTGATAAGGACAGATCCAGTCACATGTTCCAGGTATTTCGACAATCGATTCCGCCAAATGCTAAAATTATTACAAAACGGGCTATTTGGAGAGAATTTAGTAGTCCGTTACTACTACAGAATTGAATTCCAGCTGGCTAAGTAACGTACCACAATTGGAAAGTGATGGAATCACCAACACAAATGATGTTGAAACATTCATCGATCGACACATCACAACCGATGGGGATGATTTGGACTTACTGGAATTCATTTAGTATCAAAAACACAGACATGGTCGAGCCTGCCTAAGAGACCTACATGGAAAACAAGTGTGCCGATTCAACATGCCATATCCGCCGATGCCACGGACAGAAATACTTTTCCCTCTGGAGAATGAGGAAGGTATTGAGCAACATAAAGCTCAATTCCAAAAAATATAGGAACTATTAACTCTAACGGATGAGCGAATCAACACCGACTATGAAGGATACAAGCTTGCTCTTCGCTCATCTGTAAAACAGCCACACATTTTCCTAAAGAGAAAGTTTTCAGACAGGCTTCTAAATGCCTGTAATAAAAATATCCTTAAATTGCATAGAGCAAATATGGATATTCAATTCATTCTGGACGCATACGCTTGCTGCAGCAGTACTCTACGGACATATACGTGCCGAGTGTGCTGGAGCACTACTCTCAAAGGCCCGATCAATCGGAAGAACTATGCTTAGCAGATTTTGCAGCATGGTTCAGATTTTGCAAAACAAGCAGAAATGTTTCTGATAATAACGAAGAATACAACGAAGTAGAGAACGAATGGCATTAAAGGATGGATCAGGATTTCTAAAGAAAAGGAAGCAAGCCCTTATTCTGCGTTGGAAACGTTTTAGCGTTGAAAGTTCAGGAGCCGATTTCTTTCCAATACAAGCGAAATGAGCAAATAACCATAGAACGCAGACAGTTTCCGGTCATTCCAGCTGAAGCCATCACGATATATAAAAGTCAAGGTGGAACATACACATAAGTGGCTGTTGCCAATGGATTATATATGATCGGGACATTTTCTTCCCCGAACTCATTTGGACCGCAGGATCCAATTAAAACTCAACTTAATAGGTTGAAGACAGAAGGAGCATTGACGACATGCTACAGATTTTTGACTGAAAAATCGGAACAACGCCTAGATATTTATTATCAAAATGTAAGGAGCCTAAACAAGCATATTGAAGATATTAGATCAGACAAGCTGATTTGTTCTGCTGATATTCTGTGCTTTGCCGAGACATGGGCCTTACCTCAAGAAGAATTCCCAATAGAAGGCTACAGTGTTACTGCACGCCTTGATGGAGAAACAAGATCATCCCGACGACGCCCTGCCAACGGCCTTATAATATACTACAAGCAAGATAGGTGCCCAGGTCTATCAGAAGGATCATTTTCAAGAAACGACACCGGTTCAACAAACGTTTACCAACTGTTAAACGTAAACAATTCAACAGTTTCCATATCACTTGTGTACAGGAACCCCCGCTATAGACTTCCGAAATTTAGAAACCAAGTGAAAAATAATATCCGTCAGATAACTGAGCAGTATAATGGACCGTCAGTAGTCCTTGGTGACTTAAACATATGTATGTCGCCTAACAGCAACTGATGATTTGGAGGCTCGATTGCAACAGTTAGGATTTCAATCTATATTGCCTAAGGTCGCCACAACAAAACAGGAAACATCAATAGATTGGGTATGGACAAACATGGATTCTGCAATGACCTCATGTATCACATATTAAACACCATATAGTGATCATGACGGAATATTTTTAAGCTTTAGAAAATAGATATATGATAGATTCAATATTATTAAATTTAAGTTTGTATTATAATATAAAGTGTAAGTCATAGATGTAATTATTGTAATTTATATATCATATAAAAAAGTATTATAGAATAATAAATATTATTATATGTTATATATTTTCTAATTTCTATAAATATTATAATTTGTTTTGTTTTCCATTAATTAATGTGAATAATCAATCAGCTTAAAAAAGTAAAATTTATATAAATGTCTGAAAGATCTATTTACCTCAATAACTAACCTTAATTCGAATAGAATATTGTTTATAGCAAAGAACCAGGCTAGAAAGAACTGGCAAAATGCTTTCCGTTGGATGCAACCCCTTGACAAGTCACGTTTTCAAATGTAGTCATACATATAGTAGTTACTAAAAGAAATGCACCTGTGAAGGGTATTATAGCTTCGGCGCCGAAGATAACGTTTTCTCTTGTTACTATTGTATTTTCAAAATTTCTAAAGCTGCTTATATTATATTTTGATTTTGGTTCATAAATTGATTATAGTAGTAGCTTGTTCCATAACTTAAATGCAACAGGTGTAGAAGTAGAATTTGTATTAAATTAGTCAATTTCATCTTTTTACGACTAACATACGTTATACACTGACTATATTATATGTTTGTCTATAGTTTTTAACATCAATTATTTCTATATGTGGTATTTTATATGAATTATCCTTGTTTTGTTTCAATGATTTCTCCAATATCAGATTCCTTTTCTATAATCTCTTTACGAAATGATCCTATAGCTTCATCTATAGTAAAAATTCTCATAGGCTTCCCTTCAGTTGTAAAGTCAACTATAGACGATGTGGTGATTGTTGTAGATGGTTGAGTTGTTTCTGTAGGCGGTAAAGTTGGCTGTCTTATCTCTGCAATGGGGGTCGATGATGATGACGTCGTTGACAACACTTCATTTTCTTCATCAGAATGCGTTAAAAGGAGCTCACTTTGTTTAAGTAATAATAATCAAATATTTATTTGCAAAATATCATTACTTTTCGGTAATGTTAAATTAAATTGAATTCTTTTCGAATTTTGGAAGCCCTTTATTATCAAATTTTTCCCAAAATGTTGCACCATAGACAGCTTTGAAAACAAGTAACAACGAAATATAAAGCTTAAATTCCATTGTGTCATATCCCTTTGTCCACGACAATTTAAAATGAGGTTGATATTTGAAAAATATGTATTTATATACTTACTTTACTTCTCCTTCTTAGCCCTTAAAATAACAACATTTAGCTTAAAATTTCTAATTTTATTTATTTGATTATAATTTAAATTACTATCCAATATGTACTTGAATAAAGTATATGCTGTTTTTAAAGCATAACGAATTTGTAGGCGGTTGATTTTCACCTTAGAACCATTATGGAAATGAGACTGACAACGCACAGCATCTGGGCAGAGAGTGTTAATGAACAGATTAATGAACGCAATTGTTAGCTGTGCTAAAATGTTAATTGCTATGAGGGAACTTTGAAAACGCGCAAGTTCATATCAATATTATTTTATAAAAAAAAGTGTTATAAAAATAAAAAAAAGAGTATATAATAATATCTGGTAGGATTTGAACTTTGGCAAAATATTTCACGTTGCAATAAGGAAGTGGCTAAGCAGGAACGCAGGCGATATTCGATCATCTTTGTCTAATCAGTGAACACAAACAGCTATTGTTGTTTACTTGCTTCAAATGTTAATATACTTCTATGTGAATATTCTTGAAATTGCCTTCCTTCATTCGCATGTGCAAATATATTTGCACATATGTACGTATGTCCCTCAATATGTCTTTTGCCGAGTACCGCAAGGTTCGGTCTTAGGCCCCCTACTATGGAACTTGATGTACGACGGGGTACTAAGAATACATCAACCAAAAAACGTGAAAACAATAGCGTATGCGGTTGATCTCATAGTGGTAGCAGTGGCTAAACATTTAGACGATCTCAGGATCAAATGCAACGATTGCATAAATGGTCTGCGCCAATGGTTTGCTACCATGAGCTTAGAGCTGGCCGAGCAGAAAACGGAAGTTTTGCTCATAAGCACAAGGAAGGTGGAAGAAAGACTGTCACTCACCATAGGGGAGTGCGAGATTACTTCACAGCCGCAGATGAAGTATCTGGGAGTAATACTTGACTCCAAATTAAAATTTAAAGAACACCTGACGCATACTTCCGGTAAAGCGAATAAAATTTATAATGCTCTATCGAGAATGATGGCCAATAGAGGCTGCGTGCGCTCCAGCCGGCGGTTTTTAATAGCAAAAGCAATGAGTTCGGTGATATTATATGCAGCACCAATATGGATACAAGCGCTAGACATAAAATCATATGCTAGACAAATAAACGCAGTGCATAGGCTTTCTGCAATTCGGATAATAAGTGCTTTCCGAACGATATCAAGTGATGCTGCTGAAGTATTAGCCAGCATGCCGCCTATCGACATCCAGGGGGACGAATTCGCGCGATTGTACCAGCGCTCAGTGTCGTCTTCAGGAGTAAAAAAAGAAGAGAGAACCAAGAGCCTAACAATGTGGCAGCAACGGTGGCAAACCTCATCTAAAGGACGATGGACCCACAGACTAATTCCGGACATTCATTCATGGATAGACAGACGACACGGGGACCTAAATTTCCACCTAACCCAAATACTGAGTGGGCATGGATGCTTTAGAAAGTATCTATTCCAATTTCATCATGACGTTAGTCCGTTTTGTCCGACGTGTACAGAGTGCATAGAAGACTCTGAACACGTATTTTTTCAGTGCCCCCGTTTTTTGAATATTAGGGAAAAGTTAAAATCTACACTCGGTAGTCTAACGGTGGAAACCTTGACAGCACATACGTGTCAGTCCTCTGATAAATGGAAAGCTGTCAGCGAAGCGTCAGCTTTAATTATGACAAAACTGAGATACTTACAACAGATTAGGAGTCAGTCAGCCCGTACGGTAGAGGAGACTTAAATGTCCTTTTCTCTCCCATGAAGTAATACTTAATCCGGTGGTTCCGTGGGAGAGATATGAGATGGGAGTAGGTTAGGTTTAGCGGATTAAAGTTCCGCACTTCGGCTTTCGATGCTTCCCCCTACTATAAAAAAAAAAAAAAAAAAAATGTCTTTTGCAAAAAATCAAACATTCGCGCAAGTGACAAAAAAACGTAGACGCATCATCATCGACCAATAATATTGAAGCAACCATATTTTCTAAATATTTCATATTACAACGACAACAAATTCATTCATAAGGAATGTGAATTTGCTATAAAGCACAGTGCGTTCTCTGTGCGCCTGGTAAACCACAATAGGTTTTCGTACGCAAATGCGAAATTAAGTTTTAAAATGAATGAATGAATTGAATTTGAATGATTTCAGTAGAACGAAAAAAATTTCAATTTCACAGTCACCACTGAAAATCCTACCTACCCCCTCGCGTTTGCATGTTGCCCACAAGCTGCTTCCTCACGACGATGCTAAAAATCAAAACCTGAAGAATTTGTCTGATGTTCCCTTCAGAAAGGAGAATCGGCAACATGACCTATTAGCGAGTTAAGATAATATTTTTATTTTTTTTGATATTATGCACTATATAGGGCATTAAATTATAAAATTGCCATTCATATGAAATCTTTAACTACTTCTATATATTCTAAGCACACTCCATATAGTACTTTTATATGTTTTTTATCATAATTCATAGTTAGTCGATTTAGCCCATTTTATTTAAAAACGACGGTATAAAAATGTAGCCCAGTCGGTAATCGCAGTAATACTAAAGAGCATAAGTCAATTTTCAATAGCAAAGCACTGCAAAAAAGACAAACGAGACAACATAGCCAACTGTCATTGTTGTAAAATTGTCCACTCAAATAAATTTTGTCAACTCCGTGACGATTCGTACAATTTGGTGTCAATATGTATGCGAGCTCATATATGTATGTTTGTCGACAAAGTCGTCATTTGGTTTTTTTTCAACAACACAATGTCCGCGCGAACTCGCCGTTATTTTGTTGGCTTGCCACCATGCGTGGCCAGATCCGTGTCAAGTGAGGGCACATAATATATTGTATTAATGTGTTGCTTAATTTGTATTGAAAAATACTGATGCATTAATGACTTATTTTCGTAATATAAATAATATATACGTAAAAATATAAATACACATAAATTCATACTTATAATCGTTTTTAAAATAAATTCGTTTAATAAAAACTATCTGAAATAATTATGTGTCAATAAACCTAAACATATGAACATATTTTGATGAAATATTTTAATTATCTCAGGAAGTAAAATATGCTATTAAAGTAATTGAATTGAGATATGCTTAGATTACAATTAATAAAATAAAAAATTAAATAAAATTTTAGTATCATGAGTTTTAGGATTCGAACGTATAGGCTCGCATTCGGATTGAGCTTAACTCCTTCAAGCTTACGACCTAAGCCACCACAAAAATGGAAACGCGGCCGCTTAGCCACCGTTTTATTGTTATCCTTTGCTCAATAAGCAATTGCTCATGCAACGCACATACATAGGTTAGAAAAATTGCCTATTTAATGTTTATTTTATTATAAACTCTGGGGTTTTTATCGGCTTTTTAGTTTAGAAGGCTTTTCATAATTATAAATTTCGTCATATCATAGAAATAAATCTAAATAGGTATGCGCAACGATTTTTCATTTAGGAATATTCGTTAGGTCTATTTATAGCATTGCGCACATTGTGTGGTGTATTTTTCTTTTTCGATGTTCCCTCATCTGGAATTACAAATTATTACTCAAAAAGATTTCATTTAACATTTGCGCCTTCTTCATTCATTAACATTCTCTGATTTAGGTGTAAATTGTATAATCAATAAATATTCATTCCATTAACTCTGTACTCTCCTCTTTAATGTTAAAAACCGGCTTTTGGAGGAACTCCGCAATCCATAGGACCGTAATAAATTATAGTAACCAATCAGCTTGCCGTTGATTATCCGTACTCAGGTCTGAAAATTCAAATGGAGCTTTGATGTGGAAACAATGAAATTCTATTCTGCGATAGCTATTTTCTTTACATAAATTTATTATTATAGGCTTTGAAGTCTTGAACATCCACTGTCGCAAACATTATGAAAATTAATAATGAAATATATTTTTAATGGTAGGCTTTTTATACGTTCGTTAAGAACAAAACAAACTAAACAATCTTCATATTTATGTGGTTTCATAAATGTACATACAAACTTGCACTTAATTTAAAAATATCAACAAAATGTGCTTTAAAAAAATTTTCATGCACTTTTACTATACGAAAAAAAGTCCCAACACACACACAGTTTTAGTTGAAACGCGAGCGCTTGCTTTTCTCTTAAAAAAGAAGCGCCGTGGGCCCATAATCCCCAAATCCCGAACCGACCCAACCACTTACTGCGTAATACAGGTCTATATGTCTAAGCACTAAAAAATACTACAAAATCGCAAAATAGTATACACTTGCGCCGCAAAACCGCAAACCGCAAAACCACACACCGCAAACCGCAAAATATACACTGGCAGTCACTTCAGTCACGCATATATATGTGTGTATGTATATATTCTTTTCACCAGTTTCCTTTCACCAAGTGGGATAGGATCCGCCCCAAAATAAATGGCGGTCCTACCCCCACTTGGTGAAAGAAAACCATACACCAGCTGGGGGTGGTTTTCTGTCACCAAGTGGGAGTAGGACCGCCATTTTTATACCACTTATATTATATTAATGGCTTGGGACCTTGCTCTTTATCTCATATCCCTAATATCATCGTCTGGTTGACCTTTTTACACATCATCTCGATATAATAAATTTATTCTCTTCGATTGAGTTTATGTCAGATATATCTTATTTGAGGCTGATTTTAATACAATATAATTTTTGTAGACGGGAAATACAAAATATTTGTAAAACTAATTGAGTCTGTGTCCTGCTCTAAAGGACCCAGGCGAAAGGCTCCTGAAGTAAGAGAAACCGATCAAGGCAAGCAAATCTATCCCAAGCTCGGAAAGATTTTCTGGGTGGGAGGAAGTGCTCGATCTGACACTATCTACAGAGACGAATAGTGTTGTCGTAGCTGACTGGAGGGTCTTCGAGGAACCGCTTATGTTGGATCACTCCTGGATATTTTTCAGAATTCCCGAGAGATCCAGTACTCCTTTCAAATATCGAAACCCTGGAAGAACAGCATGGAATAAATTTACTGTGATAGCTACAAAAGGCTTAGAAAAAGCAGGAATAATAATTTAATCAGAAATACTCTAGAATTAGATACAGAAAATCTCCTTTGCTGAAGAGTCCTTTTAGATTATTATGAACACGCATTTCCCGGGAGGTAAGAAATCAATGGTAATGGGTGTTCAACCAGAACAAACCACAAGTACAGCAGACCAATCTGGTCACATAATCGAAAGAAAAACCGCATATACCATTAACAGCGGCGGGTCCGGATGGGATCATTCCCATAAAGCTGCAGAAACTAAAGGAACCAATGGTTTCAAGGCATGAAAAGATCTATAACGAAAGTATCCAGTTATCTTATATCCCAAGAAGTTGGAAAAGAGGTAAGATTGTGTTCCCACTAAAACCATAAATAGCCTTTCATGATATAGAGGGAGATTTTAACAATATGCTGTGCTAAGTTCTGCACGATCATTGAGTACCTGCAACAAGGCAGCATGGGCGACATGGTATGGAAGTGGGTATAATCGATGCATATGAAAAGAACTATTACAGCAGCAAACACCTTAGTGACGCGAGCTAGCTATGTAAGCAGTGGGACTCCACAGGGAGGTGTCCTTTCCCCGCTTCTACGGGTGGTTGCACAGAACAATATAATAATCCAACTTAACGGAGGAGGAGTTAAAGCGGTAGCATAAGCAGACGATAAATTGTTAATGATATCAGGACTTTTTTCATCCAAAATCAGTGAGATAATAGATAGGGCCTTACAAAGGTTGCACCTATGGGCCGCAAACAACGGACTATGGTTCAACCCTAGTAAGACGGAACTGATGCTATTCACTAATAAACCCAAAATATCTCAATTTCGTCAACACTCGATGGTACTACAATTTCTCTATCCCACACGGCGAAGTACCTAGGTATCGAAATTGATACCAAACTGATCTGGGCATATTACCCGTGCAAGAGAATACGCATCAGAAACTGGAGCCTAAAATCGAATATAGCATTAAAGAGAGAATATACGCTCCTGCATCAACTGTTAATAGATGTTTTCATAGAAAAAGTAGCAACATTCTCTGCTATAAGAATCAAGGAAACTGGAAGCTGGAACATGAAAATTTATGGACATAGCGATTTACTCAACCAGCTAAAAAGCGAAATAAATCTAAATAGATCAGACTATATCTTCCCAAGGTTGGATTTCAATAGTGACTTCCAGGGGAGAATACCCTCTGTCTATACTGACGGGTCCAAAATAACCTGCGGTATAGGGGCGGGTGTATACTCTTTCTCTCTATCCGACTACCAAACTCAGCCAGCATCTTCCAAGGGGAAGTACTAAATATAGAGAGAGCCTGTAGGGTTCTGTTGAATAACTACGGGAGGATACAGAAAACAACCATATACACGGATAGCCAGGTGGCACTGCTGGCCTTGTCGACGCCCCTTATTAATCCCAGCGTAGTTGACTAATGCAGGATGGACAGGTCACTGACAGGTCAACTGAACTTGTTCTTAATTTGGGTTCCCAACCACAGGAACATTTTCGGTTAAGAGACTCTCTAGACGACTGTGAAGCGGAGACAATACCGATCAAGAGGGTGCTAAATACGCAATTGCTCAGAACAGATGGAATTCTACAACCAAATGCAAGATAACGAAACAGATATGGCCAAAATAGGAAAATATAAAAAGTAATGACTTATTAAATAGGTCCAGGAAAAGCATTTATAGACTTATAGCCACCATAACGGGGCATTGGTCATTTGGAGAACACGCGTTAAAACTGGGAATACCTCAAAAAAATATTTGCCGGAGCTGCAAACTCGAGGGGAGTAATTAAACGGTTCTACGGTCCCGATGTAGAACTGATGTAGATGTCTATCTACAAAAGGCACAATGGAGATAAGTATTTTCATTGAGTGCATCAAATAGTTTGAACACAATAATGAAATGGGATAGCAATATTTAAAGGGCCTACAAATATTAGTGTATTCAAATGGCGCAGTTTAGCGCTAATTGATCCCGTAGGAGCGAGACTCTTACCTACATACCTACCAATAATATAACTTAATAAAATACTAAATTTGATTGTAATTCATTTACGATTTCGTTGAACAATGAATGTTGAATTCTTTCGCAACATTTTTTAAAATAAAGTTTCGCCAACACCTGAAGGTATTTCCCTGGCACTGATTCTGCTGGCAAGTTGCAATAGTATAAAATGTTCGGTTACATCCGAACTTAGGTCTTCCGTACTTGTTAATATAAAGTTTTGCAGAGAGTATTTCTAATCACTTCAATTTATTAAAAGTCACTATCGATGTTAGTAACTACATTTGTTATGTGGGCTTAGCCCTATTAAAATATCTTACTTGTGTTTTGTTTTCCGAACTAACATTCTATAGTACTACATACAAGTATTTATTTCATGATAGTCTACAAGTATGTAACCCTACTTCGAGTTTATGATTTTCAGAAGCACTTTGTCATGTCACATTTAATCGTTTCATCACTTTTTTACACCCTTCTTAGACAAGGTTTTTGAGACTTTCATGAGTGTGCTTATGTTAAAAGTAGTAATTCACACTCTATACAAGTCCATATAAATGCATGCGCTTTGCCGCGTTGTTGTTAATGTTTTTCATAACGGAGTAGAGTGAGTCAATTGTTGCATGCGTGAAGTAGCTACCATCGGGTGGTCATTATTTTGCGATCAAGTTCATGATTGATTACTTTAGGTACTTTAAGCTCTTGATTTTTAATTTACTCTTGTGAGGTCGATATGTAAACAAATATTTACTCAAAACATGAACGTATATACATAGATTACGAGTGATTTGCCTTTGTACAATATAATTAAACTCTGCAGGTACATTAAAGGCGAAAAACACGACCAAAGTTAGCTAGAAACATGCTCACGTAAGACTACAGAAATTTGCACATAAAAAAACTCTTTGAAAATCAACTTTCCTTAAAATAAACCTAGTTTAATAGTACCTGCTTTAGTTTTTATAAACAATGAAACTTTTTCCTTATTGCGAACTTGCCCGTGAATGAATGTCAAAACAATCCATAAACTTTATTTTTTACGAAGGAAGGCAATAAATGAGATGGTATATAAAAGTTTTCATCAGAAAGGTAATACTTATACTTATAGCATACGATATTTATGTCAAGGTAAAGTACGTTACATTATCAGAATAGTAATGTGGAGAATAACAAGGAAGGAATGGCTTAGTTCGGCCGTAATTTCAGGATCAAAGGCGATGAATACTCTCAGATATTGCAAAACTTTTTTATTAAACAAGTAATTAGCGCAAAATTCGGGTATAAACGAAAATATTATACTATCGCATGGGCATGGATCAAAACCAGGAAAATACCTTCAGGTGTAAGAAAAACTTTATTTTAAAATTGTTGCGAAATAATAATTAAACATGCATTTTTCGAAGAAACCGAAAGGTTTACAATAATACCTATTATCACATTAACTTCTATTATAAGTCATGCATTTTACTCTCCGTCAGCGAGAATTATATTACAATCATCTTCAAATAAGACATATCTGACAGAAAATCAATCGAAGAGGCTAAAATTAATGTATTAAGATGACGTGCAGAACTTCAACCAGAGGATCGAGATTCATTACATTAGGGATATGATAGGATACACGGACCGAAATATTCGCCATATGGGTAGTCAGAATAACGAAAATCTTTATATGTAGTATATGGGAATTTGAGCAATACGTGTGCCAACTTCACATACTCTCAGAATTAAAGTGTAGAAAAATACACTCTCAATTTCATTAACATAAATTACATATTTTCTGATATTTGTAAGCCAGGTGTTCGAAATTCTTTTTAATAACATGAGTAAATGGGGGCTAAGTGAAGTATTGACCCGATAGATTCCATTTTTAAAACAGAGATATATTATTATCAGGAAAGGATTCTCTCCTCATTTCAATTATATATAGCTCACATATAGACCGATATCTTCGGTAAAAAGTCAGCTATATTCTCTGGGGTCCACATTTCCGGTATTCGGGGGTTTGAATAGTTATGGTCTGATTTTCACAATTTTAAGACCTAGATGGCATTCCTTAAGGCAGTATTTGTGAAAAGTTTTATTCCGATATATTAACTTTTGCTTGATATGTATATTCGATTTCACCCATTTTCCAACTGTGACATGAGAATGTCCAAATAAATAAATTTTTACCAAATTTGGTTGAAATTGGTTGAGTGTGTCCGGAGATATGTAATTTTAAAATTTTATGTCTGTGGCACATTTTTATATATATTTATCGCACTTTTAGGAGTTTTTAACAGAACCGTGGGTACGGGAAGGGGTTATAATCCGAATTCACCCATTTTCAGAAGGCAGGTAAGTATGCCAAAAGGTTTTGCCCACAGCGAATTTTTTTGTTATAGTTTGAATGGTTAAGGAGATATGAACAATAAACTTATTAACGGGCGGGGCTACGCCAACTTTTGAAAAAAATTTTCACACGTAGATGCTCCTTCTTAATGGAATTCGTTGTACTAAATAACAGCCTTGTTTCTTATTGTGAAGCTAATTATGGCACTTTAGAGGTTTTCGGTTAATGGCGTTTTGTGAGCGTGGTAATGGTTAGATGTCACATATCTGCAATACCAACGCTCCTTGGGTGTCAAGGAACATGCGTATCAAGTTTTATCAAGATATCTCTTACTCCAGTTATCGCTTGCACAGATGGACAACCGGATTTCAATTCATCTCTTCATTTACATTTATATATATACATAACTCTATATCTAACCCGATTAGTTTTAGGTAATACAAACAAGCGTTAGGTAACCAAAACTACAACCGTTGCAAAAGTATAAAAATATTGCGAAACAGTTCAACATTTAGGTATTACTCAACGTGAAATGGTTACAGTCATGTTTGGTATCTTTTTAATTTATGTATATTATGAAACATAAACTCACTTAGTTGCATTACTACATTTTGCATATCCCAAATATTAATATTAAGATCAACCTTAATAACTAAAGTGAAATATATGTATTATAAGCTCGATCAAAAAAATTTATTTAATAAATGCTGTATAAGTGGAAAATATCAACCATAGGACGGGAAATCTCAATTTCATTCTGGGCTAATGAAAATCATTATATGTAGTATATGGAAGCTGAGGTAATTTATGGATCGCTATTGCACATTTTCGGTATTAAACTATAGGATATCCGATATCCGGGATCAAAATAAGACGAAGGAGTGGCACCGCCCACGTTTTGGTTAAAACCCATATATTAGGAACTACTCGACCGAGATCGACAAAATTTGGTTTGAAATACTATTATCTTCAGATTCTTATGTTCCAGTGTGAGCAAAATAGGACTGATATACCATATACCTAATATACAATTTTCAAACATCCGGTTGGCCTAATACCATATATACGAATTAGCCCCACTCACATATAATACATATAATGATTTTCGATTTTCTAAGAAGCCTTAGGAGTCATTTAGTGCGTGAGCTATATATTTATAAAATTGTTTGAAAATATGTTCTTAAGTATGCCTGAGTAATGTCCAAATTAATACAATCAGCCTATCCCTTTCTTTGCCCCCAAATATAGTATACACTAATAATTATTTCCGACTTTCCATCCGACTTTAACCCGTAGCGGTTGGTTAAAATGTGTGATATTTTAATGAAATTAAGTGGAGAATGGACCTTGGTCTAAACTTCACATCTCCAATATAAAGAATTTCGATCCTTTGCTTGACGTTGCCACATCAACTCAATTTATTAAATTTAGTCTCTTAGGTTAAGTTTATATCAGAGATTAAAATATATTAATAAAACTAACTTAGTACATGACTTTCACTATATGGTAATTAGATACCAATTTTGATTGTTATCCATTCATGATTTCGTCGAATAATGAATGTTGAATTCTTTCGCAACATTTGTATACTCTCGCAACATGTTGCACAGAGTATCATAGTTTGGGTCACCTAACGGTTATTTGTAGCACCTAAAACTTTTGAAGATAGATATGGAGTTATATATATACGAGGTCTGTTGAAAAAATTAAGGGATTTTGTATTTCTTAAGAAACTGTTCCGTTGTTGATGAATATCAATTTTGTCCCCTTCAAAGTAATCACCCCTAGATATGATGCATTTATGCCAGCGCTTTTCCAATGCTCAAAGCACTTAAAAAAGTAAATTTTTGTGATCTTGTTCAGCTCCTCCTGTGATCCAGTTTATATCCTCAATCTCCTCAATAATAGCGTAGCGTGGTTCTTTTATGGGCAAAGGTGTTATAGGGAAAGACACTTGTGTGCTTAACATTTTTCTAAAGCGGGTGTGTCCCCACCCTCTAAATGGTGAAATCTACATATGATATTTTCCAAACCACTGAACCTAACTTAACCAAACTTTCTGGGAAGAAGTATTTTTAGCATTTCTTTACACTCTGTGAAAATGATTGTAATCAGATAATAACCGCGCCCACTCCCATATAACGGTTTAGTGAAAGTGCTATAACTCACTGAATAAAAGAGACACTAGCATTAAATTCCAAAACCAAGATGGTAGGTAAAGGCTTTTAGGTAGCCGGTGTAAAAATTGGGCAATAGTCGTAGCACTGCTTTTAGATGAAACCTTATATATCACAGGATATACCACGTATTTTAATGAAACTCAAGGAACCTTTTTTTATGTGTCTGCTTGCCAATAAGGGTTAAAATCTGGTCAATACTTGAGATATACGTTATATTTAAGATTCCAAAATGAAATTCAGATAGAATATCTTTCTGATAACAGTGTATCAAATTGTCCGTATACCATATAACATGATTTTCGGTATTATAGCATACTTTCTGCTAAACGTGTCGATCAGTGTTTGCGTTATCTTCTCAAAATTATATGCAAACATGTTTTTAAGTTTACTTGAGTTAAGTCAAAAGTTAATGCAATCAGAAAAAATCTTCCCCTAACTCCAATATATGCCATACGGTGATTTCCATTCAATTTGACTTTCTATCTGATTTTAAGGAGCTTATGTGGGATGTCTTTTGTAAATTTAAGCGGAAAATTTTAAATTGCGTACAGTAATACCGAATATGTAGACCCATGGTTGCTGGGGATGGGGACATTTTCCCAGTGTCTGATGAGGTGCTGAAGGGTTCATTTTAAGTAAGTATGGTTAATATTGCTTCTGCTGCTCTTGTACCAAACTACAGTTTTGATTCTTATTTTGGAACTATGTTAACAGAGGGAACACCTGTGCAAAGCTTCCTCATGATATATACATTTTTACTCAACTTATCACTTACAGACGGAAAGACAGACAGTCACCCGGATTTGAACTCGTTTCGTCAATCTGATCATTTATGTATATAAAGGGTAATTTTTTAGACACGTGGTTTTCAAGATTTAATAAAATGCATACAATGTATTTCATGTTATGGCCAAGAGTTTAGCTTTAATATATGAATGAAGGTTTGCCATTAAGTTTTAAAAATGATTTAGGACAAGTGCCCGTCGCGGCTGGCTCGAATAAATTTCAGACGAACGGCCCATTTTGGACATTATTTGCGTTAATTGCGGCCATATATCAGCAGTAACGCGCCGAATATTCTCCTCCAAAACGTGGCAAGTTTATCTAGGCAAGCGACTTTACATAACCCCACAAAAAATAGTCCAGCGGTGTTAAATTGAACGCAGTTGGAGGTCCCGCCACAAGTTGCCGATGCGAGATGAAGCGCTAACCAAATGTTTCCTTTAATAAATTGATTGTTTGCTTCATCGCTGAACAAAATTTTATTGTTAAAGTTGTGGCCGGTGACCATTTCGTTTTGGGCCCATTCCCCGAAACGCGTCGCAGCGCCTGATGAATTCATTATCAAATGGCAAACCCAACTGAGTATAAATCAAGTAACAACTGTCAAGAAGACTAACTCCGAAAAAAGTATTGCACACGTTATAAATCTATATATATATTATATTTCTATATTGCTTAAGTTTAAGTGTTACAAATAACCGTTAAGTGAAATACCTTTGTTGCAGCATGTTGTCAGACTACATTTGATGTCATGTAAATCTTAAATAGCTATACTAACCCAACAAGTGCTGTGGGAAAGTATATACTGATATTCATAATTTCTACTAGTAAATGACATAAGGGTAATCCAAATATTCTCACTTAATTTTATCGAGGGTCATACATACATGCTATGTAAAAGCAATCAAATAGACGAAATATTATATATACATATTGAGTTGGTGAGAAAAAGTCAAGTAGAATAAATTATTATACAGGTTGCCGCACGAATCGTGCTACAAAAACAAACCGTAATAACTTTCTTCTCAATCAACGCATTGCATTAATTTTTTTTATTGCATTTTATTAAATTTAATGAACTGTTTTCATTCAGTAAAATTTCTGGGGTTTGTTTTGTACGTCTTTTGCTTGATAAACCGCATAAAAAAGTCTAGTGCGGTCGGGTCAGGTGTCCTTGGAGGCCAACGGAAAATGGAGTTTCTTTATATTAATTTGTTTCCAAATTTTCGTTGGAGCTCCACAATAACCGGTCTGGCTATGTGAGCAGTTGTTTCATCTCGCTGGAACCAAAGCAAAGAATAAAGAAGAATAAGTCTTCGGAGCAATTCTGGGTAAAAAAACTCATTAACACACAATGACTTCTTCTAGGTGAAGTTCCGTTTCGTGGATTATTTCTGGATTTTATTCACTCTGTATATGGCAATTTTGTTTGTTTCGATTTCCGTTTAGATTAAAATGGGCCTCATAAGACATAAACAGGCAATTTATTAAGTTATTATCTTCTTCGGCCATTTCCGGCATGTTATTTGGACTTTGTACGGAAACAGGTTTAAGTCATCATGATTTTTCCGTTGTAATGACCGTATGCTAACTTCAAGTTGCGCCGATAAGTTGCGAGTCGAATCTCTTGGATTTGAATGTATTGCCGATGTAATAGCCGCGATTGTTTCTTGAACACGAGCACACGGATCTCCATAGTACGGTCTTATTGCGATACTTCTAGTTCGGTAAACATGTTTATTGACCTCATAATGGTCCATCTACTTGGGGAGTGCCGCCAAAATTCCGCTGAATTCCCTTAGACGGAAATGGCGGACTGCAAAGCATGGTAGCGCTGCACTATCCAAACAGTCTTTTTGGTAGTAAAAGTATTAATTTTTTAAAATAATAAGGTACCAAATAAAAAAAAAGTAAGTTGATTACTCACACAACGGTTTCTTTTTGTAGCACGATTCCAGCGCCATCCAGTATTACAGGTATTGAAGGAACATCTAAACCGATTACATACATATTCAGTGGTAGGGCTGAGCTCAGGCTACTACCGGAGTCACAGCTGGCGGATAGTGCACGGCCTACACTAAGTGGGTCAGCTGCGAATAGTAATACGCAGCCCCCGACCAAAAGCTGTAGGAGAGGAGGGCTTGGATCAAAAAGCCTCATGCGCCATATGAACCTCCTGTGAAGAGGCGAATAGATGCCGCCTGTAAATAAGCGTCCACAATCCCCACCGGGGTGCATCGAAGGAAAACCTACCCACGAGAGGGAAGCAACAAAGCAACGAGGGACCAATCCAGCGATCAGCACCCTATGTGCATAGACGCCAGAGAAAGTCCGGACAAGCGCCAATCAGAATCGAGGCCAGTAAGATTCTGATTACGGTATACTGGAAACACGGAACTGATTAGGTAGACAAAGGGCTGGTGAGAAAAGCATTCTGTCACCTCAGTAGGTAAGACTGAAATCTCACCGAAATGGCTGATAGGCTAATGCTGTAATCACCTCCGTATCGTTAAAACCCTGACAGGTCTTCAAGTACGTTCAATGCACGTCGCCATTAATTTGATCGTACAGGTTCATTTCAGACAAACTCGCCCGCCTCTGAACACAAGCTCCCATAAGGACTTATGTCAACCCTTGCGTGGCCTTCCTGCTTGCATAGATAACCACGGGGTTCACACAGGGCAACTGTTATAACGTGCGGAGACAGCGGCTAGAAGCGGATACCCAATAGCATAAAATTAATACACCAACACAACAAAAACCACAAGAGAAAGAACAATACGGAAAAACACAACAAAACAAAGAAAACCAAGACGAGGAATACGGGACAGCTTTCTGCAAGAGTAGCAGTATACTTAGGTCCCCTACACTAACAGTTACACGAAAACAACCGAACAAAGAGGGAAAGACAGACAGAAATACGGACAGAGAAACTCCGTCTACAGAAGCAGGAACCGTAAAGTAAACAGAAGCGGGGAGCACTCCAGCTGTCATCACAGCAGAACCTCGGGCCATTCAAAATTCACCGAAGGAAGAGTACATTACCCAAATGAGACGGGCAGATGAGGAGTCTCTAGAGACGTGCAAGGGTATCGTACGAAAAATTAAGATGGGGATGGCAAACCAAAAGAATGTTAGCATAGATGTCAAAAATGGAACGGCACAGTTTGACGAACTCTTTGACGTAATCAAGAGTTAACGCAGAAACTGGCTTCTCGCGGAAAAAAACCAACACGAGGACCTCTAAGCAGACGTATCGCAATCCCAGAGTCAACAACCTGTAAGCGACGCGCGACAAGCCCTGTGGAACCTCGCGAAACAGTGCGGCCGCGAAACGAAAAGGACGGCGACAGGCAAAAAGTTCTGCCTAAAAGATAGAAAATACCCCAGGCCGATAGAGGAAATTTTGCGGAAGCACTTAAACAGGTAGAAGTAAGACCACAACGGAAGAACACACCTGCAAATCTGAAAACAAATAACAGGATCAAGCGGCAATCAGAGGCCGTGATCATTAAGCCAACAGAAGGTAACAGCTACGCCGAGGTCCTAAAGAATATCCGAAGCAAGGTGAATCTTAAAGAAGCAGATGTTAAGGCCAAAGGGATACGCATAACAAGAGCCGGGGCGATACTACTACAACTGGAAAAGACTACTGTTGAGATCAGAGACCTCGATAACCCATCTAGCAGCTCTCCCAAAACCGCAAGGAAAATTGTCGAGCACATAATACTTAATATATCAAGAGCCTTTAACAAATCAATGCCCAAAGCTTCCCACAGCAAACACAAAGCGGCAGTTTATTGGTAAACAGATAATATCGCCCAACTTAGACGCACATGTTTTCGCACTCGCAGGTCGTATACGAGATCCAGGCGAAGAGGGGCCGCACTCCAGGAAGCCAAGCAATACCAGGCGACGAAAAAAGAACTTAAGCATGCCATCGATGAGAGTAAAAAGAAGAAATGGGGAGAATTACGCGATAATGTTAACAAAAACCCCTGGGGTCTCGGGTATAAATAGTAATGAAAAAGCTTGGAGTCCGAGATAAGCCACCTAACTTAAACGGCTGTCAAAATGGACTACATTGTAAGCGCACTATTTCCCACACACGAGAAATGGCTTAGCGATCCAGAACAGACCATAAGACTTTCCCAAATTCCCCAGTTCACACTCGAGGAGCTGCAACTGGCCGCAGACTAGCTAAAGACGAACAAATCACCCGGCCCGGATAGGATCCCAGCAGAAATTCTTAAAATAATCGCTGCAGAGCGGTCGGCAATACTTCTACAACGCCTGCCTCAAAGCCGGAATATTCCCTGAACTCTGGAAATAACAACGGCTGGTTCTAATCAGTAAGGGAAAAGGAGATCCCAACTTACCATCAGAACCGTCTACTATGCATCCTCGACACAGCGGGAAAGCTTTATGAAAGGATACTTAAACCCAGACTCGAAGCGGCCATCAACGAAGCTGGAGGACTCTCTCCTCGCGTCATTGAAAGTGTAGAAGCCGTACAGCGCAGATGTCATAAGTACAAAAGAATAGTCCTGTTGGCGACCTTATATGTTCGAAACGCCTTTAACAGCGCTAGATGAGTGGATATGATCGACGCTCTCGAAAGAAGATTCAGAATCCCCGACTACCTCCGGGCGGTGGTGCGGAGCTACCGTAGCAAGAGAAAATTGTTGTACCAAACTAGAGAGGGATCACGACAGATCGCGGTTACGTCAGGAGCAGCACAAAGATCCATTTTAGGCCCAGACTTGTGGAACATCAGCTCGACATGCCAGACAAATCTGCAAACGACTACGGATATTCTAAAGACACAAAAAGCGTTAAATTACCTAGGCATCAGACTGGACCCCAGATTAACTTTCTGGGAACAAATCCAGCACGCCCCCCAGCGAAAATAACCTCCCAACTCAGCAGTTTAATGGCCAACATAGGGGGGCCCAGCCAAGAAAAGAAAAATCTCCTAATGTCCACGAGCATCAGCGTCCTATTATACGGAGCAGAGATTTGGGCAGATGTGCTAAAAAAGAAAAATCAGCGAAAGGTATTGGCCAAAGTACACCGCACCGCAGCCCTTAGAGGTGTATCAACTTACCGAACAGTGTCAGGCGGTGCAATATTAGTTATAGGCGGTAATATCCCAATTGACCTCCTAGCATACGAAAGGAGAAAGCTGTGGGAGCCAAAGAAAACATCTGAGAATAATAAAAGGGCAATCGAACAAATAAAGAAAGATACGATGGCAGCATGGCAACGAAGATGGGAAAATTAGAGTCGCAGCAGATGGACGGTCAGACTCATAAAAGATGTAACCTTATGGACAAGCCGGAAATTTGAAGAAGTCGACTTCTACACGACACAACTGCTATCCGGTCACAGATACTTCAAATAGGATCTCCACAGAATGAGAAAAGTCGAAGAGCCGTCATGCCAAATTTTTCTCCATCCCAGCTGCCCAATGTTTCTTAAGCTGGAGCATTGGGAGCCGTGAAAGATATCCCATTTCAACTGGGTAAAAGCTGGGCTTTCGCAAAAGTAATGTTCCAACGTCTTTCTATCCTTCGCGCATTCTCTGTGTTCCGCCGAATCAACTTTTCCAATTTTCTGAAAGTGGAACCTTAAGTGTTGGTGCTATTTGACGACCACTATCATGTTACTGAGTTCTCTCTATTCTAAAAGTAGCAGCTTTTTGGTCTATATACCATTAGGTAGGTGCCATTTGATGACCACTACCATGTTATTGAGTACTCTCTTTCCTAAAAGTAGCAGCTTTTTGATCTATCGACCATTAACACTACTCCAAAGTGTGGAATGCCCAGTGTTCCTTCATTTTATATATGATTGGGTACCCATATGATTTTTACTGAATTTCTCACTGATACTTTAGTCGGCCGCATTGCTTATTTAGCCAAAATTCATTAACAAGGTCGATAATATAACCATGCAGTGACGTCGAGTCTGGTTCCAATGGCTTACAAAAAATAAGTCGGCTGACCGTAAGCATTGCATCATACTTCAATTGAATATGTATTGTCCGTACAACGAGGGCTTCGAAAGCCTTTGTGTGCTGAGCACCACAAGTGATCTGGTGAAAGATTTTTATATCTTCGACATTGTATATGGTTTGTTTATTGCTTAGCATATGACTTAGCCAGACCAGCAAGTTTTGATAAATCGTCCACGTCAATGAATGCAGCTAGGGTAAATTGCGTAGAATTTGTCGTTTGGGCGGGGCTACGTGCCACACAGCATTGAATGGCCAAAAAAAGGTCTGATCTAACACCATTAGACTAATTCTTGTGTGGTTATTTGAAGTTATTGGTCTTTAGGAATAAACTAGACTCTCTACATGCTTTAGTAGTTAATATTGAACTTGGTACTCATAACATACGAGTTGATATAGGGCAAAAATTACTCGAAAATTGGGTTCATCGAATTCGTACCTACAAAAAAAGTCATGGAAACCATTTGAATGATGTTCAGAAACTTAATTGTATCGATTGTACTACACATTAAGTAAACAACATTTGACCTTCATTAGCAATTGGTGTGTGTGTGTTTTTTTTTAAATCATATCACTCTTATTGGAAATCTTTTTACATTTTGTTGTTGGGTGCTAACAACAATTCATCTACGTATACAATGACCAACATAATGTTGTCACACACGTAGAAACATGGATTAAATTTCGTTACCTTTAATACAATTTTGTTAAGAGTTACTGATAATTTATGATACCACAAAAACCCTGGCTGACGCAAACTGTGCAGTGCTGTCTTTACTAGGCACACATGGTTTGCTCGTTGTGATTCTCCAAAATTCGATCAACGTACGGTTAATTTTGTTTTTTCTTTATGTAAGACACTTCTCTATTTTGTCCCCTTCTGATTTTCGCGACTCATATTCATCGAGAATTTTTACATAAAGTACGTCCGGCTTCGGCAATTCATCTTGCGTTTCAAGTGCGTACCTAAATGTCTCGTTCGACGCTGACAGACTGTACAACAGCAAAAAAAGAAGCTCATCGTTGATTACGAAACCTATTTCTTTCCGCATCACTTCTGCATCGAAGAATGCGATGAAAAGTTCGGACTTTGGACTTTTAGATAAACTTAACTTTATTTTACGCAGTCGTCTACAGTCGTATGGTTCCTGGGCCCATAACCTCAAGTTCCGAGGATACAATAACGACTGAGTTTTTTTGAATACGTGAAAAAGTATTACACATTCAAGCTCAGGGAAGCTCTTAAAGAATGAGCTTATAAGGTTAAAGTTGTAGTAAATATATTCAATAGAAATAAAACATCACAACATTTAAGATTGAATTGATACCAAATGCTAACCAACTACAGAAAAATGAAACTCATCCGATATAGAATTTCAAATATATCTGCCACCGTTGGGTCACCCTAATGACATTTATACTGTCATTGTTCTAATTTGATAGCATTCGTAAACTTATTGTTTATATTCATATACACACACACACATACATGCATTGTACTCGCAAATATCTTTTTAATACTTTTTCAAACTTTTTAAAGAGAACTATGTGTATATACATATAATATAATTAACTATTAAAATAAATGATTCCCTAATGAGCTGCCAACAAAAGCACATCGGAGTTCGGTTTTTTCTAATTTAGTTCTTTTGCACGTCGCCGTTGACTGCACACCCCCAATTATTAAAATATTTTTATAAGGCAAAAAAAACTCTTCTTGCACCAACATTTTTGACGCCCAACGTGGGGCACGTGTGGAAAACAACAGACTAAATTCTTGTGCAAAAGAAAATTGTGAAAAACTTGATTGTGCTTATGGAACATTATATTGCATCAATTGCATAAAAAATATATCTGTGTACTCTAAAAGACAAACAATAGATTCATGCATTAATTATAACATAATTTGAATGTGTGCGTTGCAGTTATATTAGCAGTTGTTTGTATTTATTCGTTTCACTTATACACTCACCTTTTTTCACTTTAACGTAAAATGATACGGCGTATGAAAGGGGAACACGGGCGGAAACTTGCGGACGTCTGATCGGGGCGATTCGCTGATGAGAAAAGAGGAATTCTGGTCTATTGTTACTCCTTTTGAGTGTTGGGTAGTGTAGAGTTGTGGTAGGATGTGATGTGTGTGTGTGGGTGGTCTGTGTGGTGTGATGTCTGCGTGGTGTGATGTCTGCAGGGGTGGTTTTTTTTTTTTTTTTTTTTTTTTTTTTTGTATCCGAAGGGGGAATCTTCTGAAAGATACTGCCACAAGTGACAGCATGCACGATTCATACCGTGCGCTAAGTGCACCTCTTTCGGGACCACGCCCGGTCCATATTTTTTTTTTTTAATATGCCGAACTCGCGCAGCGGTACGCCTACGTGCTAAACCCTTAACTTCGTCAGCTTTGTATGTACCTTGCGGGACTACCGTAAAGTATTTCTTCGCAAGGTTAGCTTAGCCTATGGGCTCTTCCATCTCAGTGTACTTATACTCTATCTATTGCTCTTATTTCTCTCTTTCGCAGCCGTTCTGCTCGTCTCAGCTCTATTAGAACTTTTGCGGCCAGGTCTTTTACGGCGAGCCACACCTGCTCAGACCGCAGCATATGTGGTACTAAGTTATCCGGTGATACGGGTTCTGCTATCTGTTGTTCTAGCAATGTCCTTTCCACATTATATCGCGGGCAATAGAAGAAAATGTGTAGAGCATTCTCATTACTATTACCACAAAAGGAACACGTCACTCCATTATCATGGCCATACTTGTACAGGTACTCTCTAAAGCAGCCATGGCCAGTTAATAATTGCGTCATATAAAAGTCCGTTTGTCCGTGCTTTCTTTCCACCCAGGTTTTAACATTTTTGATAAGCCGGTGTGTCCACCGCCCTTTGGTTGTTTCGTCCCAGCGGTTTTGCCACTCGTTTAAACTCTTTTGTCTTTCTTCTTTTTGTTCCTCTATTGTCAATGACCTGCCGAGTATTTTGCTGGTATCGTATATTCGTTTGAGCTCAAGTGCCATTATATCTGGTGGCATTATACCGGATATAATGCTAACAGCTTCTTGCGATACTGTGCGGAATGCACTCGCTACTCTGATGGCGCTTAGTCTGAACATTGAAATCACCATTTTGGCATATATTTTATGGGTCAGTGCTTGTGCCCATACAGGTGCCGCATACAACATAACTGATTGGCTGGCTTTTGCTAAAAGTAACCTTCTCGCTTGATTTGGTCCACCTATGTTAGCCATAATTCGCGCTAGTGCCGAAATCACTCGGGCAGCTTTTTCGCAGGTTTTTTCAATATGCATCTTGTAGTTGAGTCTCGCATCGATTATGACACCCAGGTACTTTAGAGATGGCTGGGTTCTAATTTCATGCCCGTCAATGTTCAGAGTAATGGTCTCTAGTTTTTTTCTGCTCGAGATCAGGACTGCTTCTGTCTTCTGCCCCGCTGGCTGCAGTTTTGACGCGTCGAGCCAGTTTTTAATTTTCTGAGACGTAGCTACACAAACGCTTTGGATTTGGTGCAGCTCTTTTGCTACTATTGCCACAGCAATGTCATCCGCATATCCAATTATTTTCGCTTCTTTTGGTAGAGGGAGACGCAATATTCCATCGTATAAAATATTCCATAACATTGGGCCCAAAACAGAGCCTTGTGGAACTCCACCAGTTACTGCATAACTTTTCACCCCCTCCTCAGTGTCGTATAACAACAGCCTGTCGGACAAGTAACATCTTATAATCCGCAATAAATATACCGGAATATTGAGGTTCTCTAAGGCTCGTATTATGTGTGGCCAGTATGCTGAATTAAACGCATTTTTCACGTCGAAAGTGATGATTGCGCAGTATTCTTTTGTGCCATGCATCCACCTAGTACCTTCAATTGCTTTATCTGCTATTCCGGTCAGCTTCTTGATTGCGTCGATAGTCGAGCGCTTCCTGCGAAACCCGTATTGGTTGCTAGATAAGCCATCTTCAACTTCTTCCAGGTGTGCTTCAAGACGTTCACAGATCAACCGCTCCAGAATTTTCCCTATTGTGTCTATCATGCACAGTGGTCGATATGCACTAGGATCCCCAACTGTTTTGTTTGGCTTCTGTAATAAGACCAAACGTTGTTTTTTCCATATTTTTGGGAAAATACCATCGGTTAAGCACTTCGTATATAGCTGGGTGAAACATTTTAGGTTTTGCTTTAGTGCAATCTTCAGAGCACGATTTGGGATGCCATCCAGCCCCGGTGCTTTAGCATTGCCGAAACGTGTAGCAGCATTTATAACCTCCATATCGGTAACTACTGGTATAGCTATGCGTTCTGATTCCTCGGGGAGAAACCGCTCTTCTTCTCGCGTGGGCTGTGCTGGAAAGAGTGTTTCCACAACACTTTTCAGAAGGGCTGGGCAGGTTGGCGCTTTTCCTTTAGGACCTCGAACTTTAGACATGACCAGCTTGTACGCACCGCCCCAGGGATTTTCATCGAGTTTGTTACAAAGCTCTTTGAAACACACAGCTTTGCTATTTTTAATAGCTTTTTTCAGTTGCTTGCGTTTGGCCTTGAAGTTTTCACGTAAACCATCTTGACCTGCCGTGCCTGTACTTCTCTGGTACTGTCGCCTCGCTTTATTACAATCAGCTCGCAATTGTTGGATATCATTATTCCACCAGTATGCTGGCTTTCGTTTGGGGTGTTGTTTCCTTCGAATCATGGCGGCGTCACAGGCTCTCCAAATATGTTGAACAAGCAACTTAGCCTGTTGGTTGGTGTCTTCTGATTCGGGTATGTCTTCACTCAATACGAGTTTGAATAAATCCTCATCGATTGTGTTTTCCTTCCACCCTTTAGCTTGTACCTTTTTTTCACGCGCACCTCTTCTTTGTCTTAAGGAGCAGTTGCTTACATCTATTATAATTGCGAAATGGTCACTGTGCGTGTACGTGTCACACACCTGCCACTCTGCCGTTCGTGCCAGAGATTTACTTGCAAACGTTATGTCGATAATGGAACCACGACCATTTTTTTCGAATGTGTTCCTAAAGCCTGTGTTTAACAGGACAATATCAAGTAGCCCGAAGGCTTTCAGTAACGCATGTCCTCGCTGGTTTGTGCTTCTGCTTCCCCATTCTAAGGCCCATGCATTGAAGTCTCCTGCTATTATGTTTGGTTTGGTTGCGTGGGCATCCCCAACCAACTCATCGAGAACCTTTTCGAAGACCGACTGTGGAAGGCTTGGTGGCAAGTAACAACTGTAAAAAGTGTATTCCGCCGATTTTTACTCTCGTGTAGAAGGATTTTTGTGTCAGTGGTTTGTCCTGCATCATTTTATCACCGCAGGTCCAGATTGCTGCTTTTTTGGTGCTATCAGAAACCCACGTATCAGAGCTCAGGTTTTTGTATTGCTCACATATCATTACAACATCGACGTTCCTTTCGTACACGGTTTGCGTCAACAGTTCTTGTGCGGCTTCGCAGTGGTTTAGGTTGATCTGTAATATTTTCATTTCCTTTTCTTTTGGCAGGCTTCTAAGAAAATGGGACATCTCCGGCTCCCAATTTGATGGTTTGCACTCGCTCTTCCTTTGCTTTTACACAAGACACAGAGTGGCTCTTTACGACAGTCCTTCGCATAGTGTCCAGTTTCTCCGCATTTCATGCAACATTTACTCCTGTCATCAGGATTCGTGCACATTTTTGCGACATGCCCGAATTCAAAGCATCGGTAACACTTTTTTACGTTTACTTTTTCTCGAACTCTACATACTACCCAGCCAATCTTGACTTTTTGTGCGCCTAGTAGGTGCCTTGCCTGTTGCACTGGGAGACTTATCTCCGCCTTCTGTGTACCTGCGTATGCCTTCTTTACATGTTTTATTGAATCGACGCAGAAGAGATTCAGTTCTTTAATTTGTGAACGAATGGCCTCGACTATGTCATCCTTCGTTGTGATTTCGTCCAAATCGCGAATTTCAACAGTTAACTCGTGAGTCAGAGCTCTAGTCTGCGCCTGGTCTCCTAATATCCTGTCTATTTCCTTCCGGTATTCATGGATACTCCCTGTTTGTGCTCTTCTTAGCTCGAGCAACATCTCTCCCTTGGCAGTCTTTCTTATCCTCGACACGTTTTCTCCGAGCTGTTTCATGTTTCCATCCTTTTTGACCGCTCTCAGTATGTCACTGTAGGACACATCTCCAGTTTTTGCTATGACTAGAGCATCCGGTCGTGGTGGCTGCGGTAGCTTGGCATTTTCCTTCTTCGCTTTTTTGTTTTTGGGGGTTTTGTATTTTACTGTAACCCAAGCTTCGTCTCTTGGTGTTTCTTTTTTCCCTACACTAGCTGGCTTCTCGCATATTTCCTCTACGCTCTCCTTTTCCTTTTGCAAGTCTTCACCCTGCGACCTTTTGGTCCTTTTTGGTGGGGTGTTTCGCGTCGCTTGCCTCTCATCACGTAGCCTTTTCGGTGTGGCTACTACAGCATTCCGTATGGGCTGGTTTTGTGTACTGGAAACCTTCAGTTTAGCGAGATCCTTCTGTGCACTTGCATGCAGCTTCACAATTGTGTTTAGAAGCTCCCTCATGGGGTTATTAATGGAGCGTTGTGGGAGACTCATCATACCTGTTAATTTCTTTATGTTTTCTCCCAATTCGTGCATGTAATCTTGCACAACATCATTTTTTTGGAACAGCGTCGGGATTTCCTTTTGTAGCGCGGGCGGAGAAGAACGAGCTCGTGCTTGTTTTTCGACGGGCGTTTTCTCTGGCGATCGGGCTAGTTTTGGTGCTCGCCTGAATGGATCAGTTTCTGCTGGTTTGCTCAAACTTGTAGTTGTATCTGATGCAATGGCCAAGTGGTCCACCATCGCATCATTGCAGTCGTTGGATATCGACGGTCGGGAGCCTGCTTGCTCACCCCCCAAAACCGCCGGCACTGGGCTTTTTACACCCTGCACCGTAACTTTTAATTTTGCTGTACTATTCCCAGACATGTTTTGTTTTTCCGGGATCCTACCCGTACCATTTTATACCTACTGGAAGGTGGTTTGCTCAGCCGCTCCTAACCTGGAGGCAGACGCTACCCAGTAAGCCGCTCAATCTGAGTCAGACGCTTTCGGGGTTTTTGTGTTTGACACTTATTTATGGGCGGTGTCGAGTCACCCCATCACAGAAACTTCGTAGGGCAGATAAAGCTTTTTAGGCTATACCCTCCATCTCTGCTGCTTTGGTCGGGGACTGCTTATTGAATATTCGCAGCTAACCTTCATATCTGGAGGCCGTTCAGCTATCCGCCACCTGCTGACCCCCACAGTAGCATAAGCTAGCCCTGTGTCTGCAGGGGTGGTGTGTGTTCGTGTGTATTAGTGGGTGGAGTCTTCTTGTGGATCGTGTTAATGTGGTGTGTTGGCGCTAAGTGGCGCGTATGGAGGGGGGAGGCGTAACTCATCTAGCCATCCCGGCCCCCCTAGGCGAATTTTAGCCTAGCAACCGCTGTAGTTGCTGCAGCGTTGCAACGACGCTGCTGAGGCCAGTGGAGCGGCGGTATGTTGGCCTGGGCTGCCGACGCCGCGTTGATGCCTCCTGTCGCCTCGGTCTGGATGGAGGTGGAGCTGCCTGTCTTCGGTGGTGCTCCGGATGGTTGCTTTGCTGCGATCTGCGGCTTGGGGCGAGTTGTCGCCCGACGGCCCGCTTTGGGGTGCGGTGCAGCATAGTATGGTGCTGTCTATGGCACAGCTGGCAGAGCGTAACCGACGTACACTCCGGAGTCGTGTGGACCGTAGACAAACAGTTTAGGCAGTGCCCGTGCGCTTGGGCAACCTGCTGACGTTGTGGTGGCTGCATGCTTCGGAAAATGCTGCAGTGTTGCAGCCGGTGTGTGCGTCGACACAGTGGGCATCGGCTGTGTTGAGGTACCGTTGCCGGTGCTGGTGAAGGTGGTAGTGGTCGCGGACCATTACGGGGAGCGGTTGCAGGGACGATTGCCGCTGCGGTTCGTGGTGTTGCAGTTGCCCCAGGGCGCGGCACATTGATGGCGGACCTCACAGCTGGCGTTGGTGTTGTTGCCATATCTACTTCCATATTGATCTGTATGAAGAAGTTGCGACCCCACGCCTGGCTCAGGTATGGCCAGAATGGGTGCTCCTTTGAGAAAATGCCCTGGAGTTAGGGCTGTGAAGTCGGAGGGATCTTGCGAGAGTGGGGTGAGTGGCCGTGAATTGAGAACGGCTTCAATTCGGATTAATAAGGTAGTGAATTCTTCATAATTGAATTTATAATTTCCAGCTACTTTTTTGAAATGGGATTTGAAGCTTTTTACAGCTGATTCCCATAAACCACCCATATGAGGAGCGCTTGGGGGGATAAACTGCCAATTAATGCCTTGGGGACCATACTTCTGAACAATTTCAGGTGATACTTGTTTAATAAAATCCACAAACTGTTTTTCAGTGGCTCTTTGAGCTCCAATGAAGGTTTTGCTGTAATCGCTCATTAGTTTTGAGGGGAAGCCGCGTCGTCCGACGAAGCGAGCAAATGCCGCGAGAAAAGCCTCCTTAGTCAGACTTGTACATAGCTCGAGGTGCACTGCTTTTGTCGTAAAACAGACAAAGACAGCCACATAGCCTTTCATTATGGTGGGCGACCTTAGCATGGACGCTTTACTTGAAAAGGCCCAGCAAAATCGACACCTGTGACTGTAAAAGGCAGAGCGAAGTTACAGCGTTCCGGTGGAAGTGCTGCCATAATCTGCGTTCGCAACTTCTGCTTATGCAGAGTGCAGATCTTGCACATGAAAATGCATTTTTTTATTTGGGGCTTAAGTCGGGGAATATAGAACTCTTGGTGGACTATATGTTGCATTAGGCGATGTTCTGCGTGGAGCATAAGTAAGTGGATATAATTGAGGAGTAAAGTGGCAAGTCGAGATTTCTCTGGTATGATTAGAGGATGGCGTTCATTATACGTGAGGCTTGAATTGGCAAGCCGACCATTCGCACGAAGCAGACCTTTCGTGTCTAGGAATGGGTTAAGAACTAAGAGTGAACTCCTTTTGTCAATGGGTTTTGATTCTCTTAATAGTGTTATATCGCGGCTGAAGTAGCGCGTTTGAGTTGATGCGATTAGAGCGACCTTTGCCTTTTGCAATTCCAGGTGCGTCAATGTATCGCATTGGGGGTACTCTGAGGGAACTCCCTTAACTTTAATTTTAAGTCGCTCTATGAACTTTAGCATGTAAGCGATTACCCTGAGTGTTCGTAGGAACGATGAAAATCGTTCGAGAATGTCAGTATCATCCCCTGTTGTGTGAAAGGAGTCGATTTTTCGACTTTCTGGGGCAATTATATTGCGCATGGGCGATTGTGGCCAAGAATCGGGAGATTCTGTTAACCATCGGGGGCCATTCCACCAGAGGGTGGTGGTGGCAAGATGCAGGGGTTTGCATCCTCTTGTACCTAGATCAGCAGGATTGTCAGCACTGGCTACATGTCGCCACGTGGCTGATCCTACTAGGTCAAGGATTTGAGACGTTCGATTGGAAATATACGACTTCCATGCATGTGGTGGTTTTTCTAACCAGGCGAGTACGATTTCAGAATCGGACCACAGATATAGTTTGTATTTTGCCATGTTTAAATGCATTCGCACCATGGATACTAGTTTGGCTAGTAGTAGCGCTCCACACAGTTCAAGTCGTGGCAGACTTATTGTTTTTAACGGAGCTACTTTTGCTTTTGCTACTAGTAAGTGGCTTGTGGTCGCAACGTCGCTTTGTGTGCGAACATATATAGTTGCGCAATATGCCTTTTCAGAAGCGTCACAGAAGCCGTGTAGTTCGACTTTGTGCTCTGGGGCATAATTTACCCAACGTGGGATTTGTATCTGTGAGATATCATGTAGATTACTCGCAAACTGGGACCACTTTTCTAAACGAAGTGGTTTTACTTGTTCGTCCCAGTCGGTTCCATCTAACCATAATTCTTGTATTAGGATTTTGGCTTGTATCATAATTGGCGAAAGCCATCCTGCGGGGTCGAAAAGTTTTGCCACAGAGGATAATATTTGGCGTTTTGTTATGGCGGATAATGCTGATATTGACTCTGTAGTGTATGAAAACTGGTCAGATATCGCATTCCATTGGATCCCCAGAGTTTTTGTTGTACTTTCCTTTTCGAATTTCAGGAAATTAGTATCTAACAAATTTTCATTAGGTATGTTCTTTAAGATATTAGGGTTGTTCGCCGTTATCTTTTTTAACGGAAACCCTGCGGTTTTGAGGGCTTGTGTCACTTGTGCTAGTGACTCGTATGCTTGTGGAAGACTGTGACTTCCAGACAGAATATCGTCTACATACGTTTGTGTTTTTAACACCTGGGTTGCCAGAGGAAACTCTGACTTGGTGTTTTCTGCCAATTCGTGCAGTGTTCGAATGGCTAAATATGGGGCACAGTTGACGCCAAAGGTAACTGTTTTCAATTTATAGTCGCGGAGTGGACTATTGGGAGATTTTCGGAAAATAATTCGCTGAAAATCTTGATCGTCTTTATGTACGACTATTTGTCTATACATTTTTTCGACGTCTCCGTTAAATACGTATTTGAATATACGCCAATTTAAAATTAGTAGCATTAAATCTGGTTGGAGCGTGGGTCCCGTAAATAGAATATCATTTAGGGAATTCCCCGAGCTAGTAGATCTTGATGCTCTTACTTTAGTTGTTTTTTTGACTGGCTTTACTACTGCGTGATGAGGCAAGTAAAATGAGTGATATTTGCCATTTGTGATTTTTTCGCATGGGCTTACTTCCTCCATGTGGTTTAAATGGAGGTATTCTTCCAACACGCCATCGTATTCTGGCTTAAGCTCACCTTTTTTAAGTAAGTTTTTTTCCATACTTAAAAACTGCTGTATAGCAGAGGTGCGAGAGTGACCTAAGGCGATTGTGTTAGGAAATTGTTGTTTTAGTGGTAGTCGTACGACATACCGACCATTATCTGATCTAGTTGTTGTGGCTTTGTAAAAGTCTTCACAATACTGATCTTCAGGGGTTGTGATTGATATGGGGGGGAGTTCTTCTAACTCCCAAAATTTTTTCAATTGTGAATTGAGGTATTCGTTTGAGATTTCCTCAACCTGAGTGGTCATGGTGGTAACTGGTTCCGAAACTAGTCCACTTAGGATCCACCCAAAAATAGTATTTTGTGCCAGAAGTGTATTTGATATTTTCTCAATACCTTCGAGTATAATCTGTGGTATGAGATCGCTTCCTAATAGAGGGTCTATTTGAGCGGGAGTGTTGCAGTTGGGATCTGCTAGCTTTAGGTGTGAAACCTTTTGCCAATGCTTGCTATGTATGTGATAGCTTGGAAGCATATTTGTAAGTTGCGGTAAGACTATAGCTTCTGCTTGTATGTGCTTATCCGCTTGGGGGGAAATTAAAGTAATGGGGCAGATTTTATTAGAGTTTTGAACTACTCTTCCGCCCATTCCTGTAATTTCAAAGTTGGCTTGTTTTGTTGGCAGTTGTAGCCTATTTTGAGCCCTAGACGCTATGAAAGATCGTTGTGATCCTTGATCTATTAAGGCCCTAAGTTTAAACAGCTCTCCTCGGTGTTCGATGGAGACGACTGCTGTGGGTAGTAGTACCCTACTTTGGTTTTCGCTGTGTAGCGTTTGGGTTTTTAATGCCTTTGAGCAGCATGGTGCTTCTTGGCAATTATCGGGATTTCGCACTTCGGGATTTGCTGTTGCAACTAAACCCGTGGCTCTTTTCATATTTGCGCTGTTTGGGGGTGAGCTGGAAAATGTGCTGTAATGCAGCATTGAATGATGTCGTTTATGACAATAAACGCAATTAAATTTGCTTTCGCACTCTTTAAGTGTATGTGCATGTGATAGGCAATTTGTACAAAGTCTTTTCGTTTTTATAAAATTGTTTCGATCGAAAATATTCATCTTTTTGAATCTCTCGCAAGATTTGAGCTTATGCCCCCCTGTACATAGTTCGCATGACGTTTGCTTATACTGTTCGGATGTGAACGATTGATTTTTAAAAAAACTTCTATTTAAATTGTTATTGCTACTGGTTTGGGGTCTATTAAAGCTCCTATTGAGGTCGTTTTGAACGTTTTTAGTTCTAACTAGTTTTGTGTCTACCCTTTCTGCTATTTCATATTGGGTAGTTAGAAATTCTTTCATTTGCTGCCACGTTGGGCATTTTTTCCGAGATGAGAGCGATTGCTCCCACAAAAGTAACGATTTTTCTGGTAATGCCGCGGTGCATATATTTACCAGAATAGGGTCCCAGCTGTCTATGGGAATATTTTGTGTCGATAAAACCGACAAACAATTAGAAACAGTGGATTGTAATCTAATAAATTCATCACTTGTTTCTTTCTGAATTTTAGGCAAGTTCATTAGTATCGTTACTTGCTTATCGACCAATATTCTTTCATTCTCGTATCTCGCTTTTAGAGCTTCCCAAGCCAGATTGAAATTATCGTCATTTAGTGCGAACTGTTTGATTATGACGCCTGCTTGACCTTTTGTTTTGTATCGGAGGTGATACAATTTTTGTGCATTTGTTAATTTTGGGTGGTTTATGTAAACGGCTGTAAACATGTCCCGGAAGGACGGCCATTGTTCATAGCCACCATGAAAGACTTCGGTATCACATGTGGGCACCTTGAGATGGATGCCTGAATTTGACTCTTGACATTGAGTTTGTGGCAGCTCTACTCTCGGATGTGGAGCAGGTGCTATGGCTTTAATTAATTTTAATTGATCCGAAATCATTGCTTTTGTTTCTTCAAACTGGTCTAAGCAGTTTTCGTACTTGGCGTAAGCCGAGGATTTAAAATTTTCAGGTAGATCTGAGTCGTCAGATTCTACTATTGCGTCATATGCAGCTTGGAGACGTGTCCAGAAATTATCAAGATTTTCCTTTTTGATTTCTAATACCGATTCAGAATTATCCTGAATCGGCGAAAATGAAAATCGAGTGCAGTATCGTATTAGACTGTCACTCTCAGATATAAATTTGGTGTATGAAATATCTTTCACCCGTTTTTGTTTTGTAGCACCTTGCTTTGAGCGTGTAGCTTCTGCAGGTGTACATGGACTTTTTTCGTCAGAAATCATTTTAGGTACTTTTAGCAATTGAGATGTTTTTGATTCTTTTGAGTCTGAGCTCATTTAAAAGATGTACCGAAATAAAATAAAATATTTTCAATATAAGAAATATATGTATACTTGAAACCTCTTTTAAGAAAATAAGGGTTTTTTTTTAACAAAATAATTATCCTTTTTAAACTCGTTTGAGTACCTAACTCTTTTATGATAGTAAGAGTTTTTATTTAATTGAATGAATATATTACGCGTATTTCGTGGTTTATCGTTTTTTTTTTTTTTTTTAATATTATTTAATTGATTAATATTAAACGTAAATGTTTTGTATTATTACTTTTTGTAAGTATTATGTGTCCGTAATTCCTATAGGGTATACCTATAAGCGGATCAGCTGATACATATGTACTTGACGTTATGCGCAATTGAGAGCTCGTCTTAGAGATCAATGCACTTTGTACATATGTACATATGTATTTATGTAATATAATATATTATGTTTAAATATTTTTGCGCAATCCTGCTTGTTTTTGTTGGTCAAAGAACAAGGGGTATTGCGAATATGTGCCAATGTGGACTTAGAATATTATATGTATGTATATATGCAATCCTACTTGTTTTTGTTTAACAAGAACAAGGGGTATTGCGGAATACTTGCCAATGTGGACTTTGAAGTATTAACGTATTTTTGTATACCTGAGCGTGTATAAATATACGCAGTGCGAAAGGACCGCGAAAAGGAAAAAAATATACCGCAGGTATTCTTGTAAATGTATGTATATGTGTATGTATATCACGTTATATATTTGTGCGGAATATATGTACGCAGTGCGAAAAGACCGCGAAACGTAGAATAATTTACCGCAGTTATTCAAACGAAATTTATTTATATATGTATGTATATAAATTTTTAGTGATATATGTATGTATATATTTATATATGTTAAATATAATATGTATGTTAAAATTTATTTTGTACGTTTTGGCATTTGTTTGTGTTTTTTTTTTTTTTCTTTTGATTTGCCTTTGCTTATTTTACTCAATCCTGCTTATACTTGATTAAGTATAAGGGGTATTGCTGGAAATTGGTGCAAGTAAATACTTGAATTATTTAGTTTTAGAAATGTTTTTGTGTATTTGAACACAACGGTAAGCATTTAGGTAATCAAGAGTTCGTTGGATATATATTTTTTACCAAACTGTTTTATATCTAAGCGGTATTTTGGTTTTTACCGGAAAAGAAACCGAAATATAGAAACAGTTTGGTAACCGCTTTTTTATTATTGCCTTTATTAAGACGGATTTTTGTGAAAAATAAACCGCAAAGGCATAAATTTCAACATACATATAATATTAAGAGGATATATACATATATTAAATGGAATCGATACGACTCACTTTGGGGTTTCTGCCAAGGGGTTTTGGGGACAATGTTATATACATATACATAAGCTTGTGCTGTCCTTTCTGTGGCCCAGTCCTCTGCTGCTTGGCTGCGCTGACTATGGTGAGCTGGTGTGGTTGTTGTTGTAGAGTGGCAGGTTTTTTTTTTTATTTAATTCGCGCCCGTTTTTTTATGTATGTAATTTTGTTGTTTTTTTTTTTTGTTGAAACTCGCGCCCGTTCCAAATTTCTTATTATTTCGCGCACGTTGTTGGTTTTTTTTTTGTTTTCTATGTGTGTATGTATTATATGTATGCCACTCTGCACCGCACTTCTTTATATATATATATATTTTTTTTTTTTTATATGTATATATGTTTAGCCACTTCACAGCATTTTTTTTTTTTTTTATGGAATGTGTATATGTGTTTTTCCACTGCACTACACAGCACTTATGTCTTTTTTTTTTTTTTTTTTTTTTTTTTTTTTTTTTTGTCGTGTGTATATATGTTTGTGTCAGTGCACTGCACTGTGTTTGTCTCTTTTTTTGTTTTTTGTTTCTCACAGCACTTTTTTTCGTTTGGTTCACTTTTTGGCACCGCACTTTGTCACTGCACCTGTTTTTTTTTTTTTTTTTTTTTTTTTTTTTTTTTTTTATGTTTAATTGCCCATAGTGCCGTCCACTAGGGCTCGAAGGACCAATATTTATTCGTTTCACTTATACACTCACATTTTTTCACTTTAACGTAAAATGATACGGCGTATGAAAGGGGAACACGGGCGGAAACTTGCGGACGTCTGATCGGGGCGATTCGCTGATGAGAAAAGAGGAATTCTGGTCTATTGTTACTCCTTTTGAGTGTTGGGTAGTGTAGAGTTGTGGTAGGATGTGATGTGTGTGTGTGGGTGGTCTGTGTGGTGTGATGTCTGCGTGGTGTGATGTCTGCAGGGGTGGTATGTGTTCGTGTGTGGGTGGAGTCCACTGTTTTGCAATCGGATGATTTGTCTTTTGAGATATTAAGGCCTGCTATTGTTGCTGAATTTAGCACTCACCGGAAAGCGCACGTATAAAAACAATATTACTTTATTATCATACATATGTAAATCAGAGAACTTAAAACAATGAGAAGGTGCAAATTGAATTTTGTATGATGCTCGATTGGTTGGCTGCAAATTTGAGATCAAGGAGTTCACCACTTTCTGTATAGTTTTGCTGTTATTTAACAGAAATGAGAATTTTTAACAACGTTCTCTGACAAAATACGTATCTACCAATATAAAGAGAAAAATGAAATGAAATGAATGAGAAAACAAGGAATACAAATGCCACTTCACATATGCATGATTATTTTTTGCCATATAAACGATTTTTATGATGAAAAATTGATAAATTATTATTTTTTTGCACAAATGCTACATTGATAAAATGTGAAAGATTATGCAATAAACAAGTAAGGAAGGGCTAAGTTCGGATGTAACCGAACATTTTATACTCTCGCAAAGTCAAATAGTATACTCGTTTGAGATTTCTTTGTGGATTGGCTGATATTTTCGGTAGAAGGTCAACTATAGGCACTGGGGTCCACATATTTAGTACTTAGGGGCTTAAACAGTTTTGGTTCGATTCATGCAAAGTTTTATCCCGATACAGTCATTGTTGCCTGATTTGCATAGTGGAAAGTGAAATAATCAGATGGAATTTAAAATGGTGTTATATGGAAAGTAGGCGTGGTTGTAGTCCGATTTCGCCCATTTTTGCACTGTGACATAGAAACATGAAAAGAACGTTATGCACCCAATTTGGTTGAAATCGGTTAAGCAGATCTCAAGATATGGGTTTTCACCTAAAAGTGGGCTGTGCCACGCCCACTGTCTAATTTTGAACGCGGTTCCTATAAAGTCATCTCATACCATCCCAGAGATAAAATTTAATGACTCTGGCGTGTTTAGTGCTTGATTTATCGCGCTTTTAGTAGTTTTTAACAGTACCGTTATATAGGGAGTGGGCGGAGTTGCCACCCGATTTCAACTATTTTCACACCGTCAATAGAAGTGCTAAAAATATTTGCTTCCAGTGAATTTTGTTATTATAGCATTAGCGGTTTAGGAGATATGCACATTAAACCTATTAGAGGCGGGACCACGCCCACTTTTTTAAAAAAAATTTTAACTGCAGATGCCCCTCCCTAATGTGATCCTGTGTACCAAATAACAGTCTTGTATCTTATTGCGGAGCTTAGTTATGGCAAGTTATTTGTTTTTGATTAAGGGCGTTTTGTGGGCGTGGCAGTGGTCCGATTACGCCCATCTCCAATACCAACCGTCTCACGGTACCATGAAACATGTCTACCAAGTTTCGTAAAGATATCTCAATTTTTACTCAAGTTAGAGCTTGCACGGACGGACGGACAGACGGACAGACGGACGGACGGACAGACAGTCACCCGGATTTCAACTCGTCTCTTCATCCTGATCATTTATATATATATAACCCTATATCTAACTCGATTAGTTTTAGGTGATACAAACAACCGTTAGGTGAACAAAACTATTATACTCTGTAGCAACAGGTTGCGAGAGTATAATAATATTTTACTATTTTCATAATTTTCTAATTTCAATTTTTACAGAATTAATAATTTATGTATGTACATCAATATGTTATATTATAAAATATAATAATATATTATCAATTATCAATAAATACATGTAAGCGCACTGCTCTATATGTAAGTATGTATGTACAAATATGCATATGACCGCGCAAAATAAGTAATGCATACACAAATCTACATACATTTAAGGGTACAAATGTAAGTACGTCAGCCAATAGGAAAAATACAAACATTGTTGTACAAAAACAACAATTGTCTCAAATAGCATCAGCACCAGAAATCAATATGGCAGCCAAATTGACAAATCCTAAATTTGTAGTAAATCACACACCAACAACATTTTCATTCGTGAACGCTGGCGCACAAGCAATAAGCTAAGTCGTTTCATTCATAAAAGCATACGCCTTACACATCTCCTCGAGCATGCGTTTGTCTACAAGCGTCTTTTCGCGACGATGGCAAAAGCTAAAAATCATAAATTGAACAAATTTCTGATATTCCCTCTAGAAGGGAAAAGTGACAACCCCTCAAATATGAGTATTAAAATATTTTAGAATAAAAGTGACAACATAGTAAATTTGTCGATTTACAATTCAAGAAACTTTTTAAAGAAAATATTCAATATTCCTCTGATTTATGTATACAGTAAACCCCGGTTAAGTATCACTCCTCCAATCCCTCTTATCTGCCGGTGTCTTGCTGTATCTCACTTTTTTTTTCTTAATTTTTTAAAGAAAACGGTATTTTTTTTTAAATACATAGAAATAATTTTTTTTTGGTACCACTCGCTTAAGTACCACAATCGCTTATGTACTACAAAGCACAAAAAATCTGCATCTTTGGTTTGGGCACTTAACCGGGATTGACTGTATTTGTCAAAGAATTTACGTAAGTACGTTCGAATTTTTTTTCCTACAAATTGTTCGCTGTCGAACCTGCACCTTCTCATTGTTTTAAGTTCTCTGTATCAATATGCCCAGTTTTGCTCACATATTATATTCTCTTCAATATTCGTCGGTTGGTTATGTTAAGAGAGCGTATGTGTACAGATTCACCGCTGTTATAAAAGCGAAAAATGTTATTTGTTTCTTGTGCATCTGTGGTGAACTCCTTGATAAATTCCAACAAATTGTTCGCTGTCGAATCTGCACCTTCTCATTGTTTTAAGTTCTCTGGGCAAACTATGTAGGCAAAGCAGCACGACCCTGCGCAACGGTGACTTATTCTGAATATGCGACGATCTGCTAACAAAAGCAACGAAGGCAACTCCGATAACCAAACCGCTAATGTGGCGAACATATATGCATGTAACCGACTATATTTACACAGAGAACTTAAAACAATGAGAAGGTGCAGGTTCGACAGCGAACAATTTGTAGGAATTTATCAAGGAGTTCACCACAGATGCACAAGAAACAAATAACATTTTTCGCTTTTATAACAGCGGTGAATCTGTACACATACGCTCTCTTAACATAACCAACCAACGAATATTGAAGAGAATATAATATGTGAGCAAAACTGGGCATATTGATATGCCATTTGAAATATATTCCCTTTTATTGAACTATTATTTATTATTTTTTAAATTATTTTATGTTAATTCATTTTTACTTTATTATGAGAAATATATCTAAATACTTTTAAATTATTACTAATAAAGTTTTTTGATATATTTCTTAAAATAATTCATTAATTGTACTTGACACCATTATGGACTCATACAAGTACAGAATTGTGTTTTGCCGTCGGTATTTCACATTCATGCTTCAATTTTTCTTTTCAAATGCATGTGTAAACATATGTAACAGGACATACATATATTATGTCGTTTACAAATTTGTATGTATTTTTATGTAGATATGTACACTCATTACTTCATGTGAAATCTCCGTTGACATATTTTTTGCTTTTATGTCAAAGAGTCAATCTGTCGAAGAACTGACGCGACGACAAAGCGTCACAACATTGTGTTGTTGGTAGAAAATCGGAGATGTGCCGTACGAACGTACTTAAGTAAATTCTATGACAAATACAGTCAATCCCGGTTAAGTGCCAAAACCAAAGATGCAGATTTTTTGTGCTTTGTAGTACATAAGCGATTGTGGTACTTAAGCGAGTGGTACCAAAAAAAATTATTTCTATGTATTTAAAAAAAAACTACCGTTTTCTTTAAAAAATTAAGAAAAAAAGTGAGATACAGCAAGACACCGGCAGAAAAGAGGGATTGGAGGAGTGATACTTAACCGGGGTTTACTGTATACATAAATCAGAGGAATATTGAATATTTTCTTTAAAAAGTTTCTTGAATTGTAAATCGACAAATTTACTATGTTGTCACTTTTATTCTAAAATATTTTAATACTCATATTTGAGGGGTTGTCACTTTTCCCTTCTAGAGGGAATATCAGAAATTTGTTCAATTTATGATTTTTAGCTTTTGCCATCGTCGCGAAAAGACGCTTGTAGGCAAACGCATGCTCGGGGAGATGTGTAAGGCGTTTGCTTTTATGAATGAAACGACTTAGCTTATTGCTTGTGCGCCAGCGTTGAATGAAAATGTTGTTGGTGTGTGATTTACTACAAATTTAGGATTTGTCAATTTGGCTGCCATATTGATTTCTGGTGCTGATGCTATTTGAGACAATTGTTGTTTTTGTACAACAATGTTTGTATTTTTCCTATTGGCTGACGTACTTCCATTTGTACGCTTAAATGTATGTAGATTTGTGTATGCATTACTTATTTTGCGCGGTCATATGCATATTTGTACATACATACTTACATATAGAGCAGTGCGCTTACATGTATTTATTGATAATTGATAATATATTATTATATTATATAATATAACATATTGATGTACATACATAAATTATTAATTCTGTAAAAATTGAAATTAGAAAATTATGAAAATAGTAAAATATTATTTATTGCATAATCTTTCACATTTTATCAATGTAGCATTTGTGCAAAAAAATAATAATTTATCAATTTTTCATCATAAAAATCGTTTATATGGCAAAAAATAATCATGCATATGTGAAGTGGCATTTGTATTCCTTGTTTTCTCATTCATTTCATTTCATTTTTCTCTTTATATTGGTAGATACGTATTTTGTCAGAGAACGTTGTTAAAAATTCTCATTTCTGTTAAATAACAGCAAAACTATACAGAAAGTGGTGAACTCCTTGATCTCAAATTTTCAGCCAACCAATCGAGCATCATACAAAATTCAATTTGCGCCTTCTCATTGTTTTAAGTTCTCTGATACAACTTCGTTTTTGCCGTCGCTATCGCTGTCCGCTAAAAGTGATTCTCTGCGGTTTACATTAAGCATATTCAAAAATAAACGTAAAACGGATAAAATCTCTTGAACACTCCAAACGCAAACGCGCTAATATAAAACGCAATACAAGTATATCACGTATTAAGTCTATAGTTGAGGTAGCAAAGATCTCTGATTAAAAACCTGCACATGCGGAGTTACAAAGTCGGCTTGGAATATTAGAGTCATACTTCAAGCAAGCACCCTCAGTCCAAGCTGACATTGAGGATTTCAATCCATCAGACTCAAGAGGATAGCTTTGTCACAGCCAAACTTTGCACTCAAGCACAACTTGAGGAGGAAGGGAACCTTACAGTTATCTACGCCAAGACAACAGTTCCAACTCCTGTTTTCACTCTATCACACTTGGCAAGGTTGTCGCTGCCTACCTTTAGGGGCAATTATGCAGAATACAGAAATTGCATTGCATCTTTCACTCAACTATTATTATCGTGAACCTAGACTTTTAAATAAAGAACGATTTAATTATTTATTAACCAGCAAAAACTACCCAAAGCCGTTTGACAGACTCAGGAACGGCTTCGATAATCACACTCTGATTTTTTGGAAGGTATTGTTTCGCTATTTATGCTGCAACCAGCCGATAAATCAAACTATCAACAATTGCGTAGGATGATTGACAAGGCATCAGCTATACTTAGTTCGTTAGAATCGTTGGGCACAAGCTTCTATATCGCGCAAGCAATGCTGATTTACATTGTCATTGGCAAATGTGGTCAGCAAACTCGTAACAAATGAAACGAATCGCTAGACTATAAATCGCTTCCAACTTGGCTACAATGGTGTCAAGTTTTAGAACGTCATTGTCAGTTTCTGCATTCATCCGACTCCTCATCACACCATATGTCCGATTTAACCAAACAGATTCGTATCACTAACCGTGGACAACACTCATTGTTCGCAATCACTAAGCCTTCTTGTGTTCTTCTATAAACACAAAATTGTTGGTTGTTCCTCATTTAAGGACATGAATACGAATCAACGCTTCGATGCTGCAAAGAAATACGATAGCTGTATCAATTGTCTGAGCAATGGTCACAGAGTAGCTCAGTGTGCGTCGAAGCATCGCTGTCGCACCTTCAACAGAATGCATCGTATGCTCTTGCATCATGCCAACGCAACTTTGCCTACACATTCAACTCTAATATCTCCTTCCATTTCGAAATCGTTTCAAACTTCGTCGACATCATATTCAAACAAACCTCATTTATACAACCAGCTAGCAGCCACGCATTCGCATATGGAGACATCGGGCAAGTCATTTTAGCAACAGCTTAAGTTCTAGTTAAAGATTGTATCGGTTCGTATAGACTTGGAAGAGTACTTCTCGAATCGTGTTCCCAAGTGAACTTCATGACTGATTAATTAACACAAAGGCTTCACCTTCGTCGAGAAAAGTATTACATTGGCATTCGCAGCATAGGTGATTCAGTTACCAATCTTAAAGCTCGAAGCACCACTACAATTAAGTCACGCACATCAGCATTTCAACTTTCGCTCCAGTTTGGTATTACACCTCATATTGCATACCAACCTGAAGCTGAAATACTATACACCTTCAAAGTCAGGTCTTCTGTTTAGATCGAAACTGTCAACTGGCCACCCAAACCTATTCAACCTGATCATCAGATTTGTGAACGTCACTTAATAGCTACAACACATCCAGGTACTATTGGGTGCGTAATTGTGAGGCTGCCTTTCAAGGACAATCCCGCTGCAGTAGGAGCTTCATTTGACATCGCTGGTCACCGAATCCTTGCAATCGAACGCCGTGTATTGCATTCACCAGACACTTAAACCCAGTACGTCTCGTTCATGGAAGTTTACGAACGGCTTGGTCACATGTCTGTAGTAAAAACGTCGAACTTAGAGGAACCACACTATTACATTCCACATCACTGCGTACTGAAACCTACAAGCGCATCAACAAAGTTACGCGTAGTGTTCGACGCCTCTTGTCGAACTACGACACAAACATCGCTAAACTTACTTTTGGTAGGATCAACGATCCAAACTGAGCTGTACATATTGCTACTGCGGTTCCGTTTGTATCGTTACGCTATCATCGCAGATGTCACTAAAATGTACAGGCAAGTACTTGAATAAAAATTATCGTAAATTTCATTTTATTCTCTGGCAATTTTCTCCAGACTCAGATCTTTTCACATTCCAGCTCAATACTGTGACATATGGCACTGCCTCAGCTCCGTATCTAGCAGTACGAACCCTTCACTACTTAGCAGATAATCGTATGAGTGATCTTCCAATGGGCGCTGCGGTTGTAAAGGCTTCATTTTATGTTGATGTTCTTTTGTGTGGTGCGGATGATATTGATGCCTTACACACATTGAAGGCAGAAGTTATTGAGATACTTCGACGCGGTCAGTTTCCTCTATGCAAATGGCATTCCAATCATCCAGATTTCATGGAGAGCTAAACTATGAAGTATTACCGATGATGAGATGATCTAAGAAAAAAAGCACTTGGCGTGACATGGTGCAGTGACACGTTGTTGTTCACATTCACACCAAAACAAGTTATTATGCAAGATATATGGCTGCACGGTTATGTTAAGAATACCGTAGTCCATGGAAGTTATGCAAATGTATTAAAAGGGAAAACTGTTCAAACGCAATTGTCTCAAAAAGAAATAAGTGGTAGTGTTGAAAGTATGATTTTAAATTTATTCCAATGTATGACAGAATTTCTGTCTACAATGCAAAATATGAGTTAAGATTTAGGCAAAATAACTTTGACATAATTTCTCCTAGTATGCCGACATACTGGCCCGATGATTGAAAAGAATACCAGATTTAATCGATTTTGGTGTAATCAAAAATATATGAAGGCCGCTAATGGAGCTATGTAAACAACCCATGGTTGTATCACCAAAAGTGGGTCTAACATCCTACAAAAGTAACTGGTTAAAATACATAAAATATATCAGCAGCCATCTAAATGTTGATTACAAAATAAATTCAGAAAAAGACATTGAGCAAAGCGTGAGCGAATTGAATAATATAGTAACTAAAACAGCTATCTTAGCAACAACAAACAAAAACAATAAGCCGCCTGTCTTAAAAAAATTACAACTGATGAAATATGGAAGCTAGTAGTTAAATAAAGGCGAGCTAGACGCGAATGGCAATCAAATCGCTCTTTTTTGAACCAGCTGCAATTGTAAGATGCTATACGTAAACTAAGTAAAACGCTTAGATGTGCTGAAAAATACAGTACTGAAAATTATATAAGGAAATTGAGCCCAAAGTTAACCAACAAGCAAAACTCTCTTTGGAAATCCCGAAAACACATTAAGCCACCGGTATATTCAAATACGTCCATAAAAGACGCGAGTGGTAATATTCACTTTTAAAGTAGTTAATTTCATATCAGGTGAACCACCAATAAGGGCTGGTGTACCCCAGGGGAGTGTGGATCAACTCTTTATATCTTACAAGTATATACAGCAGATATTCCAACTGAGGAGCATTTAGCTTTGGTCGAAGAATGGCTAGCCAACTGCCGAATAAATGTAAATGAACAAAAGTCTAAGCATATTACATTTTCACTAAGACTATAAATGTGTCAGTAATGAACAAAAGTATAAGCATGTTCACTAGGACTATAAATGTGTCAGCCGATTAAAATGAATAATATAATATCTTAGTACCACTTGGACAGAAGGCTCCCATGGAAAAACATATTTCCAAATAACTGGCATAAAAATAAGAGCAGCAAATTTAAACTGGTTTTTAAACAAAACTTCTAAACTTAGCCTTGACAGCAAAGTTTTGTTATACAACACCGTAATAAAGTCGATTTGGATGTATGGTATTCAACTATGGAGTACGACCTGTGCTACTAACATTGATATAATACAAAGGTTACAGTCTTAATCTAAAATCCTTATAGCTATAACCTGTTCACCATGGTACATTCGTAACGAAAATATTTATAAAGATCTCGGTATTCCCGTGGTAAAGAAACAAATAGATGCAGAAAGAACTATGAAGTTAAACGCCGTAGTCATCCAAATCCATTAGCTAATGTCTTGTTACAGTCTTCTAAAGAGCAACGTATCACAAAACAGGCTCAACTATAACCTTAAGCTTATCTAGTTTTAAGATTTTATTACTTATTGTTAGACTTTGAAAAAGCAGATTTAATAAATAGAGTTATATTAAATCATGGCGATTAACAAACCCATCAAGGTGAAAATGTGCTTCATCGCTTAGGATGATTTTGATGATATGGAATTTTCGAACTGCGGCCTTGCGTTAACTTTGGGACACCCTGTATATTAAGATTTTATTTAGTGTGGTTAACGGTGGTTTCTTTCCGATTAGCACCTTATTTTGTTATATTTAAAGTTTAGCTCTGCAATTTTTTGTGTCTGTGCTCTTTCCAGCTCAGCTTAGCATCCAGCGTCATGCTAAGATATTTCGCCGAGGTGGAGTACGGGATTGCTTCATTTCGAATATAATTGTATGTACCTATACGGGAATATGTAGTTTACATGTATTGACTTCGTCTGGTTTAAAGTTATGTACCATCTCTATTGTGTCACACTCTATCGAATGTCCAAAATAGGCGTAGAAAAACAACTGTGCAAATGTTTTTAGTTTCTATTATTCTTGTTATGCGATGTACTTGATCGACTGTAGAATGCTGAGATATAAATCCAAATTGATAATTTGGTATGAGACCCTTTTCTTCAACTATGTTTTCAAGTCTTCTGATAATGACAACTTCAAATAGCTTAGACAAATTAGGCAAGAATGAAATTGGCCGATATGAAGAGGCTTCATATGCGCATTTTCCAGGGTTTTGTATCATAACCATTTCGGGTACCTTCTACGACATTAGGCTGTATCTGTGCTTAGGCAAGCGTTTATTATCGATGTAAGCTTTGTTGGTGTTTTAGATTTTTTACTCCATCGACAGTTATTAAGCCAAAAGTCTTTTTAGCTTTAAATCTAGTTTTGATGAATTTTACGACTTCTTTATTTGTTGTTGGTTGAATTTCACTTTCGTATTGCGAAGCTTCCAGCTGCTTTAAGGTACCACATGGAATGCGACTGGACTAGATGATTTAGCTGGCTTCTCTGGAAATACTTCCGCTTTTCTTTGTCACTTTTTGCCTAGGTTCCATTGTGGTTTCTAAGAGGAGGATTTGACAAAATTGGTTCCCTGAAATTTTTCACAGCTTTCTGAAGGTTATAGTCGGTATCTTTGTTTGGTGTTTGTTTCTTGATAGTTAGAAATGTTTTCATTTTTATTGAGAAATCTCTTATTTTGCCATTTTTACACAGTTTTCTTCTTTTTTTTTATGATATCCAAAATATATTTAGTATTTAGTATAAAAGTTTTTTTTTTCAAAACAGTAACACTTTTTTAAGCTCATTATCGAATCCTTTGAAATTTCAATATTTTTGTCAAGCATAACTTTAAAATACTCCGAATCCGTATGTTTCTTAGAAAGATAAGTCGATAGCTAGATTTCTTTAAAATATATTAAGTATATATACCAATAAGTGGTCTGAATTTAAGTCTAAGCCATTTTCTACGGTAACGAAGTCCTTGGATATTTGCCGGATGATGAAAAAATGTAGTACCCTGACCATCTTGTGTCGGTAGGCCAGAAAATCGGTTTGCCTGTAGACACGAAGCCACATCCAGTTGCCACAACTGCTTTAAGGAGCTCTTTCCCCTTTGTTGTTGTAACTCTTAAACCCCATTGCGAGTGTTTTGCGTTAAAGTCAATACACATGATGAATTTTCCATTTGATATTATGATTTATTATTTTTTCAAGACCAGAGTCAACCGATATGGTCGTAGCTTGTAATTCATGGACGCTTATATTCATTTCTCCGAAGAGATGAATATTATCTCTGGCAATTACGGCGCTTCCACGTTCCTCGCGTTGTTATTTATAGGATTGGAGCAATACGTCTTAAAGTTTTTGTTAATTCGATTCTATGCTTCAGTAAGCCACTAGCATTACATATACCAATTATAATGTGTTTAATTTTTATATTCATGCAACATGTTGCTACAGTTATATACAGTATAATAGTTTTGTTTACCTAACCGTTGTTTTTATCACCTAAATATAATCGAGAACGGCCCACAAAACGCCATTATTTGAAAAGATATAAATTGCCATAACTAAGCCGCAAATTAAGATACAATATAAAACCGTAATTTGGTACAACGAATCGCAATATTAGGGGCGCCCATGGTTTGAAAATTTTTAAAAAGTGGGCACAGCCCCGACCCCTAATAGGTTTAATGTACATATATCCTAAGCCACTAAAGCTACAAAGGCCAAAATAGGCTAAGGACAAATCCTATTAGAACCCCTACCGACAGTGATAAAATGGATGGAATCGGATTATAATCCGATTATTCAGTACCAATTGGCAGTGAGGAATGCACACGCTAAACACCTTGGTAGGGTCTGGCATCTAGTTGCAATGTAACCCCTCATTGAGTGATCACAACACTCTCGTTTAAGCCACCACCACCACGATACTCCCCGAATGGACATGCCGCATGAGCAGGTTGGAGCAAACTACAAGGGCTTCTGCTCCATGTGGTACCAGAATTAAGCCTCCGGTCAGACCTCGTAGCCAAAACTACTACCAGTTGAGCTTCCATACTTCTCAGGACTGCTGACCAAGGGTTAGACCCCATACACTCATAACACTCTCTCACCTTTCACACATGAAACTAAACCTAACTTTCAGTTAAACGCCTTCGCTGCTTAAATAACTCACGGGCAAACATTCTTAAATGTTCGGTATACTCGCTACTAGAAAAAACACTACTTACATTTAAACGTCCGTTCACCTGACTAACGCCCACACCCTCAAGATTCCTAATACTTGAATACATCGGGCATTCCGCTATACGATGCGCCCAATCCTCAACACGCGCCCCACACATACACCCCAGCCCACCAGAAAAATGCCTCTGATATATATATGCATTTATAGGCCCCCATAAGAAACCCAGTCTTACGTAATATGTAACGCAAGTTGCAAGAGTATGAAATGTTCAGTTACGCCCGAACTTAGCTGTTCCTAACTTGTTGTACCCTATTTTCGTATTGCTCTAGTTGATTAAGACGTTCGTGGAAATATATTAAAAGTATAATGTTCTGCTTTGTGCTTTCGACAGGGTGGCTCACGAATCGTGCTACAAAAACAAACCGTAATAACTTTTTTTCTATGTGAGTAATCGACTTGAAACTTTTTTATTTGGCAGGATATTACTTAAGTTTTTTAAAAATCAATGTTTGGAATACCGAAAAAAGGGATTCGATAGTGCAGAGGTACCATGCTTTGCAGTGCGCCATTTCCGACCAAAGGGAATTCAGACGGGATTTTGGCGGCACTCCCCCCGAGTAGATGGACCATAATGAGGTTGGTAAACATATTTACCGATTTCGGAAGTATCGCAAGAAGACCGTAAGATCGAGATCCGTACGTTCGTGTTCAAGAAACAATCGCAGCTGTTGTATCGTCAATTCAAGCAAATCCAAAAGTTTCGACTCAAAACTCATCGGCGAAAATTGAATTTAGCAGACTTTCATTACAACGGAAAAATCATGATGACTTAAACCTGTTTCCGTACAAAGTTCAAACAACAAGCCGGTGAAACCCTTTAGATTTGCCTATTCGCCTGGAATTTGGATGATGCTCATTTTGATCTAAACGGAAATGTAAACAACGCAAAATTGCGTTGAGTGAATCAGTAACTGTAAATGGACACCGCTATTTAAAGATGTTCAATGAGTTTTTTGAACCAGAACTGCGCCGAAGATGTATCCCTTTTAATAGCGATGAGCTATTATTCCAGCAAGATAAAGCAACTTCACACATAGCTAGACCGCCAAGGTCATCAGAAGATTTGACCTGACTGCACTAGACTTTTTTTATGGGATTATGTCCAGCGAGAGGTGTACAAAAGAACCCAGAAATTTGACTGAATTGAAGCAGTCTGTTAGATCGATAATTGAGGCAGTTCCGACTTCAACCCTTTAGGACGCAATGAATACTTTTCCAATTAGGTGTGGCATATGCTTGGGTGAGCTGGAGGTCATTTATGGTCCATAATTTTTAAAACTAATTAATTATACAATGTGTGATTTAACTTCGACCCAAATGCGGAAAATTTAAGATTGTAAGTATACTACGAGAAGGTCAACAAGAGAATCCAAGTCTAGACGAAAATTCAGCTTAAACTACATAATGTTTAGATGGAATATCGGAACTCACTATATTGGATTTAGGGGAAGCTCTGGACTAACATGTATTCACGCAATTTTACGAAAATAACTCACACATTGGCGATATATGACATTGCCTCATATATTTATTGCTATTTTCATGTACTTAATATTTAGGGTCTTAAAATATTAAGCTCCGATTTATGTCGTGAGATGGAATACCTCGGATTCACTATTTGCGCAAAACTCATTCTGGTGTTTAGTTTATATGGTGAAAGGATTATAGGGAATTTTAAATTGTAATACATGGCGTGGTTGTGGTTCAATTTCGCTTATATTTATAATGAGACATACAAATAATACATTAAAAATCACACCCGACTTTCTTTGAGTCACAAGTAGTTAAGCAATTCATTGTCTAATTTTTTCACTGATTTTTATAAAGCCATACAGTACTAACATATCTGTGAAATTTATTACTTCGTGCGAATTCAGTTAATGAGTTATTAAACTTTTAGTAGTTTTCAACAAAACTTTTATGTGAGAAGTAGTCGTGGTTATTATTCGATTTCAGCCATATTCGCACGGTATGAAGATTAGTGTTCTCTGTTAGTTCGGGTAAATTAAATTTTAAAGTTTGTAAGGTATGTACATTAAAACTATTAGGAGCGGAGCCACGCCTACTTTGTAAACATTTTCACACTACAAATAACCTTCCCTGCTACGATTCCCTGCACCAAATTAAAGTTGTGTATCCTAATTTTTAATCTAGTTATAAAATTTTCGTGGGAGTGATTTTCAAGCAACATATGTACCAAGTTTTACCAAGATATCTAAATTTATACTCAAGTTATCGCTTGCACGCAGAGACGGAGGGACTGACAGACAAATCTATATCGATAAGTTTTAGATGTTACAAACAACCGTTAGGTGAACCAAATTGTTATGTTGCGACGACCATGAATGATAGAACAAAATAGAATCAACGATAAATTACTAGGATGAACCAGCTCGCGAAATTTGTAATTGCCAGAATGTTTTCGTGGCGATGTTTTCGTAACAATCTACTCTATAAAGGCTGCCGGATTGTGCAGCAGACACAGTTCTAATTAGAGTGCTGCTTAGTAAAGAGCTATAAGAAATAAGTTGTAGACTTAAATAACTTACTAAGTGTCAAGTTGTATAAATTAAAAATAGAAAGTGTGCCATTAAATTGAGACTTTTATCCAGTGATCGAACTGTCGAAGGTAGACGATTTGTTGAGAAATCCGTTACAATATATTGTAGCAACTTGTTGTGAGAGTATAAAAATCTTGCATATACATACATTTAACACTCGTTTGAGTAATTAGTGAGTCGATATTCATCATATCAGTGTGTGGGAAGACACCGATGTCCCTTTCTTTTAAAATCAACTGACATAATGCTAACCGGAATTTAATTCTATTGAAACATCTCGCGCTTACACTCTTAAATGCAGCACAAATTTAACCCAACTGACCGAATTCAATGCATGTGGGTGGGGAGAACGAATCAACAACCCATATCTACGACAACTAGGAGCTCGGGGCCCATGTTCACTTAAATGCCTTATATGTAGTAAAATTTACACATTAGTGGTGTTAATTTTATTCTAAACACCGAAAAAAAAAAATATTTTCCTTAAGTAGTATTTCTTTAATAGTTTGCATGGATATGTATGTAAATACATCAGACATTAGAAGGAGCATGCCATTCATACTCCCTAGATACTCCTTTTTGCTCGGTACCAAATGCAATATATATTGTGTAATATGATTATTTACCTCTAGAATTTTAGATATGAATCGTGCTTGAAAACTTTTATTTAAAACTCTCTACAAAACTTAAGAGAATGTATCTTTAAAATAATTATAATTTAAGTGCTCATTCGCCTTTAGCGATTGAGACTTCTTCTTGCATAATTTATTTTACTCTACGTATCGAAAATCTAATACTATGTTTGCACCGACACAAAATTCGTGTTTTCATAGAAAAAAGAGGTTTTCAGGCGAAAACTTGTGTTTTCATCCATACAAAATCTGTCAAACGAAAACACAGTTTTCGCTGTAAACCCTTTGAAAACTTACATCCCACTCATTATAATCCGTGCCTGCTCTAATTAAATCAATATTATTAGAAGACATATTTTGTCAGCCCTAAATGTCAGTTGACAATTTGTTTACATTCCATAATTGGCCTAAACGTACCCTACAAGAAACTGCTGATGGGTTCACCAACACACTCACATTTGATATGTTAGTACTGTTAATTTAGATCGAAAACACACAATGTCGGTCAGAACGACTTTGGTTCCACAATCCACAAATTGTGTTTTCAAGAGAATTTCAATTCGGAGCGAACATAGTATAACTTATAATTATTAAAAAAAAACACTTACAAAACTGTGTTTGTAATCAAAATCTATTTAAAAAGTTTTAGGTAACTTCCACATAAAACTGTATATATGGGTTTTAAGAATGTTCTTTTCTTTTTGACTGTTTTTTTAACTTCTGGTAAAAATTAATTAATTAATTATTATTGAAAAGTGGGCTTGTATTGTTTTATAAAATTCGTAACAAATACAAAGCTCGTATATTATTTATTTCAATATTTTATTTATTTAATCAAATACTCCGATATATATCACATATATTTATGATAAGATATTTATTCCTAAAATGTTGTTATTATTTGCTGTTTAATGATTTTGTGCGGATTTTTATTGTGCATGGCCTTCCCCAGCCTCTATATACCTAAATAAAGGTTTTTGTTCTTCTAGTTGATTTCATGCCGTATATATCGGTCAATATGTCAGAGCGTGTCTATCTAGCAAGAGTGTGTCTTTGTGCCTAAAATAAATATAATTATTGTAAGTGAATAACTATATAAAAATTGTAACTATCGGTCAATATTTGAGTTATCTTAATTCAACTCAGAGGATATCTTTATCTGGAAATAGATGGTCGGTTGGCTTTGTATACGTACAGTATAAATCGGTCATTATTTATAATATCTAGGCAAGATTCAGCGAACGAATAATACATGTATATTATATTACTTCAGCTCCCAAATATTACATGTACATATAATGACTTTCGTCATTCTAGTAGACTTGGCCCTTCAATTGGATGCGCTGATGCTTTCGTTGTCCACCCACGGGTCTCGAATCGAAGGCGCTTTTCTCTGGTACTTACTTTTCTTATGTACGACCTAGTCTAATCAGCGCATTTGTTGGACTTTTATGCGCTTAACTATATCCATGTGGCAGTAGAGCACATTTAGTTCGTGGTTCTATCTTGTTTGTTACTCATCGCTATCTCGGATAGGTCCAAAGACCTTACAGAGAACCGTTCTCTAGAATGCTTCAAGTGCTTTCTCATCTTGGTTTGTCATCGTCAATGTTTCTGGGCCGTATAATAGGGTGGCAATGATAAGAGACTTACAGAGCGTAATTTTTATTCGTCGAGAGAGGGTTCAGCTTCTCATTTGCCTACCGATCCAAAAGTAGCACCTGTTGGCAAGAGTTATTCAGCGCTTGATCTCCAGGATTTGATTTCTGGTGGTATTTATGTTGGTGCTGAGATACACAAAGTTCTTCACTTTTTAATAACTATAGCTGCTAACAGTCACATTTCAAGACGCGAATTAGAGTTGATAGTGCCACTGTAGTTCAGATTAATTACTTGTTTTTTGCCATTATATTGAAGAAGACGTACTTTGTCTAAAACCACGTCTGGAATCGAAGGGCTCTGAGAGGTCCTTCCCGATTTTGATTGAGCTGATGGATGTGCTCAACGTCATTCTGCATAATCTTATCAGTTTCGCAGGGATACCAAATGTAGACATGACGTCAAAGTGGCAGCTCTGGTCAGTGCTTTCGACATATTTTAAAAATCTGGGCTATAGTGGATTTGACAGGTTTAAAACCACACTGACAAGGTCCAACCTATTTATTAATGGGCTTAAGTCTTACACACAATACTATGGAAAAAATCTTATATGCAAACTGCGTAACAAGTTTACGGGATCTTCCTTCTTGTGGATAGGAAATCATTGGGCACGTATTGATCCGACCAAATCATACTTTGCAGTTGGAACAAACCTCTTTGCAGGTTTTTCCAACAGCTAAGCCGGCAATCCCACTGCTTTTGAGACTTGGTTGCCTTGGTCGTGGGGGGACGATAACGTAATCAGGGTAAATTGTTGCTGCGGGTTATTTTCATTCACTTCGCAGCACTACTATCGCCATTTAGAAGTGACGAGAATTTTCCCTCCAAATTTCGATTGCACTCTGGGAGTGTGGTGCCAGACTTCCATTCATGTCTTTACAAAAGCTTGCCCCAGACTTAAAACTATTTATTTTTTGCCTTTATTTTGATACATTTTTCGGAGCGAGCACCTACTAGCCAGCATCTCAAGCCCACTGCACTTAGGTATTTCTGCCCCATATTCTTTGTCTTGAATGTCTCTCTTAAGTCCTCTTTTAGAAGAATCGTTCATTCACAGTCCGCGTCGCGATCGACTGCTGGATGGCTTTGTAGGCAGTGCTTATGGCTTATGATGGCACGATATTCATCATCGTAGCAGATATTTCTGTGGTGGTGGTAGTAACCTACCACTTTTTACGCAGCTCTATGAAAGGAACAGAAGGTGGAATAAGCCCGTTTTGTTGAAACCAGATATTTTCAAGATCAATGTCCTCCAATTGCGGACATAAAAAGTTGATTATGATCGATCTATACCGCTCTCTATTGATAGTAAATTCGTCTCCAGCATTATTTGGAAAGAATAACGGACCGATGATTCCACCAAACCAAAAACCACACCAAACTGTCAGGATAGGTAATAACAATTTTTGGATCTTTCTTCGCAACAAAATCAACAGGTCTGTTCATCTACCACCACTCAGATGAAAGTAAGCTACTTCGAAAAAGATGATTTTCTTAAAAAAATCGTTAACGTTTTCAAGTTGTTCCAAGGAAAAATCAGAAAATTCACCACGTTTACGGTGGTCCAATGACTTAAGTTTTTGAGTGAAAACACTTTCATATGAGTGCAAGTCCAAATCCTCTTTTAAAATCCGCAAGGTTGTGGGTTAAGACAGTCCCAATTCTTGGGATCTTCCAGAAATCCACAAATTGCGGTTTTCAGAGTTCACTATCCTGAACGGCAGCAATATTTTCAAGACTTCAAGCGGTTCTTCATCTAATTGGCACTTGAACATTATTTAAAGAAAATGTACTCTCGAAATTTTCAACACAATAGAGAGGCCCCATAACATAATTCTATACATCGATTGGGATTTAAATTCCTTATTTGACTCAGAAATATTGATAGTTACGGTCGAAATATGTCCATACCAACTTCGGCTGGCAGTTTATTTGGATTAGTACCTTAATGAATTTTGAGCTGTGTTGAGTCACATAACGTTATTCATTGTGAAAACTATACTGCTTTCTCTGTACTCACTTTAGTTGTATGCGGTATTCAGCGCTCAGCATAAAATGTATCTTGAAACTAGTATACTTCATGTAACGCGATTTAATGACAATGTATTTATTATTTTTAATGGGAATTTCTAAAGTTCGGTTATGCTCGAACAGGACCTTTTCTTCCTCTATATAGTCAATAGGATAATATCACCCCGTTAGCTTCTTGATTCTATTTTACAGATTATATTGATGCCAATATATCAGTCAATAATGAAAGTATTTAAGTAATCAAGGTTTTTGAACATGTTGTAGTTTAAGAACAAAAAATGATATAAAATCGGTTCATACTTTCCATGAGATCGGCTAAGAGAAAAGTTTGTCTGGTTATTTTGACCTTGTATAAAAAATTTGAGCAACGAGTTTGCTTGAAATTGTGTTTCCACTGGAATCATGGCCACGTTGAGTATGTTGCGGAAGTGTTTTAGAAGCCAGTGGTTCCAACTTATATTACGAAATGTGTATGTATATTTAGTATACCGAATCCGCTAAATTGAAGATAATATGTATACAGAAGAGACTTAGCGGATGTTAAGGAAAGATGTAAACATTTTCTTTGTTGCTGATTTACATCCAAAAGTTGCTAAATCTCAGGTGAAACCTGATATGAAACCAATATTAAGTCATATTCAACGAACTCATATCTAGGGTCATAAAATAGATGTCGAGTCTGAGTGACACTAATTAAGTAATAAGCAATGGTAAAATGGTTTACTATAAAGTATACAAGTATAATAATTTAAGAGCCTATAAGCGCTTCGAAAATTTCTTGAAATTTGGGCTTGCATTTGTTCAGTACCTACTTATTTCAATTGCAAGTGCGTTTTCAATTTATAATGTTGGGAAAAATACATAAGTTACGTAATAGGCTTTCAATTGAGACGTTACAAAGCATGAGCATGCTTCGGTTCACGTTGTAGCGGAATGGTGAATCTTGTACAACCTCTCAACCATTCGCGAAAATATTAAAATTGTTCAATTGAGATACATTTTTGAGAGTTGGAAACACTGTTGGAAGTACTTTATCGCGAACATACAAGCATTTGAGTGGCACACAACATTCTGTGATCGGTCTTGAAGTCATTTAAAACTTGCCTTATACGAGCCTTCCATCCACCTCTGTTATTGACGATAACAGCGAAAAAGTTACATACTCAGTGCTTGAAAATCGTCGAGTTGGCATCAGACAGATAGCAGAGGATCTGAACATCTCTATTGGACCGCCTAAACACGTTTTACTTAATGTTTTGGGTACGAAACGTGCCAAAAGACCTGGACTGGAATCTTGGCAGTCGTGATCGAGCAGCATTTTATGCAATAACAACGCTGGTGTTTCTCTAAATAGCGATTACTAATAATATGAAATGCGAAAACAAAACAGAACAAAAAGTATTTAAATTGAAATTAAACGTAAATATTCAAATTTATCATACGTTTATACAGAAATTTATTCAATTTAATTTTTGCAGGGAATAAAATGAATCCTATCGTCTTTTTATACAAGTTCATCGGAATTAGACGAGCTTAGTGCTAAGTAACTGAGCCTTCACTTATCTCTAGCGCTGCATTTCCGAAAGACTTAAGACTTGACAACTTTTCTACCGCAAAAAGTATCCCATAGCTTGAAGGAGCTGTCGGACTATACTGGACTTTTCTTTTGAAGCATTGTTGAAGGATATGTTTTTTATACTCCCGCAACTTGTTGCTACAGAGTATAATAGTTTTGTTCACCTAACAGTTGTTTGTATCACCTAAAACTAATCGAGTTAGATATAGAGTTATGTATATATAAATGATCAGGATGAAGAGACGAGTTGAAATCCGGGTGACTGTATGTCCGCCTGTCCGTCCGTGCAAGCTGTAACTTGAGTAAAAATTGAGATATCTTTATGAAACTTGGTACACATGTTTCTTGGTACCGTAAGACGGTTGGTATTGCAGATGGGCGTACTCGGACCACTGCCACGCCCACAAAACGCTATTAATAAAAAACAAATAAATTGCCATAACTAAGCTCCGTAATAAGATACAAACTGTTATTTGGTACACAGTATCACATTAAGGAGGGGCATCTGCAGTTGAAATTTTTTTTTTAAGTGGGCGTGGTCCCGCCCCTAATAGGTTTAATGTGCATATCTCCTAAACTGCTAAAGCTATAATAAAAAAATTCACTGGAAGCAAATTTTTTTAGCACCTCTACCCACAGTGTGAAACTGGGTGAAATCGGTTGACATACCCCATATCTTGGGATCCGCTTAACCGATTTCAAAAAAATTCGGTACATAACGTTCTTTTTATATTTCTATGTTATAGTGCAAAAAGGACAACAACCACGCCCATTTCTCACACAACACCATTTTAAATTCCATCTGATTTCTTCACTTTCCAGTATGCAAATCAAGCAACAATAACTGTGTCGGGGTAAAACTTTGCGTGAATAATGCATTTAAAATATGCCACCTTGTAATCAAAAATTATCTAAATTGAACCACAACTGTTCAAACCCCTAGGTACTGAATATGTGGACCCCAGCGCCTGTAGTTGACTTTTTACCGAAAATATCGGTCAACATAGAACAAGGTGGCAAGATCCACAAAGAAATCTAAAACGAGTATACCATTTGACATTGCGAGAGTATAAAATGTTCGGTTACATCCGAACTTAGTCCTTCCTTACTTGTTTTGTTATGCTTTTGATCAGCAAATACCTATTTGTATATAATTATTATTTTTAAGATGACGACGAAATTCGTGATGAAATAGTGATCCTACCTTTCGCCCTGACTTAGCATCTTTAATCGGAGGGTTGGCAGCGTTAAATTTGACCGTCAATGCATCCCATAACTTGTTTGAAGCAACTTTGCCTTGCTTTCAATTATGTAATATTATATAATATATGGAGTTACATATTTATGGCAAGGCCTTGATGGTGTAACATAAAATCGCTTTTAGTTTTTTATTGTTCCAAAACTTCAACCTATTACGTTTGACAATTAGCTAACGAGTCTTCGCTATCTATTTCGAATTTCGAAAGTGTGTATTCAATAGCTAGTTCCGCTCGTTAACGAGTGAAACGATTCGGGCCTCGAATCTTTTGCAAAAACAACGTCGAGTAGAGGTCAGAAAAGAGATGATTGACAATAATGCTGAAAATCCAAACTTCTAGTTGGTCTTATACTGAATATGTATAGCAGTCAATATGTAAGATATTTAGCAAATATAAGTGAACGTATAATACAATAAAAGAAATACTAATTTAATGCCAAAGATATGTGTTAGTCCACGAATTTTCACAACTCCCACATACAATATATTTATAATAATTTTCGTTATTCTAGCAGATTTTATGGTTTATGATCGTTTCGTCGAATAATGAATTTTAAAATTTTTCGCAGTGGAATTATGCTCGCCTAACGGCTGTGTGTAACACACAAAACTAGTGGAGAAAGACTTAACGTTATGTATATGTAAACGAGACAGACGAGACGAGCTGAAAACCAGGTGATTGTCTCTCTAACCATCCTTTCACTATCTGTCCATGCAAGCGATAACTTATCGTCTTACCATTTCCAAGCCCACAAAATGTTGTTAAGCGAAAACCTAATAATAATAATAATACTAGTAGCGAATCGCAGTGGTTAAATTTTTTTTTAAAGTAGTATCCGGCAAACTAAATGTAAGATAACTCGCTAAATAAACATGTTAGAAACAAGAAGTTTCACATCAAAACACAGATGAGCATTATAGGAGCCGGTGTCAAAATTGGACAAAGATCGTTGCACCGCCCATCATTCCTATATCTCATTCACTATTTCATCGATATTTCAACCAAAATGGGCGCATATAATGTGGACGTTTTTATGTCACAGTGTAAAAGTGAGTGAAATCAGACTACAGACACACCTTATTCTCATAGATTCTTTCATTTTACTGTAAGTAAATTAAGCTCCAATAAAGATATAGGAACAAAATTTTGCAGTGATTTTAAAATATGCCGTCTCACATCTAAAAATTGTCCAAATCGGATCACTACTTAGGCTCTATATACCTAATATAGTCATTTACGCCTTTAAAGTCGGTATGAACCTGAACGCCGAATATAATATTATTATAAATATATCAGACTAAGCAGTTAGTTAGATACCAAATATTATTGTGATGCTTTCATAATTTTGACGAATAAAAATCGTCACATTTTAATATACCATCTTGTCAGCACCTGAAAATATAACTCCGGTTTTAACCTTTGGAAATTGCGGGAGTATAAAATGTTGTTTTACCCGAAAAATAGTCCGTTTTTACTTATCTATAATAAAGTTTTGCCAACATTTGAAAGATTACAAAAATTTTTTCCTTACACTTAGCACTTATACAGCTTCAAAAACAAAAAGCATCTTTGCTTATTTAAGAATCCAATATTATTTTTCCGTTAAGACCAATAACATAGTATGAACAATAGCAAATATAAAACTATCTACTGAGTAAGAATTTGGTTAATAACATTAAGTATTTCAAGAATATTAATATTTTGAAGAAATTAAGTGTGGAGTAAAAGCACATCTTGAGTATGTTACCAAAAAAGTGGCAACTACTGTGGCAGTGGGGAAGTGCAACAATCAAAAAATAAAACAACAATAAACAGCAATGGGAACAGCAACAGCTTATTTATAATTGTAAGTTATTTAATTTAAAAGGTATTGATGTGGTTATTAGTTTGCAAATGGGGAATACCCCAACTATTAAATATATATAACTACTATATTGTGACTATTGTAAAGACGATGATGACATTAGGGAGGGCCGAAAATTAAAAAAGGCAAAAAACAAAAGAGTATAAAAAGTACAATAAATTAAGCCTCGACCAACCGAATAACTAAAATAATAATACCCTCATAATATAGCTCAATTCTGCGAATTCCTCAGAAAGGATGCTCCAGAATAGAAAAGACTCTCTTCCTAGAAGAGATCACAAAAATAATAAAATTACCAATGACTTAAGGCTCGAGCAGCCGAATAACTAAAACAAAAAGATCCCCATAATTCAGCTTAATTTTGCGATTCCCACGAAAACGAAGCCTCCAGAATAAAGTAAGAAATAACAAGTAAGGAAGGGAAAAGTTCGGATGTAACCGAACATTTTATACTCTCGCAAAGTTAAATGGTATATTCGTTTGAGACTTCTTTATATATTATAATTAGAAGTAGGAACTGTTGCCTTAGTTATTTACTTTTCACTCACAGTGAAAATAATTAGAGCAATTTGTAAACTAAATTTACTTAACTTATGAGAAATCGTTCTTGTGCTTTTTGTATACCCTTATAATTGATTTTATATAGAATGCATTACAACTGTATTGAGAAGTATGAAAACAAATCGTTTTTGGACAATGAATAACATTTTTTATTTATTATATCGATATTATTATTATACATGTTTAGCTTAAAAAGAATAAATATTAACAACTTTAAAAATGATATAATATTTTTATATTAATTTGTATATAATATTTACAATATTAAACATAAATTTTTGTAGAGATTCTTATACATATATCCAAATTATATTTCTTTTTTCCTTATACTATTTAATTTCGATAATATAATAATACAATAATGTCATATATAATAACAAAATATATATATAATTTAAATTTTCTTAATTAGATTATTTACATATTTTTCTTAAAATTGTTTTAAAAACTACTGTCAAAATTCCTATACCATTCCAATTCGATTATATTTGGAAAAAAAAATGAAGAACTATTGCACTAAGTCTGAAAACTTTAGTTCGAAATAGAGACACAAATACTGTCATAATAACTGTGTACTGTCTCAAAAGTAATTGCATTTACACGGGAAGGATCCATGTTTGAAAATGCCCAATCAATTTGTGCACCGGCAGGTGTAGTTGAATATTCTGCACCAAGCAGGGAACTAAAGTTTTTTTCTTGGAGCAGATTTCTTATTGCAGTCCCTGTAGACTTTAAACAAATGTTAAAATCTCTAACAATTAGCACATTTTTATTGCCTAACTCAAAAGTAAGGAATTCCTGAAGTTTTGCAATTAATTGCCTGACAGAGAAAGCTGAATTTCTATATAGAACCAGAATATTAATATTGAATCTATAGAGCAAGCAATACTATGCTTTGCATATATTATAATGCCCCATTTATTTCTGTTGGTTGTTTCCGTGCTATCTATCCTCAGCTCGTTAATTGGAGTAAATCCTGGTATATCAAAACTTTCGCAAGGATAACTCCAAGTTTCTACAAAACATCAAATGTCTGAAGAAAGCATCAAATAGTCGCTTTTTATATCATTAATGTGAGCGTGAAGACTCTGAACATTATGGAATAAAATTTGATGTCCTGATGTTCGGGAAATCATAAAATTGAAACTTGTTGTCAAAGCTTTATTTGTGTTCAATTCCCTTAGTTTCCTGAATACGGGACCCGATTCAGAAAATTTGTTAGGAGGACTAAAATTTCCTATGATGAATAGACCTTCTGCAGAAGTAGCTCGACTACAAGCGACATATATTGAAGCTCTAGGCATTCTGGGTCGAGTATGAACTACAACTTTATTATATGTGGCACCCTGACTTTTATGAATAGTTATTCCCTCAGCCGGAACAACAGGAAACTGATTTCTTTCAATTGAAATTTGTTCATTTCTTTTATATTGAAAAGATTTTAGAACTTTTTCAATTGTTATCCAAGAACTTTCTAGAGGATGAGGCTTTTTTGATCGTGCTATCAAACCAACAGAAGGTTCCAAAAATTTAATCCACAGAATTGTTGGAAAAGAACAATGGAAATCAATTTGCATAAGTTGTCCAGCTGCCTCATTAACCAAGCTATCACACGTGTTTATGTTCCTTTAACTGAGTCTTTTGCAGTTGAAAGGAAAGCTTCTGTTGGGATTCAACTGAGCTTAAGGGCATTGAAATTATTTGTCTCTTCATTGGACCAAAATAAATGTATGGCATCATCGGAAACTTCTTCGAAATATCTCCCACAAAGGGGAACCAACTAAAGTGCTGTATGCATCATCCTATCTCCAACAGGTGAGAGTTGCTTCAAATCGGTGCGCAAAGAAGAACTTTTAAGGAACTTGGATTGGATCCAGGTGTAGAATTGTAACGATGGTTAAGAGTTTGATATATTGCAGATATCAAACGACTCTTTCCTACACCTGCACCGCCGCCAATGAACTCATAAAATGGGAGATTTGTTTTTAGGTGGTGCATCAAATGTGTCAAATAGGTTCTCTGCTTAGTATTTAGACTTTGAACTAAAGAAAATAATTCCTCAACTGAAATTAAGGGGGGTAGTTTAATAAGTCTAATATTGAAATCAGATTCAGTGCCATTATCTGTTGAATCCTCGCCATGCAAGTCCAGCAAATTTATATTTGGGTTTATTTCTGGAAGTTCCAACACTCTGAACTCATTTTCCACGATAGGTAGTTCATTTTGAGCACCTTCGTCCAAGTCTATTTCATTATAAAGACTTTCTAGAACATTTTCAAGTTCTCTTTGCTCAAAAACATCATATTTTCTTTGATTTTCCTCAATTATAATACGATGTGTTATGCAAGTCTGCTCATTATCGTTTTCAATGAGATCTTGCTGTTCATTCCGCCAAGGATAGTAAAGCATTAACATTTCTTGGAAATACTCAACTCTGGCCAAATCTGGGTCAAACCTTCTATACCGAATAATACAAGGTTTGGTACGTTTTTTCACAAAACGAATATTTCAGTCGAACCTGAAGGAAGGTTCTGAAGTTTAGCTCTAGGTTTTCCCATTCGAACACGTTCCTCAGGTCGAGAGGTATTTAGAAATATTTCTGCATTACTTGCTTCCGAAAGATGGAGCTTATTGCAGCAATATACTGCTTCTTGTGCACATATTTCTGTGCCTGATATAAATTTGTGACCTATATGTTTAAGTTTTTGCTTAATAGTATAATTTTCAGCATTTACCTCTGATATAGCTTCATTTAAGAGCCTAGAAATTCCCCTGTTAGACTTGTTAATATAATTAATTATATATGAACAGCAAGCATATGCATCTAGTATATATGTGGTATCTTGGTTTATTTAATACACGTCTGGGCGACGTGATAGCCAAAATCCAACTGACATACTTAGCTTAGGATTTAATATCTTATATGCGTATTTAGGTAACGGTGATCAGCATCAGGTGATGATGCTCTCAATATGTAATGCATTATTATGATAGCTTAATTAATGTATGTAAGAGAGATAGCAGTAGTGTAACTCTTAGGATAACAATGTAAAGTAGAATGTAGGATAACTTAACCCTTAGTTGTACTAATATAAATGAACTTAATATTAACCTGTGAATGCATGAATTAAATAAATTTAAAGATATGTTTAATGTGGGTGTCGCCACATATCTCCCCTGCCGGAAAAAAAAGGAACATGATAGTATGATTTTTTGTATTATGCAGAAATCTTGAAGTGCACTCTTTTTTGACTTCTATGCATTGTAGTACTTCTACTACAGGATTAGTGTCGCCGGTAGTTGTATTGCATAAGTTGTATCCAGATGGTAGGTGTTCAATATCGTCACTACATAGAAAAGCTGGTTTTAGCCGATCGATAGATATGTGTGGAGGTTTTCCATATAGTAGTACTTTGTAGTATTTTTCGTAACGCTCAATGACTGGGAAAGGTCCGTCGTATGGTGATGAAAATGATTGTTTGACTTTGTCGTTTCGAATAAAAACGTGTGTTGTATTTGCAAGGTCCTTTGAAATAAAGATTTTCTCTCGGTTATGCCGAGAAGCCGGCGTAGGCGTTAGATTTTAAAATGCTTTTCTTAGCGTTTTGACGAGTTCAAGTGCTTCAATTGTTTTATTTGATGGTGTTAAAAATTCACCTGGGAGTCGGATTGACTCACCAAAAACTATTTCTGCTGATGTGGCTTGGACGTCTTCTTTAAATGCATCTCGTAGTCCTAAGAGAACTGCAGGGAGTGCATCGTACCAACTGTCGTTGTGGCAGAGAAGAGATGATTTGAGCTGTCGGTGAAAGCAAGAGTTGACACTAGTCCTTATGGGAGCTTATGTTCAGAGCAAGGTTGGGGTACGAATCAGGAACTGGAGATCTGCCAAGATTTTGACGAGACGGAGATGAGAACTGCATTAGTCTGCCAGTCATTTCCGTAAGATGTTACTCTTACCTACTGAGGTGGCTGAATGCTGCTCTCAACATAGGCGGGAACAGGTGCCACTACGCCGGAGGTTCATTGGGGGCATAAGGCATTTTGAGCCAAACCCTCTTCTCCAGCAGCTCTTGATCTTATATGTTGGTGATGGTATATGAGGTATCTTAACTCAGAGATCCTATTTTTCTGTTAATAATATGTAAAAATGCCAACAACAGATAAAATCAGCCCAATACTACCCTTATCTCCCACATATTTAATGTACAATTTTCATACTCCTGGTCGTCTTTATACTGTATATATCGGTCAATATGTAACATATATTTCATAATGTAGTTTAATGCCGAAAATATGTGAAATTTGTCTACCAACTACTCCAACTCACGTTATGTAAATATAATGATTTTTGTTATTCTAACAAACCTTATGTTGAATATGTCGGTCAGTGTGTCAGATATGTATTTATAAAGTACTTGATGAATGAATTCGGAGATGGGCGTAATCGGAATGTCATGTCCATAAAACGCCATTAATCGAAAATATATAAAATGCCATAACAAGGGGCAAATGTGGTAATAAATTTTTTATAATTTTAAATATGGGCGTGACCGCGCCCTCTTATAGTTTAATGTACATATATCCTAAACCACTAAAGCTACAATAATCAAATTCACTGACGACGAAAGTGTTAGAGGATTCATTGTCAAATGAAGGCAATGGTGGTGGCACCGCCCACAATTAGGTCGAAATCCATTTCCACAATTTCAGAAAAAGTCTTTTCCTGATAATATTCTGCTGGTATGGTAAAAATAGATTGAACCGGATAAATACTTCCTTTAGCCCCCATATACCACCACCCATATACCATATACAACATAATATAAAGATTTTCAAACTTCGGGCTTTCTTGATTCCACATATATAGACAAATATGTGAGTTATCTAAATCCAATTAAGGGAGCATATTTTTCTAATAATGGTGAATCTTTGTACCTAAAATAGACAAAATCGGGTGAAAATTTGCCCTCACCCCTATATAACAGATATTCAGGATTTTGATACATCAGATTGGCTTTACTCCTTATACAAGTAAAAAAAAAAAATTTTTGTTACGAAGTACGCTTAATAATGCCCAGGAATGCAAGTGTAAAATTCGGCAAAATGTATCTCGCCACCTTTACCGCTACCCACTACAAGAATGTCAAACTACAATTAAAGGAATTTAATGACGCTACTATCACGACACTAACAGTGTGCGTAGCTGCCGACGTCTCGTCGCCGAAAATATTGAGTTGGCGATTATTATAACCTTAGAATTAAGTTTCACTTTTGATTCGGCTGTTAACGGAATAAGTACCCATTCATGAAGAAAAATAAAATGTTAAATAAGTTAATGTGATGTAACCGAACATTTTATGCTCTCGCAAAGTTAAATGGTATATTCGTTTGAGACTTTTTTTTATATATTTTAATAATTAGAAGTAGGAACTGTTGCCTTAGTTATTTACTTTTCACTCACAGTGAAAATAAGTAGAGCAATTTGTAAACTAAATTTACTCAAATTATGAGAAATCGTTCTAGTGCTTTTTGTATACGCTTATAATTGATTTTATATAGAATGCATTACAACTGTATTGAGAAGTATGAAAAGAAATCGTTTTAGGACAATGAATAACATTTGTTATTTATTATATCGATATTATTATACATGTTTAGCTTAAAAATAATAAATATTAACAACTTTAAAAATGATATAATATTATTATATTAATTTGTATATAATATTTACAATATTAAACATAACTTTTTGTAGAGATTCCTATACATATATCCAAATTATATTTCTTTTTTCCTTATACTATTTTATTTCTATCATATATTTATACAATAAAGTCATATATAATAACAAATATATATAATTTAAATTTCTTAAATAGATTACTTACATATTTTTCTAAAAATTGTTTTAAAAACTACTGTCAAAATTCCTATACCATTCCAATTCGATTATATTTGGAAAAAAAATGAAGAACTATTGCACTAAGTCTGAAAACTTTAGTTCGAAATAGAGACACAAATACTGTCATGATAGCTGTGTACTGTCTCAAAAGTAATTGCATCTACACGGGAAGGATCCATGTTTGAAAATGCCCAATCAATTTGTGTACCGGCAGGTGTAGTTGAATATTCTGCACCAAGCAGGGAACTAAAGTTTTTTTCTTGGAGCAGATTTCTTATTGCAGTCCCTGTAGACATTAAACATATGTTAAAATCTCCAACAATTAACACATTTGATTGCCTAACTCAGAAGTAAGGACTCTGAAGTTTTACAATTAATTGTCTGACAGAGAAAGCTGAATTTCTATATTGAACCAGAATATTAATATTGAAACATTTAAACAAAACCGCTTCTAAAACTTTGCGGCCTGAATAAATTTTCTTTACAGCCTTTGATTCTATAGAGCAAGCAATACTATGATTTGCATATATTATAATGCCCCGTTATTTCTGTTGGTTGTTTCCGTGCTATCTATCCTCAGCTCGTTAATTGGAGTAAATCCTGGTATATCAAAACTTTCGCAAGGATAACTCCAAGTTTCTACAAAACATAAAATATCTGAAGAAAGCATCAAACAGTCGCTTTTTATATCATTAATGTGAGCGTGAAGACTCTGAACATTATGGAATAAAATTTGATGTCCTGATGTTCGGAAAATCTTAAAATTGAAACTTGTTGTCAAAGCTTTATTTGTGTTCAATTCCCTCAGTTCCCTAAAGACGGGATCCCATTCAGAAAATTTGTTAGGAGGAATAAAATTTCCTATGATGAATAGACCTTCTGCAGAAGTAGCTCGACTACAAGCGACAAATATTAAAGCCCTAGGCATTCTGGGTCGAGTATGAACTACAACTTTATTATATGTGGCACCCTGACTTTTATGAATAGTTATTCCCTCACCCGCAACAACTGGAAACTGATTTCTTTCAATTGAAATTTGTTCACTTCTTTTATATTGAAAAGATTTTCGAACTTTTTCAATTGGTGTCCAAGAACTTTCTAGAGGATGAGGCTTTTTTGATCGTGCTTATTGGATATCCATATTTGCTCTATGGAGTTCCAAAATCAGAGGATTATAAGCGTTTATAAAACGATCCTGTAATTTTCTTTTTAGAAAAATTTTGGGTTTTGTTAAACTTGACCTAAGGGCTAACAAATAGTCATCAAAAGACATATTTATTCTACTATCAGACAGGAAGTGTTCAAAATCGTTTAAATTAGAAATGTCTTCTGTAGACATATTTAAATTTAAAACGTTTTGAATTTTGAAAAAGTTTTCCTTCTGTCTTTCTGAATTTCGACTTGTTTCTAACAGAGGTAACAGTATTTGCGTTGAAGGCGTTGGTGGATATGGTATACCAAAACGACAAAACTGTTGTCCTCTAAATTTCCCTAGTACAAGACCGACTGTGGTTATGCTTTTGATAACCCAAATAAATTTCTAAGTGGCTGATCGAACCATCGGTAGAAATATAATTGTCAATAAAACTAATGACATCAGGGAATGTCTGAGGATCTTGAAGGTTGATCCTCTTCCGAAATATCTTTAGAATCAACATTTTCAGAGAGGATGACCAAAAGCTCAACCCACTGAGATTCTGCAGCCGATAAAGTGATATAGAAGGTTGGAAGCCCAAATTGGCGAATGATAGCGATTGCCTTTTTCCTTTCAAAACCAAACTTGTAACCACCATCGTGTTGAATCAAGTTTTGAACAAAGTTTTCGTTTAATAGATATTGGGCCGTAACTCGGTTGCGACCTGTAAACTTTCTAAGGTAAATGGATGTACTATTCTTAATTTGTAGCAGTTCTAATTTTTTGTAATCATACAAAAACTTTGGAATGGTACACGCTCTTCTGTCAAAACGGCGAATTTCAGAACGTATTATCTTGCTATACGTTTCAGAGCATGTACGCTTCTGCCCAACGTGTATTGTTCCAAATGACAAGGAAATTTTTGCATTAAAAAGAAGGCGGATGCAGCATTCGGGTGACCTTGCGCAATAGTTTCAAAATTTAATTTGCGAACTTGGTGTGAAAACCATAAGCCGCAAATACATATTTCAGTAGGACCCTTATTTATATTTTGGAAATAAATGTTTTTGAAATCTGTTAAATTGCCACTATTATCAGTTTCTATAACATTGTTTTCTCCCGTTAATCGGATTCGTTGGGACTGCCTTTGGTTTTCAATTTGTCTATTGAGTGGGTTATATCTACGAAGGCGAACTTGACCTTGTCTAAGACGTCTCTGATTCAAAATTTCTTCCCTCATACCCCTCCTACTAAGCTGTCGACGTTGTGTTTCTCCATCACGCTCCTCTCTCCTTATTTCAGGATTTCTTCTTGCATGTTCCCTTTGCATTTGATCACGAATGCGCTCTAAATTCCTATACTCAGGATTTCTTGCGCGAAGTTCTCTATGATCCCTAGTGTTCCTACTTTGTTCATCATAACGTACCTCAGGATTTTCTCGACGAGATCTATGACCTCGAGTATTTCTTATTTGCTCTTCGGAGTACCTTGCTCAACAGATCGAACCTCGGGGTCTTCACGCCGAAACCTATGACCTCGAGTATCTCTTATTGGCTCTTCAGAGCGAATTTGCGTATCTTGCCGCCTTGTTCTATGTTGAACAGTATTTGCAACTTGGTCAACAGATCGAACCTCGAGGTCTTCACGCCGAGACCTATGACCTCGAGTATCTCTTATCTGCTCTTCAGAGCGAATTTGGGGATCTTGCCGCCTTGTTCTATGTTGAACAGTATTTGCAACTTGCTCAACAGATCGAACCTCGGGGTCTTCACGACGAGACCTACAACCTCGAGTATCTCTTATTTGCTCTTCAGAACGAATTTACGGATCTTGCCGCATTGTTCTATATTGAACAGTATTTGCAACTTGCTCAACAGATTGAACCTCGGGGTCTTCACGCCGAGACCTACGACCTCGAGTATCTCTTATTTGCTCTTCAGAACGAATTTACAGATCTTGCCGCCTTGTTCTATATTGAACAGTATTTGCAACTTGCTCAACAGATCGAACCTCGGGGTCTTCACGACGAGACCTATGACCTCGAGTATCTCTTATTGGCTCTTCAGAGCGAACTTGGGGATCTTGCCGCCTTGTTTTATGTTGAACAGTATTTAAATTTTGTTCAAAAGACCGTACCTCGAGATTTTCCCGCCTGGTTCTATGATGATTTGTATTGATTATTTGTTCGGACAGACGTACATCGGAATCTAATCTACGATTAGCGTGACTTACAGTATTTTGTGACTGCTCACTATCTCTATATAAAGAGTTTGCACGAAGAACTATTCTTCTATTCTGAAGACGATTTAGTAATATAGATTTTCTACTTAATCTAGGCATAATTAATTAATAACAAATGGATTAATATATAAAATACTTATAGATATTACTTATATAATTCAGTCCGTCCGGGTGTTAAAAGTTGGATCCTAGTTGCTGCTCTCTTTCACTGTAATTCCTTTTAAGTCCTTGCTATGACTCCTTTCCTGTTTCGTGTATATGTACTATGGTATACTCGTGCACATATGTATATGTGTTTGCTCGCCACTGTATATAATACGGTTTTGCTTGTCACTGTATATAATAATACTTTAAACACTATATAACTAATACACTAAAATTAGTTTGAATAAAGCACTTTGCTGGTAAAGACATCTAGTGAAACTGAAACTACAAACACAGTGTACTGATATTTATTATACTCTTGCACCATGTTGGTACAGCTTTCGTACTTTTGTATACCTATATATTACTTAGCTATTCACTAACATAATAATACATAATATTTAGTTATATTTATATTTTAGAAATTAGTAGTTTATTTCATTGTATTGAAATTAAGTTCTCGGAAAACCCCTCCGTAAATTACTTATGTTAAACGCCTTCTAAAACAGGGGGATCTATGGTACTTATTTTGAAGGGTCTACCCATGAGGGCTAAATTATCAATAACTTACATACAATTAAGTATGGTATACACATATGTAGAGCAGGTATGTAGATTTTCTTCTTTCTGTCTTAATATCTAAACCTTTCTTAAGCTGCCAACGGCGCTAGGTAAAAATGTAATTTTCTTGAGTTTACAGTTCACCTCATGACCTTCATATTAAAATGTGTCGCAAAACTGAAATAATAGACAGTAGCATGTAAACCGATGGGATCGCAGTTTATCTATAACCACATAAAAAGGGTCTTAAGCCCTTTTGATACTAAATTACTAATATTTATTTCATGCAATTTTTTCTAGAAAGATTTTTTTGCTCTATACAAAGTCGAGCACTCTAAGAAACTTTTTTAGCATTGTTGTCTGGTATATTTTATAATAAGTTCAACATGATGGCTGAGATAATATACCTAACCACTGATTATCACCAAATATTAGAAGAAATATATGTATATAGAAATCTATATCTATCACTTTAGGTGATGCAAGCAACTCTGTGAACAAAACTATACTCTGTTGCAACATTTGCGAAAGTATAAAAATGTTGCGAAATAATTCAACATTCATTACTCGATTATTATTTGGTATCTTATTAGCTTATGTTATTGATCAAAGATTTATTTTGTGTCAATACTATTTTTTTCTCCGAAATGTTAACTTTTATAAAAAGAAGCTATTTAACTCAAACATGGTATATGTGATATAAACTGAACCAAAGGGGTTAGATTTAATATGTGGGGTATATGAGGTTGCTGTTGTACCAGAGGAGCGGAAATCAGTATATTAGGGTTATAAGGTTTAAACAAAGTCTAGACCAATTTCATTTATATGCAGCGATATACATTACTTTTAAGAAAAACTGTCTATTTAATTTCATTAAATTATCAAATTGACGAAACAAATTATACCATAAGTAGTACATGTGAGCTGGGAAAATCAAAGACCAGAAAATTTCTCCAAACCGTATATTCAAAAATGTCGAATTTAACATCCATTATTAAATGATATCGTGATTAAATTACAATCAAATTTGGTATCTTCTTGACTTATATTAAAGGCCATAAACTTAGTCTCAGTTTTATTACTTGAAGTGAGATATACATAAGTATGAATGTGATATTAACTCCACCAAAGTGGCTAAATTTTATATTATAAGCTTAGGTGGCAAACGTCAACCAGAGAATCGGAATTCAAAATATGAATGTGTGAGGTTTAGACTTAGTATATACTAATTTCATTCTAATTCAGCGTCAAACCACATAATTTTTAAGAAATCTTCTCCACTTAATTTCGTTAAAATATCACGTTGATCAACCGGAACGGTGTAAAGTCAGGTGGAAAGACGGAAATTATATATATATATTGTTGATAGAGAAATATATTAATTTTGACATTGCTCAGCTATGCTCGAGAACATATTTTGAAGCAATTTTATATATAAACAAGTAAGGAAGGGCTAAGTTCGGATGTAACCGAACATTTTATACTCTCGCAAAGTCAAATGGTATACTCGTTTGAGATTTCTTTGTGGATTGACTGATATTTTCGGTAGAAGGTCAACTATAGGCACTGGGGTCCACATATTTAGTACTTAGGGGTTTGAACAGTTTTGGTTCGATTTAGACAATTTTTTGCACCAAATTTGGTTGAAATCGGTTAAGCAGATCTCAAGATATGGGTTTTCACCTAAAAGTGGGCTGTGCCACGCCCACTGACTAATTTTGAACGCGGTTCCTATAAAGCCAATTTATACCATCTCAAAGATAAAATGTAATGTCTCTAGCGTGTTTAGTGCTTGATTTATCGCGCTTTTAGTAGTTTTTAACAGTACCGTTATATGGGGAGTGGGCGGAGTTGCCACCCGATTTCAACTATTTTCACACCGTCAATATAAGTGCTAAAATCATTTGCTTCTGGTGAATTTTGTTATTATAGCATTGGCGGTTTAGAAGATATGCACATTAAACCTATTAAAAAAAAGTTTTAACTGCAGATGCCCCTCCCTAATGTGGTATTGTGTACCAAATAACATTCTTTTTTCTTATTGCGGAGCTTAGTTATGGCAAGTTATTTGTTTTTGATTAATGGCGTTTTGTGGGCGTGGCAGTGGTCCGATTACGCCCATCTGCAATACCAACCGTCTCACAGTACCAAGAAACATGTCTACCAAGTTTCATAAAGATATATCAAATTTTACTCAAGTTAGAGCTTGCACGGACGGACGGACGGACGGACGGACAGACAGTCACCCGGATTTCAACTCGTCTCTTTATCCTGATCATTTATATATATACAACCCTATATCTAACTCGATTAGTTTTAGGTGATACAAACAACCGTTAGGTGAACAAAACTATTATACTCTGTAGCAACAGGTTGCGAGAGTATAAAAAAATAGAATATTAATACTCACTGACCGACATATTCGGCATAAAACTGGTAAGAATAACAAAAAGCATTATAAGTATAAGTAGTATATGGAATTTGAGGGCAGTATTAACCCGATTTTATAAATTTTTTCCAGTACCACATACTACTAACATGCCACAGACTAATAAAATGCTCCCACTGTTTCATTAAGGTACCTCACATACCATCACCAATCAAATGGAGTAAAGTCAGACGAATGTTCGAAAATTTTATTGAGATAACTCACATATGCGGTATAAAGTCACGCGGAAGTTTAAAAATATTTATATTAGATATATGAGAGCTACAAGAACTATTGATCCGATTCAACCCATTTTTGAAACAAAGACATACTATTATCGATAGTTTAATTTATTTATTCTATTATATGAATTTCAAATATATATATTACACAATAGCCGATATTTACGGTAAAAAGTCAACTATAGGTACTGGGGTCCACATATTCAGTACCTAGGAGCTTGAACAGTTTTCGTTCTATTTAGAGAATTTTTGGTCACAAGGTGGCATACTTTTAACGTATTATTCACCGAAAGTTTTACGCCGATATAGTCATTGTTGCTTGATTTGCATAGTGGAAACTGAAAGAATCAAGTGGAATTTAAAATGGTGTCATATGGAAAATAGGCGTGGTTGTAATCCGATTTCGCCCATTTTCGCACCATAACATAGAAATGTAAAGGCAATGTCATGTACCAATATTCGTTGAAATCGGTTAAAAAAATCCCAAGATATGGGTTTTCACCTAAAAGTGGGCGGTGTCACGCCCACTTTCTAATTTGGAACGTGGTTCCTATAAAGTCATCTCGTAGTGCTTTATTTATCGCGCTTTTAGTAGTTTTTAACAGTACCGTTACATGGGGAGTGGGCGGGGTTGTCACCCGATTTCTCCCATTCTCACACCGTAGTTAGAGGTGCTAAAAACATTTGCTTCCAGTGAATTTTGTTATTATAGCTTTAGCAGTTTAGGAGATATGCACATTAAACCTATTAGGGGCAAGACCACGCCCACTTACAAAAAAAATTTAACTGCAGATGCCCCTCCCTAATGTGATCTCGTGTACCAAATAACAGTCTTGTATCTTATTGCGGAGCTTAGTTATGACAATTTATTTGTTTTTGATTAATGACGTTTTGTGGGCTTGGCAGTGGTCCGATTACGCCCATCTGCAATACCAACCGTCTTACTGTACCAAGAAACATGTGTACCAAGTTTCATAAAGATATCTCTATTTTTACTCAAGTTACAGCTTGCACGGACGGACGGACAGACGGACGGACAGACAGTCACCCGGATTTCAACTCGTCTCTTCATCCTGATCATTCATATTTACATAACCCTATATCTAACTCGATTAGTTTTAGGTGATACAAACAACCGTTAGGTGAACAAAACTATTATACTCTGTCGCAACATGTTGGTTAACCGGGACGTTTGGACCGTTGACTTAATTACGCGGCTAATTGCGGTAAGTAACATTACACTAACGCAAGAAATAGAAAGCTTAAAAGCTCAAATAAACATTAAAACTTGTAGGGTTACATATTATGTAGCAGAAACGATTAATGACAATATACAGTACCAAGAATCATTAGATATTATTAAATCAATACCTGAGTTGGAGGGAAGCAGCTCATAATTCTATGAGCTCATACGTAAGAGGAAGTAGGAAATACTTCGCAGCTGTTACAATTTTGCCTAACAAAATTTAGCTTTAGAGCGGGAACTGGGCGTTCTACGACAAACCTCTATGTATGTCGTTGAGTATTCCAGTCTCGTCAAAAATAATTAACATTATTGACAAATAAAACCATCATGACCCATGGTGGTACCACGGCAATAACATCACAAGAATTAGAATCTAATAATTAATCGCAAACGAAAGAGCTAGGATAAAATAGAATTACACGAGTAATAATTTACAATTTCTACAAAGAAACAATATGCCTAGACCTGAACCTATGGACATAGACTTATCTATGTCTAAAAATTATAGGATCCTAAACCTTGACAAAATGATAGCTCTAGAAATGTTGGATTACCTTACGCCGCCGCGCTCAAGCCAATAAGGTACAACAAAATATTTATACACAATTCCAAAACAGTCAAGGACTAAAGCGGCCAAGGAAAAGCAATTATAGCTTCCGTACGCAAGAAAAAACTCAAAAAATAAAGGAGGGTGAATAATAATAATAACGAGTTAGCTATTTACAAACGTGTAAAAACTGTAAAGGGTTATTCTATTACATTAGTTTACCGTCATTTTGCGACCGTGATATTAGTGACTGTTTCTTGCCAAACACGTAGGAGTTTTACTTAAATGAAAAAAATAGCTCTACGTGGACATTTTTTGAACTCAATTTCATAATCAGGACACCTCAAATACGCCACAGACCTCTTAGAACATCAGTCGCAAATTTTCCCTTCAGATTTGTTGAGTTAAATATTATCACATAATGACAACATTTGGAGTCGAAATAATTTTCTATGAAATGGAAGGTCTTATCTTTTTTTGGGGTATACAAAATATGCACAAACCGATGTGCCCAATGGGAAAATTAATTATAAAGTATCGCATATAAATTTTAAAACACGAACATATTTTTTTAAAGCAAAAATGACAATAGTAATAATAACGAACATAAAGTTTCCACAATCAGTTAAACAGCAAATTATATATGTAAAAACAAGTTCACTATTCATGAGCTATGCGAAACTTTTGAAAGCATTCAATAGAATATGATACAGTAGAGAATTCATTGACTATTTTGAAATAATACATTCAGCCAAGGTTAGTGACTACACCGCACTGTGGAAGATTTGTATGAAATCCAAGCAGCCCGTAAGCAAACCTTTCAAAATTAGTGTATATGTACAAAACTTTTTCCAATGAATAGTATTAATAGGGAGGATAAATCCGGAATAATTGAACAAACCCATGATATAATTCATCACAGTTATAATGAAAATATAAAACAAATAGAGAAATTGTGTTACTGACCGAATATGAGAAAATAACTCAAAGAATGTGCACGACATTATATAACGAGTAATAGGAATAAGTATGAACGTCATCCGAAAAGGATTCCAATAGGTAAAGGACAAATACCAGATAAAGAAGTTGGTGATATTTTTACTCTCAAAAATTAAAGTTTATTACGTGTATAGGCGCGTACTCAAACTTTATTATATTGAAAAATATAGAAGATAAATTAAATATTGAGGAAACGATTTTACTTGTAGAACTTTTTCAATCTTGCACATACATATGTAAATCAAATGAACCAATCTTCACAACATCTCAATTCAAATTAATAATGCAAAGGCTATATATCGACATTTATTTTTGCGATTCAAGGCATAGCACTACCAATCGGCAAATAGAACGAGTCCATTCGACAATAATTAAAAAAGTTAGATGCGTAATGAAGGAATATAACATAGTGAGAAACTCAGAAACAATAACTAGAGCCGCTCAGCAATACAATTTTTACAATTTAAGCCAAGGGATGTTTTTCACAATAAGGTAAATCATTAAAATTTATGTAACACTTTATAGTAAGCACAGCAAAAAATGCTAAAAGTACATAAATGCAAAAACCAGATAAAATATATTAAGGAAGTGCTCTGGGTGTAAACGATCACTTTGTACTCTGGCAACTTAAAGGATGAAAGCAGGGACAATACTCTCAGTTGTTAGGAAAACTTTATATTAAACAAGTAAGGAACGGCTAAGTTCGGATGTAACCGAACATTTTATGCTCTCGCAAAGTTAAATGGTATATTCGTTTGAGACTTTTTTTTATATATTTTAATAATTAGAAGTAGGAACTGTTGCCTTAGTTATTTACTTTTCACTCACAGTGAAAATAATTAGAGCAATTTGTAAACTAAATTTACTCAAATTATGAGAAATCGTTCTAGTGCTTTTTGTATACGCTTATAATTGATTTTATATAGAATGCATTACAACTGTATTGAGAAGTATGAAAAGAAATCGTTTTAGGACAATGAATAACATTTGTTATTTATTATATCGATATTATTATACATGTTTAGCTTAAAAATAATAAATATTAACAACTTTAAAAATGATATAATATTATTATATTAATTTGTATATAATATTTACAATATTAAACATAACTTTTTGTAGAGATTCCTATACATATATCCAAATTATATTTCTTTTTTCCTTATACTATTTTATTTCTATCATATATTTATACAATAAAGTCATATATAATAACAAATATATATAATTTAAATTTCTTAAATAGATTACTTACATATTTTTCTAAAAATTGTTTTAAAAACTACTGTCAAAATTCCTATACCATTCCAATTCGATTATATTTGGAAAAAAAAATGAAGAACTATTGCACTAAGTCTGAAAACTTTAGTTCGAAATAGAGACACAAATACTGTCATGATAGCTGTGTACTGTCTCAAAAGTAATTGCATCTACACGGGAAGGATCCATGTTTGAAAATGCCCAATCAATTTGTGTACCGGCAGGTGTAGTTGAATATTCTGCACCAAGCAGGGAACTAAAGTTTTTTTCTTGGAGCAGATTTCTTATTGCAGTCCCTGTAGACATTAAACATATGTTAAAATCTCCAACAATTAACACATTTGATTGCCTAACTCAGAAGTAAGGACTCTGAAGTTTTACAATTAATTGTCTGACAGAGAAAGCTGAATTTCTATATTGAACCAGAATATTAATATTGAAACATTTAAACAAAACCGCTTCTAAAACTTTGCGGCCTGAATAAATTTTCTTTACAGCCTTTGATTCTATAGAGCAAGCAATACTATGATTTGCATATATTATAATGCCCCGTTATTTCTGTTGGTTGTTTCCGTGCTATCTATCCTCAGCTCGTTAATTGGAGTAAATCCTGGTATATCAAAACTTTCGCAAGGATAACCCCAAGTTTCTACAAAACATAAAATATCTGAAGAAAGCATCAAACAGTCGCTTTTTATATCATTAATGTGAGCGTGAAGACTCTGAACATTATGGAATAAAATTTTATGTCCTGATGTTCGGAAAATCTTAAAATTGAAACTTGTTGCCAAAGCTTTATTTGTGTTCAATTCCCTCAGTTCCCTAAAGACGGGATCCCATTCAGAAAATTTGTTAGGAGGAATAAAATTTCCTATGATGAATAGACCTTCTGCAGAAGTAGCTCGACTACAAGCGACATATATTGAAGCCCTAGGCATTCTGGGTCGAGTATGAACTACAACTTTATTATATGTGGCACCCTGACTTTTATGAATAGTTATTCCCTCACCCGCAACAACTGGAAACTGATTTCTTTCAATTGAAATTTGTTCACTTCTTTTATATTGAAAAGATTTTCGAACTTTTTCAATTGGTGTCCAAGAACTTTCTAGAGGATGAGACTTTTTTGATCGTGCTTATTGGATATCCATATTTGCTCTATGGAGTTCCAAAATCAGAGGATTATAAGCGTTTATAAAACGATCCTGTAATTTTCTTTTAAGAAAAATTTTGGGTTTTGTTAAACTTGACCTAAGGGCTAACAAATAGTCATCAAAAGACATATTTATTCTACTATCAGACAGGAAGTGTTCAAAATCGTTTAAATTAGAAATGTCTTCTGTAGACATATTTAAATTTAAAACGTTTTGAATTTTGAAAAAGTTTTCCTTCTGTCTTTCTGAATTTCGACTTGTTTCTAACAGAGGTAACAGTATTTGCGTTGAAGGCGTTGGTGGATATGGTATACCAAAACGACAAAACTGTTGTCCTCTAAATTTCCCTAGTACAAGACCGACTGTGGTTATGCTTTTGATAACCCAAATAAATTTCTAAGTGGCTGATCGAACCATCGGTAGAAATATAATTGTCAATAAAACTAATGACATCAGGGAATGTCTGAGGATCTTGAAGGTTGATCCTCTTCCGAAATATCTTCAGAATCAACAGTTTCAGAGAGGATGACCAAAAGCTCAACCCACTGAGATTCTGCAGCCGATAAAGTGATATAGAAGGTTGGAAGCTCAAATTGGCGAATGATAGCGATTGCCTTTTTCCTTTCAAAACCAAACTTGTAACCATCATCGTGTTGAATCAAGTTTTGAACAAAGTTTTCGTTTAAAAGATATTGGGCCGTAACTCGGTTGCGACCTGAAAACTTTCTAAGGCAAATGGATGTACTATTCTTAATTTGTAGCAGTTCTAATTTTTTGTAATCATACAAAAACTTTGGAATGGTACACGCTCTTCTGTCAAAACGGCGAATTTCAGAACGTATTATCTTGCTATACGTTTCAAAGCATGTACGCTTCTGCCCAACGTATATTGTTCCAAATGACAAGGAAATTTTTGCATTAAAAAGAAGGCGGATGCAGCATTCGGGTGACCTTGCGCAATAGTTTCAAAATTTAATTTGCGAACTTGGTGTGAAAACCATAAGCCGCAAATACATATTTCAGTAGGACCCTTATTTATATTTTGGAAATAAATGTTTTTGAAATCTGTTAAATTGCCACTATTATCAGTTTCTATAACATTGTTTTCTCCCGTTAATCGGATTCGTTGGGACAGCCTTTGGTTTTCAATTTGTCTATTGAGTGGGTTATATCTACGAAGGCGAACTTGACCTTGTCTAAGACGTCTCTGATTCAAAATTTCTTCCCTCATACCCCTCCTACTAAGCTGTCGACGTTGTGTTTCTCCATCACGCTCCTCTCTCCTTATTTCAGGATTTCTTCTTGCATGTTCCCTTTGCATTTGATCACGAATGCGCTCTAAATTCCTATACTCAGGATTTCTTGCGCGAAGTTCTCTATGATCCCTAGTGTTCCTACTTTGTTCATCATAACGTACCTCAGGATTTTCTCGACGAGATCTATGACCTCGAGTATTTCTTATTTGCTCTTCGGAGTACCTTGCTCAACAGATCGAACCTCGGGGTCTTCACGCCGAAACCTATGACCTCGAGTATCTCTTATTGGCTCTTCAGAGCGAATTTGCGTATCTTGCCGCCTTGTTCTATGTTGAACAGTATTTGCAACTTGGTCAACAGATCGAACCTCGAGGTCTTCACGCCGAGACCTATGACCTCGAGTATCTCTTATCTGCTCTTCAGAGCGAATTTGGGGATCTTGCCGCCTTGTTCTATGTTGAACAGTATTTGCAACTTGCTCAACAGATCGAACCTCGGGGTCTTCACGCCGAAACCTTCGACCTCGAGTATCTCTTATTTGCTCTTCAGAACGAATTTACGGATCTTGCCGCATTGTTCTATATTGAACAGTATTTGCAACTTGCTCAACAGATCGAACCTCGGGGTCTTCACGCCGAGACCTACGACCTCGAGTATCTCTTATTTGCTCTTCAGAACGAATTTACGGATCTTGCCGCCTTGTTCTATATTGAACAGTATTTGCAACTTGCTCAACAGATCGAACCTCGGGGTCTTCACGCCGAGACCTTCGACCTCGAGTATCTCTTATTTGCTCTTCAGAGCGAATTTACGGATCTTGCCGCATTGTTCTATATTGAACAGTATTTGCAACTTGCTCAACAGATCGAACCTCGGGGTCTTCACGCCGAGACCTACGACCTCGAGTATCTCTTATTTGCTCTTCAGAACGAATTTACGGATCTTGCCGCCTTGTTCTATATTGAACAGTATTTGCAACTTGCTCAACAGATCGAACCTCGGGGTCTTCACGACGAGACCTATGACCTCGAGTATCTCTTATTGGCTCTTCAGAGCGAATTTGGGGATCTTGCCGCCTTGTTTTATGTTGAACAGTATTTAAATTTTGTTCAAAAGACCGTACCTCGAGATTTTCCCGCCTGGTTCTATGATGATTTGTATTGATTATTTGTTCGGACAGACGTACATCGGAATCTAATCTACGATTAGCGTGACTTACAGTATTTTGTGACTGCTCACTATCTCTATATAAAGAGTTTGCACGAAGAACTCTCATACGTCTTCTATTCTGAAGACGATTTAGTAATATAGATTTTCTACTTAATCTAGGCATAATTAATTAATAACAAATGGATTAATATATAAAATACTTATAGATATTACTTATATAATTCAGTCCGTCCGGGTGTTAAAAGTTGGATCCTAGGTGCTGCTCTCTTTCACTGTAATTCCTTTTAAGTCCTTGCTATGACTCCTTTCCTGTTCCGTGTATAGGTACTATGGTATACTCGTGCACATATGTATATGTGTTTGCTCGCCACTGTATATAATACGGTTTTGCTTGTCACTGTATATAATAATACTTTAAACACTATATAACTAATACACTAAAATTAGTTTGAATAAAGCACTTTGCTGGTAAAGACATCTAGTGAAACTGAAACTACAAACACAGTGTACTGATATTTATTATACTCTTGCACCATATTGGTACAGCTTTCGTACTTTTGTATACCTATATATTACTTAGCTATTCACTAACATAATAATACATAATATTTAGATATATTTATATTTTAGAAATTAGTAGTTTATTTCATTGTATTGAAATTAAGTTCTCGGAAAACCCCTCCGTAAATTACTTATGTTAAACGCCTTCTAAAACAGGGGGATCTATGGTACCTATTTTGAAGGGTCTACCCATGAGGGCTAAATTATCAATAACTTACATACAATTAAGTATGGTATACACATATGTAGAGCAGGTATGTAGATTTTCTTCTTTCTGTCTTAATATCTAAACCTTTCATAAGCTGCCAACGGCGCTAGGTAAAAATGTAATTTTCTTGAGTTTACAGTTCACCTCATGACCTTCATATTAAAATGTGTCGCAAAACTGAAATAATAGACAGTAGCATGTAAACCGATGGGGTCGCAGTTTATCTATAACCACATAAAAAGGGTCTTAAGCCCTTTTGATACTAAATTACTAATATTTATTTCATGCAATTTTTTCTAGAAAGATTTTTTGCTCTATACAAAGTCCAGCACTCTAAGAAACTTTTTTAGCATTGTTGTCTGGTATATTTTATAATAAGTTCAACATGATGGCTGAGAAAATATACCTAACCACTGATTATCACCAAATATTAGAAGAAATATATGTATATAGAAATCTATATCTATCACTTTAGGTGATGCAAGCAACTCTTTGGTGAACAAAACTATACTCTGTTGCAACATTTGCGAAAGTATAAAAATGTTGCGAAATAATTCAACATTCATTACTCGATTATTATTTGGTATCTTATTAGCTTATGTTATTGATCAAAGATTTATTTTGTGTCAATACTATTTTTTTCTCCGAAATGTTAACTTTTATAAAAAGAAGCTATTTAACTCAAACATGGTATATGTGATATAAACTGAACCAAAGGGGTTAGATTTAATATGTGGGGTATATGAGGTTGCTGTTGTACCAGAGGAGCGGAAATCAGTATATTAGGGTTATAAGGTTTAAACAAAGTCTAGACCAATTTCATTTATATGCAGCGATATACATTACTTTTAAGAAAAACTGTCCATTTAATTTCATTAAATTATCAAATTGACGAAAAAAATTATACCATAAGTAGTACATGTGAGCTGGGAAAATCAAAGACCAGAAAATTTCTCCAAACCGTATATTAAAAAATGTCGAATTTAACATCCATTATTAAATGATATCGTGATTAAATTACAATCAAATTTGGTATCTTCTTGACTTATATTAAAGGCCATAAACTTAGTCTCAGTTTTATTACTTGAAGTGAGATATACATAAGTATGAATGTGATATTAACTCCACCAAAGTGGCTAAATTTTATATTATAAGCTTAGGTGACAAACGTCAACCAGAGAATCGGAATTCAAAATATGAATGTGTGAGGTTTAGACTTAGTATATACTAATTTCATTCTAATGCAGCGTCAAACCACATAATTTTTAAGAAATCTTCTCCACTTAATTTCGTTAAAATATCACGTTGATCAACCGGAACGGTGTAAAGTCAGGTGGAAAGACGGAAATTATATATATATATTGTTGATAGAGAAATATATTAATTTTGACATTGCTCAGCTATACTCGAGAACATATTTTGAAGCAATTTTATATATAAACAAGTAAGGAAGGGCTAAGTTCGGATGTAACCGAACATTTTATACTCTCGCAAAGTCAAATGGTATACTCGTTTGAGATTTCTTTGTGGATTTACTGATATTTTCGGTAGAAGGTCAACTATAGGCACTGGGGTCCACATATTTAGTACTTAGGGGTTTGAACAGTTTTGGTTCGATTTAGACAATTTTTGGCCGCAAGGTGGCATACTTTAATTGCATTATTCACGCAAAGTTTTACCCCGATATAATCATTGTTACCTGATTTGCATAGTGGAAAGTGAAAGAATCAGATGGAATTGAAAATGGTGTTACATGGGAAGTAAGCGTGGTTGTAGTCCGATTTCGCCCATTTTCGCACTATGACATAGAAACAAGAGAAGAGCGTTATGCACCGAATTTGGTTGAAATCGGTTAAGCAGATCTCAAGATATGGGTTTTCACCTAAAAGTGGGCTGTGCCACGCCCACTGACTAATTTTGAACGCGGTTCCTATAAAGCCAATTTATACCATCTCAAAGATAAAATTTAATGTCTCTAGCGTGTTTAGTGCTTGATTTATCGCGCTTTTAGTAGTTTTTAACAGTACCGTTATATGGGGAGTGGACGGAGTTGCCACCCGATTTCAACTATTTTCACACCGTCAATATAAGTGCTAAAAACATTTGCTTCTAGTGAATTTTGTTATTATAGCATTAGCGGTTTAGAAGATATGCATATTAAACCTATTAGAGGCAGGACCACGCCCACTTTTTAAAAAAAAGTTTTAACTGCAGATGCCCCTCCCTAATGTGATATTGTGTACCAAATAACAGTCTTGTATCTTATTGCGGAGCTTAGTTATGGCAAGTTATTTGTTTTTGATTAATGGCGTTTTGTGGGCGTGGCAGTGGTCCGATTACGCCCATCTGCAATACCAACAGTCTCACAGTACCAAGAAACATGTCTACCAAGTTTCATAAAGATATATCAAATTTTACTCAAGTTAGAGCTTGCACGGACGGACGGACGGACGGACGGACGGACGGACAGACAGTCACCCGGATTTCAACTCGTCTCTTTATCCTGATCATTTATATATATATAACCCTATATCTAACTCGATTAGTTTTAGGTGATACAAACAACCGTTAGGTGAACAAAACTATTATACTCTGTAGCAACAGGTTGCGAGAGTATAAAAAAATAGAATATTAATACTCACTGACCGACATATTCGGCATAAAACTGGTAAGAATAACAAAAAGCATTATAAGTATAAGTAGTATATGGAATTTGAGGGCAGTATTAACCCGATTTTATAAATTTTTTCCAGTACCACATACTACTAACATGCTACAGACTAATAAAATGCTCCCACTGTTTCATTAAGGTACCTCACATACCATCACCAATAAAATGGAGTAAAGTCAGACGAATGTTCGAAAATTTTATTAAGATAACTCACATATGCGGTATAAAGTCACGCGGAAGTTTAAAAATATTTATATTAGATATATGAGAGCTACAAGAACTATTGATCCGATTCAACCCATTTTTGAAACAAAGACATACTATTATCGATAGTTTAATTTATTTATTCTATTATATGAATTTCAAATATATATATTACACAATAGCCGATATTTACGGTAAAAAGTCAACTATAGGTACTGGGGTCCACATATTCAGTACCTAGGAGCTTGAACAGTTTTCGTTCTATTTAGAGAATTTTTGGTCACAAGGTGGCATACTTTTAACGTATTATTCACCGAAAGTTTTACGCCGATATAGTCATTGTTGCTTGATTTGCATAGTGGAAACTGAAAGAATCAAGTGGAATTTAAAATGGTGTCATATGGAAAATAGGCGTGGTTGTAATCCGATTTCGCCCATTTTCGCACCATAACATAGAAATGTAAAGGCAATGTCATGTACCAATATTCGTTGAAATCGGTTAAAAAAATCCCAAGATATGGGTTTTCACCTAAAAGTGGGCGGTGTCACGCCCACTTTCTAATTTGGAACGTGGTTCCTATAAAGTCATCTCATACCATACCATATCGCGCTTTTAGTATTTTTTAACAGTACCGTTTATGGGGAGTAGGTGGGGTTGTCATCCGCTTTCACCCATTTTCACACTGTAGGTACAGGTGCTAACAACATTTGCTTCCAGTGAATTTTGTTATTATAGCTTTGGCGGTTTAGAAGATATGCACATTAAGCCTATTAGGGGGCGGGACCACGCCCACTTTAAAAAAAATTTGCTGCAGATGCCCCTCCCTAATGTGATCTCGTGTACCAAATAACAGTCTTGTATCTTATTGCGGAGCTTAGTTATGACAATTTATTTGTTTTTGATTAATGACGTTTTGTGGGCTTGGCAGTGGTCCGATTACGCCCATCTGCAATACCAACCGTCTTACTGTACCAAGAAACATGTGTACCAAGTTTCATAAAGATATCTCTATTTTTACTCAAGTTACAGCTTGCACGGACGGACGGACAGACGGACGGACAGACAGTCACCCGGATTTCAACTCGTCTCTTCATCCTGATCATTCATATTTACATAACCCTATATCTAACTCGATTAGTTTTAGGTGATACAAACAACCGTTAGGTGAACAAAACTATTATACTCTGTCGCAACATGTTGGTTAACCGGGACGTTTGGACCGTTGACTTAATTACGCGGCTAATTGCGGTAAGTAACATTACACTAACGCAAGAAATAGAAAGCTCAAAAGCTCAAATAAACATTAAAACTTGTAGGGTTACATATTATGTAGCAGAAACGATTAATGACAATATACAGTACCAAGAATCATTAGATATTATTAAATCAATACCTGAGTTGGAGGGAAGCAGCTCATAATTCTATGAGCTCATACGTAAGAGGAAGTAGGAAATACTTCGCAGCTGTTACAATTTTGCCTAACAAAATTTAGCTTTAGAGCGGGAACTGGGCGTTCTACGACAAACCTCTATGTATGTCGTTGAGTATTCCAGTCTCGTCAAAAATAATTAACATTATTGACAAATAAAACCATCATGACCCATGGTGGTACCACGGCAATAACATCACAAGAATTAGAATCTAATAATTAATCGCAAACGAAAGAGCTAGGATAAAATAGAATTACACGAGTAATAATTTACAATTTCTACAAAGAAACAATATGCCTAGACCTGAACCTATGGACATAGACTTATCTATGTCTAAAAATTATAGGATCCTAAACCTTGACAAAATGATAGCTCTAGAAATGTTGGATTACCTTACGCCGCCGCGCTCAAGCCAATAAGGTACAACAAAATATTTATACACAATTCCAAAAAAGGCAAGGACTAAAGCGGCCAAGGAAAAGCAATTATAGCTTCCGTACGCAAGAAAAAACTCAAAAAATAAAGGAGGGTGAATAATAATAATAACGAGTTAGCTATTTAAAAACGTGTAAAAACTGTAAAGGGTTATTCTATTACATTAGTTTACCGTCATTTTGCGACCGTGATATTAGTGACTGTTTCTTGCCAAACACGTAGGAGTTTTACTTAAATGAAAAAAATAGCTCTACGTGGACATTTTTTGAACTCAATTTCATAATCAGGACACCTCAAATACGCCACAGACCTCTTAGAACATCAGTCGCAAATTTTCCCTTCAGATTTGTTGCGTTAAATATTATCACATAATGACCACATTTGGAGTCGAAATAATTTTCTATGAAATGGAAGGTCTTATCTTTTTTTGGGGTATACAAAATATGCACAAACCGATGTGCCCAATGGGAAAATTAATTATAAAGTATCGCATATAAATTTTAAAACACGAACATATTTTTTTAAAGCAAAAATGACAATAGTAATAATAACGAACATAAAGTTTCCACAATCAGTTAAACAGCAAATTATATATGTAAAAACAAGTTCACTATTCATGAGCTATGCGAAACTTTTGAAAGCATTCAATAGAATATGATACAGTAGAGAATTCATTGACTATTTTGAAATAATACATTCAGCCAAGGTTAGTGACTACACCGCACTGTGGAAGATTTGTATGAAATCCAAGCAGCCCGTAAGCAAACCTTTCAAAATTAGTGTATATGTACAAAACTTTTTCCAATGAATAGTATTAATAGGGAGGATAAATCCGGAATAATTGAACAAACCCATGATATAGTTCATCACAGTTATAATGAAAATATAAAACAAATAGAGAAATTGTGTTACTGACCGAATATGAGAAAATAACTCAAAGAATGTGCACGACATTATGTAACGAGTAATAGGAATAAGTATGAACGTCATCCGAAAAGGATTCCAATAGGTAAAGGACAAATACCAGATAAAGAAGATGGTGATATTTTTACTCTCAAAAATTAAAGTTTATTACGTGTATAGGCGCGTACTCAAACTTTATTATATTGAAAAATATAGAAGATAAATTAAATATTGAGGAAACGATTTTACTTGTAGAACTTTTTCAATCTTGCACATACATATGTAAATCAAATGAACCAATCTTCACAACATCTCAATTCAAATTAATAATGCAAAGGCAATATATCGACATTTATTTTTGCGATTCAAGGCATAGCACTACCAATCGGCAAATAGAACGAGTCCATTCGACAATAATTAAAAAAGTTAGATGCGTAATGAAGGAATATAACATAGTGAGACACTCAGAAACAATAACTAGAGCCGCTCAGCAATACAATATTTACAATTTAAGCCAAGGGATGTTTTTCACAATAAGGTAAATCATTAAAATTTATGTAACACTTTATAGTAAGCACAGCAAAAAATGCTAAAAGTACATAATATGCAAAAACCAGATAAAATATATTAAGGAAGTGCTCAGGGTGTAAACGATCACTTTGTACTCTGGCAACTTAAAGGATGAAAGCAGGGACAATACTCTCAGTTGTTAGGAAAACTTTATATTAAACAAGTAAGGAACGGCTAAGTTCGGATGTAACCGAACATTTTATACTCTCGCAAAGTTAAATGGTATATTCGTTTGAGACTTCTTTATATATTTTAATAATTAGAAGTAGGAACTGTTGCCTTAGTTATTTACTTTTCACTCACAGTGAAAATAATTAGAGCAATTTGTAAACTAAATTTACTCAAATTATGAAAAATCGTTCTAGTGCTTTTTGTATACACTTATAATTGATTTTATATAGAATGCATTACAACTGTATTGAGAAGTATGAAAAGAAATCGTTTTAGGACAATGAATAACATTTGTTATTTATTATATCGATATTATTATACATGTTTAGCTTAAAAATAATAAATATTAACAACTTTAAAAATGATATAATATTATTATATTAATTTGTATATAATATTTACAATATTAAACATAACGTTTTGTAGAGATTCCTATACATATATCCAAATTATATTTCTTTTTTTCTTATACTATTTAATTTCTATCATATATTTATACAATAAAGTCATATATAATAACAAATATATATAATTTAAATTTCTTAAATAGATTATTTACATATTTTTCTTAAAATTGATTTAAAAACTACTGTCAAAATTCCTATACCATTCCAATTCGATTATTTTTGGAAAAAAAATGAAGAACTATTGCACTAAGTCTGAAAACTTTAGTTCAAAATAGAGACACAAATACTGTCATGATAGCTGTGTACTGGCTCAAAAGTAATTGCATTTACACGGGAAGGATCCATGTTTGAAAATGCCCATTCAATTTGTGTACCGCCAGGTGTAGTTGAATATTCTGCACCAAGCAACGAACTAAAGTTTTTTTCTTGGAGCAGATTTCTTATTGCAGTCCCTGTAGACATTAAACAAATGTAAAAATCTCCAACAATTAGCACATTTTGATTGCCTAACTCAGAAGTAAGGACTTCCTGAAGTTCTACAATTAATTGTCTGACAGAGAAAGCTGAATTTCTATATAGAACCAGAATATTAATATTGAAACATTTAAACAAAACCGCTTCTAAAACTTTGCGGCCTGAATAAATTTTCTTTACAGCCTTTGATTCTATAGAGCAAGCAATACTATGATTTGCATATATTATAATGCCCCGTTATTTCTGTTGGTTGTTTCCGTGCTATCTATCCTCAGCTCGTTAATTGGAGTAAATCCTGGTATATCAAAACTTTCGCAAGGATAACTCCAAGTTTCTACAAAACATAAAATATCTGAAGATAGCATCAAACAGTCGCTTTTTATATCATTAATGTGAGCGTGAAAACTCTGAACATTATGGAATAAAATTTGCTGTCCTGATGTTCGGGAAATTATAAAATTGAAACTTGTTGTCAAAGCTTTATTTGTGTTCAATTCCCTCAGTTCCCTAAATACGGGATCCGATTCAGAAAAATTGTTAGGAGGAATAAAATTTCCTATGATGAATAGACCTTCTGCAGAAGTAGCCCGACTACAAGCGACATATATTGAAGCTCTAGGCGTTCTGGGTCGAGTATGAACTAAAACTTTATTATATGTGGTACCCTGACTTTTATGAATAGTTATTCCCTCAGCCGGAACAACTGGAAACTGATTTCTTTCAATTGAAATTTGTTCATTTCTTATATATTGAAAAGATTTTAGAACTTTTTCAATTGTTATCCAAGAACTTTCTAGAGGATGAGGCTTTTTTAATCGTGCTATCAAACCGACAGAAGGTTCCAAAAATTTAATCCACAGAATTGTTGGAAAAGAACAATGGAAATCAATTTGCATAAGTTGTCCAGCTGCCCCATTAACCAAGTCATCACACGTGTTTATGTTCACTGTAATCATATATTTGGCGGAGGTTTTTAGTGTCAATTCATAGGGCAGTCCCTGCGTTTCAGAAGTTTTGAAAAGTTTAACTCTTTCCAAAATATTATCATTTTCATGTATACCAATTCTTTTAACTGAGTCTTTTGCAGTTGAAAGGAAAGCTTCTGTTGGGACTCGACTGAGCTTAAGGGCATTGAAATTATTTGTCTCTTCATTGGACCAAAATAAATGTATGGCATCATCGGGAACTTCTTCGAAATTACCTACTCGAGTTTCAATGAGTGATATGTCCTCATTTGTCATAGTACCAGATGCCATATGATTTAATGCAATTGCAAAGGCCTGATCCTCCCGTTGTCTCATTATCTCTGTTAATTCAAAGTATTTAAATAACTCCCACAAAGGGGAACCAACTAAAGTGCTGTATGCATCATTCGGATTAGGAGAGAATATCCACCTATCTCCAACAGGTGAGAGTTGCTTCAAATCACCAAACACTATGATCGGTATACCACCGAAGGGGCTGTCTCTTTCATTCACTGTGTCATTGCTAAGTGGTCTCAACTCTCTATTCAACTGATTAACAGGTAAAGAGAATATCGAATGAAGGGTCATTCCACCTATTCCGAATGCTGCTTTACCCGTAGGTGCGCAAAGAAGAACTTTTAAGGAACTTGGATTGGATCCAGGTGTAGAATTGTAACGATGGTTAAGAGCTTGATATATTGCAGATATCAAACGACTCTTTCCTACACCTGCACTGCCGCCAATGAACTCATAAAATGGGAGATTTGTTTTTAGGTGGTGCATCAAATGTGTCAAATAGGTTCTCTGCTTAGTATTTAGACTTTGAACTAAAGAAAATAATTCCTCAACTGAAATTAAGGGGGGTAGTTTAATAAGTCTAATATTGAAATCAGATTCAGTGCCATTACCTCTTGAATCTTCCAACACCTTGAACTCATTTTCCACGATAGGTAGTTCATTTTGAGCACCTTCGTCCAAGTCTATTTCATTATAAAGACTTTCTAGAACATTTTCAAGTTCTCTTTGCTCAAAAACATCATATTTTCTTTGATTTTCCTCAATTATAATACGATGTGTTATGCAAGTCTGCTCATTATCGTTTTCAATGAGATCTTGCTGTTCATTCCGCCAAGGATAGTAAAGCATTAACATTTCGCGGAAATACTCAACTCTGGCCAAATCTGGGTTAAACCTTCTATACCGAATAATACAAGGTTTGGTACGTTTTTTCACAAAACCGCTACCGTCTTTAAGAGGCATGACAACCCCGCTGTCTGGTAAATTATCGTCTTCCCTCTCTTCTTCTTCATGATCACTATCTTGTGCTCTTCTACTAGATTTAAAATATTTACATCTAGATACAAAATCAGCTAAACAAAGAGTTTCTAACTGATCGGATCTTTAAATATAACGGTCTAAAATACCGGCTACGAATATTTCAGTCGAACCTGAAGGAAGGTTCTAAAGTTTAGGTCTAGGTTTTCCCATTCGAACAAGTTCCTCAGGTCGAGAGGTATTTAGAAATATTTCTGCATTACTTGCTTCCGAAAGATGGAGCTTAATGCAGCAATATACTGCTTCTTGTGCACATATTTCTGTGCCTGATATAAATTTGTGACCTATATGTTTAAGTTTTTGCTTAATAGTATAATTTTCAGCATTTACCTCTGATATAGCTTCATTTAAGAGCCTAGAAATTCCCCTGTTAGACTTGTTAATATAATTAATTATATATGAACAGCAAGCATATGCATCCAGTATATATGTGGTATCTTGGTTTATTTAATACACGTCTGGGCGACGTGATAGCCAAAATCCAACTGACATACTTAGCTTAGGATTTAATATCTTATATGCGTATTTAGGTAACGGTGATCAGCATCAGGTGATGATGCTCTCAATATGTAATGCATTATTATGATAGCTTAATTAATGTATGTAAGAGAGATAGCAGTAGTGTAACTCTTAGGATAACAATGTAAAGTAGAATGTAGGATAACTTAACCCTTAGTTGTACTAATATAAATGAACTTAATATTAACCTGTGAATGCATGAATTAAATAAATTTAAAGATATGTTTAATGTGGGTGTCGCCACATATCTCCCCTGCCGGAAAAAAAGGAACATGATAGTATGATTTTTTGTATTATGCAGAAATCTTGAAGCGCAGTCCTATTTGACTTCTATGCATTGTAGTAGAAGGATCAGGATTAGTGTCGCCGGTAGTTGTATTGCATAAGTTGTATCCAGATGGTAGGTGTTCAATATCGTCACTACATAGATAAGCTGGTTTTGTGCATCGTACCAACTGTCGTTGTGGCAGAGAAGAGATGATTTGAGCTGCCGGTCAAAGCGTTCGATAATTCCATTTTATTGTGGGTGGAAACTCGTTGTTCGTTGATGTTTGAAACCGAGGAGATCAGCGAGTTTTTTAAAAAGGTCTGACTCGAATTGTCCTCCAAGGTGGGTTGTTATTCGAAGTGGAGTTCCAAAGTAGGATATCTAAGTTTGCATGAGTACATGTGCTACTCTGTGTGTACTGCCTTTATTTTTTCGTCCGATGGTTTTATACCTCCTTCTTCAATAATGTATCCTAAAAATTTTATTCTCCTCATCAAAAATTGGCACTTTTGCCACTTAATCTTCAGCCCAAAACTTTCGGCTCTCTTTAAAACGACTTTTAGTTTAAGTAACCCTTCATTACTGCTTGATGCTGGAATAATTATATCGTCCATATAAATGACGATTACTCCTTGCTGCACCAGATCTCGGAAAATAGCTGATATAAAACGGCAAAATACGGCAGGAGAATTACAAATTCCAAAAGGTACGAAATTAAATTCATACTGCCCACTATGGGTTACGAATGAGGTGTAACGTTTTGAGTTTGGTTCGACCGGCACATGGAAAAATCCATTGGCCAGATCGAGAGTAGAGAATATTGTGGCTCTGTGTAATCTTTCCAAAGCATCATCGATGAGTGTCATTGGAAAATTATCCCTCACTATCTTTTCATTTAACTTTCTGAAGTCGCAGCACAATCGTTTTGTGCCATCTTTCTTCGATACGAGTACCACTGTTGAAGCATACTCTGAGTTACTTGGCTGAATAATGCCATCTTTCAACCACTCAGTCACCTGCGTATCTATCACGTGCTGATCTGCATATGACATTCTTCGTGGAGTTTGGTAGATAGGTCGGTCATCACACAAAATGATTTTCATTTCAACTGGTGATTGGGATTGTTTTACCGGAGTGTATTGAGTGACCATATCAATTATAGGCGAGCGATAGTCTACAGACAAATGAGTTAAGTTCAAAAGTGGATAGTCCTCAACCCTTTCTAAATCATTCTCTAGGCAAAGAGAAGTAAATTCTGATAAGAGAGTGATGCATTTCGCCTCGGGTGTTTTGTTACTACCCTCTTTTTCTCTACTTCGTTGTGTTTCTTCGGTTTCTATCCCAACTTCCCTGGTTTTGTTTTGAATCTTTTCTTTAAACTCTACAGTACCTTCTGAAAATATAACGTCTGCTAACTTTAAAATATCATTTCCGAGGATCGCTTCATATCTCAAGTCGTTACTTGTGGTAACATGGAAAGTGACTGGTGCTGTAAGCCTGTCTAATTCAATATTTTCAGTAATACTGCCTATAGTGTTCAGCTCACTTTCTTTGATGCCGATTAATCGTCGTTTCTCGAAACTTGATAGAGGGCAATTGAATTTTTTGAAAATATCGTATCTAAGTAAGCTTAGATCAGACCCGGTGTCAACCATGGCATCAACATATAAGTCTCCCATCTTGATCTTTTTAAAAATTAATCCACTACATTTACTATAAGGACAATCAAGCATCGCATTAACTGTACCCCTCTCGGTTTTTATCTGCCTACCTACGTTGCTGCCACACTCGAAACTGCGATGTCCCATTTGACCGCACTTAAAACATTTATATTGTTTGTTATTTTCCCCACAATCTTTCGCTAGATGCCAGATACTACCACACTTGTAACATTTCCTCATTGCTCCATTAGTTCCATGCCCAGCAGAGACCTTTCGCGCATTTTGTTCATATTGAGTTCTGTTTGAGTGCTGTCGCGCCCCATGAACTCGTTCGTAAACTTTCAAACTTTCTTTTAAATCTTTAATCGTCTGTGCCTGGTACAGTATAGTTTTATTAGGCCTAGAGTCGGGAATACCTTCCACAAAATACCCTATCAAACTCATTTCATCTAGATTTATTGGCTTGGCTATATCCATCAAAACGTATAAATATTCCCTACAAGATTCGCTACTCTTTTTACGGCGATTTTGTAACATCTTATGAATCTCTAATGCAGATAATTTGGTGCCAAACTCATCAACAATAGCAGTTTTTAACGAAGACCAATTTTTTATGCCCACCTGACTACGCAAAAACAACTTAGCAGCTCCGTTAAGCAGTTGCTTCGCATACACATACTTTTGAAGCTCATTCCAACAAAGTAACAGCATTATCTTCGAACTCTTGTAACCACTCACTAACTTCAAGGGAATCAGTTCCACTGAATGAGGGTAAACTGCCTTCGATATCCTTTAAGGTAAAGTTGGATTTGACTACTACGGTGTCCATTGATGGATTAACTATATCTTCATAAGTACTTTCATTTTCACTCTCCTCATCGTCACTTTGTATGAGTTCGTAATGTCGCAAAAGTCTATCCCTCAGCTCACTCTTTCGTCCTATCTGGGTTAGTCCAACTCGTCTTAATTCTTCTTTCAAAGCCGTTACCGTCATAGCTAAAATCGTCTGACTGTCCATGTCTCTTAATATTTAACAAATAATAGGTATAGTAAAATACAGTGTTTTGCAAATTATTGAAGTGATAACATATGTATGTGTACTTAAATATAAATATTAATATAAAAAAGATAAGGTATGAACTTTTGTTATGTATTCATGAGAAAAAATTGCATCAGTACTGCAATTTCAAAATTACATACATATATTCCAATTCGGATCTACTATTAATGTAAACATGCTTATTTGTACGAACAAGTATGATTACGTTTTAATATATACTAAATCGATTAAGGAAATAAATACATTTAAAAATTCAATTTAATTATTAATGTTTGGTTACAGTAGTAATATTAAGTAATTGTAACTGCCACTGCATTTGCTTTTATAAAAGTTGATCTTTACAAATATGACCAGCTGTACCTTTCTTTTGTTTTTCTAATATGATTTTGATTCGTTTCTCCGTATTAATTTATTATTTCCTGCATGGTATTCTTCGCTTTTCTATCCGCTATTCTATCTTATTTAAACCTAATATGTATACCTACTACTGCTGCTGTTTTTTCCGTCAGTTTTAAATTTCAAATTAATTCGTTGATTTCGACTGTTTCTTTTCCACTCTACTCGGTATAATGCTGTGCGGCGAATTATACTTCAATTTTACATTAACTCGTTGATTTCTGCTGTCTCTTCTTTTACTCTGTATAATGCTGTGCGGCGAATCGTCAGTTTTAAATTTCAAATTAATTCGTTGATTTCGACTGTTTCTTTTCCACTCTACTCGGTATAATGCTGTGCGGCGAATTATACTTCAATTTTACATTAACGCGTTGATTTCTGCTGTCTCTTCTTTTACTCTGTATAATGATGTGCGGCAAATCGTCAGTTTTAAATTTCAAATTAATTCGTTGATTTCTGCTGTCTCTTCTTCACTCTATTCAGTATAATGCTGTGCGGCGAATTACACTTCAATTTTAAATTTCAACTCAATTCGTTGATTTTGACTGTTTCTCCTCCACTCTACTCGGTACACTCCTGTGCGGCGAATTGCACTTCAATTTTAAATTTCAATTTAACACGTTGATTTTGACTGTTTCTGAAATCCTTTAACATACGCGCTCACCGTCCTCAATATTTTAAAACTACGTATGTATGTAACCGTCACTTTACCAAATTTTTAAGTTCTAGAAAACTCTGTTTGTACACACATTATATGTTCAAATTTTGTGGTTTACAAGTTTCATTTGGTGCGAGTAAATTCTGTTGTACTCACACGCACCCAAACACAAGTTTTTTACATTATACTTTTTCACATGACTTTCTATTAATATCATTCGTTGCACTCAAAAAGACAATTGTATGCTCCAAATTCTTCAAATTTAAAAGTTCATTCCCGGACGAGTCCCCAAATTTGTAGGATATTCTTAGTTTAAATGAAACACGCTCTTCTTAGTATAGTGGCACGTCTGCCCTTTATTACATACGACTTGAAACTGTGTTGTATGTTCTCGTTTTTCAGTAATTGTCTCGTTTTCCCATCCCAAGCGTCGCGTCAGTTTTCAGTCTACAGGGTCGCATTTAGTAGGACTGTCCGGATCGTGTTGTCCGCAATTCTCCCACAGACATTTGGTGTGTCCTTTTGAAAGCGGGAGTGTCACCAAGTCTATATGAATGTGTTCAAATCGACGCGAAGGTGGTTGGAATGTTGCAATGGGCGAAATCGTATGGCGTGAAATTTTATTGCGTTGACATTGAATGCATGCTTTGGTCCATGTAATGCAATCCTTGTTGATTGATGGCCAAACGTATCTTTATGTGATTTTGCGTAACTGTAGTGGTGTGTTAGAGTTGCGGAGCAGTTGTTGAAGTTCTGTATCGTTGGGTTGAGCATACGCAAGTTCTTCGGATGTAACTGCTGTGAAAATGGCATCGACTCGAGATAAGGCGTCTGCAACGATATTGTTTGAACCGGATATGTGCCGTATGTCGGTGGTAAACTGACCGATAAAATCGAGTCGTCGAAATTGCCATGGTGAAGCGCGTTCGGGCTTCGGTTTGAATGCGTGCATCAAGGGTTTGCGATCTGTGTAGATTGCGATGTAATTTTCCAATCCCGCGGGATAAAAAATCTCTTCAAAGATTCTTAGGACTTACTTCTTATTTTAGAAGGTTCGTGGAAGGGTATGCGTTAATTGCTAGGCCTTTAAGCGATTTGCTGAGGAAAGACACTGAATTTAGATTCAACGAAAAACAAGTTATAGCATTTCAGCAACTTAAAGGGGCGTTGGCTAAAGCCCCAGTCTTAAAACTTTATAACCCTAGTGCCGAAACAGAGATACACACGGACGCTGGCATGCACGGTTACGGTGGTGTATTACTTCAAAAAGACCCAGAAGATGAACAATTTCACCCAGTCAGTTATATGAGTCTCAAAACTCGACCTGGAGAAGAAAAGTATCATTCTTACGAATTAGAGGTACTTGCGATTATACAGGCTTTAAAGAAGTAGAGAATTTATGTTATGGGGAAAAAGATCAAAATTGTGAGCGATTGCAATGCGTTCGCACTAATCATGAAGAAAGCAGATGTACCACTTAGAGTCGCTCGTTGGGCTATGTTTCTCCAAGATTTCGATTATGTTATTGAGCACAGACCGGCTACAAAAATGAAACATGTCGATGCTCTTAGTCGAATGGAATCCATGTTACTTGAAGATTCGTTAAATTTTCGGTAAAGAGAAGCACAACAAAGTGATGATTGGGTAAAAGCGGTATGCAAAGCTTTAGAGGAAAATACTTACGAAGACTTTTATTTGAAAAACGGTATACTGTATAAAGATTCCGTAAAAGAGCTGGTGGTAGTACCGCAAAAACTGGAAGAGGAAATAATTCGGATGGCACACCGTGTAGGGCACTGGTCGGCAAAGAAGACCCAAGATTACTTGGAAAAATCGTTTTATATATCCCAAATAGGACCAAAAGTGACAAACGTTATTAGAAATTGTGTAGAATGCATTATAGGAGAAGCAAAAGCAGGGAAAAAGGAGGGCTTACTCTGTCCAATAGACAAGGAGGACAGACCGCTGTTGACTTACCATCTTGATCATTTAGGGCCTATGGAATTGACCCATAAAAAGTATAATCATTTGTTGGTAGTTATAGATGCGTTTAGTAAATTCGTGTGGTTATACCCAACGAGGAGTACAGATTCGGCTTCGGTAATAGACAGATTACAAAAACAGGCTTCTGTGTTCAGCAATCCAAGAAGAATAATTACGGATAGGGGAACAGCATTCACAGCTAAGAGTTTTGAAGAATATTGCACTAAGGAGGGCATTCAGCATTTTCTTATTGCAACCGGCGTGCCACGTGGAAACGGGCAAGTCGAGCGTATCAATCGTATTATACTATCATTGCTGACGAAATTATGCCACAATAATCCAGCCAATTGGTACAGACACGTTGAGAGAATACAACAACTTTTGAACAATACTCCTCCAAGAAGTACTAAGTTCACACCTTTTCGAATTCTAACTGGGTTAGATATGCGCACATCTGATAGTATTGACTTCCGGAATATGCTAGAAGATTCACTACTTAAGGAACTAGATGGGGAACGAGAAAGTATTAGAAAGAAAGCTGCAGAGAATATATCCAAGATTCAGGAAGAGATTAGGCGAACTTTTAATTCAAAACGGAAGCCAGAAGAAGAATACAATGTTAATGATTTAGTGGCGATAAAGAGGACACAAATTTTTGGGGCCGTATTCAGTGAAGGAACGACTTCCACATGGAAGATATACTGTCGAAAAAATAGGTGACGTTGAGGGCATGGAACCCAGCGTTCGGGGCGAACGGCAGGTCAGGACGGCCGAATGTGGGAGAATTGCGGACAACACGATCCGGACAGTCCTACTAAATGCGACCCTGTAGACTGGAAACTGACGCGACGCTTGGGATGGGAAAACGAGACAATTACTGAAAAACGAGAACATACAACACAGTTTCAAGTCGTATGTAATAAAGGGCAGACGTGGCACTATACTAAGAAGAGCGTGTTTCATTTAAACTAAGAATATCCTACATGTCTTACAATAATTGACCGAATCACACGCTATCCAGCAGCCGCACCACTTATTGACGGTACAGTCGTCCCTCGAACATGTGTCGAAAATATTGAACTGCTTCGTAAATGTCGTTGAGTTTACGATAGTAGGTTGATCGTTTTTGAACAGATGGCGCAAGTTTGCGACTAAAGAAAGCGAGTTGTTGCCAATGTTAGCCAATGCGTTGCTGAAGAGCGGCACCAATTCCATATTCGGATGCGTCTGAAAAGATGGCCCACTCGACGTTGTTGTCCGGGTGTGCCAAGAGTGTTGCGTTAACGAGAGTTTTCTTGCAGTTTGAAAATGCATTTTCAAGCGATGTGGTCCAATTTATTGGAGCTTTACCATTGATTTTAGCGCCTTCGAGTAGCTTGTTAAGTGGCCCGAGTGAGTTTGATGCGTGCTTAATAAATTTGCGGTAGAAATTGATTGTACCAATGAAGTTGCGTAGCTTGGTGATTGTTGAAGGACAAGGTTAGTCGATGATGACTTTGACTCGTTCCGCAAGTGGTTTTGTACCATGGACAAAAATGGGATGTCCTAGAAATTGATTTCTTTGAGACCTAGGCATGTTTTGTGTGTGTTGATGACTAAGCCATAGTGCTGAAGGCGCTGAAATACGATACGCAAATGTTCTTTGAGCTCTGTTTCATTGGCAGATGCGACCAGTAGATCATCGATGTATGCGAAAACGAAAGGTAGATCTCGAGCTACCTCATCGATGAAGCGTTGAAAGGTCTGAGCTGCGTTTCGGAGTGGGAACTCGAAGAGACCAAACGGTATGATTATAGCCGTTTTATGAACGTCTTCCTCAGCTACAGGAATTTGGTTGAAAGCACGGATTAAGTCGATGGTTGAATAGCATGATGTTCCGTGTAAATTTGCGGTGAAATCTTCTAAGCATCGAACTGGATACCGATCTGGTATGGTACGTTCGTTGAGACGACGGTAATCGCCGCATGGGCGCCATTCGCCACTCTTTTTGGGCGCGAGATGTAGATATATCAAATTTTACTCAAGTTAGAGCTTGCACGGACGGACGGACGGACGGACAGTCACCCGGATTTCAACTCGTCTCTTTATCCTGATCATTTATATATACATAACCCTATATCTAACTCGATTAGTTTTAGGTGATACAAACAACCGTTAGGTGAACAAAACTATTATACTCTGTAGCAACAGGTTGCGAGAGTATAAAAAAATATAATATTAATACTCACTGACCGACATATTCGGCATAAAACTGGTAAGAATAACAAAAAGCATTATAAGTATAAGTAGTATATGGAATTTGAGGGCAGTATTAACCCGATTTTATAAATTTTTTCCAGTACCACATACTACTAACATGCCACAGACTAATAAAATGCTCCCACTGTTTCATTAAGGTACCTCACATACCATCACCAATCAAATGGAGTAAAGTCAGACGAATGTTCGAAAATTTTATTGAGATAACTCACATATGCGGTATAAAGTCACGCGGAAGTTCAAAAATATTTATATTAGATATATGAGAGCTACAAGAACTATTGATCCGATTCAACCCATTTTTGAAACAAAGACATACTATTATCGATAGTTCAATTTATTTATTCTATTATATGAATTTCAAATATATATATTACACAATAGCCGATATTTACGGTAAAAAGGCAACTATAGGTACTGGGGTCCACATATTCAGTACCTAGGAGCTTGAACAGTTTTCGTTCGATTTAGAGAATTTTTGGTCACAAGGTGGCATACTTTTAACGTATTATTCACCGAAAGTTTTACGCCGATATAGTCATTATTGCTTGATTTGCATAGTGGAAACTGAAAGAATCAAGTGGAATTTAAAATGGTGTCATATGGAAAATAGGCGTGGTTGTAATCCGATTTCGCCCATTTTCGCACCATAACATAGAAATGTAAAGACAATGTCATGTACCAATATTCGTTGAAATCGGTTAAAAAAATCCCAAGATATGGGTTTTCACCTAAAAGTGGGCGGTGTCACGCCCACTTTCTAATTTGGAACGCGGTTCCTATAAAGTCATCTCGTAGTGCTTTATTTATCGCGCTTTTAGTAGTTTTTAACAGTACCGTTACATGGGGAGTGGGCGGGGTTGTCACCCGATTTCACCCATTCTCACACCGTAGTTAGAGGTGCTAAAAACATTTGCTTCCAGCGAATTTTGTTATTATAGCTTTAGCAGTTTAGGAGATATGCACATTAAACCTATTAGGGGCAAGACCACGCCCACTTACAAAAAAAATTTAACTGCAGATGCCCCTCCCTAATGTGATCTCGTGTACCAAATAACAGTCTTGTATCTTATTGCGGAGCTTAGTTATGACAATTTATTTGTTTTTGATTAATGACGTTTTGTGGGCTTGGCAGTGGTCCGATTACGCCCATCTGCAATACCAACCGTCTTACTGTACCAAGAAACATGTGTACGAGTTTCATAAAGATATCTCTATTTTTACTCAAGTTACAGCTTGCACGGACGGACGGACAGACGGACGGACAGACAGTCACCCGGATTTCAACTCGTCTCTTCATCCTGATCATTCATATATACATAACCCTATATCTAACTCGATTAGTTTTAGGTGATACAAACAACCGTTAGGTGAACAAAACTATTATACTCTGTCGCAACATGTTGCGAGAGTATAAAAATGGTTAACCGGGACGTTTGGACCGTTGACTTAATTACGCGGCTAATTGCGGTAAGTAACATTACACTAACGCAAGAAATAGAAAGCTTAAAAGCTCAAATAAACATTAAAACTTGTAGGGTTACATATTATGTAGCAGAAACGATTAATGACAATATACAGTACCAAGAATCATTAGATATTATTAAATCAATACCTGAGTTGGAGGGAAGCAGCTCATAATTCTATGAGCTCATACGTAAGAGGAAGTAGGAAATACTTCGCAGCTGTTACAATTTTGCCTAACAAAATTTAGCTTTAGAGCGGGAACTGGGCGTTCTACGACAAACCTCTATGTATGTCGTTGAGTATTCCAGTCTCGTCAAAAAGAATTAACATTATTGACAAATAAAACCATCATGACCCATGGTGGTACCACGGCAATAACATTACAAGAATTAGAATCTTATAATTAATCGCAAACGAAAGAGCTAGGATAAAATAGAATTACACGAGTAATAATTTACAATTTCTACAAAGAAACAATATGCCTAGACCTGAACCTATGGACATAGACTTATCTATGTCTAAAAATTATAGGATCCTAAACCTTGACAAAATGATAGCTCTAGAAATGTTGGATTACCTTACGCCGCCGCGCTCAAGCCAATAAGGTACAACAAAATATTTATACACAATTCCAAAACAGTCAAGGACTAAAGCGGCCAAGGAAAAGCAATTATAGCTTCCGTACGCAAGAAAAAACTCAAAAAATAAAGGAGGGTGAATAATAATAATAACGAGTTAGCTATTTACAAACGTGTAAAAACTGTAAAGGGTTATTCTATTACATTAGTTTACCGTCATTTTGCGACCGTGATATTAGTGACTGTTTCTTGCCAAACACGTAGGAGTTTTACTTAAATGAAAAAAATAGCTCTACGTGGACATTTTTTGAACTCAATTTCATAATCAGGACACCTCAAATACGCCACAGACTTCTTAGAACATCAGTCGCAAATTTTCCCTTCAGATTTGTTGAGTTAAATATTATCACATAATGACCACATTTGGAGTCGAAATAATTTTCTATGAAATGGAAGGTCTTATCTTTTTTTGGGGTATACAAAATATGCACAAACCGATGTGCCCAATGGGAAAATTAATTATAAAGTATCGCATATAAATTTTAAAACACGAACATATTTTTTTAAAGCAAAAATGACAATAGCAATAATAACGAACATAAAGTTTCCACAATCAGTTAAACAGCAAATTATATATGTAAAAACAAGTTCACTATTCATGAGCTATGCGAAACTTTTGAAAGCATTCAATAGAATATGATACAGTAGAGAATTCATTGACTATTTTGAAATAATACATTCAGCCAAGGTTAGTGACTACACCGCACTGTGGAAGATTTGTATGAAATCCAAGCAGCCCGTAAGCAAACCTTTCAAAATTAGTGTATATGTACAAAACTTTTTCCAATGAATAGTATTAATAGGGAGGATAAATCCGGAATAATTGAACAAACCCATGATATAGTTCATCACAGTTATAATGAAAATATAAAACAAATAGAGAAATTGTGTTACTGACCGAATATGAGAAAATAACTCAAAGAATGTGCACGACATTATATAACCAGTAATAGGAATAAGTATGAACGTCATCCGAAAAGGATTCCAATAGGTAAAGGACAAATACCAGATAAAGAAGATGGTGATATTTTTACTCTCAAAAATTAAAGTTTATTACGTGTATAGGCGCGTACTCAAACTTTATTATATTGAAAAATATAGAAGATAAATTAAATATTGAGGAAACGATTTTACTTGTAGAACTTTTTCAATCTTGCACATACATATGTAAATCAAATGAACCAATCTTCACAACATCTCAATTCAAATTAATAATGCAAAGGCTATATATCGACATTTATTTTTGCGATCAAGGCATAGCACTACCAATCGGCAAATAGAACGAGTCCATTCGACAATAATTAAAAAAGTTAGATGCGTAATGAAGGAATATAACATAGTGAGACACTCAGAAACAATAACTAGAGCCGCTCAGCAATACAATTTTTACAATTTAAGCCAAGGGATGTTTTTCACAATAAGGTAAATCATTAAAATTTATGTAACACTTTATAGTAAGCATAGCAAAAAATGCTAAAAGTACATAATATGCAAAAACCAGATAAAATATATTAAGGAAGTGCTCAGGGTGTAAACGATCACTTTGTACTCTGGCAACTTAAAGGATGAAAGCAGGGACAATACTCTCAGTTGTTAGGAAAACTTTATATTAAACAAGTAAGGAACGGCTAAGTTCGGATGTAACCGAACATTTTATACTCTCGCAAAGTTAAATGGTATATTCGTTTGAGACTTCTTTATATATTTTAATAATTAGAAGTAGGAACTGTTGCCTTAGTTATTTACTTTTCACTCACAGTGAAAATAATTAGAGCAATTTGTAAACTAAATTTACTCAAATTATGAAAAATCGTTCTAGTGCTTTTTGTATACGCTTATAATTGATTTTATATAGAATGCATTACAACTGTATTGAGAAGTATGAAAAGAAATCGTTTTAGGACAATGAATAACATTTGTTATTTATTATATCGATATTATTATACATGTTTAGCTTAAAAATAATAAATATTAACAACTTTAAAAATGATATAATATTATTATATTAATTTGTATATAATATTTACAATATTAAACATAACGTTTTGTAGAGATTCCTATACATATATCCAAATTATATTTCTTTTTTTCTTATACTATTTAATTTCTATCATATATTTATACAATAAAGTCATATATAATAACAAATATATATAATTTAAATTTCTTAAATAGATTATTTACATATTTTTCTTAAAATTGATTTAAAAACTACTGTCAAAATTCCTATACCATTCCAATTCGATTATTTTTGGAAAAAAAATGAAGAACTATTGCACTAAGTCTGAAAACTTTAGTTCAAAATAGAGACACAAATACTGTCATGATAGCTGTGTACTGGCTCAAAAGTAATTGCATTTACACGGGAAGGATACATGTTTGAAAATGCCCATTCAATTTGTGTACCGCCAGGTGTAGTTGAATATTCTGCACCAAGCAGGGAACTAAAGTTTTTTTCTTGGAGCAGATTTCTTATTGCAGTCCCTGTAGACATTAAACATATGTTAAAATCTCCAACAATTAACACATTTGATTGCCTAACTCAGAAGTAAGGACTTCCTGAAGTTCTACAATTAATTGTCTGACAGAGAAAGCTGAATTTCTATATAGAACCAGAATATTAATATTGAAACATTTAAACAAAACCGCTTCTAAAACTTTGCGGCCTGAATAAATTTTCTTTACAGCCTTTGATTCTATAGAGCAAGCAATACTATGATTTGCATATATTATAATGCCCCGTTATTTCTGTTGGTTGTTTCCGTGCTATCTATCCTCAGCTCGTTAATTGGAGTAAATCCTGGTATATCAAAACTTTCGCAAGGATAACTCCAAGTTTCTACAAAACATAAAATATCTGAAGATAGCATCAAACAGTCGCTTTTTATATCATTAATGTGAGCGTGAAAACTCTGAACATTATGGAATAAAATTTGCTGTCCTGATGTTCGGGAAATTATAAAATTGAAACTTGTTGTCAAAGCTTTATTTGTGTTCAATTCCCTCAGTTCCCTAAATACGGGATCCGATTCAGAAAAATTGTTAGGAGGAATAAAATTTCCTATGATGAATAGACCTTCTGCAGAAGTAGCCCGACTACAAGCGACATATATTGAAGCTCTAGGCGTTCTGGGTCGAGTATGAACTAAAACTTTATTATATGTGGTACCCTGGCTTTTATGAATAGTTATTCCCTCAGCCGGAACAACTGGAAACTGATTTCTTTCAATTGAAATTTGTTCATTTCTTATATATTGAAAAGATTTTAGAACTTTTTCAATTGTTATCCAAGAACTTTCTAGAGGATGAGGCTTTTTTAATCGTGCTATCAAACCGACAGAAGGTTCCAAAAATTTAATCCACAGAATTGTTGGAAAAGAACAATGGAAATCAATTTGCATAAGTTGTCCAGCTGCCCCATTAACCAAGTCATCACACGTGTTTATGTTCACTGTAATCATATATTTGGCGGAGGTTTTTAGTGTCAATTCATAGGGCAGTCCCTGCGTTTCAGAAGTTTTGAAAAGTTTAACTCTTTCCAAAATATTATCATTTTCATGTATACCAATTCTTTTAACTGAGTCTTTTGCAGTTGAAAGGAAAGCTTCTGTTGGGACTCGACTGAGCTTAAGGGCATTGAAATTATTTGTCTCTTCATTGGACCAAAATAAATGTATGGCATCATCGGGAACTTCTTCGAAATTAACTACTCGAGTTTCAATGAGTGATATGTCCTCATTTGTCATAGTACCAGATGCCATATGATTTAATGCAATTGCAAAGGCCTGATCCTCCCGTTGTCTCATTATCTCTGTTAATTCAAAGTATTTAAATAACTCCCACAATGGGGAACCAACTAAAGTGCTGTATGCATCATTTGGATTAGGAGAGAATATCCACCTATCTCCAACAGGTGAGAGTTGCTTCAAATCACCAAACACTATGATCGGTATACCACCGAAGGGGCTGTCTCTTTTGAAAAGCTAAACATACGAGCACCTACCATCGATATTTCATTCACTGTGTCATTGCTAAGTGGTCTTAACTCTCTATTCAACTGATTAACAGGTAAAGAGAATATTGAATGAAGGGTCATTCCACCTATTCCGAATGCTGCTTTACCCGTAGGTGCGCAAAGAAGAACTTTTAAGGAACTTGGATTGGATCCAGGTGTAGAATTGTAACGATGGTTAAGAGCTTGATATATTGCAGATATCAAACGACTCTTTCCTACACCTGCACCGCCGCCAATGAACTCATAAAATGGGAGATTTGTTTTTAGGTGGTGCATCAAATGTGTCAAATAGGTTCTCTGCTTAGTATTTAGACTTTGAACTAAAGAAAATAATTCCTCAACTGAAATTAAGGGGGGTAGTTTAATAAGTCTAATATTGAAATCAGATTCAGTGCCATTACCTCTTGAATCTTCCAACACTCTGAACTCATTTTCCACGATATGTAGTTCATTTTGAGCACCTTCGTCCAAGTCTATTTCATTATAAAGACTTTCTAGAACATTTTCAAGTTCTCTTTGCTCAAAAACATCATATTTTCTTTGATTTTCCTCAATTATAATACGATGTGTTATGCAAGTCTGCTCATTATCGTTTTCAATGAGATCTTGCTGTTCATTCCGCCAAGGATAGTAAAGCATTAACATTTCGCGGAAATACTCAACTCTGGCCAAATCTGGGTTAAACCTTCTATACCGAATAATACAAGGTTTGGTACGTTTTTTCACAAAACCGCTACCGTCTTTAAGAGGCATGACAACCCCGCTGTCTGGTAAATTATCGTCTTCCCTCTCTTCTTCTTCATGATCACTATCTTGTGCTCTTCTACTAGATTTAAAATATTTACACCTAGATACAAAATCAGCTAAACAAAGAGTTTCTAACTGATCGGATCTTTAAACATAACGGTCTAAAATACCGGCTACGAATATTTCAGTCGAACCTGAAGGAAGGTTCTAAAGTTTAGCTCTAGGTTTTCCCATTCGAACACGTTCCTCAGGTCGAGAGGTATTTAGAAATATTTCCGCATTACTTGCTTCCGAAAGATGGAGCTTAATGCAGCAATATACTGCTTCTTGTGCACATATTTCTGTGCCTGATATAAATTTGTGACCTATATGTTTAAGTTTTTGCTTAATAGTATAATTTTCAGCATTTACCTCTGATATAGCTTCATTTAAGAGCCTAGAAATTCCCCTGTTAGACTTGTTAATATAATTAATTATATATGAACAGCAAGCATATGCATCCAGTATATATGTGGTATCTTGGTTTATTTAATACACGTCTGGGCGACGTGATAGCCAAAATCCAACTGACATACTTAGCTTAGGATTTAATATCTTATATGCGTATTTAGGTAACGGTGATCAGCATCAGGTGATAATGCTCTCAATATGTAATGCATTATTATGATAGCTTAATTAATGTATGTAAGAGAGATAGCAGTAGTGTAACTCTTAGGATAACAATGTAAAGTAGAATGTAGGATAACTTAACCCTTAGTTGTACTAATATAAATGAACTTAATATTAACCTGTGAATGCATGAACTAAATAAATTTAAAGATATGTTTAATGTAGGTGTCGCCACATATCTCCCCTGCCGGAAAAAAAGGAACATGATAGTATGATTTTTTGTATTATGCAGAAATCTTGAAGCGCACTCTTATTTGACTTCTATGCATTGTAGTAGAAGGATCAGGATTAGTGTCGCCGGTAGTTGTATTGCATAAGTTGTATCCAGATGGTAGGTGTTCAATATCGTCACTACATAGATAAGCTGGTTTTGTGCATCGTACCAACTGTCGTTGTGGCAGAGAAGAGATGATTTGAGCTGCCGGTGAAAGCGTTCGATAATCCCATTTTATTGTGGGTGGAAACTCGTTGTTCGTTGATGTTTGAAACCGAGGAGATCAGCGAGTTTTTTAAAAAGGTCTGACTCGAATTGTCCTCCAAGGTGGGTTGTTATTCGAAGTGGAATTCCAAAGTAGGATATCCAAGTTTGCATGAGTACATGTGCTACTCTGTCGACTGTGCCGTCAATAAGTGGTGCGGCTGCTGGATAGCGTGTGATTCGGTCAATTATTGTAAGACATTTGGTGTGTCCTTTTGAAAGCGGGAGTGTCACCAAGTCTATATGAATGTGTTCAAATCGACGCGAAGGTGGTTGGAATGTTGCAATGGGCGAAATCGTATGGCGTAAAATTTTATTGCGTTGACATTGAATGCATGCTTTGGTCCATGTAATGCAATCCTTGTTGATTGATGGCCAAACGTATCTTTATGTGATTTTGCGTAACTGTAGTGGTGTGTTAGAGTTGCGGAGCAGTTGTTGAAGTTCTGTATCGTTGGGTTGAGCATACGCAAGTTCTTCGGATGTAACTGCTGTGAAAATGGCATCGAATCGAGATAAGGCGTCTGCAACGATATTGTTTGAACCGGATATGTGCCGTATGTCGGTGGTAAACTGACCGATAAAATCGAGTCGTCGAAATTGCCATGGTGAAGCGCGTTCGGGCTTCGGTTTGAATGCGTGCATCAAAGGTTTGCGATCTGTGTAGATTGCGATGTGTCGTCCCTCGAACATGTGTCGAAAATATTGAACTGCTTCGTAAAGGTCGTTGAGTTTACGATAGTAGGTTGATCGTTTTTGAACAGATGGCACAAGTTTGCGGCTAAAGAAAGCGAGTGGTTGCCAATGTTAGCCAATGCGTTGCTGAAGAGCGGCAGCAATTCCATATTCGGATGCGTCTGAAAAGATGGCCCACTCGACGTTGTTGTCCGGGTGTGCCAAGAGTGTTGCGTTAGCGAGAGTTTTCTTGCAGTTTGAAAATGCATTTTCAAGCGATGTGGTCCAATTTATTGGAGCTTTACCATTGATTTTAGCGCCTTCGAGTAGCTTGTTAAGTGGCCCGAGTAAGTTTGCTGCGTGCTTAATAAATTTGCGGTAGAAATTGATTGTACCAATGAAGTTGCGTAGCTTGGTGATTGTTGAAGGACGAGGTTAGTCGATGATGACTTTGACTCGTTCCGCAAGTGGTTTTGTACCATGGATGGAAATGGTATGTCCTAGAAATTTGATTTCTTTGAGACCTAGGCATGTTTTGTGTGTGTTGATGACTAAGCCATAGTGCTGAAGGCGCTGAAATACGATACGCAAATGTTCTTTGTGCTCTGTTTCATTGGCAGATGCGACCAGTAGATCATCGATGTATGCGAAAACGAAAGGTAGATCTCGAGTTACCTCATCGATGAAGCGTTGAAAGGTCTGAGCTGCGTTTCGGAGTCCGAACGTCATAAATGGGAACTCGAAGAGACCAAACGGTATGATTATAGCCGTTTTATGAACGTCTTCCTCAGCTACAGGAATTTGGTTGAAAGCACGGATTAAGTCGATGGTTAAATAGCATGATGTTCCGTGTAAATTTGCGGTGAAATCTTCTAAGCATCGAACTGGATACCGATCTGGTATGGTACGTTCGTTGAGACGACGGTAATCGCCGCATGGGCGCCATTCGCCACTCTTTTTGGGCGCGAGATGTAGAGGTGATGACCATGGGCTGTCTGATGGTCTTGCAGTACCCAGGTTGATCATCTTTTGAAACTTAGCTTTCGCGATTTTTAGTCGTTCGGGAGCTAAACGTCGAGCACGACTGCTGACGGGAACGCCAGGAGTTGTCTTTATGTGATGCTGCGTTGTGTGCGAAATTTGTTTGGGTTCACCATCGGGACGTGTAATCTTAGGGTATTCGGCAAGCAATTGCCAAAACCCAGTTGATTGATTCGGCTGTTGGAATTTGATCGACTGTACAGTCACGCTTCTGGTTGTGCCTGAGGTGCATAGTCGAGTGGTTTCGTCGATGAGTCGTTGATTTTTGAGATTGACAAGGATGCCGTAGTGTAAGAGTAAATCGGCGCCAATGATTGGATTGGAGACATCTGCCAGTATGAAGCGCCATGTTAGCGCTCTGCGAAGACCGGTGTTTAAAACGATTGTTACGACACCGTAAGTATTAACGGGTGTTCCGTTAACTGCGATGAGTTGGTAGCCGTTCGCCATCTTCGTATTTGTTGCTCGTCTGTGAGGGTAAACTGAAACTTTGGAACTTGTGTCCACTAGAAACTGCGTGTGTAAGTGGCGGTCCGTGATGAAGAGGCGGTACGATGGTGGAAGAGAGGCGCTTTCCGCCGCTAACGTCTCTCTGGTTCGTTTCCCGCTTGTTTGCAACCAGGTGTGCATTTTTGAGCCAGGTTGCCAAACTTTTTTTGGTTCCAGCAGGTGTTGCTGGTTGACAAGGCAGGAGAAACCGATCTGCTTCTGTTGGTATTAGGTGAACGAAAACGTTTTCGTTCAGTGATTTGATGGGTGTCCAAAATCTTCTGAAGATATTTCATTCCAGGATTTAGCGAGTTGCTGCTCTACGTCTGTAGGATTGGTGCCTTGAATTTTTGTGAGCGATGTTGCTGCTATGTGATGCCCTTGAGAAGGCCTAAGAACGTCGTGTAAACGATCCGCGGCTTCGCTTAATGGTTGTAGCTCGGCCGTGCGTTGTGTAACCAAACATGCTCGCATTTGGTCGGGGAGATGTGAGAGCCACCTTGTCTTTAAAACTTCCTCGGCTATGTCTGGAACTAGACTTCTAAGGTGTCGAAGATGTTGGGAGGGCGTTCTGTCGCCGAGACACTCACCGTCCAGAAGTTGTAGGATTTTTGCTTCTCTCGACTTTGAGTAGCAAGCAATTAGTGCGGTCTTTAAACGTTGATATGGCTTATCGGTTGGAGGATTTAAAATAATGTCCTCAGCGTCGGCAGCTATGCGCGTGTCAATCAACGGAATTGTGTGGTGAAATTTGTTCACTTCGTTCGTGACGTTGTGATTGCGAAACTGTGATTCTAGTTGTGCGAACCAGAGGGCTGGCCTGTCTTGCTTGAAGTTTGGAAAACGTATTGTCGCAGGGCTGGAATTGTTTCCCAGGAATATGGAAGCTTTGGGTAGGCGTGGTGTGTCGTCGTCGGCAGGCATTTCGGATAACTTTTAATAAATAAATATAGAAAATAATGAATAATAGTTACGAAATGTTTGCACTGATAATGCAAAACGCTGCCAGATGATGGTTAGGTGGTGTGACTTTAGCGTGATGTCACCTCCAATAGTGTGGCCGTTATTGGTAACGGGGTGCTTGCTGTAAATTACACCGTTGATCCAAGATGACCGCTAAAGTCCACGTCGGGGTCACCAATTGTGGTATCTTGGTTTATTTAATACACGTCTGGGCGACGTGATAGCCAAAATCCAACTGACATACTTAGCTTAGGATTTAATATCTTATATGCGTATTTAGGTAACGGTGATCAGCATCAGGTGATGATGCTCTCAATATGTAATGCATTATTATGATAGCTTAATTAATGTATGTAAGAGAGATAGCAGTAGTGTAACTCTTAGGATAACAATGTAAAGTAGAATGTAGGATAACTTAACCCTTAGTTGTACTAATATAAATGAACTTAATATTAACCTGTGAATGCATGAATTAAATAAATTTAAAGATATGTTCAATGTGGGTGTCGCCACATATCTCCCCTGCCGGAAAAAAAAGGAACATGATAGTATGATTTTTTGTATTATGCAGAAACCTTGAAGCGCACTCTTATTTGACTTCTATGCATTGTAGTAGAAGGATCAGTTCAATATCGTCACTACATAGATAAGCTGGTTTTTAGCCGATCGATAGATATGTGTGCAGGTTTTCCATATAGTAGTACTTTGTAGTATTTTTCGTAACGCTCAATGACTGGGAAAGGTCCGTCGTATGGTGATGAAAATGATTGTTTGACTTTGTCGTTTCGAATAAAAACGTGTGTTGTATTTGCGAGGTCCTTTGAAATAAAGATTTTCTCTCGGTTATGTCGAGAAGCCGGCGTAGGCGTTAGATTTTAAAATGCTTTTCTTAGCGTTTTGACGAGTTCAGGTGCTTCAATTGTTTTATTTGATGGTGTTAAAAATTCACCTGGGAGTCGGATTGACTCACCAAAAACTATTTCTGCTGATGTGGCTTGGACGTCTTCTTTAAATGCATCTCGTAGTCCTAGGAGAACTGCAGGGAGTGCATCGTACCAACTGTCGTTGTGGCAGAGAAGAGATGATTTGAGCTGTCGGTGAAAGCAAGAGTTGACACTAGTCCTTATGGGAGCTTATGTTCAGAGCAAGGTTGGGGTACGAATCAGGAACTGGAGATCTGCCAAGATTTTAACGAGACGGAGATGAGAACTGCATTAGTCTGCCAGTCATTTCCGTAAGATGTTACTCTTACCTACTGAGGTGACTGAATGCTGCTCTCAACATAGGCGGGAACAGGTGCCTCTACGCCGGAGGTTCATTGGGGGCATAAGGCATTTTGAGCCAAACCCTCTTCTCCAGCAGCTCTTGATCTTATATGTTGGTGATGGTATATGAGGTATCTTAACTCAGAGATCCTATTTTTCTGTTAATAATATGTAAAAATGCCAACAACAGATAAAATCAGCCCAATACTACCCTTATCTCCCACATATTTAATGTGCAATTTTCATACTCCTGGTCGTCTTTATACTGTATATATCGGTCAATATGTAAGATATTTCATACTGTAGTTTAATGCCGAAAATATGTGAAATTTGTCTACCAACTACTCCAACTCACGTTATGTAAATATAATGATTTTTGTTATTCTAACAATCCTTATGTCGAATATGTCGGTCAGTGTGTCAGATATGTATTTATAAAGTACTTGATGAATGAATTCGGAGATGGGCGTAATCGGAATGTCATGTCCATAAAACGCCATTAATCGAAAATATATAAAATGCCATAACTAAGCATTTAATTAAGATATGAATTTTTGTAACTTGGTACAGGGGATTGCAGTAACAAGGGGCAAATGTGGTTATAAATTTTTTATGATTTTAAATATGGGCGTGATCGCGCCCTCTTATAGTTTAATGTACATATATCCTAAACCACTAAAGCTACAATAATCAAATTCACTGACGACGAAAGTGTTAGAGGATTCATTGTCAAATGAAGGCAATGGTGGTGGCACCGCCCACAATTAGGTCGAAATCCATTTCCACAAATTCAGAAAAAGTCTTTTCCTGATAATATTCTGCTGGTATGGTAAAAATAGATTGAACCGGATAAAGACTTCCTTTAGCCCCCATATACCACCACCCATATACCATATACAACATAATATAAAGATTTTCAAACTTCGGGCTTTCTTGATTCCACATATATAGACAAATATGTGAGTTATCTAAATCCAATTAAGGGAGCATATTTTTCTAATAATGGTGAATCTTTGTACCTAAAATAGACAAAATCGGGTGAAAACTTGCCCTCACCCCTATATAACAGATATTCAGGATTTTGATACATCAGATTGGCTTTACTCCTTATACAAGTAAAAAAAAAAAATTTTTGTTACGAAGTACGCTTAATAATGCCCAGGAATGCAAGTGTAAAATTCGGCAAAATGTATCACGCCACCTTTACCGCTACCCACTACAAGAATGTCAAACTACAATTAAAGGAATTTAATGCCCTTCTTAACATGCTCAATGTAGAGTTTTGCCAACATCTGAAGGTATTTCTCCGGCTTTGATCCTTGCAAGCTGCATGAGTATGAAATGTTCGGTTTTACCCGAACATAGTCAATACTCACTTGTTTCGTTTTGTTTTTTCATCATCAGAATTGGAATCTTTTTTTTGATTCTTGATGACTAAAATTTTAAAAAAATTAAAATATAATATAATATTAATTTGCTACTAATATGAAAAATTTAGAAATAAGTAAAACAAGAAAGGAAGGGCTAAGTTCGGATGTAACCGAACATTTTATGCTCTCGCATAGTTAAATGGTATATTCGTTTGAGACTTCTTTATATATTTTAATAATTAGAAGTAGGAACTGTTGCCTTAGTTATTTACTTTTCACTCACAGTGAAAATAATTAGAGCATTTTGAAAATAATAAATATTAACAACTTTAAAAATGATATAATATTATTATATTAATTTGTATATAATATTTACAATATTAAACATAACTTTTTGCAGAGATTCCTATACATATATCCAAATTATATTTCTTTTTTCCTTATACTATTTAATTTCTATCATATATTTATACAATAAAGTCATATATAATAACAAATATATATAATTTAAATTTCTTAAATAGATTATTTACATATTTTTCTTAAAATTGTTTTAAAAACTACTGTCAAAATTACTATACCATTCCAATTCGATTATATTTGGAAAAAAAAATTAAGAACTATTGCACTAAGTCTGAAAACTTTAGTTTAAAATAGAGACACAAATACTGTCATGATAGCTGTGTACTGGCTCAAAAGTAATTGCATTTACACGGGAAGGATCCATGTTTGAAAATGCCCATTCAATTTGTGTACCGCCAGGTGTAGTTGAATATTCTGCACCAAGCAACGAACTAAAGTTTTTTTCTTGGAGCAGATTTCTTATTGCAGTCCCTGTAGACATTAAACAAATGTAAAAATCTCCAACAATTAGCACATTTTGATTGCCTAACTCAGAAGTAAGGACTTCCTGAAGTTCTACAATTAATTGTCTGACAGAGAAAGCTGAATTTCTATATAGAACCAGAATATTAATATTGAAACATTTAAACAAAACCGCTTCTAAAACTTTGCGGCCTGAATAAATTTTCTTTACAGCCTTTGATTCTATAGAGCAAGCAATACTATGCTTTGCATATATTATAATGCCCCGTTATTTCTGTTGGTTGTTTCCGTGCTATCTATCCTCAGCTCGTTAATTGGAGTAAATCCTGGTATATCAAAACTTTCGCAAGGATAACCCCAAGTTTCTACAAAACATAAAATATCTGAAGAAAGCATCAAACAGTCGCTTTTTATATCATTAATGTGAGCGTGAAGACTCTGAACATTATGAAATAAAATTTTATGTCCTGATGTTCGGAAAATCTTAAAATTGAAACTTGTTGTCAAAGCTTTATTTGTGTTCAATTCCCTCAGTTCCCTAAATACGGGATCCCATTCAGAAAATTTGTTAGGAGGAATAAAATTTCCTATGATGAATAGACCTTCTGCAGAAGTAGCTCGACTACAAGCGACATATATTGAAGCCCTAGGCATTCTGGGTCGAGTATGAACTACAACTTTATTATATGTGGCACCCTGACTTTTATGAATAGTTATTCCCTCACCCGCAACAACTGGAAACTGATTTCTTTCAATTGAAATGTGTTCACTTCTTTTATATTGAAAAGATTTTCGAACTTTTTCAATTGGTGTCCAAGAACTTTCTAGAGGATGAGGCTTTTTTGATCGTGCTTATTGGATATCCATATTTGCTCTATGGAGTTCCAAAATCAGAGGATTATAAGCGTTTATAAAACGATCCTGTAATTTTCTTTTTAGAAAAATTTTGGGTTTTGTTAAACTTGACCTAAGGGCTAACAAATAGTCATCAAAAGACATATTTTTTCTACTATCAGACAGGAAGTGTTCAAAATCGTTTAAATTAGAAATGTCTTCTGTAGTCATATTTAAATTTAAAACGTTTTGAATTTTGAAAAAGTTTTCCTTCTGTCTTTCTGAATTTCGACTTGTTTCTAACAGAGGTAACAGTATTTGCGTTGAAGGCATTGGTGGATATGGTATACCAAAACGACAAAACTGTTGTCCTCTAAATTTCCCTAGTACAAGACCGACTGTGGTTATGCTTTTGATAACCCAAATAAATTTCTAAGTGGCTGATCGAACCATCGGTAGAAATATAATTGTCAATAAAACTAATGACATCAGGGAATGTCTGAGGATCTTGAAGGTTGATCCTCTTCCGAAATATCTTTAGAATCAACAGTTTCAGAGAGGATGACCAAAAGCTCAACCCACTGAGATTCTGCAGCCGATAAAGTGATAAAGAAGGTTGGAAGCCCAAATTGGCGAATGATAGCGATTGCCTTTTTCCTTTCAAAACCAAACTTGTAACCATCATCGTGTTGAATCAAGTTTTGAACAAAGTTTTCGTTTAATAGATATTGGGCCGTTTCTGTCAAAACGGCGAATTTCAGAACGTATTATCTCGCTATACGTTTCAGAGCATGTACGCTTCTGCCCAACGTATATTGTTCCAAATGACAAGGAAATTTTTGCATTAAAAAGAAGGCGGATGCAGCATTCGGGTGACCTTGCGCAATAGTTTCAAAATTTAATTTGCGAACTTGGTGTGAAAACCATAAGCCGCCGCAGCAAATACATATTTCAGTAGGACCCTTATTTATATTTTGGAAATAAATGTTTTTGAAATCTGTTAAATTGCCACTATTATCAGTTTCTATAACATTGTTTTCTCCCGTTAATCGGATTCGTTGGGACTGCCTTTGGTTTTCAATTTGTCTATTGAGTGGGTTATCTCTACGAAGGCGAACTTGACCTTGTCTAAGACGTCTCTGATTCACAATTTCTTCCCTCATACCCCTCCTACTAAGCTGTCGACGTTGTGTTTCCCTATCACGCTCCTCTCTCCTTATTTCAGGATTTCTTCTTGCATGTTCCCTTTGCATTTGATCACGAATGCGCTCTAAATTCCTATACTCAGGATTTCTTGCGCGAAGTTCTCTATGATCCCTAGTGTTCCTACTTTGTTCATCATAACGTACCTCAGGATTTTCTCGACGAGATCTATGACCTCGAGTATTCCTTATTTGCTTTTCGGAGTACCTTGCTCAACAGATCGAACCTCGGGGTCTTCACGCCGAGACCTATGACCTCGAGTATCTCTTATTGGCTCTTCAGAGCGAATTTGGGGATCTTGCCGCCTTGTTTTATGTTGAACAGTATTTAAATTTTGTTCAAAAGACCGTACCTCGAGATTTTCCCGCCTGGTTCTATGATGATTTGTATTGATTATTTGTTCGGACAGACGTACATCGGAATCTAATCTACGATTAGCGTGACTTACAGTATTTTGTGACTGCTCACTATCTCTATATAAAGAGTTTGCACGAAGAACTCTCATACGTCTTCTATTCTGAAGACGATTTAGTAATATAGATTTTCTACTTAATCTAGGCATAATTAATTAATAACAAATGGATTAATATATAAAATACTTATAGATATTACTTATATAATTCAGTCCGTCCGGGTGTTAAAAGTTGGATCCTAGGTGCTGCTCTCTTTCACTGTAATTCCTTTTAAGTCCTTGCTATGACTCCTTTCCTGTTCCGTGTATAGGTACTATGGTATACTCGTGCACATATGTATATGTGTTTGCTCGCCACTGTATATAATACGGTTTTGCTTGTCACTGTATATAATAATACTTTAAACACTATATAACTAATACACTAAAATTAGTTTGAATAAAGCACTTTGCTGGTAAAGACATCTAGTGAAACTGAAACTACAAACACAGTGTACTGATATTTATTATACTCTTGCACCATATTGGTACAGCTTTCGTACTTTTGTATACCTATATATTACTTAGCTATTCACTAACATAATAATACATAATATTTAGATATATTTATATTTTAGAAATTAGTAGTTTATTTCATTGTATTGAAATTAAGTTCTCGGAAAACCCCTCCGTAAATTACTTATGTTAAACGCCTTCTAAAACAGGGGGATCTATGGTACCTATTTTGAAGGGTCTACCCATGAGGGCTAAATTATCAATAACTTACATACAATTAAGTATGGTATACACATATGTAGAGCAGGTATGTAGATTTTCTTCTTTCTGTCTTAATATCTAAACCTTTCATAAGCTGCCAACGGCGCTAGGTAAAAATGTAATTTTCTTGAGTTTACAGTTCACCTCATGACCTTCATATTAAAATGTGTCGCAAAACTGAAATAATAGACAGTAGCATGTAAACCGATGGGGTCGCAGTTTATCTATAACCACATAAAAAGGGTCTTAAGCCCTTTTGATACTAAATTACTAATATTTATTTCATGCAATTTTTTCTAGAAAGATTTTTTGCTCTATACAAAGTCCAGCACTCTAAGAAACTTTTTTAGCATTGTTGTCTGGTATATTTTATAATAAGTTCAACATGATGGCTGAGAAAATATACCTAACCACTGATTATCACCAAATATTAGAAGAAATATATGTATATAGAAATCTATATCTATCACTTTAGGTGATGCAAGCAACTCTTTGGTGAACAAAACTATACTCTGTTGCAACATTTGCGAAAGTATAAAAATGTTGCGAAATAATTCAACATTCATTACTCGATTATTATTTGGTATCTTATTAGCTTATGTTATTGATCAAAGATTTATTTTGTGTCAATACTATTTTTTTCTCCGAAATGTTAACTTTTATAAAAAGAAGCTATTTAACTCAAACATGGTATATGTGATATAAACTGAACCAAAGGGGTTAGATTTAATATGTGGGGTATATGAGGTTGCTGTTGTACCAGAGGAGCGGAAATCAGTATATTAGGGTTATAAGGTTTAAACAAAGTCTAGACCAATTTCATTTATATGCAGCGATATACATTACTTTTAAGAAAAACTGTCTATTTAATTTCATTAAATTATCAAATTGACGAAAGAAATTATAACATAAGTAGTACATGTGAGCTGGGAAAATCAAAGACCAGAAAATTTCTCCAAACCGTATATTAAAATATGTCGAATTTAACATCCATTATTAAATGATATCGTGATTAAATTACAATCAAATTTGGTATCTTCTTGACTTATATTAAAGGCCATAAACTTAGTCTCAGTTTTATTACTTGAAGTGAGATATATATATACATAAGTATGAATGTGATATTAACTCCACCAAAGTGGCTAAATTTTATATTATAAGCTTAGGTGGCAAACGTCAACCAGAGAATCGGAATTCAAAATATGAATGTGTGAGGTTTAGACTTAGTATATACTAATTTCATTCTAATTCAGCGTCAAACCACATAATTTTTAAGAAATCTTTTCCACTTAATTTCGTTAAAATATCACGTTGATCAACCGGAACGGTGTAAAGTCAGGTGGAAAGACGGAAATTATATATATATATTGTTGATAGAGAAATATATTAATTTTGACATTGCTCAGCTATACTCGAGAACATATTTTGAAGCAATTTTATATATAAACAAGTAAGGAAGGGCTAAGTTCGGATGTAACCGAACATTTTATACTCTCGCAAAGTCAAATGGTATACTCGTTTGAGATTTCTTTGTGGATTTACTGATATTTTCGGTAGAAGGTCAACTATAGGCACTGGGGTCCACATATTTAGTACTTAGGGGTTTGAACAGTTTTGGTTCGATTTAGACAATTTTTGGCCGCAAGTTGGCATACTTTAATTGCATTATTCACGCAAAGTTTTACCCCGATATAATCATTGTTACCTGATTTGCATAGTGGAAAGTGAAAGAATCAGATGGAATTGAAAATGGTGTTACATGGGAAGTAAGCGTGGTTGTAGTCCGATTTCGCCCATTTTCGCACTATGACATAGAAACAAGAGAAGAGCGTTATGCACCGAATTTGGTTGAAATCGGTTAGGCAGATCTCAAGATATGGGTTTTCACCTAAAAGTGGGCTGTGCCAAGCCCACTGACTAATTTTGAACGCGGTTCCTATAAAGCCAATTTATACCATCTCAAGGATAAAATTTAATGTCTCTAGCGTGTTTAGTGCTTGATTTATCGCGCTTTTTGTAGTTTTTAACAGTACCGTTATATGGGGAGTGGGCGGAGTTGCCACCCGATTTCAACTATTTTCACACCGTCAATATAAGTGCTAAAAAAATTTGCTTCTATTGAATTTTGTTATTATAGCATTAGCGGTTTAGAAGATATGCACATTAAACCTATTAGAGGCAGGACCACGCCCACTTTAAAAAAAAAAGTTTTAACTGCAGATGCCCCTCCCTAATGTGATCTCGTGTACCAAATAACAGTCTTGTATCTTATTGCGGAGCTTAGTTATGGCAAGTTATTTGTTTTTGATTAATGACGTTTTGTGGGTTTGGCAGTGGTCCGATTTCGCCCATCTGCAATACCAACCGTCTTACTGTACCAAGAAACATGTCTACCAAGTTTCATAAAAATATATCAAATTTTACTCAAGTTAGAGCTTGCACGGACGGACGGACGGACGGACGGACGGACGGACAGACAGTCACCCGGATTTCAACTCGTCTCTTCATCCTGATCATTTATATATATATAACCCTATATCTAACTCGATTAGTTTTAGGTGATACAAACAACCGTTAGGTGAACAAAACTATTATACTCTGTAGCAACAGGTTGCGAGAGTATAAAAAAATAGAATATTAATACTCACTGACCGACATATTCGGCATAAAACTGGTAAGAATAACAAAAAGCATTATAAGTATAAGTAGTATATGGAATTTGAGGGCAGTATTAACCCGATTTTATAAATTTTTTCCAGTACCACATACTACTAACATGCTACAGACCAATAAAATGCTCCCACTGTTTCATTAAGGTACCTCACATACCATCACCAATCAAATGGAGTAAAGTCAGACCAATGTTCGAAAATTTTATTGAGATAACTCACATATGCGGTATAAAGTCACGCGGAAGTTCAAAAATATTTATATTAGATATATGAGAGCTACAAGAACTATTGATCCGATTCAACCCATTTTTGAAACAAAGACATACTATTATCGATAGTTTAATTAATTTATTCTATTATATGAATTTCAAATATATATTTTACACAATAGCCGATATTTACGGTAAAAAGTCAACTATAGGTACTGGGGTCCACATATTCAGTACCTAGGGGCTTGAACAGTTTTCGTTCGATTTAGAGAATTTTTGGTCACAAGGTGGCATACTTTTAACGTATTATTCACCGAAAGTTTTACGCCGATATAGTCATTGTTGCTTGATTTGCATAGTGGAAACTGAAAGAATCAAGTGGAATTTAAAATGGTGTCATATGGAAAATAGGCGTGGTTGTAATCCGATTTCGCCCATTTTCGCACCATAACATAGAAATGTAAAGACAATGTCATGTAGCAAATTTCGTTGAAATCGGTTAAAAAGATCCCAAGATATGGGTTTTCACCTAAAAGTGGGCGGTGTCTAAAAACATTTGCTTCCAGTGAATTTTGTTATTCTAGCTTTAGCAGTTTAGGAGATATGCACATTAAACCTATTAGGGGCAAGACCACGCCCACTTACAAAAAAAAAATTTAACTGCAGATGCCCCTCCCTATTGTGATCTCGTGTACCAAATAACAGTCTTGTATCTTATTGCGGAGCTTAGTTATGACAATTTATTTGTTTTTGATTAATGACGTTTTGTGGGCGTGGCAGTGGTCCGATTACGCCCATCTGCAATAAAGATATCTCTATTTTTACTCAAGTTACAGCTTGCACGGACGGACGGACAGACGGACGGACAGACAGTCACCCGGATTTCAACTCGTCTCTTCATCCTGATCATTCATATATACATAACCCTATATCTAACTCGATTAGTTTTAGGTGATACAAACAACCGTTAGGTGAACAAAACTATTATACTCTGTCGCAACATGTTGCGAGAGTATAAAAATGGTTAACCGGGACGTTTTGACCGTTGACTTAATTACGCGGCTAATTGCGGTAAGTAACATTACACTAACGCAAGAAATAGAAAGCTTAAAAGCTCAAATAAACATTAAAACTTGTAGGGTTACATATTATGTAGCAGAAACGATTAATGACAATATACAGTACCAAGAATCATTAGATATTATTAAATCAATACCTGAGTTGGAGGGAAGCAGCTCATAATTCTATGAGCTCATACGTAAGAGGAAGTAGGAAATACTTCGCAGCTGTTACAATTTTGCCTAACAAAATTTAGCTTTAGAGCGGGAACTGGGCGTTCTACGACAAACCTCTATGTATGTCGTTGAGTATTCCAGTCTCGTCAAAAAGAATTAACATTATTGACAAATAAAACCATCATGACCCATGGTGGTACCACGGCAATAACATCACAAGAATTAGAATCTAATAATTAATCGCAAACGAAAGAGCTAGGATAAAATAGAATTACACGAGTAATAATTTACAATTTCAAAGAAACAATATGCCTAGACCTGAACCTATGGACATAGACTTATCTATGTCTAAAAATTATAGGATCCTACACCTTGACAAAATGATAGCTCTAGAAATGTTGGATTACCTTACGCCGCCGCGCTCAAGCCAATATGGTACAACAAAATATTTATACACAATGCCAAAACAGTCAAGGACTAAAGCGGCTAAGGAAAAGCAATTATAGCTTCCGAACGCAAGAAAAAACTCAAAAAATAAAGGAGGGTGAATAATAATAATAACGAGTTAGCTATTTACAAACGTGTAAAAACTGTAAAGGGTTATTCTATTACATTAGTTTACCGTCATTTTGCGACCGTGATATTAGTGACTGTTTCTTGCCAAACACGTAGGAGTTTTACTTAAATGAAAAAATAGCTCTACGTGGACATTTTTTGAACTCAATTTCATAATCAGGACACCTCAAATACGCCACAGACCTTTTAGAACATCAGTCGCAAATTTTCCCTTCAGATTTGTTGAGTTAAATATTATCACATAATGACCACATTTGGAGTCGAAATAATTTTCTATGAAATGGAAGGTCTTATCTTTTTTTGGGGTATACAAAATATGCACAAACCGATGTGCCCAATGGGAAAATTAATTATAAAGTATCACATATAAATTTTAAAACACGAACATATTTTTTTAAAGCAAAAATGACAATAGTAATAATAACGAACATAAAGTTTCCACAATCAGTTAAACAGCAAATTATATATGTAAAAACAAGTTCACTATTCATGAGCTATGCGAAACTTTTGAAAGCATTCAATAGAATATGATACAGTAGAGAATTCATTGACTATTTTGAAATAATACATTCAGCCAAGGTTAGTGACTACACCGCACTGTGGAAGATTTGTATGAAATCCAAGCAGCCCGTAAGCAAACCTTTCAAAATTAGTGTATATGTACAAAACTTTTTCCAATGAATAGTATTAATAGGGAGGATAAATCCGGAATAATTGAACAAACCCATGATATAGTTCATCACAGTTATAATGAAAATATAAAACAAATAGAGAAATTGTGTTACTGACAGAATATGAGAAAATAACTCAAAGAATGTGCACGACATTATATAACCAGTAATAGGAATAAGTATGAACGTCATCCGAAAAGGATTCCAATAGGTAAAGGACAAATACCAGATAAAGAAGATGGTGATATTTTTACTCTCAAAAATTAAAGTTTATTACGTGTATAGGCGCGTACTCAAACTTTATTATATTGAAAAATATAGAAGATAAATTAAATATTGAGGAAACGATTTTACTTGTAGAACTTTTTCAATCTTGCACATACATATGTAAATCAAATGAACCAATCTTCACAACATCTCAATTCAAATTAATAATGCAAAGGCTATATATCGACATTTATTTTTGCGATTCAAGGCATAGCACTACCAATCGGCAAATAGAACGAGTCCATTCGACAATAATTAAAAAAGTTAGATGCGTAATGAAGGAATATAACATAGTGAGAAACTCAGAAACAATAACTAGAGCCGCTCAGCAATACAATTTTTACAATTTAAGCCAAGGGATGTTTTTCACAATAAGGTAAATCATTAAAATTTATGTAACACTTTATAGTAAGCACAGCAAAAAATGCTAAAAGTACATAATATGCAAAAACCAGATAAAATATATTAAGGAAGTGCTCAGGGTGTAAACGATCACTTTGTACTCTGGCAACTTAAAGGATGAAAGCAGGGACAATACTCTCAGTTGTTAGGAAAACTTTATATTAAACAAGTAAGGAACGGCTAAGTTCGGATGTAACCGAACATTTTATACTCTCGCAAAGTTAAATGGTATATTCGTTTGAGACTTCTTTATATATTTTAATAATTAGAAGTAGGAACTGTTGCCTTAGTTATTTACTTTTCACTCACAGTGAAAATAATTAAAGCAATTTGTAAACTAAATTTACTCAAATTATAAGAAATCGTTCTTGTGCTGTTTGTATACGCTTATAATTGATTTTATATAAAATGCATTACAACTGTATTGAGAAGTATGAAAAGAAATCGTTTTTGAACAATGAATAACATTTTTTATGTATTATATCGATATTATTATACATGTTTAGCTTAAAAATAATAAATATTAACAACTTTAAAAATGATATAATATTATTATATTAATTTGTATATAATATTTACAATATTAAACATAAATTTTTGTAGAGATTCTTATACATATATCCAAATTATATTTCTTTTTTCTTTATACTATTTAATTTCTATCATATATTTATACAATAAAGTCATATATAATAACAAATATATATAATTTAAATTTCTTAAATAGATTATTTACATATGTTTCTTAAAATTGTTTTAAAAACTACTGTCAAAATTACTATACCATTCCAATTCGATTATATTTGGAAAAAAAAATGAAGAACTATTGCACTAAGTCTGAAAACTTTAGTTTAAAATAGAGACACAAATACTGTCATGATAGCTGTGTACTGGCTCAAAAGTAATTGCATTTACACGGGAAGGATCCATGTTTGAAAATGCCCATTCAATTTGTGTACCGCCAGGTGTAGTTGAATATTCTGCACCAAGCAACGAACTAAAGTTTTTTTCTTGGAGCAGATTTCTTATTGCAGTCCCTGTAGACATTAAACAAATGTAAAAATCTCCAACAATTAGCACATTTTGATTGCCTAACTCAGAAGTAAGGACTTCCTGAAGTTCTACAATTAATTGTCTGACAGAGAAAGCTGAATTTCTATATAGAACCAGAATATTAATATTGAAACATTTAAACAAAACCGCTTCTAAAACTTTGCGGCCTGAATAAATTTTCTTTACAGCCTTTGATTCTATAGAGCAAGCAATACTATGATTTGCATATATTATAATGCCCCGTTATTTCTGTTGGTTGTTTCCGTGCTATCTATCCTCAGCTCGTTAATTGGAGTAAATCCTGGTATATCAAAACTTTCGCAAGGATAACTCCAAGTTTCTACAAAACATAAAATATCTGAAGATAGCATCAAACAGTCGCTTTTTATATCATTAATGTGAGCGTGAAGACTCTGAACATTATGGAATAAAATTTGATGTCCTGATGTTCGGGAAATTATAAAATTGATACTTGTTGTCAAAGCTTTTTTTGTGTTCAATTCCCTCAGTTCCCTAAATACGGGATCCGATTCAGAAAAATTGTTAGGAGGAATAAAATTTCCTATGATGAATAGACCTTCTGCAGAAGTAGCCCGACTACAAGCGACATATATTGAAGCTCTAGGCGTTCTGGGTCGAGTATGAACTAAAACTTTAACCATTAACCAAGTCATCACACGTGTTTATGTTCACTGTAATCATATATTTGGCGGAGGTTTTTAGTGTCAATTCATAGGGCAGTCCCTGCGTTTCAGAAGTTTTGAAAAGTTTAACTCTTTCCAAAATATTATCATTTTCATGTATACCAATTCTTTTAACTGAGTCTTTTGCAGTTGAAAGGAAAGCTTCTGTTGGGACTCGACTGAGCTTAAGGGCATTGAAATTATTTGTCTCTTCATTGGACCAAAATAAATGTATGGCATCATCGGGAACTTCTTCGAAATTAACTACTCGAGTTTCAATGAGTGATATGTCCTCATTTGTCATAGTACCAGATGCCATATGATTTAATGCAATTGCAAAGGCCTGATCCTCCCGTTGTCTCATTATCTCTGTTAATTCAAAGTATTTAAATAACTCCCACAAAGGGGAACCAACTAAAGTGCTGTATGCATCATTCGGATTAGGAGAGAATATCCACCTATCTCCAACAGGTGAGAGTTGCTTCAAATCACCAAACACTATGATCGGTATACCACCGAAGGGGCTGTCTCTTTCATTCACTGTGTCATTGCTAAGTGGTCTCAACTCTCTATTCAACTGATTAACAGGTAAAGAGAATATTGAATGAAGGGTCATTCCACCTATTCCGAATGCTGCTTTACCCGTAGGTGCGCAAAGAAGAACTTTTAAGGAACTTGGATTGGATCCAGGTGTAGAATTGTAACGATGGTTAAGAGTTTGATATATTGCAGATATCAAACGACTCTTTCCTACACCTGCACCGCCGCCAATGAACTCATAAAATGGGAGATTTGTTTTTAGGTGGTGCATCAAATGTGTCAAATAGGTTCTCTGCTTAGTATTTAGACTTTGAACTAAAGAAAATAATTCCTCAACTGAAATTAAGGGGGGTAGTTTAATAAGTATAATATTGAAATCAGATTCAGTGCCATTACCTGTTGAATCTTCCAACACTCTGAACTCATTTTCCACGATAGGTAGTTCATTTTGAGCACCTTCGTCCAAGTCTATTTCATTATAAAGACTTTCTAGAACATTTTCAAGTTCTCTTTGCTCAAAAACATCATATTTTCTTTGATTTTTCTCAATTATAATACGATGTGTTATGCAAGTCTGCTCATTATCGTTTTCAATGAGATCTTGCTGTTCATTCCGCCAAGGATAGTAAAGCATTAACATTTCGCGGAAATACTCAACTCTGGCCAAATCTGGGTTAAACCTTCTATACCGAATAATACAAGGTTTGGTACGTTTTTTCACAAAACCGCTACCGTCTTTAAGAGGCATGACAACCCCGCTGTCTGGTAAATTATCGTCTTCCCTCTCTTCTTCTTCATGATCACTATCTTGTGCTCTTCTACTAGATTTAAAATATTTACATCTAGATACAAAATCAGCTAAACAAAGAGTTTCTAACTGATCGGATCTTTAAACATAACGGTCTAAAATACCGGCTACGAATATTTCAGTCGAACCTGAAGGAAGGTTCTGAAGTTCCGCTCTAGGTGTTACCATTCGAACACGTTCCTCAGGTCGAGAGGTATTTATAAATATTTCTGCATTACTTGCTTCCGAAAGATGGAGCCCAATGCAGCAATATACTGCTTCTTGTGCAGATATTTCTGTGCCTGATATAAATTTGTGACCTATATGTTTAAGGTTTTGCTTAATAGTATAATTTTCAGCATTTACCTCTGATATAGCTTCATTTAAGAGCCTAGAAATTCCCCTGTTAGACTTGTTAATATAATTAATTATATATGAACAGCAAGCATATGCATCCAGTATATGTTGGATATCCATATTTGCTCTATGGAGTTCCAAAATCAGAGGATTATAAGCGTTTATAAAACGATCATGTAATTTTCTTTTTAGAAAAATTTTGGGTTTTGTTGACCCAAGGGCTAACAAATAGTCATCAAAAGACATATTTATTCTACTATCAGACAGGAAGTGTTCAAAATCGTTTAAATTAGAAATGTCTTCTGTAGTCATATTTGAATTTAAAACGTTTTGAATTTTGAAAAAGTTTTCCTTGTGTCTTTCTGAATTGTTTCTGTAAGAGGTAACAGTATTTGCGTTGAAGGCCGTGGTGGATATGGTATACCAAAACGAACAAACTGTTGTCCTCTTATTTCCCTAGTACAAGACCGACTGTGGTTATGCTTTTGATAACCCAAACAATTTTCTAAGTGGCTGATCGAACCATCAGTAGAAATACAATTGTCAATGAAACTAGTGACATCAGGGAATGTCTGAGGATCTTGAAGGTTGATCCTGGGAGCATTATTAAGCCAATACATGCCATGTACATGCGGGGAACCTCTCTGTTGAAATTCCACTTTCCAGTAGAAATTTGTAACAAAATGCTCTCCAAAAATGCCGGCGGTATCTTTAAAAAGCTTAAGAATTTGTCGATAGCGGTAGTCAAAATATCTAGCACATGTAACCGCGTCTGACCGAATTAAGCGATATCTATCTTGGGTTGTTAAATTGTTGGCTTCCTCTTCTGAAATATCTTTAGAATCAACAGTTTTAGAGAGGATGACCAAAAGCTCAACCCACTGAGATTTTGCAGCCGATAAAGTGATAAAGAAGGTTGGAAGCCCAAATTGGCGAATCATAGCGATTGCCTTTTTCCTTTCAAAACCAACCTTGTAACCATCATCGTGTTGAATCAAGTTTTGAACAAAGTTTTCGTTTAATAGATATTGGGCCGTAACTTGGTTGCGACCTGAAAACTTTCTAAGGATAATGGATGTACTATTCTTAATTTGTAGCAGTTCTAATTTTTTGTAATCATACAAAAACTTTGGAATGGTACACGCTCTTCTGTCAAAACGGCGAATTTAGAACGTATTATCTTGCTATACGTTTCAGAGCATGTACGCTTCTGCCCAACGTATAGTGTTCCAATTGACAACTCTTCTGAATTATTATCTTGAATTATGTCAATTGGTCTTTGCCTTCACATGGCGCTATAACTAAACGGTTATAGTCTAAGTTTTCTACAGGAATATTGTTCAAAAGAGTTTCTTGACCACCTGGATTTAGCTCTGAAGGTAAAAGACCCGTGGGAATATTATTACCTGAGGGATTATCATGAGAAGTTTGTGGCGCATGAAAAGATTGAACCAATCGGGAATCCTTTGCAGATGCAACAAACGGAACTTCTTCTTGGTTATTAAATTCTGAAATCCAGTTTTCATTAATATGTATATTGTGCTCACGATACAGAGGGGTATTCACTAAGAACTGCAAAGCTTCCATAATCTTTGCGGGGCGTATGGTATCGATCATGTAATCATGATTGTATTCCAAACGCCTTCTTAAGTGAATTTGTATAACATGAGCCTCATCAAAGGACCTTGGTAGAGATGTCACAATATTGTTAACAGAAATTGGTATATTAACAACAGCACCTTTGAGCAAACTCTGACCTTGATATCCTAACGGACGGATTGTCATAAAAGGCAATCTAGGCATTATGGGACGTTCTTCAATTGGGGTTAAACCTTTCAAACAATCCGGTATTTCAGGAAAGTCTAGACCGTTAGCTAAACATATTTTTTTAACCTTCTTTTTAACAATCGCATTTTTGCAAGTAGCACAAAAATTGTAATTTCCATCTTCTGAAGGAAATTTTTGCATTAAAAAGAAGGCGGATGCAGCATTCGGGTGACCTTGCGCAATAGTTTCAAAATTTAATTTGCGAACTTGGTGCGAAAACCATAAGCCGCCGCAGCAAATACATATTTCAGTAGGACCCTTATTTATATTTTGGAAATAAATGTTTTTGAAATCTGTTGAATTGCCACTATTATCAGTTTCTATAACATTGTTTTCTCCCGTTAATCGGATTCGTTGGGACTGCCTTTGGTTTTCAATTTGTCTATTGAGTGGGTTATCTCTGCGAAGGCGAACTTGACCTTGTCTAAGACGTCCTTGATTCAAAATTTCTTCCCTCATTCCCCTCCTACTAAGCTGTCGACGTTGTGTTTCTCTATCACGCTCCTCTCTCCTTATTTCAGGATTTCTTCTTGCATGTTCCCTTTGCATTTGATCACGAATGCGCTCTAAATTCCTATACTCAGGATTTCGTGCGCGAAGTTCTCTATGATTCCTAGTGTTCCTACTTTGTTCATCATAACGTACCTCAGGATTTTCTAGACGAGATCTATGACCTCGAGCATCTCTTATTTGCTCTTCAAAGCGAATTTGCGGATCTTTCCGCCTTGTTCTATGTTGAACAGTATTTGCAACTTGCTCAACAGATCGAACCTCGGGGTCTTCACGCCGAGACCTATGACCTCGAGTATCTCTTATCTGCTCTTCAGAGCGAATTTGCGGATCTTTCCGCCTTGTTCTCTGTTGAACAGTATTTGTAATTTTCTCAACAGATCAAACCCCGGGGTCTTCACGCCGAGACTTATGACCTCGAGTATCTCTTATTTGCTCTTCAGAGCGAATTTGAGGATCTTGCCACCTTGTTCTATGTTGAACAGTATTTGCAACTTCCTCAACAGATCGAACCTCGGGGTCTTCACGCCGAGACCTATGACCTCAAGCATCTCTTATTTGCTCTTCAGAGCGAATTTGCGGATCTTTCCGCCTTGTTCTCTGTTGAACAGTATTTGCAATTTTCTCAACAGATCAAACCCCGGGGTCTTCACGCCGAGACTTATGACCTCGAGTATCTCTTATTTGCTCTTCAGAGCGAATTTGAGGATCTTGCTACCTTGTTCTATGTTGAACAGTATTTGCAACTTGCTCAACAGATCGAACCTCGGGGTCTTCACGCCGAGACCTATGACCTCGAGCATCTCTTATTTGCTCTTCAGAGCGAATTTGGGGATCTTGCCGCCTTGTTCTATGTTGAACAGTATTTGCAATTTGCTCAACAGATCGAACCTCGGGGTCTTCACACCGAGACCTATGACCTCGAGTATCTCTTATTGGCTCTTCAGAGCGAATTTGCGTATCTTGCCGCCTTGTTCTATGTTGAACAGTATTTGCAACTTGCTCAACAGATCGAACCTCGGGGTCTTCACGCCGAGACCTATGACCTCGAGCATCTCTTATTTGCTCTTCAGAGCGAATTTGCGTATCTTGCCGCCTTGTTCTATGTTGAACAGTATTTGCAATTTTCTCAACAGATCAAACCCCGGGGTCTTCACGCCGAGACTTATGACCTCGAGTATCTCTTCTTTGCTCTTCAGAGCGAATTTGAGGATCTTGCCACCTTGTTCTATGTTGAACAGTATTTGCAACTTGCTCAACAGATCGAACCTCGGGGTCTTCACGCCGAGACCTATGACCTCAAGCATCTCTTATTTGCTCTTCAGAGCGAATTTGCGGATCTTTCCGCCTTGTTCTCTGTTGAACAGTATTTGCAATTTTCTCAACAGATCAAACCCCGGGGTCTTCACGCCGAGACTTATGACCTCGAGTATCTCTTATTTGCTCTTCAGAGCGAATTTGAGGATCTTGCCACCTTGTTCTATGTTGAACAGTATTTGCAACTTGCTCAACAGATCGAACCTCGGGGTCTTCACGCCGAGACCTATGACCTCGAGCATCTCTTATTTGCTCTTCAGAGCGAATTTGGGGATCTTGCCGCCTTGTTCTATGTTGAACAGTATTTGCAATTTGCTCAACAGATCGAACCTCGGGGTCTTCACACCGAGACCTATGACCTCGAGTATCTCTTATCTGCTCTTCAGAGCGAATTTGGGGATCTTGCCGCCTTGTTCTATGTTGAGCAGCATTTGCAACTTGCTCAACAGATCGAACCTCGGGGTCTTCACGCCGAGACCTATGACCTCAAGCATCTCTTATTTGCTCTTCAGAGCGAATTTGCGGATCTTGCCGCCTTGTTCTATGTTGAACAGTATTTGCAATTTGCTCAACAGATCGAACCTCGGGGTCTTCACGCCGAGACCTATGACCTCGAGTATGTCTTATTGGCTCTTCAGAGCGAATTTGCGTATCTTGCCGCCTTGTTCTATGTTGAACAGTATTTGCAACTTGCTCAACAGATCGAACCTCGGGGTCTTCACGCCGAGACCTATGACCTCGAGCATCTCTTATTTGCTCTTCAGAGCGAATTTGGGGATCTTGCCGCCTTGTTCTATGTTGAACAGTATTTTCAATTTGCTCAACAGATCGAACCTCGGGGTCTTCACACCGAGACCTATGACCTCGGGTATCTCTTATTGGCTCTTCAGAGCGAATTTGCGTATCTTGCCGCCTTGTTCTATGTTGAACAGTATTTGCAACTTGCTCAACAGATCGAACCTCGGGGTCTTCACGCCGAGACCTATGACCTCGAGCATCTCTTATTTGCTCTTCAGAGCGAATTTGCGGATCTTTCCGCCTTGTTCTCTGTTGAACAGTATTTGCAATTTGCTCAACAGATCGAACCCCGGGGTCTTCACGCCGAGACCTATGACCTCGAGTATCTCTTCTTTGCTCTTCAGAGCAAATTTGAGGATCTTGCCACCTTGTTCTAAGTTGAACAGTATTTGCAACTTGCTCAACAGATCGAACCTCGGGGTCTTCACGACGAGACCTATGACCTCGAGTATCTCTTATTGGCTCTTCAGAGCGAATTTGAGGATCTTGCCGCCTTGTTCTATATTGAACAGTATTTATATTTTGTTCAAAAGACCGTACCTCGAGATTTTCCCGCCGGTTTCTATGTTGATTTGTATTGATAATTTGTTCGGACAGACGTACATCGGAATCTAATCTACGATTAGCGTGACTTACAGTATTTTGTGACTGACTAAAGAAATTGCACGAAGAACTCTCATACGTCTTCTATTCTGAAGACGATTTAGTAATATAGATTTTCTACTTAATCTAGGCATAATTAATTAATAATAAAAGGATTAATATATAAAATACTTATAGATAATACTTATATAATTCAGTCCGTCCGGTTTTAAAAGTTGGATCCTAGGTGCTGCTCTTACTTTTGTATACCTATATATTACTTAGCTATTCACTAACATAATAATACATAATATTTAGTTATATTTATATTTCAGAAATTAGTAGTTTATTTCATTGTATTGAAATTAAGTTTTCGGATAACCCCTCCGTAAATTACTTTTGTTAAACGCTTTCTAAAACAGGGGAATCTATGGTACTTATTTTGAAGGGTCTACCCATGAAGGCTAAATTAACAATAACTTACATATAATTAAGTATGGTATACACATATGTAGAGAAGGTATGTAGATTTTCTTCTTTCTGTCTTAATATCTAAACCTTTCATAAGCTGCCAACGGTGCTAAGTAAAAATGTAATTTTCTTGAGTTTAAAGTTCACCTCATGACCTTCATATTCAAATGTGTCGCAAAACTGAAATAATAGACAGTAGCATGTAAACCGATGGGGTCGCAGTTTATCTATAACCACATAAAAAGGGTCTTTAGCCCTTTTGATACTACATTACTAATATTTATTTCATGCAATTTTTTCTAGAAAGATTTTTTTGCTCTATACAAAGTCCAGCACTCTAAGAAACTTTTTTAGCATTGTTGTCTGGTATATTTTATAATAAGTTCAACATGATGGCTGAGAAAATATACCTAACCACTGATTAACGAAATGTTAACTTTTATAAAAAGAAGCTATTTAACTCAAACATGGTATATGTGATATAAACTGAACCAAAGGGGTTAGATTTAATATGTGGGGTATATGAGGTTGCTGTTGTACCAGAGGAGCGGAAATCAGTATATTAGGATTATAAGGTTTAAACAAAGTCTAGACCAATTTAATTCATATGCAGCGATAAACATTATTTTTAAGAAAAACTGTCCATTTAATTTCATTAAATTATCAAATTGAAGAAAAAATGATACCATAAGTAGTACATGTGAGCTGGCAAAATCAAAGACCAGAAAATTTCTCCAAACCGTATATTATAAAATGTCGAATTAAACATCCATTATTAAATGATATCGTGATTAAATTACAATCAAATTTGGTATCTTCTTGACTTATATTAAAGGCCATAAACTTAGTCTCAGTTTTATTGCTTGAAGTGAGATATACATAAGTATGAATGTGATATTAACTCCACCAAAGTGGCTAAATTTTATATTATAAGCTTAGGTGGCAAACGTACATAAGTAGGAATGTGATATTAACTCCACCAAAGTGGCTAAATTTTATATTACAAGCTTAGGTGGCAAACGTCAACCAGAGAATCGGAATTCATCATATGAAGGTGTGAGGTTTAGACTTAGTATATACTAATTTCATTCTAATTCAGCGTCAAACCACATAATTTTTAAGAAATCTTTTCCACTTAATTTCGTTAAAATATCACGTTGATCAACCGGAACGGTGTAAAGTCAGGTGGAAAGACGGAAATCATATATATATTGTTGATAGAGGAATATATTAATTTTGACATTGCTCAGCTATACTCGAGAACATATTTTGAAGCAATTTTATATATAAAAAAAAATATTAATACTTACTGACCGACATATTCGGCATAAAACTGGTTAGAATAACAAAAAGCATTATAAGTAGTATATGGAATTTGAGGGCAGTATTAACCCGATTTTATAAATTTTTTCCAATACCACATACTACTAACATGCCACAGACTAATAAAATGCTCCCACTGTTTCATTAAGGTACCTCACATACCATCACCAATCAAATGGAGTAAAGTCAGACGAATGTTCGAAAATCCTGATATTAGTTACATTGGGGCTAAGGAAAATTTTCACCCGATTTGATCTTGCTATGAGTAAAACACGCTCTCTCATTTTCATTGAGATAACTCACATATGCGGTATAAAGTCACGCGGAAGTTCAAAAATATTTATATTAGATATATGAGAGCTACAAGAACTATTGATCCGATTCAACCCATTTTTGAAACAAAGACATGCTATTATCGATAGTTTAATTTATTTATTCTATTATATGAATTTCAATTATATATCTTACACAATAGCCGATATTTACGGTAAAAAGTCAACTATAGGTACTGGGGTCCACATATTCATTACCTAGGGGCATACTTCAAACGCATTATTCACGCAAAGTTTTACCCCGATATAATCATTGTTGCTTGATTTGCATAGTGGAAAGTGATAGAATCAAGTGGAATTTAAAATGGTGTCATATGGAAAATAGGCGTGGTTGTAATCCGATTTCGCCCATTTTCGCACCATAACATAGAAATGTAAAGACAATGTCATGTACCAATATTCGTTGAAATCGGTTAAAAAAATCCCAAGATATGGGTTTTCACCTAAAAGTGGGCGGTGTCACGCCCATTGTGTAATTTGGAACGTGGTTCCTATAAAGTCATCTCGTACCATCTCTGATATAAAATTTAATGTCTCTGGCGTGTTTAGTGCTTGATTTATCGCGCTTTTAGTAGTTTTTAACAGTACCGTTACATGGGGAGTGGGCGGGGTTGTCCCCCGATTTCACTTCATTTTCACACCGTAGGTAGACGTGCTAAAAACATTTGCTTCCATTGAATTTTGTTATTATAGCTTTAGTAGTTTAGGAAATATGCACATTAAACCTATTAGGGGAGGGACCACGCCCACTTAAAAAAAAAATTTAAACTGCGGATGCCCCTCTTTAATGTAGTCTCGTGTACCAAATAACAGTCTTGAATCTTATTGCGGAGCTTAGTTATGACAATTTATTTGTTTTTGATCAATGGCGTTTTGTGAGCGTGGCAGTGGTCCGATTACGCCGATCTGCAATACCAACCGTCTTACTGTACCAAGAAACATGTGTACCAAGTTTCATAAAGATATCTTAATTTTTACTCAAGTTACAGCTTGCACGAACGGACAGACGGACGGACGGACAGACCTAGCCTAGTGTAATATGGGAGGAAGGCCTAGATGTACTTTTAGTCCAATTTTTCCCATTTTCACACTACGTAATAATGACAAAATAATGCTACCTACCGAATTTGATTAAAACCGGTTGACCGGGTCCAAGATATGGGTTTCCACCTAAGTGAAGGCAATGCCACACCCATCCACTAGTTTTGACCCCGGATCCTATGAAGTATTTTCGTGCTTGGATGTAAAATTTCATGTCTCTGGCGTATTTATTTGTAGATTTATCGCGCTTTTATTAGTTTTTATACTCTCGCAACCTGTTGCTACAGAGTATAATAGTTTTGTTCACCTAACGGTTGTTTGTATCACCTAAAACTAATCGAGTTAGATATAGGGTTATATATATATAAATGATCAGGATGAAGAGACGAGTTGAAATCCGGGTGACTGTCTGTCCGTCCGTCCGTCCGTCCGTCCGTGCAAGCTCTAACTTGAGTAAAAATTGAGATATCTCTATGAAACTTGGTAGACATGTTTCCTGGTACCATGAGACGGTTGGTATTGCAGATTGGCGTAATCGGACCACTGCCACGCCCACAAAACGCCATTAATCAAAAACAAATAACTTGCCATAACTATGCTCCGCAATAAGATACAAGACTGTTATTTGGTATACAGGATCACATTAGGGAGGGGCATCTGCAGTTAAAACTTTTTTTAAAAAGTGGGCTTGGTCTCGCCTCTAATAGGTTTAATGGGCATATCCCCTAAACCGCTAATGCTATAATAACAAAATTCACTAGAAGCAAATGTTTTTAGCACTTCTATTGACGGTGTGGAAATAGTTGAAATCGGGTTGCAACTCCGCCCACTCCCCATATAACGGTACTGTTAAAAACTACTAAAAGCGCGATAAATTCAGCACTAAACACGCCAGAGACATTAAATTTTTTCTCTTCAAAATTAGACAGTGGGCGTGGCACAGCCCACTTTTAGGTGAAAACCCATATCTTAAGATCTGCTCAACCGATTTCAACCAAATTCGGTGCATAACGTTCTTTTCATGTTTCTATGTCATAGTGCGAAAATGGGTGAAATCGGACTACAACCACGCTTACTTCCCATGTAACACCATTTTCAATTCCATCTGATTCTTTTGCTTTCCACTATGCAAATCAGGTAACAATGATTATATCGGGGTAAAACTTTGCGTGAATAATGCAATTAAAGTATGCCACCTTGCGGCAAAAATTGTCTTAATCGAACCAAAACTGCTCAAACCCCTAAGTACTAAACATGTGGACCCCAGTGCCTATATTTGACCTTCTACCGAAAATATCAATCCACAAAGAAATCTCAAACGAGTATACCATTTAGCTATATTGGTTTAGGATATGTACATTAAACCTCTTAGAAGGCGGGGTCACTCCGTTTTTTCAAAATCTTTAGCTCACAGGTGCTACTGCGAGCTCTTGTGCCAAAGTACAGTTCGATATCTTAATGAAGTGCTTAGTTAGAGAACTTTATAAGCTTGCGATTAATGGCCTTTTGTAGGCGTGGCAGTCGTCCGAGTTTCAAGTTCACTTTTTGTCAAGGAACACGTGTATGAAGTTTCATTACGATATATACATTTTTAATCAAGTTACTGCTTGCACAGACAAACAGACGGACGGACGGACAGACAGTAACTCTCATCCTGAACATTTATATTTATATAACCTTATAATAGTTTTAGGTGATACAAACAACCGTTAGGTAAACAAATTTATTATAATCTGTAGCACAATTAAATAAATAAAAGAAATCAGTACGTTATTCATAAACTACAAAATGGTGAACAAAACTATTATAATCTGTAGCACAATTAAATAAATAAAAGAAATCAATATGTTATTCATAAACTACAAAATGTAATAAATAAAATAGCATTTCGTAAAATATGAATTTTTTATTCAACTATTTTACATTTTGATGAATTAAAAACTATAACATATTACCAGCACGGTGCAATGACAATTACAAATTTACTGAACATTTCAAATTTTAAAATAGCTCATAAAAAACGATGTAATTATACTTTATATAAAATATCCTAAAATTTAATTAACATGTAAATACTATGATGTAATAGATATATCGAAATTAAACGATAAGCTTAAAATTGCACATTCTGTAATAACAAATTTTTTTACATGCAAAATTGTAAAACCGAAACTACACGAACCTATTGCAAATTAAGTAATCAAACTACATGTTCACAGTCTTCGACTATCTCTCTTATTGAGCGGACGCGTTTTCTTGACTACAGTTTTCTTTTGTGCCTTTCGCTTTGTTTTCGTAATTCACCTTGCATATAAGTGCACGTGCTTTTGGTTTGTTTCGTTCGTACGGTAACTCGCGTTGCTAGCGTACAAAAAACCAGTGTATATTGGTGATATTTTGTTTATTATGGCCCCAGGGCCTCCTAACCTCGGGGAAAATAGGTTTGCTTTGCTTGCCTCTAGCCCCAACCCCAAAAGAAAAAAACTGACATATAAACCTTTTGACAATTTTCCAGAACTACCCCAAATTAAAAAAGATTGCCCTAAGTTTGTTCTTATCTCCACAACAGATTCGAACAAATCACTTTCCAAATACTCTTGCTTCGCTGTGCATAAAAGCTTAGAATCAATTAGTAAGGAAATTGTGTCTATCACTGAATTGCGTGATGGTAATCTACTTTTACTTGTTAAAAACCAGAAAATTGCTGAAAAATTTTTAACAACAAAGAAATTACATGGAATGTGTAATATTTCTGTGAAATTACATGACAATTTGAATTGCTCTAAAGATACAATTTATGCGCCATTCTTAACCGACGTTTCAGAAGAAGAAATTATCGATAATTATCAGGGCGCTACTTCCGTCTATAAATTCACTAAAAATCTGGAAGGCTTCATCATGCAGCCGCTTTCTGTGCAAATTGCTCAGGCGATCACCCTTCCTCTTCACGCTCTTGTCCCAAACACCTTAAATCGAAAAATATTTTAAAAATAAAAACAGAAAGAAAATGTTCAATGCGAGAAGCACTAAGATTTATATAAAGAACAATTACCCCCACAACCACAAACTCTTCTTCGCCTCTGTTACAAAAGAATATACAAACAAAAAAAGTACAAACGTGATTAATCATCGCTCACCATCTCCCCCCCGGCCATTCCCCACAACAAAAGAAAACTTCAAAAGAGAGCAATAACTGCTATGTAATTAATACCCACAAAAATTCACCAATTGAAACTACAAAACAAACAACTAAAAGCAATCCTAACTTAACGTTTCCCTAAACAAAAACAAACTCAACCAAAGTATTCTTTTATCAACCAATCTCACTCTCTCTCTTCAGACAAATTCGTTTTCTCTCCACCTACTTACTCGTGCAATATCTGTCCTCTCATAATTATCACATCAGATAATGAAGATCAATAATTCTCAAAATTCCTTCTCACTTTTTTCTCTTTTCTCATATCGCTAAGATATGTTCAAATTTCTGCAATGGAATATGAACGGTTTCTACAACAATTACACTGACCTAGAGTTACTCATAGGAAATCCCCAACTGTTATATCATTGCAAGAGACACACCTTTCATTTAACACCACAGCTGCAGTACCTAAACAATACTTTGCCTATTTCTCTAACCTAACGAAAAAACCTTACTAGCAAGCAAGGAGTTGCTACTCTGATAAAAAAAGATATCCCACACAAATTTCTTCCTACATATTGTAATATCTCTACAATAGCAGTGGAAATTTTTATTGGATTTAAATTAACCATCCTAAGAGTTTATATCCCACCACATCAAAACTTCAATATCAAAGAACTTCGCGATATAATCAGACCCATTCAAACATCCCTAATTATACTTGGCGATTTCGCCGCCTGGAGTCCTCTTTGGGGCTCTGAATGTACTAACCAAAGAGGTAAAATCCTAGAAGACCTTATATTAGCGGAGAACTTAACTATTTTAAACGACGGCTCTACCACACATTTTTCTGCACACAATTCGTTCACGAATGTAGACCTGGTCCTTTGTTCTTCTGCTATCGCCCCCAAACTAAACAGCCAAACCTTAACTGAACTATATAACAGTGATCATTTTCCTATTATAACTCACCTATCAACCCCCTTATCTAACAAAGGTCCGGCAAAGCCGAAATTTCTGTTGGACAAGGCAGATTGGTCTATATTTCAACAACTTTGCGAAAGTTATTCTGCTGCACATCCCCCTGTCAATAATATAAATAAAGAAACATCTACGATTACCAAAATAATTAAAACCTCTGCCCACTTCTCTATCCCTCAAACGGGTAAAAAAACTTTCAAGAGGCATGTGCCTTATTGGTCTACCGAGCTTTCAAAACTCAGAGAAGAAAAACAATTACTATGGACAGTATACAAAAGAACTCGCTCTATCCACAATTTGATAAAATATAAAAAAGCCAATGCAGTATTTCGAAAAAATATTAAAGAAGCTCAGCGGACTTGCCTACAAAAACTTACCGAAGCTATCACTCCCTTAACAAGCCCCAAGAAACTATGGGCCGACATAAAAATGTTATCAGGCTCCTATTCGCAAGTTAACCTTAAATGTATCATTAGCCCGAATGGCCCAATTTTTAATTCAAAAGAGATAGCTAATCATTTCGCATCTGTATGGTCCGACTACTCGAGCGACTCAAATTTCCACTCCTCCTTTGTATCAAATAAAAACGAACTTCTCAGAAGAATGTATAGTAAAGACAACCCACCTGTACATATTACCGAATCAGACATAACCATCGCCGAATTCGATTTCACAATATCATCAATGTCAGGCAAGACTCCCGGTGTAGACAGAATTTCATACCCCATGCTTAAAAATTGCCCTTAAAGTCTCAAAAATAGAATTATTAAGTTATACAACAATATCCTATGTCAAGGTGTCTACCCCAAAGCTGGAAAAATGCTGTGGTAGTTGCCATTCCCAAATCCAATAATGTCTCAACAGACGTATTCGGTTACAGACCTATATCACTCCTCTGCTGCATGGGCAAAGTATTTGAAAAAAATTCTATCAAAACGAATCTCTGGGTTCGCATTAAAAAACAACCTTCTCAGCCCAAACCAAGTGACATTTAAGGAAGGGCAAGGCACTATAGATGCTTTACTTTATTTCGAAGACTTCGCCAAAACTGCCTTATCGAAAAGAAATCACGTATCTACTCTCAATTTGGATTTCGAAAAAGCCTTCGACAGAGTCGGTTCGCACATTATCTTACAACAGCTTGAGAAGTGGCAAATTGGTGTAAAATATTTAATTTTGTTAAATCTTTCCTAATTAATCGTTGGCCAAATGAGTTACAATTCCCGCCCCGAAGAACGCAGACACACCACACACAAGACAACACTGGCACACACACCACACAACACACACACAACACCCACACACCACACAAGGATCTCTACACAACACACCGAACAAAACATCTGTCCTCGAAGCGGACAACCTCTTCTCTCAGCGACTGTCGAGTACGAAACACCATTCCTTTGGCGCGCGTGTCAATCTATCCCGGCTAACAACCACGTTTTATTACCTCTCCACTGGTATGCGACCAGGGAGTGCGTTGAGTTTGCAATTATCAACATAATTTGTAATTATTGCAATTATCAAAATAAAAGTTTGTGAATAATTTTGAAACGAAGAAACATACGCTTCTCATTTGCGGAATAAAGTGACAAGTAAGTGGTGGTATTAACATATGGTCCTCCGAGCCCTAGTGGACGGCACTATGGGTTACAAAACATAAAATAACAAGTAAGGAAGGGCTAAGTTCGGATGTAACCGAACATTTTATACTCTCGCAAGGTCAAATGGTATACTCGTTTGAGATTTCTTTGTGGATTGACTGATAATTTCGGTAGAAGGTCAACTATAGGCACTGGGGTCCACATATTTAGTACTTAGGGGTTTGAACAGTTTTGGTTCGATTTAGACAATTTTTGGCCGCAAGGTGGCATACTTTAATTGCATTATTCACGCAAAGTTTTACCCCAATATAATCATTTTTACCTGATTTGCATAGTGGAAAGTGAAAGAATCAGATGGAATTGAAAATGGTGTTACATGGGAAGTAAGCGTGGTTGTAGTCCGATTTCGCCCATTTTCGCACTATGACATAGAAACAAGAGAAGAGCGTTATGCACCGAATTTGGTTGAAATCGGTTAAGCAGATCTCAAGATATGGGTTTTCACCTAAAAGTGGGCTGTGCCACGCCCACTGTCTAATTTTGAACGCGGTTCCTATAAAGCCAATTTATGCCATCTCAGAGATAAAATTTAATGTCTCTGGCGTATTTAGTGCTTGATTTATCGCGCTTTTAGTAGTTTTTAACAGTACCGTTATATGGGGAGTGGGCGGAGTTGCCACCCGATTTCAACTATTTTCACACCGTCAATAGAAGTGCTAAAAGCATTTGCTTCTAGTGAATTTTGTTATTATAGCATTAGCGGTTTAGGAGATATGCACATTAAACCTATTTGAGGCGGGACCACGCCCACTTTTAAAAATTTTTTAACTGCGGATGCTCTTCCCTAATGTGATCTCGTGTACCAAAAAACAGTCTTGTATCTTATTGCGGAGCTTAGTTATGACAATTTATTTGTTTTTGAATAATGGCGTTTTGTGGGAGTGGCAGTGGTCCGATTACGCCCATCTGCAATACCAACCGTTTTACTGAACCAAGAAACATGTGTACCAAGTTTCATAAAGATATTTCAATTTTTACGGGCGGATGGACAGACAGTCTTCCGTCTCTTCATCCTGATCATTTATATATACATAACCCTATATCTAACTCGATTAGTTTTAGGTGATACAAACAACCGTTAGGTGACCAAAACTATTATACTCTGTAGCAACATGTTGCGAGAGTAGGTAGGTAGGGTGCTAAAAACATTTGCTTCCAGTGAATTTTGTTATTATAGCTTTAGTGGTTTAGGAGATATGCACATTAAACCTATTAGGGGCGGGACCACGCGCACTTAAAAAAAATTTTTTAACTGCGGATGCCCCTCGCTAATGTGATCTCGTGTACTAAATAACAGTCTTGTATCTTATTGCGGACTTTGTTATGACAATTTATTTGTTTTTGAATAATGGCGTTTTGTGGGAGTGGCAGTGGTCCAATTACGCCCATCTGCAATAATAACCGTCTTACTGAACCAAGAAACATGTGTACCAAGTTTCATAAAGATATCTCAATTTTTACGGGCGGACGGACAGACAGTCTTCCGTCTCTTCATCCTGATCATTTATATATACATAACCCTATATCTAACTCGATTAGTTTTAGGTGATACAAACAACCGTTAGGTGACCAAAACTATTATACTCTGTAGCAACATGTTGCGAGAGTATAAAAATGTAAGGAAGGACTAAGTGCGAGTGTAACCGAACATTTAATTTTCTTATAACTTGCCATGATCAAATCTAGGGAACACCTTTAATTGTTAGTATAACTTCATTTTAAACAAGTAAAGCAGGGCTAAGTTCGGGTGTAACAAAACTTTATTTGAAATTCATTGCGAACGAATTCAACAGTCATAGTTCGACGAAAGTGTAAATGAATCACAACCAATTTGTATCCTATTAGCTTATCTTATGGGTGGTAGATTAAAATAGTTTTATAACAACTAGGGTCGCCAGTGATCGAAATTCGTCCAGTAGAAAATACATTTATTAACAATGTTAATAGTATTTTAATTTTATTAAAGAATTAGAGCAAAATGTGAACAAAATCTAAAGAAAGTTGTAGAAAACAAGTAACAAAAAAAATTTAAATATGTAAATCATTCTCGTGCAAAATCATTTGTTCTATTTCTGGTATTGACTTAATTCCTTGAATTAATCGAATCAAATCGGCCAATTTGAATTTGTCGTCATATGTGACCACGTATGCACCTGCGAAATGATGCCAAACTAATTAGTATAAAATATTGATGAATTGTTTGAATAAAATACCGATGAAGGGTCGAACTGATACTACATTTTGAAATCTTTTCTACAAAAAAATTACCTTGTCATCTGCTGCGTTTGTTATTCAGGTGATAGCGGAAAGTTATCGGCATAGGAATCAGGAATTTCGTAGAACAGCACCTTCCTCTAAAGAAATTCAACATTCTGACGCAATTTATCGCGTTGCTCCTTTAATTGATCGCGGTTATAATTCAACGCGACAATGCGATATTGCACAACGTCTTGGCTCCGTCTTAAATTGTCAAAAAAATTCCAATCCTCACTCGCGTGGAATCAAATTACATTTTCCGCGAGCAAATTCAGTGAGCACTTCATAATCTATTGTGCTATTATTCATTGCTTTGACCCACATTTTCATTGCAATCACTAATGCTTGCTTCGCATTTAATTTTGAATTAACAAAGCTATCGCATTAATTTTGAGCTCCAACTAATGTGGTGGCAAACCACTTACTTGTATGTATAAAGACATCATTGTTTTTGGTGAGTACATACAAGGTGCGTTCCAAAGTAAACAGGACTTTAGAAAAAAAGACAAAACAAATGGTTTTATCGGCAAAATCAATTAATTTTATTCATAATAGTCTCCTTCTGCTTTAATACAGCTTTTTGCACCGTCCAAAAGCATGTCGAACGAGTGTTTTAGCTCGTTGCCCGGTATGACCGCCAGTATGCCGGTGCAAGCCTTTTGAATGGCCTCCACGCCTGCATAACGCTTTCCTTTCATCAGCAAATACATTTTTTCGAAATAGTAGAAGTCGCACGGTGCCATATCAGTTGAATACGGGGAGTGGTTGATTGTTAAAAGGTGATTTTTGGTCAAATAATCGGCCACAAGCGTCGATCGATGAGACAGCGCATTATCGTGCAACAAACGCCAACTTCCATCTTCGCGATATTCGGGTCGAACACGTCGAGCACGTCGAATACGGCGCACCAAACGCTTCAAAACTCCAAGGTAGAATACCGTATTAACGTTTTGGCCGGGTGGAACAAATTCTTTGTGGACAATACCCTTGGAACTTTTGACTTCTCCAGGCGCGATTTTTTGGATTTCGGCTCATCGTCATTTATATCCTCACGACCACTTTGAAAACGTTGAAACCACTCGTGCACTCATGAAGTCGATAAAGGATAGCAGATTCTAACGTACTAGTCGACATATAGATGGCGCCACTAGAGTTTTCTTTGTTACTTTTTTACTGTTTACTTTGGAACGCACCTTATACAATCTAAGCCCCCAAAAATTCGGCTGGATAGTTGCCCACCTCGCTGTTATTCTCGCAAAGAATTGTGTCAAAACTGTGATAAACCTTTTTTTTACCAGCGATGCGATTCAATACATCGTTATTGATAAGTTGACAATCATCATTAGTTGAAGCTAACACAACTGACTTCATCATTCTATCTGTTAAAATGATTTCATTAATATCTTCAAAAATATCATGTACTATGTTAGGTTCAACACCGATCAAATTCAACTCGTAATACAATTTCCAATAATTACTGCCGCAGAATCAATAAATCTGACATAACTACTATTTTTTTTAATTCTGTACTGTATTTTCCATCAGATTTATGGGCAGTTAAAACTTAACACTAGCACTACCAAGGGGGGTCAAATGTGGAAGCAATTTCATTAAATGCACAGGAAATACATCGAAGATTGCGGGAATTCAATTTACGAATTATTGCCGTTCGTGTGAATGTTTTCCCGTAACCTGCATGGGCTGTCAAGCAAAACACATTTTATCCTGTATCGTGATACTGAACTTCACTAATTTTTTTATTAAAAGAAACATCTACACTATAACCATCTCTAACGAAATCTTCGCATAAATTATCTCTAAATTCCACCCAAAGTGCTAATGCGTTTGCTGGAATATTTAAGGCACAAATAATCGCAAAGAAATTACGCATTGCTAACTTCATCTACTTCAACTTGTACTTGCTGTCCATTTTCGTTCTTATTTTCACTTTCAATTGAAACAGTTGCACTTCGAACCCCTTATATACATACTTAAACATATATTTAATACTTTTATCGGATGTGCACAACTCGACATAAATATGACAATTATATTTTGCAGGCAAATATGGATTGTAGGGAATGTCATAACGATTATCTACAGACCTTCCTCAAACATCAACGGAAACATTATTATCGCGTCGTCTATAGAACCGATAACTATTAACATATTCTTTCGTTGATTGTTGATTTTTTTTAAACATTTTCCATCTTGCATACATACAGAGTTTGGATTCAAAACACCGCAGAGATCGTGGGTTTGACAACACATTTATATAATTTAGATGTAGATTATTAATCGGCATCTCAACAATTTGATCAATATCCGCCGGATCGACAATCTTTTTATTCTCACATAAGGTTATCAAAATGTGAGCATGAGGCAAACCTCTTTTTGTAAATTCGATTTTAAGTAAAGAAAGATCCATTTCGAGGTTTCCTACTTTTTTAAAGAAAAAAACACAGAAAATTAATTTTTAATTTAATCTAATGGTAAATGTTTATTATCATTCGAAAGACCATTCTTTGGAAGTTTTTTTTTTGAAGATATTCTCTTCCAAATGTTGGCCACGGCTACGTCCCAGATGGTCCATCCAATAACAATGGTAACTGGCGAATGACACGCGTGATGTTTTGCTCCAAGGCCTGAATCGAAGCATAGACTTAAGACTTTACATATTCCCACAGAAAAAAGTTTAACGCTGTGATATCACACGATCTTGGTGGCCAATCGACCGGCCCAGAACGTGAAATCTGCTCACCAAAGTGTTTTCTTAATAAATCCATTAATTGATGCGATGTGTGGGAAGTGACGCAGTCTTGTTGAAATCAAATTTTGCCGAGATCACGAGCTTTAATATCAGGCATCAAATAGTCGGTGATCACAGCGCGATAACGGTCTTCATTGACGGTTACGCTCTTACCAAAATAATTTTTGAAGAAATATGTACCGATAATTCCACCGGCCCACAAACCTCACCAAAACATTGTTTTTTCGCGATAAAATGACAGCTATTTCAGCAATTTTCGCTTGTACGCTTTCAATTTAAGGTCTCGACGTTAAATGCGAACGGCGCCGAATCGGCACACCACGGTCATCGTGTACACTCTCAGCTACGGATGCTATATTTTCTTCACTGCGTGCTGGACGTGGTTTATTCGGTAGAATATTATCCAATAATGAAAGCTAGGTGTCAAGATGGGTGAGGGTGTTGCAAATAGTACGCTCAGTAGGCCGATTATGCCTACCATAACTTGTGCGAAGAGCGCGAAACACATTCTTAACAGAACGTGCATTTTCGTTGTAAAGGTGAAAAATTTGTAAACATTATCCAGGCGTAAGTCTTTCTGTGATGAACGCTTGATCTGTCAAACAAAGGATATTGAAAAACATACCTCCACTTGGATCACCGGCAACATCAGTTCGAGTTGCTAATTAAAACAGCATCGCAAGTATTATTTGATTGTTCTCGCATTCTATATTGAACAGCCGTACCGACATCGTAAAAATACAACTGGGCATAATTTGGCGTGCGACCATATGCCATGGTCCTGCTCTGTGATAAAATATGTCGTGAATTTTTAAATGATAAATTCCTCTTAAAACTGTGTCAAAAATATTAGCTTCCGCTCTGACCACAGATGTACTTTACCCTTATAACAACACATAGGGAAGGAACTTGTTTCACGCATTGTAGACCCTGAAGCCAAATGTTTAGCTAAATAATGCCTACAAACCAAGTTCATAGAACCTATGTGAAAGGGATCACAAGTGGGAAGTATTTCAACCAATGCATATTTGAACAAACTTCGCAAAGGAACTGAACTATTATCAACATTATCATCAACTTCAATTAAATTTAAATTTTTAGTATTAATTACATTTCGTCTTCTACTTAATTGCATATTTTTTTTTTTTATTTGTCTCTGTACTCTCGCCGTAAAGCATGATGAAATAGATGAATATCTCCTACCGAATACACAATTTTGTGTACAAATTAAGAGTAAAGGAAAAAATAAACTCCCCAATAATAAAGGAAGTGATGGGATATTGCCACACAAAGAAATTATCTCTTGAAGTGCTGTTGATGTCGATTCAACCAACTAATTAACCTTGGAAAAAAATGGTAAGCAATTTAACTATAAAACAATGCACTTGGAATTTATCTAAAAACTCCTAACCCACTAAAATAAAATGAACGCTGTCAATTCAATTTTCGTTAAAAGTTGCAACAAATCAACCGCAAAGGAAACGGGAAAAAATTTAATCACTTCCTATTACGTTGTTGTTGTTGAAATTGTCAATTCCACCACTACATATAATTGATCTTAGAAAAAAATGTTTCAAAAAATTAAGTATCAGAAAATGCACTTGAAATTAATCAACAAATTTCTAAATCGGGAAAAGAAAACAAATGACATCAAAGGTTATTTCTCCTTCAATGTGTTTTTATTCACAAACAATACTTGAAATTTTAGGTGTGTTAAAAATGTGATTTCAACAGAATTCAGTATTGCAACACGACCAATGAAAACACGCCACCGCGCTTATAGGTGTTGTAGTCGCTAAATTTGCGCCAACGCATTTTTACCTGTGTTCCCGTTAACGTACATGCGAAAAAACAGCGTTGTGCTCGTCTTCTCCTTTCCCACATTATAAATTTCATACATATACACCTGTTCAACGGCAGGACAGTCAAAAAGGGAACCAAAACTTTTTTGTTAACTTAATTATATATCGATATTTTTCTTCTTGCCAGCGGAAACTTTATAAAAATTATGCTCAAATGAGCTATATCTGACATAAACTCAATATAATAAACTCTTATCCAAAAATGTATCCTGGTTGTTGCGTAGAAAGTCTAACTTGATAATCAAAGTTGCATCTAGAATTTGACAGCTTGCCAGCATAATTTGCGCGAATTTTTTATAATTTGGTACTTAGTTGTTGCCTAGGAAATTTTCGACTATCGACAAAATCTTTTCCAAGCTTTAATTTCCGGAACTGTTAGAACCTTGATAAAAACTGTATCTTTTAATAACTGCCGTATTCACATATTCCATACTACGTTCGGAAATTGTGCACAAATGTCACTAAAACAATATATTTCTACGTCCAACGCTTTCACAAATTGTTTTATCTTTCTTGATCACGTATTAAATCATTGAATCATTCATTGGTAGATTGCACCGATATCTGGGTATTTGGCGACATCATTCATGTGAATTACTTTTGAAACGAAAGCGAGATTTTCATAGAGTAAAACAGGACAGTAGACTCTAATTCTAGATCCATTAATTATGCGGAAAGTTTTAAGGCTTAAGTAAATTTCAAACATGGAAATACCAAGAATTACAGTCTACGAAATGAAACAATGTTGTCGCCAAATAAGACGGTGAAACATCTACACCAAAGTTATTTTCTCAAAACGAACTCAGTGTTTAATACGTGGTCAAGTTAGGAATGATAAAACAATTTGTCAAAGCCTTGGACGTGGAAGGATATCGTTTTAATTACATTTATAGAACATTTCAGAAGCTTAGTGCCGAAAAGTTGATATTAAATTGATATTATTAAAGGAAGATATAGATTTATTAAAGTTATGACTATTCTGGAAAGTGAATCGTGAAAAAGGTTTGTATTGATAGTCGAAAGTTTCCTAGGCAACCATTAAGTGCCAAATTATGAAGAAATGTTACAAAATATGCTGGCTAACTGTCAGACTCCAGGAACAAATTTGAGTTTCAACTTACTATCTTCGCATTCATCTGGATAAATTTTAGATAATTTTGGAAATTATAGTGGGGAACAAAAGGAGCGGCTCAACCAGGATCTAAAGGTGATGGAAGAAAGGTATCAAGCTGGTCCTTGAGAAAATATTGCGACTTGACTGGTCATGCATACATTTTTTTATGTCATATATAGAAATGCTCTTTAGCACCTCTTCAATAAATGCTTCTTTCATGTTAGTTTTTAAAAGTTTTGGAAAAAGAAGATGGTCACATGGTGATAAATCAAATAGTACGGAAAGTTCTCCGATTATTACTTTCGGACTTGAGTACGACTCTCATATGATCATCACCATAAATTTTTTCATCAATTCGTATGTCTCAGCGAATTTTTATTTAAGTTCTACACAAAATTTTATATTTGCTCATCGGGAAATGGAACATTTGCATACTTTTACTTAGATTAAAATAGCTCTTACTTTAACATCTGCCATTCGATTTACAGAAAATTAGATGCGTTTGAAAGGATGATGGCATATTTTTGATGCTGTAAATTTATATACTTATAAACGGTAGAAAGTAGACGTCCGATTTTCATAAGTTAACGAATTTCATGTTTTTTTGATAAATTTTGTTACTTGCAATAGATACAACTTACTTAGATTTTGTTAGTATTACTAACTAACTCGGTAACAAATTAAGCTCTTACTATGCTTAAAGTATGAGAGATATATGGGTGAAGTGGCAAATTAGCTTATTTAAATTCTCAATGAAAACAACAAATAAAAAGTATATTGGTTCCGTCTTCCGATTGATTACATTATATTCGCTATTAATCGATTTCAACGTTTTTTTTTATTTCCATGACCACAAATCTGGGAACAATATTATAATTTTTCTTATATTGTACGTTTAATTTTAATATGAATATGTAATAATGTATGCATTCCTATATCTAGGTAGACAAGGTCACGGTTGTCACTCTCAAAACCACTCAAAATAGGGTTCACAGCGGGGACACGCTTGATTTAGCAGCGATGAATTCAAATTCCAACATTAATCTTGGCACCATTCGTGTTTGGTAATTGATTACTAGTTAATATATCCGATAGGACCTAAACATTTTTCGCTTCGCAATTCGCTGAATATTCGCATAGCTGTAAAGCTTCAAACGCAACATTTATTTCATCAGTTTCTGCTAACCATTTTCCCTCAAATTTTGACCGCCCGCTGAAATTTGCATACATTTTCTTTTACATAATTGCAAATAAACTTTTTGCTACTGTTTAAAAAAAAATGTAATTATTAGCAAAATAAATATTTGTGATCTGTGATTATATTGCTTAAAAATTATTTGTAGTGCTTCTAAGAGACGTTGTGTTTACTAATAAACTAATATTTTTAAACAAGAACAAATGTTAACCCTTGACAAATACAAAGGCTCCTTACAACTTGACTTGATTCCGATCGCTCAATTTGTCTGGCAGCTATATGATATAGCGATCTGATCTGAACAATTTCTGCGGAGAACACATTGTTGCCAAAAACTCATGCCTAATTTCGTGAAGATACCTCGTCAAATAAAAAAGTTTTCCATGCAACTACTTTACTCCGATCGTTCAGTTAATATGCTATAGTCACAATTTCGTCGGATATTGGATTACTGCCTTAGAAAATAACTCATGCCAAATTTCGGGAATATACCTCGTGAAAAAAAAATTTCCCATACAAGTGCTTGATTCCGATTGTTCAGTTTGTATGCCAGTTATATGCTATAGTGGTGGTAGTAGAAAAGGACAGGTTCAAAATTTTAGATCGATAACTTATAAAATGTATATACACAGACAGAAGGACAGACAGATGGGCATGGCTAAATCAACTCAGCTCATCATGCTGATCATGTATGTATATATTTTATAGGGTCTCCGACGTCCCCTTCTGGGTGTTCGCGGCAAACTTAATATACCCTGTTCAGGGTATAAAAGTTGATCAAGGTTTTACGCCGTGGAATTATTCAAATTGAGCCGCATATAGTGATATCTCAATTAACTTTTTAGCTTCAATGTCAGTTTACAAGCGAGGGCTTCGGTGTAGCTTAAGGAGAATAATGTTTCCAAAAAATTTTTGGCGTTGATGCTATAAATTTACAGCAATATTATTGATAATAAGAATTATAATGGCAATGAATGCTTGCATATCTGTGAATTCAGCAATTTTACAAAAAAATTAGCGTTGAAATTTGAGGAAAGCAGCGAGAAAAGATTGATGATGACCTTATATTAGTGGACCTAAACTAAAGTGTTGGACGATCCAAACTTCATTTTATAGAGTCAACTAAATATTTGTGTATGGAATGCTAACACAACACAAATGGGAGATTAATAAATTTCTAAATGAAAAAAATCACCCTGATGGGAAGGAGCATGGTGAAACAGCAGTATTGGTTAGAAATCGATTAAACCACCATGCTGTAGAATCTAATGGTACTACCCTAGATACAAGCTACAACTAAATAAGAAAGTGAAAGAATCAGATGGAATTTAAAATGGTGTTGTATGGGAAATAGGCGTAGTTGTCATCCGATTTCGTCCTTTTTCGCAACATAACATAGAAATATGAGAGGAATGTTATGTACCGAATTTGGTTGAAATCGGTTAAGCAGATCCCAGGATATAGATTTCAAATAAAAGTGGGCGGTGCCACTTTTAATAGTTTTTAACAGTACCGTTATATCGGGAGTGGGCGGAGTTGTCATCCGATCGCACTTATTTTCACACTGTCGATAGAAGTGTTAAAGGCGGTTTAGGAGATATGCACATTAAACCTATTAGGGGCGGGACCACGCCCACTTTAAGAAAAATTTTAAACTGCGGATGCCCCTCCCTAATGTGATCCTGTGTACCAAATAATAGTCTTGTATCTTATTGTGGAGCTTAGTTATGGCAATTTATTTGTTTTTGATTATTGGCGTTTTGTGGTCCGATTCCCATCTGCAATACCAACTTTCATATAGATATCTCAATTTTTACTCAAGTTACAGCTTGCATAGACGGACGGTTTTAGATGATACAAACAACCGTTAGGTGAACAAGACTATTATACTCTATAGCAACAGTTTGCGACAGTATAATAAAGAAGCGTGTCCTAAGAAAAATCACAAATTATGACATAGAGAAGCTAGTAGTTAAAAAAAGGCGTGAATGGTGAGCAAATCGCGCTCCGTTTAATCGGCTACAATTGAAGGATGCTGTATGTAAACTAAGCAAAGGGCTTAAGTGTCCTGAAGAATACAGTACTGAAAATACTATAAAGAAATTAATCCCAAAATGCAACCAAAAAGCAAAACTCGCTTTGGAAAGACCAAAAACACATTAAGCCACCTGTATATTCCAACATGTCCATAAGAGACGGGAGTGATAATTGGGCTTAAAGAAATGAGGAAAAGGCAATTTTATTTACAAACCATCTAGAAAAGGTATTTCAGCCTAATTGTCCAAACACCGATTTCAAATTGTCCATTTTGTAGTAATGCTCTCCTTGCTTTTTAATGCAATTTTCAGTTTCGGATATTATTCAAATTCATGAAAAAAGTTGCAGATCAGACGATGGATAAGCCAAGGAATAACTTAACACAGGAGTCTTCTTATAGACCAAGGAAGTAGGAGGCTTACCTTGCCTTTCTAAAATATTTAATAAAGTGTTAATATCAAAAGATGTCTCCCTCCTCCATGAAAGTAATGCAATACCTACGCACCAATTCGGGTTTCGTGCAACACATGGCCCTGTAGAGCAAGTAAATAGATTTACTAACGAAATTAGAAAGCCATTCGACTACAGAGAGTATTGCTCAGCAATATTCCTTGAAGGCTCTCATGGAGAAAACATATATCCAGTAAGATAACTAGCATGAAATTAAGAGCCAAATTTAAATTGGCTTTTAAATAAAAATTAAAAACTTAGCTGTGATAACAAAGTTTTGTTATACAACGCGGTAATAAAGCCGACTTGGATGTATGGTATTCAACTGTGACCTGTGCATAATACAGAGGTTCCAGTCAAAAATCCTTAGAGCTATAACGGGTGCCATGGCGAACCACTCGAAAAGAAAAAATTCACAAATATCTTGGTATTCCTTTGGTGGTTTGGTCCTGAAACTTCGTAATAATCCAAAGCCAATGTCTGGCTACAGTTCTGTAACCAAAACCGCGTAAAAAGGAAAGATCTACTAGTCTTCTAAAGAGCAACGTATCACCAAACAGTCTCAACTAGAACTACTCTTGTTGCTACAGAGCATAATAGTTTTGTTGACTTAACGGTTGTTTGTCTCTAATCGTGATAGATATAGTTTTATATATACCATATATAAATGATCAGGATGAAGAGACGAGTAGAAATCTGTCTGTCCGTCAGACCATCCATCCATTCGCCTGTGCAAGCTGTAACTTGAGTCAAAGTGAGATATCGGGATGAAACACGTGTTCCTTGACAAACAAAAAATTAGGACAAATTCGTAATTGGGCGTAATCGACAACTGCCTCGCCAACAAAACGCCATTAAACGAAAACCTATAAAGTGTCATAACTAAGTACTTAATAAAGATATACAACTGTAATTTGGCACAGGGGATCACAATGGCAAAAGGCACCTGCGAACTAAAAATTTTGGAAAAAATGGTCGTGGCCCCGACCTCTAAGAGGTTTAACGTACATATCTCAAAAACCATTCAAGCTAACATAACCAAATTCGCTGGACAAATTCTTTAAGCACCCCTACCAATACTGAGAAATTTATAAATTCGGATGATCACATTCTTCATATAACGGTTCTGTTTAAAAATACTAAAAGCGCAAAACACATTTCATTTTACTGTCAGGTTGATACAAAAGGGCTTTATAGAAGCCGGGTTCAAAATTGGCCTGGCCTCGCCTACATTTAGAAACTCAAGGATAATCTTTATCTGATATTAATATGCCCGTAAGCCAATAATGGGTTGAATCGGATAGATAATTCCATTAATCCCCATACGAGGTGTGTTCAAAGGAAAATGTGAATTTTGAATTTTTTATTTATTCATCAATATCTATATAGGCCCGATCAAAGTAATCTTCTTCGGATATTATACACTTGCGCCAATATTTCGAATCTTCGAAGCACTTCTTATATGTGGCCATCAGCTCTTTCTTCGATTCTGACTTGATCTCATCAATTGTGACAAAACGCTTTTCCTTCATTGCTTTCTTCAGTTTTGGGAATAGAAAAAAGTCGCAGTAGCCAATGGTGGTTGAAGCATGATTACGGTTTGGTTTTTGGCCCTCATGAGTGATACTAATGCGACATTGCTTTTACTCAAGATTTCGAAACTTCGGAACAAACTTCGCTACCACTCGTTTTATGTCTAAAACATTGAGAAAATTTAATAGCAAGAACCGATTGATATAACAACAACCTCTGCAACTTCCCTAATAGGGATTCAACGAAGTTCAAGAACAATTTTTTTCACTGCTTTGATGTTTTCTTCGCTTGTTAACGTGGTCACACCTTCAGGATTCTCATCTTCATCAACACCTTCTCGGCCTTCTGTAAAGCGCTTGTACCAATTATGAACATTTTTTTGAAACAAAGTGGATTCACCGAAATTAATACATATTCTTTGATCCATTTTTTTTCAAAAGTCAAAAATCGAAGAGCATACAAAAACGTGACTAACCTTTTCTGTAGTCTCAAACAAACTACTAATCGAAATTGGCTTGTAATGCAAGCACATGATAAACATATGTGTCCGATTATAACAGAAACAAAATATCGATAATCGAGTGTACACAGCCCGCGAAAAATCAAAATTCACATTTTCCTTTGAACACACCTGACAGAAAAATTTTCAAACTTCCTGCTGATTATATACCGCAAATATCAATCAATATGTGAGTTATCCTAATCAAATTGAAAGAGCGTGTTTTTCTAATATCAACGCCGCATAACTAATATCAGGATCTTAAAACATCCGGTTGACTTTGTCCCACATATTTTGGTGATGGTATGTAAGGTACCTTTATGAAATGAAGATATCATATTTTTCTGTTATGAATATGTGGTAATGGAAAGAATCAAAGTGGTTAAATACTACTACTATCTCTCATATACCTAATATAAGAGTTTCAAACTTCCGGTTGGCTTTATACTGTATATATGTATAATGACTTTCGTCTTTCTAACAAACCCTATGCTAAATATTTCGGTCAGTTCATTAATTATATATTTATAAAATTTCTTGAAATTACCATATGTTCTTAAATATACCTGAGTAATGTCAAAAGTTAGTGAAAACAGTCCAGATCCCTATATAATGACTTCCGACTTCTCCCCTGTCTTTAAACCGTTTAAGTTGGTCAAAATGTGCGATATTTTAATTAAATTAAATAAACATTTAAGTTCTTGAAAATTATGTGAATATGAATGGGAATTGGTCTAGACCTTGGTCCAAGCCTCATAAATTTCATCAACATAATAAATTTAGCCCCTTCGGTTAGGTTTATGTGAGATGTGTCTTATTTGAAGACGATTTTAATTTAATTTTATAATATAGCTATATAACTTTGTCCAAAAATTAATGTTGAATTCTTTTGCATCATGTTTAAATTCAAGTTTTGCTTACACCTTACACCTTTGCATACAATTTTACAGATTGTCAGGAAAGAAATATAAAAAAATTTCGGATGTCGTAAAAGAAATTCCATGTCATGCACCCGTATCTGCAGCCAGTATGAGTACTAATTTGTACAACTTTTATATACCTACATTTGCTAATAAAATTTTAATATATGCTGCAGAAATAATTGAACATATTGCCCTTCCGATAGGTATGATGTCAGAAGAAACTGTCAGAAAAATTCGCAAAAAAAATTATGTAACACTCGGCTCATACACATTATTTACTTCATCGAACCCATTCATTACGATGCTTTCAAAAGGTTCACCTTTCGCTTATAAATAGGAAGAATTTATAGATAAAGATGTAATCAGCCCTATTTTAAATAAAGACACAGAGGAAACTTTTCAGATTATAACTCAGATACCAACTGGATTATTACATAAAATTAAAAAATTTATTTTTATTTGTACAATAATAAATTATGATATAGAAAATTTTTTTTAATCGTTTTAAATTTTGTAAGATTGATCTAACATTAACGTGATAATATTTTATCATACCAGCAAATTTAAATCAAATCATATGCAATCCTTATAGTAAAAAATAGAATAAAAACCTAAAGGAATTGGATTGGCGCTGAAAAAGAAGATGACTTTATAATATATATACTCTTTTTCATGCATTTTATTGATTCGGATGAATGGTTGTTACTTGCTAGACCTAAATGCAGTAATTAAGGCTTTTCAACGTAGTGGAAGCATTCGGCTTGCGCGGTAGAAATCTGTAAATGTGGTATTTAAAAGTCACGACCAAATTATACTGTGGATCCATTTGTTAGAAAAGTATCACTACCTACATACCTTTGCATATGCTTATATTGTGTCCGATGGGAGGGTTAGAAAATTACTAATGTTCTATACGGGGTTAACTAAAACAAAAAGTAATGAATCGAAATATTATTTCCATACACAAATAAATACAAGGCTGTTAAATTTTAAAGAAAATGTTTAAATACATACATTTACATGTTATAGAGCATATAAAAACAGATTATATGGTAAATATTTTTGCGACAACGCTTTAATGAAGATGCCTTCATTCCAACGAGGTGCTAATAATCGCAAAGGTGTATAAGATCAATTACTTGTAATATTAAATATGCAGCTGAGAACAGTTGGGATTAGAACTAATTCATATAATAAAGGGGGTTAAGGGTTATGTCTTTTAACTTAATATATATGTCTGTACATACATAAAATTAATTAAAGCTTTTTTAAAGGTTCACTGTTTGTTCTCTGTATGTACATATATTTATATATGTCTACCTAACTAGCTATATGTAGTATGCACGTGCTCATTCGCAAAAAGTTTCACATAATGAGGAAATTATTTTAAAATAAAAATTTAATATAACGTAACACAGCCCACTTTTTCGAGTAACTCTGTCGAATTATTTTCAAAGAAAATTGGTTACACAATACCATATTTGATTAATGCTTTATTATCAGAAATTGAAAAAGGTTAATTCCGGCTGTTTAACTTATACATATGGTAGGTTTATATGGTATGTACACTACATAATACATATTTAATTTATACATAGTAAGTAAATAATTTTAAAAAAATAGTAAGTTAAATATTTAGTAAGTTACATTAAAAGCCAATAAATATGTTCATATATACATGCATACGATATATGTATGTACTCTTGTATTTATACTTGTGTCAGTTATAAAGTTTTACCAACCAAACTGTATGTTCACTTCATACTTTGTACCTTTCCTGCGTTTCGTTCTATTTTAATAACATTAATTAAGGTGTTGCCTTCGTTGGTGTTCTTCACGCCTTTCCTTACAAATTGCTCAGGAATTTTATGTTTAGTTTATTTTTCTTTCATCTTTTCACGGTACGCCAGTTCTTTTTGACTGAACGATCCATTTGGTCCGAAACACGCAATTTGGCTTAAATTGGTTGAACGGCGCTTCTTAGTTGTGAGATAAAATCAATGTGATGAGTTCGCACCGTTCCAACCTTTGAAGAATGTGTGCGATCTAGATATTCACAGCCTGTATATATATGTACCTGTATATTTAGCAGCAAATGTGCCTTTTAGTATATACATACACACATACGTACAGACAATGGGGAACTGCAAGCTGGATTGGGTGTAACAGATTTAAAATTAAGTCATTATGTGTGGCTTCAGACTTTAGAAATATTCGGAATACATACAATGCAGGTACCAACAAAGGTATTGGTTGAGATCCAACAACAATTACGCTAAGATTTGTATGTCGTTCACAGGAGGTGCCTAGCCATTGAGTTTTTTTACTTTAACCTAACCATTGCAACATTTGAGCAAGTCATCGCAACAACATACATTTACGTACATACGAGTAAATAATTCTTGTGCATTTATGCCCAGATGATGCACTTAATGTACTCGTTAATGAGTTATAAAATCAGTTAGCAAAAATTGTAGTAGTTTAAGTAAGTGCAGAATTCGAATTCGCCCTTCAATACCATGGTGACAATCCAATCGTTCAGTTAATATGGCTGCTATATGCTATAGTCGTCCGATCTATACAATTTCTTCGGATATTGCATTATTGTCTTAAATAATTTTCCTTGCCGAGCTTCGTGAAGATACCTCGTCAAAGAAAAGAGTTTTCCATACAAGCACTTTATTCCCGTTGTTCAGTTTGTATGGCAGCGATATGTGTCGATAGTGGCCCCATGTCGGCCGTTCCGACAAATCAGCAGCTTCTTAGTGAGGAATTGACAGCTGCAAAATTTCAAATCAGTAGCTTAAAAACTGAGGGACTAGTTGGCGTATTTACAGACAGGCAGATGGATAGACGGACATGGCTAAATCAACTAAGCTCATCATGCTGATCATTTATGTATACAGTTTATAGGGTTTCCGAAGCTTCATTCTGGGCGTTAAAAATTTCGTGGCAAACTTGATATACCCTGTTCAGGGTCTAAAAGGGAAACACTTCCAAATTTGAAAATAATGAACACCAATTTTCTTTGTTATGTTATTAAGCACAAATAAACATAAAATATATTATATTGGTTTTTTTTTTAAATTATTAACTTTATTTTCAAGTTCGTAACAAATAAGTAGTTGTCAAACATTTGAAACAATTAAATAGGGTAGATCATTCTCAAATTTCAACCATAATGTACCTAGTTTTTATACTCTCGCAACATGTTGCTACAGAGTATAATAGTTTTGTTCACCTAACGGTTGTTTGTATCACCTTAAACTAATCGAGTTAGATATAGGGTTATGTATATATACATGGTCAGGATGAAGAGACGAGTTGAAATCCGGGTGATTGTCTGTCCGTCCGTCCGTCCGTCTGTTCGTCCGTCCGTGCAAGCTGTAACTTGAGTAAAAATTGAGATATCTTTATGAAACTTGGTACACATGTAAGACGGTTGGTATTGCAGATGGGCGTAATCGGACCACTGCCACGCCCACAAAACGCCATTAATCAAAAATAAATAAATTGTCATAACTAAGCTCCGCAATAAGATACAAGACTGTTATTTGGTACACGAGATCACATTAGGGAGGGGCATCTGCAGTTAAATTTTTTTTAAGTGGGCGTGGTCTCGCCCCTAATAGGTTTAATGTGCATATCTCCTAAACTACTAAAGCTATAATAACAAAATTCACTGGCAGCAATTGTTTTTAGCACCTCTACCTACGGTGTGAAAATAGGGAAATCGGGTGACAATCCCGCCCACTCCCCATGTAACGGTACTGTTAAAAACTACTAAAAGCGCGATAAATCAAGCACTAAACACGCCAGAGACATTAAATTTTATTTTAGGGATGGTATGAGAGGACTTTATAGGAACTGTGTTCAAAATTAGACAGTGGGCGTGACACCGCCCACTTTTAGGTGAAACCCCATATCTTGGGATCTTTTTAACCGATTTCAACCAAATGAGTACATTACATTCTTTTTATATTTTTATGTTATGGTGCGAAAATGGTCGAAATCGGATTACAACCACGCCTATTTTCCATATGACACAATTTTAAATTCCACTTGATTCTTTTGCTTTCAATTATGCAAATCAAGCAACAATGATTATAGCGGCGTAAAACTTTGGGTGAATAATACGGTTAAAGTATGCCATTTGACTTTGCGAGAGTAAAAAATGTTCGCTACATCCGAACTTAGCCCTTCCTTACTTGTTAACTATAAATATTTTCAAATTCAATTTAATTCAGCTCTATTCGTATCGCACATTCTGACAGTATCGCTGAGAGGTGACAAGAGGACCATTTTTCCATTAAATTTTCCCGTCAAAATACTATATTTCCTATAATCTTTTTGATTAGCAAAAGTGTACCAATGCATAATTGATGTGAATTGAAATTACTCTGATTAATAATAGCTGAACAATTTTCAACCGTAGGTTATGTGTTGTCATTCTGACTATATCTAGACAATTTACATTTTCATTTTCATCCACAACAGTAGCGATTGATTTAAAATACATCTGATTGCCTGGGAACTACTGTTGTACCTGAAAACTAATTTTATCAAATTCTACACTGCCCCTAATGTACCTCGATTACTGAGCTAGTTATGATCCAAACAATCAATTTTTACTTTCAGGAATATACTCTCAATTAATAAAGTTTTTTTTCATAATGTACTGCGTATTTGGTTACAGTTCTATTTTACTATTTCCAATATATATTGTATATATATTTGTGTTTTAACGTTTATCATAAGAACGATTACTTAATCATTCGTTAATCTCATTGCGTTAAGGGAAGTGAAGAATGGCCGGGCTTTCGGCAATCCAGACAGTGGTAAGACAGCACCACCGAAAACTTCATCATTGCCGTTTAAATCTTGCATTTGCTGTGATATTAAAAATGTCGTACCGAATCCACATGGTGCGTTCCAAAAAAACCGCGATGTTCAGGAGCAACAATCAGTATAATCCATACACATAATTACTGTACTCTGGCAGTAGCTATCTGTTGTTATGGTTATTAATATTTATTTCTTTTATGAAATAATAAAATTGTAAATGATTCTTGCATGCATTTTAAATGCACGGTTATGATTTGAAAAATAATTGTTGTATCTATGAATTGTATTGACTTTTAATATAAAGAGATAAAATGTATCCTATGTCCGTCCCGGGTTCCAAGCTATCTCCCCATCAATTTCCAAATCGGTTAAACCGTTCTTGATATTGTAACTAACATTACTCTCTTTTATATACATACATATATATGATTACGAAACGTTTGTATGGGAGTATAGAAAAATGTTGTTGTTAGGCCTTTTCAAACAATTTTCTTTTAGCACGACGTCTTAATTTGGGCAGTTTCATTGTGACGGGTGCGACCATTTCACCCACTTTTTTGGTTAAAATGTGAAAATAAAAAATTTATAATTAAAAAAAACGTTGTCATTCTGAAGGTTGTTAGGTTAGATGCCTTCATATACTGATAGAATAATATTTTTGCTTGAAACAGCCATCACAAAACTGTGACGGCTGTGACCTTAGATATTGGAACTTTTAAAGAAACACAACTTTCAGGTTACATTTTCTAAAGTTTTGTAAAGAGAGAAATGAATAATTTTGGTAAAGTACGTTGCTTACGGCATTTTCGATTATATTAGATACCTGCAGTGACAGGTGTGACCTATTAATGTGACGGGTGTGACCTAGTATAAAAACACGAAAAGGTTGAAGAAAGAAAATATTTTATTAACTTTATAAATGAATATTTAAAAAACGGAATATATACACATATATTATTCGCTATTCGTACTATCGTATACTGTAGAAACCTTTAAGCGGGTATGTCGTAACCTAAATTTTTTAAAACCTGACAAATATATACCTCAAGCAAAAACGGAGACTGCATCTGCAAATTATGCATTTTGAATTTGGTTTATTGTTTTTACGCCTTCCCAGTTTTTCTTTAAAAATGTACTTTCCTGCTTTACATCGCTTTGAGATACATAAAAAACAAGAACTTTCTTTTTTTTCTATTTGATATTTTAAACAATCCTGTAGTGTTAACATATTATATTCTCGGGATTTGATCGCTGTCCATAAAGCTCTTTAAACAGTTGCCCCAATACCATCCGAAACGCCTTTACCATGACCAGTAGCAAAAAAATTTCAAGTTATTTATAATCTGAAATCGGCGGTGCATAACAAACGTTAAACATATTATATCGGTTTTAAAATTGAGATTCACAACCATCTCACAAAATGTGTACAAAACGTTTAAATCAGTTCTTTTTTTATTCGGTAATAATCAGTTCTAAAAATACCCAAACACTGTTTTTATTATGTAGAAACTGTAACTTGCGGATGGTTCCAATGTGCACTTTGGATTTCATCTTGACAAAATTTTGTTGATTTTTTAGCAAAATCTATTTGTAAACCTGTGTCGTTCTGATTTTGAATATCTTTCTTGTCTCGAAAGCACTGCGCTTACATATTATTGACGTAACCATGAGTTTTAAACTGTTCTAATTTTATTTGAAAATGTTTTAAAAATTCTTTTACACAAGATTCCATAACTTTTATTCCAAAAAGCCTTTAGTTACTACTTTCTTTAATGAACGCTGGGATTTATAGCTGCCAGTATTCGATGTATTCAAAACACTTAATATTTGGCTTGCGTCCTTTTTCCGTTGTCTTCGTTTTTGCTTTCTCTCCATGTCAGTTTTTCTTTTTTCTTCCAACGATTGTTCGTGCATTACCTTGTTCCCTCTTTTTTTTATCTCTTTTTCTCTTCGAAGTTAAATGTAATGTGTAAAATCTAGTTACACATTTGTCGCGCTCACGATGTTATTTTTGAAAAGTATTAAGTGTTTATTTCGAAAAGTAACTATTTTATTAATCTTTTTTATTATTTACTGTGACGGGTGTGACTTTATTGTAAAAAGTGCAATATTGAAAGTTTGGCAGTAAGCAATATAATAATTTTCTTAGAGATAACGGGGTTTATGAACAATAAGAGGAGCAATGGAAGTAAATGATACATTAAAACAGAACATACAGTGAAAGAAAATTTACTATTCAGTATACACAAATTTCAAAAAGTTGTAAAATTGATATAAATAGGAGAAAAGTAAATAAGTTCTGTTTTATTATGATGTAACAATGTGACTCTCTTGTAGACGTCAAATGATCAAACTCAAATTAAAACAAGTAAGGAAGTTCTAAGTTTTTTATGGTTTTATACTCTCGCAACTTGCAATGATCAAAGCCCGGGAAATTACTTCTGGTGTTGGCAAAATTTTATATTAAAGAAAGTAAACCAATTTTTGACACAAAGACATAATATTATCGAGAGCTTCATTTATTTATTTTATTTTATTAATTTCAGTTATACATATATCTTACACATTGACCGATATTTTCGGTAAAAAGTAAACTATAGACACTAGGGTCCATCTATTCAGTACCTAATGGCCTGAACAGTTTTGGTTCGATTTAGACAAGTTTTGGCCACAAACGCATTATTCACGCAAGTTTTACCCCGATACAATCATTGGTGCTTGATTTGTATAGTGGAAAGTAAAAGAATCAGATGGAATATAAAATGGTGTTATATGGAAAATAGGCGTGGTTGTAAGCCCTTTTCGCCCATTTTCGCACTATAACATAGAATAATGTTATTTATCGAATTTGGTTGAAATCGGTTAAGCAGATCCCAAGATATGGGTTTTCACTCAAATGTGGGCGGTGCCATGCCTACTGTCTAATTTTGAAGGCGGTTCCAATAAAGTCATCTTATACCACCCAAAGATAATATTTAATGTCTCTGGCGTGTTTAGGGCTTGATTTATCACGCTTTCAGTAGTTTTTAACAGTACCGTTATATGGGGAGTGGGCGGGGTTGTCACCCGATTTCACACTGTCGAGAGAGGTCCTAAAAACATTTGTTCTCAGTGAATTTTGTTATTATAGGTTTAGGACATATGTACATTAAAGTTATTAGGATTCGGGACCACGTGACGTACGGACAGACCGTCAGTCGGATTTCCACTCGTCTCTTTATCCTGATCATTTATATATATATAACCCTATATCTAACTCCATTAGTTTTAGGTGATACAAACAACCGTTAGGTGAACAAAACTATTATACTCTGTAGCAACAGGTTGCGAGAGTATAATAAGTAAATTATTATTTTTTCTTTAATTCTTTTAGTTTGTCCACCATTAACACTACAGTAAAGAGCTTTTTTGAATTTCCTGTGTTATCTGGAAGTGAGAACTATAATTTGGTACAGGGGATTGCGGAGCAAAAGGCACCTGTAGGCCAAAAATTTAAAAACAGGGCGTGGTTCCGCCGTCTTATAGGTTTAATTTACATATCTCCTAAACCACTTAAGCTACAATAATTAAATTCGATTAGAATAACCGCTTTCAACCCAATTCGATATTTAATATTATCCCGACATTCCTACTTTACAGTGTGAAAATAAACGAAATCAGACAAAAAGCTCGCCTACTTCTCATATAATCATATATAATAATGTACCCTTGTGTCCAAAATGAGTTGCCTGCTTTCCTTAGCCCCATATACCTAATGTAAAGATTTTCGATCTTCCGGTTGACTTTATACCACGTGCCAATGTGCTAGTTATTTTAATGAAATTGAGAAAGTGTGTTTCTATAATAACAGTGTATCTTGTGCCTAAATCGGATAAAATCGGGCGATTAGCCCCATATAACTGATATTCACGATTTTGAAATGTGTGGCTGACTTTACTCCATATGTATTGTATGTTTATATTTATATACTAATAAAATTGCTTGAAAATAAGTTCTCAAGTATACCTGAGCAATGTCAAAAATTAATGCAATCAGCCCTTCCTTTCCCCTTATAGATTTCCTAGATTATCCATTTTATACGGAATAAAGTAATCCGGAAATTGGAAACTACTTGTATTGGGGATTATGGGGGGAAAATATTGTAGTACTATTACGATATAAATATGTCAGGTAAATATTATGCACCAAAGTTTCACCTACACCACATTTCATGAGGATATAACTTTAGAGGCTAGTTATATGTAATAAACAAACTAGGAGCCGCTCATTTGTTAAAAAGTTTTAAACGGTATAGAAGTTTATAGTTATATTATATTATTTAGCTTAGGTATCGCCTTGCTATTTTTTCAACAAACGGCATTTTGTGAGCATGGTGATTTCATTAAAATATTTAATATTGAGTCATGTTATCGCTCGCATGGACAGACTGAAAGACATCTGCAATTCAACTCGTCTTCTCATACTGATAACTTTTATATGCTAGTAAATGACTGTATCGATACCGATTAGATTTAGGTGTTACATATAACGATTTGGTGAACAAAGAGAGTATAGAATTATTGTACAGTATAAGAAATTCGGAATAGATTATACTTATATTTGATATCTTATCTATTTTACAGGCATACCTAGGTTAGGTTAGTCTGGTAGGCAACTGAGCCACGCATAGACCAGTATTGGTCCTTTGCGATACCAGATGGAGTTCAGTTACGAGGTTCATGTGGCTGTGACTTCACTATCGATACCTTACCGTGTCTTATGCCGTGGGGCCCCCAAATGCTCTATTATTTTCCTAGTGTCTTGTTCTTAACATTTTCAGTCTTCCCGATCGGTCGTTCCCATTCTGCAGGGGTATGGCGCCAACAAGCAGTGAACGGTGAGTATTCCGATTATGAATTGTCACCTGCACACGGAGCTATGCCCGAACGTCCTATGTATATATAAATTCCCCTGCCTACAGTAAAGAGCTTTTTTGAATTTCCTGTGTTATCTGGAAGTAGCTTAAAAATTTGGACGAACCCGATCTTTAGCTTTCTATATCCCTTAGATACTCAATAAAAATATTTGAGATCGTCTCTCGGCTTTACTTTAAAACTTAAGTGAGATATAACAATTATGCTAAGAATTAAGCTTTCCTTTAAAAATTTTTAATAAGAATTATGATATTATTCAAAACAGTTGACCTCCAAATAAATTTTTTATGGTATATCACAGGTTATCGGGTATTTGCTAGTTTTTATATAGAGTATGTACATATTATATGCCTAGTATACTACATACATAGGTATGCATGCCAAACAAATGATGACGAAGACTTTAGAATAAATTTGAAAGATACTGTTAATAGCGCTTTAATTTAGAAAATAAGGTGAACGATGATATATATACCCTTGGCCGAAATCAGCACTTATAGTAAAATTTTTTTAGCTACATATGCATTAATTATATTTCATCAAATATACATATTATATGAACATACGTACAATTTTCAACTGCATTCGTTCAAGTTTTACAAGTATTCCGACAGCTGAAAATTTATACGTTTTTTAGTTTTTAATAGACTAAAGTAAAATAAAGGCAATGCCATCAATGATCTTCAGTATAATCAGTAGTTCGATCTGTTCAAACGACTTAAATACAAGTAAATTACATTAACGTCGAAAGATAACAAAAAATAAAATAAAAAGTCATGAATGAAAGGAATGCTTCAATAACAAAATATCACAATGACCTAAAAGAAGCGCAAAGAATATATACAAAAACTGATCTTGATAACCGCGTAAGAAATGAGGAGTATTGATAAACTGAACGATGAACATTACCTTTAAAATTCCTATTATTACAAAGCTAAGAAGTACATATAGGACTGTAATACACATGTATCTGCTTTGTTAATGTATCTCCTACCTACACACAAATGGTCCTTTGTAAGTTTGTTTTGTCTCTAATCTACAGAAGCGATGGTACAATGTCACGGTAAAATTGGTAGCTTATCGCTATCCTTTATGGTACAACTTGGGTGGTTTCTGTTAGGTTTTAAAGCAGATAAGTAAGAGAAGGCTAATTTCAAGCTGAACGAGACGTTAGGTACTATCTTTATTATTTTATGGCTAATTAAATTTAGACCGCTATTTTTCTAAAATTATTAAGACTGAGAAAATATAATTAAGATATTACTCTTATATTTTTGTTAAAGTTAATTATTTATATTAATGTAAATGCGAACGAGTTTTCATAGGGTATATATAAGGATAATATGGGGAGGAAAAAGTTAACCTATCCCAGCTTATGCTATAGATTACTTACTTTCAGAAAAACAAATACAGGAGAGTGTGGTTTCATGAAAACACAATGAATGTGAAACTTTTTATAGGTTGTGGGCATTCAATTGAAATTATACGAGAAAATTATACTGTAGCTTGTAAAAATCTGCGTTTTTAATCTTATCTTAATAATTAATAATTAAGTGATATAAGTTGACAGACAACCAATTATAAATTGTTTTTTTCAACCTGCTTACAGATATAAAATTAAATAGCATGATTCAGATGATATATGCATATTAACCACTAAGATTAGTATCAATTGAAATCGTTGAATTATTTTGAAATTCAATTAATCTATAGCTAACTCTATCTTCTCCCTAAGTCTCACATTTAATGAATGTAACTAATATTTTACAAGTATGGTAACTAAATTAAGTAAACATTTCTAAATTTCCATTGTATCCAGATCGTAGAACCATATCATGTTTCCATATTTGTATCACTATTCATTTAAAGGTTAACTACTTCTATCTATCTAATAAAAACTGTACTGAAATGACCTGATAAAACAACAGGCATTCGCCAATACATTTGTCGAGAACGGAAAATTTGTGCCGAAGACATAGCGAGTGCCGCTATCCCCAATCCACGACAACATCGAATTTTATGCTCCCGCAACATGTTCATACAAAGTATTTATGTATGTAATAGTTTTGAGCTGTTGGCAAAATTTTATATTAAAGAAAGTAAACCAATTTTTGACACAAAGACATAATATTATCGAGAGCTTCATTTATTTATTTTATTTTATTAATTTCAGTTATACATATATCTTACACATTGACCGATATTTTCGGTAAAAAGTAAACTATAGACACTAGGGTCCATCTATTCAGTACCTAATGGCCTGAACAGTTTTAGTTCGATTTAGACAAGTTTTGGCCACAAACGCATTATTCACGCAAGTTTTACCCCGATACAATCATTGGTGCTTGATTTGCATAGTGGAAAGTAAAAGAATCAGATGGAATATAAAATGGTGTTATATGGAAAATAGGCGTGGTTGTAAGCCCTTTTCGCCCATTTTCGCACTATAACATAGAATAATGTTATTTATCGAATTTGGTTGAAATCGGTTAAGCAGATCCCAAGATATGGGTTTTCACTCAAATGTGGGCGGTGCCATGCCTACTGTCTAATTTTGAAGGCGGTTCCAATAAAGTCATCTTATACCACCCAAAGATAATATTTAATGTCTCTGGCGTGTTTAGGGCTTGATTTATCACGCTTTCAGTAGTTTTTAACAGTACCGTTATATGGGGAGTGGGCGGGGTTGTCACCCGATTTCACACTGTCGAGAGAGGTCCTAAAAACATTTGTTCTCAGTGAATTTTGTTATTATAGGTTTAGGACATATGTACATTAAAGTTATTAGGGTTCGGGACCACGTGACGTACGGACAGACCGTCAGTCGGATTTCCATTCGTCTCTTTATCCTGATCATTTATATATATATAACCCTATATCTAACTCCATTAGTTTTAGGTGATACAAACAACCGTTAGGTGAACAAAACTATTATACTCTGTAGCAACAGGTTGCGAGAGTATAATAAGTAAATTATTATTTTTTCTTTAATTCTTTTAGTTTGTCCACCATTAACACTACAGTAAAGAGCTTTTTTGAATTTCCTGTGTTATCTGGAAGTGAGAACTATAATTTGGTACAGGGGATTGCGGAGCAAAAGGCACCTGTAGGCCAAAAATTTAAAAACAGGGCGTGGTTCCGCCGTCTTATAGGTTTAATTTACATATCTCCTAAACCACTTAAGCTACAATAATTAAATTCGATTAGAATAACCGCTTTCAACCCAATTCGATATTTAATATTATCCCGACATTCCTACTTTACAGTGTGAAAATAAACGAAATCAGACAAAAAGCTCGCCTACTTCTCATATAATCATATATAATAATGTACCCTTGTGTCCAAAATGAGTTGCCTGCTTTCCTTAGCCCCATATACCTAATGTAAAGATTTTCGATCTTCCGGTTGACTTTATACCACGTGCCAATGTGCTAGTTATTTTAATGAAATTGAGAAAGTGTGTTTCTATAATAACAGTGTATCTTGTGCCTAAATCGGATAAAATCGGGCGATTAGCCCCATATAACTGATATTCACGATTTTGAAATGTGACTTTACTCCATATGTATTGTATGTTTATATTTATATACTAATAAAATTGCTTGAAAATAAGTTCTCAAGTATACCTGAGCAATGTCAAAAATTAATGCAATCAGCCCTTCCTTTCCCCTTATAGATTTCCTAGATTATCCATTTTATACGGAATAAAGTAATCCGGAAATTGGAAACTACTTGTATTGGGGATTATGGGGGGAAAATATTGTAGTACTATTACGATATAAATATGTCAGGTAAATATTATGCACCAAAGTTTCACCTACACCACATTTCATGAGGATATAACTTTAGAGGCTAGTTATATGTAATAAACAAACTAGGAGCCGCTCATTTGTTAAAAAGTTTTAAACGGTATAGAAGTTTATAGTTATATTATATTATTTAGCTTAGGTATCGCCTTGCTATTTTTTCAACAAACGGCATTTTGTGAGCATGGTGATTTCATTAAAATATTTAATATTGAGTCATGTTATCGCTCGCATGGACAGACTGAAAGACATCTGCAATTCAACTCGTCTTCTCATACTGATAACTTTTATATGCTAGTAAATGACTGTATCGATACCGATTAGATTTAGGTGTTACATATAACGATTTGGTGAACAAAGAGAGTATAGAATTATTGTACAGTATAAGAAATTCGGAATAGATTATACTTATATTTGATATCTTATCTATTTTACAGGCATACCTAGGTTAGGTTAGTCTGGTAGGCAACTGAGCCACGCATAGACCAGTATTGGTCCTTTGCGATACCAGATGGAGTTCAGTTACGAGGTTCATGTGGCTGTGACTTCACTATCGATACCTTACCGTGTCTTATGCCGTGGGGCCCCCAAATGCTCTATTATTTTCCTAGTGTCTTGTTCTTAACATTATCTGCAGTCTTCCCGATCGGTCGTTCCCATTCTGCAGGGGTATGGCGCCAACAAGCAGTGAACGGTGAGTATTCCGATCATGAATTGTCACCTGCACACGGAGCTATGCCCGAACGTCCTATGTATATATAAATTCCCTTGCCGCCAGTAGTCACTCCGACGATTTTGTCGCGCAGTTTTCAGCGAAGAGGTTCATAGGTGGCAAGTTCAGCACTAGTGCAAGAGGCTTTCGGTAGGTAGATTTCTGTAGGCCGGTCCACCACATTACTGCACCGTACAGCATAATTAGTCTTACAATCGCTGTGTAACACCATTTTATGTGAAAGGTTGTGCGAACATTTGCCTACACGCATATGAAGCATTGCTGGCCTTTCCTACTCTTTCATCCACATTGTACCTCCACAGCAATTTGGTATTCAAGACTACCCCAAGGTACTTTGTGCGGTCCTTGAGAGATAGTTGTGTCCCATTTATCGAAGTTTCTAGTGAAAAGAAGTATATCCGTTTTTTCTGGGCTTAACCCCAGACCAGCTTTGATGCCGAATTCTGTACTGTATTGAGAACGGTGGTCATAATACTACTGTAGGTAGGCACCTTCCCGTTATTAAGACGGTAATATCATCTGCATATGGCAAGATATTTGGGTTGTCTAAGATCCTTAACAGTTTATTCACCATTAATGTTCATAGGAGCGTAGATAGCACTCCACCTTGCGGAATTCCTCTAGAGACTTCCCTGGTCATTTTGGCGTTTTTTCATTATGCTCGTATCCTTCTAGAGATCAAGAGGCTTCTCATCCAGCGTTGAACTGCTGATCAACACCTATTGACTCGATACTATTCAGAATAGATTCCGTTCCATTCCGTTTCCATTTAATGATATATTTGGATTTCTGCTTTAGATTATGGAATCCTAAATTTTTTACTAATGCACGAAATTAAATTAATTAATTTTATTAATACGTTTTTCTTTTTAATCATATACAAGTTTTTGTAAGTCCTGCCACGCTGATTTGTCAACGCTTCGCTCTATGGTAATTAAAAGTTCCATAAAGATCCGACGTTTTCGAGCCAAATTTTGTTCAGCGATGAGGCCCATTTGTAGCTCAATGAACCTGAAGAGATTCAAGAGCTGCCATTTCATCAAAAAAAAAACCACGGTTTGGTGTGACTTGTGGGCTATTCGAATCATCGGTCCATATTTCATCAAAAATTATGCCGCTGAGAACATATCCGTCAATGGCCCCCGTTATCGCGTCTGAAAACCGACTATTTGATGCCTGAAATTGAAGCTTGTGATCTCGGCGACATCTGGTTTCAACAAGACGGCGCCACTTCCCACACATCGTATCAATAAATGGATTTATTGAGAGAACAGTACGGTGAGCTGATAAAATGCTCGAACAAGACGTAGCCGTTTTTTTTAAAAAAGTAGGGAACCTCTAAATGAAGTATTACCTAAAATTGGAAAAATGTTTTGTTAGTTTGTCAACGCACGCTAAATACATACACGCATACATACATACTAAATACGTTTCACTAACGCACATTTTCAGCCTAATAGGGTTTCTGCCTAGTTTTCACATGTTGCAAATAATACAATTATTTATAAATTTGTGTATTTCTAATTTAAGGTTTTGATAATATGTATATTTTATTTAATTCTAAATAAGTGTACTCAATTCGTCTTTGATTTTTCTATAAATGACATTTTTCAATCGCTTCTAAAAAGATATCCTTTTGAGACATATCTTTTAAAAATATGCAGCTGTTTAAAAAGCGCATTCCCATGATACATATTTGAGAAATGCTTTACTATGGCCTCTTGAAATAATTTATAGAGTTTCATGACATCGCAAAATATACCCACTATTCTTTTTATTATAAATATCTCTTTTAAAATCTTCAACACGTAATTTTCATCGTAGCTGTTAAGTTTTATATATGCCGATTTTTTTTCTGGACAGTTATTACTTTTATGTAACTTTCACATTCATTTTTTTTCAATTATGATTTGACATTTGTAAATATTTACTGGAGATTCTGTTATATAAATATAGTCGTTAAGATCATCTGCTGCACTGTGAATTGTTGCCAACTCTGTTCTAACATCATTTTCCTTTTATAATGTGTTAAGGGTGGAACTCCCTGTTTAAAAAATCTACAACGGTACTTGGTTTTCCTTTAATATTATATATTCAATATCGATATCGTATTCGCTTAATCAAATTTTCCAGCTTTGCATTTTCAAATTTGGCTCTTTCAGTGAGCTTAACCAAACTAGGGGACGGTGATCGGTTTAAATTTAAAATTTTGGCCCAAAAATATAGGTGTTGAAATTAAGTTCGTGATTGTTTAAGGTGCGTGAAGAGAAAGAAATAGGGTGACCATTTTGCGATAGAACAGCACCTAAAGCAGCATTACTTGCATCGTTAAGGTAAATGTTTATTGAAGTTAGGGAAAGCTAAAACTGGACTTGAGCAGATAAGTTTTTTCAGTTTGAAAAAAGATTCGACGTACACAATTTTGATCATTTACATTAATTTTCGATTTATTTTTAAACAAGATGTAAGAGGAAAGGTAACTCTACTGTAATCTTTTATAAATTTCCAGTGAGTCCTAAAAATTAACGATATTGTTTTATTGTTGTTGAAAATGGTATTCTGTTTATCGTGTATACGTTGTTAAGATTGGTCCTAATTCCATCGGATGAAATTACGTTCAATAGATATTCTGATTGCTTTTTGAAAAAATTACATTTGTCGATCGGCAGTTTCGTGTTAAATTCGGACAATCTAATAAATATTGTAGTGAGTGATATGACATATTCCTCTAATGACGTCGAATATCAAATTCTTGTAAGCTCGAAATGACCTGCTACTGTAGAAAATGCGGTTTTATGTCTATCTTCGGGCGAAATAGGGATTTGGTGGACCCTTTAGCCAAATCTAAAGTGGTAAAATGTTGCCAGTTGCCTAATTTCGAATACATATCTTCCATATTAAGAATGGGGCATTTATCGTCGATTGTGGCCGCATTGGGCTTCGATAGTCATTAGTAGACGCCACTTCTCGATTTTCGAGTTATCACACTTTTTAGGAACGACTAAAATCGGGGCGTTTTATGGGCTGGAAGATTTTGCTACTTGTATAACTGCAGCAGACAACGTACCACTTATTTAGGTTTCTACCTCTTTTTTGTGAATTTCTGCAACTTGAATAAATTGGGGTATTTTGTGTTGGTATTTGCTTATTATTGACAATTTTTCACCCTCGTGGTAAAATACTGATTGAAATTTGCTTAATAACATTTTAGGTTTATCAATTTCTTCTGAATTCAAGTTATGTGTTATTAGTTTACCTTGAATGTATGGTAGATCTGGTTTTATAAATGTAATATATATTTGTTGTAAAGTAAAGTTAAGCATTTTTTCATTAGTAAGATTTTGTGTTTCATCATTTGGATTAGAGAAAATAATTTTACCTGTAGCATCTTTTGTAATCTACTCTTGCTTGAGGAAGTCAATTCTTGCTTGTAGCGGCTTAAAAATGTTACAGCCAATTATGACATCGGAATCGGAATTTAACTCAACTTCTAGTAATTAAATTTTTACATGATTCTGCTCCTAAGCGTAAGCGTCCTTCCGATGAAGTAAAACCATGGAATCTTCCAATGGACCTTATAAATCTCTCTTCTCCTTGCCCTTAAGGTGATAAGCCGTTAACTTCCAAAGAGCTCAATCTCCCAAAAGGTCTACCTAATTATAATTAGTGTCTCACAATTCTAGAGGCTCCCCCTAATAACGTAGTCGCATCTGTTAAAAATTTGGTGATTATTTCACCTAAAAAATGTATATTTACTTGTAGACATGCCAAGGATACTTTGGTGGAGGACATTAAGTCTTACATTTCGTCGCGCTTAAAAATTGATGATATTAATATCCAAAGGTTTAAATTCTGTTATGATAGAAGTATATCATCGTTTAAAATAGACGTTTCTCTTGAAACCTTTAAAAAGATCTTAGATAGCTCGACCGAAGTTAACGTTTTTTCTTGTTTTATTCTTTATATTGATACCATGGCCTTGAAAGCAAAAGGTGTCCTCAGTTTTATTACACGTTGATCTAAAGAATTTAGAGATCCGTATATTACTAAAACACTTTATACAACTTTGGTTGGACATATATTAGAATATGGCTCTATTTTATGGAACCCTAGCTACCAAATCTATTCTGACAAGTTAGAGTCTGTTCAAAAAGGGTAAGTCTACCTACCTCCGTCGTTTAAAACTTATAAATCTACCTAAAATTTCTAGTCGTAGGGAAATGCATGGCATAATGTTCTTAGTGAAAATCTTGAATGGAATAGTTTGCAGTTCTTTTCTCTTCTTTTCTCCTGTCTGGAATTAAATTTAATATAATTCAAAATTAAATAGACTTTAATGTTTTCTTTTAATAAATAAAAACGTAACAATTTTATTATATCGTAATTATAAATCTTAGCTGTTGAAATTTTTGTTTCTGTAGCTGAGCACTTTTAGATCTCAACACTTAAAAAACTCTCTTGACTTTTCTGACTCGGCTAATTCCGCACGGTAATCGTGGGTTACTATTTTTATTATAAGCGATCTAATTTAGCACTAAAAGAAGAGTGAAAGAAATTTTTCCTAATTAACGATTTACCTGCTCCGAAATCAATTTTAGTTAGAGTTTTAACAATTGTATAGGGAAGAGATCTATGTCTGGCATATGAAACTTTGCTTGCACTTCACTTTGAATATTGTCTACTTCCATTGCAGTCGTTCGGGTTGTATTAGTTGTTTGTCTAGTCATGGAAGATGGCCTACGATTATAGTTCTTTGTATTTGTAGATTGTCGATTAAAGCTTCCTGAATCTGTTAGTGCATGTGAATGTGTATCTGTCCTCGAGTTATTGATATATTGTGGTCTATTAGTATTAGAATTTTGTTCAAAGTTTCTACCAAAATTGTTAGCTCTATTAATATTATCATTTCTAACTATTTCAATATGGGATGAAGAATATTGAAATAAATTTTTATTTTTTTGATTTTTGGAACTAAAATTATCGTTCAATGTGTCAGATATATAATTGAAATTCATAGAATAAAATAAATAAATGAAACTCTCGATAATAGTATGTCTTTGTGTCAAAAATGGGTTGAATCGGATCAATACATCCTTTAATATAAAATTTTGCCAAATTGCGAGAGTAGTTCGGTTACACCAGAACTTAAAACATCCTAACTTGTTTTTGTGTATTTTTTGTTTAGACTGCACCACTTTTATAAATTTATATGTGTATGCATATATCTAAATGTATATATATAAATACATACAAGTTGGTTGAAAAGTAAATAGTGCTTACCAAGAAATATCACTCCTAGCTCCAAATTTGTATACTCTGAACAGAGTATATTAAGTTAAGTGCCATATTAACTGAACGATCAGAGTAAAGCGCTTGCATGGAAAACTTTTGTATTTGCGAGGTATCCTCACGGAATTAGGCAGGAGTTGTTGTTTAAGGCAACAATGTATTCTCCGCAGAAATTGTTCAGATCAGATCACTATATCATATAGCTGCCATACAAATTGAACGATCGAAATCACGTTCTTGTTAGGAGCCTTTGTATTTGTGAAGGGTATTATACTTGTAGCTTCGTTGCAACCGCGGTTACCGTTTTTTCTTGTTTTTTCTCAAGTTGGTACATCTGTCATGAGAACACGTGCAAAGCTACAAGTCATTCTGTCGATTAATTCTTTATTCACAAACCATTTGAAGTTGACGTGTTAGAGTATTTATTTGATATGGAAAACATTGAATATCGCGCAGTGATTAGACTCTTGGTTTTGTTTTGAAAGGTGTAAAGGCATAAGAAATTTATGAACGACTCACCTTTAAAACACATCTTTGAAGACGATCCACACGAAGGACGACCAAAAACCGCAACCACACCAGAAATCATTGAGCAGGTTCATAATATTGTTAGGGAAAATCCAAGTTTATCTAAGTGTGAAATTGCCATTGGCATCTCAGACCAACGAGTACTATATATTTTACATAGAAAAATAAATATGTAAAAGCTGTTTGGAAAGTTAGTGCGTGTGCAGCGTTAACAGTTCAACGAAAACTGGATCGTAAACAAATTTCTCACCATAATTTGGAGCGGAATAAAACCGATTTCTTGCGTCATTTTATAACTATGGATGAGACTTGAATCTACCACCATGATCCTAAATTGAAACAAAAATGTTTACAGTGGACTGAAGCTGGTTGTTCAGCTCCAAAGCAGAAAAAGTCACAACGATCAGCAAAGAAGGTTATGGCATCAGTTTTTTGGGATGCAAAGGAATTTTGTTGACTGATTATGCAGAGAGGTAAATCAATCAACTCTGAAAATTATTGCAGCCTTTTGAATCAGCTGGATGAAAAAGTTTTTTTTCATCAAGACAATGCACCTGCTCACAGAGGTGTTTTAACTATGACAAAATTCAACGAAATAAAGTACGAATTGCTTGAGCATCTACGCATTCACCAGATTTGGCTCCCAGCGACTACAACCTCTCTAGAGACCTGAAACAATTCCTCCGTGGAAAGCGGTTTTCGTCGAATGAAGAGGCTATTACAGCCGTAGATGGGTATTTTGCAGAGCTTCCGGAAAGTCATTATAGGGATGGAATGAAATTATAAAGGATCATTGTGTATTGAAGTTTAAGAATATTATATTGAATAAAAAAATATATTTCGTACTAAAAAATGAATTTTTTTCATTTCGAGCGTTGAAACTTTTGAACTAACCTGTATATTTATATTGTATATTAATTTATTTTCGATAAGGTGAAGGTACATTTTATGTAACTCAAGGTAGGACACACTTAATGAAAATCTGTATTAAGAGCATTTGTGAATACAGTCACGTGCCTTTCAAGCTTTTCATGCGAGTTATACACGCAAGGTCTGAGTCTCTTGCTTAATATTATATGTAGAAGATGCCTGTAGAGATCCTAGTTTGTGTCTCTGGAATTTCTTCTAATCTCATTTCTGATCTTGGCTTCAGTTCTAATGAAGAAGTAGATGTCGATATATTGTTGTTATTATTATAATATTGTGTTTCTACTGTTATAAACCGTTATGTCTAAGACGTTTCTGAAGGTGGGTCCTATATCGTTAGGTTCCACACCCCGATTGGCTATCGCTAGATTACTTTGTAAGATAAAGTTAGTCAGCGACCACGTTATCCGATGCTATCCATGGTTCCTGGACTAAAGCCAAGTCGTAGCCGCCCTTCTCTAGGTTGAGAAGAAGCTCGGCTGAGGCTCGGATGGAACCCTCAGTCACATTCTCAGGAGAGCGCAGAAACTTTTCTACCACCGCAACCTGCAGTAGAGGTGTGACCATTGGTGAGACAACTTGTTGTATCGTGTGCTCGCCGATGGTAGCAGGCTCGTCTCAGTGATAACCGGTGGACAGACGGACAAACACTCAATTGACTATTTTAACTCGTTATGTTAGACAACCGTAAGGTGAAGCTAGGTTTTTGAAGAGGTCCGAACAAGGACACGCCACAATTCTCTCCTTCTTCAGCTGCATTCCTGAAAATTTGGATCACTGCGTCACAGCGGCCACTCGAGGCGGCTTTTTATCTGCTTATATCCCGACGAGGGAGATATGGAGGGGAAAAAGCCGCTAGAGAAGAGGCGCGGTGAGCTTTTTCACGGATGGGTCGTAGGCAGGAGGGAAAGTTGAAGGGGGAGTTTTCTGTAAAGAGCTCTCCGTCAATCTTTGCTTCAGGCTACCGGAGCACTGTAGCGTTTTTCAGGCGGAAGTGGCCGCGATCAAGGTGGCGGTAAAAGTACTGTTACGAAGTGCAGCTGCGTTTAGAGAGGTGAGCATTCACTCCGACAGCAGAGCGGCAATACAAGCCCTGAGTGCGCGAACCCTGCACTCAAAGCTAGTCAAGGAGTGTCTCCTCACTAGAATTAGCATCAGGCTACATTAATATCAGGCTCGTTTTGGTGCCTGGTCACATCGGAATGGGATCGAGTTGGTTCTCCACTAACGTCTTGCATTCTGACCAGCTCCTGCGGGACTCCGCGATCCTTTTGGCCAAGAGTGAATCGCAGGAAGTCGGGGGATCTTCTCGCCTTAAAGAAGGTTCACCTCGCCGCCATGGTAGGAGTTCTCACTGGGCACTGTCCAATGGGAACTCATGCGGTGCGGCTTAGAATACTACCCGATGGTAGTTGTCAAAGCTGTATGGAGGAGGGTGAAGTGGAAACATCCCGGCACTTTCTCCTCCACTGTCCGGCTTTTGCTAGGTTGAGATTGAAACATCTCGGCAATCACACTTTTGGCCGAAACAGATATTGGCCGTCTCAACAATGTGTCATAGGCACAAAGCGCTTTGTCGACATGTAAGGGTTTATTGATCCGGCTCATAGGAGTTTCGGGTACCACAACGGACCGGCGCATAAGCTGTCCAAGTGTGATCCTTCTTAGGATCGATCCTCTAACCTAACCTATATGGGGCCCAGGCCAAGTTTTCAACCTATTCATTTTAGGCACAAAGATGCACCATTATTAAAAAAATACGCTCTTTTAGTATTTTTAAGATAACTCACATATATGGGGCCTCAATGATTCGACTTGGAAAATTTTTAGTCCTAAGGTCGCACACCTCAAAGGTTCTATTCGTGCAACGTTTAATTAGGACACATTGATATGTTCTTCATTTGTTTACTGGAAAATCAACAAATCATATGGAATTTAAAATTTTGTTGTATGGGAAGTAGGCGTGGTTTTTTGCGCCCATTTTCGCACTGTATCACAGGAATGTCATAATATTACCTACCGATTTTGGTTGAAATAGGTAGCGTAGGTCGCGAGATATGGGTTTTAACCTACGCCCTTTCACGCCCACCGTCCATATTTTATACCGGTTTCAAACCACAGGTGCCCCCCTCAATGTGATTCGTTAGGCCAAATTTGAGTTCTGTATCTTAATTTACTGCTTAGTTATTGCATTTTATACATTTTTGATTAATAGCGTTTTGTGATATAATATTAACTCGACCGACGAGGCAAAATTTAACATACAAGTATTAAGTTGATAAGAAAACGTTAACGGGGGGAACGGAATTCATTATATTAGGGATATAACGGTTAAACCAAGGTAACATATAGATCAATTCCAATATTTTTCAGCGATAAAAAACATAATTTTTAAGAAAACTTGCTCATATCATTTCATTAAAATATCACACATTTTTACCAACCTGAATGTTGGTACAAGTGGAAAGACGGAAATCATTGGTTATATTGGAGATAGAGAAAGGGGCGGGCTGATTGCATTAATGTTTATATTGCTCAGGTGTACTTGAAAATATATTTTGAACCATTTTGTACTGACCGACATATTCGGGATAAAACTTGTTAGAATAACGAAAATCATTATATGTAGTGTCTACTACTAACATACCACAGACTAATAAAATGATCCCAGGGTTTCTTTGAGGTACTTCACATATCACACTAATCATTTGGAGTAGAGTCAGCCGGATGTTCCAAAATCCTGATATTAGTAATATGGGGGTTAGGTCAAGTTTTCGCCCAATTTTATCCATTTTATGCACAAAGATACACTAAGCCATAAATTATGATCAATAACCCAAATTTGGCCTGACGAAACACATCAAATCGGATCAATACTACCCCTATCTCATATACCTAACATATACCTAACTTCTGGTTGGCCCTATGCCATACAAGTATATATCAGTAAATATTGAAGATATCTTAGCAAAATTAACTGATTAATATTGGACATATGTACTATAGTTCAACGTATAATATTGCTTATAATATATTTTAATGTCGAAAATATGAGAATTTAGTCTACGAATTACCCCAACTCTTAAATACTATTTACATATATTGATTTTCGTTATTCCAACAAGCCCTATGCCGAACATGTCGTTCAATGTGTGAGTTATATAATATATTGTATAATATTTATAAAATTGCTTGAAAATATAAACTCTAGTACACCTCAGCAATTACAAAATTAACTCAATCAGCACATCCCTTTCTCTGTCCCAAATATAGCCTGTATATTAATTTTCGACTTTCCACCGGACAAAATGTGATGAAGTATCATCAAAATTAAATGAACAACTTTTTAAAAAAATGTTTGAGAATATGAATGAAATTGGTCTATTGTTCCAAGCCTTATATTCCTAAAATAATAAATTGCGATTGTCTGGTTGACGTTTTCACATCAACTGATTATATTAAATTTAGCTTCTTCAGTTGAGTATATACCTATAATATATTATATCATATATCTCATTTGAAAGTGATTTTAATACAATTTTAGCTGACGCGAAGTAAAATATGGTAATAAAACCAAGTAAATCTATGACCTATAATATGTTATAACTTAATAAAATACCAAATTTGATTGTAATCCATTTATAATTTCGTCGAATAATAAATGTTGAATTGTTTCGCAACATTTTTATACTCTCGCAACCTGTTGCTACAGAGTATAATAGTTTTGTTCACCTAACGGTTGTTTGTATCACCTAAAACTAATCGAGTTAGATATGGGGTTATATATATATAAATGATCAGGATGAAGAGACGAGTTGAAATCCGGGTGACTGTCTGTTCGTCCGTTCGTCTGTCCGTCCGTGCAAGCTCTAACTTAAGTAAAAATTGAGATATCTTTATGAAACTTGGTAGACATGTTTCTTGGTACCGTGAGACGGTTGGTATTGCAGATGGGCGTAATCGGACCACTGCCACGCCCACAAAACGCCATTAATCAAAAACAAATAACTTGCCGTAACTAAGCTCCGCAATAAGATACAAGACTGTTATTTATTACACAGGATCACATTAGGAAGGGGCATCTGCAGTTAAAACTTTTTTTTTAAAAGAGGGCGTGGTCCCGCCTCTAATAGGTTTAATGTACATATCTCCTAAACCGCTAATGCTATAATAACAAAATTCACTAGAAGCAAATGCTTTTAGCACTTCTATTGACGGTGTGAAAATAGTTGAAATCGGGTGGCAACTCCGCCCACTCCCCATATAACGGTACTGTTAAAAACTACTAAAAGCGCGATAAATCAAGCACTAAACACGCCAGAGACATTAAATTTTATCTCTGGGATGGTATGAGATGACTTTACAGGAACCGCGTTCAAAATTAGACAGTGGGCGTGGCACAGCCCACTTTTAGGTGAAAACACATATCTTGAGATCTGCTTAACCGATTTCAACCAAATTCAGTGGCTAACGTTCTTTTCATGTTTCTATGTCATAGTGCGAAAATGGGCGAAATCGGACTAGAACCACACCTTCTTCCCATATAACACCATTTTAAATTCCATCTGATTCTTTCACTTTCCACTAGGCAAATCAGGCAACAATGACTGTATCGGGATAAAACTTTGCGTGAATAATGCAATTAAAGTATGCCACCTTGTGGCCAAAAATTGTCTAAATCGAACCAAAACTGTTTAAGCCCCTAAGTACTAAATATGTGGACCCCAGTGCCTATAGTTGACCTTCTACCGAAAATATCAGTTAATCCACAAAGAAATCTCCAACGAGTATACTATTTGACTTTGCGAGAGTATAAAATGTTCGGTTATACCCGAACTTAGCCCTTCCTTACTTGTTTAATTTAAGTTTTCCTTACATGTGAAGGTATTTTTCCTGCTTTGATCCTTGCAAGTTGCAAGAGTATAAAATGTTCGGTTACACTCGAACTTAGTGCTTCCTTATTATTTTGTATTTCTGTATGCAAACTATTAAGAAAATGTTACCGGCTTAGAATGAATACGGTTGATTTTGGGGTCTTAATAACTTTATTTAAAGTCTTATCGCTTTCTAAGCAAACATATATACTTGTACGAACAGTAAAATATTATACTTGTATGCTAGCTGCAAGCAATTGGAACAAATGGGTCTTTCCGAGCCCTCAGTATAGTAGGCATTTCCTAGTTTACTGCGCATGTTTGAAATTTATAATAGATATTCACGTTTTTTTCAATTCAACATAGGAATATATATTCAAAAAACTTGGAATATGCTTGGAAAATATAATGAAATTTAGTATAAAATATTTTGGAAATGAGTTACAAACGAAGGATCAAAACGATGTTCTGAAGTTAAACTTATAGCCGTGTTACCACCTCGCCTAGTCTTTGTAGACGAAATCCGGCCGTAAGCCATATGGGAATATGTATGTATTTTGCATACGGAAAGATCGTATTGGGAGAAATATCCTATAATCACCTTTCTGTCCAAGTCATTTGAAAAAAAATAAAAGACTACAATACTTACAAAAAATATTAGAGTAATATTAACTAAGGTTGTTCCGTTTGAACATACCCATTCTTTAATATTGTTAATGAATATCTAGCTTATTAGTAAAAAGGCTGAAAATATTAATCAAATATTTTAAGATTGTGTGTAAATATGTATTATTTTGATGCATGTGAATATCAATCTAAATAACAGGCATACTAGATTAGTATACAGACACATATAGGCACATTATTCACATATAAGTATATGCTCGTATAATTTGAGTAGTTTATGCAGATTTCGTAAAATTACTTAATCAAATATTGTCATTTACAAGTATTGAGATTTCTCTAGACGCATTAATTTAATAAAACAACATTTTGTGAATGAGAAACTTGTTCATTAACTTTATTATCTTAATTTGCATGCACCATTAATGATTACAGAGGCAAGCCCATTAAATTTTATCAATTAATTCAAGTTGAAATGCCATTTAAAGCTATCACGCCAGTTACTAATTAAACAATTAAGCTTGACATTTGTGAACGACATTTGCATATTAATGTGTTAATTTGTGGATGATTAAAACGGATGGACTTATTTATTAAAGACCTGATAGACTTTTTATACCCTGAACAGGGTGTATTAAGTTTGTCACGAAGGTTGTAACACCCAGAAGGAAACGTCGGCCCTATAAAATATATACATAAATTATCAGCATGATGAGCTGAGTATATTTAGCCATGTCCGTCTGTTTGTATATATAAAAACTAGTCCCTCAGGTTTTAAGTTATCAATCTGAAATTTCGCATCTGTTACAAGAAGCTGTTCTTTTGTCGGAACGGCCGATATCGAACCACTATAGCATATAGCTGCCATACAAACTAAACAATCAGAATCAATATTTGACTAGATATCTTCACGAAATTAGGCACTAATTATTGTTTAAAGCAACAATGTATTCTCAGCAGAAATATTTCAGATCAGATCACTTAAGCATATAGCTTCCATACCAATTAGACGATAGGAATCAAGTTCTTGTAAGGAGCCTTTGTATTTGTGAAGGGTATTAAAGCTTCGTTGCAACCGAAGTTAACGTTTTTTTTTGTTTTTAATAAGCATGTGGACACGTATAAATTGATTTTAAAAATGGTTTGCTTCATAAATAAATTTAAAATGCATACTTGCAAACGTGAATATTTATGTATAACACTGAAAAAATATTAATGGAGCCTTTGTATAAAGATTTGAAGCCTCGCTTGTATCAACCGATAAGAGCAAGTTATAAATTTATTTTATGTAACTTTATACTAAAATAGATCATAAGGCAAATCTAATATTATACAAAACATATTTCAAGTTGTAAAACATATGAACGTAGAATATTTAAGGCAAAAATAAAAAAAAATTTCTATTTATGAAGAAATTCAGATACAATGAATGTGTAATTTGTAAGCATGAATACTTAAAATTTAATTTTATAAACAATAGTTTTTTAGAGCAACCGGAGTTTGCCCTTTGAGTGAATAATAAAAGCAATAATAAATATTTGTTTGTATGATTGGACTGATTTCATAGAAAGCAATTGAAAAGGGGTCACTGAAAGTGAAGATATCAGTAGATATGGATATGAGTAACATTACCATATTTTAGGGCAATGTGGTTGGGGCTTGTAAGACACTTGTTAAGAGTGATCGATGTTTGATGTACGCCAGGCGGTAAATGTTTTTTGCTTGCGTACAAAACTTTGTTCCTAATGGTTTCTTGGTTAGTTACAAATTGTAGATTATTAATAAAATGAATTGATATTTTGCTGTATGCATCTCCTTTTTTGACGTATTACACAATTCTTGGATCGAGGAGTTTTTGACACTGTTTAATATTCAAAACTAGCTTATTTTGATTATTTACATTATATATAAAAATTATTACAAGCAAATTAGCCATCTTCTTAGTTTCTATAGTTTATCCAGTTTTTTTTTTACTTAATATCTCTTCAGTTGGACAATCCTTTCGACAATAGTTGCCGAATTTCTGTCAGATTTTATGAGGTAAAATATTCCAGTCATATTGAAGAAACTATTTATGATTAGGTTTATTAAATTTAGTTCTTGATGATATATTTATTGTAAATATGATTATATGAAGAGAAATCTTTTCAAGTGTAACAAAATGGTTCATATAGTTCGGTAGTAGATGTACGAGCCTTGTCTATTTGAACCGATTAACATACGGGCCTGTTGTATAACATATTTGTATTACATAAAACTAATCGCGATAGATATGGAATTAAATATTTTTAAAAAAATCAGTATGATGAAACGGGTTGAATTTCTGTTGACTGTCTGTGCGCTTGCGCCTGCAAGCAATAACTTAAGATAAAAAAAAACTAGATGAAACTATGTATATGTTGGTGATGTATATGGGCGGTATTGGACCACAAAATGCCGTTGATCAAATACCTACAAATTGCCGTTAATAAGCTCCTCATGACCCACCCACCTTGGGATGGAACTCTATATCTCAAGAACTACTCGCCTGATTTCAGCCAAATATTGCGTATGTCATTATTTTGCATCTGGTTATGCATCGATAACGGGCTAAAACTACGCCTATCTCCAATATATCACAATTTTAAATTCCATATGATTTTTTCACTTTGCAGTATATAATGCCAATGACGTTATCGACATAAAACTTTACATACAAAGTGTATTTCAATGAGCCGGACCTTTACATCTAAAGTCCTCAGATACCAGATATGTGGACCCTTATGCATATGGCTGACTTTTTGCCGAAAATATCGGTAATTCTGTGAGGTACCTTAATGATAGTTAGAGAGCGAAAAATGAATAACAACGATTAAATTTTTCCTCTTGTCTTCATATGCCTAATAAAAAGATTTTCGAACTTCCTGTTGACTATATACTGTATATACCCGTCGATATGTGAGTAATCTTAAAGAAATTAAGTGAGCATCTCGCTCTACTAACAGTGTCCAGAAACTTATCACCCAAACGATTTTTGAAAATTTTAATTTTCTTTATTTAGACGTAGTTTAATTTCTGGAATAAAGACATTGAGCGGACCACTATGAACGACCACTTCGTTGTGCAGAGAGTTGACGAGGTGGGCAATGCGTTTTTAGCAGAAGATTGCGTCTTAACGAGATACCCACAGGCGCGAATTCGAAACAACTGTTGATGTCAGGCCCATCAATCAGGCCATTAAAGAACGACTTTAAAGAAAAATAGTATAAAAGTGGAGACGTGCTTGCAGGTTATTGATATTTAAATGGTCGTAGATGTCATTTATTAGGCTATATCCTCCCAAGAAACCATACGGGGTTACAGAGTTTCATTTTTACTTTTTCAATACGTTTTTTTGCGGCGTCGGTGATTAGAAACTAAATTACGGTGCCGTAATCCAAAAATGAAAGAACCAGGGATGTAAAAAGGCGTAGTAGTGAGTTGGGATTCGTGAAATGTTTGCTAGTCCTAGTTATAACTTTTGAAAGCTTGGAGAGTGATATTATACAAGTATATCGCTTGTTAAATGTCAGTTTGTTATCTATGATGATACCCAGGTTCTTTACGAGCCCAAGTTCGCTTAGTCTCTCGTTGGAGCCAGACCGATAGTTTGTCGATATCAATCCGGAGATTATGGGTGTCTTGTTCGCAAGTTATCGTTCTGAAGATAACTGAAAGTTATCACCAATATCATTTACAAAACTATTAAAGGCAGTTGGACCCAGGTGTGATCCCAGATAGATGCCCATCACCTTTAACTTGAAATTGCCTTCCAATTAGATAAGAGTGGATCTAATTCAGTGCGTTACCTTGAATGCCGTATCTGTTTAGTTTATTTAGAAGAATAATATGGTCCACCCTATCAAATGTTTTGCTGAAATCCGTGTGGGCGGTATGAACAGCGTGACCGTTATTTAGAGCTTCGAGTGGATAATTAACATATGTATATGGTATGAACAAGTTGGAGGTAGTAGACCTCTCACCGAAGAAACCGTGCTGTTTGCTGGAGATAACATTTTTAAAGAATGCAGTGAGTTGAGGTAAAATATAATATCTTTTCATGGAGCTTAGCCAGAGCAGATTGTATACAAATTGGCCTATTGTTGGAGACATCAGACCGTGGGCCATCCCTGTAACTAGGACAGACGTAGGAAAGTTTCCAAGCAGTTGGAACTGCTGATTTTGCTTTCAAGCATTCCGGCGCATCTGGCGATGATATCGGAGGTATTTCTCTTAATCAGCGATAATGGGAATACTTTCTGCGTGTTATTTAGTTGCGATGAAAACGCCTCCACCACGTTCGCTATTACTTGTGGAACTATTTTTATTCTTCCTAAAGATATTAAATGAGTCGTATATTACCTCCCCATCGTGGTTAGCTGGGTGGAGCCATGATTCAGTGATGCAAACGGCATTAATGCTGCTGATTACTGTCGCTGTAAGAAAACTGCCGAGTTTAGTGAGTAGTTCTCTCACGTTCTTGTAATTAATTTGCATGAGCGATTGAGTTTTCCTTTTCATTGAGCGAGCGAAAATTTTTGTTAACTAGATTCGAAACACCGTTAACATATTTTATTGTTTTTTAATGTGTCGCCATTTTTTACCAGTGCATTTAGCTGAGCCCAGAGGTTCTTGAGATGTATAAGCTGAGCAGAAGTAAGGTATAATTTAAATATAACTTTGGCAGATCCATCGACAGGTTCCGGCGGCTTAGACTTTAGTATTGCACGAGCAACAGAAGGAGATGGAGTTTCTACTAGTAGCGGGCAAGTACGGCCAGCAGAAGGATGACCTAGAGAGGCAGTAAAGTTTGGATGACGGTTCTTTCCCCATCGAGGCGGTCACTACTGTCTGCTTTTTTAAATTCTTTTATCTTGAGCATAATTCCTTTCAATTCTTCTTCTTCGTTCTGAAAACTCCGCGATAATTTCACTTGTTGATGCTGAAACACTGGTGAAAGCCTTGATCCTATTTCCAACTGATATAAGTCTGCTATCAAGTCCGGAACATTAATCACCCATGCGTCTGTTATGATGAGTTAAGTTTGTGACAGCCTTCCTGATATCTGTGATGTTCGTTTCTATGGCTGACTTAAAACTGTTGAATTTATTTTCAAAGGACGTGGTGAGATTCAAACATTGGTTATCAAGCAGACGTTTAGCTTATTCACGGTAATGCATCCATCCTCGTCACTTTCAGGGTCAAGATCGTCCTGAGTGACGAAACTGACTTTTAATTTGCAGGACTCACATTTCCAAAGAAAACCTTGCGATTTGATTTTATTTGCTAGCTCGGTGAATTCAGTTCTGGTAAGTCCTGTACATTTGGAGTGCGTTCATACACAGCAATTAGTACATAGGATACTAGGGGACTTAGCACTGATGACTGTAAACGCCACATGTATGTTGCGGCTGTGTGTTCCTTTTGGTAGGCTTAATGGAATTCAAAATTGCAAAAAATTAAGGAGTTAATGTGAAATTTTTGAATTTTTCTATTTATCATAGATGGTTTTTGTTGTTTAAATTTGTTGAGATTTTTATGAAAATTGCGTAATTGTTAATTTGCGTGCATAAGTGTATGTGGTTCAAGAAATATCGCACATGCATTAGCCGTATAAAAATGTGTTCCTTTGCGTAAATAATTTTTTTATTATCATATTGTAAATTAACTTTTATGTTAACAACTAAAAGTTTCCGTGACTTCTCTCTAAAGGTATGAACTTTCTTATTATCAGTTACATGGGTAATTTAACTCAGTTTAAGATTCCAGATGAAAATTTCACTGCTCGCAATTAGCTTAATCAATATGAATTTGTTTCTCACAGCGTTCCGAGCGTCAAGCATTTATTTTATTAAAAAATTTACCGCTCGGTTACGATTTTCAATAGTCATTCTCGTCACCTCCTAAATGTGAAAAGAATATTAGCAGTAATTTCATGCATAGACAGTTTTGGTGCTTAGCGATGCCAGATAGAGTGCCGTTACATAGTTCATTAGAAGTAGTTATCCTTTAGAATGCCAGCGTTTGGCGCGTACCCAGGTGCCTTGCTCTTGACATTTCCTGTTGTCACCTCGATATGTCAGCTCCATTCTGCAGGCATGTGAGCCAGACTGTGATCAGTGAGTGTTCCAATCATGTTTCCGTAGTCTCTGCTATTAAGAGTGAGTCGGAACTGTGTGTATTTTTGATATACCGCTTTGCACTTGACTTTTGGGGTTTTGCAGCCCGATAGATCATTCCATCGAATTTTAACCGTCTTTGCCATGCTCTTGTTCAGATCGTCGTAAAACCAATGCATGGGTTTGCCAATGTCGATCATGTTATTGCATGACAGCCGCACACCACTTTTGGCAATCCCGTCCACTATCTCATTGCCATCGATGCTTTTGTGACCTGGCACACAATAGAAGTGAAGTCGCTATTAGACTATTGTTAATATTATTTTAATTAATAATAATAATAGTAGTTTTTGTGCTTCAAAACGGACTGATTAAATAAGTGTTGCAATAGGAACTGAAGTATCTGAGGTCTTGAATAGTTTAGGTCCGACTTAGACAATTTTTGGTCTAAAGATGGTACAACTCTAAGGCACTATTCGTACAAAGTTTTAACCAGATATACTAGAAAATGGAAGAAGCAGATGGAGTTTAAAATTGTGTTATATAGGAAGAAGGCGTGGTGTAATGTAGGAATGTCAGGATAATATTACCTACCGAACTTGGTTGAAATCGGTCTAGTAGGTTCAGAGATATTGGTTTTCATTTAAATGTGGGCGGTTCCACGCCCATCGTCCAATATTGTTACCGAATAATACAAGGCCCTTTCGTGCTATCAGCTTTTTTTTATAGTTTTTAACAGAACCATTACATCGGGAGTGGACGGTGTTAGCATCTGATATTATACATTTTCGCACTGTCGGTAGGGGTTCTTATAGGACTTGTCCTTAGCGAATTTGGTTTTTGTAATTTTTTTGGCTTAGGAGATATGTATTATAAACCTATTTGAGGGCGGGGCCACACTATGTAAATTTACAGTTTTGTATCTTAATTTGCGTCTTAGTTATGCTAGTGGAGCGCTTTCGCCCATCTACGAACTTGTCCTCACTTTTTTTGCCAGGGAACATGTGTACCAAGTTTCATTAAGATACTTTAATAATTACTCAAGTTATCGCTTGCATAGATAGACAGACGGATGGACAGACAGTCACCCGGATTTCGACTCGTCACATCATCCTGATCATTTATATATATTCAATGGTTGTGTTTATATTAAAGGTTTTATTTATTTATTTTTCAATAAAAGCTATACTCCACAAATAAAATGATTTGCTGCTCGGCGATCGCTTATAATCGTAAATACTGTGTAACAAATGTAACTTTACGACGTTCTTGCACAATTGATATGGTTTCATGGGTCGGTGGCGATAAATCCTCATATGGGAGGTATGTTAGTTTTAAACGGTAGACGGAAATGTTTCCTGGTTTGCCTTTTATTGCGATTGTGTAATATTTTTCCACGCAAGGTAAAACTTTGTGCGATCCTTCGTAAGGTTTTGAAAAAGATGGACGAATTGAATGGTTTCTTACGAAGACATTTTGGCAAGTCATTAGGTCAGGATGCACAAATACTTTCTTCTGTCTGAACGCGTTCATACGTCTCGGAGTTGGGTAACGAACTGCGTTTTAAGTCGGCAGTCGTGTATGAAAAATTCTAAAGGAATTCGCAATGTTGTACCGTTAAATAAGTTAAAACCATCCTGTATTTTAAATAAGTTAAAACCATCTTTTAGTTTAAACAAGTTAAAACCATCTTCTAGTTACGGCCCAGTCATGATATCCTCATGGTTCCTAAAAAGGAGTGCCAAATATATTTACTTGCCTTTGACCAGATTCTAATATTTAGGTTCAACATTGAAAACTATAGAGGTATCGCAAAACTATCAGTTATACCTAATATTTTTGAAGCTAACATCACTGACCCTATAACCTTTTCGATTTCTCCGCTAATTTCCTCATAGCAGCATGGATTTCGTAAAGAAAATCGACTCTTACAAACTTGCTTGAATTTGTAAACCGTGCATCATTAGGTTTTAGGGAACATAAGCATACGGATGTTATATACACAGACTTATAAGAAAATCTCTTGATTCTTATACATAACCTTGATCTGCTGGACTTTCAGCCAAGATTTCTTAAATAAGTAGCTTCTTATCTTTATAATAGAATACAACGAGTGATATTTGATTATACTCCTTCAGATACAATTAATGCCTCTTCAGGTGTTCGGCAAGGTAGTCATCTTGGCACGATTCTGTTCTTGTTGTTCATTAACGATATCTCTTCAGTAATAGAATTCTCAAAAATTTTTAAATCATGCACTTCAATTGAGGAAAGGTGTCTGTTACAAGCAGACTTAAACAATTTGGTTGCATGGTGTAACAGAAATGATTTGCCATTGAATCTCAATAAATGTAAGACGATGTGCTTTTTCCGTAGATCTAGAAAGTTAATATGGACGCTAAGCTTAATTTTAGTCTTCGTATTGATACCATGGCCTTGAGAGCAAAAGCTGTTATCAGTTTTGTTACACGTTCCTCAAAGAATTTAGAGATCCGTTTATAACTAAACACTTTATACAATTTGGGTTAGACCTATATTGGAATATGGCTCTGTTGTATGGAACCCTAATTACCAAATCCATTCTGACAAGTTAGAGTCTGTTCAAAAACAATTTTTACTTTTCACCTTAGCGCATTTCCGATGGGATTCTAGGGTAAGTCTACCTCCATACACTAGTCGTTTAAAACTTATTAATCTACCTACACTTTCTAGTCGTAGGGAAATACTTGGCATAATATTCTTAGTGAAAATCTTGAATGGAACAGTTTGCAGTTCTTTTCTCCTGTCTGAATTTAAATTTAATATCCCTGTTCACTTTTGGAGGCAGTTTAGACCTTTTCGGTTAAAATCCTGTAGATCGAATTTCGAACTAAACGAACCATTCCGCCGTATACCGTTTTTGTTTTATTGATCCAGTCTCGTTTATATTTGAGCAGGTTTGACTTATCTGATTCACTTTTCAAAATTAAAAAACTTTATTGTTTTCTCTTAATAAATGAAAATTTAACATTATTATATCGTAACTATAAATCTTTTCTGTTGAATTTTTGTTTCTGTAGCTGAGCAGTTTAAGATCTCAACACTTAAAAAAATCTCTTGCCTTTTCTGACTCGGCTAATTCCGCACGTATGCGGATTGCGCCCCACGCCTCGGTTGGGCGGGAGGAGGGTAATCGTTGGGTTATTATTATTATTATAAATTAGTTCGGCTGGTTATGCTTCTAGGTCTTATTTGTAGACGGTTCGTAGGCCTAGGAATATGATCGGCAGGAAGTCGCTCCAACGTTCTGAGTTGATGCATAAAATTGATGATTTCAACGTTCGATGCTACCTTTCTACTGGAACTTCGAATCTTGCAATCCAATTAACGATTAAAGCTTTTGCGATGGTTGGCGCTGTCATGTCGGGTATGGGAATCGCCTCTAGCCATTTATCATCATCTACCGATTACCGGGGTGTAATGGAAAGGGACTTACGACGTCGACGTTAATATGATCGAATCACGTGACTCCCGATTCGTAGCTTTTAAGAGTCGTCAATGTGTGTAGTTTATATTAGCTATTTGGCATTGCTTGCAAGCTCTTGAGAAAGTTACACTGTATTTTTGGATTCCAGGCCAGACGAATCTGCTTGTTAGGAGTTTTGCTGTAGCATGTGTACCTGGATGGCATAGCCCATGACTTGTTCGTAACACTTCAGACCGAAAGTTCTTTGTAATGCATTGTCTAATGTTGCCAGTTGACGAGTCGCAGACTATTTTTTTGTCGCATCCTGGTATTGTGAATAATTTTAGTTGAAGAGATGAATTAGTGTTGTTTTCGAGTAGAAATTTGAGCTCTTGATCAACTTGCTGGTCTTCGGCAAGTTTGTTATAATGTATGATTGCTGAGTAAATTTGTGCTATGCATGTCAGTATGTCAGCTGTTACATTGGCTTTCCCCTCTACGTGGCGTATATCTGTGGACGTGTGTGCGGACGGAACATCGCTGTGAGTTCTCTGTCATAAGTGCTGTAATATACCTGAGTTTTGTCGATTTTTTTTTCTTCTTCCTGATACCTGTTGCAAAACAGCTCCTGCGGCTGTATCCGAGGCGTCGACCCATAGTGACATCTCGGCGTCTTTTGAGGAATGTGCCAAAAAAGAGTAATTTGCAAGCTGGGTTTTGCATTTTTCAAACGCAGCTGTCGTAATATCTGTCTATTAGAGCTAAGAGCGCTCGTTCCTTTTGTTTCCAGGGCTAGCCATGTGGTATTTACGTTCCGATGGCGTGTGGAATAAATGGTCTATAGACGTTAATTTTTCTAAGGATCGCTTGAGGCCATTGATGGTAGTTGGTTTTTCGAGATCAATAATAGCTTGTAAGTGTTGATTTAGTGGTCATATTGTGCTTCTTTAGGCGTTCAAAAATTGGGCGAAGGTGGAATAGATGTTCGTCTAGCAAGGATGATGTTACACAAATATCGTCCATGTGCGGTAAAACAAAGTGTAGTCCTAGTAGGACTTCGTGTATAAACCTTTGTCATGTCTGCGCTGCATTTCGAAGACCAAACGGCATGTACAAAAATTCGAATAGGCCACAAGGTGGGATGATAGCCGTTTGTGGTACGTCTTCTGGACTTGCAGGAACTTGAGAGAAGGCTTTTTGTAGATCAAACTTGGAAAAAATCGTCTTACCTCTGAAATTGCTAGTGGAATTTTGAAGATATGGTATTGGATACCTGTCTGGGAGTGTAACAATGTTAAGTGCTCTGAAATCTCCACATGGCCGCCATGTACCGTCTGCTTTCTTTACCATATGAAGAGGGCTAGCCCAACTGCTGCTCGATTGGCGGAAAATACCCAGTTTTATTAGACTGTCGAATTCTGCCTTAACGCTGCCAGTTTATCTGGAGAAAGACGTATTGGTCGTGCTGATAAGGGCAGACCGCGAGTTTCGATGTGATGGACTACGTTGGACATAGCTGAGCTTCCGAGTTGCGCTAGCCATGTTATGCTACCAAATTCTTTAAGTAAGCTCATATATTCGGTGGACGTGTCAAATGTTCTTACTGATAAGGCTTCGCTACTCACGTTTAGTTGTCGAATAATCGTTTCCTTTTTAAGTCGGCCAGTTGCCCATAGTGGCTTATAAAGTCGGCTCCTATAAATTCGTACGTAACGTCAGCGATGAGAAAATTCCAAAGGATTTCGCATCTTAGGCCTAAAGCGATTTTAAGGAGAACTTCGCCAAAAAGTTTCCGACAGTGTGTGATTTCAAGACGTATGTTACAGATGTGCGTTGCAGTCCTCGATACGAATGGTCATTTGCTTTTTTCCCGCTTGTTGTATGAGCAGGGGTTTCTACATGTCTCGGCTTTGGCTACACCTCCTCCCTCGCCGTAATTTTATAACTTCCATCTGCTTCGCTAGCTGTGCTATTTCGTTTCGGATTACCAGTAATGTAATTGGTTCATTGCTGGCCTACTTAGGTAGGTAGGCGCTTACTGCCTTTTGTTGATTACCTACTACGCTTATTTGTCGAAAATTCGTTGAATCGGAAATGACGTCTGCAATTACGATTTTATCTGCGACGTCACCCTTTGATGCGATCATTGCAGGCTGAGCGTGGTTTGGTAGACGTGAGGCCCAATCACCCAGCTCTAAGTAACCCAAAGGCATATTTGAAAGAGCACGTTGTACGCGACGTTTTTGGCTGTCGGCAAAATGTGTTATTAGCTTGGATTTAATTTATTCGTAGCGGTTAAGCGAAGGTGCTGAATCGATTACTGCCCTTAACTCCACCCCTGCGGGCAGGGGATAGAATATGCCCGCGGCAAGGCATGCCTGTCGTAAGAGGCGACTAAAAGCCAATATGCACTATGACTGTTATTATATACCTTGCTCAGTAATATCAGCATAGTATGTTTAGGAATAGTGCTATAATACTCAGCTTGAACTGATATTATAAACACTTTAAATGAAAAAGCGAATAAAAAGACATTTGAAGTTCAAGCGACAAATGTCACCAGTCATTTGAGTAATGGGTAGCTCAACTGGCAGTAGTTTAGGCTACGCAGTCTGACCGGTACCACGGGGAGCAGAAAGCCCTTGGACTTCGGTTCAATCTGTTCATTGGGTTCGGCCCTTTGGGGAGTATCGTGGTGGCTGTGGTTTAAACCTAAATGCTGGAAGAACTGAATTTTCAGTTCGAAAAAAGAAGCTGCACAAGCAACTGGGTTCCGTACCCGAAAACGGAAAAGGTTTTAGGTCGGCCTCGAATCATACCAAGATGGTAGTGTGGACCCAGACACACTGCCACTGGTATCCAAATAAATACTTGCAAATAGCTCGTATTGTTTGGGGCGCTTATCAACGCATCGTACTGATACGTTGTGTTTTGGATCACCGTGAGGTTAGGCCGTCGCCGGCAGGTACTCACGTAAAACTACAACGAAAGTTGCCCCTAACTCCATTAGCTTGCTTTCAGGAACTTGTGCTATAACCAGGTTGTATTTCCTTGCGTCGTGTGTCACACCGGTAGCTGCGAACCAGAACTTCAATGACAAAAAATACGACTCGATGTTTATTTCGTTCATATTGGGTGGGCTTATACATGGAACCATAGCCGCAGCCATGTGGAATTCAGGCTGATGCACCTCGGTTGATGATCTAGGCAAAATGCTTTGCGGTTATATTGCTTGTCGAACGTTAGGGGGTGAGGTCGTTTTAGATTTTTTTATGGATCTTGTTGCCTTGTTCTATGTTGACCGGTATTTTTCGTAAAAAGTCAACTATAGACACTGGGGTCCACATTATCAGTACCTAGGAACTTGAACAGTTTTGGTTCAATTTAGATAATTTTTGGTCACAATGTGGCATACTTCAAACGCATTATTCACGCAATATCATTTTTGCTTGATTCGCATACTAAAAAGTGAAAAATCAGATGTAATTTAAAATGATGTTATATGGTAAATAGGCGTGGTTGTAATCCCATTTTCGTACTATAACATAGAAATATGAGAAGAATATTATATGCCGAATTTGGTTGAAATCGGTTAAGCAGATCCCAAGATATGGGTTTTCACCTAAATGTGGGCTGTGCCAAGCCCACCATCTAATTTTGAATGTGGTTCCTATAAAATCATCTCATGCTATCCCAGAGATAAAATTTAATGTCTCTGACTTGTTTAGTGCTTGATTTATCGCGCTTTTAGTAGTTTTTACCAGTACCGTTATATGGGGAGTGAGCGGGGTTGTCACCCGATTATACCCATTTTCACACCGTCGATAGAGATGCTAAAAACATTGGTTCCCACTGAATTTTGTTATTATGGCTTCAATGGTATAGGAGATATTCACATTAAACTTATTAGAGGGCGGGACGACGCCCACTTAAAACAAAAAATCTAAACTGCAGATGTTCCTCCCTAATTTGATCCTGTATACAAAATAAGAGTCTTGTATCTTGTTGTGGAGCTTAGTTATGGAAATTTATTTGTTTTGGTTAATGGCGTTTTGTGGGCGTGGCAGTGGTCCGATACGCTCATCTGCAATACCAACCGTCTTACGGTACCAAGAAACATGTGTACCAAGTTTCATAAAGATATCTAAATTTTTACTCAAGTTCCGCTTGCACAGACAGACAGACGGACGGACAGTCACCCGGATTTTAACTCGTCTCTTCATAATGCTCATTTATATAATATATATATAACCCTATATCTAAGTCGATTAGTTTTAGGTGATACAAACAACCGTTAGGTGAACAAAACTATTATACTCTGTAGCAACAAGTTGCGAGAGTATTAAAATGTAGTAAAGGATTGCCGGTCGGTAGTGTTGTGCGTTTGACGGGTGGTAACATAGTACAATATAGCCTGTCGGTAGTGTATGATGTTTCCACATATATATAACATTATATCTAACTCAATTATTTGTAGGTGATACAAACAACCATTAGATGAATAAATACGTTTTAAAAATTTGCTTTTAATTAGATCGAAAAAATGTTATATTTGAAGTTTTTGTGAGAGAGCAATTTATCTAGACCGAAAACCTGAAAGCCTTGCGAAAAAACTGCTAATAACAAACTAAGCATCGATACGATTGGTTTAGTAATTGAAGTGATAAAAGATGATGAAAATAAAGACCCGACTTTCAAGTGGAGATAATCAATTAAAAATGTATTGCATTAATAAATTATAATTGGAATGAGGTCAACCAGCAATAAAACGACGAGACGATTGTCGAGGGCCTCAGTGTGTAAAAAAGCTATTTTAACTTCTGTGAGGAAATTAAATGATTCTGATATTAATCATAACAATCAAAATGACGATCTATTGAAAGTGTAATTTTAACGAAATAAATAGTAGATCCGAAAAAATTCATGTCCCGACTCTTGACTTGGATTTGCCAATAAAAATGATACGTTGCGAATTCAAAGTCTTAAAAAGTATGGTACAAGCTGCCAACGATATTAGGATATGATCAGGATTTGTGTCACAGCTTGATACTAAGATACTAAAAAGGTGCAATTCTTGACAATTCATCGTTACATTGCTTTCAAATAATTATTCATATAAATTAAAATAAAATTATCGGATTAACGTATGGACTTATTAAATGAATGAATTGAAATTATTGGTAATATTCTTTTGATAGTTATAGAATAACTATTGAAAATCGTCACTGACGCTCGAAACGCCGTAAGAAATAACTTCATCTTGCTGCTTTTGCACAAATGAGAGGAAAGATTATGCAAAAATAAATATATTCGACTTTTTTAATAATTTTTTAATCTCACACATTGAGAAATAGAATCTTTGATATTATCACGTATCAATAAATAATATAAAATAATAAGTATGTATGTTTGTACAAAATATGCGTTTGACCTTGCAAATTAATAATGCATAAGTTAACACAGCAGTTCACACGGTCAGCCAATTCTCACAATGGGTCAGTAACTTGAACCAAAACCAACCAATTGCTGACGCTGCATCAGCGATATTAAGTTGACGACTTCACACGCGCGTCCGATCAACTACTGACGCGGTAACTTTAGGCAACGTGACCCGGCACGGACTTAGGTTTAATTTAGAGTTAAGAAATGAATTATATTTAGTCTTAAAATAACATCAAAATAATAAAAACCGCGGACGCAAGTCCGCTATTTTTAAAAAACCATCAAATAAATAAAAAACTTAAATGGCGCCCGAGCAGGGACCAGCTGAAGTTTGCGTCTAAGTGCGGTGTTAGAATCGTGTTGTGATAATATCCAAATCGCCCGTGGAAGGACGGCCGAAGGAAATTCAACATTAAAATCGCCCGTGGAAGGACGGCCGAGAAGTAAAGACACCAAGGCACCCGGACCAAACGAACTGGTTCGTCAACCACGCGTTAGGATCCAGTAGGAAGGAAACGCACCCTCTATACGTGCGCAACGAGGGAACCTTAGTAGTAAAGAACAAACGGGAGGACACCCCATGCGCCAGGAGGCTAGTAATAAGTAAGCACCCAATATTAAGAAATTTTCTAAGCATTTAAATAAGACAAAGTAAGAAAGAAACTGAAAAAGAAAAATATTTAAAGAAAAAATATTGAGAATTTAAAAAGTATTCTGTTGAAATTTTCAAAGCATTTAAAAAAAAAAAAAAAAGTAAGAAGGAAACTTAAACGGAAAAAAATATTTAAAGGAAAATTTTAAGAATTTAAAATGTATGTTTTGCGAATTACTATTAATTAAATTAAAATTTAAAACTTGTATATTTACTAACCCTAAATAATACATATAAATAACAATAGGCTCGTACAGCCAATAAAAAAAAATAGAAGCTGCGATTCACCACCTTCGGGGGGACCCTCCAGCTTATAAAAATAAAATTCTCTGCGATTCACCACCCAAGGGACCCTCCAGAGAATTATAAATTACAAATCAAAATAAAAAAGGCTCGTACAGCCAATTACTTACAAGAATAAAAAAGGAACCGCGACTCACCACCTAACGGGGGACCCTCCGGTTCTAAATAACTAGAGTCCAACTCTGCGATTCACCACCAAAGGGACCCTCCAGAGTATAAGGACACCTAACCAATATAAAATAAAATCATTGCAAATATTTAACAAAATATGGCAACCAATCCCGCCCTTAATCCGAATGCAAACTTTTCAAATACAACGGACGTTACCATAGACCCCACATTAACAAACAATATTAGCGAACTAGACAAAATCCCCGATGTGGTAAGATGCCTTCGCAAATTTTCCGGGAATCCAGGCGAATTCAATTCATGGAAGAAGAGCGTAGACCGAATACTAGAAATATACGAACCTCAAAGAGGATCGCCAAAATACTATGGTATTCTTAACGTTATAAGAAACAAAATCGTGGGCAACGCAGACATTGCTCTTGAATCATATAACACACCTTTGGAGTGGAAGGCTATTTCAAAATGTCTTACTCTCCATTACGCGGATAAAAGGGACATAGGTACCTTAGAGTACCAAATGACATCATTAGTTCAGGGTAGCTATACCATTCAGGAATTCTACCAAAGGGTATATTCCCACTTATCTCTTATTCTTAATAAACTTGGTTGCATGGAAGTTAGTGCTGAATCCATGCATTTACTTACACGAACATATCGTGACAAAGCCCTTGACACTTTTATTCGAGGACTTAATGGTGATTTGCCAAGACTCCTTGGCATGAGGGAACCCGTAGACCTCCCTCAAGCCCTTCACTTATGCCTTAAGTTGGAAAATCAGAAATTCCGTTCGCATTATGCTATCAATAATAATTCTCATATTAAGAAAGCCCAAGACTTTAAGCTACCTCTTCCACCTAGGAAAGTAACCAACGAGTTCTATCCACAATTGGCTTATATTCCTAAACCATATTTACCTAAACAGAACTTCATGCCGCAGCAACGGCCACAACATACTTTTAATCATCGGAATTCTCCAAGACCGCTCTCTACATTAAAAAGTGGTTAACTACATGAAAAGAAATGCACCTAATAACCAAGCATGGAAACGACCATCAAATTTATCTCAACAAGTGCCTTTCAAACAACAGAGGAACTTTCATATAGAAACCGGTACGGAAGGTCCTTACTTCCAACAAGCCACATACGACCAACAATATCCATACGATCAACAATACCAACATCACGAACAGAATTTGAATTCAACCGAACAAGAATACGACACAATGCTAGACAATGAACAAATTGAACAACTAGTACAAGAACAATCCGAACATAACCAACCCGACTACATAGATGTTAATTTTTTAGGATGAAAAGTTCTTCGTTACCATATATAGAATTTAGAACGAAGAACGGAAAATTTTTAAAAATACTTATAGATACAGGATCAAGCAAAAATTACATACAACCAGAGCTTGTAGCTAAACCCATTCCGAATGAAGAACCTTTTTATGCAAATTCCATAGCAGGAAAAATCCAAATTACCCATCATACCATACTTAATCTAGCCCACATAGATAATTCGAATTTGAAATTTTTCATTCTACCAGGACTGAAATCTTTTGACGGTATTATCGGGAACGATAGCCTCAAATACCTCAATGCTACTATAAACATTCGTGATGACATAATTAGGTTTGGCAATGGTAAAGAAATAAAAATCAAGCAGAAACTTTCTCCTACAGTAAATAATATTGACGTTAGAACAGAACATATGACACCTTCTCAGAACTTTCATATTCATAAACTTACAAATAAATGTTCTCAGTTATTTTCCGATCCAAATGAAAGACTGACTTACACTACCACCGTAGTAGGCGAAATCAGAACTTCTTCAAATACACCCGTTTACACTAGATATTACCCATATCCTATTGGCATGAGAGAGTTTGCCACTAAGGAAATCCAAACCTTACTCAAAGATGGGATAATAAGACCATCACGTTCTCCATACAACTCACCCGTGTGGGTTGTCCCAAAAAAACTAGACGCTTCTGGCGAAAAAAAATTTAGACTTGTAATTGATTATAGGAAATTAAATAATGTCACTATTTCCGACAAATACCCCATACCCGAAATAAATGAAATCATTGCGCAATTAGGGAATAATAAATACTTTTCCGTATTGGATCTAAAAAGCGGATTCCACCAAATTGAGAAAACAGCATTTTCTGTCAATAATGGCAAATATGAGTTTACACGACTCCCATTCGGGCTGAAAAACGCGCCTTCAATATTTCAAAGAGCGTTAGATGATATTCTAAGAAACTATATAGGCAAAATCTGCTATGTCTACATCGATGACATAATAGTTTTCGGTGAAAACGAAGAAAGCCATCTCCAAAATATTGAACAAATATTTCACACTCTCAAAGAAGCAAATATGAAAGTGCAACTTGACAAATGCGAATTCTTCCGAAATGAAGTCGAATTTCTAGGCTTCATCATTTCACCAAATGGTATAAAAGCTAACCCTTCAAAAGTTGAAGCTATACAAAAATTCCCATGTCCGAAAACTTTGAAAGACTTAAGATCTTTCCTTGGCTATTATCGCCGCTTCATAAGGGACTATGCTAAGTTAGCAAAACCCCTTACTTCGCTCTTAAGAGGGGAGGATGGACGCATTTCAAAAAATGCATCCAGTAAAAAGCAGATAATACTCAATAACGCAGCACTAGAAGCCTTAAACAAAATAAAATCCTCACTTGTTTCAAAAGAAGTAATACTGGCATATCCTGACTTTAATAAAGACTTCCACCTTAACACCGATGCATCTAATTATGCTCTCGGAGCAGTTTTAGAACAGTCAGGCAAACCCATAGCATTCATATCTCGTTCACTAAGTAAAGCCGAAGAAAATTACGCAGCAAATGAAAAAGAAATGCTGGCGATAATATGGGCACTTAATAGTTTCAGAAGTTATTTGTATGGTTCACCCAAAGTAATAATTTTCACAGACCCCCAACACTTAGAAGAGCAAAGGAACGAATTTACTAGATTACTCAGGAAAAAACAGGAAAAAGATCTTGCTTATCACAACAGTAAAAGAACAGAACCTAAAGATTACTCTCCAGGTGATATAATATACGCGAAAATAAATAAAAGAATTGGTTCAAAATTAACAAAAAAATTTAGAAAATAAATAGTATCCGAAAACAATAGAACAACTGTGAAAACAATATCAGGACGTGTAATACACAAATCCCTAATAAAAACTTGAACTATCTTTTTTAGGAGAATGGATTCATTAAAACTTATATTTATTTCCACTGCAATTACATCTTTACAAATAGATGTAAAAATTTTGGATTACAGTAAGTCTCAACTTGTTACAATAGACAACGGAAATGCAAAAATACAAGACTGATACACCTCATTGACCTAGACCGTTACGAACATTTCTTAAGACAAACTTATGACGAAATAACGACACAAGTCCATAAAGATCATTTCCTTTATCCTATCCTCCAACACGAAACCATCCAAACATTCGAAATCCTTAACACCCTTAAACCCATAGAAAACAGCAAAAGAAGAAGATCAATTGACATACTAGGAACGGCATGGAAATATATAGCCGGATCTCCTGATCACAATGATCTTAATATCATAAATGATAATTTGAATAATCTAAACCAAAATAATAATTATAAAATAATTATTAACAATTTATTCGAAAAACGCATAAATAATATAACAAATATTGTCAATAAAATGCTAAATACTATAAAAAAAGACGAAGACATTATAACAGAAATAATGATAAATCTACAGAATAGAATCAGATTGATAAAAGAGGAATTAATTAATATAAAATATGCCATTCAATGGGCAAAGAAGAATATAGTAAACTCAACAATTTTAAGCAATGACGAAATTAAACTTTCCATAAAGAAGTTAAAAGAAGAAAAAATGCCTTTTAAAAATGCCGAAGAAGCATTAAAATTTTCAAAAATAAATGTATTAAGTAAATAAATGACTATCTTGTACATGATAAAAATTCCATTAACATTATACGAAACATTTAAAAGAATAATTATAAGACCGGTTAAGAAAGAAAATAATGTTATAATTAAAACCGATTATAAAGAAATTCTAAAAGGAAGAAATAAAATATACGGAATTAAAAGTGATTGTGAAAATATTAATGAACTAGCAATTTGTAAAGAAACAAATTTAATAGATTTAAGTATTGATGAATGTTTAAGTAGAATAGTAAAAAGTCAAAATTCAACATGTATATTTACAAACGGGAATCACGTGCCAACAGTTGAAGAAATCAAAACAGGAATAATACTACTAAATCAATTCAATGGAAAGATAGAAGCAAATGGGACAACTCAAGAAGTAAATGGAACCCATGTTGTAATATTCTACAACACAACAATCAAAATTAACAATCAAATATTTGCCAATATTGAAGTAAAATTAATTGAAGCAATTCCCGCAATTTTGCAACCAGCCCCACGGGAAAAAGAACGAATCGAATTACTATCATTAGAAGCTCTAAAAGAGTTACAACTAACTAACATCAAACGAATAAATTTCCTCAAGAAAGCTACGCTATCTATTGGCAGTCTAACATCGGTAGCTTTAATTACAACCATTATACTACTAACCTTGGTACGAAGAAAAAATATTAAAATAAACTATATCGACAAAGAGACAAAAAGGCCAAATATTAGTCAAGGAGTTTTCCCGCCGGTAGCAAATAACAATTTTCCAAATCATATAAAATTTACCGATTTACCTTTCTATTGATGATCGAGGACGATCATATTTAAGAAGGGAGGAGTTAACACAGCAGTTCACACGGTCAGCCAATTCTCACAATCGCTCAGTAACTTGAACCGAAACCAACCAATTGCTGACGCTGCATCAGCGATATTAAGTTAACGACTTCACACGCGCGTCCGATCAACTGCTGACGCGGTAACTTTAGGCAACGTGACCCGGACCGGACTTAGGTTTAATTTAGAGTTAAGAAATGAATTATATTTAGTCTTAAAATAACATCAAAATAATAAAGACCGCGGACGCAAGTCCGCTATTTTTAAAAAACCATTAAATAAATAAAAAACTTAACTCATACATATATATAAGCGTACAAATAAAGTATGTCAACCCATAGGAAAAAACAAAACAATCTGGTACCAAAATAAAAATTGCCTCAAATAGCATGAGCAGCGTCAGAAATCAATATGGCAGCCAAATTGACAAATCTTAAATTTGTAGTAAATCACACAACAACAATATTTTCATTCATGAACGCTGGCGCACATGCAATAAGCTAAGTCGTTTCATTCATAAAAGCAAACGCCTTACACATCTCCCCGAGCATGCATTTGCCTACAAGCGTATTTTCGCGACGATAGCAAAAGCTAGAAATCATAAATTGAACAACTTTGTTATGTTCCCTCTAGAAGGGAAAAGTGACAACCCTGCAAGAACACAAAATACAGAAAAAGTGACAAAAGTGGCAACAAAGCTTTTGTCGATTTAAAATATTTTACAATTCAAAAGTATTTTTCCGTGACTCGCAAAAATCTGCGTCAATATGTATGCATGCTCATATATAATATAAACATACATATTTCCGATGATTTGTGGGCAAAGCTGTTAGAGCGGAAGCGGTGACAATCGGCGAGCGTTCGTTTATTTTTCGGCACATCTCGGACTTTCTACCAACAACACAATGTTGTGACGCTTTGTCGTCGCGTCAGTCCTTCGACAGATTGTCTCTTTCACATAAAAGCAAAAAACGTGAACTTCGATCAGTAATGAGTGTTCATATCTACATACATACGTTGTTTGTAGACAAATTTACAAATATTTTTCTTTCATGTTTCTTTACATGTACGCATGATATGAAAATGCCGACGGCAAAACACAATTCTGTCCTTTTGTGACTCCATAATGATGTCAAGTACATGAATTATTTTAAGAAATATATCAAAATATTTTATTAGTAATAATTTAAAAGTATTTTGATATATTTCTCATAATAAAGTACAAAAGAATTAACATAAAATAATATAAAATATAAATAGATAATAGTTCAATAAAAGGGACTACATACATATGTATGTGATTTTTAGACAAATTTACAAGTATATTTTTTTCATATTTCTTTACATGTACACATGATATGAAAATGTCACAATTATGTACTTTTGTGACTCCATAATAGTGTTAAGTACATGAATTATTTTAAGAAATTTATCAAAAAACTTATTACTAATAACTCATAATAAAATAAAAATTAATTAACATAAAATAATTTTAAGAAAATAATATATCATAGTTCAATAAAAGGGAATATATTTCAAATGGCATATCAATATTTCGTGTTTGGCATACATAGTATATTCTCTTCAATATTCGCCGGTTGAAAAGCGAGAAATGTTATTTGTTTCTACTGCGTCTGAGGTGAACTCCACGATAAAATTTTACAAATGTTCGCTGTCAAACCTACACCTTCTCATTCTTCTACAATACGTTCTCTGGTATGTTCCAATAACCTGTGCTTGAGAAGAGGAAGTAATTTGGATGGAGTTGTGTAACCAGAACAATCAGTAACGAACTGTAAAATAATGAGTAACTTATACTCACACTTCTTTCTTCGGAAACAACTGCAAGGAGAATGATTTTCACACAACTTAAAGCTTTGATAAAAAGTATTCCCTGAAAAATAACATCTACCTAGGTTTTACTTAGCTTTACACTCATCTCCAACAATACCAGATTCACATCCCTAATCTTAAATGTTGATGACTTTAATATCAATCACCCCAAATGGCGCTCTTCTCGCAGTAATGCCTATGAAAATATGATCTCAAAATGTATAGACAATTTACATTAAATGTGCGTTCACCATTATCACACAAAACAATCTCACTATATAGTTTTCTTAACAAAGTTCGCTAAAAAGTACAATATGTATGTATATATGAGTATAACTTGTACTAAGAAATAAGCACATATCAATCAGACATCAATATCCTTTACTTAGATATGTCTCTAGATAGAAAAATAATGTTCATCTTAAATCAGCTTCCAGAATGAAAAGTTGGAGAAAAAAAAGAAATTAGATTTAAAATTTTTATGAAAAAAAATCTATAATAACACTTCCAATACGTCGATACCTATGCAGATGATTTCTATATGTTGTGCAACACGATTAATAGCGAAAGAAATATTCGATATTGCAAGGATAAAAGCAGGGAAATACTTTAAGGTATTATTATTAGGGCTCTAGGCAATTCTTATAGCAACTATGTTATGTGTATAACTAAATCTACCAAGGAAAAATATTTTGCTATTTCTTTCTAGGGGGTTACTTAATAAGTAAAATATTTTTTTTATGAAAATATTTATCTTGATTTTAATTGGACAATAACCCATGCCAAAAATATATCTTGAGGACTTGATTTTGATCGACATTTTGTAAGGCAGCTACATACTTCAGTGCTCCGATAGTTTAAATAAAGAATCTAAATTTAATATATTTGGTATACTTTTTGACCAAATTTGACTGGTCCAATTGAACTGCGCGAGCAAACCGAATCGATGAAAATTTTTCCTTCCTTGGTAAAACGAATTTAGATTCGTGTGAAGTTTGATCTCCATATGTCAGTTGTTTACGACGCAAAAGTTTGTCTGTCGATGTTCATCCTGTTAAAACTATTAGAGAACGAGTTTTCTCGAAGTTTTATGTTTCCAACGGAATCTCGGCTATGGAATCATTGAAAATATTGCAGAAGTGTTTTATGGAGTAAACTTTGTCATGAACACAAGTATTTGTGTGACACAAAGCATTTAGTGAAGGCCGTGTTGGCATCAGAGAGATAGCAGAAGTTCTCAACATCTCTTATGGATCGACTCAACACATTTTGAAAAGACCTGAAACGACGTTAAGTAGAGGTCGGAAGAGAGATATTTGACAAATTTGTTCCCCACATTCATCGAACCCATCATTCCTGGTGACGAAAGGGCACATTTTGTACTCTTGAAATTTGCATGGATCAAAATCCTTCAGGTGCTGGCAAGACTTTATATTAAATAAGTGAGGAAAGCCTAGGGTAGGCAGCGATTACCTGAACGCTGTCCCTTTTATGCACCTGCATATTTTTTTATGCTCCCTTCTAATGTATTTAGATGTTTGAACAACAGTGTGATTGTTTTTTTTATACCTGATATGTAAATTTTTAGTGGTAGTCAGTATACGCAGCTAAGCCAAGTAGTAAACTTTTGAGTTCCTTTATATTTGAATATTTCCGATCGCAGAGCGCGTGAGAGCACCCGAGATAGAAGAATGGCTCGCAGACAACATCAGCTCTAGTTATTAGAAGCTGCCGAATCGATTCTCCTCTTATATGGGGCTGGAATAGACGATTCCATGTAGGTAAAAAAAATTTTTTTTATCCTATGTAAAGGGCATTCCAAACTTTAAACCCGCTTTTCGACTGATTAGTCTCAAATTTTAACACGAGCTTCTTAAATGTATTTTTTCGTACCTAATCGAAGACTTTTTCTCTCCGATAAATGATTTTGTTTTTATAAACAATTTAAGGCCGGAATTTCAGTGAAAAATCGATTTTTTTTTGGGAAACCGCCATTTTGTCAAAAAATTTTACTTTGCTTATTTCTTCGATTAGTTACTAAATTTAACATAACTTTATCGAAATCTGTTTGGTTTTTGAATTTCAGATGATCCAGTTCAGAGATATAGTGATCACCGCAAAACGTCCTTAGGAGAGGAGCTCCGGGAGATCAGCTGTAGCTCTTTCCAAATAAATGTTTTTACTAGTACTAAGTCTTAAAATAAAGCTAAACATATCTAATATGTGTATACATTTTTGGATCAATAAATTGCAAAGCTTTCTCAGAAAAACTTCTCAAAATTCACTTTTTTCGGCTTTCTAACTATATATAACCTCTAAGGCAAGCATTCACCCGATTTTATCTATTTTAGGCACAAAGATAAACTGTTATTAGAAAAACACGCTTTCTCAATTTTATTAAATTCTATCGATTCTATCTATTTTTGACATACAGGCATACTATTATCAGAAAAGGATGATCTCAGAATTTTGATTATATATCTCACATATTGGACGATATTTTCGGCACAAAGTCAGCCATAGGCTCTGGGGTCCACATTTCCGGTATCTGGGACTTGAATAGTTATGGTCCGATTTTGACAATTTTTCGACCTTAGATCTGGCATACCTTAAGGAAAATATTCGTGGCAATTTTTATCCCTAAATATTAATTAGTGCTTGATTTGTATGATATGGTTGAAATCGGTAGAGTAGGTCTGGAGATATGTGGGCGTGGCCACGCCTTTTGTTCAATTTTGACACCTGCTCCTGTGAAGCCTTTTTGTGTTATTTAGGCTTAGTTAAGGCAATTTATATATTTCCAATTAATGACGTTTTGTGAGCGTGTCAATATTCCGAGAACGCCGAACTCGTCCTCACTTTTTTGCCAAGGAATACGCGTACAAAGTTTTATTAAGATATCTAAATTTTTACACGGATTGAGAGACAGTCTCAATCAAACCACATTATTTTGAAGAAATATATGTACTTAATTTCATTAACATATACATTTCCGGAATTCAGCTGTAGTATATCCACATTATATGTTCACTTTATTTTGCAAGCACATCTTACTTATTGACGAATAAATACGAGTATACTTATATAAGCTATAAATTGAACAGGATATTTGAAATTCGTAACTTGGCTTGCCCTAAAGGTATTATTGGCCCAATTTAGCTATTTAAGGCGCAAGAGCACATTGCTAATACAGAACGGCGCACTTTTTATATCTTTAAGATATCCGGTAAAAACTAAACTGAACGTTCGAAATTCATTTTATTAGGTTGTAGTCCGAGTTCACCCATTATCACACTGTGATACATATAAGGATGTAATTATAATGTTACACACCCAAATTGATTAAATAGTTCCTGAGCAATGAGATATCACTCAAAAGTGGAGGGTTGTCTTTTTTGCTATGCAGATAATTTGATGTAATTTATGATTTAAACATAATATCGGCCTAATGACCAGCATGGCTCCGTTTGCATGTCTCCACCCGTTTACGCCAATTTTCTATGATCCGGTGAAGCATTTCGGCTGGAATTATGGCTATAGTGCGCTGAATGTTGTCTTCGAGCTCTTCAAGCGTTGCTGTTTATTGCCCTAAGCCTTTGATTGAACATACGCCAGAGAAAATAATCTAAAAGCGTTAAATCGCATGATCTTGCTGGCCTACTGACTGGGTCATTTCTCGAAAAAACAGCATCGCCAAACATTGTACACTTTGTGCCCATGTTTTAATATGAAACATGAGGCGGGGCATCGTCTTATTGTAAATAGAGATCGTCTGCATCGATTTCATCATATCCCGGGAAAAAGTTCGACCAACATCGTGCTATAACGCTCGCTATTGATGGTAACGGCAGTTCTTGCCTCATTTCGAAAGGAATAGGGCCCGATGATACCGCCAAACCAAAATTCGCATCAAACGGTCAATTTTTAGGAACGCAATGGCATGACCTGAACCACACGAGGATTTGACTTACCCCAATAGCGACAATTTGGTATGTGGTCGAAGCCATTAAGACAGAAATGGGACTCATCTGAGGAGCTGTTTTTTCATTTTATAGTACCCACGGGAGAACTGGAATTTTCGGAATAATCTTGGACAATTTTCAAGCGTTGTATCAGGGATCAAATTGAAATTGCAATTCTCCTGGAACACACTCAAATTTTGAAACAAATTCGTAAACAAACATAGTCGCCACGAGCTGTCAAAATCACGTCAGCCCTAATGGTAGTTACCATATTATGGTATGTTATTTTATTTTGTTTTATAGGATGTTGGAGTGACTGAAGCAAAAACTTCAGAGAAAAAGTTCCTAGCAATATCATCATTTTAGTTCTGAATTAATAAATATTTTAATTACCGATTTATAATAAAATTTATTGATAAAAAATATTCTTGCTTAATTAAAACCCTATACATAAAGTTTTAATATTAACTATCTATAAACCATATGTAAGGTTTTCAACAAATAAATAATGATAATGTGAACTATATACATATGTAAATTTTTGCCACAAAAATTGTTGTAAGAAAAATTTAATTTGTAATGTATAGAAGTATATATATAAAAGCTAATATTTAAAAACAAATCTAAAATAATTACTACAAATTTGTAAAAATAGAAAATAGAACTATTATATAATGCTTTAAATTTTAAAAAAATAAAAATAAACTAAGAATTTAAATTGTTTCATTTATACAGAAAAAGGTAACTAATACACTAGGCAGTGGTAACCAATTGTTAATGAAATAACCTATAGCAAGTGACAAGATAACCGATGCCCCAGTTTTTTGTAACCAATGGCTAACCAAACAAATAACCGATAGACCAGTTTTCTGAAACTTAAAGGTAACCATAGCAATAATCAAACAAACTAAATTCAGTATCAGATGGATAGCGAGACAAATAGCCAATGCAAAGTACACTATTAATCAAAGAGTAACCGATAGTATTCCAAAATAGTTGGAAAATTAGAGCAGTAAAATATATGAAGCATTTGTGGTAAAGCAATAGAGAGAGGGAGTAAGATAATCTTAAAGTGTAGTAAAAGAGAAGAGATATCATGCTCGTATATCTAGATATATACAAATTACATGTCACGTTATTGTCCTAAAATACTGAACCGATTTAATTAAAATTTAGCAAACTGTGTGTGATAGTCAAAACAATTCATAAATAAAAAAATTATAATTTAATACAATTAGATACAATTCAAATTCAAATAATAATAATTATTATAATTTTGAGTAAAATGGCGAGAAAAAAATCTTAATAATGACTCGAAGCATTGCACAGAAGAATACAGGAGTGATTACGTAGTAATCACGCGCGTACTTGCATTATAACTGGCTCAGTAATCGGGATATTGGCAAAAAATGTTGACGAAATCAATTCCAATATACAACAATTAATGCCCAGCAATCTGCTCTTTTTTAAATCAATCGAAATATTGTTGATGAAAATGAAAGCATCAAATTGAATTTCTAAAATTTCTAAATACCAATAAAGCCCACAATAAAATAACGCGGAGCATGACCCTAGCAAGGAAAAATATATAAAAAAGCAAAGCCGGCGAAATACTTATAGGCGTTGGAAAACTTTATGTAACAAAACGGCGATTATTTGTAACGAATTTGTAATTAATAGTTTATTAGTTAAAGTATATCATTGTAAATTATTAGTGTAACATACTATTGTAAACATACTATTTTGAATTATCGCAGTGTTCTTTTTGTCTCTGACGTTTGTTTCGGTGTCCATATTGTTGGAACTCCGATTATAATTCACTTAATTTCCAAAGGACAGAGATAAAGAGATGTCCAACTCATCTATCACTGGAAATGAGAGAGTAATTGCTAAACGTCAAAACCTCCTGAACAATTGGAAAGGGTCGGCCAGATTGAAATCCTAACAAACAAAACGGGAACAGAGAGATTTGTTGCAGCTGTAGAAAATCACTTACAAAAATTGTAATACAATGAAAATTAAAGAAACAATTGAAAATATTAAAAAAAAACATTTATTCACTTTATTAAGTATTGAAAGTTCAAAAATCAGTTTTTTTAGTATATCACCAAATCACAAAAAAGGATTTGAATAGTTTCTCCATATGTTTAACGAATACATAATATATAATATTTAATCTTAATTTATGTCGGGTGTTTTAATTTAAACTCCCAACAATTATTATTTTGTCCGATCTACGATGAATAAGGTTATAAAAATAACGCACATTTTGAGGCGGTCTCACACTGGAATAAGTTGGACACTTTATCCCTTCCGAAAAGACGTTATCCATGGAAAAGACTGGCTGAGACACTGCGGTAAGTTGATCTTGCAGATCATGAAATATTGTAATAACCTTTTCTTTAGAAATAAATTGTTACTGAACGTGTACGAAATGTGTGTGCGGGTGTGAATGGGAATGCGGATGCACGTGCACACGTGTGTCGATGTGAGTGCTTGAACACAATTAAATTCGCTAGCCATCGCGAATTAAGACACTGTATATTAAAAAATAATGCGAAGGAATTCCTTTAATTTTTTGACAAAATCAAATCTGATATTTTAAAAACTTAAACTGAATATAATATATTATACTCACTTAATTTTATTAATATATAAAATATCGCGTTAACGAAAATTATATTAGGTAAAGTAAAAAGTTCGTTCGGTTTTTTATTGATTTTTCAAAAGATGATAACTTTGTGTACATTTGTCCGATTTAAGTCAAATATGCGCCGTTTTGTTCGTAAACTGATTGCCAACGAGATGCCAACTTCATTATACCCCTCTCGTAGAAGACTGCGTCCCTATTGCCAAAAAACTCGGAGAGCAAATTTTCACAGGCCTCTCTTGAGGCCAACTTCTCACCATTAAGCGTGTTCGCCACGGACAGGAAAAGATGGCAATCACTTGGTGCCAGGTGCGGACTATAAAGTGGGTGCATTAGAACCTCCCATCCGAGCTCCAGGAGCTTCAGGTGAGTCACCAAAGACGTGGGTGGCCTGGCGTTGTCCTGATGGAACACAATTCTGCATATTTGACATCGAAATTACCGGAACGGAACCAAATCCCTTTTGTGCTACACGTTCGTTTACAGTATCGGGCCCATAAACTTAATTAATGTTTTCAGCCGCTTTGGCTGCTTTTTCGCTTTGATCGAAGAAAAATTTTAAAATATAGCGAATTTTCTCTTTGTTGGTGTCCATCTTTGACGAGCGCTCAACGAACTGAGTAAGTCAATCGAAAAACTGTCAAAGGACTATGGACAATAACGCCATCTCTTAAATAAAAACCGAACGAATATTAATATTAAAATCCGCTTCAGATGAGAAATATGTTATATAAACTTAACTGAAGAGGCTGAATATAGTATATTAAGTTGATGAGAAAAACGACAACTACAAGATGGAAATTCTTTATATTAGGGATATGAGGTTTAAGCCAATTCCATTCATATTCAGTGATAACTCACATAATTTTCAAGGAAACTTGTCCATTTAATTTCATTAAAATACTACACATTTTGACCAACCAACAGGCATACTGCTATCAGGAAAGGACTCTCTTCGAATTGCAATAATATAGGTATCTCACAGAATGCCTGATATTTCCGGTAAAAAGCTCGCTGTAGGAACTGGAATCTACATATTCAGTATCATAAGGTGGCCTACTTTAAGTACACTATTCGGGCAAAGTTTTATCCCGATACATTCATAGATTCTTGATTTGCATACTGGAAAGTGAAAGAATCAGATGAAATTTCAAATTATGTTATATGAGAAGTAGGCGTGGTTGTAGTCTGATTTTTCCCATTTTCGCACCGGGGCATTGAAATGGCAAGATAATCTTACATATAATACTATTGTATTTGGATATCAGCTAATTTTTAAAAAAAAATTGGGCACACGGGTGCCCCTTGCAATCCCCTGTGCCAAATTACAGTTTTATATTTTAGTTTAGTGCTTAGTTATGTCACTTTACAAATTTTCGTTTAATGGCGTCTTCTGGGCGTGGCATTGGTTCGATTACGCCCATCTACGAACGCGCCCAACTTTTTTTTTCAAGGAACACGTGTGTAAAGTTTCATTACGATATCTCAATTTTTACTGAAGTTATCGCTGGCACAGATGGACGAACGAACAGACAGACATCCACTCGGGGTTCAAATCGTCTCGTCATTAATATATTGTATATACAACTCCATATCTATCTAGGTTAGTTTTAGGTGGTACAAACCGCTAGCTGAACAAAACTATTGTACTCTGTAGCAACAGGTTGCAACTTTTCGCAGACAGTGCGTTGTCAAGTTGCCATATTATTTTTGTTAAGTATATTTTGGCACTTCATCATGGAAAGACTTATATGTGTAAAGAATATGTTTCGCGCGCGTCGCTCAATTTATGGTCACCATAATCGGCTTACTGAGCGTACTATCCGCAACATTTATCACCTATCTTGACACCCAGCATTCATTATTGGATAATATACGACCAAATAGACCACATCCAGCACGCAGTGAAGAAAATATAGTGGCTGTAGCTCAGAGTGCACACGAAGACCGTGGAGTGTAAATTCGGCGACATTCGGCAACTCGGACTGACGTATGGAACGACTTTGCATTTTACGTCGATATCTTAAATTGAAAGCGTATAAAATACAGATTGTGCATAAACTGAAGCCGCTCACACTTTCCAAGTGACATCGCTTTGCTCTATGGGCTCTTGAAAAGCTCCAAGAAGATCCGACGTTTTCGAGCCAAATTTTGTTCAGCGATTAGGTCCATTTCTGGCTCAGTAGGTAAGTAAAATAGCAAAATAGGGACGAAGAGCAACCTAAAAAACAACGGTTTGGTGTGGTTAGCGGTCCACATTTCTTTAAAAATAATATCGATGAGAACGTAACTGTCAATGACGACCGTTATCGCGCAATGATGCCTAACGGTTTGATGCCTTAAATTGAAGCTCGTGATCTCGTCGACATTTGATTTCAACAAGTCAACACCACTTCTCACACATCGCAACACTCAATGGATTTATTGAGATAACACTTCTGTGAGCAGAGTGGTCGATTGGCCACCAAGATCGTGTGACATCACACCGTTAAACTTTTTCCTGTGAAAATACGTAAAGTCTAAAGACTTTGCGGGCAATCCCGCTTTGATTCAGGCCTTGGAGCAAAACCCCACATGTGTCATTCACCAGTTACCAGTCGAAATAGTTCAGTTCTAGTCATCGAAAATTGGACTCAACGGATGGACCATCTGGGACGCGGCCAACATTTGAAAGTGATAATGTTCAAAAGATAAATGTCAAAGAATGTTCTTTCAAATGATAATAAAACTGTTTTTATTTTTTAAAGTAGGGAACCTCGAAATGGATCACGCTATATAATATTAAATCATTAATTTTTACTACCAGATGACATAATGATAATCGAAGTATTCCATTTTAGTTTTATAATGATTTCTTGCATTAATACCGGAATATGCAATATAAGGCCGTTTAAACCGATTTCATTTAAATTTAACACTAAAAAACAGTGCGGTCAAAAAACAAGTACGTAAGCTTGACTTCATTTAAATATCAAACATATTGACCAATATAAAAGTCAACCAGGGAGTTACAAATCATTATATTGGCTGGGGAAAGATCTGGACTGATTTCATTAACTTTGGCATTAAAGTAAAGTATTCTATATTTCCAGCTATTTTTAATAAGTTAACCCATACAACTGCCGATATATTCGCCATTGCTCTATATGCTACAGATTTCCCCATTTTCAGCAAACTATTCTATATCTAAAATTATATGTACATATAACTTTGCTACTAGGTATATCGTGCATCTTGGAGGATTGTCAAAAAAAAGCCCCCATATATATACGGATACATTCTCGATACTACTCCTAGCTCCATATCCCTAACGTATGAATATTCAAATTTTCAGATGGGCTAATGCCAAAAATGGGTGAAGTCCTTATTTTGTGAGCTCTCTTAATAAAATTGCTTGGGAATATGTGTTAAAGCTTACATTAGTTTAATGTCAAATATAATTCAATCAGTGCGGACCTCCCATAGCCACGATAGATCCGATAAAGTGATGCCCGATTTTCCAACTGACCTTAAACCCGATGTAGTGATTTCCAACCTCCCACCTTAAGCTAAGTGCACATGTTTTCTCAAACATAGTGTGTGGTTTAGCGCTAAATATGAATGTAATTGGTCTAGACCGTAATCTCAACTTTATATCCCTAATATAATGCTTTCCGATTCTCTGGCCTTATATATCCAATTTAGTCGTTTTGACTGAGATTATATCACATGTATCTCATCTGAGATAATTAGGACGTTTTTAATAAAAATGTCTCGGACAAGAAACAAAATGTAGTAGTAAACTTAAGAGAGTCTATGACCTATATATAATATAAGTTAATAATATACCAAATATTATTGTAATCTCTTCAGGCTTTCTCAACATGTTGCTACAGAATATAATAGTTTTGTTCACATAACGGATGTTTGTATCACCTAAAACTAATTGAGATAACCCGAACATAGACGATGTAGTAGTTTCCAATCATCCTGACTTTCTAACTGATGTTTAAAGCTTTTATATCAGTCAATAAGTGGGGCATATAATATAAGTTGATAAGATACCAAATATGATTGTAATCTCTTCAGGCTTTCGTGGAATAATGAATGTTGAATTATTTCGCAATATTTATTATATTATAATCTCCCAACATGCTGCTACTGAGTATAATAGTTTTGTTCACATAACGTTGAACGTTTGTATCACCTAAAACTAATTGAGATAACCCGAACATTTGTGATATAGGGTTTTCTAATCATCTTGACTTTCCAACTGCCTTTAAAGCTTTTATGTCGGTCTAAGAAATAATTTAGTTTAGCGCTGAATATGACTGAAATTGGTCTAGACCTTGGTCAGTAATATAAATTAATAGGGTACAAAATTTGATAGTAGTCTGTTCTGTTTATACAAATAACGCATACTGAATTCTTACGCAACATTTTGGTACAGAGTATAATTTTTTGGTTCATCTAACGGTTATTTGTACCACCTAAAACTATTCGAGAAAGATATGGTTATATACATATCATTAAATGATTAAGATCTGTCTGTCCCTGCAAACGATAACTTGAGTAAAATTTAAGATGATAAAATTTATGAAAATATGTTCACATACTTTTCGGTATCATGAGAAGGTTGGCATTGCAGATAATCGAGATCGGATCATTGCCACGCCCACAAAACGACATTAATCGCAAACCTATTAAGTGCCATATTTAACTCCACAATAAAAAACAAGAAGTAGCATAAAGCATTGGGGAACGGCCCCGACCTCTAATAAGTTGAGGTTAAGTCATTGTAGGCATTTTAGGTATAATAGCTAAATTTGCTCAGGGCTTCTCGTTTTAGCATCCCTCCCGGTGAAAATGGGTAAATTCGGATTACAACCTCACCCAACACCCATATAACGGTGAGATAAATCAATATCTCACATAGCTACATTACAATGCAAAATCGGACAAAAACCACAATCGAAAAATATGTACTTCCGTGTTTTTACACAAAACATAAAATGCACATACACATTGAGTTTGTAGATTAAGGAGTAAGTAGAACCATAAATAAAGTTTTAAATGTCATAAGAGAGAGTACGTGGTTGTTTGATGCATAAATATAAATTCTAGTAAAAGTTAAAGAGCTTAAATCAAATGGATTTAATTAGTCGTAAAACTATTTAATCTATTTTTATACCTTGTCCTTAACAAAAATTAACAGAATATATCTTCTCATAATACATAAACTGAATTGTTCAACTGTATATATGTATATACTACAAGTATATACCCATCATACGTGTATGTACATACATAGGTATATCCAATTGTAACGCTTTGAGAATTTTAAGAATGATAACCTTATATTCAATTATGCAAACATCTTATTAATATAATATTTTCCTCATGCTTTTGCGTGGAGTGATACAATTCCAACGATGATTTTTCAGCTGAAATTCACATTCTCGGAAGACCAGATTTACACCGAAGATGATCTCTTTTAAAATGGCACAATCGTGCCGGCATATCTCTGCTAGCTTGCCAGGGAGGCGTCGCGCTTTTGCACACACTGTTTTCGGTTCAAGAAGTATATTTTTATCCTCGGCCCTGCTGGAATGCCCTTATCGTTGGTGTATGAAATAACAACGAAGGAAAAGTAAGCAAATGTGCATAAGTACTTGATTATATATAATATTAATTTATAAATTGTATAAACAAGTAAGCATTGAATAATTTGGGTCGGAATCTCATATCAAACTATAAAAAGTTTTCGGAGGAACATTTTACATAAGAATAATATATAAGTAAGTGATTATAATGTTAATTCATGTAACTGAGGTAAGTAAAATTTGCCTTATTATTGCAAATTGCCATCCGCAGTTACGTCTCAATTTTTAATAGCATTGATAGTAAACTTTCTGCTGATTATTATATACTGAATTTTTGGAAATCTTGGTAATAAATTTGCGCTGGCCAGTCATGTCAAGCCAACGTCCCTTTCCAGTTTAGAAATTTCTATGATGGTTTCGTTTTCTGACATTAGTAAAATAGTAGTAATAATTATTAAATATTTTTTAATACGTCATTTTATACTCCGCAAATTTAGTTAACAGATCACTGTAGATTTTTTGGTTTCAGATACACTTAGCAATCTACACCTATCTAGTAGTATATACTTACACAAATATGGTAAATTTCGATTTCGGAAGGATATAATAAAAATTGTTAACCACCAGTTGAAATTCCATCTGTTACTATAACCTAAATTAATAGAAATAGTTGGCGTTTTTATTAAATATGGCTTAAATAAAAATCGAGTCCGAATTCTTTTCCTGAAATATAGCTCTTAGTAGAAGATCTGCATACTTTACGACGTAAATAGACAATTGAAAATGCTATCAGATTCATTTCATTCTTTATAGTTGCAATTCATTTCATTTAATTTTTCATAAATAATTATCTAATAAATTCACTACTTACTAATACTTACAGAAAATTTTAGAATACCAATAAATTTTACAGATTACACATACAGTGGGATGTTAGGTAGGTTGTCCCTGCGCGGTGCATCCTGGATAACGCTAAATGACCTGCGGCTTTTACGGCTGTGAAAATTCCTAACGGACCTTGACCTCGAAATCGACTCGGACTTGATTGGATTTGATTGAACCGTGGGCCGAAGTTAAGGTATTTTGTCACTTGAGTATGAGGGAGTGACACCCAGCAGAAATGGCTGACGGTTTAATACAAAGACTGGGTAAAACCGTGGCAGGCCTCGGAGTACGTTACTTTTTCGTGATCATTAAGCCGATGTGGCAGATGTCGGTTAAAAGGATGCCTTCTTTGAGCTAGTCAGCACTCTTAACAGAGATAACCATGGGACCACTACAGGCTGGATAGCCGCTAGGGGTTGGATAGCCGCTCTGAGTTGTGACTAAATAGATATGAATAGTGAAAGCAAAACCGAAACAGATGTGAGTAAAAGTAGTCGGAACCGACCTTGAAATCGGAGAGTGTCCCGGATAAGTCACTACCTGGGGCGAAAACCATGGAGTGTTCGCAGACAATGTTAAAAGCCCCTGTAGAAAACAGGGAACGGCAACAAGAACAAAAACTCTCGGTAAGAAGCCTCCTACGGTAGTAGCACCAAAATGCAGCCAAATCGTATACTGTATATTGAAGCGATAGCCAAGTTTGGAAAGGTCTTGAAATGAGCTAGACTAGAAACTTTTGCTATGGTGCCGTCGCTCGCCGCTCGCGTCTGTCTTCCTAGATGAAATGTTGCGTTGCTGCAATCCATCTCTACCAACTTGCGACTCGAAGGTGGTAATGCTCGAGAGAACCGATGAACCATATTGGCACTACTGATACTTCTGAACAAGGCGTCAATCGGTCCTCCACCGACGCAAAGGGTTCTATCAACTATGATTTTAAAAGGGTCGGTCTTAGGATCCTCAACAAGGCGTAAATCGGTTCGCCACCGACGCAAAGGGTGCAATCACCTATGACTTTAAATGAGTCGGTCCTAGGATCCTCCCGACTTATGGCAGGGCAGATGCCCACAGCCTCCAAGAGCGGCAGAAGTAATGGGAACTCAGGCTCCAACGGGGTCACAACAAACAACAGGTGTCAAAATTGGACAATGGGCATGGCACCGCCCACATTAAGGTGAAATCATATATATCCGAATCTACTCCCCCAATTTCAAATTTGGTAATTAAGATAGTTTGGACATTCCCATGTTACAGTGCAAAAATGGGCGAAATCGGACAGTAACTACAACTGATAATAGTATGCCAGTATGTCAAAAATGGGCAGAATCGGATCAATATTTCCCTTAGCCCCCATATACCTAATATACAAAACTTATACCAGATAGGTATGTACAATATATCGGCCAATGTACTAGTTATTTGAATGAAATTGAGAAAGCGTGTTTTTCTAACAACAGTGTATCTTTGTGTTTAAAATGGAGAAAATCGGGAGAAAATTTTCCCAATATAACTGATATTCACAATTTTGAAATGTCCGGCTGACTTTACTCCATATATAATATACAAGTATGTTTATATTGATCTAATATATGTACAAAGTGCTCTTGTCACGGTGTTTGATGAAATTTGGTGTGCTGAGAATCTGCCAACATCTATTTTTTATACCCCTAAATGTTAGGGGTGGTACACCCCAATTTTTATTTTTTTCACAAAATTTTAATATTTTATTTTTACATGATTCAGCATTGAAAAATACATATCATTCTACATTTTAATTTAACCCCTAATCGCAATTTTTATATTATTCCGTTCCATCTACAAATCCACAAGATGGCAATCGAACATAATAATTGTGGTATACTATAATATTACACGGGTCAACAAAAAAATAATTGTTGCTTGTCCTAAACTTTATACTATGATTTTTCGATTACTTAGACACAAAAACGAAAAGAAAATACTTTTTTTTGGTATAAAGTTTGCTTTTGCTTTTGCGATATACACTTTATTCAATTTTTTAAAAATTTTAATTAGTTTTAATACATTCAAAAATACCGCGAGATTGGAGTGGAGTTTTTATATTCAGAGAGTGCCTCCAGATGGCACTCAAGTGATAAATAACGATCAGGTGTTTCGTACATATCCAGAAAACATTAAAATGTCATCAGAAATGTGTAAATACAATACTGATGCATTTTGTTATATACGTGGTGAATTTATGAAAGTTAGAGATTATTGATGATGTTTAAACGTAAAATTCAGTTCTATTGTGGAAGCAGAAAAAGTGTTTTTAAATTTGAAAATGAGGTATGCACTGCGACCTAGGGTCTATTGTGCCCTGAAAGAGAAAAAGTGTTAATGCCGCCTCTCCATATTTAGTTGGGTTTGATGAAACAATTCGTGAAAAAACTCGACCAAACTTCAGAAGCTTTTGAATACTTAAGAAAATTTTTTCTGAAATTATGAGAAGCAAAGGTTAAAGCTGGGATTTTTGTTGGTCCCCAAATCAGAAAAATTTTCGCCAATGAGTTATTTGAATAGTGAAACTTAATAAAAATGATAAATACATTTATCTATGTAGTTTTATCTTAAATTAAACATTAAAACCACAGATTTTGAGAAAATTCGTTTAATTAGTTTCCTGACCATAAAAGCAAAGTTTTGAAGGTCATATATTTTTTTTCGTGTATTTGTGACCTAAACTAAAGAAATTTTACACTTTCAAGTCGAGGTCAAATTTCGTGTTGACCCGTGTTATTTTCGTAGTTCTACAAATGGTGAGCCAGCAAACATTACGGAGTAGGGATGAAAACGATTAGTCCAGTTAATTTTATTGATTGGAATTCTATGAAGAGCATCAAATATAAGTGAGTGAATAAAGGAAGTGAATTTAGATTTGAAAATTCTATTGTAAATATTTCTCCAATAAAAAAAAAATGATGAAATTAATTTGAGCTCCAAAGAAACTGCCCGACGTATTAAACGTTTTCAAATTATTAAACAGGATCCAGCAGTTATCCTTTTAGATCTGCATCTCGAAAACGGCTAACTAGTATTTTTCACGAACAAAATCGTTCTATAATAATTAAGTCGTGTATATACAGTCAAACCAAGGCAGACTGAGTGCTTTTATCTGCGACAGTTGTTTGTTAATGTCAAGATATACGTAAAGAAATGTACAACAGTATCCAACGTATGAAGATGCTTGTCTTGTACTGGAGTTTAGTACTAATGACATGTTTTCCGATCCCAGCACAAATGTTGTGGGATAATCATTAAGATTCGATGACTAATGATATACTTTATCGACATCGTACAAGATGAAACGATCTAATGATATCGTTCAGTGACGTAATGTACAATGAAGAATTTATTACTATTGAAGATTATTCCATTGTCATTGCAAAGTTACCAATCAGCCATTTCTGTATCAGTTAACCCAATTGGAGTGCACCTGATTTAATCAACACAGATATATGTGTGTTAATCGCGAAGCGCAGTATGATACTGTTGAATTGGCAGCGACGGTTACTCGCAATGTTCCACTACTAAATTATGAACAAAAATTAACTTATGACCGCATAATATTTGGCTTTTCAGGTGATTTCAAATACGTTCTACGTACGCTGGTGATATTAACGATCGCTGTTAAACTATTGGCAACAGGAAAGTTGCGGTAAATGAAAATACTGTATACATAAAATTTCCGACTGGTCTCTGCACAATCAGCAACTCTCAAATTACTCTCATCGACAATATAACTCCCAGTGTTCACACAAAATATAAAATTCTTGGATGACTGGCAGAAATAACGATTTCAGCAGTAAAAAATGTATACGTTAATGGATTAAATTCAATGATACAACAGTCGTTGCTACGGAGTCATAAAAATCTATCGACGCCAAGGAAACTGTGAATTATTCAATTGACTTGTTGAATCCTTTAGATATGCTGTGCATAGGTTGGACCTCCGGTTATTTTGCTTCATAATTTGAACCCACTACGGTTTTGCAATGACAAAAGGTTAGTAATTAAAAATAAATGAAAAATATTTATATTGAATTCAAAAGCTCTCAATTTCCAATTAGATTCGCATTCGCAATGACGATCAATAAATCACAAGGACAAACGTTGTCTGTTTGTGGCTTAGATTTAAGTACCTACACCATGATTTTCCCACAGACATTTTTATGTGGGATGTTCTCGCGAGATCTACTTTGTTTATTTTTAATTGAAATGATTAGTAGTAAAAAAATAAACTTTTTCGCTGTATAGATAGCTATCAATAATTGTTGTTTAATATATATTTGTGACTTTAATAAATAATAATTTATTAACTTAGATAAAATATCCTTAAGTTGTCTACAACTCTTTTTGCCTACTTCAATTATGTGAGTAGTTATATCCCCCGAAAACTAAGCTACTTTTTAAAATCTTTCCTAAAAAATATTTCTGTAAAAAACATTTCCAAAAAATTTCATACATGTATGGCAAAAAACCGTTTGGCGGATCAGGTATCTTATTTATAAAATTGCCTGAAAATAAGTTCTCAACTATACCTTAACAATGTCAAAAATTAAACCAATGATTTTAGCATAATTTTGGCTGACGGGAAGAAAAATATATTAATAAAACTAATTGAGTACATGACCTTCTATATAACTTAAAGGGATACCAAATTTGATTATTATCCATTAACGATTTCGTTAAATAATGAATGTTGAGTTCTTTCGTAGCATTTTAATACTCGCGCAACTTGTTTGTCAAAATATAAAAGTTTTGTTCACCTAACGGTTGTTTATATCACCTAAAACTAATCGAGATAGATATGGAGTTATATATACAAGTATATATTTGAATGATTAGGATGCTCCGTCGTCTGTCCGTGCAAGCGATAACTTAAGTAAAAATAGAGATATCTTGATGAAACTTGGTACGCGTATTCCTTGACATTAAAGGGGTTCGGTATTGTCGGGAGAGAAACGGCGGACTTCAAAGCATGTTACCGCCGCGCTATACAAACCCTCTTCTCGTTATAACAAGCAGTCATTTTTAAAAAACTTAAATAACAACCTGCCAAACAAAAAGAAAATAGGTCAAATACTCACACAGAAAAAAAGTTATTACAGTTTCGTTTTGCAGCACAATTCGGGAACCACCCTGTATTTAATCTAACGCCCAAAAATTTTCGAAATCGCACTATTACTTTTCATTCATTTTTTACGAACATATATCGGTTATATACATATTTTCGAACTTCTGGTTGACTTTATACCGCATCTATCGGTCAATATCTAAGAAATCTTAACGAAATTCCAAAAGAATCTCTTTCTAATAACAGTGTACCTTCTTGCCAGTAATTGTAAATACTGGTTGCAATACTTCCTACTATTAAATAAAATATATACGAAAATCCCGCAAGGTAAAGTGCTTGCGAGAATATAAAATTTTCGGTTCCCCCGAATTTAGACCTTCTTTACTTGTGTAATTGATTTTCAATCAACTATTGGATTGAGTTTTCCACCAATGCACTCATAACGTTTATGTGCATACATGGAACGGGATTAGGTATAATAGTGAAACTAATTGAGTTAGATATGGGGTCATGTATGGTGTATATCAATAATCAGGATGACGAAAGGAGTTGAATTCTGTCAGCCCGTCTGTTCGTCTGTGAAAGCGATAACTTGAGAAAAAATTTAGTCATCTTGATGAAACCTGATACACATATTCCTTGGTAGCGAAGGAGGGTTGGTATTGCAGATTGGCACGCCCACAAAACACCATTAATGGAAAACTTATAAAATGCCACAACTAAAGTCCACAATAAGATATAAGGCTATTATTTAGTACAATGATCTGCATTAGAAAGAGGCATCTATGGCTTAAAACTTTTAAAGAGTGGGTGTGGTCCCACCCTCTTATAAGTTTCATGTATTTTTGGCATCCTTACCCAGACTGTTGAAATGGGAGGATTAGGATTATAGCCCCCCCAACACTCGCCATATAACGATTTTGTTAAAAACTACTAGAAGTTCGATAAATACAGAAATAAATGTGCCAGAGACATAAAATTATTACCCGGGATGGTACTGAAGGATTTTATAGCAGCCGGTAGCAAATTCGCACGATGGTCGAACTTTTCCGATGTAAACCATATTCGGTAGGTAATATTACCCTGGCATTTCTACATTACTGTGCGAAAATGAACAAAAACCATGCCTACTTCTCATATAACAGAATTCCCAGTATAAAAATCAAGAAGTAGTCATGGTGTCCGGATAAAACTTATTCGTGCAAAGTTGAGGTGTGCCACCTTATGACCAAAAATTATCCAAATGGGTTTTAAACTACTCAAGCCACGAGATATCGAATATATGGACCTCAGTTCCTAATGCGAACTTTTTATCAAAAATATTGGTCAATATGTGAGATTTTTTGAGGGGTTTCCAATAAGACTATCATGATTTAAAAAAAAACAACACACACACACCAAACTGTCAATTTAGGTGAATGTTCATGAATAATTTGTGGATTTTCTTCGTACCAATCAGATTAAAGTGAGCCATACATAAAATGGCAAAAGCGCACTAAAAGTTGCAATCGGAGTACTTCTTTTATAATAAAATTCAGTAATTTGTAAACGATGTTCTTGCGTATATCTTTCCATGATGAAATTAAAACATTACTGAATACAATGAAAAGAAATCGCAGATCACGATATATTAAAAATGGCCTAAGTGACAGTTAGAAATCATATCATCCCTATTGGAAAACCCGATACAACCGCACAAAAGAAATTCGCATATCATATGCGAATAATAACTGCCAAAAATAACGGTGATTTCTAGATAACAGCATTTGAAGTGTTGCTAAAGTAGGTGTACAAATTTTTTTTGGCCGCTCAAAAGTGAAATTTTTTAATTCTTTGTAATGGTTAACATCAAAATTGATATTATATCAAAAGTTTTATAAAAAGCGAAAAATACATAAGATTTACATATTGTTGCTCTATGTTACATTCATAGTGCAACGTATTGACAGCACATGTAGGAATGCCAAGTAAATATTTTAATAAAACTAAATGAACTTTTTTGTATTATTTGTTAGACAGCTTTTAAACTTCTAGCAGTGTCGACCATAACCGTATTATTAAGTGGGCGTCGTTTTTAAAGAATTTCAGTCACTCATAGTTATTGTTTTAACACATGTATATGTATACAAATTTAAAACTAAATTTGTTTGACTCTATTTTAATATATATTTCCTATTTCCCCATTAAAATTTCTAAATTTCACAGACGGGCGGACAGAAAAACATAGACCCGATTCCCATCCGTCTCATTTATCCGGATCATTTCATCTATATATTAGCTAATATAATAGCTTTAGGCACTACAAGCAAACGTTGGGTAAAAAAAGTAAGGAAGACCAATTATCGGGTGTAACAGCACACTTTATGCTCTCACAATTTGCAAGGATCAAATGAATAGATTGCAATCAAATTTGGTAAGGCGGAATACTTCCTCTGTTTATATTAAAAAAGTAAGGAAGGGCTAAGTGTAACCGAGTATTTCATACTCTTACAACATGCAACCGAAGAAGCGAAATTTAAAACATTAAGTTGATGTGGAAAACGCCAACTAAACCATCGGAATTCATTATATAAAAAATATGAGAATTAGGCCAAGGTCTATTAATATTCAGCGCTAAACTAAAATATATCACACATTTTGACCAACCTAAACGCTTTAAAGTTAGCTGGAAAGTCAGGAATCACTATACAGGATATATTGGGGATAGAGAAAAGTTTGGATTTATAGCATCAACATTTCACATTGTTTAGGTATACTTGAGAACATATTTTCAGTAAATTTTATAAATGAATAAATCACACACTGACCCATATATGCAGGATAAGGTTTACTAGAATAACGAAAATAATTTTAGGTATGCCATATTAGTTTATCCAATATTACACGCTCACTTAGTTTTGCATATACATCTTACTAATTGACTGATATAAAAATAATATATTCAACCGAAAGTTTGAAATTCATATAATTTTATTAACATCCACTTTCTGAAATTTTTCAATTCACAGATGTTCCTTCCTACACGATGCTCTATATCAAATTACAGTTATGTGTCTTAATTATTTATACCACTTTATAGCTTTTTGAATTACAGCATTTTGTGTGACAACGGAACAGTGTACTAAGTTTCTTTACGATATCTCGATTTTTACTCGCTACAGACAATCCCCCGAAGTTCAATTCAACTCGTCATCCTGATCATCTATACCATATATTGGTATATAATATTTATATAACCCATATCGATGCAATATTTAAAGATTGCCTTAAAAGGTATATATGCATTATATATATTTGGATATCTGTAGGTTCATGCCAAAGTCTTCATTTATGCATTGTTATGTACGTAATGTAAAATTCTCAATTGTATGAATATACACTTATCAAACAATTCAAACATCTGTGTGTATTTTCAAGCCGCTCCCATCGATTCCTGCCTTCACGCATTTTTATAATTTGACGGTCTATGCATACACGTGAGAATATTTATTAACCGGCTGAGGATGTGACGGAAGTCATAAAAGCCATTGGCGGAATTATGCGCTTAGTGGAGATCAGCGGCTCTTGCCACACAGGCATTTCATAAGCAAATATTTACACCCAGCACTAAACACTGGCGAGCGACAAGTTATTTCACTTGCACTTATGTATATATGTATGTGCCTCTCTCAAAACACTTAACTATCGAACAGACATTCATATACTTATAGTAATAACTATATTTGCAGATGAATGTATAAATAGCTGTGTATATTTAAAATACACAATACTATTGTGGTTACTAAAGTATATATGAATAAAAAGAATGGTTGTTTGTATATTCTATTAAGTTCGATGAATTGAAGTGTAAAATCGAATTGGATTGTGGGGACCTTTACCAAGCAGATTACTTATATTATTCATTACAGTTGAAAATTTCACAATGTAAATATAATATGTTAAAATCTGTTTTAGGAACCTTAATATGCTCATACTATAACTATCGATATTTTCATACTCTAGCAACCTGGTCCAGAAAATACCACAGTTTACCGGTGCAAGACTTTAAACTAATATATATATTTAGATGAATCAAAACAATCAGGATGACGAGTCTACTTGAATTCTGCTCTAGATCTGGTCGAGAGTTTAACAAAAGTTACATATTACTGGTCTCGAACTTTTTTTCAGTTTAAGTGAGTTTAAGACCATCTATGATTTCTTAACAATTGTTTTTGTATGATAATACTACGGATACAAATTTTTGATTGCTATTGTTCAAATTAAAAATAAAATTATTTATATTGTATTGTAGATTATTGCAAAGAAATTACTGAAATAGAAAAGTAAATAATTATATTTTTAATTATGAACTAGCTAAAAGAAATGTCTTACAAGAAAAAAAAAACATTAAAATAAATAACAAAGCATAATTTATTTTGGTTTCATACAAACATATAATATATAACTTCTGGGCACGCTAGCTGCATGGTCAGAAAACAACTGGACCTGTCACGTGGGAAATACACGTACACTCGTATGCACTCATAGAGCCTGGCGAGCAATGAGCTGCCGATCACTAGAGTGTATACACCAACTAGTTGACAGGAAGCTATTGTTATTTTCTCTTTGCCAAAATCTTATATACCGACCTGGTGTCGTTGCTACTTAAATGTATGAAATCGATCTGCGCAAATCTCATCTCAAACAACAAAATCCACCCAATCATATGATCTTTAGGCAAAACGCATATGTCAAAGATGAGTCGGTTGGTATGACTATACGTGAACTAGCAGGGACACGAAAGATCTTTAGACAAAGGAAAAGCCAAACTAGCGGGTTATCGAGACGTGGAAAGTGTTTTCAATACGTTAATACAGCTGCACTAATATCGTCTGTCCCTTCAGTAAGAAATATATATCTCTTTCTGGAGGAAGATAAAAATCATTTTTAATACTCTCGCAACTTGTTGCTACAGAGTATAATAGTTTTGTTCACCTATCGGTTAGTTGTATCACCTAAAACTAATCGAGTTAGATATAGGGTTATATTATTTATATAAATGATCAGGATGAAGAGACGAGTTGAAATCCGAGTCTGTGCAAGCTGTAACTTGAGTAAAAATGTTGATATCTTTATGGTACACATGTTTCTTGGTACCGTAAGACGGTTGATATTGCAGATGGGCGTAATCGGACCACTGCCACGCCCACAAAACGCTATTATTCACAACAAGATACAAGACTCTTATTTGGTATACAGGATCACATTAGAGAGAGGCATCTGCAGTTAAAATTTTTTTTAAAGTGGGCGTGGTCCCGCCCCCTAATAAGTTTAATGTGAATATCTCCTATACCATTGAAGCCATAATAGCAAAATTCACTGGAAACAAATGTTTTCAACAACCCGCCCACTCCCCATATAACGGTACTGTTAAAAACTACTAAAAGCGCGAGAAATCCAGTACTAAACAAGCCAGAAACATTAAATTTTATCTCTGGGACAGTATAAGATGATTTTATAGGAAGCACGTTCAAAATTAGATAGTGGGCGTGGCACCGCCCACTTTTAGGTGAAAGCCCATATCTTTGGATCTGCTTAACCGATTTCCACCAAATTCGGTATATAATATTTTTCTCATATTTCTATGTTAAAGGGCGAAGATCGGATGACAACCACGCCTATTTCCCATATAACATCATTTTAACTTCCATCTGATTTTTTCACTTTCCAGTATGCAAATCAAGCAACAATGATTATATCGGCGTAAAACTTTGCGTGAATAATACGTTTAAAATATGACACCTTGTGACCAAAATTATCTAAATTGAAACAAAATTGTTCAAGCCCCTAGGTACTGAATATGTGGACCCCAGTGCCTATAGTTGACTTTCTACCTAAAATATCGGTCAACATAGAACAAGGTGGCAAGATCCATAAAGAAATCTAAAACGAGTATACCATTTGACTTTGCGAGAGTATAAATGTTCGGTTACATCCGAACCTAGCCCTTCCTCACTAGTTATTTTACGTTTTGGAACACCAGCAATACAGCGCACTGTCCAAAAGTTCTTAAGGAAAAGGCAATATTATATGGCCCTGTAATGGCATTTACCCCTAAGATCCCACATTCAGAAACTTTTTAAAGTGGAAACAGCAGAATTCAGAGCTTGCGCAAAGTTTGAAGAGATGGTAGAAAGTAACATTTGCGAAAGTTCAGCAAAGCAATGGTGTATAGTTTGAAAATATGGTTGACTTAATATTGAATGTCAATGTGTGAATTATCTTCATAAAGTTTGATGGAAAGCTTTTTAGAGCATCTTTTTTGGTTCCTCAAGTAAATTTAATCGATCTAAAAATATCCGAGCCTCAATAACTTAATATATTGTAGAAATCTTATATAATATTTTCTGCTTGAATTTATATCGCATGTATCGGTAATATGAGACATTTTAATGAATCATAATACGTACAATTTTTTTGCTTACAACAGAAATAACATAAGATATAATCATATTATTTTCTTTTGGACATTTTATTTCAGACATAATCTGAGTTGGCAATAAAAATTTATGAAAACGGCTTATGCATTTTCCCGAATGTGCTCAATTTTCGTTCTTATTGGTGAGGAATAAATTTATATGAGAATAGTACTATTAACATCTTTAAAAGGAAATGGACGGTTGTTGTTACATCGAGTCCTTAAATAAATTTATGGACATTGAAAAGAATAAATTGTAATTTCAATAAATCTCAAATCGTCTTAAGAGAAAAACCACTAATAACACGTTCGCGTGATATGAAATCGACAATATTCGAAGATATACAACTTTTCTGCCAAAACTCTCTCTCTCTCGGCATAACCCGATATATGTATATGAACCTACATACCTACATATGTGGTTTATTTTATGAATGCGATGACTTAATTGTACTCTAGGGTTAAGGTTTTCTGTGTTTATTTTTCTCATAGGTTTAACAAGTATATAAAATTTGTATGAGGAATTGACATGCAGAAGATATTTAAGTTTTGTGTACATTATATATATGTACATATGTATCTCTATTTAAGTCACATGAGCAAACCCATCGTCTCAAACATATAGAAATATGTATTGTGTACATTTCCCACAGTTGCGGTAAGTTTGGCTTTATGCATTTGTGTGGGAGTTTTTTTCCTCATAGGTTGTTAAACATCTGACTCGTCAACGTGAAGTCACGTAATCGTCTAAATGTAATGTGTGCTAAAGTGCAATAAAACCAGTACATCACCGTTAAGTCGGCTTTCGTAAAAGGCAATTTAAGCTGCCCCAATACCCGTATTTCATGCAGCCGTTTTTCTTAGTCGAAAATAACATTTAGACATGTAGAAGTCCTACAGACTTGCGTAAGGATAAGACGCAATCTCTAACCAGTAAAATGTTGCTCATGAAATCACCATAACAAATTAAAGTAGGTTTCATATTAAGCAGAAGTGAGCAACGTTAAAATAGTCAAATTGTTAACATACGTAAAATCTTTAGCACAACTAAAATCATCTCTGCAACGTCAACTTTTTTTTAAAATAAAAAATCATCCACTCCTTTTCAAATTATTTGAAATCTTAATTCTTTTAACTTTTTTTATACTCTTGCAATTTGTTGCTACAGAGTACAATAGATTTGTTCACTTTACGGTTGTTTGTATCACCTAAAAATAATCGAGTGAGATATAGGGTTATATATACGTAAATGGTCAGGATGACGAGACAAGTTGAAATTCGGGTAAATGTCTATTCGCCCGACCGTCCGTCCGTGCAAACTGTAAACGCTCTCTCCCCATATAAAGGTTTTGTTAAAAACTACTAAAAGCACGACAAATTAATAACTAAATGCTTCAGAGTTCGGTACATAACATTATCTGGAAGATCCTATGTGAAAATTGGCGCAATCGGAAATCAACCACGTCTACTACCCATATAACACTATTTTAATTCCATATACATTTTTTACTTTCCAGAACACAAATTAAGATCCTATCCACATATCCGAGAAAACTTTGCACAAATAGTGCCCTTAAAGCATTTCATCCTATGCCCAAAAATTGTCAAATTCGGACTATAACTTTTGAAGAAATATGAAAACGGTGCTTATGGCAGATTTTTTGACGAAAATATAGGTTAATCTGTGAGATATATTATTGAAATTCTCGGAAAATATTTCTTTGATAATATTATATCCTTGTGTAAAAATGGGTAGAATCGGGTCAATTCCCTTAGCCCCCATATACCTATATATTAATGATTTTCGAACTTCCAGTTAATTTTATACCACATATACCGGCCAATGTGGGAGTTATTTTTATGAAATTGAGAGATCGTGTTTTTCTAATAACAGTATATCTTTGTGCCAAAAATGGAAACTTGTCTTAGCCTCATATACATATTTATATATTGTATTTATAAAATAGCTTGAAAATAAGTTCTCAAGTAAACCTGAGCAACATCAAAAATCAATACAATCAGTGATAAAACTAAGGGAGGGTATGCCCTATAATATAATTAATAATATACAAATTTGATTGTAAAACAGGCGAACAATGAAGTTGAAACCTTTCGCTACTTGTGTATACACTGAACCGGATATATTTAATTTTCCACGAAGTTTTTAACACCCAGAAAGAAACGTTGGAGACCTTATAAAATATTTACATAAATGATCAACATGATGAGCTGAGTTGATTTGGCCATGTCCGTCTGTCTGTATACATAGAAACTAGTCCCTCAGTTTTTAAGCTACCGATCTGAAATTTTGCACCTTTCCTTTATAAAAAGGTGCTCATTTGTCGGAACGGCCGACAGCGGAGCACTAGCATATAGCTGCAATAAAAACTGAACAATCGGAATCAAGTACTTGTATGGGAAACTTTTTTAATTTACGTAATATCTTCACAAGATTTGCCATGAGTTATTGTCTAAAGCAACAATGTAATCTTCGAAAAATTGTTTAGATAAGATTAATATAGCATATAGCTGCCATACAAACTAAAGTGCTTGTATGGAAAACTCTTTCATTTGACGAGGTATCTTCACAAAATTTGGCATGGAGAAAAAGCTGCTCTCTGAGTCCATTAACGAGCCTCACAGGTTGATATTTTTGGTAAAAAGTCAGCCATTGGTACTAAGGTCCACATTTCCTGTAACTGGACACTTGAAAAGTTATGGTCCGATTTCTATTTTTGATATGTAATCGCACATCTTAAACATGGTACATTTTGTCTGCAAAGTTTTATTAAGATTTATATACTGTAAAGTAAAATAATCATATGGATTTTAAAATTGTAATGTGTATGTAATGATGATGGAATAGGCGTGATTGTGGTCCGGTCTCTCCAATTTTCATAATGTAACATAAGGACACAAATATAATGTTACATACCAGCTTTTATTGAAATTAGTTGACTACTTCTTGAGATATGACACAATTAAGCTTTAAAAATATATGCTTCAACATAATTGTTATACGAGTATATGGAGTGCCAGTGGTTATATTCCGATTTTAAACATTTTCAAACTGTATGAGGAAGTGTCAAAAGGATTCCTCCTTGGCGAGCTTTATCGATATAGCACGTATGGTTTTTGAGATGTGTACATTAAACCTATTAGATGACGAACCACGCCCTTATGAGATATCGTCATGAAACTTTGTACACGGGATCGTAGATGGGCGTAATCGCTCCATTGCCACGTGCACAAAATTTCATTAAGCAAAAACCTGTAAAGTGCTATAATTAAGCTCCAAATTAGAACACAAAACCAGAAGATCGTAGAAATGAGGGGCAAATACATGCCATACATATGTGCAGAAAATTTTTAAAATGTGAGCGTAGCTCCGCCCCCCAATAGGTTTAATGTATACATCTCACAAACTAAAATTTTATCAACCAAACTTTCTGAGGATGATACCTTTTGGCACCTGCTCAAACACAGTACCCACGCCTACTCTGCATATTACGGTGTGGTTTGTTGAAAACTACTCATAAAGGAAATGCGCCAGAAGCATTAAATCTCACGTACTATATCGCCCTGGTAGGCTTAGTAGGATCCTGTGACAAAATTGGCCAATAGACGCGTCACCACCCACCTTTAAAATTAAACTACAACCACGCCTACTTTCCATTTAACACATTTATAAGTTCCATCTGCTTTATTCTATTTCTAGTTCACAAATTAAGCCACAATAAAACGTATAGTGTCTTTAAAAATTGCCTTCTCATGACTAAAAATTGAGAAAATCGGGCCCAAGAGGCCAAATTTGTTGACCTGAGTACCTGTGGCTGGCTTTTTACCGTCAATAGCGGTCACTTTCAAAGATATAACAATGTGATTTTGAGTTTCCTGGTAATATTGTGTCCTGTGAATTATCTTAATGAGATTTAGAGCACATCTCTTTTCAATAACAGTTTACATTATGCCTAAAATAGAAGGAATCAGGTGAAAATTAGCCTTAGCTCCTATATACCTAATAACAGGTGTTTTTTTCGCAATTTTATTTCGAGAATAATGGTACTGTGCGAAATACGTATCGTGCACTACGTTCATTTTATCGTATGATGCGATGACGCACTTCTGGTTGAATGGCTACGTCAACAAATAAAACTACCGCATTTGGAGTGAAGCTAATCCTCAACTGTATGTCGAAACACCGTTACATCTAGAAAAACTGACTGTGTGGTGCGCTTTATGGGCTGGTGGAATCATTGGTCAATGGTGATCGGTATAGAGCCATGATTACTAACTTTTTCAACTGAATTGAACAACAATGATGTCAAAACGGCGCAACACACTCGTGCCACAATCGATTTGTTGAAAGACCGTCTAATTTCACGTTTTGGACCTGTGAATTGATCTCCAAGATCTTGGGATTTAACACCGCAAGACTACAACATTCGCCGTGTTATTGCTGATATACGGCCACAAATGTTGGAAAAGTCATCGAAAATTGGACGTCCAGATTGGACTACATCCGAGCCAGCCGTGGCGGTCATATGTCAGAAATCATATTTAAAATGTAATGCCACAAGATTATCTTTCGGATAAATAAAATTCATGTCAATCGAAAAATTCATCGTTGTTTTATTGCAATTAAAAGTTCTATACCTCTAAAAAAAAACATCCTTTATGAGAATTTTAAACTCGATATGAGGAATATTAGGGAAATTAAACGAAAATATAACACTATAATTTAATGCCAAAAATGTGTCAAATCGGTTCACCAATTACCCAGCCCCCGTATACCCTATAATCAATTTTGTTTTTCCACCAGACTTTGTGCCCAACTTGTTGGTGATTTACTATCGCAAAATTGTTCTTGAGCATACAAGTACTTTAGTAATGGCAAAAGTTAATGCATTTAGTCCAGCCTCAATATATATCATATTGTGATTTCCGACATTCCACCTGACTTTGAACCGTTTATGTTGGTTAAAATGTGTGATATTGTAACGAAATTAAGTGTACAAGTTTTCTTAAAAATTATTTGGGTTAACTTTTTCCACACTTTTTATAATAAATATCTCATTTGACTTAAATAGATGGAAATTAATATAAATATCTGGGCCATGCCTTTGGTCCTTCCGAGAATAAAAAATGTTTGGTTATACCCGAACTTAGGGCTTTCACACTTATTTTGTTATACTTTATTAATATAAATTTTAGCCGTGAGCGTGAGTATTTACGAGTGTATATTCCAAATGAACGAAGAAAAGATATTGAAAAAAAAAACAAGTATTTAGCTCTGCAGACGATGTGTGCAAAATGTTAAATAGTACCGGCCTTTGTTTCTTGGGAAATAAAAAAGGTCTTTGTAACTTTCATAAGTTATAATAGGTACTAATTGATAATAACAATAAGAATGATCTAGTTGCAATTAGCATATTCACTGGCAGAGTGTTTTACCTACTTAGGCAGATCAACCTACCTTCATTTGTATTTATACGAACGTGCTTTCAATGCCTTGGAAAAAAATTAAAACAACTAGGGAAGTGCTAACTTCAGGTTAAGCCTAATATTATATATGCTCGCAATTAGTATGAATTAAAACGAGTGAGTTAGTTAAGGGTATATGAAAAACTCTATTACAAAGATTTTGAGTTTAAATTAAACATTTGTTTTTCAAGAAAATAGTCAACCGATCGCCCAAAACTCTTTATTTCATAAAATTTCATAGAAATACCTCACACACCTCACAGGAATAAGGTATAAAGCCAATCGGAAGGATAAAAATCATTATAATTATATGTGTATTTTTGTACTCTCGCAACTTGTTGCTACAGAGTATATTAGTTTTGTTCACATAACGGTTGTTTGTATCACCTAAAACTAATCGAGTAAGATACACTTGGTACACATGTTTCATGGTACTGTAAGACGGTTGGTATTGCAGATGGGCGCAATCGGACCACTGCAACGCCCACAAAACGCCATTAGTCAAAAACAAATAAATTTACATAACTAAGCTCCACAACAAGATACAAGACTCTTATTTGGTATACAGGATCACATAAGGAAGCGGCATCTGCAGTTCAATTTTTTTAAAGTGGGCGTGGTCCCGCCCCTAATAAGTTTAATGTGGATATACCCGATACCACTGAAGCCATAATAACAAAATTCAGTGGGAACAAATATTTTTAGCATCTCTATCGACGGTGTGAAAATGAGTGAAATCGGGTGACAACCCCGCCCACTCCCCATATAACGGTACTGTTAAAAACTACTGAAAGCGTGATAAATCAAGCCCTAAACACGCCAGAGACATTAATTTTTATCTCTGGGATGATATGAGATGACTTTATGAGAACCGCGTAAAATTAGACAATGGGAAATATGTCCTCGTAATTGGATAAAGACACATATTGGACAAAAATATTGCATAAAGTCAATTAGGACGAAAATTTTTCTATTGGGTAGTGGAGCACCGATTTTATGTATTTTTATTTCAAAACTTTATGGTGTACACTACATGTTTTCGGTAAAATTTCGGTTTCACCCAATACTATGAAATTTATGAACAGATCTTAACTATTTTTAAATTAGAATTACCATAATTCAGAGGAACTGAAATAAGCTTTGTTTAGTCGCCCTTTGTATTTTTTCACAATTGGACGTAATGATCTACTGTAAGTGTTGAGTATTATTTTGTTAACATTATCCGCTAAGATATTGAATTTTACATATTATATAAATGGGTGTCAACAGTCCTTCACAATATTATCACCTAAAACTAGTCGAATTAGGTATACGGTTGTGTACAATATATATTAATGATCAGGGTGAAGAAACGAGTTGAAATCCGGGTGACTGTCTGTCCGTCCGTGCGTCTGTGCAAGCTGTAACTTGAGTAAAAATTTAGATATCTTTATGAAACTTGGTACACATGTTTTTTGGTACCGTAAGACGGTTGGTATTGAGGCAGAGGGGCGTAATCGGACAACTGCCACGCCCACGAAATGCCATTAGCCAAAACCAAAGTTCGTGCAAGTTGCGAGAGTATAAAATGTTCGGTTACACCCGAACTTACAACTTCCTTACTTGTTTAGCATATTTGTATTGCATAAAAATGATAAAAATAAAGACATAACAGTTTGATTGTTATTCGTTTTGCAGTTATCGTATTACTATTAGTTTTTAACACAACCGTTGTAAATGATGTGCGAGTAGTTATTGTCCGATTTTTCCAACAATATTTAATGGCATTTGTTCCACCAATCTTGATTGTTTATGAGATACATGCAATAAAATTAAAAGGTTGCGATAAGCCTTGCCTTGCTTTGGTTTTTATACTTTTGCAACATGTTGCTACAGAGTATAATAACTTGTTGCAAGAGTGTAAAATGATCGGTTACATTCGTTAGCCCGGCCTTACTTGTAAATAAATTATAATACAAAGTTATGCCAACAAGCAAGAGTATAAAATGTTCGGTTACATCCGAACTTAGCTCTTACTTACTTTTTATACTCGTACAACATGTTGTTATAGGGTATAATATTTTTGTTCAATTAACGGTTGTTTGTATCACTAAAAAATATTCGAGTTAGATATAATATATAGTATATTATATATATATGATTAGGATGATGAGATAAGTTGAAATCTAAGTGACGGTCTGTCTGTCCACCCGTTCATCTGCCGTCTGTCTTTGCAAGCTGTAACTTGAGTAAAAATTGAGATATACTGCCGCGTCCACAAAACGTCAATAAACGAAAATTTATAAAGTGCCAAAGCTAAGCGCTTAACTAAGATATGAAACATTAATTTGGCACAGGGGATCGCAGTAGCATTTCTATCGACAATGAAAAATAATGATATCGGTTGATGACTCCGCTCACTCTCCATAGAATACGCCAGAGACATTAAATTTTACACCCAAGATGGTACAAAATTGGTTCAAATAAGACGCTGGACGTGCACCGCTTACATTAAAGTGAAAACCCATTTCTCATGCCCACCCTACCGATATCGACCAAATTTGATATGTAATATTACCTTGATAACAACCATGCTTCTTCCCATATAACACAATTTTAAATTCCATCTGATTCTTTCACTTTCCATTACGCAAATCAAGCACAAATCAACGTAGCGGGAGAAAAAATTGCCGGAGTAGTGCGCATAAAGTAGACCACCTTATGACAAAAATCGAAGCACATTTTTTTTCAAGCCTCCAGATACCAAATATGTGGACCCTAATTTCTACAGCGAACTTTGTTACCGGAAAAATCGGTCATTCTGTGAGATATATTATTACAATTCGGAGAGAGTCCTTTGCTGATAACAGTTTGCCTGTATCTCATAAATGGATTAAATCGGTTTACCACATATATCGGCCAATATTTGAGTTATCTTAGTGAAAACGAATGTGTAAAAAATAGAAAATGGGATGAAAACTTGCCCTAACCCCAATTAAATAATATCACGATTTTCGAACATCCTTTACAACATACTCCGCTACAGAGCTTTATTCACCTAACGGTTGTTTATATCACCTAAAACTTAACGAGGTAGATATAGATGTATATAGGTATATATAAGTGATTAGGATGACGAGACAAGTTGAAATAAGGTTGACTGTCTGTCCGTCCGTCCGTCCGTGCAAGCTGTAACTTGAGTAAAAATTGAGATATCTTTATGAAACTTGGTACATATGTTCATTGGCAAAAAAGGGAGGACAAGTTCGTAGATGGGCATAATAGGACTACTGCCACGCCCACAAAATGCAATCAATCGAAAACTACTAAATTACCATAACTAAACCGCAAATTTTGATTGAAAACTGTAATTTGGTACAACTAACCGTAATATCAAGGGGCACCTGCGATTGAAAACTTTTTAAAAAATGGGGATGGCCCTATTCCTAATAGGTTTAATGTATACATTTCCTAAACCATTCAAGCTATGTCACCCAAATTTGCAGAGGATCAACACCTCTTGCGAGGGCGTGAAAATTGATGAAATCGGATGATAGCCCCGCCCACTCCCCTTATAACGGTTTTGCTAAAAACCACTAAAAGTGCGATAAATCAATAACTAAACGCGTCAGAGACATTACAGTTTATGTTCCGGATGCCACAAGACAGCCTTTTAGGGATGGTACAAGTGAGCTTTATAGGAGCAGGTGTCAAAAGTGGACCATGGCCGTGGCACTGCCCACATTTAGTTGAAATCACATATCTGCGGACATATTCGATCAATTTTAACCAAATTTTGTTCATAAAATTATTTTGATATTTGAGAGCGAAAATAGGTGAAATCGGACAGTAACCACGCCTATAACACAACTTTAAATTCCATCTGATTTTTTCACTTTCTAGTGTACAAATCAAGCACTAACTAATAAATCGGGATACAAATTTGCACGAATATTGCCTTTAAGGTATTCCATCTCAGGTCAATAAATTGTCAAAATCGAACCCAACCTTTTCAAGTCTCCAGATACCGGAAATGTGCACCCCAGGGCCTATGGCTAACTTTCTACCGAAAATATCGGTCTATGTATAAGGTAATACTTGTATACCCATTGAAATTTGAAAAGAAACTTTTCCTAATAATAGTATCAGAGGGCATCTGTTTCTGTTAGTAATATGTAGTAGTGCCAAAAATAGATACAATCGGGTCAATACTACCCTTATCTTCCATATACCTAATAAAAGATTTTCAAACTTCCAGTTAGCCTTATACCGTATATATCGGTCAATTTGTAATAACTCAATATATTAAATTTAGCCTCTTTAAGTTAAGTTTATGTCAGATATATTTCATCTGAGGATGATTCTACTATAATTTTCGCTAACGGAAAGTAAAATATAGTTATAAATATGACATATTAATATACGAAATTTGATTGTAATTATTATTTTATTAATATGAAGTTTGATATACAATAATTACTAGCAATATGTAGCATTTCATATATTCACAATCACGAACTAAAGCGAACTGAAATAATCTGAACATTTTAAGTAAAAACAATGTAGTACAATAACATCGGTAAATAAATAGCAATAAAATGTTTTTCTAAATGTTGAGAAATTTTATGGACATACTGGTTGGAGGTGGTTTACTCAATACAAAAAATTATAATTATAGTAATTTGTATGAATAAATTAAACAACTAAATATTTGAATTTGAGTTCTTTATTTGCTTGAACACGATATTAATTCTTATACGTAGCGTAGCACTTTGCCACAGAGTATAATAGTTTTGTTGCATGTAACGTCTATTGCTAACCGAAACAGATATACTTGTAGAGTGTTACATATGTATACATACACATATACAAATGGACAGGATGACGAGACGAGTTGAGTTCTGGGTGACTGTGTGTCGGTCTGTCCGTCTGTGCAAGCAATATCTTCATTAAAGTTTAAGATATCTTGATGAAACTTGATACACGTATTCCTTGGTGTTATGATAATGTATTTTATATGAGCGGAACCAGACCATTGACACACCCAGGTTAACGGCATTTGATAATCTAAAACCTAATAAATTATTTAAGCTAAGCTCCAAATTATGATAGATATCTGCAATTTGGTATAAAGGATCATTTTAATGAGGGGCATATTGCTCAATAAACTTGCCCAGGTCAAATCTTTTCAGCATCTTTTCAGACAGTGTGAAATCGCAAGGTAATTCAGTCAATTCACTTATTACATAGTTACATTACATGTTGGAAACTACTAAAAGTGCGATAACAAACGAGCTAATTACGTTAAACCATTACATTCACATCAAATATGACACACAAGGGTCTCATAGAAGCCGGTGTCAAAACTGTATGATGGGCGTGGTATTGCTCACTTTTAGATGAAATTCTTATGATATAATTTAAAACTAGTCGAAGTTGGACTACAACCACTCTCTCTTCCCATATATAATAATTTTAAATTCCACCTGTACGATAATTTTATTGGTTGCGATGGGACCATAACTTTTTAAACCTCATATACTGAATATGTGGGCTTCTGTTCCTATGACTGACTTTCACCGAAAATATCGATGAATTTGTGAGACATATTATTAATATATTGACAAAATATTTTTCTGATGATGGGTCAATACTACCCCTAGCTTTCATTTACCTAATATAACATAAGGATTTTCAAATATCCGGTTGCCTTTATACCATACACATATGTATATCAGTCAAACTGTGAGGTATTCTAGTGAAACTCAAAGAGCATATTTTTGAAATTAGTAAGTCCTGATGTCATAACTGAATAAAATCGGATTAGATAACGTATCAAAATTGATAGCATCTATAATAATTTAATACCGAAATGTGTGAAATCGGTTCATGAATTGCCCTTGCTCCTATACGCTTCTCACTTGATCATGCTGAGCTATCATAACAAAATTTTGAAGAAACTTGTTCTCCAGTATAATTGAGTAACGTCCTAAGTTAACGCAATCGGCTCGAAGATTTGATTAGTCCCAATATAACCGATATAGCGATTCCTAACTTTTCTGTTGACTTTAAGACTAATAGGATGGGTAATACGAGTATGTTCGAGATTTTAATGAAATTGAGTGGACATGTTTTCCTAAACATAATGATCTAAACCCCATATCAATAATACAGGGTGGCTCACGAACAGTTTTTCAAAAAACCCTTAATAACTTTTTTTTAAACAATGCTTTACATTTATTTTTCTATAATTGTATAGAAAATTTTATTTTATTTTATACAATTAATTATTTTTAAAAATTGTGGACCGTAAATGACTATGCGACACCTAATTAGAAAATTATTCGTTGCGCCCGGAAGGGTTGAAGTAGGGATTGCCTAAATTTTCGATTTAATGGACTGTTTCAATTCAGTCAGATTTCCGGGGTTTGTTTTGTACACCTCTTGCTTGACATAACCCCATAAAACAAAGTCTGGTGCAGTCAAGTCAGATGACATTGTCGGTAAGTGGAGTTTCTCGATATTAATTTGTTATAAAATTTTTGTTGGAGCTCTGTGTGCAGTTGCTCCATCTTGCTGGAACCAAACACTATTGAAAGGAATACGTCTTCAGCGCAGTTCTGAGTAAAAAAACGTATTCAGCATCTTTAAATAATGGTGCCCATTGACAGATACTGTTACACCGTTTTCTTCAAAAAAGTATGGCCCATTACACCTTGATGAAACTACGCACCACACAGTGACTCGTTCTAGGTGATGTTCCATCTCGTGGATTATATAATATCTGGATTTGATTTACTCCATATATGGCAATCTTGTTTGTTTACATTTCCGTTTAGATCAAAATGGGCCTTATCAGACAAAAACAGGCAATTCATCAATTTATTGTCTTCATCTAAAGATACTCATATTACATTCTCATTTAGATAAATTTAAAGATAATATAGGAGCTTATTAAGAAAAACAAGGAAAACACTTCAATTAAAATACAATTAAATTTGAGACCCGTTACCAAGGCCAGAGTACAGTAGTGGGGACTATATTTCGGGGGTAAATAGGAGAAAATTCAACGGAACATGACAGGAAAAATAAAACTGTTAATTTTCAAACATTTAGAGGTCATTTTAAAATGTCTATTTTAAGAATGAGTCATAAATGGCTGTTCAGTATCTTTTAATAAATTATTTGTATGTAAAACTTTTTCTTTTTTTTTATTGAGTTGAATTTTTCCATTTTTTATACATAAAAGCAAATGCAGAACTTTTTTATTCTTATTTTCAGGTAGAAAAGCAAAAAAAAATAAAGTATATATAACCCGTGCGCAAAAAATCGATTGATCAGCGTAATCTAAGCCTAGAGATCAAGTACAGAATAACTCTTGCCAACAGGTGCCATTTTGGGCTCGTTAGGAAATTGAGAAGCAGATCCCTCTCTCAACGAACAAAAATTACGCTTTATAAGCTTCCGTCCCATTATACGGCGCAGAAACATAGACAATGACGAACCGAGATAAGAATGTACTTGGAGCAATCGAGAGAATTATTATTCGAAAAATCTTTGGAGCCGTCCACGTGAGCGTTTATTATCGAAGGAGATGGAACCACGAACTGTATGTTCTCTAGGTTGACATGGATATAGTGTAACGAAGCTTTTTGCTGCCCCTGCTGTAATTTGCTGAGGTATACTCGTCGTATACAGGGTTCGTTACAATAAATTTGTAAACTATGGGGCTCTTCACAAATTGTACTTTATTTTATGTTTTCTTATATATTCGGTTTTTCGTGCTCCAAATATACAAGTACAAAATGGTGTCTTCCGCGTTGTAGTGGATTCCGCGGCATTCACAAGTCAGGGCATCAAGACTAGTGATGACTGACTGATGATCGGCCAGCTAACTTTCCTCCAAGCCTGCTCGCGCATTCGCAGCGTGTTGCTTTGGGATGGCGTGTGTTGCTAGAAGTGGCGTGGTTTTACCAGTGCGTACGAACGCTGTGTTGTATTTATTTAACACGGTGCATCTTCATGCGTTGTGTGGGCTAAATTCCGTTCGCATGGAAGATGATGTTCCAGCGAAACGCTCCTTCAACTCGAGACCCATAGTTGGGCAACAGAAGCAAGGGCCCTCACGCATTCAATAAAATGATGTCTGAGCTGGGGATGTACCACTGGCGTGGCTTCGCAAATAATAGAGGCAACTGGCGAAGTTTTGTGTTGCCGGCCCAGACCGACCAACAGCTTTATCGAATAATGAATGAATTTTATGCAACATTTGTATGCTCTTACAACATGTTGCTACAGAGTATAATAGTTTTGTTTACCTAACGGTTGTTTGAATCACCTAAAACTTATCCCAATAGATATGGGGTTATGTTATATACATATAAATAATCAGGATGACGAGACAAGTTGAAATTCAAAGAGGTCCGCGTGGCAGCGCCCACCTATAGGTGAAATCATACATCTCCAAACCTAATCAACCAATTTCAACCATATTCGGTAGGTAACATTATATAAATAAATGAATACATTAGAATAAAACTTTACACAAATAGTCCCTTTAATATAAGAGGTGCGTTCCAAAGTAAACAGTAAAAAAGTAACAAAGAAAACTCTAGTGGCGTCATCTATATGTCGACTAGTGTGTGAGAATCCTCTATCCTTTATCGACTTCCAGTAAAAATTGCATGACATTTTATCTATTGGAAGTGAAGTTATTGCGTTTTAAGTGTCAGTACGTTTTTGTCATCTGTGCGGTGATTGACTGACGACCAAAAATTGCTCAGAATTCAATATTCGAAGGACATCATTAAAGAGGCAACAAAATACCCGAACTTCCTTTACACGATTGTGACTGGTGACGAAACCTGGTGTTTTTAATATGAAGGCGCCGGACGAGCCGAAACTCAAAAAATCGCGCCTGGGGAAGTCAAAAATGAAGAGAATGCTGATTTCTTTTTATGATTCCAAGGGTATTGTCCAAAAAGAATTTGTTCCACCCGGCCAAAACGTTAATGCGGTATTCTACCTTGGAGTTTTGAAGCGTTTAGTGCGCCGTATTCGACATGTTTGGCCCGAATATCGCGAAGATGGAAGTTGGCGTTTGTTGCACGATAATGCGCCGTCTCATCGATCGACGCTTGTGGCCGATTATTTGACCAAAAATCACATTTTAACAATCAACCACTCCCCGTATTCACCTGATATGGCACCATGCGACTTCTACCTTTTCGGAAAAATGCATTTGCCGATGAAAAGAAAGCGTTATGCAGACGTGGAGAATATTCAAAAGACTTGCACCGGCATACTAGCGGCCATACCGGGCAACGAGTTCAAACACTCGTTCGACATGATTTTGGACCGTGCAAAAAGCTGTATTAAAGCAGGAGGAGACTATTTTGAATAAAATTAATTGATTTTGCCGATAAAACCATTCGTTCTGTCTTTTTTTTAAAAGTCCTGTTTACTTTGAAACGCTCCTTGTATGTCATCTGAAGTCTACAAATTGTCAAAATCAGATCATAACTGTTCAAGACGCAGATATTGAAAAATCTCTGTGCCAAAAATGGGATCAATCGGAAAAGAAAGAAAGATTTTCGAGTTTCCGGCTGCCTTTATACCGCATATGTCCTAATAAAAGTTAGTGAGCATATTTTTCTAATAACGGTGCATCTTTTTTTTTAAAAAGGATAAGATCAGGTCAATCGGGTCAAGACTTCTCCTCGCTGCCAAATATTCAATCGAAAGATTTTCGAGTTTCCGGCTGCCTTTATACCGCATATGTCCTAATAAAAGTTAGTGCATCTTTTTTCTTAAAAAGGATAAGATCAGGTCCAAACTTGCCCTAGTGGCCATATAACTAATATCAGGATTTTTAAACATATATTTGATTTTCCCTTCATATATTGATTTATTATTGAAACTCAAACTTAAAATTCCAGTTGGCTTTATACCGTATATTTCGGTCAATACGTAATAATATTTGCCGAAAATGTGTGAAGTTTGTCTACGTATTTGCCCCATAATATCTTTCGTTATTTTAGCAGACTTTGTACTCAATATGTCAATCAGTGTGTATTTATCTTCCCAAGATTATATAGAAACATTTCTTTGATTATATTGTACTTTAGTAATGGAAAAATTTAATTCAATCAGTCCCACAATATAACCTGTGTAGTGATTTCCGACTTCCCAGCTGACTTTAAACCGTTTAGGTTCGTAAAAATGTGTGATATTTCAATGAAATTAAGTGGACACGTTTTAATGTTACATTAATAGTTTAGCACTTGATACGAATGGAGTTGTTCTTAACCTCATATAACTAATATAATGATTTTCGATCCTCTGCTTGATGTGTTCCTCATATATACATTACGATATAAAACTTGTCCTTTTTCCTTGAATTAATAGATACTAAAAATGACTGTCATCCATTAACAGTTTCGTTGAATAATGAATGTGGAATTTGTATGCAAGTTTTGGCAACACTTGAAAGTATTTTGCCGGGTTTGGTGGGAGCAATTTGCAAAAGAGTATAAAACGTTTGATTACACCCGAACTTAGCCCTTCCGTACGTCGGTTGTACCTTTTTTTGTTTTTTGCTTTTAAGCCGAATTTTAAAAAATATTTTCCCAGAAAAAATCTTTGTTAAGACATGAATTTCTAAACTTACGTAAGTTTATGGTTTTTTAAGTGCCGTCCCATTTAATGCTAGGAACATATTACGTGTGAATTACTATTAAAAAATTCAATCTTAAAAACCAAGTGGCTTTCAACGAGAATATTATAACAGCTTTTTGTCGTATGCCCATTCTTACCAACACATTTTTTCAATATCACATTGCGGTATTATTATCTACGTTTCTCCTACGGAGTAGAATTTTTTGTTATATACCACGGTTATATTGTTGTATGGCAGCTATTTTCTATAGTCATCCGATCTAAACAATTTCTTCGGAGGTTACATTGTTGCCTTAGAAAATAACCCATGCCAAATTTCGTGAAGATATTACGTAAAATAAAAAAGTTTCCCACACAAACTTTTATTTGATTAGATATATTCACGAAATTAGGCACGAGTTATTGCTTAAGGCAAAAAATTATTCTCCGCAGAAATTGTTCAGATCAGATAGCTGCCATACAAACTGACCGATCGGAATCAAGTTCTCGTAAGGTATTTGTAAAGGGTATTATGGCTTCCGTGCAACCAAAGTTAATGGTTTTCTTGTTTTTTTTCTAAGACTACGCACCGAACAACATCTCAATTCATACCTTGATTCCAACTACTTGAAGAAATATTTCTTTTCATAGATTTAGGAAACTTAATGCTCTATAAGATAATATCGTACGATTTTTTCGTAAATATAACCATAAAAGAATATATAATTACAAAACTCATAGTTTTGTAAGAAATTTACTGCTCTACAAAACTGATCACTTAAATATTGCCCGGGTTGTCAAAGTTCTTTTTTTCAGAGTGTTGCCTTCTTCCCAGAATAAATTGCAACATTACAACTCAGTGAGATTTGCCCAGCCAACGTTTATTTTTCATATTTGTACCCTTGTGACATGTTGCTATAGGGAGCCTTGAAGTAATCGTAATAGATATTGAGTTATACTTGTAAATCAGCGGGACACGACGAGTTGAAATCCGGGTGACTGTCTGTCCGTCCATTTGTCCGTACAAACTATAACTTGAGTAAAAATTAAGATATCTTGATGACTGCTATAAAAATCTATGAATACAAATAAATATGTAATATCACAAGAGTGGCTAGAAAAGAGTTCTGTGTGGGATAAATCATATTTTACTATGTGACATGAGTCTCAATAATAAAACAGCCACTACATCAAATGAGTACATACTCATCCAGCAAAACCAAGTACTGTTCCAAGAGGATCAACAACGCACCCAAAATGAACAGCAGTTGTTTAATCAATGGCAATATGCCTCAAGTCGATGGCAACATGCAGATAGCGAAATTGCTCGTCTTAATTCCCAACTTATGGACATGCAAAAACAAATTGATATGCTCAAGGCAAATCTACCTAAAGGAAGGCCTTTTCTAAGTGCCTCGAGAACCGCAACTCCTGCATCCTCTAGAGCTAGTACACCAGCTCCAGTAAAAGAATGTGATACTGAATATGGGACGGATGAAGATGAGCTGGCTAAAGAAACAGAATGGATTAGAGAAAAACATAAAAATAAAAAACGAAAAATAAATACAACACCCTCACCAACCACTATAAAGAAAAATATGCAAACTCCCAAAAAAACTAAAAAAGAACCATTACCACCGCCTATTGTTGTAAATGGAATCAAATCGTATGAAACCTTATACTGCTTGATGAAAGAACATATAAATGAAAGTTCCTTTCAAATGAAATTAATCAACGACTCAACAGTCAAAATGAATTGTAGAGAGTCAAATGATTATAAAGAAGCAATTAAACTACTTAAAGAAAATCATTTGGATTTTTATTCATATGAAAATAAACAAAAAAGACCAGTAAGGGTAATGGCTAAAAACCTGCACCACTCATGTAATCCTATCGTTGTTGGATCATTTTTAGCTGAAAAAGGGTTTAAAATTATCTCTGCTATCAATAAATTGTCATGGAAAGAAAAAAAGCCATTGAATATGTTTATGTTGACATTTAGCAATGAAGAAAACATAGAAAAAATAATGAAAATAAGTCATATACTTGGGTGTAAAGTGGAAATCCAACCAATGAAAGGAAATAAACTGATCCCCCAATGTAAAAAATGCCAGGCCTTTGGTCACACGCAAAATTATTGCTGCAAAGTGCCAAGATGTGTTAAATGTGCAGGCAATCATCTTACAGTAAATTGTGAAAAACCTCACAACCAAAGAGTAAAATGCGTCAATTGTGGCGAGCCACATCCAGCGAATTACAGGGGATGCGTTGTAGCCAAAGAACTGCAAAAAATCAAAAATAAAAAGATTGATAATCCCAATTTGAACAAACATATCCCAAAAAATATTATAAAAGATGCATCAAAAATAAATAAAGCTGCCAGCGTTCAAAATAAAACGGACAACGTTCAAAAAAAACCAACCTATGCCTCTGTAGCTGCATCAGGTACTGAAATGCAAGGTATTGATACCAAAAAAGGGGATATTAGCCAAACCCTTCAACTCATTCTTGATAAAATGACCAACCTAGAAGACTCTTTTTCTAAAATCAATAAAAGGGTTAATAAACTTGAGGGCAGTACTAAAAAGACTGCACCTAATCAAAAAAGAAGGTCTTGATGGCTAAAACAATTAAAATTATGTCATGGAATGCAAATGGGTTGCTCAACCATCACCAAGAAGTACAGGCAATCCTGGACATAAATAAACTAGACGTGTGCCTGATATCAGAAACGCACTTTACTAAACAATCTTTCATTAGATTTAAAGGATATAAAGTCTACCACACTATACATCCAGAAAATGCAGCAAGGGGAGGAAGTGCGGTAATAATCAATGAAAATCTCAACCATAATGAGCAAATGAAACTGGAAGCGGAAGATATACAAGCAACGGCAATAAACATTAAAACAAAGAATGGTAACATTACGGTAGTTAGCTTGTACAGCCCCCCGAAACACAATATTAAGTGTGATAGATATGAAGAGTTCTTCAAAAACATAGGAAAACGATTCATCATTGGTGGTGATTTTAATGCTAAACACACGCACTGGGGATCGAGGCTCATCACAACTAAAGGAAGGGAGTTATTAAAAGCGGTTCAAATATATGGGTGTGAAACCTTATCAACGGGCAAACCCACATACTGGCCTACCGACCCAAACAAGGTTCCTGATCTTATTGATTTCTTTATCATAAAAGATGTTTCAAGCAATTACATGAAAATAGAAGATCTTTTCGATTTAAATTCAGATCATTCGCCGATTGTTCTAACTTTAAGTGAAAACATTATAATGAAGCCAGCTAACCCATATCTGACTAACAAATGGACTGATTGGGAAAGCTTTAGAATTTTACTTGACCAAAGAATTGAATTAGCAGTTCCATTACAATCTGAAGAACAGTTAGATCTGGATGTAGAAAAACTGACCAATGATATCCAGTATTCAGCGTGGCAAAATACATCTGAAGTTTGTTTAAGACCAAAAGGTAACAATTATCCTAAAGAAATATTGGAACTACTTTTTGAAAAAAGAAAAGCGAGGAAAAAATGGCAACAATCCAGAGTCCCACTAGATAAAACTAGACTGAATAACTTAACGTCTCAATTGAGAAACGAAATTAAACAATTTAAGAATGATACCATGAGTGCGTTTCTATGTGAACTTACAAATGACTCAAGTACTGAATATTCACTTTGGAAGTCTACCAAAAGACTGAAAAGACCAATTATGCAAACCCCTCCAATTAAAAACATTGATGGTAGCTGGGCTAGAAATAACTATGAGAAAGCATCCAGATTTGCTGAACACCTTGAAACGATTTTTCAACCCAACACGATGGATGACACTACACTGTTACCAAACATTATTGCACAAGAAAATATGGAAATACCACGGGTCACTCTAGCTGAAATCAAAAAAGAAATTAAAAATACCATGAACCCTAAAAAAGCTCCTGGTTTCGACCTGATCACCGGCCAGATACTTAGAGAACTACCAATGAAAGCATTACTTAAAATAACCAATCTGATTAATGCATCATTCAGACTACAATATGTACCGTCATTATGGAAAGTGGCTGAAGTTATTATGATACCCAAACCTGGAAAGCCACCCCATGAAACCACATCATACCGACCAATTTCTCTGCTTCCGGTTATGTCCAAATTGTTTGAAAAACTTTTATTGAAAAGATTAAAACCAATAATTGATGAGAAAAATCTTATTCCAAATCATCAATTTGGTTTTCGGAATCAACACTCTACAATTGATCAGGTTCATCGAATAACTGATACAATAGAAAAAACATTAGAAGAAAAAAAAGTGTGCTCAGCAATATTCCTTGATGTAGCACAAGCTTTCGATAAAGTTTGGCATGCAGGATTGAACTATAAACTTAAAATGTTACTTCCAACACAATTCTCGAAAATTCTGAAATCATATATATCAGAACGCTATTTCAGAATCAAACAAGAGGACGCTTTTTCTGTCCTAAAAAAAATCCAAGCGGGAGTTCCGCAAGGTAGTGTATTGGGACCAGTTCTTTATCTCTTATATACTAGTGACCTACCAACATTTAACGAAAATATTGTTGCTACATTTGCTGATGATACTGCAATTTTAGCCGTTGGCGACAATAATATTGAGTCAACAGAAAAATTACAAAAAGCCATTGCAGAAGTACAACGCTGGACAACTACTTGGCGCATTAAGCTGAATGAAACCAAATCAGTGCATATCGATTTCACCAATAAACGTATACAGCACAAACCAATATTTATGAACCAAAAAATAGTTCCGTATGAGAATACAGCAAAATATCTTGGTATGACCCTTGATACTAAACTTAGGTGGAAATCACATGTCAAAAAAAAACGAGAAGAATTAAAACTTAAGTACAGAAAAATGTACTGGCTATTAGGCAGATATTCTGCCTTGTCAATATACAACAAGCTACTCTTGTATCAACAAGTCCTTAAACCGATCTGGACTTATGGTATTCAACTCTGAGGATGTACCAGTCAAAGCAACAGATTAATTATCCAAAGATTTCAAAACAAAGTACTTCGTGGTATTGTTAATGCACCCTGGTACATTCGCAATGACAACTTGCATACGGATCTGAATGTAGAAACTGTTGACACCGTCATCAAAAAGTATGCTCAAAGTCATGCACAACGACTTCAACAACATATCAACATTGAGGCTCTCCAGCTCCTTAATAATGATGGCCTTACCAGAAGATTAAAGCGAGTAAAACCTTTCGAACTTGTGTAAACAAAAAAAAAAAAAAATGAACTATAAAATAAAATAATCATTGTTCAGGTCTCACTAAAATAGTGACTATAATACATACATATGTATAAGTTTAACATCTGAAATGAATATCATAGGATAAGCATTTTGTAATTTTAAAACCGTATAAATTTAAGTCAGAAACAAATAGTTTATTAGTATTAATTTACTAGATTGCTATAAAATAAATTCCCCAAAGGGGTGTTTTTACAAAATAAAAAAAAATAAAAATCTTGATGAAACTTGGTACACATCTTCTTTGGCACCAAACAAGTTCCCAAAAAACGAAAATATTCGAAAACCTATAAATTCCCATAACTAAGCCGCAAATTAAGATAGAAAACTGTTATTTAGCACAACGAAGAAGGGGCACCTGTGAACAGAAAATCCTTTAAAAATGAGCAAGGTCCCGCCCTCTAATAGATTTAATGGGCCATGTACGTGGCACCGCCTATTTTTAGGTAAAAACCTATACCTCAGGAGCTAATGAACCAACTTTAACCAAATACAGTACGAAAATGGGTGAAATCAGCCTACAATTATGTCTACTTCCTATATAACACAAATTTATTTAACGGATGATCCACGTAGAGTTACTTTTTTTAATAGCCTCTTCTTGACAGATCACGTGTGAGTTGTGTCAAGCTGTTATGTCATTTTTTTTCAGTATTGTTTGGCATTTTATCAGGGAAAGACTTACGCTTGAACAACGTTTACAAATCGTTCAACTTTATTACGAAAATTCAGATTCTACGCTTCGCTCAACTTATAGTCACCATAATCGGCCTACTGAGCGTACTATTCGCAACATTACCCATCACGACGTTTACGAGCCAAATTTTGTACAGCGATGAGGCCCATTTCTGGCTCAATGGGTATGTAAACAAACAAACTTGCGGCTTTTGAGACGAAGAGCAACCTGAAGAGACTCAAGAGCTACCACTTCATCCAGAAAACCAAAAAAACGGTTTGGTGTCGTTCGTGGGCCGGTGGAATCATCGGTCCATATTTCTTCAAAAATTATGCCGGTGAGGACGTCAATGGCAACTGTTTTCGCGTCATTATAACCGACTATTTGATGCCTGATATTAGAGATCGTGATCTTGGCGGCATTTGATTTCAACAAGACGGCGCCACTTCCCACACATCGCATCAATCAATGGATTTATTGAGAGAACACTTCGGTGAGCAGATAATTACACGTTTTGCGCCGGCCGATTGGCTACCAAGAGCGTGTGATATCACATCGTTAGACTTTTTCCTGTGGGAATATGTCAAGCCTTAAGTAAATGCGGACAATCTCGCTTCGATTCAGGCTTTGGAGCAAAACATCACGCGAGTCATTCACCAGTTACGAGTCGAAATGCGAGTCATCAAGAATTGGACTCAATGGATGGACCATATGAGATGTAGCCGCGGACGATATTTGATATTCTTCAAAAATAAATGCCAAAGAATGTTCTTTCAAATGTTAATTTATAATTCCCCATTATATTTGAATTTTCTGTGTTTTTTTCTTTAAAAAAGTAAGGAATCTCGAAATAGATCACACTATATATTTTATCTGATTCTTTTACATGGCAGTAAATCTAGGACGAATTTGCGCAGATATTTTAACCATGCCCCTCCCGTTTCTTTTCTCCACCTAAAATCGCGCGCTAATTATATTTCCTCTAATATCTGTCATTTTATCTTTCGTTTCCGATGGAACCAAACCTACTGTATTATGAATTTTTTTCTTTTTCATCATTTTCAAATGCTTCTGCACTAGTCTATATCCCGAATATATCGTTGTGTATGTTATATATTTAGAAATTGCTTGAAAATATGTTCTCGAATATACCTGAGTAATGTCAAAAATACCCTGTATCGTGATTTCCGACTTTCCAGCTGCCTTGGAACTATTTAAACTTAAATTCCGATTATCTTGTTAGCGTTTTCCACATTAACTCAATTTATTAAGTTTAGCCGTTTATGTTGAGTTTATATCACATATATCTCGTTTAAAGATGATTTTAGTATAATTTTAACTGTCGCGGAGTCTATGACCTATAATATAGCATATTAACACAATTTCATCGAATAATAAATGTTAAATTCATTCGCAATTTTTTTTTGGCAATTGCCAATTTCTTATACGAGTTGAGTAGAAATAACAATTGCAATTCGACAAATACAACACGGTGTGGTATGTTTTTTATACTCTCGCAACCTGTTGCTACAGAGTATAATAGTTTTGTTCACCTAACGGTTGTTTGTATCACCTAAAACTAATCGAGTTAGATATAGGGTTATATATATATAAATGATCAGGATGAAGAGACGAGTTGAAATCCGGGTGACTGTCTGTCCGTCCGTCTGTCCGTCCGTGCAAGCTCTAACTTGAGTAAAAATTGAGATATCTTTATGAAACTTGGTAGACTTATTTATTGGTACCGTGAGACGGTTGGTATTACAGATGGGCGTAATCGGACCACTGCCACGCCCACAAAACGCCATTAATCAAAAACAAATAAATTGCCATAACTAAGCTCCGAAATAAGATACAAGACTGTTATTTGGTACACAGGATCACATTAGGGAGAAGCATCTGCAGTTAAAACTTTTTTTTAAAAAGTGGGCGTGTCCCGCCTCTAATAGGTTTAATGTGCATATCTCCTAAACCGCTAATGCTATAATAACAAAATTCACTGGAAGCAAATGTTTTTAGCACTTCTATTGACGGTGTGAAAATAGTTGAAATCGGGTGGCAACTCCGTCCACTCCCCATATAACGGTACTGTTAAAAACTACTAAAAGCGCGATAAATCAAGCACTAAACACGCCAGAGACATTAAATTTTATCTCTGAGATGGTATAAATTGGCTTTATAGGAACCGCGTTCAAAATTAGTCAGTGGGCGTGGCACAGCCCACTTTTAGGTGAAAATCCATATCTTGAGATCTGCTTAACCGATTTCAACTAAATTCGGTGCATAACGTTCTTTTCATGTTTCTATGTCATAGTGCGAAAATGGGCGAAATCGGACTACAACCACGCTTACTTCCCATGTAACACCATTTTCAATTCCATCTGATTCTTTCACTTTCCACTATGCAAATCAGGTAACAATGATTATATCGGGGTAAAACTTTGCGTGAATAATACGTTTAAAGTATGCCACCTTGCGGCCAAAAATTGTCTAAATCGAACCAAAACTGTTCAAACCCCTAAGTACTAAATATGTGGACCCCAGTGCCTATAGTTGACCTTCTACCGAAAATATCAGTCAATCCACAAAGAAATCTCAAACGAGTATACCATTTGACTTTGCGAGAGTATAAAATGTTCGGTTACATCCGAACTTAGCCCTTCCTTACTTGTTGAGTGTGCTATTTTATCTGCGTATCTGTTTACTTTTTTATTGTTGACGTTTAAGTGTCTAAAATTAATAAAATAAATAAGTTTATTTAATAATATGAAAGGAAGCCACGATATTCAGGTAAATTAAGTTGAAGAAAAGTGAAATATAATAATATTTTGTTGTTTCTGTGGTTGCAATGTGAACCACAATACCACCGTTTCAACATAAAGAAGCTTTAATTTTATTTTTGCCACTTTCTCGTGGCATTTTTGTATTCTTAATTTTTCATTAACAGCTGGTGAAGTGTAGAAATATTACATACTATGGCATACAATAATTAAGCGGTGCTCACAAGTGTCGTATTTTTTAAGACTATTGAAATATGACATGAGACTTGATGTGGAAAACGTTAACCAGAAAATCGGAATTCATTATAAAAGGGATATGAAGTTTAAGCCAAGGTCTACACCAACTCCCCCACTAACCCAAGCATTAATTTTTAAAAAATTTATGTAACAACCCACCACATAAAAAAAGTAAATCGATTAGTATAAGGGAGTTGGAGTAATTCGTAGACTGATTTAACATACTTTCGGCATTAAACTATAGCATATTCAATATTATATGTTCAGATAATTTTGCCAACATACGCGTTTTACGCTATTTTACAACTGAATATTAAGTAACGTAATATATTATATATTAAGCTTTATTTGAACTGACATTGCCTAAAAATTACAAATTTTCGTTTGATGGGTTCGCATTTCGTGCAAATTTTCTCATAACTCGGCGAGATATCGGTAAACTGGGACAGTATGTTGCAAATATTATTTTATATTATATTATAATATTAGTCTGCTTTTTTCAACCGATTTCAAATAAGTTTCCAATGTATTCAAACGGTACACAACTTAAACATACTTATTAGTTTGTAAAATTTATTTACCCTTAGATAACCTGAAAAACAAATGCAATGTTTAACCTCAAACTCACTTGGATGAACATTACTATACTCAATTTTAATCCGTTGTTTTTCGAAAGACATTAACATACCCTTTATAACAATCGGCACTTATATTTTCGGTATTTTGAAAAAATTGATGTGATTGATGTTGGTCTTGTGTCTTTTCATTGTGGATTTTAATCCATTACAAAAGTCGTGGGACCTCAGAGTAAATAACGGTTGAGTTCTCCACTGCTGAAGAAGGTGGAACTGCAACCTCCAACCAATGAGGAGCTGACAAAGGAACTCCAGGAATCCATTAATTGCGCGAGAGCTGTTCTACCTAACTTCAAGCTAGAAGCGCCGGTAGTGGCAGCTAAAAGACAAAGGTCAGCTGAAGAGGCTAAGCCGTCAGCTAAGAGACCGAAAACTAAGGGCTTGACGCCCGCAAGATCTTTTGCTGATGTGGCCCGGAACCGCATTGTCATTGGAGAACTGGATGAGGGTGACCCCGAAAGAAAAATCCCCAGAGCCCAATGGAAATGGGTGCAAGCCGCACTGACGAATGTGGCTCTGGAAGTGCTACTAAGCAATCCAGGTCCACCCCGGTCATATGCGGATGCCGGATGGTATCAAGGGCAGATAAAGATGATAGCGTGTGACGACGAGAGCTCAGTCCAGCTATATAAGGCAGCAATAGCTAAAGTGGGGGAGGTCTACCCCTAAGCCAAATTAGTAGCGATAGACAGAAAAGATATCCCATCCCGACCGAAGGCAAGGGTATGGCCTGCAACCCGAATCTGCCAACTGGGGGATGGAGATTCGTCAAGGCCTTTGACGATCCCGCAGCGGAATCTGGTGTGGAGACGAAACGAGCCACAATGCAGATTCTGCTGCTTCTAACAAAAGAATCCGTAGAACCGCTAGCGAAAAGTGGCGGAGAGATCAACTACGGATTCACAAAAGTGAAGGTCATGACCTACAAGTCAGACGCCGATGCATAAGAAAACTTGGCATCGGATTTGGAATGGGAAATCGAGGAAGATCCAGTGGAGTCCTCGAGCGACGCAGAGATTACAGATCAAGGTGAGTGTACTTCGGGGTCTGAGCTTACGGACAGACTCTCTAAACTTTACACTGAGAGTGCGCTTTTGAGCGACTCTCATGATGATGCAGAGAAGACAATAACTAATGCGTCTTCTCAAAATTAATCTGCACCACAGCAAACTAGCGTCTCTAGCCCTAATTAACCGCATGGCAGAAGAACGGCCTGACTTTGTCCTCATTCAGGAGTCAGGGTTTAATGGAGGGCGTATTTACGGTCTGAGGACACCAGGATATAATCTATACGCGAATGGTTGTGTAGGTAAGCCCAGGACATGTATATTGGCTAGCAAAAAGCTTAATGTCTTTTTATTACATAGTTACAGTAGTAACGACAATACAGTGGTAAGCTGGGAGACGAGTAAGAAGAAATACCGACTGGCATCTTGCTACATGCCGTACGACGAGGTAGCAGTACCATGGAAGCTGTTCAAAGAGATGGTACGAGACACCGAAGCATCCAAGTGTTCGATTATACTTGGGTACGACTCCAATGCGCACCACACACTATGGGGAAGCACCGACATTAATGAAAGGGGTGAGTTGCTTTTTAATTATTTAATAGGAAGTAAGCTTTTGTTATGAACCAAAGGTAGTACGCCAACATTTATAACCAGAAACCGACAGGAAGTATTAGATATAACACTGGTATCGGAAGATCAGATCACCGCTACATTGAGTGTATAATTGAAGAAAATGTAGTTAGGGAAGAGAAATTTAGGAATCATAGGAAAACCAACTGGCAGATGCACATGCAGGAGCTAAAAAAGCGTATTCCTATGATTCCACCATTTCAACCGGAAAAGAAAGAGGACCTAGACATCCTCGTTAAGCGATTCACAGATTCTTGTCGTCAAGCACTAGAGGTAGCTTGTCCATTAACAGTAGGGGAAGAATTAGACCTCCTTGATGGTCTCCAATACTTTAGAACATGCAGAAAAACTGCAGGAAGCAATTCAATTTCGGCAAACTATAACAAGAAGATTTAGAGTGGGATAACTATCATAACCACCTTCGGACACACAAAAAGGAGGTAAGAAAAGCAAAAAGAAATTCGTGGAAATATTTTTGTAATGACATCGAAAATACAGCAGAAGTGTCTCGACTGAAAAAGATAATGACACAGTCGAAACATAGCATCGGATACCTTCAGAAGCCAGATCACAGCTGGACGGTATCCAGTAAAGAGACTCTGGGCCTACTAATGGATACTCACTTCCCAGACAGTTCCGAGAACCTCATAGCGGAGCATATAGTGGAGAGTGAAGTAGGCTCAGAGTCCCCTCCGCTAGACATAGTGTCAGACAGCAATGTTTGTTGGGCAATAGACAGCTTCAAGCCTTATAAAACGCCGGGACCAGGCGGTTTATTGCCGGCTCAGTTACAGCAGTACCTGAGCTACACAATAAACTGGTTAACAACCATGTTTAGAGGGGCACTGAAATTAAACTATTTTCCCTCGATATGGAAGAAGTCAAGGTGATATATATACCAAAGGCTGGCAAAAGCTCACACATTATTCCAAAGAATTTTAGACCAATTAGTCTTTCATCATTTCTTTTAAAAACGCTGGAGAGACTAATAGAAATACATATAAAGGACATACTAAACCCAAGAAAAATGGCAGTTTCGCAGCATGCGTACTCGAAGGGTAGATCCACAGAAACGGCATTAAGCTCAGTGGTAGCAGAGACTGAAAAGTCTCTGGAAATAAAAGAATACACCCTCGTAGCCGTTAGAAGGTGCCTTCAACAACATCCAGCCGAAGGCCATATTGAGCGCGCTTAAAGATCTGGGCATCTCTGAGCCTCTCTGGAAATTAATTGAACAGATGTTCTTGGGCAGGTCAATTATTTCAACGCTGGGAGCTTCAATGACGCACAGATCTGTCCGAAAGGGTACACCCCAAGGAGGCGTATTATCCCCACTTCTCTGGATCCTGACAATGAATAAAATGCTTGTGGGTCTAGAAAAGAAGGGGTTACATGTTGTGGCCTACGCTGATGATGTGGCAGTCTCAGTTAGGGGCAAGTTCCCGAACACCCTCGCTAGCCTTTTGCAGACAGTATTAAACGATATTAATAGATGGGCCGTATCATGCAGACTGAATTTAAATGCTAGCAAGACAGAACTAGTATTGTTCACAAAGAAACACAGTACTCCAGAAATCACGCCGCCACTTTTATATGGCACAAGGCTAACGGTAGGAGATAAAGCAAGCTACTTGGGACTAATTTTGGACAGGAAGCTTTCTTGGAAACAAAACTTGGAAGAGAGGGTAAAGAAAGCAGCTACAGCGCTTTACACATGTAAAAGAATGGTGGGGCCCAGATGGTGGCCAATTACAGAAAAGAAATATGCGAACAGAAGCATGGAAAGTATACAAAGAGCAGCTAATATTTGCATCAGTGGAGCTCTCAGAACTACGCCAAGCCAGGCACTCAACATAATTTTACACTTGCTGCCAACAGATCTGCATTGCAAGCAAATGGCAGCGAAGTTAGCTCTGAGACTGAGGGAATCCTCCCTACTAGTCGCCAGCAACAAGAGGCATTCTGTGATACTTAGAAAGTTCTCGTTTCTTCCCATAACTACGGATTTTCGCAATCCTATAAAGCTGAACCTAAATCCGGTCCTCAATATTGCCTTCCCCTCCAGAGAGGAGTGGGAAAGGGACGTAGTGGACAAGGAAGCAGGGATAAGCTTCTATACGGATGGTTCCAAACTGGATAACCGAGTAGGCGGCGGTGTCTTCTCGGCTAAACTAGATACCAAAGTCGCCTTCCGGTTACCAGACCACTGCAGTGTCTTCCAAGCGGAGGTCACTGCAATTAAAGAAAGCCTTCTTGTACTAACAAAAAGTGTAATCACAACAAGAAGTGTATTTATATATACAGACAGCCAGGCGGCTTTGAAATCTCTGATGTCTCATAGGATTTTATCGAAGACAGTGAAAGATTGCCATGATCTTCTAGCGGATCTGTCATCCTATTTCACGGTAAATCTGCAATGGGTCCCAGGACACAGTGACATCCCTGGGAACTGCGTAGCAGATGAACTGTTCTGGCTAGGCACCACCCTACAACTAGATCCTGGTAAGGAGGACATAAATATGCCTCTGGCTACTTGTAGATACTTAATCGACAAAGTAGGAGTACTAACAGGCCACTGTCTAATAGGCAGACATGCAAGTAGACTTGGCACGCCATATAACGACTATTGTAGAAGCTGTCAGGAAGTAGAAGAGGAGGAGACCATTAAACATCTTCTATGCGATTACGCAGCACTGTATAGGAAAAGAATCGCAACCATCGGTCGTGGATTTCTTGACGACGTCTCGGAGGTTGCACAGATAAAACTTGTCTCGCTGATGAAGTTCAGAGACGAGCCAATAGAGTGAGGGGATCACAGTCCCAGTGGTATCACAATGGGCCTCCTAAAGGCCTAATTGTGTCGAATGACAGCCACTTTACCTACCTACCTACCTCTCCACTGCTGTTTAAATGTAAACAACGCAGTCCAGTGCTCCCATATGCAGAAAATAAGAAATAGATTTTTCGGAGTTGGCGCGACATTCAAAAGTTCGTCATAGTACAACGCGTTTAGTTATTGTACAGTGTTTTTTCAATCAAAAAAATATTTAATCAAGAATATATTTTCAATCGATGTTTTTTTAATGTACAAATCATTGCAAATTTGTGATTTGCGTCCGGTGCCACACCCACCGTCCAAATTTTACATTGGTTCCTACAAAGACCGTTTGTGGCATCTCGGGTGTAAATATTAATTTTTCTGGCACAAATATAAATAGATTAACGCATCTTTAGTAGCTTTTAACAACACCGTTATACGGAGAGTGGGCGGATTTTTAGTCCGAATTCACCCATTTTTACAGGGGGGATGCCAAGAAAATTTTCCTAAGGGGATTGTGTTATTTTTTCTTTAGTGGCTTAGGAGATATGGACATTAAGCCTATTAAAGGGCGTGGCCACTGGCAGACTTCGTTACTGCGATCCCATGTACCAAGTTACAGTTTTGTATCTAATTTTATAGTTTAGTTACAACACTTTATAAGTTTTCGTTGGTACAACTACGTTCATATGAAATATTGTCCTCCCTTTTTAGCCAGGGAAAACGTGTACAACGTTTCGTTCCGATGTCTCAATTTTTACTGAAGTTACAGCTTTCACAGGCAGACGGACGGGCGGCCAGTCTCCGGAATTTCAACCCGTAAGGTCATCCTGATCATTTATATATGAACGGTTTTCCAATAAGAGTGATATGATTACAAAAAAAAACATACTGATTGTTAACGAAATTCAAATTTTTTTATTTGATATGAAGTACATTCGATACAAATAAGTTCTGAATATAACATCATTAAAATGGCCTTCGCGACTTCTTTTGCAGTAACGAATTCGACGAACCCAACTTTCGAGTACTTTTTCCACTAAATCAAATCGTATGTCATGAATAGCACGTTCAATATTGACTCCTAAAGCTTGAAGAGAGTCTGGTTTATTGCTAAAGACCAATGACTTCAAATAACCCCACAAGAAGTAGTCACAACTTCTTAAAGGTCAGGTCTATTCCATAATTTCTTGAAATTATCGAATCTGCAAACTTGTCTCGCAATAATTCGGTTGTTGCACGTGCTGTGTGGCACGTAGCCGCGTCTTGCTGGGACCAGATGTTACCAAGATTAACTTCTTCCAATTTCGGCCAAAAAAAGTTGGTTAACATCGATCTATACCGCTCTCCATTGACAGTAACGGTGTCACCAGTTTCATTTCGAAAGAAGTACGGACCCATGTTTCCACCAGATCCAAAACCACACCAAACTGACCATTTAGATAATTTGTAGATTGTCTTCGCACTAGAATCGACAGTTTTGTTTATTTACCGCACCACTCAGATGGAAGTGAGCCATACGTAAAATGGCAAAAGCGCACGAAAAGTTACAATAGAATATTGACTACTAAGAAAAAAAATTTACGGATCATGACATATTAAAAATTACCGAAATGCCGCTTAGAAATCATATTATCCCTATTGGAAAAACCGACATAGAAATCCGTATCTATCTCGATTACTTTTAGTTAATACAAAAAACCGGTAGAAAAACAAAACTACAGGTGATTCTCTAATTATACGGTTTTTACACGTTATTTTTTGACATCGCCCAAGTAATATATCACACGGTTTTACCTTTCTTGCACGGTTTTTTGCCAAATTTTTAGAAACTAAAAAATATATTAATATAGAGACAACAAAGCCATAAAATGCAGTTCTGCTCTCGTTGAAAAAGTAAAAAAGAAATGTCAAAATTACAACGCGCCATGCCACCTATATGTGAAAAAATTAGTTTACGTAAGAAAAATTAAAATTTTAGATAGCTTAAAAAGCGGGTGAAAAAGATTGCAGCATTGCAAAGAAAAAAAAAAACAGAACGCGCACTTGTATTATGGCTTGAAGATCATGCTCGTACCCGTAGATACTAGAATTCTAAAAGCGAAAGCCCAACAGTTTTATAAAAAAGTAAAAAGTCTAGAGCGGATCCCATCAGTTAATGCGGAAAAACCAAACAAATTGGCTACAAAAATTTTTGAATCGAAACTCCTTCCAAAATATTAAATTAGTGGAATATTCGCATCAGCACACGAAAAAGCCGTACCATATTTCCCTCCAATCTTATTGAAAGCTATTACGTCGGGTGGCTGCGTCCCAAGAAATTTTTTGATGCTAATGAAACTGGCTTGCTTTGAAAAAAAAAAAAGCGCAGCCGTACTTATAGGGCGGAACACGAGAAAACGGTCAAAGGTTTCATAGCGGCAAGGGACGCCTCACGTTGCTGTTATGCGCGAATGCATCAGGTAAAAAAATGTTAAAACCGTTGGTAGTAAGCAAAAGTTAAAATCATCGAGCATAAAAAGTTTTTCTACAATAAGTCAATTTAACATTTTTTTTAATTTTGTGGGTCTTGACATAAAGAATCTGCTAATTAATTGGATGGTGAACAAAAAAGCTTGGGTAACAGCTTCCCATTTCAAAGATTGGTTTTAGAAACATTTTGTACCAGAAGTCCGCGAATATCTTCATTCGAAAAAATTGGACTTTAAAGTCACTCATGAAAAGGTCAAGGTTATATTCGTTTCACCAAACACCACACCTCTACTTTAGCCACTGGATCAAAGAATCATTGGCACACTCAAACCATATTACATGAGGCACTCTGTTAATTGCATATTGGAAAATATTAAAAATAATGAAGATTTATATGTTATCTCTGCATGGAAGGCGTTTGACTTGAGAAATTAAAAAAAACACGTGGAATAAGTGTTAGAGAAACCTGTGAGAAGGCGTCGTATTGAAAGAGAATGATGAAGATGAAGACTTGTCTGCATGCGCAGATATTTTTTAGCTTGCCAGAGCCATTGAAGGAGAGGGTTTTGAAGATTTCACCATTCAAGATGTCAACGAATTCTATAAAGATTCTGTTTTGGACGAGGATGAAATTTTTCATGTTTTAGATGTAAATAATAAGGACGATAAAAAGGAACTAATTCATTATTTAAATGAATATATATTTATATGCAAGAATATATATAATGAAACTAAGCAAAGAATGCCATGTTATCCTACGACTGATTTTTGTAATACTTAGACTTAAAGTAAACATTTGTGACAACGCTGTTTGCTGAAAATGTGAGTGTAACTGAAAATAGGAATTTCTGAATCGACCTCGATATTTTTTTGTTTAATCGATATTTTTTACGTCTATTAAATAAATTGTTTTTTTTTATAAAGACCTAAATTAATACATATGTATGTAAAGCATTTACATATAAAACTGTGTTTGTTTTGCCCGATATTGTATAGAAATTGGGCCATTTGTGCACGGTATATATTATATTTGGTCCCGAGAAACCGTGTAAAAATAGTACTCTGCTAAATGTTGCAAGAGCATAAAAAACTATGCTTAGCTAGCTTAGCATGTTGTGATGGCAAATATATGTATGTATGTGTGTTTGTTTGTGAGTTTGTATATGTGTAATAAATTAGCTTAACAGAAGAATTTTTTTAAATCAATGGTTATAATTAAATTACTATTTTTATGAATATTTATGAAGATTATGATAAATATAAAACTTACCAGCGGATATTGGTAGATGTATTGTCATGTTGGAAACTAGTATAATCAAAATCAACTGCATATCGTTTGTTTCATTTAAAAATACTTGTAGTTATGTCTTTATAATATTGTAATAACAGAGATAATTATTTGTGCTCACATGCGTGGTAAATCAATCATCAATATATTAATTATTTAAATAATTATTACGTACTAATTACTTATTTAAATTTTTCAGATAACTCGATATATTTTACACACTTTAACTGTTAATATTCTACCGAAATTTTTTAAGGGTCGTTTTCTCCTATCAGGGTCTTATCTTTTTGTTTTGTAATAGTTCATCTTTCTAAAATACCTACATATCACCATGGGTTTAGTTTGAAACATTGTTTAATTATGTTAATTATTTATTTATTTTGAATGCATGCGTAAACTAATTTTCAAAGTACTGCTTTCAGCTAATTCCATAAAATTTACTTACCCTGCATGTTTTTGCTCATTTATTTTTTATGTTCTAAAGCTTATGCAACATGTTGCAAAAAAGTACCAAATAATAAGTTCGTTCATCTAACAGTTATTTGTATTACCTAAAAGTAATCGAGATAGATATAAGGTTATGTATGCATATATAAATGATAAAAATGACGAGACTACTAAAAGTGCGATAAATCTATAAGTAATTGTACCAGAGAAATAAAATTTTACACCCAAGATGGTATTGTACAAAAAGGCTTTATAGGATCCGGTGTCAAAATAAGACGATGGGCGAGTCACATACCCACATTTGAGTAAAATCACATATTTCGGGACCTACTTGACCGATATCAACCAGATTAGGTAGATAACATTATCCATCCATTACTTTCCATATAACTAAATTTTAAATTGCATATGATTCTTTCATTTTCCAGTATGTAATGCAAACCCCCTGACACCCAATATGCGGATACCAGTTCCTATCGATCATTCTGTGAGATATATAATATGTATGTCAAAAATTGGTTGAAGCAGATCATATTCCTAATAAAAATGTTCGAATTTATATCGCATATAAGAGAAAGCACGTTTTACTAATAACAATGTATCTGTACATAAAATGGATTAAATCGGGTGAAAACTTGTTCTAGCCCATATAATTAACATCGGGAGTCTCAAACATCCGGTTGACTTAACTACTTATATATTGGTAATGTCATGTAAGGTACCTTAATGAAACTCAGAGAGTCTCCCATATACCTATAAGATTTTCGAACTTCCGTATATGTCGATCAGTATGTAAGATATCTTAGCAAACTTAACTGAACGTATAATATTGGACATACTATTGTTTAATGTTAAAAATATTGTACTACGTATTACTCCAATTCCTTCTACTACATATAATGATTTTCGTTATTCTGACAAACCTTATTCCGAGTATGTCGGTCCGTGTGTGAGTTATTTATTAATAAAATTGTTTGAAAATATAATTTCGAGTAAACCTGAGCAATGCCGAAGGTTTATGCAACAGCTGACTTTAAACCGATTAAGGCGGTCAAAATATGTGTTATTTTAATGAAATTAAGTTGACAAAGTTTCATAAAAATTATAAAAATTAGCGCTGAATATGTAAAGACTTAGTGCAGATCTTGGTCTAAGCCTCATATCCCTTTTCTAATGTATTTCGATCCTTTGGTTGACGTTTTCCCAATATACAATATATTAAATTTAGCCTCTTCCAATATAGCAATAAAACTAAGTGACTCTATGACCTTCAATATAAATTCCAAATTTGATTGTAATGCATATACGATTTCTGTTGTCGATTGTTTCGCAATATTTTTATACCTTTGCAACATGTTGCTACAGAGTATAATAGTTTTGTTAACCTAACGGTTGTTTGTATGACCTAAAACGAATCGTGGTAAATATGGATAGATATATAATATATTGTATAAAAACGAACAGGATGTCGGGACGTGTTTGAATCCGGGAGACTTTCTGTCTGTCACCCTGTCCGTCCGTGCAAGAGATACCTTGGGTACAAATTGAGATATCCTGATGAAACTTGGTACACATATAAGTTGGCATCCAAGGGATGTTGGTATTGCAAATCAGCTTAATCAGACTACTGCCACGCACACAAACCACCTTTAAGCGAAAACTTGTAAAGTGTCGTGACTAAGCTTCAAAATAATATACAAAACTGTAATTGCAACAGCAAGGAACGCGTATGAGCTTAAATTTGTTTTTAAAGTAGGCGTGTCCCAGCAGATGATTACCACGCCTACTTCCCATTCAACTTTTAAATTCCATCTGATTCTTTCACTTTACAGTATACAAATCAATCTTCAATGAAGAATTGCCCTCAAAATAAAAATTCGAATTTAGCCCTTCCTTACTTGTTTTTATATACATTTATAAAAGTCTGAATCAAAACAAAGATGTACGCTGTAATTAATTTCACTTTATGGTATATGTGTTGTATGTATTTCACTTCCGTTAGTTTTTCTTACTCGTTTATTGCAAATTCGCGTACATTCTTCCTAATAATCTTAATATCCTCAAAATGTTATGTTTTTAAAAAATGCATTTTCATGTCTTTCTTTCAAGTAAATAAATTATTATTTATTATTGTAAGAAAAAATCATAGTTGTCGAGGATGTTGACAAATTGTAAACTTTTTACACATCCTTTCTAAAGATCTTTTTATGATATATTCAAAAATAATAGTATCAAATCAAAAATATCACCTTTGTCCTTGTTATCCACTGATATGAGAACCAAGATTTCCATCTTTCTCGTACATTTTATTTTGTGCAATACGACGGTATTAATACATGACCAATATAGAAATTTCTGTCCTTCTGATCAACATTACTAAGGATATTTTACACAATACGTATATACGTAATATATAACTGCTTTTATATTTTTAAATTGTTGGTTTTCTATACGGAGATAATTGCATCCTTTGTAAATATACTTCTTTTTAAATATTTTCAGTTACCATTAAACGAACTGTGGATCATCGTAAAGCATTCACCCTAAAAAACCGCAATATCCGTTAGAACATTAAACTTTACACTTTTCAAAACTCAAAAAAATAAATTTATTATCTTTCGGTCTCTTAATTTCAACTATATTGTCACATGTATGCTATTTTCTCACAACGTTTTTATGACGAATACATATTTCGATATTTCACCAGCCTTTTATTTGTGTTTGCGGTATTTAGCAGAACGTAGAATTAAATGTGGTACTCATATAATCCACTAGTGGGGATACAATACTCTTAGCTTTGTTTTGGTTTTTCCGTTTTGAGCGTCAGCTGAACACGGCCCCACTCAAAGAATTCAATGCCAACCTGTCTATATACATATGTAGTTTGTTTATAATAATCCAATGGGCTAAGAGCTATCGGTTAGACGTCAGCGTTCGGGAAAGCCAAACACTCGAAGCGGTAATAGAGAGTGTTAAGAAATTATAAATATATTGTAAATTATTATTAATTATAAAGTGCAAATATACTTATATTGTCTATTTTCATATAGTAGCTTACATGTTTATATAACTTGAAATCATCGCCAGCATTGATACATATATATGGTAAGTACGTATGTATGTTGGTTGGGTAGGTCATAAATAATTGAAGAGTTCTATATTTTTGCCGACTCTATTTTCCCTGTACACACAAAGTCACAAATTTCTTTATATGTACAAGTATACAAGTATCTTGTATATAATTATGCTATTAACTAAGTATGCTAATAAATGTTAACATATAATACTAGTATATACAGAGGTGGTGAAAAGTGTTTAAACAATGAACTTTGTTTGCAAATTCCTTTTAAACAGCTTTTACTTAGTGTTGTTGTTGCAAAAACAACACTATTATGCTGTTGTAAACTTTAATCTATGCATAATCCATTGAATTCCATTTCTTAAATATAACGGTGCATAGAACCGAAAACAAAGCAAATGAGCTGATGATTAGCAGTAGTCAAAAGTACATCTTTAGTGCTTCAAAAGTAACGGGCGATTTAGAGATACTTGTTGCAATAACCTTTTTTTGACAGATCAGATGTGAGTTGTGTCAAGCTGTCATAATATTTTTGTTCAGTATTGTTTGTCATTTCATTGTAGAAAGACTTACGCCTGATCTGCGTTTATAAATTGTTCAACTTTATTACGAAAATTCACGTTCTGTAAATAATGTGTTTCGCGCGCTCCGCTCAACTTATGGTCAACATAATCGGCCTACTAAACGTACTATTCGCAACACCATCACCCGTCTTGAGACCCAGCATTCACTATTGGATAGTATTCGAAAGCGAATAGACTACGTCTAGCACGCATTGAAGAAAAAATAGAGGCCGTGGCTTAGAGTGTACACGCAGACCGTGGAGAGTCTTCTCACAACGTAGAACTCTTAAAAACGATGAGCCCCATTTGTGGCTCAAAGGGTATGTAAAAAAGCAAAATAGCCGCATTTGGTACGAAGAGCAACCTGAAGAGATTCAATAGCTGTCATTTCATCCAGAAAAAACAACTCTTTGGTGTAGCGGTGTTCCTTTGGAATCATCAGTCCATATTTCTTCAAAAATGATGCTGATGAGAACGGAACCGTCAATGAGGACCGTTATCGCGTGATGATAACCGCCTATTTGTTGCCTGAAATTGAAGCCCATACATCGCATCAATCAATGGATTTATTGAAAGAACACTTCGGTGAACAGATAATTTCACGTTTTGGACCGATCACACCGTTAGAATTTTTCTGTGGGGATATGTAAAGTCTAAAGTCTATGCGGACAATACCGCTTTGATTCAAGTCTTGGAGCAAAACATCACTCGTGTCATTCGCCAGTTACCAGTCGAAATGCTTCAACGAGTCACAATTGGACTCAACGGATGGATTGCCATAGACGTACTCGCAGCCTACATTTGAAAGAGATAATCTTCAAAAAATAAATTCCAAAGAATGCTCTTTCGAATGATAATAAGTATTCCTCATTAAATTTGAATTTTCTGTGTTTTTTTCTCCAAAAAATTGGGGAACCTCGAAATCGGTCACCCTTGTATAACACAATACGAATTAGCACTTATTCTTTAATTTGGTTTGAGTCAGAGTAGTGGTTGATTTCTATTGCATTCATAATAAACTGTGCGTGTTTAAATTTTAAAACATAAATTAAAAGCTGAAAACAAGAGAATTATCGATTGATATTCGATCGGAGTGGCGTTTCAGTTTCGAAGTTAGTAAAAACATATTGTCATATAGTATAAATTTTCAAGGAAAACTGTTTAAGTTGAAAAGAAGGAGAAAAATAATTGATTACCTCTGTATGTGTATACATACGTATTCATAGGTGCATATAACAAATATACATATATTTAAATGTATACGCACTTTATATTAATGATTATGTACAATATGTTTTTTGTTTAAAACTTATGGAAATTTGAGAAAAAATATTTTCCTATCGTTTAATAGAAATTAATGCTTTAAGGGGGTATTCTAGTTTAGATATTTAAAAAAATCGATTTCTTACATATATATTATTACGTACATACTATTACACATTATCCCTAAAAATATTTTTTGAAATTTCAATTATTTTCGGAGCTCGGCGCGAGTTTTAAAATCGTTTTTCTCTGAACAACTTTTATAGAAACGGTGTGCATGATATCTCAAGTTCTCCTCAATCGATTTACTTGAAATTTTATACAAAGCTTTCTTCTACATTATGCTATCGCACTACGAGAGGATTTTTGAAAATTCTTTTATTATTAGCTACACCAATCTGTGTGGTAGAATTAGTATTTGTCGCAACCATAAGTTGTATACCAGTTTTTTCCGCGTAATCCGTGATCTTCCTCAGCTCAACCGTGGGAGCCGAAGCAGAAGATCTAATGATTTTCGAATTTTCGGTTTACTTTATCCCGCATACGAGTTTATCGGTCAATATGTGAGCTAGCTTCATAATTAAGAGGGTGTGTTATCAATGGTGCATCTTTGTGTCTAAAATGAGTACGGGTAAAAAGTTTCCCTTAGCCCCCATATAACTAATACCAGAATTTTCAAACATACTGTTTACTCCATATGTATTGGTCATGAGGTAACTTAATGAAACTCAGGGAACATATATTTCCCTGTCTATCCCCCTAATACGTTTAATGTGCATATCTACCCTCCCCATATAACGATACTGTTAAAAACTACTAAATCAAGCACTAAACACGTCAGAGACATTAAAGTTTATCTCTGGGATAGTATGAGATGTCTTGATAGGAACCGCGTTCAAAATTAGACAGGCCAGGCACCGCCCACTTTTAGGTGAAAACCCATATCTTGCGATCCGCTTAACCGATTTGAACTAAATTCGATAGATAACATTCTTCTCGTATGTCTCTGTCACAGTGCGAAAATGGGCGAAGTCCATTTGATTCTTTCACTTACCACTATGCAAATCAAGCAAAATATATAAAAAAAATCTCAAATGAGTATACCGTTTGACTTTGCGAGAGTATAAATGTTCGGTTACATTCGAACTTAGCTCTTCCTTGCTTGACAGTTTTGCAACACTGGAAATTATTTCCCGCATCTGAGCATTGCAAATTGCGAGAGTACAAGTATAATATCGGGTTTTTCAATAGGGATGATATGATTTCTAAGTGTCGTTTCGGCCATTTTTAATATGTTGTGATCTGCTATTTTTGTTTTAATTATATTCAGTAATATGTACAATTTCATTATGGAAAGATATACGCAAGAACAACGATTACAAATCATTTAATTTTATTATCAAAGTAGTCGTTCTCTAATTGCACCTTTTCGTGCGATTTTGCCATTTCATGTGTGGCTCACTTTCATCTGAGTGGTGCGGTAAATAAACAAAAGTATCGAATCTTGGGCAAAGAAAATCCACCAATTATTCATGAACAACCATTACATTCCATCGGTCCGTACTTCTTTTGAAATGAAACTGGTGACATCGTTACTGTCAATGGACGGCAGTATAGATCTATGATAAAGAGCTTTTTATGGCCGCAAATGAAAGAAGTTCATTTTGACAATATTCCAACAAGACGGGGCTACGTGCACACGCACGTGTAACAACCAAAATATTGTGAGATAAATTTGGAGATTTTATAATTTCAAGAAATTATGGCATTGAATGGCCTCTAAGAAGTTGTGATTTAACACCATTAGACTACTTCTTAAGGGGTTATTTGAAGTCATTGGTCTTTCGCAATAAACCTGACTCCTTTCAGGCTTTAGGCGTCAATATTGAACGTGCTATTCATTACATACGACTTGATTTAGTGGAAAAAGTACTCGAAAGTTGGGTTATTCGATTTCGTTCCTGCAAAAAAAGCCGGGAAGGCCATTTGAATGTTATTATATTCAGATCTTAATTGTATCGATTGTACTTCACATTAAATAAAAAAAGCATTTGAATTTCCTTAACAATTAGTGTTTTTTTTTAAATCATATCACAGTTATTGGAAACCCGTTTATTACATCCGAACTTCGAACATCCTTTCGTGTTTACATAGACATATTTACAGCGTCTACCAATAGAAATTACGTAATTTTGATAGCTCGTGGTGGCTATGTTTGTTTACGGATTGGTGTCAATTTTTGTTAGGGTGTTCACTAAGGTTCATCATTAGGGTGGAGCGAAAATAATTTTTTTTTATTTTTTTGCCTAGCCTGATCGTGAAATTTGTAGATTATATATAAAATTATAAAATATAAAATTTTTGGACAAAAAAAAATTTGTTTAACATCTAGAGGCAGTCAGTTTTAAAGTAAATTTTCGAACTAAAATTTTTATTTCGTAAGAAATGTTTGATAAGTGTTCTAGATGCTGTAAAGAGTCCTCTTTCTGGCCAATTAAAAGTTATCAACTTAAAAAAATTATTTGTGGTCATTATTGGAGTTTTAAAGAAAGTCTTAAACGACAACATTTTTTTTTAGTCATAAACCGTTACATTCGGTAATTTTTATATACAAGGTGCGTTCCAAAGTAAACTCAAGTGGCGCCGTCTATACGTCGACTAGTGCGTTAGAATCTGCTATCCTTTATCGACTTCCAGTAAAAATTTCATGACATTTCATCAATTGGAAGTGAATTTATTGCGTTTTAAGTGTCAGTATGTTTTTGTCGTCGGTGCGAAAATGAGCTTCGAACAAAGAGCCAACATTAAATTTTGTTTTAAAATTGGTAAAACTTTTACCGAAACGTTTCAATTGCACGAGTGGTTTCAACGTTTTCAAAGTGGTCGTGAGGACATAAATGAGAAATGAGCCAAAACCCAAAAAATCACGCCTGGAGAAGTAAAAAGTGAAGACAATGCTGCTTTGTTTTTATGATTCCAAGGATATTGTCCACAAAGAATTTGTTCTACCCGGCAAAAACGTTAATGCGGTATTCTACCTTGGAGTTTTGAAGCGTTTGGTGCGCCGTATTCGACGTGTTCGGCCTAAATAGCGCGATGATGGAAGTTGGCGTTTGTTCCACGATAATGCGCCGTCTCAATTATTTCAACAAAAATCACATTTTAACAATCAACCACTCCCCATATTCATCTGATATGGCACCGTGCGACTTCTACCTTTTCGGAAAAATGCATTTGCCGATTTTTTTTTTATAGTAGGGGGACGCATCGAAAGCCGAAGTGCGGAACTTTAATCCGCTAAACCTAACCTACTCCCAACCCAAATCTCTCCCACGGAACCGCTGGACAAAGTATTACTTCATGGGAGAGAGGAAGACATTTAAGTCTCCTCTACGGTACGGACTAACTGACTCCTAATCTGTTGTAATTGTCTCAATCTTGTCATTATCAAAGCTGACGCTTCGCTGACTGCTTTCCATTTAATAGAGGACTCACACATAAGTGCTGTCAAATTTTCCACCGAGAAACTACCGCCAAGTGTGGTTTTCAGATTTTCTCTTATACTTGAGAACCGAGGACAATGGTAAAAAACATGTTCAGAGTCTTCAATACACTCTGTACACGTCGGACAGTACGGACTGTAGTCATGACGAAATTTGTAAAGGTAGTTTCTAAAGCACCCATGTCCACTTAACATTTGGGTCAGGTGAAAATCCAGGTCCCCATGCTGTCTATCTATCCACGGTCTGATGTCTGATATCAGTCTGTGAATCCACCGTCACCGTCGTTAAATGAGGTTTGCTACCGTTGCTGCCACAGCGTAATGCTCTTGGTTCTTTCCTCTCTTTTTGTTGCTGTAGAGAGTTCCGATAGCTGGTATAAGCGCGCGAACTCATTTCCCTGGATGTCAATGGGCACCATACTGGCTAATACTTCCGCAGCGTCGCTTGATACGGTTCGGAAAGCACTTATCACGCGTATTGCAGAAAGCCTATGCACTGTGATTATTGGTTTAGCATGTGATTTTGTGTCTAGCGCCTGGATCCATTGTGTCTAACGCTTGGATCCAATTTGCATTTGCCGATGAAAGGAAAGCGTTATGCAGATGGGAGGCCATTCAAAAGGCTTGCACCGTCATACTGGCGGCCGTACCGGGCAATGAGCTAAGACACTCGTTCAACATGCTTTTGAACCGTGCACCGTTGGACTATTTTGAATAAAATTAATTGATTTTGCCGATAAAACCATTTGTTCTGTCTTTTTTTTTTAAAGTCATGTTTACTTTGGAATGCACCTTGTAAATGTAAAGAGAGAAAATCTTTACTCGAAACTTGCTTTAAAACTGAGGTTAAAAAAAAAATTTATCTTTTTCCAAAAATGTTCTGGTCTTATAATCTACAGATGGATTGGGAGTAAACCAAGCCAGACAAAGAAATTTAAAAAAAATGTTTTCGCTCCAACAAAAACAATTTTTTCTTGTCCAAAAAAAATTTTTACTCGAAATTTACTTTAAAACCTCTAGATGTTATGATGATTTTTTTTTTGTTCATAAATTTTCTTATTTTACAATCTACAGATTTTACCCCCAGGCTAAGCAAAAAAATAAAAAAAAAATGTTCGCTCCACCCTATCCATCATGTCAAGATTATTACGCAAGTCCAAAAAATTCACAAATTCACATTCATCGAAAATTATATTCTCAGGGGAGGGCCATTCTGGCTTAATGGCTTCGTAAATAAACAAATTTGTCTTTATTGGGGTGAGTCAAATCCTCGAGCGGCTCAGGAAATGTAATTGCATCTCCAAAAATTGACCGTTTGGTGTGGATTGTAGTATGGCGGCATCATCGGGTATTTTTTTTTCGAAATGAGGCATGTTTCACATCTAAGGATGGACACATTGCGTGCAAAGTTTGGGGACTTGTTAATTTGAAAAGATGGCCCAGTCAAATGGCCGCCAAGATCATGTAATTCAACGCCTCTAGATTATACCATAGGCTTACGCCAATCAACCAGCAACGCTCGAGGACAACAGTGAGTGCCCTATAACCAAAAAACAGTGAAAATGCTACACCCGGTCATCTAAAACTGGCGTAAACGGGTAGGGATATGCCAACGGAACTGTGGTGGCCAATACGATGACACTTTGTTCAAATCATAAATGGCATAAAATTATCTGCATTAAAAAAAATATAACACATTTTGACCAAATTTAATTGTTTCATTTCATTTAAACATCACATCCTTCTTCTTTGTTGACCCTATATTAAACATTAATATCTTTTTAGTCTGGTAATTTAATTTACTCTTTGGAAATACCTAATACCAATACGGCTGATTCTAAAAAAAAATTGAAATTGATGTCCGTAATAATACACACCAGGATAATTATTTATTAAACATTTTGGATGTAACCAAACGTTTCATACATTTGCAACTTGCAAGGATCGCCGGGGAAATACCCTTAGGGGGTGTCAAAACTTTATATTAAGACATTTAGGGGGGCTTAGAAATGGAAGGGCTGATTGCATTAATTTTTGACATTGCTCATGCGATTTCGACAACTTTTAGACCTGAGCTACCTGGCAAACCTTAAAGGAAATATTCGTGCAGATATTATGCACATATTAATTAGTGCTTGATGTGTATACTGGAAAGTGAAAAAATCAGATGGAATTTAAAGTCGTATTATATGGAAAGTAGGCGTGGTTTCTCTCCGATATTTTCCATTTTCTCACTGTAACATAGGAATGTCAAATTAATCTTATGTACCAAATTTATTTGAAATTGGTGGAGTAGGTTTGGAGATATGTGATTTGACCTAAATTTGAGCGGTGTCACGCCCATTGTCGAATTTTGACACCTGCTCATATAAAGCGCCTTTGTGTAATCTCGGATGTAAAATTTAATGTCTCTGACTAATTTCGTTATTGATTTATCGCAGTTTTTGTAGTTTTTGACAAAATCGTTATATGGGAAGTGGGCGGGGTTTTGTATCAAAATTTGCGGCTTATATATGGATTTCAACTCGTCTCATCATCCTGATAATTTATATATACATATATTACCCTCTAACTAACTTGATTATTTTTAGGGGATACAAGTAACTGTTGGATGAACAATAATAGTTTTGTAGCAACCTGTTGCAAGAGTATAAAAATCACTTGTGTTAGCTGCCTTTTTTATAAGAGCAATTACGGCAGCGTTTGCGAGAAAGTTAAACAAGATAGATCCTCAAATAATGTCGTCCACCAGAAATAGATCCACCACAAGAGCAGACATCTGTCACTGTAATGAAACAGCCAAAGTCCCGTCTGCCGCAGCTGCCGCTACCGTCGTTTGGAGCAGCGTATACAGGGTAGCCGAGCTTTTTCGGCATGTTTCAAACAATCGTACTCAACGATACAGAATTGGCAAACTTGGAAAAATTCAACCACCTTTGCTCATGTCCAAAGAGAGCTGGATTAGATATTATTCAATCACTTGAAATGCGAGATGATAAGTATATAATTGCAATAAATTCACTAAGCCAAATATTCGATAATCAACATTTGATTATCGCATCTTCGAATCTTTGTTCCGTTAGATAGGTTCGAACAAATAGACGATTGCTTGCAACAGTACATCGCAGTACAGGAATTTGATGCTGAAACTCGTACATTGTCGGAAGAAAAGGTTCCGACTGACAAGTTGCTCACATGGACGAACATATCCAAAGGATATGTCTTGCATTAGAGAACGATATTAATGCTGATGGTCATAAAAACGACTAACACACAGATGAGCAATACTATGCTTCGTAAAAATGCATTTGTTGTTTCAAAGGCTGTTATATAGAGTTTTGCGATTTGTCAAACACATGTCTATACTGTGTGTATCAGAAACCACATCTGATCTATCACAGCCATCAGACCTCGCTACAAGGATATCAAAAGTCGCTCAACCCACAGTCATGCTCGTGCTTAACTGAATGTGGGATTCTTGCAACTGCTATTGCTGCAAACTTAGAATCTGCTGTAATTCCAAAAATCATCGATTATCAGCCAAATGATCAACTTGAAGTCAGTGACTGAGAATCTCAACCTATTTGATACTTAGTTTCATTATTATGTAAGAAGTTTAGGGTAGGGGGTGTTGAGTGAATCTCATAACTTCTTACCATGGGCAGAGGGGGTTGTGAACTTAGTACGTAAGATTTCCAATTTTAATATTCATTAGCATGGGTAAAAGGTTTCCCAAATAAAACACCTAAGCTTTGTCAATCAGAGTCAAACTTGTTCTGGACAACCACCAAAGAAATATTTAAAAATGACAATAGTGCTTTTGGAATATTTATTCTCAGAAAATAAAATATTTGAACCGAAACATGTTAGTTCGTACTGTATTTCTGCATACTTATTTCATTATAATATTACTGTTTTAATATCAAATTCTACTCATTAAACTTGTTAGTTATGGAAATTTTGGTTTGGGGGTCATTTCAAGGCAAACTGCAGCTTGCCGACAGGCGAATACTTGGTTGGCTTGTTTGTAATGCCCAGCATTAGCCTTGTTCGTGATTCCTATCATCAAGCTTTACGACGGTTTTTTACTCCCAAACGTCATCTTTAACGTACTAAAGAAGTTGAATTACAAGACATATCGAAATATACTGTACAATCGGAATACCTGGAACTTCAACAAATGTCTCTTGTATCAAAGTAAACACCATCGGTGTATTTAAGAACGATAACAACAACAAAACTTAAAGTCGTTATTGATTGAACAATGCATTGATGGCAGGTCTAACTATGTCCAAAATGTATCGATGTATTACAGTCTTTAATTAATTACTTGGAGTGCATACTATTGACATACATACAAATATTAAATCTCGATACGGTTACGTATGGGACAAAATCTGCACTTTTCGGCTATTTGCGGTTGATTAAGCAGTTTTTTCTTTGTCGATGACTTAATCACCGGCGCTCACACCATTGAAAAAGTAGAAAGAATAAGAATGATTAAATTCAAAAAGTATGTGTTCAAATAAACCAGAAGTGCTCAGCAATGTCGAATAGAATGGCTTTAAGATGCACAATTCCTATCCAGTCACGACAAGGAACATTCATTAACATAATCTATTATATCACGTTTTTACCACCGGAATGTACAGGACGAGACTCAAGCATTACTAGCTGCGATAGGACAACAATATTGGTCCCTCCGTGCAAAAAAAGCGGTGAATACAGGTAAACAAGTGCGTGTGATGTTTAGGTTAAGACCCCAGTTTTGGATTTATGTTTTGCTACGATAGCAGTTCATATGGAAATCGTAATAGATTTACCAACTGAATCGTTGTGCCGTTTTTATTGTATTCATGGCAAACTAATGGTCAGTTGGTCTGAAAACTCAAAAACCTTTGTTGGAGCAAAAAACGAATTGGTAGAATTAAAACAACAATTTTTTAGAAGCGTGTAGTAATTGCTTAAATAGAAATCATTTGCTTCTGTTAACGTGAACAGCAAGCATTCGACCAAAATTTTCGCGTCCGCTTTCCATCGCTATGCGTTCGAGCGCAAAAATTCTTGCGCGACTACATACAATGTCTCAAATGCTAAATTAAAAAAAAATTATTAATTTAAATTATAATTTTCCTTACTTATTTTTTTTTCCTATTAATTATTTGTTTAAACAAGTAAGGAAGGAGTAAGTTGCAGTTGGTGTACTGTACATAAATACTCTTGCATTTTTGCATATTGCCAAAATTTTATAATTAAATAATGTTGGGTAAGAAAGAATTCAACATTCTTTATTTGAAGAAACCAAGTAGATTACAATCAAATTTGGTTTCTTATTAACTTATGAATAATATTATTGTCGTAGACTCACTCAGTTTCATTACTATATTTTGCTTCGGATCCAAAATATCTACATTAAAATCCACTCGTATGTGATATAAACTTAACCAAAGTATTAAATATATTGATTATATGAAGAGAAAACCAACCAAATAATTGGAAGTCAATATATTGCCAACTCGATTCATATTTCGCACTAAACCACTTTGTTTTCAAGAAATCTACTTAATTTCATTAAAATATCACTCACATTTTCGGGATTAAGCTGTAGTATAATAAATGTTCTATGTTCACTTAATTTTGCTAAGACATCTTTCTTATTGACCGAAATACTCGCTATAAATTGATCCGGAGGTATTAAAATCACCTATTAGTATATGGGGGCTAATTTTATTATTGACTCCATTTTATTCCATTGATGCAAAAGGACACACTGTTATTAGAGCGAGGCACTCTCTTAATATTATTAAGATATCTTACATATTGACATATTCTCTACATCGCGTATATTGGGACTAGGGGCAGATCTGGAGTGATTGTATTAATTTTTGCCATTACACAAGTATGCTCGAGAAAATATCGTCAAGCAGTTTTATGAATGTAAATCACCTACTTACCAACATTTTCGTCATAAAGTCTGCTAGAGTTAAGGTAATTAGTAGACCAATTTTAAATATTTGCAGTATTTAGAAGTACAATAGTATATCAAAAAATATACGTTCACTAATATTTGCTTAGACATCGTACACATTGACCAATATATTCGGTATAATTCCCACCGGAAGTTTCAAATTAGGACTATAGTATTTCCCCGATTTTACCAGTACATAACATTACCAGAAAAATATGCTCTCTGAGTTTCAGTATCTCAATGAATGACCGATATATATCATATAAAGTCAACCGGGTGTTTGAAAATCTTTATATTGGGTATATGGGAGCTAGGAAAAAAATCAGTGATAGAAAATGAGTTCCACGTGTTCGGTATATGAGGTTTTGAAAGGTTATGGTCCGATTTTGACAGCGTTGAGAACTGTGAAAGAATATCTTAAAATCACTATTAGTGCAAAGTTTTATTCCGATATCCTTATTGGTGCTTGATTTCTATACTGTAGAGTGAAAGAATCAGACGCAATTAAAAAGTAAGGTATATGGGAGGTAGACGAAGTTGTGAGACATTACATTAAACCTACTAGGGGTCGTAGTCCCGCCCACTTTTTAAAAATTGTCAGCCCACAAATGCCTCCCCCAACTTCGATTCTTTGTAACAAAGTTTTGTATCTTAATTTTGAACTTAGTCATAGCACTTTACAGGTTTTTGCTTAATGGCGCTTTTTGGGCACGGCAATAGTCAGTCCCCTCTGCAATACCGATGCCCCCATTGTGTCAAGGAGCATGTGTACAAAGTTTCACTCCAGTTATCACTTGCAGAGATAGTCAGTTGGTGTAATTTGTTGACTGATTTCACACATTTTGGCAAAAAACTATAGTTTATCCATTATTACACGTTCACTTAATTTTCATAATGACCGATATATTCGGCATGAGGCCAACCCGAAGTTTGAAATTATTATAATATTATATAATGTACCATATATAGAGCCGAATTGTATTGACCCAATTTTATTCATTTTTAGCATCACGAATATCAGGATAAGATGCTCCCTGACTTTCAATAAGATAATTTTCATATTATGCATTATAACTATAAGGCATAAAGATAAATTGTTTTTAGAAAGAGATGCTTTCTGAGTTCCATTGAAATAACTTACATATTAACCGATATACGTATACATAGCGTAAAGCCTACCTGAAGATCGAAAATCATTACATTACATTACACCCAAATTTCTTTAATATATCGCAGAGACTTACCTACATTTACAGTAATAAGCACTTTGGTCCATATATAATTATATGTGGTATTTGGGGGCGTAAAACTTAAAGATTTATTCCAAAATATTCATTGTTTCTTTATTTACTTAGTTTAAAGTGAAAGAATTTAAGTAAAATTTAAAACTTTAATATGGGAAGTAGTCGTGAACGTTGTCCAATTTCGCCCATTTTCACATGGTAGCATACCAATGTTGCAGTAATGTCCTGCGAGGTTGGACGATTATTGCCAACGGTATAGGGTCTAATAATTTATTCCGAAATCGAATTCGATACGGAACAAATTTTTGATCGAAAGTTTTCATGCAATCATTGATACCATTGAAAACCTGCTTTACCATAATTAAACTGTTTTATCGAAATCGATACGGAAAGAAATTTCGAACGAAAATTTCAAAAGCATGCTTAGCACTTTTGGAAAATGTTCCATCTCTTTGTTATGTTGTCCGCCTTAAGTTTGATGTATGGTGTACACTAGTTTCTGTTACCTGGTCAGGCGTTAAATATAATGATTCATTTTGTATTTGGGCTGGGAATAAATTATATCTATTGGTCTCTTATTACTGTTATATTTAGCACGGATCTTATCCGAAATGTTTGTTGCAGTTACTGGTGAACATGCAAAACTCTAAATGCCGTTTAATCCTTCAAGGTATGTACACCCCAGACTTCCTTTTCGAGTGGACTTAAAGTCACATGACTGAAGGACAACGATGCGTGATTGCCAACACTTTTAACAATTTCTATAGTGAACAATGGTAATCTGGTAATTATCTGATTCTATCCATTTTCATAGTGTATTAAGAACCGCTACAAGGACTTCTTCCCAGAAAGTTTGATTGAGTTAGCTGGGGTGGTTTGGAAGATATGTACATTTAACCATTAAGAGGGTAGGGACACGCCCACTTTGGAAACAATTTTAGCCTTCAGGTGCCCCTTTCTACTGTAACTCCCTGTAGCAAATTACAGTTTTGTATCTTAATCAAAAGCTTAGTTATGACACTTTATAGATTTTCGTTTAATAGCGTTTTGTGGGATTGGCAATGGTCCGATTACGCTATACAATCTGCAATACCAACCCTTCTTGTGTGCCAAGTTTTATCAAGATATCTCAGTGTTTACTTAAGTTATCGCTTGAACGAACATATGGTCGGACAGACAGTCAGTCGGCTTTCAACTCGTCTCGTCGTACAGATCATATATATACATATAACTGCATATCCATCTCGATTAGTTTTAAGTGATACAAACAACTTTTACTTGAGAAAAACTAATCTACTCTGTGCAACATGTAGGTAGAATGGCTGTCTAACGGCGCACCTAGGCCTTTAGGAAGCCCATTTTGATACCACCGGGACTAAAGTCCCCTCACTCTATTGTCTCTTCTCTGAACCACCCCTTGCTTCTGATGACCTACATAAGTATGGCTTTAAATTCGTATAGATGTTGTATTATTGTCTCCTCCTCTTCAACCGCCCGACAGCTTCTACAATAGTCATTATATTATATGATGTTCCTAGTGTGCTGGCATGCCTACCAATTAAACATTGACCTGTTAGTACAACTAGAGTTCTTAAGTCATTCCTCTCGAATTTTAATAGTTGGCATGCGCGGCCCACATTCTATTCGTGACACGCTGTTGAACAAGTCACACGAGACTCAGATAATTTTATAACATCTAATTGTAGAGTGGTGCCTAATCTGGTTAGTTCATCTGCTTCACAGTTTTCAGGGATATCGCTGTGTCCTGAAACCCGTTGCAAGGTTAGATCCACCAAGTGATTTGAAAGCCACTTGGCTATATGTATATACATACATTGTGAGTACGCTCCTTGTCAAATCAAGAAGGCTTTCTTTAATTGCTGTGGAGACGCTGCTTGGAAGACACTGCAGTGGTCTGGTAGAAAAGACGCCACCTCCCACTCGATTATCTAGTTTGGACCCATCCGTACATATGCTTCCCTCTGCGCCACTGGCCACCTAATCCTTTTCCTACTTTTATCTTACCAATATTGGGTACCAAATTTAAGTTCCATTCTATAGGATTACGAAAATCCGTGATAATGGAAAGAAACGTGAACTTATTAAGTATCTTAGAATGTCCCTTGTTACTGGCGACTAATAGTGAACAATACTACCTCCGTCTTAATGGCATTAGTCCAATACGGCTTAATGATTATGTCATTTAATATTGTTTGCATAAGGTTAACGAGGGTATTCGAGAATTTACATCTAACCGAAATCGCTACATCACCAGAAAAAGCTGTAACATCTACCCCTTCTTTTCCACACCTAATAACAGTTTTTCATTGTTAAAATACACAGAAGTGGAGATCACACGGCTCCTTGAGGTGTTCGTCTTTGAACAGATCTGCACATCGCTGAAGCTTCCAGCGTTTAAATTACTGGCCGTCCATTCAATTAATTTGGTGAGAGGTTCAGAGATGCCAAAATCATAATATGGTTTTTGCCTGGATGTTATTGAACGCGCCTTCTATGTATAAGAAGCTCGTAGCCTTCTTATATTCTTTAGATTCTTCTACTTGCAGAGATTTTTCAATTTCTGTTATTCCAACATTGATTAAAAGGATTGTATTATATAAAGGTCTTTCTCAAATGGTGGCATTAGATGTGCAACAATTTAGTATCGTGGACGGTGTAGGATTCCGCAATTTCGTACGCCCACTTGACCCGAAGTATATCTTGCTCAGTAGAACAACACTGCAGCATGTACATACAAAAAATATGTACAAGCGGACCATGCCCTTTAAAAAACAAAAATTAACTGCAGATGCCCCTCCCTATTGTGATCCTGTATACCAAATAAGAGTCTTGTATCTTGTTGTGGAGCTTAGGTATGGCAATTTATTTGTTTTTGAATAATGGCGTTTTGTGGGCGTGGCAGTGGTCCGATTACGCCCATCTGCAATACCAACCGTCTCACGGTACCAAGAAACATGTCTACTAAGTTTCATAAAGATATCTCAATTTTTACTCAAGTTACAGCTTGCACGGACGAACGAACGGACAGACAGTCACCCGGATTTCAACTCGTCTCTTAATCCTGATCATTTATATATATATATAACCCTATATCTAACTCGATTAGTTTTAGGTGATACAAACAACCGTTAAGTGAACAAAGCTATTATACTCTGTAGCAACAGGTTGCGAGAGTATAATAAGGATGAAAAAACTTAAAAATTGTTTATACTGAAAAAATTGGTGACAAACAAATACAAAACATGTAAGCGAGGGCTAAGTTCGGATGTAACCGAACATTTTATACTCTCGCAAAGTCAAATAGTATATTCGTTTGAGATTTCTTTGTGGATTGGCTGATATTTTCGGTAGAAGGTCAACTATAGGCACTGGGATCCACATTTTTAGTACTTAGGGGCTTGAACAGTTTTGGTTCGATTTAGAAAATGTTTGGTCACAAGGTGGCATACTTTAAACGTATTATTCACGCAAAGTTTTACCCCGATATAATCATTGTTGCTTGATATGCATAGTGGAAAGTGAAAGAATCAGATGGAATTGCAAATGGTGTTATGTGGGAAATAGGCGTGGTTGTAGTCCGATTTCGCCCATTTTCGCACTATAACATAGAAATATGAAAAGAACGTCATGCACCGAATTTGGTCAAAATCGGTTAAGCAGATCCTAAAGTGGGCTGTGCCACACCCACTGTCGAATTTTGAACGCGGTTCCTATAAAGTCATCTCATACCATCCCAGAGATAAAATTTGTTGTCTCTGGCGTGTTTAGTGCTTGATTTATCGCGCTTTTAGTAGTTTTTAACAGTACCGTTATATGGGGAGTGGGCGGAGTTGCCACCCGATTTCAATTATTTTCACACCGTCAATAGAAGTGCTAAAAAAATTTGCTTCCAGTGAATTTTGTTATTATAGCATTAGCGGTTTAGGAGATATGCACATTAAACCTATTAGAGGCGGGACACGCCCACTTTTTAAAAAAACGTTTTAACTGCAGATGCTTCTCCCTAATGTGATCCTGTGTACCAAATAACAGTCTTGTATCTTATTGCGGAGCTTAGTTATGGCAATTTATTTGTTTTTGATTAATGGCGTTTTGTGGGCGTGGTAGTGGTCCGATAACGCCAATCTGCAATACCAACCGTCTCACGGTACCAAGAAACATGTCTACCAAGTTTCATAAAGATATCTCAATTTTTACTCAAGTTACAGCTTGCACGGACGGACAGACGGACGGACGGACAGACAGTCACCCGGATTTCAACTCGTCTCTTCATCCTGATCGTTTATATGACCCTATATCTAACTCGATTAGTTATAGGTGATACAAACAACCGTTAGGTGACCAAACTATTATACTCTGTAGCAACAGGTTGCGAGAGTATAAAAATATAAAAAGGGCTCAAAAGTGGTTTAACAGTATACATACATATGTATGTATATATAAAAACAACAAAGTGTACTGCAAAAAAACAGCTGAAGACAAAAAAGTTCAGTGACCACAACAACAAAAAAAAACGTATATATATATATTTACATATGTTGTTGGTGCATAATTAAAAGTGCAGTGACTAAAAGAAGCAATACTTATACAAAAACAAAACGGGCGCGAATTAAAATCCATATATATGTATATATACATATTAACACATCAAACGGGCGCGAAATTAATACAACAAAAAACAACCAAAAACACCTAGGAATATCCCAGGAAAGGATTTGGATGCATCTACACGAAGTCCACAAACAATATATACAAGCTATAGTCCCCAAAATCCCTTGACGGATATTCAACTAAGTTGTATCGATTCCGTTTTTTATTTCATTACTGCAGGGTATATGTATTTTTATTACGGTTTACATTTAATTCCAAGTACTTATACAAGTACGTACGGTACATATTACTGTAGGGTATAGGGTACCACTAAAAGTTAAAGAATTTCTAAAAACGCATTCGAAAAAGGAAAAAAACATTTTAAATGGTTCGGTAATCAAAAAACGAATTCTTAAAAAATAACAACAACAAAAAATTGTGAACAATATTATATATATTGCTTTCTATACAATTTAATTTTATATATTCTAAAGTCAAAATTGGCACATATTTGGCAATACCTCTGTTGTTTGGAAAACAAAAACAAGCAGGATTGCGTACAAAAATACAATAATATAAATAAATTATTCATATTCAAAGTCCATATAGGCACAAATCTGACAATACCCCTTGTTTCAATTCAATGTATAAAGTGCATTGATCTCTTATACGAGCTCTCATTGACACATACTAATTCGCTTATAGGTATACCCCATAACGCAAACACAAACGCATATATTATACAAAAAAGATATAACAAAATAAATATTGCAATTTTTGAATAATTATTGAAATAAACAATACAACGAAATACGCTATCTTATTTAATCCAATTAAAAAAAAAAACGATTTACTAATTCTCTTATTTAAATAAAAGAGATTACGCGTTACAATTACGAATTTCGCGTAAATTTAATCAGTCGAAAAAAGTCCATGTACACCTACAGAAGCTGCACGCTCAAAACAAGGTTCTACAAAACAAAAAAGGGGGAAAGACATTACATACAGTAAATTCATTGCTGAGAGTGACAGTTTAATAACATACTGCACTCGATTTTCATCTTCTCCGATTCAAGATAATTCTGAATCGGCATTAGAAATCAAAAAAGAAAATCTCGACAATTTTTGGATACGTCTCCAGCTTCATATGACGCCATAGTGGAATCTGACGACTCAGATCTACCAGAAAATTTTAAGTCCACCGCTTACGCCAAATATGAAAACTGCTTAGACCAGTTCGAAGAAACTAAAGCAATGATTTCCAATGAACTAAACCTAATAAAAGCAATTCTACCTACTCCATATCAGCGAGTAGAGCTGCCACAAGTACAAAGTCAAGAGGCAAGTTCAGGCATTAATCTCAAGATACCCGCATGTGACATAGAAATATTTCATGGTGGTTATGAACAATGGCCGTCCTTCCGGGACATGTTTACAGCCGTTTACATCAACCACCCAAAATTATCATATCCACAAAAATTGTATCACCTCCGATACAAAACAAAAGGTCAAGCAGGCGTAATAGTAAAACAGTTCGCACTCAATGACGATAATTTAAATTTGGCTGGGGAAGCGCTAAAAGTAAGATTTGAAAATGAAAGAATATTGGTCGATAAACAAGTAACGACACTAATCAACTTGCCATAGATTCAAACAGAAAGAAGTTAAGAATTTATTAGACTAGACAAATTGTTTGTCGGTTCTAGCGACACTTGGGAGCCTATTCTGGTGAATATTTGCACCGCAGCATTACCAGAAAAATCGTTACGTTTGTGGGAGAAATCACTCTCATCGCGATGAAAATGCTCAACGTGGCAACAGATGAAAGACTTTTTAATAACCCAATACGAAATCGCAGAAAGCGTAGATAAAAATATGGTCAGAACGAAAACCGCTCAACACGACCTAAAAAGAAGCTTCCACAGACCCCAAACCAGTAGCAACAACAATTTAAATACTTGTAGAAGCTTCTTCAGAAATCAAACGTTCACACCGAACAGTACAAAAAAACGTCATGCGAACTATGTACAGGCGGGCATAAGCTCAAATCTTACGAGAGATTAAAGAAATTGAATATTATCGACCGAAACAATTTTGTAAAAACAAAGATTTTGTACAAACTGCTTGTCACACGCGCACACACTTAAACAGTGCGAAAGCAAATTTAATTGCGTCTATTGTCATACACGACATCATTTTATGCTTCATTATAACAATTTTTCCAGCTCACCCTCAAAAAGCGCAAATATGAAGTACGACTACCTCTAAAACAATAATTTCCCAACACAAGCGCCTTAGGTCACTTTCGCATCTCTGCAATACAGCAGTTTCAAAGTATGGAAAAAAAACCTACTTGAAAAAGGCGAGCTCAAACCAGAATACAAGTATGATGGTGTGTTGGAAGAATACCTCCACATGTAAGAAGTAAGCCCATGTGAAAAAATCATCAAAGGCAAATACTACTCATTTTACTTGCCGCATCATGCAGTAGTAAAGCCAGGCAAAAAAGCAACTATAATAAGAGTTGTCTTTAATGCGTCAAGATCCACTACCTAAGGAAATTCCCTAAATAATATCCTATTTAAGGGACCCACACTCCAACCAGATTTAATGCTCCTCATATTAAATTGGCGTATATTCAAATACGTATTCAACGGAGACGTTGAAAAAATGTAGAGACAAATAGTCGTACGTAAAGACGATCAGGATTTTCAGCGAATTATTTTCCGAAAATCCCCCAATAGTCCCCTACGCGACTATAAATTAAAAATAGTTACCTTTGGCGTCAACTGTGCTCCATATCTAGCCATTCAAGCACTGTACGATTTGGCAGAAAAAACCAAGTCAGAATTTCCTCTGGCAACCCTGGTGTTAAAAACAAAAAAGGAAGTAGCCGATATCTTATCTGGAAGTCACAGTCTTTCACAAGCACACGAGTCACTATCACAACTGGTAGAAGCCTTCAAAACCGCAGGGTTTCCTTTGAAAAAGATAACGGCGAACCAGCCTACAATTCTAAAAAATATACCAAATGAAAATTCGTTAGATACTAATTCGAAAAGGAAAGTAAAACAAAAACTCTGGGGATCCAATGGAGTGCGATATCTGACCAGTTTTCATATACTACAGAGTCAATATCTGCATTATCCGCCATAACAAAGCGACAAACTCTATCCTCTGTTGCAAAACTTTTCGACCCCGCAGAATGGCTTTCGCCAATTATGATACAAGCCAAAATCCTAATACAAGAATTATGGTTAGATGAAACCGACTGGGACGAACAAGTTAAACCACTTCGTTTAGAAAAGTGGTCCCAGTTTGCGAGCAATCTAAACGATATCTCACAGATACAAATCCCACGACGTAAATTATGCCCCAGAGTACAAAGTCGAACTACACGGCTTCTGTGACGCTTCTGAAAAGGCATATTGCGCAACTATATATGTTCGCACACAAAACGACACTGCGACCACATGCCACTTACTAGTAGCAAAAGCAAAAGTGGCTCCTTTAAAAACAATAAGTCTGCCACGAATTGAATTATGTGGAGCGCTACTACTAGCCAAATTCGTGTCCATCTTACAAACGCATTTAAACATGGCACAATATAAATTATATCTATCGTCCGTATCCGAAATTGTACTAGCCTGGTTAGAAAAACCACCACATGCATGGAAGACGTATATTTCCAACCGAACGTCTCAAATACTTGACCTAATAGGATCAGCCACCTGGCGACACGTAGCCAGTGCTGACAATCCAGCTGATCTAGGTACAAGAGGGTGCAAACCCCTGCACCTTGCCACTACCACCCTCTGGTGGAATGGCCCCCAATGGTTGACAGAATCTCCTGATTCTTGGCCACAATCGCCCATGCGCAACAATTGCGCCAGAAAGCCGAAAAATCGAATCCTTTCACACAACATTGCAGGATAATGACATCCTCATAGAGCGGCTCAAAATCAAACTGAAGGAAGTAGCCTTATTATATTCTCAATGCGATACAGTGACGCACTTAGACTTACAAAAAACAAATGTCGCTCTTATCGCATCTACTTAAACGCGTTATTTCAGCCGAGAAATATCATTACTAAGAGATTCGAAGCCGATCGATAAAAGGAGCTCACTCTTAGTACTAAATCCATTCATAGACACGAAAGGTCTACTTCGTGCGAATGGTCGGCTTGCCACTTCAAGCCTGACGTATAACATCATCCCATAGTTATCCCAGAGAAATCGCAACAACAGTGCACCTCGAGCTATGTACGAATCTGACAAAGGAGGCTTTTCTCGCACCATTTGCTCGCTTCGTCGGGCGACGCGGTTTTCCGTCAAAACTCATGAGCGACAATGGCAAAACATTTAAAGGAGCTCAAAGAGCCACAGAAAAACAGTTCATGAATTTTGTCAATCAAGTCTTACCTGAGATTGTACAAAAGTACGCTCCCCAAGGTATTAACTGGCAGTTTATCCCTCCAAGCGCTCCTCATACTTGTATAGGTGGTTTATGGGAATCAGCTGTAAAAAGCTTCAAATCCCACTTTAAAAAAGTAGCTGGAAACAACAAATTTAATTATGAAGAATTTAAGACATTATTAATTCGCATTGAAGCCGTTCTCAATTCACGCTAGAGTCGCTATCCTTACAAAATAGATGGGAAAGAATTAAAATTCTCCATCATGATTTCAGCCGCCGATGGAAGGAGGAGTATATGAAGGACCTTCATAAAAGGTACCGCTGGAAAACTGCCGAAAAAGCGCCACAGTTTGGAGATTTGGTCCTAATCCATGACTATTGTCTCCACCCTACAGAATGGCGGCTTGTTTGCGTAGAGAAACTACATCATGGTTCCGACGGTTATTTGCGAGTAGTTGACCTCCGTACTCGAAACGGAACGCTAACCAGACCGCTAGTTAAACTATGCTTCCTGCCAATCTCAAATAATAGCGAAAACGCAAGGAGTAGTAAACCATCCGTTCGATAATACCTACAAGCAAAAATCGAAATATCCGTCTAATAACCAAAATCAGAATAATACCGCAAATATAATATGACAAATTTCAATCATATATACTAATAACATAATGGGTAGACTAATACGATCACCAAACCAAATAAAGTTGGTTACATATAGACTCTATACCATTGATTCGTAACTAAACTCGCCCTTTTCTCCATATAGCTAGATATGGATGCAGAAATGCATTCAACCTCAACGCCAACAACTCGATCGGTCATCAGTGTGCCTCGGCTTGTGGTTATTCCAACAGCGGCGTCCCGAACACCAGGCGCTACCGCACCGACAACCACCGCTCGTAGTGGTATTTGAGCATCTACAGCCGATCCGTCTCCACCAGAGGCGCCCCATCGCCCCCTGCTTTACCAACCGTGTGGCACGTCGCCGAAGAACGGCACTCCGTCCTGAGTCCCGTCCATGGCGTCAACAAAACACAGCACCGACTTAGCGTCGGAGTATTAGAAGGCCGCACTATCGTCGCACGTCCGCACTTAGTAACGTTGTGGCTACAGCTACAGCGACTGCTAGGCTGAACATTCGCCTAGGGAGGCCGGGATGGCTAAATGAGTTAAACTTCCCGCCCCGAAAAACACAACTACACCGCATAACACACCACTCACAAGACAACACTGGCACACCCTCCACAGCTGGAAACAGCACAACACCCACACGCCGCACAAGACATACAAATGCACTACACTACTGGAAGCAGCCAAAAACACACACACACAGTAGGATCTCTACACAGCTCAACATACAAAACATCTGTCCTCGAAGCGGACAGGCCCCCTTCTCTCAGCAACTTTCGAGCAAGAAACAACGGACTTTCTGTTGGCTCATCTCATTTTCTTTGATCGATTTTCATATACATTTACACCGTCTCCACTGGTATGCGATCAGGGAGTGAGGGAGTGAGTGCGTTGAGATAACCCTTTTTGTAACTATTGAGATTTCAATAAATTTTGTGAACATTTAAAAAGGAAAAAACATATAATTCGAATTTTATTTGCATATACGCGGAGTGAAAGTGTCAAGTAAGTGGTGGTGTTAACAGGTGAGTTTTTGAGTTCGGAAGATCACCTTGGGGCCTTATTCTTCTCCTATTACGAGTTATTGGACAATTCACCTCTAATGCTTTGTGTACTCTGGTTGGATTGGCGGAATTAGAAGAATTCGTTCTTTTAGCTTTTGCAGGTGCACTTGCTAGTTCATTTTCCTATGATTCCTGAAATTTTCCTCCCTGCTTATTTTTTTATCAATGAATTCAATGTAGCGGTGATCCGAAAAGGAGTGCTTTAAAGAACTCTGCATTTATTTAACCTATTTTTTAATTCTTCTGACATGAGTGTAATGTCTAATACTTCCTGTCGATTTCTTGTTATAAATGTTACATAACAAAAGCCTTGTACCTACTAAACAGTTAAAGAGCAACTCAACCCTTACGTTGATAACCGTGCTGCCACATAATGTGCGGTGGGAGTTGGAGTCGCATCCAAGTATAATCGAGCACTTGGATACTTCGAGGTCTCGTGCCAGCTCTTTAATCACCTGCGATGGTACTTTCTCCTCGTCGTATGGCATATAGCATGACACCAGCCGGTATTTATTTGTGTCCGTCTCCCAGCATATTGCTGTGGTGTCTTGGTTGCTATATCTATGTAACATGAAAGCGTTAAGGTTATTCTTAATGAATATAAATAGCTCTGGAATGAGGACCAATTCAGGCTATTCTGTCGCCATGCGGCTAATAGGGCTAGAAAAGCTATGGTGGAAATTAATTTGAAGAAGATGCATTAACAATTGTCTTACCTGCATTTTCTTGAGAGTCGCTTGGAACCTCTCTAAGTATATAATTTAGAGAGTCTGTCAACAAGCTGAAATCCCAAAGAACACTCACCTTGCTCAATACTATCCTCAACACTCGAGGATTCCATGGAATCTTCCTCGACTCCACTCATATAATTTTCCGATGCTAAGTCAGGAGCATCGGCATCTGACTTGTATATCATGATCTTCACCTTCGTGAATCCATAGTTAAACTTCCCGCCGTCAGCGGTTCTATGGATTCCCTTATTAGTAGCAGTAGGGTCTGCATCGTTGATTCTCGGCACGGGTCGCTTGACACCTTGATCTAGCCCTTTCTATACCCCCAACCTATCTAGATGCTGTGATATTGAGGAGCAACCAACACCCAGGTAGAAAGTCTCACCTTAGCTAATTACCTCACTACCACCAAAGGGGCGAACTTTTGCTAGGTGGCTTGTCCAATAACTCGTAGAAGGGGAGGAACTTAACCCCCCAGGTGGTGTCCCGAACTCAAAAATTTAGGATTTAGAGGATTACAGGAAGCAGTTTAATCTAGCTAAACTCCCAAGGCACAGATGAGTGAGATAGATATTACAACCTCTTAAGAACATACAAAACGAGGTTAGGTAAACAAAAATAAATTGTTGGAAATCTTTCTATAATGATATCGAGAAAGTGGCGGAAGCGTCTCAACTTAGGAAAATAATGGCACAATCGATGCATAGCATTGAATACCTTCAGAAGCCAGACCACAGCTGGACGGTATCCAGTGAAAAGTCTTTAGGCCTACTAATGGATACCCAATTTCCATGTAGCTCTAAGATCCTTACGGTTGATTATACACAGCACAGTGGAATAGAGACAGATTGCATTCCTGTAGACATAGTGTCAGATAGGAATGTATATAAGATGATTCAAGCAGTTTCAAGCCCTTCAAATCGCCGGTACCAGACGGTTTATTCTCGGTACAATTGCAACAGTCCCAGAATTACATAATGGTCTGGCTAGTCACCATTCTTAAATAGGCACTGCAGCTAAACTACAAGTATATTCCTCTATTGTGAAGGAAAGTCAAAGTGATATACATATAATATATATCAAAGTCAAGCAAAAGCTCGCATTTACATATGTCCAAAGGATTTCAGGCGAATTAGTCTTGCTCATTCCTCTTAATGACTAATAAAAATATACATAATAAACAAATTAAACTCAGATAAACTGGCTGTTTTGCAACAAGCGTATTCTAAAGGAAAATCCACAGAAACACCAATTAGCGCAATAGTAACAGAGATTGCAAAATCTCTGGAGGTTAAAGAATACATCCTAGTATCCTTTTTATACATATAAGGTGCTTTCAATAACATGCAACCTAGGGTCATACTGAGCACGCCTAAAGATTTGGAGATCTTTGAACCTCTCAGAAAATTTGTTGAACAAATGCTCACGGGCCGGACAGTTATTTCAACGCTCGGAGCTTCAACGATGTGCAGATCTGTTTAAAGAGGGACACCTCAAGAAGGCGGTTATCTCCACTTCTGTGGATTGTAACAATGAATAAATTGTTATTAGGTCTAGAAAAGAAGTGGTACATGTTATGGCTAACGCTGATGATGTGGCGCTTTCGGTTAGAGGTAAACTTCCGAACACCCTAGTTAACCATATACAAGTACAAACAATATTAAATGACATCAATCGTTATACCTTATCGTGCGGACTAAAACTAAACGCTAGTAAAACGGAGGTAGTAAACAACGGTTCATTAGGAAGCAGAAGTTGTTATTAAATGATACCAGCCTAACAAAAGGAGACAAGGCGAGCTACTTAGGACCAATTTTAGATGCGAATCCTTCATGGAAATCAAACTTAGACGTTAGGGTGAAGAAATTAGTTAACGCCTCGAGTAGCTCATTGGCTCTACACAGCAGTTTTTAGACCGTTTATGGCATATAGTACAAGTATATTGGTGTGAGGGCCAATAGTGGAAAAGAAATATGCGGTAAGGCGTATAGAAAACATACAAAGATCAGCTGGTATATTCATCTCTTTGAACAACGCCAAGTCCGGCACTACACATCATTTTACATTTATTGCTAACAGACTTGTTCTGTACTGGAACTGGGAGGGAAGTCAGCTCTAAGGCTAAGGGAATCATACCAATTGGTCATCTGTAATAAGGGGCATTCTATGATACTCAGTAAGTTCTCATTTCTACCCATTACGACGTATTTCCGAAATCCTTCAGAATTGAAACTTAATTCGGCCCCAACATTGCTTTCCTATCCAGAGAAGAATGGGAAAGGGCCGTCTATACGGATGGGTTCAAACTGGATAATCGAGTGGGATGTGGTGTCTTTTTTGCCAAAGAAGATACCAAAATCGCCGTCCGTTTACTAGATAACTGCAGTGTCTGCCAAGCGGAGATCACAGCAATCAAAGAAAGTTTTAATGTTCTGACAAGGAGTGAGCTCGCAACAAAGAATATATTTATATATACAGATAAAATAATGAAAGAAGGCCTTTAGTTAATCTAACATCCTATTTCACAGTAAGCCTGTAATGGGTTCCAAGGCATAGTGACATCCTTGCTGCTGTGAAGCAGATGAACTAGCCGGGAGAGTCACCACTCTACAATTGGGCTCCGAAAAAGAAGGTATTCTAGTACATACAAGTATGCCTCTGACCACATGTAGTCAATCACTGACTTGCTCAACAAGCAGACAAACGTGGCATGAATGAGAAGGGGCCCGCACATGCCGACTATTAAAATTCAAAAGGAATGACATAAGAACTCTAATAGGGGTGTTAACAGGTCACTACCTAATTGGCAGACATGCAAGCAGACTATGTACACCATACAATGACTATTGTAGAAGTTGACAGGAGGTAGAAAAAGAAGAGACGGTAAAACATGTTCTACGCGTAAAACATATAATGGAAGGCTCTTTACAGGAAACTAATCGCAACTATCGGTCGAGGGTTTCTTGACGACGTTTCAGAAGTTGCAAAAACAGTAATTTCTGTTCTGATGAACTTCATGAGAAGCACCGAGTGATTCAGAAAGGAATCAATATAGTGAAGGGATATTAGTTCCGGTGGTATCCGAAATTGTACTAGCCTGGTTAGAAAAACCACCACATGCATGGAAGACGTATATTTCCAACCGAACGTCTCAAATACTTGACCTAATAGGATCAGCCACCTGGCGACACGTAGCCAGTGCTGACAATCCAGCTGATCTAGGTACAAGAGGGTGCAAACCCCTGCACCTTGCCACTACCACCCTCTGGTGGAATGGCCCCCAATGGTTGACAGAATCTCCTGATTCTTGGCCACAATCGCCCATGCGCAACAATTGCGCCAGAAAGCCGAAAAATCGAATCCTTTCACACAACATTGCAGGATAATGACATCCTCATAGAGCGACTCAAAATCAAACTGAAGGAAGTAGCCTTATTATATTCTCAATGCGATACAGTGACGCACTTAGACTTACAAAAAACAAATGTCGCTCTTATCGCATCTACTTAAACGCGTTATTTCAGCCGAGAAATATCATTACTAAGAGATTCGAAGCCGATCGATAAAAGGAGCTCACTCTTAGTACTAAATCCATTCATAGACACGAAAGGTCTACTTCGTGCGAATGGTCGGCTTGCCACTTCAAGCCTGACGTATAACATCATCCCATAGTTATCCCAGAGAAATCGCAACAACAGTGCACCTCGAGCTATGTACGAATCTGACAAAGGAGGCTTTTCTCGCACCATTTGCTCGCTTCGTCGGGCGACGCGGTTTTCCGTCAAAACTCATGAGCGACAATGGCAAAACATTTAAAGGAGCTCAAAGAGCCACAGAAAAACAGTTCATGAATTTTGTCAATCAAGTCTTACCTGAGATTGTACAAAAGTACGCTCCCCAAGGTATTAACTGGCAGTTTATCCCTCCAAGCGCTCCTCATACTTGCATAGGTGGTTTATGGGAATCAGCTGTAAAAAGCTTCAAATCCCACTTTAAAAAAGTAGCTGGAAACAACAAATTTAATTATGAAGAATTTAAGACATTATTAATTCGCATTGAAGCCGTTCTCAATTCACGCTAGAGTCGCTATCCTTACAAAATAGATGGGAAAGAATTAAAATTCTCCATCATGATTTCAGCCGCCGATGGAAGGAGGAGTATATGAAGGACCTTCATAAAAGGTACCGCTGGAAAACTGCCGAAAAAGCGCCACAGTTTGGAGATTTGGTCCTAATCCATGACTATTGTCTCTACCCTACAGAATGGCGGCTTGTTTGCGTAGAGAAACTACATCATGGTTCCGACGGTTATTTGCGAGTAGTTGACCTCCGTACTCGAAACGGAACGCTAACCAGACCGCTAGTTAAACTATGCTTCCTGCCAATCTCAAATAATAGCGAAAACGCAAGGAGTAGTAAACCATCCGTTCGATAATACCTACAAGCAAAAATCGAAATATCCGTCTAATAACCAAAATCAGAATAATACCGCAAATATAATATGACAAATTTCAATCATATATACTAATAACATAATGGGTAGACTAATACGATCACCAAACCAAATAAAGTTGGTTACATATAGACTCTATACCATTGATTCGTAACTAAACTCGCCCTTTTCTCCATATAGCTAGATATGGATGCAGAAATGCATTCAACCTCAACGCCAACAACTCGATCGGTCATCAGTGTGCCTCGGCTTGTGGTTATTCCAACAGCGGCGTCCCGAACACCAGGCGCTACCGTACCGACAACCACCGCTCGTAGTGGTATTTGAGCATCTACAGCCGATCCGTCTCCACCAGAGGCGCCCCATCGCCCCCTGCTTTACCAACCGTGTGGCACGTCGCCGAAGAACGGCACTCCGTCCTGAGTCCCGTCCATGGCGTCAACAAAACACAGCACCGACTTAGCGTCGGAGTATTAGAAGGCCGCACTATCGTCGCACGTCCGCACTTAGTAACGTTGTGGCTACAGCTACAGCGACTGCTAGGCTGAACATTCGCCTAGGGAGGCCGGGATGGCTAAATGAGTTAAACTTCCCGCCCCGAAAAACACAACTACACCGCATAACACACCACTCACAAGACAACACTGGCACACCCTCCACAGCTGGAAACAGCACAACACCCACACGCCGCACAAGACATACAAATGCACTACACTACTGGAAGCAGCCAAAAACACACACACACAGTAGGATCTCTACACAGCTCAACATACAAAACATCTGTCCTCGAAGCGGACAGGCCCCCTTCTCTCAGCAACTTTCGAGCAAGAAACAACGGACTTTCTGTTGGCTCATCTCATTTTCTTTGATCGATTTTTATATACATTTACACCGTCTCCACTGGTATGCGATCAGGGAGTGAGGGAGTGAGTGCGTTGAGATAACCCTTTTTGTAACTATTGAGATTTCAATAAATTTTGTGAACATTTAAAAAGGAAAAAACATATAATTCGAATTTTATTTGCATATACGCGGAGTGAAAGTGTCAAGTAAGTGGTGGTGTTAACAGGTGAGTTTTTGAGTTCGGAAGATCACTTGGGGCCTTATTCTTCTCCTATTACGAGTTATTGGACAATTCACCTCTAATGCTTTGTGTACTCTGGTTGGATTGGCGGAATTAGAAGAATTCGTTCTTTTAGCTTTTGCAGGTGCACTTGCTAGTTCATTTTCCTATGATTCCTGAAATTTTCCTCCCTGCTTATTTTTTTATCAATGAATTCAATGTAGCGGTGATCCGAAAAGGAGTGCTTTAAAGAACTCTGCATTTATTTAACCTATTTTTTAATTCTTCTGACATGAGTGTAATGTCTAATACTTCCTGTCGATTTCTTGTTATAAATGTTACATAACAAAAGCCTTGTACCTACTAAACAGTTAAAGAGCAACTCAACCCTTACGTTGATAACCGTGCTGCCACATAATGTGCGGTGGGAGTTGGAGTCGCATCCAAGTATAATCGAGCACTTGGATACTTCGAGGTCTCGTGCCAGCTCTTTAATCACCTGCGATGGTACTTTCTCCTCGTCGTATGGCATATAGCATGACACCAGCCGGTATTTATTTGTGTCCGTCTCCCAGCATATTGCTGTGGTGTCTTGGTTGCTATATCTATGTAACATGAAAGCGTTAAGGTTATTCTTAATGAATATAAATAGCTCTGGAATGAGGACCAATTCAGGCTATTCTGTCGCCATGCGGCTAATAGGGCTAGAAAAGCTATGGTGGAAATTAATTTGAAGAAGATGCATTAACAATTGTCTTACCTGCATTTTCTTGAGAGTCGCTTGGAACCTCTCTAAGTATATAATTTAGAGAGTCTGTCAACAAGCTGAAATCCCAAAGAACACTCACCTTGCTCAATACTATCCTCAACACTCGAGGATTCCATGGAATCTTCCTCGACTCCACTCATATAATTTTCCGATGCTAAGTCAGGAGCATCGGCATCTGACTTGTATATCATGATCTTCACCTTCGTGAATCCATAGTTAAACTTCCCGCCGTCAGCGGTTCTATGGATTCCCTTATTAGTAGCAGTAGGGTCTGCATCGTTGATTCTCGGCACGGGTCGCTTGACACCTTGATCTAGCCCTTTCTATACCCCCAACCTATCTAGATGCTGTGATATTGAGGAGCAACCAACACCCAGGTAGAAAGTCTCACCTTAGCTAATTACCTCACTACCACCAAAGTGGCGAACTTTTGCTAGGTGGCTTGTCCAATAACTCGTAGAAGGGGAGGAACTTAACCCCCCAGGTGGTGTCCCGAACTCAAAAATTTAGGATTTAGAGGATTACAGGAAGCAGTTTAATCTAGCTAAACTATCCCAAGGCACAGATGAGTGAGATAGATATTACAACCTCTTAAGAACATACAAAACGAGGTTAGGTAAACAAAAATAAATTGTTGGAAATCTTTCTATAATGATATCGAGAAAGTGGCGGAAGCGTCTCAACTTAGGAAAATAATGGCACAATCGATGCATAGCATTGAATACCTTCAGAAGCCAGACCACAGCTGGACGGTATCCAGTGAAAAGTCTTTAGGCCTACTAATGGATACCCAATTTCCATGTAGCTCTAAGATCCTTACGGTTGATTATACACAGCACAGTGGAATAGAGACAGATTGCATTCCTGTAGACATAGTGTCAGATAGGAATGTATATAAGATGATTCAAGCAGTTTCAAGCCCTTCAAATCGCCGGTACCAGACGGTTTATTCTCGGTACAATTGCAACAGTCCCAGAATTACATAATGGTCTGGCTAGTCACCATTCTTAAATAGGCACTGCAGCTAAACTACAAGTATATTCCTCTATTGTGAAGGAAAGTCAAAGTGATATACATATAATATATATCAAAGTCAAGCAAAAGCTCGCATTTACATATGTCCAAAGGATTTCAGGCGAATTAGTCTTGCTCATTCCTCTTAATGACTAATAAAAATATACATAATAAACAAATTAAACTCAGATAAACTGGCTGTTTTGCAACAAGCGTATTCTAAAGGAAAATCCACAGAAACACCAATTAGCGCAATAGTAACAGAGATTGCAAAATCTCTGGAGGTTAAAGAATACATCCTAGTATCCTTTTTATACATATAAGGTGCTTTCAATAACATGCAACCTAGGGTCATACTGAGCACGCCTAAAGATTTGGAGATCTTTGAACCTCTCAGAAAATTTGTTGAACAAATGCTCACGGGCCGGACAGTTATTTCAACGCTCGGAGCTTCAACGATGTGCAGATCTGTTTAAAGAGGGACACCTCAAGGAGGCGGTTATCTCCACTTCTGTGGATTGTAACAATGAATAAATTGTTATTAGGTCTAGAAAAGAAGTGGTACATGTTATGGCTAACGCTGATGATGTGGCGCTTTCGGTTAGAGGTAAACTTCCGAACACCCTAGTTAACCATATACAAGTACAAACAATATTAAATGACATCAATCGTTATACCTTATCGTGCGGACTAAAACTAAACGCTAGTAAAACGGAGGTAGTAAACAACGGTTCATTAGGAAGCAGAAGTTGTTATTAAATGATACCAGCCTAACAAAAGGAGACAAGGCGAGCTACTTAGGACCAATTTTAGATGCGAATCCTTCATGGAAATCAAACTTAGACGTTAGGGTGAAGAAATTAGTTAACGCCTCGAGTAGCTCATTGGCTCTACACAGCAGTTTTTAGACCGTTTATGGCATATAGTACAAGTATATTGGTGTGAGGGCCAATAGTGGAAAAGAAATATGCGGTAAGGCGTATAGAAAACATACAAAGATCAGCTGGTATATTCATCTCTTTGAACAACGCCAAGTCCGGCACTACACATCATTTTACATTTATTGCTAACAGACTTGTTCTGTACTGGAACTGGGAGGGAAGTCAGCTCTAAGGCTAAGGGAATCATACCAATTGGTCATCTGTAATAAGGGGCATTCTATGATACTCAGTAAGTTCTCATTTCTACCCATTACGACGTATTTCCGAAATCCTTCAGAATTGAAACTTAATTCGGCCCCAACATTGCTTTCCTATCCAGAGAAGAATGGGAAAGGGCCGTCTATACGGATGGGTTCAAACTGGATAATCGAGTGGGATGTGGTGTCTTTTTTGCCAAAGAAGATACCAAAATCGCCGTCCGTTTACTAGATAACTGCAGTGTCTGCCAAGCGGAGATCACAGCAATCAAAGAAAGTTTTAATGTTCTGACAAGGAGTGAGCTCGCAACAAAGAATATATTTATATATACAGATAAAATAAGGAAAGAAGGCCTTTAGTTAATCTAACATCCTATTTCACAGTAAGCCTGTAATGGGTTCCAAGGCATAGTGACATCCTTGCTGCTGTGAAGCAGATGAACTAGCCGGGAGAGTCACCACTCTACAATTGGGCTCCGAAAAAGAAGGTATTCTAGTACATACAAGTATGCCTCTGACCACATGTAGTCAATCACTGACTTGCTCAACAAGCAGACAAACGTGGCATGAATGAGAAGGGGCCCGCACATGCCGACTATTAAAATTCAAAAGGAATGACATAAGAACTCTAATAGGGGTGTTAACAGGTCACTACCTAATTGGCAGACATGCAAGCAGACTATGTACACCATACAATGACTATTGTAGAAGTTGACAGGAGGTAGAAAAAGAAGAGACGGTAAAACATGTTCTACGCGTAAAACATATAATGGAAGGCTCTTTACAGGAAACTAATCGCAACTATCGGTCGAGGGTTTCTTGACGACGTTTCAGAAGTTGCAAAAACAGTAATTTCTGTTCTGATGAACTTCATGAGAAGCACCGAGTGATTCAGAAAGGAATCAATATAGTGAGGGGATATTAGTTCCGGTGGTATCACGATGGGCTTCCTAAAGACCTAGGTGCGTCGTTGGACAGCTACTGTCGCAAGAGGTGTCGAAGTGATATGTTTTGTGCAAATTCGAGTAATATAGCTTGAATACGTCCACTTTTTAAAAAATTTTGTTAATTTGCGGCTTAGTTATGACAATTTACAGGTTTTCGATTAATGGCGTTTTGTGGGCGTGGAAGTGTTCCGATTAACACATGTACCAAATCATTAATATAATATATCTTAATTTTTACTCACGTTATCGCTTGCGCATATAGACAGACAGACAGTCATTCGGATTTCAACTTGTCTCATAATCCTGATTTTTTATATATAGGTATATTATAAATCTACTATTTTTAGGTGATACACACCACCGTTAGGTGAACAAAACTATTATACTCTGTAGCAACATGTTGCAAAAATAAATAAATTATTATAATAAAAAATAAATTATTATCTATAAACAAGGTCTTAATAATGTTTTGCATAAAATCATTCGATTAAAACTTGTACTCAGTTAAAGTTATGCATCAAATGACTTGAGCATTCATGCAAGTGCCTCATAAATTCTTGTTACTCATACGACATGGTGTACTACAAGTATATGAATACAGTACACTTGATGCATAGCTTTAACTGCGTATATTTGGTATTGGAATATCACTTTTTTAAAGCTCTAAATTTAATTTTTGAATACAAAATATCAAGAAATCGCATGTTGTATACATGAGAAAAGAAAATGAATTTAGGCATTGTCCAAATTAAAAATAAAGAGCTTGTTTACGTTGCATCCTTATTTTTAGGCGTAAAGCTGTAGCTTCAGGGGGCGTTTGCAAAAAATCAATCAACTTGGGAAATAAAGGACACCCTAATATTTACATATTTTTAGTTTTATTGTTGATATTTCGGTGTGTAGTCTTTCTTACGAGACTAATTTTTAGGGCAGTAAATTTCCTAGGAGACTATGAGCTTGGCAATTTAATATAATTTTTTTTTTCATATTGAGTTATAAAATTCAAAAAACCAAATAAATAATAATTTGCTTAAAAAAAATTAATATATTTTCAAGTAGTTTTTCTGATTAGAAGCAAAAAATAGAAATCTGTAAGATGGAGGGCCTTCCCGTTACAACTAGGAGCTTCTAATGGCTAAAGATCGCATCAGAAAATATGGATAAGTCCAATGATGAATATGGAACTACCAACGATTCAAATGCGTTTTCATAAAAATATATAAATAAATATATAATATATACTGTAACGGATTTCTCGATAAATCGTCTAAGTTGTAATGCACTTTTGAGTTCGATCACTGGATTATTAAATAAAATTCCCAATTAAAGCTACACTCGTGCACTTATGATTATTTCTAATTCCAACAACTTAACACTTATTACTCGTTATTTCAGCTCACAACTTATTGCTTATGGCTCAATTGCTTTTTAGACGGCAACACTCTAACTAGAACTGTGTCTGCTGCACAATTCAGCAGAGCTGCCGAAGATTATAGATTGTTAACAAAAATTCGCTACTCCAACATTCTGGCAACTACGAAATTCGCTATCTAGCCACACTGCCCTCTGATGTCTGATCGTCCTATTTAGACATATTTGCAGTACCAAGCGCAGGAAACCGTTTCATGAACTACCTTTATTTTATTCCTTGGTCTTCCAATGGTCTGTAAGCAATACACGACATTATTGAGTCCTTTAATAACCTGGTATGGTCTTTCCCAATTACAATGTAATTTGGGAGACAACCTTTTCTGTCGTTGTTGGTTATATAACAACAAAACCCTAAGAGTTCATTGCCTTGTCGTATGTTGCTTTCATTTTATTGCTCATAATTTTGGTGCACTGTCTTACCGTAGCATGTCCATCCCTAATCTCGTCTTCTAAGATGATGCTGACTTCCTTAGCATTATTTCGTCCCGTATCGTTTGAAACTACAAATCAACCGAAGATCATTACCAAAAACTACACTTGCTCGAGTCTGCTCCGTTGTTTCATTTACTGATAGGAAATGGACCAGCTACATCCATGGCAATTCGCATGCACCGGAATTGTACTGTTTCATCTGACCATGACTCCTGGATCCACTCCGTCCTCCACTTGAACCGTTGTACAGATCGTTGGAAACTTCGGGAATTCTTACTTTCGGAATAATCATCAGAGTTCGGAAACTTTCCCATCTTCGCTTTTCCATACGCGATGCAAGCAGCCATACACCAACTTTAAACTATTCCATTGAACCTAATATACCTTTGCGACTTGGCTTTCTGCACTTTCAAATCTGGATCTTCTTACTGGCAGTTCCATCACTCCTTCAGATCCCAGTCATTAATCGGACATCAATAATGCCTTCTTTAAGCCTTTGAGCAATGTCTGCATTCTAAACTATAGGGACGGCGGGACATCGCATTTCCAAAACTACTGCTTTTTGAAAAGGGAACAGTTTTGAAGCTTTACACCAATATTAGTTATATGGGGGCTAGGAGGAGTATTCACGAGTTTAGCATAGAAATGAAAGAACTGATTGCATTAATTTTTTTCATTGCTCAGGTATACTTGAGAACTATATATGGAGTAAAGTCAACCAGAATTTTCAAAAGCGTGAGTATCAGTTATATGCGGGCTACGACAGGTTTTCGCCCGATTATATGGTATAAAGTCGATATACATATATGGTATAAAGTCAACTGGAAGTTCGAAAACTTTGATATTAGAGACTTAGGGAAGTAATGTTATACAAAAAACATTTGCGTCGAATCTCAATTATATATCTCACAGATTTACTGATATTTTCGGCAAAAATTCAGTCATAGCTCTGGGATCCACATTTTCAGTATCTTGAGGCTTGAATAGTTGTGGTCAGATTTTAACAAACACACACTTCAGAGGCAGTGTTCGTGCAAATTTTTATCCAGACATACTAATTAGTGTTTGATTTGAATACTGGAAATTTAAAAAATCAGATGGAATTTAAAGTTGTGTTATATGGGAAGTAGACGTGGTTACTGTCCGATTTCTTTTATTTTTTTACTGTAACATGGGATTCTCAAGATAATCTTATTTATGTACCCAATTTGATTGAAATATTTAAATTAGGTTCCGAGATACGTGATTTCATCTACTTGAGCAGTTTACAGTTTCTGGCGCATATCGTTATTTGATTTGTCGCAGTTTTAGTAGTTTTTACAATACTGGAAGTGATTATCATCTCATTTCACCTATTTTCATGCTGTCGCAAGAGTTGCTGAATTAATATGTCAGGTGCAAAATTTGGGTACTTGAATAATTTGGAAGATATATACATTAAACCTGTTAGGGGCGGGCCTTCGCCCACTTTTTCAAAGTTTTCAAACCACAGGTGCCCCTCATTATTGCGATTCGTCGTACCAAGTTTTCGTACCGATTTTTTTTAGCTGATACAAACAACCCTTAGGTGCTACCCTGTAGCAACATGTGAATAAAAGCGCATTAACTTCAGCTTCAATATTTATTATTTTTCAAACAGAGCTGGCTGCAGTTAGGGTAGCAGAAGATGAATTGCTCCAAAGTACACCCCCTTTCAGGGAGGCGAGCATTCACTCCGACAGCAGAGCGGCCATAGTTGCTGTGAGCTCACTCGCTGTGCGCTCAAAATTATTTAAGAAGTGTCTACCCTCACTATAAATATCATCATTATACTTTATTACCAGACTCGTCAGGGTGACTGGTTATAATAGATTCGCTGTAAACTACAAAGCCGATGTGCGCGCATCAGAGGGCATCTCTACCCCAATCTAATCAAACTGGGTCGGTGCTCCGCATGCCTGTTGCATTTCAGCACGGGCTCTATAGAGCTTGTGTCTAAAAGTTAAATTTGCAAAAAACAGAACTACTCAATTTTAAGAGAATTTTGAAAGGTGACAAAATACAGATTGAAACATTGTTCAAGAAACTTGCAACTGAACTCAATAGCTACCGCAATACTATATTAATAATCTGACCTGCCATCATTTCCAATACAATGTCCACTCAATTAGACAACTATGTACTTTCCATATGGTGCTTCTTTCTAATGAAACATCCGTATCTTTCCCAATGGTTATTTGGAAACGTTGCTCCCTGTTGCAAATAAATTGTGCTACAACATTAACTACAAAGTTAAAGTTGTCAATAACAGTAATTAAACAGTACATTAGCAACTTCAAACGGATTTGAAAAGTCTTGTTCTAATCTTCTACAACACCAATTCATTTTTTTGCAAAACTCTCACCGCAGCATACGAGAAAATATAAATTTTTGACAAATAAAGTATCTACATATCAATTGAAAACAACTCTCAGCTTTTTTGATGTGAAGTAGAAAGAGTTCGAAATAAATTAAATCATTCGGTTTGCAGAACACCTTAACTGAAATCTTTCAGGTTGTAAAAACGAAATCACATCAATTTCATTTGGTTTCTAGAACATGCCTGATTATATATTATTAACTTTTACATAGAGATTAGAATACAAGCTTTTACAGAATTAGTACACACAGAAGTTCGATCGGAGATGATCAAATCAATCATGTTATTACAATAGTTCACTTTTTATACACTTGCCACTCGACAACTTGAGTATATATCTTGAATAAACTTGGTAAACATGTTCTCTGGCAAACAAGGGGGGTTGGTATTGCATATGGGCGTAATTGGACTATTCTTACTCCCACAAGACGCCATTAATTGAAAATATAGAAAGTGTCATAACTAAGCACATACTAGCCGGATCACGGCTTGAGCAACCAAACTCACACAGGGCAAATTCAACCGGCGTCCTTACCCACCTTGTGAAAATGGGTGACATTTCACAACCGAGATGGTACAAAAAGGCTTTATAGGCAGTGTCAGATTTGAACTACGGGCGTGGAAGCGCACACATTAAGGTGACCCATACCTCAGGACCAACTTTACCGATTTCAACCAAATTGTGAGGATAACATTACATACAGTGTGAAAAGTGTGGGCGAAATCATATAAAACCGACGCCTACTTCCCTTATAACACAATGCAAATCAAGAACCCATCCACGTATCCGAATAAAACTTTGCACGAATAGTGCCTTTGAGGTATGCTATCTTATGACCAAAAACTGTCCAAATGGGACCAAAACTATTCAAGCCCCCAGATACTGGATATTTGCACGCCAGTCTCTATTGCAAATTCTTTACCAAAATTAGCGATCAACTTGTCAGATGTTTTATTGAAATTCGAAAGGAATTTTGCCCGGCTTTGATCCTTGCAAGTTGCGAGAATTAAAGTGTTTGGTTACACCCGAACTTAGCTTAGTTTAGCTCACCCAACGGTTGTTTGTATAACCTAAAACTAATCGAGATAGAAATAAGGAAATACATATATAGAAATGATCACGATGATGTTACAAGTTGAAATCCGGTGACTGACTGTCCGTCCGTCTGACCATCTGTGCAAGCCGTAGCGTGAGTAAAACTTAAGATATATTGATGAAACTTGGTACGCATGTTTCTTGGCACCATTACAAGGTTGGTATTGTAGATGGGCGTAATCGTATCTCTGCCGCTCCCCATTAAATGAAATGCTATAAAGTGCCATAATCAAGCACTAATTTGGTACAGGGGGTCCCAATATTGAAAAAAACCTGATGGCGTAGCCTGCCTCCTAAATGGTTTAATGTATACATCTTTCAAACCGCTAAAGCTAAATTAACCAAACTTGTTGAAAAGAAGTTCTTTTAGCACATTTTCTTTATATTATATATTGTAAAATCAAATAATAACAATGCCCCCTCCCCATATAACGATCGGAAAATGGGCATAGCATCGTCCACCTTCAGGTGAATAATCTTATCTAAGGAACTACTTAACTTATGACAGCCACATCTACTTCCCGTATAACATCCATTTCCATCACTTTACAGTAAACAAATCAAACATATTGTATACGAAGTTATCAAATAGTCAAGCCATTTAATCTTACGCTTAAAAATTCTCGAAGCTGGACTATAACTTTTCAAGCCCCAGACACCAAATATATGGACCCCAGTGTATATGGCTAATTTTTTTACCAAACCTATTGGTCTAGTGTAGAAATTCAGAGAGAATATTTTTTTGATGACATGTGCCAAAAATGGATAAAACCGGGTCAATATTTCCCTTACAGCTAAGTAAAATATTTTCGAACTTGTCCTATTCCCCAATTACCTTATATAAGATATCTTATAAGACTTTCAAACTTTCGGTTGGCTTTATATACCGGATATATCGGTCAGTAGGTAAGATATCTTAAAAAAATTAACTGAAAGTATAATATTGGATATTAAGGTAGATAAAAAACAAAATTTTTTATTTCGCTTACTACTTTGAAAAATAGATTCTTAGACACCACTACGAAAATCTCTCCAGTATTTTAATTGTAATGGCAAGTCCTTCGCCTTACAGTCTTCAATTTGTTTCTTATTATCGGATAAATTTCATATCTCGATCCCAACTACTTGAAAAATATTTTATTTAAGTTTGAAGAAAATTGAATGCTCTATAAAAAGATGTTCTTCCCATTACAATTAAAAGCTCTTACTTGGACAGATTTTCATAGAGGTGTATAAGAATATATTTTCCAGAGTACCAAGCAAACAAAAAATTCGTTTTTTTGACCCACCCTATTGGATATAATACATTTCAATGCCGAAAATATACAAAATCGATCCACGAATTAGATGGAGTTATTGTCTATAGTACTAGTGTTACGTATCGCATCATGTCATACTATACGGCACTGAAAACGTGTTTATCGCGCTTAAAGTTTGTCTTAGACAGTTTTTCGATTGATTGACTCAGTACGTAAGAGAAAATTCGCTATATTTTACAATGTTTCTTCTATCAAGGCGCCAAAGCGGCTGAAAAAATTAATTTAGTTTATGAGCCCGATACTCCGATACTGCCAACGAAAGTATAGCACAAAAGTGGTTTGCTAGGTTCCGTTCCGGTAATTTCGATGTCAAAAATGCACAACGCGTCGGGAGGCCTGTCGTCGAAAATTGCCATAAAATCATGGAATTAGTGGAAACAGACTGTCATATGAGCACTTATTTAATTGCTGGGGAACTAAAGATAAGCCAGAAAACCGTTTGGAATCATTTGCATAACCTTGGATTCAAAAAGAAGTTTCGATGTTTAGGTGCCACACGAACAAACGCTGAAAAACATGATGGACCGAATTTCCATCTGCAAATCGCTGCTGAATTGCAACAAAATCGACCCGTTTCTTACCACAACATCGAGCGCAAACGGTCGTGGTCAAAGCTCAGGGAAGCGACCCAGACCAAGTTTTGATGTGTGTTTGGTGGGATTGGCAAAGAATCATTTACTACGAGCTGCTCCCTTATGGCCAAACGCTCAATTCCACGAAATTGTGTTCCATCAGGACAACGCCAGGCCACACCCGTCTTTGGTGACGCGCCAGAAGCTCCGGGAGCTCGGATGAGAGGTCCTAATACACCCACCTTATAGTCCGGACATGGCACCAAGTGATTACCATCTTTTCCTGGCCATAGCGAACGCGCTTAATGGTAAGAAGTTGGCCTCAAGAGATGCCGGTGAAAATTGGCTCTCCGAGTTTTTTGCCAATAGGTACGCAGCCTTCTACGAGAAGGGTTTAATGAAGTTAGTATCTCGTTGGTAACAAGTTTACGAACAAAACGGCGCATATTTGACTTAAATCGAAGAAATGTACACAAAGTATTATCTTTTGAAAAATCACATAATCATTTTCAACCAGAACTGTTAAGCGTTAGCTACGTAAATTATTCGGATAGCAATTTTCAGTGCTTACCCTACTTAAGTTTTTCCCCACAAAAAAAAGGTTATGGTATATTTGAAAGAATAATAAATTAAACAGCTTGAACGTTCTCACATTGACTAGCAACTTGACCATCGTTGGTTCCCCTTTTTTTTTACTCTTACCACATTTTGCAACGGAGTATAATAGTTTTGTTCACTTTACGATTGTTTTTATCACCCAAAAACACAATAGGACGCGGTGCATACCTCATTTTCAATAACCTAAAACTATTCGAGATATATATGGAGTTATATATTAATACGAGTATATAAAAGATTAGGATGACGAGACGAGTTGAAATCCAGGTGACTGTTTGCCTGTGCAAGATATAATTTGAGTAAATATTAAGGTATCTTGATCTTATCTGATGTATAGATGTCTGGCACGCTCACAAAACGTAATTAATCGAAATCCTGTATATTGCCATAATTAAGCCCCACATTTAGATACAAAACTGTAATTTGCTACAACAAATTGTACTAAAAAAGAGCACCTGCGGTTTGAAAATCTGTAAAAAGTGGGCGTGTATTTGCCTCCAAATATATTTAATGTATATACCTATGTATCTCCAAAACCATTTACGCTTTATATACCTCTTGCAAGAGTCTTAAAATAGGTGAAAGCGGATGATAAATGCGACATTAAATTTTGCATCCGAGATAGTATAAGAGGGTTTTGCAGAAGCAGGTGTCAAAATTTTTCGATGGGCGTAGCACTGCCTACATTTAGATGAAATCAGGTTTCTCCAGACCTACTCGGACAATTTCAACCAAATTAGGTGAGTAGTATAAGCCGAATATACCTATGCTACAGAGTGAATATGAGCACAATGGACTGAAGCCACGCCTACTACTCATATAACACAACTTTAAATTTCATTTGATTCTTTCACTTTTCATGCACAAATCAAGCACGAATGAATATATCGGAATAAAACTTTGCCCAAATAGAGCTGTTGCGTCAAACATCTTTCGAATCTAAAAAAAAATATATGTTAAAAATAAACTTTAAAAAAATAATGATTAATTGAATAATGTTGAAATGAATTATAAATGTCTTATGCTATAAAAATACTTACCTTCACTATACTATACTTATTACAGAACACATTATCTATTACAATAATCTTTACAATGAATTAACGAAACTGTTAAAATAAAAAACAAAACTAAAAACAAGAAGCTAATTATGTGCAGTGTGTGCTAAATAAATAAAATATTTAATACGGAATATACATATGTACACCATATAGAGGTACTTACCTAGGTAGATCCTATAACAAAGTACATACTTACCTATTAGTGCGAGAACAAAGAAAAAAAGTGAAGTGAAAAGCAAAAGTGCTTCTGCAACAACATATGTATAACATTCGGCAATTCGTTTAAAAACGGCAGGTACAGTGGAGTGCGCAAATAAAATCACAGAAGTGTTTTTGATGAAAAAAAATATATATTTTACAAAGTGCGGTAAATTAAATTAAACATTATTTTAAAAATCCCGCTAAATTGCTGTTTTTATCATTACCGCCATTACACAAAAAAAAAAAATTCCGCTAGTGCCGTTAACTGTTGAAAGTGTCGAAACAGAGGTAAGACCGTTTCAAAAAAAAAAAGTTCCCAAAATTGCCGTTCGGTAGAAGCAAAAAACAAAAAAAGCCATCGCTACGTTAGTAGTTTTTCCCGTACAGATTTGCGTTAACGCCATCATCCCCGCTGCTGCTGCGTCAACGCCAATATTGTCACCGCTGCTGCGTCAACATCAACAACGGCCGGCTGCTGCTAACGTTGACGCTACATCCACCGCTGCTGACGCTTCGTGGGAATGAGCTGCAACTGCATCCTCTGCCAAAGGGAAGTGAACGCAGGCAAACCGCTTACGCATTCACAACAGGTAACGAGTGCGAATTACGTATATGTGCATATGCATTTTGAAGTGAAAAAGGGATTGTGGGATTTGCGGTAGCGTCCTTATTTATACGAAAACATTAAGGTGCGACATTTTTATAATTGGAAATTTAATCAAATTTTACAATTCGGACAGTTTTTTGGCAAATTTTCTCGGTTTTCCAAAAATTATCAATTAAAAAAAATAAAAAATTTTTCTCGCTTTAAAAAAAATAATTTTTTTAATTGTGCTATTGCTCATTTTGCATATCTTTAGTTTGACTTTTCGTACAATTGGGAATCGATATTTTTTTTCGTTTTCGTTAATCGATTCCTAATATTTCAGACACGTTTTTCGTGAATTTTAATTCAAAAAAGCAAAATGAGCAAGCCAAAGCCAACTATCGCCAACCTCTGATTTGATCGACTTTAAATCCTTAAAGCGTCAAAGGACGGTGGCGAAAAGTCGCATTTTGCGCATAAAAACGGGCCTTCTCGAGAAGACTATGCCTCTAGATCCAATCGAATTGGAATGTCGTCTCGACATATTAAATTCACATAGTGAAAAATTGATGAAATGCCAATCTAAGATTGAAGAAATTGATAAAGAGGACATGGCCCGAGGGGAGTTTGAGGACATAATTGTTGAAACCAAGTCAATAATTAAAACAATTTTAGCATGAAATAGAACTTCTATTGCCGAAACATCCTTTGTAACATCTCACAGCTCAAGGCTCACAAAAATTAATCTGCCGAAATTCAAAGGAGAATATTCGGAATGTAAACATTCATGAGTTTGTTTGAGAGTTTGGTTCATAATGATTCAAATATCCCAGATATTGAAAAATTTAACCATTTGGTTAATTGTCTATCTGGAGAAACTTGGGAACTGTAAAGGCATTTCAAATGTCGGATGAAAATTATCCGAAGGCATTGGCAAGTCTCAAAAAAGTTTAATATTTTTCAATGCAATTTTAAAACTTTTTGAGCTGCCAACTATCCCAAAGCCATCAGCACCTTCATTGCGCGCGTTGATCGATGAAGTGTCAGCTGTTTATGACTCAGTGCTATCGTTGGGCGATGAGAAGCATATAACAAATGCGATAATCATACATATAGTCATGACATCTGGATTACGACAAGCTCCCATTCTGGAAAGATTGTGAAGCTACTTTGAAGAGATGGTATCAGCAGCTATCAGCAGAAGGGGTATCGTGTTCGAAGACGAGACCCATAGTCCCAGCCAGCGCAAGTCACATTAAGCAATCCCAAATGGACAGGACGAAGTCAGCTCTAGTTGCTGCAAATACAAAGCAGCCGGCTTGTTAGCAGTGCAAATCAAAGGACCATTATTTAACCGCCTGTCCCACTTTCAAAACTCTCTCTCTGTGCAACAGAGATTTGATTTTGTCAAATCGGTACCCTTATGCATAAATTGTTTGCGTAAGGGACATACGGTCTCCAAGTGCAGGGCGGATCGATGTCGCGTGTGCAATCGATCCCACCATAAGTTACTGCACCAGTATCTCGTTTTACTTGCTGTTGCACCTCCTCCGCAACCAACAACAACTACACATGCCATGCACACCACAAGCATACCAGATCGTGTAATGTTGGCAACAGCAGTTATTCTTGTGAGAACCAGCGGTAGAGAATACCTGCCCGCTAGAGCATTGTTGGATTCAGGATCACAAGTCAACTTTATAACGGAGGATTTGGCCCAAAAATTGCGGATTCGACGTCAAAACAGGACGTTAAATATTATAGGAATTGGAAATTCCAACACGAAAGTCGGGGCAAAATTAAGCGCATTTGTTAAGTACCGGGTAAATAGTTTTGAATTTTCGGCGGAATTCTGTATTATGCGATGTATTTCGACGAATCATCCAGACCATAACATAAATGTTAATGGCTGGAAAATTCCGAACTATATTAAATTGGCGGATCCAGAATTCCAAAAATCCCAAATGATTGATATGTTATTGGGAGCAGAAACCTTTTTCGATCTGCTAGCTGTTGGCCAAATTAAAAGTGGTCCTAATCAACCAACGCTACAGAAAACTCTTTTGGGATGGATTGTGTCTAGCAAATACGTCAGCAGTGTATTCACACCAGAACAAAAAGAGAGTGAAAAGTTTTTAGTTAATACAACTCAAGTATTACCTTCAGGAAGGCTTCAAGTCAGAATGCCCTTTAAAGCTGACCGTAAGTTACTCGGTCAAACCTATGAAACCGCAGTTCGGCGGTTTCAGGCCCTGGAGAGAAGAGCATTGAAAGATCCAGAACTTCGTAAAATGTATCTGGACTTCATGAATGAGTATAAAGCACTGGGTCACATGAGCCCAACAAATAATAAGAACCCGAGTGAGCCACATTATTTCATTCCGCATCAGTGCGTTTCGAGGCCAGAGAGCACAACAACAAAACTATGAGTTGTCTTTGATGCGTCGAGTCGTATCTCTTCTCAAATTTCATTAAATGAACTTTTGATGGTAGGTCCAACCATCCAAGAAGAATTATACTCAACTCTTCTTCGTTTTCGCTTACACAAGTACGCTTTACGGGAGAAATTACAAAAATGTACCGCCAAATAATTATGCATGAAGAAGATAGAAACTGTCAGCTTATTGTGTGGAGAGAGCATCCCTCAGAGCGAATTCAGATTTTTCGACTTAACCCCGTCACTTACGGCACTGCGCCTGCACCATTTCTCGCAACACGGTGTTTACAAATGCTCAGCGATGCATTCATTGAGCTTCAATGACAAAAACTCAACTAAAACACTAGGAATTCATTGGTTGCCGAAAGAGGACTTGTTTCGATTTGTTTCAGATGCCAATTTTAATGATCTGCGAGCTATTAAACGAAACATATTGTCAGTTTCTGCTCGCCTTTTCGATCCTCTTGGATTATTAGCCCCACTAGTCACCAAAGCAAAAATCTTATTGCAAGAGCTTTGGATCAACTAGATTGGGATGAGTCGATTCCATTGCGCCTTGACACTAGCTGGCAGAATTTCAAAGCCAACTTACTGCAGCTCTCATCTATTAGCATTCCTCAGTACGTAAACCAAGAGTCGAGTGCTATCTGCCAAATACATGGCTTCTCCGATGCTTCAATAAGAGCGTATGGATGCTGCATATAAATACGAAGCCAATCTGCTAGTGGTGTTAAATGTATGCTACTTATTGCAAAGTCTAGAGTAGCTCCGCTGAAGACCAAGTCTTCAGCACATTATCTTGCCAAATTATAGTCACGAGTAGCGAATTTGAATTTGAACAGTTCCTCGTAGAAACTAAATTACACTCACTTCCAACTCTCTCCAGAAGACGAATCATTAGAGAAGAAGTAAAATACATTCACACTAGCTGCAAATGTGAAAGACAATGTAATAATGGACCTTATCGAAAAAATCTCTTCTCATCAAAAATTGCTTCGTGTGGTCGCATATTTATAACGGTGGATTAGACGACCAAAATTGCCTACTGTGGGAAGGGATCTGACATCAGATGAATTACACTTGAGTTTTTTGAAAATTGTTCAGGTGGTCCAACATCCAGAATTTGCGAATGAAATCCAAAAACTGACTAAAGGCACCACGATACCCGCAAACTTGCAAAATCTCAATCCGTTTTTGCATGAGTACTCGGATATGTCGCTTTCATTCATATTAATCCGAGTAGGAGGTCGCCTATTAAATGGCCCCCTGCCATACGATGCCAAATTCCCCTTATTACTGAATAAAAATTCGCATTTACGGTTAACACTTATTTACGGTTCCTGCACTTTCGAAATCACCACGCTGGGGCAAAAGCGTTGGCCATGCCAGAGAAGCATGCAGTAGAACCATAAGAAACTGTACACACTGTTTTTATTACAAGCCGAAGTTGCAAACCCAAATAATGGGAAATTTGCCAGTCGAAAGACTTCGAGCGCTACAACTCTTTCTCATATGTGGCGTAGATTTTTGTGGTCCAATACATACTACATTAAAAATACGCGGTCGACCACCCGTGAAAACGTATATCGCAGTTTTCGTTTGCTTCACTTCAAAAGCAGTACATTTAGAATTAGTTTCTGACTTATCGACTAATTCCTTTATTTTCGCCCTGAAAAGGTTCATTGGTCGCCGAGAGATGCCCCAAACAATATACAGCGACAACGCAACCAACTTCGTCGGCGCCGCCCGCAAGCTGCGCGAACTTCAGGAGGCGTTTCTGTCCCAGTCACCGGAACTAATGGGATTCGCCGCCGAAGAAGGATTCAAATTCGTCTTTATACCACCGAGGGCGCCGCACTTCGACGGATTATGGGAGGCGGCAGTGAAGTCCGCCAAACATCTCATCCGAAGAGCTGGGAACACTGCTGTCCGAAGTGGAGGCCATCCTCAATTCGCGACCCCTCGCAGCGTTGAGTCAGGACCCCAACGATGGCGAAGCGCTAACTCCAGCACACCTACTCATAGGGTGCTCCCTCCGAGCACTACCACCAGCACAAGTGGCAACGGACCAAAGTCGTTGCTGCGAGAGATGGCAACTTGTTTGCTGTCTCAAGCAACAGGTTTGGCGACAATGGTCCAAAATGTACGTTACGAGCCTTCAGGAGCGCAACAAATGGTTGTATCCGAAGCGGAACCTTCAGCCCGACGATCTCGTCCTCGTTCCGGAAGACAACATACCACCGCAGCATTGGGTACTAGGACGAGTCGTCGGAACCGTAGAAGGGCAAGACGGCAAGGTACGAGGGGCAGACGTTTAAACTAAGGCAGGCACAATTAAGCGCACTATTCACAAGCTCGCCCTGCTACCCATCAATATTGAAGGATCATGATCCTGTCAAGGTGGCCGGTGTTGCGTCAAGCGTCTTTCGAATCTAATATAAAATATATGTTAAAAATAAATTTAAAAAAAATTAAGATTAATTGAATAATGTTGAAATCAATTATAAATGTTTTATGCTAGAAAAATACTTACCTTTACTATACTATACTTATTACAAAGCACATTATCTATTACAATAATCTTTTACAATGAATTAACGAGACTGTTGAAATATACTTATACTTACCCCTTTTCTAATACATACTTACCACTAGTTTAAGCCGTTAGGTTAAGGTTTAGGCTAAATTATAATATACTTAAAATAAAGAATTATATTGTAATAAAACCACACTCGCGAACGCACGTCTTTTAACTTAACCGGATATTTTCCTTTCGTTTAGGCACAGGCAATTGGCACTTTTTATTTAAGTTGCGCATTCCAACATTTTATTTCATCTCAAAAAGGCTTGAGATTTTTAAGAGCCTTAAAGTTATGCCAGATGCCGAAGATGTGAACCCCAGTGCATATGGCTAAGTTTTTACCGCAAATGTGTCAATTTGTGAGATTATAGTATATCTCTATGTCAAAAATTGTTTCAATTGGGTCAATACTTTCCTTAGCTTCTATATGCCTTGTGAAGGGTTTCACAAGTGTGAAACTTACTTTCGTTTGTCATAGAACGTCCCGTTTTTTGACAATGTAGGTATCTATGTTAAACAAGCTATCACCTTTAAATAAAAGATGAAAGACTAAAAAAATTACTTATACACCTTAACAAATCTTACATTTTGAAATGCTATTAACATTCTTTGACTATTTGTTTGTAGTTAGGGTCTTTTCCATTGCCTAAATAGTAGTATATGGCCACTTTAAAGGCAATACAACCTTCTCTTTGTAGTTCCGTCATGGCTGTGATGAACTCTGAATCACTTTGATACTAAGTATTTGAAGCAATTTTTATCTCTTTACACATTGCTTTATGAATCCTAGCTTAATTTGAAGCGATGGTAAAAAAACTTAATGAGAAGACACCAAAATTTTATTTTCGTCGTTCTTTTCGACAACTTTGAGCTCCCTTTGAGGGCAACACTTTTTGGTCCATTACTTTGGTCGGTCTCTACTATCCCATAGACACAAAAAGCAAGGGAATTTGATAAACCCAGATTGTTATCCGAGCAATATGCCCAATATTTTTAAATATCCGCACACTGGCCAATGGTAGTCATTTTAATTTGACCAACTTGGTCCTCTTGGACAAAGTAGGAAGTGAACTGCTTCTCACGATATCTAAACCAAGAGGAAGACACTCTCGACAATAGTAAGTTCCTGCTTTTAAGCCTTAATTCAAGCAACTCAGCTACGCTGTTGGAAAGATTCAAGTCTTTCACCAAATCATATAGCTCGCTGTGGGAAAATAATTTCGGAGTGCCGTCATCTTCAAATTCGTAACAGCACTTCGTCCAAACTTGCAATGTCTTCCAAGGTAGTAAGAACATTGGGCACTGGTATTTCGGTCCCATGAGGAATGGAACGAATAGCTGATTGCAGATTTTGATATGAAATTGGAAGCTTGCGTTATGAATTATAATCTTTCACATTACCCGAAAAAAAGTAACAATCATCACAATGTTTCTTTTACTCGCAAAATTCGCCAATTTCAAAGGTATTCAACATATGGGCTTCAGACTTTATGAGATGCCTAAACTTTATCCCGATCTCCAAGTTCTAAGCCAAAGTCCTAAATATTAAGTTGTTGCTTCAATATTATATATTCGTCACAAATATAACAAAAACTGTCAGCTGAATTCACACATTTCCGCACAGACGACATTGTATTATATTGTACCAAGATCTAAATTTATTATATTATATTTAAAACAGTGACGAGTTTACATGTAATTGTACCGCGCCACTTTCAACACTATCGGAGCACGACGTTCAGTTTACAACCAGTGTTGCCAGAAAGTTTTCATAAAAAATGTGTCATGTGAAGTTTAAATTTTCAAAAATCGATTTGAGAAAAAAAAATTTCCAAAACATATATCTGTTTTAAACGTTTTAATAAAAAAAATATTAAATTTATTTATAAAGAAAGAACTTGTAAAACGTAAAGTATATTAACAAACAAAAAATTTTAAAAATGTAGTTTAGCATAAACAGGTACAAAGTAGCAAATAAATTATATTTTGTAAGTTGCAGTTTTTAATGTTTTAATAAATCTTTGCTTTAACTTGAGTCAATATTATGACATTCACTTTCGGTTTATTTCAAATAATATTTCGTGTAAAGAATGTCGATTAAACTTTTCGGTTGCAGCTTGTTACGAATTTTACTTTTATTTAAATTAATTTGGAAGAAAACTGTTTCCACATTCGCTGTTGAAACTGACAACGTCAATGTGGAAAAAAAATTGTTTCAAAATAGGGAAGAATACAAAGTGTCATACGTTTTTTTGTAAGTTTAAAATAATAGCCCAAAACTTCTTTAAATCCATTTGTGGGCTAAGGGCATATTTTCTAAATTTATTTTGATGTAATTACCTCCAATCCGAATTTATCATTTGAATATTTAAGACTATCACTTAAATAAACCTACGCTTCACATCAAAGAAATCAAAGGTTTACCGACATCTAGCTATCTTGTTTTCGCGTGTGCAAAATCAAACATCTGACAAAGTGGAGAATTTGTGTATAAACTACTCTTCAAGTGTTGTCAGCTATCTTGATAAGAACATTAGAAAGGTGGATAATTTTCATAATTCTAGCAGGCTTTATGACGAATATGGCGGTCAGTATGTACTTATGAAAATTAATGTGTCTATGACTATGACTCTATGAAAGAAAAAGGTGAATTTTGATTTTTCGCGGACTGTGAATGATTTGGTTTTTGTTACAAGTATAATTGAACACATATGTTTATCATGTGCTTGCATTAGAAGTAAATTTCGATTGGTAGTTTGTTTTTGTGTGCTATTAAATTTTGCGTTAAAAATAGAATAAAGTGCTCCAAGGAAATATTGACTGTGGCATTTGGTAAGTAAACTTTGTCTCAAAAAAGTGTCTATAAGTGGTCGAGCGCTTTACAGAAGGCCGAGAAGATGTTGATGACGATGAGCATCTTGGAAGTGCGAACTCGTCAACAATGAAAATCTTCGAAGCAGTGTGGCATCACAGTTTGTTTCGAAATTGCGATAATGCACCAGCTCCCACATCAATTCTTGTTCGTGATTTTTTTTTGCCAAAAACTAAACCGTACTAATGCCTCAACCATTGTTTCGCCAGATTTGGCTCCCTGCGACTTTTTCCAATTCCCAAAACTGAAGAAACCAATGAAAGGAAATCGTTTTGTCAGAATTGATGGGATCAAGTCGGAATCGAAAAAAGAGTTGATGGCCATACCGAAAACGCATTTCAGAAGTGCTCCGAGGATTGGAAAAACCGTTGGCACAGGTGTATTATATCCAAGGGGGATTAATTTGAATGTGGACAAAATAGATATTGATAGATGATGATTGATAAAAAAAAGTATTTTTAAACAAAATTTGAAACTCACGTTTTCCTTTGAACTCATCTCGTATAATGTCAGATATTAAGATACGAATTATGCTGATTATAAAGGTTGATCGATTTCGAGGTTTACTACATTTAAAAAAAAAAAAACTCAGAAAATTTAAATTTAATGGGAAAAGTTAATTATCATTCGAAAGAATATTCTTTGACATTTATTTTTGAAGATTATATCTTTCACATGTTGGCCGCGTCTACGTCTCATATGGTCCATCCGTTGAGACCAATTTTCGTTGACTCGTTTGAGCACTGGTAACTAGCGAATGACACGCGTGATGTGAAACGAGATTGTCTGCATAGACTTTAGACTTTACATATCCCCACCGAAAAAAGTGTAACGTGATATTACATGATCGTAGTAGCCAATCGACCGGCCCAAAAGGTGAAATTATCTGCCCACCGAAGTGTTCTCTGATTGATGCGATAAGTGGGAAGTGCCGCAGTCTTGTTGAAACCAAACGCTGCGGAGATCACGAGCTTCCATTTTAGGCATCAAACAGTCAATTATCATGGCACGGTAATGGTCGCCATGTACGGTTACGTTTTCATTGGCATCATTTTGTGAAGAAATATGGACCGATGATTCAACCGGCCCACAAACCACACCAAACCGTTATTTTTCCTGGATGAAATGGCAGCTCTTGAATCTCTTTAGGTTGCTCTTTGTCTCAAATGCGGCATTTTCGCTTGTTTACATACCCCTTGAGCCAAAAAATGGACCTCATCGCTGAACAAAATTTGGTTCGAGAACGACGGATCTTCTTGGAACTTGGCCCATAGAGCAAAGCGATGTCACTTGGGAAGTGTGAGCGGCTTCAGTTTATGCACAATCTGTATTTTATACGCTTTCAATTTAAGATCTCGACGTAAAATGCAAACGGCGCCGAATCGACTCTCCACGGTCTTCGTGTACACTATCAGCTACAGCCGCTATATTTTCTTCACTGCGTGCGTCAAGATGGGTGATGGAGTTGCGAATAGTACGTTTAGTAGGTCGATTATGTTGACCATAAGTTGAGCGAAGCGCGCGAAACATATTATTTACAGAACGCGAATTTTCGTAATAGAGCTGAACAATTTATAAACGCTGATCAGGCGTAAGTCTTTCCAGCCTGACACGGCTCTTGCGTGATTTGTCAAAAAAGGCTATTGAAAAAAGTACCTCTACTTAGATCACATAAAGCTAATATTTTTGTTTCATAAAACAAAGTAAGCAATTTAAATTAATTAATTGATTGTTAGAACTTTTTTCAGCATGAAATGTTTTTAAGTTTTCAGGATATATTAATTCACAATAAGTGAATATACAAAAAAAAATATATTGCATTTTTAGCGAGTTTCTGAAGTTATTTTAAAATATTTGCTGCAGTGATTGCGGCTTTCACCGTGGCTAAAAACAAAAAAATTAAAAATATTACAAATTTAGAGTAAGTATGTACATATAAATATGGGACGAAAAGTTTATTGTTGTGATAATACTTTTCCTGCCTAAGCGTCAGCCTTTTAAATTTTAATTAGAAAAATACTAGTATTTGAGAGGTCTCTATGCTATGCATATACTCGTATATAGAAAATACCAAAGATTGTTCACTAATCCTATATTTAAACACTATTTACAGTGTCACATACAGCCTTTTAACGAAATAATCCGATTAACTTTAAATGCAGTAATCGATCAAAAACCATTAATATTTCTAGGAAATATAATATTAAAACTAAGTATTGTAATTACCAAAAAATTTACTATTTTACTATACACCAACAACCGTTTTAATTTTGAGTATGCTGTGTTGATACTTTTCCAAACAGCATCTTTTCAATGTCGCAAAATATTATATAAATAATACAAAAACGGATTGTATTAAATATTGGCCAAATAATAAACGCCTAACTGATTACGACTTTTACAACAAAAAACATTTAATTGGTTTTAACCTTTTGATATATGACTTAAAACAACCATTAGGTGCTGAAACCTACTTTATAATATGTGAATATAGTATATTGTGTAATCAAAATTTTATATATAAATGTTTACATAAACGCAGTAGACAAATAAGAATAACAATCACAAATTATCTAACAAAAAGAAATCGTAAAGCTTACTAAAGGCTAATTCTTTTGGTGGCACACATTAATTTCATATCTAAATCTCAGATGCGCCACTACTGGGCAGCTTCAATTTTCTCACAGCAGCACAGGAATGCCGACAAAACGCCACAAATACCTAAACGTTGGTCTGGTTATTCTTGCCGTTCGTCTCATTCAATGTGAACCTAAGACGTAAACCCACAGTTTAATAAAACCATTTTAACATTTACTGCTATTTATTTAATGCTGTTGCGCACGTACAAAATCAGTATCTGTCTGTTGTTGTTGTAATGCTTTTATGGCGGCCGCGGTATGAGTGGAAATTTATATTTTGTATACTCTCGTAACATGTTGCTACAAAGTATAATATTTTTGTTCACGCGACTGTTTGTATCACCCTAAACTAATTGAGATGGATATGGAGTTATATATGCACATATAAATTATCCGAAGGGCAAGACGAGTTGAATTCCAAGTGACTGTCTGACCGTGCAAGCGATAACTTGAGTAAAAATTTAGGCATCTTGATGTAACTTACTACATATGTTTCTTGGCAAAGGCAGAGCTGGAATTGTGGCTGTCGTGGGAGAGCGAGAATTCGTATCGAGTGAAATTTCGTAACATGTAAAATAGCCGGATCATCGTATTCGATACGAAACGTATAGTAATTTTATGCAATAACTTCCCTGGTATTGCTCTAAATGACATGTACCAATAACATGAAATGCAAAAATAAATTAAAATAAAAAAATATTTGCATTGGAATATTTAAATTTATTAAACATTTATATCGAAACTTATTAAATTTAGTTTTTGCAAGCACTAAAATAAACACTATCATGCTTTTTTATGAAAGTTCATCAAATTCAGATGAGGAATAAGGCCCTAAGATGCAGGATTCGTGATAAAAGCAATTCCATGACTTTACCTAAAACAGCGTAAGAAAATGTATATTTAAACCATTTAAATTAGTATTTTATATACTTAACAGATTAAGGAAGCGGCTTAGACAATGTGTAAAATTGTACGGGACGTTGTTAAAGGAATGGAAATAAAACTTTGTCACAGTTCATTAAGTTTTCGCCTGACTACCTATCTCAGTGCACATAATACTTTGATTAGAAATATAAACTTCCAGGGGGTAGACTTGTCGACTAAATGACAGTGAAAAAGATGTGCAAATAACTATAAAAATTTTTAATTATCGGATGAATTAATGGTACACATTTTCGTCTTCAAAAACCAACTGCGAAATAATAAGTTTTTCAACAGAAAAAATATGTATGTGTATATGATACATACTCATTTATGCATATGCGAAATTATGTATTAAGATTAGTACATCGCAAACTTATATTTGCAGATTTGTGACCACGAACATCGTATTTCTACTATAGAATTTAAATATGGTGGAGCCGCTCACGATTCCTTTGTATGGCGCAATTAATTTAATTTACAAGTGTCCTCAAATCATTAGTTATAATTATAATATTATATATTTATATACAATCGATAAAAGAAAAATAACTTACATTTTTCTATTGACTATTTGTAACTGATTATTTTTAAATTTCTTTTAAATTCGTTCTAACATATTACGCTTGAGAATTAGCTAACGAGTCAGATTTCGCTTTCTTCGTACGTGCGAGTTCTCCCTATCGTATGACGAAATTTGGAATTTCGAAAGTATACATTCGATAGTGAGTACCGTTATCCGAAAACAAAAAAAAAAATACAAGAATTTCGTTCATTAACGAGTGCCGCGTTTCGGGCCCAGGTCGGCTTTGCAGATGGGTGTAAGCCATAATTTCATCTTAATTCCATCAATGAAGTTATAGAAAGCAAACTTTATTCATATAAAGCCCTCACTATATGACAACTAACGTATCAAAATGGCCGAAATTGGACCTTATCAAGGCCTCGAATACCCTTTGTCGATCAAAAAATTCTGAAAGAATATCTTTTTAAAGCAAAGTATCCTTGTGCCCAAAATGAATCAAGGCGTGCGAATACGTCCCCTAGCCCCCATGAACCTAGTATAAAGCTTTTCCAATATACGGTTGACTTTAAACCATATAGATTAGAAAATATGTGAGTTATATTACTAATCTAGTAATATTCCGTAACGTCAAAAGTGGCATGATGCTCAGAGAGCATCTTTTTTGGTAATGATATATCGTAATAAAATTGCATAAAATCAGTTAATACTACCCGTAATCCCCATTTACTCAACATAAGAATTTAAAACTTCCGGTTGGCACTAAATATAGCCTATATATCGATCAGTATGTAAGATATCTTAGCAAAATTAAGTGAACATACTCATATAATATTAGATATACTATAGTTTATTGCAGAAACTGTGTAAAATCAGTCCACAAACTACCCCAACTCCCTTATACCTATATAATGATTTTTGTTATTATTGCATACTTTATGAATATGTCGAATATGTTAGTGTGTAACTTATTTTCGCAAAATTATATGGAAACATATTTTCGAGTATACTTGAGTTACACCGAAATTAATGCAATTGTCCAGATCTCCCTAACCCCAATATACGCGAGATAGTGATTTCCATTTAATTTGACTTTACATCAGACTTTAAATCGTTTATGTCGGTCAATGTGGGATAATCTAATGAATGTATTTCCCCTGCTTAGATGTTTGGAAATTGTGAGAGTATACACCCGAACTTAGCGCTTCCTTACTTGTTTATTTTAGTTTTTGTATAGTGGCTGCTCTTATAGATCGGCGGCTTCCTCGGCGGCAACAGTGTTCACAATTCCGACAACAATCTCTGTAACTTCTTTAACAGCTTAGGCTGAAGCGGCGGCATAACTTCAACACTTTTATGAAGCGTGGCCTTTAATTTTGTGTAGGCATCCACACTTTTAGCGATTTTTTTTATACCTGTGCTCATATCCATTCACTGATTCGAATACACCTATGAACATACATGCATACGTATGGTACATAAGCAAAGTCGTTGATATGGACGCGTAAACCCTGTAGAGAAAGGCATCAAGCAATGTTAAGTTGGCTTGGTGTGTTACTGATATAACACACTTTATTTCTAATTCTTGAATATTTTATTTATTTGATAGTCATTGGTGAAATAAGGATGGATCTTTATATAGAGATGAATATGAGACGATTAACTAAAATTAAAACATAATACTAAGATGCTGTTTTATGATTGAAAAAAGAAAAACTATCTTAAGGACAGAAAGTATATTATGAAAGAAATTTCAAAGTCGATTCGACTGCTCCAATTTAATAAAAAATTATGTTTTCCTACAGGGCAAAATTTCACAAGCGCATGTATTGACGCAATTGTGTGAACAAATTTGTACCTAGTCCCACATGTATGTCTGCCTGTACATATGTATACACATAGTATGTGTAGTAGAGAATACCTGCGAGTGGTTTAATTTCTTGATATGGGTAAAAATACATGTGTTGATATGTTTGCTACTAAGTCGAAATTTGAACAGATGTGTGTGGTCCATTTGATTGGAGCTATACTCTTGGTAGGAGCATATTAAAATAACGTGTGGAAATAATAGTTTGGGGAAGGATGGATTCACTTTTTATGCATTAAGTTGTATTGAAATTGATATGTAAATCACCTACTCTAAGACAGAAAACATATTAATGATGTGAAGGTGTTTTCAGGAAGCCAACATAATAAACACTAATGAAATTAACACAATATTAATTGAGGTCATTGATTAATAGTACCATAGCTTTGGACAATTCGTCTTGTTCATACATGTGTTTTATCACAGTCACGGGCTCACTCAATTGATTATAATTTTAAAGAATGCAAGTGGCGCCTATAGGTACATTTAGTGGCGAATAAATATGGTAATTTGAAATTTAGCAGTAACCAATTAGAATTGAAAACAAAAATGATTCTGTGTCTCTTTTAACATAGTTAACGTAATGTGTGTAATTCCTGCTTTTACAAAATGATTAGTGGGCTTTATCGAACAGTAAATGCACCTTTGATTTTGTAGCATTTTAATAAATTAATACACATATGTTAAGAGTAGCCAATTTTGCTAAGTGTTAAAACAACGGAAATTCAAAGTCGGCAATTCTTTAATCAAATTCAAACAGACTCAGCGAAACTAATTCACAATACGATAATCTTTAAATATTATGAATTCTGCGAATACATATTCGCAGGAAAAAGTGCCGAGTGATGAGCTAAAGAGAAACGTATTGCAGTGATTGTATTTTAAAATGAAATATATCAAAATTGAAGAAACTCTCCCGCGTTACGTTACGTTACAAAAACGTTAGTTGTGGGGAAAACGTTTTAAAGCTTGGAAATCTGATATAAAACGTTCATAATAGCATTGACAGACGACAGTGCTGATGTGCATCTGCGGGGTTGATTTGCATTAACTGGGACATTCGACCCATTTTAATGCAAATCAGTGGCATATCAAAGCACAAAATGTTTATGTATTTAGATGAACTATCCAATTTGAGTAGGCAACTCTGCCCAAAAATGTAATATTTTTGCTAATCGTGCTCCCAAAATACACAATTTATGATTTTAGTTCCAAAATGAAATACCAATTTACTTTCGAATTTCCAAACCTTTCGTACGTGTGTATGAACGATTGCATCCCGGCTCGAATGGTTGCGTTTCAATCAAGTACCATATGGTGTTAAATTCAGTTTCATTACCTTTTAATGCATTTAATAATATACGAATTGTTTCGTTATATTTGTGTTGTTTTTCTAAAAATAATAAAATTGCCAATAATAATTTATCCATTTTGATTTAACTTTTTTTTTAATGAATAAACATATTTCTCTAAATGTCCAAAACTGCCGTCTGTTACCAAAAAATTTCAATTCGCATTCGTATTTCTTAAGGCGCATTAATTTTGCTCGTGTCACTACTATAAGACAGGTATAAAAATAACCATAATTTCGTTAATTGTGGTAAAATCGACTCAAAATTAAGACATAATATTCTTGGGATATTGTGGATTCATTTAAGATAAAAATTAAAACTCCCTTTTTAAGTCGAATTTAACGGAACAGAACTGGTTTTAGTTTTTTTACTGCTGCATTTTTTACATCTTGTGTATTAAAACGTTGTAAGTATTCTTTTATTAACATATGTAATATTATACATATATGGTATATTAACATATATTTGCTGAGTAGATTTAATTTTTATAGAGTAAAGAAAGAGTGAGCCAAGAACGGCTAAATATTTTAAGGTATTTGCAAAACTTTATACTAAAGAAGTAAGGAAAGGCTAAGTTCGGGTCTAACCGAACATTTCATACTCTTGCAACTTGCAAGGATCAAAGCCGGGGATTTACTTTCAGGTGTTGGTAAATCTTTATATTAAACAAGTAAGGAAAGGATAAGTTCGGGTGTAACCGACCAAGGCTACAACTTGCAGGAATCAAAGGCCTTCAGGTGCTGCAAAACTTTATATTAAACAAGTAAGGAAGGATTAAAATAGGGTGTAACCGAACATTTCATACTCTTGCAATTGCAAGGATCAAAGCCGGGAAAATACCTTCAGGTGCTGGCAAAACTTTATATTACACAAGTAAGGAAGTGCTAAGTTCGAGTGTAATTGAACGAAATTTTGAATGGATTACAATCAACTTTGGAATCATATTGACTTATTTTGAAGGTCATAGATTCACTTAGTTTTGTTACTATATTTTACTTCCCGTCAGCGAAAACTACACTAAAATCATTAGGGCATAGAAATGAAAGGGCTGATAGCATTAATTTTTGACATTGCGTAGGTATGCTTGGGAACTTATTTTCAAACAATTTAATAAATATACGAGGTGCGTTCCAAAGTAATCAGTAAAAAAGTAACAAAGTAAACTCTAGAGTTGCCTTCCTTTATCGACTTCCAGTAAAGATTTCATGACATTTCATCTATTGGAAGTGGAGTCATTGCGTTTTAAGTGTCAGTATGTTTTTGTCATCGGTGCGAAAACGAGCTTCGAACAAAGAGCCAACATTAAATTTTGTTTTAAAATTGGTAAAAATTTTACCGAAACGTTTCAATTGATGAAACAAGTTTATGGCGATGATGATCTATCCCATAGCAGAGCGCACGAGTGGTTTCAACGTTTTCAAAGTGGTCGTGAGGACATAAATGAGAATTGAGCCGAAACCCAAAAAATCGCACCTGGAGAAGTCAAAAGTGAAGACAATGCTGATTTGTTTTTATGATTCCAAGGGTATTGTCCACAAAGAATTTGTTCCACCCGGTCAAAACGTTAATGCGGTATTCTACCTTGAAGTTTTGAGGCATTTGCTGCGCCGTATTCGACATGTTCGGCCCGAATATCGCGAAGATGGAAGTTGGCATTTGTTGCACGATAATGCGCCGTCTCATCGATCGACGCGATAAAACCATTTGTTCTGTCTTTTTTTTTTAAAGTCCTGTTTACTTTGGAACGCACTGTATATAAATATCACTCATATTGACCTAGATTAAAGGTATAAAGTAAATAGACAAGTTAAATATGACTTTATTAGGCGGATGAAGCTAAGGGAAGTATTGGCCCCCTTTGGTCCATTTTTGACATCAAGACACATTATTACTCATTCTTGAGCAAAGTGAAATTTATTATCATTAAATTAGAGGCTTGAAAATTTATTGTACGATTCGACAATTTTTGAATGTGATATGTCATGACTTGAATCCACTATATGTGCAAAGTTTGTTCCTAATTTATTTACCGTAAAATGCCAAAAATCAGTTGGGATTAAAAATTGTGTTATATGAGAAGTAAACATAGTTGAAGTCCAACTTCCCCTATTTCACACAAAAACTGTTTTATAAAGCAACTCCGCAAATATTGTTCAAATTAGTATATAATTTCATCTAAAGATAGGCGGTGCCACGAACGATTTACAAGGAACCCTCCAATGTTTGTCTTATACTAAGTTACTGTCTAGTTCCAAAATTTGCGGATTAGTTATAAAAGTTTATAGTTTTCATTTAACATGTCGAGATAGGCAGAGCAATATACATACATATGGATGACGAGACGAGTTGAATTAAAGCGACAACTTCTTGATGAAACTTACCACACGTGTCCTTTGTCAATATGGAGAAGTTTTACTACAAATTAGCTCAATTCCGCATGTCATTAATCGAAATCCCACAAAGTTCTTTAACTAAGCTCCAAATAAAGACACAAAACTGTAATTACAAATAGACATCCGCGGCTAAAACTTTTTAACAGGTAGGAGTTCGCCGCCTAATAAGTCAAATGTACATATATTACAAACCACGAAAGCTATATCTACCAAATCAGCTGAGGACGATTCCAATCATCAGATATTTAACCAACGTAAAAATGGGTGAGTTTCAATCATAACCACTCCCCACAAAACAGTTATGTTGAAAATTAATAAGAGTGCGATGAGATTCTAAATAATTACTGTAGAAGCATTAAATTTCACATCTTACATGCAGGACAGCCAAGAAAAAAACTGGATCCAGGGGCAAAAAAATTAGGCCCCATCCCTAAGGAAATGTTTCTAATACTTTATACCTTTTATTGACTATCTTCCCACTTACTACTTCCGTGTTTTTGAAGAATAAGTCATATACGACATAGTGATTTATACTCTCATCACATCTGTATTAAATTTGTTCTCTTGTTGGTGTTGGGTGAAATAAATTTGTTTTGTACGATTTTGAAAAGCAATAATGGATAAATCAGTTCATACAGAGACTTTAAGTCAAAATTATTTTTTCGTATTATACCGGAATATATGAATAGAGAGATAGTAAGATTTGGCACTTAATAAGAAAACCGAAACATCGCCTTCAAACATTTGTTTATTGATCTAATTAATGAAAAAAGGGTTCTTTTAAAATCTGTTGACTATCATGACTAAGTTTTTGAACATGCAGTTTAAAACATCCAACATTCACTTATTTCGAGCTTTGAAGTAATCTTTTCGATCTTTGGCGGCAGCAAATGTGTCGATAATAGTGCAGAAATCCAACTTCCGCGCTAATTTTATCACTACGCACAGTGTAGCTTATCCTGATATATTGTCCTGTGACGAGCGGTATCGAATAAAATTTTTAATCCTTGCAAAAGCGCTAAACGAACTTCACCTATTGAAAAAGAAACAGGTAAAGTGCAAAATATTCTTAAAGCGATGCAAATATTTGGGAAATGTCTTCCTAATTTTTGAGCATTGATGGCAGTCAATAGTTGTATGGAATTTCCATATATCCACGGAATACTTTTTTGTAAATTTTTTTGCACTGCATTGAGTTCATCTTCTTTCATATCATGGAACTGCCAGAGAAATTAAAACTATTCGTTTATTTCACTCACTACGACGAATATTCTCTTCATTCCACTGATAACGCTGCCAAGTATGACATAGAAAGTGTTTCTTTTGAATTCAATTTCTTCTTTGCTGCACATTTCATCCCCTTCTTCATGTAGTTCGTTTCTGTGGTTTTTTTCTTGCTGATAGTAACATCGAAGCGGCCCGTTTTAAATTATCTGCAACAATTTTGCATTTGTTATAAATTGATTTCCACTGGTCGCACAAATCCGCAAGAGCGCTTTCTATATTTCTAAATTCAGCGTTGAAGGTGGCATTGACTTCTTGAAGAAACAAGTTTCTTCCATTGATTGACTAAAGGATTTTTAACCATATGGAGGCGATCAAAATGCACTCATTTTTGCTCATATATTTAAAAATTTCTGCCGTAAAGTGGAGTTTTTAAACTTTTTTCAAAGGGCTTATCAAGGCCGGGAAAATTTTTTTGCAAATTGCTTGGCGGCATCGATTCTGGCAGACTACCTTGTGTTAGAATGAAAATATTGAACGATTTTTGAACGGCACCAAACAAATTGCTCGAGGACAGCATTCAGCCAAGTCCCCTTAAGCCAAATTCAGCGTGTGAGCCCCACAGGGCGAAATAATTGCATACTTATTTCTATTTTGGATGGTTTCTTTCCAATAACGTCATTGATGTTAGATTTTTATACTTGGAATTGCAAGAATCAGATTGAATTTAAAATAGCGATTGCACAAAATTTTGTTAAAATTCGCAGAGTAGTTCCTGAGGTGATTAAGTACCTATACTCATATATATATATAATTAATATTTTTAACCATTAACAGATTCATTCGTTGATTGTACAAAATCCTTTTCTTTTTCTTTTGAACATTTTCCAACTTGTATACATACAGAGCTTTTATTCAAAACACCGCATGGACTGTGGACCATGTGTTTGACAACACACTCATGTAATTTTGGCTGTAAATTATTATTCAGTATCTGTGCACAAACAATTTTATTAATATCAGCCGGCCCGACAATTTTGTTATTTTCACATAAAGTTATCAGAATGAGAGCATGAGGCAAATCTCTTTTTTGAAAATCGATTGCATATATAAGAGCCTCAACTTTGCCAAAAACATCTTTATGTCAAATGTCAGTATGAGTTATTTTAACTTCAATTTAAATACACGCACAACGATTTTAGAAATTCGGATTGCAAGTCATTGTAACAAAAATCGATGGCTTGTCGAAGTGATGAAAAATTGACATTGCATCTAACTAATTTTGATACATGTGTCTCGGAAATCCAGTGAAGGATGAAGTCCAAATCACTCTACGACCTAACTACTACTTACATCTCTTACTTGATTCGTTTACAAACAATCAGTAATATTATTATACATATCTGCCCTCAAATTCACTTGATTTTTTCTTGTAAAATATAGTCGACATTCTTTTATACATATACATATCAACAATGTACTGCAAAAATATTTTTTTGGATATATGCAAAATGCTAAATTGATCCCTTATCGCATATCTGAAACATACAATTTGTAACATGGTAGCTATATTTCGAATCTGTCTACCATTAGTGTTACAAGTATGTTACACGTTAGGCGATATATTAACGTGCCAACTCAATTTGAGAATACTAAAGGATATACCAATGGATTCTAAGCAGAATCTAATACTGATACATTCTTAACCACACCATTTATTTTTGAAGAATATATCATATTTCTCTCGAATGGTGGTTAATCATTTACAGTCGTTGATATAACGGCAACATCAGTTTGAGTTGCATCATTATATCTTTGTATATCCGTATTCACGGTAATTGCCATACAAATCTCTTTCTGTGCATTGCATACGCTATGACAATGTTCATTCATTGTACGAAATGAACGAATAAATGCATTAATTCTATCCAATTCAACAGAAACATCTCATTAAAACACCGTGGCAAGCTTTATTTGATTGCTTTCGCATTCTATATTGAACGGCCGTACATACATCGTATAAATACAACTGGAAATAATTTGGCGTACGATCATATGCTGTGACCATGGGACCTGCTCTCTGATAAAATATGTCGTTAGTTTTGAAATGATGAATTTCTCTTTAAACTATGTTAGAAATATTATTTTCCGAACCGACCATAGCATAGGCTGAATTGTAGCTTCAAATATTGTCGACTTAATTTTTGAACGTATCCTTTATATTTCTATCATTTGATGTGAGACATATAATGAATTTAAACAAGAAAAAACGTTAGCTTCGGTTGCACTGAAGGCAATACCCTTCACAGATACAAAGGATTTTTACAAGAACTTGATTCCGATCTAATTTCGTGAAGATACCTCGTCAAATAAAAAAGTTTTAAATGCAAGCACTTTACTCCGATCGTTCAGTTAATATGACAGCTATATGCTATAGTGATCCGATCCATATAATTTCTTCGGAGATTGCGTTATTGCCTTAAATAATAATCCATGCCAAATTTGTGAAGACTCCTCGTCAAATGAAAGAGTTTTCAATACAAGCACTTGATTCCGAACGCTGAGCTATATGACATAGTGATCAGATCTGAACAATTTCTTCAAAGATTACATTGTTGCCTTAGATAATAATCTATGCCTAATTTTGTAAAGATGCCTCGTCAAATAAAAGAGATTTTCATAAAAGCACTTGATTCCTATCGTTCAGTTTGTATGGCAGATGTATGATATAGTAATCTGATCTGAACAATTTCTTTGGAGATTACATTGCATGCATGCCTATGAAGTGAAGCTCCAAACTAAGGTATAAAGCTGTAAGTCGGGAGTGGCAACCGCAGTTGGGAGGGCATCAGCGGTTTAAAACGTTTTAATAAGTGAGTATGGCCCTGGGATTTAAAACTTAATAAATCACTTCCTCGTGTAGTTCCAAAATCAATGAAATCGGATCCCATCCATATCGTATAACGGTTTTGTTGAAAACAACTAAAAGTGAGATAACTCACTAAATAAATAGAGCATTTAATTTAAGAGTCAACATAACTCTTGAAAGCCTTATAGGAGTTAAGGTACAAATTTGATGATAAACCAGTTAGGTGAGTATGTATATAAGAGTTTCGATAGTGCAACGGTTTCAATTCAATATACCAAATAACCAAATATAGGAGTTAAGGTACAAATTTGATAATAAGCCAGTTAGGTGAGTATGTATATAAGAGTTTCGATAGTGCAACGGTTTCAATTCAAAGTGAAAATATAGACGAAAATGTTCAGCAAGCAGATGAAGTTAGAAATTTTTTGAATGGTTTATATGTAAGATCAACTGAGACTACCTGCCGGATATATGAATTTCCAATGCATTTTTATTGGCTATAATTGAATTCGTAAATTGAATTCTCTTAATCTTGGATGTGTTTCCTATGCATTTAATGGAACTGCTTCCAAAATATTGATTGGTGGAAAGACACTCGATAATGTTTTTAAATCCCCTATAAATCTGATGAAAAATACAGCACCGAATATAATAAAATAGTAGTTTTGCCAGATTTATTAATTCATATAAAAAACATTTTTTTTGATGGAAGAATTGTATTATTATGTGAAGATTTTAGACAAACATTGCCCGTTTTTCCTCGTGCATCACGATCAGTAATGATTGGAAATTGTATTACGAGTTGGGCATAATTCTCGTTTTTTAATCATACAAGTATAACGTTAACTCAAAATATGAGATTCAATGTCAGACAGTTTGGTGAAGATTTAGTTGAAATTCCAGCAACTTTGATAGGTGTTGAACCTAACATAGTACATAACATTTTTGAAGATATTAATGAAACCATTTTATCAGATTGAATTGCATCGCTGGTGAAAAAAATGTTTATCACAGTTTTGACACAATTCTGCGAGAAATACAGCGAGGTGGGCAAGCCGAAATTTGGGTACTTTGATTGCAAGTGATTTGCCACCGCATTAGTTGGAGCTCAAAATTAATTCGATTGCTTTGTTAATTCAAAATTAAATACGAATAGTCAATGGAACGAGAATGTGGGTCAAAGCAATGAATAATAACACAATAGATTGTGAAGTGCTCACTGGATTTGCTCGCGGAAAATATATGTTGATTCCACGCATAAAACATATCCCACTTGACGTATTCAGGCACTGAAATGCCATTAAACTTTCTAAGAACACAGTTTCCAGTGATCATCGCATTTGCTCTGACAATTAACAAATCCCAAGGAGAAACATTTGATAGAGTTGGAATATTGTTGATGAGACCTGTTTTTCGCATGGTCAACTTTACGTTGCAGCCAGTAGAGTTAGATCATTTGACGGGCTTAAATTTTAATGTCAGTAATGATGGTGGAAAAGGTCATTTGGCTAATGATGAAAGGGTGTTTACGAAAAATATTGCATGTATTTACTTCATGTCAAGACGTTGTGTAAAATCGGATTGTTGAAGTTATAGCTTTATTAAAGAATAAATGCGATCTGAAAAGTGAAATGTTCTACGAAACTGTTGATTCCTGTGCCGATAACTTTCCGAAGAACAAATGAACGCAGCAGAATACAAGACAATTTCTTTGTAGAAAAGATTTCAAAATGGAGCATCAGTTCGAGCCTTCATCGGTATTTCATTCAAACAATTTATCAATATTTTATACTCATTAGTTTGGTATCCTTTCGCAGGTGCATACGTGGTCACATATGACGACAAATTCAAATTGGCCGATATGATTCGATTGGTCATTCAAGGAAGAATTAAGCCAATACCAGAAACAGAACAAATGATTTTGCACCAGAATGAATTACATATTTTAATTTTTTTTATTTTTACTTTGGTAATTTCTTTAGATTTTGTTCGCATTTTGCTAAAATTCTTCAAAAAAATTAAATACCATTAATATTGTTAATAATTTTATTTTCTACTGGACGAATTTCGACTACTGGCGACCCTAGTATAAGTATATATATATTTAGTATGTTACGTTAGTATGAAGCTTGATCTCCATATTATCATCTGTAAATGACGCTTACAGCAAAAAAGGTATAGAAATACGCCGCAGAGAACAGGCCATGAGTCCATTGACCGAGTCCATAAAAATCGCCGGTCTAACTTGAGCTTGATCGACAAAGTAAATAACTTTATTCTGTAATGTATTGCCCATTAATGACTTTTTTCCATCTTTCAGGCAGCATCATAATCGCACGTTCATAAAACTTCTGGTTTTTATTAGCAAAAAACTGAATCAAGTACGATTTGATATCACATCATTATTGAAATTTTTACCATTCAAGGAGTTTTGTAAAGATCCCAACCAAGCTCCAATGATTTTTGCCGAGTGACCAAAAATGTGTGTGGCCTTGCATTGTCATGATGGAATACAACACCGATTCGATTTATCAATTCGGGCTGCTTTTCTTCAACTGCATTGTATAATTTCGGTAGTTGTTCAATGTAGACAACAGAATTGATCGTTTGGTTGGGTGGTAAGAGTTTAAAGTAGACAATTCCTTTATTAATCCACCAAACTGGTAACAAAACCTTCTTTTGATGAATACCAGCTTTTGATTTGAGCTGGTTCACCTGGCCTACTCCACGATTTTTTCCGCTCGATATTGTTGCAAACAACCCATTTTTCATCGCCAGTTATCATTTGTTTTGAAAATGGATAATTTTCATTACGTTTCTTTAGCAAAACGCAGCTGTTAATGAGTTGCAGTTAAATGCGTTTCTTTCAGTCTTTGAGGAACCCATGTATCGAGCTTTTGAACATAGCCAAGTTGTTTTAAGTGAGTTTCAATGCATGTATGTGATACGTGAAGCTTCTCTGCAATCTCACGTGTTCTACTGTGATGATCCGAATCGATTATTGCTTTGATTAGGTCGTCATCAACTTCAACTGGACGACCAGAGCGTTTTTCATCTTTGAGTGAAAAATTCCCAGAACGAAATTTGGCAAACCAATTTCGACACTGCCGTTCTTTTATGGCTTCGTCGCCATAAACAGCACATAACTTTTTGGAGCTTGCGATGCGTTTTCCCCTTTGCGAAATTAAAAAAGCAAAAATGTTCCTTTTGATCTTCCAATTTTCAACGAACGCCAAACGAAAACTACGCAACCGATCAAAAAACTTTTTTTACTGACTGACAGCTGAATTGCCAACTATCAAATAACAAAATGTGTTTTACATTTGGACTACGCCAGCAAACCTAGAAATTCAACTGAAGCCATCTATGAATGAAATCCGCAATAACTTAGTTGCCAACCCAATATTATATGAGATATTTGTGGCTAAGATCACCCGGGGTAAACTTTTTGGCACAAGGGCACACTATTATTTGGAAAAAAAATTTTCTGAATTTCTTAAAACTTTGCCTATATTTTAAGTATAATACCAGTTACAGGCACTGAGAGCAACAAAATCGTTACTTGTGGGCCTGAAAATACCTGATGTGATTTCGAAAATTTTTAGACCTAAGATACCAAAACCCTTTGTACTAAGTTTTATTCCAATATCTTCTTTGGTACTTAAATTCTGCGCTGTAAAGTAAAAAAATCAGATGGAATTTAAAATTGTAATTTATGGGAAGTAGGTGTGGTTGTTGTCCGGGTTCACCCATTTTCATAATGTAACATACTATTGGTTGACTAATTTTGAGATCTAGGTTTTTACCTAAATGCGGGCGGTTCACATATTTTCGCACTGTCGATGGAAGTGTCAAAGGAATTTGTCCTATGCAAATTTCGTTGATATAGTAAGAGGTTTGGGGAATATGTACTTTAAACCTAATGGGGGCAGAACCATGCCCACTTTTCAAAAATCGTCAAACTAAAGATGCCGTCCTATTTGTTGCACCAAATAATAGTTTTGTATCTTAATTTTCGGCCTAGTTATGACACTTAACTCGTTTTCAAAAAAAAAACGATGCTACAGATGCCCTAGGCTACTGCGATCCTTTGTAACCAAATTATATCCTGTGGCTTACTATGTTATACTCGTATAGCTATAATAACACTTAACTTTTTGAACGTAACGTGTTGCCGAGGCAGTAATCCGATTTTGCTAACCTAGCTTATGAGAGTAGAGGGTGTCATGGCAAGACAAAAGAGTGCATTCCATAAAAACATGTGTATTCTACTCACATGCCAAATAATGTTATATAGTTTTCAGCCTGTGACCATTGTCGTTAGCTTTAGTAGTGGTGCTAGAGGGCGCGAAACCGGTACGCCAGAAAGAGGTTCTCAATCTTACTGATTCGTATATGAGTATTTGTTGGTTGATTTCAAAGCGCAAGCCCAAAAATAGGACGAGCAGCTCGGAAATGTACACTCAAGTTCAAATATATATAGGTATTTGAATTAGTATACGTAAATTGACATGAAACATATTAAAATGGCACCGGATTTATATAACTCATAATCGAATTGTAACAGTAAGCGCCTTAACAGTATATTGTCAAAAGAGAATTCTCGTAACATATCTCCTTACATCGATGTGTACTTAAATGAGGATGCATGTTTATCAAAAACTCATCCGTTCAACTGAATAAGCAAATTAAGTATGTCAGTTTATCTTTGGAATTGTTGTATCCTCTTCTACATGAATGCATATGTGTAGGGACGATTGCTCAATTTCAATTTCAGAATTCCAACAACGAAGCGGTAAGCTTGATCGACAAACAAGCGTCAGCAATGAAGTCATCATTATCAATTTGTTGATATGGATACATGGTATACATACAAGTATGTTTCTTCCATTGTCATATATTATAAATGCTATCGTTGGGCTTTATGAAACTTAATGTGCTTTTATTCGAATAAAGAAATCAAATTAAGCCAATCACTGTCGAAAGCTTATAACCACCTCTCGTACAACTTCGTTTTTGGTAGGTACCTACATACCAATTTTGCCACTATCGACTCCTAAACCGTGAAGTCCTGAAACACCTAGGAATATATTTTACACAAAAGTCAAACCAGCCAATAGAATATTTGAAGCTGTAAGCGAATCCATGTCAAAAGTCTACAAGAATTAAAAAAATTCAAATTAAAAAAATGCAAGTTCAAAGTTGCTGTAGCAGTTGCACAGTCCTTCTGTACAATTTGATAGTCATAAATTAGTCAAATTTATGCCGATATGCAGTGTCACGTCAGTAATAGTAACTTTTTTGTCGTGAAGTAGGTTTAGTGACTTTTCGGTATTCTAGTGAATTTGTCTCATCTCTAATTGAGCCAAAATAGTATCGAATTTGTCAGTTGTTTTCGAATAATGCACTGAAACAATTTTGTGAAGATGGAGAAAAATATTGCGCCTTTTTATATTGTAATGAAAAAAAGAGGAGGAAGAGAAGTAATACATCAATAACTGTAATATTAGTGAATAACACCAAGTTGTTTATTTTTTAGCTATACTCGCAGGCACTATTTGGTGCATTTGCGGGATAGGAAAATACGTTTAAGAAGCTATTTCGCTTTCCCAGGTCGCTATGTTGGGACCTAGTATTAGAATTAAAACCTCATGGCCAACAAAATTCGGCTAAAGCATTTGAGCTTCGAGTAAGTTAAACGTCCATAAGTTCACATAAAAAGATCAGCGTTGAAGTAAATATTTATTTTAATTTTAGTTCATTTCTGTTCTATATTTACTTTCCAATGGATTATATAAAAGTTGTGTCGAAAATGGGTATCTCACAATATAAGCTACATTTGTAAGCTTGTTAGCGAAAGGAAACCTGAGGAAGTAAGCGTCCTTAAATCGACGTAGGAATACAACCAGGTTAAAGTGGGATAAACTCAATTTACAAGAAGTTCAAAGGTATGCAAGTTAGGTGCTGTTACTGTTTTCATACCAAATTTGGAATAAAAGGTGTTAAAGGTACTATTGATTGCACACATGTGGCCATGATTGCACCAGTGTCGACTTCTACGAGCTTAGTAACTCACGATTACATGAACCGGAAAGGATAATATAGCGTCAACGTTGAAGCTGTACTCGTATCTAAACATCGAATTAATGCGTAAAACCCTTATTAAAGTTGTGAATAATTTTATTTAATAGATTTGAAGTATCTTCTGGCCCCTTCTGGTCATTTTTCAATCAATGAATGGTTCATATTGATCATTCGTTGTCTGTGGCGATTAGTATCAACAGTTTCACCTGGTTTTAGAAGCTCATGATATACCAAACCCTTCTGATCCCACCAAACACAGAGCATTGCCTTCTTACAGAATCGATCTGTTTTTACAGTCGATGATGATGGTTTTTCCGGATTAAAACATAATTTCCTCCGTTTAGGATTCTTATAATAAATCCATGTTTCCTCGCAAATGATTTTCTGATTCCCTTTCGCGTTTTTGAAGCAAAATTTCACAAGTTTTTTTCGATTTTCCATTTGTCTTTCCCTCAATTCATGCGGCACCCATTTTCCACACTTTTGGATCCTTCCCATAGCTTCCAAATGGTCAAAAATTGTTTGTCGTACAACATTTAAAATGGCTGCCAAAAAATGCTTTTGACTTAAAGTATCATTTTCATCCAATATTCCTTGCAGTTCGGCGTCTTTAAACTTTTTGGTGGTGTACAAAATCCTTATCTCTGAGCCGTTGAAACTATCTTTTACATGTTGCTTCTGATAGAGCATGATCACCATATGCCTCTATAAGCATTGGATGCACTTTTCTTCAAATGGAAACAAAAAATGTATGTATATATCATCACTTTCCGGTACAAAATTTGACATTTTCAACACAATGAAAATATATGATGTTGTTTGTTGAATGATTGTAAGGTTCATGCCAACCAACCAAACAGAAAAATAATTAAGGATCGTTCGCAACAAATGTTCCCTACCAACACAATTGTATCTTAACGCTCACTTTATACCGGTACACCTGGTAAATGAAATCATTTTAACATCTCAATCGTCAAAAATATGCTCTTTATTATTTACTCAAGCTTTATTTGCATTTTCCGAGCGCATAGAATATAACAGGTTTTATATCTATATTCTAAAAGTAGTCGTTTGTAGCAAATAGTTTAGTTAAATTTTGCATATGCATTGAAACTTCGGCAGACAGTATACTCTAAAAAGTTTTTAAATTTCGTACCCGAAAATAGTGCAACCAACATCGGGAATAACCGAACATTTTATACTCTCGCAAGGACCAACCGGAAAATACATTTCTTTGTTGGCAAAACTTTATGTTAAGGAATGTTACGAAAGAATTCAACATTTACTGACTTAGTTTCATTACTATATTTGGCTTCATATCCGAGGTATTGGTAATAAAATTGACCCAGTTAACTCAAATGACATACATGTGATAAAAACTCGGCCAAAGACTCTAAATTTCATATACTGGGTAGAGTAAGTTGGGGTAATATGATATAGGTATAACTTTTTTTTCAGTAACTCAAACATTCTAAAACTATATTTACAGAAAAGCTATAGCTAAGTAATCACTGTTTTATTCCGCAGAATATATAAAAATACGATTTCGATATTTTCGATAGTTTGAGAGATATTACAAAACCGATAGTATTATTTTTTTTAAAGAATTTACGAAAGCCATTTTGAGTGGTAAAAAAAAGTACATGAACCCGAAAATGTTACCAGTTTATAACTTTAAAGTAATTGACAGAACTTGCATACACATATTGCTTGACCTTTAGGCAGATATTTGCTATGTGCCCGAACTAAGTCGCATTGCAAACATGGTATAGGATTTCTTGCAAAAAGTGTATATAGTGTCCTTAGCTGGTGGCGCTTCTGCCCAAAATTCTTCATCTGAACTCCGTAAATGCAAGCTGTTATCCGACTCGCTCAATGAGCTTTCCTGTTTTTGCTTTGTCCGTTTTAATCTGACCTTTTTACATGGTTTTCGTACATCTTTAAGATTCCGTTCCTTTTTACGTTTTTAAACATTTTTTATGTTATCCTCCAAAGATTCTTTATTAGGTTGTGTTGTTAATACCGTTGATACTGATCGTTTGCCTCTAAAACTGGTAGTCTGTTTCTGCTTAGGCAGTGGCAAAATCTCCCGGGGTGTGATACAATTTTTAATGGCTCCTTTACTTGTGCTGACGACTGGTTCCCTTAAACCGTTTTCTCCTTTTAGTTGCGCATCTTCTACTTCACATTCTCGGTTTTGAGCTATGAAAACACTTTATTGGAATGTACTGTTAGGTAGGTAGGCTTTTGAAAAAAGTCACTTTTCGGCCTTGTTCTTGCATAAATCGTTTTATCTCATCATTGTTATATGTTTTAAGAGGAACCCATAAACGCTTTATCTAAAGGTTGCATTTTATGTGAGCAATGAGGTGGCAATGATAGAATAATAACGCCATGTTTGCGAACCTTATCCAAAACGTCAATATTCAAAATAAGCAGAATGGGTTGTTCCTTTGACTTATTAGTGAAACGGAAAAATGTATCAAACCACGTGGTAAATATTGGAATTTGGAGCCATCCCGATATGTGACAAGCAGAATCTGAACCAGTTGGAGCATGTTTCATTAAAAGCGGAGATGGGTTTTTTCTTGGGAATATAAAGAATGGTAGAACAAAGGTTCCCCCTGCGCTCATACAGCTTATAACTGTTATGAGCGATCCTCTTTCTGCTGATGTCATGCACTCGATACATTCCAAATCCAAATGGGAAAAACATTTTATATTTCATACTGCTGCTTCAACAAATTATAGAACTTGCTCACATTCTCAATATTGAATCCTTTTATCTTGACACTGCGTAAGCTTATTTCCCTTTTATACCTTTTTAGAAAAGCAGCCAATCACTCCCAGCGCATTCTTTGATTACAGAAAATGGGTTCTAAATATTGTTTCGCCTTGCTAATTGAAATGCAACCGAGCGGACGTCATTTCAAGCTAGTCCCCAAGTCCTTTGCCCCATTCCTTTGAAAAATCTTACAAGCTCCACTTTTACATCTTGTTAAAAACAGGCTTACGTCCCAATGCCACGTCTAGTATGTCATCGATTTCTTTATAACTGCGTGCAGCTATTTGAAACGTTGCAAATGGCACACCGTACGTTTTCGACGCCAAAAATATCCCCATCTTCTCGGCTTTTACAGCCTTGATAGCCTTTATCATATTTTCTGCATCCCACTTCCGAATTTCGGCTTTCTTCGGCATAGTCTACAGGTATAATTATAAAAAATTGTTACTTTCAATAACAGGATGATAAATGTGATACACCATGTTTTTAATGTGATATACTATATCACAATAGACAACATTGAGTATATCACATTAGCCACAATCGAGTTTTCAAGAAATCATATTTGCTCATAATAATATATTTAAAAAGACCAAAAAATTAGAATTATACTCAAATATATTTACGTCAGAAGAAAAGTAATGTGCAATAAATGAAATATATGTGAAAAACTCGGAGTAATCGTATATCCAGACGTGGACCGAAATATTTGTGACAGCACTATTGAAAACTCTTTGGCACATTAGTAGCACATCAAACCATTAATACCATGCTTTGCCGTAACAGTTTTTTATCGTTACTATTATACTCGCGTCAAAACATGTATAGGTTGTGATATATACGGGTATATCACATTGCCCACCCATATCACATTACCCCTACTTACCCTATATAAGGAAAAAATCAACCAGTGAAACGGAAATCCTTATATTAGGGAAAAGAGGTTCAGACCACGGCCTGGACCGATTTAATTCATATGCAGCACATTATATTTATGAAAACATTGAAATATCACATGTATTGGAAAACATAAACGGCTTACTGTCAGTTAGAACGTCGGAACATATTACAAGTATATCGGGCTAGGGGAATTATAATACTTACCTAATTTTCCTTTTTTTGGCATTACGACATACCATTACTGGTACTAGGAAAAGATGCTCTCTAGGGATCATTATACTACTTCACATATAGACTAATACATAAGATATAAGGTTAAGCGAATGTTTGAAAGTATGTGCGAAGTTTTCCATTTCAGACAACGCGACATATTATTTCCAGAAAATGTGCTCTCTGACTTTTATTAAGGGACCTCACAGATTGGCAGATACTTTCGGTAAAAAGTCACCCATAGGCCCTTAGGCACATCTTCGGTATTTTTCGAAGATACTTCATATACTCGAACGATAAACATATGTGGGGTTATATCATCCATAATGTCAGAAATCTTTGGCCGGTTCGATAAGTACTTAGCTTCAATGCCATTGTCGTATGAGAAATTTATTAACCTGTAATACATTCCCGTAGACAGCTACTGTCTATGAATTGCAGAAAAAAATGCACTATTTGGCGAAAGAAAGAATAATATGGCTGTCGCCTCTAGCAAATTGATCTATTAGGCTACGATTTGTTACCCCTTCTACCGTATTCTCCATATTTGGTCCCGTGAGACCCGTTTTGTTTCCTACCGTAAAAAAGTCACTTGTCGGGCAGAAATTTGAGTCAAATGAGGACGTTATCGCCACCACGGATGCCTACATTGCATACGAGGTGTGTTCAAAGGAAAATGTAAATTTTGATTTTTCGCAGGCTGTGTACACTCGTTTATCGAACACATCTCGTACATTCAGAAAACGTATTTTTCAGACCGGTTAAATAAATTTACGGGTCAAGTAAATCGCTTAATAACGAGAGTCAAACTGATCAGCTTCACTTTATCCCTTCCTTACTTATTATATATACAGACCAGACTTTGTCAAAGTTTAATGAAATGTACATGAATATATAGCTATAAATACCAAAAGTATGTTTTGTCGTTTGAGATCTGACATCAACCAACCAGTTGTCGAGAAAACACAGTAGTAAATACAATTACTAAAATTTTTTGGTGACATACATATAATGAGTTTGGTTTTATAGGATCATGGGATCACAACATTTCTTTTAATAGAAAACATAAATAAAACGAACGAGGAAGCATTATAATGCTTATATAACGAAAGAATTAAAAAAATTCCAATTATAAGTTTATACAGTTTTCACTGTATTTCTCACAGTCGCAGTTCATTTCAGGTCGGCCACTCTGTTACGTCAATGTATGTTAATATTAATATTATAAAAATTTGCAATAAAGTAATTATAATGTGTAATAATGGCCCTGATGGGCAGGGACACAAACTGGTCGAGAAGCACCTCAAAAAAGCGGTCACTTCCCAGTCGCACAGCAGCGAAAAGCGAACTGTTGACGAGAAATGTTTTAAAACAATGTCATTCCGGCTGTAGGTCGTTCGCGGTTAAGATATTGCTAATTTTCATAGGTACTAGTGCTACTAGTAATGGTATGACAAGGTTCAGTTTAAAAGTTAAAACTGTAATTTGTTTGTAGGCTGAATTTTTTTTTTTAAAGTGGACGTGGCCTCGTGTGTTAATGGGTTTAATGTACATACATATCTTACAAGCCACTAAAGCTATATCCACCAAAGTTGAGGACGAATACCATCATCGCATCTACAAACAGTGTGAAAATGGGTGAAATCGGATAAGTTCACCAACCCTCCATACAACAGTTAACATGAAAACTAAACTAAAACATCGATAACTCACTAAATAAATATGTATGTATATAAGAAGCATTAAATTTAACGCGTGTGAACGCGGCACCGCCCACCCTTAGTTGAACTCAAATATCATAGGAACGACTATTACTGTCTTCATATTCCTGTGTTACAATATAAAATGGACGAAAATCTTGTCATCAGCTGTTTTGCAAAGCATTATTTTAAAGTAGTTATACTCATGCAACATGAGTATTTTTCCGTCTGTCCATCCGTGCAAGCGATAACTTGCGTAAACATTGAGATATCTTATTGAAACTTGGTGCACCTGTTTCTTGGCAAAAAAGTGAGAACTTAGCCGGAAATGAAGACACAAACCCGTAATTTGTTGCAACGAATCGCAATAATGAAGGGCACCTGTGGTTTAAAAATTGGGTTCGGCCCCGTCTCCTACTAGGTTTAATGTATATATCTCCCAAATAAATCACGCTATATCACGCAAATTTGCACAGGAAACATCAATTCGACAAGTCTTGCGACAGCATGAAAATAGGTGAAATCAAACTATAACCACGCCCACGGTTTTGTTAAAATCTAAAACTGCAATGAATTAATAACGAAATGCGTCAGAGACATTAAATTTTTCATCCAAGATGACACAAAGGGCTTTATAGGAGCAGGTTTCAAAATTGGATAATGAGCGTGGTACCGCCCATTAATAGACCAATTTTAACCACATTGGGTACATACGATTTTTTTGAGATTCCTATGTAACAGTGAGAAAAAGGAATATATCAAAAAGTAACCACGCCTACTTCCCATATAACTCAACGTTACATTCCATGTGATTTTTTAATTTGCAGTATTCAAATTAAGCAGTAATTAATACATCGGGATACAAATTTGCACGAATATTTTCTTTAAGGTATACCATCTCAGGTCTAAAAATTGTCAAAGGCGGACAAAATGCAATCAGCCCTTCTATTTCTATCCCTCAATTGATTTTAGTATAATTTTCGCTGACGAGAAGGAAATGATAGTAATAAAACTAAGTGAGTCTATGACCTTCAACATAAGTCAATATGATACCAACTTTAATTGTAATCCTTTCACGATTTCTTAGAACAATGAAGTTGAACTTTTTCGCTACATTTCTTAATATTATATAAAGTCTTGCCAACACCAGAAGGTATTTCCTCGGCTTTAATCCTTGCAAGTTGCAAGAGTATGAAATGAACTTATTCCTTCCTTACTTGTTTATTATACAGTCATCGCAATCCCGCAATCCACAATAAAAGTGAAAATTTGAAGATGAGCAAAAATTAATACAGAACATAAGTTATTCCGTCAACTAGCAAGGAATAGGTAAATTAAATATTAAAGAGTGATCCATTTCGAGATTCCCTACTTTTTTGAAGAAAAAAACACAAAATTTATTTTAATGGGGAATGTTTATTATTATTCGAAAGAACATTCTTTGCCAATTATTTTTTGAAGATTATCTCGACGTAAAATGCGCCAAGTCGTTACATACATCAGTCCGAGTTGCAGCGAACGGCGCCGAATCGATCGTAAGTTCAGCAAAACACATTCTTTACAGAACGTGAATTTTCGTAATAAAGTTAAACAAATTTTAAACGTTGTTCAGACGTAGGTTTTTCCATGATAAAAAGCTAAACAATACTGAACAAAAATAACATGACAGCTTGACACGACTCACACGTGATCTGTCAAAAAAAGTACATCTACACGGATCACCTGTTATATGTGTATGAGTATCGTCCATTCGCAACTTCTTGCGCAATACAGAGTATAATAGTTTGTTCTCCTAACCGTTCTTTGTAACCCCTAAAAATAATCGGAAAAGATACGATATAGATAATCGGAAAGATAAGGATAGAACCATATGTAGTAATATATTGTGCATAAAAATTATCAGTATGACAAGACGTGTTAAAATTAAAAATGTCTGTCTGTCGGTCATCACCGAAATCAACACGCTTACAACATGCCGTATATTGATAAAATAGCAAGGTAATATGCCACGTTATAAGCTATAAACCTCGTTTTGTCCATGGAAGGTAAGGAGGTTTTACCATTTATAACTTTTTCTAAAACTACTAAAGCTATATTAACCAAACTTCCTGAGGACAAACCGACGAACACCTCATACAATGTGAAATTGGGTAAAAGCACGCCCACCTCTTATATAATCGTCACGTTGAAAAATACTAAAACTCAATATCGGAAAAAATATGAATTGTATTGTGTAAAAAGTGGATAACGAACGTGGCATTGGGCACTTTAGATCTACTATCTCACTAATCAATTAAAAAAAAATGTATATGTCCCCTTTAAGTAATTATTTAGTTTTTGGTAATGATATTTAAATAATATTGTTAACTTTAAACGGAAAAAATGTAATGAACAAGAGGAGATCATTGTTATCAATAGCATATAGTGTACGTTCGAGCTACGTAATAATTGCAGCAATACAGCTACTGTGTTGCATATTTGCTGATTTTGTGTGTGAAGTGTTGCCAAAAATTCACGCAGAACGTGATTGCCATCTCAAACGCACCCAAACTTACAGAACGAAAACAATTTATATTATTGTATATACATATGCCGCACTTGAATGCACATATTTACAGATGGTTTTAAAATGTAAATTGAAGAAGTCTGTAATTTTCTTTTTGTTATTGTTCAATCTAAGTAAAATAACATACAATTCCATATGCCCAAATTCACACAAAAACTGGTTTTCTAAATAAAAATATATCTGAAGTTCTTGTATGAATTTTTAAGCTTCGCGAACTGAAAGAGGTATTGGAGTATCATCTTTTTTCCCTTGCTCCTCAACATCATCACCATCCAAAATATTTCCAATAAACATACTGCAACGGATTTTTCGATAAATCGTCTACCTTGAGTTCGATTAATGGCTATACTTACGTGGCCATATTTTTTTCGACAAAATCCGGGACGGTTTTTTTAGTCATGGATTTTTTCCATATTATAATTCACTGAAAATGGCGACATATAATAGGTGAGAAGGCAAAGTAATAATAAAAATTATTAAAATATTCAATCAGTGTCTGGTTCGATCGTTTGTACATCAGTTGTTGAAGTGGACGGTGTTTCTGAAATTGTTGAAGACGTCTTCGGTCTGACGGTTTGCAAGTAAGAAAATTTTTAATTATTTTTCACAAATAAAATCGACGTCCACATTCTGTTATTGGTGGAAAATATGCGTTCCACTGGTGCCGATGTTCCTGGTAGTGTCAGACCATATTCAACGATTTCTGAAAGCTCAACGAATTGTATGTTTTGTTTCAGCAGGAAAGTGAAACATTGAACCCAACGTTTGTCAACGGCTGCCTGCTCTTTGCTCCATTCATTAAATAGTTTGTCACCTATATACTGAGATATATAAGTGAATTGTTCGAACAGCTTATGTGAATTAGTGTCAGTCGAGATTATCAGTGAGTAGCACCCAATCAAATAGTTGTACATGAGCAAACTGTTGCGTCCATGCCTCAAGATATTCGTAGCAATCACCTGATTGACATATTGAAAACAGTTAAAAATGAGAAAACGAAAATTGATTTGTAAAATGAAATATTTACTTCGAAATTATCTCGCCTCTACTTCAAATTGCTTCAAGTCATTGTTTTCAATCTTCAGGTTCTCCATTTCCGTTTTAACTTGCAACGGAAAGTAATTGTGTTGGTTGGAAGTTTGCAAATTGTTCATTAAATGTGCAAGTGTTTTAAAATTGCAACTGCTGGAATATCATCGCCTGAAAGTTTCTTTATTGTTTCTTCGAAAATCAAGGCCTAAAATTAATGAGATAATAATAAAATAATGTCTCGATTTTAGAAAAATTTGAGTTAGTCAAAATATACTTTCACCTGTTCCTAAACAGAAATGAACTAGAGCTTCGATAGTGGATGGCTTAAAAAATGGCGGATGCATTTGGGTTTTTTGAGGGATGAAGGAAGGTCGTCGAAATACGTTTTCAAAGGTTGGAACATATGAATAATTTTCGCGAAAGCTTTTCTCAAGCCAATGAATCGAGTTGTGCAGTAACCAATCAGTTGATCGTATTCGTGTTCAGAAATCTCGCAGATTGTCTTTAATTCCTCTGTGTGTAGATCTGAACAGCAATGCTCTCTATTTCAACATCAAGTGCATTACATGCGCTACGAATTGCAATATCCAAAATATGCGCTGCGCAACCTACTCCAACTACGTTCGATTTTAATTTCTTTAATTTTGCAAAAACATTCCCTTCACTTTTATGATCAACACGACCGAAATTAATTAGCGGTCACCACAGCAAGCGATCAATTATCTGGAAAATCAAACATTGGCTCTTGAACATTCTGGCAACTACGAATTCGCTGCCTAGTTGATTCTGGCAATTTATCGTCGACTCGAGTTTGTTCTATCCTCCGTGTTCGTCACAATATGTACATATGTTTTTAATTGCTTTGCCGCGAAATATGTATGAGCGGCAATGTCAGATTATTGTTTTAACGGAAGTGTTTGGTGCCATTAGCCGAGTGAAATTTATGGTATATATTTTTCAATATCATATATTTCTAACCAATTATGCGGGGAAACCAATTAACCTGGTTCAATTAAGCGCGAAAATTTGCACGAATTTTGTATGCAATATATTTTTGACCAATCAGGTGATTCAAATAAGCGAAAATATCAATTAACGGGGGACACTGTAGAACTTTGTTAAATTTTGCGCTTAAGATTTGCCATTTTTCAATTAAAATTGGTCGAAATTGAACCTTAAAGACTAGGTACCGACATTGTGAAATCAATCTCTATGGCTGACTTTTCATCTGTAGTTTATAATACTTCTTCTAGCCCTTAGTGTAGAGGTCTGTATGCCGAATTAAACATATCAGTCAAATTTTGAGTTATCTTATGTTTCTTGAAATAATGTTCTCAAACATACATTAGTTTAATGCCAAAAGCAAAAGTTATCTGTTAACTTTAAGTATAAGGTAATATGGGGACATATATGATTGCAACACATTCACAATGGCATAAAATTTCATATACATTGTTAACAACAGATTGAAATCTTCCTGGCCTGTAATTCTTGGCAATTGTGAAGTACAAAATGTTGTACATAACATAGAACATAGTTCTTCTTTTTTGTCCAATATAAAGCTCTACCAACACCCATTAATATATCTCTGTCCCTGGACCATACAAATTGCAACCACCTAAACTTCTTTCTTACTTGTTATACAAGTAATATAGTACAATTAATAAAAAAAAAATAATATTTCAAATAATAAGCATGTCTTCAAAAAAGAATCATTTGAATGTATTATTACTTAAAAAAAATAAAATTACAACACATAACTACTGCAAGTAATTTTGAATAATGTGGGTAGATCATCTACCGGCACTAGTTTTTAAAAGTTTTAACCCGATATTCTTATCTCTCGATTTCTATACTGTGAAGTGGCAGGATCAGAAGTTTTAAATTGTTTTATATGAGAAGTAGGCGTGGTTGGGAATGTCATAATGTTACAAAGCTAATTTCGTCAAAATTAGGCAAGTAGGTTATAAAAAAAGGGTTTAATGAAGATTTCAATAGGAGAACAGACTTTCACTCAGATTTGAACTCATCCCGTCATCCTGATATCCTTATATAACTCCATATCTATCTTGATTAGTTTCAGGTGATATAACCAACCGTGCGGTGAATAACAGGCAACAACATGTTGAGAGTACAGAAAGGGGTGTAGCAGTGTACGCCAGGTACCACTTGTTGTATTGTATATATAACCTCTTTTAATAAAATTATAAATTTACGATGCAAATTAGTTAAGATTAATTATATAGTTTTTTGTATGTGTGTCATTTCAAAGTTCGAAATCCGTCAAATTAACGGGTTCGGTAAGCAAATCGTTAAGAAGATTCTCTCAGTGATCCAAAATTGCACGAAATAGTAAAATCGTATATCAAATCATGCAAAAGTCGAGAATAACCCATTGTATATTTGTAGCAACTTTAAACCAAACAGCTAATTTAAAGTGTCAACCCTCGCAAATTAAAAAATAAATAAAAAAAAAAGTAAACAAAAGATAAACGAATTTGTTTAAAGCATTCCACGTACTTCAAAAAAACGAAAACGAGTTAATTTTTGGATTGAAGAAACCGCTTTCAATATATATTCTTAAGTGATTTTAGTCAGTCTGTCTTAACTTCTTAAATAAATATTGGTTAAATTCGGGTTTAACTGAACATTTTTTACTATCCCAATTTGCAAAATTTTTTGAAAATCCTCATATTCAGTATATGGGAGCTAGGGAAAGTATTGAGCCGACTTTGTTTTATTTTGGAGAATTATTAAAATTCGGTAACAGAGGCCTTGAAAAGTTATAGTCCGATTTCGACATATTTTAGTCGTGGAATGGGAGGCCGCTGTGCAAAGTTTTATTACGATAACGTCATTAACTCTCGATTTATATACTGTAAAATGTAAGAGGAAGACTGAATTTATAATTATTATATCTCAGAAGTAGACGTCATTGCAATTAAATTTTTCCCACGTAATGCACCAAAGTCGGCTGGGCAGTTACTGACATAGAATTTCACATAAAGATGCGAAAAGCCACGTGTATTATAGAATGTTGACACCCGAGTTCCTATTAAGCCCTGTTATATCATATACAATAGAATATAAAATTTGATGCTTCTCACGTATTATTTTTATACTTTTGCAATATGTTATTACAGGATACAGGATGACGAGACGAGATAAATTCCGAGTGAATGTCTGTCTGCCCGTCCGTGCAAGCAACTGGGGTAAAAATTGGTATATCGTGATGAAATTTGACCCCTTGGCATGCAAGGGAGGTTGGTATTGCAGATGGACGTAATCAGATGACTACCATGCCCACAAAACGCTATTAAACGAAAAACTAAAAAGTGTCGTAACTAAGCTCCAAATTAAGATAGAAAACTGTAATTTGGTACAGGGGATCGCAGTAGTGAGGAACACCAGTGGGCTAAAACTTTTTTAGAAGTAGGCGTGGCACCGTCCCGAAATGATTTAGTGTACTTATCTTCCCAATCACTGAATCTAAATCAACCAACCTTGCTTTCGGGCACTTCTTCATACACTGTGAAAATGGGTGGCACCTCCCACCTTTAAGGTTAATCCTATATCTCAGAAGCTTCTTAACCAATTTTAACTTTGGTATATGCGGTTGTCTGAAAATTCCTAATATACACACATACAACAAACTTTTAAATTCCATCTGATTCTTTCACTTTACAGTATGCAAATAAAACATCAATGAAGTTATCTCAATAAAACTTTGCACAAGTAATGCCCTCAAGTTATTTCAGCTTAAGCCCAAAACTTGTCGAAATCGAATTATAACTTTGCAAGGACTCAGACACCAAATTTGTGGATTCCTGTGCATATGGCTCATTTTTTTCGAACATATCGGCCAACCTGTGCAGTCTAGTGTTAATAACCGGGGGTCTAGCATTAAAATATTTACTTGTATGATGACAGTATACCCTTGTGCTAAAAATGGGTCAAATCGGGTCAATACTTCCCTTATGCCCCATATAATAATAATAACCCAACGATTACCCTCCTCCCGCCCAACCGACGCGAGGGGCGCAATCCGCATACGTGCGGAATTAGCCGAGTCAGAAAAGGCAAGAGAGTTTTTTAAGTGTTGAGATTTTAAACTGCTCAGCTACAGAAACAAAAATTTCAACAGCTAAGATCTAAAGTTACAATATAATAAATTGTTACATTTTCATTTATTAAGAGAAAACAATAAAGTCTTTTTAATTTTGAAAATTGAGTCAGATAAGTCAAATGTGCTGGAATGAGAATTAAAATCATGACATATACGGCGGAATGGCTCGTTCAGTTCAAAATTTGATCTACAGGATTTTAGCAGTAAAGGTCTAAACTGCCTCGAAAGACGAACCGTGATATTAAATTTAAATTCAGACAGGAAAAAGAACTGCAAACAGTTCCATTCAAACGTTTCACTAAGAATATTATGCCAAGCATTTCCCTACGACTAGAAAGTGTAGGTAGATTAATAAGTTTTAAACGACATGTGTATGGAGGTAGACTTACCCTAGCATCCCATCGGAAATGCGCTAAGGCGAAGAGTAAAAATTGTTTTTGAACCGACTCTAACTTGTCAGAATGGATTTGGTAGCTAGGGTTCCATACCACAGAGCCATATTCTAATATAGGTCTAACCAAAGTTGTATAAAGTGTTTTAGTAATATACGGATCTCTAAATTCTTTAGACCAACGGTTAACAAAACTGAGGACAGCTTTTGCTGCAAGACCATGGTATCAATATAAAGACTGAAATTAAGCTTAGGGTCCATATTAACTCCCAAATCAACATAGTTAAAAACTTGCTCTAGAATATGGTGTTTTATTACATAATAAGAGGGGTGCACAGATCTACAGGAAAAGCACATCGTCTTACATTTATTGAGATTCAATGGCAAATCATTTCTATCACACCATGCAACCAAATTGTTTAAGTCTGTTTGCAACAGACACCTTTCCTCAGTTGAAGTGTATGATTTAAAAAGATTACTGAAGAGATATCGTTAATAAACAACAAGAACAGAATCGGGCCAAGATGACTACCTTGCGGAACCTGAAGAAACATTAATTGTATCTGAAGGTGTATCCTCAAATATCACTCGTTGTTTTCTATTATAAAGATAGGAAGATACCCATTGAAGGAATCTTGGCTGAAAGCCAAGCAGATCAAGTTTATGTATGAGAATCGAGATATTTACTTTATCGAAAGCTTTGGTAAAGTCTGTGTATATAACATCCGTATGTTTATGTTCCCTAAAACCCAATGATACATGGTTTACAAATTCAAGTAAGTTTGTTATAGTCGAATTCCCTTTACGAAATCCATGCTGAGATGAGGAAATTAACGGAGAAATCGAAAAGGTTATATGGTCAGTGATGATAGCTTCAACAAGTGTAGGTATAACTGATAGTTTTGCGATACCTCTATAGTTTTCAATGTTGGATCTAAATCCACTTTTATGCAAAGGGATTATAAATGACTGTTTCCATATTGAAGGAAATATACCGTGTTTAAGAGAGGAATTAAATACCCTTGTCAAAGGCAAGTAAATTTATTTGGCACTATTTTTTAGGAAGCATGAGGGTATCATGTCTGGGCCATAACTAAAAGAAGGTTTTAACTTATTTAAATTAAATAGGACGTCTTCTTCAGAAATAATTGGAGCGTTAATTAAAGTATTCGAACACAGCACTTGCTGATAAGAAAAAGTTTTGGAAGAATTATTACAGTAGTTTGACTTGAAAAATTCTGCAAACATATTGGATATAATATCATTGTCACTTGAAATGATAGATTTGTATTTCATTGCGGACGGAAATTTGGAAATCCTGCGTTTGGAGTTGACGAAATCATAAAACGATTTTGGATTACTTACAATATTTTTTGTTTACTTTATTTAAGTAATTATTATAACATTTTTTGTTTAGGTCAAAATATTGTCGACGCAATAGAGAATATTTAGAATAGTCGACAAGTGAACCGGTTTTTTTAAAATGTTTAAAGGCTCGAGTTTTTCTGTTTTTCAATTTATATAACTCTTTCGAAAACCACGGACTTATACTTTTGCTTTTATTAACAATTACTATTGGAACATACTTTTCAAATAATATCATCATGATGTTATTAAAATGAGAGACACTCAATTCAATGTCACCATTATAATTAGGCCATGTTATTGTAGAAAGTTCTGTATTTAACTTTTTAAAATTAGCTTTTGCAAAGTTGAGCCGAGTACAGAAGCACGAAGTTTGATGATTATTATCCCGTACAATGCCTGAGATTTTGACAGATATTTCCAAAGCAGGATGATATGAGTCCTCTGGTAGAACAAGAGGATTACTCTGAATAACGGAACACTTTGCAGAGGTATCAACGTATACTAAATCTAAGCATTTACCAAATTTATTCGGAATCAAATTAATTTGGTTCAGACCCAACTCGGACATTTTTTCGAAAAACTCATTAAAACATGACCGATTGCAAATCGTCACGATATAGTCATGGAAAGGTTTCCACGAAGCACACGGTAAATTAAAATCACCTAATACAATTATTGAATCTGCATTATTTGCCATCGAGGTAGCACTATTTATTAAAGAAGCATGCTGCATGTATACAAATAAGTCCGAATGGGGTGGTATATAAGATAGGGTTAAATAAATAAAGCAACTATTAACGTATACTCTAATACATTTAAATTCAAATGAGTCGGTCCCTGGAACAAGAATATTTCAGATGGGATAGAGGAATGTACGGCAAATAGAACACCTCCACCGATTCTGTTCAGTCGATCACATCTTAAAATTTGAAATTCGCTGTTTAAAATCTTATTATCAAAAATGTGAGGTTTTAACCAAGTTTCTGTAAATCCAATTATATGGAAATTAAAATTGGAACTGTTCAAATACAAGTCAGTTAATTTTGTATTAAGACCTCTAACATTTTGATAATAAATGCTAAGCGAACTTCTACCAATCAGTTTTTTATATCGGTGGTTGCTTTTGGTAATTTAACAATGTTTTCCTCAGTTTGACTTCTAAGTTTAGGTTTAAATTCGCGTACAAAAGCCCCAGGTGGCCAGAATGAACTATCTAAGATTTTTTTGAATGTTTCAAGAGATACGTCTATTTTAAACGATGATATACTTCTATCATAATTGAAGTTAAATTTACGTATATTGATATCATCGATTTTTAAACGTGACGAAATGTAAGATTTAATGTCCTCCACCAAGGTATCTTTGGCAAGTCACGAAATAAATATAGACTTTTTAGGTGGAATAACTATCAAATTATTAACTGATGCTACTAAGTTAATAGGGGGAGCCTCTGGAATTGTGAGACACTTATTACTATTAGATAGAGCTTTTGGGGAATTGAGCTCTTTGGAAATTGAGGGCAAGGAGAAGAGAGATTTATTAGGTCATTGGGAGGAGACGTTCTTTTCTGAACAGAAGAACTAAGTGTTACTTCATCGGAAGGACGTTTACGCTTAGGAGTAGGTTTAGAGAATACGTGAGAATCATTCAGGCACTTAAAAGATTTGAACAATTTTTCATAGTGCCTAAATTTTTCAGTTAGGGTTACAAGATCACGACCGATTTCGTTAAAGCCATTGCGTGTCTCCCTATAAACTTTAAATAGATCGATTTCAATAGATCTACAATTTAAACAGGACCAACGCAATACCTTATAGTCGAGAATAGAATCTAAGATTCTACCAGTCAGTCCAGCACATTTAATATGGGCAAGCCCATCACAAAGCCAGCATGAAACGTAGCGATCTGACTCGCCTTTAATGTTACAATTGGGGAAGTTACAAGACATAATAAACCACAAGAATGAAGATCAAATGAAAGAGAAAGTAGAACAAAATTTGATAGATAAATAATAAATTAGTGTGTTAATAAAATATTAATATTAATAAATTCAATTATGAACACTTTTTTTTATCAAAGCGTAAAACCAAGACAATTTAAAAAAGCAATATAGCGAGCAGTTTTAGAAGCACTGTAACAAATAAGAAGCTAAACGCAACACAGTTGTGAATAAAGAAGTAAATAAGATAAACAAAGAGAGAAAATAGAATAAAATAAAACAAAATGAAACAAAAAGCTGACTCGGCACCAAAAATCGGAAAGTTTAAACTTTTTAACACCGCACAAAACTTAAGAACATTTAATACTTATCATGAAACTGAGAGTTAAATCACTAAAAATTGTACGGTAAAAAAAATCAATTAAACTTTAAAATTAAAGAATTTTTTAAAATAAAAACACAAATGTACACAGCCAAAAAATTACAGCTTAAGAGCTTGAAGTGTTGGCAATGCATAAAGATTTTCGAACTTTCGGTTATTATAATGTGAAAGAAATCTTTTTGAAATTCATAAAGAACCTTTTTCTAATAACCTCATGCCACAAATGGATGCAATCAGGTCAATACTTCCCCTAGTTTATTATAAAGTTTTACCAACACCTGAAGGTATTTCCCCGGCTTTGATCCTAGCGAGAGTATTAAATGTTCGGTTACTCCCGAACTTAGCCTTTCCTTACTTGTTTAAAATATGTTTGTACTATTTTTCGGTACGAACCGTATACATTTCTATATCAACTAACGCTTTCGTCGTAAAATTTAAAAATTCTTTTAGAATATATTGTCTGCTGAAGTTTCAATTGTAGCGTGCCCAATACATATGCAAAACTGAACTAAACTATTTGCTATAAACGACTACTTTTAGCATATTAATATAAAACCCGTTATATTCTTAGCGATCGGAAAATGCAAATAAAGCTTGAGTAAATATTAAAAAGCATATTTTTGACGGTTGAGATGTTAAAATTATGGTGTACCGGTATGAAGAGAGCGTTAAGATACAATTGTGTTGGTAGGGAACATTTGTTGCGAACGAGCCTTAATTTTTTTTCTGTTTGGTTGGTTAGCATGAACCTTACAATCATTCAACAAACAACATCATATTTTTTGATTGTGTTGAAAATGTCAAATTTTATACTTGTTATAGTTTATTTCCATATTAATACGTATACATGGTATATAAAATAAACCGCAGGCAGGGCCGCCGAGAGAAAAGCAGAGCCCAGGGGTTAAGAGGTTGCGCTCCCCTACAGGTGTGTTTCTAATGCTTTATACATTTTATAGAATATCTTCCCACTTACTACTTCAATGGTTTTGAAAAATAAATTAAATACGAAGTAGTGTTTTATGCTCTCGTCACAGCTGTAATAAGTTTACTTTCTTGTTGTTGTTTGGTGGAACAACTTTTTTTTAATCTATTTTGAAAATAAATAATGTATAAATCAACCTTACAATACACTTTCAGTCCAAAATATTTTTTTAGCTTATACCGGAATATATGAATATATGGATAGCAGGACTTTGCAGCTAATAAGAAAAGCGAAACATTGCCACAAACACGATCTAATTAATGAAAAGACAGTTCTTTTGAAATCTGTTGACTATCATAATTAACTTTTTGAACATGCAGTTTGAAATCCCGCAATATTCAATTATTTGGTGCTTAGATGTCATATTTTCGATCTTTGGCGGCAGCGAATGTGTCTATAATAGTCTAGAAATACAACTTCTGCGCTAATTTTATCACTAGGCACTGTATAGCTTATCGTGATATCCTGCCTGTGACGAGCAGTGTCGATTAAAATTTTTGATGCTTGCTAAAGCGCTAAACGAACTTCACCAATTGAAACAGAAACGGGTAAAGTGCAAAATATTCTCAAAGTGATGAAAATATATCGGAAAAGTCTTTCTAATTTTCGATCATTGATGGCAGTTAATAAGTTGTATGGAATAAAACGGGTTTCAAAATTTGCATAGTAAACATGTCCGAGGTGAATAACTTAATTGGACAACTTATCGGATACATCAACGGAAGACTTTAATTTTGCAAAATTTTTCGCATCTGCGAAGAGTTCATCTTTTTTCATATCATAGAACTGTCATAGAAATTAAAACGATTCGTTTATGTCCCTCACTGCGGCGAATATTCTCTTCATTCTACAGATAACGCTGTCAAGTATGACATAGAAAGTGTTTCTTTTGAATTAAATTTCTTCTTTGCTTCATGTAGGTCGTTTCTGTGTTTTTTTTTCTTCTTGCTGATAGTAACATCGAAGCGATCCGTTGTAAATTATCTGCAACAATTTTGCATTCATTATAAATTGCTTTCCACTGGTCACTCAGGTATTGCAAATCCACAAGAAGACTTTCGATATTTCATTTTTAAACGACACCAAAATAAGTTATTGATGGAGGACAGCATTCAGCTGAGTCGAATCCAGACAAATTCAATGTGTGGGTACCATAGGGCGAAATAACTGTATATTTATTTTTAGGTTGAATGTGATTTTGCGCTCCTTCATATTTACCGCTCATATTACTACCATATTTTACAAATTAAAGCGGCAATAGCTTTGCCGGGTTTTTCGTGACAATCCACAAAAGCGAGAAAACGTTCCTTTATCGGTAATAACAACGTTTGAATAAATGTTCGAATTAATCGCTTATAAAAAGCATTCTAACTATGTTTCGGAAACTTTGATGTCAAAGATGCACCACGCAATAAAAGAATAATTGTCGAAAATATCGACAAACTAATTAGACCAGGGTAGATCATTTTTAAAAGCAAAAAATCATAGTAAGATGAAACTCTTTACAACAAAAGAGATAAATAACAAAATTGAAGGAATGAGGGGTTAAGGGTTAGAAAGGTCTTACTGTGGTATATAGAGATTTCATTGGTACTTGATTTGTATAGTGTAAAATGAGTAATTCATAGTATTGAGTTATTGGTTTAAAGTAGTTTTCAACAAAACCGTTATATTAGGAGTAGGCGGGGTAAATATAATCCGATTTTACCCATTTTCTCACTTTCAGTGGGGGTAAGAGGAAAATTTGTTCTGAGTAATCTTGGTTGATTTGGCTTGAGGGTTTGTGAACATTAAACATGTCAAGGGGCCATACAACGCCCAGTGTCAAAATTTATAAAATAATAGATTTACATCTCTAATTCGATTCGTTGTTTTAAATAAAATTTTTTTATCTAGTTTGGAATAAAAAACTTCTCATGGTATAACGAACATTTGTACAAAGTTTTATTAAAATATCTCAATTTTTACTAAAGTTACAGCTTGCGCAGACGGACGGAAGAACGGGCAGACAGTCACCCGATCAAATCGTCTCATCATCGTGATAATTTACTCGTATATGCATACGAGTATATATAACTCTATATCGATTACAACCGTTTTTTGAACCTTAAAACTCCAACCACAATGCTCCTCTTCCTCTTCACAACTTTAGATCAACCGTAAATAATTTCTTTTCATTTTTGTTCTTTTGTCTTCCTTTTCCAATGCGTTTTCAATCTATTATGATGTTTTACACTTAATGCCATTTTGAAAGGCTGAATGCAAATCGTCAGTTCCGACAGTCATATTAGCACAGCTTCGATTGCCAATCAGCTAATCATTGCACGAAAAGAACTATGTTCAATTGAAGGAATCAGAGGTACGGGGGTTAGACCAAGGTCTGTCCGTGCAAACGATAACTTCAATAAGAATTTAGATATCTTGATGAAGTACACATATTTTTTTGCACCAAAGGGGGTTGGTATTGAAGATAGGCGTAATCGGACCACTGCCACGCCCAGAAAACGCCATTAAACGAAAATCTATAAAGTTGCATAACTAAGCACTAAATTAAGATACAAAACTGCAGTTTGGAATCGGGAAAGGAATTGGGGGCTAAACATTTTAAAAAAGTGGGCGAAGTCCCGCCGGTAAACGGTTAAATGCACATGTCTTCCAAATAACTGAAACTATGTCAACCAAACTAGCTGAGAAGAAGTCTTCTTATTATTTCTTAATACTCTGTGAAAAAAGAGGAAATCAAATAATCACCACACCCTTTGCACAATTAGTGTCCACAAAATGTTTAATGTAACGCTCAAAATTTTCGCAATCGAACTAGACCTTTTCAAGGACCCTGACACCAAATATATGGCTAATTTTTTACCGAATATATCGGTTAGTCTATGAGTTCTATTACTGTAATTTGGGGAGAATATTTTAGTGACAGCAACATTTCCTTGTGCCAAAAATGGGTTAAATCGAGTTAATTCCCTTAATAAAAATATTTTCGAACTACCGCACCTATAAATATGTTAGAAATAGTAATAAAATTCCGTAACAATCTCTTTCTAGTAATAGCGTATCTTCTTGTTTGTGATTGTTCAAGTAAATAATACTTCCTTCTTTAAATGTTCGTTTACACCCGAACCAAAGAATGTAAATTAATAGAGAAAGCGCAAATGTTAAATTAAATCTTTTTGAGTACTAATTTGTAGCTCTAGATGAGGGAACATCGAAAAATATAACTTCGAAAAAGAAAAATACACTACGCAATGTGCGAAACGGAGAAAAGGCTATAAATAGATACAACGAATGGAAAATCGTCGTTAGGTCGTAAGCGTGAAGGAGTTAAGCGCAATCCGAATACAAGCATATACGAATCCCAAAACTCATAATACTTTAATTTTATTTTTATTTTATTAATTGGAATCTAAGCATATCACAATTCAATCACTTTAATGGCATATTTTATTCCTGAGATAATTAAAATATTTCAAGTGTATGTTCATGGGTTTAGCTTTATTGAATGTTCCCTTATTTATACGTATTTACACAAATGGGACAATCATATACACATAGCCAATAAAGTCTGCGTTCACCCGACACATTTTTTAAAGTGAAGTACAAACACAATGTAAATAGGTAATGCAGTTCAAATTTTCTGCATGTATTTCTTCTTTATATTCTTAAGTTCAAATGCAAAAAATGTATATTCCTATATTAATTTTTGTGATGACGGGATTTTAGTGTAAGAACAAGTAAACTTAGCCACCATTAAGTCTGCGTTCAGTTAGCTTGAATTGGAAATACCCTCGCTTCTCATGAATTTGTTCTTGAACCAAAGGAAAAGAAATTAGTCTGTCGGAAAGAAAAAGTATCATTAAGTTGTGGAAAGATGGCGAAAGTTTCAGAAAAATTGGGCAAACTATTGGAAGAACGTATTCTTCTGTCCAGCGCGTCGTAAACCGTTTAAAAAAAACCGGAATTTTAAAGTACCGGAAAAACGTAAATATAACCATTAAAAAAACAATTTGTGGCAAAACTGCTAGAAAAAGTTTACAAAAAGCGCTAGAAAAAAAAAATAAAAAAGAAATTTATCGATCTAGCCCATTAAATCTAAAATCGACGCTTTGAAAACCCAATCGGTAATCGCAGTATTTCAAAAGAGCATAAGTAAATGTTCAATAGCAAAGCACTACAAAAAGGACAAACGTGACGACATAGCCGACTGACATTGTCGATTGAAGCAAATTTTGTCAACTTCGGGACGATTCGCACAATTGGTGTCAATATGTATGCGAGCTCATATGTATGTATGTATATATGTATATTTGTGCACAAAGTCGTCATTCTTTTTTTTTCAACAACACAATGTTCGCGCGAACTCGCCGTTACTTATGCCGCTATGCACAGAGGCGTTTTAAGTGAGTGCTCATAGTATATTATATTATTATGTTGCTTAATTTGAATTGAAAAATACTGATGCATTAATGACTTATTTTCGTAATATAATAATTATATTATATACACATAAATTCGTACCTATAATCGTTTTTAAAATAAATTCGATGAATTAAAATATATTTGAAATAATTATGTGGCAGTCCCTGACCCCTCCTAGCCTGCGATGGTTCTACTTGCTTCTCGCAAAAAGCAAAAACTGTGGACAAAAGTCATTGCTTGTGCGGGGCAAAAACAAGCAAACATCAGAGTACGTGTATTTAAGAATGTACTTATGTGTGACTATCACATTTGTGCAAATACGCATAATAAGGGAATATTCAATAAACCTAAACATATGAATATATTTTCCTGAAATATTTTAATCATCTCAGAAAGTAAAATATGCTATTAGAGTAATTGAATTGAGATATGTATGTTAAGCCTCCAATTAATAATATAAAAAAATTAAATAAAATTTAAGTTGCATGAGCTTTAGGATTCGAACGTATTTGCTCGTATTTGGATTGAGCTTAACTCCGTCACGCTTACGACCTAAGCCACCACAAAAGTGGAAACGCGGCCGCTTTAGTCATGGTTTTATTATTATCCTTTGTTCAATAAGCATATTGCTTACGCAACACACATACAAAAGTTGAAAAAATTGAATATTACATGTTTGTTTTATTACGAATTCTGGAGTAATTTTTTTTTGCCAGTAATTCTCCATATTTTTCCAAAGGTTTTCTTAATTATAAATTTTTTTTCTAAATATGTAGGAATGCGCGCCGATTTTTCATTCGTTGTATTTATTTATAGCCTTTTCTCCGTTTCGCACATTGCGTGGTATATTTTTCTTTTTCGGAGTTATATTTTTCGATGTTCCCTCATCTGGAGTTTGTAGCTAGACCCAATAATATTTTATTTAACATTTGCGCCTTCTCTATTCATTAACATTCTCTGCTTAGACCTTCTTTTCTTGTTAATAATTGGATTTTAATTTTGATGTTTTACATTATGAATAATCATAACTTAAAAGCTAGATGTGTGCTATAATATATTTTGCTAGGGTTCTGTAAAAATTAAAACTGAACAGGTACTTGAGCTAAGTATATTCATAAGTATTTATTTTATGGTATGTACAACTGTTTTTATACTCTCATCACTGTTTGTAGCAGAGAATAATGTTTAGGTCGACGAGATACGTTGAATTCCGGGTGATTGACTATCCACAATCGGGAACATAAGAAGTGCTATAACTTATTCACAAATTAAGATATAAAACTAAGGGAAGGACATTAGTGGTTTAAAAACATTTAAAAGTGTTTTTTTATTAAAACGCATTAAAAAAGTCGTACAAACCACTAAAGCTATATCAACCAAACCTGTTGAGTATAAGCCTATCTAGCACCTCCTCGCACAGTCCGAAGATGGATAAATCCAATTCGATCCAATTACCAACAAAACGTTTTTATTATTTGTTTTGGGGTAAATATGAAACTGTACGAAATCAAAAATGCAATATGGTGATACCATAAGAAGGGATTTTTAGAATATACATTAATTACAGTTAACTATTTGACGAAATTGAATTATTCTACTCAAAAATAGAAGTCTGACTTATTATTCAAGCATTTATTTTATTTTTTTGTTTCTTTTTATTAAAATTTCTGTATAATAAATACTTTTTACTGCTTTAGAAAAAAATTTAATCACTTAAAATATTATTAGTTATTTGTATTTAATTTTAATTCAAGACTTTATTTGGCTTAGCTAACAAAATATTAAATAATTTGCACTAAAAACGTATTTAAACAGATTTTGTGCTGAAGGAATACAAAGTCACTTACATATGTAATTCATAAATATATTTACATATAAAATTACATATTTCTATTTTATACAAACTATTTACTAAACAACATGCATACTGAGAAAGCGTTTATAAAAAAAATGATGATAGAGATTTAATTACGTTTTTTGCTTGTCGAGCTAAAATAATTTGTTGAGGAACTTATATAATATGTAGGTGTATGATTTTTGAAAATGTTTCGTTGGTACCATGTTTTACGCCTATAAATACATTGGGAGGATATTATCAAAATATTTTCGAATATCTTCTATTCAACAAGAGGTAATTTTATCATTGATATTATTGATATATGCACTGACTAAACCAACAATTTTTATAATAAAAATGAATCATGTTAATGTTAAAATACATAATGAAACATATTAAATGTGAACGACTTGTTCAGCCTTCAATAAAATCTTCAAAATGTAAATGCACGAAATAAATTTTAACTCCGTTTCAATATTTTCTTTTAACCTCCTGAGATTTTATCTTAAACGTCAAAATCATAATAATTTTACTATGAAATGTATGTATATTGAATTTAAATGAGAATAAAATTATATTTTTCCTCGTAGATCAATTATTTTTAATACTTTTTGTTTTTAAATACTAAAATTATAATTGTTTACTAATTAACTTTTCTTTTATATATTTTTCGTATATGGCTCCTGAATCAATTTTTAATGGGTTTCAGAACAGCTTTATCAAGTATGTAGAAAAAAATATTTCCTAAAACAGTCTCATGGTGGTTTGAACATTATTTTTTTTTATGTTTATTAAACAACAAACTAATTAACTCCCAAATCATCATCGGTTAAAACCTATCTTATACTGAATAACTGGTACAAATTATGTCAAGGCTTTTAGTAAGTTTAAAAAATCGTACAGCATGAATATATGTGGTACATGTATATTATGGTGGATAAAAAAAAGTATATTTATTTTCGCTTGGTAAAATTGGTTAGTAGACACCTCTAGGTCCAAACCATAAAAAGAGAAAAAAGAAACAATTTTACTTTACAATTTAAAATGCTGATTTTTCATTGAGTTATACAATTCTAAAGAAACATACAAATTTTCTTTAAAATAGTTAAACTTTAAAAGTTAATATTTTTTAAATTGTTAGGTTTACGAAAAAAACTTAAGAAACCATTTAGTGAAGCATGCAATTTCCTACCAAATCCATTCAATCATAAAAAAATAGATAGTGATAAAGCGGAGGCCCTTCCCGTTACAATTAAGAGCTGATACTTAAAGAACTTTTCATAGAGGTGTCTACCAACCAATTTTTCGGAGTACCAAGCGAAAAAAAAATATTATTTTTCTTTGACCCACTCTAATGTTTATGTACATATGTATGTACAGATACGCATACAACAATATAAGAAAAAGCATATATGACAATAAATTGCAATTAAAGGACAAAAGTAATATGCAAGCTACAAAATCTCAGTCTTCGGTTAGATCCAATGCAAGGCACAAGGCAATATTCACATATACATTCGTACACAAGTACTCACACCTTATCAAATAATAAACTGGAAAATGTTTATTTCTTTTTCTTAAAAAAGTATATCTTCTACTTAGTGATTATGAATTCAACTGATATAATACTGTAAACAGCGTTCAAATACGCTTTAATGGGTAGGTTTAAAGCCAACTTACAAAAAATGCACTTATATTTAGCATCTTCTAAACTTAAAGTATGTTTACGCGGTGAAATTTTCGTTGGTCCCCACATATATACACCTAATTCTGTTTTTACACGGTTTTGATTTCAAACGGTTTGTAAATAATTTTTTTTTTTTTTTTAATTTTTTAGACGATTATTCCATTAGCACGTTTCAAAATTTTTTAAAATTTACAGGAATTCCCTTTTTGGGGATACAAGCAAGTTTACTGGTCAGATCAATTGTAAAAAGCGTAAATTTAGGGGAATTCCCTTTTTATATCCACAAAAAGTTTACAAGCACTGCGAGTAACTGATGATGTCAGCAATTAAAAATTGTTCCTGTATTTATTATTATAATTTTAATTTTTTTTTTTAATTTTTTCTTATATTAAAAATTTAAAAACCTATTCTTTTTTTTAACATCATAGCTGTTTTATATAAACCTTGTTTTTCACGAATTTTAACAGGTTTCAAGGGGGTATTCTGGTTTAGAAATTCAAAAATATCGATTTAATTTCAATTATTTTCGGAGTTACAGCTCATTTTGTGATGCGCCGACCAAATCGACTGGCAACTCGACGCGGCAGAGCTTCTTTATACATTATAGTATCGCACTACGAGAGAATTTTTTTAAAAATTCTCTTTTACATTTTTAAAAAATTCCGAACTGCAAAAAATAGGGAAATACCCAAACATATTTTTCAAACAGCCGCCATTTTCAACAATTTCCATTTAGAGTTACTGGGAGTTCTAATATCCTGCACACCAGGATACGCCATTTTTTCATCAGTCCCCACTTTGCCGGCCTGGAATTTTATTGAAATTGTTTTTTTTTTTTAATATTAGAATTTATTTGTACGCTATAAACATCAATTAAAAAATGTATGGGAAAAATATTTCTTGTTTTTTTTAGTCAGGTCCGAGAAAGAGCCTAAAATTCGGGCTTCTAAACCAAAATACCCCCTTAAAGATAAGGAACCAATCACCTATTTTTGCATACAATCAACGTCTTTTAACGTGTTTTTCTGGAACCAATATACCGTATAAAAACAGATTATACATATGTATACATATACAAGTATTTATGCCTATTTTTAGTTTCAGTGCCCAGCTGGTTGTCTTTAAGTATATATGTATGTATATATATATAATTACACATATATGTGTATCAACTTTAAAGAAATACTGATATATATATATTCGTTGGAATTAATTGACAACTCACTTAATGTAGTGTCCTTTAATATAGCGAACAACCTGTTGATTGTAAAAAATAAATAAAAAAAATAAACAGGGTGTAACAAAGGCACCGCATATCTTCAAACCCCACCCTTTATTTCCTTTTCGTTAGTTATTTTTGTTCTATTGATATTTTTACCGGCGCACTTGGTAACCCTGTCATACAAAAATCCTCTGTACACTTTATTCTGTTGGAGGGCAACGGTTGTTAATGATTTGAGGCAGAGTGCATAACCGTTTTATTTACTTTTTAAAGCTTATATACATTTCCTTTGAAAAATTTTAGTTCTAGCTGCCTTCAGAGGGTATCGGGCGGAGATTTAAAAAATATTCATCACTACTTATAAACACGTATGTATTGTTTTTTTTATTCGACACGTTTTACACTTGACTTCACAGCACCAGTGAAATGTACATGCGCAACGTTCGATGACGTCGATGACTTGTGTACGATAGCCGCGACCGCAACACATCAAGTCACAGCCATCAACGCCGATTGATGTATCATTGCATTGACGCCCATGTGTTCCTTGAATACCTAAGCGCAAATTTTTCTCGCAGAAGCTTGGTGACTGTTCCAGGTAAACAATATCTTTGAGGCCAGGTGGCTTATGTTCTGGATTCTGCGGTTTCAACTGAAAGTTGTATCTGTTGGGAAAAAATAAAATTAAAACTATATAAGAGAAAAAGAGAGAGTGTAATACATAATAATTTTGTATTATGTAATATGTGTTTATATATAAAATTACAATTAATAATAATTTGTAATAATCATAATCGATCTGAACATACTATTTTCAATAAAATTTAGTTGACAAATTTATATGTGTATGATCAATTATATGTATTAGTTACTAACCTATTGTTCTTTTTCCCTTGACGTCCACGGCTCCGCACCGAATTTCGGGACAAGCTATTAACGGTATTTAAAGGTGGTTTATTTGGATGTGAATTTATTAAATGGTCTAGTATATGATCATTCATCATTCGATCTGCGCTGAAAGCATTCGGGCTAGCTGCATTAGGGCTTAGAGCCGTACTAGACATTCCAATGACATTTGAATTTGCAGAATTACTTGGTACTAAATTCCTATTTTGTCTTAGGCTATTACTGACCATTACGCGGGATGCACCATCAAAACGATCCTTAAGATTATCACCTATTACGCGAAAATTAGCCAGCCGCATCCAGCAAGTCTTTACGGTACAGGAGCCGGACATACCGTGGCATTTACATTCCTGACGCATTTCCGTTTGTACATGCTGAAATTGCCGAAACAAAAAATTGGTAAAATGTTTAATAATTTGTAATATATGTGTAAATAAGTAAAGCTTTATTTTATGATTTCAATAATAAATGCAAACATATTTCTTCAAATGACTATACTTTCCCATTAAGAATTGTCACCTTAATCAAACATTATTAATATATTTATATATAGGCAAACATTTATGGATTAAAACAAATGTTTTTAACGCTAATTTACGATGCCGCTGCAACTATTTCATTTTTAAAGCGTTATGGATGAAATGTAAAATCAATAAGTCACTAAATACAATAAATATTTTGGCGTTTAAGAATGAAAAAAGTTTTGCTACTTAAATTCTTAATTTGATTGTCGATTTCGGTAAATACTGCAATATAGAGATAAATACGCTTAAAATAAAACTTTTATGAGATATTTTCTTATAGCAACTGTTAAGTGTGTACATATGGAAGTTTTTTCTTATGTTTATCGTGAAGTTAACTTGAACCTTCATGACACACGTATTAATATTCTACATTGGCTCTCTTAATATTGCCTTATGTGTTCGGGCGTTCACGCAAATGTTGCCGTATTAAGCAAAAAATCGCGCAGCATGAGCCCAATTTTTATGCGCTTGTTGATATTTTCACAACAACCAAAGTAGCAACAGTATCAGTATCAACACATAAGGAAGGCCATCTCAGTAACACAATCAATAAAGCTTAATACCGTGGCAACGTATTAATAATAGTGCAGAGAAGAATAAATCGACGAATGGAGAGCAACAGAACGAATAGCCAGTTGACAAGGGAATGTAACTTAATTTTAAGATCTTGATACATATGTATATATATAATATTATAAACTACAAGTAGTTTTTTTCTAAAAATATAACTCATACAAAACTCACTGGGAAGGGAGAACAAATGATCCAATTTGATATTAATTGCGCAAGCAATTAGTGGTTCATACAAAGTTTAAAAACCACAATAAGCACAATATGCACGAGAAGACACATTAATACAGATTTTACAATAAATAAACATGTTTGACCATATGCAAAAGTGTAGATTATATAAATATTGAACGTTTTAGAAAAATATTTGAAAAAATTATTTACGCTATCACCAATTGCATTTGATTGCATCTTAACCCTTATAATATAATAATTATCTAATAGTTTTGATAGAGAACGTTCTGAGTTTTACCTATATACATATATATATATACATATGTATATATATTTTTACTAAGGCTAAGAACTTTTGTTTACCGCGGTCGCTTGTATCCCTATAAATACTATGTTAGTAAATATTTACAAGCACATGGCGTGCAGGGTATTGGGGACTTATTCTACTCACAACGAAAACTTTCCTTTTTAGCGGGCACTTCAGTTTTCCTATCAGCTTTGCTGTCAACATATTAATATTGGTTACCAGCAAGCTGCACGGTAGGAATCGAATCTGTGTGTGGCAGACATGAAAAAAAGGCGGCTGGCCACCAACTCGCGTTGCGTGTTCAATAAACGCTGTGAAGTGCGGTATGTATTTATTGCCCCACGGATTTAGAGCAACAGCGCAGTAACTTCAAATAAAAAATATAAAAATGAGAAGTATAAATCAAGAGCAAATGAACTATTACACATTTTACGATTTAAGCTCAAATGTTCATTTATATATATCTCGGCGAATCAAACTAGGTACGTATATATACATTTTTGTATATGTATATACATATGTATGCAATTGAAGAAGATACAAAGCGATTAATATATCTACGTACCCATATTATACTTGTTTGTGCAAATTATAAACGGGTTAATCTTATTGGAAACAATCCATTAAAATTCCCTGCAATGGTTGTAGTTTCAAAAAATGTAATAGTGTATCCGCTATCAAGCACCATTGCAATTAACACAGACTGCCAAAGTGGTCATAAAATGTTGTCTTTATAGTCGTTGTGGTTTTTATACTTGTCAGCGTAGTATATACGAGAACTATGAAGTAGCCTCTATTTTTTTTAATTGTCATTACTATTTACTATCTTTTTATTACGAATACAGTGCAATCTACCACACATGAATACCTATAATGAGATGTTTGATCGGTGTAACTAGTAATTATTTTTTAAGCCGATAATTATACAGAATGGTAATCATTATTATAAGCAAATGTTTGGATTTCATTCCAAAGTTTTAGTTTAAAGATTGTTTATTTATGCGCTTAAAAATTTATAGATAATTTGCTTAGTTTAAGACGAATATTTAAATTAATCTTGTGTGCACAGAAATGGTACCGAAATTCTTATATGAAAATTTCTTATATGGAAAAATATTAAAACCGCAATAGCTTCATATTATTTTCTACAATTTCACTATTGATAGTAATCGTTTAACGTCAACTTAATAAATATAACTTTCCGTGTATTAAAAAAATTAATAAATTCTATTCTAAGCAAATAGTACTTACACTGCGGCCAGCTTCGTTATTATGTAAGTTCATTTTTTCTCTCAAATTGCGACCACGTTCACCAGTGTCTACGAAATCACGTGAGAATTTAAAACCAAATCCGATATTGTCCGAGCACCCTCCCCATTCCCAGTCGCGAACACCCGCTACGCTGCCTGTTTGGTGGCTCGCTTGCGGCGATCGCGACTGATGGCTATAATCACAGGTGCACGATTCAATGGAGCCCTCGCTGCAGGCGCGCGCAATCGAATGTGTGACAGCGGCACTGGTGATGGCATAAATAAAGCCAGTCTCACGACAGCCTGAAAGAAAATAAATGTTTATAAAATAATGAATGTACAAAATGCGAAATAGGAGCATATCCATTATGAATGAACATTAAAGTGACAGCGAATAAAATATAAGCATTACAAACGTATACACATATAAACTTATGTATGTATGTATATAGAAATCATAGGGCTGTCCTCAAATGCTAATGGAGTATACACTAATGTGACAAATTTGAAATTTTTAGGAAGAACACATTTTTTAAACTCGATCTAACTGAGCACATTGGAGCATACCTATACGTTTGGATACGTACTTAACTATCAACATATGTATGTATAAATATTATTCCGCCAAGCTAGTATATTCAATAGTAAAAAACCGTAATAATTTAGTCCATAATAATGTTATTATTGTAAGGTTTCGCATATTATTCGAAGGAATGGTATAGGTTTCTGTAAATAACATGTAGGAGATGCAATGTATTTATTTTTCATATTTCATATTCGTCCTTTTTGTAAATACCGTTACTTTGCTCCTTTGTTTTGTTTTTGTTTCTTAAAGTATTTTAGATATTATAACTAATATTCAGATAATTTGCATCCATCAAATTTACATAACTATTTCGTAGCGTCATTCGCACATAAATACACTAAAATTCAATAAAAAGTTTCCATATATTCCACAAATATGCATATACGTAAGTGTAGACATGAAAATTTTGAATGTTCAAAATAACAATCGAATAATAGAAGTTGTCTTCGAAATTCCGGTTATATGACAGCTCAAGTTATCATTATTAAATTATCATGGAGCAAGATAAGTCGATAGCATACTGCTACAACAATAAAAGTAAAAATTAATTATTACAGATTGTTTGCAACCAATTTTACTGTATTTTTATTTTTATGAACCCTTATGTCACAATCGAAAGGTCCGACCGAAGACGCAGTTCTCCGTTTCATGAAGAGTTTTATGGAAATTCATATTTGTATGTAAATTACTTTATGTGGGCTTAAAGTATAGAGATTGAATTAGATGCACTTTTTTCAATAGCTTTTTTTGACAAATCACACGTGAGTTGTGTCAAGCTGTTATGTTATTTTGTTTAGAATTGTTTGGCATTTTATCATGAAAAGACCTGCTGAGCGTAATATTCGCAACACCATCACCCTCCTGAGACCCATAGTTCATTATTGGATAATATTAGACAGAAAAGACTCTAGCATGCAGTAAAGAAAATATAGCGGCCGTTGCTGAGAGTGTACACGAAGACTGTTTAGAGTCGATTCGGCGCCGTTCGCAGCAACTCGGACTGACGTATGGAACGACTTGGCGCATTTTACAACGAGATTTTAAATTGAAAGCGTACAAAATACAGCTTGAGCAAGGAATGAAGCCACTCGACCTTCCCAAGCGACTTCGTTTCGTTCTATGGGTTCATGAAAAGTTCGAAGAAGACCCGACGTTTTCGAGGCAAATTTTGTACAGCGAGGAGACCCATTTCTGGCTCAATGCGTATGTTAACAAGCAAAAGAGCTGCATATGGGACGAAGAGCAACCTGAAGAGATTCAACAGCTACTAATTCATACAGGAAAAATAACGGTTTGGTGTGGTGAAAACGTGCCCGTCAATGGCGACCGTTATCGCACCATGATAAACGACTATTTAATAAAATTGAAGCTCGTGATCTCGGCGACATTTGGATTTAACAAGATGGTGCCACTTTTCACATATCGTATCAATCAATGGATTTATTGAGAGAACACTTTGGTGAGCACATAATATCACGTTGTGTTCCGGTCAATTTGCCACCATTACTCGTTGGACTGAATGTTCTGCATTTCACTTTTACATACAAACGAAATGATTCAGTTTTAAAATCAAATGTACTTCTCACAAGAATATTGAACAGGAGACTTATATCAATTTTATGGAAAAAAATTAAGTTTTTAATAAAGTATTTTGTAGTAAACTGCGCGCCATCAATACAACTAATCACTTTAGGTATATACAATTTTTCCAAGAAATGTCGTTTAGATTTTTTTATATCATTGCCATGCGGTTCCAACTCCTTCTATTAGTCAACTAAGTACTTTCGATACGATGCTTCTTCCTAATCAAACGTCTGCATCTTTCCTAACGGCCAGTTGGAAACGCCCTTCTGAAAGACATCGTTACAATCTCCCTATTGCAAGTAAAGTAGAAGTCTTGCCATCATATGTTTTTATTTTAAATACAACCTTGCTTACTTGATAATATGCTACAAAGCTATTAACAAATATATAATAATAAATAAAAGTATAAAAACAGTAAATCATCAATAATCCCTTAAAAGCCTATTTCGAGTTATTTGTAACGTGAAATCATTATTTTGCAATACTCATATGGCAGAACTCATGTTAGCTCGATAAAATTTAAATTTTTGGGGTATATAATAATTACATATCAGTTGAAAACAAATATTATTTTCTTTAAACAGCTCTTTCGATTTAAAATAAAATTAAATCATTCGGTTTGTTAAAAGGAAATCACATCAATATCATTCGGCTTCTGTAACATATCTGATAATTATACATAAAACATAGTAGTTGTAGATATGTCAATTTTGTTGGGGCTGTAAATACACTTTGAAGAAATTTTTTTTTATTTTCAGATATCGAAATATGTATATAGTTCGAAAATATTTGTGTTTAACATTTTTTTAATTTTGTTTTTATGTCCACGTAGTATAGCAATTTTTTCCCTACCAGTAGTTTTTGGTGGAGTACCTATATTCTCGACCTAGATAATTTATGCCCAATAATAAAGGAGAAGAACTCTAAACCTGCAGGTCATGTTTTGATTTATTTGACAAGTATTTACTGTATTTTAGCTTCACGGTATATGTAAATATTGATACAAGCCTAAAGAATGCAGACGCGTCTCAATGTTTGTTTCAAATTTATGTTTAAGAAAAAAATATTGAAGCTTAAAAGAACATTTCATTGATTTAAAAGGAAAAACGATATTATTTTATGTGTACAAAATTTCTCTCTAGAAGTTTTAAATCTAATTGTAGATATTTAAGTCAAATATTTAACTATTCCTTCAACTGTTCTTTGCTAGCTGAGTTTGTGTATAAACAAGCAGAAATTTACGACACGTCTTTCGGAGGAATTTTGTTGTGTGATACATCTTACCATATTATACATATAGAGTACATACTCTTTTATTTAAATTAAAAATTTATCTAAAAAAAAAACATTTTAAAAAGAAAATGAATTAAAATTGGCTTACAATTTCATTTTTATGTGGTATCTTCGAATTCCTACTAAATGTGCATACATTGTTTGCATTAAATTTCATTTCCCACATATTTAAACTAATATTTACCGTATATACCAGTACACTTGCCGCACCGAAGTGTTTGCCTTTTGAAATTTTTTTATTGTTTTGCTGTACAAAACGATCTCAGTTTTGATAAGACACATGCGGAAGGAAGTTCGAGTATTCGCTTTTTGTAATATTTATACATACACATATTTACCATAAGTACATACATATGTAAATATTAAGAGGGAGTGGGTACGGTGGTGCTCTGTTTAAAGGCGTGTGCCAGTGTACGACCTATTTGTCACGATAATATGAAAAGTTAGTATATAATAATAAAATATACAAGTATATAAGCAACATATATATTAACCAAAAATTTAACACAAACATCCTAAGCACACCGGTGAACCTTCGTGCATATGTATCTAACTAGAAAAATAAGGCGTGTGTCACGCAGCAGATACATTCTGAATAAAAAAAAAAAATAAAGATAAAAATATCAACTACACTTCGGAACACATGGCCTCCAGTGAATATGAGATAATCAATATTAAAATATATACATACATATGTATACAGTGAGCCCGAAAGTGTTTACTAAAAGTAATATTTTTACATTTTATTTTTTTATTGAAAAATTTGCGATATTCTTAAAATTTTTTGTAACAGGTACGCATTCTGGTTTCATACTGTTCTTACATTGAGCGTCATTTTAATGATAGCTATTCCGTAGGTGTCTCAAAAATTTACGGCTCATTTTTGTGTTTGATAGAACCAGTTTAAGTTATAGTTTCTTAACCACTTGTCTTGCTGAGTCAGATTAAATAATTTATAACACACATATTTACTTTTATATGAATTATTAATGACAAATTTGATAGGACAAAATGCCGAAAATTCTATCTTAAGTAAACTAAGGCATATTGGAGAAAAAAGTATGCGCGATATTTCAATTGGTTTTATTTCAAAAATTCGAAAAAAAACAAGTTTGCCGAAAAATACTGTTAAAACTGAAAAACCACAGAATTTATCTCCATGCGCGAAGGATCCTTGAAACGATTATTGTTGTCGGGAGCCATAGAAAATTGGATAGAAGCCAATAAAGTAATCACTTTTTTAAATATTAATGTCTGTAACGAAACTCAGCTTTGCGCTCAGTTCGGCTTTAAGCGTTCACTCTGCAGACACCCTTAAGCAACATGCAAATTGGGATGTTGAACAATGGAAGCTGATTCCGTGGTCTGATGAATCCAAAGTAAATGATTTGGGATCTAACGGGAGAGTATAATCTTGGTACGACAAAAATGTTGATAAAACTTCACGCAACATTCAACAAACGTTAAAATATTGTGGTGGCTCTCTTGTGCTATCGGGTTGTTTTCAGAGCAATAAACTAGGAATTATTCGTAAAATTAATCGAATTAATGGAAGAATCCCAGGATTGCATTAATTTTCTAAAGGACTCTAACCGAAAAATTGGCTGCAAACCAGGGGAGACTTTTACTCATGCAAGATAATGACACTAAACACAAGGAAAAAATAACACTGAAATGACTCCTGGACAGGAAACGCTTGACATAAATTAACCAATGAAAATCTGTGGAATATATTAAAGAAAAGAGTTATTCGAAACTCAGTCCCTTAAAATGTTGAAGAGTTTTGGGCGGCCGGCACTGAAGCTTGGTTAACTAAACCCCACAAATTTTAAATCATTTAAAGAAACGGACGAAGGACCAAAAACAAATGTCACAAGCTCATTTAACCTTAAGTACCTTAGTTCCGACCTAATATATATATGTTTAATATTATATTTTTTAGCTTTAGCAAAACCTAACAAATTGAATGGCGGCAATCATATAATATTTCAAATATGCTGAAGTGCAACAAACGTTTTCAAATAATAAATATTTATATTGTCGATAAACTGAACCACTACCGATATTAACTCGCAGGTATCGATGTTCCAAAACAGCTAACATCCCTGAATCATACGTACATTGTAGTATAAATAAGGGAAAGAGACGCACGGTTCAGATTATTTCGATGGTTTGCTAAAGATAAGAAAAGGGCATGCGCACCTGGTCGATATACGCGAACGTACACGAAAGTTTTAACATAGGTTTGCCATCTTGATTTTTGTACGCTAAAAAATGTAACTTTTCACATGTACAAACATACTTATATATATTTTTAAGACGTCAAAGCCACGTTCTTATTTTCATATATATGATAAAATTATGACGCATTAAACGTACGTTTCTGCTTCAAATCTTTTTGGTACATATTTATATGTATATTATTTGTTCTTATGTTAAAAAATGCGTTTTGTGGTACAAGTATATGTTAACGTTTACTAATACAACACACATCCCATAATAGATGTATTGCTAATACTTGAGCAAATTTCACGGGCCATGCTTCAGCATGCGTAGGCATTGTAATTTTTCTTATGTTTAGGATATTTTTTGGAATATGAAGTTTATGGTTATTACAGTATTTTGCACACAAAAGTTTTGGGTTTGGATATTAGTATATTCATAACTGATCCAATAAATAAACGACAGGCGTGGAACTTTCCTTTCGAACATATACACATATACATACATATACATATGTGGATGTTGCTCTACTTAGTTGAAATTGCCGGAGAACATTAACAATAGGTATTGTATAGTTGAGTATTCCTATTACATTTCAATTTACTGACTGAATATATTTGTGTATATTTAAATACACATATTCACGTATGTGATTTAATTGTAATATTGGGCTCAGCTGTAGGGCCGCTAATACTTAATGTTCCTTCCATTCATCCAAGTCCTTGCCTACTTGTTTTGTTACTCGGTATTGTTGGGAAGAGTCCTCGTCCGGACGTCTGTATTTCACCCAATTGTTTTGTGCAATATTAGGGACTTCTCTTTTTCCCTTTTCGTGGCGCAAGCACTTGTATCATCTTTGATCAGTATTTGCAGTTGTTCATCCTTTTTAAAGCAGCACCCAATTTGTAAAAGAGCCGCACGCGTACATACATTTGAATGGATGTATTAGTACTTATGAACGGTCTATGTACATACATATGTGTTTAACCACTTAAAAATGAACATTGACATGTATCTCGTTTCTAGTGCTGTTGAGGATTATTTATTTGCAGACACAACAATATGTGTTTGTTATTCCTGTTATTTAAGCTGCTTTAGCTTAAAGGTCGTGTGTCTATATTTGTTTAACATGTTATATTGATTCATCAAGACAAGAGAGGATATTATCACGGAAAATCCAGTTAAGACATATGATCTTACAGTTTACAATGCTCCTTGTATTTAAATACTTACTGTCTTATGTATGTATATATTTACCCATATATATAACTATACATATACATATATGTGTGTATATGCAATACAAGAGATTTACGGAGAGAACTTTTTCATTATTAACAAATATGTGTGTATACATATTATTGTATATTATATATGTATGCCTGGGAGAGAGTAAATTTATTTTAAAGCACTCTGAATATATTTCTGTTGACCAATTTTTTCTATTACGTCTAGATTTGTATACTCTTGCAACATGTTGCTACAGAGAATAATAGTTTTGTTCACCTAACAGTTGTTTGTATCACCTAAAAATAATCGAGTTAGATATAGAGATACGAGACGAATTGAAATCCGGTTGACTGTCTATTCGCGCGTCCGTCCGTCTGTCTGTGCAAACTGTTACTTGAGAAAAAACATGAAACTTTGTACATGTGTTTCTTAGTCAAATCGGGAGGACGAGCTCTTAGATGGGCGTAATCGGACCACAAACCGCCATTAATCGAAAGCCTATAAAATGGCATAACTTAGTCGCAAATTAAGATACGTAATTGTAATTTACTGTCCTATTATAAGTTTAAGGTATATATCGCCCAAACCATTTAAGCTATATCACCGAAATTTGCACAGAACTAATTATTCTGAAACTCTACCGATAGTGTGAAAATGGGTGAAATCGGATGATAAATGCATCAAGTTTTGTCAAAAACGACTAAAAGTGCGATAAATCAATAACTAAATGCGTCATAGACATTTTGCTCGACCAATTTCAATCAAATTTGGTACACAGCATTATTTTGACATTCCAATATTATTGTGCTAAAATGGGCAAAACCGAACTGTAATCACCTACTTCCTATATAAAACAACTTTAAATTCCATCTAATTTTTTTACTTACTTTACAGTATACATATAAAGCACCAATTATTACATCGGATTAAAACTTTTCACAAATAGTGCCATTAAGGTATGCCACCGAAGCTCTTTAAAATATCAAAATCATACCATAGATGTGGACCCCAGAGCCTATGGCTGACTTTTTGCCGAAAATATCGGCCAACGTGATATATATTTGAAATAAGTAGATAATCCTTTCCTGATAATAGTATGTCTGTATATAATAGAAAGATTTTCGAACTTCCGGCTGACCTTATACCCAATATATCAGCCAATATGTGAGTTATCTTAGTAAAATTGAGTGAGTTCTCTCCTAACGGTACATATCTGTGTTTAAAATGGATAACTAATATCAGGATTTTCAAACATCTAGTTGACTTTACTCCTTATATATTTTTGAGGGTATGTGATAGGTACCTCACAATGAAACTCAGAGAACATACTTTTTTGTTAATAATATGAAGTAGTGTCAAAACTGGATAAAATCGGGTCACTACTACATCCATCCCCCATATATCTACTGCAAGATTTTGAATTTTCCGGTTAGTTGTATACCGTATATATCGGTCAATATGTAAGATATCCTATCAAAATTAAATGAACGTATAATCTTGGATATACATACTTTAGTTTAACGCCGAATATACAATAATTTCCGTTCGGTTCGGTTAAGGTTATGTCAGATATATGAAATTTGAACATGATTTTAATATAATTTTCGTCGAATAATGCATGTTGAATTCTTTTGCAACATTCTTTGATATGCAGTTTTGCCAACACCTGATGGTATTTCCGCCGCTTTGAGCCTTGAGAGTTGCAAGAGTATGAAATGTTCGGTTACACCCCAAATTAGTTTAGTTTTTTATCTCCGAAACTATTGTATCATATATGTATACATTTCAAATAAGTTTAGCGAGGACCGTAATTAAACATCTATGTGCTGCTACTTATTTACATGTTAAATTCTCTGTTTAGAGCACTAAATATGATGAAGATCATTCACAATAAGTTTAACAAAAAAAATTTTTTTAAGAACGTTGTTAAAAACATCAGCATTAAACTGTGGTACTGAAATCTGTAAGTTTCATTATATGACAAAGGATATAAACCTAGAGAGAGCTTTCTTGTTAAAGATGAAAATTCAGTATCTACATATAATTTATAAATAATGAATTAAAAGGGTGAAACTATAGACGATTTTATTGGGATATTTGGGATCAGTCAAATATCATGCAGTTGTTAAAAAGCTGCAGAAAATCTTGCAGGTCACTTTTGGACCTTGCATTTAGACAGGCTTCTAAAAATGAAGATAATAACAGATGGTTGAATACATATACATACATTTAGGTGTATGTATGTGGAGGAAATTGGACATGCATCAAACTGTCAGCAATTCAGAAGATTGACAAAATTGTCCTAAGGCAACAGAAGCCACCTATTACGTTGTAAATGACAACTTCATTAGTTACAGAGCAAAGGCGCACAACAGCGCAGACAGCATGAGTGCTGACAGCTAAAGAATGATTTTCTTATTACATTTGGTGTGAACAAGAAAATTGTATGTGTTAATAATGCAAAAGGCGTATTTTATATCAGGTATGGGCAGCATCCTGCTGTGAGGTTTTCGAACTTCGAGTGTGGTCGAAATCTCTATTGAAAAAAAGAAGTGTTCAGATAAATGCCACTTTCTTTCCGCCTATTACCTTAAAGGATATTGTACAAAATTTGTAATTTGAAACGTCTAAATCGATTATGATTAAATAGGACATACACATGTATAAAACCATAAATGTTAAATGTTGAACAATAATAATATATATAAAAGTATACAACTTCCAAAACATAAATAGCCTTACCTCTATCGACAATTTTGCCGAACAAATTTTTGCCGCGCAGAAAATTTCTTGTTGAACAGTTCCAACGCCGATTTCGAAATTGATGCTGACATTCACTTATAGCAAGGTTGGCTCCTTTCACTAGTGCACCCAATACGCCAGGATTATCACGAACTAAGCGTCGTTGTTTTCGTCGTAGTGTGGAATGAATGGCGGGATCCATATACATAATACCCGAGCTAAGTGGTGATATATTATTTGGTTCCCCCACTTTAGCTATACCCCTAGAATAAAAAAGCAATAATAAATCATTTCATATAATAAATTTCTTGTTGTATAGCTATAAAAACGTGTACTATGGAGGAACCATTATTAACTCGTCGTGAAAACCGAAATACTACATTACATACGCATCACCACTTGTTTTGCAATGAAAGCTGATTAATTAGTTCGAAAAAAGGAAGAATGAAACTGATGATTCCTTTGCTATATACTCAGCTCCATATTCCTTCTTTTGAGCTAAAGAACCTTACATATAGAAAATACCATATGTTCACATTAGTTCTGTTTGTAAGTGTATTTTAGGTTTAATTATTGTTATTTTTATTTATTAAATTGATATAATTATCTTAGTAGTTCGATTATTTATATACATATGGGTGTGTAACATTTTGAAAGAAAATATTTCAATTATAAATCATATGGATACATTAAATAATATTAGGGCGCTTAATATACCAATAATTAATTTTGTATATAGAAGCATTTGTAAAAAAAATTAAATTAAATTGGATGATGCTTGACAAAATATTCGGTTCTAATTTTTGTACCTATACATACATTTATTATCAATTAGATTTTCCATTAAATATTAAGGTTTTATAGTTTTTAAAATCAAGTATCGAGTGCATAAGACTTTTTCTAACTTTTATTAACTGCATTTACTGGACGTTGATATTTATATCTACACATATACATACAAGTATATGTATATATAGATTCGCTTTCCTTGTCCTTTTAGTAATAATGTGATCCACCCTCAATGAAAGGACATATTCTACCAAAAAATAAATAGTAATTCCGGTGCATAATATTTTATTTTGTTGCAAACGTCGAGTTTCTTTCTTAAAAAAAAAAACCAAAATAACAAAAGACTTAAGCAGCAAACTTAAATTGAATCATTGTTGTTTTAAGAACGAGATTGTTTTAATACTTTATGCAATTTGCGGACTTACCACCACATGGATCCTTTTCCTCGACCTGGTTTCGGTTTACTTCCCGTTGATGTGCATAATGCTATTAAGCATAAGTAAAGCGCTGCAGATAAATCCATTATTATAAATAACTTTTAGGTGGTTTTGGTTTATATGTTTTTTTTAGTAACTGTGACTATACTGTAGAAAGGATTGCAACATAAAACAAACTCTCACTTTTTAAAGTTGTCAATGCTTTAAGCTTATTGATTACTTTCAAATTATTTGCACTTGATAAAACTAATACCTCGAGTTTTTTCAAATTTCAGGTATTCCATACTACAAGTATGTCATAACTTCAATGCAACTTTCCATGCACAACCATGAATTACCATTTAATTACAAAATTTTCAAAAATATTCAGATATATTCAATTATTTTAGTTTAATTGAAGACGTTTAATATTCACATATTTATTTTTTCAGAAGGAATTATTTTAAATATTCATGTTTCATACAACTTTCCGCAAGTTTCATGTAAAGTATTTAACAACTACAATTAATACGAGTTTTCTCACATATCCATTCATATATACGTATGTAGGTGTGTACATTTAAGTATGCATATTTTCGTTCACAAATATGAATTACAAAAGTTTTGCAATTAAAGAAAGCTTAGGTATTTGCTTTGGAAAACTAGTTAAATTACAAAAAATTTAACAGTACGAATAGTACTGTTACCCGATTCAATGCTATCGCCAAACTGACACTGAAGTAATTTGGCCTCACCTTCTTTACTTCGAACGCTGTCATAGTCGGATCGTTCTTAGTTGTATTGCCTTCTTTCATGAGGGTGACTAAGTTGTAGAGATCAAGATGTTATTACTGTAGCAGTCTAGCTGTGTGATCGTTAGTGTAGTTGATTATAGAAACCCTTGAGTAAGAGAGAGAAAAATATTCCGTTTGGTGATCTCAAACTAGATAGGAATGATAATATTACGTATGCAAGAGTGGTAAACATGATTGCCTTATGTAGTCATGTTACTCTGACTGAGCATCAGTGGCCAATCATTATTGTATATAAAATAAAAGATCGGCCAATAAAAACACAGAGTAAGCGTCAGCGTTCAGAAATTAGCAGAAATCTCTCAATATGTGATATTATATACAATGTTATATATATGTATGTGTTACACTAAATCATCGTATAATACAACTACGTAGTATATGTCAATTTTGGATATAAATATTTTTAAACTCTATATATAATATATACATATTGTATGTATGTTTGCACATATGTATATAATAAGGTATCAAGGTGTTATACAGAATTGAAAATACTTGAATACATATACGATGTAAAATTCATGTAACCAAAATTTTTATGTACGTACATGTACCAGCAGACAGTTCAATAACGAAATTATGGAAATTGCAACGTGCAATAGACATGCATACATAATTATGTATACATGAAATATTTCTTTTTTCAGTTTTCAATACACTGACTTAAAAAAGGAAATGGAAAAAGAATTGAATTCAAAAAATTTAAGTTTACCCAATTGGTTTCAACAAATCAAATAAGATTATTTCGACTTAATGTCACATGAAATATATTTTTCATTGATTCTTAATATACAAGTGCCTAAATACAGTGAAATTCACCAATACCGTAAGCCCTTATAACTGGACGTGTCCCATAACCGGACACATTTCATGAACACAGCGTTTTCATTAATATTTTCATACAAAACCTATAAGCGGACAGGAGTACGTTTCATCGACCGGACACGGACACTATTATGGTAATATATCGTTCAAATTATCTCTGATTAACGGGCAAGAGTTCATAAAATGTGTGAACGTTATGATTGTCAATCATTCCTCCTCTATTATGTTGTTGTAATTTTTATTGACATTGTTGTCGAGTGGTTACGGGTCTAAAATATGTATTTGAACTCTATTGAATTGGGTGATTTTTATTTTGGTAAATCGTTTCGTGGATATTTATTCAACTTATGCCTTTCCTAAGTACAAATTAATTTCTTAAATATAACACAGTTAATACAATACAACTTTTGTGCACTTTTGTGAATTTAAGAATACATATTAAACACAAGTTTTTGCCTTGCTCCCATATGTGCCGAACAAAAACACTGCGACGGTGGGTGTCCGGTATATGTAAAAATGTATGTAAAAAAATTGTTTTTTTTTGTTTTTGTGGATCTTCTAACACAGATCTATTATCGATTTAATTTGAACATACCACACTTCAGGCGTTGTCTTGAAAGTGCGACATGCTATCGTATGGGAAAAGATATTTGCTTATATTATATATAAAATCCTTGAGCTTATATAATTTTTGTGTTCGATATTTTGTTTTATATTGTTGAATTCAAAAAAGGCATATTTATGTATTTATTATGCACATAATACATTTTATTTGTATTGAGATATGTATGATTTAAAAAAATATTAACATATAAATTTAATTTTGTTAATAATAGAGCATGAACTAAGTGAGGAAATTTAGACATATCGTTTTATACTGTCAAAAATGTTTCATCTCACACTAATCATATTTACGAATTTTATCTCTGTGGTTTTATAGTTTACATGAAATAGTTTAAATAACCAATAACTAAATTTGACACACAATAAATGTACATACATACATACATCACTCCTTGTAGAAATTATTTAATCACGTAGTTGTGGACTGAAAACCACTTAATGCTTGTAAAACTTTCATATACAAGTACCTATGTACATGTACGATACTGAAACCAATCCAATCAAGTCAGATTTCAATTATTGTTTCGCAATTAAATGATTTTTTATATATGTGCTCGTATTACAAGCTCAACTTAACGTAAAAGAACAAAACATGCCGGAGGACAATCTGCTAAAAAACACATACATATAATATATAGGGTTTACCAACAAGAACGACGTGATGTTAAAATGAAATACAACACTCAAATTCGGTCAAAATTAGTATTTTTTTTTTTTTTGTTATGCAGATAAGTGTATGCCATTTATGATTTCAACAAAATTTCAAAAAAAACAACGCCAATTTTTGATGACCCGGTGCAGCATTTGAGCTGGAATTTCGGCTATAGTGCACTGAATGTTATTTTCAAGCTCCTCGAGCGTTGCTGGTTGATTGGCGAAAACCTTTGATTGAACATACCAGAGAAAATAATCTACAGGCATTAAATCACATGATATTGGCGGTCATTTCACTGGGCCGTTTCTCGAAATTAACGAGTCTCCAAACTTTGCACGCAATGTGTCCATGTTTAGACGTGAAACATGAGGCGGCGCACCGTCTTGTTGGATATACAGATCTTCCGCGTCGATTTCATGTCGTGTTATAACGGTTGCTATTGATTTTAATAGCATTTTCTGCCTGATTTCGAAAGAAACAAGGCCCGATGATGCTGCCATACTATATTTCGGACCAAGCGGTTAATTTTTGGCGATGCAGTTGCGTTTCCTGAACCCCACGAGGATTGAACTCACCCCAAAAGCGACACTTTTGTTTGTTGACGAAGTTATTAAGCCAGAAATGGGCCTCATCTGAGAAGATGATTTATTGCGCGAAGAGCTCTTACAGTAGCCACTGGAAAACGTGAATTTGCGTAATAATTTTGAACAATTTTGAAGCATTATACCAAAACACATGATAAATAGGCAAATCTTACTGAACACACTGACAAAATTTGGCACAAATCTGTACGCCAGCATGTTCGCCACGAACTGTCAAAATCACGACATTCCTATGGGTAGACGCTGTACAAATCTCTTAGCTATAATTTTATATTTTCTCTAATTCAATAGATTCAGTAAAATATTCAAGTGTATTACTGCGACATCATAAAAAATTTAATAGTTGCTCTATTTGATGTTTTATATGATTATTGTGGCTCAATTCTGACGGTCTTGTTTTTCATAATTAGGTTTATAAAGCTATAACCACTGAAATTTGGATATTGAACATAATAGAGAACAGGGTCGCATGCACTTTTTAAACATCTTTAAATCACAGACTGCCTCTGTACCAAGTTTAAGTTTTTTACCTTGATCTGTAACCTAGTTATAGCACTTTATATTTTTCAATCAACGAAATTTTGAGGGCGTGAGAATCATCCTATACCAACCTCTTTTTTCTATATCTAGCTCATGATATGAAACTAATATGAACAACCGTTTAACCAGAGAGCTTAGAAGAACGAGAATGTGCAAATTGAATTTTGTATGATGCTCGATTGGGCGGCTAACAGAGCTGAAAATTGAAATCAGGGAGTTCACCATTTCCCGTAGTATTTGCTGTTATTTAACATAAATGTGACTTTATAACCATGTTCTCTTGCAGAAATACGTATCTACCAACATATGAAAATGAAATACTTTACACAATAAATACAAATGCTGCTTCACGTATTCGTGATTATTTTTTGTCATATAAACGATTTTTATGATTACAAATTGATAAAATATAATTTTTTTTTTTGCACAAATGAGGCATGGTAAATTGTGAAAGATCATGCCAAAAAAATATATATTAATTTTTAAATTATTTTCTAATTTCAATTGTTACAAAATTAATAATTTATGTATGTACATATGTACATCAATATGTAATATTATATAATATAATATAATAATATATTATCACTCATCAATAAATACGAGTACGCGCACTGCTCTATATGTAAGTATGTATGTACAAATTTGCGTATGACATTGGAAAATAAGTAATGCATATACAAATCTACATACATATATATAACAAGTGAGGAAGCGTTAAGTTCGGATGTAACCGAACATTTTATACTCTCGCAAAGTCAAATGGTATACTCGTTTGAGATTTCTTTGTGGATTGACTGATATTTTCGGTAGAAGGTCAACTATAGGCACTGGGGTCCACATATTTACTACTTAGGGGTTTGAACAGTTTTGGTTCGATTTAGACAATTTTTGGCCGCAAGGGGGCATACTTTAATTGCATTTTTCACGCAAAGTTTTACCCCGATATAAACATTGTTACCTGATTTGCATAGTGGAAAGTGAAAGAATCAGATGGAATTGAAAATGGTGTTACATGGGAAGTAAGCGTGGTTGTAATCCGATTTCGCCCATTTTCACACTATGACATAGAAACATGAAAAGAACGTTACGCACCGAATTTGGTTGAAATCGGTTAAGCAGATCTCAAGATATGGGTTTTCACCTAAAAGTGGGCTGTGCCACGCCCACTGTCTAATTTTGAACGCGGTTCCTATAAAGTCATCTTATACCATCTCCGAGATAAAATTTAATGTCTCTGGCGTGTTTAGTGCTTGATTTGTCGCGCTTTTAGTAGTTTTTAACAGTACCGTTATATGGGGAGTGGGCGGAGTTGCCACCCGATTTCAACTAGTTTCACACGTCAATAGAAATGCTAAAAACATTTGCTTCCAGTGAATTTTGTTATTATAGCATTAGCGGTTTAGGAGATATGCACATTAAACCTATTAGAGGCGGGACCACGCCCACTTTTAAAAAAAAAATTTTAACTGCAGATGCCCCTCCCTAATGTGATCCTGTGTACCAAATAACAGTCTTGTATCTTATTGCGGAGCTTAGTTATGGCAAGTTATTTGTTTTTGATTAATGGCGTTTTATGGGCGTGGCAGTGGTCCGATTACGCCCATCTGCAATACCAACCGTCTCACGGTACCATGAAACATGTCTACCAAGTTTCATAAAGATATCTCAATTTTTACTCAAGTTAGAGCGTGCACGGACGGACGGACGGACAGACGGACGGACGGACAGACAGTCACCCGGATTTCAACTCGTCTCTTCCTCCTGATCATTTATATATATATAACCCTATATCTAACTCGATTAGTTTTAGGTGATACGAACGGACAGACAGTCACCCGGATTTCAACTCGTCTCTTCATCCTGATCATTTATATATACATAACCCTATATCTAACTCGATTAGTTTTAGGTGATACAAACAACCGTTTGGTGAACAAAACTATTATATTCTGTAGCAACAGGTTGCGAGAGTATAAAAATGTTGAATCAAACATCCATTATTAAATGATATCGTGATTAAACTAATCAAATTTGGTATCTTCTTGACTTATATTAAAGGCCATAACTTAGTCTCAGTTTTATTGCTTGAAGTGAGATATACATAAGTATGAATGTGATATTAACTCCACCAAAGTGGCTAAATTTTATATTATAAGTTTAGGTCGCAAACGTCAACCAGAGAATCGGAATTCATTATATGAAGGTGTGAGGTTTAGACTTAGTATATACTAATTTCATTCTAATTCAGCGTCAAACCACATAATTTTTTATAAATCTTTTCCACTTAATTTCGTTAAAATATCACGTTGATCAACCGGAACGGTGTAAAGTCAGGTGGAAAGACGGAAATCATATATATATTGGGAATAGAGAAATATATTAATTTTGACATTGCTCAGCTACACTCGAGAACATATTTTGAAGCAATTTTATATATAAAAAAAATATTAATACTAACTGACCGACATATTCGGCATAAAACTGGTTAGAATAACGAAAAGCATTATAAGTAGTATATGGAATTTGAGGGTAGTATTAACCCGATTTTATTAATTTTTTCCAATACCACATACTACTAACATGCCACAGACTAATAAAATGCTCCCACTGTTTCATTAAGGTACCTCACATACCATCACCAATCAAATGGACTAAAGTCAGACGAATGTTCGAAAATCCTGATATTAGTTACATGGGGGCTAAGGAAAATTTTTACCCAATATGATCTTGTTATGAGTAAAACACGCTCTCTCATTTTCATTGAGATAACTCACATATGTGGTATAAAGTCACGCGGAAGTTCAAAAATATTTATATTAGATATATGAGGGCTACAAGAACTATTGATCCGATTCAACCCATTTTTGAAACAAAGACATACTATTATCAGAGAATGTTAATGAATAGAGAAGGAGCAAATGTTAAATGAAATCTTTTTGAGTACTAATTTGTAGTTCCAGATGAGGGAACATCGAAAAATATAATTTCGAAAAAGAAAAATACACCACGCAATGTGCGAAATGCTATAAATAGACACAACGAATATTCCTAAATGAAAAATCGTTGCGCATACCTATTTAGATTTATGTTTTCAATTTCTATGATATGACAAATTTATAATTATGAAAAGCCTTCTGAATTAAAAATCTGTATTACGGGTGAAAACCCCAGAATTCATAATAAAATAAACATTTAATAAGCAATTTTTCCAACTTATGTATGTGCGCTGCGTGAGTAATTGCTTATTAAACAAAGGATAACAATAAAACGGTGGCTAAGCGGCCGCGTTTCCACTTTTGTGGTGGCTGAGGTCGTCAGCGGGAAGGGGTTAAGCAAAATCCGAATACGAGCCTATACGTTCGAATCCTAAAACTAAAATTTTATTTAATTTTTTTATTTTATTAATTGGAGTCTAAGCATATCATAATTCAATTTCTTTAATAGCATATTTTACTTCCTGAGATAATTAAAATATACCAGGAAAATATAATATGTTCATATGTTTAGGTTTATTGAATATTTCCTTATTATGCGTATTTACACAAATGTGATAATCACACAACATTCTTAAATACACGTACGCTGATGCTTGCTTCTTCTTGCCCCGCACAAGCAATGACTTTTGTCTACGCTTTTTGCTTTTTGCGAGTTGAACGATCGCAGGCAAGGAGGGATTGGGGCGCACTGCCACATAATTATTTCAGATATATATTTTATTTATCGAATTTAGTTTAAAAACGATTATAGGTATGAATTTATAATATATATTATATTACGAAAATAATTCATAAATGCATCAGTATTTTTCAATACAAATTAAGCAACATATCAATATATTATGAGCCCTCACTTGACACGCCTATGTGCATGGTGGCAAGCCAACGAAATAACGGCGAGTTCGCGCGGACATTGTGTTGTTGAAAAAAACCAAATGACGACTTTGCCGACAAACATACATATTTATATACATACGTACAAACGAGCTCGCATACATATTGACGCCAAATTTTGCGCATCGTCGCGGAGTCGACAAAATTTGTTTCAATCGACAATTTTGCGACAATGTCGATCGGCTATGTTGTCTCGTTTGTCCTTTTTGCAGTGGTTTGCTATTGAAAGTTGACTTATGCTCTTTTGAAATATTGCGATTACCAATTGGGCTGCATTTTCATAGCGTCGTATTTAGATAAAATGGGCTAAATCGAAAAACTATGAAACAATGATAATAAGTAAACATATAAAAGTACTATATGGACTGTGCTTAGAATATATAGAAGTAGTTAATGATTTCATATGAATGTCAATTTGATATAAATTTTATAATTTAATGCCATAAATAGTGCATAATATGAAAAAATATAAATATTATTTAAACTCGCTAATAGGTCATGTTGCCAATTCTCCTTTCTGAAGTGAACATCAGACAAATTCTTCAATTTCTGATTTTTAGCAAATGTTGTGAGGAAGCAGCTTGTGGACATACAAATGCGAGGGGGATGGTAGGATTTTCAGTGGTGGCTGTCAAATTGTAAAATTGAATTTTTCTCCTTCATTCAACTTATTTCGCCATGAAAAATGAAAACCAAATGTGGCTTACCAGGCGCACAGAAAAAATAGCGCGGCGCAGAGTTATGAACGAGCGCACTTTGCTTTGAAATAGACGCACGTTCCTAATGAATGAATTTGTTGTCGTTGTAATATGAAATACTTAGAAAATAAGCCGCGAGTTCTCTTGAATATTATTGGCCGATGATAGTGCGTCTACGTTTTTTTGTCACTTGCGCGAATGTTTGATTTTTTGCGAAAGACATATTGAGGGACATACATATGTACATATGTGTACATATATGCAAATATATTTGGACATGCGAATGAAGGAAGGCAATTTCAAGAATATTCACATATAGACATATGAACATTGAAGCAAGTAAACAACAATAGCTGTTTGAGTTCACAGATTAGACAAAACAGCCTCAGTATTGTTTGTGGTGCTGCTTGTATAGCAGACTTCTTTATTGCAACGTGAAATATTTTGCCTAAGTTCAAATCCTATCAGATATTTTTGTATACTCTTTTTTTATTTTTATAACCCTTTTTTATTAAATGATATTTGAATTCTATTTTAATATTATTTCCCTTATTATTAAATGATATTTTTTATTAAATGATATTTTAATTCCATTTTCATATTATTTCCCTCATTATTTATATTTTCTTGTCGGAGGTCAATTACTTTCGTTTTTATTATTTCAATTTTTGTTTATGCGCATATCAAAGAACATCTCTGCATATGTATGTACATAACATGAAAAGAACGTTACGCACCGAATTTGGTTGAAATCGGTTAAGCAGATCTCAAGATATGGGTTTTCACCTAAAAGTGGGCTGTGCCACGCCCACTGTCTAATTTTGAACGCGGTTCCTATAAAGTCATCTTATACCATCTCCGAGATAAAATTTAATGTCTCTGGCGTGTTTAGTGCTTGATTTGTCGCGCTTTTAGTAGTTTTTAACAGTACCGTTATATGGGGAGTGGGCGGAGTTGCCACCCGATTTCAACTAGTTTCACACGTCAATAGAAATGCTAAAAACATTTGCTTCCAGTGAATTTTGTTATTATAGCATTAGCGGTTTAGGAGATATGCACATTAAACCTATTAGAGGCGGGACCACGCCCACTTTTAAAAAAAAAATTTTAACTGCAGATGCCCCTCCCTAATGTGATCCTGTGTACCAAATAACAGTCTTGTATCTTATTGCGGAACTTAGTTATGGCAAGTTATTTGTTTTTGATTAATGGCGTTTTATGGGCGTGGCAGTGGTCCGATTACGCCCATCTGCAATACCAACCGTCTCACGGTACCATGAAACATGTCTACCAAGTTTCATAAAGATATCTCAATTTTTACTCAAGTTAGAGCTTGCACGGACGGACGGACAGACGGACGGACGGACAGACAGTCACCCGGATTTCAACTCGTCTCTTCCTCCTGATCATTTATATATATATAACCCTATATCTAACTCGATTAGTTTTAGATGATACGAACGGACAGACAGTCACCCGGATTTCAACTCGTCTCTTCATCCTGATCATTTATATATACATAACCCTATATCTAACTCGATTAGTTTTAGGTGATACAAACAACCGTTTGGTGAACAAAACTATTATACTCTGTAGCAACAGGTTGCGAGAGTATAAAAATGTTGAATCAAACATCCATTATTAAATGATATCGTGATTAAACTAATCAAATTTGGTATCTTCTTGACTTATATTAAAGGCCATAACTTAGTCTCAGTTTTATTGCTTGAAGTGAGATATACATAAGTATGAATGTGATATTAACTCCACCAAAGTGGCTAAATTTTATATTATAAGTTTAGGTCGCAAACGTCAACCAGAGAATCGGAATTCATTATATGAAGGTGTGAGGTTTAGACTTAGTATATACTAATTTCATTCTAATTCAGCGTCAAACCACATAATTTTTTATAAATCTTTTCCACTTAATTTCGTTAAAATATCACGTTGATCAACCGGAACGGTGTAAAGTCAGGTGGAAAGACGGAAATCATATATATATTGGGAATAGAGAAATATATTAATTTTGACATTGCTCAGCTACACTCGAGAACATATTTTGAAGCAATTTTATATATAAAAAAAATATTAATACTAACTGACCGACATATTCGGCATAAAACTGGTTAGAATAACGAAAAGCATTATAAGTAGTATATGGAATTTGAGGGTAGTATTAACCCGATTTTATTAATTTTTTCCAATACCACATACTACTAACATGCCACAGACTAATAAAATGCTCCCACTGTTTCATTAAGGTACCTCACATACCATCACCAATCAAATGGACTAAAGTCAGACGAATGTTCGAAAATCCTGATATTAGTTACATGGGGGCTAAGGAAAATTTTTACCCAATATGATCTTGTTATGAGTAAAACACGCTCTCTCATTTTCATTGAGATAACTCACATATGTGGTATAAAGTCACGCGGAAGTTCAAAAATATTTATATTAGATATATGAGGGCTACAAGAACTATTGATCCGATTCAACCCATTTTTGAAACAAAGACATACTATTATCAGAGAATGTTAATGAATAGAGAAGGAGCAAATGTTAAATGAAATCTTTTTGAGTACTAATTTGTAGTTCCAGATGAGGGAACATCGAAAAATATAATTTCGAAAAAGAAAAATACACCACGCAATGTGCGAAATGCTATAAATAGACACAACGAATATTCCTAAATGAAAAATCGTTGCGCATAACTATTTAGATTTATGTTTTCAATTTCTATGATATGACAAATTTATAATTATGAAAAGCCTTCTGAATTAAAAATCTGTATTACGGGTGAAAACCCCAGAATTCATAATAAAATAAACATTTAATAAGCAATTTTTCCAACTTATGTATGTGCGCTGCGTGAGTAATTGCTTATTAAACAAAGGATAACAATAAAACGGTGGCTAAGCGGCCGCGTTTCCACTTTTGTGGTGGCTGAGGTCGTCAGCGGGAAGGGGTTAAGCAAAATCCGAATACGAGCCTATACGTTCGAATCCTAAAACTAAAATTTTATTTAATTTTTTTATTTTATTAATTGGAGTCTAAGCATATCATAATTCAATTTCTTTAATAGCATATTTTACTTCCTGAGATAATTAAAATATACCAGGAAAATATAATATGTTCATATGTTTAGGTTTATTGAATATTTCCTTATTATGCGTATTTACACAAATGTGATAATCACACAACATTCTTAAATACACGTACGCTGATGCTTGCTTCTTCTTGCCCCGCACAAGCAATGACTTTTGTCTACGCTTTTTGCTTTTTGCGAGTTGAACGATCGCAGGCAAGGAGGGATTGGGGCGCACTGCCACATAATTATTTCAGATATATATTTTATTTATCGAATTTAGTTTAAAAACGATTATAGGTATGAATTTATAATATATATTATATTACGAAAATAATTCATAAATGCATCAGTATTTTTCAATACAAATTAAGCAACATATCAATATATTATGAGCCCTCACTTGACACGCCTATGTGCATGGTGGCAAGCCAACGAAATAACGGCGAGTTCGCGCGGACATTGTGTTGTTGAAAAAAACCAAATGACGACTTTGCCGACAAACATACATATTTATATACATACGTACAAACGAGCTCGCATACATATTGACGCCAAATTTTGCGCATCGTCGCGGAGTCGACAAAATTTGTTTCAATCGACAATTTTGCGACAATGTCGATCGGCTATGTTGTCTCGTTTGTCCTTTTTGCAGTGGTTTGCTATTGAAAGTTGACTTATGCTCTTTTGAAATATTGCGATTACCAATTGGGCTGCATTTTCATAGCGTCGTATTTAGATAAAATGGGCTAAATCGAAAAACTATGAAACAATGATAATAAGTAAACATATAAAAGTACTATATGGACTGTGCTTAGAATATATAGAAGTAGTTAATGATTTCATATGAATGTCAATTTGATATAAATTTTATAATTTAATGCCATAAATAGTGCATAATATGAAAAAATATAAATATTATTTAAACTCGCTAATAGGTCATGTTGCCAATTCTCCTTTCTGAAGTGAACATCAGACAAATTCTTCAATTTCTGATTTTTAGCAAATGTTGTGAGGAAGCAGCTTGTGGACATACAAATGCGAGGGGGATGGTAGGATTTTCAGTGGTGGCTGTCAAATTGTAAAATTGAATTTTTCTCCTTCATTCAACTTATTTCGCCATGAAAAATGAAAACCAAATGTGGCTTACCAGGCGCACAGAAAAAATAGCGCGGCGCAGAGTTATGAACGAGCGCACTTTGCTTTGAAATAGACGCACGTTCCTAATGAATGAATTTGTTGTCGTTGTAATATGAAATACTTAGAAAATAAGCCGCGAGTTCTCTTGAATATTATTGGCCGATGATAGTGCGTCTACGTTTTTTTGTCACTTGCGCGAATGTTTGATTTTTTGCGAAAGACATATTGAGGGACATACATATGTACATATGTGTACATATATGCAAATATATTTGGACATGCGAATGAAGGAAGGCAATTTCAAGAATATTCACATATAGACATATGAACATTGAAGCAAGTAAACAACAATAGCTGTTTGAGTTCACAGATTAGACAAAACAGCCTCAGTATTGTTTGTGGTGCTGCTTGTATAGCAGACTTCTTTATTGCAACGTGAAATATTTTGCCTAAGTTCAAATCCTATCAGATATTTTTGTATACTCTTTTTTTATTTTTATAACCCTTTTTTATTAAATGATATTTGAATTCTATTTTAATATTATTTCCCTTATTATTAAATGATATTTTTTATTAAATGATATTTTAATTCTATTTTCATATTATTTCCCTCATTATTTATATTTTCTTGTCGGAGGTCAATTACTTTCGATTTTATTATTTCAATTTTTGTTTATGCGCATATCAAAGAACATCTCTGCATATGTATGTATATACATTTTGCTTATAGAGTGGTGTAGTTCGTTGCGTAAATTGACAGGTGTGACGACATTTTATTTTCGAACTAGCGCGTTTTCGATGTTCCTCCATCGTAATTAACATTTTAGTACTGCTAACATTTGCTCCTTCTCTATTCATTTACGTTCTCTGCTATTATCGATAGTTTCATTTATTTTTTTTATTATATGAATTTCAATTATATATCGTACACAATGGCCGATATTTACGGTAAAAAGTGCATAACGTTATTTTGATATTTCTATGTTATAGAAATTTCTATGTTATACAATGATTATATCGGAATAAAACTTTGCGTGAATAATACGTTGAAAGTATGCCACCTTGTAACCAAAAATTGTCTAAATCGAACCAAATCTGTTCAGCCCCTAAGTACTAAATATGTGGACCCCAGTGCCTATAGTTGACCTTTTTCCGAAAATATCAGTCAATCCACAAAGAAATCTCAAACGAGTATACCATTTGACTTTGCTAGAGTATAAAATGTTCGGTTACATCCGAACTTTGCCCTTCCTTACTTGTTGGTTATATAAACGACTTTTATGATAAAACCTGATAAAATATGATTTTTTTTGCACAAATGAGGCGAAAAATTGTGCAAAAAATATATATTTGATTTTTTTATTAACAGCTGAGAAATAGAATCTTTGATATTATCACTTATCAATAAAAATATGTGCGCGCACTGCTCTATATGTAAGCAGAGAATGTAAATGAATAGAGAAGGAGCAAATGTTAACTGAAAACTTTTTGAGTACTAATTTGTAGTTCCAGATGAAGGAACATCGAAAAATATAACTTCGAAAAAGAAAAATACACCACACTATATGCGAAATGCTATAAATAGACACAACGAATATTCCTATATGAAAAAACGTTGCGCATACCTATTTAGATTTATGTTTTCAATTTCTATGATATGACAAATTTAGAATCATGAAAAGCCTTCTGAATTAAAAATCTGTATTACCGGTAAAAACCCCAGAATTCATAATAAAATAAACATTTAATAAGCAATTTTTCCAACTTATGTATGTGCGCTGCGTGAGTAATTGCTTATTAAACAAAGGATAACAATAAAACGGTGGCTAAGCGGCCGCGTTTCCACTTTTGTGGTGGCTGAGGTCGTCAGCGGGAAGGGGTTAAGCAAAATCCGAATACGAGCCTATACGTTCGAATCCTAAAACTAAAATTTTATTTAATTTTTTTATTTTATTAATTGGAGTCTAAGCATATCATAATTCAATTTCTTTAATAGCATATTTTACTTCCTGAGATAATTAAAATATACCAGGAAAATATAATATGTTCATATGTTTAGGTTTATTGAATATTTCCTTATTATGCGTATTTACACAAATGTGATAATCACACAACATTCTTAAATACACGTACGCTGATGCTTGCTTCTTCTTGCCCCGCACAAGCAATGACTTTTGTCTACGCTTTTTGCTTTTTGCGAGTTGAACGATCGCAGGCAAGGAGGGATTGGGGCGCACTGCCACATAATTATTTCAGATATATATTTTATTTATCGAATTTAGTTTAAAAACGATTATAGGTATGAATTTATAATATATATTATATTACGAAAATAATTCATAAATGCATCAGTATTTTTCAATACAAATTAAGCAACATATCAATATATTATGAGCCCTCACTTGACACGCCTATGTGCATGGTGGCAAGCCAACGAAATAACGGCGAGTTCGCGCGGACATTGTGTTGTTGAAAAAAACCAAATGACGACTTTGCCGACAAACATACATATTTATATACATACGTACAAACGAGCTCGCATACATATTGACGCCAAATTTTGCGCATCGTCGCGGAGTCGACAAAATTTGTTTCAATCGACAATTTTGCGACAATGTCGATCGGCTATGTTGTCTCGTTTGTCCTTTTTGCAGTGGTTTGCTATTGAAAGTTGACTTATGCTCTTTTGAAATATTGCGATTACCAATTGGGCTGCATTTTCATAGCGTCGTATTTAGATAAAATGGGCTAAATCGAAAAACTATGAAACAATGATAATAAGTAAACATATAAAAGTACTATATGGACTGTGCTTAGAATATATAGAAGTAGTTAATGATTTCATATGAATGTCAATTTGATATAAATTTTATAATTTAATGCCATAAATAGTGCATAATATGAAAAAATATAAATATTATTTAAACTCGCTAATAGGTCATGTTGCCAATTCTCCTTTCTGAAGTGAACATCAGACAAATTCTTCAATTTCTGATTTTTAGCAAATGTTGTGAGGAAGCAGCTTGTGGACATACAAATGCGAGGGGGATGGTAGGATTTTCAGTGGTGGCTGTCAAATTGTAAAATTGAATTTTTCTCCTTCATTCAACTTATTTCGCCATGAAAAATGAAAACCAAATGTGGCTTACCAGGCGCACAGAAAAAATAGCGCGGCGCAGAGTTATGAACGAGCGCACTTTGCTTTGAAATAGACGCACGTTCCTAATGAATGAATTTGTTGTCGTTGTAATATGAAATACTTAGAAAATAAGCCGCGAGTTCTCTTGAATATTATTGGCCGATGATAGTGCGTCTACGTTTTTTTGTCACTTGCGCGAATGTTTGATTTTTTGCGAAAGACATATTGAGGGACATACATATGTACATATGTGTACATATATGCAAATATATTTGGACATGCGAATGAAGGAAGGCAATTTCAAGAATATTCACATATAGACATATGAACATTGAAGCAAGTAAACAACAATAGCTGTTTGAGTTCACAGATTAGACAAAACAGCCTCAGTATTGTTTGTGGTGCTGCTTGTATAGCAGACTTCTTTATTGCAACGTGAAATATTTTGCCTAAGTTCAAATCCTATCAGATATTTTTGTATACTCTTTTTTTATTTTTATAACCCTTTTTTATTAAATGATATTTGAATTCTATTTTAATATTATTTCCCTTATTATTAAATGATATTTTTTATTAAATGATATTTTAATTCTATTTTCATATTATTTCCCTCATTATTTATATTTTCTTGTCGGAGGTCAATTACTTTCGATTTTATTATTTCAATTTTTGTTTATGCGCATATCAAAGAACATCTCTGCATATGTATGTATATACATTTTGCTTATAGAGTGGTGTAGTTCGTTGCGTAAATTGACAGGTGTGACGACATTTTATTTTCGAACTAGCGCGTTTTCGATGTTCCTCCATCGTAATTAACATTTTAGTACTGCTAACATTTGCTCCTTCTCTATTCATTTACGTTCTCTGCTATTATCGATAGTTTCATTTATTTTTTTTATTATATGAATTTCAATTATATATCGTACACAATGGCCGATATTTACGGTAAAAAGTGCATAACGTTATTTTGATATTTCTATGTTATAGAAATTTCTATGTTATACAATGATTATATCGGAATAAAACTTTGCGTGAATAATACGTTGAAAGTATGCCACCTTGTAACCAAAAATTGTCTAAATCGAACCAAATCTGTTCAGCCCCTAAGTACTAAATATGTGGACCCCAGTGCCTATAGTTGACCTTTTTCCGAAAATATCAGTCAATCCACAAAGAAATCTCAAACGAGTATACCATTTGACTTTGCTAGAGTATAAAATGTTCGGTTACATCCGAACTTTGCCCTTCTTTACTTGTTGGTTATATAAACGACTTTTATGATAAAACCTGATAAAATATGATTTTTTTTGCACAAATGAGGCGAAAAATTGTGCAAAAAATATATATTTGATTTTTTTATTAACAGCTGAGAAATAGAATCTTTGATATTATCACTTATCAATAAAAATATGTGCGCGCACTGCTCTATATGTAAGCAGAGAATGTAAATGAATAGAGAAGGAGCAAATGTTAACTGAAAACTTTTTGAGTACTAATTTGTAGTTCCAGATGAAGGAACATCGAAAAATATAACTTCGAAAAAGAAAAATACACCACACAATATGCGAAATGCTATAAATAGACACAACGAATATTCCTATATGAAAAAACGTTGCGCATACCTATTTAGATTTATGTTTTCAATTTCTATGATATGACAAATTTAGAATCATGAAAAGCCTTCTGAATTAAAAATCTGTATTACCGGTAAAAACCCCAGAATTCATAATAAAATAAACATTTAATAAGCAATTTTTCCAACTTATGTATGTGCGCTGCGTGAGTAATTGCTTATTAAACAAAGGATAACAATAAAACGGTGGCTAAGCGGCCGCGTTTCCACTTTTGTGGTGGCTGAGGTCGTAAGCGGGAAGGGGTTAAGCACCATCCGAATACGAACCTATACGTTCGAATCCCAAAACTCATGAAACTGAAATTTTATTTAATTTTTATTTTATTAATTGGAATCTAAGCATATCATAATTCAATTACTTTAATAGCATATTTAACTTCCTGAGATAATTAAAATATTTCAGGAAAATATGTTCATATGTTTGGGTTTATTGCATATTCCTTTATTTATGCGTATTTACACAAATGTGATAATCACACATACATTCATGAGTACACGTACGCTGATGCTTGCTTCTTCTTACCCCGCACAAGCAATGACTTTTGTCCACACTTTTTGCTTTTTGCGATTTGAACGATCGCAGGCAAGGAGGGATTGGGGCGCACTGCCACATAATTATTTCAGATATATATTTTATCTATCGAATTTAGTTTAAAAACGATTATAGGTATGAATATATGTGTATTTATATATATATATATATATAATATATATTATATTACGAAAATAATTCATAAATGCATCAGTATTTTTCAATACAAAATAAGCAACATAATAATATACTAAGAGTCTTCAGTTAGAACGCTTCTGTGTATAGTGGCAAGCCAACGAAATAACGGCGAGCTCGCGCAGACATTGTGTTGTTGAAAGTAACCAAATGACGATTTTGTCGACAAACATACATATATACATATGAGCTCGCATACATATTGACGCCGAATTTTGCGCATCGTGGCGGAGTTGACAAAATTTGTTTCAATCAACAATTTTACGACAATGTCGATCGGCTATGTTGTCTCGTTTGTCCTTTTCGCAGGGCTTTGCTGTTGAAAATTGACTTATGCTCTTTTGAAATATTGCGATTACCGATTGGGCTGCATTTTCATAGCGTCGTTTTTAGATAAAATGGGCTAAATCGACAAACTATGAAATAATGATAATAAGTAAACATATAAAAGTACTATATGGACTGTGCTTAGAATATATAGAAGTAGTTAATGATTTCATATGAATGGCAATTTAGTATAAATTTTGTAATTTAATGCCATAAATAGTGCATAATATGCAAAAATATAAATATTATTTAAACTCGCTAAGAGGTCATGTTGCCAATTCTCCTTTTTGAAGTGAACATCAGACAAATTCTTCAATTTCTGATTTTTAGCAAATGTTGTGAGGAAGCAGCTTGTGGACATACAAATGCGAGGCGTCAATATGTATGCGAGCTCATATGTATATATGTATGTTTGTCGACAAAATCGTCATTTGGTTACTTTCAACAACACAATGTCTGCGCGAACTCGCCGTTATTTCGTTGGCTTGCCACTATACACAGAGGCGTTCTAACTGAAGACTCTTAGTATATTATTATGTTGCTTATTTTGTATTGAAAAATACTGATGCATTTATGAATTATTTTCGTAATATAATATATATTATATATATATATATAAATACACATATATTCATACCTATAATCGTTTTTAAACTAAATTCGATAAATAAAATATATATCTGAAATAATTATGTGGCAGTGCGCTCCAATCCCTCCTTGCCTGCGATCGTTCAACTCGCAAAAAGCAAAAAGTGTGGACAAAAGTCATTGCTTGTGCGGGGCAAGAAGAAGCAAGCATCAGCGTACGTGTACTCATGAATGTATGTGTGATTATCACATTTGTGTAAATACGCATAAATAAAGGAATATGCAATAAACCCAAACATATGAACATATTCTCCTGATATATTTTAATTATATCAGGAAGTAAAATATGCTATTAAAGTAATTGAATTATGATATGCTTAGATTCCAATTAATAAAATAAAAAAATTAAATACAATTTTAATTTTATGTATTTTACGATTCGAACGTATATGCTCCTATTCGGAATGAGCTTAACTCCTTCGCGCCTACGACCTAAGCCACCACAAAAGTGGAAACGTGGCCGCTTAGCCACCGTTTTATTATTATCATTTGTTTAATAAGTATATTGCTTACGCAACGCACATACATAAGTTAGAAAACTAGCTTATTAAATGTTTATTTTATTATGAATTCTGGGGTTTTTACCGGTAATACAGATTTTTAATTCAGAAGGCTTTTCATAATTATAAATTTGTCATATCATAGAAATTGAAAACATAAATCTAAATAGGTATGCGCAACGATTTTTCATATAGGAATATTCGTTGTGTCTATTTATAGCATTTCGCATATTGTGTGGTGTATTTTTCTTTTTCGAAGTTATACTTTTCGATGTTCCCTCTTGTGGAATTACAAATTAGTACTCAAAAAGTTTTCATTTAACATTTGCTCCTTCTCTACTCATCAACATTCTCTGCTAATAGGAAAAATACAAAACAATGTTGTACAAAAACAACAATTGTCTCAAATAGCATGAGCAGCGTCAGAAATCAATATGGCAGCCAAATTGACTAATCCTAAATTTGAAGTAAATCACACAATAACATTTTCATTCATCAACGCTGCACATACAATACGCTATGTCGTTTCATTCATAAAAGCAAACGCCTTACACATCTCCCCGAGCACGCTCTTGCCTACAAGCGTCTTTTCGCGACGATGGCATAAGCTAGAAATCATAAATTGAACAACTTTGTTATGTTCCCTCTAGAAGGGAAAAGTGACAACCCTGCAAGAACACAAAATACAGAAAAAGTGACAAAAGTGGCAACAAAGCTTTTGTCGATTTAAAATATTTTACAATTCTAAAATATTTTTCCGTGACTCGCAAAAATCTGCGTCAATATGTATGCATGCTCATATATAAACATACATATTTACGATAATTTGTGGGCAAAGCTGTTAGAGCGGCAAGGAAAGCGATGACAACCGGCGAGCGTTCGTTTATTTTTCTGCACATCTCGGATTTACCAACAACACAATGTTGTGACGCTTTGTCAGTGCGTCGACAGATTGACTCTTTGACATAAAAGCAAAAACCGTGGTTGACCGTGTCAACGGAGATTTATTAGTAATAATTTAAAAGTATTTTGATATATTTCCCATAATAAAGTAAAAAAGAATTAACATAAAATAATTTAAAATATAATAAATAATAGTTCAATAAAAAATAATCAATTATCCCGGTTTGGCACACATATTATATTCTCTTCAATATTCGCCGGTTGGATATGTTAAGAGAGCGTATGTGTACAGATTCAACGCTGTTATAAAAGCGAGAAATGTTATTTGTTTCTCCTGCGTGTGAGGTGAACTCCTTGATAAAATTTTACATATGTTCGCTGTCGAACCTGCACCAGAGAACGTAAATGAATAGAGAAGGAGCAAATGTTAGCAGTACTAAAATATTAATTTCGATGGAGGAACATCGAAAACGCGCCAGTTGGAAAATAAAATTTCACCACAACTATCAGGGTACGAAACGAACTACACCACTCTATAAGCAAAATGTATATACATACATATGCACAGATGTTCATTGGTATGCGCATAAACAAAAATTGAAATAATAAAAACGAAAGTAATTGACCTCCGACAAGAAAATATAAATAATGAGGGAAATAATACTAAAATAGAATTCAAATATCATTTAATAAAAAAGAGTTATAAAAATAAAAAATAGTATAATATATAAAAATATGATAGGATTTGAACTTAGGCAAAACATTTCATTGCAATAAGGAAGTGTGCTATACAAGCAGCACCACAGATCATATTAGAGCATATTTGTCTAATCTGTGAACTCAAACAGCTATTGTTGTTTAGTTGCTTCAATGTTTATATGTCTATATGTGAATATTCTTGAAATTGCCTTCCTTCATTCGCATGTCCAAATATATTTGCATATATGTACACATATGTACATATGTATGTCCATCAATATGTCTTTCGCAAAAAATCTAACACTCGCGCAAGTGACAAAAAAAACGTAGACGCACCATCATCGGCCAATAATATTCAAGCGAACTCGCGGCTTATTTTCTAAGTATTTTATATTACAACGACAACAAATTCATTCATAAGGAACGTGAGCTGCTTCAAAGCAAAGTGCGTTCGTTCATAACTCTGCGCCGCGCTATTTTTTCTGTGCGCCTGGTAAACCACATTTGGTTTTCATATAGAATTCCAATGCGCGAATATAAAAATGAATGAAATTGAATTTGAATGTCTTCAGTAAAATTGAAGAATCAGCAAAATTTCAATTTTACAATTTGTATCACTGAAAATCCTACCATCCCCCTCGCATTTGTATGTTGCCCACAAGCTGCTTCCTCACAACATTTGCTAAAAATCAGAAATTGAAGAATTTGTCTGATGTTCACTTCAGAAAGGAGAATTGGCAACATGACCTATTAGCGAGTTTAAATAATATTTATATTTTTGCATATTATTCACTATATATGGCATTAAATTAAAAAAATTATATAAAATTGACATGTATATGAAATCATTAACTACTTCTATATACTCGAAGCACACTCCATATAGTACTTTTATATGTTTACTTATTATCATTATTTCATAGTTTGTCGATTTAGCCCATTTTATCTAAATACGACGCTATGAAAATGCAGCCCAATCGGTAATCGCAATATTTCAAAAGAGCATAAGTCAACTTTCAACAGCAAACCACTGCAAAAAGGACAAACGAGACAACATAGCCGACCGACATTGTCGTAAAATTGTCGATTCAAACAAATTTTGTCAACTCCGCCATGATGCGCAAAATTCGGCGTCAATATGTATGCGAGCTCATATGTATATTTGTATATTTGTCGACAAAATCGCCATTTGGTTTTATTCAACAGCACAATGTGCGCGCGAACTCGCCGTTATTTCGTTGGCTTGCCACCATACACAGAGGCGTATCAAGTGAGGGCTCATAATATATGTATTAATATTATATGTTGCTTAATGAGTATTGAAAAATACTGATCCATTTATGACTTTTTTTCGAAATATAATAATAATAAACGTAAAAATATAAATACACATAAATTCATACTTTTAATGGTTTTTAAAATAAATTCGATTAATAAAAACTATAATTATGTGGCAGTGCGCCCCTGACCCCTTCTTGCTTGCGATCGTTCAACTTGCTTCACGCAAAAAGTGTGGACAAAAGTCATTGCTTGTGCGGGGCAAGAAGAAGCAAGCATCAGCGTACGTGTATTTAAGAATGTATGTGTGATTATCACATTTATGTAAATACGCATAATAAGGAAATATTCAATAAACCTAAACATATGAACATATTTTCCTGAAATATTTTAATTATCTCAGGAAGTAAAATATGCTATTAAAGTAATTGAATTGATATATGCTTAAATTCCAATTAATACAATAAAAAATTAAATAAAATTTCAGTTTCATAAGTTTTAGGATTCGAACGTATAGGCTCGTACTCGGATTGTGCTTAACCCCTTTAGGCTTACGACCTCAGCCACCATAAAAGTGGAAACGCGGCCGCTTAGCCATCGTTTTATTGTTATCCTTTGCTAAATAAGCAATTGCTCACGCAACGCACATACATAAGTTGGAAAAATTGCCTATTAAATGTTTATTTTATTATGAATTCTGGCTTTTCATAATTATAAATTTGTCATATCATAGAAATTGAAAACATAAATCTAAATAGGTATGCGCAACGATTTTTCATTTAGGAATATTCGTTGTGTCTATTTATAGCATTTCGCACATTGCGTGGTGTATTTTTCTTTTTATACTCTCGCAACCTGTTGCTACAGAGTATAATAGTTTTGTTCACCTAACGGTTGTTTGTATCACCTAAAATTAATCGAGTTAGATATAGGGTTATATATATATAAATGATCAGGATGAAGAGACGAGTTGAAATCCGGGTGACTGTCTGTCCGTCCGTCCGTCTGTCCGTCCGTCCGTCTGTCCGTCCGTCCGTCCGTCCGTCTGTCCGTCCGTCCGTCTGTCCGTCCGTCCGTCTGTCCGTCCGTCCGTGCAAGCTCTAACTTGAGTAAAAATTGAGATATCTTTATGAAACTTGGTAGACATGTTTCATGGTACCGTGAGACGGTTGGTATTGCAGATGGGCGTAATCGGACCACTGCCACGCCCACAAAACGCCATTAATCAAAAACAAATAACTTGCCATAACTAAGCTCCGCAATAAGATACAAGACTGTTATTTAGTACACAGGATCACATTAGGGAGGGGCATCTGCAGTTAAATTTTTTTTAAAAAAGTGGGCGTGGTCCCGCCTCTAATAGGTTTAATGTACATATCTCCTAAACCGCTAATGCTATAATAACAAAATTCACTGGAAGAAAATGTTTTTAGCACTTCTATTGACGGTGTGAAAATAGTTGAAATCGGGTGGCAACTCCGCCCACTCCCCATATAACGGTACTGTTAAAAACTACTAAAAGCGCGATAAATCAAGCACTAAACACGCCAGAGACATTAAATTTTATCTCTGAGATTGTATAAGATGGCTTTATAGGAACCGCGTTCAAAATTAGACAGTGGGCGTGGCACAGCCCACTTTTAGGTGAAAACCCATATCTTGAGATCTGCTCAACCGATTTCAACCAAATTCGGTGCATAACGTTCTTTTCATGTTTCTATGTCATAGTGCGAAAATGGGCGAAATCGGACTACAACAACGCTTACTTCCCATGTAACACCATTTTCAATTCCATCTGATTCTTTCACATTCCACTATGCAAATCAGGTAAAAATGATTATATCGGGGTAAAACTTTGCGTGAATAATGCAATTAAAGTATGCCACCTTGCGGCCAAAAATTGTCTAAATCGAACCAAAACTGTTCAAACCCCTAAGTACTAAATATGTGGACCCCAGTGCCTATAGTTGACCTTCTACCGAAAATATCAGTCAATCCACAAAGAAATCTCAAACGAGTATACCATTTGACCTTGCGAGAGTATAAAATGTTCGGTTACATCCGAACTTAGCCCTTCCTTACTTGTTCGAAGTTATATTTTTCGATGTTCCCTCATCTGGAACTACAAATTAGTACTCAAAAAGATTTCATTTAACATTTGCTCCTTCTCTATTCATTTACGTTCTCTGGTCTAACTATGACGTCGGAATTGTTTTGTGCTGTTGGATAACTGTTCTGTGTTTAAGGCGAACTTCAAATTTAACGTGGATTCCACTTTACACCAAGAATACTCGCCTCTGATAAATCGCAAGTTTATTCATCAATAGCAAATTTATTGCCAAAGAGTACTCGTTAGTCTTAACACCGCTGGAATTTCACTTTTGATGATAGAAATGCCGACCAGATAAAAAGTTTCAGGCCAAAAAAAGGTGATTTGAAATTGGAGGACAACTAAAAATTGGCATTACAACCTAATCAATTAAAAGCAGTTGTTGAGAGTTGCATTACTTACTTACGCTCTAAGGAAAATTTGAACAGAGAATAAAGGTTAGATAAAAATTTAAGGAAAAGGACAGATAATTGAAAGCAAAACATTTCTACGAGCCGCTATATGTGATGAAAAGATTTTAGCTTAGGTATGATGATGACAAACCGCTCATTAAATTTTTTAAAACTATAAAACTACGTCTACAAGGCACCACCTAGTAGTAGCTACTCATCTGGGAATAAAATAAAAGTCCAAGTTTATATTGTGCTGACTGAATTCCATACTGTCTTAAAATTTAAGGTCGTTTCGTCAAACGTTCGTTTTTACAGCACACCCAAAGGAATCACTGTAATCAGATCATAATTAACAATAATATAATATTACTCGTACACACCCGATATAGAATAGATTTAACCCCTGAATCAATTTAATAGTATAACCAGAGAACTTAAAACAATGAGAAGGTGCAGGTTCGACAGCGAACAATTTGTAGGAATTTATCAAGGAGTTCACCACAGATGCACGAGAAACAAATAACATTTTTCGCTTTTATAACAGCGGTGAATCTGTACACATACGCTCTCTTAACATAACCAACCGACGAATATTGAAGAGAATATAATATGTGAGCAAAACTGGGCATATTGATATGCCATTTGAAATATATTCCCTTTTATTGAACTATTATTTATTATTTTTTAAATTATTTTATGTTAATTCATTTTTACTTTATTGTGAGTTATTAATAATAATTTAAAAATATTTTGATATAATATATTTCTTAAAATCATTCATTTACTTGACACAATTATGGAGTCACAAAAGTACAGAATTGTGTTTTGCCGTCGGCATTTCACATTCATGCTTCAATTTTTCTTTTCAAATGCATGTGTAAAAGTAATTATGTACGTAAATATGTACTTTCATATATTATGACATACATATCTTATGTCGTTTGCACATTTGTATGTATTTGTATGTATATATGTACACTCAATTCTTCATGTGAAATCTCCGTTGACACATTTTTTGCTTTTATGTCAAAGAGTCTATCTGTCGAAGGACTGACGCGACGACAAAGCGTCACAACATTGTGTTGTTGGTAGAAAATCCGAGAAGTGCCGAAAACTAACCGAACGCTCGCCGATTGTCATCGCTTCCCTTGCCGCTCTAACAGCTTTGCCAACAAATCATTGTAGGTATGTATGTATTTATATGAGCATGCATACATATTGACGAAGATTTTTGCGAGCCACGGAAAAATATTTTAGAATTGTGAATATTTTAAATCGACAAAAGCTTTGTTGCCACTTTTGTCATTGATTTCTGTGTTTGCAGGGTTGTCACTTTTCTCTTCTAGAGGGAATATCAGAAATTTGTTCAATTTATGATTTTTAGCTTTTGCCATCGTCGCGAAAAGACGCTTGTAGGCAAACGCATGCTCGGGGAGATGTGTAAGGCGTTTGCCTTTATGAATGAAACGACTTAGCTTATTGCTTGTGCGCCAGCGTTCATGAATGAAAATGTTGTTGGTGTGCCATATTGATTTCTGGTGCTGATGGTATTTGAGACAATTGTTGTTTTTGTACAACAATGTTTGTATTTTGCCTATTGGCTGACGTACTTACATTTGTACGCTTAAATGTATGTAGATTTGTGTATGCATTACTTATTTTGGGCGGTCATATGCATATTTGTACATATAACTTACGTATAGAGCAGTGCGCTCACATGTATTTATTGATAATTGATAATATATTATTATATTATATAATATAACATATTGATGTACATACATAAATTATTAATTCTGTAAATATTGAAATTAGAAAATTATGAAAACAGTAAAATATCATTTTTTGCATAATCTTTCACATTTTATCAATGTAGCATTTGTGCAAAATAATAATAATTTATCAATTTTTCATCATAAAAATCGTTTATGTGGCAAAAAATAATCATGCATATGTGAAGTGGCATTTGTATTTCTTGTTTTCTCATTCATTTCATTTCATTTTTCTCTTTATATTGGTAGATACGTATTTTGTCAGAGAACGTTGTTAACATTCTCATTTCTGTTAAATAACAGCAAAACTGTACAGAAAGTGGTGAACTCCTTGATCTCAAATTTTCAGCCAACCAATCGAGCATCATACAAAATTCAATTTGCACCTTCTCATTGTTTTAAGTTCTCTGGTATAACATAGTATGTCAGCACTAATATGATGAATATACATATGTATGTTAGTTATTGGTGTTATTTACGTTATTATACTCTTGCAACATGTTGCTATAGAGCTTTGTCCTTTTAACGGTTGTTTGTATTTCCTAAAATTAATAGAGGCAGATAAAGAGTTATATACATATGTATATGTATGTATATAAATGATCAGGATGAGTCATGGCGAGTTGAAATCCGGGTGACTGTCTGTTTATCCGTTCGTCAAAAAGAAGCTTGACCACAAAATGCAATTATTCGAAAACTTATAGGCATTGAAACTAACCTCCACAATAAGCTACAAAACTGTTATTTGGTATAACAAATCCTAATCCTGTCTATTAATGCCAGAAGTTTGTGAAATTGGTCTACGAATCATCCCAACTTCCATATACTACTGCATATAATGATTTTCCTTATTCTAACAAACCTTTTGCCGAATATGTCGTTCAGTGTGTGAGTTACATATTATATATGTACAGTAGGGAGCACAAATGAGTATATGATTGTGATTCGTATATTTATTCCTGCATAATGGCAGAAGTAGCAAAAAAAATTTAAAAAAAATGTTTCCCCTTTAATTGGTGTTCCATTCTAATCAAAATGGTTAATAATACAAAAAATAAAATATGTATGTATGTATATTAATAGAATTGCTGGAAAATGTCTTCATCAGTATACTTGAGCAATTTCAAAGTTAATGCAAGAAGCATATATCTGCACCTGTTATAAAAAAACGGTTTTAGATTTCCACCAACTTTAAACCGTTTAGGTTGGTAAAAATGCGTGATATTTTAATGAAATTAAATGGACAAATCCTCAATGTCTCTAATGTACTGGATTAATATCCTCTGTTTGAAGTTTTTGACCTCAACTCTTCACTTGAGTTTATACCACTTAGTTCTCATTTAAGGATATTGAATATAGTATTATTTCTTACATAAAGAAGAAAATTATTAAATAACAAATAATACGTTGTGAAAAAAATTTTTAAGTGATTGAAAAGTTGACTTTAATTGAATTTGTTGAAGAAAACTTTTTGTATTTTTACAAACATTGTTTCTGGTAAAAATTAGTAGTACCAAATGAAAGAGGACATTTTCACTCATAACCGAACTGCATATAACCGAAATCGATTCGGTCTGTTGAAAAAATTAATATTTTCCAAGATCGTGCTATTGATATTTCTAGATTTTTGAAATATCCTCACAGTTGTATTATTTATTTATTCCTTAGAAGCAAATAACGTTTATCGTATGAGAAAAGCTCGACCACCGAAAAAATGCAGGTACACTTGGGAGATTTTGTCTCAAATCCCTTTTTTTGGTAAAAAGTGGAAAGTCCGAATTTTATTGACTTTCTTTTTGCCTGAAAAATGTTGAGTGCAATAAGGGAACAAATTGAAGTGTTTAGTATTTGGCATTAGTTGTGTCGAAAAGAAAATGGAAAGTTATCGCTGCGTTTTTAAGGAATTTGAATCAATATATTCCAATAGATGAGAACGAGAAAGTTAACGCCTCGCAGTCAAAAAATCAAAATTTATTTCGTCGAGAAGTAATTACGGGATTTTAATAAATTAGATATGTAAAGTCTAAAGTCTATGCGGACAACCCCGCTTCAATTCAGGCTTTGGAGCAAAACATCTCGCATGTTATTCGCCAGTTACCAGTCGAAATGTTCATACAAGTCATCGGATATTGGACTCAATGGATGGGTCATCTGTGGCGTAGCCGCGGCCAAAATTTGAAAGAGAGAATCGTCAAAAAATAAATGCCAAAGAATGTGTTTTCGAATGATTATAAACATTTCAGAATAATTTTCTGTCTTCTTTTCCTTAAAAAAGTAGGGAACCTTGAAATAGATCACCCTATATAAGAGTTGTGGTGCCTCTGGATGGAAAACTAATCACCATGATTTCCAGAACCCTGCAGAATAGCTAACACAATTTAGCTTATATAGGCTTATCTTTGCGATGTTAAGAAATTAAATATTTTTTCAGATCACCAGCTTTGTAACCGGCTTTAGATCAAACTCTGCAAATCGTCCTTCGATAAGCACAATGCTTTCTTTTACAAACCGTGCAAGGAAGTCACTGACGCTCTATCAGAACAAATTTTTGACCACCGAACAAAAGCTTGTTTGAAAACATATTGACACGAAATTTTAATAAGATAATATACACCTCATCTAATATATATGCCTAAAGTGCATCAAGTTCTACAAAATATCATTTTTGAACAAGTTCTCGCTTGCATGGTCAGACAAGTACCTGAAATTTAACTCGTCCGTCATACTTCGTATTTTTATATATGTATGTATATCATACTCTTACATACAATATATCTATACCCGCGTGGGTCTCATCTTCCCTCTCCTCCGTCACTACTGGAGGCTGCGGGTCATCCGCCTTGACTTCTGTTGGGAGGATCATTTAAGACCATATTGTCATAGTCAGCTTATCTGCCCTTTGCGTCGCCAAGATATCCTAAGTACTCCTTTTTTAGGAGTATAAGCGCTAGCCGACAAGATACCTCAGTTCTTTCCTGCCTGATAACTCTTCAGTCCTGAGTGGAAGGAGCAGAGCCGCAGTAAGACAACATCGCGTCACTTTCGTCAGAAGTAGAGGGATCGGGTCTCACTCCTTTCCATAATTCACCCACCCTGGTCTCTTTCTTCTTATAAAGGTAGGTCTTCTATTGCGCTACAAGTTTTGCGATATCGCTAAACGTCGTTGCCGAGGTCCTTAACGTTTGCTAGGATCTCAGTACCCCGCTTGATTTTAACAGAGTTAAATTGCCACACCAGCATTTTTTCTGCAAGGTATCACCCTTGTACACTCAGGCGACAGAATACCTCGACAACTACTTCAGGATTTTGCAAGATGTGTGTCGATCAAATTGTCGAAAAATGCGTAGGAGTCGAGAGCCGTAAAGGCTGCAGATCATTTATCACGTTGCACGTGTCCTTACATACCCCAGTATTACAAACATACATTGTATTTTCCCAAACTCTATTCCACTTAACTTCATTTAAATATCACACACTTTGACCAACCTAAACAGTTTAAAGTCAACTGAAAAATCGGAAAGCACTATACAGGGTATATTGGAGGCAGAGAAAGGTATGGGCTTGTTGAATTAATTTTGGACAATGTTTAGGTATACCCGAAAAAATATCTTTAAGAAATTTTTAAATATATAACTTACACACTGACCGATGTATTCGGCATACGGTTTTTTTGGAATAACGAAAATCATTATATGAAGTATATGGGAATTGGGGTAGTTCGTAAATTAATTTCACATATTTTCTGGAATAAACTTTAGTATATCGAACATTACACGTTAAAGACATTTTTTTATTTCTTACGTATTGATCGATAAATCAAATATAAGGACCACCCGATATTTGAAAATCCTGATATTATATATATGGGGGCTAGGGTAAGTTTTCTCTCGATTTCACCCATTTTAGGAGAAAACCTACACTATTATTAGAAAAACACGCTCATTAAATTTTATTAATATAACTCAAATATTCTTCGAAATATGGGGGCTAAGGCTAGCGTTTTCGCGATTCAACCCATTTTTGATATAAATGCCTACTATTATTATAAAAGTATTTTGTCCTGATTTTGAGTATATATCTCGCACATTGACCGATATTTTCCCTAAAGAGTCAGCTATAGGCACTGAGGTTCAAATCTTCGGCATATGGGAGACGTACAGTGACTTGGATTTCAACCTGTCGTGTCACCCTATTCATTTATCACGATTAATTTTAGGGGATACAACGGTTAGGTGAACAAAACTAGCATACTCTGTAGCAACGTGAAGAGTAAAAAACAAATAAGGAAAAGCTAAGTTCCGGTGCAACCGAAGATTTTATATTCTTGCAACTTGCAAGAACCAAAGCCTTTATATGTATTAAAACCTATTGCGGCGGAGTTCAACATTCATGGTTCGACGAAATCGTGAATAAGTTAAAATCAAATTTGGTATATTTTTAAATTATATTGAAAGGCATAGACTCACTTAGTTTTGTTACTATATTTTACTTCGCATCCGCTAAAATTATATTAAAATCACCCTCAAATATAAGATATAGTTATATACAGATGTGAAATAAACTCAACCGAAAAGTCTAAATTTAGTATATTTAGGATCGGATTTCATTATATTAGGGATATGAGGTTTGGACCAAGGACTAGACCAACTGCATTCATATTCAGCAGCTGAACCAATAATTTTAAGAAACTTTATTCTCTTAATTTCATAAGATTAGGTTAGTTGCACTGGCTAGCTGTCACGCCATACATAGACCTACAGGTTCTTTTTAATGCCAGATGTAGGTTAATTCTTTATACAAACTGAAGTGTACGTCGTGCAGGACGTCAACGCTTTTGGCTAAGTGCAATAGAGACTTGATATCTAATTCTTATACTTCATCCAGCCCCTCGAACTGGAAGCTCCTAGATATATACATAAGTCAACTTCTAGATAAGGCCGGACATAAGTAGAGAAGGTGTTCCATCGTTTCTCTCATGCATACTTCCCTGCCCTTTCTACATGTGCCATCGCCAATAATGTCCAGAACGCCTTGTGGCCTGAATTCAGTGTATGTGTATACTATCTTAGCAGCTTTCCTAACCGCAAAAACTTCTGCCTGGAAGAAATTGCAAAAATCTGGCGGCTTGAAGGGTCGCCGAAGATCTAGCTCCGCGTAGATGTTGAAAGGTTCGCTGGTGAGTTGCATGCCGCTGCGCTATCCACTATCTTTTAGCATGGTTAGGTTAGGTTAGTTAGGAGGTCGATCCTAAAAAGGATCTCACTTGGACAGCTTCGAACGCCGGTCCGTTGGGGTACCTAAAACTCCATAACAAATTTGTTGAGATGGCTTGTATCCGTTTCGGCTAAGTTTTCTGGTCCACCCAAGGTATGGTTACCAAGATGTTTCAGTCTCAATTTTGCAAAAGCCGGACAGAGGAGGAGAAAGTACCTGAATGTTTCCACCCCATCCTCCTCCACATTCCATATTAACGGAGAGCTCCTTACAGAAAACCCCTCCAACCTTCCCTCCTAGCTTCGACCAATTTTCAACAATGCAGCAGAAGGAGGATAGAACTACGGCGTGCCCCTTCAACAACCCAGCTCCCCTGAGCCTAAGAGCACACTTCGCAGCAAAGCACCTGTCGGCAATGTCCACAGGTGCCAAGTTTAAAATAGCAAGAGCTACTGTTGGTGTGGTCCGTAGTGCACCGGAGATTCCGATGAGCGCATCTCTTTGGATCGCTCAAGCTTTTTAGGAAGTGTAGACCTTGCGTGCGCTCTATACCAGACGAACACACCATATGGCAATATTGGATTGACTACAGTTTCGTAAAGCCACAACATCACCTTTGGTGAGAGGCCCCACCTTTTCCCTGAACCTCCTCTGCAGCAATATAAGGCAACCGATGCCTTTCTAACTCTCTCCTCAATGTTTGGCCTCCAAGAAAGCTTTATTTAAGGATAAGCCCTAGGTATTTCACGTTATCAACAGGTTGAAGCCGAGAATCCCCAAAAGAGAGGAGAGGCACCTTCGGGATCTTATACATTCAAGTAAATAAAACCTATTCGGTTTTACTTTGGTTGACGGCTAGGTCGCTTCTATTTGCCCAGTTGGATACCACGTTTAGGTACCCTTCGGTTAGCTCGTAGACGGTGTTTAGGAATCTTCCTTTAACCATAAGAACAACATCGTCAGCATTGGCCATCATCGACTTACAATTACCAGGAAAAGACGGCCCTTGCGTCTCACTAAGATAACTAACAGGGTAACCGATATATAGAGTACAAAATCAACTGAATGTTTAAGAATTTTTACATTAGGTAAGTTCGGATGTAACATAATATTTTATGGTATATTCTCGTAATTTTTAAATCTCACAGCCATAGGCATAACTTCAGGTGTTGAAAAACCTTTATAATCAACAAAAATTTAAATAGATATGTTGCGTTGATATTATTTATTTTTAGCATCGCGACATGTTATAACAAGAAAACGATGCTCTCTGAGTTTCATTGAGATCATATGATATAAAGGCCACCGGAAATCCATTAAGGGCTGGATCAAGGTGTCATGCGACCCGTGCCGAGGATCAACTTGGCTGGGGGCCCTTAAATAGCCCAGTCTCAAACGGAGCTTCCGGACACCTGGCGCCCTCCGTAATATGATAGCCTTACCTGTGTAGCGGGGGCTATGCGCAAGCGGAGGGGGCTAATTGCTCCAAAAAAAAAGAGTAGCGTTTGGAGTGAGCTCGGCAACAAGCATCAAGAGGACTGCAGTGAAGCTTTGTCCAGAAGGTAAGGCAAGCACAAGTAACGGCGCAGAAGCAAAAACTGGCTCAAAGTTAGTGGTAGCGCCGGAGGGAGCCAAACCCAAACCCTGCAGCCAAAACACGGCTGAGAAGCAGGGGGAAGGAGGAGATGCCAAATGGGCTGCTGCTGGAAGTGCATCTGCCAGAGAGTGGCCTGCATTTAGTATTTAGGACCCGGCAAAGCCGAGTCGTCTCTCCGCATACCTATTGAGGTTGGTGAAGGTGCAACCAAAAAGGATTGACTGCGCGAGAGCAGTTTGACCCAATTTTAAGCTGGAACCTCCAGTAAAGGCAGCAAAGCGACAGCGGTCAGCTGAGGAGGCTAAGCCGTCAGCCCAACGACCGAAAACAAAGGGCGTGACGCCCGCGAAATCCTTTGGAGATGTGGCCCGGAACCGAATTGTCATTGGCGTTCTGGATGTTGGGGATCCCGAAGGAAGAATCCCCAGAGCCCAATGGAAATGGGTGCAATCTGCGCTGACAAATGTGGCGCTGGAAGTGCTATTTAGTAATCCAGGTCCGCCACCGTCATGAACAGATGCCGGCTGGTACTAGGGCCAGATTAACATGATTGCTTGCGATGACGACAGATCGGTCGCACTATACAAAGCACAGATGTCAACGACAGAGGTGAGAGTCTCTTCAATTACCTACTAGGCAATAAGCTACTGTTGTGTAATAAGGGAAGTACACCAACGTTTATCACAAGAAACCGACAAGAAGTACTGGATATCACGCTTGTGTCGGAAGTACTATTTGACAGGATAATCCAATGGACAGTCTTCGAAGAACATTCCTTTTCGGATCACCAATATATTGAATGTATATTAGCAGAAAGGGCCGATAAAGGCATTGACTTCAGGAATCATAGGAAAACGAACTGGCAGGTGCACATGCAAGAGCTGGAAAAACGTATCCCTATGATTCCGCCATTTCAGCTCAATAGTAAGGAGGATCTCGACATCCTCGATTCACTGAATCTTGCCAGCAAGCAAGAAGTGGCTTGTCCAATAACACATAGTAGGGGTAGAACTGGGCCTCCCTGGTGGTCTCCCGAACTTAAAACGTTAAAGAAACAATGCAGAAAGCAGTTCAATTTAGCCAAACAATCCCAAGACGAGTTAGACTGGGATTATTATCACAACCTCCTTAGGTCATACAAAAAGGAATTTGGGAGAGCAAAAACAAATTCTTGGAAATCTTTTTGTAATAATATCGAGAATACAGCGGAAGCGTCTCGACTTAGGAAAATAATGGCACAATCGGTGCATAGTATTGGTTATCTTCAAAAGCCAGACGGCAGTTGGACGATATCCACTGAAGAGTCACTGGGACTACTAATGGATGCCCACTCCCCAGGCAGTTCTCAAAGCCATACGGTTGGATATACTCAAGAGAGTGGAGTAGAAATAGACTCCACTCTTATAAACACAGTGTCAGAAAGCAATGTACACTGGGCAATAAATAGCTTCAAGCCCTTAAAGTCGCCGGGGCCAGACGGTCTATTCCCTGCTCAACTACAGCAGTCGCAGAATTACATAATGGATTGGCTAGCTACCATTCTTAAGGGGGCGCTGCAATTTAACTATATCCCTTCGCTGTGGAGGGAAGTCAAAGCAATATACATACCTAAGGCAGGTAAAAGCTCGCATACAAGTCCAAAGGACTTCAGACCAATTAGTCCCTCCTCATTCCTTCTAAACGCGTTGGAAAGGCTAATAGAACTACATATAAGAAACAAAATAAAACCGGACAAGCTGGCTGGTTTGCAGCATGCGTATTCTAAAGGAGAATCCACAGAAACAGCGCTGAGCTCTTTGGTGGCGGAGATTGAAAACTCTCTGGAAGTTAAAGAATACACTCTAATTGTCTTCTTAGATATAGAAGGAGCCTTCAATAACATCCAGCCTAGGGCCATACTGAGTGCGCGCTTAAGGATCTGGACATCTCTGAACCTCTCAGAAAATTAATTGAACAGATGCTCACAAGCAAGTCAATAATTTCAAAGCTGGGAGCGTCAACGATGTGCAGCTCCGTCCAAAGAGGTACACCTCAAGGAGGCGTGCTATCCCCACTTCTCTGAATTCTGACAATGAATAAGTTGCTGTGGGATCTAGAAACAAAGGGGGTACATGTAGTGGCCTACGCTGACGATGTGGCAGTATCAGTTAGAGGTAAATTCCCGTATACTCTCACAAACTTTATGCAAACGATCTTGGATAATATAAACCGTTGGGCTGTATCATTTGGATTAAACCTAAATGCTGGTAAGACAGACCTAGTATTGTTTACCAGGAAGCATAACACTTCAGTAGTTACGGCGCCATTATTAAGTGATTGCAGACTAGCAATTGGTGATAAGGCAAGCTACCTAGGACTAATCTTAGACAGGAAGCTTACATGGAAACAAAACTTGGATGCTAGGGTGAAGAAGACAGCCACAGCACTCTACACCTGTAAAAGAATGGTGGGCCCCAAATGGGGGTTAACGCCTCGAATAGCTTATTGGCTCTATACAGCAGTTGTCAGACTAATCATGACTTACGGTACATTGGCGTATGGAAAGCATACAAAGAGCAGCAAGTATATGCACTAGTGGAGCTCTTAGAACAACGCCTAGCCAGACACTAAACGTCATACTATACTTATTGCCAACAGACCTGTTCTGTAAGCAAGTAGCAGCAAAGTCAGCTCTCAGACTAAGGGAATCCTCCCAATTAGTCGCCTGCAACAAGGGGCACTCTAGAATACTTAGTTTAATCCCGTTTCTACCCAAATCCACGGATTTCCGAAATCCAATAGAATTGAAGCTAAATTTGGTCCACAATATTGCCTTCCCCAACAGAGAGGAGTGGGAAAGGGCCAAGGTAGACAGGAATTAAGGAATTAGCATCTACACGGATGGATCCAAACTAGATAATCGAAGCGAGGTGGTGTCTTCTCTGCAACTTTAGACACCAAAATCGCCTTCCACTTACCAGACCACTGCAGTGTTTTCCAGGCGGAGATCACAGCAGTCAAATAAAGCCTTGTTGTTTTGACAAAGAGCATATATTGTATATTTATACGGATAGCCAAGCGGCCTTGAAATCACTCAAGTCGCCTATGGTCTCATCAAAGATAGTGAAAGAATGTCTTGATCTATTAGAGGATCTAACATTCTATTTCACGATAAACCTGCAATGGGTTCCAAGGCATAGTGGGTATCCCTGGTAACTGCGAAACAGATGAACTAGCCAGAACAGGTACCACTCTACAATTAACCCCTGAGAAAGAGGGTATTTTTATGTCTCTGGGAACTTGCAAACACTTAATCAGCGAACATGCTATAAATCTAGCTGAGTCTCGGTGGAGACAATCAATAACCTGCTCAACCAGCAGACTAACGTGGCAGGAATGGAGCGTGAGTCGCACAAACCGACTACTAAAATTCAAAAGGAATGACATAAGAACTCTGATAGGAGTACTAACAGGTCACTGTCTGATTTGCAGACACGCCAGCAGGCTAGGCGTACCTTACAACGACTATTGTAGAAGCTGTCAGGAGGTAGAAGATAAGGAGTCTGTAAAACCTCTTCTATGCGAATGTAAAGCTCTAAGCATGAAAATAATCGCAACTATAGGTCGTGGGTTCCTTGAAGACGTATCAGAAGTTGCTAATATAAAATTGCTTGTACTGATGAGCTTCATTAGGAACACAGGCTGGTTCAGAGAAGAGACGATAGAGTGAGGAAACTTTAGTCCCGTTGGTATCACAATGGGCCTCCTATAGGCCTAGGTGCGTCGTTAGACAGGCACTCTACCTACCGGAAATCCATACAGATAACTAAATGGGAGTCTCTGTTTGTAATATTTAAATATCCGCTTTTTGCTTTATGCATATTGATGTAAATTTGGATGATGTTTGGTACATAGTAAACCGAACTATATAGAATTTTTTTACAACTTTCGCCTGTCTGTTTGTCTGCCTGTTCCCGTTAATCTCTGAAACGACTGCCCCGATTTTAATGGGACTTTTAACAACTTTTTGATGTTCCCTCTAGAACGGACGGAAAATGACACCCGCAAACCCACAAAACACAGAAAAAGTGGCAACATAGTTCTTGTCGATTCAAAATATTTCACAATTCCCAAATATATTCCATGGCTCGCAAAAATCTGCGTCGATATATATGCATGCTCATACATAAACATATAAACATGCATATTTACGATGGGTTATTGGCAAAGTTGTTAGAGCGGCATTGGATGCGGTGACAATTGGCGATCGTTAGTATGTTTTTTTCGACACATATCGGATTTTCTACCAATAACACAATGTTGTGATGCTTTGTCGTCGCGTCAGTCCTTCGACACATTGACTCTTTGACATGAAAGAAAAACACGTGAGCTTCGGCCATTGGTTGCCTGTGTCAACGGAGATTTTGCATGAAGCAATAAGCGTACATTATATACATACAAGTATACATGAGCATATGTGCGACTGCTTAGGCTTTCAGATGCTATCAAAACTTTTAATGACCAAAGCAAATAAATATATAAATACATTATTTATAAAACATATATAAATTAAATATTTAGGTAATAATACAATCCTTACTTTATTATATATTTCAGTAAATTTTATGGACTTCAATTACATTTCTTAATATTGGAATTAGCGTTATTTTTCTCAGTGAAAATGCTCAATTCTGCTACTTTTTAGCATAAGTTACCTTAAAATATTGATTACATTTATAAAGAGTGAAACTCATGATGAAGATGGAACTAAAAATAGAATGATTAAAAATAATTGAAAAACGGATCAAAATGACTGTTTTCAGTTTTTAAAGTGAAAATTTGTAATATGTGTACATCATCTATATAATTGTTAGGTATTATGTATGTCGTACTCTTAGACACAGAGTTCAATAAAAATATTAATTCGAGACCTAGTCTACTTTTATCATTTTCCATTACCATTCCCATTTTCCAAGTATAAAATAAAGATTGATGAAGCGATTTTTAGTTAAATGTCTGCAATGAGAAAAAAAGGTTTAAATTTTACCGTGTTTTCATAAAACCACACAATTCTTTTTTGTTAAATTCCAAAGGAAGAAATTGCGGCCACAGCCAGTTTTTATATACGGTACAGAGGAAAGCTAGGAAGTACTGACACAATTTCATCCTTTTTTTGCAACAACTATATACCATTGTCGATAAAAGATTGTATTTGAATTTCAATAATATATCTCACAGATTTACGCATATATTTGGTATAAAGTCGGCTATCGGCACTGAGGTCCACAAATTTGGCATCTGGGGCTTTGAAAATTCATAGTCCAAGTAAAAGATGGTATATCTTGAAATCTGTATCTGTGCAAAATTTTCTTGAAATGAAGTAATCATACGGAATTTAAAATTGTCATATATGGGAACCAGCCGTGGTTGTTGTCTGATAATTCCTTGCCCGACATTTGGTTGAAACTGGTCGAATAATTCCTGAGATCAACTTCAACAAACAAGATAAACCAATGGCATGTGTTCTTATCAACAATGGAGTAATTACATTTCGTTGTTCTAAAGTAAAGTAAAGATGGAACAAATGGAGTGTAATTTCGCTTTGGTATATTTATGGGGAGCTCCAGCAAAAACACCAGAGATGAGTTGCTCTTACAATATATTCTAAATAGCAATTTAAGTATATGTAATAAGGGCAAACATTCATAATCCTAAGTTTTAGGAGATTTTCGGCTTCGGAGGAAGTCTTGGACCGCGCGATATCAACAAAGACAGATAGTCTCTTCGTCGAAGACAGAAAGGTATCCAAGGAGCCATCTATGTCTGATCATTCCGGGATACTCTTCACCATTCGCGAGAAATCCAGTACTCCTCTCCAATATCGAATTCCCAGGAGGACAACAGCAGATAAATTTACTATGTTAACAACAAGAAGCTTAGCAATTAGTTAAACGATTAATACGACCAAGAGCTAGATGCAGAGGTGGAAAAGATTGAAAATATTTTGTATATCTCTTTCAATCAACGCACTCCGGTAGCTGTTCTGAAAAAGAGAAAGCAGCCATAAAGAGATGACATAATGTTGACGGTATCGGGACTGTTTCCTTTCATATTCAGTGTGATTATGGAAAGAGTCTTACAAAGGTTATATCTATGGTCTGCAAACAACGGACTAGGTGTTAACCCTAGTAAGACGAAACTGGATTAAAAAATCTTTTGTGGCAACATACACGTGCAAGAGAATACTTAGAAGGCCTTAAGGGGGCATTCGGGTTTAGAAATTAAAAAAAATCGATTTTTTTTTCGTGCATATTATTGTAGTATAATCCTTTAAGAATATGTCTCCACAAAGGTGTTTTGAAATTTCAATTATTTTCGGAGTTACAGCTCATTTTGTGATGCGCCGACAAGAGCGACTGGCAGCTCGGCGCAAGATTTAAAGTCGTTTTTCTCTGAACTATTTTTTTAGAAACGGTGTGCAGGATATATCAAGTTCTACTCAATCGGTTTACTGAAATTTTATACAGAGCTTCTTAATGCATTATACTATCGCACTACGAGAGGATTTTTTTATGTTTTCAAAAAATGCCGAACGGCAAAAAAAAACAAGAAAATAACGAAACATATTTTTCAAACAGCCGCCATGTTGTGAAAATTTATTTTTTCCAAAATCCTCTCGTAGTGCTATAGCTACATCCTTCCTCTTTAATGATAACGCTACTATTTCGGGTTACTGGGAGTCCTGATATCCTGCACACAAGAGCCGAAAATTCTTCTTCTTCTTCTAGACCAAAACACCCTCTTAAACCATATACAGACATATGAATATACGGTCTACATAAGACCAATTCTCACATATGAATCACTGGTTTGGTGACCAGCATTAAAGAACTATTACAATATCTTAAAAGTAAATGAAAAACAGATAGCAGCCTATGCAGGGGTTACTGGGGCTATTAAGTAATGTCCGACTATGCTCCTGCATCAACTTCCTCTATAGGTTTTCATTCAGAAAGTAGCAGCCTCTGAAGAAAAGGGTTAATAGGGGAAGAGGACACTATCTCAATCTATACTGACGGATCTAAAATGTACTGCGTAGTAGAGTCAGGGATATACTGAAGTACTAGGCATAAAGAAGGCCTGGGAAGCTTTGTTGAATAACTAGGGGAGGATGCAAGACGCAACCATACGGTATTATCTGGAAAAATAATTCCAGAGTAGTCAACAATTATAGGAAGGCTTTAAGTTCAATGGCTGGTCAATTTCACTTGTCCCCAATCGGGGCTTCCGGTCACAGGAACATTTTCGGCAAATCAGAAGCGTTTCTAGACGAAGCCGAGGCAGAGTTATTACCAAGCCCGCTAGGTGCGTTCAAAAGAGAGAGCTTTATAGATAATTTTATTGAATGACTCAGAACAGATGGAAATTTTCTTATTAGCAAATGGAAGACAACGACTCAGATATGACCAAAGTATGAAAAGGCAACAACTAAGGACTTATTAAATATGTCCAGGAAAAGTATATACAGACTTAAAGCTACCATAACGCAGCAGTGATTGAATGATCCGGAATAAAGCGTGCTATTGTATTTGAAACAGAACACAGAAAACACGCTCTTTTATCGGTACACATGAATTTTATGTGACACAGGCAACTAGGTTTTTTATTTGCAGTTCCAAAAAGTATATTTCGTCTCACAACCGCTTGAGAATTTCATGGCGCCCGTGCCGTGGCTAACTGAATAACGAAAACTATTTAAATCATAAAGAAGTAAGGAAGGACTAACTCCGGCACCTACCTGTCCCTCATTACTCCAAAAGGTAGTTGAAACGCTGTTTCCTAAACAAAACCAAGAATGTGGAGTTCTACGCCATGAAGAGCTGGAAGCCACAGATGCGCTAGAGGTGAATAATATGGAAGTACTACAAGCTGTGGAGTGGTTTGGAAATTCTAAAGCGCCAGGACTGGATGGTATTCCGAACAGGGCTCTGAAACTCGCAGTAAAACTTAACACAAATCCATTACACAGCGTTATATACACGATGCTTGCGAGAAGGTGTCTTCCCAAATATATGGAAAATGCAACGGCTCGTACTACTGCAGAAGACGAACAAACCGGCAGGGGAACCGAGCTCTTATCGACCACTCTGCATGATCACCTGGAAAGGGAAACTTGCAGCCTATCCGACAACCAATATGGTTTTCGTAGAGAACGCTCAACCGTTGATGCAATCAAGAAGCTTACTAGACAGCAGAAAAAGCTATTGAAGGAGATAGGTGGATGTACGGCAAAAAGCAATACTGCGCTGTCATTCCCAAATCCGAGATGTGCCGAAAAAATAAACGAATCTCGCTCGCCAATAGTCATCGATCCATTGCTCTAACAGTGTATTATATTGACAAAAGCTTTGTTGCCACTTCTTTCTGTGTTTTGTGGGTTTGCGGTGTTGTCATTTTTTGTTTATATAGGGAACATCAGAAAATTGTTCAATTTATGATTTTTACCTTTTACAATCGTCGTAAAAAGATGCTTGTTGGCAAACGCATGCTCGGGGAAATGTGTAAGGCGTTTGCTGTGCGCCAGCGTTTATGAATGAAAATGTTGTTGTTGTTTTTGTACAACAATGTTGGAATTTTTTTCTACTGGCTGACGTACTTACATGTGTACGCTTATATGTTTTTTTTTTTTGTTGTCGAAGGGGGAATCTTACATAGATACTGATATTTATTAGTATACAGTATGTACGATTCGTACTGCCCGCTAAGGGGTACACCTCTTTCGGGACCACGCCCAGTCAGGGTTATCGTCTCAAGTTGGACTTGCGGCGCAGTACGCCTACGTACTAAACCCTGAACTCCGTCACCTGCGGCTTTGGTGAAAGACCCTGCGGTACCGCCGTTAGGCATTTCATCGCAGGGTCAGCTTAGCCTTTGGCTCACGCCATTTGTTCGCTATTCGCGGCTCAAACTTCACTGCTTCTCTGTCTTTCGGCTCTTCTCTGCTCTTGGATTATCAGAGCTGTCGTCTTTTCCATAATGCTCCATACATGTCCAACATATAAGACACTATATTATCTGGTGTTATTTGGTCTGCCACTTCTTTTTCCAGGTTTTGTCTTTCTTTTGAAAATTTTGGGCAGTGAAAAAAGATATGCTTTGCATTTTCGTTCCTGATACCACAAAAGGAGCAGGCGACTCCATTGTCATGTCCGTACTTATGCAAGTACTCTCGGAAACACCCATGCCCCGTTAGGAACTGCGTCATATAGGAGTCAGTTTCTCCTTGTTTTCTTTCCACCCATGCTTGTACATTACCAATTAACCGGTGCGTCCATTTCCCCTTGAGTGATGCGTCTCAGCGATTCTGCCATTTTTGTGTGCTGGCTTGTCTTTCCCCTTAGCGTTTTGCCCATGTTAACTTCCTGCCCAAACTCTTACTTTTATCGTAAGTTCGCTTCAGTTTACAAGCCATTATATCTGGTGGCATTATTCCTGATATAATGATAACAGCTTCATGTGACACCGTACGAAATGCACTGACGGTTCTGATGGCTTTCAGCCGGCATATTGTTTCTGCCATTCTGGCGTTTGTTTTTTGTATTAACGCTGGTCCCCATACAGGTACGGCATATATTATGATTGACTGGCTAACCTTAGCCAGGAGCGCTTGCGCTTGCTGCTCTGTTTTGGTCCTCCAATGTTGGCCCCTATTCTGTTTAAGGCCGCATTCACACGGGCGGCTTTTTCGCAAACTTTCTCGATATGGACTTTATAACTTAGTCTCGCGTCTATTATTACCCCCAGATTCTTCAAAGATGTTTGTGTCAAGATGTTATGCCCATCTTTACTAAGAGAAATCGTTTCCAGGTTTTCTCTGCTTGTAATAAGCACTGCCTCAGTTTTTTGTTCCGCAAGTCGAAGTTTGGCGCTTGCTATCCACTGCTTTATCTGTTGTACTGTATCACTAATATATTTTGGATTTGGTGTAGTTCTTTAGCTACTATTGTCACTGCAATATCGTCGGCATATCCGATTATCTTTAATTCTTTAGGCAGCGGGAGACGTAGTATACAATCATACCGTACGTTCCACAGGATCGGACCCAATTGGTCCTTCTTCTGTTTCATAGAGCAGCAGCCTGTCACATAAATAGCTCTTTATGATTTTCAATAAATAAGATGATTTTCTCTTGTTTTCTAGTGCGTCCAGTATATGGGGCCAGCTACGACAACCAATATGGTTTTGGAAACCAATATAGTTTTCGTAGAAAACGCTCAACCGTATCTATCTAAGATTCCCCCTTCGACAACAAAAAAAAAAACATATAAGCGTACACATGTAAGTACGTCAGCCAGTAGAAAAAAATTCCAACATTGTTGTACAAAAACAACAACAACATTTTCATTCATAAACGCTGGCGCACAGCAAACGCCTTACACATTTCCCCGAGCATGCGTTTGCCAACAAGCATCTTTTTACGACGATTGTAAAAGGTAAAAATCATAAATTGAACAATTTTCTGATGTTCCCTATATAAACAAAAAATGACAACACCGCAAACCCACAAAACACAGAAAGAAGTGGCAACAAAGCTTTTGTCAATATAATACACTGTTAGAGCAATGGATCGATGACTATTGGCGAGCGTTCGTTTATTTTTTCGGCACATCTCGGATTTTCTTCCAACAACACATTGGTGTGACGTTTTGTCATCGCGTCAGTCCTTCGATACATAGACTCTTTACACGAAAGCACAAAACGTGAGCTTTGGTCATTGATTGACCGTGTCAACGGACATTTCGCCTGACGCAATGAGCCAAATTTATAAATGTTTTGCTTTCATATTTCTTTACATGTACACATAAGTATTTAGATAGATATGAAAATTTCAACGGCAAAACTCAATTCTCTACATTCGTACATTGCATATCCTAGAAATTCTCTGGTTGAGAAAAGCATCATGTAGCAAATATATAAAAATTACTTTTAAATTATTACTAATAATTAACTCATAATAAAATAAGAATGAATTAACACAAAATAATTTAAACAAGTAAGAAAGAGCTAAGTTCGGATATAACCGCACCTTTTATACTCTCGCAAAATCACGTGGTATATTCGTTTGTAATGTCTTTATATATTTTAATAATTAGAAGTAGGAACTGTTGCCTCAGTTATTTAGACAATTTTTGGTCCCATAGTGGCAAACTTTAAACGTATTATTCACGCAAAGTTTTAGCCCGATACATTCATTGTTGCTTGATTTGCATAGTATAAAGTGAAAGAATCAGATCCCCCGTTATATGGGGAGAGGGCGGGTTGCCACACGAGCTCACCAATTTCCATACTGTCGATAGGGATGCTTGAAACATTTATTCTCAGTGAATTTTGTTATTATAGCTTTAGCGGTTTAGGAGATATTTACAATAATCCTTATAGGGGACGTGACCACGCCCACTTATTAAACAATTTTTCAACTGCAGATGCCCCTCCCTAATGTGATCCTGTATAACAAATAATAGTATTGTACCGTATTGTCGAGCTTAGTTATGGCAATTTATTTGTTTTTGAATAATGTCATTTTGTGGGTGCCAGTTGTCCAATTACGCTTATCTGCACTGCCAGCCGTCTAACGGTGCCAAGAAACATAAGTACCAAGTTTCATAAAGATATCTCAATTTTTACTTGACTTACAGCTTGCACAGGCGGACGGAGGGACCGACGGACAGACGGACATATTATCCTGATCACTTATATATACATAACTCTATATCTAACTCGATTAGTTTTAGGTTATACAAACAACATGTTGCGAGAAATTAAAAATAATAAATAAAAGTTCAATAAAAGAAAATATATTTCAAATGGCATATCAATATTCCTTGGTTGGACATACATACAAGTACATATCAGCATCATTTCCTTTCAATATAACCCGGTTGGGCATGTTAAGCGGGCTATACTTGTACAGATTCCTCGCTGTTATAAAAGCGAGAAATGTTATTTAATTGCTGCTTGTGAGGTAAATTTGCCGACGGAAAATTTACAAATGTTCGCTGTCGAACCTGCGCCTTCTCTTTCATTTCTCTGGTTAAAGAACATGTGTACTAAGTTTCATCAAGATATAATATCTTATTTTTACTCAAGTTACGGTTTGCAAGAACGGACAGACAGTCTCTTGGATTCAAATTCGTCTCGTCATCCTGTTCATTTATAAATATATATTGCTATGTCTATCTCAATTAGTTTAAGGCAGTGCACACAAACGTGAACGAAACTATTACCATATACTCTGTATGAAAATGTTGTGGAAAAATTCAACATTCATTGTTTAACGAAATGGATGGATTATAGAAAATTTTGGCATCTTATTAGCTTATATTGAAGGTCATAGACTCACTTAGTTTTGTTACTATATTTTACTTCCCGTCAACGAAAATTATATTAAATTCTTAATTAAATGAGAAATATGTGATATAACCTCAACTAAAGAATATAAATTTAATATAATGAATTAATGTTGAAAAGGGCAACAGGATCGAAGCTCTTTATAATAGGGATATAAGGTTTAGATCAACTCCATTCATATTTTTTGCTAAACCAAAAAATTTTCAAAGAAGTTTATCCATTTAATTTCGACAAAATATCACACATTTTAACCAACCTAAACGGTTTAGGGACTGGTGGAAAGCAGGAAATCACTGTATAGGGTATGTGTGGTCAAAAGTATGACACTGTACAAAATCGGATGACCATGAATTGGGCTACTCACCTCTGTGTGAGCACTACTTATGCATATTCACACAAGTTCTTACATCCATATACATAGGTATGTACATATGATACGAGTTTCTGTGATTTGTACATAATTGCATTTTTTATATTCTCACTTTTCGCATACAAAGGTTCCTTACAATAACTTGATTCCGATCTAATTTCGTGAAGATACCACGTCAAATGAAGGAGTTTTCCATGCAAACACTTTACTCTGATCGTTCAGTTAATATAAGAGCTATATGCTAAAGTGATCCGATTTAATCAATTTCTTTGGAGATTACATTGTTGCCTTAGGAAATAACTTATGCCAAATTTTGTGAAAATATTACGTCAAATAAAAAAGTTTCACATACAAGCACTTGATTCCGATTGTTCAGTTTGTATAGCAGCTATATGCTATAGTGGTTCGATATTGACCGTTCCAATAAATGAACAGCTTCTTAGCGAAAAAAGAACAGATGCAAAATTTAGATCGATAGCTTAAAAACTGAGGGACAAGTTCGCGAATAAAAAGACGGACGGACACACGGACATGACAATATCAACTCAGCTCATCATGGGGATCATTTGTGTATATATTTTATAGGGTCTTCGACGTTTCTTTCTGGGTGTTACAAACTTCGTGGCAAACTTAATATACCCTGTTCAGGGTATAAATAGGCACAATACGGGATAAAAACCCGTGCTAGCATACCATTAAGCACATTATTAATAGATCATTGGGAGTGTTAAGAGTGTAATAAAATATTTGGCGACCGTGGCAGGACTAAGTGTTCTAAAATTGAATATTTTGATCAAAGATATATAGTTTATAAATAGTTTAATGTAAAATTTTCATTTAAATTAAAATTCGTTTCGTGCATATAGCTGGCTCTGCATTTGGTTAACCACTCGAATTTTTCTCACACCATATCATCATCAGAAGCAGTGTAGCGGTATCGAACAACCTGCATTAACGGATCATTTGGATTGTTGTGCCCTAGCAAAGTTCTGTGTAAGCGTGGATAGCAATTCTCGCCACATATCGTCGTAGTTTTCGTTGTAATCGTACACACATATTACACGTGGTTTTCAACATTTGTTCGAGATCTTCTTCTCATCAACATCTGTCGAAGTTACCGACAGTTCATCAACTGGTCACAGCCTCAATGCAAGTATACGAGACTTTTTGCTTTACAGGAACATCATCATATTCTCCATTGCTAAGTTACTCGAATATACTTTATTTTGTACCTTCAAATGCCTAATAATAGTAAAGGATGAGGAACAATCACCTTTGTCCTCGCTAATTCAAAAGCGTTCAACGATTCTTCGCAACCTACATAGTATAAAGCAACGAATTGCTTGTGAAGAAGTCGATAGTGACACGCATATTCTCGAATGTCGATTACAAATTTTTGAGTCCTATTTTTAACTTATTTGCGATGTCCAAAATAATAAAGAAGCTCTTTCTCCATCAGACAAATCAAGAGCAGAAATTTAAGAAACGTATGTATGATATACTTTCGTTAATCAACCCCAGAAACCGCGTTTAAAGTGTCTTTCAGGACCAGCTCTTAGCGTAATCGAACACTTTCAGTTAACAGAAGAAAATTACACGAAGTCTATACAGCAACTCAAAGAACGATACAACAATAACGTATTAATTTTTCAAGATCACATTATAACTATTTTTAATACGCGAGTTATGAAAAGATCTGTCGCAACAAGTCTACGCAATATTATCGACACTGTTGTAGTGCTGCGAGGTTCGTTACTCTCGTTGGCCTCAGAAAGCAGCGTAATGAGTTCAATGCTAATTTATATCGTCTTAACTAAAATTGATTCTGATTCAAAATCGGCATACAATAAAAAGCACGAGTTTGACTATTTCTCGTCGTAGGACGATTACCACAAGTGGTTAAATCGGCACTGTCAGTATTTATAAACTTGTTCAAACGGGGAAAACTCAAAGGTAACACAGCGAGATTGTAAGCTAATTGGTAACAAAATATGCTAGTTCATTCATTAACGCGATTGTATACATTGCAATATGGCAGAAAATACCCTAAACAATTTACTTTCTTTTCTACAGTTATCCGCTAAGATGCGTTTTGACTGGAAGAAACAAACTGGTGCAAACAAACAGGCCTTAATTTACATAGGAGGTGTGTTCAAAGTAAAAGGTGAATTTTGAATTTTCGGGCAGGCCGTGTTCATTCCATTATCGATATTTTGTTTTTGTTATAATCGGACACATATGTTTATCATGTGCTTGCATAAGGAGCCAATTTCGATTACTACTTTGTTTTTGAGAAAAGAAAAGGTTAGTCACGTTTTTGAAAAGATTGTTCTTGATCGTCGATTCACTATTAGGGAAGTTACAGAGGATGTTTTCATATCAATCGGCTAATGCCATTCAATTGTCTCGAATGTTTTGAGCATGAAACGTGTGGCAGCGAAGTTTGTTCCGAAATTGCAAAAATTTGTGCAAAAGTAATGTCGCATTAGTATTGCTTAGGAGTTGTTGAATGACGTCAACAACGATCCAGAAACCTACCCTACGACTTTTTTCTATTCCCAAAACTGAGGAAACCAATGAAAGGAAAGCGTTCTGTCACAATTAATGAGATCAAGGGGGGTCACCGAGGGGGTTTACTTTGAAAGGACAAAATAGATATTGATAAATATATTACTTAGTACTATTCAAAAAAATTCAAAATTCATAAATAAATTTTTTTGTGATGCAGCCAATTCGCGCTATTGGATTTATATTTTGAGTGTACAGTGAAGTACTTGCAGCATAAAAGGTTTTCTCACATCAAGAAATCTCAGGTATTTCAGATATTCGTTCTAATTAAAAGTATGAAGTATAAGCAAAAATTAAATATGGTATTGGAGATTTTACTTGTATGGAGCAATTTGCTATAACGAAACAAATCACAACACATTTACCTAGTAGTCTTATCAATACTTCTAAATGGGATATTCCTGAAAACCATCAGTATGCGGATCCATACTTCTATAAACCGCAACATACAATATATATTTATTGCATAATGCAGAAATATTTTTTTAGAGCCTTCAAGAAGGCACAATTTCACATGGAAAAAGATTACCACGCCTTCAAAACAGCAAATTAGGTTAATTTTGAAACGCTTTCGAATTCCCGCCCATCCATTTGTAATGTTACACTAAACTCAAATCTATTTAATATCGATTCGATTCTTCAACGCTTTTGGGAAATCGAAAATTTCACTGAAAAGAAAGCAACATTGTCCGAAGAGGAACTTTTATGCGAACAACATTTCATTCAAAACGTTGAAGTGAAAAGTGATGGACCGGTACAAGTTCGATACCATTTAAGGCTTTGCCCATAACATTGGGCAACTCTTTTTACAATGCCAGGGGGAGACTTCTCGCTGTTGAGCGACGTCTATCTAACCAAAAATTATTACAAAATATGTAAGCGGATTTCATAAAAGAATACGTTGAACTTGGGCACATGGTTGCTTTAAGAACTTTTTATAATTCCACATCATTGCGACGCCTCTGCGCACTTCCGATCGTTCATTAAATGAAATACTTATGGTTGGAGAAACAATTCAACCAGAACTAACCATGACATTATTGTATCTTTACATATTAACCATCGGCTTATCAAATATGTATCGGAAATTTTTGATTGACGAACAAGATGAACGATATCAACTCATTTTATGGAAAAACGAACCCTATGAGTCATTGCAGTTGTTTCAATTCAAATCTGTAACTTACGGTTTGGCTTCTGCATCATTCCTCGCTATTTGCAGTTTTCATATTGTTGATGTCAATAAAAATGCCTTTCCACTAGCATCGTCTGCTACTCGTGAAAGGTTTTATGTTGATGATTTGTTAACTGGTGCAGAAAGCATAGATAATTTACAAAAATAATAAAATGAAATTATAGAAGTTCTTCGTTCTCAACGTCTTTCTCTTACTAAGTGGCACTCGAATTCTACACAGTTACCTGACGCATCTTATTGTGAATTCATAATTAAAACAACTGAAGAAAATACTATCAAAGCTTTAGGTACGTCGGGAAACCTTTAGCTGACACACTTTTTTATCGCATTACCAAATATGTATTCAGTCACTAAGCGATCTGTTTTATCTATTATTTCAAAAATATTTGATATCCATGGTTTATTGAGCCCCGGGATCATACGTGGCAAAATATTAATGCACGAAATATGGAGTCGCCAATTAGATTGGGATGAAACACTACCACTCGATCTACATAATATTTGGTTGTGAAGGGTGTTTGTTTTGAGGTGTAGAACTTTAAATTGCAATAAAACAACGATAGATTATTCGCTTGACATGAATTGTATTTATCCGAAAGATAATCTTGTGGCATTACATTTTAAATATGATTTCTGGCATATGACCGCCACGGCTGGCTCGGATGTAGTCCAATCTGCACGTCCAATTTTCTTTTTTCAACATTTGTGGCCGTATATCGGCAATAACACGGCGAATGTTATCTTCCAAATGGTTCAGGCTGTGGCTTATGCGCATAGACCAATGACTTTACATAACCCCACTGAAAGTCGTGGTCGCGGTGTTAAATCACAAGATTTTGGAGGCCAATTCACAGATCCAAAACGTGAAATTAGACGGTCAGCAAACGTGTCTTTCAATAAATCGATTGTGGCACGAACTGTGTGACATGTTGCGCCATATTGTTGGAACCACAGCTCCTGGACATCATGGTTGTTCAATTCAGGAATGAAAAAGTTAGTAATCATGGCTCTATACCGATCACCATTGACTGTAACGTTCTGACCATCATCGTTTTTGAAGAAGTACAGGTCAATGATTCCACCAGCCCATAAATCGCATCGTCAGTTTTTCTAGATGTAACGGTGTTTCGACATACACTTGAGGATTAGCTTCACTCCAAATGCGGCAGTTACTATAAAATGAACGTAGTGCGCGATACGTATTCCGCACAGAACCATTATTTTAGAAATTAAATTGCACTATTTGCAAGCGTTGTTAAGTCGTGAGTCTATTCTTGATGATTTGCTAAACCAAACTGAGAATACATCACTTGTCAACTCGTACATCGGTCCTCATCTTGAACAGTAATGTCAACTTAAAGTTCTATACCTCGAAAAAAACACCCGTTAGACTAAAGTCTATTTAAACTTCATTAATAAAATCCTCCCTTGAAGCTTTGTACTGCACTCGTACTGAGCAGGAATTGGGAAAAAATTAAGAAGAAGTTATTAAGATTCAGCACTAACATATATGTTTGGACTGATTCAGAAATAGTGCTGAAGTGGCTCAACACTTATTCGGCCACATTAAATTGTTTTGTTGCCAATCGAGTATCTGAAATTCAGGAAATTTCTGCTGGCATTATCTGGAAACATGTACCAAGTACGCAAAATCCTACATACATCGTTTCACGGGGCTGCAGCGCTCAAGGTAATTTACAATTTAGTTCTCTGACCAAGAGTTTCTAACGAAAAATTCGTTGGGATGGCCTGAAAGCAAGAAGGAAGCTAACATTACGACGAAAAGGAATCAATCTTAAATATAGCAAAAGCAGCGACGCGGGAAATGATATTAACATCATTATCAACTGCTGTTCATGGTACCACCGATTACTTTACATAGCTGCAGAAAGCTTTCTTGTTTTCAACAAAGTTGTAGCAACGATACTTCATCATATCTATTCAATAGATCGAATTCGCGGAAGAAATTGGAAGACTTTAAAAACAATAACAAGTTAAATCGTTCATACAGAAGCTGACTCCTTTTCTACATCAAATGAATCTTAACGGAGTGACAGGTCATCGATTTGTATCATCGTACATAGAATATCTTCATCGAAAGCATTTATATGCTGGCCCAAGGGTTTTAATATGTCTGTTGCGTGAGCGAGTATGGGTTAAAAATGCCCGCGAAATCGTAAGAAAAATTAAAACCTAAATTAATAATTTTATTAATTATTTATTTATTTCAGCCAGCAGGGCCTAGAAACAGGACTTAGATACACGATACCTTATATTTTATTCTTATTAACTATTAACTATTAATTATTAGTAATTAACTATTGCATATTAATATTAAATACATGGTTAGAACTATTAATTTGAAAAATATTTACATCTTTAAGTCTTTAAATTACATTTTGAATCACTAAATAATCTTGAAATAATATTTTTTGGAAAGTCCTTAAAACTTTAATTTTAATTTAAAAAAAAAAAACGTCTCTGTAGTTCAGGCTCACCTTACCTCCTCTTCCCCTGCGTCTTTCCACCAGGCTTTCTGTTTCCATAATTTTGCTTTCGTAATTAACAGCCACTTTTGCGAATCTTAGCCTTAGTTTTTCTAGTTTAGTCTCTTCCAGCAAAATGCAGTCCGGTGTACATTTATTTCTTCCAGCTGTCTTCCTTTCCAGAACCAGTCAGTTTTTCTTCTCTTGCCGCCTCCGTTTTTAAAAACCATTACCTTGGACTCATGCTCATTTAGTAACAGTTTTTTCTTATCTAAATATTTCCCTAGTCTCTTGATCATCTCTTTTAACTCTTCTTCACTGGTCGCGAGCAGCACTACGTCGTTAGCATATTCCAGGCTCCAAATTGTATCTCTTCCTATGACAACCCCGCCGGTTTGTCCTTTGCCTAGTTCTATTCGCAGATGAGCTATTAAATTTATGAAAAGTGTAGAACTTAAGGGGCATCCTTGTCTTACTCCATCCTTTGTCCAGAATTCCTCTGATCGCCTACCACCCACTCTTATTTTACATTTGGTTTCTTTGTACAGCTTTTGATTAGACCTTGCCTTACTCCACTTTTCTCCATTGAGTTCCAGAGCATATTCCTGTCAACACGGTCAAAACCAGCTTTTGAGTATACGAAAAAAGCAAAGAGTTTCCCATTTTTCTTAGGAAGTTCTTTCTCAACAGCGTGTCTTAATATGTATATGTTGTCGATGGTTCCTCTGCCCTTTCGAAAACCAGCTGGAGTTTCTGGAAGGATTCTTTTCCCTTCGATGTCGTTTGTTGTGTTCAAAAGTGCAATGCCTCTGTAGTTTTTCACGCTTTCTTTATCCTCTTTTTTGTGCAGTGGCGCAACTTGCCCAGTTTCCAGTCTTCACGTATTCCTTCTCCATGCCATATCCTTTTCATTAGGTTGCATATCTCTTGTTGAGTATTACCTTGTGCAAATACCCATGCTTCATTTGGGATACCAGCTTCACCAGTAGCTTTTTTCCTCTTTAGTTTTCTTATTTGCTTTGTTATTTTCTCATCTATTAAATCTTCTTCCTTTTCTTCATCTTTGTCTTCTTTTCTATTCCAATCGCCTACCGTATTTGCTTGTTCTCCATTCAGCACGAGTATAAAATGTTTACACCATTTAATGGGGATGTGTTTGCTAATTTCTGACCTAGACTTCCTATATTTATTGATGTACTGCCACACCTTCTTGTCAGTATTTGCGTTTTTTATTTCTGCAATCTCGTTTTCTTTCATTTTTCTATCTTTTTTAAAGCATAGTTTTCGGAACTCCTTTCTTTCATTCTTTCAAGTAATCTTCTTTTGTTGCTTGGCCGTGCCTCCATTTTATTAGTAACTTAGTTTTGACCTTTCTTTTCTTACTTTTGCATTCTTTATCCCACCATTTTTTTGGCTGAATTTCACCTATCTTTCTTTTCCATGTTTTTTTACACATATTTTTGTTGATGACTTCTTTCAATTCTTCCCAGTTTTTATTGATGGTAGCATCTCACTGAATACATTATTTATAGTAGCAAGTTGGAATTTCGTTTTACTGTCATCATCCCACACTATTTTTTCTCCAGATTCTGCTGATTCTTTCTTGGTTTTATGGGCTAGTTGACTCTTTAATTTACACATTATGGGCAACTCTATCCAACACTCTAAATTCTTTTACCTGTACTAAGTTTTCAACACCTATTATTACGTAGCCAATCACAGACTGCCCTGATTCGGTAAGAAATGTGAGACTTCCGTCTTCATCACCATTTGTGTTTCCAATCAGCACACACCACCCTTCTGCTTCTATAATACTAATCAGTAGCTCACCTTCTGCGTTGCATTTGCTGTCTTTTGATTGGCTTTGTATACCCTTTTCTTCGGGTCCTGCGTATAAGCTACCTGCGTGACCTGTTCTTGCATTGAGATCACCATCTACCATTATTTTCCCCTGTTCTGATGCCTCACATATGTTTTTTAGCACTTTTTTAATTTTACCTTGATTGTAGACTGTCCATACTAGTATTACCCACTTATCATCCCCTATTTTGACAACATTTTTCACCGCCCCGTCAAACTCAAAATTATTATCTTCAACTATAATGTCTTTCCTTACCCCAGTTATTATACCACCACTAGCTCTCCCTTTATTTTTTTCTCTTTTCGCTTTTTTTCTACACTTCACAGTTAAACCGATTACATCACATTGTCTATGAAAACTCCAAAAATCCGCATTTTTTTACCAAAGTCTGCAACATTCCAAAACACCACTTTGAACTCATCGCCTTCTGTTTCATTGGCCCTGTCTATTGAAATGAATACCTTCGTATTTACTAGCACTTTTTTATTCTTCATGATTTCCTCTTTGGTTTCCATTTTTTTTAGTTTCACAATCACCACCTTTTTCTCTTTACCTAGTAGCCACATGTCCTCATGCTGAGAACCTTCACTTTAAACTTTTCTTCTATAAACCTTACAGTCGTTTGCTTCGGATCATCATCTGTGTCTATTAGACCTTTAAAGCCGATGTTGGGTTTCTTCTCAATCTTCAGGTGTTTTTGCTTTAGCTGCTCCATTTTCTAAATTTCGGCGATAATTCTTGCCTGCTGCTGTTGAATTTCCTCTTTTTACTCTTTCAATTGATTGTTTTCGTCTTCCAATAGAGTTTGTGGTACACCTTCTGTTAATTTCAATGTGTTCCAACAAAAGTTTTTTTTCTTCCACTTTTTATCTTTGTCCTCAATGTTTTTCTTCAGCTAATCAGTTTCTTTTTTAAACTCCGTTTTAATTTTTTCTTTATTTTTTGCCATGTTTTCATTTATATTATATAATATTTTGTAGTTCTCCCTTGATTACATTGAGCGATTTTTCAATACCTGTGGCATCATTTTTGTAAGTTCCAACCCTCTAGTGTTTATTGTGTACATGTCGATTTTCGTTGCTTGTTTATTGACTTCTGGATTACCCAAAGCTGTTATGTATCTGTTTTACCTATATTGTTCAGCTGTGGTTTACCGCTTAAAAAGCCTAACCTTTTGTGTGTTAAGTTTCTTTCTTGTTCACTTTAAGTCTTAGATTTTATGCTTTGTTGGCTTTCTTGGATTATCACAAAAAGCCCCACTAATTTCAGATTATGTAGACTGTAAAATTTTAATTTATAAGGACTCTTTTACTATCTTTAATAATGAGGATAGATTTTTTACAGAACCTTCCACTAACACTCTCTCTACCTAAGCCCACCTAAATTAATAAATAAAATCACGGGTATCTCCCTGCTAATTAGAAGCAGCGTTTCTGGGACCTATGGGCACACGACTTTATTCTTAGCCTACAACAACGCCCCAAGGGGTTGAAACCGGAAGCCAAAATCGAAACTGGTCAATTGGGCATCATCCGAGAACCCAACTTGCCCCCACAAAAATGGTCACTTGGCAGAATCATCATCGACATCGTTCCTGGTTCAGACGGCAAAGGGAGGGTTGTGGCTATCAAAACTACAAAAGGGATTATACGGAGAGCAGTACATAAAATTGCACCATTACGTATTTTGGATTGAAATGCAAGCAGGTATGGAACACAAAACAAAGATCACAAAATTGTTTATAGTGCTCAAGTGCGCGAAAAAGTAGAGTGCATACGCAACTAGCAAACCTGCACTAAAGGCAAACGACAACTACGTCGTACAAGCCATAAGTGCTCTTTTTATTTAAAAATATTTATTTATTTCGGGCGAAGGTCCGCCCAAAAGGGAATATGCAAATAGCGCTCTCTCAGCTGCTCGTATTGCCGATTCCCTTTTGGATTTTTTTTAACCCTCCTGAAACCCACAATCCAATAGAGAGAAATGCCTAAGGTCTGATCCAGAGGAATCTCTGCTCAGCACCAGCGGTAGAGGATTTTTGCTTACGTAGCTACAAAAATGTCAGCTAAAACGAAAACAGCAAATAGCATAGTCGACACCAAGAAGAAAAGTGAAATGGCTAAAATTAGTCCATTTACTCGGAGCAGCAAAACTGTCCGACCACCTGATCGACGGGTAATTACGCCCCATTCAATAACTTGATCATAGTCAATCTGCCATCAACACAAAGCGACACTAAAACCGAACCTATCATAAACATGAACGAAGGAGAGAACGGGGAAATTGAATAGATGAGCTAATCGCTCTCTCACTTGACAAAAACCAAGGCAGGTGAAGCAGAATATGAAAAATATCATAGATACGATGTTGCATCAACAAAAACAAGCACTAGCTGAATCCAAAAAGTCAACAACCCATCCAATCATCCAGCCGAAAAGAGGCCGCACTCTGCACACTGATGAACCAATAGCAGATGAGCACAGTCTGCAACAAATTAAGCGAATATGTACAAATTCGCCAAAAACCCGTGCAAACACAAATTTGATTGTTCAAGCTAAACGATCAATAATAACAAATGACCGCGCTATACCTCACAGTTTTAAAGGTACTGTAAACCCACCATCAATGAGACCCTTGGATACCTAACGAAATAATGGGACAGGTAATAACTCAAATAACCCTCAAACTCCAATAACACCGCTGTGGAAAATTGTAGCTAGAAGGCTAAACCACAAACCGCAAAACCCCGGAAAACAAAGCCCTAGGCAAAAATGGAAATCTTACTTATGCCAAAATTCTTAGGAAAATAAGGTCCGATTCTACTCTCAGCGGATTCGAAAAGAAACTTACCCGAATTCATAAAACGCAAGGCGGTGAAATGCTGCTGCAACTAAGCGGTTGAGCAATGTCAGTTGACTCGCAGGAAGTAATGGGGGAATGCCTTGGCGACCAAGCAAATATAAAAGTACTGACCCAGGAGACCCTTATAGAGTGTAAGGACTTGAATGAAATTACAACCAAGGAAGAAGTACTGTATGCGCTACAGAGAGAGTTGGGTAACAACGAACTGATGATCTCAGCTATTAAGAGTCTAAGAAAGTCCTACAGAGACACCCAAACAGCGCTTATAAAACTTCCAGTTGAGAATGCCAGGAAACCGCGCCAATCTAAGAAATCAAAGGTAGGGTGCGTAATATGCCGTATCAGACAATACAGACAGCCACAACGGTGCTTCAGATGCCTCGATTATGGCAGAAGATGTGGTGAGGATAAAGCGGCTATCCCTAACTCTCCACAGCTGGAGAACCCTTACCCTTCAAATGGCTTCAAGCAACAATTAGTGATGTTAATATCTATCTCATCGACCGTCTAGTGACTGATTCCAAAAGTAAAACTAATTTAGCCGGCGACTTTAATGCCTGGGCGATTGAATGGGGATTCAAAAGAACTAAAAGTAGGGGCAAAGCCCTACGAGAAGCATTTTTTGCCCTTGATATTGTGCTCTTAAACATCAAACAACCCACATTCAACAAAGATGAGCGGCAGCTAGTGATCGATCTGACTTTCGTCCAATCAAATCTTGCCCGTTGATCTCAATGGGAAATAAGTGATCGTTATACTTTTAGCGATCATTATGCCATTACATTTGAAATAAATGCCGCATACATATGACAGAGTGAACCGACCCTAGTAAGATGTTCCTGGCGAACTAAAACGTTCGAACCTGACCTCTTTGAAGAGGCCTTTAAACCCATTGCTCTACACGAGAATCCACTTTCGGCTAATACAATTGTTCCGCCTCCATAATTACGACCCGTTTAAAAAAAGCATGTGAAGTACCATTGTCCAAACATACACGACGACTACTACATTCAGTATAAAAGGTGTCAGCATAACTACACAACCAGCTCTTAAATGCTTAGGAATTGTCCTTGATGGAAGACTTTCCTTTAAAGAACACCATCATGTATTCATCATATCATGAATTATGTAAAGCCTTTACCCAAATGATGCTCAATACCCGTGGACCGAAGCAAAATAGGAGAAGTTTCCTGGCTGGTGTTCTGAAGTCCGTCACTTTATATGGCGCCGAGGTTTTGGGGAAAAGCACTCGAAACAAAATCTTACCTTTTTTCCATTTATGCCACTTGCACCCTCGGAGTATGCTCAGTTTTTCGTACACCCATTAGATCTCTTAGCCAAAGAGACTAAACAGCTTCCAACATTGCCCCATGGCTAAAGAGACCACACGACGAGGTAGATTTTTATTTAACACAAATTCTCACAAGACATGGCTCTTTCAAAACATATTTAAAACGCTGTCAACATGAAAATTATGATATATACGATAATTGCGGTGGCGAGACAATTTAGAATGTAGAGCATACGTTGTTCCATTATCCGCAATACAAGCAAGAGAGACGATACCTCAAGAGTGCATTCGGCGTAGACCGTATGACAGCAGCGGAGAAGAGAACAACATAACTTAACGGACCACTAGAACGCGGACCAAACAAACGCATTAAAAAACAATACATACAAAATCATAAGGGAAGGGTTTGGCGACGAATATTGCACGGGGCGGGTTCAGTACCAACAGAGGTGGAGCCAAGTAAATGCAACTAGTAACTGAATGCATTGAGACCACTACAAACGTGTGAGCACTGTTCAACCATCCTCCCGACGGAATACTTGACGGTGGTACCGGGGGATCGGTCCATGACGGTAGGCTGTTTAGTTGGATTTAAGTTCCCCACTGACGTGGGGGTCAGCCTTTCCACGCTTTCTCCTCGTACAAGCAAAAAAACATGTAAGAAACTTCTAAGCTCGGGTGTAACCGAAAATTTTATTCTCTAGCAACTTGCAAGGATCAAAGACTGGGAAATTACTTCAAGTGCTTGCAAAATTTCATTATTAAGGAAGTATTGATCCGATTCAAACCATTTTTTGACACAAACATGCTATTATCAAGAATTTCATTTATGTATTTTATTACATGAATTTCAATTATATATCTTACACATTGACCGAAGTTTTCGACTATAGGCACTTGGGTCCACATATTCAGTACTTAGGGGCTTGAACTGTTTTGATTAAGACATATTTTGGTCACAAGATGGCATACTTTAAACGCATTATTCACGCAAAGTTTTACTCCTATGCAATCATTGGGAAATAGGCATGGTTGTAATCTGATTTCGGCGATTTTCGCACTATAACATACACATCTGCGAAAAATGTTATGTACCGAATTTGGTTGAAATCGGTTAAGCAGATCCCACGATATGCGGTTTCACTTAAAAGTAGGCGGTGCCACGCCCACTGCCTTACTTTGGCCGCGATTACTTTAAAGTTATCTCATACCATCCTAGAGATAAAATTTAATGTCTCTGACGTATTTAGTGCTTGTTTATCGCGCTTTTAGTAGTTTTTAACAGTACCGTTATGTGGGGAGAGGGCGGAGTTGCCACCCGATTTCACACTGTCAATAGAAGAGCTAACAGCATTTGTTCCCATGAGTTTCGTTAATTTAGCTTAGCGGTTTATGAGATATGCACATTAAACTTATTAGGGGGCGGGACCACGCCCACTTAAAAAAAAAAAATTAAATTGCATATACCCCTCCCTAATTTGATCCTGTACACCAAATAATAGCCTTCTATCTTATCGTGGAGCTTAGTTATGGCAATTTGTTCATTTTGGATTAATGGCGTTTTATGGGCGTAGCAGTGGTCCAATTGCGCCCATCTTCAATACCAACCGTCTTACGGTACCAAGAAAAGTTTCAAAAGATATCCCAATTTTTACTCAAGTTACAGCTTGCACGGACGGACAGACGGACGGACGGACGGACAGACGGACAGACAATCACCCGGTTTTCAACTCGTCACTTCATCCTGATATTTATATACTTGTATATTGTATATAACCCATATCTAACTCGATTAGTTTTAGGTGATACAAACAACCTTTAGGTGAACAAAACTATTATACTCTTTAGCAACATGTTGCGAGAAATGCTTGTACACGTTGGTACTAAGTAAAAGACACAAGACGGGATAAAAACCCGTGCTAGCATACCACTAAGCACATTATTAATAGATCATTGGGAGTGTTAAGAATGTGATAAAATTAAATGTAAACTGAAATTAAATAAAATCAATTTTGTGAATTGAGCATTAATCTGTTTTTGAACCGGAGCTGGGTATATTCGCTGCAGAAAACATCTGACTGATTACACAAACTTTTGACATTACTCAAGTATACTCGAGAACCTATATATTTTTAAGCAATTTTAAAAATACGAGGTGTGTTCAAAGGAAAAGGTGAATTTTGATAATTCGCGTGCTGTAAACGATCGATTATCAATATATGTTTATCATGCGCTTGCACTAGGAGCCAATTTCGTTTAGTAGTTTGTTTATTTAAAAATGGAATAATGTACTCCAAAGCATGTTGAATGTTGACTATGGCATTCGGTGAGTCCACTTTGTCTCAAAGACATGGTTACAAGTGGTACAAGACCTTTAAAGAAGGCCGAGAAGATGTTGATGACGATGAGCATCTTGGAGATGCGACCACGTCAACAAGCAAAGAAAACATCGGAACAGCGAAAAAGATTGTTCTTGATCGTCGATTCACTATTAGGGAAGTTGCAGAGGATGTTTTCATATCAATCGGCTCATGCCATTCAATTTTCTCAAATGTTTTGGGCATGAAACGTATGGCAGCGAAGTTTGTGCCAAAATTGATAAAGTTTGAGCAAAAGCAATGTCGCTTTAGTATCGCTCAGGAGTTGTTGAATGACGTCAATAACGATCCGGGTTTACTCAAACGGATCATAACTGGTCCCTACGACTTGTTTCTATTCCCAAAACTGAAGAAACCAATTAAAGGAAAGGGTTTGATGGCCATACCGATAAGCGCAATTCAGAAGTGCTTCGAGAATGGCAAAAAGTGTAGGCTCAAGTGTATTATATCCGAGGGGGATTACTTTGAAGGGACAAAATAGATATTGATGAATAAATAAGTATTTTTAAAAAAATTCAAAATTCAGCTTTTTCTGTGAACACACCTCGAACTTACTTCTTTTTTGTACATACTTACATAACCACTAGTTTAAGCTGTTAGGTAAGTTTAGGCTAAGCGATTCCAAGAAACGGAATAAAGTATTCAATTTTAATTTAAACGGAGGATCGTGCGGACTTTAATTTATTTTATCGGCTTTTCTAATATTAATTTTCATAGGTTTTTTTTTATCGCGCACCCCTATTAATAGCTTCTTTTCGTTTCTCAAAAATTCTTAAGAATTTTCATGGCGTCCGAGCAGGGACTAGTGCGTGATTGAAATTAATCAAATAAATATTTAATTAAAAATTATAAATAAGATTTAAATCCAAACATACATATATTCATATACGCATACATATACTGATATATGATCAGTTCGTAGATTGTGTGTGCTAGACAAACTATATACATATGAATGTCCATGCATACCGTGGAGTGTGTTAAAATTTCGTAATACCAACATACGTAATACTAATATACTAAAAAAGAATAAAAGTAACAACCAAAAATAAAAAAGCCGAAGTGACGTGGAGTGTGTAAAATATACTTCCCTTATGAAAAAAAAAAGAAAAAACGTTAACTTCGGTTGCACCGAAGCTATAATACCCTTCACCTTGATTCTTTACAATATCTTGATTCCGATCTAATTTCGTGAAGATACCTCCTCAAATAAAAAAGTTTTCCATGCAAGCACTATACTTCGATCGTTCAGTTAATATGATAGCTATATGCTATGATCATCCGTTCTATACAATTTCTTCGCAGATTGCATTATTGCCTTAAATAATAATCCATGCTAAGTTTCGTGAATATAACTCGTCAAATGAAAGAGTTTTCCATACAAGCACTGTACTCCGATCGTTTAATTAGTATTTCAGCTATATGCTATTGTGATCCGATCTCACTAATTTTTTCGGAGATTACATAGTTGCCTTAGGAAATCACTCGTGTCAATTTTCGTGAAGATATTATGTCAAATAAAAAAGTTGCCCATACAGGTACTTGATACCGACTATTCAGTTTGTATGGCAGCTATGTATATGCTATAGTGATCCGATATCGGCCGTTCCGACAAATATATTATATTTTAAAGGGTCTCCGACGTTTCCTCCGACAAAATTCGTGGTAAACTTAATATACACTGCTGAGGGTATAAAAACAAAGAGAGAAAATAAAAGGTGGTACATGCTGCATACATATGTATATATATGTTGATCCATTTCGAGGTTCTCTGCTTTAAAAAAAAATAACACAAAAAATGTAAATCAATTGATGAATTTTTGTTATCGTTCGAAAGAACATTGTTTGGGAATAACTTTTTTAAGAATATCTCTTTCAAATGTTGGCCACGTATACGTCGCTGATGGTCCATCCGTTGAGTCCAATGTTCGATGACTCATTCGAGCATTTCGACTGGTAACTGGAGAATGACACGCTTGATATTTTGTTAAAAGTAAGTTGTTCACGAGTAAGTCTTTCCATGATGAAAAGCGAAACAATACTGAACATATATAATATGACAGCTTGACACAACTCACACGAGATCTGTCTAAAAAGGGCGTATGAAAAAGGTATCACTACTTGGATCTCCCGTTATGTACATTTTTGCTTTTGTTTATATTTCTTGTTCGCTGTTACTTTTTGAATTTCGATGAATGTAGAATAAACGGTTAATATGTTGTCGTTACTATGCAATAAAAAGTATTTCTTCTCTCGTTCATTGTGCTGTTACATTGAGAATGTGCTTGTGCATTGGGTATTGCTTGTTACCGTAAATATTTATATGTGCAGAATCAGTCTAGCTGATTTTTGTTGCTGATAGTGTCGCGTCAAAATCTTTTTGCGTGAACATTTTTTGTTGGGGTATTAACTTTATGAAATTTGAATATATTTATTTAACTTTAAGCCTAAAATGCCGCGTGGTACTAGTTTGTCTGCAAAGGAACAAGGAATAATCATAGGAATGCATGAAAGCGGTTCCAAAATATCCGAGATAGCATCTAGACTAAAGCGACAGAGAAACTGTATATTAAAATTTCTTAAAAAGTCCACTAATTATGGTACAGTGCGACACAGCGAACGGAAAAGCAACATTGATGAGCGGTACAAACGGATGATTCGAGGGCTAGCAGTAGCGGATTCAATGAGCAGCGGTCAAATACAGACCAAGTTAAGACTGCAAATAAAAAGAAATACATAAAAATTAGTTTATCAAACGCACCTCCATTGTACTTAAACCAAAGCACGTGGAAAGGTACATTATAGCGCGTTTGCAGGTTGCAAATGGCAAGAATGGGCCAATATTGGCATAACTCCCATATTCTACAGCCATTAGTTAATTCTATGCCTAAACGGATTAATTTAGTTTTAAAAAATAAGAGAAAAACTATTGACTATTAAAATAAAAATGTCTTTAAGTTGAACTCAAATGAATAAGATTTACAGACAAAAATCGAAAAACGAAATAAATTTAAATATTGCTTTTTATATCTTTTTTAAAAATAATAATAATAAACCTTTTTTGCAAAAGGTTGATGCACATATAATTATTTGTATGGAGTACGTATATGTACATACAAAAGTTTTTTTTTTTATAAAAATATATATACAAGTATATAGATGTAAATATTATATTAAAAGTCCAGTGTCACAAAAAATAGGTATATGCATAAATATATATACACATAGGTATAACTGAATACAAAAACAACCAAACAGCCTAAAAAGCTAGGCGATAGAAGGGAAACTTCACGGATCTCGATGGGCACTTTAAATTAAAATACTCACCCTAGTCAGCAAGCTTTATAAGATATAAATATTTCTCCGATAACAGAAGCCACTATTCATTATTCTTGAATTTTTGAGGGTGTAGGGTAATGCAAAAAGAGTGTTGATGTTTTCGCCACCATTTATAAAAAATCTATTCATTCACTTTCATACTTTCAGGAAAAGATACAATTCTTTTGTGGTATGAAAACAATGAAATGAAAATTCGTGATTATAAATTATTAAATTGAAACTTTTATTACATCGTCTCAAATTTTTTGGGCTACGTTTGCATGTCGTTTTTGTAATGCTCTATACATATGTGTATATGTACATACATATGTGCCGAACAAATAATGCATACACAAACCTACGTACACATATGTGTACACATGTAAATACGTCACCGGCAAAAATTACAAACATTGTTCTACAAAAACAACAATCGTCTCAAGTAGCATAAGCAGCACACACACATGTCAATATGACAGCCTAATTGCTATAGCGACTCACGCGACGACAAAGCGTCACAACATTGTGTTGTTGGTAGAAAATCCGAGCTGTGTCGGAAACAACAAACGAACGATTGCCGATTGTCACCGCTTCCCTTGCCGCTCTAACATTTTTGCCAGTAAACCATCGTATATATGTATGCTTATGTATGAGCATGCATATATGTATATCGACGCAGATTTTTGCGAGCCATATAAAAATATTTTAAAATTGTAAAATATTTTAAATCGACAAGAGCTATGTTGCCATTTTTGTCACCTTTTTTTGTGTTTGCCGGGTTGACACTTTTCCTTTCAAGAAGGAACATCAGAAAGTTGTTCAATTTATGATTTTTAGCTTTTGCCATCGTCGCGAAAAGACGCTTGTGGGCAAACACATGCTCGGGAAGATGTGTGTGGTATGGCGTTTACTTTTATGAATGAGTCAACTTCGCTTGTTAAGAGTAAGCCTGCGTTCATAAATGAAAATGTTGTTGTTGTGTGATTTACTATAAATCTGGCTTCGACACATTGATTCTTTGCAATGAAAGCAAAAAAACGTGAAATTTCGCATGAAGCAATTAGTATACATATTTACATACATATGTACATATGTTGTAGGTAGACAGATATACAAAAAGTATGCGTTCTTTCATATTTGTTTAGATGCACACATAATTATATATATATATTTATATATATATGAGCATTAGACTGCTTTTTTTTTGAACTATTTTTTTTTTCGATCCCATGGTGAAATTTTGTTGGAAATACCAAAACAAAAATTCCCTAAAAATTTGGGACTTTAATTTTAATATTAAGTACTAGACCTAGGCCTGTAAAGATTTCCCATATAAAATACACGTAAAACTTGATTTTTTTTCTTTTTAATTTTATAACTCAGCGGCAGTTGATGGGATTATCTCACCCGTCATTAGGTATTCCTCAAAATTGAATTTGTACTACCCCGCAGGTGCAAGTTATAACTTTACCGCAATGGAGACTTTTGTAGAGCGTTCAATTTTGAGGAATACCTAATGACGGGTGAGATAATCCTATCAACTGCCGCTGAGTTATAAAATTAAAAAGAAAAAAAATCAAGTTTTACGTGTATTTTATATGGGAAATCTTTACAGGCCGAGGTCTAGTACTTAATATTAAAATTAAAGTCCCAAGTTTTTAGGGAATTTTTTTTTTGGTATTTCCAACAAAATTTCACCATGGGATCGAAAAAAAAATAGTTCAAAAAAAAAAAAGCAGTCTAATGAGCATATGTGCGATCGCTTGGTCTTTTCAGATGTTATCAAAGCTTTTAATGATCAAAGCAAATAAATATATTATATGAATATGTGCTATATACTTATGTCCTGTGATACCAAATATATATATGTAACTCCCTTCGCTCCCTTTTTCTCATTTTTCCATTACCATTCCGATTTTCCAAAAATAAAATTGAAATTGATCATGCCATTTCAATACCCTTAATAGAATATTATTCCAAAAATTATTAATTTAATGTCTACGATATGAAAATAAGTTTCACTTTTACCGTGGTTTCATAAAACCACAGAATAGTTTTTTTTTTAAATATCTTGAGGATATTGAATCTATTGTCATGATGGAGTTATGGTAGACAGCTACCCGACCAGTTCTTACATTGAGACGTTTGAAATGGAGGACAGAATCGAAGTTCGGCACATCCACATATTCTTCATTGTTTATTCATGTTTCCGACAATAATAAAATATTTGCTCGTTGGGCTACTGTGTCCCACAAGCCTACTACGTGAGCCCGTAAACTTTGGCAATTTAGGGAGAATAATGAGAGTATTAACACTAACATTTGCTGTTGCTTTTTCGTTTCATTCGATACTGGAATTACAGCCCAACGAGCGCAAAGAAGTTTCACTTCAAACCAGAAAAGTGCAGAGACCACACAAGTAAAATAAGCAATTGAAAAAAAAATTATATGTACAGTGCAATGCAGTAACAAATAAATATAAAAAGATACAATTCAATAAATGAAAAAGAAGAGAAGTGCAAACATACATATGTATACATACATAGCACAAGTGCGGGCGAAAAAATATACAAAAAAAAAGAACATTTTATGAAAACAAAAACAAAACTAAAATCCATAAAGCGGTCGCGAAACTACAATAAAAACAAATTAATATATAAAAACAGGGCGCGACTAAACAGAAAACACATACACGACAAATAAGTTCAACAAATAAATAACAAATAACACGCAGAAGGAATAAGAAGCCAGCCCACGTGGAGGCGAAGGAAGAATTGGCGACTACAATGCCAACATACACAGCCACATACACAATAAAAAACAAGTAAGGAAGGGCTAAGTTCGGATGTAACCGAACATTTTATACTCTCCTAAAGTCAAATGGTATACTCGTTTTAGATTTCTTTGTGAATCTTGCCGCCTTGTTCTATGTTGACCGATATTTTCGGTAAAAAGTCTACTATAGGCACTGGGGTCCACATATTCAGTACCTAATGGCTTAGACAGTTTTGATTCGATTTAGACAATTTTTGGTCACAAAGTGGCATACTTTAAACGTATTATTCACGCAAAGTTTTACGCCGATCAGATGGAATTTAAAATGCTGTTATATGGGAAATAGGCGTGGTTGTAATCCGATTTCGCCCATTTTCGTACTATAATATATAAATATGAGAAGAATATTATATACCGAATTGGGTTGAAATCGGTTAAGCAGATCCCAAGATATGGGGTTTCACTTAAAAGTGGGCGGTGCCACGCCCACTGATTAATTTGGACGCGGTTCCTATAACGTCAGCTCATACGATCCCTGTGTTAAAATTTAATGTCTCTGGCGTGTTTAGTGCTTGATTTATTGCGCTTTTAGTAGTTTTTAACAGTACCCTTATATGGGGAGTGGGCGGAGTTGTCACCCGATTTCACCCATTTTCACGCCGTCGGTAGAGATGCTAAAAACATTTGTTTCCAGTGACCATGCCTCACTTTTAAAAAAAAATTTAACTGCAGATGCCCCCTCTAATGTGATCCTGTATACCAAATAATAGTCCTGTAGCTTGTTGTGGAGCCTAGTTATGGCAATTTTTTTTTTCATTATTGGCGTTTTGTGGGCGTGGCAGTAGTCCGATTACACCCATCTGAAACACCAACCGTCTTACGGCATAAAGAAACATGTGTACAAAGTTTCATAAAAATATCTCAATTTTTACTCAAGTTAAAGCTTGCACAGACGGACAGACGGACGGACGGACAAACAGTCACCCGGATTTCAACTCGTCTCGTCATCCTGATCATTTGTATATATAACCCTATATCTAACTCGATTAGTTTTAGGCGATACAAACAACCGTTAGGTGAACAAAACTATTATACTCTGTAGCAACAGGTTGCGAGAGTATAAACAGTAAGGAAGACCTAAGTTCGGATGCAACCGAACATTTTATACTCTCGCATAGTCAAATGGTATACTCGTTTGAGATTTCTTTATGTATTTTAATAATTAGAGCAATCGTTCTTTTGTTTTGTTGTATACGCTTATAATTTATTTTATATAGAATGAATTACAACTGTATTGAGGAGTATGAAAATAAATCGTTTTTTGACAATGAATAACATTTTTTATTTATTTTATCGATATTATTATACATTTTTAGCTTAAAAATAATAAATATTAACAACTTTAAATATTATATTATTATATTAATTTGTATATAATATTTACAATATTAAACATAAATTTTTATATTGATTCTTATACATATATCCAAATTATATTTCTTTTTTCCTTATACTATTTAATTTCTATCATATATTTATGCAATAATGTCATATATAATAACAAATTATATATATAATTTAAATTTTCTTAATTAGTTTAATTACATATTTTTCTTAAAATTATCTTAAAAACTACTGTCAAAATTCCTATACCATTCCAATTCGATTATATTTGAAAAAAAAATTAAGAACTATTGAAAACTTTAGTTGGAAATAGAGACACAAATACTGTCATGATAGCTGTGTACTGTCTCAAACGTAATTGCATTAACATGGGAAGGATCCATGTTTGAAAATGCCCAATCAATTTGTGTACCGGCAGGTGTAATTGAATATTCTACACCAAGCAGATATTAAAATAATGTTGAAATCTCAAACAATTAGCACATTTTGATTGCATAACTCAGAAGTAACGACTTTCTAAAGTTCCACAATTAAATGTCTGCCAGAGAAAGCTGAATTTCTGTATAGAACTAGAATATTAATATTGAAACATTTAAACAAAACCGCTTCCAAAACTTTGCGGCCTGAATAATTTTCTTTACAGCCTTTTGTTCTATAGAGCTAGCAATACTTTGCTTTTTATATATTATACAATAATGCCCCGTTTATTTCTATTGCTTGTTTTCGTGCTATCTATCCTCAACTCGTTAATTGGAGTAAATCCTGGTGTATCGAAATTTTCGCACGGATAACTCCAAGTTTCTACAAAACATAAAATATCTAAAGAAAGCATCAAACAGTCGCTTTTTATATCATTAATGTGAGCATGAAGACTTTGAACAATTTGGAATAAAATTTGATGTCCTGATGTTCGGAAAATCATAAAACTGAAACTTGTTGTCAGAGCTTTATTTGTGTTCAATTCCCTCAGTTCCTTAAATACAGGATCCTATTCAGAAAATTTGTTAGGAGTAATAAAATTTCCTATGATGAATAGACCTTCTGCAGTAGTAGCTCGACTGTAAGGCATTCTGGGTCGAGTATGAACTACAACTTTATAATAATATATGTGGCACCCTGACTTTTATGAATAGTTATTCCTTCAGCCGGAACAACTGGAAAATGATATCTTTCAATTGAAATTTGTTCATTTCTTTTATATCGAAAAGATTTTAAAACTTTTTCAATTGGTGTCCAAGAACTTTCTAGAGGCTTTTTTGATCATGCTATCAAACCAACCGAAGGTTCCAAAAATCCACAGAATTATTGGAAAGGAACATTGGAAATCAATATGCATAAGTTGTCCAGCTGACCCATTAACCAAGCCATCACACATGTTTATATTCTTTGTAATCATATATAATATTTGGCGGATGTTTTTAGTGTCAATTCATAGGGCAGTAGCTGCATTTCAGAAGTTTTGAAAAGTTTAACTATTTCCAAAATATTCTCATTTTCACTTATACCAATTCCTTTAACTGAGTCTTTTGCAGTTGAAAGGATAGCTTCAGTTGGGATTCGACTGAGCTTAAGGGCATTGAAATTATTTGTCTCTTCATTGGACCAAAATAAATGTATGGCATAATCGGGAACTTCTTCGAAACTAACTACTCGAGTTTCAATGAGTGATATGTCCTCATTTGTCATAGTACCAGATACCATATGGTTTAATGTAATTGCAAAGGCCTGATCCTCCCGTTGTCTCATTATCTCTGTTTATTTAAAGTATTTAAATAACTCTCACATAGGGGAACCAACTAAAGTGCTGTATTCATCATTGGGATTAGGAGAGAATATCCACCTATCTCCAACAGGTGAGAGTTGCTTCAAATCACCAAACACGATGATCGGTATACCACCGAAGGGGCTGCCTGTTTTGAAAATTTGTTTTAATCTCGCACCAACAGAGCTAAGCATACGGTCACCTACCATCGATATTTCATCAATTATGATTAATTTTAAATTGATAAGTCTGGAATACAATGAATTAACTGTGTCATTGCTAAATGGCCTCAACTCTCTATTCAACTGATTAACAGGTAAAGAGAATATTGAATCAAGGTTCATTCCACCTATTCCGAATGCTACTTTACCCGTAGGTGCGCAAAGAAGAACTTTTAAGGAACTTGGATTGGATCCAGGTGTAGAATTGTAACGATAGTTAAGAGCTTGATATATTGCAGATATCAAACGACTCTTTCCTACACCTTTCCCGCCGCCAATGAACTCATAAAGTGGGAGATTTGTTTTTAGCTGGTGCGTCAAATGTGTCAAATAGGTTCTTTGTTTAGTATTTAGACTTTGAACTGAAGAAAATAATTCCTCAACTGGAATTAAAGAGGGTAGTTTAATAAGTCTAATATTGCAATCAGATTCAGTACCATTATCTGTTGAATCTTCACCATGCAAGTCCAGCAAATTTATATTTGGGTTTATTTCTGGAAGATCCAATATTCTGAACTTATTTTCCACGATAGGTAGTTCATTTTGAGCACCTTCCTCTCAGTCTTTTTCATTATAAAGACTTTCTAGAACATTTTCAAGTTCTCTTTGCTCAAAAACATCATATTTTCTTTGATTTTCCTCAATTAGAATACGATGTGTTATGCAAGTCTGCTCATTATCGTTTACAATGAGACCTTGCTGTTCATTCCGCCATGGATAGTAAAGAATTACCATTTCGCGGAAATACTCAACTCTGGCCAAATCTGGGTTAAACCTTCTTTACCGAATAATACAAGGTTTGATACGTTTCTTTACAAAACCGCTACCTGGTAAATTATCGTTTTCCCTCTCTCCTTCTTCATGATCACTGTCTTGTGCTCTTCTACCATATTTAACATATTTATACATAGATGTAAAATCAGCTAAGCAAAGAGTTTCTAACTGATCGGATCTTTGAACATAACGGTCTAAAATACCGGCTACGAATATTTCAGTCGAACCTGAAGGAAGGTTCTAAAGTTCTGCTCTAGGTTTTACCATTCGAACACGTTCCTCAGGTCGAGAGGTATTTATAAATATTTCTGCCTTACTTGCTTCCGAAAGATGGCGCCCAATGGAGCAATATACTGCTTCTTGTGCAAATATTTCTGTGCCTAATATAAATTTGTGACCTATATGTTTAAGTTTTTGCTTAACCGTATAATTTCCAGCATTAACTCTGATATAGCTTTATTTAAGAGCCTAGAAACTCCCCTGTTAGACTTGTTTACATAATTAATTATATATAAACGGCAAGCATATGCATCCAGTATATTTTGGATATCCATATTTGCTTTATGGAGTTCCAAAATCAGAGGATTATAAGCGTTTATAAAACGATCCTGAATTAATTATAATTTTGGTCGTCTAATCCACCGTAATAAATATGCGACCACACGAAGCAATTTTTGATGAGAAGAGATTTTTTCTATAGGGTCCATTATTACATTGTCTTTCACATTTGCAGCTAGTGTGAATGTATTTTACTTCTTCTCTAATGCTTCGTCTTCTGGAGAGAGCTGGAAGTGAGTGTTAATTGGCCACAAAGCGGTGTCTTCTAGGAGGAACTGTTCAAATTCAAATTCGCTACTCGTGACCATAATTTGGCAAGAAAATGTGCTGAAGACTTGGTCTTCAGCGGAGCCACTCTAGACTTTGCAGTAAGCAGCACACATTTAACACCACTAGCAGATTGGCTTCGTATTTATAGGCAGCATCCGTACGCTCTTATTGAATCATCGTAGAAGCCATGTATTTGGCAAATAGCACTCGACTCTAGGTTTACGTACTGAGGAATGCTAATAGATGAGAGCTGCAGTAAGTTGGCTTTGAAATTCTGCCAGCTAGTGTCAAGGCGCAATGGAATCGACTCATCCCAATCTAGTTGATCCAAAGCTCTTGCAATAAGATTTTTGCTTTGGTGACTAGTGGGGCTAATAATCCAAGAGGATCGAAAAGGCGAGCAGAAACTGACAATATGTTTCATTTAATAGCTCGCAGATAATTAAAATTGGCATCTGAAACAAATCAAAACAAGTCCTCTTTCGGCAACCAATGGATTCCTAGTGTTTTAGTTGAACCGCCGAACTGCGGTTTCATAGGAGTGACCGAGTAACTTACGGTCAGCTTTAAAGGGCATTCTGACTTGAAGCCTTCCTGAAGGTAATACTTGAGTTGTATTAACGAAAACTTTTCACACTCTTTTTGTTCCGGTGTGAATTTGCTGCCATTTGTTTCTGAAGGAAGTTTCTCCAGAGCCCAAAACTTTTGGACTACTGAATTTATTGACGTTAAGTCTCCTTCAGCTTGGCATAATTTGCTATTTGCTTCCGAAGGAGGACTTACACTGCTGACGTATTTGCCAGACACAATTCATCCCAAAAGAGTTTTCTGTAGCGTTGGTTGATTAGGACCACTTTTAATTTGGCCAACAGCTAGCAGATCGAAAAAGGTTTCTGCTCCCAATAACATATCAATTTTTTGGGATTTTTGGAATTCTGTATCCGCCAATTTAATATTGTGCGGAATTTTCCAGCCATTAACATTGATGTTATGGTCTGGATGATTTGTCGAAATACATCGCATTATACAGAATTCCGCCGAAAATTCGAAACTATTTACCCGGTACTTAACAAATGCGCTTAATTTTGCCCCGACTTTCGTGTTGGAATTTCCAATTCCTATAATATTTAACGTCCTGTTTTGACGTCGAATCCGCAATTTTTGGGCCAAATCCTCCGTTATAAAGTTGACTTGTGATCCTGAATCCAACAATGCTCTAGCGGGCAGGTATTCTCTACCGCTGGTTCTCCCCTCGGTCCATGTCGTCTTCATCAATTTCTTCAATCTTAGATTGGCATTTCATCAATTTTTCACTATGTGAATTTAATATGTCGAGACGACATTCCAATTCGATTGGATCTAGAGACATAGTCTTCTCGAGAAGGCCCGTTTTTATGCGCAAAATGCTACTTTTCGCCACCGTCCTTTGACGCTTTAAGGATTTTAAGTCGATCAACTTCTTACTTGGAGAGAGGTTGGCGATAGTTGGCTTTGGCTTGCTCCTTTTGGCTTTTTTGAATTAAAATTCACGAAAAACGATAGAAGTTGGCACAGAAATAAATCTAAAATATTAGGAATCGATTGACGAAAACGAAAAAAAATATCGATTCCCAATTGTACGAAAAGTCAAACCAAAGATATGCAAAATGAGCAATAGCACAATTAAAAAAAATTATTTTTTTTAAAGCGAGGAAAAAAAATTTTTTTTTTAATTGATAATTTTTGGATAACTGAGAAAATTTGCCAAAAAACTGTCCGAATTGTAAAATTTTATTAAATTTCCAATTATAAAAATGTCGCACCTTAATGTTTTCGTATAAATAAGGACGCTACCGTAAATCCCACAATCCCTTTTTCACTTCAAAATACATATGCACATATACGTAATTCGCACTCGTTACCTGTTGTGAATGCGTAAGCGGTTTGCCTACGCTTACTTCCCTTTGGCAGAGGATGCAGTTGCAGCTCATTCCCACGAAGCGTCAGCAGCAGTGGATGTAGTGTCAACGTTAGCAGCAGCCGGCCGTTGTTGATGTTGACGCAGCAGCGGTGACATTATTGGCGTTGACGCAGCAGCAGCGGGGATGACGGCGTTGACGCAAATCCGTACGGGAAAAACTACTAACGTAGCGATGGCTTTTTTTGTTTTTTGCTTCTACCGAACGGCAATTTTGGGAACTTTTTTTTTTTGAAACGGTCTTACCTCTGTTTCGACACTTTCAACAGTTAACGGCACTAGCGGAATTTTTTTTTTTTGTAATGGCGGTAATGATAAAAACAGCAATTTAGCGGGATTTTTAAAATAATGTTTAATTTAATTTACCGCACTTTGTAACAAATATATTTTTTTTCATCAAAAACACTTCTGTGATTTTATTGGCGCACTACACTGTACCTGCCGTTTTTAAACGAATTGCCGAATGTTATACATATGTTGTTGCAGAAGCACTTTTGCTGTTCACTTATGTACATAAAGAAGAAGAAGATAATGCACAGGCAATTGGAAACGAAAAGTTAAATTAGTTTTGCGAAAAGTTAATATATTATTATAGTATACCTATATATGTATATTATCTTAAGCACGCACTCAGTCCCTGCTCGGGCGCCATGAAAAATCTCAAGCCTTTTTGAGATGAAATAAAATGTTGGGATGCGCAACTTAAATAAAAAGTGGCAATTGCCTGTGATTAAACGAAATAAAAATCTCCGGTTAAGTCAAAAGACGTGCATTCGCAAGTGTGGTTTTATTACAATCGGATTCTTTATTTTAAGTATATTGTAATTTAGCCTAAACCTTAACCTAACGGATTAAACTAGTTTTAAGTATGTGTTAGAAAAGGGGTAAGTATAAGTATATTTCAACAGTTTCGTTAATTCATTGTAAAAGATTATTGTAATAGATAATGTGTGCTGTAATAAGTATAATATAGTAAAGGTAAGTATATTTGTAGCATAAAACATTTATAATTCATTATTTTCTCTCGTTAATAGGATTCGTTGGGACTGTCTTTCGTTTTCAATTGGCTTATTGACCGGGTTATCTCTACAAAGGCGAACTTGGCTTTGTCTAAGACGTCTCTGATTCAAAATTTCTTCCCTCATTCCCCTCCTACTAAGCTTTCGAAGTTGTGTTTCTCTATCATCCTCCTTTCCTTATCTCAGGACTTCTTCTAGCATGTTCTCTGTGCATTTGATAACGAATGCGCTCTAAATTCCTATACTCAGGATTTCTTTTGCGAAATTCTCTATGATCCCTAGTGTTCCTACTTTGCTCATCATAACGTACCTCGGGATTCTCTCGACGAGACCAACGACCTCGAGTATTTCTTATTTGCTCTTCAAAGCGAATTTTTGGATCTTGCCGTATTCTTCTATGTTGAACGGTATTTACAATTTGTTCAACAGATCGAACCACGGGGTCTTCACGCCGAGACCTATGACCTCGAGTATCTCTTATTTACTCTTTACAGATATGTATGTATAATAATAGTTTCAACACTATGTAAGTAATACACTGAAATAAGTTTAAAGAAAGCACTTTGCTTTACAAGAAATCTAGTGTAACTAAAACTACAAACACAGTTTACTAATATTTATTATACTTTTGCAACATTTTGCTACAAAGTATAATAGTTTTGTTATGGTATATTTTTGTACACATAGCTTACGTACTTTTGTACACCTATATATTACATAGGTATTCCCTAACAAAATAATAAATAATATTTAGTTATATTTATATTTTAGAAATAAGTAGTTTATTTCATGGTATTGAAATTATATGCTCGGAAAACCCCTCCGTAAATTGCTTTTGTCTAACGCTTTTTAAAACAGGGATCTATGGTACTTATTTTGAAAGGTCTGCTCATGAAGGCTAAATTAACAATAACTTACATATAATTAAGTATGGCACACATATATGTAAAGCAGGTATGTAGATTTTCTTCTTTCTGTCTTAATTCTAAACCTTTCATAAGCTGCCAACGGCGCTGGGTAAATCCCAAAAAGGACTTAAATGTAATTTTTTTGAGTTTACAGTTCACCTCATGATCTTCATATTAAAATGTGTCGCAAAACTGAAATAAGAGACAGTAGCATGTAAACCGATAATAGGATTTTAACCGATGGGGTCGCAGTTTATCTATAACCACATAAAAAGGGTCTTTAGCCCTTTTGATACTACACTACTAATATTTATCTTACGCGATTTTTTCTAGAGAGATATTTTTTCTCTATACAAAGTCCAGCACTCTAAGAAGCTTTTTTACATTATTGTCTGGTGTATTTTGTTATAAGTTCAAACTGATGGCTGAGAAAATATACTTAACCACTGATTATCACCAAATATTAGAAGAAATATTTATGTATATAAATCTATATCTATCTCGATTAGTTTTAAGTGATGCAAACAACCGTTTGGTGAACAAAACTATACTCTGTTGCAACATGTTGCGAAGGTAAAAAAATGTTGCGAAAGGATTCAACATTTATTATTCGATTATTATTTGGTATCTTATAAACATATGTTATTGATCATAGATTTACTATTTAAGATAGATACTATTTTTTCCGAAATGTTAACTTTAACAAAAAGAAGCTATTTAACTCAAACATGGTATATGTGATATAACCTGAACCAAAAAGGTTAGATTTAATATAATATGTGGGGTATATGAGGTAGCTGTTGTACGAAAGGAGCGGAAATCACTATATTAGGGTTATAAGGTTTAAACAAAGGTCTAGACCAATTTCATTCATATGCAGCGATAAACCACATTATTTTTAAGAAAAACTGTCCATTTAATTTCATTAAATTATAAAATTAACGAAATAAATGATACCATAAGTATAATACATGTATACTGGGGAAATTCGTGGATCGATTTCACACATTTTCGGCACTAAACTGTTGTATATCTAATAGTTTACGTTTGTATAAAGCCGAACAGAAGTTTGAGTTTTTTACATAAAGTATGTTGGAGCTAGGGTCAAAATATACCCAATAATGGGTACTAGGGCGGAACCAAGAATTTTATACTCTTGTAATTCCCAAGAATCAAAGGCCAGGAAATTCCTTCAGGTGTGGCAAAGTGGAGAAAGAAATAAATATCCATTATTAAATGAAATCGTGATTAAATTACAATCAAACTTGGTATCTTCTTGACTTAAATCAAAGGCCATAAACTTAGTCTCAGTTGTATTGCTATATTTTAGTTTGCGTCAGCGAAAATTATATTAAAAAACAAACAAAAAACATCTTGAAGTGAGATATACATAAGTATGAATGTGATATTAACTCGAACAAAGTGTTTAAATTTTATATTATAAGCTTGTGTGGAACACGTTAACCAGAGAACCGGAATTGAGGTTTAGATCAAGGTATATAATATTTAAGAAAACTTATCCACTTATTTTAATTACATTAAAATATCACATTTTGATCAACCGGAACGGTTTAAAGTCAAGAGGAAAGACGGAAATCATATATATATTGGGGATAGAGAAAGATATTTATTTTGAAATTGCTCAGCTATACTCGAGAACATATTTTGAAGCAATTTTATATAAAAAAAAAAATTTTAATACTCACTGGCCGACATACGAGAAGTATTATAAGTAGTATATGAAAGTAGAGGGTAGCACTTCCACTGTTTCATTAAGGTACCTCACATACCATCACCAATCATATGGAGTAAAGTCAGAAGAATGTTCGAAAGTAATGATATTAGTTACATGGGGGCCAGGTAAAATTTTCACTCAACTTCATCCATTTTAAGCTCAAAAATACCTTGTTATGAGTAAAACACGCTCTCTCATTTTCATTGAGATAACTCACATATTGGCCGATATATGCGGTATAAAGTCACCCGGAAGTTCAAAAATCTTTATATTAGGTATATGAGGGCTATAGGAAGTATTGATTCGATTGAACCCATTTTTTGACACAAAAATACTATTATCGAGATTTTTATTTATTTATTTTATTATATGAATTTCAATTAAATGGCTTACACATTGACCGATATTTTCGGTAAAAAGGCAACTATAGGCACTGGCGTCAACAAATTCAGTACCTGAATAGTTTTGGTTAGATTTAGACAATTTTTGGTCACAAGATGGCATACTTCAAACGCATTATTCACGCAAAGTTTTACCCCGATACAATCATTGTTGTTTGTATTGCATAGTGGAAAGTGAAAAAATCAGATGGAATTTAAAATAGTGTTATATAGGAAATAGACGTGATTGTAATCCGATTTCGATCATTTTCGCACTATAGCATAGAAATATGAGAAGAATATTACGTACTGAATTTGGATGAAATTGGTTAAGCAGATCCTAATATTTGGGTTTTCACCTAAATGTGGGCGGTGCCACGCGCATTGCTTAATTTCGAACGCGGCTTCTATAAAGTCAGCTTATACGATCCCTGTGTTAGTTTTTAACAGTACCATTATATGGGGAGTGGGCGGGGTCGTCACCCGATTTCACCCATTTTCACACCGCCGATAGACATTTGTTCCCAGTGAAGTTTGTTATTATCGCTTCAGTGGTATAGGAGATATGCACATTAAACTTATTAGGGGGAGGGACCACGCTCTTTTTAAAAAAATTTGAACTGCAGATGCCGCTCCCTAATGTGATCCAATGAATACCTAATAAGAGTCTTGTATCTTGTTGTGGAGCTTAGTTATGTAAATTTATTTTTGATTAGTGGCGTTTTGTGGGCGTTCCAGTGGTCCGATTGCGCCCATCTGCAATACCAACCGTCTTACGGTATAAAAAAACATGTGTACCAAGTTTCATATAGATATCTCAATTTTTACTCAAGTTACAGCTTGCACAGACGGACAGACGAACGGACGGACAAACAGTCACCCGGATTTCAACTCGTCTCTTCATCCTGATCCTTTATATATATAACCCTAACTCGATTAGTTTTAGGTGATACAAACAACCGTTAGGTGAACAAAACTATTATACTCTGTAGCAACAGGTTGCGAGAGTATAAACAGTAAGGAAAGGCTAAGTTCGGATGTAACCGAACATTTTATTCTTTCGCAAAGTTAAATGGTATATTCGTTTGAGACTTCTTTATATATTTTAATAATTAGAAGTAGGAACTGTTGCCTTAGTTATTTACTTTTCACTCACAGTGAAAATAATTAGAGCAATTTGTAAACTAAATTTACTCAAATTATGAGAAATCGTTCTTGTGCTCTTTTTGTATACGCTTATAATTGATTTTATATAGAATGCAATACAACTGTATTGAGAAGTATGAAAAGAAATCCTTTTTGGACAATGAATAACATTTTTTATTTATTATATCGATATTATTATACATGTTTAGCTTAAAAATAATAAATTTTAACAACTTTAAAAATGATATAATATTAATTTGTATATAATATTTACAATATTAAACATAAATTTTTGTAGAGATTCTTATACATATATTCAAATTATATTTCTTTTTTCCTTATACTATTTAATTTCTATTATATATTTATACAATAAAGTCATATATAATAACAAATATATATAATTTAAATTTCTTAAATAGATTATTTACATATTTTTCTTAAAATTGTCTTAAAAACTACTGTCAAAATTCCTATACCATTCCAATTCGATTATATTTGGAAAAAAAAAATTAAGAACTATTGCAATAAGTCTGAAAACTTTAGTTCGAAATAGAGACACAAATACTGTCATGATAGCTGTGTACTGTTTTAAAAGTAATTGCATTTACACGGGAAGGATCCATGTTTGAAAATGCCCAATCAATTTGTGTACCGGCAGGTTTAGTTGAATATTCTGCACCAAGCAGGGAACTAAAGTTTTTTTCTTGGAGCAGATTTCTTATTGCAGTCCCTGTAGACATTAAACAAATGTTAAAATCTCGAACAATTAACACATTTTGATTTCCTAACTCAGAAGTAAGGACTTCCTGAAGTTCTAAAATTAATTGTCTGAAAGAGAAAGCTGAATTTCTATATATAATAGAACCAGAATATTAATATTGAAACATTTAAACAAAACCGCTTTTAAAACTTTGCGGCCTGAATAAACTTTCTTTACAGCCTTTGATTCTATAGAGCAAGCAATACTATGCTTTGCATATATTAGGTAAAGTAAAAAGTTCGTTCGGTTTTTTATTGATTTTTCAAAATATGATAACTTTGTGTACATTTATCCGATTTAAGTCAAAAATGCGCCGTTTTGTTCGTAAACTTGTTGTCAACGAGACGTCAACTTTAATATACCCCTCTTGTAAAAGACTGCGTCCCTATCGCTAAAAAACTCGGAGAGCCAATTTTTACAGGCCTCTCTTGAGGCCAACTTCTCACCATTAAGCGCGTTCGCCATGGACAGGAAAAGATGGTAATCACTTGGTGCCATGTCCGGACTATAAGGTGGGTGCATTAGAACCTCCCATCCGAGCTCCAGGAGCTTCTGGCGAGTCACCAAAGACGTGTGTGGCCTGGCGTTGTCCTGATGGAACACAATTCGGCCTCCGTCAAAGATCTTCTGGATGAGTGCTGCCTTCAAGTGGTCCAGTTGTTGGCAGTAGAGGGCCGAATTGAGCGTTTGGCCATAGCGGAGCAGCTCGCAGTAGATGATTCCTTGCCCATCCCACCAAACACACAGCAAAACCTTCCTGGCCGTCAATCAGGTCTTGGCCACCATCTGGGCCGCTTCCCCGAGCTTTGACCACGACCGTTTGCGCTCGATGTTGTCATAAGTGACCCATTTTTCATCGCCAGTTACAATCCGCTTTAGAAACGGGTCAATTTTGTTGCGATTCTGCAGCGATTTGCAGATGGAAATTCGGTCCATTATGTGTTTTGCATTAGTTCGTGTGACACCCAAACATCGAGCTCCTTTTTGAATACAAGGTTATGCAAATGGTTCCAAACGATTTTCTGGCTTATCTTTAGTTCCTCAGCAATTAAATAAGTGCTCACGTGACGGTCTGTTTCCACTATTTCCATGATTCTCCCAAAATTACCGGAACAGAACCTAGCAAATCACTTTTGTGCTACACGTTCGTTTACAGTATCGGCCCCATAAACTAAATTAATGTTTTCAGCCGCTTTGGCTGCTTTTTCGCTTTGATCGAAAAAAAATTGTAAAATATAGCGAATTTTCTCTTTGTTGGTGTCCATCTTTGACGAGCGCTCACAACGAACTGAGTAAATCAGGCGTGAATAAACACGTTTTCAGCGCCGTATAGTATGATATGATGCGACACGTAACACTAGTACTATGGACAATAACGCCATCTCTTAGATAAAAACCGAACGAGCTTTTTACTTGACCTAATATTATTATTTAAGTAACTCATAAGTTAATTTTACCTTCACTCACCGTTAGCAAATAATAATTAAAAAAGAAAGAGAGTCGATTTAGGCGGGTGCTCAAAGAACTGATCGCTAGCGAGTCGATGAAAAAAGGGGACCGGGATCCTTCTTTTAGTCCCTTATATATCTGTTGATGTCTTCATGGTGGTGTGATCGGTGTTAAGTTGTAGTTGTGTGCGTGTTGGTGCATTGTGTAGTGATGTGAAATGTATGGTATGTAGGTGTGGAATGTATGGTAAGTAGGTGTGGTGATGTGGATGTGAATTGGTGTAGTGTGACAGTGTCTTACGGTGCGGGGGGATTGAGTGGTCATTTAGCCATCCCGGCCCCCCTGGGCAAATTATTAGCCTAATAGTCGCTGCAGCTGTTGTAACGTTTCCACAACGCTGCTCAAACCATTGGAACGACGTGGTTGCGGTCTAGGCTGTCGACGCCGTGGTGTTACATTCCGCGGGTGTACCGCACGAGTTGAGGGTCGAGGTCCTGTTGCGCGGCTTCGCAGAGTAGGTGGCCGACCAACGTCGCGCCTCGAGATGCGATGAAGTAGTGTGTGATGTGGTCTGCTGCAAATTTGGCACAGACCCGTGGACACACACTCTTGAGTCCCATGCGTGTGCGATAGGCAGTTTAGACAGTGTCCGTGTGCCTGGGCAACTTGCTGTCTTTGCAATGGTCGCATACTTCTGAAAATCCCACAATGTTGCAGGCCGTGTGGGCGCCGACAAATGGGACATCGTATACGCGTGGCACGTTGGTAGCCGACCGCACAGTTGGCGTGGGAGTAGTTGGCGTATCCACATCCATGTTAATCTGTATGAAAGAGTTGTTTAATTATGCAGATTTGTCCTATAAAGGATATGGATGATCGTGCCACGTTATGTGGCATGAATGGGTCATCGTATTGATCGACCATTTTTTATTAGTTATTTGTTATTTTTAACGGTTATTAACGAGTTTTTCGGTTTTTTGCTTCTTGATTTGATTATTTTATTGTATTGCGGTAGTATCGGTTGATTGTTTGCGATTTGCTGTGTCGCAATTATCGGCGGTTGGGAGAAAGCATAGCTTCATCAGCGGTCTGGTTAGCATTCCGCCTTGTGTACGAAGATCAATCACTCGTATGTGACCGTCGGAGCTGCAATGTAGCTTTTCTATGCGCCCAAGCCGCCATTCGGTAGGGGGTAGACAATCATCATGGATGATGACACAATCTCCAAGTTTTGGTGCTTGTTCAGGAGTCTTCCAATGGTATCGTTTATGGAGGTCCTTTATGTATTCTTCTTTCCATCGACGGCTGAAATCGTGATGGAGAATTTTAATTCTTTCCCAGCGATTTAATAAGGATAGCGACTCCACGCCTGGCTCAGGTATGGCCAGAATGGGTGTTCCTTTGAGAAAGTGTCCTGGAGTTAAGGCTGTTAAATCGGAGGGATCTTGTGAAAGGATTGTAAGAGGCCGTGAATTGAGAACGGCTTCAATTCGAATTAATAATATCGTGAATTCTTCGTAATTGAATTTGTAATTTCCAGCTACTTTTTTGAAGTGGGATTTGAAGCTTTTAACAGCTGATTCCCATAAACCACTCATATGAGGAGCGCTTGGGGGGATGAATTGCCATTTAATGCCAAGGGGCGCGTACTTTTGTACAATCTCAGGTGAGACTTGTTTGATAAAGTCCACAAATTGTTTTTCGGTGGCTCTTTGAGCGCCGATAAATGTTTTACCATTATCGCTCATGATCTTCGATGGAAAGCCGCGTCGACCGGCAAAGCGAGCAAATGCTGCAAGAAAAGCCTCCTTCGTCAGATTAGTACAAAGCTCAAGGTGCACTGCTTTTGTCGTAAAACAGACAAAAACAGCCACATAGCCTTTCATCAGAGTGGGAGACCTTAACATGGACGCCTTTATTTAGAAAAGGCCCAGCAAAATCGACACCTGTGATGGAGAAAGGCAGAGCAGAGTTGCAGCGTTCCGGGGGAAGTGCTGCCATAATCTGTGTTCTCATCTTTTGCTTGTGCGTGGTACAGATTTTGCACAAGAAAATGCACTTCTTTATTTGGGGCTTAAGTCGGGGAATGTAAAATTCCTGGCGGACCATATATTGCATGAGGCGATGTTCGGCATGATGCATTAATATGTGGATATAATTTATGAGTAGTGTGGCAAGTCGAGACTTCTCTGGAACAATTATGGGATGGCGTTCGTTATACGTTAGGCTTGAATTGGCAAGCCGACCATTCACACGAAGAAGACCTTTCGTGTCGAGGAATGGGTTTAGAACTAAGAGGGGACTTCTCTTGTCAATAGGTTTTGATTATCTCAAAAGTGATATATCGCGGCTGAAGTAGCGCGCTTGCGTAGTGCGATAAGAGCGACCTTTGCTTTTTGTAAGTCTAGGTGCGTCACTGTATCGCATTGGGAGTGTAATGAAGTTACTCCCTTAAGTTTAATTTTGAGTCGCTCTATGAACTTGAGCATGTAAACGATTACCCTGAGTGCTCGGGGATACGATGAAAATCGTTCGAGGATGTCAGTATCACCCACTGTTGTGTGAAAAGAGTCGATTTTTCGACTTTCTGAGGCAATTATATTGCGCATGGGCGATTGTGGCCAAGAATCGGGAGATTCTGTTAACCATCGGGGGCCATTCCACCAGAAGGTGGTGGTGGCAAGATGCAGGGGTTTGCATCCTCTTGTACCTAGATCAGCAGGATTGTTAGCACTGGCTACATGTCGCCAAGTGGCTGATCCTACTTGGTCAAGTATTTGAGACGTTCGGTTGGAAATATACGTCTTCCATGCATTTGGTGGTTTTTCTAACCAGGCTAGTACAATTTCGGATACGGACCATAGATATAATGTGCGAACATATATAGTTGCGCAATATGCCTTTTCAGAAGCGTCACAGAAGCCGTGTAGTTCGACTTTGTACTCTGGGGCATAATTTACGTCGTGGGATTTGTATCTGTGAGATATCGGTTAGATTGCTCGCAAACTGGGACCACTTTTCTAAACGAAGTGGTTTAACTTGTTCGTCCCAGTCGGTTCCATCTAACCATAATTCTTGTATTAGGATTTTGGCTTGTATCATAATTGGCGAAAGCCATCCCGCGGGGTCGAAAAGTTTTGCCACAGAGGATAAAATTTGGCGTTTTGTTATGGCGGATAATGCTGATATTGACTCTGTAGTGTATGAAAACAGGTCAGATATCGCATTCCATTGGATCCCCAGAGTTTTTGTTGTACTTTCCTTTTCGAATTTTAGGAAATTAGTATCTAACAAATTTTCATTAGGTATGTCCTTTAAGATATTAGGGTGGTTCGCCGTTGTCTTTTTTAACGGAAACCTTGCGGTTTTGAGGGCTTGTGTCATTTGAGCTAGTGACTCGTATGCTTGTGAAAGAGTATGACTTCCAGACAGGATATCGTCTACATACGTTTGAGTTTTTAACACTTTGGTTGCCAGAGGAAATTCTGACTTTGTGTTTTCTGCCAGTTCGAGGAGTGTTCGAATGGCTAAATATGGAGCACAGTTGACGCCAAAGGTAACTGTTTTAAGTTTATAGTCGCGTAGTGGACTATTGGGAGATTTTCGGAAAATAATTCGCTGAAAATCTTGATCGTCTTTATGTACGACTATTTGCCTATACATTTTTTCGATGTCTCCGTTAAATACGTATTTGAATATACGCCAATTTAAAATGAGTAACATTAAATCTGGTTGGAGCGTAGGTCCCGTAAATAGAATATCATTTAGGGAATTCCCCGAGCTAGTAAATCTTGATGCATTAAAAACAACTCTTACTTTAGTTGTTTTTTTGTCTGGCTTTACCACTGTATGATGCGGCAAGTAACATGAGTGGTATTTGCCGTTGATGATTTTTTCGCATGGGCTTACTTCCTCCATGTGGTCTAAATGGAGATATTCTTCCAACACACCATCATATACTGGTTTGAGTTCGCCTTTTTTAAGTAGGTTTTTTTCCATAATTTGAAACTGCTGTATTGCAGAGGTGCGAGAGTGACCTAAGGCGATTGTGTTGGGAAATTGTTGTTTTAGTGGTAGTCGTACGACGTACCGACCATTATCTGATCTAGTAGTTGTGGCTTTGTTAAAGTCTTCACAATACTGATCTTCAGGGGTTGCAATTGATATGGGGGGGAGCTCTTCTAACTCCCAAAATTTTCTCAATTGTGAATTGAGGTATTCGTTTGAGATTTCCTCAACTTGAGTGGTCATAGTGGTAACTGGTTCCGTCCACTTAGAATCCAACCGAAAATGCTATTTTGTGCCAATAGGGTATTTGAAATTTTCTCAATACCTTCGAGTATTATCTGTGGTATGAGATCGCTGCCTAACAGGAGGTCTATTTGAGCGGGACTGTTGCAGTTGGGATCTGCTAACTTTAAGTATGAAACCTTTTGCCAATGCTTGCTATTTATGTGATAGCTTGGAAGCATATTTGTAAGTTGCGGTAAGACTATAGCTTCTGGTTGTATGTGCTTATCCGCTTGGGGGGAAATTAGGGTAATGGGGCAGATTTTATTTGAGTTTTGGACAACTCTTCCTGCCATTCCCGTGATTTCAAAATTGGCTAGTTTTGTTGGCAGTTGTAGCCTATTTTGAGCCCTAGACGCTATGAAAGATCGTTGTGATCCTTGGTCTATTAAGGCTCTAAGTTTAAACAGCTCTCCTCGGTGTTCGATGGAGACGACTGCTGAGGGTAGTAGTACTCTACTTTGAATTTCGCTGTGTAGCGTTTGGGTTTTTAAGGCCTTTGAGCAGCATGGTGCTTCTTGGCAATTTTCGGGATTTCGCACTTCGGGATTTGCTGTTGCAACTAAGCCCGTGGCTCTTTTCATATTTGCGCTGTTTAGGGGTGAGCTGGAAAATGTGTTGTAATGCAGCATTGAATGATGTCGTTTATGACAATAAATGTATGTGCATGTGATAGGCAATTTGTACAAAGTCTTTTTGTTCTCACAAAATTGTTCCTATCGACAATATTTAATTTTTTGAATTTATCGCAAGATTTAAGTTTATGCCCTCCTGTACACAGTTCTCATGACGTTTGTTTATACTGTTCAGACGTGAACGATTGATTTTTAAAAAACTTCTATTTAAATGGTTATTGCTACTGGTTTGGGGTCTATTAAAGCTTCTATTGAGGTCGTTTTGAACGTTTTTAGTTCTAACTACAATAGTTTTTTGTCTACCCTTTCTGCTATTTCATATTGGGTAGTTAGGAAATCTTTCATTTGTTGCCACGTGGGGTATTTTCTTCGTGATGAGAGCGATTGCTTCCATAGAAGTAATGATTTTTATGGTAATGCGGCAGTGCATATGTTTACCAGTATTGGATCCCAGCTGTCTGTGGGAATATTTTGTGTCGATAAAACCGACAAACAATTTGAAACAGTGAATTGAAGTTTGATAAATTCTTCCTCTTTTCCTTTTGAATTTTTGGCAAGTTCATTAATATCGATACCTGTTTATCGACCAATATTCTTTCGTTTTCGAATCTTGATTTAAGAGCTTCCCAAGCCAAATTGAAATTATCGTCATTTAGTGCGAACTGTTTTACTATAACGCCTGCTTGACCTTTTGTTTTGTATCGGAGGTGATACAATTTTTGTGCGTTTGATAATTTTGGGTGGTTCATGTAAACGGCTGTAAACTTGTCCTGGAAGAACGGTCATTGTTCATAACCCCCATGAAATATTTCTGTGTCACATGCTTGCACCTTGAGATGGATGCCTGAACTTGCCTCTTGACTTTGTACTTGTGGCAGCTCTACTCGCTGATGTGGAGTAAGTGCAATTGTTTTAATTAGCTTTAGTTGATCGGAAATCATTGCTTTAGTATCTTCGAACTGGTCTAAGCAGTTTTCGTATTTGGCGTAAGCAGAAGATTTGAAATTTTCTGGTAGATCTGAGTCGTCAGATTCTACGATTGCGTCATATGCAGCTTGGAGATGTTTCCAAAAATTGTCAAGATTGTCTTTTTTAATTTCTAATACCGACTCAGAATTTTCTTGAATCGGCGAAGATGAAAATCGAGTGCAGTATCGTATTAGACTGTCACTCTCAGCAATGAATTTAGTGTAAGAAATGTCTTTTCCCCTCTTTTGCTTTGTAGCACCTTGCTTTGAGCGTGTAGCTTCTGCAGGTGTACATGGACTTTTATCATCTGAAATCATCTTTGGTACTTTTAACAATTGAGATATTTTTGATTCTTTTGAGTCTGAGCTCATTTAAAAAGGTATGCCGAAATAAATTGAAATATTTTCAGTGTTATAAATATATTGAAAACTCTTTTAAGAAAATAAGATTTAAAAAAAAAATTTTTTTGTTTGTTTTTTATGAATAAACCTAGTGAATCAATGACGGTTTTAATCTTCGTATTAACTCGTATGAATAACTGAACTCTTTTAAGATAGTAAGAGTTTTTAATTTGATTAAGTTGCAAAAATTCGCGTATTTAGTTCGTACCGTTCGTATTCACTCGCAATATTTTTTTATATTTTTTTTTATTTATTTATTTAATTGATTATTAATAAACGCAAATGATTTTATTTTTATTTTTATGTGTATGCATTATTCGTCCGTAATTCCTATAGGGTATACCTATAAGCGGATCAGCTGATACATATGTACTTGTCGTTATGCGCAATTGAGAGCTCGTCTTAGAGATCAATTCACTTTGTACATATGTATCTTTGTATTATATTATGTTTTGCGCAATCCTGCTTGTTTTTGTTTATCAAAGAACAAGGGGTATTGCGAATATGTGCCAATGTGGACTTAGAAGAGAGGTACGTATGTATGTTTGTATACCTGCGCCGGTATGTATATATATTTCTACGCAGTGCGAAAAGACCGCGAAAAGGAGAATAATTGACCGCAGGTATTCTCGTATTCTCGTAAAATGTATGTATATATGTATGAACGCTGTGCGGGAAGAGCGAGAAATTGCAATTGGTAATGGGCCGATATTTTACCGTATGCACTTACATATATATGTATCAATTTATAATCTTGTACACGTATATTAAAAGATAAAATTGAATTTATGGATGTATATGTATTGCTCTTGGCAATTATATAAAATGTATTTTCAAATATATATGTATATGGTTGTTGTTAGATTAAGTATATATATGTAAAAATGAATATGTGCATATGAATATGTGCTATATTGTATGTAGGTATGTATATATTTTTGTAACTAAAATGCATATATGTATGTATGTAAATTTCTGCTTGTTTTTTTTATGTTTTCTGTTAGGTTCTCAATTTGCCTTAGCTTACTTGGTTTGACGCAATCCTGCTTATTGCTTTGTTAAGCGTGAGGGGTATTGCTGGAAAACTTTGCAAGTGAATACTTGAAATATTTTGGTGTGTTGTTGGAAACGTAAAGTGTGTCTTTAATACACAGCATTCTAGTGATGTGTGTATATGCACTGCACTTATTACACTTATATATGTACATATGTATTTTTCTTTTGTAACAGCACTTTGTTTTAAACTAAAGCGTTTTTTTTCCTTTTTTTGTAACTGCACCTACACTGTTACGTTACAGTAATTTTTCTTTTTTTTTTTCTTTTTTGGTAACTGCACTGTATTTCTTCTTATTGTTTTTTCCTGGTATTCACTTATTTTTGGCCATTTCACAGCCTTTCACTTTAGGTTTCTTTTTTTTTATAAATGTTTTTGTTTGTTTTTAAACACCCATAGTGCCGTCCACTAGGGCTCGAAGGACCATATTTAAGTAACTCATAAGTTAATTTTACCTTCACTCACCGTTAGCAAATAATAATTAAAAAAGAAAGAGAGTCGATTTAGGCGGGTGCTCAAAGAACTGATCGCTAGCGAGTCGATGAAAAAAGGTGTGCGTGTTGGTGCATGGTGTAGTGATGTGGAATGTATGGTATGTACGTGTGGAATGTATGGTAAGTAGGTGTGGTGATGTGGATGTGAATTGGTGTAGTGTGACAGTGTCTTACGGTGCGGGGGGATTGAGTGGTCATTTAGCCAATTATAATGCCCCGTTTATTTCTGTTGGTTGTTTCCGTGCTATCTATCCTCAGCTCGTTAATTGGAGTAAATCCTGGTATATCAAAACTTTCGCAAGGATAACTCCCAATTTCTACAAAACATTAAATATCTGAAGATAGCATCAAACAGTCGCTTTTTATATCATTAATGTGAGCGTGAAGGCTCTGAACAGTATGGAATAAAATTTGATGTCCTGATGTTCGGAAAATCATAAAATTGAAACTTGTTGTCAAAGCTTTATTTGTGTTCAATTCCCTCAGTGCCCTAAATACGGGATCCCATTCAGAAAATTTGTTAGGAGGAATAAAATTTCCTATGATGAATAGACCTTCTGCAGAAGTAGCTCGACTACAAGCGACATATATTGAAGCTCTATGCATTCTGGGTCGTGTATGAACTACAACTTTATTATATGTGGCACCCCGACTTTTATGAATAGTTATTCCCTCAGCCGGAACAACTGGAAACTGATTTCTTTCAAATGAAATTTGTTCATTTCTTTTATATTGAAAAGAATTTAGAACTTTTTCAATTGGTGTCCAAGAACTTTCTAGAGGATGAGGCTTTTTGGATCGTGCTATCAAACCAACAGAAGGTTCCAAAAATTTAATCCACAGAATTTTTGGAAAAGAACAATGGAAATCAATTTGCATAAGTTGTCCAGCTGCCCCATTAACCAAGCCATCACACGTGTTTATATTCACTGTGATCATATATTTGGCGGAGGTTTTTAGTGTCAATTCATAGGGCAGTCCCTGCGTTGCAGAAGTTTTGAAAAGTTTAACTATTTCCAAAATATTCTCATTTTCACTTATACCAATTCCTTTAACTGAGTCTTTTGCAGCTGAAAGGATAGCCTCAGTTGGGATTCGACTGAGCTTAAGGGCATTGAAATTATTTGTCTCTTCATTGGACCAAAATAAATGTATGGGTTAAAGGTTCATTCCACCTATTCCAAATGCTGCTTTACCCGTAGGTGCGCAAAGAAGAACTTTTAAAGAACTTGGATTGGATCCAGGTGTTGAATTGTAACGATGGTTAAGAGCTTGATATATTGCAGATATCAAACGACTCTTCCCTACATCTGCACCGCCGCCAATGAATTCATAAAATGGGAGATTTGTTTTTAGGTGGTGCATCAAATGTGTCAAACAGGTTCTTTGCTTAGTATTTAGACTTTGAACTGAAGAAAATAATTCCTCAACTAGAATTAAAGGTGGTAGTTTAATAAGTCTAATATTGCAATCAGATTCAGTGCCATTATCTGTTGAATCTTCACCATGCAAGTCCAGCAAATTTATATTTGGGTTTATTTCTGAAAGTGCCAACACCCTGAACTCATTTTCCACGATAGGTAGTTCATTTTGAGCACCTTCGTCCAAGTCTATTTCATTATAAAGACTTTCTAGAACATTTTCAAGTTCTCTTTGCTCAAAAACATCATATTTTCTTTGATTTTCCTTAATTATAATACGATGTGTTATGCAAGTCTGCTCATTATCGTTTTCAATGAGATCTTGCTGTTCATTCCGCCAAGGATAGTAAAGCATTAACATTTCGCGGAAATACTCAACTCTGGCCAAATCTGGGTTAAACCTTTTATACCGAATAATACAAGGTTTGGTACGTTTTTTCACAAAACCGCTACCGTCTTTAAGAGGCATGACAACCCCGCTTTCTGGTAAATTATCGTCTTCCCTCTCTTCTTCTTCATGATCACTATCTTGTGCTCTTCTACTGGATTTAAAATATTTCTACCTAGATGCAAAATCAGCTAAACAAAGAGTTTCTAACTGATCGGATCTTTGAACATAACGGTCTCAAATACCGGCTACGAATATTTCAGTCGAACTTGAAGGAAGGTTCTGAAGTTCCGCTCTAGGTTTTCCCATTCGAACACGTTCTTCAGGTCGAGAGGTATTTATAAATATTTCTGCATTACTTGCTTCCGTAAGATGGAGCTTAATGCAGCAATATACTGCTTTTTGTGCAGATATTTCTGTGCCTGATATAAATTTGTGACCTATATGTTTAAGTTTTTGCTTAATAGTATAATTTCCAGCATTTACCTCTAATATAGCTTCATTTAAGAGCCTAGAAATTGCTCTTGTAGACTTGTTAATATAATTAATTATATATGATATTCATATTAAATATATATGATATTCATATGCTTGCTATGCATCCAGTATATATTGGATATCCATATTTGCTCTATGGAGTTCCAAAATCAGAGGATTATAAGCGTTTATAAAACGATCCTGTAATTTTCTTTTTAGAAAAATTTTGGGTTTTGTTAAACTTGACAATCAAAAGACATATTTATTCTACTATCAGACAGGAGGTGTTCAAAATCGTTTAAATTAGAAATGTCTTCTGTAGTCATATTTGAATTTAAAACGTTTTGAATTTTGAAAAAGTTTTCCTTGTGTCTTTCTGAATTTTGACTTGTTTCTGTAAGAGGTAATAGTATTTACGTTGAAGGCATTGGTGGATATGGTATAGCAAAACGAAAAAACTGTTGTCCTCTTATTTTCCTAGTACAAGACCGACTGTGGTTATGCTTTTGGAATGGTTATGCTTTGGTAATAATTTTCTAAGTGGCTGATTGAACCATCGGTAGAAATATAATTGTCAATAAAACTAATGACATCAGGGAATGTCTGAAGATCTTGAAGGTTGATTCTGGGAGCATTATTAAGGCAATACATGCCATGTACATGCGGGGAACCTCTCTGTTGAAATTCCACTCTCCAGTAGAAATTTGTAACAAAATACTCTCCAAAAATGCCGGCGTTATCTTTAAAAAGCTTAAGAATTTGTCGATAGCGGTAGTCAAAATATCTAGCACAAGTCTGACCGAATTAAGCGATATCTATCTTGGGTTGTTAAACTTTTGGCTTCAGGCAGTTTTAGAAAGGATGACCAAAAGCTCAACAAACTGAGATTCTGCAGCCGATAAAGTGATAAAGAAGGTTGGAAGCCTAAATTGGCGAATCATAGCGATTGCTTTTTTCTTCTCAGCTTCCCAGTGGGCAGTTGAGGATCTAACACCTTTCAAAACCTTGTAACCATCATCGTGTTCAATCAAGTTTTGAACAAAGTTTTCGTTTAATAGATTTCGGGCCGTAACTCGGTTGCGACCTGAACACTTTTTAAGGCAAATGGATGTACTATGCTTAATTTGTAACAGTTCTAATTTTTTGTAATCATAGAACAACTTTGGAATGGTACACGCTCTTCTGTCAAAACGGCGAATTTCAGAACGTATTATATTGCTATATGTTTTAGAGCATGTACGTTTCTGCCTAGCGTATATTGTTCCAAATGACAACTCTTCTAAATTATTATCTTGAATTATGTCAATTGGTCTTTTTCCTTCACCTGGCGCTATAACTAAACGGTTATAGTCTAAGTTTTCTACAGGCATATTGTCTGGCTAAATGAGTTAAGCTTCCTGCCCCGAAAAACACAACCCACCACTCACAAGGCAAACATCAGAACACCCATACACCACACAACAAATACAAATGCATTACACTACTGGAAGCAGCCGCATACACACACACACAGTACAAAACATATGTCCTCGAAGCGGCTGTCCTTCTCTCAGCGACTGTCGAGTAACAAACACCATTTCTTTTGGCGCGCGTGTCATTTTCATTTCGTCTATCAACCATTTTTTATACTCTCGCAATTTGTTATTACACAACATTTTTATTACCTCTCCACTGGTATGCGACCAGGGAGTGCGTTGAGCTAATCCTTTGTAATTATTAAAAAGGAAATAAATTTTGTGAATGTTTTTGAAACGAAAAAACATACGATTCTAATTTGATTAAGATATAAGCGGAGTTTAAGTGGCACGTAAGTGATGGTGTTAACATTGTCCAAAAGAGTTTCTTGAGCCCATGGATTTAGTTCTGAAGGTAAAAGACCCATGGGAATATTATTACCTGAGGGATTATGATGAGAAGTTTGTGCCGCATGGAAAGATTGAACCAATCGGGAATCCTCTAAGAATTGCAAAGCTTCCATAATCTTTGCGGAGCGTATGGTATCGATAATGAAATTATGATTGTATTCCAAACGCCTTCTTAAGGGAGTTTGTATCACATGAACCTCGTCAAAGGACCTGGGTAGAGATGTCACAATATTGTTAACAGAAATTGGTATATTAACAACAACATATTTGAGCAAACTCTCAGCTTGATATCCTAACCGACGGATTGTCATAAAAGGCAATCCAGGCATTATGAGACGTTCTTCAATTGGGGTTAAACCTTTCAAACAATCCGATATTTCAGGAAAATCTAGACCGTTAGCTAAACATATTTTTGGAACGTTCTTTTTACAATCGTATTTTTGCAAGTAGCACAAAAACTGTAATTTCTATCTTCCGAAGGAAATTTTTGCATTAAATAGAAGGCAGATGCAGCATTCGGGTGACCTTGCGCAATAGTTTCGAAATTTAATTTACGATCTTGGTGTGAAAACCATAGTCCGCCGCAGCAAATATATATTTCAGTAAGGCCCTTATTTATATTTTGGAAATAAATGTTTGTGAAATCTGTTAAATTGCCACTATTATCAGTTTCTACAACATTATTTTCTCTCGTTAATCGGATTCGTTGGGACTGTCTTTCGTTTTCAATTTGCCTATTGACCGCGTTATCTCTGCGCAGGCGAACTTGACTTTGTCTAAGACGTCTCTAATTCAAAATTTCTTCCCTCATACCCTTCCTACTAAGCTGTCGACGTTGTTTTTCTCTATCACGCTCCTCTCTCCTTACTTCAGGATTTCTTCTTGCATGTTATCTTTGCATTTGATCACGAATGCGCTCTAAATTCCTATACTCAGGATTTCTTGCGCGAAATTCTCTATGATCCCTAGTGTTCCTACTTTGCTCATCATAATGTACCTCGGGATTTTCTCGACGAGACCTACGACCTCGAGTATTTCTTAATTGCTCTTCAGAGCGAATTTGTGGATCTTGCCGTCTTGTACTATGTTGAACGGTATTTACAATTTGCTCAACAGCTCGAACCACGGGGTCTTCACGCCGAGACCTATGACCTCGAGTATCTCTTATTTGCTCTTTACAGATATGTATGTATAGTAATAGTTTAAACACTATATAAGTAATACACTGAAATAAGTTTAAAAAAAGCACTTTGCTGGACAAGAAATCTAGTGTAACTAAAACTACAAACACAGTTTACTAATATTTATTATACTTTTGCAACATTTTGCTACAAAGTATAATAGTTTTGTTATGGTATATTTTTGTACACATAGCTTACGTACTTTTGTATACCTATATATTACATAGATATTACCTAACATAATAATAAATAATATTTAGTTATATTTATATTTTAGAAATAAGTAGTTTATTTCATGGTATTGAAATTATATGCTCGGAAAATCTTCCCGTAAATTGCTTTTGTCTAACGCTTTTTAAAACAGGGGGATCTATGGTACTTATTTTGAAAGGTTTGCTCTTGAATGCTAAATTAACAATAACTTACTTATAATTAAGTATGGTATACACATATGTAGAGCAGGTATGCAGATTTTCTTCTTTCTGTCTCAATATCTTAACCTTTCATAAGCTGCCAACGGCGCTAGTTAAATTCCAAAAAGGTCACCTCATGACCTTCATATTAATATGTGAAATAATAGACAATAGCATTTAAGCCGATGGGGTCGCAGTTTATCTATTATCACATAAAAAAAAAATATTTTGCCCTTTGATACAGCACTACTAGTATTTATTTCATTCAATTTTTTCTAGAAAGATATTTTTGCTCTATTCAAAGTCTATTTGTTATAATATCAACATAATGGCTGAGAAAATATGCTTATCCGCTGATATTAGAAGAAATATTTGTATATAGAAATCTATATCTATCTCGATTAGTTTTAGGTGATGCAAACAACCGTTTGGTGAACAAAACTGTATTACAAGTATGTTGCAATATGTTGCGAAGGTATGTATAAAAATGTTGTGAGAGAATTCAACCTTTATTATGTGATTATTATTTGGTATCTTATTAACTTATGTCATTGATCATAGATTTATTTATTGTAAACAAATTTTTTTTTGTTCTCAATGTTAACTTTAACAAAAAGAAGCTATTTAAATCAAACATGATATATGCGATATTAACTGAACCAAAGGGGTTAGATTTAATATGTGGGGTATATGAGGTTGTTGTTGTACCAGAGGAGCGGAAATCAGTATATTAGGGTTATAAGGTTTAAACAAATGTCTATACCAATTTCATTCATATGCAGCAATAAACCACATTATTTTTAAGAAAAACTGTCCATTTAATTTCATTATATTATACATTATAGAAGTACAAGTGAGCTGGGACCGATTTCACATATTTTCGGCATTAAACTATTGTTTATCTAATATTTTACGTTTATATAAAGCCAAAGAGAATTTTGAATGTTTTACATAAAGTATGTTGGAGCTAGGGTTAATATATCCCGGATAATGAGTACTAGGGCGGAACCAATAATTTTATACTCTTGTAATTCACAAGAATCAAAGGCCAGGAAATTCCTTTAGGCGTGGCAAAGTTGAGAAAGAATTAAACATCCATTATTAAATGAAATCGTGATTAAATTACAATCAAATTTGGTATCTTCTTGACTTACAAGTATATTACAGATCATAAACTTAGTCTCAGTTTTATTGATTTATTTTAGTTTACGTTAGCGAAAATTATATTAAAAAAAAAAAAACATTTTGAAGTGAGATATACATAAGTATGAATGTGATATTAACTCGACCAAAGTGGCTAAATTTTATATTATAAGCTTTTGTGGAACACGTCTACCAGAGAATCGGAATTCATTATATGAAGGTGTGAGGTTTAGGCCAAGGTATAGGTATGCTAATTTCATTCTAATTCAGCGTCAAACCACATAATTTTTAAGAAAACTTATTCACTTAATTTCATTAAAATATCACATTTTCCTCAACCGGAACGATTTATAGTCAGGTGGAAAGACGGAAATCATTATATGGGGTATATTGGGAACAAAAAAAGAGACGGCTGATTGCATTAATATGGGCATTGCAAAGGTATACTCGAGAACAAATTTTGAAGCAATTTATATTACGAAGTAGAGATACTTTTTTCAATAGCCCTTTCTTCACAGGTCACGCATGTATTTTAATATATATATAATAAACCAAATTTATGTTCTACAAAAATATTTCTATGTATCCTTCGTTGTTTTCGATTTTTTCTACGATGAGTGTGGCCTTAATTGTCTGTGGTGATGTCATTCATATGAAAAGCATTAGTGTCCAGAGTGCCTGAAAATTTAGTTGGTCTTTTTATATTTGCTGGATCTATTTTATCTAAGTGTAATTTAATATATTTGTGGTAATTTTTATGCCTAAGTACTCTGTAGTTCTTAACAAATCCTTCTTCATCTGTTCGATTGTAGGCTCCTCTTTTAGTGTTTCTATTATCAATTATACGTTTTTTGTGTTTTCTATAAGTTTTTGAATTTTTTCATTGCTTACTTTTCCATCTATAACTTCGATTGGTTTGTATTTTTTAGTTGAGTGAAAGGAGTTGTTGTACCATTCTAAGCTTTTGTACATTTTCTCTTAAGTTGTCTGTCTGGCTTTTTCTATTTCTAAAATTCTCATCGCCTAGAGAACTGTGAAACCTTGCAATGTCGGCGTTCCCTGTATGGCTATTTGGTTTTGTGTAGTGTACCTTAATTGATTGTTCGTTTAAAAAATCTTTAATGTTTACTAAGTTGAATTCGTTGTCCATTATAAACTTTCTTGGCATTCCCTTTAGTGAAAAATATAGCCATAGATTTTCTATTATGGTGATATGATTTCGATCATCCAAGTACAGTATTACAGCGTGTTTAGAAAATTTGTCAATGAACGTTAAAAAAACTGTGTTTTTAGTTAATATAAATGTCTACGTGAACTATCTGATTGCATTCACTTGGGGTCTCTGTATACTTAAATTTTGGTTTAATTGGCCTTCTGTCATATTTTGCCCTACTACGTATGTCACAGTTGTTAATATATTTTTGAATAAGTTTCTTCAGATCCTTATAGTATATTGCTCTCTTCAGCTCATAGTTTTCTACTATTTCGGCGTGTCCTGTTTCTTTCTTGTGCTAGTTCGCTATCCACTTACAGGTTTCTAAGTCTAAAGCGTGATACGAACATTTGTAAAAGTTTATGCTTGTTGGGAAGACTTCTAGTAATTTCTGCTGAACGTTGTTGTACTCGATATCTGGTAATTTTTCAGATGCCTACTTTTCCGTTTTTTAGGAATCTTCTAAGTATGCCTGCCATATTATTTGCATCTATATCTTCTTGATTTAAGAAAATTTTCCGTTTTAAATTTATGATTTTATTTCCTAACTTTTGTCTTGCGTAAGTTTAATATGTGTGTGGAAACGGTTTATTACTGTGTCTAGGATGGGTACTGATGTTGTCTTCTTCTAATGAGGGACCCTGATTGGTATAGTTATGAGTAGTGTTATCAGTTATTGCATTCATTTCGCCAGTATTAACATCTATTCTACTCAAAAAGTCCGCTACTTTATTTTGTTTTCCTTTGACATAACTTATATTAAAGTCATACTCGCCCAATTTTAGAAGCCATCTGTGGAGTCTCGGATTTATGTCTTTGCCATTGTATTTGGACTTAAGCCAAACTAGAGGCTGATGATCTGTTTCCAATTCGAATTTTCTGTCATAAACGAAAGGCCTAAAGTAATTTACTGCGAAAACTATTCCTTGGAGTTCTTTTTCTATGGTGGCATATCTTTTTTCATGCTCATTCAGTGTTCTACTAGACTCATTCAGTGTTCTACTGACTGAATGAATATTCTGGAGTAAGACAGCTCCGATAGAATGATTACTTGCGTCGGTGGAAATTTTAAACTTTTCATGGAAATCTGGGTACTTTAATATTGGTGGGCTTACTAGAAGGGTTTTTAATTTTTGAAATGAGTCGACAAAGGTTTTATATGCCTCTGTGTTTGTGGTAATTGCAGTTTTTGAATGGCCTGTATTTTTGCTGTGCCTGGTTTAACACTCTCTGTAGTCAATACGTGCCCTATATATTATGTTGTTTTAGCGAAGAAGTTATATTTATATATTTGTTATATAAGGTTTCTCAACATTTCGAAAACTATATTTATGCTTGTTACATGTTCTTGTATAGAAGTGCTAAATATTGGGATCTCGTCTAGGTATACGACGCATATTACACTAATTAAATCTCTTAATATCAAATTCATTAATCGTTGAAAGGTTGGCGGTATTCCTTAATCCGAAAGGCATCCTTTTGAATTCATAATGCCCAAATGGTGTGGGAAATGCCATTTTCTTTCGGTAATTTTTATTTATAAGGTTTTGGTGAAATCCTTTTGCTAAGTCGAGTGTCGTGAAGTACTGAGCTCGGCCTAATTTGTCGAAGGATATTATTACCTTTATAAATTTGTCTGCTCGATGGGATCTACCTCCATCGGCTCTGGTGCGGTGTAATTATTATGTCTCTTTTACTGGTTAAACGATCGGGTTGGAGGTCATGTTGTTCTGAGTTATGACAATTTTGCCTGTATTGTTCTAAAAAACGGTCCTGTTTTCCTGAATTATAATTGTTTTGTCTAAATTGTCCAGAAGAATGGTATTGTTGTCCTGAATTACTTGTATAACTGTTTTGTCTGTATTGTCCAGAAGAATGGTTTTGTTGTCCTGAATTATAGTAGTGTTGGCTGTGTTGTCCCTAAAATTCTGCCTAACATGTATTGAGGTACGTGACTGTCTATTGTAGTTATTATCGCATCGTGAAAGTAAACCTGTTTCTTTGAGTGTATAATAGGCTTCCCTCTGATTATTTATATTCCTACTATGAATGATGCTACTCAATGTGGGGTGTGCCGTTCAGAAATGTTTTTAAAATTAATGATTCGGTGACGCTAGGAGAAAACTCTATTGGTCTTGTTTGGTCGACTACTTATTATTTAATTTATATAATATAGATTTTAAAGTATTGTAGTAATTACTCACGTTGGTATATTTTATACGAATAGTCTGGTTATAAAGGTCGTGATATATTTCCTTAACGCCGAAGTTTTTTATTAATTCCGCTTTGATTTCGTTCCATGTTGCAGAGGGACACAGTGTCCTGATGACTTGAAGCGCCGCTATCTGAATTTGGTCCAGATGTGTCTCTCGAATATGAACTGCATAAGCGCCGGGTTGTCATCGAACAGAAGAAAAATAATTTCGACTTCTCTCGAGAAGGATGAGAGATCTTATTCCTTGTTTATGCCATATTAGGGTTTAATCCTTGCGGCTTCCGGGATTTGGTTGTCCTTTTTTCGTTATATATTATATTTCACTTATTTGGTTTTTTATATATATTTTATTTATATTAATTTTATTTTTATATACAATATATTCTTCCTTTTTATTTTGTTTTTCACTAAGACATAATTTTGATTATTGTGCTTTCGCAATCTTTTTTCCAGTCGGACTAAAATTTGATTGTAGTCCTTTTGTATATCTTAGGATATATTTTCCGCACTGGACATAACTTCGGTTATTGTTATTTCTTTTGTTTTTTCACTCGGACTAAATTTTGATTGTATTCCTTTTGTATATCTGTAATGTAACTGCGCCAATTAAGTGGAATTGGAGTTTTAACCGAGAAATGGCCACGCCATTAATTGAAAACGTACAAAGTGCCATAACTAAACCGTAAAGTAAGATAGAGAAAAATTTGGCACAACGAATCACATTAAGAAAGGGCACCTGCGGTTGCAAAATTTTTTAAAATTGGTTGTGGTCCCGCCCCCTAATACGTTTAATGTACATATATATCTTCCAAACCATTAAAGCTGTATCATCCAAATTTGCACAGGAAAAATTGTATCAACCCCTCTTATGATAATGTGAAAATGGGTGAAATCGGATGATAACCCAGCCCATTCCCCAATGGTTTTGTTAAAAATTACTAAAAGTTTGATAATTCAATAACTAAATGCGTCAGAGATATTATACTTTAAATTCAGGATGATGGGTGCAGGTGTCAAATTTGAACGATGGGCGTGGGGTACTTTAACTATAACACAAATTTATATTCCACCAGATTCTTGAACGATTAATGCTGTTGAAGTGTGCCATCTTATGACTAAAAACTGTCCAAATCGAACCAAAATTGTTCAAGCCCCTAGGTACCGAACATGTGGACCCCTGTGCCCACAGTAGACTTTTTGTTGAAAATATCGGTCAATGTGTGAGATATACTTGTATAATATAATTGAAATTCGGAGGGATTCCTTTTCTGATAACAGGATGTCTGAATGTCAAAAATAGGTTGAATCGAGTCTATAATTCCCTGAGCACCCAAATAACTAACGTAATGTGATTTCAAACTTCCGGGTGACTTTATATTGTGAGTTATCTCAATAAAAATGAGAGAGCGTATTTTTCTAGTAACAGTGTATTTTTGTGCCTGAAATGGATAAAATTAGATGAAAACTTGACCTAGCCCCTATGAACATCTGGATGACCTTACTCCCTATAAATTGGGACCTTACTCCCTATATGTAGACCCCAATGAGTTTGTTTGACTTTTTGCCGAAAATATCGGTCAATATGTGAGATATATTATTGAAATTCGAGGAAAATTTTTTTTTTTATAATAATATACGCCTGTGTCAAAAATAGATTGATTCGGATCAATACTTACCTTATGCCCCATATAAAATTTCTAAAAACAGAATACCTTTGTGCCCAAAATGGATAAAATTAGGCGAAAATTTGACTTAGCCCCCATGTAACTAATATTCACGATTTTAAAACGTCTCGGTGACTTTACTCCATATATATGTTTATATTTATATAATTATAAAATTGCTTTGATTCTTGTAAGTTGCAACAGTATAAGACATTCGATTACACCCGAATTTAGCCCATTTTTATTTGTTTTATAATAAGTTCATGCCTAACTTTAACTGCGTTGTAATAGACGACGAGTTTTCGTACTTTGGTTCGTAGAATTTTGTCATTGCTAAAACACCTTTGTGAGCAGGTGCATTGGTTTGATGAAAAATGATTTTTTTGTACTGATGCCATAACCTTTTCTGATGATCGTTGCGACTTCACCTGCTTTGGAGCTGAACAACCACCTTCAGTCCACTGTAAACGTTTTTGTTTCAATTAAGGATCATAGTGGTAGATCCAAGTCTTATCGATAGTTATTAAACGACGCAAGAAATTGGCTTTATTCTGCTTAAAACGCTCCAAATTATGCTGAGAAATTTGTTTTCGATCCAGTTTTTGTTGAATTGTTAACGTGTGCGGCACTAACTTTCCAGCTTTTTAATATGTTAAATATGAAGTACTTGTTCGTCTAAGATGCCTATGGCATAAGCAATTTTATGCTTGTCAAACTTAGATCTTCACTAACAATATTATGAACTTGCTCTATTATTTTTGGTATGGTTGAGGTTTTTCGTCGTCCTTCGCTTGGATCGTCTTCAAGCCTAGTACGACCACGTTTAAATTCGCCAAAAATTCAACGGTGCAATTTGAAGGAGAGGATTCTTTATTCACTTTTAACAATTGTCCATCAATTTCCTTTGCTTTTAAAACCTTTCAAAATAATCTAATGACTGAACGATATTAAATTTTGTTTAAGTTTATAAACAAAGAATCAATTGACAGAAAGACTTGTAACTTTGCGATCTCACGACAGATGTACCAACTTGAGAAAAAAAAATTGAACTACTTGTAGTAGTGCTATTTCTTACTGAGCACTGCACACTTTTCAAGCAATCTTTATAAATTTAATAACGTTATTGGTACAACCAATTTTTTCGTGTACATACTTAGTGTTTATTGGGTAAAATTGTGTAGTTATAGAAAATACATTGTTGTAACTGACATTTATTTAACACTTTCGCGAATCTCCCGCGTCGACCTGGAAACTTTAATAGCAGCTTTTAGTCTTGAACAGAGCTTACGACTGTCCGTAATGAGATAGCTTTACTTACGTAGCGGGCGCTTTGCGCAAGCCGACATACCATCCCCTACACTCGTGGGTCCAAAATATGAGCTAAAACAAATCTAAAGGAGTTCGGATCGCCTGTAAAATAACCGGAGAATGCTAGTTGCTGGCTCCAGGAAAGAAACAGCATCAGAGACAGCAAGTGTTGCTGATGAAGTGTTGGGCTAAATGGAAATTATAGCTTGTGATGATGAGCGATCGGTCCAACCGGACCAGATAATGCAGCTTATCAGAGCCTGCAACCTGAATCTGCCGACTGAGAGATATTGATTTGTCAAGGCCTTCGAGGACCACGCAGGGGAATCTGGTGTGGAGACGAAGCGAGCCACAATGCAGATTCTGCTATTGTTAACAAAATAATCCATAGAACCGCTGACGAAAAGTTACGAGGAAATTAACTATGGGTTCACAAAGGTGAAGTTCACGACCTACAAATCGGACGCCGATACAGTAAACGACTTGGCATGTAACCTTATATAAAAAATTAGGTGTTTATTTGGTTTGTAAGACCAAATGATGACAAGCTATACAATACTGTTTTACCTCTGGTGGGGTACTAAAATTGATAGCCACCGGCATCTAGTGAGAAATATTTCATTCTAACTTATATTTACTATTTTTAAAACCTTTCTTATTTAATTTAATGTATGTGTATGTGTGTATGTTTGTATGTATTGTCACACGACATTCAAATTAGCTTCTCTAGCCTTAATTAACCGCAAGGCGGAAGAGTCTATTCTGACCTCGTCCTCATTTGGGAGCCATGGATTAATGGAGGACGTATTTGCGGATTGAGAACATGCGAAGGTGAGGCTAGAACATGTATAATGGCTAATAACAAACTTAATGTTTTTATGTATATGCTATAGTAATCAAGGAACCACAGCAGTAAGCTGGGAAACGGGCAATTACAAATACCGGCTGGTGTCATATTATATGCCCTATGAAGAAGAAGTACTTTCGCAGCTGGCAAGAAGCCTACAAGAGGTATTAGACATTGCACTCATGTGGATAGAATTTATAAATAGGTTAACCGAATGGAGAGTTCTAGAAGAACACTTCTTTTCGGATCAGCGTTACATTGAATGTACAATTAAAAATAATGTAAGCAGGAAGGAAAATTTCAGGAATCATAAGAAAGCGAAATGGATTCCATTCCTGTAGACATAGTGTCAGATAGTAATGTATACTGGGCGATAGGCAGTTTCAAGTTCTTCAAATCGCCAGGACCCGACGGTTTGTTCCCGACTCCTGTCAGTATTCCCAGAGCTACATAACCTGGTTAACAACCATTGCTAAAGGGGCATTAGAATTAAACTATATTTCCTCATTATGGAGGAAAGTCAAGGTGATATATGTACAAAGGCGGGCGAAAGCTCACACACTAATCCAAAAGGTTTTAGAACAACTAGTCTTTTCTCATTCCTCTTAAAGTCGTTGGAAAGACTAATAGAATTACACATAAGAAATAACTTAAACCCAGAAAAAATGGCAGTTTCGCAGTATGCGTATTCTAAGAAAAAATCTACAGAAACAGCACTAAGCTCAGTGGTAACAGATTTTCTGGAGGTAAAGGAATACACCATCGTAGCCTTCTTAGACATGGAAGGCGCTATCAATAACTCATACAGAGCGCGCTTCAATATTTTGGCATCTCTGAACCTCTCACGAAATAATTGCTTATTGGCAGGTCAATAATTTCAACGCTGGGAGCTTCAACGATATGCAGAGCTGTCCGAAGGGGTACACCTCCTGGAGGCGTGTTATCTCCACTTCTATGGATATTCACAATCAACAAAATTTCTATGGATAAATCCCCGAATACCCTCGCTACCCTTATGCAGACAATATTAAATGATATTAATCGATGAGCCGTATCATTCGGACTGAACTTGAATGCTAGCAGGACAGAGCTAGTATTATTCACTAAAAAACACCGTATTCCAGATATTAAGTCGCCATTATTAAATTTGTTAAATTAAATGGTACCCGGCTAGCAATAGGAGATAAGACAAGCCACTTGAGATTAATTTTAGACAGCAAGCTTTCATGGAAACCAAACTTGGAAGCTAGGGTAAAGAAAGCGGCTACAGTACTTTACTCTTGTAAAAGAATGGTAGGGAATTAACGCTTTGGGTAACTCATTAGCCGATTATGACTTACGGTAGATTGGTATGGTGGCCAATAACCGAAAAGAAATACGCGGTAAGACATTGGGAAACCATACAAAGTGCAGCCAGTATTTGCATCAGAACAACGCCAAGCCTGACTAAACGTACTTTACTAAACTTACTGCCAACATACTTGTTTTGTAAGCTAGTGGCAGCGCAGTCAGACTGAAGGAAACCTCCCTATTAATCGCCAGTAACAAGGGGCATTCTATGATACGTAAAAAGTTCCCGTTTCTTCCCATTACCACGGATTTTCTAAAGCGTATAGAGATGATAAGCATCTCTACGGATGGTTCCAAACTAGATAACCGAGTGGGAGGTAGTGTATTCTCTGCAAAATTCGATACCACAATCGCCTTCCGTCTACCTGACCACTGTAGTGCCTTCTAAGAGAAGATTACAACAATTAAGGAAAGCGTTCTTGTTCTAACAAGGAGTGTCATAGTGATATCCCTTGGAACTGTGAAGCAGATGAACTAGCCTGAGTCTCGGTGGAATCAATCCCTAACTTGCTCAACAAGCAGACAAACGTGACATGAATGGAATATGGGCCGCATATGTCGACTATTAAAACTTAAAAGATATCAATATTTTTCGTGTAGGAGTACTAAGAGTACACCGTCTAATAAGCAGACATGCCAGTTGACTAGGAACGCCATATAACGACTATTGTAGAAGCTGTCAGGAGGTAGAAGAGCATTTTTTACGTTGGTAAGCCTTTATATATAATATTATATAATATATAAGCTTCTTGGTACAATTTTATCATTTTAACGGCTATCATATTTCTGTGAAGCATCTTAAAACCCCAAATCTCTTAGGGATTGGATTACAGTACTACTGCGTTTGTTGCCAGGTCTCCGAAGTTTGTCCCGCATTGTATTTACAGATAACAATAGCTTTGTTATCGCTTTTAGATGTCACGGGATTCCTATCTCTTCCTGACTTGTCATCTAACTTTCCAGTTTCTCCATAGAGGTGGTCTGACCACTTCACAAATGTACAACTCTTATTTAAATACTTTGCAGTTTTTAAATAGTCTATTTGGCACCTTTAGGAAGCTTCATTACAAAGACTTCTTCAAAATATTTCTTATACAGGACACTCAGTGTTCTTATTTGACAGCACGAAGTGACACATTAAGAAGATCGAAAAAGTACAGAATTGTTGGCGTCGGTGATCGGAATTGAACATGTATTAATTTGCAAAAAACAGTTTTCCGCGAATTGATCACGGAAAGGCAAAATGTTATTTTTTGAACATACTTTATATATTGATGAATAAATAATAAATAAATAAAATTATAGTAATGTTTGTAGTATCCACCAGGACATACATAAATGTCCAAAGTAGAAATGTAAGTAAAGGATCAAACTTCGACGTATATCAACTGTCACTCTATATAGAAAAACACCAAAGTTTCGACTTGCGAAAGGAAAGCTATCCAATCGAACATATTTTGCATGGTCATTTATTGTATTTCTTATATTCCAGGCCTTTCCTATGGCGGTATAATTATTTAATTTGCGATAAAAAAATGTACAAGAAAATTCCAAATTAAAATGTCATGTATAGCGGAACATAACAAATATACTCTCACAAGTTGCAGGAATCAAACACTTTAATTGTTTACTGGACCGAGGTGATTTGATGTTTAGCATCCGTAGTAGACTGGAACGACCAGATATAAAATTCTGTCAAAAATATTTCAATAAAAACACTTGTGACCGCCGCCGAAGAATATAAAATTGAAGAGATTCTCTGCTTTGGAGTATTAATATTTTATAGACAATGATGAAAACGTTTTTTAATTAACTGTTGACAAGCTTAATTCAAAAAATATACGGTCGAACTTTGTCTGATATAACGAAAATTAAAATGTTATAAAAAAACTGATTTTGAGTCGCTCTCAAACAGGTATGAGACAGATATCCGTTTATCACTAATTCAGTGGTCGGCATGAGAAGAATAAAGATACGGAATGAGAACTCGTAGGCTAACATTTTAAGAATTTTTTCATTCTTTCATTAAACAAGCATTTTCGTACTTCGTTAATAATTTTATTTATTTTAAAGCGAAGCCAGGTTCTGAACCGAGTTCATTGCTATTCAACGGTAAATTTTTTCAGCAAATATCACACATCCTATTAATATTCAACTGTAAATGGGTTTTCAGTATATTAAACATATTGACTTACTGATATGAGATTGTTTAAAAACGTTTCACTGATTTTTACTTTTTCGTTCTCTGTTACAACTCTAGTTGTAATAATATGTCATATACTCGTATATACGGTAGAGTCAAGCGAAAGTTCTAAAGTCATTTAATTTTCGAGCTATGGGAAGTACTGAACCCATTTTTAGCACAATTTAAGGAGAAGTGAGTTTATAATCTTTTCGATCTCTGTGATGGGTAAAATCGGATAATAACCACGCCCACTGACCATATAACGGTTGCATTGATAACAAGCATTAAATTTTGGAAACAGGATGGTAGAGAAGGTTTTTTTAGAATCTGGTGTGAAAATGGGACTAGGGGCGTGGTACCGTCCACCTTCAGGTTAAATCCTATACCTCAGGAACCACTCGACCGACCAACCAAATTTGGCTATTAGACACGGCAAAAATGGGCGAAATCAGATGACAACCACGCCTAATTCTCATATAACAAACTTTTAAATTCCGTCTAATGTTTTCACCTTACAGTACATAAATCAAACGAAAATAAAGTTATCAGAATGATAAATAGTGCCCTCAAGGTAATTCACCTCACGTCCAAAAATATCGAAATGGCACTATAACTTGTGCCAGAAATGGGTAAAAACAGGTCAACACTCTTAGCCTTCTTATACCTAACATATATATTTTCAAACCTCCGGTTCTCTTTCGCATGAATCGGTCAATATGTAAGAAATCTAAATAAATGAAAATAGAAAGACTCTTTTTCTAATAACAGTATATTTTCTTTCCTTTAATGAAATTACGGCGATACTCTCCTTAGTTTAATATAAAGATTTTCTAAAACCTTAAGATGTTCATTTGCCTTTGTTCCTTGCAAGTTGCAAGAGTATGAAATAATGTTCAGTTACACCTGGAATTAGCCCTTCTTTTCCTGTTGGTATTTGATTCTGTGTTTCATAAAGATATTTCACAACACTAAAATCATATTAAAGGAAGGACTAAGTTCGGGTGTAACTGAACATTTCATTCTTTCGAAACTTGCCAGGATAAATGCCGGGGAAATAACTTCAAGTGTTGGCAAAACTTTATTTTAACAAGTGAAGAAGGGCTAAGTTCGGATGTAACCGAACATTTTATACTCTCGCAAAGTCAAATGGTATACTCGTTTTACATTTCTTTGTGAATCTTGCCGCCTTGTTCTATGTTGACCGATATTTTCGGTAAAAAGTCTAAGCACTGGGGTCCACATATTCAGCACCTAGGGGCTTGAACAGTTTTGGTTCAATTTAGATAATTTTTGGTCACAAAGTGGCATACTTTAAACTTATTATTCACGCAAAGTTTTACGCCGATATAATCATTGTTGCTTGATTTGCATACTGGAAAGTTAAAAAATCAGATGGAATTTAAAATTAGGTTTTCACCTAAAAGTGGGCGGTGCCACACCCACTATCTAATTTTGAACGTGGCTCCTATAAAAGTTATCTTATACCATCCCAGAGATAAAATTTAATGTCACTGGCTTGTTAAGTGCTTGATTTATCGCGCTTTTAGTAGTTTCTAACAGTGCCGTTATATTGGGGAGTGGGCGGGGTTGTCACCCGATTTCTCCCATTTTCACACCGTCGATAGAGATGCTAAAAACATTTGTTCCCAGTGAATTTTGTTATTATAGCTTTAGTGGTATAGGAGATATGCACATTAAACTTATTAGGGGGCGGGACCACGCCCACTTTAAACAATTTGAACTGCAGATGCCGCTTCCTAATGTGATCCTGTGTACCAAATAACAGTCTTGTATCTTATTCCGGAGCTTAGTTAAGGCAATTTATTTGTTTTTGATTGTTGGCGTTTTGTATGCGTGGCAGTGGCACGATTACGCCCATCTTCAATACCAACCGTCTTACGGTACCAAGAAACATGTGTACTAAGTTTCATAAAGATATCTCAATTTTTACTCAAGTTACAGCTTGCGCGGACGGACGAACAAACAATCACCCGGATTTCAACTCGTCTCTTCATCCTGATCATTTATATATATTATACATAACCCTATCTATAACTCGATTAGTTTTAGGTGATACAAACAACCGTTAGGTAAACAAAACTATTATACTACAGTTGCGAGAGTATAAAAACGATGCGAAAGAATTGAACAATCATTATTCGACAACATCGTTAATGGATTACAAATAAGAAAATTTATTAACATATATAATATTACGGGCGTCAGCGAAAATTATACTAAAATCATCATCCAATGAGATACGAGTATATGAGTATAGACTTAATATTAGATATTGAGTTGATCTGAAAAACGTCAACCAAAGGATCGGAATTCATTATATTAGGGATATGAGGTTTAGAACAAGACCAATTCATTTATATTGAGCGCCAAGTAATTAACATAATTTTATAACTTTTAAGACAACGTGTCAACTCAATTTCATTATAATATCACGCATTTTGATCAACATAAACGGTTTAAAGTCAGGGGGAAAGTCGGAAATCATTATATAGGATATATTGGGGACAGAGAAATGGAAGAGCTGTTTGCATTAATTTTTGACATTGTTCACGTACACTTGAGCAATTATTTTCGAGCAATTTTATAAATATATAACTCACACACTGAATGTCCTATTCGTCATAAGGCTTGTTAGAAAAACTAGAATCATTATAAATATGTAGAATATGGGAGTGGGGGTAAATCGTATATATGGTATAAGGCCAACCGAAAGTTTGAAAATTGGGTCTAAGGGATATATTGACCCGATTTTATCTATTTTTGGCAATACCACTTACTAATAATATTTTTCCTGAGTTTCATTAACATACACTAACCATATTTATTGAATCTGCTCTATCAAAACAGATTTTATCTATTTTTGGCAATACTAGTTACTAATAATATTTTTCCTGAGTTTCATTAATATACACTTACCATATTTATTGAATCTGCTTTATCAAAACCTTACAATAAGTAATAATAACTTAAATCTATTTAAAACTAGACAAGCTCAAGGTTATAGATGAACCTGTTTGGTGATGCGTTGCTCTATAGAAAGCTGGTAGATCTGTTCTTTTAAAGCGGGTTTGATTACAGGATTGTAGCAAGGCATTAGCTAATTTATTTGGATGATTACGAAGATTAAGCTCATAGTTCTTTCTTCTGTCCTCTACTTCTTTCTTTACCAAAGGAATAACAAGATCTTTGTGAATATTTTCGATACGAATGTACCATGGAGAATCCACTATAGCTCTAAGGATTTTATACTGAAACTGTATGGTATAGCAGAACTTTGTTGTCAAAACAAAGTTTAGATTTTTTATTTATATTAGCTTTGCATACTAGGGCTGTGTCATCCGCAAAAGGCGATGGTTAGCTACTTTGACAGTAAATTTCCTATTTCTTAAATAAGACTCCAATATTTTACACAATTCAAAAGCGAATAATGTTTTAATATTATATAAAAGGCCTTCATGCCACACCATATCAAAAGTCTGAGTTACATCAAGGAATATTACTGAACAATACTCTTTGTACTAACTCCTTTGTAATTTTATTAGTAATCATATACATAAACTTGCTCTACTGTACCATCTTTTCCACAAAACTCGAATTGGGGCGTTGGAATATATTATTTTCATGATGATCTGCGACATTTTCCATGAAATGGATAATATCCGTAAGTGAAAATTGCATTAAAAAGTAATGAGAGCATTACTACAGCAATATTCGGTAGCTCCATTAGCATTTTTCGAGTAATGTTATCGTGTCCTGATGACATTTTTGGATTCCTCTCTTTTATAATATTTTTAATTTCAAAAGTTGAAGTTTAATAGACAAGAGCGACTTTGTAGCAGTGTCGGGTAAAGTTGGCAGCTTAAAATAGTTGTTTGGCCTATTAGTCTGAAATACCATCTCTAGGTGGTTTGCAAAGCGAATTGCCTTTTCCTTATCACTTCGAGCCAAATTATCACTCACTCCTCATGGAATCTATCGGTTGCTTAATGTGTTTTGGGTGTTTTTCCGAAGGGAGTTTTGATTCTTGGTTGAATTCGGGCTTAATTTCTTAATATAATTTTTAGCGCTGTATTCTTCAGCACACCTAAGCGCTTTTCATAGTTTACGTATAGAATCCTTTAATTGCAGCTGATCGAAAAAAGAGCAATGTGCTCGCCATTCACCTTTAGCTCGCCGTTTGTTTTTAACTACTAGTTTCTCTATGTCATTATTTGAAAATTTTGAAATCGTATGACGAGGTAGCAGTACCAAAGAGGAGCGGATCAAAGAGCTGGTATGAGACACCGAAGCATCCAAGTGCTTGATTGTACTTGGGTGCGACTCCAACGCACACCACACACTATGGGGCAGCACGGACATCAATGAAAGGGGTGAGTTGCTCTTTAATTATTTACTAGAAAACAAGCTTTTGTTATGAAACAAAGGTAGTACGCCAACATTTATAACCAGAAACCGATAGGAAGTATTAGATATAACACTTGTGTCGGAAGAACTGTGGATAAATAACACATTGGAGGGCACTGGAGGAACACTCCTTCTCAGATCCCCGCTACATTGAGTGTATAATTGAAGAGAATGTAGTTATGGAAGAGAAATTTAGGAATCATAGGAAAACAAACTGGCAGATGAACATGCAGGAGCTAAAAAAGCGTATTCCTATGATTTCACCATTTCAACCCGAGAACTAAGAGGACTTAGACATCCTCGTTAAACAGTTCACAGATTCTTGACGTCAAGCACTAGAGGTAGCTTGTCCATTAACGAACAGTAGGGGAAGGATTAGGCCCCCTTGGTGATCTCCCATACTTAAGAACATGAAGAAAAATTGCAGGAAGCAATTCAATTTTGCCAAATTACCCCAAAGAGAAGAAGAGTGGGATAGCTATTATAACCTTCTACGGTCATATAATAAGGAGGTAAGAAAGTCAAAAAGCAATTCGTTGAAATCTTTTTGTAATGACAGCGAGAATACGGTAGAAGTGTCTAGACATAGGAAAATAATGACACAGTCGAAAAGCATCGGATATCGCAGCCATCGGTCATGGGTTTCTTGATAGCGTCTCGGAGGTTGCACTGATAAGACTTGTCTCACTGATGAAGTTCATCAGAAGAACGGGGTGGTTCAGAAAGTAGCCAATAGAGTGAGGGGACCATAATCCCGATGGTATCACACCTACCTACTTATCTGGCGCGAAATAAAATATAGCAATAAAACTGAGTCAACCAAAGTGGGTACACACATCCCTCTTACGAACTAAGAGAGACACCCAGTAATTCTCACAATGAGGATATGGACGAGTAAAGTCAACCCAAATGGGTACGCACAAGCCTCTTACGAACTAAGAGGGACATCCAGTAATTCACACAATGAGGATATGGATGAATAAATCTTCGGTTTTATGCCCATCTCCTATTGTGGAAGTGTGAGGACACCTGTACCAAAATCACCCTAAGCCAATGTGTCAAAGTGCTAATGCTGATGACTAAATGGTTACCGGGCGGTAGCTGATCGCCAACTGTCCCCTCCGAAGCCCGGGTGAGGTCGGAAGTATGAAACGCCTTCTCTGCGCATGCCGGTCTTGCGGACGAGTGACCAACCCTTTTCGGCCTACTCATCGGAAAATATGGAAGCAGAAAACAACAAACACCAATACATTGACGATCAACGCTCTAACAGGAACAACGGACAAGACAGCAAAATTTTGGACTCCAGGACCCCTAACGGAGTCCGACGAAGAAGCCCTATTCGCCTCCAGTCAGGAGACGATCAAGAGTACTCCCGGCTGTACCAGTCATAGTGCGCCGGAGATTGCAGCAGTGAATACAGCGGGTACCAGGAACCCTCCTAAGACGGCCTTGAGGACCAACCAAAGTATACAGGCTGCTAAAGGAGAGAATCAACGGAAAAAAATAGAGAAGTCCTTAAATCAGGTGAGGAAAAGGCAATATCAGGGGGCAGTCTTCATACTAGGAAAGATTGCCAAAGACCGGCACGTCAACAGACAATAGGAATATAAAGCGCCAAAAACAGTGGAGGAGTATTAAAGCCAGACAAAAAATCCTGAGATGCATCAAGCTGCAGAATAAATCTGTACCAGGTATAGATGTCTGACAGCTGATAAAAGAAGAGTAGCCCAATAAAACAAGCAAGCCCATACTAGTAGACATCTGCGAGGAGCCGATAGGGGCTCAATCGAAAGCTGATAATTAAATCAGCTTCGGTATCCGCAAGGTGAAACTGAAGATCTTCCAAGGCGACGAAACGGCTGACGAAGACGACATGGAAGAGGTCGACGAGGCCAGCCAGTTGCTAAGGGAGGTGGCGCTACAAGAGAATGCTAAAGAAACATAGATACGTTTAGATAAATATGCAGCACTCAAAATGTGCTACAACAAATCTGACAATCTACTTACGTGAGAGGGGCATCGATATCAGTCTAATTTACGAGCCCTGGGTGAAAAACAACATCTATTACAAGCAAAATGAAGGTAAACTAAGGGCATGTATTATTATCAAGAAAGATATAAACGCATTTATTTTTTCTAACTATGGCACAGCCGATAACGCGGTGGTAAAGGTGGAACAGGAAGGAGGTAACAGGATCATCAAACATGTCCCATGACAAGGACGTGCTACCTGTACTCCCAGTAAAACTGACAGACGAAAACAGAGAAAATGATGTCCTTATAAGGTGTATTTATTTATGCGCCACCTTGTCTAGCACTCACCTTTTTATCTTGTATTCACTAATAAATTGTTTTTTTTTATGTTTTTTGAAGAAATTCACACTTTATTGTCGCACAAAATTAATATAAGTATTTTAAATGATTCACAGGTTGTGACGGTTGATAGTGGAGATAGCGATTGGTACGAGTACGTTGCGCAAGAGGGGCTGGTGGTCGCTCGTCGTCCCCTTTTTACCTCCTTCGGTGTGGTGTGTAGTGTGTCTTCATGTGTGGTGTGATCGTGATGATAGGGTTGGTGTGGAATGTGTGTGTGGAATGCAGGTGTGGTGATGTGGATGTGAATTGCTCATTTAACCATCCCGGCCCACCTAGGCAAATATTTAGCCTAGCAAATTCTGCAGTTGTTGCAACGTTGCTACAACACTGCTGAGGCCAGTGGGGCGGCGGGATGATAGTCTGGGCCGTCGGTGCCGTGCAGGTGTTTCGTTCCTTACATTCCTTGGACGATACTGTGGAGCGGCAGCTGGGCGTTGATGTTGTATCGGGTGGCTGGGCGGCGGTCGCCTGACAGCGCCGCGACTGCGTGGTGCGGGTGGTCGCCGAACGTCGCGCCTGGAGGTGCGGTGAAGGAACGTATGGTGTAGCCTTCCGCATAATTGACATGAACACTCCGAGTCACACTCTTGCGTCGTATGGGTGAGACTCAGGCAATTGAGGCAGTGTCCATGCGCCTGGGCTACCCGCTGACGTTGACTGGGTTGCATGGATTTGAAGATGCTACAGTGCTGTAGCCGGTGTGAGCGGCGACACAGCGGACATCGGGTGCGGTGCGGCTCCGGTTGCACCAATGGCGACGCTGGCGGTGGTTGTGCTGTGTTCCGCGCGACAGCTGTGACAGTTGTTGCAGCGGTGGCTCGAGGCGCTGGAATCGGCCCACGCGGCACGTTGATAGCCGATCGAATGGTTGGCGTTGGATTTGTCGGCATTTCCACGTCCATATTAATCTGTATGAAAAGATTAGATTTAGTATATGTTTGTGGCATATAATTGAATATGGGCAATTGTGCCACGTGATGTGGCACGCGTGGGTCGGCATATTGATCGACCATTTCTGTTTGGAATTGTTGTTAACGTTTTTTTTATTTTTATTTATTTGCGGGTTTATTGATTCGATTTATTTGAATTTAATACCATTTTAGTTTCGGTAGTATGGTCGGTGGGCAGGAAGCATAGTTTTACGAGCGGTCTGGTTAGCGTTCCCGATTGCGTGCGGAGATCTACAATTCGGATATGACCGTCGGACCCGGAATGAAGCTTTTCTATGCGGCCAAGCCGCCATTCGGTGGGGGGGAGACAATCATCATGGATTAGGACGCAATCTCCAAGCTTTGGCGCCTTTTCTGGAGTTTTCCAGCGGTACCTCTTGTGGAGGTCCTTTAAATATTCTTCTTTCCATCGACGGCTAAAGTCATGATGGAGAATTTTGACTCTTTCCCATCGATTTAATAAGGATAGCGACTCCACGCCTGGCTCAGGTATGGCCAGAATGGGTGTTCCTCTGAGAAAATGCCCTGGAGTTAGGGCTGTCAAATCTGAGGGATCTTGCGAGAGTGTCGTTAGTGGCCGTGAATTGAGAACGGCTTCGATACGGATTAGTAATGTTGTAAATTCTTCGTAACTGAATTTGTAATTTCCAGCTACTTTTTTGAAGTGGGATTTGAAGCTTTTTACAGCTGATACCCATAAACCACCCATATGAGGAGCGCTTGGGGGGATGAATTGCCAATTAATGCCTTGGGGCGCGTACTTTTGCACAATCTCAGGTGAGACTTGTTTGATAAAGTCCACAAATTGTTTTTCGGTGGCTCTTTGAGCGCCGATAAATGTTTTACCATTATCGCTCATGATCTTCGATGGAAAACCGCGTCGACCGACGAAGCGAGCAAATGCCGCAAGAAAAGCCTCCTTCGTCAGATTAGTACAAAGCTCAAGGTGCACTGCTTTTGTCGTAAAACAGACAAAAACAGCCACATAGCCTTTCATCAGAGTGGGAGACCTTAACATGGACGCCTTTATTTGAAAAGGCCCAGCAAAGTCGACACCTGTGATGGAGAAAGGCAGAGCGAAGTTGCAGCGTTCCGGGGGAAGTGCTGCCATAATCTGTGTTCTCATCTTTTGCTTGTGCGTGGTACAGATTTTGCACAAGAAAATACACTTCTTTATTTGGGGCTTAAGTCGGGGAATGTAAAATTCCTGGCGGACCATATGTTGCATGAGGCGATGTTCGGCATGAAGCATTAATATGTGGATATAATTGATGAGTAGTGTGGCAAGTCGAGACTTCTCTGGAACAATTATGGGATGGCGTTCGTTATACGTTAGGCTTGAATTCGCAAGCCGACCATTCACACGAAGAAGACCTTTCGTGTCGAGGAATGGGTTTAGAACTAAGAGGGGACTTCTCTTGTCAATAGGTTTTGATTATCTCAAAAGTGATATATCGCGGCTGAAGTAGCGCGCTTGCGTAGTGCGATAAGAGCGACCTTTGCTTTTTGTAAGTCTAGGTGCGTCACTGTATCGCATTGGGAGTGTAATGAAGTTACTCCCTTAAGTTTAATTTTGAGTCGCTCTATGAACTTGAGCATGTAAGCGATTACCCTGAGTGCTCGGGGATACGATGAAAATCGTTCGAGGATGTCAGTATCATCCACTGTTGTGTGAAAAGAGTCGATTTTTCGACTTTCTGGGGCAATTATATTGCGCATAGGCGATTGTGGCCACGAATCAGGAGATTCTGTTAACCATCGGGGCCATTCCACCAGAGGGTGGTGGTGGCAAGATGCAGGGGCTTTCATCCTCTTGTACCTAGATCAGCAGGATTGTCAGCACTGGCTACATGTCGCCAAGTGGCTGATCCTACTAGGTCAAGGATTTGAGACGTTCGATTGGAAATATACGTCTTCCATGCATGTGGTGGTTTTTCTAACCAGGCGAGTACGATTTCAGAATCGGACCACAGATATAGTTTGTATTGTGCCATGTTTAAATGCGTTTGTACGATGGACACGAGTTTGGGTAGTAGTAGCGCTCCACACAATTCAAGTCGTGGTAGACTTATTGTATTTAAAGGAGCCACTTTTGCTTTTGCTACTAGTAAGTGGCATGTGGTCGCATTGTCGCTTTGTGTGCGAACATATATAGTTGCGCAATATGCCTTTTCAGAGGCGTCACAGAAGCCGTGTAGTTCGACTTTGTGCTCTGGGGCATAATTTACCCATCGTGGGATTTGTATCTGTGAGATATCATGTAGATTGCTCGCAAACTGGGACCACTTTTCTAAACGCAGTGGTTTTACTTGTTCGTCCCAGTCGGTACCATCTAACCATAATTCTTGTATTAGAATTTTGGCTTGTATCATAACTGGCGAAAGCCATCCTGCGGGGTCGAAAAGTTTCGCCACAGAGGATAGAATTTGCCGCTTTGTTATGGCAGATAATGCAGATATTGACTCTGTAGTGTATGAAAACTGGTCAGATATCGCATTCCATTGGATCCCCAGAGTTTTTGTTGTACTTTCCTTTTCGAATTTAAGGAAATTAGTATCTAACAAATTTTCATGTGGTATATTTTTTAGAATATTAGGGTGGTTCGCCGTTATCTTTTTCAACGGAAACCCTGCGGTATTTAGGGCTTGTATCACTTGTGATAGTGACTCGTATGCTTGTGGAAGACTGTGACTTCCAGACAAGATATCGTCTAATACGTTTGTGTTTTTAACACCTGGGTTGCCAGAGGAAACTCCGACTTGGTGTTTTCTGCCAATTCGTGCAGTGTTCGAATGGCTAAATATGGGGCACAGTTGACGCCAAAGGTAACTGTTTTCAATTTATAGTCGCGGAGTGGACTATTGGGAGATTTTCGGAAAATAATTCGCTGAAAATCTTGATCGTCTTTATGTACGACTATTTGTCTATACATTTTTTCGACGTCTCCGTTAAAAACGTATTTGAATATACGCCAATTTAAAATTAGTAGCATTAAATCTGGTTGGAGCGTGGGTCCCGTAAATAGAATATCATTTAGGGAATTCCCCGAGCTGGTGGATCTTGATGCATTAAAGACAACTCTTACTTTAGTTGTTTTTTTGTCTGGCTTTACTACTGCATGATGAGTCAAGTAAAATGAATAATATTTGCCATTTACGATTTTTTTGCATGGGCTTACTTCCTCCATGTGGTCTAAATGGAGGTATTCTTCCAACACGCCATCGTATTCTGGCTTAAGCTCACCTTTTTTAAGTAAGTTTTTTTCCATACTTAAAAACTGCTGTATAGCAGAGGTGCGAGAGTGACCTAAGGCGATTGTGTTGGGAAATTGTTGTTTTAGTGGTAGTCGTACGACATACCGACCATTATCTGATCTAGTAGTTGTGGCTTTGTAAAAGTCTTCACAATACTGATCTTCTGGGTTTGTAATTGAAATGGGGGGAGTTCTTCTAACCCTAAAAATTTTTTCAATAATATATTGAGGTATTCGTTTGAGATTTCCTCAACTTGGGTAGTCATGGTGGTAACTGGTTCCGAAACTAGTCCACTTAGGATCCACCCAAAAATAGTATTTTGTGCCAGAAGTGTATTTGAAATTTTCTCAATACCTTCGAGTATTATCTGTGGTATGAGATCGCTGCCTAATAGAAGGTCTATTTGAGCGGGAGTGTTGCAGTTGGGATCTGCTAGCTTTAGGTGTGAAACCTTTTGCCAATGCTTGCTATTTATGTGATAGCTTGGAAGCATATTTGTAAGTTGCGGTAAGACTATAGCTTCTGCTTGTATGTGCTTGTCCGCTTGGGGGGAAACTAAGGTAATGGGGCAGATTTTGTTAGAGTTTTGAACTACTCTTCCGCCCATTCCTGTAATTTCATAGTTGGCTTGTTTTGTTGGCAGTTGTAGCCTATTTTGTGCCCTAGACGCTATGAAAGATCGTTGTGATCCTTGGTCTATTAAGGCCCTAAGTTTAAACAGCTCTCCTCGGTGTTCGATGGAGACGACTGCTGTGGGTAGTAGTACCCTACTTTGGTTTTCGCTGTGTAGCGTTTGAGTTTTTAATGCCTTTGAGCAGCATGGTGCTTCTTGGCAATTATCGGGATTTCGCACTTCGGGATTTGCTGTTGCAACTAAGCCCGTGGCTCTTTTTGTATGTGCACTGTTTGGGGGTGAGCTGGAAAATGTGCTGTAATGCAGCATTGAATGATGTCGTTTATGACAATAAACGCAATTAAATTTGCTTTCGCACTCTTTAAGAGTATGTACATGTGATAGGCAATTTGTACAAAGCCTTTTTGTTCGTACATAATTGTTTCGATCGGTAATATCCATTTTCTTGAATTTCTCGCAAGCTTTGAGCTTATGCCCCCCTGTACACAGTTCGCACGACGTTTGTTTGTACTGTTCGGATGTGAACGTTTGATTTCTGAAGAAGCTTCTTTTTAAATTGTTGTTGCTACTGGCTTGTGGCCTGTGGAAGCTTCTATTTAGATCGTGTTGAACAGTTTTCGTTCTGACCATTTTTTTATCTACCCTTTCTGCGATTTCGTACTGGGTAGTTAGGAAATCTTTCATTTGTTGCCACGTGGGGCATTTTCTTCGTGATGAGAGCGATTGCTCCCATAGTAGTAATGATTTTTCTGGTAATGCGGCAGTGCATATATTTACCAGTATAGGGTCCCAGCTGTCTGTGGGAATATTTTGTGTCGATAAAACCGACAAACAATTTGAAACAGTGGATTGAAGTTTGATAAATTCTTCACTAGTTTCCCTTTGAATTTTTGGCAAGTTCATTAATATCGATATTTGTTTATCGACCAATATTCTTTCGTTTTCGAATCTTGATTTAAGAGCTTCCCAAGCCAGATTGAAATTATCGTCATTTAGTGCGAACTGTTTGACTATGACGCCTGCTTGACCTTTTGTTTTGTATCGGAGGTGATACAATTTTTGAGCATTTGTTAATTTTGGATGGTTTATGTAAACGGCAGTAAACATGTCTCGGAAGGACGGCCATTGTTCATAACCACCATGAAAGATTTCTGTGTCACATGCGGGCACCTTGAGATGGATGCCCGAACTTGCCTCTTGGCATTGGATTTGTGGCAGCTCTACTCTTGGCTGTGGAGTAGGTGCAATTGCTTTGATTAATTTTAATTGGTCAGAAATCATTGCTTTTGTTTCTTCGAACTGGTCTAAGCAGTTTTCGTATTTGGCGTAAGCAGAAGATTTGAAATTTTCCGGTAGATCTGAGTCGTCCGATTCTACGATTGCGTCATAAGCAGCTTGGAGACGTGTCCAAAAATTGTCAAGATTGTCTTTTTTAATTTCTAATACCGATTCAGAATTGTCCTGAATCGGCGAAGATGAAAATCGAGTGCAGTATCGTATTAGACTGTCACTCTCTGAGATAAATTTGGTGTATGAAATATCTTTTATCTTTTTTTGTTTTGTAGCACCTTGCTTTGAGCGTGTAGCTTCTGCAGGTGTACATGGACTCTTTTCATCCGAAATCATTTTTGGTACTTTTAGATGTTGAATTGCTTTAGATTCCTTAGAATCTGTGTTCATTTAAAAAGATTAAAGTAAAATTAAAAATTTATTTTTTTTTTTGTTTAGATATATTTTATCTATTTTTTTCTCTCAGTGTGTACTGATGATATTGGATAAATGAAGAGATTACCTTTTAGATAAATAGTATATTTTTTTTTTTTGTTGTATCCGGACTTCGCCAATAACAAACGCGTATTTCGTTTTTCTTATTATCGGGTTTTATTTGTTTCCGCTTTTTTTTTTTCTCTTTGTATTTTATAATTTATTGTTACGTACTCGTTTGTATGTATTTTAATTGTGTATATTACCGAATTAAAAATGAGGTTATTAACTTTTGTACATAAGCGTGCACGTTATGTGCGTTTTTTATTTAAAAGTTTTGTTTGCAATCCTGCTTGTTTGTGTTTTAACAAGAACAAGGGGTATTGCAAGAAAAGTGCCGATACGGTCTTTGAATGTATGTACAACTGTGTGTGTACTAATTATGCGCTATGCCCACCAAGTATAAATTTGTCTTTGTTTTTTGTTGTAATAAATTTTAATTCTGTCTAAAAATTTAATACTTCCTACTTATGTACCGCAACGCTCAGTGTTAGGAAATTTTGTTATTATTAAGTTTAAGTCTTTTATTAATAGCAATAATTTTAACGAAAATAATTTTAAATATTGTACCCAATGTGTGTAGGGTATACAGACATAGGCAAATTTTAAGCCGTGTGTTTGTATGTATATGCTTTTTCGGTTGGCTATAGGAATGACGCGGGAAAAGAAAATAAATAATGTGCAGGTACACACTTTTTAGTTCGTATCGTTCGTGTATATATTTTAAGAATTATTCTCTTCGTAACTTTGTTAGTTACGTATATAAACGTATATTAAATGAAATATATATAATATACATTTGTAAGTACTTGGCAAGTAATCGTGCATATATGTATGTATGTTTTTCTCTCTTTTTTTTTCGTTTGAATTTTATTTTATTTTTCCAATTTGCCTTGCTTACTTATTTTTCGCAATCCTGCTTATGATTTATTAAACATAAGGGGTATTGCCGGAAAAAGTGGTCAAGTAAGTACTTGAAAATTTTTATTTTTTTTTTTGTTGATTAAATTTGTGTGTTTGGATACACAAAGGTAAGCATGTATAGGCTTTGGTTTCTTTAAAATAAATATGCTTTATATATACATATATGTATATATATATATATATATATATATTTATATAAATATATATATATATATTGTATATATGGATGTATATAATGCACCAAACTGTATTCGGTTTTCTCGAAATTAACCGTACGTTAAAACAGTTTGGCCTGGTCCGCTATATTTGAATATAACCCGATTTTGTTACTTCTAACATACATATATGCCAATAAATTATAAAAAGTAAAAGGAATCGATACGACTCACTTTGTACCGCCTCAAGGGTATTTTGGGGGTTTTATATGTTGGTATACGTGTGCCAATGCAGAAAAATCCTTTCCTCCTCTCTGCTGTCCGAGCTTGCTTTTGTTGTCCTTTGTCCCTTAGGTTGTTGTATAAAATTTTTGTGTTTTATTTTTATTTCGCGCCCGGTTACTATTTAATTTTGTTGGTATGTATTGTAGGTATATTATGTTTAGTAATCGCGCCCGTTTAATTTGTGTTATTGTACAGGTTTCGCGCCCGTGTTTTATATGTTTTATGTTTGTTCACCGAAAGTATGTGAAAGGTTTGTTGCACTTTTTTATGTATTTTATTTTTACGGCACTGTATATGTATATTATTGTCTTCGGTACTTTTATTTTTTTTTTTTTTAATGTATATTCACTTGTACTGCACTTGCTTGTTTCACTGTAACCTTTTTTTTTTTTTGATTTAGGTATATGTATTGTATGTAAGTATTTGATCTCCGTACTTTATTTTATTTAATTATTTATTACTATTATTTTTTTTTTTTTTTCTAATAGTGCCTTTCCGTAAGGCTCGAAGGACCATGTATTTATGCGCCACCTTGTCTAGCACTCACCTTTTTATCTTGTATTCACTAATAAATTGGTTTTTTTTTATGTTTTTTGAAGAAATTCACACTTTATTGTCGCACAAAATTAATATAAGTATTTTAAATGATTCACAGGTTGTGACGGTTGATAGTGGAGATAGCGATTGGTACGAGTACGTTGCGCAAGAGGGGCTGGTGGTCGCACGTCGTCCCCTTTTTACCTCCTTCGGTGTGGTGTGTAGTGTGTCTTCATGTGTGGTGTGATCGTGATGATAGGGTTGGTGTGGAATGCAGGTGTGGTGATGTGGATGTGAATTGCTCATTTAACCATAAGGTATGACCCCATGACGAGACATACTGTATGGGGAAGCACCAACACAAACCCCAGGTGTGAGTCACTCTTACAATATATTTTAAATAGTGATCTAAGAATATTTAATAGGGGCTATAGCCCAATTTCAATTACCCATGTTCGGAAATTTTTTAGGGTTTTGAGGTAGTCTTGGATCCCACGCTATCAACATAAACAGATAGCCTGGTCGTCAATGATTGGAGGGTGTCCGATGAGCTATATATGTCGGATCACTCCGGTCCGGACGGGATTATTCCCATAATGATGCAAAAGCCAAAAGAACCCATGTTTCTAAGGCTAGAAATTATATATACGGCCACTATTCAACTATCTTACATCCCAAGAAGTTCGAAAAGAGTCAAAGTCCTTTATGCTGAATGTTTTAGAACGGGTAATGGATATACACTAAAGAGCAATCATTGGGGATACCTTATCGAATACATAGCATGCATACATAAAAGGTCGATCAACCTGCCCTACACGAGGTGATTAATTAAAAAGATAAAGCCTTCTACAATATAGAAATAAGCACGATTACCGAATCTCTGTCAAATGGCGGTATTGCCGACATGGTTCACATGCAAACGCGATCGATGCTTATAAACAGAATGATTACCACATAGCACCAAATAGCTCAACGACACAAACAGGCTACGTAAGCAGAGGCACTCCACAAGGAGGTGTTCTTTCCCCGCTTTTATGGGTGGTGGCGCTGAATGGAATACTATTTCAAGTCAATGGAGAGGAGAAAAAGCAATTGCATATTCAGACAAGATAGTGTTGATGGTATCAGGTATGTTTCCTTCCACAATCAATGAGGTTATAGAAAGAGCCCTACGATGGTTACACCTATGGACCGCGAACAACGGACTAGGTGTTAATCCTAGTAAAACGGAGCTGATGCCTTTCACGATTAAAACAAAAATTCAATAAATTTTATCTTCCCTCATTCAGTGGTACAACAATTTCTCTGTCCTCTACGACAAAATACCTAGCGGTTGAAATCGATACTAAACGTAATTGGTAAATTTACATTTAAAAACGTATAAACAAAGCGTATATAGCCTACTAAACCTCCAAATGAATACTTAGCAGGAACTTTGGCTTTAAGCCAAATGTAGTCATGTGAATGTATACGGGAGTCATTAGACCAATCCTTACCTATTATGGAGCAGTGACAATATAATATCAGAAAACTAAATGGAATACAAAAAATTATTCCAGTGCAGAGGTTACCGGGGCTATTCAGTTATATATGACTCTTAATATGATGCGGCATTAACTGCCCATAGATAAGTTCACTCGAAATGTAGTAGCAAGTTCTGCTTTCAGGATAAAGGAATAAAGAGGTAGGGAAGGATGATACTACCTCTATCTATACCGACGGGTCCAAAATGGACTGCGGAGTAGAGGCAGGAAGAGAAAACTCTTTCAATGATCTTGACATCTCTCTTCTATCTGTCTATTAGACTCAGCCAGAATCTTCCAAGCGGAAGTACTAGGTATAGAGAAGGACTGTGGAGTTCTACTGAATTACTACGGGAGAATACACGCGAAGCCAGGCGGCACTGCTGGCCTTGTCGATGCCAAGGATTAATTCTAGTGTATTAAACAATTGCAGGAAGGTTTTAAGCCCAGTGGCAGGTCAACTCGTCTTAACAATAATTTAAGATCCCGGTCAAAGAAAAATTTTAGGGAAAAAAAAGGCAGACAAGTTGGCAAAGCTAGGGGCTTCTTAAGACGAATTCAAGGCGGAGTTAATACCATGCCCGCTGGGAACGATCAAAAAGAGCTTTACTTGCATTTTGTACAAATAGCTCAGAGCAGATGGAAATCAATAACAAGCTGCAAGATAACGAAGCAGATTTGACCCAAGTATGACAAGAATAAAACCAAGGACTTATAAAATAGGTTCAGAAGTGGTATATTCAGACTTACTGCCACTATACCCTGCGACTGGCAGGCACCTTGACGTTGTGTACGGGCCTAATCGCAACGTCTTCCAGTCGCTCTCAACCGGTGTGAGGGGTTACATATAGCACTCCTCAGACAGGTTGCCATGGGCTGCAAGAATACGATGACCAAAAGCTGTCACCTCCTTATCCAAGGTGTTATGCGGTTCCCGTGGAGGTATGCAGATAGCGCCTCAAGAACCCCAGAGTTCGAAGAGACTGAAGGAGAATCAGCCACAGGCGATCGGAGGACAACACTCCGCTTCAAATCCCACGACGGGTGTTAGGGGCCAGCGCGAATATTTAGAAGCCTTTAAAGGCATACGGATGGCGGTGCTGCCTCGCAACTACCCGGCGGAGGTCTTGGGTTTGAAAGAAGTTACTGCGTTACAGACATTATCATGGATGAGATCACTAATGGGTGTGGGCACTTTAGATCAGGAATGCTGTTAGTCGATTGTAAAGATGAAAAGTCGGCCACCTGGTTTGCGGAGATCGCTCCGAAGCTAGGTGGATGGAGAGGCCCGTCCTATGCGCGAAGATGGGTGAAGATATACCGCCCATGCACAGCATGACATCATGCTCGGACAGCAGTATAAAGGATTGTCGATACACAGTCTTACCGGAGACTTTCCGGTACCACGGGGAGCAGAAAGCCCTTGGACTTCGGTCCCATCTGCTCATTGGGTTATGGCCCCTTTGGGGAGATTCGTGGTGGCTGTGGTTGAAACCTAAATGCAGGAAGAACTGAAAATTCAGCCTAACTGTTTTTTCAGTTCTAAAATAAAGTTGCAAAAAGCAACTGGGTTCCGTACCTGAAAACGAATGAGGTTTTAGGTCGGCCTCGAATCATACCAAGATGGTAGTGTGGACCCAGACACACTCCCACTGGTATCCAAATAAATACTTGCAAATAGCTCGTATTTTTTGGGGCGCTTATCAACGCATTGTATTGATACGCTGTGTTTTGGAAAACCGTGAGGTAAGGCCGTCGCCGGCAGGTACTCACGTAAATCAACAACGAAAGTTGTGGTGACGTAATGTGTGAGTTGGGGGGGATGTATGACTGAGGGGAGGTGCGGCGCTGCCCTACTCCAGGAGCCCTACGCCACGAATGGTGTTGGGAGTGTATGTCAATATGTGACTCCTCCACCCCTGGATTCAATGGTCTCCGTTGAAAAATTATTTTTTTGTGTTCTTTTTTTGTTTTTTTTGTGGGTCATTAAGGAGTGTTTGAAAGTTTTTCTTACTATTACTTTTTATGATTACATTTGCATGTATGTGTGCTTACATTGTTGTTTCTCTTTTATTTTGTTCTGAATTTAACAATGGGCCCATTATATTACTTCTTTTCTGCGTGTCTTTTTTATTTGAAGGAGATTGAATTAGCAATTCTACTTTTACATTTGTATATCCATTTTTTTATTTTTATGATATATTATACCTATTATTATCAGGAGGTAAGCAACTTTATTTTGTGGGTATATAAGGTTGTAGTTGCTTTTCGTACTTATTGTATATGCGGTTGTTTCTTTTATAATTTTATTATTTGCATTGTTTGATTAAAATTTCTTTACCATCGGTTTATTAAGGTTAGCGACTTCACGCTTTGCTCAGATATGGCCAGAATGGGTGCTCTTTTGAGAAAAAGGTACTTGCGAGAGTACAGTGATTGGCCGTGAATTGAGAACGGTTTCTTTTCAAGTTAGTAATGTGGTAAATTCGATATATTTATATTTGCAATATACATCTACTTTTTTGAAGTAGGAGGATAGCTTTTTATAGCTGATTCCCATATACTACCCATATGAGGAGCGCTTAGATAAATGCGACGTTTGCTTTTTGCAAATCTAGGAGCATCGCTGTATCACCTTGGGAGTATGGTGATCCCTTAATTAAATTTTTGGGTTGTTCTATAAATTTGAGAATTTATTATACTACTCTTATGGGCTCGGAAGAACGATAAAATCGTTCAAGGATGTTAGTATTATCCAATATTGTGTACTGTGTCGATTTTTCTAGGAGAATTTTGTCGCGCATGGACGAGTGTACGTGCGATGGAATACATATGTGATTCACGCACACGGTGGTCTCAATAGCCAGTCTATTTGGAATTGGAGCAGCTTGAACTACATACGTGGATACTAATTTGGCAATACCACATAGCTCATGATTTTATCATTATTGGCGAAAGCCATTTAATGTTAGGGATGTCAAAAGAAATTCTGGCTTTATTTTATTTTATTTCTCTGCCAATTCGTGGATAGTGGAAAAATTGTGACCTTAGCGGTAGTCGTACGACGTACCGACCATTATTTGATCGACTAGTTGTGACTTTGTAGAAGTCTTCACAATACTGATCTTCTATGGTTGTAATTGATATGAGCAGCGTTTTTCTAACTCCCGAAATTTTCTCAATTGTGAATTGAGGTATTCGTTTGAGATTTCCTCAACTTGAGTGGTCATGGTGGTAACTGGTTCCATAACTAGTCCACTTAGGATCCAACCAAAAACAGTATAATATTTTGCGCCAATAGTGTATTTGAAATTTTCTTAATACCCTCGAGTATTGTCTGTGGTATGAGATCGTTGCCTAATAGAAGATCTATTTGAGCAGGAGTGTTGCAGTTGGGATCTGCTAGCTTTAGATGTGAAACCTTTTGCCAATGCTTGCTATTTATGTGATAGCTAGGAAGCATATTTGTAAGTTGCGGTAAGACTATAGCTTCTGCTTGTATGTGCTTATCCGCTTGGGGGGAAATTAAGGGGGCAGATTTTATTTGAGTTTTGGACTACTCTTCCGCCCATTCCCGTGATTTCAAAATTGGCTAGTTTTGTTGGCAGTTGTAGCCTATTTTGAGCCCTAGACGCTATGAAAGATCGTTGTGATCCTTGGTCTATTAATGCCCTAAGTTTAAACAGTTCTCCTCGGTGTTCGATGGAGACGACTGCTGTTGATAGTAGTACTCTACTTTGATTTTCGCTGTGTTGCGTTTGGGTTTTTATTGTTTTTGAGCAGCATGGTGCTTCTTGGCAATTTTCGGGATTTCGCACTTGGGATTTGCTGTTGCAACTAAATCCGTGACTCTTTTCATATGTGCGCTGTTTGGGGGTGAGCTGGAAAATGTGTTGTAATGCTGCATAGAATGATGTCGTTTATGACAATACACGCAATGAAATTTGCTTTCGCACCCTTTAAGTGTATGTGCATGTGATAGGCAATTTGTACAAAGTCTTTTTGTTTTTATAGAATTGTTTCGGTCGATAATATTCATATTTTTGAATCTCTCGCTTATGCCCCCCTGTACATAGTTCGCATGACGTTTGCTTGTACTGTTCGGATGTGAACGTTTGATTTCTGAAGAAGCTTCTATTTAAATTGTTGTTGCTACTGGCTTGGGGTCTATGGAAGCTTCTATTTAGTAATGGGTTATTAAGAAGTCTTTCATCTGTTGCCACCTTGGGCATTTTTTTCGAGACGAGAGCGATTGCTCCCACAAAAGTAACGATTTTTCTGGTAAAGTGGCAGTGCATATATTTACCAGTATTGGATCCCAGCTGTCTGTGGGAATATTTTGTGTCGATAGAACCGACAAACAATTTGAAACAGTGGATAGTAGTTTAACAAATTCTTCACTTGTTTCTTTTTTAATTTTAGGCAAGTTTATTAGTGTCGTTTCTTGTTTATTGACCAATATTCTTTCATTTTCATATCTGGATTTTAGAGCTTCCCAAGCCAAATTGAAACTGTCGTCATTACGAACTGTTTTACTATTGCGCCTGCTTGACCTTTAGTTTTGTATCGGAGGTGATACAATTTTTGCGCTTTTGATAATTTCGGATGGTTGATGTATATGGCAGTGAACATGTCCCGGAAGGACATCCATTCTTCATAACCTCCATAAAATATTTCTGTGTCACATGAGGGCACCTCGAGATGGATGCCTGAACTTGCCTCTTGACTTTGAATTTGTGGCAGCTCTACTCTCGGATGTGGAGTAGGTGCAATCGCTTTTATTAGCTTTAATTGATCAGACATCATAGCTTTTGTTTCTTCGTACTGGTCTAAGCAGTTTTCGTATAGTGCGTAAGCCGTTGATTTAAAATCGTGTGGTAGATGTGAATTGTCATAATCTATTATGGCGTCATAAGCCGTTTGGACACGAGTCCAAAAATTGTCAATATTTTGTTTTTTTTATTTCCAATAACGATTCAGAGATGTCTTGAATTGGTGAAATAATAATATGTCATTCTCAAAAATGAATTTGGCAAACTGTTTTGAACGTGTAGCTCCTACAGGTGTAGTTTGACTTTTGTCGCCATTAACCATTTTTGTTATGTTATTTATATAATGTTTCAATGAATTATACATATATAACCTTTTATATATTTTTTCAGTGTAAACTGAATTTACTTGCGATAAGATTTTGTTGTGGTTTTATTTTGAATATATTGCTTTATTTAATTTAATTGATAAAAATCGCACTTTTAATTCAATAATATTTTTTATGTCCTTATGTTGATGTATTTGGGTACACCCTAATACACGGACTTGTTAGTATATATTTATGTGCTCGTGAAATTGAGAGCTTGTTGAAGAGATCAATACACTTAGTACATAAGTTTGTACGGATTGTTTGTGCGTATGTATGTTTATTTTCAAACACAATTGAGAGCTCGTTGAAGAGATCAATGTGCTTTTAGTTTATTTTGTTTTGTACGCAATCCTGCTTGTGTGTTACAAGGGGTATTGCGGGATATATGCTAATGTGGACTTTGAAAAGATGTACAACTACAATTGTATATGTTTTAATAGGTATGCACGCATTTTGTTCAAATTCAAAATTTTTGTTTAACCGCGGGTTTTTTGTATGTTTGTTTTGTAATAAATTATTTATATATTTTTTAATAATTTATTTGTTTACTGGACCGTCTATTTATTTTACAAGTAATATGTAAGTTTTACAATTTTGTTAAATTTCCATACCGAATTGACCCAATGTATATAGGATATATAAGCATAGGCAGATTGTATCCCGTATGTATGTAAATGGAAAATATGTGTTCGCAATGCGAAGAGAGCGTGAAAGCGAAGTGAATAATGTACAGGTATGTTCCCGTATGCACTTTGTATTTATGTACAATTATGTTTTGGTACGTACAGTCAAAGACAAAAGTTTAAATACACCAACAAAATATCACTTTTTATGCAAACAAAGCATTTTAACGCAAATGTAAGCATGAAGTTTAATTTTAGTAAATTATTTATTAACATTGAAACCAAAAAAAACATCCAATGTAGCTTAAATAGCGGTTAATTCATCAGAAACATAAAATTCCACGGAACAAAGGTTTAAATACAACCACTGAAAAATACGCATCGCATATGTTTCACAAATTCTTTAGAAAAAAGTGCCGTTATATGCGATGATTTATATACATTTGTATTCGGTATTAGAAGCGATTTCTTCTCCAAAAGTGGACATAGAATAAAAAAATGGGTAAAGGAAAACAAATAGAGAGTGGCGTTAAAAATTTAATAATTAAACATTTTCAAGATGGAAAATCTTACCGAGATATAGGGGAAATCCGTAATATATCTTGTGCAAGTGTGCAAAATATTATTCGAAAGTACAAAACGCACAAATCCGTGGAATATAGGCCAAGGTCTGGGCGTCCAAGGAAGCTTTCTCGGCGAGATGTTAGTTTAATCATCAAAGAAGTGACAAAAAATCCCAAAATAAGTGCTCCAAAGATAGCCGATAGCATCGCTGCAGCTTCTGGTAAATCTGTACACCCAAAAACTGTAGCAAGAGCCTTACGGGAAAATAGCTATCAAAGCAGAGTTCCACGAAAAAAACCTCTCATATCTGAGAAAAATAAGCAACTTCGTCTAGAATTTGCAAACAAATACAAGGATATGGATGAATCTTTTTGGAGAAGAGTCCTGTTTACTGACGAATTTAAGTTCAACCTTTTCGGAAGCGATGGTCGTACAAAAATTTGGCGTAAAACAAAAACAGCATATCAAACCCAAAATTTAATACCAACCGTTAAGCATGGGGGGGGGTAGCGTCATGGTTTGGGGAGCGATGGGAGCAGCTGGCGTAGGACATCTAACATTTATCGATGGTATAATGAACAAATATGTTTACAAAAGTATTTTGGAACAACATAGCAGTCTTCGGTGGATTGCTTAGGCCTCGGAAGTTCTTGGATATTCCAACAAGACAATGACCCTAAGCATACCGCGGGTTTGGTGAAGGATTGGCTGTTGTATTATGCTCCTCGTCAACTCTATAGTCCGCCACAATCACCAGACTTGAACCCGATTGAGCATGTTTGGGAGCTATTGGCACGGAAAATTGATAATGCGTGTTCAACTAGCAAAACATCCTTGAAAGAAGCTCTGAAAAAGGCATGGTCGGAAATTGCGCCATCGGAAACAGAAAATTTGGTTCTATCTATGCCACGCCGTCTAAAAGCAGTTATTAAAGCACGAGGTGGACCAACAAAATACTAAATATATTTTATGTCTTATATTTTAGTTTAATTTAGTCGCGATATGAAACTCTATGTAATGTATTTAAACTTTTGTCCCGCGTAATTTTATGTTTTTGATGAATTTACAGTTATCTAAGCTATATTGAAAGTTTTTTTTAATTTCAATGTAAGTAAATAATTGACTATAAATAAACTTCCCACTTACATTTTTGTTAAAATAATTTTTTCCAATAAAAAGTGAAATTTTATTGGTGTATTTAAACTTTTGTCTTTGACTGTAAATATGTATATAAAAAATATTAGGTAAAGTAAAAAGTTCATTCAGTTTTTATCTAAGAGATTGCGTTATTGTCCATAGTAGTAGTGTTACGTGTCGTGTATATTTTACAATTTTTCTTCGATCAAGGCGAAAAAGCAGCCAAAGCGACTGAAAAAATTAATTTAGTTTATGGGCCCGATACTGTAAACGAACGTGTATCACAAAAGTGATTTGCTAGGTTCCGTTCCGGTAATTTCGATGTCAAAGATGCACCACGCGTCAGGAGGCCTGTCGTCGAAAATTGCAATAAAATCATGGAAATAGTGGAAACAGACCGTCACGTGAGCACTTATTTAATTGCTGAGGAACTAAAGATAAGCCAGAAAACCGTTTGGAACCATTTGCATAACCTTGGATTCAAAAAGAAGCTCGATGTTTGGGTGCCACACGAACTAACGCAAAAAAAATGATGGACCGAATTTCCATCTTCGAATCGCTACTGAATCGCCACGAAATCGACCCGATTTTGAAGCGGATTGTGACTGGTGATAAAAAATTGGTCACTTACGACAACATCGAGCGCAAACGGTCGCGGTCAAAGCTCGGGGAAGCGGCCCAGACGGTGGCTAAGACCGGATTGACGGCCAGGAAAGTTTTGCTGTGTGTTTGGTGGGATTGGCAAGGAATCATCTACTACGACCGCTTGAAGACAGCACTCATCCAGAAGAGGCCATCTTTGATCAACAGAGGCCGAATTGTGTTCCATCAGGACAACGCCAAGCCACACACGTCTTTGGTGACGCGCCAGAAGCTCCGGGAGCTCGGATGGGAGGTCCTAATGCACCACCGGACCTGGCACCAAGTGATTACCCTCTTTTCCTGTCCATGGCGAACGCGCTTAATGGTGAGAAGTTGGCCTCAAGAGAGGCCTGTGAAAATTGGCTCTCCGAGTTTTTGCCAATAGGGACGCAGCCTTCTACAAGCCGGGTATAATAAAGTTGGCATCTCGTTGGCAACAAGTTTACGCACAAAACGGCGCATATTTGACTTAAATCGGACAAATGTACACAAAGTTATCATCTTTTGAAAAATCAATAAAAACTGAAAGAACTTTTTACTTCACCTAATATATATAGGTATAAAATGTAAGCATATATGCATATATGTATGCTTTTGTTAGTTTTCTCTCTTTTTGTTTTTTATATTAGAATTTTGATTTATACTTGTGCCATCCTGCTTATTGTTTTTGTTTTTTTTTTTTTAAACATAAGGGGTATTGCGGGAGAAATGTGCAAGTATATACTTGAATTTGTTGTTTGTGTTTATTAATTGGTGTGTTTGAATACACAAAGGCAAGCTAGTAGATAGACATTAAATAATTAGATATTTGATTTTATTTATGTGTCTATATATTACACCAACTGTTTTCGGTTTTCCCGTAAATTAAACCCGAAAATTAAACCAGTTTGGTAACCGTATTAAATTGTTAAACGGATTTGGTATTGCAGATTTTATATAATTATATATAAACCTATAAATTGTACATACATATGGGCATTTCCGTATACTAAATATTTAAGGACTAAATACGCTCACTTGGTAGGATATAATGCTTTTGCGTTTTGTGCCAACTACTGTGCTTCTTCTCCAGCTGCTTACAGGTATGCTTTGTTGTTGTTTTTTGTTTAAAAATTCGCGCCCGTTTGTTCTTATTTATGTTTTGTGCTTAGGTTTCGCGCCCGGTTGTGTGAATTCTTGTTTGTTTAAAATGTTTGATAATTTGGTTTGGTTGACACGCACTTTTTCTTTATATATTTATGTATATTATTTTGTTTGCCACTGCACTTCACTGTTTTTTTTATACCCTGAGCAGGGTATATTAAGTTTGCCACGAAGTTTGTAACACCCAGAAGGAAACGTTGGAGACCCTATAAAATATATATATAAATGATCAGCATGATGAGCTGAGTTGATTTAGCCATGTCCGTCTGTCCGTCTGTATGTATATATACAAACTAGTCCCTCAGTTTTTATGCTATCGATCTGAAATTTAGCACCTGTCCTTTTCTAACAAAGAAGCTGCTCATTTGTCGGAACGGCCGATATCGGACCACTATAGCATATAGCTGCCATACAAATTGAACAATCGGAATCAAGTGTTTGTATGGAAAACTCTTTTATTTGACGAGGTATTTTCCTGAAATTTGGCGTGTATTATTATTTGAGGCAACAATGTAATCTCCGAAGAAATTATTCAGATCGGATGACTATAGCATATAGCTGCCATACAAACTGAACAATCGGAATGAAGTGCTTGTATGGAAAACTCTTTCATTTGACGAGGTATCTTCACGAAATTTGGCATGTATTATTATTCAAAGCATTAATCTAATCTCCGAAAAAGTTGTATAGATCGGATGACTATAGCATATAGCTGCTATATTAACTGAACGATCGGAGTAAAGGGCTTGCATGGAAAATTTGTTAATATGACGAGGTATCTTCAAGAAATTAGGCACGAGTTATTGCTTAAGGCAACAAATTATTCTCCACAGAAATTGGTCAGATCAGATCACTATTGCATATAGCTGCCATACTAATTGAACGTTCGGAATCAAGTTCTTGTAAGGGGCCTTTGTATTTGTGGCGCAACCGAAGTTAACGTGTTTTCTTGTTTTGTTTTTGTTTTAGATAGCTTTTTGTTTTCACTGTTCCACGTTCCACGTTCCACTGCATTTTGTGTTTTGTTCACTTTATATACATATATAATATATAGTTTTTAGCTTTTTTTGTTGTTTGCTTGTATATCTATAGTGCCTTTCTTTTAGGTTCGAAGGACCATGATTAGAATTGTACCCGAGATATTGGAGAGCACACACTATTTCTCTAAAAGTAACACTTGCTTTATTTCAAAGAAAAGATCGCAAATATTTTTTAATAAAAATGCCCGCTTATGGGGCGTAAGCAATTTATTTAACTCATATACAATATGTTGTATATTTATTGTTGTAGACACAATGAATGAATGCACAAATTAGTTTTAAAAATAAGTTCGGTGGCCTATGTAAAATAAAGCACCAAATACGAAAAATTAGTTAATCGCCAGAATCGGTATTATATGGAAAAAGTTTATATAACGAATTAAAAATACGTCGATCAAGGTAGCGCGCAGGTTCGTATAGCGAAAACCAATGTGTAGGATCGCTGTTGCAGCTGTCCAAAAATCGAATGTTGATTTAGCGATGATCCCGTCCTTTTTTTTAGGTGTCTTCGTGCATGTTGTTCTCAGAGGAGGAGTGTGGTGGTGGAGGAGGAGGTAAGCAACTTTATTTTGTGGGTATATGAGGTTGTAGTTGCTTTTCGTACTTATTGCATATGCGGTTGTTTCTTTTATAATTTTATTATTTGTATTGTTTGATTAAAATTTCTTTACCATCGGTTTATTAAGGTTAGCGACTTCACGCTTTGCTCAGATATGGCCAGAATGGGTGCTCTTTTGAGAAAATGCCCTAATGTTACGACAAAGAAATTAGAGGGGTACTTGCGAGAGTACAGTGATTGGCCGTGAATTGAGAACGGTTTCTTTTCAAGTTAGTAATGTGGTAAATTCGATATATTTATATTTGCAATATACATCTACTTTTTTGAAGTAGGAGGATAGCTTTTTATAGCTGATTCCCATATACTACCCATATGAGGAGCGCTTAGATAAATGCGACGTTTGCTTTTTGCAAATCTAGGAGCAGCGCTGTGATATATACTTATGTGATTCACGCACACGGTGGTCTTAATAGCCAGTCTATTCAGAATTGGAGCAGCTTGAACTACATACGTGGATACTAATTTGGCAATACCACATAGCTCATGATTTTACCATTATTGGCGAAAGCCATCCTGCGGGGTCGAAAATTTATATGTGTATGTGTTTTTAATGTTGGGGATGTCAAAAGAAATTCTGGCTTTATTTTATTTTATTTTTCTGCCAATTCGTGGAGAGTGGAAAAATTGTGGCTTTAGCGGTAGTCGTACGACGTACCGACCATTCTTTGATCGACTAGTTGTGGCTTTGTAGAAGTCTTCACAATACTGATCTTTTAGGGTTGTAATTGATATGAGGAGCGTTTTTCTAACTCCCGAAATTGTTTCAATTGTGAATTGAGGTATTCGTTTGAGATTTCCTCAACTCCATAACTAGTCTACTTAGGATCCAACCAAAAATAGTATTTTGCGCCAATAGTGTATTTGAAATTTTCTCAATACCCTCGAGTATTATCTGTGGTATGAGATCGTTGCCTAATAGAAGATCTATTTGAGCAGGAGTGTTGCAGTTGGGATCGGCTAGCTTTAGATGTGAAACCTTTTGCCAATGCTTGCTATTTATGTGATAGCTAGGAAGTATATTTGTAAGTTGCGGTAAGACTATAGCTTCTGCTTGTGTGTGCTTATCCGCTTGGGGGGAAATTAAGGTAATGGGGCAGATTTTATTTGAGTTTTGGACTACTCTTCCGCCCATTCCCGTGATTTCAAAATTGGCTAGTTTTGTTGGCAGTTGTAGCCTATTTTGAGCCCTAGACGCTATGAAAGATCGTTGTGATCTTTGGTCTATTAAGGCCCTAAGTTTAAACAGTTCTCCTCGGTGTTCGATGGAGTCGACTGCTGTTGATAGTAGTACTCTACTTTGATTTTCGCTTTGCGTTTGGGTTTTTATTGTTTTTGAGCAGCATGGTGCTTCTTGGCAATTTTCGGGATTTCGCACTTCGGGATTTGCTGTTGCAACTAAATCCGTGGCTGTTTTCATATTTGCGCTGTTTGGGGGTGAGCTGGAAAATGTGTTGTAATGCAGCATAGAATGATGTCGTTTATGACATTAGAATGACAATGTCGATAGAACCGACAAACAATTTGAAACAGTGGATAGTAGTTTAACAAATTCTTCACTTGTTTCTTTTTTAATTTTAGGCAAGTTTATTAGTGTCGTTTCTTGTTTATCGACCAATATTCTTTCATTTTCATATCTGGATTTTAGAGCTTCCCAAGCCAAATTGAAATTGTCGTCATTACGAACTGTTTTACTATTGCGCCTGCTTGACCTTTAGTTTTGTATCGGAGGTGATACAATTTTTGCGCTTCATAACCTCCATAAAATATTTCTGTGTCACATGAGGGCACCTCGAGATGGATGCCTGAACTTGCCTCTTGACTTTGAATTTGTGGCAGCTCTACTCTCGGATGTGGAGTAGGTGCAATCGCTTTTATTAGCTTTAATTGATCAGAAATCATAGCTTTTGTTTCTTCGTACTGGTCTAAGCAGTTTTCGTATAGTGCGTAAGCCGTTGACTTAAAATCGTGTGGTAGTTCTGAATTGTCATAATCTATTATGGCGTCATGAGCCGTTTGGACACGAGTCCAAAAATTGTCAATATTTTGTTTTTTTTATTTCCAATAACGATTCAGAGATGTCTTGAATCGGTGAAATAATAATATGTCATTCTCAAAAATGAATTTGGCAAACTGTTTTGAACGTGTAGCTCCTACAGGTGTAGTTTGACTTTTGTCGCCATTAACCATTTTTGTTATGTTATTTATATAATGTTTCAATGAATTATACATATATAACCTTTTATATATTTTTTCAGTGTAAACTGAATTTACTTGCGATAAGATTTTGTTGTGGTTTTATTTTGAATATATTGCTTTATTTAATTTAATTGATAAAAATCGCACTTTTAATTCAATAATATTTTTTATGTCCTTATGTTGATGTATTTGGGTACACCCTAATACACGGACTTGTTAGTATATATTTATGTGCTCGTGAAATTGAGAGCTTGTTGAAGAGATCAATACACTTAGTACATAAGTTTGTACGGATTGTTTGTGCGTATGTATGTTTATTTTCTAACACAATTGAGAGCTCGTTGAAGAGATCAATGTGCTTTTAGTTTATTTTGTTTTGTACGCAATCCTGCTTGTGTGTTACAAGGGGTATTGCGGGATATATGCTAATGTGGACTTTGAAAAGATGTACAACTACAATTGTATATGTTTTAATAGGTATGCACGCATTTTGTTCAAATTCAAAATTTTTGTTTAACCGCGGGTTTTTTGTATGTTTGTTTTGTAATAAATTATTTATATATTTTTTAATAATTTATTTGTTTACTGGACCGTCTATTTATTTTACAAGTAATATGTAAGTTTTACAATTTTGTTAAATTTCCATACCGAATTGACCCAATGTATATAGGATATATAAGCATAGGCAGATTGTATCCCGTATGTATGTAAATGGAAAATATGTGTTCGCAATGCGAAGAGAGCGTGAAAGCGAAGTGAATAATGTACAGGTATGTTCCCGTATGCACTTTGTATTTATGTACAATTATGTTTTGGTATGTAAATATGTATATCAAAAATATTAGGTAAAGTAAAAAGTTCGTTCGGTTTTTATCTAAGAGATTGCGTTATTGTTCATAGTATTAGTGTTACGTGTCGTGTATATTTTACAATTTTTCTTTGATCAAGGCGAAAAAGCAGTCAAAGCGACTGAAAAAATTAATTTAGTTTATGGGCCCGATACTGTAAACGAACGTGTAGCACAAAAGTGGTTTGCTAGGTTCCGTTCCGGTAATTTCGATGTCAAAGATGCACGACGCGTCGGGAGGCCTGTCGTCGAAAATTGCAATAAAATCATGGAAATAGTGGAAACAGACCGTCACGTGAGCACTTATTTATTTGCTGAGGAACTAAAGATAAGCCAGAAAACCGTTTGGAACCATTTGAACCGATATCGGACCACTATAGCATATAGCTGCCATACAAACTGAACAATCGGAATCAAGTGTTTGTATGGAAAACTCTTTTATTTGACGAGGTATTTTCCTGAAATTTGGCGTGTATTATTATTTGAGGCAACAATGTAATCTCCGTAGAAATTATTCAGATCGGATGACTATAGCATATAGCTGCCATATAAACTGAACAATCGGAATGAAGTGCTTGTATGGAAAACTCTTTCATTTGACGAGGTATCTTCACGAAATTTGGCATGTATTATTATTCAAAGCATTAATCTAATCTCCGAAAAAGTTGTATAGATCGGATGACTATAGCATATAGCTGCTATATTAACTGAACGATCGGAGTAAAGTGCTTGCATGGAAAATTTGTTTATATGACGAGGTATCTTCAAGAAATTAGGCACGAGTTATTGCTTAATCCAACAAATTATTCTCCACAGAAATTGGTCAGATCAGATCACTATAGCTGCCATACTAATTGAACGTTCGGAATCAAGTTCTTGTAAGGGGCCTTTGTATTTGTGGCGCAACCGAAGTTAACGTGTTTTCTTGTTTTGTTTTTGTTTTAGATAGCTTTTTGTTTTCACTGTTCCACGTTCCACTGCACTTTGTGTTTTGTTCACTTTATATACATATATAATATATAGTTTTTAGCTTTTTTTTTGTTTGCTTGTATATCTATAGTGCCTTTCTTTTAGGCTCGAAGGACCATGATTAGAATTGTACCCGAGATATTGGAGAGCACACACTATTTCTCTAAAAGTAACACTTGCTTTATTTCAAAGAAAAGATCACAAATATTTTTTAATAAAAATGCCCGCTTATGGGGCGTAAGCAATTTATTTAACTCATATACAATATGTTGTATATTTATTGTTGTAGACACAATGAATGAATGCACAAATTAGTTTTAAAAATAAGTTCGGTGGCCTATGTAAAAAAAAGCACCAAATTAGTTAATCGCCAGAATCGGTATTATATGGAAAAAGTTTATATAACGAATTAAAAATACGTCGATCAAGGTAGCGCGCAAGTTCGTATAGCGAAAACCAATGTGTAGGATCGCTGTTGCAGCTGTCCAAAAATCGAATGTTGATTTAGCGATGATCCCGTCCTTTTTTTTAGGTGTCTTCGTGCATGTTGTTCTCAGAGGAGGAGTGTGGTGGTGGAGGAGGAGGTAAGCAACTTTATTTTGTGGGTATATGAGGTTGTAGTTGCTTTTCGTACTTATTGCATATGCGGTTGTTTCTTTTATAATTTTATTATTTGTATTGTTTGATTAAAATTTCTTTACCATCGGTTTATTAGGGTTAGCGACTTCACGCTTTGCTCAGATATGGCCAGAATGGGTGCTCTTTTGAGAAAATGCCCTAATGTTACGACAAAGAAATTAGAGGGGTACTTGCGAGAGTACAGTGATTGGCCGTGAATTGAGAACGGTTTCTTTTCAAGTTAGTAATGTGGTAAATTCGATATATTTATATTTGCAATATACATCTACTTTTTTGAAGTAGGAGGATAGCTTTTTATAGCTGATTCCCATATACTACCCATATGAGGAGCGCTTAGATAAATGCGACGTTTGCTTTTTGCAAATCTAGGAGCATCGCTGTATCACCTTGGGAGTATGGTGATCCCTTAATTAAATTTTTGGGTTGTTCTATAAATTTGAGAATTTATTATACTACTCTTATGGGCTCGGAAGAACGATAAAATCGTTCAAGGATGTTAGTATCATCCAATATTGTGTACTGTGTCGATTTTTCTAGGAGAATTTTGTCTCGCATGGACGAGTGTACATGCGATGGAATATATACTTATGTGATTCACGCACACGGTGGTCTTAATAGCCAGTCTATTCAGAATTGGAGCAGCTTGAACTACATACGTGGATACTAATTTGGCAATACCACATAGCTCATGATTTTACCATTATTGGCGAAAGCCATCCTGCGGGGTCGAAAATTTATATGTGTATGTGTTTTTAATGTTGGGGATGTCAAAAGAAATTCTGGCTTTATTTTATTTTATTTTTCTGCCAATTCGTGGAGAGTGGAAAAATTGTGGCTTTAGCGGTAGTCGTACGACGTACCGACCATTCTTTGATCGACTAGTTGTGGCTTTGTAGAAGTCTTCACAATACTGATCTTTTAGGGTTGTAATTGATATGAGGAGCGTTTTTCTAACTCCCGAAATTGTTTCAATTGTGAATTGAGGTATTCGTTTGAGATTTCCTCAACTCCATAACTAGTCTACTTAGGATCCAACCAAAAATAGTATTTTGCGCCAATAGTGTATTTGAAATTTTCTCAATACCCTCGAGTATTATCTGTGGTATGAGATCGCTGCCTAATAGAAGATCTATTTGAGCAGGAGTGTTGCAGTTGGGATCTGCTAGCTTTAGATGTGAAACCTTTTGCCAATGCTTGCTATTTATGTGATAGCTGGGAAGCATATTTGTAAGTTGCGGTAAGACTATAGCTTCTGAGCCCTAGACGCTATGAAAGATCGTTGTGATCTTTGGTCTATTAAGGCCCTAAGTTTAAACAGTTCTCCTCGGTGTTCGATGGAGTCGACTGCTGTTGATAGTAGTACTCTACTTTGATTTTCGCTTTGCGTTTCTTCACTTGTTTCTTTTTTAATTTTAGGCAAGTTTATTAGTGTCGTTTCTTGTTTATCGACCAATATTCTTTCATTTTCATATCTGGATTTTAGAGCTTCCCAAGCCAAATTGAAATTGTCGTCATTACGAACTGTTTTACTATTGCGCCTGCTTGACCTTTAGTTTTGTATCGGAGGTGATACAATTTTTGCGCTTCATAACCTCCATAAAATATTTCTGTGTCACATGAGGGCACCTCGAGATGGATGCCTGAACTTGCCTCTTGACTTTGAATTTGTGGCAGCTCTACTCTCGGATGTGGAGTAGGTGCAATCGCTTTTATTAGCTTTAATTGATCAGAAATAGCTTTTGTTTCTTCGTACTGGTCTAAGCAGTTTTCGTATAGTGCGTAAGCCGTTGACTTAAAATCGTGTGGTAGTTCTGAATTGTCATAATCTATTATGGCGTCATGAGCCGTTTGGACACGAGTCCAAAAATTGTCAATATTTTGTTTTTTTTATTTCCAATAACGATTCAGAGATGTCTTGAATCGGTGAAATAATAATATGTCATTCTCAAAAATGAATTTGGCAAACTGTTTTGAACGTGTAGCTCCTACAGGTGTAGTTTGACTTTTGTCGCCATTAACCATTTTTGTTATGTTATTTATATAATGTTTCAATGAATTATACATATATAACCTTTTATATATTTTTTCAGTGTAAACTGAATTTACTTGCGATAAGATTTTGTTGTGGTTTTATTTTGAATATATTGCTTTATTTAATTTAATTGATAAAAATCGCACTTTTAATTCAATAATATTTTTTATGTCCTTATGTTGATGTATTTGGGTACACCCTAATACACGGACTTGTTAGTATATATTTATCTGCTCGTGAAATTGAGAGCTCGTTGAAGAGATCAATACACTTTGTTCATAAGTATGTACGGATTGTTTGTGCGTATGTATGTTTATTTTCTAACACAATTGAGAGCTCGTTGAAGAGATCAATGTGCTTTTAGTTTTTTTTGTTTTGTACGCAATCCTGCTTGTGTGTTACAAGGGGTATTGCGGGATATATGCTAATGTGGACTTTGAAAAGATGTACAACTACAATTGTATATGTTTTAATAGGTATGCACGCATATTGTTCAAATTCAAAATTTTTGTTTAACCGCGGATTTTTTGTATGTTTGTTTTGTAATAAATTATTTATATATTTTTTAATAATTTATTTGTTTACTGGACCGTCTATTTATATTACAAGTAATATGTAAGTTTTACAATTTTGTTAAATTTCCATACCGAATTGTATCCCGTATGTATGTAAATGGAAAATATGTGTTCGCAATGCGAAGAGAGCGTGAAAGCGAAGTGAATAATGTACAGGTATGTTCCCGTATGCACTTTGTATTTATGTACAATTATGTTTTGGTATGTAAATATGTATATCAAAAATATTAGGTAAAGTAAAAAGTTCGTTCGGTTTTTATCTAAGAGATTGCGTTATTGTCCATAGTATTAGTGTTACGTGTCGTGTATATTTTACAATTTTTCTTTGATCAAGGCGAAATAGCAGTCAAAGCGACTGAAAAAATTTATTTAGTTTATGGGCCCCATACTGTAAACGAACGTGTAGCACAAAAGTGGTTTGCTAGGTTCCGTTCCGGTAATTTCGATGTCAAAGATGCACTACGCGTCGGGAGGCCTGTCGTCGAAAATTGCAATAAAATCATGGAAATAGTGGAAACAGACCGTCACGTGAGCACTTATTTAATTGCTGAGGAACTAAAGATAAGCCAGAAAACCGTTTGGAACCATTTGCATAACCTTGGATTCAAAAAGGAGCTCGATGTTTGGGTGTCACACGAACTAACGCAAAAAACATGATGGACCGAATTTCCATCTGCGAATCGCTACTGAATCGCAACAAAATCGACCCGTTTCTGAAGCGGATTGTGACTGGCGATGAAAAATGGGTCACTTATGACAATCTACTGCGAGCTGCTCTCCTATGGCCAAACACTCAATTCGGCCCTCTACTGCCAACAACTGGACCGCCTGAAGGCAGCACTCATCCAGAAGAGGCAATCTTTGATCAACAGAGACCGAATTGTATTCCATCAGGACAACGCCAAGCCACACACGTCTTTGGTGGCTCGCCAGAAGCTCCTGGAGCTCGGATGGGAGGTTCTAATGCACCCACCTTATAGTCCGGACCTAGTGCTAAGTGATTACCATCTTTTCCTGTCCATGGCGAACGCGCTTAATGGTGAGAAGTTGGCCTCAAGAGAGGCCTGTGAAAATTGGCTCTCCGAGTTTTTTGCAATAGGGACGACGTCTTCTACGAGAGGGGTATAATGAAGTTGGCAACAAGTTTACGAACAAAACGGCGAATATTTGACTTAAATCGGACAAATATACACAAAGTTATCATCTTTTGAAAAATCAATAAAAAACCGAACGAACTTTTTACTTTACCTAATATTTCTTCTTCTTATGTTAGATAAAAATTAATTATTGCTTTATTTGTTTTTATAGTTCTGTTTGAGTAATCTATTATCGCATTTATCTTCGTTACGATATTGTTACCATCAAAGTTTTTGTTGAAATTTCATTCAGGAAATTCGCATATGACATCTTTTTCATAAAATTCTTTAAATATTGGGAATCTACAAAGTTTCTTAACTGGTGTTTCTCTTCCCATTGCTGTGACTCGTACATTTACTTCTCTTTGCCATTTCGGGTTACAAATACTTTCATTGATTAGACTGAATTCTGCTCCAGTGTCAATGGTGAAATATAACTTTCTTATGTGTGTGTCTATTATTATTGTATATAAGGTAATTGTTTTGTGGGTCCCAACGAAAATTTATATTTGCATTGCATATACATAGGTTCTGGTTTATTGCGACTTGATATTGCGGATCGATTGTAATTTCCTGACTCGTTATAATTTCGTGTTTGATTTCCGTCTCTTTGTTGGTTAAGGTTTCTCTGTGAGTTAAAATTTCTCGGTTGATTAGAATTTGTGTTTGTTGTCTGGTATGACATTCTAGTTGATTTGATCTGTTGCCATTGTTGTTATAGTTATTACCCGTATTGGTTTGGACGTAGCCGCTGTTATATTATACTTATTTTGTGGCGTATAATTGTTATTGTAGTTATTTTCGTTTCTCGGGACATAGCCATCATCATATCCATATTATTGTTATATCTATTATAACTTCTGGTATAATTGGGAATATTATTCATATATTGGTTGGGTCTAGAAGTTGTTCTATTTTTAGCATTATCGCTAAAATTAGTCCTACTATAGCTATTTGGGTTAGGGTCTTTCCTTTGTTGTCCAAATTCTGTGAAGGATTGATGTCTAGCTCCTAAAATTATTTTATATGCTTTATCTAAAGTATCGGGGTTTCTTGCTATGATCATTGTTTTTGTAGATTCGGGAAGGTGTTCTTTAAATGTTTGTAGCGCTATCCTATTAACTTCTGTAGTTGAAAAATTTAGATCATTATGTGCTAATATCCTATCGTTGAGTCGAGACTGATGGTTTTCTGTTTCTGTGATGGGGTGAATCAGCACCGCACATAAATAAGTATCAAACCCACAAAACCCCGAAAGCGTCCGACTCATATTAAGCGGCTTATTGGGCAGCGTCTGCCTTCAGGTTAGGAGCGGCTGAGCAAACCATCTTCCAGTATAAAATGGTACGGGTAGGATCCCGGAAAAACTAAACATGGCTGCGTTCGAAAAATTAAAAGTTACGGTGCAGGGTGGAAAAAGCCCAGTGCCGGCGGTGTTGGTGGGTGAGCAAGGAGGCTCCCGACCGTCGACATCCAACGACTGCAGTGATGCGATGGTGGACCTCTTGGCCATTACATCAGATAAAAGTACAAGTTTGAGCAAATGCGCAGAAATTGATCCCTTTAGGCGAGCTTAAACATCAGATAGCCCGTATCACCAGATAACATAGTACCACATATGCTGCGATCTGAGCAAGTGTGGCTCACCGTAAATGACCTGACCGCAAAAGCCCTAATAGAACTTAGAATAGCAGAACTGCTGCGAAAGAGCGAAACGAGAGCAATAAATAGAGTAAAAATACAATGAGATGCAAGAGCCCATAGGCTAAGCTTACCTTGCGAAGAAATACTTAACGGTAGTCCCGCAAGGTACATACGAAGCTGACGGAGTTAAGGGTTTAGCACGTAGGCGTACCGATGCGCGAGTTCGGCATATATATTTATATGGCTTTTTTGTTGTTTGTTTCTTGATTCGATTATTTTATTGTATTGCGGTAGCATCGGTTGAGGGTTTTCGATTTGATTTGTCGTTATTATCGGCGGTCGGTAGAAAGAACAGCTTCACGAGCGGTCTGGTTAGCGCCCCGCTTTGCGCACGAAGATCAACTACTCATATGTGACCGTCGGAGCCGTAATGTAGCTTTTTTATGCGCCCTAGCCGCCATTCAGTTGGAGGTAGACAATCATCTTGGATGATGACACAATCTCCAAGTTTTGGTCCTTGTTCAGGAGTCAGCGGCTGAAATCGTGATAGAGAATTTTAATTCTTTCCCAGCGATTTAATAAGGATAGTGACTCCACGCGTGGCTCAGTTATGGCCAGAATGGGTGTTCCTTTGAGACAGTGCCCTAGAGTTAAGGCTGTGAAATCTAAGGGATCTTGCGAGAGGATTGTGAGAGGCCGTGAATTGAGAACGAATAAAGTCGTGAATTCTTCGTAATTGAATTTGTAATTTCCAGCTATCTTTTTGAAGTGGAATTGAAGCTTTTTACAGCTGTCTTCCATAAACCACCCATATGAGGAGCGCTTGGGGAAAAAATTGCCAATTAATGCCTTGGGCGCGTACTTTTGTACAATTTCAGGTGAGACTTGTTTGATAAAGTCCACAAACTGTTTTTGGTGGCTCTTTGAGCGCCGATAAATGTTTTACCATTGTCGCTCATTATCTTCGATGGAAAGCCGCGTCGTCCGACGAAACGAGCAAATACCGGAAGGAAAGCCCCTTAGTCAGATTAGTACAAAGCTCAAGGTGCACTGCTTTTGTCGTAGAACAGACAAAGACAGCCACATAGCCTTTCATTATGGTGGGCAACCTTAGCAAAATCGACACCTGTGATGAAGAAAGGCAGAGCGGGGTGCAGCGTTGGAAGTGCTGACATAATGTGTTCGCATCTTCTGCTTGTGCATTGTGCAGACTTTGCACAGGAAAATATACTGCTTTATTTGGCGCTTAAGTCGGGGAATATAAAATTCCTGTCGGACCATATGTTGTATGGGGCGATGTTTGGCATGAAGCATTAGTATATGGATATAACTGATGAGTAATATGGCAAGTCGAGACACTTTACTCCGATCGTTCAGTTAATATGGCAGCTATATGTCATAGTCATCCGATCTATACAATTTCTTCGGCGATTACATTATTGCCTTAAATAATAATTAATGCCAAATTTCGTGAAGATTCCTCGTCAAATGAAAGAGTTTTCCATACAAGCACTTGATTCCGATTGTTCAGTTTGTATGGCAGCTATATGCTATAGTGGTCCGATATCGGTCGTTCCGACAAATGAGCAGCTTCTTTGTGAGAAAAGGCAGGTGCAAAATTTCAGATTGATAGCTTAAAAACTGAGCGCTCAGCTCATCATGCTGATCATTTATATATATATTTTATAGGGTCTCCGACGTTTCCTTCTGGGTGTTACAAACTTCGTGGCAAACTTAATATACCTTGTTCAGGGTATAAAAATGAACTCACAAATAGCTTTCTTTTAAGTTAAAAAACGACGATTTGAGAGCTTAAAATGAAATATTGATTTTTTTTTAAAGCTATTCACACAAATACACCGCGGTGGGTACCCGGTTACTAACATAAGGGTTAAAAGCGGCTGTGTTGCAGAGGTACGAGAGTGACCTAAGGCTAGGATGTTAAAAAATTATTGTTTTAATGGTAGTCGTACGACGTACCGACCATTATCTGAGCTAGTAGTTGTAAAAATCTTTACAATACTGATCTTCTGGGGTTGTAATTGAAATGAGGGGGAGTTCCTCTAACTCCCAAAATTTTCTTAATTGTGTATAGAGGTATTCGTTTGAGATTTCACTTAGGAACCTACCAAAAATAGTATTTTGTGCCAGAAGTGCGTTTGAAATTTACTCAATATCTTCGAGTATTATTTGTGGTATGTGATCGCTGTCTAATAGAAGATCTATTAGAATATTGCAGTTAGGATCTGCTAGCTGTAGGTGTGAAACCTTTTGCCAATGCTTGCTATTTATGTGATAGCTTGGAAGCATATTTATTAGTTTTGGACTACTCTTCCATCCATTCCCGTGATTTCAAAATTGGCTACTTTTGTGGGCAGTTGTAGCCTATTACTTGCCCTAGACGCTATAAATGATCGTTGTGATCCTTGGTCTATTAAGGTCCAAAGCTTAAACAGTTCTACCCGGTGTTCGATGAAAACGACTGCTGTGGGTAGTAAAACCCTACTGTGGTTTGCGCTGTGTAGCGTTTGCGTTTTTAATGCCTTTGAGCAGCATGATGGTAACATTGAATGATGTCTTTTGTGGAAATATACGCAATTGAATTTGATTTCACACTCCTTCTTTGTTCTCACAAAGTGGTTTCTATCGACAATATTTAATTTTTTGAATTTCTCGCAAGATTTGAGCTTATCCAGTACACAGTTCGCATGAAGCTTGTTTATACTGTGCGGATGTGAGTGATTGGTTTTTAAAAAAGCTTCTATTTAAGTTGTTGTTGCTACTAGTTTGGGGTCTACTGGAGCTTCTTTTGAGGTCGTTTTGAACGTTTTTAGTTCTAACTAGTTTTATGTCTACCCTTTCTGCTATTTTGTATTCGTAGTTAGGTAGTTAGAAGCCACGTTGGGCATTTTTTCGAGATGAGAGCGTTTGCTCCCACAAAAGTAAGGATTTTTTTGGTAATGCTGCGGTGCATATATTAGCCAGAATAGGGTCCCAGCTCTCTGAGGGAATATTTTATGTCGATAGAATAGACAAACAATTAGAAACAGTGGATTGTAGTCTAAAAAATTCTTCACTTGTTTCTTCCTGGATTTTAGGTAAGTTCATTAGTTACTTGCTTATCGACCAATATTATTTCATTTTCGTATCTTGCTTTTAGAACTTCCCAAGCCAGATTGAAATTATCGTCATTTAGTGCGAACTATTTGGCTATTGCGCCTGCTTGACCATTTATTTTGTATCGGAGGTGATGCAATTTTTGTGCATTTGATAATTTTGGGTGGTTTATGTATTATGGTATTTAAATTTTGAGTTAGATCTGAGTCGTCAGATTTTACTATTGCGTCATATGCAGCTTGGAGACGTGTACAGAAATGATCAAGATTTTCCTTTTTGATTTCTAATACCGATCCGGAATATTCCTGAATGGGCGAAGATGAAAATCGAGTGCAGTATCGTATTAGACTGTCACTCTCAGAGATAAATTTGGTGTATGAAATATCTTTTACTTTTTTGTTTTGTAGCACCTTGCTTTGAGTGTGTAGCTTCTGCAGGTGTATATGGTCTATTTTTTTTTTTTTGGTACTTTTAGAGACTGTGTTGTTTTGGATTCTTTTGAATCTGAGCTTATTTAGAAAACATATTGAAAAAAATTTAAAATTCCTCAGTGTCGACCGATGGAATTCAAGCTATATGCTTGTATAAATGAATGTGTGAAGGAAGCTCTTCTAAGTAAATAGAGGTTTTGTTTTAATTCCGACAAATTAATTTTAAAATCAATATATATATTATATATATGTAACCGCAAACTCTTTGGAATTAATACGATTTTTTAATTCAAATTAAGTGTCTTAAATACGCGAATTTAGTTTTTTATAGTTACCGGCCGTATTTATTTTTTAGTTTTATTAACAATCGAACTTTTATTTATCTATCGTTTTTATGTCCTTATGTAGGGGTATGTAGGTACACCCAAATGCGTGGACTTGTAGGTATGTATTTATGTACTTGTGCAATTGAGAGCTCGTTAAAGAGATCAATGCAGTTTGCACCTAGGTATGCACGAATTATTTGTACCGGAATGTTTTAATTGCAATCCTTCTTGTTTTTATTTGCCAAAGAACAAGGGTTATTGAGGGATATATGCCTAAATGGACTTTGAAGAGATATAAAATTGTGTGTACTTGACTAATTTTTATGTTAAATCGCCTGATTGGTTTTTTGCTCTCTTTTAACCATTGTTTTTTTTTGAAGGAATAAGTTATTTATTATTGTTATAATTTAAGTTTTTTCAATCTGTTAAAACGGATTTTCCTAGTTTTAACAGTATAAAGTATAAACAAACATACATATATATTTAACAAAGAATGAAAATGATACACTTACTTTGTCTCGCATAAGGAGGTTTTTTGGGGAGAATGTATGAATTTTTTTTGGGTTTTTTTATTTATCCTTTTCTTTCTAAACGCTAGCTGTTCCGATGCCTGTTGTTATGCGTTTGTGTGCAGCTCTCTCCCTGTGCTTTTGCTGCTGTAAATGTATTGTTGTTGTTAATATCGCGCCCGATTTTTATTAATATTGTTTTGTGTTTTTTTTTAATATAAATATTTGGGTTTTGCGCCCATTTAATTTTTTTGTCTTTTGGTTTCGGGCCCGTTTGTTTTTGTGTTTAAATATTTTTTGATTTTATGTGTTTGTAGCACATTTAATGTTTTGCCGATTTTCCACTTTAATGTCATATATGTGCGTGGGTACGAACATATGTTCGGTCACTCAACTTCACTTATCGTTATGCATATGTATGTATGTATGTATATACATGTACATATATTTATCTTTTATGGTACACTGCATTTCCTTTATGTTCACATTTACATTTTTTTTGTTCACTTTTTGGCACCGCACCTTGTCACTGCACCTTTTTGGTATTTTTATACCCTGAACAGGGTATATTAATTTTGCCACGAAGTTTTTATACCCTGAACAGGGTATATTAATTTTGCCACGAAGTTTGTAACACACAGAAGGAAACGTCGGAGACCATATAAAGTATATATATAAATGATCACCGTGACGAGCTGAGTTGATTTAGCCATGTCCGTCTGTCTGTCCGTCCGTCTGTATATACGCGAACAAGTCCCTCAGTTTTTGAGATATCGATCTGAAATTTTGCACCTGTCCTTTTCTCACAAAGAAGCTGCTCATTTGTCGGAACCGCCGATATCGGATCACTATAGCATATAGCAGCCATGTAAACTGAACAATCGGAATCAAGTGTTTGTATGGAAAACTTTTTCATTTGACGAGGTATGTTCACAAAATTCCGCATGGATTATTGCTAGAAGAAGTAATGCAATCTCCGAGGAAATTGTTCAGATCGGATCACTATAGCATATATCTGCCATACAAACTGAACGATCGGAATCAAGTGCTTGCATGGAAAACTCTTTCATTTGACGAGGTATGTTCACAATATTTGGCATGAGTTTTTGCTAGAAGAAGTAATGCAATCACCGAAGAAATTGTTCAGATCGGATCACTATAGCATATATCTGCCATACAAACTGAACGATCGGAATCAAGTGCTTGCATGGAAAACTTTTCCATTTGACGAGGTATGTTCACAATATTTGGCATGAGTTTTTGCTAGAAGAAGTAATGCAATCTCCGAAGAAATTGTTCAGATCGGATCACTATAGCATATATCTGCCATACAAACTGAACGATCGGAATCAAGTACTAGCATGGAAAACTTTTTCATTCGACGAGATATGTTCACAATATTTGGCATAAGTTTTTGCTAGAAGAAGTAATGCAATCTCCAAAGAAATTTTTCACATCGGATTACTATAGCATATAGCTGCCATATAAACGGAACGATCGGAATCAAGTTCTTGCATGGAAAAATTGTTCATTAGATAAAATATCTTCACGAAATCCGGCATTGATTTCTCTCAATGGCATATAGCTGCCATACAAACTGACAATCTAAATAAAGTTCTTATATGAAAACAAGTAAGGAAGGGCTAAGTTCGAATGTAACCGAACATTTTATACTCTCGCAAAGTGGTATACTCGTTTGAGATTTCTTTGTGGATTGACTGATATTTTCGGTAGAAGGTCAACTATAGGCCTTGGGGTCCACATATTTAGTACTTTTTTAACAGTTTTGGTTCGATTTAGACAATTTTTGGCCGCAAGGTGGCATACTATAATTGCATTATTCACGCAAAGTTTTACCCCGATATAATCATTGTTACCTGATTTGCATAGTGGAAAGTGAAAGAATCAGATGGAATTGAAAATGGTGTTACATGGGAAGTAAGCGTGGTTGTAGTCCGATTTCGCCCATTTTCGCACTATGACATAGAAACATGAAAAGAACGTTATGCACCGAATTTGGTTGAAATCGGTTGAGCAGATCCCACGATATAGGTTTTCACCTAAAAGTGGGCTGTGCCACGCCCACTGACTAATTTTGAACACGGTTCCTATAAAGACAATTTATACCATCTCAGAGATAAAATTTAATGTCTCTGGCGTGTTTAGTGCTTGATTTACCGCGCTTTTAGTAGTTTTTAACAGTACCGTTATATGGGGAGTGGGCGGAGTTTCCACCCGATTTCAACTATTTTCACACCATCAATAGAAGTGCTAAAAGCATTTGCTTCTAGTGAATTTTGTTATTATAGCACTAGCGGTTTAGGAGATATGCACATTAAACCTATTAGAGGCGGGGCCACGCCCACTTTTTAAAAAAAGTTTTAACTGCAGATGCCCCTCCCTAATGTGATCCTGTACACCAAATAACAGTCTTGTATCGGACGGACGGACAGACGGACAGTCACCCGGATTTCAACTCGTCTCTTCATCCTGATCATTTATATATATATAACCCTATATCTAACTCGATTAGTTTTAGGTGATACAAACAACCGTTAGGTGAACAAAACTATTATACTCTGTAGCAACAGGTTGCGAGAGTATAAAAATTGTTTATGACAAGTTATCTTCACGAAATATGGCATGGATGATGATTGTCCAAGATATCGCTACAATTTTCGAACGAATTGTTCATATCAGACCACTATATTAAACAGCTATCATAGAAACTGACCGATGAAAATAAATTTTTGTATGGAAGTTTTTAGTATGGATTATTACTTAAGATGTGACTTCAATCTTCGAACGAATTATTAAGATCGGACCACTATAGCATACAGCTGTCAGATTTAACCACTTTACAAATAATATATTATAAACAAATCAGATTAATTAATTATTTATACTGTCCAATTTGAGCTTTCAATAAAAATTATCTTATATCTGCCAAAAACTGGTTTGCTTGTGCCAAAAGTAAGGTGTGACATGTAGCTAATTGGAACAATAAGTTGAAAAATGTGTTAAGAATAGATACATAAGAGTAAGGAGCAAAAATATTATTTAATTAACCATAAAATAAACAAATCCCTAATTATTCAAGATATATTATTATTTATTAATAATAATAGAGAACTATCTAAAGATAATTATTCAGTTTTAAAACCCTAATTAACTGATGGATAGGTACAAACCAAATCTAGGTAGAATAATTGGTAGGAAATAAATAGTTCGAAACGTAGGTAGAAAACATAACCTAGGTAAAAAAAACCTCGATAATGCCCCTTTTGTAGTTAACGCCTTAATATTTCAACTAAAATTACTTGATCAAATTTGGTATGGATTATTGGCCACGGTAACAATAAAATATCCTAAGAAATTTTTCTGATCTGAATACTGTATCACATAGTTGCCGTACAAACTGATCGATCTAAATAAATTTGTAAAGTAGAAAATTATGTTAAGAATATATACATAAGAGTAAGGAGCAAAAATATTATTTAATTACCCATAAAATAAATAAATCCCTAATTATTCAAGATATATTATTATTTATTAATAATAATAGAGAACTATCTAAAGATAATTATTCAGTTTTAAAACACTAATTAACTGATGGGTAGGTACAAAACAAAACCTAGATAGAAGAGTAAATAGGAAGTAAACATAGTTTGCAAGTTAGGTAGAAAGTAAAACCTAGGTAAAAAAGAACCTCTACAATGCACTTTCTGTAATTAACACATTAGTATTCCTACGAAAGTTGCTTAATGATACCAAGAAGGGCAAAAAAGTTTACAGATGTGAAGTCGGGCTCTAAAACATTCAATAAATAGGACCCAACGCATCGGATCACTTCAGTTTACGCGAGCAGCTTAAACTTTCAACAACGCAAATAACTTTCAAAATCAACGAAAAAATCCTTTTTTTAAATAATACGCATTCTTTTAATTATATTATTATTACTTAATTTATTAATATTTTAGTATATTTTTTATTTGTATAATATTTTTTAATAATTTTTGAAAATGCCAAGAGTATCTAGGCAATCGCAGGAACAAAGAAACAAATTTGGAGTACCGCAATGAGGAGAGAACTCGTGATAGTTCTGCACGTTCCACTAGACGACAGAACCTACTTCACAGAGCTGAAGAGCAGCAGCGTAATACAGTAGGTCATTCAAATAGACGTTTGAATCCAGAATATAGAGCAGCGGAGCAGGAGCGCAACACAATGGGTCATTCAAACAGGCGCTTGGATCCGGAATATAGAGCAGCGGAGCAGGAGCGCGACACAATAGGACATTCGGTCAGGCGCTTGGATCCGGAATATAGAGCAGCGGAGCAGGAGCGCGACACAATAGGACATTCGGTCAGGCGCTTAGATCCGGAATATAGAACTGAAGAGCAGGAACGCAACACCGCAGAACATTTAAATAGGAGAACCAATCCGGAATATAGAGCAGCGGAGCAGGAGCGCAACACAATGGGTCATTCAAACAGGTGCTTGGATCCGGAATATAGAGCAGCGGAGCAGGAGCGCGACACAATGGAACGTTCTGTACGGCGCCAGAATGCAATAATAAGAGAAGAAGAGAGGCAACGAGATGCAGCATTGAGGAGAAGTCGTCGAGAAGATCCAATAAGAAGACGTCGTGAGCAAATTTTAAATTCTTCTCAAAGAAGAGTGACCCGCCAGCAAACCAGGCAACAACTAGCAAACGAGCAGGAATCAACGTTGGAAAGAGTACAATTGCATAGATCGAATCCCGCAAATCGTCAGTTAGAAAGCGAGAGGCAAACCAGGAGGAATATAAGAAGACGTCGTGAACTTTCTCCTGATGCACAATATCTTTGATATGTACGCATTGTTGATAAAGAAAGGACCCACTGAAATATGCGTATGTTGTGGTGGCACTTGGTTCCCTCATCAAGTGAAAAAACTAGAAAAATGTCAGACTTGAACAAAATTTGCGCGCTCAGAAGATGCTAGGAAAGTGTTTTATCTGTCATCAAAATTGCCGTCTTCGAACCAAAAGTACAACTTTTGCAACACATGCTATCGTATTGTTAGAAAGGGCAAGATACCAAATATCTGCCTATCGGAAGGATTGGAGTTTCCTGATATTCCGGAATGCCTTCAGGATTTAACGTGTCTAGAAGAAAGACTGATATCACCGAGGATCCCATTTATGCGCATCATCTCCTTAGGATATGAACGACAATGTGCTATTCGTGGAGCAGTGGTGAATATCCCCATTTCAGTTGTAGAGACAGTCACCATGCTTCCACGAAGATTTGAAAACAGCCATATTATTCAAGTGCACTTGAAACGTCGATTGGAATATGAACAAAAGTTTATGACGGATACAGTGCGACCAGCAAAAATATTGGAGGCACTAAACTATCTGCTGGGTATAGAGCTCTACGTCAAGCATAATATCCAAATGTCAAGTGATTGCGAGGAAACTGTGCCATTTATTGCGGATCCAGCAGATGAGGCCGAAATGAGAGACCTTCTTAATGCCCGTCAGGAAAATGTACCGCTTGAAATGGACGAGGATTTAAATCCAGGTGGTCAGCAGACTTTAATGGACAATGAACCCGTTGAAAATCGATCCATTGAACGGTTTGCAATGGCACCAGGACAAGGTAGATGCCCCAGGGACGTTACAACCGACGACGATGCTCAGGAGTTATCGTATCCAACGATTTACTGCGGAAAGAATAGGGCATCCACAACAACTTACAGTAAAATTGCACGTTCTGAAATTCGACGCTATGATCGGCGTTGTGTGCGCGTGGACGTGCTCCTGTATATTTATAAGTTCTACGAGTTGGAGCGCATTAAAAATGCAATTTCCATTTGCCTGCGTAAAAAGTCTGGATCGAGGAATATAACTGCTGCAAATGTGAGGGATGAAAATTTTGTCAGCAACCTTATCCAGCATGATGAAGGCTATCATGTACTCAAAGGACTTCGATCCTCACCTGCACATTGAGAGGCTGAAAAGAAAAAAGTTTTAGCCATGATCCGCCAGTTTGGTTTGCCAACATTTTTTATCACAATGTCTGCTGCAGAAACAAAATGGCCTGAGTTGTTAGCCATATTGAAGAAACTGGTGGATAAAGTAGACATTTCGGAAGAGGAAGCTACTGCTCTATCAAGCTCTGAAAAGGCGAGACTGATAAGGACAGATCCAGTTACATGCTCCAGGTATTTCGACAATCGATTCCGCCAAATGCTAAAATTATTACAAAACGGGCTATTTGGAGAGAATTTAGTAGTTCGTTACTACTACAGAATTGAATTCCAGCATAGGGGATCACCACATTGTCATGGCATGTACTGGCTAAGTAACGTACCACAATTGGAAAGTGATGGAATCACCAACACAAATGATGTTGAAACATTCATCGATCGACACATCACAACCGATGGGGATGATTTGGACTTACTGGAATTCATTCAGTATCAAAAACACAGACATGGTCGAGCTTGCCTAAGAGACCTACATGGAAAACAAGTGTGCCGATTCAACATGCCATATCCGCCGATGCCACGGACAGAAATACTTTTCCCTCTGGAGAATGAAGAAGGTATTGAGCAACACAAAGCTCAATTCCAAAAAATACAGGAACTATTAACTCTAACGGATCTCCCAGAGGAAGAAATAATACGGTTGAACTGCTTCTCAAATTTTTTGGCGGATGAACGAGAGAAAATTTTCAGACAGGCTTCTAAATGCCTATAATAAAAATATCCTTAAATTGCATAGAGCAAATATGGACATTCAATTCATTCTGGACGCATACGCTTGCTGCAACTATATCATTAATTATATAAACAAATCCAATAGAGGAGTATCAACATTATTGAGACAAGCCATGGAGGAAATAAATGCAGGGAATTTCTCCATTAAAAGAAAACTGCAGCACATCGGAAACAAATTTGTAAATGGATCGGAAATATCGGCTGAAGAAGCAGCTAATAATATTTTGGGACTGCATCTAGCAGAAGCCAGTATTGGTGATATATTTATAAATACATCACATCCAAACAACCGAGTAAGGATGATAAAGCCGCGACTTGAATTGAATGCTTTACAGGAGGACTCTACGGACATATATGTGCCGAGTGTGTTGGAGCATTACTCTCAAAGGCCCGATTAATTGGAAGAACTATGCTTAGCAGATTTTGCAGCATGGTTCAGATTTTGCAAAACAAGCAGAAATGTTTCTGATAATAACGAAGAATACAACGAAGTAGAGAACGAGGATGACACGACAGCTGCACTTCCAATGGCATTAAAGAATGGATCAGGATTTCTAAGGAAAAGGAAGCAAGCGCTTATTCTGCGTTGGAAACGTTTTAGCGTTGAAAGTTCAAGAGCCGATTTCTTCAGAGAAACCGCCATGATGTTTCACCCATGGAGAAATGAGGAAACAGACTTATTAAATAATGACGTCGAGAGTATTTGCAATTCACACAAGGAGCAAATTGAGCTGAATAAGCTCAAATATGACAAATTTTCATCGAACGAACTAGAACGGATTATGGAAAACCTTCCTGTCACAGCGGAAGAAACAGCTGATGATCGAGCTGCCTCACAACTTTTAGATCCCGAATTTAGAGCTCTAGCCGTTCCAGAGCAAACAGGAGACATTAATGTTTTTCAAGAGCACAACAATACAGAGGAAGAGGAAGAGGCGTTTCGATTAATTAAACTCCCACCTCTTATATTAGAAGACCATTTACTGGCAATGGTGCAGTCACTTAACAGCAAACAGAGGGAATATTTTGCTCATGTAATGCACAATGTCAGTAAAAGGGAAATCTTCTTCGAATATGTCGGAGGCGGTGCTGGAGTGGGCAAGAGTCGGCTTATAACAACTATATATCAATCGTTGACATTGCGAGCTAATAGTGTACCAGGAACCAACCCCGAAACAGCCAAGGTGTTACTCTGCGCACCCACTGGCAAAGCAGCATTTGGAATTGGGGGCCTAACCCTTCATTCGGTTTTTTCACTCCCCGTCAACCAGTCTTCCGGCGATCTTCGGCCACTAAATAGTGATTAAACACAATTCATGCCAATCTCATAGATGGCTTATTATAATTGACGAAATTTCAATGGTTGGAGCAAAGATGTTTGCATATTTAGATTGCAGGCTAAAGCAAATTTTCAGGAGCACCGCTTACTTTGGAGGCATACAAATTATCGTGTTTGGTGACTTAAAGCAGCTGTCGCCAGTAGGAGATCGATGAATATTTGCGCCGAATAGGAATGATCATTACAGTACAATTACAGGAACACCGCTTTGGGATCAATTTCGGTAGTTTGAGCTCACTGAAATAATGCGCCAGCGTGAAGATCAAGCATTTGCTATCGCTTTAAATAACATGTCAGGGGGAAATATGACACACGCTGACATCCAATTAATCAAAAGCAGGGAAAAGACCTCTAATGAGATACCGAACGAAGCCATCCATCTATTTTATTCAAATGCTGGAGCAAATGATTTAAATTTAACTAAACTGGCGAATGACCGAGGAGTTCATTTCGACTGCGAAGGATACAATTAAGTCAAGTTCCCTAACAGAACGCAGCAGGGCAAACATTTTAGAAGCTGTGAAGTCTTTTAAGCCATCGGAAACACAAGGAATGCTTTATACATTGCAGCTCAAGACTTCGATCAAATATATGGTGACAGTCAACATAAGCATATGTGATGGTCTCGTCAATGGTGCTACGGGGGAACTAATGCAGGTTGATTCCGAATCACATAGATCTGAAAGTTCAGTGGTGCGACTATGGATAAAATTCGCAGAATCAAGAGTTGGAAGCTTTGCACGTTCCAAGCAGCCTCACAGTCGCAATACAGATTGGACACCAATCATGAGCGTAGTCCGATCATTCCAATACAAGAGAAATGAGCAAATAACCATAGAACGCAGACAGTTTCCGGTCATTCCATCTGAAGCCATCACGATAAATAAAAGTCAAGGTGGAACATTCACACAAGTTGCTGTTCATCTAGAGGGTAGAGTAAGCAGATCAGCTTTATATGTAGGATGTAGCAGAGCCACAAGTGCCAATGGATTGTATATAATCGGGACATTTTCTCCCCCGAACCCATTTGGACCGCAGGATCCAATTAAAACTCAACTTAATAGGTTGAAGACAGAAGGAGCATTGACGACATGCTACAGATTTTTGACTGAAAAATCTGAACAACGTCTAGATATTTATTATCAAAATGTAAGGAGCCTAAACAAGCATATTGAAGATATCAGATCAGACAAGCTGATTTGTTCTGCTGATATTCTGTGCTTTTCCGAGACATGGGCCTTACCTCAAGAAGAATTCCCAATAGAAGGCTACAGTGTTATTGCACGCCTTGATGGAGAAACAAGATCATCCCGACGACGCCCTGCCAACGGCCTTATAATATACTACAAGCAAGATAGGTGCCCAGGTCTATCAGAAGGATCATTTTCAAGAAACGACACCGGTTCAACAAACGTTTACCAACTGTTAAACGTAAACAATTCAACAGTTTCCATATCACTTGTGCACAGGAACCCCCGCTATAGACTTCCGAAATTTAGAAACCAAGTGGAAAATAATATCCGTCAGATAACTGAACAGTATAACGGACTTGGTGACTTTAACATATGTCGCCTAACAGCAACTGATGATTTGGAGGCTCGATTACAACAGTTAGGATTTCAATCTTCATTGGCTAAGGTCGCCACAACAAAACAGGAAACAGCAATAGATTGGGTATGGACAAACATGGATTCTGCAATGACCTCATGTATCACATATGAAACACCATATAGTGACCTCATGTATCACATATGAAACACCATATAGTGACCATGACGGAATATTTTTAAGCTTTAGAAAATAGATATATTATATGTATAGATATATGTTAGATTTAATATTATTAAATTTAAGTTTGTATTATAATATAAAGTGTAAGTCATAGATGTAATTATTGTAATTTATATATCATATAAAAAAGTATTATAGAATAATAAATATTATTATATGTTATATATTTTCTAATTTCTATAAATATTATAATTTCCATTAATTTAATGTGAATAATCAATCAGCTTAAAAAATTAAAATTTATGTAAATGTCTGAAAATCTATTTACCTCAATAACTAACTTTAATTCGAATAGAAGATTGTTTATAGCAAAGAACCTGGCTAGAAAGAACTGGCAAAATGCTTTCCGTTGGCAAGTCACGTTTTCAAATGTAGTTATACATATAGTAGTTACTAAAAGAAATGCACCTGTGAAGGGTATTATAATAACGTTTTCTCTTGTTTTTTCTTGTTTTTATTGAAATATAGTTATATATATTTCTTTCCTTTTGTGTTTTTTTTCGTTCACTTTTTGGCACTTTATATTTTTTTGTTCACGTGAGGGGGGACTGAGACTCCTTTAGCCAGGTGCTATGGGGGGAGTACAACCTAGCTAAGTTCAAAGCTATGATCAACCTCCCCAGAGACAAATTCCAGCTCCTTGTCGCGCTTTACATTGGGCACTGCAGGCTCAAGAAACACCTGTTCAACATGGGCATAGCTTCTTGTGGAGACTGCCGGTTTTGCGACATGGAGCCGGAAACACCAGAACACCTGATTTTAGATTGCACAGCAATATGTAGACGTAGGCTCAAGCCCCTCAGTTCCATTTATGTGGACAGGGATCTCATTACTTCAATAGCGCCTGGCAGGTTTCTGGAGTTCGTCAGGGTGCTGGCCTTTAGAAATACATGTGATGGAGAAGAGGGCCCAATAGACCCTAGGTCGCGGTGCAAACCTCATACAAATTCTGGGACAAATTCTACAGCCACTATAACGGGAAACTGGCCGTTTGAAGAGCATGCGCTAAAAATGGGTATTCCTTGCAACAATATTTGCGCAGCTGCAAGCTAGAAGATAATTAGGAAACTGTATTTTTCTATGAATGCCCACCTCTATCACAAACACGATGCAAAACACTTGGAACTCATTTGGCAGCAAACCTTGAATGGTTTTCCATAGACTTAACGGACAAAAATAATTTCATTAAGAGCAACAAATGGTTTGAGCGTAATGATGACACGGGATACCAAAGTATAAGATCCCACGAGAGTGCAGCAAAGTGGCGCATTCAGCGCTAATTGGTACCATGTGGGCAGCACTCCTACCTACTTTATAGCCTTCAATATAAGTCAAGCAGATACCAAATTTGATTATTATTTATTCACGACTTGATCAAATAATGGATGTTTAATTCTTTCGCAACATTTTAAATTTACTTAATTTATTTCATTTCGTGATGTTAAGGAAAATTGTAAAATTAACTTCTATTTCGTCCTTATTGATACCGCATTGTTTGCAATCGGTGAAAGATATGATCAGTTGAAGCAAGTTACGGCAAGTACTCACGTTAAACACACTAGACGTTATACTACTTAAAGTGTCTAAACATTCATACTGCTCTGCTACTCTATACAGTACATAGGTATAAACTGCTCATGCGGACTGGCCCTTCGGGGAGTATCAGAGGAGGCTGAGGTTTTAGATAGGCCTCGAACCCCACCAAGGTGTGTAGTGTGTCCATTCCACACTACTAATCGGTACGCTGATCAACGCATTGTATTGATACGCTGTGCTTTTGAGCACCGTAAGATAAGGCCGTCGCCGACAAGTACTCACGATAAACACACCGGACGTTGCTACTGTCGTGCAGGGTGCTGCAGCTGCCGCAAGAGGAGCATAATATAAGGGTGCTATCGAGCGTGAATGGAAGCTACCCCCACACAGAAGCTCCTAGAAAAGCTGAAGGGGCAGGATCACGGCAGGAACGAGGACAGCGACGACGAGGATCTGTCCTTCTTGGAACCAATCCTGCGACCGCCAAAGCTCTCATAGAAGTTGCGCATGTGAACCTTCACCACGCAGCGGCAACCTCGGCTGTTATCGCGAGTAGGTTCCTCTCGGATAACCTTATTAATACAGGAGCCATGGACGCACAGATCAGGGGCCTCAATACAAGAACAAGCAAGGTAATCAGGGATCCCTCAAGTGAGAGATCTCGGTTTTGTGTAGTAGTTAGGAACGGTATTACTTTATTTTGTATTTCAGAGTTTCTAACGCAGGATCTGATCGCGGAGGAGGTGAAAGACAAAAAAGGTTCAGACTTCGTCCTTGCAGCGGCTTCATTCCCAGGGAGACAACTACAGCACCTCCCTTACTCCCGGAGATTCACCATCTAATGGAATACTGCGGGAGGAATAAGCTCCACCTTTTACCTGGGGTGCGAACTCAAAATCGTTACCAGTACTAGAAGGGAGGTCCTTGTCGTCACTTTGTGCAACGAGCTAATATCTTGGCTGATCTCACAGTGGACGGTAGCGAAAGAGCCCTCCACGTCAGATGACAGGATCATACGGTTCCCACTGAAAGTGGAGGTCAAGGACCTTCTGCCAGCTCGTATTCCTAGAGGCATGTAGAGAGCGAACTTGGTAAACAAGTTCATAATAGACGCGTACCATTGCGATTGCCCACTAAAGATAACCAATCGAAAACAAGGCTGTTTATGGTGGTCCAGAAAACTCTCAATGCTCAGGAAATCGGTTCGCAGGGTTAACAACAAAGCCAAACGGACTGCCAACCAACAATCCATAAGAAGGAAATAGTTCTGCAAAAACTAATAGTTTCAGGAAAATCTGTGAAAACGTCCCCTCAACCCCAGAGGCAGGCAGACTAAACAAGGCTCTAGCCAGAGGTAAGGCTGACACAGCATTGGCCATAAAAAGATCAGATAGGATCTATACGACCAATAGTTTCAGGAAAATCTGTGAAAACGTCCCCTCAACCCCAGAGGCAGGCAGACTGAGCAATGCTCTAGCCAGAGGTAAGACTGACACAGCATTGGCCATAAAAAGATCTGATAAGATCTATACGACCAACGCAGATGAAAGGGTTATGGCACTTTTGCTTGCGCCCTTCCCGGAGACTATTCGGGACGACCAAAGAGTCAGTCAAGTGGGCACTGGCATCCTTCTCGAAATATAAGTCACCAGGGGTGGATGGCATCTTCCCAGCACTTCTGCAGCAAAGAGGGCAAGCTCTATTGCCACACTTCGTTAGGCTGATAAGAAATAGCCTTGCGATGTCGTACATCTCATCCCCATTGCGGGACCGCATACCAAGCTTTTCATACCCATTGAATGTTTTTCAAGCATCTTTCAAGCAGAAGTCTTTACCATAAGTCAGTGTGCAGCAACTAATATCCAACGCAACTATCGAAACAAGAGTACAGCTATACTCAGCGATAGCCATGCGGCACTGACGGGTTCATAGGAAGGCTGAACCGCCTATCAGTTTGCAACAGTGTACACCTGATCTGGGTGGTCGGCAACGAGTTGGCCGACGAACTCACCCGTTCTGCTGCTGCTTTCTTGACCATACAATAAAAGAGCTGCTCCTCCCAGAAGAGGGAATGGGTAGAGAAAGTCACTGGCAGGAAGCAACAGATATGCGCTATGCTAAGGTGATATTTAATTAATTTATTTACCGTCAGTAATAAACCAGTTGATGAAAAAACAAAGTGAATTTAGGGAAGACGTGTGCTCGAATCGAAAGATGCTCCGTCGTAAGCGAGTCGATACTAAAAAGCGTACGATATCCTTCGCTGGTCCTTTTTATATACATTGTGATGTCTTCATGGTGGTGTGATCGTGGTGGTGTTGTATTTGTGTGCGTGTTGGTGCATGGTGCAGTGATGTGGAATGTATGCATTTAGCCATCCTGGCCCCCTTAGGCAAATGATTAGTCTAGTAGTCGCTGCAGCTGTTGTAGCGTTGCCACAACGCTGCTAAGAGCCGTGGAACGACGTGGTTCTGGGCTAGGCTGTCGACGCCGCATCGGTGCTCCAATCCGCGGGCGTACCGCACGAGTTGAAGGTTGAGGTCGAGTTGCGCGGCTTCGAAGGGTAGGTGGCCAACTGACGTCGCTCCTCGAGATGCGGTAGCAGTGTGATATGGTCTGCTGCAAATTTGGCACAGACCCGTGAACTCACACTCTTGTTTGATTGGGCAGCGTCTGCCTTCAGGTTAGGAGCGGCTGAGCAAACCATCTTCCAGTATAAAATGGTACGGGTAGGATCCCGGAAAAACTAAACATGGCTGCGTTCGAAAAATTAAAAGTTACGGTGCAGGGTGGAAAAAGCCCAGTGCCGGCGGTGTTGGTGGGTGAGCAAGGAGGCTCCCGACCGTCGACATCCAACGACTGCAATGATGCGATGGTGGACCTCTTGGCCATTACATTAGATAAAAGTACAAGTTTGAGCAAATGCGCAGAAATTGATCCCTTTAGGCGAGCACCACAAGCAAAAGCACGGACAAACGGACTTTTATATGACGCAATTCCTCACTGGCCATGGCTGCTTTAGAGAGTACCTGTACAAGTATGGTCATGATAACGGAGTGACGTGAAAATGCTCTGCACATCTTTTTCTTTTGCCCGAAATATAACGTGGAAAGGATCTTGCTTGAACATCAGATAGCCCGTATCACCAGATAACATAGTACCACATATGCTGTGATCTGAGCAAGTGTGGCTCACCGTAAATGACCTGGCCGCAAAAGCCCTAATAGAACTTAGAATAACAGAACGGCTGCGAAAGAGCGAAACGAGAGCAATAAATAGAGTAAAAATACAATGAGATGCAAGAGCCCATAGGCTAAGCTTACCTTGCGAAGAAATACTTAACGGTAGTCCCGCAAGGTACATACGAAGCTGACGGAGTTAAGGGTTTAGCACGTAGGCGTACCGATGCGCGAGTTCGGCATATATATTTATATGGACCGGGCGTGGTCCCGAAAGAGGTGCACTTAGCGTACGGTATGAATCATGCATGCTGTCACTGGTGGCAGTATCTTTCAGAAGATTCCCCTTTGGGTAAAACAAAACAAAAACATAAACACTCTTTTGTCCCATGCGTATGCGATAGGCAGTTTAGACAATGCCCGTGTACCTGGGCAACTTGCTTTTGTTGCAACTGTCGCATACCTTTAAAAATCTCACAATGTTGCAGACGGTGTGGGCGCCGACATATGGGACATCGTATGCTGTTGCAGGGGTAGTGGCAGCTGAAGGCCAGGTGCGTGGCACGTTGGTATCCAACCGCCGAGTTGGCTTTGGAGTCAGAGTTGTTTGATTATACAGATCTGTCATATAAACGATATGGATGATCGTGTCACACCATGCGACATGAATGGGTCGTCGTATTGATCGACAATTTTTTATTAGTAATTTGTTTTTTGTAACGGTTTTTAGTGAGTTTTTCGCTTTTTTGTTGTTTGTTTCTTGATTCGATTATTTTATTGTATTGCGGTAGCATCGGTTGAGGGTTTTCGATTTGATTTGTCGTTATTATCGGCGGTCGGTAGAAAGAACAGCTTCACGAGCGGTCTGGTTAGCGCCCCGCCTTACGCACGAAGATCAACTACTCATATGTGACCGTCGGAGCCGTAATGTAGCTTTTTTATGCGCCCTAGCCGCCATTCAGTTGGAGGTAGACAATCATCTTGGATGATGACACAATCTCCAAGTTTTGGTCCTTGTTCAGGAGTCAGCGGCTGAAATCGTGATAGAGAATTTTAATTCTTTCCCAGCGATTTAATAAGGATAGCGACTCCACGCGTGGCTCAGTTATGGCCAGAATGGGTGTTCCTTTGAGACAGTGCCCTGGAGTTAAGGCTGTGAAATCTAAGGGATCTTGCGAGAGGATTGTGAGAGGCCGTGAATTGAGAACGAATAAAGTCGTGAATTCTTCGTAATTGAATTTGTAATTTCCAGCTATCTTTTTGAAGTGGATTTGAAGCTTTTTACAGCTGTCTTCCATAAACCACCCATAAGAGGAGCGCTTGGGGAAAAAATTGCCAATTAATGCCTTGGGCGCGTACTTTTGTACAATTTCAGGTGAGACTTGTTTGATAAAGTCCACAAACTGTTTTTGGTGGCTCTTTGAGCGCCGATAAATGTTTTACCATTGTCGCTCATTATCTTCGATGGAAAGCCGCGTCGTCCGACGAAACGAGCAAATACCGGAAGGAAAGCCCCTTAGTCAGATTAGTACGAAGCTCAAGGTGCACTGCTTTTGTCGTAGAACAGACAAAGACAGCCACATAGCCTTTCATTATGGTGGGCAACCTTAGCAAAATCGACACCTGTGATGAAGAAAGGCAGAGCGGAGTGCAGCGTTGGAAGTGCTGACATAATGTGTTCGCATCTTCTGCTTGTGCATTGTGCAGACTTTGCACAGGAAAATATACTGCTTTATTTGGCGCTTAAGTCGGGGAATATAAAATTCCTGTCGGACCATATGTTGTATGGGGCGATGTTTGGCATGAAGGATTAGTATATAGATATAACTTATGAGTAATGTGGCAAGTCGAGACACTTTACTCCGATCGTTCAGTTAATATGGCAGCTATATGTGAAAAGGACAGCTGCAAAATTTTCATTTATATATAATATATATTTTATAGGGTCTCCGACGTTTCCTTCTGGGTGTTACAAACTTCGTGGCAAACTTAATATACCTTGTTCAGGGTATAAAAATGAACTCACAAATAGCTTTCTTTTAAGTTAAAAAACGTCGATTTGAGAGCTTAAAATGAAATATTGATTTTTTTTAAGCTATTCACACAAATACACCGCGGTGGGTACCCGGTTACTAACATAAGGGTTAAAGCTGCTGTGTTGCAGAGGTACGAGAGTGACCTAAGGCTAGGATGTTAGGAAAATGTTATTTTAGTGGTAGTCGTACGACGTACCGACCATTATCTGAGCTAGTAGTTGTAAAAGTCTTCACAATACTGATCTTCTGGGGTTGTAATTGAAATGAGGGGGAGTTCTTCTAACTCCCAAAATTTTCTTAATTGTGTATAGAGGTATTCGTTTGAGATTTCACTTAGGAACCTACCAAAAATAGTATTTTTTGCCAGAAGTGCGTTTGAAATTTACTCAATATCTTCGAGTATTAATTGTGGTATGTGATCGCTGTCTAATAGAATATCTATTAGAATATTGCAGTTGGGATCTGCTAGCTGTAGGTGTGAAACCTTTTGCCTATGCTTGCTATTTATGTGATAGCTTGGAAGCATATTTATTAGTTTTGGGCTACTCTTCCGCCCATTCCCGTGATTTCAAAATTGGCTACTTTTGTGGGCAGTTGTAGCCTATTACTTGCCCTAGACGCTATAAATGATCGTTGTGATCCTTGGTCTATTAAGGTCCAAAGCTTAAACAGTTCTACCCGGTGTTCGATGAAAACGACTGCTGTGGGTAGTAAAACCCTACTGTGGTTTGCGCTGTGTAGCGTTTGCGTTTTTAATGCCTTTGAGCAGCATGATGGTAACATTGAATGATGTCTTTTGTGGAAATATACGCAATTGAATTTGATTTCACACTCCTTCTTTGTTCTCACAAAATGGTTTCTATCGACAATATTTAATTTTTTGAATTTCTCGCAAGATTTGAGCTTATCCTGTACACAGTTCGCATGAAGCTTGTTTATACTGTGCGGATGTGAATGATTGGTTTTTGAAAAAGCTTCTATTTAAGTTGTTGTTGCTACTAGTTTGGGGTCTACTGGAGCTTCTTTTGAGGTCGTTTTGAACGTTTTTAGTTCTAACTAGTTTTATGTCTACCCTTTCTGCTATTTTGTATTCGTAGTTAGGTAGTTAGAAGCCACGTTGGGCATTTTTTCGAGATGAGAGCGTTTGCTCCCACAAAAGTAAGGATATTTTTTGGTAATGCTGCGGTGCATATATTTACCAGAATAGGGTCCCAGCTCTCTGGGGGAATATTTTATGTCGATAGAATAGACAAACAATTAGAAACAGTGGATTGTAGTCTCAAAAATTCTTCACTTGTTTCTTCCTGGATTTTAGGCAAGTTCATTAGTTACTTGCTTATCAACCAATATTATTTCATTTTCGTATCTTGCTTTTAGAGCTTCCCAAGCCAGATTGAAATTATCGTCATTTAGTGCGAACTATTTGACTATTGCGCCTGCTTGACCTTTTGTTTTGTAATTTTTTAATTCAAATTAAGTGTCTTCAATACGCGAATTTAGTTTTTTATAGTTACCGGTCGTATTTATTTTTTAGTTTATTAACAATCGAACTTTTATTTATTTATCGTTTTTATGTCCTTATGTAGGGGTATGTAGGTACACCCAAATGCGTGGACTTGTAGGTATGTATTTATGTACTTGTGCAATTGAGAGCTCGTTAAAGAGATCAATGCACTTTGTACCTGGGTATGCACGAATTATTTGTACCGGAATGGTTTAATTGCAATCCTTCTTGTTTTTATTTGCCAAAGAACAAGGGTTATTGAGGGATATATGCCTAAATGGACTTTGAAGAGATATGAAATTGTGTGTACTTGAATAATTTTTATGTTAAATCGCCTGATTTGTTTTTGGCTCTCTTTTAACCATTTTTTTTTTTGAAGGAATAAGTTATTTATTATTGCTATAATTTAAGTTTTTTCAATCTGTTAAAACGGATTTTCCTAGTTTTAACAGTATAAAGTATAAACAAACATACATATATATTTAATAAAATATGAAAATGATACACTTACTTTGTCTCGCATAAGGAGGTTTTTTGGGGAGAATGTATGAATTTTTTTTGGGTTTTTTTGTTTATCCTTTTCTTTCTAAACGCTAGCTGTTCCGATGCCTGTTGTTATGCGTTTGTGTGCAGCTCTCTCCCTGTGCTTTTGCTGCTGTAGATGTATTGTTGTTGTTAATATCGCGCCCGATTTTTATTAATATTGTTTTGTGTTTTTTTTAATATAAATATTTGGGTTTTGCGCCCATTTAATTTTTTTGTCTTTTGGTTTCGGGCCCGTTTGTTTTTGTGTTTAAATATTATTTGATTTTATGTGTTTGTAGCACATTTAATGTTTTGCCGATTTTCCACTTTTATGTCATATATGTGCGTGGGTACGAACATATGTTCGGTCACTCAACTTCACTTATCGTTATGCATATGCATGTATGTATGTATATACATGTACATATATTTATCTTTATATGGTACACTGCATTTCCTTTATGCTCACATTTACATTTTTTTTGTTCACTTTTTGGCACCGCACCCTTGTCACTGCACCTTTTTGGTGTTTTTTTTTCTTGTTTTTATTGAAATATAGGTATATATATTTCTTTCCTTTTGGGTTGTTTTTCGTTCACTTTTTGGCACTTTATATTTTTTTGTTCTCGTGAGGGGGGACTGAGACTCCTTTAGCCAGGTGCTATGGGGGGAGTACAACCTAGCTAAGTTCAAAGCTATGATCAACCTCCCCAGAGACAAATTCCAGCTCCTTGTCGCGCTTTACATTGGGCACTGCAGGCTCAAGAAACACCTGTCCAACATGGGCATAGCTTCTTGTGGAGACTGCCGGTTTTGCGACGTGGAGCCGAAAACACCAGAACACCTGATTTTAGATTGCACAGCAATATGTAGACGCAGGCTCAAGGGCCTCAGTTCCATTTATGTGGACAGGGATCTCATTACTTCAATAGCGCCTGGCAGGTTTCTGGAGTTCGTCAGGGTGCTGGCCTTTAGAAATACATGTGATGGAGAAGAGGGCCCAATAGACCCTAGGTCGCGGTGCAAACCTCATACAAATTCTGGGACAAATTCTACAGCCGCTATAACGGGGAACTGGCCGTTTGAAGAGCATGCGCTAAAAATGGGTATTCCTTGCAACAATATTTGCGCAGCTGCAAGCTAGAAGATAATTAGGAAACTATATTTATCTTTTTCTATGAATGCCCACCTCTATCACAAACACGATGCAAAACACTTGGAACTCATTAGGCAGCAAACCTTGACTGGTTTCCATAGACTTAACGGACATAAATAATTTCATTAAGAGCAACAAATGGTTTGAGTGTAATGACGACTCGGGATATTAAAGTATAAGATCCTACGAGAGTGCATCAAATGGCGCATTCAGCGCTAATTGGTACCATGTGGGCAGCACTCCTACCTACTTTATAGCCTTCAATATAAGTCAAGCAGATACCAAATTTGATTGTTATTTATTCACGATTTGATCAAATAATGGATGTTTAATTCTTTCGCAACATTTCAAATTTACTTAATTTATTTCATTTCGTGATGCTAAGGAAAATTTTAAAATTAACTTCTATTTCGTCCTTATTGATACTGCATTGTTTGCAATCGGTGAAAGATATGATCAGTTGAACCAAGTTACTAAAACTTCTGGATTTTTATTTAGTATTGATATGCAAACTTTTGCACAAACAGACAATTTTGGACATTGTAAAAATTAAATAGAAATGTCATTAACTCGCGGTGCAATGGCGGATATAGATGCAACAGATTTATGCGACGATGTACAAGCTATTGGCAGAAAATTTGCCCATAACTACCACTGGAATTAATATATAGTTTCGAATTAATAAAAATATCCGTTCCAAGTTTATTTACGGCAATACATCTATTAATACTTACTGTGCCGGTAGTTAGTAAAGAAGGCAGTTTCTTTAAACTGTAACTTATAAAAACCCACCTACGCTCAACAATGTGTCAAGAAAGACTGGCACGCTTGGCAACATTATCAATTGAACATGAAGGGGCTAAAGCTCTTAACATTAAAACAGTTGTGTCTGATGTTTTCCAAAATAAAGGCACGAATATATTTAAATTATTAAATGTTTTTTATTCTACTACTTAACTGTTAACACCTGGTCCGTCGTAGGAGTAAGGGGCCTGCAACTTCCTCTAAGGAAGTAATCAAACAGGTGGTTAAGGAGGTGGGTCCTTCACTCGGTGTGAGGATCCACGAAGTTAGGCCAATTCAGGGTGGTGGGGCGGTTATCCGCACTCCCTCTATTTTAGAGAGGGAGAAAGTAGCGAGGAACGCGAAATTCGGGGAGGTGGGGTAATACGTGTCTGTCAACAGGAAGTTGGGTCCTCGGGTTGTAGTCCAGAGGGTTCACACGGAGATTCTTATGATGAGTTCATGGAAGAGTTACTCCGGCTGAACCTTCAGGATTTCAGCCCGGCGTCCCTGAGATCAGATGTGAGGATGGTCAGTCGTCCCTGGAAGGTGGCCCCTAATGGTAGCAACAATGTCGTCCTTTTGGTTACGGACAAAATGATGTCCGCCGCCTTGGAGGCAGGTAGGTGCTACATCAAGTGATTCTCCTGCCGGGTGCGACCGGATAGCCCCGTTGCTGGCTGCTTCGGATATATGGGTTTCGACAATAGAGTGGCTGAGTGTAGAGCCAAATCAGATGTCTGCCGGAGATGTGGTCAAGAAGACCACAGAGCTACCAGTTGCGTCAATGCACCCCATTGCTGAGGGGAGGTGCGGCATTGCCTTACTCCAGGAGCCTACGACACCAATGGTAAGGTTCGGGGTCTTCCTGGGAGTTTCAAGGTCTTCACGGACCTTGGGGCTAACGCTGCAGTTGTTGTGAGTGATCCCAACTACGATTGCGTAGTTGTGGATTCCTCACAACTGGGTATATGTGTCGCGATAGAGGGAGAGTTCGGTAGACTGATTGTAGGTGGTATGTACTGCAAATTTAAGCAGCCCCTAGAGACTTACCGGGGCTACATGGATAAGTTACTACTACTTGCGAGTAGTAGCCCACTTATCATAGGGCTGGATGCGAATGCCTCGTCTTCGATATGGTTTAGTAAGATATCCCGGCATACGTCTGAATATCAAAGCCACAGTCGAGGCGAGGCATTAAGTGAATGGGTGGTGGCTAAAAACCTCCACATTGTGAATGAGCCGAGTGAGTGGTACACGTTTGATGGGCCTGGGGGCGAGAGTGACAATGACGTGACGCTTATGAATCAGGCAGCAGATAGGGCGTTCGTAGCTAGATAGGAGGTTAAGGGAGGGTGGGGATTGAGTGATCATAATTTGATCCAAATTATGGTTACTCCCAAATCCCCTCTCTCGCTGTATGAGAGTCTATTGCGGCGATGGCGTATCTGTTAGGGAAGCGGTATTAGGTATACCGCTTAGAGTGTTTGAGGATTTGGGGGTTGATGAGCAGATTGCTCGTCTTTATGAGGTAGAGTGGGGGGTAAATGATAGGGTTCTTAGAAAGTGTGAAAGTTTTATGGTTAGGAAAATAAAGTGGTGAACGCGTGAGTTAACCTCGAAGAGAAGGACTGTCGCTCGTCGGTCCCAGCTTAGGCATGAACTTAGTTGTGGGGTTAGGGAAAATAAGGATATACTGGTTAAAGCTAAAGAAGAGAAGTGGTGGAATTTTGTGGGTGAGAATAGGGACGACCCGTGGGGTCAGGTCTATAGGATCTGCCGGGGTCGTAAGAAGAAGGACGTCACCTCTTTTCGCGTTGGTGATACTATGTTATCAACGTGGAGAGAGTGTGCGGGGGCTTTGTTAGGAGCGTTCTTTCCTAGGGCGGAGGATCAGGCCCCCATGCACAAGAGGTATCTGTCCCTCCATTAGATGATGGGGAGTTGGAGTACGCCTTTAGCCTGGTCAGATCTAAACGGTTCCCAGGTTTTTGATGGTTTGAACGGAGACATGTGCAAAAGCTTGTGGAAGTTCATTCCGGAATACTTGGCTGTCCGGAAATGCTGCTTAAGGGCCAATTGTCGCCGGTTCGTCCACCAATTTTCCGGGTGAATGGGGTCAGCATCAGGTATGTGACGCAAATCAAATACCTGGGGTTGACCATTAGTGAAGGGATGTGTTTTACTCCACAATTAGCGAATCTGAAAAAGCGACTGCAGGCAATCGTAGACAGTTGCGGCGCATTTTGAAGAGCGACTAAGGCCTTGAATGCCGTGCTGTTCGCACCATATACCGTGGTCTATTTGTGGCTTGTGCCACTTATGGAGCCCCAATATGGTGGGAATCAGCCATGAAGGTCTCTGGTCGCCGAAAACTCCTCTCGGTGCAACGTTGCATGTTTGCCTGTAAGTCGCACCGTTTCAACGGATGCGATTAAGGTTTTATTAGGTGCACCCCCTCTTGACCTGATTGTTGTACAGCGAGCTGTTGCATTCAGGTTAAGAAGGGGCTTAAGTGTGTCGTTGCTGCGGAATGATTGGATTTCCGATGATGATGTGGCGAGGGAGGGATTTCTAGGGAGCAAGAGGCCTCTATATGATAGGGTTAGGAGTAGGTGGCAAGACCGTTGGGGCAATAGTCCTAACGGTCGGGTGACTAATGAGTACATCCGGGACGTTAGGTTTGTTGAGGGTAACCCAGACTTCAGATTTTGTCGGAGTTGTTTGATGGAGGCTCAACTGGTAGTAGCTTCGGCTACGAGGTCTGACCGGAGACTTAATTCTGGTACCACGGGGAGTAGGGGCACTTGGAGTTTGCTCCAACCTGCTCATGCGGACTGGCCCTTCGGGGAGTATCAGAGGAGGCAGAGGTTTTAGATAGGCCTCGAACCCCACCAAGGTGTGTAGTGTGTCCATTCCACACTACCAATCGGTACGCTGATCAACGCATTGTATTGATACGCTGTGCTTTTGAGCACCGTGAGATAAGGCCGTCGCCGACAAGTACTCACGATAAACACACCGGACGTTGCTACTGTCGTGCAGGGTGCTGCAGCTGCCGCAAGAGGAGCATAATATAAGGGTGCTATCGAGCGTGAATGGAAGCTACCCCCACACAGAAGCTCCTAGAAAAGCTGAAGGTGCAGGATCACGGCAGGAACGAGGACAGCGACGACGAGGATCTGTCCTTCTTGGAACCAATCCTGCGACCGCCAAAGCTCTCATAGAAGTTGCGCATGTGAACCTTCACCACGCAGCGGCAACCTCGGCTGTTATCGCGAGTAGGTTCCTCTCGGATAACCTTATTAATACAGGAGCCATGGACGCACAGATCAGGGGCCTCAATACAAGAACAAGCAAGGTAATCAGGGATCCCTCAAGTGAGAGATCTCGGTTTTGTGTAGTAGTTAGGAACGGTATTACTTTATTTTGTATTTCAGAGTTTCTAACGCAGGATCTGATCGCGGAGGAGGTGAAAGACAAAAAAGGTTCAGACTTCGTCCTTGCAGCGGCTTCATTCCCAGGGAGACAACTACAGCACCTCCCTTACTCCCGGAGATTCACCATCTAATGGAATACTGCGGGAGGAATAAGCTCCACCTTTTACCTGGGGTGCGAACTCAAAATCGTTACCAGTACTAGAAGGGAGGTCCTTGTCGTCACTTTGTGCAACGAGCTAATATCTTGGCTGATCTCACAGTGGACGGTAGCGAAAGAGCCCTCCACGTCAGATGACAGGATCATACGGTTCCCACTGAAAGTGGAGGTCAAGGACCTTCTGCCAGCTCGTATTCCTAGAGGCATGTAGAGAGCGAACTGGGTAAACAAGTTCATAATAGACGCGTACCATTGCGATTGCCCACTAAAGATAACCAATCGAAAACAAGGCTGTTTGTGGTGGTCCAGAAAACTCTCAATGCTCAGGAAATCGGTTCGCAGGGTTAACAACAAAGCCAAACGGACTGCCAACCAACAATCCATAAGAAGGAAATAGTTCTGCAAAAACTAATAGTTTCAGGAAAATCTGTGAAAACGTCCCCTCAACCCCAGAGGCAGGCAGACTAAACAAGGCTCTAGCCAGAGGTAAGACTGACACAGCATTGGCCATAAAAAGATCAGATAGGATCTATACGACCAATAGTTTCAGGAAAATCTGTGAAAACGTCCCCTCAACCCCAGAGGCAGGCAGACTGAGCAATGCTCTAGCCAGAGGTAAGACTGACACAGCATTGGCCATAAAAAGATCTGATAAGATCTATACGACCAACGCAGATGAAAGGGTTATGGCACTTTTGCTTGCGCCCTTCCCGGAGACTATTCGGGACGACCAAAGAGTCAGTCAAGTGGGCACTGGCATCCTTCTCGAAATATAAGTCACCAGGGGTGGATGGCATCTTCCCAGCACTTCTACAGCAAAGAGGGCAAGCTCTATTGCCACACTTCGTTAGGCTGATAAGAAATAGCCTTGCGATGTCGTACATCTCATCCCCATTGCGGGACCGCATACCAAGCTTTTCATACCCATTGAATGTTTTTCAAGCATCTTTCAAGCAGAAGTCTTTACCATAAGTCAGTGTGCAGCAACTAATATCCAACGCAACTATCGAAACAAGAGTACAGCTATACTCAGCGATAGCCATGCGGCACTGACGGGTTCATAGGAAGGCTGAACCGCCTATCAGTTTGCAACAGTGTACACCTGATCTGGGTGGTCGGCAACGAGTTGGCCGACGAACTCACCCGTTCTGCTGCTGCTTTCTTGACCATACAATAAAAGAGCTGCTCCTCCCAGAAGAGGGAATGGGTAGAGAAAGTCACTGGCAGGAAGCAACAGATATGCGCCATGCTAAGGTGATATTTAATTAATTTATTTACCGTCAGTAATAAACCAGTTGATGAAAAAACAAAGTGAATTTAGGGAAGACGTGTGCTCGAATCGAAAGATGCTCCGTCGTAAGCGAGTCGATACTAAAAAGCGTACGATATCCTTCGCTGGTCCTTTTTATATACATTGTGATGTCTTCATGGTGGTGTGATCGTGGTGGTGTTGTATTTGTGTGCGTGTTGGTGCATGGTGCAGTGATGTGGAATGTATGCATTTAGCCATCCTGGCCCCCTTAGGCAAATGATTAGTCTAGTAGTCGCTGCAGCTGTTGTAGCGTTGCCACAACGCTGCTAAGAGCCGTGGAACGACGTGGTTCTGGGCTAGGCTGTCGACGCCGCATCGGTGCTCCAATCCGCGGGCGTACCGCACGAGTTGAAGGTTGAGGTCGAGTTGCGCGGCTTCGAAGGGTAGGTGGCCAACTGACGTCGCTCCTCGAGATGCGGTAGCAGTGTGATATGGTCTGCTGCAAATTTGGCACAGACCCGTGAACTCACACTCTTGTGTCAGGGCTAGCTTATGCTACCGTGGGGGTCAGCAGGTGGCGGATAGCTGAAGGGCCTCCAGATATGTAGGTTAGCTGCGAATATTTAATAAGCAGTCCTCGGCCAAAGCAACAGAGATGGAGGGTATAGCCTAAAAAGCTATATCTGCCCGACGAAGTTTCTGTGATGGGGTGAATCAGCACCGCACATAAATAAGTATCAAACCCACAAAACCCCGAAAGCGTCCGACTCATATTAAGCGGCTTATTGGGCAGCGTCTGCCTTCAGGTTAGGAGCGGCTGAGCAAACCATCTTCCAGTATAAAATGGTACGGGTAGGATCCCGGAAAAACTAAACATGGCTGCGTTCGAAAAATTAAAAGTTACGGTGCAGGGTGGAAAAAGCCCAGTGCCGGCGGTGTTGGTGGGTGAGCAAGGAGGCTCCCGACCGTCGACATCCAACGACTGCAATGATGCGATGGTGGACCTCTTGGCCATTACATCAGATAAAAGTACAAGTTTGAGTAAATGCGCAGAAATTGATCCCTTTAGGCGAGCACCACAAGCAAAAGCACGGACAAACGGACTTTTATATGACGCAATTCCTCACTGGCCATGGCTGCTTTAGAGAGTACCTGTACAAGTATGGTCATGATAACGGAGTGACGTGAAAATGCTCTGCACATCTTTTTCTTTTGCCCGAAATATAACGTGGAAAGGATCTTGCTTGAACATCAGATAGCCCGTATCACCAGATAACATAGTACCACATATGCTGTGATCTGAGCAAGTGTGGCTCACCGTAAATGACCTGGCCGCAAAAGCCCTAATAGAACTTAGAATAACAGAACGGCTGCGAAAGAGCGAAACGAGAGCAATAAATAGAGTAAAAATACAATGAGATGCAAGAGCCCATAGGCTAAGCTTACCTTGCGAAGAAATACTTAACGGTAGTCCCGCAAGGTACATACGAAGCTGACGGAGTTAAGGGTTTAGCACGTAGGCGTACCGATGCGCGAGTTCGGCATATATATTTATATGGACCGGGCGTGGTCCCGAAAGAGGTGCACTTAGCGTACGGTATGAATCATGCATGCTGTCACTGGTGGCAGTATCTTTCAGAAGATTCCCCTTTGGGTAAAACAAAACAAAAACATAAACACTCTTTTGTCCCATGCGTATGCGATAGGCAGTTTAGACAATGCCCGTGTACCTGGGCAACTTGCTTTTGTTGCAACTGTCGCATACCTTTAAAAATCTCACAATGTTGCAGACGGTGTGGGCGCCGACATATGGGACATCGTATGCTGTTGCAGGGGTAGTGGCAGCTGAAGGCCAGGTGCGTGGCACGTTGGTATCCAACCGCCGAGTTGGCTTTGGAGTCAGAGTTGTTTGATTATACAGATCTGTCATATAAACGATATGGATGATCGTGTCACACCATGCGGCATGAATGGGTCGTCGTATTGATCGACAATTTTGTATTAGTAATTTGTTTTTTGTAACGGTTTTTAGTGAGTTTTTCCCTTTTTTGTTGTTTGTTTCTTGATTCGATTATTTTATTGTATTGCGGTAGTATCGGTTGAGGGTTTTCGATTTGATTTGTCGTTATTATTGGCGGTCGGTAGAAAGAACAGCTTCACGAGCGGTCTGGTTAGCGTCCCGCCTTGCGCACGAAGATCAACTACTCATATGTGATCGTCGGAGCCGTAATGTAGCTTTTCTATGCGCCCTAGCTGCCATTCAGTTGGAGGTAGACAATCATCATGGATGATGACACAATCTCCAAGTTTTGGTCCTTGTTCAGGAGTCAGCGGCTGAAATCGTGATAGAGAATTTTAATTCTTTCCCAGCTATTTAATAAGGATAGCGACTCCACGCGTGGCTCAGTTATGGCCAGAATGGGTGTTCCTTTGAGACAGTGCCCTGGAGTGAAGGCTGTGAAATCTAAGGGATCTTGCGAGAGGATTGTGAGAGGCCGTGAGTAGAGAACGAATAAAGTCGTGAATTCTTCGTAATTGAATTTGTAATTTCCAGCTATCTTTTTGAAGTGGAATTGAAGCTTTTTACAGCTGTCTTCCATAAACCACCCATATGAGGAGCGCTTCAAAATTGGCTACTTTTGTGGGCAGTTGTAGCCTATTACTTGCCCTAGACGCTATAAATGATCGTTGTGATCCTTGGTCTATTAAGGTCCAAAGCTTAAACAGTTCTACCCGGTGTTCGATGAAAACAACTGCTGTGGGTAGTAAAACCCTACTGTGGTTTGCGCTGTGTAGCGTTTGCGTTTTTAATGCCTTTGAGCAGCATGATGGTAACATTGAATGATGTCTTTTGTGGAAATATACGCAATTGAATTTGATTTCACACTCCTTCTTTGTTCTCACAAAATGGTTTCTATCGACAATATTTAATTTTTTGAATTTCTCGCAAGATTTGAGCTTATCCAGTACACAGTTCGCATGAAGCTTGTTTATACTGTGCGGATGTGAATGATTGGTTTTTGAAAAAGCTTCTATTTAAGTTGTTGTTGCTACTAGTTTGGGGTCTACTGGAGCTTCTTTTGAGGTCGTTTTGAACGTTTTTAGTTCTAACTAGTTTTATGTCTACCCTTTCTGCTATTTTGTATTCGTAGTTAGGTAGTTAGAAGCCACGTTGGGCATTTTTTCGAGATGAGAGCGTTTGCTCCCACAAAAGTAAGGATATTTTTTGGTAATGCTGCGGTGCATATATTAACCAGAATAGGGTCCCAGCTCTCTGGGGGAATATTTTATGTCGATAGAATAGACAAACAATTAGAAACAGTGGATTGTAGTCTCAAAAATTCTTCACTTGTTTCTTCCTGGATTTTAGGCAAGTTCATTAGTTACTTGCTTATCAACCAATATTATTTCATTTTCGTATCTTGCTTTTAGAGCTTCCCAAGCCAGATTGAAATTATCGTCATTTAGTGCGAACTATTTGACTATTGCGCCTGCTTGACCTTTTGTTTTGTAATTTTTTAATTCAAATTAAGTGTCTTCAATACGCGAATTCAGTTTTTTATAGTTACCGGTCGTATTTATTTTTTAGTTTATTAACAATCGAACTTTTATTTATTTATCGTTTTTATGTCCTTATGTAGGGGTATGTAGGTACACCCAAATGCGTGGACTTGTAGGTATGTATTTATGTACTTGTGCAATTGAGAGCTCGTTAAAGAGATCAATGCACTTTGTACCTGGGTATGCACGAATTATTTGTACCGGAATGGTTTAATTGCAATCCTTCTTGTTTTTATTTGCCAAAGAACAAGGGTTATTGAGGGATATATGCCTAAATGGACTTTGAAGAGATATGAAATTGTGTGTACTTGAATAATTTTTATGTTAAATCGCCTGATTTGTTTTTGGCTCTCTTTTAACCATTTTTTTTTTTGAAGGAATAAGTTATTTATTATTGCTATAATTTAAGTTTTTTCAATCTGTTAAAACGGATTTTCCTAGTTTTAACAGTATAAAGTATAAACAAACATACATATATATTTAATAAAATATGAAAATGATACACTTACTTTGTCTCGCATAAGGAGGTTTTTTGGGGAGAATGTATGAATTTTTTTTGGGTTTTTTTGTTTATCCTTTTCTTTCTAAACGCTAGCTGTTCCGATGCCTGTTGTTATGCGTTTGTGTGCAGCTCTCTCCCTGTGCTTTTGCTGCTGTAGATGTATTGTTGTTGTTAATATCGCGCCCGATTTTTATTAATATTGTTTTGTGTTTTTTTTAATATAAATATTTGGGTTTTGCGCCCATTTAATTTTTTTGTCTTTTGGTTTCGGGCCCGTTTGTTTTTGTGTTTAAATATTATTTGATTTTATGTGTTTGTAGCACATTTAATGTTTTGCCGATTTTCCACTTTTATGTCATATATGTGCGTGGGTACGAACATATGTTCGGTCACTCAACTTCACTTATCGTTATGCATATGCATGTATGTATGTATATACATGTACATATATTTATCTTTATATGGTACACTGCATTTCCTTTATGCTCACATTTACATTTTTTTTGTTCACTTTTTGGCACCGCACCCTTGTCACTGCACCTTTTTGGTGTTTTTTTTTCTTGTTTTTATTGAAATATAGGTATATATATTTCTTTCCTTTTGGGTTTTTTTTCGTTCACTTTTTGGCACTTTATATTTTTTTGTTCTCGTGAGGGGGGACTGAGACTCCTTTAGCCAGGTGCTATGGGGGGAGTACAACCTAGCTAAGTTCAAAGCTATGATCAACCTCCCCAGAGACAAATTCCAGCTCCTTGTCGCGCTTTACATTGGGCACTGCAGGCTCAAGAAACACCTGTCCAACATGGGCATAGCTTCTTGTGGAGACTGCCGGTTTTGCGACGTGGAGCCGAAAACACCAGAACACCTGATTTTAGATTGCACAGCAATATGTAGACGCAGGCTCAAGGGCCTCAGTTCCATTTATGTGGACAGGGATCTCATTACTTCAATAGCGCCTGGCAGGTTTCTGGAGTTCGTCAGGGTGCTGGCCTTTAGAAATACATGTGATGGAGAAGAGGGCCCAATAGACCCTAGGTCGCGGTGCAAACCTCATACAAATTCTGGGACAAATTCTACAGCCGCTATAACGGGGAACTGGCCGTTTGAAGAGCATGCGCTAAAAATGGGTATTCCTTGCAACAATATTTGCGCAGCTGCAAGCTAGAAGATAATTAGGAAACTATATTTATCTTTTTCTATGAATGCCCACCTCTATCACAAACACGATGCAAAACACTTGGAACTCATTAGGCAGCAAACCTTGACTGGTTTCCATAGACTTAACGGACATAAATAATTTCATTAAGAGCAACAAATGGTTTGAGTGTAATGACGACTCGGGATATTAAAGTATAAGATCCTACGAGAGTGCATCAAATGGCGCATTCAGCGCTAATTGGTACCATGTGGGCAGCACTCCTACCTACTTTATAGCCTTCAATATAAGTCAAGCAGATACCAAATTTGATTGTTATTTATTCACGATTTGATCAAATAATGGATGTTTAATTCTTTCGCAACATTTTAAATTTACTTAATTTATTTCATTTCGTGATGTTAAGGAAAATTTTAAAATTAACTTCTATTTCGTCCTTATTGATACTGCATTGTTTGCAATCGGTGAAAGATATGATCAGTTGAACCAAGTTACTAAAACTTCTGGATTTTTATTTAGTATTGATATGCAAACTTTTGCACAAACAGACAATTTTGGACATTGTAAAAATTAAATAGAAATGTCATTAACTCGCGGTGCAATGGCGGATATAGATGCAACAGATTTATGCGACGATGTACAAGCTATTGGCAGAAAATTTGCCCATAACTACCACTGGAATTAATATATAGTTTCGAATTAATAAAAATATCCGTTCCAAGTTTATTTACGGCAATACATCTATTAATACTTACTGTGCCGGTAGTTAGTAAAGAAGGCAGTTTCTTTAAACTGTAACTTATAAAAACCCACCTACGCTCAACAATGTGTCAAGAAAGACTGGCACGCTTGGCAACATTATCAATTGAACATGAAGGGGCTAAAGCTCTTAACATTAAAACAGTTGTGTCTGATGTTTTCCAAAATAAAGGCACGAATATATTTAAATTATTAAATGTTTTTTATTCTACTACTTAACTGTTAACACCTGGTCCGTCGTAGGAGTAAGGGGCCTGCAACTTCCTCTAAGGAAGTAATCAAACAGGTGGTTAAGGAGGTGGGTCCTTCACTCGGTGTGAGGATCCACGAAGTTAGGCCAATTCAGGGTGGTGGGGCGGTTATCCGCACTCCCTCTATTTTAGAGAGGGAGAAAGTAGCGAGGAACGCGAAATTCGGGGAGGTGGGGTAATACGTGTCTGTCAACAGGAAGTTGGGTCCTCGGGTTGTAGTCCAGAGGGTTCACACGGAGATTCTTATGATGAGTTCATGGAAGAGTTACTCCGGCTGAACCTTCAGGATTTCAGCCCGGCGTCCCTGAGATCAGATGTGAGGATGGTCAGTCGTCCCTGGAAGGTGGCCCCTAATGGTAGCAACAATGTCGTCCTTTTGGTTACGGACAAAATGATGTCCGCCGCCTTGGAGGCAGGTCGGTGCTACATCAAGTGATTCTCCTGCCGGGTGCGACCGGATAGCCCCGTTGCTGGCTGCTTCGGATATATGGGTTTCGACAATAGAGTGGCTGAGTGTAGAGCCATATCAGATGTCTGCCGGAGATGTGGTCAAGAAGACCACAGAGCTACCAGTTGCGTCAATGCACCCCATTGCTGAGGGGAGGTGCGGCATTGCCTTACTCCAGGAGCCTACGACACCAATGGTAAGGTTCGGGGTCTTCCTGGGAGTTTCAAGGTCTTCACGGACCTTGGGGCTAACGCTGCAGTTGTTGTGAGTGATCCCAACTACGATTGCGTAGTTGTGGATTCCTCACAACTGGGTATATGTGTCGCGATAGAGGGAGAGTTCGGTAGACTGATTGTAGGTGGTATGTACTGCAAATTTAAGCAGCCCCTAGAGACTTACCGGGGCTACATGGATAAGTTACTACTACTTGCGAGTAGTAGCCCACTTATCATAGGGCTGGATGCGAATGCCTCGTCTTCGATATGGTTTAGTAAGATATCCCGGCATACGTCTGAATATCAAAGCCACAGTCAAGGCGAGGCATTAAGTGAATGGGTGGTGGCTAAAAACCTCCACATTGTGAATGAGCCGAGTGAGTGGTACACGTTTGATGGGCCTGGGGGCGAGAGTGACAATGACGTGACGCTTATGAATCAGGCAGCAGATAGGGCGTTCGTAGCTAGATAGGAGGTTAAGGGAGGGTGGGGATTGAGTGATCATAATTTGATCCAAATTATGGTTACTCCCAAATCCCCTCTCTCGCTGTATGAGAGTCTATTGCGGCGATGGCGTATCTGTTAGGGAAGCGGTATTAGGTATACCGCTTAGAGTGTTTGAGGATTTGGGGGTTGATGAGCAGATTGCTCGTCTTTATGAGGTAGAGTGGGGGGTAAATGATAGGGTTCTTAGAAAGTGTGAAAGTTTTATGGTTAGGAAAATAAAGTGGTGAACGCGTGAGTTAACCTCGAAGAGAAGGACTGTCGCTCGTCGGTCCCAGCTTAGGCATGAACTTAGTTGTGGGGTTAGGGAAAATAAGGATATACTGGTTAAAGCTAAAGAAGAGAAGTGGTGGAATTTTGTGGGTGAGAATAGGGACGACCCGTGGGGTCAGGTCTATAGGATCTGCCGGGGTCGTAAGAAGAAGGACGTCACCTCTTTTCGCGTTGGTGATACTATGTTATCAACGTGGAGAGAGTGTGCGGGGGCTTTGTTAGGAGCGTTCTTTCCTAGGGCGGAGGATCAGGCCCCCATGCACAAGAGGTATCTGTCCCTCCATTAGATGATGGGGAGTTGGAGTACGCCTTTAGCCTGGTCAGATCTAAACGGTTCCCAGGTTTTTGATGGTTTGAACGGAGACATGTGCAAAAGCTTGTGGAAGTTCATTCCGGAATACTTGGCTGTCCGGAAATGCTGCTTAAGGGCCAATTGTCGCCGGTTCGTCCACCAATTTTCCGGGTGAATGGGGTCAGCATCAGGTATGTGACGCAAATCAAATACCTGGGGTTGACCATTAGTGAAGGGATGTGTTTTACTCCACAATTAGCGAATCTGAAAAAGCGACTGCAGGCAATCGTAGACAGTTGCGGCGCATTTTGAAGAGCGACTAAGGCCTTGAATGCCGTGCTGTTCGCACCATATACCGTGGTCTATTTGTGGCTTGTGCCACTTATGGAGCCCCAATATGGTGGGAATCAGCCATGAAGGTCTCTGGTCGCCGAAAACTCCTCTCGGTGCAACGTTGCATGTTTGCCTGTAAGTCGCACCGTTTCAACGGATGCGATTAAGGTTTTATTAGGTGCACCCCCTCTTGACCTGATTGTTGTACAGCGAGCTGTTGCATTCAGGTTAAGAAGGGGCTTAAGTGTGTCGTTGCTGCGGAATGATTGGATTTCCGATGATGATGTGGCGAGGGAGGGATTTCTAGGGAGCAAGAGGCCTCTATATGATAGGGTTAGGAGTAGGTGGCAAGACCGTTGGGGCAATAGTCCTAACGGTCGGGTGACTAATGAGTACATCCGGGACGTTAGGTTTGTTGAGGGTAACCCAGACTTCAGATTTTGTCGGAGTTGTTTGATGGAGGCTCAACTGGTAGTAGCTTCGGCTACGAGGTCTGACCGGAGACTTAATTCTGGTACCACGGGGAGTAGGGGCACTTGGAGTTTGCTCCAACCTGCTCATGCGGACTGGCCCTTCGGGGAGTATCAGAGGAGGCAGAGGTTTTAGATAGGCCTCGAACCCCACCAAGGTGTGTAGTGTGTCCATTCCACACTACCAATCGGTACGCTGATCAACGCATTGTATTGATACGCTGTGCTTTTGAGCACCGTGAGATAAGGCCGTCGCCGACAAGTACTCACGATAAACACACCGGACGTTGCTACTGTCGTGCAGGGTGCTGCAGCTGCCGCAAGAGGAGCATAATATAAGGGTGCTATCGAGGGTGAATGGAAGCTACCCCCACACAGAAGCTCCTAGAAAAGCTGAAGGTGCAAGATCACGGCAGGAACGAGGACAGCGACGACGAGGATCTGTCCTTCTTGGAACCAACCCTGCGACCGCCAAAGCTCTCATAGAAGTTGCGCATGTGAACCTTCACCACGCAGCGGCAACCTCGGCTGTTATCGCGAGTAGGTTCCTCTCGGATAACCTTATTAATACAGGAGCCATGGACGCACAGATCAGGGGCCTCAATACAAGAACAAGCAAGGTAATCAGGGATCCCTCAAGTGAGAGATCTCGGTATGGTATTACTTTATTTTGTATTTCAGAGTTTCTAACGCAGGATCTGATCGCGGATTAGGTGAAGACAAAAAAGGTTCAGACTTCGTCCTTGCAGCGGCTTCATTCCCAGGGAGACAACTACAGCACCTCCCTTACTCCCGGAGATTCACCATCTAATGGACTACTGCGGGAGGAATAAGCTCCACCTTTTACCTGGGGTGCGAACCCAAAATCGTTACCAGTACTAGAAGGGAGGTCCTTGTCGTCACTTTGTGCAACGAGCTAATATCTTGGCTGATCTCACAGTGGAGGGTAGCGAAAGAGCCCTCCACGTCAGATGACAGGATCATACGGTTCCCACTGAAAGTGGAGGTCAAGGACCTTCTGCCAGCTCGTATTCCTAGAGGCATGTAGAGAGCGAACTTGGTAAACAAGTTCATAATAGACGCGTACCATTGCGATTGCCCACTAAAGATAACCAATCGAAAACAAGGCTGTTTATGGTGGTCCAGAAAACTCTCAATGGGTTAACAACAAAGCAAAACGGACTGCCAACCAACAATCCATAAGAAAGAAATAGTTCTGCAAAAAATCTGTGAAAACGTCCCCTCAACCCCAGAGGCAGGCAGACTGAACAATGCTCTAGCCAGAGGTAAGACTGACACAGCATTGGCCATAAAAAGATCTGATAAGATCTATACGACCAACGCAGATGAAAGGGCTATGGCACTTTTGCTTGCGCCCTTCCCGGAGACTATTCGGGACGACCAAAGAGTCAGTCAAATGGGCACTGGCATCCTTCTCGAAATATAAGTCACCAGGGGCGGATGACATCTTCCCAGCACTTCTGCAGCAAGGAGGGCAAGCTCTATTGCCGCACTTCGTTAGGCTGATAAGAAATAGCCTTGCGATGTCGTACATCTCATCCCCATTGCGGGACCGCATACCAAGCTTTTCATACCCATTGGATGTTTTTCAAGCATCTTTCAAGCAGAAGTCTTTACCATAAGTCAGTGTGCAGCAACTAATATCTAACGCAACTATCGAAACAAGAGTACAGCTATACTCAGCGATAGCCATGCGGCACTGACGGGTTCATAGGAAGGCTGAACCGCCTATCAGTTTGCAACAGTGTACACCTGATCTGGGTGGTCGGCAACGAGTTAGCCGCCGAACTCGCCCGTTCTGCTGCTGCTTTCTTGACCATACAATAAAAGAGCTGCTCCTCCCAGAAGAGGGAATGGGTAGAGAAAGTCACTGGCAGGAAGCAACAGATATGCGCCATGCTAAGGTGATATTTAATTAATTTATTTACCGTCAGTAATAAACCAGTTGATGAAAAAACAAAGTGAATTTAGGGAAGACGTGTGCTTCGCTGGTCCTTTTTATATACTTTGTGATGTCTTCATGGTGGTGTTGTATTTGTGTGCGTGTTGGTGCATGGTGCAGTGATGTGGAATGTATGCATTTAGCCATCCTGGCCCCCTTAGGCAAATGATTAGTCTAGTAGTCGCTGCAGCTGTTGTAGCGTTGCCACAACGCTGCTAAGAGCCGTGGAACGACGTGGTTCTGGGCTAGGCTGTCGACGCCGCATCGGTGCTCCAATCCGCGGGCGTACCGCACGAGTTGAAGGTTGAGGTCGAGTTGCGCGGCTTCGAAGGGTAGGTGGCCAACTGACGTCGCTCCTCGAGATGCGGTAGCAGTGTGATATGGTCTGCTGCAAATTTGGCACAGACCCGTGAACTCACACTCTTGTGTCAGGGCTAGCTTATGCTACCGTGGGGGTCAGCAGGTGGCGGATAGCTGAAGGGCCTCCAGATATGTAGGTTAGCTGCGAATATTTAATAAGCAGTCCTCGGCCAAAGCAACAGAGATGGAGGGTATAGCCTAAAAAGCTATATCTGCCCGACGAAGTTTCTGTGATGGGGTGAATCAGCACCGCACATAAATAAGTATCAAACCCACAAAACCCCGAAAGCGTCCGACTCATATTAAGCGGCTTATTGGGCAGCGTCTGCCTTCAGGTTAGGAGAGGCTGAGCAAACCATCTTCCAGTATAAAATGGTACGGGTAGGATCCCGGAAAAACTAAACATGGCTGCGTTCGAAAAATTAAAAGTTACGGTGCAGGGTGGAAAAAGCCCAGTGCCGGCGGTGTTGGTGGGTGAGCAAGGAGGCTCCCGACCGTCGACATCCAACGACTGCAATGATGCGATGGTGGACCTCTTGGCCATTACATCAGATAAAAGTACAAGTTTGAGTAAATGCGCAGAAATTGATCCCTTTAGGCGAGCACCACAAGCAAAAGCACGGACAAACGGACTTTTATATGACGCAATTCCTCACTGGCCATGGCTGCTTTAGAGAGTACCTGTACAAGTATGGTCATGATAACGGAGTGACGTGAAAATGCTCTGCACATCTTTTTCTTTTGCCCGAAATATAACGTGGAAAGGATCTTGCTTGAACATCAGATAGCCCGTATCACCAGATAACATAGTACCACATATGCTGTGATCTGAGCAAGTGTGGCTCACCGTAAATGACCTGGCCGCAAAAGCCCTAATAGAACTTAGAATAACAGAACGGCTGCGAAAGAGCGAAACGAGAGCAATAAATAGAGTAAAAATACAATGAGATGCAAGAGCCCATAGGCTAAGCTTACCTTGCGAAGAAATACTTAACGGTAGTCCCGCAAGGTACATACGAAGCTGACGGAGTTAAGGGTTTAGCACGTAGGCGTACCGATGCGCGAGTTCGGCATATATATTTATATGGACCGGGCGTGGTCCCGAAAGAGGTGCACTTAGCGTACGGTATGAATCATGCATGCTGTCACTGGTGGCAGTATCTTTCAGAAGATTCCCCTTTGGGTAAAACAAAACAAAAACATAAACACTCTTTTGTCCCATGCGTATGCGATAGGCAGTTTAGACAATGCCCGTGTACCTGGGCAACTTGCTTTTGTTGCAACTGTCCCATACCTTTAAAAATCTCACAATGTTGCAGACGGTGTGGGCGCCGACATATGGGACATCGTATGCTGTTGCAGGGGTAGTGGCAGCTGAAGGCCAGGTGCGTGGCACGTTGGTATCCAACCGCCGAGTTGGCTTTGGAGTCAGAGTTGTTTGATTATACAGATCTGTCATATAAACGATATGGATGATCGTGTCACACCATGCGACATGAATGGGTCGTCGTATTGATCGACAATTTTTTATTAGTAATTTGTTTTTTGTAACGGTTTTTAGTGAGTTTTTCGCTTTTTTGTTGTTTGTTTCTTGATTCGATTATTTTATTGTATTGCGGTAGCATCGGTTGAGGGTTTTCGATTTGATTTGTCGTTATTATCGGCGGTCGGTAGAAAGAACAGCTTCACGAGCGGTCTGGTTAGCGCCCCGCCTTGCGCACGAAGATCAACTACTCATATGTGACCGTCGGAGCCGTAATGTAGCTTTTTTATGCGCCCTAGCCGCCATTCAGTTGGAGGTAGACAATCATCTTGGATGATGACACAATCTCCAAGTTTTGGTCCTTGTTCAGGAGTCAGCGGCTGAAATCGTGATAGAGAATTTTAATTCTTTCCCAGCGATTTAATAAGGATAGCGACTCCACGCGTGGCTCAGTTATGGCCAGAATGGGTGTTCCTTTGAGACAGTGCCCTGGAGTTAAGGCTGTGAAATCTAAGGGATCTTGCGATAGGATTGTGAGAGGATTGAGAACGAATAATGTCGTGAATTCTTCGTAATTGAATTTGTAATTTCCAGCTATCTTTTTGAATTGGAATTGAAGCTTTTTACAGCTGTCTCCCATAAGCCACCCATATGAGGAGCGCTTGGGGAAAAAATTGCCAATTAATGCCTTGGGCGCGTAATTTTGTACAATTTCAGGTGATACTTGTTTGATAAAGTCCACAAACTCTTTGAGCGCCGATAAATGTTTTACCATTGTCGCTCATTATCTTCGATGGAAAGCCGCGTCGTCCGACGAAACGAGCAAATACCGGAAGGAAAGCCCCTTAGTCAGATTAGTACGAAGCTCAAGGTGCACTGCTTTTGTCGTAGAACAGACAAAGACAGCCACATAGCCTTTCATTATGGTGGGCAACCTTAGCAAAATCGACACCTGTGATGAAGAAAGGCAGAGCGGGGTGCAGCGTTGGAAGTGCTGACATAATGTGATCGCATCGTCTGCTTGTGCATTGTGCAGACTTTGCACAACTGATGAGTAATGTGGCAAGTCGAGACATTTTACTCCGATCGTTCAGTTAATATGGCAGCTATATGTCATAGTCATCCGATCTATACAATTTCTTCGGCGATTTTCGGAAATTTCGTGAAGATTCCTCGTCAAATGAAAGAGTTTTCCATACAAGCACTTGATTCCGATTGTTCAGTTTGTATGGCAGCTATATGCTATAGTGGTCCGATATCGGTCGTTCCGACAAATGAGCAGCTTCTTTGTGAGAAAAGGACAGCTGCAAAATTTTCATTTATATATAATATATATTTTATAGGGTCTCCGACGTTTCCTTCTGGGTGTTACAAACTTCGTGGCAAACTTAATATACCCTGTTCAGGGTATAAAAATGAACTCACAAATAGCTTTCTTTTAAGTTAAAAAACGACGATTTGAGAGCTTCAAATGAAATATTGATTTTTTTTTTAAGCTATTCACACAAATACACCGCGGTGGGTACCCGGTTACTAACATAAGGGTTAAAGCTGCTGTGTTGCAGAGGTACGAGAGTGACCTAAGGCTAGGATGTTAGGAAAATGTTATTTTAGTGGTAGTCGTACGACGTACCGACCATTATCTGAGCTAGTAGTTGTAAAAGTCTTCACAATACTGATCTTCTGGGGTTGTAATTGAAATGAGGGGGAGTTCTTCTAACTCCCAAAATTTTCTTAATTGTGTATTGAGGTATTCGTTTGAGATTTCACTTAGGATCCTACCAAAAATAGAATTTTGTGCCGGAAGTGCGTTTGAAATTTACTCAATATCTTCGAGTATTATTTGTGGCATGTGATCGCTGTCTAATAGAAGATCTATTAGAATATTGCAGTTAGGATCTGCTAGCTGTAGGTGTAAAACCTTTTGCCAATGCTTGCTATTTATGTGATAGCTTGGAAGCATATTTATTAGTTTTGGACTACTCTTCCGCCCATTCCCGTGATTTCAAAATTGGCTACTTTTGTGGGCAGTTGTAGCCTATTACTTGCCCTAGACGCTATAAATGATCGTTGTGATCCTTGGTCTATTAAGGTCCAAAGCTTAAACAGTTCTACCCGGTGTTCGATGAAAACGACTGCTGTGGGTAATAAAACCTTCCTGTGGTTTGCGCTGTGTAGCGTTTGCGTTTTTAATGCCTTTGAGCAGCATGATGGTAACATTGAATGATGTCTTTTGTGGAAATATACGCAATTGAATTTGATTTCACACTCCTTCTTTGTTCTCACAAAATGGTTTCTATCGACAATATTTAATTTTTTGAATTTCTCGCAAGATTTGAGCTTATCCTGTACACAGATCGCATGAAGCTTGTTTATACTGTGCGGATGTGAATGATTGGTTTTTAAAAAAGCTTCTATTTAAGTTGTTGTTGCTACTAGTTTGGGGTCTACTGGAGCTTCTTTTGAGGTCGTTTTGAACGTTTTTAGTTCTAACTAGTTTTATGTCTACCCTTTCTGCTATTTTGGGTTCGTAGTTAGGTAGTTAGTTGCCACGTTGGGCATTTTTTCGAGATGAGAGCGTTTGCTCCCACAAAAGTAAGGATATTTTTTGGTAATGCTGCGGTGCATATATTAACCAGAATAGGGTCCCAGCTCTCTGAGGGAATATTTTATGTCGATAGAATAGACAAACAATTAGAAACAGTGGATTGTAGTCTCAAAAATTCTTCACTTGTTTCTTCCTGGATTTTAGGCAAGTTCATTAGTTACTTGCTTATCGACCAATATTATTTCATTTTCGTATCTTGCTTTTAGAGCTTCCCAAGCCAGATTGAAATTATCGTCATTTAGTGCGAACTATTTGACTATTGGGCCTGCTTGACCTTTTGTTTTGTAATTTTTTAATTCAAATTAAGTGTCTTCAATACGCGAATTTAGTTTTTTATAGTTACCGGTCGTATTTATTTTTTAGTTTATTAACAATCGAACTTTTATTTATTTATCGTTTTTATGTCCTTATGTAGGTACACCCAAATGAGTGGACTTGTAGGTATGTATTTATGTACTTGTGCAATTGAGAGCTCGTTAAAGAGATCAATCCACTTTGTACCTAGGTATGCACGAATTATTTGTACCGAAATGTTTTAATTGCAATCCTTCTTGTTTTTATTTGCCAAAGAACAAGGGTTATTGAGGGATATATGCCTAAATGGATGAGACAAATTCCAGCTCCTTGTCGCGCTTTACATTGGGCACTGCAGGCTCAAGAAACACCACCAACATGGGCATAGCTTCTTGTGGAGACTGCCGGTTTTGCGACGTGGAGCCGAAAACACCAGAACACCTGATTTTAGATTGCACAGCAATATGTAGACGTAGGCTCAAGCCCCTCAGTTCCATTTATGTGGACAGGGATCTCATTACTTCAATAGCGCCTGGCAAGTTTCTGGAGTTCGTCAGGGTGCTGGCCTTTAGAAATACATGTGATGGAGGAGAGAGCCCAATAGACCCTAGGTCGCGGTGCAAACCTCATACAAATTCTGGGACAAATTCTACAGCCACTATAACGGGAAACTGGCCGTTTGAAGAGCATGCGCTAAAAATGGGTCTTCCTTCCAACAATATTTCCACAGCTGGAAGCTAGAAGATAATTAGGAAACTGTATTTATCTTTTTCTATGAATGCCCACCTCTATCACAAACACGATGCAAAACACTTGGAACTCATTTGGCAGCAAACCTTGAATGGTTTTCCATAGACTTAACGGACAAAAATAATTTCATTAAGAGCAACAAATGGTTTGAGCGTAATGATGACACGGGATACCAAAGTATAAGATCCCACGAGAGTGCAGCAAAGTGGCGCATTCAGCGCTAATTGGTACCATGTGGGCAGCACTCCTACCTACTTTATAGCCTTCAATATAAGTCAAGCAGATACCAAATTTGATTATTATTTATTCACGACTTGATCAAATAATGGATGTTTAATTCTTTCGCAACATTTCAAATTTACTTAATTTATTTCATTTCGTGATGTTAAGGAAAATTGTAAAATTAACTTCTATTTCGTCCTTATTGATACCGCATTGTTTGCAATCGGTGAAAGATATGATCAGTTGAAGCAAGTTACGGCAAGTACTCACGTTAAACACACTAGACGTTATACTACTTAAAGTGTCTAAACATTCATACTGCTATGCTACTCTATACAGTACATAGGTATTTGAATAAAGATTCATAAATTTGTTACTTTTTGGTACATCCATTACTTTCTTCTTACGGATATTACTTAAAATTATTTATTTTGAAATTTGTTACTGTTTCGAAGTACATATGTTACTATTCTTCATAAAATTTTTTTAACCTACATAATAAATATCGTAACCTACAATGTTTATTTGTAATATATAGTTTTCAGAGATCCAATTACAGAATTATCTTTCATTTTGAATTTTACTGTATTGGAAACTGCGGATATACAAAACTAAGAAATAAATAAATAAATAATAAATTTGTCCCCTGAGAACTTTAACTTTTGGAAGTTACCTACTTGGTTGTTGTGTATATTTTACAGTATTTTATTTCTACAAAAAATTCCACGTCTTCGCGGAAGAGCAAGAAATATTGGTCCAGAGAATTTAGAAGAACGAGAAGGTGCAGGTTCGACAGCGAACATTTGTAAAATTTTATCGGGGAGTGCACCTCACCAGAGAACTTAAAACAATGAGAAGGTGCAAATTGAATTTTGTATGATGCTCGATTGGTTGGCTGAAAATTTGAGATCAAGGAGTTCACCACTTTCTGTACAGTTTTGCTGTTATTTAACAGAAATGGGAATGTTAACAACGTTCTCTGACAAAATACGTATCTACCAATATAAAGAGAAAAATGAAATGAAATGAATGAGAAAACAAGAAATACAAATGCCACTTCACATATGCATGATTATTTTTTGCCACATAAACGATTTTTATGATGAAAAATTGATAAATTATTATTATTTTGCACAAATGCTACATTGATAAAATGTGAAAGATTATGCAAAAAATGATATTTTACTGTTTTCATAATTTTCTAATTTCAATATTTACAGAATTAATAATTTATGTATGTACATCAATATGTTATATTATATAATATAATAATATATTATCAATTATCAATAAATACATGTGAGCGCACTGCTCTATACGTAAGTTATATGTACAAATATGCATATGACCGCCCAAAATAAGTAATGCATACACAAATCTACATACATTTAAGCGTACAAATGTAAGTACGTCAGCCAATAGGCAAAATACAAACATTGTTGTACAAAAACAACAATTGTCTCAAATAGCATCAGCACCAGAAATCAATATGGCACACCAACAACATTTTCATTCATGAACGCTGGCGCACAAGCAATAAGCTAAGTCGTTTCATTCATAAAGGCAAACGCCTTACACATCTCCCCGAGCATGCGTTTGCCTACAAGCGTCTTTTCGCGACGATGGCAAAAGCTAAAAATCATAAATTGAACAAATTTCTGATATTCCCTCTAGAAGAGAAAAGTGACAACCCTGCAAACACAGAAATCAATGACAAAAGTGGCAACAAAGCTTTTGTCGATTTAAAATATTCACAATTCTAAAATATTTTTCCGTGGCTCGCAAAAATCTTCGTCAATATGTATGCATGCTCATATAAATACATACATACCTACAATGATTTGTTGGCAAAGCTGTTAGAGCGGCAAGGGAAGCGATGACAATCGGCGAGCGTTCGGTTAGTTTTCGGCACTTCTCGGATTTTCTACCAACAACACAATGTTGTGACGCTTTGTCGTCGCGTCAGTCCTTCGACAGATAGACTCTTTGACATAAAAGCAAAAAATGTGTCAACGGAGATTTCACATGAAGAATTGAGTGTACATATATACATACAAATACATACAAATGTGCAAACGACATAAGATATGTATGTCATAATATATGAAAGTACATATTTACGTACATAATTACTTTTACACATGCATTTGAAAAGAAAAATTGAAGCATGAATGTGAAATGCCGACGGCAAAACACAATTCTGTACTTTTGTGACTCCATAATTGTGTCAAGTAAATGAATGATTTTAAGAAATATATTATATCAAAATATTTTTAAATTATTATTAATAACTCACAATAAAGTAAAAATGAATTAACATAAAATAATTTAAAAAATAATAAATAATAGTTCAATAAAAGGGAATATATTTCAAATGGCATATCAATATGCCCAGTTTTGCTCACATATTATATTCTCTTCAATATTCGTCGGTTGGTTATGTTAAGAGAGCGTATGTGTACAGATTCACCGCTGTTATAAAAGCGAAAAATGTTATTTGTTTCTCGTGCATCTGTGGTGAACTCCTTGATAAATTCCCTCAAATTGTTCGCTGTCGAACCTGCACCTTCTCATTGTTTTAAGTTCTCTGACCTCACACGCAGTAGAAACAAATAACATTTCTTGCTTTTATAACAGCGATGAATCTGTACACGTATAGCTCTCTTAACATTCCCTAAGATGACTATTAAAGAGAATATAATATGTATGGCAAACTGGGAATATTGATATGCCATTTGAAATATTATTTTTTAAATTATTTTATGTTAATTAATTTTTACTTTATTATGAGAAATATATCAAAATACTTTTAAATTATTACTAATGAAGTATGATGATGAGAAGGTGCAAGTTGAATTTTGTATGATGCTCGATTGGATGGCTACCAGAGCTGAAAAATTGAGATCAGGGAGCTCACCATTTCCTGAAGTATTTGCTGTTATTTAACATAATTATATTACATCATAACAGCAACAACGACACAGTAACAGTAAGCTGGGAAACGAGCAGATGTAGTTATCGGCTGGTGTCGAGCTACATGCCATACGAGGAAGAGCTGGTGCCACCTCTGATGGTAAAAGAAGTGGTACGGGATAGCGAGGCATCCAGGTGCATGATTATACTTGGATGCGACTCAAACGCGCATCACACAGTCTGGGGCAGCACAGATGTCAACGACAGAGGTGAGAGTCTCTTCAATTACCTACTAGGCAATAAGCTACTGTTGTGTAATAAGGGAAGTACACCAACGTTTATCACAAGAAACCGACAAGAAGTACTGGATATCACGCTTGTGTCGGAAGTACTATTTGACAGGATAATCCAATGGACAGTCTTCGAAGAACATTCCTTTTCGGATCACCAATATATTGAATGTATATTAGCAGAAAGGGCCGATAAAGGCATTGACTTCAGGAATCATAGGAAAACGAACTGGCAGGTGCACATGCAAGAGCTGGAAAAACGTATCCCTATGATTCCGCCATTTCAGCCCAATAGTAAGGAGGATCTCGACATCCTCGATTCACTGAATCTTGCCAGCAAGCAAGAAGTGGCTTGTCCAATAACACATAGTAGGGGTAGAACTGGGCCTCCGTGGTGGTCTCCCGAACTTAAAACGTTACAGAAACAATGCAGAAAGCAATTCAATTTAGCCAAACAATCCCAAGACGAGTTAGACTGGGAATATTATCACAACCTCCTTAGGTCATACAGGAATTTAGGAGAGCAAAAACAAATTCTTGGAAATCTTTTTGTAATAATATCGAGAATACAGCGGAAGCGTCTCGACTTAGGAAAATAATGGCACAATCGGTGCATAGTATTGGTTATCTTCAGAAGCCAGACGGCAGTTGGACGGTATCCACTGAAGAGTCACTGGGACTACTAATGGATGCCCACTCCCCAGGCAGTTCTGAAAGCCATACGGTTGGATATACTCAAGACAGTGGAGTAGAAATAGACTCCACTCTTATAAACAGAGTGTCAGAAAGCAACGTACACTGGGCAATAAATAGCTTCAAGTCCTTCAAGTCGCCGGAGCCAGTTGGTCTATTCCCGGCTCAACTACAGCAGTCGCAGAATTACATAATGGATTGGCTAGTTACCATTCTTAAGGGGGCGCTGCAATTTAACTATATCCCTTCGCTGTGGAGGGAAGTCAAAGTAATATACATACCTAAGGCAGGTAAAAGCTCGCATACTAGTCCAAAGGACTTCAGACCAATTAGTCTCTCCTCATAGCGTTGGAAAGGCTAATAGAACTACATATAAGAAACAAAATAAAACCAGACAAGCTGGCTGGTTCGCAGCATGCGTATTCTAAAGGAGAATCCACAGAAACAGCGCTGAGCTCTTTGGTGGCGGAGATTGAAAAATCTCTGGAAGTTAAAGAATACACTCTAATTGCCTTCTTAGATATAGAAGGAGCCTTCAATAACATCCAGCTTGGGCCATACTGAGTGCGCTTAAGGATTTGGACATCTCTGAATCTCTCAGAAAATTAATTGAACATATGCTCACAAGCAGGTCAATAATTTCAAAGCTGGGAGCGTCAACGATGTGCAGCTCCGTCCAAAGAGGTACACCTCAAGGAGGCGTGCTATTCCCACATCTCTGGATTCTGACAATGAATAAGTTGCTGTGGGATCTAGAAACATAGGGGGTACATGTAGTGGCCTACGCTGACGATGTGGCAGTATCAGTTAGAGGTAAATTCCCGTATACTCTCACAAACTTTATGCAAACGATCTTGGACAATATAAACCGTTGGGCTGTATCATTTGGATTAAACCTAAATGCTGGTAAGACAGACCTAGTATTGTTTACCAGGAAGCATAACACTTCAGTAGTTACGGCGCCATTATTAAGTGATTGCAGACTAGCAATTGGTGATAAGGCAAGCTACCTAGGACTAATCTTAGACAGGAAGCTTACATGGAAACAAAACTTGGATGCTAGGGTGAAGAAGACAGCCACAGCCCTCTACACCTGTAAAAGAATGGTGGGCCCCAAATGGGGCTAACGCCTCGAATAGCTTATTGGCTCTATACAGCAGTTGTCAGACTAATCATGACTTACGGTATATTGGTATGGTGGCCAATAATGGATAAGAAATACACGGTGAGGCGTATGGAAAGCATACAAAGAGCAGCCAGTATATGCATTAGTGGAGCTCTTAGAACAACGCCTAGCCAGACACTAAACGTCATACTATACTTATTGCCAACAGACCTGTTCTGTAAGCACGTAGCAACAAAGTCAGCTCTCAGACTAAGGGAATCCTCCCAATTAGTCGCCTGCAACAAGGGGCACTCTAGAATACTTAGTTTAATCCCGTTTCTACCCAAAGCCACGTATTTTCGAAATCCAAAAAAATTAAAGCTAAATTCGGTTCACAATATTGCCTGCCCCACCAGAGAGGAGTGGGAAAGGGACGAAGTGGACAGGAATGAAGGAATTAGCATCTTCCCGGATGGATCCAAACTAGATAATCGAGCGGGAGGTGGTGTCTTCTCTGCAATTTTAGACATCAGAATCGCCTTCCACTTACCAGACCACTGCAGTGTTTTTAAGGCGATGATCAAAGAAAGCCTTGTTGTATTGACAAAAAGTGTGTTCACAACAAGGAGCATATATATTTATACGGATAGCAAAGCAGCCTTGAAATCACTCAAGTCTCCTATGGTATCATCAAAGATAGTGAAAGAATGTCTTGATCTATCTAACATCCTATTTCACGATAAACCTGCAATGGGTTCGAGGGCATAGTGATATCCCCGGTAACTGCGAACCAGATAAACTAGCTAGAACAGGTACCACTCTACAATTAACCCCTGGAAAAGAGGGAATTTTTATGCCTCTGCCAACTTGCAAATACTTAATCAGCGAACATGCTATAAATCTAGCTGAGTCTTGGTGGAGACAATCAATAACCTGCTCGACCAGCGGACTAGCGTGGCAGGAATGGAGCGTGAGTCGCACAAATCGACTACTAAAATTCAAAAGAAATGACATAAGAACTCTGATATTATAACTAACAGGACACTGTCTAATTGGCAGACATGCCAGCAGGCTAGGCGTGCCTTACAACGACTATTGTAGAAGCTGTCAGGAGGTAGAAAAAGAGGAGTCTGTAAAACATCTTCTATGCGAATATAAAGCCCTATACAGGAAAAGAATCGCAACTATAGGTCGTGGGTTCCGTGACTATGTATCAGAAGTTGCTAGTATAAAATTATTTGTACTGATGAGCTTCATCAGGAGCACAGGTTGGTTCAGAGAGGAGACGGTAGTGTTAGGGAACATTAGTCCCGGTGGTATCACAATGGGCCTCCTATAGGTCTAGTTACGTCGTTAGACACCCACTCTACCCACCTACCTATTTACATAAATGACACTTTATAACAACGTTCTCTTGCAGAAATACGTATCTACCAACATAAAGAGAAAAATTAAATACTTTAAACAAAAAATACAAATGCTGCTTCACATATGCGCGATTATTATTTTTTTGCCATATAAACGATTTTTATGACTAAAAATTTATAAAATATGATTTTTCTGCACAAATAAGGCACGATAAAATGCGAAAAATTATGCCAAAAAAATATATATTAATTTTTTAATTATTTATTTATTTCAATTGTTAAAAAATTAATAATTTATGTATGTACATATGTACATCAATGTGTAATATTATGTAATATAATAATATATTATCACTCATCAATATATATAAATATGCGCACTGCTCTATATGTAAGTATGTATGTACAAATATGCGTATGACATTGCATAATAAGGAAAGCATATACTATATAAAATGATCTACATATATAAAATGATGAAATAAAATAAAATGAACAATTTATGTGTGTATATACACTAGGTAGAAAAAGTCTCCGCTCACCAATTCGAGAATGTGTTTCAATAAAAATATTAATAAACAAGTAAGGAAGGGCTAAGTTCGGATGTAACCGAACATTTTATACTCTCGCAAAGTTAAATGATATACTCGTTTATGATTTCTTTGTGAATCTTGCCGCCATGTTCTATGTTGACCGATATTTTCGGTAAAAAGTCAACTATAGGTACTGGGGTCCACATATTCAGTACCTAGGGGCTTGAACAGTTTTAGTTTGATTAACACAATTTTTGGTCACAAGGTGGCATACTTTAAACGCTTTATTCGCGCAAAGTTTTACCCCGATACAATCATCGTTGCTTGATTTGCATAGTGGAAAGTGAAAGAATCAAGTGGAATTTAAAATGGTGTCATATGGGAAATAGGCGTGATTGTAAGCCGATTTCGCCCATTTTCACACCATAACATAGAAATATGAAAGAATGTTATGTACCGAATTTGATGTCTCAGGCATGTTTAGTGTTTGATTTATCGCGCATTTAGTAGTTTTTAATAGTACCGTTATATGGAGAGTGGGCGGGGCCCATTTTTAGACTGTAGGTAGAGGGGCTAAAAGCATTTGCTTCCAGTGAATTTTGTTACTATAGCTTTAGCGGCTTAGGAGATATGTATATTAAACTTGTTAAGGGGGGAACCACGCTCACTTAAAAAAAAAATTTAGCTGCAGAGGCCTCTCCCTAATGTGATCCTGTGTACCAAATAACAGTATTGTATCTTATTTCGGAGCTTAGTTATGGCAATTTATTTTTTTTTGATCAATGGCGTTGGCAGTGGTCCGATTGTGCCCATCGGCAGTACCAACCGTCTTGCGGTACCAAGAAACATGTGTACCAAGTTTCATAAAGATATCTCAATTTTTACTCAAGTTACAACTTGCACAGACGGATGGACAGACGGACAGACAGTCACCCGGATTTCAACTCGTCTCTTCATCCTGATCATTTATATACAATATATTATATATAGATGATACAAACAAACGTTAGGTGAACAAAACTATTATACTCTGTAGCAACAGGTTGCGAGAGTATAAGTATCAGCCAATAGGAAAAATACAAAACAATGTTGTACAAAAACAACAATTGTCTCAAATAGCAGCGTCAAAAATCAATATGGCAGCCAAATTGACTAATCCTAAATTTGTAGTAAATCACATTTTCATCCATGAACGCTGGCGCACATACAATAAGCTAAGACGATTCATTCATTAAAGCAAACGCCTTACACATCTCCCCGAGCATGAGCTTGTCTACAAGCGTCTTTTCGCGACGATGGCAAAAGCTAGAAATCATAAATTGAACAACGTTTTTATGTTCCCTCTAGAAGGGAAAAATTACAACCCTGCAAGAACACAAAATGCAGAAAAAGTGACAAAAGAGGCAACAAAGCTTTTGTCGATTTAAATTATTTTACAATTATAAAATATTTTTCCGTGACTCCCAAAAATCTGCGTCAATATGTATGCGTGCTCATATATAAACATACATATTTACGATAAATGGGCAAAGCTCTTAGAGCAGCAAGGGTAGCGGTGACAATCGACGAGCGTTCGTTTATTTTTCGGCACATGTCGGATTTACCAACAACACAATGTTGTGACGCTTAGTCGTCGCGTCAGTCCTTCGATAGATTGACTCTTTGACATAAAAGCAAAAAACGTGAGCTTCGATCATTGGTTGACCGTGTCAACGGAGATTTAACACGAAGTAATGAGTGTTCATATCTACATACATACGTTGTTTGTAGACAAATTTACAAATATTTTTCTTTCATATTTCTTTCATTTTCATGTGTACATGATATGAAAATGCCGACGGCAAAACACAATTCTGTCCTTTTGTGACTCCATAATGATGTCAAGTACATGAATTATTTTAAGAAATAAATCAAAATATTTTATTAGTAATAATTTAAAAGTATTTTGATATATTTCTCATAATAAAGTACAAAAGAATTAACATTAAATAACTTAAAATATAATAGATAATAGTTCAATAAAAGGGAATATATTTCAAATGGCATATCAATATTCCCAGTTTGGCATACATGTTATATTCTCTTCAATATTCGCCGGTTGGCTATGTTAAGAGAGCGTATGTGTACAGATTCACCGCTGTTATAAAAGCGAGAAATGTTATTTGTTCTCTCCAGAGTTTTTCTAGTTTAAGCAGAGAACTTAGAAGAACGAGAAGGTGCAGGTTCGACAGCGTACATATGTAAAATTTTATCAAGGAGTTCACCTCACACGCACCTTCTCGTTCTTCTAAATTCTCTGGTTTAATCGCATTGCGTTTGAATATGACTCTCAAATAGACAATTCATCACATTCGCTAATTATAAATGGTAGTATGGAAGAATGTCAATATTGTTATGCTTTTAAATACAAAAGTGATTGTTTACGTTGCGTATCTAGAAAAATTTCACTGCCATCACTAAATCCGCCACTAGAACATTTGAAAACTCTGCTCATATCCCGACGAGGGAGATGTGGAGAGGAAGAAGCCGCTGGAGAAGAAGCGCGGTGAGCTTTTTCACGGATGGGTCGAAGCTAGGAGGGAAAGTTGGAGGGGGGGGTTTCTGTAAAGAGCTCTCCGTCAATCTTTGCTTCAGGCTACTGGACCACTGTAGCGTTTTTCAGGCGGAAGTGGCCGCGATCAAGGTGGCGGTAGAAGTACTGTTACGAAGTGCAGCTCCGTTTTGAGAGGAGAGCTTTCACTCCAATAGCAGAGCCCTGAGTGCGCGAACCGTGCATTCAAAGCTAGTCAAGGAGTGTCTGTCCTCATTAGAAGTAGCATCAGGCTACTTCAATATCAGGCTCGTTTGGGTGCCTGGTCACAGCGGAATCGCTGGGAATTGCAAGGCCGATGAGCCGGCCAGGAGGGCACCCTTGCCCCGCTCACATCGGAATGGGATCGAGTTGGTTCTCCGCTAACGTCTTGCATTCTGGCTCTGGACCAATGGACCTCGCATGCGCTCAGCAGACGCTGGTCGACGACCAACTCCTGCGCGATCCTTCTGGCCGAGAGTGGAGCGAAGGAGGTCGGGGGATCTTCTCGCCTTGAACAAGGTTCACCTCGCCGGCATGGTAGGAGTTATCAGTGGGCACTGTCCAATGGGAACTCATGCGGTGCGGCTTAGAATACTACCCGATGGTAGCTGTCAAAGCTGTAATTTACTTAATGGGCGACGAGGATAACAAGCTAATACACTCGGTGTATACAAGCATATAGAGCAGATGGAGGAGCGAGAAATCGTTGAAATTTTGGAAACGTTCTTGCCAAACCGTAAAGTGAAGCACTGACCAAGAAAGTTAGTGCAATGAACTTCTATGCATACTGGTTGATGATGAGTGCTAATGAATATAATAACATTCTCCGATGTCGACAGACACATAAAGTTTTATCAAGCAAAACTTCCTTCTGAGAAGTACGGTAAATATATTATATAATATATGAATGACGTAATAAGTTTCTAATAAAACAAAATCAAAATGGACTAATTGTTACAGCTTATTTCAAAAAGTTTACATTTAAGTCGTGGGGCAGGAATACAACGACTGTCGGGTCCGCTATTATGTATATAAAAATCAATGCCACTTTTTCTTGTATAACTCAAGAACGGGCTCACCTATCCAAACCATATGTTTAGGCTTTGTTGGGACTATTTAGTAGATGGTTAATGTTAAGTTTGCACAAAATCAGTCGAGCGCTTAAAGCAAATGGTCAGCGATAATTTTGCTTGTGTTTATTATTCATACAAACGTCTTGAATTGTTCAAATGTATATGTGCGTGTACTTTTCTTACTTTTTTAGCAAGCCGACGGTGTTTCATTACAGCGTCGATTTAAAAATTAATTATGTAATGAATAATTTGATTTATTCATTTTTATATGAAGAAAAAATGTCACGGGTGAGACAAGCAAATATAGGTTGGCGAACGCTTAATGCAAATGATGTAGCATTACTAAGACGATCACAGACTGCAGATGAACGCGTACAAGCTAATGCAACGTCAACGTAATGCACGAAATAGATTTTTTGACCCTGCACCTGCACTTGCACGGCGATCATGAATACGTCGAGCTGTTTTGGCTGAAATGATGCGTGCTGCTTTTAATTACAACAGTAATGGTATGTACGAATACATGAAACACCAGGCAAGTGTTGTGATAATAGCAAGGTGAGATTGCCAAAATTATAAACTCCACCCGAACCATTGAATTTATTTATTTTTAGGACATCTCAAACGTCGAAGCACTTTTTGAGTCATATTCAACAATACAATTCGGCATTTCAAATGACATCTTTTGGTGCTACTAAAATTATTAGAAATAATTTTATACCGACGTTTAAGGTAAATACTTCAACAGGATTGTCCCATTTTTATAAAGTATATAGTTTTAAAAATTTTATTTACCTAAATATCTACCTAAAATTGTATACATGTTGCTGATTTATCATCAAGCTAGTTCGTCATTGCCATACCCCGACGCTGATCATCAATTTGTGCAAATGTATTATATTGGTGATGAAAATCGTGAAGTGGATCAACGTTGTGCAACTGTTTCGAATACAAGGCGAGAAATTATAATAATAAGCATAACGCATTAGTTCAATTGTTCAAAATTGCTGTCGATCATATGACATCTGATAAGCACAAAAGCGTAATAAGAACAGATAGAACACCTTTGGAGAGCATGCAAGGCGATTCAATGCACCGACAATAGAGTAGGTTGCAATTGTTATTCTTGGTGATCAGTTTAAATTTCGTAATATTGTACTTAATCATAGAAATAAGCAATTGCAACGTGTTTTGGAACTTCATTACAAAACCCAATGTTGCATTGGAAAGGTGACGATGGCTACCATACCAATATACCAATGATTGGTCCACGAACAGTTAAATAATAATTGACCTATTTTTCAGTGTGTTGACATTTCATTTGTATAATTTTCTCCAGTCACATTTTGCACAAATTTTCAGGTCTATATGTACAGAAAAAAGTTAGTGCCATGAATTTTTATTCGTATCGATTGATCGTTCGTCCACAAGAACAAAATTATATCTTTATATGTGGTAAACTATTTCATAAGTGGTAAACTATTTCATAAGTACATACAGTTGATATGTATGCCGGCCAGTATGCCACCGCATTGCTTAAATCGGAATGTTGGTTCTTTGATTATATTATTGCGAAATAAAACCACCAAAACTGTGTAATGGCACCAGATAGGAGGTAAAAAAATTATTGCTGCTATATCAAAAGGAGAAGTCTGAATTTGGAGGAATCATGTTTTTCACATGGTCAACTTCATGATGCCTGTTCCAGAGTCGATACTTCCAGCCGTTTGTTTATCCCAATTTTTTGGATTAAGTTTTAAAAGAGCTAGCAATTTATGGCATTTTTTCACGTTCTTTCTGCTATCTTCTTCTTCTTTCTTTACCATAGGAGCACCAAGATCTTTATAAATATTTTCATTACGAATGTACCATGGTGAACCCGTTATAGCTCAAAGGGTTTTAGACTGTAACCTCTGTATTATATCAATGTTAGTTACACAGGTTGTACTCTATAGTTGAATACCATACAGCCAAATCGGCTTTATTACCGCGTTTTTTAACAAAACTTTGTTGTCAAGGCTAAGTTTAGAATTTGCATTTAAAAGTCAATTTAAGTTTGCTGCTCTTATTTTTATGCAAGCTATTTTGCTGGATATATGTTTTTACATATAAGCCTTCTGTCCAAATGAACGCCTAGTTAAATTACATCATTTGCTTATGGTACTAGGATATTATTCATTTAAATCGGCTGACACATTTATGGAGTAAGTTAAAATGTAATATGCTTACACTTTCGTTCATTTACATATATTCGCCAGATGGCCATTATTTGACCAACTTAATACAGCATACTAATAATGCATCATCCAGTTGGAGTGTCTGCTGTATATAAGATATAGAGAGTTGGGCCACAGTACCTTGAAGTACTCCAGCCCTTATCGGTCTTTTATTTCATATGAAATTAGCTACTTTAACAGTAAATTTGCAATTGCATAAATAACACTCCAATGTTTCATATAATTAGAAAGGAATAATGGTGATCCACCATTTGACTTTTGTTCAGTATTGTTTGGCATTGGCGGCCATAGCTGAGAGTGTACACGAAGACCGTGGAGAGTCAATTTGCTTGTGCAAGAAGTGAAGCCGCTCACCCTTCCTAAGAGACATCCCTTCGCTCTATGAGCTCTTGAAAAGCTCCAAGAAGATCCGTCGTTTTCGAGCCAAATTTTGTTCAGCGTTGACGCGCATTTCTGGCTCACTGGGTATGTAAACAACTAAAATTGCCTCATTTGAAACGAAGATCAACAAGAAGAGATTCAAGCGCTGCTTTCATCCATAATAAATGAAAAAACAACGGTTTGCTGTGGATTATGGGCCGGTGGAATCTTCGATCCATATGCTGATAGACCATCTGAGACGTAGCCGCGGCAAACATTCGAATGAGATAATCTTCAAAAAATATTATAAATGCCATAGAATGTTCTTTCGAATGATAATAAGCGTTCCCCAATAGTTTTGAATTTTCTGTGTTTTTTTCTTTAACAAAGTAGTGAACCTCGATATGGATCGACCTTTATAAGGTATATAGTCAAGACGATGTTCGATTAATGTGTATATTTGGTAAAAGTGGGCTAAGGGAAGTATTGCTCCAATTTCAACTATTTTAGGCAAAAATGTAAAAAGAGTTTCTTTCTGGATATTATTAAAATTTTAAGTGAAAGTTTTATTACATCGTCTCAAACTTTTTCGTTTGTGCGTTGCGTGTCGTACAGCTCTATACATATGTACATACATATTTGCGTATGACATTGCCGAACAAATAATGCATACACAAAGCTACATACACATATGCGTACGCATGTAAATGTGTCACCCTTAAAAATTACAAACATTGTTCTACAAAATCTACAATCGTCTCAAGTAGCAAATTGCTGAAGCCCAAAGTTATAGTAAATCACACAACAAGAACATTTTCATTCATGAAGCATGCGTACTATTAACAAACGAAGGTAACTCATTTATAAAAGCAAAAGCCATAAACATCTCCTCGATCATGCGTTTACCTACAAGCGTCGTAAAGAGGGCCATAAGCTATGGCTAAGGGTTTTTAGGATTTTATCTGTTGGAAGCCAGGGCGGGGCCTGCAGTATGATTCTAAGAGACTCGGATCATCAGTTGATCTTCAGTCTCGAGCGCTTTTTCTAAAAGGATCGGGTCGGTAATGACGGTGGTGCGAAACTCGCACTTTTGGTGAAGAGTTTTGAGCATGAATATCCTCAAAATTATCTCCAGCGTGTAAAAGGGGCCTCCGCCGATCTCTTGCATCTTCTAAGAAGGGACGACGGCGACGTTGTTCTTTTCCAGGAAGCAGCAACGGCATCTTTGGATTAAAAACAAAGAGCCAAAAGATCTTGATGGCCAGAAATATAGGAAGACCCTGGTTGTAGGCCAGAAAGAAGTTAATGTTATTCTTTTACCCATTTATAGCAACAAAGATGTCGTAACTGATAGATTAGAAGACAGTGCCGAATAACTCTGACTTGTATCGGCGTATACGCCGCATTACGACGAAGTGGAACTATCTCCGGATCTGGGAGAGGCCAAACAAAGAAATGCCGGCGTAATTATTAGCTCGGATGTCAACTCTAAGCACACCGTCTGGTGAAGCTCGTACACAAATGCAAAATGTGAGTCACTTTTTGATTTTATGTTCAGTGAAAACATTTCTATTTGCAATAGTGGAAACTTCCACACTTTGTGACTGCTAGCAGGGCGAAACTCCTTGAAATTACGATAGCCTCTAAAGAAAATACTCCTTTGAAATCGGAATGGAGAGATCTAGATGGCCATTCATTCTCTGATACATACTCTTACATTAGTTTTAGCTTCGATGCTTTGAGCCCGGTGTGCAGAATTTATAGAAACTTCAGGAATACTAATAGTGTGCTGTATTACAGGAAGCTTTGACGATAGGGCTCTGTATAAAGAAGGACTGGTTATATGCAAGTCTCAATTAAAGAAAGCCAAGAGCTCCTCGTAGAGAGCCCTCTGCGGATGTGGTGAAGGCTATCTAGGAAGAAAATCTTCTCCACTGTGGTATCTAAGAAATGCTGATAGTGGCTGGACGGTGGAGCAGTTAGGGACTGTTGAAGCTATTCCGGAGTGCTCACTCTCCGTTGAATCATTCCCATGAAGATGTGACGTCACCTTACCTGGGCGCTGAATTCATTCAAACCTTTCGAGTCTCCGGGTCCTAATGGCGTCATACCGGCCCAACTGCAGCGGACGGTTAAGATCTCATGCAGCTGGCTGACCCCCATCTTCGCGAATTGTGTTAGATTAGGCCATATTCTGAAGGTCTGCAGATTAGTTAAGGTGGCGTTTATACCGAAGGCCGGTAAGAGCTCTCACGTCGGTGTCAAGGATTAGCCTATTCTCGTTTCTGTTGAAAACGTTGAAGAGTTTCATGGATTTGTACATTAGGAGCAGAATACCGAGGGGTAAACTGTTAAGGGTCCAGCATGCCTACATAAAAGACGGGTCGGTCACATTGCTTTGTACGATGTAGTGTCATGACTAGAAAGAGTCCTTATGCACAAGGAATTTGCTGTTGGCACTTTTTTCGTCTTCAAAGGAGGCTTAATAATGTGTGGCCGGAGGCAGTGATTAAAGACCACAAAAAGTTTGAGTTGGAATCGAACTTCAATCGCCTTGGTGGGTGACAGCATAGGCTAACCAGAGAACTTAAAACAATGAGAAGGTGCAAATTGAATTTTGTATGATGCTCGATTGGTTGGTTGAAAATTTGAGATCAAGGAGTTCACCACTTTCTGTATAGTTTTGCTGTTATTTAACAGAAATGAGAATTTTTAACAACGTTCTCTGACCAAATACGTATCTACCAATATAAAGAGAAAAATGAAATGAAATGAATGAGAAAACAAGAAATACAAATGCCACTTCACATATTCATGATTATTTTTTGCCATATAAACGATTTTTATGATGAAAAATTGATAAATTATTATTTTTTTGCACAAATGCTACATTGATAAAATGTGAAAGATTATGCAAAAAATGATATTTTACTATTTTCATAATTTTCTAATTTCAATTTTTACAGAATTAATAATTTATGTATGTACATCAATATCTTATATTATATAATATAATAATATATTATCAATTATCAATAAATACATGTGAGCGCACTGCTCTACATGTAAGTATGTATGTACAAATATGCATATGACCGCGCAAAATAAGTAATGCATACACAAATCTACATACATTTAAGCGTACAAATGTAAGTACGTCAGCCAATAAGAAAAATACAAACATTGTTGTACAAAAACAACAATTGTCTCAAATAGCATCAGCACCAGAAATCAATATGGCAGCCAAATTGACAAATCCTAAATTTGTAGTAAATCACACACCAACAACATTTTCATTCATGAACGCTGGCGCACAAGCAATAAGCTAAGTCGTTTCATTCATAAAAGCAAACGCCTTACACATCTCCCCGAGCATGCGTTTGCCTACAAGCGTCTTTTCGCGACGATGGCAAAAGCTAAAAATCATAAATTGAACAAATTTCTCATATTCCCTCTAGAAGGGAAAAGTGACAACCCCTCAAATATGAGTATTAAAATATTTTAGAATAAAAGTGACAACATAGTAAATTTGTCGATTTACAATTCAAGAAACTTTTTAAGAAAAATATTCAATATTCCTTTGATTTATGTATACAGTAAACCCCGGTTAAGTATCACTCCTCCAATCCCTCTTATCTGCCGGTGTCTTGCTGCATCTCACTTTTTTTTTCTTAATTTTTTAAAGAAAACGGTAATTTTTTTTAAATACATAGAAATAATTTTTTTTGGTACCACTCGCTTAAGTACCACAATCGCTTATGTACTACAAAGCACAAAAAATCTGCATCTTTGGTTTTGGCACTTAACCGGGATTGACTGTATTTGTCAAAGAATTTACGTAAGTACGTTCGAATTTTTTGTACACACATTGACTTTGCACTTGCCCATATGCGATGTATGTTTGTAAGAGTGTGTATGGCACATCTCGGATTTTCTACCAACAACACAATGTTGTGACGCTTTGTCGTCGCGTCAGTTCTTCGACAGATTGACTCTTTGACATAAAAGCAAAAAATGTGTCAACGGAGATTTCACATGAAGTAATGAGTGTACATATCTACATAAAAATACATACAAATGTGTAAACGACATAATATATGTATGTCCTGTTACATATGTTTACACATGCATTTGAAAAGAAAAATTGAAGCATGAATGTGAAATACCGACGGCAAAACACAATTCTGTACTTTTATGACTCCATAATGGTGTCAAGTACAATTAATGAATTATTTTAAGAAATATATCAAAATACTTTATTAGTAATAATTTAAAAGTATTTTGACATATTTCTCATAATAAAGTAAAAATGAATTAACATAAAATAATTTAAAAAATAATAAATAATAGTTCAATAAAAGGAATATGTTTCAAATAGCATATCAATATTTCCAGTTTGGCATGAATATAATATCTCTTCAATATTCGCCGTTTGGTTATGTTAAGAGAGCGTATGTTTACAGATTCACCGCTGTTATAAAAGCGCAAAATTTTATTTGTTTCTCGTGCATCTGTGGTGAACTCCTTGATAAATTCCTACAAATTGTTCGCTGTCGAACCTGCACCTTCTCATTGTTTTAAGTTCTCTGGGCTAACGACATTCTTCTAATGACATTTAAATATCTCTTCTATTAACCAATATATTTAATTGTATAACCCTTCCAACGACAGTCGGGTCTAGATTTTTATCATCTAATGACGTGGCAGCTTTCCTCAAAATTACTTGGAGAGTGTTTTTTTACTACAAGAGCAACAACAACAATTGTATTTTCCTTACCGTTAATTATAATATTAGTAAAGTTTTTGGTTAGACAGTTGGCACACTTTTAGGAGTTTTGTGCATTTTCTAAGATGTTAACCATTTTGTTAATAGTCTGGTACTTCTGGCGTAGGAATATTTTACAAACGGAAATTTAGTCTCGTGATAACTCTATATCTATCACGAGACTAAATTTCCGTTTGTAAAATATTCCTACGCCAGAAGTACCAGACTATTAACATTTATTATATGTACCTATATATATGTATGAACATGAACAGGATGACGAGGCGAGTTGAAATCCGGATGACTGTCAGCCCGTTCCTTTCGTGCGAGCTGCAGCTTGAATAAACATTAAAATATCAAATTTGAAATTATGGCACGCCTACAAAACGCTATTAATCAAAGACTTATGACTAAGCTGAAAATTAAGACACTAATAAAAAATTGTTGATTGGTAGAACGATTGGTTTAAAAATCTTTAAAAAGTGGGCGTGATTCAGCCCCCAATAGATTTAATATATATGTATATCACTCAAACCACTTAAGTTATATCAACCACTGTGCACTGCGAAATTCTTTTCGACACCTGCTAAGATAGAGTGAAAATAGGTGAAATCAGATGATAACACCGCTTGCACCCGATATAACGGTTTCATATATAATAAATATCATTGGATATACTATAGTTTAATAGAAAAAATGTGTAAAAGCGATTCGCTAATTACCCCAGTTACCATATACCTATAGTATGAATAATTTTATAGCATACTTTATGCCGAATATGTCGATAAGTGTGTGAGTTATTTTCACAAAATTACGTGGAATATGTTTATTCTCGATTATATTTGAGTAATACGTAACTCTTATGCAATTAGTGCAACTCTTCCCTTATACTCTATACCCGATAGTGTGATTTCTGATTTTCCACCTTACTTAAAAACTTTTATGTCCGTCAATATGCATGACATTTTAATGAAATTAAGTGGACGGGTTTTCTTTAGAATAATGTGGTTTAGCGCTGAATAAGAATGAAATTGATCTAGACCTTGGTTTAAATCTTCTAACCTTAATATGCCTCCATCTCATCCTCTGGTGGATGTTTTCCTCAAATGTGAGGTGTGTTCAAAGAAAAGGGTGAATTTAAAATTTTTTTGAAAAGTACTTATTTATTCATCAATATTTATTTTGTGCCAACGCTTTTTCCAATCCTCGAAGCTCTTCTGAAATGCGCTTTTCGGTATCACCATCAGCTGTTTCTTCGATTCTGATCGCATCAATTGTGGCAAAACGCTTTCCTTTCATTGGTTTCGTCAGTTTTGGTGATAGGAAAAGTCGCAGAGAGCCAAATACGGTGAATACGGTTTTGATTTTTGGTCAAAAGATCACGAATAAGCATTTATGTGTGCGCTGGTGCATTATCGTGGTGCAGAGCAAAATCCACGATTTGTTTTTCCACAATTCCGATCGTTTGAGTCGTCTTACTTCACGCAAACGTTGCATAACTTCCTTGTAGTATTCCTTATTAACTGTACGATCTTTTGGCAGAAACTCATGATGCACCACACCATTGTAATCAAAGAAATCAGTGATCAAAACGTTCACATTTGATCGAACTTGGCGTGCCTTTTTCGGTCTTGGCTCATGTGGCAGTTTCCTTTTGTTTCAGCGTCATAACCATATACCCACGTTTCATCACCAGTTTTGACCCGTTGAACAAACCCGGATCGTTGTTGACGTCATTCCACAACTCCTGAGCGATACTAATGCGACATTTCTTTTGCTCAAAATTTAGCAATTTTGGAACAAATTTCGCTGCCACACTTTTCATGCCCAAAACATTGGAGAAAATTTAATGGCAAGGGTCGATTGATATATATATCGATCTATAATGTTACACATATTCTCTTCTCTGCAAGAAGCTGCTCTTTTGCCCGAACCACCGATATCGGATCACTATATACCAGCATATAACTGCCATACAAACTGAACGATCGAGAACACCCACTTACAGAAATTAATATCAGCGAAATGTATGTATGTGCGTATATGCAATATAACAGCTGCCAATAGGGCAACTATTTTGTAGCTTATTTTGCAGCCATTGCACATTTTTTTGCATGTGCTTTTTTGTTGTGCCATTGCACGGTTTTGAAAACTTTGCAATCCGTGCACCCCTCGAGGGTTTTGCAAGAGAAAGAGAGTGCCCTTTTTGTATTTCCTGATTGGTTTCGTACTATCCTATGAAAATATTATTTTCTCACATGAATGGTTTTCTGCTATACATATGTTGTAATTATATGCATATCTATATATAGTCGACATAAGCAACTGTTGATATCAGTTGCTTAAAGTGTTACACATTTGTTTATGAATTAAAAGTATTTTATATACAAAATACATATGCACTAATTATTTCACTATTTTTATTACTTTTTATCAGATGAAATTCTTGAAGGAATAATGTTTTCGGCGCCTATTTATGTGTATACATAATTATTAAAACACTATTACAGCGCGAAGATGCTTATGAACATGTATGTACACTAGTATGTACTTGTATAAAACTGCACATATGTTTACAATATGGTTCTCCCGTGCTTATAAAAATCATAAGTTTATTATGTGTGGTACTCGATATTATTAACTATGAAGTGTGTGGATAATAAACTTGTTTGATATTTTTGAAATAAATTCTTTTCATAAAATTCTCAGTACACTACTTTAAAAAATATATTGTACGAAAATTGTTCTCAAATGAGGAATATATATGATTTAGTTAGAGGCGAATAAACTAGGTTTTCAACCATTTAAAATGTTTATTAAATTTTTCGCCTTGCGTAAATTTCTATCATTTCAGAATAGCATCGTAACCTTTAATTTTTCATAATTTATCTAAGACCGAACATTAAATTAATTCCATTGATATGCATATAAAATCGAGATTTAAAGTTTTGTTTAAAATTCGGTGCTATACCATTCTAAATGCAATGTTTATACTTTTCAATTTTAGGGGTAGTTAAATGTAAAAAGCTCACCTAATATTGAACTCAGCAACTAAAGCAGAGCTAACATTTTATATTCTCACAGTTTGTGAGATTCAGAGGACGGTCATGTCTCCAAGTAACTTTATGAAGATAACTCACACACTGTCCGATATATTAGGCATAAAATCTGCTAGAATAACGAAAATCATTATACATAGTATATGGAATTTGGGGTAATTTCACACGTCTTCAGAACTAATCTATAACATAACCTATATTATAAGTTAAATGTATACATATATTCTTTATACATTATACTTAATGGCCGATATATACGCAATAAATTCAACTGGAAATTCGAAATTCGTATTCGACGATATATTGGGGCTAGGGTTTTTATTGGCTCGATTTTATCCATTTCAGGAAAATTATTTTCTTCAAGATATCTCACAAATCGACAATAGGACTTTCCTTAAGGTATCTCGCAATTTTAATGATGTTTTCGGTAAAAAATCTGTCATAGATACTGAGGTCTATATATTGGGTATCTGGGGACTTGAAAAGCCATTGTCCGAATTCGACAATTTTTGACATGAGATTGCATACCTTAATTACACCTATGGTAAGTTTTATTTCGATAACGTCATTGGTTCTCGATTTATATAGTGTAAATTAAAAGAAACAAATGGGCTTTAAAAATGTGATATAATGTAAGTATGAAGAACATAAGGTAATCAAAATAATGTTCTGTACAAGATTCAAATCTTTAAATTGGTCAAGTGGTTCCTGAGATACAAATTTTCAGCCAAAGGTGGCGGTGGCCGCCTTTACTCCGGCTCCCATTTAGCCTTTCCGTACCATCTTGAGTATACATTATTAATGTTTAATGTCTTTGGCGCATTTACTTATTGAGTTATCATATTATTAGTAGTTTTCAACATAACCGTATTATGGGGAGTGGTCATGGATATCATCTGATTTCACCTGCTTTGTTGAGAGAAGTGATAGAAGGAATTTTTGTCAGCAAGTTTGGTTGAAATAGCTTAAGTGGCTTGTGAGATATGCACTTTTAACTTATTTATTAGAGCAATGACTCCCCGCCCACTATTTTAAAACTTTTAAACCACAGATTTCCATTCGAAGCTTCGATGTAATCTGAAGCTGAGCAATCTGTTAAACAGGATATCTCAATTATTACGCAAGTAATTAATTGCACTTGTTTTGTCATCCTTACAATTTTTATAGTGTAACTCTATATCTATATCGATTCGTGTTAGGTGTTACAGATAACCATTAGGAGAGCAAAACTATGATACTCTGTTGCAACATGTTGCGATAGTATAAAAATATTGCGTAACAATTCAACAATCATAGTTCGTTGAAACCGTGAATGGACACATTTTATAGACTCACTAAGTTTAGTTCCCACATTTCGCTTCTTGTACAAGATATTTATTTGTATTTTAGTCAACTTTGTTACGTGAGACTTAACAAAAAGGCTAAATTTATATACTGTGTATATGAGGAAAACATCAACATGGCTGCCTGAACTGATTTCATTAACTTTTGACATTACTCAAATATACTCCAGAACATGTTTCCACGCGACTCATACACATATTAGAAGTAAAGCCTGTTAGAATAACTATATATGGAGGTAGATAGGTATGTAGGAGTGTAACCTCTTCGGGCTCAATTTGATACACTATCTTAAGGCCTTTATAATCTTGATATCTCGTTTCATTGTTTCGTTCAAACCAATTGATGCTCCGAGTGAAACTAACTATTTCCGTAATGATTTTTCTGGACAGGCATTCAAGGTTTGGTACCTGATGGATTCCAAATGTTCTATGTCGGGTTTTTGATGGAGCTGGGCATTCACAGAGAAAGTGTAAAACTGTTTCCTTATTTCTTTCGATTTTGAAACTGCGTCAAATATTGTTTTAGGGCATTCCCATTTTTAACGCATGTTTTTTTAATGGCAAATATCCGTTGTCGTAGCTGTAAGTCTACATATATGTACCTTTTTTTTTGACCGAATTAAAAATTTCTTAGTTCTTTATCTTCTCATACTTAGGCCATATCTGCCTCGTTATCTTTGGTCTTTGGTTATAGATTTTCACCTTTTCTGAACTGTTTTTTGAAGTTGTGTATCGAGCTCCCTCTTGATCATTCCTAGCTGGAGACACTTTTCACTTGACCAACTCGTCTGCTTTAACGTTGCCGAAAATGTTCCTGTGACAGTTGAGTTAAAATACATTTCAACATTTGTAAACTAGTCTAAAATTAGTCTTTGGCAAAAACAAGACCAGGAAGGCTGCATGGCTATCTGTTCCTAATCCGCAGTCCATTTTGAACCCGTCGGTATAGATAGTCTCAATCCTCCGCACCAACTAAATATTTTCTGCATCCTTTACGTCTAGAATGCATCTTCACCTTGAAGTAGCTATTGGAATCCAACCTTATTTAGGACCCAACTCCTGCTAATTATACTGTTTCAAGTGTATGCTGTCTTAAAACATTTTTTAATTCCCTCTTAAGTATTCATTTTCCAGTTCAGTTTCGTATCGATCTCGACTACTAGATATTTTGCTGTAGGGAACAGAGAAATTGTTGTACCGCTGATTGAAGGAAGAAGAAATAGGATTTTTTTTGTTTTACTCGTGAACAGCATCAGTTTCGTCTGACTAGGGTTAACACCTGGTCCACTGTTCGCAGCCCAAGGCTCTTTCTATAATTTCACTGATTATGGTTAATGGCCATCAACACTTTGTCGTCTGCATATGCTACTGTTTTCACTCCTCCTCGTTTGAGTTGAAGCGAGGAAAGGGCATCTACTTGAGGAGTCCCTCTGCTTACGTAACTTGTTCGAGTCGCTGAACCGTTTGATTTATTATCATTGACTTCATCGGCATCAATTTTATCCATTTGAATACCATGTCGTGTATGCCGCCATGTGACAGAGAATCAATGATCGTGATTAGTTCTAAATAAGTAGATAGAAGCAAGGTACAATAGGAACACCACTTTGACTAGTTTCCGTTTTATAGGGAAGTAATGTAGCTGGATGCAGGCCTTACATATCCTATCCAGCATCAGAAAAATTGGTTATTTTCACTTCTGTAGCATTATGGGTATAATTCCATCCGGACTCGCCGCTTTAAATACTAAGAAGCTGTTGAGAGTGTATATAAATTTCTTCTTGCTTACTATCAGATCCCCATTACTGTAGATGGCTGACAACCCGCGAAGTACGTGTTCATAAATACCTCAAGTGACTCTTGAGCACAGGGGGTCCACGCATCTCCCTCCGGCTTTAAATGTGCAATTATGCTGTGGTCTTTGGCTGAGTAAGATCAGCCTGAATTTTTTGCAACTTTTCATCGATGTGCTTTTCATCGGACTGCCATGAGTCGGCTTTTATGTTCCTGATAGCTTTTTGGTATTGATTCATGATATCTAAATGCCAAATTTGGTCCTATAACTTTCATTTAAGGCTTTCCTTAGATGTTCTAAGGGTCATGAAAGAGACGGTTAACATTTTCTCAATCTTCACTTCTGCATATAACTCTTGCGTATTACAGTGATCCCCGGCTGATTACACTTCAAAAACTGAACATATTTTTGATTCAATTAACCGGGGAATCGTTTAATTGAACAATTCGTTTAGTTACAGGAATCCCGCTTAATTGGACAACCTACTAAATCTATATACATTTATATTAATTACGCTAACAAAAAAGTTTCCTTTTTGAATATGTTACCGTTGACATAAAATTTATACCGTTGGAAAGGAGAAGACGTGCAGAAGTGAACAACGTTATTTTTTTCGCATGTACACAGGTAAAAATGTGTTTGCGGAAATTTACCGACTACAACAATTACAAGCGCGGGAGCGCGTTCAAATGGAGGATGTTATTTCTCCTTTGCGTGTCACACTTAACACAATCGTATACACAAGTACATTTCGTCGCTGTTCTGCTGTAAATACATATATCGGATAATTATGTACCGTTTACAGAGGATTTGTGGTTGCGATTTTTTCCACTTTTAATTGCGTTTGGACTTCGCAACATTGAATTATGTTACAATTACATTTTTAACGCACAATAAGTTTTAAGTATTGTTTGTAACAAAAAAAAAAACACGTTGAAGTGGAAATAACCTTTGAAATCATTCGTTTTTTCGATGTGTGATAGCTTTTTTATTGAAAAATTGTTTGCCAAGGTCAATTTTATGTACTTGAATTGATAACATTAAGAACAACAATGAAATAGGAAGTGATTGAATTTTTTCCCGTTTTATTTTTCATGCGGTTGGTTTGAATTGAATTGACAACGTTCATTTTATTTTGGTAAGTTAGGAGTTATTAGATAAATTTCAAGTCAATTGTTTGATAGTCAAATATTTTAAAATTTTTTCCCAAGGTTAATTTTGTTCATTTGTCGTTCAATAAAAATTAAATACTATTAACATTGTTAATAAATTGTATTTTCTGTTGGTCGAATTCTACGTGAAATAACATGCGATTCCATATTCCCCAATTCACACAAAAATTTGTTTTCGAAAAATTGAGGGAGGTCTTATGTACGGGTGCCAGATTATTTTTTTGAAGCAAAGCAATTAACGGGGAAAAATTAAGGAATATTTTTTTTCTTTAACACAAATTTTTAACCAATTATGCGGGAAAACCAATAAACCGGGTTCAATTATATGGGAAAATTTACGCGTATTTTGTATGCAATATATAGTATTTTTGACCAAATAGGCGATTCAAATAAGCGGGGAAATCCATTAACCGGGAGACAATTAAGCAGAAGAAACTACTAACCTTATATTATATTATTTATTTTATTTCTAAGCCTCTTGTTGCTATCCTAGTAAGTTTATCTCATGCTGATCTTCTAGGTTTTTAGAACATTGGAGAGGATACCGAATTTCATGTGAATACTGAAGATATATAGATTATAGATTTAATGGACTGCTTCAGTTCAGTCAGATTTTTGGGATTTGTTTTTTACTCCTACTTACTCCATAAAAAAGTCTGATGCAGTCAGGTCAGGTGACTTCGAAGGCCAGCGGAGAGTAGAGTTTTTTGTTATTAATTTGTTTTCAAATTTCCGTTGGAGCTCACACAGAAAAGAAGGTATTATAGTAGCACGATTCGTGCGCCAACTTGTATTTAAGTCTTAGAATGTGTCATCTCTAAACCAGGACTTCTGTATTAGATTTATGTGGATGCCCACCTCATAGTATATGGGAACTAGGATAATTCGTTAATGGATTGATTCCACAAATTTTAATCTTATAGAATATAAAATATTATGTTATACGTTCTCTTAATTTTGCTATGACATCTTAGATATTGATGGACAGACAGTCACGAATTTTAACTCGAATCGTCATCCTGATCATTTATTTATTGAAAATACAATATATCTATATATCGGGTTTTCCAATAGGGATGATGTTATTTCTAAGTGTCGTTTTAGCCATTTTTAATATGTCAAGATCTGTAATTTTTTTGAATTGTATTCAGTAATGCTTACAATTTTATCGTGGAAAGGTATACGCAAGAATAATAAATTATTCAATTTTATTATCAAAGTAATCGTTCTCCAATTGCAACTTTTCGGGCGCTTTTGCCATTTAATGGTCGTTGTGATTATGGTGAGTGGTGTGGTAAATTAACAAAACTGTCGATTCTGGTGCGAAGAAAATCTACAAGTTATTAATGAACAATCATTACATTCACTTAAATTGACAGTTTGGTGTGGTTTTTGGTCTGGTGGAATCATCGGTCCGTACTTCTTTCGAAATGAAGCTGGTGACACCGTGACTGACATAGACCGCGGTATAGATCGATGATAACCAACTTTTTACGGCCGTAATTGGAAGAAGTTGAACTTGACAACATCTGGTTCCTACAAGACACAGAACGTACAACAACCGAATTATTGCGAGAAAAGATTGCAGGTTCGATAATTTATCGAAATTGTGACATTGAATCAGAGAACCTAAAACAACGAGAAGGTGCAAATTGAATTTTGTATGATGCTCGATTGGTTGGCTGAAAATTTGAGATCAAGGAGTTCACCACTTTCTGTATAGTTTTGCTGTTATTTAACAGAAATGAGAACTTTTAACCAGAGAACTTAAAAGAACGAGAAGGTGCAGGTTCGACATCGAACAATTTGTAGGAATTTATCAAGGAGTTCACCACACATGCACGAGAAACAAATAACATTTCACGCTTTTATAACAGCGGTGAAGCTGTAAACATACGCTCTCTTAACATAACCAACCGACGAAAATTGAAGAGAATATAATATGTAAGCAAAACTGGGAATATTGATATGCCATTTGAAATATATTCCCTTTTATTGAACTATTATTTATTATTATTTTTAAATTATTTTATGTTAATTAAGTTTTACTTTATTGTGAGTTTTTAATAATAATTTAAAAATATTTTCATATATTTCTTAAAATCATTCATTTATTTGGCACCAGTATGGAGTCACAAAAGTACGGAATTGTGTTTTGCCGTCGGCATTTCCCATTCATGCTTCAATTTTTCTTTTCAAATGCATGTGTAAAAGTAATTATGTACTTACATATATTATGTCGTTTGCACATTTGTATGTATATAAGTATGTACACTCAATTCTTCATGTGAAATCTCCGTTGACACGTTTTTTGCTTTTATGTCAAAGAGTCAATCTGTCAAAGGACTGACGCTACGACAAAGCGTCACAACATTGTGTTGTTGGTAGAAAATCCGAGATGTGCCGAAAAATAAACGAACGCTCGCCGATTGTCATCGCTTCCCTTGCCGCTCTAACAGCTTTGCCAACAAATCATTGTAGGTATGTATGTTTTCATATGAACATGCATACATATTGACGAAGATACGGAAAAATATTTTAGAATTGTGAAATATTTTAAAGCGACAAAAGCTTTGTTGCCACTTTTGTCATTGTTTTCTGTGTTGCAGGGTTGTCACTTTTCCCTTCTAGAGGGAATATCAAAAATTTTTTCAATTTATGATTTTTAGCTTTTGCCATCGTCGCGAAAAAACGCTTGTAGGCAAACGCATGCTCGGGGAGATGTGTAAGGCGTTTGCTTTAAGAATGAAACGACTTAGCTTATTGCTTGTGCGCCAGCGTTCATGAATGAAAATGTTGTTGGTGTGTGATTTACTACAAATTTAGGATTTGGCTACCATATTGATTTTTGGTGCTCATGCTATTTGAGACAATTGTTGCTTTTGTACAACAATGTTTGTATTCTGCCTATTGGCTGACGTACTTACATTTGTACGCTTAAATGTACTTATGTAGATTTGTGTATGCATTACTTATTTTGCGCGGTCGTACGCATATTTGTACATACTTACATTTAGAGCAGTGCGTTCACATGTATTTATTGATAAGTGATAATATATTATTATATTATATAATATAACATATTGATGTACATATGTACATACATAAATTATTAATTCTGAAACAATTGAAATAAGAAAATTATGAAAATAGTAATATATCATTTTTTGCATAATCTTTCACATTTTATCAATGTAGCATTTGTGCAAAAAAATCATATTTTATCAATTTTTCATCATAAAAATCGTTTATATGGCAAAAAATAATCATGCATATGTGAAGAGGCATTTGTATTTTTTGTTTTCTCATTCATTTTGCTTCATTTTTCTCTTTATGTTGGGAGATACGTATGTTGTCAGAGAACGTTGTTTACATCAAGTAAATCTATAGTTGACTTTAGCTGCGTTGATTTGTGGTCGTAAGCGAGTTTTCGTGAAAATTCTCTGTGTATATTGTAATCGGAACCTTTTGATATCTTCAATCCCAGCTTCTTCCAGTCGAAACCAAGGAATGTTTTATAACTTCAGAACCTTGAAGTAAAATTTCATAAACCTATATGTAGGGGTATAAAACCAGGAATACTTTCCAACCAGCTGCTTTGCGAATTTATAAGCATATTCCCTAAATTTTGATGAATTAATCTTGTAACCATGGCCTTGAAAGCAAAATATGTCCTCCGTTTTGTTAAACGTTGGTCTAATGAATTTAGGGATCCGTATATTACTAAAACACTTTTTACAACTTTGGTTAGACCTACATTGGAATATGGCTCTGTTGTATGGAACCCTGGGTAAAAAATCCATTCTGAAATGTTAGAGTATGTTCCAAAAATTAATTTTATTTTTCGCCGATGGGCATTTCCGATGAAATTCTAGGTTAAGTCTAAATCCATACACTAGTCATTTAAACTCATAAATCTACCTTCACTACTAGTCGAAGGGAAAGGTTTGGCATAATATTGTTAGAGAAAATTTTGAATGGAAAAGTTTTCAGTTCTTTTCTCCTGTCTGAAATTAAATTTAATATCCCGGTTCGCTTTTCGAGTCAGTTTAGACCCTTACTGTTAAAAACTTGTAGATCAAATTTCGAACTAAGCGAACCATCTCGCCGTATATGTCATTATTGTAATTCTTATTCTTGCAAATTTGATTTATCTGACTCACCTTTTTAAATAAAAAACATTATATTGCTTTCTCTTAATAAATAAAAACTTAACAATTTATTATATCGTAACTATAAATCTTAGCTGTTGAAACTTATGTTTATATAGCTGAGCAGTTTTAGACCTGAACTCTTAAAAACCTCTCTTGCCTTTTCTGACTCGGCTAATTCCGCACGTATACGGATTGCGCCCCTCGCGTCGGTTAGCCAGGTGGATTGCAATCGTTAGGTTATTATTCTAAAATTTGGCTTGCAGCAAAGGTGAATCTTGGAGTATTAAATCTTTATTAGTTCCCGTAATATCGGCAGATATATCAGGATAATTTAAAAACACAAAAATACAGCACAACAGCTGGGCACAGCATCGTCTTTTCAAGGCAAATTTGACGTTGAATGAAAAATATGACGTTAGTATATTGCAGATTATACACATATAGATAAATTTGTTCATCTACAATTAACTTTTTTATTACCTTAAGCCATACACAAATACACTGAAAAAGAAATGGATGGGGGAATCGGGGGGAAACACAACTAAAACTTTATGTAAACATATTAAAGACGCACAAAAAATGCATAAAATACAGGTACACTTAGGTTTGATTTTGTTCATTTTGTAACATAAAAAACATTTAATTCAAATTCCATTAAAAATAATTAAAATTCGTAAACGTAATACGTTGCACTTGTTGTGAAATATTTACGCTGCGTGCACCTGCTCCTAAAAAATAATTAACTGATCACAACTTCAATGGTATAGAAAGATCCGTTAGATTTTCAGAAAAAACCGGTTTTTCATTAAGAAGTTTGGACATTTCACAGACAATTTGTTTGTTTCTCGCAATTTTTTCACATGATTTTTTTATTTTTGGGTTATGGGCGAAACCACTCTGTGGTCATATTTAGAGCAAAGTCACATTATTTTTAAGAAAACCAGTCCACTTAATTGCATTTAAAAATCACATACATATGTATGTATGTTGCCGGACATACACGCTTTTAAATCAAATGGAACGTTAAAACGAATGCAAATATTGCGAATATTAGGGCAAGGGAAAGATCTTGATTGCGTTTACGTTTAACCCACATATTGGGCATAACGACTGCTAGACTAACGAAAATCATTCTATGGTATGTACATATGTATACAGTATATGGCAGCTGGGATGATTTTTTGTCAGATTGGCACTGAACTGGTACTCTTTTCAAGATATCATGTTAGTTTTGTTCAGTATTGTTTGGCATTTCATCATGCAAATACTTACTGCTGAACAACGTTTACAAATCGTTTAACTTTATTACGAAAATTCACGTTCTGTAAAAAATGTGTTTCGCGTGCTTTGCTCAACTTATGATCAACATATCGGCATACTAAGCGTACTATTCGCAACACCATCACCCATCTTGAGACCTAGCATTCATTATTGGATAATATTCGACCGAATAGATCACATCCAGCACGCAGTGAAGAAATTATAGCGGCCGTAACTGAGAGTGTACACGATGACCGTTGAGAGTCGATTTGGCGCCGTTCGCAGCAACTCGGGCTGACGTATGGAACGATTTCGCATTTTACGCTGAGATCTTAAATTGAAAGCATACAAAAAACAGCTTGTGCAAAAACTGAAGCCGCTCGACCATCCCAAGCGACATTGCTTCGTTCTATGGGTTTTTGAAAATTTTCAAGAAGATCCGACGATTTCGAGCTCCAACGAAAATTTGGAAACAAATTAATATCAAGAAACTCCACTTACCGCTGACCCCCGAGGGCACCTGACCTGATTATACCAAGAGCAAGCAAGAGATGTAAAAAATAAACCCAGTAATCTGACTGAATTGAAGTAGTCCATTACATCAATAATTGAGGCAATCCCGACTTCAACCATTCAGGCCGCAATGAATAATTTTCAAATTAGGTGTCGCATATGCGTTGCCGAGCTAGAGGTCATTTAGGGACCATAATTCTTAAATGCAATTAATTATATAAAATAAAATAAAATTTGCTATACAATACAATTAAAATAAATGCAACGCATAGATTAAAAAAAAGATACGTGTGGCACTCGGGAACTGCCGTGGTAAAGCCATTGTATGGCATTTTTTATCAACTTATACAATTATAATTATCTATTTATTTATTATCCAGTATTTTTTTTTTCTTTGATTAAAGTTTTTTTTGTAAGTTACACTTTGTGAGCGTGGTGACCGTTAAGAAAACAAATTGGTTTTCTTTTTTTCTGAATAAATGAAATATTAAAATTGTTTTACATATTTTTATTATCTTACAATACATGTAAGTTATTCAGGAATTTTTATCATATAGTGAAACTATAGGTTTATGGTAACTGAAATAAGAAACATAAGTTTGAGACTTGATAATGTTGTGGATTCTTCTGAATCATTATGCATTTTTAAATTCAATTTTTCCGAAAAAAAAGTTGTCAACCGCTCTGATCTTCAGAGAAGTTGATGTTGAAATCGCTAGCCAAGATAAGTGAAAATTTATTACCATTGATAATCCGATTGAAATACCTTATTTCAATTGCATTGTTTCATTCTAACCAGATATTGTTGAAAAAGGTGTGGTAGCTATTTACCAAAATAATAATAATGTTACTAATATTATGACTCAAAATATTGAAAAATTAATTTATTATTAATTAAATTTTCATTAAATTCCATATTTTTATTTGCCATTCAAAAAATTGTATCTAAAATATCATTATTTGTGAATCACCCCGCAATTGATTTGATCCGCTTGAGATATGCTAAAGTACGCCTAAAAGTATGTAAACATGTTGCGCATACTTTATGATCGTGTTAGGTTTAATTCCGTTACGCCGCGTTCAAAGTCCGCGATAGAAGCTAAGCAATAGCTTTAAAAGTTATTACGGTTTGTTTGTGTAGCCCGATTTGTGCGCCACCTTGTATATAAGATAAAAGGGGGCTAGGGGAAATTTTTACATAATTTTACTTCTTTTGGCGCAAGGACACAATAGAGTATATCTATATGACTATTCTTTTTTTTTTGTAAAATATCAGTTAAAGATAAGAAAGACGAGGTAGAGAATTTTGGAATGAAATATATTTAACCACGTCAGAAAGTATTTGAAGAATATTTATATACTAAAATTGAAAAGTGATATCCAGCAGTTATATATCTATCTGTACACTAAGGAAATTATCAACGTGAATATTTTACACTAAATTATGTGAACCGCGTTCTACAGCAACCATCACAAACTACCCTAACTGTTTTTTTTACTCTTTGGGAAGTTGACAAACTTGCAAAAACTTTGTTTACTCTTTTGTAAACTGCCTAATTATTAAGATTTTATTTTTTTTTGAGATTTTTGGTGCATCATGTCCGAGGTTCGATATCGTTTGCTGATTTAATTCCTAACTACTGTGCTAATACTAATAAGAAGGATAATATGCTGGAGGCAATTCTTGGTGATATTTCGTATTTAGAAGAGATATGGAATACATTTCGTAAAAGTGTCTGTAAAAATTTAGTGTTCCAGGCGAGAGAACTGACTAATGATATGGATTATAATACAATATTTTTAATAAAGGACTAATTGTAATGGAAACTCTTTTCTCTCTCCATATTACAGCATTTTAAAGTTTTTGTTTACCTAAACCTATATATGCAAGAAACAACCTTAAATACGAACGAACTAGACTAATTTCAACAGAGGAACACTCACCGTAAAGCAAAAATTAATATAGCGAGGAATACTTAACAGTGTAAAGCAAAGCGTTCGTCACTTCAGTAAGTTTAGTTAAAGTTTGGAATGAAGACAGAATTGCTGTTGCGGTCGCCTCTTCAAACATCGCTGTCACTCACTATAAGGAGGAAGAACAGGTTAAATTCGGGTGTAACCGCACATTTTATACTCTCGCAACTAGCAAGTATAAAACCGGGGAAATATCTTCAGGCTCAGCAAACTTTATATAAAACAAGTAATGAAGAAGGATAATTTATAGAATATCAAATATTATAATTTTCTTAATGTTGCTAAGATATTATATCTTACATATTAATTGACATATACGGTACAAAGACGACTGAAAGTTTGAATTTCTTATATACCATAACTCTTTGCAATTTTCTTATATAAGGTATGTGGGACAGCGAATATTTTGACCCGATTTTATCTAGTTTCGGTATAACGATATATCATTACTAAATAATTGGCACAAGTGCGTGTTCTCATCACACAAATATTGTACCCAATTTTCAATGCTAGACCTCACAGATGGACCGATATGCTCAGAAAAAATCAGCCATATGCACTAGGGTCCACATATTATATAGTTATATTCCGATTTCGAGAATTTTTGGGCGTAAGGAGAAATACCTTAAGGGCACTATTTGTGTAATGTTTAGTTCTGATAACTTCATCGATGTTTAATTTGTATACTGTGAAGTGAAGCCCAGTTTCACAGCGTATAATATAAATATTTGGGTTATTTCACACACAAAATTTAGTTGAAATTGGTCGGGTAGTTCCTGAGATATAGGATTTCACCTGCAGCACCACACCCCTTGTCCAATTTTTATACCTGTTCTTATAAAACTTTTGCTTACCATCATGATTGTGAAATTTAATGTTTGTGACGCATTTATTCAGCGAGTTATGGCAGTGTTAGCAGTTTTCAACATAACCGTTATATTGGGAGTGTGTGTGGTTATTATCTGATTTTGGAGAGAAAAATGCTTAAAATACTTATTTTCAGCAAGTTTCGTTGATTAATATGTACATTAAACAACTTACCATTTTATTTCAGCATTGAGTTGTTGTCGAAAACCAGAAGATCGAAACTCACTATATTAGGAACATGAGATTTAAAACAAGATCTACACCAACTCCTTTCATATTTTGCGCAAAGCTATTAATATAATTTTATAATTTTTAAACAGATTTGTCAATTTCATTAAAATATCATGAATTTTGACCAACCTAAAGGGTTTGAGGTCAGCTGAAAAGTTGGAAATCACTTTATAGAGTATATTGGGATCAGAATTATGTATTATTGTATTATTTTTAAATATTCGGCATAAAGTTTGTTAGAATAACGAAATTCAGTATTTGTAGTAGTATAATACCATATAATTTATACTTATAAGAAAAACACGCTTACACAATTTTTCTAAGATAACTCAGATATTAGCCAATATATGGTATGAGGTATTAAGTCAACCGGAAGTTCCAAAATCTTTCTGTTAGGTATATTGAGGCTAAGGAAATGTTGACCCGATTCAACCCATTTTTGGCATACAGAGATATCATTATCAGGAAAGGATTCTTTATGGATTTCAACAATATATCTCAGACTTTTACCAATATTTTCGGTCAAAAGTTAGCAATAGGCCCTGGGGTCCACGCATTCGGAATCTGGGGGCTCGAACAGGTGTAGTCGGAATTTTACAGTTTTTGGTCATAAGCACACCTTATAAGCACTTTTTGTACAAAGTTGTATTCCGATATATTCATTGGCGCTTGATTTGTATACTGCAAAGCGAAATAATCCAATTGAATTTAAAAATGTTTATATGTAAACTAGATGTGTTTGCATTCTGATTTCGCCAAGTTTCGCACCGTAACGTAGAAATATAAGGAAAATATTACCTACCAAATTTGGTTGAATGTGGTCAAGTAGCTCCCGAGATAATGAGAGGTGATGAGATACACTGGGAAAAAAGAGTCTGCGTACAAGGTACCAACAAAAATTAATTGTTGTAAAAAATAACTTTATATACTTTTTATAAAAACCAATTTATTTGAAATTTATTAAAGGACATTAAATATATAGTAGTTTGAAAATAAAAGTGATGAAATAGCCGAAAGTAAAATATAAACAAAACAAAACAAACGAATGAATAGAAAACCCATTAGAAAAAGTCGTCGTACAAAGTACATAAGTCGAATAAAGTTATTCTTTTTACGAATTCTTCTTAAAATGCAAAAGGAAGTCGGATACCCACAACGTTTTAAAACTTCCGCCTAAGGTTTTAGAATGGAATATACATGCATAGAGGTTTCTGTCGAAGGGATATGAGCCCATTAATTAAAATCTTGTGATACTGATGGTGTTTAAAACTGCTTGGGAACATTGTAGAGTAGCTAAAGCTGTAAAAAATAGGAGCCACTTCCCGTGCTCGTTTTGTGCCTCTTGATTCCAAAGACGCAAAACATGCCATCATCGGAAAAAATTACTTTCTGCCAAACTGCCTGATTGACTAGCAATATGAATGAGTTCTTGTGTGCGGGTTGACTATAAAACCCTGTTCTTTTTTTTTATTTGCGTATGATGTCAGTGTAGAGGGATTAATTTGATCAATTTGGATGCAGTAAGTCGAAGATTTTGTTTCTCAATTTGCAAAATGTTACGAGTTTCACGCCGTGTTAGTATTTTTGGCCACCCTGGACGAGCCGAAATACAAAACGACGGTATGTTTATGATTCTTGTATTACTCTTTGTATGAAAGAATGTCTTTTTCGATCGATTTCAGAGTTTGCTTTTCTTTCTTCGCAAAGTTTAACCATTATTTCCCTTTCAGAGGGGTTTATTTCTTTTCTTTTAGGCGAGATTCGGTATTCTAAATGTAATAACAAACTGAATAGAACAAAAATCTTTTCAAATTCCTTCTTTTGCGAGAACAGGTGAAACTACAAGTATATCTCTCCGACATTTGGTTATTATGTAAGGAATTCCGATTTTACTACTTGTAGGCAGACTTTTTCTGGTCTGCCAAATTACTATTTTTCGTAAATTTGTCTATAAAACTATGGTGTTAGATTTTTATTGCCTCAAATGCTATGGGATTATACAATATACTAGTAATAAAGCACTAAATTTGCTTATACCCTAAAGTTTAGTATATAAAAGTTATTTTTTAACAAAAGAAAATAGGAAATTATATCGTCCAATTTTGAAACCGGCTCCTATTAAGCCTTCGTTTACCATCGCGGATTTAAGCTAAAATGTTTCTGACGCATTTAATTAAGAATTTAATGCACTTATAGTCGTTTTGAACAAAACCGTTACATGAGATTTCACCTATTTTCCCACTGTCGTAAGAGGTGTCGAAAGGATTTGTCATGTGCAAAGTTACCACCCAACTAGCTTGAATAGTTTGGGAGATACACACCAAGCGAAGTAAGTATCAGACCAATACCAAACTTTAGATTTGGGTTATCTAAAACTAATGTTATTTGATTTATTTTTGCATATTGTGTTCATTATTTATATATATGAAGAGAATATATATTGACAGTAATTTTTGTGAAATTCAAGGAACAGGAACATTCGTCTAGAACGAAAAAAATATAAGACCGCAATTATATTTTTTAACAACAAGCAAAAACTCGTCAAGTAATTGATTTATAACCGGTATTGGATCTTATTTTTAACTATGACTTGCTGTAGACATTGAGGCATTGAGCAAATTAATTTATTTATTCATTGTTTTTGATGAATTTTGATCTATTCTTGGTTAATTGCATTTCTGGGACTCTTGACATGGTCTAAACGCCTCTCATTCTTGAAAATAGCTTGAGAAAGAATTTCCCGAACGTTCTCAATAGGACTGAGATCTGGACTGCAGGCGGGCCATGCCAGGACGGCCCGATGCCGGGAATATTCCGATGTTGCCTTTGATGAATGAACTGCCACATTATTCCACTGAAACATTCAATTTTCCTTCGAAATATCATCACAAAAACTTTAAAGTACTTCATCCAGAAGCTCGATGTATTTTTGGCTATTAATTTTCGTTAAAATATAACAGATTGGAGACCACCAAAATTGCGCTCGAATCTTTCCCACTTCTTCTTAAGTTTGTCGTGCCAATATAGTTGGAAACCATCTGAAGCAACCAAAATAAATTATTTAAAAATATTACCACCTCCTCTTCCACCCGAAATTTATATTTTTCAGCAAAGTTTGGGTGTAACCGAACATATACTCTTGCAACGTGCAAGGATACTTCAAATGCACTATTTGTGAAAAGTTGTATCCGAATATATTCATTGGTGTTTGATTTGTGTACTGGAAAGTGAAAGAATCATATGGAATTTAAAATTATGCTATATGGAAAGTAGGCGTGGTTGTTATCCGGTTACCCCATTTTCACATTGTGACATAGAATCGTTATGGTATATACCGAATTTAGTTGAAATTGGTGGAGTAGGTCGGAAGATATGTGATTTCACCTAAATGTGGAAGGAGCCACGCCCATCGACCAATTTTGACCCCAGCTTCTATAAAGCCCTGTTTGATCTTTCTGTGTGAAATTTCTCTGGCGCTATTGGTTATTGATTTACCGCGCTTTAAGTAGTTTTTAACAAATCCAGTCTATGGGGATAAGGCGAGGTTATACAAATTATTTCGCAGGTGCCCCTTGCTACTGCGATCCCCTGTACAATATTACACGTTTATATCTTAATTTAGTACTTACTTATGGCGATTTATAAGTTTTCGGTTAATGTAATTACGACCACCTACGAACTCGTCTTTACTTTTGCAATGTTGGTTTTTCAAAATTGTACAATAATTAAATTTTCTCCCTTTTTTGTTTTAATTTCACGAGGAAGGAAGGGCTTAATTCGTGTGTGGCCGAACATTTTATACTCCCGCACACATTATCTTTAAGAAAACTTGTCCACTAAATTTCAATAAAATATTTCACATTTTAACCAACCTAAACGGTTTAAGGTGGAATGATATATTGGGGACAGAGAAAGGATTGGGGTGTTTGTTACATTAAAACAAGAACTATAATACCCTTCACAAATACAAAGGCTCCTTACAAGAACTTGATTCCGATCGTTCAATTTGTATGGCAGCTATATGATATAGTGATCTGATCTGAACAATTTCTACGGAGAAGAATTTGTTGCTGCCTCGTACCTAATTTCGTGAAGATACCTCGTCAAATAAAAACAATTTCCATACAAGCACTTTACTCCGATCGTTCAGTTAATTTGGCAGCTATATGCTATAGTCATCCAAACTATACAATTTCTTCAGAGATTGCATAATTGCCTTAAATAATAATCCATGCCAAATTTCGTGAAGATACTTCGTCAAATATAAGAGTTTTTCATGCAAGCACTTGATTCCGATCGTTCAGTTTGTATGGCAGCTATATGCTATAGTTGTCCGATATCGGCCATTGAGCAGGTTCTTAGTGAGAAAAAGGCAGGTGCAAAATTTCAGATCAATAGCCTTAAAACTGAGGGACTAGTTTGTAAATATACAGACATAGCTAAATACTTTATACCTATATAAAGTATATATATTTTATAGGGTCACCGATGTTTCCTTCTGGGTATTATAAACTTCGTGGCAAACTTAATGTATCCTGTTCAGGGTATAAAGAGTAGTAGTAGTACATGGGAGCTGGGATAATTTGTTGACCGATTCCCCACATTTTTGGCACTAAACTGGTTATAAAATATATCCAATATCTTGTTAAAATATCTTGCATATTGACCGATATTTATTGTATTTATAAAGCCAACCGGACTTTATAATGGGGACTAGAGAAGGTATTCACCCTTTTTAGAAGAAAACACACTATTAGAAAAATATTGTCTCTAAATTTCGTTAAGATAACTCACATACTGACCGCTATATATACAAGTAGTATAAAGTCAATCTGAAATTCGAATTTTTACTGATTTTATTCCTTTTTGGCGCCAGTTCACGCTATTATCAATTAAACATGTTTGGGGCGCTTAATTGTGCTTCCCTTGCCGTCTTGTACTTCTGTGGTTGAGACGACTCGTCCTAGTACCCACTGCGAGATCGCCATGTTGTAGATTGCGTTTCGGGTGCAGCCATTTGTTGCGCTCCTGAAGGCCCGTCAGGTATGTTTTGGACCACTGCTGTCAAAACTGTTGCTTGAGATAGCAAACAAGTGTCCATCTCTCGCAGCAATGAATTGAGTCCATTGGTACTTGTGCTGGTGGCAGTGGTCGCAGAGAGCAACCGATTAAAAGGTGTGTGGAGTTAATGCTTCTCCGTCGTTGGGGTCCTGGCTGGACGGTGCTAGGGGACGTGAATTCAATATTGCCTCTACTTCAGCCAGTAAAGTTGAGAGCTCTTCCAGTGTGAGCAGAGCGTTGCCGAATGCACGAACCACCAGATGCTTGGCGGACTTCACCGCCGCCCCCCATAATCCGCCGAAGTACGGCGCCCTGGGTCATATAAAGCCGAAGCTGAATCCTTTTTCGGCGGCGAATCCCATCAGTTCTGGAGCTTGTGCTAGGAACGCCTCCTTCAGTTCGCGCAGCTTGCGGTCGGCGCTGACGAAGTTGGTTGCATTGTCGCTGAATATTTTCTGTGGCATCCCTCGGCGACTAGTGAACTTTTTTATGTCGAAAATAAAAGAATTAGTAGATAAGTCCGAAACAAATCCTAGATGTTCTGCTTTTGAAGTAAGCAAACGAAACCTGCTAGTATAAATGTTTTTACGGGTGGTCGACCGCATATTTTAAAAGTTATGTATATTGGACCACAAAACTCTACGCCATATATAAGAAAGGGTCGTAGTGCTCGACGTCTTTCGACTGGTAAATTTCCCATTATTTGGGTTTGCAACTTTGGCTTGTAATGAAAGCAGTGTGTACAATTTCTTACGGTTCTACTGCATGCTTCTCCACGTTGAGCAACCAACGTTTTTGCCCCAGCGTGGTGATTTCGAAAATGCAGGAACCGTAAGTAAGTGATAACGAAGTGCGAATTTTTATTGAGTAATAATGGGAATTTGGCATCGTATGGAAGAGGTGCATTTAATAGGCGATCTCCCACTCGGATTAATTTGAACGAAAGCGAAATATCCGAGTATTCATGTAAGAAAGGATTAAGTTTTTGCAAGTTTGCGGGTAGCGTGGTGCCTTTAGTCAGTTTTTGGATTTCAGATTTGTTTGATAAGGTCCGTTATTGCATTTTCTTTCCCATTTGCAGCTAGTGTGAAAGTATTTTTCTTCTTCTCTAATGCTCTGCGCTGCAAAGGTTTGTAATATGGATGGATGTGGTTAATCCAATGCAAGACGATTTCAGGCTCAGCCGAAAATGTAATTTTCTCGAATTGTCGACTCAACATAGGCGCTACTCGTGACCATAATTTGGCAAGAATATGTGCTGCCGAGAGCTCGAGACTCGGAAGAGACTTGATCTTCAGCGGACCCACTCTAGACTAAGGAGTAAGCAGAATACATTTGACACCAATAGCAGATTGGCTTCGTATGTTTATGCAGAATCCGTAAGCTCTTGTTGAAGCGTCGGAGAAGCCATGTATTTGGCAGATAGGACTCGATTCTAGGTTTACATACCGAGAAATGCTAACCGATTAGAGCTGCAGTAGGTTGGCTTTAAATTCCAGCTAGTCTCAGGCCGCAATGGAATCGATTCATCCCAATCTCGTTTTTGGATCCAAAGCTCTTGCAATAAGATTCTTGTTTTGCTGACTAGTGGGGCTAATGATCCAAAAGGATCGAAAAGGCGAGCAGAGATTGACAATATGTTTCGCTTAGTGTCTTGCAGATCAGTAAAATTGGCATCCAAAACAAATCGAAACAAATCCTCTTTCGGCAGCCAATGGATTCCTAGTGTTTTAGTTGAGTTTTTGTCATTGAAGCTAGATGACTTTTCTGTGCAGTCACTTTCGAAAAAATTAGGGTGGTTCGAAACAGTTCATTAAGGTGAAGGAGTTTAATATTTTAATTAACTCACTTCTTATAAGATCTAGAGATTCAAAATTTTCAGATCCTGTTAATAAGTCATCAACATAAAAGTCTATTTTAATGGACAATGAACCGATGCGATACTGACGCTGAGCATTTGTAAATACCGTTTTATGAGAAATTGTTCAGCTGCAGTACCGTTAGTGACGGTGTTAAGTCGAAAAATGTGAATTTTCTTTCTCTCTGCACACAATAAGCTGACAATTTTTGTCTTCTTTATGCATAATTATATTTTGGTACATTTTGGTAATGTCTGTCGTTAAAGCGTACTTATGTAAGCGGAAACGAAGAAGGATTGCGTACAATTATTCTTGGATGGTTGGACCTATCATCAAAAGTTCATTTAATGCTATGTGATATGAAATACGACTCGAAGCATCAAAGACTTAAAACGCATTGATGTGGAATGAAGTAGTGTGGCTCACTCGGGATTTTATTGTTCGTTAGGCTCATGTGGCCCAGTGCTCTGTATTCATTAATAAAGCCCAGATACATTTTGCGAAGTTCTGGATCTTTCAACGTTCTCCTCTCTAGGGCCTGAAACCGCCGAATTGCGGTTTCATATGAGTGACGGAGTAATATACGATCAGCGTTAACGGGCATTCTGAGTTGAGGCCGTTCTGAAAGCAAAGAAGTGGTATTAACGAAACATGTTTCACAATCTATTTGCTCTGGTGTGAATTTGATGCCATTTGTTTCTGAAGGTAATTCTTCTAGAGCCCAACATTTTTGGACCACCGAATTGATTGACGTTAGTCTTCTTCAGCTTGGAATAATGTGATAGTTACAGAAGGAGGAGGACTTACTTGTAGATTGCTGACATATTTGCCGTACACAATCCACCCTAAAAGGGTTTTCAGTAGCGTTGGTTGATTAGGGCCACTTTTAATTTGGTTAACCGCTAACAGATCGAAAAAGGTTTCTGCACCCAATAAGTCATGAATCTTTTTTGATTTATGGAATTCTGGATACAATTCAATATTGTGTGAAATATTCCAGCCATTAACAATTATGTTATGGTCTGGATGATTAGTCGAAATACACCGCATTATCCAGAATTACGCCGAAAAATCGTAATTATTTACCCGGAACTTAACAAACGGACTTAATTTTGTCCCCACTATTACGCTAAACATTTTGTGTTGGCGTCGAATCCACAACTTCTGTGCCAAGTCCTCCGTCATAAAGTTAACTTGGAAGCCTGAGTCTAGCTCTCGCAGGTAGGTATTCTCCGTAACTGGTCATCACTTGAATAACTACTGCCGCCAACATTACCCGATCACTCACTCACTGTATGCATAGCATGTGTGGTGTATGGTTGCGGATTAGGTGCTGCGGGGAAGGAAACCGGATGCTGGTGCAACAGCTTGTGACGGGACCGATTACATATACGACATCGATCCGCTCTGCATTTAGATACAGTATGCCCCTTACGCAAAACAGTTTATGCATAAGGGCACCGATTTCACAAACTCGAACCTCTGTTGTACCGGAAGCGCCTTAAGGAGCAGGCAATTAAATGGTGCTCCTTCGACTACTCACTGTTGACACGTTAGCTGCTTAGTATTTGCAGCAACTAAAGCTGACTTCGTCCTGTCTTTTGCGTAATGTGACTCGCGGGGGCTGCGGCTATGGGTCTCATCCTCGACCACGATGCTCCTTCACCTGATAGGTGTAAGCTTGTTGTAATCCAGCTGTTCTTCCCACTTGGATCGGGTGATAGAGGCAACTTATGAATCCTTTTCGTACCATGACAAGTGTTAAATTGTATGTCTCTAGCACATTTACAGTGCGTTATTTTTTCAAAGTGTTTACTGGAAAAAATGTTGTAATTATTAGCCCAATGTTGTCTCATGCCACTGCTATCTCATATACAAAATAACAGTTTTGTATCTTAATTTAGAGCTTAGAGCTAGAGGCGGGTGGACGGAGGGACAGAGAGTTCCCCGGATCAACTGGTCTCATCATCCTGAACATTTATATATTATAAATATAACTCCATATCTATCTTGAATAATTTTAAGTTACAAGTAACAAACAGCCGTTGGGTAAACAAAACTATTATACGCTGTAGCAACATATCAAAACTAATGAAGCTTACTCAACCAAACTTGCTGGGAAGAATTAAAGAACTACTTGACCAATTTCACTTATTACTATTGTACACTATCGAAATCGGTTGATAACCACGCCTACTACGCATATAACAAACTTTTTCAATTCCTTATGATTCAATCACTTGACAGTATTCAGATCATACATCTATGAAGTTATTAGAGAAAAACTTTGCACAAATAGTGTCCTTAAGGTATTTAATCATACGCCCAAAAACTGTCGAAATCGGATAATACCTTTTTAAGGATGCATAAACCAGATATGTGGGCACCAGTACATATGGTTGATTTTTGCTGAACATGCTTGTGGGTTCTAGTATTAAAATTCGGTGATAATATTTTTGTGACAGGCGAATACTTCCCTTCCGGTTGACTTCATATCGCATCTGTCGATCAGTATTCAAGAAGACTTATTGAATTCCAAAATAATCTACTTCTAATAATAGTGCACCTTCTTACATGTGATTGTAAATAATGGATTAATTATACCTACTTTTAATTAAAAATGTACGAAAATATATATATATATATCACTTTACCTTGCTTGAGTAAAAAATGTTCGGTTACACCCGAACTTAGCCCTTCTTTACCTATTCAATGTAAATTTGCCAGGAAATGGCCCATTAATAAAATTAATTAAACGTATAATATTGAATGAATGACGAAAAAGCCCTCCGTTTACAGTTTTATATTTGTTTCTTATTTTCAGATAGAAAAATTCATACTATCTACTTTCAACTACTTGAAAAAATATGTCGAAATGCTTTACAAAATGGTCTCTTACGATTTTTTCATAAACCTAACTGTTTAAAAGATATTAATGTTTGAGGTTATTTTAAGGCAAAGGCAAGTTTTGTTTTTTGGCTTATGAATTTTATGACTCACTAAAAAAAAACATTATAAATTACCAAATTTATAATTTTGTACGAAATTTACTGCTCTACAATGCTGATCTTATGTTTGTTGTTGTTTTTTTTAAAATTTTTTGTTTTATTATTTTGTTTTTTTCGTTGATGTTTGACGATGGGTATCCCGTAAACGCTTAATTTACTCGAATATTAATGATAAACAGCAGGTTTACGATAAAATCATACGACCATTTTGTAGACCAATAAATTTGCTACAAAAGATATAAAATTAATTATTTTTTCAAGTAGTTGGAAGTAGCTATATGATAAAGTGATCTAAACTGAACAATTTCTGAGGAGAATAATTTGTTGCCTCGTGCCTAATTTCGTGAAGATACCTCGTCAAATAAAAAAATGTTCCATGCAAGCAGTTTACTGCGATCGTTTAGTTAATATGGCAGCTATATGCTATAGCGATCCGATCTATACAATTTCTTAGGCGATTGGCCTTAAATAATAATTCATGCCAAATTTCGTGAATATACCTCATCAAATGAAAGAGTTTTTCATACAAGCACTTGATCCCGATCGCTCAGTTTATATTGCAGCTATATGTTATAGTGGTCAGATATCGGCCGTTCCGACAAATGAGCAGCTTCTTGGTGAGAAACGGACAGGTGCAAAATTCCAAAGCGATAGCTTTAAAACTGAGGGACTAGTTTGTATATATACAGACAGACGGACAGACAAACGGACATGGCTAAATCAACTCAGCTTGTCATGCTGATCATTTATGTATATATTATATTTTACAATGTCTCCGATGTTACCTTCTGGGTGTTACAAACTTCGTGGAAAACTTAATTTACCCTTAATGTAAATAAAAATCAATAGAAAACTGTAAGTCTTTCCCCTTAAAATTAAGATCTCATTCTTGAAGAGATTTTTGTAGAAGGTAGGTAGATAGGTAGAGTGGCTGTCTAACAACGCACCTAGGCCTATAGAAGGTCCATTGTGATACCACCGAGTGACAGTGACCTGTTAATACTCCTATCAGAGTTCTTATGTCATTTCTTTTGAATTTTAGTAGTCGGTTGGTGTGACTCACGCTCCATTCCTGCCACGTTAGTCTGCTGGTTGAGCAGGTTATTGATTGTCTTCACCGAGACTCATCTAGATTTATAGCATGTTTGCTGATTGCAAGTTGCCAGAGGCATAAAAATACCCTCTTTTCCAGGGGTTAATTGTAGAGTGGTACCTGTTCTGGCTAGATCATCAGCTTCGCAGTTACCAGGGATATCACTATGCCCTTGAACCCATTGCAGGTTTATATTGAAATAGGATGTGAGATCCTTTAATAGATCAAGACATTCTTTCACTATCTTTGATGAGACCACAGGAGACTTGAGTGATTTCAAGGCTGCTTTGCTATCCGTATAAATATATATGCTCTTTGTTGTGAGCACACTTTTTGTCAATAAAACAAGGCTTTCTTTGATTGCTGTGATCTCCGCCTGGAAAACACTACAGTGGTCTGGTAACCGGAAGGCGATTTTAATGTCTAAAGTTGCAGAGAAGACACCACCTCCCACTCGATTATCTAGTTTGAATCCATCCGTGTAGATGCTAATTCCTTCATTCCTGTCCACTTCGTCCCTTTCCCACTCCTCTTTGGTGGGGAAGGCAATATTGTAAACCGAATTTAGCTCCAATCCTATTGGATTTCAGAAATCCGTGGTTTTGGGTAGAAACGGGATTAAACTAAGTATTCTAGAGTGCCCCTTGTTGCAGGCGACTAATTGGAAGGATTCCCTTAGTCTGAGAGCTGACTTTGCTGCTACTTGGTTACAGAACAGGTCTGTTGGCAATACAATAAATGTAGAATGACGTTTAGTGCCTGGCCAGGCGTTGTTCTAAGAGCTCCACTAATGCAAATACTGGCTGCTCTTTGTATATTTTCCATACGCCTCACCGCGTATTTCTTATCCATTATTGGCCACCATACCAATATACCGTAAGTCATGATTGGTCTGACAACTGCTGTATAGAGCCAATAAGCTATCCGAGGCGTTATCCCCCATTTGGGGACCACCTTTGTTTTACAGGTTTAGAGCGCTTTGGCTGCCTCCTTCACCCTAGCATCCAAGTTTGGTTTCCATGTAAGCTTCCTGTCTAAGATTAGTCCCAGGTAGCTTGCCTTATCACCAGTTGCTTGTCTGCAACCGCTTAATAATGTCTTACTAGCATTTAAGTTTAATTCGCACGATAAATCCCAACGTTTTATATTGTCCAAGATCGTTTGCATAAGGTTTGCGAGAGTATTCGGGAATTTACCTCTAACCGATACTGCCACATCGTCAGCGTAGGCCAGAACGTGCACCCCCTTCTAGATCCCACAGCAACTTATTCATTGTCAGGATCCAGAGAAGTGGGGATAACACGCCTCCTTGAGGTGTACTCCTTTAAACGGATTTGCACGTCGTTGACGCTCCCAGCTTTGAAATTATTGACCTGCTCGTGAGCATCTGTTCAATTAATTTTCTGAGAGGTTCGGAGATGTCCAGATCCTTAAGCGCACTCAGTATGGCCCAAGCCTGGATGTTGTTGAAGGCGCCTTCTATATCTAAAAAGGCAATTAGAGTGTATTCTTTGACTTCCAGAGAATTTTCTTTTAGAATACGCAAGCTGCCAACGAGTCAGCTTATCTGGGTTTAGTTTGTTTCTTATATGTAGTTCTATTAGCCTTTCGAACATTTTTAGAAGGAATGAGGAGAGACTAATTGTTCTGAAGTCCTTTGGACTTGTATGCGAGCTTTTACCTGCCTTAGGTATGTATATTACCTTGACTTCCCTCCACAGCGAAAGGATATAGTTTAACTGCAGCGCCCCCTTAAGAATGGTGACTAGTCAATCCATTATGTAATTCTGCGACTACTGTAATTGAGCAGGGAATAGACCGTCTGGCCCCGGCGACTTGAAGGGCTTAAAGCTATTTATTGCCCGGTGTACGTTGCTTTCTGACACTCTGTTTATAGGAGTGGAGTCTATTTCTACTAAACTGTCTTGAGTATATCCAACCGTATGGCTTTCAGAACTGCCTGGGAAGTGGGTATCCATTAGTAGTACCAGCGACTCTTTACTGGATACTGTCCAACTGCCGTCTGGTTTCTGAAGGTAACCGATACTATGCACCGATTGTGCCATTATTTTCATAAGTTGAGACGCTTCCACTGTATTCTCGATATCATTACAAAAAGATTTCCAAGAATTTCTTTTTGCTCTCCTAACTTCGTTTTTGTATGACCTAAGGAGGTTGTAATAATAATCCCAGTCTAACTTGTCTTGGGATTGTTTGGATAAATTGAACTGCTTTCTGCATTCTTTCTGTAACTTTTTAAGTTCGGGAAGACCACCAGGGTGGCCTAGTTCTACCCCTACTATGTGTTATTGGACAAGCTATTTCTAATACTTGCCGGCAAGATTCAGTGAATCAAACAACGTGGATGTCGGATACTATTGGGCTGAAATGGCGGAATGATAGGGATACGTTTTTCCAGCTCTTGCATGTGCACCTGCCAATTCGTTTTCCTATGATTCTTGAAGTCAATGTCTTTATCGGCCGTTTCTTCTAATATACATTCAATATATCGGTGATCCGAAAAATAATGTTCTTCGAAGACTCTCCCTTGGACTACCCTGTCAAATAATACTTCCGACACAAGCGTGATATCCAGTACTTCTTGTCGGTTTCTTGTGATAAACGTTGGTGTACTTCCCTTATTAAATAACAGTAGCTTAGTGCCTAGTGGGTTATTAAAGAGACACTCACCTCTGTCGTTGACATCTGTGCTGCCCCAGACTGTGTGATGCGCGTTTGAGTCGCATCCGAGTATAAGCATGCACTTGGATGCCCCGCTATCCCGTACCATCTCTTTTGTTACTGTGTAGTTGTTGCTGTAATGATGTAATACAAAAAGTTTCTTTGCCATTTTGCAGGCTCTGATTTTACCATGACAATTAGCCATAAATAACCTATAGCTCGGTGTCCGCAGTCCGCAGTCCGCAAATACGCCCTCCATTAACCCATGGCTCCTGAATGAGGACAAACTCAGGCTGTTCTATTGCCACGCGGTTAATAAGGGCTGCTGAAGCTAGTTTGCTGTGATTAAGATTAATTTGTAGAAGATGCATTAACTAATGTTGTATCTGCTTCTTCCTGAGAGTCGCTTAAAAGCTCTCTCTCAGTATACAAGTTTCAAAGTCTGGCAGCAAGCTCAGACCAGGAAGAACGCTCACCTTGCTCTATACTTTCTTCATCGCTCGAGGACTCCATAGGATCTTCCTCTAATTCGCATGTCTCGCTTTCCGATGCCAGATGGTCTGCATTATCGGCGTCCGACTTGTACGGTGTAATTCTCACCTTCGTGAAACCGACTTTTTGCCAGCGGTTCGATGTATTCCTTTGTTAGTAACAGCAAAATCTGCATCGTGGCCCTTTTGGTCTCCACGTCAGATTCAGCTACACTATCGTCAAATGCCTTGACGAACTTTCATCCCTCCGTGGGCAGACGCGGGTTGCAGGCTCTTATGAGCTGCATAATCTGATTCGGCTGTGATGATGTAGCCGGGATCCATACCCTTGCTCTCGGTCTGGATGGTATGTCCTTTCTATCTACTGCTACCAGTTTTCCCTGGGGTATACCTCCCCTACCTTGGCTATAGCAGCTTTGTACAGTGCGGCCGATCTCTCGTCATAGCAAGCAGTCATTTTAACCTGGCCCTGGTACCAGCCGGCATTGTGCATGATGGTGGATGACCTGGATTGCTAAGTAGCACTTCCAGCGCCACATTTGTCCGCGCAGCCTGCACACATTCCCATTGGGCTCTGGGGATTCTTCCTTCGGGGTCCCTGTCATCCAGAACGCCAATGACAATTCGGTTCGGGGCCACCTCTGCAAATGATCTCGCGAGCGTCACGCCCTTAGTTTTCCATCGTTTAACTGACGGCTTAGCCTCTTCAGCTGACCTCTGTCGCTTTACTGCCTTTACTGGAGGTTCCAGCTTAAAATTGGGTATGACTGCTCCCGCGCAGTCAATCGATAGCTCCTCTTTGGTAGGCGGTTGCACCTTCACTAACCTCAATAGGTATGCGGCGCGTCGTCTCTCCGCATACCTTGCCTTTGCCGGGTCCTGAATACTAAATGGAGGCCACTTCCTGGCAGATGCACTTCCAGCAGCAGCCCCTTTGGCATTTCCTCCCTCCCCCTGCTTCTCAGCCGTGTTTTGGCTCCAGGGTTTGGGTCTGGCTGTCTCCGGTGCCACCACTTTCTGTCGATCAGTTTCAGCTTCTGCCCCTTTACTAGTGCTTGCCTTATCTTCTGGACCAAGCTTCGTTCCTGTCCTCTTGATGCCTGTTGCCGAGCTCGCTCCAAACGCTGCTCTTTTTTGGGAGCATCTAGCCCCCTCCGGCTTATTTTTTGGAGATCCGGGCTCTCTCCGTTTTTTATTTTTATTTTTGCTTTGAATTTGTTTATTTTTTTTTAGGTTCATAGGCCCCACGAGTGTAGGGGAAAGTGTGTCCGCTTGCTTATAACGGGCGGCAGGTATCTGTAAGCTCCGTTTTAGACTGGGCTATTTAAGGGTCCCCAGCCAGGTTGATCCTCGGCACGGGTCGCATGACACCTTGATCCAGATCTTTATATTTGTAGATAAAAATGTTTATTTTTTTTGACCCACCCTAATATATGTGTACGGTAAATATATATGTACATATTTAAAATTTTTTTTTTGTTAATTGTAAAGGACCATTTTTGTAGAGCAGCAAATTTCCTACAAAACTGTGAGTTTTCCGATTATAATGATTTTTTTCATTGAGCTATAAAATTTATAAGAAAAAAATTGGTCTCAAGATTACCAAACTTTAAATTATGATATCATTTTAACGGCTAGGTGTGCTAAAAAATTGGTAGAGACTTTTTTGTATAGCGTTCAATTCCTAACAAAATCCATAAAACAAGATATTTTTTCAAGTAATAACAATTAAAACAATACAAGTAGAAAACTCCAAGGCGCAGCACCTTCCCGTTGCAATTAAGAGCTCAGACTTTGAGAGACTTTCGTAGAGGTGTCTAAGAACCTTTTTATTGGAGTAACAAAGAAAAAAAATCTTTTTTTTTACTTACCTTTAATCAGCCCGGACCTTTTTCTGTCCATATAGTAATTTCCGACTTTTCATCTATCTTTAAATCGTTTAGGTTGGTCAACATATCGGGTTTTCCAATGGGGATAATATGATTTAGAGGTCTCGTTTCGGCAATTATGTCATAATCTGTAGTATTCTTTTAATTGTTTACAATTTCAGCATGGAAAGATATACGCAAGAACAACGTTTACAAATTATTCAATTTCATTATCAAAATACTCGTTCTCCAATTTTAACTTTTGAAAGTTTGGTGATGTCGCTGTTGATGCCTACACTGTCAAAGGAGAGCGGTATAGATCGATGATAACCAACTTTTTATGGCTGCAATTGGAAGAAGTTGATCTTGAAAACATCTCGTTTCAACAAGACGGGGCTACATGCCACACAGCATGGGCAAACCCCGAATTATTGCATTAGTTTGGAGATTCGATAGTTTCAAGAAATTGTAACATTGAATGGCTTCCAAGAAGTTGTGATTTGACACCCTATACTACTTCTTGTGGGGTTATTTGAAGTTATTGGTCTTTAGCAATAAACCAGACTCTCTGGAGGCCATTGAAATGATGTTATATTCGGGACCTAATAATACCGATTGTACTTCACATTAAATAAAAAACATTTAAATTTCCTTAATAAATAGTGTGTTTTTTTTAAACTCATATCACTCTTATTGGAAAACCCTGTATATAATATTTTAATGAAATTAAATAAACAAGCTTTCTTATAAATTATGTGATTTATCGCTGAATATGAATTAATGGAAATGGATTGGTCTATACCAAAAAACCTCATATCCCTAATATAATCAATTCTGATCTTGACGTTTTCCACATCAACTCAGTATATTAAATTTAGCCTCTTCGGATAAGCTCAACAAAAACTGGTAGCAAATTTCTCAGCATAATTTGGATTGGAGCAGAATAAAACCAATTTCTTGCCTCATTGTATAACTATGGATGAGACTAGGATCTACCACCATGATTCTAAATTAAAACAAGAACGCTTACAGTGGACTGAAGCTGGTTCAGCTCGAAAGTAGGCGAAGTCACAACGATCAACAAAGGAGGTTATGCATCAGTTTTTTGGGATGCAAGCGGATTTTATTGATTATTCATCTGCAGAAAGGTAAAGGAATCCACTCTGAATATTATCTGACTTTTGAATCAGTTGGATGAAAAAACTCTTGAGAAAAGACCTGGTTTGCAGCACAAAAAATCATTCTGCTCACAAAAGTATTTTAACAATGACAAACTTCAACGAATTTAAGTACAAATTGTTTCAGTATCTACCTATTCCACAGATTTGGCTTCCAGCGACTATCACCTCTTCCGAAACCTGAAACAATTCCTTCGGAAATTAAGTGAACAAGCTTTCTAAAAAATTATGTGGCTTAGCCGTGAATTACAATGGAATTGATGTATACCTTTGTCTAAAAAATTCTAAGGTTGCTACAACAAAGGACAACAGGACCCAACTGAATATAACAAAGGATAGATAAATAAATTTAAAATCTTATGATCGAATAATTTCGAGAAAAATGGCAGACGCCTTACCAACTGACTTGGACTATAATAAGTTAGACATAATTGTTAAAAATCTTGAAAAACTTGGAGTAGAGACAAAACAAGAAGAGGATTTCTTTAAAGAACCAATGTATACAGAAAATTTTTAATTATATAGGAAAAAATAAAAAAGCCACCACTGAGTATTATTATAATAAACACACATTACTAACAGAAACGGTAATGATGATACAGGTTTCAAAAAAGAAATAAAATGTTTAAATGGGGAATAATCCAAGTACACCAAAATACGAAAGGTTGTATTATTGTAATCATTGCAAAGGCAACCATAGAATTGAAAATTGGCTATATTCAAAATATAAAAATGGCTCTACAGTAAATAATGAAACGAGACTCTAGACTGCTAGACTAATTACTGCAACAAATGCTTCTTTTAGATTGGAGGTAGAGGAGTTGCGAAGACAACTACAGGACTTGACAAAATCGACGACAGTCGCTGATTACAAAATAGATATGATTAATCGACAGATCAAATGTGATGAGTCGTTTGAGGTGGTCAAGTCACTACCAAAATTTTTTGGTAAACAAAATATGTACGTTAGTGGGAAAGAGAGTTGCTAGTAATGCAATGAGTTTATACGTAAGGGGCAGTCGTAGATATTTTACTGCATTAACAATTATGAGGAATAAACTTACACACGATGATAATAATATATTATCTAACCACGGAACTCTAGTTAATTTTGATGCCATTTTGGAACGACTCGATTTCGCTTACGCTGACAAGCGAACAACTCATATTATTGAGCAAGAAATAAGTATTTTGCGTCAGGGCAGTTTTTCAATTATGAAATATTTGTATTATTAGGTTAATGGGAAATTACCCTTGCTGGTTAACAAAACAATAATGACTTACGGATCGGACAGTACGGTAACTAAAGAATTAAACGCAAAGAATAGGCTGGATGCTTTGCGGATATTTACAATATAACACGTGTAAATGGAAATTTAGCAAATATATTATTTTCATTATCGCCAAGTGATTTGCCAAATGCGTTGGCAAAAGCACAAGCACTAGAATTAAATAATATGCAAGTAACTTTCGAATCACAATAACCGTATTATAACGTTAAAAATAATAATTCAGAATATGCGAATGAATACTATAGATTAACGGCCATGTGCGACCGCACAACTAAGTACTCAACCGCCAAACTAAACACAAAGAATAAGTAGCATTAAAGAGGATAATTTTTTATATTAAAATTAACTCTACCATATACTTTGCTACATGACAAGGTGAATGGCCAAAACTTTAAAATACTTGTAGATATTGGAACTTCAAGTTGCTATATAAAATCAGGAGTTTATGAAAATAAAAACGAATTAAATATATTTACAAGAGTAAAAACAATAAATGGGTTTTCCATAATTCGCTATTATTATATTATTACCCTATTTGGTAGAAAACAAGTTTTCTACGTAATCGAAAATTTAGAAGCAGTTGATAATGAATATTGACAAAGAAGAAGCCATTTTTAGCTTAGGAAGGGTACCTGAGCAACAAGAGAGTAAAGGAAATTCAAAAGTTGGAAACATTAAGGAGATATAATAACTTTGGGAGCTAAGACTCTTAAAGCGCCAGCTGAAGATTTATACTAACACAATAAAATATTAATTAAAAAAAGTATATCGTTGAACGAAAATATTCTAGAACGCCAGCCGAAGATAATACCGGAAATAAAAATATAAAATTTACTGTAGAACAAAAACGTTCTACAACGCCAGTCGATGTATTTACCGATAATAAAGAAAAATATCTGCGTGTACTTCAGCAATTTTACTAACGGCTCGTTTTTATTGCTTTTAAAAGAGGATTCAAATAAGATAAAAATAAAATTAAATTGCTGAAGAAATTTAATGCATTATGCATATACATAGATGTTACTCTTCCTTTTAGAACGGATATTCGTGCGGAAATAAGAATTTCGGTAAATACTCCAATTTGGAGTAAACAGTTGAAGTATCCTTTAGCATCAAATACTTTTGTAAATAAAGAAATCGATGATCTTTTAAATAGAGAAGTTTTACGACCAAGTAAAAGTCCTTATAATTCTTCAATTTGATTGGTACCAGCAAGGGGTATCAATGATGATGGCACATCAAAATTAAGAATGTTTGTGGATTTAAAAAAACTAAATGAAATTACTATGTCGGATAAAAATCCGATACCAGATACAGATGTTATACTTTCAAATCAAGAAGGATCACAGTATTTCTCCACAATTGATTTAGAAAGCGGTTTTCACCAAATTTTAATGAACCCTGAGGACATCGAGAAAACTTCAACATTTTCAGAAAATAATGGGAAATATGAATTTATAAGAATGCCATTGATTTAAAGAATGAACGAAGTATTTTGGAACTTTGCATTACCAAAAGCAGTACGACAACTTCGACGTTTCCAAGGAATGACTGGATATTATAGGAACTCTATCAGGGATTTCGCAGCAACAGCTAAACAACTTAACAAACATTTATCAGGAGAAAATAGACATGTATCTCAGCATATGTCGAAAAAAAATCGAAGTTCGATTAAAGCAGAATGCAATTTTAGACTTAAAAAAAATAAAACAATTACTAACAAATCAAGTAGAATTAACTCAACCAGACTTTAATAAAAATTTATATTGCAACCGATGGCTCAAGTAATGCATTAAGCCAAAATGGAAAATCGATAACATTTATCTCTAAAACATTGAATTCAACAGAAAATAATTATGCAACAAATGAGAAAAAACTTTATACCATAGTTTGATTAGAGATTTAGATTTAGAAATACATACAGATCATCAACCTTTGAATTTCGCAGCTTCTTCGAGAAATCCTTACGTAAAAATGAAAAGATGGATGCTTTGCTAGACAAAACATAATTAATATAATTGATGATTCATAAGAAACCGACACACAGCATTCAGAAGAGAGCTCTGATAATACACAAATTCAAGAAACTAAAAACTTAACTATACACGAATCTATTAAATATATATTAATATAACTAGGCATATTTTTAAAATTTAGTGACTATTTTAAAAGAATTTTTACAACCAAATCTGGTAGCACCACAAGTGGTCAGATTGAGAGAGTGCATTCAACAATAATTGAAATTTCACGATATATAAAACAAAAATATATTTTATTCAGCTTTTCGGAATCAGTATATAGAGCCGCTCACTAATATAATAAAACTATACACTCCTTTATAATAAGGTCTCTCATGATAATTTTCCAGACAAACTTTTATTAGAATTAACAAAACATATGTTAACAAATTATATAATATATATGAAAAGATTACAGGAGAGGGAAATAAACTAAAGCCTAGATACAAGAAACAAGTATTGAAAGAAGATTTAGGGAATAAGATTATAATTAACTACATAAATAGTATAGTACATAAAGATAATATAATATTACATCTTGATTAAATAATTTCAGAAAAAGATGCTCATAATATTCTAATATGAATTGCTAAAACAATGACGGGCATTGTGGAATATACAATAGAGGATTACGTGTTATTAGAGGACGGAGATGTAGCTTTATATAATGACTATGGCGACATTTTTCACATTACTAATTTAAGATAGAACTTATAAAATCGGATAAAAGTTATTATAATAAAAAAATACAGAATTTACAAGGGAATAATGAAGATGAGGTAGCATATAATGATTCACTACCAAAAATTTAACTTATAGAAACTTTATTAGAACAAATACAAAAGAAAGATTCAATAGATAAAAGAGGCATGAATAAATTAGAAACACTATGGAAGTGGATAGCAAGTAATCAATGACGTTTTTAAATTAATTGACTATTAACATATTGTACATTATTAGGTCAAGTAAAAAGTGATGGCGTTATTGTCCATAGTACTAGTATTACGTGTCGCATCATGTCATACTATACGGCGTGTTTATTCGCGCTAAAAGTTTGTCTTTGACAGTTTTTCGATTGACTGACACAGTACGTTGTAAGCCCTCGTCAAAGATGAACACCAGCAAAGAGAAAATTCGCTATATTTTAAAATTTTTCTTCGATCAAGGCGAAAAAGCAGCCAAAGCGGCTGAAAAAATTAATTTGGTTTATGGGCCCGATACTGTAAACGAGCGTGTGCACAAAAGTGGTTTTCTAGGTTTCGTTCCGGTAATTTCGATGTCAAAGATGCACCACGCGTCGGGAGGCCTGTCGTCGAAAATTGCGATAAATTCATGGAAATAGTGGAAACAGGCCGTTACGTGAGCACTTATTTAATTGCTGAGGAACTAAAGATAAGCCAGAAAATCGTTTGGAACCATTTGCATAACTTTGGATTCAAAAAGAAGCTCGTTGTTTGGGTGCCACACGAACTAACGCAAAAAAAACATGATGGACCGAATTTTCATCTGCGAATCGCTGCTGAATCGCAACAAAATCGAACTGTTTCTTAAGCGGATTTTGGCTGTCGATGAAAAATGGGTCATGGTGAAGAAGCGGCCCAGACGGTGGCCAAGACCGAATTAACGGCCAGGTAGGTTTTGCTGTGTGTTTGGTGGGATTGGCAAGGAATCATCTACTACGAGCTGCTCCCCTATGGCCAAGCGGTGTGATATAAGGAAGTCAGCATCTCATTGTAAGCAAGTTTACGAACAAAACGGCGCATATTTGACTTAAATCGGACAATTGTACACAAAGTTATCATCTTTTGAAAAATCAATAAAAAACCGAACGAACTTTTTACTTATATGGAACATTTTTAATAAAAAGGAAATATAAATTTTTAATAACTGAACTACAAAGTATGGTGGTATAAGTAAATGTAAAAAAATTTAAGAAAACGAGTAAGGAAGAGCTAACTTCAGGTGTAACTGAATATTTCATACTCTTGCAACTTGCAAGGGTCAAAACCGTATTATTAAAAAATGTAGCGAAAGTGTTCAATTATATCGGGACGAAATCGTGAATGGTTTACAGTCAAACTTGTATTTTTAAGATATTTTAATGTTAATAGCCTCCCTTAGTTTTATTACTATATTTTACTTCCCGTCAGCGAAAATTATACTATTGAAAAGTAATTAGGGGCAGAGAAATAGAAGAGCTGATTGCATTAATTTTTGACGTTGCTCAGATATACCTAAGAAATTATTTTCAAGCAATTTTATAAATATACATATATAAACCTATATGTACAAGTTGATTTAAAAGTTGGACGATCCACCAAGAAATAGCACTACTAGCTCCAAATTTGTTTTTTCTCAAGTTGTGAGAACACGTGCAAAGTTACAAGTCATTCTGTCAATTAATTCTTTGATTACAAGCCAATTGAAGTTGACGTCAGACTAATTATTTTATATTGGAATAAATTTAATATCGCGCAGTGATTAGCTTCTTTTTTTTGAAAGGTTTAAAAGCAAAGAAAATTAATGAGCAATTGTTAGAAGTTTATAAGGAGAACTCACATTCAAAACGCAATGTCGAACTTTGGGATGGTAAATTTAAACGTGGTCGTACTAGGCTTGAACACGATCCACGCGAAGGACGACCAAAAACCGTAACCACACCAGAAATCATTGAGTGCGCTCATAATATTGTTAGTGAAGATCCAAGTTTGACTTAGCGTAAAATTACTAATGCCATAGGCATCTCAGACGAAGGAGTACTTCATATTTTACATGGATAAATACATATGACCAAGCTGTTTGGAAAGTTAGTGCCGCACACGTTAAATAGGTAGGTAGGTAAGGTGGCTGTCATTCGACACACCTAGGCCTTTAGGAGGCCCATTGTGATACCACTGGGACTGTGGTCCCCTCACTCTATTGGCTCCTCTCTGAACCACCCCGTACTTCTGATGAACTTCATCAGTGAGACAAGTTTTATCCGTGCGACCTCCTAGACGTCGTGAAGAAACCCACGACCGATGGTTGCGATTCTTTTCCTATATAGTGCTGCGCAATCGCATAGAAGATGTTTAATGGTCTCCTCCTCCTCCACTTCCTGACAGCTTCTACAATAGTCGTTATATGGCGTGCCAAGTCTACTTGCATGTCTGCCTATTAGACAGTGGCCTGTTAGTACTACTACTAGAGTTCTTATATCATTCCGCTTGAATTTTAACAGTCGGCATGTGCGGCTCATATTCCATTCTTGCCACGTTGGCCTGCTAGTTGAGCAGTTCAGTGACTGATTTCGCTGACACTCGGCTATGTTAATGACATGTTTGTCGATTAAGAATCTACAAGTAGCCAGGGGCATATTCGTGTCCTCCTTACCAGGATCTAGTTGTAGGGTGGTGCCTGTTCTGACTAGTTCATCTGCTACACAGTTCCCGGGAATGTCATTGTGTCCTGGGACCCATTGCAGATTTACCGTGAAATAGGATGACAGATCAGCTAGAAGATCATGGCATTCTTTCACTGTCTTCGACGAAATCCTATGAGACATCATTTCAAAGCCGCATGGCTGTCTGTATATATAAATATATTTCTTGTTGTGATCACACTTCTTGTTAGTACAAGATGGCTTTCTTTAATTGCAGTGACCTCCGCTTGGAAGACACTGCAGTGGTCTGGTAACCGGAAGGCGATTTACCTCCGCTTGGAAGACACTGCAGTGATCTGGTAACCGAAAGGCGATTTGGTATCTAGTTTAGCCGAGAAGACACCGCCGCCCACTCGGTTATCCAGTTTGGAACCATCCGTATAGAAGCTTACCCCTGCTTCCTTGTCCACTACCCCCCTTCTCTGGAGGGGAAGGCAATATTGAGGACCGGATTTAGGTTCAGCTCCATAGGATTGCGAAAATCCGTGGCTATGGGAAGAAACGGGAACTTTCTGGGTATCATAGAATGCCCCTTGTTACTGGTGACTAGTAGGGAGGATTCCCTCAGTCTCAGAGCTGATTTCGCTGCCATTTGCTTGTAAAACAGATCTGTTGGCAGTAAGTGTAAAATTATGTTGAGCGCCTGGCTTGGTTTAGTTCTGATAGCTCCGCTGATGCAAATACTGGCTGCTCTTTGTATACTTTCCATTCTTCTAATCGCATATTTCTTTTCTGTAATTGGCCACCATACTAATGTAACGTAAGTCATGATCGGCCTTACAATTGCTGTGTACAGCCAGTAAGCTACCCGAGGTGTCAGTCCCCATCTGGGCCTCACAATTCTTTTACACGTGTAAGGCGCTGTAGCTGCTTTCTTTACCCTCGCTTCCAAGTTTTGATTCCAAGAAAGCTTCCTGTCTAAAATTAGTCCCAAGTAGCTTGCTTTATCTCCTATCGTTAGCCTGGTGCAATTTATAAATGGCAATACTAGTTCTGTCTTGCTAGCATTTAAATTCAGTCCGCATGATACGGCCCATCGAGGGCGGGGGAACTTGCCTCTAACCGAGACTGCCACATCATCAGCGTAGGTCACAACATGTACCCCCTTCTGTTTTAGATCCACAAGCATTTTATTCATTGTCAGGATCCAGAGAAGTGGGAATAACACGCCTCCATGGGGTGTACCCCTTCGGATCTGCGCATCGTTGAAGCTTCCAACGTTGAAATAATTGACCTGCCCAAGAGCATCTGTTCAATTAATTTCCGGAGAAGCTCAGAGATGTCCAGATCTTTAAGCGCGCTCAATATAGCCGTCGGCTGGTTGTTTTTGAAAGCACCTTCTATGTCTAGGAAGGCTACGTGGGTGTATTCTTTTATTTCCAGATACTTTTCAATCTCTGTTACCACTGAGCTTAATGCCGTTTCTATGGATTTACCCATTTTTTTTGGGTTTAATTTGTCCCTTATATGTATTTCTATTAGTCTCTCCAGCGTTTTTAAAAGAAGTGATGAAAGACTAATTGGTCTAAAATCCTTTGGATTAATGTGTGAGCTTTTTCCAGCCTTTGGTATATATATCACCTTGGCTTCCCTCCATATCAAGGGAATATAGTTTAATTGCAGTGCCCCTTTAAGCATGGTTGTTAACCAGTTTATTGTGTAGGTCAGGGACTGCTGTAACTGAGCCGGGAATAATCCGTCTTGTCGCGGCGTTTTATAAGGCTTGAAGATGCCTATCGCCCAATAAACATTACTATCTGACACTATGTCTACCGGAGGGGAATCTGAGCCCACTTCACTCTCCAGTATATGCTTCCTTATGTGGTTCTCGGAACTGTCTGGGAAGTGAGTATCCATTAGTAGGCCTAGAGTCTCTTCACTGGATACCGTCCAGCTATGGTCTGGCTTCTGAAGGTATCCGATGCTATGTTTCGACTGGGTCATTATTTTTCTCAGTCGAGACGCTTCTGCCGTATTCACGATGTCATTGCAAAAAGATTTCCACGAATTTCTTTTTGCCTTTCTTACCTCCTTTTTATATGTCCGTAGGTGGTTATAATAGTTATCCCACTCTCTATCTTTTTGGGATAATTTGGCAAAATTGAATTGCTTCCTGCAATTTTTCTGCATGTTCTTAAGTATGGGAGACCACCAAGGAGGGCTAATTCTTCCCCGACTGTATGTTAATGGACAAGCCACCTGTAATGCTTGACGACAAGAACCTGTGAATTGTTTAACGAGGATGTCTAGGTCCTCTTTGTTTTCTGGTTGGAATGGTGGATTCATAGGAATACGCTTTTTTAGCTCCTGCATGTGCATCTGCCAGTTCGTTTTCCTATGATTCCTAAATTTCTCTTCCCTAACTACATTTTCTTCAATTATACACTCAATGTAGCGGTGATCTGAGAAGGAATGTTCCTCCAATACCCTCCAATGTGTTATTTTATCCACCAGTTCTTCCTATACCAGTGTTATATTTAATACTTCCTGTCGGTTTCTGGTTATAAATGTTGGCGTACTACCTTTGTTGCATAACAAAAGCTTACTTCCTATTAAATAATTAAAGAGCTACTCACCCCTTTCATTGATGTCCGTGCTTCCCCATAGTGTGTGGTTTGCATTTCCCATGGGTCCTGAATGAGGACGAAGTCAGGCCGTTCTTCTGCCATGCGGTTAACTAGGGCTAGATACGCTAGTTTGCTGTGGTGTTGATTAATTTGGAGAAGTCGCATTAATTAGTGTCTTTTCTGCATCATCATGAGAGTCGCTTAAAAGCTCACTCTCAGTGTAAAGTTTAGAGAGTCTGTCTGCAAGCTCAGACCCCGAAGTACACTCACCTTGGTCAGTGTTCTTTACATCGCTCGAGGACTTCACTGGATCTTCCTCGACTTCGCATTCCGATTCCGATGCCAAGTTTTCTCCTGCATCGGCATCTGATTTGTAGGTCATAACCTTCACTTTTGTGAATCCGTACGAAATCTTACGAATCTTCATCCCCCAGTTGGCAAATTACAGGCTCACACGTTAACAATATAAAAATAACTGGATCGAAAACAAATTTCTCAACATAATTTGGAGCCTTTGTAACTATGGATGAGACTTGGATCTACCACCTTATACGTACCACTATATAAAGGTGTAATATTAATTGAGCCCACTGCTATTATTTTAATAAAGCTGACCAATCGTGGCGCAATCGTAAGCCTCATATATCGATGAAAATGATTGATAAATTCAATGATCTTATTTCTCAAGGAATAAAAGATCTGAGTATTACGGATTTGCTTGTTGGGTTTCATTTAGGAGAGCCACTGCTTCAGAAGACACGTTATTTAGTTCAAATGTGTCAAAAAATTCAAACCACAGCACAACGGTCAAGTTTAAATAGTATTAAATTTTCTTTACAAGCAAATGAAATGTTAATTGATACTGAGTGAATCGTAAGAAGAATGTTAATTGATATGATCCAAAATTGAAACAAGAACGGACTGAAGCTGGTTGTTCAGCTCCAAAGCAAGTGAAGTCACAACGATCAGCACAGAAGGTTATTGCATCAGTTTTTCCTTAATATTATTGTAGCCTTTTGGATCAACTGGATGAAAAAATTCGAGAAAAGACTTGTGCTACAAACCAATAATAAAATACAATTTTTCAACAAGAGAATGCACCTGCTCACAAAGGTGTTGTAACAATGAAACGATTTAACGAATTAAAGTAAAAATTGCTTGAGCATCCACCGTATTCACCAGATTTCCTAGCGACTATTACCTCTTCAGAAACGTGAAACATTTCCTTCATGGAAAGCGTTTATCGTCGAATGAAGTAGCTATTACAGCCGTAGGATCAGAATCAGGATGAGGGGGATCATTGGAATAAGTGTATTAAAGTAAAGGAAGGATTATATTGAATAAAAAAAAAAATATTTCGTACCAAAAACGGTATTTTTTCTATTTTTGGCACAAACTTACACTGTTAGAAAAATACGCTCTCTCAATTTAATTAAAGTAAACCCCACATGGGCCGGTATATGTGTTATAAAGTAAACTAGAAGTTCGAAAATCTTTTTATTAGGTATATAGGGGCCAAAAAAAGTATTGAGCAGATTCTAGTCATTTTGTGCACAAGGATATAATATTATCAAAGAAACATTTCCCCCGAATTTCAATAATATATCTTACAGATTGACCGATATTTTCAGCAAAAAGTCAGCCATAGGCACTGTGGTCTTCATATTTGGCGGATTCTTCAAAAGCTATAGTCCGATTTTGATAATTTCTAGGCATAGGATAAAATATCTTGAGGGCACTATTTGTGCAAAGTTTAACCCGGATACATGGATTTGTTCTTGTTTTATATACTGGAAAGTGAAAGAATCATATAAATTAAAATTGGGCTATAAGGGAATTAGTGTGGTAGGACGTGGTTGATGTCGGATTGCGCCCATTTTCATAATATAACCTAGAATCTTCAGGATAATATTATGTACCAGGTTTGTTTTAAATCATTGAAATAAGTCCCAAGATATGGATTTTCCCTAAATGTTGGCGGTGCCACGCCCATCGTCCACATTTGGCATTGGCTCCTATAAAGCATTTTAGTACCCTCTCGATTTTAAAATGTTATGTCTCTGAAGCATTTATTTATTGGTTTATCGTGCTTTTAGTTGTTTTTAACAAAACCGTTATATGGAAGGATGGAGTGGTTATAATCCGATTTCATCCATTTTCACACTGTCGGTAGGAGCACTCAAATTATTTATCCAAAGCGACTTTGGGTGATATACATAGCTAGAATGGGCCACGACCACTTTTAAAAAATGTTTGGCTTACAGGTGCCCCTTGCTACGACAATCTCCTGTACTAAATTACAGTTCCTTAATTAAGTGCTTAGTTATAATATTTTATATAATATCTTTATTTGCGATTAATGGCTTTTGTAGACATACCGATTACGCCTATCTACAAACTCGTCCTTACTTTTTTGTCAAGGAACACAAAGTTTCATTAAAAAATCTCAATTTCAACTCAAGTTGTCGCTTGCACAGACGAACAGACAGAACGACAGGCAGACACCCAACCAGATTTAAACTCGTCAAATTATCCTAATCATCTATATGTATAGAACCCTATCTCTAACTCTATTAATTTAAGGTGATACAAACAACCATTAGGTGAACAAAACTATTATACTCTGTAGCAACATATCGCAACAATATAGAAACTAAGAAATAGATGCAATCAATGAAGGAGCAATATTAGTCTCTGGAAATGACACAATTGATAGCTATGACATAAATAAAGTTTACCTTGTTACTTTTGAAAATTATACAAATATTAACAATAATGTCGATTGAAAAATTTTGGAAATATTCAAAGAGTAATCATATTAATAATTTTGAAATTGAAGAATATATTGAAACAAAGAGTAAAGAATTTAAACTTAAAAACATAAATATTTTGGAACAGCGAATGAAACTTTTTGAAAATCATTAATTTTTCTGGTACATAATTGTAATTTCAAAAATCCTATAAAACTTGTTAAATATATAAAAATTTAGAATTTCAAGTAATATCATCTAACGCCATTTTGGATAAAATGATATTGATTCGGGGATGATTCATCTTAGAGAGGGGCGGGTCTCGACACAGCAGCTTTATGGTAACTGTAAATAAAATTGTTATTAACTTCTATGGTTATTTAAGAACTCGATATTATTTTTCCGTTTTGAATGAAATAATCTAACATTGCTGGTGGCCCTCACATAAAGGCATACCAATAATAACTGTAAACAAAGCAAAACGCTTTGCGTTCTGTCGAAATGTGCTGAATACCTAAATTTGTAATTGACACTTTCTTTGTTCTAAATTCAATCATAGAGAGAGCCGATTCTAGTCATCGGAGAATTCTTATTCCGACAATCAAAACGACACGTGTTCTTATTTCTTCCGCGTGTTCACGGATAAAATATATTTTTTGAGACTTCCCTCGCTAAGGAATTTATTTTACATACTAAGAGTATTAAAGTATTCAAACGGTTCACATTCGTTATTCAATATATCGCCTGGATGGCCTGCATAATGGAATGAAAATGATTACGCCCAGGTGTTACGGCTCTAGAGTTAAACACAAGGTCAACCAGCTTCGATGGAGATATCTGTTTCTAAGCATGTCTCTGAATTATCAAGTTTGTCGTTTAGAAACAATAATACAACAAGTAAATGGAAAAAAAAAAATTGGTTGCGTTCATTTATTTTTACAATTTTAAATATTAGTTTTGAATATACATGGCAAATTGTTAAAGAATCTTTAAAAAAAATATATGAAGTTTAGTTTGTTTGACTTCACTTTTCGTAAAGTATTAAAAGAGTAACGTTTTGTTTGGAGATCGTCTATTGTAAATAACTTTTCGCAAATCAATCAAATCTAATATATTCATAATATTCTTTAATAATATTCAAGGTATTCATACTCTGAAAGTCGCAAAAAAACCCATCTTGAGAAGTTGCCCAATGAAATTGAAATTTTTGTATGACAAGGAGCGGGAGTAATAGGGACATCTTATGATTAATAGCCAGTATACATACATAATGCAAATCGTGGTATACGGTTATCTAACGACCCCTTTACGCTCGTGATAAATCATATATAATAAGGATGTTAATAGTTTATTTAATTTATATGTAGTATAAAGGAAACATTATAAGTTTTGATGAAACTGTCATGCGTCACCTTGTTAAATATGTCTTTTATTTTCATAGAGCGTTTTATATCTGAGCATACTATAATGGCGGTATTTACTTCACAAGGACAAGTCGGTGGTCCTTGTCTTTACATGCCTGCTACGAGGCGTCAAAATCACCAATGTCGTAAAGAGTTTGGTCTTCCAAATGCAATATTCGAAGCTCGACGATTAGCAACATCCCACTGTGAAAGTCAATTCAGATATGATCGTTGGAATTGTTCAATTGAGACCCGAGGCAAATGTAACATTTTTAAAAAATTATACAAAGAAACTGCGTTCGTACATGCACTTACTGCAGGAGCTTTAACGCACACTATTGCACGATCGTGTTCTGAAGGCCGAATGACTAAGTGTATCTGTGGCCCGAGGAAGCAAAATAGAATTGGTCAAGACTTTCAATGGGGAGGATGCAACGATAATTTGAAGCACGGCAAAAGAGTGACAAGGAGTTTTCTTAATTTGAGGGACAGTGGCGATGATGAAGTTTCTGAGATATTGAGACATGACTCAGAGGCAAGTACAAAAACGGATATTTATATTTGGGATTAAAATGCGCGAGTAGCTATTTGAAACGTCTTTTATAAAAGTCAACATACTAAAACAGATTATAATGAATACCAATTTATAGGGGACACAAATAATCGGCAACAATCAATTTTTGTCTGTACAGCAGTAGAGAAGAAGTGTTAAATATGCGACAGAGCTGCTATACTGCTGTAATTATTACGTTGCTCAAACTCTCTCACTCTTTGCGCACCTTTGAATAATGGGAACACTATTTCATCGTGTTATAGGTTAACGTAATAAAAACTTCACTTGATTTCAATGCACGTTTCAAAAAAATTATTTTCGATTAGTTTAAATAGATTTTTAAAACTATATCATGTTTCAATCATGAACGTGAAACAAGCCAATATGAGAAGACGTAAAAAACAACGCTTGAACTAATATAAATTTATTATTTTATTAGATACCGCAATCGATTTGTATTAAAAGGAAACTTGGCAGTAAATTGCCCGCGTGCGTAAAAATAAGGTTAACTTGTTAACCTTTGCTTTTCTACAATAACAAAACACTGCATGCTAAAAAATTAGAAGGAATGCCATATCTGAATGCATTGTAAATATCTTGATGGTTTATATTTAATATTACAGTGAAGCGTTGGGGAAGACCTCCAATGCACACAAGAGCTCTATACGAATATAAATTAAAAAATAAAATATTTTCAAATAAAGCAAACCTCTTTATATATGGTACATACGTTTTCTAAGATATCAACATCATATATACATATATATTTTGTTACAAATAAAAACAACTACATCAAATACCGCAAAAAAGGCGTAAGAAAGAATACAAACAAAAGATTAACGACCTCCATTAATAATGCTGTCGGGTGACTGTGAATGCGAAAAAAACTTATAATATTGTGAATAATAAAGCAAACAAAAGGGTTTTTATATTAAGTTTTCTTAATAATAATATTCATAAAATCAATACATCAGACGCTGACGACTATGAAAATTAACCCTAAATTTTATCTAACCATAATTTACCACAGTATTCTTATAAAAATAAACAATCGCGAACAATTATATTATAGTATATTATACGAATAAAGGGTTCAATGTTATAAACGCAGTCAACAAACTAAAATGGAAAACGAAAGAGTCTTTAAAAATGTTTCTTCGTAGTGTCGACAGAGAACGTAAATGAACGAGAAGGCGTAACAGATCTTCACAGAACAGTAACAAAAATGAGAATTTATAACAACGTTCTCTGACAAAATACGTATCTACCAACATGAAGAGAAAAATTAATTACTTTAAACATAATACCTATACAAATGACACTTCACATATGCGTGATTATTTTTTGTCAAATGAACGATTTTTATAATGAAAACTTGATAAAATATGATTTTTTTGCACAAATGCGGCATGATAAAATGCAAAAGATTATGCAAATTTTTTGATATTATCAATAAATACATGTGCGCGCACTGCTCTATATGTAAGTATGTATGTACAAATATGCATATGACATTGCAAAATAAGTTATGCATACGTAAATCTACATATACAAGTATATAATGATGAAATAAAATTAACAATTTATGTGTGTCCTTATTAGGGTGTCCGTTATTTACGAAACTGATTATTTTTCACGAGACGCCCACTAAACTTTCAGTTTTCCATCTAAAAAAATATCAGACCATAATAAGCCCTTATTTTTCATGATAAACCTTGCCCCAAACAATTAAAAGTTATGCATCAAGTGTACTGTAATCATATACTTGTTGTACACTATGTCGTATGAGTAACATAGAACTTAAAAGGCAAAGAGAATTAGCATAAAATAATTTTAAAACAAGTAAGGAAGGGCTAAGTTCGGATGTAACCGAACATTTTATACTCTCGCAAAGTCAAATAGTATACTCGTTTGAGATTTCTTTGTGGATTGACTGATATTTTCGGTAGAAGGTCAACTATAGGCACTGGGGTCCACATATTTAGTACTTAGGGGCTTAAACAGTTTTGGTTCGATTTAGACAATTTTTGGCCACAAGGTGGCATACTTTAATCGCATTATTCACGCAAAGTTTTACCCCGATATAATCATTGTTGCTTGATGTGCATAGTGGAAAGTGAAAGAATCAGATGGAATTGAAAATGGTGTTATATGGGAAGTAAGCGTGGTTGTAGTCCGATTTCGCCCATTTTCGCACTATAACATAGAAATATCAGAAGAACGTTATGCACCGAATTTGGTTGAAATCGGTTAAGCCGATCTTAAGATATGGGTTTTCACCTAAAAGTGGGCGGTGCCACGCCCACTGTCTAATTTTGAACGCGGTTCCTATAAAGTCATCTCATACCATCCCATAGATAAAATTTAATGTCTCTGGCGTGTTTAGTGCTTGATTTATCGCGCTTTTAGTAGTTTTTAACAGTACCGTTATATGGGGAGTGGGCGGAGTTGCCACCTGATTTCAACTATTTTCACACCGTCAATAGAAGTACCAAAAACATTTGCTTCCAGTGAATTTTGTTATTATAGCATTAGCCGTTTAGGAGATATGCACATTAAACCTATTAGAGGCGGGACTACGCCCACTTTTTAAAAAAAAATTTAACTGCAGATGCCCCTCCCTAATGTGATCCTGTGTACCAAATAACAGTCTTTTATCTTATTGCGTGGCAGTGGTCCGATTACGCCCATCTGCAATACCAACCGTCTCACGGTACCAAGAAACATGTCTACCAAGTTTCATAAATATATCTCAAGTTTTACTCAAGTTAGAGCTTGCACGGACAGACAGTCACCCGGATTTCAACTCGTCTCTTCACCCTGATCATTTATATATATATAACCCTATATCTAACTCGATTAGTTTTAGGTGATACAAACAACCGTTAGGTGAACAAAAATATTATACTCTGTAGCAACAGGTTGCGAGAGTATAAATATAAATAAATAATAGTTCAATAAAAGGGAGTATATTTCAAATAGCATATCACTATTCCAAGTTTGGCATACATATTATATTCCCTTCAATATTCGCCGGTTGGTTATGTTAAGAGAGCGTATGTGTACAGATTCACCGCTGTTATAAAAGCGAGAAATGTTATTTGTTACCCTTGCATGTGAGGTGAAATCCCCGATCGAAATTTTACAAATGTTCGCTGTCGAACCTACACGTCCATTTACGTTCTCTGATTTCGATGCAACTGAAAATATAAAAAAAATACGTGTGGCACTCGGGGACTGCCGCGGTAAAGCTATTGCATACCATTTTTTTATCAACTTATGCAATTATTATAATATTATATAATTATTTATTTATTTTTTTCCTTTGATATTAATTCAAGTTTTTTCTTTGATATTAATTCGAGTTACACTTTTTGAGCGATAAGAAAAATTTTTTTTCTCTATTTGAATAAATGAGGATATGGAATTGACATTTAAAAATTGTATATTATATATTATAATTTTCAATTGCTTTGTTCCGCTTGAGATATGCGAAAATACGCTTAAAAGTATGCAAACATTTACCGCATACTTTGTGATCGTGTTAGGTTTATTTACGTTACGGAATTTCTTGACTAGGTCGCCGCGCTCAAAGCACGCGATGGAAGATATGCAAAAGCTTAATAACATATATGGAATAAAAAGTCAAAGTTTATACAACCAGAGAACTTAAAACAATAAGAAGGTGCAAATTGAATTTTGTATGATGCTCGATTGGTTGGCTGAAAATTTGAGATCAAGGAGTTCACCACTTTCTGTATAGTTGCTGTTATTTAACAGAAATGAGAATTTTTAACAACGTTCTCTGACAAAATACGTATCTACCAATATAAAGAGAAAAATGAAATGAAATGAATGAGAAAACAAAAAATACAAATGCCACTTCACATATGCATGATTATTTTTTGCCATATAAACGATTTTTATGATGAAAAATTGATAAATTATTATTTTTTTGCACAAATGCTACATTGATAAAATGTGAAAGATTATGCAAAAAATAATATTTTACTATTTTCATAATTTTCTAATTTCAATTTTTACAGAATTAATAATTTATGTATGTACATCAATATGTTATATTATATAATATAATAATATATTATCAATTATCAATAAATACATGTGAGCGCACTGCTCTATATGTAAGTATGTATGTACAAATATGCATATGACCGCGCAAAATAAGTAATGCATAAACAAATCTACATACATTTAAGCGTACAAATGTAAGTACGTCAGCCAATAGGAAAAATACAAACATTGTTGTACAAAAACAATAATTGTCTCAAATAGCATCAGCACCAGAAATCAATACGGCAGCCAAATTGACAAATCCTAAATATGTAGTAAATCACACACCAACAACATTTTCATTCATGAACGCTGGCGCACAAGCAATAAGCTAAGTCGTTTCATTCATAAAAGCAAACGCCTTACACATCTCCCCGAGCATGCGTTTGCCTACAAGCGTCTTTTCGCGACGATGGCAAAAGCTAAAAATCATAAATTGAACAAATTTCTGATATTCCCTGTAGAAGGGAAAAGTGACAACCCCTCAAATATGAGTATTGAAATATTTTAGAATAAAAGTGACAACATAGTAAATTTGTCGATTTACAATTTAAGAAACTTTTTAAAGAAAATATTCAATATTCCTCTGATTTATGTATACAGTAAACCCCGGTTAAGTATCACTCCTCCAATCCCTCTTATCTGCCGGTGTCTTGCTGCATCTCACTTTTTTTTCTTAATTTTTTAAAGAAAACGGTAATTTTTTTTTAAATACATAGAAATAATTTTTTTTGGTACCACTCGCTTAAGTACCACAATCGCTTTGTACTACAAAGCACAAAAAATCTGCATCTTTGGTTTTGGCACTTAACCGGTATTGACTGTATTTGTCAAAGAATTTACTTAAGTACGTTCGAATTTTTTGTACACACATTGACTTTGCACTTGCCCATATGCGATGTATGTTTGTAAGAGTGTGTGGGGCACATCTCCGATTTTCTACCAACAACACAATGTTGTGACGCTTTGTCGTCGCGTCAGTTCTTCGACAGATTGACTCTTTGACATAAAAGCAAAAAATGTGTCAACGGAGATTTCACATGAAGTAATGAGTGTACATATCTACATAAAAATACATACAAATGTGTAAACGATATAATATATGTATGTCCTGTTACATATGTTTACACATGCAGTTGAAAAGAAAAATTGAAGCATGAATGTGAAATACCGACGGCAAAACACAATCCTGTACTTTTATGACTCCATAATGGTGTCAAGTACAATTAATGAATTATTTTAAGAAATATATCAAAATACTTTATTAGTAATAATTTAAAAGTATTTTGATATATTTCTCATAATAAAGTAAAAATAAATTAACATAAAATAATTTGAAAAATAATAAATAATAGTTCAATAAAAGGAATATGTTTCAAATAGCATATCAATATTCCCAGTTTGGCATACATATTATATTCTCTTCAATATTCGCGGTTTGGTTATGTTAAGAGAGCGTATGTTTACAGATTCACCGCTGTTATAAAAGCGAAAAATGTTATTTGTTTCTCGTGCATCTGTGGTGAACTCCTTGATAAATTCCTACAAATTGTTTGCTGTCGAACCTGCACCTTCTCATTGTTTTAAGTTCTCTGGTTTGCCATTCTCCCTTCGCACAAACAGGTAGGCACAAACCAGAGAACTTTGAAGAACGAGAAGTGGCAAATTGATTTTTGTATGCTGGATTAGACGGCTAACAGAGCTGAAATTAAGCGAGTGGTACCAAAAAGAAAAATATTGAATATTTTCTTTAAAAAGTTTCTTAAATTGTAAACCGACAAATATACTATGTTGTCACTTTTATTTCAAAATATTTTAATACTTATGTTTGCGGGGTTGCAACTTTTCCCTTCAATAGAAATTTGTGCAATTTAAATTTAATAAAAATTAAGAATCGAAAACCGACGTGCGGAACTTTAATCCGCTAAACCAAACCTACTCCAAACTCATGTTTCTCCCACGGACTCACCAGATGAGGTATCACTTCATGGGAGAGAAAAGGACATTTAAGTGTCCTCTACGGTACGGACTGACTGACTCCTAATTTGTTGAAGGTATCTCAGTTTTGTCATAAGTACAGCTGCCGCTTTGTTGACAGCTTTCCATATATCAGAGGACTGACACATATGTATGTGTTGTCAAAGTTTTAAGCTGCCGCCGAGGGTAGATTTTAACTTTTCCCTAATATTTAAATAACGTCGACACTGAAAAAATATGTGCTCAGAGTCTTCTATGCACTCTGCACTCGTCGGACAATACGGACTAACAACAAGATGAATTTGGAATATATACTTTCGAAAGAATCAATTCCCACTTAGTATTTGGCTTAGGTGATAATTAAGGTCCATGTCGTCTGTCTATCCACGAATGACTGTCCGGGATCAGTCTGTGGGACCATCGTCCACCGTTGCTGCCACATTTTTAGGCTCTTGGTTCTCTCCTCTTTTGTTTACTCCTGAAGACGCTACTGAAAGCTGGTACAGTCGCGATAATCCTATGCACTGCGTTTATTGGTCTAGCATATGATTTTATGTCTAACGATTGGTGCTGCATATAATATCACGGAACTCATTGCTTTTGCAACTAAAAACCGCTGGCTGGAATATACGTCGCCTCTATTGAGCATCATTCTCGATAGAGCATTACAAATTTTGTTTGCTTTACCGGAAGTATGCGCCAGGTGTTCCTTAAATTTTAATTTGGAGTCTAGTATCACTCCCAAATACTGCAGCAGCGGCTGTGAAGTAATCTCGCACTCCCCTATAGTGATTGATAACCTTTCTTCCATCTTCCTTATGCTTATGAGCAAGACTTCCATTTTCTGCTCAGCCAGCTCTAAACTCATGGTAGCAAACCATTAGCGCAGACCATTTATGCAATCGTTGCATTTGAGCCTGAGGTCATCTTGGATAGTGATAGCAGTGGCATATCACTATGAGGTCATCCACATAAGCTATTGTTTTCACGTTTTTGGTTTATGTATTCTTAGTACCCCGTCGTACATCAAGATCTATTGTAGAGGGCCTAAGTCCGAGATAGTGTAACTCTGAGTGCCTTCGTCCACGTCGTAACAATCTGCGATTTTTAAAATATCTCATTTTTATATTTAAAAGACATTGAGGAGCACGTATTTCGTATAAAGGTTTGATTATATTTGAACACTTTGCAATACTTTTTTCTTCCACCTTTCCGTCTTTTGCCACTTACTACACATTTCGCAGTATCAACGACATATTTTAGTGCGTCAATAGTGGACCTCTTTTTTATTAAATCTTATTGTCTTTCTGATAATCCGCCGACTTTCTTGCAATACTTTCATACACTTTACCAATCGTGTCGAGCATGCACAATGGTCGATAAGATGAAGGTTCGTCCACTAGCTTTTTTTGGCTTTGGGTGTAGTACCAAACGTTGTATCTTCCAGTGTTCGGGAAACACCTCTTCTGTTATGCACGCATTGTTCATTTTTACAAACAAACTGGGTTTTATAGTCATGGCTTCGCTTATCGGCTCTGTTGAGTATGCCATCTATTCCAGGCGCCCTGTTGTTTTTTTATTCTTTTAGCTATGGCCATGGCTTCAGGTATTAAATAGGGTGGTGTATTGGAAATAATGGCCCGACTACTCTTCTCATAAACGATGCGCTATTAGACTGCTGGGACTTATTTTAAAAGTTGGACATGCAAGTTTTGAATTCTGTTCTCCATGGCTCTATGTTCGTTTTATCACAGAGCATTTCGAAACGGTTTCTTTAGATCCGGGTAATCGCTGACTTTAGGAGCTTCTTATGCCTTTTAAACGTTTCCCTGAACTCAATTTCATTTGCGCTACTCTAGTTACGCTTTAGGTCATCACCATCTGGCTGATTCGTTTCCCGGGAGAACAAAACTTCAGCAATTATAGGCGAGTGATCGATATTTGTGTATATGTCTGACACCTCCCACTTAATGCGTCTGCTCAGTGTGTCAATAGCAAACATTTATTCTATTATAGACCCTTTATATTCATTTTGGGCATTATATATTTCGTACCGCTATCATTAAAGTCCTCGCAATCTTTAATCGATGCGCTGGGACGGGCAAAGTAGCTTACAAAATTTGTGCCTTGTATATTTGTGAAACCATTGTGAGCTTGCAGGAAATGCGACATAAAAGGTTTCCCTTTGCAAGACCATATTGCTGCCTTACCAGTTCTGTCTGTGATCCAAGTGCTTTCCAAACGCTGACAGCTTTGTTTGCTCAATAACGCGATATCCATATTTTTTTCTATAATCGTTTGTTTGAGCAGGTCTGGTGCTGCTACACGGTAGTTTAAGTTTAGCTGCAATATTCTAATTAGATCGACCACCCTATCCTAACTTTGCCCATTTGTCAGCCTTGGCATCTTGAGCACACAGCCATATAAGAGCTAGTTTTGTGCCATTACGGTTTTTTTCATATTCTGTAAGCCTGTTTTCTCCAAGCTTTAGATCCCACACTCCTTTTGTAGTGCCTCGCAGATTTCTTCAGGAGCAGCCGCTTTTTGTCTTCCGGAGAATGTCAGCTAATGACGCACCCTCCTTTTTGGTTATTACGGCGTCCTGTTTCGTTCTTATTTTCTTCATAGTCGGATTTCTATTTTTTACAACGTCCACTAATTTTTCGTGCGCTATGTTGACTCCTAGTGTTTTCCTTTAATTTATAGACTCACTAGTTGTTGGCTGCACTTTTTCAACAGCTTTTTTTTGGCTTTTTCGTGGGATGTAAGTACCTCGATGTCTCCCGCAGTCGTTTTGGGGTATTTATAAATGGGAGATACGTAGTTTAATCGATTGATTCTGCGGTTTTTCGGCTTTGTTATACAGGCTCATTATGCTACTCAGTAGATCGCGCACAGCTTGGTTAAAGTGCCTTTGACAAGTCATCATATTTTCCTACACTTTTAGTTTTCTACCCAGTTTGTTAAAATAATCAGCAGTTTCACTATTTTCTGATTTTTCCTGGTCAGTAATTTCAACAATAAATGTTGATGCAGAAACAGTGTATTCCTCATTTCTGTCATTAAGTGGCGTTCTCAAAATTCCTCCGAAAAGGATTCTTTGGTGTACGTCCCATACTATTCTCAGAGGCTATACCTCAGCTAGATAATAGTTTGGATACACCTGTCAATGGGTATGTTCAAACCCTAGCGCTAAAACTCTACTAATGTTATGAATGGTTGGCAACGCTAAAATCAAAAGCAAAACGAAAAGGAGAAAACGAAGCGGGGAAAGCTGTTGAATCAACACAAAACGGCAGATTGAAAAAAGTGCACGTTCGATCTGAGTAACAGCGAAAAATTAAATTAAATGATATATATACTAAAAAATTGCTAAAAATTCTCTCAAAGAAAGAGGCATGAATATGAAAATAATTTTTTATTTAAAATAAATTTGTACTTATATATTTATTTAGGCCACTTAGATCGTCCAGTTTCCCGGTAAGTTCAAAACAAAAACTAATGTGCTTCACAGTGAAAAGCTGGGATTATCAGCAGGTAACCCAAGAGCGCAAAAATAACACGTCCACTTCACTCAGACACACTACTATATATTATCTGAGCTCATATGTATATATGTATGTTTGTCGACAAAGTTGTCAATGTCCGCGCAAACTAAACGCGTTATTTCGTTGGCTTGCCACCATACACTGACGCGTTTAAACTGAGGACTTGTAACATATTATAATGTTGCTTGATTTGTATTGAAAAATACTAATGCATTAATGATTTATTTTCGTAATATAATAATAATATACGTAAAAATATAAATGCACATATTTATAATCGTTTTTAAAATAAATTCGATTAATTAAAAAATACCTGAAATAATTATGTGGCAGTGCACCCTGACTGCTCCTTTTCTGCAAAAAGCAGAAAGTAAAGAAAAAGTCTTTTTTTTGGTGCGGGGCAAGGAGAAGCAAGCATTAGCATACGTGTGTTTGAGAATGTATGTGTGATTGTTACATTTGTGTAAATACGCATAAATAAGGGAATATTCAATAAACCTAAATATATGAACATATTTTCCTGAAATATTCTAATTATTTCAGTGAGTAAAATACGCTATTTAGGGTACTGAATTGAGGTATGGTAAGATTCCAATTAATAAAATAAAAACGTTAGATAAAATTAAATTTTCAGAAGTTTCAGGATTCGAATTTAGATGCTCGTACTCGGATTGATCTTAACATCTTCACGCTTACGACATGAGCTATCTCAAAAGTGAAAACGCGGCCGTTTAGACTCGTTATATTGTTATCCTTTACTATTAGATATTGTTCACGCAACCAGAGAATGTGTTGAAGAATTTATCTATTAATTACTTATTTTATCGTAAGATCTGAGGTTTTAACCAATAATCCTCTTATATAATTTGAAGAATTATTTTAAATTACAAAAATTGTGATTTTTGGTAATATGCAAATGTAAATCAGCAAGCGCATAATTCATTTAAGAACATTCTTTGTGTCTACTTATAGCATTTTCCCCGTTCCGATCACTGCATGGTGTATTTCAAACAAGTCGAAGTTGTAGTTTTCGATGTTCCCTCTTGTGAAAAGCTCAATTTAGTACTTCTTAACATTTGCGCCTTCTCTATTTATTAACACTGTGCTAAAATGTAAACTATTAAAAGGTAACATCGAAAATGCGCAAATTCAAAAGTTCAATTACACCAGGGTGAAAAGGTATTTTCCCCTCATGATAGTCGCAACTACACACGAACAAACTACACCAAACTAAGCAGGAACCAAGTAAATTTTCACCGCCTTATAAAGAATCGGCTAATATATGTATGTATGCGCAGATGTTCTTTGGCATGCGTGTTAGGGAAAATTAGATTAACAAAAAGAAATAATTGATTTTGAAAAACATTTATATAATGAGTAAAAATGAAAACTAAATTAAAATAAAATTAATAATAAAGGTTTATAAAAATTAAAAAAGGAATAAAACTACAGCTGTGCTAGGATTTGAACTCAAGCAAATATTTGATGTGAATTTGCAATAAGGAACTGTGCTATACAAGCAGCACCACAGACAACAATGAAGGAACAATGTCTAATCTGTGAACTCAAACGGCTATTGCCATTTACCAGTTTCAAATGGTCAATTTATATGTGAATATTCTTGAAATTGCCTTTCCTCCATTCGCATGTCCAAATATATTTGCATATATGTATGTACACATATGTATGTATGTCTCTCAAAATACCTTTCGTAAAAAAATCAAACATTCGCGAAAGCGACAAAAAAATTGCAGACGCACTATCATCGACCAATAAGATTCGAGCAAGCTTGCGCTATATTTTCTACATATTTCATATTACAAGCCAACAAATTAATTCATAAGGAACGAGCGTATGCTACGAAGTGCGATCGTTTATAACTCTGCACTGCGCTCTTTTTCTGTGCGCCTGGTCAACCAAATTTGGTTTTCATATGGAATTCCTACCGCAAATGCGCGAAAATGAAGTTTAAATAAAATGAATGAAATTGAATTTGAAATGTCTTCAGTTAAATTGAAGAATCAACAACAATTTTACAATTTGTATCACTGAAAATCCTACGACCCCCCTCGCATTTGTATGTTGCCCACAAGCTGCACCCCCACAACATTTGCTAAAAACCATAAATTGAAGAATTTGTCTGATGGTCCTTTCAGAAAGAAGAATTGACAACATGGTCTGATAGCGACTTGTAATATTATTTCAATTTACTTCATATTCTTCCATATATGGCATTAAAATTGTCATTTATATAAAGTCCTTTATTATTTCTATATATTCTAAGGACACTGCATATAGTACTTTTATATGTTTACTTATTATTATTAATTCATAGTTTTTAGATTTATACTATGTTCGCACCGAATTAAAATCCTCTTGAAAACACAATTTGTGGATTGTGAAACTAAAGTCGTTCTGACCGACATTGTGTGTTTTTGATGAGTTTTCATTGACAGTTCACACATCTATTTGCTTACATTTGTTATGTACCCTACAAGAACAGTGAGTTGTTTGTTGGTTTTGTTTTTTCTGAGTCATTGCTGACCATAAATCCGTCATAGCTGAAAATTGTCAGTTATGACTGAAACGCTATCAGAAGTGAAAAATTCTTTTGCTCTATTTGCTTACATTTGTTATGTACCCTACAAGAACAGTGAGTTGTTTGTTGGTTTTGTTTTTTCTGAGTCATTGCTGACCATAAATCCGTCATAGCTGAAAATTGTCAGTTATGACTGAAACGCTATCAGAAGTGAAAAATTCTTTTGCGCAGTAGGTTTTATTTTACTGATATCTTAGGGCTTATTTAAATATTATTATAATATTTACGTAAAAATATAAATACACATAAATTCATACTTATCTAAACGTTTTTAAAATATATTTGATTAATAAAAATATATCTAAAATAATTATGTGGCAGTGCGCCCCTGACCCTCCTTGCCAGCGATCGTGCTTCACGTTAAAAGAAAAATTTTTGACAAAAGTTGTTTGTGCAGGGCAAGAAGAAGCAAACATCAGCGTACGTGTATTTAAGAATGTATGTGTGATTGTCACATTTGTGTAAATACGCATAAATCAGGGAATATGCAATAAACCCAAACATATGAACATATTTTCCTGAAATATTCAAATTATTTCAGGGAGTAAAATATGCTATTTAAGTAACTGAATTGAGATTAGCTTAAATGCTAGATAATAAAATAAAAATAAAATTTAAGTTTCATGAGTTTCAGGTTCCGAACGTAAATGCCCGTATTCGGGATGGCTTAACTCCTTCACGCCTACGACCTGAGACACCGTAAAGCGAAATCGCGGCCGCTTAGCCACTATTTTGTCGCTATCTTCTCCTATTAGCATTGTTCATGCAATGCACAAAAATGTGTTGAAGAATTTATATATTAATTACTTATTTTGTTGTAAATTCTGCGGATTTAACCAATAATTATCTTATAAATATAATTTGAAGGATTATTTAAAATTACAAAAATTAAGATTTTTGGTAATATGCAAATGTAAATTAGCAAGCGCATAATTCTTTCAAGAACATTCTTTGTGTCTATTTATAGCTTTTCCCCGTTTCGATCACTGCGTGGTTTACCATCCTATCAGGCGACGCAACGAATTACACCACTCTATAAGCAAAATGTATATATTATATCCAGTAAAAAGTTCGTTCGGTTTTTATCTAAGAGATGGCGTTATTGTCCATAGTACTAGTGTTACGTCTCGGATCATGTCATACTATACGGCGCTGAAAACGTGTTTATTCGCGCTAAAAGTTTGTCTTTGACAGTTTTTCGATTGATTGACTCAGTACGTTGTGAGCGCTCATCAAAGATGGACACCAGTAAAGAGAAAATTCGCTATATTTTACAATTTTTCTTTCATCAAGGCAAAAAAGCAGCCAAAGCGGCTGAAAAAATAAATTTAGTTTATGGGCCCGGTACTGTAAACGAACGTATAGCACAAAAGTGGTTTGCTAGGTTCCGTTCCGGTAATTTCGATGTCAAAGATGCACCATGCGTTGGGAGGCCCTAATTTTGTCCCCACTTTCGTGTTGGAATTTTCAATTCCTATTACGCTTAACATTTTGTGCTGGCGTCGAATCCGCAACTTCTGTGCCAAGTCCTCCGTCATAAAGTAGACTTGGGAGCCTGAGTACAGCAACACTCTCGCAGATATGTTTTCTCCGTAACTGGTCTTCCCTTGAATAACTGCTTTCGCCAACATTACCCGATCCGGCACACTCGCTGTATGCATGTGCGGATGAGGTGGAGGCAAGCAATTAAATGGTGCTCCTTCGACTTGTACTGTTGACACGTTGGCTGCTTAGTATTTGCAGCAACTTAAGCTGACTTCATCTTGTCCATGTGTTGCTGCTTCATGTGATTCGTGCTGGTTGCGGCTACGGGTTTCTTCCTCGACGACACGACGCTCCTTCTGCTGATAACTGCTGAAATCTACTATTCAAGGTGGCTTCACAGTCCTTCCATAATGGAAACTGGTCGTAGTCAAGTTGTTCTTCCCACTTGGATCGGGTGGCAGAATCAACCTTTGTCATGACTATGTGTATAATAATGGCGTTTGTAATTTGTTTCTCATTGCCAAGCTATAGCAATTAGTCATAAACAGCAGATCATCGCGCGAATTATATATTTTTATTTTGTGCCTCTCGCATCAGATCGGCAACTAGAGCTTGCTGCTATTTCCGGTTGTATCGTATTCCAGCAAGCTCAAAATATGCTGAGTCTGCTGTTTGGGTCACGTATTGGCGGATCATGCGATGTGGTGCAGTGCATTCCGTCGTTATACAAAACTCCCCCAGAGCCACTCTAAGAAGTCTCTTGACTTCTTTTATTTATAATTTTATAACTTACATTCTTATTTTTTTTCTTAAGATGAGAATACGAATTTTATTATTATATTAAATATTAATGTAAATATAATTACGGTGGCGCTAATGCCATTAGTTATATTCTTATGATATTGTATCTCTTCTATTCCTTTGATGTTTGTAAAATAATTTAGTACTTATTATCAAAACTTATTTTTGTCTCATAAGTTTGATTCAACATCCTCACAGGATGTACAAGTTTCTCAGTAAATTTAGTTTTGCTGTTACTAACACTTTCCTGATTAATCTTTATTTTATAATTTGCGAAATTTATTGTAAATTATTATGCATATGAAGTTCCTTTCATCACAAGTCTGAATGAGACTGTCATCACTTATTTCTTGAATTAGTGTTCTATTATTATACATAAATTCACAATCATCAAAAAAGATACAATTCTTGATCAGTTTTAATTTTTTAAATACAGTATTTTCCTTATAATATATATAATTTCAGTTTATAGAAATCAATATCGAACCCATCTATATATTTCTTCTTTTGTTAACATTCCAGGATGTATCAATATGTTTTTAGCGGCAGAATTTCGTAAATTTTCCTTTTAATATACCTTAGTTTGCTCATTTGACCGTTGTACAAAACCAATTTCGCTAGTTCTCTTTTCTATCTGATTTAATTTTTTTTAATTTTAATCCTGTAATTTTCTATTATTGTTTTCATTAGTTTAATTGAGTCAATAAAATGCTCATTTATGATGATCTGGTTATTGACATTTATTATTGCGTTGTGAGTATTCCCCTCTATTACTTCTAAATTACTAATTCGTTCATTACCCCGTACAACCATTTATACATTGCGCCTCCTAGATTAAATAAACCTCTCTTCTTACTTTCCTCCTCCCGGGGTGTAATTGATCTAATTTTTGCTTTGAATTTTTTAATTTCATTCAAAAGAAATACCTCGTTACTTATTTCTGCCTGCCTTATATTTTCTCCATTTCTTGTACCAAAATTGTTGCTCTTTCGGATGTATAATATGCAGTATTGTATTTACTTCATTGACGATTTCTACTTTGTTGAGTTGAATCATGGTGTATCCCGCAACTTCAATTATTGGTTTTACTTGTAGGAACGCAGTCACCAATTTCATGGCGGTCTTCAGAAATGCTATTATTATCTGCATAGTCTGAAAATACATTGGCCCGTGAATTAAGATTTTTTTTATTTATTTATGTCACTCTTTGGGGCTATTATGCTCAACCTCTCATTCTCCTCTTCGGTGCCTGTCTTCTCCGCTTTAGTTAATTTAAGTTGTCTCTTTATGTTTGCTACATGAATGTTTTACAGGGGGGTAATTCGGAAATACGGTTCGTCCTTGTGTCTTAATCGTTTGTAGTTTTTCGTAATCCTCTCTGTACCTATTTCTTTCTTGTATTATGTTTTGTTTCACTTGGTCTATTGTTTTTTTTTAAATGGTTGGATCTATATTTTTTTTTGCGTTATTGGGTGTACATTTAATGGTTGAGTGATATCGGCCATTGTAGTTACCTATAACGATGTGTATCCTCATTTCTGTTGAGTGGTTTGGATCGACAATTCCTCTTAGTTTCTCTAACAGGATTGAGTGCAACCTCTCAATGTCTGCATTGCCTGTATGGTAATTTAGTTTTGTTAGGCCTATCTATTCGGCCCTGAATTCATTGTCCATTATGATTTGTTTGGGTTTCCCAAATTTCGCGAAATGTTCACGTTTCCATCTGTTATTTTAGGTGAATTTTGAATTCGACGATTTCATAATTGTACTCCTGTAGTTTTAGAAGCCAACTTTGATGGCGTGGTGCAGTTTCTTTCCCTTGATTCTTGTTATTTAAATACTTAATCGGGCAGTGATCAGTTACTATCTTAAATTTTGCTCCGTATATGTATGGTCTAAAATAAGTCACTGCATACATGATTATAAGGAATTCTTTGACTGTCGTCGTATATTTCTGCTCATGATTGTTTAATGCTCTTGAGATAAAGCATATTGGTTGGCCTTGCTGAGAAAGAACAGCTCCAATAGCGTAATCGCTTGCATCCGTAGATTTACAATTAATTTTTTAACATATTCAGGAAATTTTATAATTGGATGTGATGAGAAAGGGGTTTTTAAATTTTCAAAGCTGGCTATATATTAAGGATCTCTCGGATTTATTTTATCTTTCTTTTTCTATTTTATCATTGGGTAAGGTATTCTAGAGTAATCATTTCTGTTGGTAGAATTGGTAATTTTTGAATGGCCCAAAAAACCGGTTTCTCGTTTTAAGGAACTACACTTTTTTGCCTGGCTTTTTAGGTTATTTTCCTGAAACTTTGATAATAAATTTCCTAGTAAATGTATTCTTCTAGTGACGTAGAAAATATTAATATGTCATCTAGGTAGGCTACACATATTTTATTAATATGTTCCCTCACGGTGTCGTTCATCAATCTCTGAAAACTATCTATTTCTTTGTCACAAGTATTATTGGTGAGCTGTATTTGCTGCGACTTTTTCGTATTATACCTTGCTTTTCCATTTCTTTAATTTGCCTTTCCGCCTCTTATGCATGTTTGGGGGCAAACTGTAAATTCGGCAATTAATGTGCTCATCCGTTGTTGTTCTAATTTCATGTGTAACGGTATTCGTGTTTGTCCGATTATCTCCTTTTTTATAAATTAACTTTTAGTACTTTTTAATAGTTTACTTATTTTTGTCCCTTCTTCTGGGTTTAAATGGTCGACTTGAATTTTACTAACTTCACTTTTTTCCAATAAACAAACTTGCTCCTTCAAAATTTTCTTATAAAATGAAATTTTGACACCATTCTTTGTTTTCAATGTTTATTGTTTTCACATTTTTAAATATAAAATCATTCCCCAGTATAAGGTCGCATGGCTTATTAAAATCCATTTTTAACCATCGCATTCTTGCATTTTGAGGATATCTAAATTCTAGTGGCCGTGGTGTCTTAACTCTTTCGTTCACCGTCCTAATTTCTCCATTCAGTGTACTGATTATTGTTTTATTTTTTCCTCTGTTCTGCTCATAGCGTAAACCTCCATGGGTATTGGGCCATTTGAGCGTCTTAATTGCGGATGCCATTCTGTACAGGTTGCCTTGCAGAATTACCTTAACTGTTATTACGACGATATTGATTATTTTTACCTGTATTTCCTGAATTAGTTTGTCTGTGGGGATTATTTGGGTGATAATTATCTTGCGCTGGAAAGTTTGCATTTCTTTGGGAGTATCGTGCCAAACTATTTTGTGAATCAGTCACAGACTATCACTCATATAATAGTAAACAGGTCTCTTTCTCTACCGTGTGCATTTCGTGCTAGCTCAAAGTTTTGAGTTAATACTCATTGTGTTAAAAATTTCATTGAAAATTTATCAGTCTTTCCGCAAATTTGTTTTAAAGAAAATCTTAATTAAGAAGTTTCCTGTGAAGTGTTTAGCCAAAATGGCCCCAGTGCCATCCCTTGTGGGCGCAAATCGGTTTGCTTTGCTTTCCGACAGTGACAGTATTAAAGAAAAGAAAGCTAAAAACAAACATTCATTAACACTGACCTTATATTTCCCGAACTCCCGACCGTTAAAAAAGCGATCCCAAATTTATTGTCTTAGAATTTGCCGATAAGGATAAACTATTATCGCAGTATTCATGCTTTGCAGCACACAAATCAATTTGTGCAGTAAGCAAAGAGATAGAAAGTGTTTCAGAATTACGTAATGGAAACATTCTCTTACTCGCAATTATAGCTAAAAGATTTCTCGCACTTAAAAATCTTCCGGGTATTTGTGCCGTCAAGGGCAAATACCACGAGAATCTAAACAACAACAAAGGTACAATATATGCACCTTTCCTGAATAATGTGCCAATCGAGGAAATCATTAGCGAACTAAGCTCTCAAGGAGTAGTTGGCGCTACAAATTTGCAAAAAAATTAGTAAAGATTCCTTGTATCCGACTGGAGTAGTACTGCTGACTTTCGATTTATACGACCTCCTCGAAAAAATCGACATCGCATGGCGGAATGTAAAAGTAAGACAATATGTACCAAATCCCATGCGGTGCAAAAATTGGCAGTTGCTAGGTCACACAATAAAATCATGCATGCGATCGCCAGCATGTGAAAATTGTTACCTACCACCTCACTCCCCTACGAAATGTACACGTATTGCCCCAAATTTCTTCAGACAAAAGAAATACTCAAAATCAAAGTAACAAGGAAATGCACAATGCGAGAAGCAATTAAGATTCCTAGAAACTCAACTCCTTCTTTCTCAGAAAATTATCAAGCAATCTCTTCCACAGTTTCTCAAAACGAATAAATAACGGAAACGCCCTCCGAATTCAGTACTACACCTCAATCAGTAAATGATAAATCCAAATCTTCTCAAACATTAAAAACTGATAATCACTCAAATAATACATTCATAGCAGGTACAGTCCAAACCTGTCCTTTAAACACACAAACAAACTCTGAATCTAATAATTCAACTCAATTTGAACATCAAAATTCAACTGCTTTAGAAATAAATAAAATCGCTAATTACCAACACAAATACACCTTTATTCCAGAAAAATTCCAAAGAAACTCTCAAAAACTCGATTTTCACTCAACACCTGCTCAAATTACACCCACCCATTCAATAAACACACTCACTGATCATGACTACAACAACAACACTAACCAGAGGAATAGTCACATACACGTCTATCACGTAGATGACACAACAATGTCAGGTGGAGAAATTTCAAGCGACGCTACGAATAATAATAAAAGTAATCTTTAGAAAATAAAACACAATTCAAAAAATAATTGAAAAAAAAATTAATTAATAAAAATTATATACTATATAAATATAATATATATATTAAAATTACATTGTATCATTATACAAAAATCTTAAAAATCTTGCATATACAATAATATACATGCACCCTCTAGCTTATTTTAAGACCTATTCATAAGTCAAAATGACTACTATTTTGCAAAGGAATCTTGATGGATATTGGAACTATTTCCATGAGTTACAACTACTTATAAAAGACCATAACCCTAGCATTGTATCGTTGCAGGAAACTTATTTGCCCTTCAACAGCACCGCCACTCCATCCCACGCCTACGTAGCATACTTTCACAATCATACGCAAAATACGACAAATAAGCAAGGCATGTATTCATTACAATGGCATTCCCCACAACAAACTAAATATATCATCATCTATCTCCACAATTGCCATATAAATCAATATAGGCTTTAAAATTACGCTGATATCTATGTATATACCTCCAAGTCAATGTTTTAACTCTAACGAAATTCTTACAATATTAGGAAATGTTTCCACACCAATCATTTTACTAGGTGATTTGAACTCATGGAGCCCTCTCTGGGGTTCTACCACAGACAATCAAAGAGGAAATATAATAGAAGTAAGAGCACGTCTTCTCAAATTTTGTAGTCCTCAATGATGGTTCACCTACCCATTTCTCAACTCACCAAAGTTTCACAAATGTAGACGTAACATTTTGTTCAGCAAACATAGCACCAAAATGTTCATGGAAGATCCTAAAATATCTTCACAGAAGTGACCATTTCCCGATCATAACCACTATTGAAGCTATCTTAAATAAAGAAAAAATCAAAAAATCCCCAAAGTTTAACACAGACAAAGCGGATTGGCCCCAATTTCAAGCTTGCTGCGATGCCATATCTTCGCAACCCCCATCTCTGAAAATATAAACAAAGAAGCAGCACTTAAAAAAAATCTTTCGTTTGGCATCTCATTTACATATAACCCAAGCAAATACTTTACCCGTAAACCATCTGTACCTTGGTGGAATAAGAACATTTCACTACTTAGGAGCAAGAAGCAGCAGGCTTGGGTGGAATTCAAACAACATCGCAAATTTGGCATAACATAAGGTTACTAACAGGCACAGCCAAGCAAAGTCACATTTTAGCTATGAATACTGATCGAGGCACCATATGTAGTGCAAATGAAATAGCAAAGTATTTTTCCTCCACTTCGTCAGAATACTCCAAAGATTCTAATTTTGAACAGGCATTCATATCTGAAAAGAACACAATAAACAGAAAAGTATATAGCCCATATAATATCTCATCTGCTGCATCAGAGGTTGAAAAGCCCATCACCTACATAGAGTTTAAAGAAGCCTTGTATAGCTCAACAAGAAAAAATTGTTCAAATGACACGGCCAATAGATTACTAAACCTATATAATAATATTTTCGAGCAGGGCATATTTCCACAATCCTGGAAAAATGCTGACATCGTCCCAATTTTAAAGCCCGTAAACCTCTCGCCGATATTCATAGCTATCGTCCGATCTTCTTATATCTTATTTCATATTATCATCATCATATCTTACTTACATGTTTGTTTTTAGTATTAGAGAAAATGTTTTTAGTATTAGAGAAAATTATTGCCAAACGATTAATGTGGGTTGCGCAAAGAGGAAACGATATAAACCCTAACCAAGTAGCTTTCAAACCTGGTCACTGTACATCGAACGTGCTTTTACATTTCGAACACGTTCTTTCAACTGCCATCTCAAGTCGAAACCATGCTACTACACTTGGACTAGACTTCGAAAGGGCTTTTGATCGAATAGGTATACACGTTGTTCTTCGCCAGCTAATAAAATGGAATGTCGTAAAAAATATATTTAAATATATATTAAAAATGTGGTTTTCATTATTGGTTTCGACGAGGTGATCAAAATTGTAGCTAATTATAAAGTAGAACATGCAATTTATGCAGATGATGTTTTCAAAAAATAATAACCTGAACCAGGTTAAAGATACTTTTTCTAACACCCTTAACGATATCGCAGAATGAGCGAGAGAGATCATAGCACCGGAGCGAATATATCTTATGAAAAATGTAAACCTTTACATATATGTAAAAAGAGAAATTGTTCAAATTTTAGTTTATCTTATATGAATAAAAATATAGAAAATGTTTCTAATTTAAAAATTCTAGGAATAATATTAGGTCAAGCAAAAGGTTCGTTCGGTTTTTATCTAAGAGATCCATAGTACTAGTGTTACGTGGCGTATCATGTCATACTATACGGCGCTGAAAAATTGTTTATTCGCGCTAACAGTTTGCTTTTAACAGTTTTTCGATTGAATGACTCAGTACGTTGTGAGCGCTCGTCAAAGATGGATACCAGCAAAGAGAAAATTCGCTATATTTTACAATTTTTCTTCGATCAAGGCGAAAAAGCAGCCAAAGCGGCTGAAAAAATTAATTTAATTTATAGGCCCGATACTGTAAACGAACGTTTGCTAGGTTCCGTTCCGGTAACTTCGATGTCAAAGATGCACCACGCGTCGGGAGGCCTGTCGTCGAAATTTGCGATAAAATCATGGAAATTGTGGAAACAGACCGTCACGTGAGCACTTATTTAATTGCTAAGGAACTAAAGATAAGCCAGAAAACCGTTTGGAACCATTTACATAACTTTGGATTCAAAAAGAAGCTCGATGTTTGGGTGCCACACGAACTAACGCAAAAAACATGATGGACCGGATTTCCATCTGAGAATCACTACTGAATCGCAACAACATCGAACTGTTTCTGAAGCGGATTGTGACTGGCGATGAAATTTTCCTATCCATGGTGAACGCGCTTAATGGTGAGAAGTTGGCCTCAAGAGAGGCCGGTGAAATTTGCACTCCGAGGGAGCTAATAGGGACGCAGCCTTCTACGAGAGGGGTATATTGAAGTTGGCATCTCGTTGGCAACAAGTTTACGAACAAAACGACGCATATTTGACTTAAATCGGACAAATGTACACCAAGTTATCATTTTTTGAAAAATCAGTAAAAAAACAACCGAACGAACTTTTTACTTTACCTAATATTTCATAATACTCTTAGTTTTAAGGAACATTGTAAATTTCTAAAAGGAAAACTCCACAAAGGGTTGAATGTTATAAAATATTTTGCTTTTAAACATAGTAATTGTAATCAAACTACTTTAATTAATCTTACTAAGTCCTTAATTCTATCTGTTATCGACTATGGTATACCATTATACGGGTGCGGGGCAAAAAGTACCCTCGCAAACACTTCGACAATTTTCCACGCAGCAGTGCGGAAAAGTCTTCGCGCTTTTCCAACAACACCAATCAAAAATCTTTTAGCTGAGTCTAGACTCCCTAAGCTTAAAGATCGCACCAACCATGGCACCATCCGACTTATTCCAAAGCTTTTTGTGTCTAATAACGCGATATTGAACAACGATATAAAAAGGGTCCTGAACAGGAAACGAATCCTAAGGCGGCCATCAACAATATGTAGAATCGCTCTGCTATCCAAAGACGTCGAAATTCCGTTAAAACCAACTCTGTTCAGAGTACCTCGATTGCCTCGGAACCTTCCAACATCATCATTTATAAATTCACTACTTTCTCATCCAAAACAAAACACTTCACCTAAAAAAAACACTTTACAAATCAGAGGTAATTCGACAGCACTCGGATGGAAATTTATTTTTACTGATGGCTCCAAATACAGTGACACTATTTCATTTGCCATAGTGTCCGAAAATGGTAACACAATTAGGACTGGATTACTCTTTCCACATTGTTCTATTTTTACTGCCGAAGTCCTAGCCACATCCAAAGGCAAATAGGTTATTTGCTCGGATAGTAAATCGGCAGTAGAAGGACTACAAAATATAAAAAACCACGAACCTTTGATCCAAAGGATTCGTGAGAAATTAATAGAACAAAGCTCCAAAATAAAAATAATGTGGACCCCTGACCATTGTGGAATTTCTGGTAATAAATATGCTGATGTAGCAGCCAAACAAACTTGCCATTCCCCAAGCGAAACTGTCGCCACCTATGTTAGATCAGACATTCGAAAATCTGTCGAAAACTACATAAAAAGAATGTCAGCGGAAATCTGGTCAACATATAAGCACGCTTACACAGTTATTAACAAAAACGGCATCGCACACTCTATTCCAATTGGATCTCCTACAGAGCAAATAAAAATACTCACTAGGTTACGTCTACGACACACACCAATCACACATCAACATCTCCTAAGTGGCTCTGCTGCTCCATCTTGCCAAGCATGCAATTGTCCTCTGACAATCAACCACATCCTTGATGCATGCAGAAAGTACTCAAACGCGAGGAACAGCATATTCCAGAACAAAACACAATCTGCTAACAGAATTTTCTTTGGATAATTTAAAAGAATTGCATAAGTTTATATGCCAAACTGGATTACTGTATCATATTTAAGTTATATTTATGATACTGAAAGACAACTTGTAACTCAAGGACTTTCCTTTCAGATCTTTTTTTTACCTAGTTAATTACCGAATATATATAATATTATCGTCAGGCCGATAGCCTTCATTGCTAGTGCCTTTAAACTGTAATATAATTATTTATAATTATCTTTCTGTTAAATAAATAAATAAATAAATATTTTGTGAATAATAATAATTATTATTACGGGGATATTGTCCTGAATTACTTTGGAAACGTTCACTATTTTGCTCACTGTTCAAAGCGACAGCAATAAATTTAGTTTTATTATTTTATATATTAAGATAAGAAACATGTTAGAATATACAGTCCACTAATCCTAAATATGTATGCTCAAATATATTTAACAGGCATGCATACCTACATACATAAGCAAACATTTTTAAGCAATTGATTATAAGTGCACATATGCACTAAGTTCTCAGCTCAATGAAGTCTTTTTCTGTCCCCCACCAGCGGTAAGGCAATTAGAATCTTTATTGCGTTTAATAATTGGTCTTACAAACCAATTATTCACTCACTACCATTTTTATACTCTCGCAACCTGTTGCTACAGATTATAATAGTTTTGTTCACCTAACGGTTGTTTGTATCACCTAAAACTAATCGAGTTAGATATAGGGTTATGTATATATAAATGATCAGGATGAAGAGACGAGTTGAAATCCGGGTGACTGTCTGTCCGTCCGTCCGTCTGTCCGTCCGTGTAAGCTGTAACTTGAGTAAAACTTGAGATATCTTTATGAAACTTAGTAGACATGTTTCTTCGTACCGTGAGACGGTTGGTATTGCAGATGGGCGTAATCGGACCACATCTGCAGTTGAAATTTTTTTTTTTAAATTGGGCGTGGTCCCGCCCCTAATAGGTTTAATGTGTATATCTCCTAAACCGCTAATGCAATAATAACAAAATTCACTGGAAGCAAATATTTTTAGAACCTCTACCTACAGTGTGAAAATGGGTGAAATCGGGTGGCAACTCCGCCCACTCCCCATATAACGGTACTGTTAAAAACTACTAAAAGCGCGATAAATCAAGCACTAAACACGCCAAAGACATTAAATTTTATCTCTGGGATGTTATGAGATGACTTTATAGGAACCGCGTTCAAAATTAGACAGTGGAAAACCCATATCTTGGGATCTGCTTAACCGATTTCAACCACATTCGGTACGTAATATTCTTCTTATACTTCTATGTTATAGTGCGAAAATGGGCGAAATCGGATCAATGACTGTAGCGGGATAAAACTTTGCGTGAATAATGCGATTAAAGTATGCCACCTTGTGGCCAAAAATTGTCTAAATCGAACCAAAACTGTTCAAGCCCTTAAGTACTAAATATGTGGACCCCAGTGCCTATAGTTGACCTTCTACCGAAAATATCAGTCAATCCACAAAGAAATTTCAAACGAGTATACTATTTGACTTTGCGAGAGTATAAAATGTTGGATTACATCCGAACTTAGCCCTTCCTTACTTGTTTTCTGATATAGTTGTTTGTTCTTTGATTATTCTGGTTTCTGTTACTATTAAAATTTCTAGTAGTTTGAGAAAATGAGTCCGAATTTCTATTTTTTGTTAAAAACATAGGGTTTACATATCCATCGTCGAGCCCTTTGAAATTGTGGATTGTATTTGTCATGTCTGTCCATGTCGTTATATTTCGTACCATATAGTCGAACGTCCCTGCTGCTAGTTACTTTATCTTTTGTATAAGCATTCCTGTAAATATTTCTTTCATTATGTCTCCTGACTCACTTAAAGCACAATATTCAGTAACATTATCAATTATTTCCTTAGCTGTTCTACTAAGTTCATTGATACTTCCCACCCTGCTGATGTCGTCGGTCAAAGTCATCTGGTCTTTTGTTGGCCTGAACTGTTGTTTTAATTTAGCTTGCAAAAAGTTTTTTCTGAACCACCAATTTTTAAGTCATAGATCACTCTAAAAACTATTTCTTCCTGTCAAGTAAAAACTGGTAGTACCAGAGAATGTTAATCAATAGAGAAGGCGGAAATGTTAAGTCAAATCTTTTTGTGTACTAATATGTAATTCCAGATGAGGGAACATCGAAAAATATAACTTCGAAAAAGAAAAATACACCACGCAATGTGCGAAATTCTATAAATGACACAACGAATATTCCTAAATGAAAAATCGTTGTGCATATCTATTTTGATTTATGTTTCCAATTTCTATGATATGACAAAATGTATAATTATGAAAAGTCTTCTGAATTAAAAAGCTGTGTTTTCGGTAAAAACCCCAGATTTTATGATAGAATAAACATTTAATAGGCAATTTTTCTAACTTATGTATGTGCGTTGGGTGAGCAATTGCTAATTGAGCAAAGGATAAGAATAAAGCGGTGGCTAAGCGGCCGCGTTTCCACTTTTGTGGTGGTTAAGCTCAATCCGAATACGAGCCTATACGTTCGAATCCTAAGACTCATGCAACTTAAATTTTATTTAATTTTTTTTTATTAATTGGAGTCTAAGCATATCTCAATTCAATTAGTTCAATAGCATATTTCTCTTTCTGAGATTATTAAAATATTTCAGGAAAATATTTTCATATGTTTAGGTGTAGTGAATATTCCCTTATTATGCGTATTTACACAAATGTGATAATGACACATCCATTCTTAAATACACGTATGCTTGCTTCTTCTTGCCACGCACAAACAATGACTTTTGTCTACACTTTTTGCTTTTTACGAGAAGCAAGTTGAACGATCGCAGGCAAGGAGGGGTCAGGGGCGAACTGCCACACAATTATTTCAGACACATGTTTTTAAATCGAATTTATTTAAAAAAGAAACTTAAATAAGTATGGGTTTTTGTGAATTTATATTTTTACTCAAATATTATAATATTACGTAAATAAGCCCTACGATATCAGTATTTCTCATTACAAAATAATCAATATAATAATATGATAAAACCCTCCGTTTAAACGCCTCTGTCCATGGTGGCACGCAATGGAAGTAAAAAAAAATTGAGTTTTAACAAAACCTTGAATAAAACCAAATGACAACTTTGCCGACAAACATATATACATACGCGCTCGCATACATATAATATTAACGCTGATTTTTGAGCATCGTCGCGCAGTTGACAAAATTTGTTTGAATCGAAAATTTTGTGACAATGTCGGTAAGCTATGTTGTCTCGTTTGTCCTTTTTGAAGTGATTTGCTATTGAAAGTTGACTTATGCTCTTTTGAAATACTACGACCGATTCGGGTGCATTTTCATAGCATCGTATTTAGATAAAATGGGTTAAATCGGAAAACTATGAAACACTGTTAATAAGTAAACATATAAAAGTACTATATGGAGTGTGCTTAGAATATATAAAAGTAACAAAGAATTTTATATAAATGGCAATTTTATGTAAATTTTGTAATATAATGGCATATATAATGAGCAATATGAAGTAAATTTAAAAAATATTTCCGTGTTGTTAATTCTTCTTTCTGTAGGGAACATCGGACGAATTCTTCAGTTTCTGATTTTTAGCAAATGTTGTGAAGAAGCAGCGCATATACAAAGGGGATGGTAGGATTTTCAGTAATACAAATTGTAAAATTGAAATTTTGCTGATTCTTCAATTTTACTGAAGCCATTCTAATTAAATTTCATTCATTTTATTTAAACCAGAGAACTTAGAAGAACGAGAATTTTGTATGATGCTCGATTGGACGGCCAACAGAGCTGAAAAATTGCGATCAAGGAGTTCACCATTTTCTGTAATATTTGCTGTTATTTGACAGAAATGGGAATTTATATGAACGTTCTCTGACAAAATATGTATCTCCCAACATAAAGAGAAAAATTAAATAATTTAAACAAAAAATACAAATGTCACTTCACATATGCATAATTATTTTTTGCCATATAAACGATTTTTATGATAAAAAATGATAAAATATGATCTTTTTTGCACAAATGCTACATTGATAAAATGTGAAAGATTATGCAAGAAATGATATTTTACTATTTTCATAATATTCTAATTTCAATTGTTACAGAATTTATAATTTATGTATGTACATATGTACATCAATATGTTATATTATATAATATAATAATATATTTTCAATTATCAATAAATACATGTGAGCGCACTGCTCTATATGTAAGTATGTATGTACAAATATGCGTATGACATTGCAAAATAAGTAAATGCATAAGCATATATTTGGCAACACTTCAAGCTCTTAAGCTGTAATTTTTTAGCTGTGTACATTTGTGTTTTTATTTTAAAAAATTCTTGAAGTTTATTTAATTTTTATTACCGTGTTAATACAAATTTTTAGTGATTAAACTCTCAGTTTCATGATAAGTATTAAATGTTCTGTTTTGTGCGGTGTTAAAAAGTTTAAACTTTCCAATTTTTGGTGCCGAGTCAGCCTTTTGTTTAATTTTGTTTTATTTTATTCTATTTTCTCTCTTTGTTTATCTTATTTACTTCTGTATTCACAGCTGTGTTGCGTTTAGCTTTTTTTTGTTACAGTGCTTCTAAAACTGCTCGCTATATTGCTTCTTCAAATTGTCTTGGTTTTAAACTTTGATAAAAAAAATTGTTCTTAATTGAATTTATTATTATTAATATTTTATTAACACACTAATTTATTATTTATGTATTAAATTTTGTTACTTACTTATTTGATCTTCATTCTTGTGGTTTATTATGTCTTGTAACTTCCCCAATTGTGACACTAAAGGCGAGTCAGATCGCTACGTTTCATGCTGGCTTTGTGATGGGCTTGCCATATTAAATGTGCTGGACTGACTGGTAGAATCTTAGATTCTATTCTCGACTGTAAGGGATTGCGTTGGTCCTGTTTAAATTGTAGATCTATTGAAATCGATCTATTTAAAGTTTATACGGAGACACGCAATGGCTTTAACGAAATCGGTCGTGATCTTGTAACCCTCACTGAAAAATTTAGGCACTATGAAAAATTGTTCAAATCTTTTAAGTGCCTGAATGATTCTCACGAATCCTCTAAACCTGCTCCTAAGCGTAAACGTCCTTCCGATGAAGTAACACTTAGTTCTTCTGTTCAGAAAAGAACGTCTCCTCCCAATGACCTAATAAATCTCTCTTCTCCTTGCCCTCAAGGTGATAAGCCGTCAACTTCCAAAGAGCTCAATTCCCCAAAAGCTCTATCTAATAGTAATAAGTGTCTCACAATTCCAGAGGCTCCCCCTATTAACTTAGTAGCATCAGTTAATAATTTGATAGTTATTCCACCTAAAAAGTCTATATTTATTTCGAGACTTGCCAAAGATACCTTGATGGAGGACATTAAATCTTACATTTCGTCACGTTTAAAAATCGATGATATCAATATACGTAAATTTAACTTCAATTATGATAGAAGTATATCATCGTTTAAAATAGACGTATCTCTTGAAACATTCAAAAAGATCTTAGATAGTTCATTCTGGCCACCTGGGGCTTTTGTACGCGAATTTAAACCTAAAGTTAAAAGTCAAACTGAGGAAAACATTGTTAAATTACCAAAAGCAACCACCGATATAAAAAACTGATTGGTAGAAATTCGCTTAGCATTTATTATCAAAATGTTAGAGGTCTTAATACAAAATTAACTGACTTGTATTTGAACAGTTCCAATTTTAATTTCCATATAATTGGATTTACAGAAACTTGGTTAAAACCTCACATTTTTGATAATGAGATTTTAAACAGCGAATTTCAAATTTTTAGATGTGATCGACTGAACAGAATCGGTGGAGGTGTTCTATTTGCCGTGCATTCCTCTATCCCATCTGAAAATATTCTTGTTCCAGGGACCGACTCATTTGAATTTAAATGTATTAGAGTATACGTTAATAGTTGCTTTATTTATTTAACCCTATCTTATATACCACCCCATTCGGACTTATCTGTATACATGCAGCATGCTTCTTTAATAAATAGTGCTACCTCGATGGCAAATAATGCAGATTCAATAATTGTATTAGGTGATTTCAATTTACCGTGTGCTTCGTGGAAACCTTTCGATGACTATATCGTGCCGATTTGCGATCGGTCATGTTTTAATGAGTTTTTCGAAAAAATGTCCGAGTTGGGTCTGAACCAAATTAATTTGATTCCGAATAAATTTGGTAAATGCTTAGATTTAGTATACGTTGATACCTCTGCAAAGTGTTCCGTTATTCAGAGTAATCCTCTTGTTCTACCAGAGGACTCATATCATCCTGTTTTGGAAATATCTGTCGAAATCTCAGGCATCAGGCATTGTACGGGATAATAATCATCAAACTTCGTGCTTCTGTACTCGGTTCAACTTTGCAAAAGCTAATTTTAAAAAGTTAAATACAGAACTTTCTATAATAACATGGCCTAATTATAATGGTGACATTGAATTGAGTGTCTCTCATTTTGATAACATTATTATGAAATTATTTGAAAAGTATGTTCCAATAGTAATTGTTAATAAAAGCAAAAGTATAAGTCCGTAGTTTTCGAAAGAGTTATATAAATTGAAAAACAGAAAAACTCGAGCCTTTAAACATTTAAAAAAAAACGGTTCACTTGTCGACTATTCTAAATATTCTCTATGGCGTCGACAATATTTTGACCTAAACAAAAAATGTTATAATAATTACTTAAATAAAGTAAAAAAAAATATTGTAAGTAATCCAAAATCGTTTTATGATTTCGTCAACTCCAAACGCAGGATTTCCAAATTTCCGTCCGCAATGAAATACAAATCTATCATTTCAAGTGACAATGATATTATATCCAATATGTTTGCAGAATTTTTCAAGTCAAACTACTGTAATAATTCTTCCAAAACTTTTTCTTATCAGCAAGTGCTGTGTTCGAATACTTTAATTAACGCTCCAATTATTTCTGAAGAAGACGTCCTATTTAATTTAAATAAGTTAAAACCATCTTTTAGTTATGGCCCAGACATGATACCCTCATACTTCCTAAAAAATAGTGCCAAATATATTTACTTGCCTTTGACAAGGATATTTAATTCCTCTCTTAAACACGGTATATTTAATTCAATATGGAAACAGTCATTTAGAAACCCTTTGCATAAAAGTGGATTTAGATCCAACATTGAAAACTATAGAGGTATCGCAAAACTATCAGTTATACCTAAACTTTTTGAAGCTATCATCACTGACCATATAACCTTTTCGATTTCTCCGTTAATTTCCTCATCTCAGCATGGATTTCGTAAAGGGAACTCGACTATAACAAACTTACTTGAATTTGTAAACCATGTATCATTGGGTTTTAGGGAACATAAGCATACGGATGTTATATACACAGACTTTAGCAAAGCTTTCGATAAAGTAAATATCTCGATTCTCATACATAAACTTGATCTGCTGGGCTTTCAGACAAGATTCCTTCAATGGATATCTTCCTATCTTTATAATAGAACACAACGAGTGATATTTGAGGATACCCCTTCAGATACAATTAATGTTTCTTCTGGTGTTCCGCAAGGTAGTCATCTTGGCCCGATTCTGTTCTTGTTGTTTATTAACGATATCTCTTCAGTAATAGAATTCTCAAAAATTTTATTATACGCTGACGATGTAAAGCTTTTTAAATCATACACTTCAACTGAGGAAAGGTGTCTGTTGCAAACAGAATTAAACAATTTGGTTGCATGGTGTGATAGAAATGATTTGCCATTGAATCTCAATAAATGTAAGACGATGTGCTTTTCCCGTAGATCTGTGCACCCCTCTTCTTATGTAATAAAACACCATATTCTAGAGCAAATTTTAAACTATGTTGATTTAGGAGTTAATATGGACCCTAAGCTTAATTTCAGTCTTCATATTGATACCATGGTCTTGAAAGCAAAAGCTGTCCTCAGTTTTGTTAAACGTTGGTCTAAAGAATTTAGAGATCCGTATATTACTAAAACACTTTATACAACTTTGGTTAGACCTATATTGGAATATGGCTCTGTGGTATGGAACCCTAGCTACCAAATCCATTCTGACAAGTTAGAGTCGGTTCAAAAACAATTTTTACTTTTCGCCTTAGCGCATTTCCGATGGGATGCTAGGGTAAGTATACCTCCATACACTAGTCGTTTAAAACTTATTAATCTACCTACACTTTCTAGTCGTAGGGAAATGCTTGGCATAACATTCTTAGTGAAACTTTTGAATGGAACTGTTTGCAGTTCTTTTCTCCTGTCTGAAATTAAATTCAATATCCCGGTTCGCCTTTCGAGGCAGTTTAGACCTTTACTGCTAAAATCCTGTAGATCAAATTTTGAACTAAACGAGCCATTCCGCCGTATATGTCACATATTAATTCTCATTCCAGCACATTTGACTTATCTGACTCACTTTTCAAAATTAAAAAGACTTAATTGTTTTCTCTTAATAAATGAAAATGTAACAAAACTCTCTCTGTTAAAAAACTCTCTTGCCGTTTCTGACTCGGCTAATTCCGCACGTATGCGTATATAGTAATAATTTAAAAGTATTTTGATATATTTCTCATAACAAAGTAAAAATGAATTAACATAGAATAATTAAAAAAAATAAATAATAGTTCAATAAAAGGGAATATATTCCAAATGGCATATCAATATTCCCAGTTTGGCATACATATTATATTCTCTTCAATATTCGCCGGTTGGGTTTGTTAAGAGAGCGCATGTGTACAGATTCATCGCTGTTATAAAAGCGAGAAACAAATAACATGTCTCCTTAAACTTTATTTTCGCGCATTTGCGGTAGGAATTCCATATGAAAACCAAATTTGGTTGACCAGGCGCACAGAAAAAAGAGCGCAGTGCAGAGTTATAAACGATCGCACTTCTTAGCATACGCGCGTTCCTTTTGAATGAATTTGTTGGCTTGTAATATGAAATATGTAGAAAATATAGCGCAAGCTTGCTCGAATCTTATTGGTCGATGCGTCTGCAATTTTTTTGTCGATTTCGCGAATGTTTGATTTTTTTACATAAGGTATATTGAGAGACATACATACATATGTGTACATACATATATGCAAATATATTTGGACATGTGAATGGAGGAAAGGCAATTTCAAAATTATTCACATATAAATTGATCATTTGAAACTAGTAAACGGCAATAGCCGTTTGAGTTCACAGATTAGACATTGTTCCTTCATTGTTGTCTGTGGTGCTGCTTGTATAGCACAGTTCCTTATTGCAAATTTACATCAAATATTTGCCTGTGTTCAAATCCTAGCACAGATGTTGTTATACTCTCGCAACCTGTTGCTACAGAGTATAATAGTTTTGTTCACCTAACGGTAGTTTGTTCACCTAACGGTGTAAAACTAATCGAGTTAGATATAGGGTTATATATACTTATATAAATGATCAGGATGAAGAGACGAGTTGAAATCCGGGTGACTGTCTGTCCGTCCGTCCGTCTGTCCGTCCGTGTAAGCTGTAACTTGAGTAAAACTTGAGATATCTTTATGAAACTTAGTAGACATGTTTCTTCGTACCGTGAGACGGTTGGTATTGCAAATGGGCGTAATCGGACCACTGCCACGCCCACAAAACGCAATTAATCAAAAACAAATAAATTGCCATAATTAAGTTCCGCAATATGATACAGAACTGTTATTTGGTACACAGGATCAAATTAGGGAGGGGCACTTTTTTAAAAAGTGGGCGTGGTCCCGCCTCTAATAGGTTTAATGTGCATATCTCCTAAACGGCTAACGCTATAATAACAATTAGCACTTCTATTGACGGTGTGAAAATAGTTGAAATCGGGTGGCAACTCCGCCCACTCCCCATATAACGGTACTGTTAAAAACTACTAAAAGCGCGATAAATCAAGCACTAAACACACCAGAGACATTAAATTTTATCTCTGGGATGTTATGAGATGACTTTATAGGAACCGCGTTCAAAATTAGACAGTGGGCGTGGCACAGCCCACTTTTAGATGAAAACCCATATCTTGGGATCTGCTTAACCGATTTCAACCACATTCGGTACGTAATATTCTTCTTATACTTCTATGTTATAGTGCGAAAATGGGCGAAATCGGACTACAACCACGCCTATTTCCCATATAACACCATTTTCAATTCCATCTGATTCTTTCTTTTTCCACTATGCATATCAAGCAACAATGATTATATCGGGGTAAAACTTTGCGTGAATAATACGTTTAAAGTATGCCACCTTGTGACCAAAAATTGTCTAAATCGAATCAAAACTGTTCAAGCCCCTAGGTACTAAATATGTGGACCCCAGTGCCTATAGTTGACATTCTACCGAAAATATCAGTCAATCCACAACGAAATCTCAAACGAGTATACCGTTTGACTTTGCGAGAAAATAAAATAAAATTAGCCCCTTCTTACTTGTTTAATATAAAGTTTTGCCAGCACCTGAAGGAATTTCCCTAGCTTTGATTTTTGCAAGTTGCAAGAGTATAAAATGTTCGGTTAAATCCGAACTTAGCGCTTCCTTACTTGTTTAAAGTTTTATCTCTCTAATTCATTTCACTGCGAATGTAAATAACTGAGCAACACTTCCTATTTCAAATTAAAATATATACGGAAATCTTATATACCAGTTTACTTTGCGGGAGTAAAAAATGTTCGGTTACACACGAACTTAACCCATACCTACTTGTTGATTTTGTTTGTAAGACCAAATGTTTGGTTTGTACAACCAAATGCTGACGAGCTATACAATATTGTCTTAGCTCTGGTGGGCTACTAAAATTGACAGACACCGTTATCTAGTGAGAAATACTTCATTATAATTTTTTTTAAACTTGCTTGTCCTTATATAATATATAGTACTATTTACAAATCTTACTTATCTAATTAAATGTATATGTATGTGTATATATTTGTATGTATTGCCCACCACATGGGGTTGTTTTTAAGTATCCCTATAAGAAATTGCTGATAGGTTCACCAATACATTCGCATATTTATGTCAGTCGTGACGGACAGTTTACTTGTCAACTGACCGTCACTATTATTGCTTAACAGAGACATCTTCGAATTGTATTGCTTACATGTGTAAGAATGAAATAGCTGAAGGCTTTAGGTCAATGTTGATGGTTGTCAAAATAAACCGCTTTTCATCATTTTTCAACACTTATCATTCTGCGCGGAAGCAACCCTATCAAAAAGGGACACATAAAACTCCATATACTTTTCTTAACAACTGCGCAAAACAATTTTTACTGTCATACTTGCCACAAACGAAAAATGTTGCACACTTTTGTGCAAAACTCATTTCGGATTTGTGTTAAAAACTTATGTTTTTATGAAAGAGAGGAGTTTTCAAATATAATATACATACGTAGGTTAAAAAAGTTTCAAAGAAAATTTTAGTTAATTTTCATTTGCATTTTTAAATTTAGAAATATCCAATGATTGGGAAAGACGTACGCAGAGCTATTGAGAGGAGGAGATGGAATCAAGTGAAAATTTCTATTCATAATTTATTATTTAATTATATTTTAGCTGCATTCTTTTTTATATTTATGTATATTATTATAACTAGTTTTGACTAAGAGTTTTAAATGTACAAGGCTCTGAGGAAAATGATAGAACTTTGTTCTGCGCGCTGCCAAAATTTTACCAGCTGTGACTGTCAAAACAGCTTCAAAACATTCTCTTGATTTTGGAAATAAATCGGTCTTTCATTCTATGTAAACGAATATGAATGAGAATGAATTAGAAGCGGAACAGAATGTAATGGAATGAATATTTTATCTCAATGAATATTTGTATTCTCAACTTTTACAACTGAAGGTAGAGTAAAATTTCATTTAAATTTTTAATAACATTTAGCGGTATTAAATGTAATAATATAGTCATAAATGAACTCTTATAAAATTAGACTTACTTTTTTATATTTACCTAAAATATTAAAATGCTTTCATATTTATTTCTTTTAACCGCAAAGGATTTAGTTCGAATATCATTTTATAAAACAATTTGTTCCCAGTGAATTTTATTATTATAGCATTAGCGGTTTAGGAGATATGCACATTAAACTTATTAGGGGGCGGGACCACGCCCACTTGAAAAAAATTTAAACTGTGATCCTGTATACCAAATAAGAGTCTTGTATTTTGTTGTGGAGCTTAGTTATGGCAATTTATTTGTTTTTGATTACTGGCGTTTTGTGGGCGTGGCAGTGTTCCGATTACCCCCATCTGCGACACCAACTGTCTTACGGTACCAAGAAACATGTGTACCAAGTTTCATTAAGATATCTCAATTTTTACTCAAGTTACAGCTTGCGCGGACGGACAGACGGACGGACAGACAGTCACCCTGATTTCAACTCGTCTCTTCATCTAGATCCTTTATATTATATATACATAACCCTATATCTAACTCGATTAGTTTTAGGTGATACAAACAACCGTTAGGTGACCAAAACTATTATACTCTGTAGCAACAAGTTGCGAGAGTATAAAAATAGAAACAAATAAGGACGGACTAAATTCGGATGTAACCGCACATTTTAGACTCTCGCAAAGTCAAATGGTATACTCGTTTGACATTTCTTTGTGGATTGACCGATATTTTCGGTAGAAGGTCAACTATAGGCACTGAAGTCAACATATTCAGTACCTAGGGGCTTGAACAGTTTTTGTTCGATTTAGACAATTTTTGATCACAAGGTGGCATACTTTATACGAATTATTCACGCAAAGTTTTACCCCGATATAATTATTGTTGCTTGATTTGCTTACTGGAAAGTGTCAAATGGAATTTAAATTGGTGTTATATGGGAAATAGGCGAGGTTGTAGTCCGATTTCGCCCATTTGCGCACTATAATATAGAAATATGAGAAGAATGTTATGTCCTGAATTCAGTTGAAATTGGTTAAGCAGGTCCCAAGATATGGCTTTTCACCTAAAAGTGGGCGGTGCCACGCCCACTGTATAATTTTGAAAGCGGTGTTGCAAGAGTATAAAAATATGGAGTATAAGAATTATGGGGTTTTCATACTTCCCGAGAAATTCCTGTCATAAATTTTGCCTTGAAAATATTAGAAGCGGGTATTCAAGTATTTTTTTGAAACTAATAAGCGGGTGTGATGCATGTTGTTCTAACCCATTCATGGTAATTCTTTGCAAACAAAATGGGAGACCACCATCCCAACATACAAATGAAATATGCAAAACACTCTAAGTGTCACGTAGCCGAACCGCACAAGCACATGCGAAAATTTTATGAAAAGGAATGATCGAGTTGCTGGACTCATTTTGCTCGCGTGAACGCACAGAGCGACACCAAACGAGAATTTGCCGATAATGAGCAACAAAAGAGTTTCCATGTAAACGCAGTAATATTTGTGATTTGTTGATGCATTTAAATTGTTTTTGTCTCGTTGCGCTTATTTGAATATAACTTTTTAATAATGGAAAATTTTCAAAAAATTTATGAACCTTGGAATTTCCCTCAGTTTAAAAAAATAATGTATTTTGTTTATTGGTCACAATTGGCATTGGTTTGATTATTTTTGCTACAATACGTATTTGTATAGCGGTATCTCGTAAAAATACATCATTCATTAAATGAACGTTTGAAAATTCAATATTAAATGGACTTTATTTTAAAATGATAATAAATACAAAAAAAAACCTATACCCTTCTTGGGTTGTGGTCCCGCGTTATTCATGGCTGTCAAACAATGCGTGCTTGCTTAGATGTGGTCCAACGCAGTCGGCCGCTGTCAAGGTATCTCGAAGACAATGCGCGAGATGATTATAGTTAACTTCTTTGGTCTATTACGTTGGTAGCTTCACTTCGCTCGCTTATCGCTGGCCTTGTGTCTTAAAGGTAAACCTAAGAAACCCATAGGCTACAAAACTACTGCCGGCAAGCCGCCTCAGCATAAGCGATAACGTATACCATTGCAGCATAGTCAAATATCAGGCTACCGCAGCTGACCTAGTAGTCGGGCCACTGAACTCATGCGTCAGCGGAATATGTATGGAGCAAATGGATGAAGATAAGTCCAAGTTTCTTATATTATTTATGTGTTAACTACTCCCCGTTCAAGTCTATGACCGTCCTCGGTTATTTTATAGTTGTTGGTGAAATTCTGTACCTCCCGCAAAGCTTGTCTTCTCTTTGACATTTGCCATATCATGATACAGCCGCTTAAGATGACGCTGAGAGCAACACCGGCGATAATCCATGTATTGAATGAGTCGACGGACCCCAGCTCGTCTTTGACATCTTGGATGACACGAAGATTGGCATTGATCATTCTATGGAGTTGCGGCATACTGAAGACTGGGTCGTGACCAACGATGTTAAGCAGCGGTGACTCCGCTATGCCTAGCTTCCTATTTAGTATCTCACGTTGGTTCACATATTTCGTGCCATTGATGATTGCGGAGAAACTAAAGGTAACGAGGTGTGTACCGTTCGTAATGATCTCTGGGCCATCGTCTGTACTGACCCTTGCTATGCTCTCGTTGATAATTATGATTCCATTATCTACTTGCGAGAAAGGCTTCAGGTGGCTTGTCTGAGTGCGGCAGGGGGCCACGCCGCTAGCATGCAGTGCTCGTGCACAGGTGTTTTGTGTCTTTAACTTGCAAACGGATGAGAATGTTGTTGTTACGCATTCGTTAACCAATAGTACGTCATCGTTGCATTCGGCTACGGTGTCATCTTGTAGCTGTAGTGTTATATGTTGATGTGATACCGAGAAAATGGTGACTCTGGTACAGATAAACTTAACTATAGGGTAGGCTATGAGTATATGAATTATATTCTTGGACTGTTGGACCTTAATCTTCGATGCTGCAGTTAGGCTAATTATGGAAATCTATACAGGGTGTTCCTTTAAGATTCTCTTCAAATCTTCATGATCAAAAATAGTGGGATTTAGTATGTTACCCTTAGCCAATGTAAGGGTTGGTGAAAATCCTCCGCTGAACCCTCCATGAGGGTGCCGACTGGGAGTAGATACCACAGTTTCACGACGTAGGCAAGGATGAGCTGACAGCGGTTCGCTCCTGTTGTAGTAGTGAGGTATCTAGCTAACTAGCCTGGCGACAGAAAGCAACAGCACCGGAGGCAGCCCATGCCAACCCCTGTAGGCAAGGCTTGGCTGCTAAGCAGGGCAACGAGGGAGATGCCAAAGGTGATGCTGTCAGTAGTGCGTCAGCCAGAGAATGGTCTACCTTTAAGATTGACAAAAAAGCGAAGGCAAGGTATGCAAAGAAGCGACGCGCTGCCACAGCGGAATCTGGTGTGGCGACGAAACGAGCCACAATGCTGATTTTGTTGCTCCTAACAAAGGAATCCGTAGAACGGCTAGCGAAAAGTGGCGGAGAGATCAACTACGGATTCGAAAAAGTGAAGGTTATGACCTACAAGTCAAACGCCGATGCAGCAGAAAAATTGGCATCGGAATCGGAATGCGAAGTCGAGGAAGATCCAATGGAGTCCTCGAGTGATGTGGATAGCACTGAACAAGGTGAGTGTACTTCGGGGTCTGAACTTGCAGTCAGACTCTCTAAACTTTACACTGAGAGTGAGCTTTTGAGCGACTCTTAAGAAAACGCAGAGAAGACACTAATTAATGCGTCTTCTCCAAAATAATATACACCACAGCAAACTAGTTTCTCTAGCCCTAGTTAGAAGAACGGCCTGAGTTCGTCCTCATTCAGGAGCCATGGATAATGGATAGCGTATTTGCGGTCTGAGGACACCGGGGTATAATTTATACATCACAGGCTGCGTAGGTAAGGCATGTATATTGGCTAGTAAAAAGCTGAATGTCTTTTTATTACACAGTTATAGTGATAACGACACTACATCAGTAACCTGGGAAACTTGCGGAAAGAAATACCGGCTGGCATTATGCTACATGCCGTATGACGAGGTTACAGTACCATCGCAGCTGATCAAAGAGCTGGTACGAGACAGCGAAGCATCCACCGAACAGAAACCGACAAGAAGTATTAGATATAACACTTGTGTCGGAAGAACTGGTGGACTGAACCAAATTAATTTGATTCCGAATAAATTTGGTAAATGCTTAGATTTAGTATACGTTGATACCTCTTCAAAGTGTTCCGCTATTCAGAGTAATCCTCTTGTTCTATTAGAGGACTCATATCATCCTGCTTTGGAAATATCTGTCGAAATCTCAGGCAATGTACGGGATAATAATCATCAAGTTAAATACAGAACTTTCTACAATAACATGGCCTAATTATAATGGTGAATTAAGTGTCTCTCATTTTAATAACATTATTACGAAATTATTTGAAAAGTATGTTCCAATAGTAATTGTTAATAAAAGTAAAAGTATAAGTCCGTGGTTTTCGAAAGAGTTATATAAATTGAAAAACTCGAGCCTTTAAACATTAAAAAAAAAACTGGTTCACTTGTCGCCTATTCTAAATATTCTCTATTGCGTCGACAATATTTTGACCTAAACAAAAAATGTTATAATAATTACTTAAATAAAGTAAAAAAGAATATTGTAAGTAATCCAAAATCGTTTTATGATTTCGTCAACTCCAAATGCAGGATTTCCAAATTTCCGTCCGCGATGGAATACAAATCTGTCATTTCAAGTGACAATGATATTATATCGAATATGTTTGCAGAATTTTTCAAGTCAAACTACTGTAATAAATCTTCCAAAACTTTTTCTTATCAGCACGTGCTGTGTTCGAATACTTTAAATAACGCTCCAACTATTTCTGAAGAAGACGTCCTACTTAATTTAAATAAGTTAAAACCATCTTTTAGTTATGGCCCAGACATGATACCCTCATGCTTTCTAAAAAATAGTGCAAAATATATAATATTTTTACTTGCCTTTGAGAAGGATATTTAATTCCTCTCATAAACACGGTATATTTCCTTCAATATGGAAACAGTCATTCATAATTCCTTTGCATAAAAGTGGATTTAGATGAAACATTGAAAACTATAGAGGTATCGCAAAACTATCAGTTATACCTACTAAAACTTGGAAGCTAGGGTAAAGAAAACAGGTACAGCCCTTTACACATGTAAAAGAATGGTGGGGCCCAGATGGGGCCTGACGTCTCGGGTAGTTCACTGGCTCTAAACAGCAATTGCAAGGCCGTCCATGACTTACGGTATATTGGTATGGTGGCCAATTACAGAAAATAAACATGCGATTAGAAGCATGAAAAGTATACAAAGAGCAACCAATATTTGCATCAGTGGAGCTCTCAGAACAACGCCACGCCAGGGACTAAACGTAATTTTGCACTAGCTGCCAACAGATATGTTTTGCAAGAAAATGGCAGCGAAGTCAGCTCTGAGACTGAGGGAATGCTCCCTATTAGTCGCCAGTAACAAGCTGCATTCTATGCTACTTAGGAAGTTCCCGTTTCTTCCCATAACCACTTTCGTTATCCTACAGAGCTGAACCCAAATGCGGTCCCCAATATTGTCTTGCCCACCAGAGAGGAGTGGGAAAGGGGCGTAGTGTACGGATGAACTAGCCAGAACAGACACCACCCTATAAGTACAACTAGATTCTGGTAAGAAGGACATGTATATGCCTCTGGCTACTTGTAGATACTTAATCGACAAACATGTCATTAACAAAGCCGAGTCTTAGTGGAATCAGTCCATGACTTGCTCAATTAGCAGGCAAACGTGGCATTAATTGAATATAAGCCGCACATACCGACTGTTAAAATTCAAACGGAATGATATAATAATTTTAGTAGGAGTACTAACAGGCCACTGTCTAATAGGCAGACATGCAAGTAGACTTGGTGCGCCATATAATGACTATTGTATAAGCTGTCAGGAAGTGAAAGAGGAGGAGGCCATTTAACATCTTCTATGTAATATATTGGAAAATAATCGCAGCCTAGCCAATGTAATAATGAGAATTGTGAGAACTAAATATCTATATGGAACTTAGCCCACACATCACATGAAGCCGCACCTTGTTAAATAAATAACACACTGCAAGTATACAAGTTCTCATACACAACAGTTAAACCACGCCACTTCTAGCAACACACGCCATCCTAAAGCAACATGTTACGACACAACAAGTATTAGGCTGCAACGGGAAAACCACGCCACTTCTAGCAACACACGTCATCCTAAAACAATATGTTGCGAACGGGCGAGCAAGCAACATACGGCTTGACGGAAAGCAAGCAGGCCGGTCATCAGTGAGTCAGCACAGGACTGTCACGCATGGCACTAGACTCAGCAGTGAGTCGATCCTCTGGCTGGTCCTAGTGTCTTATACTATGTTCGCACCGAATTGAAATCCTCTTGACAACACAATTTGTGGATTGGGGAACCAAAGTCGTTCTGACCGACATAGTGTGTTTTCGATGAGTTTTCATTGACAGTTTACACATCTATTTGTTTACATTTGTTATGTACCCTACAAGGGCAGTGACGGTCATCTGATTTGTAATATGACAGTCATTTTCTTAAGAGCCTTGTGCAAAAACTGATGTAAACAAACGTATGTGTGTGAGTTTTCATCTCTCTTTAACACATATATAGGTATTCGGAATTGATTCACTATATATCTATACTGCTCACTCTCATGTCTTTTTCTGAGTCATTGCTGACCATAAATCCGTCATAGCTGAAAATTGTCAGTTATGACTGAAACGCTATCAAAAGTGAAAAATTCATACACGAACGCCGGCAGAAACATCTGGACGTCGTTGTCGTAGCACCCACGAGCGTCAACGCAAGCAGCAGCACATCGTCACCTAAGCCTACACGAGCGCCGGCAGAAACATCCGAGCGTCGTCATCGTAGCACACACGGGCGTCAACTCACGCAGCGGTAGAATCGCCGTCGAAGCCATCATCACCACAGGACACAAAACGTAAGTCATCCTTAGTCGCTTAGCACACCCAGAGCGCGGCAGAGTAGAATACGCTATCATATAAGAGCTATTCAACGTAAGCGCGGAAAGGCGGACGACGCTACTGCGGTAAGGAGTGAATGTCTCACAGTGAGTCGATCCTCTGGCAGGTATTTCCCTCCTTAGCGTGCGAAGGCTGGAAGTCACGCGTGAAGTGGGTAGTGAGTCGATCCTCTGACCTGCTCCACGCTTGGCATCGCCGCCGCTGCCACTGCCCTCCGTAATTCCGCGTGATGGTGACGCGCTAACGGGTCACGTAAACCGCTACTCTATCATAGCGCTATCACCGGGTGACGTCACTACAACGCGGAAGACACCTTTTAGTAATTGGAAATTTAATAAAGTAAGATCTGTTAAAAGAGCCCCACAAATTTACAAATTTATTGTAACGAACCCTGGACACGGCGAGTATACCTCAGCAAATCACAAGAAGCAGAGGCAGTAAAAAGCTTCGTTACAGAATCAAGTTTAAAATCTGGTTTATTAACATTCTATTTCTCGTTAGAAATGTTTCAAATAAATGCAGTGTATCAACTAATTTTGCTTTAATTATTTCATTTATCGTATTTGTGAGTTTATTAATTTGTGTCTGTGTTTTTGAATTAATTACTATTTGCATTGACTAACTTTGACTCGGCTCATCTTACTTTTTCAAAATCGGCCGCATCTGGGGTGCCGGCTATTACCTTGAGTGCTGAGCCTAGAAAATCCAGACTTCTTGGCATTCTATGGTGCACTTTTATTACGGACAAAAAAATTCTAATATTATATGTTCTATATCCACGTTTAACAACTTTCGCATATACGGTTGAGGGAATAACTCTGCTAATTCTGTGATTTTATCTAACATGCTAGCAAATTCTGTCAGGTTTCTCGAATGCCTTAAGTAGTCCCTTTGTTCCCATATCAATACTTTCCCATCTATCATCGAAACATAATTGGAATGAAAGTAGTCGATAATCCGACAGTATACGACTCCTGACAATAAAAGCACTGCAAATTTAATCCTGCAAAAATAGAAGAAGAGGGAATAAAAATCGTTGTGTGCTTAACTATTAATCTTAGCCTGTGTGATTTTCTCGCATGTAAGTAAGTGCTACTTAAGGTTGTATTTGTGGACCACCCTCTATTGAATAAGAACAGACGTTCCCAGGTCTGCTTGAAACGTTTCCTATGTGCAAAGCGGTGTTAACTTATTTCCTAACCATTTATTTTTTTTCGAACACTTTTTGCCAACTTCAAAAACTCTATTTTGCCTGTTCGGGTTAGATCTTTCAATGTTATCATGTTGGGCTTTTGCGATTTTATTTTTTATGGTCAGCCTGATTTCGCTAGATGCTGCGTGAATCACATCGATCGGGATTTGGTTTGTGACCGATTGTATGGATCAATTGAAGGCTATTGTTTCCTCAAAATTAACTCAGCTGTGTCATCAGACATTTTTTCTAATTTAAAAGATCTAACTATGTCCGCAAGAGTGCCATGGAAGCGTTCCACTTGTCCATTTGAACAACTGTGAAGAGGTGGTGCAATGACAATGTCTATGTCATAACCGTTTTTTAAAAGTGATCTAATTGTCTCCAAATTGAAAGCGGCTTCATTGTCGCAATAAATTGGTTTTGTTTGAGGAAACAAATTTTGAAGTTGGATCATGGACATTTTTACATCCATTATCGTGCGAGAAGCGGTTGGTTTGTTCATCTTTGTTTGTAATGTCGACAACGATATTTTTGAAGTGCCAGAACTTAGTTGCCGGAAAATTTAACACCAAATCATGTTGTATACTGGCCAACGTCGGTAAATCCCAGTAAATCGCGTTTACTGGAGTTGGTACTAACGATTGGTTTAATTACTTCGAATAGAGCGTTTTTACAGGTGGCGTATTTTTCTGCCAAAGAGTAGGTGTTTCTTTTTAACGGAAATTTGGCTTCTTCGAAAACGAATTCGTTCTTGAACCAATTAAAAGGCTTTTCTGTCGAATCGATCGTGTAGGATAATGATATCTCAGCGTGAATTGTCGCAGCACCTGACTGCACTTCATTTTCCAAATTGTTCACATTCTTTGTCGGGTTTGTAGAACACTTTTGCATTGTGTTCATCAATGTGTGATTTCCATCTCTTGATTTTCGCATTTGTGTTTGTGGGGTCACCGATTGAGAACCACTGCATTATACGGTCATATGTTCTATATATTTTTGCTATTTCTTGTTCTCTACTTATTTGCCTAATATTCAAGGGCAAGCATTAGAAGTCATTCACCTCAATGCAGTTAATAATTGTATTTGCATTGTGTACATACTTACATATTTATTGCTTGCTTGCGCTTGCTTTGTACACTTATGCTACCGCTATGTTTTCGTCCACGCAATTACATGAATAGTTATTTGTGCACATTAGCTAGTCCCATTTAACATGTACTAAGCTTTATATGTAAGCGGCCTTTTGCAATGCTGCGTTCCCATTTTTTTATATTTCTCTTTTTGTTAATAACTACATTATATACGAAAGAGCAATAGAGCAAAGTATGTACTTCAGTTATTCTCCTTATATGAACTGTTAAATTTATATAACTTACATACTTATGTATATACAAGTATGCCCTAATAGAAAATGAAACTATGTACTTAGCGGAAATTATGTATTGAACGGTATTGCAATATTGCTTAGAATATTATTTAAGGAGAAGAATTTTGCGAATAAAGTTAGTCTAATAGCTGACCACACATAGCATCATTACTCGGCCCTTTGTATTTTATCGCTGTTACAACTTCGCTTAAACTTTTCGCTTTTTCGATATTTGCGCGGTTACAAAAAAAGCTTTGTAGTCCTACATTTTTTGGCGCTCAACTTGGGGCACGAGTGAGTTTTTTGTTCTTTCGCACATCATTTCGGAGTGTGGCCAGTATTAGACTGCATCGTTGGACATTATCGGCATTGGATATTATCATTGGACATTATCGTCGCTGGACATTATCGTCATTGGATATTATCGTCATTGGAAATTATAGTCACCATTTTACATCCTTACCATTGGAGTCACCAGCATTGCTCGCACAATGCACAGCACACCAGTTTCCCATCGTTAAGTCTCGTCGTTACCATTGCCTGTAGCTCATATTCGCATATTCGTTGCATACCCATACATAAGTGTTTAAATGACTATAAACTCCCCTTCCAACTACACCGCTTCATCAGGGTAAATAATGACACACCCTAATACAACACACCACACCTTGGAACACAACTCGCACTCACACCATACACGATGACATCCCACACAATGAACAATAAAAGAGGGATTGGATTTTCAATTCACACATTCGAATTAATTCCGATCTCTTTTGCGCAACGTCACCGTATAATCGCTATCTCCGCTACCGCCCTTTTTAAAATCGTGGTATTAACTTTTAGTTCAAAGGTTGTGAAAATAACATTTAATAAAAAAAATAAACATTTTTAATTTAAACCTAAAAAGAGCGTTTTATTAAAAAACGGAAATGACATGTCTTTCGTGAGTGCTAACATTGTAGCATAATTAATCATGGTCCTTCGAGCCATAGTGAGCGGCACTATGGAGTAATAAAAAAAAAAAAAGAAGTGAAGTGGCTAAACGTTAATATATACATGCAAACGAACAAAAAAAAAAAAAACTATGTATATATATATAACAAGTGACTAAAAAGTGCTGTGGAGTGAACTGACATACATATACACATAGAAGAAGAAAAACAGATTGTTAAAAAGTTAATTTAAAAAAAAAGAAGAAGAAAGTGTGGAGTGACACAAACATATGTACAAGAGGTAAAAAACAACAATTATAAAAAAACAAAAAACGGGCGCGAAATAACACAAAATTTCATACGAGCGCGAATATCAACAAAAATACATACATAATTAAAAAAAAAAAAGAACTTGCGCGAGTCAAAACTAACAAAAAAAACATAATCACCTCAAAAGGACACAACAACAACCACACCAGCCTAAATCAGCACTGCGAAGCAGAAATTGGGAGAGAGCCACAAGCGGAAAAAGCAACACACAAGTATACCATACACACATATGGTATACAATATTGTCCCCAAAACCCCTTGGTGGACACCAAAGTGAGTCGTATCTTTTCCTATTCCTTTATTTTATCATGCATATATGTATGTAAAGATTACAGTTTTATATATATAGAACCTGTAATAACAAATACGTTCACCAAACTACAACAGTTCGGTAAAATATATATATAATATATATATACCAACATAAAGATGTATTATTAAGAACAACAATAATTCAATGGCTATTTATGCTTAGCTTCGTGTATTCAAATACACCATCAAGAAACAAAAATCAAAAACGAATTCAAGTATATACTTGCAAATTTCTCCAGCAATACCCCTTGTGTTTAATAAAGCAATAAACAGGATTGCACATAATAAGTAAGCAAAGGCAAAATAGAAAATCTAAAACAAGACAGAGAAACAAATAAAAACACAACAAACAAACATACATATATGCATATCGAAATAACGCTTATATATCACATCTCTATATATCGTTAAATATATATTTTTAATAAACATATATACATACAAAAATATATTTACAAAGTGCATACGGTCAAATACCTGCACATTATTTACTTTGCTTTGGCGCTCTCTTCGCTGTGCGAGCCTACATGCATACGTATATATACACATTTATATACACAAACGGCGATTAATATATAATATCTGTAACTTTATACCCTACTTTGGGACCTAATAAAGTTATTTAATATCCATTTCAAAAAAGAAAAAATTATCATAAATTTCGAATATTATCAAACGGCGATAAAACAAATATATTATATGATAAACGAATTTATAAAAAATTAAAATAATTAAAAACAAAAAAAAACATTTTTTCCAACAACATACTTACATTCGTATGTTACATATATATATACATCCTCATAGGCAATTATCCGGCAATACCCCTTGTAACAAACAAGCAGGATTGCATACAAAAAAAAAAGCACATTGATCTCTTCAACGAGCTCTCAATTTCACGAGCACATAAATATATTATATAATAACAAGTCCGTGTATTAGGGTGTACCTAAATACATCAAGATAAGGACATATTAAGTATTATTAAATTAAAAGTGCCATTCTTAATAACTAAATTAAGAAAATTTAAATTACGCTCACAAATATATATTTAAAATAAAATACAAATTAAAAAATTATTTCGCAAGTAAATATTTATCTAGTCCGAAAAAATCGTTTATACGTAAAATAGTATTCGGTATTAATTATCATTTATTGCTGCATTTAAATCAGTTTACACTGAGAAAATTTTAATTAACTTTGACACATATAGTAATAAATAACAAAACAAAAATGGTTAATGACGATAAAAATCAAATTACACCTGCAGAAGCTACACGCGCAAGACAGGTTACCACAAAGCACATAAAAAGCAAAAATATTTGTGTTGCCAAATTCATTTCCGAGAGTGACAGATTAACACGATACTGCACTCGATTTTCATCTTCACCGATTCAAGACATCTCTGAATCGTTATTGGAAATAAAAAGAACAAAATATTGACAATTTTTGGACTCGTCTCCAAACGGCTCATGACGCCATAGTAGATTATGACGATTCACATCTACCACACGATTTTAAATCATCGGCTTACGCACTATACGAAAACTGCTTAGACCAGTACGAAGAAACAAAAGCTATGATTTCTGATCAATTAAAGCTAATAAAAGCGATTGCACCTACTCCACATCCGAGAGTAGAGCTGCCACAAATTCAAAGTCAAGAGGCAAGTTCAGGCATCCATCTCGAGGTGCCCGCATGTGACACAGAAATATTTTATGGAGGTTATGAAGAATGGCCGTCCTTCCGGGACATGTTCACTGCCGTTTACATCAACCATCCAAAATTATCAAAAGCGCAAAAATTGTATCACCTCCGATACAAAACTAAAGGTCAAGCAGGCGCAATAGTAAAACAGTTCGCACTAAATGACGACAATTTTAATTTGGCTTGGGAAGCTCTAACATCTAGATATGAAAATGAAAGAATATTGGTCGATAAACAAGTGACGACACTAATAAACTTGCCTAAAATTAAAAAAGAAACAAGTGAAGAATTTGTTAAACTACTATCCACTGTTTCAAATTGTTTGTCGGTTCTATCGACACAAAATATTCCCACAGACAGCTGGGACCCAATACTGGTAAATATATGCACCGCCACTTTACCAGAAAAATCGTTACTTTTGTGGGAGCAATCGCTTTCATCACGAAAGAAATGCCCAACGTGGCAACAAATGAAAGATTTTCTAACTATCCAGTATGAAATCACTGAAAGGGTAAACACAAAAATTATTAAAACCTAAAACTATCAAAACGACCTTAATAGAAGCTTCAATAGACCCCAAGCTAGTAGCAAAAACAAATTAAACAGAAGCTTATACAAAACGCAATCGTTCACATCCGAACAATCATACGTCATGCGAACTATGCACAAGAGGGCATAAACTACAATCATGCGAGAAGTTTAAAAACTTAAAAGTTAACGAACGAAATAATTTTGTCAGATCAAAAAGACTTTGTACAAATTGCTTGTCACATGCGCATAAGTATAAAAATTGCAAAAGCAAATTCGATTGCTTATATTGTCACAAAAGACACAACTCAATGCTTCATTACAGCAAATTTCCCATATCACCCCAAAGAAGCGCTTATACAAAAAGAACCACAGGTTTAATGGTAACAAATACAAAATAGGGCATTACTACCCACAGCAGTCATCTCCATCGAACACCGAGGAGAACTGTTTAAACTTAGGGCCTTAATAGACCAAGGATCACAACGATCTTTCATAGCGTCTAGGGCTCAAAATAGGCTACAACTGCCAACAAAACTAGCCAATGTTGAAATCACGGGAATGGGCGGAAGAGTAGTCCAAAACTCAAATAAAATCTGACCCATTACCCTAATTTCCCCCCAAGCGGATAAGCACATACAAGCAGAAGCTATAGTCTTACCGCAACTTACAAATATGCTTCCCAGCTATCACATAAATAGCAAGCATTGGCAAAAGGTTTCACACCTAAAGCTAGCATATCCCAACTGCAACACCCCCGCTCAAATAGATCTTCTATTAGGCAGCGATCTCATACCACAGATAATACTCGAGGGTATTGAGAAAATTTCAAATACACTATTGGCGCAAAATACTATTTTTGGTTGGATCCTAAGTGGACTAGTTACAGAACCGGTTTCTACAACAACAACTCAAGTTGACGAATACTCTAAAGAATACCTTCATTCACAATTAAGGAAACTTCGGGAGTTAGAAAAACGCCCCCTGATATCAATTACAACCCCAGAAGATCAGTATTGTAAAGACTTCTACAAAGCCACAACTACTCGATCAAATAATGGCCGGTACGTCGTACGACTACCACTAATTTCCCAATGTTCCAACACTCCACGAATTGGCAGAAAAAATCAAGTCAGAGTCCTTTCTGAAAAGATCAGGTTTAAAAACACAAATATGTAACTTTTCGACCCCGCAGGATGGCTCCAGCCAATAATGATACAAAAATCCTGCTACTACTTGCCAAAATCGCACTTAACATAACATATAACAAAATTGTCCTAAGAAAGTCGAAAAATCGACACCTCTCTTGCTATAGTGCCTGATAGTTGACAACATTTTCATAACGTATAAAATTTTAAAAATAAAGTTAAGGGATCAACATATTTACAATGTGATACAGTGACGCACCCAGGCTTACAAAAAGCAAAGGTCGCACTTATCACAACTATCTAAGCGCTCATCAAACGGGTAGTTTATGGGAACCACTTGTAAAAGTTGTAAATCTCACTTCAAAAAGTGGGAGAAAATCATAAATCTTACTCTCGCAAGGTCTCTCTTCAAAAGTTTGAAAGGAGCACCCATTCTGGCCATATCTGAGCCAGGCGCGGAGTCGCTATCCTATAAGTCGATAATACAGAAATAATAAATAACCGCCAATAAATATAACGTATCCACAGGTATCAGTTGTGGATGTTTAAATGACTATAAACTCCCCTTCCAACTACACCTCGTGAGTGCTAACATTGTAGCATAATTAATCAATAAGTATAACACGATTTCATAAATTTTACGGTAAAATTAACTAATCATTTATTGCTTAACTACTCACTAGAAGTAGAAGTATTGTTATTTAAAATAATTTTGAAGCCTCTATAAAGCACATACAAGATCCTGTTCTGCAATGTCTTTGGATGAGCTAAGACAACAACGCGCCATCACCAAGAAAAATAGTACGCGCATTAAAAATATCGTCGACGCCAGCTTGCGACCAGATGAAAAGGCTCTTTCAGCTGCGGAATACAAATGCCGTTTGGGCATCTTGAGGTCCTATTTTAAGTAGATTCTCTCAATTCAAACTGACATCAAAAGATTGGATGCTGATGATGGTGGACGTGCTGACATGGAAGAACTTTACATCACAACTAAATTGGTTATCCAATCGCAAAGGGCACAAGATAACAACGTTTCACTTTCGGACACAACTTGCGCGGTATAATCAAGTTCAAAACTTCCACCACTTAAGCTTCCTACTTTGATGGCAAGTATTCGAATTATAAAAATTTTATCACCTCGTTCAAGCAAATAATTGATCGTAAATTCAATTTAACTAATATTGAAAAATTCAACCATTTGCGAAATTGTCTTCAAGGTCAAGCCTTAGAAACTGTAAATGCGTTTCAAGTAACAAATGAAAACTACCCGAAGGCGTTAAAACGGTTGAAGGTACGGTATGACAACAAAACACTAATTTTTTTGGAAGGAATAAATTCGTTATTTGATTTACCAGCAGTTATGAAACCCAATGGCATTCAGCTAAGAAGTTTAATTGATAAGGCTTCAGCTATTTATGGTTCCCTGCCATCGCTAGGTACCGACAGCCAAATATCGCAAGCTATGCTTATTCATTTAATTTTGAGAAGTCTGATGAACAGACCAACAAAAAGTGGAAGGAGTCGATAGATTTCAGAACGCTGCCGTCATGGGAGAATTGCATCACAGTTTTGAAAAGACACTGCCAATACCTGGAATCACTGGACAACACGCATGTTAGTACCTCGTCAACTCAAGGAATCCACCACTTTCCTGCTCCAACATAACTTGTACTTTCTGTTTCAGTAACAACCATCAGGATTTTAATTGCGAACGCTTTAAGTCACTAAACATTACTCAACGTTTCGAACATGCAAAGAAAATTGGACTTTGCATCAATTGCTTATTAAAGGGACATCGAGTAGCCAACTGTCCATCATCACACAGGTGCAAGGTTTGTGCACGACAACACCACAGTTTACTCCACCGCGGTTCTACTTCACACCTACTCAGGTATTTACAACACAAGAGGCAGTCGCGCATATACACAGAAATAATTCATCGGTGGACAACGTCATCCTTGCAACAGCGAAAATTTTCGTTCGTGAGGCATCGGGGAGATACAGATTGGGTACAGCACTGCTAGATTCCTTTTATCACAGATGATTTTTCGCAAAAGTTGCTTCTGCCAAATGGCCAAATGAGTTAAGATTCCCGCCCCGAAGAACTCAAACACATCACACACAATGCAACACTGGCACACCCACCACACCTGGAAACCGCAGAACACCCACACACCACACACACCTCATCATACAGCCGCACACATACACACACCGACTAGGATTTCTACACAACACACAGTACAAAAATATCTGTCCTCGAAGCGGACGGCCCTTCTACCAGCGACGGTCGAGTAAAAAACACCATTTCTTTGGCGCGCGTGAATTCATTCCGGCTATCAACCATCTTTTTATACTCTTGCAATTTGTATTGCACAACATTTTTTTTACTACCTCTCCACTGGTATGCGACCTGGGAGTGCGTTAAGCTTATCCTTGTAAATATTTAAAAATAATGTTTGTGAATATTTTTGAAATTAAAAACCATACGATACTTATTTCATTAACATATACGCGGAGTTGAAGTAGCAAGTAAGTGGTGGTGTTAACATATGGTCCTTCGAGCCCTAGTGGACGGCACTATGGGTTACAAAACATAAAATAAAAAGTTTTAAAATAACGTAAAAAAAAACCAAGAACCGGTGAATTTATTGGCGAAAACACAAACAAACAAAAAAAACAAAAAAAATACAGTGACAAAGTGAACGAAAAAACAAAAAAATGCACAAACAGTGAAAAAAAGGTGCATTTATTGACAAAAACAAAAAAAACAAGTGCAGTGACAAAATGAACAAAAAAAAAATTATATATACATATGCTTTTGGTGTAGTGACCACAACAACAAAAAAAATATATATACATATGCTTTTGGGGCATAATTAACAGTGCAGTGACCCAAAAAATAAAAAAAAAACGGGCGCGGAAAAACAAAATACAATCAAATAAAAACAGGCGCGAATTAAAACCAATATATATGTATATACATATACATATTAACATACAAAACGGGCGCGAAAGTAATACAACAAAAACTTCAAGGAACATCCCAGGAAAGGATTGGATACACCTACAGGCAAATACAGGATATAGTCCCCAAAATCCCTTGACGGATATTCAAGTGAGTTGTATCGATTCCGTTTTGTACCTCATTACTGCAAGGTATATGTATATTTATAACGGTTTTCAAAAACGGTTGCTAAACTATTGTATTTGCGGAATTTCGGGTTTTACCGAAAAAATTTATACACATAATATACATATATCTAAATATATATATATTTTTTTATTGCCTAGGAAAATATTCCAAATCCAAAACACAAATATATGATACATACATATATATGAAATTCAAGTACTCTACTTGCAAAAATATCCGGCAATACCCCTTATGCTTGATCAAGTAATAAGCAGGATTGCCTAAAACAAGTAAGCAAAGGCAGATAAAAAAAAAAAACAAAAAACACATATACATATACCCATATAGCAACATATAACGAATAAAAAGAGATATAAGAACAATATTCTCAAAAAACAAAAAAAAATTAAAGAATTTCTTACCTATATGCCACATCTCTCATTAAATACATATTTACATATTTTGCACAATATATACCAAAATTTTTAGCACTTATAATTTTGAGCGCTTGCAAATATGTACATACTCGTAATATTATTAACATATTTAACTACAAAAAAAAGGGAAGAGAGATAAAGGTAAAGAAAATAAAAAATTCAATTTTTAAACATATAAAATATACGTACATTATTTTACTCTTTTACATACGTACATATTTAAATAATATAATAATACTTTGTTGCTAATTACGTTTATGCGCTCTTTTTTAACTGAGAAACAACGTCCGCTCGTTTACATACGTATTTAAACAAGTACGGGACATATTATTATACCCTACTAGGGTACCACTGAAAGTTAAAGAACTTCAAAAAGCGCATTCGGAACAAAAAAACATTTAAACGGTTCGGTATAGAAAAAACGAATTCTTACCAAAAATAAAAATAAAAATAATTACTTTTATTCCTATAAATAAATAAATAACAATAATAAAAAATTGTGAACAATATTATATACATTGCTTCTAGACAATTTAATTTAATATATTCCAAAGTCCAATTTGGTAAATACTCGGCAATACCCCTTGTTGTTTTGGCAAACAAAAAACAAGCAGGATTGCATACATATGTATAAAGTACATTGATCTCTTATACGAGCTCTCATTGACACATACTAATTCGCTTATAGGTAGTTAAGTTCGCATGCAGTAGTTAAGCCAGACAAAAAAACAACTAAAGTAAGAGTTGTCTTTAATGCATCAAGATCCACTAGCTCGGGGAATTCCCCAAATGATATTCTATTTACGCGACCCACGCTCCAACCAGATTTAATGCTCCTCATATTAAATTGCTGAATATTCAAATACGTATTTAACGGACACGTCGAAAAAATGTATAGACAAATAGTCGTACATAAAGACGATCAAGATTTTCAGCGAATTATTTTCCGAAAATCTCCCAATAGTCCACTACGCGACTATAAACTAAAAACAGTTACCTTTGGCGTCAACTGTGCTCCATATTTAGCCATTCGAACACTCCACGAACTGGCAGAAAACACAAAGTCAGAATTTCCTCTGGCAACCAAAGTGTTAAAAACACAAACATATGTAGACGATATCTTGTCTGGTAGTCAGAGTCTTCCACAAGCATGCGAGTCACTATCACAAGTGGTAAAAGCCCTCAAAACCGCAGGGTTTCCGTTGAAAAAGATAACGGCGCACCACCCTAATATTTTAAAAAATATACCACATGAAAATTTGTTAGATACTAATTTCCTTAAATTCGAAAAGGAAAGTACAAAAAAAACTCTGGGGATCCAATGGAATGCGATATCTGACCAGTTTTCATACACGACAGAGTCAATACCTGCGTTATCCGCCATAACAAAGCGACAAATTCTATCCTCTGTGGCGAAACTTTTCGACCCCGCAGGATGGCTTTCGCCAGTTATGATACAAGCCAAAATCCTAATACAAGAATTATGGCTAGATGGAACCGACTGGGACGAACAAGTAAACCCACGTCGTTTAGAAAAGTGGTCCCAGTTTGCGAAAAATCTAAACGATATCTCACAGATACAAATCCCACGATGGGTAAATTATGCCCCAGAGCACAAAGTCGAACTACACGGCTTCTGTGACGCTTCTGAAAAGGCATATTGCGCAACTATATATGTTCGCACACAAAGCGACACTGCGACCACATGCCACTTACTAGTAGCAAAAGCAAAAGTGACTCCTTTAAAAACAATAAGTCTGCCACGACTTGAACTGTGTGGAGCGCTACTACTAGCCAAAATCGTGTCCATCGTACAAACACATTTAAACATGGCACAATATAAATTATATCTATGGTCCGATTCCGAAATTGTACTAGGCTGGTTAGAAAAACCACCACATGCATGGAAGACGTATATTTCCAACCGAACGTCTCAAATACTTGACCTAGTAGGATCAGCCACTTGGCGACATGTAGCCAGTGCTGACAATCCTGCTGATCTAGGTACAAGAGGGTGCAAACCTCTGCACCACCCTCTGGTGGAATGGTCCCCGATGGTTAACAGAATCTCCTGACTCTTGGCCACAATCACCTATGCGCGATAAATTGCCCCAAAAAGTCGAAAAATCGACTCCTTTCACGCAACATTGCAGGATAATGACATCCTTGAGCGATTTCCCTCGTATCCCCGAGCCCTCAGGGTAATCGCTTACATGCTCAAGTTCATAGAGCGACTCAAAATTAAACTTAAGGGAGTGTCTTCATTACACTCCCAATGCGATACAGTGACGCACCTAGACTTACAAAAAGCAAAGGTCGCTCTTATCGCATCTACGCAAGCGCGTTACTTCAGCCGAGAAATATCATTACTAAGAGAATCGAAGCCGATAGATAAAAAGAGCTCACTCTTAGTCTTAAATCCATTCATTGACACGAAAGGAGTACTCCGTGCGAATGGTCGGCTTGCCAATTCAAGCCTGACGTATAACGAACGTCATCTCATAATTATCCCAGAGAAATCGCAACTTGCCACCTTATACCTTAACTATGTCCACGTGCTATTGCTACACGCAGAACATCGCCTCATGCAAGAAATCGTCCGTCAAGAGTTTTATATTCCAAGACTCAAGCCCAAAATAAAGAAATGCATTTTCATGTGCAAGATCTGCACTATGCATAAGCAGAAGATGCGAACGCAGATTATGGCAGCACTTCCACCGGAACGCTGTAACTTCGCTCTGCCTTTCACCATTACAGGTGTCGACTTTGCTGGGCCTTTTCAAATAAAGGCATCCATGTTAAGGTTTTCTACCCTCATAAAAGGCTATGTGGCTGTCTTTGTCTGTTTCACGACAAAAGCAGTGCATCTCGAGCTATGTACGAATCTGACAAAGGAGGCTTTTCTCGCGACATTTGCTCGCTTCGTCGGACGACGCGGTTTTCTATCCAAACTCATGAGCGACAATGGCAAGACATTTATCGGAGCTCAAAGAGCCACAGAAAAACAGTTCGTGAATTTTGTCAAACATGTCTCACCTGAAATTGTACAAAAGTACGCTCCCCAAGGTATTAACTGGCAGTTTATCCCTCCAAGCGCTCCTAATATGGGTGGTTTATGGGAATCAGCTGTAAAAAGCTTCAAATCCCATTTTTAAAAAGTAGCTGGAAACTTCAAATTTATTTATGAAGAATTTATAACATTATTTATTCGCATTGAAGCCGTTCTCAATTCACGGCCACTACCGACACTCTCGTAAGATCCCTCAGATCTCACAGCCCTAACTCCAGGGCACTTTCTAAAAGGAGCACCCCTTCTGTCCATACCTGAGCCAGGCGTGGAGTCGCTATCCTTACAAAATAGATGGGAAAGAATTAAAATTCTCCATCATGATTTCAGCCGCCGATGGAAGGAGGAGTATATAAAGGACCTTCATAAAAGGTACCGCTGGAAAACTCCCGAAAAGGCGCCAAAGCTTGGAGATTTTGTCTTAATCCATGACTATTGTCTCCACCCTACAGAATGGCGGCTTGGTTGCATAGAGTAGTTGACCTCCGTACTCGAAACGGAACGCTAACCAGACCGCTCGTTAAACTATGCTTCCTGCCAATCTCAAATAATAGCGAAAACGCAAGTAGTAAACCATCCGTTTAGTAATACCTACAAACAAAAATCGAAATATCCGTCTAAATAACCGAAAACAGAAATAAAAAACCGCAAATATAATATGACAAATTACAATCATATACAAATAAAATAATGGGTAGACTAATACGATCACCAAACCAATTAAAATTGGTCACATATAGAAAGATATCCATACTCTATACCACTGAATCGTAACTAAACATGCCCTTTTCTCCATACAGGTAGGTATCTATACAGAGATGTATTCTACCCCAACGCCAACAGTCGAGTAAAAAACACCATTTCTTTGGCGCGCGTGAATTCATTCCGGCTATCAACCATCTTTTTATACTCTTGCAATTTGTATTGCACAACTTTTTTTTACTACCTCTCCACTGGTATGCGACCAGGGAGTGCGTTAAACTAATCCTTGTAAATATTTAAAAATAAAGTTTGTGAATATTTTTGAAATTAAAAACCATACGATACTTATTTCATTAACATATACGCGGAGTTGAAGTATCAAAGCATCGGTTCATCGTCAACAAATATTAAATTCAAAACCTCAACTAACATCAAGTCGCAAGTCACTGGTTTCGAACTTCCATTGATTTTTGAATTTTATCGCACATTGCTTATCAACCAGATCCTGAAATCAATATTTCAACGTGGAATATTCCACACAATATAGCGCTCGCCGATAATGAATTTTATATACCAAAGAAAATCGACATTTTACTGAGTACAGAAACGTTCTTCACTCCTCTATATGTAGACACTCTTAGGCTCGATTGTTTCGGGACGCTATAAGACGGTCAGTAACAACATATCCAAACGATCTTGTTTATTTTTAGCCAATGAATCTTTAGATGCAAAATTGGAAAAGTTGTGGAAATTGGAAGAAATCCCTACCATACCAGAGGCTTGGACTCGTGAACAACAGAGTTGAGATCACATATACAATTCAACCTTTCAAGGATGATCCGACATGTTTGGGCGAGTCATATACTACGGCAGAGAACTCAATGCACAAGAACGTCGATGAGCCAAATCACCACAATTGAAAGCACAATACGTTGAAGTTATGAGCGACTACGAGAGTTTGGGTCATATGAGCGTTGTAAAAAATTCAAATCTCAGCGAACCACATTATTATATACCACATAATTGAAAGCACAATACGTTGAAGTTATGAGCGACTACGAGAGTTTGGGTCATATGAGCGTTGTAAAAAATTCAAATCTCAGCGAACCACATTATTATATACCACATAATTGAAAGCACAATACGTTGAAGTTATGAGCGACTACGAGAGTTTGGGTCATATGAGCGTTGTAAAAAATTCAAATCTCAGCGAACCACATTATTATATACCACATAATTGTTTGCCAAAATCAAAAAGTACAACATCAAAGCTTCGAGTTGTATTTGACGCTTCCTGTTGAACTACATCCCAAAAATCATTAAACGATATTCAGATGGCTGGCCCTACAACTCAATGCGAACTTTTTCTTCTTCGTTTTCGATTCCACAGGTTTGCACTCACTGCAGACATCGTCAAGATGTATCGCCAAGTATTAATGCACGAAGATGATCGAAAGTTCCAGTATATTATGTGGAGCAGTTCACCAACTGAAGATATTCGCACGTATCAACTAAATACTGTAACGTATGGAATGGCTGCTACGCCATATCTTGCTATACGGAGTTTGTTCTGTCTAGCTGAGCAGCATTCAGAACAATTTACAACCTACTCTGTGGTGCTCATACTTTAAATTAGCAAAGTGGCATTTCAATCATCATCAATTCAGAGAAGACGACTCTGTAAAGGAACTAAACGTAGATACATCCATCACTAGTGCACTTGGACTAAAATGGAACCAAAATATTGATTGTTTTATTTTTTCATTTGAAACAAAGCTAGCACTAACTGGTCGACTTACAAAACGTTCCATCCTTTCTGTTGCATCATCCGATCCACTTGGACTTTTAGTTCCTGTTATTATAACATCAAAAATTTTGTTGCAAGAAATATGGCTACTAAAGTTGGATTGGGATGAATCTGTGTGTAATTAAAGTGACGAGGCACTGTTTTTCGACAGATGTGAAATCCCTTCAGATACATGGATTTTGTGACGTATCGATTCGTACATATGGCTGCGCAGTATATACTCGCGTTATCAACAAATGTGGCACTACTACTACCATTCGCCTACTCACTGCGAAGTCCAGAGTGGCACCTACCAAAAAACAATCGTTACCTAAATTAGAACTTTGCGGTGCTCTTCTTGCTCGTCTTTTAGCAAAAATCAAACCAACAATTTCTAACAAATCTTTTAACAAGATGCTCTTTAAAATGCATTCTGCAACACTTTCGACTTTTGTTAATAGTCGAATTTCGGAAATTCCATTCTTAACCAAAGGCGCCCATTGGAGACATGTACCAACGCATTGTAACCCGGCGGAATTTGCCTCTAGAGGATGTACTGTAACGGAACTTGTTAATTCAATATGGTACACCGGACCAAAGTTTCTATATGAAAACTCAGATAAATGGCCATAGAACAGCTGCGATGATATCGACATGGAAGTTGTCGATAGGGAGAAACGAAAACCAGCATTCAATACAATTGTTAGCACTAATTACATTTTGGAAATTGTGAATCAGTGGAGTAACTACACCAGCAGCCTTCGATTAATAGCTTGGATGTTCCGCTTCATCAATAAATTTCGACATGGTGCTAATCTTAATGACTCATTAACCATTTCACCACAAGAGTTACATCACACCCTTCTTTGCATAATTTGGAATATTCAACATATACATTTCGCTAATGAAATTCATCTTTTACAGAAAGAGCTTACGATAAATGACTTCAGATTTGGATAGTCAATGCGCGCGATTTAGCAAGATGAATCGTCAGATCGTGCACACATTGTATACGCTACAAGCCAAAGCTAATGAACCAAGTAATGGGACAGTTACCTGTAGAGCGTTTACCTCCATCTCGTCCTTTTGCGCGGTGCGGTATTGAATTCTGCGGACCAGTCAACGTATATTTGCGTATTCGAGGCAAAATACCTTAAAAAGCGTACATTGAGATCTTCGTATGTCTAGCGACAAAGGCTTCACATCGAACTAGTATCGGATCTATCCACGGATGCATTCTTATCGTCATTGAAGCGCATGATTGGCAGAAGAGGTCTACCCAGAGAACTTAAATGAACGAGAAGGTGCCGGTTCGACAGCGAACAATTTGTAGGAATTTTTCAAGGAGTTCACCACACATGCACGAGAAACAAAACGCTTTTATAACACCGGTGAATCTGTAAACATACGTTCTCTTAACATAACCAACCGACGAATATTGAAGAGAATATAATATGTAAGCAAAACTGGGAATATTGATATGCCAATTGAAATTATTCCCTTTTATTGAACTATTATTTATTATTATTTTTAAATTATTTTATGTTAATTCATTTTTACTTTATTGTGAGTCATTAATAATAATTTAAAAATATTTTGATATATTTCTTAAAATCATTCATTTACTTGACACCATTATGAAGTCACAAAAATACAGAATTGTGTTTTGCCGTCGGCATTTCACATTCATGCTTCAATTTTTCTTTTCAAATCATGTGTAAAAGTAATTATGTACGTAAATATGTACTTACATATATTATGTCGTTTGCACATTTGTATGTATTTGTATGTATATATGTACACTCAATTTTTCATGTGAAATCTCAGTTGAGACGTTTTTTGCTTTTATGTCAAAGAGTCAATCTGTCGAAGGACTGACGCTACGACAAAGCGTCACAACATTGTGTTGTTGGTAGAAAATCCGAGATGTGCCGAAAAATAAACGAACGCTCGCCGATTGTCATCGCTTCCCTTGCCGCTCTAACAGCTTTGCCTACAAATCATTGTAGGTATGTATGTTTTTATATGAACATACATACATATTGACGAAGATTTTTGCCAGCCACGGAAAAATATTTTAGAATTGTGAAATATTTTAAATCGACAAAACTTTGTTGCCACTTTTGTCATTGTTTTCTGTGTTTGCAGGGTTGTCACTTTTCCCTTCTAGAGGGAACATAGAAAGATGTTCAATTTATGATTTCTAGCTTTTGCCATCGTCGCGAAAAGACGCTTGTAGACAAACGCCTGCTCGGGGAGATGTGTAAGGCGTTTGCTTTTATGAATGAAACGACTTAGCTTATTGCTTGGGCGCCAGCGTTCATGAATGAAAATGTTGTTGGTGTGTGATTCACTACAAATTTAGGATTTGTCAATTTCGCTGCCATATTGATTTCTGGTGCTGATGCTATTTGAGACAATTGTTGTTTTTGTACTTTACTTATTTTGCGCGGTCATACGCATATTTGTACATACATATTTACATATAGAGCAGTGCGCTCACATGTATTTATTGATAATTGAAAATATATTATTATATTATATTATATAACATATTGATGTACATACATAAATTATTATTTCTGTAACAATTGAAATTAGAATATTAAGAAAATAGTAAAATATCATTTCTTGCATAATATTTCACATTTTATCAATGTAGCATTTGTGCAAAAAAATCATATTTTATCAATTTTTCATCATAAAAATCGTTTATATGGCAAAAAATAATCATGCATATCTGAAGTGGCATTTGTATTTTTTGTTTTCTCATTAATTTCATTTCATTTTTCTCTTTACGTTGGGAGATACGTAATTTGTCAGAGAACGTTGTTAAATAACAGCATATACTACAGAAAATGGTGAACACCTTGATCTCAATTTTTCAGCCAACCAATCGAGCATCATACAAAATTCAATTTGCACCTTCTCGTTATTCTAAGTTCTCTGGTCTACCCTCTGACATCTTTTGCGATAACGCAACAAATTTTGTGGATGCTTGCAACAAACTAGCTGAATTAAAGTCATTTTTATTTAAAACCGAAAATAAAGATGCAATTATAAAATTTATGAATTGCAATTTTATTGCTCACTGAGCACCTCATTTCGGCGGTATTTGGGAGGTAGCAGTCAAATCGGCTAAGGGTCACCTCAATCGCTCCATCAATAACGCAAGACTCACAGCCGAGGAACTAACAACAGTCCTGGTTGAGATAGAAGCTATATTATGTAATGTATTAACTCCGGGGCATTTTATTATTGGTAGTTCACTTAGGGCACTCCCAGAGTGGAGATTGTCAGCTAACATCAGCAACGTACAACGATGGAATCAGGTCACAAGCATTGAAGAGATGTTTTGGAACAGATGGTCAAATGAATACATCACCGAACTTCAAGTACGATCAAAGTGGTTTACGGAGCGACCAAACATCAACAACAACTCAATGGTTATCATCCATGAAGACAACTTACCACCACAAAAATGGCATATTGGAAGAGTTATAAATTGTATTCTAGGAAAGGACTCTAAAGTGTGGTGGTGGACATTCGAATAACGAAGGGAATCATTCGGCGACCAATTCACAAGCTAGTCCTTCTACCTGTTTGAAATGCCTTTCAACGGGGCCGGATTGTTGGGTCACCGATTGAGAACCACTGCATTATACGTCATATGTTCTATATATATTTGCTATTTCATGTTCTCTACTTATTTGCCTAATATTCAAGGGCAAGCATTAGAAGTCATTCACCTGAAGGCAGTTAATAATTGTATTTACATTGTGTACATACTTACATATTTATTGCTTGCTTGCGCTTTCTTTCTGCACTTATGCTACCGCTATGTTTTCGTCCACGCAATTACATGAATATTTGTTTGTGCACATTAGCTAGTCCCATTTAACATGTACTAAGCTTAATATGTAAGCAGCCTCTTGCAATGCTGCGTTCCCATTTTTTTATATTTCTCTTTTTGTTAATAACTACATTATATACGAAGGAGCAATAGAGCAAAGTATGTACTTGGATTATTCTCCTTATATGAACTGTTAAATTTATATAACTTACTTACTTATATATACACAAGTATGCACTAATAGAAAACAAAACTATGTACTTAGCGGAAATTATGTATTGAACGGTATTGCAACTTTGCTTAGAATATTATTTAAGGAGAAGAATTTTGCGAATAAAGTTAGTCTAATAGCTGACCACACATAGCATCATTACTCGGCCCTTTGTATTTTATTGCTGTTACAACTTCGCTTAAACTTTTCGCTTTTTCGATATTTGCGCGTTTACAAAAAAAGCTTTGTAGCCCTACAGTGTTATTATCAGAGACAGCGAAGTTGAGGGGTTGATGGTCTGTAAAAATGTGGATTTCTTTTGACCCATATACTTAGGTAATTTTGCAATTTACCCAAAGCCCAGACAATGGCTAACAATTCCCTTTCGTTTGTAGCATAGTGCGCTTCTCTTTGTTTTAGCGTTCGCGAAATCATGGTAATTGGTTTGCCTTCTTGAGACAGAATCGCACCGATGCCGTCCGTGGTTAAATCAGCGTCAGTGGTTAAATCAAAAGGCTGTTTGAAATCTGGTAAATGAGAATAACATATGCCAGGATATTTCTTACACTCTCAAAGGTGCTTTGCTGAATTTCATTTAACTCAATTTTTACCTTTTTGGACATATATTTGCTCGCCATACCATTTTCTCCTTTGAGAATGTTGGTCAAAGGCCTCGCCGAGGAATGATTGCAAACAGAATAAGTTTTTAGGCTCTAACTTTCAGGGGTCAGTTTTCGCAAGAATCATTGGAATGCTCGGCATCGGGTATCGATCGGTTATGGTTCGCCCATTTATCTTCCTAAAGTCGATTGCCATTGTTATCAGACCCTGTTTTGTCAACAACCCAAACAGGACTGTTATATGTATGGGGATTTGACGGGTCTAATGACGCCATCTTTGAGTAGTTGCTCCGTTTGGGTACGGATATAGTTTGGCATAGATTGGTTCATTATTATAGTGCGGATCGTGGCAGTGTTAAAGGGTAATGCCTTGTTAGAGGTCGAAAGCGCCTTTGACCTTCTCAATATCATGCTTTTGAACTCCCTTTTGACGGACATGGGTACTACTATATCATTTACAAATGTGAACTTTACACGGTCACAGTAATGGAAGCTCAATTGCTCCGATTTGTTTTGGTATTTGATATTGCTATTTTGTAAGTCCAACGCCGCTCCTACTTGTATCAACAAGTTAAAGCCTATAATGGAATCAAAGGAACTTAGCGTGTCAAGCACAAAAAATGGTGAAATGTAGCCAAAAATTTTCATAAGGCATTTGTTTGTTATTCTGCTCGAACCATGTATCGAGCTAATGCTAAAGCAGGTGCTAGATCCTTCGGCTGAGCCGGAAAAACAATAGCTTTGAGTGATTTTTTAGGGCCTGAAATAAAGACATGGAGCGCGTCCATCCTAACTTCATTATTCAGAAGCGTTGCCTGCACCTCTTTGCGATCTTTTGTGTAACCAGAGTTAGTTTTCTCTCAACTTCGTCATAATACTATATTAAGGTCAAGCCACTTTGTCTAACCATCTCGAGGCCTTGCCTCAGAAGTCATAGGGAGGTTTTGTCAGCGTAAGAGCAATCTAGTACATCAAAGTTCAGGACAGTATTGTGTGATACTAATACCGCTCTGGCTGCTCCACTGATTTTATTCCTAATGATTGTTACCGCTTGGTAAACCGTCAAAAGGTTTGAATAATTCGCACGCATCAACTTACGCCTCCATGCTACGTATTTTTCTGACCCGCCATTAAATTCTGGGACTGATTTTATTATGTTCAGTGGAATACGAGGGCTGCTATATAGCTGGCTGGCCTAGGCAACACTAAGTGTTGCCAGGTGCAATCTGACATTTCCATTGGAAAGTTTGACATTTTTTAGCATAACATCACACAGAACGTTTTGTCATTTAATCGTGAATTGTTTTATTTACAGGGAATTAAAAAAATCATCTCGGCCAAAAAATGGAATTAGCTCGTGAACATTTTCGTGCGATAATTTTTCATAACTTTCGACGTGGATTATCACGACAAGAGTGCATCGATGAACTAAAATCTTTGTATGCCTATGAAGCACCATCTTATAGCACTGTGAAAAACTGGTACAACGAATTCAATCGTGGCCGACGCTCGCTCAAAGACGAATTCCGTGAAGGTCGTCCAAAAACAGCCGTTGTGCCAGAAAACATCGATGCCGTACGTGAACTGATAATGCAATACCGTCATGTAACATACCTTCAGATAGAGGCATGCCTATGCATTTCTCCCACCAGCATACATTCGATATTGCATGAGCACCTGGCCGTAAAAAAGGTTTGTTCTCGTTGGATCCCGATCGCTTGAAAAAAGGCTCATGTGGATTGGTGTAAATAAATTCTGAAAAAATACGATCGCGGTGCTTCAAAAGACGTTTATAAGATCGTCACAGGTCGAATCATGGATCTATGCGTATGAGCCCGAAACAAAACAGCAATCGACCGAAAAAAATAAACCATTTTCGTTGATAAATATTCGTATTTTCATTATTAGGCCAGAAATATATATAGCAGCCCTCGTATTGCCATTAATCTGGGTCCACAGAAATTCTTTTATAGGGCTCAACTTGTGTAGCTTCGATACTCAAGTTATTTATCCGCTCATTCATAGAGTTAAGCTGAGTTTGTTTGCGAAATTCGTTTGGTTTGGGACTTGGCTATGGTTGCTTTCTATGTCCCACTCAATATTACTGTCGCATTCGATGTTTATATTGCGTAACTCGTATAACCAACTCATGTGCTCATGTGTATAATAATTATTTTAGCTGACACAAAGCATATACATATTTTTTGTTTAAAAGATAACTCGATATTTTACAATCACATCTGTTACTGTTAGTAGTTTATAACTAATTTGGTGCAAGTAATTTGAAGATAATCTTAAACGAACTTACATTTTGTGGAAAGTAGAGCAACTCTAACACTAAATAGGACCAACCTTGTATGTTGGGCGACAGTTAATGGATTGCGGTCTCGCGTTGTTGATGGAAGGCTAACAACGCTTCCTAGCTTAGATGTGGTCCTACGCAGTCGGTCGCTGTCCAGGTATCTCGCAGTCAATGTGCGAGATGATTATATCTAACTTCTTTGGTCTATTACTCTGGGAGCTTTACTTCGCTCTCTTATCGGTGGCCTTGTGGCTCAATGATTATATCAATAACAAAAAGGTATATTATAACGGCAAAGACGGAGCATGTATGTTTATTAGAAGTAAAATACTAACTAATTTTATTACAAAATTGAACTTAAAGTTAGACCCATAAACTACAAAACTACTGCCGGCAAGCCGACTCAGCATAAGCGATAACGTAGAAATTTGCAGCCTAGTCAAATATCAGGCTACCGCAGCTGACCTAGTACTCAGGCCACTGAACTCATGCGTCAGGGGAATATGTTTGGAGCAGATGGGTAAAGATAAGTGCTAGTTTCTTATATTATTTTTGTGCAGTTCTTATGTGTTAACTTATATACATATTTATAAGTGGAATTTATAATATTATTATTTAACTCATTACCTGCGGATTCTTTATCGAAAGAAAGAAGTGGAAGCACTACTTACCGGAGTTGCTAATATTTTGCACGATACTTTGTAAAGAAGCGGGAATTCATCCTAATACTATTCCCACCATTGTAAAATATTAAGGCTAGTTGTAAAGGCTACGTCCAAATTCCGGTATCGATTAAATTCCCTTTCAACGCGTTGTAGTGGATTACAAATTGACTGACAATTTACGAAATCACTGAAAAGTTCATTACTTTCTAACTCTATTTGAGCTATATTTCCGTCATTATCTGCGTCTGATTTATATTCTAACATCATATTCATGCATTTACTTTTAATTTCGTTTTTCTTCGTCACTAAATTGCAATAGTTGCTTTGCAGGTGGAAACAAAAACAGCGCAATTTTATGGTAAATGCTTAATTATCCATATCAACTGATTCCACATAATTTGTTAAGCTTTCTTTTAATGACTTTATAATTGTTGGGTCTGTTAAATTTACTGTACACTTTTTTCAGCTTATGAATATTATATAGTTTGGTGCTAATTTGCCAAAAAAAAACACTCTCCCCTTTCACTTTAACACTACCTCTAAACCTTTTTCCCGAATAAAACGAAGATTCTCTTATCAATAGGTGTTGATTCTCTCTGATATAATATATATTTGATTCTAGTGATATATCGCGGCTGGTTAGGTGCGTCACTGTATCGCATTGGGAGTTTGCTGATCCGTTGACTTTGGTTTTGAGTTGATTTATAAATGTAAACATGTAAGCAACTACTCTGAGGGCTCGAGGGAACGATGAAAATCGTTCGAGGATGTTGTGTGAAAAAAGCCGATTTTTCGACTTTCTGGGGCAATTATATTGCGCATGGGCGATTGTGGCCAAGAATCGGGAGATTCTGTTAACCATCGGGGCCCATTCCACCAAAGGGTGGTGGTGGCAAGGTGCTGCGGTTTGCACCCTCTTGTACCTAGATCAGCAGGATTGTCAGCGCTGGCGATATATCGCCAAGTGGCTGATCCTATTAGGTGCATGTGGTGGTTTTTCTAACCAGGCTAAAACAATTTCAGAATCGGACCACAGATATATTTTGTATGTTGCCATGTTTAAACAGATTTGCACCATGGATACTAATTTGGAAAGTAGTAGCGCGCCACATAGTTCAATTCGTGGTAGTCTTATTGTTTAAAGAGGAGCTACCTTTGCTTTTGCCACTAGTAAGTGGCTTGTGGTCGCAGCGTCGCTTTGTGTGCGAACATATATAGTGGCGCAATATGCTTTTTCAGAGGCGTCACAGAAGCCGTGTAATTCGACTTTGTGTTCCGAGGCATAATTTACCCATCGTGGGATTTGTATCTGTGAGATGTCATTTAGATTGTTCGCGAGCTGAGACCACTTTTCTAAACGAAGTGGTTTTACTTGTTCATCCCAGTCGGTTCCATCTAGCCATAATTCTTGTATATGGATTTTGGATTGTATCATAACTGGCGAAAGCCATCCTGCATGGTCGAAAAGTTTGCCACAGAGGATAGAATTTGTCGTTTTTTAAGGTGGATAATGCAGATATTGACTCTGTAGTGTATAAAAACTGGTCAGATATCGCATTCCATTCAATCCTTAGAGTTCTTGTTGTACTTTCCTTTTCGAATTTAAGAAAATTAGTTTCCAACAGATTTTTTTTATATATGTCCTTTACGATATTAGGGTTGTTCGCCGTTATCTTTTTTAACGGAAACCTTACGGTTTTGAGGGCTTGTTTCACTAGTGCTAGTGACTATATCCTTGGGAAAGACTGTGACTTCCAGACAGGATAGCATTTACATACGTCTGAGTTTTTAACATTTCGGTTGCCAGAGGAAATTCTGACTTTGAGTCTTCTGCCAGTTCGTGGAGTGTTCGAATGGCTAAATATGGAGCAAAGTTGTAGCCAATGGTAACTGTTTTTAATTTATAGTCGCGGAGTGGGCTATTGGCGGATTTTCAGAAAATAATTCGCTGAAAATCTTGATCGTCTTTATGTACGACTATTTGTCTATACATTTTTTCGAAGTCTCCGTAATACGTATTTGAATATACGCCAATTTAAAATAAGTAGTATTAAATCTGGTTGGAGTATGGTTCTCGTAAATAGGATATCATTTAGGGAATTCCCCGAGTTAGTGGATCTTCAGGCATTGAAGACAACTCTGACTATTGTTGTTTTTTTATCTGGCTTTTCTACTGCCTGATGAGGCAGGTAGAAAGAGTAGTATTTGCCAATTATGATTTTTTCGCCTGCGCTTACTTCCTCCATGTGGTCTAAATGGAGGTATTCTTCTAACACGCCATCGTATTCTGGCTTAAGCTCATATTTTTTAAGTAAGTTTTTTTTCCCATAATTAAAAACTGCTGCGAGAGTGACCTAAGGCGAGTGTGTTCGTGAACATTTTCGTGCGATAATTTTTCACAACTTTCGACGTGGATTATCACGACAAGAGTGCATCGATGAACTAAAATCTTTGTATGCCTATGAAGCACCATCTTATAGCACTGTGAAAAACTGGTACAACGAATTCAATCGTGGCCGACGCTCGCTCAAAGACGAATTCCGTGAAGGTCGTCCAAAAACAGCCGTTGTGCCAGAAAACATCGATGCCGTACGTGAACTGATAATGCAATACCGTCATGTAACATACCTTCAGATAGAGGCATGCCTATGCATTTCTCCCACCAGCATACATTCGATATTGCATGAGCACCTGGCCGTAAAAAAGGTTTGTTCTCGTTGGATCCCGATCGCTTGAAAAAAGGCTCATGTGGATTGGTGTAAATAAATTCTGAAAAAATACGATCGCGGTGCTTCAAAAGACGTTTATAAGATCGTCACAGGTCGAATCATGGATCTATGCGTATGAGCCCGAAACAAAACAGCAATCGACCGAAAAAAATAAACCATTTTCGTTGATAAATATTCGTATTTTCATTATTAGGCCAGAAATATATATAGCAGCCCTCGTATTGCCATTAATCTGGGTCCACAGAAATTCTTTTATAGGGCTCAACTTGTGTAGCTTCGATACTCAAGTTATTTATCCGCTCATTCATAGAGTTAAGCTGAGTTTGTTTGCGAAATTCGTTTGGTTTGGGACTTGGCTATGGTTGCTTTCTATGTCCCACTCAATATTACTGTCGCATTCGATGTTTATATTGCGTAACTCGTATAACCAACTCATGTGCTCATGTGTATAATAATTATTTTAGCTGACACAAAGCATATACATATTTTTTGTTTAAAAGATAACTCGATATTTTACAATCACATCTGTTACTGTTAGTAGTTTATAACTAATTTGGTGCAAGTAATTTGAAGATAATCTTAAACGAACTTACATTTTGTGGAAAGTAGAGCAACTCTAACACTAAATAGGACCAACCTTGTATGTTGGGCGACAGTTAATGGATTGCGGTCTCGCGTTGTTGATGGAAGGCTAACAACGCTTCCTAGCTTAGATGTGGTCCTACGCAGTCGGTCGCTGTCCAGGTATCTCGCAGTCAATGTGCGAGATGATTATATCTAACTTCTTTGGTCTATTACTCTGGGAGCTTTACTTCGCTCTCTTATCGGTGGCCTTGTGGCTCAATGATTATATCAATAACAAAAAGGTATATTATAACGGCAAAGACGGAGCATGTATGTTTATTAGAAGTAAAATACTAACTAATTTTATTACAAAATTGAACTTAAAGTTAGACCCATAAACTACAAAACTACTGCCGGCAAGCCGACTCAGCATAAGCGATAACGTAGAAATTTGCAGCCTAGTCAAATATCAGGCTACCGCAGCTGACCTAGTACTCAGGCCACTGAACTCATGCGTCAGGGGAATATGTTTGGAGCAGATGGGTAAAGATAAGTGCTAGTTTCTTATATTATTTTTGTGCAGTTCTTATGTGTTAACTTATATACATATTTATAAGTGGAATTTATAATATTATTATTTAACTCATTACCTGCGGATTCTTTATCGAAAGAAAGAAGTGGAAGCACTACTTACCGGAGTTGCTAATATTTTGCACGATACTTTGTAAAGAAGCGGGAATTCATCCTAATACTATTCCCACCATTGTAAAATATTAAGGCTAGTTGTAAAGGCTACGTCCAAATTCCGGTATCGATTAAATTCCCTTTCAACGCGTTGTAGTGGATTACAAATTGACTGACAATTTACGAAATCACTGAAAAGTTCATTACTTTCTAACTCTATTTGAGCTATATTTCCGTCATTATCTGCGTCTGATTTATATTCTAACATCATATTCATGCATTTACTTTTAATTTCGTTTTTCTTCGTCACTAAATTGCAATAGTTGCTTTGCAGGTGGAAACAAAAACAGCGCAATTTTATGGTAAATGCTTAATTATCCATATCAACTGATTCCACATAATTTGTTAAGCTTTCTTTTAATGACTTTATAATTGTTGGGTCTGTTAAATTTACTGTACACTTTTTTCAGCTTATGAATATTATATAGTTTGGTGCTAATTTGCCAAAAAAAAACACTCTCCCCTTTCACTTTAACACTACCTCTAAACCTTTTTCCCGAATAAAACGAAGATTCTCTTATCAATAGGTGTTGATTCTCTCTGATATAATATATATTTGATTCTAGTGATATATCGCGGCTGGTTAGGTGCGTCACTGTATCGCATTGGGAGTTTGCTGATCCGTTGACTTTGGTTTTGAGTTGATTTATAAATGTAAACATGTAAGCAACTACTCTGAGGGCTCGAGGGAACGATGAAAATCGTTCGAGGATGTTGTGTGAAAAAAGCCGATTTTTCGACTTTCTGGGGCAATTATATTGCGCATGGGCGATTGTGGCCAAGAATCGGGAGATTCTGTTAACCATCGGGGCCCATTCCACCAAAGGGTGGTGGTGGCAAGGTGCTGCGGTTTGCACCCTCTTGTACCTAGATCAGCAGGATTGTCAGCGCTGGCGATATATCGCCAAGTGGCTGATCCTATTAGGTGCATGTGGTGGTTTTTCTAACCAGGCTAAAACAATTTCAGAATCGGACCACAGATATATTTTGTATGTTGCCATGTTTAAACAGATTTGCACCATGGATACTAATTTGGAAAGTAGTAGCGCGCCACATAGTTCAATTCGTGGTAGTCTTATTGTTTAAAGAGGAGCTACCTTTGCTTTTGCCACTAGTAAGTGGCTTGTGGTCGCAGCGTCGCTTTGTGTGCGAACATATATAGTGGCGCAATATGCTTTTTCAGAGGCGTCACAGAAGCCGTGTAATTCGACTTTGTGTTCCGAGGCATAATTTACCCATCGTGGGATTTGTATCTGTGAGATGTCATTTAGATTGTTCGCGAGCTGAGACCACTTTTCTAAACGAAGTGGTTTTACTTGTTCATCCCAGTCGGTTCCATCTAGCCATAATTCTTGTATATGGATTTTGGATTGTATCATAACTGGCGAAAGCCATCCTGCATGGTCGAAAAGTTTGCCACAGAGGATAGAATTTGTCGTTTTTTAAGGTGGATAATGCAGATATTGACTCTGTAGTGTATAAAAACTGGTCAGATATCGCATTCCATTCAATCCTTAGAGTTCTTGTTGTACTTTCCTTTTCGAATTTAAGAAAATTAGTTTCCAACAGATTTTTTTTATATATGTCCTTTACGATATTAGGGTTGTTCGCCGTTATCTTTTTTAACGGAAACCTTACGGTTTTGAGGGCTTGTTTCACTAGTGCTAGTGACTATATCCTTGGGAAAGACTGTGACTTCCAGACAGGATAGCATTTACATACGTCTGAGTTTTTAACATTTCGGTTGCCAGAGGAAATTCTGACTTTGAGTCTTCTGCCAGTTCGTGGAGTGTTCGAATGGCTAAATATGGAGCAAAGTTGTAGCCAATGGTAACTGTTTTTAATTTATAGTCGCGGAGTGGGCTATTGGCGGATTTTCAGAAAATAATTCGCTGAAAATCTTGATCGTCTTTATGTACGACTATTTGTCTATACATTTTTTCGAAGTCTCCGTAATACGTATTTGAATATACGCCAATTTAAAATAAGTAGTATTAAATCTGGTTGGAGTATGGTTCTCGTAAATAGGATATCATTTAGGGAATTCCCCGAGTTAGTGGATCTTCAGGCATTGAAGACAACTCTGACTATTGTTGTTTTTTTATCTGGCTTTTCTACTGCCTGATGAGGCAGGTAGAAAGAGTAGTATTTGCCAATTATGATTTTTTCGCCTGCGCTTACTTCCTCCATGTGGTCTAAATGGAGGTATTCTTCTAACACGCCATCGTATTCTGGCTTAAGCTCATATTTTTTAAGTAAGTTTTTTTTCCCATAATTAAAAACTGCTGCGAGAGTGACCTAAGGCGAGTGTGTTCGTGAACATTTTCGTGCGATAATTTTTCACAACTTTCGACGTGGATTATCACGACAAGAGTGCATCGATGAACTAAAATCTTTGTATGCCTATGAAGCACCATCTTATAGCACTGTGAAAAACTGGTACAACGAATTCAATCGTGGCCGACGCTCGCTCAAAGACGAATTCCGTGAAGGTCGTCCAAAAACAGCCGTTGTGCCAGAAAACATCGATGCCGTATGTGAACTGATAATGCAAGACCGTCATATAACATACCTTCAGATAGAGGCATGCCTATGCATTTCTCCCACCAGCATACATTCGATATTGCATGAGCACCTGGCCGTAAAAAAGGTTTGTTCTCGTTGGATCCCGATCGCTTGAAAAAAGGCTCATGTGGATTGGTGTAAAGAAATTCTGAAAAAATACGATCGCGGTGCTTCAAAAGACGTTTATAAGATCGTCACAGGTGACGAATCACGGATCTATGCGTATGAGCCCGAAACAAAACAGCAATCGACCGAAAAAAAAACCATTTTCGTTGATAAATATTCGTATTTTCATTATTAGGCCAGAAATATATATAGCAGCCCTCGTATTGCCATTGATCTGGGTCCACAGAAATTCTTTTATAGGGCTCAACTTGTGTAGCTTCGATACTCAAGTTATTTATCCGCTCATTCATAGCGTTAAGCTGAGTTTGTTTGCGAAATTCGTTTGGTTTGGGACTTGGCTATGGTTGCTTTCTATGTCCCACTCAATATTACTGTCGCATTCGATGTTTATATTGCGTAACTCGTATAACCAACTCATGTGCTCATGTGTATAATAATTATTTTAGCTGACACAAAGCATATACATATTTTTTGTTTAAAAGATAACTCGATATTTTACAATCACATCTGTTACTGTTAGTAGTTTATAACTAATTTGGTGCAAGTAATTTGAAGATAATCTTAAACGAACTTACATTTTGTGGAAAGTAGAGCAACTCTAACACTAAATAGGACCAACCTTGTATGTTGGGCGACAGTTAATGGATTGCGGTCTCGCGTTGTTGATGGAAGGCTAACAACGCTTCCTAGCTTAGATGTGGTCCTACGCAGTCGGTCGCTGTCCAGGTATCTCGCAGTCAATGTGCGAGATGATTATATCTAACTTCTTTGGTCTATTACTCTGGGAGCTTTACTTCGCTCTCTTATCGGTGGCCTTGTGGCTCAATGATTATATCAATAACAAAAAGGTATATTATAACGGCAAAGCCGGAGCAAGTATGTTTATTAGAAGTAAAATACTAACTAATTTTATTACAAAATTGAACTTAAAGTTAAACCTAAAAGTTAGACCCATAAGCTATAAAGCTACTGCCGGCAAGCCGACTCAGCATAAGCGATAACGTAGAAATTTGCAGCCTAGTCAAATATCAGGCTACCGCAGCTGACCTAGTACTCAGGCCACTGAACTCATGCGTCAGGGGAATATGTTTGGAGCAGATGGGTAAAGATAAGTGCTAGTTTCTTATATTATTTTTGTGCAGTTCTTATGTGTTAACTTATATACATATTTATAAGTGGAATTTATAATATTATTATTTAACTCATTACCTGCGGATTCTTTATCGAAAGAAAGAAGTGGAAGCACTACTTACCGGAGTTGCTAATATTTTGCACGATACTTTGTAAAGAAGCGGGAATTCATCCTAATACTATTCCCACCATTGTAAAATATTAAGGCTAGTTGTAAAGGCTACGTCCAAATTCCGGTATCGATTAAATTCCCTTTCAACGCGTTGTAGTGGATTACAAATTGACTGACAATTTACGAAATCACTGAAAAGTTCATTACTTTCTAACTCTATTTGAGCTATATTTCCGTCATTATCTGCGTCTGATTTATATTCTAACATCATATTCATGCATTTACTTTTAATTTCGTTTTTCTTCGTCACTAAATTGCAATAGTTGCTTTGCAGGTGGAAACAAAAACAGCGCAATTTTATGGTAAATGCTTAATTATCCATATCAACTGATTCCACATAATTTGTTAAGCTTTCTTTTAATGACTTTATAATTGTTGGGTCTGTTAAATTTACTGTACACTTTTTTCAGCTTATGAATATTATATAGTTTGGTGCTAATTTGCCAAAAAAAACACTCTCCCCTTTCACTTTAACACTACCTCTAAACCTTTTTCCCGAATAAAACGAAGATTCTCTTATCAATAGGTGTTGATTCTCTCTGATATAATATATATTTGATTCTAGTGATATATCGCGGCTGGTTAGGTGCGTCACTGTATCGCATTGGGAGTTTGCTGATCCGTTGACTTTGGTTTTGAGTTGATCTATAAATGTAAACATGTAAGCAACTACTCTGAGAGCTCGAGGGAACGATGAAAATCGTTCGAGGATGTTGTGTGAAAAAAGCCGATTTTTCGACTTTCTGGGGCAATTATATTGCGCATGGGCGATTGTGGCCAAGAATCGGGAGATTCTGTTAACCATCGGGGGCCATTCCACCAAAGGGTGGTGGTGGCATGGTGCTGCGGTTTGCACCCTCTTGTACCTAGATCAGCAGGATTGTCAGCGCTGGCGATATATCGCCAAGTGGCTGATCCTATTAGGTGCATGTGGTGGTTTTTCTAACCAGGCTAAAACAATTTCAGAATCGGACCACAGATATATTTTGTATGTTGCCATGTTTAAACAGATTTGCACCATGGATACTAATTTGGAAAGTAGTAGCGCGCCACATAGTTCAATTCGTGGTAGTCTTATTGTTTAAAGAGGAGCTACCTTTGCTTTTGCCACTAGTAAGTGGCTTGTGGTCGCAGCGTCGCTTTGTGTGCGAACATATATAGTGGCGCAATATGCTTTTTCAGAGGCGTCACAGAAGCCGTGTAATTCGACTTTGTGTTCCGAGGCATAATTTACCCATCGTGGGATTTGTATCTGTGAGATGTCATTTAGATTGTTCGCGAGCTGAGACCACTTTTCTAAACGAAGTGGTTTTACTTGTTCATCCCAGTCGGTTCCATCTAGCCATAATTCTTGTATATGGATTTTGGATTGTATCATAACTGGCGAAAGCCATCCTGCATGGTCGAAAAGTTTGCCACAGAGGATAGAATTTGTCGTTTTTTAAGGTGGATAATGCAGATATTGACTCTGTAGTGTATAAAAACTGGTCAGATATCGCATTCCATTCAATCCTTAGAGTTCTTGTTGTACTTTCCTTTTCGAATTTAAGAAAATTAGTTTCCAACAGATTTTTTTTATATATGTCCTTTACGATATTAGGGTTGTTCGCCGTTATCTTTTTTAACGGAAACCTTACGGTTTTGAGGGCTTGTTTCACTAGTGCTAGTGACTTTATCCTTGGGAAAGACTGTGACTTCCAGACAGGATAGCATTTACATACGTCTGAGTTTTTAACATTTCGGTTGCCAGAGGAAATTCTGACTTTGAGTCTTCTGCCAGTTCGTGGAGTGTTCGAATGGCTAAATATGGAGCAAAGTTGTAGCCAATGGTAACTGTTTTTAATTTGTAGTCGCGGTGTGGGCTATTGGCGGATTTTCAGAAAATAATTCGCTGAAAATCTTGATCGTCTTTATGTACGACTATTTGTCTATACATTTTTTCGAAGTCTCCGTAATACGTATTTGAATATACGCCAATTTAAAATAAGTAGTATTAAATCTGGTTGGAGTATGGTTCTCGTAAATAGGATATCATTTAGGGAATTCCCCGAGTTAGTGGATCTTCAGGCATTGAAGACAACTCTGACTATTGTTGTTTTTTTATCTGGCTTTTCTACTGCCTGATGAGGCAGGTAGAAAGAGTAGTATTTGCCAATTATGATTTTTTCGCCTGCGCTTACTTCCTCCATGTGGTCTAAATGGAGGTATTCTTCTAACACGCCATCGTATTCTGGCTTAAGCTCATATTTTTTAAGTAAGTTTTTTTTCCCATAATTAAAAACTGCTGCGAGAGTGACCTAAGGCGAGTGTGCTCGTGAACATTTTCGTGCGATAATTTTTCACAACTTTCGACGTGGATTATCACGACAAGAGTGCATCGATGAACTAAAATCTTTGTATGCCTATGAAGCACCATCTTATAGCACTGTGAAAAACTGGTACAACGAATTCAATCGTGGCCGACGCTCGCTCAAAGACGAATTCCGTGAAGGTCGTCCAAAAACAGCCGTTGTGCCAGAAAACATCGATGCCGTATGTGAACTGATAATGCAAGACCGTCATATAACATACCTTCAGATAGAGGCATGCCTATGCATTTCTCCCACCAGCATACATTCGATATTGCATGAGCACCTGGCCGTAAAAAAGGTTTGTTCTCGTTGGATCCCGATCGCTTGAAAAAAGGCTCGTGTGGATTGGTGTAAAGAAATTCTGAAAAAATACGATCGCGGTGCTTCAAAAGACGTTTATAAGATCGTCACAGGTGACGAATCACGGATCTATGCGTATGAGCCCGAAACAAAACAGCAATCGACCGAAAAAAAAACCATTTTCGTTGATAAATATTCGTATTTTCATTATTAGGCCAGAAATATATATAGCAGCCCTCGTATTGCCATTGATCTGGGTCCACAGAAATTCTTTTATAGGGCTCAACTTGTGTAGCTTCGATACTCAAGTTATTTATCCGCTCATTCATAGCGTTAAGCTGAGTTTGTTTGCGAAATTCGTTTGGTTTGGGACTTGGCTATGGTTGCTTTCTATGTCCCACTCAATATTACTGTCGCATTCGATGTTTATATTGCGTAACTCGTATAACCAACTCATGTGCTCATGTGTATAATAATTATTTTAGCTGACACAAAGCATATACATATTTTTTGTTTAAAAGATAACTCGATATTTTACAATCACATCTGTTACTGTTAGTAGTTTATAACTAATTTGGTGCAAGTAATTTGAAGATAATCTTAAACGAACTTACATTTTGTGGAAAGTAGAGCAACTCTAACACTAAATAGGACCAACCTTGTATGTTGGGCGACAGTTAATGGATTGCGGTCTCGCGTTGTTGATGGAAGGCTAACAACGCTTCCTAGCTTAGATGTGGTCCTACGCAGTCGGTCGCTGTCCAGGTATCTCGCAGTCAATGTGCGAGATGATTATATCTAACTTCTTTGGTCTATTACTCTGGGAGCTTTGCTTCGCTCTCTTATCGGTGGCCTTGTGGCTCAATGATTATATCAATAACAAAAAGGTATATTATAACGGCAAAGCCGGAGCAAGTATGTTTATTAGAAGTAAAATACTAACTAATTTTATTACAAAATTGAACTTAAAGTTAAACCTAAAAGTTAGACCCATAAGCTATAAAGCTACTGCCGGCAAGCCGACTCAGCATAAGCGATAACGTAGAAATTTGCAGCCTAGTCAAATATCAGGCTACCGCAGCTGACCTAGTACTCAGGCCACTGAACTCATGCGTCAGGGGAATATGTTTGGAGCAGATGGGTAAAGATAAGTGCTAGTTTCTTATATTATTTTTGTGCAGTTCTTATGTGTTAACTTATATACATATTTATAAGTGGAATTTATAATATTATTATTTAACTCATTACCTGCGGATTCTTTATCGAAAGAAAGAAGTGGAAGCACTACTTACCGGAGTTGCTAATATTTTGCACGATACTTTGTAAAGAAGCGGGAATTCATCCTAATACTATTCCCACCATTGTAAAATATTAAGGCTAGTTGTAAAGGCTACGTCCAAATTCCGGTATCGATTAAATTCCCTTTCAACGCGTTGTAGTGGATTACAAATTGACTGACAATTTACGAAATCACTGAAAAGTTCATTACTTTCTAACTCTATTTGAGCTATATTTCCGTCATTATCTGCGTCTGATTTATATTCTAACATCATATTCATGCATTTACTTTTAATTTCGTTTTTCTTCGTCACTAAATTGCAATAGTTGCTTTGCAGGTGGAAACAAAAACAGCGCAATTTTATGGTAAATGCTTAATTATCCATATCAACTGATTCCACATAATTTGTTAAGCTTTCTTTTAATGACTTTGTAATTGTTGGGTCTGTTAAATTTACTGTACACTTTTTTCAGCTTATGAATATTATATAGTTTGGTGCTAATTTGCCAAAAAAAACACTCTCCCCTTTCACTTTAACACTACCTCTAAACCTTTTTCCCGAATAAAACGAAGATTCTCTTATCAATAGGTGTTGATTCTCTCTGATATAATATATATTTGATTCTAGTGATATATCGCGGCTGGTTAGGTGCGTCACTGTATCGCATTGGGAGTTTGCTGATCCGTTGACTTTGATTTTGAGTTGATCTATAAATGTAAACATGTAAGCAACTACTCTGAGAGCTCGAGGGAACGATGAAAATCGTTCGAGGATGTTGTGTGAAAAAAGCCGATTTTTCGACTTTCTGGGGCAATTATATTGCGCATGGGCGATTGTGGCCAAGAATCGGGAGATTCTGTTAACCATCGGGGGCCATTCCACCAAAGGGTGGTGGTGGCATGGTGCTGCGGTTTGCACCCTCTTGTACCTAGATCAGCAGGATTGTCAGCGCTGGCGATATATCGCCAAGTGGCTGATCCTATTAGGTGCATGTGGTGGTTTTTCTAACCAGGCTAAAACAATTTCAGAATCGGACCACAGATATATTTTGTATGTTGCCATGTTTAAACAGATTTGCACCATGGATACTAATTTGGAAAGTAGTAGCGCGCCACATAGTTCAATTCGTGGTAGTCTTATTGTTTAAAGAGGAGCTACCTTTGCTTTTGCCACTAGTAAGTGGCTTGTGGTCGCAGCGTCGCTTTGTGTGCGAACATATATAGTGGCGCAATATGCTTTTTCAGAGGCGTCACAGAAGCCGTGTAATTCGACTTTGTGTTCCGAGGCATAATTTACCCATCGTGGGATTTGTATCTGTGAGATGTCATTTAGATTGTTCGCGAGCTGAGACCACTTTTCTAAACGAAGTGGTTTTACTTGTTCATCCCAGTCGGTTCCATCTAGCCATAATTCTTGTATATGGATTTTGGATTGTATCATAACTGGCGAAAGCCATCCTGCATGGTCGAAAAGTTTGCCACAGAGGATAGAATTTGTCGTTTTTTAAGGTGGATAATGCAGATATTGACTCTGTAGTGTATAAAAACTGGTCAGATATCGCATTCCATTCAATCCTTAGAGTTCTTGTTGTACTTTCCTTTTCGAATTTAAGAAAATTAGTTTCCAACAGATTTTTTTTATATATGTCCTTTACGATATTAGGGTTGTTCGCCGTTATCTTTTTTAACGGAAACCTTACGGTTTTGAGGGCTTGTTTCACTAGTGCTAGTGACTTTATCCTTGGGAAAGACTGTGACTTCCAGACAGGATAGCATTTACATACGTCTGAGTTTTTAACATTTCGGTTGCCAGAGGAAATTCTGACTTTGAGTCTTCTGCCAGTTCGTGGAGTGTTCGAATGGCTAAATATGGAGCAAAGTTGTAGCCAATGGTAACTGTTTTTAATTTATAGTCGCGGAGTGGGCTATTGGCGGATTTTCAGAAAATAATTCGCTGAAAATCTCGATCGTCTTTATGTACGACTATTTGTCTATACATTTTTTCGAAGTCTCCGTAATACGTATTTGAATATACGCCAATTTAAAATAAGTAGTATTAAATCTGGTTGGAGTATGGTTCTCGTAAATAGGATATTATTTAGGGAATTCCCCGAGTTAGTGGATCTTCAGGCATTGAAGACAACTCTGACTATTGTTGTTTTTTTATCTGGCTTTTCTACTGCCTGATGAGGCAGGTAGAAAGAGTAGTATTTGCCAATTATGATTTTTTCGCCTGCGCTTACTTCCTCCATGTGGTCTAAATGGAGGTATTCTTCTAACACGCCATCGTATTCTGGCTTAAGCTCATATTTTTTAAGTAAGTTTTTTTTCCCATAATTAAAAACTGCTGCGAGAGTGACCTAAGGCGAGTGTGTTCGTGAACATTTTCGTGCGATAATTTTTCACAACTTTCGACGTGGATTATCACGACAAGAGTGCATCGATGAACTAAAATCTTTGTATGCCTATGAAGCACCATCTTATAGCACTGTGAAAAACTGGTACAACGAATTCAATCGTGGCCGACGCTCGCTCAAAGACGAATTCCGTGAAGGTCGTCCAAAAACAGCCGTTGTGCCAGAAAACATCGATGCCGTACGTGAACTGATAATGCAAGACCGTCATGTAACATACCTTCAGATAGAGGCATGCCTATGCATTTCTCCCACCAGCATACATTCGATATTGCATGAGCACCTGGCCGTAAAAAAGGTTTGTTCTCGTTGGATCCCGATCGCTTGAAAAAAGGCTCGTGTGGATTGGTGTAAAGAAATTCTGAAAAAATACGATCGCGGTGCTTCAAAAGACGTTTATAAGATCGTCACAGGTGACGAATCATGGATCTATGCGTATGAGCCCGAAACAAAACAGCAATCGACCGAAAAAAAAACCATTTTCGTTGATAAATATTCGTATTTTCATTATTAGGCCAGAAATATATATAGCAGCCCTCGTATTGCCATTGATCTGGGTCCACAGAAATTCTTTTATAGGGCTCAACTTGTGTAGCTTCGATACTCAAGTTATTTATCCGCTCATTCATAGCGTTAAGCTGAGTTTGTTTGCGAAATTCGTTTGGTTTGGGACTTGGCTATGGTTGCTTTCTATGTCCCACTCAATATTACTGTCGCATTCGATGTTTATATTGCGTAACTCGTATAACCAACTCATGTGCTCATGTGTATAATAATTATTTTAGCTGACACAAAGCATATACATATTTTTTTGTTTAAAAGATAACTCGATATTTTACAATCACATCTGTTACTGTTAGTAGTTTATAACTAATTTGGTGCAAGTAATTTGAAGATAATCTTAAACGAACTTACATTTTGTGGAAAGTAGAGCAACTCTAACACTAAATAGGACCAACCTTGTATGTTGGGCGACAGTTAATGGATTGCGGTCTCGCGTTGTTGATGGAAGGCTAACAACGCTTCCTAGCTTAGATGTGGTCCTACGCAGTCGGTCGCTGTCCAGGTATCTCGCAGTCAATGTGCGAGATGATTATATCTAACTTCTTTGGTCTATTACTCTGGGAGCTTTACTTCGCTCTCTTATCGGTGGCCTTGTGGCTCAATGACTATATCAATAACAAAAAGGTATATTATAACGGCAAAGCCGGAGCAAGTATGTTTATTAGAAGTAAAATACTAACTAATTTTATTACAAAATTGAACTTAAAGTTAAACCTAAAAGTTAGACCCATAAGCTACAAAGCTACTGCCGGCAAGCCGACTCAGCATAAGCGATAAGGTAGAAATTTGCAGCCTAGTCAAATATCAGGCTACCGCAGCTGACCTAGTACTCAGGCCACTGAACTCATGCGTCAGGGGAATATGTTTGGAGCAGATGGGTAAAGATAAGTGCTAGTTTCTTATATTATTTTTGTGCAGTTCTTATGTGTTAACTTATATACATATTTATAAGTGGAATTTATAATATTATTATTTAACTCATTACCTGCGGATTCTTTATCGAAAGAAAGAAGTGGAAGCACTACTTACCGGAGTTGCTAATATTTTGCACGATACTTTGTAAAGAAGCGGGAATTCATCCTAATACTATTCCCACCATTGTAAAATATTAAGGCTAGTTGTAAAGGCTACGTCCAAATTCCGGTATCGATTAAATTCCCTTTCAACGCGTTGTAGTGGATTACAAATTGACTGACAATTTACGAAATCACTGAAAAGTTCATTACTTTCTAACTCTATTTGAGCTATATTTCCGTCATTATCTGCGTCTGATTTATATTCTAACATCATATTCATGCATTTACTTTTAATTTCGTTTTTCTTCGTCACTAAATTGCAATAGTTGCTTTGCAGGTGGAAACAAAAACAGCGCAATTTTCTGGTAAATGCTTAATTATCCATATCAACTGATTCCACATAATTTGTTAAGCTTTCTTTTAATGACTTTGTAATTGTTGGGTCTGTTAAATTTACTGTACACTTTTTTCAGCTTATGAATATTATATAGTTTGGTGCTAATTTGCCAAAAAAAACACTCTCCCCTTTCACTTTAACACTACCTCTAAACCTTTTTCCCGAATAAAACGAAGATTCTCTTATCAATAGGTGTTGATTCTCTCTGATATAATATATATTTGATTCTAGTGATATATCGCGGCTGGTTAGGTGCGTCACTGTATCGCATTGGGAGTTTGCTGATCCGTTGACTTTGGTTTTGAGTTGATCTATAAATGTAAACATGTAAGCAACTACTCTGAGGGCTCGAGGGAACGATGAAAATCGTTCGAGGATGTTGTGTGAAAAAAGCCGATTTTTCGACTTTCTGGGGCAATTATATTGCGCATGGGCGATTGTGGCCAAGAATCGGGAGATTCTGTTAACCATCGGGGGCCATTCCACCAAAGGGTGGTGGTAGCAAGGTGCTGCGGTTTGCACCCTCTTGTACCTAGATCAGCAGGATTGTCAGCGCTGGCGATATATCGCCAAGTGGCTGATCCTATTAGGTGCATGTGGTGGTTTTTCTAACCAGGCTAAAACAATTTCAGAATCGGACCACAGATATATTTTGTATGTTGCCATGTTTAAACAGATTTGCACCATGGATACTAATTTGGAAAGTAGTAGCGCGCCACATAGTTCAATTCGTGGTAGTCTTATTGTTTAAAGTGGAGCTACCTTTGCTTTTGCCACTAGTAAGTGGCTTGTGGTCGCAGCGTCGCTTTGTGTGCGAACATATATAGTGGCGCAATATGCTTTTTCAGAGGCGTCACAGAAGCCGTGTAATTCGACTTTGTGTTCCGAGGCATAATTTACCCATCGTGGGATTTGTATCTGTGAGATGTCATTTAGATTGTTCGCGAGCTGAGACCACTTTTCTAAACGAAGTGGTTTTACTTGTTTATCCCAGTCGGTTCCATCTAGCCATAATTCTTGTATATGGATTTTGGATTGTATCATAACTGGCGAAAGCCATCCTGCATGGTCGAAAAGTTTTGCCACAGAGGATAGAATTTCTCGTTTTTTAAGGTGGATAATGCAGATATTGACTCTGTAGTGTATAAAAACTGGTCAGATATCGCATTTCATTCAATCCTTAGAGTTCTTGTTGTACTTTCCTTTTCGAATTTAAGAAAATTAGTTTCCAACAGATTTTTTATATATATGTCCTTTACGATATTAGGGTTGTTCGCCGTTATCTTTTTTAACGGAAACCTTACGGTTTTGAGGGCTTGTTTCACTAGTGCTAGTGACTATATCCTTGGGAAAGACTGTGACTTCCAGACAGGATAGCATTTACATACGTATGAGTTTTTAACATTTCGGTTGCCAGAGGAAATTCTGACTTTGAGTCTTCTGCCAGTTCGTGGAGTGTTCGAATGGCTAAATATGGAGCAAAGTTGTAGCCAATGGTAACTGTTTTTAATTTATAGTCGCGGAGTGGGCTATTGGCGGATTTTCAGAAAATAATTCGCTGAAAATCTTGATCGTCTTTATGTACGACTATTTGTCTATACATTTTTTCGAAGTCTCCGTAATACGTATTTGAATATACGCCAATTTAAAATAAGTAGTATTAAATCTGGTTGGAGTATGGTTCTCGTAAATAGAATATCATTTAGGGAATTCCCCGAGTTAGTGGATCTTCAGGCATTGAAGACAACTCTGACTATTGTTGTTTTTTTATCTGGCTTCTCTACTGCCTAGGCAGGTAGAAAGAGTAGTATTTGCCAATTATGATTTTTTCGCCTGCGCTTACTTCCTCCATGTGGTCTAAATGGAGGTATTCTTCTAACACGCCATCGTATTCTGGCTTAAGCTCATATTTTTTAAGTAAGTTTTTTTTCCCATAATTAAAAACTGCTGCGAGAGTGACCTAAGGCGAGTGTGTAGGAAATTGTTGTTTTAGTGGTAGTCGTACGACGTACCGACCATTATCTGATCTAGTAGTTGTGGCTTTATAAAAGTCTTCACAATACTTATCTTCTGGGTTTGTAATTGAAATGGGGGGAGTTCTTCTAACTCTCAAAATTTTTTCAATAATATATTGAGGTATTCGTTTGAGATTTCCTCAACTTGAGTAGTCATGGTGGTAACTGGTTCCGTAAGTAAGCCACTTAAGATCCAACCAAAAATCTAATTTGTGTGTTTGAAATTTTCTCAATACCTTTGAGTATTATCTGTGGCATGATATCGCTGCCTAATAGAAGATCTATTTGACCGGGAGTGTTGCAGTTGGGATCTGCTAGCTTTAGGTGTGGAACCTTTTGATAATGCTTGCTATTTATGTGATAGCTTGGAAGCATATTTGTTAGTTGCGGTAAGACAATAGCTTCTGCTTTAATTTGCCTATCCGCTTGGGGGGAAATTAGCGTAATGGGGCTGATTTTATTTGAGTTTTGGACTTCTCTTCCGCCCATTCCCGTGATTTCAAAATTGGCTAGTTTTGTTGACAGTTGTAGCCTATTTTGTGCCCTAGACGCTATTATTGATCGTTGTGATCCTTGGTCTATTAAGGCCCTAAGCTTAAGCAGTTCTCTTCAGTGTTCGATGGAGACGACTGCTGTGGGTAGTAGTACTCTACTTTGATTTTCGTTGTGTAGCGTTTGGGGTTTTAACGCTTTTTGGCAATTTTCGGTTTTTCGCACTTCAGGATTTGCTGTTGCAACTAAACCCGTGGCTCTTTTCATATTTGTGCTGTATGGGGTGAGCTGGAAAGTGTGCTGTAATGCAGCATTGAATGATGTCGTTTATGACAATAAACGCAATTAAATTTGCTTTCGCACTCTTTAAGTGTATGCACATGGGACAGGCAGTTTATACAAAGTCTTTTTGTTTTTACAAAATTTTTTCGGTCTATAATATTAAATTTTTTGAATCTCTCGCAAGATTTGAGTTTATGCTATCCTGTACATAGTTCGCATGACGTTTATTTGTACTGTTCGGATGTGAACATTTGATTTTGGAAGAAGCTTCTATTTTAATTGTTGTTCTATTTAATTGTTGTAAAATATTCTACTGGCTTGGGGTCTGTGGAATCTTCTATTTAGCTCGTATTGAACACTTTTCGTTCTGACTATTTTACTACGATTTCGTGCTGGGTAGTTAAAAAATATTTCATTTGTTGCCACGTGGGGCATTTTCTTCGTGATGAGAGCGATTTCTCCCATAGAAGTAATGATTTTTCTGGTAATGCGGCGGTGCATATGTTTACCAGTATAAGGTCCCAGCTGTCTGTGGGAATATTCTGTGTCGATAAAACTGACAAACAATTTGAAACAGTGGATTGAAGTTTGATAAATTCTTCACTCCTTTCCTTTTGAATTTTTGGCAAGTTCATTGATATCGATATTTGTTTATCGACCAATATTCTTTCGTTTTCGTATCTTGACTTTAGAGCTTCCCAAGCCAAATTGAAAGAATCGTCATTAAGTGCGAAAGTGTTTGACTATTACGCCTGCTTGACCTTCTGTTTTGTATCGTAGGGGTTACAATTTGTGTGCATTTGATAATTTTGGGTGGGTGAGCTCTACTCGCTGATGTGGAGTAGGTGCAATTGGTTTAATTAACTTTAGTTTATCAGAAGTCATTGCTTTAGTTTCTTCAAACTGGTTTAAGCAGTTTTCGTATTTGGTGTAAGCCGAGGATTTGAAATTTTCAGGTAGATCTGAGTCGTCAGATTATACGATTCCGTCATGCAGCTTGGAGACGTGTCCAAAAATTGTCAAGATTTTCTTTTTTGATTTCTAATACCGATTCAGAATTGTTCGGCGAAGATGAAAATCGAGTGCAGTATCGTATTAGACTGTAACTACCAGCAATGAATTTAGTGTATGAAATGTCTTTACCCCTCTTTTTTGTAGCACCTTGCTTTGAGCGTTTAGTTTCTGCATGTGTACATGGACTTTTATCATCTGAAATCATCTTTGGTACTTTTAACAACTGAGATACTTTTGAATCCTTTGAGTCTGAGCTCATTTAAAAAGGTATGTCCAAATAAATTTAAATATTTTCTGCATATGTTTGAAAACTCTTTTAAGAAAAGAAGATTTTTTTTTTAATAAAATTAATAAATCAATGACGTTTTTAATCTTCGTATGGACTCGTATGAGTAACTGAACTCTTTTAAGGTAATAAAAGTTTTTAATTTGATTAAGTTGCAAAAATTCGCGTATTTAGTTTTATATGAGTGCCGTTTCGTATTTACTTGCGATATTTATTAATTAATTAAAATTTGTTTTTATTTGTTCCGCTTGTATGTTATTTAGTTTATTTATTAATATATTTTATGTCCTTATGTTGAGGTATATAGGTACACCCTAATACGTGGACTTGTAGGTATGTATTTATGTACTTGTGCAGTTGAGAGCTCGTTGAAGATATCAATGCTCTTCGTACCTACGTATGCATGTATGTTTGTATTTTTGCAAGGGGGGGAAATTGAAATTGGTAATGTGCCGATATTTTACCGTATGCACTTATGTATGTACAAGGTGCGTTCCAAAGTAAACTCTAGTGGCGGCATCTATATGTCGACTAGTGCGTTAGAATCTGCTATCCTTCATAGACTTCCATTAAAAATTTCATGACATTTCATTTATTGGAAGTGAAGTTATTGCGTTTTCAGTGTCAGTATGTTTTTGTCATCGGTGAGAAATTGAGCTTCGAACAAAGAGCCAACATTAAATTTTGTTTTATTATAAAATTGGTAAAACTTTTACCGAAACGTTTAAATTGATGAAACAAGTTTATGGCGATGGTTGCCTATCCCGTAGCAGAGAGATCGAGTGGTTTCAACGTTTTCAAAGTGGTCGGGAGGACATAAATGAGAAATGAGCCGAAACCCAGAAAATCGCACCTGGAGAAGTCAAAAGTGAAGACAATGCTGATTTGTTTTTATGATTCCAAGGGTATTGTCCACAAAGAATTTGTTCCAGCCGGCCAAAACGTTAATGCGGTAATCTACCTTGGAGCTTTGAAGCGTTTGGTGCGCTGTATTCAACGTGTTCGGCCGAATATCGCGAAGATGGAAGTTGGCGTTTGTTGCACGATAATGCGCCGTCTCATCGATCGACGCTTGTGGCCGATTATTTGACCAAAAATCACATTTTAACAATCAACCACTCCCCGTATTCACCTGATATGGCACCGTGCGACTTCTACCTTTTCGGAAAAATGCATTTGCCGATGAAAGGAAAGCGTTATGCAGACGTGGAGGTCATGCAAAAGGCTTGCACCAGCATACTGGCGGCCATATCGGGCAACGAGCTAAAACACTCGTTCGACATGCTTTTGGACCATGCAAAAAGCTGTATTAAAGCAGAAGGAGACAATTTTGAATAAAATTAATTGATTTTGCTGATAAAACCATTTGTTCTGTCTTTTTTTTAAGTCCTGTTTACTTTGGAGCGCACCTTGTATATACAATATGTATGTATCAATCTATAATATTGTACAAGATATTAAAAATTGAATTTATGTATGTATATGTACTGCTTTTGGCAATTATATAAAATATATTTTCAAATATAATATATATGTGGTTGTTGTTAGATTAAGTATATTTATATTTAAAAATGTATTTATGCGTATGAATATGGGGTATATTGTATATGTACGTATATATATTTTTTGTAAATTAAAATGCATATATGTATGCATGTAAATTTCGGGTTGTTTTTTTTTAACTTTTTTCTCTTTCTGTTAGATTCTTAATTTGCCTTAGCTTACATGTTTTGACGCAATCCTGCTTATTGCTTTGTTAAGCATAAGGGGTATTGCCGGAAAAGTGTGCAAGTAAATACCTGATATATTTTAGTATGTTGTTGGAAACGTAAAGTGTGTTTTGAATACACAAATGTAAGCAAATAAGGCAATCACTTTATGTAATATGTTTATTTTCGATATACGTATTCTATCTATATATATAGATATATATATGTGGAGATATATATATAATATATATATCGGCTTTTCCGTAAATTAAAATAGTTTGGTGACCGTTATAATAAGTATTGTTTCAGTTTTTAGATAAAAAACACGAAATTTGACGTACATACATATAAGTATATGCAATAAGAGAAATCGATACAACTCACTCTGATTTTCTTCTTCTGAGGAATATGCGTATGTGATATGTAAGTTAAGGTTTTGTTGTCTCTTGTTATCCCGCTGTTGATTTAATTTCATGATGGCTGTGTTAATGTCTTTTAATTTCTTTTGTTTAAGCTTAAGCCTTTTCACTTTGCTTTTTTATCAGTATTTATATTTGTGTATATTTGTATCGCGTCAGCGTATTAGTTTTTATGCTATATATTAAGATTCGCCCTCGTTTTGTTATTTTTATTGTTTTATGTGTTTTTAATATCTATTGTAATATTTTATATTTTTTAGCATCTTTCGTGGGCTTTTAGTTATACCTATGTGTATATCATTGCACTGCACTAATTTTCCTTTTTAACAGTACTTTGTTGGTTTTGTTTTATTGAACCTTTGTTATTTTATACACATGTATATGAATTAAAGTGATTTTTTTGTTTTTGTTTCCGTAACTGCAATACACTGTTACGTTACACTACTTTTGTTCCTTTTTTTGGTTTTTTTTTTGCTTTATTCAATTCACCCACATTTTCACTGTACTATTTTTTGGTTTTTTAACATTTCATAGTATTTAAAACAACTAATAAATTGATTTTAAGCTAACTCACCGTTCGTAAAATAAGTTGAACAATGAAAAAACGAAGTAGATTTAGGCGGGTGCTCGAACCGAAAAAGATGCGATTGTTAGCGAATCGAAGGCTAAAAAGCGAGCGAGTTCCTTTTTTTAGTCCCTTATATATCTGTTGATGTCTTCATGGTGGTGTGATCGTGGTGATGTTGTATTTCTGTGCGTGTTGGTGTATGGTGTAGTGATGTGGAATGTATGGTAAGTAGGTGTGGTGTACAGTGTTTTATGGTAAGGGGGGGATTGAGTGGTAATTTAGCCATCCCAGGCCCCCTAGGCAAATGATTAGCCTAGTAGTCGTTGCAGCTGTTGTACGACTCAGACCCGTGGAACGATAGGGTTGCGGTCTAGGCTGTCGACGCCACTCTGCGGGTGTACCGCACGAGTTGAGTTTTGAGGTCTTGTTGTAGGGGTAGTTGCAGCTGCATCTCGGGGCGTTGGGGAAGGCCCAGTGCGTGGCACGTTTGTAGCCGATCGCACAATTGGCGTTGCAGTCATTGGCGTACCAACATCCATGTTAATCTGTATAAAACAGTTGTTTGATTAGGCAGATTTGTCATATAAACGATATGGATGATCGTGCCACGCTATGTGGCATGAATGGGTCGTCGTATTGATCGACCATTTTGTATTAGTTATTTGTTATTTTTAACGTTTATTAACGAGTATTTCGGTTTTTTGCTTCTTGATTTGGTTATTTTATTGTATTGCGGTAGTATCGGTTGATTGTTTGCGATTTGCTGTGTCGATATTATCGGCGGTTGGTAGAAAGCATAGCTTTATGAGCGGTCTGGTTGGCGTTCCGCTTTGCATCCGAAGATCAACTACTCGTATGTGACCATCGGTAGGAGGTGGACAATCATCATGGATGATGACACAATTTCCAAGTTTTGGTGCATGTTCAAGAGTCTTCCAACGGTATCGTTTATGAAGATCCTTTATGTATTCTTTTATCCATTGGCGGCTGAAATCGTGATGGAGAATTTTAATTAATTTTTAGAATTGAGAACGGCTTCAATTCGAAATAATTTTGTTATTTCCAGCTATCTTTTTTGAAGCTTTTTACAGTTGATTCCCATAAACATATGGGTGGAGCGCTTGGGGGGATGTATTGCCAATTAATACCTTGGGCGCGTACTTTTGTACAATCTCAGGAGAGACTTCTTTGATAAAGTCCACAAACCGTTTGTCGGTAGCTCTTTGAGCGCCGATAAAAGTTTTACCATTATCGCTCATTATCTTCGATGGAAAGCCGCGTCGACCGACGAAGCGAGCAAATGCCGCAAAAAAAGCCTCCTTCCTTGTTCGTCCCAGTCGGTTCCATCTAGCCATAATTCTTGTATTAGGATTTTGGATTGTATCATAACTGGCGAAAGCCATCCTGCATGGTCGAAAAGTTTTGCCACAGAGGATAGAGTTTGTTGTTTTTTAAGGTGGATAATGCAGATATTGACTCTGTAGTGTATAAAAACTGGTCAGATATCGCATTCCATTGAATCCCCAGAGTTTTTGTTGTACTTTCTTTTTCGAATTTAAGAAAATTAGTGTCCAACAGATTTTTTTTATATATGTCCTTTACGATATTAGGGTTGTTCGCCGTTATCTTTTTTAACGGAAACCTTACGGTTTTGAGGGCTTGTTTCACTAGTGCTAGTGACTATATCCTTGGGAAAGACTGTGACTTCCAGACAGGATAGCATTTACATACGTCTGAGTTTTTAACATTTCGGTTGCCAGAGGAAATTCTGACTTTGAGTCTTCTGCCAGTTCGTGGAGTGTTCGAATGGCTAAATATGGAGCAAAGTTGTAGCCAATGGTAACTGTTTTTAATTTATAGTCGCGGAGTGGGCTATTGGCGGATTTTCAGAAAATAATTCGCTGAAAATCTTGATCGTCTTTATGTACGACTATTTGTCTATACATTTTTTCGAAGTCTCCGTAATACGTATTTGAATATACGCCAATTTAAAATAAGTAGTATTAAATCTGGTTGGAGTGTGGTTCTCGTAAATAGGATATCATTTAGGGAATTCCCCGAGTTAGTGGATCTTCAGGCATTGAAGGCAACTCTGACTATTGTTTTTTTTTTTTATCTGGCTTTTCTACTGCCTGATGAGGGAGGTAGAAAGAGTAGTATTTGCCAATTATGATTTTTTCGCCTGCGCTTACTTCCTCCATGTGGTCTAAATGGAGGTATTCTTCTAACACGCCATCGTATTCTGGCTTAAGCTCATATTTTTTAAGTAGGTTTTTTTCCCATAATTAAAAACTGCTGTATTGCAGAGGTACGAGAGTGACCTAAGGCGAGTGTGTAGGAAATTGTTGTTTTAGTGGTAGTCGTACGACGTACCGACCATTATCTGATCTAGTAGTTGTGGCTTTATAAAAGTCTTCACAATACTGATCTTCTGGGTTTGTAATTGAAATGGGGGGAGTTCTTCTAACCCTCAAAATTTTTTCAATAATATATTGAGGTATTCGTTTGAGATTTCCTCAACTTGGGTAGTCATGGTGGTAACTGGTTCCGTAAGTAAGCCACTTAAGATCCAACCAAAAATCTAATTTTTTGTGCCAGAAGTGTGTTTGAAATTTTCTCAATACCTTTGAGTATTATCTGTGGCATGATATCGCTGCCTAATAGAAGATCGATTTGACCGGGAGTGTTGCAGTTGGGATCTGCTAGCTTTAGGTGTGGAACCTTTTGATAATGCTTGCTATTTATGTGATAGCTTGGAAGCATATTTGTTAGTTGCGGTAGGACAATAGCTTCTGCTTTAATTTGCCTATCCGCTTGGGGGGAAATTAGCGTAATGGGGCTGATTTTATTTGAGTTTTGGACTACTCTTCCGCCCATTCCCGTGATTTCAAAATTGGCTAGTTTTGTTGACAGTTGTAGCCTATTTTGTGCCCTAGACGCTATTATTGATCGTTGTGATCCTTGGTCTATTAAGGCCCTAAGCTTAAGCAGTTCTATTCAGTGTTCGATGGAGACGACTGCTGTGGGTAGTAGTACTCTACTTTGATTTTCGTTGTGTAGCGTTTGGGGTTTTAACGCTTTTTGGCAATTTTCGGTTTTTCGCACTTCGGGATTTGCTGTTGCAACTAAACCCGTGGCTCTTTTCATATTTGTGCTGTATGGGGTGAGCTGGAAAGTGTGCTGTAATGCAGCATTGAATGATGTCGTTTATGACAATAAACGCAGTTAAATTTGCTTTCGCACTCTTTAAGTGTATGCACATGGGACAGGCAGTTTATACAAAGTCTTTCTGTTTTTACAAAATTTTTTCGGTCTATAATATTAAATTTGTTGAATCTCTCGCAAGATTTGAGTTTATGCTATCCTGTACATAGTTCGCATGACGTTTATTTGTACTGTTCGGATGTGAACATTTGATTTTGGAAGAAGCTTCTATTTTAATTGTTGTTCTATTTAATTGTTGTAAAATATTCTACTGGCTTGGGGTCTGTGGAATCTTCTATTTAGCTCGTATTGAACACTTTTCGTTCTGACTATTTTACTACGATTTCGTGCTGGGTAGTTAAAAAATATTTCATTTGTTGCCACGTGGGGCATTTTCTTCGTGATGAGAGCGATTTCTCCCATAGAAGTAATGATTTTTCTGGTAATGCGGCGGTGCATATGTTTACCAGTATAAGGTCCCAGCTGTCTGTGGGAATATTCTGTGTCGATAAAACTGACAAACAATTTGAAACAGTGGATTGAAGTTTGATAAATTCTTCACTCCTTTCCTTTTGAATTTTTGGCAAGTTCATTGATATCGATATTTGTTTATCGACCAATATTCTTTCGTTTTCGTATCTTGACTTTAGAGCTTCCCAAGCCAAATTGAAAGAATCGTCATTAAGTGCGAAAGTGTTTGACTATTACGCCTGCTTGACCTTCTGTTTTGTATCGTAGGGGTTACAATTTGTGTGCATTTGATAATTTTGGGTGGGTGAGCTCTACTCGCTGATGTGGAGTAGGTGCAATTGGTTTAATTAACTTTAGTTTATCAGAAGTCATTGCTTTAGTTTCTTCAAACTGGTTTAAGCAGTTTTCGTATTTGGTGTAAGCCGAGGATTTGAAATTTTCAGGTAGATCTGAGTCGTCAGATTATACGATTCCGTCATGCAGCTTGGAGACGTGTCCAAAAATTGTCAAGATTTTCTTTTTTGATTTCTAATACCGATTCAGAATTGTTCGGCGAAGATGAAAATCGAGTGCAGTATCGTATTAGACTGTAACTACCAGCAATGAATTTAGTGTATGAAATGTCTTTACCCCTCTTTTTTGTAGCACCTTGCTTTGAGCGTTTAGTTTCTGCATGTGTACATGGACTTTTATCATCTGAAATCATCTTTGGTACTTTTAACAACTGAGATACTTTTGAATCCTTTGAGTCTGAGCTCATTTAAAAAGGTATGTCCAAATAAATTTAAATATTTTCTGCATATGTTTGAAAACTCTTTTAAGAAAAGAAGATTTTTTTTTTAATAAAATTAATAAATCAATGACGTTTTTAATCTTCGTATGGACTCGTATGAGTAACTGAACTCTTTTAAGGTAATAAAAGTTTTTAATTTGATTAAGTTGCAAAAATTCGCGTATTTAGTTTTATATGAGTGCCGTTTCGTATTTACTTGCGATATTTATTAATTAATTAAAATTTGTTTTTATTTGTTCCGCTTGTATGTTATTTAGTTTATTTATTAATATATTTTATGTCCTTATGTTGAGGTATATAGGTACACCCTAATACGTGGACTTGTAGGTATGTATTTATGTACTTGTGCAGTTGAGAGCTCGTTGAAGATATCAATGCTCTTCGTACCTACGTATGCATGTATGTTTGTATTTTTGCAAGGGGGGGAAATTGAAATTGGTAATGTGCCGATATTTTACCGTATGCACTTATGTATGTACAAGGTGCGTTCCAAAGTAAACTCTAGTGGCGGCATCTATATGTCGACTAGTGCGTTAGAATCTGCTATCCTTCATAGACTTCCATTAAAAATTTCATGACATTTCATTTATTGGAAGTGAAGTTATTGCGTTTTCAGTGTCAGTATGTTTTTGTCATCGGTGAGAAATTGAGCTTCGAACAAAGAGCCAACATTAAATTTTGTTTTATTATAAAATTGGTAAAACTTTTACCGAAACGTTTAAATTGATGAAACAAGTTTATGGCGATGGTTGCCTATCCCGTAGCAGAGAGATCGAGTGGTTTCAACGTTTTCAAAGTGGTCGGGAGGACATAAATGAGAAATGAGCCGAAACCCAGAAAATCGCACCTGGAGAAGTCAAAAGTGAAGAAGAATTCCAAGGGTATTGTCCACAAAGAATTTGTTCCAGCCGGCCAAAACGTTAATGCGGTAATCTACCTTGGAGCTTTGAAGCGTTTGGTGCGCTGTATTCAACGTGTTCGGCCGAATATCGCGAAGATGGAAGTTGGCGTTTGTTGCACGATAATGCGCCGTCTCATCGATCGACGCTTGTGGCCGATTATTTGACCAAAAATCACATTTTAACAATCAACCACTCCCCGTATTCACCTGATATGGCACCGTGCGACTTCTACCTTTTCGGAAAAATGCATTTGCCGATGAAAGGAAAGCGTTATGCAGACGTGGAGGTCATGCAAAAGGCTTGCACCAGCATACTGGCGGCCATATCGGGCAACGAGCTAAAACACTCGTTCGACATGCTTTTGGACCATGCAAAAAGCTGTATTAAAGCAGAAGGAGACAATTTTGAATAAAATTAATTGATTTTGCTGATAAAACCATTTGTTCTGTCTTTTTTTTAAGTCCTGTTTACTTTGGAGCGCACCTTGTATATACAATATGTATGTATCAATCTATAATATTGTACAAGATATTAAAAATTGAATTTATGTATGTATATGTACTGCTTTTGGCAATTATATAAAATATATTTTCAAATATAATATATATGTGGTTGTTGTTAGATTAAGTATATTTATATTTAAAAATGTATTTATGCGTATGAATATGGGGTATATTGTATATGTACGTATATATATTTTTTGTAAATTAAAATGCATATATGTATGCATGTAAATTTCGGGTTGTTTTTTTTTAACTTTTTTCTCTTTCTGTTAGATTCTTAATTTGCCTTAGCTTACATGTTTTGACGCAATCCTGCTTATTGCTTTGTTAAGCATAAGGGGTATTGCCGGAAAAGTGTGCAAGTAAATACCTGATATATTTTAGTATGTTGTTGGAAACGTAAAGTGTGTTTTGAATACACAAATGTAAGCAAATAAGGCAATCACTTTATGTAATATGTTTATTTTCGATATACGTATTCTATCTATATATATATATATATATATGTGGAGATATATATATAATATATATATCGGCTTTTCCGTAAATTAAAATAGTTTGGTGACCGTTATAATAAGTATTGTTTCAGTTTTTAGATAAAAAACACGAAATTTGACGTACATACATATAAGTATATGCAATAAGAGAAATCGATACAACTCACTCTGATTTTCTTCTTCTGAGGAATATGCGTATGTGATATGTAAGTTAAGGTTTTGTTGTCTCTTGTTATCCCGCTGTTGATTTAATTTCATGATGGCTGTGTTAATGTCTTTTAATTTCTTTTGTTTAAGCTTAAGCCTTTTCACTTTGCTTTTTTATCAGTATTTATATTTGTGTATATTTGTATCGCGTCAGCGTATTAGTTTTTATGCTATATATTAAGATTCGCCCTCGTTTTGTTATTTTTATTGTTTTATGTGTTTTTAATATCTATTGTAATATTTTATATTTTTTAGCATCTTTCGTGGGCTTTTAGTTATACCTATGTGTATATCATTGCACTGCACTAATTTTCCTTTTTAACAGTACTTTGTTGGTTTTGTTTTATTGAACCTTTGTTATTTTATACACATGTATATGAATTAAAGTGATTTTTTTGTTTTTGTTTCCGTAACTGCAATACACTGTTACGTTACACTACTTTTGTTCCTTTTTTTGGTTTTGTTTTTGCTTTATTCAATTCACCCACATTTTCACTGTACTATTTTTTGGTTTTTTAACATTTCATAGTATTTAAAACAACTAATAAATTAATTTTAAGCTAACTCACAGTTCGTAAAATAAGTTGAACAATGAAAGATAAGTTGAAAAAGATGCGATTGTTAGCGAATCGAAGGCTAAAAAGCGAGCGAGTTCCTTTTTTTAGTCCCTTATATATCTGTTGGTGTCTTCATGGTGGTGTGATCGTGGTGATGTTGTATTTCTGTGCGTGTTGGTGTATGGTGTAGTGATGTGGAATGTATGGTAAGTAGGTGTGGTGTTGTGGTGTACAGTGTTTTATGGTGAGGGGGGATTGAGTGGTAATTTAGCCATCCCGGGCCCCCTAGGCAAATGATTAGCCTAGTAGTCGTTGCAGCTGTTGTACGACTCAGACCCGTGGAACGATGTGGTTGCGGTCTAGGCTGTCGACGCCACTCCGCGGGTGTACAGCACGAGTTGAGTTTTGAGGTCTTGTTGTAGGGGTAGTTGCAGCTGCATCTCGGGGCGTTGGGGAAGGCCCAGTGCGTGGCACGTTTGTAGCCGATCGCACAGTTGGCGTTGGAGTCATTGGCGTACCAACATCCATGTTAATCTGTATAAAACAGTTGTTTGATTAGGCAGATTTGTCATATAAACGATATGGATGATCGTGCCACGCTATGTGGCATGAATGGGTCGTCGTATTGATCGACCATTTTGTATTAGTTATTTGTTATTTTTAACGTTTATTAACGAGTATTTCGGTTTTTTGCTTCTTGATTTGGTTATTTTATTGTATTGCGGTAGTATCGGTTGATTGTTTGCGATTTGCTGTGTCGCTATTATCGGCAGTTGGTAGAAAGCATAGCTTTACGAGCGGTCTGGTTAGCGTTCCGCTTTGCATCCGAAGATCAACTACTCGTATGTGACCATCGGAGCCGTAATGTAGTTTTTCTATGCGCCCAAGCCGCCATTCGGTAGGAGGTAGACAATCATCATGGATGATGATACAATTTCCAAGTTTTGGTGCTTGTTCAGGAGTCTTCCAACGGTATCCTTTATGAAGATCCTTTATGTATTCTTCTTTCCATTGGCGGCTGAAATCGTGATGGAGAATTTTAATTAATTTTTAGAATTGAGAACAGCTTCAATTCGAAATAATTTTGTTATTTCCAGCTATCTTTTTTGAAGCTTTTTACAGTTGATTCCCATAAACATATGGGTGGAGCGCTTGGGGGGATGTATTGCCAATTAATACCTTGGGCGCGTACTTTTGTACAATCTCAGGAGAGACTTCTTTGATAAAGTCCGAAAACCGTTTGTCGGTAGCTCTTTGAGCGCCGATAAAAGTTTTACCATTATCGCTCATTATCTTCGATGGAAAGCCGCGTCGACCGACGAAACGAGCAAATGCCGCAAAAAAAGCCTCCTTCCTTGTTCGTCCCAGTCGGTTCCATCTAGCCATAATTCTTGTATTAGGATTTTGGATTGTATCATAACTGGCGAAAGCCATCCTGCATGGTCGAAAAGTTTTGCCACAGAGGATAGAATTTGTCGTTTTTTAAGGTGGATAATGCAGATATTGACTCTGTAGTGTATAAAAACTGGTCAGATATCGCATTCCATTGAATCCCCAGAGTTTTTGTTTTACTTTCTTTTTCGAATTTAAGAAAATTAGTGTCCAACAGATTTTTTTTATGTATGTCCTTTACGATATTAGGGTTGTTCGCCGTTATCTTTTTTAACGGAAACCTTACGGTTTTGAAGGCTTGTTTCACTAGTGCTAGTGACTATATCCTTGGGAAAGACTGTGACTTCCAGACAGGACAGCATTTACATACGTCTGAGTTTTTAACATTTCGGTTGCCAGAGGAAGTTCTGACTTTGAGTCTTCTGCCAGTTCGTGGAGTGTTCGAATGGCTAAATATGGAGCAAAGTTGTAGCCAATGGTAACTGTTTTTAATTTATAGTCGCGGAGTGGGCTATTGGCGGATTTTCAGAAAATAATTCGCTGAAAATCTTGATCGTCTTTATGTACGACTATTTGTCTATACATTTTTTCGAAGTCTCCGTAATACGTATTTGAATATACGCCAATTTAAAATTAGTAGTATTAAATCTGGTTGGAGTGTGGTTCTCGTAAATAGGATATCATTTAGGGAATTCCCCGAGTTAGTGGATCTTCAGGCATTGAAGACAACTCTGACTATTGTTGTTTTTTATCTGGCTTTTCTACTGCCTGATGAGGCAGGTAGAAAGAGTAGTATTTGCCAATTATGATTTTTTCGCCTGCGCTTACTTCCTCCATGTGGTCTAAATGGAGGCATTCTTCTAACACGCCATCGTATTCTGGCTTAAGCTCATATTTTTTAAGTAAGTTCTTTTCCCATAAAATAAAAACTGCTGTATTGCAGAGGTGCGAGAGTGACCTAAGGCGAGTGTGTAGGAAATTGTTGTTTTAGTGGTAGTCGTACGACGTACCGACCATTATCTGATCTAGTAGTTGTGGCTTTATAAAAGTCTTCACAATACTGATCTTCTGGGTTTGTAATTGAAATGGGGGGAGTTCTTCTAACCCTCAAAATTTTTTCAATAATATATTGAGGTATTCGTTTGAGATTTCCTCAACTTGGGTAGTCATGGTGGTAACTGGTTCCGTAAGTAAGCCACTTAAGATCCAACCAAAAATCTAATTTTTTGTGCCAGAAGTGTGTTTGAAATTTTCTCAATACCTTTGAGTATTATCTGTGGCATGATATCGCTGCCTAATAGAAGATCTATTTGACCGGGAGTGTTGCAGTTGGGATCTGCTAGCTTTAGGTGTGGAACCTTTTGATAATGCTTGCTATTTATGTGATAGCTTGGAAGCATATTTGTTAGTTGCGGTAAGACAATAACTTCTGCTTTAATTTGCCTATTCGCTTGGGGGGAAATTAGCGTAATGGGGCTGATTTTATTTGAGTTTTGGACTACTCTTCCGCCCATTCCCGTGATTTCAGAATTGGCTAGTTTTGTTAACAGTTGTAGCCTATTTTGTGCCCTAGACGCTATTATTGATCGTTGTGATCCTTAGTCTATTAAGGCCCTAAGCTTAAACAGTTCTCTTCAGTGTTCGATGGAGACGACTGCTGTGGGTAGTAGTACTCTACTTTGATTTTCGTTGTGTAGCGTTTGGGGTTTTAACGCTTTTTGGCAATTTTCGGTTTTTCGCACTTCGGGATTTGCTGTTGCAACTAAACCCGTGGCTCTTTTCATATTTGTGCTGTATGGGGTGAGCTGGAAAGTGTGCTGTAATGCAGTATTGAATGATGTCGTTTATGACAATAAACGCAATTAAATTTGCCTTCGCACTCTTTAAGTGTATGCACATGGGACAGGCAGTTTATACAAAGTCTTTTTGTTTTTACAAAATTTTTTCGGTCTATAATATTAAATTTTTTAAATCTCTCGCAAGATTTGAGTTTATGCTATCCTGTACATAGTTCGCATGACGTTTATTTGTACTGTTCGGATGTGAACATTTGATTTTGGAAGAAGCTTCTATTTTAATTGGGGCATTTTCTTCGTGATGAGAGCGATTGCTCCCATAGAAGTAATGATTTTTCTGGTAATGCGGCGGTGCATATGTTTACCAGTATAAGGTCCCAGCTGTCTGTGGGAATATTCTGTGTCGATAAAACTGACAAACAATTTGAAACAGTGGATTGAAGTTTGATAAATTCTTCACTCCTTTTCTTTTGAATTTTTGGCAAGTTCATTGATATCGATAATTGTTCATCGACCAATATTCTTTCGTTTTCGTATCTTGATTTTAGAGCTTCCCAAGCCAAATTGAAAGAATCGTCATTAAGTGCGAAAGTGTTTGACTATTACGCCTGCTTGACCTTCTGTTTTGTGTCGTAGGGGTTACAATTTTTGTGCATTTGATAATTTTGGGTGGGTGAACTCTACTCGCTGATGTGGAGTAAGTGCAATTGGTTTAGTTAACTTTAGTTTATCAGAAGTCATTGCTTTAGTTTCTTCAAACTGGTTTAAGCAGTTTTCGTATTTGGTGTAAGCCGAGGATTTGAAATTTTCAGGTAGATCTGAGTCGTCAGATTCTACGATTCCGTCATGCAGCTTGGAGACGTGTCCAAAAATTGTCAAGATTTTCTTTTTTGATTTCTAATACCGATTCAGAATTGTTCGGCGAAGATGAAAATCGAGTGCAGTATCGTATTAGACTGTAACTACCAGCAATGAATTTAGTGTATGAAATGTGTTTATCCCTCTTTTTTGTAGCACCTTGCTTTGAGCGTTTAGTTTCTGCATGTGTACATGGACTTTTATCATCTGAAATCATCTTTGGTACTTTTAACAACTGAGATACTTTTGAATCCTTTGAGTCTGAGCTCATTTAAAAAGGTATGTCCTAATAAATTTAAATATTTTCTGCATAAGAAATATATATGTTTGAAAACTCTTTTAAGAAAACAAGATTTTTTTTAAAATAAAATTAATAAATCAATGACGTTTTTAATCTTCGTATGGACTCGTATGAGTAACTGAACTCTTTTAAGGTAATAAAAGTTTTTAATTTGATTAATTTGCAAAACTTCACGTATTTAGTTTTATATGAGTGCCGTTTCGTATTTACTTGCGATATTTATTAATTAATTAAAATTTGTTTTTATTTGTTCCGCTTGTATGTTATTTAGTTTATTTATTAATATATTTTATGTCCTTATGTTGAGGTATATAGGTACACCCTAATACGTGGACTTGTAGGTATGTATTTATGTACTTGTGCAGTTGAGAGCTCGTTGAAGATATCAATGCTCTTCGTACCTACGTATGCATGTATGTTTGTATTTTTGCAAGGGGGGGAAATTGAAATTGGTAATGTGCCGATATTTTACCGTATGCACTTATGTATGTACAAGGTGCGTTCCAAAGTAAACTCTAGTGGCGGCATCTATATGTCGACTAGTGCGTTAGAATCTGCTATCCTTCATAGACTTCCATTAAAAATTTCATGACATTTCATTTATTGGAAGTGAAGTTATTGCGTTTTCAGTGTCAGTATGTTTTTGTCATCGGTGAGAAAATGAGCTTCGAACAAAGAGCCAACATTAAATTTTGTTTTATTATAAAATTGGTAAAACTTTTACCGAAACGTTTCAATTGATGAAACAAGTTTATGGCGATGGTTGCCTATCCCGTAGCAGAGTGATCGAGTGGTTTCAACGTTTTCAAAGTGGTCGGGAGGACATAAATGAGAAATGAGCCGAAACCCAGAAAATCGCACCTGGAGAAGTCAAAAGTGAAGACAATGCTGATTTGTTTTTATGATTCCAAGGGTATTGTCCACAAAGAATTTGTTCCAGCCGGCCAAAACGTTAATGCGGTAATCTACCTTGGAGCTTTGAAGCGTTTGGTGCGCTGTATTCAACGTGTTCGGCCGAATATCGCGAAGATGGAAGTTGGCGTTTGTTGCACGATAATGCGCCGTCTCATCGATCGACGCTTGTGGCCGATTATTTGACCAAAAATCACATTTTAACAATCAACCACTCCCCGTATTCACCTGATATGGCACCGTGCGACTTCTACATTTTCGGAAAAATGCATTTTCCGATGAAAGGAAAGCGTTATGCAGACGTGGAGGTCATGCAAAAGGCTTGCACCAGCATACTGGCGGCCATATCGGGCAACGAGCTAAAACACTCGTTCGACATGCTTTTGGACCGTGCAAAAAGCTGTATTAAAGCAGAAGGAGACAATTTTGAATAATATTAATTGATTTTGCTGATAAAACCATTTGTTCTGTCGTATTTTTAAGTCCTGTTTACTTTGGAGCGCACCTTGTATATACAATATGTATGTATCAATCTATAATATTGTACAAGTATATTAAAACAGATAAAATTGAATTTATGTATGTATATGTACTGCTTTTGGCAATTATATAAAATATATTTTCAAATATAATATATATGTGGTTGTTGTTAGATTAAGTATATTTATATTTAAAAATGTATTTATGCATATGAATATGGGGTTTATTGTATATGTACGTATATATATTTTTTGTAAATTAAAATGCATATATGTATGCATGTAAATTTTCGGGTTTTTTTTTTAAATTTTTTCTCTTTCTGTTAGATTCTCAATTTGCCTTAGCTTACTTGTTTTGACGCAATCCTGCTTATTGCTTTGATAAGCATAAGGGGTATTGCCGGAAAAATGTGCAAGTAAATACCTGAAATATTTTGGTATGTTGTTGGAAACGTAAAGTGTGTTTTGAATACACAAATGTAAGCAAATAAGGCAATCACTTTATGTAATATGTTTATTTTCGATATACGTATTGTATATCTATCTATCTATATATATATATATATGTGGAGATATATATAATATATATATCGGCTTTTCCGTAAATTAAAATAGTTTGGTGACCGTTATAATAAGTATTATTTCAGTTTTTAGATAAAAAAAACGAAATTTGACGTACATACATATAAGTATATGCAATAAGAGAAATCGATACAACTCACTCTGATATCTTACAGGGGTTGTGGGAGGAATATGCGTATGTGATATGTAAGTTAAGGTTTTGTTGTCTCTTGTTATCCCGCTGTTGATTTAATTTCATGATGGCTGTGTTAATGTCTTTTAATTTCTTTTGTTTAAGCTTAAGCCTTTTCACTTTGCTTTTTTATCAGTATTTATATTTGTGTATATTTGTATCGCGTCAGCGTATTAGTTTTTATGCTATATATTAAGATTCGCCCTCGTTTTGTTATTTTTATTGTTTTATGTGTTTTTAATATCTATTGTAATATTTTATATTTTTTAGCATCTTTCGTGGGCTTTTAGTTATACCTATGTGTATATCATTGCACTGCACTAATTTTACTTTTTAACAGTACTTTGTTGGTTTTGTTTTATTGAACTTTTGTTATTTTATACACATGTATATGAATTAAAGTTTTTTTTTTTGTTTTTGTTTCCGTAACTGCAATACACTGTCACGTTACACTACTTTTGTTACTTTTTTTGTTTTGTTTTTGCTTTATTCAATTCACCCACATTTTCACTGTACTATTTTTTGGTTTTTTAACATTTCATAGTATTTAAAACAACTAATAAATTAATTTTAAGCTAACTCACCGTTCGTAAAATATTGAACAATGAAAAAACGAAGTAGATTTAGGCGGGTGCTCGAACCGAAAAAGATGCGATTGTTAGCGAATCGAAGGCTAAAAAGCGAGCGAGTTCCTTTTTTTAGTCCCTTATATATCTGTTGATGTCTTCATGGTGGTGTGATCGTGGTGATGTTGTATTTCTGTGCGTGTTGGTGTATGGTGTAGTGATGTGGAATGTATGGTAAGTAGGTGTGGTGTTGTGGTGTACAGTGTTTTATGGTAAGGGGGGGATTGAGTGGTAATTTAGCCATCCCAGGCCCCCTAGGCAAATGAGGCTAATCAGTAGTCGTTGCAGCTGTTGTACGACTCAGACCCGTGGAACGATGTGGTTGCGGTCTAGGCTGTCGACGCCACTCTGCGGGTGTACCGCACGAGTTGAGTTTTGAGGTCTTGTTGTAGGGGTAGTTGCAGCTGCATCTCGGGGCGTTGGGGAAGGCCCAGTGCGTGGCACGTTTGTAGCCGATCGCACAATTGGCGTTGCAGTCATTGGCGTACCAACATCCATGTTAATCTGTATAAAACAGTTGTTTGATTAGGCAGATTTGTCATATAAACGATATGGATGATCGTGCCACGCTATGTGGCATGAATGGGTCGTCGTATTGATCGACCATTTTGTATTAGTTATTTGTTATTTTTAACGTTTATTAACGAGTATTTCGGTTTTTTGCTTCTTGATTTGGTTATTTTATTGTATTGCGGTAGTATCGGTTGATTGTTTGCGATTTGCTGTGTCGATATTATCGGCGGTTGGTAGAAAGCATAGCTTTATGAGCGGTCTGGTTGGCGTTCCGCTTTGCATCCGAAGATCAACTACTCGTATGTGACCATCGGTAGGAGGTGGACAATCATCATGGATGATGACACAATTTCCAAGTTTTGGTGCATGTTCAGGAGTCTTCCAACGGTATCGTTTATGAAGATCCTTTATGTATTCTTTTATCCATTGGCGGCTGAAATCGTGATAGAGAATTTTAATTAATTTTTAGAATTGAGAACGGCTTCAATTCGAAATAATTTTGTTATTTCCAGCTATCTTTTTTGAAGCTTTATACAGTTGATTCCCATAAACATATGGGTGGAGCGCTTGGGGGGATGTATTGCCAATTAATACCTTGGGTGCGTACTTTTGTACAATCTCAGGAGAGACTTCTTTGATAAAGTCCACAAACCGTTTGTCGGTAGCTCTTTGAGCGCCGATAAAAGTTTTACCATTATCGCTCATTATCTTCGATGGAAAGCCGCGTCGACCGACGAAGCGAGCAAATGCCGCAAAAAAAGCCTCCTTCCTTGTTCGTCCCAGTCGGTTCCATCTAGCCATAATTCTTGTATTAGGATTTTGGATTGTATCATAACTAGCGAAAGCCATCCTGCATGGTCGAAAAGTTTTGCCACAGAGGATAGAATTTGTCGTTTTTTAAGGTGGATAATGCAGATATTGACTCTGTAGTGTATAAAAACTGGTCAGATATCGCATTCCATTGAATCCCCAGAGTTTTTGTTGTACTTTCTTTTTCGAATTTAAGACAATTAGTGTCAAACAGATTTTTTTTATGTATTTCCTTTACGATATTAGGGTTGTTCGCCGTTATCTTTTTTAACGGAAACCTTACGGTTTTGAGGGCTTGTTTCACTAGTGCTAGTGACTATATCCTTGGGAAAGACTGTGACTTCCAGACAGGACAGCATTTACATACGTCTGAGTTTTTAACATTTCGGTTGCCAGAGGAAGTTCTGACTTTGAGTCTTCTGCCAGTTCGTGGAGTGTTCGAATGGCTAAATATGGAGCAAAGTTGTAGCCAATGGTAACTGTTTTTAATTTATAGTCGCGGAGTGGGCTATTGGCGGATTTTCAGAAAATAATTCGCTGAAAATCTTGATCGTCTTTATGTACGACTATTTGTCTATACATTTTTTCGAAGTCTCCGTAATACGTATTTGAATATACGCCAATTTAAAAAAGGTAGTATTAAATCTGGTTGGAGTGTGGTTCTCGTAAATAGGATATCATTTAGGGAATTCCCCGAGTTAGTGGATCTTCAGGCATTGAAGACAACTCTGACTATTGTTGTTTTTTATCTGGCTTTTCTACTGCCTGATGAGGCAGGTAGAAAGAGTAGTATTTGCCAATTATGATTTTTTCGCCTGCGCTTACTTCCTCCATGTGGTCTAAATGGAGGTATTCTTCTAACACGCCATCGTATTCTGGCTTAAGCTCATATTTTTTAAGTAAGTTTTTTTCCCATAATTAAAAACTGCTGTATTGCAGAGGTGCGAGAGTGACCTAAGGCGAGTGTGTAGGAAATTGTTGTTTTAATGGTAGTCGTACGACGTACCGACCATTATCTGATCTAGTAGTTGTGGCTTTATAAAAGTCTTCACAATACTGATCTTCTGGGTTTGTAATTGAAATGGGGGGAGTTCTTCTAACCCTCAAAATTTTTTCAATAATATATTGAGGTATTCGTTTGAGATTTCCTCAACTTGGGTAGTCATGGTGGTAACTGGTTCCGTAAGTAAGCCTCTTAAGATCCAACCAAAAATCTAATTTTTTGTGCCAGAAGTTTGTTTGAAATTTTCTCAATACCTTTGAGTATTATCTGTGGCATGATATCGCTGCCTAATAGAAGATCTATTTGACCGGGAGTGTTGCAGTTGGGATCTGCTAGCTTTAGGTGTGGAACCTTTTGATAATGCTTTATGTGATAGCTTGGAAGCATATTTGTTAGTTGCGGTAAGACAATAGCTTCTGCTTTAATTTGCCTATTCGCTTGGGGGGAAATTAGGGTAATGGGGCTGATTTTATTTGAGTTTTGGACTACTCTTCCGCCCATTCCCGTGATTTCAGAATTGGCTAGTTTTGTTAACAGTTGTAGCCTATTTTGTGCCCTAGACGCTATTATTGATCGTTGTGATCCTTGGTCTATTAAGGCCCTAAGCTTAAACAGTTCTCTTCAGTGTTCGATGGAGACGACTGCTGTGGGTAGTAGTACTCTACTTTGATTTTCGTTGTGTAGCGTTTGGGGTTTTAACGCTTTTTGGCAATTTTCGGTTTTTCGCACTTCGGGATTTGCTGTTGCAACTAAACCCGTGGCTCTTTTCATATTTGTGCTGTATGGGGTGAGCTGGAAAGTGTGCTGTAATGCAGCATTGAATGATGTCGTTTATGACAATAAACGCAATTAAATTTGCCTTCGCACTCTTTAAGTGTATGCACATGGGACAGGCAGTTTATACAAAGTCTTTTTGTTTTTACAAAATTTTTTCGGTCTATAATATTAAATTTTTTGAATCTCTCGCAAGATTTGAGTTTATGCTATCCTGTACATAGTTCGCATGACGTTTATTTGTACTGTTCGGATGTGAACATTTGATTTTGGAAGAAGCTTCTATTTTAATTGTTGTTCTATTTAATTGTTGTAAAATATTCTACTGGCTTGGGGTCTGTGGAATCTTCTATTTAGCTCGTATTGAACACTTTTCGTTCTGACTATTTTACTACGATTTCGTGCTGGGTAGTTAAAAAATATTTCATTTGTTGCCACGTGGGGCATTTTCTTCGTGATGAGAGCGATTGCTCCCATAGAAGTAATGATTTTTCTGGTAATGCGGCGGTGCATATGTTTACCAGTATAAGGTCCCAGCTGTCTGTGGGAATATTCTGTGTCGATAAAACTGACAAACAATTTGAAACAGTGGATTGAAGTTTGATAAATTCTTCACTCCTTTCCTTTTGAATTTTTGGCAAGTTCATTGATATCGATATTTGTTCATCGACCAATATTCTTTCGTTTTCGTATCTTGATTTTAGAGCTTCCCAAGCCAAATTGATGAATCGTCATTAAGTGCGAAAGTGTTTGACTATTACGCCTCCTTGACCTTCTGTTTTGTATCGTAGGGGTTACAATTTTTGTGCATTTGATAATTTTGGGGGGGTGAACTCTATTCGCTGATGTGGAGTAGGTGCAATTGGTTTAATTAACTTTAGTTTATCAGAAGTCATTGCTTTAGTTTCTTCAAACTGGTTTAAGCAGTTTTCGTATTTGGTGTAAGCCGAGGATTTGAAATTTTCAGGTAGATCTGAGTCGTCAGATTCTACGATTCCGTCATGCAGCTTGGAGACGTGTCCAAAAATTGTCAAGATTTTCTTTTTTGATTCCTAATACCGATTCAGAATTGTTCGGCGAAGATGAAAATCGAGTGCAGTATCGTATTAGACTGTAACTACCAGCAATGAATTTAGTGTATGAAATGTCTTTACCCCTCTTTTTTGTAGCACCTTGCTTTGAGCGTTTAGTTTCTGCATGTGTACATGGACTTTTATCATCTGAAATCATCTTTGGTACTTTTAACAACTGAGATACTTTTGAATCCTTTGAGTCTGAGCTCATTTAAAAAGGTATGTCCTAATAAATTTAAATATTTTCTGCATAAGAAATATATATGTTTGAAAACTCTTTTAAGAAAAGAAGATTTTTTTATAATTAAATTAATAAATCAATGACGTTTTTAATCTTCGTATGGACTCGTATGAGTAACTGAACTCTTTTAAGGTAATAAGTTTTTAATTTGATTAAGTTGCAAAAATTCGCGTATTTAGTTTTATATGATTGCCGTTTCGTATTTACTTGCGATATTTATTAATTAATTAAAATTTGTTTTTATTTGTTCCGCTTGTATGTTATTTAGTTTATTTATTAATATATTTTATGTCCTTATGTTGAGGTATATAGGTACACCCTAATACGTGGACTTGTAGGTATGTATTTATGTACTTGTGCAGTTGAGAGCTCGTTGAAGATATCAATGCTCTTCGTACCTACGTATGCATGTATGTTTGTATTTTTGCAAGGGGGGGAAATTGAAATTGGTAATGTGCCGATATTTTACCGTATGCACTTATGTATGTACAAGGTGCGTTCCAAAGTAAACTCTAGTGGCGGCATCTATATGTCGACTAGTGCGTTAGAATCTGCTATCCTTCATAGACTTCCATTAAAAATTTCATGACATTTCATTTATTGGAAGTGAAGTTATTGCGTTTTCAGTGTCAGTATGTTTTTGTAATCGGTGAGAAAATGAGCTTCGAACAAAGAGCCAACATTAAATTTTGTTTTATTATAAAATTGGTAAAACTTTTACCGAAACGTTTAAATTGATGAAACAAGTTTATGGCGATGGTTGCCTATCCCGTAGCAGAGTGATCGAGTGGTTTCAACGTTTTCAAAGTGGTCGGGAGGACATAACTGAGAAATGAGCCGAAACCCAGAAAATCGCACCTGGAGAAGTCAAAAGTGAAGACAATGCTGATTTGTTTTTATGATTCCAAGGGTATTGTCCACAAAGAATTTGTTCCAGCCGGCCAAAACGTTAATGCGGTAATCTACCTTGGAGCTTTGAAGCGTTTGGTGCGCTGTATTCAACGTGTTCGGCCGAATATCGCGAAGATGGAAGTTGGCGTTTGTTGCACGATAATGCGCCGTCTCATCGATCGACGCTTGTGGCCGATTATTTGACCAAAAATCACATTTTAACAATCAACCACTCCCCGTATTCACCTGATATGGCACCGTGCGACTTCTACCTTTTCGGAAAAATGCATTTGCCGATGAAAGGAAAGCGTTATGCAGACGTGGAGGTCATGCAAAAGGCTTGCACCAGCATACTGGCGGCCATATCGGGCAACGAGCTAAAACACTCGTTCGACATGCTTTTGGACCGTGCAAAAAGCTGTATTAAAGCAGAAGGAGACTATTTTGAATACAATTAATTGATTTTGCTGAAAAAACCATTTGTTCTGTCTTTTTTTTAAGTCCTGTTTACTTTGGAGCGCACCTTGTATATACAATATGTATGTATCTAATCTATAATATTGTACAAGTATATTAAAACAGATAAAATTGAATTTATGTATGTATATGTACTGCTTTTAGCAATTATATAAAATATATTTTCAAATATAATATATATGTGGTTGTTGTTAGATTAAGTATATTTATATTTAAAAATGTATTTATGCATATGAATATGGGGTTTATTGTATATGTACGTATATATATTTTTTGTAAATTAAAATGCATATATGTATGCATGTAAATTTTCGGGTTTTTTTTTTTAACTTTTTTCTCTTTCTGTTAGATTCTCAATTTGCCTTAGCTTACTTGTTTTGACGCAATCCTGCTTATTGCTTTGTTAAGCATAAGGGGTATTGCCGGAAAAATGTGCAAGTAAATACCTGAAATATTTTGGTATGTTGTTGGAAACGTAAAGTGTGTTTTGAATACACAAATGTAAGCAAATAAGGCAATCACTTTATGTAATATGTTTATTTTCAATATACGTATTGTATATCTATCTATCTATATAAATATATATATGTGGAGATATATATATAATATATATATCGGCTTTTGCGAAAATTAAAATAGTTTGGTAACCGTTATAATAAGTATTATTTCAGTTTTTAGATAAAAAAAACGAAATTTGACGTACATACATATAAGTATATGCAATAAGAGAAATCGATACAACTCACTCTGATTTCTTACAGGGGTTGTGGGAGGAATATGCGTATGTGATATGTAAGTTAAGGTTTTGTTGTCTCTTGTTATCCCGCTGTTGATTTAATTTCATGATGGCTGTGTTAATGTCTTTTAATTTCTTTTGTTTAAGCTTAAGCCTTTTCACTTTGCTTTTTATCAGTATTTATATGTGTGTATATTTGTATCGCGTCAGCGTATTAGTTTTTATGCTAAATATTAAGATTCGCCCTCGTTTTGTTATTTTTATTGTTTTATGTGTTTTTAATATATATTGTAATATTTTATATTTTTTAGCATCTTTCGTGGGCTTTTAGTTATACCTATGTGTATATCATTGCACTGCACTAATTTTCCTTTTTAACAGTACTTTGTTGGTTTTGTTTTATTGAACTTTTGTTATTTTATACACATGTATATGAATTAAAGTGTTTTTTTTTTGTTTTTGTTTCCGTAACTGCAATACACTGTTACGTTACACTACTTTTGTTACTTTTTTTGTTTTGTTTTTGCTTTATTCAATTCACCCACATTTTCACTGTACTATTTTTTGGTTTTTTAACATTTCATAGTATTTAAAACAACTAATAAATTAATTTTAAGCTAACTCACCGTTCGTAAAATATTGAACAATGAAAAAACGAAGTAGATTTAGGCGGGTGCTCGAACCGAAAAAGATGCGATTGTTAGCGAATCGAAGGCTAAAAAGCGAGCGAGTTCCTTTTTTAGTCCCTTATATATCTGTTGATGTCTTCATGGTGGTGTGATCGTGGTGATGTTGTATTCCTGTGCGTGTTGGTGTATGGTGTAGTAATGTGGAATGTATGGTAAGTAGGTGTGGTGTTGTCAGAGAACTTAAAAGAACGAGAACGTGCAGGTTCGACATCGAACAATTTGTAGGAATTTATCAAGGAGTTCACCACACATGCACGAGAAACAAATAACATTTCACGCTTTTATAACAGCGGTGAAGCTGTAAACATACGCTCTCTTAACATAACCAACCGACGAAAATTGAAGAGAATATAATATGTAAGCAAAACTGGGAATATTGATATGCCATTTGAAATATATTCCCTTTTATTGAACTATTATTTATTATTATTTTTAAATTATTTTATGTTAATTAAGTTTTACTTTATTGTGAGTTATTAATAATAATTTAAAAATATTTTGATATATTTCTTAAAATCATTCATTTACTTGGCACCAGTATGGAGTCACAAAAGTACGGAATTGTGTTTTGCCGTCGGCATTTCCCATTCATGCTTCAATTTTTCTTTTCAAATGCATGTGTAAAAGTAATTATGTACTTACATATATTATGTCGTTTGCACATTTGTATGTATATAAGTATGTACACTCAATTCTTCATGTGAAATCTCCGTTGACACGTTTTTTGCTTTTATGTCAAAGAGTCAATCTGTCGAAGGACTGACGCGACGACAAAGCGTCACAACATTGTGTTGTTGGTAGAAAATCCGAGATGTGCCGAAAAATAAACGAACGCTCGCCGATTGTCATCGCTTCCCTTGCCGCTCTAACAGCTTTGCCAGCAAATCATTGTAGGTATGTATGTTTTCATATGAACATGCATACATATTGACGAAGATACGGAAAAATATTTTAGAATTGTGAAATATTTTAAATCGACAAAAGCTTTGTTGCCACTTTTGTCATTGTTTTCTGTGTTGCAGGGTTGTCACTTTTCCCTTCTAGAGGGAATATCAAAAATTTGTTCAATTTATGATTTTTAGCTTTTGCCATCGTCGCGAAAAAACGCTTGTAGGCAAACGCATGCTCGGGGAGATGTGTAAGGCGTTTGCTTTAAGAATGAAACGACTTAGCTTATTGCTTGTGCGCCAGCGTTCATGAATGAAAATGTTGTTGGTGTGTGATTTACTACAAATTTAGGATTTGGCTACCATATTGATTTTTGGTGCTCATGCTATTTGAGACAATTGTTGCTTTTGTACAACAATGTTTGTATTCTGCCTATTGGCTGACGTACTTACATTTGTACGCTTAAATGTATGTAGATTTGTGTATGCATTACTTATTTTGCGCGGTCGTACGCATATTTGTACATACTTACATTTAGAGCAGTGCGTTCACATGTATTTATTGATAAGTGATAATATATTATTATATTATATAATATAACATATTGATGTACATATGTACATACATAAATTATTAATTCTGAAACAATTGAAATTAGAAAATTATGAAAATAGTAAAATATCATTTTTTGCATAATCTTTCACATTTTATCAATGTAGCATTTGTGAAAAAAAATCATATTTTATCAATTTTTCATCATAAAAATCGTTTATATGGCAAAAAATAATCATGCATATGTGAAGAGGCATTTGTATTTTTTGTTTTCTCATTCATTTCGCTTCATTTTTCTCTTTATGTTGGGAGATACGTATGTTGTCAGAGAACGTTGTTAAAAATTCTCATTTCTGTTAAATAACAGCAAAACTATACAGAAAGTGGTGAATTCCTTGATCTCAAATTTTCAGCCAACCAATCGAGCATCATACAAAATTCAATTTGCACCTTCTCGTTGTTTTAAGTTCTCTGGTGTTGTGGTGTACAGTGTTTTATGGTGTGGGGGGATTGAGTGGTAATTTAGCCATCCCGGACCCCCTAGGCAAATGATTAGCCTAGTAGTCGTTGCAGCTGTTGTACGACTCAGACCCGTGGAACGATGTGGTTGCGGTCTAGGCTGTCGACGCCACTCCGCGGGTGTACAGCACGAGTTGAGTTTTGAGGTCTTGTTGTAGGGGTAGTTGCAGCTGCATCTCGGGGCGTTGGGGAAGGCCCAGTGCGTGGCACGTTTGTAGCCGATCGCACAGTTGGCGTTGGAGTCATTGGCGTACCAACATCCATGTTAATCTGTATAAAACAGTTGTTTGATTAGGCAGATGTGTCATATAAACGATATGGATGATCGTGCCACGCTATGTGGCATGAATGGGTCGTCGTATTGATCGACCATTTTGTATTAGTTATTTGTTATTTTTAACGTTTATTAACGAGTATTTCGGTTTTTTGCTTCTTGATTTGGTTATTTTATTGTATTGCGGTAGTATCGGTTGATTGTTTGCGATTTGCTGTGTCGATATTATCGGCGGTTGGTAGAAAGCATAGCTTTATGAGCGGTCTGGTTGGCGTTCCGCTTTGCATCCGAAGATCAACTACTCGTATGTGACCATCGGAGCCGTAATGTAGTTTTTCTATGCGCCCAAGCCGCCATTCGGTAGGTGGTAGACAATCATCATGGATGATGACACAATTTCCAAGTTTCGGTGCTTGTTCAGGAGTCTTCCAACGGTATCGTTTATGAAGATCCTTTATGTATTCTTCTTTTCATTGGCGGCTGAAATCGTGATGGAGAATTTTAATTAATTTTTAGAATTGAGAACGGCTTCAATTCGAAATAATTTTGTTATTTCCAGCTATCTTTTTTGAAGCTTTATACAGTTGATTCCCATAAACATATGGGTGGAGCGCTTGGGGGGATGTATTGCCAATTAATACCTTGGGTGCGTACTTTTGTACAATCTCAGGAGAGACTTCTTTGATAAAGTCCACAAACCGTTTGTCGGTAGCTCTTTGAGCGCCGATAAAAGTTTTACCATTATCGCTCATTATCTTCGATGGAAAGCCGCGTCGACCGACGAAGCGAGCAAATGCCGCAAAAAAAGCCTCCTTCCTTGTTCGTCTCAGTCGGTTCCATCTAGCCATAATTCTTGTATTAGGATTTTGGATTGTATCATAACTGGCGAAAGCCATCCTGCATGGTCGAAAAGTTTTGCCACAGAGGATAGAATTTGTCGTTCTTTAAGGTGGATAATGCAGATATTGACTCTGTAGTGTATAAAAACTGGTCAGATATCGCATTCCATTGAATCCCCAGAGTTTTTGTTGTACTTTCTTTTTCGAATTTAAGAAAATTAGTGTCCAACAGATTGTTTTTATGTATGTCCTTTACGATATTAGGATGTTCGCCGTTATCTTTTTTAACGGAAACCTTACGGTTTTGAGGGCTTGTTTCACTAGTGCTAGTGACTATATCCTTGGGAAAGACTGTGACTTCCAGACAGGATAGCATTTACATACGTCTGAGTTTTTAACATTTCGGTTGCCAGAGGAAATTCTGACTTTGAGTCTTCTGCCAGTTCGTGGAGTGTTCGAATGGCTAAATATGGAGCAAAGTTGTAGCCAATGGTAACTGTTTTTAATTTATAGTCGCGGAGTGGGCTATTGGCGGATTTTCAGAAAATAATTCGCTGAAAATCTTGATCGCTTTTATGTACGACTATTTGTCTATACATTTTTTCGAAGTCTCCGTAATACGTATTTGAATATACGCCAATTTAAAATAAGTAGTATTAAATCTGGTTGGAGTGTGGTTCTCGTAAATAGGATATCATTTAGGGAATTCCCCGAGTTAGTGGATCTTCAGGCATTGAAGACAACTCTGACTATTGTTGTTTTTTATCTGGCTTTTCTACTGCCTGATGAGGCAGGTAGAAAGAGTAGTATTTGCCAATTATAATTTTTTCGCCTGCGCTTACTTCCTCCATGTGGTCTAAATGGAGGTATTCTTCTAACACGCCATCGTATTCTGGCTTAAGCTCATATTTTTTAAGTAAGTTTTTTTTCCCATAATTAAAAACTGCTGTATTGCAGAGGTGCGAGAGTGACCTAAGGCGAGTGTGTAGGAAATTGTTGTTTTAATGGTAGTCGTACGACGTACCGACCATTATCTGATCTAGTAGTTGTGGCTTTATAAAAGTCTTCACAATACTGATCTTCTGGGTTTGTAATTCAAATGGGGGGAGTTCTCCTAACTCTCAAAATTTTTTCAATAATATATTGAGGTATTCGTTTGAGATTTCTTCAACTTAGGTAGTCATGGTGGTAACTGGTTCCGTAAGTAAGCCTCTTAAGATCCAACCAAAAATCTAATTTTTTGTGCCAGAAGTTTGTTTGAAATTTTCTCAATACCTTTGAGTATTATCTGTGGCATGATATCGCTCCCTAATAGAAGATCTATTTGACCGGGAGTGTTGCAGTTGGGATCTGCTAGCTTTAGGTGTGGAACCTTTTGATAATGCTTACTATTTATGTGATAGCTTGGAAGCATATTTGTTAGTTGCGGTAAGACAATAGCTTCTGCTTTAATTTGCCTATCCGCTTGGGGGGAAATTAGCGTAATGGGTCTGATTTTATTTGAGTTTTGGACTACTCTTCCGCCCATTCCCGTGATTTCAAAATTGGCTAGTTTTGTTGACAGTTGTAGCCTATTTTGTGCCCTAGACGCTATTATTGATCGTTGTGATCCTTGGTCTATTAAGGCCCTAAGCTTAAACAGTTCTCTTCAGTGTTCGATGGAGACGACTGCTGTGGGTAGTAGTACTCTACTTTGATTTTCGTTGTGTAGCGTTTGGGGTTTTAACGCTTTTTGGCAATTTTTGGTTTTTTGCACTTCGGGATTTGCTGTTGCAACTAAACCCGTGGCTCTTTTCATATTTGTGCTGTATGGGGTGAGCTGGAAAGTGTGCTGTAATGCAGCATTGAATGATGTCGTTTATGACAATAAACGCAATTAAATTTGCTTTCGCACTCTTTAAGTGTATGCACATGGGACAGGCAGTTTATACAAAGTCTTTTTGTTTTTACAAAATTTTTTCGGTCTATAATATTAAATTTTTTGAATCTCTCGCAAGATTTGAGTTTATGCTATCCTGTACATAGTTCGCATGACGTTTATTTATACTGTTCGGATGTGAACATTTGATTTTGGAAGAAGCTTCCATTTTAATTGTTGTTCTATTTAATTGTTGTAAAATATTCTACTGGCTTGCGGTCTGTGGAATCTTCTATTTAGCTCGTATTAAACACTTTTCGTTCTGACTATTTTACTACGATTTCGTGCTGGGTAGTTAAAAAATATTTCATTTGTTGCCACGTGGGGCATTTTCTTCGTGATGAGAGCGATTGCTCTCATAGAAGTAATGATTTTTCTGGTAATGCGGCGGTGCATATGTTTACCAGTATAAGGTCCCAGCTGTCTGTGGGAATATTCTGTGTCGATAAAACTGACAAACAATTTGAAACAGTGGATTGAAGTTTGATAAATTCTTCACTCCTTTCCTTTTGAATTTTTGGCAAGTTCATTGATATCGATATTTGTTCATCGACCAATATTCTTTCGTTTTCGTATCTTGATTTTAGAGCTTCCCAAGCCAAATTGAAAGAATCGTCATTAAGTGCGAAAGTGTTTGACTATTACGCCTGCTTGACCTTCTGTTTTGTATCGTAGGGGTTACAATTTTTGTGCCTTTGATAATTTTGGGTGGGTGAGCTCTACTCGCTGATGTGGAGTAGGTGCAATTGGTTTAATTAACTTTAGTTTATCAGAAGTCATTGCTTTAGTTTCTTCAAACTGGTTTAAGCAGTTTTCGTATTTGGTGTAAGCCGAGGATTTGAAATTTTCAGGTAGATCTGAGTCGTCAGATTCTACGATTCCGTCATGCAGCTTGGAGACGTGTCCAAAAATTGTCAAGATTTTCTTTTTTGATTCCTAATACCGATTCAGAATTGTTCGGCGAAGATGAAAATCGAGTGCAGTATCGTATTAGACTGTAACTACCAGCAATGAATTTAGTGTATGAAATGTCTTTACCCCTCTTTTTTGTAGCACCTTGCTTTGAGCGTTTAGTTTCTGCATGTGTACATGGACTTTTATCATCTGAAATCATCTTTGGTACTTTTAACAACTGAGATACTTTTGAATCCTTTGAGTCTGAGCTCATTTAAAAAGGTATGTCCTAATAAATTTAAATATTTTCTGCATAAGAAATATATATGTTTGAAAACTCTTTTAAGAAAAGAAGATTTTTTTATAATTAAATTAATAAATCAATGACGTTTTTAATCTTCGTATGGACTCGTATGAGTAACTGAACTCTTTTAAGGTAATAAGTTTTTAATTTGATTAAGTTGCAAAAATTCGCGTATTTAGTTTTATATGAGTGCCGTTTCGTATTTACTTGCGATATTTATTAATTAATTAAAATTTGTTTTTATTTGTTCCGCTTGTATGTTATTTAGTTTATTTATTAATATATTTTATGTCCTTATGTTGAGGTATATAGGTACACCCTAATACGTGGACTTGTAGGTATGTATTTATGTACTTGTGCAGTTGAGAGCTCGTTGAAGATATCAATGCTCTTCGTACCTACGTATGCATGTATGTTTGTATTTCTGCAAGGGGGGGAAATTGAAATTGGTAATGTGCCGATATTTTACCGTATGCACTTATGTATGTACAAGGTGCGTTCCAAAGTAAACTCTAGTGGCGGCATCTATATGTCGACTAGTGCGTTAGAATCTGCTATCCTTCATAGACTTCCATTAAAAATTTCATGACATTTCATTTATTGGAAGTGAAGTTATTGCGTTTTCAGTGTCAGTATGTTTTTGTAATCGGTGAGAAAATGAGCTTCGAACAAAGAGCCAACATTAAATTTTGTTTTATTATAAAATTGATAAAACTTTTACCGAAACGTTTCAATTGATGAAACAAGTTTATGGCGATGGTTGCCTATCCCGTAGCAGAGTGATCGAGTGGTTTCAACGTTTTCAAAGTGGTCGGGAGGACATAAATGAGAAATGAGCCGAAACCCAGAAAATCGCACCTGGAAAAGTCAAAAGTGAAGACAATGCTGATTTGTTTTTATGATTCCAAGGGTATTGTCCACAAAGAATTTGTTCCAGCCGGCCAAAACGTTAATGCGGTAATCTACCTTGGAGCTTTGAAGCGTTTGGTGCGCTGTATTCAACGTGTTCGGCCGAATATCGCGAAGATGGAAGTTGGCGTTTGTTGCACGATAATGCGCCGTCTCATCGATCGACGCTTGTGGCCGATTATTTGACCAAAAATCACATTTTAACAATCAACCACTCCCCGTATTCACCTGATATGGCACCGTGCGACTTCTACCTTTTCGGAAAAATGCATTTGCCGATGAAAGGAAAGCGTTATGCAGACGTGGAGGTCATGCAAAAGGCTTGCACCAGCATACTGGCGGCCATATAATTGGATTTATGTATGTATATGTACTGCTTTTGGCAATTATATAAAATATATTTTCAAATATAATATATATGTGGTTGTTGTTAGATTAAGTATATTTATATTTAAAAATGTATTTATGCATATGAATATGGGGTTTATTGTATATGTACGTATATATATTTTTTGTAAATTAAAATGCATATATGTATGCATGTAAATTTCGGGTTGTTTTTTTTTAACTTTTTTCTCTTTCTGTTAGATTCTCAATTTGCCTTAGCTTACTTGTTTTGACGCAATCCTGCTTATTGCTTTGTTAAGCATAAGGGGTATTGCCGGAAAAGTGTGCAAGTAAATACCTGAAATATTTTGGTATGTTGTTGGAAACGTAAAGTGTGTTTTGAATACACAAATGTAAGCAAATAAGGCAATCACTTTATGTAATATGTTTATTTTCGATATACGTATTGTATATCTATCTATCTATATATATATATATATATGGAGATGTATATATAATATATATATCGGCTTTTCCGTAAATTAAAATAGTTTGGTGACCGTTATAATAAGTATTATTTCAGTTTTTAGATAAAAAAAACGAAATTTGACGTACATACATATAAGTATATGCAATAAGAGAAATCGATACAACTCACTCTGATTTCTTACAGGGGTTGTGGGAGGAATATGCGTATGTGATATGTAAGTTAAGGTTTTGTTGTCTCTTGTTATCCCCCTGTTGATTTAATTTCATAATGTCTTTTAATTTCTTTTGTTTAAGCTTAAGCCTTTTCACTTTGCTTTTTTATCAGTATTTATATGTGTGTATATTTGTATCGCGTCAGCGTATTAGTTTTTATGCTATATATTAAGATTCGCCCTCGTTTTGTTATTTTTATTGTTTTATGTGTTTTTAATATCTATTGTAATATTTTATATTTTTTAGCATCTTTCGTGGGCTTTAAGTTATACCTATGTGTATATCATTGCACTGCACTAATTTTACTTTTAAACAGTACTTTATTGGTTTTGTTTTACTGAACTTTTGTTATTTTATACACATGTATATGAATTAAAGTGTTTTTTTTTTGTTTTTGTTCCGTAACTGCAATACACTGTTACGTTACACTACTTTTGTTACTTTTTTTTTGTTTTGGTTTTTCTTTATTCAATTCACCCACATTTTCACTGTACTATTTTTTGGTTTTTTAACATTTCATAGTATTTAAAACAACTAATAAATTAATTTTAAGCTAACACACCGTTCGTAAAATCAGTTGAACAATGAAAAAAACGAAGTAGATTTAGGTGGGTGCTCGAACCGAAAAAGATGCTGTGCGTGTTGGTGTATGGTGTAGTGATGTGGAATGTATGGTAAGTAGGTGTGGTGATGTGGATGTGAATTGATGTGGTGTACAGTGTTTTATGGTGAGGGGGAATTGAGTCGTTTAGCCACATAGTGCTTGCCACCAGGGCTCGAAGGATCATAGGTACTCACGAAATGAAGAAATAATGCAGAATTACAAATCGAATTAACACTTTTTAATGTCGACACACTTGTTTTACACGTTAAGCTCTACAATGTTCTAATAATAGAACGTGACGGAAAATGCTCGGTTTGGAAAACAGATATCTGGTGCAAACGGCGTCGCGCAGGAAAAACGTTGCAAAATACAAGAAAACTTAGTATAGGCTCGATGATGGCGATCGAAGAAAAGAGAGTCTGTATCCAGTTGTCGATCCTTTTGGTTGATTGGACTGAGTGGTGAGATGATGTGTGGTGTGTATTGGTATCTCTCGATGAGTTGTGTGATGTTTTCGGGAGTATTGTTGTGGTGTGTTGGAGTGAATCAGTGTTGCTTGTGTGGTGTGGTGCTTGTAGAGGGATGTTCGACGGGAAGGCTGATTTAGCCATATACTTTAAAAGTCTCAACACTTCAACATCCATGAACTGTAAAAGAATACAAGGACAATTACTAGGAGTGTTATCGATGGCTTCCTATTAACACTGATACTGTAAAATAACAAAAATTCTGATAGACAACACAAAAGTGTTATATAAATATTTCCAAAACATTTTCTCAAACAAAATCACCGACCAACTTCTTTTTAACGTATAATACGTAAAATAGACAATATTAAAATAAATAAAACAAAAAAATTAATAATAACAAGGATTTAATATTAACAGGTAAGAAAGAGCTAAGCTCGGGCGTAACCGAATATCTTATAATCTCGTAATCTAAGACGAGGAAATACTTTCAGTTGTTGGCAAAACTTTATAATGAAAGAATATTGCATAAGTACTTAACATTCGTTATTCGAAGAAACTGAATGGATAACAATCTTATTAACTTATGTAAATTTTTCATTTTATTTTTATACTTATATTACTTATATTGGTGTAACAAAATTGAGAAATGTCAAAAGTAAAAACTAAACTTACAAATATTCCCTAACTAAGCGCAGGCCATCGCTTTGCTTTACACCGCTGCTCCTCTGCTGACGCATTGCTTACCTTGCGCCTTGTGTAAGGTATTGATTTACCGAAATGGCTAGGTAACCAATAATCGCACATTAACTTTAATAAGTTAACGACTCGTGCAGAGTGTTAAGTTGCTTAGTGTAACGGGAATTAAAAATTTGACAGTTTCTCACGATAACTATTCCCCTTGTAAAGATTTTGAAATTCATTGTAGGATTGACCTTCCCCTTACCTGCCGCTTGTTCGGCTTCTTCATGGGGTGAATCAGCCTCATCCTTCAAGTGACTTGCACGTTAGATCTTTGATCCTGTGTAGCGTAAGGAATTTGCTGGACGTTTCTGTTGATAACCCTGTTACGATCCTTTAACGTTTTCTTGGTATGCTTGGCGGTCCCTGTTATATGGCTGGCGTTTGAATTTTGAAGAGGATTGATCGACATCCATTGGTTCTACCTCAATTCTGTCTGTTACCGTTATGTCTGCTATTTACTTTCTTTTTTACATTCAGTAAAATAAAGTAGTTGTCCATTTCTTCTCTGCCTACTATTTTAGTAATGTCGATCGGAGATGGGGTGTAATTACTTTCTTTATTGTAAATATTCTCAATAGTCCTGGCTGCAAAATTGGCGGCAAATGTAAGTCGTTCGTGATTAGTGTCAACTTATTGAGCTAAAGCAAGGACAGGTAGGAGGTCAGACGGCCGCCGGAAATAAATACTCTACCCACCACCCTGTATATCTCGATTATTATTGTACATCCCCCATACGACATTGTGGTTTTGTTAGCTAGCAAAATTATACGGGACGATCGTTCGCGTAAGTAAAATCTAAGTGTGCTGTAATAGCATTGAAATTTAATGCGGTGAGATGACCGCATCGGCTACCCCTCGTAGTTTGTCCCTAAAAATAATAACATTGTGCCAATGTGACCATAAAATTCCGGAAGGGCTTTTTTCGTATTTAAGGTAACCTCACAAGTATTTTTCTACCTTGCTCCGTATTCATTTTAATTTCTTATATTTCTAATTCTAGCTTTAAATATTTAAAGAAGTCCTCTGAGGCGTCGTTCATCTATGTTCCTGATTTTTCTTTTATTAGAAGATAGTAATAATTTTTATTTTTATAATTTATTCATTTCAATTTCCAAAAGCACTTTACTCACCTTTCCATAGTAGTTAAATCCCTTAGACTACTTACTTTATTAACTTCTTATTTAAAAAGCTTGATGATTATTTTTAAAAAATCCTTTAGTTTTTTTTATTTAAAAGTTCTTGGTTTGTTGACTGTTTCTATTCTGCGCTTTTTATTTTTAAAACTCCTTAGTTTGTTGATTGCTTTACTTTTTCTCTTATTTAACAAGCGAATTATATATACAATTTCGGGACAACTACTTGTAGTTATAAATTCAGAACAACTTGTATCTTTGCTTTTTTGAACCAGACTGACTCTCGCATCAGATCGACAACTCGAACTTGCTGCGATGTCCGGCTGTACCGCACAATACAGCAAGCTCAAAATATAATATGCTCAGTCTGCTGTTTGGAATACATAACTCCCCCAGAGCCACTCTGAGAAGTCTTCTGACTTCTTTTATTTGTAATTTTTAGTTTTTTACTCAAGATGAGAATAACAATAGTTATACTTATTAATGTGATTATAATTACGGTGCCGCTAATGCCATAAGTTATATTCTAATGATATTTTAACTCTTCTATTTCTTTGATATTTTTAAAACTATTTAGTACAATATTATCAAAGCTTATTTTGGTTTCATAAGTTGTTTTTAACAGCTGCTGCCTGAAATTCGTGAATTTTTTTTTCAATATACTTACCTTTGTTTGTTCATTTGATCGTTGTACAGAACCAATTTCGCTAGTTCTCTATTTTCATTTTGTATCTGAATTAATTTATTTAAAATTTTAATCCTGTAATTTTCTATTATTGTTTTGATTAGGTTAATTGAGTCATTAAACTGCGCATTTATGACGAATATGTGGACCTCAATACCCACGGCTGACTTCTTACCAAAAATGTTAGGTACCCTAATAAAAGTCAGAGTCCATCAATTTCTAGAAATTATATGTTGTTATGCCTGAATTGGATAACATCGGTTCAATAGGCCCCGTATATACAGTTTGGCAATTGATTGTTTGCAAAATGAACAAAATTAGCGGTATAAAAGCGACTAAAATTAAAATCTGCAAATATTGTGCTGTCAGTTATTTTTTTGCAAAATGCAAACACAATTCGAAATAAATCCTAAGCTACGGTACTTCAAATTTGAATGCAATGTCTGGAAGACGCATTGATGAAAATCTTATTCAATAAGTCTATTTTCATTATCACAAGGGAAAAACTGCTAGCAGAAATATTTTCAATTATGAATTAACTTAGAATTATTTATAATAATATTAAACGCACTGAAAAATAAAGCAGGTTAGAATTGTAACACTCCGGATGTAGACCACCAAAGCTCAGTAGGCGCGAAGAATTAAAAATTTTAAAGGAAATCAACATTAATCCGCAAGCAAGCCTAAGGCAGTTGGCATCTCCTCTTAAACATGATTGCCATAAGTCAGTAGGACACGAGCTCCAAAAAGTATAAAAAGAGCAGAACAACTCCTCGCACGTAGCCAAAAAACCCGTTGCTGTCTCTAATTTAGCGACTTGCCTTTGCTATTGGCAATGTTAACAGGTCCGTTGAGTACTAGGATGACGTACAACAACAGTAAAGTTTGTCAAACTTTTTTTGTTTTTATCGAAAAGTGTTGGAAAGCTGCGGATTTTCACTGATGTGATGACCTCTTTCGTTTATCTGGGCATTCCAAAGAATGAAATTAAAGCTCGATTCTATAAGGACAACGATCCAAAACACAAAACCTTTTTGTGCAGGATCTGGCTGTTGTAAAATGGCAGACCCTTGCGCGGAGTTCTGACTTAAGCCCAATAGAGAATTTGTGGGATTTATTAAAGAAGCGAATAGGTAAACGCGTTCAGCCAATAAAACTAATCTTATCAAAGATGTCATAGTTTTCGAAATACGAGCTAAAAATTAATTTGTATACTTCTTTTTATTTTGTAAACAATTAATTGACAAACTGTATATAGATTTTGGAGCTTCCTGTTGAGTTTATACCGTATATATCGGTATATATGTAACATACCTTAAAGAAATTGAAAAAAGTCACGTTCTAATAACAGTGTGTCCTTGTGCCTAAAATGGATAAAGTGGGGCCGATAAAAAATCTAGCCCCCATATACCTAATATACGAATTTCCACCTTATGTTTGAATGTTGAATGCGAATGCTTGATATCGGTCAATAAGTAAGATGCCGTAGTAATTTAAAGTCAATTAATTCTGAAAATGTTTGACACAATATACTATCCATATATTATATATACATATAAAAGTATGAATATGTCGGTCAGTGTGCGAGTTATTTTCATAATATTTTATATTGCTAAATACATGTTCTCGAGTATACTAGAGTAAGGGCAAAAGTTAATTCAGTAAGTCCAAGTCTTCTCCTAGCTCTAATATACGCGATATAATCATTTCTATTTTGAATTTCCATCTGTAATATTTCGGACATGCACATGTTCCATCACGTTTTGAAACTAAGTGATTCATGCACAAATGCTGGCTGGAACCTGTGCCAGATATATACCACGGAACCAAGTTGATAGCGGTCAACAGGAAAGACATCCCATCCCGGACAAGGGTATGCATCCCGGCTACATCATCGCAGCTGGACCAAATAATGCAGCTCATTAGAGGCTGCAACCCAAATCTGGCAACTGAGGGAAGGAAATTCAAAAATGACAACGATGCAGATCCTGTTGCTACAAACAAAGAAATCGGTAGAACAACTGGCAAAAGGTGGTGGAGAGATCAGCTATGGATTCACGAAGGTTAAGTTCATGACCTATAAGTCTAACTCAAATGCTGCAGACTACCTAACATTGGAAATTGAGAAAGGTGAAGTCGATGAAGACCTCATGCAGTCCTCGAGTGACGCAGAAAGCATTGAGCAAGGTAAGTGTTCTTCGGGGTCTGAGCTTGTAGACAGACTCTCTTAATCATCGACTGAGAGAGAGCTTCTGAGCCACTCTCAAGAAGATGTAGATAAGACAACAGTTATTGCATCTTCTTCGAACTAATCTCCATCATAGCAATTTAGCTCTAATTAACAGCATGGCGACAGAACCGCCTGATTTAGTCCTCAATCAGGAGCCGTGGGTTAATGGGGAGTGCATTTGCGGACTCTGGACACTGAGCTACAAACTATTTATGGCAAATCGCGAAAGTAATGTTAAGACATGTATAATGGCTAAGAAAAACCGTAAAGTTATTACGTTACATAGCTATAGCAACCAGGATATCAAAGCAGTAAGCTGTGAGACGGACATAAATAAATACCGGCTGGTGTCATGCTATATGCCGTACAAAGAGGAAGAAGTATCATCGCAGCTGATAAAAGGGCTGGTACGAGACAGCGAAGTATCCAAGTGCTTGATTATATGAACTTGGATGTGACTCTAACGCACACAACATACTATGGGACAGCACAGACATCATCGAAAGGGGTGACTCTTGTTCTTTAATTATTGTATTTACTAGGTACTAAGCTTTTGTTGTGCAAAAGAGGCAGTATGTCAACATATTTAACAAGAAACCGACAGAACATAACACTTATGAAGGAAGAACTGATAAATAAGATGACCCAAAGGAGAGTTCTTGAAGAAAATATGGCGAAAGCGTCTCGCCTTAGGAAAATAATATCACAATTGGTGCATAACATTTGGTTAAACTATGCCACTTATCCATATTAATCTATATGAAAAGATTAGATTTAGTATATGTTTGTGGCATATAATGGAATATGGGCAATTGTGCCACGTGATGTGGCACGCGTGGGTCAGCACATTGATCGTTCCCGATTGCGTGCGGAGATCTACTATTCGGATATGACCGTCGGACCCGGAATGAAGCTTTTCTATGCGGCCATTCTGTGGGAGGGAGACAATCATCATGGATTAGGACGCAATCTCCAAGCTTTGGCGCCTTTTCTGGAGTTTTCCATCGGTAACTCTTGTGGAGGTCGTTTAAATATTCTTCTTTCCATCGGCGGCTAAAGTCATGATGGAGAATTTTGATTCTTTCCCATCGATTTAATAAGGATAGCGCCTCCACGCCTGGCTCAGGTATGGGTATTCCTTTGAGAAAATGCCCTGGAGTTAGGGCTGTCAAATCTGAGGGATCTTACGAGAGTGTTGTTAGTGGCCGTGAATTGAGAATGGCTTCAATATGAATTAGTAATGTTGTAAATTCTTCATAATTAAATTTGTAGTTTCCACCTACTTTTTTAAAGTGGGATTTGAAGCTTTTTACAGCTGATTCCCATAAACCACCCATATGAGGAGCGCTTGGGGGGATAAATTGCCAATTAATGGCTTGGGCGCGTACTTTTGTACAATCTCAGGTGAGACTTGCTTGATAAAGTCCACAAACTGTTTTCGGTGGCTCTTTGAGCGCCGATAAAGGTTTTACCATTGTCGCTCATTATCTTCGATGGAAAGCCGCGTCGTCCGACGAAGCGAGCAAATGCCGCAAGGAAAGCCTCTTTTATCAGATTAATACAAAGCTCAAGGTGCGCTGCTTTTGTCGTAAAACAGACAAAGACAGCCACATAGCCTTTCATCAGAGTGGGAGATTTTGCACAAGAAAATGCACTTCTTTATTTGGGGCTTAAGTCGGGGAATGTAAAATTCCTGGCGGACCATATGTTGCATGAGGCGATGTTCGGCATGAAGCATTAATATGTGGATATAATTGATGAGTAATGTGGCAAGTTGAGACTTCTCTGGTACAATTATGGGATGGCGTTCATTATACGTTAGGCTTGAATTGGCAAGCCGACCATTCACACGAAGAAGACCTTTCGTGTCGAGGAATGGGTTTAGAACTAAGAGTGAACTCCTTTTTTCAATGGGTTTTGATTCTCTTGATAGTGTTATATCGCGGCTGAAGTAGCGCGTTTGAGTTGATGCGATTAGAGCGACCTTTGCTTTTTGTAAGTCTAAGTGCGTCACTGTATCGCATTGAGAATATAATGAGGGTACTTCCCTAAGTTTAATTTTGAGTCGCTCTATGAGCTTGAGCATGTAAGCGATTACCCTGAGGGCTCGGGAAATATGGTTTGTCTAACCAGGCTAGTACGATTTCAGAATCGGACCACAGATACAATTTGAAAGTTTGGCTAGTAATAGCGCTCCACACAGTTCAAGTCGCGGTAGACTTATTGTTTTTAACGGAGCCACGTTTGCCTTTGCTACTAGTAAGTGGCTTGTGGTCGCAGTGTCGCTTTGTGTGCGAACGTATAAAGGGCGCAATATGCCTTTTCAGAGGAGTGTCAAAAGCCGTGTAGTTAGACTGTGTGCTCTGGGGCATAGTTTACCCATCGTGGGATTTGTGTCTGTGAGATATCGTTTAGATTGTTCGCAAACTGGGACCATTTTTCTAAACGAAGTGGTTTTACTTGTTCGTCCCAGTCGGTTCCATCTAGCCATAATTCTTGTATTAGGATTTTGGATTGTATTATAACTGGCGAAAGCCATCCTGCGGGGTCGAAAAGTTTCGCCACAGAGGATAGAATTTGTCGCTTCGTTATGGCGGATAATGCAGATATTGACTCTGTAGTGTATGAAAACTGGTCAGATATCGCATTCCATTGGATCCCCAGAGTTTTTTTTGTACTTTCCTTTTCGAATTTAAGGAAATTAGTATCTAACAAATTTTCATGTGTTTTATTTTTTAAAATATTAGGGTGGTTCGCCGTTATCTTTTTCAACGGAAACTCTGCGGTTTTGAGGGCTTTTACCACTTGTGATAGTGATTCGTATGCTTGTGGAAGACTCTGACTTCCAGACAGGACATCGTCTACATATGTTTGTGTTTTTAACTACTGGGTTGCCAGAGGAAATTCTGACTAGGTATTGTCTGCCAATTCGTTCAGTGTTCGAATGACTAAATATAGAGCACAGTTGACGCCAAAGGTAACTGTTTTCAATTTATAGTCGCGGAGTGGACTACTGGGAGATTTTCGGAAAATAATTCGCTGAAAATCTTGATCGTCTTTATGTACGACTATTTGTCTACACATTTTTTCGACGTCTCCGTTAAATACGTATTTGCATATACGCCAATTTAATATGAGGAGCATAAAATCTGGTTGGAGCGTGGGTCCCGTAAATAGAATATCATTTAGGGAATTCCCCGAGCTTGTGGATCTTGATGCACTAAAGACAACTCTTACTTTAGTTGTTTTTTTGTCTGGCTTTACTACTGCATGGTGCGGCAAGTAAAATGAGTAGTATTTGCCGTTGATGATTTTTTCGCATGGGCTTATTTCCTCCATGTGGTCTAAATGGAGGTATTCTTCCAACACATTATCATATTCTGATTTGAGTTCGCCTTTTTTAAGTAGGTTTTTTTCCATACTTTGAAACTGCTGTATTGCAGAGGTGCGAGAGTGTCCTAAGGCGATTGTGTTGGGAAATTGTTATTTTAGTGGTTTGTGGCTTTGTAAAAGTCTTCACAATACTGATCTTCTGGCGTTGTAATTTAAATGGGGGGGAGTTCTTCTAACTTCCAAAATTTTTTTAAATGTGAATTGAGGTATTCGGTTGAGATTTCCTCAACTTGAGTGGTCATAGTGGTAACTGGTTCCATAACTAGACCACTTAGAATCCAACCAAAAATAGTATTTTGTGCCAATAGTGTGTTTGAAATTTTCTCAATACCCTCAAGTATTATCTGAGGTATGAGATCGCTGCCTAATAGAAGATCTATTTGAGCGGGAGTGTTGCAGTTGGGATCTGCTAGCTTTAGGTGTGAAACCTTTTGCCAATGCTTGCTATTTATGCGATAGCTTGGAAGCATATTTGTAAGTTGCGGTAATACTATAGCTTCTGCTTTAATTCTCTTATCCGCTTGGGGGGAAATTAAGGTAATGGGGCAGATTTTATTAGAGTTTTGCACTACTCTTCCGCCCATTCCTGTAATTTCAAAGTTTGCTTGTTTTGTTGGCAGTTGTAGCCTATTTTGTGCCCTAGACGCCATGAAAGATCGTTGTGATCCTTGGTCTATTAAGGCCCTAAGTTTAAACAGTTCTCCTCGGTGTTCGATGGAGACGACTGCTGTGGGTAGTAGTACCCTACTTTGGTTTTCGCTGTGTAGCGTTTGAGTTTTTAATGCCTTTGAGCAGCATGGTGCTTCTTGGCAATTTTCGGGATTTGCTGTTGTCACTAAACCTTGAGGGTGAACTGGAAAAATTATTAAAATGAAGCATAGAATGATGTCGTTTATGACAATAAACGCAATTAAACTTGCTTTCGCAATCTTTGAGTGAATGCGAATGTGACATACAGTTTGTAGACAGTCTTTTTGTTCTTACATAATTGTTTCGATCGGTAATATTCATTTTCTTGAATTTCTGGCAAGCTTTGAGCTTATGCCCCCCTGTACACAGTTCGCATGACATTTGTTTGTACTGTTCGGATGTGAACGTTTGATTTCTGAAGAAGCTTCTATTTAAATTGTTGTTGCGACTGGCTTGGGGACTGTGGAAGCTTCTATTTAGGTCGTGTTGAACGGTTTTCGTTCTGACCCTTTTTTTATCTACCCTTTCTGCAATTTCATATTGGGTTATTAAAAAGTCTTTCATCTGTTGCCACGTTGGGCATTTTTTTCGAGATGAGAGCGATTGCTCCCACAAAAGTAACGATTTTTCTGGTAAAGCTGCGGTGCATATATTTACCAGTATTGGGTCCCAGCTGTCTGTGGGAATATTTTGTGTCGATAGAACCGACAAGCAATTAGAAACAGTGGATTGCAGTTTTATAAACTCTTCACTTGTTTCCTTTTGAATCTTAGGCAAGTTGATTAATATCGTTACTTGCTTATCGACCAATATTCTCTCAGTTTCATATCTAGATTTAAGTGCTTCCCAAGCCAAATTGAAATTATCGTCATTTAGTGCGAACTGTTTTACTATTACGCCTGCTTGACCTTTTGTTTTGTATCGAAGGTGATACAATTTTTGTGCGTTTGATAATTTTGGGTGGTTCATGTAAACGGCTGTAAACATGTCCCGGAAGGACGGCCATTGTTCATAACCACCATGAAATATTTCTGTGTCACATGCGGGCACCTTGAGGTGGATGCCTGAACTTGCCTCTTGGCATTGAATTTGTGGCAGTTCTACTCTTGGCTGTGGAGTAGGTGTAATTGCTTTTATTAATTTTAATTGGTCAGAAATCATTGCTTTTGTTTCTTGGAACTGGTCTAAGCAGTTTTCGTATTTGGCGTAAGCCGAAGATTTCAAATTTTCCGGTAGATCTGAGTCGTCAGATTCTACGATTGCGTCATATGCAGTTTGGAGACGTTTCCAAAAATTGTCAAGATTGTCTTTTTTGATTTCTAATACCGATTCAGAATTGTCTTGAATCGGCGAAGATGAAAATCGAGTGCAGTATCGTATTAGACTGCCACTCTCTGCAATTAATTTGGTGTATGAAATGTCTTTTATCTTTTTTTGTTTTGTAGCACCTTGCTTTGGGCGTGTAGCTTCTACAGGTGTACATGGACTCTTTTCGTCCGAAATCATTCGTTCGTAGAATCTGCGTTTATTTACAAAGGTAAAAGTGAACTTTTTACTTTACTTTTTAACTTCCCGCTAAGAAAATGGAAAATTTTCTAAAAATCGGGAAGATATTGGTTTGACCCCATTTTGCAAAAATCGAGTTCTCAACAGATCTCGACGTTCTGAGGGTCGAGGAAGCTTCCCCGAACATTTCTACGATGATGTCCGTATGTCTGTATGTATGTGTGGATGTATGTGTGTGTGTGTGGATGTATGTGACCCTCTTATAACTTTTAAACGGCTCAACCGATTTGAATAAACTAAACGGCATTCCAAAGGGTTTCATTGCACTTGAATTTCGTGTTTTTCCAAACGACTTGACCGATCGACACCAAAAACTAATCAGTTCTAAACCTTGAAGGAACACATCGTTTGCCGCAAACCGGGTCGAAATCGGTTGATTTACTTGCTAGATATCGAAAACGAAAAATTTCGAAGAGCTCAAAAGCAGTGAAAAAAGCGAAATTTGAACGTTAGCGTATGAAATTAGAGGGAAGTTGCAGGGATGGCCCTTGAGGCCAACTGTTTTCCACATTTTTTTTTTAGATATATTTTATTTATTTTTTCTCGCAGTGTACACTGATGATATTCGATAAATAAAGAGATTACCTTTTAGATAAATAGGATTTTTTTTGTGTATCCGGACTTCGCCAAAAACATACGCGTATTTCGTTTTCTTAGTCTCGGGTTTTATTTATTGTTACGTAATCGTTTGTATGTTAATTGTGTATATTACCGCTTATAAAATGAGGTTATTAACCTTTGTACATAAGCGTGCTCGTTATGTACGTATTTATGTGCATACGTAATATGCTTAAATGTTTTGTTTGCAATCCTGCTTGTTTATGTTTTAACAAGAACAAGGGGTATTGCCAGAAAAGTGCCGATATGGACTTTGAATATATGTACAACTGTGTGTGTACTAGTTATGCGCTATTCCTATCAAGTATAACTTTGTCTTTGTTTTTTCGTTTGTTAAACCGATTGTTCTTGTGCCCTTGTTTTTTGTTGTAATACATTTTATTTCTTTTAAAAAATTTAATAATTCCTTCTTATATACCGCAACACTTACTTTTCGGAAATTTTGTTATTATTAGGTGTAAGGTCTTTTATTGTTAGCAATAATTTTAACTATTTTTAAATATTGTACCCAATGTATGTAGGGTATACAGGCATAGGCAAATTTTAAGCCGTGTGTAGGTATGCATATGCTTGATAGGTTGGCTATCGGAATGACGCGGGAAAAGAAAATAAATAATGTACAGGTACGCACTTTTGAGTTTGTATCGTTCTTGTAAATATGTAAAAAATTATTCGCTTCGTAACTTGGTTAGTTACGTATATGTAAACATATATAAAATGTGATATATATAGTATGTAGATTTGTATGAACTTGGCAAGTAACCGTGCAGATATGTATGTATTTTTTTTTCGTTTGAATTTTATTTATTTTTCCAATTTGCCTTGCTTACTTATTTTGCGCAATCCTGCTTATGATTTATTAAGCACAATCCGGTATTGCCGGAAAAAGTGGTCAAATAAGTACTTGAAAAAAAATTACTTTTTTTTTTTTTTGTGTTTATTAGATTTGTGTGTATTAATTTGCACCGCACTTGCTTGTTTCACTGTACACTTTTTTTTTGTTTTTTATGTGTATGTAATGCATATATAAGTATTCGATCTCCGCACTTTTGTTCTTTATTTTATAATTTTTATTTTTTTCTATTAGTTCCTTTCCGTAAGGCTCGAAGGACCAATGTTTAAACTATGCCACAATGATAGCACTCACCAACGACCTTTTATTATCTTCTTGGTTTTATTAATGAACACGTATTTTAAATTTTAAAATGTAAATTAAATTTTTTTTATTTTTTAAGTTGACAACTTTTTCTTAATAACAATTATTAATACGATTTTAAAATCAACCGGTAGCGGCGATGGCGATTTGATGATGACGATGATGTAGCGCAAAAAGAGACTTGTGGTCGCTCGTCGTCCCCCTTTTAACTCCTTCGGTGTGGTGTGTAGTGTGTCTTCATGTGTGGCGTGATCGTGGTGGTAGGGTTGGTGTGGAATGTGTGGGATGATATGTTGAGTTACTCATTTAACCAACATTGAATATCTTCAGAGTTAGACCACATCTGTGGAGTAGATATAGTGTCAAAAAGCAAAGCATATTGGGCTATAAGCAGTTTCAAGCACTTTAAATTGCCGGAACTTGACGGTTTATTCCCGGCTCAATTATAGCAGTCCCACAGCTACATAAAAATTAGTAATATACGTATATACCATACGCTTGCGTTTGCATGCAAGTCCAAAGGATTTCAGACCAACTAGGAATGAGGAAAGCCTCATTCCTCCGAAAAACGTTAGAAAGAATAATAGAAATACACAAATTAAACCCAGAAAAAATGGCAGTTTCTCAGTATGCCTATAATAAAGGAAAATCCACAGAAACAGAACTAAGGTCAGTGGTAGAAGATATTGAAAAATCTTTGTGATCTGGATCTTAACAATGACTTAAATATTGTTAGCTCTAAAAGAGAGAGGGGTACATGCTGTAGGCTACGCTGATGATGTGGCAGTTTCGGTGAGAAGTAAATTCCCGAATACCCTCTCTAACCTTATGACGACAAGGTTAAATGACATAAACCACACACAACTCAGAACTCTAGAAGTTATGCCGCCAGTAGCTCATTGGCTTTACACAGTAATTGTAAAGCTAATAATTGAAATGAAATACGTAGTAAGGTGTATGGAAACCATACAAAGAGCAGCTAGAATATTTATCAGTGGAGCTCTTAGAACAACGTCAACTTGTTCTGTAAGCAACTGGCAGAGAAGTCAGCTCTTAGACTGAGGGAATCCTCCCTATTAGTCGCCAGTAACAAGAGACATTCTATGATACTTCGTAAGTTCCTGTTTCAACCAAATACCACGGATTTTTGAAATAGTATAGAATTGAACTTAAATTCGGTCCCATATATTGTCTTCTCTTCCAGAGAAGAGTGGGAAAGGGACGAAGTGAATAGGGACGCAGGCATAAGCATCTATACGGATGGGTCCAAACTAGATAATCGAAGGTAGTGTCTTTTCATAAAAATTAGATACCAAAATCGCCCTCCGTCCACCTGACCACTGCAGTGCCTTCTAAGCGGAGAGTTTAGCAGTTAAAGAAAGCCTTCTCGTTTTGACTAGGGGCGTGCTCGCACAAGGAATATATCCAACTATAAACAGTTGGATATCTGCGGCTCTTAGGGTTTCGTCAAGAATAGTGAAAGAATGTCTTGTTCTCTTAGTGGATCTAACATCCTATTCAATAATTACATAAAGTGGGATACAAAAGAAATGAAGATACGGACGAAAAGCATTTAGCAAAGTATGACATAAAGTTTTAAGCATACTAAAAACATGGTTTCCAAACAATTTTTACCCTATGTTGAAAAGTTATATCGACAGAAGAAAATCTTGTATTATATTAAGTTCAACTATATATGCTCTGAATTCCCTGTAATGAATGCCGGTGCTCTCCAAAAAAGTATGATTTTATATCCCAGTGTGGTGACTTTATATGTATCTTGTATATATGTACTTATATAACGCATATTTACTTCCTCTGAACTCGACTCCTTCGCCGAGGGCACGGTCCCACCCAAACTTCATAAATATATATCTAACTCAATTATTTCAAAGTGTTACAAATAATCGTTATAACTATACAATAATAAATTAGCGAGAAAAATAAGACGTGCAAGGACGCTGGACTTGCTATTCAAGGGCAGTTCCTGACTTGCGCCACACAATTTGTCGACCTTTAATGCCAAAAATGCAAAATTTTGGCTATATGTGGTTAGGGTGCGCCAGTTTTTGCCGAGTAGAGTGGTGTGTTTATTTACTGAGGCTTAGCTCATTTAAATACTGCTAATAAATGTACTGACTTATCATTTGATCATTCTCCTGTGCTAATAAAACTACGCGAACAACCCTTGGTTGTATCATCAAAAGTGGGTTTAACGTCCCATAAAACGAACTGGTTAAAATATAAAAAATATATCAGTAGCCACATTAATATTGACTGCAGAACAAACTGAGAAAGATATATTAAACAAAGTATAAACGAATTTAATGATATAATAACTAAAGCAGCTGTCTTAGCAACACTAAACACACGGCGCCTGGTCAGTGAAATCACATAAGAGACGTGGGTGATAATTGGGCTCGAAATGATAAGGAATAGGCAATTTCCTTTGCGAATCACCTAGAGAAGGTTTTTATTCTAACTGCTCAAAAACGACTTTAATCTACCAATTTTATCAAACACAGCTTAATCAAGTCACTCTTGTATATTAAGAACTCAACTTTTGAAATTTAAAATATTATAAAAGAGATAAATCAAAAAAAGTCATCAGGACACGATAAAATTATTCCCAAACTTTTAATGTAGCTATCTAATATTGCTATAATAATGCTCTCCTTTCTTTTTAATGCAATATTCTGTTTTCGATGTTATCCAAATTCACGGTAAAAGTCGCAGATCATCATGATAAATAAGCCCGGGAAATACTTAACACAGGTGTCTTCTTACAGATCAATAAGCCACCTACATTGCTTTTCCAAAATATTTGAAAAAGTAATACTATTAAGGATGTCTCCTTTGCTCCATAAAAATAATACAATAGCAGCGCAGCAATTCGGGTTTCGTGCATTGCACTGTCGAGCAAGTAAATAGAAATCCTAACGAAATTAGAAAGACATTCTAGTACAGAGAGTATTGTTCAGCAATATTCCTTGATGTAGCTCAGGCATTTGATAAGGTGTAGCACGAAGGCCTTTTATATAAAATTAAAACGTTACGTCCTTTCAAATTGTATAAAACATTGGAGTCTTATTTAAAAAAAAGGTTATTTACTGTAAAAATAGCTAATTTTATATCAGATGAACGACCGATTAAGGCTGGCACCTCAAGGGGTGCGCTAGGCCCAACTCTATTTGTCTTATATACAGCAGACATTCTATGCTAATAATATATTGATGTCGACTTTTGCGGATGACGCAGAGTTAGTATGCCGTAATAAATGTCCCATCAGTGCGTTAGGAATACTGCGGAAGCATTTAGCTTTGGTTGAAAAATGGCCAACTGGCGAATAAATGTAAACGAAGAAGTAAAGAAGGGCTTAGTTTGGTTATAATCGAACCTTCTATACTCTCGCAAAGTCAAATGGTATACTCGTTTAAGATTTCTTTATGTATTTTAATAAATTGAAGCAGGAACTGTTGCCTCAGTTATTTACATTCACAACGAAATTAATTAGAGCAATTTGTAAACTGAATTTATTAAAATTATGAGAAATCGTACTTGTGTTTTTTGTATACGCTTATAATAGATTTTATATAGAATGCATTATAACTGTATTGAGGAGTATGAAAAGAAATCGTTTTTTGACAATTAATAACATTTTTAAGCTATTGCATAGCTTCTATCACAGGCTTTGGGCTCTGAGACTAAATCAACTAATTCCGTAACGGAAATGAATGATGCGCTCAAGGCATTTAGGCGTATCGTATTTCGCATATCATAAGCAGAAATGATGCTTATGCGCACAGTATTTGCATACTTTTAGGCGTATCGTATTTCGCATATCTCAAGTGGAACACATCAATTGAAGAGACAGCACGATGATTCAAAAATAATAATATTTAAGAGACAATTTTTTTAATGGCAAATAAAAATGTAGAATTTAACAAGTAAGGAAGGGATAAGTTCGGATGTTCGGGTATGAGGGAAGATATTTTGAATCAGAGACGTCTTAGACAAGGTCAAGTTCGCCTTCGTAGAGATAACCCACTCAATAGACAAATTGAAAACCAAAGGCAGTCCCAACGATTCCGATTAACGAGAGAAAATAATGTTATAGAAACTGATAATAGTGTCAATTTAACAGATTTCAAAAACATTTATTTCCAAAATATAAATAAGGGCCCTACTGAAATATGTATTTGCTGCGGCGGCTTATGGTTTTCACACCAAGTTCGCAAATTAAATTTCGAAACTATTGCGCAAGGTCAACCGAATGCTGCATCCGCCTTCTTTTTAATGCAATAATTTCCTGCAGAAGATGGAAATTACACTTTTGTGCTACTTGCAAAAATGCGATTGTTAAAAAGAACGTTCCAAAAATAAGTTTAGCTAACGGTCTAGACTTTCCTGAAATACCGGATTGTTTGAAAGGTGAACCCCAATTGAAGAACGTCTCATAATGCCTAGATTGCCTTTTATGACAATCCGTCCGTTAGGATATCAAGGTCAGAGTTTGCTCAAAGGTGCTGTTGTTAATATACCAATTTCTGTTAACAATATTGTGACATCTCTACCAAGGTCCTTTGATGAGGCTCATGTTACACAAATTCACTTAAGAAGGCGTTTGGAATACAATCATGATTACATGATCGATACCATACTCCCCGCAAAGATTATGGAAGCTTTGCAGTTCTTAGTGAATACCCCTCTGTGTCGTGAGCACAATATACATATTAATAAAAACTGGATTTCAGAATTTAATAACCAAGAAGAAGTTCCGTTTGTTGCATCTGCAGAGGATTCCCGATTGGTTCAATCTTTTCATGCGGCACAAACTTCTCATGATAATCCCTCAGGTAATAACATTTCCACGGGTCTTTTACCTTCAGAACTGAATCCAGGCGGTCAAGAAACTCTTTTGGACAATATTCCTGTAGAAAACTTAGACTATAACCGTTTAGTTATAGCGCCAGGTGAAGGACAAAGACAAATTCACATAATTCAAGATAATAACTTTGAAGAGTTGTCATTTGGAACAATATACTTACGTTGGGCAGAAGCGTACATGCTCTGAAATGTATAGCAAAATAATACGTTCTGAAATTCGCCGTTTTGACAGAAGAGCGTGTACCATTCCAAAGTTGTTCTATGATTACAAATAATTAGAACTGCTACAAATTAAGAATAGTACATCCATTTGCCTTAGAAAGTTTTCATGTCGCAACCGAGTTACGGCCAAAAATCTATTAAACGAAAACTTTGTTCAAAACTTGATTCAACACGATGATGGTTACAAGGTTTTGAAAGGCGTTAGATCCTCACCTGCACACTGGGAAGCTGAGAAGAAAAAGGAAATCGCTATGATTCGCCAATTTGGGCTTCCAACCTTCTTGATCACTTTATCGGCTGCAGAATCTCAGTGGGTTGAGCTTTTGGTCATTCTCTCTAAAACTGCTGATTCTAAAGATATTTCGGAAGAGGAAGCCAACAGTTTAACAACCCAAGATAGATATCGCTTAATTCGCTCAGACGCAGTGACTTGTGCTAAATATTTTGACTACCGCTATCGACAAATATTTAAGCTTTTTAAAAATAACGCCGGCATTTTTGGAGAGCATTTTGTTACAAATTTCTACTGGAGAGTGGAGTTTCAACAGAGAGGTTCCCCGCATGTACATGGCATGTATTGGCTTAATAATGCTCTCAGGATCAACCTTCAAGATCCTCAGACATTCCCTGATGTCATTAGTTTTATTGACAATTATATTTCTACCGATGGTTCGATCAGCCACTTAGAAAATTATTTGGGTTATCAAAAGCATAACCACAGTCGGTCTTGTACTAGGGAAATAAGAGGACTACAGTTTTGTCGTTTTGGTATACCATATCCACCAATGCCTTCAACGCAAATACTGTTACCTCTTACAGAAACAAGTCAAAATTCAGAAAGATACAAGGAAAACTGTTTCAAAATTCAAAACATTTTAAATTCAAATATGACTACAGAAGACATTTCTAATTTAAACGATTTTGAACACTTCCTGTCTGATAGTAGAATAAATGTGTATTTTGATGACTATTTGTTAGCCCTTAGGTCAAGTTTAACAAAACCCAAAATTTTTCTAAAAAGAAAATTACAGGATCGTTTTATAAACGCTTATAATCCTCTGATTTTGAAACTCCATAGAGCAAATATGGATACTCCATAGAGCAATACTGGATGCATATGCTTGCTGTTTATATATAATTAATTATATTAACAAGTCTAACAGGGGAATTTCCAGGCTCTTAAATGAAGCTATATCAGAGGTAAATGCTGGAAATTATACTATTAAGCAAAAACTTAAACATATAGGTCACAAATTTATATCAGGCACAGAAATATCTGCACAAGAAGCAGTATAATGCTGCATTGGGCTCCATCTTTCGGAAGCAAGTAATGCAGAAATATTTATAAATACCTCTCGACATGAATCTGTTCGAATGGTAAAACCTAGAGCGGAACTTCAGAACCTTCCTTCAGGTTCGACTGAAATATTCGTAGCCGGTATTTTACACCGTTATGTTCAAAGATCCGATCAGTTAGAAACTCTTTGTTTAGCTGATTTTGCATCTAGGTATAAATATTTTAAATCTAGTAGAAGAGCACAAGATAGTGATCATGAAGAAGAAGAGAGGGAAGACGATAATTAACCAGAAAGCGGGGTTGCCTCTTAAAGACGGTAGCGGTTTTGTGAAAAAACGTACCAAACCTTGTATTATTCGGTATAGATGGTTTAACCCAGATTTGCCTAGAGTTGAGTATTTCCGCGAAATGTTAATGCTTTACTATCCTTGGCGGAATGAACAGCAAGATCGCATTGAAAACGATAATGAGCAGACTTGCATAACACATCGTATTATAATTGAGGAAAGTCAAAGAAAATATGATGTTTTTGAGCAAAGAGAACTTGAAAATGTTCTAGAAAGTCTTTATAATGAAATAGACTTGGACGAAGGTGCTCAAAATGAACTACCTATAGTGGAAAATGAGTTCAGAGTGTTGGCACTTCTAGAAATAAACCCAAATATAAATTTGCTGGACTTGCATGGCGAAGATTCAACAGATAATGGCACTGAATCTGATTGCAATATTAGACTTATTCAACTACCCCCTTTAATTCCAGTTGAGGAATTATTTTCTTCAGTTCAAAGTCTAAATACTAAGAAAGAACCTACTTGACACATTTGATGCACCACAAAACAAATCTCCTATTTTATGAGTTCATTGGCGGCGGTGCAGGTGTAGGAAAGAGTCGTTTGATATCTGCAATATATCAAGCTCTTAACCATCGTTACAATTCTACACCTGGATCCAATCCAAGTTCCTTAAAAGTTCTTCTTTGCGCACCTACGGGTAAAGCAGCATTCGGAATAGGTGGAATTACCCTTCATTCAATATTCTCTTTACCTGTTAATCAGTTGAATAGAGAGTTGAGGCCACTTAGCAATGACACAGTTAATTCATTGTATTCCAGACTTATCGATTTAAAATTAATCATAATTGATGAAATATCGATGGTAGGTGCTCATATGTTTAGCTCTCTTGATGCGAGATTAAAACCAATTTTCAAAACAGACAGGTATACCGATCAAAGTGTATGTTGATTTGGAGCAACTCTCACCTGTTGGAGATAGGTGGATATTCTCTCCTAATCCCAATGATGCAGAAAGCACTTTAGTTGGTTCCCCTTTGTGGGAGTTATTTAAATACTTTGAATTAACAGAGATAATGAGACAACGGGAGGATCAGGCCTTTGCAATTGCATTAAATCATATGGCATCTGGTGCTATGACAAATTAGGACATATCACTGCTTGAAACTCGAGTAGTTAATTTCGAAGAAGTTCCCGATGATGGCATACATTTATTTTGGTCCAATGAAGAGACAAATAATTTCAATGCCCTTAAGCTCAGTCGAATCCCAACAGAAGCTTTCCTTTCAACTGCAAAAGACTCAGTTAAAGGAGTTGGTATAAATGAAAATGATAATATTTTGGAAAGAGTTAAACTTTTCAAAACTTCTGAAACGCAGGGACTGCCCTATGAATTGACACTAAAAACCTCCGCCAAATATATGATTACAGTGAACATAAACACGTGTGATGGCTTGGTTAATGGGGCAGCTGGACAACTTATGCAAATTGATTTCCGTTGTTCTTTTCCAACAATTCTGTGGATTAAATTTTTGGAACCTTCTGTTGGTTTGATAGCACGATCAAAAAAGGATCATCCTCTAGAAAGTTCTTGGACACCAATTGAAAAAGTTCTAAAATCTTTTCAATATAAAAGAAATGAACAAATTTCAATTGAAATAAATCAGTTTCCAGTTCCGGCTGAGGGAATAACTATTCATAAAAGGGTGCCACATATAATAAAGTTGTAGTTCATACTCGACCCAGAATGCCTAGAGCTTCAATATATGTCGCTTGTAGTCGAGCTACTTCTGCAGAAGGTCTATTCATCATAGGAAATTTTATTCCTCCTAACAAATTTTTCGAATCTGATCCCGTATTTAGGGAACTGAGGGAATTGAACACAAATAAAGCTTTGACAACAAGTTTAAATTTTATGATTTCCCGAACATCAGGACATCAAATTTTATTCCATAATGATCAGAGTCTTCACGCTCACATTAATGATATAAAAAGCGACTGTTTGATGAATCAAAGGCTGTAAAGAAAATTTATTCAGGCCGCAAAGTTTTAGAAGCGGTTTTGTTTAAATGTTTCAATATTAATATTCTGGTTCTATATAGAAATTCCGCTTTCTCTGTCAGACAATTAATTGTAGAAATTCAGGAAGTCCTTACTTCTGAGTTAGGCAATCAAAATGTGCTAATTGTTGGAGATTTTAACATTTGTTTAATGTCTACAGGGACTGCAATAAGAAATCTGCTCCAAGAAAAAAACTTTAGTTCCCTGCTTGGTGCAGAATATTCAACTACACCTGCCGGTACACAAATTGATTGGGCATTTTCAAACATGGATCCTTCCCGTGTAAATGCAATTACTTTTGAGACAGTACACAGCTATCATGACAGTATTGGTGTCTCTATTTCGAACTAAAGTTTTCAGACTTAGTGCAATAGTTCTTAATTTTTTTTTTTCAAATATAATCGAATTGGAATGGTATAGGAATTTTGACAGTAGTTTTTAAGACAATTTTAAGAAAAATATGTAAATAATCTAATTAAGAAAATTTAAATTATATATATAATTTGTTATTATATATGACATTATTGTATAAATATATGATAGAAATTAAATAGTATAAGGAAAAAAGAAATATAATTTGGATATATGTATAAGAATCTCTACAAAAATTTATGTTTAATATTGTAAATATTATTTACAAATTAATATAATAATGTTATATCATTTTTAAAGTTGTTAATATTTATTATTTTTAAGCTAAACATGTATAATAATATCGATATAATAAATAAAAAATGGTATTCATTGTCCAAAAACGAATTCTTTTCATACTTCTCAATACAGTTGTAATGCATTCTATATAAAATCAATTATAAGCGTATACAAAAGGCACAAGAATGATTTCTCATAATTTGAGTAAATTTAGTTTACAAATTGCTCTAATTATTTTCACTGTGAGTGAACAGTAAATAACTAAGGCAACAGTTTATTCTTCTAGTTATTAAAATATATAAAGAAGTCTCAAACGAATATACCATTTAACTTTGCGAGAGTATAAAATGTTCGGTTACATCCGAACTTAGCCTTTGTTTTTTTCTCAAGTTAGAGCTTGCACGGACGGACGGACAGACGGACGGACGGCCCAATAGCACTACTGCCACGCTCACAAAATGCCATTAAACGGAAACATATAACTAATCATTATATGAAGATATAAAACTGTTAACTAATCATTAAATTAAGATATAAAAAAGTCACCTATGGACTACGAGTTTTCTAAAAGTGAGAGTGGCCCCGTCTCGTAACTGGTTTAAAGTACATATCTTTCAAACCGTTTAAGCTAAATTAACTAAATCTGTTCAGAAGAAGTAATTTTAGCACTTCTTTACATACTGTGAAAATGCGCAAAATCAGATAATTACACACTCACTGAGTAAATGCGCCACAAACATTAAATTTCACAACCAAGATGGTAGGGAGGAGTTTAATAGGAGCACGTGTAAAGATTGGACAATGGGCACTGTCCATCAAATTTGGTGTGTAAGGTTTCGCAGACATTATTATCGTACGGTGTGAAAATGGGAAATGAATACTTGTAATGGATGTGTGAAATCGGATGACGACTACACCTACTTCCCATAGAACAAAATTTAATTTATATCGGATTCTTTCACTTTACAGTACTTCCCTTAGCCTCCATATAACTAATATTAATAATTTTCAAAATTCCGGTTGAATTTATCACACCTTTCGGTCAATATGTAAGATATCTATCCATATACCTTAAATAAGGATTTTCAAACATCGGCTTGGCCTTCTTCCATATATTGGTTATCGGTCAATCTGTGAGGTATCTTAATCAAATTCAGAGAGCATATATTTCTGGTAATGATATGTCGTAATACCAAAAGTGGATAAAATCTGGTCAACATATTCCATAGCCGCCTCTATACCTTATAACAAAATTGATAAGAATATAAGAGTTTCAAACTTCCGGTTGTCTTTTTTCCGTATATATCAGTCATTATGTAAGATATCTTAGCAAATTTAGTGAAAGTGTAATATGGGATATGCTATTCAATGAAATTAAGTGAATAATTTTTCTTAAAAAAATAATGTGATTTAGAGCTGAATATGAATGAAATTGGGATTTCCCATCCTTTAATTGATGTTTTCCTCATATACTCCATTTATTAAATTTAGCCCCTTTGGTTGAGTTTATATCACATATGTATGTATTTCTCACTTGAGTTAATTTGCCTGATTTTAATAATAATATTTCGAACAACAAAATGTAGTTATTAAACTAACTCTACGACCTATAATATATAATATATAGAAGTTAATAAGATATCAAATTTGGATGTAAACCACACGCTTTCTTCGCATAATGCATGTTAAAGTCTTAAGCAACATTTTTAATAGAAAATTTTGCAACACCTGAAAGTATTTTACCCCTTTTGAGCTTTGCAAATTGCGAGAGTGTATTGCACTTAAAAGGTTTTTGCAATGCTAAGACGGCGTAAAGAAATCTCAGCCTAACATCTCGGTTAACTTATTGCACGTTAAAACTACTTAACCTTATTCTTGTTCCATAGCTTTACGTTTCAAATTTGCGGGCTGTTGAGAATAATTTTGTCAAATTATTTATCCTTATCCTTTAACATATTTATGTTTTTATCTTTTTATACTCTCGCAACCTGTTGCTACAAAGTATAATAGTTTTGTTCACCTAACGGTTGTTTGTATCACCTTAAACTAATCGAGTTAGATACAGGGTTATGTATATATAAATGATCAGGATGAAGAGACGAGTTGAAATCCGGTTGACTGTCCGTGCAAGCTCTAACTTGAGTAAAAAATGAGATATCTTTATGAAACTTGGTAGACATGTTTCTTAATACCGTGATACGGTTGGTATTGCAGATGGACGTAATCGGACTACTGCCTCGCCCACAAAACGCCATTAATCAAAAACAAATAAATTACCATAACTAAGCTCCGCAATAAGATACAAAATACAAAGGATCACATTAGGGAGGGGCATCTGCAGTTAAAATTTTTTTTTAAAGTGGGCGTGGTCCCGCCCCTAATAGGTTTAATATGCATATCTCCTAAGCCACTAATGCTATAATAACAAAATTCACTGGAAGCAAATGTTTTTAGAACCTCTACGTACAGTGTAAAAATGGGTGAAATCGGATGGCAACTCCGCCCACTCCCCATATAACGGTACTGTTAAAAACTACTAAAAGCCCGATAAATCAAGCACTAAACACGCCAGAGACATTTAATTTTATCTCTGGGATGGTATGAGATGCTTTACATGAACCGCGCTCAAAATTAGACAGTGGGCGTGGCACAGCCCACTTTTAGGTGAAAACCCATATCTTAGCCCTTCCTTACTTGTTAAGCTATTGCATAGCTTTTGTCGCGGGCTTTGAGCGCGGCGACCGAATGAAGAAATTCCGTAAGGAAAATAAACACGCGTAATGTTTGTTTATTTGTCTACATGCAACTTATGTATGTAAATATGTACACTAATTGATTCATGCGAAATATATAATATATATGAGCAAAGGAAAAATATTTTTGAATTGCAAAATATTTTAAATCGACAAGAACTATGTTGCCATATTTGTCAATTTTTTCTGTGTTTGCGGGTTTGCGCGGTTGACACTTTTTCCTTCCAGCAGGAAGGATTTATATAAAATTAAAACGTTACGTCCTTTCAAATTGTATAAAACATTGGAGTCTTATTTAAAAAATAGGTGATTTACTGTTAAAATAGCTAATTTCATATCAGATGAACGACCGATTAAGGCTGGCACCTCAAGGGGTGCGCTAGGCCCAACTCTATATGTCTTATATACAGCAGACATTCTATGCTAATAATATATTGATATCGACTTTTGCGGATGACGCAGAGCTAGTATGCCGTAATAAATGTCCCATCAGTGCGTTAGGAATACTGCAGAAGCATTTAGCTTTGGTTGAAAAATGGCCAACTGGCGAATAAATGTAAACGAAGAAGTAAGGAAGGGCTTAGTTTGGTTATAATCGAACCTTCTATACTCTCGCAAAGTCAAATGGTATACTCGTTTAAGATTTCTTTATGTATTTTAATAAATTGAAGCAGGAACTGTTGCCTCAGTTATTTACATTCACAACGAAATTAATTAGAGCAATTTGTAAACTAAATTTATTAAAATTATGAGAAATCGTACTTGTGTTTTTTGTATACGCTTATAATAGATTTTATATAGAATGCATTATAACTGTATTGAGGAGTATGAAAAGAAATCGTTTTTTGACAATTAATAACTTTTGAAGCTATTGCATAGCTTCTATCACAGGCTTTGAGCTCTTGGCTAAATCAACAAAGGAGATATGCACATTAAACCTATTAGGGGCCGGACCACGCCCACTTAAGAAAAAAAATTTAACTGCAGACGCTATTCCCTATTGTGATCCTGTATACTAAATAAGAGTCTTGTATCTTGTTGTGGAGCGTAGTTATGGCAATTTATTTGTTGTTGAATAATGGCGTTTTGTGGACGTAGCAGTGGTCCGATTACGCCCATCTACAATACCAACCGTCTCACGGTATCAAGAAACATGTCTACCAAGTTTCATAAAGATATCTCATATATATATCGGTTACATCCGAACATAGCCCTTCCTTACTTGTTAAATTCTACATTTTTATTTGCCATTAAAAAAGTTGTTTCTTAAATATTATTATCTTTGAATCATCGTGCTGTCTCTTCAATTAATGTGTTCCACTTGAGATATGCGAAATACGATACGCCTAAAAGTATGCAAATACTGGGCACATAAGCATTATTTCTGCTTATGATATGCGAAATACGATACGCCTAAATGCCTTGAGCGCATCATTCATTTCCGTTACGGAATTAGTTGATTTAGTCTCAGAGCCCAAAGCAGAGAACGTAAATGAATAGAGAAGGAGCAAATGTTAGCAGTACTAAAATGATAATTACGATGGAGGAACATCGAAAACGCGCAAATTGGAAAATAAAATTTCACCACAACTATCAGGGTACGAAACGAACTACACCACTCTATAAGCAAAATGTATATACATACATATGCACAGATGTTCATTGGTATGCGCATAAACAAAAATTGAAATAATAAAAACGAAAGTAATTGACCTCCGACAAGAAAATATAAATAATGAGGGAAATAATACTAAAATAGAATTCAAATATCATTTAATAAAAAAGAGTTAAAGAGAGAGTAAAAATATGATAGGATTTGAACTTAGGCAAAATATTTCATTGCAATAAGGAAGTGTGCTATACAAGCAGCACCACAGATGATATTAAAACATATTTGTATAATCTGTGAACTCAAACAGCTATTGTTGTTTACTTGCTTCAATGTTTATATGTCTATATGTGAATATTCTTGAAATTGCTTTCCTTCATTCGCATGTCCAAATATATTTGCATATATGTACACATATGTACATATGTATGTACCTCAATATGTCTTTCGCAAAAAATCAAACATTCGCGCAAGTGACAAAAAAACGTAGACGCACCATCATCGACCAATAATATTCAAGCGAACTCGCGGCTTATTTTCTAAGTATTTCATATTACAACGACAACAAATTCATTCATAAGGAACGTGGGCTGCTTCAAAGCAAAGTGCGTTCGTTCATAACTCTGCGCCGCGCTATTTTTTCTGTGCGCCTGGTAAACCACATTTGGTTTTCATATAGAATTCCTACCGCAAATGCGCGAAAATAAAAATGAATGAAATTGAATTTGAATGTCTTCGGTAAAATTGAAGAATCAGCAAAATTTCAATTTTACAATTTGTATCACTGAAAATCCTTCCATCCCCCTCGCGTTTGTATATTGCCCACAAGCTGCTTCCTCACAACATTTGCTAAAAATCAGAAATTGAAGAATTTGTCTGATGTTCACTTCAAAAAGGAGAATTGGCAACATGACCTCTTAGCGAGTTTAAATAATATTTATATTTTTGCATATTATGCACTATTTATGGCATTAAATTACAAAATTTATATTAAATTGCCATTCATATGAAATCATTAACTACTTCTATATATTCTAAGCACAGTCCATATAGTACTTTTATATGTTTACTTATTATCATTATTTCATAGTTTGTCGATTTAGCCCATTTTATCTAAATACGACGCTATGAAAATGCAGCCCAATCGGTAATCGCAATATTTCAAAAGAGCATAAGTCAACTTTCAATAGCAAACCACTGCAAAAAGGACAAACGAGACAACATAGCCGATCGACATTGTCGTAAAATTGTCGATTGAAACAAATTTTGTCAACTCCGCCACGATGCGCAAAATTCGGCGTCAATATGTATGCTAGCTCATATGTATATATGTATGTTTGTCGACAAAGTCGTCATTTGGTTTTTTTCAACAGCACAATGTCCGCGCGAACTCGCCGTTATTTCGTTGGCTTGCCACCATGCACAGAGGCGTGTCAAGTGAGGGCTCATAATATATTAATATGTTGCTTAATTTGTATTGAAAAATACTAATGCATTATGACTTATTGACGTAATATAATTAATAGATACGTAAAAATATAAATACAAATTAATTCATACCTATAATCGTTTTTAAACTAAATTCGATAAATAAAATATATATCTGAAATAATTATGTGGCAGTGCGCCCCAATCGTTCAACTCGCAAAAAGCAAAAAGTGTGGACAAAAGTCATTGCTTGTGCGGGGCAAGAAGAAGCAAGCATCAGCGTACGTGTACTCATGAATATATGTGTGATTATCACATTTGTGTAAATACGCATAAATAAAGGAATATGCAATAAACCCAAACATATGAACATATTTTCCTGAAATATTTTAATTATCTCAGGAAGTTAAATATGCTATTAAAGTAATTGAATTATGATATGCTTAGATTCCAATTAATAAAATAAAAATTAAATAAAATTTCAGTTTCATGAGTTTTAGGATTCGAACGTATAGGTTTGTATTCGGATTGTGCTTAACCCCTTCCCGCTTACGACCTCAGCCACCACAAAAGTGGAAATGTGGCCGCTTAGCCACTGTTTTATTGTTATCCTTTGTTTAATAAGCAATTGCTCACATAACGCACATACATAAGTTGGAAAAATAGCCTATTAAATGTTTATTTTATTATGAAATCTGGGGGTTTTACCGGTAATACAGATTTTTAATTCAGAAGGCTTTTCATAATTATAAATTTGTCATATCATAGAAATTGAAAACATAAATCTAAATAGGTATGCGCAACGTTTTTTCATATAGGAATATTCGTTGTGTCTATTTATAGCATTTGGCATATTGTGTGGTGTATTTTTCTTTTTCGAACTTATATTTTTCGATGTTCCCTCATCTGGAACTACAAATTAGTACTTAAAAAGTTTTCAGTTAACATTTGCTCCTTCTCTATTCATTTACGTTCTCTGATAGAAGCTATGCAATAGCTTAAAAATGTTATTAATTGTCAAAAAACGATTTCTTTTCATACTCCGCAATACAGTTACAATGCATTCTATATAAAATCAATTATAAGCGTATACAAAAAAACACAAGTACGATTTCTCATAATTTTAATAAATTTAGTTTAGAAATTGCTCTAATTAATTTCGTTGTGAATGTAAATAACTGAGGCAACAGTTCCTGCTTCTAATTATTAAAATACATAAAGAAATCTCAAACGAGTATACCATTTGACTTTGCGAGAGTATAGAAGGTTCGATTATAACGAAACTAAGCCCTTCCTTACTTCTTCGTTTACATTTATTCGCCAGTTGGCCATTTTGTAACCAAAGCTAAATGCTTCTGCAGCATTCCTAACGCACAGTTGGAATGTCTGCTGTATAAAAGACATATGAGCGCACCCCTTAAGGTACCCCAGCGTTAATCGGTCGTTCATCTGATATGAAATTAGCTATTTTAACAGTAAATCACCCATTTTTTAAATAAGACTCTAATGTTTTATACAATTTGAAAGGACGTAACGTTTTAATTTTATATAAATCCTTCCTTCTGGAAGGAAAAAGTGTCAACCGCGCAAACCCGCAAACACAGAAAAAATTGACAAATATGGCTACATAGTTCTTGTCGATTAAAAATATTTTATATTTCGCATGACTCAATTAGTATACATATTTACATACATAAGTTGCATGTAGACAAATAAACAAACATTATGCGTGTTTATTTTCCTTACGGAATTTCTTCATTCGGTCGCCGCGCTCTAAGCCCGCGACAAAAGCTATGCAATAGCTTAATAATAATGTTACCAATATTATGACTCCGAATAATTAATAATTCATTTTTATAAATTAAATTTTTATTATACTCTCGCAACCTGTTGCTACAGAAAAATAATAGTTTTGTTCACCTAACGGTTGTTTGTATCACCTAAACCTAATCGAGTTAGATATAGGGTTATGTATATATAAATGATCAGGATGAAGAGACGAGTTGAAATCTGGGTGACTGTCCGGGCAAGCTCTAACTTGAGTAAAAAATGAGATATCTTTATGAAACTTGGTAGACATGTTTCTTAATACCGTGATACGGTTGGTATTGCAGATGGGCGTAATCGGACTACTGCCTCGCCCACAAAACGCCATTAATCAAAAACAAATAAATTGCCATAACTAAGCTCCGCAATAAGATACAAGATACAAGATACAAGATACAAAGGATCACATTAGGGAGGGGCATCTGCAGTTAAAATTTTTTTTAAAAGTGGGCGTGGTCCCGACCCTAATAGGTTTAATATGCATATCTCCTAAGCCACTAATGCTATAATAACAAAATTCACTGGAAGCAAATGTTTTTAGAACCTCTACCTACAGTGTGAAAACAGTCGGGTGGCAACTCCGCCCACTCCCTATATAACGGTACTGTTAAAAACTACTAAAAGCGCGATAAATCAAGCACTTAACACGCCAGAGACATTAAATTTTATCTCTGGGATAGTATGAGATGACTTTATAGGAACAGCGTTCAAAATTAGACAGTGGACGTGGCATCGCCCACTTTTAGGTGAAAACCCATATCTTGGGATCTGCTCAATCGATTTCAACCAAATTCGGTGCGTTACGTTCTTTTCAAATTTCTATGTCATATATAATAAACACGCGTAATGTTTGTATAATTTTCTACATGCAACTTATGTATGTAAATATGTACACTAATTGATTCATGCGAAATATATATTATATATGCGAGCCATGGAAAAATATTTTTGAATTGTAAAATATTTTAAATCGACAAGAACTATGTTGCCATATTTGTCAATTTTTTCTGTGTTTGCGGGTTTGCGCGGTTGACACTTTTTCCTTCCAGAAGGAAGGATTTATATAGGAGTCTTATTTAAAAAATGGGTGATTTACTGTTAAAATAGCTAATTTCATATCAGATGAACGACCGATTAAGGCTGGGGTACCTCAAGGGGTGCGCTAGGCCCAACTCTATATGTCTTTTATACAGCAGACATTCCAACTGTGCATTAGGAATACTGCAGAAGCATTTAGCTTTTTTCCAATACCACATACTACTAACATGCCACAGACTAATAAAGTGCTCCCACTGTTTCATTAAGGCACCTCACATACCATCACCAATCAAATGGAGTAAAGTCAGACGAATGTTCGAAAATCCTGATATTAGTTACATGGGGGCTAAGGAAAATTTTCACCCGATTTGATCTTGTTATGAGTAAAACACGCTCTCTCATTTTCATTGAGATAACTCACATATGCGGTATAAAGTCACGCGGAAGTTCAAAAATATTTGTATTAGATATATGAGAGCTACAAGAACTATTGATCCGACTCAACCCATTTTTGAAACAAAGACATACTATTATCGATAGTTTCATTTATTTATTCTATTATATGAATTTCAAATATATATCTTACACAATGGCCGATATTTACGGTAAAAAGTCAACTATAGGTACTGGGGTCCACATATTCAGTACCTAGGGGCTTGAACAGTTTTGGTTCAATTTAGAGAATTTTTGGTCACAAGGTGGCATACTTTAAACGCATTATTCACGCAAAGTTTTACCCCGATATAATCATTGTTGCTTGGTTTGCATAGTGGAAAGTGCAAGAATCAAGTGGAATTGATAATGGTATCATGTGGAAAATAGGCGTGGTTGTAATCCGATTTCGCCCATTTTCGCACCATACCATAAAAATATGAAAATAACGTTATGTACCAAATTTGGTTGAAATCGGTTGAAACGATCCCAGGATATGGGTTTTCTCCTAAAAGTGGGCGGTGTCACGCCCACTGTCCAATTTTGAACGCGGTTCCTGTAAAGTAATTTCATACCATCCTAGAGATAAAATTTAATGCCTCTGGCGTGTTTAGTGCTTGATTTATCGCGCTTTTAGTATTTTTTAACAGTACCGTTATATGGGGAGTGGGCGAGCTTGTTACCCGATTTCACCCATTTATCATATCAGGATTTTCGAACATTCGTCTAACTTTACTCCATTTGATTGGTGATGGTATGTGAGGTACCTTAATGAAACAGTGGGAGCATTTTATTAGTCTATGGCATGTTAGTAGTATGTGGTATTTGAAAAAATTAATAAAATCGGGTTAATACTACCCTCAAATTCCATATACTACTTAAAATGCTTTTCGTTATTCTAACCAGTTTTATGCCGAATATGTCGGTCAGTGAGTATTAATATTTTTTTTTATATATAAAATTGCTTCAAAATATGTTCTCGAGTACATCTGAGCAATGTCAAAATTAATACATTTCTCTATCCCCAATATATATATGATTTTCGTCTTTCCACCTGACTTTACACCGTTCCGGTTGATCAACGTGGTATTTTAACGAAATTAAGTGGAAAAGATTTCTTAAAAATTATGTGGTTTGACGCTGAATTAGAATGAAATTAGTATATACTAAGTCTAAACCTCACATCTTCATATAATGAATTCCGATTCTCTGGTTGACGTTTGCCACTTAAGCTTATAATATAAAATTTAGCCACTTTGGTGGAGTTAATATCACATTCATACTTATGTATATCTCACTTCAAGCAATAAAACGGAGACTAAGTTTATGGCCTTTAATCACGATATCATTTAATAATGGATGTTTAATTCAACATTTTTTAATATACGGTTTGGAGGAATTTTCTGGTCTTTGATTTTCCCAGCTCACATGTACTATTTATGGTATACTTTTTTTCGTCAATTTGATAATTTAATGAAATTAAATGGACAGTTTTTCTTAAAAATAATGTATATCGCTGCATATGAATGAAATTGGTCTAGACTTTGTTTAAACCTTATAACCCTAATATACTGATTTCTGCTCCTCTGGCACAACAGCAACCTCATATACCCCACATATAAAATCTAACCCCTTTGGTTTAGTTTATATCACATATACCATGTTTGAGTTAAATAGCCTCTTTTTATAAAAGTTAACTTTTCGGAGAAAAAAATAGTATTGACACAAAATAAATCTATGATCAATAACATAAGTTAATAAGATACCCAATTAAAAATCGAGTAATGAATGTTGAATTCTTTCGCAACATTTTTATACTTTCGCAACATGTTGCAACAGAGTATAGTTTTGTTCACCAAAGAGTTCTTTGCATCACCTAAAGTGATAGATATAGATTTCTATATACATATATTTCTTCTAATATTTGGTGATAATCAGTGGTTAGGTATATTTTCTCAGCCATCATGTTGAGTTTATTATAAAATATACCAGACAAGAGCAAAAAAATCTTTTGAGAGTTCTTCGTGCAAACTCTTTATATAGAGATATTAAGAACTCACAAAATACTGTAAGTCACATTAATCGTAGATTAGATCCCGATGTACGTCTGTCCGAACAAATTATCAATACAAATCAACATCGAACCAGGCGGGAAAATCCCGAGGTACGGCCTTTTGAACAAAATTTAAATACTGTTCAACATAGAACAAGGCGGCAAGATCCGCAAATTCGCTCTGAAGAGCAAATAAGAGATACTCGAGGTCATAGGTCTCGGCGTGAAGATTCGGAGGTTCGATCTGTTGAGGAAGTTGCAAATACTGTTCAACATAGAACAAGGCGGCAAGATCCGCAAATTCGCTCTGAAGAGCAAATAAGAAATACTCGAGGTCATAGATCTCGGCGTGAAGACCTCGAGGTTCGATCTGTTGAGCAAATTACAAATACTGTTCCACATAGAACAAGGCGGCAAGATCCGCAAATTCGCTCTGAAGAGCAAATAAGAGATACTCGAGGTCATAGATCTCGTCGAGAAAATCCTGAGGTACGTTATGATGAATAAAGTAGGAACACTAGGGATCATAGAGAACTTCGCGCTAGAAATCCTGAGTATAGGAATTTAGAGCACATTCGTGATCAAATGCAAAGGGAACATGCAAGAAGAAATCCTGAAATAAGGAGAGAAGAGCATGATAGAGAAACACAACGTCGACAGCTTAGTAGGAGGGGTATAAGGGAAGAAATTTTTAATCAGAGACGTCTTAGACAAGGTCAAGTTCGCCTTCGTAGAGATAACACACTCAATAGACAAATTGAAAACCAAATCCAGTCCCAACGAATCCGATTAACGAGAGAAAATAATAGTATAGAAACTGATAATAGTGGCAATTTAACAGATTTCAAAAACATTTATTTCCAAAATATAAATAAGGGCCCTACTGAAATATGTATTTGCTGCGGCGGCTTATGGTTTTCACACCAAGTTCGCAAATTTAATTTCGAAACTATTGCGCACGGTCAACCGAATGCTGCATCCGCCTTCTTTTTAGTGCAAAAATTTCCTGCAGAAGATGGAAATTACATTTTTGTGCTACATGCAAAAATGCGATTGCTAAAAAGAACGTTCCAAAAATAAGTTTGGCTAACGGTCTAGACTTTCCTGAAATACCGGATTGTTTGAAAGGTTTAACCCCAATTGAAGAACGTCTCATAATGCCTAGATTGCTTTTTATGACAATCCGTCCGTTAGGATATCAAGGTCAGAGTTTGCTCAAAGGTGCTGTTGTTAATATACCAATTTCTGTTAACAATATTGTGATATCTCTACCAAGGTCCTTCGATGAGGCCCATGTTATACAAATTCACTTAAGAAGGCGTTTGGAATACAATCATGATTACATGATCGATACCATACGCCCCGTAAAGATTATGGAAGCTTTGCAGTTCTTAGTGAATACCCCTCTGTATCGTGAGGACAATATACATATAAATGAAAACTGGAGTTCAGAATTTAATAACCAAGAAGAAGTTCCGTTTGTTTCATCTGCAGAGGATTCCCGATTGGTTAAATCTTTTCATGCGGCACAAACTTCTCATGATAATCCCTCGGGTAATAATATTCCCACGGGTCTTTTACCTTTAGAGCTAAATCCAGGCGGTCAAGAAACTCTTTTGGACAATATTCCTGTAGAAAACTTAAACTATAACCGTTTAGTTATAGCGCCATGTGAAGGACAAAGACCAATTGACATAATTCAAGATAATAATTCAGAAGAGTTGTCATTTGGAACAATATACGTTGGGCAGAAGCGTACACGCTCTGAAACGTATAGCAAGATAATACGTTCTGAAATTCGCCGTTTTGACAGAAGAGCGTGTACCATTCCAAAGTTGTTCTATGATTACAAAAAATTAGAACTGCTACAAATTAAGAATAGTACATCCATTTGCCTTAGAAAGTTTTCAGGTCGCAACCGAGTCTCCCAAAATCTATTAAACGAAAACTTTGTTCAAAACTTGATTCAACACGATGATGGTTAAAAGGTTTTGAAAGGCATTAGATTCTCACCTGCGCACTGGGAAGCTGAGAAGAAAAAGGCAATCGCTATGATTCGCCAGTTTGGGCTTCCAACCTTCTTGATCACTTTATCGGCTGCAGAATCTCAGTGGGTTGAGCTTTTGGTCATTCTCTTTAAAACTGCTGATTCTAAAGATATTTCGGAAGAGGAAGCCAACAGTTTAACAACCCAAGATAGATATCGCTTAATTCGCTCAGACGCAGTGACTTGTGCTAAATATTTTGACTACCGCTATCGACAAATATTTAAGCTTTTTAAAAATAACGCCGGCATTTTTGGAGAGCATTTTGTTACAAATTTCTACTGGAGAGTGGAGTTTCAGAGAGGTTCCCCGCATGTACATGGCATGTATTGGCTTAATAATGCTCCCAGGATCAACCTTCAAGATCCTCAGACATTCCCTAATGTCATTAGTTTTATTGACAATTATATTTCTACCGATGGTTCGATCAGCCACTTAGAAAATTATTTGGGTTATCAAAAGCATAACCACAGTCGGTCTTGTACTAGGGAAATAAGAGGACAACAGTTTTGTCGTTTTGGTATACCATATCCACCAATGCCTTCAACGCAAAGACTGTTACCTCTTACAGAAACAACTCAAAACTCAGAAAGACACAAGGAAAACTTTTTCGAAATTCAAAACGTTTTAAATTCAAATATGACTACAGAAGACATTTCTAATTTAAACGATTTTGAACATTTTCTGTCTGATAGTAGAATAAATATGTCTTTTGATGACTATTTGTTAGCCCTTAGGTCAAGTTTAACAAAACCCAAAATTTTTCTAAAAAGAAAATTACAGGATCGTTTTATAAACGCTTATAATCCTCTGATTTTGGAACTCCATAGAGCAAATATGGATATCCAATATATACTGGATGCATATGCTTGCTGTTCATATATAATTAATTATATTAACAAGTCTAACAGGGGAATTTCTGGGCTCTTAAATGAAGCTTTATCAGAGGTAAATAATGAAAATTATATTATTTAGCAAAAACTTAAACATATAGGTCACAAATTTGTATCAAGCACAGAAATATCTGCACAAGAAGCAGTATATTGCTGCATTGGGCTCCATCTTTCGGAAGCAAGTAATGCAGAAATATTTATAAATACCTCTCGACCTGAGGAACGTGTTCGAATGGTAAAACCTAGAGCGGAACTTCAGAACCTTCCTTCAGGTTCGACTGAAATATTCGTAGCCGGTATTTTACACCGTTATGTTCAAAGATCCGATCAGTTAGAAACTCCTTATAATTAAGAAAAATCAAATTAAATATGATGTTTTTGATAAAGAGAACTTGAAAATGTTCTAGAAAGTCTTTATAATGAAATAGACTTGGACGAAGGTGCTCAAAATGAACTACCTATAGTGGAAAATGAGTTCAGAGTGTTGCCACTTCCAGAAATAAACCCAAATATAAATTTGCTGGACTTGCATGGCGAAGATTCAACAGATAATGGCACTGAATCTGATTGCAATATTAGATTTATTAAACTACCCCCTTTAATTCCAGTTGAGGAATTATTTTCTTTAGTTCAATGTCTAAATACTAAGCAAAGAACCTATTTGACACATTTGATGCACCTAAAAACAAATCTCCCATTTTATGAGTTCATTGGCGGCGGTGCAGGTGTAGGAAAGAGTGGTTTGATATCTGCAATATATCAAGCTCTTAACCATCGTAACAATTCTACACCTGGATCCAATCCAAGTTCCTTAAAAGTTCTTCTTTGCGCACCTACGAGTAAAGCAGCATTCGGAATAGGTGGAATGACCCTTCATTCAATATTCTCTTTACCTGTTAATCAGTTGAATAGAGAGTTGAGGCCACTTAGCAATGACACAGTTAATTCATTGTATTCCAGACTTATCGATTTAAAATTAATCATAATTGATGAAATATCGATGGTAGGTGCTCATATGTTTAGCTCTGTTGATGCGAGATTAAAACAAATTTTCAAAACAGACAGGTATACCGATCATAGTGTTTGGTGATTTTAAGCAACTCTCACCTGTTGAAGATAGGTGGATATTCTCTTCTAATTCCAATGATGCATACAGCACTTTAGTTGGTTCCCCTTTGTGGGAGTTATTTAAATACTTTGAATTAACAGAGAAAATGAGACAACGGGAGGATCAGGCCTTTGCAATTGAATTAAAACATATGGCATCTGGTACTATGACAAATGAGGACATATCACTCATTGAAACTCGAGTAGTTAATTTCGAAGAAGTTCCCGATGATGCCTTACATTTATTTTGGTCTAATGGTCCAATGAAGAGACAAATAATTTCAATGCCCTTAAGCTCAGTCGAATCCCAATAGAAGCTTTCCTTTCAACTGCAAAAGACTCAGTTAAAGGAGTTGGTATAAATGAAAATGATAATATTTTGGAAAGAGTTAAACTTTTCAAAACTTCTGAAACGCAGGGACTGCCCTATGAATTGACACTAAAAATCTCCGCCAAATATATGATTACAGTGAACATAAACACGTGTGATGGCTTGATTAATGGCGCAGCTGGACAACTTACGCAAATTGATTTCCATTGTTCTTTTCCAACAATTCTGTGGATTAAATTTTTGGAACCTTCTGTTGGTTTGATAGCACGATCAAAAAAGCCTCATCCTCTAGAAAGTTCTTGGACACCAATTGAAAAAGTTCTAAAATCTTTTCAATATAAAAGAAACGAACAAATTTCAATTGAAAGAAATCAGTTTCCAGTTGTTCCGGCTGAGGGAATAACTATTCATAAAAGTCAGGGTGCCACATATAATAAAGTTGTAGTTCATACTCGACCCAGAATGCCTAGAGATTCAATATATGTCGCTTGTAGTCGAGCTACTTCTGCAGAAGGTCTATTCATCATAGGAAATTTTATTCCTCCTAACAAATTTTCTGAATCGGATCCCGTATTTAGGGAACTGAGGGAATTGAACACAAATAAAGCTTTGACAACAAGTTTTAATTTTATGATTTCCCGAACATCAGGACATCAAATCACATTAATGATATAAAAAGCGACTGTTTGATGCTATCTTCAGATATTTTATGTTTTGTAGAAACTTGGAGTTATCCTTGCGAAAGTTTTGATATACCATGATTTACTCCAATGAACGAGCTGAGGATAGATAGCACGGAAACAACCAACAGAAATAAACGGGGCATTATAATATATGCAAAGCATAGTATTGCTTGCTCTATAGAATCAAAGGCTGTAAAAAAATTTTATTCAGGCCGCAAAGTTTTAGAAGCGGTTTTGTTTAAATGTTTCAATATTAATATTCTGGTTCTATTTCAATTCAAAATGTGCTAATTGTTGGAGATTTTAACATTTGTTTAATGTCTACAGGGACTGCAATAAGAAATCTGCTCCAAGAAAAAAACTTTAGTTCCCTGCTTGGTGCAGAATATTCAACTACACCTGCCGGTACACAAATTGATTGGGCATTTTCAAACATGGATCCTTCCCGTGTAAATGCAATTGCTTTTGAGACAGTACACAGCTATCATGACAGTATTTGTGTCTCTATTTCGAGCTAAAGTTTTCAGACTTAGTGCCATAGTTTTTCATTTTTTTTTTTCCAAATATAATCGAATTTGAATGGTATTATATAAGAATTATGACAGTAGTTTTTAAGACAATTTTAGAAAAATGTGTAAATAATCTAATTAAGAAAATTTAAATTATATATATAATTTGTTATTATATATGACATTATTGTATAAATATATGATAAAAATTAAATAGTATAAGGAAAAAAAAAATATAATTTGGATATATGTATAAGAATCTCTACAAAAATTTATGTTTAATATTGTAAATATTATATACGAATTAATATAATAATATTTATAATATCATTTTTAAAGTTGTTAATATTTATTTTTAAGCTAAACATGTATAATAATATCGATATAATATATAAAAAATGTTATTCATTGTCCAAAAACGATTTCTTTTCATACTTCTCAATACAGTTGTAATGCATTCTATATAAAATCAATTATAAGCGTATACAAAAAGCACAAGAACGATTTCTCATAATTTGAGTAAATTTAGTTTACAAATTGCTCTAATTATTTTCACTGTGAGTGAACAGTAAATAACTAAGGCAACAAATTCTTCTTCTAATTATTAAAATATATAAAGAAGTCTCAAACGAATATAAAATTTAACTTTGCGAGAGTATAAAATGTTCGGTTAAATCCGAACTTAGCCCTTCCTTATTTGTTTTTAACCTACCTTTTAGCAATCAAAACCCACTCTGCTAATTCAGATTTTCTTTATAATATTAGTGTGACCGAAAATAGGTGACGATGAATGTTATAATTTTTGGCGTCCCGAAAATCCCCTAAAAATTCAAATAACCCCACCTTACGGAATTGGTTTGGTGTGTAATTATGTAATTGGATCCATGTTTGCCCAATCAATTTGTGTACTGGCAGGTGTAGTTGAATATTCTACTCTAAGCAGGGAACTAAAGTATTTTTCTTGAAGCAGATTTCATATTGTAGTCCCTGTAGATATTAAACAAATGTTAAAATCTCCAACTATTAGCATATTTTGATTGCATAACTCAGAAGTAAGGGCTTCATGAAGTTCTGCAATCAAATGTCTGACAGAGAAAGCTGAATTTCTGTATAAAACCAAAATGTTAATATTGAAACATTTAAGCAAACCCGCTTCTCAAACTTTGCGGCCTAAATACAATTTTTTTACAGCCTTTGGTTCTATAGAGCTAGTTATACTATGCTTTGCATATATTATAATGACCCGTTTATTTCTGTTGCTTGTTTCCGTGCTATCTATGCTCAACTCGTTATTGGAGTAAAGCTTGGTATATCAAAATTTTGGCAAGGTTGACTCCAAGTTTCTTCAAAAAATAAAATATCTGAAGATAGCATTAAACAGGACTCTGGTTATGGAATAAAATTTGATGTCCTGATGTTTGGGAAATCATAAAATTGAAAATTGTTGTCAGAGCTTTATTTGTGTTCAATTCCCTCAGTTCCCTAAATACAGGATCTGATTCAGAAAATTTGTTAGGAGGATTAAAATTTCCTATGATGAATAGACCTTCTGCAGTAGTAGCTCGACTACACGCGACATATATTGAAGCTCTAGGCATTCGGGGTCGAGTATGAACTACAACTTTATTATATGTGGCACCCTGACTTTTATGAATAGTTATTCGCTCAGCCGAAACAACTGGAAACTGATTTCTTTCAATTGAAATTTGTGCATTTCTTTTATATTGAAAAATATTTAGAACTTTTTCAATTGTTGTCCAGGAACTTTCTGGATATTGATATAACTATTTCCGCCTTGTTCTATGTTGAACAGTATTCACAACTTGCTCCACCAGATCTCTGACCGTGAGTTTTTTTTTCTCTTCAGAGCGAATTTGATCTTGCCGCCTTGTTTTATGTTGAACAGTATTTACAACTTGCTCAACAGATCGAACCTCGGGGTCTTCACGCTCAGACCTATGACCAGGGATATATATTATTTGCTCTTCAGAGCGAAGTTGCTCAACATTTCGAGTCGAAATCTATATCCCCCAATATTTCTACTTTGCTCTTCTGTGCAGATGTGGGGCTTTAGACGAGTATAAAATGTTTGGTTACTTTCGAACTTAGCCCTTCCTTACTTGTTTTTAACTTACTTTTTAGCAATCAAAACCCACTCGGCTAATTCAGATTTTCTTTATAATATTAGTGTGACCGAAAATAGGTGACGTTGAATGTTATAATTTTTAGCGTCCCGAAAAGCCCCAAAAATTCAAATAACCCCACCTGACGGAATTGTTTTGGTGTATAATTACACTATTTATACCCAGCAATTTGCGTTTTATAGAGAAGAAAAACTTAAAGAGCTAAAAAGAAAAATAAGTTGTGAACGTCAAAGGGCATATTATCAGCGCCAGAAAGATTTGAAGCAAAATGAAAAAAATTAAATTAAAAAGGAAACAGTACTAAAATCAAATGCTGAACGTCAAAGGAAATTTCGTCAACGTAATGCAGAAAAATTTTACGTAGATACGTAATTTGATTTAATAATAATATTTAATATTTAAAAACAAATTGTAATATATTCCTCAATATTATTTCACAGGGAAAGAGAAAAATTGGACAGTAATGAAGAGAATGTCGTGCAATGTAGGGCTGTTGAAAATATAGAAAATGTAACACTACAAGAAATTCAATTTTACAGCCAACAACTTCAAATTTATGACCAACGTAATGAATGCATTACTTTCGAAGTTATTCGACACATAAGTGTTTTGCAACTTCAAATTGAGACTTGTGACTTGAGAAATTAGTACCGCGATTCACTCTTTAAACTCCTGCCACAATCCGCAAGAAGCATATAACATTCTATCAAGCCCTAATGATTACGGAGATTTGGTTTGTACTTATTTTCAAAAATGTACAATCAAAATGTTTGTGAACATTATTGTTTTTACAATAAAACTGCAAAAATCAAGACACCAAGGCAATTCACAAGCTTCGTCTTATGTCTTATGTCGTATTTCAATAGCTTAAGAAATACGACACTTGTGAGCACCCCTTATTTGTTGTATGTCATATTATGTAATATTTCTACACTTCACCAGCTGGTAATGAAAAATTAAGAACACAAAAATGCCACGGAAAAGTGACAAAAATAAAATTAAAGCTTCTTTATGTTAAAACAGCGGCATTTTGGTTCACATTGCAACCACAGAAACAACAAAATATTTTTATATTTTACTTTTCTTTAACTTAATTTACCAGAATATCATGGCTTCCTTCCTTTATTATTAAGGAAATTGATGAAATTTATTTAATTTATTAATTTTAGACACTTAAACGTCAACAATAAAAAAAGTAAACAGATACAGCTGATAGAATAGCACACTCAAAAAACATACCTCGCCGTGTTGTATAAAAAAATAAGACAATACGACGATATGACACCTTGTGAATACCCTTACTATCTTTTGTTATTTAAAAGCGAATGATACACAAATCTGGATTCATCTTCATCTTCGTACCTTTTTGTAAAGTATCAGATTTATTGGAGACAATACAGGACGATACCCAAAATAAAGCCCATGTTGACGCCAATATTCAATTATTGCGTGACAATTATGATGAAGATCCTACTGAAGATAACCATAACAATCATGAAAATGAAATTGAAATTGATAGAAGAGAAGATCAAATAGGTGAAAAAATCATGGTGTTATTGTTGGTGGTACTATTCCAATTTACACAAATTATCGTAAACACAGCACAAGTCATATTGATTTTTATATAGACTTTACGAGTAATTCACTTGGTCATTTTTGTATGTTTTGGGACAGACTATGATGGAAAAGAGACTTGAAAATGTCGACCAGTAAACATGAAAATATTTTAAAAACAATACTAAAGGTAATCCTAATTATATAGTTTTTATGTCCTGAACAGGGAACATTAAGTTTGCCACGAAGTTTGTAACACCCAGAGGGAACGTCGGAGACCCTATCAAATATACATATAAATGATCAGCATGATAAGCTGAGTTGATTTATCCATGTCCGTCTGTCCGTCCGTCCGTATATATATGCAAACTATTCACTCAGTTTTTAAGCTATCGATCTGAAAAATCTTTCGGAAAAATTTAATTTTAAAATGAATAATGATTTAAAAGAATTCACAACAAAATATGGTAAACCATTAACGCGGTATTTTCCAGATATTCAGATGATATCCAGTCTCAAACTTATGTTTCTTATTTCACCATGAGCCTATAGTGTCAATGACAAAAATTCCATAATAACCTACATGTATTGTAAGATAATAAAAATATTTTAAACAATTTTAGCTTCTCATTTACACTTTTTTATTTATTATATCGATATTATTATCATGTTTACCTTAAAAATTATAAGTTTTAACAACTTTAAAAATTACCATTCTAGTTCGATTATATTTGAAAAAAAATATGAGCTACAAGTATTGCACTAAGTCTGAAAACTTGAGTTAGAAATAGAGACACAAATATTGTCATGATAGCTATGTACATAACTCAGAAGTAAGGGCTTCATGAAGTTCTGCAACCAAATGTCTGACAGAGAAAGCTGAATTTCTGTATAAAACCAAAATGTTAATATTGAAACATTTAAGCAAAACCGCTTCTCAAACTTTGCGGCCTAAATGCAATTTTTTTACAGCCTTTGGTTCTATAGAGCTAGTTATACTATGCTTTGCATATATTATAATGACCCGTTTATTTCTGTTGCTTGTTTCCGTGCTATCTATGCTCAACTCGTTATTGGAGTAAAGCCTGGTATATCAAAATTTTGGCAAGGATGACTCCAAGTTTCTTCAAAAAATAAAATATCTGAAGATAGCATTTAGCAGGACTCTGGTTATGGAATAAAATTTGATGTCCTGATGTTTGGGAAATCATAAAATTGAAAATTGTTGTCAGAGCTTTATTTGTGTTCAATTCCCTCAGTTCCCTAAATACAGGATCTGATTCAGAAAATTTGTTAGGAGGATTAAAATTTCCTATGATAAATAGACCTTCGCTCGACTACAAGCGACATATATTGAAGCTCTAGGCATTCTGGGTCGAGTATGAACTACAACTTTATTATATGTGGCACCCTGACTTTTATGCATAGTTATTCCCTCAGCCGAAACAACTGGAAACTGATTTCTTCCAATTGAAATTTGTGCATTTCTTTTATATTGAAAAAATTTTAGAACTTTTTCAATTGTTGTCCAGGAACTTTCTGGATATTGATATAACTATTGCCGCCTTGTTCTATGTTGAACAGTATTCACAACTTGCTCCACCAGATCTCTGACCGTGAGTTTTTTTTTTCTCTTCAGAGCGAATTTGATCTTGCCGCCTTGTTTTATGTTGAACGGTATTTACAACTTGCTCAACAGATCGAGCCTCGGGGTCTTCACGCTCAGACCTATGACCAGAAGTATATATTATTTGCTCTTCAGAGCGAAGTTGCTCAACATATCGTACCACAGGATTTTCGCGCCGAAATCTATATCCCCCAATATTTCTACTTTGCTCTTCCGTGCAGATATGGGGCTTTAGACGTCTTGTCCTATGTTGAACAGTATTTAAATTTTATTGAAAAGGCCGTACATCGAGATTTTCCCGCCTATAATAATAATCCAATATTAAATAAAATCGTGATTAAATTACAATGAAATTTGGTATTTTCTTCATTTATATGAAAGGTCATAAACTTAGTCTCAGTTTTTATACTCTCGCAACATGTTGGTACAGAGTATAATATTTTTGTTCACCTAACGGTTGTTTGTATCACCTAAAACTAATAGAGTTAGATATAGGGTTCAGTATATATAAATGATCAGGATGAAGAGACGAGTTGAAATCCGGGTGACTGTCTGTCCGTCCGCCAGTGCAAGCTGTAACTTGAGTAAAAATTGAGATATCTTTATGAAACTTGGTACACATGTTTCTTGGTACAGTAAGACGGTTGGTATTGCAGATGGGCGTAATCAGACGACTGCCACGCCCACAAAACGCCATTGATCAAAAACAAATAAATTGCCATAACTAAGCTCCACAATAAGATACAAGACTGTTATTTGGTACACGAATAAAAGTTACAAATTTGTTTTCAAGTGGGCGTGGTTCCGCCCCTAATACGTTTAATGTGCATATCTCTTAAGCCGCTAAAGCTATAATAACACAATTCACTAAAAGCAAATGTTTTTAGCACCTCTACCTACGGTGTGAAAATGGTTGAAATCGGGTTACAACCCCGGCCACTCCCCATGTAACGGTACTGTTAAAAACTGCTAAAAGCGTGATAAATCAAGCACGAAACACGCCAGAGACATTAAATTTTATCTCAAGGATGGTATGAAATGACTTTACAGGAACCGCGTTCAAAATTAATCACGATATCATTTAATAATGGATGTTTAATTCAACATTTTTTTATATACGGTTTGGAGGAATTTTCTGATCTTTGATTTTCCCAGCTCACATGTACTATTTATGGTATAATTTTTTTCGTTAATTTGATAATTTAATGAAATTAAATGGACAGTTTTTCTTAAAAATAATGTATATCGCTGCATATGAATGAAATTGGTCTAGACTTTGTATAAACCTTATAACCCTAATATACTGATTTCCGCTTCTCTGGTACAACAGCAACCACATATACCCCGCATATTAAATCTAACCCCTTTGGTTCAGTTTATATCACATATACCATGTTTGAGTTAAATAGCTTCTTTTTATAAAAGTTAACATTTCGAAGAAAAAAATAGTATTAACACAAAATAAATCTATGATCAATAACATAAGTTAATAAGATACCAAATAATAATCGAGTAATGAATGTTGAATTCTTTCGCAACATTTTTATACTTTCGCAACATGTTGCAACAGAGTATAGTTTTGTTCACCAAAGAGTTCTTTGCATCACCTAAAGTGATAGATATAGATTTCTATATACATATATTTCTTCTAATATTTGGTGAATATCAGTGGTTAGGTATATTTTCTCAGCCATCATGTTGAGCTTATTATAAAATATACCAGACAACAATGCTAAAAAAGTTTCTTAGAGTGCTGGACTTTGTATAGAGCAAAAAAATCTCTCTAGAAAAAATTGCATGAAATAAATATTAGTAATGTAGTATCAAAAGGGCTAAAGACCAACCCTTATGTGGTTATAGATAAACTGCGACCCCATCGGTTTACATGCTACTGTCTATTATTTCAGTTTTGCAACACATTTTAATATGAAGGTCATGAGGTGAACTGTAAACTCAAGAAAATTACATTTTTACCTAGCGCCGTTGCCAGCTTATGAAAGGTTTAGATATTAAGACAGAAAGAAGAAAATCTACATACCTGCTCTACATGTGTGTATACCATACTTAATTATATGTAAGTTATTGTTAATTTAGCCTTCATGGGTACACCCTTCAAAATAGGTACCATAGATCCCCCTGTTTTAGAAAGCGTTTAACAAACGTAATTTACGGAGGGGTTTTCCGAGAACTTAATTTCAATACAATGAAATAAACTACTAATTTCTAATATATAAATATAACTAAATATTATGTATTATTATGTTAGTGAATAGCTAAGTAATATATAGGTATACAAAAGTACATAAGTGGTACCAACATGTTGCAAGAGTATAATAAATATCAGTACACTGTGTTTGTAGTTTCAGTTTCACTAGATGTCTTTACCAGCAAAGTGCTTTATTCAAACTAATTTTAGTGTATTAGTTATATAGTGTTTAAAGTATTATTATATACAGTGACGAGCAAAACCGTATTATATACAGTGGCGAGCAAACACATATACATATGTGCACCAGTATACCATAGTACCTATACACGGAACAGGAATGGAGTCATAGCAAGGACTTACAAGGAATTACAGTGAAAGAGAGCAGCACCTGATCCAACTTTTAACACCAGGACGGATTGAATTATATAAGTATTATCTATAAGTATTTTATATATTAATCCATTTATTATTAACTAATTATGCCTAGATTAAGTAGAAAATCTATATTACTAAGTCGTCTTCAGAATAGAAGACGTATGAGAGTTCTTCGTGCAAACTCTTTATATAGAGATAGTGAGCACTCACAAAATACTGTAAGTCACGCTAATCGTAGATTAGATTCCGATATAGGTCTGTCCGAACAAATTATCAATACAAATCAACATAGAACCAGGCGGAAAAATCTCGAGGTACGGTCTTTTGAACAAAATTTAAATACTGTTCAACATAGAACAAGGCGGCAAGATCCGCAAATTCGATCTGAAGAGCAACTAAGAGATACTCGAGGTCATAGGTTTCGGCGTGGAGACCCCGAGGTTCGATCTGTTGAGCAAATTGCAAATACTGTTCAACATAGAACAAGGCGGCAAGATCCACAAATTCGCTCTGAAGAGCAAATAAGAAATACTCGAGGTCATAGATCTCGTCGAGAAAATCCTGAGGTACGTTATGATGAATAAAGTAGGAACACTAGGGATCATAGAGAACTTCGCGCTAGAAATCCTGAGTAAAGGAATTTAGAGCACATTCGTGATCAAATGCAAAGGGAACATGCAAGAAGAAATCCTGAAATAAGGAGAGAAGAGCATGATAGAGAAACACAACGTCGACAGCTTAGTAGGAGGGGTAAAAGGGAAGAAATTTTGAATCAGAGACGTCTTAGACAAGGTCAAGTTCGCCTTCGTAGAGATAACCCACTCAATAGACAAATTGAAAACCAAATCCAGTCCCAACGAATCCGATTAACGAGAGAAAATAATAGTATAGAAACTGATAATAGTGGCAATTTAACAGATTTCAAAAACATTTATTTCCAAAATATAAATAAGGGCCCTACTGAAATATGTATTTGCTGCGGCGGCTTATGGTTTTCACACCAAGTTCGCAAATTAAATTTCGAAAATATTGCGCACGGTCAACCGAATGCTGCATCCGCCTTCTTTTTAGTGCAAAAATTTCCTTCAAAAGATGGAAATTACAATTTTTGTGCTACTTGCAAAAATGCGATTGTTAAAAAGAACGTTCCAAAAATATGTTTAGCTAACGGTCTAGACTTTCCTGAAATACCGGATTGTTTGAAAGGTTTAACCCCAATTGAAGAACGTCTCATAATGCCTAGATTGCTTTTTATGACAATCCGTCCGTTAGGATATCAAGGTCAGAGTTTGCTCAAAGGTGCTGTTGTTAATATACCAATTTCTGTTAACAATATTGTGATATCTCTACCAAGGTCCTTCGACGAGGCTCATGTTATACAAATTCACTTAAGAAGGCGTTTGGAATACAATCATGATTACATGATCGATACCATACGCCCCGCAAAGATTATGGAAGCTTTGCAGTTCTTAGTGAATACCCCTCTGTATCGTGAGGACAATATACATATAAATGAAAACTGGAGTTCAGAATTTAATAACCAAGAAGAAGTTCCGTTTGTTTCATCTGCAGAGGATTCCCGATTGGTTAAATCTTTTCATGCGGCACAAACTTCTCATGATAATCCCTCAGGTAATAATATTCCCACGGGTCTTTTACCTTCAGAGCTAAATCCAGGCGGTCAAGAAACTCTTTTGGACAATATTCCTGTAGAAAACTTAGACTATAACCGTTTAGTTATAGCGCCATGTGAAGGACAAAGACCAATTGACATAATTCAAGATAATAATTCAGAAGAGTTGTCATTTGGAACAATATACGTTGGGCAGAAGCGTACACGCTCTGAAACGTATAGCAAGATAATACGTTCTGAAATTCGCCGTTTTGACAGAAGAGCGTGTACCATTCCAAAGTTGTTCTATGATTACAAAAAATTAGAACTGCTACAAATTAAGAATAGTACATCCATTTGCCTTAGAAAGTTTTCAGGTCGCAACCGAGTCTCCCAAAATCTATTAAACGAAAACTTTGTTCAAAACTTGATTCAACACGATGATGGTTAAAAGGTTTTGAAAGGCGTTAGATCCTCACCTGCGCACTGGGAAGCTGAGAAGAAAAAGGCAATCGCTATGATTCGCCAGTTTGGGCTTCCAACCTTCTTGATCACTTTATCGGCTGCAGAATCTCAGTGGGTTGAGCTTTTGGTCATTCTCTTTAAAACTGCTGATTCTAAAGATATTTCGGAAGAGGAAGCCAACAGTTTAACAACCCAAGATAGATATCGCTTAATTCGCTCAGACGCAGTGACTTGTGCTAAATATTTTGACTACCGCTATCGACAAATATTTAAGCTTTTTAAAAATAACGCCGGCATTTTTGGAGAGCATTTTGTTACAAATTTCTACTGGAGAGTGGAGTTTCAACAGAGAGGTTTCCCGCATGTACATGGCATGTATTGGCTTAATAATGCTCCCAGGATCAACCTTCAAGATCCTCAGACATTCCCTGATGTCATTAGTTTTATTGACAATTATATTTCTACCGATGGTTCCATCAGCCACTTAGAAAATTATTTGGGTTATCAAAAGCATAACCACAGTCGGTCTTGTACTAGGGAAATAAGAGGACTACAGTTTTGTCGTTTTGGTATACCATATCCACCAATGCCTTCAACGCAAATACTGTTACCTCTTACAGAAACAAGTCAAAATTCAGAAAGATACAAGGAAAACTTTTTCAAAATTCAAAACATTTTAAATTCAAATATGACTAAAGAAGACATTTCTAATTTAAACGATTTTGAACACTTCCTGTCTGATAGTAGAATAAATATGTCTTTTGATGACTATTTGTTAGCCCATAGGTCAAGTTTAACAAAACCCAAAATTTTTCTAAAAAGAAAATTACAGGATCGTTTTATAAACGCTAATAATGCTCTGATTTTGAAACTCCATAGAGCAAATATGGATATCCAATATATACTGGATGCATATGCTTGCTACAGGGGAATTTCTAGGCTCTTAAATGAAGCTATATCAGAGGTAAATGCTGAAAATTATACTATTAAGCAAAAACTTAAACATATAGGTCACAAATTTATATCAGGCACAGAAATATCTGCACAAGAAGCAGTATATTGCTGCATTGGGCTCCATCTTTCGGAAGCAAGTAATGCAGAAATATTTATAAATACCTCTCGACCTGAGGAACGTGTTCGAATGGTAAAACCTAGAGCGGAACTTCAGAACCTTCCTTCAGGTTCGACTGAAATATTCGTAGCCGGTATTTTACACCGTTATGTTCAAAGATCCGATCAGTTAGAAACTCTTTGTTTAGCTGATTTTGCATCTAGGTATAAATATTTTAAATCTAGTAGAAGAGCACAAGATAGTGATCATGAAGAAGAAGAGAGGGAAGACGATAATTAACCAGAAAGCGGGGTTGCCTCTTAAAGACGGTAGCGGTTTTGTGAAAAAACGTACCAAACCTTGTATTATTCGGTATAGATGGTTTAACCCAGATTTGCCTAGAGTTGAGTATTTCCGCGAAATGTTAATGCTTTACTATCCTTGGCGGAATGAACAGCAAGATCGCATTGAAAACGATAATGAGCAGACTTGCATAGCACATCGTATTATAATTGAGAAAAATCAAATAAAATATGATGTTTTTGAGCAAAGAGAACTTGAAAATGTTCTAGAAAGTCTTTATAATGAAATAGACTTGGACGAAGGTGCTCAAAATGAACTACCTATAGTGGAAAATGAGTTCAGAGTGTTGGCACTTCTAGAAATAAACCCAAATATAAATTTGCTGGACTTGCATGGCGAAGATTCAACAGATAATGGCACTGAATCTGATTGCAATATTAGACTTATTCAACTACCCCCTTTAATTCCAGTTGAGGAATTATTTTCTTCAGTTCAAAGTCTAAATACTAAGAAAGAACCTACTTGACACATTTGATGCACCACAAAACAAATCTCCTATTTTATGAGTTCATTGGCGGCGGTGCAGGTGTAGGAAAGAGTCGTTTGATATCTGCAATATATCAAGCTCTTAACCATCGTTACAATTCTACACCTGGATCCAATCCAAGTTCCTTAAAAGTTCTTCTTTGCGCACCTACGGGTAAAGCAGCATTCGGAATAGGTGGAATTACCCTTCATTCAATATTCTCTTTACCTGTTAATCAGTTGACCACTTAGCAATGACACAGTTAATTCACTGTATTCCAGACTTATCGATTTAAAATTAATCATAATTGATGAAATATCGATGGTAGGTGCTCATATGTTTAGCTCTCTTGATGCGACATTAAAACCAATTTTCAAAACAGACATCCACTTTGATGGTATACCGATCATAGTGTTTGGTGATTTTAAACAACTCTCACCTGTTGAAAATAGGTGGATATTCTCTTCTAATTCCAATGATGCATACAGCACTTTAGTTGGTTCCCCTTTGTGGGAGTTATTTAAATACTTTGAATTAACAGAGAAAATGAGACAACGGGAGGATCAGGCCTTTGCAATTGAATTAAAACATATGGCATCTGGTACTATGACAAATGAGGACATATCACTCATTGAAACTTGAGTAGTTAATTTCGAAGAAGTTCCCGATGATGCCTTACATTTATTTTGGTCTAATGGTCCAATGAAGAGACAAATAATTTCAATGCCCTTAAGCTCAGTCGAATCCCAATAGAAGCTTTCCTTTCAACTGCAAAAGACTCAGTTAAAGGAGTTGGTATAAATGAAAATGATAATATTTTGGAAAGAGTTAAACTTTTCAAAACTTCTGAAACGCAGGGACTGCCCTATGAATTGACACTAAAAACCTTCGCCAAATATATGATTACAGTGAACATAAACACGTGTGATGGCTTGATTAATGGGGCAGCTGGACAACTTACGCAAATTGATTTCCATTGTTCTTTTCCAACAATTCTGTGGATTAAATTTTTGGAACCTTCTGTTGGTTTGATAGCACGATCAAAAAAGCCTCATCCTCTAGAAAGTTCTTGGACACCAATTGAAAAAGTTCTAAAATCTTTTCAATATTAGAGAAATGAACAAATTTCAATTGAAAGAAATCAGTTTCCAGTTGTTCCGGCTGAGGGAATAACTATTCATAAAAGTCAGGGTGCCACATATAATAAAGTTGTAGTTCATACTCGACCCAGAATGCCTAGAGCTTCAATATATGTCGCTTGTAGTCGAGCAACTTCTGCAGAAGGTCTATTCATCATAGGAAATTTTATTCATCCTAACAAATTTTCTGAATCGGATCGCGTATTTAGGGAATTGAACACAAATAAAGCTACGACAACAAGTTTAAATTTTATGATTTCCCGAACATCAGGACATCAAATTTTATTCCATAATGTTCAGAGTCTTCACGCTCACATTAATGATATAAAAAGCGACTGTTTGATGCTATCTTCAGATATTTTATGTTTTGTAGAAACTTGGAGTTTTCCTTGCGAAAGTTTTGATATACCAGGATTTACTCCAATTAACGAGCTAAGAATAGATAGCACGGAAACAACCAACAGAAATAAACGGGGCATTATAATATATGCAAAGCATAGGATTGCTTGCTCTATAGAATCAAAGGCTGTAAAGAAAATTTATTCAGGCCGCAAAGTTTTAGAAGCGGTTTTGTTTAAATGTTTCAATATTAATATTCTGGTTCTATATAGAAATTCCGCTTTCTCTGTCAGACAATTAATTGTAGAAATTCAGGAAGTCCTTACTTCTGAGTTAGGCAATCAAAATGTGCTAATTGTTGGAGATTTTAACATTTGTTTAATGTCTGCAGGGACTGGAATAAGAAATCTGCTCCAAGAAAAAAACTTTAGTTCCCTGCTTGGTGCAGAATATTCAACTACACCTGCCGGTACACAAATTGATTGGGCATTTTCAAACATGGATCCTTCCCGTGTAAATGCAATTACTTTTGAGACAGTACACAGCTATCATGACAGTATTTCTGTCTCTATTTCGAGCTAAAGTTTTCAGACTTAGTGCAATAGTTCTTAATTTTTTTTTCCAAATATAATCGAATTGGAATGGCATTATATAAGAATTTTGAAAGTAGTTTTTAAGTCAATTTTAAGAAAAATGTGTAAATAATCTAACTAAGAAAATTTAAATTATATATATAATTTGTTATTATATATAACATTATTGTATAAATATATGATAGAAATTAAATAGTATAAGGAAAAAAGAAATATAATTTGGATATAGGTATGTATAAGAATCTCTACAAAAATTTATGTCTAATATTGTAAGTATTATATAAAAATTAATATAATAATATTATATCATTTTTAAAGTTGTTAATGTTTATTATTTTTAAGCTAAACATGTATAATAATATCGATATAATAAATAAAAAATATTATTCATTGTCCAAAAACGATTTCTTTTCATACTTCTCAATACAGTTGTAATGCATTCTATATAAAATCAATTATAAGCGTATACAAAAAGCACAAGAACGATTTCTCATAATTTGAGTAAATTTAGTTTACAAATTGCTCAAATTATTTTCACTGTGAGTGAAAAGTAAATAACTAAGGCAACAGTTCCTACTTCTAATTATGAAAATATAATACCTATATAAAGAAGTCTCAAACGAATATACCATTTAACTTTGCGAGAGTATAAAATGTTCGGTTACATCCGAACTTAGTCCTTCCTTAATTGTTATGCTATATTTTAGTTCGCGGAAAAAAAACATCTTTAAGTGAGATATACATATGTAGGAATTGATATTAACTCGACCTAAATGGCTAAATTTTATATCATAAGCTCATGTGGAAAACGTCAACCAGGGAATCGGAATTCATTATATGAAGGTGTGAGGTTTAGACCAAGGTATATACTAATTTTATTCTAATTCAACGTCAAACCACATAGTTTTTAAAAAAACTTTAAGTGGATAAGTTATAAGTAGCATATTTAGATCAACCGGAACGGTTTAAAGTCGGGTGGAAAGACGGTAATCATATATATACTGGGGATATAGAAAGATATTAATTTTGACATTGCTCAGCTATACTCGCGAACATATTTTGGTTTTTTTGATTTGCTATAAAATCACCCGGAAGTTCAAACATCTTTTTATTAAGTATACTTGTATGAGAGCTATAGGAAGTATTGATCCATTAAGCCCATTTTTAACACAAAAACATACTATTATCGAGAGTTTTATTTATTTATTTTTTTATATGAATTGCAATTATATATGTTACAAATTGACCGAGATTTTCGGTAAAAAGTCAACAATAGGTACTGGAGTCCACATATTCAGTACCTAGGGGCTTAAACCGTTTTGGTTCGATTTAGACAATTTTTGGTCACACACATTGGCACACTTTAAGCGCATTATTCACGCAAAGTTTTATCGCGATACAATCATTGTTGCTTGATTTGCATAGTGGAAAGTGAAAGAATTAGATGGAATTTAAAATGGTGTTATATAGGAAATAGGCGTGGTTGTAATCCAGTTTCGCACATTTTCGTAGTATAACAAAGAAATATGAGACGAATGTTATGTAGAGAATTTTGTTAAAATCGGTTGAACGCGGTTTCTATTAAGTCATCTCGTAACATCCTAGAGATAAAATTTAATGGCTCTAGCGTGTTTAGTGCTCGATTAATCGCGCTTTAAGTAGTTTTTAACAAAACCGTTATATGGGGAGTGGGCGGAGTTGTCACCCGATTTCACCCATTTTCACACTGTCGATAGAGGTGCTAAAAAATGTGTTCTCAGGGAATTTTGTTTCTAAAGCTATTATAGCTTTAGAGGGTTAGAAGATATGCAATTTAAACCTATTAGGGGGCGGGACCGGCGTCCACTTTTTAAAAACATTTTAAAGTGCAGATACCTCTTCCTGATTTGATCTTGTATACCAAATAACAGTCTTGTATCTTATTGTGAATATCTGTTATGTGAAAATCCGAAAGAATTCAACATTTATTATTCGACAAATCGTGAATGGATAACAATCAAACTTTGTATGTTATTGACTTGTGTTGACTGTATTACTATATGGGTATTACTATATTTTATTTCCCGTCACCAAATATTATATTATTCTTACACTTGATATTAAGCAGAAATTAATACAAAGTAAAAATTTATTAGATTTATTATTTCCATTCAATTTTATAACAAATAAGTATATTACAGTATAATACAGTAAATAACATGTGACGCTTAAACTCATGAATGAGGTAGGCAAGGTAGACAGTCTTAAACTTTTAAACATTAATATCTATTTTTTTGAATTATAAATACTTTCAATTTCAATTTAATTTAACACCAATCGGTGCACAATGTTTTTGGTTAACCTGTCTTTAGCTAACACAAATAGGTTCGACGGTTTCCCAACACGTGAACACGCAACATATAGTTGCCCATGAGAAAAACATGGATTTTCCAAATCTAAACCGCTAAACGAATTGGAAACTGTAGCCTTTTGAAGGGTATGGTAGAATCTGATGGTATCATCGGAATACGTGGCAGCAGGACCACTTTTCCTTTAAACTTCCCAGCCAAAATGGTTGCTTCAAGAATGTTTCCGGTGATCTTTTTGATGACCAAACGCGTACCGTTACATAATTGAGGTGGATTCAAATTACGGAGGAGAATAATAGGGGAACCAATCTTTAATCGAAGATTATGTGGTGGCATTCCAGGGATATCGCCCGTTGACTAAGCCATTCATTATTCAAATAATTATTCTGTATATCCGGGAAAAAACTCTGAATCAATTCATTTTTATCCTGAACAACAGTGCAAAAATTGTCTGGTAGTTTAATGCATTGCGTATTTGGTTGCAGTTCTATTTTACCGTTCCCAATATCTAGTAGTTGTTCGGAAAATATTTGTGCTGATGGATCATTTTGCAATTGTACTCGCATATTTATGGTCAATCGAAGTGTTTCAACACTTCGCCATAAGAATGATTGTTTCAAACATGCATTAATCTCATCCGCGAACGTAGAGCGAGGTATAACCGGTAAGGTCTGCCGGAAGTCACCAGACAAAAGTAAGATAGCACCACCGAAAAGTTTATTATTGCTGTTTAATCTTGCATAGTTCTGTTTAATGCCTCAAGTGAATATTTGTGTGCCATTGTGCACTCATCCCAAATTATTATAGAACTCTTCCGCAACACTGCAGCTATTCCACTATTCTTTTTGATATTACACATTGCATCTGGTTTATTATGAACGTCCAATGGCAGCTTGAATGTTGAATGTGCTGTTCGCCCACCATCCAGTAAAGTAGTCGCAATATCTGACGATGCTACTGCTAATGCGATTTTTTGTTGCGACCGTATTTTGGCAAGAATCAACGATATTAAAAATGTCTTACCGGTTCCACCGGGAGCATCCAAGAAAAAAAAACCGCCTTGTTCAGCAGCAACAGCCAGCATAATCCGATCATAAATAATTTTTTGTTCTGCTGTCAGTAATGGTTCACTGTTCATGATAATTGTTGCTAAACTTCCATGGTCATATTGCTTTTCTCGTTGTAAATCGGTATTGACTAAGTCGGTGGCTGGACGATTAGGTGATGGCATACCATAATGATTAAGTGGTAAATTTGAAATAAGAACACATAAATCCTCAATCAAGACCAATGCTTCATTGTACATCTCTGGTGTATAATCTATGTTTTGGCATTGATTTGTTTGTCTAATTCGGTGCAAGATGTCTTCTGTCATACAATTTTTATATTTTTCCCACAAAGTTTGTGCTTGCGAGGGATTGAGGGTCGTCAAAATGATTGCAAACAACTGACGAATGTTATTCGGTGTTGATGTCAACACAGCATCAGCAAGCGTTAAGTCCCAATGGTTATCGTCTTCTAGCAATTGCAGTTCACGACATGCATCCTGGTATGTATTGAATACTCGACCATTAACTGTTCGTAAAAATTCAAAAGACGTTGGTCCGGGAACATTCACAAATAACAAACGTAAATAGAAGCACTCACGTTGCTCTGGATGTACCGTGTAAAGTCTCCCCAATGTCTCAGCTTTGAATATGCCTGTAATGAAAGGATGTGGTTTTCCTTGTTTCCGTGGCTCCCATTTTTTACTGGATTTGTTCCATGTGAAATAACGTGGAACATCACCATACACCAATGTCTTCGCGAATTGGCCAAAAACATCAGGTTTTTGACACAATGTAAAAAATTCAGTTAGAGTCGTTTTCGGAGCTTCGAACGCTCTTTAGAGAACATTTTCTTCAGTAAAGTATACACGTTGACCGTTTTCAAGATGTATTGCCAGATGTTGGACAGCGGGATCTCTTTCGTGGATGGGAAAGCTGAGAATATGCCAAACAGCTTCATTGCTGCTAATGTATCTGCCCATTTGGTATCGTGCTATTTCGTCATTTTTATTTATGTTTTGTACTTCAAATATGGCCAAATCACTGCCTTTGTTTACATATTTACAAATATACTTAATTGATTTAACAGAACTGCAAAGCTCAACATTGATATGAGCTTTGTAAGTTTTTGAAAGTAGTGGTGAGTATGGTACCACCCGCTGATTATCAAAGTCAACTTGATTTGGAAAGTTCGGCAGTCGCATTGTAAATGTGTGGCCACCATTCTCAGTACTTCTGCGGCGATACATTGGATAACCATCAATATCCGTGATCGTGTCATTCGTATGCGGCTTTGGGAAGTTTTTTTTACATTTTCCATTTTCCATGCACGGTGACGTCATGTTGAAAGCACCGCATGGCCCATGGATCGTGTGTTTGGTGACAATATCAATTAATTCTTGATCAATTAACTCTATCGTATACAGCCAACAACGTGTGTGCCAAAAATTGAATATTTAACAATAAAATCAATTAAGGATTTCAATTTTTGTTTAAGCACACGTGCAGTTAAATCATGACGATGAATGGCTTGTTGTCCTGGCAATAGTAAAGTTTGTATCTCTTCCCAATTCGGATTACATGTGAATGTAATAAATAAATCCGGTCGGCCGTAATGACGTACGTAAGTCATCGCATCTTGTATGTATTTCTGCATGTTCCGTGGACTGCCGATGTAGCTTGAAGGTGAAATGAAAGCATTACCGATGTCATTGGGATTTAAATTTCCATCGATGTTTCCAGCAACAGCATCTCGTAAGTGAATATATTCTTCCGATCGTAGTTTTGCCTGGTTGAATCGAAGGAATCGCAAGCGTTCGCTTTCGACCTTAGCATACATATTAACAATGTATTGATGGAACAGCTGATGATAACGAAGTTTTGATCAATGAAGCACAAATAAGTAAAAAACAGGATTAATTTCACTGTATTATCTTCATTATAATATGAATTCATTTTACACTTTGGTCTAAGTAACACGTGGCTGGCTATGCTAACACCAAAAATTTAAAAAGTGGAAATAATTGAATTATACGGTATTTCGTTCACTACAAAATAAATTTAATTAATTTTATAGCGTCAACAAAACGTTGTAATTATGCTGTTAAAATGTAGCTTATATGACACGTTTGTGGTATATCTACAAATGGTATATCTAAAATCTACAATAGCAGCGCCATCTATTGATTACTTACTCAACCCAGTCGAAAGGTATCGACATCTGTTAGAATCATTTGGAGTTAACAGATAATTGTGACTGTCAAATAATAACAGACAAATAATTAGCAATAAATTAAAATTGCGACTATAATTTGAGATTTAAACTATCCTATCTCTCAAGTTGGATCGAACTGCACATGGTGTGCGAATTTTATTATAATCGGTTAAGTGGTTTAGGAGTCCATTGAGGGCAAACATTGTGACACGAGATTTATATATATTAAGATAAACTCAACCGCAGAGGCTAAATTTTATATATTGAGCTGATGTGAAAAACTTCAACCAAAGGATCGAAATTCATTGTATTGGCGATATGAGGATTAAACCAATACCAAATTAATTTATATAAAATTTTATAATTTTTAAGAGAACGTATACATCTATATATGATATAAACTCAACCGCAGAGGCTAAATTTTATATATTGAGCTGATGTGAAAAACTTCAACCAAAGGATCGAAATTCATTGTATTGGCGATATGAGGATTAAACCAATACCAAATTAATTTATATAAAATTTTATAATTTTTAAGAGAACGTATACATCTATATATGATATAAACTCAACCGCAGAGGCTAAATTTTATATATTGAGCTGATGTGAAAAACTTCAACCAAAGGATCGAAATTCATTGTATTGGCGATATGAGGTCTAAACCAATACCAAATTAATTTATATAAAATTTTATAATTTTTAAGAGAACGTATACATCTAAATTTCATTAAAATATCACACATTTTGACCAACCTGAACGGTTTAACGTCTGGTGTAAAAACGGAAATCGTTATATAGGATATATATGGGGGCTAAAGCAAGTTTTCACCTAATTTTATCCGTTTTAGGCACAAAGATACACTGTTAAAATTGTGTTCTGTGGGAAGTGGGCGTGGTTGTAACTCAATTTCGCCCATTTTTGCTCTGTAACATAGATATGCCATATTATTCGCAGAATATAATAGGTCCCGAGATATGGGTTTTCACCTGAATGTGGGCGCTGCAATGCTCACCGTTCAATTTTTATAGCGACTCCCCTAAACCTCTTTTGTGTCATCCAGAGTGTAAAATCTAATGTCTTCGGCGCATTTAGAAAACAACGTTTACAAATTATTCAATTTTATTATCGAAAAAATCGTTCTCCAATTGCAACTTTTCATGCCCTTTTGCCATTTTATGGTCGTAATAATCGTCCACCTGTGCTCGCTATTCGTCGATTCTGGTGCATAGAAAATATCCCAATTACTCATGAACACCTACTGCATTCACCTAAATTGACAGTTGGGTGTGTTTTTTGGTCTGGTGGAATCATCGGCCCGTACTTATTTCGAAATAAAGCTGGTGACACCGTTACTGTCAATGGAGAGCGATATACATCGATGATAACCAACTTTTTATGGCCGCAATTGGAAGGAGTTGATCTTAACAATATCCGGTTCCAACATCCGGTTGTAAAAAAGTTGTGGGGGCCATTTGCATGATGTTATATTCAGAACTTAATAGTATCGATTTTACTTCGCATTAATTAAAAAATAGTTGAATTTCCTTAATAATTAGTGTGAGTATGTTTCTTCAAAATCATCTCACTCTTATTGGAAAACCCTGTATATACAACATATCAATATCGATTATTTTTATTGTAGTTGCTGCAAACAACTGTTTAGTGAACAAAACTAGTATAATCTGTTTTACATATTTCAAGAGTATAATGAACAAATAATAATTGGGAAACTGGTTCGGGAGCAGCTGAACATTATACATACGCATATGTATGTACTTTTGAAAAACAGAAGAAAATGGTAAGTGTTTAATGTTGTAACTTTGTTCTCAACTTTTTGCTCCACTTTTCGTTCCACTAAACACTCACGTATTTGTAAGAATAAAAAAAAAAAATATTACACAATTTGTTCCTGTTGCAAACGTTTAACGCAATTTACAATGTAATATATAATATTTACAAATATGTTAATATTTTATCAATAAATCAATAAATTATAACATCACTTGGATAATATTAAAGTATAATCGGGACCGTGGAAAATAGGCGGAACTTCAAACTGCGACTTCCCTGTTGACGCTTTCGATGGAAAAGAGGCTCGGTGTGATCGCCCTCCCTGGTTTTGTTCATGTTGGTGTGTAGAGTTATTCTGCTGTGTGTGGGTGTATGCTGCTGCTTCCAGCAAGGTTGCCTTGGTGCGTGGTGTGTGGGTGTGCTGATGTTTCCAGGTGTGGTGTGCCAGTGTTGTCCTGTAAGTGGTGTGTTATGCTGCCGTGTGAGTGGTGTGTTGTGTCGTCGCATGAGTGGTGTGTTGTGCGGTGTTGTTGACTGCATTAGGGCGGGAAGCTGAACTCATTTAGCCAGCCCGGCCCCCCTAGGCGAATGTTGCCACGACGTTGCTGAGGCCTGTCCTGCGGCGAGTATACGGCCTTAAGGGTTGGTGTCGTGTTGAGGTGCTATTGAGCTGACACCAAGTACGGGGTGCGGCGAGTGCTTGTCGTCGACGGGGTCGTGCTGCATGGCTTGGCTGTGGACGACGGCCTGCATCATGGATGCGGGGCACTGAGGGCCGTGCGACAGGGCGTCTTGGGTTTCGATGCAGAAAGGTATGATGCGGCCTGTCGCAGTGTTGGCACACGATATCGGACACGCATTCCTGCGTGTCATGCGTCTGGGCCAAACAATTCAAACAATGTCCATGTGCCCGGGCCACCTACTGACGTTGATTGGGTGTTATACCCTTAAAAATGGGGCAGTGCTGCAGCCGATGTGAACGGCAACAGAGCGGGCAGCGGAGGCGAGGCGGCTCCGAAACCACTGTCGGTGCAGTTGTTGCTGGTGTTGTTCGTGGCGCTACTACGGGGGTAGCCCCAGGGCGCGGCACAGTGACAGCCGAACGCGTGGTTGGCGTAGGTGTTACTGACATTTCAGCGTTCATAACTATTTGTATGGAAAAAAGGGCGAGTTTAGTTACGACTCAGTGATATAGATAATGGATCCTTTAAAATGTAACCAACTTTATTTGATTGGTGGGGGTCGTATTAGTCCACCCATTATTGTATTAGTATATATTGTGGTGATTTATCATATTAGCGGTTTATTTTGGTTTTAGGTTATTAGACGGATATTTTGTTCTCTGCGTGTATATGATCGTCGGAACAATGATGTAGCTTCTCTAGGCAGCCAAGCCGCCATTCTGTAAGAGGGAGACAATCATCATGGATTAGGACAAAATCACCCAGCTTTGGCGCTTTTTCGGGAGTTTTCCAGCGGTACCTTTTATGAAGGTCCTTTATATACTCCTCCTTCCATCGGTGTCTACAATCATGATGGAGAATTTTAATTCTTTCCCATCTATTATGTAAGGACAGCGACTCCACGCCTGGCTCAGGTATGGCCAGAATGGGTGCTCCTTTTAGAAAGAGCCCTGGAGTTAGGGCTGTGAGATCTGAGTGATCTTGCGAGAGTGTCGTAAGTGGCCGTGAATTGAGAATGGCTTCAATGCGAATTAATAATGTTGTAAATTCTTCATAATTAAATTTGTAGCTTCTACTTTTTTAAAGTGGTATTTGAAGCTTTTTACAGCTGATTCCCATAAACCACCCATATGAGGAGCGCTTGGGGGGATAAACTGCCAATTAATGCCTTTTGGAGCGTACAATCTTAAGTGAGAATTGTTTAATAAAATCCACAAACTGTTTTTCAGTGACTTGTTGGGCTTCAATTTGCCATTAGACGTTGAATTAGGCGATTTCCAGTGAAGCATAAGTAAGTGGATATAACTGAGGAGTAATGTAGCAAGTCGAGATTTCTCTGGTATAATTACAGTGTCGCATTGTTATACGTAAGGCTGGAATTGGCAAGTCGACCATTCACACGAAGCAGAATTTTCGTGTCTAGCGATGGATTAAGAACCCTTTGTTTGTCAATGAATTTTGACGCTCTTGGTTGTGATATATTATATTATACAATATGTATCACGGCTGAGGTATCGTATTTGAATTGATACGACATTTGCCTTTTGTAATTCTAGCTGCGTTAATGGATCGCATTGGGGTTATTCTGGGGAGACTCGTTTAATTTAAATTTTAATTCGCTCGATGAACTTAAGCATGTAAGCGACTATTCTGAGGGCTCAGGAGAACGAAGAAAATCACTCAAAGATGTCAGTATCGTCCAATGTTGTGTGGAAAGCGTTGAGTTTTCGACTTTCTGGGGCAATATATTTTGTTTTATTTCCAATAACGATACAGAGTTGTTTTGAATCGGTGAAGATGAAAATCGAGCGCAGTATTAATCTGTCACTCTCAGAAATTAATTTGGTGGCAGAAATATATTTGCCTTTTATTTGCTTTGTAGCAAACTGTCTTGCGCGTGTAGCTTCAGCAGGTGTAATTTAATTTTGATTTTTTTGGAGTATATTAAATATATGTTTCAGAAGAAATTATATTTATTCAGTGTAAACTAATTTAAATAAAGATGTAAAGTATTTTTTAAACCGAATACTTTTTACGTATGTAAAAGTTTTTTTTTCGGATTAGATTAATATTTACTAGCGAAATAAATTTTTTAATTTGTATTTTATTTTTAATATTTTGTTGTGATAGTAATTTTAATTTTTTAAATATAATTATTAAGAACCGCCTTAATAATTTAACAATATTTTTTATGTCCTTATGTTGAGATATTTAGGTACACCCTAATACACGGATTTGTAGGTATGTATGTATGTATGTTCTTATGCAATTGAGAGCTCGTTGAAGAGATCAATGCGCTCTGTTAGTATTCAAGAATTGTTTGTGCGTATGTATGTTTATGTGTTTATGTTCTTATGCAATTGAGAGTTTATTGAAAAGATCAATGCGCGTTAATTTTTTTTGTACCTAATCCTGCTGTTTGCTACAAAGGGTATTGCGGGATATATACCAATGTGGACTTTGAAAAGATGTACAACTACAATTGTACATGTTTTAATATTGTTCAAATTTATAAATTTTTTTTAGCAGCGTTTTCTGTATGTTCTATGTATGTGTGTGTATATGTTTGTGTTATTCTACACTTTACCCACTTATTTCTTCTTTTTTTCGCTGAAATGACTTTCTAAATAAATTTTTTTCTTTTTTTTATGTGTATATATGTATGTTAAGCCACCGCACAGCACTTTTGGTCACTTGTAATTGTTAAGTTAGGCTATTGCACAAATGGTAAGGAGACTTTTTTTCGTTTTTAAATATTTAACACTCCATGGTGCCTCTCACTATGGCACGAAGAACCATGAAGCACTCAAAATTTAAAATAACAAGTAAGGAAGGGCTAAGTTCGGATGTAACCGAACATTGTATACTCTCGCAAAGTCAAATGGTATACTCGTTTGAGATTTCTTTCTGGATTGACTGATATTCTCGGTAGAAGGTCAACTATAGGCACTGGGGTCCACATATTTAGTACTTAGGGGCTTGAACAGTTTTGGTTCGATTTAGACAATTTTTGGTCACAAGGTGGCATACTTTAAACGTATTATTCACGCAAAGTTTTACCCCGATATAATTATTGTTGCTTGATATGCATAGTTAAAAATGAAAGAATCAGATGGAATTGAAAATGGTGTTATATGGGAAATAGGCGTAGTTGTAGTCCGATTTCGCCCATTTTCGCACTATAACATAGAAATAAAAAAAAGAACGTTATGCACCGAATTTGGTTAAAATCGGTTACGCAGATCCCAAGATATGAGTTTTCACCTAAAAGTGTGTGGTGCCACGCCCACTGACTAATTTGAACGCGGTTCCTATAAAGTCATCTCATACCATCCCAGAGATAAAATTTAATGTCTCTGGCGTGTTTAGTGATTGATTTATCGTATTAGTATTTTTTAACAGTACCGTTATATGGGGAGTGGGCGGGCTTGTTACCCGATTTCACCGATTTTCACACCGTCAATAGAGGTGCTAAAAACATTTGCTTCCAGTGAATTTGGTTATTATAGCTTTAGCGGCTTAGGAGATATGCACATTAAACTTATTAGGGGCGCGACCACGCCCACTTTTTAAAACAAATTTTAATTGCTGATGCCCCTCCCTAATGTGATCCTGTGTACTAAATAACAATCTTGTATCTTATTGCAGTCACCCGGATTTCAACTCGTCTCTTCATCCTGATCATTTGTATATATGTATAACCCTATATCTAACTCGATTAGTTTTAGGCGATACAAATAACCGTTAGATGAACAAAACTATTATACTCTGCAGCTACAGGTTGCGAGAGTATAAAAATGCACGCGTAATGGATACCCACAATTTATTTGATTTAGTATTAATTTGTCACATGGTGGTGGAGTAATGTTATATTCATACTGACCTGTTTTGTTTAAAACGGCTTTGGTTTTAAAAACATATTTTGTATGCATTCTGATGTGCATGTGAGTGCTTTAAGGTGAGCAACTTTATTTTGCGGGTGGCAACACTTCAAGCTGTAAAGCTGTAATTTTTTTTGCTGTGAACTATTGTGTTTAATTTTGCAAAATTCGTAAACTTTAATTGATTTTTTTAAGTGATTTAATTCAATATTTAGTGATTTAACTCTGAGTTGCAAGCTAAGTAATAAATGTTTTTAAGTTTTGTGCATTATTAAAAAGTTTAAATTTTCGAATTTTTGATGCCGAGTCAGCTTTTTGTTTCATTTTGTTTTATTTTATTCTATTTTCTCTCTTTATTTATCTCATTTACTTCTTTATTCATAGCTGTGTTGCGTCTAGCTTTTTATTTATTCCAGTGCAACTAAAACTGTTCGCTATATTGCTTTTTCAAACTGTCTTGGTTTTAAACTTTGATAAAATAAATTGCTATTATTTTTGTGTTTGTTCTTAATTAAATTTATTATTATTAGTATTTCATTAACACACTAATTTATTCTACATCCATTAACTTTTGTTTTACTTACTCTTTTATTTGATCTTCATTCTTGTTGTTTATTATGTCTTGTAACTTCCCCAAGTATAACATTTAAGGCGAGTCAGATCGCTATGCTTCATGCTGGCTTTGTGATGGGCTTGCACATATTAAATGTGCTGGACTGACAGGTAGAATCTTAGATTATATCCTCGACTGTAAGGGATTGCGTTGGTCCTGTTTAAATTGAAGATCTATTGAAATCGATCTATTTAAAGTTTATAGGGAAACACGCAATGGCTTTACCGAAACCGGTCGAGATCTTGTAACCCTCACTGAAAAATTTAGACTCTACGAAAAATTGTTCAAATCCTTTAAGTGCCTGAATGATTCTCATGAATCTTCCAAACCTGCTCCTAAGCGTAAACGTCCTTCCGATGAAGTAACAATTTGTTCTTCTGTACAGAAAAGAACGTCTCCGTCCAATGACCTAATAAATCTCTCTTCTCCTTGCCCTCAAGGTGATAAACCGTCAACTTCCAAAGAGCTCAATTCCCCAAAAGCTCTTACTAATAGTAATAAGTGTCTCACAATTCCAGAGGCTCCCACTAATAACTTAGTAACATCTATTAAAAATTTGATAGTTATTCCACCTAAAAAGTCTATATTTATTTCTAGACTTGCCAAAGATACCTTGGTGGAGTAATTAAGTCTTACATATCGTCACGTTTAAAAATTGATGATATCAATATCCGTAAATTTAACTTCAATTATGATAGAAGATAGATCATCTCTTGAAACATTCAAAAAGATCTTAGATAGTTCAGTCTGGCCACTTGGGGCTTTTGTACGCGAAGTTAAGCCTAACTCAGGAAAACATTGCTAAATTACCAAAAGCAACCACCGATATAAAAAGATGATTGGTGAAAATTCGCTAAGCATTTATTATCAAAATGTTAGAGGTCTTTATACAAAATTAACCGACTTGTATTCAAATATTTCCATATTTACAGAAACATGGTTAAAACCTCACATTTTTGATAATGAGATTTTAAATAGCTCATTTCAAACATTTAGATGTGATCGACAGAACAGAATCGGTGGCGGTATTCTATTTGCCGTACATTCCTCCATCCCATCTGAAGATGTTCTTGTTCCAGGAACAGACTCATTTGAATATAAATTTATTAGAGTCTATGTTAAAAGTTGCTTTATTTATTTAACTCTGTCTTATATACCACCCCATTCGGACTTATCTGTATACATGCAGCATGCTTCTTTAATAAATAGTGCTACTTCGATGGCAAATAATGCAGATTCAATAATCGTATTAGGAGATTTCAATTTACCGTGTGCTTCGTGGAAAGCTTTGGATGACTATATCGTATCGATTTGCAATCGGTCATGTTTTCATGAGTTTTTCGAAAAAATGTCCGAGTTGGGTCTGAACCAAATTAATTTGATTCCGATGATACCTCTTCAAAGTGTTCCGTTATTCAAAGTAATCCTCTTGTTCTATCAGTGGATTCGTATCATCCTACTTTGGAAAAATCTGTCGAAATCATGAGCAATGTACGCGATAATAATTATCAAACTTCGTGCTTCCGTACTCGGTTCAACTTTACAAAAGCTAAAAAAAGCTTTAAAAAATTAAATACAGAACTTTCTGCAATATCATGGCATAATTAAAATGGTTATATTGAATCGAGTGTCTCTCATTTTAATAACATTATTACGAAATTATTTGATAAGTATGTTCCAATAGTAATTGTTAATAAAAGTAAAAGTAGAAGTCCGTGGTCGACGAAAGAGTTACATAAATTGAAAGACAGAAAAACTCGAGATGAAATACAAATCTATCATTTCAACTGACAATGTTATTATATCCAATATGTTTGCAGAAATTTTCAAGTCAAACTACTGTAATAATTCTTCCAAAACTTTTTCTTATCAACACGTGCTGTGTTCGAATACTTTAAATACCGCTTCAATTATTTCTGAAGAAGACGTCCTACTTAAATTAAATAAGTTAAAACCATCTTTTAGTTACGGCCCAGACATTATACCCTCATGCTTCCTAAAAAATAGTGCCAAATATATTTACTTGCCTTTGACAAGGATATTTAATTCCTCTCTTAAACACGGTATATTTCCTTCAATATGGAAACAGTCATTTATAATTCCTTTGCATAAAAGTGGATTTACAAGTAGATCCAACATTGAAAACTATAGAGGTATCGCAAAACTATCAGTTATACCTAGACTTTTTGAAGCTATCATCACTGACCATATAACCTTTTCGACTTCTCCGTTAATTTCCTCATCTCAGCATGGATTTCGTAAAGGTAAATCGACTCTAACAAACTTGCTTGAATTTGTAAACCATGTACCATATTGGGTTTTAGGGAACATAAGCATACGGATGTTATATACACAGAATTTAGCAAAGCTTTCGATAAAGTAAACCTCTCGATTCTCATACATCAACTTGATGTACTGGGCTTTCAGCCAAGATTTCTTCAATGGGTATCTTCCTATCTTTATAATAGAACACAACGAGTGATATTTGAGGATACACCTTCAGATACAATTAATGTTTCTTCAGGTGTTCCGCAAGGTAGTCATCTTGGCCCGATTCTGTTCTTGTTGTTTATTAACGATATCTCTTCAGTAATAGAATTCTCAAAAATTTTATTATACGCTGACGATGTAAAGCTTTTTAAATCATACACTTCAACTGAGGAAAGGTGTCTGTTGCAAACAGACTTAAACAATTTGGTTGCATGGTGTGATAGAAATGATTTGCCATTGTAAGACGATGTGATGTGTTCCCGTAGATCTGTGCACCACTCTTCTTATGTAATAAAACACCATATTCTAGAGCAAGTTTTTAACTATGTTGATTTGGGAGTTAATATGGACCCTAAGCTTAATTTCAGTCTTCATATTGATACCATGGTCTTGAAAGCAAAAGCTGTCCTCAGTTTTGTTAAACGTTGGTCTAAAGAATTTAGAGATCCGTATATTACTAAAACACTTTATACAACTTTGATTAGACCTATATTGGAATATGGCTCTGTTGTATGGAACCCTAGCTACCAAATCCATTCTGACAAGTTAGAGTCGGTTCAAAAACAATTTTTTCTTTTTGCTTTAGCGCATTTCCGATGGGATGCTAGGGTAAGTCTACCTCCATACACTAGTCGTTTAAAACTTATTAATCTACCTACACTTTCTAGTCGTAGGGAAATGCTTGGCATAATATTCTTAGTGAAACTTATGAATGGAACTGTTTGCAGTTCTTTTCTCCTGTCTGAAATTAAATTTAATATCCCGGTTCGCCTTTCGAGGCAGTTTTGACCTTTACTGCTAAAATCCTGTAGATCAAATTTTGAAGTAAATGAGCCATTCCGCCGTATATGTCATGATTTTAGTTCTTATTCCAGCACATTTGACTTATCTGACTCACTTTTCAAAATTAAAAAGACTTTATTATTTTCTCTTACTGAATGAAAATGTAACAAGTTATTATATTGTAACTATAAATCTTAACTGTTGAAATTTTTGTTTCTGTAGCTGAGCAGTTCTCTCAACACTTAAAAAACTCTCTTGCCTTTTCTGACTCGGCTAATTCCGCACGTATGCGGGAGGAGGGTAATCGTTGGGTTATTATTATTATTATTATGAGGATGTAGTTGCTTTTCGTACTTATTGTATTTGTTTCTTTTATAAGTTTATTATTTGTATTGTTTATTTAAATTTTCATTACCGTCGGCTTATTATGGTTAGCGACTCCACGTCTGGCTTATATATGGCCAGAATGGATGCTCCTTTGGTTCCTTTGAAGAGGGATGAAGAGAGTGAGATTTGTGTTTTCCGCCCACCCTGAAGTGGGATTTTCAACTTTTACAAGTGTTTCCCATAAACTACCTATATAATGAGCGCTAAGATATATGCGATAAGTGCGACCTTTTCTTTTTGTAAGACTGGGTGCGTCACTGTAATATATTGGAAACATTGGTACCCCTTAACTTTAATTTTGAATTGTGTTATAATCATAAGATTTTAGGCAACTATGAGGCCCTAAATTATGAGAAGTGCCGATTTTTCGACTTTCTGGGACAAATTTGTTGCGGACGATATTGTGTATGGAAGTGGGCGATTGTGGCCAATAATCGGGAGATTCTGATATCGCTTAGATTGTTTGAGAATTGTGACCATTTTTCTAAGTGAAGAAGATTTAAGATATTCGCTTGTATCATAATTGGCGAAAGCCTGCGGGGTCGAACTTGTGGTTGCGGATAATGCAGATATTGGTTCAGTAGGATATGAAAATTGGTAACGCTTTCCATTGGATCCCCTGTGTTTTTGTTTCACTGTCCTGTTCAAATTTAAGGAAATTAGTGTACAAGAATTTTTATATATATATTATATATTTGTGTTTTTAAAACTGGGGTTGTCAGAAGAAGCTCAGACTTCGTTTTTTAAGCCTTTTTAAGTTTTTCTAACTTCCGTAATTTCCCTAATTATGAATTAAGATATTCTTTTGAATTTTCGTCAACTTGAGTCGTTGATGTGGTAACTGGTTGTGAAACTAGTCCATTTAGGCTCTAACTGAAAATAGTATTTTGTGCCAATAATGTGTGAAATTTTCCGAACATGTCGTCCAATGTGTAAGTTATAAATTTATAAAATTGTTTGAAAATATGATCTCAAGTATACCTCAGGAATGTCGAAATTAACTCAATCAGCCCATCCCGTTCTCTGTCCACAATATAGCCTGTATAATAATTTTCGACATTCCCTCTGACAAAATGGGTGATATTATACTTTAATACAATTAAATGAACAAGTTTTCTTTAAAATTGTGTGGGAATATGAATGAAAGTGGTTTAGACATTGGTCTAAACTTAGCTGACGATTCGTACCGACAGTGTCGGATTTCGCTTAGAAATTAAAAAAAAAATAAAATTTATCGATAAACGGAACAAAAATACAACAATTTAGATGGCCCACCTTCTATGTTTTTTTTTGCATTCTACATTCGGTTTGAATGTATTGAATTCTGTAGTAGATTTTGGCGCGAATGTCAGCGTTGTTCACTGACAGCTCAGTACTTTCATTCAACATTCAAAGTGAAACATAAGATAATTTTGTGGGTTTGAGGCATATATAGTTTTGAATAAATATTAATTTGTGAAATATTACATTTGAATAAAATTGTGTTTCTCTCTCACCTATTATAAGTCGAAGTTTTTACTGAATTATAATATGTAAAAGATCGATGACTAAAAAAACCCGTCCCGGATTTTGCCGGAAAAAATACTTGTATGGTCACCTAAGTCTAAACCTTATATCCCTAAAATAATGAATTGCGATCCTCTGGTTAACGTTTTCACATCAACTCATTATATTAAATTTAGTTTCTTCAGTTAAGTTTATATTCCATATATCTCATTTGAAGATGATTTTAATACAATTTTGGTTGACGAGAAGTGAAATATAGTAATAAACTAAGTGAGTATGTGACCTATAATATAACTTAATAAAATACCGAATTTGATTGTTATCCATTTAAAATTTTATCGAATAATGAATGGTGAATTGTTTCGCAACATTTTTGAATATAAAGTTTTCTTAACACCTGAAGGTATTTTCCCCGCTTTGATCCTTTCAAGTTGCAATACCAGTAGTTTAAAATGTTCAGTTACACCCGAACTTAGCCCTTTCTTAATTGTTTTAGTTAATTTTTGTTTTTTTCGTTTTTTTCACATGTTTTTATGTATAAATAAAGTTTATTTTGTAAAATTGAAGTGTACAAAGCAAAGGTCTCTTATTTTAAGAGAAAAGTAAATCGATTTTAAAAGGAAATACAATCGATTGGGAATCATAGTGTGGAGGTTTTTTTTAAATAAAAGTTCTATCTTAATGACATTAGTTGAACATTTGTTCTTGATTACAATATTACTTCCTCATTAGGATTTATAAAACGCTTCAGAAATTCATCTTGCCCTTACATAATTTATATTAAAATGTTTATATCCCGGTCGACTTTATGCCGAATTTTTCGGTCAATGTGTAAGTAAGCTTTAATGAGTTCAGCTTCCCGCGCTATTGCAGTCAACAACACCGCACAACACACCACTCATGCGACGACACAACACACCACTCACACGACAGCATAACGCACCACTTACAGGACAACACTGGCACACCACACCTGGAAACATCAGCACACCCACACACCACGCACCAAGGCAACCTTGCTGGAAGCAGCAGCATACACCCACACACAGCAGAATAACTCTACACACCAACATGAACAAAACCAGGGAGGGCGATCGCGCCGAGCCTCTTTTCCATCGAAAGCGTCAACAGGGAAGTCGCAGTTTGAAGTTCCGCCATTTTTCCACGGTCGTATATCCCGATTATACTTTAATATTATCCAAGTGATGTTATAATTTTTTGATTTATTGATAAAATATTAACATATTTGTAAATATTATATATTACATTGTAAATTGCGTTAAACGTTTGCAACAGGAACAAATTGTGTAATATTTTTTTTTCTAATTCTTACAAATACGTGAGTGTTTAGTGGAACGAAAAGTGGAGCGAAAAGGTGAGAACAAAGTTAAAACATTAAACATGGTCCTTCGAGCCTAAACGACAGGCACTATCGATTTATAAAAAAAAAAATTACATATATGACCAAAGTGCAGTGAAACAGTGCCAAAACCAGTAAATTACATATAGAGACATGTATATAAAGTGACCAAAGGGTAGTAAAACAGTGAAAAAAAATAAAAAGTACCGGAAAATAAAAACCGGCGTGAGGTGTACAAACGAAAGAAGTGCATTTACAAAAAATAAAAAATACATATATGTAAATATAACAACTGCAGTTATTGAAAGCAAATGAATTATGGATATACATACATATGTACCGGTGAAAAGTTTCGTGCGTTTGGTCGGCCACAAAGGTCTTTTAACTTTGTGAAGTGAAAAAAACAACAACAAAAAGAAAACAGTTTTTATAAAATTTAATTTTCTTTGGAAAAGATATATATTTATTATATACTTAAAAAAGCACACCAATAAAGTGAAAATAAACAAAGCGGGCGCGAAATCAAACCAAATAAACCATATAAGCGGGCGCGAAAGTAACAACAATATTAACAATAAACCTAAACGGGCGCGAGCTAAAATAAAACCTAACATCCAAACAAAAAGGCACGGAGGTTACACCTATTACTATAGTAAAAATCTGGAACAAAGAGAAAAGGATTCTACAACGCAGATAGGCTAAATAAATATATAATACCCCCTAAAGCCCCTGGAGCAATGCCAAGTGAGTTGTATCGTTTCCATTACTCATTATTGTATATACATATGTATGTAGTATGTTGATGTACGATTTTATATCGATCATATAAATTCAGGAATAAATCCGCTTAAGGTCAAGACAAACGGGAACCAAACTGTTTCAATTTACGGTTATTTTATGGGAAAACTGGAAATACCGCTATCACGAAAACAGTTTGGTACAGGATGTATAATGTATATTAATACCTATATACATAAAACAATATCAAATACATACATAATAAATCAATGCCTATAAGCTTACCATTGTGTTTTAAAAACAAATAAATTTTCCAAATACCACAAAAAAAAACAATAGAAAATTTTCAAGCATTTACTTGCGAAAAATTTTAGACAGACCCCTTAAGCTTAACAAAGCAATAAGCAGGTCTGCATAAAAAAAAGTAAGCAAAGGCAAAATAACAACCTAAATACAATATAAGAAAATAAAGAAGAGAAAAGAGACAGATTTGAGTAAACATACTTACACACACATACATACATATATACATTATACGTATGTTCATATTTATTATATGCATATTACATATACTTAATTCCTAAGTGCAAAATAGCACAGCGAAAACGAAAGCAAAAACAAAAAAAAAGGTGCACATATTTACACGAATCTATACACACATAAGGACAGTCGGTAAAATACCTGCATTTTACCAATTCTCTTAATTCGTACCGCGGAAATAATACGTGTATACATATATGTACATACCTACATACAGTATCCAATGCACTTAGGCCTGCATACCCTAAATACATAGAGTACAATCGTGCGAAAAAGTAATCGTAACATTTCGCAAATTAAAACAGTACGATAAACGGAATTTTATTTTGGCCAAAAACAAAAATATAGAACAGTTTAATAATAAATACAAAAAAAAAAATAATTTATAATTATTAATATATATAGTCATATACATATGTATATTGGTTGAGCAACAACTAAATTATATTCAAAGTCCACTTCGGCATCTATTCGGCAATACCCCTTGCATAAAGTGATCTCTTCACGAGCGCTCATTCGTACATTAATCCAATATATATAAACTGAACTATAGGTATACCCTATAGGATTTGCGGACACAAAAAAAAAATAAAATAAAAAATTATTAAAAATAAATAATTGCGGTTATTAATAAACTTTTGTAATTATTACAAATAATAATATATAATACAAATACTTATTTGATAACTCAAATAAGAAATCGGTCTTAATTATACAAAAAAAAATGTTAATTCCCGCACCTTTGTTTATTGTATCCGAATTAAAAACTCGTATTTACGTATAAGAGTTTCGGTTGCAGTTATAATTTACAAAGTATCGCTTATTTTATTAAATATACATTGAGAAAATTTTTCTTTTTTAATTTTCCTTTTTTCTCAATGAGCACAGATTCAAAAGAATCTAAATCTTCACAACTATTAAAAGTACCAAAAATGATTTCGGACGAAAAAAGTCCATGTGCACCTGCAGAAGCTACACGCTCCAAGCAAGGTGCGACAAAACAAAATAGGGGTAGAGACATTTCTTACACAAAATTCATTTCGGAAAGTGACAGTTTAATAAGATACTGCACTAGATTCTCAATTCTGAATCGGTATTAGAAATCAAAATAGACAATCTTGACAGTTTTTGGTCACGTCTCCAAGTTTCATATGACGCCATAGTAGAATCTGACGACTCAGATCTACAAAAAAATTTTAAGTCCTCGGCTTACGCCAAATATGAGAACTGCTTAGACCAGTTCGAAGAAACTAAAGCAATGATTTCCGATCAACTAAAGCTAATAAAAGCAATTGCACCTACTCCACATCAACGAGTAGAGCTGCCACAAGTACGAAGTCTAGAGGCAAGTTCAGGCATCCATCTCAAGGTGCCCGCATGTGACACAGAAATATTTCATGGTGGTCATGAACAATGGCCGTAGTTCCGGGACATGTTTACAGCCGTTTACATGAACCACCCAAAATCATCAAATGCACAAAAATTGTATCCCCTCCGATACAAAACAAAAGGTGGCGTAATAGTGGAACAGTTCGCACTTAATGACGATAATTTCAATTTGGCTTGGGAAGCTCTTAAATCAAAATTCGAAAACGAAAGAATATCGATCGTTAAACAAATATCGATATTAATGAACTTGCCAAAAATTCAAAAGGAAACAAGTGAAGAATTTATCAAACTTCAAACCACTGTTTCAAATTGACAGACAGCTGGGACCCTATACTGGTAAACATATGCACTGCCGCATTACCAGAAAAATCATTACTTCTATGGGAGCAATCACTTTCATCACGAAGAAAATGTCCCACGTGGCAACAAAAAGATTTCCTAACTACCCAATACGAAATCGCAGAAAGGATAGATAAAAAATGGTCAGAACGAAAACCGTTCAACACGTCCTTAATAGAAGCTTCCAGAGACCCCAAACCAGTAGCAACAACAATTTTAATAGAAGCTTTTTCAGAAATCAAACGTTTACATCCGAACAGTACAAACACACGTCATGCGAACTATGTACAAGGGGGCATAAGCTCAAATCTTGCGAGAGATTTAAAAAATTGAATATTATCGACCGAAACAATTTTGTAAAAACAAAAAGACTTTGTACAAACTGTATGTCACATGCGCATTCACTCAAAGATTGCGAAAGCAAGTTCAATTGCGTTTATTGTCATAAACGACATCATTCTATGCTTCATTTAAATAATTTTTCCAGTTCACCTCCAAACAGCGCTAATGTGAAAAGAGCCACGGGTTTAGTTGCAACAACAAATCCCGAAGTGTAAAATCCCGAAAATTGCCAAGAAGCACCATGCTGCCCGCATTAAAAACCCAAACGCTACACAGCGAAAACCAAAGTAGGGTACTACTGCCCACAGCAGTCGTCTCCATCGAACACCGAGGAGAACTGTTTAATCTTAGGCCCTTAATAGACCAAGGATCACAACGATCTTTCATAGCGTCTAGGGCACAAAATAGGCTACAACTGCCAACAAAAAAACAGATGAATTTTAATTCTTTCCCATCTATTATGTAAGGACAGCGACTCCACGCCTGGCTCAGGTATGGCCAGAATGGGTGCTCCTTTTAGAAAGTGCCCTGGAGTTAGGCCTGTGGGGTCTGAGGGATCTTGCGAGAGTGTCGTAAGTGGCCGTGAATTGAGAATGGCTTCAATGTGAATTAATAATGTTGTAAATTCTTCATAATTAAATTTGTAGCTTCCAGCTACTTTTTTAAAGTGGTATTTGAAGCTTTTTACAGCTGAGGAATAAACTGCCAGTTAATACCTTGTGGATCGTACTTTTGTACAATTTCAGGTGAGATTTGTTTGACAAAATTCACGAACTTTTTCTCTGTGGCTCTTTGAGCTCCTATAAATGTTTTGCCATTGTCGCTCGGAAAACCGCGTCGTCCGACGAAGCGAGCAAATGCCGCGCGAAAAGCCTTCTTTGTCAGATTAGTACATAGCTCGAGGTGCACTGCTTTTGTCGTAAAACAGGCAAAGACAGCCACATAGCCTTTCATGAGGGTGGGAGACCTTAACATGGATACCTTTAACTGAAAAGCCCAGCAAAGTCGACACTTGTAATGGTGAAAGGCAGAGCGAAGTTACAGCGTTCCGGTGGAAGTGCTACCATAATCTGCGTTCGCATCTTCTGCTTATGCATAGTGCAGATCTTGCACATGAAAACGCATTTCTTTATTTTGGGCTTGAGTCTTGGAATATAAAACTCTTGACGGACTATTTGTTGCATGAGACGATGTTCTGCGTGTAGCAATAGCACGTGGACATACTTAAGGTATAAGGTGGCATAACTATGGGATGACGTTCGTTATACGTCAGGCTTGAATTGGCAAGCCGACCATTCGCACGGAGTACTCCTTTCGTGTCAATGAATGGATTTAAGACTAAGAGCTCTTTTTATCTATCGGCTGCGATTCTCTTAGTAATGATATTTCTCGGCTGAAGTAACGCGCTTGCGTAGATGCGATAAGAGCGACCTTTGCTTTTTGTAAGTCTAGGTGCGTCACTCTATCGCATTGGGAGTGTAATGAAGTTACTCCCTTAAGTTTAATTTTGAGTCGCTCTATGAACTTGAGCATGTAAGCGATTACCCTGAGGGATCGGGGCAATTCGACTCTCTGGGGCAATTATGCTACGCATGGGCGATTGTGGCCAAGAATCGGGAGATTCTATCAACCATCGGGGCCCATTCCACCAGAGGGTGGTGGTGGCAAGGTGCAGGGGTTTGTACCCTCTTGTACATAGATCAGCTGGATTGTCAGCACTGGCTACGTGTCGCCAGGTGGCTGATCCTTTTATGTCAAGTATTTGAGGCGTTCGATTGGAAATATACGTCTTCCATGCATGTGGTGGTATTTCTAACCAGGCTAATAATAATAGCTTTATTTGTTCGTCCCAGTCGGTTCCATTCAGCCATAACTCTTGTATTAGGATTTTGGCTTATATCATAACTGGCGAAAGCCATCCTGCGGGGTTGAAAAGTTTCGCCACAGAGAATAGAATTTGTCACTTCGTTATGGCGGATAATGCAGATATTGACTCTGTAGTGTATGAAAACTGGTCAGATATCGCATTCCATTGGATCCCCAGAGTTTTTGTTGTACCTTCCTTTTGGAATTTAAGGAAATTAGTATATAACAAATTTTCATGTGTTATATTTTTTAAAATATTAGGGTGGTTCGCCGTTATCTTTTTCAACGGAAACCCTGCGGTTTTGAGGGCTTTTACCACTTGTGATAGTGATTTGTATGCTTGTGGAAGACTGCGACTTCCAGACAGAATATCGTCTACATATGTTTGTGTTTTTAACAACTGGGTTGCCAGAGGAAATTCTGACTTGGTATTTTCTGCCAATTCGTGCAGTGTTTGAATATACGCCAATTTAATATGAGGAGCATTAAATCTGGTTGGAGCGTGGGTCCCGTAAATAGAATATCATTTAGGGAATTCCCCGAGCTTGTGGATCTTGATGCATTAAAGACAACTCTTATTTTAGTTGTTTTTTTGTCTGGCTTTACTACTGCATGGTGCGGCAAGAAAAATGAGTAGTATTTGCCGTTGATGATTTTTTCGCATGGGCGCTTATTTCCTCCATGGGGTCTAAATGGGGGTATTCTTTCAACACACCTTCATATTCTGGTTTGAGTTCGTCTTTTTTAAGTAGGTTTTTTTCCATACTTTGAAACTGCTGTATTTCAGAGGTGCGAGAGTGACCTAAGGTGATTGTGTTGGGAAATTGTTGTTTTAGTGGTAGTCGTACGACGTACCGACCATTATCTGATCAAGTTGTTGTGTTCGTTTGAGATTTCCTCAACTTGAGTGATCATGGTGGTAACTAGTTCCATAACTAGTCCACTTAGGATCCAACCAAAACAAGTATTTTGTGCCAATAGTGTGTTTGAAATTTTCTCAATACCCTCAAGTATTATCTGAGGTATGAGATCGCTGCCTAATAGAAGATCTATTTGAGCGGGAGTGTTGCAGTTGGGATCTGCTAGCTTTAGGTGTGAAACTTTTTGCCAATGCTTGCTATTTATGTGATAGCTTGGAAGCATATTTGTAAGTTGCGGTAAGACTATAGCTTCTGCTTTATTTCTCTTATCCGCTTGGGGGGAAATTAAGGTAATGGGGCAGATTTTATTGGAGTTTTGCACACTCTTCCGCCTATTCCTGTAATTTCAAAGTTAGCTTGTTTTGTTGGCAGTTGCAGCCTATTTTGTGCCCTAGACGCTATGAAAGATCGTTGTGATCCTTGGTCTATTAAGGGCCTAAGATTAAACAGTTCTCCTCGGTGTTCGATGGAGACGACTGCTGTGGGTAGTAGTACCCTACTTTGGTTTTCGCTGTGTAGCGTTTGGGTTTTTAATGCGGGCAGCATGGTGCTTCTTGGCAATTTTCGGGATTTTACACTTCGGGATTTGTTGTTGCAACTAAACCCGTGGCTCTTTTCACATTAGCGCTGTTTGGGGATGAACTGGAAAAATTATTTAAATGAAGCATAGAATGATGTCGGTTATGACAATAAACGCAATTGAACTTGCTTTCGCAATCTTTGAGTGAATGCGCATGTGACATACAGTTTGTACAAAGTCTTTTTGCTTTTACAAAATTGTTTCTATCGATAATATTCAATTTTTTAAATCTCTCGCAAGATTTGAGCTTATGCCCGATTGTCGAGTTGAAATCCGGGTGAGACGAGTTGAAATCCGGGTGACTGTCTGTCCGTCCGTCCGTCTGTCCGTCTGTCCGTCCGTGTAAGCTCTAACTTGAGTAAAAATTGAGATATCTTTATGAAACTTGGTAGACATGTTTCCGGGTACCGTGAGACGGTTGGTATTGCAGATGGGCGTAATCGGACTACTGCCACGCCCACAAAACGCCATTAATCAAAAACAAATAAATTACCATAACTTTTTTAGAACCTCTACCCGCAGTGTGAAAATAGTTGAAATCGGGTGGCAACTCCGCCCACTCCCCATATAACGGTACTGTTAAAAACTACTAAAGGCGCGATAAATCAAGCACTAAATACGCCAGAGACATTAAATTTTATCTCTGGGATGGTATGAGATGACTTATAGGAACCGCGTTCAAAATTAGACAGTGGGCGTCGCACAGCCCACTTTTAGGTGAAAACCCATATCTTGAGATCTGCTAAACCGATTTCAACCAAATTCGGTACGTAACATTCTTCTCATATTTCTATGTTATAGTGAAAATGGGCGAAATCGGACTACAACCACGCCTACTTCCCATATAACACCATTTTAAATTCCATCTGATTCTTTCACTTTCCATTATGCATATCAAGCAACAATGATTATATCGGGGTAAAACTTTGCGTGAGTAATACGTTTAAAGTATGCCACCTTGTGACCAAAAATTGTCTAAATCGAACCAAAACTGTTCAAGCCCCTAAGTACTAAATATGTGGACCCCAGTGCCTATAATTGACCTTCTACCGAATATATCAGCCAATTCACAAAGAAATCTCAAACGAGTATACCATTTGACTTTGCGAGATTATAAAATGTTCGGTTACATCCGAACTTAGCCCTTCCTTACTTGTTTTATCTACCCTTTCTGCGATTTCGTATTGGGTAGTTAGGAAACCTTTCATTTGATGCCACGTGGGGCATTTTCTTCGTGATGAAAGTGATTGCTCCCATAGAAGTAATGATTTTTCTGGTAATGCGGCAGTGCATATGTTTACCAGTATAGGGTCCCAGTATAGGGTCAATTTGAAACAGTGGTTTGAAGTTTAATAAATTCTTCACTTGTTTCCTTTTGAATTTTTGGCAAGTTCATTAATATCGATATTTGTTTATCGATCGATATTCTTTCGTTTTCGAATTTTGATTTAAGAGCTTCCCAAGCCAAATTGAAATTATCGTCATTAAGTGCGAACTGTTCTACTATTACGCCTGCTTGACCTTTTGTTTTGTATCGGAGGTGATACAATTTTTGTGCATTTGATGATTTTCGGTTGTTCATGTAAACGGCTGTAAACATGTCCCGGAAGGACGGCCATTGTTCATGACCACCATGAAATATTTCTGTGTCACATGCGGGCACCTTGAGATGGATGCCTGAACTTGCCTCTTGACTTTGTACTTGTGGCAGCTCTACTCGCTGATGTGGAGTAGGTGCAATTGCTTTTATTAGCTTTAGTTGATCGGAAATCATTGCTTTAGTTTCTTCGAACTGGTCTAAGCAGTTCTCATATTTGGCGTAAGCCGAGGACTTAAAATTTTTTGGTAGATCTGAGTCGTCAGATTCTACTATGGCGTCATATGAAGCTTGGAAACGTGACCAAAAATTGTCAAGATTGTCTATTTTGATTTCTAATACCGATTCAGAATTGAGAATCTAGTGCAGTATCTTATTAAACTGTCACTTTCCGAAATGAATTTTGTGTAAGAAATGTCTCTACCCCTATTTTGTTTTGTCGCACCTTGCTTGGAGCGTGTAGCTTCTGCAGGTGCACATGGACTTTTTTCGTCCGAAATCATTTTTGGTACTTTTAATAGTTGTGAAGATTTAGATTCTATTGAATCTGTGCTCATTGAGAAAAAAGGAAAATTAAAAAAGAAAAATTTTCTCAATGTATATTTAATAAAATAAGCGATACTTTGTAAATTATAACTGCAACCGAAACTCTTATACGTAAATACGAGTTTTTAATTCGGATACAATAAACAAAGGTGCGGGAATAAAAATTTTTTTTTTGTATAATTAAGACCGATTTCTTATTTGAGTTATCAAATAAGTATTTGTATTATATTTTATTATTTGTAATAATTACAAAAGTTTATTTATAATCGCAATTATTTATTTTTTATAACTTTTTATTTTCTTTTATTTTGTGTCCGCAAATCCTATAGGGTATACCTATAGTTCAGTTTATAAATATTGGATTAATGTACGAATGAGCGCTCGTGAAGAGATCACTTTATACAAAGGTATGCACGATTTGTTTGTGCTTTGAACTTCTGTATGCAATCCTGCTTGCTTACTGCAAGGGGTATTGCCGAATAGATGCCGAAGTGGACTTTGGATATAATTTAGTTGTTGCTTAACCAGTATACATATGTATATGACTATATATATTAATAATTATAAATTATTATTTTTGTATTTATTATTAAACTGTTCTATATTTTTGTTTTTGGCCAAAATAAAATTCCGTTTATCGTACTGTTTTAATTTGTGAAATGGTACGATTACTTTTTCGCACGATTGTACTCTATGTATTTAGGGTATGCAGGCCTAAGTGCATTGGATACTGTATGTAGGTATGTACATATATGTATACACGTATTATTTTCGCGGTACGAATTAAGAGAATTGGTAAAATGCAGGTATTTTACCGACTGTCCTTATGTGTGTATAGATTCGTGTAAATATGTTTAGATATCTAAATTTGTGCGCATGCAAATGAGCACCTTTTTTTATACTCTCGCAACCTGTTGCTACAGAGTATAATAGTTTTGTTCACCTAACGTTTGTTTGTATCACCTAAAACTAATCGAGTTAGATATAAGGTTATATATAATATATATAAATGATCAGGATGAAGAGCTGAGTTGAATTCCGGGTGACTGTCTGTCCGTCCGTCCGTCTGTCCGTCCGTGCAAGCTGTAACTTGACTAAAAATTGAGATATCTTTATGAAACCTGGTATACATGTTTCTTGGTACCGTGAGACGGTTGGTATTGCAGATGGGCGTAATCGGACCACTGCCACGCCCACAAAACGCCATTAATCAAAAACAAATTAATTGCTATAACTAAGCTCCGCAATAAGATACAAGACTGTTATTCGGTACACAGGATCACATTAAGGTGGGGCATCTGCAGTTAAACTTTTTTTTTTTTTAAAGTGGGCGTGGTCCCGCCTCTAATAGGTTTAATGTGCTTATCTCCTAAACTACTAAAGCTATAATAACAAAATTCACTGGAAACAAATTTTTTTAGAACCTCTACCTACAGTGTGAAAATGGTTGAAATCGGGTGGCAACTCCGCCCACTCCCCATATGACGGTACTGTTTAAAACTACTAAAAGCGCGATAAATCAAGCACTAAATACGCCAGAGATTTAATTTTATTAAATTAAATTTATCTCTGGCATGGTATGAGATGATTTTATAGGAACCGCGTTCAAAATTAGACAGTGGGCGTGGCACAGCCCACTTTTAGGTGAAAACCCATATCTTGAGATCTGCTAAACCGATTTCAACCAAATTCGGTACGTAACATTCTTCTCATATTTTTATGTTACAGTAAGAAAATGGGCGATATCGGACTACAACCACGCCTACTTCCCATATAACACCATTTTAAATTCCATCTGATTCTTTCACTTTCCACTATGCATATCAAGCAACAATGATCATATCGGGGTAAAACTTTGCGTGAATAATACGTTTAAAGTATGCCACCTTGTGACCAAAAAGTGTCTAAATCGAACCAAAACTGTTCAAACCCCTAAGTACTAAATATGTGGACCCCAGTGCCTATAGTTGACCTTCTACCGAAAATTTCAGCCAATCCACAAAAAAATCTCAAACGAGTATACCATTTGACTTTGCGAGAGTATAAAATGTTCGGTTACATCCGAAATTAGAACTTCCTTACTTGTTTTGTTTTTGCTTTCGTTTTCGCTTTGCTATTTTGCACTTAGGAATTAAGTATATGTAATATGCATATAATAAATATGAACATACATAATGTATATATGTATGTATGTGTGTAAGTATGTTTACTCAAATCTGTCTCTTTTCTCTTCTTTATTTTCTTTTATTGTATTTAGGTTGTTATTTTGCCTTTGCTTACTTTTTTTTTATGCAGACCTGCTTATTGCTTTGTTAAGCTTAAGGGTATAAAATTTTTCGCAAGTAAATGCTTGAAAATTTTTTATTTTTTTTTTTGGTATTTGGAAAATTTATGTGTTTTTAAAACACAATGGTAAGCTTATAGGCATTGATTTATTATGTATGTATTTGATATTGTTTTATGTATATAGGTATTAATATACATTATACATCCTGTACCAAACTGTTTTCGTGATAGCGGTATTTCCAGTTTTTCCGTAAAATAACCGTAAATTGAAACAGTTTGGTTCCGGTTTGTCTTGACCTTTAGCGGATTTATTCCTGAATTTACATGATCGATATAAAATCGTACATCAACATACTACATACATATGTATATACAATAATGAGTAATGGAAACGATACAACTCACTTGGCATTGCTGCAGGGGCTTTAGGGGGTATTATATATTTATTTAGCCTATCTGCGTTGTAGAATCCTTTTCTCTTTGTTCCAGATTTTTACTATAGTAATTGGTGTAACCTCCGTGCCTATTTGTTTGGATGTTAGGTTTTATTTTAGCTCGCGCCCGTTTAGGTTTATTGTTAATATTGTTGTTACTTTCGCGCCCGCTTATATGGTTTATTTGGTTTGATTTCGCGCCCGCTTTGTTTATTTTAACTTTATTGGTGTGCTTTTTTAAGTATATAATAAATATATATCTTTTCCAAAGAAAATTAAATTTTATAATAACTGTTTCCTTTTTTTTTTGGTTTTTTTTTCACTTCACAAAGTTAAAAGACCTTTGTTGCCGACCAAACGCACGAAGCTTTTCACCGGTACATATGTATGTATATCCATAATTCATTTGCTTTCAATAACTGCAGTTGTTATATTTACATATATGTATTTTTTATTTTTTGTAAATGCACTTCTTTTGTTTGTACACTTCACGCCGGTTTTTATTTTCCGGTACTTTTTATTTTGTTTTCACTGTTTTACTGCCCTTTGGTCACTTTATATACATGTCTCTATATGTAATTTACTGGTTTTGGCACTGTTTCACTGCACTTTCATTTATGTAATTTTTTTTTTTATAAATCGATAGTGCCTTTCGTTTAGGCTCGAAGGACCATGTTTAATGTTGTAACTTTGTTCTCACCTTTTCGTTCCACTAAACACTCACGTATTTGTAAGAATTAGAAAAAAAAATATTACACAATTTGTTCCTGTTGCAAACGTTTAACGCAATTTACAATGTAATATATAATATTTACAAATATGTTAATATTTTATCAATAAATCAAAAAATTATAACATCACTTGGATAATATTAAAGTATAATCGGGATATACGACCGTGGAAAAATGGCGGAACTTCAAACTGCGACTTCCCTGTTGACGCTTTCGATGGAAAAGAGGCTCGGGGCGATCGCCCTCCCTGGTTTTGTTCATGTTGGTGTGTAGAGTTATTCTGCTGTGTGTGGGTGTATGCTGCTGCTTCCAGTAAGGTTGCCTTGGTGCGTGGTGTGTGGGTGTGCTGATGTTTCCAGGTGTGGTGTGCCAGTGTTGTCCTGTAAGTGGTGCGTTATGCTGTCGTGTGAGTGGTGTGTTGTGTCGTCGCATGAGTGGTGTGTTGTGCGGTGTTGTTGACTGCAATAGCGCGGGAAGCTGAACTCATTAAAGCTTACTTACACATTGACCGAAAAATTCGGCATAAAGTCGACCGGGATATAAACATTTTAATATAAATTATGTAAGGGCAAGATGAATTTCTGAAGCGTTTTATAAATCCTAATGAGGAAGTAATATTGTAATCAAGAACAAATGTTCAACTAATGTCATTAAGATAGAACTTTTATTTAAAAAAAACCTCCACACTATGATTCCCAATCGATTGTATTTCCTTTTAAAATCGATTTACTTTTCTCTTAAAATAAGAGACCTTTGCTTTGTACACTTCAATTTTACAAAATAAACTTTATTTATACATAAAAAAATGTGAAAAAAACAAAAATTAACTAAAACAATTAAGAAAGGGCTAAGTTCGGGTGTAACTGAACATTTTAAACTACTGGTATTGCAACTTGAAAGGATCAAAGCGGGGAAAATACCTTCAGGTGTTAAGAAAACTTTATATTCAAAAATGTTGCGAAACAATTCACCATTCATTATTCGATAAAATTTTAAATGGATAACAATCAAATTCGGTATTTTATTAAGTTATATTATAGGTCACATACTCACTTAGTTTGTTACTATATTTCACTTCTCGTCAACCAAAATTGTATTAAAATCATCTTCAAATGAGATATATGGAATATAAACTTAACTGAAGAAACTAAATTTAATATAATGAGTTGATGTGAAAACGTTAACCAGAGGATCGCAATTCATTATTTTAGGGATATAAGGTTTAGACTTAGGTGACCATACAAGTATTTTTTCCGGCAAAATCCGGGACGGGTTTTTTTAGTCATCGATCTTTTACATATTATAATTCAGTAAAAACTTCGACTTATAATAGGTGAGAGAGAAACACAATTTTATTCAAAATGTAATATTTCACAAATTAATATTTATTCAAAACTATATATGCCTCAAACCCACAAAATTATCTTATGTTTCACTTTGAATGTTGAATGAAAGTACTGAGCTGTCAGTGAACAACGCTGACATTCGCGCCAAAATCTACTACAGAATTCAATACATTCAAACCGAATGTAGAATGCAAAAAAAAACATAGAAGGTGGGCCATCTAAATTGTTGTATTTTTGTTCCGTTTATCGATAAATTTTATTTTTTTTTTTAATTTCTAAGCGAAATCCGACACTGTCGGTACGAATCGTCAGCTAAGTTTAGACCAATGTCTAAACCACTTTCATTCATATTCCCACACAATTTTAAAGAAAACTTGTTCATTTAATTGTATTAAAGTATAATATCACCCATTTTGTCAGAGGGAATGTCGAAAATTATTATACAGGCTATATTGTGGACAGAGAACGGGATGGGCTGATTGAGTTAATTTCGACATTCCTGAGGTATACTTGAGATCATATTTTCAAACAATTTTATAAATTTATAACTTACACATTGGACGACATGTTCGGAAAATTTCACACATTATTGGCACAAAATACTATTTTCAGTTAGAGCCTAAATGGACTAGTTTCACAACCAGTTACCACATCAACGACTCAAGTTGACGAAAATTCAAAAGAATATCTTAATTCATAATTAGGGAAATTACGGAAGTTAGAAAAACTTAAAAAGGCTTAAAAAACGAAGTCTGAGCTTCTTCTGACAACCCCAGTTTTAAAAACACAAATATATAATATATATATAAAAATTCTTGTACACTAATTTCCTTAAATTTGAACAGGACAGTGAAACAAAAACACAGGGGATCCAATGGAAAGCGTTACCAATTTTCATATCCTACTGAACCAATATCTGCATTATCCGCAACCACAAGTTCGACCCCGCAGGCTTTCGCCAATTATGATACAAGCGAATATCTTAAATCTTCTTCACTTAGAAAAATGGTCACAATTCTCAAACAATCTAAGCGATATCAGAATCTCCCGATTATTGGCCACAATCGCCCACTTCCATACACAATATCGTCCGCAACAAATTTGTCCCAGAAAGTCGAAAAATCGGCACTTCTCATAATTTAGGGCCTCATAGTTGCCTAAAATCTTATGATTATAACACAATTCAAAATTAAAGTTAAGGGGTACCAATGTTTCCAATATATTACAGTGACGCACCCAGTCTTACAAAAAGAAAAGGTCGCACTTATCGCATATATCTTAGCGCTCATTATATAGGTAGTTTATGGGAAACACTTGTAAAAGTTGAAAATCCCACTTCAGGGTGGACGGAAAACACAAATCTCACTCTCTTCATCCCTCTTCAAAGGAACCAAAGGAGCATCCATTCTGGCCATATATAAGCCAGACGTGGAGTCGCTAACCATAATAAGCCGCATTTAAATAAACAATACAAATAATAAACTTATAAAAGAAACAAATACAATAAGTACGAAAAGCAACTACATCCTCATAATAATAATAATAATAACCCAACGATTACCCTCCTCCCGCATACGTGCGGAATTAGCCGAGTCAGAAAAGGCAAGAGAGTTTTTTAAGTGTTGAGAGAACTGCTCAGCTACAGAAACAAAAATTTCAACAGTTAAGATTTATAGTTACAATATAATAACTTGTTACATTTTCATTCAGTAAGAGAAAATAATAAAGTCTTTTTAATTTTGAAAAGTGAGTCAGATAAGTCAAATGTGCTGGAATAAGAACTAAAATCATGACATATACGGCGGAATGGCTCATTTACTTCAAAATTTGATCTACAGGATTTTAGCAGTAAAGGTCAAAACTGCCTCGAAAGGCGAACCGGGATATTAAATTTAATTTCAGACAGGAGAAAAGAACTGCAAACAGTTCCATTCATAAGTTTCACTAAGAATATTATGCCAAGCATTTCCCTACGACTAGAAAGTGTAGGTAGATTAATAAGTTTTAAACGACTAGTGTATGGAGGTAGACTTACCCTAGCATCCCATCGGAAATGCGCTAAAGCAAAAAGAAAAAATTGTTTTTGAACCGACTCTAACTTGTCAGAATGGATTTGGTAGCTAGGGTTCCATACAACAGAGCCATATTCCAATATAGGTCTAATCAAAGTTGTATAAAGTGTTTTAGTAATATACGGATCTCTAAATTCTTTAGACCAACGTTTAACAAAACTGAGGACAGCTTTTGCTTTCAAGACCATGGTATCAATATGAAGACTGAAATTAAGCTTAGGGTCCATATTAACTCCCAAATCAACATAGTTAAAAACTTGCTCTAGAATATGGTGTTTTATTACATAAGAAGAGTGGTGCACAGATCTACGGGAACACATCACATCGTCTTACAATGGCAAATCATTTCTATCACACCATGCAACCAAATTGTTTAAGTCTGTTTGCAACAGACACCTTTCCTCAGTTGAAGTGTATGATTTAAAAAGCTTTACATCGTCAGCGTATAATAAAATTTTTGAGAATTCTATTACTGAAGAGATATCGTTAATAAACAACAAGAACAGAATCGGGCCAAGATGACTACCTTGCGGAACACCTGAAGAAACATTAATTGTATCTGAAGGTGTATCCTCAAATATCACTCGTTGTGTTCTATTATAAAGATAGGAAGATACCCATTGAAGAAATCTTGGCTGAAAGCCCAGTACATCAAGTTGATGTATGAGAATCGAGAGGTTTACTTTATCGAAAGCTTTGCTAAATTCTGTGTATATAACATCCGTATGCTTATGTTCCCTAAAACCCAATATGGTACATGGTTTACAAATTCAAGCAAGTTTGTTAGAGTCGATTTACCTTTACGAAATCCATGCTGAGATGAGGAAATTAACGGAGAAGTCGAAAAGGTTATATGGTCAGTGATGATAGCTTCAAAAAGTCTAGGTATAACTGATAGTTTTGCGATACCTCTATAGTTTTCAATGTTGGATCTACTTGTAAATCCACTTTTATGCAAAGGAATTATAAATGACTGTTTCCATATTGAAGGAAATATACCGTGTTTAAGAGAGGAATTAAATATCCTTGTCAAAGGCAAGTAAATATATTTGGCACTATTTTTTAGGAAGCATGAGGGTATAATGTCTGGGCCGTAACTAAAAGATGGTTTTAACTTATTTAATTTAAGTAGGACGTCTTCTTCAGAAATAATTGAAGCGGTAATTAAAGTATTCGAACACAGCACGTGTTGATAAGAAAAAGTTTTGGAAGAATTATTACAGTAGTTTGACTTGAAAATTTCTGCAAACATATTGGATATAATAACATTGTCAGTTGAAATGATAGATTTGTATTTCATCGCGGACGGAAATTTGGAAATCCTCCGTTTGGAGTTGACGAAATCATAAAAATATTTTGGATTACTTACAACATTCTTTTTTACTTTATTTAAGTATTTATTATAACATATTTTGTTTAGGTCAAAATATTGTCGACGCAATAGAGAATATTTAGAATAGTCGACAAGTGAACCGGTTTTTTTAAATGTTTAAAAACTCGAGTTTTTCTGTCTTTCAATTTATGTAACTCTTTCGTCGACCACGGACTTCTACTTTTACTTTTATTAACAATTACTATTGGAACATACTTATCAAATAATTTCGTAATAACGTTATTAAAATGAGAGACACTCGATAATATAACCATTATAATTATGCCATGATATTGCAGAAAGTTCTGTATTTAATTTTTTAAAGCTTTTTTTAGCTTTTGCAAAGTTGAACCGAGTACGGAAGCACGAAGTTTGATAATTATTATCGCGTACATTGCTCATGATTTCGACAGATTTTTCCAAAGTAGGATGATACGAATCCTCTGATAGAACAAGAGGATTACTTTGAATAACGGAACACTTTGAAGAGGTATCATCGGAATCAAATTAATTTGGTTCAGACCCAACTCGGACATTTTTTCGAAAAACTCATGAAAACATGACCGATTGCAAATCGATACGATATAGTCATCCAAAGCTTTCCACGAAGCACACGGTAAATTGAAATCTCCTAATACGATTATTGAATCTGCATTATTTGCCATCGAAGTAGCACTATTTATTAAAGAAGCATGCTGCATGTATACAGATAAGTCCGAATGGGGTGGTATATAAGACAGAGTTAAATAAATAAAGCAACTTTTAACATAGACTCTAATAAATTTATATTCAAATGAGTCTGTTCCTGGAACAAGAACATCTTCAGATGGGATGGAGGAATGTACGGCAAATAGAATACCTCCACCGATTCTGTTCTGTCGATCACATCTAAATGTTTGAAATGAGCTATTTAAAATCTCATTATCAAAAATGTGAGGTTTTAACCATGTTTCTGTAAATATGGAAATTAAAATTGGAACTATTTGAATACAAGTCGGTTAATTTTGTATAAAGACCTCTAACATTTTGATAATAAATGCTTAGCGAATTTTCACCAATCATCTTTTTATATCGGTGGTTGCTTTTGGTAATTTAGCAATGTTTTCCTGAGTTAGGCTTAACTTCGCGTACAAAAGCCCCAAGTGGCCAGACTGAACTATCTAAGATCTTTTTGAATGTTTCAAGAGATGATCTATCTTCTATCATAATTGAAGTTAAATTTACGGATATTGATATCATCAATTTTTAAACGTGACGATATGTAAGACTTAATTACTCCACCAAGGTATCTTTGGCAAGTCTAGAAATAAATATAGACTTTTTAGGTGGAATAACTATCAAATTTTTAATAGATGTTACTAAGTTATTAGGGGGAGCCTCTGGAATAGTGAGACACTTATTACTATTAGATAGAGCTTTTGGGGAATTGAGCTCTTTGGAAGTTGACGGTTTATCACCTTGAGGGCAAGGAGAAGAGAGATTTATTAGGTCATTGGACGGAGACGTTCTTTTCTATACAGAAGAACTAATTGTTACTTCATCGGAAGGACGTTTACGCTTAGGAGCAGGTTTGGAAGATTCATGAGAATCATTCAGGCACTTAAAGGATTTGAACAATTTTTCGTAGAGCATAAATTTTTCAGTGAGGGTTACAAGATCTGGACCGGTTTCGTTAAAGCCATTGCGTGTTTCCCTATAAACTTTAAATAGATCGATTTCAATAGATCGACAACTTAAACAGGACCAACGCAATCCCTTACAGTCGAGGATAGAATCTAAGATTCTACCTGTCAGTCCAGCACATTTAATATGTGCAAGCCTATCACAAAGCCAGCATGAAGCATAGCGATCTGACTCGCCTTAAATGTTACACTTGGGGAAGTTACAAGACATAATAAACAACAAGAATGAAGATCAAATAAAAGAGTAAGTAAAACATAAGTTAATGGATGTAGAATTTTAGATTGGTGTGTATTAGTGTGTTAATGAAATGCTAATAATAATAAATTTTATTAAGAACAAACACAAAAATAATAGCAATTTATTTTATCAAAGTTCAAAACCAAGACAGTTTGAAAAAGCAAAATAGCGAGCAGTTTTAGTTGCAATGGAACAAATAAAAAGCTACACGCAACACAGCTGTGAATAAAGAAGTAAATGAGATAAATAAAGAGAGAAAATAGAATAAAATAAAACAAAATGAAACAAAAAGCTGACTCGGCATCAAAAATTGGAAAATTTAAACTTTTTAATAATGCACAAAACTTAAAAACATTTAATACTTAGCTTGCAACTCAGAATTAAATCACTAAACACTAAAAATCAATTAAAGTTTAAGAATTTTGCAAAATTAAACACAATAGTTCAAAATAAAGTTGCTCATCTTAAAGCACTCACATGCACATCAGAATGCATACAAAATATGTTTTTAAAACCAAAGCCGTTATAAACAAGACAGGTCAGTATGAATATAACATTACTCCATCACCATGTGACAAATTAATACTAAATCAAATAAATTGTGATTATCCATTACGCGTGCATTTTTATACTCTCGCAACCTCTTGCTACAGAGTATAATAGTTTTGTTCATCTAACGATTGTTTGTATCGCCTAAAACTAATCGAGTTAGATATAGGATTATACATATATACAAATGATCAGGATGAAGAGACGAGTTGAAATCCGGGTGACTGTCTGTCCGTCCGTCCGTCCGTGCAAGCTCCGCAATAAGATACAAGATTGTTATTTAGTACACAGGATCACATTAGGGAGGGGCATCAGCAATTAAAATTTGTTTTAAAAAGTGGGCGTGGTCGCGCCCCTAATAAGTTTAATGTGCATATCTCCTAAACCGCTAAAGCTATAATAACCAAATTCACTGGAAGCAAATGTTTTTAGCACCTCTATTGACGGTGTGAAAATCGGTGAAATCGGGTAACAAGCCCGCCCACTCCCCATATAACGGTACTGTTAAAAAATACTAATACGATAAATCAATCACTAAACACGCCAGAGACATTAAATTTTATCTCTGGGATGGTATGAGATGACTTTATAGGAACGGCGTTCAAAATTAGTCAGTGGACGTGGCACCACCCACTTTTAGGTGAAAACTCATATCTTGGGATCTGCTTAACCGATTTTAACCAAATTCGGTGCATAACGTTCTTTTTTTTTATTTCTATGTTATAGTGCGAAAATGGGCGAAATCGGACTACAACTACGCCTATTTCCTTTTCCACTATGCATATCAAGCAACAATAATTATATCGGGGTAAAACTTTGCGTGAATAATACGTTTAAAGTATGCCACCTTGTGACCAAAAATTGTCTAAATCGAACCAAAACTGTTCAAGCCCCTAAGTACTAAATATGTGGACCCCAGTGCCTATAGTTGACCTTCTACCGAGAATATCAGTCAATCCAGAAAGAAATCTCAAACGAGTATACCATTTGACTTTGCGAGAGTATACAATGTTCGGTTACATCCGAACTTAGCCCTTCCTTACTTGTTATTTTAAATTTTGAGTGCTTCATGGTTCTTCGTGCCATAGTGAGAGGCACCATGGAGTGTTAAATATTTAGAAACGAAAAAAAGTCTCCTTACCTTTTGTGCAATAGCCTAACTTAACAATTACAAGTGACCAAAAGTGCTGTGCGGTGGCTTAACATACATGTATACACATAGAAAAAAAGAAAAAAACTTATTAAGAAAGTCATTTCAGCGAAAAAAAGAAGAAATAAGTGGGTAAAGTGTAGAGTAACACAAACATATACTTGTACATACATAGAACATACAAAAAGCGCTGCTAAAACAAGTTTATAAATTTGAACAATATTCAAACGTGTACAATTGTAGTTATACATCTTTTCAAAGTCCACATTGGTATATATCCCGCAATAGCCCTTGTAACAAACAGCAGGATTGGGTACAAAAAAAGTTAACGCGCATTGATCTTTTCAATAAACTCTCAATTGCATAAGAACATAAACACATAAACATACATACGCACAAACAATTCTTGAATACTAACAGAGCGCATTGATCTCTTCAACGAGCTCTCAATTGCATAAGAACATACATACATACCTACAAATCCGTGTATTAGGGTGTACCTAAATATCTCAACATAAGGACATAAAAAATATTGTTAAATTATTAAGGCGGTTCTTAATAATTATATTTAAAAAATTTAAATTACTATCACAACAAAATATTAAAAATAAAATACAAATTAAAAAATTTATTTCGCTAGTAAATATTAATCTAATCCGAAAAAAAACTTTTACATACGTAAAAGAGTATTCGGTTTAAAAAATACTTTACCTCTTTATTTAAATTAGTTTACACTGAATAAATTTAATTTCTTCTGAAACATATATTTAATATACTCCAAAAAAATCAAAATTAAATTACACCTGCTGAAGCTACACGCGCAAGACAGTTTGCTACGAAGCAAATAAAAGGCAAATATATTTCTGCCACCAAATTAATTTCTGAGAGTGACAGATTAATACTGCGCTCGATTTTCATCTTCACTGATTCAAAACAACTCTGAATCGTTATTGGAAATAAAACCAAATATATTGCCCCAGAAAGTCGAAAACTTAACGCTTTCCACACAACATTGGACGATACTGACATCTTTGAGTGATTTTCTTCGTTCTCCTGAGCCCTCAGAATAGTCGCTTACATGCTTAAGTTCATCGAGCGAATTAAAATTTAAATTAAAGGAGTCTCCCCAGAATACCCCCAATGCGATCCATTAACGCAGCTAGAATTACAAAAGGCAAATGTCGTATCAACTCAAATACGATACCTCAGCCGTGATACATATTGTATAATATAATATATCACTACCAAGAGCGTCAAAATCCATTGACAAACAAAGGGTTCTTAATCCATCCCTAGACACGAAAATTCTGCTTCGTGTGAATGGTCGGCTTGCCAATTCCAGCCTATTGTATAACAATGCGACACTGTAATTATACCAGAGAAATCTCGACTTGCTACATTACTCCTCAGTTATATCCACTTACTTATGCTTCACTGGAAATCGCCTAATTCAACGTCTAATGGCAAATTGAAGCCCAACGAGCCACTGAAAAACAGTTTGTGGATTTTATTACACAATTCTCACTTAAGATTGTACGCTCCACAAGGCATTAATTGGCAGTTTATCCCCCCAAGTGCTGCTCATATGGGTGGTTTATGGGAATCAGCTATAATAAGCTTCAAATCCCACTTCAAAATATCAAAAAAAAATATAATATATATATATATAACCCTATATATATATTAAAATAGTTGTGGGTGATACAAACAACCGTTACGTGAACAAAACTATAAAAAGGGAAATACTTTGAGGTGGTAGCAAAGCTTCATATTTTATTAAAAGATGTTGCGAATTCAACATTCATTATTCGAAGAAATCGTGAATGAATTGCGATCAAATTTGGTATTTTATTCAGTTATATTGTAGGTCACGAGAATGAGAATTATATGATATAAACTCAACCGAAGAGGCTAAATTTAATACATATAGTATTGAGTTGAGGTGTAGGTGAGGGGAGGAAATTAGGGAAATGAGAATAAGACCAAGGTCTAGACCACCTCTAATCATATTCAGCGGTTTGTTAGATTAATGGAAATTAATATTTGTAGTATAATATAAATTCACATATTTTAATTAAACTAATGAAAATCCATTATTATACATTCAGTTAATTTTGCTAAGGTATCTTACATATTGACCGATATACATATAGGGTATACGGATATTTTAAAACCTTTTCTTAGGTATATGGGAGATTGACACGATTTTATCTATTTTTGACATTGCCACACATTATTAACAGAAACAGATGTCCTTTGAGTTTGTATCTCCCATACCGTCAACAGTACGTATTGAAAATCGTGATATTAGTTTAATGGAGACTAGTGCAAGTTTTCACCTAGTTTTATTCATTTGAAGCACAGAGATGCACCATTAGGAGAAAAGTACGCTCATTAATTAAGATAAGTCACATATTGGCCGATATATGGGGTAGAAAGTCAGCCGGAAGTTCGAAAGCCTTTTTATTAAAGGGGGTAAATAAATATTGATTCGATTCAATAAATTTTTGACATACAGCAGAAAATATCAGATGGAATTTAAAATTGTGTTATATTGGCGGTAGAGGGGGTTGTAGTCCGATTTTGCCCATTTTCCCACTGTGACATGACTAGTCCTAGGTACCAAATTGAATTAAAATTGGTGTATTAGACTCGGAAATATGTGATTTCACCTGAACGTGGGCGATACCATGATCATAGTCAATTTTGACATATACATTAAACCTATAATGGCGGGGCCCTGCCCACTCGAAAAATAAACATCGCCTGGGCAACTGTCACTCTTGAGTTGCAAATGTTGCACTTTTTTTTGGTTAGAATGCAACATACTGAAAAAAGAACACTCAACTGTGATAGCCCGGGCAGAAGGCAAAATAAATGCATTATTTTTGCGAAGAAAGAAACCGCTATGAAAAAAGAACGCGCAACTTTGGGCATTGCGGTAATAAAGCCGATTTGGATGTATAATATTCAACTGCAGGGTACGACCTGTGCAACCAACATTGACATAATGCCAGGCTCCTGTCAAAAATCCGCGATATCGGGTTCCCAATGGACCACTCGAAATGAAAACATTCACAAAGCTTGGCATTCCTAAGGTAAAGAAAGAAGTAAAGGACAACAGAAAAAAATACGAACTTTAACTCCGGGAACATCCAAATCCAATACTTAATTTATTGCTACAATCTTGTAATCAAACCCGCTTGAAAGGAAGAGATCTTCCAGCTCAATTTAAAGAATTTTGAAAAACAGTGATGCCTACACTAAATTGAATTAAACAAGTAAGGAAGGGCTAAGTTCGGATGTAACCGAACATTTTATACTCTCGCAGAGTTAAATGGTATATTCGTTTGAGACTTCTTTATATATTTTAATAATTAGAAGTAGGAACTGTTGCCTTAGTTATTTACTTTTCACTCACAGTGAAAATAATTAGAGCAATTTGTAAACTAAATTTTACTCAAATTATGAGAAATCGTTCTTGTGCTTTTTGTATACGCTTATAATTGATTTTATATAGAATGCATTACAACTGTATTGAGAAGTATGAAAAGAAATCGTTTTTGGACAATGAATAACATTTTTATTTATTATTGTATATCGATATTATTATACATGTTTAGCTTAAAAATAATAAATATTAACAAATTTAAAAATGATATAATATTATTAAATTAATTTTTATATAATATTTACAATATTAAACATAAATTTTTGTAGAGATTCTTATACATATATCCAAATTATTTTTCTTTTTTCTTTATACTATTTAATTTCTATCATATATTTATACAATAATGTCATAAATTATATAATAACAAATTATATATATAATTTAAATTTTCTTAATTGGATTATTCACATATTTTTCTTAAAATTGTCTTAAAAACTACTGTTAAAATTCCTATACCATTCCAATTCGATTATATTTGGAAAAAAATAATTAAGAACTATTGCACTAAGTCTGAAAACTTTAGTTCGAAATAGAGACACAAATACTGTCATGATAGCTGTGTACTGTCTCAAAAGTAATTGCATTTACACGGGAAGGATCCATGTTTGAAAATGCCCAATCAATTTGTGTACCGGCAGGTGTAGTTGAATATTCTGCACCAAGCAGGTAACTAAAGTTTTTTTCTTGAAGCAGATTTCTTATTGCAGTCCCTGTAGACATTAAACAAATGTTAAAATCTCCAACAATTAGCACATTTTGATTGCCTAACTCAGAAGTTAGGACTTCCTGAAGTTCTACAATTAATTGTCTGACAGAGAAAGCTGAATTTCTATATAGAACCAGAATATTAATATTGAAACATTTAAACAAAACTGCTTCTAAAACTTTGCGGCCTGAATAAATTTTCTTTACAGCCTTTGATTCTATAGAACAAGCAATACTATGCTTTGCATATATTATAATGCCCCGTTTATTTCTGTTGGTTGTTTCTGTGCTATCTATCCTCAGCTCGTTAATTGGAGTAAATCCTGGTATATCAAAACTTTCGCAAGTAAAACTCCAAGTTTCTACAAAAAATAAAATATCTGAAGATAGCATCAAACAGTCGCTTGTTATCTCAATAATGTGAGCGTGAAGACTCTGAACATTATGGAATAAAATTTGATGTCCTGATGTTCGGGAAATCATAAAATTGAAACTTGTTGTCGTAGCTTTATTTGTGTTCAATTCCCTCAGTTCCCTAAATACGGGATCCGATTCAGAAAATTTGTTAGAATGAATAAAATTTCCTATGATGCATAGACCTTCTGCAGAAGTTGCTCGACTACAAGCGACATATATTGAAGCTCTAGGCATTCTGGGTCGAGTATGAACTACAACTTTATTATATGTGGCACCCTGACTTTTATGAATAGTTATTCCCTCAGCCGGAATAACTGGAAACTGATTTCTTTCAATTGAAATTTTTTCATTTCTTTTATATTGAAAAGATTTTAGAACTTTTTCAATTGGTGTCCAAGAACTTTCTAGAGGATGAGGCTTTTTTGATCGTGCTATCAAACCAACAGAAGGTTCCAAAAATTTAATCCACAGAATTGTTGGAAAAGAACAATGGAAATCAATTTGCATAAGTTGTCCAGCTGCCCCATTAATCAAGCCATCACACGTGTTTATGTTCACTGTAATCATATATAATATTTGGCGGAGGTTTTTAGTGTCAATTCATAGGGCAGTCCCTGCGTTTCAGAAGTTTTGAAAAGTTTAACTCTTTCTAAAATATTATCATTTCATTTATACCAATTTCTTTACTTGCTGTATGCATCATTGGGATTAGGAGAGAATATCCACCTATCTCCAACAGGTGAGAGTTGCTTCAAATTACTAAACACTATTACCGATAGGGCTGTCTGTTTTGAAAATTTGTTTTAATCTCGCATCAACAGAGCTAAACACACGAACACCTACCATCGATATTTCATAAATTATGATTAATTTTAAATCGATAAGTCTGGACTACAATGAATTAACTGTGTCATTGCTAAGTGCCCTCAACTCTCTATTCAACTGATTAGCAGGTAAAGAGAATATTGAATGAAGGGTCATTCCACCTATTCCGAATGCTGCTTTACCCGTAGGTGCGCAAAGAAGAACTTTTAAGGAACTTGGATTGGATCCAGGTGTAGAATTGTAACGATGGTTAAGAGCTTGATATATTGCAGATATCAAACGACTCTTTCCTACATCTGCACCGCCGCCAATGAACTCATAAAATGGGAGATTTGTTTTTAGGTGATGCATCAAATGTGTCAAATAGGTTCTTTGCTTAGTATTTAGACTTTGAACTAAAGAAAATAATTCCTCAACTGGAATTAAAGGGGGTAGTTTAATAAGTCTAATATTGCAATCAGATTCAGTGCCATTATCTGTTGAATCTTCGCCATGCAAGTCCAGCAAATTTATATTTGGGTTTATTTCTGGAAGTGCCAACACTCTGAACTCATTTTCCACGAAAGCTAGTTCATTGTGAGCACCTTCGCCTAAGTCTATTTCATTATAAAGACTTTCTAGAACATTTTCAAGTTCTCTTTGCTCAAAAACATCATATTTTCTTTGACTTTCCTCAATTATAATACGATGTGTTATGCAAGTCTGCTCATTATCGTTTTCAATGAGATCTTGCTGTTCATTCCGCCAAGGATAGTAAAGCATTAACATTTCGCGGAAATACTCAACTCTGGCCAAATCTTGGTTAAACCTTCCATACCGAATAATACAAGGTTTGGTACGTTTTTTCACAAAACCGCTACCGTCTTTAAGAGGCATATCAACCCCGCTTTCTGGTAAATTATCGTCTTCCCTCTCTTCTTCTTCATGATCACTATCTTGTGCTCTTCTACTAGATTTAAAATATTTATACCTAGATGCAAAATCAGCTAAACAAAGAGTTTCTATCTGATCGTATCTTTGAACATAACGATCTAAAATACCGGCTACGAATATTTCAGTCGAACCTGAAGGAAGGTTCTGAAGTTTCGCTCTAGGTTTTACCATTCGAACACGTTCCTCAGGTCGAGAGGTATTTATAAATATTTCTGCATTACTTGCTTCCGAAAGATGAAGCCCAATGCAGCAATATACTGCTTCTTGTGCAGATATTGAAAATGAAAATGCCCAATCAATTTGTGTACCGGCAGGTGTAGTTGAATATTCTGCACCAAGCAGGTAACTAAAGTTTTTTTCTTGAAGCAGATTTCTTATTGCAGTCCCTGTAGACATTAAACAAATGTTAAAATCTCCAACAATTAGCACATTTTGATTGCCTAACTCAGAAGTTAGGACTTCCTGAAGTTCTACAATTAATTGTCTGACAGAGAAAGCTGAATTTCTATATAGAACCAGAATATTAATATTGAAACATTTAAACAAAACTGCTTCTAAAACTTTGCGGCCTGAATAAATTTTCTTTACAGCCTTTGATTCTATAGAACAAGCAATACTATGCTTTGCATATATTATAATGCCCCGTTTATTTCTGTTGGTTGTTTCTGTGCTATCTATCCTCAGCTCGTTAATTGGAGTAAATCCTGGTATATCAAAACTTTCGCAAGTAAAACTCCAAGTTTCTACAAAAAATAAAATATCTGAAGATAGCATCAAACAGTCGCTTGTTATCTCAATAATGTGAGCGTGAAGACTCTGAACATTATGGAATAAAATTTGATGTCCTGATGTTCGGGAAATCATAAAATTGAAACTTGTTGTCGTAGCTTTATTTGTGTTCAATTCCCTCAGTTCCCTAAATACGGGATCCGATTCAGAAAATTTGTTAGAATGAATAAAATTTCCTATGATGCATAGACCTTCTGCAGAAGTTGCTCGACTACAAGCGACATATATTGAAGCTCTAGGCATTCTGGGTCGAGTATGAACTACAACTTTATTATATGTGGCACCCTGACTTTTATGAATAGTTATTCCCTCAGCCGGAATAACTGGAAACTGATTTCTTTCAATTGAAATTTTTTCATTTCTTTTATATTGAAAAGATTTTAGAACTTTTTCAATTGGTGTCCAAGAACTTTCTAGAGGATGAGGCTTTTTTGATCGTGCTATCAAACCAACAGAAGGTTCCAAAAATTTAATCCACAGAATTGTTGGAAAAGAACAATGGAAATCAATTTGCATAAGTTGTCCAGCTGCCCCATTAATCAAGCCATCACACGTGTTTATGTTCACTGTAATCATATATAATATTTGGCGGAGGTTTTTAGTGTCAATTCATAGGGCAGTCCCTGCGTTTCAGAAGTTTTGAAAAGTTTAACTCTTTCTAAAATATTATCATTTCATTTATACCAATTTCTTTACTTGCTGTATGCATCATTGGGATTAGGAGAGAATATCCACCTATCTCCAACAGGTGAGAGTTGCTTCAAATTACTAAACACTATTACCGATAGGGCTGTCTGTTTTGAAAATTTGTTTTAATCTCGCATCAACAGAGCTAAACACACGAACACCTACCATCGATATTTCATAAATTATGATTAATTTTAAATCGATAAGTCTGGACTACAATGAATTAACTGTGTCATTGCTAAGTGCCCTCAACTCTCTATTCAACTGATTAGCAGGTAAAGAGAATATTGAATGAAGGGTCATTCCACCTATTCCGAATGCTGCTTTACCCGTAGGTGCGCAAAGAAGAACTTTTAAGGAACTTGGATTGGATCCAGGTGTAGAATTGTAACGATGGTTAAGAGCTTGATATATTGCAGATATCAAACGACTCTTTCCTACATCTGCACCGCCGCCAATGAACTCATAAAATGGGAGATTTGTTTTTAGGTGATGCATCAAATGTGTCAAATAGGTTCTTTGCTTAGTATTTAGACTTTGAACTAAAGAAAATAATTCCTCAACTGGAATTAAAGGGGGTAGTTTAATAAGTCTAATATTGCAATCAGATTCAGTGCCATTATCTGTTGAATCTTCGCCATGCAAGTCCAGCAAATTTATATTTGGGTTTATTTCTGGAAGTGCCAACACTCTGAACTCATTTTCCACGAAAGCTAGTTCATTGTGAGCACCTTCGCCTAAGTCTATTTCATTATAAAGACTTTCTAGAACATTTTCAAGTTCTCTTTGCTCAAAAACATCATATTTTCTTTGACTTTCCTCAATTATAATACGATGTGTTATGCAAGTCTGCTCATTATCGTTTTCAATGAGATCTTGCTGTTCATTCCGCCAAGGATAGTAAAGCATTAACATTTCGCGGAAATACTCAACTCTGGCCAAATCTTGGTTAAACCTTCCATACCGAATAATACAAGGTTTGGTACGTTTTTTCACAAAACCGCTACCGTCTTTAAGAGGCATATCAACCCCGCTTTCTGGTAAATTATCGTCTTCCCTCTCTTCTTCTTCATGATCACTATCTTGTGCTCTTCTACTAGATTTAAAATATTTATACCTAGATGCAAAATCAGCTAAACAAAGAGTTTCTATCTGATCGTATCTTTGAACATAACGATCTAAAATACCGGCTACGAATATTTCAGTCGAACCTGAAGGAAGGTTCTGAAGTTTCGCTCTAGGTTTTACCATTCGAACACGTTCCTCAGGTCGAGAGGTATTTATAAATATTTCTGCATTACTTGCTTCCGAAAGATGAAGCCCAATGCAGCAATATACTGCTTCTTGTGCAGATATTTCTGTGCCTGATATAAATTTGTGACCTATATGTTTAAGTTTTTGCTTAATAGTATAATTTCCAGCATTTACCTCTGATATAGCTTCATTTAAGAGCCTAGAAATTCCCCTGTAGCAAGCATATGCATCCAGTATATATTGGATATCCACATTTGCTCTATGGAGTTCCAAAATCAGAGGATTATAAGCGTTTATAAAACGATCCTGTAATTTTCTTTTTAGAAAAATTTTGGGTTTTGTTAAACTTGACCTAAGGGCTAACAAATAGTCATCAAAAGACATATTTATTCTACTATCAGACAGGAAGTGTTCAAAATCGTTAAAATTAGAAATGTCTTCTGTAGTCATATTTGAATTTAAAATGTTTTGAATTTTGAAAAAGTTTTCCTTGTATCTTTCTGAACTTTGACTTGTTTCTGTAAGAGGTAACAGTATTTGCGTTGAAGGCATTGGTGGATATGGTATACCAAAACGACAAAACAGTAGTCCTCTTATTTCCCTAGTACAACATCGACTGTAGTTATGCTTTTGATAACCCAAATAATTTTCTAAGTGGCTGATCGAACAATCATTCGAAATACAATTGTCAATAAAACTAATGCCATCAGGAATGTCTGAGGATCTGGAAGGTTGATCCTGGGAGCATTATTAAGCCAATGCATGCATGTATATGCGGGGAACCTCTCTGTTGAAACTCCACTCTCCAATAGAAATTTGTAACAAAATGCTCTCCAAAAATGCCGGCGGTAGTCAAACTATCTAGCACAAGTAACCGCGTCTGACCGAATTAAGCGATATCTATCTTGGGTTGTTAAACTGTTGACTTCCTCTTCCGAAATATCTTTAGAATCAACGGTTTTAGAGAGAACGTATTATCTTGCTATACGTTTCAGAGCATGTACGCTTCTGCCCAACGTATATTGTTCAAAATGACAACTCTTCTGAACTGAATTATTATCTTGAATTATGTCAATTGGTCTTTGTCCTTCACCTGGCGCTATAACTAAACGGTTATAGTCTAAGTTTTCTACAGGAATATTGTCCAAAAGAGTTTCTCGACCGCCTGGATTTAGCTCTGAAGGTAAAAGACCCATGGGAATATTATTACCTGAGGGAATTGATAATAAAATCCCCAACTAGAAAATGATTGTCCCCATGCTTGTTTACGTCTAAAAATTTAGTTATTGCATCTATAAAGTTTTCTTTAGGAATGTCATGACATCTATATAAACCCGATATTTTAACATTTTTATTACCTTTCAAGTTAGTTATCGTTGAGATAATTTTCATGTTATCAATTACATCTTTCTCAACATCATGTTTTAAAGATTTTTAAATATATAATACAACGCCATCAGCCCTAATATTATATTATAGCTACTATTATAGAAAATATTATAATCATTCATTTCAAAAAAAAGTATAACAAGTAAGGAGCCAAGTCTCCGTACAGAAAATAATATCTGGTTTTATTACAAGATGTTCAATAAATAACTCTAATTTGTTGAAATTTATATTTGAACTTCTAACATTTAGGTGAACCATCTAGAAATTGTTACCAGATAACGTATTATTTAAATTATATAAATCAGTAAAAATTTCTTCAATCTGCATTTCTTCTTTATCAATCATCGGTTGTTTGTAAAGACCAATTTCCAATTTTACCTTGTGACTTTGGTATCGATGGTTTCACCGGATAATCAGTATTGTTTATTATTTTATTTAGACTATTAGAGATATATTCACAACATGTATCCATAGCACAATGGTCAGTTGGGCGGTTTTTCCGATATTTTTCATTATAGTACACACAATTGAGACAGTTTATGTTAGTACTTTTACAGGTGTTAGTTAAATGATCACCAGCGCACCTAAGACATTTGACCTCATTCTTACAATTTTTGTGTTTGTGGTTTGATTTTCCGCATTTATAGCATAAATTAAAATTAAACAAATTATATACTTGGCAGCATTGATAACCAATGTATAATTTAAATCCGCAATTTTTTAGATGTAGGTATGACTCAGAGGTTAGCTCCAGTATCAATGACCGGATTCCAGCTTTGTTCCTGTAGTCCGCGATGATGTTGAATGCTCCATCAATATCTAAGAAATTCCTATTACATATATCCTCGCATAATTCTTCTTTGTTTAATTCATTTTCGACATTAGTAACTTTTATTTTAGGAAAATTAAGATGCTCCAAGTCAACACAATAATCACCACCCAGTTGTTCACTTAAGACCGAGATAACTCTTGGTATATCATTTGTGTTTTTACATTTAACAGAAACATTATTTTTACGAACGTTGTTGATTGGTATTGTTAGATCACTTGTTAATTTCATTTTTACTTTTGTCAGAGTTTCACCATTATCATTATTTTTCGCTTTAACTATTGTATTAGTATTTAAGATACTCTTTCATTAATATTAGTATGTCCTTTAGCACTGTCAGCATATGGAATTCTTACATCACTTAATAAGTTCCCATTTTCCACCAGGTTGTTCAGTAATTTATTTCGTTCCTGTAGCTCTGAATTTAACTGTCTTAGTAGTTCATTTTCCGTTTTTAGAGCTGATACTTCATCAAGATCAAGGTCAGATACATCTGCAATATTTATAAGCATTCCACCAACATAATGCCCCTTTGAATATTTATTGAAATCACCTTTATGATACACATTTTCACAAATTATACAAATCACAGTTTTAGGCACATTGAAATTTGAATGACATGAAAAAACTTTGCACGCATTATTAGTGCGACCTTTCTGGCCGCCATAGGGTTGCATTGCGTGAACTAAATGTGTACCAAGCTTCATCAATATATCTCAATTTTTATACAAGTTACAGCTTGCACAGACGGACAGACAGTCATCCGAATTCCAACTTCTCCATATACATACCTATATAACCCCATAACTAACTCGATTAGTTTGAGGTAATACAAACAACAGTTAATTGAACAAAACTATTATACTCTGTAGCAACAGGAGTATAAAAATACAAATTTGACAATTTGTCGGAATTCAAAAAATTTTAAAGTTTTTGGACAATCTTGGAAAATATTTATTTTCTTTTAACAAACCAAATCAATTGCGCTTATTATCAGTACGATCATGACTGAAAATGTGGTCTTTCATTTGATATTACTAATTTTTACAAAAAACAATGCTTGTAAAAAATACAAAAAATTTTTATAAACAAATTGATTAAAGTTTACTTCTCAGTCGCTTAAAAACATTTTTTTCATAATGTATTATTTCTTAATGAATGAAGATGCATATGCCCAAACGAGAAACATGAAAACTTTCATCTGATCAAAAGTGTGACAATTTTCTGTACTGTTTTCCTGCAACATTTTGTCTGTAAAAAGGGGCATCTTCTAACTGCAAAATCTCTCAATTTTATCGTATGATATTTATTTCTCGTAAAATCTCCATTTTTCAATATTTAGAGATTATAATACAGACATTTTATTTGTTATGATATTAGCTTATTTTATACGGAAGACTTAGCCAACATATTTATATTGGCTTGTCATAACCTATCTAATAGTTAGCCTTGACAGACAGCAGCGTTAAACCCAATTAACTGCATTAATCAGGATTTCTACAGCTAACTCCGTTGCTAAATCCAAACATAACTCAAAATTTAGGGAGTTAGTGGTATTTTCGTTGGCAAAATTGTTAAAAATGGACAGATGTATTCTATTGTGAATAATATGAAAATAATCAACACTGACAGTTTTTTTTTACCAAAATAATTGTAATTGTAAACAAGAAAAAATGAATAGAAAAAAAAAGTAAGTAACCTTAGTATTTAACATATTTCTTTTGAATAAAAATTTGTTTCTTTCTTTTAATTTGAGATGACATTAAGAAAGAAGTGATGAGCTTAATTAACTGCTCCAATAACTACTCTTATATATTCAAAAAAAATCTTCGTTTCGTAAAGAAAAAAATAATATTTATACAGAATATCTTTTCTGTTGTTACTTTAATTTACAAATGCTAACTGCATACTAAACGAATTTTGGGTATTTATTCCCTAATATCTGATAATCTGGTAATGCTAAAACTAAAATTTTATTTTAAATAATATTAAAAATATTTAGAAGACTAATTGCTGAAAAGATTTTACTAAGAAGTAAGCTAACTGGTCACTAAACTGAAAAAATTTTACTGCTAACAAAACAATTTTTTATTATAAAAAGTAATTTTAATCATTAATATAAAATATTTTGCTTGACTACTTATTTCATTAGAACTAATTCACATATATAGTTTTATTTAGCAGAACCAACTTTCTAATAATGCCCTTTTCACATTTAAATATGGTATCGTAAACCAACGAGATGCCAACTTCATTATACCCCTCTCGTAGAAGACTGCGTCCCTATTGGCAAAAAACTCGGAGAGCTAATTTTCCCGGGCCTCTCTTGAGGCCAACTTCTCACCATTAAGCGCGTTCGCCAAGGACAGAAAAGTATGGTAATCACTTGGTGCCAGGTTCGGACTATAAGGTGGGTGCATTAGGACCTCCCATCCGAGCTCCCGGAGCTTCTGGCGCGTCACCACAGACGTGTGTGGAGTGGCATTGTTCTGATGGAACACAATTCGGCCGCTGTTGATCATAGATGGCCTCTTCTGGATGAGTGCTGCCTTCAAGCGGTCTAGTTGTTGGCAGTAGAGGGCCGAATTGAGCGTTTGGCCATTAGGGAGCAGCTCGTAGTAAATTATTTCTTGCGAATCCTACCAAACACGCAGCAAAACCTTCCTGGCCGTCAATCCGGTCTTGCCCACCGTCTGGGCAGCTTCCCCGAGCTTTGACCACGCCCGTTTGCGCTCGATATTGTCGTAAGTGACCCATTTTTCATCGCCAGTCATAATCCGCTTCAGAAACGGGTCGATTTTGTTGCGATTCAGCAGCGATTCGCAGATGGAAATTCGGTCCATCATGTTTTTTGCGTTAGTTTGTGTGGCACGCAAGCGTCGAGCTTCTTTTTGAATCCAAGCAAATGGTTCCAAACGGTTTTCTGGCTTATCTTTATTTCCTCAGCAATTAAATAAGTGCTCACGTGACGGTCTGTTTCCACTACTTCCATGATTTTATCGCAATTTTCGACGACAGGCCTCCCGACGCGTGGTGCATCTTTGACATCGAAATTACCGGAACGGAACCTAGCAAATGACTTTTGTGCTACACGTTCGTTTACAGTATCGGGTCCATAAACTAAATTGATGTTTTCAGCTGCTTTGGCTGCTTTTTCGCCTTGATTGTAAAATATAGCGAAATTTCTCTTTGCTGGTGTCCATTTTTGACGAGCGCTCACAACGTACTGAGTCAATCAATCAAAAAACTGTTAAGGACAAACTTTTAGCGCGAATAAACACGTTTTCAGCGCCGTATACTATGACATGATGCGACACGTACCACTAGTACTATGGACAATAACGCCATCATATATATTAAATAAAAACCGAAAGAACTTTTTACTTGACCTAATATGTCCATTCGCACACCTATTTTAACAAAACTATGAATAACACAAGTCTGCAATAAATAAATTGATAGCTGCTTTGATTTTTTTGCATAATTCTTATTTTTTTTGGTGTGCTGAATCCGCAAATGACTTTCAGTTTGTCGGGTCGACGGGGCCCACTAGTAAAAGATATAAGACTTAAACAAAAACATTTATTCATAATTGCGTAACAAATCTTATTTTATAATCGTAATATAGTCATTAGTAAGTACTAAACACATTTATTTTTGCCAGTGAGATCTTTTTGGTATATTTTCGCTTGTAGGAAGCATCAGGAAGGTCTCTCTGAGTCCAACAGTAGTCTGCCATGATTGACACGCTCCATCTTCCCTGGTATTTTTTTTTCCATTTCCTTAAATTAGTGTTGTAATCGTTCACGTTGATCTTCACTTACATTTCTTAAATTTTGTGGAAAGTAGTCCAAGTGAGATGAAGAAAATGTAGTTTTAGACATCAGGCAATCTAAAGCTGTAAATGCTGTTAACTTTCCTTTGACGTTTTTTTTGTAGTTAGAGTCTTTGTTATTGCCTAAAAATTTCTCGATTCGAATATCTAGTCCTGGAAACTTTGATATTAAGTATTTGAGGCAATTTCCATCACTTGGAAGTGACTTTCCGAATTGCTTTATCAACCCCAGTTTTGCTCTGTCACACATAGACACAAAAAGCAAGGGAATTTAGAAATAACAGACTATTGTCCTCGTAACCAACCATGGTCTTCATATTTTAATTCGACCAATTCCAAGTTCTTTAGGCTTCCTTGAGGTGTACGGCATGAGCGACAGGAATGGAAGCATAAAAACCGCAACCGCGTAGAGGATGCTCTCAGCGGAAGCAGTAGTAAGCAACCGCGCAACAGCAAACTTGCATTCACCAGCAAACATGCAAATACGCGGCCAGTGAAAGAAAAAAGAACAGAAGATGAAAGCATATTGAAAGCTACATGAACATGAAAAGCAAATCAAGTCCTATAAAAAAACTCCAACCCGGTACTCAAAACGTAAGTTAGCCTGAAACTCTAAATGGTAACAGATTTTCTTTATTTCGTAACGAACCTTACGACGATGTGAAGACGGTGAAGACGATATCAATTGCAATACAAATCGCTTCCAATATCTTTACGCGAACATAGCTCTAATACTCTTGTATTGAAATTAAGTGAAATTGTACGCAAAAACAATTTCTATATAGTGCCCATGAAATAGGATAACATTGATAAAACCAAAGGGTAACATTGATTTATACAAACATACACAGAGAAAATGTCCAATAACAATAAAAATTACTACACCTATCAACTAAAGAGCTCTAAGGACTATAGGCATTTTTAATCATATTGTAACTCACGGAGTGTTTGTATACTATGTGAGGACTTACACCTTACGTCCAAATGTGCACTTAAGAAAGAAACTTCTTTAACAAAGAAATGTAGTAATTGTGGAGTAACTCACACCACTAATTATGGAGGTTGCCCTGCATATAAAGACTTGAAATCGAAGTTGTCGCTCGGAATTCAATCACGTCGAAACCAAATGATGAACATTCCTCGTAACGAAATTATTCAAATCAATGACTAGCGTTCAAAACCTGGTTATGTTAAATATAACGTAGTCCATGGAATTGCCCCAAAAAGAACCAAGCGGTAGTGTTGAAACTATGATTTTAAACCTTAAATCAATGTATGATACAATTTATGTCAACAATGCACACTTTTTAAAGTAAAAAATTAGTGAAATAAATATTTGTTTTAGATTTTATGTTACAAATCACCTAGATGGAAAGGCGCATGGTGGAACAACAGTGTTGGTTAGAAATCGATTAAACCACCATGGTTTTGAATCTCATGCTACGCCCCAGTTCCAAGCTACAACAATATGTTTAAAATATCACAGTAGTGACTTAAACCTGACGGATATACTCCCCACCTCGTTTAAAAATTACATATTTTCGGCTCCCTAGGAAATAGATTTCTATTCGATTTAATAGATTTTACTGTAATTAAAAATATGGATAGATCGCTTATAACTGCTGATACATGTACCGACTTATTTTCTGATCAACCCTTGATTGTATCACCAAAAGTAGATTTAACATCCCATGGTTAAAATATAAAAAAATATATCAGTAGTCACGTTAATATTGACTATAGAATAAACTCATAAAGAGCAAAACCATTCACAAATTTCACAATAGAAAAGCTTGTAACTTAAAGGCGAGCTAGTGAATGGCAAGCAAATCGCTCTCCTTTTACTCAGCAATTGAAGGGAAGAAAAAAAGCGCTTAAGTGTGCGGAAGCATACATCACTGAAAATTATATATATATGAAACTGAGCCCAAATTCAATCACCAAGCAAAACTCCATTTGGAAAGCCCAAAATCATATTAAGCAATCAGTAGATTCCAACATGCCCATACGGGACGTGAGTAGTAATTGAGCTCGCAGTGAAGAGGAAAAGACAAATTCACCTATGAATTAAGTTTAATACGTATATCTTAAAAACTGACGAAAAAAATTTATAATCCCTTAAAATTAAACTTCACCTATAAAATCGTTGGCTCGCGACCTATTTTAGATCCATATTCTCTCAGGCAAAGATGTTCAGAGTGATTCGTAGAACATTTCCCGCAAACGCGATTTTACCGTTTTTTTGGCTCCCAGTAAATCAACCCGCTCTAATGTGTAACAACAAAAATTAAAACTTTATTCAAAGGAGATATACTAACGGCACTAATAGTTGATAGCAAAGTGCATTAATCATTAGGGATTCAATAAAATATTATTAAACAAGTAAGAAAAGGCTAGTTTTGTTGAAACCGAACATTTTATGTTCGCATGCATGGATAAAAGCCGAGGAAATAACTTAACAGGTTTATAAAACGTTATATTTAAAAATGTTACCAAAGAATTCAGCATTCATTAAAATCGCTAATGGATTCAATCAAATTTAGTATTTTATTAAGATATATTATAAGTCATAGTCTTACTTAGTCTTTTCGCTATATTTTACTTCCTGTCAGGTAAAATTATATTAAAATCATCATTTCCGATTAATTTTTTTTCATATAAGAATTAAATATTTTATTCAAACTTTTTATTTTTCCAAAATACACATTTTACAAAGATTTTGTGAAATTTTTAAAGGAAAGTATTCAAAAAAAAGTGAAATTGTATTTTTGGCAAACGTTTTTACAAATAAAAACGTTTGGTGAAAATTTTCCAGGTTTTTTGTTTTTGAATTAGTTGTAATTGAACTAAAATAATTCTTCGTTCAAAACCTTATAAAGGTTCCCGAAGACCTGTGTAAAATTTTATTGATATCCGATTTTGAAAACCCTATTTCGAGAAAAACGCGTATAAAGTTTAAAGTGGCTATAAAGCTGACCTCGAGCGCGCAACTTTTTGAGACTGTATCTCTAAAACTATTACTCGGATCAACTTGAGAATATAAGACAATATTCTAGAGATGTCATAGAATAAAACTATTTCTTTTTTGACGCTATGAAATCCGTATAACTCCTTAATTTGATGGGGAAAACGATAACCAGAGGATCGGAATTCATTATATTAAGAATATGAGGGTTAGGCCATGGTCTAGATCAATTCTATTAATATTCAACGCTAAACTAAAAATATAATTTTACAATTTTAAAGAAAACTTGTCCAGGGTTGTTAACTTGTAAAAGGCTTAATGTACGTTGGAGAAAGTCGGGAGTCACTATGCAGCGTATTTTGGTGACAGAGAAAGGTCTGGTCTTGTAGCATTAACCATTTTAAATAAATAACTCACACACTGCCCACATATTCGCCATAAGGTTTGTTAATATAACGAAAATCATTATATGATATAAAGTATAACAAAATATTACATATATTCAGCATTAAACTATCATAACAATATTATTCGTTCAGTTATTTTGCGAAGTAGCTCACATATTGACCAATATATACGAAATATATATATTATATATGTAGTATTGACCTGATTTCATTTATTTTTGGCATTGTTACCATCATCACCAATATATGTATAAGGAGTAAAGTCAACTAGATGTTAGAAAATCCTGATATTAGTCGGGGGTCTTAGCAAGTTTTCTCCCGATTTGATCCATTTTAGGCATAAAGGTGCACCGTTATTAAAAAAAAAACAGCCTATCAATTAAATTAAGATGGCCCACATACATTTGCCAATTTATGAAATATAAAGTCGAAGTTCGAAAATCTGAGGTATATGGGAGCTAATGAATTTATTAATCCGATTCAACCCATTTTTAACACGCAGACATGCTATTATCAGAAAAGGATTCTCCCTCTTTTTATAATATATCTCACAGATTTACTGATATATTCGATAAAAGGTTCTCAATAGGAATTTGGGTTCACATATTCGGTATTTGGAAGCTTAAATTGCTTAGGTCGGCTTTTAGGTCATTAAGTGCTACAACTCAACACAACACTAATCGTGCGCAGTTTTATCCGGATACATTTGTTTGTTTTAGATTTATATACTAGAAGGTGAAAGAACCTGATGGAATTTAAAATATGGGAAACAGGCGTGGTTTTTGTCTGATTTTGTACTATAGTAATGTCAGGATAATATAATACTACTCAATTTGGTTGAAATCGGTCGAGTAGGTTCCGCGATATGGGGCTTCAACTAAATACCTATGTATGTGCCACGCCCATCGTCCAAATTTGATACAGGCTCCTTTAAAGTTCAGTCTTACCATCTCCAGTGTAAATTTTAAACATGGAGAGTGGGCGGGGTTATAATTTGAGTTCACACATTTTCGCAGAGTTCGTAGGGAAACCAAAACAATTTGGCCTGAGCGAATTTAGTTTTTATAGCTTAAATATTTAAGGAGATACATATGTATGTACATTAAACTTTTTAGTGGGCACTTTGAAAAAAAATTTTAACCATAGATGCCCCTCCCTCATGTAAGCCGTTGTACTTTCTTTGCAGGCTATTTATGGCTCTATATAGGTTTAAGATGATTGGATTTTTTTGGGCATGGCAAAAGGCGGATTTCGCTTTTACTCAAGTTATCGCTTGCACAGGAGGACAAACGGGCCCGCTCTCCAATAAGTTTATTGTACATATCTCATAAATCATTTAAGCTATAATACCCAAATTTTCACAGCACAAATACTTTTGACATCTCTTATGACAGTGTGAAAATAAGTGTAATCGGATGTTAACCCCGCCCACTCCCCATATAATGGTTAGGTTAAAAACTACTAAAAGTGCGATAAATCAATAACTAAATGGGTCAGGGACATTATATTCGGGATGATACAAGAGGTCTTAATAAAACCCGGTGTCACATATCTCCGGACCTACTCGAGTAATATAAACCAAATTCAGCATATATGATTATCCTGACATTTCTATGTTACAGTGCGAAAATAATTAAAATCGGACTACAACCACGCCTACTTCTCGTATAATAAACTTCTGAATTTTATCTGATTCCTTCACTTTACAGTTTACAAATCAAACATTAAGTAAGTTGTCATAACGAAACTCTGCACAAATAGTGCTGCTCTTGTGCCCAAAAATTGTCGAAATTAGATTGTAACTTTTCAAGGACCCAGTCACCTTGCGAGAGCATAAAATGTTCGGTTACACCCGAACTTATCTAAAATAATGGCCTTAAGATATGCCATCTCACGTCTAAAAATAGTCGTTAGAATCGTTTGCTTATAATAATATGCCCTTATGTCAGAAAAGGGGTGAGTAAATTCAGGTCAATACTGCCCCTAAGTCCCATATACCTAATATAACATAGTTTTTTAAATTTCCAGTTAACTTTATACATATATGTAGATGTATACATCGGTGGATTTGTGAGTTATCTAAATGAAACTGACAGAGCGTCTCATTTTAATAACAGTGTGCCCTGATTAAATGGTCTTAGTACTTATCGCGCATTCTATGACGTATTTTAAATAAACTCAAAGAGCAACTTTTTATAAATATGTCGTGATACTAAAAATTGACCAAATCGGTTCAATCTTATCCTTAACGCTTGGCACCTTATACCCCTAATATACAGATTTCTGATTCTCTGCCTAACCTTTTCTAGAGAATATTTCTCCATTTCTCTTAGCCTTTTCGGTTGATTATATATCCTTAATATTAAACCACGGTCTAATTCAATTCCATTCATATTCAGCTCTTAACCATATAGTTTTTAAGAAAGCTTATCCACTTAAATTTGTTTAAATATCACACATTTTGATCAACCTAAACAGATTAAAGTCAGGAGGAAAGTCATAATTCATTATATTGGATATATTGAGGGCAGAGAAATGAACTGCTGATTTTTAATAAATCCACTGGTGCTTGATTGTTTACTGGAAAGTGAAAGAACCAGACGGAATTTAAAAGACGGAATTTGAAAACGGAATTCATGGCTGTGTATGCACCGAATTTGGTTAAAATTAGTGGAGTAATTCCGAGCCCATCGCACGATTTTAATCCCGATTCTTATAAAGCAATAATGTGTTATCCTGGGTACAAAATTTAAAGTCCCTAGCGCCTTTAGGTGTTGATTTTTCGCACTTTAAGTAGCTTTCAACAAGCTCATTATATAAAAGGGGGCACGGTTATAATCCTGAACGGTTTAAATACAAGTAGAAAGACGGAAATAATTGTATGGGGTATATTGGGGATAGATTTTGACATTGCTCAGGTATCCTCGAGAACATATTTTGAAGCAATTTCATATATAAATAATACTCAAACACTTTGTCTTGCCAGAGCTTATAATTTTCAGTTACATTCGAACTTAGCCCTTCCGTATTGTTTTTTTAACTTTACGTTTATTGAAATTAATAAACATTTAAGGAAGGGCTAAGTTCGGCTATAACCGAACATTTCATACTCATACCAGGATTAAAGCCGGGGAAAGAATTTCCGGTGTTGGCAAAACTTTATTTTAACAAGTCAGGCCTTTCCAAGGTCGGATATAAACGAACACTTTGTATTCTTGCAACTTGAAAAGATCAAAGAAACCTTCTGGTGTCAGAAAAACTTTATTTAAAACAAGTAAGGAAGGGCTAAGTTCGGATGTAACCAAACATTTTATAGTCTTGCTAAGTAAAATGGTATATAAGTATGAGATTTTTGTGTATCTATATTTTAATTAGAAGAAGTAAGTATTATTGCCTCAGATTTTTACATTCACAGTAAAATTAATTAGAGGAATTTGTATACTAGGTTTACTTAAATTATGAGAAATCGTACTTGAGTTTTGTTGTATACGTTTATAATTGATTGCATATAAAATGCATTACAATTGTATTGAGGAATATGAAAAAACACTTTTTTTTTAAATTGAATACAAAATTGTATTTATTACACCAAAATTATTATACATGTTTAGCTAAAACTAATAAATATTAACATATTTAAAATTTATATTAATATATTAATTTATATATAATCTTTACAATACTAAAAGAAAGTTTTTATAAAGACTCTTATACATAGGTATACTTGTATACACATTTACTTAATAACATTTATCTGAATAACATTTAATTTGTCCTTATACTATTTAATTTTTATCATAAATTTACACAATAATGTTTTAAATAACAACAAATTTACTTAGTTAGACTGTTTACTAATCTTTTCTAAATTTTTATTAACAACTACTGTCAGAGTTGCTATACCATTCTAAAGCCATTATGTTTCAAAACAAAGGAAGAATTATTGCACTAAGTCTGAAAACTTTAGTTCGAAATAGAGACACAAATACTGTCATGATAGCTGTGTACTATTTCATAAGCAATTGCATTAACATGGGAAGGATCCACGTTTGAAAACGCCCAATCAATTTGTGTAATGGCAGGTGTAGTTGAATATTCTAAACCAAGCAGGGAACTAAAGTTTTTTCTTTGAGCAGATTTCCTATTGCATTCCCTGTGGACATTAAACAAATGTTTAAATCTCCAACAATTATCACATTTTGATTGCATAACTCAGAAGTAAGGACTTCCTGAAGTTCTATAATTAAATGTCTGACAGAGAAAGCGGAATTTCTATATAGAACCAGAATACTAATACTGAAACATTTAAACAAAACCGCTTCTAAAACTTTGCGGCCTGAATAAATTTTCTTTACTTTGGTTCTATAGAGCTAGCAATACTATGCTTTGCATATAATATAATTCCCCGTTTATTTCTGTTAGTTGTTTCCGTGCTATCTATCCTCAGCTCGTTAATTGGAGTAAATCCTGGTATATCAAAATTTTCGCACGGATAACTCCAAGTTTCTACAAAACATAAAATATCTGAAGATAGCATCAAACAGTCGCTTTTTATATCATTAATGTGAGCGTGAAGACTCTGAACATTATGAAATAAAATTTGATGTCCTAATGTTCGGGAATTCATAAAACTGAAACTTGTTGTCAGAGCTTTATTTGTGCTAAATTCCCTCAGTTCCTTAAATACAGGATCCGATTCAGAAAATTTGTTAGAAGGAATAAAATTTCCTATGATGCATAGACCTTCTGCAGAAGTTGCTCGACTACAAGCGACATATATTGAAGCTCTAGGCATTCTGGGTCGAGTATGAACTACAACTTTATTATATGTGGCACCCTGACTTTTATGAATAGTTATTCTCTCAGCCGGAATAACTGGAAACTGATTTCTTTCAATTGAAATTTGTTCATTTCTTTTATATTGAAAAGATTTTAGAACTTTTACAATTGGTGTCCAAGAACTTTCTAGAGGATGAGGCTTTTTTGATCGTGCTATCAAACCAACAGAAGGTTCCAAAAATTTAATCCACAGAATTGTTGGAAAAGAACAATGGAAATCAATTTGCATAAGTTGTCCAGCTGCCCCATTAATCAAGCCATCACACGTGTTTATGTTCACTGTAATCATATATAATATTTGGCGGAGGTTTTTAGTGTCAATTCATAGGGCAGTCCCTGCGTTTCAGAAATTTTGAAAAGTTTAACTCTTTCCAAAATATTATCATTTTCATTTATACCAATTCCTTTAACTGAGTCTTTTGCAGTTGTAAGGAAAGCTTCTGTTGGGATTCGACTGAGCTTAAGGGCATTAAAATTATTTGTCTCTTCATTGGACCATTAGACCAAAATAAATGTATGGCATCATCGGGAACTTCTTCAAAATTAACTACTCGAGTTTCAATGAGTGATATGTCCTCATTTGTCATAGTACCAGATGCCATGTGATTTAATGCAATTGCCAAGGCCTGATCCTCCCGTTGTCTCATTATCTCTGTTAATTCAAAGTATTTAAATAACTCCCACAAAGGGGAACCAACTAAAGTGCTGTATGCATCATTGGGAGTAGGAGAGAATATCCACCTATCTCCAACAGATGAGAGTTGCTTCAAATCACCAAACACTATGATCGGTATACCACCAAAGGGGTTGTCTGTTTTGAAAATTGGTTTTAATCTCGCATCAAGAGAGCTAAACATATGAGCACCTACCATCGATATTTCATCAATTATGATTAATTTTAAATCGATAAGTCTGGAATACAATGAATTAACTGTGTCATTGCTAAGTGACCTCAACTCTCTATTCAACTGATTAACAGGTAAAGAGAATATTGAATGAAGGGTCATTCCACCTATTCCGAATGCTGCTTTACCCGTAGGTGCGCAAAGAAGAACTTTTAAGGAACTTGGATTGGATCCAGGTGTAGGATTGTAACGATGGTTAAGAGCTTGATACAAGTACATTGCAGATTTCAAACGGCTTTTTCCTACACCTGCACCGCCGCCAATGAACTCATAAAATATGCGATTTGTTTTCAGCTGGTGCGTCAAATATGTCAAAAAGGTTCTTTGCTTAGTATTTAGACATTGAACTAAAGAAAATAATTCCTCAACTGGAATTAAAGGGGGTAGTTTAATAAGTCTAATATTGCAATCAGATTCAGCGCCATTATCTGTTGAATCTTCGCCATGCAAGTCCAGCAAATTTATATTTGGGTTTATTTCTGGAAGTGCCAACACTCTGAACTCATTTTCCACGAAAGCTAGTTCATTGTGAGCACCTTCGCCTAAGTCTATTTCATTATAAAGACTTTCTAGAACATTTTCAAGTTCTCTTTGCTCAAAAACATCATATTTTCTTTGATTTTTCTCAATTATAATACGATGTGCTATGCAAGTCTGCTCATTATCGTTTTCAATGCGATCTTGCTGTTCATTCCGCCATTGATAGGAAAGCATTACCATTTCGCGGAAATACTCAACTCTGACCAAATCTTGGTTAAACCTTCTATACTGAATAATACAAGGTTTGGTACGTTTCTTAACAAAACCGCTACCGTCTTTAAGAGGCATGACAACCCCGCTTTCTGGTAAATTATCGTTTTCCCTCTCTTCTTCTTCATGATCACTGTCTTGTGCTCTTCTACTAGATTTAAGATGTTTATACATATATGCAAAATCAGCTAAGAAAAGAGTTTCTAGCTGATCGGATCTTTGAACATAATGGTCTAAAATACCGGCTACGAATATTTCAGTCGAACCTGAAGGAAGGTTCTAAAGTTCTGCTCTAGGTTTCACCATTCGAACACGTTCCTCAAGTCGAGAGGTATTTATAAATATTTCTGCATTACTTGCTTCCGAAAGATGAAGCCCAATGCAGCAATATACTGCTTCTTGTGCAGATATTTCTGTGCCTGATATAAATTTGTGACCTATATGTTTAAGTTTTTGCTTTACAGTATAATTTCCAGTATTTACCTCTGATATAGCTTCATTTAAGAGCCTAGAAATTCCCCTGTAGCAAGCATATGCATCCAGTATATATTTGCTCTATGGAGTTCCAAAATCAGAGGATTATAAGCGTTTATAAAACGATCCTGTAATTTTCTTTTTAGAAAAATTTAGGGTTTTGTTAAACTTGACCTAAGGGCTAACAAATAGTCATCAAAATACATATTTATCCTACAATACTACCAGACAGGAAATGTTCAAAATCTTTTAAATTAGAAATGTCTTCTGTGGTCATATTTGAATTTAAAAGGTTTTGAATTTTGAAAAAGTTTTCTTGTGTCTTTCTGAGTTTTGAGTTGTTTCTGTAAGAGGTAACAGTATTGTATGGTATACCAAAACGACAAAACTGTTGTCCTCTTATTTCCCTGGTACAAGACCGACTGTAGGTTTGCTTTTGATAACCGAAATAATTTTCTAAAATTCCTCCAGTAGAAATGAGCTTCGAACAAAGAGCCAACATTAAGTTTTGTTTTAAAATTGGTAAAACTTTTACCGAAACGTTTCAATTGATGAAACAAGTTTATGACGATGATTGCCTATCCCGTAGCAGAGTGCATGAGTGGTTTCAACGTTTCCAAAGTGGTCGTGAGGACATAAATGAGAAATGAGCCGAAACCCAAAAAATCGCGCCTGGAGAATTCAAAACTGAAAAAAATGCTGATTTGTTTTTATGATTCCAAGGGTATTGTCCACAAAGAATTTGTTCCACCCGGCCAAAACGTTAATGCGGTATTCTACCTTGGAGTTTTAAAGCGTTTTGTGCACCGTATTCGACATGTTCGGCCCGAATATCGCGAAGATGGAAGTTGGCGTTTGTTGCACGATAATGCGCCGTCTCATCGATCGACGCTAGTGGCCGATTATTTGACCAAAAATCACATTTTAACAACCAAGCACCCCCGTATGCACCTGATATGGCACCGTGCGACTTCTACCTTTTCGAAAAAATGCATTTGCCGATGAAAGGAAAGCGTTATGCAGACGTGGAGGCCATACCGGGCAACGAGCTAAAACACTCGTTCGACATGCTTTTGGCAGAGAACTTAGAACAATGAGAAGGTGCAGGTTCGACATCGAACATTTTGTAGGAATTTATCAAGGAGTTCACCACACATGCACGAGAAACAAATAACATTTCTCGCTTTTATAACAGCGGTGAATCTGTAAACATACGCTCTCTTAACATAACCAACCGACGAATATTGAAGAGAATATAATATGATATATGCAAAACTGGGAATATTGATTATTACTTATTTTGCAATGTCATATGCATATTTGTACATACATACTTACATATAGAGCAGTGCGCTCACATGTATTTATTGATAATTGATAATATATTATTATATTATATAATATAACATATTGATGTACATACATAAATTATTAATTCTGTAAAAATTGAAATTAGAAAATTATGAAATTAGTAAAATATCATTTTTTGCATAATCTTTCACATTTTATCAATGTAGCATTTGTGCAAAAAAATAATAATTTTTCATCATAAAAATCGTTTATATGGCAAAAAATAATAATGCATATGTGAAGTGGCATTTGTATTTCTTGATTTCTCATTCATTTCATTTCATTTTTCTCTTTATATTGGGAGATACGTAATTTGTCAGAGAACGTTGTTAAAATTCTCATTTCTGTTAAATAACAGCAAAACTATACAGAAAGTGGTGAACTCCTTGATCTCAATTTTTCAGCAAACCAATCGAGCATCATACAAAATTAAATTTGCACCTTCTCATTGTTCTAAGTTCTCTGCTTTTGGACCGTGCAAAAAGCTGTATTAAAGCAGAAGAAGACTATTTTCAATAAAATTAATTGATGTTGCTGATAAAACTATTTGTTCTGTCTTTTTTTTTTTAAGTCCTGTTTACTTTGGAATGCACCTTGTAGACAACTTTGAAATGGTACACGCTCTTCTGTCAAAACGGCGAATTTCAGAACGTATTATTTTGCTATATGTTTCAGAGCATGTACGTTTCTCCTCAGCGAATATTGTCCCAAATGACAACTCTTCTGAATTATTGTCTTGAATCATGTCAATTGGTCTTTGGCCTTCATCTGGCACTATGACTAAACGGTTATAGTCCAAGTTTTCTATAGGAATATTGTCCAAAAGAGTTTCTCGACCGCCTGAGTTTAGCTCGGAAGGTAAAAGACCCATGGGAATATTATTACCTGAGGGATTATCATGAGAAGTTTGTGCCGCGCGAAAATATTCAACCAATCGGGAATCCTTTGCAGATGCAACAAACGGAACTTCTTCTTGGTTATTAAATTCTGAAATCCAGTTTTCGTTAATATGTGTATTGTGCTCACGATAGAGAGGGGTATTCACTAAGAACTGCAAAGCTTTCATATCTTTGTGGGGCGTATGGTATCGATCATGTAATCATGATTGTATTCCAAACGCCTTCTTAAGTGAAACGCCTTCATGAGCCTCATTAAAGGACCTTGGTAGAGATGTCACAATATTGGTAACAGAAATTGGTATATTAACAACAGCACCTTTGAGCAAACTCTGACCTTGATATCCTAACGGAAGGATTGTCATAAAAGGCAATCTAGGCATTATGAGACGTTCTTCAATTGGGGTTAAACCTTTCAAACAATCCGGTATTTCAGGAAAGTCTAGACCGTTAGCTACACATATTTTTGGAACGTTCTTTTCAACAATCGCATTTTTGCAAGTAGCACAAAAATTGTAATTTCCATCTTCTGCAGGAAATTTTTGCATTAAGAAGAAGGCGGATGCAGCATTCGGGTGACCTTGCGCAATAGTTTCGAAATTTAATTTGCGAACTTGGTGTGAAAACCATAAGCCGCCGCAGCAAATACATATTTCAGTAAGGCCCTTATTTATATTTTGGAAATAAATGTTTTTGAAATCTGTTAAATTGCCACTATTATCAGTTTCTATAACATTATTTTTTCTGGTTAATCGGATTCGTTGGGGCTGGATTTGGTTTTCAATTTGTCTATTGAGTGGGTTATCTCTACGAAGGCGAACTTGACCTTTTCTAAGACGTCTCTGATACAAAATTTCTTCCCTCATACCCCTCCTACTAAGCTGTCGACGTTGTGTTTCTCTATCACGCTCCTCTCTCCTTATTTCAGGATTTCTTCTTGCATATTCCCTTTGCAATTGATCACGAATGCGCTCTAAATTCCTATACTCAGGATTTCTTGCGCGAAGTTCTCTATGATCCCTAGTGTTCCTACTTTGTTCATCATAACGTACCTCAGAATTTTCTCGACGAGATCTATGACCTTGAGTATTTCTTATTTGCTCTTTAGAGCGAATTTGTGGATCTTTCCGCCTTGTTCAATGTTGAAGAGTATTTGCAACTTGCTCAACAGATCGAACCTCGGGGTCTTCACGCCGAGACCTATGACCTCGAGTATCTCTTATTTGCTCTTCAGAGCGAATTTGCGGATCGTGCCGTCTTGTTCTATGTTGAACAGTATTTGCAATTTGCTCAACAGATCGAACGTCGGGGCCTTCACGTCGCGACCTATGACCTCGAGTATTTCTTATTTGCTCTTCAGAGCGAATTTGCGGATCTTGCCGCCTTGTTCTATGTTGAACAGTATTTGCAACTTGCTCAACAGATCGAACCTCGGGGTCTTCACGCCGAGACCTATGACCTCGAGTATCTCTTATTTGGTCTTCAGAGCGAAGTTGCCGATCTTGCCGCCTTGTTCTATGTTGAACAGTATTTAAATTTTGTTCAAAAGACCGTACCTCGAGATTTTCCCGCCTGGTTCTATGTTGATTTGTATTGATAATTTGTTCGGGCAGACCTATATCGGAATCTAATCTACGATTAGCGTGACTTACAGTATTTTGTGAGTGCTCACTATCTCTATATAAAGAGTTTGCACGAAGAACTCTCATACGTCTTCTATTCTAAAGACGACTTAGTAATATAGATTTTTTACTTAATCTAGGCATAATTAATTAATAATAAATGGATTAATATATAAAATACTTATAGATAATACTTATATAATTCAGTCCGTCCGGGTGTTAAAAGTTGGATCAGGTGCTGCTCTCTTTCACTGTAATTCCTTGTAAGTCCTTGCTATGACTCCATTCCTGTTCCGTGTATAGGTACTATGGTATACTGGTGCACATATGTATATGTGTTTGCTCGCCACTGTATATAATACGGTTTTGCTCGTCACTGTATATATTAATACTTTAAACACTATATAACTAATACACTAAAATTAGTTTGAATAAAGCACTTTGCTGGTAAAGACATCTAGTGAAACTGAAACTACAAACACAGTGTACTGATATTTATTATACTCTTACAATATGTTGGTAGAGCTTACGTACTTTTGTATACCTATATATTACTTAGCTATTCACTAACATAATAACACTTAATATTTAGTTATATTTATATTTTAGAAATTAGTATTTTATTTCATTGTATTGAAATTAAGTTCTCGGAAAACCCCTCCGTAAATTACTTTTGTTAAATGCTTTCTAAAACAGGGGGATCTATGGTACCTATTTTGAAGGGTCTACCCATGAAGGCTAAATTAACAATAACTTACATATAATTAAGTATGGTATACACATAAGTAGAGCAGGTATGTAGATTTTCTTCTTTCTGTCTTAATATCTAAACCTTTCATAAGCTGGCAACGGCGCTAGGTAAAAATGTAATTTTCTTGAGTTTACAGTTCACCTCATGACCTTCATATTAAAATGTGTTGCAAAACTGAAATAATAGACAGTAGCATGTAAACCGATGTTTTCGCAGTTTATCTACAACCACATAAAAAGGGTCTTCAGCCCTTTTGATACTACATTACTAATATTTATTTCATGCAATTTTTTCTAGAAAGATTTTTTTGCTCTATACGAAGTCCAGCACTCTAAGAAACTTTTTTAGCATTGTTGTCTGGTATATTTTATAATAAGCTCAACATGATGGCTGAGAAAATATACCTAACCACTGATATTCACCAAATATTAGAAAAAATATATGTATATAGAAATCTATATCTATCACTTTAGGTGATGCAAAGAACTCTTTGGTGAACAAAACTATACTCTGTTGCAACATGTTGCGAAAGTATAAAAATGTTGCGAAAGAATTCAACATTCATTACTCGATTAGTATTTGGTATTTTATTAACTTATGTTATTGATCATAGATTTATTTTGTGTCAATACTATTTTTTTCTCCGAAAAGTTAACTTTTATAAAAATAGGCTATTTAACTCAAACATGGTATATGTGATATAAGCTGAACCAAAGGGGTTAGATTTTATATGTGCGGTATATGAGGTTGCTGTTGTACCAGAGGAGCGGAAATCAGTATATTAGGGTTATAAGGTTTAAACAAAGTCTAGACCAATTTCATTCATATGCAGCGATATACATTATTTTTAAGAAAAACTGTCCATTTAATTTCATTAAATTATCAAATTGACGAAAAAAATTATACCATAAGTAGTACATGTGAGCTGGAAAAATCGAAGACCAGAAAATTCCTCCAAACCGTATGTTAAAAAATGTTGAATTAAACATCCATTATTAAATGATATCGTGATTAAATTACAATCAAATTTGGTATCTTCTTGACTTATATTAAAGGCCATAAACTTAGTCTCAGTTTTATTGCTTGAAGTGCGATATACATAAGTATGAATGTGATATTAACTCCACCAAAGTGGCTAAATTTTATATTATAAGCTTAGGTGGCAAACGTCGACCAGAGAATCGGAATTCATTATATGAAGGTGTGAGGTTTAGACTTAGTATATACTAATTTCATTCTAATTCAGAGTCAAACCACATAATTTTTAAGAAATCTTTTCCACTTAATTTCGTTAAAATATCACGTTGACCAACCGGAACGGTGTAAAGTCAGGTGGAAAGACGGAAATCATATATATATTGGGGATAGAGAAATATATTAATTTTGACATTGCTCAGCTATACTCAAGAACATATTTTGAAGCAATTTTATATATAAAAAAAAATATTAATACTCACTGACCGACATATTCGGCATAAAACTGGTTAGAATAACGAAAAGCATTATAAGTAGTATATGGAATTTGAGGGTAGTATTAACCCGATTTTATTAATTTTTTCAAATACCACATACTACTAACATGCCACAGACAAATAAAATGCTCCCACTGTTTCATTAAGGTACCCCACATACCATCACCAATCAAATGGAGTAAAGTCAGACGAATGTTCGAAAATCCTGATATGATAAATGGGTGAAATCGGGTAACAAGCTCGCCCACTCCCCATATAACGGTACTGTTAAAAAATACTAAAAGTGCGATAAATCAAGCACTAAACACGCCAGAGACATTAAATTTTATCTCTAGGATGGTATGAAATGACTTTATAGGAACCGCGTTCAAAATTACTCAGTGGACGTGGCACCGCCCACTTTTAGGTGGAAACTCATATCTGCGATCTGCTTAACCCATTTTAACCAAATTCGGTGCATAACGTTCTTTTTCATATTTCTATGTTATAGTGCAAAAATAGGCGAAATCGGACTACAACCACGCCTATTTCCCATATAACACCATTTTCAATTCCATCTGATTCTTTCACTTTCCACTATGCATATCAAGCAACAATGAGTATATCTGGTTAAAACTTTGAGTGAATAATATGTTTAAAGTATTCCACCTTGTGACCAAAAATTGTCTAAATCGAACCAAAACTGTTCAAGCCCCTAGATAATGAATATGTGGACCCCAGTGCCTATAGCTGACTTTTTACCGAAAATATCGGTCAACATAGAACAAGGCGGCAAGATCCACAAAGACATCTAAAACGAGTATACCATTTGACTTTGCGAGAGTATAAAATGTTCGGTTACATCCGAACTTAGCGCTTCCTTACTTGTTTGATATTCTTTTTTGAGCGAAATTTGTTTACACGTTAGCATAGGCACCGTTGCTTATCTCGTGTGTGGGAAATTGTTGCTACAATTTCTTGTGGACTTTCGTTATGTGCGAGTATTCGTCGACAACGCGTTTCGTTGTTATTGCTCGGTTACGGGACCGCGATTGTGGTTTTTGTGCAATTGCATAATTTTGCGCGTTTTTTGTTCATTTATTCGGTTTGGGTGAGCTGAATAGCGGTAAGTACATATTTAATATTTTGTACTATACCTTTAGGTACTACCGCGACGTGGTCGTTCACGTTGTTGTTGTTGGGGGACTCTTTGTACAGTCCCAGTTTAGTGGCGTGTTGTTGGTATTTTCTACCGGCTGGACTGCTTATTTAGAGTGCTGTGTTGGGTATCTGGCGTCCAGTTGGTCAGTGTCAACAAGTCCTGAGCAGGATTGCTCAACAGGTACCGTTGGCTGTCCCAGTTTTGGAGCTAGGGTATCCTGTGCGGACAAACGGTCGGAGTAGTGTGCGGTTAACCCGATCGATTCGGTTCACCGCCACATCGGTCGACTCGCAACCGTTACGGCGACTTTGTTCCGTCCGGCGGTCATTTGAGTGACCTTGTCCAGACCATTGGCTGGAGTTGTGGGCTGTACCCTTGCAAGAACGCCTTAATCGTCCGCTTGGGTCGTTGCTCCTACAGAGCGGATCTGCGCTTGTGAAACCTTCGTCAACGCCATGTACGTGGCGAGCAGCTATTTCGGGGTCTTTTCTGAATGAGTGCCATCTGCGCCAGTGGTACGCTCGGCGGATCAGCCTACCGAAAGGCGTCTGAGGAGAAGATGCCTGCACCACGGAGGAGGAGGGTTAAGTCCCTCGCTGGGAGCGAAGAGTCGGGGCCATCGACCGTGACCGCAAAGCCGGGCGAGGGTGAAGTCGGTCTCGTGCGTGGTGGTGGGGGCGCGACAAAGTCGGGCGCAAATAAGTCGAGCGCGAGCAAGGGTAGTGAGGTCAAAGGTGAAGCTGCTAAAGGGGGTGCCATATTTGTCGGGGATGGCGCGGTGAGCCATGTCGAGGTTTTTGGGGTCGAGAATTCCGCGATAAGGCCTGCAAAGGAGTTGATGGAGCTTGCTTGAAGTACGAGGCAGTTCTGATGACGGTTGACGAATAAAGCCCATCTTCGCGGTCAAGTCGACGCCGAGGAAGCGATGTCTTCGCCTCCAGCACCTGTACTGGAGGCGATTGCACCGGTGACGCCTAAGCCTGTTGAGACCTGGTCCATCGTGGTCCTCTATGAAAGTTGTAAAGGAGGTGGGTTTTTCCCTGGGGTAAGTATCCACAAGGTTAGGCCGATTAAGGGTGGTGGGGCGGTTATCCGCATTCCCTCTAACTTAGAGAGGAAGAAAGTGGCGGACAATGCGAAATTCGGTGAGGTACGGTTGGAAGTGGATGTCAACCGGAAGTTAAGTTCTCGGGTTTGTAGTTCAGGGGTTTCATACGGAGGTCTGCCATGATGAGTTAAAGAAAGAGTTACTCCAGCTGAATCTGCAGTATATTAACCCGTCGTTCCAGAGGTCTGACGAAAGGATGGTCGTCCTTGGAAAGTGGCCCCTGATGGTAGCACCAATGTCGTCTAAGAGGGTACGGACAAAATGATGTCCTCCCTCTTAGAGGCAGGTAGGTGCTACATTAAGTGGTTCTCCTTCCGAATGCGACCGGATATCGCCGTTGCTGCTTCAAGGGTAGACCAGCTGGGCATCTTATGATGTCAGCTGTCTGTCCGATATACTGTGGCATTGTTGAGCGCGCCCCCGCCAGACACTGATGAAGGAAATACTGTTAATACAGTTAAACTGCCAGCGGGCGCATGCCGTAATGTGTGAGTTGGGGGGGTGTATGACTGAGGGGAGGTGCGGCATTGCCTTACTCCAAGAGCCCTACGCCACCAGTGGTGTAGTTCGGGGTTTTCCTAGGAGTTTCAAGGGGAGTCATCGTAACAACTACGATTGCATAGTTGTGAATTCTTCACAAGTGGTTGTATGTGTCGCGGTAGAGGGGTAGGCTGATTTTAGCTAGTTTGTACTGCAAATTTAGCGAGCCCCTACAGCCCTACCTGGGCTACATGGATAAGCTACTACTACTTGCGAGTAGTAGCCAATTTATCCTAGGGCTGGATGCGAATGCCTCGTCTTCGATGTGGTTTAGTAAGATATCTCGGCATTCGTCTGGATATCAAAGCCACAGTCGAGGCGAGGCATTAAGTGAATGGGTGGTGGCTAAAAACCTCCACATTGTGAATGAGATGAGTGAATGGTACACGCTAGGTGGGCCTAGGGGCGTGAGTGACATTGACATGACGCTTGTGAATCAGGCAGCAGATAGGGCGTTCGTAGCTAGATGGAAGGTTAAGGGAGGGTGGGGATTGAGTGATCATAATTTGATACCTCGCGGTATGAGAGTCCATTGCGGCGATTACGTACCTCTGGTATCGACTGGAACCAATATGGACAACCTGTTAGGGGAGCGGTATTAGGTATACCGCTTAGAGTGTTTAAGGATTTGGGGGTTGACGAGCAGATTGCTCGTTTACATGAGGTAGTGTGGGGGGTAAATGACAGGGTACTTAGAAAGTGTGAAAGTTTTATGATTAGGAAAATAAAGTGATGGACGCGTGAGATAACTTCGAAGAGGAGGACTGTCAGTCGATTGAAGTGAAAGTTTCAACGCACTCGACAGTCCAATTCTGACAGGCTGTCCCAGCTTAGGTATGAATTTAGTTGTGCGACTAGGAAGTATTAAGAAATGTTGGTTAAAATTAAAGAACAGGAGTGAAGAAATTTTGGAGCGGAAAATGGGGACGACCAGTGGGGTAAGGACTATAGGATCTGCCGGAGTCGTAAGAGAGAGGACATCTCCTTTCTTGGCGTTGGTGACACTATGTTATCAACGTGGGGAGAGTGTGCGGGGGCTTCGTTAGGAGCGTTCTTTCCTAGGGCGGATGTTCAGGTACCTCAAGCACAAAAGGTACCTGTCTCTCCATTAGATGATAGTGAGTTAGGGTACGCCTTTGGCCTGGTCAGGTCTAAACGGTCCCCAGGTAATTAGTTTAGTATTAAGTTGCACCAAAACACTCACCACTTTCACTTGTTCCCGAATAAAAAAAAACACAAATTTGATATAAAATGTATACTCGTATAAAGGATTTTCAAATCCGCTATTTTATTATCGTCTTTGAAACTATAAAATTATTTAAAATTAATTAAAAAAACGATATATTTCCGGGGTGGCGCAGAACAGGATTCGGATGATGCGTATACAATGGCGATCGATCCAAAAAAGGGCCGTATCTAGTCGTCGATCCCTTTTGTTGGTTGGGTAGAGTGGTGAGATCGTGGGTGTGTTGGTGGTGTGGTGTGTGTTGGTATCCCTCGGTGAATTGTGTAAAGTTGTATGTATTGGTGTTTTCAGGAGTGGATGGTATTGTTGTGGTGTGTTGGAATGTATCAGTGTTGCTTGTGAAGTGGTGTGTGGTGCTTGTGCAGGGATGTTTGCTAGGAAGGCTTATAGTTCATTTAGCCATCCCGGCCCCCCAAGGCGAATGTTTTGCCTAAGAGTCGTTGCAGCTGTTGCAGCGTTGCTACAACGTTGCTCAGTCCCATAGAGCCGCGATATTGCGGCCTAGAGTGCCGGCGCATCATCGGTGCTTCGTTTCGGTGGCTCCTTAATCGGGACACAGGAGGGGCTGCTGGTCGTCGGTGCTGTATTGCCCGAGTAGATAGTGGTTGTCTACTTGGAGGGCGGCTGCGCGGGGCAGGCGGCCGACCGATGTCACGTCTCGGGTTGCGATAGAGCAACGTATAATGCAACTTGCCGCATATTTGACACAGATTGACGGACGTGCACTCCTGAGTGTTATGTGCCGCTGTCAAGCAATTGAGACAATGCCCATGCGCCTGGGCAATTTGCTGGCGTTGCATCTGTTGCATGCCTCTAAAAATGTTGCAGTGTTGTAGTCGGTGAGGGCGGCGGCAAATGATGCACCGGACGCGCTGCGGTTCTCTGTTTGCTGTTGGTGACGGTCGCGCGCTATTCCGAGGAGCGGCTGTAGGAGCGGTTGCAGTTACAGATCGGGGCGCTGGAGTACATTGATAGCCGACCGAATAGCAGGCGTTGGCATAGGTGCATCTGCGTCCATAGTTATCTATGTAGAAAAGATTCTTCGGCTTTATAAAGTTTTAAGATATAAGTTGAAATTGGCATTCTACAACTCTTGGTAGCATGAAGGGGTCGTCATATTGATCGACTCGTTAGTTTATATACTTATATATACGGATTGTTGTCGAGTTTGCGAGTTATTGTCTTTTCGTTTTTTTGTCGATTTATGGAAACGGTTATGAATTGCGTTTTCGGGATTATGATCGGTTTATGGTTTATCATTTGCTTTTTCGTTTATATCTGCGGTTGGTAGAAAGCACAGCTTCACGAGCGGTCTGGTTAGCGTTCCGCTTTGGGTACGGAGATCAACTACTCTTATATGAACGTCGGAGCCATAATGTAGCATTTCTATGCGACCAAGCCGCCATTTGGTACGAGGTAGACAATGATCATGAATAATGACACAATCTCCAAGCTTTGGCGCTTGTTCAGGAGTCTTCCCACGATATCTTTTATGGAGATCCTTTATGTACTCTTCTTTCAATCGGCGGCTGAAATCGTGATGGAGAATTTTAATTCTTTCCCAGCGATTTAATAAGGATAGCGACTCCACGCTTGGCTCAGGTATGGCCAGAATGGGTGTTCCTTTAAGAAAGTGCCCTGGAGTTAAGGCTGTGAAATCTGAGGGATCTTGCGAAAGGGTGGTGAGAGGCCGTGAATTGAGAACGGCTTCAATTCGAATTAATAATGTAGTGAATTCTTCATAATTGAATTTGTAATTTCCAGCCACTTTTTTTAAGTGGGATTTGAAGCTCTTTAAACCATCCATATGAGGAGCGCTTGGGGGGATACACTGCCAGTTAATGCCTTGTGGTGCGTAATTTTGTACGATCTCAGGTGAGACTTGTTGAATAAAGTCCACAAACTGTTTTTCGGTGGCTCTTTGAGCGCCGATAAAGGTTTTACCATTGTCGCTCATTATCTTCGATGGAAAACCGCGTCGTCCGACGAAGCGAGCAAATGCCGCAAGAAAAGCCTCCTTTGTCAGATTAGTACAAAGCTCAAAGTGTACTGCTTTTGTCGTAAAAAGAGTGAGAGACCTAAACATGGACGCCTTTATTTGAAAAGGGCCAGCAAAATCGACACCTGTGATAGAGAAAGGCAGAGCAAAGTTGCAGCGTTCCGGGGGAAGTGCTGCCATAATCTGTGTTCGCATCTTTTGCTTGTGCGTGGTACAGATTTTGCACAAGAAAATGCATTTCTTTATGTGGGGCTTAAGTCGGGGAATGTAAAATTCATGCATATGTTGCATGAGACGATGTTCGGCATGAAGCATTAATATGTGGATATAATTGATGAGTAATGTGGCAAGTTGAGACTTCTCTGGTACAATTATGGGATGGCGTTCGTTATACGTTAAGCTTGAATTGGCAAGCCGACCATTCACACGAAGAAGACCTTTCGTGTCGAGGAATGGGTTTAGAACTAAGAGTGAACTCCTTTTGTCAATGGGTTTTGATTCTCTTAATAGTGTTATATCGCGGCTGAAGTAGCGCGTTTGAGTTGATGCGATTAGAGCGACCTTTGCCATTTGCAATTCTAGGTGCGTCAATGTATCGCATTGGGGGTACTCTGAGGGAACTCCCTTAATTTTAATTTTAAGTCGCTCTATGAACATTAACATATAGGCGATTACTCTGAGGGCTCGGGAGAACGATGAAAATCGCTCAAGGATGTCAGTATCCTCCACTGCTGTGTGAAAGGAGTCGATTTTCGACTTTCTGGGGCTATTATATTGCGCATGGGCGATTGTGGCCAAGAATCGGGAGATTCTGTTAACCATCGGGGACCGTTCCACCAGAGGGTGGTGGTGGTAAGGTGCAGCGGTTTGCACCCTCTTGTACCTAGATCGGCAGGATTGTCAGCACTGGCTACGTGTCGCCAAGTGGCTGATCCCACTAGGTCAAGTATTTGAGACGTTCGATTGGAAATATACGTCTTCCATGCATGTGGTGGTTTTTCTAACCAGGCTAGTACAATTTCAAAATCGGACCACAGATACAATTTGTATTTTGCCATATTTAAATGCATTCGCACCATGGATACTAGTTTGGCTAGTAGTAGCGCTCCGCACAGTTCAAGTCGTGGCAGACTTATTGTTTTTAACGGAGCTACTTTTGCTTTTGCTGCTAGCAAGTGGCTTGTGGTCGCAAAGTCGCTTTGTGTGCGAACATATATAGTTGCGCAATATGCCTTTTCAGAAGCGTCACAGAAGCCGTGTAGTTCGACTTTGTGCTCGGGGGCATAATTTACCCATCGTGGGATTTGTATCTGTGAGATATCGTTTAGATTGTTTGCAAACTGGGACCACTTTTCTAATCGAAGTGGTTTTACTTGTTCGTCCCATTTGGTTCCATCTAGCCATAATTCTTGTATTAGAATTTTTGCTTGTATCATAACTGGCGAAAGCCATCCTGCGGGGTCGAAAAGTTTCGCCACAGAGAATAGAATTTGTCGCTTCGTTATGGCGGATAATGCAGATATTGACTCTGTAGTGTATGAAAACTGGTCAGATATCGCATTCCATTGGATCCCCAGAGTTTTTGTTGTACTTTCTTTTTCGAATTTAAGGAAATTAGTATCTAACAAGTTTTCATGTGGTATATTTTTTAAAATATAAGGGTGGTTCGCCGTTATCTTTTTCAACGGAAACCCTGCGGTTTTGAGGGCTTTTACCACTTGTGATAGTGATTTGTATGCTTGTGGAAGACTGTGACTTCCAGACAGAATATCGTCGACATATGTTTGTGTTTTTAACAACTGGGTTGCCAGAGGAAATTCTGACTTGGTATTTTCTGCCAATTCGTGCAGTGTTTGAATATACGCCAATTTAATATGAGGAGCATTAATTCTGGTTGGGGCGTGGGTCCCGTAAATAGAATATCATTTAGGGAATTCCCCGAGCTTGTGGATCTTGATGCATTAAAGACAACTCTTACTTTAGTTGTTTTTTTGTCTGGCTTTACTACTGCATGGTGCGGCAAGTAAAATGAGTAGTATTTGCCGTTGTTGATTTTTTTGCATGGGCTTATTTCCTTCATGTGGTCTAAATGGGGGTATTCCTTCAACACACCTTCATATTCTGGTTTGAGTTCGCCTTTTTTAAGTAGGTTTTTTTCCATACTTTGAAACTGCTGTATTTCAGAGGTGAGAGAGTGACCTAAGGTGATTGTGTTGGGAAATTGTTGTTTAAGTGGTAGTCGTACGACGTACCGACCATTATCTGATCAAGTTGTTGTGTTCGTTTGAGATTTCCTCAACTTGAGTGGTCATGGTGGTAACTAGTTCCATAACTAGTCCACTTAGGATCCACCCAAAAATAGTATTTTGTGCCAGAAGTGTATTTGAAATTTTCTCAATACCTTCGAGTATTATCTATGGTATGAGATCGCTGCCTAATAGAAGGTCTATTTGAGCGGGAGTGTTGCAGTTGGGATCTGCTAGCTTTAGGTGTGAAACCTTTTGCCAATGCTTGCTATTTATGTGATAGCTTGGAAGCATATTTGTAAGTTGCGGTAAGACTATAGCTTCTGCTTGTATGTGCTTATCCGCTTGGGGGGAAATTATTGTAATAGGGCAGATTTTATTTGAGTTTTGGACTACTCTTCCGCCCATTCCCGTGATTTCAAAATTCTCTAGTTTTGCTGGCAGTTGTAGCCTATTTTGAGCCCTAGACGCTATGAAAGATCGTTGTGATCCTTGGTCTATTAAGGCCCTAAGTTTAAACAGTTCTCCTCGGTGTTCGATGGAGACGACTGCTGTGTGTAGTAGTACTCTACTTTGATTTTCGCTGTGTAGCGTTTGAGTTTTTAATGCCTTTGAGCAGCATGGTGCTTCTTGGCAATTTTCGGGATTTTGCATTTCGGGATTTGCTGTTGCAACTAAACTCGTGGCTCTTTTCATATTTGCGCTGTTTGGGGGTGAGCTGGAAAATGTGCTGTAATGCAGCATTGAATGATGTCGTTTATGACAATAAACGCAATTAAATTTGCTTTCGCACTATTTAAGTGTATGTGCATGTGACAGGCAATTTGTACAAAGTCTTTTTGTTTTTACGAAATTATTTCGGTCGATAATATCCAATTTTTTGAATCTCTCGCAAGATTTGAGCTTATGCCCCCTGTACATAGTTCGCATGACATTTGTTTGTACTGTTCGGATGTGAACGTTTGATTTTTGAAGAAGCTTCTATTTAAATTGTTGTTGCTACTGGCTTGGGGTCTGTGGAAGCTTCTATTTAGGTCGTGTTGAACGGTTTTCGTTCTGACCATTTTTTTTATCTACCCTTTCTGCGATTTCGTATTGGGTTATTAAAAAGTCTTTCATCTGTTGCCACGTTGGGCATTTTTTTCGAGATGAGAGCGATTGCTCCCACAAAAGTAACGATTTTTCTGGTAAAGCGGAGGTGCATATATAATATTTACCAGTATTGGGTCCCAGCTGTCTGTGGGAATATTTTGTGTCGATAGAACCGACAAGCAATTAGAAACAGTGGATTGCAGTTTTATAAACTCTTCACTTGTTTCTTTTTGAATCTTAGGCAAGTTCATTAGTATCGTTACTTGCTTATCGACCAATATTCTTTCATTTTCATATCTAGATTTAAGAGCTTCCCAAGCCAAATGAAATTATCGTCATTTAGTGCGAACTGTTTTACTATTACGCATGCTTGACCTTTAGTTTTGTATCGGAGGTGATACAATTTTTGTGCGTTTGATAATTTTGGGTGGTTCACGTAAACATGATGCGGAAGGACGGCCATTGTTCATAACCACCATGAAATATTTCTGTGTCACATGCGGGCACCTTGAGATGGATGCCTGAACTTGCCTCTTGACTTTGTACTTGTGGCAGCTCTACTCGCTGATGTGGAGTAGGTGCAATTGCTTTTATTAGCTTTAGTTTATCGGACATCATTGCTTTAGTTTCTTCGAACTGGTCTAAGCAGTTTTCGTATTTGGCGTTAGCCGAAGATTTGAAATTTTCTGGTAGATTTGAGTCGTCAGATTCTACGATTGCTTGGAGACGTTTCCAAAAATTGTCAAGATTATCTTTTTTGATTTCTAATACCGATTCAGAATTTTCTTGAATCGGCGAAGATGAAAATCGAGTGCAGTATCGTATTAGACTGTCACTCTCAGCAATGAATTTAGTGTAAGAAATGTCTTAACCCCTCTTTTGTTTTGTAGCACCTTGCTTTGAGCGTGTAGCTTCTGCAGGTGTACATGGACTTTTATCATCTGAAATCATCTTTGGTACTTTTAACAATTGAGATATTTTTGATTATTTTGAGTCTGAGCTCATTTAAAAAGGTTTGCCGAAATTAATTAAAATATTTTCAGTGTAATAAATATATTGAAAACTCTTTTAAAAAAAGAAGATTTTATTTTTCTTATATATTTATTTATTTTTTTTTTTATGAATAAACCTAGTGAATCAATGACGTTTTTAATCTTCGTATTAACTCGTATGAGTAACTGAACTCTTTTAAGATAGTAGGAATTTTTAATTTGATTAAGTTGCAAAAATTCGCGTATTTAGTTCGTACCGTTCGTATTCACTCGCGATATCTTTTTTATTTTTTATTTTTTAATTTAAGATTATTTAATTGATTATTAATAAACGCAAATGTTTTTATTTTGAATTTTATTTGTATGTATTATTATGCGTCCGTGATTCCTATAGGGTATACCTATAAGCGGATCAGCTGATACATATGTACTTGTCGTTATGCGCAATTGAGAGCTCGTTTTAGAGATCAATGCGCTTTGTACATATGTATGTATGTATTATATTATGTTTTGCGCAATCCTGCTTGTTTTTGTTGGTCAAAGAACAAGGGGTATTGCGAATATGTGCCAATGTGGACTTAGAATATTATATGTATATATGCAATCCTACTTGTTTTTGTTTAACAAAGAACAAGGGGTATTGCGGAATATTTGCCAATGTGGACTTTGAAGCGAAGTACGTATGTATGTTTGTAAACCTGTGCCGGTATGTATGTAAATGCGCGTGTATATATTATATGTACGCAGTGCGAAAAGACCGCGAAAAGGAGAATAATTGACCGCAGGTATTCTCGTAAAAATCGATATATGTATTGCTCTTGGCAATTATATAAAATGTATTTTCAAATATATATGTATATGGTTGTTGTTAGATTAAGTATATATGTAAAAATGTCTATGTGCATATGAATATGTGGTATATTGTATGTACGTATGTATATATTTTTGTAAATTAAAATGCATATATGTATGTATGTAAATTTCTGTTTGTTTTTTTGTTTTTTTTTTATGTTTTCTTTTAGGTTCTCAATTTGCCTTAGCTTATTTGGTTTGACGCAATCCTGCTTATTGCTTTGTTAAGCGTAAGGGGTATTGCTGGAGAAAGTTTGCAAGTGAATACTTGAAATATTTTGGTGTGCTGTTGGAAACGTAAAGTGTGTTTTTGATATTCGGCTCTTTCCGTAAATTAAACCGTAAATTGAGACAGTTTGGTGACCGTTATATTCAAGTATTAATTTCGTTTTTTATATGGAAAAAAAACGTAATTTGCCATACATATATACATATAAATAATCATTAAGAGGAAGCGATACAACTCACTCTGATTTCCTGCAGGGGTTGTGGGAGATATAACGTTGATGTTATAAGGTTTGGTTGTCCCAGCTGTTGGTTTATATGTTTTTTGGATCGCGCCCGCTTATTTGATTTATGTTATGTATTAAGATTCGCGCCCGTTTTGTTATTTTTATTGTTTTATGTGTTTTTCATATTTATTGTAGTTTTTTTTATATTGTTCAGCCTCATTCCTTTAAGTTATGTGTGTATATGCACTGCACTTATTTTGCGCTTATATATGTACATATGTAGTAATTATACATTGCAACAGCACTTTTTTGGTTTTGTTTTACTGAACACTTTTAGTTATATGTGTATATGCACTGCACTGCACTTATTTTGCACTTATATATTATATGTACACATGTATTTTTCTTTTGTAACAGCACTTTGTTTTAAACAAAAGGTTTTTTTTCTTTTTTCGTAACTGCACGTACACTGTTACGTTACTGTAATTTTGCTTATTTTTTTTTCTTTGGTAACTGCACTGTATTTCTTCTTTTTTTTCTGTTTTTCACTTATTTTTGGCAATTTCACAGCCTTTCACTTTAGGTTTTTTTTTTATACACCCATAGTGCCGTCCACTAGGGCTCGAAGGACCATAATTAATTTAGTACTAAGTTGCACCAAAACACTCACCACTTTCACTTGTTCCCGAATAAAAAAAACACAAATTTGATATAAAATGTATACTCGTATAAAGGATTTTCAAATCCGCTATTTTATTATCGTCTTTGAAACTATAAAATTATTTAAAACTAATTAAAAAAACGATATATATTTCCGGGGTGGCGCAGAACAGGATTCGGATGATGAGTATACGATGGCGATCGATCGAAAAAAGAGCCGTATCCAGTCGTCGATCCCTTTTGTTGGTTGGGTAGAGTGGTGAGATCGTGGGTGTGTTGGTGGCGTGGTGTGTGTTGGTATCCCTCGGTGAATTGTGTAAAGTTGTATGTATTGGTGTGTGGTGTTTTCAGGAGTAGATGGTATTATTGTGGTGTGTTGGAATGTATCAGTGTTGCTTGTGAAGTGGTGTGTGGTGCTTGTGCAGGGATGTTTGCTAGGAAGGCTTATAGTTCATTTAGCCACCAGGTTTTGATGGTTTGAACGGAGAGATGTTTCCTCTCCTGGAGTCCCCTGATAAAATCAAGAGTGATCCTCGTTCTTATTGGGGCATCAGTCTCCTTCCAGTGCTTGGAAAAGTGCTAGAAAGAGTTATGGGGGAACGGCTTCAGGAGCTAACGCGGGGTATGTGGTCGGATAGGCAGTATGAGTTCAGAAAAGGACGCGGTGAAGAGGATGCGTGGTTCTACGTTCAGGCTGCTGTTAGCGAGAATGTAACGAGGAGATCGGAATGGTCCGTGGCTGCCCGTAGGATCACATCTGCGGTCCATATATTTGGAACCTCATGATGGACTCTCCGTTTGGACAGCTTGAGCCCCTTTGTAAATGTTGTGCGTATGCGGAAAACCTTCTCCTTCTGGTTGAAGGTCGATCACGATTAGAGTTAGAGCGGACGGGAGGACAATTTTTAGAAATTGTAAACAGTTGGGGTTTAGGTCTGGAGGATGACACATCGATGGACAAAACGGTGACAATGCTACTTAAGGGCAGATTGTCGCCGGTTCGTATACCGATTGTCCGGGTGAATGGGGTCAGCTTCAAATATGTGGCGCAAGTCAAATACCTGAGCCTGACCATAAGTGAAAGGTTGTGTTTCACTCCACACTTGGCGAATCTGAAGGAGTCACTGCAGGCAATCGTAGGCAAAGTACGACGTATTTTGAGGAGCGATTGGGGCCTTGGACGCCGTGCTGTTCGCACCATACATCGTGGTCTCTGGTCGCCGAAAACTCCTCTCGTTGCAACGTTGCTTGTTTGCCTGTATATCGCACCGTTTCAACGGATGCGATGCAGGTTTTGTTAGGTGCACCACCTCTTCACCTGATTGTCATACAGCGTGTTGTTGAATTCAGGTTAAGAAGGGGCTTGATTGTGTCATTGCTGCGAAATGACTGAATTTTCGATGATGACGTAGAGAGGGAGGGATATCTAGGGAGCAAGAGGCTTCTAGATGATAGGGTCAGGAGTAGGGGGCAAGACCGTTGGGACAATAGCCCTAACCCAGATTTCAGATTTTTTTTGATCCGAATTGATGCTTGTATTTTGGTTGTAAACGGTACTCATTCTAGTGTTATAATTTCTTCTCATAAGATCATCGTCTGGAATTATCTACGTCCATTAACTTAAATTAAAGATGTAGCTTTCCGCAGAGAAAGACTCGAAAAAAACGATGTTCAATTCGCAGGTTCAAGCTGACGGCGTTCGATCGAAAAAGTCGATCCTTTTTGTTGATTGAACTAATTAGTGAGATCGTGTATGGTGTATGTTCGTATCCATCGGTGAATTGTGTGAAGTTGTATGTATTGGTGTGTGGGGTTTTCGGGAGTGGATTGTATTGTTGTGATCTGTTGGAGTGTGTCAATGTTGTTCGTGGAGTGGTGTGTGGTGCTTATAGAGGAATTTTCGATCGGTGCTTCGTTTCGGTGACTCCTTAGTCGGCACGCAGGAGGGGCTGCCGGTCATCGGTGTTGTATCGCCTGAGTTGATGGTGGCTGTCTGGTGGCGGCCGACCGATGTCACGTCTCGGTTTGCGATGGAGCAATATATGATGCAGCCTGCCGCATATCTGGCACAGATTAACAGACGTGCACTCTTGTGTGTCGTCTGTCAAAAAATTGAGACATTGCCTATAAACTTGGACAATCTGCTGGCGTTGCATCAATTACATGCCTCTGAAAATGGTGCAGTGCTGTAGTCGGTGAGGGCGGCGGCACATAATGCACCGAACGCGTTGAGGTTCCATGTTTGGTGTTGGTGAGGGTCGCGTACTACTTCGAGAAGCGGCTGTAGGAGCGGATGCAGTTTCAGATCGGGGTAGTAGCCCCAGGTCGCGGCAAATTGATAGCCAACCGGATAGCAGGCGTTGGCATAGGTGCATCTGTATCCATAGTTATCTGTGTAGAATAGTTGTTGGGTTTTATAAAGTTATAAGATGTAAGTTGAAATAGGCATTCTACAACTTCTTGTGGCATGAAGGATTGATTGTATCGGTTATTAATTACGTTTTCGGGATCATTATCGATTTATCACTTGCTTTATCGTTATTATCTGCGGTTGGTAGAAACTCAGAACGAGCGGTCTGGTCAGCGTTCCGCTTTGAGTACGGAGATCAACGGCACTTATATGACCATCGGAGCCGTAATGTAGTTTCCTATGCGACCGAGCTGCCATTCGGGAAGGGCCGACAATCATCATGAATGATGACACAATCTTCAAGTTTTGGCGCTTGTTCAGGAGTCTTCCAACGATATCTTTAATGGAGATCTTTAATGTGCTCTTCTTTCCATCGGCAGCTGAAATTGTGATGGAGATATTTAGTTCATTCCCAGCGATTTAATAAGGATAGTGACTCCACACCTGGCTCAGGTATGGCCAGAATGGGTGTTCCGTTGAGAAAGTTTCCTGAAGTTAAGGCTGTGAAATCTGAGGGATCTTGCGAGAGGGTGGTGCGAGGTCGTTGAATAAGTTGTACAATTAATTTGTACAATTATTTATTTTTTTATTTTTATTTCATCTGGTACATGTCTATAGAGATATTTAACATCTGTGCATAGAACCAGGGCATTACAAATACAATATATTTAACAGCTTATTTCCTAATATTATAAATATTCTAGCATAGATAATAGTATATTACACTAAATATTGCGTAACAAAGTTATACATACAAAAATTATAAATTATACCAAGTAAGAGAAAAAATTAAACACTTAATAGATAGCTAAAATTTACTATATTGACAAGTTATTTTTCCAGGATTTTAGATTTTTGTTAAGAGATTTTTTATTACATGTTAGAATCTTCAAATTATTAGGAAGCATGTTAGAGTACTTAATTGCTAATTAATATGCATTCTTAATGCTAATTGACTTTTTAGTTTTTGGTAATGTTAGAGTATTAGGTCTAGTTTGTACTTGTTTAGTAAGATATTTTTATTTACATTTTTCATAGCATTGTATTAGATCCTTAACAATAAAAGTTTTCTTGATGTCAAGTGGCAAATTAGTTTCATAATTGTTTTCAAAGAACTTTAATAAACGGTTCTGCATATTTGTTATAGGCTGCAGCGTATTTTTGTAGGCTCCACCCCAAACGATTATTCCGTAATTGATTACACTTTCGAAAAGTCCATAGTATATAGTTTTTAAGATTTTTATGTCAACCAATTTACTCAGTGTGAAAAGGAGAAAAGCAAAGTATCTGACTTTTATGGCCAGCTCGATCACATGAAAATTCCATTTCATATGTGTATCAAAGTACAGACTCAGATATTTGCTGTAATCTACTCTTGTGAGTTCTCTGTTGTTTATATTTAGTATATAATTGACAGGTATACTATCACAATAACTGCCAAAAGTGATGTATGTTGACTTGTCTATGTTAAGAGATAATTGATTACTTCGTAACCATTTATTTAGTATCTCCAACCATCTATTCAGGCGTGTTTTAACTTCATTCCAATTTTAACCAGAGCAAAGCACTGCAGTATCATCAGCAGAGTATTGAAGATGTCATTTATATACCTGATAAACAGCAGAGGACCCAATATTGTGCCTTGTGGCACACCAACTTTTACATTAGAAGTTTACTAATACAATTATTGATTTTTACACATTGTTCCCTTTCGTAAAGGTAGTTTTTAAGTAATTAGTGAAGTATTCCTCTGATCCCAAGCCTCCAGATTTTATCTAATAATATTTCGTCATTTACAGTGTCGAACGCTTTTGCTAGGTCCAGAAAGACTAGGACAGATGGTAAATTTTTATCAATATTTTTATAAATAAAATCTGATGTAAGAGTTAGAGCATCACTGGTACCTCTATTTTTTATAAATCCAAATTGGTTCGGAGAAATTAAGCTATTTTTACTACAGAAATCATAAAACCGGCTATATATTATTTTCTCGAATATTTTAGCAAGGTTTGAGATTAGAGAAATCTGCCGATAGTTATTTGCTAAGTGTTTGTCCCCGGATTTAGGTATAAGTATATTTTAAGTACAGAGGGCCAAATAGCTTTATTTATACATATATTGAAAATATGCTCTAAAGGTATACTAATATCTTTGGCTATAATTTTTAAAATCTTACTGCTAATGCCGTCTACACCATCCGATTTATCTTTCATTTCGTTTAGGATTTTTTCAATTTCAGTATAACTAGTTGGAGTAAGAAACATACTATTAGGGTTATGCTTAACATTTTTATTTATGTCAATCGATATTTTATCAATTTTATTAGCTAATTCTACTCCAATATTACAAAAGAAAGTTATAAACTCATCAGCAATAACCTGGTGATCGGATATGATTTCATCATTACATACTAGATAATCCAGTACTGGCGTTACTTTAGTTTTTTTACCTATTTTCGTGTCAACGTATTGCCACATTTTTTTTACTTTCTTTGGATATTTTTTTAATTTATTTACTTTCGTAGTTATTTTTGGCAAGTGTTATAACTCTCTTTAGTATTTTTCAATACGCGTTATACTCAGATTTTAATTTTACATTATTTCTATCCAGGTTCCATAGTCTGTATACAGTTTCTTTTGCTTTACATGATTTTATAATACTTTAAGTTATCCATTTACTCCTCGGTTTGTTATTGTTTTTAGTTTTGTTTACTTTGGATTTTGAAACATCAATAATACTCTTTATATTTTCAATTAGAAGCTTAAAAAAAACTTCTGGATCTTTTACATCGAGCATATGAGACCAATCATATAAACTACTATTTATATTTATATTAAAATCCTCAACTAGAAAATGATTGTTGCCATGCTTGTTTACGTCTAAAAATTTAGTTGTTGCATCTATAAAGTTTTCTTTAGGAATGTCATGACATCTATATAAACCCGATATTTTTGAGATAATTTTCACGTTATCAATTACATCTATCTCAACATCATGTTTTAAAGATTTTTTAATACATAATACATCGCCACCAGCTCTACTATTATTGCTACTATTATAAAAAATATTATAATCATTCATTTCAAAAAAAAGTATAACAAGTAAGGAGCCAAGTCTCCGTACAGAAAATAATATCTGGTTTTATTACAAGATGTTCAATAAATAACTCTAATTTGTTGAAATTTATATTTAGACTTCTAACATTTAGGTGTACCATCTAGAAATTGTTACCAGATAACGTATTATTTAAATTATATAAATCAGTAAAAATTTCTTCAATCTGCATTTCTTCTTTATCAATCATCGGTTGTTTGTAAAGACCAATTTCCAGTTTTACCTTGTGACTTTGGTATCGATGGTTTCACCGGATAATCAGTATTGTTTATTATTTTATTTAGACTATTAGAGATATATTCACAACATGTATCCATAGCACAATGGTCAGTTGGGCGGTTTTTCCGATATTTTTCATTATAGTACACACAATTGGGACAGTTTATGTTAGTACTTTTACAGGTGTTAGTTAAATGATCACCAGCGCACCTAAGACATTTGACCTCATTCTTACAATTTTTGTGTTTGTGGTTTGATTTTCCGCATTTATAGCATAAATTAAAATTAAACAAATTATATTCTTGGCAGCATTGATAACCAATGTATAATTTAAATCCGCAATTTTTTAGATGTAGGTATGACTCAGAGGTTAGCTCCAATATCAATGACCGGATTCCAGCTTTGTTCCTGTAGTCCGCGATGATGTTGAATGCTCCAACAATATCTAGGAAATTCCTATTACATATATCCTCGCATAATTCTTCTTTGTTTAATTCATTTTCCACATTAGTAACTTTTATTTTAGGAAAATTAAGATGCTCCAAGTCAACACAATAATCACCACCCAGTTGTTCACTTAAGACCGAGATAACTCTTGGTATATCATTTGTGTTTTTACATTTAACAGAAACATAATTTTTACGAACGTTGTTGATTGGTATTGTTAGATCACTTGTTAATTTCATTTTTACTTTTGTCAGAGTTTCACCATTATCATTATTTTTCGCTTTAACTATTGTATTAGTATTTAAGATACTCTTTCATTAATATTAGTATGTCCTTTAGCAATGTCAGCATATGGAATTCTTACATCACTTAATAAGTTCCCATTTTCCACAAGGTTGTTCAGTAATTTATTTTGTTCCTGTAGCTCTGAATTTAACTGCCTTAGTAGTTCATTTTCCATGAGAGAGCTGATACTTCATCGAGATCAAGGTCAGATACATCTGCAATATTTTTTGATGTATTGAGTGTTAAGTTGTGGCATAGATCATTACGTAATTCACCTTTTTGGTAGAGTTTTAGTTGCGTGATTATTTTTCTGGCGTTTTCATTCAGTATGTTTACATCAAGCTGTTTTTTTGAGGTTAGATCTTCATGTGCATGTTTCGGACAAATTACAAGCATTTCACCAACTTAATGTCCCTTTGAATATTTATTGAAATCACCTTCATGATACACATTTTCACAAATTATACAAATCACAATTTTAGGCCCATTTAAATTTGAATGACATGAAAAAACTTTGCACGCATTATCAGTGCGATCTTTCTGGCCCGCCATAGGGTTACCAATAATTAATTTCCAGCTACTTTTTTTAGTGGGATTTGAAGCTTTTTACACCTGATTCCCAAAAACCACCCATATGAGGAGCACTTGGGAGGATAAACTGCCAGTTAATGCCTTGGGGCGCGTACACTCTCAGGTGGGACTTGTTGAATCCACTAACTGTTTTTCGGTGGCTCTTTGAACGTCGATGAAGGTTTTAGGAAGGCAGAGCAAAGTTGCAGCGTACAGAGGGAAGTGCTGCCATAATCTGTGTTCGCATCTTTTGCTTATGCGTGATAAGGACTTTGCACAATAAAATGCACTTCTTTGTTTATGGCTTAAGTCAGGGAATATAAATTTCCTGGCGGACCATATGTTGCATGAGGCGATATTCGGCAGGAAGCATTAATATGTGGATATAACTGATGAGTAATGTGGCCAGTCGAGACTGCTCTGGTACAATTACGAGATGGCGTTCGTTATACGTTAGGCTTGAATTGGCAAGCCGACCATTCACATGAAGAAGACCTTTCGCGTCGAGGAGTATATGCTATAAGAGCGACCTTTGGCTTTTGTAAGGTTAGGTGCGCCACTGTATCACATTGGGAGTTTGCTGATCTTTTGACTTTGGTTTTGAGGGCTCGGTGGAACGATGAAAATCGTTCGAGGATGTCGGTATCATCCATTGTTGTATGAAATGAGTCGATTTTTAGAATTTCTGAGGCAATTTTATTGCGCATCAGTGATTGTGGCCAAGAATCGGGAGATTCTGTTAACCATAGGGGGCCATTCCACCAGAGGATGTTGGTGGCAAGGTGCAGCCTCTTGTACCTAGATCAACAGAATTGACAGCACTGACTACATGTCGCCAAGTGGCTGATCCTCCTAGGTCAAGGATTTGAGACGTTCGATTGAAAATATACGTCTTACATGTATGTGGTGGTATTTCTAACCAGGCTAATAATAATAGTTTTATTTGTTCGTCCCAGTCGGTTCCATTCAGCCATAACTCTTGTATTAGGATTTTGGATCGTATCATAACTGGCGAAAGCCATCCCGCATGGTCGAAAAGTTTTGCCACAGAGGATAGAATTTGTCGTTCTGATATGGTGGATAATTCAGATATTGACTCTGTAGTCTATGAAAACTGGTCAGATATTGCATCCCTATGTCCTTAAAGATGATAGGGTGGTTCGCCGTTTTATTTTTTAATGGAAACCCTGCGGTTTTAAGGGCTTGTGTCACTTGTGCTAGTGATTTGCATGCTTGTGGAAGACTGTAACTTCCAGACTGGATATCGTCTACATATGTTTACGTTTTTAATACCTACGGGTTGCCGGAGGAAATTCTAACTTGGCATTTTCTGCTAATTCGTAAAATTGGCTAAATATAGAGCAAAATTAACGCCAAAGGTAACTGTTTTTAATTTATAGTCGCGGAGTGGGCTATTAGCGGATTTTCGGAAAATAGTTCGCTGAAAATCTTGATTGCGTTTATGTACGACTATTTGTCAATACATTTTTCCAACGCCCCCATTGAATACGTATTTGAATAAACTCTTCTTTAATATGACGAGCATTAAATCTGGTTGGAGTGTGGGTCTCGTAAATTGAATGTCATTTAGGGAATTTCCTGATTTAGTCTATCTTGAGGCATTGAAGACCACTCTTACTTGTGTTGTTTTTTTATCTAGCTTTACTACTGCATGATGTTTCAAGTAAAATTTTTAGTATTTGCCGTTGATGATTTTTTAGCATGGGCTTACTTCCTCCATGTGGTCAAAATGGAGGTATTATTCTAACACGCCATCGTATTCTGGCTCAAGCTCACCTTTTTATAGTAAGCTTTTTCCATACGTAAAAAGTGCTGTACTGCAGTGGTGCGAGAGTGATCTAAGGCGAGTGTGTTAGGAAGTTGTTGTTCTAGTGGTAGTCATACGACATACCGACCATCTGATGGCTTGGAAGCTTGTTTGTTAGATGCGGTAAGAAAATAGCTTCTGCTTGAATGCGCTTAGCTGCATTAGGGGAAGTTAGGGTAATGGGGCAGATTTTGTTAGAGTTTTGGACTGCTTTTCTGCCCATTCCGAGTTGTAGCCTATTTTGTGCCCTAGACGCTATAAATTATTGTTGTGATCCTTGGCCTCTTAAGGCCCCAAACTTAAACAGTTTTACTCGGTGTTCGATGGAGAAGTCTGCTGTGGGTAGTAGTACTCTACTTTGATTTTCGTTGTGTAGAGTTTGGGTTTTTAATTCCTTTGAGCAGCATGGTTCTTCTTGGCAATTTTCGGGATTTCGCACTTCGGGATTTGCTGTTGCAACTAGAACGTGGCTCTTTTCATATTTGTGCTGTTTGGGGGAGAGCTGGAAAATGTGCTGTAATTAAGCATTGAGTGATGTCGTTTATTACAATAAACGCAACTAAATTTGCTTTCGCACTCTTTAAGTGTATGCGCATTTGACAGGCAGTTAATCCAAAGTCTTTTTGTTTTTACAAATTTTTTTCGATCGATAATATTTAATGTTTTGAATCTCTCGCAAGATTTGAGCTTATCACCCCCTGTACATACTTCGCATGATGTTTGTTTATACTGTTCGGATGTGAACGTTTAATTTTTGAAGAAGCTTCTATTTAAATTGTTGTTGCTACTGGCTTGGGGTCTGTGGAAGCTTCTATTTAGATCGTGTTGAACGCTTTTCGTTCTGACTATTTTTTTGTCTACCCTTCGCGATTTCGTACTGGGTAGTTAGGAAATCTTTCATTTGCTGCCACGTGGGGCATTTTCTTCGTGATGAGAACGATCCCATAGAAGTAATGATTTTTCTGGTAAAGCGGCGGTGCATTTCATTACCAGTAGAGGGTCCCAACTCTCTGTAGGAATATTCTGTGTTGATAAAACCGACAAACAATTTGAAACAGTGGATGGAAGTTTGATAAATTCTTCACTTTTTTCCTTTTGAATTTTCGTCAAGTTCATTAATATTGATATTTGTTTATCGACCAATATTCTTTCGTTTTCGTATCTTGATTTAAGAACTTCCCAAGCCAAATTGAAATTACCGTCATTTAGTGCGAAAGTGTTTGACTATTACGACTGCTAGACCTTTTGTTTTGTATCGGAGGTGATAAGATTTTTGTGCATTTGATAATTTTGGGTGGCTTATGTTAACGGCTGTAAACATGTCTCGGAATTACGGCCATTGTTCATAACCACCATGAAAAATTTCCGTGTCACATGCGGTCACCTTGAGATGGATGTCTGAACTTGCCGTATTTGTATACATGCGATATTTATTTATTTATTTTTTTAAATAGGCTCCGCTTGTAGGTAATTGAGTTACTAACCCGCATTTTTAGTTTATTACGCCCTAATACGTGGACTTGTAGGTATGTATTTATGTACTTGTGCAGTTGAGGGCTCGTCGAAGAGATCAATGCACATCGTATTGCGCGAATTGTTTGTTCTTTAGTGTTTATACGCAACCTTGCTTGGTTATGCAAGGTGTATTGCTGAATATATGCCAATGAAGACTTTGAATGTATAATATACGCAATTCTACTTGTTCTTGTTTTTCAAGGACAAGGGGTATTGCGGGATATTTTGTTTGTAAATTTTTTTTTATTTTATATTTTATTTGTACCCTACGCGAAAGGCAGATTACCTGATTTATGTATTTCCAAATGTCCGTATATACAAGTATGTATGTTCACAGTGCGGAGAGAGCGAGAAATTATAGTTGGAAATGTGTCGGTATTTTACGGTATGCACTTATGTATATATATCAATTTATAATACTGTACAAGTATATTAGAATAGATGAAATTGAATTTATGTACGTATATGTATTGCTCTTGGGAATAAAAAAGTCTATATTCAAATATTATATATGTGGCTGTTATTAGATAACGTATATTTATACGTAACAAGTAAGGAAGGGCTAAGTTCGGATGTCACCGGATATGTTATACTCTCGCAAAGTCGAATGGTATACTCGTTTAAGATTTCCTTGTGGATTGACTGATATTTTCGGTAGAAGGTCAACTATAAGCACTGGGGTCCACATATTTAGTACTTAGGGGCTTGAACAGTTTTGGTTCGTTTTAGACAATTTTTGATCACAAGGTGGCATACTTTAAACGTACTATTCACGCAAAGTTTTACACTGATATAATCATTGTTGCTTGATTTGCATACTGGAAAGTGAAAAAATCAGATAAAATTTAAAATGGTTTTATATGAGAATTAGGCATGTTTGTAATTCGATTTCGCCCATTTTCGCACTATAATACAGAAATATGAAAAAAATGTTACGTACCGAATTTGGTTGAAATTGGTTAAGCAGATCCCAAGATATGGGCTTTCACCAAAAAGTGGGCGGTGCCACGCCCACTGAGTAATTTTGAACGCGGTTCCTATAAAGTCATCTCATACCATCCTAGAGATAAAATTTAATGTCTCTGGCGTGTTTAGTGCTTCGTTTATCTCGCTTTTAGTATTTTTTAACAGTGGGCGGAGTTGTCCCCCGATTTCACCCATTTTCACACTGTAGGTAGAAGTGCTAAAAAAATTTGTTATCAGTGAACTTTGTTATTATAGCTTGAGCGATTTTTACTCAAGTTACAGCTTGCATAGACGGACAGACGGACGGACGGACAGACAGTCACCCGGATTTCAACTCGTCTCTTCATCCTGATCATTTATATATATATAATCCTATATCTAATTCGATTAGTTTTAGGTGATCCAAACAACCGTTGGGTGAACAAAACTATTATACTCTGTAGCAACAAGTTGCGAGAGTATAAAAATGTATATACAAGTATGCATATGAATATGTGGTATATTGTATGTACGTATCTATATGTTTTTTATAAATTAATATGCATATATGTATGTATGTGAATTTCGGGTTGATTTTTCTTTTTTTTTTCTCTTTCTCTGTTAAATCTTCCATTGCCTTAGCTTACTTTTCTTGACGCAATTTTGCTTATTGCTTTGTTAAGTATAAGGGTTTTTGCCTTAAAAAAGTAGGCAAATAATATGTAATATGTTGTTTCGATATACGTATATATATCTATAAATATGTATATTCATATATGCGGAGATATATCTCCAAGATATACCAAACTGTTTTCGGCTTTTACCGTAAATTAAAACATTTTGGTGACCGCTATATTTAAGTATTATTTTAGTTTTTTGATATAAAACAAGAAAAAATGTTAACTTCGGTTGCGCCGCAGCTTAATACCCTTCACAAATACAAAGGTCCCTTACAAGAACTTGATTCCAATCGTTCAATTAGTATGGCAGCTATATGATATAGTGATCTGAACTATACAATTTCTCCGCATATTACATTGTTGCCTTATAGAATAATATATGCCTAATTTTGTGAAGATACCTCGTGGAATGAAAGAGTTTTCCATATTTTTCCATACTTGATTCCGACCGTTCAGTTAATATGGAAGCTATATGCTATAGTGATCCCTTCTGAACAATTTTCGAAAATCGTATTATTGCCTTAAATAATATTCCATGCCAAATTCTGTAAAGATACCTCATCAAATAAAAGAGTTTTCCATATAAGAACTTGATTCCGATTGTTCAGTTTGTATGGCAGCTATACGTTAGAGTGGTCCGATATCGTTCCGACAAATAAATAGCTTCTTAGTGAGAAAAAGACAGGTGTAATATTTCAGATCAGCTTATAAACTGGACTGGTTCGTATATATACAGACAGACGGACGGACAGACAAACAGACATGGCTAAATCAACTCAGCTCATCATGCTGACCATTTATGTGTATATTTTATAGAGCCCCGACGTTTCCTTTTGGGTGTTACAAACTTCGTTGCAAGTATATTAACCTGTTCAGGGTATAAAAACGTAATTCAACGTTATCCGCTGTTTCAGACTCTGCTGTGAATCTTGGTGAAAGTATTACCCGCTATTTCAGGACCTACACTTTTTTGCTTTGTTCCACTTTTTTTTAGAAAATTTTGCAGGATTCCACGTTGTTCGCTGTTTCAGAGCCTTTTGTGAACCTTGGTGAACTCTGTGCTGTCTGTATTTCAGGATCTGCTGGTGATTCATTTCATCCATTCATGATTAAATCCCGCAACAGCTGATAATACTTCTAATTACTGCCGTTTATTTTCACACCTTTTTTTTGGGCACACACACACACACTATTGTGACGTTTTGTCGTGGCGTCAGTCCTTCGACAGATTGACTCTTTGACATGAAAGCAAAAAACGTTAGTTTCGGTTATTGTACATATCTACATACATACTTATGTTGTTTGTAGACAAATTTACAAATATTTCTTTTTCATATTTTTACATGTACACATAAGTAATTAGAAATGCCGACGGCAAAACGCAATTCTTTACATTTGTAAATTGCATATCCTAGGAGTTCCCTGGTTGAGAAAAGAAACATGTAGCATGAATGTTGCCGACGGCAAACACACAATTCTGTACTTTTGTGATTCAATAATGGTGTATATGAATTATTTTAAGAAATATATCAAAATATTTGTAAATTATTACTAACAACTCATTACAAAGTAAGACAGAATTAACATAAAATAATTTAAAAAATAATAAATAAAAATTTAATAAAAAGGAATATATTTCAAATGGCATATTAATATTCCCTTTATTACTTGTTCTCCTTTTTTTTCATTCTCTACGTTCTCAACAGTATGGTTGTTGTGTTGTGATAATTTTCGAAAAACAGTGACTTTCCGTCAAGAATTAAATCTTGTCAATAGTGTACAGACATAAATATTATAGAATGATGAAAGAAAAAATGAACTAAAATAACTAAATTAATTTTTAAGTGATCACACCAATCATGGCCTCCGATCCTGGAGGTAGAAATCAAAAACTATTAAAATCATACAACATATTTTTGCTCCAAAAAGCTCATGAATCGATAACATATGATCCACCCAGTTCTTGTTCTTACAAAAAACAACCAACAAACAACCAAATTCCTAAAAGCAACAAAACTATCAAACCTATGTTAAATATCTGTTAATTTACACCCAACACTAAACACTGTCAAAGGAGTCATATATACAAGTTGTCTCGCGAATCTAACCAAAAGTGATATAGTAGACCACAATCTTGTTAACACTCACCTTCACATTATTTTAGTGCCTACGAACTACCTACAGAAGTTAACATTGCATAGCTCAAAGTCAAGGTCAAGCCCTCACATAAAGCTCTTCAAGAAACCCATATTCTCTCCAACACAATTGGAGACAGAGTATAAACTACCAACGTACGTATAACCTAAAACTAGCGGATTGGGCGACCTAAAATAAATCATTAGAGAGGCAATTAAACTCCTTAACTCTTAACTCTGATGATAGCAACCAATCTGCAGCTAAAAAATAATAAAAATAAAACAAGCCGCTCACTCGGCTATACCGCTCACGAGACCCAATTTCCCAAGACGCTATACTTATTGGTGAAACAAACAGCTAGTTCAGCTTAGGCTTCAACAAGTGAATTTTTGGAAAATTGCCAAGCGTAGCCCCACAAAAGAAAACATCTTGCAATACAAAAAGACTAAAGCAATATTTAAAAGAGAAGTTGAGATTTCAAAACGCCACAAATTTATAGAATTTACCAAAGACATCAACTATCAAACTATTGATTCAAAGATCTGAAATTCTCTGGAGCAAAGTAAATATGCTCCATGGTAATTTTTCTCCAAGAAATATACACGTAACCCAAAATCCACATTATATCACCGTTTCCTCTCCTGCGGAAAATGGGAAAGTGTTGGCCAAAACCTTGTCAGAATACTCAAAAAATACTAATTTTAGCACTGTATATGTAAACAACAAAAATCGTTACGTTAAACCATATTGTCCAAATTATAACATAAACCAAGAAGCAGAATCAATAGAACTACCATTCTCAACACTTGAACTCAATGCCTGCCTGTCCACTTTGAAAGGCAAAACCACAGGCGCGGACAATATCCCTTACCGACTTCTTAAAAATCTCCCCCCATTGGTAAAAATAAAGTATGCCAACTATATAATATAATAATTAATAATAGCATAATTCCTCAACATTGGAAAACATGTCTTATCATCGCCATCCCAAAACCAAATAAACCCAAATATACTACCGAAGGCTATCGCCCAATATAATCAATAAACAAAAATTTACTATAAAATCAACAAACAGCATTTAAACCTGGTCGTGGCACAATTGATGCCTTGCTCACCCTAGATGAACCAGAGAACTTAAAACAATGAGAAGGTGCAGGTTCGATAGCGAACAATTTGTAGGAATTTATCAAGGAGTTCACCCTGAGAACTTAAAACAACGAGAAGGTGCAAATTGAATTTTGTATGATGCTCGATTGGTTGGCTGAAAATTTGAGATCAAGGAGTTCACCACTTTCTGTATAGTTTTGCTGTTATTTAACAGAAATGAGAATTTTTAACAACGTTCTCTGACAACATACGTATCTCCCAACATAAAGAGAAAAATGAAGCGAAATGAATGAGAAAACAAAAAATACAAATGCCTCTTCACATATGCATGATTATTTTTTGCCATATAAACGATTTTTATGATGAAAAATTGATAAAATATGATTTTTTTTCACAAATGCTACATTGATAAAATGTGAAAGATTATGCAAAAAATGATATTTTACTATTTTCATAATTTTCTAATTTCAATTGTTTCAGAATTAATAATTTATGTATGTACATATGTACATCAATATGTTATATTATATAATATAATAATATATTATCACTTATCAATAAATACATGTGAACGCACTGCTCTAAATGTAAGTATGTACAAATATGCGTACGACCGCGCAAAATAAGTAATGCATACACAAATCTACATACATTTAAGCGTACAAATGTGAGTACGTCAGCCAATAGGCAGAATACAAACATTGTTGTACAAAAGCAACAATTGTCTCAAATAGCATGAGCACCAAAAATCAATATGGTAGCCAAATCCTAAATTTGTAGTAAATCACACACCAACAACATTTTCATTCATGAACGCTGGCGCACAAGCAATAAGCTAAGTCGTTTCATTCTTAAAGCAAACGCCTTACACATCTCCCCGAGCATGCGTTTGCCTACAAGCGTTTTTTCGCGACGATGGCAAAAGCTAAAAATCATAAATTGAACAAATTTTTGATATTCCCTCTAGAAGGGAAAAGTGACAACCCTGCAACACAGAAAACAATGACAAAAGTGGCAACAAAGCTTTTGTCGATTTAAAATATTTCACAATTCTAAAATATTTTTCCGTATCTTCGTCAATATGTATGCATGTTCATATGAAAACATACATACCTACAATGATTTGCTGGCAAAGCTGTTAGAGCGGCAAGGGAAGCGATGACAATCGGCGAGCGTTCGTTTATTTTTCGGCACATCTCGGATTTTCTACCAACAACACAATGTTGTGACGCTTTGTCGTCGCGTCAGTCCTTCGACAGATTGACTCTTTGACATAAAAGCAAAAAACGTGTCAACGGAGATTTCACATGAAGAATTGAGTGTACATACTTATATACATACAAATGTGCAAACGACATAATATATGTAAGTACATAATTACTTTTACACATGCATTTGAAAAGAAAAATTGAAGCATGAATGGGAAATGCCGACGGCAAAACACAATTCCGTACTTTTGTGACTCCATATTGGTGCCAAGTAAATGAATGATTTTAAGAAATATATCAAAATATTTTTAAATTATTATTAATAACTCACAATAAAGTAAAACTTAATTAACATAAAATAATTTAAAAATAATAATAAATAATAGTTCAATAAAAGGGAATATATTTCAAATGGCATATCAATATTCCCAGTTTTGCTTACATATTATATTCTCTTCAATTTTCGTCGGTTGGTTATGTTAAGAGAGCGTATGTTTACAGCTTCACCGCTGTTATAAAAGCGTGAAATGTTATTTGTTTCTCGCGCATGTGTGGTGAACTCCTTGATAAATTCCTACAAATTGTTCGATGTCGAACCTGCACCTTCTCGTTCTTTTAAGTTCTCTGGTCCACCACAGATGCACGAGAAACAAATAACATTTTTCGCTTTTATAACAGCGGTGAATCTGTAAACATACGCTCTCTTAAAATAACCAAACGGCGAATATTGAAGAGAATATAATATGTATGCCAAACTGGGAATATTGATATGCTATTTGAAACATATTCCTTTTATTGAACTATTATTTATTATTTTTTAAATTATTTTATGTTAATTCATTTTTACTTTATTATTTTCATTAATTGTACTTGACACCATTATGGAGTCATAAAAGTACAGAATTGTGTTTTGCCGTCTGTATTTCACATTCATGCTTCAATTTTTCTTTTCAAATGTATGTGTAAACATATGTAACAGGACATACATATATTATATTATGTCGTTTACACATTTGTATGTATTTTTATGTAGATATGTACACTCATTACTTCATGTGAAATCTCCGTTGCCACATTTTTTCTTTTATGTCAAAGAGTCAATCTGTCGAAGAACTGACGCGACGACCAAGCGTCACAACATTGTGTTGTTGGTAGAAAATCCGAGATGTGCCGAAAAATAACCGAACGCTCGCCGATTGTCATCGCTTCCCTTGCCGCTCTAACAGCTTTGCCCACAATCACTGTAGGTATGTATGTTTTTATATGAACATGCCTACATATTGACGAAGATTTTTGCGAGCCAAGAAAAAATATTTTAGAATTGTGAAATATTTTAAATCGACAAAAGCTTTGTTGCCACTTTTGTCATTGATTTCTGTGTTTGCAGGGTTGTCACTTTTCCCTTCTAGAGGGAATGTCAGAAATTTATTCAATTTATGATTTTTAGCTTTTGCCATCGTCGCGAAAAGACGCTTGTTGGCAAACGCATGCTCGGGGAGATGTGTAAGGCGTTTGCTTTTATAAATGAAACGACTTAGCTTATTGCTTGTGCGCCAGCGTTCATGAATGAAAATGGTGTTGGTGTGTGATTTACTACAAATTTAGGATTTGTCAATTTGGCTACCATATTGATTTCTAGTGCTAATGCTATTTGAGACAATTGTTGTTTTTGTACAACAATGTTTGTATTTTGCCTATTGGCTGACGTACTTACATTTGTACGCTTAAATGTATGTAGATTTGTGTATGCATTACTTATTTTGCGCGGTCATACGCATATTTGTACATACATACTTACATATAGAGCAGTGCGCTCACATGTTTTTATTGATAATTGATAATATATTATTACAAGTATATTATATAATATAACATATTGATGTACATATGCACATACATAAATTATTAATTCTGTAACAACTAAAACTTATGAAAATCATTTCCTGCATAATCTTTCACATATTATCAATGTAGCATTTGTGCAAAAAAATCATATTTTATCAATTTTTCATCATAAAAATCGTTTATATGGCAAAAAATAATCATGCATATGTGAAGTGGCATTTGTATTTCTTGTTTTCTCATTCATTTCATTTCATTTTTATCTTTATATTGGTAGATACGAATTTTGTCAGAGAACGTTGTTAAAAATTCTCATTTCTGTTAAATAACAGGAAAACTATACAGAAAGTGGTGAACTCCTTGATCTCAAATTTTCAGCCAACCAATCGAGCATCATACAAAATTCAATTTGCATTCATTGTTTTAAGTTCTCTGGATGAACATATTTTAAACTCAATTTCCTGTAAAAACCACTTTTCTATTCTATCGATTTACATGGAAAAAGCTTTCGACCGTGTTGGCCTACATACGATTATAACACAGCTAACCTTATGGAAACTTTGTCCAAAAATTATTAATTATATACGACATTATTTTCTTAATCGAAAAATTCGCGTTAAAGTTAATGGAATTACAAGCGAACTATTCCCAATAGAAACGGTATTCCACAAGCATCTCTATTATCCGTTACACTCTTCTATATAGAATTTGATCGGTTAAGTCTCCTAATAAACGAAAAAGAATACATTAACCATTAACGTATGCCGATATCTTTACATCTTCAGTGCTGTTAAAAACCCAAATAATTTTGCTAATCAAATTAACACACTTCTAAACTCTATTTTAAGCTGGTGCCACTTTAGTGGCGCCAAAATCTCATCCCATAAATCTTAACATCTCCACATATGCAACAAACGTGATTGTAATAACATTCCATTAAGACTCAACAGCAGTAATATAAAAAATGTAAATAATCTTAAAATACTAGGCTTAATCTTTAATTATAAGTATACATGATCATATCACACAACTTTGTTTATCGCTTCAAAATTGATTAAATATTATTAAATGTCTCAGTAATATAAAGCTAGGAAGCAATACTAACTCACTTATTTATATAGTAAAATCAGTAATTTTGTCGAAAATTGATTATAGATTCCCAATATTTAGTAAAATTTCAAAAGAAATTGGGCAAAATTACGTCTTTTTACCACACAGCAGCCCGACTGGCCATTGATGCTTTCCGGACTACTCCAATAGCAAACATTTTAGCCGAAGCAGGATTACCTTCCTTAGAAAACAGAAATACATCACAAAAAGCATGACTGTCAAACTTACCTATGCAAAAGGATCACCTATCAAAGCTGCTCTAAAAAATAGGTTAAAGACAAAGCGAGAGTCAAAAAAAGTTTCAGCTTTACAAATGCTAATTGACGCCGCAAAAGTAAGGGACGTTCCTGTTACCATTACTGCATATCGGCATGCAAGGGAATACTGTAGCCGACTCCGAAGCCAAACTAGCCACTACATCCCCTTAAAACTTATAAATACCAGAAACAAAAATGACATAAAAAATCTAGCCAAAAAATGTTATCGTGAAGCCCAAAAAGAATGCTGGACCCGATATTCGCACTACTACAAAATCACAAATCCCTACCGATGTCCTCCATTTTTCCAACGATTATAACCAGCAGACAGTGTATTATATACTCGCTTCCGACTTGGGCACACCAGATTAACACATAAACACATACTGGGAAAGACCCAACAGCACACACACCTAATTCAACCAGAGAACTTAAGTGCAAATTGAATTTTGTATGATGCTGGATTGGTTGGCTGAAAATTTGAGATCAAGGAGTTCACCACTTTCTGTATAGTTTTCCTGTTATTTAACAGAAATGAGAATTTTTAACAACGTTCTCTGACAAAATTCGTATCTACCAATATAAAGAGAAAAATGAAATTAAATGAATGAGAAAACAAGAAATACAAATGCCACTTCACATATGCATGATTATTTTTTGCCATATAAACGATTGTTATGACGAAAAATTGATAAAATATGATTTTTTTGCACAAATGCTACATTGATAATATGTGAAAGATTATGCAAGAAATGATTTTCATAAGTTTTAGTTGTTACAGAATTAATAATTTATGTATGTGCATATGTACATCAATATGTTATATTATATAATATACTTGTAATAATATATTATCAATTATCAATAAAAACATGTGAGCGCACTGCTCTATATGTAAGTATGTATGTACAAATATGCGTATGACCGCGCAAAATAAGTAATGCATACACAAATCTACATACATTTAAGCGTACAAATGTAAGTACGTCAGCCAATAGGCAAAATACAAACATTGTTGTACAAAAACAACAATTGTCTCAAATAGCATTAGCACCAGAAATCAATATGGTAGCCAAATTGACAAATCCTAAATTTGTAGTAAATCACACACCAACAACATTTTCATTCATGAACGCTGGCGCACAAGCAATAAGCTAAGTCGTTTCATTTATAAAAGCAAACGCCTTACACATCTCCCCGAGCATGCGTTTGCCTACAAGCGTCTTTTCGCGACGATGGCAAAAGCTAAAAATCATAAATTGAATAAATTTCTGACATTCCCTCTAGAAGGGAAAAGTGACAACCCTGCAACACAGAAAACAATGACAAAAGTGGCAACAAAGCTTTTGTCGATTTAAAATATTTCACAATTCTAAAATATTTTTCCGTATCTTCGTCAATATGTATGCATGTTCATATGAAAACATACATACCTACAATGATTTGCTGGCAAAGCTGTTAGAGCGGCAAGGGAAGCGATGACAATCGGCGAGCGTTCGTTTATTTTTCGGCACATCTCGGATTTTCTACCAACAACACAATGTTGTGACGCTTGGTCGTCGCGTCAGTTCTTCGACAGATTGACTCTTTGACATAAAAGCAAAAAATGTGGCAACGGAGATTTCACATGAAGTAATGAGTGTACATATCTACATAAAAATACATACAAATGTGTAAACGACATAATATAATATATGTATGTCCTGTTACATATGTTTACACATGCATTTGAAAAGAAAAATTGAAGCATGAATGTGAAATACCGACGGCAAAACACAATTCTGTACTTTTATGACTCCATAATGGTGTCAAGTACAATTAATGAATTATTTTAAGAAATATATCAAAATACTTTATTAGTAATAATTTAAAAGTATTTTGATATATTTCTCATAATAAAGTAAAAATGAATTAACATAAAATAATTTAAAAAATAATAAATAATAGTTCAATAAAAGGAATATGTTTCAAATAGCATTTCAATATTCCCAGTTTGGCATACATATTATATTCTCTTCAATATTCGCCGTTTGGTTATGTTAAGAGAGCGTATGTTTACAGATTCACCGCTGTTATAAAAGCGAAAAATGTAATTTGTTTCTCGTGCATCTGTGGTGAACTCCTTGATAAATTCCTACAAATTGTTCGCTATCGAACCTGCACCTTCTCATTGTTTTAAGTTCTCTGATTCAACACCTAATAGAAGACTGCCCAAAATTAGAGTACGTCCACTTAGAACTATACAACCCTAACTTAAGAGAATTGTTAACAAATGTAACTCATTCAAATGTAAAAGAGTTTATAAAATTTTTTTGTAAATTAAACATCTATTTTGAAGTGTGATAATGTAAACAAATTAGTTTTTAGTATGTATTTTTCTTAATAAGTCATGTGTAATTATATTATCCTTTTAAACAAAATAGTAATAATAATAATAATATATTCTCTTCAATATTCGACGGTTGTTAAGAGAGCTGTATATGTACAGACACCCCGCACATTTTCGTCCATTTACATTCTCTGTTTCAAGTGCATTGTGTGATAGCTAATTTTAAAAAAAAAAATTTTCTAAGGTCAATTTTATGTAGGGTTGATCGACAATATCAACAACAACAACGAAATAGGAACTGATCGAATTTTTTCCCGTTTTCTTTGCATGCGGTTAGTTTGTTGCAACTTTTAACGAAAATTGACGACGTTCACTTTTATTGTGGTGAGTTGAAAATTTTGAGGTAAATTTCAAGTGCATTGCTTGATAGTGAAATTTTTTACCATTTCAACAGGACTTCAATTCGAGAGATAATTTATTCGTGTGTTTTGGCAATACCCATTACTTCCTTTATTATTAGCGTTATTTTTATACCCTGAATAGAGTATATTAAGTTTGCCATGAAGTTTGTCCCAGAATGAAACATCGGAGACCCTATAAAATATATACATAAATGATCAACATGATGAACTGAGTTGATTTAGCCATGTCCGTCTGTCTGTATATATACGAACTAGTCCCTATTTCATCATGCCTTACCGTATATCGCTTACAGGGATAGTACAGTGACAAAGAAATAGAGAAAATATTCAATTGAGTAGAACACGAAATGTTAATAATACTACAAATTAAAATTTAATTAAAGTTGATGATAATGTTAATAATAGTTCAGTTCCTTCCCGATTTTCAAATATGCATTGGTAGAAATACCGCCTTATTGTGATCTCTTTTATATTGGTTCTATGAGCTTAATTTGTTGGCATTGTTTAGCTAAGCACTTTGCTTCGGAGTCTACAATGCGTAAATTAAATTCCTTCACTATGTGTTGTTATAAGGATAAAGTTCATCTTCCACTATTAACTCAAAACAATTTTTTTACAACACACCATAACACCGCGCGTGTACATCACTAGCTAACAAAAGGGATGGACCGAGCAGCTTTTTCACCTCATTTAATACGAATACGAACACGATCCAGCGCGCTACCTTCTTTCGTTATCTACATGCGATGAAACAACGATTTTTTCCGTGTCTACTCAATCGGCAGCTCTACAAGTGATTTCGATATACATATTTGGATCCTCGCCGCCTTATTCGTCAACTTTACATTTATTAATTTAATTACTAATGTACATATATATTATATATCGTAATATAGTGCACGAATAAACAGAATATATAAACATTTGATTTAAACACTAATTGCGAGGTTTGGTGCATTATAAATATCTTATTTACGGTGTTGAATGTATTCTTCAATAAATTGGATCCCTTATTAGTCAGATAGAGATATGACGAAAAGTTCAAAAATTATTTCGACAATATTCAAAGGTACAGTGCGGCCTATGCTATGGTCTGTTCGGAAGCTAATATTTCTGACACAGTTTTAAGAGGAGTTTTTCATTTTAAAATTCACGACGTATTTTATCACAGAGCAAGACCTATGGTCACAGCATAAATCAGTCGATTGTAGGTCTCGTTGTTGTTTTGATTAAAACTACCTACACATCTTTCTAATGAAAGCATTGCAAGAAGCTGCTTACATATTTAGCTTATTAAGTAAATGGGACTAGCTAATGTGCACAAACAAATATTCATGTAATTGCGTGGACGAAAACATAGCGGTAGCATAAGTGTACAAAGCATTGAGGTGAATGACTTCTACTGCTTGCCCTTGAATATTAATCTAATAAGTAGAGAACAAGAAATAGCAAAAATATATGGAACATATGACAGTATAATGCAGTGTTTCTCAATCGGTGACCCAACAAGTGCGATTTTTAATAACTAAATTAAGAAAATATAAATTACACTCACAACAAAATATTTAAAATAAAGTACAAATTAAAAAATTTATTTCGGAAGTAAATATTTATCTTATCCGAAAAAAACACTTATATATTTATTTAGTATTAACTATCATTTATCACTGCGTTTAAATCAGTTTACACTGAGAAAATTTTAATCAACTTTGACACATATAGTAATAAATAACATAACAAAAATGGTTAATGGTAAAAAAAATCGAATTACACCTGTAGGAGCTACACGCTCAAAACAAGTTGCCAAATTCATTTCTGAGAGTGACAAATCAATACAATACCGCACTCGATTTTCATTTTCACCGATTCAAGACAACTCTGAATCGTTATTAGAAATAAAAAAGCAAAATATTAACAATTTCTGGACTCGTCTCCAAGCGGCTCATGACGCCATAGTAGAAACTGAGTCATCAAATCTACCACAAAATTTTAAAACCTCGCCTTTCGTCAAGTATGAAAACTGCTTAGACCAGTACGAATCTACAAAAGCTATGATTTCCGCTCAGTTAAATTTAATAAAAGCTATTGCACCTACTCCACATCCGAGAGTAGAGCTGCCAAAAATTCAAAATCAAGAGGCAAGTTCAGGCATCCATCTCGAGGTGCCCGCATGTGACACAGAAATATTCAATGGAGGTTATGAACAATGGCCGTCTATCCGGGATATGTTTACAGCCGTTTACATGAACCATCCAAAATTATCAAAAGCGCAAAAATTGTATCACCTCCGATACAAAACAAAAGGTCAAGCAGGCGCAATAGTGAAATAGTTCGCACTTATGACGACAATTTCAATTTGGCTTGGGAGGCTCTTAAATCAAGAAACGAAAACGAAAGAATATTGATCGATAAACAAATATCTATATAAATGATTTTGCCAAAAATTCAAAAGGAAACAAGTGAAGGATTCATCAAACTTCAATCCACTGTTTCAAATTGTTTGTCGATTTTATCGACACAGAACATTCCAGACAGTTGGGACCCTCTACTGGTAAACATATGCACCGCCGCATTACCAGAAAAATCATTACTATTATGGGTACAATCGCTCTCATCACGAAGAAAATGACCCACATGGCAATAAATGAAAGATTTCTTAACTACCCAATACGAAATCGCAGAAAGGGTAGCCAAAAGATAGTCAGAATGAAAAGCGTTCAACACGACTTAAATAGAAGCTTCAATAGACCCCAAGCCAGTAACAACAATAATTTAATAGAAGCTATTTTAAAAAATCCCCCACTGAACCCTCCTCGAGGGTGCCGACTGGTAATAGATACCACAGATTCACGACACAAGCGGGGTAGCTGGTAACAGTCCGCCCCTGCCGTAGACGTGAGGAATCTAGCTAAGGTCAGACTTCTTATCTGTGTGTTCGATGTTCCTCAATAGCACAGCATACAGATAAGGAGCCTTACCATGGTCGGGAGTAAAGGGCTGGATCAAGGTGTCATGCGACCCGTGCCGAGGATCAACCTGGCTGGGGGCCCTTAAATAGCCCAGTCTCGAACGGAGCTTACGGATACCTGGCGCCCACCGTAATAAGATAGCCTTACTTGCGCAACGGGGGCTATGAGCAAGTGGACATACTTTCCCCCACACTCGTGGGACCAACAATGAACCAAAACGCAAATAAACAAAAACAACAAATAACGAAAACAAAAAATCGGAGAGAGCCCGGATCTCCAGGAAAAAAGCCGGAGGGAGCGAGTTGCTCCCATAAAAGAGCAGCGTTTGGAGCGAGCTCAACAAGCACGAAGAGGACAGGAGCGAAGCTTGGTCCTGAAGACAAGACAAGCACTAGTAAAGGGGCAGAAGCTAAAGCTGGCCCACAGAAAGTGGTAGCGCCGGAGGCAGCCAGACCAAAACCCTGCGGCCAAAACACGGCTGAAAAGCAAGGGGAGGGAGGAGATGGAAAAGGGGCTGCTGCCGGAAGTGCATCTGCCAGGGAGTGGACTGCATTTAGCATGCAGGAACCGTCAAAGACAAAATATGCGGAGAGACGACGCGCCGCATACTTACTAAGGTTGGTAGAGCTAAAGCCGCCAACGAAAGAGGAGCTAACGCAGGAGCTCCAAGCATCGATTGACTGCGCGAGAGCAGTCATACCCAACTTCAAGTTGGAGCCGCCGGTAAAGGCAGCCAAGCGACAGAGGTCAGCTGAAGAGGCAAAGCCGTCAGCTAAGAGAACGACGACCAAGGGTGTAACGCCCGCAAAATCATTTGCAGAAGTGGCCCGGAACCGAATTGTCATTGGCGTTCTGGATGAGGGAGATCCCGAAGAAAGAATGCCCAGAGCTCAATGGAAATGGGTGCAGGCTGCGCTGACAAATGTGGCGCTGGAAGTGCTATTAAGCAATCCGGGTCCGCCACCGTCATGCGCAGATGCCGGCTGGTACCAGGGCCAGATCAAAATGATTGCTTGCGATGACGAGAGATCGGTCGATCTATACAAAGCTGCTATAGCCAAGGTGGGAGAGATATACCCCGATCAAAATTGGTAGCAGTGGACAAGAAGGACATACCATCCAGACCAAGGGCAAGGGTATGGATTCCGGCTACACCATCACAGCCGGACCAAATTATGCAGCTCATAAGAGCCTGCAACCCGAGCCTACCCACGGAAGGGTGGAAGTATGTCAAGACATTTGAGGACAGCGTAGCAGAATCTGGCGTGGAGACCAAAAGGGCCACGATGCAGATTCTACTGTTATTAACGAAAGAATCTATCGAACCGCTGGTGAAAAGTGGCGGGGAGATAAATTACGGGTTCACGAAAGTAAGGATAACGCCTTACAAGTCGGACGCCGATGCTGCAGACCATCTGGCATCGGGGAAAGAGTTATGCGAAGTAGAGGAAGATCCTATGGAGTCCTCGAGCGACGCGGAAAGTATGGAGCAAGATGAGTGTTCTTCTTCCGGGTCTGAGCTTGCGGCCAGACTCTCAACCTTGTATATTGAGAAAGAGCTTTTAAGCGACTCTCAGGAAGACGCAGATATAGCAATAGTTAATGCGTCTTCTACAAATTAATCTCCATCATAGCAAACTAGCTTCAGCAGCCCTAATTAACCGCGTGGCAATGGAACAGCCTGAATTTGTCCTCATTCAGGAGCCATGGGATAATGGATGGCGTATTTGCGGACTGAGGACGCCGAACTATAAGTTGCTGATGGCTAACTGTGAAGGTAAAATCAGAGCCTGCATAATGGTAAAGAAAAACCTTAATGTTTTTATATTACATAATTACAGCAACAACAACACAGCAGCAGTAAGCTGGAAAACGGGCTCAAGCAGTTACCGGCTAGTGTCGTGCTATATGCCGTATGAGCAGGAGCTGGTGCCACCTCTGATGGTAAAAGAGGTGGTACGGGATAGCGAGGCATCCAAGTGCATGACGATACTTGGATGCGATTCAAATGCGCATCACACAATCTGGGGCAGCACAGATGTAAACGACAGAGGTGACTGTCTCTTTAATTACCTACTAGGTACTAAATTACTGGTGTGTAATAAGGGAAGCACTCCAACATTTATTACAAGAAACCGACAAGAAGTGCTGGATATCACACTTGTGTCGGAAGAACTAATTGACAGGGTAACCCAATGGAGGATTCTCGAAGAACATTCCTTTTCGGATCACCGATATATAGAATGTACAATAGAGGAAAGGGCCGATAGAGGCATTAACTTTAGGAATCATAGGAGAACGAACTGGCAGGGGCACATGCAAGAGCTAGAGAAACGTATCCCTATAATTCTACCGTTTCAGCCCAATAGCAAGGAGGATCTAGATATCCTCGTTAATCGACTCACGGAATCGTGCCGGCAAGCACTAGAAGTGGCTTGTCCAACAACACGAAGCAGGGGTAGAATAAGGCCCCCCTGGTGGTCTCTAGAGCTTAAAAAGCTACAGAAAGAATGCAGAAAGCAGTTCAATTTAGCTAAGCAATCCCAAGGCGAGTCAGACTGGGATTATTATTACAACCTCCTTAGGTCATACAAAAAAGAAGTTAGGAGAGCAAAAAGAAATTCATGGAAATCGTTTTGCAATGACATCGAGAACACGGCGGAAGCGTCTCGACTTAGGAAAATAATGGCACAATCGGTGCATAGTATCGGTTATCTTCAGAAGCCATACCGAAGTTGGACGGTATCCAGTGAAGAGTCCTTGGGGCTACTAATGGATACCCACTTCCCAGGCAGCTCTGAAACCCATACTGCAGAATATACTCAAGACAGTGGAGCAGAAATGAGCCCCACTCTCATAAACATAGTATCAGAAAGCAACGTACGCTGGGCAATAAACAGCTTTAAGCCCTTTAAGTCGCCGGGATCAGACGGTATATTCCCGGCTCAATTGCAGCAGTCGCAGAATTACATAATGAATTGGCTAATTGCCATTCTTAAGGGGGCGCTGCAATTAAACTACATCCCTTCACTTTGGAGGGAGGTCAAGGTAATATACAAACCAAAGGCAGGCAAAAGCTCGCATACAAGTCCAAAGGACTTCAGGCCAATTAGCCTCTCCTCTTTCCTTTTAAAAATCCTGGAAAGACTAATAGAATTACATATAAGAAATAAACTGAAACCAGAAAAGTTGGCTGGTTCGCAGCATGCGTATTCTAAAGGAAAAGCACTAAGCACTGTGGTGGCGGAGATTGAAAAATCTCTGGAAGTCAAAGAATACACTCTATTTGCCTTCTTAGACATAGAAGGAGCCTTCAATAATATCCAGCCTAGGGCCATACTGAGTGCGCTTAAGGATCTGGACATCTCTGAACCTCTCAGGAAATTAATTGAACAGATGCTCACGAGCAGGTCAATAATTTCAACGATATGAGCGTCAACGATGTGCAGATCTGTCCAAAGAGGTACACCTCAAGGAGGCGTGTTATCCCCACTTCTCTGGGTCCTGACAATGAATAAGTTGCTGATGGATCTAGAAAAGAAGGGGGTACATGTTGTGGCCTACGCTGACGATGTGGCAGTATCGGTCAGAGGCAAATTTCCGAATACTCTCGCAGACCTTATGCAAACGATATTGGACGATATAAATCGCTGGGCAGTATCGTGCGGATTAAATTTAAATGCTGGTAAGACAGAGCTCGTATTGTTCACCAGAAAACATAATGCTCCAGAAGTTACGGCGACAATAATAAATTGTTGCAGACTAACAATTGGAGATAAGGCAAGCTACCTGGGACTAATCTTAGACAGGAAGCTTTCTTGGAAACAAAACTTGAATGCTAGGGTGAAGAAGGCAGCCACAGCACTCTACACCTGTAAAAGGATGGTGGGCCCCAAATGGGGACTTACACCTCGGGTAACTTATTGGCTCTATAAAGCAGTTGTCAGACCAATAATGACTTACGGTATATTGGTATGGTGGCCAAATACGTGGTAAAGCGTATGGAAAGCATACAGAGAGCAGCCAGTATATGCATTAGTGGAGCTCTTAGAACAACGCCAAGCCAGGCTCTTAACGTCATTCTACATTTACTGCCAACAGACCTGTTCTGTAAACAAGTGGCGGCAAAGTCAGCTCTTAGACTGAGGGAATCCTCCCAACTAGTCGCATGCAACAAGGGGCATTCAAGCATACTCAGTATATTCCCGTTCCTACCCAAAACCACGGATTTCCACAATCCAATAGAACGGATGCTAAATTCGGTCCACAATATTGACTTCCCCACAAGAGAGGAGTGGAAAAGGGGCGAGGTGGACAGGAATACAGGAATTAGCATCTATACGGATGGATCCAAACTGGATCATCGAGTGGGAGGTGGTGTCTTTTGCGCAACATTAAACACCAATATCGCCTTCCGTCTTCCAGGCGGAGATCACAGCAATTAAAGAAAGCCTAGTGGTATTGACAAAAAGTGTGCTCACAGCAAGGAGCATATATATATATATATACACGGATAGCCAAGCGGCCTTGAAATCACTCAAGTCTCCAATGGTCTCATCCAAGCTAGTGAAAGATTGTTTAGATCTATTAGAGGATCTGACATCCTACTTCACAATAAACCTGCAATGGGTTCCAGGACATAGCGATATTCCTGGTAAGTGCGAAGCAGATGAACTAGCCAGAATAGGCACCACTTTGCAACTAACCCCTGAAAAAGAGGGTATCTTTATGCCTCTGGCAACTTGCAAACACTTAATCAGCGAACATGCTATAAATATAGCTGAGTCTCGGTGGAGACAATCAATAAACTGCACAACCAGCAGACTAACGTGGCAGGAATGGAGCGTGAGTCGCACAAACTGACTACTAAAATTCAAAAGAAATGACATAAGAACTCTGATAGGAGTACTAACAGGTCACTGCCTAATTGGTAGACATGCAAGTAGGCTAGGTGTACCATACAACGACTATTGTAGAAGCTGTCAAGAAGTAGAGGAAGAGGAGACTGTAAAGCATCTTCTATGCGAATGTAAAGTTCTATATAGGAAAAGAATCGCAACTATCGGTCGTGGATTCCTTGACGACGTATCATAAGTTGCTAATATAAAATTATTTGTACTGCTGAACTTCATCAGGAGCACAGGTTGGTTCAGAGAGGAGATGATAGAGTGAGGGAACATTAGTCCCGGTGGTATCACAATGGGTCTCCTATAGGCCTAGGTGCTTCATTGGACAGCCACTCAACCTACCTACCTACCTATTTTAAAAATCAGTCGTTCACATCGGAACTATATAAACAAACGTCATGCGAACTTTGCACAAGAGGGCATCAACTAAAATCTTGCGAGAAGTTTAAAAACTTAAAAATTCACGAAAGAAACAATTTTGTCAGATCAAAGAGACTTTGTACAAATTGCTTGTCACATACGCATACTCATAAAAATTGCAAAAGCAAATTGAATTGCATCTACTGTCAAAAAAGACACCACACGATGCTTCACTATAGCACATTCCACAGATCACTCCAAATCCGCGCATATATTAGTACAAAAAGAACCACGGGTTTAGTTTCAACTGCAAATCCCGAAAGCCACAATACCGAAAATTGCCAAATGACACCATGTTGCTCCAATTCACAAAACACTCAAACGCTACACAGCGAAATACAAAATAGGGTATTACTATCAGCTACACAGCTGTCATCTCCATCTCCATCGAGGAGAACTCTACCAACTTAGAGCCTTAATAGACCAAGGATCACAACGATCTTTCATAGCGTCTAGGGCACAAAATAGGCTACAACTGCCAACAAAACAAGCCAACTTTGAAATTACAGGAATGGGCGGAAGAGTAGTCCAAAACTCAAATAAAATCTGCCTCATTGCCCTAATTTCCCTCCAAGCGGATAAGCAAATTGTAGTAGAAGCTATAGTCCTACCGCAACTTACTAAAATGCTTCCAAGCTATCACATAAATAGCAAGCATTGGCAAAAGGTTTCACACCTAAAGCTAGAAGATCAAAGTCATCCAAATATATTACTAAATAGACCAAAAGATTATTTGTTGGACACTAATTTCCTTAATATCGAAAAGGAAAGTACAACAAAAACTCTGGGGATCCAATGGAATGCAAACATCCCACCAGTTTTCATACACTACAGAATCAATATCAGCATTATCCGCCATGACAAAACGCCGAATTTTATCCTCTGTTGCAAAACTTTTCGACCCCGCAGGATGGCTTTCGCCCATTATGATACAAGCGAAAATCCTGATATAAGAATTATGGCTTGACGAACCCATGTGGCACGAACAAGCGAGAAATATCCGCTTAGAAAACTGATCCCAGTTTGCACATAATTTAACCGCAATTTCGCAGATAAAAATACCACGTTGGGCGAACTACATATTCCCACATTACCAACTCAAACCAGACTGATTCGGCGATGCCTCCCCCGACCACTAATAATAGTTACCCACATTCTCACATACAATTCAACAATAAAGTTTAGGGATTACCATACTCCCAATGCGATGCAGTACCTCATCTTACAAAAATCATAGATTGCTCTAATCGTATCTATCTGAGCGCTCGTCATTTGGATGGTTTATGGGAAATACTTGTAAAAGCTGTAAATCCACTTTAAAAAAAAGTAGCCGTAAATCACAAGTCTTACTCTCGCAAGATTCCTCATCAAAGGTTTCAAAGGAGCACCCATTCTGGCCATATCTGAGCCAGTCGCGGAGTCGCTATCCTAAAAGCCGATAGTAAAGAAATATATATTACCGACAATAAAATGACTGAACAAAAATATATCGTCTAATAATACGTCGCAACAACCATCAATCGAATAAATGCAAAACAACGTTGCTTGTCTAACGCACTAACTTCCAAATCAAAACAAATAATAACCATTTAAAAATTAAAATTGCTTCCTGCACGTACGGGTGGCCATGCAAGCCGCGCGCTCTGCTACTCCAACAGCAGTACGCCGAGATACCTAAAACGGCTACTGCAAATACGTCCAATACTAGGAAAAATATTCGCCTAGGGGGCCCAGGATGTTTAAATCAGCTAAGCCTCAGTAAATAACCACACCACTCTACTTGTTAAAAACTGGCGCACCCTAATAATGCCCACCACATAATCACCAATACAACACCAGATGACACCACAACACCGCGCGTGTACATCACTAGCTAATAAAAGGAATGGTCCGCGCAGTTTTTTCACCCTTCAGCCCTCTGCCAGCTGCACCATGAGTCTGGTCCATCCGGGCACTTGTCGTGCTGAGGTTTTTCGTCAGTTGAAAATTAATGGTAATGTGGCCCAGATAGCATAATAAATTTTTTTAATGGAATCACAATTTCTCCTTATTGCTAAGCCATAATAACCTGTCAACTTATCGATCATCTTTCCAGTAAGTTTGCCTTTTCCACCGAAAGTGTTTTTATATATTTATTTTCCTCTTTTGTTTTCAACTATTTCAAAATTTTTTTTGCCACAGTTTCGGAGGTTAGTGCCCATTTGTTTCTGCACGTGCCCAATACATTCTTTCTTTACAACTTTTTGATCCCCATAAGGTGCAGCCTTTAAAATTCCCGAGTACGTGTTGGAGTCACCGTCTCCGACGTAAGTTTTGTATATGACTCCAAGTTTTTCCAATGAACGTTTTAACATTTCGACGACTAAAAAAACTTCCATTTTCCCAGAAGAACCAGCATGATTTGTAGTGCAAGTATTTTCATGTTCTGCATGCCATTCATTATATTCTTCGGTATCGAGTTTCTTCTTCCAAGTTTCACACAGTTTGCAGAAGGCAACAATATCTATGATTTTACCAGAATAGTATCCGATCAATGATATCTCACCATATAAGGAAGTATACCCAAGTATACCCTTGCTTTTTCCATGTGCTATCGCCAGATACAGTTAATTCTGTCGAATGCTCATCACCTTGATGTTCGGAAATCAAAATTTTTTTTCAGTACAAGCCTGTTGAAAAAGTTTTTCGGTGGCTGTTTTTATACTGGAGTGAATATTATTTATTATCAAATTGTAAGTGGGCAGTGATATAAAAGCTCGCATATCCAATCATGCGCAAAATTGTGCTGCACCTTTTAATTCTAATCCGAGGACTCTCATGACAAATAAAAATCGTTGATTTATTTCAAAGGAGTGCGCGACAAAAGGACTAGAATTTATGTTACGTTCTGCACACTTATCACACAGCAAAACAATTTTAAAACCAAGTCCTCGTTCAGAAGCTGTTTGAAACTGGACATTTTCGTCACGGTACACAATACTGTTATAAAATTTAAAAGGCGAAACTCAACAGACGGATCACGTATTACTGAGATTTCCTGTAGTTCCTTAAATTTTTTCGCCGAGGAATTGAACCTAATTTCATCCGTTTCAGCTGTTTTCGGATTAAAAACATATTTGCGTCTTTTTGTTCTCGACTTACGTATGTTAAGAGATTTTCTCATTTCTCTGGATGACTATTTTCACGAAAAATTAAAAAAAAAAAATGTAAACAAACTCAAAAGTTTACTGCTTGGCTTAGCTGCGTATACTGACTACCACATTTCAAGTATAAAAAAAAAACAATCATACTGTTGATTTACACATCTAAATACATTAGAAGGGGGCATTTACATAAAAGATACAGCGTCCTCAAATGAACAGTATAACAAGAAAAAATACAAAAAGTACACTAATACAAAGGCCCCTTACAAGCGCTTGATTCCGAACGATTAATTTGTATGGCAGCTACATGATATAATTTCGTGAAAATACCTCGTCAAATAAACAAATTTTCCGTGCAAGCACTTTACTCCGATCGTTCAGTAAATATGACAGCTATATGCTATAGTCATCCGATCTATACAATTTCTTCGGCGATTAGATTATTGCCTTAAGTAATATCCATGCCAAGTTTCGTGAAGATACCTCGTCAAATGAAAGAGTTTCCCATACAAGCACTTGATTCCGATTGTTCAGTTTGTATGGCAGCTATATGCTATAGTCATCCGATCTATACAACTTCTTCGGAGATTGAACAAATGTCTTAAGTAATAGGACATGCCAAATTTCGTGAAGATACCTCGCCAAATGAAAGAGTATTCTATACAAACACTTGATTCCAGCAGCTTTTTTGTGAGAGAAAGACAGGTGCAAAATTTCAGATCGATAGCTTAAAAACTGAGGGACCAGTTTGTATATATTATATATAGACAGACGGACAGACAGACAGGCATGGCTAAATCAACTCAGCTCACCATGCTGATAATTTATGTATATATTATAGGATCGATGACGTTTCCTTCTTGGTGTTACAAACTTCGTGGCAAACTTAATATACTTAATGACTGTCAATGTTTACGATTTTCCCAAAAGCAAATTCTGTATACGTCAAAAAGAGACAGCATACATTTCTATTGAATTTTAGAAAAATTGGGAAATACCTATGTATATTGTGCGATTAACCAACAGTGTTGCACGCTCCTTGTGTTAAAATAATTAATAAATAACCAAGGAGTTTTCAAATATAATATACGTAAGTTATTATTAAGTTTCAAATAAAATAATGTTTTTAGTTAATTTTAATTTTTATTTAGACATTTTTAAATTCAGAGATATCCAAGAACTGTTGAAACATGTACCGCAGAGGATTTTAAGATGAGCAAACATGGAATCAAAGGAAAATTTCTTTTCATAATTTATTATTTAATTATATATTTTTTGTTGCACTCCTTTTTTATATAGACTTGTATTTACTCGTATACTCTTATAACTAAGTTTAGTTTAAAGTTTTAAATTAAAAAAAAAATGTATTATATACTGCGCAAAAGAATTTTTCACTTGTGATAGATTTAGAGTCATAACTGACAAATTGCAGCTTTGATGGATTTATGATGAGCAAAAACATGAGAGTGAGCAGTATAGATATATAGTAAATCAATTGCGAATAACCTTGTGTTAAAGGGAGAGGCAAAATCTCACACACACATTCATTTGTTTACATCAGTTTATTCTCAAAGTTCTTAAAAAAATGATAGAAACTTTGTTCTGCGCGATGAAAAAATATTTTCAGCTGTGACTGTCATATTTTCGGTCAGATCACTGTCACTGTTCTTGTATAGACCTTCCCACAGTACTACTATGATGAATATAGTGATTTATGTTAGTAGTGAAACTAAGTGAGTATATGCCTGTTCGTTTTGGTGTATTCCTTTTCATTTTACAAATTTATACTATAAAATCAATATTTGAACACGTTTAGATTTTATTATTTATTACAATTTTAAATTTCCATTAAACTTTTCTCAATGAATTTAATAATATTTTTTATTATCAATACAAATTTAAACTTTTTTTGTTAGCATTTACGTGTTGTCTTCTGCACTTGACTAAGCACGTTCCAGCAACTAAGTAAGTCAACACCGCCACCGCAGAAACATTAACTTAAATTATACCTATTAATTACAATAAACTTTATATAGCTATGAATATTTTGTTTATTTAATTTGAAGTCCTAATGCTTTTTCCGGAAATGCTAAGGTACTAACTTAAAAAATGTATAATACGAGAACAAAATATGATGGTTTAAAACATGAATAAGTGTCTTATTGCTTGTTCAGCTTGTCAACGTATCTATTATCCTGTTTATGATAAATAATATGTTTTATCAAAGATTTCCTTTGGGGATCATTTTACCGGATCCTAAAACTGTAGTCCAAGTTATTGGACCTTCTCAATAAACTTCTTTATAAAAACTTTATTCTTTCCTAAGTTTGAGAGGAGAGTAATAAATAGCAAGAAAATCAAAGCAAAACAATCAAACAGTCGTCCGGACACTTTATTTGAAATTCTAAGTGAAAATCATATTGTTTTTTAAAAAGGATGTATATGTGCTGTAATAACTATACGACATTAACTTGCCACAAGTTATACGTAAGTATAACGCAGACTTGGGATGTGTTAATTTAATAGACTCATATATGGACCGAAACGGGCCCGTATCAAAACACAAGATATAAAAACCTGAATATTTTATCATTTCCTCGCCATGACTATATCGAATACATTTATATTAGTAGAATACTCAACGCAGAAAACTTAACCGCTGATGATAAGGGAAATGTTAGGATATTAGAATTGCGCTGTAGCTGTGTTGATAAACGATCGATTGGCTGCCCAATGTCTACTGCTAACCCAAAATAGTCGTCTACAGAAGGTTTAAAATTTGTATCACTTAGCCCTTCCAGGAAAAATGTTCGTAAAAAAAATACGGACCTTGGTTGAAGTATAATTTTCATAATGAAAGTCAAGTATTTCAATTTCAGTGGTTTAAGGGTTAATACAACGAATATATTACAGTTTGTAATCATTGTTGATGACTCCCCATATAACGGTTATGTTGAAAACTACTAACAGTGTGACTCTTTCAATTTAAAGTATTTCAGTAAAGTATAAAAGAAGATAGAGGAATACAACTTTGTAAAAAGAGTGTCCTCAAGTTATCTCGAATATGTGGACCTCGGTGCCTATAACTCATATTTAAAAATATAGGTAAATATCATAGATATATTATTGAAATTCAGAGATAATCTTTTTCTCATAATATTGTGCGATATATCGGTCAATAGGAGATATATGTGTATCTCACTGAAAGTCACCGGAGATCTTTTTCTAGTAATAGTATGTCGTGGTGCCCAAAATATATATAAACGAGTCAATCTCACCCTAACCCCCATATAACTAAAATAAGAATTTCAAACATACGGTTAGCTTTACTACTACATAAAATGATGTTATTCAGGCGTCGATCTTCATAAAATTATATAGGAACAGGCCTATATAATGATTTCTTACATTATTGCTGACTTAAACCGCTTATATGGGTCAATATTAGTAATATTTCGATGATATGAAATGGAAGATGAGAGAAATAGGTCTGTTTCTCTGATGGATTTTTTCCTCATATGGCTGATATACTAAATTCAGACACTTTTTTTAGTTTATATAACATTCACATATCAATTGAGTTAAAAAGGTAGATTTTAATATAATTTTGGGAACAGGAAGCAGAATATAGTAATGAAACTAAATGAGTCTAAGACCTATAATATAAGTTAGTAAAATAAAAGCTAATTTTGTAATCCCTTCAGTCGAATAATATAATAAATGGTGAATTCTTTCTCAACATATTTAAAACACTTTTATTAGCTTCACTTGTACGTATGTTTGGGACTTTTTTCATTGGCAATGCAACGCTTTATACATGAGAGGTACTGTGCATGAACGAAAGTTTACACAGCACAATTAAAAAATGCCCTTAAAATAGCTAAACCCAAATACATATCCTTAAAGAAGGTGAAAATCAGAATCTGTTCAGAAAACTTTTGAAAAAATTTTTACCATGTTCCGTCCGACAGTTAATCAATGGATTTAGACTTCTGATTATCTCATTAATCTACTAGATTTAGAAAGATTTCGCATTCAAAAATGACACTTGTAAATCTCATCACCGAGAAGATTTGAATCTAATCTATTCGAAATCTCCCTATGCGATTCTGATTTTGCATCATCTGTCAGTAGATAAATTTATCACATTATCGCAGCTGATTTAGACACGACAAACTGTCAAACTGAAAAAAAAATGAAACAAAAAACAAGTAATGAAGGGCTAAGTTCGGATGTAACCGAACATTTTATACTCTCGCAAAGTCAAATAGTATACTCGTTTGAGATTTCTTTGTGGATTGACTGATATTTTCGGTAGAAGGTCAACTATAGGCACTGATGTCCACATATTTAGTATTTAGGGGCTTAAACAGTTTTGGTTCGATTTAGACAATTTTTGGCCACAAAGTGGCATACTTTAATCGCATTATTCACGCAAAGTTTTATCCCGATACAGTCATTGTTGCCTGATTTGCATAGTGGAAAGAGAAAGAATCAGATGGAATTTACTATCGCACTATGACATAGAAACATGAAAAGAACGTTATGCACCGAATTTGGTTGAAATCGGTTAAGCAGATCTCAAGATATGGGTTTTCACCTAAAAGTGGGCTGTGCGACGCCCACTGTCTAATTTTGAACGCGGTTCCAATAAAGTCATCTCATACCATCCCAGAGATGAAATTTAATGTCTCTGGCGTGTTTAGTGCTTGATTTATCGCGCTTTAAGTAGTTTTTAACAGTACCGTTATATGGGGAGTGGGCGGAGTTGCCACCCGATTTCAACTATGTTCACACCGTCAATAGAAGTGCTAAAAACATTTGCTTCCAGTGAATTTTGTTATTATAGCATTAGCGGCTTAGGAGATATGCACATTAAACCGATTAGAGGCGGGACCACGCCCACTTAAAAAATAAAAAAATTTACTGCAGATGCCCTAATGTGAGCCTGTGTACCAAATAACAGTCTTGTATCTTTTTGCGGAGCTTAGTTATGGCAATTTATTTGTTTTTGATTAATGGCGTTTTGTGGGCGTGGCAGTGGTCCGATTACGCCCATCTGCAATACCAACCGTCTCACGGTACCAAGAAACATGTCTACCAAGTTTCATAAATATATCTCAAGTTTTACTCAAGTTAGAGCTTGCACGGACGGACAGACAGTCACCCGGATTTCAACTCGTCTCTTCATCCTGATCATTTATATATATATAACCCTCTATCTAACTCCATTAGTTTTAGGTGATACAAACAACCGTTAGGTGAACAAAACTATTATACTCTGTAGCAACAGGTTGCGAGAGTATAATAAAATAGAGAGTAAAAAATTAAAGCAATATCAAGTAAATAAGTGAAGTGACTAGAAAATATGCTACATCTTTGATCGGCTAGTCAAAAACAGCATTTTTGGCTGGAACATGATATAAGTGAGCTTAACACCGACACTTAATTACAAGATTTTGGCTTTTTAGTAGAAATGCCACTTGTTAACCTCCTCACCGAGAAGATTTGAATCTAATCTATTCGAAATCTCCATATGCGATTCTGATTTAGCATCATCTTTTTTTCACATTTTGTTGTTTAATATTGATTTTGACACTACAAACTGTCAATGTGAAAAATAATAAACAAAGAAATATAGTAAAAAACAAGTAAGGAAGGCCTAAGTTCGGATGTAACCGAACATTTTATACTCTCGCAAAGTCAAATGGTATACTCGTTTGAGATTTCTTTGTGGATTGACTGATATTTTCGGTAGAAGGTCAACTATAGGCACTGGGGTCCACATAGTTAGTAATTAACGGTTTGAACAGTTTTGGTTCGATTTAGACAATTTTTGGCCGCAAGGTGGCATACTTTAATTGCATTATTCACGCAAAGTTTTACCCCGATATAATCATTGTTACCTGATTTGCATAGTGGAAAGTGAAAGAATCAGATGGAATTGAAAATGGTGTTACATGGGAAGTAAGCGTGGTTGTAGTCCGATTTCGCCCATTTTCGCACTATGACATAGAAACATGAAAAGAACGTTATGCACCGAATTTGGTTGAAATCGGTTGAGCAGATCTCAAGATATGGGTTTTCACCTAAAAGTGGGCTGTGCCACGCCCACTGACTAATTTTGAACGCGGTTTCTATAAAGCCAATTTATACCATCTCAGAGATAAAATTTAATGTCTCTGGCGTGTTTAGTGCTTGATTTATCGCGCTTTTAGTAGTTTTTAACAGTACCGTTATATGGGGAGTGGGCGGAGTTGCCACCCGATTTCAACTATTTTCACACCGTCAATAGAAGTGCTAAAAACATTTGCTTCTAGTGAATATTGTTATTATAGCATTAGCGGTTTAGGAGATATGCACATTAAACCTATTAGAGGCGGGACCACGCCCACTTTTTAAAAAAAGTTTCAACTGCAGATGCCCCTCCCTAATGTGATCCTGTGTACCAAATAACAGTCTTGTATCTTATTGCGGAGCTTAGTTATGGCAAGTTATTTGTTTTTGATTAATGGCGTTTTGTGGGCGTGGCAGTGGTCCGATTACGCCCATCTGCAATACCAACCGTCTCACGGTACCAAGAAACATGTCTACCAAGTTTCATAAAGATATCTCAATTTTTTACTCAAGTTAGAGCTTGCACGGACGGACGGACGGACGGACGGACAGACAGTCACCCGGATTTCAACTCGTCTCTTCATCCTGATCATTTATATATATATAACCCTATATCTAACTCGATTAGTTTTAGGTGATACAAACAACCGTTAGGTGAACAAAACTATTATACTCTGTAGCAACAGGTTGCGAGAGTATAAAAATATCAAAAAACGGAGAGTAATGTAGACTGTGGCTGCCGAAGAAATCTAATAACTTCGATCGGCTAGTCAAAAACAGCTGTTTTATAGATCCCCAACGGCAGTGAGGACAGTCTATATAATCTAATTACTTAAAATTTTTTGTCGGAACATGGTAAGCGAAGCCGTTCGTTGCGTACGTGACTTCGCAACGGGTATCCGATTTCCTTCCGTTGCATGACATTGACTTTCACATGAAGCGACAAGCGAAGAATTTGTGATCAGCATTAATACTATCATACATTTTCTTAAGAGCCTTGTTTTCTTTTTGTTTGTTTGTTTTGTTTTTTCTGAGTCATTGCTGACCATAAATCCGTCATGGCTGAAAATTGTCAGTTATGACTGAAACGCTATCAGAGGTGAAAAATTCTTTTGCTCAGTAGATAATATAATTTTTATTTCTTTAATAAATTTCAAACTTTTAATTAAAATTAGTTATAATAATATACTTAAATATAAAAAGGAATCCAACAAAAAATATAATAAAATATGAAAATATAAAAATAAATAATCACTTAATGCCATCTCAATAGCTCTGCGTACGTCTTTCTCCAATCTGTGGATAGTTCTGAATTTAAAAATGCAAATGTAAATTAACAGTACTGACATATCAAAAGTGAGTGTATTGGTGAACCCATCAGCAGTTTCTTGTAGGGTAAGTTTAGGCCAATTAATGAATGTAAAAAAATTGTCAACTGACATTTAGGGCTAGCAAAATAGTTCTTCTAATAATATCGATTAAATTAGAGCAGGCACCGATTATAATGAGTGGAATGTAAGTTTTCAAGGGGTTTTCTGCGAAAACTGTGTTTTCGTTTGCCAGATTTTGTATGGATGAAAACACAAGTTTTCGCGTGAAAATCGTGTTTGTCTATAAAAACATGAATTTTGTGTCGGTGCGCAAATTTGTATAAAACGCAAATTCGCTGACTTAGACCACGCGTGAGTTTTCTTCCTACGGAGGAGCTACTCATGTTAACTTATACATACATACATATGTACAAGTACATACATCGTATATGCATCACTCGAGAGAAATGACGGACTACAAAGCCGCTATAAAAAAAGTGAATAACAACCTGCCAAATATAAAAAAGTAGGTCGATAACTCTCACAGAAAAAATTACGGTTTGTTTTTGTATCTCGAATCGTGAGCCACTCTGTATTAAAAACGAACTGTTGCGCATGCAACAGCGAAGATGTAGGCGATAAATTCAAGAAAGAAATCCTACGTAATAGTGTTTGTTATCAATAAGAAATTAAATATTTATAAATATTAATTAATTTATGAATTATATATGGTTTTTTTCTATTTAAAGGGAACCACGACTATAGTTGCGATTCTTTTCCTGTATAGAGCTTTACATTACATAGAAGATGTTTTACAGTCTATTCTTCTTCTAAATTCTGACACCTTCTACAATGGTCGATGTAAGGTACACCTTGCCTGCTGGCATGTCTACCAATTAGACAGTAACCTGTTAGTACTCCTATTAGAGTTCTTATGTCATTCATTTTGAATTTTAATAGTCTTTTTGTTCGACACACGCTCCATTCCTCCCACGTTAGTCGGCCAGAGGCAAAAAATTCCCTCTTTTTCAGGGGTTAATTGTAGGTAGGTAGAGTGGCTGTCTAACGACGCACCTAGGCCTATAGGAGGTCCATTGTGATACCACCAGGACTAATGTTCCCTCACTCTAATGGTTAATTGTAAAGTGGTACCAGTTCTGGCTAGTTCATCTGCTTTGCAGTTACCACGGATATCACTATGCTCTGGAACTCATTACAGATTTATCGTGAAGTAGGATGTTAGATCCTCTAATATATCAAGACATTCATTGACTTTCTTTGATGAGACCATAGGAGATTTGAGTGATTTCAAGGCTGCTTGGCTATCCGTATATATGTACTTGTATAAGTTAACTCCGGAACTTGCAAAAGTTCAACTAGGTTGAATTTTGCCAATGGTCAACCATTCTACACGCGCATTCGCATAATTGCTGACACCTCAACATAATTTGCGTAAACAACAGTCAGCAAACTATTAATAAATAACACTAAAACAATAGTCAGCTAAATATCAATAAATTGAAGTAAACAACGATCAGCAAAAATATCGATTTTGCAATAACAACAAATAGGGCGCATATTAAAGTGCAACGTGAGTGTGGCCAATAGTAGGTGTAAGTTGGATTCAAAATAAATAAGTGATGTGCGGACAAAGTTCCGCCAGCTTTTTAAAAACAATTAATAAAATATAATTATTTAACTGGCGCCCGAGCAGGGACCGGGTTAAAGTTCGCTAAAGTTTTCTAAATCGTGTGTTAAGTAAAGTGGAATAATAGACACCAAGAACGCGAACCTAGAGCTGGTCCAGCGTTGGATTCCTATAGGAAACGAACGCACGCTTCCAATGTGCGACGATTTGGAGGTGCTGGAGTAGCCGATAGCAAAAAGGAGTCACACCCCACCGCCAGGAAGTGAATAGAGTAAGAATAAACTTAAGAATAAAATTTAAGAATAAAAATATTAGTAAAGAAATAAGAGAGAAACTGGAAAAGAAAAAATATTTAAAGAAAGTTTTAAGAATTTAAAAAATATTCTGTCTTGCGACTGTAAGCATTAAAATAAAACAAAGTAAGAGAGAAACTGGAAAAGAAAAAATATTTAAAGAAAGTTTTAAGAATTTAAAAATATTCTGTCTTGCGACTTACTATTAATTAAATGTAAATCTAAAACCTGTATATTTACTAACCCTAAATAATACATATAAATAATAACAGGCTTGTACAGCCAATGAAAAAAAAATAAAAATACAAGCTGCGATTCACCACCTTCGGGGGGACCCTCCAGCTTATAAAAATAAAATTCTCTGCGATTCACCACCCAAGGGACCCTCCAGAGAATTATAAATTATAAAACAAAATAAAAAAAGGCTCGTACAGCCAATAACTTACAAGAATAAAAAAAAAAGAACCGCGATTCACCACCTATCGGGGGACCCTCCGGTTCTAAATAACTAGAGTCCAACTCTGCGATTCACCACCAAAGGGACCCTCCAGAGTATAAGGACACCTAACCAATATAAAATAAAATCATTGAAAATATCTAACAATAACAAGCTAAAATAAAAAAATAATTCTTTTGAGTTATGTCAAACCCTAACAATTTAGTTCGACCTGCTGTGCTAAATGCACATACACCTAACCCATCTCCTCAACCAACTGCCTCTTCTTCAGGTTCATTTAATATGGATCAATTAACAAACATAGTGACAGGGCTTGTTAGTAACATTCTAAGGCAAGAAGGAAGAAATATGGTACAGGCGGCTCTCAATCCGAATGCCAATTTCTCTAACATTTCCGATGTAACCATCGACCAAAGTCTTTCAAACAACATAACAGAACTCGACAAAATACCAGACGTAGTTAGATGCCTGCGTGAGTTTTCAGGTAATCCAGGGGAATATAACTCCTGGAAGAAAAGCGTAGATCGTATTCTGCAAATCTACGAACCCCTTAAAGGAACTCCGAAATATTACTGTATTCTTAATGTTGTAAGGAATAAAGTAGTGGGCAACGCTGACATTGCCCTCGAATCCTACAACACACCTCTGGATTGGAAAGCGGGATATAGGTGCCTTAGAGTATCAAATGACGTCTTTAGCGCAGGGCAACCTCACCATTCAAGAATTCTATCAACGCGTTTATTCCCATCTTTCTCTTATCCTAAACAAGCTTGGCTGCATGGACGTTAGTGCGGAATCCATGCATCTACTTACTTAAAAATACCGGGACAAAGCCCTCGACACGTTTATACGAGGACTGAAAGGTGATCTTCCAAGACTCCTTGGCATGAGAGAACCGGTAGACCTTCCGCAAGCTCTCCACCTTTGTCTTAAGCTAGAGAATCAAAACTTTCGTTCTCACTACGCTTTAAGTCAAAATAGGTAGACTCACGATTTCCGACCACCCCTCCCACCCAGAAAAACGGTTGACGACTTTTATCCCCAATTGGCATATATGCCAAGACCCCAAATGCAACCACAAAACTTTGCGAATCAATATCGCCCTCAAGCTCCTTTCAATAATTACCGTAATTTTCAACAATATAGACCATTAGGGCAACAGGCTCCTGCTAAGCCTCAACTCCCACGACCAGAACCAATGGACGTCGACAAAACTCTTTATTCTAGAGCTATAAATTACATGAATAGACCCGTAGCTAATAACGGCGTGAAAAGACCATCCAACTTTTCACAACAAATACCTCTAAAACAACAAAGGAACTTCCATATCGAAACCGGTGCACAACATAATTACCAACAGGAATACCCACAAGACCCACAGTATGATACGGACAAACACTATTAGCAAGACTGGACTCCTACTGAACAGGAATATGAAACTGCATTGACATGAGAAGAAAATGGGCAACCAGCTCAAGAATATGGCGAGGGAAACCCACAATCTGAGATGCAGGATTATATTGATATCCATTTTTTAGAATGAACAGTTCTTCGTTACCCTACATCGAATGCAAAACGAAGAACGGAAAAATTCTGAAAATGTTGATTGATACTGGGTCAAGCAAGAATTACATACAACCTTGCCATGTCCCAAGGACAATACCTAACGCCGAACCATTCTTTGCGAATTCTATCGCTGGACAGATCAAAATTACCCACCATACAGTTATAAACTTATTTGGAAAAACTGACACATCCCTCAAATTTTTTTACTCCCCAACATACGGGACGACACCTTGACAATAGATAACGGGTTACAAATTAAAATTAAACAAAAACTCTCACCTACAGTTAATCAAATTGACGTTAGAACTGACCATATGACAGCTACACAAAAACAACACATAATTCAGTTGACAAGAAAATATCCACATCTTTTTACAGAACCTGACGAAAAACTAACATACACCACTACAGTTGTAGGAGAGATCAGGACTTCCTCGGATACTCCAGTCTATACTAAATACTATCCATATCCTCTTGCTATGAGAGATTTTGTTTCCCAAGAAATACAAAATTTGCTAAAGGACGGGATTATTCGTCCATCCTGCTCACCGTATAACTCACCCGTTTGGGTTGTACCAAAAAAATTAGATGCATCAGGCCAAAGAAAATACAGATTAGTAATAGATTACAGAAAATTAAATACATTAACAATAGCCGACAGATACCCGATCCCAGAAATTAATGAGGTTCTCTCACAACTAGGAAATAACAAATACTTTTCCGTTCTTGACTTGAAGAGTGGCTTCCATCAGATTCCACTAAGAGAATCCGATATTGAGAAGACAGCATTTTCTATCAATAACGGAAAGTACGAATTCACCAGACTTGCATTAGGGTTGAAAAATGCACCCGCTATTTTCCAACGAGCGCTATGCGACATCCTAAAAGATCATATAGGTAAAATATGTTATGTCTACATAGATGACATAATAGTATTTGGCAATAACGACCAAAGCCACCTAGAAAATGTCGAAACAATTTTCCATACGCTAGAAAAAGCGAACATGAAGGTCCAGTTGGACAAATGTGAATTTTTCAAGAGAGAAGTAGAATTTTTAGGTTTCATTGTCTCTCCCACAGGATTAAAAACCAATTCCACGAAAGTAAAGGCAATTCAAGATTTTCCTTGCCCAAAAACTTTGAAGGACTTAAGATCTTTTCTTGGCCTATCTGGCTATTATCGACGCTTCATCAGAGATTATGCTAAATTAGCAAAACCCCTGACCTCGCTTTTGAGAGGGGAAGATGGACACGTGTCCAAAAATTCTTCCAGTAAAAAGCCGGTTGTGTTCGACAGTAATGCCATGACTGCTTTCAATAAAATTAAATCCGCGCTAACATCAAACGAAGTCATACTACACTATCCCAATTTCAAAGAAGAATTTCACCTCACTACTGACGCATTAAACTACGCTCTAGGTGCTGTCCTTGAACAATCAGGAAAACCAATAATCTTCATAACCCGATCACTCAATAAAACAGAAGAACATTATGCCGCGAACGAAAAAGAAATGCTGGCAATAATCTGGGCTCTCACCTCACTTAGAAACTATTTGTATGGGTCAGCGAAAGTTGTAATTTTCACAGATCACCAACCGCTTACTTTTGCATTGAGTAACAAAAATCACAACGGAAAAATGAAAAGATGGAAGTGTATCCTCGAAGAATACAACTATGAGATGAAATACAAACCAGGAAGAACTAATTTCGTTGCAGACGCGCTATCCAGACCACCACAAACCGATATTAATACCCTTACCACTACAGACCATAGCAACGAAAGCTCCTCACATCTTCTAATTCCCGCCACCGAAGCCCCAATTAATGCCTTCAAGAACCAACTATTCCTAAAGTTTGGAAATGAGGACAGCTACTCATTCCAGATACCATTCCCCAGTTATCACAGACATACCATTACAAAGCAAAACTATTCCGAACAGGATATTATAGCCATATTCAAACGCTATCTAGACCCAGCACTAATCAACGGTCTGCATACCACAGAAAGCTTGATGGGAAAAATCCAGGAGATATATCCACTACACTTCCGAAATATCAAAATACGCTTTACGCAAACCTTGCTCCAGGATATAACAAACGAAACAGAGCAAGAAGAAATAATCGCAAGCGAACATCAAAGAGCACACAGAAACAGTCGCGAAAATAAAGCACAAATTTTAAAGAAATTCTACTTCCCAAGCATGCATTCGAAAATCGAAAAAACGGTCAGACAATGCTCCACATGCCGCGAACATAAATACGATAAGCACCCCCCTAAACCTCAAATACAAGAAACCCCTATTCCACAATCACCAGGCGAAATAGTTCATGTTGACATATATTCCACGGATAAGAAATTAATCCTCACCGCCATTGACAAATTTTCTAAATACGTCCAGGTAAAAGTGATACCTTCCAGAACAATAGAGCACATTAAAGACCCAATCAGAGAATTAATGATCGCCTTCGGAATTCCGAAACTCGTAGTAATAGATAACGAAAAGTCCCTTAATTCCGCTACCATATCATACCTACTTAAAGACCAAATGTCCATCAACGTTTACACCACTCCACCTTATAGCAGTACAAGCAATGGACAAATAGAAAGATTCCATAGTACACTGTCAGAAATAATGAGATGCCTAAAAGCAAATTACGCAGGAATAACATTTGAAGAATTACTATTCAAATCAGTTCAAGAATACAATTCCTCAATACACTCAACGACAAAAAGTAAACCAATAGAAATATTTTTTGGAAATAGAATTTATAGTGACCCACAACAGCTAGAACAACAAAGACAGGATAACATTGCCTTACTCAAGAAAAAACAAGAACTAGATCTCTTGTATCATAACAAAAATAGGACTGAAAACAAAAACTTCTCACCAGGAGAAGTCATTTACGTTAAAATCAATAAAAGATTAGGATCCAAATTAACTCCAAAATATAAAAAAGAAACGGTTGCTGAAAATCACAGGACGATAGTTAAAACAGTATCGGGACGAACAATCCACAAATCTCTAATAAAGAACTAAAATTTTGCCTTTTTCTTTTAGGAAAATGGACCAATATATACTTTTTATCATACTCACTCTCATTACAACTTCCTCTTCGGACGTACAAGTTTTAGACTATAGCAAATCCCAACTAGTGACGATAGACAATGGACAAGCAAAAATTCAAAACGGTACATTCAGATTCATTCATCTCATCGACTTAGAGAAATACGAACAATTTTTAACAGATACATATGAAGAAATGATCAACCAAACCCCTAACAACCACCTCCTATATCCCATTCTAAAACATGAAACCATCCAAACCTTCGAAATTCTAAACGCTCTAAAACCCTCAAAATCTATCAGAAGAAAAAAATCAATTAACATATTAGGAACGGCATGGAAATACATAGCCGGATCTCCCGATCACGAAGATCTTGAGATAATTACAAATAACTTAGAAAATTTGAATAAAAACAATAATAAACAAGTAGTAATAAATAAATTATTCGAAAAACGAATAAATAACATAACCCACATTATGAACAAGATGATAAATACAATTAGAAAAGATGAAGATAATATAACGGAAATTATAACAAATTTACAAAATAGGATTAGATTAATTAAAGAAGAATTAATAAACATTAGATATGCCATCCAATGGGCAAAAGAAAATATTATAAATTCCGTAATATTAAGTAAAGAGGAATTATAATTATCAATTAATAAACTAAAAGAAGATGAAATACCATTTAAGAGTGCCGAAGAAGCACTAGAATTATCAAAAGTAAATGTTCTAAATAATGAAATGAAAATTTTGTATATGGTTAAAATACCTTTAACGATTAAGGAAACATTTAAGAAAATAATTATAAGACCTGTAAAAAGGGAAGATAATACTGTAATTAAAATCGAATACAAAGAAATACTTAAAGGAAAAAATTTAATTTTAGGAATAAAAAATGAATGTGAAAAATACAATAATATGACAATATGTAAAGAATTCAATTTAGTAGATTTAAATAACGATTTATGTATAGCTAGAATTATTTATAGCTTGAACTCAACTTGTTCAACAACAAATGGCCACCACGTCCCTACATTAGAAGAAGTTAAACAAGGAGTAATATTGCTCAATCGATTTGACGGCAGATTAGTAGCTGACGAAATATCCCAACCAATTAATGGTACTCATGTCATTATATTCAATAACTTAACAATTAAAATAAACGACCAGCAATTCAGTAATATTGAAGCAGGAACTATAGAAACTATCCCCACAATTCTTCAACCGATCCCACTAGAAAAAGATCACATAGAACTCCTCTCTCTAGAGGCACTGAAAGATCTGCACATCAAAAACGCAGACGAAATCAGTTATATTAAAAATGCTACATTTTCCCTCGGAGGCCTAACAATGACAGCAATTCCAATAATTATAATAATTATTTACATCCTAAAGAAACGTTCCGTAAAAATCCAATATGTGGGAAAAGAGGTCATAAAGCCAGTGCAAACTGAAACAAGCCAAGAAGATACGCCAGGCACTACTAGTTACACTCCCACATATGTAAGTTTCAATAACTTACCGCTCTACTAAATGATCGAGGACGATCATCTTTAAAGGGGGAAGAGTTAACTCCGGAACTTGCAAAAGTTCAACTAGGTTGAATTTTGCCAATGGTCAACCATTCTACACGCGCATTCGCATAATTGCTGACACCTCAACATAATTTGCGTAAACAACAGTCAGCAAACTATTAATAAATAACACTAAAACAATAGTCAGCTAAATATCAATAAATTGAAGTAAACAACGATCAGCAAAAATATCGATTTTGCAATAACAACAAATAGGGCGCATATTAAAGTGCAACGTGAGTGTGGCCAATAGTAGGTGTAATTTTAAGTTAAGCTAATAATTGTAATTAGTCTTAAGTTGGATTCAAAATAAATAAGTGATGTGCGGACAAAGTTCCGCCAGCTTTTTAAAAACAATTAATAAAATATAATTATTTAACTTATATATATGCTCCTTGTTGTGAGCACACTTTTTGTTAATACCAAAAAATCTCCGCCTGGAAAACACTGTAGTGGTCTGGTAACCGGAAGGCGATTTTGGTGTCTAATGATGCGAAAAAGAAACCACCTATCTAGTTTGCATCCACCGTGTAGATGCTAACCCGTCCCTTTCAAATCCTTCTCGGGTGGGGAAGGCTGTATTGTGGACCGAATTTAGCTTCATTTCTATTGAATTGTGGAAATCCGTGATTTTAAGTAGAAACGGGAATAAACTAAGTATCCTAGAAGGCCCCTTGTTGTAGGCGACTAATTGGGAGGATTCCCTCAGTCTGAAAACTGACTTTGCTGCCACTTGCTCACAAAACAAGTCTGTTGGCAATAAATGTAGAATGAGGTTGGCTTGGCGTTGTTCTAAGAGCTCCACTAATGCATATACTGGCTGCTCTTTAGATAATTGCCATACGCCTCACCGCGTATTTCTTTTTCATAAGCTATCCGAGGCGTTAGCCCCCATTTTGAGCCCACCATCCTTTTACAGGTGTAGAGTGCAGTAGCTGCTTTCTTCATCCTATCATCGAAGTTTTGTTTCCATGAAAGTTTCCTGTCTGAGGTTAGTCCTAAGTAGCTTGCCTTATCTCCAATTGTTAGTCTGTAACCATTAATAATGGCGTCATAACTACTGGAGTGTTATGCTTTCTGGTGAACAATATAAGCTATGTCTTACCAGCATTTAAGTTTAATTCGCACGATACAGCCCAACGGTTTATATCGTCCAAGATCGTTTGCATAAGGTTTGCGAGAGTATTCGGGAATTTACCTCTAACCGATACTGCCACATCGTCAGCGTAGGCCAGAACTTGTACCCGCCTCCTTGAGGTGTAGTCCTTTGGACGCATCTACACATCGTTGACACTCCCAGCTTTGAAATTGTTGACCTGCTCGTGAGCATTTGTTCAATTAATTTTCTGAAAGGTTTAGAGATGTCCAGATCCTTGAGCGCACTCAGTATGACCCTAGGCTGGATGTTGTTCTATATCTAAAAAGGCAATTAGAGTGTATCCTTCAACTACCAGAGCTTTTCCAATCTCCACCACAGAGCTCAGTGCTGTTTCTGTGGATTTTCCTTTAGAATACGCATGCTGCGAACAAGCCGACTTTTCCGGTTTTAGTTTGTTTCTTAAATGCAGTTCTATTAGCCTTGCCAATGTTTTTAGAAGGAATGAAGAGAGCCTTATTGGTCTGAAGTCTTCTGGATTTGTATGCGAGCTTTTGCTTGCCTTAGGTATGTAAATTACCTTGACTTCCCTCCAAAGCGAAGGAATATAGTTTAATTGCAGCGCCCCCTTAGAATGCTAACTAGCCGATCCATTATGTAATTCTGCGATTGCTGTAATGAAGCCGGGACTAGACCACCTGGTCTCGGCGACTTGAAGGACTTGAAGCTATTTATTGCCCGGTGTACGTTGCTTTTTGACACTATGTTTATGGCTTTCAGAACTGCCTGGGAAGTGGGTATCCATTAGTAGTACCAGCGACTCTTTACTGGATACCGTCCAACTGCCGTCTGGCTTCTGAAGATAACCGATACCATGCACCAATTGTGCCATTATTTTCCTAAGTTGAGACGCTTCCGCTATGTTCTCGATATCATTACAAAAAGATTTCCACGAATTTCTTTTTGCTCTCCTAACTTCTTTTTTGTATGACCTAAGGAGGTTGTAATAATAATCCCAGTCTGACTCGCCTTGGGATTGCTTAGCTAAATTGAACTACTTTCTGCATTTTTCTGTAGCTTTTTAAGTTCGGGAGACCACCAGGAGGGCCTAATTCTACCCCTACTTGTCGGTTTCTTGTAATAAACGTTGGCGTACTTCCCTTATTACACAACAGTAGCTTAGTGCCTAGTAGGTAGTTGAAGAGACACTCACCTCTTTCGTTGACATCTGTGCTGCCCCAGACTGTGTGATGCGCGTTTGAGTCGCATCCAAGTATAGTCATGCACTTGGATGCCTCGCTATCCCGTACCACCTCTTTTACCATCAGACGTGGCACCAGCTCTTCCTCGTAAGACATCTAGCACGACACTAGCCGGTAACTGTTTATGCCTGTTTTCCAGCTTACTGCTGCTCTGATTTTACCTTCACATTTAGCCATAAAAACCTATATCTCGGTGTCTTCAGTCCGCAAATACGCCCTCCATTAATCCATGACTCCTGAATGAGGACAAACTCAGGCTGTTCTATTGTCAGGCGAATAAATATTATCGCTGCTGAAGCTAGTTTGCTGTGATGAAGATTAATTTGTAGAAGATGCATTAACTATTGTTGTAACTGCGTCTTTCTAAGAGTCGCTTACAAGCTTTTTCCCACTATTCAAGTTTCAGAGTCTGGCAGCAAGTTTAGACCCGGAAGAACAATCACCTTGCTCTGTACTTTCCACATCGCTCTAGGACTCCATAGGATCTCTAATTCGCATATCTCGTTCTTGGATGCTAGATGGTCTGCAGCATCGGCGTCCGTAGGGTGTTATCGTCACCTTCGTGAATCCGTAATTTATCTCCCCGCCACATTTGTCAGCGCATCCTGCACCCATTTCCATTGGGCTCTGGAGATTCTTTCTTTGGGATCTCCCTCATCCAGCACGCCAATGATAATTCGGTTACGGGCCACATCGGCAAATGATTTTGAGGGCGTTACACACTTTTTCTCTTGGCTGATGGTTCAGCTTCATCAGCTGACCTCTGTCGCTTGGTTGCCTTTACTGGCGGTTCCAGCTTAAAGTTTGGTATGACTGGTCTCGCGCAGTCAATCGATCCCTGGAGCTGCTTCGGTAGCTCCCCTTTGGTTGGCGGTTGCGACTCCACTATTCTCACTAAGTATGCGGCGCATCTCATCTTCGCATACCTAGGCTTTGTCGCGTCCTCAATTTTAAAGATAGGCCACTCTCTGGCAGACGCACTACCAGCAGCAGCCCCTTTGGCGTCTTTTAGTGGGAGAAAGTATGTCCGCTTGCGCATAGCCCCCGCTACGCTAGTAAGGCTATCTTATTACGGAGGGCGCCAGGTATCCGTAAGTTCCGTTCGAGACTGGGCAATATAAGAGCGCCCAGTCAGGTTGATCCTCGGCACGGGTCGTTGACACCTTGATCCAGCCCTTTATAGTACCCACCACCATGGTAAGGCTCCTTATCTTTATGCTGTGCTATTGAGGGACAACAAACACACAGATAAGAAGGACTGCAACCAGCTCGTCCCCGTTTACGTCGTGAAACTGTGGTATCTATTATCAGTCGGCACCCTCAGTGGTTCAAACTTTTTGTGGAAAAGTAACAGTAATATTTCCGGATACAATAAACTCAGTATGTTGTAAGTCTCAGTGAAACAGTTTGGTCACAATATATATAACCTAGAACACTACAGAACAAGTATGGAAACATCGATTTATTATTGAAATATTTCATTAATTACATATTGTTTCACTAAGCGAAGGAGTTGTTGAAGAAGCGGTTTCGGAAAGAGCAAAAGTTTGTGAATATTTTGGGGCCAAGCACGAATATGCATTCACTAAAGATAATTATCACCCTCCTTAATTATTTTACAGCGGGAAGGTGAGTTATGTTATCATTAAGAAGGAAACTGTCATCTTCCACATCAGTAACTGCCCCTTATGCTTTTCGCCGTTTTTGTATAGAACATGCTCACATACAGCACAACTGCCCAGCAAGGACTAACGGCCATATATGCTGAAAGAGAACATAATTTAAAGAGATAGAAAAATTACGATATTAGCTTGGGATATTTCTTGCCGTTTTTGACTGGTTGGTCATGGTGGACTTTCCACATAATATGATTACTAGTGGCATCTGAATCGGATTCAGACTCAACCAGTTCCATCTTCGGAATGTGCAGATTTTTGAAAATATGAATAGTTAAATCTGAATCGGATTCAGATGATAGTCGTTAGCGTTAGTACCTAGTTGTATGAATTTAGTGCATGTTGCTCTTAAGAATAATTAAATGAAATTTTGAATTATGTATTTATGTATATCGCTCTTAGGAATAATGAATTGATATTTTGCATTTTATATGTATGTAGTAATATATTCCATTATATTCTTGTCAGAGTACAATAGTTTTGTTCCCCTAAAACTAATCGAGATATTTATATGGTTATGAGAGGCATTGAGATATCGCAATGAAACTTGGTACAGGGGGCCCTCAGATGGGCGTAATCGGTGCACTGCCTCAACCATAAATAGCCATTAAACGAAAACCTGTAAATTGCCGTAACTAAGCACTAAATTAAAATATAGAACTGCAATTTAGCACAGGGGATCGCAGCAGCAAGGGGCACCTGTGTTTCCTAAACCATTCAAGCTATAATAACTAAATCCGCTCAGGACAAATCTCTTAAGCACCACTACCACCACTGTAAAAATGGATGAACTCAAATGATAACCCCATGCACTCCCCATAAAACGGTACTATTAGAAACTACAAAAAGCACGATACATCAATAAATAAATATGCCAACGACATTAAATTTTACACCCGAAATGGTGTGTGAAGGTTTTATAAGAGCCATGTTCAAATTAAGACGGTGGATGTGGCACTGCCCACATTTAGGCAAAACCCCATATCTCTCCGCTATTAACCAAATTTAGTACATAATACAAGGTACAATTCGAAAGTTCCAGGACTTTTTAAACAACGCGGCTTCTAGTGACGCCACCTGTCTGATATTGTTATCCCTCAATTGTGTATTCTTCAGTGTTGTCGTATAAAATTTATATAACTGCTGACTTGTATAGCAGCTGAGATATCGCACTACATGTGACATTACATTTGTAGTGTCGGTCGGAAAATGAGCATCGAACAAAGAGCCAACATTAAGTTTTGTTTTAAACTTGGTAAAACTTTTACCAAAACTCATCAAATGATGAAACAAGTTTATGGCGATGGTTGCCTATCCCGTAGCAGAGTGCATGAGTGGTTTCAACGTTTCCAAAGTGGTCGTGAGGACATAAATGAGAAATGAGCCGAAACCCAAAAAATCGCGCCTGGAGAAGTCAAAAGTGAAGACAATGCTGATTTGTTTTTATGATTCCAAGAGTATTGTCCACAAAGAATTTGTTCCACCTATAACGTTAATGCGGTATTCTACCTTGGAGTTTAAAAACGTTTGGTGCGCCGTATTCGACGTGTTCGGCCCGAATATCGCGAAGATGGAAGTTGGCGTTTGTTGCACGGTAATGCGCCGACTAATCGATCGACGCTGCCGATTATTTGACCAAAAATCACATTTTAAGAATCAACCACTCCCCGTATTCACCTGATGTGGCACTCTGCGATTTTTATTTGTTCGAAAAACTACATTTGGCCATGAAAGGAAACCGCTATGCTGACGTTGATGCCATCCAAAAGGCGGCGACCGCCATCCTCAACCCGACAAATGACCTAAAAAAGTCATTCGATAACCTTCTTGAACGTGCAAAACGTTGTATTCAGGCGGAAGGAGACTATTTTGAAGGCGACCAATAAATTGAAAAAAAAAAAACAAATAATATTCGTTTTTTAATAAAAGTCCTGAAACTTTTGAATTTCACCTTGTATTATATGTATTGACATTACTATCTTATGTAGCTGGACTACAACCACACTTACTAACACACTTATAACACATTAATATTAATAATAATTCATTCACTTTCCTGTATGCAAATTATGCATTAATGAGTGTATTGTGTTAAAACTTTGCCCAAATAATGCATTTAAAGTGGGCCATCTAATGATCAAAATTGTCTAAATCGGAATACAGCTATTCAAACCCCTAGATACAGACATGTGGACTCCTGTTTCTACAGCGAACATTTTATCGAAAATATCTATAAAAATTTGAGATATGCTATTGATATTCGGAGCAAATTCATTCCTGATAACGGTATGCCTTTATGACAAAAATGAGTTGAATCGGATAAAGGCTTCTCTTAGCCACCATATACCTAATACAAAGATTTTTGAACTTAAGTTATCTTAGTGAAAACGAGAGAACGCGTTTTACTAATAACAATGTATCTTTGTACATAAAATTAATGAAATCGAGTGAAAACTTGCCTTAAGCCTCATATAACTACCCAATATAACTGATATTCAGAGCTTTTAAACATCCCGTTGACTTTACTCCATATATGTATATCGGTGACGGTAAATGTACCTGAATGAAACTCAGAGAGCATATTATTACAATAGTATGTGGCATGTTAAAAGTATGTCGTATTGCCATAAAGTGATAAAATTGGTTCAATACATCGCTTAGACCCTATATACCTAATATACAATTTTCCAACCGCCGGTTGGCCTGTACCATTTGAAAATTCTGAAGTTTTTGTGAGATTAAATCTCAATCATCAGCTTGATTAAAAAGTGCCAATTGCCTGTAACTAAATGAATCTAAAGTGTCCGATTGATGTGATTTTAGTACAAAAAAATTATTTATTTTACTTATATTATGATTTAAGCTAAACCTTAACCTAACGACGTAAACTAGTGGCAAGTATGTATTTAAAAGGGTTTAGTATATTTATCTTTTTTAACAATTTAATTTTTAGTTCAATCAATGTAATACATTATTGTAATACATAATGTGTTTTGTAATATAACAAGCGTAAGTAGAATAAGACATTTACAATTTATTTTAGTATTATTAAATTAATTATTTAAAGTGAAACTTTTATTACATCGTCTTAAACTTTTTCGTCTGCGTGTTGCATGTCGCGTGATGCTTACGTGGCGTCACTCAACAGTAATAACATCTGCGCGCACTGCTCTATACATGACATTGCCGAACAAATAATGCATACACAAACCTACATACACATGTAAATATGTCACCCGCAAAAATTACAAACATCGTTCTACAAAAAAAATAATCGTCTTAAGTAGCATAAGCAGCACATACCCATGTCGATATGGCAGCCAAATTGAAATTTCACCTTCTCGTCCCATTACGTTCTCTGGTTGAAATTGTAGTTTTTCCGTAGAAACGAGTCAGCTAATTATTCTTCTGCAACGCAGGGTTGCTAGTCTCGATATTTGGTAGTAATTAAAAAATAAATTTTAATATATTTATAATTTATGGTTATACTAACTTAAAATCACAGTCGAATACATATATTGAGCTTTTACGTTATGAAAATTTATAACTAAAAAACTAAATGTGTGCGAAATCGTGTATACAAATTGAACAATGGCAACGTTGGTAAAATGAAAACAAAAGAGAACAACTGATTTCTACGTTGCCACTACGGGCATAACTTTTGACAAATTTCTTTTGATACGGGCGGTAAATACGGAATAACGGAATTTCAGTGACTGTTTTCAGCATTAACACTTGATGCGTAGCTCTCTCTCACTTTTTTCTCTTTCCTCACTAGTGGATGCGTCATACATCCTACTCACTACGCGCCAAGCGTTTAAGGCAACCTTTTCCGAACTCCAATTAAAAGTTTCACTTCAAGATAAATGAGGAAGCCGGAAAGTACTAATTAAACAGATTCACAAATTTTATGTTTAACTAGTTCTCACTTGGTGTCTTTTATCTCGTGCTCACCTGCAGAGTCGTAGTTCCTCTCATGCCGAAAACAAAGTTTAAAATATTTGTCCAACACTTCACCAAAATCCTTGTACCAACTTATTCCAATCTCTATTCAAAAATGTAACAGCACCTCTAAGGTTATCATCGGAGAAAATGGCTGCCAACAGAGAATTTCGATAATGTAACTTTGTTATTCTTATTGCGTTTTGATCCACTGGTTGAACCAAGGAGTGACAGGGCAAAGATGCGTTGTCAAGGAGAAGAAATTGCCTGTGGTACAAATCAAAAGTGAAACCAACAGAACATAGTTGATGTCGTTCAGGCTGAATTTGTACTTTTTTATTCCACTGAGCAGTTAAAACGTTTAAAAACTCTAGGAATTTTTGCTGTTCCAATTACAAACTTTAATCTTGTGTTTTCCAGTAGCATTGGTACACGCCAAAGATGTAATATGTTGTTTTTCTGATTAGTTTCCCACCTGTGTTGTAAATTTGTTCTGGACATAGTCCAATTCTCTGCTTTTTAGCTTGCAACTTAATTTTGAACGGTCCACTAGTTCCGGTCGCGAAGAAAATTTTTTTTCTCAGGTTGAAATAAGGCGTATTCCATGACGATTTTTAAAATTTTGACGATTTTGCCATCCATCGCTAACAAAAAACCTTGAGCATAGTTGTAACTCCTTTTGTTTTAAAATTAATCCGTTGATCGAGTAATTATTGCTGCGTTGTAAAAAAACCTTTGCAAAGTGCCTTTTTCATTGTCGGAAGTTCTGAAGCACGGACCGTTTTACGTTTTCCAGGGCTCGATAGCGGATTGTTAACACATTCTAAAATTTGTTTTTCATTTTTTACAATTCCACAAATTGTGGACTTAGCAATATTGAATTTTTGGACTGCATTAATTATTTCAGCCTTTTTTGCTAAGCTTAAAACATTTTTGTCTCATTATGCAATAAAATACATTTGCTAATAAAAATTAAAAATTAAAAGCGATACAAACGTAAGAACACAGCCGCCAGTTTAACGCTTTTCTAAGTACCGTTAGTAGTCGCCAATAAGGAACCTTTAAATAAAAAAATACGTGTGGTACTAGGGGCCTGCCGCGATAAAGCCATTGCATAGAATTTTTTATTAACTTATGCAATTATAATTATTTATTTATTTTTTAAGGATTTTTTTTCTTTGATACTAACTCAGTTCCAGTTTTTGAGCGTGGTGACCGATAAATAAACCCATTTTTCTCTTTTATTGAATAAATGAGAAGTTAATATTGTTTAAAATATTTTTAATATTTTTTACAATACATGTAGGTTATTCAGGAATGTTTATCATTAAAGCCAGGTATTATTAAGATTAAATATTATTATAGGTACATGTATTCGTTAAACATATGAAGAAACTTTTTAAACACTTTTTTGTGATTTTGTAATACATTAAAACAGTTGATTTTTGAACTTTCAATACTTAATCAAAAGAATAAATGTATCAGCTTTCAATTAATACATTTTTTTATAATTTTCAATTGAAAATTAATACTACTAAGCATTTCATGACATCCATTTCAATTTCGCGTTTTCTTTCATTTTCATTGTTTTCCAATTTTTGTTAGTAATCATTTATTTGTTATGAATTAAATTTTTATTAAATTCCATATTTTAATTTGCCATTAATAAAATTGTATTTGTATTGTATATTTTTGAATCACCCTGTTCTTCAATTGATTTGTTCCTTTTGAAATATGCGAAAATACGCCATAAAATATTTTGCGCATACTTTGTGATCGTGTTTGGTTTATTTTCGTTACGGAATTTCTTGAGTCGGTCGCCGTGCTCAAAGCCCGCGATAGAAGCTATGTAATACCTCAAAAATTAAAAGGGTTTGCTACTTAAATAGGAAACATTTTAGATAATATAATATTCATTCAAAAAATTTGAACAAAAAAACGATATTAAGAGTTTGATCATCGAATTTCTCCTGCATTTGTGAAAATAATAAGAATTTATATATGTACAAGTATATAGAGTACTCACTCATTTTCTTTCACTATTTTTTCATCACTTTCTTTCACTATTTTTTCATCACTTTCTTCATTAAAAATGCACTTTGTTTATTCATATTTAAAATACTTAATACACAAATTTTCGAGTACTCCCTGAACATGCCTTTGCCTACAAGCGTCTTTTTGCACCGATGGCAAAAGTTAAAAATCATAAATTGAACAACTTTCTGATGTTCCTTCTGGAAGGGAAAAGTGTCAACCCCGCAAACCCGGAAACATAGAAAGAAAAAAGACAAGAATGGGAACTTCTTGTTAATTTAAAATATTTTAAAATTCTAAAATATTTTTCCATGGCTCGCAAAATCTGCGTCGATATAAATATATGCATGTTCATACATAAGCATTTCGCATGAATCAGTTAGTGTACATATTTACATACATATATTTCATGTAGGCAGATATGCAAACATTATGCGTGTAGGGTTTATTTTCGTTAGCTGGATACTGACGGGGACTATGGAGAAGAAAAAATGTTCAAGTTTCCGAACGTTCGAGTTATCGTGTGTACGAATGCACCCTACATACGTATACAAATGTATAGAGTTATCCAATAAGAGTGATATTTTTTTTTTTTCAAAAAAATAAACACTAGTTGTTAAGAAATGTCAAATGTTTTTTTATTTAATATGAAGTATAATCGACACAATGTAGTTCTGAATATAACATCATTCAAATGGCCTCCACAACTGTTTTTGCAAGTACGAATTCGATGAGACCAATTTTCGAGTACTTTCAAAGACTTCAAATAACCCTACAAGAAATAGTCTAATGGTTCCAACTTCTTGGAAGCCATTCAATGTCAAAATTTCTTGAAATGTTCGAATCTCAAAACTTTTCTTACAATAATTCGGTTGCTGCACGAGCTGTGTGGCATGTAGCCCGGCTTTATTGGAACCAGATGTTGACAAGAACAACTTCTTCCATTTGCGGCCATAAAAGGTTGATTATCATCGATCTATACCGCTCCCCATTGTCAGAACTGTGTCATCACCTTCATTTCAAAAGAAGTACTAACCGATGATTCCATCAAACCAAAAATCACACCAAACTATTAATTTAAGTGAATGTAATGGTTGTTAATGTATAATTTGTGGATTTTCTTCGCACCAGAATCGACAGTTTTGTGTCTTTTCCGCACCACTCAGATGAAAGTGAGCCTCATCGGAGAAGATGATTTTCTAAAAAAAATCGTTATTCTTTTTTAAGTTGTTCCATGTTGTCCAATGGCAAAAATGCACGAAAAGTTTCTGTTAATATAATTACTTTACTGAAATGAGTTCCGGCAACTATAACATACCTATGTTATATTTACACACATGAACTGTAACTATGTAATTGCTGTTTCTTTAGCTTCACTTGCTACCTATATGTTCTTAAACGAACACGGCGAAAGTGTGCCATTTAACGATTTCAAAATTTTTAACAGGGTATGGGCTCAAAAGCTCAAGGCTGCATACATAAATTTTTTTTCAAGCCTATGGACGAAGGCATTATAATTCTCAACGACTCCATACCTGTTGACTCTGCAATCGTTTCGGATTCCACTGAGAATATAATTGACAGCATTGGTTCTGACTTCGAGATTCCAGCTGAGCTTCAAAATTCTGAGGAAGTGAGCATGAGCGAATCAAGAGTTTTCCATATTCATTGATTCGATGGGCAAAACTATATATTATGGCACCGTCAAATGGAAATATATATGGCTGAAAATAAATTAAAGCAGCAGCGCAGCTGGTCGAAATTAAAAGTAGTGCACACGGAGAAAAGTGAACAGTCTGCCAAAGTTCTCCTTCAAAAGTTCATGAGCATTAAAATGGGCGATAACGAGTTGATCGTTGATTTTGCCTCAAGTGTGATTGGTAAAGTACTGAGCAGTTTACCGATTAAATTCGATCATTTACGTTCACCATGGTACGCAGAACCTCGTGACCAACAGAGCATAGAACAATTGACAGGACATCTAGTTAATGAAGAAAATCTAATGAGTTCACCCATAAATGGTAAGGACAACAACAAAAATTCCCCGAATGTAACAACAATGTGCCGAAAGGCAAGAGCTATTACTGCTTAAAATAAGGCCGTTGGGCAAGAGAATGCAAAAAACGTCAGAGAGATCAACGAAGCAGAGAAGAAAGAAGAAGTCAACTCCATTAGCTTACACTTCAGAATGAAGCAATTGGCAATAAACGTCAAACGAATAACACTGTTGAAAATGCATATTTATTCAATGTTAACAAATCAACGAATTGCAAGAAGAATGAAAATACTTTCTACGCAGAATTAGGCGTCTCTGATCACATGTCGTTCCAGAGGGAGCTGTTCACAAACTTTCAAGATAAATTGTCTGAGAATATACATGTAAGAGTAGGCGATGGCCGTCGTTTACAAGTGATAGGCACAGGAGACTCCAAAATACAAGGCAAGCCAAATGTTGTTTTTATTATGAAAAATGTATTTCTTAACTACTCCGATTTTTAGTATTTATCGGAAATATTGCAACTTAAAACAAGAAAATACGTTAACTTCGGTTGCACCGAAGCTATAATACCCTTCACAAATACAAAGGTTCCTTACAAGCACTTGATTCCGATCTAATTTCGTGAATATACCTCGTCCAATAAAACAATTTTCAGTGCAATCACTTTCCGATCTATACAATTCCTTCGGAGATTGCATTATTGTCTTAAATGATAATCAATGCCAAATTTCGTGAAGATATTACGTCAAATAAAAAAGTTTCCCATACAAGCACTTGATTTCGATTGTTCAATTTGTATGGCAGCTGTATGCTATAGTGGTCCGATATTGGTCGTTCCGACAAATAAGCAGCTTCTTAGTAAGCAAAATATAGGAGCAAAATTTCAGATCGATAGCTTGAAAACTGAGGGACTAGTTCGTATATATTCAGACAGACAGACATGGCTAAATCAACTCAAGTCATAATGCTGATCATTTATATATAATATATATGTTATAGGGTCTCCGATATGGTAATACGTGTTTTGAAAAGTAGAGATAGACCCGAAATCGGTTTTAGGTAAATACATATCTCACGAACTAAAAAGTCTCTATCAGGGAGCATTTTATCGCACTGTTTGAAAACTTCTGAAATCGAATACTAACGACGCCCTGTCCCCATTTAACGATTATATGATTTACTCATAATGCAACATATATTCGATACATTTAATTTACAAAGATAAACTTTAAACCATACATGTATATATTTGATAGGGTCTCCGACGTTTCCTTCTGGGTGTTACCAACTTCGTGACAAACTTATTATAAATATATATTTATAAATGAAGATATATATTGTACATAAGTGTGTAAGTAGGTGTACCGAATGCAAGTAGCGTAGTAGTTGCTTAAAATTCTCAACTAATAACGAATATTCAAATTAATAAAATTTTTCATTAGTATTATAAATAGCAAGCAAGTATTTTTGTTTTAATTTTGTTCATTTTACCAATGTATTTAATAATGCACAGTAAAATGTAAAATTCGTTTACATCATAGCAAATTTTTTCACCCCAACTCAACTCTGAGAAAAGTGTTACGTGTTGCACACAGCTTTAATAAGAATATTAGTATAAGTTTTCACCACACTTGGTTCAATGTGTTTTGATACAACAAATACTTATTATTTTAACGAACAAATACTTATAAGTACATTCATCAGATATTTACTTATAATACTTGTATTAACGAATAAAATACGTATCTATTATTACTTAATACTGATAAACATTTGATTATTTTATCAAAAGAACTGCTCTGCAATGGCAATGTCGTTTAAATGTAAGGCACAATATAAATGTGCAGAATTAGTATAAAATAAGAACACTGTGATATACTGGTAAACAATCCAACAATTGACTGACGACTGCTGTCAAACTCCACGCTACATTCATAGTATGTATGCAGTCTTATAAAATATATTCGACCGAGCGACCGCAGAAATATAAAACATTTATGGCGCGCGAACGTTAATGTGCGTACCTCCCGGCTGCGCACAAGCCCAACATGAAATTAGTGCTCGTGTCTGTAAATATAAACATGTACATATGTATATACCATCTGAGGGTTGGAATAAACGACCAGCACGCAACAGCTGAGCTGCAAGTAAAAGAAATCAACAAAGCCAATGCGGCAATGACTCGTTGTGTACTTGAAAGGCTGGACGCAACATCAGCAGTTGAGAAAAGAACGAGTTCGGCGATGAACGTGCGTACGGATAAAATTTAGATATTTTGCTGCTTCAAGTTTTCAGTTAATCGGATGTTACGGAGTGTTGTAGTGAAATAATACGCCTGCACAGGAAATGTGATATAAGTCGTATCTTATCAAATGAGTGTCCAAACTTATCCCTAAAAAATTTAAATTTATGTATATGCTCAGAACTGATATTCAGTGAAAATGGTCCACTAATATAGTACGGTGGTTGCCATAGAGACAAGAAATTGTTATAACGTTCTGAACTTGAAGTGTGTGATCAATGAACCTATAAATACCAAGTATATTTCCTTACTACATTTCATTGGGCAAGACCATAAAAGTAATGTTATTGTACAAAAATAATATATTTTTCAAAATTATTGCCGTTTTTTTATTATCTTAGCATACACCCCATACATTTCTTTTTTATTGCCTAAATTTAATATTTTTTGAAAAGTGTCCGCACTCATTAATCTTAAAGCACGCTCCAATTATCAAGTCCGTCTTTTTTTATTCTGTAAATTCTGCATATGCACCTGTCTATGATTTGTTTTGAAAATGTGTTTCCATCACACTCAAATACCCTTGTAAATATAATATAGCATAAATTACTAGCCAGATGCATCCCTTCTCCAAATAGATGCTTGATATATACATACATACACAGCGATTAGATATGCACATACAATATAAATGTTCATACTCGAATACATTGGCTTGTAGAAAAGCAAAATAGGCAATAGCTACATTTGATGGAAGATCTTAAAAGTACATTTTTATATTGGTTTTAATAATTATTTAAAATACTTAAAAATATGCATTAAATCTTAAAAAGTGAAAGCAATATGATTTAAAAATTTGTAAACTTAAATAAGAGTAGGAACAAATATAAATACTATGTCAATATTATACGTTTATACGAAAAATTCTTGTTCGTGAGCAATTAAAATATCCTTAGTAAATTTTAACTGGTTATATAAATATATAATACTTGTCGAATAAAACAATTTATTAAAGAGTTAGTTTATTTAACTTAAACGTTTTAACACTGAGGAGTAATAATTTTTTTTAAATATATTCAAAACTGATCATCAGGAAATCTATTATACTATATATAAAAGAACTACTGCGTACCATATTTTTAACTTTATTTTTCTTTGATAAACAAAAACTAATAGTTTTGTTCCGGAATGAATTCGATACATTTTTCATATTTACAACTTATATGATACTGGCTGACAGGTGATTGTATTGCAAACGAATTGTCGGCTTCTAGATGAGTTTTTAGTTTACGAGTATACTGTTTTAACTAATTGATTTAACTGCATGGGTAGGATTGTACTAATGAGTGAGAACATAGATAGATAGAGGTTGTGAATTAGTATGCATTTAAATGTGACATCTAAACATAAACATATTTGTATGCACATAAACATCCTTTTGTTTGTAATGCATACATTTATAAACGAAAATGATGCGCTGCGAAAATTAATTAAGCAACTACCCATACTTACTTTCACATCAGCAATTTCCTGAAACATGATTTTTTACCAATCATCTTAATTTTAGATGTCCTATAAATGGAAAATCTTCCAACATACTTAATTATTTTTATGTCACTATCGACCTAAATGAAATAAAAATGCACCTGCTGTGGCTCATCAGTAGTATGGGATTATCGCTGTTACACCTACAGCTCATCCAATGCAATGATATTGAACTGTTGAAGACTGGCATAGCGGGAAACAAAAATGAAAACAGCGTAGGAAATAATGACCACTTCAATAACAATTCCGGCGTAAATGTGAACGATCTTGCTTCAATAAATACTAATAATAGTATGCTGGGGACAATTTTTAGTGGAGGCGGAACTACAAGCAAAGATATAAATACTGATAATAATTTTGGTAAAGCGAATACGGGAGTATCTGTTAACTTTGAAACAGGATTAGGGGATCAAGGAAGTATAAAAATTGGCAGTGACTTACCGCTAGCAGCAGTATCAGGACTAGGGCACAACACAGATTTTATTTCTACTGGTCAATTTAGAGGACATAAGCAAATCAAGTCTTATGGTCAACAATATGGCCACGCATTAGCAGGTTTGGCGAATTTGGGAATTATTATACCAAAAAGCAAAGGATCTAACCTTGAAGATTTTGCTCGCAATAGCGGAAGCCGTAAAATGCAAACAAAAATTGAAAGTGAAATCAATTTAATGGACTCAACAAATATAAGTGGTAGTAACGGAGGACAGAATACGTACCTGTAAGTATAATTTCTTTATTAATATAATAACTTACATTACTTTTACATTTGATAAAGACCAAAACAGAAAACTAACTGTGTTTGGTTTTATAAATAAAAATTACATCAGCAAAACATTGTTGCTTCGTACGTATCGTAATAATCGACATAGTCATAAGTTACTCAGAATTTTAAGATAAGTAAATGTGTACTTGTCCACTAATCCGTTCGTGCCGTGCAGAACATGTAAAACTTCAAATCGACCCCTGTGCGTGAGTTATGGTATGTCACAAAATCAAAATTCTACAGGAGGAGAGCTTACAAAATAAAACATTTTTTACTATATACTTTCGCAACATGTTGCTACAGAGTATAATAGTTTCGTTCACCTAGCGGTGGCTTGCAACACCTAAAACCACTAGAGATTGGTATTATAGTTGTATTTGTAAACATACATAAATTATACGGAAGCCAAGACGAGTTTAATGAGTTCCATATGAGCGGTATCAGGCTATTGCCATGCCCACAAAATGTCGTTAATCAAAAACCTATAAAACGCCATAACTAACCCACAAATTAAGATACAAATCTGCAATTTACAAGCAAAGTACAGCTTATCAAAGTATGAATATGTATGTATCTGTGGTGTAAAACTTTGTTTAAAGTGGTGTGGCCCCGCCTTCTAATAGATTTAATGTGCATATCTTATGAATCACTAGACCTATATCAACCAAATATGCTGAGAATAAGTCTTTCAACTACTTCTTCAAACACTGGAAAATAGGTACAATCACCCCACTCTCCATATATATGGTTATGTTGACAGCTACTAACATTGCGATAACTCTACAAGTAAGATACATTTTACATATTAACATGCTTCTGAAGGGCTTCATAGGAGTCGTCGTAAATTGGGAAGATTCGGGAAAACCCTATATCGCACTACTTTACCAATTCTAACCAAATTTTGTGTATAATCTAATTTTGACTTTCATAACTTACGTTTAGAAAATTGGCGAAGTGGGTCTACAGCAATATATCATAATTCTCCATATAATTCTACCACTTTACAGTACATACATATACAAATCGAGAGCCAATGACGTTGTCGAAAGAATGCTTCAGAAAACATCTTTTTCTATAAATAATATGTCCTGATGCTAAAAATAGATAATATTGGTTCAATAATAAACCTAGCCTTACCGCCCCTAAGCCTTACCATTAACCTAATATACGAATTTAAAACTGGTGTAGGCCTTATTCTAAATCCCATATCCCTAAAATAATGATTTCCGATTATTTGGTTGACTTTTCCCACTCAACCAATGGGGTTAATTTAATGTATTGGTATTGAGAGAAAAACACCAACCAGAGGAAACCACATTAAAGTAAGGTTGAAAGTCAAAATCACTATATTGGGTATATTGGGTCTAGGAGAACGGGTGGACTGATTGCATTAATGTTTAAAAGACTCAAGTATACTCCAGAGCTTGTTCCCATGTATGTTTATGAATATAACTCACATACTGATTGACGTATTTAGCATAAAGTCTACTAGAATGCTGAAAATCATTATATGTGGTACAAAGCAGCCAAGGTAATTCGAGGGCCATTTTACACACACTTTCGGCATTCAACTGCTAGACTAGTGCAGAAGCCTTTAAAAATGATAAAAAAAAGAAGAAGTTCATAGTAGGTTTAAACCCATCTAATAAAAAGCTAAAATTACAAACATGAAGGGTAAAATAATTTACGGGCGATGTCGGGAAAATGAAAGGATACAAACGGTTTATGTAAACTTCTGGAAAAACTATGAGTTCTAAAGAAAAAAATACGGCGCATAATCTCAAAGTTTATGCGAAAAATTCAAATAACCAAGTTTTTGGGTTTTTTATTTTTATCTTGCACAAAAGACAATCTTCTTTCACAAAATGTGGTGAAAAGTTATCTTCTTATTTACCAAACACACTGTCTTTTTTAAATTTAAAATTATTATTTTTCTCCTTTATTTTGACTTTATATTGAAAAAAAAAATCCTAATTTTCAATAAGGATCCTCAAGTCAAAATTTAAAATTTTTTTTTAAATCAGAAAGCTTGTTTTTTCGTTGAATTCTATACTTTCTGATGGTATAAAAATGTATACGTTACTATGGTAAATTTTTTCCAAATATGAATAAAGAAGAGACAAGGATTGAACATACCTATTATTTTGAAGTAGCAACAGTAAAAAAGCAGTTTTAAATCGTTTTGTAGGTTTTTATTTTATTTTTTGAGAAAATTTATCATAGTAATGTATTTAATTTTTATACCATCAAAAAGTAGAGATTTTAGCGAATATAAAGCCTGGTGACCTTTTAAAAAAATCTGATATTTTGATATGAAAATTTTTCATTGACAATTATGTTTTTTTTCCGATATTAGGTCAAAATAGAAGAGAAAAAATAAATATTTTTAATTAAAAATACAGTGTGTTTGGGACATAAGGAGGTAAGTTTACAACAAATTTGGTGAAAGAAAAAACCTTTCAGTACAATATAAAAATAAAAATCCCAAAAACTTGTTTATTTGTATTTTTCACATAAATTTTGAGCTTTTCTGAATTAATTTATAAATAAATGTTATGTATCTTTTCGTTACCTACAACATTGCCATACTACTTTCATAAATAATACTACTTTCATAAAAAAACATAAATTCAATCCCGCCCCTCCCCTTCCGCTTTCGAGCTCAGATAACTCGTAAATTATTTTTATACTCTCGCAACTTGTTGCTACAGAGTATAGTAGTTTTGTTCACCTAGCGGTTGTTTGTATCACCTAAAACTTATCGAAATAAATATAGGGTTACATACATTTGTATATATAAATAATCAGTATGAAGAGACGAGTTGAAATCCGGGTGACTGTCTGTGCAAGCTGTAACTTGAGTAAAAATTGAGATACCTTTATGAAACTTGGTACACATATTTCTTGATACCGTAAGACGATTGGTATTTCAGATGGGCATAATCAGACCACTGCAACGCCCACAAAACGCCATTAATCAAAAACAAATAAATTGCCATAACTAAGCTCCACAACAAGATACAAGACTCTCATTTGGTACACAGGATCACATTAGGGAGGGGCATTTACTGTTTAAATTTTTTTTAAAGTGGGCGTGGTCCCTCCCCATAATAAGTTTAATGTGCATATCTCCTATGTGAAATCAGGTGACAACCCCGTCCACTCCCCATATAACGGTACTGTTAAAAACTACTAAAAGCGCGATAAATCAAGCACTAAGCAAGCCAGAGACAGTCAATTTTATCTCTTTGATGGTATAAGATTAATTTATGGGAACCACGTTCAAAATTAGATAGTGGGCGTGGCACCGCCCACTTTTAGGTGAAAACCCATATCTTGGGATCTGCTTAACCGATTTCAACCAAATTCGGTACACAATATTCTTCTCATATTTCTATGTTGGCGAAATCGGATTACAACCACGCCTATTCCCCGTATAACATCATTTTAAATTCCATCTGATTTTTTCACTTTCCAGTATCCAAATCAAGCAACAATGATTATACCGGCTTCCTTATTTGTTCCCTTAATGTTTGTTATTTTATATTTTGTTTCCGATGGGTTTCATCCTACTATGCTTTGGTTTTTTTGTTTTCAAAAATTGTCTCCCCTGGTCTATATAGTATATCCAGTATTATACGTGCACTAAATATTCCTAAAATATTTACCGATATATACGCTATAAAGTCAGCTGGAAGTCTGAAAATTTTAAAGTATATAGGGTATTATATCCGATTTTGCACATTATTATTAGGAAAAGATTCTTTTAGAATTTCAATAATTTATCTCAGAGATTGACCAATATATTCGGTAAAAATTCAGCCATCAGCAATATATTCAATATCTGTGAGTTTGAAAAGTTATGGTCCGGTTTTGACAATTTTTAGACTTGAGATGAAAGGTATACTAAGACACTATTTGTGTAAAGCATTATTCCTATATATTCATTGGTGCTTGATTTGCATAATGTAAAGTGCAGGAGTACGAAGGCTTTTGTCCAACTTCGCCCATTTGCATACTATAACGGGGCATCTTGACGGGCAATTAAAGATTGATAAATATCTAAATGGCTAGCAGTATTGCCAATGGAGACTGCTCATTGCTACTGGTTAGCAATTGATGTCTAAAAAAGTTTCATGCTGTATATTGCTAGCAATGAACTGTCATTTTGGCGGTTTTCATTTGCACCCACATTTTGAAGAGGCAACATGTACATGTATAGCTTCGAAGGCATGATGCCAGCAAAGATGAAATGCTAAAGTCTTATCTTTTGTTGCGTATTTTGCAACTTAGCAAAGTAATATTCAAAACATAAATTTTAACAAAACATGGCAATAGTAATTAAATACATATGGTACATAGTATGTTTGTAAAATATATGTATAATTAATATTTTAATCCTAATTGTTAACATATGTAAATACCATTGCTCATATTTAATTAATGAATTGGTAAATAAACTTTATATGCAACAATTATTTAAGTCTTAAAATATGAAATCTTATTTTTCCAAAATATACATATTCATACATTTACATATACAAGTATGTATTCTTGAGATATGCAATTTTACCTAAAGGTGAGCGGTGTTACGCTCATTGTCCAATTTTGCACTGGTTCCTAAAAAGTCTTTCCGTGGCATCTTGCTGTGAAATTGTATGTTTCTGACGTATTTTTTATTGAGTTATCTTACATCTAATAGTTTTCCACATACCCGTTGTATGGATAGACTGACATATTCGAGTATAAAAGTATGTACGCTTACAATATACGGTGTAATATACGCTATAAATTTACTGTGTAGCTGTACATTTTTTAAGCAACAAGTGTATTGCGTATATACCATAATGGTTTCCATCTATTGTAGTTAGAGGGTTCACTGAGTTTTCTCTTAGAAAATACGAAACGAAGAAAATATTATAAAAGATATAAATATTATCACTGTATCAAGTGAAAAGAATCGCTTGTTTCAATAGCCTTAAAGCATTTTACTCTAACATATTTTGGTCATATAACAATGCATCCGAGATTGTACGCAAGGGATTTAATATACATAGGAGTTGGTATAAAATTGGACAATGCGTGTGGCACTGTCTACCTTTCGGTGAAATCCTGAATCTCAAGAACTAATCGCAATTTCAACCGAAATTGGTAACATTATTTCGCCAATAGCATGTGACGTTTTGAAAATTGGAGAAATCGGACGACAACCACGCCAAGTATAAGAATTTCAAATTCCATATGAATATTTCATCTTACAGAATATAACTCGAGCACCAATTAAGTCGGTTTTGCACAAATAGAGCTTATAAGGTTAAGCCTCACGTACATGTACTCTATATAAAGATTTTCATTATTCTAGTAGACATTATGTCGAATATGTCGGTTAGTGTCAGCTATCAAGCGTAATGTTTGTTTTCTATCCATTGTTGTTTTGTTATATTGAAAATGTTATTAATATGACATTCAGCTATTCACTAACTCGCATTGCTGCTGTCTGTCACCTATAAATATGGATCCTATTTAGTGCGCAGTTAACCGGGTTTAAATCTACCGTCCGTCAAGGCTATTTTTTAAACGCTGGGGGCTTAACAGGATGATAGTATTAGCTGAAAGAATCGTTTTCACCAAGTTGTGGTTAACTTACCTACAGATAGTTTGATTATTGTAAATGCGTACTTTTTTTTCGGTAAAGTTTCCCAGAACTTAACTGATAGATGGTTGCTAAACATATATTGAGAAAATCATTTTTCAGTAAGTTGAAAGCATGGATATCATGATCTGAGACTCTTCTCTTTGCTTTTTGAGAGAGCTCATGATCTCATGGTTTTTTTTGGCGGCACTGAACAGATGACAAGCAAAACAACGAACTACCACTTAGAATCCCGCAGAAATAAATTGCGAAATCAGTGACTTTTGCGTTTTTTTCTAATCTTCAATAGATTGAATATAGTTTTAAGAAAGAGCGGGTATTTTGTCGCAGAATATTGTTTTGCTCAGAAGTATCAATTGTCTACGTATATACATATTTTGGATAGAATTCCTCACAAATGTTATGTTAACTTTGACTTCCCAATATATTATCAAAAGCTATTTGTTGATTGAGTATATAAAAAAGAAATAATAAATTCGTGTTAAACTTATTTTAATTATGTTATATTATTCTGTGAAATGGAAACCGAAAAATACCCAAGAAATATATTAAAAAATCTCAAAACTTATTTCTTTCCATAGTGACACCACTGTCAAATGTTATAAACAATTTGAACTTTGACAGCGCTCTCTCGGTTTAAATAGTTTCGTATCATGTTATCTATGGTTGAAAGCCGGGAGACTGTCTGTTCGTCCATCTGTCTGAGTAAACTGCAACTTAGGTAAAAATATACCGTAGTGAAACTTTGTATACTTCTTCCCTGGCAAAATAGGGCGGTCGGTATTGCAGATGGACCCAGTAGCACTACTGCCACGCTCACAAAACGCCATTAAACGGAAACATATAACTAATCATTATATGAAGATATAAAACTGTTAACTAATCATTAAATTAAGATATAAAAAAGACACCTATGGACTACGAATTTTCTAAAAGTGAGAGTGGCCCCGTCTTGTAACTGGTTGTAATTACATATCTTTCAAACCGTTTAAGCTAAATTAACTAAATCTGTTGAGAAGAAGTCCTTTTAGCACTTCTTCATATACTGTGAAAATGTGCAAAATCAGATAATTACACACTCACTGAGTAAATGCGCCACAAACATTAAATTTCACAACGAAGATGGTAGGGAGGAGTTTAATAGGAGCACGTGTAAAGATTGGACAATGGTCACTGCCCATCAAATTTGGTGTGTAAGATTTCGCAGACATTATTATCGTACGGTGTGAAAATGGGAAATGAATACTTGTAATGGATGTGTGAAATCGGATGACGACTACACCTACTTCCCATAGAACAAAACTTAATTTACATCGGATTCTTTCACTTTACAGTACTTCCCTTAGCCTCCATATAACTAATATTAACAATTTTCAAACTTCCGGTTGAATTTATCACACCTTTCGGTCAATATGTAAGATATCTTAATGAAAGTTTTGCCCAAAATGGATGAAATCAGGTTTCACTAGTCCCCATATACCTTAAATAAGGATTTTCAAACATCGGCTTGGCCTTCTTCCATATATTGGTTATCGGTCAATCTGTGAGGTATCTTAATCAAATTCAGAGATCATATATTTCTGGTAATGATATGTCGTAATACCAAAAGTGGATAAAATCTGGTCAACATATTCCATAGCCGCCTCTATACCTTATAACAAAATTGATAAGAATATAAGAGTTTCAAACTTCCGGTTGTCTTTTTTCCGTATATATCAGTCATTATGTAAGATATCTTAGTAAATATAGTGAAAGTGTAATATTGGATATGCTATTCAATGAAATTAAGTGAATAATTTTTCTTAAAAAAATAATGTGATTTAGCGCTGGTCCCGCCCCTAATAGGTTTAATATGCATATCTCCTAAACCGCTAATGCTATAATAACAAAATTCACTGGAAGCAAATGTTTTTAGAACCTCTACCTACAGTGTGAAAATAGTTGAAATCAGGTGGCAACTCCGCCATTTTCCTAATATAACGGTACTGTTAAAGACTACTAAAAGCGCGATAAATCAAGCACTAAACGCGCCAGAGATAAAATTTTATCTCTGGGGTGGTATGATATGACTTTATAGGAACCGCGTTCAAATTAGACAGTGGGCGTGGCACCGCCCACTTTTAGGTGAAAACCCATATCTTGAGATCTGATTAACTGATTTCAACCAAATTTGGTGCATAACATTCTTTTCATATTTCTATGTCATAGTGCGAAAATGGGCGAAATCGGACTACAACCACGCCTATTTCCCATATAACACCATTTTCAATTCCATCTGATTCTGTCACTTTCCACTATGCATATCAAGCAAAAATGATTGTATCGGGGAAAAACTTTGCGTGAATAATGCGTTTGAAGTATGCCACCTTGTGACCAAAAATTGTCTAAATCGAGGCAAAACTGTTCAAGCCCCTAGGTAATAAATATGTGGACCCCAGTGCCTATAGCTGACTTTTTACCGAACATATCGGTCAACATAGAACAAGGCGGCAAGATCCACAAAGAAATCTAAAACGAGTATACCATTTGACTTTGCGAGAGTATAAAATATTCGGTTACATCCAAACTTAGCGCTTCCTTACTTGTTATTTTTTTGTTATAACCAACAGTACTCTATGAAACTTGTGGGAAGAGTTAAAAAAACACCTTACATGGCTGACTGCCTAAATATATATATATATAATATTATTATTTTATATCGCGGAAGAAATGTATTCGTCGGCTCTTTGATCTCTGCAATTTGTTGCATCAATTACACCGACGAGAACTTAAACAAAATGAACTAGAAGTACATAAATGTGTAGTATGTACACCCTTACTCCTTTTCTGAGTCAAGCACAATATATGAAAGTTTACATTCACAAAACTATTTCCTAAAAATATCTCATTGCGACGACTTTAGACTTCATGTTGTTCACCTAAAACAGATTCGGAAATAAAAGGAGTTCAAAATGTATGAAACGAGTGCATATGTTTTTAGACGGATGTGGGTACACACATAAACATACCTATGTACTAAATTAAATATAACTGTATGTATAAATGCGTCTTTAATATGTTTTCACGAGGTTATTGCCTGGTTCTAAAAAACTCACGAATAAACAATACCATACTAACAAACCACAATTAAATTGTTGTAGTAATTTTATATTGAAAGATAAGAATTGTCGTTGCTAAAAATTTACTAACTGTACCGCTAAGTAAAACAAACTCTTAATTTACCATATATTTGCTTTACTTGAGAAATAGAGGAAATGGTGATTTTCTATGATGCTCGTGTCATATCGTTGCATTAAAAGGATTTGATTTACTTACTTCACTAATTATCTGATATAAAATTCGTTACATCAGAAATGAATACTTTAATTTTGCATGATTTGTTCCTGAATAGCGTATTCTTTTTACTAATCATTGTTTGTGTATTGCAATAGAGAGTGTAATAGCTTTTTTTGGCTAACGGTTGTTTTAACAAAACCAACAACTAATCGAGATAGATGCGGAGTTACATATATTGTATATAAATGTTCAGGATGACGAGTTGAATTCCTGTATGACAGTTTGTCCGCCCGTCTTTACCAGCGATAACTTAATTAAAGTTAAGGAATCTTGATCAAATTTGATAGATGTTATGGGCGGAATCGGAATCGAAAATATTAAAAATGCTATAACTAACCCGCAAATTAACATACAAAACTGTAATTTGGTACTGCGAATTGAAGTAGAGAACGCCAGTAAGTTTAATGCAAATATCTCTCTAACTAAATTTGCCAACGAAAAATCTTTCTGGCCCCTCCTGAGACAGTGCGACAATATATGAAATCGTATGATAAGCCCACCCACTCCCCATGAAACGGTTATGTTGAAAACTACTAAAAATGAGATAACTCAGTAAATAAATACGTCATAAGCATTGGTGGATAATATTACCTTCATATTCGCCCCTTATAAAATTCCATATGAAATTTTCACTTTACAGAATTTAAATCGAGAGCGAATGACGCTATCGAAATAAACCTTTGAGTAAATAGTGCCTTTGAGGTACACCATCTTACTCTAAAAATTACTACTAATATCAAAAATTCGGATTTCAGATATCAAATAGTGCCCAGAGTCTATAACTGACTTTTTACCAAAAAAATTGGTCAACTAGTGATACATATTGCTAAAATTTGGAGAAAATATTTCACTGAAAAATAATAATGTGTATCCAAAATGTGAAAAATCGGGTCAATACATCCCCTTACCCCATTTACCGAATATAAGAATTTTAAACGGGTTATATCCCGTATATATTGGTATGTAAAATATCTTAGCTTCTTATTAAGTGAGCGTATAATATTGCATATGCTTTAGTTAGTCTATATCTTCATGTAAAATACAAAATAACAATATAAATTAGAAAATACTCATAATTAGAAAAAATTTATATTTGGTTATATCTCCAAGTAGAAGCTTAAAACTTTGTATATTTGTATATGTACTATGAGTAGTAAACCATAATTATTAAAAAGCTCAATTTCAAATTTTTGATGATACTTTGTTTTGCATTTTAGGTGACGTTATAATCATATTGGTTATTTTAGCAAACTTTATGCCAAATACGACTGTCAATATATGAGTTATTTTTATAAAATTTCGTGGAAAGGTGTTCTCGAGTATACTTCAATAATGTCGAAAGTTAATGTTGGTCAATATGTGTGATATTTTAAGGAAATTAAGTGGACACATTTTTTTGAAATGATGTGGTAGAGCTGATTATGATTGAAATTCAGCTAGACCTTAGTCTTAACCTCATTTATCATAATGGTTTCCGATCCTCCAATTAGCTTCCTCCTCATATACCTAATAAATTAAATTTAACATTTTTCGTTGTATTTATTCACATACCTACAATATCTCATTTGCCAAGTCAAATGTAGTAATGAAACTATCTGAGTCTATGACCTACAATAGAAGTTAATAGAATACAAAATATGTTAAATTTTTCGACCGAGCATAATAGTTTTTGTTCAATTATCGCTTTTTTATAACACCTTAAGAGAGCGTCTCCCTATATTAACAGTATTTTCTTATGCCTGAAATTGGTTAAATCGGGTCAATAATATACCTAGCCCCCATATACTTGTACTTAATATACGAATTTAAAACATCCGGTGGAATTTTTATGAATCTATCGGTCATTAAGTAAGAATATTATTTGATATACTACAGCTTAGTGAAATTAACCGATTTGGTCTAGACCTTAGCCTTATCCTCATTTCCCTAAAATGACTTTCGATTATTAGGTTGACTTTTTCCGCATATGCCCAATATATTAGATTTAGGCTGAGTTTATATCACATATACTCATTTGAGTTAACTAGGTTGATTAAATATAAATATCTTCGAATAATGAAAGTTCTACCAATACCCGAAAGTATTTCTCCGGCTTAGTTCTTGAAAATTAGTAGCGTATAATATTATATGTTCGGTTACTCCCGAACTTAGCTCTTTCTCACTTGTTTAATATAAAGTTTTGTCAACACCTCAAAGTATTTTCCCGTCATTGTTCCTTCCAACTAGCTGAATGTTCAGTTACACCCGAACTTAGCTTTTCTTTAGTTCTTAGCTTCTTAGTTTGGGAGGTATCTACAAGTATACATACAAGTATATACCATATGAATGTACGTATATAAATGAATGTTTGTCTGTGTGTCCTTTCTAGAGACAACAATTTTTACTGAAAAATTCAAAGGTGAAGACGTACTGTTGTTACGTATCGCATTGATTCCCGAATTCAAACGTTTGTACACCGTAAATTACACTCGCTTTTGCAATGATTATCAACAAAGTACAAGGACAATCGTTGCTAGTATGTGGATTACATTTGAAGAATCCATGCTTCTAACATGAGCAGCTCTATGTGGCCTGCTCCCGCGTCGGAAAACCTTCTAATTTATTCGTTTACACATGGCTTGATGGAAAAGTATGAAATGAACAAATTTATTTTAGTTAGCGGCGTAGCAACGATGCAGGGTACAGCTAGTTGACATGTATTTATAAGGGGTACCACCATGTCAATCCTCACTGTGATCTTCTGTGCAAATCTGGTTTTGCCCATCTGCAATAACAGGAAAACGAGTACATTATTTTTTTTTTAATTTTCCGAGGAACATGTAGTTTTCTGCATATTGTGTTCATAAACAGTTTTGACCAGTACTATTTTCACAGTAAGTCTTTATAGTCGCAATTTGTTTTACGATTATTGAATATTTTTAAAGGGTTGTGCAATGGTAATTGGAAGTTCTTTTTTTAAAAACACTGAACTGTTAATGTGCGTGAAGAAAAAATATTATATAATTTATATACTATAGGACTTAGAAAATTTAATCAATTTTAAAAAACTACTAATTAATTAGTCTTTCAAACACATTAACTCAAACAGAACGCTTAAATGCAGAGCTTAGATATGTATCAAACACATTTTAGGAAGGACCAAGTAAGGGTTAAGCCGAACATTATATTCGGCACCAAAATACAGTATGTGCACGATAATATAATATGAGAAGAAGACAGGATTGTACTTAATTTTTCCATATCCATTAATTTTAACGAGGAAGAATAGGTAATCATAAGCAAAAAAATGAACTTAACTGTTGGTGGTGTCATGCCTATTGTAAAATTTATTACTTATGCACGCATTTTGACATACTACTGTTTGGTGGCGAAATCAGTCAACGAATTACCCAGTTTCCATATACCTATTGTTATGCAGAATACATCAGTCAAATTGTGATTTATGTTAATAACTGCGTGGAAACATGACCTCGAGAATACTTTAGTTTAAAACCAAAAGTAAATATCAGAGTCAGCTCAAATGTTTATACCCAATATAGTGATATGCGACTTTCCAGTTGACCACATTATGTATTTCGATCAATATGGGTATATGATATTACAATATAATGAAATTAGTGTGCTATTTATTTACCTTAATGTAGTTTTTTGAATATGAATAAAATCGGCTTAGACCCCATTCCACTGACCTAATAATTTCTCGACTTCTGGTTGACTTTTTCTCAATATACGAGGTATGTTCAAAGGAAAATGGGAATTTTGAATTTTCGCGGGCTGTGTACATTAGATTATCGATTTTTAGTGTTTGTTATAATCGGACACATAAATTCACCATGTGCTTGCATTAAGAACCAATTTCGATTAGTAGTTTGTTTCTGACAACAGAAAAGGTTAGTTACTTTTTTGTGTGCTCTTCGATTTTTGACTTTTGATAAAAATGGATCTAAGAATAATAAATTTTGCGTTAAAAATTAAATAAAGTGCTCCAAGGCACTTGAAATATTGACTATGACATTCGGTGAGTCTACTTTGCCTCCAAAAAGTGTTTATAAGTGGTACAAGCGTTTTCCAGAAGGGCGAGCAGATATTGATGACGATGACCACGTTTTGAAAATCGTCGAATCGCTATTGAGGAAGTTTCAGAGGATGTTGGCATATCAATCGTACTATTAAATTTTCTCGAATATTTTAAGAAACGAAGTTTATTCCGAAATTGCTAAATTTTGAGAAGAAGCAATGTCGCATTAGTATCAGTCAGGAGTTGTTGAATGACGTCAACCATCGTATTCCAACCATTCGGGTATTCCCGTATTCATCGGATTTGACTTCCTGCGACCTTGTCGTATTCCCAAAACTGAATAAACCAATTCACATTTCAAAAGTTCTTCGAGGATTGGAAAAAGCGTTGGCATAAATGTATTATATTGTAGGGGGATTACTTTGAAGGGGACAAAATATATATTGATGAATAAATAAGTCATCTTCAAAAATATTCAACATTCACCTTTTCTTTTGAACACACTTCGTATATGGAAGTTGGTCTTTTGGTTATGTTTACATCCTATACATCGGTATTGGCACCATTCAATATAATTTGTGAAAATAAGTCAACAGTTATTCGGTGGTAAAATATGGATATCTTCCCACTGCACTAATAGATAGTATTGGCGTTAAAATTTTACAATGTTGGTTGTCAAAGGAATTGAATCATAGGTTTGTGGTAATGATATCGTGGATTTTTAATTTCTATGTTTAAAATCAACTGATTGATGTCTCTTTCTTTCTATTTCTATTTTTGAAACTAGTTTTGTATCCGAATTTGAGTTTAAAGTAGGTCCATTGATTTTCTACAATTTTTAATACAACTATTTACTGTATCTCGAAAAACAATTTACGACGTCATAAGTTGCCTAGAAAACGAAGGCAAAGTGGAGGTGGTCGTAAAAGAAAAATTGGCAAATGAGCAGACTATTATGAGGAAAATGGTTGAAAATCCTAATAAATATAATGTATAAAATTTTGAATATTTTTCTAAAATTAACTAAATGGGTTATTAAAGTTTATTATCATACATTTCCATTTTATTATGTTGGGTATATGGGGGCTAAGGGAAGTGTTAATTCGCTTTTACCCATTTTCGGCAAAAGTTATTGCGAAATTTCGACAATTTTTGGACGTAAGATGAAATACCCTGAGAGCACTATTTATGGAAAGTTTTATTCTGATAACATAATCGATGTTTCATTTGTATACTTTAAAGTGAAAGAATCAGAATTTTAAGGTTTGTTATATGGGAATTAAGCGTGGTTGCCATTCGATTTCGGCCATTCTTGCAGTTTTGGTAACCTCACACACCAAATTTGAATCGGTCGAGTAGCTCCTGAGATATAGGATTTGGGCGGTGCCACGCCTGTTGTCCAATTTTCATACCAGATCCTTATATTTGGAATAGGTGGCGTTATTATCCGATTTTACCCATTTTCACAGAGTTTGAAGAGGTAATAAAATCCCTTTTCTCAGCGGTTGATGAATTTTAAGCGGTTTGGAAAATATGTGCATTAAACCAGGGGCCACGCCTACTTTACAAAAATTTAAATTACCGTTTTGCATAACGCCCCTTGGGCGCCATGAAATATGTGTACCAAGTTTCGTCAAGATATCTTAATTTTTACTCAAGTTAACGGACGGACAGACAGTCACCTGGATTTCAAATCGTCTCGTCATCCTGATCGTTTATATATATATATATATATATATAGGTATATATATAACACTAACCGTTAGGTGAACAATACTAGTATACTCTGTAGCAACATGCTCTGGACTATACGTGAATACTGCCAAAAGTTGATGCAATCAATCCAGACCTTCTCCTAGCCCCAACATGTCTGATACATTAACTTCCGACTTTCCAACTGACGTTTGCCAAAATGTGTGACATTTTATTGAAATTAAGTGGACAAGTATGCTTAAATATAATATAATATGGTTTAATGCTGAATTCATATTACAATGAAAGTGTCTAGTCTTTGGTCCAAACCTATGTAGTGTTGGATCAGAAAAGAACTAAAGGTACCATTTTCTGAAAGGGTGTCATATATATGGGTTAATTATTGTATGATGGATGATTTCAATCTTTCCTGCTATGGAATTTACGAAAAATATATTTTTATTTGGAATTCATTTTTATTTTACTAATGATTGTTTTTTTTTTGGTTTCACTTGAAGGGGGGAGGGTTGAAATCGTGGGAACGTTCACGTGCCACTTTTTTGAGACCTATCACTTCATCAGCTGCTACTGATCTTTATACTTTTGCAAAATGTTGCTACAGAGAGAATGTCTTTGTTCACCTAAGGGTTGTTTGTATCACCTAAAACTGATCACGATAGCTATAGGGTTATATATTATATATACTTGTATGGTATATGCATATGTATAAATGATCAGGATGACGAGACGTGTTGAAGTCCGGGTAACGGTTTCTATGTCCGTCCGTTCGTCTGTCCGTGCAAGCTGTAACTTGAGTATTTCAACCCTCCTTCCGATAGCGTAAAAGTACCATAGGTGAAATCGGATGGTAATACCGTTGCCCCATTGACATTAAATTTTACATCCAGGATGGCACAAGTGGGCTTTATAAGTGCCGGTGTCATAATTGCACGATAGACGTGACACCGTCCACTTTGAGGTGAAATCACATATCTCGGTATCTGTTCAAGTACCGAATATGTGAACCCCAATGCCTACAGTTGACCATTTACCGAAAATATCGGTCAATGTGTGACATATATAATTGAAATTTGGATAGAAACCTTTAATGATAATAGTATGTCTGAATGTCAAAAATGGATTCAATCGAATCAATACTTTCTATAGCCCTCATATACCTAATATAAAGATTTTTGAAGTTCCGGGTGACTTTATACCGAATATCAGCCAATATGTGAGTTATCTCAATAAAAATGAGAGAGCTAGTTTAACTCATAGCAGTGTATCTTTGCGCCTTAACTGGATAAAATTCGATCAAAGGTTGACCCCGCCCCTATATAACTAAAATCAGGATTTTCAAACATTCGTCTGACTTTACTCCATATGATTGGTGATGGTATCTGAGGTACCTTAATGAAACAATGGGAGCATTTTATTAGTCTGTGGCATGTTAGTAGTATGAAGTACTGGCAAAAATTGATAAAATCGGGTTAATGCTACCCTCTACTTTCATATACTACTTATAATACTTCTTGTATATCGGTCAGTGAGTATTAAAATTTTTTAAACCGTTCCGGTTGATCAAAATGTGATATTTTAATGTAATTAAGTGGATAAGTAAAAAATATGTGGTTTGACGCTGAATTAGAATGAAAATAGTATATACCTTGATCTAAATCTCACACCTTCATATAATCAATTCCGATTCTATGGTCGACGTTTTCCACACAAGCTTATAATATAATATTTAGCCACTTTGGTTGAGTTAATATCACATTCATACTTATGTATATGTCACTTCAAGATGTTTTTTTTTTTTTTTAATATAATTTTTGCTGACGCAAACAAAAATATAGCAATAAAACTGTGACCAAGTTTATGGCCTTTAATATAAGTCAAGAAGATACCAAATTAATTTAATCACGATTTCATTTAATAATGGATGTTTAATTCTTTCTCAACTTTGGCACACCTGAAGGAATTTCCTGGCCTTTGATTCTTGCGAATTAAAATTCTTGGTTCCGCCCTAGTACCCATTATTGGGTATATATTGACCCTAGCTCCAACATACTTTATGTAAAAAATTCAAACTTCCGTTTCGCTTTATATAAACGTAAAATATTATATTAGATATACAACAGTTTAATGCCGAAAATGTGTGAAATCGATCCACGAATTTCCTCAGCATACATGTACTACTTATGGTATAATTTATTTCGTTAATATAATAATTTACTAAAATTAAATGGATAGTTTTTCTTAAAAATAATGTGGTGGCATGAGAATGAAATTGGTCTAGACCTTTGTTTAAACTTTATAACCCTAATATACTGATTTCCGCTCCTATTAAATCTAACCCCGTTGGTTCAGTTTATATCACATACTTGTATACCATGTTCGAGTTAAATAGCTTCTTTTTGTTAAAGTTAACATTTCGGAGAAAAAATAGTATCTATCTAAAATAGTAAATCTATGATCAATAACATAAGTTAATAAGAAACCAAATTATAATCGAATAATAAATGTTGAATTCTTTCGCAACATTCTTATACTTTCGCAACATGTTGAAACAGAGTATAGTTGTTTGCATCACCTAAAGCTAATTGAGATAGATAAAGATTTCTATATACAAATGTTTCTTCTAATATTTGGTGATAATCAGTGGGTAATTATATGTTCTCAGCCATTATGTTGAACTTATAACAAAATATACCACACAACAATGTAAAAAAGTTTCTTAGAGTGCTGGACTTTGTATAGAGCAAAAATATGTTTCTAGAAAAAATCGCGTGAGATAAATATTAGTAGTGTAAATAAATATTAGTAGTGTAGTATCAAAAGGGCTAAAGATCATTTTTATGTGGTAATAGATAAACTGCGACCCCATCGGTTAAAATGCTATTATCTATTATTTCAGTTTTGCGACACATTCTAATATGAAGGTCATAAGGTGAACTGTAAAATCAAGAAAATTGCATTTAAGTACTTTTTGGGAATTACCCAGCGCCGTTTGCAGCTTATGAAAGGTTTAGATATTAAGACAGATGAAGAAAATCTACATACCTGCTCTACATACATATGTGTGTACCACAATAAGTTATATGGAAGTTATTGTTAATTTAGCCTTTATGAGCAGACCTTTGACAATGAAATAAACTACTAATTTCTAAATATATGTATATATAACCAAATAATCTGTATTATTATCTTCGTGAATATCTATGTAATATATAGGTATACAAAAGTACGTAAGCGGTGTGTACAAAAATATACCATAGTAAAACTATTATATTCTGTAGCAACATGTTGCAAGAATATAATAAATATCAGTACACTGAGTAGTTTCAGTTACACTAGATTTCTTGACCAGCAAAGTGCTGTATTCAAACAAATTTCAGTGTATTAGTTATATAGTGTTTAAACTATTGTTATATACAGTGGCATTATTGGTGGTATTAAATATAGTGACGAGCAAACACATTTACATATGTGCACCAGTATAACATAGTACCTATGCACCGAACAGGAAAGGAGTCATAGCAAGGATTCAATTACAGTAAAAGAGAGTAGCACCTAAGATCCAACTTTTCAGATCCGGACGGACTGAATTATGTAAGTATTATATATAAGTATTTTATATATAATACTAAGCCATAAATCTGTATGACTAAGTCATCTTCAGAATAGAAGAGGAATGAGAGTTCTTCGTTCAAACTCTTTATATAGAGATAGTGAGCAGTCACAAGATACTGAAGTCACGCTAATCGTAGATTAGATTCCGATGTATGTCTGCCCGAACAAATTATTAATACAAATCAACATAAAACCAGGCGGGAAAATCTCGAGGTACAGTCTTTTGAACAAAATTTAAATACTGTTCAACATAGGAAAAGACGTCTAAGTCCCCAAATCCGCTCTGAAGAGTAAATAAGAAATACTCGAGGTCATAGATCTCGTCGAGAAAATCCTGAGGTACGTTATGATGAACAAAGTAGAAACACTAGGGATCATAGAGAACTTCGCGCAAGAAATCCTGAGTATAGGAATTTAGAGCGCATTCGTGATCAAATGCAAAGAGAACATGCAATTCTTAATCCTGAAATAAGGAGAGAGGAGCGTAATAGAGAAACACAACGTCGACAGCTTAGTAGGAGGGGTATAAGGAAAGAAATTTTGAATCAGAGACGTCTTAGCCAAAGTCAAGTTCGCCTTTGTAGAGATAACCTGGTTAATAGGCAAATTAAAAATGAAAGGCAATCCCAACGAATCCGATTCACGAGAGAAAATAATGTTATAGAAAATAATTATAGTGGCAATTTAACAGATTTCAAAAACATTTATTTCCAAATTATAAATAAGGGCCCTTCTGAAATATGTATTTGATGCGGCGGATTATGGTTTTCACACCAAGTTCGCAATTTAAATTTCGAAACTATTGCGCAAGGTCAACCGAATGCTGCATCCGCCTTCTATTTAATGCAAAAATTTCCTTCGGAATATGGAAATTACAATTTTTGTGCTACTTGCAAAAATGCGATTGTTAAAAAGAACATTCCACAAATATGTTTAGCTAACGGTCTAGACTTTCCTTAAATACCAGATTGTTTGAAAGATTAAACCCCAATTGAAGAACGTCTTATAATGCATAGATTGCCTTTTATGACAATCCGTCCGTTAGAATATCAAGGTCAGAGTTCTCTCAAAAGTGCTGTTGTTAATATACCAATTTCTGTTAACAATATTGTGACATCTCTACCAGGGTCCTTTGATGAGGCTCATGTGATACAAATTCACTTAAGACGGCGTTTGGAGTACAATCATGATTACATGATCGTTACTATACGCCCCGCAAAGATTATGGAAGCTTTGCAATTCTTAGTGAATACCCCTCTGTATCGTGAGCACAATATACATATTAATGAGAACTGGATTTCAGAATTTAATAACCAAGAAGAAGTTCCGTTTGTTGCATCTGCAGAGGATTCCCGATTGGTTCAATATTTTCGTGCGGCACAAACTTCTCATGATAATCCCTCAGGTAATAATATTCTTATGGGTCTTTTACCTTCCGAGCTAAACTCAGGCGGTCGAGAAACTCTTTTGGACAATATTCCTGAAGAAAACTTGGACTATAACCGTTTAGTTATAGCGCCATGTGAAGGACAAAGACCAATTGACATAATTCAAGATAATAATTCAGAAGAGTTGTCATTTGGAACAATATACGTTGGGCAGAAGCGTACATGCTCTGAAACATATAGCAAAATAATACGTTCTGAAATTCGCCGTTTTGACAGAAGAGCGTGTACCATTTCAAAGTTGTCTACAAGGTGCATTCCAAAGTAAACAGGACTTAAAAAAAAAGACAGAACAAATAGTTTTATCAGCAAAATCAATTAATTTTATTGAAAATAGTCTTCTTCTGCTTTAGTACAGCTTTTTGCACGGTCCAAAAGCATGTCGAACGAGTGTTTTAGCTCGTTGCCCGGTATGGCCTCCACGTCTGCACAACGCTTTCCTTTCATCGGCAAATGCATTTTCCGAAAAGGCTTGGTTGTTAAAATGTGATTTTTGGTCAAATAATCGGCCACTAGCGTCGATCGATGAGACGGCGCATTATCGTGCAACAAACGCCATCTTCCATCTTCGCGATATTCGGGCCGAACATGTCGAATACGGTGCACAAAACGCTTTAAAACTCCAAAGTATAATATCGCATTAACGTTTTGGCCAGGTGGAACAAATTCTTTGTGGACAATACCCTTGGAATCATAAAAACAAATCAGCATTTTCTTCAGTTTTGAATTCTCCAGGCGCGATTTTTTGGGTTTCGGCTCATTTCTCATTTATGTCCTCACGACCACTTTGGAAACGTTGAAACCACTCATGCACTCTGCTACGGGATAGGTAATCATCGTCATAAACTTGTTTCATCAATTGAAACGTTTCGGTAAAAGTTTTACCAATTTTAAAACAAAACTTAATGTTGGCTCTTTGTTCGAAGCTCATTTCGATGACAAAAACATACTGACACTTAAAACAGAATAACTTCACTTCGAATATATGAAATACCATGAAATTTTTACTGGAAGTCGATAAAGGATAGCAAATTCTAACGCATTAGTCGACATATAGATGGCGTCACTAGAGTTTACTTTGTTACTTTTGTACTGTTTACTTTGGAACGCATCTTGTATGATTACAAAATATTAGAACTGCTACAAATTAAGAATAGTACATCAATTTGCCTTAGAAAGTTTTCAGGCCGCAACCAAGTTACGGCCCAAAATCTATTAAATGAAAAATTTGTTCAAAACTTGATTCAACACGATGATGGTTACAAGGTTTTGAAAGGCGTTAAATCCTCTCCTGCGCACTGTGAAGCTGAGAAGAAAAAGGCAATGGCTATGATTCGCCAATTGGGCTTCCAACCTTCTTTATCCTTTATCGGCTGCAGAATCTCAGTGGCTTGAGCTTTTGGTCATCCTCTCTAAAACTGTTGACTCTAAAGATATTTCGGAAGAGGAAGCCAACAGTTTAATAACCCAAGATAGATATCGCTTAATTCGGTCAGACGCGGTTACTTATGCTAGATATTTTGACTACCGCTATCGACAAATTTTTAAGCTTTTTAAAGATAATGCCGCCATTTTTGGAGAGCATTTTGTCACAAATTTCTACTGGAGAGTGGAATTTTAGAAAATTATTTCGGTTATCAAAAGCAAACCTACAGTCGGGTCTTGTACCAGGGAAATAAGAGGACAACAGCTTTGTCGTTTTGGTATACCATATCCACCAATGCCTTCAACGCAAATACTGTTACCTCTTACAGAAACAACTCAAAACTCAGAAAGACACAAGAAAACTTTTTCAAAATTCAAAACCTTTTAAATTCAAATATGACCACAGAAGACATTTCTAATTTAAAAGATTTTGAACATTTCCTGTCTGATAGTATTGTAGGATAAATATGTCTTTTGATGACTATTTGTAAGCCCTTAGATCAAGTTTAACAAAACCCAAAATTTTTCTAAAAAGAAAATTACAGGATCGTTTAATAAACGCTTATAATCCTCTGATTTTGGAACTCCATAGAGCAAATATGGATATCCAATATGTACTGGATGCATATGCTTGCTGTTCATATATAATTAATTATATTATATTAACAAGTCTAACAGGGGAGTTTCTAGGCTCTTAAATGAAGCTATATCAGAGGTAAATACTGGAAATTATACTGTTAAACAAAAACTTAAACATATAGGTCACAAATTTATATCAGGCACAGAAATATCTGCACAAGAAGCAGTATATTGCTGCATTGGGCTCCATCTTTCGGAAGCAAGTAATGCAGAAATATTTATAAATACCTCTGGACCTGAGGAACGTGTTCGAATGGTGAAACCTAGAGCAGAACTTCAGAGCTTTCCTTCAGGTTCGACTGAAATATTCGTAGCCGGTATTTTAGACCGTTATGTTCAAAGATCCGATCAGCTAGAAACTCTTTTCTTAGCTGATTTTGCATCTATGTATACATATCTTATCTTAAATCGAGTAGAAGAGCACAAGACAGTGATCATGAAGAAGAAGAGAGGGAAAACGATAATTTACCAGAAAACGGGGTTGTCATGCCTCTTAAAGACGGTAGCGGTTTTGTTAAGAAACGTACCAAACCTTGTATTATTCAGTATAGAAGGTTTAACCCAGATTTGGTCAGAGTTGAGTATTTCCGCGAAATGGTAATGCTTTACTATCAATGGCGGAATGAACAGCAAGATCTCATTGTAAACGATAATGAGCAGACTTGCATAAACCATCGTATTCTAATTGATGAAAATTAAAAAAAATATGATGTTTTTGAGTAAAGAGAACTTGAAAATGTTCTAGAAAGTCTTTATAATTAAATAGACTTAGAGGAAGGTGCTCAAAATGAACAACCTATCGTGGAAAATGAGTTCAAAGTGTTGGCACTTCCAGAAATAAACCCAAATATAAATTTGCTGGACTTGCATGGCGAAGATTCAACAGATAATGGCACTGAATCTGATTGCAATATTAGACTTATTAAACTACCCCCTTTAATTCCAGTTGAGGAATTATTTTCTTTAGTTCAAAGTCTAAATACTAAGCAAAGAACCTTTTTGACATATTTGACGCACCAGCTAAAAACAAATCGCATATTTTATGAGTTCATTGGCGGCGGTGCAGGTGTAGGAAAAAGCCGTTTGAAATCTGCAATGTACTTGTATCAAGCTCTTAACCATCGTTACAATCCTACACCTGGATCCAATCCAAGTTCCTTAAAAGCAGCATTCGGAATAGGTGGAATGACCCTTCATTCAATATTCTCTTTACCTGTTAATCAGTTGAATAGAGAGTTGAGGTCACTTAGCAATGACACAGTTAATTCATTGACCATTCCAGACTTATCGATTTAAAATTAATCATAATTGATGAAATATCGATGGTAGGTGCTCATATGTTTAGCTCTCTTGATGCGAGATTAAAACCAATTTTCAAAACAGACAACCCCTTTGGTGGTATACCGATCATAGTGTTTGGTGATTTGAAGCAACTCTCATCTGTTGGAGATAGGTGGATATTCTCTCCTACTCCCAATGATGCATACAGCACTTTAGTTGGTTCCCCTTTGTGGGAGTTATTTAAATACTTTGAATTAACAGAGATAATGAGACAACGGGAGGATCAGGCCTTGGCAATTGCATTAAATCACATGGCATCTGGTACTATGACAAATGAGGACATATCACTCATTGAAACTCGAGTAGTTAATTTTGAAGAAGTTCCCGATGATGCCATACATTTATTTTGGTCTAATGGTCCAATGAAGAGACAAATAATTTCAATGCCCTTAAGCTCAGTCGAATTCCAACAGAAGCTTTCCTTACAACTGCAAAAGACTCAGTTAAAGGAATTGGTATAAATGAAAATGATAATATTTTGGAAAGAGTTAAACTTTTCAAAACTTCTGAAACGCAGGGACTGCCCTATGAATTGACACAAAAAGCCTCCGCCAAATATATGATTACAGTGAACATAAACACGTATGATGGCTTGGTTAATGGGGCAGCTGGACAACCTATGCAAATTGATTTGCATTGTTTTTTTCCAACAATTCTGTATGTTAAATTTTTGGAACCTTCTGTTGGTTTGATAGCACGATCAAAAAAGCCTCATCCTTTAGAAAGTTCTTGGACACCAATTGAAAAAGTTCTAAAATCTTTTCAATATAAAAGAAATGAACAAATTTCAATTGAAAGAAATCAGTTTCCAGTTGTTCCGGCTGAGGTAATAACTATTCATAAAAGTCAGGGTGCCACATATAATAAAGTTGTAGTTCATACTCGACCCAGAATGCCTAGAGCTTCAATATATGTCGCTTGTAGTCGAGCTACTTCTGCAGAAGGTCTATTCATCATAGGAAATTTTATTCCTTCTAACAAATTTTCTGAATCGGATCCTGTATTTAAGGAACTGAGGGAATTTAACACAAATAAAGCTCTGACAACAAGTTTCAGTTTTATGAATTCCCGAACATTAGGACATCAAATTTTATTTCATAATGTTCAGAGTCTTCACGCTCACATTAATGATATAAAAAGCGACTGTTTGATGCTATCTTCAGATATTTTATGTTTTGTAGAAACTTGGAGTTATCCGTGCGAAAATTTTGATATACCAGGATTTACTCCAATTAACGAGCTGAGGATAGATAGCACGGAAACTACCAACAGAAATAAACGGGGAATTATATTATATGCAAAGCATAGTATTGCTAGCTCTATAGAACCAAAGTAAAGAAAATTTATTCAGGCCGCAAAGTTTTAGAAGCGGTTTTGTTTAAATGTTTCAGTATTAGTATTCTGGTTCTATACAGAAATTCAGCTTTCTCTGTCAGACATTTAATTATAGAACTTCAGGAAGTCCTTACTTCTGAGTTATGCAATCAAAATGTGATAATTGTTGGAGATTTAAACATTTGTTTAATGTCCACAGGGAATGCAATAGGAAATCTGCTCAAAGAAAAAACTTTAGTTCCCTGCTTGGTTTAGAATATTCAACTACACCTGCCATTATACAAATTGATTGGGCGTTTTCAAACGTGGATCCTTCCCATGTTAATGCAATTGCTTATGAAATAGTACACAGCTATCATGACAGTATTTGTGTCTCTATTTCGAACTAAAGTTTTCAGACTTAGTGCAATAATTCTTCCTTAGTTTTCAAACATAATGGCATTAGAATGGTATAGCAACTCTGGCAGTAGTTGTTAATAAAAATTTAGAAAAGATTAGTAAACAGTCTAACTAAGTAAATTTGTTGTTATTTAAAACATTATTGTGTAAATTTATGATAAAAATTAAATAGTATAAGGACAAATTAAATGTTATTCAGATAAATGTTATTAAGTAAATGTGTATACAAGTATACCTATGTATAAGAGTCTTTATAAAAGCTTTCTTTTAGTATTGTAAAGATTATATATAAATTAATATATTAATATAAATTTTAAATATGTTAATATTTATTAGTTTTAGCTAAACATGTATAATAATTTTGGTGTAATAAATACAATTTTGTATTCAATTTAAAAAAAAAGAGTTTTTTCATATTCCTCAATACAATCGTAATGCATTTTATATACAATCAATTATAAACGTATACAACAAAACTCAAGTACGATTTCTCATAATTTAAATAAACCTAGTATACAAATTCCTCTAATTAATTTTACTGTGAATGTAAAAAACTGAGGCAATAATACTTCCTTCTTCTAATTAAAATATAGATACACAAAAATCTCATACTTATATACCATTTTACTTTGCAAGACTATAAAATGTTTGGTTACATCCGAACTTAGCCCTTCTTTACTTGTTTTAAATAAAGTTTTTCTGACACCAGAAGGTTTCTTTGACCTTTTCAAGTTGCAAGAATACAAAGTGTTCGTTTATATCCGACCTTGGAAAGGCCTGACTTGTTAAAATAAAGTTTTGCCAACACCGGAAATTCTTTCCCCGGCTTTAATCCTGGTATGAGTATGAAATGTTCGGTTATAGCCGAACTTAGCCCTTCCTTAAATGTTTATTAATTTCAATAAACGTAAAGTTAAAAAAACAATACGGAAGGGCTAAGTTCGAATGTAACTGAAAATTATAAGCTCTGGCAAGACAAAGTGTTTGAGTATTATTTATATATGAAATTGCTTCAAAATATGTTCTCGAGGATACCTGAGCAATGTCAAAATCTATCCCCAATATACCCCATACAATTATTTCCGTCTTTCTACTTGTATTTAAACCGTTTAGGATTATAACCATGCCCCCTTTTATATAATGAGCTTGTTGAAAGCTACTTAAAGTGCGAAAAATCAACACCTAAAGGCGCTAGGGACTTTATATTTTGTACCCAGGATAACACATTATTTGAATCGGGATTAAAATCGTGCGATGGGCTCGGAATTACTCCACTAATTTTAACCAAATTCGGTGCATACACAGCCATGAAGATCCTATGTTACTTTGTGAAAATACTACTTCCCATATAGCACAATTTTAAATTCCGTCTGGTTCTTTCACTTTCCAGTAAACAATCAAGCACCAGTGGATTTATTAAAAACCAGCAGTTCATTTCTCTGCCCTCAATATATCCAATATAGTGAATTATGACTTTCCTCCTGACTTTAATCTGTTTAGGTTGATCAAAATGTGTGATATTTAAACAAATTTAAGTTGATAAGCTTTCTTAAAAACTATATGGTTTAGCGCTGAATATGAATGGAATTGAATTAGACAGTGGTTTAATATTAAGGATATATAATCAACCGAAAAGGCTAAGAGAAATGGAGAAATATTCTCTGGAAAAGGTTAGACAGAGAATCAGAAATCTGTATAATAGGGGTATAAGGTGCCAAGCGTTAAGGATAAGATTGAACCGATTTGATAAATTTTTAGTATCACGACATATTTATAAAAAGTTGCTCTTTGAGTTTATATAAAATACGTCATAGAATGCGCGATAAGTACTAAGACCATTTAATCAGGGCACACTGTTATTAAAAGGAGACGCTCTGTCAGTTTCATTTAGATAACTCACAAATCCACCGATGTATACATCTACATATATGTATAAAGTTAACTGGAAATTTAAAAAACTATGTATATTAGGTATATGGGACTTAGGGGCAGTATTGACATGAATTTACTCACCCCTTTTCTGACATAAGGGCATATTATTATAAGCAAACGATTCTAACGACTATTTTTAGACGTGAGATGGCATATCTTAAGGCCATTATTTTAGATAAGTTCGGGTGTAACCGAACATTTTATGCTCTCGCAAGGTGACTGGGTCCTTGAAAAGTTACAATCTAATTTCGACAGTTTTTGGGCACAAGAGCAGCACTATTTGTGCAGAGTTTCGTTATGACAACTTACTTAATGTTTGATTTGTAAACTGTAAAGTGAAGGAATCAGATAAAATTCAGAAGTTTATTATACGAGAAGTAGGCGTGGTTGTAGTCCGATTTTAATTATTTTCGCACTGTAACATAGAAATGTCAGGATAATCATATATGCTGAATTTGGTTTATATTACTCGAGTAGGTCCGGAGATATGTGACACCGGGTTTTATTAAGACCTCTTGTATCATCCCGAATATAATGTCCCTGACCCATTTAGTTATTGATTTATCGCACTTTTAGTAGTTTTTAACCTAACCATTATATGGGGAGTGGGCGGGGTTAACATCCGATTACACTTATTTTTACACTGTCATAAGAGATGTCAAAAGTATTTGTGCTGTGAAAATTTGGGTATTATAGCTTAAATGATTTATGAGATATGTACAATAAACTTATTGGAGAGCGGGCCCGTTTGTCCTCCTGTGCAAGCGATAACTTGAGTAAAAGCGAAATCCGCCTTTTGCCATGCCCAAAAAAATCCAATCAATAAACCTATATAGAGCCATAAATAGCCTGCAAAGAAAGTACAACGGCTTACATGAGGGAGGGGCATCTATGGTTAAAATTTTTTTACAAAGTGCCCACTAATAAGTTTAATGTACATACATATGTATCTCCTTAACTATTTAAGCTATAAAAACTAAATTCGCTCAGGCCAAATTGTTTTTGTTTCCCTACGAACTCTGCGAAAATGTGTGAACTCAAATTATAACCCCGCCCACTCTCCATGTTTAAATTTTACACTGGAGATGGTAAGACTGAACTTTAAAGGAGCCTGTATCAAATTTGGACGATGGGCGTGGCACATACATAAATATTTAGTTGAAGCCCCATATCGCGGAACCTATTCGACCGATTTCAACCAAATTGAGTAGTATTATATTATCCTGACATTTCTACCCCTGCGGGCAGGGGATAGAATATGCCCGCGGCAAGGCATGCCTTTCGTAAAAGGCGACTAAAAGCCAATATGCACTATGACTGTTATTATATACTTTTCACAGTAATATCAGCATAGTATGTTTCGGAATAGTGCTATAATACTCAGCTTGAACTGATATTAGAAACACTTTAAATGAAAAAAGCGAATAAAAAGACATTTGAAGTTCAAGCGACAAATGTCACCAGTCATTTGAGTAATGGGGAGTTCAACTGGCAGTAGTTTAGGCTACGCAGTCTGACCGGAGACTTTCCGGTACCACGGGGAGCAGAAAGCCCTTGGACTTCTGTTCAATCTGCTCATTGGGTTCGGCCCTTTGGGGAGTATCGTGGTGGCTGTGGTTTAAACCTAAATGCTGGAAGAACTGAATTTTCAGTTCGAAAAAAGAAGTTGCACAAGTAACTGGGTGCCGTACCCGAAAACGGAAGAGGTTTTAGGTCGGCCTCGAATCACACCAAGATGGTAGTGTGGACCCAGACACACTGCCACTGGTATCCAAATAAATACTTGCAAAAAGCTCGTGTTGTTTGGGGCGCTGATCAACGCATTGTATTGATACGTTGTGTTTTTGAACACCGTGAGGTAAGGCCGTCGCCGGCAGGTACTCACGTAAATCTACAACGAAATTTATCCTGACATTTCTATAGTACAAAATCAGACAAAAACCACGCCTGTTTCCCATATTTTAAATTCCATCAGGTTCTTTCACCTTCTAGTATATAAATCAAAAACAAAGCTATTTATCCGGATAAAACTGCGCACGATTAGTGTTGTGATGAGTTGTAGCACTTAATGACCTAAAAGCCGACCTAAGCAATTTAAGCTTCCAAATACCGAATATGTGAACCTAAATTCCTATTGAGAACCTTTTATCGAATATATCAGTAAATCTGTGAGATATATTATAAAAAGAGGGAGAATCCTTTTCTGATAATAGCATGTCTGCGTGTTAAAAATGGGTTGAATCGGATTAATAAATTCATTAGCTCCCATATACCTCAGATTTTCGAACTTCGACTTTATATTTCATAAATTGGCAAATGTATGTGGGCCATCTTAATTTAATTGATAGGCTGTTTTTTTTTTAATAACGGTGCACCTTTATGCCTAAAATGGATCAAATCGGGAGAAAACTTGCTAAGACCCCCGACTAATATCAGGATTTTCTAACATCTAGTTGACTTTACTCCTTATACATATATTGGTGATGATGGTAACAATGCCAAAAATAAATGAAATCAGGTCAATACTACATATATAATATATATATTTCGTATATATTGGTCAATATGTGAGCTACTTCGCAAAATAACTGAACGAATAATATTGTTATGATAGTTTAATGCTGAATATATGTAATATTTTGTTATACTTTATATCATATAATGATTTTCGTTATATTAACAAACCTTATGGCGAATATGTGGGCAGTGTGTGAGTTATTTATTTAAAATGGTTAATGCTACAAGACCAGACCTTTCTCTGTCACCAAAATACGCTGCATAGTGACTCCCGACTTTCTCCAACGTACATTAAGCCTTTTACAAGTTAACAACCCTGGACAAGTTTTCTTTAAAATTGTAAAATTATATTTTTAGTTTAGCGTTGAATATTAATAGAATTGATCTAGACCATGGCCTAACCCTCATATTCTTAATATAATGAATTCCGATAATCTGGTTGACGTTTTCCCCATCAAATTAAGGAGTTATACGGATTTCATAGCGTCAAAAAAGAAATAGTTTTATTCTATGACATCTCTAGAATATTGTCTTATATTCCCAAGTTGATCCGAGTAATAGTTTTAGAGATACAGTCTCGAAAAGTTGCGCGCTCGAGGTCAGCTTTATAGCCACTTTAAACTTTATACGCGTTTTTCTCGAAATAGGGTTTTCAAAATCGGATATCAATAAAATTTTACACAGGTCTTCGGGAACCTTTATAAGGTTTTGAACGAAGAATTATTTTAGTTCAATTACAACTAATTCAAAAACAAAAAACCTGGAAAATTTTCACCAAACGTTTTTATTTGTAAAAACGTTTGCCAAAAATACAATTTCACTTTTTTTTGAATACTTTCCTTTAAAAATTTCACAAAATCTTTGTAAAATGTGTATTTTGGAAAAATAAAAAGTTTGAATAAAATATTTAATTCTTATATGAAAAAAAATTAATCGGAAATGATGATTTTAATATAATTTTACCTGACAGGAAGTAAAATATAGCGAAAAGACTAAGTAAGACTATGACTTATAATATATCTTAATAAAATACTAAATTTGATTGAATCCATTAGCGATTTTAATGAATGCTGAATTCTTTCGTAACATTTTTAAATATAACGTTTTATAAACCTGTTAAGTTATTTCCTCGGCTTTTATCCATGCATGCGAACATAAAATGTTCGGTTTCAACAAAACTAGCCTTTTCTTACTTGTTTAATAATATTTTATTGAATCCCTAATGATTAATGCACTTTGCTATCAACTATTAGTGCCGTTAGTATATCTCCTTTGAATAAAATTTTAATTTTTGTTGTTACACATTAGAGCAGGTTGATTTACTGGGAGCCAAAAAAACGGTAAAATCGCGTTTGCGGGAAATGTTCTACGAATCACTCTGAACATCTTTGCCTGAGAGAATATGGATCTAAAATAGGTCGCGAGCCAACGATTTTATAGGTGAAGTTTAATTTTAAGGGATTATAAATTTTTTTCGTCAGTTTTTAAGATATACGTATTAAACTTAATTCATAGGTGAATTTGTCTTTTCCTCTTCACTGCGAGCTCAATTACTACTCACGTCCCGTATGGGCATGTTGGAATCTACTGATTGCTTAATATGATTTTGGGCTTTCCAAATGGAGTTTTGCTTGGTGATTGAATTTGGGCTCAGTTTCATATATATATATAATTTTCAGTGATGTATGCTTCCGCACACTTAAGCGCTTTTTTTCTTCCCTTCAATTGCTGAGTAAAAGGAGAGCGATTTGCTTGCCATTCACTAGCTCGCCTTTTAAGTTACAAGCTTTTCTATTGTGAAATTTGTGATTCTTCTGAGACCTCGCGCCTTGTAAGTTTTGTTTGGTTTTGCTCTTAATGAGTTTATTCTATAGTCAATATTAACGTGACTACTGATATATTTTTTTTTATATTTTAACCATGGGATGTTAAATCCACTTTTGGTGATACAATCAAGGGTTGATCAGAAAATAAGTCGGTACATGTATCAGCAGTTATAAGCGATCTATCCATATTTTTAATTACAGTAAAATCTATTAAATCGAATAGAAATCTATTTCCTAGGGAGCCAAAAATATGTAATTTTTAAACGAGGTGGGGAGTATATGCGTCAGGTTTAAGTCACTACTGTGATATTTTAAACATATTGTTGTAGCTTGGAACTGGGGCGTAGCATGAGATTCGAAACCATGGTGGTTTAATCGATTTCTAACCAACACTGTTGTTCCACCATGCGCCTTTCCATCTAGGTGATTTGTAACATAAAATCTAAAACAAATATTTATTTCTCAAATTTTTTACTTTAAAAATTGTGCATTGTTGACATAAATTGTATCATACATTGATTTAAGGTTTAAAATCATAGTTTCAACACTACCGCTTGGTTCTTTTTGGGGCAATTACGTTTGTACAGTGTTTCTTTTACCACATTTGCATAACTTCCATGGACTACGTTATATTTAACATAACCAGGTTTTGAACGCTAGTCAGTGATTTGAATAATTTCGTTACGGGGAATGTTCATCATTTGGTTTCGACGTGATTGAATTCCGAGCGACAACTTCGATTTCAAGTCTTTATATGCAGGGCAACCTCCATAATTAGTGGTGTGAATTACTCCACAATTACTACATTTCTTTGTTAAAGAAGTTTCTTTCTTAAGTGCACATTTGGACGTAAGGTGTAAGTCCTCACATAGTATACAAACACTCCGTGAGTTACAATATGATTAAAAATGCCTATAGTCCTTAGAGCTCTTTAGTTGATAGGAGTAGTAATTTTTTTTGTTATTGGACAGCAATTTTACGATTCCCATAAAACTTTTCTCTGTGTATGTTTGTATAAATCAATGTTACCCTTTGGTTTTATCAATGTTATCCTATTTCATGGGCACTATATAGAAATTGTTTTTGCGTACAATTTCACTTAATTTCAATACAAGAGTATTAGAGCTATGTTCGCGTAAAGATATTGGAAGCGATTTGTATTGCAATTGATATCGTCTTCACCGTCTTCACATCGTCATAAGGTTCGTTACGAAATAAAGAAAATCTGTTACCATTTAGAGTTTCAGGCTAACTTACGTTTTGAGTACCGGGTTGGAGTTTTTTTATAGGACTTGATTTGCTTTTCATGTTCATGTAGCTTTCAATATACTTTCATCTTCTGTTCTTTTCTCTTTCACTGGCCGCGTATTTGGTCGAATTAAAATATGAAGACCATGGTTGGTTACGAGGACAATAGTCTGTTGTTTCTAAATTCCCTTGCTTTTTGTGTCTATGAGTGACCGAACAACTCACTAGTTCAAAAAATGTTGACCTAAAAGGGAGCGTAAAGTTGGTGAAAAGAACGACTTATACAAGTATAAAATTATGGTGCCTCCTCATAAAGTTCTTCATTCACCGCTTCACATAAAACTGGGGTTGATAAAGCAATTCGGAAAGTCACTTCCAAGTGATGGAAATTGCCTCAAATACTTAATATCAAAGTTTCCAGGACTAGATATTCGAATCGAGAAATTTTTAGGCAATAACAAAGACTCTAACTACAAAAAAAACGTCAAAGGAAAGTTAACAGCATTTACAGCTTTAGATTGCCTGATGTCTAAAACTACATTTTCTTCATCTCACTTGGACTACTTTCCACAAAATTTAAGAAATGTAAGTGAAGATCAACGTGAACGATTACAACAAGATATTAAGGGAATGGAAAAAAAAATACCAGGGAAGATGGAGCGTGTCAATCAAGGCAGACTACTGTTGGACTCAGAGAGACCTTCCTGATGCTTCCTACAAGCGAAAATATACCAAAAAGATCTCACTGGGAAAAATAAATGTGTTTAGTACTTACTAATGACTATATTACGATTATAAAATAAGATTTGTTACGCAATTATGAATAAATGTTTTTGTTTAAGTCTTATATCTTTTACTAGTGGGCCCCGTCGACCCGACAAACTGAAAGTCATTTGCGGATTCAGCACACCAAAAAAAATAAGAATTATGCAAAAAAATCAAAGCAGCTATCAATTTATTTATTGCAGACTTGTGTTATTCATAGTTTTGTTAAAAAAGGTGTGCGAATGGACATATTAGGTCAAGTAAAAAGTTCTTTCGGTTTTTATTTAATATATATGATGGCGTTATTGTCCATAGTACTAGTGTTACGTGTCGCATCATGTCATAGTATACGGCGCTGAAAATGTGTTTATTCGCGCTAAAAGTTTGTCCTTGACAGTTTTTTGATTGATTGACTCAGTACGTTGTGAGCGCTCGTCAAAAATGGACACCAGCAAAGAGAGATTTCGCTATATTTTACAATCAAGGCGAAAAAGCAGCCAAAGCAGCTGAAAACATCAATTTAGTTTATGGACCCGATACTGTAAACGAACGTGTAGCACAAAAGTCATTTGCTAGGTTCCGTTCCGGTAATTTCGATGTCAAAGATGCACCACGCGTCGGGAGGCCTGTTGTCGAAAATTGCGATAAAATCATGGAAATAGTGAAAACAGACAGTCACGTGAGCACTTATTTAATTGCTGAGGAAATAAAGATAAGCCAGAAAACCGTTTGGAACCATTTGCTTAACCTTGGGTTCAAAAAGAAGCTCGATGCTTGCGTGCCACACAAACTAACGCAAAAAACATGATGAACCGAATTTCCATCTGCGAATCGCTGCTGAATCGCAACAAAATCGACCCGTTTCTGAAGCGGATTATGACTGGCGATGAAAAATGGGTCACTTACGACAATATCGAGCGCAAACGGGCGTGGTCAAAGCTCGGGGAAGCTGCCCAGACGGTGGGCAAGACCGGATTGACGGCCAGGAAGGTTTTGCTGCGTGTTTGGTAGGATTCGCAAGAAATAATTTACTACGAGCTGCTCCCTAATGGCCAAACGCTCAATTCGGCCCTCTACTGCCAACAACTAGACCGCTTGAAGGCAGCACTCATCCAGAAGAGGCCATCTATGATCAACAGCGGCCGAATTGTGTTCCATCAGAACAATGCCACTCCACACACGTCTGTGGTGACGCGCCAGAAGCTCCGGGAGCTCGGATGGGAGGTCCTAATGCACCCACCTTATAGTCCGAACCTGGCACCAAGTGATTACCATACTTTTCTGTCCTTGGCGAACGCGCTTAATGGTGAGAAGTTGGCCTCAAGAGAGGCCCGTGAAAATTAGCTCTCCGAGTTTTTTGCCAATAGGGACGCAGTCTTCTACGAGAGGGGTGTAATGAAGTTGGCATCTCGTTGGTTTACGAACAAAGCGGCGCATATTTGACTTAAATCGGACAAATGTACACAAAGTTATCATCTTTTGAAAAATCAATAAAAAACCTAACGAACTTGTTACTTTACCTAATATTATCCACAATATTGTACGATACCATATTTAAATGCGAAAAGGGCATTATTAGAAAGTTGGTTCTGCTAAATAAAACTATATATGTGAATTCGTTCTAATGAAATGAGTAGTCAAGCAAAATATTTTATATTAATGATTAAAATTACTTTTTATAATAAAAAATTGTTTTGTTAGCAGTAAAATTTTTTCAGTTTAGTGACCAGTTAGCTTAGTTCTTAGTAAAATCTTTTCAGCAATTAGTCTTCTGAATATTTTTAATATTATTTAAAATAAAATTTTAGTTTTAGCATTACCAGATTATCAGATATTAGGGAATAAATACCCAAAATTTGTTTAGTATGCAGTTAGCATTTGTAAATTAAAGTAACAATAGAAAAGATATTCTGTATAAATATTATTTTTTTCTTTCCGAAACGAAGATTTTTTTTGAATATATAAGAGTAGTTATTGGAGCAGTTAATTAAGCTCGTCACTTCTTTTTAATGTCATCTCAAATTAAAACAAAGAAACAAATTTTTATTCAAAAGAAATATTTTAAATACTAAAGTTACTTACTTTTTTTTCTATTCATCTTTTCTTGTTTACAATTACAATTATTTTGGTAAAAAAAAACTGTCAGTGTTGATTATTTTCATATTATTCACAATAGAATACATCTGTCCATTTTTAACAATTTTGCCAACGAAAATACCACTAACTCCCTAAATTTTGAGTTATGTTTGGATTTAGCAACGGAGTTAGCTGTAGAAATCCTGATTAATGCAGTTAATTGGGTTTAACGCTGCTGTCTGTCAAGGCTAACTATTAGATAGGTTTTGACAAGCCAATATAAATATGTTGGCTAAGTCTTCCGTATAAAATAAGCTAATATCATAACAAATAAAATGTCTGTATTATAATCTCTAAATATTGAAAAATGGAGATTTTACGAGAAATAAATATCATACGATAAAATTGAGAGATTTTGCAGTTAGAAGATGCCCCTTTTTACAGACAAAATGTTGCAGGAAAACAGTACAGAAAATTGTCACACTTTTGATCAGATGAAAGTTTTCATGTTTCTCTTTTGGGCATATGCATCTTCATTCATTAAGAAATTATACATTATGAAAAAAATGTTTTTAAGCGACTGAGAAGTAAACTTTAATCAATTTGTTTATAAAAATTTTTTGTATTTTTTACAAGCATTGTTTTTTGTAAAAATTAGTAATATCAAATCAAAGACCACATTTTCAGTCATGATCGTACTGATAAGCGCAATTGATTTGGTTTGTTAAAAGAAAATAAATATTTTCCAATATTGTCCAAAAACTTTAAAATTTTTTGAATTCCGACAAATTGTCAAATTTGTATTTTTATATTCCTGTTGTTACAGAGTATGATAATTTTGTTCAATTAACTGTTGTTTGTATTACCTCAAACTAATCGAGTTAGTTATGGGGTTATATAGGTATGTATATGGAGAAGTTGGAATTCGGATGACTGTCTGTCCGTCTGTGCAAGCTGTAACTTGTATAAAAATTGAGATATATTGATGAAGCTTGGTACACATTTAGTTCACGCAATGCAACCCTATGGCGGCCAGAAAGGTCGCACTAATAATGCGTGCAAAGTTTTTTCATGTCATTCAAATTTCAATGTGCCTAAAACTGTGATTTGTATAATTTGTGAAATGTGTATCATAAAGGTGATTTCAATAAATATTCAAAGGGACATTATGTTGGTGGAATGCTTATAAATATTGCAGATGTATCTGACCTTGATCTTGATGAAGTAACAGCTCTAAAAACGGAAAATGAACTACTAAGACAGTTAAATTCAGAGCTACAGGAACGAAACAAATTACTGAACAACCTGGTGGAAAATGGGAACTTATTAAGTGATGTAAGAATTCCATATGCTGACATTGCTAAAGGACATACTAATATTAATGAAAGAGTATCTTAAATACTAATACAATAGTTAAAGCGAAAAATAATAATAATGGTGAAACTCTGACAAAAGTAAAAATGAAATTAACAAGTGATCTAACAATACCAATCAACAACGTTCGTAAAAATAATGTTTCTGTTAAATGTAAAAACACAAATGATATACCAAGAGTTATCTCGGTCTTAAGTGAACAACTGGGTGGTGATTATTGTGTTGACTTGGAGCATCTTAATTTTCCTAAAATAAAAGTTACTAATGTGGAAAATGCATTAAACAAAGAAGAATTATGCGAGGATATATGTAATAGGAATTTCCTAGATATTGATGGAGCATTCAACATCATCGCGGACTACAGGAACAAAGCTGGAATCCGGTCATTGATATTGGAGCTAACCTCTGAGTCATACCTACATCTAAAAAATTGCGGATTTAAATTATACATTGGTTATCAATGCTGCCAAGTATATAATTTGTTTAATTTTAATTTATGCTATAAATGCGGAAAATCAAACCACAAACACAAAAATTGTAAGAATGAGGTCAAATGTCTTAGGTGCGCTGGTGATCATTTAACTAACACCTGTAAAAGTACTAACATAAACTGTCTCAATTGTGTGTACTATAATGAAAAATATCGGAAAAACCGCCCAACTGACCATTGTGCTATGGATACATGTTGTGAATATATCTCTAATAGTCTAAATAAAGTAATAAACAATACTGATTATCCGGTGAAACCATCGATACCAAAGTCACAAGGTAAAATTGGAAATTGGTCTTTACAAACAACCGATGATTGATAAAGAAGAAATGCAGATTGAAGAAATTTTTACTGATTTATATAATTTAAATAATACGTTATCTGGTAACAATTTCTAGATGGTTCACCTAAATGTTAGAAGTTCAAATACAAATTTCAACAAATTAGAGTTATTTATTGAATATCTTGTAATAAAACCAGATATTATTGTCTGTACGGAGACTTGGCTCCTTACTTGTTATATTGTTTTTGAAATGAATGATTATAATATTTTCTATAATAGTAGCTATAATATAATATTAGGGCTGATGGCGTTGTATTATATATTTAAAAATCTTTAAAACATGATGTTGAGATAGATGTAATTGATAACATGAAAATTATCTCAACGATAACTAACTTGAAAGGTAATAAAAATGTTAAAATATCGGGTTTATATAGATGTCATGACATTCCTAAAGAAAACTTTATAGATGCAATAACTAAATTTTTAGACGTAAACAAGCATGGGGACAATCATTTTCTAGTTGGGGATTTTAATATCAATTTATTAAATTCTGATATTGTTTCAAATGAATATTTAAATAATCTATTAGATCGTGGCTATTTACCATATTTCAATGGTTTTACCAAATCTAATGACTTAGGAGGTACTTGTATCGATAACATTTTTGTTAAATCAAATATTGAGAAAATCAGAGCCTTTACCTATGCTAATGTTTTTACAGATCATTATCCTATTTTTGTTGCTCTTGATTTGTTCCCTATAAAGTCTATGCTTAAAGAAACCTATTTCATTACCCACAATCTTATAAAAGTAAATAGTAGTTTATATGATTAGTCTCATATGCTCGATATAAAAGATCCAGAAGTTTTTTTTAAGCTTCTAATTGAAAATATAAAGAATATTATTGATGTTTCAAGATCCAAAGTAAATAAAGCTAAAAACAATAACAAACCGAGGAGTAAATGGATAACTAAAGGTATTATAAAATCAGGTAAAACAAAAGAAACTTTATACAGACTATGGAACCTGGATAGAAATAATGTAAAATTAAAATCTGAGTATAACGCGTACTGAAAAATACTAAAGAGAGTTATAACACTTGCCAAAAATAACTACGAAAGTAAATAAATGAAAAAAATATCCAAAGAAAGTAAAAAAAATGTGGCAATACGTTGACACGAAAATAGGTAAAAAAAACTAAAGTAACGCCAGTACTGGATTATCTAGTATGTAATTATGAAATCATATCCGATCACCAGGTTATTGCTGATGAGTTTATAACTTTCTTTAGTAATATTGGAGTAGAATTAGCTAATAAAATTGATAAAATATCGATTGACATGAATAAAAATGTTAAGCATAACCCTAATAGTATGTTTCTTACTCCAACTAGTTATACTGAAATTGAAAAAATCCTAAACGAAATGAAAGATAAATCGGATGGTGTAGACGGCATTAGCAGTAAGATTTTAAAAATTATAGCCAAAGATATTAGTATATCTTTAGAGCATATTTTCAATATATGTATAAATAAAGCTATTTGACCCTCTGTACTTAAAATATACCTATACCTAAATCCGGGGACAAACACTTAACAAATAACTATCGGCATATTTCTCTAATCTCAAACCTTGCTAAAATATTCGAGAAAATAATATATAGCCGATTTTATGATTTCTGTAGTAAAAATAGCTTAATTTCTCCGAACCAATTTGGATTTATAAAAAATAGAGGTACCAGTGATGCTCTTACTCTTACATCAGATTTTATTTATAAAAATATTGATAAAAATTTACCATCTGTCCTAGTCTTTCTGGACCTAGCAAAAGCGTTCGACACTGTAAATGACGAAATATTATTAGATAAAATCTGGAGGCTTGGGATCAGAGGAATACTTCAGTAATTACTTAAAAACTACCTTTACGAAAGGGAACAATGTGTAAAAATCAATAATTGTATTAGTAAACTTCTAATGTAAAAGTTGGTGTGCCACAAGGCACAATATTGGGTCCTCTGCTGTTTATCAGGTATATAAATGACATCTTCAATACTCTGCTGATGAATGAAGTTAAAACACGCCTGAATAGATGGTTGGAGATACTAAATAAATGGTTACGAAGTAATCAATTATCTCTTAACATAGACATGTCAACATACATCACTTTTGGCAGTTATTGTGATAGTATACCTGTCAATTATATACTAAATATAAACAACAGAGAACTCACAAGAGTAGATTACAGCAAATATCTGAGTCTGTACTTTGATACACATATGAAATGGAATTTTCATGTGAACGAGCTGGCCATAAAAGTCAGATACTTTGCTTTTCTCTTTTTCACACTGAGTAAATTGGTTGACATAAAAATCTTAAAAACTATATACTATGGACTTTTCGAAAGTGTTATCAATTACGGAATAATCGTTTGGGGTGGAGCCTACAAAAATACGCTGCAGCCTATAACAAATATGCAGAACCGTTTATTAAAGTTCTTTGAAAATAATTATGAAACTAATTTGCCACTTGACATCAAGAAAACTTTTATTGTTAAGGCTCTAATACAATACTATGAAAAATGTAAATAAAAATATCTTACAAAACAAGTACAAACTAGATCTAATACTCTAACGTTACCAAAAAACTAAAAAGTCAATTAGCATTAAAAATGCATATTATATAGCAATTAAGTACTTTAACCAGAGAACTTAAAACAATGAGAAGGTGCAAATTGAATTTTGTATGATGCTCGATTGGTTGGCTGAAAATTTGAGATCAAGGAGTTCACCACTTTCTGTATAGTTTTCCTGTTATTTAACAGAAATGAGAATTTTTAACAACGTTCTCTGACAACATACGTATCTCCCAACATAAAAAGAAAAATGAAGCGAAATGAATGAGAAAACAAGAAATACAAATGCCACTTCACATATGCATGATTATTTTTTGCCATATAAACGATTGTTATGACGAAAAATTGATAAAATATGATATTTTTGCACAAATGCTACATTGATAATATGTGAAAGATTATGCAAGAAATGATTTTCATAAGTTTTAGTTGTTACAGAATTAATAATTTATGTATGTGCATATGTACATCAATATGTTATATTATATAATATACTTGTAATAATATATTATCAATTATCAATAAAAACATGTGAGCGCACTGCTCTATATGTAAGTATGTATGTACAAATATGCGTATGACCGCGCAAAGTAAGTAATGCATACACAAATCTACATACATTTAAGCGTACAAATGTAAGTACGTCAGCCAATAGGCAAAATACAAACATTGTTGTACAACAATTGTCTCAAATAACATTAGCACCAGAAATCAATATGGTAGCCAAATTGACAAATCCTAAATTTGTAGTAAATCACACACCAACAACATTTTCATTCATGAACGCTGGCGCACAAGCAATAAGCTAAGTCGTTTCATTTATAAAAGCAAACGCCTTACACATCTCCCCGAGCATGCGTTTGCCAACAAGCGTCTTTTCGCGACGATGGCAAAAGCTAAAAATCATAAATTGAACAAATTTCTGATAATCCCTCTAGACGGGAAAAGTGACAACCCTGCAAACACAGAAATCAATGACAAAAGTGGCAACAAAGCTTTTGTCGATTTAAAATATTTCACAATTCTAAAATATTTTTCCGTGGCTCGCAAAAATCTTCGTCAATATGTAGGCATGTTCATATAAAAACATACATACCTACAGTGATTGTGGGCAAAGCTGTTAGAGCGGCAAGGGAAGCGATGACAATCGGCGAGCGTTCGGTTATTTTTCGGCACATCTCGGATTTTCTACCAACAACACATTGTTGTGACGCTTTGTCGTCGCGTCAGTTCTTCGACAGATTGACTCTTTGACATAAAAGCAAAAAATGTGGCAACGGAGATTTCACATGAAGTAATGAGTGTACATATCTACATAAAAATACATACAAATGTGTAAACGACATAATATAATATATGTATGTCCTGTTACATATGTTTACACATGCATTTGAAAAGAAAAATTGAAGCATGAATGTGAAATACCGACGGCAAAACACAATTCTGTACTTTTATGATTCCATAATGGTGTCAAGTACAATTAATGAATTATTTTAAGAAATATATCAAAATACTTTATTAGTAATAATTTGAAAGTATTTTGATATATTTCTCATAATAAAGTAAAAATGAATTAACATAAAATAATTTAAAAAATAATAAATAATAGTTCAATAAAAGGAATATGTTTCAAATAGCATATCAATATTCCCAGTTTGGCATACATATTATATTTTCTTCAATATTCGCCGTTTGGTTATGTTAAGAGAGAGTATGTTTACAGATTCACCGATGTTAGAAAAGCGAAAAATGTTATTTGTTTCTCGTGCATCTGTGGTGAACTCCTTGATAAATTCCTACAAATTGTTCGCTATCGAACCTGCACCTCCTCATTGTTTTAAGTTCTCTGCTTTAACATGCTTCCTAATAATTTGAATTTTAATTTCTAACATGTAATAAACAAGCTCTTAACAAAAATTTAAAAGCCTGGAAAAATAACTTGGCAATATAGTAAATTTTAACTATCTATTAAGTGTTTAATTTTTTCTCTTACTTTGTATAATTTATAATTTTTGTATGTATAACTTTGTTACGCAATATTTAGTGTAATATACTATTATCTATTTGTAATGCCCTGGTTCTATGCACAGATGTTAAACATCTCTATAGACTTGTATCAGATGATATAAATAAATAAATAAATATTTCTTGGCACCATAAGAAGGTTGGTATTGTAGATGGACATAATTGGACCACTGCCACGCCCACAAAACGGCATTAATCGAAAGCAAATAAATTGCCAAAACTAAGTCCCACAATAAGATACAAGACTGGAGGGTCATTCATTCATTTAGGACAAATCTTTTTAGTACCCCTACCGGCAGTGTATAAATGGGTGAAATTGGGTGATAACCCAGCCCACTCCTATATAACGGTTTTGATTGAAACTACTAAAAGTTCGAAAACTCATTAAATAAACAAGTCTGAGAATTTGAATTTTACACAAGGGATAATACGTACAAGCTTTATAGGATACAATACACAATGGGCGTGGTACCGCCCATCTTTAACGAGAAAACTCATACCTGTGGATCTAACTGAGCAATTCAAACCAAAGTTGGTAGGTACTATAACCCTAACATTTCTATGTTACCGTGTTGAAATCGGGGAAATCGAATTACAACCCCGCCTACTTCCCATATAATACAATACAATTTTTAATTCCATCTTATTCTTTCAAATCCCATTACACAAAAAAGCAACAATTAATACAATGGGATAACATTTCGCAGGAATAGGGCCCTTGAAATATGTCACTTTATGGCCAAAAATTGTCCAAATCGATGTGAGGTACCTTAATGAAACACAGGGAAGATTTTTTTAGTATATGTGATAGTATGTGGTATTCGCAAAAACAGACAAAATCAGGTCGCCACAACCCCCAACTCCCCTATACTACTTATAATGATTTTCGATATTCTAACAAGCTTTATGCCGAATATATTGGTCATTTAGAAATATTATACTCTCGGAACATGTTGCTACAGAGAATAATAGTTTTGTTCACCTAACGGTTGTTTGTATCACCTAAAACTAATCAAGTTAGATATATAATTATACTAGCTGACCCGGCCACGCGTTGCTGTGGCTAAAGTTTTTGTTATATTACATTATAGTAAGCAATCTAAGAGGAACAATAAGAGAACACCAGTCACGGAGTCCACTATGCTTTTTCACACAGATGGTAGTTGTAAAAAAATATGGTGATCTCCTTATTTGACTTTCTACTACTATAACCCTTTAGTATAATGAAATTATTTACGAACAAAGACGAAAATGTTGGTGTTGGTATACAAATTCACTGGATTGAGATTTGAGGGGAAGTACGTTGAACACAATTAATTAAAATGTTCTTACACTTGATATTAAGCAGAAATCCATACAAAGTAAAAATTTATCAGATTTATTATTTCCATTTAATTTTATAACAAATAAGTATATTACAGTATAATACAGTAAATAACATGTGACGCTTAAACTCATGAATGAGGTAGGCAAGGCAGACAGTCTTAAACTTTTAAACATTAATATCTATTTTTTTGAATTATAAATACTTTCAATTTCAATTTAATTTAACACCAATCGGTGCACAATGTTTTTGGTTAACCTGTCTTTAGCTAACACAAATAGATTCGACGGTTTCCCAGCACGTGAACACGCAACGTATAGTTGCCCATGAGAAAAACATGGATTTTCCAAATCTAAACCACAAATGGACATTTTTTGACCTTGAGATTTATTTATAGACATGGCGAAAGCTAAACAAATTGGAAACTGTAACCTTTTGAAGGGTATGGTAGAATCTGATGGTATCATCGGAATACGTGGCAGCAGGACTACTTTTCCTTTAAACTTCCCAGCCAAAATGGTTGCTTCAAGAATGTTTATGGTGATCTTTTTGATGACCAAACGAGTACCGTTACATAATTGAGGTGGATTCAAATTACGGAGGAGAATAATAGGGGGACCAATCGAAGATTATGTGGTGGCATTCCAGGGATATCTAATGAATTTAAAAATTCAATCGGGAAATTTACACTTTCATTTTCATCAAAACAGTATCGATTGAGTTAAAAGGCATCAGATCGCCTGGTAACAACTGTTGTATCTGGAAGTTAATTTCGTCAACATCAACGTTTTTGGCTGCCAAAATCGCCCGTTGACTAAGCCATTCATGATTCAAATAATTATTCTGTATATCCGGGAAAATACTATGAATCAATTAATTTTTATCCTGAACAACAGTGCAAAAATTGTCTGGTAGTTTAATGCATTGCGTATTTGGTTGCAGTTCTATTTTACCGTTCCCAATATCTAGTAGTTGTTCGGAAAATATTTGTGCTGATGGATCATTTTGCAATTGTACTCGCATATTTATGGTCAATCGAAGTGTTTCAACACTTCGCCATAAGAATGATTGTTTCAAACATGCATTAATCTCATCCGCGAACGTAGAGCGAGGTATAACCGGTAAGGTCTGCCGGAAGTCACCAGACAAAAGTAAGATAGCACCACCGAAAGTTTATTATTGCTGTTTAATCTTGCATAGTTCTGTTTAATGCCTCAAGTGAATATTTGTGTGCCATTGTGCACTCATCCCAAATTATTATAGAACTCTTCCGCAACACTGCAGCTATTCCACTATTCTTTTTGATGTTACACATTGCATCTGGTTTATTATGAACGTCCAATGGCAGCTGGAATCTTAAATGTGCTGTTCGCCCACCATCCAGTAAAGTAGCCGCAATGCCTGACGATGCTACTGCTAATGCGATTTTTTGTTGCGACCGTATTTTGGCAAGAATCAACGATATTAAAAATGTCTTACCGGTTCCACCGGGAGCATCCAAGAAAAAAAAACCGCCTTGTTCAGCAGCAACAGCCAGCATAATCCGATCATAAATAATTTTTTGTTCTGCTGTCAGTAATGGTTCACTGTTCATGATAATTGTTGCTAAACTTCCATGGTCATATTGCTTTTCTCGTTGTAAATCGGTATTGACTAAGTCGGTGGCTGGACGATTAGGTGATGGCATACCATAATGATTAAGTGGTAAATTTGAAATAAGAACACATAAATCCTCAATCAAGACCAATGCTTCATTGTACATCTCTGGTGTATAATCTATGTTTTGGCATTGATTTGTTTCTCTAATTCGGTGCAAAATGTCTTCTGTCATACAATTTTATATTTTTCCCACAAAGTTTGTGCTTGCGAGGGATAACATGTCGTCAAAATAATTGCAAACAACTGACGAATGTTATTCGGTGTTGATGTTAACGCAGCATCAGCAAGCGTTAAGTCCCAATGGTTATCGTCTTCTAGCAATTACAGTTCACGACATGCATCCTGGTATGTATTGAATACTCGACCATTAACTGTTCGTAAAAATTTAAAAGACGTTGGTCCGGGAACATTCACCAATAACAAACGTAAATAGAAGTACTCACGTTGCTTTGGATGTACCGTGTAAAGTCTCCCCAATGTCTTAGCTTTGAATATGCCTGTAATGGAAGGATGTGGTTTTCCTTGTTTCCGTGGCTCCCATTTTTTGCTGGATTTGTTCCATGTGAAATAACGTGGAACATCACCATACACCAATGTCTTCGCGAATTGACCAAAAACATCAGGTTTTTGACACAATGTAAAAAATTCAGTTAGAGTCGTTTTCGGAGCTTCGAACGCTCTTTGGAGAACATTTTCTTCAGTGAAGTATACACGTTGACCGTTTTCAAGATGTATTGCCAGATGTTGGACAGCAGGATCTCTTTCGTGGATGGGAAAGCTGAGAATATGCCAAATAGCTTCATTGCTGCTAATGTATCTGCCCATTTGGTATCGTGCTATTTCAATTCTATTTATGTTTTGTACTGCAGATATTGTCAAATCACTGCCTTTGTTTACATATTTACAAATACACTTAATTGATTTAACCGAACTGCAAAGCTCAACATTGATATGAGCTTTGTAAGTTTTTGAAAGTAGTGGTGAGTATGGTACCACCCACTGATTATCAAACTCAACTTGATTTGGAAAGTTCGGCAGTCGCATTGTAAATGTGTGGCCACCATTCTCAGTACTTCTGCGGCGATACATTGGATAATCATCAATATCCGTGATCGTGTCATTCGTATGCGGCTTTGGGAAGTTTTCTTTACATTTTCCATTTTCCATGCACGGTGACGTCATGTTGAAAGCACCGCATGGCCCATGGATCATGTGTTTGGTGACAATATCAAATAATTCTTGATCAATTAATGGGTCTGGAATTTCGGCTAAAATTATTTGATCGATTTTTTCAGGACGGATTCCATCTTTAAGCCAAACCAAAATGTGGGCATGGGGCAAACCTCGCTTTTGCCACTCTATCGTATACAGCCACCAACGTGTGTGCCAAAAATTGAATATTTAACAATAAAATCAATTAAGGATTTCAATTTTTGTTTAAACACACGTGCAGTTAAAACATGACGATGAATGGCTTGTTGTCCTGGCAATAGTAAAGTTTGTATCTCTTCCCAATTCGGATTACATGTGAATGTAATAAATAAATCCGGTCAGCTCTAATGACGTACGTAAGTCATCGCATCTTGTATGTATTCCTGCATGCTCCTTGGACTGCCGATGTAGCTTGAAGGTAAAATGAAAGCATTACCGATGTCATTGGGATTTAAATTTCCATCGATGTTTCCAGCAACAGCATCTCGTAAACGAATATATTCTTCCGATCGTAGTTTTGCCTGGTTGAATCGAAGGAATCGCAAGCGTTCGCTTTCGACCTTAGCATACATATCAGCAATGTATTGATGGAACAGCTGACGATATCGAAGGATATAATTGTCTTGATGTTGTCTAACCATTATTCGGTGTGTGTAGTAGTTCATTGAGCTAACTTTTTTATTTCTGTAATCACCTAAAAAAATAAAATGCAATACGAAATTACAATCTATACATACAGTAAGAAAGTAAATAGATAATTTTCAAATTTACCGGTATTTGGATCATACTGTTTGATATTAAGGTGATATTCATCTTGTCCTTGCCAAAATATCAATGGATATTGTAGTGCGTCATATGTACGGTGTAGATCCGAAATCGTACTGACAGTGTTGTCTCGCCGTGTAATTTTTATAGATCTTTTGTCAACTGGATCACCAACCATGATAACAGCAACCTTATCAACAGTTGGAGCGTTGAATCTACCAGCATGTTCACCTAATGGTACTTTGTCGGCTTTTATGACGATTTGATAATTGTCATTTTGCAGTCGTGGCGAAACTCTTTTGATCAATTGAATTAGTTGATTGTGATCTTTTAAAAAATTTTCCAATAATATCACAATTGCTCTTTCCTCTGCTTGTTCAATAAAATTATACAGGCACCGAGTCGTCACTCGTTCTTCACAATCGCCCATAAAATAAATTTGAAGAAATTTCGGATTGTTATCAGGCATTGGCATCAGTGATCCGATTTTATGGTACACCTGGCCTTGAATTGTGAATGTAGTTTCAAAATTACGTCCATCGGATGTACGATCGCAAATTTTAATTGACCCAAATGACGTCATTTGGAAGCAAGAATTAAATTTGCGTATCTTACCATTGCCAGTAAGAAGGGATAATAAAGGCTCCGGCGGAGCGGGAAGAGGTGACAGCACAACTTTTCCTGATGAGCGGCACATGCCGGCTGCTTCATTCCGAAATTTCAATGCCCGACAATATTGACATACTTTATCCATTCCACCGATAGCAATTTTTGAATGCGCTGAGTAGTTAATATCTGGTGCATATTCAAAGGCAAGCCGAACGAATGATGCACGTGTTAATGAGCGGCTGATCCGTTGCCTTTGTCGATCTAGTACTCGTACTGTAGCTATGTTTCGTTTTCGTGCCGCTCTTGTTCTCGTAATATTCTGTTGCAGACGTTCGTCACGCTGTTCATGAGATTCTTGTGCACGACTTTCTGCAGTCCTGATTCTTTGAGCTGCATTTCTTGTTTCGATTTGTTCTGGTAATTGCTAAGCTCTTTCAACACGTTTGCGTCGTGACCCTTTGTTGCTCGCGTTGTTGAGGTTAGATTTTTTCGGTGGCATTTGACTGAAAATAATAATTTAATCGTTTAAATATTAGAAAGAGGAACTGAAAAACATGTTATCATAGCACATTGAAATAATAAGTGCAAAATAATTTTCAATGGAGGTTAAATAAAAATAATATAAAATTTTTGTACAATTATTGAAAAAGTGTGGGGAGCTTTGTGCCATTTTCTCATTGATATATTAATTAACTTTTATAAAACTATGCGATATTACTTACATGTATAAATTGAAATTATTGTTCCTGTACTTCCATGGTCATATTGCTTTTCTCGTTGTAAATCGGTATTGACTAAGTCGGTGGCTGGACGATTAGGTGATGGCATACCATAATGATTAAGTGGTAAATTTGAAATAAGAACACATAAATCCTCAATCAAGACCAATGCTTCATTGTACATCTCTGGTGTATAATCTATGTTTTGGCATTGATTTGTTTCTCTAATTCGGTGCAAAATGTCTTCTGTCATACAATTTTATATTTTTCCCACAAAGTTTGTGCTTGCGAGGGATAACATGTCGTCAAAATAATTGCAAACAACTGACGAATGTTATTCGGTGTTGATGTTAACGCAGCATCAGCAAGCGTTAAGTCCCAATGGTTATCGTCTTCTAGCAATTACAGTTCACGACATGCATCCTGGTATGTATTGAATACTCGACCATTAACTGTTCGTAAAAATTTAAAAGACGTTGGTCCGGGAACATTCACCAATAACAAACGTAAATAGAAGTACTCACGTTGCTTTGGATGTACCGTGTAAAGTCTCCCCAATGTCTTAGCTTTGAATATGCCTGTAATGGAAGGATGTGGTTTTCCTTGTTTCCGTGGCTCCCATTTTTTGCTGGATTTGTTCCATGTGAAATAACGTGGAACATCACCATACACCAATGTCTTCGCGAATTGACCAAAAACATCAGGTTTTTGACACAATGTAAAAAATTCAGTTAGAGTCGTTTTCGGAGCTTCGAACGCTCTTTGGAGAACATTTTCTTCAGTGAAGTATACACGTTGACCGTTTTCAAGATGTATTGCCAGATGTTGGACAGCAGGATCTCTTTCGTGGATGGGAAAGCTGAGAATATGCCAAATAGCTTCATTGCTGCTAATGTATCTGCCCATTTGGTATCGTGCTATTTCAATTCTATTTATGTTTTGTACTGCAGATATTGTCAAATCACTGCCTTTGTTTACATATTTACAAATACACTTAATTGATTTAACCGAACTGCAAAGCTCAACATTGATATGAGCTTTGTAAGTTTTTGAAAGTAGTGGTGAGTATGGTACCACCCACTGATTATCAAACTCAACTTGATTTGGAAAGTTCGGCAGTCGCATTGTAAATGTGTGGCCCCCATTCTCAGTACTTCTGCGGCGATACATTGGATAATCATCAATATCCGTGATCGTGTCATTCGTATGCGGCTTTGGGAAGTTTTCTTTACATTTTCCATTTTCCATGCACGGTGACGTCATGTTGAAAGCACCGCATGGCCCATGGATCATGTGTTTGGTGACAATATCAAATAATTCTTGATCAATTAATGGGTCTGGAATTTCGGCTAAAATTATTTGATCGATTTTTTCAGGACGGATTCCATCTTTAAGCCAAACCAAAATGTGGGCATGGGGCAAACCTCGCTTTTGCCACTCTATCGTATACAGCCACCAACGTGTGTGCCAAAAATTGAATATTTAACAATAAAATCAATTAAGGATTTCAATTTTTGTTTAAACACACGTGCAGTTAAAACATGACGATGAATGGCTTGTTGTCCTGGCAATAGTAAAGTTTGTATCTCTTCCCAATTCGGATTACATGTGAATGTAATAAATAAATCCGGTCAGCTCTAATGACGTACGTAAGTCATCGCATCTTGTATGTATTCCTGCATGCTCCTTGGACTGCCGATGTAGCTTGAAGGTAAAATGAAAGCATTACCGATGTCATTGGGATTTAAATTTCCATCGATGTTTCCAGCAACAGCATCTCGTAAACGAATATATTCTTCCGATCGTAGTTTTGCCTGGTTGAATCGAAGGAATCGCAAGCGTTCGCTTTCGACCTTAGCATACATATCAGCAATGTATTGATGGAACAGCTGACGATATCGAAGGATATAATTGTCTTGATGTTGTCTAACCATTATTCGGTGTGTGTAGTAGTTCATTGAGCTAACTTTTTTATTTCTGTAATCACCTAAAAAAATAAAATGCAATACGAAATTACAATCTATACATACAGTAAGAAAGTAAATAGATAATTTTCAAATTTACCGGTATTTGGATCATACTGTTTGATATTAAGGTGATATTCATCTTGTCCTTGCCAAAATATCAATGGATATTGTAGTGCGTCATATGTACGGTGTAGATCCGAAATCGTACTGACAGTGTTGTCTCGCCGTGTAATTTTTATAGATCTTTTGTCAACTGGATCACCAACCATGATAACAGCAACCTTATCAACAGTTGGAGCGTTGAATCTACCAGCATGTTCACCTAATGGTACTTTGTCGGCTTTTATGACGATTTGATAATTGTCATTTTGCAGTCGTGGCGAAACTCTTTTGATCAATTGAATTAGTTGATTGTGATCTTTTAAAAAATTTTCAATTATTGAAAAAGTGTGGGGAGCTTTGTGCCATTTTCTCATTGATATATTAATTAACTTTTATAAAACTATGCGATATTACTTACATGTATAAATTGAAATTATTGTTCCTGTACTCCTACTGTGGCTATGTCTCGTTCTCCTGCTGCTCTTGTTCTCATGATATTCTCTCGAAGACGTTCGTTACACTGTTCTTGAGATTCTTGTGCATGACCTTCTGCTGTCCTGATTCTTTGAGCTGGATTTCTCGATTCAATTTGTTCTGCCAACTGATGGGCTCTTTTAATACGTTTGCGTCGTGCCTCTCTGGTGCTCGCGGTGTTGAGGTTAGATTTTTGACTGAAAATAATAAATTAATCGTTTAAATATGAGAAAAAAAAATTGAAAATCATTATAATTAACTTTTATAATCATATACATATTTAAATTATAGAGCTTAAATAATAATTTCAATAGAATTGAAATACTAATTTAATCGTTTAAATATAAGAAAAAAAATCTGAATAACTTGTTATCATAGCACATTGAAATAATAAGTGCTAAATAATTTTTAATAAAGGTTAAATAAAAACAATAAAAAAAAATATTTGTTCAACTATTGAAAAAGTGTAGGAAATTGTGTACTCACTACAAAATAAATTGTATTATATTTTATTGTAATTATGCTGTTAAAATGTAGCTTATATGACACGTTCGTAGATTTACCATAGCAGCGCCATCTATTGATTACTTACTCAACCCAGTCGAAAGGTATCGACATCTGTTAGAATCATTTGGAGTTAACAGATAATTGTGACTGTCAAATAATAACAGACAAATAATTACCAATAAATTAAAATTGCGACTATAATTTGAGATTTAAACTATGCTATCTCTCAAGTTGGATCGAACTGCACATGGTGTGCGAATTTTATTATAATCGGTTAAGTGGTTTAGGAGTCCATTGAGGACAAACATTGTGAGACGAGATTTATATATTATATATTAAGATAATATATGTATAAATGAGCAGGTTAAAAGACGAGTTGAATTCCGCGTGACTGTGTGTCCGTCCGTCTGTGCAAGCTGTAACTTGAGTAAAAATTTAGATATATTTCTGAAACTTGGTGCACATATTTGTTGCTACTGTAAGACGGTTGGTATTGCAGATGGGCGTAATCGGACCACTACCACGCCGACAAAACGCCATTAATAAAAAAAAAATTAATTACCATAACTAAGCTCCACAACAAGATGCAAGACTCTTATTTGGCATACAGGATCACATTAGAGAGGGGCATCTGCAGCTAACAGGTTTAATGTGCATATCTCCTAAGCCGCTAAAGCTATAACAACAAAATTAACTGGAAGCAAATGTTTTTAGCACTTCTACCTACAGTGTGAAAATGGATGAAATCCGGTGACAACCCCGCCCACTCCCCATACAATGGTACTGTTAAAAAATACTAAAAGCGCGATAAACCAAGCACTAAACACGCCAGAGACATTAAATTTCATCTCTCCCTCTATCTCTAGGATGGTATGAGATGACTTTATAGGAACGAAACATAAACTAAATTCGGTACATAACATTTTTTTAATATTTCTATGTTATAGTGCGAAAATGAGCGAAATCGGATTAAAACCGCGCCTATTTCCTAAATAACAGCATTTTAAATTTTATCTGATTCTTTAACTTTTCACTATGCAAATCAAGCAACACTGATTGTATCGGAGTAAAACTTTGCGTGAATAATGAGTTTTAAATATGCCACCTTGTGACCAAAACTTGTCTAAATCGAAACAAAAGTGTTAAAGTTGACTTTTTACCGAAAATATCGGTCAATGTGTAAGATATATAATTGAAATAATAAAATAAATAAATGAAACTCTTGATAATAGTATGTTTTTGTGTAAAAAATGGGTTGAATCGGATCAGTACATCCTATAGCACGCATAGGTATACCTAATAAAAATATTTTTGAACTTCCGGGTGACTTTATACCGTATATATCGGCCAATATGTAAGTTATCTCAATGAGGAGAGCGTATTTTACTCATAACAAAGTATCTTTGTACGGGTGAAAATTTTGCCATTCCCCCATTAAACTAATATCAGGATTTTCGAACATTCGTCTGACTTTACTCCATATAATTGATGATAGTATGTGAGGTACCTTAATTATACAGTGGTATTGGCAAAAATTGGTAAAATGGGGTAATACTATTATCAACTTCCATACATCACTTATACTGCTTTTCGTTATTCTAACCAGTTTTATGCCGAATATGTTGGTCAGTGAGTATTAATATTTCTTTTTTCAAACGAGTATACCATGTGACTTTGCGAGAGTTTAAAATGTTCGGTTACATCCCAACCTTCCTTACTTGTTTTTATATAAATTTGCTTCAAAAAATGTTTTCGAAGATACCAGAGCAATGTCAAACTTATTGTATGAATGAGAACGTCCCTTTCTCTCTCCCCAATATACCCCATAAAATGATTTCCATCTTTCCACCTGTATTTAAAACGTTGAGATTAATTTCTCACTTGTTTACCATAAAGTTTTCTTAACACCTGAAGGTATTTTTCTGCTTTGACCCTTACAAGTTGCAAGAGTATAAAGTGTTCGATTACATCCGAACTTGGCCCTTCCTCACTTGTTAAATATAAAATTTTCCCAGCTCTTTCCTTACTTGTTTATTTATCGTTTAGAAGCAAACATTTTTGATTTTTTCAGTTCATATGCAATACCCAGCCATCTCTGAGTTTTAAAGAATCAAGAAATAAAGATTTTTTCATGCAAACATGGACAATTGAGCTTACAAACATTTAGAAATCAATTGGTCTGAAAATTCGTTTGTGATGGATGAATAAAAGGAAAGACGTTTTAAGAGTATGCATAATAACATGTAACACCTACAAGCTCTGAAAATATTGCCATACAATACTTAATTTAATTTCTTCAAAAATTTCGCAGGTATTTTAATACTCTTGCAACATGCTGCTACAGAGTGTAATAGTTTTGTTTTTATAACGGTTGTTTGTATCATCTTAAACTTATCGAGTTAGATATAGGGTTCTAAATACATATATAAATCATCAGGATAAAGAGACGAGTTAAAAACCAGGTGACTGTCTCTCCGTCTGCCGTGCAAACAATAACTTAAGTAAAAGTGAGATATCTTGATGAAACTTGGTGCATATATTCCTTGGCACAATCGGACCACCGCTAAACAAAAATAAATTGCCTTAGTTATGGCTGCACAATTAAATACAAGACTGTTATTTGGTATAACGAATCGCATTAGGGAGGGCATCTGCAACTAAATTTTTTTTTAGAAAGTGGGCGGAGGCACTAATCAATATATTCAAATTAAACTTTGAAACAAGAGTACCTTCCAGATATGCCATCTCGATTTTAAAAATAGTCAAAATCGGACCATAACTCTTCAAGCCGGCATATATCGAAGATGTGGACCCCAGTGTCCAAGGTTGTCCCAGTGTCAGTTCCTGATAATATTATGGCTGTATGTCAAAAATGGATTGAAATAATTAAATTGAGCGGATTTTTTTTTGTAATAGCGGTGCATCTGTGTGCTCAAAGTGGATTAAATCGGGGGAAAATTTGCCCTAGCCTCCATATAACTAATACCAAGAGTTTCAAACATCATCTGACGTACCCGAATAAAACTCAGAGAGCTGTTTTCCGTTATTTCCGTTAGCAATATGTATTAAAACCAAAAATAGGTCAAATTGGGTCAATACCACCCCTATCTCCGAATGTACATAAAATATTTTTTATAATTTTTACAAACCTTATGACAAATATGTCGATCAGTGTTATCAGAGTTATTTATTTATAAAATTGCTTGAAAAAAAGTTCGCCAGTATACCTTAACAATGTCAAAGGTTAATGCAACAAGCCCAGGCCTTTTTCTGCCCCAATACACTCTTTATGATGATTTCCAACTTTGCAGTTGATTATAAACCCTTTTGATTGGTAGGGTATCCGATGTGGTTAGGTCATGTGTCATATTTTAATGAAATTAAGTCAACAAGCTTAGCGCTGAATGTATAAGGTTTTGTTATAAACCTTGCTATAAAAGTTAAATATAAATGTATAAAAAATATAGTTTTACTCTTTTTCGAGTTATGAAAACACATTTACGCGTGGGTATCGAATGAATGCACAAAAAATGTATGAAATTCGAACGAATCATTGACAGTTTAGTTCAGCTAACATATACTCATGATTCAGTTATATAAGGTTGAGTTACTTCGAAGCGTGCTTCCTCTTACGAAAAAGAATTAATCCGTAATGTCAAAAAAAAAAACTTTTTTCTCATAAATTTTCTGCTTACATTTTAATGATTTTATGTGATATACAATCTATTCGTATTCAGTTATGACTGAAAAAACGAATTTTCATTGGATGAAATCATTCAAAATTTAGTTTTGAATCATAAAAGCAATACAAAATAAAAAACTGCTGATTTTGTCATTATAAATTAAAACATTTTTGACAAACCGTTATTTTTGAACTATCGACATATAATTGGTACATAAAATTGGGAAAAGTACATGCAACGATTTAAATATAATTTTTATCAAAAAAAAAATTGTTGTATGGCAATGTGATCGATACTCTAACTTAATAGTAATCAACTCAAAACATAAATATTTCTAGGAAATATTATCAATTAAGTATTGTAATTATCTAATTACTATACAGCAGCTATGCCCAACGTCAATGCGACGTTTTTGGATTTGCTGCGTTGAGAAACCAAGCTAAGATATCTGAATACCTCTATTTAAAATAAAACATTCATCATCATCATAACAAGCTCCACAACCCTATGCGGGTCTTAGCTTGCTGCAACTTAGTTCTCCAATTTTTGTCCCTTGCTTGAGTTCACCAGCATCGTAATTCCAGTGTGCTGGTTAACACTGTTAATCCATCTAAGTTTTGGTCTGTCTCTGCTCCTGTTATTTTTGCATCTGCCCAGGAGGATTTGCTTAGGAGGATAGTTTCATCGGCGCGAATAATATGACCAGCTCACCGTAGCCTGTTTAATGTAATTGTTGTTACAATATCGGGGTGCTTATACAAGGTCTATGGCTCTTGGTTATATCGCTTCCTCCACAAGCCATTATCGCAAGTAACTCCAAAAATTCTGCGCAAAACCTCTCGTTCAAAGACTTCTAGCTTGTTTTCTTTAGCTTTGCGTAACGTCCAGGTTTCGCTAGCGTATGTTAGCACAGGAGCAATCAGTGTGCGGTAGGTTGCAACTTTTACCGATTTATCGAGGGGGCGTCGCTTTACGTGTTTGCTTAGCGCGAAATAGCATTTGAAGCGACCTATTTATACTATCAGATGTCACCTTGAAATCTATAAACAAGTGAAATGTCAAAAATTTGTTTTATTATAAATATCTTATCGGTAGTACCTCTTTCAGTTATAAATCCTGCATGGTAAGCCCCACAATTTGGTTGACGCGTACGGTGCTGTCCGTATCACCTTCAGTTCCCTCTGCGAATTTTCTTTCACGGCCTCAATCGAGTCGAAACGTGATATTGAACGAGTTTTCAGCCTTAAAATCTTTCATTATACTCTGTAGCAACATGTTGTACATTAAGACCAGAAAGTTTCTGGAAACTATTTTTTTTTCGATATTCGCGGTTTGGTTCATCATGAATTCGTTCCATCGGGACAGACGGTGAATAAAGAGTATTATTTGAGCGTTTTGAGACGTTTGCGCGAAAGCACCCGTCGTTTTGCATTGAAATTTGTCCCCTTTTTGAACAATGGGCATATTATTGTTGTGGGATGCTTTCTAGTTGCCACGCTTGAAGAACCACCTTAAACATATTGCGGAGAGAAACATGGTCTATGTGCTTATACAGCTCTGCGGTTATCTCGTCTTTTATTCGGATCAGATCAGTTAACCATATAGCTGCCATATAAACTGAACGATCGGAATCAAGTGCTTGCATGGAAAACTTTTACATTTGACGCGATATCTTCATGAAATTTGAAACGGATCATTATCTAAGGCAATAATCGAACCAAAGAAAAACTTTTTAGAATTTAAACCTCGGAAAGATGGAAGTAAATAATGTTTAAGGTCGGGTTACTCCCTGCATTCTAAATTATGACTACTATAAGAGGCGTATCACATAATGAGCTTATAAACATTTATTGGATGTCTATCATAAATCACATACGTTGCCTTAAAATCTAAGTTCGTTATGAAGTAAAATTGTCAACCGTCATGGGAAATTGATAGCGTTTTCTTTTTTCGATTGAAATATTGCCTCATTATAAGGCACGATTATATAAGTAAATGTTCCATTACACCTTGTAAAATGTTCCATTTTTTGATAAGGCTAACTAACTCATTCGTAATTTCTGTTAATGGCTTAACACAATTGACAGATGAACGGTCACTTTACACTCTCGCAACTTGCAAGGATCAAAGCCGGAAATATACCTTCAGGGGTTTAATATATCCTGTTGATGTAGAAAACGTCAACCAGAGCCATTATGTTAGGGATATGAGGTTGATATATTATATATGGTGATCCATTTCGAAGTTTCCTACTTTTTTAAAGAAAAAAATACAGAAAATTCAAATTTAATGAGGAATGTTTATTATTATTCGAAAGAACATTCTTAGGCATTTAGTTTTTGAATATTATCTCTTTCAAATGTTGCCGCAGCTATGTCTCAGGTGGTAAAACCGTTGAGTACAATTCTCGATGACTTGTTCGAGCGTTTCGATTGGTAACTGGCGAATGACACGTGAGATGTTTTGTTCCAAGGCCTCAATCGAAGGGATTGTCCGCATGGGCTTTATACTTTACAAAACCTTACAGGAAAAAGTCTAACGGTGTGATATCACACGATCTTGGTGGCCAATCGACCGGCTCAAAATGTGAAATTATCTGCTTACCAAAGTGTTCTGTGGGAAGTGGCACAGTTTTGCTGAAACCAAATTTTGTCGAGATCACGAGATTCAATTTTACGCATCAAATAATTGGTTATCATGGTGCAATAACGGTCGCCGTTGACGGTAGCAATCTCATCGGCATCATTTTTGAAGAAATATGGACCCATGATTCCATCGATGAACAAAATTTGGCTCGAAATCGGATTTCTTTGGAAATTTTCAAGAGCCCATAGAGCGAAGCGATGTCGCTTGGGAAGGTCGAGCGGCTTCGGTTCTTACACAAGCTGTATTTTGTACGCTTTCCTTTTTAGATCTCGACTTAAAATACCCCAAAACGTTCCGTATGTCAGTCCAAGCTTCTGCGAACGGTGCCGAATCGACTCTCCACGGTCTTCGAGTATACTCTCAGCTACAGCCGCTATATTTTCTTCACTGCGAACTGGACGTGGTCTATTCGGTCGAATATTATCCAATAATGAATGCTATTTCTTAAGATGGGTGATGGTGTTGCGAATAGTACGCTCAGTAGGCCGATTGTATTACCATAAGTTGGAGGAAGCGCGCGAAACACATTCTTTATAGAACGTGAAATTTCAAAATAAAGTTGAACAATTTGTAAACGTTGTTCAGGCGTAAGTCTTTCAGTGCTGAAATGCCAAGTAATACTGAACAAAAATAACATGACAGTTTGCAACAACTCACGCATTCTGTCAAAAACAGGTTATTGGAAAAAGTACCTCTTTTTGGGTCACCCTTTATATTGTGTTAGGGGTATGAGATTTAGACCTAGGCCACTTCCATTCTAATTCAAAGCTAAACTTTAAAAATAATTTTATTATTTTCAAGGAAACTTGTCCACTTAATTTCATTAACCAACCTAAAGGGTTTAAAGTCGACTGGAAAGTCATAGAGATAGAGGTAAGGTCTGGGCTTGTTGCATTAACTTTTGGCATGGCTCAGGTACACTCGAGAGCATATTTTCAAGCAATTTTATAAATAAATAAGCCAAACACTGACCGACATATTCGGCATAAGGTTTGTTAAAATAACGAAAATAATGATATGTAGCACATGGGAGTTGGGGTAATTCATAGACCAATCAAATATATTTTTGACATCAAACTACATACATCCAATGTTATATGTTCAGTTGAATTTGCTAAAATATTGACTGATATATACGGTATAAAGTCAGCCCGAAATTCGAAAATCTTGCTATTAGTCACAATATATAGGGTCTAAAAGAAGTATTAACCCGATCTAAAACATTTTTGACATCAGCCATAGGTATTGGTGTTCACATCTTCGGAAACATAACTATGGTCCGATTTTGACAATTTTTGTGGTGGTATATCTTCAATGCACTATTTTTCGGAGTTTTATCCTGCTATTTTCCTTGGTGTTTGAATTGTATACTGGAAATAATAGAATTGATGGAATTCAAAGCTAGGTTATATGGGAAGTAGGAGTGGTTGTAGTCCGATTTAGCCCATTTTCGCACTGCAATAAGCATATCAGGAAAGTGGTTGAAATTGATTGAGCAGGTCCTGATTGAACTAAAGATTGTCTGCGCCACGCCCATCGTCCGATTATGACACCGGCTCCTACACCGGCACCTAGTTAGTAGTAGTAGTAGTTTTTAACGAAGCCGTTATGTGGGGAGTGGGCAGGCTTATTATCCAATATAAAAATTTTCCTCTGCAATTTCGGGCGATTTAGCTTGAATCGTTTGAGACATATTTACATTAAACCTGTTAGCGGGAGGGCCACGCCCACTTTTTAGAAAGCTTAAAATGACAAGTTCCTTTTCCTAATAATACTTTTTGTACTGTATTAGAGTTTTGTATCTTAATTTGCGGCTTGTTTATGAAAATTTATAGGTTTCCGATTAATTGCGTTTTGTGGGCATAACAGTGGTCCAATTACGCCCAACTAAATTAGCCAAGAGACAGGTGTACCAAGTTTCATCAAGATATCTTAATTTTTACTGGAGTTAAGTCTTGTCATCCTGATCATATACAGTGAATCCAAAATCATCATTTTCAAAGATTATCTAATAATTACTGCCTTCCTTTTAAATTTACGAAAGTAATACAAATCATATATTTCGAGTTCAATATTTTATTAATACACACCATAAAATATTTCATATTTTACATATTTTTAAAAAATAATGAAATTAGAATAGGAGTATTAAAGATTCCATATATTTAAAAAAGCTTAGGCACGCATATGGAAAATATTATTTTGTATTAGGTCTAACAAAGCATTAGAAATCGGATACAAAATAATATTTTAGGTCTAAGAAAACATTAGAAATCAGAAAACGGATACAAAATAATATTTTCCATATGCGTGCCTAAACTTTTTTGGCCTGAATAGATGTCTGCTCAGGAGTTGTATTTGCCCATTTGTGCGTATGACGTCTTTCAGTAAATCCTTCAATGTTATATGGTGACTCCGTACTTTTTTTGCAGTAGATACCAAATAAGCTCTATAGGATTAGTGTCTGGGGATTGAGGATGTGCTTTTAATTGTATACAGTCTAGTCTTGTTGAAACAAGAATGACTGCATTTAAGTCCAACTTTTCAAAGTTTGGAGCTAATTTTCGTTTAAATAGGAGCTACTATCCATTATATAATATTACCGCCGCCGTGTTTCACAGTCTTTATTATATTATTTTCCAAGAGCTTTTTGTTTCAATTTCGCCAAATTTTTAGCGTATAATCGGAACCAATCATATTGAATTTTAAATCGACACTACCATAAATATTGCCAGAAAAATTCCGGCTGATTAACATTAAGCTTGGCGAACTCCAGCATCTTTGTTAATTCGTATCCGCAATAAATGGATTGTATTGTGGAACTCGCCCATGATAACTAGTTATGTGTAAAGTGTTCCGTACAGTTTGGGGATAAAAGCTTTGTTGGATATTTTTACGCAACTTAACTTATCGTTTTTATACTCTAGCAACATGTTGCTACAGAGTATAATAGTTTTGTTCACCTAACGGTTGTTTTTAACACTTAAAACTTATCGAGATAGATATTATTAATATAAGCATAAATAAATGATCAAGACGACTGTCTGTCTGTCCGTCCGTCCGTCTGTGCAATTTGTAATTTGAGTAAAAAATAAGATATATCGATGAAACTTGGTACACTTGTTCCTCGACACCATAAGTAGTTTGGTATTGTAAATAGGCGTAATCGGATTACTGCCACGCCCATAAAACGCCATTAATCGACAATCTATAGACTGCCATAACTAAGACTCAAGTTAAGATACAAAGCTCTAATTTAGGGCAACGAATTGCATTAAGGAGGGGCACCTCTGGGCTTTAAAAAGTGGTCGTGGGCCCGCCCACTGATAGGTTTAATGTATATATGTATATATACCATTTAAGCTATATCACCCAAACTTGCGCTGGGCAAATGTTTTTGACACCTTTTACAACACTGTGAAAATAGGTGAAATCAGATGATAGCTCCGCCCACTCCTTAGGTTTTGTTGAAAATCATTAAAAATGCGATAACTCACTAACTAAAAAAGTCAGAGTCATCAAGTATTTAGTATAATAAGGATTTTCAAACATCTAGTTGTTTCCCTAACTTATATAAAGGTCAAAATGTGAGATATTTCTGGTAATAGTATGTCGTGATGTCAAAAATTTATAAAATCACGATACATAATATAACAGTTTCAGCCTTCCGGCTGACCATGTAGGTATATGTTTATATGAAAGATATCTTAACAAAAATAAATTAACATATATTGTAATATTGGATACACTATAGTTTAATGCAAAAATGTGTTAAATCGATCCCCACATAGCACACATATTGATTTTGGTTATTATAGCATACTTTATGCCGAATATGCGATCAGTAGTGAGTTATCTTCACAAAATAACGTGGAAACATTTTCTGGGGTGAAACTGAGTAATGCCATAACTTTTCAAGCGCACAGATGTCTAGTATATGGGCCACAGTGACTAAAGCTGACTTTATATCGAAAATATCGGACAATTTTTGAGATATCTTAATGAAATTAATTGAGTTTCTTTCTCTTATATCAGTGTGATCTAGTGCCATAAAGAGGTAACATCGGGTCAATACTTTCCCTATTAAAGATCCTCATTCAGATGTGATAATAGATAAACTGTGACTCCGTCTGTTGAAATGCTACAGTGAATTATTTCAGTTTTTTGAGGCATTTTAATATGAAGTTAATGAAGTGAACTTTAACCTCAACAAAAACTTGCAATATGCAGTTGCCAAAAAAATTATATCAAATATATGTTAAGCAAATGGTCTAAACTTTTCTGAAATACCGTATTGTTAAAAAGATATAATGCCGATTGAAGAACGCCTTATAATGCCTAGATTACCTCTTCTGACAATCCCGGATTCCCGATTGGTTCAATCTTTTCATGCGGAATTCATTCCATCATACTTAAAGTAATAATATTCCCACGACTCTCTTACTTGCAGAGCTAAATCCAGGCGGACAAGGGATTCTTTTGAACAATATTCCTTGGACTATAGCCGTTAGATCTTCTCCTGCACACTGGGAAGCTGACCAAAAGAAAACACTTTGGAGAGCATTTTATTGAAAACTTTACCTGGAGAGTGGGGTTTCAACATGTAGGTTCCCCGCTTGTGCATGGCATGTATTGGCTTAATAATGCTTCCAGGAACAACCTTCAAGATCCTCAGACATTCCCCGATGTCATTAGTTTCATTGACAATTATTTTTCTGGTTCGGTCAGCCACTTAGAAAATTATTTGGGATATCAAAAGCATAACCACAGTCCCTCTTATACTAGGGAAAAAAGAAGACAACAGTTTTGTCGTTTTGATATACCATATCCACCAATGCCTTCAATGCAGAAATAATTCAAAATTTAGAAAGACGTGAGGAAAACTTTTCTAAAATTCAAAACATTTCAAATTTAAATCTTAGTACAGAAGACATTTTGAATTTAGATGATAGTGAACATTGCCTGTCTGATAGTAAACTATATATTATATGTATATCTTTTGATGACTATTTGTTAGATCTAAAATCAAGCTTAACAAAACCCAAATTTTATCTAAAGAGAAAATAACATGATCGTTTTATAAATGCTTATAGTCCTCTGATTTTGGAACTCCATAGAGCAAATGTGGATATCCAATATATTGCTTTCCTTATATAATTAATTATATTAACAAATCTAACAGAAGAATTTTTAGGCTCTTAAATGAAGCTTAGTATATCAGAAGTAAATGCTAGAAATCATACTATTAAGGAAAAGCTAGAACATTTAGCTCACAAATTTATATGAGACACAAAAGTATCTGCACAAGAAGCAGTATAGTGGTGCATTGGGATCCATATTTCGAAAGAAAGTAATACAGAAATATTTATAATTAACTCTCGACCTCAGGAGCGTGTTCGAATGGTAAAACCTAGAGATGAATTTTAGAACCTTCCTTCTGGAAATATTTGTAGCCGGTATTTTAGACCATTATATTCAAAGACCCGATCAGTTACAAACTCTTTGTTGAGCTGTGCTTTTGTATGTATAAATATATAATTTTGGTGTAATATATACAATTTTGTATTCAATTTAAAAACAAGTGTTTTTTTATATTCCTCAATACAGTTGTAATGCATTTTATATACAATCAATTATAAACGTATACAACAAAGCTCAAGTACGATTTCTCATAATTTAAGTAAACCTAGTATACAAATTCCTCTAATTAATTTTACTGTGAATGTAAAAAACTGAAGCAATAATACTTCCTTGTTCTAATTAAAATATAGATACACAAAAATCTCATACTTATATACCATTTTACTTTGCAAGACTATAAAATGTTCGGTTACACCCGAACTTAGCCCTTCCTTACTTGTTTAATATAAAGTTTTGTCTATACCTGAAGGATTTGATCTTTGCAAGTTGAAAGAATATGAAATGTTCAGTTACACCTATGCACTTCCTCACTTGTTTTTGATTCAAATGCATCATTCTGAGAAATGTTGCAAATTTGACAGCCCGAGCAAAGGGTCAGAATAAGTTTCTTATTATTGTTAGGTTAAAGTATCAATAATTTTCGATACTGATTTACATTATGCTTTATATTTGATGTATTGCGAGCACAATTTTACATTAAATGTACAGTACAAGTTTAGGCATAGAATTAAAAATCATTATACTGTTATATTCAAAATGAAACTGCTTTATGCTTATAAAATCTTACTCTCATAAATAATTAAGATCATGGTATTGTTGCTGTTATTGTAGTTCAGAGAGTTTTTGCACTTTATTACCTTTAAATAATTCGGTTGGTCGTAGTTAGGCTTAGTTTTTACACCGTCAAATAAGCCAATGTACTACAAATAATAATTGTGTTCATTATTAATAAAATCAACTTTATTAAGATATAAGTGGCTCCGCAATTGTACTTTTCTGAATGTATCATCGAACTCCGCGACTTGTTGATTTTGTGCAAATGAAAAGTTTTATTCGTACATATACTGGAGAAAACCTTAAAACCTTTTTCTACGTATAAAATATTTCGAAATTCTCCTTTCCATGGTCAGCAATGGGTTTTGAAATCTTTTTGATGTATGAATTATATTATATATAATACAAACTAGTGTATTGTACATCTACAAGTACAAGTAAGTACGAAAAATCTGATATCTACATAACGTGTTAGTCAGTAGGTCAATATCGAAGTGTAGAAGTACATTGGAGTATATTTATATTTACATAAACAGATGTTTCTTTATTTACAAAATATAATCTATAAAATAATATTCACAAGACGACGGCAAATGCACACAATTTAGATGTAGTATGGTACATAGAGTGAACAAAGAATAAAACAAACGTATTTCCAGGGCCAATACACAAGACAAACGACATGTATCCGAAACATTCAAGATTTTACTCATCAACTCCAGCATTAGAATTTAATTCCGTCATTAAATTAAGGGATGATGGTTGCATTAACCTTCGCCCTTTAGCAGTTTACGATGTATATGTCGATTCGCCCTCGTTTTATATAACAACATTTTACGACGGCTCATAAAACTGTCGCTGAGGGATTTGGTTGTTTAAACTTGCTATTTTGGGGGATGCGTAAGGCTTTAAATACTTACTTTACGGATTTTTATAATGAATTCGTTGCTATATACCGTATGAAAATGCATTCAGCAGCATAAGAGCAGTGACTAATGAAACATTTGGATGTGGAAGGTAATAAACACGCGCCAACGTGGACCATTGTTGCCCACCCATATTCGTGTTACTCGTTTCACTCGTTTCATTAGCACTGAGTTATGACAAAGTTTTGCACAATCTAACATGTTTACTGCTGGAGGCTGCTTTTTGCTGCACTTCATACAATGATGCTGCTGTACTTTTCTTATTATTACATTTGTATGTATGTAGATATATCCAATTAACTAAGTCTTAAGGTCCTATTATTTTTGTTGGTTACAAAGTTTTTGTTATACCATAATGGAAGGAAGTGCGAGCAGTAAGAAGTCAGTTCAATCAATGGGGTAGGAAATCACAAGTTTAAGATATGTATTTAAAGTAATTAAGTGTAAATTCTAGATCAATACTATCTACTTAAGTACATAACAATATGCAGTTTAAGTAGTACGTTGAAGTATAGAATTAATCTGCTATCTTGGACTAAATAGTTGGCAGTATACTTATAAATCAAATCAAATTATTAAAGTAAATTAATTAGATTTGTATCTTTGAAATATAGATATTTCCCACTAGGTCCAACGTAAAATTAGCAACATTGTTTGATGACAGAATTTTAATGCCTAGTTATTATAAAATTCGGCACTTCCAGCCATTTTAATAATAACTAAACTTGAATTACAATCACGTTGCATTCGAATTATCTTCTTTGACACCGACTTTTATCACAGTGTCTAAAAAACTAAGCAGATACACTACTTGTACACTACTTGTGAATTCTACTTTTATTTACTGTTCTACGTGTTGACTTTAAACAGCATATTTCCAGATAAAAAGGTAATTTGGTATTCTAATAAATGCTGATCCCATTCTCTATTCTATATATTCAATACTTCGATTCTTCCGGAGTATTTCATCCCAAATGTAATATTCAGTATTTGTGATATTTTAATATAATTTGAATTGAAATGCACTACAATACATCCGATTCCAGCACTTCCTTACAGGTTTTATTCTCTTTATTGTATTTTGCATATAACTTTGATATGACTCAAAAACTTTATTGTAAATTATTGTAAGTTGTAGGGTGCAGTGCTTGTAAATTTTCAATATGAATAATTTTAAAGGTCAATTAAAAATTTTATAAGCTAACGAGTAAGGAATAGCTTAGTTCGGGTGTAACCAAACATTTCATAAAGTGATATACGGAATCTTTCGTACATATTTCAATTAAAAGTATTGCATTCATAATTTACAATCACAGCCAATAATGTACTCTATTAGTAAAGAGATTATTTCTGAATTTCATTAAAATTTCTTACATATTGGCAGTAATTGCGGTATACTGTCAAACGGAAGTACGAACATATTTGATTTAGTTATATGGAAATATTGACCCGGGTTTATCCATTTTTGGCACAACAGCATGCTGTTATCACAAAAATGTTCCCCCGAAATTCAAAACTAGAAATCAAAGATTGACCTATACTATTTTCAGTAAAAAATCAGTCATATAGTTCTTGAAAAGTTATAGTCCGATTTCGACATTTTTAGGGCATAAGATTGAACAGATGAAATATAAAATGTAAAAGTGTGTTAAATAGGAATCAGGAGTGGTTGTCATCTGGTTTTGCTAAGCGTATGATAGAAATGTTTGGATAAGCCCACACACAAAATTTGGTTGAAATATGTCAAGTATTCTATACCGTATTATAACTTACCTCTAGCATGTTTGGTTGACTTAGCTTAAGCGGTTTAAAATATATGCTGATTTAACTATTTAAAGGACGGGGCCACAGCCACTTTAACAAAAAATTTAAGCTCACAGGTGTTCCTCGCTACTACAATCCCCTGTACTGAATTACAGTTTTGTATCTTATCTTATATACTGAAATCGATCAAGCGGATTCCGAAATATCGATTTTCACCCAAATGAGGGCGGTGCCTTGTTCATCGCCAAATTTTCACAACGACTCCTATTAAACTTTCTCCTATAATCTCGGGTGTAAAATTTTATGTTTATAACACATTTATTTATTGATTTATCGCGCTTTTAGTAGTTTATAACAGAAACGTTATACGAAGAGTGAGCAGTAAGTTTAAAGCCAGGTTAAATTTGCTGCTTTTATTTATATTCATGCTAGTTACTTTACTGGATGTTTTCTCCATATGAGCATTTTGACCAAGTGAATGCTAAGATAAGTTACATCATTTCTTAGTGAAAATGTTGCTTGCACTTCTGTTCATTTACATTTATTCGCCGGTTGGCCAGCCATTTTTCGACCAAAGCTAAATGCCCTGGAAAGTCTGCTGTATATAATACATATAGAGGTGGTATGTAGAGAGTGTCATGTTTTGCACGAAACCCGAATTGGTGGGTTGGTATTGTATTATTTTCTTGTAAGAAAGGAGACATCTTTGATAGAAACACTATAATATTTTGGAAAAGTAGGGTTGGAGGCTGATGATGTGCGACTTTTTCATGAATTTGGATAATATTCGAAACTGAAAATTGCATTAAAAAGCAAGGAAAGAATTACTACAGCAATATTTGGTAGCTCCATTAGCATTTTTGATGTAATTTTATCGTGTCCTGATAACATTTTTGCATTCATCTCTTTTATAATATTTTTAATTTAAAAAGATGAAGTCTTAATAGACAAGAGGGACTTGTAAACAGTGTCGAGCAAAGATGGCAGCTTAAAATCGTTGTTTAGACAATTCGGCTGAACTACGTTCTCTAGGTGATTTACAAAGGAAATTGCCTTTTCCTCATCACTTCGAGCCCAAGTACTACTAACGTCTCTTATGGGCATGTTGGAATATACTGGTTGCTTAATGTGGTTTTGGGTTTTGGTTTTCAAAAAGGAGGTTTGCTTGATGATTGAATTTGGGCTCAATTTCTTTACATAATTTTCACTGCTATATTCTTCCGCACGCTTCAGCGCTTTTCTTAGTTTACGTACAGCATCCTTCAATTGTAGGTGATTAAAAGGAGAGCGATTTGCTTGAAATTCACGTCTTGCTACAGAGTATAATAGTTTTGTTCACCTAACGGTTGTTTGTATCACCTAAAACTAATCGAGTTAGATATAGAGTTATATATATAATATATAAATTATCAGGATGAAGAGACGAGTTGAAATCTTGGTACAGTAAGACGGTTTGTATTGCAGATAGGCGTAATCGGACTACTGCCACGCCTACAAAACGCCATTAATCAAAAGCAAATAAATTGCCATAACTAAGCTCCACAACAAGATACAATGTTATTTGGTACACAGGATCATATTAGGGAGGAGCATCTGCATTAAAAGTGGGCATGGTTCCGCCTCTATTAAGCTTAAAATGCATATATCCTAAGCCGCTAAAGCCATGATAACAAAATTCACTGAAAGCAAATGTGTTTAGCTTCTCTACCTACAGTGTGAAAATGGGTGAAATCAGGTGACAACCCCGCCTACCCCAATGTAACGGTACTGTTAAAAACTACTAAAAGCGCGATAAGTCAAGCACTAAACAAGCCAGAGACATTCAATTTTATCTCTGGGATAGTATAAGATTATTTTATGCGAATCACGTTCAAAATTAGATAGTGGGCTTGGCACCGCCCACTTTTAGGTGAAAACCCATATCTTGGGATCTGCTGAACCGATTTCAACCAATACATAATATTCTTCTCATATTTCTATGTTATGGTGCGAAAATGGGCGAAATCGGATTACAACCACGCCTATTTTCCATATGGAACGATTTTAAATTCCGCTTGATTCTTTCACTTTCCAGTATGCAAATCAAGCAACAATGATTGTATTGGTGTAAAACTTTGCGTGAATGATGCGTTTAAAGTATGCCACCTTGTAATCTAAAATTGTCTAAATTGAACCAAAAGTGTTCAAGCCCCTAGGTACTGAATATGTGGACCCCAGTACCTATAGTTAACTTTTTACCGAAAATTAATTAAATCTTTTATTCTTTTTTCTTTCACTGCGCCAGTATGTCGTCTTACCAGAAGCAGTTATATCAAGGTTATTTTGCCTATTTATATGCATATTCTTTGCAGTTAAAACACCATCTGCTATAAATCTATTTATGTCCTAGAGTTCCATAAAAGATTTAAAATTGGCTATCTGTAATTTTGAAACGAAGTGGGCAGTATATAGCCCTCAGCTTTAAGGCCTTACCGCGATAGCGTATATTCAGCGCTCAAAAATATCACAATAAATGACGAAACCAAACATAAACAATCTTAATATTGCCAACGCAGACATTTTCTTACACATTTTTTGAAAATTCTTAATATTTTTACTGAAAATAATCTTTCTTTGATATGGTGATGCCGTTTTTGCCGCCGCGGTCGGCGATAAAATTAGAAATAGCTCTATCTCAATCGTCATGGTGGGCGAAATTCGCCGCCGTTGTGTTAATCTTCTTATACAACCGTGTGCTCGAATCACCGACGGCATCGCCGAGTACGACGAATATTCGCCGTCGCCCGTATTGTGTTTATGCTATAATGCCAACAGGAAGTTTGAAATTCTTATATTCGGTTAATGGGGGCCACGGGTACGACATATCATTAGATTAGTGAGATAACCCACAAAATGACCAATCTTTATGGTAGAAAGTAAACCGGATATTTGAAAATTACTAATATTATGTATATGGGGGCTAGGGGCGAGAGTGCAACAATATTTATGCTCATATACAATAAATATGGTTTATGGGGCTAAGGAAAGTATTGACCCGATATAACCATTTTTGACAGGAAGACATATGACACACTAACTACAAAAGCATCCCAATTCGCAAAATTGCAAGTGTTCAAAAAGCAGTTCCTGTTAAAATTATTTAAAATTAATAAAATAGTCAAACCGTCGTCCATAATCTAAAATATTTTCTTTAAAGAGCGTCTTACTCAAATATCAATAATAATTTTCTAGTTTAACAGAGGAAGACATAGAGATATTAAGGCACATTTTTGAGTTAACAAATTGAATAACAGTGTGAAATGAAATCACATATCTCCGGATGTACTCTACCAATTTCAACCGAATTTGGTGCATAGTCTCATTTTCACAATTTCAAATTTCAGTGCGAAACTGAGCGTAATCGGACTACGATCACGCCGTTCCCCTATATAATACAACTTTAAATTTCATCCAATAGTTTCACTTTTACAAATAAAGCACGCATTAATAAATCGGGATAAAAATTTGCACGCATATTGCCTTACTTCTAAAAATTGTCAAAATTTATCATAACTATTCAAGCCTTCAGAAACCATAAATATGGACTCCAGAGCCTATTTTATTTTACCGAAAATATCGGTCAATGAGATATATTATTGAAATAAGGAGAGAATCCTTTAATATACCTAATAGAAAGATTTTCAAACTTCCGGCTAACTTTACCATATACCGCATATACAGGCCAATACATGGGATATTTTAGTAAAAGTGAGTGAGCGTGTTTTTTTAATAGCAGAGTATCTTTCGTGCTAAAATTTGTTAAAAACTTGCCTCCATATAGAGCATATCTCTCTGTTAATAACATGTAGTAATGTCAAAAACAGATCAAATCGGGTGATACTATCTTTAACTCCAACATATTTAATATAAAATTGTCAAACTTCCTGTTAGCCTTGTTCCGTATATATCGGTTAGTATGTACAAGTATATAAGATAACTTGAAATTTGCATTTGCTATAGCTTAATGCCGAAATTATGTGAAATTAGTCTACGAACTATTCCAACTCCCATATACTACATTTTCGGTATTCTAACAAACCTTATATCGAATATGTTGGTCAGTGTGTAAGTTAGTTTGTTTCGAAATTGCTTAAAAAATTTGTCTCGAGTATACTTGAGCAATGCCAAACATGAATGCAACAAGCTCAGACCTTTCTTTGCCCTCAATCTACCCTACCTTTCCAGCTGACTTTAAGCTGTTTAGGTTGGTCAACATGTGTGATATTTCAATGAATTTAAGTGGGTACGTTTTCTTAAAAATTATGTGGTTAAGCAGGTATATATATGTATACGGAGTTGGAGAACTTGATCAAACCCTCATATCCCTAATTCAATGAATTTTGATTCTCTGGTTGACGTTTTCCACAACAACTCTATATATGTATTAAACTTAGCCCCTTTGCTTAATTTAAATCACATCATCTTATTTCAAGATGATTTTAATATAATTTTAGCTGACACGAAGAAATATATCAATAAAACTAAGTTAGTCTATGACTTATAATATAACTTAATAAAATACCAAGGCTGATTTCGTCAAATAATGATTGTTAAATTCCTACGAAGCGTTGTTACAGAGTATAATTGTTTTGTTCACCTAACGGTTTTTTGTAACATCTAAAACTAATCGAGATATATAGTAGATAAATATAAAGTAATTTACAGTGGCTTACAGTTCATTTACTATGGCCATTTATTAAAAAAAAAAAAATTAGCTTTGTATCACCTAAAACTAATCGAGTAGATAAAGGGTTATGTGTATACAGGTATAAATGATAAGGATAACGAAACGAGTAGGAATCTGAGTGAGTGTCTGTGCGTCCGTCCGTCCGTCTGCCTGTCTTTCCTTTCTTAATGTTTTTGACACTTTTAGTTATTGATTTATCGTACTTTTAGTAGTTTTTAAAAAACCTTTATGTGGGGAGTGGGCGAGGTTATCAACCGATTATTTTTTGCAAATTTGGTTCATAAAGCCCTAATAGTTTAGGAGATATATACATTAAGGCGGGGCCACGCCTACTTTAAACATTTCTGTTCAACAATATCTTTATTTAGTGCTTAGTTATGGCATTATATAAGTTTTCCATTAATGGCGTTTTGTGGGCGTGACGGTGATCCGATTACGCCCATCTACATTACTAATCATTTCATGGTGCCAAGGAACATGTGTACCAAATTTCATCAAGATATCTTAATTTTTACTTAAGTTAAAGTTTGCACGGACGGAGATGGGCAGACTGACAGTTACTCGGATTGCAACTCGTCTAATCCTACTATTTTGATTAGTTTAAGGTGATACCTATAACCGTTAGGTGAACAAAATTATTATACTCTGTAGCAACATGTGGCAAGAGTACAAAAATATTAGATGAAGCCGTTTTGGGTAATTTATTGGTTACGGATTTTCATGTTTCCGAAGCCCCAGAGTTTGGACCTTCCAGTGAAGCAATATATGTTGTGAATATGCTAATTAAATGGAATGAGTACGATATGAAGTTCTCTAACAAACATATTTCACGTCTTCACGAGCTACGATCGGATATCGCAAGATCATATTCGGATACTGATTACTTGAACGTTACAACACCGTATGAATCTATATATTTTTATTACATATGTAAACAAATGTTTCATATCACGAAAAAGTTAAGAATTCGAAAAAGTAAAACACCCCAATGACAAACTATGTAACTTTTTCGAACCTCTGTGGTATTGGGTGTATGCAATAATTCGTGCGGTTTTCTAAGAGAGGGCTCTAGAGAGGGCCATTTCGCGTCGTTTTCAGTAGATATCATTTGTTTTAGCGTGAACAACAATTTGTTTCATTCATTTGAAAATGTCGAAATTTGTACCAGATGAAGTGTTTTTGCGGGAAGTTCTTCTTCATTACTTTAACAAGAAGAAAAGTGCTACCGAAAGCCATCGTATTTTACTGGACGTTTATGGTGACCATGCTTTAGCCGCACGAACGTGCCTAAAGTGGCTTGCACTGTTTAAAAGTGGCAATTTCGACTTAGACGATGGAGAACGACCCGAAGAGCCAAAAAAATGTCAAGACGTAGAATTGGAGACATTGCTCGACGCAGATGCATGCCAGACGCAAGAAGAACTTGCAAAAGTATTAGGAGTTGATCAATCAACCGTTTCCAGACGATTAAAATCATAAGGATTCATCCAGAAGCTTGGAAATTGGGTGCCTAATGAGTTAAAACCAAGAGACTTCGAACGTCGATTCTGCATGTCAGAAATGTTGCTTCAACGCCACCAAATGAAGTCATTGTTGCATCGGATTGTCACTGGCGATGAAAAATGGATTCATTATGATAACCCAAAGCGCGAATGATCGTATGTGAAGCCCAGCCAACCATCGACATCCACGGCAAAGCCGAATATCCATGGTGCCAAGGTTAAACTATGTATTTTTTGGGATCACAAGGGTGTGCTCTATTATGAGCTATTGAAATCAGGTCAGACGATCAATGGGGACCTCTACCGAAAACAATTGATTCGTTTGAAAAAGACCATCGCGGAAAAACGACCGGAATATGCGACCAGACACGAATCAATAATTTTTCATCATGACAACGCTCGGCCACATGTTGCAAGGCCAATTAAAAACTATTTGGAAAACTGTGGATGGTAAGTTCTACCTCACCCGCCTTATAGCCCAGACATAGCACATTCCGATTACCACTTGTTCAGATCAATGCAGAATGCCCGCCCCGGAGTACGCTTCACTACAGAACAGGGTATCAAAAATTGGCTCGATTCTTTCTTGACCTCCAAGCCGCAGAAGTTCTTTGGGATGGGATCCACAAACTGCCAGAAAGATAAGCAAACGTCGTAGCTTCCGATGGGCAATACTTTGAACATTAAACGCATAACAATATTACAATCCTTATATTATTATTCTTGTAAATACTATCAATAATATCAATGGAATAATGTACTTATTATTCGACCTTATATGATCACCAATATTCGATTACGAATTGGTAAATAAAGAAGAATAAGATACGTATCGAATGCGAAAATAGCATGCGGTGGATGAAGTGTTATAGTTTGCGCTTGCATATCAGAAACGGGTGTTGGAAACTTCGTGTTCATAGAGGAAAATATGGACAAAATCATATACCTTCTAGGTATACTTTAGCTTTTACCAAAACAGCGACAACATACATAAGTCGTCAATTGTGCAGATGCTATATCTAGTAGATGTAATATGGAATTGTCCATAACTAACGAAAGAATCAGCTGACCTGCCTGACCGAAATGTAATATAGAAATCCTAAGAGCAGCCCGTTTTGAAGAATGGTTTAAAATTTCACCAACGGTAACCAAACAATTGGGAAATTCAATGAAAAGTGGACAAAACCAGTTACATTACAAAAGGGTTACCAAGTAAAATACAAAAATCTATACCGTTTGTGCGGTCTATTGCTACTCATTTTAAAATTATTATTTTTTCTTTATTTTAAAGCTGCGAAAGGATATGCAAAGCATTAAAAAAAATACTTGTTGTTAAGAGCAAATAAACATCCTTATTATGACTTTAGATTTTTATACTCTCGCAAAAAATTTTGTGAATGCCAATAAAAATATTTAATTTAATAAAAATTTAATTAATAAAAAATAAAAGTTTCAATATTTTTAGTCATAACATTAGTAACATTATTATTATTTTGGTAAATAGCTACCCTACCTTTTTCAACAGTATCTGGTTTGAATGGAACAATGCAATTGAAATAAGGTATTTCAATTGGATTATCAATGGTAATAAATTTCCACTTATCTTGGCTAGCGATTTCAACATCAACTTCTCTGAAGATCAGAGTGGTTGACAACTTTTTTTCGAAAAAATTGAGTTTGAAAATGAATAATGATCCACAACAATCCACAACAAATATGGGACCATTGACACGGTATTTTCTAGATATTTATAAACCTATAGTTTCAATGATAAAAATTTCTGAATAGCATGTATTGTATAAAAATATTTTAAACAATATTAACTTTTTATTTGTTCAAAAAAAAAAAAGTTTGTTTTCTTATCGGCCACCACGCTCAAAAAGTGCAACTTAAATTAATATGAAAGAAAAAAAAAATACTGCATAAAAAATAATTATAATTGCATTACTTGATAAAAAGTGTTGTGCAATATCTTTTTTTAATTTAACAAGTGAAGAAGATCTAAGTTCGGGTGTAACCGATCATTTTATACTTTCGTAATTAACAAGGATATAGGCGGGGAAGTACTTCTTTCAGTTCGAAAACTATTATATGCGGTATATGGCAGCTGGTGTAATTTGGAATATATTCATTATTATATGTTCACTTAATTTTGATAAGATATATATATATATTGGTATAATGTGAGATAATCCACAAAATGACTAATCTTTATGGTAGAAAGTCAACCGGATATTTGAAAAGTGCTAATATTAAGTATATGGGGCTAGGGGCATATTCATCCGACTTGATCTGTTTTGGGCACAAGGATACACCGTTTCGAAAGATATTCTCTCTGATTTTCATTATGATATCTTACATATTCACTGACATACATATGTGATATAAAGTCAACCGAGAGTGCAACAATATTTATTCTCATATACAATAAATATGGTTTATGGGGCTAAGGAAAGTATTGACCCGATTTAACCATTTTTGACAGGAAGACATATGACACACTAACTACAAAAGCATCTCAATTCGCAAAATTGCAAGTGTTCAAAAACAGTTCCTGTTAAAATTATTTAAAATTAATAAAATAGTCAAACCGTCGTCCATAATGTAAAATATTTTCTTTAAAGAGCGTCTTACTCAAATATAAAGAATAATTTTCTAGTTTAACAGAGGAAGACATAGAGATATTAAGGCACATTTTTGAGTTAACAAATTGAATAACAGTGTGATAATCACTATTATTTTATTAAAAGTCACATATTTCAAATAATATAGATGATTAAACTTAATTTTTTCAGATAACGAGTCACAACTTCGCAGAATACAGCAAAAAATACACGATTTATTTCAGCAATAGCGACACAACTACAATTAGTACGCTTTAGTTGATACTGCACAAGCAATACAAGCGACGCAATTGACACAAAAGTAGACCTAAAGGTGATTTTCCAGTTAAGTAAGATAGTGATGACAATGAAATTTCTTGGTTAGGTGAATAAGTGTTTTTCGGATTGATGTATTGAAACAAAAAAATATATATATATAATATTGAAAATTTTTGAGTTGTGAGTTTCTTGAAAAGAAAAAGATATTCCTTGAAATTCATCAAGATATCTCACATATTGACCGATATAAGGTATAAAGTCAACCGGAATTTTGAAAATCTTTCTGCGAATCCTGTGGAAGCTAAGTGAACCAATGACCCGATTTTACCTATTTTTTAGTCCCAGCACACATTATTGCCGGAAAACGAGATATATCGCTTTTTTCGGTAAAAAGTCAAACGATATCTTCATTGGTGTTTGATTTGCATACTTTAATATGAAGGAAATCTGTTAATGGAATTTAAAACTTCGTTATATGAAAAGAAGGCGTGGTTTTATTACGATTTCGTCTATTTTCACATTGAAAGATACCAATGTCAATGTAAAAATGTTCAATATTAGGATTGAAATTGATCGAAAACTTCCTGAGATATAATTAATACTTCTAACATATTAAACAGCTGCACAAGTCGACTAACGCCTTGCCATTCGTTCGTTTAACATAACACTGCTGTTGACTCCACTTATTTTTTCACCTTGGGTGCGGTGTTATACTCACTTTTACTATTGTACTACTTTTAGTGAAAAACTCTTTAATTGATTTTTTAAACGTTAGTATTATATAATATATTTTTTGATAATACTTTATAATATAAAAAGTTCACTTTCTTATATTTGTGGTTTTAAATAATTTATAATACACTTCCAATTTATAATTTCACTTTTATTTTATGGAAAAAACGGTGGTTGCAGTGTGATTGTATAGTGTAGGTGTATAGTGTGTTGGTTAATTGTATATAGTTGTGTTGGTAAGTGATATGGTGTGTTGTAGGTGGTGTATGATGTTGCATTGTGTTATGTTGTATGGTATGATGATGTACGGTGGTTGTGAGCTTAGTTGTAAAAATGTCGCGGGATAAGAAGCCGCATGAACATCCCGGTCCCCCTAGGCGAATTAATTGCCTAGAAGTCTTTGCAACTATTGCAGAGTGCTCACTACGGCGTTCAATCCGGTTGACCTTTGCCGCTGGTTGCGATGACCATAGGGTGGTGGAGGTGGCCGTCAGCGTGCCCCTCTGGATGGCTTCGGGCGATGTACTCTTTGGCGCTGGACGGGATTCCCTTGTTGTCTGTGCCGCTGACTGGTCAGTGTTGTGGACGGATTTGCTCGTCGAGGGAATCGATGGAACAAAGTATGAAGCGGTGGTTGGCAATATTGACACGATCCGTCGGTCATACAGTCAAAGGTGGAGTGACTATCTGCCAAGCAAGTCATACAGTGTCCGTGGGCTCTGGCGATCTGTTGGCGTTGAGCGGGCTTTATGCTCTTGAAGATAGTGCACCTCTTCAGGACGTGAGGTCGCCGTCATAGACTGCATCGTGGAGGCAGATGCTCATCAAACTGCTCCTCGTTTGCATCTCTGACTGCTGCTGCAGATGATTGGCTATGCGGAGCCGTGGCGCTTTGCATCCTTGGTGCTGCGATGGGTGGACCAGATGCTCTAGGCGCAGCAATTACGGACCTCACAGTCTTGGGAGCGCTGTGGATATCTTCTACGTCCATTTCTATTGGAATAGGAATATATTAAAATATGGTTTGGCTCATAATTTTGAATTATGATATTTGTTGCTTGGTTTGAAAAATAGATCTATATATATATATATACATATGTATATGTAACTATATATGTTGTGGTTAATTTTTAATCGCTTTTGTTAGTGTTAGATTTACATGTACGGATTATAAAACGGTAGTATTTCGAGTTAAACGAATTAATTGTCGGTTTTGATTTTATTTATGCGCTTGTCTTGGCGAGGTTTGTGTAATCGGTTCTTCGGTGTTCGGAAGAAAACACAATTTTACTAATAGTCGAGTTAGTATACCAGTTTGTGTTCGTAAGACTACTATTCTTATGTGACCATCTCGTCCCCGATAGACCTTTTCAATGCGGCCTAGTCGCCATTCTGTTGGAGGAAGGCATTCATCATGTATGATGACGCATTCGCCCGTATTTGGTTCCTTCTGGATCGTTTTCCACCGATGTCTCTTATGGAGATCTTTAAAGTAATCTTCCTTTCATCTATGGCTGAATTCATGATGAAGTATCTTAATTTTTTCCCATCGGTCTATTAAATTGAGTGAGTCTCCTTCTGCCTCAGGTATGGCGAGAAGTGGAGCTCCTCTGAGGAAATGTCCAGGTGCGAAATTTAACCTTCGAGGAATGGTATGTAAATTGTTTCCAAATTGATGTAATTTTCTTTAGGAGGAACCCGGCTGAATTTAGTGCTCTGATCACTTGAGATAGTGATTCGCAAGCTAATGAGATACTGTGGCTACCTGAAAGAATATCATCAACGTATGTTTGTTTTTGTAGCACAGAAGTTGCTAAAGGCAAATTTGTTTGACAGGTTTTTGCCACTCCATGTAATGTCCTAATGGCTAAATAGAGTGCACAATTGATGCCAAAGGTGACTGTTTTAAGTTTGTAGTCGCTGATTGGACTATTACTTGATTTTCGGAAGACTATCCGCTGGAAATTTTGGTCATCGTTATGTACTAAAATTTGCCTATACACTTTCGCTACATCTCCATTGAAAACATATTTAAACATGCGCCAATTTAGTATTAGCAGCATGAGATCAGGTTGTAATGTTGGTCCTGTGTATAGTACATCATTGAGTGATTTGCCTGAGCTCGTACACTTTGAAGCATTAAAAACAACTCGTACTTTTGTTGTGATTTTATCTGGTCTTATTACCCCGTGATGCGGAAGATAAAATGATAAATATCTACCTTTAGATATTTTTTCATATGGTACAGCTTCTTCCATATGATTGAGGTCAAGATATTCATCCATCACGTCATCATATGCTGATTTAAGCTCGCTTTTCTTTATCAAGCTTTTTTCCAAGCTTAGGAATTGCTGGACTGCTGATATTTTCGAGTGGCCTAGAGCTATCGTTTCTGGAAAGGTGGGCTTGAATGGGAGTCGCACAACATAACGACCATGTTCGTTTCTTGTTGTTGTGGCCTGGTAATAGGCTTCGCATGCCAGGTCTTCTTCTGAAGGTTTTGTGATTTGGGGTAGTTCTTCTACTTCCTAGAATTTTTTGAGTTGATTATTTAAATATTCGTTTGAAATAATTTCAACTTGAGTTGTGAAGGAGTTAATTTTTTCTGTGACTTGGCCACTTAAGATTGTGTTTTGGGCTAACAATTTATTAGAGATTTTCTCTATACCTTCAAGAATTATTTGAGGTATTAAGTCGCTGCCCAATAATATGTCGATTTGTGATGGGGTATGGCAGTTGGGATCTGCTAATTTGAGGTATGAGCATTTTCCCACTGTTTTTTATTTACTTCATAGCTTGGAAGCAAATTAGTGAGCTGCGGTAGAACAATGGCTTGTGCATCTATTCGTATATCCGCGTTTGGAGAGACTATGGTGATTGGGCAAACTTTATTTGAATTTTGTATAATTCTTCCGCCCAGTCCCGAAATTTGAAAACTAAAATTTTTGACTGGCAATTTTAGCCGATTCTGAGCTTTTGATGATATAAAGGATCTTTGAGAGCATTGATCTATTAATTCTCTTAATTTGAATAAATCTCCTTTATGTTCTATAGCAATGACCGCTGTGGGTAAAAGAATTTTGCTTTCATTCTCTGAATGAAGCGCTTGAACTTTTGCTGCTTTTGAGCAACATGGGTGTTCCTCTTTATTTTCGGGATTCGGGATTTCGGGATTACCTGATTTGGTTGTCGCGACTAGGCCCGTGGTTTTATGTATATGATTTTGCTTCATATTTGTAAAATTGGTTATGTGAAGCAATGAGTGATGTCGTCGTTGACAGTACACACAACTGAATTTGCTTTCTTTTGTCCCGTGAGAATTGAACAGACAGTTGATGCAAAGTTTATGTTGTCGGACAAGATTATTTCTATATTAAACAGACATTTTTTTAAATTTCTCGCAAGATCTTATATTATGTCCTCCTTTACAGATTTCACAAAATGATTGCCAATGGTTTGTTTGATTTGACACGAATGTTTGGCTTCTATTAACGTGTCTATTATATTGTGTGTTATTACTGACTTGGGGTTTAAAAAAGTTTTTATTTTAGTAATTTTGATGACCTTTTGGCTTAACAACCTTTTTATCTACTCGCTCAGCTATATCAGTTGTTAAAAATTCTTTCATTTGATGCCATTTTGGCGATTTCTTTCTTGCCACTAGTGATTGCTCACATCGTAGCGAAGCAGCATCAGGTAGTGTCGCTGCGCAAATATTTACTAGGATAGGGTCCCACGATTCTGTGGATACATTTTGTGTTTCTAACACAGATAAGCAATTAGTCACTGTCGAGTATAGTTTTCGAAATTCTTGGCTGGTTTCTTGTTGAATTTTTGGTAAATTCATTAAAATAGTTATTTGGTTATCTACCAATACTCTTTCGTTTTCGTATCTTTCGACCAGTGCATCCCAAGCCAGATTAAAATTTTCGTCATTCAAAGCGAAACACTTGACAATACTGCCTGCTTCCTCTTTTGTTTTGTACCTGAGATCTTACAGCTTTTGTGCTCGTGAGAGTTTAGGATGGTCGATATACACCACAGTGAACATGTCCCGGAAGGACGGCCATTGATCATAACCTCCATGAAAAACTTCAGTATCACAAGCTGGTACTTTTAAAAATATACCTGTAAATAGGTTTTCTTTTGGATTTGTAACTACTCTCGGAGGAGGAGTAGTGGCTCTACATGGCCTTAATAAATTTATTTGGTCTAATATCAATGCCTTCGTAGTTTCGTACTGATCGAGGCAGTTTTCATATTTGGCTGATGCCGAAGCTTTAATGTTTTCTAGGAGTCGCCAGTATCTAATATTGTATCGTACGCTGTCAGAACGCGTGCCCATATATTATCTATGCTTTGAATTTTTAAATTTAGGACTGATTCTGTATTGTCGTTAATAGGCGAAGCCGAAAACCGTGTGCAGTATCTAATAAAACTGTCAATTTCAGTTATGAACCTTGACAGTGAATTGTCTTCGGTTCTTTTTTGTTTTGCACTCTGCTTTGAGCGTGTAGCTTCTGCGGGTGTGCCTTGTGCTTTATCATCGTCAGCCATTTTTGGAATTTCTAATCATAGAGGGGTTCGTGGTTTAACCTCATTTGATTTATCAGATTGCATTTATAACTCTTTGAATTAAATTGAAAGCTATTAGCTAGCTATTAAAATAGTTTTGTATTAAATATTTGCTTTAATACGGTTGTAGTAAAAAAATTTAGTTTGCTGCCCAAAGCTGTAGTTAAAAATTTTTATTTTTGTTGAAACTGATTAAAAAATTAGTGTGTTATAATTTTTTTTTTGTTTTTTATCAGACAAGTCAATTTAGATTTTATTAAAATGTATATCCGTATTATTATTATCTTAAAAATTGCCGAAATTGCTTACTGGGTATTCGTTTCACTCGCGAATAATATTAGGTGAAGTAAAAGGTTCGTTCGGTTTTTATCTAAGAGATGGCGTTATTGTCCATAGTATTAGTGTTACCTGTCGCATCATGTCATACTATACGGCGCTGAAAACGTGTTTATTCGTGCTAAAAGTTTGTCTTTGACAGTTTTTCGATTGGTTGACTCAGTACGTTGTGAGCGCTCGTCAAAGATGGACACCAGCAAATAGAAAATTCGCTATATTTTAAAATTTTTCTTCGATCAGGGCGAAAAAGCAGCCAAAGCGACTGAAAAAATTAATTTAGTTTTAGGGGCCCGATACTTTAAACGAACGTGGTTTGCTAGGTTCCGTTCCGGTAATTTCGATGTCAAACATGCACCACGCGTCGGGAGGCCTGTCGTCGAAAATTGCAATAAAATCATGGAAATAGTGGAAACAGACCGTCACGTGAGCACTTATTTAATTGCTGAGGAACTAAAGATAAGCCAGAAAACCGTTTGGAACCATTTGCATAACTCTGGATTCAAAAAAATACTCGATGTTTGGGTGCCACACGAACTAACGCAAAAAAACATGATGGACCGAATTTCCATCTGCGAATTGCTGCTGAATCGCAACAAAATCGCCCCGTTTCTGAAGCGGATTGTGACTGGCGATGAAAAATGGGTCACTTACGACAACATCGAGCGCAAACGGTCGTGGTCAAAGCTCGGGGAAGCGGCCCAGACGGTGGCCAAGACCGGATTAACGGCCAGGAAGGTTTTGCTGTGTGTTTGGTGGGATTGGCAAGGAATCATCTACTACGAGCTGCTCCCCTATCGCCAAACGCTCAATTCGGCCCTCTACTGCCAACAACTGGACCGCTTGAAGGCAGCACTCATCCAGAAGAGGCCATCTTTGATCAACAGAGGCCGGGAGCTTGGATGGGAGGTCCTAATGCACCCACCTTATAGCCCGGACCTGACACCAAGTGATTACTATCTTTTCCTGTCCATGGCGAACGCGCTTAATGGTGAGAAGTTAGCCTCAAGAGAGGCCTGTGAAAATTGGCTCTCCGAGTTTTTTGCCAATAGGGACGCAGCCTTCTACGAGAGGAAGTTTATGAACAAAACGGCACATATTTGACTTAAATCGGACAAATGCACACAAAGTTATCATCTTTTGAAAAATCAATAAAAAACCGAACGAACTTTTTACTTTACCTAATATTTTGTATGTATGTAGGTATATTCGTTTTTATTATATGTATCTATATACATTTGTTTAAAAGGAACGCGAAAATAAAATTGTTCTTAACAACAAATGTATATATATATCCTATATACCTATGTATGTTAATTTTAATTTTCATATGTTTGTATATGCTAATCCGTTTTGACCGTATACTTTTTAGTTATATTGGCATGTGTACATATATGTACATGCATACATGTAACGCGTTTTTGTAAAGTTTTGCTGAGTGCCTATATTTATATACATATATATATAGTTGTAAATATATTACTTTTTATTTATATTTTTTAAGAAAATATATAAGAGAAATGAGAAAGCAAAAAGGTTGGGTTGCGGTATATTTGTAGCGCGGGAAATATGCCAATGTTTAAGAAAATATGTGTACATACATATATGCCGATAATGTTATTGTTGTTTTTTTTTTCTTTCTGCCTTTGCTTATATGTTCTGAGCGATCCTGCTTGTTGCTTTATGGGCCCAAGGGGTATCGCTGGAAAGTTTGCAAGTCGATGAACTTGACTTATAAAATTGTTTTTGTATTTTGTCTTGTGGTGTGTTTGGAGACACGAATTAAGCAGGCAGGTATTTGAACAACAGTAATTTTTTTTTGGAACTTTTAGAATTAGTTAATTTATGTATGTACCATATGATTATGTAGGCATGTTAGAAAAGATGTTACTTGCGATTAATAGCAAAAGGCAAAGTTTTAAAGCCCAAAAATATTTGTATTTAAATTATAAGTATATGCACATATGTATGTATGTATTTCTGTAATATGTTTAATTTTTTGTTTTTCTTAGCCTTTGCTTATGTGCTATAGGCGATCCTGCTTGTTGCTTGATTAGCCCAAGTGGTATCGCTGGAAATATTACTTGACTTTGCAAAAATTTTTTTTTTGAAAGAATATAACGGTGTGTTTGGAGACACAAAATAAGCTGAGGCAGATACCTTATATTGTTTTCTTTTTCAGTTATTTTGTTCGGTTATTTATTTCTAACGAAATACCGATAAAACTGTAAATCAACATACATATGTGCATAAAATGCCTCTATTTTAAAATGTAATTGAAATGGACTCACTTTTTTTTCAGCCAAGGGTTTTTGGGAGAATACTTATGAATGTGTATGCTTCTTCTCGTTTTTCTCTGTTTTAATTTTGTTCTTGCCTCCGGCGTTTTTCCTATGCGTTACTGTCCTAGTCCAGAGAACTTAAAACAACGAGAAGGTGCAAATTGAATTTTGTATGATGCTCGATTGGTTGGCTGAAAATTTGAGATCAAGGAGTTCACCACTTTCTGTATAGTTTTGCTGTTATTTAACAGAAATGAGAATTTTTAACAACGTTCTCTGACAACATACGTATCTCCCAACATAAAGAGAAAAATGAAGCGAAATGAATGAGAAAACAAAAAATACAAATGCCTCTTCATATATGCATGATTATTTTTTGCCATATAAACGATTTTTATGATGAAAAATTGATAAAATATGATTTTTTTTCACAAATGCTACATTGATAAAATGTGAAAGATTATGCAAAAAATGATATTTTACTATTTTCATAATTTTCTAATTTCAATTGTTTCAGAATTAATAATTTATGTATGTACATATGTACATCAATATGTTATATTATATAATATAATAATATATTATCACTTATCAATAAATACATGTGAACGCACTGCTCTAAATGTAAGTATGTACAAATATGCGTACGACCGCGCAAAATAAGTAATGCATACACAAATCTACATACATTTAAGCGTACAAATGTAAGTACGTCAGCCAATAGGCAGAATACAAACATTGTTGTACAAAAGCAACAATTGTCTCAAATAGCATGAGCACCAAAAATCAATATGGTAGCCAAATCCTAAATTTGTAGTAAATCACACACCAACAACATTTTCATTCATGAACGCTGGCGCACAAGCAATAAGCTAAGTCGTTTCATTCTTAAAGCAAACGCCTTACACATCTCCCCGAGCATGCGTTTGCCTACAAGCGTTTTTTCGCGACGATGGCAAAAGCTAAAAATCATAAATTGAACAAATTTTTGATATTCCCTCTAGAAGGGAAAAGTGACAACCCTGCAACACAGAAAACAATGACAAAAGTGGCAACAAAGCTTTTGTCGATTTAAAATATTTCACAATTCTAAAATATTTTTCCGTATCTTCGTCAATATGTATGCATGTTCATATGAAAACATACATACCTACAATGATTTGCTGGCAAAGCTGTTAGAGCGGCAAGGGAAGCGATGACAATCGGCGAGCGTTCGTTTATTTTTCGGCACATCTCGGATTTTCTACCAACAACACAATGTTGTGACGCTTTGTCGTCGCGTCAGTCCTTCGACAGATTGACTCTTTGACATAAAAGCAAAAAACGTGTCAACGGAGATTTCACATGAAGAATTGAGTGTACATACTTATATACATACAAATGTGCAAACGACATAATATATGTAAGTACATAATTACTTTTACACATGCATTTGAAAAGAAAAATTGAAGCATGAATGGGAAATGCCGACGGCAAAACACAATTCCGTACTTTTGTGACTCCATATTGGTGCCAAGTAAATGAATGATTTTAAGAAATATATCAAAATATTTTTAAATTATTATTAATAACTCACAATAAAGTAAAACTTAATTAACATAAAATAATTTAAAAATAATAATAAATAATAGTTCAATAAAAGAGAATATATTTCAAATGGCATATCAATATTCCCAGTTTTGCTTACATATTATATTCTCTTCAATTTTCGTCGGTTGGTTATGTTAAGAGAGCGTATGTTTACAGCTTCACCGCTGTTATAAAAGCGTGAAATGTTATTTGTTTCTCGCGCATGTGTGGTGAACTCCTTGATAAATTCCTACAAATTGTTCGATGTCGAACCTGCACCTTCTCGTTCTTTTAAGTTCTCTGCCTAGTCTCTGCGTGCTTGGTAGATTTAATTCCCCTTTTTGTTGATTTTTTCTTTTAGTTTTGGTTAAATCGCGCCCGTTTTTAATTTTTGGTGATTTTTTGTGTTAGTTTTGTTTATCAATTGATTTCGCGCCCGTTGTAGTAATTTTGTTTAACCAGAGAACTTAAAGGAACGAGAAGGTGCAGGTTCGACAGCGAACCATTTGTAGGAATTTATCAAGGAGTTCACCACACATGCACGAGAAACAAATAATATTTCTCGCTTTTATAACAGCGGTGAATCTGTAAACATACGCTCTCTTAACATAACCAACCGACGAATATTGAAGAGAATATAATCTGTAAGCAAAACTGGGAATATTAATATGCCAATTGAAATTATTCCCTTTTATTGAACTATTAATTATTATTATTTTTAAATTATTTTATGTTAATTCATTTTTTCTTTATTGTGAGTTATTAATAATAATTTAAAAATATTTTGATATATTTCTTAAAATCATTCATTTACTTGACACCATTAGGGAGTCACAAAAGTACAGAATTGTGTTTTGCCGTCGGCATTTCACATTCATGCTTCAATTTTTCTTTTCAAATCATGTGTAAAAGTAATTATGTACGTAAATATGTACTTACATATCTTATTTCGTTTGCACATTTGTATGTATTTGTATGTATATATGTACACCCAATTCCTCATGTGAAATCTCCATTGACACATTTTTTGCTTTTATGTCAAAGAGTCAATCTGTCGAAGGACTGACGCGACGACAGAGCGTCACAACATTGTGTTGTTGGTAGAAAATCCAAGATGTGCCGAAAAATAAACGAACGCTCGCCGATTGTCATCGCTTCCCTTGCCGTTCTAACAGCTTTGCCTACAAATCATTGTAGGTATGTATGTTTTTATATGAACATGCATACATATTGACGAAGATTTTTGCCAGCCACGGAAAAATATTTTAGAATTGTAAAATATTTTAAATCGACAAAAGCTTTGTTGCCACTTTTGTCATTGTTTTCTGTGTTTGCAGAGTTGTCACTTTTTCCTTCTAGAGGGAACATCAGAAAGATGTTCAATTTATTATTTCAAGCTTTTGCCATCGTCGCGAAAAGACGCTATTAGGCAAACGCCTGCTCGGGGAGATGTGTAAGGCGTTTGCTTTTATGAATGAAACGACTTAGCTTATTGGGGCGCCAGCGTTCATGAATATAAATGTTGTTGGTGTGTGATTTACTACAAATTTAGGATTTGTCAATTTGGCTGCCATATTGATTTCTGGTGCTGATGCTATTTGAGACAATTGTTGTTTTTGTACTTTACTTATTTTGCGCGGTCATACGCATATTTGTACATACATACTTACATATAGAGCAGTGCGCTCACATGTATTTATTGATAATTGATAATATATTATTATATTATATAATATAACATATTGATGTACATATGTACATACATAAATTATTAGTTCTGTAACAATTGAAATTAGAAAATTATGAAAATAGTAAAATAGTTCATTCCATTTTTCTAAAACTATTGTACTCTGTAGTAATATGTTGCAAGAGTATAAAAATGTTGCGAAAGCATTCAACATTCATTATTGGACGAAACCACGAATGTATTACAACCAGAGAACTTAAAACAATGAGAAGGTATGATGCTCGATTGGTTGGCTGAAAATTTGAGATCAAGGAGTTCACCACTTTCCGTATAGTTTTCCTGTTATTTAACAGAAATGAGAATTTTTAACAACGTTCTCTGACAAAATTCGTATCTACCAATATAAAGAGAAAAATGAAATGAAATGAATGAGAAAACCAAAAATACAAATGCCACTTCACAAATGCATGATTATTTTTTGCCATATAAACGATTTTTATGATGAAAAATTGATAAAATATGATTTTTTTGCACAAATGCTACATTGGTAAAATGTGAAAGATTATGCAAGAAATGATATTTTACTATTTTCATAATATTCTAATTTCAGTTGTTACAGAATTAATAATTTATGTATGTACATATGTATGTACATCAATATGTTATATTATATAATATACTTGCAATAATATAAGTATTACCAATTATCAATGAAAACATGTGAGCGCACTGCTCTATATGTAAGTATGTATGTACAAATATGCGTACGACCGCGTAAAATAAGTAAAGTACAAAAACAACAATTGTCTCAAATAGCATCAGCACCAGAAATCAATATGGCAGCCCAATTGACAAATTCTAAATTTGTAGTAAATCACACACCAACAACATTTACATTCATGAACGCTGGCGCCCAAGCAATAAGCTAAGTCGTTTCATTCATAAAAGCAAACGCCTTACACATCTCCCCGAGCAGGCGTTTGCCTAATAGCGTCTTTTCGCGACGATGGCAAAAGCTTGAAATAATAAATTGAACATCTTTCTGATGTTCCCTCTAGAAGGGAAAAGTGACAACCCTGCAAACACAGAAATCAATGACAAAAGTGGCAACAAAGCTTTTGTCGATTTAAAATATTTCACAATTCTAAAATAATTTTCCGTGGCTCGCAAAAATCTTCGTCAATATGTATGCATGTTCATATAAATACATACATACCTACAATGATTTGTTGGCAAAGCTGTTAGAGCGGCAAGGGAAATGATGACAATCGGCGAGCGTTCGTTTATTCTTCGGCACATCTCGGATTTTCTACCAATAACACAATGTTGTGACGCTTTGTCGTCGCGTCAGTCCTTCGACAGATAGACTCTTTGCCATAGAAGCAAAAAATGTGTCAATGGAGATTTCACATGAGGAATTGGGTGTACATATATACATACAAATACATACAAATGTGCAAACGACATAATACGTACATAATTACTTTTACACATGCATTTGAAAAGAAAAATTGAAGCATGAATGTGAAATGCCGACGGCAAAACACAATTCTATTTAATTTCTAATATTTTTAAATTATTATTAATAACTCACAATAAAGTAAAAATGAATGAACATAAAATAATTTTAAAAAAATAATAAATAATAGTTCAATAAAAGGGAATATGTTTCAAATAGCATATCAATATTCCCAGTATGGCATACACATTATATTCTCTTCAATATTCGCCGTTTGGTTATGTTAAAAGAGCGTATGTTTACAGATTCACCGCTGTTATAAAAGCGAGAAATGTTATTTGTTTCTCGTGCATGTGAACTCCTTGATAAATTCCTACAAATTATTCGCTGTCGAACTTGCACCTTCTCGTTCATTTAAGTTCTCTGGCTGAATAAGATCTATTAAATTATGGAATTTCGAAATAATATTTATAGTCAATTTGGGCATTTAATATTATTATATAGTTTTTACATAATATGCATTCCTATATAATTTTATATCTTTTATCATATTAATCTTATATAGTCATATGTACATTTATCTGAACATGCGCATTTGAATGTACGCATTCAGAAATTCAAATCATAATTTATCACTTATCAATACACTATATGCAGAGAATGTTAGTAAATATATAAATATTCATATATTAACATTCTCTGCTATATGTGCGCATATTGATTTATATGTCAACATATATATGTATGTATGTATATATAACATTGCCAACAAATAATGCATACACAAACCAACCTACATACATATGAATATCCGTACACATGTAAATATGTTACCTGCAAAAACTACAAACATTGTTCTACAAAAACAACAATCGTCACAAGTCAATATGTCAGCCAAATAGCCGAAGCCAAAATATATATGGTAAATCACACAACAACAACATTTTCATTCATGAACGCAGGCGTACTTTCGACAAGCAACCTCGCTTCATTTACGACGATGGCAAAAGCTAAAAATCATAAATTGAACAAATTTCTGATATTCCCTCTAGAAGGGAAAAGTGACAACCCCGCAAATATGAGTATTAAAATATTTTAAAATAAAAGTGACAACATAGTATATTTGTCGATTTACAATTCAAGAAACTTTTTAAAGAAAATATTCAATATTCCTCTGATTTATGTAAACAGTAAACCCCGGTTAAGTATCACTCCTCCAATCCCTCTTATCTGCCTGTGGCTTGCTGCATCTCACGTTTTTTTTCTTAATTTTTTTAAGGAAAACGGTATTTTTTTTTTAAATACATAGAAATTATTTTTTTGGTACCACTCGCTTAAGTACCACAATCGCTTATGTACTACAAAGCACAAAAAATCTGCAACTTTGGTTTTGGCACTTAACCGGGATTGACTGTATTTGTCAAAAAATGTACGTAAGTGCGTATGTAAATATTTGAATTTTTTGTACACACATCTGCACATGACTTGTTGACTTTGTTTCCATTTACGCATGCCACGTTGTATATGAATAAGGGTTGATTTTGCACTTGCCATATGCGATGTATGTTTGTAAGAGTGTGTATGGTTCTGATATTCCATGAAACAATGAGTGTACATATTTACATACATACGTTGCATATAGACAAATTAACAATTATAATGGGTACTTTCATATTTGTTTACATGCACACATAATTATACATATACTTACATATATATATATAAGAATATTTGCGACCGCTTGGTCTTTTCTTATGGGGTTATGTCAAGCAAGAGGAGTACAAAATCAAACCCAGAAATCTGACTGAACTGAAGCAGTCCATTATAGATTTTCTATACAATACAAAAAAAATTAATGTAATGCATTGATTAAAAAGAAACTTATTACGGTTTATTTTTGTAGCACGATTCGTGAGCCGCCCTGTATATGCAGAATATCCTAAAATTATATGTAAATTCGCTTGCGCATTGTAAATATACGAATCTCTAAGCGTACATTTCTTAACATTGAATTTAGCATTATTTTTCTCTTTGAAAATTCAAAATGCTTAATTCTGCTATTTTGCGCTCCGCAGGGGTAAAATTCTCGTGAAATCAGCTTATAATTTGTTTGTGGTGAAATGCACTAATGTTGGCGAGTCAGAGAACTTAAAGGAACGAGAAGGTGCAGGTTCGACAGCGAACCATTTGTAGGAATTTATCAAGGAGTTCACCACACATGCACGAGGAGCAAATAACATTTCACGCTTTTATAACAGCGGTGAATCTGTAAACATACGCACTCTTAACATAACCAACCGACGAATATTGAAGAGAATATAATCTGTAAGCAAAACTGGGAATATTAATATGCCAATTGAAATTATTCCCTTTTATTGAACTATTATTTATTATTATTTTTAAATTATTTTATGTTAATTCATTTTTTCTTTATTGTGAGTTATTAATAATAATTAAAAAATATTTTGATATATTTCTTAAAATCATTCATTTACTTGACACCATTATGGAGTCACAAAAGTACAGAATTATGTTTTGCCGCCGGCATTTCACATTCATGCTTCAATTTTTCTTTTCAAATCATGTGTAAAAGTAATTATGTACGTAAATATGTACTTACATATCTTATTTCGTTTGCACATTTGTATGTATATATGTACACCCAATTCTTCATGTGAAATCTCCGTTGAGACGTTTTTTGCTTTTATGTCAAAGAGTCAATCTGTCGAAGGACTGACGCGACGACAGAGCGTCACAACATTGTGTTGTTGGTAGAAAATCCAAGATGTGCCGAAAAATAAACGAACGCTCGCCGATTGTCATCGCTTCCCTTGCCGTTCTAACAGCTTTGCCTACAAATCATTGTAGGTATGTATGTTTTTATATGAACATGCATACATATTGACGAAGATTTTTGCCAGCCACGGAAAAATATTTTAGAATTGTAAAATATTTTAAATCGACAAAAGCTTTGTTGCCACTTTTGTCATTGTTTTCTGTGTTTGCAGAGTTGTCACTTTTTCCTTCTAGAGGGAACATCAGAAAGATGTTCAATTTATTATTTCAAGCTTTTGCCATCGTCGCGAAAAGACGCTATTAGGCAAACGCCTGCTCGGGGAGATGTGTAAGGCGTTTGCTTTTATGAATGAAACGACTTAGCTTATTGGGGCGCCAGCGTTCATGAATATAAATGTTGTTGGTGTGTGATTTACTACAAATTTAGGATTTGTCAATTTGGCTGCCATATTGATTTCTGGTGCTGATGCTATTTGAGACAATTGTTGTTTTTGTACTTTACTTATTTTGCGCGGTCATACGCATATTTGTACATACATACTTACATATAGAGCAGTGCGCTCACATGTATTTATTGATAATTGATAATATATTATTATATTATATAATATAACATATTGATGTACATATGTACATACATAAATTATTAGTTCTGTAACAATTGAAATTAGAAAATTATGAAAATAGTAAAATAGTTCATTCCATTTTTCTAAAACTATTGTACTCTGTAGTAATATGTTGCAAGAGTATAAAAATGTTGCGAAAGCATTCAACATTCATTATTGGACGAAACCACGAATGTATTACAACCAGAGAACTTAAAACAATGAGAAGGTATGATGCTCGATTGGTTGGCTGAAAATTTGAGATCAAGGAGTTCACCACTTTCCGTATAGTTTTCCTGTTATTTAACAGAAATGAGAATTTTTAACAACGTTCTCTGACAAAATTCGTATCTACCAATATAAAGAGAAAAATGAAATGAAATGAATGAGAAAACCAAAAATACAAATGCCACTTCACAAATGCATGATTATTTTTTGCCATATAAACGATTTTTATGATGAAAAATTGATAAAATATGATTTTTTTGCACAAATGCTACATTGGTAAAATGTGAAAGATTATGCAAGAAATGATATTTTACTATTTTCATAATATTCTAATTTCAGTTGTTACAGAATTAATAATTTATGTATGTACATATGTATGTACATCAATATGTTATATTATATAATATACTTGCAATAATATAAGTATTACCAATTATCAATGAAAACATGTGAGCGCACTGCTCTATATGTAAGTATGTATGTACAAATATGCGTACGACCGCGTAAAATAAGTAAAGTACAAAAACAACAATTGTCTCAAATAGCATCAGCACCAGAAATCAATATGGCAGCCCAATTGACAAATTCTAAATTTGTAGTAAATCACACACCAACAACATTTACATTCATGAACGCTGGCGCCCAAGCAATAAGCTAAGTCGTTTCATTCATAAAAGCAAACGCCTTACACATCTCCCCGAGCAGGCTTTTGCCAACACGCCTCTTTTCGCAACGATGGCAAAAGCTAGAAATCATAAATTGAACATTTTTCTAATGTTCCCTCTAGAAGGGAAAACTGACAACCCTGCAAACACAGAAATCAATGACAAAAGTGGCAACAAAGCTTTTGTCGATTTAAAATATTTCACAATTCTAAAATATTTTTCCGTGGCTCGCAAAAATCTTCGTCAATATGTAGGCATGTTCATATAAAAACATACATACCTACAGTGATTGTGGGCAAAGCTGTTAGAGCGGCAAGGGAAGCGATGACAATCGGCGAGCGTTCGGTTATTTTTCGGCACATCTCGGATTTTCTACCAACAACACAATGTTGTGAGTTCTTCGACAGATTGACTCTTTGACATAAAAGCAAAAATGTGGCAACGGAGATTTTACATGAAGTAATGAGTGTCCATATCTACATAAAAATACATACAAATGTGTAAACGACATAATATAATATATGTATGTCCTGTTACATATGTTTACACATGCATTTGAAAAGAAAAATTGAAGCATGAATGTGAAATACCGACGGCAAAACACAATTCTGTACTTTTATGACTCCATAATGGTGTCAAGTACAATTAATGAAAATAATAAAGTAAAAATGAATTAACATAAAATAATTTAAAAAATAATAAATAATAGTTCAATAAAAGGAATATGTTTCAAATAGCATATCAATATTCCCAGTTTGGCATACATATTATATTCTCTTCAATATTCGCCGTTTGGTTATGTTAAGAGAGCGTATGTTTACAGATTCACCGCTGTTATAAAAGCGAAAAATGTTATTTGTTTCTCGTGCATCTGTGGTGAACTACAAATTGTTCGCTATCGAACCTGCACCTTCTCATTGTTTTAAGTTCTCTGTTACAACTATATTTGATAGATTATTATTAATATTATTGGTCTTAGACTTACATAGTTTCATTATTGCATTTTGCTATGTGTCCGAAATATTTCTATATACCTAATTAACTCGAATGATATATACATATGTAATATAAACTTAAAACTTTTGGCTACATTTAGTATATTGGGTATATTGACCAGATCTTCAGAAATCAGTATAACTGGGATGTGAGGGTAAGGCAATGTGCAGTGGTTTCACTTGTATGAGAGTCCCCGCCATAAATAATTTTAGATGATATACCGTTTTAAAAATTTCATCAAAATTATATAAAAATATGAGAAATATATAATATTATAAAAAATTGAGCACATCGGACGACTATATCCTATAGCTCCCATAGTAGCAGTCAGTAACGGATCGATAAATGATTTTTTAATTTAAGGGAAACTGGGCGTGGTATTACTAATAATAATACGATACAAAAGGAAACACACATACCTTCAAGAATATTCGCATTGATTGATGGTACTCAAAAATGTTGTGATAACACAAAAAATATTCTAGAAAAAACATGTATATAATATAATTTGGAAACGAACAACAATTTTATAAATAATTTACATATCATCTCATCAAGTAAATCTATAGTTGACTTTAGCTGCGTTGGTTTGTGGTCGTAAGCGAGTTTTCGTGAAAATTCTCTGTGTATATTGTAATCGGAACCTTTTGATATCTTCAATCCCAGCTTCTTCCAGTCGAAACCAAGGAATGTTTTATAACTTCAGAACCTTGAAGTAAAATTTTATAAACCTATATGTAGGGGTATAAAACCAGGAATACTTTCCAACCATCTGCTTTGCGATTTTATAAACATATTCCCTAAATTTTGATGAATTAATCTTGTAACCATGGCCTTGAAAGCAAAATATGTCCTCCGTTTTGTTAAACGTTGGTCTAATGAATTTAGGGATCCGTATATTACTAAAACACTTTTTACAACTTTGGTTAGACCTACATTGGAATATGGCTCTGTTGTATGGAACCCTTGCTACAAAATCCATTCTGAAAAGTTAGAGTATGTTCAAAAACTAATTTTACTTTTCGCCGATGGGCATTTCCGATGAAATTCTAGGTTAAGTCTAAATCCATACACTAGTCATTTAAACTCATAAATCTACCTTCACTACTATTCGTAGGGAAAGGTTTGGCATAATATTGTTAGAGAAAATTTTGAATGGAAAAGTTTTCAGTTCTTTTCTCCTGTCTGAAATTAAATTTAATATCCCGGTTCGCTTTTCGAGTCAGTTTAGACCCTTACTGTTAAAAACTTGTAGATCAAATTTCGAACTAAGCGAACCATCTCGCCGTATATGTCATTATTGTAATTCCTATTCTTGCAAATTTGATTTATCTGACTCACCTTTTTAAATAAAAAACATTATATTGCTTTCTCTTAATAAATAAAAACTTAACAATTTATTATATCGTAACTATAAATCTTAGCTGTTGAAACTTATGTTTATATAGCTGAGCAGTTTTAGACCTGAACTCTTAAAAACCTCTCTTGCCTTTTCTGACTCGGCTAATTCCGCACGTATACGGATTGCGCCCCTCGCGTCGGTTAGCCAGGTGGATTGCAATCGTTAGGTTATTATTATAAAATTTGGCTTGCAGCAAAGGTGAATCTTGGAGTATTAAATCTTTATTAGTTCCCGTAATATCGGCAGATATATCAGGATAATTGAAAAACACAAAAATACAGCACAACAGCTGGGCACAGCATCGTCTTTTCAAGGCAAATTTGACGTTGAATGAAAAATATGACGTTAGTATATTTCAGATTATACACATATAGATAAATTTGGGCATCTACAATTAACTTTTTTATTACCTTAAGCCATACACAAAAAAACTGAAAAAGAAATGGATGGGGGAATCGGGGGGAAACGCAACTAAAACTTTATGTAAACATATTAAAGACGCACAAAAAATGCATAAAATACAGGTACACTAAGGTACACTTAGGTTTGATTTTGTTCATTTTGTAACATAAAAAACATTTAATTCAAATTCCATTAAAAATAATTAAAATTCGTAAACGTAATAAATCGCCTGACCACGTTGCACTTGTTGTGAAATATTTACGCTGCGTGCACCTGCTCCTAAAAAATAATTAACTGATCAATGGTATAGAAAGATCCGTTAGATTTTCAGAAAAAACCGGTTTTTCATTCAGAAGTTTGGATATTTCATAGACAATTTGTTTGTTTCTCGCAATTTTTTCACATGATTTTTTTATTTTTGGCTTATGGGCGAAACCACTCTGTGGTCATATTTAGAGCAAAGTCACATTATTTTTAAGAAAACCAGTCCACTTAATTGCATTTAAAAATCACATACATATGTATGTATGTTGCCGGACATACACGCTTTTAAATCAAATGGAAGTTAAAACGAATGCAAATATTGCGAATATTAGGGCAAGGGGGAGATCTTGATTGCGTTTACGTTTAACCCACATATTGGGCATAACGACTGCTAGACTAACGAAAATCATTCTATGGTATGTACATATGTATACAGTATATGGCAGCTGGGATGATTTTTTGTCAGATTGGCACTGAACTGGTACTCTTTTCAAGATATCATGTTAGTTTTGTTCAGTATTTTTTGGCATTTCATCATGCAAAGACTTACTGCTGAACAACGTTTACAAATCGTTTAACTTTATTACGAAAATTCACGTTCTGTAAAAAATGTGTTTCGCGTGCTTTGCTCAACTTATGATCAACATATCGGCATACTAAGCGTACTATTCGCAACACCATCACCCATCTTGAGACCTAGCATTCATTATTGGATAATATTCGACCGAATAGATCACATCCAGCACGCAGTGAAGAAATTATAGCGGCCTAACTGAGAGTGTACACGATGACCGTTGAGAGTCGATTTGGCGCCGTTCGCAGCAACTCGGGCTGACATATGGAACGATTTCACATTTTACGCTGAGATCTTAAATCGAAAGCATACAAAATACAGCTTGTGCAAAAACTGAAGCCGCTCGACCATCCCAAGCGACATTGCTTCGTTCTATGGGTTTTTGAAAATTTTCAAGAAGATCCGACGATTTCGAGCTCCAACGAAAATTTGGAAACAAATTAATATCAAGAAACTCCACTTACCGCTGACCCCCGAGGGCACCTGACCTGATTATACCAAGAGCAAGCAAGAGATGTAAAAAATAAACCCAGTAATCTGACTGAATTGAAGTAGTCCATTACATCAATAATTGAGGCAATCCCGACTTCAACCATTCAGGCCGCAATGAATAATTTTCAAATTAGGTGTCGCATATGCGTTGCCGAGCTAGAGGTCATTTAGGGACCATAATTCTTAAATGCAATTAATTATATAAAATAAAATAAAATTTGCTATACAATACAATTAAAATAAATGCAACGCATAGATTAAAAAAAAGATACGTGTGGCACTCGGGAACTGCCGTGGTAAAGCTATTGTATAGCATTTTTTATCAACTTATACAATTATAATTATCTTTTTATTTATTATCCAGTATTTTTTTTTCTTTGATATTGATTAAAGTTTTTTTTGTAAGTTACACTTTGTGAACGTGGTGACCGTTAAGAAAACAAATTGGTTTTCTTTTTTTCTGAATAAATGAAATATTAATATTGTTTTACATATTTTTATTATCTTACAATACATGTAAGTTATTCAGGAATTTTTATCATATAGTTAAACTATAGGTTTATGGTAACTGAAATAAGAAACATAAGTTTGAGACTTGATAATGTTGTGGATTCTTCTGAATCATTATGCATTTTTAAATTCAATTTTTCCGAAAAAAAAGTTGTCAACCGCTCTGATCTTCAGAGAAGTTGATGTTGAAATCGCTAGCCAAGATAAGTGAAAATTTATTACCATTGATAATCCGATTGAAATACCTTATTTCAATTACATTGTTTCATTCTAACCAGATATTGTTGAAAAAGGTGTGGTAGCTATTTACCAAAATAATAATAATGTTACTAATATTATGACTCAAAATATTGAAAAATTAATTTATTATTAATTAAATTTTCATTACATTCCATATTTTTATTTGCCATTCAAAAAATTGTATCTAAAATATCATTATTTGTGAATCACCCCGCAATTGATTTGATCCGCTTGAGATATGCTAAAGTACGCCTAAAAGTATGTAAACATGTTGCGCATACTTTATGATCGTGTTAGGTTTAATTCCGTTACGCCGCGTTCAAAGTCCGCGATAGAAGCTAAGCAATAGCTTTAAAAGTTATTACGGTTTGTTTGTGTAGCCCGATTTGTGCGCCACCTTGTATATAAGATAAAAGGGGGCTAGGGGAAATTTTTACATAATTTTACTTCTTTTGGCGCAAGGACACAATAGAGTATATCTATATGACTATTCTTTTTTTTTTGTAAAATATCAGTTAAAGATAAGAAAGACGAGGTAGAGAATTTTGGAATGAAATATATTTAACCACGTCAGAAAGTATTTGAAGAATATTTATATACTAAAATTGAAAAGTGATATCCAGCAGTTATATATCTATCTGTACACTAAGGAAATTATCAACGTGAATATTTTACACTAAATTATGTGAACCGCGTTCTACAGCAACCATCACAAACTACCCTAACTGTTTTTTTTACTCTTTGGGAAGTTGACAAACTTGCAAAAACTTTGTTTACTCTTTTGTAAACTGCCTAATTATTAAGATTTTATTTTTTTTTGAGATTTTTGGTGCATCATGTCCGAGGTTCGATATCGTTTGCTGATTTAATTCCTAACTACTGTGCTAATACTAATAAGAAGGATAATATGCTGGAGGCAATTCTTGGTGATATTTCGTATTTAGAAGAGATATGGAATACATTTCGTAAAAGTGTCTGTAAAAATTTAGTGTTCCAGGCGAGAGAACTGACTAATGATATGGATTATAATACAATATTTTTAATAAAGGACTAATTGTAATGGAAACTCTTTTCTCTCTCCATATTACAGCATTTTAAAGTTTTTGTTTACCTAAACCTATATATGCAAGAAACAACCTTAAATACGAACGAACTAGACTAATTTCAACAGAGGAACACTCACCGTAAAGCAAAAATTAATATAGCGAGGAATACTTAACAGTGTAAAGCAAAGCGTTCGTCACTTCAGTAAGTTTAGTTAAAGTTTGGAATGAAGACAGAATTGCTGTTGCGGTCGCCTCTTCAAACATCGCTGTCACTCACTATAAGGAGGAAGAACAGGTTAAATTCGGGTGTAACCGCACATTTTATACTCTCGCAACTAGCAAGTATAAAACCGGGGAAATATCTTCAGGTTCAGCAAACTTTATATAAAACAAGTAATGAAGAAGGATAATTAATAGAATATCAAATATTATAATATTCTTAATGTTGCTAAGATATTATATCTTACATATTAATTGACATATACGGTACAAAGACGACTGAAAGTTTGAATTTCTTATATACCATAACTCTTTGCAATTTTCTTATATAAGGTATGTGGGACAGCGAATATTTTGACCCGATTTTATCTAGTTTCGGTATAACGATATATCATTACTAAAAATAGAGGTTTGCTGATTTTATTAAGAAACCTTTCAGATTGACGAATATATAATATAAGCTATGAAGTCAGGCGGATGTTTTTTTTTTTTAATTATTTATATTTGGCACAAGTGCGTGTTCTCATCACACAAATATTCTACCCAATTTTCAATGCTAGACCTCACAGATGGACCGATATGCTCAGAAAAAATCAGCCATATGCACTAGGGTCCACATATTATATAGTTATATTCCGATTTCGAGAATTTTTGGGCGTAAGGAGAAATACCTTAAGGGCACTATTTGTGTAATGTTTAGTTCTGATAACTTCATCGATGTTTAATTTGTATACTGTGAAGTGAAGCCCAGTTTCACAGCGTATAATATAAATATTTGGGTTATTTCACACACAAAATTTAGTTGAAATTGGTCGGGTAGTTCCTGAGATATAGGATTTCACCTGCAGCACCACACCCCTTGTCCAATTTTTATACCTGTTCTTATAAAACTTTTGCTTACCATCATGATTGTGAAATTTAATGTTTGTGACGCATTTATTCAGCGAGTTATGGCAGTGTTAGCAGTTTTCAACATAACCGTTATATTGGGAGTGTGTGTGGTTATTATCTGATTTTGGAGAGAAAAATGCTTAAAATACTTATTTTCAGCAAGTTTCGTTGATTAATATGCACATTAAACAACTTACCATTATATTTCAGCATTGAGTTGTTGTCGAAAACCAGAAGATCGAAACTCACTATATTAGGAACATGAGATTTAAAACAAGATCTACACCAACTCATTTCATATTTTGCGCAAAGCTATTAATATAATTTTATAATTTTTAAACAGATTTGTCAATTTCATTAAAATATCATACATTTTGACCAACCTAAAAGGTTTGAGGTCAGCTGAAAAGTTGGAAATCACTTTATAGAGTATATTGGGATCAGAATTATGTATTATTGTATTATTTATAAATATTCGGCATAAAGTTTGTTAGAATAACGAAATTCAGTATTTGTAGTAGTATAATACCATATAATTTATACTTATAAGAAAAACACGCTTACACAATTTTTCTAAGATAACTCAGATATTAGCCAATATATGGTATGAGGTATTAAGTCAACCGGAAGTTCCAAAATCTTCTGTTGGTATATTGAGGCTAAGGAAATGTTGACCCGATTCAACCCATTTTTGGCATACAGAGATATCATTATCAGGAAAGGATTCTTTATGGATTTCAACAATATATCTCAGACTTTTACCAATATTTTCGGTCAAAAGTTAGCAATAGGCCCTGGGGTCCACGCATTCGGAATCTGGGGGCCCGAACAGGTGTGTTTTTGGTCATAAGCACACCTTATAAGCACTTTTTGTACAAAGTTGTATTCCGATATATTCATTGGCGCTTGATTTGTATACTGCAAAGCGAAATAATCCAATTGAATTTAAAAATGTTTATATGTAAACTAGATGTGTTTGCATTCTGATTTCGCCAAGTTTCGCACCGTAACGTAGAAATATCAGGAAAATATTACCTACCAAATTTGGTTGAATGTGGTCAAGTAGCTCCCGAGAAAATGAGAGATGATGAGATACACTGGGAAAAAAGAGTCTGCGTACAAGGTACCAACAAAAATTAACTGTTGTAAAAAATAACTTTATATACTTTTTATAAAAACCAATTTATTTGAAAGTTATTAAAGGACATTAAATATGTAGTAGTTTGAAAATAAAAGTGATGAAATAGCCGAAAGTAAAATATAAACAAAACAAAACAAACGAATGAATAGAAAACCCATTAGAAAAAGTCGTCGTACAAAGTACATAAGTCGAATAAAGTTATTCTTTTTACGAATTCTTCTTAAAATGCAAAAGGAAGTCGGATACCCACAACGTTTTAAAACTTCCGCTTAAGGTTTTAGAATGGAATATACATGCATAGAGGTTTCTGTCGAAGGGATATGAGCCCATTAATTAAAATCTTGTGATACTGATGGTGTTTAAAACTGCTTGGGAACATTGTAGAGTAGCTAAAGCTGTAAAAAATAGGAACCACTTCCCGTGCTCGTTTTGTGCCTCTTGATTCCAAAGACGCAAAACATGCCATCATCGAAAAAAATAACTTTCTGCCAAACTGCCTGATTGACTAGCAATATGAATGAGTTCTTGTGTGCGGGTTGACTATAAAACCCTGTTCTTTTTTTTTTATTTGCGTATGATGTCAGTGTAGAGGGATTAATTTGATCAATTTTGGATGCAATAAGTCGAAGATTTTGTTTCACAATTTGCAAAATGTTACGAGTTTCACGCCGTGTTAGTATTTTTGGCCACCCTGGACGAGCCGAAGTACAAAACGACGGTATGTTTATGATTCTTGTATTACTCTTTGTATGAAAGAATGTCTTCTTCGATCGATTTTAGAGTTTGCTTTTCTTTCTTCGCAAAGTTTAACCATTATTTCCCTTTCAGAGGGGTTTATTTCTTTTCTTTTAGGCGAGATTCGGTATTCTAAATGTAATAACAAACTGAATAGAACAAAAATCTTTTCAAATTCCTTCTTTTGCGAGAACAAGTGAAACTACAAGTATATCTCTCCGACATTTGGTTATTATGTAAGGAATTCCGATTTTACTACTTGTAGGCAGACTTTTTCTGGTCTGCCAAATTACTATTTTTTGTAAATTTGTCTATAAAACTATGGTGTTAGATTTTTATTGCCTCAAATGCTATGGGATTATACAGTATACTAGTAATAAAGCACTAAATTTGCTTATACCCTTAAGTTTAGTATATAAAAGTTATTTTTTAACAAAAGAAAATAGGAAATTATATCGTCCAATTTTGAAACCGGCTCCTATTAAGCCTTCGTTTACCATCGCGGATTTAAGCTAAAATGTTTCTGACGCATTTAATTAAGAATTTAATGCACTTATAGTCGTTTTGAACAAAACCGTTACATGAGATTTCACCTATTTTCCCACTGTCGTAAGAGGTGTCGAAAGGATTTGTCATGTGCAAAGTTACCACCCAACTATCTTGAATAGTTTGGGAGATACACACCAAGCGAAGTAAGTATCAGACCAATACCAAACTTTAGATTTGGGTTATCTAAAACTAATGTTATTTGATTTATTTTTGCATATTGTGTTCATTATTTATATATATGAAGAGAATATATATTGACAGTAATTTTTGTGAAATTCAAGGAACAGGAACAATTATTCGTCTAGAACGAAAAAAATAAAAGACCGCAATTATATTTTTTAACAACAAGCAAAAACTCGTCAAGTAATTGATTTATAACCGGTATTGGATCTTATTTTTAACTATGACTTGCTGTGGACATTGAGGCATTGAGCAAATTAATTTATTTATTCATTGTTTTTGATGAATTTTGATCTATTCTTGGTTAATTGCATTTCTGAGACTCTTGACATGGTCTAAACGCCTCTCATTCTTGAAAATAGCTTGAGAAAGAATTTCCCGAACGTTCTCAATAGGACTGAGATCTGGACTGCAGGCGGGCCATGCCAGGACGGCCCGATGCCGGGAATATTCCGATGTTGCCTTTGATGAATGAACTGCCACATTATTCCACTGAAACATTCAATTTTCCTTCGAAATATCATCACAAAAACTTTAAAGTACTTCATCCAGAAGCTCGATGTATTTTTGGCTATTAATTTTCGTTAAAATATAACAGATTGGAGACCACCAAAATTGCGCTCGACTCTTTCCCACTTCTTCTTAAGTTTGTCGTGCCAATATAGTTGGAAACCATCTGAAGCAACAATAAATTATTTAAAAATATTACCACCTCCTCTTCCACCCGAAATTTATATTTTTCAGCAAAGTTTGGGTGTAACCGAACATATACTCTTGCAACGTGCAAGGATACTTCAAATGCACTATTTGTGAAAAGTTGTATCCGAATATATTCATTGGTGTTTGATTTGTGTACTGGAAAGTGAAAGAATCATATGGAATTTAAAATTATGCTATATGGAAAGTAGGCGTGGTTGTTATCCGGTTACCCCATTTTCACATTGTGACATAGAATCGTTATGGTATATACCGAATTTAGTTGAAATTGGTGGAGTAGGTCGGAAGATATGTGATTTCACCTAAATGTGGAAGGAGCCACGCCCATCGACCAATTTTGACCCCAGCTTCTATAAAGCCCTGTTTGATATTTCTGTGTGAAATTTCTCTGGCGCTATTGGTTATTGATTTACCGCGCTTTAAGTAGTTTTTAACAAATCCAGTCTATGGGGATAAGGCGAGGTTATACAAATTATTTCGCAGGTGCCCCTTGCTACTGCGATCCCCTGTACAATATTACTTGTTTATATCTTAATTTAGTACTTACTTATGGCGATTTATAAGTTTTCGGTTAATGTAATTACGACCACCTACGAACTCGTCTTTACTTTTGCAATGTTGGTTTTTCAAAATTGTACAATAATTAAATTTTCTCCCTTTTTTGTTTTAATTTCACGAGGAAGGAAGGGCTTAATTCGTGTGTGGCCGAACATTTTATACTCCCGCACACATTATCTTTAAGAAAACTTGTCCACTAAATTTCAATAAAATATTTCACATTTTAACCAACCTAAACGGTTTAAGGTGGAATGATATATTGGGGACAGAGAAAGGATTGGGGTGTTTGTTACATTAAAACAAGAACTATAATACCCTTCACAAATACAAAGGCTCCTTACAAGAACTTGATTCCGATCGTTCAATTTGTATGGCAGCTATATGATATAGTGATCTGATCTGAACAATTTCTACGGAGAAGAATTTGTTGCTGCCTCGTACCTAATTTCGTGAAGATACCTCGTCAAATAAAAACAATTTCCATACAAGCACTTTACTCCGATCGTTCAGTTAATTTGGCAGCTATATGCTATAGTCATTTAAACTATACAATTTCTTCAGAGATTGCATAATTGCCTTAAATAATAATCCATGCCAAATTTCGTGAAGATACTTCGTCAAATATAAGAGTTTTTCATGCAAGCACTTGATTCCGATCGTTCAGTTTGTATGGCAGCTATATGCTATAGTTGTCCGATATCGGCCATTGAGCAGGTTCTTAGTGAGAAAAAGGCAGGTGCAAAATTTCAGATCAATAGCCTTAAAACTGAGGGACTAGTTTGTAAATATACAGACATAGCTAAATTCTTTATACCTATATAAAGTATATATATTTTATAGGGTCACCGATGTTTCCTTCTGGGTATTACAAACTTCGTGGCAAACTTAATGTATCCTGTTCAGGGTATAAAGAGTAGTAGTAGTACATGGGAGCTGGGATAATTTGTTGACCGATTCCCCACATTTTTGGCACTAAACTGGTTATAAAATATATCCAATATCTTGTTAAAATATCTTGCATATTGACCGATATTTATTGTATTTATAAAGCCAAACGGACTTTATGATGGGGACTAGAGAAGGTATTCACCCTTTTTAGAAGAAAACACACTATTAGAAAAATATTGTCTCTAAATTTCGTTAAGATAACTCACATACTGACCGCTATATATACAAGTAGTATAAAGTCAATCTGAAATTCGAATTTTTACTGATTTTATTCCTTTTTGGCGCCAGTTCACGCTATTATCAATTAAACATGTTTGCGGGTTTTAAATAATATAACTCAGAGTAAAATATCAGCTAGAGTTACTGCAACCACATGTACAAAAAAGGGGTATGTATCATATGATTACATTTCGAACTTCCATTAATTATTATAGTAGATTAAGGTGAGTATTTTACATAGCGTTGCAACTTTATAATTCAATTAAAATATTTTAATAGTTCATGAAGTCGCTTGACGCAACACCGGCCATCTTGATAGCATCATGATCCTTCAATGTCGATAGGCAGCAGGGCGAGTTTGTGTATAGGGCGCTTAATTGTGCTTCCCTTGCCGTCTTGTACTTCTGTGGTTGAGACGACTCGTCCTAGTACCCACTGCGAGATCGCCATGTTGTAGATTGCGTTTCGGGTGCAGCCATTTGTTGCGCTCCTGAAGGCCCGTCAGGTATGTTTTGGACCACTGCTGCCAAAACTGTTGCTTGAGATAGCAAACAAGTGTCCATCTCTCGCAGCAATGAATTGAGTCCATTGGTACTTGTGCTGGTGGCAGTGGTCGCAGAGAGCAACCGATTAAAAGGTGTGATGGAGTTAATGCTTCTCCGTCGTTGGGGTCCTGGCTCGACGGTGCTAGGGGACGTGAATTCAATATTGCCTCTACTTCAGCCAGTAAAGTTGAGAGCTCTTCCAGTGTGAGCAGAGCGTTGCCGAATGCACGAACCACCAGATGCTTGGCGGACTTCACCGCCGCCCCCCATAATCAGCCGAAGTACGGCGCCCTGGGTCATATAAATCCGAAGCTGAATGCTTTTTCGGCGGCGAATCCCATCAGTTCTGGAGCTTGTGCTAGGAACGCCTCCTTCAGTTCGCGCAGCTTGCGGTCGGCGCTGACGAAGTTGGTTGCATTGTCGCTGAATATTTTCTGTGGCATCCCTCGGCGACTAGTGAACTTTTTTATGTCGAAAATAAAAGAATTAGTAGATAAGTCCGAAACAAATCCTAGATGTTCTGCTTTTGAAGTAAGCAAACGAAACCTGCTAGTATAAATGTTTTTACGGGTGGTCGACCGCATATTTTAAAAGTTATGTATATTGGACCACAAAACTCTACGCCATATATAAGAAAGGGTCGTAGTGCTCGACGTCTTTCGACTGGTAAATTTCCCATTATTTGGGTTTGCAACTTTGGCTTGTAATGAAAGCAGTGTGTACAATTTCTTACGGTTCTACTGCATGCTTCTCCACGTTGAGCAACCAACGTTTTTGCCCCAGCGTGGTGATTTCGAAAATGCAGGAACCGTAAGTAAGTGATAACGAAGTGCGAATTTTTATTGAGTAATAATGGGAATTTGGCATCGTATGGAAGAGGTGCATTTAATAGGCGATCTCCCACTCGGATTAATTTGAACGAAAGCGAAATATCCGAGTATTCATGTAAGAAAGGATTAAGTTTTTGCAAGTTTGCGGGTAGCGTGGTGCCTTTAGTCAGTTTTTGGATTTCAGATTTGTTTGATAAGGTCCGTTATTGCATTTTCTTTCCCATTTGCAGCTAGTGTGAAAGTATTTTTCTTCTTCTCTAATGCTCTGCGCTGCAAAGGTTTGTAATATGGATGGATGTGTTTAATCCAATGCAAGACGATTTCAGACTCAGCCCAAAATGTAATTTTCTCGAATTGTCGACTCAACATAGGCGCTACTCGTGACCATAATTTGGCAAGAATATGTGCTGCCGAGAGCTCGAGACTCGGAAGAGACTTGATCTTCAGCGAACCCACTCTAGACTAAGGAGTAAGCAGAATACATTTGACACCAATAGCAGATTGGCTTCGTATGTTTATGCAGAATCCGTAAGCTCTTGTTGAAGCGTCGGAGAAGCCATGTATTTGGCAGATAGGACTCGATTCTAGGTTTACATACCGAGAAATGCTAACCGATTAGAGCTGCAGTAGGTTGGCTTTAAATTCCAGCTAGTCTCAGGCCGCAATGGAATCGATTCATCCCAATCTCGTTTTTGGATAAAAAGCTCTTGCAATAAGATTTTTGTTTTGCTGACTAGTGGGGCTAATAATCCAAAAGGATCGAAAAGGCGAGCAGAGATTGACAATATGTTTCGCTTAGTGTCTTGCAGATCAGTAAAATTGGCATCTGAAATTTTGGCAAAACAAATCGAAACAAATCCTCTTTCGGCAGCCAATGGATTCCTAGTGTTTTAGTTGAGTTTTTGTCATTGAAGCTAGATGACTTTTCTGTGCAGTCACTGTCGAAAAAATTAGGGTGGTTTGAAACAGTTCATTAAGGTGAAGGAGTTTAATATTTTAATTAACTCACTTCTTATAAGGTCTAGAGATTCAAAATTTTCAGATCCTGTTAATAAGTAATTAACATAAAAGTCTATTTTAATGGACAATGAACCGATGCGATACTTAGTTCTATTAGCTTCGCTGAGCATTTGTAAATACCGTTTTATGAGAAATTGTTCAGCTGCAGTACCGTTAGTGACGGTGTTAAGTCGAAAAATGTGAATTTTCTTTCTCTCTGCACACAATAAGCTGACAATTTCTGTCTTCTTTATGCATAATTATATTTTGGTACATTTTGGTAATGTCTGTCGTTAAAGCGTACTTATGTAAGCGGAAACGAAGAAGAATTGCGTACAATTATTCTTGGATGGTTGGACCTATCATCAAAAGCTCATTTAATGCTATGTGATATGAAATACGACTCGAAGCATCAAAGACTTAAAACGCATTGATGTGGAATGAAGTAGTGTGGCTCACTCGGGATTTTATTGTTCGTTAGGCTCATGTGACCCAGTGCTCTGTATTCATTAATAAAGCCCAGATACATTTTGCGAAGTTCTGGATCTTTCAACGTTCTCCGCTCTAGGGCCTGAAACCGCCGAATTGCGGTTTCATATGAGTGACGGAGTAATTTACCATCAGCGTTAACGGGCATTCTGAGTTGAGGCCGTTCTGAAAGCAAAGAAGTGGTATTAACGAAACATGTTTCACAATCTATTTGCTCTGGTGTGAATTTGATGCCATTTGTTTCTGAAGGTAATTCTTCTAGAGCCCAACATTTTTGGACCACCGAATTGATTGACGTTAGTCTTCTTCAGCTTGGAATAATGTGATAGTTACAGAAGGAGGAGGACTTACTTGTAGATTGCTGACATATTTGCCGTACACAATCCACCCTAAAAGGGTTTTCAGTAGCGTTGGTTGATTAGGACCACTTTTAATTTGGTTAACCGCTAACAGATCGAAAAAGGTTTCTGCACCCAATAAGTCATGAATCTTTTTTGATTTATGGAATTCTGGATACAATTCAATATTGTGTGAAATATTCCAGCCATTAACAATTATGTTATGGTCTGGATGATTAGTCAAAATACACCGCATTATCCAGAATTACGCCGAAAAATCGTAATTATTTACCCGAAACTTAACAAACGAACTTAATTTTGTCCCCACTATTACGCTAAACATTTTGTGTTGAAGTCGAATCCACAACTTCTGTGCCAAGTCCTCCGTCATAAAGTTAACTTGGAAGCCTGAGTAATTATTAGCCCAATGTTGTCTCATATACAAAATAACAGTTTTGTATCTTAATTTAGAGCTTAGAGCTAGAGGCGGGTGGACGGAGGGACAGAGAGTTCCCCGGATCAACTGGTCTCATCATCCTGAACATTTATATATTATATATATAACTCAATATCTATCTTGAATAATTTTAAGTTACAAGTAACAAACAGCCGTTGGGTAAACAAAACTATTATACGCTGTAGCAACATATCAAAAGTAATGAAGCTTACTCAACCAAACTTGCTGGGAAGAATTCAAGAACTACTTGACCAATTTCACTTATTACTATTGTACACTATCGAAATCGGTTGATAACCACGCCTACTACTCATATAACAAACTTTTTCAATTCCTTATGATTCAATCACTTGACAGTATTCAGATCATACATCTATGAAGTTATTAGAGAAAAACTTTGCACAAATAGTGTCCTTAAGGTATTTAATCATACGCCCAAAAACTGTCGAAACGGATAATACCTTTTTAAGGATGCATAAACCAGATATGTGGGCACCAGTGCATATGGTTGATTTTTGCTGAACATGCTTGTGAGTTCTAGTATTAAAATTCGGTGATAATATTTTTGTGACAGGCGAATACTTCCCTTCCGGTTGACTTCATATCGCATCTGTCGATCAGTATTCAAGAAGACTTATTGAATTCCAAAATAATCTACTTCTAATAATAGTGCACCTTCTTACATGTGATTCTAAATAATGGATTAATTATACCTACTTTTAATTAAAAATGTACGAAAATATATATAAATATATCACTTTACCTTGCTTGAGTAAAAAATGTTCGGTTACACCCGAACTTAGCCCTTCTTTACCTATTTAATGTAAATTTGGCAGGAAATGGCCCATTAATAAAATTAATTAAACGTATAATATTGAATGAATAACGAAAAAGCCCTCCGTTTACAGTTTTATATTTGTTTCTTATTTTCAGATTCAGGTCTCTTACGATTTTTTCATAAACCTAACTGTTTAAAAGATATTAACGTTTGAGGTTATTTTAAGGCAAAAGCAAGTTTTGTTTTTTTGGCTTATGAATTTTATGACTCACTAAAAAAAAAACATTATAAATTACCAAATTTATAATTTTGTACGAAATTTACTGCTCTACAATGCTGATCTTATGTTTGTTGTTTTTTTTTTTTTTAATTTTTTGTTTTATTATTTTGTTTTTTTCGTTGATGTTTGACGATGGGTATCCCGTAAACGCTTAATTTACTCGAATATTAATGATAAACAGCAGGTTTACGATAAAATCATACGACCATTTTGTAGACCAATAAATTTGCTACAAAAGATATAAAATTAATTATTTTTTCAAGTAGTTGGAAGTAGCTATATGATAAAGTGATCTAAACTGAACAATTTCTGAGGAGAATAATTTGTTGCCTCGTGCCTAATTTCGTAAAGATACCTCGTTAAATAAAAAAATGTTCCATGCAAGCTCTTTACTGCGATCGTTTAGTTAATATGGCAGCTATATGCTATAGCGATCCGATCTATACAATTTCTTAGGCGATTGGCCTTAAATAATAATTCATGCCAAATTTCGTGAATATACCTCATCAAATGAAAGAGTTTTTCATACAAGCACTTGATCCCGATCGCTCAGTTTATATTGCAGCTATATGTTATAGTGGTCAGATATCGGCCGTTCCGACAAATGAGCAGCTTCTTGGTGAGAAACGGACAGGTGCAAAATTCCAAAGCGATAGCTTTAAAACTGAGGGACTAGTTTGTATATATACAGACAAACGGACATGGCTAATTCAACTCAGCTTGTCATGCTGATCATTTACGTATATATATTTTACAATGTCTCCGATGTTACCTTCTGGGTGTTACAAACTTCGTGGAAAACTTAATTTACCCTTAATGTAAATAAAAATCAATAGAAAACTGTAAGTCTTTCCCCTTAAAATTAAGATCTCATTCTTGAAGAGATTTTTGTAGAAGGTAGGTAGCTAGGTAGAGTGGCTGTCTAACAACGCACCTAGGCCTATAGAAGGTCCATTGTGATAACACCGAGTGACAGTGACCTGTTAGTACTCCTATCAGAGTTCTTATGTCATTTCTTTTGAATTTTAGTAGTCGGTTGGTGTGACTCACGCTCCATTCCTGCCACGTTAGTCTGCTGGTTGAGCAGGTTATTGATTGTCTTCACCGAGACTCATCTAGATTTATAGCATGTTCGCTGATTAAGTATTTGCAAGTTGCCAGAGGCATAAAAATACCCTCTTTTCCAGGGGTTAATTGTAGAGTGGTACCTGTTCTGGCTAGATCATCAGCTTCGCAGTTATCAGGGATATCACTATGCCCTTGAACCCATTGCAGGTTTATATTGAAATAGGATGTGAGATCCTTTAATAGATCAAGACATTCTTTCACTATCTTTGATGAGACCACAGGAGACTTGAGTGATTTCAAGGCCGTTCGGCTATCCGTATAAATATATATGCTCTTTGTTGTGAGCACACTTTTTGTCAATAAAACAAGGCTTTCTTTGATTGCTGTGATCTCCGCCTGGAAAACACTGCAGTGGTCTAGTAACCGGAAGGCGATTTTAATGTCTAAAGTTGCAGAGAAGACACCACCTCCCACTCGATTATCTAGTTTGAATCCATCCGTGTAGATGCTAATTCCTTCATTCCTGTCCACTTCGTCCCTTTCCCACTCCTCTTTGGTGGGGAAGGCAATATTGTAAACCGAATTTAGCTCCAATCCTATTGGATTTCGGAAATCCGTGGTTTTGGGTAGAAACGGGATTAAACTAAGTATTCTAGAGTGCCCCTTGTTGCAGGCGACTAATTGGAAGGATTCCCTTAGTCTGAGAGCTGACTTTGCTGCTACTTGGTTACAGAACAGGTCTGTTGGCAATACAATAAATGTAGAATGACGTTTAGTGCCTGGCTAGGCGTTGTTCTAAGAGCTCCACTAATGCAAATACTGGCTGCTCTTTGTATATTTTCCATACGCCTTACCGCGTATTTCTTATCCATTATTGGCCACCATACCAATATACCGTAAGTCATGATTGGTCTGACAACTGCTGTATAGAGCCAATAAGCTATCCGAGGCGTTATCCCACATTTGGGGACCACCTTTGTTTTACAGGTTTAGAGCGCTTTGGCTGCCTCCTTCACCCTAGCATCCAAGTTTGGTTTCCATGTAAGCTTCCTGTCTAAGATTAGTCCTAGGTAGCTTGCCTTATCACCAATTGCTTGTCTGCAACCGCTTAATAATGTCTTACTAGCATTTAAGTTTAATTCGCACGATAAATCCCAACGTTTTATATTGTCCAAGATCGTTTGCATAAGGTTTGCGAGAGTATTCGGGAATTTACCTCTAACCGATACTGCCACATCGTCAGCGTAGGCCAGAACGTGCACCCCCTTCTAGATCCCACAGCAACTTATTCATTGTCAGGATCCAGAGAAGTGGGGATAACACGCCTCCTTGAGGTGTACTCCTTTAAACGGATTTGCACGTCGTTGACGCTCCCAGCTTTGAAATTATTGACCTGCTCGTGAGCATCTGTTCAATTAATTTTCTGAGAGGTTCGGAGATGTCCAGATCCTTAAGCGCACTCAGTATGGCCCAAGCCTGGATGTTGTTGAAGGCGCCTTCTATATCTAAAAAGGCAATTAGAGTGTATTCTTTGACTTCCAGAGAATTTTCTTTTAGAATACGCAAGCTGCCAACGAGTCAGCTTATCTGGGTTTAGTTTGTTTCTTATATGTAGTTCTATTAGCCTTTCGAACATTTTTAGAAGGAATGAGGAGAGACTAATTGGTCTGAAGTCCTTTGGACTTGTATGCGAGCTTTTACCTGCCTTAGGTATGTATATTACCTTGACTTCCCTCCACAGCGAAAGGATATAGTTTAATTGCAGCGCCCCCTTAAGAATGGTGACTAGCCAATCCATTAAGTATTTCTGCGACTACTGTAATTGAGCCGGGAATAGACCGTCTGGCCCCGGCGACTTGAAGGGCTTGAAGCTTTTTATTGCCCGGTGTACGTTGCTTTCTGACACTCTGTTTATAGGAGTGGAGTCTATTTCTACTAAACTGTCTTGAGTATATCCAACCGTATGGCTTTCAGAACTGCCTGGGAAGTGGGTATCCATTAGTAGTACCAGCGACTCTTTACTGGATACTGTCCAACTGCCGTCTGGTTTCTGAAGGTAACCGATACTATGCACCGATTGTGCCATTATTTTCATAAGTTGAGACGCTTCCACTGTATTCTCGATATCATTACAAAAAGATTTCCAAGAATTTCTTTTTGCTCTCCTAACTTCGTTTTTGTATGACCTAAGGAGGTTGTAATAATAATCCCAGTCTAACTTGTCTTGGGATTGTTTGGATAAATTGAACTGCTTTCTGCATTCTTTCTGTAACTTTTTAAGTTCGGGAGACCACCAGGGTGGCCTAGTTCTACCCCTACTATGTGTTATTGGACAAGCTATTTCTAATACTTGCCGGCAAGATTCAGTGAATCAAACAACGTGGATGTCGGATACTATTGGGCTGAAATGGCGGAATGATAGGGATACGTTTTTCCAGCTCTTGCATGTGCACCTGCCAATTCGTTTTCCTATGATTCTTGAAGTCAATGTCTTTATCGGCCGTTTCTTCTAATATGCATAAAATATATCGGTGATCCGAAAAATAATGTTCTTCGAAGACTCTCCCTTGGACTACCCTGTCAAATAATACTTCCGACACAAGCGTGATATCCAGTACTTCTTGTCGGTTTCTTGTGATAAACGTTGGTGTACTTCCCTTATTACATAACAGTAGCTTAGTGCCTAGTGGGTTATTAAAGAGACACTCACCTCTGTCGTTGACATCTGTGCTGCCCCAGACTGTGTGATGCGCGTTTGAGTCGCATCCAAGTATAATCATGCACTTGGATGCCTTGCTATCCTGTACCACCTCTTTTACCATCAGAGGTGGCACCAGCTCATTCTCGTATGGCATGTAGCACGAACAGCCAATAACTGCATGTACTCGTTTCCGAGATTACTGTTGCTGTGTAGTTGTTGCTGTAATGATGTAATACAAAAAGTTAAGGTTTTTCTTTGCCATTATGCAGGCTCTGATTTTACCATGACAATTAGCCATAAATAACCTATAGCTCGGTGTCCGCAGTCCGCAGTCCGCAAATACGCCCTCCATTAATCCATGGCTCCTGAATGAGGACAAACTCAGGCTGTTCTATTGCCACGCGGTTAATAAGGGCTGCTGAAGCTAGTTTGCTGTGATTAAGATTAATTTGTAGAAGATGCATTAACTAATGTTGTATCTGCTTCTTCCTGAGAGTCGCTTAAAAGCTCTCTCTCAGTATACAAGTTTGAAAGTCTGGCAGCAAGCTCAGACCCGGAAGAACACTCACCTTGCTCTATACTTTCTTCATCGCTCGAGGACTCCATAGGATCTTCCTCTAATTCGCATGTCTCGCTTTCCGATGCCAGATGGTCTGCATTATCGGCGTCCGACTTGTACGGTGTAATTCTCACTTTCGTGAAACCGACTTTTTGCCAGCGGTTCGATGTATTCCTTTGTTAGTAACAGCAGAATCTGCATCGTGGCCCTTTTGGTCTCCACGTCAGATTCAGCTACACTATCGTCAAATGCCTTGACGAACTTTCATCCCTCCGTGGGCAGACGCGGGTTGCAGGCTCTTATGAGCTGCATAATCTGATCCGGCTGTGATGATGTAGCCGGGATCCATACCCTTGCTCTCGGTCTGGATGGTATGTCCTTTCTATCTACTGCTACCAGTTTTCCCCGGGGTATACCTCCCCTACCTTGGCTATAGCAGCTTTGTACAGTGCGGCCGATCTCTCGTCATAGCAAGCAGTCATTTTAACCTGGCCCTGGTACCAGCCGGCATTGTGCATGATGGTGGATCTGGGGATTCTTCCTTCGGGGTCCCTGTCATCCAGAACGCCAATGACAATTCGGTTCCGGGCCACCTCTGCAAATGATCTCGCGAGCGTCACGCCCTTAGTTTTCCATCGTTTAACTGACGGCTTAGCCTCTTCAGCTGACCTCTGTCGCTTTACTGCCTTTACTGGAGGTTCCAGCTTAAAATTGGGTATGACTGCTCCCGCGCAGTCAATCGATAGCTCCTCTTTGGTAGGCGGTTGCACCTTCACTAACCTCAATAGGTATGCGGCGCGTCGTCTCTCCGCATACCTTGCCTTTGCCGGGTCCTGAATACTAAATGGAGGCCACTTCCTGGCAGATGCACTTCCAGCAGCAGCCCCTTTGGCATTTCCTCCCTCCCCCTGCTTCTCAGCCGTGTTTTGGCTCCAGGGTTTGGGTCTGGCTGTCTCCGGTGCCACCACTTTCTGTCGGTCAGTTTCAGCTTCTGCCCCTTTACTAGTGCTTGCCTTATCTTCTGGACCAAGCTTCGCTCCTGTCCTCTTGATGCCTGTTGCCGAGCTCACTCCAAACGCTGCTCTTTTTTGGGAGCATCTAGGCCCCTCCGGCTTATTTTTTGGAGATCCGGGCTCTCTCCGTTTTTTATTTTTATTTTTGCTTTGAATTTGTTTATTTTTTTCTTTAGGTTCATAGGCCCCACGAGTGTAGGGGAAAGTGTGTCCGCTTGCTCATAACGGGCGGCAGGTATCTGTAAGCTCCGTTTTAGACTGGGCTATTTAAGGGTCCCCAGCCAGGTTGATCCTCGGCACGGGTCGCATGACACCTTGATCCAATTCTTTATATTTGTAGATAAAAATGTTTATTTTTTTTGACCCACCCTAATATATGTGTACGGTAAATATATATGTACATATTTAAAATTTTTTTTTTGTTAATTGTAAAGACCATTTTTGTAGAGCAGCAAATTTCCTACAAAACTGTGAGTTTTCCGATTATAATGATTTTTTTCATTGAGCTATAAAATTTATAAGAAAAAAATTGGTCTCAAGATTACCAAACTTTAAATTATGATATCATTTTAACGGCTAGGTGTGCTAAAAAATTGGTATAGACTTTTTTGTATAGCGTTCAATTCCTAACAAAATCCATAAAACAAGATATTTTTTCAAGTAATAACAATTAAAACAATACAAGTAGAAAACTCTAAGGCGCAGCACCTTCCCGTTGCAATTAAGAGCTCATACTTTGAGAGACTTTCGTAGAGGTGTCTAAGAACCTTTTTATTGGAGTAACAAAGAAAAAAAATCTTTTTTTTTACTTACCTTTAATCAGCCCGGACCTTTTTCTGTCCATATAGTGATTTCCGACTTTTCATCTATCTTTAAATCGTTTAGGTTGGTTAAAATATCGGGTTTTCCAATGGGGATAATATGATTTAGAGGTCTCGTTTCGGCAATTATGTCATAATCTGTAGTATTCTTTTAATTGTTTACAATTTCAACATGGAAAGATATACGCAAGAACAACGTTTACAAATTATTCAATTTCATTATCAAAATACTCGTTCTCCAATTTTAACTTTTGAAAGTTTGGTGATGTCGCTGTTGATGCCTACACTGTCAAAGGAGAGCGGTATAGATCGATGATAACCAACTTTTTATGGCTGCAATTGGAAGAAGTTGATCTTGAAAACATCTCGTTTCAACAAGACGGGGCTACATGCCACACAGCATGGGCAAACCCCGAATTATTGCATTAGTTTGGAGATTCGATAGTTTCAAGAAATTGTAACATTGAATGGCTTCCAAGAAGTTGTGATTTGACACCCTATACTACTTCTTGTGGGGTTATTTGAATTTATTGGTCTTTAGCAATAAACCAGACTCTCTGGAGGCCATTGGAATGATGTTATATTCGGGACTTAATAATACCGATTTTACTTCACATTAAATAACAAACATTTAAATTTCCTTAATAAATAGTGTGTTTTTTTTAAACTCATATCACTCTTATTGGAAAACCCTGTTTATAATATTTTAATGAAATTAAATAAACAAGCTTTCTTATAAATTATGTGATTTATCGCTGAATATGAATTAATGGAAATGGATTGGTCTATACCAAAAAAAATTCATATCCCTAATATAATCAATTCCGATCTTGACGTTTTCCACATCAACTCAGTATATTAAATTTAGCCTCTTCGGATAAGCTCAACAAAAACTGGTAGCAAATTTCTAAGCATAATTTGGATTGGAGCAGAATAAAACCAATTTCTTGCCTCATTGTATAACTATGGATGAGACTAGGATCTACCACCATGATTCTAAATTAAAACAAGAACGCTTACAGTGAACTGAAGCTGGTTCAGCTCGAAAGTAGGCGAAGTCACAACGATCAACAAAGAAGGTTATGCATCAGTTTTTTTGGATGCAAGCGGATTTTATTGATTATTCATCTGCAGAAAGGTAAAGGAATCCACTCTGAATATTATCTGACTTTTGAATCAGTTGGATGAAAAAACTCTTGAGAAAAGACCTGGTTTGCAGCACAAAAAATCATTCTGCTCACAAAAGTGTTTTAACAATGACAAACTTCAACGAATTAAAGTACAAATTGTTTCAGTATCTACCTATTCCACAGATTTGGCTTCCAGCGACTATCACCTCTTCCGAAACCTGAAACAATTCCTTCGGAAATTAAGTGAACAAGCTTTCTAACAAATTATGTGGCTTAGCCGTGAATTACAATGGAATTGATGTATACCTTTGTCTAAAAAATTCTAAGGTTGCTACAACAAAGGACAACAGGACCCAACTGAATATAACAAAGGATAGATAAATAAATTTAAAATCTTATGATCGAATAATTTCGAGAAAAATGGCAGACGCCTTACCAACTGACTTGGACTATAATAAGTTAGACATAATTGTTAAAAATCTTGAAAAACTTGGAGTAGAGACAAAACAAGAAGAGGATTTCTTTAAAGAACCAATGTATACAGAAAATTTTTAATTATATAGGAAAAAATAAAAAAGCCACCACTGAGTATTATTATAATAAACACACATTACTAACAGAAACGGTAATGATGATACAGGTTTCAAAAAAGAAATAAAATGTTTAAATGGGGAATTATCCAAGTACACCAAAATACGAAAGGTTGTATTATTGTAATCATTGCAAAGGCAACCATAGAATTGAAAATTGGCTATATTCAAAGGAAAGGAAGAGTAAGAAATAAAATATAAATAAAGGAAAACTGAAACATATAAAAATGGCTCTACAGTAAATAATGAAACGAGACTCTAGACTGCTAGACTAATTACTGCAACAAATGCTTCTTTTAGATTGGAGGTAGAGGAGTTGCGAAGACAACTACAGGACTTGACAAAATCGACGACAGTCGCTGATTACAAAATAGATATGATTAATCGACAGATCAAATGTGATGAGTCGTTTGAGGTGGTCAAGTCACTACCAAAATTTTTTGGTAAACAAAATATGTACGTTAGTGGGAAAGAGTCAGCTAGTAATGCAATGAGTTTATATGTAAGGGGCAGTCGTAGATATTTTACTGCATTAACAATTATGAGGAATAAACTTACACACGATGATAATAATATATTATCTAACCACGGAACTCTAGTTAATTTTGATGCCATTTTGGAACGACTCGATTTCGCTTACGCTGACAAGCGAACAACTCATATTATTGAGCAAGAAATAAGTATTTTGCGTCAGGGCAGTTTTTCAATTATGAAATATTTCTATTATTAGGTTAATGGGAAATTACCCTTGCTGGTTAACAAAACAATAATGACTTACGGATCGGACAGTACGGTAACTAAAGAATTAAACGCAAAGAATAGGCTGGATGCTTTGCGGATATTTACAATATAACACGTGTAAATGGAAATTTAGCAAATATATTATATTCATTATCGCCAAGTGATTTGCCAAATGCGTTGGCAAAAGCACAAGCACTAGAATTAAATAATATGCAAGTAACTTTCGAATCACAATAACCGTATTATAACGTTAAAAATAATAATTCAGAATATGCGAATGAATACTATAGATTAACGGCCATGTGCGACCGCACAACTAAGTACTCAACCGCCAAACTAAACACAAAGAATAAGTAGCATTAAAGAGGATAATTTTTTATATTAAAATTAACTCTACCATATACTTTGCTACATGACAAGGTGAATGGCCAAAACTTTAAAATACTTGTAGATATTGGAACTTCAAGTTGCTATATAAAATCAGGAGTTTATGAAAATAAAAACGAATTAAATATATTTACAAGAGTAAAAACAATAAATGGGTTTTCCATAATTCGCTATTATTATATTATTACCCTATTTGGTAAAAAACAAGTTTTCTACGTAATCGAAAATTTAGAAGCAGTTGATAATGAATATTGACAAAGAAGAAGCCATTTTTAGCTTAGGAAGGGTACCTGAGCAACAAGAGAGTAAAGGAAATTCAAAAGTTGGAAACATTAAGGAGATATAATAACTTTGGGAGCTAAGACTCTTAAAGCGCCAGCTGAAGATTTATACACAATAAAATATTAATTAAAAAAAGTATATTGTTGAACGAAAATATTCTAGAACGCCAGCCGAAGATAATACCGGAAATAAAAATATAATTTTACTAACGGCTCGTTTTTATTGCTTTTAAAAGAGGATTCAAATAAGATAAAAATAAAATTAAATTGCTGAAGAAATTTAATGCATTATGCATATACATAGATGTTACTCTTCCTTTTAGAACGGATATTCGTGCGGAAATAAGAATTTCGGTAAATACTCCAATTTGGAGTAAACAGTTGAAGTATCCTTTAGCATCAAATACTTTTGTAAATAAAGAAATCGATGATCTTTTAAATAGAGAAGTTTTACGACCAAGTAAAAGTCCTTATAATTCTCCAATTTGATTGGTACCAGCAAAGGGTATCAATGATGATGGCACATCAAAATTAAGAATGTTTGTGGATTTAAAAAAACTAAATGAAATTACTATGTCGGATAAAAATCCGATACCAGATACAGATGTTATACTTTCAAATCAAGAAGGATCACAGTATTTCTCCACAATTGATTTAGAAAGCGGTTTTCACCAAATTTTAATGAACCCTGAGGACATCGAGAAAACTTCAACATTTTCAGAAAATAATGGGAAATATGAATTTATAAGAATGCCATTGATTTAAAGAATGAACGAAGTATTTTGGAACTTTGCATTACCAAAAGCAGTACGACAACTTCGACGTTTCCAAGGAATGACTGGATATTATAGGAACTCTATCAGGGATTTCGCAGCAACAGCTAAACAACTTAACAAACATTTATCAGGAGAAAATAGACATCTCAGCATATGTCGAAAAAAAATCGAAGTTCGATTAAAGCAGAATGCAATTTTAGACTTTAAAAAAATAAAACAATTACTAACAAATCAAGTAGAATTAACTCAACCAGACTTTAATAAAAATTTATATTGCAACCGATGGCTCAAGTAATGCATTAAGCCAAAATGGAAAATCGATAACACTTATCTCTAAAACATTGAATTCAACAGAAAATAATTATGCAACAAATGAGAAAAAACTTTATACCATAGTTTGATTAGAGATTTAGATTTAGAAATACATACAGATCATCAACCTTTGAATTTCGCAGCTTCTTCGAGAAATCCTTACGTAAAAATGAAAAGATGGATGCTTTGCTAGACAAAACATAATTAATATAATTGATGATTCATAAGAAACCGACACACAGCATTCAGAAGAGAGCTCTGGTAATACACAAATTCAAGAAACTAAAAACTTAACTATACACGAATCTATTAAATATATATTAATATAACTAGGCATATTTTTAAAATTTAGTGACTATTTTAAAAGAATTTTTACAACCAAATCTTGTAGCACCACAAGTGGTCAGATTGAGAGAGTGCATTCAACAATAATTGAAATTTCACGATATATAAAACAAAAATATATTTTATTCAGCTTTTCGGAATCAGTATATAGAGCCGCTTACTAATATAATAAAACTATACACTCCTTTATAATAAGGTCTCTCATGATAATTTTCCAGACAAACTTTTATTAGAATTAACAAAACATATGTTAACAAATTATATAATATATATGAAAAGATTACAGGAGAGGGAAATAAACTAAAGCCTAGATACAAGAAACAAGTATTGAAAGAAGATTTAGGGAATAAGATTATAATTAACTACATAAATAGTATAGTACATAAAGATAATATAATATTACATCTTGATTAAATAATTTCAGAAAAAGATGCTCATAATATTCTAATATGAATTGCTAAAACAATGACGGGCATTGTGGAATATACAATAGAGGATTACGTGTTATTAGAGGACGGAGATGTAGCTTTATATAATGACTATGGCGACATTTTTCACATTACTAATTTAAGATAGAACTTATAAAATCGGATAAAAGTTATTATAATAAAAAAATACAGAATTTACAAGGGAATAATGAAGATGAGGTAGCATATAATGATTCACTACCAAAAATTTAACTTATAGAAACTTTATTAGAACAAATACAAAAGAAAGATTCAATAGATAAAAGAGGCATGAATAAATTAGAAACACTATGGAAGTGGATAGCAAGTAATCAATGACGTTTTTAAATTAATTGACTATTAACATATTGTACATTATTAGGTCAAGTAAAAAGTGATGGCGTTATTGTCCATAGTACTAGTATTACGTGTCGCATCATGTCATACTATACGGCGTGTTTATTCGCGCTAAAAGTTTGTCTTTGACAGTTTTTCGATTGAGACTGGGTCAGTACGTTGTAAGCCCTCGTCAAAGATGAACACCAGCAAAGAGAAAATTCGCTATATTTTAAAATTTTTCTTCGATCAAGGCGAAAAAGCAGCCAAAGCGGCTGAAAAAATTAATTTGGTTTATGGGCCCGATACTGTAAACGAGCGTGTGCACAAAAGTGGTTTTCTAGGTTTCGTTCCGGTAATTTCGATGTCAAAGATGCACCACGCGTCGGGAGGCCTGTCGTCGAAAATTGCGATAAATTCATGGAAATAGTGGAAACAGGCCGTTACGTGAGCACTTATTTAATTGCTGAGGAACTAAAGATAAGCCAGAAAATCGTTTGGAACCATTTGCATAACTTTGGATTCAAAAAGAAGCTCGTTGTTTGGGTGCCACACGAACTAACGCAAAAAAAACATGATGGACCGAATTTTCAAATGCGAATCGCTGCTGTATCTCAACAAAATCGAACTGTTTCTGAAGCGGATTTTCGGTGTCGATGAAAAATGGGTCATGGTGAAGAAGCGGCCCAAGACCGAATTAACGGCCAGGTAGGTTTTGCTGTGTGTTTGGTGGGATTGGCAAGGAATCATCTACTACGAGCTGCTCCCCTATGGCCAAGTGGTGTGATATAAGGAAGTCAGCATCTCATTGTAAGCAAGTTTACGAACAAAACGGCGCATATTTGACTTAAATCGGACAATTGTACACAAAGTTATCATCTTTTGAAAAATCAATAAAAAACCGAACGAACTTTTTACTTATATAGAACATTTTTAATAAAAAGGAAATATAAATTTTTAATAACTGAACTACAAAATATGGTTCATACAAAATTTTTCCATAAAAAAAAGTAAATGTAAAAAAATTTAAGAAAACGAGTAAGGAAGAGCTAACTTCAGGTGTAACTGAATATTTCATACTCTTGCAACTTGCAAGGGTCAAAACCGTATTATTAAAAAATGTAGCGAAAGTGTTCAATTATATCGGGACGAAATCGTGAATGGTTTACAGTCAAACTTGTATTTTTAAGATATTTTATTGTTAATAGCCTCCCTTAGTTTTATTACTATATTTTACTTCCCGTCAGCGAAAATTATACTATTGAAAAGTAATTAGGGGCAGAGAAATGGAAGAGCTGATTGCATTAATTTTTGACGTTGCTTAGATATACCTAAGAAATTATTTTCAAGCAATTTTATAAATATACATATATAAACCTATATGTACAAGTTGATTTAAAAGTTGGACGATCCACCAAGAAATAGCACTACTAGCTCCAAATTTGTTTTTTCTCAAGTTGTGAGAACACGTGCAAAGTTACAAGTCATTCTGTCAATTAATTCTTTGATTACAAGCCATTTGAAGTTGACGTCAGACTAATTTTTTAATATGGAATAAATTTAATATCGCGCAGTGATTAGCTTCTTTTTTTTGAAAGGTTTAAAAGCAAAGAAAATTAATGAGCAATTGTTAGAAGTTTATAAGGAGAACTCACATTCAAAACGCAATGTCGAATTTTGGGATGGTAAATTTAAACGTGGTCGTACTAGGCTTGAACACGATCCACGCGAAGGACGACCAAAAACCGTAACCACACCAGAAAACATTGAGTGCGCTCATAATATTGTTAGTGAAGATCCAAGTTTGACTTAGCGTAAAATTACTAATGCCATAGGCATCTCAGACGAAGGAGTACTTCATATTTTACATGGATAAATACATATGACCAAGCTGTTTGGAAAGTTAGTGCCGCACACGTTGAATAGGTAGGTAGGTAAGGTGGCTGTCATTCGACACACCTAGGCCTTTAGGAGGCCCATTGTGATACCACTGGGACTGTGGTCCCCTCACTCTATTGGCTCCTCTCTGAACCACCCCGTACTTCTGATGAACTTCATCAGTGAGACAAGTTTTATCCGTGCGACCTCCTAGACGTCGTCAAGAAACCCACGACCGATGGTTGCGATTCTTTTCCTAATTCCCTGTTTAATGATCTCCTCCTCCTCCACTTCCTGACAGCTTCTACAATAGTCGTTATATGGCGTGCCAAGTCTACTTGCATGTCTGCCTATTAGACAGTGGCCTGTTAGTACTCCTACTAGAGTTCTTATATCATTGAGCTTGAATTTTAACAGTCGGCATGTGCGGCTCATATTCCATTCTTGCCACGTTGGCCTGCTAGTTGAGCAGTTCAGTGACTGATTTCGCTGACACTCGGCTATGTTAATGACATGTTTGTCGATTAAGAATCTACAAGTAGCCAGAGGCATATTCGTGTCCTCCTTACCAGGATCTAGTTGTAGGGTGGTGCCTGTTCTGACTAGTTCATCTGCTACACAGTTCCCGGGAATGTCATTGTGTCCTGGGACCCATTGCAGATTTACCGTACAGATCCGCTAGAAGATCATGGCATTCTTTCACTGTCTTCGACGAAATCCTATGAGACATCATTTCAAAGCCGCATGGCTGTCTGTATATATAAATATATTTCTTGTTGTGATCACACTTCTTGTTAGTACAAGAAGGCTTTCTTTAATTGCAGTGACCTAAGCTAGGAAGACACTGCAGTGGTCTGGTAACCGGAAGGCGATTTACCTCCGCTTGGAAGACACTGCAGTGGTCTGGTAACCGAAAGGCGATTTGGTATCTAGTTTAGCCGAGAAGACACCGCCGCCCACTCGGTTATCCAGTTTGGAACCATCCGTATAGAAGCTTACCCCTGCTTCCTTGTCCACTACGCCCCTTCTCTGGAGGAGAAAGAAAAAAATTGAGGACCGGATTTAGGTTCAGCTCCATAGGATTGCGAAAATCCGTGGTTATGGGAAGAAACGGGAACTTTCTGGGTATCATAGAATGCCCCTTGTTACTGGTGACTAGTAGGGAGGATTCCCTCAGTCTCAGAGCTGATTTCGCTGCCATTTGCTTGTAAAACAGATCTGTTGGCAGTAAGTGTAAAATTATGTTGAGCGCCTGGCTTTTTTTAGTTCTGATAGCTCCGCTGATGCAAATACTGGCTGCTCTTTGTATACTTTCCATGCTTCTAATCGCATATTTCTTTTCTGTAATTGGCCACCATACTAATGTAACGTAAGTCATGATCGGCCTTACAATTGCTGTGTACAGCCAGTAAGCTACCCGAGGTGTCAGTCCCCATCTGGGCCTCACAATTCTTTTACACGTGTAAGGCGCTGTAGCTGCTTTCTTTACCCTCGCTTCCAAGTTTTGATTCCAAGAAAGCTTCCTGTCCAAAATTAGTACCAAGTAGCTTGCTTTATCTCCTATCGATACCAATTTATAAATGGCGGCGTGATTTCTGGAGTACTGTGTTTCTTAGTGAACAATACTAGTTCTGTCTTGCTAGCATTTAAATTCAGTCCGCATGATACGGCCCATCGAGGGCGGGGGAACTTGCCTCTAACCGAGACTGCCACATCATCAGCGTAGGTCACAACATGTACCCCCTTCTGTTTTAGATCCACAAGCATTTTATTCATTGTCAGGATCCAGAGAAGTGGGAATAACACGCCTCCATGGGGTGTACCCCTTCGGATCTGCGCATCGTTGAAGCTTCCAACGTTGAAATAATTGACCTGCCCAAGAGCATCTGTTCAATTAATTTCCGGAGATGTCCAGATCTTTAAGCGCGCTCAATATGGCCGTCGGCTGGATGTTTTTGAAAGCACCTTCTATGTCTAGGAAGGCTACGAGGGTGTATTCTTTTATTTCCAGATACTTTTCAATCTCTGTTACCACTGAGCTTAATGCCATTTCTATGGATTTACCCATTTTTTTGGGTTTAATTTGTCCCTTATATGTATTTCTATTAGTCTCTCCAGCGTTTTTAAAAGAAGTGATGAAAGACTAATTGGGCACCTTGGCTTCCCTCCATATCAAGGGAATATAGTTTAATTGCAGTGCCCCTTTAAGCATGGCTGTTAACCAGTTTATTGTGTAGGTCAGGGACTGCTGTAACTGAGCCGGTAATAATCCGTCTTGTCGCGGCGTTTTATAAGGCTTGGAGATGCCTATCGCCCAATAAACATTACTATCTGACACTATGTCTACCGGAGGGGAATCTGAGCCCACTTCACTCTCCAGTATATGCTCCCTTATGTGGTTCTCGGAACTGTCTGGGAAGTGAGTATCCATTAGTAGGCCTAGAGTCTCTTCACTGGATACCGTCCAGCTATGGTCTGGCTTCTGAAGGTATCCGATGCTATGTTTCGACTGGGTCATTATTTTTCTCAGTCGAGACGCTTCTGGCGTATTCACGATGTCATTGCAAAAAGATTTCCACGAATTTCTTTTTGCCTTTCTTACCTCTTTTTTATATGTCCGTAGGTGGTTATAATAGTTATCCCACTCTCTATCTTTTTGGGATAATTTGGCAAAATTGAATTGCTTCCTGCAATTTTTCTGCATGTTCTTAAGTATGGGAGACCACCAAGGAGGCCTAATTCTTCCCCGACTGTATGTTATTGGACAAGCCACCTGTAATGCTTGACGACAAGAACCTGTGAATTGTTTAACGAGGATGTCTAGGTCCTCTTTGTTTTCTGGTTGGAATGGTGGATTCATAGGAATACGCTTTTTTAGCTCCTGCATGTGCATCTGCCAGTTCGTTTTCCTATGATTCCTAAATTTCTCTTCCCTAACTACATTTTCTTCAATTATACACTCAATGTAGCGGTGATCTGAGAAGGAATGTTCCTCCAATACCCTCCAATGTGTTATTTTATCCACCAGTTCTTCCTATACCAGTGTTATATTTAATACTTCCTGTCGGTTTCTGGTTATAAATGTTGGCGTACTACCTTTGTTGCATAACAAAAGCTTACTTCCTATTAAATAATTAAAGAGCTACTCACCCCTTTCATTGATGTCCGTGCTTCCCCATAGTGTGTGGTTTGCATTTCCCATGGGTCCTGAATGAGGACGAAGTCAGGCCGTTCTTCTGCCATGCGGTTAACTAGGGCTAGAGACGCTAGTTTGCTGTGGTGTTGATTAATTTGGAGAAGACGCATTAATTAGTGTCTTTTCTGCATCATCATGAGAGTCGCTTAAAAGCTCACTCTCAGTGTAAAGTTTAGAGAGTCTGTCTGCAAGCTCAGACCCCGAAGTACACTCACCTTGGTCAGTGTTCTTTACATCGCTCGAGGACTTCACTGGATCTTCCTCGACTTCGCATTCCGATTCCGATGCCAAGTTTTCTCCTGCATCGGCATCTGATTTGTAGGTCATAACCTTCACTTTTGTGAATCCGTACGAAATCTTACGAATCTCCATCCCCCAGTTGGCAAATTACAGGCTCACACGTTAACAATATAAAAATAACTGGATCGAAAACAAATTTCTCAACATAATTTGGAGCCTTTGTAACTATGGATGAGACTTGGATCTACCACCTTATACTTACCACTATATAAAGGTGTAATATTAATTGAGCCCACTGCTATTATTTTAATAAAGCTGACCAATCGTGGCGCAATCGTAAGCCTCATATATCGATGAAAATGATTGATAAGTTCAATGATCTTATTTCTCAAGGAATAAAAGATCTGAGTATTACGGATTTGCTTGTTGGGTTTCATTTAGGAGAGCCACTGCTTCAGAAGACACGTTATTTAGTTCAAATGTGTCAAAAAATTCAAACCACAGCACAACGGTCAAGTTTAAATAGTATTAAATTTTCTTTACAAGCAAATGAAATGTTAATTGATACTGAGTGAATCGTAAGAAGAATGTTAATTGATGTGATCCAAAATTGAAACAAGAACGGACTGAAGCTGGTTGTTCAGCTCCAAAGCAAGTGAAGTCACAACGATCAGCACAGAAGGTTATTGCATCAGTTTTTCCTTAATATTATTGTAGCCTTTTGGATCAACTGGATGAAAAAATTCGAGAAAAGACTTGTGCTACAAACCAATAATAAAATACAATTTTTCAACAAGACAATGCACCTGCTCACAAAGGTGTTGTAACAATGAAACGATTCAACGAATTAAAGTAAAAATTGCTTGAGCATCCACCGTATTCACCAGATTTCCTAGCGACTATTACCTCTTCAGAAACGTGAAACATTTCCTTCGTGGAAAGCGTTTATCGTCGAATGAAGTAGCTATTACAGCCGTAGGATCAGAATCAGGATGAGGGGGATCATTGGAATAAGTGTATTAAAGTAAAGGAAGGATTATATTGAATAAAAAAAAAAATATTTCGTACCAAAAACGGTATTTTTTTAATTTCGAGCGCAGAAACTTTTTAACCAACCTGTGTATGGGGTAAAGTATCCAAAGCGTGAATATCAGTTATATGGGGGCTTAGACAATTTGCCACGGTTTTATCTATTTTTGGCACAAACTTACACTGTTAGAAAAATACGCTCTCTCAATTTAATTAAAGTAAACCCCACATGGGCCGGTATATGTGTTATAAAGTAAACTAGAAGTTCGGAAATCTTTTTATTAGGTATATAGGGGCCAAAAAAAGTATTGAGCCGATTCTAGTCATTTTGTACACAAGGATATAATATTATCAAAGAAACATTTCCCCCGAATTTCAATAATATATCTTACAGATTGACCGATATTTTCAGCAAAAAGTCAGCCATAGGCACTGGGGTCTTCATATTTGGCGGATTCTTCAAAAGCTATAGTCCGATTTTGATAATTTCTAGGCATAGGATAAAATATCTTGAGGGCACTATTTGTGCAAAGTTTAACCCAGATACATGGATTTGTTCTTGATTTATATACTGGAAAGTGAAAGAATCATATGGATTAAAATGGGGCTATAAGGGAATTAGTGTGGTAGGACGTGGTTGATGTCGGATTGCGCCCATTTTCATAATATAACCTAGAATCTTCAGGATAATATTATGTACCAGGTTTGTTTTAAATCATTGGCTCCTATAAAGCATTTTAGTACCCTCTCGATTTTAAAATGTTATGTCTCTGAAGCATTTATTTATTGGTTTATCGTGCTTTTAGTTGTTTTTAACAAAACCGTTATATGGAAGGATGGAGTGGTTATAATCCGATTTCATCCATTTTCACACTGTCGGTAGGAGCACTCAAATTATTTATCCAAAGCGACTTTGGGTGATATACATAGCTAGAATGGGCCACGACCACTTTTAAAAAATGTTTGGCTTACAGGTGCCCCTTGCTACGACAATCTCCTGTACTAAATTACAGTTCCTTAATTAAGTGCTTAGTTATAATATTTTATATAATATCTTTATTTGCGATTAATGGCTTTTGTAGACATAGCGATTACGCCTATCTACAAACTCGTCCTTACTTTTTTGTCAAGGAACACAAAGTTTCATTAAAAAATCTCAATTTCAACTCAAGTTATCGCTTGCACAGACGAACAGACAGAACGACAGGCAGACACCCAACCAGATTTAAACTCGTCTCATTATCCTAATCATCTATATGTATAGAACCCTATCTCTAACTCTATTAATTTAAGGTGATACAAACAACCATTAGGTGAATAAAACTATTATACTCTGTAGCAACATATTGCAACAGTATAGAAACTAAGAAATATATTCAATCAATGAAGGAGCAATATTAGTCTCTGGAAATGACACAATTGATAGCTATGACATAAATAAAGTTTACCTTGTTACTTTTGAAAATTATACAAATATTAACAATAATGTCGATTGAAAAATTTTGGAAATATTCAAAAAGTAATCATATTAATAATTTTGAAATTGAAGAATATATTGAAACAAAGAGTAAAGAATTTAAACTTAAAAACATAAATATTTTGGAAGAGCGAATGAAACTTTTTGAAAATCATTAATTTTTCTGGTACATAATTGTAATTTCAAAAATCCTATAAAACTTGTTAAATATATAAAAATTTAGAATTTCAAGTAATATCATCTAACGCCATTTTGGATAAAATGATATTGATTCGGGGATGATTCTTCTTAGAGAGGGGCGGGTCTCGACACAGCAGCTTTATGGTAACTGTAAATAAAATTGTTATTAACTTCTATGGTTATTTAAGAACTCGATATTATTTTTCCGTTTTGAATGAAATAATCAAACATTGCTGGTGGCCCTCACATAAAGGCATACCAATAATAACTGTAAACAAAGCAAAACGCTTTGCGTTCTGTCGAAATGTGCTGAATACCTAAATTTGTAATTGACACTTTCTTTGTTCTAAATTCAATCATAGAGAGAGCCGATTCTAGTCATCGGAGAATTCTTATTCCGACAATCAAAACGACACGTGTTCTTATTTCTTCCGCGTGTTCACGGATAAAATATATTTTTTGAGACTTCCCTCGCTAAGGAATTTATTTTACATACTAAGAGTATTAAAGTATTCAAACGGTTCACATTCGTTATTCAATATATCGCCTGGATGGCCTGCATAATGGAATGAAAATGATTACGCCCAGGTGTTACGGCTCTAGAGTTAAACACAAGGTCAACCAGCTTCGATGGAGATATCTGTTTCTAAGCATGTCTCTGAATTATCAAGTTTGTGGTTTAAAAACAATAATACAACAAGTAAATGGCAAAAAAAAATTGGTTGCGTTCATTTATTTTTACAATTTTAAATATTAGTTTTGAATATACATGGCAAATTGTTAAAGAATCTTTTAAAAAAATATATGAAGTTTAGTTTGTTTGACTTCACTTTTCGTAAAGTATTAAAAGAGTAACGTTTTGTTTGGAGATCGTCTATTGTAAATAACTTTTCGCAAATCAATCAAATCTAATGTATTCATAATATTCTTTAATAATATTCAAGGTATTCGTATCATAATTTTTGTATGACAAGAAGCGGGAGTAATAGGGACATCTTATGATTAATAGCCAGTATACATACATAATGCAAATCGTGGTATACGGTTATCTAACGACCCCTTTACGCTCGTTATAAATCATATATAATAAGGATGTTAATAGTTTATTTAATTTATATGTAGTATAAAGGAAACATTATAAGTTTTGATGAAACTGTCATGCGTCACCTTGTTAAATATGTCTTTTATTTTCAGAGAGCGTTTTATATCTGAGCATACTATAATGGCGGTATTTACTTCACAAGGACAAGTCGGTGGTCCTTGCCTTTACATGCCTGCTACGAGGCGTCAAAATCACCAATGTCGTAAAGAGTTTGGTCTTCCAAATGCAATATTCGAAGCTCGACGATTAGCAACATCCCACTGTGAAAGTCAATTCAGATATGATCGTTGGAATTGTTCAATTGAGACCCGAGGCAAACGTAACATTTTTAAAAAATTATACAAAGAAACTGCGTTTGTACATGCACTTACTGCAGGAGCTTTAACGCACACTATTGCACGATCGTGTTCTGAAGGCCGAATGACTAAGTGTATCTGTGGCCCGAGGAAGCAAAATAGAATTGGTCAAGACTTTCAATGGGGAGGATGCAACGATAATTTGAAGCACGGCAAAAGAGTGACAAGGAGTTTTCTTAATTTGAGGGACAGTGGCGATGATGAAGTTTCTGAGATATTGAGACATGACTCAGAGGCAAGTACAAAAACGGATATTTATATTTGGGATTAAAATGCGCGAGTAGCTATTTGAAACGTCTTTTATAAAAGTCAACATACTAAAACAGATTATAATGAATACCAATTTATAGGGGACTAAGCGTATTATCTCTGAACTAAGCCCAGTAAAATATAGGCATTTTAAAAACTTCATCTAAAAAATTTTGTCAAAATAATATGATATTTTGGCAAGATACTGGTGCGTTCGAGATGGCAATCACGACAGCAGTATTGCAAAAGTGGCAAGTATCACGTTCTGCGTGAATTTCTGGCCACACTTGCAACAGCATCACGTTCTGCTGTCACTTTTTGCGCGCATTTTACACAAATAATCGGCAACAATCAATTTTTGTCTGTACATCAGTAGAGAAGAAGTGTTAAATATGCGACAGAGCTGCTGTACTGCTGTAATTATTACGTTGCTCAAACTCTCTCACTCTTTGCGCACCTTTGAATAGTGGGAACACTATTTCATTGTGTTATAGGTTAACGTAATAAAAACTTCACTTGATTTCAATGCACGTTTCAAAAAAATTATTTTCGATTAGTTTAAATAGATTTTTAAAACTATATCATGTTTCAATCATGAACGTAAAACAAGCCAATATGAGAAGACGTAAAAAACAACGCTTGAACTAATATAAATTAATTATTTTATTAGTTACCGCAATCGATTTGTATTAAAAGGAAACTTGGCAGTAAATTGCCCGCGTGCGTAAAAATAAGGTTAACTTGTTAACCTTTGCTTTTCTACAATAACAAAACACTGCATGCTAAAAAATTAGAAGGGATGCCATATCTGAATGCATTGTAAATATCTTGATGGTTTATATTTAATATTACAGTGAAGCGTGGGGTTACGAATATAAATTAAAAAATAAAATATTTTCAAATAAAGCAAACCTCTTTATATATGGTACATACGTTTTCTAAGATATCAACATCATATATACATATATATTTTATTACAAATAACAACAACTACATCAAATACCGCAAAAAAGGCGTAAGAAAAGAATACAAACAAAAGATTAACGACCTCCATCAATAATGCTGTCGGGTGACTATGAATGCGAAAAAAACTTATAATATTGTGAATAATAAAGCAAACAAAAGGGTTTTTATATTAAGTTTTCTTAATAATAATATACATAAAATCAATACATCAGACGCTGACGACTATGAAAATTAACCCTAAATTTTATCTAACCATAATTTACCACAGTATTCTTATAAAAATAAACAATCGCGAACAATTATATTATTTATATATATATTATAGTATATTATACGAATAAAGGGTTCAATGTTATAAACGCAGTCAACAATCTAAAATGGAAAACGAAAGAGTCTTTAAAAATGTTTCTTCGTAGTGTCGACAGAGAACGTAAATGAACGAGAAGGCGTAACAGATCTTCACAGAACAGTAACAAAAATGAGAATTTATAACAACGTTCTCTGACAAAATACGTATCTACCAACATGAAGAGAAAAATTAATTACTTTAAACATAATACCTATACAAATGACACTTCACATATGCGTAATTATTTTTTGTAAAATGAACGATTTTTATAATGAAAAATTGATAAAATATGATTTTTTTGCACAAATGCGGCATGATAAAATGCAAAAGATTATGAAAATTTTTTGATATTATCAATAAATACATGTGCGCGCACTGCTCTATATGTAAGTATGTATGTACAAATATGCATATGACATTGCAAAATAAGTTATGCATACGTAAATCTACATATACAAGTATATAATGATGAAATAAAATTAACAATTTATGTGTGTCCTTATTAGGGTGTCCGTTATTTACGAAATTGATTATTTTTCACGAGACGCCCACTAAACTTTCAGTTTTCCATCTAAAAAAATATCAGACCATAATAAGCCCTTATTTTTCATGATAAACCTTGCCCCAAACAATTAAAAGTTATGCATCAAGTGTACTGTAATCATATACTTGTTGTACACTATGTCGTATGAGTAACATAGAAGAGAATTAGCATAAAATAATTTTAAAACAAGTAAGGAAGGGCTAAGTTCGGATGTAACCGAACATTTTATACTCTTGCAAAGTCAAATAGTATACTCGTTTGAGACTTCTTTGTGGATTGACTGATATTTTCGGTAGAAAGTCAACTATAGGCACTGGGGTTCACATATTTAGTACTTAGGGGCTTAAACAGTTTTGGTTCGATTTAGACAATTTTTGGCCACAAGGTGGTATACTTTTATCGCATTATTCACGAAAAGTTTTATTCCGATATAATCATTGTTGCTTGATATGCGTAGTGGAAAGTGAAAGAATCAGATGGAATTTAAAATGGTGTTATATGGGAAGTAGGCGTGGTTGTAGTCCGATTTCGCCCATTTTCGCACTATAACATAGAAATATGAGAAGAACGTTATGCACCGAATTTGGTTGAAATCAGTTAAGCCGATCTTAAGATATGGGTTTTCACCTATAAGTGGGCGGTGCCACGCCCACTGTCTAATTTTGAACGCGGTTCCTATAAAGTCATCTCATACCATCCCAAAGATAAAATTTAATGTCTCTGGCGTGTTTAGTGCTTGATTTATCGCGCTTTTAGTAGTTTTTAACAGTACCGTTATATGGGGAGTGGGCGGAATTGCCACCTGATTTCAACTATTTCCACACCGTCAATAGAAGTACCAAAAAAATTTGCTTCCAGTGAATTTTGTTATTATAGCATTAGCCGTTTAGGAGATATGCACATTAAACCTATTACAGGCGGGACCACGCCCACTTTTTAAAAAAAAAATTAACTGCAGATGCCCCTCCCTAATGTGATCCTGTGTACCAAATAACAGTCTTTTATCTTGTTGCGTGTCTACCAAGTTTCATAAATATATCTCAAGTTTTACTCAAGTTAGAGCTTGCACGGACAGACAGTCACCCGGATTTCAACTCGTCTCTTCACCCTGATCATTTATATATATATAACCCTATATCTAACTCGATTAGTTTTAGGTGGTACAAACAACCGTTAGGTGAACAAAAATATTATACTCTGTAGCAACAGGTTGCGAGAGTATAAATATAAATAAATAATAGTTCAATAAAAGGGAGTATATTTCAAATAGCATATCACTATTCCAAGTTTGGCATACATATTATATTCCCTTCAATATTCGCCGGTTGGTTATGTTAAGAGAGCGTATGTGTACAGATTCACCGCTGTTATAAAAGCGAGAAATGTTATTTGTTACCCTTGCATGTGAGGTGAAATCCCCGATCGAAATTTTACAAATGTTCGCTGTCGAACCTACACGTCCATTTACGTTCTCTGATTTCGATGCAACTGAAAATATAAAAAAAATACGTGTGGCACTCGGGGACTGCCGCGGTAAAGCTATTGCATACCATTTTTTTTATCAACTTATGCAATTATTATAATATTATATAATTATTTATTTTTTTTTTCCTTTGATATTAATTCAAGTTTTTTCTTTGATATTAATTCGAGTTACACTTTTTGAGCGATAAGAAAAATTTTTTTTCTCTATTTGAATAAATGAGGATATTGAATAGACATTTAAAAATTGTATATTATATATTATAATTTTCAATTGCTTTGTTCCGCTTGAGATATGCGAAAATACGCTTAAAAGTATGCAAAAATTTACCGCATACTTTGTGATCGTGTTAGGTTTATTTACGTTACGGAATTTCTTGACTAGGTCGCCGCGCTCAAAGCACGCGATAGAAGATATGCAAAAGCTTAATAACATATATGGAATAAAAAGTCAAAGTTTATACAACCAGAGAACTTAAAACAATAAGAAGGTGCAAATTGAATTTTGTATGATGCTCGATTGGTTGGCTGAAAATTTGAGATCAAGGAGTTCACCACTTTCTGTATAGTTTTGCTGTTATTTAACAGAAATGAGAATTTTTAACAACGTTCTCTGACAAAATACGTATCTCCCAACATAAAGAGAAAAATGAAATAAATGAAAAAACAAAAAATTCAAATGCCACTTCACATATGCATGATTATTTTTTGCCATATAAACGATTTTTATGATGAAAAATTTATAAATTATTATTTTTTTGCACAAATGCTACATTGATAAAATGTGAAAGATTATGCAAAAAATAATATTCTACTATTTTCATAATTTTCTAATTTCAATTTTTACAGAATTAATAATTTATGTATGTACATCAATATGTTATATTATATAATATAATAATATATTATCAATTATCAATAAATACATGTGAGCGCACTGCTCTATATGTAAGTATGTATGTAGAAATATGCATATGACCGCGCGAAATAAGTAATGCATACACAAATCTACATACATTTAAGCGTACAAATGTAAGTACGTCAGCCAATAGGAAAAATACAAACATTGTTGTACAAAAACAACAATTGTCTCAAATAGCATCAGCACCAGAAATCAATATGGCAGCCAAATTGACAAATCCTTAATATGTAGTAAATCACACACCAACAACATTTTCATTCATGAACGCTGGCGCACAAGCAATAAGCTAAGTCGTTTCATTCATAAAAGCAAACGCCTTACACATCTCCCCGAGCATGCGTTTGCCTACAAGCGTCTTTTCGCGACGATGGCAAAAGCTAAAAATCATAAATTGAACTAATTTCTGATATTCCCTCTAGAAGGGAAAAGTGACAACCCCTCAAATATGAGTATTAAAATATTTTAGAATAAAAGTGACAACATAGTAAATTTGTCGATTTACAATTCAAGAAACGTTTTTAAGAAAATATTCAATATTCCTCTGATTTATGTATACAGTAAACCCCGGTTAAGTATCACTCCTCCAATCCCTCTTATCTGCCGGTGTCTTGCTGCATCTCCCTTTTTATACTCTCGCAACCTGTTGCTACAGAGTATAATAGTTTTGTTCACCTAACGGTTGTTTGTATCACCTAAAACTAATCGAGTTAGATATAGGGTTATGTATATATTATATAAATGATCAGGATGAAGAGACGAGTTGAAATCCGGGTGACTGTCTGTCCGTCCGTCCGTCTGTCCGTCCGTCTGTCCGTCTGTCCGTCCGTCCGTGCAAGCTCTAACTTGAGTAAAAATTGAGATACCTTTATGAAACTTGGTAGACATGTTTCATGGTACCGTGAGACGGTTGGTATTGCAGATGGGCGTAATCGGACCACTGCCACGCCCACAAAACGCCATTAATCAAAAACAAATAACTTGCCATAACTAAGCTCCGCAATAAGATACAAGACTGTTATTTGGTACACAGGATCACATTAGGGAGGGGCATCTGCAGTTAAAATTTTTTTTAAAAAAGTGGGCGTGGTCCCGCCTCTAATAGGTTTAATGTGCATATCTCCTAAACCGCTAATGCTATAATAACAAAATTCACTGGAAGCAAATATTTTTAGCACTTCTATTGACGGTGTGAAAATAGTTGAAATCGAGTGGCAACTCCGCCCACTCCCCATATAACGGTACTGTTAAAAACTACTAAAAGCGCGATAAATCAAGCACTAAACACGCCAGAGTCATTAAATTTTATCTCTGGGATGGTATGAGATGACTTTATAGGAACCGCGTTCAAAATTAGACAGTGGGCGTGGCACAGCCCACTTTTAGGTGAAAACCCATATCTTGAGATCTGCTTAACCGATTTCAACCAAATTCGGTGCATAACGTTCTTTTCATGTTTCTATGTCACAGTGCAAAAATGGGCGAAATCGGACTACAACCACGCCTACTTTCCATATAACACCATTTTAAATTCCATCTGATTATTTCACTTTCCACTATGCAAATCAGGCAACAATGACTGTATCGGGATAAAACTTTGCGTGAATAATGCGATTAAAGTATGCCACCTTGTGGCCAAAAATTGTCTAAATCGAACCAAAACTGTTTAAGCCCCTAAGTACTAAATATGTGGACCCCAGTGCCTATAGTTGACCTTCTACCGAAAATATCAGCCAATCCACAAAGAAATCTCAAACGAGTATACTATTTGACTTTGCGAGAGTATAAAGTGTTCGGTTACATCCGAACTTAGCCCTTCCTTACTTGTTTTTCTTAATTTTTTAAAGAAAACGGTAATTTTTTTTTAAATACATAGAAATAATTTTTTTTGGTACCACTCGCTTATGTACTACAAAGCACAAAAAATCTGCATCTTTGGTTTTGGCACTTAACCGGGATTGACTGTATTTGTCAAAGAATTTACTTAAGTACGTTCGAATTTTTTGTACACACATTGACTTTGCACTTGCCCATATGCGATGTATGTTTGTAAGAGTGTGTATGGCACATCTCCGATTTTCTACCAACAACACAATGTTGTGACGCTTTATCGTCGCGTCAGTTCTTCGACAGATTGACTCTTTGACATAAAAGCAAAAAATGTGGTAACGGAGATTTCACATGAAGTAATGAGTGTACATATCTACATAAAAATACATACAAATGTGTAAACGATATAATATATGTATGTCCTGTTACATATGTTTACACATGCATTTGAAAAGAAAAATTGAAGCATGAATGTGAAATACCGACGGCAAAACACAATCCTGTACTTTTATGACTCCATAATGGTGTCAAGTACAATTAATGAATTATTTTAAGAAATATATCAAAATACTTTATTAGTAATAATTTAAAAGTATTTTGATATATTTCTAATAATAAAGTAAAAATAAATTAACATAAAATAATAAATAATAGTTCAATAAAAGGAATATGTTTCAAATAGCATATCAATATTCCCAGTTTGGCATACATATTATATTATCTTCAATATTCGCCGTTTGGTTATGTTAAGAGAGCGTATGTTTACAGATTCACCGCTGTTATAAAAGCGAAAAATGTTATTTGTTTCTCGTGCATCTGTGGTGAACTCCTTGATAAATTCCTACAAATTGTTCGCTGTCGAACCTGCACCTTCTCATTGTTTTAAGTTCTCTGGATAAGCAAACAAGATGTGTGGGCCCGCTCGAATGCTGCAAATATTAAAAAAAAAAAGTTTACAACTCAAAATTAGTTTACCAATGAACTTGAAATGAAACTTCTTTTTCATAAGGTCGAAAACAGGTACAAAAAAAAAAAAAATATGACTTAAGTACTAAAAGCTATGCTATATATCCGAATAATATTTTCCGCGGGGAGCTGTCATTATAAAAAGAGCCAATATTAAACACAACGAAAAAGACTACATACTTACAGATGAATTCGAAGCAATAGTTGTAACAGAGAACTTAAATGAACGAGAAGTTGCAGGTTCGACAGCGAATAATTTGTAGGAATTTATCAAGGAGTTCACCACACATGTACGAGAAACAAATAACATTTCTCGCTTTTATAACAGCGGTGAATCTGTAAACATACGCTCTCTTAACATAACCAAACGGCGAATATTGAAGAAAATATAATATGTATGCCAAACTGGGAATATTGATATGCTATTTGAAACATATTCCTTTTATTGAACTATTATTTATTATTATTTTTAAGTTATTTTTTGTTAATTCATTTTTACTTTCTTGTGAGTTATTAATAATAATTTAAGCATATTTTGATATATTTCTTAAAATAATTCAAGTGCTTGACACCATTATGGAGTCATAAAAGTACAGAATCGTGTTTTGCCGTCGGCATTTTCATATCATGTGTAAAAATATTTGTAAATTTCTCTACAAACAACATATGTATGTAGATATGAACACTCATTACTTCATGTGAAATCTCCGTTGACACGGTCAACCAATGATCGAAGCTCACGTTCTTCGCTTTTATGTCAAAGAGTCAATCTGTCGAAGGACTGACGCGACGACAAAGCGTCACAACATTGTGTTGTTGGTAGAAAATCCGAGATGTGCCGAAAAATAACCGAACGCTCGCCGATTGTCATCGCTTCCCTTGCCGCTCTAACAGCTTTGCCAACAAATCATTGTAGGTATGTATGTTTTTATATGAACATGCATACATATTGACGAAGATTTTTGCCAGCCACGGAAAAATATTTTAGAATTGTGAAATATTTTAAATCGACAAAAGTTTTGTTGCCACTTTTGTCATTGTTTTCTGTGTTTGCAGGGTTGTCAGTTTTCCCTTTTAGAGGGATAATTAGAAAAATGTTCAATTTATGATTTCTAGCTTTTGCCATCGTAGCGAAAAGAGGCGTGTTGGCAAAAGCCTGCTCGGGGAGATGTGTAAGGCGTTTGCTTTTATGAATGAAACGACTTAGCTTATTGCTTGGGCGCCAGCGTTCATGAATGAAAATGTTGTTGGTGTGTGATTTACTACAAATTTAGGATTTGTCAATTTGGCTGCCATATTGATTTCTGGTGCTGATGCTATTTGAGACAACTCTTGTTTTTGTACAACAATGTTTGTATTTTGCGTATTGTCTGACGTACTTACAGTTGTACGCCTAAATGTATGTAGATTTGTGTATGCATTACTTATTTTGCGCGGTCGTACGCATATTTGTACATACATACTTACATATAGAGTAGTGCGCTCACATGTTTTCATTGATAATTGGTAATACTTATATTATTACAAGTATATTATATAATATAACATGATGTACATACATATGCACATACCTAAATTATTAGTTCTGTAACAACTGAAATTAGAAAATTATGAAAATAGTAAAATAGTAAAATATCATTTCTTGCATAATCTTTCACATTTGATCAATGTAGCATTTGTGCGAAAATATCATATTTTATCAATTTTTCATCATAAGAATCGTTTATATGGCAAAAAATAATCCTGCATATGTGAAGTGGCATTTGTATTTTTTGTTTTCTCATTCATTTCATTTCATTTTTCTCTTTATAATGGGAGATACGTAATTTGTCAGAGAACGTTGTTATAAATTCTCATGTCTGTTAAATCAGAGCATATACTATAGAAAATGGTGAACTCCCTGATCGGAATTTTTCAGCGCTGTTAGCTGTCCAATCGAGCATCATACAAAATTCAATTTGCACCTTCTCGTTCAGTTACGTTCTCTGATGAAACCAGAGAACTTAAATGAACGAGAAGGTGCAGGTTCGACAGCGAATAATTTGTAGGAATTTATCAAGGAGTTCACCACACATGCACGAGAAACAAATAACATTTCTCGCTTTTATAACAGCGGTGAATCTGTAAACATACGCTCTCTTAACATAACCAAACGGCGAATATTGAAGAGAATATAATGTGTATGCCAAACTGGGAATATTGATATGCTATTTGAAACATATTCCCTTTTATTGAACTATTATTTATTATTATTTTTAAGTTATTTTATGTTCATTCATTTTTACTTTATTGTGAGTTATTAATAATAATTTAAAAATATTAGAAATTAAATAGAATTGTGTTTTGCCGTCGGCATTTCACATTCATGCTTCAATTTTTGTTTTCAAATGCATGTGTAAAAGTAGTTATGTACGTATTATGTCGTTTGCAAATTTGTATGTATTTGTATGTATATATGTACACCCAATTTTTCATGTCAAATCTCCGTTGACACATTTTTTGCTTTTATGTCAAAGAGTCTATCTGTCGAAGGACTGACGCGACGACAAAGCGTCACAACATTGTGTTGTTGGTAGAAAATCCGAGATGTGCCGAAAAATAACCGAACGCTCGCCGATTGTCATCGCTTCCCTTGCCGCTCTAACAGCTTTGCTAACAAATCATTGTAGGTATGTATGTATTTATATGAATATGCATACATATTGACGAAGATTTTTGCAAGCCACGGAAAAATATTTTAGAATTGTGAAATATTTTAAATCGACAAAAGCTTTGTTGCCACTTTTGTCATTGATTTCTGTGTTTTCTGTGTTTACAGGGTTGTCACTTTTCCCTTCTAGAGGGAACATCAGAAAGATGTTTAATTTATGATTTCTAGCTTTTGCCATCGTCGCGAAAAAACGTTTGGAGACAAACGCATGCTCGGGGAGATGTGTAAGGCGTATGCTTTTATGAATGAAACGACTTAGCTTATTGCTTGTGCGCCAGCGTTAATGAATGAAAATGTTGTTGGTGTGTGATTTACTACAAATTTAGGATTTGTCAATTTGGCTGCCATATTGATTTCTGGTGCTGATGCTATTTGAGACAACTCTTGTTTTTGTACAACAATATTTGTATTTTGCCTATTGGCTGACGTACTTACAGTTGTACGCTTAAATGTATGTAGATTTGTGTATGCATTACTTATTTTGCGCGGTCGTACGCATATTTGTACATACATACTTACATATAGAGTAGTGCGCTCACATGTTTTCATTGATAATTGGTAATACTTATATTATTACAAGTATATTATATAATATAACATATTGATGTACATACATATGCACATACATAAATTATTAGTTCTGTAATAACTGAAATTAGAAAATTATGAAAATAGTAAAATAGTAAAATATCATTTCTTGCATAATCTTTCACATTTGATCAATATAGCATTTGTGCGAAAATATCATATTTTATCAATTTTTCATCATAAAAATCGTTTATATGGCAAAAAATAATCATGCATATGTGTAGTGGCATTTGTGTTTTTTGTTTTCTCATTCATTTCGCTTCATTGTTCTCTTTATGTTGGGAGATACGTAATTTGTCAGAGAACGTTGTTATAAAATCTCATTTTTGTTAAATAACAGCAAATATTACAGAAAATGGTGAACTCCTTGATCTCAATTTCTCAGCCAACCAATCGAGCATCATACAAAATTCAATTTGCACCTTCTCGTTGTTTTAAGTTCTCTGCTTGGACACCAACTCACTGGCAAACAGAAACGCGGAGAAATATTAACACTGGCTGGGAATACTTTTAAGAAATGCTATCTAAAGTTGATAATTATGTCAAAATAAGTTGTAATTTCGAGCTAGACAACGAAATTTTGAAATGGGCAAACACAAATAAATATGCAGCTTGGAGTAGTACACCAATTATAAGAAATGTCACAGCAGATTATAAGTGTACCAAGGAAATGGTAGTAGAAAAATGCCGATTTCGCTGGGAGGGGCCTCCATCTGATTCCATGTATGTTAAAAATAGAAATCTTAGCTAACGTCTGAAGAGTTTATCTAACGACCATAAAAATGATTATTCACTCTGGAAATGTACACCTACCTTTTCTCGACTGTCAAAGTTCAGGAGGTCTGACGTTTAGCAATTGGAAAATTGCCAGATTGAAATCCTACTGAAAAATATGTGAACAGAGAGATTTGTTGCCGCTGTTGAAGATCACTAACAAAAATTGGAAAACAATAAAAATGGAAAAAAACGCAAAACTGAAATGTTTGTGATGAAATGAAAATATTAACTGTCAATTAAAAACGATAAAAAACATTTACTAATTGAGAGTTAATACATTTTTTCACTCTTTAAGTATTAAAGTTCTAACAACAGTTGTTTTAATATATAACAAAATCACAAAAATGGATTTAAATAGTTTTTCCATATGTTTAACGGATATATGTATAATAATATTTAATCTTAATAAATGTTGGGTATTATAATTTAAATTCCCTAAAATAATTATTTTCCGATCTGGCTACAGTCGAAAATGTTATAAAATCGCTAATTTCGAGGCGCTCTCACACTGGAAAGAGTTGGGCATTCCATTATCCCTGCTTGAAACCATATGACACATAAAATGCAGCTGAAATGGAGCCTCATAATTATGACACCGAAATCCCTTAACCTGACGATCTGCAGAAATAAAAAATTTTCTAAAAAATCAATTGAGCGAAATAACAACAGCTTTCTAAAAATGTTTAATGAAAAATTACTGCTGTGTTACATATAATTGACACATTTTTTTATGCTTTTTTTTTGGTGTTAAAGTATCGTAAATGTTTTTAATATTAAACAAATTTGAGTTTTTTCTAAAGGTTTATTCCTTGTATTATATAATAGATTTAATAAGAATAAATAATGACGAAAATTTTAAAACTGTGGTGTAAGCTTTTTAAACGGCTAGACAGAGATCGTCCATATTTGTATAATTAACTTTTGCAGTTTCATTATTTCCGTCATTATACTTAAGCACCTTTTGAGTGAATAAAGGATTATATTTTTGGCACTTAGGACGATGGAAAAATATTCTGCCATCTGGTTCTATCCCATTAACCTTTGTTTCGTCACTCTACAATACGTACATTATTCAAAAAATTTAAGAATTGGTCATGATGAGTTCTGCCAAAAATCAATAGTTTTGAAATATTTTTTTTAAAGAGTGGTTTCTTCTTCAAAATGGGCGCGAATAACTTTGGCAGATTCAAACGTCTCCTGACAAGTCCACAGATATTTTTAAGCCAAATGATTGATCACTGTTGATCATTCTTACTACATATTAGCATCATCCGTACCCCCCTCCGTTTTGCATAGTCTTGGCTTTCGAATCCTGCCTTTGACCAACACATGGGGATCCGCAACAAATGTTTAATTGCAATGTATATTCTTTTACGAGAATTTTTCATTATTTTAGAAATTATGGCCACATTTTTCCCTTTTTTTATATATTTTCCAAATAATTCGACTTTCTTCCATCGTGGTATATTTTTCAGATCTCATTTTATATATATTTTATTTACTTATTTTTCAACAAAACAATAAATGACGCTTTTCTATTTACTTCTTTGAGTAATACTTCTGCAAAGTAATATGTGCCATTGAGGTGTCCATTCAAAACCAGCTTTGACAACGCTTCGTTAGGGTGTAACCGAACATTTTATACTCTTGCAACCTGCAGGGATCAAAACTTAGGAGATTCCTTCAGGTATTGACAAAAGTTGATATTGAACAAGAGGGAAAGGCTAAGTATACTCTTGCAACTTAGAAAGATCAAAGCAGGGAAAATACTCGGTTTGCTAGAATCAAATATAATAAAATCAATATACGTAGTCAGTGGAGTCGGTGTAATTCATAAACCAATTTTACATACATATTTCGGCGTTAAACTATATTATGTCCAATATTATACATTCAGGTGATTTTGTTAAAATATCTTAAATATTTACCGCTGTATAAGATATAAAGTCAAGGGGAAATAAGGGTAGTATTGAAGCGATATTATCTATATTTGTCATTACCACAAATAATTAACGGAAAAAGATGCTCTCTGAATTTCATGAAGGTACTGCACATCCCTACAAAAGTTAGCTAACTGGTTGCTAATAAATTATCAGTAATTAATGAATTTGTTATCCGATAGATTAATATTGTTCTAGCCTAGGGAATAAAGTAAATATAACTCCTCTTTCAAAACACGTCGGGGTGATTTTACTGCTCTAATTTGCCAACTATTTTGGAAAACTATCTGTTACTCATTGGTTAACACTATCTACTACATAGGTTATTTGTTTGGTTAGCCATTGGTTACAGAAAACTGGTGCATCGGTTACCTCGAGACTTGCTATGGGTTATGTGTTTGATTAATCATTGATTACCACTATCTAACGTATCGGTTACCTTTTTCCTTATAAATAAAACAGTTGAAATTCTTATCTTATTTTTGTATATTTAACATTTTCTTAAAGTTGCATGTTTAAATATTATGGTTCAATTTTAAAAATTTTTTAGAATAGATTTTAAACATTAGTATTTATGCTATTGACATATTAGTATATTTTACAAACGAAATTTTCATTCTTGCAATAATTTTTTGGCTGAAACTTATATATATATACTATATAACAAATTTTTTTTTTTGATAATGATTCTAATTAAACAATAATATTTTAAATTATTTAATTTAGTACTTAATACTATTAGGAAATTTAAATTTTATAATTTAAGAACAAAAATGGTGGTATTATATATATTATAATTTAAAAAATTAGGCTATAATATTTAGCATTCTACTTAACATAGACATGTTATCTACGGCGGTTACCTTGGTTTTCATGTTAAGAAACGTCAAAAATTATACTGATATTTTAATATATATTTTGTTTACTTCCCGTAACATTTTGTTTGGTTACCTTAACATCTGATAACATTTTCTAACCAAAGAGGAAATTTTAGGTTAAGATGAAGAAATCTTCCACTTTCTTTCTTAATAAAAATTCAAATAAATAAAGTATATATACTTTGTACATATTTAGCATAGAAATATACAATATTGGCCAGTTATGATTTAATTATTCATAATTATAAATTATCATAATGCGATATATGGCCTCAATTATAGGCCAAAAAACGATAGAAGATACAAAAGACAAACCGTAGAGTACAGCATTAATTTCCTTCTCAACCGATTTACGCATAGCCACTATGCCCAACACTTGAAATATTTCAATCCGATACGCAGAAACCATGGCCAAATGCGTGTTGGATTGAAATCGGGCATAGTAGACATTTTCGAATTCTTGATCCTCCGAGATGACAGTCCTCTGTGTAAAAATAGTAGTGTAACCTTTCGCATGGTGGTGTGTTCCAAACTACACAGCACATTCTTAGCCTTTTCGGCGTCGCGCGCCGCTCTGCCAGTAAGGAATACTGTTAAAGATTTTCTTTAGACACCGCACACCCAATGTAATGATTTTATATTTTACAACACACTAGCAAAATGGAAAGTGTTGAGTGTCATCTAAAAACACTTCAAAAACACACAAAGATAATTAATAGGAACTTAATTTCAGCATGATGTGGAAAATCTTTCGCACATTTCAAATCATGCGTTGCAAATTACAACCTAGAATCACCATTGAGTCCTCTGCAATTATATGTTGACAAATATTTAGAAACAACATAAATTTCAAAAACTTACCTTTTTTATAAACGCCTTTTGAATATATAAAACAAAAATAATAATATATAATTTAACAAGCATATCGAAAAGGCGCTTACCTCAAATTTTTTTCTAATAATACCCATTCAAAAACTTGCATGATTAATGTTGCTACTCTTACAACAGAATTTTCTTTTTACAAACAAAAAGTTAGTTTTGAATATGTAAGAGGTGAAATTTTACAAGTTTAGTAGTGGATTTTACTTATTATAGTTCCCCTTAATATTGCAATTTGGTGTACTCAATTACAGCCTGGTATGTTATTGTGGAGATTAGTTAAGGCGCTGTATAAGTTTCCGACTATTTATCTTGATTAGTTTCAGGTGATACAGACAACCGTCAGGTGAACAAAACTATGATACTATCTAGCAAGATGTTGCAAAAGTATAAAAACACCTTACGTTGTTTGTGTCGCTTAAAACTAATTATGATCTAAAAACGCCTGCGGCAGAAATTATTATTACGCAGGATAACCTCATGACCATATGACCACATACGTATCTAAACCCCAAATTCGTGGGTTTCAATTCTAAACTTTACCCACGTGTAACCCCACCAATTTATAATAAACTTGAAGTATTGATTTAATTGTAGGTTGGTATTGAAGCAGTATCTATGATGATGATGGACAAATGCAAATGTCATGGAGTTTCTGGTTCTTGTTCAATGAAAACATGCTGGAAGAAATTATCTGAGTTTAATGCAACAGCAACACTATTGCGACAAAAATATAATGAAGCTATTCGAAAGGCACCTAACTTGCGTACAATACGACGTAATGCTCCCATAAACCGGTTAAAAGGGTTGAAACAGAAGAAAAGAAAAGTAAGTATTTCACTTAATTAACGAGGAGGGTTTTTGTAATACAGTTTCCTTTGTTAGCAATCACAATATACGACGCTGTACTATCTTGAAACTTCCCCTACATATTGCTCAGTCACCAAAGATCGGCAATGCTTGCATCCAGATAACTGTGCAAATCTGTGCTGCGGACGTGGATACACAACTCATGTTTTCAAGCAAGTAGAAAAGTGTCGCTGTCGTTTTAATAACGGACGATGTTGTCAACTCATTTGCGATTATTGTCAACGATTTGAAGATAAATATTTTTGTAAATAAAATTTCTTTAAGTACTTATTTGCATTATGTATATGAATCTCAACCACATTATTATAGGTCTGTTTTTCGTTGAGATTTTTCCACGAAATCAGTTATTTCATCTTCCATGTAAAGGTTTCATATTTTAGAACAGAAATGCATAATTATATGTAAGTAAGCAAGATGTACCCATTGCTTACATTATTTTTAAAAAATAGTGACAAAATGAGTATAGTTGAAACATAAAACGAAAAAACGTATGTAGTTAAAACTGCAGTAGTTGGTAAAATATTTACAGACTTATATGTTTTTAAAGTGAAAATATGAATATAAATGAAAAACAGACCCATAAATATGTAGTTACTATTTGTAATTAGCCAGAAATGAATGCATATTTACTTTCTAAGTAGAATTTAATTCCATATGTATTATATTGGTAATAAGAATGTTCACATAACACTCAAGCAGATTGTAATTAATATAAATTATCAACCATATCCGTAACCGTATGGATGCAGATGAACAGTTTGAAAGTCAATAACTTCTGTACATTTAAATTGCATAATTAATACGCTATTTCGATTAAAAACTTAGTGTAAAGATTTTTATAGCAATACTATTTAGCACAAAAAAAGCTTTCTAAAGATTTTATATTTATTTCATATAAAAAATAAAATTGCTGCTTTGAATAATTGTTTCTTTTTTGACAGCAGTCAAGGTATTTTTTTACCAAATACAGTGCTGTCGTCCCAGCTAGAGACCCCCCTCCAAGGAACCGTCGCCCACCCTGGGACCGCGTTTGCTTTACTTCAGGGTGGCGTTCCATTTTTCTCATTGAGAGATTAAAGGTAGCTTCGCACCACCGGCCTGAGGTAGTCGGGTATTCTGAAGCTTTTTTAGAGAGCGTCGATCAACCACCCACCTCAACCGCTGTTGAAAGCGTTTCGGACATCTAAGGTCGCCAGCAAAACTATTCTTTTGTACTTATAACATCTGCGCTGTGCGGCTTCTACAACTACTGATGACTCCTAAAGTTGACCGGCCGGGTCTAAGTCCATGGAGTCTGGGGGAGAGGCCTCTAGCTTCGTTGATGGCCGCTTCGAGTCTGGGTTTAAGTGGAATTTCATAAAGCTTTCCCGCTGTGCCGAGCATGCCTAGTGAACGGTATGCTGATGGCTAGTTGAGATCTCCTTTTCAATTACTGATTAGGGCCAGCCGTTGGTTTTTCTAGAGTTCAAGGAATATTCCGGCTTCGAAGCAGGCGTTGTACATGTTCAGAAGTACTGCCGGTCGCTCTGCAGCGATTATTTTAAGATGGAATTTCCGGGTCGGGTGATTTGTTAGTCTTGAGCTTGCCTGTGGCCAGTTGCAGCTCTTCGAGTGGGAACCGAGGGATTTGGGAAAGCCTTATGGTCTGTTCTGGATCGGTAGGCCTTTTTTCGTGTGTGGGAAATAGCGGGCTTACGATGTGGTCCATTTTGACAGCAGTTAAGTTAGGTGGCTTAACTCGGACTCTGAGTGTTTTCATTACTATTTTATACCCGAGTCTCCAAGGGCTTTGTTAACATACTTGCGTAGTTCCTCCCATTTCATCTTTTTACTCCTCTGCGCCTGGATCTCGTTTACGATCAGAGCGCGAAGACATGTGCGTCTAAGTTGGGCGATATTTGCTGTCCACTAATAAACCGACGCCCTATGTTTGCTGTGGGAAGCTTTGGGCATTGATCCGTTACAGGCTTTTGTTATATTAAGCATTGTGTGCTCGACAATTTTCCTTGCGGTTTTGGGAGAGCTGCTGAATGGGTTCCGCTCGTCTATTGCGGAGATTAATTTCGAATTTTTGAATTTCGAAGCATTCTAACTTCGGTTGGCGGTATTTTTTCTCTGGTTTTTAACGTGGATGCCGGTGTCAATCTCGAAGGATATGTACTGCATATCGCTTCCAGTGTATACCTCTAGTACTCTCCATTCCTTTATTAAGCCTGCCATACCTTCTGATGATACCGTGATGTCCGGTGTAGCTTCCTCGCACCCTGGTCTTCTGAACGTAGTTGCGGCTCCTGTGTTTAGCATTATTTTAAACGTTTATACAATGTATGTACAAATCAGGTTTAATCTTGTTTAACCGCTTACTTTTGAGCTCAGATCCTATGATAACTAGTCCCAGAAAATTACCTTCCTTAAAAAAAAAGTCGATTCTTGAGTAAGTAGGTAGAGTAGCTGACTAACGACGCACCTAAGCCCATTGTGATACCACAAGGATTTAAGTCCCCTCATTCTATTGGCTTCTCTCTGAATTACCCCGTGCTTCCGATGAGGTTCATCAGCACGACAAGTTTTATATGTACAACTTCCGTGAGCTTTACAACCGCTTGGAAGATGTTTAATCAGAGAACTTATAACAACGAGAAGGTGCAAATTGAATTTTGTATGATGCTCGATTGGTTGGCTGAGAAATTGAGATCAAGGAGTTCACCATTTTCTGTAATATTTGCTGTTATTTAACAAAAATGAGATTTTATAACAACGTTCTCTGACAAATTACGTATCTCCCAACATAAAGAGAAAAATGAAGCGAAATAAATGAGAAAACAAAAAATACAAATGCCACTACACATATGCATGATTATTTTTTGCCATATAAACGATTTTTATGATGAAAAATTGATAAAATATGATATTTTCACACAAATGCTACATTGATCAAATGTGAAAGATTATGCAAGAAATGATATTTTACTATTTTCATAATTTTCTAATTTCAGTTGTTACAGAATTAATAATTTATGTATGTACATCAATATGATATATTATATAATATAATAATATATTATCAATTATCAATAAATACATGTAAGCGCACTGCTCTATATGTAAGTATGTATGTACAAATATGCATATGACCGCGCAAAATAAGTAATGCATACACAAATCTACATACATTTAAGCGTACAAATGTAAGTACGTCAGCCTATAGGAAAAATACAAACATTGTTGTACAAAAACAACAATTGTCTCAAATAGCATCAGCACCAGAAATCAATATGGCAGCCAAATTGACAAATCCTAAATTTGTAGTAAATCACACACCAACAACATTTTCATTCAACGCTGGCGCACAAGCAATAAGCTAAGTCGTTTCATTCATAAAAGCAAACGCCTTACACATCTCCCCGAGCATGCGTTTGCCTACAAGCGTCTTTTCGCGACGATGGCAAAAGCTAAAAATCATAAATTGAACAAATTTCTGATATTCCCTCTAGAAGGGAAAAGTGACAACCCCTCAAATATGAGTATTAAAATATTTTAGAATAAAAGTGACAACATAGTAAATTTGTCGATTTACAATTCAAGAAACTTTTTAAAGAAAATATGCAATATTCCTCTGATTTATGTATACAGTAAACCCCGGTTAAGTATCACTCTTCCAATCCCTCTTATCTGCCGGTGTCTTGCTGTATCTCACTTTTTTTTTCTTAATTTTTTAAAGAAAACGGTATTTTTTTTTAAGTACATAATTTTTTTTGGTACCACTCGCTTAAGTACCACAATCGCTTATGTACTACAAAGCACAAAAAATCTGCATCTTTGGTTTTGGCACTTAACCGGGATTGACTGTATTTGTCAAAGAATTTACTTAAGTACGTTCGTACGGCACATCTCCGATTTTCTACCAACAACACAATGTTGTGACGCTTTGTCGTCGCGTCAGTTCTTCGACAGATTGACTCTTTGACATAAAAGCAAAAAATGTGTCAACGGAGATTTCACATGAAGTAATGAGTGTACATATCTACATAAAAATACATACAAATGTGTAAACGACATAATATATGTATGTCCTGTTACATATGTTTACACATGCTTTTGAAAAGAAAAATTTAAGCATGAATGTGAAATACCGACGGCAAAACACAATTCTGTACTTGTATGACTCCATAATGGTGTCAAGTACAATTAATGAATTATTTTAAGAAATATATCAAAAAACTTTATTAGTAATAATTTAAAAGTATTTAGATATATTTCTCATAATAAAGTAAAAATGAATTAACATAAAATAATTTAAAAAATAATAAATAATAGTTCAATAAAAGGGAATATATTTCAAATGGCATATCAATATGCCCAGTTTTGCTCACATATTATATTCTCTTCAATATTCGTCGGTTGGTTATGTTAAGAGAGCGTATGTGTACAGATTCACCGCTGTTATAAAAGCGAAAAATGTTATTTGTTTCTCGTGCATCTGTGGTGAACTCCTTGATAAATTCCTACAAATTGTTCGCTGTCGAACCTGCACCTTCTCATTGTTTTAAGTTCTCTGGTTCAACTAACTATGGTGGATGGCAAAGTCTGCAATGCCTTAACTGAAACCACATCTGCAAAATGGCATATATGTATATGATATGCCAAGGCAAATCTACTGAGATGAACGTTATTGATAAAAATAATATTGATAAAACAAAAATCTGAAAAAAAGTTCGAAGAGACCGCTATAAATATGGATTGTCTCCAATACATGCCTACATTCGATTTGAATCGAATTGAAAAAAAGTTCGAAGAGATCGGTACGAATTTGGATTGTCTTCAATAAATGCCTTCATTCGATTTTTAAAAAATTATCTTCACGCTTCTTATAGACTTGAAGTCAGACAATGGTGTATTGGCTTAGAAGAAAAAGAAATTCTAAGAAGTAAGCAAAATATTCGGAGCGACTTGCGTAAAAAAATAGGTTTAATCGTCGACAAACCAAAAACAGATGGTAGTTGAATTAACAGCTGAAATAACATAACATAACTGTAAGCCTTATTATCCGGGTATAAAATTAATGTGGACAAATTTAGAAAATTTTCTTTAGATACTGCAAACGAACCAGCCTCCAAGTATTCCTGGCATTATCTTCCTTCTTCAATGTCATTCCATATGTATTAGTTTCAATTGGGCAGCTCTCTAAAAAAGCTGCTTAGTCGAGAAATAAGGACGTTAAGACATATCGACTGCATCATAGACGAAAGAACTCACGGGTGGCTACAAATCAGGTTTAATCTTATTTTGCAGAGAAGACACTACCTCCCACTTGGTTATCTATTTTGGAACCATCAGTATAGCAGCTTATCCCTGTGCCTTTGTCCACCTCGCTCCTTTCCCACTCTTCTCTAGAAGAGAAGGCAATGTTGGAGACAGAATTAAAATTCAACTTTATAGGATTTCAAAAATCCATAATGATGGGAAGAAGCGCGAATTTGTTAAGTATCTTAGAATGACCCATGTTACTGGCGACCAAAAGGGAGCCAATCATTCAATAACATTTGATACAATGTTTAATGAATGTTTGCTGCTGGTGTCATACTTCATGTCAACAATCTCGAGAACGTTGACTTTAGTTAACTACTTCCTCCCTCAAGCTGTTGAATCGGTTTTGTTTAGGTTTCGACAGCCCTTTGTATTTCCTTCGACGTTTGTCTTTTTTCAAGATTGGCTTGATGATGATAACGGCACAGCAAGTGATACTGAGAGCAACACAGTTTGCGGTCGAACCAAGCCTTATGCCTTATGACTTTAATTCGGTTTTGAAATCTTGGATGACGTGTAGGTTCTCATTGTTCATTCTATGGATTTGGGACATGCTTAATACTGGATCGTGACTGATGATATTGAGTAGAGGTGACCCTGCTATGCCTGGCATTACTATTTCAAGCTGGTTCACATATTTTGTGTCATTGATGATTGCAGTGGATCGGAATGGGATGAGATATGTCCCGTATGTAATAATCTCTGAACCTTCGTCGGTGCTAACTTTGCTGTGCTCTCGTTGATGACGATAATGCTGTGATTTATTTGTGTGATGGGCTTCAGGTGGCTTGGTTGTGGGCGGCAAAAGGCTGTGCTGTGCGTGTAATGCTCGTGCACAAGTGTCTTGCTTTGTTAATTTTCAAACGAAGGCGTAAGTTGTTGTTACGCACTCACTTATTGCTGGTATGTCGTCGTTCCATTCGGCTATGGTGTCACCTTGTATCTGGAGGACCTTAATTTTAGATGCTTCGGTTAGACTAGCTTTTGGGCCTCTACAGTGTGCTCATTAAAGATGGACCTTAAATCTTCATAGTCGAAAATATGTCAGCTTAGCCAATTTAATTTTGAGTATCAAGAGATGATATTTGATTTGTTAACACTCTATTCCTTGCTTATAGTGTTTCATACAAGTGCGGTATACCGATCAACTCATTCCCATTTTTTGCATTTCTCTTTTGCTTAATAACTACATTATATACGAAGGAGCAATAGCATAAAGTATATACTTGGGTTATTCTCCTTTGATGAAATTTTAAAGGTATATAACTTACATACTTATGCATATATGCATTAATACAAAACAAAACTATGTATTTAGCTATATTGAAATATTTCTTAGAATATTATTTACCATAGTCATGGACTAGTGAACAACAGAGTTGCGATCACATTAACAATGCAACTGTGTCAAGAAGACCTTGCGGCAAAATAGTTGTCAAATTACTTTTCAAGAAAGAGCCGAAGTTTGGGCGAGTCATATACTACGGCAGACAATTCAATGCACAAGAACGTCGCTTACCCAAATCACCACAATTTAAAGCACAATACGTTTAAGTTATGAGCGACTACGAGAGTTTGGGTCATATGAGCGATGTAAAAAATTCAAATCTCAGTGAACCGTATTATTTTATGCCACATCGTTGTATGCTAAGACCAAGAAGTACAACAACAGAGCTTCGAGTCGTATTTGATGATTCCTGTCGAACCACAACCCAAAAATCATTAAACGATATTCAGATGGTTGGCCCTACAATTCAATTCGAACTTTTTCCTCTTCTTCTTCGTTTTCGATTCCACAGGTTTGCACTCATTGCCGACTAGTCAAGATGTATCGCCAAGTATTAATGCACGAAGATGATCCAAAGTTCCAGTACATTCTGTGGAGGAGTTCACCAACTAAAGATATTGACACGTATCAACTAAATACTGTAACGTATGGAATGGCTACTGCTATGCACCATATTTTGCTATACGGAGTTTGTTCTATCTAGCTGAGCAGTATTCAGCACAATTTACAATTGGCGCAAAAATCGTGAAGTCATAATTCTACGTAGACGACCTACTCAGTGGTCTAGTCTCTAACCGGACTTTTACAGATAAAGTAAGGGGTAATTAGAATTAGGACAGTTTAAATTAACAAAGTGGCTTTCCAATTATCATCAATTCAAAGAAGACGACTCCGTAAAAGATCTAAACATAGATTCATCTATCACTAGTACCCTTGGACTAAAATGGAACCAAAATCTTGATTGTTCTATATTTTCATTTGAAGCAAAACTGGCACTGACTGGTCGTCTTACAAAACGTTCCATCCTTTCTGTTGCATCATCACTTTACGACCCACTTGGACTTTTGGTTCCTGTTGTTATAACATCAAAAATTTTGTTGCTAGAAATATGGCTACTGAAGTTGGATTGGGATGAATCTGTGCCACAGAACATTGAATTTACTTGGAAAAAGTTTCTTAACTGCTTATAGGATCTTTTACTAATTAATGTGCCGAGGTCCTGTTTTTTGACAGATATGAAATCTCTTCAGATACATGGATTTTGTAACGCACCGATTCATGCATATGGCTGCGCAATATATCGCGTTATCAACAAGTGGCACTACTACTACCACTCGCCAACTAACTGCGAAGTCCAGAGTGGCACCTACCAAAAACCAATCGTTACCCAAATTAGAGCTTTGCGGCGTTCTTCTTCTTTCGTAAGCTTCTTCGAAATTTTTACATCGATTGACATATTAGTGCCGTTTCACATTGGGATGCAAAAGAGTCTGATGTTTTTCAAATTTTCTTTTGGTGTCGCTCTGGGCATTCTCACGGTCAAAAAGAGTCCAGCAACTCGAGTCTAGTTTTTCTGCATTCCTTTTCACAAAATGTTCGTAAATATTTGTGCGGTTCGACTGCGCAACACCGCGCAACACTGCGCGCTGCGTATTTCATTTGTATGTTGAGATGATGGTCACACATTTTGCTTGCAATGAATTACCATGAATATGGTAGAACAATATGCATAATAGAAGTACCTACCCGCTAAATAGTTTCAAAAAAATACTAAAGACGGGAATTCCCTAATCCACAAGAATGTATTGAATATCCGCTACTAATATTTTCAAGGCCAAATTTATAATAGGAATTTCCTAATCTTTAAGTATTAAAAACTCATAATTTCTTTACTCCGTATTAAAAATTCATAATTTCTTTACTCCATAATCTATATATTAATTTTCTCCTTATTTACAATTTGTCATAATATTTCTATTATTCTATGCATACGTATTTGCATATTACATACAAAAATAGATAACAGAACTCAAATTTGCGATCGAATTCATTTGAAACCGAGCGCTCTTGCAACCATTCAAAGGATTTGAAAGTGAAAAGGAATGCTGAAAAGGGTAGCAGCGAGCTGTTACGAACAAGAACACAAAGCGTGCCACCCGAACACGAGTGGCACGGTCCCTTCGTCTTTCCTCGTCGTCCCCTCACCCACAATAAACTGGTATGAGACTCTTTTGCGTCCCAATGTGAAACGGCACTTATTGTTTCGTTGTTATTGCTCGGGTACGGGACCGCGAGTGTGGTTTTTGTGCAAGTGCACAATTTTGCGCGTTTTTTGTGCATTTTTTTGGTTTGGGTGAGCTGAATAGCGGTAAGTACATATTTAATATTGTTTTTTTTTTTAGTTTAGTTTATTTGATTAAAATTAATATAAGCTTAATTACTACAATAAACAATAGTACAACGATAACATATAATACGTACAGTGTCTCTAGACGAGCTCTCGAGTACTCCGCTATCAATAATTAGTAACATTTTATTAACTCATGATATTATTTATATCTTAACTTAGTAGATACATAGTATATACTTGTACAAGTATTTCTTGCAAGGAAAAAGTGAAAAAACGATGATTTTATAATATAAAATGGTTAAAAGAAGGACAAGAAATCAGACCAGATGTGTCATGGAGTGAATTAGTTTTCAATATAACTTAATAGCCACTAGCAGTTCTCTTTCGTCACAGTGGTTTCAGTTTTGTCTCTAAACGGAATGTATTTGTCGAATCGTTTGTTTTTAGCAGTGAGTATTTTCGAAGTGCTACTTTGTTGTTAGCTCTTCTAAATATGTGATAGATTATTGGAATGTTGTCTTCGTTTTAGATGAAGCCATTTTTGTCCAAGTAGTCATCACTTTCGTAAAAAGTAGCTCTTATTAAACTGTTATTGTCATCATATAGGCAGTGTTGTATAGTTTAGAGTTATATATAAATTTGGTGAAACTACTATTCTGTGACCTATGCAGCGATGTGCATGATCGGAGTATTCTTCTCTCAAACTTTCTGAATCTTTCCATATATGAAGGAGAGATATTAAACCAAATTGAACATCCATATGAAAGTATTGGTTTCACTAGTGATTGATACATGATAATTTTTAGCCTGTTATAGGTATAGCAGTTTTGAAGAAAACAATTTTTTATAAGTATAAAGGGCTCTATTTGTTTTTACGATTTGTATGTTGATATGATCATTAAAATATAAAAACTTATCGAGGTGAATACCAAGATATTTGATTCTCTCATTGCGTATATTTGGATATTTGCTACACTGGACTTTATATTAAATTCCTTCCATTTTTTTTAACGTTTGAGTTACATTTATTAACGGGAGGATGAAAAAGGATACTTTCGCATTTGCTAATATTTATTTTGAGATGCCAGGTTATAGTATAATCCTCAACAGTATTGTATTTGAGTTGCAGGTTCCTATTACCGCTGTCGATCGTTCTGTCGTAGTGGTAAATGACAATGTCGTCTGCGAAGGTTGTCCATTTTTTGTACCAAGTCGAGGATGAAAAGATTAAACAGAATTGGAGCATTTACTGTCCCTTGTTGCAGACCATTTACTACGTGAAATTCGCGACTGCTTTTTGTATTATTTATATGAACTGAGCTTTTTTGCCGAATATCATGTTATAAATAAGTGTAATCAGATGGAGAGGAAATTTATAGCTTACCTTAACCCTTCGGTCCATACTTGATCGAATGCTTTCTCACGGTCAAAGAAGCATGCACCTGTGACATATTTCTTATTCCAGTTCCAGTTTATTTCGGAGACGAGAAGATTAATAGCATGTATAGTCGAATGACTGTATTTGAACCCAAATTGCTTAGGGCTTATTAAGTTGTTGATTTTAATAATTTTATTTATATTTATATTAACCAAAACTTCAAAAACTTGTATTTGGTAGCAGGCTAATTGGCCGAAGGTTTTTCAAGTTATTTTTGTCCTTATCTTTCTTTGGTATCACAATTAGTTTAGCTGTTTTCCAGTTAGGTGGGATGTAGGCATTGTTTAACATGTTATTGAATAAAGTGCAATATTCTAGTATTAGTTCTGAGGAGAAGTTTTTTAGAATGATATTGGGTATTTGGTCTAAGCCGGATGATAGTTTACCTTTAAGTTTAGAGAACACGTCTGTAAGGTCGTATGAACTAACAAAAAAGTTTTCCGTTTGGTCATTTAAATTATTGGCTATTTTGTTGGCATTGAAGTTTGTTTTGGTCGCTCGAGTGCTGTCGAATAAAGTTTTCATTTCCAAAAACTTTTTGAAGGGTATACTTTCTTTTAATGAATGAAGCAAATGGTGATCAACCTCTGTGTTGCTCAAGTTTCTAAAGATCTTTTTTAAATTTTGTCCAGTAATTTTTTTTGTAGTCAAGTGTGGTTTTTATTGGGTTGCCTAACAAAGTCAAATAGTTTGTGTTGTCCCTATTAATCGCAACGATTTGAATAGCGCAGTGATCGCTATCGTAATCAATGCATCTCAAGCAGTTCACTGTGTTGTTGGCTCTGTGAATATCTACTCTGTGATCAGCAATGCAAATATCAAGAAAGGAATCAGCTCTTTCGGAGGACGGAGTAACCGAAGCATACATATTGCATCTGAACTTTAATTCGTTGGAGGTCAGCCAGTTTTTTAGGGCTTTACCTTTAGTAGTAGTTTTGTAGGTTACCCTAGTCTGTGTGTTTACTGTTGAGATCACCAGCTAACATGTAATAGTGGTTGGGATTTTGTAGGTTTAAAGATTCGAAGATTGTGCTGAGTTCAGATTTAAATATGTCGTTATTATTACCTGACGGATAATAGGCCGAATTATATACATGATGTTATTCGTAGGCATATGTATTTTTATTACACAAGATTCTAAATAGGATAAGGCATTGATGTGTTGGTTGAAAACTTAAAAAAAATTATTTAATAAGAATTTACTTTACTCAATTCTCCTGCTTATATTCGCGAATTGACATTAAGTGAAATTATGTTTAACTGGAATTGGGTAATAGTATGGTTTGAATTCATGCTGTATCTATTATATTGTAAATTGCATCAACTCTTGCCGTTTGTATTTCCAGCTGCTTCTGCAGAACTGTTAATAGTTTACTTAAAGATAACATTGTATTTTTTGGTTCTTCGAATATTTGAATTTTAAAGTTTTGATTATTGGTATCACAAAATACACCAGTTGACTGTTTACAGACATTTGCATAACTTAAATTAGAGTTAGTAAAATTTTGGTTAGTGTTTATTTTCATGGCTATTAGGTTTTGGTTTTTCAATCTTATTTTTTGTTGAAGATCTTTATACCGCTCACAGCCTTTGTAGGAAGCTGGATGCCCAAATTTCTTGCATAAAACACAAAACACCTTATAATTTTCAGTTGAGTTTGCGTCTAATGAGTTACAATCTTTGCTTTTATGTGTTCCGCTACATTTGACACATCTGACAATTAGCTGCGCTGTGGAAGAAACTTGGACAGTTTCTACATTGCGAAATCTCAGCTTTCCGTAGGGGTTCCCAATTAATACAGTGGTATAAAACAGTTTAAATTGCTTTAATTCGTTAACGTTACTTTCGGCACTTGTTTGAACCATAAACATAGGTAGTTTTATATTGCGTTGCGTGGAAATTTTAGTGAATTTTTGTAGTGTTTCATTGCACTCTTAGATCGTCATCTAATGTAGCGTAATAATTGTTTTTGGTATTTTTCGACATTGTGTGTTCAAACACGTTGTCGTTTTTTCTTTTTCTATTTAAGATTATCGTTGCCACACCTTTACACATCATGGATCACGATTGGCACTTCAGGAAATTAAATGATTTTTATAATCTTTATAATGGGTATTGATTTGTTATCACTTTACACTCCGTGGTACGTGCTCACGCTCTCGCTGTCACAATCAAACTCCATATATTATATAATATTGTGTACTGTACCTTTAGGTACTACCGCAATGTGGTCGTTCACGTTGTTGTTTTTGGGGGACTCTTTGCACAGTCCCAGTTTAGTGCCGTGTTGTTGGTATTTTCTGCCGGCTGGACCAGTTGGTCCGTGTCAGCAAGTCCTGAGCAGGATTGCTCAACAGGTACCGGCGACTGTCCTAGTGTTGGAGATAGTGTATCCTGTGCGGAAAAATGGTCGTAGTAGTGTGCGTTTAACCTACAGATCGATTCCGTTCAGCGCCACATCGGTCGACTCGTAACTGTTCCGGGACTTTGTTTCGTCCGGCAGTCATTTGAGTAACCTTGTCCAGATCATTGGCTGGAGTTGTGGGCTGTACCCTTGAGAGAAGGCCTTAAGTCCGCTTGGGTCGTCGCTGCTACAGAGCGGGTCTGCGCTTGTGACAACTTCGTCAAAGCAGCTGTTTCGGGGTCTTGTCTGAACGAGTGCCATCTGAGTCAGTGGTACGCTCGGCGGATCAGCCTATCGAAAGGCATCCAAGGAGAAGATGCGCTGTGAGCCATGTCGCGGCTATTAAACAAATTTCCGCGGAGCTGAGCGAAGTAGTTTTTGGGGCCGAGAATTTCGTGATATGAACCGCAAAGGAGTTGATGGACCTTGCCTCGAAGTACCGTATTTCTGATGACGGTTGTAACCGAGAATGCCCATCTTCCCGGTCAAGTTGATGCCTTTAGAGGAAGCTGTGGGAGACATTCCTCGCCGTTGAGCAAGTCAATGCCGGCTACATCGGCACCGATGCCTTCGCCCCAGCACTTGTACTGGAGGCGATTGCACCGGTAACGCCGAAGCCTGTTGAGACCTGGTCCGTCGTGGTCAGGAGTAAGGGGCCTGCAACTTCCTCTAAGGAAGTTACAAAAAAAATTGTAAAGGAGGTGGATCCTTCCATGGGGGTAAGGATCCACGAGGTTATGCTAAGCAAGGCGGGTGGAGCGGTTATCCGCACTTCCTCTGTCTTAGAAAGGGAGAAAGTGGCACACGCAAAATTAGCTTAGGTGGGCTTGGACGTGAGTGTCAACCGGAAGTTGGGTCCTCGGGTTGTAGTTCAGGGGGTTCAAAAGGGGATCTCACATGATGAGTTCATGGAAAAGTTACTCTGGCTGAACCTGCAGGATTTCAGCCCGGAGTCCCAGAGGTCTGACGTAAGGATGGTCAGTCGTCCCTGGAAGGTGGCCCCTGATGGTAGCACCAATGTCGTCTAAGAGGGTACGGACAAAATGATGTCCGCCCTCTTAGAGGCAGGTAGGTGCTACATTAAGTGGTTCTCCTTCCGAGTGCGACCGGATAGCCCCGTTGCCGCTTCAAGGGTAGACACTGATAGGGAGAATAATACAGTCAAACTGCCAGTGGGCGTATGCCGTAATGTGTGAGGTGGAGGGGTGTATGACTGAGGGGAGGTGCGGCATTGCCTTACTCCAGGAGCCCTACGCCACCAATGGTGTAGTTCGGGGTTTTCCTAGGAGTTTCAAGGAGAGTCATCCCAACAACTACGATTGCATAGTTGTGGATTCTTCACAACTGGGTGTATGTGTAACGGTAGAGGGGTAGGCTGATTTTAGCTAGTTTGTACTGCAAATTTAGCGAGCGCCTAGAGCCCTACCTAGGCTACATGGAAAAGCTACTACTACTTGCGAGTAGTAGCCTATTTATCCTAGGGCTGGATGCGAATCCCTCGTCTTCGATGCGGTTTAGTAAGATATCTCGGCATACGTCTGGATATCAAATCCACAGTCGAGGCGAGGCATTAAGTGAATGTGTGGTGGCTAAAAACCTTCACATTGTGAATGAGATGAGTGAATAGTTCATTTTTGATGGGCCAACATGGGTGAGTGACATTGAGGTGACGCTTTTGAATCAGGCAGCAGACAGGTTGTTCGTAGCTAGATGGGAAGTTAAGGGAGGGTGGGGATTGAGTGATCATGATTTGATCTAAATTATGGTTACTCCCAAATCCAAACGGTTCCCAGGTTTTGATGGTTTGAACTGAGAGATGTGCAAAAGCTTGTGCTAGTTCATTCCGGAATACTTTTAAGACATTTATGACAAGTGTGTGCGGGAGGTTTTTTTTCCACGCGAGTGGAAAATTGCTAAGGTTGTTCCTCTCCTGAAGTCCCCTGATAAGATCAGGAGTGCTCCTCGTTCTTATCGGGGCATCAGTCTCCTTACAGCGCTTGGAAAAATGCTAGAAAGCCTTATGGGGCAACGGCTTCAGGAGCTAACGCGGGGTATGTGGTCGGATAGGCAGTATGAGGACGCAGTGTAGAGGATGCGTGGTTCTTCGTTCAGGGTGCTGTTAGCGAGAATGTCAACAAATATGTCCTTGGCTTTTGGGGGCTTTTGACCACCTAAGCTGGGATTGATTGTAGCAACGGCTGGAGGACCTTGGCTGTCCTTAAATTACTCTTTGGCAGAGTTGCTTTTCGGACAGCCTCTCTAGCCAGAATGAATGGGAGTGTGAAGATCGGAATTGTGCGTGGCTGCCCATAGGGATACATCTGCGATCCATATATTTGGAACCTCATAATGGACTCTCTGCCAGGACAGCTCGAGCTCTCTGTAAATGTTGTACGTATGCGGAAGACCTTCTCCTTCTGGTTGAAGGTCGATCACGATTATAGTTAGAGCGGGCGGGAGGACAATTTTTAGAAATTGTAAACAGTTGGAGATTAGGTGTGGGGGTTGACATATTGATGGAAAAAACGGTGACACTGCTGTTTAAGGGCAGATTGTCGCCGGTTGGGGTCAGCATTAAGTATGTGACGCAAGTCAAATACCTGGGCCTGACCATAAGTGAAAGGTTGTGTTTCACTCCACACTTGGCGAATCTGAAGCAGCCACTGCAGGCAGTCGTAGGCAAAGTATGCAAAGCATGCTGTTGCATGCTGTTGCATTCAGGTTAATAAGGGGCTTGAGTGTGTCATTGCTGCGAAATGACTGAATTTCCGAAGATGATTTGGAAAGGGAGGAATATCTAGGGAGCAAGAGGCTTCTAGATGATAGGGTCAGGAGTAGGTTTCAAGACCGTTGGGACAATAGCCCTAACGGTCGGGTGACTTATGAGTACATCCGGGACGTTAGCTTTGTTGAGGGTAACCCAGACTTCAGGTTTTGTTTGAGTCTGGGTTTTTTGTTTACGCGGCATGGGCCTCTTAATGCATTTTTGTATCAGAAGCACCTGTTTGATAGGTCGGGGTGTTTGTGTGGGGCGCAATGTGAAGACTGGGTTCGTTTGATCGCGGAGTGCCCGATGTACTCGGATATTAGGGATCTCGGGGGTATGGGGATTAGCTGGACTGACGGACATTTAGATGTTAGTGGTGTGATCTCCACTAGTCGGAATTCCGAACTGTTAGGGTCGTTTGCGCGTTAATTGCTTAGGCGGCGAAGGCGTTTAATTGGGAATTAGGGTTAGCTTCTTGTGTGAAAGGTGTGTGCGTGTAATGTGCGTATGGGGTCTAACCCCTGGTTAATAGTCCAGAGCAATATGGAGGCTCAACTGGTAGTAGCTTCGGCTACGAGGTCTGACCGGAGACTTAATTCTGGTACCACGGGGAGCGGGGGTCCTTGGAGTTCGCTCCAACCTGCACATGCGGACTTGCCCTTCAAGGAGCATCGTGGTGGCTGTGGTTCATACCCAAATGCGGGAAGAACTGACATTTTGTCAGTTGAATGTGGAGTTGCTTTGCAACCGGGTGCCTAACCCAAAGTACGGCAGAGGTTTTAGATAGGCCTCGAACCCTACCAAGGTGGTTAGTGTGTCCATTCCACACTACCAATCGGTACTGAAAATACATTGCTTGGATCCGCTGTGCTTTTGAGCGCCGTGGGATAAGGCTGTCGTCACCAGGTACCCACGTTTAACATACCGGACGTTGTACTTTTACATATTACTATTATCATTAATTGATTATTATTATTAATTAACTATTGTATTTTGTTTCATTCAATTTTGATGATTAAAAGTATATTTTTAATTAACGTGCTTTTATTCAATTAATATTTTTATTGTGTGTTTCTTTTTATATATTTTATTCCTTTTTTATTTATAATTTGGTTTTTAAAAATAGTTTTTTCAAAATTAGTTGTAATATTTTTTCCAAAAGCGATTGCAGAAAAAATCTTTGCCTTTCCTAAGTTTTTCATAGTCGAACTGACATCTGAAATCTCGTAAGATAACTGTCAGTAATCGTATGAGCGTTAATTTTCTGGAAGTCAACAACCGTTTTCCTTTTTGGCTTGCCTTGTTTTGGTACCATATTTTAAAAATAATGGTTGGACAATTCCGCCATTTAACAATTTCCAAATTTCTTTCTTGATAAAGTCGTGATCAGACTAGTGTTATAATTTCTTGTCATAAGATCATCGTCTGCAATTATCTACGTCCATTGGGACTGGTGTTTATTGTCGTTGTTGATTGAAGAGATTTGTTTGTTGATATTTGTTTCTCTGCATTCTTAAATTTGCTATGCAGTGATGCTGGTGTCTTTCCTCTCAGTGGAGATGTGGTATATTGGTTATGGCTGTCTCCATGTTGGGTACTTGCTATTGTTTGTGGAAATTTTGCGCTGTTTCACTGAGGACAATCTTTAGGGTCGCTTCTTCGATATTTCCATTTACTTAATTTGGTGCTAATTTGCACTAAGCCATTCACCACTTTCACTTTAAAACTTGCCTTAACACTTGTTTCCAAATAAAACGAAGAAAAAGTGATGAAAGAAGTTTACAAATTTAAAATGTGTCAAGATCGTTTAACACAATTAAATTGAACTTTAACAAACTTAAATTAAAGATGTAGTTTTCCGCAGAGAAAGATTGGAAAAAAAAACGATGTTCAATTCGCGGTTCACGCTGACGGCAATCGATCGAAAGAGAAGCCCGTATCCAGTCGTCGATCCTTGTTCCTCAACTTACGGTTAAATCAAAAATAGCATTTTGTGCCAGAAATGTGTTTGAAATTTTCTCAATACCTTCGAGTGTTGCAGTTGGAATCTGCTAGCTTTAAGCGTAAAACCTTTTGCTAATGCTTGCTATTTGTCTGATGGCTTGTTGTTCGATAGAGACGACTGCTGTGGGTACTAGTACTCTACTTTGATTTTCGCTGGGAAATTTCGTGATATGGGAAATTTGCTGTAATGAAGCTTTGTGTGGTGTCTTTTGTGACAATATAAGCAATTAAAATTGCTTTTGCAATTTATATATCTATGCCCATGTGACAAGCAAAATTGTTTCTTTGGTGAATTTTTAGTTTTATAAACTTCTCGCAATATTTTAGTTTATGCCCTTTTGTGCATAGTTCGCATGACGTTTGTTTATATTGTTCGGATATGAACTATTGATTTTTAGAAAAGCTTCTATTTAAATTGTTGTTGTTACTGGCTTAGGGTCTATTGAAGCTGCTTATTAGGTCGTGTTGAACACTTTTCGTTCTGACTACTTTTTTTTTGTCTACCCTTTCTGCGATTTCGTAATCAGTAGTTAGGAAATCTTTCATTTGTTGCCACGTTGGGCATTTTTTGAGATGCGTGCGATTGCTCCCACAAAAGTCCCGAATTCTCTGGTAAAGCGGCGGTGCATATATTTACCAGTATTGGGTCCCAGCTGTCTGTGGGAATATTAGGTGTTTTTCCTTGTTTCCTTTTTAATCATAGGCAAGTTTATCAGTGTCGACTTGTTTATCGACCAATATTCCATTATTTTCATATCTTGCTTTGAGAGCTTCCTAAGCCAAATTGAAAATATCGTCATTAAGTGCGAACTGTTTTACTATTGCGCCTGCTTAATTTTTTATTTTGTATCGGAGGTGATGCAATTTTTGCGCTTTTGATAAATTGGGATGGTTGATGTAAACAGCTGTAAACATGTCCCGGAAGGACGGCCATTCTTCATAACCTCCATTGAATATTTCTGTGTCACATGCGGACACCTCGAGATGGTGGCTTGAACGTGCCTCTTGATTTTGAATATGTGGCAGCTCTACTTTCGCATGTGGTGTAGGTGCAGTAGCTTTTATTAGCTTTAACTGATCGGGGATCATAGCTTTTGTAGATCCGTACTGGTCTAAGCAGTTTTCATACTAGACGAAAGCCGAGGTTTTAAAATTTTGTGGTAGATCTGCTGATTCAGTTTCTACTATGACGTCATGAGCCGCTTGGCAAAATATGTCTTCTGATAATATCGATTTAACTAGAGCAGGCATCGATTATAATGAGTGGAATGTAAGTTTTCAAGGGGTTTTCAGCGAAAACTGTGTTTTCGTTTGCAGATTTTGTATGGATGAAAATAAAAGTTTTCGCGTGAAAACCTGTTTTGTCTATGAAAACACGAATTTTGTGTCGGTGCGAACATAGTATAAGCCAAGACCACCTATAAAATATAAACAATAAAACCAATTACTCAATAAGTGAATATTGCGAACATAGTAAAAGTTAAGACCACCCATAATATATAAACAATAAAACCAATTACTCAATAAGTGAATATTGTAACTGACACTTATTGTAAGAATTAAGCAAATAAAGAAATTGTATAAATAAAAGTAAATTGAAATAAAGGGATAAGTTATCCATCAGGATCACTCAAACTATCATATTTGATTTCTTCCGCGCGCTTGCGAACAACTATATTTTTTTAACACGTCTTAAACGAAGGAAGTTAACGTGGGGCATGTGTTACATTTGTTAAGTGATATCATAGGCAAAAAATGAGGGAGAAAATAACAAGTAGCCCTAGCCGAAAAGACAATCACAGTGACATGTTTCGGAACCGCAAATTTAACAATCAAGTATCCTCTCGGGAGGAGAAAAGTAAGAAATAAAAAAAACAAGGACGAATTCTCCAACAACACTAAAGTTCCTAAATTCCCCAAGTGAAAAATTTGTTTACAACAACACTAAAATTATTAAATTCCACAAGTGAATAAATTTTTTACAACAACACTAAAATTACAAACTTTCACAAGTGAATGAACGGTTTACAAAACTTTAAATTTACTAAATTTGACAAGTGAACAAATGCTTTATAAAACTTTAAAATTACTAAATTCCACAAGTGAATAAATATTTTTTAACAACATTAAAATTACTAAATTCCACCAGCGAATAAATGATTTACAATAACAAAAAAACTAGAACAAACAGAATAACACAAAAAAGAAGAATTAACTCTAAGCCGAAGCGTTGCCAACGAGGGACACAATTAATTAACAAAACGTCCAGGGAAGCTAAACAGCAATCAACACTGAAAGGAATTAAAACAGCAATCAACAAACCCCTTTAGAAAAGGACGAAAAGTAGTAAGTTAATACTTTAATATATTTATGGTATATTTAATTTATAACAATAAAATTGTATAAAAATTGACAAAACTGAAACTTACAATTACTCAAATTTATAAAAAACATGTTATAAATGAAGGTTCGACCAGCTACATAACAAATATTTTGAAACCGCGATTCACCACCGCAAGGGAGACCCTCCGGTTTATAACATAAACTCAATTCTGCGATTTTGAACTCCAGACCCTCCAGAATAAAAGAGTTTCCTTTCCTAGAAAGGATCAAAACATTATTATAAAAAAAACTAAAATAATAAAAAATGGCTCTTAATAGCGAGAACGAGGATCTTGTTGCTAGACTAATAACTGCAACAAATACTTCTCTTAGATTGGAGGTAGAGGAGTTGCGAATGCAACTACAGGATTTAACACAGTCAACTACAGTCGTTGATTATAAAATGGAAGTGATCGATCTACATATCAATTGTGATAAGTCACTTATGGTGGTCAAGTCACTACCAGAATTTAATGGAAAACAAACTAAATACGTTAGCTGGAGGGAATCAGCCAACAACGCAATGAGCTTATATATATGGGGTAGCCGTAGATATTTTGCTGCATTAACTATACCAAGAAATAAAATTACAAACGACATTTTATCCAATCACAGAACGGTTCTTAGTTTCGATGCCATTTTGGCACGACTCGATTTTGCTTACGCGGACAAGCGACCAGCTCATATTATCAAACAGGAGATGAGCATTTTGCGACAGGGCACTTATTCAATTATTGAATACTATAATAAGGTAATTGAAAAATTAACTTTACTTATTAGTAAAACGATATTGAGTTACGGATCGGATGGTGCCGTAACTAAAGAATTAAACGCAAAAAATAGGCGGGATGCGTTGCGTATATTTATAACAGGTCTGAATGTAAATTTAGCCAATATATTATTTTCACTATCACCAAGTGATTTGCCAAATGCGTTGGCAATGGCACAAGAATTAGAATAAAAAAATATGCGAGCAATTTTCGCATCACAATTCGGGAAAAATCCGAATTATTACAGACAACGTACTAACATCAATAACGGAAATTTCAATAATAATTTACGGTTTCCACAAATCCAATTTCAAAGAGGCTGCAACCAAAGCCCCATACAACAAAATATTTAGGCAAGACTTATCCCAATGGATGGAAGAATAAATACTACAGATAAACGACCATATGCCAGCGCACAACTAAGTAATCAACCACCAAATAAAACACAAAGGATAAATAATATTAAAGAGTATAATTTTTTAGATCAAAACTAACTCTGCGGTATATTTTCTTACATGACAGGGCTAATGGCCACAACTTTAAAATACTAGTAGATACGGGAGCAACAAGTTGCTATATAAAATAAGGAATTTATGAGAATAAAAACGAATTAAATATATATAAAAGAGCAATTAATTAATTGTTTAATGGATTTTCGATAATACGTTATTATCATTTTATTACTTTATTTGGTAAAAGACAAATTTTTTACGAAATCGAAAATTTAGAAGCAGACTTTTTAATTGGATACAATTTTCTGAAAGAAATTAATGCAGTGATCAACTTGAAAGGAAAAAAGTTGATAATAAATAATGAAAAGGAAGAAGACATATTTAGCTTAGGAGATGAATCTGAGCAACATGAGAGTAACGGAAATTTAAGAGATGAAAACATTAAAGGAAATATAATTACTTTGGAAGCAGACACTCCTAAATCGCCAGCTGAAGATTTATACCAGCACAATGAATATTTTACAAATAAACAAATATAATGTGGAACAAGAAAGTTCTACAACACCAGCCGATGGTAATACCGGCAACAAAAATAAAAAAATATATTGTGGAACAAGAAAGTTCTACAACGCCAGCCGATGGTAATACCGGCAACAAAAATAAAAAATTCAAAATATTATGTGGAACAAAAAAGTTCTACAACGCTAGCCGATGGTAATACCGGCAACATAAGAATAAAATTTATTGTGGAACAAAAAAGTTCTACAACGCCAGTCGATGTACTTACCGACAATAAAGAAAATTATCTATTGTAAACAAAATTACTTTGGAGTAAGAATTCTCTGAAGTATCAGCCGAAGAAAATACCGGTATAAGTAAAGAAAAAAATAAATATTTGAGGATAAAAATAAGAAATAAAATAAATGAAATACATTCTTCAATAAACGTGAATTTACCGTTTCGAACGGTTATAAAGACAGAAATCACGGCAATAATTGAAAATAACAATAAACAAGTAAGGAAGGGCTAAGTTCGGATGTAACGGCCTTTTTATACTCTGGCAAAGTCAAATGGTATACCCGTTTGAGATTTCTTTGTGGATTGACTGATATTTTCGGTAGAAGATCAACTATAGGCACTGGGGTCCACACATTTAGTACTTAGGGGCTTGAGCAGTTTTGGTTCGATTTAGACAATTTTTGGCCATTCACATTGGCACACTTTAAACGTATTATTCACGCAAAGTTTTACCCCGATATAATCATTGTTGCTTGATATGCATAGTGGAAAGTGAAAGAATCAGATGGAATTGAAAATGGTGTTATATGGGAAATAGGCGTGGTTGTAGTCCAATTTCGCCCATTTTCGCACCATAAAATAGAAATATGAAAAGAACGTTATGCGCCGAATTTGGTTGAAATCGGTTAAGCAGATCCCAAGATATGAGTTTTCACCTAAAAGTGGGTGGTGCCACGCCCACTGACTAATTTTGAACGCGGTTCCTATAAAGTCATCTCATAACATCCCAGAGATAAAATTTAATGTCTCTGGCGTGTTTAGTGCTTGGTTTATCGCGCTTTTAGTATTTTTTAACAGTACCGTTATATGGGGAGTGGGCGGGCTTGTCACCCGATTTCACCCATTTTCATACCGTCAATAGAGGTGCTAAAAACATTTGCTTCTAGTGAATTTTGTTATTATAGCAGTAGCGGTTTAAGAGATATGCACATTAAACCTATTAGGGGCGGGACCACGCCCACTTAAAAAAAAATGTTAACTGCAGATGTTCTGCCAAATGTGATCCTGTGTACCAAATAAAGCCTAGATACAAGAAACAAGTAATAAAAGAAGATTTAGGGAATAGGGTTACAATTAACTACAGAAGTAGAATAGTACATAAAGATAATATAATATTATATTAAACCTATATATTTTCAAAAAATTATACCCTTAATATTTCTAATATTAATTGTTCAATGACGGACATGGTGGACTATACAAGAGAGGATTATGTCTTATTAGAGGACGGAGACGTAGGTTTATATCTGAATTTTACATTTAGATAAAAAATATAATACAAAATGAACACGGACGATTGATTATAACTGATATAATGGACATTTCTAACTTTAAGATATTACAAAATAAAGATGTAATTGTTATATATATTAAGTATCCAAAAATTATAAATGATTGAAAATACTATTAAGTTAGTGCAATCACACAAGAAGACGGTAAATTAGTAATTGGCAACGAAATTGCAAAATGCAAAAAAAAATATATTAATATAAAAAATTGTAAAAAAGAAATGATAAACACCTATTGTAAAATTAATAATACAATACAGATACTTGCCTATCAGATCTTTTGTTCAGAAAAAAAGGTAAATGTAAAAAAATCAAAGACAAAAATAAAGAAATGAAACTTGAAAACGTAAATATTTTAGCTGAACGAATGAAAGTTTTTAAAAATCATTCATTTTTATAGTACATATACTTGTAATAATGTACATAATTTATAAGATTGTAAAATTTAAAAAAATCTTATAAAACTTCTAAAATAAATAGAAATTTAGAATATCAAAAAATATCATATAACGCTATTTTGGAATAAATAAATAACCTATCGAAAATTGATATTGAATCGTCCCCGATTCATCTTAGAGAGGGGGGAATTAACGGCAGCCTCCACACAGTAGCTTTACGCTAATTATAAACAAAACTGTATCTTTGCACTTAGCAATAATACAGCTTCTTAATAAGCATCTTTGCTTATTTAAGTAATCAATATTATTTTTCATTAAGCTAAGACCACAGCTTCTTAATAAGCATCTTTGCTTATTTAAGTAACCAATATTCTTTTTCATTAAGATAAGACCACCCATAAAATGTAAACAATAAGACCAATTACTGAATAAGCGAATATTGTAACTGACACTTATTGTAAGAATTAAGCAAATAAGAAAACTGTATAAATAAGAGTAAATTGAAATAAAGAGATCAGTTATCCATCAGGAACACTCAAACTATCATATTTGATTTTATCCGCGCGTTTGCGGAAAACTATATTTTTTCAACACTTCCTAAACGAAGGAAGTTAATTTGCACGCATATTTATGTACAAGTATGTAAATATCTATTATATGTTTATGTACAGAATTGGGTTTTGCAATGTAAAGAAATATGAAAGAAAACAAGAAAAAACGTTAACTTCGCTTCTTCTAATACCCTTCACAGGTGCATTTCGTTTAGTAACTGCTATATGTATGACTACATTTGAAAACGTACTCGGCCAACGGTATGCATAAAACTGAAAATATTTTCTTTTTAGCCAGGTTGTTTAATATAACTCTCTTCTATTCGAATTAATGCTAGAAAATCAGGTAAATAGATCTTCCAGACATTTACATAAATTTTAATTTTTTAAGCTAATTGATAGTTCACATTAAATTAATGGAAAACAAAACAAATTATATTATTTATAAAAATTAGAAAATATATAACATTTAATAATATTTATTATTCTATAATACTTTTTTATATAGTATGTAAGTTACAATAATGACATCTATGACTTACACTTTATACTTGTATTATAATACAAACTTATATTTAGTAATATTGAATCTAACATATATATATATATATATAAGATATCTATTTTCTAAAGTTTAAAAATATTCCATCATGATCACTATATGGTGTTTCATATGTGATACATGAGGTCATTGCAGAATCCATGTTTGTTCATACCCAATCTATTGCTGTTTCCTGTTTTGTTGTGGCGACCTTAGCCAATGAAGATTGAAATCCTAACTGTTGTAATCGAGCCTCCAAATCGTCAGTTGCTGTTAGGCGACATATGTTAAAGTCACCAAGGACTACTGACTGTCCATTACATTGTTCAGTTATCTGACGGATATCATTTTCCACTTGGTTTCTAAATTCCGGAAGTCTATGGCGACGTTCCTGTACACAAGTGATATGAAAACTGTTGAATTGTTTACGTTTAACAGTTGGTAAATGTTTGTTGAACCGGTGTCGTTCCTCGAAAATGATCCATCTAATAAACCTGGACATCTATCTTGCTTGTAGTATATTATAAGACCGTTGGCATGGCGTCGTCGGGATGACCTTGTTTCTCCATCAAGGCGTGCAATAACATTGTAGCCTTCTATTGGGAATTCTTCTTGAGGTAAGGCCTAGGTCTTGGCAAAGCACAGAATATCAGCAGAACAAATCAGTGTGATCTGATATTTTCAATATGCTTGCTTAGGCTCCTTACATTTTGATAATAAATATCCAGGCGTTGTTCCGAATTTTCAGCCAAAAATCTGAAGCATGTCGTCAATACTCCTTCTGCCTTCAATCTATTAAGTTGAGTTTTAATTGGATCCTGGGGTCCAAATGGGTTCGGTGGAGAAAATGTCCCGATTATATATAATCCATTGGCACTTGTGGCTCTGCTACATCCTGCCTACGTTCTATGGTTATTTGCTCATTTCGCTTGTATTGGAATGATCGGACCACGCTCATGATTGGTGTCCAATCTGCATTGCGACTGTGAGTCTGCTTGGAACGTGCAAAGCTTCCAACTCTTGATTCTGCGAATTTCATCCATAGTCGCACCACTGAACTTTCAGATCCATATGCTTCGGAATCAACCTGCATTAGTTCCCCCGTAGCACCATTGACGAGACCCTCACTTATGCTTATGTTGACTGTCACCATATATTTGATCGAAGTCTTGAGCTGCAATGTATAAAGTATTTCTTGCGTTTCCGATGGCTTAAAAGACTTCACAGCTTCTAAAATGTTTTCCCTGCTGCGTTCTGTTAGGGAACTTGATTTAATTGTATCCTTCGCAGTCGAAATGAACTCCTCGGTCATCGTGTTCGCCATTTTAGTTACATTGAAATCATTTGCTCCAGCATTTGAATAAAATAGATGGATGGCTTCTTTCGGTATCTCATGAGAGGTTTGGTATCTCATTAGATTCCCTGCTTTTGATTAATTGGATGTCAGCGTGTGCCATATTTCCCTCTGCCATGTTATTTAAAGCGATGGCAAATGCTTGATCTTCACGCTGGCGCATTATTTCAGTGAGCTCAAAGTACCGAAATTGATCCCAAAGCGGTGTTCCTGTAATTGTACTGTAAGGATCATTCCTATTAGGTGCAAATATCCATCGATCTCCTACTGGCGGCAGCTGCTTTAAGTCACCAAACACGATAATTGGTATGCCTCCAAAGTAAGCGCTGCCCCTGAAAATTTGCTTTAGCCTAGAATCTAAATATGCAAACATCTTTGCTCCAACCATTGAAATTTCGTCAATTATAATAAGCCTAATGAGATTGGCATGAATAGTGTTTAATGTGTCACTATTCAGTGGCTGAAGATCGCCAGAAAACTGGTTGACGGGAAGTGAAAAAACCGAATGAAGGGTTAGGCCTCCAATTCCAAATGCTGCTTTTTCAGTAGGTGCGCAGAGTAATACCTTGGCTGTTTAGTGGTTGGTTCCTGGTACACTATTAGCTCGCAATGTCAAAGACAAGAAGATTTCCTTTTTACAGACATTGTGCATTACATTAGCAAAGTATTCCCTCCGTTTGTTGTTAAGTGACTGCACCATTGCCAGTAAATCGTTTTCTAATATTAAAGGTGAGAGTTTAATTAATTGAACCGCCTCTTCCTCTGTATTGTTGTGCTCTTGGAAAACATTAATGTCTCCTGTTTGCTCTGGAACGGCTAGAGCTCTAAATTCGGATCTAAAAGTTGTGAGGCAGCTCGATCATCAGCTGTTTCTTCCGCTGTAACATGAAGGTTTTCCAAAATTAGTTCAAGTCCGTTCGATACAAATTTGTAATATTTAAGCTTATTCTGCTCAATTTGCTCCTTGTGAGTATTGCAAACACTCTCGACGTCATTATTCAATAGGTCGGTTTTCTCATTTCTCCATGGGTGAAACATCATGGCGGTTTCTCTGAAGAAATCGGCTCTTGAACTTTCAACGCTAAAACGTTTCCAGAGAAGAATAAGGGCTTGCTTCCTTTTCCTTAAAAATTCTGATCCATCCTTTAATGCCATTGGAACTGCAGCTATCGTGTCATCCTCGTTTTCTACTTCGTTATAGTCTTCGTTATTATCCAAAACATTTCTGTTTGCTTTGCAAAATCTGAACCATGCTGCAAAATCTGCTAAGCATAGTCCTTTAAATTGATCGGGCCTTTAAGAGTAGTGCTCCAGCACACTCGGTACATATATATCCGTAGGGTCCTCCTGTAAAGCATTTAATTCATGTCTGGGCCTTATCATCCTTACTCGGTTGTTTGGATGTGATGTATTTATAAATATTTCACCATTACTGGCTTTTGATAGATGCAGTCCCAAAATATTATAAGCTGCTTCTTGAGCCGATATTTCCGATCCGTTTTCAAATTTGTTTCCGATGTGCTGCAATTTTCTTTTAATGGAGAAATAATGATATAGCTGCAGCAAGCGTATGCGTCCAGAATGAATTAAATATCCATATTTGCTCTATGCAAATTAAGGATATTTTTATTATAGGCATTTAGAAGTGGGTCTGAAAATTTTCTCTTTAGGAAAATGTGTGGCTTTTTTACAGATGAGCGGAGAGCAAGCTTGTATCCTTCATAATCAGTGTTGATTCGCTCATCCGTCAAAAAATTTTTGAAGCAGTTCAACCGTGTTATTTCTTCCTCTGGGAGATCCGTTAGAGTTAATAGTTCCTGTATTTTTTAAAATTGAACTTTGTGTTGCTCAATACCTTCCTCGTTCTCTAAGGGGAAAAGTATTTCTGACTGTGGGATCGGCGGATATGGGATGTTGAATCGGCACACTTGCTTTCCATGAAGGTCTCTTAGGCAAGCTCGACCATGTCTGTGTTTTTGATACTGAATGAATTCCAGTAAATCTAAATCACCCCCATCGGTTGTGATGTGTCGGTCGATGAATGTTTCAACTTCATTTGTGTTGATGATTCCATTACTTTCCAATTGTGGTGCGTCACTTAGTCAGTACATGCCATGACAATGTGGTGATCCCCTATGCTGGAATTCAATTCTGTAATAGTAACAGACTACTACATGTTCTCCAAACAGACCGTTTTGTAATAATTTTAGCATTTGGCAGAATCGATTGTCGAAATACCTGGAACATGTAACGGGATCTGTCCTTATCAGCCTCGCCTTTTCAGAGTTTGATAGAGCAGTAGCTTCCCTTCCGAAATATCTACTTTATCTACCAGTTTCTTCAATATGACCAACATTTTGTTTCTGCAGCAGACATTGTAACTTTAACTCGTAGAACTTATAAAAATACAGTAGCACGTTCACGCGCACACAACGCCGATCATAGCGTCGAATTTCAAAACGTGCAATTTTACTGTTGTGGATGCCCTCCTCTTTCTGCAGTAAATCGTTGGATACGACAATTCCTGAGCATCGTCGTCGGTTGTAACGTCCCTTTGGCATATTCCTTGTCCTTGTATCATTGCAATCCGTTTAATGGATCTATTTTCAACGCAATAAATGGCTCAGTTTCCTCGTTTCCAACATTTGCTAGCCAATCCTTGATATTTGTATATTATGCTTGACGTAGAGCTCTGTAACCAGCAGATAGTTTAGTGCCTCCAAAATCTTTGCTGGTCGCACTGTCTCCGTCATAAAATTTTGCTTATATTCCAATCAACGTTTCAAGTGCTCTTGAATAATATTACGGTTGTCAAATCTTCGTGGCAGCATGGTAACTGTCTCTACAACAGAAATTGGAATATTCACCACTGCTCCACGAATAGCCCATTGTCGTTCATATCCTAAGGAGATCATGCGCATAAATGGGATCCTTGGTGATATCAGTCTTTCTTTCAGACACGTTGAATCCTGAAGGCATTCCGGAATATCCGGAAACTCCAATCCTTCCGAGAGACAGGTATTTGGTATCTTGCCTTTCCTAACAATCCTATAGCATGTGTTACAAAAGTTGTACTTTTGGTTCGAAGACGGAAATTTTGATGACAGGTTTCTTTTCTTTTCTATCATCTTCTGAGCGCGTAAATTTTGTTGAAGTCTGACTCTTTTCTAGTTTTTTCACTTGGTGAGGGAACCAAGTGCCACCGCAACAAACGCATCTTTCTGTGGGTCCTTTCTTTATCAACAATGCGTACACATCAAAGATATTGGCAGCTCCTCCTGATTTGCCCTTCGCTATCTATGCAATTGTACTCTTTCCAACGTTGATTCCTGCACGTTTTCAAGTTGTTGCCTGATTTGCTGGCGGGTCACTCTTCTCTGAGAAGAGTGAAAAATTTGCTCACGACGTCTTCTTATTGGATTTGAGTGTTCCGCGGTGTTGCGTACCTACTCATCAGCTCTATATTCCGGATTCAAGCGCCTGTTCGAATGTCCTACTGTGTCACGCTCCTGCTCCGCTGTCCTATATTCAGGATTCATTCGTCTGTTTGAGTGTTCCACGGTGTTGCGTACCTGCTCTATATTCCGAAATCAAACGTCTATTTGAATGACTGATCAGAATGGAATATGCAAAACTATCACGAGTTCTCTCCTCATTGCGGTACTCCAAATTTGAGCTGTGTAATTCTGCAATATAGTTAGCGTTCCTTTGTCTATTATTTTCCATATTTTCACTATATTTTCGTCGGCTTCGATTCAGAGCATTGCGACGCCTTTGTTCCTGTGATCCTCTTGGCATACTCTCCTCTTAGATACTCTTGGCATTTTCAAAAATTATTAAAAAAATATTATACAAATAAAAAATATTAATAAATTAAGTAATAATAATATAATTAAAAGAATGTGTATTATTTCAAAAAGGATTTTTTTCGTTGATTTTGAAAGTTGTTTGCGTTGTTGAAAGTTTAAGCTGCTCGCGTAAACTGAAGTGATCCGATGTGTTGTGCCCTATTTATTGAATATCTTAGAGCCCGACTTCGCGTCTGTAAACTCTTTTGCCCTTTTTGGTGTCATCAAGCAACTTTCATAGGAATTTTAATGCTTTAATTACAAAAGGTGCAAAACCTCTTCTTTACCTAGGTTATACTTTCTACCTGATCTTGGAACTATGTTTATTTCCTACCTACTTTCTACCTATGTTTTGTTTTGTACCTATCCAACAGTTAATTAAGGTTTTAAAACGAGATAATTATGTTTACATAGTTAGTTCTCTATTATTATTAATAAATAAGAATATATCTTGAAAAATTACGGATTTATTTATTTTATGGGATATACAATTTCTTCGTAGATTACAGTCTTGCCTTAGAAAATAACTCGTGCCAAATTTCGTGAAGACACCTCGTCAAATAAAAATGTTTCCCATACAAGTACTTAATTCCGATTGTTCAGTTTATATGGCAGCTATATGCTATAGTGGTCCGATATCGGCCGTTCCGACAAATGAGCAGCTTCTTAGTGAGAAAAGGACAGGTGCAAAGTTTTAGATCGATAGCTTAAAAACTGAAGGACTAGTTTGTATATATACAGACAGACGGACAGACAGACTGACGAACAGACGGACATGGCTAAATCAACTCAGCTCATCATACTGATGATTTATGTATGTATTTTATAGGGTCTCGACCCTGTTCAGGGTATAAATATTTGTAAATTTGTCTACAAACAACATATGTATGTATATATGTACACTTATTACTTCATACGAAATCTTAGTTGGCACGACCGATGACCGAAGCTCACGGTTTTTGCTTTCATGTTAAAGAGTCAATGTGTCGAAGGCGTCCAAAGCGTCACAACATTGTGTTGTTGGTAGAAATTCTGAGATGTAACGAACGCTCGTCGATTGTTATCGCTTCCCTTGCCGCTCTAACAGCTTTGCACACAATTCATTGTAAATATGTACATATGTTTAAATATGAACATGCATACATATTTTTAGAATTGTAAAATAGTTTAAATGGAAAAAAGCTTTGTTGCCACTTTTGTCACTTTTTTCTGTGCTTTGTGCGCTTGCAGGGTTGTGACTTTTTCCTTTTAGAGATAACATCAAAAAGTTGTTCAATTTATGATTTCTAGCTTTTGCCATCGTCGCGAAAAGACGCTTGTAGGCAAACGCATGCTCGGGGAGATGTGTAAGGCGTTTGCTTTTATGAATTAATCGACTTAGCTTGTTGCATGTGCGCCAGCGTTTACTACAAATTTAGGATTTGTCAATTTGGCTGTCTTATTGATATCTGCGCTGCTAATACTATTTGAGAGAATTGTTATTTTTGTGCAACAATGTTTGTATTTTTTCTATACTTACATTTGTATGCATATATACCTATATATATATATGTAGATTTATCTATGCATTACTTGTTTTGCAATGTCATACGCATATTTGTACATACATACTTTTATATAGAGCAGTGCGCGCACATGTATTTATTGATAAGTGATAGTATCAAAAATTCTATTACTCCATGTGTACATACCAGAGAATGCGAATGAGCTCTATATTGATGTACATATGTACACACATAAACTGCTAATTTTGTAACAATGGAAATTAGAAAATTATTAAAAAGGGAAAATATATATTTTTTTCATAATCTTTTGCATTTATCATGCCGCAATTGTGCAAAAAAACCATATATTATCAATTTTTCGTCATAAAAAGCGTTTATATGACAAAAACTAATCACGCATATGTGATTGACATTTGTATTTTCTGTTTAAAGTATTTAATTTTTCTCTTTATGTTGGTAGATACGTATTTTATCAGTTAACGTTGTTAGAAATTCTCATTTCTGTTAAATAACAGAAAATACTACAGAAAATGGTGAACTCCCTGATCGGAACTTTTCAGCACTGTTAGCCGTCCAATCGAGAATCATACAAAATTTAATTTTCACCTTTTCGTTCATTTACGTTCTCTGCACATACTCACACCAGATGAACCCGGTTGGGTTTGCTCTGGACTCTTTAGCTGGGCTCTAAGCTACCGGGGGGGTCGGCAGGTCGCGGTTAGCCGAACGGCCTGTAGTAGCAGGTCAGTTGCGAAATAAGTTAAAACGAATAAGCAATCCCCGACGATGTGCGGCAGGAGTGGAGGATGCGGTATAAAAAGCTAGCAGATCCGCTGAAGCTCCTGTGACTGTGGCGAATAGACACCGCCTCATAGAAATATGTGTCCCTCTTATCATGCATGGGCATGACGAGAAATATAAAAATCCAGGAGCGACGGACCCACAATTGGGCGGCTTCCTGGTCAGAGTCTGTTCACCATGTTAGGTGCGGCTGTCAATATGAACAGACCGGTACACGGCGCGGCGCACTGGGAGTCCCTCGAAATGCCGCCAGCAAGTTCTCTGCTGACGGGATGGAGAGGATGATGTGAGCTAGCTCTGCCGATGTGTCTGCCGCGGTGTGTATCAGTAACCAGCCCCTTCGGGCTCTGGTCAAGGAATGTACATTGGACGTGGGAATAGTAGCCTGCGTTGCCCCGGGCGAGCGCCGGTCCGTCCGAGTTTCCCGGGACTGGTAAAGCGAAGGACAGGCCTCAGGGAACTGGGGTAGGGCAGTGTCTCCGAGGGTATACCCGTTCCTGTCTATTTCGGCCCGCCCCCCTGAACACGATGCGCTGGTAAAATACGCAAAGAATGGAGAATAACATGAGAAATAAAACAAATTCAAATAGCAGTAGCGATATATTCGGTATCATTGCGAATAGCAGCACAGGAAATGATAGTAGGAGGCAAGAGAAAACCACAACTCAGAAAACACCAATTGTGGAAACAGACCCCTTTAAACTCGCACCAAAATTGGGCAGGTCCCCAGTCAAGACCCTCGGCATTGAGAAACCAGCGAGAGCTAGGTCGTCGCCACCAGCATTGTGCGATACCACACCTCTGACGAAAGCGGTACAATCTTGTGGAGACTATATGACGGAACTAGGAGATGCCATCAAGAAGTTGATCGAAATTATGCGTCCACCACAGCGTTCCATAAACAAACTGCACGCAAGTGCTCAGGAGGAGCACAGTGAAAACAAGGAGACAAGACCAAGTGTCCTCGCCATGCCAACAACTACCCAGGCGACACCAAAGAGGCCCCGAGACGAAATACAGCCGAAGCGAAGGACACCTCCAAAGAGAAATAAAATGTCTCACAAGGAAGCGCTGAATAAGCCTGAAGCATCTTTGAATAAGGATGCAAAGAGTGACCCCGCCAAGGGCATAGCGGAAGAAGTGAGCAAACAAAATGGTTGGATTACAGTCAAACGCAAGCCACTGAAAAAGACGCCACACAAACCGCCACCTCGTCCCGATGCCATAATCATTGAGACAACCGGTGATATGTCCTACAGCGAGATTTTCAGGACGGTCAGGACAAATGACACACTGCAGAAACTGGGAGAAAATGTGTCAAAAATTAGAAAGACGGCCAAAGGACAAATTTTGCTGGAACTAAAGGAGGCTCAAATGAAGACCACGGGAGATTTCAAGACTTAAATAGGGAAAGTGCTGGGAAATAACGCGCAGATAAAAGCACTAACCCATGAAACACTGGTAGAAATTCGAGACATGGACGAAATCACTAGCAAAGAGGACATAGCCGAGGCCATACGCAGTCAGATAATAGAGATGAAGCAGTTTGACACAAACTCGATTAAGAGCATCAGGGCGGCGTACAGAGGAACACAAACTGCGGTCATAAGCCTACCCGCGCGGGAGGCAAGGACGCTCCTGGACGCACATAAAATCAAAATAGGCTGGGTAGTGTGCAGAATAAGACCGAAGGAGAACCTAAGGAGGTGTTTCAGGTGTCTCGAATACGGGCACCTTGCGAAAGCATGCAATAACCCCGACGATAGAAGCCAGTGTTGTGTCAAGTGTGGAGAAAACGGGCATTTTGCAAAGGCATGCAACAAAAAACCGTCGTGTAGCGTATGTAAGAGTAAGGGAAGGGAAAACACTGACCAGCAAATAGGTAGTAAGAAATGCCCCCAGTTCCAAGAAGCGTGCAAAAATTACAAAAAATGAGAGTCATGCAACTGAACTTAAACCACTGCGAAGCTGCTCAGGAGCTCCTTAAACAGACGGTATACGAACTGAAAGTGGATGTGGCCTTACTCAGTGAACAGTACAAAAACATAAGCGACGGGAACTGGATCTCCGATTGCACGAACAAAGCTGCCTTATGGGCATGTGGAGGAAAAGCTTTCCAAGACAAGCCGCTGTTAAGGAAATCATTCTACACTCGAGCAAAAATCTGTGGGATCAACTTTTACAGTTGCTGTATCCCACCAAGCGTATGTCAAAATGATTTTGAAAGAATATTGGATGAATTGGTGAGAGAAGCATTAACTACCACAAGGAACGTGGTCGCAGGCGATTTCAATGCATGGGCGATGGAGTGGGGTAGCATCTATACAAACAGACGTGGAGATGCGCTGCTAAAGGCGTTCTCGCTGCTAGACATGGTGTTGCTAAATACCGGAAACAAAAACACCTTCGAGAAAAACGATCGTGGCTCTATTATAGATATAACTTTCGTTAGCAGTTCCCTGATGCGGACAGCAAGCTGGCAGGTGTGTGACCTCTACACGCACAGTGACCATCAAGCTATTATGTTTGAAATCGGGCACTCAACCACCCAAAATCGAAGGAGAACGCCCGCAAAACGGGTACAAACGAAAGGGTAGAAGGTCGAAACCTTAGACGAAGAACTATTTAAGCTATTGCTAGACGGCAACATGAGTTGCGCGGAAGACGCAGATCGACAGGCGGAGATGCTGGTAAGACACATTAGCAAAGCATGCGACGCTTCTATGTGCAGAAGGAAGAGCGGACCACACAGAAAACCCGTATACTGGTGGAGTAATGAAATCAATACTCTAAGAAATGAATGTCATAAAGCGAGGAGGAGCTGCCAAAGGAATCGGGGATCAACGGAGCATACGGAACTACGCGAACGCTACAAAAGGAAGCGCAATGCCCTTAAAAAAGCAATAAAAAAGAGTAAAGCATGCTGCTTCAAAGAACTTTGTGGAAAAATCGACGAAAATCCGTGGGGCGATGCTTACAAGATAGTAATGTCAAAATTCAAAGGCGGCAAAGGGCAAACACCGACCTGCCCCAAGCTATTGAAAATTATCGTGGAAACCCTATTCCCGTCACAGTCACAAGAAAACCTACAGGCTCAAGCAGAGGGACATGTTGAAATGGATGTCACAACAGTCAACGATGTGGATGTGGCTCAAGCGGCACAGAGATTTGGTAATGCTAAAGCGCCAGGCCTGTACGGCATCCCAAACAAGGTCTTAAAGATTGCCATCAATCATAATGCGAAGCTATTTACAGAATTATTTACACAATGCTTCAGGAAAGGTGTTTTCCCGAAAATTTGGAAAAGGCAGCGACTTGTCTTATTACATAAGCCTAATAAAACAACCGGCGAGCCCAACTCTTATCGAACTCTTTGCATGCTGGATACGCTTGGCAAAATACTAGAGCGAATTATCTGTGTACGATTAGAATCGCACTTAGAAAAAGAGTACCAGGGCCTCTCCGAAAATAAATACGGATTTCGGAAGCGGAAGTCTGCCATCGACGCAATAAAAAAGGTCACTGATATCGCTAACAAGGCAATCGAAGGAAATAGATGAATGTATGGGACAAAGGAGTACTGCGCAGTGGTAACATTTGATGTACAAAATGCGTTTAACTCGGCTTATTGGCCTCATATAATAAGCGCCCTGGAACGTAAGGCAACACCGGCTTACCTTGTGAAAATTGTAGCCAGCTACCTGTCAGATCGACAGTTGCTGTACGATACCGATGACGGACCGAAAAAGTATACGGTATCGGGTGGAGTACCACAGGGTTCTGTGCTTGGCCCACTGTTGTGGAATGTACTCTACGACGGTGTGCTGTGCCTGCCACTACCGAAGGAAGTGCAGATCATAGGATACGCGGATGACATTGCGGTTACAGTGGTAGCAAAGGAACTGGATCAAATCCAGAACCTATGTAATCAGACGGCAACAAAAATCAAAGATTGGCTCGCAGCAACAAACCTCCAGCTTGCGGGACAAAAAACTGAAGCAGTACTGATTACAAGCAGGAAGAAGCTGGAAGGCATCACCCTTAATATCGACGGCTATAGTATCACGACTAAGCAGTCATTGAAGTACCTAGGGGTACTTATTGACACTAGACTTAATTATAAGACCCACATTGACAAAGTCTGTGAAAAACCGGCTCGGGTAGCGGCGGCACTAGTTAGGATTATGGCCAACATAGGGAGGCCAAGTCAGAATCGGCGTGAGCTATTGGCCAAGGTGAGCCAATCTATATTGATGTACGCAGCGCCCATATGGGGACCAGCACTGCGGAATAAATCCTATGTCAAGAAGGCGAAATCCGTAATTCGGCTCAGTGCCACTAGAGTCATCTGCGCATTCCGCACAGTATCTCACGAGGCAGCGGGTATTATACCACCGGACATATTGGCCATGGAAATAAAAAGAGTTTACGATAGATCCAAAAGTTTAGGAAGGCGACTAACAGTTGCAGAGCGGAAAGACGAAAGACAAATAAGCATCAATGAATGGCAGAAACGATGGGACACAGCAACGAAGGGAAGATGGACCCACACGCTTACTGGAAGCGTGCAAGCATGGGTAGAAAGGAAGCATGGAGAAACGGATTTCTACCTGACGCAGTTTTTGACGGGGCACGGTTGTTTCAGAGAATACCTCCACAAATACGGCTATGATGGCAGTACTAATTGTTCCTTCTGTGACAGTAGCGGGGAAAACGCGCTGCACATTTTCTTCTCCTGCCCGAGGTATGGAAATGAGAGAACAAATGTGGAGAAGCTAATAGAGGAGCGAGTGACGCCAGATAACATTGTGCGTCACATGATTAAGTCGAAACTGGTGTGGGATTGAGTGAGGATGTTTTCTGCGATAGTTCTGCAAGAACTTAGAAGGAAAGAGTGGCAACGGAGCGAAAGCAGAAGGATGATCGAGAGACCGTTTACTAGCACTGATGATGGAGTTAAGGGTTTAGTACGTAGGCGCGTTGTTCCGCAAGTCTGGATGGGCGTGGTCCCGAATGAGGTGCACCATTAGCGGACAACTCGAATCGTGCCTGTCGTCCGCAAAAATGACGATATCTTGGAAGATTCCCCCTCCAAACAAAAAAAAAAAAAAACCACACCAGACGACACCACACATGACAATACAACACACCGCAACACCGCGCGTGTACATCACTCAGAGAACAACAATAAGCTAAGTCGACTCATTCATAAAAGCGAACGCCTTACACATCTTCCCCATTTGCCAACAAGCGTCTTTTCGCTACGATGGCAAAAGCTAGAAATCATAAATTGAACAACTTTTTGATGTTTCAACAAAGGTTTTGTTCTTTTAAAATATTTTACAATTATGAAATATTTTACCGTGACTCGCAAAAATCTGCGTCAATATGTATGCATGTTCACATTTAAACATATGTACATATTTACAGTGATTTTTAGGCAAAGCTGTTAGAGCGGCAAGGGAAGCGATAAGAATCGGCGAGCGTGTGTTTAGTTTTTCGGCACATCTCAGAATTTCTACCAACAACACAATGTTGTGACGCTTTGGCGTCGCGTCAGCCCTTCGACACATTGAGTCTTTAACATTAAAGCAAAAAACGTGAGCTTCGATCATTGGTTGACCGTGTCAACGGATATTTCACATGAAGTAATGAGTGTTCATATATACATACATATGTTGTTTGTAGACAAACTTACAAATATTTTTCTTTCATATTTCTTTACATGGCAAACCACACTTCTTTACTTTTGTGACTCCATAATGCTGTCAAGTACATGAAATATTTTAAGAAATATATTAAAGTAGTTTTAAATTATTACTAATAACTCAAAATATGTTAAGAGAGCTTACAAGCAGAGAATGTTAATAAATAGAGAAGGCGCAAATGTTAAAAAGTACTAAATGGAGATTTTTACAAGAGGGGACATCGAAAAATACAACTTCGACTCTTTTGAAATATACCACGCAATGCTCGAAACGGAGAAAAGGCTATAAATAGGCACAACGAATGTTCTTAAATAAATTATGCTCATGCTCATTTACATTTGCATATTACCAAAAATCATAATTTTTGTAATTTTAAATAAACCTTCAAATTATATAAGAGTATAATTGGTTAAAGTCCCAGAGTTCACAATAAAATGGGTAATTAATAGATAAATTCTTCAACCCATTTTTGCACGGTGCATGAACAATATCTAAGAGGCAAAGGATAGCAATAAAACAGTGGCTAATACTATGTTCGCACCGAATTGAAATCCTCTTGAAAACACAATTTGTGGATTGTGGAACCAAATTCAGTCTGACCGACATTTTGTGTTTTCGATGAGTTTTCATTGACAGTTCACACATCTATTTGTTTACATTTGTTATGTATTCTACAAGAACAGTGACGGTCATCTTAAGGGTAATATGACACTCATAGCTGAAAAAATTTTGCTAGCGCACAGAACAAAGTTTCTATTATTTTCTTAAGAGCCTTGTTTTTTTTTGTTTGTTTGTTTTGTATTTTGTGAGTCATTGACCATAAATCCATCATAGCTAAAAATTGTCAGTTATGACTGAAACGCTATCAGATTTGAAAAATTCTTTTGCGCAGAAGATAATATAATTTTTATTTCTTTAATAAATTTCAAACTTTTAATCAAAATTAGTTATAATAATATACTTAAATATAACAAGTAAGGAATCACTAAGTTCGGATGTAACCGAACATTTTATACTCTCGCAAAGTCAAATGGTACACTCGTTTGAGATTTCTTTGTGGATTGACTGATATTTTCGGTAGAAAGTCAACTATAGGCACTGGGGTCCACATATTTAGTACTTAGGGGCTTGAACAGTTTCGGTTCGGTTTAGACAATTTTTGGTCACAAGGTGGCATACTTTAAACGTATTATTCACGCAAAGTTTTACCCCGATATAATCATTGTTGCTTATAGTGGGAAGTGAAAGAATCAGATGGAATTGAAAATGGTGTTATATGGGAAATAGGCATGGTTGTAGTCCGATTTCGCCCATTTTCGCTCTATAATATATGGGTTTTCACCTAACAGTGGGCTGTGCCACGCCCACTGTCTAATTTTGAACGCGGTTCTTATAAAGTCATTTTATACCATCCCAGAGATAAAATTTAATTTCTCTGGCGTGTTTAGTGCTTGATTTATCGCGATTTTAGTAGTTTTTAACAGTACCGTTACATGGAGAATGGGCGGAGTTGCCACCCGATTTCAACTATTTTCACACCGTCAATAGAAGTGCTAAAAACATTTGCTTCCAGTGAATTTTGTTATTATAGCATTAGCGGTTTAAGAGATATGCACATAAAACCGATTAGAGGCGAGACCACGCCCACTTAAAAAAAAAAAGTTTTAACTGCAGATGCCCCTCCTTAACGTGATCCTTTGTACCAAATAACAGTCTTGTATCTTATTGCGGAGCTTAGTTATGGCAATTTATTTGTTTTTGATTAATGGCGTTTTGTGGCGTGGCAGTGGTCCGATTACGCCCATCTGCAATACCAACCGTCTCACGGTACCAAGAAATATGTCTATAAAGTTTCATAAAGATATCTCAATTTTTACTCAAGTTACAGCTTGCACGGACGGACAGACGGACGGACGGACAGACAGTCACCCGGATTTCAACTCGTCTCTTCATCCTGATCATTTAGATATATATAACCCTATATCTAACTCGACTAGTTTTATGTGATACAAACAACCGTTAGGTGAACAAAACTATTATACTCTGTAGCAACAGGTTGCGAGAGTATAAAAAGATATGTAACAAAAAATATAATAAAATATGAAAATATAAAAATAAATTTTCACTTGATGTCATCTCCTCCTCTCAATAGCTCTGCGTACGTCTTTCTGCAATCAGTGGATAGTTCTGAATTTAAAAATGGAAATGTAAATTAACAGTACTGACATACCAAATGTGAGTGTAATGGGAACCCATCAGCAGTTTCTTGTAGGGTACGTTTAGGCCAATTATGGAATGTAAACATATTGTCAACTGACATTTAGGGCTGGGAAAATATGTCTTCTATATATATTCGATTATCGATCGAAGTTTTCAAGGGGTTTTCAGCGAAAACTGTGTTTTCGTTTGACAGACTTTGTATGGATGAAAACACAAGTTTTCGCGTGAAAACCTCTTTTGTCTATGAAAACACGAATTTTGTGTCGGTGCGAACATAGAATAAAAAATCGCGGCCGCGATTTCGCTTTACGGTGGTTCAAGTCGTAAGCGTGAAGGAGTTAATCCATTCCGAATACAAACGCTCCTGTTCAAATCCCGTAAATCATAAATCTTCGTTCTTATTTTGATTTAATTTATTATTTGACCTTTTAGCTGATCTGAATTCAATTACTTAAATAGCATATTTTTCTTCATGAGATAATTAAAATATTTCAGGAAAATATGTTTGGGTTTATTGCATATTCCCTTATTTATTATTATTTATACAAATGTGAAAATCACGCATACTTCATAAGTACACGTACGCCGATGCTTGGTACTTCTTGCCCCGCACATACAATGACTTTTGTCAACACTTTTTGCTTTTTGCGAGAAGAAAGTTGAACGATCGCAGGCAAGGAGGGCCAGGGGCGCACTCCTACTTAATTATTTCAGATATATTTTTAGTAATCGAATTTATTTTAAAAACATTTACAGAAGTATGAATTTAAGTGTATTTATAATTTTACATATACATTTATATTGCGTTACTAAGCCCCAAGATATCAGTATTTTTATATACAAATTTAGCAATAAATAATATGATTTAAGTCCTCCGTTGAAACGCCTCTGGCCATGATGGCACGCCATTGAAGTAACGGCGAGTTCATAAACGGGGCGGAGCCAAAAATTAAGTTCTGACAAAACGTTGAAAAAACCCAAATGACAACTTTGCCGACAAACATACATACATACATACGAGCTCGCATACATATTGACGCCGAATTTTGCGCATCGTGGCGGAGTTGACAAAATTTGTTTGAATAGACAATTTTACCACAATGTCGGCTATGTTGTCTCGTTTGTTCTTTTTGCAGTGGTTTGCTATTGAAAGGTGACTTATGCTCTTTTGAAATACTACGACTACCGATTGGTGTGTCGCATTGAGATAAAATGGGCTAAATCAAATAACCATGATATAATGATAATAAGTAAACATATAAAAGTACTATATGCAGTGTGTTTAAAATATAAAAAAGTAGTTAAATATTTAATATGAATGGCAATTTTATAATTTAATGCCATATATAATGCATAATATGAAATTAAAATAATATTTCAAATCGCTAATAGACCATGTTGTCAATTCTCCTTTTTAAAGGAAACATCAGACAAATTCTTCAATTTCTGATTTTTAGCAAATGTTGTGAGGAAGCAGCTTGTGGAAAAATTGTAAAAGTGATACAAATTGTAAAATTGAAATTTTGCTGATTCTTCAATTTTACTGAAGACATTTCAAATTCAATTTCATTCATTTTATTTAAACTTCATTTTCGCACATTTGCGGTAGAAATTCCATATGAAAACCAAATTTGGTTGATCAGGCGCACAGCAAAAAGAACGCAATGCAGAGTTATAAACGATCGCACTTCGTTTTGTAGCATACGCGTTTCTGATGAATGAATTTGTTGGCGTTGTAATATGAAATATAGCGCAAGCCAGCTTGAATCTTATTAGATTAAACAGTAAAAGAGTAACAAAGTAAACTCTAGTGGCGCCATCTTTATGTCGACTAGTGCGATAGGTCCGCTATCCTTTATCGACTTCCAGTAGAAATTTCATGACATTTCATCTATTGGAAGTTTTAATTGTCAGTATGTTTTTGTCATCGGTGCGAAAATGAGCTTCGAACAAAGAGCCAACATTAAATTTTGTTTTAAAATTGGTAAAACTTTTACCGAAACGTTTCAATTGACGAAACAAATTTATAGCGATGATTGCCTATCCCGTAGCAGAGTGCACGAGTGGTTTCAACGTTTTCAAAGTGGTCGTAAGGACATAAATGAGAAATGAGCCGAAACCCAAAAAATCGCGCCTGGAAAAGTCAAAAGTGAAGACAATGCTGAATTGTTTTTATGATTCCAAGGGTATTGTCCACAAAGAATTTGTTCCACCCGGCCAAAACGTTAATGCGGTATTCTACCTTGGAGTTTTGAAGCGTTTGGTGCACCGTATTCGACGTGTTCGGCCCAAATATCGCGAAGATGCAAGTTGGCGTTTGTTGCACGATAATGCGCCGTCTCATCGATCGACGCTTGTGGCCGATTATTTGACAAAAAATCAAATTTTAACAATCAACCACTCCCCGTATTCACCTAATATGGCACCGTGCGACTTCTACCTTTTCGTAAAATGCATTTGCCGATGAAAGGAAAGCGTTATGCAGAGGTGGAGGTCATTCAAAAGGCTTGCACTGGCATACGGGCGGCCATACCGGGCAACGAGCTAAAACACTCGTTCGACATGCTTTTGGACCGTTCAAAAAGCTGTATTAAAGTAGAATGAGACTATTTTGAATAAAATTTGTTGATTTTGTCGATAAAACCATTTTTTTTAAAGTCCTCTTTACTTTGGAACGCACCTTATATATGCAAATATATTTGCACATGCGAATGGAGGAAAGACAATTTTAAGAATATTCACATACAAATTGATCATTTGATATTAGAAAACGACAATAGCTATTTCAGTTCACGATTAGACATTATTTCTTTATTGTTGTCTGTGGTGCTGCTTGTATAGCACAGCTCGTTTTTGCAAATTCACATCAAATATTTGCCTGAGTTCACATCCTAGCACAGATGTAGTTTTATTCCTTTTTTAATTTTTATAAACCTTTTTTATTAAATTTATTTTAATTTAATTTTCATTATTTCCTCATTATATAAATGTTCTAAAAAATTTATTATTTCTTTTTTTTTCTAATGTTCCTAAACACGCATGCCAAAGAACATCTGCGCATACATATTATATATTAGCCGTTCCTCTATAAGGTGGTGACAATTTGCTTGGTTCCTGCTTAGAGTGGTGAAGTTTGTTGAGTTCGATTATCATGAGGGGAAGGTACCTTTTTGACGTGGTGTAATTGAACTTTCGAATTTGCGCATTTTCGATGTTCCCTAGATGTTCCATAGTTTACATTTTAGCACAGCTAACATTTGCGCCTTCTCTATTTATTAACATTCTCTGGTACAAGTATGTGTACAGATTCACCGCTGTTATAAAAGCGGGAAATGTTATTTGTTTCCCCTGCGTCTGAGGTGAAATCTTCGATCGAAATTTTACAAATGTTCGCAGTCGAACCTTCTCGTTCAGTTCCGTTGTCTGTATGTGGTAAGCATTATTAAGGTGCGCCAGTTTTTTCAGAGTAGAGTGGTCTGGTTATTAACCGAAAATATCGGTCAATGTGTAAGATATATAATATAATTTAAATTCATTTAATAAAATAAATATATCAATCACACAATACTTCCTTTAATATAAATTTTGCCAACACCTGAAGTAATTTCCCGTGCTTTGATCCTTGCAAGTTGCAAGAGTATAAAATGATCGGTTACACCCGAACTTAAAACTTCCTTATTTTTTTTCAATATAATTTCCACTAACGCGAATTAAAATCTAGCAATAAATCTGAGACTAAGTTAATTGCCTTTAATATAGGTCAAGAGGATATCAAATTTGATTTTAATATAATCACGATTTCATTAAATAATGGATGTTTAATTCTTTCTTAACATTTTTATACTCTCGCAACCTGTTGCTACAGACTATAATAGCCTTAACGGTTAACGGTAACTAAGCGAGTTAGGTAGAGGGTTATACAAGTATATATATAAATGATCAGGATAAAGGGACGAGTTGAAATCCGGGTGACTATCTGTCCGTCCGTCCATGCAAGCTGTAACTTGAGATAATTGCAGATGGGCGTAATCGGACCAGTGCCACGCCCACAAAACGCAATTAATCAAAAACAAATATATTATCATAATATACAAGACTGTTATTTGGTATACAGGATCCCATTACGGAGATGCATCTGCAGTTTAAATCTTTTTAAAAAGTGGGTGTGGTCCCGCCCCTAATAGCAAAATTCACTGTGAATAAATGTTTTTAGCACCTCTATCAAAGGTGTGAAATCTGGTGACAACCCCGCCCACTCCCCATGTAACGGTTCTGTTAAAAACTACTAAAAGCGCGATAAATCAAGCACTAAATACGCAAGAGACATTAAATTTTATCCCTAGGATGGTATGAGATGTCTTAATAGGAACCGCGTTCACAATAAAACAGTGGTCTGCTTAACCGATTTCAACCAAATTTGGTACATAACATTCTTCTCATATTTCTATGTTATAGCGCGAACATTGGCGTATCGGATTCCAACCACGCCTATTTTCCATATAACACCACTTTCCACTATACAAATCAAGCAACAATGATAGCATCGGGGAAAGACTTGGCGTGAAAAATGCGTTTGAAGTGTGCCATTGACTAAATGGATGCCCAATTTAGTGGAAAAACTCACCACTGAATTTAAATTGTTGATAATTCACTTACACTCGCGTTAAATATTATACATATGTATGTAAGTGAAAATGCGGTTGATTTCGGATACGAAATAAAAGGAGACTTTATTTTATAACACAACAAGATATTAATGCTACAATTATTATTGATAAACGGGTCCGAAGATGAGCGAAGAATTCCCCAAATGTCCGGATTCTTCTTAGAGTTGCGCGCAGGATCGCTATTATTTCGAATGAAATGAAAAAGCTGCGCGGATCATTCCTTTTGTTAACTGGTGATGTACACGCGCGGTGTTGTGGTGTCATCTGGTGTGGTGTATTGGTGAGTATGTGGTGAGCATTATTAGGGTGCGCCAGTTTTTGCCGAGTAGAGTGGTGTGGTTATTTGCAGTAATCTACTACTGTTGGAGTAGTAGAGCGCGCGGCATGTATGATAATGCAGTAGTGGTATATCCATATTTACCTGTACGTGTAGGAAGCAATTTTGATTTTTAAATGGTTATTATGTGTTTTGATTTGGAAGTTAGTGCGTTAGACAAGCAACGTTGGTTTTCATTTATTCGATTGATGGTTGTGCCGACGTATCATTACATGATAGATTTTTGTTTATTCATTTTATTGGCGGTTATTTACTATTACTTTATTATCGGCTTATAGGATACCGACTCCACGCTTGGCTCAGATATGGCCAGAATGGGTGCTCTTTTGTAACCTTTGAAGAGGGATCTTGCGAAAGTAATATTTGTGATTTACGGCTACCTTATTAAGTGGATTTGCAGCTTTTACAAGTATTTCCCATAAACAATCCAAATGATGAGCGCTCAGATACATGCGATACGAGCGATCTTTGCCTTTTGTAAGATGAGCCACTGTATCGCATTGGGAGTATAGTAACCCCTAAACTTTATTGTTGAATTGTATTTGAGAATGCGGGTACCTATTTTGTTGCTTGTGCACTGTGTATACTTATTTGGCACTACCACATAGCTCAATTCGAATTGTTGCGCTGTAGGGATTTTCTAAAGCGTCGCCGAAGCAATCTGGTTTGCATTGGTAATTTCGGAATAGTTCGCCCAACGTGGTATTTGTATCTGCGAAATTGCGGTAAAATTGTATAAATTGGGATCAGTTTTTTAAGCTAATATGTTTTGCTTGTTTGTCCCAGTTGGTTCCGTCTAGCCATAATTCTTTAATCAGCACTTTTATCATTATTGGCAAAAGCCATCCTGCTGGGTCGAAGTTTTGCTACAGCGGATAAAATGTCCTCTTTGTTATTGGGGATAATGCAGATATTGAATCAGTAGGACATTAAAACTAGACAGACTCATTGGATCCTCTGTGTTTCTGTTGTACTGTCCTTTTTAAATTTGAGGAAATTAGTGTACAAAAAATTATCTTTTGGAATAGGTATTAATATATTTGAAATTTTTTCAACACCTTCAAGTATTATTTGCGGTATAAGGTCGCTGCCTATTAGAATATCTATTTGAGAGCGTTGCAGTTGGGATTTTCTAGCTCTAGGTGTGAAAACTTTTGCCAATGTTTTTTATTTATGTGATAGCTTGGAAGCATGTTAGTAAGTTGCGGTAGGACTATAGCTTCTGCTACAATTCGCTTATCCGCTTGGGGAGAAATTAGGGTAATGGGGCAGATTTTGTTTGAGTTTTGGACTACTCTTCCTCCCATTCCCGTAATTTTAAAATTGGATTGTTTTGACGGCAGTTTTAGCGTATTTTGTACCCTAGGCGCTAAGAAGGATCGTTGTAATCCTTGGTCTTTTAGGGCTCTAAGTTTGTAGAGTTCTTCTCGATGTTCGATGGAGATGACTGCTGTGTAGCTGATAGTAATACCCTATTTTGTATTTCGCTGTGTAGCATTTGAGTGTTTTGTGCCCTTGAGCAACTTGGTGTCATTTGGCAACTTTCGGTATTTTGGATTTCGGTATGTTTATTTTGTTCGAATGTGAACGATTGCGTTTTGTAAAAGCTTATGTTTAATTTGTTTTTACTACTAGCTTGGGGTTTATTTAAGCTTATTTTTAGGTCGTGTTGAACAATTTTTGTTTTAATTAGTTTTTTATCTACCCTTTCTGCGATTTCGTATTGGGTAGTTAAGAAATCTTTCATTTGTTACCACGTGGGTAATTTTCTTGGGGATGAGAGCGATTGCTCCCACAAAAGTAATGATTTTTCTGGTAATGCGGCGGTGCATATGTTTACCAGTATAGGGTCCCAGCTGTCTGTGAGAATATTCTTTGTCGATAAAACCGACAAACAATTAGAAACAGTGGATTGAAGTTTGATAAATTCTTCACTTGTTTCCTTTTGAATTTTTGGCTAGTTCATTAGTATCGATATTTGTTTTCATTTTCATATCTTGTTTTTAGAGCTTCCCAACCCAAATTAAAATTGCCGTCATTTAGAGCGAACTGTTTTACTATTGCGCCTGCTTGACCTTTTGTTTTGTATCAGAGGTGATGCTATTTTTGCGATTTTGATTATGGATGGTTGATGTTTACGGCTGTAAACATGTCCCGGAAGGACGGCCAATCTTCATAACCTCCACTGAATATGTCTGTGTCACATGCGGGCACCTCGAGATGGATGCCTGAACTTGCCTCTTGACTTTGAATTGGTGGCAGCTCTCCTCTCGAATGTGGAGTAGGTGCAATAGCTTTTATTAGCTTTAATTGATCGAAGATCATAGCTTTTGTAGCTTCATACTGGTCTAAGCAGTTTTCGTATATTGCGTTAGCCGATGATTTAAAATTGTGTGGTAGATCTGAGTTGTCATAATCTACTATGGCGTCATGAGCCGATTGGAGACGAGTCCAAAAATTGTCAATATTTTGTTTTTGTATTTCCAATAACGTTTCAGAGTTGTCTTGAATCGGTGAAGATGAAAATCGAGTGCAGTATCGTGTAATCTGTCACTCTCAGAAATGAATTTGGTGGCACAAATATCTTTGCCTTTTATTTGCTTTGTGGCAACCTGTCTTGCGCGTGTAGCTACTGCAGATGTAATTTGATTTTTTCCACATTCATCATTTTTGTTATATGTTAAAACATTTGTCAAAACGAATTAAACTTTTCTCAGTATAATCTGATTTATGTATATGAAGCGATAAATGATCATTTTTACCGAATACTCTTTTAGGTGAATAAGAGTTTGATATTTCGGATTATATTTTAAAAACGTGTATTTAGTCTTAATAATACCGTTTTGTTTTTACTTGCTTATATTTTTATTATATATCTCGATTGTAAATTATATTTTCCTAATTTAATTATTAAGAACCGCACTTTTAACAATACTTTTTATGTCCTTATAAGGAGGTATTTAGGTACACCCTAATACTCGGACTTGCAGTTGTATGTATATATTTATGTGCTTGTGCAATTGAGAGCTCGTTGAAGAGATCAATACACTTTGTACAAAGGTTTGCACGAATTGTTTGTGCGTAGGTATAGTTATGTTCTATATTTTTGCAATAGAAAGAGAGCGCGAAAACGAAATTAGTAATATGCAGGTATATCCCGTCTACTCGTATGTATATATGTTTGTAAGTTTGTAATAAAGCAATTAATGTAGCAATGGCTTTATGTTTCTTATGCACTTGTATCTAAGTTTTGGTATATATGTATAATAGGAATATATGTAGGTATATTATATGCATTAAGTAAACATGCTTTTATATATGTTTGATGTTTTCTTCTTGTTTTGTATTTATGTAATTGTGTATGTTTTATAATTTTGATTTAGCCTTCGCTTGCTTATTTTTAAGTAATATAGCTTTATTAAGCATAAGGGGTAAGCGTGTTTGGAATACATGAATGTAAGCATATACATACAGGTCATCAATTTATCTTATTTATTTAGTGAGAGATATATATGTGTATGTATATTAGAGTATACCATAAAATATATACTTAATAAAGCGGTATGACATTTATACCGTATAAGAAATTATTACAATGTGGGAACTGATTTTTCATTACACGTTTATATATTTAAAACCACTTTGATTTTCCTCAAGGGGCGTTTATGGAGGATGTATGTCTATAATATCAGTCGATTTTGTTCCTCTTCTCTTTCCCTCTGGTTTTATCTGTAGTGTTTGTATATTTGTGGATAAATTTGTTTGCGCGCGAATATGTGTTTTTGTTTTAAGGTGCTTTAGTTTCGCGCCCAATTAATGTATGTTTTTAGTTTATTGCTTTTGTATTTTTTTTTTGTTTTGTTAAGTTCCGCGTCCGTTTGTGTGGGTTGTTGTTTGTTTTTATTACATATCCATATGCATGTAACATATACTGGTAGGTTTGTGTTATTTTCGTATTTGTTTTCACAATTTAAATTTTTTGTTCTTGCTCTTCTTTAGTGCTTAGCTCTTTTTTAGTTTTTACTTATTTTTGGTAATTTTACTGTAACTTATATTTTGACTACATACATATGTATATGTATGTGCGCTTATATTTGTCGAGACACTGCACTTTCTTTGCTTTTCACTCCACTGCTTAAATTTTATTTCTAGGACGCAAGATTATAGGATCATGACTAAATGGGTGCCCAATTTAGTGGGAAACACCCACCACTGAATTTAAATTGTTGATAATTCACTTACACTCGCGTTAAATATTATATATATTTATGTAAGTAAAAATGCGGTTGATTTCGGATACGAAATAAAAGGAGACTTTAATTTTATAACACAACAAGATATTAATGTTACAATTAAAATTATTATTGATAAACGGGTCCGAAGGTGAGCGAAGCGATGTGTCACTTTGAATTCCGCCAATGTAAGAATTTACGTACCGAAAATATCGGTCAATGTGTAAGATATATAATTAAAATTCATATAATACGCCACGCCAACAAAACGCAATTATTCAAAAATAAATAATTTGCTATACCTAAGCTCCACAATAAGATACACAACTGTTATTTGGTATATAGGATCAAGTGTTATTGGTATACAGGATCAAATGAAGAAAGGGCATCTGCGGTTAAAAATTTTTTTTTTGAAGTGGGCGTAGTCCCTCCCCCTAATAGGCTTAATGTGTTTATCTCTTAAACTTAGTATTATAGGTTTCATTCATGCCACTATGCATAGATTCCTTTGTATGGTACATTGATATTTGTTTATGTAATTTCTCTTCTTCCTCTGTTTCTGAGGCTCTTTTTGTGCATTTTATAAATTTTAAACTTCTATCTTGAGCAAACATATCAATGAGTAATTTCTGTATTTTATGCTAATCTGTTTTAGACACTTCTGGAAATATTTCCACTATTTTATACATTTTTTTAAAGTTTCCTTGTTCTCTTCTTCTTCATCCATTGGATTTATTTCAATTATTTTTATTTTCTAGAATGGAGTCTAAGTATCTGAGCTTTTGGGCTTTGTGTCAATATAATTTCAATTAGCTACAACATTATTCTCTCCATTTAATTATTCTATTTCAAAGTACCACCTCGGATGGCGTTGAGAAAATTCTCTTCCTTTACATTTATTAACTAGATATTTGATTGTACAATGATCTGTTATTATTTTAACTTTAATGCCATATATATATGGTCGAATATATGTGTTTCAAAAAATTACTGCAAAAATTCTTTGTTCGTAGTCGAGTATTTTAGCTTGTGACTAGTGTTCTTGAAATGTAACACAGTGGTTGACCTTGCTGTGAAAGTACTGCTCCAATGGCATAGTCACTAGCATAAGTTGTGATACTGAATTGTTTATCATATTCTGGGAATTTTAGAGTTGAGAATTGAGAGATGAAATTAGTGCTCTTAAGTCCTCAAAGCTTTCAATATATTGTGAGGCTTTAGCATTTATTTTATTGCCTTTTTTCAAATACTTTATCATGGGATAAGCTATTTTTGAATAATCTTTGATGAATTTTCTTTAATATTCTGTTGCTCACAAAAAACCTTTTAATTGTTTCTCAGTTTTTGGTATTGGTAATTTTTGAACTGCTACAATTTTATCTGGATTAGGCTTGATACCTTCTTTTGTTAATATGTGTCCAAAAAATTTAGATTTTCTTTGAAGAAAACAACATCTGCCTGTATTTTTAATTTGTGTTCTTGTAATTTCAAAAATATTTTTCACTTTGAGGTTCCATGCTCTTCTAGTGAAGTTGAAAAAAGTAGAATATCGACTAAATATACGGCACATATTTTATTTATGTATCCTCTTAATATGTCGTTCATAATTCTTTGAAACATAGCTGGGGCATTTTTCAACCCGAAAGGCATTCGAACGTATTCATATACAATAATCCGGCCGGAGTGGTAACCATTTTCTAAATCTATTGTCCTAAGGTACTGTGCTTTGTCCAATTTATCCAAGACTCCTTCGATATTTGGTAGAGGATACTTAACGTCTAAGGTTAATTAATTTAATCTCCTATAATCAAATGCTAGCCTGAATTTCTGAATTCCTGAATTATCTATCTTCTTTGGCACTATTAAGATTGATGAGCTATATCTACTGTGACTTTTCCTAATTATTCTTTGCTCTGCTAATTCACCAATTTGTCTTCTTACTTCCTCTTCATGTTTGGGAGGTAATCTTATATTCTTGAATTTATTTGTTGATCGGTTACCGTTTTTATTTCATGCACCACTGCTTTTGCACTTTTGAGCATGTCCCCTTCTTTGTAAATGAGTTTATTAAAACTTTTCAATCATTTTTCAATTTCCCTTGTCTCATTTGATTTGATGATGAATTAAATGTATAAACTTGCTTCCACATCGTCTTCATGTGGAACGGAAATTTCACACCATTTTTCAAAATTGTTACCTTTTTTCGACAAATGAAATCGTTTCCTATCAATAAATCATATGGGTTATTAAAATCAATTAATAACCATCTCATTCTGCCGTTTTCCAGATATTTGATTTCTTTTGAACAAGGGCTCTTTACCTTAATATTTGGCGCTTTAATTATTTCGTTTAAAGTATTCACCAAAGTGCATTCATTTTCAACCACTGGTATTTGAAATTTTTCAAAACAAGATTTTTTCCCTATGCTCATGGTTGAGCCTGAGTCGATTTAAGCATAAAATTGTTTTTCAAAAAATGTTAATATCAATATAATTTTACTTTTCCATGATTCCGAGTTAGTTTGTAAAAAAACTCCTCGTTCGTATTTGATTATTGTGGATCATCTCTTCTACTCTTTGTGTCCTCGTCCATGGGCTCTGGTTCTCTTCTTTTTGGATGTTGTCTATTATTTATCGAGCTTCTTTGCTGTCTCGAGTAATTATAATGGTTTTGATTTGAATAGTTTGGACGACTTTGCCCCGATGGTCTTGTTTGTGGACGATATTGTCCTAAACAACTTTGATTTTGTTGTGAACGATATTGTCTTGGAACTAATCTGTTTTGATAAACACTATTTCTTTGTTTTGAAAATTTGATTGTTAACACCATTATTTTTGGTATTAACTTGAAATTTCTTTCCCTCTATTATAAGATGAGGATTTATATTACCTTCACCCAATCTAATAAATTTATACATTTCATTAGTTATTTCTGTCAATAATGTCATCGATTGCACTGTATATGCAAAAGTCCCTGATGCTAATGGTTATATTCGCTGAATTAACATCGCCGAAAAAATGTCTCTCATAATGTCACCATTTTCGCTGAATGCACTATATTCTGTTATACAATCTACGATTTCGTTTACTCTTTTACTTAATTCCGCCATACTGTTAACTCTCAGTACCGAAATTTCTTTCGTGATCATCATTTTGTCTATTGTAGGTCTGTAATGTTGCCTTAGTTTAGCTTTACATGTTGTCCAATATTTCTTCCTGTCCTGCATAGCCCTGTCAATAGTCTCAATGAAGGATGGCAATTTTTTTACATTTCCTTCGAAAGGAGCTAGATGTTGTAAGTCTTTTTTGACTCTTTGCTTAATTGTCAATTGATTATTTGCTGCATTTTGCGCAGTTATCTGCGTTAAAGATGCTAAGCATCGAGTTAACAGTTCTATTTGCTCTTCCATAATTTTCTTCACTGAGTCTTTATACATTACTAGTCCAGTCATTTAAGCTTAAATTAGGTAAGAATCTCGGAATTCAGATACCCAGCTGTAAGTCTGTAAATACTTGTATATTGACACCCTAAAAGTTGTCTCAAAACCTACATATGGTAGGGTGTACGCAACCATTAAATTTCAAGGTCAAAGGTCACAAAAATCGGGTTTTTGCGCTTTTTTTGTAAATATCTCATTTTCTATGGGTTTTTTGCTATTGGTATTTATTATCAATATTGTAGAATACAAAATTCTCTACAAATTTTGTTTAAAAATTTTTTTCATACGGTGAACCGTTTTCGAGATAGAGGGCTTAGAGCGCGCGGTCACAGCATCACTTCAGGTCAACCGGTGCCTCCGGTCAAAAACGCGCCATATATAGTTGATGAACTATCGATAAATCAATGATTATAAATATTTGTCAATTTTTATTAACTATTATATTATATTTTATCATTTTCTTCATGCCTTAAATCTTTATCTATTCAATAATACTGATCACCGTTTCCTAAAATTAAAAAATAATGAAGGGAAAAACTTAAATCTTACTATAATTATATTCCCATTAACACTAATGACATTTTAATTAGAAAATAATTAAGTGCATCTTCTTTAAAATCTGTAAATTTGTAAATAATAGGACAAGATATTGATTTACTCATCATTTTAATTGGGCGTACACTGTCTTACGAACAAGAAATTTTCTTTAAAAAAGTTGGGAAAGGCAATGTAAAAACGGAGATATACTCGACTAAAAGTTTTGATAATTATCCTCATTCCAAAACACATATTTTATTTCTGCACGCATTAAGTGGATATGACACAACTTCTGCGCTTTTTAAAAAGGGAAAAAAAACATTTTTAAAAGTTTTTGAGAAACTGACCAATTTGGATGAACTAGCTGCAGCATTTGAGGAAGAAAATTGTTCGGCCCAGAGATTATTAGAGAGTGGAACTCAAACCTTGGCAGTCTATAATGCTCCGAAATCTGTGAAAAGTCTCGATCATCTTCGTTATATGCATTACGTCAAGTCTACAAAACTCAATAAACCTGTGCAGCTTTCAAATATTCCACCAACAAGTGCAGCTGCTCATCAACATTTCGAACGTGTATATTATCAAGTTCAAACTTGGTTAGGGCATGCTTTGGAACCCCAGGTATGGAGTTGTGCAATGCGAAACGATTTTCTGGAGCCTATCATGACAATTTTACCACCTGCTCCAGAACATTTGCTAAATACAATTTTCTGCAACTGCAAGAGTGGTTGTGGTTCGCGATGCGGATGCAGGAAAGCGGGCTTGCAATGCTCTTTAGCTTGTGGCCAATGTAATGGGCAAGCTTGTCTCAATGCTCTACCATATCAGAGCGACATTAACGAAGATGGAACTTTTGACCCCGAAATCATGGAAGAACTTGAAACAAATGTCGTTGAAGACGATAATGAAGACCAGTTTGAAATTTACCAGCAGCCGGAAGAAGACGATGAAGAGGAAGAAGATGATTAAAATTATAAATTGTAGTTTTTGTACCCTTTATTCCATTTTTTTACTTTTAATAAAAATAAATGTATTGAATGATATTTTTTAATAAATTATTTTTATTTTTTTTTATCATGTAATTCTGCAATTTCATGGGCAGGTAAGTGTTGTTAAATAAATTAATACTGAATAAAAAGTGGATAGGTTAGGAAAAAATGATAAAATATAATATAATAGTTAATAAAAATTGACAAATATTTATAATGATTGATTTATCGATAGTTCATCAACTATATATGGCGCGTTTTTGATCGGAGGCACCGGTTGACCTGAAGTGATGCTGTGACCGCGCGCTCTAAGCCCTCTATCTCGAAAACGGTTCACCGTATGAAAAAAATTTTTAAACAAAATTTGTAGAGAATTTTGTATTCTACAATATTGATAATAAATACCAATAGAAAAAAAACCATATGAGATATTTACAAAAAAAAAGCGCAAAAAACCGATTTTTGTGACCTTTGACCTTGAAATTTAATAGTTGCGTACACCCTACCATATGTAGGTTTTGAGACAACTTTTAGGGTGTCAATATACAAGTATTTACAGACTTACAGCTGGGTATCTGAATTCCGAGGTGAACTTACTATAATGACTGGACTATACCTCCAAAATTCTGCTACAATTGTTTTTTTTTTGTTGTAATTTGGTTAAGTTTGTAGTACAAACCACAACATATAAAATAATTGTTTTTCGAAAAAATGGTTCTGTATGATGAATCTGATGTCCATTACTTTTGGCACTTATGTATTTTTATATATTATTGTACTTAAGCTTATTTAAAAGTTTATTATCTATTTGTGTATTATTGGCTGTGTAAGCCTATTTTATGTATGTGTTAGTGTGTTTGTCTGTACCAATGTTGATGTTGTTGCTGCTGCTGTTGCGTGCTGCTACTGCTGCTGTTCTTGCCCTTTTGCTACTGCTGTTTATTATAAAACTTTTCTCTTCCCGTTATTTCGACTAGCCTAAGGTTTTCAGCAGGAATCACACAGTTTTTTTTGTTGTTGTTTACATATATAATATATACAACAACGATTGTGTTGGTTCTTTGATTTTTCCAAAAAAAATTTTGAAAAAGTTTAATTACGCTTTCACTTTTCTGCGCCTTCGTTATATTACAATTTGATGAGTTTGCGTTTAGCTTCCAATGGCGATATTTAAAATAATTATTAAATACAAATTTTTTTTGTAGTTTTAAATCACAGCACTTTTTACTTTTACCGACTGCGCCAATTACGTTTTGTGTTATTTGATTAAAAAAAACTACGGGAAAGCAGTAGAAAAAAGCTTAACGTCTAGTTTAGCAATAATTTTTCTACTTATTATAAAATTATATTTCACTTAATTTACTTGGAGCTGTTGTGCTGACTCGACGTTTCTCAACATCGACGACTCGGCATAATTTAAATTATATTCCTTACGTGGTATGATATTAATATGAAGTATATGTATATACCCAACGGTGGCATTAAATTTCATTATGCTATTGCAATAGCATATTACAAAGTATAGTGCCTATACACGTTGCTATGATACATATAATACAAGGTGCGTTCCAAAGTAGACAGGACTTTAAAAAAAAAGACAGAACAAATGACAGAACGAGTATGCCGTTGCAAGCCTTTTGAATGGCCACCACGTCTGCGTAACGCTTTCCTTTCATCGGTAAATGCATTTTTCCGAAAAGGTATAAGTCGCGCGGTGCCATATCAGGTGAATACGGGGAGTGGTTGATTGTTAAATGTGATTTTTGGTCAAATAATAGGCCACAAGCATCGATCGATGAGCCGGCGCATTATCGAGCAACAAACGCCAACTTCCATCTTCGCCATATTCGGGCCGAACACGTCGAATACGGCGCACCAAACGTTTTAAAACTCCAAGGTAGAATACCGCTTTAACGTTTTGGCCGGGTGAAAAAAATTCTTTGTGGACAATACCCTTGGATTCATAAAAATTCAGCATTGTCTTCACTTTTGACTTTTCTCATTTATGTCCTCAGGACCACTTTGAAAACGCTGAAATCACTGGTGCAATCTGCTAGGGGATAGGCAATCATCGCCATAAATTTGTTTCATCAATTGAAACGTTTCGGTAAAAGTTTTACCAATTTTAAAACAAAATTTAATGTTGGCTTTTTGTTCGAAGGTCATTTTCGCACCGATGACAAAAACATACTGACACTTAAAACACAATAACTTCAGTTTCAATAGATGAAATGTCATTTTTACTGGAAGTCGATAAAGGATAGCAGATTCTGACCCACTACTAGAGTTTACTTTGTTACTTTTTTACTGTTTACTTTGGAACGCACCTTGTATTAAAAAATACTACTATTTGGTTTGGGAGTGGTGGAGTCATCTGATGCCGCAACTCGCATTCGTTAAACCCCGCTTAGCGCAGGAGCAAGAATACATACGTACTTACAAACATACCTACCACAAAATATATCAAGCGCTTCGTTCAACCAGAGAACTTAAAACAACGAGAAGGTGCAGGTTCGATAGCGAACAATTTGTAGGATTTTATCAAGGAGTTCACCTCACATGCACGAGAAACAAATAACATTTCTCGCTTTTATAACAGCGGTGAATCTGTAAACATACACTCTTTTAACATAACCAAACCAGAGAACGTATATGAATAGAGAAGGAGCAAATGTTAGCAGTACTAAAATGTTAATTACGATGGAGGAACATCGAAAACGCGCAAATTGGAAAATAAAATTTCACCACAACTATCAGGGTACGAAACAAACTACACCACTCTATAAGCAAAATGCATATACATACATATGCACAGATGTTCATTGGTATGCGCATAAACAAAAATTGAAATAATAAAAACGAAAGAAATTGACCTCCGACAAGAAAATATAAATAATGAGGGAAATAATACTAAAATAGAATTCAAATATCATTTAATAAAAAAGAGTTATAAAAATAAAAAATAGTATAATATATAAAAATATGATAGGATTTGAACTTAGGCAAAACATTTCATTGCAATAAGGAAGTGTGCTATACAAGCAGCACCACAGATCATATTAGAGCATATTTGTCTAATCTGTGAACTCAAACAGCTATTGTTGTTTACTTGCTTCAATGTTTATATGTCTATATGTGAATATTCTTGAAATTGCCTTCCTTCATTCGCATGTCCAAATATATTTGCATATATGTACACATATGTACATATGTATGTCCATCAATATGTCTTTCGCAAAAAATCTAACACTCGCGCAAGTGACAAAAAAAAACGTAGACGCACTATCATCGGCCAATAATATTCAAGCGAACTCGCGGCTTATTTTCTAAGTATTTCATATTACAACGACAACAAATTCATTCATAACGAACGTGCGCTGCTTCAAAGCAAAGTGCGTTCGTTCATAACTCTGCGCCGCGCTATATTTTCTGTGCGCCTGGTAAACCACATTTGGTTTTCATATAGAATTCCTATCGCAAATGCGCGATATGAATGAAATTGAATTTGAATGTCTTCAGTAAAATTGAAGAATCAGCAAAATTTCAATTTTACAATTTGTATCACTGAAAATCCTACCATCCCCCTCGCATTTGTATGTTGCCCACAAGCTGCTTCCTCACAACATTTGCTAAAAATCAGAAATTGAAGAATTTGTCTGATGTTCACTTCAGAAAGGAGAATTGGCAACATGACCTATTAGCGAGTTTAAATAATATTTATATTTTTGCATATTATTCACTATATATGGCATTAAATTAAAAAAATTATATAAAATTGACATGTATATGAAATCATTAACTACTTCTATATACTCTAAGCACACTGCATATAGTACTTTTATATGTTTACTTATTATCATTATTTCATAGTTTGTCGATTTAGCCCATTTTATCTAAATACGACGCTATGAAAATGCAGCCCAATCGGTAATCGCAATATTTCAAAAGAGCATAAGTCAACTTTCAATAGCAAACCACTACAAAAAGGACAAACGAGACAACATAGCCGACCGTCATTGTCGTAAAATTGTCCCTTGAAACAAATTTTGTCAACTCCGCGACGATGCGCAAAATTTGGCGTCAATATGTATGCGGGCTCGTCTGTATGTATGTATGTTTGTCGACAAAGTCGTCTTTTCGTTTTTTTCAACAACACAATGTCTGCGCGAACTCGCCGTTATTTCGTTGGCTTGCCACCATACACAGAGGCGTGTCAAGTGAGGGCTCATAATATATTAATATGTTGCTTAATGAGTATTGAAAAATACTGATGCATTTATGAATTATTTTCGTAATATAATATATATTATATATATATATATAAATACACATATATTCATACCTATAATCGTTTTTAAACTAAATTCGATAAATAAAATATATATCTGAAATAATTATGTGGCTGTGCGCCCCAATCCCTCCTTGTCAGCGATCGTTCAACTCGCAAAAAGCAAAAAGCGTAGACAAAAGTCATTGCTTGTGCGGGGCAAGAAGAAGCAAGCATCAGCGTACGTGTACTCATGAATGTATGTGTGATTATCACATTTGTGTAAATACGCATAAATAAAGGAATATGCAATAAACCCAAACATATGAACATATTTTCCTGAAATATTTTAATTATCTCAGGAAGTTAAATATGCTATTAAAGTAATTGAATTATGATATGCTTAGATTCCAATTAATAAAATAAAAAAATTAAATAAATTTTGAGTTTTATGTATTTTACGATTCGAACGTATATGCTCGTATTCGGATTGAGCTTAACTCCTTCCCGCTTACGACCTCAGCCACCACAAAAGTGGAAATGTGGCCGCTTAGCCACCGTTTTATTGTTATCCTTTGTTTAATAAGCAATTGCTCACATAACGCACATACATAAGTTGGAAAAATAGCCTATTAAATGTTTATTTTATTATGAATTCTGGGGTTTTTACCGGTAATACAGATTTTTAATTCAGAAGGCTTTTCATAATTATAAATTTGTCATATCATAGAAATTGAAAACATAAATCTAAATAGGTATACGCAACGTTTTTTCATATAGGAATATTCGTTGTGTCTATTTATAGCATTTCGCACATTGTGTGGTGTATTTTTCTTTTTCGGAGTTATATTTTTCGATGTTCCCTCATCTGGAACTACAAATTAGTACTCAAAAAGTTTTCAGTTAACATTTGCTCCTTCTCTATTCATATACGTTCTCTGACCAAACGGCGAATATTGAAGAGAATATATGTATATGTATGCCAAACTGGGAATATTGATATGCTATTTGAAACATATTCCCTTTTATTGAACTATTATTTATTATTATTTTTAAATTATTTTTTGTTAATTCATTTTTACTTTCTTGTGAGTTATTAATAATAATTTAAACATATTTTGATATATTTCTTAAAATAATTCAAGTGCTTGACACCATTATGGAGTCATAAAAGTACAGAATTGTGTTTTGCCGTCGGCATTTTCATATCATGTGTAAAAATATTTGTAAATTTGTCTACAAACAACATATGTATGTAGATATGAACACTCATTACTTCATGTGAAATCTCCGTTGACACGGTCAACCAATGATCGAAGCTCACGTTCTTCGCTTTTATGTCAAAGAGTCAATCTGTCGAAGGACTGACGCGACGACAAAGCGTCACAACATTGTGTTGTTGGTAGAAAATCCGAGATGTGCCGAAAAATAATCGAACGCTCGCCGATTGTCATCGCTTCCCTTGCCGCTCTAACAGCTTTGCCCACAAATCATTGTAGGTATGTATGTTTTTATATGAACATGCATACATATTGACGAAGATTTTTGCGAGCCACGGAAAAATATTTTAGAATTGTGAAATATTTTAAATCGACAAAAGCTTTGTTGCCACTTTTGTCATTGATTTCTGTGTTTTCTGTGTTTACAGGGTTGTCACTTTTCCCTTCTAGAGGGAACATCAGAAAGATGTTTAATTTATGATTTCTAGCTTTTGCCATCGTCGCGAAAAGACGCTTGTGGGCAAACGCATGCTCGGGGAGATGTGTAGGTCGTTTGCTTTTATGAATGAAACGACTTAAGTAGCTTATTGATTGTGCGCCAGCGTTCATGAATGAAAATGTTGTTGGTGTGTGATTTACTACAAATTTAGGATTTGTCAATTTGGCTGCCATATTGATTTCTGGTGCTAATGCTATTTGAGACAATTGTTGTTTTTGTACAACAATGTTTGTATTTTGCCAATTGGCTGACGTACTTACATTTGTACGCTTAAATGTAGGTAGATTTGTGTATGCATTACTTATTTTGCGCGGTCATACGCATATTTGTACATACATACTTACATATAGAGCAGTGCGCTCACATGTTTTTATTGATAATTGGTAATATATTATTACAAGTATATTATATAATATAACATATTGATGTACATATGTACATACATAAATTATTAATTCTGTAACAACTGAAATTAGAAAATTATGAAAATAGAAATGATATTTTAATTTCTTGCATAATCTTTCACATTTTATCAATGTAGCATTTGTGCAAAAAAATCATATTTTATCAATTTTTCATCATAAAAATCGTTTATATGGCAAAAAATAATCATGCATATGTAAAGTGGCATTTGTATTTTTTGTTTTCTCATTCATTTCATTTAATTTTTCTCTTTATGTTGGGAGTCAGAGAACGCTGTTATAAATTCTCATTCCTGTTAAATAACAGAAAATATTACAGAAAATGGTGAACTCCTTGATCTCAAATTTTCAGCCAACCAATCGAGCATCATACAAAATTCAATTTGCACCTTCTCGTTCTTTTACGTTTTCTGGTTCAACCGCGTTTAGCGCAGCAGAACAAGAAATTCTGAATCACCACTAAAATTTTCGTTTTACTATTCTCTTCATTGTTACTGTGTAATTCTAACTACTTTAAACAAGTTGTAACATAAGAGGCTGCTTGTATGGTAAGCAAAGCATACTCCGAATAGGCTTGAGTAAAAAATATCGACATATTATAATATCGAAATTTTTTCAATAAATAAACGATAATTATCGTCGATTTTTTTAAGTCTTGATATATCAATAATCGATATTTGTTTCCGGATGTCAAATTCGATATTTTTTTTATAAGATCCCGTTCGACTTCAGTTCTCGATTAGGGCCGCGTTCGCAAATCAATTCAATTATTACCTGACAGTAATCTGTTTCAGTCACACATTAATGTTTTGCATAAAGCTATCCTTCACAGAGGGAATTTAACTTGTTTGCGAACGCGGTTTAGAAAGAAAGCAATGAATGAATGAGTAAATCGGCTGTATGGGTTCTGCTCCCTTTGCCTAAAAGATATATATAACTTATTGACATACCCAAAGACAACTTTGCATAACGTGTTAACGAGCACGCGGGCGGACTGCGGTTCATTGTGTTGTGTGTGAATATAATTATATTAGTTTTGTTTTTGCCGTCTACATCCATCGGCAATGTCGGCAGTGTGGAAGTTCTTTAAAAAAAAAAGGATAACCAAGAGCCCATGACGTGCAATTTGTACTAAAAGTCATATAAAACATGCGGGAATACCAAAAATTTAGCTACTCATCTCAAAGTAAAAGAGTATTTTGCTTAATTGCAATTACTTAAAATGCAGAAGTCTACAAGATCTGGCGATGAGGATGAACCCGAAGATGCTATGTCGGTAGACAATGAGAACAGCAGTAACAGTGTAGATGTAAGTATATAAATATTTCAATACTAGATTTTTTTTTAGGTTATGTAAGTTATGAGTTTATCTTTTGTTGATGTTTTTTTACTAACAACATACTTCCATTTATTTATTTATTTCCCGGTGGCTCCAAGTACAAGTACCAAAGAAACTACAGATTATCCAGTATCTACCGAGTCCGAGACTCGATTCTCCGAAAAATAAAAAGGAAGCAGCCCACTTTACTCAATGTTTTGGGAAGAGGATTAAGTTTCGAAGGTGGGTTGTAAAAAACATGCCTACGTAAGTACTTTCTTTTGATTCAAATACATTTGAAATAATTGTTTACACAGTAAAAATATTAATAACAACAGTTATAACACAACATTTTAGTGATGTACACCAATGAATGTGCGAAAATATCGATAGTAGCAGATGACTCGATATTAATTCTCTTTTTGACTAATCTTTATACTTTATTCTTTCTTTCAGAAGGGGGAAAAAAGCATAGTAAAATTACACAGGCATTAATTTACATGATAAGTATGTAAGGACAATTTTCCACTATCATGTGTTAAAAAAGAGCTTATAAAAATTTTGTCGAACCGTTTGTCCTCTTTATAAATTGCCTTGTAGAAAAAAGGTTTCTATTTCTAAAATAATAATAATAATAAAATAAGTTTAATAATAAAATACATATTAATTTATATTATATAATGTCAGATCAAGGTTAAACTAAACAACTACTACTTGTATTTCAGGTAACAAACTTGATAGAAAACAGATACACCACTGCAAAAGGGGTTATAATAAAAACTCTAAAAAAGATAACTTTCTTAAGTTTCACCAGTGACATACTCACAATTACTAATTCTACAAGGAATTTTCTAGTAGTGACGGTTCATTTCATTGACACCTTAAATGAATTACCTGTTCTACAAAATTTAAATCTATGTGCACAGAGACTGTCACAGGTATGTTATTTGATCTACTTTAAAATTCATGAGATAATTATTATTATTACTATTATTTTTATATTATAATGTAAACACATATTCCAACCATTTTTAGGGTCATACGGGACAGTACATCAGAGAATGCTGGGAAGAAATCTGTGAAGAGTTTAATATTGACAAGAATAAAATAGTATCCATTACCACTGATGGGGGTGCAAATATAGTGGCAGCAGTGCGATTATTCTTAGCTGATAATTGCAGAATTCCCTGTACCTTGTGGTTGATGGGGTTATAAGAGAAATTTAAAATTTTTAGATCAATACTGGTAAAAATACCCCAGAAATGATAACCACGTCGCAACTCAATATCACACGCGATCTCATTGGCCTTCTTCGTCCGTTGAAAGAAGGCACGGAAGAAATCAGCGGTGCGAACTACGCGACTCCTGTTTTAAATTTACTTCGTCACATCAAGCTACACTATCGACCACTTTAGGGATAACTATACAACAGGCCCTGCTTAAAAAAATCGAGGATAAACTGGCACCATTAAAAAAAATTCATTTTCTTTCAGTTGCTACCATTTTGGACCCGCGTTTTAAGCGTACCCACTTTACGTCTCCAAGTGACATGACACACGCAATTTCTAAAATTAGCGATGACATTCGTGCAAAACAGAGGCGTAGAGGGCAACTTTCTCCAAAAATAAGACCTGCATAAATAATAATAGCATCAGAACAGACCGAGTCTTCTATCTGGTCCAGACATGAGAAACTTTTAAATGTTAGCGGAGCTGCGCAAGAGGTTCCAAGCGCTGGCTCTGTCCTCAATGTACTTAAGCAGTATCTGGACCAACCACTACTAGAGAGGAAATTAGATCCAACAAAGTTTTGGGTGAGTTGCCGACATTTTACGCCGGTTCTTTCTGAAATCGCTTTAAAATACTTAATATGCCAAGGATCTTCCGTGTCCTCAGAATATCGATATCTTTACACTACATATATCGATAGCTTTGAATAATATCGATATATCAAATACACATATTTTTGCATTTGCAGATCCCTAACTTCGAATGGAGGCTTATGCAATTCTACTAAAATAACCTTTGCAAATATTCAGATATTATAGACTTTAACTGAGATTCCAAATAAAAAGACATTTGAAGTTCAAGCCGCAAATGTCACCAGTCATTGAGTTAGGCGGAGCTCAACTGGCAGTAGCTTCGGCCATACAGTCTTACCGGAGACTTAACTCTGGTACCAAGGGGAGCAGAATACCCTTGGACTTCAGTTCAATCTGCTCATTGGGTTCGGCGCTTTGGGGCGTATCGTGGTGGCTGTGGTTTAAACCTAAACGCTGGAAGAACTGAATTTTCAGTTCAAAACAAGAAGTTGCACAAGCAACTGGGTTCCGTGCCCGAAAACGGAACAGGTTTTAGGTCGGCCTCGAATCCTACCAAGATGATCAGTGTGCCCCTACACACTGGCCACTGGTAACCAAATTAATACTTGCGAATAGCTCGGATTATTTGGGGCGCTCATCAACGCATTTTTTTGATACGTTGTGCTTTGGAGCAGCGTGAGGTAAGGCTGTCGCCGGCAGGTACTCACGTAAAACACACCGGACGTTGTCAGTCCGTCTGTAACTTCAGTAAAAATCGAGATATCGTTACAAAACTTGGTACAAATATTTCTTGGTACCGTAAGATGGTTGGTATTGCAGATGGGCGTAATCGGACCACTGCCACGCCGACAAAACGCTATTAATCAAAAACAAATAAATTGCCATAACTAAGCTCCACAATAAGATAGAATACTGCTATTTGGTACACAGCATCATATTGAAAGGGGGCAAATGCAATTAAAATTTTTATTTTGAAATAGGGCGCGGTCCCGCGCTCTAATCGGTTTAATATGCATATCTCCAAAACCGCTTAAGCTATGATAACAAAATTCACTGGGAACAAATTTTTAGCACCTCTATCCATGGTATGAAAATGAGTGAAATCGGGTGGCAACTCCGCCCACTTCCCTTATAACGGTACTGTTAAAAACTACTAGAAGCGCGATAAATTGAGCACTAAACACTTCAGTGACATTAAATTTTATTTTAAATTCCATCTGATTCTTTCACTTTCCACTATGCAAATGAAGCAACAATGGTTGTATCCGAATAAAACTTTGCGTGAATAATGCATTTAAAGTATGCCACCTTGTGACCAAAACTTGTCTAAATCGAAACAAAAGTGTTCAAGCCCCTAAGTACTGAATGTGTAGACCCCAATCGGCTTTTTTCCGAAAATATCGGTCAATGTGTAAGATATATAATTGAAATTCATGTAATAAAATAAATAAATGAAACTCTGGATAATACAAGGTGCGTTCCAAAGTAAAAAGTAAAAATGTAACAAAGAAAACTCTAGTGGTGCCATGTATATGTCGACTAGTCCGTTAGAATCTGCTATCTTTTATCGACTGCCAGTGATATGACATTTCATCTATTGGAAGTGAAGTTATTGCATTTTAAACGTCAGTATGTTTTTATCATCGGTGCGAAAATGAGCTTCGAACAAAGAGCCAACATTGAATTTTGTTTTAAAATTCGTAAAACTTTTACCGGAACGATGCAATTGATGAAACAAGTTTATGGCGATGATTGCCTATCCCGTAGCAGAGTGCATGAGTGGTTTCAAAGTTTTCAAAGTGATCGTGAGGACATAAATGAGAAATGAGCCGAAACCCAAAAAATCGCGCCTGGAAAAGTCAAAAGTGAAGACAATGCTGATTTGTTTTTATGATTCCAAGGGTATTGTCCACAAAGAATTTGTTCCACCCGGCCAAAACGCTAATGCGGTATTCTACCTTGGAGTTTTGAAGCGTTTGGTGCGCCGTATTCGATGTGTTCGGCCCGAATATGGCGAAGATTGAAGTTGGCGTTTGTTGCAGGATAATGCGCCGGCTCATCGATTGACGCTTGTGGCCGATTATTTGATAAAAAATCACATTTTAACAATCAACCACCCCCCGTATTCACCTGATATGGCACCGTGTGGCTTCTACCTTTTCGGAAAAATGCATTTGCCGATGAAAGGAAAGCGTTATGCAGAGGTGGAGGTCATTCAAAAGGCTTGCACCGGCATACTGGCGGTCATACCGGGCAACGAGCTAAAACACTCGTTCGATAAAACCATTGTTCTGCTTGTTTTTTAAAGTCCTGTTTACTTTGGAGTGCACCTTGTAGAATGGTTTTGTGTGAAAAGTGGGTTGAATCGGATCAATAGTTCGTATAGCCCTCATATACCTAATATAAAGGCTTTTGAATTTTCGGTGGACTTTATACCGCATATATCGGCCAATATGTGAGTTATCGCAATGAATATGAGAGAGCGTGTTTTACTCATAACAAGATATCTTTGTGCTGAAAATGGATGAAATCGGGTAAAAATTTTACCTAGCCCCCATGTAACTAATATCAGGATCTTCGAACATTCGTCTGACTTTACTCCATATAATTGGTGATGATATGTGAGGTACCTTAATGAAACAGTGGGATCATTTTATTAGGTTGTGGCATGTTAGTAGTATGTGGTGTTAGCGAAAATTGATAAAATCGGATTAATACTACAATCAACTTCCATATACTATTAACAATGCTTTTCTTTATTCTAACCAGTTTTATGCCGAATATGTCGGTCAGTGGATATTAATATATGTCGAAGAGTATAGCTGAGCAATGTCAAAATTAATATTTTCTATCCCCAATATATATATGATTTCCGACTTTCCAACCAACAGTTCCGGTTGATTAAAATGTGATATTTTACCGAAATTAAGTGGATAACATTTTTAAAAAATTATGTGGTTTGACGCTGAATTAGAATAAATTTAGTATATACCTTGGTCTAAGCCTTACACCTTTATATAATAAATTCCGATTCTCTGGTTGACATTTGCCACATAAGCTTATATAATAAAATTTAGCCACTTTGCTAGAGTTATTATCACATTCATACATATGTATATCTCATTTCAAGCAATAAAACTGGGACTAAGTTTAAGGCCTTTAATATAAGTCCACAGTATAAAATTCTCGGTTCCGCCCTAGTACCCATTATCGGGAATATATTGACCCTAGCTCCAATATACTCGGGGTCATAGATCTCGTCGAGAAAATCCCGAGGTTCGTTATGTTGAACAAGTTGAAAATACTGTTGAACATAGAACAAGGCGGAAAGAAGAAATCTTGAAATAAGAAGAGAGGAGCGTCATAGAGAAACACAACGTCGACAGCTTAGTAGGAGGGGTATGAGGGAAGAAATTTGGGTTCAGAGACGTCTTAGACAAAGTCAAGTTCATCTTCGTAGAGATAACCCGATCAATAGGCAAATTGAAAGCGAAAGCGGCAGTCCCAACGAATCCGATTAACGAGAGAAAATAATGTTATAGAAACTGACAATAGTAGCAATTTAACAGATTCCAACAACATTTATTTCTAAAATATAAAAAGGGGCCCTCTGTAATATGTATTTGCTGCGGCGGATTATGGTTTTCACACCAAGTTCGAGAATTAGATTTCGAAACTGTTGCGCAAGGTCGCCCGAATTCTGCATCCGCCTTCTTTATAATACAAAAATTTCCTTCAGAAGATGGATTTTACAATTTGTGTGCTACTTGCAAAAATACGTTCCAAAAATATGTTTAGCTAACGGTCTTGACTTTCCTGAAATACGGCTTGTTTGAAAGATTTTAACCCAATTGAATAACGTCTTATAATGCCTAGATTGCTTTTCATGACAGTTCGTCCGTTAGGATATCAAGGTCAAACTTCTCTCAAAGGTGCTGTAGTTAATATACCAATTTCTGTTAACAATATTGTGACATCTCTACCAAGGTTCCTTGATGAGGCTCATGTGATACAAATTTACTTAAGAATGTGTTTGGAATACAATCATGATTACATGATCGATACCATACGCCCCAAAAAGTATATGGAAGCTTGCAATTCTAACTGAATAACTCTCTGTGTCGTGAGCCCAATAAACATATTAATGAGATCTGGATTTTAGAATTTAATAACCAATAACAAGTTCCGTTTGTTGCATCTCCAGAGGATTTTCGATTGGTTCAATCTTTTCATCCGGCACAAACTTCGTATGACAATTCCTCAGGTAATAATATTCCTACGGCTGTTTTACCTTCAGAGCTAAATTAAAGGCTTTGAAAGACAACTGCTATGATTCGCCAATTTGGGCTTCCAACCTTCTTTATCACCTTATCAGCTGCAGAATCTCAATGGGTTGAGCTTTGGTCATCTCTCTAAAACTGTTGATTTTAAAAATATTTCGGAAGAGGAAAGCAACAGTTTAACAACCCAAGATCGGTATCGCTTAATTCGGTCAAAACGTTTTCAATTCAAATATGACTAAGACATTAAGACATTACTAAAATAATTTAAACGATTTTAAACATTTCCTGTTTGATAGTAGACTAAATATGTCTTTTGATAACTATTTGTTAGCCCTTAGATCAAGTTTAACAACACCCGAACATCAAGTTTAACAACACCCGAACAGAAAATTACAGCATCGTTTTATTAACGCTTATAATCCTCTGACTCCGAAACTCCATAGAGCAAATGTGAATATCCAATATATACTGTATGCATATGCTTGCTGTTCATATACTTGTATAATTAATTATATTAACAAGTCAAACAGGGAGTTTCTAGGCTTTTAAATTAAACTATATCAAAGGTAAACGCTAAATTACACTGTTAAGCAAAAACTTAAAAATATATGTAGGTCAAAAACTAATATCAGGCACAGAAATATCTGCACAAGAAGCAGTATATTGCTGCATCTTTCGGGAGCAAACGTACCAAACCTTGTTTAATTTGGTATAGATGGTTTAACCCAGATTTGACCAGAGTTTAGTATTTCCGCGAAATGGTAATGCTTTACTATCCATGGCGGAATGAACAGCAAGACCTCATTGAAAACGATAATGAGCAGACTTGCATAGCACATCGTATTCTAATTAAAGAAAATTAATCAAAATATGATGTTTTTGAGTAAAGAGAACTTGAAAATGTTCTAGAAAGTCTTTATAATGAAATAGACTTAGAGGAAGGTGCACAAAATCAACTACCTATTGTGGAAAATGAGTTCAGAGTGATGGCGTTTACAGAAATAAACCCAAATATAATATAAATTTGCTGGAGTTGCATGGTGAAGATTCAACAGATAATTGCTCTGAATCTGATTGCAATATTATACTTAATAAACTACCCTCTTTAATTCCAGTTGAGGAATTATTTTCTTTAGTTCAAAGTCTACAAGTAAATACTAAGCAAAGAACCTATTTGGCACATTTGATGCACCAGCCAAAAACAAATAGCCCATTTTATGAGTTCATTGGCGGCAGTGCAGGTGTAGGAAAGACTCGTTTGATATCTGCAATATATCAAGCTCTTAACCATCGTTACAATTCTATACCTGGATCCAATCCAAGTTCCTTAAAAGATGTTCTTTGCGCACCTACGGATAAAGCAGCATTCGGAATAGGTGGAATGTTTCGCTAGATGAGTTACGCCTCCTCCCTCCATACACGCCGCTAAGCGCCAACACACCACATCAACACAATTCACAAGAAAACTCCACCCACTAACACACACGAAAACACACCATCCCTGCAGACATCACACCACTCAGGCTACCCACACATACACATCACACCGCAACTCTACACAACCCATCACTCAAAAGAGATTAACACAGGACCAGAGGCCCTTCTTTTTCGATCGCATTCGACCCGTAGCGACGTCCGCAATTTTTCGCCGATTGTTAATTGAAAGCCGTTTATATTTTTTTGTGAAAACCTTATGCATTAAAAAAAAAATTTAAATAAATATATTCCATATTAATTATAACGGTCGTATCCGTGGTAATTGAATTTTGTGAGTTTAATTGCTAAAGTGCAAAAGGTGAGTGTGCAAACAAAGAAACTAATCATGGTCCTTCGAGCCATAGTATAGGTGGTTTAAGCGGAGCGGCACTATGGAGTAAGCAAAAAACAAAAAACCTATAAAAACGAAAGAAGAAAATAAAAATAGCTTTATATAACTAAACTGAAGAAAAAAAGTGAAGTGGCTAAAAACTATACAACTATATATATAACAAGTGACTAAAAAGTACTGTGCAGAGAACTGACATACATATACACATAGAAGAAGAAAAACAAATTGTTAAAAAGTTTCAAACAAGTAAGGAAGGTCTAAGTTCGGATGTAACCAAACATGTTATACTCTCGCAAAGTTACATGGTATACATATTAGTTTGAGACTTCTTTATATATTTTAATAATTAGAAGTAGGAACTGTTGCCTTAGTTATTTACTTTTCATTCACAGTGAAAATAATTAGAGCAATTTGTAAACTAAATTTACTCAAATTATGAGAAATCATTCTTGTGCTTTTTGTATACGCTTATAACAGAGAATGTTGAAGAATAGAGAAGGAGCTAATGTTAACTGCAAACTTTTTGAGTACTAATTTGTAGTTCCAGATGAGGGAACATCGAAAAATATAACTTCGAAAAAGAAAAATACACCACACAATATGCGAAATGTATAGCAAGCAGCAGAATAGACACAACGAATATTCATATATGAAAAAACGTTGCGCATACCTATTTAGATTTATGTTTTCAATTTCTATGATATGACAAATTTATAATTATGAAAAGCCTTCTGAATTAAAAATCTGTATTACCGGTAAAAACCCCAGATTTCATAATAAAATAAACATTTAATAGGCTATTTTTCCAACTTATGTATGTGCGTTATGTGAGCAATTGCTTATTAAACAAAGGATAACAATAAAACGGTGGCTAAGAGGCCACATTTCCTTTTTTGTGGTGGCTGAGGTCGTAAGCGGGAAGGGGTTAAGCACAATCCGAATACGAACCTATACGTTCGAATCATAAAACTCATGAAACTGAAATTTTATTTAATTTTTATTTTATTAATTGGAATCTAAGCATATCATAATTCAATTACTTTAATATCATATTTAACTTCCTGAGATAATTAAAATATTTCAGGAAAATATGTTCATATGTTTGGGTTTATTGCATATTCCTTTATTTATGCGTATTTACACAAATGTGATAATCACACATACATTCATGAGTACACGTACGTTGATGCTTGCTTCTTCTTGCCCCGCACAAGCAATGACTTTTGTCAGAGAATGTTGATGAATAGAGAAGGAGCAAATGTTAAATGAAAACTTTTTGAGTACTAATTTGTAATTCCACAAGAGGGAACATCGAAAAGTATAACTTCGAAAAAGAAAAATACACCACACAATATGCGAAATGCTATAAATAGACACAACGAATATTCCTATATGAAAAATCGTTGCGCATACCTATTTAGATTTATGTTTTCAATTTCTATGATATGACAAATTTATAATTATGAAAAGCCTTCTGAATTAAAAATCTGTATTACCGGTAACAACCCCAGAATTCATAATAAAATAAACATTTAATAAGCTAGTTTTCTAACTTATGTATGTGCGTTGCGTAAGCAATATACTTATTAAACAAATGATAATAATAAAACGGTGGCTAAGCGGCCACGTTTCCACTTTTGTGGTGGCTAAGGTCGTAAGCGGGAAGGGGCTAAGCACAATCCGAATACGAACCTATACGTTCGAATCCTAAAACTCATGAAACTGAAATTTTATTTAATTTTTTATTTTAGTAATTGGAATCTAAGCATATCATAATTCAATTACTTTAATAGCATATTTAACTTCCTGAGATAATTAAAATATTTCAGGAAAATATGTTCATATGTTTGGGTTTATTGCATATTCCTTTATTTATGCGTATTTACACAAATGTGATAATCACACATACATTCATGAGTACACGTACGCTGATGCTTGCTTCTTCTTGCCCCGCACAAGCAATGACTTTTGTCTACGCTTTTTGCTTTTTGCGAGTTGAACGATCGCTGACAAGGAGGGATTGGGGCGCACAGCCACATAATTATTTCAGATATATATTTTATTTATCGAATTTAGTTTAAAAACGATTATAGGTATGAATATATGTGTATTTATATATATATATATAATATATATTATATTACGAAAATAATTCATAAATGCATCAGTATTTTTCAATACTCATTAAGCAACATATTAATATATTATGAGCCCTCACTTGACACGCCTCTGTGTATGGTGGCAAGCCAACGAAATAACGGCGAGTTCGCGCAGACATTGTGTTGTTGAAAAAAACGAAAAGACGACTTTGTCGACAAACATACATACATACAGACGAGCCCGCATACATATTGACGCCAAATTTTGCGCATCGTCGCGGAGTTGACAAAATTTGTTTCAAGGGACAATTTTACGACAATGACGGTCGGCTATGTTGTCTCGTTTGTCCTTTTTGTAGTGGTTTGCTATTGAAAGTTGACTTATGCTCTTTTGAAATATTGCGATTACCGATTGGGCTGCATTTTCATAGCGTCGTATTTAGATAAAATGGGCTAAATCGACAAACTATGAAATAATGATAATAAGTAAACATATAAAAGTACTATATGCAGTGTGCTTAGAGTATATAGAAGTAGTTAATGATTTCATATACATGTCAATTTTATATAATTTTTTTAATTTAATGCCATATATAGTGAATAATATGCAAAAATATAAATATTATTTAAACTCGCTAATAGGTCATGTTGCCAATTCTCCTTTCTGAAGTGAACATCAGACAAATTCTTCAATTTCTGATTTTTAGCAAATGTTGTGAGGAAGCAGCTTGTGGGCAACATACAAATGCGAGGGGGATGGTAGGATTTTCAGTGATACAAATTGTAAAATTGAAATTTTGCTGATTCTTCAATTTTACTGAAGACATTCAAATTCAATTTCATTCATATCGCGCATTTGCGATAGGAATTCTATATGAAAACCAAATGTGGTTTACCAGGCGCACAGAAAATATAGCGCGGCGCAGAGTTATGAACGAACGCACTTTGCTTTGAAGCAGCGCACGTTCGTTATGAATGAATTTGTTGTCGTTGTAATATGAAATACTTAGAAAATAAGCCGCGAGTTCGCTTGAATATTATTGGCCGATGATAGTGCGTCTACGTTTTTTTTTGTCACTTGCGCGAGTGTTAGATTTTTTGCGAAAGACATATTGATGGACATACATATGTACATATGTGTACATATATGCAAATATATTTGGACATGCGAATGAAGGAAGGCAATTTCAAGAATATTCACATATAGACATATAAACATTGAAGCAAGTAAACAACAATAGCTGTTTGAGTTCACAGATTAGACAAATACGCTCTAATATGATCTGTGGTGCTACTTGTATAGCACACTTCCTTATTGCAATGAAATGTTTTGCCTAAGTTCAAATCCTATCATATTTTTATATATTATACTATTTTTTATTTTTATAACTCTTTTTTATTAAATGATATTTGAATTCTATTTTAGTATTATTTCCCTCATTATTTATATTTTCTTGTCGGAGGTCAATTTCTTTCGTTTTTATTATTTCAATTTTTGTTTATGCGCATACCAATGAACATCTGTGCATATGTATGTATATACATTTTGCTTATAGAGTGGTGTAGTCAGAGAACGTATATGAATAGAGAAGGAGCAAATGTTAACTGAAAACTTTTTGAGTACTAATTTGTAGTTCCAGATGAGGGAACATCGAAAAATATAACTCCGAAAAAGAAAAATACACCACACAATGTGCGAAATGCTATAAATAGACACAACGAATATTCCTATATGAAAAAACGTTGCGTATACCTATTTAGATTTATGTTTTCAATTTCTATGATATGACAAATTTATAATTATGAAAAGCCTTCTGAATTAAAAATCTGTATTACCGGTAAAAACCCCAGAATTCATAATAAAATAAACATTTAATAGGCTATTTTTCCAACTTATGTATGTGCGTTATGTGAGCAATTGTTTATTAAACAAAGGATAACAATAAAACGGTGGCTAAGCGGCCACATTTCCACTTTTGTGGTGGCTGAGGTCGTAAGCGGGAAGGAGTTAAGCTCAATCCGAATACGAGCATATACGTTCGAATCGTAAAATACATAAAACTCAAAATTTATTTAATTTTTTTATTTTATTAATTGGAATCTAAGCATATCATAATTCAATTACTTTAATAGCATATTTAACTTCCTGAGATAATTAAAATATTTCAGGAAAATATGTTCATATGTTTGGGTTTATTGCATATTCCTTTATTTATGCGTATTTACACAAATGTGATAATCACACATACATTCATGAGTACACGTACGCTGATGCTTGCTTCTTCTTGCCCCGCACAAGCAATGACTTTTGTCTACGCTTTTTGCGTTTTGCGAGTTGAACGATCGCTGACAAGGAGGGATTGGGGCGCACAGCCACATAATTATTTCAGATATATATTTTATTTATCGAATTTAGTTTAAAAACGATTATAGGTATGAATATATGTGTATTTATATATATATATATAATATATATTATATTACGAAAATAATTCATAAATGCATCAGTATTTTTCAATACTCATTAAGCAACATATTAATATATTATGAGCCCTCACTTGACACGCCTCTGTGTATGGTGGCAAGCCAACGAAATAACGGCGAGTTCGCGCAGACATTGTGTTGTTGAAAAAAACGAAAAGACGACTTTGTCGACAAACATACATACATACAGACGAGCCCGCATACATATTGACGCCAAATTTTGCGCATCGTCGCGGAGTTGACAAAATTTGTTTCAAGGGACAATTTTACGACAATGACGGTCGGCTATGTTGTCTCGTTTGTCCTTTTTGTAGTGGTTTGCTATTGAAAGTTGACTTATGCTCTTTTGAAATATTGCGATTACCGATTGGGCTGCATTTTCATAGCGTCGTATTTAGATAAAATGGGCTAAATCGACAAACTATGAAATAATGATAATAAGTAAACATATAAAAGTACTATATGCAGTGTGCTTAGAGTATATAGAAGTAGTTAATGATTTCATATACATGTCAATTTTATATAATTTTTTTAATTTAATGCCATATATAGTGAATAATATGCAAAAATATAAATATTATTTAAACTCGCTAATAGGTCATGTTGCCAATTCTCCTTTCTGAAGTGAACATCAGACAAATTCTTCAATTTCTGATTTTTAGCAAATGTTGTGAGGAAGCAGCTTGTGGGCAACATACAAATGCGAGGGGGATGGTAGGATTTTCAGTGATACAAATTGTAAAATTGAAATTTTGCTGATTCTTCAATTTTACTGAAGACATTCAAATTCAATTTCATTCATATCGCGCATTTGCGATAGGAATTCTATATGAAAACCAAATGTGGTTTACCAGGCGCACAGAAAATATAGCGCGGCGCAGAGTTATGAACGAACGCCCTTTGCTTTGAAGCAGCGCACGTTCGTTATGAATGAATTTGTTGTCGTTGTAATATGAAATACTTAGAAAATAAGCCGCGAGTTCGCTTGAATATTATTGGCCGATGATAGTGCGTCTACGTTTTTTTTGTCACTTGCGCGAGTGTTAGATTTTTTGCGAAAGACATATTGAGGTACATACATATGTACATATGTGTACATATATGCAAATATATTTGGACATGCGAATGAAGGAAGGGAATTTCAAGAATATTCACATATAGACATATGAACATTGAAGCAACAATAGCTGTTTCAGTTTACAGATTAGACAAAATTACTCGAATATCGTCTGTGGTGCTGCTTGTATAGCACACTTCTTTATGGCAATGTAAAATATTTTGCCTAAGTTCATATCCTATCACATATTTTTATATACTCTTTTTTTATTTTTATAACTCTTTTATATTAAATGATATTTTAGTTCTATTTTCATATTATTTCCCTCATTACTTATATTTTCTTTTCATAAGTCAGTTATTTTCCTTTTTATTATTTTAAGTTTTGTTTATGCGCATATCAAAGAACATCTCTGCATATGTATGTATATACATTTTGCTTATAGAGTGGTGTAGTTCGTTGCGTAAATTGACTGCTGTGGTGACATTTTATTTTCGAACTTGCGCGTTTTCGATGTTCCTTCTTAGCAATTAACATTTTAGTACTGCTAACATTTGCTCCTTCTCTATTCATCAACATTCTCTGACATTGTGTTGTTGAAAGGAACCAAATGACGATTTTGTCGACAAACATACATATATACACATGAGCTCGCATACATATTGACGCCGAATTTTGCGCATCGTGGCGAAGTTGACAAAATTTGTTTCAATCAACAATTTTACGACAATGTCGATCGGCTATGTTGTCTCGTTTGTCCTTTTTGCAGGGCTTTGCTGTTGAAAATTGACTTATGCTCTTTTGAAATATTGCGATTACCGATTGGGCTGCATTTTCATAGCGTCGTATTTGGATAAAATGGGCTAAATCGACAAACTATGAAATAATGATAATAAGTAAACATATAAAAGTACTTATGGACTGTGCTTAGAATATATAGAAGTAGTTAATGATTTCATATGAATGGCAATTTAATATAAATTTTGTAATTTAATGCCATAAATAGTGCATAATATGCAAAAATATAAATATTATTTAAACTCGCTAAGAGGTCATGTTGCCAATTTTCCTTTTTGAAGTGAACATCAGACAAATTCTTCAATTTCTGATTTTTAGCAAATGTTGTAAGGAAGCAGCTTGTGGGCAACATACAAATGCGAGGGGGATGGTAGGATTTTCAGTGATACAAATTGTAAAATTGAAATTTTGCTGATTCTTAAATTTTACTGAAGACATTCAAATTCAATTTCATTCATTTTTATATTCGCGCATTTGCATTGGAATTCTATATGAAAACCAAATGTGGTTTACCAGGCGCACAGAAAATATAGCGCGGCGCAAAGTTATGAACGAGCGCACTTTGCTTGGAAGCAGACGCACGTTCCTTATGAATGAATTTGTTGTCGTTGTAATATAAAATACTTAGAAAATAAGCCGCGAGTTTGCTTGAATATTATTGGCCGATGCTGGTGCGTCTACGTTTTTTTGTCACTTGCGCGAATGTTTGATTTTTTGCGAAAGACATATTGAGGGACATACATATGTACATATGTGTACATATATGCAAATATATTTGGGCATGCGAATGAATGAAGGCAATTTTAAGAATATTCACATATGGACATATGAACATTTGAAGCAAGTAAACAATAATAGCTGTTTGACTTCACAGATTAGACTCAAGAGTTTGAATATTGTCTGTGGTGCTGCTTGTATAGCAGACTTCTTTATTGCAACGTGAAATATTTTGCCTAAGTTCAAATCCTATCAGATATTTTTTTATACTCTTTTTTTATTTTTATATTCCTTTTTTATTAAATGATATTTTAATTCTATTTTCATATTATTTCCCTCATTATTTATATTTTCTTGTCGGAAGTCAATTACTTTCATTTTTATTATTTCAATTTTTGTTTATGCGCATATCAAAGAACATCTGCGCATATGTATGTATATACATTTTGCTTATAGAGTGGTGTAGTTCGTTGCTTACCCTGATAGGTGTGGTGACATTTTATTTTCGAACTTGCGCGTTTTCGATGTTCCTTCATCGTAATTAACATTTTAGCAGAGAACGTGTATCATTTACGTTCTCTGATAGAATGCATTACAACTGTATTGAGAAGTATGAAAAGCAATCGTTTTTGGACAATGTATAACATTTTTTATTTATTATATCGATATTATTATACATGTTTAGCTTAAAAATAATAAACATTAACCACTTTAAAAATGATATAATATTATTATATTAATTTGTATATAATATTTACAATATTAGACATAAATTTTTGTAGAGATTCTTATACATACCTATATCCAAATTATATTTCTTTTTTCCTTATACTATTTAATTTCTATCATATATTTATACAATAATGTTATATATAATAACAAATTATATATATAATTTACATTTTCTTAATTAGATTATTTACATATTTTATTTAAACTTGTCTTAAAAACTACTGTCAAAATTCCTATACCATTCCAATTCGATTATATTTGGAAAAAAAAATGAAGAACTATTGCACTAAGTCTGAAAACTTTAGTTCGAAATAGAGACACCAATACTGTCATGATAGCTGTGTACTGTCTCAAAACTAATTGCATTTACACGGGAAGGATTCATATTTGAAAATGCCCAATCAATTTTTGTACCGGCAGGTGTAGTTGAATATTCTAAACCAAGCAGGGAACTAAAGTTTTTTTCTTGGAGCAGATTTCTTATTGCAGTCCCTGTAGACATTAAACAAATGTTAAAATCTCCAACAATTAGCACATTTTGATTGCCTAACTCAGAAGTAAGGACTTCCTGAAGTTCTACAATTAATTGTCTGACAGAGAAAGCTGAATTTCTATATAAAACCAGAATATTAATATTAAAACATTTAAACAAAACCGCTTCTAAAACTTTGCGGCCTGAATAAATTTTCCTTACAGCCTTTGATTCTATAGAGCATGCAATACTATGCTTTGCATATATTATAATGCCCCGTTTATTTCTGTTGGTTGTTTCCGTGTTATCTTTCCTCAGCTCGTTAAATGGAGTAAATCCTGGTATATCAAAACTTTCGCAAGGATAACTCCAAGTTTCTACAAAACATAAAATATCTGAAGATAGCATCAAACAGTCGCTTTTTATATCATTAATGTGAGCGTGAAGACTCCGAACATTATGGAATAAAATTTGATGTCCTGATGTTCGGGAAATCATAAAATTGAAACTTGTTGTCAAAGCTTTATTTGTGTTCAATTCCCTCAGTTCAATAAATACGGGATCCAATTCAGAAAATTTGTTAGGAGAAATAAAATTTCCTATGATGAATAGACCTTCTGCAGAAGTAGCTCGACTACAAGCGACATATATTGAAGCTCTAGGCATTCTGGGTCGAGTATGAACTACAACTTTATTATATGTGGCACCCTGACTTTTATGAATAGTTATTCCCTCAGCCGGAACAACTGGAAACTAATTTCTCATTGAAATGTGTTCATTTCTTTTATATTGAAAAGATTTTAGAACTTTTTCAATTGGTGTCCAAGAACTTTCTAGAGGATGAGGCTTTTTTGATCGTGCTATCAAACCTGTAATCCACAGAATTGTTGGAAAAGAACAATGGAAATCAATTTGCATGAGTAGTCCAGCTGCCCCATTAACCAAGCCATCACACGTGTTTATGTTCACTGTAATCATATATTTGGCGGAGGTTTTTAGTGTCAATTCATAGGGCAGTCCCTGAGTTTCAGAAGTTTTGAAATATTTAACTCTTTCCAAAATATTATCATTTTCATTTATACCAATTGCTTTAACTGAGTCTTTTGCAGTTGAAAGGAAAGCTTCTGTTGGGATTCGACTGAGCTTAAGTGCGCTGAAATTATTTGTCTCTTAATTGGACCAAAATAAATGTATGGCATCATCGGGAACTTCTTCGAAATTAACTACTCGAGTTTCAATGAGTGATATGTGCTCATTTGTCATAGTACCAAATGCTATATGATTTAGTGCAATTGCAAAGGCCTAATCCTCCCGTTGTGTCATTATCTCTGTTAATTCAAAGTATTTAAATAACTTCCACAAAGGGGAACCAACTAAAGTGCTGTATGCATCATTGGGATTAGGAGAGAATCCACCTATCTCCAACAGGTGAGAGTTGCTTCAAATCACCAAACACTATGATCGGTATACCACCGACAGACAACCTCTGTTTTGAAAATTGGTTTTATCCTGCATCAAGAGAGCTAAACATACGAGCACCTACCATCGATATTTCATCAATTATGTATAATTTTAAATCGATAAGTCTGGAATACAATGAATTAACTATGTCATTGCTAAGTGGCCTCAACTCTCTATTCAACTGATTAACTGGTAAAGAGAATATTGAATGAAGGGTCAATACACCTATTTCGAATGCTGCTTTACCCGTAGGGGCGCAAAGAAGAACTTTTAAGGAACTTGGATTGGACCCAGGTGTAGAATTGTAACGATGGTTAAGAGCTTGATATATTGCAGATATCAAACGACTCTTTCCTACACATGCACCGCCGCCAATGAACTCATAAAATATTCGATTTGTTTTTAGCTGGTGCATCAAATGTGTCAAATAGGTTCTTTGCTTAGTATTTAGACTTTGAACTAAAGAAAATAATTCCTCAACTGGAATTAAAGGGGGTAGTTTAATAAGTCTAATATTGCAATCAGATTCAGTGCCATTATCTGTTGAATCTTCGCCATGCAAGTCCAGCAAATTTATATTTGGGTTTATTTCTGGAAATGCCAACACTTTGAACTCATTTTCCACGATAGGTAGTTTATTTTGAGCACCTTCGTCCAGGTCTATTTCATTATAAAAACTATCTAGAACATTTTCAAGTTCTCCTTGCTCAAAAACATCATATTTTCTTTGATTTTCCTCAATTATAATACGATGTGTTATGCAAGTCTGCTCATTATCGTTTTCAATAAGATCTTGGTCTTCATTCCGCCAAGGATAGTAAAGCATTAACATTTCGCGGAAATACTCAACTCTGGCCAAATCTGGGTTAAACCTTCTATACAGAATAATACAAGGTTTGGTACGTTTTTTCACAAAACCGCTACCGTCTTTAAGAGGCATGACAACCCCGCTTTCTGGTAAATTATCGTCTTCCCTCTCTTCTTCTTCATGATCACTATCTTGTGCTCTTCTACTAGATTTAAAATATTTATACCTAGATGCAAAATCAGTTAAACAAAGAGCTTCTAACTGATCAGATCTTTGAACATAACGGTTTAAAATACCGGCTACGAATATTTCAGTCGAACCTGAAGGAAGGTTCTGAAGTTCCGCTCTAGGTTTTACCATTCGAACACGTTTCTCAGGTCGAGAAGTATTTATAAATATTTCTGCATTACTTGCTTCCGAAAGATGGAGCCCAATGCAGCAATATACTGCTTTTTGTGCAGATATTTCTGTGCCTGATATAAATTTGTGACCTATATGTTTAAGTTTTTGCTTAACAGTATAATTTCCAGCATTTACCTCTGGTATAGCTTCATTTAAGAGCCTAGAAACTCCCCTGTTAGACTTGTTAATATAATTAATTATACAAGTATATGAACAGCAAGCATATGCATCCAGTATATATTGGATATCCATATTTGCTCTATGGAGTTCCAAAATCAGAGGATTATAAACGTTTATAAAACGATCCTGTAATTTTCTTTTTAGAAAAATTTTGGGTTTTGTTAAACTTTGTTAGCCCTTAGAACAAATAGTCATCAAAAGACACATTTATTCTACTATCAGACAGGAACTGTTCAAAATCGTTTAAATTAGAAATGTTTTCTGTAGTCATATTTGAATTTAAAACGTTTTGAATTTTGAAAAAGTTTTCCTTGTGCCTTTCTGAATTTTGACTTGTTTCTGTAAAAGGTAACAGTATTTGCGGCATTGGTGGATATGGTGGATATGGTATACAAAAACGTTAAAACTGTTGTCCTCTTATTTCCCTAGTACAAAACCGACTGTGGTTATGCTTTTGATAACCCAAATAATTTTCTAAGTGGCTGATTGAACCATCGGTAGAAATATAATTGTCAATAAAACTAATGACATTAGGGAATGTCTGAGGATCTTGATGATTGATCCTGGGAGCATTATTAAGCCAATACATGCCATGTACATGCGGGGAACCTCTCTGTTGAAACTCCACTCTCCAGTAGAAATTTGTAACAAAATGCTCTCCAAAAATGCCGGCGTTATTTTTAAAAAGCTTAAGAATTTGTCGATAGCGGTAGTCAAAATATTTAGCACAAGTCACTGCGTGTGACCGAATTAAGCGATATCTATCTTGGGTTGTTAAACTGTTGGCTTCCTCTTCCGAAATATCTTTAGAATCAACAGTTTTAGAGAGGATGACCAAAAGCTCAACCCACTGAGATTCTGCAGGCGATAAAGTGGTAAAGAAGGTTGGAAGCCCAAATTGGCGAATCATAGCGATTGCCTTTTTCTTCTCAGCTTCCCAGTGCGCAGGTGAGGATCTAACGCCTTTCAAAACCTTGTAACCATCATCGTGTTGAATCAAGTTTTGAACAAAGTTTTCGTTTAATAGATTTTGGGCCGTAACTTGGTTGCGACCTGAACACTTTCTAAGGCAGATGGATGTACTATTCTTAATTTGTAGCAGTTCTAATTTTTTGTAATCATAGAACAACCTTGGAATGGTACACGCTCTTCTGTCAAAACGGCGAATTTCAGAACGTATTATCTTGCTATACGTTTCAGAGCATGTACGCTTCTGCCCAACGCATTTTGTTCCAAATGACAACTCTTCTGAATTATGTCAATTGGTCTTTGTCCTTCACCTGGCGCTATAACTAAACGGTTATAGTCTAAGTTTTCTACAGGAATGTTGTTCAAAAGAGTTTCTTGACCGCCTGGATTTAGCTCTGAAGGTAAAAGACTCGTGGGAATATTATTACCTGAGGGATTATCATGAGAAGTTTGTGCCGCATGAAAAGATTGAACCAATCGGGAATCCTCTGCAGATGCAACAAACGAAACTTCTTCTTGGTTATTAAATTCTGAAATCCAGTTTTCATTAATATGTATATTGTGCTCACGATACAGATTCACTAAGAACTGCAAAGCTTCCATAATCTTTGCGGGGCGTATGGTATCGATTATGTAATCATGATTGTATTCCAAACGCCTTCTTAAGTGAATTCGTATAACATGAGCCCCATCAAAGGACCTTGATAGAGATGTCACAATATTGTTAACAGAAATTGGTATATTAACAACAGCACTTTTGAGCAAACTCTGACCTTGATATCCTAACGGATGGATTGTCATAAAAGGCAATCTAGGCTTTATGAGACGTTTTTCAATTGGGGTTAAACCTTTCAAACAATCCGGTATTTCAGGAAAGTCTAGCCCGTTAGCTAAACATATTTTTGGAACGTTCTTTTTAACAATGGCATTTTTGCAAGTAGCACAAAAATTGTAATTTCCATCTTTTGAATGAAATGTTTGCATTAAAAAGAAGGCAGATGCAGCATTCGGTTGACCCAGCTCAATAGCTTCGAATATTAATTTGCGAACTTGGTGTGAAAACCATAAGCCGCCGCAGCAAATACATATTTCAGTAGGGCCTTTATTTATATTTTGGAAATAAATGTTTTTGAAATCTGTTAAATTGCCACTAATATCAGTTTCTATAACATTATTTTCTCTCGTTAATCGGATTCGTTGGGACTGCCTTTGGTTTTCAATTTGTCTATTGAGTGGGTTATCTCTACGAAGGCGAACTTGACCTTGTCTAAGAATTCTCTGATTCAAAATTTCTTCTCTCATACCCCTCCTACTAAGCTGTCGACGTTGTGTTTCTCTATCACGCTCTTCTCTCCTTATTTCAGGATTTCTTCTTGCATGTTCCCTTTGCATTTGATTACGAATTCTAAATTCCTATACTCAGGATTTCTTGCGCGAAGTTCTCTATGATCCCTAGTGTTCCTACTTTGTTCATCATAATTTACCTCAGGATTTTCTCGACGAGATTTGTGACCTCGAGTATTTCTTATTTGCTCTTCAGAGCGAATTTGTGGATCTTGCCGCCTTGTTCTATGTTGAACAGTATTTGCAACTTGCTCAACCGATCGAACCTCGTGGTCTTCACGCCGAGACCTATGACCTCGAGTATCTCTTATTCGCTTTTCATAGCGAACTTGCGGATCTCGCCGCCTTGTTCTATGTGGAACAGTATTTGCAACTTGCTCAACAGATCGAACCTCGGGGTCTTCGCGCCGAGACCTATGACCTCGAGTATCTCTTATTTTCTCTTCAGAGCGAATTTGCGGATCTTGCCGCCTTGTTCTATGTTGAACAGTATTAAGATTTTGTTCAAAAGACCGTACCTCAACATTTTCCCGCCTGGTTCTATGTTGATTTGTATTGATAATTTGTTCGGACAGACGTACATCGGAATCTTATCTACGATTAGCGTGACCTACAGTATTTTGTGACTGCTCACTATCTCTATATAAAGAGTTTGTCTTCTCTCATACGTCTTCTATTCTGAAGACGACTTAGTAATATAGATTTTCTACTTAATCTAGGCATAATTAATTAATAATAACTGGATTAATATATAAAATACTTATAGATAATACTTATATAATTCAGTCCGTCCGGGTGTTAAAATTTGAATCCTAGGTGCTGCTCTCTTTCACTGTAATTCCTTGTAAGTCCTTGCTATGACTCCTTTCCTGTTCCGTGTATAGGTACTATGGTATACTGGTGCACATATGTATATGTGTTTGCTCGCCACTGTATATAATACGGTTTTGCTCGTCACTGTATATAATAATACTTTAAACACTATATAACTAATACACTAAAATTAGTTTGAATAAAGCACTTTGCTGGTAAAGACATCTAGTGAAACTGAAACTACAAACACAGTGTACTAATATTTATTATACTCTTGCAACATGTTGGTACAGCTTACGTACTTTTGTATACCTATATATTACTTAGCTATTCACTAACATAATAATACATAATATTTAGTTATATTTATATTTTAGAAACTACTAGTTTATTTCATTGTATTGAAATTAAGTTCTCGGAAAATCCCTCCGTAAATTACGTTTGTTAAACGCCTATTTTGAAGGGTGTACCCATGAAGGCTAAATTAACAATAACTTACATATAATTAAGTATGGTATACACATATGTAGAGCAGGAATGTAGATTTTCTTCTTTCTGTCTTAATATCTAAACCTTTCATAAGCTGCCAACGGCGCTAGGTAAAAATGTAATTTTCTTGAGTTTACAGTTCACCTCATGACCTTCATATTAAAATGTGTTGCAAAACTGAAATAATAGACAGTAGCATGTAAACCGATGGGGTCGCAGTTTATCTATAACCACATAAAAAGGGTCTTTAGCCCTTTTGATACTACATTACTAATATTTATTTCATGCAATTTTTTCTAGAAAGATTTTTTTGCTCTATACAAAGTCCAGCACTCTAAGAAACTTTTTTAGCATTGTTGTCTGGTATATTTTATAATAAGTTCAACATGATGGCTGAGAAAATATACCTAACCACTGATTATCACCAAATATTAGAAGAAATATATGTATATAGAAATCTATATCTATCACTTTAGGTGATGCAAACAACTCTTTGGTGAACAAAACTATACTCTGTTGCAACATGTTGCGAAAGTATAAAAATGTTGCGAAAGAATTCAACATTCATTACTTGATTATTATTTGGTATCTTATTAACTTATGTATTGATCATAGATTTATTTTGTGTCAATACTATTTTTTTCTCCGAAATGTTAACTTTTATAAAAAGAAGCTATTTAACTTAAACATGGTATATGTGATATAAACTGAACCAAAGGGGTTAGATTTAATATGTGGGGTATATGAGGTTGCTGTTGTACCAGAGGAGCGGAAGTCAGTATATTAGGGTTATAAAGTTTGAACAAAGTCTAGACCAATTTCATTCATATACAGCGATATACATTATTTTTAAGAAAAACTGTCCATTTAATTTCATTAAATTATCAAATTGACGAAAAAAATTATACCATAAGTAGTACATGTGAGCTGGGAAAATCAATGACCAGAAAATTCCTCCAAACCGTATATTAAAAAATGTTGAGTTAAACATCCATTATTAAATGATATCGTGATTAAATTACAATCAAATTTGGTATCTTCTTGACTTATATTAAAGGCCATAAACGTAGTCTCAGTTTTATTGCTTGAAGTGAGATATACATAAGTATGAATGTGATATTAACTCCACCAAAGTGGCTAAATTTTATATTATAAGCTTAGATGGTAAACGTCGACTAGAGAATCGGAATTCATTATATGAAGGTGTGAGGTTTAGACTTAGTATATACTAATTTCATTCTAATTCAGAGTCAAACCACATAATTTTTAAGAAATCTTTTCCACTTAATTTCGTTAAAATATCACGTTGATCAACCGGAACGGTGTAAAGTCAGGTGGAAAGACGGAAATCATATATATATTGGGGATAGAGAAATATATTAATTTTGACATTGCTCAGCTATACTCGAGAACAAATTTTGAAGCAATTTTATATATAAAAAAAATATTAATACTCACTGACCGACATATTCGGCATAAAACTGGTTAGAATAACGAAAAGCATTTTAAGTAGTATATGGAATTTGAGGGTAGTATTAATTTTTTCCAATACCACATACTACTAACATGCCACAGACTAATAAAATGCTCCCACTGTTTCATTAAGGTACCTCACATACCACCAAGGAAAATTTTCACCCGATTTGATGTAGTTATGAGTAAAATACGCTCTCTCATTTTCATTGAGATAACTCACATATGCGGTATAAAGTCGCACGGAATTTCAAGAATATATATATTAGATATATGAGGGCTACAAGAACTATTGATCCGATTCAACCTATTTTTGAAACAAAGACAAACTATTATCGATAGTTTTGTTTATTTATTCTATTATATGAATTTCAATTATATATCTTACACAATGGCCGATATTTACGGTAAAAAGTCAACTATAGATACTAGGGTCCACATATTCAGTACCTAGGGGCTTGAACAGTTTTGGTTCGATTTAGAGAATTTTTGGTCACACGGTGGCATACTTTAAACGTATTATTCACGCAAAGTTTTACGCCGATATAATCATTGTTGCTTGATTTGCATAGTGGAAAGTAAAAGAATCAAGTGGAATTAAAAATGGTGTCATATGGAAAATAGGCGTGGTTGTAATCCGATTTCGGCCATTTTCCCACCATAACATAGAAATATAGAAAAAGTGCTATGTACCAAATTTGGTTGAAATCGGTTAAAAAGATCCCAAGATATGGGTTTTCACCTAACAGTGGGCGGTGTCACGCCCACTGTCTAATTTTGAACGCGGTTCCTATAAAGTCATCTCATACCATCCCTGAGATAAAATTTAAAGTCTCTGGTGTGTTTAGTGCTTGATTTATCGCGCTTTTAGTAGTTTTTAACAGTACCGTTACATGGAGAGTGGGCGAGGTTGTCACCCGATTTCACCCATTTTCACACCGCAGGTAGAGGTGCTAAAAATATTTGCTTCCAGTGAATTTTGTTATTATAGCTTTAGTATTTTTTTTTTTTTTTGCGTTTGGGGGGGTGGAAAATGCCTTCCGCATCATCAGTGCTGTCGTCACAGGAGATATGCACATCAAACCTATTAGGGGCGGGACCACGCCCACTTAAAAAAAACAATTTTAACTGCAGATGCCCCTCCCTAATGTGATCTCGTGTACCAAATAACAGTATTGTATCTTATTCCGGAGCTTAGTTATGACAATTTATTTGTTTTTGATTATAGGCGTTTTGTGGGCGTGGCAGTGGTCCGATTACGCCCATCTGTAATACCAACCGTCTTACTGTATAAAGAAACATGTGTACCAAGTTTCATAAAGATATCTCAATTTTTACTCAAGTTAGAGCTTGCACGGACGGACGGACAGACAGTCACCCGGATTTCAACTCGTCTCTTCATCCTGATCATTTATATAATATATACATAACCCTATATCTTACTCGATTAGTTTTAGGTGATACAAACAACCGTTATGTGAACAAAACTATTATACTCTGTAGCAACATGTTGCGAGAGTAATTATTTAAATATCGATTATTTTAAAACTGATTAAACGGTGCGGTTAAATAGCAACAAATAATTAATAATTAAATTAAAAAAAAAAAAAATTTTGGAAAAAGAAAGCTAAAAACAATAATATAAAAAATTCTCAACTAAAAATTGCTTCAAAGTCCATTTTGGCAAATATCCCGCAATACCCCTTGTTCTTTGGCAAACAAACACAAGCAGGATTGCGCACAAACATTTCAGCACAATAATTCGTGTATACCTAGGTACAAAGTGCATTGATCTCTTCAACAAGCTCTCAATTGCTCAAGTACATAAATACATATCTACAAGTCCACGCATTAGGGTGTACCTACATACTCCTACATAAGGACATAAAAACATAAAATAAATACAAGTTCGATTATTAATAAATTAAAAACAAATACGACCAGTAATTATAAAAGAAATTTAATTCGAATTAAAAACTCTTATTAACTAAAAGAGTTTGCGGTTATACACATATACGAAAAAAAAACTCTTTTTACTTAAGAGAGTTTCGTTATACCTATACAAGCATATAGCTTGAATTCCATCGGTCGACACTGAGGAATTTTAAATTTACTTCACTATTTTCTAAATGAGCGCAGATTCAAAAGAATCCAAAACAATACAGTCTCTAAAAGTACCTAAAATTACGCCAAATACGAAAACTGCTTGGACCAGTTCGAAGAAACAAAAGCAATGATTTCTGATCAATAAAAGTTAATCAAAGCAATTGAACCTACTCCACAGCCAAGAGTAGAGCTGCCACAAATTCAATGCCAAGAGGCAAGTTCAGGCATCCATCTCAAGGTGCCCGCATGTGACACAGAAATCTTTCATGGTGGTTATGAACAATGGCCGTCCTTCCGAGACATGTTTACTGCCGTTTACATAAACCATCCATAATTAACAAATGCACAAAAATTGTATCACCTCCGATACAAAACAAAAGGTCAAGCAGGCGTAATAGTAAAACAGTTCGCACTAAATGACGATAATTTCAATTTGGCTTAGGAAGCTCTTAAATCAAGATTCGAAAACGAAAGAATATTGGTCGAGAAACAAATATCGATATTAATGAACTTGCCAAAAATTCAAAAGGAAACAAGTAAAGAATTTATCAAACTTCAATCCACTGTTTCAAATTGTTTGTCGGTTTTATCGACACAGAATATTCCCACAGACAGCTGGGACCCTATACTGGTAAACATATGCACTGCCGCATTACCAGAAAAATCATTACTTCTATGGGAGCAATCGCTCTCATCACGAAGAAAATGCCCCAAGTGGCAACAAATGAAAGATTTCCTAACTACCCAGTACGAAATCGCTCATCCCCGAACAGCGCAAATATGAAAAGAGCCACAGGTTTAGTTGCAACAGCAAATCCCGTAGTGCGAAATCCCGAAAATTGCCAAGAAGCACCATGCTGCTCAAAGGCATTAAAAACCCAAACGCTACACAGCGAAAATCAAAGTAGAGTACTAGTACCCACAGCAGTCGTCTCCATCGAACACCGAGGAGAACTGTTTAAACTTAAGGCCTTAATAGACCAAGGATCACAACGATCCTTCATAGCGTCTAGGGCACAAAATAGGCTACAACTGCCAACAAAACAAGCCAACTTTGAAATCACGGGAATGGGCGGAAGAGTAGTCCAAAACTCAAACAAAATCTGTCCCATTACCCTAACTTTCCCCCAAGCGGATAAGCGCATTAAAGCAGAAGCTATTGTTTTACCGCAACTAACAAACATGCTTCCAAGCTATCATATAAATAGCAAGCATTGGCAAAAGGTTTCACACCTAAAGCCAGCAGATCCCAACTGGAACACCTCCGCTCAAATAGACATTCTATTAGGCAGCGATCTCATACCTCAGATAATACTCGAGGGTGTAGAGAAAATTTCGAATATACTATTGGCACAAAATACTATTTTTGGTTGGATCCTAAGTGGACTAGTTTCAGAACCAGTTACCACCATGACCACTCAAGTTGAGGAAATCTCAAACGAATACCTCAATTCACAATTAAAGAAATTTTGGGAGTTAGAAGAGCTCCCCCCATATCAATCACAACACAACAAGTATTGTGAAGATTTTTACAAAGCCACAACTACTAGATCAGATAATGGTCGGTATGTCGTACGACTACCACTAAAACAACAATTTCCCAACACAATCGCCTTAGGTCATTCTCGCACCTCTGCAATACAGCAGCTTTTAAGTACGGGAAAAAACTTACTTAAAAAAAGCCAACTCAAACCAGAATATGAGGGTGTGTTGGAAGAATACCTCCATTTAGACCACATGGAGGAAATAAGCCCATGCGAAAAAATCATCAACGGCAAATACTACTCATTTTACCAGAGTAGCCAGACCAAAAAACAACTAAAGTAAGAGTTGTCTTTAATGCATCAAGATCCATCAGCTCGGGGAATTCCCTAAATGATATCCTATTTACGGGACCCACGCTCCAACCAGATTTAATGCTACTCATTTTAAATTGGCGTATATTCAAATACGTATTCAACGGAGACGTCGAAAAAATGTATAGACAAATAGTCGTACATAAAGAAGATCAGGATTTTCAGCGAATTATTTTCCGAAAATCCCCCAATAATCCCCTACGCGACTAAAAATTAAAAACAGTTGCCTTTGGCGTCAACTGTGCTCCATATCTAGCCATTCGAACACTGCAGGAATTGGCAGAAAATACCAAGTCAGAATTTCCTCTGGCAACCCAGGTGTTAAAAACACAAACGTATGTAGACGATATTTTGTCTGAAAGTCACAGTCTTCCACAAGCATACGAGTCACTATCACAAGTGATACAAGCCCTCAATACCGCAGGGTTTCCGTTAAAAAAGATAACGGCGAACCACCCTTATATCTTAAAGGACATACCTAAAGAAAATCTGTTGGATACTAATTTCCTTAAATTCGAAAAGGAAGGTACAACAAAAACTCTGGGGATCCAATGCGATATCTGACCAGTTTTCATATACTAGAGAGTCAATATCTGCATTATCCCCCATAACGAAGCGACAAATTCTATCCTCTGTGGCGAAACTTTTCGACCCCGCAGGATGGCTTTCGCCAGTTATGATACAAGCCAAATTCTAATACAAGAATTATGGTTAGATGGAACCGACTGGGACGAACAAGTAAAACCACTTCGTTAAGAAAAGTGGTCCCAGTGTGCGAGCAATCTAAATGATATCTCACAGATACAAATCCCACGTTGGGTAAATTATGCCCCAGAGCACAAAGTCGAACTACACGGCTTCTGTGACGCTTCTGAAAAAGCATATTGCGCAACTATATATGTTCGCACACAAAGCGACATTGCGACCACAAGCCACTTACTAGTAGCAAAAGCAAAAGTAGCTGCGTTAAAAACAATAAGTCTGCCACGACTTGAACTGTGTGGAGCGCTACTACTAGCCAAACTAGTATCCATGGTGCGAATGCGTTTAAATATGGCCAAATACAGATTGTATCTGTGGTCCGATTCTGAAATTGTACTAGCCTGGTTAGAAAAACCACCACATGCATGGAAGACGTATATTTTCAATCGAACGTCTCAAATACTTGACCTATTAGAATCAGCCACTTGGCGACACGTAGCCATTGCTGACAATCCTGCCGATCTAGGTACAAGAGGGTGCAAACCGCTGCACCTTACCACCACCACCCTCTAGTGGAATGGTCCCCGATGGTTAACAGAATCTCCCGATTCTTGGCCACAATCGCCCATGCGCAATATAATAGCCCCAGAAAGTCGAAAAATCGACTCCTTTCACACAGCAGTGAAGGATACTGACATCCTTGAGAGATTTTAATCGTTCTTCCGAGCCCTCAGAGTAATCGCCTATATGTTAAAGTTCATAGAGCGACTTAAAATTAAAATTAAGGGAGTTCCCTCAGAGTACCCCCAATGCGATACATTGACGCACCTAGAATCGCAAAAGGCAAAGGTCGGTCTAATCGCATCAACTCAAACGCGCTACTTCAGCCGCGATATAACACTATTAAGAGAATCAAAACCCATTGACAAAAGGAGTTCACTCCTAGTTCTAAACCCATTCCTCGACACGAAAGGTCTTCTTCGTGTGAATGGTCGGCTTGTCAATTCAAGCCTAACGTATAACGAACGCCATCCCATAATTGTACCAGAGAAGTCTCAACTTGCCACATTACTCATCAATTATTAATGTTTCATGCTGAACATCGTCTCATGCAACATATGGTCCGCCAAAAATTATACATTCCCCGACTTAAGCCCCAAATAAAGAAGTGCATTTTCTTGTGCAAAATCTGTACCACGCACAAGCAAAAAGATAATGAGCGATAATAGTAAAACATTTATCGGCGCTCAAAGAGCCACCGAAAAAAAATTTGTGGACTTGATCAAACAAGTTTCACCTGAGATTGTACAAAAGTACGCGCCCCAAGGCATTAATTGGAAATTCATCCCCAAAGCGCTTCACATATGGGTGGTTTATGGGAATCAGCTGTAAAAAGCTTCAAATCCCACTTTAAAAAAGTAGATGGAAACTACAAATTTAATTGTGAAGAATTTACAACATTACTAATTCATATTGAAGCCGTTCTCAATTCACGGCCCTAACGACACTCTCGCAAGATCCCTCAGATTTGACAGCCCTAACTCCAGGGCATTTTCTAAAAGGAACACCCATTCTGGCCATACCTGAGCAAGGCGTGGAGTCGCTATCCTTATTAAATCGCTGGGAAAGAATTAAAATTCGCCATCACGATTTCAGCCGTCGATGGAAAAAAGAATACATAAAGGATCTCCATAAACGATACCGTTGGAAGACTCCTGAACAAGCACCAAAACTTGGATATTGCGGCTTGGGCGTATAGAAAAGCTACATTATGGCTCCGACGGTCACATACGAGCGGTTGATCTTCTTACGCAATGCGGAATGCTAACCAGACCATTCGTGAATGCTTTCTCCCAACCGCCGATAATAGCGACACAGCAAATCGCAAACAATCAACCGATACTACCGCAATACAATAAAATAATCAAATCAAGAAGCAAAAACCGAAAAACTCGTTAATAACCGTTAAAAAAAAAAAAAGAAATAACTCATAAAAAATGGTCGATCAATACGACGACCCATTCATGCCACATACCGTGGCACGATCATCCTTATCCTTTGTATGACAAATCTGCATAATTACACCACTCTTTCATACAGATTAACATGGATGTGGATACGCCAACTACTCCCACGCCAACTGTGCGGTCGGCTACCAACGTCTCACGCACGGGGCCTACCCCAACGCCCCGATCTGCAGCTGCAACTACCCCTGCAAGCGCACCTGCAACGACACCGATGTCAGCACCAGTTGCTCGTGGTGGCATGCGACCACTACCGACGCTATCATCACGGCCTTCAGAGGCACATCGTATACGATGTCCCATATGTCGGCGCCCACACCGCCTGCAACATTGTGGGATTTTTCGAAGTATGCAGCCCCTTCAACGTCAGCAGGTTGCCCAAGCGCACGGGCACTGCCTCAACTGTTTGGCTACGGTCCACACGACTTCGGAGTGCACGCATTGCTAACTGTGCAATATACAGCACCGCACCGCTCCACTGACTTCAGCAGCGTTGTTGCCACGCTGCAGCAACTACAGCGGTTGCTAGGCTAAAATTCGCCTAGGGGGGCCGGGATGGCTAGATGAGTTATGCCTCCCCCCGCCATACGCGCCACTGAGCGCCAACACACCACATTAACACGATCCACAAGAAGACTCCATCCACTAACACACACAAATACACACCACCCCTGCAGACATTACACACGCAGACATCACTACACCATGCACCAACACGCACACAAATACAACATTCCACATCACAACGGGCTAGAGGAAGACATGACTTTGAGGAACTCCTTGTCAATTTCCCGAAAAAGCGGAAAGAACTTCGTAAAGCAATAGTGAAGAGTAAGAAAAACGCTTTCAACCTCCTCCTGAAAATGACCCTTGGAGAAAACTTACCAGATAGTGATGAGGAAACTGGGAAGATCAAGAAGACCCCCTATATCTCCCATCATCCTGCGCGAGATAGTTAGTGCCCTGTTTCCAAGATGTGAACCCATGCGAGTGCCAGTCTTTCGTATAAACATGGATGAAATCCCGGAGGAACTTAAACAAGCTGTGACAAGAATAAAGGTAGGAAAAGCACCTGGCCTGGACGGAATACCCAATTTCGTCATCAAGCACGTCACAAAAAGAAAACTCGAATTGTTTCGTCAAGCATATATAAGTTGTTTGAGGGAAGGGATTTTTCCCCAAGACTGAAAGCGGCAACGGCTAGTTCTTCTACCAAAGGGTGACAAACCTCCGGAGGAACCCTCATCATATCGCCCTCTCTGCATGCTCAATACGACAGGAAAGGTCCTGGAAACCATAATATGTAAACGGCTTGAGAAATATACCGAAGGAGACTGTGGATTGGACCCAATGCAGTTTGGTTTCCGGAAAGAATGAAGCACCGTGGATGCCATAGACACTGTCACAAAATTAGCAAAAAAAGCACAGGAGGGGAGTAGATGGCGATGGGGTAATAAGCAATACTGCGTTGTCATTACTCTCGACATAAAGAACGCCTTCAAATCGGCCAAATGGACGCTAATTATAAGGGCCCTGAAAGAGCTAAAGGTCCCGGATTACCTTTGTCGAATTGTTACGAGCTATTTCGAAAACCGAGTTCTGGTTTACGATACCGAACACGGTCCCGAAACAAACAAAGTTACTGGGGGTGTCCCACAGGGGTCAGTTCTTGAGCCTGTCTTGTGGAACATAATGTATGACGGAGTTCTGAGAGTAGCGGTGCCGGACACAGTAAAAATAGTAGGATACGCGGACGATATTGCGGTCGTAGTCGTAGCGAAAACTCTAAGTGAAGCGAAAAACAATTGCAGTGAAGCCACAAGCCATGTTAAAAACTGGCTAGATAACGCCGGTTTAGAACTAGCAACACACAAAACTGAGTTGGTGCTATTGAGTAGACGAAAGAAAGTTGAAACCATTGAGATCAGCATTGATGGGCACACGATAAAATCGAGCCCTCACCTCAAATATTTGGGAGTGATCCTGGACCATAGACTCTGATCTAATCGCCACACATAACAAAGCGGCGCAGTCTGTGTCGGCAATCGCTAGGATAATGCCCAATACGCGGGGCCCCAGACAGCAGGTGAGAAAGCTACTGACATGTGTCAGTAATTCAATAATTTTGTATGCGACACCAATTTGGCTACCAGCAACCAAATATAGTTCTTATACGAGAGGATTGGTCTCAACACACAGACTAGCATCACTAAGAACGTGCTGTGCGTTTAGAGCGGTATCAGATGATGCAATAAGTGTTATCTCAGGTAGACTACCCATAGAAATTGCAGCTTTCCGTTGTTCATTAGTGCGTGACATTCGACACGTCAAAACATCCAACCAGTATGCTCAAGAACTTAGAAAAATCGACGAGTAGGGGAAGGTGGACCCACACCTTGATACCCATTATCTAAGAGTGGATTATGCGCGAACACGGCGAGGTGAATTATTACCTCACACAGTTTTTATCTGGCCACGTCTGCTTCAGAGCATATCTATATAATACAAGTTGAAACACCTTACTGCATATACTGCAAAAATGACATTGAAACGGCAGATCACCTCATGGTAAAATGTGTCCGTTTCCGAAATGAAAGACGAATACTATCTGAGAAACTAGGGAAACCTCTACCAATACGTTCCACTGATGTTGTGCGTCATATGCTCCTCCCAAAATGGCTGGGATACAGTATGCGGCATAATATCGTATATTATGCAAAAGGCCCGCGAAGATGAAGTAGCTGAAAGACCGAGAGCGCAGTCCCGCGATACTGCATTACAAAACTAAGACGACTCCATAAGGGAATAGAAATAAAGAAGAATTATAGTGTGCGAAGGAAAGCCTAACGGTAGTTCCGCAGGGAAACACAGGTTTGAGAGCAAGGGGGGTACGGGCCATCAATATCTTTCGAAGATTTACACCCACCTTTAACATATCCATAAAAAAAAAAAAAAAAAAAAAAACATCACTCACTACGCACCAACAAGCACGCAAATACAACACCAAATCGATCACACGACCATGAAGACATCACAATGTATATAAAAGGGACCATTGAAGGATTCCGTAGGCTTTTTATCATCGATTCGCTAAGACGGACAGAGCATTTTTCGATTCGAGTACACGCCTGGGTGTATTTGAACAAAATTGGTTATTTAGTTGTATTTGAACAAAAAAATAATCCTCCGCGGCAAGACCTTGTAAATTCATCGTATTAATCTTACACTTTTGTCAATGTTACTTCCAACGATATATGGAAACAAAAGGTGAGATCCTGTCTATTTAACATCTAATGGTCAATGAACACAATGAAAATTAGAACTACAGGTAGAAGCCTACGTGAACTTTTATTACGTTTTTCGCCGAGATGAATATCAGAATTCGTCGATAATGATTTACTATTAGTCGCAAATGAACCCTCTGGTACTAGTTTAGCGATAAAACTGGAGCCTTGTTTCGAAGATATTTTATAGTTAAGCAAGTTAGTAAGTTGGTAAAGATCGTTAGTTATTTGAAGACACAGACCGAATATCACGTCACTATACTTCAGTTTACACATCCGATAAGATGAAGGTATGGCTCCAACTTCCCCCGAATTTAAAAATGATGACGACGGAAACAACGCTATATAACACTAGATTGTTTGACAATGTTGACGAATGTATACAATAAGCATACGGTCTACCAGCCCCTATAGTTGATCAGAGAGAGGATGGAGCATCTCATCTTTAATTACATCTTGCAAAGCGGTCAGCTCGTCAGGATCCATTACTTCCACTTGATAATAAAGAAGGGGGTCTCGTTCGGAATATGAACCTCCTTAAAGTGATGTAATGGTTGAATCTTGGTTAGAGCTCTAGCTTCATTGTTCATGCATTATAATTATTTTCTTTTTAATATTGTGACTTTTTGCATTAATATTGTTCTTACCAAACAAGCGTCTTCTCTGTGAGTTCTATGGGGTACCACCAACACCAGCACCCTATAATGCGATAAGAGCATACTTTCGTTTGATTACAGCCGTAGTATTGTAAGTGCTGATTTCATTTAATTTCCACTATTTCCATGATTTTATTGCAATTTTCGACGACAGGCCTCCAGACGCATGGTGCATCTTTGACATCGAAATTACCGGAACGGAACTTAGCAAACCACTTTTGTGCTACACGTTCGTTTACAGTATCGGGCCCATAAACTAAATTTTATTTTTTCAGCCACTTTGGCTGCTTTGTCGCCTTGATCTAAGAAAAATTGTAAAATATAGCGAATTTTCTCTTTGCTGGTGTTCATCTCTGACCAGCGCTCACAACGTACTGAGTCAATCAATCGAAAAACTGTCAAAGACAAACTTTTATCGCAATTAAACACGTTTTCAGCGCCGTACAGTATGACGATGCATCATGTTACACTATGCGACACGTAACACTAGTACTGTGGACAATAACGCCATCTCTTAAATAAAAACCACAGACTAATAAAATGGTCCCACTGTTTTATTAAGGTACCTCACATATCATCACAAATCATATGGAGTAAAGTCAGACGAATGTTCGAAAATCCTGACATTAGTTACATGGGGGCTAGGTAAAACTTTCATCCGATTTGATCCATTTTAGGCACAAAGATACCTTGTTATGAGTAAAACACGCTCTCTTATTTTTAAAGATAACTAAAATATTGGCCCATATATGCGGTATAATGTCACTCGGAAGTTCAAAAGTCTTTATATTAGTTATCCGATTCAACCTATCCTATTCAACCTATTTTTGACACAAAATCATACTATTATCGAGAGTTTCAATTACTTATATTATTATAATCATTTCAATTATATATCTTACACATTGATCGATATTTTTGGTTAAAAGCCAACTATAGGCACTAGGGTCCACATATTCAGTATTTAGGGGCTTGAATGGTTTTAGTTCGATTTAAACAATTTTTGGTCACAACGTTGCATACTTTAAGCGCATTATTCACGCAAAGTTTTACCCCGCTACAATCATTGTTGCTTGAGGTGCATAGTGGAAAGTGAAAGAATCAGATGGAATTTAAAATGGTGTCGTATGGGAACTAGGCGTGGTTGTTATCCGATTTCGCCCGGTTATGTACCGAATTCGGTTGAAATCGGTTTGAAACCCAAGATATGGGTTTTCACCTTAAAGTGGGCGGTGTCACTCCCACTGTCTAATTTTGAACCGGTTTTCTATAAAGTCATCTAATACCATCCGATATAAAATTTAATGTCTCTGGCGTGTTTAAAGCTTGATTTATTACGCTTTTAGTAGTTTTTAATAGTACCGTTATATGAGGAGTGGGCGGGGTTGTCACCTAATTTCACCCATCTTCATACTGTTGATAGAGGTGCTAAAAAAATTGTTCTCAGTAAATATTGTTTTTATAGCTTTAGCGGTTTAGTAGACATGCACATTAAATATATTAGGGAGCGGGACCACGCCCACTTTAAAACAAAAATTTAACTGCAGATGCCCCTCCCTAATGTTATGCTGTATACAAAATAATAGTCTGGTATCTTATTTTGTAGTTTTGTTATGGCAATTTATTTGTTTTTGACTAAAGGCGTTTTGCGCGTGGTAGTGGTCCGATTACGCCCATCTGCAACACCAACCGTCTTAAGGTACCAAAAAATTTTTATACCGAGTTTCATGAAGATATCTCAGTTTTTACTCAAGTTACGGCTTGCACAGACGGACGAGACTCCACCCTACCAAGGGTCTCCATTAGGGCTAAATTTTCCTTTTCTATAATTAATTATAAATTTATCTATTCGAGATGATGGCTTAGATTTAATATTTGTTATCCTTTCTTTATAAATCCCTTCCTGAAGGCATTTCGGGCAGCTATTTTTCCCGGCGTGTGACTTTACATCAGTTCCAAATGCGCGAGATGGTTCATCACAAACAAAAAGCCTAATACTAAACTGTTTTAAATCATAAATCATTTACATTCGTTGGCTTACTCATTCCTGAGAAGCAAGCGATTGTAAATGGTATTGAGTTAAGATAGCCTACTACACGACCTAAAATTGGCCATAGTGTTCTATTAGAACTTTTATATAATTTCAGTCTATATCTATAGAAACTCTTTCTGCCTTGTCTAAAAAATCTGAAAAATTAATTTTATATTATTTTCATAAATACAAAAACGCACCCTCAGATAGAGATCAATTTTTTTACTGGCTGTCGACTGGTACTAAAATAGTCCTTGCACTTAAAGGCAGCCCTTTAATACCTACACTATTTATGTTTGCAAAAGGTCCGTTAAACTATTTTCTGATATATTATATTGTAAAGCCCATGTCTTTAATCCATTACACATTTCGTCACTTATGTCTTTGTCCTTTGTTTCTGCACTATCGTCAACCTCGTCATCTTCAAACAAAAATCTGTAATTTTCCCCATCTCTACTATCCCGAGTATAGAAATTTTCGGTCAATATCTCAGTTTATGTTAGAAAGTATTTTTCACTTTTTAGTCTGAGGTACTTTAACAGCGTGTTTTATAGTTTTTTAAACTACATTTATACCCTAAACAGGGTGTATTAAGAAAAATTGTTCAGATCAGATCACTATAACATATAGTTGCCGTACAAATTGAACGATCGGAATCAAGTGCTTGTATGGAAAACTCTTTCATTTGACAGGGAATCTTCACGAAATTTGGCATGGATTATTATTTAAGGCTATAATCCCATCTCCGAAGAAATTGTACAGATCGGATGACTATAGCATACAGCTGCCATATTAACTGAACGATCGGAATGAAGTATTTGGATGGAAATCTATTTTATTTGACGAGTTATCTTCACGAAATTATGCACAAGTTATTGCTTAAGGCAACAGTGTATTCTCCGCAGAAGTTTTTGATCGGAATGAAGTTCTTGTAAAGAGCCTTTGTATTTGTGAATGGTATTTTAGCTACGGTGCAACCGAAGTTAACGATTTTTCTTGTTTTATTGTAAAGTTAATCACCCGCACTGGTTAAACATTCCAATAAGCAATAATTGTGACCAACTTGTCATTCCCTAAGTGAGTAATAATATTAAATACAAATATAATATAACAATATAATGTACAATTTGTTAAACTCACTCAACAAAATACATCTGCTTCTCCTAATATTTGTGTTGCAACCGATAGCTGATACGACAGCTGAATGCTGCAAATAAATAAAATAATTAATTAAATTTATATTTATAACATTTTACAAAATTTTTACAATTTACCTTGCTGTCGCTTTGGATGTAGTTTATGATGCTATAATAAAATTAATTAATTAATGAAATATAAAATATATATTACAAAACTTTAAAAACATACCTTTCCTTAGCTTTTAGAAATGAAAATAACTCGCATTTTTTATTTCCCTTTTCGGGATTTGTTTTTTGACACCAATGACAATCGTGTTTTCCCATTCGCACTCAATCGATAAGAACAGTTTTGATCTTTTGGGAAATTCGAAATGCATTAACCCTAGTATATTAAATAGCCTCGGAAAAACATATGTATGTTTCTACATTTTTAAGTAACTTAAACCAATTTTTTTTATCATATTATGGTTTGAAAAATAAATAACCCAAAGTTTGCGTTAATGTTAGTTCTTGAATAATTAATGTGTAATTGTGTTGAAACTTATAGTCCAGTCATTATAGTAAGTTCACCTCGGAATTCAGATACCCAGCTGTAAGTCTGTAAATACTTGTATATTGACACCCTAAAAGTTGTCTCAAAACCTACATATGGTAGGGTGTACGCACCTATTAAATTTCAAGGTCAAAGGTCACAAAAATCGGTTTTTTGCGCTTTTTTTTGTAAATATCTCATTTCCTATGGGTTTTTTGCTATTGGTATTTATTATCAATATTGTAGAATACAAAATTCTCTACAAATTTTGTTTAAAAATTTTTTTCATACGGTGAACCGTTTTCGAGATAGAGGGCTTAGAGCGCGCGGTCACAGCATCACTTCAGGTCAACCGGTGCCTCCGGTCAAAAACGCGCCATATATAGTTGATGAACTATCGATAAATCAATGATTATAAATATTTGTCAATTTTTATTAACTATTATATTATATTTTATCATTTTCTTCATGCCTTAAATCTTTATCTATTCAATAATACTGATCACCGTTTCCTAAAATTAAAAAATAATGAAGGGAAAAACTTAAATCTTACTATAATTATATTCCCATTAACACTAATGACATTTTAATTAGAAAATAATTAAGTGCATCTTCTTTAAAATCTGTAAATTTGTAAATAATAGGACAAGATATTGATTTACTCATCATTTTAATTGGGCGTACACTGTCTTACGAACAAGAAATTTTCTTTAAAAAAGTTGGGAAAGGCAATGTACCCTACCATATGTAGGTTTTGAGACAACTTTTAGGGTGTCAATATACAAGTATTTACAGACTTACAGCTGGGTATCTGAATTCCGAGATTCTTACCTAATTTAAGCTTAAATGACTGGACCATTATGGGAAAAGTGGTTAGCCGTGGCCTGCGGTGTCGTAACTCATTATATTAAACTTTAGTAATGTGATAGATAATTTTTGTATTTACAATATACATTTTATTAAGATAATTCAGTTTCAGTCATTTGCGGGATATGTACCTATATGAAACCTTTTGGAGGGCGGGTACATTCCCTCTTTAAAATCTTTTAAAGCACAGATGCATTTTGTACTGTAATATTTTGTACTAAGCTTAAATTTTGTATATTACTTTTTGATTTAATTACTGCATTTTATATCTTTTTAGTTAATGTAATTTTATAAACGTGATAATAGCTCGACTTTGTCCGTCTACACCAGCACCAAATGTTATCAAGATATCTCAGACAGACCGGGCGACAAACCGAGTGAAAATTAATTAGTTTTTTCATCCTGATCATTTTGATGATCTGGCAAAACAGTAATATAAAAAGAATAATAAATGTGAAAAATTTCAAATATTTTACGCTCATTACGATGAGGTATGAGGTTAGAGAAATGATTGGGAGTTTCAGCATTTTATATGCTAAAAGAAATAAAAAGAAGCAGTCAGCAGCAGATTCGATCAGTTGAAACGCACCCAACAGATAATTAGAATACTTATAAGAATGGGTAAGTTACAAGCTAAAGTCATTGGCAGATTTTCGTAAATCATTCCCATCTTTACAATTTTATTTCTTTCAAAGAATGTTTTTTTCTCAAGGTCAAAAATCAAAGTTTAAGACTCTAACAGGACAATAATCAAATTTTCGATTGGGAGAACTAATCATCATACCACCAAGCTCTTAACATTATTTTTGGTAACAAAATTTCTTCCTCAATTCAAAATCAACCTCATCATAGAAAACGTTTTGTCAAATTTAATCGAAAAAACCATTAGAATTAATTGTCGTAAATTTTTAGATATAATAGTTCTATCTTACTTTCTCAATGTAGCTCATGGAATGTTAAAGTAATAAAGACTTTGCACAGAATCGCACACAATATACAAGCATTTAGCAAGAAAATCAGTTGAAACCCATAATACGTTTTTGACAAATTCAATGTGCAAGAAAACAACATAAGTCAATAAAAAGTTATATAATATAAGCAAATATAGTATATAGGAAAGAACGAATACAAATCGAAAATATTTGCTATTTAAGGTCATCCCATGTAACGACGTGTTTGTTAGGAATTTTTTAAGACTTTTTCTCTACGACCGGTAAATAGATAAAGCTTTAAATTGTTGCATGCATTTACACTCCCTGAGCGTAACCTTAAAATTTCAAGTCATTCAAATTTCAAATTTCGCATTTAAAGTTTCAAGTCCACAACTCAGCGTTCCGAACAACTCTTTCTTCAATTCGCTGTATCTTTAAAACGAATCCGAATTTTTATACTCTCGCAACCTGTTGCTACAGAGTATAATAGTTTTGTTCACCTAACGGTTGTTTGTATCACCTAAAACTAATCGAGTTAGATATAGGGTTATATATATATAAATGATCAGGGTGAAGAGACGAGTTGAAATCCGGGTGACTGTCTGTCCGTCTGTCCGTCCGTCCGTGCAAGCTCTAACTTGAGTAAAAATTGAGATATCTTTATGAAACTTGGTAAACATGTTTCTTGGTACCGTGAGACGGTTGGTATTGCAGATGGGCGTAATCGGACCACTGCCACGCCCACAAAACGCCATTAATCAAAAACAAATAACTTGCCATAACTAAGCTCCGCAATAAGATACAAGACTGTTATTTGGTACACAGGATCACATTAGGGAGGGGCATCTGCAGTTAAAATTGTTTTTTTTTTAAAGTGGGCGTGGTCCCGCCTCTAATAGGTTTAATGTGCATATCTCCTAAACCGCTAATGCTATAATAACAAAATTCACTAGAAGCAAATGTTTTTAGCACTTCTATTGACGGTGTGAAAATAGTTGAAATCGAGTGGCAACTCCGCCCACTCCCCATATAACGGTACTGTTAAAAACTACTAAAAGCGCCATAAATCAAGCACTAAACACGCCAGAGACATTAAATTTTATCTCTGAGATGGCTTTATAGGAACCGCGTTCAAAATTAGTCAGTGGGCGTGGCACAGCCCACTTTTAGGTGAAAACCCATATCTTGAGATCTGCTCAACCGATTTCAACCAAATTCGGTGCATAACGTTATTTTCGTATTTCTATATTATAGTGCGAAAATGGGCGAAATCGGACTTCCCATGTAACACCATTTTCAATTCCATCTGATTCTTTCACTTTCCACTATGCAAATCAGGTAACAATGATTATATCGGGGTAAAACTTTGCGTGAATAATGCAATTAAAGTATGCCACCTTGCGGCCAAAAATTGTCTAAATCAAACCAAAACTGTTCAAACCCCTAAGTACTAAATATGTGGACCCCAGTGCCTATAGTTGACCTTCTACCGAAAATATCAGTCAATCCACAAAGAAATCTCAAACGAGTATACCATTTGACTATGCGAGAGTATAAAATGTTCGGTTACATCCGAACTTAGCCCTTCCTTACATGTTAAAAGTCACTTTACTATCTATCCTATTCTTAAAAGAAAGTAATATATGAAAAAAATAGATTTTTTTAACCCACCACATGAGATGACCCCTAAGTGATTATAGCGATTTGACCATTTTTGATTTTCGCGCCCACATACTCTTAATGTCGGTCTTAGCGGGCTATTGCCAGCAAAAGAGAGGGAAATGCACGGGAGATAGAGAAATAACATGTTTCCTCTTTTTTTTTCCTGTAACAACCACTACAAAATATCTCCGAGATTTTGTAAACGAGACGCTGACTTGTTTTGCCACATTTGCAGCGAATTTATACATGAAAGAAAAAACTTATAATTTGAGTAGAAATTTAAAGATTCATATCAATTTTGATTCTACCTGTTAAAAATAAGGACAAAAAGGGTTCTCCAAATGTGTCATTTCTCTTGCAAATAAAAGCTGGAATCTCAAATTAAAAAATTATGGATTGTGATATTTTCACGAAGTTACTTGACAATAAGAAGAAAAGAGCCTGAAACAGGTTTGAGGCAGTAGTGCATGTTTTCCTTGGAAACAATGACATTTATGACGAACTGATCACTGACACGAATACGAATTTCTCCATCATCGTAGAATTTTCCCATTTTTTATATATTGTAACGACTTTCTCGATATATCATCTACCTTCTAACTCACTCTTGAGTTCGATCACTTGATTGGTAATTTAAAGTCTCAATTTAATGCTATACACTTATCATTATTTCTAATTGCAACAACTTAACACTTATTGTTCGTTATTCGAGTTTACAACTTATTGCTTTTATCTTAATTGATTTTTACACATCAACACTCTAATTAGAACTGTGTTTATTGCACAGTCTCGCAGCCCTTTTTTCGTTGTGGGTTCTATAACAATACCCAATCGCTTTAAATAAAACCTACAGAGTATATTGCCTTTGTCGTATTTTTCTAGCCCTATATATCCCTCATCTCGTCTTCTAGGATGATGTTGGCTTCCTTAACATTCCTTCCTCCATTGGCGTTAATTTCAAATTTCATATCGATCGGTAGTCGAAGATCATTACCATAAATTACCCTTGCTGGAGTCTGTCCCGTTATTTAATGTACAGTAGACCGATATGCCATCCGGAACAAGGACATATGGGTATCCCAATTATTTTGATACTTGCCCACAACTTTCCTCAAATATTCTTCCAAAGTTCGATTGTATCGTTCTAACATGCGGATGTAGAGCAGTTGTACGAGTTTTCCAGATACCCAGTTCTTGGCACATTTGGATCTTCTTACTGACATTTCCGTAGCTCCTTCGGGTCCCAGTCTGATGTAGTGTAATCAATAGTTGGACATCTATAATGTCTTCTTTGGCCTCTGCTTTCGGGCAATGTCTGCATTGCAAATTACAGGGACGGCAGGTCATGGCATCAACATTTCCATGACTACTACCTTTACGATGTTCTATAGAAAAGTCGTAACTTTGGAGTATTTCAATCTACCATGCCAACTGGTCTTCTGGGCTCCTGAATTGTAGAAGCCACTTCAATGCTGTCCTCACCCGAAATCGCTGGTCATAAAAGCAATTATGAAAATGTTTGATGCACTTCACCAACGCTATAAATCTCTCCGAGTAACACAATAACTTCTCTCTGGTTTCTTTGTTGTCTGGCTCTAATACGCAACGAATTTCTCATGCCATCAATGACTTGTGATAGAACGCCTCCTACTGCAAACCCACTGGCATCCGTATCCAAAATAAAAGATGATCCTGGGACCGGGTATGCTAACATTGGCGCAGTACTTAACCGCTTCTTCAGAGTTGGGAATGCCACTTCCTGTTTTTTATTCCATTCAAAAACTCTGTTCTTTTTCGTGATTTCATGGAGGCTACTAGCTACGTTGGCAAAATTTAGAACGAAGTGACGATAATAAGTACACTGTCCAAGCAAACTCCACAATTCATGTAAATTTTTAGGAGTGGGCCAATCTTTAACCGCCTCCATCTTTTTATTAGCTGTGAAAATTTCTTTCGATGTCCCTAAGTAGCTTACTTCCTTTTTGAATAGGGAACACTTCTTTGAACCCAACTGTAGACCAGCACTAGCTATCTGTTGCAGAACCTCTCCCAAGTTCTTAAGGTGTTCATCGAAGCTTTTACCCAACACGATGGTAAAGGTATACCAAACTGGTCAAGGTATACCAAACTGGTCTTCCAATGAAATCCTTTTAATATCTTTGTCTTCTTCGATTACCTCCACTTGCCAAAACCCACTTTTCAAATCAAGAGTTGAGAACCATTTTATGGCCTCAATCTCTTGACACTGTCTAAATATAGTCCCTTTGAAGAGTTTGATTGGTAACTTGCACTCACTAAGTAATCTTACTGGAACACGTTTATCTTGTCTTGTCATAGCCAGGGGTTTGCTTGTAGATACGTTTGGTGTATATTCTTTTCTGGCCTCAACAAACCACAACTGTTTTGGCTCATAGTCTCCTTCTATTTCTGCCCAAAAACACTGCTTCTGATTTTGGTAGAACCTGCTGGCTCTCTGTTGTTATCACTCGTCTAACGTTGTACTTATTATCGTCATAATCCTGTTCTTCATGTCAATTTTGATTCCTGGATTCGATAGAAAGTCTACTCCATTTATGAGTTCGTCGACGATATTTGCCACAATAAAATTGTAAAACACGGCTGCCTTTCCAATTATGATCTCGCACGTTACTTTTTCAAGAACTTGGGTCTCTTCTCCAGTTACAGTACGCAACTTTGCCCCAGCTAATGGCCTCACTTCTTTATCAACCAGATCAGATCGAATTATGGAATGTGATGCACGCGTAATCACAGTCAGTATGAGCCTTTTGCCGTCTACACATCCACTAACGGTAACGTTACTCGTATTCCTCCTTATTTGTGAAATGAAGGTTACAGGGCATTTGCTTGCGGGAGCCAGCCCGTGCCATTTCGGCTGGCTCACGTTAGTTTAACGATTGGTTGGACTTGACATTTGCTTGATCTTTCTCAGCTTTCCCTTTACGTCCAACTGGATTATTGGACTGGCCACTTTTTCCGCAGTTGAAGCATTTAACCTCACCATCATTTTTTTTACGCGCTTCCGTAGATTTTTCCATGTTGCTTTCTGCATGTTGTAAATTTTTTCAAGAAATTGATTCACCCAAGTGTTTTCTTCATTTCTACTTTATGAGCTGCTTGATTGCTAAGCAGAGATGCAGTTTCTTGTGTCAGAGAAGCGTGTAGTGTTATTTCGTCTTCCATTGATGAAGGTCTGAATTTCGTGTCCTCGATGTATTCCACGGATTTATGTTTATAAGCAAAGTGAGCTAACCTCTCGAACTCTGTAGGAAACTCTAGGCTTTCTGGCGGCGATTTTGCAACTCGTTTTGGAAGATCTGCTTCCTGTCCTCACTACCATACCGTCTTTCAAATGCACCTATAAATGTTTCATAACTACTCGCCCCGCAGTTTGGAATAGTCTGCAATATCTCCGCTGCAGATCCTTTTAATGCAACGAACAGTGCAGCTACTTTATCTTCAGCGTTCCAATTTTTTGAAGATTCCGTCTTTTCGAAATGAAGCTTAAAAACATGTAACCGAATAGTGCCATCGAAGGATGGAGGTTTTACCTTGGCTTACATAATTGGCCGATTTAATTGTAGCTCTCGGAGACGGTCTCTTAATTTATCCACTTCTTCTACTGATATATGCGCGTCGTGCGCTGGGAACTGCTCTTCCAACTGCGCTGAAAACTGCGTTTCTAACAAGGACAACTGGGATTGTTGTGCAAACATTTGTGATGACACCTCTGCTATTTGTTGGGTCATACGTGCATCTTGCTCTTTAAATTGTTTCGATATTTGCGTTGACATCTGGGACATTTGCGCTGATATCTGCGATATACGTGCATCCTGCTCTTTCCCCATCTGGGATATTGCAGCAGAAATCGTGTTTATGTCCACAATCTTTCACGAGCGAGGCTCAATCTTCCTTTTCTTCTATCTTCGTAGTTTCTTCCTTTACTTCCCATTGAAACACATATAAACATAGACTGTAATTCGGACTTTAGCAACACATGGAGCTAAACCACGTTTGCTAAACCACTTTTTTAGTTCTGGAATCTTTAAACCGTTAAATTTTGCTATTTTAAAACAATTCTCTCTTTAGGAATTTATTTGACGATCTCACTTCTCACAAGAATTCTAACGTATTTATCGATAAATCGTCTACCTTGTAACTCAGTCTTGTGTTCGATCACTGGATTGTTAAATTAAAGTCCCAATTTCATGCTATACTCTTCTCTTTATTTCTAATTCCAACAACTTACCACTTATTGCTCGTTATTCTAGTTTATAAATTATTGCCTATAGCTTAATGGGAAAAACAGTATTTGGAAAAAGTAATAACCTACACAGGTCACACAACTCTAATGGATGATTACAGCAAAAAACAACCACTCTAAAAAATGATATGTCGTCATACAAGCTAAATCCAACAGTAGAAGTACTAATAAACGAATTAAAAAAACAAGTAAGAGAGATAAGTTCGGGTGTAACCGAAAATTTTAAAATCTTGCAACCTGCAAGGATTGGAGCCAAGGAAATATCTTCAGGTGTTGCCAAACTTTATCTTAAGCAATGTTCCGAAAGAATTCAACATTCATTATTATATTATAGGTCATAAACCCAATTAGTGTTATTGCTAGACCTATGCTGGAAATCATTATATTCGTATTAGAAATGCGAGATTCATATCAAGGTCAAGACCAACTCTATTCATATTCAGCGCGAAGCCATTCATATAATTTTTAGCATTTAAAAAAATGTTCCACATTATTTCATTAAAATATCACAAATTTTGAACAAAACATAAACAGCTGGAAGTCGAAAATCAGTGTATAAAATTGTGATATGCGGGAGGTAGACGTGGTTTATTCTGATTTTTCCCATTAATTTCGCAATGTGACATAAGGATACAAATATAATATTCTGAACAATATTTCGTTGAATTTGGTGGAGTAATAATTAAGAGATGTACCTGTAGGTAGACTTCATCCTTTGCCTTAGTCCAATTGGGGCGTGGTTATCATCTGATTTTACCTATTGTGATAGTGTAGGAGGAATAAAAAGAAAGAGATTTTCGCAGAAAAGTTAAGTTGGTTGATTCAGTTTTAGACGTTTCTTATGTAGGTATATATGTACACTAAACTGCTACGCCTATTTTTATAAAATTTTGAGCGACAAATTCCACTGTATTCTTTGATTCCCTTTACCAAATTACAGCTTAATAATTAAATGGTATCTTTATAACTTTCTGTTTAACGGCATTTTGTGGGCGTGTCAATATATATATATATATATATATATATATTAATTTTGACTCAAGTTATTGCGGGCATAAGCAGTCGGATGGACAGAACATAACAAACGTTGACCTGGAATTCAACTCGTCTCATTATCCTGATCATTTGGGTTGCTCACGAATTGTGCTACAAAAAAAAAGCCATAATCACTTTCTTTTTGTGTGAGTAATCCACTTACTTTTTTGTTATTTGGCAAGCTATTATCTAAATTTTTAAAAATAAATGCTTGGGATACCGCAAAGGGGGTTTGGATAGTGCAGCGGTACCATGCTTATCAGTTCGTCATTTCCGTCCAAAGTGTTCCGAGTAGGTGAACTATTATGAGGTGGTAAACAGGTTTGTCGAATCTGGAAATATCGCAAGAAGACCGTACCATTGAGATCCATATGTTCGCGATCAAGAAACAATCGCGGCTGTCAATTCAAGCAAATCAAAGAGTTTCGACTCGCAAGTCATCAGCGGAACTTGGAGTTAGTAGCTCATTACAATAACTTGATAAATTGCCTGTTTATGCCTGATGAGGCCCATTCCCATTAAATCAATAATTGAGGCAATCCCGACTTCAACACTTCAGGCCTCAATAAATAATTTTCTAATTAGGTATCGCATATGCGTGGCTGAGCATGAAAAAAGTTATTACGATTTGTTTTTGTAGCACTGCAAACAGCCGTTAGGTGTACAAACCATTTTACTCTGTTCAACAAGAGTGAAAAAGCCAAGTAGTAATACAGATATATATGCAATTCTAAATTAATTGATTAGTGCAATCATATAATTTCGGACGATAAATTAATCTACAGAATTTAATCCATATAATAATTTTGTGGTATTTAACATATCATAACAAAGTTTTACATGAATATTATTCACGAGCATGGTTAAGGGTGCGAAGTAATAGAAAAGGTTTAAATTCGAAAATACGTGCCTGCTTGTGTATACTTATAATCTGTTTATATTTGAGCCTGCGCAATAAGTAACATGGCAGTGATTACAAATTCTTGGCGTGAATAAATGAGTAAAGAAAATCGGAAAAAATTGGGTTTTGTCTTTTGAAAGAATAAAGTTTTAGTAGACGAACTGTGTTTGTTATACAGAAACTCTTGTCAAAATTTGTACAGAAAATATTTAATTGAAATAGCAAAAGTTAATTATTCTAAGATTTTATTAATTATATATTATAGACAATACACTATAATATCATTGAATATAATAATGAAAAAGTGTTGATAAGCTAATTATAAAATTCATTATACATTATAAAGTTTAATTGCTGTTTATGAAAATAAAAATAACCAATTTAATAATAATTACTCATTAACAAAGACGTACACATTTTTGTCGTTACTATGCTAAAACTAGATTGTTAAGACTAATTAACCCACCATTATATATTGTACAAATCGATTTTGTTCACATAAAAATTATAATACTACTGTAGACAAAATTTACGGACAAGAAGTAACCTACCATTATTGATATACAAATTACAGAAAAAACAATTAATAACAACATCAGTGCATTAAAAGGCATACTGTGAGACATACAACGCAGCCTTTAACACAACAACAAGAAATTTTTTAACAGGATGTAAGATTCATACTCAGGAAAACATATCTGATTATATGATATTAAAATGCTGTGTTATTTAAAATACCTCGGTCAACACATTCCATCTTAGTTTTCAAAAGTCAAATAAAAGTATTTTTAAATTCGCGACTTTTACTGGTGAGTACAAATGATAAAGCGTTCAATAATATGATTACATAAATTTTGTAAATAAAGAAATATCATAAAATCAATATATATGCCTCAGTTTTCTTGTAACTACTGGAAGATACTATTATGTAATACAAATTTACATTCAATGATGACGGTATTTCTTGCGGAATCGAAAATGATGTATCCTCTCATGTTGTATGAATTCATAGATCTACATACATTGTATATATATTCTCTATATATTTGTTTTTAAATTACAGTAATTGCAACATTTTTATACTATTGCATCTGATGCTACGGAGTATAATAGTTTTGTTCACCTAACGCTTGTTTGTATCACCCAAAACTAATCGAGTTAAATATAGGGTTACATACTATATATATAAATGATCAGAATGAGGAGACGAGTTGAAATCTGGGTGACTGTCTGTCCGTGCGTCCGCCTGTGCAAGCTGTAACTTGAGTAAAAATTGAGATATCTCGATGAAACTTGATACACATCTTTTTGAACGCATCGAAACCAATAAATTGCATAACTAAGCTTTATCCATGAAAATGGTTGAAAGCGGGTGATAACCCCGCGCACTACTAATATAACGGTTTTTGATTAAAACCAGGATAATACAATTAAACTTTATAGGGTCCCAAACAACCAAAACCCATATCTCGGGACGTGCTCGACCGCTTTTAACCAAATTCAGTACGTAACATTCTTCTTGATACAGTGTGAAAATGGGCGAAATCGGACTAAAACCACACCTAATTCCTATATAACACAATTTTGAATTCCATCTGATTCTCTCCAGTGTACAAATCAAACAGCCATAAATATAATATTATATATTGGGATGAAACTTTACACAAATAGTGCCTTTGAGGTAGCCTTGCACGTTGCAAGAGTATAAAATGTTCGTTTACACCCGAACTTAGCCCCTCTTTACTTGTTTATGTTGCGTTTGCTTTGCTAGTGATGTGCAACTGATTAATAACAAATTACCGATAGAACGTGTGAGGTTGGCAGTGTTGCCAGAATTTTCGCGTAGAACGGGACACTTTGCTATCAAAGGTAACACTGCCGCAATAAATTCAGAGCAAACACATCCATATTTACTCATCTTATTACCCTGGGGAGCATACTTTTGTACAATCTCAGATGAGACTTGTTTGTTAAAATCCATGAACTGTTGTAAATGTTTTGCAATGGCGCTCATGAGTTTTAACGGAAAACCGCGTCGTATGTCGAAGCTAGCAAATGCCGCAAGAAAAGCCTCCTTTGTCGGATTCGTACGTAGCTCGAGGTGCACTGCTTTTGTCATAAAACAGACAAAGACAGCCACGTAGCCTTTCACGAGAATGGGAAACCTTAACATGTAAGCCTTCATCTAAAAGGGCCCATCAAAATCGAATCCTGGATTAGTAAAAGGCAGAGCGAAGTTGCAGCGCGTTCGCATCTTCTGCTTATGCATAGTGCAGATTTTGCACTGAAAATGTTTTTGTTTATTTTGGGCTTGAGTATTCGAATATAAAACTCTTAACGGACTATTTGTTGCATGAGGCGATGTTCTGCATGTAGAAATAGCAGGTGGACATAGTTAGTACAAGTATATAAAATATTGCGATTTGTCTGGTATAACTTGGAAATGAAGAAGACCTTTGTCTATGAATAGATTTAGTACTAAGAGTGAGCTCATTTTATCATCCAGCTTCGATTCTCTTAATGATGATATTTCTCGGCTGAAATAACGTGCTTAAGTAGATGCGATAAAAGCAACTTTTGCTGTTTGTAAGTCTGGGCGCGTCACTGTATCGCATTGGGAGTATACTGAGGTTGCTCCCTTAACTTTAATTTTGAGTCGTTTTATGAACTTAAGCATGTAAGCAATTACCCTGAGGGCTCGGAAGTACGTTGAAAATCGCTCAAGGATGTCAGTATCATCCAATGTTGTGTGTAAAGAGTCGATTTTTCGACTTTCTGGGCAAATATAATGCTGCTAACTTGATTGAAATCTTGTCCCAAATTAGGGTAATGGAGAAGATTTTATTAGAGCTTTGAACTACTTTTCCGCCCATTCCTGTAATTTCAAAGTTGGCTTGTTTTGTTGGCAGTTGTAGCCTACTTTATGCCCTAGACGCTATGAGAGATCGTTGTGATCCTTGGCCTATTAAGGCCCTAAGTTTAAACAGTTCTCCTCAGTGTTCGATGGAGACGACTGATGTGAGTAGAAGTACCCTACTGTGGTTTTCGCTGTGTGGCGTTTGATTTTGTGCGTTTTTAATGCCATTGAGCAGCATGGTACTTCTTGCCAATTTTCAGGATTTGGCTCTTCAGGCTTTGCTGTTGCAACTAACCACATGACTCTCTTGATGTTTGCGCTGTTTGGGGGCAAGCTGGAAAAATTATTAATATGAAGCACCGAATTGCATCGTTTATGGCAAAAAACGCAGTAAAATTTAATTTCGACTCTTTAAGTGTGTTCGCATGTGACAAACAGTTTGTACAAAGTCTTTTTTGAATCTCTCGCAACATTGGAGCTTATGGTCTCCTGAACATACAGGTTGGTTGAAAAGTATAAAAAGAAATATTATTTTTGGTACGAAATATATGGTTTTATTGAATTGAATGAGGCTTAACTTTAGTACACTTATTCCAATGATCCTTCAATAATTTTATGCCATCCCTGTAAGAACTTGCGGGAAGCTCTGCAAAATACCCGTCGACGGCGGTAATAGCTCCTTCATTCGACGAAAAACGCTTTTCACCAAAGAATTGTTTCAAGTTTCTGAAGAGGTAGTAATCGCTGGGAGCCAAATCTGGGGAATACGGTTGATGCTTAAGCAATTCGTACTTTCATTCATTAAATTTTTTCATTGGTAAAGCACCCTTGTGAGCAGGTGCATTGCTTTGATGAAATTATTTTTTTGTGCTGCAAATTAGATCTTTTCTCACGAATCTTTTCATCCAGCTGATCCAAAAGCCTGCAATAATATTCAGAGTTGATTGTTTTTGCTCTCTGCAGATAATCAATCAACAAAGTTCCTTTTGCATTCCAAAAAACTGATGTCATAACCTTCTTTGCTGATCGTTGTGATTTCACGTGCTTTGGAGCTGAACAACTAGCAATCCTACAAATTATGCTAGGAAAATTGGTGTCGATCCAGTTTTTGTTGAATTGTTAACGTGGGCGGCACAAACTTTCCAAACAGCTTTTTTTATATGTAATTCTCCATGTAAAATATGAACTGCTCGTTCGTCTGAGATGCCTATAGCATTAGCAAATTCATGCTTAGTCAAAAGTGGATCTTCACTAATAATATTATGAACATGCTCAATAATTTCTGGCGTAGTTGCGGGTTTTGGTCATCCGCGTGGATTGTGTTCAAGCCTAGTACGACCACATTCAAATTCACCAGCCCAAAATTCAACGGTAAGTTTTGATGGTGAGGACTCCTCATACACTTCTCACAACCTTTCAAAACAAAGAATCTAATCACTGCGCGATATTAAATTTTTTCCATATTAAAAAAATACTTTGACACGTCAAGTTCAAATGGTTTGTAAACAAAGATTTAATTTACAGAAGGACAAAATGTAGCTTTACATGTGTTCTCGCGACCGATGTAACAACTTGAGAAAAAAAATTTGGAGCTATGACTGCTATTTCTTGGTAAGAGCAGACACTTCAAAACCAACCTGTAGTTTACAGGACGCATATTTATTATGTTCAGATGAGAACGATTGTGTTTCGAAGAAGCTTCTATTTAAATTCTTGTTGCTTTTGGCTTGGGACCTGTAGAAGCTTCTATTGAGGTTGCAACATGACCTTTTTTGATTTATTAATTAATTAGCGACTGGTCCCACAAAAAAACCGACTTTTCTGGTAATGCTGCTGTGAATATATTTCCCAGCATAGGGTCCCAGCTGTCTGTGGGAATGTTTTGAGTCGATAAAACCAAGAAACAATTTGAAACAGTGGACTGAAGTTCGATAAATTCTCCACTTGTTTCTTTTTAAATTTTTTGCAAGTTCATTAATATCGTTATTTGCTTATCGACCAATATTATTTCGTTTTCGTATCTTGATTTAAGAGCTTCCCAAGCGTCATCAAATGGGAACTGTTTGACTACTACGCCTGCTTGACCTTTTGGTTTGTATCGAATGTAACACAATTTTTGTGCATTTGATAATTTTGGAAGGTTTATGTGAAAGGCTGTAAACATGTAATTGCATTAACATGGGAGGATCCATGTTTAAAAATACCGAATCAATTTGTGTACCGGCAGGTGTAGTTGAATATTCTACACCAGTCAGAGTCTCCAACAATTAGCACATTCTGATTGCATAACTCAGAAGTAAGAACTTCCTTTAGTTCTACAATTAAATGTCTGACAGAGTAAGCTGTAGTCTCTATAAAACCAGAATATTAATATTGAAACACTTAAACAAAACCGCTTCTAAAACTTTGCGGCCTGAATAAATTTTCTTTACAGCCTTTGGTTCTATAGAGGTAGCAATACTATGCTTTGCATATTAAGCGCGTTCGCCATGGACAGGAAAAGATAGTAATCACTTGATACCAGGTCCGCACTATAAGGTGGGTGCATTAGGACCTCCCATCCGAGCTCCCGGAGCTTCTGGCGCGTCACCAAAGACGTGTGTGGCCTGGCGTTGTCCTGATGGAACACAATTCGGCCTCTGTTGATCAAAGATGGCCTCTTATGGATGAGTGCTGCATTTAAGCGGCCCAGTTGTTGGAAGTAGAGGGCCGAATTGAGCGCTTGGCTATAGGGGAGTAGCTCGTAGTAGATGATTTCTCGCCAATCCCACCAAATACACAGCAAAACCTTCCTGGCCGTCAATCCGGTCTTGGGCAACGTCTGGGTCGCTTCCCCGAGCTTTGACCACGACCATTTGCACTCGATGTTGTCGTAAGTGACCCAGTCAGTCGCAATCCGCTTCAGAAACGGGTCGATTTTGTTGCGATTTAGCAGCGATTTGCAGATGGAAATTCGGTCCATCATGTTTTATTGCGTTAGTTCGTGTGGCACCCAAACATCGAGCTTCTTTTTGAATCCAAGGTTATGCAAATTGTTCCAACGGTTTTCGAAACCACTTTTGTGCTACACTTTCGTTTACAGTATCGGGCCCATAAACTAAATTAATTTTTTCAGCCGCTTTGGCTGCTTTTTACCTGACCTAATACTTGACCTTCTTACTTGCCTTAATATTATATTGCCCCGTTTATTTCTGTTTCTTGTTTCCGTGCTTTCTATCCTCAGCACGTTAATTGGAGAAAATCCTGGTATATCAAAATTTTTGCAAAGATAACTGCAAGTTTCTACAAAATATAAAATATCCGAAGATAGCATCAAACAGTCGCTTCTAATATCACTAAGTGAGCGTGAAGACTCTTAACATTATGGAATAAAATTTGATTTCCTGCTGTTCGGGAAATCATACAATTGAAACTTGTTGTGAGAGCTTTATTTGTGTTCAATTCCTCCAGTTCCCTAAATACAGAATCCGATTCAGACAATTATTGGGAGGAATAAAATTTCCTATGATGAATAGAACTTTTGCAGTATTAGCTCGACTACAAGCGATTTATATTCCCTCAGCAGGAACAACTGGAAATTGATTACTTCCAATTGAAATTTGTTCATTTCTTTTACATTTTTTTTTACAAAAGATTTTGGAACTTTTTTAATTCCTGAACAGGAACTTTCTAGAGAATGAGGCTTTTTTGATCGTGCTATCAAACCAACAGAAGGTTCCAAAATTTTAATGCACAGAGTTGTTGGAAATGAACAATGAAAATCAATTTCCATAAGTTTTCTAATTGTCCCATTACCCAACCCATCACACGTGTTTATATTCACTGTAATCATATATTTGGCAAAAGTTTTTATTGTCAATTCATAGGGCAGTCCCTGGTTTTCAGAAGTTTTGAAAAGTTTAACTCTTTCCAAAATATTCTCATTTTCACTTATACCAATTCCTTTAACTGAGTCTTTTGAAGTTGAAAGTATAGCTTCAGCTGGGATTCGACTGAGCTTAAGGGCAGTAAAATTATTTGTATCTTCATTGGACCAAAATAAGTGTATGTCATCATCGGGAACTTTCTCGAAATTAACTACTCAAGTTTCAATGAGTGATATGTCCTCATTTGTCATAGTACCAGATGCTATATGGATCTGTTAAATCAAAGGATTTAAATAACTGCCGCAAAGGGGAACCAACTAAAGTGCGCTATGCATCATTGGGATTAGCAGAGAATATCCACCTATCTCCAACAGGTGAGAGTTGCTTCAAATCACCAAACACTATGATCGGTATACCAACGAAGTTTTGTAAACTTGTTTTAATCTCGCATTAACAGAGCTAAACATACGAGCGTCTACTATCGATATTTCATCAATTATGATTAAATTTTAATCGATAAGTCTGGAATACAATGAATTAACTGTATCATTTCTAAGTGGCCTCAACTCCCTCAATTGAATGAAGGGTCATTCTACCTATTTCGAATACTGCTTTACTCGTAGGTGCGCAAAGAAGAACTTTTAAGGAGCTTGGATTCAGGTGTAGAATTGCAACGATTGTTAAGAGTTTGATAAATTGCAGATATCGAACGACTCTTTCCTACACCTGCAACGCCGCCAATGAACTCATAAAATGGGAGATTTGTTTTTAGCTGGTGCATCGAATGTGCCAAATGGGTTCTTTCCTTAATATTTAGACTTTGAACTAAAGAAAATAGTTCCTCAACTGGAATTAAAGGGGTAGTTTATTAAGTATAATATTTCAACTAGATTCAGTGCCATTAGCTGTTGAATCTTCACCATGCAAGTCCGGCAAATTTATATTTGGGTTTATTTATGGAAGTGCCAACACTCTGAACTCTTTTTCCACGATATGTAGTTAACTTTGTGCACCTTCCTCTAAGTCTATTTTATTATAAAGACTTTCTAAAATATTTACAAGTTCTCTTCACTAAAAAATATCACAGTTTCTTTGATTTTCCTCAATTAGAATACGATGTGTTATGCAAGTCTGCTTATTATCGTTTTCAAAGAGATCTTGCTGTTCATTTCGCCATGGATAGTAAGGCATTACCATTTCGCGGAAATACTAAACTCTGGCCAAATCTGTGTTAATCCTTCTATATCGAATTACACAAAGTTTGGTACATTTTTTATCAAAACCGCTCCGTCTTTAAGAGGCATGACAACCCCTCTTTCTGGTAAATTATCGTCTCCCCCCTCTTCTTTTTAATGATCACTGTCTTGTGCTCTTCTCTAGATTTAAAATATTTATACTAAATGCAAAATCAGCTAAACAAATACTTTTTAACTGATCGGATCTTTGAACGTAACAGTCTAAAATACCGGCTACGAATATTTCAGTCAACCTGAAGGAAGTTTCTGAAATTCCGCTCTAGGTTTTACCATTGTAACACGTTCTTCAGTTCGAGAGGTATTTATAAATATTTCTGCATTACTTGCTTCCGAAATATGGAGCCAAACGCAGCAATATACTGTTTTTCTGCGGATATTTCTGTGCCTGATATAAATTTGTGACCTATAAGGTTTAAGTTTTTGCTTAACAGCATAATTAGGAATTTAGGGCCTAGAAATTTCCCTATGAGACTTGTTATTATATATTAACAGCAAGCATATGCATCCAGTACATATTGGATATCCATATTTGCTCTAAAGAGTTCCAAAATCAAAACGATCCTGTCATTTTCCTTTTAGAAACATTTTGGGTTTTGATAAACTTGATGTCAGTTTGTTAGCCAAATAGTCATCAAAAGACATATTAATTCTACTATCAGACAGGAAATGTTCAAAATCTTTTAAATTATAAATATCCTCTGTAGTCATATTTGAATTTGAAAAAGGTTGCCTTGTGTTCTGAATTTTTTACTTTTTTCTGTAATATAGTATTTGCGCTAAGGGCTGGCTAAATGAGCTATAAGCCTTCCCATCGAACATCCATCTACAAGTACCACACACCACTCCACATGCAACAGTGACACACTCCAACACACCACAAAAATAGCATCCACACCCAAAAATAACACTCACTAATACATACACTTCGTACAACTCACCGAGGCATTCCAACACACACCACCCATGATCTTACGACTCTGCGCAATCAACAAAAAGGATAGACGACTGGATACGGGCTACCTTTTTTCGATCGATCGCAGTCACAAGTGAATCAGCGAATTGTACTTCAGAGTCTTTTTCTGCGCATCCCCGGAAACCTACATCGTTTTAAAATAATTTTGTTATTTCAAAGTTACATTGAACTGGGTAAAACGATTTTGTTAAATATATTATCTTTGCGGATTTGAAAACCTTTTTTGTACTCTCGCAATATGTTGCTAGAGAGTATAATAGTTTTGTTCATCATCGGTTGTTTGTCAGATAAAAGGTTATGTATATATAAATGATCAGGATGAAGAGACAAGTTGAACCGTAAGACGGTTGGTATTGCAGATGCGCAATCGGACCACTGCCACGCCCACAAAACGCCATTAATCAAAAAAGAATAAATTGTCATAACTAAACTCCTTAATAAGATACAAGTGTGATATTTGGTATAGAGGATCACATTAGGGAGTTAAAAAATTCTAAAAATTGGGCGTGGTCCCGCCCCCTTATAAGTTTAATGTTTTATCTCCTAAGCCGCTGTAGCTATAATAACAGGATTCACTGAGAACAAATGTTTTTAGGTTTTTATCACCTTTATGGACAGTGTGAAAATGGCTGAAATCGAGGTGCAACACCGTCCACTCCCCATATAACGGTACTGTTAAAAACTACTCAATCAAGTACTAAATACGCTAGACACATTTAATTTTATATCATGGATGGTATGAGATGACTTTATAGGAACCGCGCTAAAAATTAGACAGTAGGCGTGGCACGGCCCACTTTTAGGTAAGAACTCATATCTTGGGATCTGCTTAACCGATTTCGACCAAGTTCGGTAAATAACATTTTTCTCATATTTCTATGTTATAGTTCGAAAATGGGTGAAATCAGATTACAACCACGCCTATTTCTAATATAACGCCATTTTAAATTCCATCTGATTCATATACTTTCCACTATGCAAATCAAGTAAAATTTATAAAGAAATCGCAAACGAGTATATCGTTTGACCTTGAGGCAGTATAAAATGTTCAATTACATCCATCAATTATATTTTTTGTGGGAGCAAGTGTTTAAGTAAAAGTGGTAGTTTCTTGTGCAAATTAACACCAAATTAAATATGGTCCTGCGAGCCCTAATGAACGACACTATGGGTGTTGACAAAAAAAAAAAAAACGAAAGTGAAATGCTGCGAAACACACATTGCCAAAAATCAGTTAAAAACCAAAAAACGAAAAAAAAATAATATAAACAGTGCAGTTACCCACAAAAACAACAAAATTACTGCAACGTAACAGTGCTTTCTAGTTACGAGAGAAAAAAAAAATAAACATATATTATATATATAACATTACTATTATGTTATAACATTACAAACATCCACATGTGTTTATATCTCCCACAACCCCTGCAGGAAATCAGAGTGAGTTGTATCGCTTCCTCTTAATGCTTATATTTATATGTATGTATGTATGGCAAATTAGGTTTTTTTCCATATAAAAAACCAAAATAATACTGAAATCTAACGGTCACCAAACTGCTTTAATTTACGGGAAAAGCCGAAATTAAGAATCTAACAGAGAAAGAAGTAAAAAAAAAGCATATAGAAATTTACATAAATACATATATGTATATTAATTTACAAAAACTATATATACATATGTAGTATATATACAATATACCACATATTCATATGCATATATACATTTTTACATATAAATATACTTAATTTAACAACAACATCATATATATTTGAAAATATGTTATATAAAATTGCCAAGATGTGCATACATAAATTCAATTTTGTCCATTTTAATATACTTGTACAATATTATAAATTGATACATATTGTATATACAAAAGTGAATACGGTAAAATATCGGCACATTACCAACTTCAATTTTTCGCTCTCTCCGCACAGCGTTCATACATATATACGGACATTTGGAAAAACATAAAGCAGAAAATCTGCCTATCGCTTAGTACCCTACATAGGGTACAAAAAAAAATATATATAAAAAAATAAACACAACAAAAAAACATAAAAAAATTGATGGTCAAATACGCAATTATTTAAACGGCGCGGTAAATTACATACGGATTATTAATAACAAAAGTACAAACAATTCGTGCATACATAGGTACGAAGTGCATTGATCTCTTCAACGAGCTCTCAACTGCACAAGTACATAAATACATACCTACAAGTCCACGTATTAGGGTGTACCTATATACCCCTACATATGGACATAAAAAATATTAATAAATAAAAAGTGCGAGTTATAAAATAAATTACATACAAGCGGAACATATTTAAAACAAAAAAAAAATATCGCAAGTAAATACAAAACGGTACTCATATATAACTAAATATGTGAATTTTGGAAACTTAATAAAGTTAAAAACTCTTCTTATCTTATAAGAGTTCAGTTACTCATAGACTCGTATTACAGAAAATATTAAAAACTTTATTGATTTACTAATTCAATTTAAAAAAAACTCTTCTTTTAAAAAAGAGTTTCCAAACATATGTATTTCTTACTCTGAAAAATTTTAATTTATTGCGACATACCTTTGTAAATGAGCTCAGACTCAAAAGAATCAAAAATATCTCAGTTGTTAATGGTACCAAAGATAATTTCAGATGATAAAAGTTAATGTACACTTGCAGAAGCTACACGCTCAAAGGAAGGTGCTACAAAGCAAAAGAGGGGTAAAGACATCGGCTTACGCCAGATACGAAAACTGCTTTGACCAGTTTGAAGAAACTAAAGCAATGATCTCTGATGAACTAAAGCAATTGCACCTGCTCCACATCCGAGAGTAGAGCTGCCTCAAGTACAAATTCAAGAGGCAAGTTCAGGCACCCATCTCAAGGTGCCCACATATGACACGGAAATTTTTCATGGTGGTTATGATTTTCTCTGGAAGCATAGGTGTTTAAAACACAAAGGTATGTAGACGATATCCTGTATCCTGACAAGCATACGAGTCAATATCACATGTGGTACAAGCCCTCAAGACCGCATTATTTTCGTTAAAAAAGATAACAGTGAACCACCCTAATTTTTTAAAAGTATATTGTTAGATACCAATTTTTTTAAATTCGAAAAGGAAAGTACAACAAAAACTCTGCGAATTTAATGGAATGCTATATCTAACCATTTTCATACACTACAGAGTCAATATAAGCATTATCCGCCACAACAAAACGCCAAATTTCATCCTCTATGGCAAAACTTTTCTACTCCGCTGGGTGGCTTTCGCCAGTTGTGATACAAGCGAAAATCATATTACAAGCATTATGGCTAGATGGAACCGACTGGGACGAACAAGTAAAACCACTTCGTATAGAAAAGTGGTCCCAGTTTGCGAGCAATCTAAATGATATCTCACAGATGCAAATCCCACGATGGGTAAATCATGCCCCGGAGCACAAAGTCGAGCTACACTGCTTCTGTAACGGCTCTGAAAAAGCATATTGCACCACTATATATGTTCGCACACAAAGCGTCGTTGCGAGCACAATCCATTTACTAGTAGCAAAAGCAAAAGTAGCTCCTCTAAAAACAATAAGTCTACTACGACTTGAACTAAAAATGAATGTAAACATGACAAAATACAAATTATATTTGTGGTCGGATTCTGAAATTGTATAAACCTGGTTAGAAAAGCGTCCACATGCATGGAAGATGTATATGTTCAATCGAACGTCTCAAATCCTTGAACAAGTAGGATTAGATACTTGGCGACATGTAGCCAGTGCTGACATTACTGCTGATCTAGGTACAAGAGGGTGCAAACCGCTGCACTTTACCACCACCACCCTCTGGTGGAATGGTCCCCGATGGTTAACAGAATCTCCCGATTCTTGGCCACAATCGCCCATGCGCAATATAATAGCCCCAGAAAGTCGAAAAATCGATTATTTTCACCCAACAGTGGATAATACCGACATCCTCAAGTAGTTGCTTACATGTTCAAATTTATAGAGCAACTCAAAACCAAAATCAAGGGATCAGAAAACTCCCAATGCGATACCGTGACGCATCTAGCCTTACAAAAGGCAAAGGTCGCTCGAATCGCATATGATCAAGCGCGCTACTTCATCCGCGATATATCACTATTTAGAGAATCAAAACCAATTGATAAGAGAAGTCCCTTCTTAGTTCACAACCCATTCCTCGACACGAAAGGTATTCCTCGTGTGAATGGTCGGCTAGCTAATTCAAGCCTAACGTCAGGAATTTTATATTCCCCGACTTAAGTCCCAAATAAAGTAGTGTATTTTGCCGTCTTTGTCTGTTTTATGACAAAAGCAGTTCTCCTTGAGCTTTTCACTAATCTGACAAAGCAGGCTTTCCTTGCGGCATTTGCTCCCTTCATCGGACGACGCGGTTTTCCATGGAAGATAATGAGCGATAATGGTAAAACCTTTATCGACGCTCAAAGAGACCCCAAAAAACAGTTTGTGGACTTTATCCAACAAGGCTCACCTGAGAGTGTACAAACTGGCAGTTTATCCCCCAAGCGCTTTTCATACGGGTGGTTTATTGGAATCAGCTGTAAGAAGCTTCAAATCCCACTTAAAAAAAGTAGCTGGAAATTACAAATTTAATTATGAAGAATTCACTACATTATTAATTCGAATTGATCAGTTTTATTGCTATGTTTTATTTTTAGAAAAAAAAAAAAACATCTTGAAGTGAGATATATAATATATATGAATGAATGTGATATTGACTCGATTTTTATATTATAAACTTATGTGGAAAACGTCAATCAGAGAAACGGAATTCATTATATAAAGGTGTGTGGTTTAGACTAAGGTATATACTAATTTCATTCTAATTCAGCGTCAAACCACACATTTTATTAATTTTGGCAATACCACATACTACTAACATGCTTTAAATCACATCTGATTTTTTCCCTTTGCAGTATACAAATCAAGCAACAATGAATATATTCAGCTAAAACTTTGCACAAATAGTGTATTTGAGGAATGCCATTTTGAGTATAAAACTTGTCAAAAGCGCCCCTTAGCGTGAAATATGTGAAATATACTTGTAGATTTCGGAGAGAGTTCTTTCTGATAATCGTTTGCCTGTATGTCAAATAAGAATCGTATTAAAAAGTGAGTGTGGCCCCGATCCTAATAGACAAATTCACTGTGAATAACTGTTTTTAGCACCTCTATCGAAAGTGTTAAATTGGCGAAATCGGAATACAACCACGCCTATGTCCCATATAAACCATTTTAAATTCCATCTGATTCTTTCACTTTCCACTATGCAAATCAAGCAACAATGATTGCATCGGGGATAATGCGTTTAGAGCATGCCACCTTGTGTTCAAAAATTGTCAAAATCGATACATAACTGTTTAAGTGCGTATGAGAGATATGTTATCGAAATTCTGGAAATTGAAAATGATTTGAGTCGGCTCAATACTGCTTTTAGCTCCCATATACCTAATCAAAGATTTTCTAACTCTCACTTGACTTTGTACCACATTTATCGGCCAGTGTGCAAGTTATTTTAATGAAATTAAGTTAGCGAGTTCTTCTAATAACAGTATATGTTTGCGCCTAAAATGGATAAAATCAAAAAAGACTTGCCTTAGACCCCATAGATCCAGGATTTTGAAACATCCGACTGATTATACTCCATCTAGATGTTTATACGTGAACATTGTGAAAAATTAATGCAATCAACGCTACCATTTCTCTGCCCCAATATACCCTGTATAATAATTATGATTTTCCACTTGACTTTAACACGTTCACGCCGGTGCGCGTAATACCGGTGGCTCGTGCTAGACCGCCTCATCGGACGGCGTGTACTACCTGTAGCTGTGGTCAAGTTATAAAAAATGGCACGATTCACACAATTTGCAAAGTAAGCACTCAATGAACTACTGAAGAAACACGACGCGCGTGCAAGTCTGAACACGCGAGAAATGCGCGCCGCCAGATGAAGCGCGACATAGATTTGTGTGCCACCGTTGGGTGAATCAAATGAAAAGCGGCTCCGGAGTGAACGTGTTAAACCGTTTAGTTTGGTCAAAATATGTGATATCGTTATGAAATTAAGTGGAAGAGTGGAAAAGTTATAAAATTATATTAATGGTTTGGCCTCATATCCCTAATATAATGAATTTCGATCCTTAACATACTCGTACATTTCATTTGAGGATGACTTAAGTATAATTTTGGATAACAGGAAGTAAACTGTAGTAAGAAAACTAAGCGAGTCTATGAACTTCAAAATAATTTAATATTATACCGAATTTGATTGTATTCACTTCACGAGTTCGTCGAACAATGAAGTGGAACCTTTTCGCAAAATTTTTAAAATAGCCAACCCCTAAAGGTATTTAGCCGTCTTTGATCCTTGCAATTCGCAAGAGTATAACATTTCTTTAGCCCTTCCTTGCTTGTTATATTAGGGTTTGTTTCGGAAATTGCGAGTGCTAATGGCTAATGATCCGCGCAAATTTTTCAATCTTTTACTGCATATACTTGTATGTAGATAATAAAGTAATGTTTTTAATGCCCAAACTATGGCGAATAACTTTTTCTCGATTTTATATTCTTAAACATGTTGCTACAGAGTAGAATAGTTTTTTTTAGGTTGGTATTGTAGATGGGTGTAATCGGACCAATGCCGCGCCTACAAAAACTACAAATTTTCATAACTAAGCTCCACAATAAGATATTGTAACGGATTTATCGATAAATCGTCTACCTTGTAACTCACTCTTGAGTTCGATCTCTAGATTGTTAAATAAAAGTCCCAATTTAATAACTATATACTTATCTACATTTCTAATTCCAAAAAAACACTTATTGCTCGTTATTTGAGCTTACAACTTCTTGCTTATGTCTTAATTCCTCTTAACACGACAACACTCTTACTAGAACTGTGTATAATCTGTAACAAAAATTCGCCTCTCGAACATTCTGGCAACTACGAATTTGCTGTCTAGCTGATTCTGGCAATATATTGTCGATTCGATTTTGTTCTATCATCCGTGTTCATCACATTGCCCTTCACCTAAGTCTGATCGTTCCGATTAGACATATTTGCAGTACCAAACACAAAGCTTTTATGTCCCCCCCATAACTTTCTTAGCCGTCCTTCTTTTCTTGGAGTTAATTCCATCCATTTTCCGGATACCCAGTTGCTAATAGATCCCTTGACTTAAAGCTGACTCGAGATTCCATTCTTGATCAGAACGTAACTCCATTGGAATACCGAATTTCGTTACCCACTTGTTGATGAATGCGTCTGCCACTGGTTCAGCATCTCAATTAGGAATTGTGTTTACTTCTAGCCATTCGGAAAGGTCTTTGACTACCAAAACATGACTATTTCCTAATTTATTGGTGGGAAATGAACCATCTTCATCCACGTTGTTTGCTCAACTGGCGTACCCGAATTGTACTGCTTTATCTGACCATCATTCCTGGACCTTTAGCTACAATGCATTCAGCATATTTCGCAACCCTCTCCATAGTTGATTGACCTTTGCTTTAATTTCTCCAAGGTGTTCGTGATTCTCAAGAACCCTCCTCTTGGATCTTTGTACTGCACATTAGGAACTTCAGGAAGTGTGAACTTCGGCACAACCTAAGTACCCAGGAGATTTTCCCATTTTCGCTATTCCATATTCGATGCAAGCAGTCACACAATATGCTCTACCCAATATGCTTTTGCGATTGATCTTCATGTAGTTATTTCTCCACTCGTTAAAAATTTGTTCCTCTATACTTCATGTATTACATTTCGAAATTCCGGATATTCTTGCAAAGAGTCATCCGTTTTAGCATTAATTTTATCATGTCTTCCACCAGTGCTGGTATAAACGTTTCGTGCTCTCCCGACTGTGAGCACTCCTGTGCTTCCTGCTCTTTCGACTGTGAGGACCCCTGTACTGGTATACACGCTTTCTGCTCTTCCAACTTCTTTGACAACATCTGTGTGTATGTGCATTTCGCGCTGCGAACTGCTCTTTCTACTGTGTCGATATTTGCGTTGACATCAGCGTTGATATCTGCGTTGACATCTGGGACATTGCAGCCGAAATCATGTTTATTTCCATAGCGTTTGATGAGTGCGTCTCATCCTTTTCTTCTATCTTTGTGGTCTCTTCCTCTAATTCCAACTGAAAAATATATTCTTCAACAATAATATTTTTTCGCCTCCATGGCCTCTCGCTACTGTGATTGTAATTAAATTTTTACTCCATTTGTCGCCAAACCACGTTGCTCCAGCTCTTTTTTTAGTTGTGGAATCTTCAGATCGTTAAACTTGGCCATTTTTAAGTAATTATCTGCTTGGGAGTTTATCTGAAAATCCCACTTCTGACACCAATTATAACGGATTTCTCAATAAATCATCTACCATGTAACTCACTCCAACAACTTAACACTTGTGCTCGTTATTTGAACTTACAACTTCTTGCTTATGTCTCAATTGTTCTTAACACTACAGCACTTTAACTACAAGTAGGAATGTGTGTGCTGCACAATTCGGCAGCTTTCATATAGTAGATCTTTAACAACAAAAATTCGCCTCTCGAGCATTCTGGCAACTAGAAATTCGCTGTCTAGTTGCTTCTGGCAAATTATCGTCGATTCGATTTTGCTCTATCATCCGTGTTCGTCACAATACTAAACTGTAATTTGATAGAACGAATGGGATTAGGGAGGGAATCTTCAGTATAACATTCTTTTATAAATGGGCCTCTAAATGGTTTAATGTGCATATCCCTTAAACCACTAAAGCTATATTAAAAAAAAATTCAATGAGGGCAAATATTTTTCACACGTCTGCAGATAGTGACACCGCCCGCCCCCCACATAACGGTTTTCATTAAAACTAAAAAAGTGCGGTAACTTATTAAGTAAACAAGACAAAGGGTTTAAATCAGATAAAACAAAGATTACACAATAGGCGTGGCACCGCTACGGACTAAATGGACAAGTTTTCTTAAAATTTATGTAGCTTAGTGCCGAATTAGAACGAAAGTGTAGTAATATAATATAATTTTAACTGACGCGAACTAAAATGTAGCAATCAAATTAAGTTAATGGCCTTTAAAATAAGGCAAAAAGATATCAAATTTTAGTGTATTTTATTCACGATTTCATCAAATAATGGATGTATAAATATTTCTCACCATTTTTATACTATCGCAACATGTTGCTATAGAGAATAATAGTTTTGTTCACCTAACGGTTGTTTGTATCACCTAAAACTAATCGAGTTAGATTTATCATCCTGATATACATATACAAATGTCCGTTCGTCCGTCCGCCTGTGCAAGCTGTAACTTGAGTAAAAATTGAGACGTTTTTATGAAACTTGGTACACGTGTTTCTTGGTACCGCAAAACGCTTGTTGTTGCATATGGGCGTAATCGGACCACTTTCACGCCCACAAAACGCCATTAATCAAAAACACAGAAATTGCCATAACTAACCTCCACCATAGATACAAGACTGTTATTTTGTTGTCAGGATTACATTAGGAAGGGGCATATACTGTTTAAAATATTTTTAAAAAGTAGACGTGCTCCCGCCTGCTAAACCGCTAACGCTATAATTACAAACTTCATTGTGAACAAATATTTTTAGCACCTCTACCGACAGTGTGAAGATGGGTGAAATCGGGTGACAATCCCGCCCACTAACATATATAACGGTACTATTAAAAACTACTAAAAGCGCAATAAATCAAGCTTTAAACACGCCAGAGACATAAAATTTTTTCTCTGGGATGGTATAAGAGGACTTTATAGGAACCGCGTTCAAATTTAAACACTTTTAGGTGAAAAGCCATATCTTGGGATCTGCTTAACCGATTTCAACTAAATTCGGTACATAAAATTCTTCTTATATTTCTATGTTATGGTGCGAAAATGGGCGAAATTGAATTACAACCACCCCTATTTACCATATAACACCATTTTAAATTCTATCTGATTATTTCACTTTCTACCATGCAAATAAAGAAATAATGACTGTATCGGGGTAAAACTTTGCGTGAATAATGCGTTGAAAGTATGCCACTTTGTGACCACAAATTGTCTAAATCGTACGAAAACTGCTAAAGCCCCTAGGTACTGAATATATGAACCCCGGTGCCTATAGTTGTCTTTTTACCGAAAAAATTGGTCAATGTGTAAGATATATTATATAATTGAAATTCATATATTGTAATAAAATAAATAAATGAAACTCTCGATAATAGTATGTTTTTGTGTCAAAAATGAGTGGAATCGGATCAATAATTCCCTTAATATACATTTTATCCAACACCTGAAGTAATTTCCCGGGCTTTGATCCTTGCAAGTTGCGAGAGTATAAAATGTTCGGTTACACCCGAACTAAGAACTTCCTTACTTGTTTGATATAAAGTTTTGCCAGTAATTGAAGGTATTTCTCGTTCTGTGATTCCTGCAATTTGCAATAGTATAAAATGTTCTTTACATCCGAACGTAGCCCTTCCTTGTTGAATTAAATTTTATTGGTCTGGCTTCTTGGGATAAAATTGCTTGTTAACTTTTTCTCAAAATCTGAGTATAGAATGTTCTGTTATACCCGAACGTAGCCCTTCCTCGTTGAAATAAATGTTATTGGTCTGGCTTCTTGGGATAAAATTGCACATTAATTTTTTCTCAAAATCTGGTTGGTCTAATCTTGGAATGTTCTTTTTTTAGGTTTCACAGCTATGCCTTCTTGATAAAACTTAATACCTGTTTTCTTAGCGTATACCGCGATGTTTTACCATTTAGTCCTTTTAATTGTTTTGTGATTGGTTTAGCTTTTATTTCATAATTCTCTATAATTTTCTATAATATCACGTTAATCCTAAAAATCCGTTAAGTTGTCATAAAGTTGTGGGGTATGGGTAGATTTTTATCGATTATAGTGTTTTTGGATCAGTTTTTATAACTTTTTGCATATCTCAGTAGTGTAGTAAATTTTGTTCCAAACCAGTTCATTCAACATTATTAAATACTTATTTTTGAAAAATGTGTCTAAAATTATTTTGTATCGAGCAGGAATTGTGGTTTTTTCGCAATAAATCAAATAAACTTTTTAGGCTACGACGCATATCAGACAGCTGGTTATATGTTAGGTTAGGTTAGGAGGTCGATCCTAAGAAGGATCACACTTGGACAGCTTAAAACGCCGATCCGTTGTGGTACCTAAAACCTCCTATAAAATGGATCGAAAGACCCTTACATGTCCACAAAGCGCTTTGTGCCTATAACAAACTTGTTGAGACGGCCAATATGCGTTTCGGCTAAGGCTTCTGGTCCGCTGAAAATGTGATTGCCGAGATGTTTCAGTCTCAGCTTGGCAAAAGTCGGGCAGTGAAGGAGAAAGAGCCGGGATGTTTCCACCCTCCTCCATACAACCTTAAAACCAAGCATCGGGTATTATTCTATGCCGTACCGCATGAGAGCCCATTGGACAGTGTCCAGTGAGAACTCCTACCATAGCGGCGAGATGAACTTTGCTTAAGGCGAGAAGATCCCCCAAACACCTGCTATCCACTCTTGGCCAGAAGGATCTCGCGTTCGCACAGTAGGTGTTCGTCGACCAGCGTCTGTTGAGTGCACGCGAGGTCCATTGGTCCAGAGCTAGAACGCAAGACTTTAATGGAGATCCAAATCGATCTCATTTCGATGTGAGGGGGGCAAGGGTGCCTCCCTGCTTATCTTGTCGGCTTTGCAGTTGCCACGGATTCCGCTGTGACCAGGCACTCAAACGAGCCTGATATAGAAGTAACCAGATGCTATTTCTAGTAAAGACAAATACTCATTGACTAGCTTTGTGGTCCGGTAGCCTGAAGCTAAGAGTACCAGAGAGCTCCTTACAGAAAACCACCCTCCAACCTTCCCTTCTAGCGTTCCTATCTATGCAAAAGCTCACCGCGCCTCTTCTCCAGCGGCTTCTTCCCATCCCCATCTCCCTCGTCAGAATATGAACAGAGAAAAGGGAGCCTTGAGTGGCGTCTGTGACGCAGTGATCAAAATATTCAGAAATGCAGCTGAAGGAAGGAAGAGAGAGTTTCGACGTGCCCTTATCAGAGCTCTTCATAAGTCCAGCTTCCCTGAGCCTTAGAGCACACTTCGCAGCAATGCACCTGCCGGCAATGTCAACAGGTGCTATGTTTAAAATAGCATTAAGAGCTATCGTTGATGTGGTCCGCAGTGCACCGGAGATTCCGAGAAGCGCCGTTCTTTAGACCCGCTGAAGCTTTTTAGCAAGTGTAGCCCTTTCGAGCGCCATACACCAGATGAACATATTATAGAACAAAATTGTCTTGACAACGGTTTCGTAGAGCTAGAACACCACCTTTGATGAGAGTCCTTATCTTTTCTCTATAGCTCCCCTGCAGCAATATAAGCCGACCGATGTCTTCTTAACTCTCTCCTCGATGTTTGCCTCCAGGAAAGCCCTAGGTATTTCACCTTATGAACAGGTCGAAGTCGTGAACCCTCGAATGAGGGAAGAGGCATGTTTGGGATCTTATACCTCCTAGTAAATAAAACCATTTTGGTTTTACTTGGGTTGACGGCTAGGTCGCTTCTCCTCGCCCGGTTGAATACCACGTTTAAGTAAAAGCTCGTAGACGGGGACCAGAAGGGTTTGAATGAATTCAACGTCCAGGTAAGGTGACATTCTTCCAAATGGTCCAAGAAGGTTGTACAGCCCTCATGAAACTCCCCTATTGACACTTCTTTATCAGAACAATTGAGCGGAAAAGGAGCATTCAGGAGTAGCTTCAACGACTCCGCCCTATCTTTGGCCAACCACTTTCTGCTTTTATTAGATAACCCAATGTAGTAGGACTTTTTGCAAGAATGCGCCTGACCCAGAGGGCTGTCTCTACACTGCTCTCCACGAGGCCATCTTGGCTTTCTTCAACTTGGACTTGTATATGGCCACTCCGGTCTTGTACAACGCCCAGTCGTCACTATAGCCACTTTTACGGGCTTTGTTAGAGTCTTCTGCTCGAAGACCTGATCTCCGTTAGCTCTGAAGTCCACCAAGGAGGTTTTCTTTACTTTTCTGAGTTCTCAGAAGACAAGAGCTATCAAGAGTAGTTCTACTAACAGAGGTGAACTACTCGAGGAGCTCATCAATGACGTCCGAAAATAGGAACGAATCCCTGTCCAGCGCGATTGGAAGAGCTGATCGAAGCTTCTTGAAATACAGGACCCAATTGGTATTTCTATTGGTTTTGCACCCCGGGCGCGAGGCGTCCAAGCTAAAAGCAATACATTTATGATCAGAGAAGAGATGGTCGTCTAGAACTCCTAATTCCGAGACCAAGAGAGCAATTTCTCTAGAGGCTAGCGTAACGTCAAGGACTTCCACCGTTCTGGCTGCCACAAAAGAAGGGCAGTTTCCCCTATTGCAATCAATAAAATCATAACGTGACTCACCTCTTGTGTTAATGTCCGAGCTCCAAATGACGGGGTTCCTTGAATTGGCATCCGAGCCTATTCAAACTGCGGCCCCTCTGGCCTTTGCCAGAGCCTTCCTCAGCAGGTCCGGAGGTGGCTCCACCTCATCGTCGTGCGGCATATAGGCTGAGACAAATCAGGGTTCTCCAGCACGATCTTCCAGCTTTATTTCGTTTCTGACCATCAAACAGGCTCTTAACCTAAAGATTCCATTGCTGCTCAGCCACGGTTCCTGGATAAGGACAACGTCGGCTTCGTCCCTTCCTAGACGATGCAATAGATCGTCGGAGGCCGCCGTTGCATGCCTGAGGTTAATTTGGAGGATTTTCATTCTCACTTGTGACTGAAGACGGATCCATCCTCACCTGACGATACGAGAATTCGGGAGATCCGAATTCCGTTCGTCGGTACATTTTACGAGTTTATGTATGCTGAGGTGCCACCCAGCACTGTGACATCTAGGGGGTCGTCCAGGATTTCCCTGATCACCTTCATAAAGAAAGCAGAGATAGCAGCCGCTACCCGCTTCCACTCATCATGGGCGATGGTCTTTCTAACGAGGGAGGATTCCCCCTCCTGCGACCTCTGCCGCTTAATCGAGGCGTGGGCCTCGCTCGACCCCACTTTCCCGTCGTTCGCGTTTCTCAGCACCCTTTTGCTGCTAGCATGCTGATCAGATTTCTGATTAGCGTGCTTGCCACGGTAGCGCCCCAAAATCTTGGCAGCCAACCGACGATCCGACATTAGGTTTTTAGCTGGGACGATTCCCTCCCCCTATGTGAAGCTGACCTCCCTCTTCCCCGCCAGGGGAACTATCCTCTTTAGCAGAGGTCGGTTTCGACCTGCTTCCTCCCTCGTCCTTAGTCGCCTTTTATGGTCCCAAGGGTGTCTCAGTTACGAGGCCAAGGCGAGGGTTGACGCGCGCCCTTATAAGGCAATGCGGTCAGAGCCGACCAGCGCAAAGAAGGAAACATCTCAACAAACACCTGTCACACCAACTTAGTGATGATGAGCGGGGAACGTACTCCGAGGCCTGCCATAGTTTTAACGGGACGGAAGCGGGATTGGCATTAGCCCATCAGCCATTTCTGCAGGGTATCACCCCTGCTTACTCAGGTGACAGAATACAACGACCACCAGCCCAGGAATTTTTAAAATGAAATATATGATCTTTTAATGTTTTTGAATATACTATTGTAGGTTGTCAATATTGACGTGACAAAATTTTCCATACATTTATGTGAAATATTTTTCATTGCTATCTGCTTAGATATTCATATTTTTCATTATTTACGGAAAATGCTATTTTTTCTATATCTTTTTCTTTCATCAATATCTGATGATGGTAATTGCTTTTTCAATTAATTTTATAAAATCCATGACCATTCTTAGCTTCGGACTTCCATCTTCATTTAAAATTATGGAATCATTGAGAAAATGTTTTTTGCTATTTTAATATTCCCATAAAGGCAATAATCGAAGAAATTATTTAGATCGAACCACTATAGCATATAGCTGTCATACAAGCTGAACGATCGGAATCAAAGTCGAACCTTTTGTATCTGTGAAGGGTATTATACTTGTAGCTTCGATGCAACCGAAGTTACTATTTCTCCTTGTTTTTTTTGTTTTGTAAATACTTGTGACTTTCATTAACATTTGATCTTCTCAGCGATTTTAAGCAGATGTTATCTGCATTCAATTTCTTAAGTTTATTAATATTTTTCGCAAAATGTTTATTTCACAAATTTTTCAACTCAGATCTTGGAAAGCACTCTATAGTTTACTGTTCTGTTGTTTTTATTTTAAAAAATGTGTCGTCTGTCATTCGTGGCGGGATCAATTTGCAGTTGCACAAACATTCACTTATTTTTTTTTTTTTTTTCTAAATGGTTCGTTTTGGACTTAGCGTTTTGATTTTTTAACTTCTTTCTCAATTTTGCGATAATTTTTTTATACGAGTAGCCTGTTTAATAACGCGAAAATTTGAGTCTATTAGTGGCTATTAAACAATCTAATGGTTTTTTACTTCAAAAAGTCTTTTACTGATTGGTTAAATGAGTAACTCAATACATCATCCCACACACATTCCACACCAACCCTACCACCACGATCATCCCACACATGAAGACACACTACACACCACACCGAAGGAGATAAAAAGGGGACGACGAGCGACCACCAGGCTCTTTTGCGCGACGTCACCGTGAAATCGCTATCTCCGCTACCGAAATCTTTAAAATCGTGGTATTAACTTTTAGTACAAAGGTTGTGAAAAATAACATTTAATAAAAAAAAATAAAATATAAAAATTTTTAATTTAAACCTAAAAAGGGCGTTTTGTGAAAAAAAAGGGAAATAACATGTCTTTGGTGAGTGCTAACATTGTAGCATAATTATTCATTGGTCCTTCGAGCCTTACGGAAAGGCACTATTAGAAAAACAAAAAAAAAAAAAATTTAATAAAATAAAGAACAAAAGTGCGGAGATCGAATACTTATATATACAATACATAAACCTAAAACAAAAAATCAAAAGTGTACAGTGAAACAAACAAGTGCGGTGCAAATGAATATACATACTAGTTTATAAAAAAAAAAGTGCCGAATATAAAAATATACATATATATACATAAACAGTGCCGTAAACCTGTGCACAATAACACCAAGTAAACGGGAACGATTACTACACACAATATATAATACATATCAACATAATTAAATAAACCGGGCGCGAAATCAAAAATATATGTATGTTGAAAGTAATAAAATCGGGTTATATTTAAATATAGCGGTTATGGCCAAACTGTTTTAACGTACGGTTAATTTCGAGAAAACCAAATACAGTATGGTGCATTATATATATTATATTATATATATATATATATATATATTATATATATAAAACATATTTATTTATAAGAAACCAAAGCCTATACATGCTTACATTTGTGTATCCAAACACACAAATTTAATAAACACAAAAAACAAAAAAAAAAAAATTTTTTTTAAGTACTTACTTGACCACTTTTTCCGGCAATACCCCTTATACTTAATAAATCATAGGCAGGATTGCGCAAAATAAGTAAGCGAGGCAAATTGGAAAAATTTATAAAATTCAAACGGAAAATAAAAATACATATATATCTGCACGGTTACTTGCCAAGTTCATACAAATCTACATACTATATATATCACATTTTATATACGTTTATATATATGTAACTAACCAAGTTACGAAGCGAATAATTTTTTACATATTTACAAGAACGATACGAACTCAAAAGTGCGTACCTGCACATTATTTATTTTCTTTTCCCGCATCATGCCGATAGCCAACCTAACAAGCATATACATACATAAACACGGCTTAAAATTTGCCTATGCCTGTATAGCTTACATACATTGGGTACAATATTTAAAAATAGTTAAAATTATTGCTAACAATAAAAGACCTTAAACCTAATAATAACAAAATTTCCGAACACTAAGCGTTGCGGTACATAAGAAGGAATTATTAAATTTTTAGACAGAAATAAAATTTATTACAACAAAAAACACGGGCACAAGAACAATCGGTTTAACAAACGAAAAAACAAAGACAAAGTTATGCTATGGGAATAGCGCATAACTAGTACACACACAGTTGTACATATATTCAAAGTCCATATCGGCACTTTTCTGGCGATACCCCTTGTTCTTGTTAAAACACAAGCAAGCAGGATTGCAAACAAAACATTTAAGCATATAACATATGCACATAAATACGCACATAACGTGCACGCTTATGTACAAAGGTTAATAACCTCATTTTAAAAGCGGTAATATACACAATTAACATACATACAAACGAGTACGTAATAATAAATTATAAAACACAAAGAGAGAAAAAAAAGGGGAACTAAATAAATCCCGAGACTAAGAAAACGAAATCCGCGTTTGTTATTGGCGAAGTCCGGATACAATAAAAATCCTATTTATCTAAAAGGTAATCTCTTTATTTATCGAATATATCTGAGAGAAAAAATAAATAAAATATATCTAAAAAAAAAAATTTTAATTTTTAATTTCACCTTCATCTTTGTAAATGAACGCAGATTCTAAGGAATCTAAACCAACCCAATATCTAAAAGTACCAAAAATGATTTCGGACGAAAAAAGTCCATGTACACCTGCAGAAGCTACACGCTCAAAGCAAGGTGCTACAAAACAAAAAAAGATAAAAGACATTTCATATACCAAATTCATTGCAGAGAGTGACAGTCTAATACGATACTGCACTCGATTTTCATCTTCGCCGATTCAGGACATTTCTGAATCGGTATTTGAAATTAAAAAAGACAATCTTAACAATTTTTGGACACGTCTCCAAGGTGCATATGACGCAAAAGTAGAATCTGACGACTCAGATCTACCGGAAAATTTCATATCTTCGGCTTACGCCAAATACGAAAACTGCTTAGACCAGTTCGAAGAAACAAAAGCAATGATTTCTGATCAATAAAAGTTAATCAAAGCAATTGAACCTACTCCACAGCCAAGAGTAGAGCTGCCACAAATTCAATGCCAAGAGGCAAGTTCAGGCATCCATCTCAAGGTGCCCGCATGTGACACAGAAATCTTTCATGGTGGTTATGAACAATGGCCGTCCTTCCGAGACATGTACGGCAGTAGTTTACATAATCCATCCAAGTTATCAAATGCACAAAAATTGTATCACCTCCGATACAAAACAAAAGGTCAAGCAGGCGTAATAGTAAAACAGTTCGCACTAAATGATGATTATTTCAATTTGGCTTAGGAAGCTCTTAAATCAAGATTCGAAAATGAAAGAATATTGGTGGATAAACAAGTAACGACACTAATCAACTTGCCATAGATTCAAAAAGAAAGAAGTAAAGAATTTATTAGACTACAATCCACTGTTTCAAATTGTTTGTCGGTTCTTGGGGGCCTATTCTGGTACTTGGGGGCCTATTCTGATGAATATTTGCAGCGCAGCATTACCAGAAAAATCGTTACGTTTGTGGAAGCAATCGCTCTCATCGCGAAGAAACTGACCAACTTGGCAACAAATGAAAGATATCCTTACAAAATCGCAGAAAGGGTAGGCAAAAAAATAACTAAACCCAAAGGTATTCAACACGACCTCAATAGAAGCTTCCACAGTCCCCAAGCTAGCAGCAGAACCAAATTAAACAGAAGACTTTACAAATCGCAATTGTTCACAACTGAACAAAATTGACACCTCTCTTACTACAGTGCCTCGTAGTTGCCTAAAATTTCATAATTACACAATTCAAAATTAAAATAAGTGATCCCCATACTTCCAGTGTGATACAGTGACGCACCCAGACTTACAAAAAGCAAAGTTTGCACTTATCGAAAACGCTTGTAAAATCTCACTTCAAAAAAGTCGGCGTAAATCACAAATCCCACTCTCGCAAGATCCCTCTTCAAAGGTTTCAAAGGAGCACCCATTCTAGCCATATCGTGGATTCGCTAACCTCAATAGACCGACGGTAAAGAAATTGTAAATAAACAATTCAAATAATAAAAAAAAATAACAAATAATAAACAAATACAATAAGAAGAAAAACAACTACAAACTCCATAAACCCGCTAAATTAAGTTGTTTTTCTCAAGTAGCAACTGTCACAACAAGGTACATAACATCCATTTAAAACAAGGATTGTTTCCTAGGCATGCAGATAAACATGGATATCCTACGACTCCATCACTACATATGCCGCGTCTTCGGTTACTCCCTCATCCGTACGCCGAAACACATGCGACCTCATATATGTGTAATACTAGGCAAAATATTCACCTAGGGGGCTCAGGATGTATAAATGAGCTAAGCCTCCCAGACCTATAGACCTCACTCTACTCGGGAAAAATTGGCGGGTCCTTTTACCACACACCACACTCAAACATCACCAAACAAGACAACACCACAAGACAACGGTTTTACACCACCAACTAACAAAACGCATGGTTCCCTAAACTCCTTCACTTCATTCGATAAAATAGCGAGTTGCGCCCAACTCTCTTCTTTCGTTTGGACCACTATCCGAGCTAGCTCTGGTCGATATCGCTCCGCTCGCGTTTACTTATCTCGTTCAGCCGAATGAGAATCCGGATATTGGCAGTATTCAAAGTGACACATCGCTTCGGTCACCATACAATAATTTTAATTTTAACAATAATATATTATTATAAGAATAAAGTCTCCTTTTAATTCGTATCCGAGATCAATCGCATTTTTACTTCGATCGCTATCGAATGTATGTATGTAGATGTGGCGTTCAGGACCGTTGACGAAATGAAATGTGTTGTAGCACGTCCGATTGCTGAGTAAACGAATTTCGCTGTAGACCCAATCATCACAACCCTTTTGTTAAATTTAAGTGAGGGGTGAAATTCTGCGAGTGTTCCCAGGTGTGGTATGTACGAGCATAATAGGGTGCACCAGTTTTTCTCGGATTGAGTTGTGTGTAAGTGTACTGAGGCTTAGCTCATTTCATCAACAATCAAAAACATTAAATTTTATACATTGAGTTGATGTGAAAAACGCCAATCTTTGAAGATAATTCACACACCGACCGACATATGGACCATACAGTCTGCTATAATAACGAAAATCATTATATGTAGTATATGGGAGTTGGGGTAATTTAGAGCATTTTCGGCACTGTGAAACTGTGAATATATAGAGACAAGTGTACTAACAAAACAAAATAAAACAAGGAAGAAAGGGCTAAGTTCGGATGTAACCGAACATTTTATACTCTCGCAAAGTCAGATAGTATACTTGTTTGAGATTTCTTTGTGGATTGACTGATATTTTCGGTAGAAGGTCAACTATAGGCACTGGGGTCCACATATTTAGTACATAGGGGCTTAAACAGTTTTGGTTCGATTAAGACAATTTTTGGCCACAAGGTGGCATATTTTAATCGCATTATTCACTCAAAGTTTTATCCCGATACAGTCATTGTTGCCTGATTTGCATAGTGGAAAGTGAAAGAATCAGATGGAATTTAAAATAGTGTTCAATGAGAAGTAGGCGTGATTGTACTCCGATTTCGCCCATTTTCGCACTATGACATAGAAACATGAAAAGAACGTTATGCACCGAATTTGGTTGAAATCGGTTAAGCAGATCTCAAGATATGGGTTTTCACTTAAAAGTGGGCTGTGCCACGCCTACTGTCTAATTTTGAACGCGGTTCCTATAAAGTCATCGCATACCATCCCAGAGCTAAAATTTAATGTCTCTGGCGTGTTTATTGCTTGATTTATTGCGCTTTTAGTAGTTTTTAACAGTACCGTTATATGGAGAGTGGGCGGAGTTGGAACCCGATTTCAACTATTTTCACACCGTCGATAGAAGTGCTAAAAACATTTGCTTCAAGAGAATTTTGTTATTATAGCATTAGCAATTTAGGAGATATGCACATTAAACCTATTAGAGGTGGGACCACGCCCACTTTAAAAAAAAACAATTTTAACTGCAGATGCCCGTCCCTAATGTGATCCTGTGTACCAAATAACAGTCTTGTATCTTATTGCGGAGCTTAGTTATGGCAAGTTATTTGTTTTTGATTAATGGCGTTTTGTGGGCGTGGCAGTGGTCCGATTACGCCCATCTGCAACATCAACCGTCTCACGGTACCAAGAAACATGCCTACCAAGTTTCATAAAGATATCTCAATTTCACTCAACTTAGAGCTTGCACGGACGGACGGACGGACGGATGCACGGACGGACATTCAGTCACCCGGATTTCAACTCGTCTCTTCATCCTGATCATTTATATATATATAACTCTATATCTAACTCGATTAGTGTTAGGTGATACAAACAGCCGTTAGGTGAACAAAACTATTATACTCTGTAGCAACAAGTTGCGAGAGTATAAAAATCGAGAATCGAATGTACGTAGATCGCGAAATTCGAAAAGTCATCTCATTTTTTTAACAGGCCTCGTATGTTCCCTTAATGTCATTAAGATATCTTGCATATTGACTGATATAGAAGCAATCTGAATCTCTTGTATTAGGTATATTAGAGCTAGGTTTAGTATTGCCCCGGTTTTATTATTAGTTGGTCTCTTGACATACCATTATTAGAAACGGATTCTCACAAATTTTCAATGAAGTACCTCACATCTCGACCAATTTATAAGGCATAAAAACAACCGGTTGCTTGAAAATACTTTTATTAGGCCATTTCTGGCAGATGGATACACAGTTGTTAGGAAGGGATTTTCTCCAAATTTTATTAAGATATCTTATATATTGACCGATAAAACATTTATAAAATCAACCGGAAGTTCTAAAATCTTTATATTACGTATGTAGGGACAAGGGGAAGTATTTACCCTCTGACGTGGTACGTGTATTCGATATATGGGGTTTTAAAAAGTTGCGATCCCATTTCGACAATTTTTAGATGCCAGATCAAATATCTAAAAGGCTCTATTTTTTACCTCTTTCAATAGTTGTTTAAGTTATAACTAGACACTGTCCGATCGGGACTCATGCGATAAACTTGAACATCTTACGGGATGCCATCTACATCAGCTGTTTGGAAGAAGATGAGGTAGAAGCTTCTTAACACTTCCTCATCGAATGTCCTGCTTTTGCCAGATTAAGGCAAAAACACCTCGAATCTCATACTTTTGGGCAACCTGATGAAATAGTAGAAATAGAAATACGAATAAAACCCCTAAGCTGATTTGCGATAGATTCAGAGCTTTATTTAGCTAGAACTGATATCCAATCACTGGAGTTCTTTAGCTGGCTGGCTTTATGTAATATGCTTTTTTCGATATACGTATATAAATCTATATATATTTATATATATGTGGAGATATATATACCAAACTGTTTTCGGCTTTTCCCGTAAATTAAAACAGTTTGGTGACCGTTAGATTTCAGTATTATTTTGGTTTTTTATAATTAAAAATAACGTAATTTGCCATACATACATACATATAAATATAAGCATTAAGAGGAAGCGATACAACTCACTCTGATTTCCTGCAGGGGTTGTGGAAGATATAAACACATGTGGATATTTGTAATGTTATAACATAATAGTAATGTTATATATATAATATATGTTTATATATTTTTTTCTCTCGTAACTAAAAAGCACTGTCACGTTGCAGTAATTTTGTTGTTTTTGTGGGTAACTGCACTGTTTATATTATTATTTTTTTTTCGTTTTTTGGTTTTTAACTGATTTTTGGCAATGTGTGTTTCGCAGCATTCACTTTCGTTTTTTTTTGTTGCCAACACCCATAGTGTCGTTCATTAGGGCTCGCAGGACCATATTTAATTTGGTGTTAATTTGCACAAGACACTACCACTTTTACTTAAACACTTGCTCCCAAATAAAATATAATTGATGGATGTAATCGAACATTTTATACTGCCTCAAAGTTATATTGTTTGACTCGTTTGCGATTTCTTTATAAATTTTGCTTGATTTGCATAGTAGAAAGTAAATGAATCACACCTCTCTTACTACAGTGCCTCATAGTTGCCTAAAATTTCATAATTACACAATTCAAAATTAAAATTAAGTTATCCCCATACTTCCAGTGTGATACAGTGACGCACCCAGACTTACAAAAAGCAAAGTTTGCACTTATCGCATCTATCTAAGCGCTCATTATATTGGTAGCTTATGGAAACCGCTTGTAAAATCTCACTTCAAAAAAGTCGGCGTAAATCACAAATCCCACTCTCGCAAGATCCCTCTTCAAAGGTTTCAAAGGAGCACCCATTCCAGCCATATCTTAGCCAGTCGTGGATTCGCTAACCTCAATAGACCGACGGTAAAGAAATTGTAAATAAACAATTCAAATAATAAAAAAAAATATCAAATAATAAACAAATACAATAAGAAGAAAAACAACTACAAACTCCATAAACCCGCTAAATTAAGTTGTTTTTCTCAAGTAGCAACTGTCACAACAAGGTACATAACATCCATTTAAAACAAGGATTGTTTCCTAGGCATGCAGATAAACATGGATATCCTACGACTCCATCACTACATATGCCGCGTCTTCGGTTACTCCCTCATCCGTACGCCGAAATACATGCGACCTCATATATGTGTAATACTAGGCAAAATATTCACCTAGGGGGCTCAGGATGTATAAATGAGCTAAGCCTCCCAGACCTATAGACCTCACTCTAATCGGGAAAAATTGGCGGGTCCTTTTACCACACACCACACTCAAACATCACCACACAAGACAACACCACAAGACAACGGTTTTACACCACCAACTAACAAAACGCATGGTTCCCTAAACTCCTTCACTTCATTCGATAAAATAGCGAGTTGCGCCCAACTCTCTTCTTTCGTTTGGACCACTATCCGAGCTAGCTCTGGTCGACATCGCTCCGCTCGCGTTTACTTATCTCGTTCAGCCGAATGAGAATCCGGACATTGGCAGTATTCAAAGTGACACATCGCTTCGGTCACTATACAATAATTTTAATTTTAACAATAATATATTATTATAAGAATAAAGTCTCCTTTTATGTCGTATCCGAGATCAATCGCATTTTTACTTCGATCGCTATCGAATGTATGTATGTAGATGTGTTGATGAAAATGAAATGTGTTGTAGCACGTCCGATTGCTGAGTAAACGAATTTCGGTGTAGAGCCAATCATCACATCCCTTTTGTTAAATTTATGTGAGGGGTGAAATTGTGCGAGTGTTCCCAGGTGTGGTATGTAGGAGCATAATAGGGTGCACCAGTTTTTCTCGGATTGAGTTGTGTGTAAGTGTACTGAGGCTTAGCTCATTTCATCAACAATCAAAACATTAAATTTTATGCATTGAGTTGATTTGAAAAACGCCAATCTTTGAAGATAATTCACACACCGACCGACATATGGGCCATACATTCAGCTATAATAACGAAAATCATTATATGTAGTATATGGGAGTTGGGGTAATTTAGAGCATTTTCCGCACTGTGAAACTGTGAATATATGTTAGAGACAAGTGTACCAACAAAACAAAATAAAAAAACCGTGAATCGAATGTACGTAAATCGCGAAATTCGAAAAGTCATTTAATTTTTTTAACAGGCCTCGTATGTTCCCCTAATTTCATTAAGATATCTTGCATATTGACTGATATAGAGGCAATCTGAATCTCTTGTATTGGGTAGTTGTTAGGAAGAGATTTTCTCTAAATTTTATTAAGATATCTTATATATTGACCGATAAAACATTTATAAAGTCAAATCGGAAGAAAATCTTTATATTACGTATATAGGGACAAGGGGAAGTATTAACCCTCTGCCGTGGTCCGTGGATTCGATATATGGGGTTTTAAAAAGTTGCGATCCCATTTCGACAATTTTTAGATACCAGATGAAATATCTAAAAGGCTCTTTTACCTCTTTCAATAGTTGTATATGTTATAACTGGACACTGTCCGATCGGGACTCATGCGATAAACTTGAACATCTTACGGGATGCCATCTACATCAGCTGTTTGGAAAAAGATGAGGTAGAAGCTTCTTAACACTTCCTCATCGAATGTCCCGCTTTTGCCAGATTAAGGCAAAAACACCTCGAATCTCATACTTTTGGGCAACCTGATGAAATAGTAGAAATAGAAATACGAATAAAATCCTTAAGCTGATTTGCGATAGATTCAGAGCTTTATTTAGCTACAACTGATATCCAATCACTGGAGTTCTTCAGCTGGCTGGGGAAAATCGGACACAACCACGCCTACTTGCCATACCTTATAATATTAAATTCTATATGATTCTTTCACTTTCCAGTAGGCAAATCAAGCACCAATGAATGACCGAAAATCAAAATCGGATTACAAATTTTTGAGCCCTTAGATACCGAATATGTGGACCCCAGATCCTACAGTTAACATTTTATCGAAAATACCGGTCATTCTGTGAGATATGTTATTGAAAGTCGAAGCAAATCCTTTGCTGATAATGGTATATCTGTACGAGTATGTCAAAAATGGTTTTATCGGGTGAAGGTTTGTCTTAGCCTTATCTTACTTCTTCCAATATGGGAGTTATCTTGGTGAAACCGAAAGAACGTGTTTGACGTTACCCCGCCCCCTAATTTAATGTATATATCTCCTAAAGAATTCCAGCTATATGACCAGATATAATTATGATAATTATGGGTGGTTTATGTAAGCGGCTGTAAACATGTCACGGAAGGACGGCCATTTTTCATAACCACCATCAAAAATTTCCGTGTCACATGTGGGCACCTCGAGATGGGTGCCTGAACTTGCCTCTTGAATTTGTACTTGAGGCAGCTCTACTCTCGGATGTGGAGCAGGTGCAATTGCTTGAGTTCATCAGAGATCATTGCTTTAGTTTCTTCAAACTGGTTAAAGCAGTTTTCGTATCTGGCGTAAGCCGAGGATTTGAAATGTTTCGGTAGATCTGAGTCGTCAGATTCTATGATTGCGTCATATGCAGCTTGGAGACGTGTCCAAAAATTGTCAAGATTGTCTTTCAGAATTTTACTGAATCGGCGAAGATGAAAATCGAGTATTAGAATGTCACTCTCAGAAATGTCTTTACCCCTCTTTTGCTTTGTAGCACCTTCCTTTGAGCGTGTAGCTTCTGCAAGTGTACATTAACTTTTATCATCTGAAATTATCTTTAGTACTTTTAACAACTGCGATATTTTTGATTCTTTTGAGTCTGAGCTCATTAATAAAGATATGTCGCAATAAATTAAAATTTTTCAGAGTAAGAAATACATATGTTTGGAAACTCTTTTTTATAGGAAGAGTTTTTTTTTTAAATTGAATTAGTAAATCAATGAAGTTTTTAATTGTTTTTTTCTGTAATACGAGTCTATGAGTAACTGAACTCTTATAAGATAAGAAGAGTTTTTAATTTTATTAAGTTTCCAAAATTCACATATTTAGTTATATATGAGTACCGTTTTGTAATTACTTGCGATATTTTTTTTTGTTTTAAATATGTTCCGCTTGTATGTAATTTATTTTATAACTCGCACTTTTTATTTATTAATATTTTTTATGTCCATATGTAGGGGTATATAGGTACACCCTAATACGTGGACTTGTAGGTATGTATTTATGTACTTGTGCAGTTGAGAGCTCGTTGAAGAGATCAATGCACTTCGTACCTATGTATGCACGAATTGTTTGTACTTTTGTTATTAATAATCCGTATGTAATTTACCGCGCCGTTTAAATAATTGCGTATTTGACCATCAATTTTTTTATGTTTTTTTGTTGTGTTTATTTTTTTATATATATTTTTATTGTACCCTATGTAGGGTACTAAGCGATAGGCAGATTTTCTGCTTTATGTTTTTCCAAATGTCCTTATATATGTATGAACGCTGTGCGGAGAGAGCGAAAAATTGAAGTTGGTAATGTGCCGATATTTTACCGTATTCACTTTTGTATATACAATATGTATCAATTTATAATATTGTACAAGTATATTAAAATGGACAAATATGAATTTATGTATGCACATCTTGGCAATTTTATATAACATATTTTCAAATATATATGATGTTGTTGTTAAATTAAGTATATTTATATGTAAAAATGTATATATGCATATGAATATGTCGTATACTGTATATATACTACATATGTATATATAGTTTTTGTAAATTAATATACATATATGTATTTATGTAAATATCTAGATGCTTTTTTTTACTTCTTCCTCTGTTAGATTCTTAATTTCGGCTTTTCCCGTAAATTAAAACAGTTAGGTGACCGTTAGATTTCTGTATTATTTTGGTTTTTTATATGGAAAAAAACCTAATTTGCCATACATACATACATATAAATATAAGCATTAAGAGGAAGCGATACAACTCACTCTGTTTTCCTGCAGGGGTTGTGGGAGATATAAACACATGTGGATGTTTGTAATGTTATAACATAATAGTAATGTTATATATATAATATATGTTTTTATTTTTTTTTCTCTCGTAACTAAAAAGCACTGTTACGTTGCAGTAATTTTGTTGTTTTTGTGGGTAACTGCACTGTTTATATTATTATTTTTTTTTTCGTTTTTTGGTTTTTAACTGAGTTTTGGCAATGTGTGTTTCGCAGCATTCACTTTCGTTTTTTTTTGTTGCCAACACCCATAGTGTCGTTCATTAGGGCTCGCAGGACCATATTTAATTTGGTGTTAATCAAGACCGGATTGACGGCCAGGAAGGTTTTGCTGTGTATTTGGTGGGATTGGCGAGAAATCATCTACTACGAGCTACTCCCCTATGGCCAAGCGCTCAATTCGGCCCTCTACTTCCAACAACTGGACCGCTTAAATGCAGCACTCATCCATAAGAGGCCATCTTTGATCAACAGAGGCCGAATTGTGTTCCATCAGGACAACGCCATGCCACACACGTCTTTGGTGACGCGCCAGAAGCTCCGGGAGCTCGGATGGGAGGTCCTAATGCACCCACCTTATAGTCCGGACCTGGTATCAAGTGATTACCATCTTTTCTTGTCAATGGCGAACGCGCTTAATATGCAAAGCATAGTATTGCTACCTCTATAGAACCAAAGGCTGTAAAGAAAATTTATTCAGGCCGCAAAGTTTTAGAAGCGGTTTTGTTTAAGTGTTTCAATATTAATATTCTGGTTTTATAGAGAATACAGCTTACTCTGTCAGACATTTAATTGTAGAACTAAAGGAATTTCTTACTTCTGAGTTATGCAATCAGAATGTGCTAATTGTGGGAGATTTTAAAATTTGTTTAATGTCTACAGGGACTGCAATAGGAAATCTGCTCCAAGAAAAAAACTTTAGTTCTCTGACTGGTGTAGAATATTCAACTACACCTGCCGGTACACAAATTGATTCGGTATTTTTAAACAAAAATCCTCCCATGTTAATGCAATTACATGTTTACAGCCATTTACATAAACCTTCCAAAATTATCAAATGCACAAAAATTCTGTTACCTTCGATACAAACCAAAAGGTCAAGCAGGCGTAGTAGTCAAACAGTTCCCATTAGATGATGCTTGGGAAGCTCTTAAATCAAGATACGAAAACGAAATAATATTGATCGATAAGCAAATAACGATATTAAGGAACTTGCCACAAATTCAAAAGGAAACAAGTTTAGAATTTATCAAACTTCAATCCACTGTTTCGAATTGTTTGTCGGTTTTAGCGACACAAAATATTCCTATAGACAGCCGGGACCCTATACTGGTAAACATATGCACAGCCGCATTACTAGAAAATCATTACTTCTATGGGAGCAATCGCTGTCATCACGAAGAAAATGCTCCATGTGGCAACAAATGAAAGATTTCCTAACTACCCAGTATGAACAGTACAAACAAACGTCATGCGATCTGTGTACAGGGGGGCATAAGCTCAAATCTTGGGAGACTTTGTAAAAACTATATGTCACATGCGCATTCACTCAAAGATTGCGATAGCAAGTTCAATTGCGTTTATTGTCATAAACGACATCATTCCTTGCTTCATTTAAATAATTTTTCCAGTTCACCCCCAAACAGCGCTAATATGAAAAGAGTCACGGGTCTAGTTGCAACAACAAATCCCGAAGTGCAAAATCCCGAAAATTGCTAAGAAGAACCATGCTGCTCAAAGGCATTAAAAACTCAAACGCTATACAGCGAAAACCAAAGTAGGGTACTACTACCCACAGCAGTCGTCTCCATCGAACACCGAGGAGAACTGTTTAAACTTAGGATCTTAATAGACCAAAGATCACAACGATCTTTCATAGCGTCTAGGGCATAAAATAGGCTGCAACTGCCAACAAAAAAAGCCAACTTTGAAATTACAGGAATAGGCGGAAGAGAAGTTTAAAACTCTAATAAAATCTGCCCCATTACCCTAATTTCCCCCCAAGCTGATAAGAGAATTAAAGCAGAAGCTATACTCTTACCGCAACTTACATAAAATCTTCCCAGCTATTACATAAATAGCAAGCATTGGCAAAAGGTTTCACACCTAAAGCTAGCAGATCCCAACTGCAACACTCCCGCTCAAATAGATCTTCTATTAGGCAGCAATCTCATACCTCCGATAATACTTGAAGGTGTAGAGAAACTTTCAAACACGCTATTGGCACAAAAAACTATTATCGGTTGGATCCTAAGTGGACTAGCTACGTAACCAGTTTCTACCATGACAACTCAAGTTGGGGAAATCTCAAACGAATACCTCAATTCACAATTGAGAAAATTTTTGGAGTTAGAAGAACTCTCCCCTATTTCAATTACAACCCCAGAAGATCAGTATTGACAGACTTTTAGAAAGCCACAACTGCCAGATCAGATAATGGTCGGTACATCGTGCAACTACCACTAAAACAAGAATTTCCCAACACGATATCCTCTCTGTAAGACATAGTCTTCCACAAGCATACGAGTCATTAACACAAGTGACACAAGCCCTCAAAACCGCAGAGTTTCCGGAAAAAAGGATAACGAAGAACCACCCTAATATTTTAAAGAACATACCTAAAGAAAACTAATTTCCTTAAAGTCGAATAGGAAAGTGCAACAAAAACTCTAGGGATTGAATGGAATGCGATACCTGACCAGTTTTCATGCACTACTTAGTCAATATCTGCGTTATCCACCATAACAAAACGACAAATTCTCAATTCAATCTTCTGTGGCAAAACTTTTCGACCCCGCAGTATGGCTTTCGCCAATTATGATACTAGCGAAAGTCTTGCTGCAAGAATTATGGATAGATGGAACCGACTGCGACGAACAAGTAAAACCACTTCCTTTAGGAAAGTGGCCCCAGTTGGCGTATCCAGTGCTGGCAATCTTGCTGATCTATGTACAAGAGGGTGCAAGCCACTGCACCTTGGCACCACCACTCCGATGGTGGTCCGATTACGCCCATCTGTAATACCAACCGTCTTACTGTATAAAGAAACATGTGTACCAAGTTTCATAAAGATATCTCAATTTTTACTCAAGTTACAGCTTGCACGGATGGACGGACAGACAGTCACCCGGATTTCAACTCGTCTCTTCATCCTGATCATTTATATATACATAACCCTATATCTTACTCGATTAGTTTTAGGTGATACAAACAACCGTTATGTGAACAAAACTATTATACTCTGTAGCAACATGTTGCGAGAGTAATTATTTAAATATCGATTATTTTAAAACTGATTAAACGGTGCGGTTAAATAGCAACAAATAATTAATAATTAAATTAAAAAAAAAAAATTTTTTTTGGAAAAAGAAAGCTAAAAACAGTAATATAAAAAATTCTCAACTAAAAATTGCTTCAAAGTCCATTTTGGCAAATATCCCGCAATACCCCTTGTTCTTTGGCAAACAAACACAAGCAGGATTGCGCACAAACATTTCAGCACAATAATTCGTGTATACCTAGGTACAAAGTGCATTGATCTCTTCAACAAGCTCTCAATTGCTCAAGTACATAAATACATATCTACAAGTCCACGCATTAGGGTGTACCTACATACTCCTACATAAGGACATAAAAACATAAAATAAATACATAATAAATAAAATAAATAATTCGAATTAAAAACTCTTATTAACTAAAAGAGTTTGCGGTTATACACATATACAAAAAAAACTCTTTTTACTTAAAAGAGTTTCGTTATATACAAGCATATAGCTTGAATTCCATCGGCCGACACTGAGGAATTTTAAATTTACTTCACTATTTTCTAAATGAGCTCAGATTCAAAAGAATCCAAAACAATACAGTCTCTAAAAGTACCTAAAATGATTTCTGAAGAAAAGAGTCCATGTACACCTGCAGAAGCTACACGCTCAAAGCAAGGTGCTACATAACAAAAAAAGATAAAAGACATTTCATATACCAAATTCATTGCAGAGAGTGACAGTCTAATACGATACTGCACTCGATTTTCATCTTCGCCGATTCAGGACAATTCTGAATCGGTATTAGAAATTAAAAAAGACAATCTTGACAATTTTTGGACACGTCTCCAAGGTGCATATGACGCAATAGTAGAATCTGACGACTCAGATCTACCGGAAAATTTCAAATCTGCGGCTTACGCCAAATACGAAAACTGCTTGGACCAGTTCGAAGAAACAAAAGCATTGATTTCTGACCAATTAAAATTAATCAAAGCAATTGCACCTACTCCACAGCCAAGAGTAGAGCTGCCACAAATTCAATGCCAAGAGGCAAGTTCAAGCATCCATGTCAAGGTGCCCGCATGTGACACAGAAATCTTTCATGGTGGTTATGAACAATGGCCGTCCTTCCGAGACATGTTTACTGCCGTTTACATAAACCATCCATAATTAACAAATGCACAAAAATTGTATCACCTCCGATACAAAACAAAAGGTCAAGCAGGCGTAATAGTAAAACAGTTCGCACTAAATGACGATAATTTCAATTTGGCTTAGGAAGCTCTTAAATCAAGATTCGAAAACGAAAGAATATTGGTCGAGAAACAAATATCGATATTAATGAACTTGCCAAAAATTCAAAAGGAAACAAGTAAAGAATTTATCAAACTTCAATCCACTGTTTCAAATTGTTTGTCGGTTTTATCGACACAGAATATTCCCACAGACAGCTGGGACCCTATACTGGTAAACATATGCACTGCCGCATTACCAGAAAAATCATTACTTCTATGGGAGCAATCGCTCTCATCACGAAGAAAATGCCCCAAGTGGCAACAAATGAAAGATTTCCTAACTACCCAGTACGAAATCGCAGAAAGGGTAGACAAAAAAATAGTCTGAACGAAAAGCGTTCAACACGACGTAAATAGAAGCTTCCACAGTAACAGCAACAATTTAAATAGAAGCTTATTCAGAAATCAAACGTTCACATCCGCACAGTACAAACAAACGTCATGCGAACTGTGTACAGGGGGCATAAGCTCAAATCTTGCGAGAAATTCAAAAAAATGAATATTACCGATCGAAACAATTATGTAAGAACAAAAAGGCTTTGTACAAATTGCATATCACATGTACATACACTTAAAGAGTGCGAAATTCGACATTATTCAATGCTGCATTACAGCACATTTGCCAGCTCATCCCCGAACAGCGCAAATATGAAAAGAGCCACAGGTTTAGTTGCAACAGCAAATCCCGTAGTGCGAAATCCCGAAAATTGCCAAGAAGCACCATGCTGCTCAAAGGCATTAAAAACCCAAACGCTACACAGCGAAAATCAAAGTAGAGTACTAGTACCCACAGCAGTCGTCTCCATCGAACACCGAGGAGAACTGTTTAAACTTAAGTCCTTAATAGACCAAGGATCACAACGATCCTTCATAGCGTCTAGGGCACAAAATAGGCTACAACTGCCAACAAAACAAGCCAACTTTGAAATCACGGGAATGGGCGGAAGAGTAGTCCAAAACTCAAACAAAATCTGTCCCATTACCCTAACTTTCCCCCAAGCGGATAAGCGCATTAAAGCAGAAGCTATTGTTTTACCGCAACTAACAAACATGCTTCTAAGCTATCATATAAATAGCAAGCATTGGCAAAAGGTTTCACACCTAAAGCCAGCAGATCCCAACTGGAACACCTCCGCTCAAATAGACATTCTATTAGGCAGCGATCTCATACCTCAGATAATACTCGAGGGTGTAGAGAAAATTTCGAATATACTATTGGCACAAAATACTATTTTTGGTTGGATCCTAAGTGGACTAGTTTCAGAACCAGTTACCACCATGACCACTCAAGTTGAGGAAATCTCAAACGAATACCTCAATTCACAATTAAAGAAATTTTGGGAGTTAGAAGAGCTCCCCCCATATCAATCACAACCCCTGAAGATTAGTATTGTGAAGATTTTTACAAAGCCACAACTACTAGATCAGATAATGGTCGGTATGTCGTACGACTACCACTAAAACAACAATTTCCCAACACAATCGCCTTAGGTCATTCTCGCACCTCTGCAATACAGCAGGGAAAAAACTTACTTAAAAAAAGCCAACTCAAACCAGAATATGATGGTGTGTTGGAAGAATACCTCCATTTAGACCACATAGAGGAAATAAGCCCATGCGAAAAAATCATCAACGGCAAATATTACTCATTTTACTTGCCGCACCATGAAGTAGTAAACCCAGACAAAATAACAACTAAAGTAAGAGTTGTATTTAATGCATCAAGATCCACTAGTTCGGGGAATTCCCTAAATGATATTCTATTTACGGGACCCACGCTCCAACCAGATTTAATGCTCTTCATATAAATTGGCGTATATTCAAATACGTATTACGGAGACTTCGAAAAAATCTATAGACAATAGTCGTACATAAAGACGATCAAGATTTTCAGCGAATTATTTTCCGAAAATCTCCCAGTAGTCCACTCCGCGACTATAAATTGAAAACAGTTACCTTTGGCGTCAACTGTGCTCCATATTTAGCCATTCGAACACTGCATGAATTGGCAGAAAATACCAAGTCAGAATTTCCTCTGGCAACCCAGGTGTTAAAAACACAAACATATGAACCCGATATCCTGTCTGGAAGTCACAGTCTTCCACAAGCATACGAATCACTATCACAAGTTGTAAAATCCCTCAAAAAAGATAACGGCGAACCACCCTAATATTTAAAAAATATACCACATGAAAATTTGTTAGATACGAATTTCCTTAAATTCGAAAAGGAAGGTACAACAAAAACTCTGGGGATCCAATGTATTGCGATATCTGACCAGTTTTCATACACTACAGAGTCAATATCTGCATTATCCCCCATAACGAAGCGACAAATTCTATCCTCTGTGGCGAAACTTTTCGATCCCGTTGGATGGCTTTCGCCAGTTATAATACAACCCAAAATCCTAATACAAGAATTAGGGTTAGATGGAACCGACTGGGACGAACAAGTAAAACCACTTCGTTTAGAAAAGTGGTCCCAGTTTGCGAACAATCTAATCTCACAGATACAAATCCCACGATGGTTAAACTATGCCCCAGAGCACAAAGTCGAACTACACGGCTTTTGTGACGCCTCTCAAAAGGCATATTGCGCCACTTTATACATTTGCACACAAAGCGACACTGCGACCACAAGCCACTTACTAGTAGCAAAGGCAAAAGTTGCTCTCTTGAAAACAATAAGTCCACCACGACTTGAACTGTGTGGAGCGCTATTACTAGCCACACTAGTATCCATGGTGCGAATGCATTCAAACTTGGCAAAATACAAATTATTTCTGTACTCCGATTCTGAAATCGTACTAGCCTGGTTAGCAAAACCACCACTTGCATGGAAGACGTATATTTCCAATCGAACGTCTCAAATACTTGACCTAATAGGATCAGCCACCTGGCAACACGTAGCCGACTGACAATCGAGCTGATCTAGGTACAAGAGTTTGCAAACCCCTGCACCTTGCCACACCACCCTCTGGTGGAATGGTCTTCGATGGTTGATAGAATCGCCCGATTCTGGGCCAATGCGTAACATAATTGCCCCAGAGAGTCGAAAAATCGACTCCTTTCACACAACATTGCAGGTAAATGACATCCTCGAGCGATTTTCTTCGTACCCCCGAGCACTCAGGGTAATCGCTTACATGCTCAAGTTCATAGAGCGACTCAAAACTAAACGTAAGGGAGTAACCTCATTATATTCTCAATGCGATACATTGACGCACCTAGACTTACAAAAAGCAAAGGTCGCTCTTATCGCATCTACTCAAGTGCGTTACTTCAGCCGAGAAATATCATTACTAAGAGTATCGAAGCCGATTGATAAAAAGAGCTCACTCTTAGTCCTAAATCCATTCATAGACACGAAAGATCTGCTTCGGGTGAATGGTCGGCTTGCCAATTCAAGCCTAACGTTTAACAAACGCCATCCCATAATTATACCAGAGAAGTCTCAACTTGCCACACTACACCTAAGTTATATCAACATATTAATGCTTCATGCCGAACATCGCCTCATGCAACACATGGTTCGCCAGGAATTTTACATTCCCGACTTAAGCCCCAAATAAAAACGTGCATTTTCTTGCGCAAAATCTGTACCACGTATAAGCAAAAGATGCGAACACAGATTATGGCAGCACTTCCCCCGGAACGCTGCAACTTTGGTCTGCCTTTCTCCATCACAGGTGTCGATTTTGCTGGGCCTTTTCAAATAAAGGCTTCAATGTTAAGGTCTCCCACTCTGATGAAAGGCTATTTGGCTGTCTTTGTCTGTTCTACGACAAAAGCAGTACACCTTGAGCTTTGTACTAATCTGACAAAGGAGGCTTTCCCTGCGGCATTTGCCCGCTTCGTCGGACGACGCGGCTTTCCATCGAAGATAATGAGCGACAATGGTAAAACCTTTATCGGCGCTCAAAGAGCCACCGAAAAACAGTTGTGGACTTAATCAAACAAGTCGCACCTGCGATTGTAGAAAAGTACACGCCCCAAGGCATTAATTGGCAATTTATCCCCCCAAGCGCTCTTCATATGGGTGGTTTATGGGAATCCGCTGTAAAAAGCTTCAAATCCCACTTTAAAAGAGTAGATGGAAACTACAAATTTAATTGTGAAGAATTTACAACATCACTAATTCGTATTGAAGCCGTTCTCAATTCACGGCCACTAACGACACTCTCGCAAGATCCCTCAGATTTGACAGCCCTAACTCAAGGGCATTTTCTAAAAGGAACACCCATTCTGGCCATACCTGAGCAAGGCGTGGAGTCGCTATCCTTATTAAATCGATGGGAAAGAATCAAAATTCTCCATCATGACTTTAGCCGCCGATGGAAAGAAGAATATTTCAAGGACCTCCACAAGAGGTACCGATGGAAAACTCCAGAAAAAGAGCCAGAGCTTCGAGATTGCGTCCTAATCCATGATGATTGTCTCCCTCCCACAGAATGGCGGCTTGGCCGCATAGAAAAACTTCATTCCGGGTCCAATGGTAGATCCGAATAGTAGATCTCCGCACGCAATCGGGAACGCTAACCAGTCTGCTCGTAAAACTATGCTTCCTGCCCACCGACCGTACTACCGAAGCTAAAATGATATCCAATTCAAATAAATCGAGTCAATAAACCCGCAAATAAATAAAAATAAAAAACGTTAACAACAATCCCAAACCAAACAGAAATGGTCGATTAATATGTAATATTGCTAAATCTAATCTTTTCATATAGATAAATATGGACGTGGAAATGCCAACAACCCCATCGCTAACCGTTCGATCGGCTATCAACGTGCCACGCCCTGGGCCGATTCCAACGCCCCGATCCACCGCTGCAAGAACTGTCACAGCTGATCAATGCAACCCAGTCAACGTCAGCGGGTAGCCCAGGTGCATGGACACTGCCTCAATTGTCTAAGTCTCACCCATACGACGCAAGAGTGTGACTCGGAGTGTTCGTGTCAGGCTACATCGCGGAAGGCTACATCATACATTCCTTCACCGCACCTCCAGGCGCGACGTTCGGCGACCACCCGCACCACCCGATACAACATCAACGCCCAGCTGTCGCTCCACAGTACCGTCCAAGGAATGTAAACATCTGCACGGCGTCGACGGCCTAGACCATCATCCCGCCGCCCCACTGGCCTCAGCAGTGTTGTAGCAACGTTGCAACAACTACAGAATTTGCTAGGCTAAATATTTGCCTAGGTGGGCCGGGATGGTTAAATGAGTAACTCAACACATCATCCCACACACATTCCACAGTAACCCTACCACCACCACCACCCCACGCATGAAGACACACACCACACAACGTCACCGTGAAATCGCTATCTCCGCTACCGACCTCTTTAAAATCGTGGTATTAACTTTTAGTACAAAGGTTGTGAAAAATAACATTTAATAAAAAAAAATAAAAAATAAAAATTTATAATTTAAACCTAAAAAGGGCGTTTTGTGCAAAAAGGGAAATAACATGTCTTTGGTGAGTGCTAACATTGCAGCATAATTATTCACTGATGTTTGTTTCTTGGTCATCAAGAGATATTGTAGTCTGCTGGCAGGATCGCAAGTTAACTTCTTTTTTTTTTTGCTCAGGTATATTTTTAAGCATTTTTTTAAATACATAAATATAAACATATATACATAAGGAGAAAAGTCAGTCGAACGTTTCAAAATCCGGATTATCAGTTATATGGGCGCTAAGGCAAGTTTTCGCCCAATTTTATCCAAAGATATTAGATAAAGAAATAATTCCCAAATTGGCCGATATATGTGGTATAAAGACACCCGGAATTTCGAATAGCTTTATATTAAGTATATGGAGTCTAAATAAAGAAATATTTTTCCCGAATTGCAAAAACATATCTCACAGATTAACCGATATTTTCAGCAAACAGTCACCATAAGCGCTGGGGTCCACATATTCGGCATGTGGGCGCTTGAACAATTTTGGTTCAATTTGGCCATAAGGTGGCACATTTTACAGGCACTATTCGTGCAAAGTCTTATTCCATTATATTGCTTTATTTGTATACTGGAATGTGAAAAGATCAGATGGAATTTAGAATTGTGTTAAATGGGAAGTAGACGTGGTTGTTGTCCGATTTTTGCACTGTAACATAGGAATATTAGGGGGATGTTATGAATCGAATCAGAGCGGGTGTCGCGATATGTGATTTCACCTAAAAGTAGGTGGTGCCACGCCCATCGTCAAATTTTGATACCAGCTCCTATAAAGCCCTCTTTTGCCATTTTAGGTGTACAATTTAATGTCTCTGACGCACTTAGTTATTGATTGATCACATTTTTAGTAGTTTTTAACAAAACCGTTATATAGGTAATGGGTTGGGTTGGCAGCCAATTTCACCTATTTTCACAATATCGTAAGAAGAGTTCGAAAAATTTGGCCTGTGATTAGTTGGATTTAGATAATATACCTTAGTGTGATTCGTTGTACCAAATTTGAGATCTTAATGAAACTTGGTACCCACAATAAGGTACAAGACTGTTATTTGGTATACGGAACCACATTAGGGTTGAGCATCTGCAGTTTGAATTTTCTTTTAAAAAGTGTGCTGGTCCCGCCCTTAATAAATTTAGTATGCATATCTTCTTAACCGCTAAAGCTACAAATGTATAATAATAAAATTCACTGAGCACAAATATTTTTAGCACTTCTATCGACAATGTGAAGATGGGTGAAATCGGGTGACAATCCCGCCCACTTCTCATATTACAGTACTGTTAAAAACTACTAAAAGCGCGATGAATCAAGCACTAAACACGCCAGAGACATTAGATTGGTGGTATGAGATGACTTTATAGGAAACGCGTTTAAAATTAGTCAGCGGACACCCACCTTTAGGTGAAATCCCATATCTTGGGATCTGATTAACTGATTCTTCAACTTTCAACTTCGGTACATAAAATTCTTCTCATATTTCGATATGATAGTGCGAAAATGGGCGAAATCGGATTACACCCATATAACACCATTTTAAATTCCATCTTATACTATGTTCGCACCGAATTGAAATCCTCTTGAAAACACAATTTGTGGATTTCGGAACCAAAGTCGTTCTGACCAACATTGTGTGTTTTCGATGAGTTTTCATTGACAGTTCACACATCTATTTGTTTACATTTGTTATGTGCCCTATAAGAACAGTGACGGTCATCTGATGGGTAATATGACAGTCATAGCTGAAAAAATTTTGTCAGCGCACAGTACAAAGCTAGATGCACATTACCAGATTTTTGCCAAAACTTTATATAAAAAAGTTTTACAAACGCATGTACCCATGTTGACAATGTTTTTAACTTACGCCGTGGATCATTACTCACTTAGTTTCTTTACAACTTCTTGTTTCATATATCCTCACTTAATTTCGATGAGATGTGAACTTCAAACCACAATATGAGGAAGACATTGTTTTTTTTTTAAATATCATATATATAGACTCAAGGGGTTATATGGGTTTCAAGGCTACAAAAAAAAATCTTTTTATTGTCTCAAAATAATACAAGTATTTTTCGGTCAATATTTTTGTCAGTTTTTAGTGTGGACTGCTTTAAAAGAGTGTTTTTAAACTATATTTATTTTTCACTTTTTAGTTTAATAAAGCACATGGTTTTTAATATTTTAAACCATACTTATTATTTAGCCACACATGGTGTTTTCACTTTCTTTAAGGATGCGTTGGCATAAATTTGTTATTCACATGATAGAATGGTTAGCTGATGCTTTAAGCTGCATAGTTTTATAGTCGTTGTATGATTTCGCCTATTTTTTCACTGTGTGATAGGAATGCCTCGGTAAACTACAATAACATACCAAATGAGGCTAAAATTAGTTCGATACCATAGTTCCTGAGGTATAAGATTTCCCCTAAAAGTTGGGGGTGCCACGCCCATTTTCCATTTTTTTATACCTCCTCCTAAAAAGCTCTTCCCAACCATCTTCGTTTGTGAAATTTAATGCTTATTGCTTATTTATTTAGTGACTTATCGCACTTTTAGTAGTTTTCAACATAACCATTATATGGGGAGTGAGCATGGTTATTATCTGACTTTATCCAACACAGCGTATGAAAAAGTGCTAAAAGGACATCCTGTCAACAAATTGGATTGAGTTAGCTTCAGCGGTTTGGAAGATATGTACATTAAACCATTTTGGGGAGCGGGGCTTCGCCCACTTTTAAAAGCATTTCAGCCAATAGGTGTTTCTTGTTACCGCAATCACCTGTACCACATTATAGTTCGGTATCTTATTTTAGTGCTTAGTTATCGCATTTTGCGTGGCGTTGGTCCGATTATGCCCATCTGCAATACCGACCACTCATCCAAGGAACATATGTAGCAAGTTTCATTAAAATATATCAATGTTATCGCTTGCACAGAAAAAAGTTACAAACACATAAACAAACAGGTGAAGCTAATAAAAAGTTTTCAAAACATATTTAACTTTTTAAATGAAAAGAAAATTATTGGCGCTTTTTGCTCGAGGAAACCCATGTAACACATTAAATAAACGTTTCAGAGTCAACTTGAAAGCCTAAAATATTTACATTAGGGTTGGGGACTTCATCTTGTACATTTAATTTGCTCCAATAAAGATAATCATTATATGTAGTATGGAGGCTGGGTTAATTCGTGACTAGATTTCACCTGTTTTTAGTGTCAAACTAAAATACAGTAAAGATTATATGTTCTCTTAATATTTCTACAATATATATATATTGACCAAGCTAAATAGTAAACAGAAGTATGAAAATTGAAAAGTTACATACATTCAAATTTATAGTCAGGCTAGGGTATTTAGCTTTGATAAATCATTTATTTAAAAAGAAGCGCTATAAATATACTTATTTTATAAATCGAACTATCAAAAATGAATCAGTACAAATATGTCCCCTAATATATGGTGGTATGGAAAGATCTCTCATCTAAAAGCTAAATCGGTTCATATCATTCAGAGAATCATTGCAAGGAGACCGTAATTTCCAAAAAGTATGCAAAGCGTTAATAAACAGATAAATAAATAGGCACGACAGGGCTGCTGTGGACATATGTAAAAATTTAACAACTGTCGTAAAGTCGCCCACTTTTAGGTGAAATCCCATATTACAGCAACATTTAAATCATTTCTACCAAATTAGGTGCATAACGCCATCTTGACTATGAATCTTCCGGTTTCGGCTAAAACAGAAATTCCAACATAATTTCTTTCTTTACAATATATACAATAAATCAACTACCAAAGAGTACATATGTCGGAATTGAACTTTGCTCAAAATGGGTCACAAATTTTCCTGACCCCAGATATCGAATGGGGACCTCAGTGCGTATGGGTGACTTATGCCGCAGAATCTGTAAGATATCCTAATGAAATTTTAAGATAATATTTTTCTGATAATAATAAGCCATTGTATCTAAATCATTACATAAATTGGTTATCGAGTCTGTTAACAATCTGCTAGAGATATATAAATGTATTTTTTAGTAAATGGGTTACCAATGTTTTACTTATAACCAAAGCAACTGATACCTAAACTTCCGTAAGTGTTGTTGTTTTGGTTGGCAGTTTATTATCCTTAATATACATATACACATATTAGCGTATTTGTTACTTAGAGGGTTTTTTTTGCTCTTGCTGGAATGAAAAATTTCCTAATCCTTGCAAAAGACGGACAAAAGCAAATATGTAATGGATGCAAACGATTTTCTTCTAGAAATCGGAAGTGATGATGACGCAGTAGATGCAGTTTAAGTTGAATTGGCTGACAATTTATCTGTTGTTATGGAATGTCATCGATGATTTTACAGCACAATACCTCAGTCAGACATTTGGCGCAATGATATTTTGACAACACTGGACGAAGAACGATTCCGCCAAATGCTAAGAGTAGATAGAGACCAATATAAGGTGCTAAGCTGATTTAATAAAAAACAATGAACAATTCAACAAAGCACACTCACACTGTTTCCATTGAGTTCGTCGGGAGAAAGCTCAGCATATAGAAAAATCGCACCTATGAGTGAAAGATGGCGAAACTATATTGATAATAACAAAAAGAATCTTCGGAGACTTCTTGCGCCTCCAATCTAAGTATATATATTGGCCCGATGAGATTAAATAATCGAAAATAGTATCGGATACCTTTGACGAACTTCCGTTTTGTATTGGATATATTGATGGAATTGAGATTAAATGAGCAATGGGGAGTTGGCATACCCTTTATCCTGAACGTTAATAACACCCTACAGAAGCCACACCAGACAGTTGAATGGAAACGCCCAAATTGCATTTAATATACGGTACAGCAAATACCGGGTTAGAGTAGAGCATTGTTTTGGGCATCTGAAAGAAAGATTTGGAATCCTCAAGAAGCTAAGGATGCGTCTGTCTCACAAAACAAACCATAAATTATGCTGGGATTGGTTTTTTGTTGTTGTTGTAGCAGAAGAATTTTGTCGAGTTGACAGTCCTTGGCCGGAAAAAATCCGGGTCCGTTCCGGTTACGTAGACCCGACTGTTATGGCAACGGCTGGGATTGGTTTCTTGTCTGCTGGTTCCACTTCGTTCGACAACTTTTCAGATCCGTAAACCACTACCGAAGGTTCTACTCTAGCTGGTGACCATACATCCAACAATGTTGGAGAAATTAAAAGACATGCCATAAACTCATTAATGTTTTCTTAAATGTATTTTAATTCATTTATCAGTTTTGTCAATGTGCTTAAATGATATATATTTATAAATTAAATTATCGTATACAAAATAAAAAATATACAAAATTGAAATTGAATTGTTAAAAATTAAAGTTACTGTTGAGAGGAATACTTATATTTCATCTCAATTTCAAAGTTTTTTCAATCTCTCGTCCTTTTCCATCTCTAACATTTTTAAACCCAATTCACGGTTTTTGAATCCTATTTCAATTTCTGTTTGCAATCTTCTATCACTCGAAGCGTGATCTTTCACGTGTTTCTCCTTTCCATTTTAAACATTTCTTCACGTTCGGCTTGGAAAGCAACAATATTTGAAGCAGATGACTTTGGAACCAGTTTTATATTTTTTTACCGAAATCTTTGGCCTTTTCACTCATACTTGTATTGCCCGGTGGCAGATTTTCGCTTTTGCAATTTCGTCCCCCACATCCGAAAAGCACTTTCCACCGGTTGTCGTCAATATCGGTTTTTTCAATAATTTTTTTATCAAAAATTTGAGTTGCTGGTGCCTATTAAAACTAAAATTATTGTTGAATAAATGAACAATGAACTGAATAAAATGTATTACAGTGACCACGAAGTGCTTTTGAATAAAAACTCGCAATGACAGCAAACATTTTAGCTTCTCACTTACTTCTACTTCAGGAGCTTTTTGCAAGTAATAAAGTATACTTCTTATTTCATTTTCACCCTTTTATTAGACCTTTTTTAGCCTTTTTTTAACCGCACATTTTTCTTCTTTTATGGCAATGTTTTTGTTTTTGACAGCAGTTGACAATTTGCGAACCACTCTTACACACAATGCAATGGTTTTTTAGTGTTGCTTCTTTGCAAAGGTGTAGAATGTGTATCCTTAACATTTTGTTAGTGCAAAAGAAAAAATAAACTCGCTTTTTTGCAATTGCAAGGATTCCATTTGCAAAAGATTCTGAATTCCCCGAATGTTAATTTTCGTGAAATGCTTCGTAGCAAAATAATTGAAACCTTGGGCTGGCTGTCATAATACCAAAAATATGGGTCATTCCGTCTTACAGTTACATTCTAAATTGTTTTTGTTTGTGATTTTTGTGGCAAAATACTGGAGACGTATTTTTTTATTTCGACACTTTAAAGTTATGAATTTTAAATATTCAAGATTCGAAAAAATTACCTTTAATATATAAAATTCACGTGTCACGGTCTTTGTTGCCAAATTTTGCCGATTTTGATGAAACTTGGTGTGCTTATCGGGTAGGTCTGAGATTCGGCCAATATCTATTTTTCATATCCCTAAATGCTAAGGGTAATCCCAAATTAAATTTTTTTTGACAAAATTTTTTGTTTTTATTTTTTTATGATTCAACATTGTAAATAAAATACATTTAATTCCCAAACTTCACCCTTATACGATCAACTCCTGAGTTTAATCGCGCTTTTTGTATTATTCTGTTCCATCCACAGATCCACAAGATGGTAATCGAATATAGTCGGCTTCCATTTTCTAACTTTATATAGTTTTCGAACATTTTTTTCAATTTTTTTTGTGACTCAATTGCAGCAGTGACGTTATACGTATTATTTTAATTTTACAGTGCAACCCGTTAGTGAATTTTATTATATAGTGAATTTAACATTATTTCTTTATGCATATCGAAAACGGCCGACGCGTTTTTTCAACGAACAATTCAGCGCTTGATCGGGCTATAAATACATAAAAACATACTCTTTCCGAATTTTTCGCATTGTGTAATCGTGAGGATTTGGTGACTTTGCACACCATTTAGAAGTACCACGCTATTTTATATGGGCTCAATTTAAAAAATGGAAACCCCGCAAGCAAATCAAAAGCAGACTTAGTGGTTTTATCTGCGAGTAATTTCAAGATAAGTATGTATACGTAAAGTAAATCTACAACAGTATCTGAAGTATAAAGATGCATGTCTTGCACTTGGCTTAATAGAAGATGACAATCATTGGGATAGTATGCTTTCTGAAGAAGCATTAAACAGCCCGAGAGCACAAATTCGATTGCTATAGTATATTGCCGACATGTTTCCCGACCCGATCACTAATTTTATGGGATAATCACAAAGATTCGATGACTAATGATACATTGTATCTGCATCGAACTACATATGTGCAACGATCCAACGATATCATCCAGTGACGCAATGTACAATGATAAATGCACAATGAAGCATCATTGCATTGTCATTGCAATTTTCTATCAGTTATAATATTTCGTTATGAGTTCACCTAATTGAAGTGCATATGATTTAATCAACACAGATATGAATCCTGAGCCACAGTATTATAATGTTCCACTACTAAATGATGAACAAAAAACAATTTACAAGAACCGCAAGATGCAGTTTCGGCAGGGCAAGGAGGATTGTTTTTTTTTTTTTTGATGCACCAGGTGGAACTTGCAAGTATTCCTTATTTTGCTACTTCTTGCTGAGATATGATCTAAAATGACATCGTATTGACTGTTGAATCATCTGGCATTGCAGCAACTTTATTAGATAGAGGCAGAAAAGCTTATTCAGCACTGAAGCTGCCATTAAAAATGTACACAAAATATAAAAATCTTGAGTGGCTGGCAGAAAGAACGAACTTTAAGGGTTTAAATTCAAAGATACAATAGTTGTTGCCAGGGGACTTGGTGTCATACAAATCAATCGTTTGCAATCTCAACAAAGCTGCGTATTATCCAATTGAGTTTTTGAATTCATTGAATATGCTGGCCAAGCCGCCGCACCGTATACAAGTACAACAAATACAAGGCTGGATCTCCGGTTATTCCGTTTCGAAGTTTGAACCCAACACGGCTTTGAAAGCACAAGATCATTATCGACCACCATTCTAAATGTCAATTTTCGAGGGGAAAATCTAATGCTCCCTATGTTTTTTACAGATGTGTGAATTGAATTCAATTTCGATTAGATTGGCATTTGCAATGACCATCAGTAACTCACAAAGCCAAATGTTGCCTGTTTGTAGCTTAGATTTGGGTATACTACCATGTTTTTCCCACGGACAACTATATATTGCATGTTCTCGCGTATTGTCCATCCATTTTGTGAGTATTCGCTAAAGACGGACTAATCAGAAATGTTGTACACTTCATTGCGTTAAAAGATTAATCTTTGTGTATTTTTAATTGTCATAAGTATTATTGAATGTATGCATTAATTCGTGCGGCTTTCTAAGAGATGGCTCTACTAGTAATATTTCGCGTCGTGTTCATCTGTGGCTATATTCATTTCAAAGGTACTGTCATTTCACGTCGTTTTCAGTAGATGTCATTTGTTTTAGCGTAAACAACAATTTCTTTCATTCATTTGAAAATGTCGAAATTTGTACCAAATAAAGTGTTTTCGCGGGGAGTTCTTCTTCATTACTTTAACATGAAGAAAAGTGCTACCGAAAGCCATCGTATTTTACTGGACGTTTATGGTGACAATGCTTTAGCCGAACGAACGTGCAAAAGTGGTTTGCACGGTTTAAAAGTGGCAATTTCGACTTAGACGACGGAGAACGACCCGGATAGCCAACAAAATTTCAAGACGAAGAATTAGAGACATTGCTCGACGCAGATGCATGCCAGACGCAAGAACTTGCAAAAGTATTAGGAGTTGATCAAGCAACCGTTTCCAGACGATTAAAATCATTCTGATTCATCCAGAAGCTTGGAAATTGGGTGCCTTATGAATTAAAGGAAACCGAACGTCGATTCTGCATGTCGGAAATGTTACTTCAACGCCACCAAAAGAAGTCATTTTTGCATCGGATTGTCACTGACGATGAAAAATGGATTCATTATGATAACCCAAAGCGCAAGAGATCGTATGTGAAGCTCGGCCAACATCCACGGCAAAGCCGAATATCCATGGTGCCAAGGTTATCCTATATATTTGGTGGGACCACAAGGGTGTACTCTATTATGAGCTATTGAAATTGGGTCAGACGATCAATGGGGACCTCTACCGAAAACAATTGATTCGTTTGAAAAAGACCATCGCGGAAAAACGACCAGAATATGCGACCAGACACGAATCAATAATTTGTCATCATGACAACGCTCGGCCACATGTCCAGTTCAAAACTATTTGGAAAACTGTGGGTGGGAAGTTCTACTTCACCCGCCTTATAGCCCAGACATAGCACCTTCCGATTACTACTTGTTCAGATCAATGCAGAATGCGCTCACCAGAGTACGCTTCACTTCAGAACAGGGTATCAGAAGTTGGCTCGATTCATTCTTGACCTCCAGGCCGGAGAAGTTCTTTGGGATGGGATCCACAAACAATTTTTTCACAATAAAATCTTAATTCTCGAAAAAAACCGCACGAATTAATGCATACACCCAATAGTAGAAATATGAACAACTTTCAATGTAGCTATCAATAATTGTTATTTAATATATATTTATTACTTTATTAAAGAATAACTTATTAGCTTAAATAAAGTTTACTTTTATTGTCTACAACTATTCATTCATCTTCAAATTACAATTACATCCTCCACATACTTAGGAGCGTTTTTTCAATATATGGCTAAGCGCTTAACTAGAACTTTATCGGTAACATGTTCAAAAATGGTTTTATTATTATAAAAATAACTTGCCGGTTTATTGTTTACTATTTTTTCTTAACTTTCCAATTAGATATACCCTCTTTGATTTTTTTTCTCGACGTTATTTTTTTAAACAAATGTACCTTTTGTTTTTCATAAATAGATTTCTATTCAAGTTAGTGCTATTGTTATTCAGTTTTTTTGCTGAAAAATATACTTTAGTCATTTATAAATTTCGGAGTTTGCAGCGTACAATTGTAACTTTGTTTCTCGCTTCTTTTACTAGCGCTGTAAGCTTTTTATACTCTCGCAACCTGTTGCTACAGAGTATAATAGTTTTGTTCACCTAACGGTTGTTTGTATCACCTACAACTAATCGAGTTAGATATAGGGTTTTATATATTATATATAAATGATCATGATGAAAAGACGAGTTGAAATCCGCTTGACTGTCTGTCCGTGCAAGCTCTAACTTGAGTAAAAATTGAGATATCTTTATGAAACTTGGTAGACATGTTTCTTGGTACCGTGAGACGGTTGGTACTGCACATGGGTGTAATTGGACCACTGCCACGCCCACAAAACTTAATCAAAAACAAATAAATTGCCATAACTAAGCTCCGCAATAAGATACAAGACTGTTATTTGGTACCAAGGATCACATTAGGGAGGGGCATCTGCAGTTAAAATTTTTTTTTAAGCGGGCGTGGTCCCCTCCCCCCCCCCTGATAGGTTTAATGTGCATATCTCCTAAATAGCTAATGTATAATAACCGAGTTCACTGGAAGTAAATGTTTTTAGAACCTCTACCTACAGTGTGAAAATAGTTGAAATCAGGTGGCAACTCCGCCCACTCCCCATATAACGGTACTGTTAAAAACTACTAAAAGCGCGATAAATCAAGCATGAATGAGATGACTTTATAGGAACCGCATCATCCCACTTTTAGGTGCAAACCCATATCTTGAGATCTGCTTAACCGATTATGTTATAGTGCGAAAATGGGCGAAATTAGACTACAACCACGCGTATTTCCCACCATTTTCAATTCCATCTGATTCTTTCACTTTTTCACTATGCATATCAAGCAACAATGATTATATCGGGGTAAAACTATGCGTGAATAATACGTTTAAAGTATGCCACCTTGTGACCAAAAATTGTCTAAATCGAACCAAAACTGTTCAAGCCCCTAAGTAGTAAATATGTGGACCCCAGTGCCTATAGTTGACCTTCTACCGAAAATATCAGTCAATCCACAAAGAAACTCAAACGAGTATACCATTTGACTTTGCGAGAGTATAAAACGTTCGGTTACATCCGAACTTAGCCCTTCCTTACTTGTTTTCCTTTACTGTAATGTGCGAAGTAACGGGATGCGGTATCAAACCTGCTTCGCAGCGATCAAGTGGATGTTTTTAAAGGCCGGAGTTTTTAATGGCCCATTCTTAATTTTACATTGTCGTGGCTGAAGATCCTAATGTACATTTTCAATAAGCAAACTGAATGAAAATGACTTGATTTGATTGAATTAAAATATACCTACATACATAACTACCAGCATCAGCAGTGGTCCTTTTGCAGTTTTGTTGTTGTTTCGTACTTATCCTGATAAGCGATATTTCCCAATAAAAAGATCTTTAGATTATATATACGTAGCGGACAATGAAATCCGGTCAACCGCTCGGTTTGTATTTGAAGCGCGATTGTACCCGACTAGTGTATTTTAATGCCGAAAGGGTTATTATTTCATATTAATGTGTTCTGTACACGTTTAATCTAATTTCATTTTCATTTCATTGGTTTTTGTGCTCGTGCTTCGTTAAAGCTTAAATATGCCGAATTTAAAATAAATGTCTGAAATGCAAAAGAGTAATATTTTGATTTTGCGGGAAGAAAATCTGACTATTCGGGAAATTAGTTATAGAGTTGACTTCAGGAAGTCCTCCATCGGAGAGTTTAAAAAAATTTCGAAAGAAACAGGTCTCTTAAGAGAAAAACTGGCTCTGGAGCAAAGAAGAACACAACCTCAAGGGAAGATCGGGTGATAGGACGTATCAGCTTGAGGGATCGATTCAAAACAGTTAAGGACATTAAAGTGGAGTTATTGAAAGATGTCGGTACTTTTAACCTCAAAATGCGTCAAAACCATTTACGATGGGCAAAAGGACATCAAAAATGGCTTCATCTTGATTAGCGAAATGTCCTATGGTCTGGGGCTGCTTTTCTTACAATTTTCTTGGGCAACTAGCCCTATTACATGGAACCGTTAACGGGACTCGTTAACGGGTATCAGGAGATACTTGAGACTAATTTAATACCCTCAATAGAGAACCACTTTTCAAGAGCGGATGTCCCTATTTTTCAGGATGACACTGCGCCCTGCCATCGTGCTAAAATGGTAAGTATACATTTTTTGGTACAACTAGAGTTCATTGCTATAATTTTAATTACAAATTTTACACTTGTTCTTTCTTATTTCTTTCAGGTGAAGGATTATTTATCGAAAATCGGGGTCTCGTCTTTGGAGTGGCCAGGTAACAGTCCGGATCTCAACCCCATTGAGAACCTTTGGTTTGTAATGATGGCTCAGGTCGCACAGAAGAGACCAAAAACTTTAGCGGAATTGGACAGAATTCTCGAAGAAGTGTGGTATAACGGTATCGCAGCGGGAACGTTAAAAAATCTTATTAATTCAATGCACGAGCGTGTAAAAGCCATTACTAAAAGCGGAGGAGGTTCGACAAAATACTAATGAGATTGTTTTTTTTATCGATTAATGTTTAATTTAACTATCCGGATTTCACTGTCCGCTACTGTATATATATTATTAAAAGTTAAACTGCATATAAGTATGTAGTTGTTTTAGTTACAGCATTACAAACCATTTTATCTAAGATACATAAATATATAACAGGTAAGATTGAAATAAATACATGATATAGAACAACTACGAAAACCAATAATAATATTGTTTATTTCATTATGAGAATAGTATTAAACATAAGTGAAAAATAATAAAAATTGTTAAAAATCTTCAAAATTTGATGAACAACTTATTTTTAATAAATTCCAATATATATTCAAAGCATAAAAATAAGTACCTGTTTAAATGAGATAAGCCGCATCTACACACTCTACTCGGGAAAAACTGGCGCACCTAAAGAACCCTTCACAATACACCAAACTCATACATCACCACACGGAACAACACAACATCGCGCCTGTACACCACCTCAGCAAAAAAAAAGGATGGCCTCCGCAGCAGATCCGACACATTCGGGTATAGACGTCAATTAAAAAGGTTCCGCACGCGTCGACAGCGATTCAACGCATTCGACCCGATACCGTTCCTGCGCATTTCGCATTTCGTATGTCAGCATTCTTTTCGCAGTTTGATCACTCAGCTTACTTCGGACATGCAGGTACATGCAGGACATGTGTTTGGTATGTCGGGGCCTATTCTGGATAAGTAGGAGTTTAACCTGCTACAATATCCAGAACGAAGTTGCGCGAGGGTCACTCTGGTTTCGCGGGGCAACTCGAGCTCTACGTCTGCTATAGGTGGTGGTTTGACTCGTAGTACGCCATTCACTGAGAGGGAGTCGCTGAAGGTGTTAATGGTTCCACTGTGAATGGCGGTCAGTGCTTGTCTGTAGTTCGTTGCGTCCGAAGTCCGGTCGACGTACTGTCTGATGTCGGCGACGTAATCAAGGAATGACCTCTTGATGTTCCTAGGAGGCGGCTCCGTTTCAAGTAGGCGACTGCAGGGGTGATTTCTGCGAAAACACCCCAGCAGAAACTGCTTGGAGAGGAGCTCTTATGTTCCTTAACCGGAAGCATAAGGGCCTCACTATGTAGGTGTTCAATTGGGGACATCAAGAGGCATCCTGTGATAGTCCGGAGTGCAGTGTTCTGACAGGTCTGAAGCTTCTTCTTCTGCGTGTCACTACATCCAGGCGTCCAAATTAGAGATGCGTAGTTTAGGACCGGCCGGCCGATTGCCTTGTAAGTTGCCATCAACGTTTCTTTGTTTTTTCCCCAAGAGCAGCCGGCAAGCGACTTGAGGATTTTGTTGCGGCTCTGTACTTTGGCAATTATCGCGGTCGTGTGAGGAGTGAAGGATCACAGACTGTCCAATGTGACGCCTAAAATTTTAGGGTTATTTACTGTCGGAATTTTCGTGTCATCGACTGAAATGTTCAGGTCCAGTCTGTACTCCTTCGTCCAATTTGTGAAGATGGTCGCTGTGGATTTAGTGGGAGAGAGTGTAAGCCTCCTTGCAGAGAAGAAGCGAGAAAGATCAGAGAGGTAGCTGTTTACTTTTGAGCAGATGCCATCGATTTCATTGCCCGACGTCAATATCGTGCAGTCATCAGCGTACGAGGTCACTGAAATTCCCGCTGGTGACTGGGGGAGTTTTGAAATATAGAAATTAAACAGTAGTGGGGAGAGGACACCGCCTTGCGGAACTCCCTGTCTTATTTTCCTAAGTTTGGAGTTTTGACTTCGAAACAGTACGGATGAGTACCATAGTCCACCGCTTCAGCCATGGAGGGAGCGTTGATTGTTCTAGGTCCTCAAGTAGCGTTGTGTGATTGACTGTGTCAAAAGCTTTTGACAAGTCTAACGCTACGAGGATCGTCCTCTCGCATGGTGGCTTCTGGTTCAGGCCGTGAACTATCTGAGCGTTTATGACACTAAGTGCTGTGGTGGTGCTGTGCACTTTTCGGAAGCCATGCTGATGGTCTGCTAGATTCAGGTGGTGAGTGAATGACGGGAGTAACAAGGCCTCAAGTGTCTTCACTACTGGGGAAAGGAGAGTTATCGGGCGATAAGACTCCCCTTTGTTGGCGGGTTTCCCAGGTTTCAGTAGTGGGACCACTCTTCCGACTTTCCACACATCGGGTTATTGAAGAGTGGACATCGACAAGTTGAGGACCTTGGTGAGATAGTTTACTCTCGTTGAGCGTAGATGTTTTAGCATCAGCATGCTTATTCCGTCAGGGCCGATGGATTTAGACGACTTCGCCTTTTTGATGACACTCTGAACCTCCCCATCGGTGAAAGTATGTGGTGCGCAGTCTTTTGGCATTTTGCGCAGCCGTCGGGTGAACACATCGTTTGGCCTTGTCGGTCGAAGGGTGCAGTGTAAACTGCCGGCTGAAATAGATCGCACACTTCTTCGGGTCTGAGGAGGCATGGCAATCGAATTGAATTTCAACCCGATCGTCATGTCTCCTCGGATTATACAAGGCCTTGACAGTATTCCAAAGCTTACTCACACCGGGGGAGAGATTACAGGACTTCAGGTGCTCCAACCATTTTGTCCGCTTATGTTGGTTTACCATTTGCCGAATCTCCAAATTGAGATCCCTTATTCGGGGATCACAGGGATCAGCATGGCGTAATGTGTCGCGTTCGTTTGCTAATACAGCCGCTTCGGCTAGGAAATTTGGACGGAGTTCCGCAATTCTACCAGCCGGTATAAAGCGAGCGGTAGCAGCAGCGATCACCTTGCGGAATTGACGCTCGCCAACGATGACGTCCATAGGAATGGGTAGTGCATTGAAGGTACTCTCAGTAAATTCTGTGAAGCCGACCCAGTAAGCTTTGTTAAAGTTAATGAAAGTGCGGTTGTCCACACATATAAAGTCGGGAGGTTTCTCGATCCAGATAATTATGGGCAGATGGTCTGACCGCTAGCGATGGTAATATCGGGCGGGCTATTACAGGTACAGGTCAATCTGTTCCGCCAGCTCCATCCCCCTACGAAGTTACACAGGTCGTACCCCACAGTTAAATACCATACATCCAAATCGGCTTTATTACCACTAAGTAAAACAAAACTTTGTTGTCAAGGTTAGGCTTAGAGTTTTTATTTAAAAACCTTTTTAAATATGCTGCACTTATTTCCATGCTAGTTATTTTACTGGATACAAACTGGATAAGTTACGTCATCTGCTTGTGGTACTAAGATGTTATTCATTTTAACCAGCTGACACGTTTTTGGTTTTAGTGAAAATGTAACCTTCATACACTTTTGTTCATTTACATTTATTTGTTAGTTGGCTAGCCATTTTTTCACCAAAGCTAAATGCTTCTCCGAGTTTATTCATCGTGATGATCTGGACGTTTTCCATTCATTTGTATAATATCCGCAATTAAAAATTGCATTAAAAAGTACGAAGAACATTTTAAAATTTTGAACATTTGAAAATTAATTTCAAAAGTTGATTTCTTTATAGACAATAGCGATTTGATAGCAGTGTCGGGCAAAGTTGGCAGATGAAAGTCGTTTTGAACAAGTTGAAATACTTTCTCTACGTGGTTAGCAAAGCAAGCTGCTGTTTCCTCATTACTTCTAGCCCAATTACCACTTACGTTTTTTTTTATATAACTTTCAGTGCTGTACTCATCCGCGCACTTCAGCGATTTTCTTGGTTTACGTACTGCGTTCTAAAATTGCAGCTGAGTAAAAGGAGAACGCTTTGCTTGCCAATCACTTCTACCTTGCCCTTTTTCATTTACAAGCTTTACGATTCTTCTGAAAACAGCCGGCTTGTTAGTTTCGTTTGGTGTTCATTAGATAGCTGCTTTAGTTATTATCTCATTAAATTCGCTTATGCTTTGGTCAATATCTCTTTCTGATCTTCTTCTCTTTATTCTGTAATCAATGTTAATGTGGTTATATATTTTTTATATTTTAACCAACTTGTTTTATGGGATGTTAAACCCACCCTATATAGCCGTCAGATTTAAGTCACTGCCGCAATTTTTCAAACGTATTGTTGTTGCTTGTAACTGTGCTGTAGCATGAGATTCTAAAGCATAGTGGTTTAATCTATAATATATAATTTAAATTTTATTTATATAAACTAATACGAGTATATACTACATAAAAGTAATATAAATATATTTAAAGTAATACATAGAACTTGTTTCGTTAGTTGAAAGGGGAGCCGCGGGAGCACCACACGGTAGGCGCCCGATATTAGCCCATCATTTGGCTCATTGTGCTTCCAAGCGAAATCTAATTAAGCTTTATCCAGAAACTCAGTATATTTGATATAACACATGATGTTTTGTTTTATTTTCCCCATCGACTTGTCTATTGCTTAAAATAAGACATAGGATGCCTGCAGCGTGGACGCTGGAAGTCGAGCCGAGCGCAAAACTGTCGAATGTGAGAAATAAGCTTCAAAACTGTACATTTTCGTACGAAATCTTACAGACAGCTCAGAGTCAAGCTGATAAATTCGAGCAAACAGTTTTGAAACGTTGCTGAAATAACGCATATATTATGTATTCAAAAACTTTTGCAGATAACGTTTTTAATCTTTATATAAATGGTGAAATTCATTCAGCCAAGTTCATCCCTTTTTGTATTGATGGATGTTTTCCATATTTTTTTATAGTTAGTACAGAGCTGGATGCAAAATATTCTATTACTGAGGAATCTAAAGAAAACTTCTCTTCTCGCTTGCATAAGCACAAATAAAATTATCAGAATAGAAAGTGTACATGTGCACGCGTAATAGTAAATACGCGTGGAATTCTGTGCTGAATTTCGCATCCACCATGTTACCTAAAATCGATCAGTGCTGATCGATATCAGTTTTGCGCTCGGTTTACTTCCCTACAGGGCCACCAGAAGCAGTGGGTTGATTACCATTCTTCTTTGTCTGCTAAAAGAGAGAAGTGGTACTGTTTTTTTGCATCCTACATACAGATTGGTTGAAAAGTGAGTAGTGCTTACCAAAAAATATCACTGGCTCCAATTTCTTTTTTTTTAAGTTGGTACATCTATCGTGAGTAAACATGGAAATTAACATGTCATTCTGTCAATTAATTCTTTGGTTACAAGCCATTTGAAGTTGACGTGTAAGAGTATGTTTTTAATATTTTATGGTGGTCGATCTGGGCTTGAAGACGATCCACGGTTGAAGTCGCAACGATCAGCAAAGAAGTTTATGGCATACGTTTTTTGGGATGCACAATGAATTTTTTTGACTGATTATGCAGAGAGGTAAATCAATCAACTCTGAAAATTATTGCAGCCTTTTAGATCAGCTGGATGAAAAAATTCGTGAGAAAAGACCTGGTTTGCAGCACAAAAAAATACTTTTTCATCAAAACAATGCACCTGCTCTCAAAGGTGTTTTAACAATGACAAAATTCAACGAATTAAAGAACGAATTGCTTGAGCGTCCACCAATATTTATTAGAGTTGGTCCCAGTGAGCGTCTACCTTTTTAGAAACCTAAAAGCTCTTTTCGTCGAATGAAGAAGCTATTACAGCCGTAGACGGGTATTTTGCAAAACTTCCGGAAAGTCATTACAGGCATATCATAAAATTATTGGAGGATCATTGGAATATATGTATAGAAATTAAGGGAGATTATATTGAATAAAAAAATATATATCGTACCAAACACATTGACTCCGTTGATAGCAATGCCACCACTCCTAAAGAAGGTGTGGGTCTTTAGAAGCAACCTCGTCTTCATGTACAAAGCACAGCTTGGGATTCCGTAGTTCTGTCTATATACTCACTTGTGATTTTCGTCTTACCAGTCCCTGAAACTGCTGGTCCATGACTGTCCCGCACAGTCGGTCTTTTGCAAAATGGCGTGATTGTTCGCTCTCTTTATCTCATTGAGTATTTAGTTAACGCGGGTGTTCGGAGTTGGATAGTTTGTCAGTCTTAAAGATAGTCTAAATGGTGGGAAACGAACTTTTTATTTCGTCTAAAAGCAGAATTGGGGCTTCAGATTCCGTTCCCCTGCAACAGACGAAGATATGGAATGATTACCACTTACGTTGCCAACTTCGCTCATGGAAACTTGCTTATTTTTAATACTTTTTTGGGAATTTTTTATTTGGAAAAAATAAAATTCAATCAGTGTAAAAAAAAAATTAGTTTTGTCTTTTTTTTAATTTGTTGTTTCGTAGCACTGAAGTGAGCGTCTCGAAGACATCTGGAATAGAAAAATCAAAAAGATTATTGTTCTGTGAGCTTGTTATTCGGGTTGGAATTTGGATTAAACATCGTCGTTGAAAAATAAACCAAAATGGTTGACTTCGACTGTAAAGTAGAAAATTAACGATCAAAAAAAGATCCTAGTTAATGCGGGAGCTATTATCATCCGGGCCGACGGTAAGAACGTTGTTTCGAGAAAAAGTTGCAACAAGAGATTAAATATATTTCAAAGAATTATATTTATTATTAGAGACAATTCACATTATACACCAATCGTCTATCCCTGGTGCGTATAATAAACCTTCAACTTCTTCATAGGCCTCCTTGTATATCACGTAACCGTAAGCCGCAACTTACCGGCGCAACTTGGAGTTAGCACGCAGTCATTACAATGGATAATTCATAATGATTTAAACCTGTTTCCGTACAAAGTTCAAATAACAAGTCGGTTAAACCTCTAGATTTGCCTATTCACCTAGAATTTTGCTAAAAAATGATTGAAATGGCCGAAGAAGACAGATTTGCATTTTCGAGATCTTGATTGAATGAAATTGTCTCTTTATGTCTGATGAGGACCATTTCGATCTAAACGGAAGCGTAAACAATTAAAATTGACATATGTGAAGTGAATAAAATCCTGAAATAGTTCGCGAAACGGAACTTCACCCAGAACTAGTCATCGTGTGGCGCGAAGTTTCATCAAGGTGTATTGTAGGCTATACTTCTTTGAAGAAAACGGTGTAACAGTAATTGTCAATTGGCACCGTTACTTAAAGATGTTGAATGAGTTTTTTTATATAAGACTAAATTTGCTAATATTAAGTCCTTCAGGTTGCTTCTCACATATTTAGAACTTTAACGCGGCCACCCACCTTGTCACGGTTATGTTGAAAACTAAAAGTGCAATAACTCATTGAGAAAATATTTTCATCAGAAGCATTAAATTTCCTGAGTGAGACAGTACGCAAGAGCTGCATAGGAGGAAATAGGTTTAGGAGAAAAAAATAACGAAATTTTCCATCGTATTCTTTCACTTTACTGTATTCAATTCAAGCATATCGGGATAAAACTTTGCAAAAAATACTGCCTTTGAGGCATTACATCTCAAGTCTAAACAAAGCCAAAATAGGACAATAACTTCTCAAGCCCCAGATACCGAATATGGGCTTTTTACCAAAAATATCGGTCAATGAAATTTAGAGAGAATCTTTTTCTGATAGTAATGTATCCTTGTGTCAAAAATTAATAAAATACTTCCCCTAGTATGAGACTAGCATATTCTACCCGTTTACTATATTACGGCATATATCGGTCAAGATGCGAATTATCTCAATAGTATTGGGAGAGCGTGACTTTGTAATAACATTGTATCCTTGTTCCTAATGAAAAATTAGCCATGGCATGAGTGTCGTAGAAGACGAAGGTATTCCTATATTTCTATCATTTTATACTTATTGTCAAGTGTACTATTTAACTGGTTGTAGATGTATACCTAAAGAACTCGCACCGGGTGCCACGCGCTGCTTTGCGATATAGTTTCTGAGCAGACTTTCACTCTATGGTTGGGTCAGATATACTATGAAAGCTTTTCAATGACCAATTTTTCTGTCGTCTTTAGGCGACCGGGTACCCACGAACTTTAAAATATTGTTTGTTGTTGTTACTAAATATAAGCACTTGTGGACTATTTTTGAACAAAAAATAAATAAATAAAGGTAAAGTGATATATGAAATTTTCGCATTATTATAAAGAGCTTCTTCTGAATTTCAAGATTTCTTACATATTGACCGATAGAAGCCAACCAAAAATTGCTAAAGGAAGTATTGATCCGATTTTACCCATATTTGGCACAGGGGCATGGCTGCCTTAGCAAAACTATTCTCCCAAAATTTCAAAACTTGATTTCACAGATTGACTGATATATTCGGTAAATATCAGCCATAGGCACCGGGGTCCACATATGTATTTGGTGTGTGAAAAGTCTCAACGTCAATGTAAGTCCGTTACTATGCCAGAAATTCATTCGTTCTTCGGTGCCAGCGCAAATACCTCAAATACTGATCACCATTTTGATATGTGGTGTTCCAATTCTTAGCCACTGTGTCGTGCGACAATAGAAATAGATTCCATAATATGATACGTTTTTTAAGATTCGATGACAGCAATACTAGAACTCAACGGAAAAATGAAGATAAAACAGCACCAATTCTTGATATGTGGACAATGCAAAATTCAAATCTAACCCAGATGCACAAACCTACTGAAAACTTGCCAATCGATGAACACCCTTGTCCTTACCGTGACCGCTAAGTATGGTATCAACATTTGGTAGATTTGTGATGCAGAAAATTCATATACTTTGAAAGATATTATATACCTGGAACAATGGTAAAAGAAATAATACTTGCGAAAAAAGTCATGGTGAAAGAGTGTCCATGTTTTCTTATGAACCTAAAAAACAAAGATGGCATTCTATTATCGACAATGCATCAGTTAGTGATGATACTAGACGGAAACCAGATATGATAAATTATTAAAATAAATATAAAACTGGCGTTGATACAATGGATCACATGATTCGAAGATACACAAGTCAACGACGATCTTCGAGAGAGCCAATGGCAATGTTCTTTAATATTCTAGACATTTCTTCACTGGCATCATATCTAATACATTATGAAAACTACAGAAAGTCGTAAATTCTTGGGTAAATTGAGTGAAGAACTGACACCGTCAATGATGGAGCAATGCACAGCGATTCGACATTTTACTACGAACATTGCCAGAGAGAGTATTTTGGACCATAAAGTAGGAACTTTGAACCTCGGTTCAGCGGTTTAACTAGATAAAACTGGAAGGAAAAAAATCACAGGATCTTTCCATATGTGTATTGCATTAATACTGCACAATGACGTAAATTTTATAATTATCATTATATAAAAAATAATGGATGGTTGAAATTTAAGCTAACTTTAATAATAACTATAATGAGAAAAAAAAAATTAATGCACTTACATTCAGCTAGCACTCGAGGCTAATAACAACGATCCGCGAGCTTAAGATGAAATATTTTTTTGTTTTATTGCTATTCATACTAATAAATCGTAGTGGGCACCCGGGTGCCCGGTTATTAACATAAGAGTTAAGGCCTACATCTGAATTTATAAGCGAGAATATTTACTTAGGCGTAGGAATGAAACTAAAATATCTACAATTGTTACTGGTTATGCCAGCAATATGATAAAAGTAGTAGGAAAGGAATAGTGGCGTTTGTACAAATTAACTAAAATTAATATGGAATACGTTTTGTTTCACTTTGTATTAGATTATTTTTACAAACCTCTTTAACTATTGAATAACATAGCTTAATTAAAACTGTTAAACTTCAAACTGATTTGGCACATTTTTCTTTACTTGTATCTTTTCCAAATTTGCATAGGTGAAATTTCGTAAACATATTCAAACAAACAAATGTAACTTAATTTGCTGTGTTATTGTTTTTAAAGCAATTCTTTGCTACTTTCAGTAAAAGTGATAATTTCGATGCATCGATCTTTTTATTCATTCATTATGAATAAAACATACCACAGAACTAACTAATTATAGATCTGATTTTTTTATTAATACTATTAATCATAGAGGATTACGGAGAGAGCTGAAGTCTGAGGTATACGATTGTTTAACGTGAGAACCTGGATTGGTATTTATTAGCACATACGATGAATTTCGATATTATTGAAAGGAGTTTAAATGTTAAATATTTCACTCCCATTAACTTATATAATACGCTTCGAAAGCTTTCTCAATGTCTAAATGAGTCCTGATAATGTATATATATGTGACCATATTTGTATCAGATTCGTAGTTGGGCTTATATTGACTTTTTTTCCAATGATGCCCTTTTAATCAACCTTAACCTTCTTTCTACAGTTATCATTAGCCTTTCTACAAGTATGTTTAATTAAATTAGCGGCAGCTCTGTCATCCAGAACGTTGTGGGACCTTTTTCCTATTTCTGGGGATAGAAATTAGATTAGACCAATACGGTAGTTTTGCAGAAAACCTTTCTGAAAAAAGCAAGGATCATCAGTCTGTTAAAAATATAGAAAGATCTCATAAACAAGCTTTAATGAGGTGGGACGTATAAACAAAGTTTTAATAAGGTGGGCCGTAGCGTGCACAGATTCCTTAATTGAGACTACAATTCAATGTTTGGCGTATTTTTGTACTATTGTGGAAATAGCCATGATATTTATTAGAAAGATAAAAAATTTATTGTAAATGATGATATGGATTTCTTGGACTGATATGATTTATGGACAAAATTCATTAATAAGGATATTTAAATCATGGCAACCATTGTAAAATTTGTATTATTTGCTCTTTCATTCGGTTATTTGTTTTAATAAAAGGGAATAGTATTGGTTGGGGTGGGAAAATTGTTGATAATGTTAGTGCAGGAGCTCTATTGTGTGCGAGTAATAATGAGATCATTGCGGGGGTTTGAGCATCACCGACTGATGCTATTATTTTTGTATTTCTTATATATGCTGTGGGGTAATTGATTTATTTTATTTCTTTTGCTTGTGTTTCATTATTATACTATCTTGCTTCAGAATATAGTTTTGTTTATCTAAGGGTCGCTTATATCATATTGGTCTATATACTCGTATGAAATATTTCAATGTTTTCATAAACATAACATTGTTTAGCGCTGAATACGAATTATATCGGTATAGATCGTGGTCTAAGCCCCTTATCCCTAATATAATATAACGATTTCCGTTTTATGTTTTCCTCATATACCCCATATATTAATATAATTTAGCTTTAAGTAAGTGAGACTAAGGGAGTCTACAACCAGCATATAATATAAGTTAATGAGATACCAAATATGATTATACTAGTAATTCTTTCGCAACATTTTTATGCTCTCGCAACATATTGCAACAGAGAATATAATAATTTGATTCACCTAACGGTTATTTGTATCACCTAAAACTAATTGACATAGATATTTATATTTACATAATTGATTAGGATGACGAAACGAGTTGGATTCCGAGCAACTGTGTGTCTGCCCGTCCGTCCGTCTTTCCGTCTGTATGCCCGTACAAGCGATAACTTGAGTAAAAATTAAGGTATCTTGACGGAACTTCGTACACGTGTTGCTTGTCACCCAACAGGTGTTGGTATTGCGAATGGGTGGAATCGGTACATTGCCTCACCCACAAAGTGCCGTTAATCGAAAACATAAAGTGCCATAACTAAGCACTAAATTAAGACACAAAACAGTGATTTGGTACAGGGAATCACGGTAGTGAGCGACACCTCTGGGTGTGGCCCCAAACCGTAAATGGCTTAATCCAAACCGCTACAGCTAACTCGACCTAACTTGTTTGAAAGAAACCCTTTTAGCACTTCTTCAGATGCTATGAAAATGGATAAAATCAAATTATAACCACTGCCATTACCCATATAATTGTTATGTTACTAAAAGTGCGATAATTCACGGAATAAATGCGCCATAAGTATTAAATTTCGAAATAATAATGGTAGGGAAGGGGCTTATGAGTTCGGGTGTAAAAATTGAGCAAAGAGCGTGGTTCCGCCCACCTTATGAAGAAATCCTGTATCTCATGAACTATTTGACTAAATTTGGTGTGTGAAATCAATTGACATCCCCTACTGTTCTTATTTAACTTTTTCTTTTCAATTCAATCCGGGTCTTTCACTTTACACTATACAAACCACACATCGATAAACTTGTCAGAATTCAAGGACCCACATACCAATATCTAGTATTAAAATATGGGGAGAATATTTTTCTGATGACATCATGCCCTTGTGCCAAAACTGGGTAAAATCGGGTCAATACTTCCCTCAGCTCTCATATATACAATATTTACATATTTTCGAACTGCCGATTGACTTTATATCGCATCTATCGGTCAATATGTGAGATATCTTAATGAAATTTAGAAACAATCTCTATTCAATAGTAGTGTATCCTCTTGCCTAGTCATAAATTAGGGCAATATTTTTGCTAGTCCCCAAATACCAATTTATTTTAGTACTTAGCGTGGTAAAGATTTAAAACATCCGCTTGAGTTTATACTGGATAAATTGGTCAATTTGTCATGTTTCTTAATGAAATTCAGAGAGCCTCTATTTCTGGTAATGATACCATATGATGTATTATTATAACTGGTTAAAACCGGATCAATATATTCCTTAGCCCCCATATACATTATATAAAAAAATATTTAAGAATTATATAGGAATTTCAAACTTCCGGTTGGCTTTATTGGTATTGACCGATAAATATTAATATGTAAGATATCTTAGCAAAATTTAGTGAAAGTATGATATTGGAGATACTTACTGAGAATGAGCGATATCCATCCACAAATTACCGCATCATCCGTATACTGCATACTTATAATGATTTTTATTAGAATAAAATAAATATTAAATTTAGCTCTGATTGAATTTATATATGAGCCATTTATTTTGAAAGTGATTTAAGTCCATTTTTAAAAAAGTTTAGTTAATGATACCAATCATCACAATCCTATACAACTTCTTTTTTATAAACATATTTTATCATTAAAATCACTATAGTTTGGGGTACTTGAAAATTTGTTAGTTAACGAAATGCAAAAAACTTTATTTTAAAACTGGTTTAAGTTCACTAAAAGAATAATTTTGATATGGAATATCTTCTGTTGCAAAATTCCCAAAAAATGCATTATCGTACAGTACAGCAATAAAATCACTACGAAGTAGTAACATTTATAACGGGAAAAAATTATGATTGGTGTTTCTTTGGTAATATGAAAGTGTTTTTAGTAAGCACTTTACAAAGAATATGTGGAAGTGGATACAGAGTTCAAAATACTTGATTTATTACCTTGTCTGGGAAGACCAAGGAACTTCAACAAAATAAAATTAACACCATTATACACAAGTGTACGTCCCATTTCAACTGCTAAGTATAAGGATATGTTGGAGTTACTAAGGTATATACCACCTATGCACCATAAATATTTTAACAACCTAACACATAATCTAAATTAGGACAAATAATATGGAAAAATCTTTAATATTAACCTTAATAAATGTAAGTTACTTTAATTTTTTAATAAATGAATTAATATTTACCTTTAAATGCATGTTTTTTCAATTACACAAATAAAAATATATTTATTTTAAAGTATTACGTTCATCTACATCAAACAGTAAAAATCAGTCGGTATACAGTTCTTTTGGATAATTTGTTCAATATTATTGTGAAACTAAAATATTTTGTTTGCTAATCAACCCCATATAATAATTATATTGGAATTAAATAAACGTAGTGGAGTAACTTAAAGTAAACAGATTAACTTATAATAATATTAAACAAAAAACACAAAGTGGACTTATTTCTTTTCACAAACAGACGTGTTTTTAAGTTTAGTCCTGCGTTTTTTGATACAAATATTTTTGAAACAATTCAAACGCAAACCCGTAAATATCTCGATGTAAGAAAAAATGGACTTAACCACTTTCAAAATAAACATATGAGCCGTTATTATATCAGATATATGTATCACATTAAGTACTATAGCTTACATCTTTTCGCAACATTTTTATACTCTAGCAACATGTTGCTTACAGCATAATAGTTCTGTTCACATAACGGTTGTTTGTTTCTCCTAATATAATCGAGATAGATATGGAGTTATGTACATATGACTGTATATCAGTCCGTCTGTGCAAGCGGTAATTGAGATATCTTGATGAAACTTGGTACAAATGTTGCTGGTATTGCGGATCGGCGGAATCGGGCGATTGCCACGCCCATAAAAAGCCATTAATCGAAAACATATAAAAGGACATAACTAAGCTCCACGAAAAGCTACAAAGCTGTTAATTAGTACAACGAATTGCATTAGCGAGGGACAACTTAAGTTAAAAAACTTTTTAAAAGATACTCTTCCGATTTCAACCAAATTTGATACATAATATTATATTAACATTCCTACATTACAGTACGAAAATGGGAGAAATCAGATAAAAACCATGCCTACTTTCCGTATAACACAATTTTAAATTCGATCTGATTCTTGACCAAATATTGTCCAAGTCGAATCAAAACTGTTCAAGCTCCCAGATACGGAATATATGGACGCCATTTCCTATTGCGAACTTTTTACTGAATATATCGATCGATATCCTGTCAGATATATTGTTGACATTCGAAAAGAATTTTCCTAATTCTCATCAAAAAAAAAGTTTTGTGATACATGAAAGCATTTTCTCGCCTTCGATCTTTCCAAATTGCGAGAATCCGTTGCATCCGCACCTAGCCCCTCCTTACTTGTTTTTTATGGTTGCTTTGTTACTTTTAAAGGAAGGAATATCTTCTGCATGCGCATAAAACATTTGCAAGAATTTTTTTTCAGTTGCTATTTGTATTTTTAGTTAAATTAGCAAATTAAGCGCACTTCTCTCTTATAGGAAGATTAAACTTTGTTTTTGGTATTTTTACTGCTTCACTCATGTAGAACATTTTGTGGAAGATACAGGAAATGATGATGATGATGATTTATTTCTTTTTTATAAATTTGGAACCTGTTTTGTCAGAATAGGAGTCATTACCTGAACAATTAATGTAAAAGAACCGAGTGCAAGGAGTAAGTTGGTAAGTCACAATCAGAGAATTTACTGCATCGTTTGTTTTATAATCCCAAAGTTGGCAGCTTTTGCAACTCATGGGGTTAGAATAGTATGGTATGTGTACCAAGTCACTTAATTTTATTCAGGTAGATGATACTTATCAAAAGTAAGGAAAACAAGTAAGGAAGGGCTAAGTTCGGATGTAACCGAACATTTTATACTCTCGCAAAGTCAAATGGTATACTCGTTTGAGATTTCTTTGTGGATTGACTGATATTTTCGGTAGAAAGTCAACTATAGGCACTGGGGTCCACATATTTAGTACTTAAGGGCTTGAACAGTTTTGGTTCGATTTAGACAATTTTTGGTCACAAAGTGGCATACTTTAAACGTATTATTCACGCAAAGTTTTACCCCGATATAATCATTGTTGCTTGATAGTGGAAAGTGAAAGAATCAAATGGAATTGAAAATGGTGTTATATTGGAATAGGTTGTAGTCCGATTTCGCCCATTTTCACACTATAACATAGACTAATTTTGAACGCGGTTCCTATAAAGTCATCTCATACCTATGGTATTTGGTAAAATTTAATGTCTCTGGTATGTTTAGTGCTTGGTTTATCTCGCTTTAAGTATTTTTTAACAGTACCGTTATATGGGGAGTGGGCGGGCTTGTCACCCGATTTCACCTATTTTCACACCGTCAATAGAAGTGCTAAAAACATTTGCTCCCAGTGAACTTGGTTATTATATCTTTAGCGGTTTAAAAGATATGCACATTAAACTTATTAGAGGCGGGACCACGCCCAAAAAATTTTGACTGCAGATGTCCCTCTTTAATGTGATCCTTTGTATCAAATAACAGTCTTGTATCTCATTGCGGAGCTTAGTTGTGGCAATTTATTTGTTTTTGATTAATGGCGTTTTGTGGGCGTGGCAGTGGTACGATTACGCCCATCTGCAATACTAACCGTCTCACGGTACCAAGAAACATGTGTACCAAGTTTCATGAAGATATCTCAATTTTTACTAAAGTTACAGCTTGCACGGACGGACGGACAGAGAGTTACCCGGATTTCAACTCGTCTCTTCATCCTGATCATGTATATATATATAAACCTATATCTAACTCGATTAGTTTTAGGTGATACAAACAACCGTTAGGTGAACAAAACTGTTATACTCCGTAGCAACAAGTTGCGAGAGTATAACAAGTCCACTAAGTACTGGCTTTTGGGTTTTGTATGTAGCGTAAATTTCTACGCCGCAGATGCCATGGAATGTTTTTGTTATTGCGAATTTTTGAGCTTTGTTGTTCTTTTTTTCTAGTTGTAGGGCTACAAAGCTTTTTTTTGTAACCGCGCAAATATCGAATAAGCGAAAAGTTTAAGCGAAGTTGCAGCAACGATAAATATACAAAGGGCCGAGTAATGACGCTATGTGTGGTCAGCTATTATACTAACTTTATTTGCAAAATTCGTCTCCTTAAATAATATTCTAAGCAATATTTCAATACCGCTAAATACTTCCGTTTTGTATTAGTGCATATACATATAAGTATATAAGTTATATACCATTTAACAGGTCATAAATGGAGAATAATCCAAGTACATACTTTACGCTATGCTCCTTCGTATATAATGTAATTATTAAGAAAAAGAGAAATGTAAAACATGGGAACGCAGCATTGCAAGAGGCTGCTTACATTAAGCTTAGCTCATGTTAAATGGGACTAGCTAATGTGCACAAACAAATATTCATAGAATTGCGTGGACGAAAACATAGCGGTAGCATAAGTGTAGCAAGCGGAAGCAAGCAAATATGTATGTTCACAATGCAAATACAATTATTAACTGCATTTAGTTGAATTACTTCCAATGCTTACCTTTCAATATTTGGCAAATAAATAGAGAACAAGGAAAAAAATATATTAGAACATATGACCGTAGAATGCAGTGGTTCTCAATTGGTGACCCAGCACAAGTAATAATAGTTTTCCGCCTCTAAATTCGGAGGTATCGAGGAAGTACATTAATTATTTCACCGCTAATGTTTTAGTGCTTTGTGTTCAGCAAAAGTCGAATATGTGTTTATTGGCAGTTTATGGTTGTAAATTTATTGCACTTAAGACTGAATATATGGGATTTTCTATTATTGTTGAAGGAAACAATATTTAACACTTGCTTTAAATGAAACTTCTTGGAGGTTGAATGAACTTACTAGAAAGTAGGTGTGTAAGAATAAACGAAAACTATCAAAGCACAAAACAAGATCGCTTAGAGTATAAGTCGATAACTGTAATAATAAAAATATATGTACATATATGTATGTAAATTCTCAATCATACGACCAAGAATGATAGAATAAAAGATTACGACAACCGCCATCTTGTGACGAAATTCTTTTGGAATGGGAAGAGATAAGATAGAAAAACTGTTAAATAGCATATAACATATAAATTGTAAACAAAAATTTAAACACTTTTTTAAATCGTGAAATAGATTTTATTTATTAGTTTATAGTAAAAGAGTTTTGTTGAAATCAATAGAATAATGTTTTGGGTAATTTTCAAATAAATACATTTTTTTATTCACAACATAATTACCATTTAAGTGAATGAATAGAAGGTATATTGATTGCGATGTATCCAGCAGTAGTTTCACTTATTCTACACAAATATATATGTACATATATTAATAACGCAGCTCTACAAAATAAATCGGATTTTGTCGCCCTGAATAAGTATCTATTTTTATGCTTTCAAGTGGCCTTATTCATGAAAATATTGGATGTGCTCTTTTTTTAAGATGATTGTACATTATATGTGTATCTAAATTTTTATAAATATCGGTTTGTTGGTAATAAAAGTTTATTTTTCCAGTTATGATTACGGTTCTGCTCACCTTTGAACATGCAAACTTCACGCGATCCTTGCTCTCAGGCATGCGGAAAGTTTTTAGGTTTTACTAAAAATAGAAGATATCTAGAATTACAGTCTACAAAATGTCCTGTTTTACTTAATGGAAATTTCGCTTTCGTTTTAAAAGCAATTGGCATGGACAACTTAGAAACAATGATATCGCCACATACTCAGATATCGGTACAGTCTACGAATGGATGTGAATGGGAGGGGGTTTTTCAAAATTAACTTAGTGATTTATCAAAGCAACGGACGTGAAAGGATATTGCTTCAGTGACAATTGTCGAAAATTCCTGAACTTAGTATGAAAAAGGTGAAAGGTGGAATATTTGATACAGCAATAGGCGTAGTTTGAGAAAAAGAATCGGCATCGGAGTAAACTGGAGTTGAAGAATTCGAATTGTTTATATAATCTACTTCACCGTTAGTCTGGGTAGAGTATAGGGGCGTAGTCATTAGCCGAATGCCGTTGGTATTGGAAGAACTTTTAAACAGAACACCGTTGAATTTTCTTCCATTGTCTGTCGTTATTGTCTCAGGAAATCCCAATTTTGAAAATATCTCTTCCCTTTCATCAACAATGGTTTTAAATGATATCGATTTGATCACTTTGAACTAAATATATATAGAGTAGTAATCAATTACTACCAATATATTATCCCCATTAGGTAAGGGACCCAAATATAGGCATTTATTTCCATTCGGAAAAGGGTGCCTCTCAATCGGGGCTGGTTTTGTTGGCATGGACAGTATAAGGCAATTGTGACACGTCTTGACCTATTTTTAAGCATCTCTGTCCACACAAGTTCACTACACTTTGGAGCGTAACCCCCGCTCCTTAGAAGCAATTTTCGTGGGATTACTAGTTAAGTGATATGTAGATATGTCCGTTTTTTAGGACTCCAAGGTTGTACAAGTCATTGAGTCTTGTGTCTCTTGGTCTAAGACTGTCGTCTCACTAATCTGTGATATGAAAAGCAATTTCGGTATAGAAGTTTACACCACCCAAAAATAAACTTCTCCCCGTCCAAGTCATATAATTAGTGTTATTTTCCTAAAAAAGCCTTGATAGTGAATATTTTTTTTCTGCTTTATATATCACGCGGAAACGATATGATTGTAATCTTAACAACCATTTTTCGATCCTCGCCGGGGAGCTTATGATCGATTACTAAATCAAAGTGTACTCCAGCTAAATAATAATAAAAATTTTTCACAGCCTACACCAAAGCCAGACTTTGCTTTTCGGTTAGTGAATATCCTTTTTCCACCGGAGGATACTGTTACTGGCAAATGAAATTACTCGCGAAGTGTTTATCTTATCAAACTACACTATTACGGCACCCAGAGCCACCAGACTAGTATCTGCAATTAAACACGTTTTGTCTTGTGGGTTAAAGTATGAGAGTTTCTTGGATTCTTGAAAAGCTTCGTCCTGCTCTCTGCCACAAACAAATGTCTCCTTACTTTTCATAAGTTCCTTAGAGGCTCGGTTTTGTCTGCCGAGTCAACTACAAACTTACCCGCGTATGGATATAGCTAAATCAAGAAAACTGCATACTTCGTCCTTATTTCTCTGAATCTACTTCGATCCCCTGAGTCGACAGGATGTGTCCCAAAAATTTCAGTCTTTAGGTTCTCATTATGCATTTATTTTCGTTCAGCAAGACATTATATGTTTTTAAAATTGTCTTAACCATTTCCAGTGTTTTATCATTTTCTTCAAGGTTGCATCCATAATATATTGTATTACGTGGTCAATATAGTTCAGTGCATTTTGTCAAGGAGACAATAGTTCTTCGATTAGCCTCTGAAATATCTCTGAGGCCGAATTCACCCCAAAAATTAAAAGTTTAAAACGATGTAGTCCCCGTAACGAAACAAATGTAGTAATTTCTCTGCTGGACTTAGCCAACTCCAACTAGCGGTTTTTTTACCCCTGGCTCCACTTAGTTTGGTCAAAAATCAGCAAGTTTCTTTTGGATAGTCGAGTACATTTCTTATTTCGCTATTTACGGACTGTACCACCGTATTTCCTCACCGCCAGCGTTTCTTTTCCGGTTTTTCTCGTTTGAAGTTCGGCTATGTACCCTTGTGCGACATTTCCTATAAAAATTTTATATTTCTCGCGGGACACTCCATACTATTTCTCTTACCACATCTTCCACACTCGCTGCTCATACTTTGATGTACTATTTTGTTGATGCCGCTTGGGTTACCTTGGGAGGTGTTATACACTGTTTGTTTGTTTGTTGACTTGTTTATTAATACTACATGTTTTTATGATCTCACCCAAAATATTTCTTCAAATCAATCAATCAGTTCTTTGATCTCGTCAATGACGACGTAAAAAATCCATAAAACATTCTCCCTCCAGCAGTGTTGTAGAACGAAACAAGTGCCCCTCAAAAGGCAAAAAAGGAATTCCGTTCTGGCGAAAATACTCACTAAATTTGGTTACCAAAGATGTAAGCACGTCGTTTTTCGCTTCCTCGTTGTACAGTACTAAAGTACCAGAAATGTTGTATACCACCGCTTATACCACCAAAAAGGCATCACTTTCAGTTTGCAGCAATAAATTTAGTTTTATTATTCTACATATTAAGAATATAAGATAAGACAAGAAACATGTAAAAAAAAGTACAGTCCACTAAAATATTTTCCTTTGGCAATATGTTCAAATATCTTTGAACAAGCTTATCTTTATTAATGCTGTGGTAGTACAAAACGTGCATAGACATTAACAAACATAAAACTATATGCATTGCAATACATATGCATACATAAATAAATGTATGCATTGATAAAATAGAGTTCTGAAAATACATCTTAGCTAAACCTAACCTACTCGAAACTCATGGCTCTCTCACGGAACCCCCAGATTAAGTATTACATGTGAGAGAAAAGGACATTTTGGTCTCTTCTACGGTACGGACTGACTGACTCCTAATCTGTTGTAAGTATCTCAGTGCACATATGCGCTGTCAAAGTTTTCACCGTTAGACTACCGCCGAATGTAGATTTTAACTTTTCCCTAATATTTAAAAAACGGGGGCTCTGAAAAAAAACGTGTTCAGAGTCTTCTATGCACTCTGTACACGTTGGACAATACGGACTAACATCATGATGAATTTTGAAGAAATACTTTCTAAAGCATCCATGAATATCTACGAATGAATGTCCGGAATCAGTCTGTGGGTCCATCGTCCTTTAGATAAGGTTTACCACTGCTGCTGCCACATTGTTAGGGTCTTGGTTCTCTCCTCTTTTTTTACTTTTGAAGACGGCACTCAAAGTTCCGCGAATTCGTACCCCTGAATATCAATAGGCGGCATGCTGGCTTATACTTCAGCAGCATCACTTGATATCGTTCGGAAAGCACTTATTACTCGGATTGCAGAGAGCCTATGCACTGCGTTTAGTGGTCCAACATATGATTTTATATCTAGCGCTTGTATCCATATTGGTGCTACATATAATATCACGGAATTCATTGATTTTGCTATTAAAAACCGCCGGCTGGAACGCACGCAGCGTTTATTGGCCATCATTCTCCATAGGGCGTTATAAATTTTGTTTGCTTTACCGGGAGTATACGCCAGGTGTTCCTTAAATTTTAATTTAGAGTCTAGTATTACTCCCAGATACTTCAGCTGCGACTGTGAAGTAATCTAGCACTCTCTTATGGTGAGTGATAACACTTTTCACCTTCCTTGTGCTTATGAGCGAGACTTCCGTTTTCTGCTCTGCCAGCTCTAAACTCATTTTAGCAAACCATTGGCGTAGACCGTTTACGCAATCCTTGCATTTGAGCTTGAGGTTATCTATATGTTTAGCTACTGCCACCACTATGAGGTCATCCGCATATGCTATTGTTTTCACGTTTTTTGGTATTCTTAGTACCCCGTCGTACATCAAGTTCCATAGTGATGGGCCTAAGACCGAGCCTTACAGTACTCCACTCGATATAGTGTAGCTCTGAGTGCCCTCGTCCGTGTCGAATAACAGTCTGCGATTTTTAAAATAGCACATTATAATATTTACGAGATATTGGGGAGTGCGTATTTCGTATAGAGCTTTGATTATATTTCCCCACTTTACGGAGTTGAACGCATTCCTCACGTCTAAAGTAATTAGCGCGCAATACGTTTTTTGCCACTTACTGCACATTTCGCAGTATCAAAGACTTCTCTTAGTGCGTCAATAGTGTACATCTTTTTTATAAAGTCGTATTGTCTTTATGATAATCCGCGGGCTTTTTGGATAGCTAATTCCAAGCGGTTCCTTTCAATGCTTTCGTACACTTTACCAATCGTGTCGAGCATGCACAATGGTCGATAAGATGATACTTTGGGAGTAGTACCAAACGCTGTATTTTCTAGGGGTCGGGGAACACCTCTTCTATTATACATGCGTTGTACATTTTTGCAAACCAACTGGGTTTTATAGTCATGGCTTCCTTTATTGCTTTGTTGGGTATGCCATCTATTCCAGGCGCTTTGTTGTTTCTTATTCTTTTAGCTATAGTCAATATTTCATCTTCCGTGACCAACAATGGTGGCTCTGCAACGTCGTTTCGTGGCTTAGCGTATGAGATAGGGGGTGTGTCGGAAATAATGACCCGACTACTCGTCTCATAAAGGATACGCTATTAGGCTGCTGGGACTTTTTAAATTTGGATGTGCTAATTTTGTATGTAGTTCCTAATGGGTCTATGTTCGCTCCATCATAGAGCTTTTCGAAACTGTTTCTTTTGCTGCGGGTAATCGCTGACTTGCTTCTTGTGCCTTTTAAACGTTTCCCTGTAGGCGACGTCTGGAGGAGTGACGAAGTTTAGTGGGCGAGACTGTTACCTCGTTCCACCAATTTACTGGCCTTCGTTTAACGGTAGGTTGTCCTACGCATAGTAGGTGGTCACATGATGCGACCAGTGCTTTCCGCACTACGGATATTAAGTGTGCGGCGTCTTCACGTGGCATCTCTGCCGCACTCCAGACTATTTCAAAACCATCTTTATCGAAATCTTTTTGTCTCCAGCCTTGCCTTTAGGAAGCATTTCTGCTAGGGGGATCTGTTTCCCTGGCGAAAAAAACTTCAGCAATTATAGCAGAGTGATCGCTATTTGTGTAGATGTCTGACATCTCCCACTTAATGCGTCTGCCGTGTGTCGTTATTAAACATTAGGTCTATTATAGAACCTTTATTTCCTTTTTGGTAGGTATTTTTTGTGCCGCTATTCATTAGTTTGAGGTTCGTTTGACTCAGGCATTCTAAAATAAGACGCCCACGATGTTTTGTTCTTTTGCTGCCCCAAGCAGTAGACCATGCATAAAAAGCGACCGCTGTTATTATTGGTGATTTGCCTCTGGTTTCTTGGGACAGTTCTAGGGTAAATTCCTCAAAATCTCTAATTGATGCGCTGGATCGGGCATAGCAGCTTACAAAATATATACTTTGTATTTTTGCTAATGTGAAACCATATGAAACCATGTGAGCAAGACCATATTGCTGCTTTGCCAGTTCTGTCTGCGAACCAAGTGCTTTCCAAACGATGGCAGTATTGCTCGCTTAATAACGCGATACAGTGGTTTAGAATTAGCTGCAATATCCTCAGTTTTTTAGTGACGTAGAGTGCTCCCCTTTACAGAGCATGTATTTTGGAGCATTTGTGCGTCTTTGCAACGTGTCCTTTAGTTTCACAACGCGTGCAAAGAGACGACCTGTCAGTCGGGTTGCAACATTTTCGTGCCATATGTCCCAGGTTGAAACACCTAAAACAGCACGGGATAGGCGAGTATTCCCGGAAACGACAGATCGAGCACCCTATCCTAACTTTGCCCAATTTTAGTGCAGCCTTGGCATCCTAAGCACCCAGGCATACAAGAGCTATTTGTGTGCCACTTCGAGTTTTTTTCATACTTTAGACGCTTGTTTTTTCTAGGTTTTGGATCCCACACTCCTTTGGTAGTGCCTCGCAGATTTCTTCAGGAGTTGTAATTTCGTCTAGGTCCTTACACACTATTGTGACGTTGTGAGATTTTGGTTGTATCACCGCCATTTCTCCCACCGCTCCCTCTAAGAGGCTTTGGAACGATTCGGCTTTATTGTCTGACTGATTTTTTAATTCAGTCAGTAGGTCTCCTTTCATAGTTTTCTGTATGTAGGTCACGTTTGAACCCAACTCTTCAAGACTGCTATCGCTTTTTATTTTCCGCAGAATGTCAGCACATGACGCACCCTCCTTTTCGGTTATTATGATGGCCTCCGTTCTTAATTTTTTAAAATTTTGTAATTCCTCCGAAAAGGACTCTCTGGTGTACGCCCGATATTATTCTCAGAGGCCATACCTCAGCTTGAGAATAGTTTGGGTACACCTGTCAATGGGTATGTTCAATTCCTAGCGCTAAAACCTTACTTACGTTATGAATGGTTGGCAACGCCACAACCAAAAGCAAATCGAAAAGAAAAAAACGAAGTGGGAACAGCTATTAAATCAAAACAAAACGGCAGATTAAAAAAGTCCACGTTTTATGTGAATCACAGCAAAACATTAAGGGAAATGGTAAATATAACTAAAAATTACAAAAATTCTCTCAAAGAAAGGGGCAGGTAAGTGCAAATGATTTTTTATTTAATACAAATTTGTACTTATCTGTTTATTTTAGGCTAAATCCACTTATCCACTATTGCAATGCATATAGTTTTATGTTTGTTAATGTCTATGTACATTTTACTACCTCAGCATTAATAAAGATAAGCTTGTTCAAAGATATTTGAATATATTGTCAAGGGAAAATATTTTATTGGACTGTACTTCTTTTAAATGTTTCTTATTTTATCTTATCTTCTTAATATGTAGAATAATAAAATTAAATTCTTTTGCATACTGAAAGTGATGCCTTTTGTCCTCAACGCACTTGTTACGTCGTAGCAGGTGGCTGCAAATTCTTATCTTGGGGTTCCGTGTTGCTGCGGCCGCTGATTTGCGTCTACTTCGTATACCATCAGCACCACATTATGAACATTTCTTTTAGGTTGTACTATCAAACTTGAAATCATCTAAGTCATCTTCATTTTTTCACATCGTTATTTGGCTTTTCATCAGAAGAATCAAGATCCAATGTTGCGTCTATGACAACATAAACAGCCTAATTAATTCCTCCAAGGTTAGGAGTCTCCGAGGAAATAATAAAGTCTTTTTCCCCATCTTTTTCATCCTCCTCGATTACCAGAGGAGACCACAATTTGGTGTTCATACTATTAGCTACCATTGGGTCGTGTTCTTCCATTATGACGTCAACTACAACATCTATTTCTTTTGGAAATTTTATGTATTTAAAATCTTCAAAGATCTCTAGAACTGCATTCTCTTTTAATTTGTTCTTTTGCTTCCAATGTTTCATTGTTGCCTGTATGTATATCATACAGGACTTTTTTATTTGCCTTGAGCTCTATCCGGCTCGAAGGACCAAATGTTTCATTGTAGCCTGTATGTATATCATACAGGACTTTTTCATTTGCCTTGAGCTTTATCCGGCTCGAAGGACCAACGTATAAACTTAATGAAGATTATTTAGACTCTTACCACTGGTGGGGAAAAAATAAAGATCTTCATTGAGCTGAATAATATTTCATTCTGATTTATTTTAATTCTAACTTAAAGTATGTGTACATGTGTATGTTTGTATGTCTCGTTACACGACATGGGGTTGTTTTTAATTGTACAACTGAATTCATGTGTGTGTGTGTGTTCGTATGTTATCTATTTTACGTGATATGACATTATGTGATGTGACATATTTAGTGTTCAAGTGCACAGAATTACAAGTATAGTGCATAGATGTATTTTCAGAACTCTATTTTATCAATGCATACATTTATTTATGTATGCATATGTACTGCAATGCATATAGTTTTATGTTTGTTAATGTCTATGTACGTTTTGTGCTACCTCATCATTAATAAAAATAAGCTTATTCAAAGATATTTGAACACGAAGTCTCAAACATTCAATCCACTCTTACCCTCCTCTCATCGCATTTGCAATAGACTCTCCACCCTTTTTCTCGCTTTTTTAATTTCATAATTAATTTTTCCAATTTTTTTAATTTCGCAATTAATTTTTCAATGGCTTAGTGCTCCATTTCGTTCATTTCAATACCTCATTTCATTTGGAATGAATTCCGTTATTCAGACAACGCTGAATACAATTATGTTTTACTTACGTTACTACTACTACCCGCGCGCTTAACCAAAATACCGTTGCTATTCCCGTTTGAATTTAAAATCTTATGCGGCATCGGAAATGTTAGTTTGCAGTATTTTCAAACACTTTCCGATTATTCTCGTCGTTAATGTAATATTCACCAATTTCCAAATTTATTTAATACACAGATATGTATATTTATACAAATATGGTGTATGGGTTTCGATCACAGAGTGGCTGAGTGTAGGGCCAAATCAGAAGTGTGTCGGAGGTGCGGGCAGGAAGGTCACAGAGCTTCCGGTTGCGTCTATGCACCATATTGCTGTAGCTGCGCGTTTAAGGCCAGGTTGGCGTCTGGTGATGTTAGCTGTCTGCCCAATATGCAGGTGTATGCATTAATTCGTGCGGTTTTTTTCAAAAATTAAGACTTTTTTGTGAAATAATTGTTATACATTTAATGTTCAAAGTATTGCCCATCGGAAGCTACGATGTTTGCCCATCTTTCTGGCAGTTTATAGATCCCATTCAAAAAGAACTTCTCCGACTTAGAGGTCAAGAAAGAATCGAGCCAATTTCTGAAACCCTGTTCTGAAGTGAAGCGTACTCCGGTGAGGGCAATCTGCATTGATCTGAACAAGTGGTAATCGGAAAGTGCTATGTCTGGGCTATAAGGTGGGTGAGGTAGAACTTCCCACCCACAGTTTTCCAAATAGTTTTTAACTGGCTTTGCAACACGTGGCCGAGCGTTGTCATGATAAAAAATTATTGATTCGTGTCTGATCGCATATTCTGGTCGTTTTTCCGCGATGGCCTTTTTCAAACGAATCAATTGTTTTTGGTTGAGGTCCCCATTGATCGTCTGACCCAATTTCAATAGCTCATAATAGAGTACACCCTTGTGGTCCCACCAAATACATAGCATAACCTTGGCACCATGGATATTCGGCTTTGCCGTGGATGTCGATGGTTGACCGGGCTTCACATACGATCTCTTGCGCTTTGGGTTATCATAATGAATCCATTTTTCATCGGCAGTGACAATGATGCAAAAATGACTTCTTTTGGTGGCGTTGAAGCAACATTTCCGACATGCAGAATCGACGTTTGACGTCTCTTGGCTTTAATTCATAAGGCACCCAATTTCCAAGCTTCTGGACGAATCTGAATGATTTTAATCGTCTGGAAACGGTTGCTTGATCAAATCCTAATACTTTTGCAAGTTCTTCTTGGTCTGGTATGCATCTGCGAAATTTTTTAGCTGTCCGGGTCGTTCTCCGTCGTCTAAGTCGAAATTGCCACTTTCAAACCGTGCAAACCACTTTTGGCACGTTCGTTCGGCTAAAAATCTGCCGGGGTCGTAATAGGTGGATATAACCTTTCTTCGCGTTAGTGACACTATGTTATCAACGTTGAGAGAGTTTGCAGGGCTTTGTTAGGAGCGTTCTTTCCCAGGGCGGAGGTTCAGGTACCCCAAGAACAAGAGGTACCTGTCCCTCCATTAGATGATGGTGAGTATGGGTACGTCTTTGGCCTGAACAAGTCTTAACAGTCCGCAGGTTTTGATGGTTTGAACGGAGAGATGTACAAAAAAAGCTTGTGGAAGTTCATTCAAGAATACTTGGAGGCCATTTATGATAAGTGCGTGTGGGAGGGTTATTTTCCACTCGAGTGGAAAATTGCTATCGTTTATCCTTTTCCTGAAGTCCCCTGATAAGATCAGGAGCAATTCTCGTACTTAACGGGGCAACAGTCTCCTTCCAGTAAGTAAGTGCTGAAAAGAGTTATGGTGGAACGGCTTTAGGAGCTAACGCGGAGTATATGGTCGTATGGGCAGAAAAGATGCTGTGTATAGGATGATTGGTTCTACGTTCAAGGGGTTGTTAGGGAGAATGTCAACAAATATGTTCTTGGCATACTTATTTTATTAATACATTTACAAAATTTTTTTTTTATATATTTACAACTAAATATTAATTTGTTTAATATATTTTTAAACTAGCGCCTAGCGCCGTGTAGATTTATTTTAAACAAGTAAATAATGGATCTAATGTCCTGTGTAATAAATGTGCGAAGCAGCTGAAATTGGTTTAATTGTACATCAAATTCGCAGCAGATTAACGCCTGATCACTTGTTGTTATTTATGAGATCTACAAGTATTCCGGAAAGTGAATGATTTTCTTAATCTAACATTTAGTGTATTGTTTTTTTATTTCAAATTTATTCAATATTTCATTTATGAAAATTTTTTACGCCAAATTATTTTTAAAAAAATTTTAAATTATATATGATACGCTTGGCACATTGTTCGTTTATAAAAAATATAATTGTTCATAATTATTTTTGTGCTTTATTTTTTAAAAATTATTCATATTTTAAATTAGAATCGAATAACATCGAAAGAATCGATTTTTAGGATCGAAAAATATAAAATCGGAATCGGAATTGAGAATCTATTCTTTATAAAACGTTTCCATCCCAAGGAAGAATAATATCAGAGTTGTAAAGATCGTCATATGATGGCAGATTACTGCTGGTCCTTGAAAAGATATTGCCACCTACAAATAAAAAAAAATATAAAATCGGAATCGGAATCGAGAATCGATTATTAATTAAACGTTTCCATGCCTAGGAAGAATAATATCAGAGTTGTAAAAATCGTCATATGATGGCAGATTACTGCTGGTCCTTGAAAAGGTATTGGCACCTACATATAAAAGGTTTTTTGTTAAAAATATTATACATGCTTTTGAATTTTTTTTCTCTGTTTACTTGAATTTTCAAAAAAAAGCGACATATAAGTAAATATGTTATTTTGTTTCATGTTTTCTTATTTTTGTAGTGTAAAATGGAAGATTATAAAGTAAACGAAAGCAAATCTTACAAAGCCATTGATAGTTTCATGCACTGTGGTCACAAATATATCCAAAATCGATCTTATATCTGAGGCAACAAAACCACTGTAGACCAGTGTGATAGTTCTGATGTATTTAAATGAAATAATAGTGAAAAGATTTTGAAATTATAATTATTGAGCTTTGGAATTTATTTCGTCTAAAAAATTACGAATTTTTGGGCAAATTTTATATCCGAAGGAAAACTGAAAAAACTTGTTTTAGTGGCTTATTTGCATAATAGCTATTGCAATTCGGCACTGACCACTTCATTGTTCAAGGTCAATATATTTTCTACTTAAAAATTTAAATAAACAGAACCGTCGCAATCACAACTTCTTTTAATCATTCACCTTTACCAGTTTTCTGTTATCAATATTTAGATAAATGTCTTTATATGAAAATTATGCAAATATTTTCACGCAACATATTCTATTCAAGCCTTTTTTGGGTACACTTTTAATTTTCTTCAAGTGACCATAAATTTTGAAACTATGATGAGCTTGATCTGTTACCGTCCACACTATTCCTGTAATCCACTATTCCTATAATCCACTATTGCACTATTCGAACTGCCTACTATATTTTAATTCTAATCTACGCATATCTAAACTGGTAAGTATTTTAAAGAGTAGTATTTTCATATTAAGAGGAGCGGTTTTATTTCTAAATTGCTGAGCTTGAGTTGAGTTGTTCTGGCCATTATCGATTGCAGTCAATAATTCCTCTTTTACCCCTTTTTGACATCTCTGATAGTACCCTCAATGCATGCTTTAACTACTTTCTGTACCTTTTCATTCGCATTTGCTATGTAATCATTCTAATTTAAAGGTCTTCTCTTTTCTTAGCCGCAAAATACTATTGCAACTAATAACTTTTTGATGGTATTGTAATATACTAATTCATTTCATTCAACTACATAGTTGTACTCCTGAAGACACATGACCCATCTCAGAACTCTGTCTGGGACATCGCTTTTTCACTTGAACTTTCATAATCACGAATATATCGCCTTAAAAATAATGTTAACCCCACAAATCGTTGAAGCTCCTTTATACTCCCCATAATCGGAAAATGTTCAATCGCTTTTGTCTTCTTTTTTGATGGTAAGATTCTACTCTTCTCGATCACGAATCCCAAAAAATTAATTGTGTCCTCAAAATTTGGCATTTTTTTCAGTTTAGCCGTAATCCCCACTCAATTGTCTTATTTCACACCTTCTGCAACTATTGACGTCTATGTATATAACTATCGTACCATCTTAATTCATATCTTGAGAAACTGCTCTGGTAAACCTACAAAACATTGCCGCAGAATTGGTAATACCAAAAGGATTAAAACAAAATGCATACTGTAGACTGATGGTTCCGTCTCTTCATTTACCTTACGAAAATTACAACAAAATCTTTTCGACCCATTCATTTTGGTGGTTAATAGCACTGCTGACACATACTTTGACGTGCTTTTTTGAATAATCCCACCTCGAAGCATTTATCCGATTTGATCGTCTAAGTACTTTTGATCTTCATACAACCCCTGACGAATGTATCAACATTGATTGCTCGTTCATCAAAATTAATTTCATTTGAACTGGGACATTAATTGGTTTCTGAAGCCTATAATTATTTATAAACGTTCTGACGTACTTTGCGGTAGATTCTCCTAAATTTGCCAAGTCCACCCTATTCGGTTTATTATCCGTCTGTATTTCTATTATGCACAATACTTGAATACGCTTCCATCGTTGAAGCCTACATCAAGATGTACCATGTCCACCATATTTACGTGCTTCTCTTTTCTGACCTCTTTAGAGCAACTTCCCTCACTTGAAACTATGTTTCTCCCTGAGATTACTTTTTCTTCGCGCTCCCGGCTACACTTACTTTTAACCTTTCCACACTTTGTCCCTCAGATGACAATTAATCGGCACCCGTAGGAACTAACACTTCTTTACCCTTATTAGGCTTCTTAAGTCCAACATTACCTTCTCTAAACGAAAACTCTATTTCTTAAGAGCGTCCATTAATATAATAGCTGCATAAGGCATAGCCTGCACCCTTACTACTTCATATTTAACTCTCATCGTTATGCTCTTTGCTGGAATCTTACCTTTTTCATTTCATACAGGCGTTGTTTCTCTTTCCTCAGACCAATTTCTCCTAACTTAATAAACGTATCATACATTAACATACTCGAAAAGCATCCCGTATCGACCAATGCGCTAAACGTGATCCCGTTAATCGCATCCACAAAAATATATTCACTTTCTTCTACGCTGTTTCGTCTATCTACTGTGTTAACACGCCCATTTTTAACCACCTTGACCGGTTGATGGACTTTTCGCTCATGGTCATTATCCCTCCACGTGAACGTTCTCTAGTTATTTTACATTGGCAGCATCTCTATTAATATCTTCGGTACCTTCCCTTGTACTTGACGCCGGATTGGTATCCGGTGTATCTTTCACGAAATAATTTATTTTGCTCATTTCATCGAGCGATATTGGCTTACCGATTTGTAATATGGAGTATAAATATTCGTGCAAACTTTCATTTTTTTACGTCTATTCCTAAACGTTCGGTGTACCTCACTCAACTTCTTTCCGAACTCTTCAAACAAAGCTGTCTTCAAACTATTCCAAATTTTAATTCCTACAGCTCCTCGCACAAACAACTTGTCTGCTCCCTTCAACAACTGTTTACCATATATAAACTTTTGCAAATCATCCCACCTTACCGTTTCCGCGACTATGTTAAGCTCCACAACCCAGTGGTACACGATATAGGTATCGGTATCCATAAAAACTGGATTTACTATCCTCACCATCACGCAACATATATAGCACGTTTTATCTTCTGTAGCGTATAATGAATTTACTGATTCGTTATCAGTTCCTAATTCATCTTTATCTAAATACATATGCTGTACCCATTCTAAACACATAACTAAATACATTAGTGTATACATATGTACGTATGTATGCAATTATAATTACTTTAAAAAAATTATTTTTCGTTACTGCGCCTTCAGCTGGCCCTCTGCCCTTAACTGCTTCCATGTTTCGCTGTATGTGGAGAATGTAGTTGCCGCTGCCGATAACTGCTTATGTGTTCTGGTGTATGTATGTAGAGTTGTTCTGTTACAGCTTATAGGGTTGTGTTATTAAGCGGGGTTCCTGTAATTGAACGAATTGTTCAATTAACACTTGATTTACCAACAAATTTATACCAACGGCTCTCAAAATGAAGAAAAATATCATTTTAAAAATTAATAAAAAGTCGGGAGCGGTGGCTTGTCACATTTTTTGCAAACACAAATTTTTTTTCTGTGTGTTGAGAACATATTTCTTTTTGACGTCGCACCAAAAATTGGTTTTTTATGAAGACATTGTATTGCTGTCGCTATCAATTTTGACGGCTTTGTGCTTAGTACTCAATAAAGCAACTTTTTTGGTGAGCTTTCTCTTATAATCTGTAAGTATACATTAATTTGTTGCATATAGTAAAGTTGAAAATCGAGCCATACTCTTCTTCTTTTCCCTTTGCAAATTTTTGGAAGGTCCCATTTGTAAAAACGTGCGGTATCTACCAACGTAGTGTTTTTGGCTAATAATTTAAAGCTAAAGAAACACAGGTAAAAAAGTTGTCGGGGTTTACAGTGTTATCTTTCATGTTATAAGACTCCCGTAGTCTCATTACTACAAATTCACTAAGAGGTGTTGCCAAGATTCATGTTTCATCTTCTCCTAGATAAGGAAAACCATTTTCGACGTACTTCGTTTCAAAGTCAGCAGCCAGTTAGAATTTTATTCCAAATTTGTCTGATTTGTTTGGCATATACTGTGTAAACCTACATCTTTCAATGGAAACAGTTGTTCATCTACTGTAATATTTGCTCCTGGATTGAAACAGTTTTGGATGTTGACAATAAATTTATTCCAAACATTTAACATTAACGCAAATTTATCAGTTTGCAAGCGTTGACTACTTTCATTTCTTATATCGAAATGAATGAAACGTAAAATTTCTGTCAAATCATGCCTACGCATAGCTTTAGAATAAAATTGAGGACCCCATTTTTTGTTCCATAAATACGATCGTTTCAACCCTTTTGCTTCGTAGGCTCCACGTATATACAGTATTCCAATCAAAGTGTCCACTTCTCCCTTAAAACTCTAGAGGCTTCCAATTCGGTGCAATTTATGATATGCTCTAATATAAGTATGGTGGACAATCAATAATAGAAAAGCTTTTGACTTGTCTTCCATAATATTTCTTCTAAAATATGCTCTAGGTCCAGATAAATCTTTGAATATGCAATGACTTGGTAACCTTTCAACTACTTGTAGGGTTATGTATATATAAATGATCAGGATGAAGAGACGAGTTGAAATCCGGGTGACTGTCTGTCCGTCCGTCTGTGCAAGCTGTAACTTGAGTAAACATTGAGATATCTTTATGAAACTTGGAACACATGTTTCCTGGTACCGTAAGCCGGCTGGTATTGCAGATGGGCGTAAACGGCCATGCCTACAAAACGCCATTAATCAAAAACAAAAATATTGCCATAACTAAGCTCCACAACAAGATAAAGACTCTTATTTGGTATACAGGATCACATTAAGGAGGGGCATCTGCAGTTAAAATTTTTGTTTTAAAGTGGGCGTGGTGACGCCCCTTATAGGTTTAATGTGCGTATCTCCTAAATAGCTAATGCTGTAACAACCAAATTCACTGGAAGCAAATGTTTTTAGAACCTCTACCTACAGTGTGAAAATAGTTGAAATCAGGTGGAAACTCCGCCCACTCCCCATATAATGGTACTGTTAAAAACTACTAAAAGCGCGATAAATCAAGCACTAAACAAGCCAGAGACATTAAATTTTATCTCTGGGATGGTATTAGATGACTTTATAGGAACCGCGCTCAAAATTAGATAGTGGGCGTGGAACCGTTCACTTTTAGTTGAAAACCCATATCTTGGGATCTGCTTAACCGATTTCAACCAAATTCGGTACATAATATTCCCCTCATATTTCTATGTTATAATACGAAAATGGGCGAAATCGGATTCCAACTAACATTATATTTACCATATAACATTATTTTAAATTCCATCTGATTTTTTTAATTTCCAGTGTGCAAATCAAGCAACAATGATTATATCTGCGTAAAACATTGCGTGAATAATACGGTTAAAGTATGCCACCTTGTGACCAAAAATTATCTAAATTGAACTAAAACTGTTCAAGCCCCTAGGTACTGAATATGTGGACCCCAGTACCTATAATTGACTTTTTACCGAAAATATCGGTTAACATAGAACAAGGCGGCAAGATCCACAAAGAAATCTAAAACGAGTATACCATTTGACTTTACGAGAGTATAAAATGTTCGATTACATCCGAACTTAGCCCTTCCTTACTTGTTTTGGTTAATTTTAAGTAATATACTGAGATTAGAGTATCGATTTACATTATAAAAATAAGATTATTAAATTATTCTTATATTATCTTATATTCTACTATTGAGAGACTTAATTACTGACTTAACCATATACTGAATGGTGAATTGTCCGAATATTCAACTCTTTATGCTTTTTTCCATACTACAAAATTCTCGTAGTCAATTCTACCGGGTGGAAGTAGTTTTAAGTGTTGGAAACCTTTGAACTAGGCGGAAAGATAATAAAGTTATATTTTGTAATACATTAAGAAGATAGGTGTGGGATTACCTTTTCCAGCCACAGGCGAATTTTTTTCCTGCCGTTTTGAGGAGCTTGCTTCTGAGTCGTATCAACCACAACCAATAATGTTAAACTTTTTCAGCTTCAATATAAAATGCTTTACAAAACAAAAGGAAAAATTAGTTTATAACAAGTAATGAAGAGCTAAGTTCGGGTAGAAAATCAGTCGAATGTTTCAAAATCCTGAATATCAGTTATAAAAGAGCTCAGGTAAGTTTGCGCCCGATTTTATCTTTTTAATAAGACACAAAGAAAAGTTATTAAAAAAATACTCTCAATCTTATTAAAACAGCTCCCACATTGGTCGATATATTTGGTATAAAGTCAGCCGAAAGTTTGAAAATCTTAATATTAGATAGATGGGAGCTAGGGGAAGTGTTGACTCGATTCAACCCATATTTGAGACAACACTTTCTCCGAATTTCAATAACATATCTCACAGACTGACCGATATTTTCGGCCAAAAGTCAGCCATAAGCTCTGGGATCCCCACTTCCGGTATTGAAGGGCTTGAATAGTTATGGTCCGGTTTGGAAAATTTTTAGACCTAAGATGGCTATCTTAAATAAAGTATTCTGCAAACTATCCCGATATATATGTTCTTGATTTTTATACTGGAAAGTGAAAAAATTATGTGGAATTTAAAGTTGTGGCTAAACACATCGGTTAAAATTATATTAAAAGCTCCTTTCAATGATATATAATATATATATGTGATATTAACTCAACCGAAGATACTAAATTTAATATATTTAGTTGATATTAAACGTCAACCATAGGATCAGATTGCGTTATATTTGGGATACAAGGTTAAGACTTTGGTGATCATATTTTTTTCGGCAAAATCCGGGACGTTTTTTTTAGTCATCGATTTTTTCATATTATAATTCACTGAAAATCGCGATGTAGAATAGGTATGAAAGGTAAGTAATATTAAAAATAATTAAAAGATTCAATCACTGTCTGGTTCGATCGTTTGTGTATCAATTGACGATGTTTCCGGAATTGTTAAGACGTGTTCGGTCTGACGTATTTCTCTTGTTGACACTGGTGCCGATGTTCCAAGTAGTGCCAGAGCATATTCAACGATCTCTGAAAGCTCAACAAATTGTATATTTTGCTTCAAATAAAAGTAAAACATTGAACCCAACATTTGTAAACGGATGCCTGCTCTTTGCTCCATTCATCAATTCGTTTATCACCTATATACTGAGAAATATAAGTGAATTCTTCGAACAGCTAAAGTGAAGTAGTTGCAAACTTTTTTGATACTTGTAAACTATTATTTTCTGTGAGGAAAATAAACGTTCTCTCAATTTTTTCCCAGTCGAGTTTATTAGTGAGTAGCACCCAATCAAATAGTTTTACATGAGCAAATTGGTAAGTCCATGCCTCAAGATATTCGTAGCAATCACCTGATTGACATATTGAAGACAACTAAAAATGAGAAAACGAAAATTGATTTGTAAAATGAAACATTTACTTCAAAATTGTTTCGCCTATACTTCAAATCGCTTCAAGTCATAGTTTTCTTTCTTTAGGTTCTCCATTTCCGTTTTTACTTGCAACGGAAAGTAATTGCATTGGTTGGATGCTTGCAAATTGTTCATTAAGTGTTGCAAGTGTTCGAAAATTGCAACTGCTGAAATATCATCGCCTTAAATTTTTTTTATTGTTTCTTCGAAAATCATGGCCTGGTATTAATGAGATAATAAATAAATAATTTTTCGATTTTGGAAAAGCGAGCAGCCATTTGGCATTAACCAACCAGTTGATCGTATTCGTCTTCAGAAATCTCGCAGATTGACTTTAATGCTTCTGTGCGAATGGTTTGAATGTAAAAATGTGTGTAGGTCTGAACAGCAATGCCCTCTATTTCAATATAAAGTGCAATACATGCGTTACGAATTGCAATATGCAAGATATGACCTGTACAACCTACACCAGCTATGTTCGATTTTTATTTCTTTAGTTTTGCAAAAACATTTCCTTCCCTTTTCCGATCAACGCGGCCGAAATTAATTGGTGCATTGCCACCACAGTAGGCGATAAATTTATTAGTCAAATCAAAATTTTCCAAGACTCTTTTAATCAATGAAAAAATCATATCCGACGTTTCACCTTTTTCTTGTAAAAGTTCAATTATTTTAATATTAGAATGATATAAAATAACACATAAAATGATAGAAAATAACGAATGACGACAGGAAACATCTTGATTGCTTTGCGATTAGAAGCGTGATTCGACAAACAAATGAATCGGTCTTTCTGTAAATCGGACTTGAGGCATTCCAATGAATATGGTGCAAAAACAATGGTTATTATCACTTCACTTCTTGTTCTTGAACATGAAAATTTTTTCGTTTTACAATACCAACCTTTTTATGGTGCCGAGAAACAGGTGTAACAAGTTTCTTTAAGATATCTCAAATTTTGCTCAAGTTACAGCTTGCACAGACAGACGGACGAACAGACAGTCAACCGGATTTGTTTATATCTAACTCAACTATTTTGAGGCGATATAAACAACCGTTAGGTAACCAAACCTTTGAACTCTGTAGCAACATGTTGCACTAGTATAAAAATTTAAAACTGTAAGCGGATGACCTCTTCGTTACAATTAAGAGCTCATACTTTGAGAGACTTCCTTAGAGGTGTCTTAGAACCTGTTTTTTAGAGTACGAAGCGAAAGCTTTTTTTACCCGACATATGTATGCATGTATATTGAAATTTGTACAGCTAAGTCAATTATAAATATCATAATAATAAATGAATATTCGTCTATCTGTTGTTTGGTTTTAAAAATGGACAAAATCTATTCAGTGCTTTTAGGTCCCTAATATTATGATCTCCATTATTACAAGTGCCTTTATACTGTATTAATATATCAATACGTTATATATCTTCCTAAAATTAGGTGATCCTATTATTTGGGATAGTCTGTATTTACTTAGAATGATCTATGGATTACTCCAGCCTACTTATAAATGAGCCATTTTCGCCAGCCTTTGCCAAATAAATATATCGCTCAATGTTTGAGTTATCTTAATAAACCGGAAGGAAATAGTTTCCTGAGCATGCGTTAGTTTAATGAGAAAAGTAAATTAAAACGAACCAGATAAACTCTGCCTCCAATTCATCCATAATATTTATTTTCGATTTTCACCCTACCGGTTGATGGTAGGTAATAGGTGCAAAATTTGGTCAAATAGTGATACAATATTTTTTATTGTAAACTGCGCTAATGACGCCTACAAATCTTCCTACATATTTTTTCCTCACGAATTGTAAGGCTATGTATACCCAGCGAAAACTATGTTATGCACCCTTACATTTTGAGAATTTTTTTCAGTCCTTCGAGAAATAATCAATTACGAGCTTATTTTTTCATTTTATAGAAATTTTGATTAAAAGAAACATATCGGACCATAAAAACCTTAATTTAAAAAAAAAAACAAATAACCACAAACACAAAATGTAATTCACCAAAAATAATTCATAATCATATATAATATAATTTCGCGGAGGGCACTTTTGCTTTAGCGCACGACCATGTGCGATGTTAGTTGGTCGCTGTCTCAACAAAGCATTGTATACCATAATTCTACAAGTAACCAAACCTAAGTTTAACATTCACTAATACGCAAATAATTGACATTTGACACGGGTTGCCCACTAAAATTCTATTACTGAAAGGGCATTTGGCACGTGTTGCCTACTAATATTCTACTAGTAAAACGGAAAATTCCTCAAAAGTGGTTCAAATCTGCTATAGTGTGTTGCGTGTTATGTTATAAAATTTATAACTTTAAGCAGTTTAATTCTATGTGCCCTAGGATAGAATTTTCCCCTATATAATTTAAAAAAATTGTGGACGTAGAATATTTTAGAAATATTATTTAGTACTTAGTAGATTATTTTGATTATTATTATTGGAGTGCCTGAATTGTACCTGATTTTTATATATTTATTATTGTCTTAATTATTGCAAGTAGACAGAATAAGAATCGTATATAACATATAGGTAAAACTAGGCCCCTATTACAACCTACGAAATGGTGAGGAAAAGCGATAAATATGTAATAAACTTTTATTTCGAAAATATTCTTCAAAGTTTTCATTAAAAATACCTTCTCACCATACAGGTTATTACATTACACTTCTTTTATTTAATTTCGATCAGGTAATCTCAGCTGTGCAAAATTTTTTAAATCCATATGATTTTTTTGGTACTTGTATACTTGTGCATGCTCAGAAAAGACTGAACGATAGATCGTAATTGTACGTGTAAAGCCAGATCGTAGCAATTTAATTAAGCCCATAAAGTTACCCTAATAATATAACTACAAACTGAACGAAGAAATAAACATTAGCCTTCGCACTTTGGCAGCAGTTTTCTCTTCGTGTTATTCAAGAATCATTGATATACATATGTCATTTTAAAATGTGTATAAGTCAGAATGATATAAAGATGTGTATTTACGTTGTTTATTATCTCAAACAAGCTACACGTATTTCCTAGTTCACTGACATAGTTAGTATTGATTCAAAAAATTTAATTCACTATAATACAAAATTTCAAAAAGCTATAAAACTGAAACTTGGCATAAAGAAGCGGAGTATGGAGAGGCATAACTGATAAATGGTTTTTAAATGGTTCTTCGTCTTATTTTCTTGTATTTATGTAATACAATATATATAATATATACATATTTACCTGTGTATATTAATATACTTGGTTGAATTTTACTTTTATATATGACAATCTTATGATTATGTTCCCTTCCCAATTATATATGGTGTGCAATTTCAGTATCTCACAAATTGAAGAAATATTCTTTATTCTTTTACTATAAAGCGGACATGGCATACGCACAAATAGGTAGTAGGTAGGTAGTAGATAGGTACAAAAATCACTTGTCGACGACCGCTGGATATTTGGTACATACCATATGTAGATAGTTACAAAAATATATCACGACCTTCCTAAGCGACATTTTGTGGATTTTTTTTATACAATTATGCTAACAATTAGCAATCGCATCTACACTAAAATGTTGAAAGATCAATTCAGTATAATAACTGAGATATGGGCCTAATAATTATAAGGCAAGCGCCACACAAGCTTTTTCGTGTCTGCGAAAATAACGTAAGCGACATGAAATGAAATAACCGTAAGTATTATTTTGCTGAACGAACAAAGTAGATAAACTTTCCATAGTCCCGGTTTTATTTCACTAAGCTAAATATCTTTTGATTTTGGATGAAAGAAAAACTGCCAAATTTATCTGTTCATACTGCAGTAGTTTCGCAGGGCAAAACCGCAATAAAGCCATGCTAACTATGATTGTCTTTTTTATAAAATCAGCCACATTCATTGAAACGATAAAGATAACATCCTTGTTGCCCGGACATACGATGATACTTGTTAATTCAATGCACAGCACCATCGAATCATTTACTCGAAATCGAACAGCTCCCAGTGAGTGAACTACAATATTACGACTTTCTTAATTGGAAATTACTGGCAAATATACTAACGCCAAAACGCGAAAAGCTTAAAATTAGCTTGCTTCAATCATCAACATTGGATAAAAACATTATATTATTTAAAGTACAATTATCTAGATGAAGTAATTGGAAAATGTTTCACTATTGACCAAGACCAAATCTCTTCGCATTTATATTTGTGTGATTGAGGATAACAATAAATAAATTTAATAATTGGAAGTCACTTTGTGTTAAAAGAAGTATTCGAAATGAAATTATCATTTGAAAACTTTAGTCTTAACAAATCTATTCAAGTAAAAGACTTTTTAAATGAAACTGATGAAGATCATTAATGATATTTTTAGTATGTATATATAAATATTTAATACTGCTATTATAATTGTTGGAATTTAATAAAAAAATAGAATTGACAAACAAAAAAGTAAAATTGTATAAAATTCATTTAGCGTTTTCGACATTAAATTGTAAATAAAACGAAACATTTTTAATCTTCAATAATATTTATTTTGTCGCCTTCAAAATATGCTCCTTCTGAAGCCATACACATACCTCTTTTTCCAATCACCAAAACATGCCTTGTAGGCACTGTCCGTAATCGCCGTCAGCTCCCTCTGCAAATTTTCTTTTACGGCCTCAATCGAGTCGAAACGGGTTCCACGGAGTGGTAACTTGAGTTTTGGAAACAAAAAAAAGTCGCATGGGGCCAAATCCGGTGAATACGGTGGTTGATTAATGGCATTGAACGAGTTTTTATCGTTCACAACTACAGCTTGGTGCGGTCTAATTGCAAAAAAATGCATCTCTCTTGGAACAAGCCGAGCATTGACGCGTCTGACGCCCAAATTATCGGTCAAAATCACTCTAATAATCGCGTGACGATTTTTGAGCACGATTTCCTTCACTTTTTTGATGTTATCGTCAGTGGTAGACGTCGAAGGACGACCGGAACGAGTCATGTCCTCGACGGTTTCTCGACCATCGCTTTCTACCAGTCGTAGACTTGGGTTTTCGATAGAACAGATTCAACATTAGAATTTTCTAATATTCGCTATTATTCCGCACACGAAATGTGGTTCAAAGCACAAAATTGTATACAAATTCTTATAACACTACTGAGGTCGACTGATCTCAACTGCTGCTGCAAACAAATTAGTTGACAGATCGCGCTCATTTTTGGCATAGTAATTAATGACAGTGCTACCAACTTAACAAGAAAAGTTTAATGTGACAGTGACAGTTTAAATGACTCCATAAACTTTCTGGTCACAATCCGATAATTAATACTTTAAGTAAATATTCAAATAATCTGAAATGTAAAATAAATATTAATTATTAAATAAAAATACAAAAAAATTTATAAAACTAACCCTTCCCAACGAAATGGCGGAAAATGTATGTGTGTGTATTTGTAATATGACAGATGGCACAGTGTTGCATTTATTTGTGTAACATCATCATTGTATTTGAATATACGTACATAGCTTCGGTGTACCAAATCATGCTGTTTTTGTATCTTTGTACGTACTGCTCAATTTTGTAATTCGTGCAATCCGTGCGTATTGACGGATTTCAGTGGAACTCGAAACACTACATATCTAAGTGTGCTTTTACATTAAGACTCTTTTGACCCTCCTTATCGGCAAATTCTCTTTTGGTGTCGCTCTGTGCATTCACACGAGCAAAATCCAGGTTTTCTGTCATTCCTTTTCATAAAACTTTCGCAAATATTTATGCGGTTCGACTGCGCAACACTTAGAGCGTGTTGCATATTTCATTTGTATGTTGGGATGATGGTCTCACATTTTGCTTGCAATGAATTACCATGAATATGGTAGAACAATATGCATAATACCTACTCGCTTAATAGATATAATGATATTCGAACTAATGCGGTTATGCGGTATGTTACTAAAAATTAAAATTGAATTTTGAGTATCTTAATTTTCACCTTATTTACAATTTTTCAAAATATTTCTTTATTCTATGTATACATATTTGCATATCACATACAAAAAATAGATAACAGAATTCAAATTTCTGACCGAATGGTATAGATTTATTTGAGACCGAGCGGTCTTGCAACCATTCAAAGAATTTGAAAGTGAAACGGAATGCTGAAAAGTCTATCTTTTGGCAGTTCGTTTTGATAGTTGGGTTTGTGGTGCATTTCCTAGACTAGCAGTCGCTGTAGTTGCTGCAGCGTAGCGACAACGCTGCTGAGGCCGGCGGTATGATGGCCTGAGCTGCCGACGCTGCGTTGATGCCTCATTTTGTCTCTATCTGGAAGGAGGAAGAGCTGCTTACAATTGCAGCATTGTTGCAGTCGGTGTGTGCACAGTGGGCATCGGCCGCACTGAGGTTCCCTTGTGATTGTAGAAGAAGGTGGTAGTGACTTTATATAACATTTGTTGAATGTAAACTTATATATGCGATTGTGCCACATTATGTGGCAGAAATTGGTCGTCATGTGGATGGACCATCGCGGTTATGTCTGTTTGTATTTTCAACGGGTTTTATTATTACCGGGTTTATTGGTTTGTTATACGGTTAATTCATTTGTGTTGTGGTAATATCGGCGGATTGTTCATTATTTGCGGTTTCGTTATTATATGCGGTTGGCAGAAAACATAATTTCACGAGCGGTCTTGTTGTGTATGACCGTCAGAAACGTAATGTAACATCTCTATGCGCCCAAGCCGCCATTCTGTGGACGGTAGACAATCATCATGTAATCATCACACAGCCTCCAAGCTTTGGCGGCTTTTCTGGAGCTTTCGATCGATACCTATTATGAAGGTTCTTTATATACTCTTCCTTCCATCGGCGGCTGAAATCGTGATAGAGAATTTTTAATTTTTCTAATCGATTTAATAAGGATAGCGAGTCTACACCTGGCTCAGGTATGGCCAGAATGGATACTCTTTTGAGAAAACGACCTGCAGATAGGCCTGTGAAGTCAGAAGGATCTTGCGAGAATGTTATGAGTGGCCGTGAATTGACCACGCCTTCAACTCGATTTAATAATATTTGGATTCCTCTTAGTTGAACTTGTAGTTTCCAGCTACTTTTCTGAAGTGGGATTTGAAGTTATTTACAGCTGATTCCTAAACACCACCCATATGAGGAGCGCTTGGGCGGAGAAATTGCCAATTAATGGCTTGGGAAGCGTACTACTGCACAATCTCAGGTGATACTTGTTTTGTAAAATCGCCGTTATCGCTTAATATTTTTTATTTGGGGCGAGAAATATATAACTCATGGCGGACTATATGTTGCAATAGGCGATGTTCCGCGTGAAGCATAATTATATGGATATAACTGAGAAGTAAAGTGGCAAGTCGCGACTTGTCTGGTTTGGTTAGAGGGTGGCGTTCGTTCTACGTCAGGTTTGAATTTTCAAGCCTATCATTCGCACGAAGCAGACCTTTCGTGTCTAGGGATGGGTTAAGAACTAAGAACGAACTTCTTTTGTCAATGAATCTCTAAATAGTATTATATCGCGGCTAAAGTAGCGCCTTTGAGTTGATGTGATAAGAGCGACCTTTGCCTTTTGTAATTCAAGGTGTGTACAATATATCGCATTGGGGTACTCTGGGGGAACTCCTTTAACTTTAATTTTAAGTCGGTCTATGAAATTTAACACATAGGCGACTACTCTGAGGGCTCGGGAGAACGATGAAAATCGCTTAAGTATTTCGGCATCATGGAGAGTTGTATGAAAAGTGTCGATTTTTCTATGATTTTTTCGAATCAGCTTACTTTCCCCATGTGGTCTAAATAGAGGTATTCTTCTAATACGCCATCGTATTATAGCTTAAGCTCACGTTTTTTAAGTAAATTTTTTCCCATAGTTAAGAACTGCTGTATTCAGAGGTGCGAGAGTGACCTAAGGCGAATGTGTTAGGAAATTGTTGTTTTAGTAATAGCTTGGAAGCAATAGCTTCTGTTTGAATGCGCTTATCCGCTTCAGGGAAATTAAAGCATTGGGGTACTCTACTTTAATTTTCGCTGTGTACTGTTTGAGCCTTTAATGCCTTTGAACCGCATGGTGCTTCTTTGCGATTTTGGGGATTTCGAAATTCGGAATTTGCTGTTGCCACTAAACCCGCGGCTCTTTTCATACTTGTGCTGTTTTGAGGGTGTGCTGAAAATGTATGCGCATGTAATTTAAGAGCTTCCCAAGCCAAATTGAAATTATCGTCATTTAGTGCGAACACTTGACCTTTTGTTTTGTATCGGAGATGATGGAATTTTTGTGCATATGATAATTTTGGGTGGCTTATGTAAGCGGCTGTAAACATGTCCCGGAAGAATGGCCATTGTTCATAGCCACCATAAATTTCGGTGTCACATGCGGGCTCCTTGAGATGGATGCCTGAATTCGCCTCTTGACTGATTGATTGATTTTCTTTTTTGATTTCTATTACCCATTCAGAATTGTCCTGAAATTGTCGTATTGTTTTTTTTTGGAACGTTGCGGCGACGTAACGCCTCCCCCTCTTGATTGGAGACTCTCCTGAGTTTCCATAAGTATACTTGTATTAATGTCTGAAACTTTACGATTTTTAAAAATGTAGAAGTAAATTATTACAGCAAAAGTTATTGCAACGATAATGATAGTAGTAGCGAATATTGTCCAAATTATTGGCTTATGTGTATTTCTGTGATATTCCAATTCTTTTATTTTGTTTATATTTTCAATTTTTTGCACTATTAATTCTTCGAATGTCACTTTGGTTTTAACGTTATTAACTATGAAATTAGTAGGTATTACAAAATGTTCTTCCAATTGAATTCTCGAATTTTCAAAAATATTTTCATTAATTTTTACATTGCAATTGTTAAATATTATTAAATTGTGGCCTGATATATGCAGAGTTCTTTCATCACATGTACCATTACGAATGTTTTTCCATAATTATTTAATAACAATAATCCGTATTTTATTGCAACTCTGTTTTATTATTTCTTATATTTTCGCAATTGTTCCTTAGCATACATAGGTTTATTTCTTTTAGTTTCTTTACATATATATTTTCTTGAAATGAATAGTATGTATTATTTATTTTTACAACTTCTTCTGTAGTGAACACTAACTCTTGTGATTTATTATTAACAAAAATTATTTTACTATTATTATACTGCACTGAGTATAACTTTATATTTTGTAATTTAAACAAGTCTATATCGCATTTTATAATTTATTTTTCGTTAAAATATTTTCATTCATTATATGAGCCTAGAAGCGGCAAAATTATTTTGCAATTGATCAATTTTGTCTTTTAAGATTCTTACTTTTAACAATAAATCGAAATAAATGAGTTGTTTCTCCAAGCGTCTATTTTCTACGCCTATTTGGTGGTGTTATTAGTGAAAAGCATTAGTGTCCAGAATACCTGAAAATATAGTTGGTATTTTTATATTGGCTGGGTGTATATTATTTTTATGCCTAAGTGCGCTGTAGTTTTTAACATATCCTTCTTCATCTGCTTGATTGTAATCTTCTCTTTTTTTTGTTTCTATTATCAATTATACGTTTTTTTTGTGTCTTCTATAAGTTTTTGAGTTTTTTCTTTGCTTACTTTCAAATCTATAACCTGGGTTAGTTTGTATTTTTTAGTTGAGTGAAAGAGTTGTTGTACCATTCTAAGCTTTTGTACATTTTCTCTTAGGTTGTCCGTCTGGGTTCTTCTATTTCTAAAATTCTAATCTTTTCGCCTAAAGAACTGTGAAACCTTTCAATGTCGGCATTCCCTGTATGGCTATTTGGTTTTGTGTACCTCAATTGATTGTTCGTTTAAAAAATCTTTAATGTTTACTGAGTTGAATTCGTTGTCCATTATAAACTTTCTTGGCATTCCCTTTAGTGAAAAATATAGCCATAGATTTTCTATTATGGTGATATGATTTCGATCATCCAAGTACAGTATTACAGCGTGTTTAGAAAATTTGTCAATGAACGTTAAAAAACTGTGTTTTTAGTTAATATAAATGTCTACGTGAACTATCTGATTGCATTCACTTGGGGTCTCTGTATACTTAAATTTTGGTTGAATTGGCCTTCTGTCATATTTTGTCCAACTACATATGTCACAATTGTTTATATATTTTTAAATCAGTTTCTTCAGATCCTTATAGTATATTGCTCTCTTCAGCCCTTCATAGTTTTCTACTATGCCGGCGTGTTCTGTATCCTTTTAGTGGTAGTTCGCTATCCACTTATAGGTTTCTCGTTCGGTTTCTAAGTCTTAAGCGTGATACGAACATTTGTAAAATTGTATGCTAGTTGGGAAGAGTGCTATTAGATTCTGCTGAACCGTGTTGTATTCGCTATCTGGTAAATCTGAAAAAATGCCGACTTTTCCGTTTTTTAGGAATATTCTAAATATATCTGCCATATTATATCCATCTTCACGATTTAAGAAAATTTTTCGTTTTAAATTTATGATTTTTATTTCCGGACTTTTGTGTTGCCTAAGTATTATTTGTGTGTGGAAACGATTTACTACTGTATCTAGAATGGGGAAATAGTCGTTTTGCTCCTCGACTTGCGAATGTATAGTGGCATTGGTACTAATGTTTCTTCTTCTATTGAGGGACCCTAATTGGTATTGTTATGAGTTGTGTTATCAGATATTGCATTGATTTCGCCAGTATTTACGTCTGTTCTGATCAAAAAATCTGCTACTTTTTTTGTTTTTCTTTGACATAACTTATATTAAAGTCATATTCGCCTAATTTTAAAAGCCATCTCTGGAGTCTCGGACTTATCTCTTTGCCATTGTAGTTGGACCTAAGCCAAACCAGGGGTTGATGATCTGTTTCCAACTCGAGTTTTCTGTCATAAACGAAGGGCCTAAAGTACAATAATTTACTGCCCAAACTATTGCTAGGAGTTCTTTTTCTATGGTGGCATATCTTTTTTCATATTCATTCAGTGTTTTACTAGCGAAACTGACTATATGATTATTTTGGAGTAAGACAGCTCCGATAGCATAACTACTTCCGTCGGTGGAAATTGTAAGCTTTTTATGGAAATCTGGGTATTTTAATATTGGTGGGTTTACTAAAAGAGTTTTTAATTTTTCAAATGAGTCGACATATTGTGGGTCTTTCAAATTTATTCTAATGGATTTCTTTGGATATCTAGTCGAGCCGTTAGCAATTTTTGCATAGTCCTTCACGAATTTTCTAAAATATCCCGTGATACCTAGAAAAGGTTTTATTTGCCTCTGTGTTTTTGGTAATTGTAGTTTTTGAATGGCCTGTATTTTTCCTGTGCCTGGTTTGACACCCTCTGTAGTCATTACGTGCGCTATATATTCTGTTGTTTTAGCGAAGAAGTTATATTAATCTATTTGTAATTTAAGGTTATGTTTCTCAACCTTTCGAAAACTTTATTTATGCTTGTTACATGCTCTTCTATAGAAGTGCTAAATATAATATTATGATATCGTCTAGGTAAACGACGCATATCACGCTAATTAAATCTCTTAATATCGAATTCATTAATCGTTGAAAGGTTGGCGGGGCATTATTAAATCCGAAAGGCATCCTTTTGAATTCATAATGCCCAAATGGTGTGGAAAATGCCATTTTCTTTCGGTCATTTTTATTTATTAGGTTATGGTGAAATCCTTTTGCTAAGTCGAGTGTCGTGAAGAACTAAGCTCGGCCTAATTTTTGAAAGGATATTATTACCTTTACAAATTTGTCTGCTTGATGTGGTCTACCTCCATCGGCTCTGGTGCGGTGTAATTATTATGTCTCGTTTGTCTGGTTAAACGATCGGGTTGCCTATATTGCCTGGAGAAGAGGACATGTTGTCCTAAGTTATGACAATTTTGCCTGTATTGTCCAAAAAACGATCCTGTTGTCCTGAACTATAACTGTTTTGTCTGTATTGTTCAAAAGAACGGTTTTGTTGTCCTGAATTATAATTGTTTTGTCTGTATTGTCCAGAAGAACGGTCTTGTTGTCCTGAATTATAGAAGTGTTAGTTGTGTTGTCCCTAAAATACTGCCTAAAGTCTATTGAGGTACGTGATTGTCTATTGTAGTTATTATCGCATCGTGAAAGTAAACCTGTTTCTTTGAGTGTATAATAGGCTTCCCTCAGATTATTTATATTCCTACTATGAATGATGCTACTAAATGTGGGGTGGGCCATTCAGAAATGTTTTTAAAATTAATGATACGGTGACGCTAGGAGAAAACTCTACTGGTCTTGTTTGGTCGAATTCATACTTATTATTTAATTTATATAACATAAATTTTAAAGTATTGTAGTAATTACTCCCGTTGGTATATTTGATACGAATGGCCTGTGTATAAAGGCCGTGATACGTTTCCTAAACCCCGAAGTTTTTTATTAATTCCGCTTTGATTTCGTTCCGTGTTGCAGAGGGACCCAGTGTCCTGATGACTTGAAGCGCTGCTCCCTGAATTTGGTCCAGATGTGTCTCTCGAATATGAACTGCATAAGCACCGGGTTGTCATCGAACAGAAGAAAAATAATTTCGACTTCTCTCAAGAAGGATGAGAGATCGTATTTCTTTTTCATGCCATAGTAGGGTTTAATCCTTGCAGCTTCCGGGACTTGGTTGGACATTTTTCGTTTTATATTATATTTCACTTATTTGGATTTTTATATATTTTATATATATATTATTTATATTAATTTTATTTTTATATATATTCTTTCTTTTTATTTTGTTTTTCACTAGGACATAATTGTGATTATTGTCCTTTCGCTATGTTTTTTCCACTCGGACTAAATTTTGTTTGTAGTCCTTTTGTATATCCTAGGATATATTTTCCGCACTGGACATAACTTCGGTCATTTTCCTTTCTTACGTATCTTTAGATACATTATTTTTCCAATTAAGTGGAATTTGCCGACACTTTATGTTTACGTTGCCAAAAATGCATTCTGACGAAATCGGAATTATTGGTGCAAAAAACTTGTAGTTTGTCATCATTACTCGTTTCGATTTCGGAACGTTGCGGTGGCGTAACCCGCATTCGTGATCAAATGCAAAGAGAACATGCAAGAATAAATCCTAAAATAAGGAGAGAATAACATGATAGAAAAACACAACGTCGACAGCTTCGAAAATTAAATTTCGGAACTATTGCGTAAGTTTACCCGAATGCTTCATCCGCATTTTTTTTAATGCAAAACTTTCCTTCGGAAGATGGAAGTTACGATTATTGTGCTACTTCCAAAAATGCGATTGTTAAAAAGAACGTTCCAAAAATATGTTTAGCAATCGGTCCAGACTTTCCCGAAATACCGTATTGTTTGAAAGATTTAACCCCAATTAAAGAACGTCTCATATTGCCTGAATTGCTTTTTGTGACAATTCGTCCATTAGGATATCTAGGTCAGAGGTTGCCCAAAGGTGCAATTTATGTTAAAAATATTGTGACATCTCTACCAAGGTCCTTTCATGAGGCTTATGTGATACAAATTCACTTAAGAAAGCATTTGGAATACAATCATGATTACATGATCGATACCATACGCCCTGCAAAGATTATGGAAGCTTTGCAATTCTTAGTGAATGCCCCTCTGTATCGTGCACAATATACATATCAATGAGAACTGGATCTAAGAATTTAATGACCAAGAAGAAGTTCCGTTTGTTGCATCTGCAGAGGATTCCCAATTGGTTTAATCTTTCATGCGGAACAAATTTCTTATGATAATCCCTTAAATAATAATATTCCCACGGGTATTCTACCTTCAGAGCTAAATCAGGCGGTCAAGAAAATCTTTGGGACAATATTCCTGTAGAAAACTTGGACTATAACCGTTTAGTTATAGCGACAGGTGAAGGACAAAGACCAGTTGACATTGCTCAGGATAATAATTCAGATGAGTTGTCATTTGGAACAATATACGCTGGGCAGAAACGTACATACTCTGAAACATATAGCAAGATAATACGTTCTGAAATGCGCCATTTTGAAAGAAGATCGTGTACCATTCCAAAGATGTTCTATGATTAGAAAAAATTAGAACTGCTACGAATTATAGTGCAAATAGTAAATAGTACAACCAGTTGCCTTACAAAAATTTCATTTCATGTACAAAACTTGATTCAACACGATGATGGTCACAAGGTTTTGAAATGCGTTAGATACTCTCCTGCGCACTGGGAAGCTGAGAAAAAAAGAGACAAACGCTATGATTCGACAGTTTGGGCTTTCAACATTTTGGATTACTTCAAATTATTTGGGTAATCAAAAGCATAACCACAGTCGGTCTTGTACTAGGGAAATAAGAGGACAATAGTTTTGTCGTTTTGGTATACCATATCCACCAATGCCTTCAACTCAAGTACTGTTACCTCTTACAGAAACAAGTCTAAATTCAGAAAGACACAAGTAAAACTTTTTTAAAATTCAAAACGTTTTAAATGCAAATATGATTACAGAAGATATTTCTAATTTAAAAGATTTGAACATTTTCTGTCTGATAGTAGAATAAATATGTCTTTTGATAACTATTTGTTAGCCCTTAGATCAAGTTTATCAACACCCAAAATTTTTCTAAAATAAAATTACAGAATCGTTCCGGAGGATCTCTTTGTTTTCTTTTAGCTGTCATTCGATGTTCTAAATTTAATAACAAACTAAATAAAACAAGAATCTTTTAAAATTACTACTTTTACGAAAACAATAAAACTATAACTTTCCGACACCTTTTCTCTTGGTTTTTGCAACAAGAATTCCCATTTTACTACTTGCACGCAGACTTTTTAGGTGCTGCGAAATGACAATTTTTTGTAAATTTATCTATAAAGCTATGGTATCAGATTTTCACTGCTTTAAATTCTATGAGATTATGCAATAGACAAGTAATAAAGAACTTAATGTTATTTTATTCTAAAATTTTGTATATAAAACCTTTTTTTAACAAAAGAAAATAAGACATAAGTGTACGCAGACTTTTTCTGCTTATTTATTAACACTCACCTTTTACCTTACAAATTGAAGTACCCGGAAAGGCTTAGTGATTACAAAAGAAATTTATTTCGGTAAAAATGGCTAATTGTTGCACATACATATGTAAGTTTAAAACTTTATAAAAAATTATATTTTGCTTATAACTTTATTTAAAAATGTTATAAAAGATTAAAAATGTTAGATTAAAGGCGTATGCTTGAAGAATTGAGCGAAGGCGGTCTGTCCGTATCCGTGAGCGAATTGAAAAAGGAGAGGTACGGGATCCTTCATTGATCCCTTTTATTCCTTTTTGTGTGGTGTACATTGTGATGTCGATGTAAGTATTTGTGTTCCTCTTGGTGCATGGTGTGGTGATGTGAAATGTGATGGTATGTGTGGTTATGTGGTGGTGTGGAAGTATTGTACGATGAGGGGGGTCTGAGACTCATTTAGTCACAATGAAATAAACTACTAATTTCTAAAAAATATATAAACTTAATATTATAAATTATTATGCTAATGTCTACATAAATAATAAAAATAATGTTTTACCAACAGTTGGAAAGCTCACCTTTATTGCAATGCTAATACTGAAACTTGAATAAATTCTAGCCCTAAGCTAAGCGAGCAGCGGCGACAAAGTTTCCAACCAAAAATGCAGAATGGAATTCTCTGGAATTCGGCAATGGATAAACGGGTGATCGCTGTCACTGCCTACCTACAAAGGTCTTTTCCCAATTGGGTTTATATAGTATATAAGTTTATTCAGATATGACTCTGTTCAGAAGTTCCTCGAATGATTTTTGTTCCCTCTTTGCTTTTAAACATCTCATGACTTCGGATAAGGTTAAATGAAAGCATTCGATCTGTCCATTGCCAGTACTTTTGTATGTTTAATTGGTCATTGAGCTTGAAATTTATGGAAGCGAAATTAACTGATTTTTCGTTATCCATTATAACGTGATGGGGCACGACATAATATAATAGAATGTAGTGCAGAGGTTTCCTTATGTCTTCTATGGTTTGGACTTGATAATTTTACCCCAGCAAGTTTGGAGAATTTGTCTATGCAGGTGAAAACAAGTTTTTTTCTGTCGAGTAAATGTCTTTATGGATTATTTGCCCTGGGTATTCGGAAATTGTTGTTTCTTTCAAGGTAGGATTAGTAGAACGTCGGTCACATTTACCTCCTTACAAACTCTACACTGATTTATTATTGCTATAATCTTTTGCTTCATTTGGGGGAAGTAGTATTTTTTGGACAATTGCAGTTTTTTTCAATTCAATTGAAGAAGTAACTAGGTCTTTAATCGTCCGTGGTCTACTGAAATTCTTTATTATTATACAATACCCCGATGTAGTATTACTTTCTCGGACACTAGGGCAAATTTCAGTTTGTCAAATTCTTTTGCTGATACCCGTTTGGAAACACGTCCATCTTCCCCTCCTAAAAGTGAGCTAAGTGGTTTTGCCATCTTAGCAAAGTCTTTATTGAAACGCCAATAATAACTGGCTAGGTCGAGAAATGCCCGTAGTTCTTTAATGACTTTGGTTGAGGATATTTTGGCTATGGCTAGAACTTTGTTCGGATTTGTTTTAATGCCTTTGTCGCTGATGACGAAGCCTAAGAATTCTACCTGGGTTTTGAAGAATTCACATGTGTTCAATTGACATTTAATGCTGACATTCTGTAAAGTTTTAAAAAAAAAGTTCGTATGCGACTTACTATCCTTGTGAAAGATGATGACGTCGTTGATATATATGTAACATATCTTACCAATATGTTCATGAAGTATGTCATCGAGTGCGTGTTGAAATACTGAAGGCATATTTTTTTGTCCGAACGGGATTCATAAAAACTCATATTTTCTGTTATCAACGGAAAATACTGTTTTTTCTAAAAACAAAATTGTCGCTCCCCAAAATTGCGTCAAGGGATGTTAATGTAGGAAGAAAAAAAAAACGTAACGGTAATATCAGGTCGATTAAGCAAGTTGGCTATCTTATGGTACATTATTTGGATACTATCTCTCACTGTTACTGCATCAACTTAGTTTTCGTTCGGTATGGGGTTATGTACAAACTTAGGTTGTATATAGTTTCTATTAGATCCAGTGTAGATAAGTATATTAAGTACCTGTCCACTCGCTGGCTTACATTCAAAATAATATATGAAAGCGAGGAGTTCCTTACTCCAAAAAATACAATGTTGCTTGCTTATAACTAATATTGTAATCCTAGTTCTCTATTTTTTTAACGTACTCTTCCAAAGTTTTGTCAAAGTCACCCTGAGTTTCATAGTGTTCAGAAATAGTTGCGTAAGCTTTCGAAGTTATCTGTCCTGTCTGGTCTTCCTTTCCAGCTTCTACAAGTACGTTGAAATTTCGCTGTCTTTTAATGGACTGTTGGGTTGGGAAAGGAGGTGTTTTACCTAGCTCCAACTGAGGGCTGTTCCTGAATTTGACCCAAATGTCTGATACCCAAATTGTCTATTATGTTGTCCGGTCATATTAAATGTTTTTGGTTGCTGCTCAAAGTATAAATTATTATATCTAAGCACACTGATCGCATGTTGTGATTGTGTATTCCGTGGAGGTACTGGTAGCAATATATCGAAAGTTTTGCATTACTGTGGATTCTACTATTCGCATAATTAGCGCGATAGGACTGATTTTCTAGTTTTAAATATAGATGTAATGCGGTTGGTAATTCTGTATTGTTTTATACCCAGTAATCGGGCCAAATCTCCACGTAAGCCCACAAATGTGTCTATCCCTGTATGACTTTGTCATTATCAACTCCGCTTCTCTGCCCAAATTGACAGAAACAATTTTGTTTATGGTAGTGTAAGTGACAAATGTTTGCACTATTGTGGTCATTTGATACTCGAGCGTTCCCAACTCGCGATTATCAGTAAAAGGAAGCGATAAACATCGGGATATTGCATCCCAGTTAAGGGATACGTTATAGGACTTGAGGGCATTATCTGCGTATCCAGTTATTCTATTACGTATAGTGTGCAATATAGCGAAATATTCTGAAGTTCTCTTATGACCTTTGTAATTCTGTAGTATTCTATCAATTCCCTTCTTCCAAAAGCTAAATTCTGTTTGATTACTTAGTCTTAAACAGCACGAATAATTATTTTCCTAGCCAACGATTCAATGCTACATACATATGTATAATCGGTATGTATAATAATAATGCGCAATCTATCTATTAAACTAAGACCTCCTAAACTCATTATATACGTGTAGACTTAGTGAGCAATTACCAAATACTGAAAGAAAATCGAATAGTCTAAGAACAAATGAAATGCACGTATATTGGATACATGTTATTAAATAAATAATATATGTACACATATATGTATATTCCTATGTGCTTATATAAGAATCTCTGTAAAACCTTAAAATTTGTAAAGATTACATGTAAATAATATATATGATATAATTTTTTGAGTTGATAATATTAATTGTTTTTACGGTAAATATGTATCAATAAAGTTATAATGCATTTTACAACCAATTAAGTGTACATATACAACAAACCTAATGTGAAATTTTTCGTGATTTTAGTAAACTAGCAAAAAAGTTTCTCTAATTAATTTCTCTATAAATAACGGATGCGACACTTTCACAATATTGATCGCAATTAGTGGTCGTCTTCGCGTGGTTCGAACCAATTCAGAAAAGCTTTAAAAGCTATTTGCGAACGCATTCGCAGGAATCCCCTTAGAAAACAGAAAATGATGTCAAGGGAAATGGATACTCGTGTATCGACCAGATCAATGACAAGAGTTATTTGAGATGATCTCCACATGAAGACCTACCGTCTATTAACTGGTCATCTTCGAACAACACTCTCGAAACAAATTACTTTTAACAGATGTAAGCGGATTTTTTAATGGCACAAGATCAAAAGCTTTAAAAGTATTATTTTTGCAGATGAAAGAATTTCCACTTTTAAAGAAGTTTTTAAAAAGCAAATCGACAAAATCTACGCAAAACGTTATTTCAAAGGTTTTAGTAAGATGGTCAAGATCCTGCTGCTTTAATGGTTTGGTGGGGAGTCTCCTATAAAAGCGTTAGACCTCTTCACTTCCGTTAAAAACGGGTTAAAACTGGGCAAAAATGTATCAGTATAGCAATACTACTCAATGGAGAGTATTAGATCTTCCAGAAAAATTCTATTTCATCACAGAAGGAAAAAGCCACAGAACAGTGGCTTAAATGCAAAGTGTACATTTTAATCCATTTGACAACATTTTCAGGTCAGAGTTGGAAAACATGGCATCTCGAAAACCATACAGAAAATTGGAGAGTCTCAAAAAATCTTGGGTTCTAGTAAGATCGTCAATACCAATAAAAACTGTGCATCTGCTACTGATTAATGACCGAACCGGCAAAGTGCAGATTTTAATCCACTGGACTACATATTCAGGTCAGAGTTGGAAAACATGGCTTCTCGAATACCCTACAGAAAATTGGAGAGTCTCAAAAAATCTTGAGTTCTAGTAAGATCGTCAATACCAATAAAAACTGTGCATCTGCTATTGATTAATAACAGAATCGTTCAAAGGCTGGAGTGAAAGCTGTTTTAATATATGCATTATTAAATAAAATTAATTTTAATAAAAAATGTAGTATGGTTTAATTTTTATAACAACATATAACAAAATCGGTATTGTAGTGGTCATAGACGTATCATTGCCACGCCCACAAAATACCGTCAAGCGATAATATTATATAAAACGCCATAACTAAGTCGAAAGTTTAGTCATCGACTAATACGCAAAGCGAATGGTTGCGTTTTGTGCTATTGGTGATTTTTGATATTCCTTCCTACCTTCTTTTTCGTGAGTGCGTTTTAATTTCAGGAAGTTTTATTTAAAGCACGTGTTAAAGAGTGTTTGTATTATAGTACGGCGAACTTTAAGAGATATGCCCCGAGGGGGACATAAGCTTGGTGATAGCAGTTTCGCCCTGTTATCAACAAGCCCCAAATGGAAAAGAAAAATATACCCAAGGAATTGACGTTAACGATTTTCCAAGCCTTCCTCCAACATAAAAAGACAATTCAAAATATTTAGTGCTAAGTGCAACGAATTCTCAAAAACCTGTAAACAAATATTCGTGTTTTGCTGTGCACAAAACATTAACATACATTAGCAGTGAAATAATTAGTATATCTGAACTTAGAGACAGAAAACTGTTCTTACTGGTAAAAAACAACAACATAGCTCCAAAATTCATAATAACAAAAATATTACATGGCATATGCGATGCACAATAGCAATAAAACTCCACCATAACCTTAATTACACAAAAGGAAATGAAATACCAGACGATGAAATCATTGAACATTTAAAAGAATAGGGTGAAGTATCAATTTTCAAATTCCCTAAATACATAAATCAAAAGCCAGTACCTAGGGGAGTTGTTCTTCTTAATTTTGATAAATATCATCTACCTGAAAAAATTTAAGTGACTTGGTACACAACTACGGTAAGGCCATACTATCCTAACCCCATGAGGTTCAGGAGCTTCCAACTTTTGGGATCATACAAAAAAACGGTTTACTAAAGCCCCTGTTTGCGACATGTGCGCTCTCCCCCTCACCAACCCACTACTTGCAGTCGTTCTTTTTGCATTAACTGTTCTGATAATCACAAATCTTCTGACAAAACAGTCCCAAATTTATACAAATGAAACAAATAATAACCATCAAAACAGACAAAAAGTGCCACGCAATGATCTCCTCGTTGCACTCACACTTTATGGCTTTCGTACGAACAACACCAACAATATTCCCACCTCAAGCTAGAGTATTCCCCTCTTGAACAACAACACAATGCAATGATAGAGTAAATAATGTGTATTTTACAATGGAATATAAATAGCCTACTCAATAACTACCCTGATTTAAATATTCTTATTAATGAATTTCATCCAGAAATTATATCACTCCGAGAAACCCATATCACTTTCAATAAAAAATTGTATCCTTCTGATTAATATCACAGTTACTTCCATAATAGTACACAAAACTTAAACGTCAAAGAATTTATAATTTTCATTAAGAAATTAAATCATAAGCAAACTCCTATTGTAAGAAACATCTCTTGCCTAGCTATCGAAATAGAACTTGGATTTTAATTCACAATTGTTTATTGCTACGCCCCACCTAATCAAAATTTTGCTTATAGAGAATTTGACAATATTCTAAATCATTTCACTGCACCAATCATTATAATAAGAGACTTGCATAGAGTATCCTGTGTGGATCATCGACAGTAAATATAAAAGAGGCGAAATCATCGAAGATATAGTATTTTCAAATGATCTTACTGTACTAAATGATGGTAAAGCAACCTACTTTGTCATTGTCCTTGCCTTATCCACAATAGCACCCAAACTCTCATCTCATACTATCGATCACTTTCCTATAATCACGTCCTTGTCCATCCCCAAATCGTACAACGTTAAGCCAGGGTCCAAATTTCTAACCGAAAAGGCAGACTGGGAAAAATTCAGTAATATTTCCGCAAGTTTATCCAATACTAGGCGCTCTAGAGAAAACGTAAATGCTGAAGCATCTGCTATTAAGATTATTATTCGTTCTGCAGCTCATGTAACCATTCCCCAAAATAACACTAAAAGGTTTTCAGCAAAACAACCGTATTGGTCTAATCTACTAACTATACTCAGAAACAGGAAAAAGTCTTTGTGGGCAACATTCAAACACAACAGCACTGAAGCTAATTTAATTGAATATAAAAAGGGTAATGCTAATTTTAGAAAGGAGTTAGGGTGGGCCAAAAGTCAATCATTGGAAACACTTACAGCCAATATAAACCCAACCAGTTAACCGAAACAAATATGGTCCGATATAAAGATGATAACAGGATCCATACATAGGTTCAGAATACCCCATATAAACAGGTGCAGTCAAAATATCCTCCACATATTAAGAAACATCTCATACTCTCTTAAAGAAAGACTTCTCAACGTCTATACAAGTAATAAGATACTTAGTACTGAGAAAATAATGTCTTCCAGACTAATGTGGTATGCGAAACTAAATGGACTCATAAGCCCGTACCAACTCGGTTTTCAAAAGGGTTATGAGTAATCGACCCCCTGATATAATTTGAACATTTCGCTTCCACTAACTTGGTATCCCGTAATCATACTTCAGCTTGGATCTAGAACAGGCCTTTGATAGGGTTGGAGCTCATATGGTACGCAGTGAATTTAAGCGCTGAAAAATTGGAACCAAAATGTTTAACATTGTAAAACCCTTCTTGTATAATCGAAAATCCATTGTATATGCCAACAACTGCCTACCTTAGGTTTTCAAATTGGACAATGGTATACCTCTGGGTTCACCACTCTTCACAACTCTCGTCATCATAGCCTTAAGCAAAGTCAGCTCCATAATTACCTCTAACCCACTAATTCAACACTTTATCTACGCAGACGACGTCGTGATCTTTACAAATTAAAAACTTAAACAAGTTAATCATACATTTTTGAAAATTTTAAATGATGTTAACAAATGGTCCGAATTTTCCGGTGTTAAGATTCTATTAAACCAAAGCTCCACATTTCATATTTGTAAAAAACACAATTGCTCCTTCCCCACCTCTTCCTTTTTAAATACCCAAATTCACCATACTCATAGTTTAAAAATACTAGGTATTATATTTGACAAAACTCTTTCTTATAAAGACCATTGTGAATATATTCGATTAAACTTATTTCTAAGACCAAATACTACAAGTATTAAGTATTTATCATCAAAAAATTGTTTGTGTCACCCAAACATTCTTATTAATGTCACAAGAGCCTTAGTGTTATCAAAAATTGACTATGAACTTGCAATATACGGACTCTGTGCCAAAACCCATACCAAACTTTTAAACGCGCCATACTTTTAAACGTGCCTTCACATAACACACTTTTATTCGTCCCGAAGTTGCTCCTATGTAGAAACGAGCTAACACTTAATAACGTAAATAGTACCCTCCAATGTTCCCACAGACACAACAAACTTTCAACCATTATGCGTTGTCGCACTATTTCCAAAAAACTAGGAATAAGTACGAGCCTTACATTGGTTAAACCCCCACTAACTCCGCCTTCCATGACATTATCGTCATGTTGTATTAACGATACACAACAACATCGCAAGCAATCTACGAGGAACACCGAATATGTCCAGATATACAAAGAAACTATGTAACCATATACAGATGATTGGAAGTTTATCTTTACAGACGGATCTTAAAGTGATACCTCCACCCCATTTGCTCTGACAAACAAGATTGATGTCACCATAGCTGCCTTTGTTTTGCCATTATACTGCTCTGCTCTGTCCCTGATCATAAAAATAAAAAACGTTTTATATAAATACAACAACAAAATCAAAATTGTGTGGATACCAGGGCATGCAGGAATCCAAGGCAACGAAATGGCCGACAAGCGAGAAAAAGAAGCAAACAAAGAACCTCTGTATACGTCTCTATACTTTACCAAAAAAGATATTAAGAACTATGTTAAACAATACATCACCGACTGTTGTCTAAACGATTGGGGACACAGCAATCATCACTATAAACTCTCAAACCTATCTGGCCAAAAACCACAGTATTTTACTATCATCGCCTGTAAGAATCGGACAAATGACAATAACATTAACCTTTTTGTTAAATACTTTCAAAACTCCAATATACAAATAATTATAGTACGAACTAGACTTAAATTTGCCTTAGACTTAACTAATATAATTGGAATATTTTAATCTGTAAATTTAAATTAAGCTGAAGGCACTAGCAGCCAGTGCTTTATATTGGGTTGGCAACTAAGTAATTGCGGATTTCACTCATAGATGGCTTCAGTTGAATTTTTAGGTTTGCTAAAAATATGTGTAATAATTATTTCTCTTTTAAATAAATAAGTCGAATGTTAGGTAGGTAGAGTGGCTTCAGTTGAATTTTTAGGTTTGCTAAAAATAAGTGTAATAATTATTTCTCTTTTAAATAAATAAGTCGAATGTTAGGTAGGTAGGTAGGTAGAGTGGCTGTCTAACGACACACCTAGGCCTATAGGAGGCCCATTGTGATACCACCGGGACTAATGTTCCCTCACTCTATCGTCTCCTCTCTGAACCAACCTGTGCTCCTGATGAAGTTCATCAGTACAAATAATTTTATACTAGCATCTTCTGATACGTAGTCAAGGAATCCACGAATATAGAGCTTTACATTCGCATAAAAGATGCTTTACAGTCTACTCTTCTCCTACTTCTTGACAGCTTCTACAATAGTCGTTGTATGATACACCTAGCCTACTGGCATGTCTACCAATTAGACAGTGACCTGTTAGTACTCCTATCAGAGTTCTTATATCATTACTTTTAAATTAAGGTAGTCGGTTTGTGCTACTCACGCTCCATTCCTGCCACTAGTCTGCTGGTTGAGCAGGCTATTGATATTCTCCATCGAGACTCTGCCGTATTTATAGCATGTTCGCCGATTAAGTGTTTGCAAGTTGCCATAAGCAAAAACATACCCTCTTTTACAGGGGTTAGTTCCAAAGTAGTGCCTGTTCTAGCTAGTTCATCTGCGTCGCAGTTACCAGGGATATCACTATGTCCTGGAACCCATTGCAGGTTTATTGTGAAGTAGGATGTCAGATCCTCTAATAGGTCAAGACATTCTTTCACTAGCTTGGATGAGACCATTGGAGACTTGAGTGATTTCAAGGCCGCTTGGCTATCCGTATATATATATGTGCTCCTTGTTGTGAGCACACTTTTTGTCAATACCACAAGGCTTTCTTTAATTGCTGTGATCTCCGCCTGGAAGACACTGCAGTGGTTTGGTAAACGGAAGGCGATGTTGGTGTCTAATGTTGCGCAAAAGACACCACTTCCCACTCGATTATATAGTTTGAATCCATCCGTGTAGATGCTAATTCCTTCATTCCTGTCTACTTCGTCCCTTTTTCACTCCTCTCTTGTGGGGAAGGCAATATTGTGGACCAAATTTAGTTTCAGTTCTATTGGATTGCGGAAATCCGTGGTTTCGGGTAGAAACGGGAATATACTGAGTATCCTAGAATCCCCCTTGTTGCATGCGACTAGTTGGGAGGATTCCCTCAGTCTAAGAGCTGACTTTGCTGCCACTTGCTTGCAGAACAGGTCTGTTGGCAGTTAATGTAGAATGACGTTTAGAGCCTGGCTTGGCGTTGTTCTAAGAGCTCCACTAAAGCATATACTGGCTGCTCTTTGTATACTTTCCATACGCTTTACCGCGTATTTCTTTTCCATTATTAGCCACCATACCAATATACCGTATGTCATAATTGGTCTGACAACTGCTGTATAGAGCCAATAAGTTACCCGAGGCGTTAGCCCCCATTTGGGGCCCACCATCCTTTTACAGGTGTAGAGTGCTGTGGCTGCCTTCTTCGCCCTAACATCCAAGTTTTGTTTCCATGAAAACTTCCTGTCTAAGATTAGTCCCAGGTAGCTTGCCTTATCTCCAATTGTTAGTCTGCAACCATTTATTAATGGCGCCGTAACTTCTGGAGCATTATGTTTTCTGGTGAACAATACTAGATCTGTCTTACCAGCATTTAAGTTTAATCCGCACGATAGTGCCCAACGATTTATATCTTCCAAGATCGTTTGCATAAGGTTTGCGAGAGTATTTGGGAATTTGCCTCTGACCGATACTGCCACATCATCAGCGTAGGCCACAACATGTACCCCTTCTTTTCTTGATCCAACAGCAACTTATTCATTGTCAGGACCCAGAGAAGTGGGGATAACACGCTTCCTTGAAGTGTACCTCTTTGGACAGATCTGCACATCGTTGACGCTCCCAACGTTGAAATTATTGACCTGTCCGTGAGCATCTGTTAAATTACTTTTCTAAGAGGGTCAGAGATGTCCAGATCCTTAAGCGCACTCAGTATGGCCCTAGGCTGCATATTATTGAAAGATCCTTCTATATCTAAGAAGGCAAATAGAGTGTATTCTTTAAATTCCAGAGATTTTTTCAATCTCCGCCACCACAGAGCTTAGCGCCGTTTCTGTGGATTTTCCTTTAGAATACGCATGCTGCGAACCAGCCAACTTTTCTGGTTTCAGTTGGTTTCTTATATGTAATTCTATTAGTCTTTCCAGCGTTTTTAGAAGGAATGAGGAGAGGCTAATTGGCCTGAAGTCCTTTGGACTTGTATGCGAGCTTTTGCCTGCCTTTGGTATGTATATTACCTTGACTTCCCTCCAAAGCGAAGGGATATAGTTTAATTGCAGCGCCCCCTTAAGAATGGCAATTAGGTAATTCATTATGTAATTCTGCGACTGCTGATATTGAGCAGGGAATAGACCGTCTGATACCGGCGACTTGAAGGGCTTAAAGGTATTTATTGCTTAGCGTACGTTGCTTTCTGACACTATGTTTATAAGAGTGGAGTCCATTTCTGCCCCACTGTCTTGAGTATATTCAGCAGTATGGCTTTTCACAGCTGCCTGGGAAGTGGGTATCCATTAGTAGCCCCAGGGACTCTTCACTGGATACCGTCCAACTTCGGTCTGGCTTCTGCAGATAACCGATACTACGCACCGATTGTGCCATTATTTTCCTCGATATCATTACAAAAAGATTTCCATGAATTTCTTTTTGCTCTCCTAACTTCCTTTTTGTATGACCTAAGGAGGTTGTAATAATAATCCCAGTCTGCCTCGCCTTGGGATTGCTTAGCTAAATTGAACTGCTTTCTGCATTTATTCTGTAGTTTTATAAGTTCTAGAGACCACCAGGGGGGCCTTATTCTACCACTACTTCGTGTTACACTGGTCTGCAAAAAAAAAAATGTTTTTTCTCCTTCTGGTTTTCATGCATGAATTCTTTATATTTTGTGCTCTAGACACGGAATTTGACATACAAATAAGTACCACACGTAGATTTTCCATAAATTATTTATTTAATTAAAAAACAGAATTATTAAGGTATCAATTATTATTATAAGAAAATGAAAAAATATTACGGTCCAAGTTTTACAGTGAAAAATCTTAAAGTATGATTTTATGATGATAAGATGATGTTATTTTGTAGTTTTTTTCCTTTTCATTGTTTCCATTGGAGTTTCTCGGCGAAGTGACCAACAGAAATCAGCAAGCATTGCTGCTGACCATTTCCCATTGTAGCGTTTTTCAATCTGCATTATATCTTGATGAAACCTTTCACCATGCTCATCTGATACGGCTCCAAGATTTTCAGGAAAGAAATCCAAATGTGAGTCCAAAAAATTAATCTTGAGTGACATATTGCATCCTAAAGATTTATAAGCAGAAAGAAGCTCCCGAATGATTTGTCGGTAGTTGTCAACTTTGGTATTCCCAAGAAAATTATGTCACACTTTCACAAACGCCACCCAAGCTCTTTTTTCTGTTTTGCTCAACTTCGATTCAAAAGCTTCATCTTTCATTAGCTCACGTATCTGCGGACCTACAAAAATCCCTTCCTTCAATTTTGCGTCACTGATTCGAGGAAATTTGGTTTTTAAATATTGAAAACCTGCACCATCTTTATTGATCGCTTTCACAAAGTTTTTCATAAGTCCCAACTTTATGTGAAGTGGTGGCAGAAAAATTTTCTCACTTGGGACTAAAGGTTTCTGAGATACATTTTTAAGCCCAGGAGTTAAACTTTTTCTCAGAGGCCAAGATTTTTGTTTGTAATGTTTTTCTCTTGCGCGACTGTCCCATTCACAAAGAAAACAGCAAAACTTTGTGTATCCTCCTTGTAATCCAGTAAGTATGGCGACGACTTTTAAATCAGCACAAATATTCCATAGGTATTGAGAATATTGAATTTTTTCAAGTAATACCTCTAGGTTTGCATAATTTTCCTTCATGTTTGTAGCATGTGCAACGGGTACAGATGGGTATTTGTTACCATTATGGTGTAGAACGGCTTTTAAGCTTATTTTCGAAGCATCAATAAAAAGTCTCGCGAGGAATTGGTCGCGAGGAATTGGTCTCTTTGCAGATGGGATGTTTGGGTATACAATCTTATTTTTATTTTTTTTCGAGAACCCTCGTGTTGATGTCATGCAGAAATAACAATCATTTTCATGATTCTGAGGTTCACTCCAAATCATTGGCATTGTAAACGGCATGGATTTGTGACTTCCTTCAAGCCAACCTCTCAACGTTCTTGAGCAGCTATTGCAGCATACTTTTGGTAGCCAACTTTTATCTCGCTCATCGATAGAAAATCCAAAATATAGGTTATATGCTGTTTTAACAAGATCTGTCATGACATTTCGATGTGTTTTTAATACAAATTCCCCACAAACGTAGCAAAAACAGTCTGTTGAATTCTTACAACTTCGTGGCATTTTATAACCTAAAATTACATAAAATTTATTTTAAAACAATTTTCAAAGGATTATTTTATATTTATTTACTCTGCTTATGCAACATACACTAACTACACATAAAATACTTAAAACCAATATAGGGAACATAAACTTCATGCAAAACTTACCAAAATAATTGATATAGAGGTATAGGTAACGGTGATCAGCATCAGGTGATGATGCTCTCAATATGTAATACATTATTATGATAGCTTAATTATTGTATGTAAGAGAGATAGCAGTAGTGTAACTCTTAGGATAACAATGTAAAATAGAATGTAGGATAACTTAACCCTTAGTTGTACTAATATAAATGAACTTAATATTAGCCTGTGAATGCATGAATTAAATAAATTTAAAGATATGTTTAATGTGGGTGTCGCCACATATACACGGCTTGTAACGTAGACACACAAAAAAGTGGAAAAAAACCCAAATTTTTGAAATATAAAAAAAAAAATCATATAAAAAAATCTAGACGTGATGGAGAAAATCGGCTAACGGGGATCGATTCAGGACATTTGAATCGTCATATTTATGACCAAATTTTTTAAAGGAGGATTTCATTGCAGACCAGTGTTATTGGACAAGCCACTTCTAATGCTTGCCGGCACGATTCCGTGAGTCGATTAACGAGGATATCTAAATCCTCCTTGCTATTGGGCTGAAACGGTAGAATCATAGGGATACGTTTTTCCAGCTCTTGCTTGTCCACCTGCCAGTCCGTTTTCCTATGATTCCTAAGGTTAATGCCTCTATCGGTCCTTTCCCCTATTGTACATTCAATATATCGGTGATCCGAAAAGGAATGTTCTTCGAGACCCCTCCATTGGGTTACCCTGTCAATTAGTTCTTCCGACACAAGTGTGATATCCAGCACTTCTTGTAGGTTTCTTGTAATAAATGTTGGCGTGCTTCCCTTATTATACACCAGTAACTTAATGCCTAGTAGGTAATTTAAGAGACACTTACCTCTGTCATTGACATCTGTTCTGCCCCAGATTGTGTGATGCGCGTTTGAGTCGCATCCAAGTAGTGTCATGCACTTGGATGCCTCGTACCGTACCACCTCTTTTACCATCAGAGGTGGCACCAGCTCTTGCTCGTGTGACATATAGCACGACACCAGCCGGTAACTGCTTGTGCCCGTTTCCCAGCTTACTGCTGCTGTGTCGTTGTTGCTGTAATTATGTAATATAAAAACATTAAGGTTTTTCTTTGCCATTATGCAGGCTCTGATTTTACCTTCACAATTAGCCATCAGTAACTTATAGTTTGGCGTCCTCAGTCCGCAAATACGCCCTATATTAACCCATGGCTCCTGAATGAGGACAAATTCAGGCTGTTCCATTGCCACGCGGTTAATTAGGGCTGCTGAAGCTAGTTTGCTTTGATGCAGATTAATTTGTAGAAGACGCATTAACTATTGTTATATCTGCGTCTTCCTGAGAGTCGCTTAAAAGCTCTTTCTCAGTATAAAAGCTTGAGAGTCTGGCAGCAAGCTTAGACCCAGAAGAAGAACACTCACCTTGCTCCATACTTTCCGCGTCGCTCGAGGACTCCATAGGATCTTCCTCTACTTCGCATATCTCTTTCTCCGATGCCAGATGGTCTGCAGCATCGTCGTCCGAATTGTAAGGCGTTATCCGCACTTTCGTGAACCCTTAATTTATCTCCCCGCCACTTTTCACCAGCGGTTCGATAGATTCTTTCGTTAATAACAGTAGAATCTGCATCGTGGCCCTTTTGGTCTCCACGCCAGATTCTGCTACGCTGTCCTCAAATGTCTTGACATACTTCCACCCTTCCGTGGGTACACTCGGGTTGCAGGCTCTTATGAGCTGTATAATCTGGTCCGGCTGTGATGGTGTAGCCGGGATCCATACGCTTGCCCTTGGTCTGGATCGTATGTCCTTTTTGTCCGCTGCTACCAATTTTGCCTCGGGGTATACCTCTCCCACCTTGGCTATAGCAGCTTTGTATAGAGCGACCGATCTCTCGTCGTCGCAAGCAATCATTTTGATCTGGCCCTGGTACCAGCCGGCATCTGTGCATGACGGTGACGGACCCGGGTTGCTAAATACCACTTCCTGCGCCACATTTGTCAGCGCAGAATGCACCCATTTCCATTGGGCTCTGGGGATTCTTCCATCGGGATCTCCCTCATCCAGCACGCCAATGACAATTCGGTTCCGGGCCACTTCTGCAAATGATTTTGCGGTCGTTACGCCCTTGGTCTTCGGCCTCTTGGCTGACGGCTTTGCCTCTTCAGATGACCTCTGTCGCTTGGCTGCCATTACCGGCGGCTCCAGCTTGAAATTGGGTATGACTGCTCTCGCGCAGTCAATCGATGCTTGGAGCTCCTTCGTTAGCTCCTCTTTCGTTGGCGGCTTTAACTCTACCAACCTTAGTAGGTATGCGACGCGTCGTCTCTCCGCATACTTTGCCTTTGAATGCTAAATGCAGGCCACTCCCTGGCAGGGTTTGGGTCTGGCTGCCTCCGGCGGTACCACTTTCTGTGGGCCAGCTTTAGCCCAACTTCCATCTTCGCGATATTCGGGTCGAACACGTCGAATACGGCGCACCCAACGCTTCAACACTGCAAGGTAGAATACTACATTAACGTTTTGGCCGGGTGGAACAAATTCTGTGGACAATACCCTTGGAATCATAAAAATAAATCAGCATTGTCTTCACTTTTGACTTCTCCAGGCGCGATTTTTTTGATTTCGGCTTGTCCGGCGCCTTCCATTCATCTTCTGGCGTTTCGTTTCGAGGTTATATTGAAAACACCACGTTTTGTCACCAGTCACAATCTTGTAAAGGAAGTTATTTTTTTTTTTTGCCTTTTTAATAATGTCCTTCGAATGTTGAATTCTGAGCAATTTTTGGTCGTCAGTCAATTTGTGCGGAACAAACCGTGCACACATCTCTTGTAAGCCAAAATGTTCGGCCAAAATGCGATAAATCGATGTTTTGGAGATGTTCAACTCTATTTCCATGAATTTCAATGATGATTTCGGCTGATTTTTTATGAATTCACTCATAGTTTCGATGGAATTTTCGGTCATCACGGATTTTGGTTGGCCGACATGTTCATCGTCATTTATGTCCTCACGACCACTTTGAAAACGTTGAAATCAGTCATGCACTCTGCTACGGGATAGGCTATCATCGCCATAAACTTGTTTCATCAACGTTTCGGTAAAAGTTTTACCAATTTTAAAACCAAATTTAGTGTTCGCTCTTTGTTCGAAGCTCAGTTTCGCACCGATGACAAAAACATACTGACACTTAAAACGAAATAACTTCAATTCCAATAGATGTCATGTCATGAAATTTTTACTGGAAGTCGATAAAGGATAGATTCTAACGCACTAGCCGGCATATAGATGGCGCTACTAGAGTTTACTTTGTTACTTTTTTACTGTTTACTTTGGAACGCACCTTGTAGGGTATATATTTTGCCGATGCTATTCCGCTTGTTTGTTTACGCGTGTATAATGTACGTTATATAGTTGTGCGACACATATGTATATACAATATATCGATATGTATGTTTAGTATGTTTTTATACATATCTACTGTAATGTTGTAAACAACATAATATAATAGTATACTTGTACATATATAGGCTAAATATATGTATTTGTATGTATATAATAGATTGGATTTGCATTTATGTATGTATGTTTAAATATCTTATGAGTTCTCCCCATTTTCTTTAATGCTTTAGCTTATGTGACGCAATCTTGCATATACTTAATGCCGGAAGTTGGTGCAAGTAAATACTTGAATTCGTTTGTTGTTGAGATAGTTTGTGTGTTTAAACACAGCGGTAAACAGTTAGAGGTAAAGAAGAGCTCGTTATATACTTGGATATATATTTTTTACCAATTTGTTTTATCTGTTAGCGGTATTTCTGTTTTTTATATTAGAAAATAATAATGTTTATATTAGAAAATATACAAAATACTAAAAGGAATCGATACGAGTCCCTTTAATTTCCTTTAAGTTGTTTTGGCGACAATATGAGTATACCATATATATGTATGGTATATACGTTTGCGTGTGCCTTTGCGTCGTGTTGCTCTCTCCCAGTCCTTTACTGCATCGCTGTACTGATTTCGTGAAATGGTGTGGTTGTTGTTGTTTGAGTATAGAGTATAATAGTTTTGTTCACCTAACGGTTGCTTGTATTACCTAAAACTAATCGAGTTGCATATAGGGTTATATATCTATAAATGTTCAGGATGAAGAGGCGAGTAAAAATCCGGGTGACTGTCTATCCGTCCGACCGGCTGTGCAAGCTGTAACTTGAGTAAAAACTGAGATACCGTTATGAAACTTGGTACACATGTTTCTTGGTACCGTAGATCGGTTGGTATTGCAGATGGGAGTAATCGGACCACTACCACGCCAACAAAGCGCCATTTATCAAAAACAACTAATTTGCTCTTACTAAGCTCCACAACAAACTACAAGACTGTTATATGGTATACAAGATTATATTAGGGTAGGGCATCTTTAGTTTAAAAATTGTTTAGAAGTGGTCGTGGTCCCGCCCCCTAACAAAAGTCAATGAGCATAAATGTTTTGAGCACCTCTATCGACGGTGTGAAAACAGGTGAAATCAGACGACACGCTCACTCCTCCTATAACGGTACTGTTAAAAACTACTAAAAGCTAACTAACTACTAAACACGCCAAGGACATTAAATTTTATCTCTGGGATGGTATGAGATGAGGAACCGCGTTCAAAATTAGGCAGTGAGCGAGGCATCGCCTACTTTCAGGTGAAAGCCCATATCTTGGGATCTGCTCAACCGATTTCAATTAAATTGTGCATAACATTTCTCTTATATTCTATGTTGTAATGCGAAAATGTTCGAAATTGGATTACAACGACCCCTATTTCCCATATAATACCATTTTAAATTTCATCTGATTCTTTCACTTTCCACTATGCAAATCAAGCAACAACGATTGTATCGGGGTAAAAGTTTTGGCGGTGTGTCGGATTACGACCACCTGCAATATCAACCATCTTACGGTACAAAGAAATATGTGTACCAAGTTTCATAAAGATATATTTATAGTTTGTAGTTCTTGATAGTAGTTCACTTTCATTAATTTTCTGGATAACCACATATGTCGAAAAAAAACCACTTTGCTCAAACGTACGGATGGCGAACCTTATAGATCAAGGATGAAATCGAAAAAAATCCCATCTGGGCCTGACTAATCTTGTTTGATCGGTTCTGTGGTGGATAAATGATAGTTGAAGTAATGGTGTGTAGAGTGGTTTGATGGTGGTATTATGTGTTGTGGTTGTGTTTGGCCGGTGATATGTTGTGTTGTGTTGTACTGTGGGTTGCGTGCGATGAGTGCTGCGATGTCGCGGGATCAGAAATCACATGAGCAATAGTCACAACCAAACTTACAATTTCGCGCTTAGTAGGTCGCCGTCGATGGAGAAATACATGTATGTAAGTATGTCAAAATCTCTAAGCTTAGCGGGCACACGAAATGTCAATTGGTTACTGGACGTAATCCACCACATGCATAAAACTTTCTTACTGTTTAAGATCACTCCATTTACGACAAAAATTAGCAAAGACACATATTTTTTGACGGCATAATCAAGGGGTCTCAAACGTCTGATATACCCCTATTGTATAATGGATATTTTTGTGGAGAGTTTTTGCCACGACGTTGTCTCGTTCCATCTCTTTCCGTTGCCATTTCGCCTGAAATAAAGCCATTGAGAGGCTATCGGGGACCTCAATGCCTGAGTGCTTCCATAATAAACTGGTCGGACGGATGGTGTAACTTTGCAGTGGCTCCAAGGCAACCTCATCCTTCTTAAACATTATGGCAACAGGTTTCCAAAAAAACATACTAATTGTTAAGGAAATTCAAATCTTGTTTATTAATTATTTAATGTAAAGTACAATCGATACAATTAAAATCTGAATATAACATCATTAAAATGGTATCCACGACTTCTTTTGCAGGAACAAATTCCATGAACCCAATTTTCGAGTACTTTTTCTACTAAATCAAGTCGTATGTCATGAATAGCACGTTCAATTTTGACTTCTAAAGCTTGAAGAGAATCTGGTTTATTGCAAAAGACCAATTTCTTTAGATAACCCCACAAGAAGTAGTATAATGGTGTTAAATCACAACTTCTTGGAGGTCATTCAATGTCACAATTTCTTGAAATTATCGAATCTCGAAATTTTCTCCCAATAATTCGGTGTTTGCACGTGCTGTGTGGCACTTAGCCCCGTCTTATTGGAACCAGATATTGTCAAGATCAACTTTTTCCATTTGCGGCCATAAGAAGTTGGATATCATTGATCTATACCGCTCATCATTGACAGTAACGGTGTCACCAGCTTCGAAAGAAGTACGGACTGATGATTCCACCAGACCAAAAATCACACTAAACTGTCAGTTTAGATGAATGTAATGGTTGTTCATGAATAATTTGTGAATTTTTTTCGCCCCATAAAATGACAAAAGCGAAGAGAAACGAGACTTAAATATCATATCATCCCTATTGGAAAACCCGATATCTACCCTTTATATACCTCTAATTTTTATTACAAGTATAAGTTTGAGTGTATACCTATTACAACCAGTTGAAAACCACTGAATACGTATAAAACGTGTACTAACGAATTTGTGTAAGTGTTAATAAAATTAAACGAAGTAATTATCACTTACTTAAAATTCGTTCTTGGTACGATCTTGGTCAAGTAATACATGGAAGAAGTATTACTTCATCCTCTTATTGATATTAGTTATCTTGCGACACTACATGAAGCTGATATTCCGGCAAAAAACTCTAGTGAAACAATCTTTACAAAAGAAAATTAATCGAGTTAACCATAAATTTAGTTTGCGGTTATCTACTTATACTCACACATACTTACATATGGTATATACATAAGTTAGAAGGTAATTAATAATAACATAAGCTTGGTCAAAACAAAACCATTAAAAATGTAAGTTCAGCAAAAATATGCATTGTTTTCTTATATGTGTATTCATAGTGAAGGCAGTGGTCCTGAGTAAATAGTAAAACCAATAATATAATATTAAAGCAAATTTAAAATAAGCAATTTGAGAAAAGTACAAGTTGTAGTGGTTACAGGGTATTAAAAATAAAAAATGCGTATATCATGTATTAAGATGAAAGAAAAGTAGGCAAACCAATAAAGAAGCGCTTCGGGTGCAGCTGAACATGGTACACTCTCGAAAATTGCAAGATTCAGAGGCGGGCAAAAATTTTCAGGTTTTGATAAAACTTTCCGTGCCATGGAAATGTTTAACTTTCACTTACGGATAACATAATGCTAATCGAAATATTCTCTCTTAATTTGATTGCGCTAAAGCAATCTAAACTTAACCAAAGGAGCGAAATTTAATATTTTGAGTATATTACAAGAGGAAAAATTCAAGCGGAAGGGCGAAAATTATTATATTAGGGCTGCCCCAAGATTTCATTCATATTCAGAGCTGAAACATATTGTGATTAAGAAAAATTCTTCACTATAGGTATTTAATCAAACTATCACACATTTTAACCTATGTAATCAGATTAAAGTCGGAAATCAATCAATCATCAGTGTACCTAATCTATGGGTCTAAGGGCATCTGAACTCATCGCACTTAACTTTGGCGTTAACTTAAGTATGCTAAAAACCGTGCAATTCTATAAATATAAAGCATATCAATATTCGATGTGAAGTCCATTAGAATTACGAAAGTCATTAAATAGAGGCTAGGGAAATTTAATGAGCGAGCTAACCCATTTTCGCCATCAAACTATACTATTCATCCAGTTAAATCTCTTCGCAAAATATGCTATAACATTTCAACGACCAGATACCGTTCTAGCGAGAACTCTTCGCATACTTACAAGTATATTTTTAATAAAGGCGAATGTTGAATAAAAATAATGACTTAATTTATTTATTGAAGCAATATACTATTATATGAAATTACTTGTAAGACAGTCACTAAAATAAATATAATTTTTATTAAATTCAATAATTGATGAATTTAAAATTCCGCAGATTGAATCCAGAGAATGCACAGCAAATTCGCGCAGGTATATGAAGTGATAATAGGCAGTAGAGGACGCGATCCAACATTTTGTCTAAAATGTAGCAAGATTAAAATACCAGAATTGAAAATAATAAATGGAAACTTATTTAAATCTAAGATGGTACAGTAACTAATGCAGAGTGCCTCACATAAATACGAAATTTGTCGAAATATGAACATCAAATAAAAAAATCGGACTATATAAATTAAAAAGGCATGGTAGTAAAAAAGAAATTGTGGATCATAAAATAACAAAAAAAAAAGAGCACGAATAATAATATTTGGTGTATAATTATGATGATGACTTTTTAAATTATCTGAACAACAATGTGACCAATAAATTCAAAATCAACGTGAACAGCTTCTTGGTTGAATATTTCAACATCGATATTAACAAGTAGGGAAGTTCTAAGTTCGGGTGTAACTGAACATTTTATACTCAAGGATCAAAGCCCAAAAAATTACTTCTGGTGTCGGCAAAATTTTAAATTAATGTTTAGTCGAGTAAAAAAAGGTCTATTGTCAATTCATCATCATTCAAACCTTTTTCTGTCTTAAAGATACACATTTAAATAATAAGTTCTGAGATTTTCAAAAAAACAAAATTAAAACTCTCCCATTGTAAAGTCATTTCCGGCGACCTCTCGAAAAAAGGTGCGTCCGCGTTGTCAGCATAACTCCTGACAGGAACATTTAAAATTAAAAAAAAATATGTGTTTTAGTTAAGACCATAAACTCGTACTTGAATGAAGGAAAAAAATAAAAAGTTGAAATTGGAATTTTGGCAGACCTTTTTTCAAAACAATGAAAATTTCGGTCAAATTTGCTCGACATTTCTTTTTTTTGAAATAGTTGCAATTGAAAAAAAAACATCCTTTTTCCATTTACGAGTAAATTGTTCTCAAACACCTTTCTTTCATCAAGATCGGTTGAGTAGTTCGCGAGAAATCTTCGCACCGAATTGAAATCCTCTTGAAAACACAATTTGTGGATTGTGGAACCAAAGTCGTTCTGACCAACATTGTGTGTTTTCGATGAGTTTTCATTGACAGTTCACACATCTATTTGTTTACATTTGTTACGTACCCTACAAGAACAGTGATGGTCATCTGATGGATAATATGACAGTCATAGCTGAAAAAATTTTGTCAGCGCAATTTTGTCATTTTCTTAAGAGCCTTGTTTCTTTTTGTTTGTTTGTTTTGTTTTTTCTGAGTCATTGCTGACCATAAATCCGTCATAGCTGAAAATTGTCAGTTATGACTGAAACGCTATCAGAAGTGAAAAATTACTTTGCGCAGTAGATAATATAATTTTTATTTCTTTAATAAATTGCAAACTTTTAATCAAAATTAGTTATAATAATGTACTTAAATATAAAAAGGAATGCAACAAAAAATATAATAATATATGAATATTATATATAAAAATAAATTTTCACTTGCTGCCAGCATTTCTCTCAATAGCTCTGTGTACGTCTTTCTCTAATCAGTGGACAGTTCTGAATTTAAAAATGCAAATGTAAATTAACAGTACTGACATATCAAATGTGAGTATATTGGGGTAGGGTACGTTTAGGCCAATTATGGAACGTAAACAAATTGTCAACTGCCATTTAGGGCTGGCAAAATATGTCTTCTAATAATATCGATTAAACTAGAGCAGGCACCGATTATAATGAGTGGAATGTAAGTTTTCAAGGGGTTTTCAGCGTAAACTGTGTTTTCGTTTGTTAGATTTTGGATGGATGAAAACACAAGTTTTCGCGTGAAAACCTCTTTTGTCTATGAAAACACGAATTTTGTGTCGGTGCGAACGTAGTATAATGTTTTAAGTGGCCATATAGCTGACCTCGAGCATGCAATTTTTCAAAGCTGTATCTCCAAAACTATTACTGTTATCAACTTGAGAATTTTTTGAAGCCGCGAAACCCCCTAGTAATGATCCGATTCACCCCATTTTTGACACAAAGACATACTATTATCGAGAGTTTCATTTATTTATATATGCTCATATACTAAAATCTAAATTATATATCTTCCACCTTGACCGATATTTTCGGTAAAAAGTCAACTATAGGCACTGGGGTCCACATATTCAGTGCCTAGGGGCTTGAACGATTTAGACAATTTTTTGTCACATGGTGGCGTTTAAAGGTTATGTACAGAATTTGGCTGAAATTGGTTAAGAATATCCCAAGATATGGGTTTTCACCTCAAAGTGGGCGGCGCCACGCGAACTGTCTAGTTTTGAACGCGTACCCCATAAAGTCATCTTATACCAGCTCAGAGATAAAATTTAATGTCCCTGGCTCGTGTAAACCTTGATTTATCGCGATTTTTGTAGTGTTTAACAGCACCGTTATATGGGGAGTGGTCGCTGTTGTCACCCGATTTTACCCATCTTCATACTGTCAATAGAGGTGCTAAAAGCATTTGTTCTCAGTGAATTTTGTTATTATAGCTTAGCGGCTTAGGAGATATGCACATTAATCCTTTTAGGGGGCGGGACCACGACTACTTTTTAAAAAAAAATTTATCTGCAGATGTTCCTGACTACTGCGATCCTGTATACCAAATAACAGTCTTGTATCTTATTGTTAGACTAGTAATGGCAATTTATTTGTTTTTGATTAATGGCGTTTTGTGGGCATGGCAGTGATCCGATTACGCCCATCTGCAATACCCACCGTCTTACGGTGTTAAGTAGGTAGTAAACAAGTTTCATAAAGATATTTCAATTTTTACTTAAGTAACAGCATGCACAGACGGACGGTCGGATGGAGAGACAGTCACACGGACTTCTACTCGCCTCTTCATCAGGATCAATATATATATTACTTGTATATAACCCTATATCTAACTCGATTAGTTTTAGGGATACAACAACCGTTTGGTGAACAAAACAATTATACTCTATAGCAACATGTAGCGAGAGTGTATTGTAATAAAACCAATACCTACAGTAAAAAACTAAATGATACTTATATTTGGATAAATGATACTATAGCTGCGAGTCAAAAATGTTTTGTTAATATGTTGTTAATATTCAGAAACAACACTTCGAAAATCGATCTTTTTTATGCTATTCCAATGACGTTAGTTTAAAAATATGGCTGAGTGCAAAATATCTGATCATAAAACTATAGACATTTTAATAAATACTGAAATCAGTTTAAAATGAGAACGATCAAGACATTTATTTAATATCTAGATGTCTGTAATGATATGAACTGTATAATAAAGAAAATTTAACGAATTTATTGCGTACCAGTAACTTTGAGACACTGGAAAAAGAAAACATGGAATGTAGAATAAGAAATGCCAAAATTAAGATCCGAAAAAGTAGTGACAGTGAAAATTATGACCAGGGCCCAGATTTCTATGCGTTTAAATATTTCATGCGAAAAGTCATAAGAACATTAAAATTAAAAAAAAGCATACGAGTTAAGAATTTTATCATTTAAGATGGCATCCATTAATTATAGCACATATATATACATATTTATATTTTTGCAACATGTTGCTACAGAGTATACTAGTTTTATTTACCTACCGGTTTCTTTTATCACCTAATCGAGATGTATATAGGGCTGTGGATGTATAAATGATCCAGAAGACGAGACGAGTTGAAATCGGGATATTTGTCTGTCATTCTGGCTATGTGAGCTGTAACTTGAGTAAAACGAGTTAGTAGTTGGGCGTAGTCGGACCACTGCCAAGCGTACCAAACTATTTTAAATGACAATTTATAAAATGTCATAACTAAGCACTAAATTCAGATATAAAACTGTAATTTGGCACAAAGGATCACATACCAAGATGCACTTGCGGGCTAAAAGGTAAGAAAAATGGGCGTGGCCCCTATCTCTAAGAGGTTTTATGCACATATCTCCTAAATCAGTTAAGAAGAACAACCAAATCTAAAAAATACTAAAAGCGTAATAAATCAATAAATAACTACTCCAGAGATATTAAATTTTCCAACCGAGATGGTACAGGAGGACTTTATAGGAGCCAATGCCGGTGTTCCAGTGCGAAAAAGGAAAAATCGGATTACAACCACGCCTACTTCCCTTATAACACAATTTTAAAATCCATTGAATTCTTTCACTTTCCATTAAGCAAACCAAGCATCAATGAATGTATCTAGATAAAACTTTGCCTGAGTGGTATGCTTAAAGTAGAACACCCTATGATCAAAAGTTGTTCGAATCAAATTTTATCTGTTCAAGCCCCAGATCCCAATATGTGGACCTCAGTTCCTACAGTGAACACTTTATCGAAAATACCGGTCTATCTGTGGGATATAATATTAAATTCGGAGCAAGTCCTTTCCTGATAATGGTATGCCTGTATGTCAAAAATGAGTTGAATAGGCTTCTCTTAGCCGCGACATACTTAATACAATGATTTTCAAACTTGTAGCTTACTTGTACCCCATGTTAATGGAAACGAGAGAGCGTATTTTGCTGATAACAATGTATATTTCTGCTTAAAATAGGTAAACTCGGGTGAAAACTTGTTCCAGCGCCCGTATAACTAATATAGCAATTTCAATAATTTTTCGTACATTCCATATATCGTACATGTATTAGTGAGGGTAAGTGTACCTTACTGAAACTCAGGGAGCATATTATTGGTACGTGGCATGTTTATAGTATGTAGTATTGCCAAAACTAGATAACAGAGGGTCAATACATACATTACACCCCATATACCTTATATACAATTTAAAACTTCCGGTTGGCCTTATACCATAGGTATATACGAATTACCCCCACTCCCATATACTTCATAATATAATTTTCGTTTCTCCAACAAGCCTTGCGACGAATATGTCGTTCAGTCTATGAATTATATATTAATAAAATTGGTTGAAAATATGTTCTAAAATATACCTGAGCAATGTTCAATTAAATGAAATCAGACAGTCCCCCATTAAATATGACATATATGTATAATGATATCCGATTTTCCACCTGACTTTATACCGTACAGGTTGGTCAAAATGTGTGATATTTCAATTAAATTAAATAAACAAGTTCTTGAAAATTATGTGATTATGAATGGGAATTGGTCTACATATTGGTCTAAGCCTTATATCCCTAATATAAAGAATTTCAAGACTCTGGTTGACGTTTCCACATCAACTCAATATATCTATTACATTTATACTCTTCGGTTGAGTTTATATCACATATTTTTCGTTTAAGGATGATTTTTATATAATTTTCGTAGACGCGATTATAGTATATACGATTATATTAATTAAACTAAATCAGCACAAAATCTTTTGATTGTTATCCATGCACGATTTCGTCGAATAATTAATGTTGGCTGCGGTTGCATGCAAGTTGTCATCATTGGTCTAAACATATGTATGTACACACATATGTATGCTCGTGATGATTGCCAACTAAGGCTAAATACAATCAAATTTAGTATTTTATTAAGTTATATGATAGGTCACAGACCCTGCCTGCTTAGTTTTATTACTATATTTTACATCCCGTCAACTAAAATTGTAATAAAATTAACTTCAAATGGGATATAAACTCAACTGAAGAAGCTAATTGAATATAATAAGTTCATATTAGAACGCCAACCAGAGGATCGCAATTTATTATTTAATGGATACAAGGTTTGGGCCAAAGTCTAGACCAATTTCATTCATACTCCCACATTATATATAATATTAAAGTATCACACATTTTGTCAGGTGGAAAGTCGGAAATTAATATACAGTCTTTATTGGGGTCAGAGAAAGGGATGGGCCGATTGAGTTACTTTTGACATTGCTGAGATATACGTGAGATCATATTTTTAAGCAATTTTATATATAGATAACTCATACATTGAACGACATGTTCGGCATAAGATTTGTTAGAATAACGAAAATCAATATACATATGTAAATAGTATTTGAGAGATGGAGTAATTCGTACCATAGACTAAATTTACGTATTTTCGGCATTTAGCAATGTATTCTTTATTGTAAGTTTAACTATACTTATACGTTCAGTTAATTTTGCTTAGATATCTAACTTATTAACTGATATATTATATATTATATTATTTTAAGTTTTGTAGGAGACAGTGGTAGTATTGACCCGCATTTATCTATTTTTGGCAATACAACATACTATTAACAGGATAACTTGCTCCCTGAGTTTCATTAAAGTACCTCACATATCATCGCCAACATATATGGAGTAAAATCAATCGGAAGTTTGAAAATTTTGTGATTAGTTATATGAAGGCTAGTATGCGGTTTGAAGTAAACTGGAAGTTCCAAATTATTTATATTAGGTATATGGGGGCTAAGGGAAGTAATGACCCGATCCAGCCCATTTTTTTCCACTCAGACTTACTATTGTCATAAAAGGATTCCCTCCGCATTTCAATTATTTATCTCACACATTGACCGATATATACGGTAAAAAGTTAACTATGGGCACTGGGGTCAACACATTCGGTACCTAGGGGCTTGAACAGTTTTGGTTCGATTTAGATAATTTTTAATCATAAGGAAGAGCACTGCAAGGGCACTATTCGTGCAAAGTTTTGTTCCCGTTACATTTATTTCTTCTTGATTTGTATACTGGTCACTGTAATATAAGAATATTGGAGGAATGTCACTTACCGAATTTGGTTGAAATTAATCCAGTAGTTTCGGAGGTTTGTGATTTCACCTAAATAAGGACGGAGCATCCCGTAAGATGTTCAAGTTTATCGCATGAGTCCCAATCGGACAGTGTCCAGTTATAACTCATACAACTATTGAAAGAGGTAAAAAATAGAGTCTTTTAGATATTTCATCTGGCATCTAAAAATTGTCGAAATATCGAATACACGGACCACGGCAGAGGGTTAATATTTCCCCTTGTCCCTATATACGTAATATAAAGATTTTAGAACTTCCGGTTGATTTTATAAATGTTTTATCGGTCAATATATAAGATATCTTAATAAAATTCGGAGAAAATCTCTTCCTAACAACTGTGTATTCATGTGCCAGAAATGGCCTAATAAAAGTATTTTCAAACAACCGGTTGTTTTTATGACTTATAAATTGGAGATGTGAGGTACTTCATTGAAAATTTGTGAGAATCCGTTTCTAATAATGGTATGTCATGAGACCAACTAATGATAAAACCGGGGCAATACTAAACCTAGCTCTAATATACCCAATACAAGAGATTCAGATTGCCTCTATATCAGTCAATATGCAAGATATCTTAATGAAATTAAGGGAACATACGAGGCCTGTTAAAAAATAAGATGACTTTTCGAATTTCGCGATCTACGTACATTCGATTCTCGATTTTTTTATTTTGTTTTGTTGGTACACTTGTCTCTAACATATATTCACAGTTTCAGCTATATATCATATTTATTTTATTTGTGATTGGTATACAAGTTACACGTGTTTTGCATGTACTCGGCGGTTTCAATTCAAGGCATACCAAAAAGTGCATAGTGGATCGAGGATTGCAAAAAACGCTGGCAGAAACTAGAAATTGATGAATATATGAATAATTTTTGAGAAAAGTTACCATTCTCCATTTTTTTTGAACAGACCTCACATAACACTGGCATACTATGTACTATAATTTAGTGCCGAAAATGCCCTAAATTACCGCAATTCCCATATACTACATATAAGATTAAAATACCAGAATTGAAAATAATAAATGGAAACTTATTTAAATCTAAGATGGTACAGTAACTAATGCAGAGTGCCTCACATAAATACGAAATTTGTCGAAATATGAACATCAAATAAAAAAATCGGACTATATAAATTAAAAAGGCATGGTAGTAAAAAAGAAATTGTGGATCATAAAATAACAAAAAAAAAAGAGCACGAATAATAATATTTGGTGTATAATTATGATGATGACTTTTTAAATTATCTGAACAACAATGTGACCAATAAATTCAAAATCAACGTGAAGCTTCTTGGTTGAATATTTCAACATCGATATTAACAAGTAGGGAAGTTCTAAGTTCGGGTGTAACTGAACATTTTATACTCAAGGATCAAAGCCCAAAAAATTACTTCTGGTGTCGGCAAAATTTTAAATTAATGTTTAGTCGAGTAAAAAAAGGTCTATTGTCAATTCATCATCATTCAAACCTTTTTCTGTCTTAAAGATACACATTTAAATAATAAGTTCTGAGATTTTCAAAAAAACAAAATTAAAACTCTCCCATTGTAAAGTCATTTCCGGCGACCTCTCGAAAAAAGGTGCGTCCGCGTTGTCAGCATAACTCCTGACAGGAACATTTAAAATTAAAAAAAAATATGTGTTTTAGTTAAGACCATAAACTCGTACTTGAATGAAGGAAAAAAATAAAAAGTTGAAATTGGAATTTTGGCAGACCTTTTTTCAAAACAATGAAAATTTCGGTCAAATTTGCTCGACATTTCTTTTTTTTGAAATAGTTGCAATTGAAAAAAAAACATCCTTTTTCCATTTACGAGTAAATTGTTCTCAAACACCTTTCTTTCATCAAGATCGGTTGAGTAGTTCGCGAGAAATCTTCGCACCGAATTGAAATCCTCTTGAAAACACAATTTGTGGATTGTGGAACCAAAGTCGTTCTGACCAACATTGTGTGTTTTCGATGAGTTTTCATTGACAGTTCACACATCTATTTGTTTACATTTGTTACGTACCCTACAAGAACAGTGATGGTCATCTGATGGATAATATGACAGTCATAGCTGAAAAAATTTTGTCAGCGCAATTTTGTCATTTTCTTAAGAGCCTTGTTTTCTTTTTGTTTGTTTGTTTTGTTTTTTCTGAGTCATTGCTGACCATAAATCCGTCATAGCTGAAAATTGTCAGTTATGACTGAAACGCTATCAGAAGTGAAAAATTACTTTGCGCAGTAGATAATATAATTTTTATTTCTTTAATAAATTGCAAACTTTTAATCAAAATTAGTTATAATAATGTACTTAAATATAAAAAGGAATGCAACAAAAAATATAATAATATATGAATATTATATATAAAAATAAATTTTCACTTGCTGCCAGCATTTCTCTCAATAGCTCTGTGTACGTCTTTCTCTAATCAGTGGACAGTTCTGAATTTAAAAATGCAAATGTAAATTAACAGTTCTGACATATCAAATGTGAGTATATTGGGGTAGGGTACGTTTAGGCCAATTATGGAACGTAAACAAATTGTCAACTGCCATTTAGGGCTGGCAAAATATGTCTTCTAATAATATCGATTAAACTAGAGCAGGCACCGATTATAATGAGTGGAATGTAAGTTTTCAAGGGGTTTTCAGCGTAAACTGTGTTTTCGTTTGTTAGATTTTGGATGGATGAAAACACAAGTTTTCGCGTGAAAACCTCTTTTGTCTATGAAAACACGAATTTTGTGTCGGTGCGAACGTAGTATAATGTTTTAAGTGGCCATATAGCTGACCTCGAGCATGCAATTTTTCAAAGCTGTATCTCCAAAACTATTACTGTTATCAACTTGAGAATTTTTTGAAGCCGCGAAACCCCCTAGTAATGATCCGATTCACCCCATTTTTGACACAAAGACATACTATTATCGAGAGTTTCATTTATTTATATATGCTCATATACTAAAATCTAAATTATATATCTTCCACCTTGACCGATATTTTCGGTAAAAAGTCAACTATAGGCACTGGGGTCCACATATTCAGTGCCTAGGGGCTTGAACGATTTAGACAATTTTTTGTCACATGGTGGCGTTTAAAGGTTATGTACAGAATTTGGCTGAAATTGGTTAAGAATATCCCAAGATATGGGTTTTCACCTCAAAGTGGGCGGCGCCACGCGAACTGTCTAGTTTTGAACGCGTACCCCATAAAGTCATCTTATACCAGCTCAGAGATAAAATTTAATGTCCCTGGCTCGTGTAAACCTTGATTTATCGCGATTTTTGTAGTGTTTAACAGCACATTAATCCTTTTAGGGGGCGGGACCACGACTACTTTTTAAAAAAAAATTTATCTGCAGATGTTCCTGACTACTGCGATCCTGTATACCAAATAACAGTCTTGTATCTTATTGTTAGACTAGTAATGGCAATTTATTTGTTTTTGATTAATGGCGATTTGTGGGCATGGCAGTGATCCGATTACGCCCATCTGCAATACCCACCGTCTTACGGTGTTAAGTAGGTAGTAAACAAGTTTCATAAAGATATTTCAATTTTTAGACGGACGGTCGGATGGAGAGACAGTCACACGGACTTCTACTCGCCTCTTCATCAGGATCAATATATATATTACTTGTATATAACCCTATATCTAACTCGATTAGTTTTAGGGATACAACAACCGTTTGGTGAACAAAACAATTATACTCTATAGCAACATGTAGCGAGAGTGTATTGTAATAAAACCAATACCTACAGTAAAAAACTAAATGATACTTATATTTGGATAAATGATACTATAGCTGCGAGTCAAAAATGTTTTGTTAATATGTTGTTAATATTCAGAAACAACACTTCGAAAATCGATCTTTTTTATGCTATTCCAATGACGTTAGTTTAAAAATATGGCTGAGTGCAAAATATCTGATCATAAAACTATAGACATTTTAATAAATACTGAAATCAGTTTAAAATGAGAACGATCAAGACATTTATTTAATATGTAGATGTCTGTAATGATATGAACTGTATAATAAAGAAAATTTAACGAATTTATTGCGTACCAGTAACTTTGAGACACTGGAAAAAGAAAACATGGAATGTAGAATAAGAAATGCCAAAATTAAGATCCGAAAAAGTAGTGACAGTGAAAATTATGACCAGGGCCCAGATTTCTATGCGTTTAAATATTTCATGCGAAAAGTCATAAGAACATTAAAATTAAAAAAAAGCATACGAGTTAAGAATTTTATCATTTAAGATGGCATCCATTAATTATAGCACATATATATACATATTTATATTTTTGCAACATGTTGCTACAGAGTATACTAGTTTTATTTACCTACCGGTTTCTTTTATCACCTAATCGAGATGTATATAGGGCTGTGGATGTATAAATGATCCAGAAGACGAGACGAGTTGAAATCGGGATATTTGTCTGTCATTCTGGCTATGTGAGCTGTAACTTGAGTAAAACGAGTTAGTAGTTGGGCGTAGTCGGACCACTGCCAAGCGTACCAAACTATTTTAAATGACAATTTATAAAATGTCATAACTAAGCACTAAATTCAGATATAAAACTGTAATTTGGCACAAAGGATCACATACCAAGATGCACTTGCGGGCTAAAAGGTAAGAAAAATGGGCGTGGCCCCTATCTCTAAGAGGTTTTATGCACATATCTCCTAAATCAGTTAAGAAGAACAACCAAATCTAAAAAATACTAAAAGCGTAATAAATCAATAAATAACTACTCCAGAGATATTAAATTTTCCAACCGAGATGGTACAGGAGGACTTTATAGGAGCCAATGCCGGTGTTCCAGTGCGAAAAAGGAAAAATCGGATTACAACCACGCCTACTTCCCTTATAACACAATTTTAAAATCCATTGAATTCTTTCACTTTCCATTAAGCAAACCAAGCATCAATGAATGTATCTAGATAAAACTTTGCCTGAGTGGTATGCTTAAAGTAGAACACCCTATGATCAAAAGTTGTTCGAATCAAATTTTATCTGTTCAAGCCCCAGATCCCAGTATGTGGACCTCAGTTCCTACAGTGAACACTTTATCGAAAATACCGGTCTATCTGTGGGATATAATATTAAATTCGGAGCAAGTCCTTTCCTGATAATGGTATGCCTGTATGTCAAAAATGAGTTGAATAGGCTTCTCTTAGCCGCGACATACTTAATACAATGATTTTCAAACTTGTAGCTTACTTGTACCCCATGTTAATGGAAACGAGAGAGCGTATTTTGCTGATAAGAATGTATATTTCTGCTTAAAATAGGTAAACTCGGGTGAAAACTTGTTCCAGCGCCCGTATAACTAATATAGCAATTTCAATAATTTTTCGTACATTCCATATATCGTACATGTATTAGTGAGGGTAAGTGTACCTTACTGAAACTCAGGGAGCATATTATTGGTACGTGGCATGTTTATAGTATGTAGTATTGCCAAAACTAGATAACAGAGGGTCAATACATACATTACACCCCATATACCTTATATACAATTTAAAACTTCCGGTTGGCCTTATACCATAGGTATATACGAATTACCCCCACTCCCATATACTTCATAATATAATTTTCGTTTCTCCAACAAGCCTTGCGACGAATATGTCGTTCAGTCTATGAATTATATATTAATAAAATTGGTTGAAAATATGTTCTAAAATATACCTGAGCAATGTTCAATTAAATGAAATCAGACAGTCCCCCATTAAATATGACATATATGTATAATGATATCCGATTTTCCACCTGACTTTATACCGTACAGGTTGGTCAAAATGTGTGATATTTCAATTAAATTAAATAAACAAGTTCTTGAAAATTATGTGATTATGAATGGGAATTGGTCTACATATTGGTCTAAGCCTTATATCCCTAATATAAAGAATTTCAAGACTCTGGTTGACGTTTCCACATCAACTCAATATATCTATTACATTTATACTCTTCGGTTGAGTTTATATCACATATTTTTCGTTTAAGGATGATTTTTATATAATTTTCGTAGACGCGATTATAGTATATACGATTATATTAATTAAACTAAATCAGCACAAAATCTTTTGATTGTTATCCATGCACGATTTCGTCGAATAATTAATGTTGGCTGCGGTTGCATGCAAGTTGTCATCATTGGTCTAAACATATGTATGTACACACATATGTATGCTCGTGATGATTGCCAACTAAGGCTAAATACAATCAAATTTAGTATTTTATTAAGTTATATGATAGGTCACAGACCCTGCCTGCTTAGTTTTATTACTATATTTTACATCCCGTCAACTAAAATTGTAATAAAATCAACTTCAAATGGGATATAAACTCAACTGAAGAAGCTAATTGAATATAATAAGTTCATATTAGAACGCCAACCAGAGGATCGCAATTTATTATTTAATGGATACAAGGTTTGGGCCAAAGTCTAGACCAATTTCATTCATACTCCCACATTATATATAATATTAAAGTATCACACATTTTGTCAGGTGGAAAGTCGGAAATTAATATACAGTCTTTATTGGGGTCAGAGAAAGGGATGGGCCGATTGAGTTACTTTTGACATTGCTGAGATATACGTGAGATCATATTTTTAAGCAATTTTATATATAGATAACTCATACATTGAACGACATGTTCGGCATAAGATTTGTTAGAATAACGAAAATCAATATACATATGTAAATAGTATTTGAGAGATGGAGTAATTCGTACCATAGACTAAATTTACGTATTTTCGGCATTTAGCAATGTATTCTTTATTGTAAGTTTAACTATACTTATACGTTCAGTTAATTTTGCTTAGATATCTAACTTATTAACTGATATATTATATATTATATTATTTTAAGTTTTGTAGGAGACAGTGGTAGTATTGACCCGCATTTATCTATTTTTGGCAATACAACATACTATTAACAGGATAACTTGCTCCCTGAGTTTCATTAAAGTACCTCACATATCATCGCCAACATATATGGAGTAAAATCAATCGGAAGTTTGAAAATTTTGTGATTAGTTATATGAAGGCTAGTATGCGGTTTGAAGTAAACTGGAAGTTCCAAATTATTTATATTAGGTATATGGGGGCTATGGGAAGTAATGACCCGATCCAGCCCATTTTTTTCCACTCAGACTTACTATTGTCATAAAAGGATTCCCTCCGCATTTCAATTATTTATCTCACACATTGACCGATATATACGGTAAAAAGTTAACTATGGGCACTGGGGTCAACACATTCGGTACCTAGGGGCTTGAACAGTTTTGGTTCGATTTAGATAATTTTTAATCATAAGGAAGAGCACTGCAAGGGCACTATTCGTGCAAAGTTTTGTTCCCGTTACATTTATTTCTTCTTGATTTGTATACTGGTCACTGTAATATAAGAATATTGGAGGAATGTCACTTACCGAATTTGGTTGAAATTAATCCAGTAGTTTCGGAGGTTTGTGATTTCACCTAAATAAGGACGGAGCATCCCGTAAGATGTTCAAGTTTATCGCATGAGTCCCAATCGGACAGTGTCCAGTTATAACTCATACAACTATTGAAAGAGGTAAAAAATAGAGTCTTTTAGATATTTCATCTGGCATCTAAAAATTGTCGAAATATCGAATACACGGACCACGGCAGAGGGTTAATATTTCCCCTTGTCCCTATATACGTAATATAAAGATTTTAGAACTTCCGGTTGATTTTATAAATGTTTTATCGGTCAATATATAAGATATCTTAATAAAATTCGGAGAAAATCTCTTCCTAACAACTGTGTATCCATGTGCCAGAAATGGCCTAATAAAAGTATTTTCAAACAACCGGTTGTTTTTATGACTTATAAATTGGAGATGTGAGGTACTTCATTGAAAATTTGTGAGAATCCGTTTCTAATAATGGTATGTCATGAGACCAACTAATGATAAAACCGGGGCAATACTAAACCTAGCTCTAATATACCCAATACAAGAGATTCAGATTGCCTCTATATCAGTCAATATGCAAGATATCTTAATGAAATTAAGGGAACATACGAGGCCTGTTAAAAAATAAGATGACTTTTCGAATTTCGCGATCTACGTACATTCGATTCTCGATTTTTTTATTTTGTTTTGTTGGTACACTTGTCTCTAACATATATTCACAGTTTCAGCTATATATCATATTTATTTTATTTGTGATTGGTATACAAGTTACACGTGTTTTGCATGTACTCGGCGGTTTCAATTCAAGGCATACCAAAAAGTGCATAGTGGATCGAGGATTGCAAAAAACGCTGGCAGAAACTAGAAATTGATGAATATATGAATAATTTTTGAGAAAAGTTACCATTCTCCATTTTTTTTTAACAGACCTCACATAACACTGGCATACTATGTACTATAATTTAGTGCCGAAAATGCCCTAAATTACCGCAATTCCCATATACTACATATAATGATTTTCGTTATTATAGCAGACTGTATGGCCCATATATCGGTCGGTGTGTGAATTATCTTCAAAGATTGGTGTTTTTCACATCAACTGAATGTATAAAATTTATTGTTTTTGATTGTTGATGAAATGAGCTAAGCCTCAGTACACTTACACACAACTTAATCCGAGAGAAACTGGCGCACCCTATTATGCTCGTACATACCACACCTGGGAACACTCGCTCAATTTCACCCCTCACATAAATTTAACAAAAGGGATGTGATGATTGGGTCGACACCGAAATTCGTTTACTCAGCAATCGGACGTGCTACAACACATTTCATTTCGTCAACGGTCCTGAACGCCACATCTATATACATACATTCGATAGCGATCCGATAAGAAATCTCGATCCGCGCTTCTTCAACGTTAACACCCATATCGTCCTCAGAATACTTTTATCATTCGCTTCGTTTCTGAATATTTTGGTGACCAATTTAGTGGGAAACACCCACCACTGAATTTGAATTGTTGATAGTTCACTTACACTCGCGTTATATATTATAAATATGTAGGTAAGTAAAAATGCGATTGATCTCGGATACGAATTAAAAGGAGACTTTATTCTTATAATAATATATTATTGTTAAAATTAAAAATATTGTATGGTGACCGAAGCGATGTGTCACTTTAAATACCGCCAATGTCCGGATTCTCATTCGGCTGAACGAGATAAGTAAACGCGAGCGGAGCAATGTCGACCAGAGCTAGCTCAGATAGTGGTCCAAACGAAAGAAGAGAGTTGGGCGCAACTCGCTATTTTGTCGAATGAAGTGAAGGAGTTGAGGGAGCCATGCGTTTTGTTAGTTGGTGGTGTAAAACCGTTGTCTTGTGGTGGTGTCTTGTGTGGTGATGTTTGAGTGTGGTGTGTGGTACTGGGCCCGCCAGCTTTTCCCGAGTAGAGTGAGGTCTATAGGTATGGAAGGTTTAGCTCATTTATACATAATGAGCCCCCTAGGTGAATATTTTTTAAAATTTTGTGGTTGATGTGATGACTCAGTTTGTACTATGGCGTTATGAGCCGCTTGAAGACAAATCCAAGAATTGTTAAGATTTTGCTTTTTTATTTCTAATAAAGATTTAGAGTTGAAAGGTGAAGTTGAAATCTTAGTGCAGTATCTTATTAACCTGTCACTTTCTGAAATAAATATAGCAACCTGTTTTGAGTGTGTAGCTCCAGGTGTATGTTGTTTATTATAAATATTTATCATTTTATTTATATGTTTAAATAAGTGTCAAAAAGAATTAAAATTTTCTCAGTATGTACTGATTTGAATAAAGCAATAAAGTGTATTACTCCTTTAGGTAAATAAGTATTTGTTAATTATATGAAATTGGGAAGCACGTTTACTACAGTTTCGTATTTACTTGCAATTTATATTTATGCGCTCGTGCAGTTGAGAGCTCGTTTAAGAGATCAATGCGCTTTGTATATATGTAAGTACGCACGAATTATGTTTCGTATGCAATCCTTCTTGCTTGTGTTTTAACAAGAACAAGGGGTATTGTCAAAAACGTGCGAATGTGACCTTAAAAAAAAGGTACATCTGAGTATGTACTTATGTTCTTGTTAAAAATAAAAATTATTTAGTTTTCCTTTTGAGAGTTTGTTTTTTGGTTGCGTTGTAATAATTGTATTTTTTCATAATTGGTGTTACTTTCCGATTAATTATTAACTGAATAATTTGATCACCTTTTTTGCAAAATTTAAAATTTAATATTGCAGTTCAGTAATACCCAATGTAGGGTATACAAATTGTTTGCCGTAAGGTTTTTAAAAATTTGCATATATATTTAAGCGTCAAAAATAGTATATGTACCCGTATATGCACCTACATATGTATGTAAATATGTAATTTGGTTTAGAAAATATGTAAATATGTATGTTTGTATTTATTTTGTTTCTATTTGTTTGTGTTTTAATGTTTTTTATATGTTTGAGCCTTTGCTTACTTGATTTAGGAAATCCTGATTACTGTTTTTGTTAAAAATAAGGGGTATTGCCGGAAAACATTTGCAAGTAAATACTTGAATTATGTTATTTGATTTTTGGGTTTGTGGAAATGTGTGTTTATAAACACAAAGGTAAGCATATATATAAAGGCATTTGATAATTTTTATTTTTATGGACATAGATTGTACCAAACTGTTTTCGGGTTTTCCGGTAAATTAAACCCACAATTATGACAGTTTGGTAACCGTTTTTTTATGTTGTTAAATCGGATTTTCAGTTACCAGTTTTGTAGTAAGTAAAACTGTATTTATGCATACATATTTACATATAACAAATATAAGGTCAAATGAATACGCCCATTTTGTTTTCCTTTAGGGGTTTTTGGGGATAATGTGTCTATATATATTTATGTATGGTATGTGAGTGTGGTAAAATTGATGTGCTCCTCTCCGAAAGGCTTCCAGCTGGTATGCCTTGTGATGTTGTTTGTGTGTATATTGTTTTTATGTTTTTAAATTCGCCCCGTTTCTTTCTTTTATGCTCTCGCAACTTGTTGCTACAGAGTATAATATTAATTTTGTTCTCCTAACGGTTGTTTGTATCACCTAAAACTAATCGTGTTAGAAATAGGGTTATATATATATAGATGATCAAGATGAAGAGACGACTTGAAATCCGGGTGACTGTCTGTCTGTTCGTCCGTCCGTCCGTCTGTCCGTACGTCTGTGCAAGCTGTAACTTGAGTAAAAATTTAGATATCTTTATGAAACTTGGTACACATGTTTCTTGGTACCGTTAGACGGTTGGTATTGCAAATGGGCGTAATCGGATCACTGTCACGCCCACAAAATGCCATTTCTCAAAAACAAATAAATTGCCATAACTAAATTGATGAATATATGAATAATTTTTGAGAAAAGTTACCATTCTCCATTTTTTTTTAACAGACCTCACATAACACTGGCATACTATGTACTATAATTTAGTGCCGAAAATGCCCTAAATTACCGCAATTCCCATATACTACATATAATGATTTTCGTTATTATAGCAGACTGTATGGCCCATATATCGGTCGGTGTGTGAATTATCTTCAAAGATTGGTGTTTTTCACATCAACTGAATGTATAAAATTTATTGTTTTTGATTGTTGATGAAATGAGCTAAGCCTCAGTACACTTACACACAACTTAATCCGAGAGAAACTGGCGCACCCTATTATGCTCGTACATACCACACCTGGGAACACTCGCTCAATTTCACCCCTCACATAAATTTAACAAAAGGGATGTGATGATTGGGTCGACACCGAAATTCGTTTACTCAGCAATCGGACGTGCTACAACACATTTCATTTCGTCAACGGTCCTGAACGCCACATCTATATACATACATTCGATAGCGATCCGATAAGAAATCTCGATCCGCGCTTCTTCAACGTTAACACCCATATCGTCCTCAGAATACTTTTATCATTCGCTTCGTTTCTGAATATTTTGGTGACCAATTTAGTGGGAAACACCCACCACTGAATTTGAATTGTTGATAGTTCACTTACACTCGCGTTATATATTATAAATATGTAGGTAAGTAAAAATGCGATTGATCTCGGATACGAATTAAAAGGAGACTTTATTCTTATAATAATATATTATTGTTAAAATTAAAAATATTGTATGGTGACCGAAGCGATGTGTCACTTTAAATACCGCCAATGTCCGGATTCTCATTCGGCTGAACGAGATAAGTAAACGCGAGCGGAGCAATGTCGACCAGAGCTAGCTCAGATAGTGGTCCAAACGAAAGAAGAGAGTTGGGCGCAACTCGCTATTTTGTCGAATGAAGTGAAGGAGTTGAGGGAGCCATGCGTTTTGTTAGTTGGTGGTGTAAAACCGTTGTCTTGTGGTGGTGTCTTGTGTGGTGATGTTTGAGTGTGGTGTGTGGTACTGGGCCCGCCAGCTTTTCCCGAGTAGAGTGAGGTCTATAGGTATGGAAGGTTTAGCTCATTTATACATAATGAGCCCCCTAGGTGAATATTTTTTAAAATTTTGTGGTTGATGTGATGACTCAGTTTGTACTATGGCGTTATGAGCCGCTTGAAGACAAATCCAAGAATTGTTAAGATTTTGCTTTTTTATTTCTAATAAAGATTTAGAGTTGAAAGGTGAAGTTGAAATCTTAGTGCAGTATCTTATTAACCTGTCACTTTCTGAAATAAATATAGCAACCTGTTTTGAGTGTGTAGCTCCAGGTGTATGTTGTTTATTATAAATATTTATCATTTTATTTATATGTTTAAATAAGTGTCAAAAAGAATTAAAATTTTCTCAGTATGTACTGATTTGAATAAAGCAATAAAGTGTATTACTCCTTTAGGTAAATAAGTATTTGTTAATTATATGAAATTGGGAAGCACGTTTACTACAGTTTCGTATTTACTTGCAATTTATATTTATGCGCTCGTGCAGTTGAGAGCTCGTTTAAGAGATCAATGCGCTTTGTATATATGTAAGTACGCACGAATTATGTTTCGTATGCAATCCTTCTTGCTTGTGTTTTAACAAGAACAAGGGGTATTGTCAAAAACGTGCGAATGTGACCTTAAAAAAAAGGTACATCTGAGTATGTACTTATGTTCTTGTTAAAAATAAAAATTATTTAGTTTTCCTTTTGAGAGTTTGTTTTTTGGTTGCGTTGTAATAATTGTATTTTTTCATAATTGGTGTTACTTTCCGATTAATTATTAACTGAATAATTTGATCACCTTTTTTGCAAAATTTAAAATTTAATATTGCAGTTCAGTAATACCCAATGTAGGGTATACAAATTGTTTGCCGTAAGGTTTTTAAAAATTTGCATATATATTTAAGCGTCAAAAATAGTATATGTACCCGTATATGCACCTACATATGTATGTAAATATGTAATTTGGTTTAGAAAATATGTAAATATGTATGTTTGTATCTATTTTGTTTCTATTTGTTTGTGTTTTAATGTTTTTTATATGTTTGAGCCTTTGCTTACTTGATTTAGGAAATCCTGATTACTGTTTTTGTTAAAAATAAGGGGTATTGCCGGAAAACATTTGCAAGTAAATACTTGAATTATGTTATTTGATTTTTGGGTTTGTGGAAATGTGTGTTTATAAACACAAAGGTAAGCATATATATAAAGGCATTTGATAATTTTTATTTTTATGGACATAGATTGTACCAAACTGTTTTCGGGTTTTCCGGTAAATTAAACCCACAATTATGACAGTTTGGTAACCGTTTTTTTATGTTGTTAAATCGGATTTTCAGTTACCAGTTTTGTAGTAAGTAAAACTGTATTTATGCATACATATTTACATATAACAAATATAAGGTCAAATGAATACGCCCATTTTGTTTTCCTTTAGGGGTTTTTGGGGATAATGTGTCTATATATATTTATGTATGGTATGTGAGTGTGGTAAAATTGATGTGCTCCTCCCCGAAAGGCTTCCAGCTGGTATGCCTTGTGATGTTGTTTGTGTGTATATTGTTTTTATGTTTTTAAATTCGCCCCGTTTCTTTCTTTTATGCTCTCGCAACTTGTTGCTACAGAGTATAATATTAATTTTGTTCTCCTAACGGTTGTTTGTATCACCTAAAACTAATCGTGTTAGAAATAGGGTTATATATATATAGATGATCAAGATGAAGAGACGACTTGAAATCCGGGTGACTGTCTGTCTGTTCGTCCGTCCGTCCGTCTGTCCGTACGTCTGTGCAAGCTGTAACTTGAGTAAAAATTTAGATATCTTTATGAAACTTGGTACACATGTTTCTTGGTACCGTTAGACGGTTGGTATTGCAAATGGGCGTAATCGGATCACTGTCACGCCCACAAAATGCCATTTCTCAAAAACAAATAAATTGCCATAACTAAGCTTCACATAAGATACAAGAATGTTATTTAATATTCGCATTTGCCAGGGGTATCTGCAGGTAAATTTTTTTTTTAAAGTAGGCATGGTCCCGCCCCTAATAGGTTTAATGTGCATATTTCCAAAACTGCTGAAGCTATAATAACAAAATTCACTGGAAGCAAATGCAAATTTTTAGCACCTCTATCTACAGTGTGAAAATGGAAGAAATCTGGTGACAACCCCGTCCACTCCCCATATAACGGTACTGTTAAGACGCCAGAGACATTAAATTTTATCTCTAGGATGGTATGAGATGACTTTATAGGAACCGCGTTTAAAATTAGCACCCACCTTTAGTTGAACACCATATCTTTGGATCTGCTTAACTGATTCTTCAACTTCCAACTTCGGTACATAACCTTCATATTTCTATGGTATAGTGCGAAAATGGGCGAAATCAGATTACAACCACGCCTATTTCCCATATAACACCATTTTAAATTTCATTTGATTTTTTCACTTTCCAGTATGCAAATCAAGCAACAATGATTATATCGGGGTAAAACTTTGCGTGAATAATACGTTTAAAGTATGTCACCTCGTGACCAGAAATTGTCTAAATCGAACCAAAACTGTTCAAGCCCCTAGGTAATACATGTCAGGACCCCAGTGCCTATAGCTGACCCTCTAACGAAAATGGCGGGTAATCCACAAAGAAATCTCAAACGTGTATACCATTTGACTTTGCGAGAGTATAAAATGTTCGGTTACATCCGAACTAAGCCCTTCCTTACTTGGTCTCTTTTGGTTTCGCGGCCGATTGTTTTGTGTTTTGTTTGTTTAAAATGTTTTGCAAATTTGCACTGTATATTTATGTAAATATGTTCGTTTATTTGTGTCTATTTATAAGTTTAGATTTTTTTGCTTGTTTTGTGTTTCAACAATTTTAACTTATTGCCATCTCTGTATTGTTTTTTGTGTATTACTGCATGTGAGTTTTCTGTATGTATGTTTATAGATATGTATGTATAAATATATGTATATCGCCAATGCACTTCTCTGCCTTATCACCGCACTTTTGTCTTTTTTCACAACATTTTTTATTTAATTTAGTCATCACTGTTTAAAATTTTTTTTGTCCTGGACGTAAATTATAGTGCCTTTTGTTTAGGTTCGAAGGACCATGAATATTTGGGTGCCCAATTTAGTGGGAAGCACCCACCACTGAATTTAAATTGTTCCTAGTTCACTTACACATATGTATGTAGGTAAGTGAACATGCGATTGATCTCGGATTCGAATTAAAAGGAGACTTTATTCTTATAATAATATATTAATGTTAAAATTAAAAGTATTGTAAGGTAAGCAAAGCAATGTGTCAACCATGCCTTTTGTTAGTTGGTGGTGTAAAAGCGCTGTCTTGTGGTGCGTTGTTTTGTCTTGGTGATGTTTGAGTGTGGTGTTCTCAGGCGTGGTGTGTGGTAATAGGGAGCGCCAGTTTTTCCCGAGTAAAATGAAGTCTATAGGTAGTTGAAGCTTAGCTCATTTAGGCAATTTCTTTAGAAAATAATTATTAAAAATTAAAATTAACTTTATATATAAACGACAATTTGAACTTTTGTTTCCTTAATAAAGTGCGTAAGCAGGTGAATTATTGACAACCAACATATACAAACATACATATACCAATATACAAAAAATAAAAATACCGTGACACAAAAATATACATATATACAAAAATATTTACCAAACATATAACTTATGATAGTCGAATGAAATGAATAAATACAAACCAAATATTCAGTGTAAAAATTAAATATGTATATAACTTAAGCAATACATTAAAATGCAAAATATACAAAACAGTTTAAGCACACAAATAAAATACAAGAGGGCTCGGATCCCAAAAGCAAAATATACGTAAGTATCACAAAACCAAAGGGCGCAAACGTAAAAACAAAAAAAAAAACCAATGTCAACCAGATGATCGAAATTCTTTATATTAGGGATATAACGTTTAGACCAAGGTCTAGACGAACTCCATTCATATTCAGTGGTATACCACATAATTCTCAAATAACTTGTCTATTTACGGTACGGTTTAAAGTCAGGTAAAAAATCGGAAACTATTATATATGCTATATTGGGGGCAGAGCTTGCATTAATTTGAAAATTCCTAAGGTAATCGTCAGAAACAATCGCGGCCGTTGCATCGTCAATTCAGGCAAATCCAAGAGTTTCGAGCGCAACTTATCAGCGCAATTTGGAGTTAGCAGGCGGTCACTACAACGCGTAACTCATGATGACTTATACCTGTTTTCGTACAAAGTTCAAATAACAAGTCGGTTAAACCCTTTAGATTTGCTTATTTACCTGGGATTTTACCAAAAATTATTAAAATGGCCGAAGAAGACAATAACTTGATAAATTGCCTGTTTATGTCTGATGAGGCCCATTTCGATCTAAACAGAAATGTGAACAAGCAAAAAAAAGGATATGGACTGAATCGAATCCAGAAAGAATCTATGAGATGGAACTTTACCTAGAACGATTCACTGTGTGATGCGCAGTTTCAGCAAGGTGTATTGTCGGGCCATACTTCTTTGAAGAAATCGATGTAACAACAATTTTATATAACAGTGCCCATTGAAAGATGTTGAATGAATTTTTTTTCCCCAGAACCACTTTAAAGACGTACCCCTTTCAATAGCGTTTGGTTCCAGCAAGATGGAGCAACTGCACACATAACCAGATCGGTTATTGCGGAGGTTCATCTAAAATTTGAAAACAAATTAATATCAAGAAACTCTACTTTGCGCTGGGACCCAAGGTCACCTGATAAAAATTTGCAAAGGCAAATTATAAAATATAAAAAAAAAAAACACAAAGAGAGAGAAAAACAAATAAAAAAGTAAGGAGGGTTTTTCGAATATTTTTAATTAAAAATAGGCGGTATTGCATCCATTATTTACAATCAATCACATGTAAGAATATATACTGTTATTAGAAAGACATTTCTTCGGAATTTCAGTAAAGATTGTGCGTCTGTCGCATCACCGCGTCAACTTTGTCATTATGAAGCGTTATATACGCCCTTACCCGCTTTCTTGTATTAGGGGATATTAAGTTTATCTTGGTGTCTTCGTTAAAGTCCTGCCTCTTTTACACTCTCTACCACTTGAAATAATATTTTATATCTATAATAATAATTTCAAGGAAAATTTTGTACTTTTAAGTGACTAGTGCGAAAGTAATAATAATTATCAATTATCTTCATAGTTATTACAATTTAATTTAATGTTAGTATTGATAAAAATTTTAGAAATTTAAATGTAAATTTTATAATTTAAATGGTCTGAGGTGCTCATTACAGAAATAGATTTTGTTACTTCAATACGCAAAATTAGAATAAATAAACTGCCAGTGAAAATGCAAAATCGGGGTGATGCAGACGAGTATGTAGCTTCATTTTACGAGACTGATATTTTCACTGTCTCCTAGAAAGACTCAAAAGCGGTCAAAATGTCTTCAAAAATTAGCTGGCATAAGGCCATACAAATACAATTTTAGAGCAACGCCCGAACACTAGCTGTTTAGAGGTTCTATTAAAGATCAAATATAAGGTCAAATGAATACGCCCATTTTGTTTTCCTTTAGGGGTTTTTGGGGATAATGTGTCTATATATATTTATGTATGGTATGTGAGTGTGCTAAAATTGATGTGCTCCTCTCCGAAAGGCTTCCAGCTGGTATGCCTTGTGATGTTGTTTGTGTGTATATTGTTTTTATGTTTTTAAATTCGCCCCGTTTCTTTCTTTTATGCTCTCGCAACTTGTTGCTACAGAGTATAATATTAATTTTGTTCTCCTAACGGTTGTTTGTATCACCTAAAACTAATCGTGTTAGAAATAGGGTTATATATATATAGATGATCAGGATGAAGAGACGAGTTGAAATCCGGGTGACTGTCTGTCTGTTCGTCCGTCCGTCCGTCCGTCTGTCCGTACGTCTGTGCAAGCTGTAACTTGAGTAAAAATTTAGATATCTTTATGAAACTTGGTACACATGTTTCTTGGTACCGTTAGACGGTTGGTATTGCAAATGGGCGTAATTGGATCACTGTCACGCCCACAAAATGCCATTTCTCAAAAACAAATAAATTGCCATAACTAAGCTTCACAATAAGATACAAGAATGTTATTTAATATTCGCATTTGCCAGGGGTATCTGCAGGTAAATTTTTTTTTTAAAGTAGGCATGGTCCCGCCCCTAATAGGTTTAATGTGCATATTTCCAAAACTGCTGAAGCTATAATAACAAAATTCACTGGAAGCAAATGCAAATTTTTAGCACCTCTATCTACAGTGTGAAAATGGAAGAAATCTGGTGACAACCCCGTCCACTCCCCATATAACGGTACTGTTAAGACGCCAGAGACATTAAATTTTATCTCTAGGATGGTATGAGATGACTTTATAGGAACCGCGTTTAAAATTAGCACCCACCTTTAGTTGAACACCATATCTTTGGATCTGCTTAACTGATTCTTCAACTTCCAACTTCGGTACATAACCTTCATATTTCTATGGTATAGTGCGAAAATGGGCGAAATCAGATTACAACCACGCCTATTTCCCATATAACACCATTTTAAATTTCATTTGATTTTTTCACTTTCCAGTATGCAAATCAAGCAACAATGATTATATCGGGGTAAAACTTTGCGTGAATAATACGTTTAAAGTATGTCACCTCGTGACCAGAAATTGTCTAAATCGAACCAAAACTGTTCAAGCCCCTAGGTAATACATGTCAGGACCCCAGTGCCTATAGCTGACCCTCTAACGAAAATGGCGGGTAATCCACAAAGAAATCTCAAACGTGTATACCATTTGACTTTGCGAGAGTATAAAATGTTCGGTTACATCCGAACTAAGCCCTTCCTTACTTGGTCTCTTTTGGTTTCGCGGCCGATTGTTTTGTGTTTTGTTTGTTTAAAATGTTTTGCAAATTTGCACTGTATATTTATGTAAATATGTTCGTTTATTTGTGTCTATTTATAAGTTTAGATTTTTTTGCTTGTTTTGTGTTTCAACAATTTTAACTTATTGCCATCTCTGTATTGTTTTTTGTGTATTACTGCATGTGAGTTTTCTGTATGTATGTTTATAGATATGTATGTATAAATATATGTATATCGCCAATGCACTTCTCTGCCTTATCACCGCACTTTTGTCTTTTTTCACAACATTTTTTATTTAATTTAGTCATCACTGTTTAAAATTTTTTTTGTCCTGGACGTAAATTATAGTGCCTTTTGTTTAGGTTCGAAGGACCATGAATATTTGGGTGCCCAATTTAGTGGGAAGCACCCACCACTGAATTTAAATTGTTCCTAGTTCACTTACACATATGTATGTAGGTAAGTGAACATGCGATTGATCTCGGATTCGAATTAAAAGGAGACTTTATTCTTATAATAATATATTAATGTTAAAATTAAAAGTATTGTAAGGTAAGCAAAGCAATGTGTCAACCATGCCTTTTGTTAGTTGGGGGTGTAAAAGAGCTGTCTTGTGGTGCGTTGTTTTGTCTTGGTGATGTTTGAGTGTGGTGTTCTCAGGCGTGGTGTGTGGTAATAGGGAGCGCCAGTTTTTCCCGAGTAAAATGAAGTCTATAGGTAGTTGAAGCTTAGCTCATTTAGGCAATTTCTTTAGAAAATAATTATTAAAAATTAAAATTAACTTTATATATAAACGACAATTTGAACTTTTGTTTCCTTAATAAAGTGCGTAAGCAGGTGAATTATTGACAACCAACATATACAAACATACATATACCAATATACAAAAAATAAAAATACCGTGACACAAAAATATACATATATACAAAAATATTTACCAAACATATAACTTATGATAGTCGAATGAAATGAATAAATACAAACCAAATATTCAGTGTAAAAATTAAATATGTATATAACTTAAGCAATACATTAAAATGCAAAATATACAAAACAGTTTAAGCACACAAATAAAATACAAGAGGGCTCGGATCCCAAAAGCAAAATATACGTAAGTATCACAAAACCAAAGGGCGCAAACGTAAAAACAAAAAAAAAAACCAATGTCAACCAGATGATCGAAATTCTTTATATTAGGGATATAACGTTTAGACCAAGGTCTAGACGAACTCCATTCATATTCAGTGGTATACCACATAATTCTCAAATAACTTGTCTATTTACGGTACGGTTTAAAGTCAGGTAAAAAATCGGAAACTATTATATATGCTATATTGGGGGCAGAGCTTGCATTAATTTGAAAATTCCTAAGGTAATCGTCAGAAACAATCGCGGCCGTTGCATCGTCAATTGAGGCAAATCCAAGAGTTTCGAGCGCAACTTATCAGCGCAATTTGGAGTTAGCAGGCGGTCACTACAACGCGTAACTCATGATGACTTAAACCTGTTTTCGTACAAAGTTCAAATATTTCAAATTTGCTTATTTACCTGGGATTTTACCAAAAATTATTAAAATGGCCGAAGAAGACAATAACTTGATAAATTGCCTGTTTATGTCTGATGAGGCCCATTTCGATCTAAACAGAAATGTGAACAAGCAAAAAAAAGGATATGGACTGAATCGAATCCAGAAAGAATCTATGAGATGGAACTTTACCTAGAACGATTCACTGTGTGATGCGCAGTTTCAGCAAGGTGTATTGTCGGGCCATACTTCTTTGAAGAAATCGATGTAACAACAATTTTATATAACAGTGCCCATTGAAAGATGTTGAATGAATTTTTTTTCCCCAGAACCACTTTAAAGACGTACCCCTTTCAATAGCGTTTGGTTCCAGCAAGATGGAGCAACTGCACACATAACCAGATCGGTTATTGCGGAGGTTCATCTAAAATTTGAAAACAAATTAATATCAAGAAACTCTACTTTGCGCTGGGACCCAAGGTCACCTGATAAAAATTTGCAAAGGCAAATTATAAAATATAAAAAAAAAACACAAAGAGAGAGAAAAACAAATAAAAAAGTATGGAGGGTTTTTCGAATATTTTTAATTAAAAATAGGCGGTATTGCATCCATTATTTACAATCAATCACATGTAAGAATATATACTGTTATTAGAAAGACATTTCTTCGGAATTTCAGTAAAGATTGTGCGTCTGTCGCATCACCGCGTCAACTTTGTCATTATGAAGCGTTAGATACGCCCTTACCCGCTTTCTTGTATTAGGGGATATTAAGTTTATCTTGGTGTCTTCGTTAAAGTCCTGCAACGCCTCTTTTACACTCTCTACCACTTGAAATAATATTTTATATATATAATAATAATTTCAAGGAAAATTTTGTACTTTTAAGTGACTAGTGCGAAAGTAATAATAATTATTAATTATCTTCATAGTTATTACAATTTAATTTAATGTTAGTATTGATAAAAATTTTAGAAATTTAAATGTAAATTTTATAATTTAAATGGTCTGAGAAACCATCAGGTGCTCATTACAGAAGTAGATTTTGTTACTTCAATATGCAAAACTAGAATAAATAAACTGCCAGTGAAAATGCAAAATCGGGGTGATGCAGACGAGTATGTAGCTTCATTTTACGAGACTGATATTTTCACTGTCTCCTAGAAAGACTCAAAAGCGGTCAACATGTCTTCAAAAATTAGCTGGCATAAGGCCATACAAATACAATTTTAGAGCAACGCCCGAACACTAGCTGTTTAGAGGTTCTATTAAAGATCAAAGTCTGTCGAAAAAATTGCAAATGTTTTACATGAATAGTACATTAGCGAATTCTATCGTATGGATTCATCACTCATTATTCAGAAACATTTTAGGGAGATTGTGATGAATGGCGTCCTTCTGGGACATGTTTACAGCCGTATACATCAACCATCTAAAATTATCACAAGCACAAAAATTGCATCACCTACGATACAAAACTATAGGTCAAGCAGGCGCAATAGTAAAACAGTTCGTACTAAATGACGAAGATATTAATTTGGCATGGGAAGCTCTAAAATCTTGATATTAAAACAAAAGAATATTGGTAGATAACCAAGTAACGACAGTAATAATATTGCCAAAGATTCAAAAAGAAACAAGTGAAAAATTTATCAAGCTTCAATCAACAGTTTCAAATTGTTTGCGGGTTTTAAATGGTCATAACGAAAACTTTTCAACACGACCCAAATAGAAGCTTCCACAGACCCCAAGCCAGTAGCAACAACAATTTAAATAGAAGCTTCTTCAGAAATCAAACGTTCACATCCGAACAGTACAAACAATCGTCATGCGAACTATGTAGAGGGGGCATAAGCTCAAATCTTGCGAGAGATTCAACAAATTGGATATTATCGACCGAAACAATTTTGTAAAAACCAAAAGACTTTTTACAAACTGCTTGTCACATACGCATACACTTAAAGATTGCGGAAGCAAATTGAATTGCGTTTATTCTCATAAACGACATAATTCTATGCTTCATTTTTTTTTTCAGTTTTTCTAGCTCACCGCCAAACAGCGCATACTTATATATGAAAAGAGCCACGAGTTTAGTTGCAACAGCAAGTCCCGAAGTGCGAAATCCGGAATTTGCCAAGAAGCACCATGCTGCTCAAATACATTAAAAACTCAAGCGCTACACAGCGAAAACCAAAGTAGGGTATTACTACCCAAAGCAGTCGTCTCAATCGAACACCGAGGAGAACTGTTCAAACTTAGGGCCTTAATAGACCAAGGCTCACAACGATCGTTCATAGCGTCTAGGGCACAAAATCGGCTAAAACTGCCAACCAAACAAGCCAACTTTAAAATTACAGGAATGGGCGGAAGAGTAGTTCAAAACTCTTATAAAATCTGCCCCAATACCCTTATTTCTCCCAAGCGAATAGGAAAATTAAAGCAGAAGCTATAGTCTTACCGCAGCTAACAAATATGCTTGCAAGTTATCAAATAACTAGCAAGCATTGGAAATAGGTTAAACACCTCAAATTAGCATATCCCAACGACAACACCCCGCTCAAATAGACATTATATTAGGCAGCGATGTCATACCTCGGATAATACTCGATGGTATTGAGAAAATTTCCACAAAATACTACTTTCGGTTGAATACACAGTGTATGAGTTACGTAACCAGTTACCACTATGAAAACTCAAGTTGAGGAAATCTCAAACGAATACCTTAAATCACAATTGAAAAAATAAAAGTAAGAGTTGTCTTTACTGCATCAAGATCCACTAGGTTGGGGAATTCCCTAAATGATATCCTATTTATGGGACCCACGCTCTAACCAGATTTAATGCTACTCATTTTAAATTGCCGAAAACAGTTACCTTTGTCGACAACTGTGCTCCATATCTAGCCATTTGAACACTGCACGAATTGGCAGAAAACACCAAGTCAGAATTTCTTCCGGCAACCCAGGTGTTAGAAACACAAACCTATGTAGACGATATCTTGTCTGGAAGTCACAGTTTTCCACAAGCATACGAGTCACTATCACAAGTGGTAACAGCCCACAAAACCGCAGGGTTTCCGTTGAAAAAAAACGGCGAACCACCCTAATTTTTTAAAAAATATACCACATGAAAATTTGTTAGATAGTAATTTCCTTAAATTCGAAAATGAAAGTACAACTAAATTTCTGGGGATCCAATAGAATGCGATATTCGACCAATTTTCATACACTACATAGTCAATATCTGCATTATCCGCCATAACGAAGCGACAAATTCTATCCTCTGTGGCAAAACTTTTCGACCGCGCAGGATGGCTTTCGCCAGTTATGATACAAGCCAAATTCTAATACAAGAATTATGGCTAGATGGAACCGACTGGAACGAACAAGTAAAACCACTTCGTTTAGAAAAGTGGTCTCAGTTTGCGAAAAATCTAAACGATATCTTACAGATACAAATTCCACGATGTGTAAACTATGCCCCGGAGCACAAAGTCGAACTACACGGCTTTTGTGACGCCTCTGAAAAGGCATATTGCGCCACTAAAGACGTTCGCACACACAGCGACACTGCGACCGCAAGCCACTTATTAGTAGCAAAGGCAAAAGTGACTCCCTTAAAAAGAATAAGTCTACCATGACTTGAACTGTGTGGAGCGCTATTACTAGCCAAACTAGTATCCATGGTGCGAATGAATTTAAACATGGCAAAGTACGAATTGTATCTGTGGTTCGATTCTGAAATTGTACTAGCCTGGATATAAAAACACCACATGCATGGAGGACGTATATTTTTAATCGAACGTCTCAAATACTTGACCTAGTAGGATCAGCCACTTGGTGACATGTAGCCAGTGCTGACAATCCTGCTGATCTAGGTACAAGAGGGTACAAACCGCTGCACCTTGTCACCACCACCCTCTGGTGGAATGCCTTCTGATGGTTAACAGAATCACCTGATTCTTGGCCACAATCACCCATGCGCAATATAATTGCCCCAGAATGTCGAAAAATCGACTCCTTTCACACAACATTGCAGGATAATGACATCCTCGAGCGATTTTACTCGTACCCCCGAGCACTCAGGGTAATCGCTTACATGCTCAAGTTTTAAGAGCGACTTAAAATTAAACTTAAGGGAGTAACCTCAATATATTCTCAATGCGATACAGTGACGCACCTAGACTTACGAACGTCATCCCATAGTTATCCCAGAGAAATCTCAACTTGCCAACTTATATCTTAACTATGTCCATGTGCTATGCTACACGCAGAACATCGCCTCATGCAACAAATAGTCCGTCAAGAGTTTTATATTCCAAGACTCAAGCCCGAAATAAAGAAATGCATTTTCATATGCAAGATCTGCACTATGCGTAAGCAGAAGAAACAAACGCAGATTATGAAAGCATTTCCACCGGAACGCTGTAACTTATGAAGAATTTACAACAGTATTAATTCGCATTGAAGCCGTATCAATTCACGGCCACAAACGTCACTCTCGCAAGATCCCTCAGATCTCACAGCCATAACTCCAGGGCACTCTCTAAAGGGAACACCCTTCTGGCCATGCCTGAGCCAGGCGTGGAGTCGCTATCCTTGCAAAATAGATGGGAAAGAATTAAAATCCTCCTTCATAAAACGTACCGCTGGAAAACGAAAGAGCGCCAAAGCTTGGAGATTTGGTCCTAATCCATGACTATTGTCTCCCTCCTACAGAATGGCTTGGTATATATGGCAACGGTCATATACGAGTAGTTGACCTCCGTACTCGAACCGGAACGCTCACCAGACCGCTCGTTAAACTATGCTTCCTATCAATCCCAGATAATAGCGAAAACGCAAGTTATAAAACATCCGTACAATACTATATACACGCAGAAATTAAAATATCCGTCTAATAACCTAAAACCGAAATAAGCCGCAAAAATTATAAATCACCACAATATATAATACTAATACAATAATGGGTGGACTAATACGACCCCCACAAACCAAATAAGGTTGGTTACATTTAAAAGGATCCATTATCACTGAGTCGTAACTAAACTCGCCATTTTCTCCATACAGGTAGTTATGGACGCTGAAATGTCGGTTACACCTACGCCAACTATACGTTCGGCTGTCACTGTGCCGCGCCCTGGGGCTACTCCCGTAGCAACGCCGCGAACAACACTAGCAACAACTGCACCGACCGCTGCACGACGTGCCTTGCGTCCAACGCCTACTTTAGTTTCGGAGCCGCCTCGCCTCCGCTGCCCGCTCTGTTGCCGTTCACACCGGCTGCAGCACTGCCCCATTTTTAGGGGTATGACACTCAATCAACGTCAGCCGGTGGCCCAGGCACATGGGCATTGTTTGAATTGTTTGGCCCACGACCCCGTCGACGACAAGCAATCCCCGTACTTCGCGGCAGCTCAATGGCACCTCGACGCGACACCAACCGTTAAGGCCGCAGACTCGCCGCAGGACAGGCCTCAGCAACGTCGTGGCAACGTTGCAACAACTCCAGCGACTGCTACGGCTGAACATTCGCCTAGGGGGGCCGGGATGGCTAAATGAGTTCAGCTTCCCGCCCTAATGCAGTCAACAACACCGCACAACACATCACTCACACGACAATACAACACACCACTTACAAGACAACACTAGCACACCACATCTGGAAACATCAGTACACCCACACACCACGCACCAAGGCAACCTTGCTGAAAGCAGCAGCATACACCCACACACAGCAGAATAACTCTACACACCAACATGAACAAAAGGAGGGAGGGCGATCGCGCCGAGGCTCTTTTCTCTTGAAAACGTTAGCAAAGAAGTCGTTTCGAACTTCGTTTGAAGTTTCGTCTTTTTTCCGCGGTCGTACTCTAATAAAAAATTTATTAAATAAATATATAATATTATATTGTAAATTGCGTTAAAACGTTTGCGAGAAGAAAAAAGTGTGTAATATTTTTCTAATTTTTTACAAATACGTGAGCGTTTAGTGGAACGAAAATGTGGGAACAAAGTTAAAAAAGTGAACAGGTGGCATACTTTAAACGTATTATTCACGCAAATTTTTACCCCGATATAATCATTGTTGCTTGATTTGCATACTGGAAAGTGAAAAAATCAGATGAAATTTAAAATAATGGGAAATAGGCATGGTTGTAATCTGATTTCGCTCATTTTCGCACATATAACATAGAAATAGGAAAAGAATGTTATGTACCGAATTTAGTTGAAATCGGTTAAACAGATCCCAAGATATGGGTTTTCAACTTAAGGTGGGTGCCCGCTGACTAATTTTAAAAGGGGTTCCTATAAAGTCATCTAGAGATAAAATTTAATGTCTCAAGCGCTTTTAGTATTTTTTAACAGTATAAATTATATGGGGAGTGGGTCAGTTGTCACCTGATTTCCCCGTTTTAACACTGTAGATAGAGGTGCTAAAAGTTTGCATTTGGTTCCAGTGAATTTTGTTATTATAGCTTTAGCGGTTTAGGAGATATGCACAATAAACATATTAGAAGGCGGGACCACGCCCACTTTTAAAAAAATATTAAACTGCAGATGCCCCTCCCTAATGTTTACAGGTACGCTAAAAGGTTTCGTGGTAGTCGTTTGATGTACCGACCATTATTTAATATAGTATTGTAGTTGTGGCTTTGTAGAAGTATTCACAATACCAATTCTGGGGTCGTAATTGATATGAGTGGAAGGTTTTCTAACTCCCGAAATTTCATTAAGTGTGCCAACTTGAGTTATTAATGAGAAAACTGGTTCAGTAACTAGTCCACTTAAAAATCAACCGAATATAGTATTTTGGGCTAGAATGGTGGTTGAAATTTTTCAACACCTTCCAGTATTATTCGCGGTACGTCGCTGCCTACTATTATATCAATTTGAGCGGGGGTGTTGCAGTTGGGATCTTCTAACTTGAGGTGTGAAACCTTTTCCCAATGCTTGCTATTTATATTAGGTCAGGTTTTTATCGAAGAAATGGCGTTATTGTCCATAGACAGTTTTTCGATTGATTGACTCAGTACGTTGTGAGCGCTCGTCAAAGATGGACACCAGCGAAGAGAAAATTCGCTATATTTTACAATTTTTCTTCGATCAAGGCGAAAAAGCAGCCAAAGCGGCTGAAAACATTAATTTAGTTTATGGGTCCGATACTGTAAACGAACGGTAATTTCGATGTCAAAGATGCACCACGCGTCGGGAGGCCTGTCGTCGAAAATTGCGATAAAATCATGGAAATAGTGGAAACAGACCGTCACGTGAGCACTTATTTAATTGCAATGGAAGTAAAGATAAGCCAGAAAACCGTTTGGAACCATTTGCCTTGGATTCAAAAAGAAGTTTGGGTGTCACACGAACTAACGCAAAAAAACATGATGGACCGAATTTCCATCTGCGAATCGCAACAAGATCGACCCGTTTCTGAAGCGGATTGTGACTGGCGATGAAAAATGGGTCACTTACGACAACATCGAGCGCAAACGGTCAAGCGGCCCAGATGGTGGCCAAGACCGGATTGACGGCCAGGAAGGTTTTGCTGTGTGTTTGGTGGCATTGGCAAGGAATCATCTTCTACGAGCTGCTCCCCTATGGCTAAACGCTCAATTCGGCCCTCTACTGCCAACAATTGGACCGCTTGAAGGCAGCACTCATCCAGAAGAGGCCATCTTTGATCAACAGAGGCCGAATTGTGTTCCATCAGGACAACGCCAGGTCACACACGCCTTTGGTGACGCGCCAGAAGCTCCGAAGCTCGGATGGGAGGTCCTAATGCGCCCACCTTATAGTCCGAACCTGGCACCAAGTGATTACCATCTTTTCCTGTTCATGGCGAACGCACTTAATGGTGAGAAGTTGGCCTCAAGAGAGGCCTGTGAAAATTGGCTCACCGAGCTTTTTGCCAATAGGGACGCAGCCTTCTACGAGAGAAGTTGGCATCTCGTTGGGAACAAGTTTACGAACAAAATGGCGCATATTTGACTTAAATCGGACAATAATACACAAAGTTATCATCTTTTAAAAAATCAATAAAAAAACCGAACTTTTTACTTGACCCATATTATAGCTTGGAAGCATATTTGTTAGTTGCAGTAAGACTTTAGCGTCTGCTTGAATTGTTTTATCCGCTTGGGGTAATGGGGTAGATTTTATTAGAATTTTGAACTACTCTCCCGCCTTTTCCGTAATTTCAAAATTGGCTTATTTTGTTGGAAGTTAGAGCCTATTTTGTGCCCTAGGCGAAAGATTGTTGTGGTCTATTATATATGGTATAAGAACGATGCATAATAGAAGATCTATTTCAGCGAGGATGTATCAGTTGAGATCTGCTAACCTTAGGTGTGAAACCATTTGCCAATGCTTGCTATTTATGCGATAGCTTGGAAGCATATATGTTCGTTGCGGTATACAATATCTTCTGCTTGAATGGGCTTATCCGCTTTGGGAGGAATTAGGGTAATGGGACAAATTTTGTTTGAGTTGTGGACTACTCTTCCGCCCATTCCCGAGATTTGGCAATTGGCTAGTTTTGTTGGCGGTGAGAGCTTATTTTGTGCCCTAGACGATACCTTACTTTGAATTTCGCTGTGTAGCCTTTGTGTTTTAAATGTCTTTGAGCAGCATGGTGCCTCTTGGCAATTTTCGGGATTTTCTTTTAATTAAACTCGCGGTTCTTTCGTTATAAGCGCTTCTTTGAGGTGAGCGGAAACGTGTGCTGTATTCAGGCATTAAGTGCTGTCTTTTATGACAATAGAAGCAATTGAATTTGATTTACAATTTTATGAGTATACGCATGTGACAAGCAATTCGCCAACGTCATTTTAATCTGACAAAAGTATTTCGTTCGTTAACTTTTAAGTTTTTAAACTTCTCGCAAGATTGTAGTTTATGCCATTCTGTGCATAGTTCGCATGACGTATGTTAATTCTGTTCGGATGTGAACGATTGCTTTTTGAAACAGATTCTGTTTATGTTGTATTGGTTTTTGCTACCAGCTTGGGGTCTACAAGTATTAAAGCTTCTGTTTAGGTAGTGTTGAACAACTTTTGTTTTAATTAGTTTTTTATCTACCCTTTCAGCGATTTCGTACTGGGTAGTTGGAAAGCATTTTATTTGTTGCCACGTGGGTCATTTATTTTCGTGGTGAGAGCGATTGTTCCAATGAAAGTAACGATTTTTCTGGTAATGTTGTGGTATATATGTTTACCAGTGTATTCTGTGCCGATAAAACCGACAAGCAATTTGACACAGTGGATTGAAGTTTGATAAATTCTTTACTTGTTTCTTTTTGAATTTTAGGCAAGTTTTTTAGTATCGTTACTTGGTTATTGACCGATATTATTTTGTTTTCATATCTTGCTTTTAGAGCTTCCCAAGCCAAATTAATATTTTCGTCATTTAGTGCGAACTGTTTTACCATTGCGCCGGCTTGACCTTTAGTGTTGTACCGGAGGTAATACAATTTTTGCGCTTTTGATAATTTTGGATGGTTGATGCATACGGCTGTAAACTTGTCCCGGAAGGACGGCTTTATAACCTCCATAAAATGTTTATGAGTGCGGGCACCTCGAGGTGGATGCCTGAGATTGCTTCTTGACTTTGTACTTGTGACAGCTCTACTCTCGGATGTGGAGTATGTGCAATTGCTTTTATTCCTTTCTTTGATCGGAGATCATAAATTTTGTACTTTATACTGGCCTAAGCAATTTTTTATATTTGGCGTAAGCCAATGATTTGAAATTTTGTAGTATATCTGAATCACTAGACTCTACTATGGCGTCATGAGCCGCTTGGAGTCGTGTTCAAAATCTGTCGAGATTGTTAATTTTGATTTCTATTGGAAGATATATATATATAACACAGGTTACTACTATTTTGAGCGTGTAGTTTCTGCAGGTATGTAAATTATGTTGTTATTCATCAATTTTGTTATATAATGAAATATTTGTCAAATTGATAAAAATTCTTTCAGTGTAACCTGATTTAGCTGTTTTGTGTTTGTTTTTTATTTTATTATTTTATTATGTTTGTTTTGCAATAATTTATTTAATTTAATTATTTTTTATTTATGTTTTATGTCCGTATGTTGAAGTATATGGATACACCCTAATACCTGTAATTCTAAGTATGTACTTATTATCGTGTACAATTGAGAGCTCATGGAAGAGCTCAATACACTTTGTGAATCGAATTGTTTGTGTGTATGTATGTTCCGGTGTTTATGTTTTTATGCAATTGAGAGCTCTTTGGAGAGATGTTTGTTGCAAGGGGTATTGCTGGATATATGTACACATCCTACATATATTGCTTAAAATGGCATCACGAGGGAACATGGTCTTGCCTCCTTGTTTACATCGTGCTCCACCTCTGCACTTTCGTGCAGTTTCGATATCAAGCCTAGGAGATCCCTCATGTTGTTGTTTATCAACCGCGGTGGTGGACGCATTATTTCGATCAGCTTCTTGATGGCATCTCCTAGTTCAGACATACAGTCTCCATAAAATTGTACCGATTTCGTCAGAGGCGTTATCGCACAGCGTTGATGGCGACAACCTCGCTCTCGCCGGTTTCTCAATGCCGAGGGTCTTTCCACAGTTCACAGTTTCACACAGATATTTGTGCAAGTAAAGTACTTGAACTTGTATATTACTGGAAGGGTAAGTGCGGTCTGAGTACACCAAGGAAACACGTGTATATAAGCATTAAACAAATATCTATGTAAAGATATATTATACATATACATATATAGATATTGATATATATGTATATTACACGAAGCGGAATTTCGGCTTCTGTCGTGTTTGGTTTACGTTTTATTAGCTGTTAAAGTTAATTATTGATTGAATATGCTCACATTGGTTTTCCTTAAGGAGCTTTTGGAGGGCGTATATATTTATATATACAAGTATATGTGCTTGTGCGTTTGTCCCAGTGTCTGTCTTCTTCGGCATGCAGCTGGCTAGCTCCTTATGCGTGTTTGTTTCTTCGTTTGTTTGTATAAATGGATAAATTGTTGTTTAAAATGTTCTTGTTCTTAAAAATCGTTTTACATATGTATATTGTTTTTTATGCAAACACTTTTATGCAAAGGGTGATCCATTTCGGAATTCCGTACTTTTTTAAAGAAAAAAACACTGAAAATTCAAATGTAATGGTGAATGTTTATTATCAGTCAAAATAACATTTTTTGGTATTTTTTTTAAGATTATGGCACGCGTGCTGTGTAGCTACAAGGCCTGAATTGAAGCGGGATTATCCACATAGACTTCAGACTTTACGCATCTCCACAAGAAACAGTCTAACGGTGTGGTATCACACGATCCAATCGACCGGCTCAAAACGTGAAATTATCTGCTCACCGAAGTGCTCTCTCAATAAATCCATTGATTGATGCGATGTGTGGAAAGTGCCGCTTTGTTGAAACCAAATGTCGCCGATATCACATGTCGAGATTTTCCGCTCTGTTTTTATACTCTCGCAACTTGTTGCTAATAATTTTGTTCAACTAATAATAATTTTGTAAAACTAATCGTGTTAGATATAGGGTTATATATATATAAATGATCAGGATGAAGAGACGAGTTAAAATTCTGGTGACTGTCTGTCCGTACGTCCTTCCATCCGTCTGTCCGGCGGTCTGTGCAAGCTGTAACTTGAGTAAAAATTTAGATATCTTTATGTTTCTTGGTACCGTAAGACGGTTGGTAATGCCTCATCGGACCACTGCCACGGCCACAAAACGCCATTAATCAAAAACAAATAAATTGCCATAACAAAGCTCCACAATAAGATACAAGACTTTTATTTGGTACACAGGATCACATTAGGAAGGGGCAACTACAGGATTAATTTTTTTTAAAGTGGGCGTGGTCCCGCTCCCTAATACGTTTAATGTAACTATAATAAAAAAATCACTGAAAGCAAATGATTTTAGCACCTATTTCCCATATAACACCATTTAAAATTTCATCTGATTTTTTCAGTTTCCAGTATGCAAATCAAGCAACAACGATTAAATCGTTGTAAATAATACATGTAAAGTATACCACCTTGTGACCAAAAATTGTCTAAATCGAATCAGAACGTTTTAAGCCCTAGGTACTGAATATGGGGACTCCAGTGCCTATAGTTGACCTTCTACCGAAAATATCGGTCAATTCACAAAGAAATCGCAAACAAGTATACCATTTGACTTACTTGTTATATATACTTTTTTTTGTGGCACCACACCTTTTTCTTTTGTTATATATGTATCTATATACTGTGTCACTGAGCTTTTTTTTGGATACCGCACTGTTTTGTTTAATTTTTTTTTTGAAAATCCGATAGTCCTCTTCGGTAAGGCTCGCAGTACCATGTTTAAAGGGATACACAATTTGGTTGGGAGCACCCACAACTGTTTTTAAATGCGGACACTTCAATACACTTGCATTGAAAACTATATAAAAATGCGGTTTTTCTTGTGTACAATATTTTATTAGAAAAGCCAGTTATATTTATTGCTGTTAATACATATCCGTAAAGTATTATTTTGGGCCGATGTCGATCGACTGGTTATAATCGGCACGAGTAGCGCCCAGGATCGTTGTTGTCGAAAAATTATGTATCGCTCAGACCTGTGGACAAAAAGAAATGTACTTGTATAAGATGCGTGCAAAAGCTGTCGTATCAAATGAGGTGAAAAAGATGCTGGGGCCATACTTTTTGTTAACTGGTGGTGTACAGGCGTGGTGTTGTGGTGTGTTGTATTGTCCCGTCTGGTGTCTTTGGGTGTGGTGTATTATTTTACGGCGTGCCAATTTTTTCCGGGTAGAGTGGTGTGTATGTAGGGGGAGGCTTAACTCATTTAAACACTTTTTGAAGGTCATTTAGTAACCTACAAATAACATAGTATAATTAAAGGTAGAAGAACTTACCGTGTTTTAAGCCAATAACATTAATATCCATATATATATTATATTAAATGAGACTTTACATATTTAGTAAAATTGTTAAAGAGAACATACAAAAATTTACAGTTCAATAAAAGATCAAAGGCGGGGAAATACTTTCTGGTGTTGGAAAAAATTTATATTAAAGAAATAAAGCAGGACTAAGCTCGGGTTTAACCGAACATTTTATACTCTTGCAACTTCAAAGGATCAAACCCGACTAAATACCTTCAGATGTTGGCTAAACTTTATAATAAAAAACATATTGCGAAAGGATTCAACATTCATAATTCGACGAAATCCTGAATGGATTACAACCAAGTTTGGTATTTTAATAAGTTATATTATAGGTCATAGAGCCACTTTATGTTATTTTATTGTAATATTTTATTTCGCATCAACTAAAATTATACTTAAATCATACTCAAATGAGATATATCTGACATAACCACAACCGAAGAAGATAAATTTAATATATTGAGATGATGTGGAAAACGTCAACCAGAAGATGATAATTCATTATATTAGGGATATGAGGATTAAACCACGGCTTACCCAAAATCCTTACCTATTCAGCGCTAAATCAGTAATATAATTTTTCAGAGGAATTTTTCACTTAATTTCATTAAAATTTCACATATTTTGACCAACCTAATCGATTCAAAATTAGTTGGAAAGTTGTAAATCACTAAACAAGATATATTGGTCTGAGCTTGTTACAATAACTTTTGACATTGTTGAGGTGTACTCGAGAATATATAATATTTTGAATCGATTTTACAAATATTCTAGTTAAGAAGGGCTAATTTCGGGTGTAATCGAACATTTTATACACTTGCAACATGCAAGGTCAAAGCAGGGAAAATGTTAGGTGTTGGAAAACTTTGTATTAAGGGGGGGTAGGGTTTCAAGGTAAAAAAAATACCTTTTTTGCGAATTTTTTTCTTAAATATGGATTGAGTAATTTTATTCGGACTTTTTGTACATTATTGAGCATACCTTCGACAATATAGTGTAATTTTTTCATGGAATATTGAAGCATAAGCCGGTAATGGAGCTTCCCCCAGAACGTCTTGAGAAAAAAACAATTTGCGGTGTTCACCATAACTCGTCTGGAAACTATCCGAAAGAAAAAAACCAAGAATCTGATCAAACCCTCCTCCCTACGTTCTCTGATAATTTTTTTTTTCATTTAAAATTTTTTGGCGGCTATTTAAAGTGTAAACTGTCATTTTCCACTAAAAATTTCGCCATTTTGGGGGTGGAAAACACCTTTAATGTAAAAAAATAAACTTTACTAAACGTAGGGTGGCGGTATTTTATATGTCGAAAATGTGTGTAAAGTTTTAATTGAAACGGTCAAGTAGTTTTGAAATGAGAGTAAACACGGACTTTGAAAAAGTAGTTTTGAGAAAAACGCGTCTAAAGTTTATGAACTATTGGTTGGAGCGTTAAAGGCCAGGAGATTAATAAGACAATAACTTTAAGAATATTGATTCTATCGACCTAAAATTTTAAGGACATATTCTTGAAATGTTAAACAATAAGATAAGAGAAACAAAAAACATAGATTTTTCGAAAGTAAAAACCCTACCCCCCCTTAAAGAAAGGGTGCGTGCAGTCCCCCCGCGCGGAGGAAGTGAAACTTCATGATGGCACATTGGAAACATGAAAGTATTGAAATCAATGTTAATATAACACAATATTTTTGGCAAATACAAATATTTATTTTATATTCGACAAACACATTTTTTCAATCTCGCTTTTGTCGTTGGATTATTCCTACCATTAATCAGCCCTAAAAAGAATTTATTTTTGGAGAATTGTAGTAATGATGCAGCTTCAGGCAATGAAAAATGTACATTCAAATCACATGCAAGAATTACCGGCTGTTCGTAATATTCTACGCGTTCTCCAATAACTTTGTCCAGAGCTTGTGAACCTAAATTCGATAATGGCAAAAAAGCTTTTGTAATGAATAATTTAATATCTTTTATTGAAGCATTTGGTGATAGATAAATAACTGTTATAATTAATTTTTTACTATTGTTTTTATTTCGGGTTGATTTTGCATTCTAATGCACATAACTCCCCAATTCTTGCTAATGTTGATACCGTGACATCTTGACTATGGAGCTTTTATTCGCAAATGAGAAGAAACAACGTAATATCTGTCCTTTTTATTACGATTTCAAAATTTGGTACTTATACAGGCTTATAAACGTTCCTGATAACATCAAAATATTCCTATGACAATTAAATACTATTATCGAAATGTCTTTTTTCGAGTTCATAAATTCGAATACTTGCTTATCTAATGTGCAAATAAGATTTCCCGCAATTTTATAATTTCATTACGCAAATGGATTTGCTTTTGAAACGTTAATTCTACAGGAATTAACATTTGTAGAGAGCTCAGAACTTGCAGACAGGTTACTAGTTACTATATTTGATAATCCTTTTTCACGGCAAATATCGTCTTGAAACAATCTTCTTGAACATTTTGGAGACGGCAGCATAAGACATATCAAACATCTGATGTACACAATTTCGTTGTTGCCGTACCAAAACCTTTTACGTCAATGAAATTTAAATATTTTAGTCAAAGTGAAATTTTTTGTGCCAAAAATAAGTACATAGGTCGACTAATTTGTTTTTAAATATTAATTGTTATTACATTATCTGTGCTATTTTATGCTTGTGTTGGTAAAATAACATTAGACTTGATAGAGCTTTGAATAATTTTGCTATTCACATATAAGTAGCAACACTACAGCTGTACGTTGTTGTAAGCAAAATAAAACATGGTTTTAAGGGGTTAACGACTGCGACCACTGCATGCCTGTTGCCGTTGAGTCGTCCTGTTGTCTAAAAAAAAAAGAATATCCCTCTAGATACTAATTTTAATTTATTTCATGGTCCTATGTTAAAAGGTATAACTATGAATATTGCGTTTGTTATTTAATACTTTTAGGTTTTTCTTGAAATACTATTACGAATTCGATGAACCCAATTTTCGAGTACTTTTTACACTAAATCAAGTCGTATGTCATGAAGAGCATAATCAGTATTGACTTCTGAAGCTTAAAGAGAGTATTGTTTATTGCTAAGGACCAATGACTTCAAATAACCCCACAAGAATTAGTCGAATGGTGTTAAATCACAACTTCTTGGAGGCCATTCAATGTCACAATTTCTGGAAATTATCATTATCGAATCTCCAAACTTTTCTCGCAATAATTCGGTTGTTGCATGTGCTGAGTGGCATGTAGCTCCGTCTTCTTCCAATTGCGGCCATAAAAATTTGGTTATCATCGATATAATCTGTCAATTTAGGTAAATGTAATGGTTGTTCACGAATAATTTGTGGACTTTCTTCGAATCAAAATCGACAGTTTGACAGTTTTACCGTACTACTCAGACGGTCATTAAATGTCAAAAGCGAACAAACAGTTTGCAGTTGGAAAACGTTGATTTTGATAATAAAATTGAATATTTGTAAACGTTGTTCTTGCGTATATCCTTATACGATGAAAATTACTTAATACGAGTACAATGGAAAAAAATCACCAAGAAATGGCACTACTAGCTTAAAACTTTTTTTCTCAAGTTGGTACATCTGTCGTGAAAACACATGTCATTCTGTCAATTAATTCTTTGTTTACAAGAATATGGAAAATTATGGAAAAATTTAATATCGCGCAGTGATTAGATTCTTTGTTTTAAAAGGTTTAAAGGCAAAGGAAATTTGTGAACAATTGTTAAAAGTCTATAAAAGGTCTTCACCTTCAAAACGCACCGTTGAATTTTGAGCTGGTGAATTTAAATGTGGTCGTACTAGGCTTGAATACGATCCACGCGAAGAATGATAAAAAAAACTCAACCACACCAGAAATCATTGAGCAAGTTCATAATATTGTTAGTGAAGATCTAAGTTTGACTTAGCGAAAAATTACTAATGCCATAGTCATCTCAGAATTGCATACGAAAAAGCTGTTTGGATAGTTAGTATCCAACACACGTTAACAATTCAACAAAAACTGAATCGATACCAATTTCTCAGCATAATTTGGATCGTTTTAATCAGAATAAAACCATTTTCTTGCCTCATTGTATAACTATGGATGAGACTTGGATCTACCACATCATCCTACATTAAAACAAGAACGTTTACAGTGGACTGAAGCTGGTCGAGCTCGAAAGCAGGTGAAGTCACAACGATTACCAAAGGAGGTTATGGATCAGTTTTTTGGGATCAAAACGGAATTTTGTTGATTAATCAGTAAAGGGTAAAGGATAAGGTAAAGGAATCCACTCTGAATGTTATTGCAGCCTTTGAATCAGCTGGATTAGAAAACTCATGAGAAAAGACCTGGTTTGCAGCACAAAAAAATCATTCTTCTCACAAAGGTGTTTTAACAATGACAAACTTCAACCAATTAAAGTACAAATTGTTTCAGCATCTATCGAATTCCACAGTTTTGGCTTCCAACGACTACTATCTCTTCCGGAACCTGAAACAGTTACTTCGAGGAAATTAAGTGGACAAGCTTTCTTAAAAATTATGTGGTTTAGCCTCTTCTTATGATAGTGTGAAAAAAGGTAAAATTGGATGATAAAAAATGTAATATATCAATAACTAAATGCGTCAGAAACATTAAATTTTGCACCCAGCATGCCACAAGAGGGCATTACGGGGGCCGTTGTCAAATAGGACGATGGGCGGCACCGCGCACTTTTAGGTGAAATCACATATCTCGGGACCAAATTCAGAATAAAACATTCTATATACCACAATTTTAAGTTCCATCTGATTCTTTCAAATGATATGAAAGTTTTTGAACATATAACTATTGTAATAACATGATTTTCGAACTTGCGGCTGATTTTACTCCATATGAGTGGTAACGGCTTGCGAGGTACCTTAATAAAAGCCTGGGATCATTTTATTAGTCTGTGGCATGTTAATAGTATGTGGTATTGGAAAAATTTGATAAAATCGGATCAATACTACCCTCAACTCCAATATACTATTTATAATGATTTGCGTTATTCTAACCAGTTTTATACCGAATATGTCGGTCAGTGAGTATTCATATTTTAAAGAATCCCTCTGACACGATTCGCAAACTTAACAAGTAAGGAAGGGCTAAGTTCGGATGTAACCGAACATATTATACTCTCACAAAGTCAAGCGGTATTTTTCGCACGGTAACAATTTCAAATTTTCTTGTTTGAAATTTTTCACTCCGTCCGTCCGTCTGTGCAAGCTGTAACTTGCCTAAAAATTTAGATATCTTTATGAAACTTGGTACACATGTTTCTTGGTACCGTAAGACGGTTGGTATTGCGTAATTGGACCACTGCCATGAAAACAAAACGCCATTAACCAAAAACAAGTAAATTACCATAACTAAGCTTCACAATAAGATACAAGACTGTTGACAGTTTACAATTTTTTTACAAGTGGGCGGGGTCCCGCCATCTAATAGGTTTAATATGCATATCTTATATTATATTACTATAATAACATAATGTGTGACTGTGACAAATTGTGAACAAATTTTTAGCACCTCTATTGACGGTGTGAAAATGGGTGAAATCGGGTGACAACCCGCCCATTCCATATATAAGTACTGTTAAGAACTACTAAAAGCTCAATAAATTAGGCACTAAACAAGCCAGAGTCATTAAATTTTAACTCAGGGATGTTAGGAGTTGACTTAATAGGAACCGCATTTAAAATTAGACTGTGGACGTGGCACCGCCCTCTTTTAGGTGAAACTCCGTATCTTGAGATCTGCCTTACCGATTTCAACCAAATTCGGTACATGATATTCTTCTCATATTTCTATGTTATAGTGTGAAAATCGGCGAAATCGGATTACAACCACGGCTATTTTTTAAATAACAGCATTTTAAATTCCATCTGATTTATTTTTACTTTCCATTATGCAAATCAAGCAATATCGGATTAAACCTTTGCGTGAATAATGCGTTTAAAGTATGCCATTTTGTGACCAAAAATTGTCTAAATCGAATCAAAACTGTTCACGCCGTTAGGTACTGAATATGTGGACCCCAGTGCCTATAGTTGACTACTACTGAAAATATCAGTCAATGTGTAAGATAAATAATTGAAATTCATATAATAAAATAAATAAACGAAACTTTCGATAATAGTATGTTTTTGTGTCAAAAATGGGTTGAATCGGATCTAAATTAGTCGAGTTAACATCGAATCATTGCGAAGGTTGTTTTTTGTGGCGTAACGCTGTCGATATGTGGTATCGATTGATCTGGCGCTCAGAATCGTTGACGAATATAATCAGGGGGAAGCGATGATCGAGTACTATTTTTTCTGTTATCGTGTATGGTGTTCTCGGATATTGAGCGTGGTGGTGTTTTCGCTTGTGGTGAGATCTTGGGAGTGTTCTCAAGTACCGCGGGTTGCATTAATCTGTGCCAATAATGGGCCGATTTGAATGGTGTATATAACGGAGTGGGACTTAGCTCATTTAACCAGTATGTTACACTGTGAAAATGGGCGAAATCTGACAAAAACCGCTCCTACTTCCAATATCTCGCAATTTTCAATTCTCTTTAATTTTTTTACTTTACATTTTACCATGAAGATATCCAATAAAACTTTGCACAAAGAGTGTATTTTTGAAAATTATCGAAATCGGACAACAACTTTTAAAGCCTCCAGACACCGTTTACGCTGATCTCATAAAATCCGGTTAAAACATACCTTAGCCCCTATATACCTGCACTATTTTCACAAAATTGCGCGGATAAATATTCTTGAGTAATGCCAAAGTTTAATACAATCAGCTCAGACCTCAATGTACTCTATTTAGTGACTTCGACCTGACTTTAAACCGCTAAGTCTGTCACTACATACTTAACGTGACCATACGTCCGGATTTGGGTGGGACAGTCCCGATTTGAAGCTGTCTGTCCCACTGTCCCCTAAGAGACTGCCCTGTAACAACAGCTAATTATGTCAACTTTGCCAATATTACAATTTGTCAACTATGCCAAAAAACAATTAATTACAATTAATTTGTGAGCATTATGTTGAAAAAAATGCCTAAACGCAAGTGTACTTTTAATATAACTTTGCAAAATAAGTACCCCTTTATAAAACAAAGAAGTGCGACAGCCGATGTTACGTGCGAAAAGTGTTGTAGTGACTTTAATATTGAACATGGCGGCGGTTGCGAGTTTGAGAAACATTTACGCTCTGAAAGACACAGGCGTTCTAAGAAAGTTGCCGGTTCAAGTTCGTCAGTGCAAACTTTTTTAAAAGAACCGATTTGCCGTCTTCGAATAATTTAGATATAGCTGCTGCAGAGGGTGCCATACCACACGGTGCAAGAAAACCATAGTTTTCGTTCGAATGATTGTGCCTCAAACTTAATTCAGACCTGCTTCGAGCAAAAATTTAGATGTGCCCGTACGAAATCACAGACCATAATTGTAAATGTGTTGCCGCCTATGGCAATGGAGGAGCTAAAAGAGCAGCTGCGCGATGCCCACTGCATATCTTTATCAATAGATGCTTCCAACTATGGATCAATAAAATTATTTCCCGTTGTAGTAAGGTACTTTTTACCACATGAGGGTGTAAGGGTCAAAATTTTAGAATTTCGATACCAGGCCAGGAGAAACATCTGATTTAATTATCGACTATATGATGGAAGTATTATGTGCTAATGATTTGGTCAAGAAAATTGTTGCATTTTGTGGAGACAATACGAATTGCAATTTTGGAGGAAAGAATAGGAAAGGAGCTGATAATGTCTTCGCAAAACTGAACCAAAGGGTGGGAAAGCAGCTCATTGGAATCGGATGTGCAGCTCATGTAGTTCACAACGCTATAAAACCAGCCGCAGATTGTCTCCTTGTTGATTTCGAATGCATCATTGTAAAAATCTATTCATTCTTCTATATCTACAGTGTTCGAGTAGAAGCCCTTAAAAAAACAAAAGGTGTTTGCGATAGAGTCTAAAAATGAAATTTGTCGTCTACGAGAAAACTTAGCACTTAAAGCAGACTTAATTTTTCTTCCTCTGACAGTTCGTAATCTGCAAGCAAAATTAAACGAAAGTGGCGTTGCTGTAGATGTGAAAGATGTAAAAAGCGTTGCTGTCGAATTTTATAAGACAAGTAAACAATATTTAGAAGAATGGTGTCAGTACAACGAACAGTTAGTGGTGTTTAAGTGGTCAAACTTGACAAAAGTGCCTTCTTGGTCAGAAGTACAAAACGGTACAGACTTGCTGATTGCCCAAGGTTTTATTAACATCAACCAAGATACGGCAGTGTTCGACAAATTTTCGCTTATTACCAGCTATGTTACAGATGAAAAGATCAGAAGCTGGAACGATGGCAATGTTGCTTCTGAAGACCGTTGGGTGGAATTGTTCAAACACTTTCTTGCTAACAATATCAACTTTTTTCGCATAATTATTGAGTATGTTCTTTGTACGCCTGGAAGTAATACACCTGTCGAAAGAGAATTTTCCCTAATGAATAAAATATGGAATAGCGAAAAAACTCAGTTAAGTTCCAAAACTTTGAAAGCCATTTTCATTACTAAGACTAATATCGAAAAATCATGCAATCAGCTACATTCCTACTTGAAAACTAGACCCGATATTTTAAAACTGATTTGCTCCACTGACAAATATAAAACAACTACATAGACTTGAGATAAATTTAAAAATGGAATAATAACGTAGTACAATAAATGTAGATCTCTTGTTTGCTAAGCATTATTACTACTACAAAATTACTATGTTCAAACATGTTATACTGTTATCAAATTGCTCTTGTACAAAGTAAGTCAATTATTTATTCTATTTCTATCGTCTTAATTTTTTTAATAATAAGAAAAAAAATACCAAACATTTTTTATTCACACAGCGTCCATATTTGAGGAAAAAAATAAATGGTCACAGTATACATACTCTGTGTGATATTTAAATAAAATTAAGTGAACAAGTTTTCTCAAAAATAATGTGGCTTAGCGCTGAACATGAATTAAATTTAAACTTATCATATACAAAACTATATTAAATTTAACCTGTTTGGTTAAATTTATATTCCATAAATGTACAATATATACATATTTATATTTTATTATAAACATCTCGGACATGAAGCAAAATGTTGAAACAAAAGGATGTGTGTACATGACCTATTGTATAAATTCATAATTTACGAAAAATTGTATTATAATACTTTCACGAGTGAATAATGAATCTTAAATTTTTTTTGCTGTTCAGAGTATTATAGTTTTAATCATCTAACGGTTGTTTGTATCATCTAAAACTAATCGAGATAAATATCGAATTATAAAAATATATATATATATTAGGTCAAGTAAAAAGTTCGTTCGGTTTTTATCTAAGAGATGGAGTTATTGTCCATAGTACTAGTGTTACGTGTCGCATCATGTCATACTATACGGCGCTGAAAACGTGTTTATTCGCGCTAAAAGTTTGTCTTTAACAGTTTTTCGATTGATTACTCAGTTCGTTGTGAGCGCTCGTCAAAGATGGACACCAACAAAGAATAAATTCGCTATATTTTACAATTTTTCTTCGATCAAAGCGAAAAGCAGCCAAAGCGGCTAAAAACTTTAATTTAGTTTATGGGCCCGATACTGTAAACGAACGTGTAACACAAAAGTGATTTGCTAAGTTCCGTTCCGGTAATTTCGATGTCAAATATGCACCACGCGTCGGGAGGCCTGTCGTCGAAAATTGCGATAAAATCATGGAAATAGTGGAAACAGACCGTCACGTGAGCACTTATTTAATTGCTGAGGAACTAAAGATAAGCCAGAAAACCGTTTGGAACCATTTGCATAACCTTGGATTCAAAAAGGAGCTCGATGTTTGGGTGTCACACGAACTAACACAAAAAACATGATGGACCGAATTTCCATCTGCGAATCGCAACAAAATCGACCCGTTTCTGAAGCGGATTGTGATTGGCGATGAAAAATGGGTCACTTACGACAACATCGAGCGCAAACGGTCAAGCGGCCCAGATGGTGGCCAAGACCGGATTGACGGCCAGGAAGGTTTTGCTGTGTGTTTGGTGGCATTGGCAAGAAATCATCTGCTACGAGCTGCTCCCCTATGGCTAAACGCTCAAGTCAGCCCTTTACTGCCAACAATTGGACCGCTTGAAGGCAGCACTCATCCAGAAGAGGCCATCTTTGATCAACAGAGGCCGAATTGTGTTTCATCAGGACAACGCCAGGCCACACACGTCTTTGGTAACTCGCCAGAAGCTCTTGGAGCTCGGATGGGAGGTTCTAATGCACCCACCTTATAGTCCGAGCCTGGCACCAAGTGATTACCATCTTTTCCTGTTCATGGCGGACGCACTTAATGGTAAGAAGTTGGCCTCAAGACAGGCCTGTGAAAATTGGCTCTCCGAGCTTTTTCCCACAAAACTCCATTAATCGAAAACTTTTAAAATGTCACTAAAATGTTAACTAAGACGCAAATTAAGATATAAACCAGTTGGTTGTTACAGAAGACTGAATTAGTAAGGGACATATGTAAACTGAAAATGTTTAAAAAAAGGGCGTGGCCACTTTATAGGTTTAATGTACATATCACCTAAACCACTTGAGCTACAATATCCAAATTCGATCAAGACAAATCCTACAAGGACCATTACTGACAGTGTAAAAATGGATGAAAGTGGATTATAACCCCGCCCTCTCACCATATAACGGGTACCAAATGTACCAAAGACATTAAATTTTACGCCCAGGATGATACAAGAGGTCTATATGGGAGCCGAGATCAAAACTGGATGATGAGCGTGGCCCAACATAAATAACATATCTCCAGGCCTCTTCTACTAATTTCAACCGAATCCGGTATATAATATAATCCTGACGATCTTATGTGAGAATGGGTGCAATCGGACTATATCCACGCCTACTTACTATATAGCATAATTTTAAATTCCATACGTTTCTTTCACTTTCCAATACACAAATCAAACACCAATGAATATATTCGGAAAAAAACGTTGCACAAATAGCGCCTTTGAGGTATCTTTGCACGTTGCAGGAGTATAAAATGTTCGGATATAACCAAACTTAGCCCTTTCTCACTGTTTTTTTAAGTTAGCGAAGCCAGCCCCATAAATGGTTTAACGTCCATATCTGCCAAACCGCTAACCTAAATTAAATAAACTTGCTGAGATTAAGTCCTTTTAGAGCTAACACACTGAATAAATACCCCACAAGCTTAGAATTTAATCTCCAAGATGCTAGGGAAGGGTTTTAAGAATTGGACAATGCGCGTGGCCCGCCTTTAGGTAAAATCCTGTATCTCAATGCGTGAGGTGAGTCAAACATTTGCATTATACGCTGTGATCATTTGATTCGTTCATTTTACAGTATGCAAATCAACCATCAATGAAGTTATCAAAATAAAACTTTGCACAAATAGGACCTCTCAAAGTATTTTATTTTACACCCAAAAATTGTTAAAATGAGATTATTTTAAGGACCCAGAAACCAAATCTGTAAATCTGTGAAATCTAGTATTGAAATTCCGTGAGAATATTTTTGTGATTACAGCGTGCCCTTTGTCGGTGAAATCGGATCAATATTTCCCTTAACCTACATGTACGTAAGAGATGGATTTTCGAACTTCCCGTTGACTTTATACTGCTTCTTTAGAAATAGAGAGTTTTAACAACAGTGTATCCTCTTCCATAAATTGGGTATGAGTATCATCATGGGACAAATTAATACCATCAGAAGACGGTCTAAGTTTCATTGTTTTTCTTTGAGATTGACTGCTATATTCGGTAAAAGTCAGCCAAAGGCACTCAACCCGACGTATTCGGTTTTTGGGCTCTTGATTATTTATGGTCCGATCTCGAGATGTGAGATGTCATGTCATGTGTAAAGTTTTCTTCCGATAACTTCATTGGTAGTTTGTATATTGTAAAATTAAGGAAATTAATAGAATTTAAAATTGTTTATGTGGAAAATGAGCGTTGTTGAATTTCGATTACCCCCATTTTCACACTGTAAGATAAAAATTTCAACATAATGTTGTGTACGGAATCGGATCATTATGCGATATGGGACGCTACACCCATTGTCTAATTTTTTAATCGGTGCATATCAAGCCCTTTCTTGTCATCTTATTTGTGAAATTTAATGCTTGCAACGTAAGATTAACGTTTATGTTATATTATTATATCTATATTTTAATAACATAATATATTAAATGAAGAATGGACTTGATTATAATCCGGTTTCGGTTATTTATGCACTGGGAAGTGCAAATAAGTTTTGCTCTGTGCAAATTTAGTTGTAATAGCGGCCAAATTACGCCGACTTGAAATATCAACCTTCCTTGGTTGCGAAGACAAAGTTTCACCACATTCACTCGGAACTCAAGACGAGTTAAATCATCCTGATCATTTATATATACAAGGGTCCCCATGTTCGACCAATAAAAAATACCGTTTTAAACAATGTTAATAGTATTTAAATTTTATTGAAGAATTTGAACAAAATGTGAACAAAATCTAAAGAAAGTTGTAGAAAACACTTTACAAAAATAAATTTAAAAAAAATAAAATTGAACAAATGATGATTATTCAATGAATCGCATTCTCTTTTCAGTTGATTGCCTTCATTCTTCAATGAAGCCACAGTTTCGACAACACGACTTTGCACAAGATCTTGCACCCGTCGTAAATTGTCAAACAAATTCCTATCCTCTGCCATCATGAAATCAAATCGCTTGTGAAATTAGGAAATGAACTAATGAAAAAATGTAAATATTGAAAAACATATAAACTGAACTAAATCTATTGTAAAATGATAATAATGTATTATAATAGTTCTATATTTTATATTACAAAGTTCTCAAAACTTTAGTGTTAATAATATTTTTCGTTATCCAAATGACCTGAAAATTTTCGAAAACAATCACTCAATACACTTGAAGTTAGTCTTAAAACTTCTAACTTACCAAAATAAAACGAATGATATCAAGGGTTATTTCACTTCAGTGTTTTTTTAATAAGCAATCTTGAAATTAAATGTGCGTTACAAATGCAATTGTAATAGCAATGATGCGACACGCAAAGTCCAAACACAATTAGAAGTCGAAAAAATCGCAACCAAAAATCCGCCGTAAACGATATATGGATTTGCAACTTTTACAGATCAGTGACGAAATGTACTCCTACATACGACTGTGTTAAATGTGACATGCAATAGAGAAATAACATCGACCAATGAAAACGCGCCACCACGCTTGTATTTGAAATTTTGAGAAACTGTTTTGCAGATTGGAAAACTTTGTAATCCATTCACTGTACAAAGTTTTAATACCAATAATTGCTTTAAACACTTATAGTTGAGTATCTTTACACCTAATTGGGTAACTCATATAATTTATAGCCTAGAAAAAGTAAGTTAAAGAATTTAAAACCGTAAATATTGGTTGGCAATTATATAGGTAAACAGAGGACAAGGATTCTATTATTTTACCTATACATAAGAATATGGTCCACAATAGCTCTAATACACGAACTGTTCAATTATATCCAAACTTTCTTAAATTGTAAAGAACGAATTTTAACTTATGTTGATTACAAAGACTATTTAATCATTTAAATTATTGTTAAATCTTTTATAGCCCGTGCACTATGCAATCACCCGTAGAAAACGATGAAGCATCAAAAGATCCGAAAACGACTGAAAACGATTTCTCACAACATTTTACTGAACATGATTTTGAAGGTAAATATAAGTAGTAGTAATAATTTTCGCATATATACAGACAGACGACATGGGTAAATTGACTCAGTTCTTCACAATGGTGATTTATATATTGTACTATATACTTTATACAAACTAACAGAATACATCAATTTCTATATTCATTATTTAGACTACCCACTAAAAAACTACGAATGGATATATTTAGGCTATTTTCTTGGGACATTTTGCGCTAAAACTGATTTATATAATACTGACTGTATATAAAATAAACAGAAGAAACGTAATTAAATTTTGGTTGAGTCAGCAGTTCAATTTCAATCACTGATTTCATTCATAATCAGGCCTTAACTATATATAAAATAAATCAACTGATAAATAGGGTATATAGTCCATTGTAAGGTTGAAAACCACTATATTAGGTATACAAGGCTACGAAAATATTACATTAGAAATAGTATCAAGTCAACCTGTACTTATAAACTCACCATATAAGTATTAAGTATGTACACATTTACCGAGCTTTTCGGTAAAAAGTCAGCCAAAGTCAATATACAAGTATATAATATTATATATCGACTAATTTAATTGTTACAAAAGACCGTTAAGCAATTCAAATTTTGCACATGTTACACAAATAAGTTTGGATATAACATCACTCAAATGGCGTCCACGACTTCTTTTGCAGTAACGAATTCGATGAATACTTTTTCCACTTAATCAAGGCGTATGACATGAATAGCACGTTCAATATTGACTTCCAAAGCTTGAAGAGAGTCTGGTTTATTGCTAAGACTAATTACTTCAAATAACCCCCTAAGAAGTAGTCTAATGGTGTTAAATCTTATCTTCTTAAAGGAATCTTATCTTCTTTTGCTAATTGTGGCCAAAAAATTTGATTATCATCGATCCATACCGCTCTCCACTGACAGTAACGGTGTCACCGGCTTCATTTCGAAAGAAGTACGTACCGATGATTTCACCAAACTGAAAGTTTAGGCGAATGTAACGTACCTTTACATAACCTCGACTCCACTGCGTCCACTGTAGCCTCGTCTTCGCTCATTTCAATTATATTCAAACCACAAAATTATCACCCAATACTGTTACACTCCGGAATATTTCGTATAAAATATCAACTTAAGGCTTAAAATTAACAAACTGATTCTAACACGGAATGTATAACAAAAATAACACAATTAAAGTACTTGCATTGAAAATCATCTAAATTCTTCACTCTCTAAGCCATCAAGATGCGTAGCACTCTCTTTATTTACCCTTACCATTTAACGCAACCTTTCTCGAACTCCCATTAAAAGTTTAACTTCAAAAATAAGTACTAGATCCACTTCAAGAAAAACTCATATCAGTGCAACGAACAGAATGAAGCGTTTCAAATTTATCTAAATATACAAAAATAAATATTTTCGATTCTAGAGACGTTATTCACAGATAAATGGAAATTTAATGTTAGATACAGTGTTGGAAAGGCAAGAAAATATGGCGCGAGAAAAATAAACATATTCATGACAGGAAAACCTTTTGCCCATTTTTAAACACGGTAGAGGTTGCGTCATGTTGTGGGCAGGAACTGGAGTGGGAAAACTTGTCCTCATCACCGGAAATATGAATGCTATTAAATACATTGATATTTTAAGAGCAAATTCGAATCAAAGTGCATAGTGCATGTCTTTGGATCTGGTACAATTGTCCATTTTAAAAAAATAATATCCCACTACATTTAATTTTAAATTTATGCCATTGCCATATGTTTCAATTAGGGCTGTATGAATATGAATTTTGCGTTTGTTAATTAATTATTTTAGGTTTTTCTTAAAACATTGTTTACTTTTATATAAAAATCAATAAATTTGGTATACTGGACTAAGTTCTTTAGTTGAATAAGTCCGCCAACTTCTTCCAAAACCACACAAATTGTATTTATAAAATTATATCGGTACGACGCAAATCGGGTAAATACTATCCCTATCTCCCATATACCTAATATATAATACAATTTTCTTACTTCCGGTTTGCTTTATACCGTTTATTTCAGTAAATTTGTAAGATATCTTAGCAAAATTAACTGAGCGTATAATATTTGATATACTACAGTTAAGATCTACGAATTACCCGGATTGCCATGTACTATATACATATGTATATTATATTAATTTTCGTTATTCTAACACCCCATATGCCGAATATATCGGACAGTGTGCGAGTGGCACATTTAGTATATATTGTTTAAAAACATATTTTCGAGTATATCTGAGCAATGTCAAAAGTTAGTTCAAAATTTCCCCTATATAGTGATTTGTGAATTTCCACCTGACCTAAAACCGTTTATGTTGTTCAAAATGTGTCATATTTTAATGAAATTAAGGGGATACGCTCTATTCAAAGTTATTTGGTAAAGGGCTAAATACGAATGGAATTGGTCACGATATTGGTTCAAACGTCAATTGCCTAATATAATTAATTCCGATCTTTGAGTTAATGTTTTTCACATATGTCTCATTTAAAAGTAATTTTAATACAATTTTCGCTGATGCGAGGTAAAATATATACATTAATAAAACTAAGTAAGTTAATGATCGATAATATAGATTAATAAAACACCAAATTTAATTTCTCGTTCTCTTTCATGATTTCGTCTAACAATTAATACTGAATTCTTTCGCTACATTTTTATGATCTCGCAGCATGTTGCAATAGAGAGTAGAATAGTTTTGTTCACCTAACGGTTGTTTGTATCACCTAAAATTAATCGAGATAGATATGGAGTTATACATATATAAATTATCTGGATGAAGCTACGAGTAGAAATCCGGGTGCCTGTCCCTCACGCCGTCTGGCTGTGTAAGGGATAACTTGAATAAAAATTGACATATCGAGTTGAAACTTGGTACATATGCTTCTTGGCTCCCAGTTGAATTCATATTACAGATGGGGAACTCGGATCACAGCCTCGCCACAAAACGCCATGAATCGAAAACCGATAAAGTGCCATAACTGGGTACCAAATAAAAATGTAAAACTATATTTGGGCACAAGATATCGCAGTAGCACAGCGCACCTGTGGTTTGAAAACGTTGGAAAAAAGGGCGTGGCCCTCCCTATAGAGGTTTAGTGCACATATCTCCTAAACTATCCAAGTTATTATAACCAAATTCGGCATACCTACCCACCATGTGAAAAAAATTCTGATTATTACCCCGTCCACTTCGCATATAACAGTTTTGTTAAAAACTAATAGAAAATTTTAAAAATAAATACGCCAGAGTCATAAAATATTACCTCCGATATGGTACGAAAGGGCCTTACGGCTTCCATAAATTGGTGTAAAATTTTGGCGATGGGCGTGGCACTATCCATATTTATGTGGAAACATATATGTCGGGACCTGCTTGACGGATTTCAACGAGACGAGAATTTCGATTGGCTGTCTGTCCGTCCGTTCGTGAAAGCGATAACTAGAGTAAAATACCTTGATGACGAGCTCTTTGGCACTCCGGGGGGCTTAGTATTGCATATGGGTGGAATCAGTCTGTTGCCACGCCTAGAAAAACCGTTAAGCAAAAACATATAAAGTACCATAACTAAACATTAATTAAGAGGCAAAACTGTAATTTGATACTGGGGACCGCAAAATCGAGTGAGACTTGTGGTCAAAATGGGGGGGGGGGGGGATGGCTTAGCCCCGTGAATGGTTTAATGTACATATCTTCTAAACCATTCAACCAAACTTGCTGAAAATAATTATTTTCTGCACTTCTTCAAACACTGTGAAAATTAGTAAAATCTGATAACTACGCCCACTTCACGTATAACGGTTATGTTGAAAACTACGAAAATTGTGACCACTCACTGAAGAAAAGCGCCAAAAGCATTAAATCTTTATAAAAATTGAACCATGGACGTAGCACCTCCCACCTTTAGGTGTAATCCTATATCTTAGGAACTACTGGACCACTTTCCTCCAAATTTACACCGCTATCTATCGGCCAATATGTAAAAAATCTTAGTTTTTGTTAACAGCATATGTCTTGTCTAAAATGGATGAAATCAGTGCAATAATTCAACTAGTCTCCATATACATATTAATGTAATTCTGATATCCTCTATTTCTGTTGAAATGTTGTAATACTAAAACGGGTTAAAATCGGGTTATATGAGAAAATGTATATGAATTATATAAGAATTTCAAACTTTCAGTTGGCTTGATACCGTACATATCGGTCAACATGTAACATATATTATGTATAGTATTGGATCTACAGGTTGGTTGAAAAATGAGTGCTCACCAAGAAATAGCACTACTAGCTCAACATTTTTTTCTCAACTTCGTAGATCTGTCGTGAGAACACATATCATTCCATCAATTAATTCTTTGTTTACAAGCCATTTGAGTCGACGTGTCAGAGTAATTTTTTAATACGACAAAATTTAATATCGCGCAGTTATTAGATTCTTTGTTTTAAAAGGCTAAAAAGCAAAGAAAATTTATGAACAATTGTTAGAAGTCCATAATGAGTCCTCACCTTCAAAACGCACCGTTGAATTTTTGGCTGGATCCACGCGAAGGACAAACAAAACCCGCAACCACACCAGAAAACATTGAGCAAGTTCATAATATTGTTAGTGAAGATCCAAGTGTAACAAAGCCTGAAATTTCTAATGTCATAGGTATCTCAGATGAATGAGTACTTCATATTTTACATGGAGAATTACATATGAAAAAACTCTTTGGAAAGTTAGTGCCGCCTACGTTAACAATTCGACAAAAACTGGATCGAAAACAAATTTCTCAGCATAATTTGGAAAATTTTAAGCAGAATAAAACCGATTTTTTGCCTCGTTTTAGGGTTATATTGAATAAAAAATTTAGATTCCGTACCAAAAGTAATGTGTGATATCGGTCCACGAATATCCTCAGCATCCATATATTATATGTAATGACTATCATAAATCCAGGATAAAATTGAGATGTCCCACCCTTTAGTTGATATATTCTTCAGAAAGGGTGATACATTTCGAGATTCCTTACTTTTTAAAGCAAAAAACACAGAAAATTCAGTGGGAAATATTTATTATCATTCGAAAGAACGTTCTTTGGCATCTCTTTCATTATCACTTTCAAATGTTGGCCGCGGCTACGTCTCAGATTTTCCATCCGCTGAGTCCAATTTTCCATGACTCGTTGGAGCATTTCGACTGGTAACTGGGGAATGACACAAGGACTGCATCGGAGCGAGATGGTCCACACAGACTTTAGACTTTACATATCCCCACAGGAAAAAGTCTAACGGTGTGATATCACACGATCTTGGTGGCCAATCGACCGGCTCAAATTGTGAAATTATCTGCTCACCGAAGTATTCTCTCTATAAATCCATTGATTAATGTGATGTGTAGGAAGTGGCGCCGTCTTGTTGCATCAAATAGTCTGTTATTATGACGCGATAACGGTCGCCATTGTTACGTCCTCATTTTTGAAGAAATATGGACTGATGATTCCACCGGCGCACAATCCACACCAAACCGTTGTTTTTTCGGAATGAAATGACAGCTCTTGAATCTCTTCATGTTTCTTTTCGTCCCTAATGCGGTAATTTTGCTTGTTTACATACCCATTGAGCCAGAAATGGGCCTCATCGCTGAACAAAATTTGGCTCGAAAATATGGGATATTCTTGAAACTTTTCAAGAGCCAATAGAGCGAAGCGATATCACTTGGGAAGGTCGAGCGGTTTCAGCTCTTGCACAATCAGTTTTTTGTAGGCTTTCAATATAAGATCTCGAGGTAAAATGCGCCAGTACAGTCAACATAATATACATATATAGTGTACATAATTTAATATGTCACCAAATTTGATTGTAATTCATTTAGTTTCTTTGAATAATGCATGTCGAATTGTTTGAAACATTTTTAAAAAAAAATTTGTGACACATGAACGTATTTTCTCGCATTTGATCTTTTCAAATTGCGAGATTGTCAGTTACACCCAAACTTAGCCTTTTCTAACTTGTTTAATTTAAAGTGTTGCCTATACCGGAAAGTATTTCCCCGGCTTTAATTCTTGCAAGTTTTAAGAGTATGAAATTTTCGGTAACACTCGAAGTTAGCCGTTCTTTACTTTTTAGTTTTACTTCTATTGGTTCATTGCTGTGTATACCTATATGTATGTTATATTGAAATTTTAATGAAACTATCAGATAAACTGAAGCTTTTAAGAATTTCTTATTTTTATTATTGAGTTTCATATCAACTAATAATATTCATAGGCTTTTAGTTGATAAATTATTGGTTCAGGTTGACCATTCTAACTTCTGATCTATTTACATATGTATGTATTCTGGAGTGATTTGAGCCAGCCAAGTTTACTTGATGTTAAATTACCAATTTAATATAGAAAGGCGTTTGTGGGGAAGATTGATCTACATTTACTTGCCTAAATTTGTAATGGCTTAATATATTTGAAAATCTTTGCTCATTCGATTTAAAACCACCTTTTTCACATATCCGGATGACTGCGCCAATAACAAAAAAAATGGAAGTTGTTTTGTTTAAATACATTTGTGAAATATTTATTATCCTTCAAGTGCTAACAAATAATGATAGCTTAATACTAATTTTATAATGCCATCACCCCAGCTCCTACCTCTGATATAAGAGACGAAAATGAATAAAGATGGGGAGTGGAGTCCCAGTAAACCAATGCAAACTTATACAGAGAAGTTTTGACGTTGAAGTGACTTTTATTTTAAACTATTTTAGCTCTTAAGCTGCAACCAAAAGTAACAATAGGTGAATCTAATGTATTTTTCGTTTTTTTTTATACAAATTTTAGAACAAAACTTACGTTGGTAACTCTTTAAATGCAGTTATCTAGTTTGTAGCGTTATTTTGTTTGTATTATTTGATGAACGAATTTCTTGTTTGCCGTTGTAGTTTGTGAAGAAAAAAAGGTGAACAAATAAACATCTCAAAATTTGCAAGCGCTGGTAGTGAAATGTTGGCAAGAGAATCAAGCTACTCGCGAAATAGGCATTATTTTCAAAAACCCATATTTTATTGTTCAGTACATTGTTGCTAAATTCAAAATGACTGCCGGAATTGGACAGCTTGATATTAGGGGAAGCCCCAAACAAAATTTGCACACCCCAGGCTGAAAGTACAGTTGCTGAAATATCAAGGAACACTTCAAAATATCCACTGTCGTTAGCGCCAAGGAGTTGGTGAAAGCAGGCATTGCAAAAGTCCATCTTCAAATTGTTCGGAACCTCTTGGTTTCACCCAATTTTAGAGCATATACATCCCGAAACAAGCCACACTTATCGAAGAGAAATATTGCGAGACATTTACTAAAATAGTATAGCCCCCGTGAAAACGAATTTGGCGTTCTGTAATTTTAACAAATGACTGCAAATTTAATTTATTTGGAACTGATGGTCGTCAATTTGTATGGTGCAAGGAGGTCTAAGCGCTGAAAGATAAAAATTTAAATAATACTGGCAAGCATGGTAGAGGCAAATGGGGTAATTGGGAGAAAATGGTGTCGATAGCCTTGTTTTCATCGAAAAAAGAATTCCCTACCTGGCAATACCAACAAATACTTTGGCTCCGCCAGACCGTATTGACCGATACGGCATAAAGTCAACCGCAAGTTTGAAAATTTTTATACATATATGGGTGCTAAGGAAAGTATTGACACAGAAATATTCATCTTGAATTTCATTATTAAACCTTACAGATTGACCGATATGCTTGAAGTATATCGGTAAAGAATCAGCCATATGCCCTGTTGTTCACAACCACAACTTGTGGACACTATTTGTTTAAAGTTTAATTCTGACAACTTCATTTTATTTGTATATTGTAAGGTGAAATTTTAAAGTTTGTTATACGGGAAGTTTGCGTGGTGTCGCCCGATTTCGTCCATTTTCAACGTGTATGATTGAAATTTTTACACCCGAACCGATAAAGCTCTTCCCTAGCATGTTGGTTGTGAAATTTAATGATTGTGGCGCATGCATTTAGGGTTTTGCTGCACTTTTAGTACTTTTCAATTATTATCTGATTTTACCCATTTTCACAGTTAATGAAGAAGTGCTTAAAGCGTTTCAGCAAGTTTGGTTAACTTAGCTTCACCATTTTGGAAGATATGTACAATAAACCAATAACGGAGCTTGGTTACGCTCACACACCAAAAAATTTGTGCCCAAAGGTATCACTCGCTACTGCGATCTTCTGTACAAAATTACACTCTATATCAATCTCGATTAGTATTAGGTGATACAAGCAATCGTTAGGTGAACAAAACCATTTAGTATACCCTGTAGTAATATGTTGCGGAAGTATAAAAAATTATGTTAAGGCTGCTATGCAGAAAATGTAGGCGAATATACATACCTTTTGAATTTACACAAAATTTGGTGCAAGCTAGGCATAAAAAACTGCAAATCCTGATAGAGGCCAAAGGTGAACATATAAATTATAAATTATGAAATTAAATTTTCACTAGATTCCATGCTTGCACCTCTCAAAAGCTCTGCTATACGTGTTTCTCGAGTTCATGGATATTTCGGAATTTAAAAATGCCCAAATAAAATTGAAAATTAACTAAATATATAATTTTATTTGAAACTTAATAATAACTCACGTATATTATATTTGAAAACTCCTTCGTTATATATTAATTATTTTAACAAAAAAAGAGTTATTGCACAGGAGCACGCAGCACTTTTGGCGTATTGCACGAATAACAGCTACATAGGTACTTAACAACTTCTCGAAACTCCTATGGAAAGATATGCATGAGTGCCTACATAATTTTCTAACTAAAGTATATGTACGTTAACAATAGTTAACTTAGCTAGTATTTTGAACTGCCAAACTGCAATATATGCAGTTTGATCGCGCATGATTCAAATGAACTGTATACCGACAGCCGCAATTCAACACCTTGCAGTAGTCATACCGGCGTGACCGGCGGATGTAACGCAAAACCTTGCACAAGCTTAGGCGTCAGTAGAAATTTAGAAAAACAGCGTCAATGGTAGTAGCGGCAATGTTGCTATTGGGTAGGTCATAAATAAGGGAAATTTAACTTTTATTAGGGTGGTTTGTTTTTTGCTTAGCCTAGGCGTAAAAACTGTAGATTTAAAAATAAGAAAATTGTTGGCAAAAAAAAATTTTTTTTAACACCTAGAGGCGCACTCAGTTTTAAAGTAAATTTCGAGTTAAAATTTTGTTTGGACAAAAAAAAAATTTTTGGTTTAAACTCTTCACGTTTATATAAAATATACCGAATTTGACGGTTTTTGACTCAAAATTTATTTTAACGCTTAGAGAAAGCAAACTTTTTAAGTTGATAAATTTTAATTAGCCAGAAAGAGGACTCTCCACAGCTTCTAAAACACCTATCGAACATTTTTTACGAAATTAAAATTTTAACTCGAAAATTTACTGTAAAACTGAGTGCGCCGCCTCTAGGTGTTAAACGAAAAAATTTATTTTTGTCCAAAAATTTTTTTTTGTCCAAAAATTTTTTTTTCGCTCCTCCCTAATTTTTATAAATCAGTTTTAAAACGGAACTCAAATGGTGTTTATTCAAAATAGCATAATTCCGTGGTAGTCGACAACACCGTCGCTACCGCATAAACGGAATTATAACTAAAATTAACTCGGTAGTTGAAAACACCGTCGCTCTCTCATAAACGGAATAATAACTGAAAGTAACTGGGTAGTCGACAACACCGTCGCTTCGGCATAAACGGAATTATAACAAAAAATAACTTAGTCCGTGGGTAGTCGCAATCACCCATAGTGAGCAAGTGAATAATTTCTTGTACATGCTTTAAAATCAGTGGCAGTGGAAACTAAAACTCACAAATATCGATTCATTGAAATATTAGCGAAAGAAGCCAAGGAGCACTTCGTATACTCTTAATATAATATATCCAAAAATTGCTGAGCATGCATCAACAAGTCAACCCATGACAACAACACCAGCTAACCGTCTTTGCATGACAACAACATCAACAAACACATCAGCTAAGCGATTGCATATTCGATTTCATTCCCACCAAATTGCTGACAATACGTCTGCAAGTTTGCTACATAGTAGTAACAAACAACTACGGGAGTCACATTACACCAAAGGTCTTTGGAGGCACGCGGCTGCAACTACTAGTGTTTAGTGGAAGTCAGGTATTTACGCGTAGTCGCCGCAAAAATTTAAAGTTTTAATTCAGTTGTAAGAACCCAACCAGTACGGCTGTACTTGCATAGCAAGTAAAATAAATTGAAGTTAATTTAAATAAGCTCGCTAAGTATATCCTCGTAAAAGAACACGTGGGCTCGGATTCACACAGAAAAATATCCTCGTAAAGAAGAAGACATAAGTGAGAGTGATCCTCACGGAAAATTAGTGAATGTAATTCTCATAGAGGAAACAGAAACATCTTTATAAAGAACAATTTTAATTTCCAAGCCAAGGCATAGCCATCGAGGGATTCGCAACGAAACTGGGAGTCACCTAACGAGCAATTGGCAGTAGCAAACATAAATAAAAAAATTAACCAAAGCTGAGATTCACCTTTACCCTCTAGATTAATAAACATAAAATTAATTAAAAATAAAATTTAACGCAAAATAACGGTTTGTACAACCGACTTACCACCTGCAGGGTCCCCTCCCCTCCAGAGAATTGTAAAAAAAATTAAGGTTAATTAAAAACAAGTAAGGAAGGGCTAAGTTCGGATGTAACCGAACATTTTATACTCTCGCAAAGTTAAATGGTATACTCGTTTGAGATTTCTTTGTGGATTGGCTGATATTTTCGGTAGAAGGTCAACTGTAGGCACTGGGGTCCACATATTTAGTACTTAGGGGCTTGAACAGTTTTGGTTCGATTTAGACAATTTTTGGTCACATGGTGGCATACTTTAAACGTATTATTCACGCAAAGTTTTACCCCGATATAATCATTGTTGCTTGATATGCATAGTGGAAAGTGAAAGAATCAGATGGAATTTAAAATGGTGTTATATAGGAAGTAGGCGTTGTTGTAGTCCGATTTCGCCCATTTTCGTAGTATACCATAGAAATATGAGAAGAAAGTTACGTACAAAATTTGGTTGAAATCGCTTAAGCAGATCTCAAGATATGGATTTTCACCTAAAAGTGGGCTGTGCCACGCCCACTGTCTAATTTTGAACGCGGTTCCTATAAAGTCATCTCATACCATCTCAGAGATAAATTTTGAGGTCTTTGGTGTGTTTAGTGCTTGATATATCGCGCTTTTAGTAGTTTTTAACAGTACCGTTATATATGGAGTGGGCGGAGTTGCCACCCGATTTCAACTATTTTCACACTGAAGGTAGGAGTTCTAAAACCATTTGCTTCCAGTGAATTTTGTTATTATAACATTAGCGGTTTAAGAGATATGCACATTAAACCTATCAAAGGCGGGACCACGCCTACTTTTTAAAAACAATTTTAACTGCAGATGCCCCTCCTTAATGTGATCCAGTGTACCAAATAACAGTCTTATATCTTATTGCGGAGCTTAGTTATGGTAATTTATTTGTTTTTGATTAATGGCGTTTTGTGGGCGTGGCAGTGGTCCGATTACGCGTATCTGCAATACCAACCGTCTCACGGTACCCAGAAACATGTCTACCAAGTTTCATAAAGATATCTCAATTTTTACTCAAGTTACAGCTTGCACGGACGGATAGACGGACAGACGGACGGACGGACAGACAGTCGCCCGGATTTCAACTTCATCCTGATCATTTATATATATATAACCCTATATCTAACTCGATTAGTTTTAGGTGATACAAACAACCGTTAGGTGAACAAAACTATTATACTCTGTAGCAGCAGGTTGCGAGAGTATAAAAATTGTTGAAGTAATAGTGGTAGTAAATAAAATGATAGATTGGTATGCTCTACCTAGTATTTTAGACTACGATAAAACAGATCCAATGGTAGGAGGCTTGGTTGTTTTAAATTATTTCTTCAACCAAGAGGGAAAAATTAACTGCATGAATGCAGTATTTAGTTATATAGGGAAAAACAAAGTAGCGACGTTATAGGACTAATGTCAACTGACGACAAAATATAATACTAAAATGGACGATACAGTGAGAAATAGTACAATAATATTTTTCATGCCTTTGTGAATTTATCAATGGAAGCACAAACTTTTCGAACAATGCTCAATGATACAGTGCATACCGCAACTGACTATACACGGCGAGATTTCCAATTAAAAATAAATGAAATAACTAAAAGATTGTCCCGAAAACTCCTCGTGGAGAGCTATTTCAACCTGTAACAATTTAATCTGGTATTCGTTGCAACGAATGCTTGGACTTAGTTAAAAGTATGCCAGAAATTAATGGTGATCTGGCGCGTTACGTATCCTGGAGACAAGCAGCCCACCCTGCATACAAAGTTTTTGAAGAAGAAGCGATAATTGGGAGACTTGATTTCACATATTCTGACAAAACAGCAAACATATACCTATTTGATCGAACAAGAGCTTTCAATTCTCAGTCAAGGGTCGCCATCGGAAGTCAATTACTATGATGAGATCGAACGCAAATTAACAATGCTAATAAATAAAACCACAATGACTCATGGTGACATCAAACCACTTATTGAGCCGGTCTGCGAGAAATATCGTGGAGATGTCTTCATTTATTGTGTTAATCGACCATTATGTGACATTAAATTTTCCTCAAAAACAATTCTACCTACATAAGCCTTAGCTCAAGAGCTGAAAGCAAAATGAACTAGAATGATTAAAATGACTTTCATGAACTCATTTGGGAAGAAAAACCCTACCAAATTTCAATAGTTACCAATATTTTCAAACGAAAAAACGAAACGAACAACGGCAATGACCAGTGCCAATGGACATTGATCCATTTTGGATTTAGACAAACCAGATAGCAACCAGGTCGGAATAATTAACAAAGACAAATAGGCAATAGAAACTTTATCAATCCTTTTAGACGCACATTTGCCCCAGACACTTCACAATCGACACAAATGGTTTTCTTTTTTTTTAAATTACTTTATTTATTGAATCTGCTATTGCTTATAGCCTAATAATAAGCAATTGAATTTTAAATCTATTCTAAACAAAACGGGCTCAAGGTTGTGATCGAGCCGTTTTTTCTAATACGTTGCTCTTTATAAGGCTAGTAGATCCGTTCATTTCAAGCGGGTTAGATTGTAGCAAGACATTAGCTATTGGATTTGGATGTTCCCGGAGTTTAAATTCAGTGCTGTCTCTACCTCTTTCTTTACCACAGGAATACCAAGATGTGAATGTTTTCACGGCTGAACCAGTTATCGCTCTGAGAATTTTTGACTGGTACCTCTGTGTTATGACAATGTTGGTTGCACAGGTCGTAACCCCAAATCGGCTTTATTACCGCGTTTTATTGCAGAACTTTGTTGTAAATGCTAAGTTTAGAATTTTTATTTAAAAACCAGTTTAAATTTGCTGCTCTTGTTTTCATGCTAGCTATTTTGCTGGATATGCAATAGTTATGTATGTTTTCTCTATGCGAGCCTTCTGTCTAATGAATTCCATCATTTGCCTGTGGTACTAAGGTTTTATTTATTTAAGTGAAAATTCGAATGGGAGTTCGGAAAAAGGTTGCGTTGAACGTTTAATACGCAGTGGTTAGGGTGTATGTGAAGCGTTACGTACATACATACATACCTACCAAAATTATTAAGCGCATTCGTTCAAAAGCGTTTAGCTCAGCAGAGCAAGAATACACATATACATGCCTACCAGAAAAATTATCAAGCTCATTTATTTCGTTTCGCTATTTTATTAATATCTTGTTACTTTGTAATTCTAAACTAATTTTAATATAAGAGGCTACTTGTGTGCCAATCAAAGCATACACCGAATGGAGGTTAACGCAGTTGTGCTGAGTTAACCCTTGCGATTATTCCCATCATAGTTATTATTTTGCAACATCATCTAATGACCCTGGAAACTTATTCTTTTGCCAACACCTCCAATTCTTAAGAGTAATATTTCTCCTCCACAGGCTTGATTTTCCTATTCATATAGGGGATTGGATGGAAGCGTTGTTCATCACTGTCTTTCTGTAGAAGAACCTCGGTGCCTTAAAGTAATAACGTCTTTAAACTGGCGCACTACTCAAAGCAGCCTTTAATTGCTGAAACGTTGCTAGTAGATTTTCCATAAAGGTTAGTCCCAAAAAAATGTGTACCGTTTTCTTATCGGTGGGCACTGGAAAGTCTTTCGCCGCAACCGTCTTTGCTTCCGAAGGTCAGATTGTACCGTTTTCAATAAGCTCAGGAAGTTTATTTAAGTTTGCAAGAACTTAAATTTTTTCCATTTAATCAGTAAGTTGAATTGGGGCGTCCTTTCCAGAACTACCACTAACTTCGGTATACCTTGATCTACATCCTTTGAGGGAATAATAAGATTATACTTACAAGTATAGGAAACTACCGTACCATCGATAACAAGCTCCCTGAACACGACAATAATGTATCTTGCAAATACGGTCGGAAAGTTTTAGATTCCAAATAAAACCAACAAGTATTCGTATTGGCCTTGGTGAGTCACGACTGTAATATATTTTCTGAATCCCTCTTCAATAGGCACGTGAAATAATCCATTTATTAGATCAAGAGTCCTTGAGACATAATCGCTCAAACAAATTTGATTGGCGATTCGTGCTCTTTTTTGGTACATGATTGTTTATGATAGCCTCAATTTTACTTCAGGGAGCACCTTCTAAATGGGAAAAGTAAATGTAAAAATTTTATTTGCTATTTAAAGCAGAAACCAAACAAAAAAATTTTAATTCTTTCAAAAAACTTATTCCAGTTTCTGCGCTTTTCTTCCCAGGAATCGGACTTTTTTTCTAAACTCGACGCTATTCTCCGATATTATCAAGTCAACCTGCTTTAGTATGTTGTTTTCAGTGAAAGCTTGATATATAACTCAACCCCGTCCATACTTATTTTAAGATCCCATCGTGTTTTGAATACTGCCACCTATGTCTTTCAACTAGATAATTCCTCCTTCCGTAGCATTCTAAGAATATCGTACCGCATAAGGCATAAGTCGCAACCAGCATATAACAATGCCAAAAACTTCAAATGGTTAATAGTGAAATCCTTTAAAATACTACTATATCTACTCGATTAAAACAACTTCTCCCTGGAGCATTCGTGACAATAAATAAAGCATCAAGCTCAAATTTATGAAAGTGAGACACGGCCTGAGAGATAACTTGAGGAATGCGTGGATTTTCATCAGGTCCTCCGTCAATAGTCATGATCATAACTGGTTTTACACCATTATCTTCCATTTTCGCCAGTGCTTGGAATTCTTTTAGTTCCATGAGATGCTCTAAATCAGTGCTATGAGAGCGTGCTGATGATGCTGAATGTTTCCCAGATCTGATTGCAATGTACGTAGGTCCACTGTATGTCACTGCTTCAGGCCTGCCCATTCTATCAGCAGTAATTTCAATACCAGCATATACTGAAGGTATTAATTTATGTCTTTCTGCCACGCCCTAATCGTGATCTGGTAGCCGCACTCGATATTCCATGGGCATCAGAAAGGGTGCTTGTTTTTTTACAGCAGTTTTACCGATTGGAATTCGGATTTGTCGTCCTGTGATATAAAGAAAACTTGAGCAGGTCCAAGCAATGAGGCGAAAGACTCGATAGCTCGAATCGAAGCAGTGCAAAATTTACCATCTGGATGGATTTTGCGCTCATCATTTATTGCTCTAGCTAATTTCACCGGAACTGTTACTACGCTTCTTACCATTTCAGTCCGACGTCTCTCATCTGCACCACCTCCAAAGCTTGCAATTTGTGCTAAAACTTTCAACAACTCAGGTACAGATTCCTCCAAACGCGGGCGACCAACTGTCTCGTGCACATTTAATTTGTGTTTTACAACTGGATCCTTGATAAGGTCTTTGATTAATGCCTGCCATTTTGTTTTAAATTGTTTTGATATTCAGCGTTGTGTTTTTGGATTTTAAGTAGTTTTCTCGATCCATCAAGATTTTTTTGCAATTTAGTTATTTCTTGATTAATCTGTAGCCCTCCAAGACCCTAATCACGACGTAAAAGACTAGTATTCAACTCACTCTCTATCAATGAAATTTTTTTTTCAATGGCATCTTGTGCTGGCGTAGAATAAGATGTTGTGATTTATCAGGAGTTGTCTCTTTTGGAATCAGTTCGTGTGCTTTATATACAAGTACTGCTCTAGTGCATAATGCCACAGAGGAATCTGTAGCTTTTATCCATCAAAGCAAAAGGTCCACTAGACACATTTTGTGATTTAGATTATAGTTTATCAGACAAACCGAAATTCGCAAAACTTGTAAGTTTAATGAATAGAATTTGAGTGATAATAATGACTTGGAAAGTATTAAAACAGTAATATTATAATGAAATAAGTATGCAGAAATTGAGTACTACCTAACCTGTTTAAGAAAAAATCGAGCATGTTGGTTTTTTAGCAGCGGCAAGCTGTTTCAAATCATTTATTTTCTGAGATATAAATTTTGTAAAAGCCCTGTTGTAATTTTAAAATATTTCTTTATTGGTTGTCTAGAACAAGTTTGACTCTTGTTGACAAACCTTAGGTGTTTTATTTAGGAAACCTTTTACCCATGCTTTAAATATCTGTGGATGTAACTATCCAGACATGTTTGATAAAATATTCAATATACAATTAAATTACGTATATTTTCAAAAGTCCAAATAACAGGGAAATCACCGCTCAACGAAATTAACAATAGAATAACAGAAAGTCTACAAGTACTGAGAAAGTATGATTTTGATCTGTCAATATAAAGTTAAAGAAATGAAGTACAGCTATTTTTTAACACCAACTCTTACCGCGAAAGTGATGAATATTAAAATTGAAAATCTTACGTAATACTAAGTTTATTACTTCTTCTGCCCATGGTAAGAAGTTATAAGATTCACTCAACACACCCCCTCCCCTAAACGCCTTACACAATTTATGAACAGCCCTTTTTGCAGTTCCTAGGCTTTCCTTGTTATTCCTTTGTTTCCTTATCAAAGTTACAATAATTATAATGTAGCTAAATCAGATTCCGGGAATCTGTACAGTTAATTCAACTTAAATAATTGTATGAAAAAACCTGAACTCATGCAAAATAAAAATTAAGTAACTGTGTGGAAAAGTTTTACCGAATACAAAATAAAAATTAATTAATTGTGTAAAAATTAAAATTTGAGCTGCTACAAAATAAAAGCTAATTAGCAAAATAAAAAATAAATAAATGTGTAGAAGAATTAAACTAATAAAAAATAAAAATTTTATAATTGTGAAAAATAATATATATTTTTTTAACAAATACAGAATTACAATTAAATAACTGATTGCAACGTTAATATAAACGAATCAAGTATATTTTTTTAACGGTTCTACTTGCCGCAAATCGCCAAAAGCCTGAAGAACCACACGAGGTGAAAATAAGGAGTAGCGATCCATATCTTTTAAACTGCACACCGGAGAGATAGCGTGTAAACGCCACCAGGTGAGCCTAAGTTCAAGTGGAAATGGATATTTCTGCCGGGTGTAACACGCCGCGGAATGGATACTCAATCAGTGTAAGTTATATTTAACGTATTAAATATAAAATAAAACGAAAAACAATATTCGTATTTTTAAACTTTTCGTGGTTAAAAAAAATTATTTGAAACAAAAAATTGTAATCAAAATAAATAAAGAACTGTCATAAGTACTTACTAATAAGTGTTAAAAATAATATATATGTAAAGTTTTAATATATGTATTTATTCAGTGTTATTAAATGTTTGATTTACACTTATCTTAATTGTATTACTATTTTTTTGTTCTTGATCATTCAACACCCGTTTCTAATATGTTCGCGTCGGTTTCTCATCCGTTAGCATGGCGTCCCTTTCGTCCAGTCAGTGTTGTCGTATGTCGAAAATATACTGTTCGCACGGTCGCATTCCTTCGTCATAATGTTCAGCACACATGGTCGTATTTCTTCGTCCTACAACTCGGCCATTCCTGAATACTTATTCGCCTCGAATAACGTTACCACCTTTTCATATAATCCTTCGTCATAATGTTCGGTACACATGGTCGTATTTATTCGTCCCACATATATATATGTATATATAAGATGATCCATTTAGAGGTTCTCGACTTTTTTAAAGAACACAAACACAAAAAATTTAATGGGGAATGATTATTATTATTGCAAATAACATTCTTTGGCATTTATTTTTTGAAGCTTATCTCTTTCAAATGTTGGGGGCGGCTACGTCTCAGATGGTCCATCCGTTAAGTAAATTTTACGATGACTAGTTCGAGCATTTCGACTGGTAACTGGCAAATGACACGCGTGATGTTTTGCTCTAAGGTCCTCTTTTACCCGCATGTCACACCCTGTTAAAATCCTTAATGGGGCCTGTTTTGTATTTCGACTGGGGGAATTATTTATAAACCACTTAACCATTTCGACATACTTTTACAACTGTGGGGTATTCGGGTAAGATAATTTGGCCAGTATTGGCCTTCTAATCTCTCTTTGGGTTCATTATTAAACATTCGACACAACTCACGATATTTTTTACTTTTTCCTCGAGCCCTGAAATGTAATATTATTTTTCTACGCAATCATAAGTATTTTTAATTGAAACACAATTAGTTCCTTTGCTGGATTCTTATAAAAATTCATGAGAGATAAAAAATTCTTCGCAAGAGCTGCTTTCCAGTATTTTGGAAATTGCTCGCGTCAATTGTCTTTTATAAATCAATTCTTGCAAAAACATCGCATATCTCGCTACCAGTGGCGGAACGTCTCTTTTCTTTAATGTCATAGCAAATGCGTTACAATCTGTTATGATTTTAAATTCTAAACCCAACAAATACACTCTCCATCTCTTTAATGCGTTGATGATGGAAAGCACTTCAAGTTCATAAGAATGTAAATTTTCTTCACCTGAACTTGTTTTCTGGCTCATGAACTGCACTGGATGATATGGTTCATCCTCTGCCCTCTATTGTAACATTACGGCACCATACCTATGTTTTGATGCATTGCCGTCATTCGGGTTATACATTTCTAAAACTGAATTTTGTGATAGCGAAGTCTTTAGTTGCTCGAAAGCAATAGCTCCCAATTAACACTTGGATCTTTTCGCAGAAGATCTAATAATGGATTGGTCACTAGCGCATAGTTTGGAATGAGTCTTCGAAAGTACGATGTTAACCCTAAAAACTGTTGCATGGTTTTTTTGTCTCTACCTCGTCAATCAATGTCATTAGAAAATTATCACGCAAAATTTTCTAATTTAATTTGCGATAATCGCAACATAATCGCGATGATTACCATCTATGATTATTTGATCTTGAAATGATACCCGCCTAGGTGGCTGATGTACCGGTACATTGTCATTTGAAATATTTTTCTTTACACCGGGGAAAATTTTATTCCGTTTTGCTCATATTGAGCAATCAGCTTTTTCACTTCTAACATTTTCCCCTTATCCAGATGTGACAAATCATACATTGGCTTCGGTGCCTGTTTCTCTATACAAATCATACTAAAAGCCAATATTTCTGCCTCTTTTGCGATTTTATCATCATAGTCTTTGCAGTCCGCTTGCCAAGTATTTGGTTTTTGCTTTGTTTGAAATGTATCATTCTCTTTACCAGCTATCAAATCGATTTGACCCAAAACTGAACGTCCAATTATTGCCGGATATTGAAGATCCCTATTGTTGATAATATTAAATGTGATATTTATCTCAAAATCATCTACTTTTGTTTTAGTTTCGAAACTGCCCAAAGTGACCATTTCCGTATTACCGATTCCACCCAGCACTCGCTTATCTTTGTTGGCCTTAACAATAAAATTCAGCTTATCGACTGTGTCTGCCCTGATCAAACACAACCGCCTGCCCGTATCTACTAAAGCATGAAAAATTGTGTTTCCTACCTTTACCCTTTTAAATTTTAGTCCAAAATCTGCAACTGAAAGTTTGAACTTTACTTCAGTTATGGTGTCAAATGATCTCTTTCACTTTTGATTTTAACCGTTGGACATTCGTAGCGCTTATGGCCTATCTTGTTACACTTATAACACCTAATTTGTTGATTGGTGCAATTCCTTGCAATTTCCGAAGTTTCGCCACATTTAAAACATGCTCGTTGGATATTTTCCTTCCCCTCTTCCCTGATATTGACTCCTTTCATAACTTTGACCTTTGATTTATATTTAATTCTTTCATAAATTTTTGTTTGCTTATACTCCTTGCTTGGTACAAAACCGTTTTATTCACTTTTGAATGGGGTATCCCTAGTTTGAAGTATTCTATTACACTAGCTTTCTCCAGTTTTACCCGCTTCCCTATTTCCATTAAGGCATATAAAAATTCAATAAATGTTTCGTTTTGTTTCTTTTGACGATTTCTTAAAAGCTTATGTGATGAAAATGCTTAACAGATGAAAATGACATTACGAATTCGTCAATTAAAGCATGTTTTAAAGGGTTCTGGGAGCTGTTATGCATAAATAAAATTATGAATTTCCGACTAGCCCACTATATGTGCATTTTCTTCCAAAGATAATATTCTGCCCATTGCCTTACCTCCTGCCCGTATTTACCGTTAAATAACGCCAAGTTTCCTCAATTTCTCTAAAGGTGAAAGGAGGGATCGTGGAAGACATCGGACATCGTCATCGTTAAGAAGACAGTAGTGTGTCAGAAGTATGTCTCGTAAGTCTTTCTTGCGTCCACTTATCGGAAGCCCTACTTCTCTTAACTTCTCTTTTAACACTGTCACTGTCATTTTCAATATTGTCTGAGCCTCCATTTCGAGTGCTCTTTACAATTTAGTTTATCACTTTAAACAACGAATACTTCTAATCTAACTACTGGAAAAATTCACAATTTTAACTTGTGTTAGTATAAGTATCTATCTGTAACCTTAAATGATATGGATAATACAAATTTGACCTGTTGCTCTCGCTGTTCCTGAAATTTCCTCAGCCACTTGAACCAGCTCCAACTGATTTCAACCGACTCTATCGCTATATTGCGGCGCAACCGTTTCGTTGTACCAACCGCAACCTGTTCGTTGCAACGTGTTGGTGACGCTCAACCGTAAGAATTCGAAATTTATAAACTGCCACAGCTTTAACACATTCAATGCAATTTTTGTTTGATATATTGCTAATGCGCGAATTATGGCATTCATGTAAGTCACCTTCCACGCACAATCTCGGGCGAGTCCCAAATTTGTAAAGTTTTGATATTATATATGTATTTATTCAGTTTTATTAAACGTTTGATTAACCCTTTAGTTATCTTAATTGTATTACACTTGTTTTTTTTTGTTTGTTCTTGCTCGTTCAACGTCCTATCTATTCGCGTCGGTTTATCGGCCGTTAGCGTGGCGTCCCTTTCGTTCAGTCAGTGTTGCCTTATGTCAAAAATGTCCAGTACGCACGGTCACATTCCTTCGTCATAACGTTCAGTACACATGGTCGTATTTCTTCGTCCCACATATATACATATATATTTCTATTGGTTTATTTATACACGTCTGTGCGACGTGATAGCCAAAATCCAACTGACATGCTTAGCTTAGAATTTGATATCTTATATGCGTATTTAGGTAACGGTGATCAACATCAGGTGATGATGCTCTTAATGTGTAATGCATTATTATGAAGCTTAATTAATGTATGTAAGAGAGATAGCCGTATTGTAACTCTTAGGATAACAATGTAAAGTAAAATGTAGGATAACTTAACCCTTAGTTGTACTAATATAAATAAACTTAATATTAACCTGTGAATGCATGAATTATACAATATCTTTAAACTTATACAAGTAGATATGTTTAATGTGGGTGTCGCCACATTCCCCCGCGGGAAAAATAAAATAAAATGATAGCATGATTTTTTTGTTTTATAAAGAAATTTTGAAGCGCACTCATTTTTGACTTCTATGTATTGTAGTAGAAGGATCAGAATTAGTGTCGCTGGTTGCTGTGTTGCATAAGTTGTAACCAGACGGTAGATGTTTGATGTCGTCACTACATAGATAAGCTGGCCGATCGATGGATATGTGTGCAGATTTTCCATATAGTAGCACTTTGTAGTATTTTTCATATCACTCCATGACTAGGAACGGGCCGTCGTATGGTGATGAAAATTATTGTTTGACTTTGTCATTTCAAATAAACACGTGTGTTGAATTTGCGAAGCCCTTTGAAATAAAGATTTTCTCTCGGTTACGTCGCGTAGGCGTTAGAATTTGAAATGCTTTTCTTAGCGTTTTAACGAGTTCAGGTGCTTTAATACTTTTATTTGTTGGTATTAAAAACTCAGCCGGGAGTCGGACTGGCTCACCAAAAACTATTTCTGCTCGAGTGGCTTGGACGTCTTCTTTAAATGCAGCTCGTAGTCCCAAAAGAACTGCAGTGAGTGCATCATATCAACTGTCATTGTGGCAGAGAAGAGATAATTTAAGCTGTCGGTGAAAGCGTTCGATTAGTCCGTTTGATTGTGGGTGATAACTCATTGTTCGTTGATGTTTAAAGCCGAGGAGATCAGCGAGTTTCCTGAAAAGGTCTGACTCGAATTGTCCTCCAAGGTCGGTTGTTATTCGAAGTGGAACTCCAAAATTGGAAATCCAAGTTTGCATGAGTACATGTGCTACTCTGTCGACTGTGCCGTCAATAACTGGTGCGGCTGCTGGATAGCGTGTGAATCGGTCAATTATTGTAAGGCATTTGGTGTATCCTTTTGAAAGCGGGAGTGTCGAAATCGTGTGACGTGAAATTTTATTGCGTTGACATTGAATGCATGCTTTGGTCTATGTAATGCAATCTTTGTTGATTGATGGCCAAACGTATATTTTTGTGATGAGGCGTCTTGTAGCTCGATGACCTAGATGTGCGACTGAATGAAGAGTCTCGAAGATTCGCCGTCTTAGTTGTTGTGGAACGAACGGACGCGCTGTACCTGTGGATATGTCGCGTCCCCAACGATATTGTTTGAACCGGATATGTGCTGTCTGTCGGTGGTAAACCGACCGATAAAATCGAGTCATCGAAATTGCCATGGTGAAGCCCGTTCGGGCTTCTGTTTAAATGCGTGCATTAAGATTTTGTGATATTTGTAGACTGCGATGTGTCGTCCTTCAAAAATGTGTCGAAAATTTTGAACTGATTCGTAAATTGCATTGAGTTTACGATCGTAGGTTGATCGTTTTTGAACAGATGGATGAGTGCGTCTGAAAATATGGCCCACTCGGCGTTGTCGCCCGGGTGTGTCAAAAGGCGTTGCGTTAGCGAGAGCTTTCTTGCAGTTTGAAAATGCGTTTTCAAGCGATGTGGTCCAATTGAAGATTTTCCATTGACTTTAGGACCTTCGAGTAACTTGTTAAGTGGCGCGAGTAAGTTTGCTGCGCGCTTAATAAATTTGCGGAATTAATTGATTCTACCTATGAAGTTGCGTAGCTTGGTAATTGTTGAAGGACGAGCGCAGTCGATGATAACTTTGACTCGTTCCGCAAGTGGTTTTATTCCATGGGCGGAAATGGTATGCCCTAGAAACTCGATTTCTTTGAGACCTAGCCATGTTTTTGTTGTTTTGATGACTAAGTCATAGTGCTGAAGGCACTGAAAGACGATACGCAAATGTTCTTTGTGCTCTGTTTCATTGGCAGATGCGACCAGTGGATCATCGATGTATGCGAAAACGAAAGGAAGATCTCGATTTACCTCATCGATGAAGCGTTGAAAGATCTGAGCTGCGTTTCGGAGTCCGAAGGTCATAAATGGGAACTCAATGAGACCAAACGGTGTGATTATAGCCGTTTTGTGGACGTTTTCATCAGCTACTGGAATTTGGTTGAAAGAACGAATTAGGACGCTGGTTGAATAGTATGGTGTATCATGTAAATTTGCGGTGAAATCATCTAAGCATCGAACTGGGTACCGATCTAGTGTGGTACGTTCGTTAAGGCGACGGTAATCGCCGCATTGGCGCCATTTGCCACTTTTTTTGGGCGCGAGATGTAGAGGTGATGACCATGGGCTGTCTGCTGATCTTGCAATACCCAGGTTGATCATCTTTCAAAACTCAGCTTTCGCGATTTTTAGTCGTTCGGTAGCTAATTGCCGCCGAGCACGACTGCTGACTGGAACGCCGGGAGTTGTCTTTATGTGATGCTGCGTTGTGTCCGTAATTTGATTGGGTTCACCATCGGGACATGTAATCTTAGGGTATTCGGAAAGCAATTGCCAAAATTCAGATGATTGATTCGGCTGTTGGAATTTGATCGACTGTACAGTCACGCTTCTGGTTGTGCCTGAGATGCATAATCAAGTGGTTTCGTCGATGAGTCGTTGATTTTTGAGATCGACAAGGATGTCGTAATGTGAGAGTAAATCGGCACCAATGATTGGATTGGAGACATCTGCCAGTATGAAACGCCATGTTAGCGCTCTGCGAAGGCCGATGTTTAAAGCGATTGTTACGACACCGTAAGTATCAACGGGTGTTTCGTTAACTACGATGAGTAGCCGGTCGCCATCTTCGTATTTGTTGCTCGGCAAACTGAAACTTCGGAACCTGTGTCCACTAGAAAATGGGTGTGTAAGTGGCGATCCGTGATGAAGGTACGATGGTAGAACAGAGGCGCTTTCCGCCGCTAACGTCTCTCTGGTTCGTTTCCCGCTTGTTTGCAACCAGGTGTACATTTTTGAGCCAGGCTGCCAGACATTTTGTGGTACCTGCAGATGTCGCTGCTTGATGTGGCAGGAGAAACCGATCTACTTCTGTTAATATTATATGAACGAAAACGTTCTCGCCCAGTGGTTTGATGGGTGTCCAAAATCTGCTGAAGATATTTCATGATGTGAGCGAGTTGTTGCTCTACGTCTGTAGGATTGGAGTCTTGAGTTTTTGTAAGCGATGTTGCTGCAATGCCCTTGAGAAAGTCAAAGAACATCGTGTAAACGATCCGAGGCTTCGCTTAATGGTTCTACTTCGGCCGTGCATTGTGCAACCAAACATGCTCGCATTTGGTTGGGGAGATGTGAGAGTCACCTTGCTTTTAACACTTCCTCATCTATGTCTGGAACTAAACTTCGAAGGTGTCGAAGATGTTGGAAAGGCGTTCTGTCGCCGAGGCATTCACCGTCCAGAAGTTGAAGAATTTTTGCTGCACCAGACTTTGAGTAGCAAGCAATTAGTGCGGTCTTTAAACGTTGATAGCTTATCGGTTGGCGGCAGCTATGCGTTTGTCAATCAATGGGCTTGTGTGGTGGAATTTGTCCACTTCGTTCGTGACGTTGTGATTGCTGAACTGTGATTCCAGTTGTGCGAACCAGATGGCTGAGCTGTCTTGGTTGAAGCTTGGAGCACGTATTGTCGCAGGGCTGGAATTGTTTCCCAGGAATATGGAAGCTTTCGGTAGGTGTGGTGTGCTATCGTCGCCAGGCACTTCGGATAATATTTAGTTAAAAAATATAGAAAATAACGAATAATAGTTACGAAATGTTTGCACTGATAATGCAAAACGCTGCCAGATGATGATTAGGGGGTGTGACTTTAACCTGATGTCACCTTCAGTAGTGTGGCCGTTATTCGTAATGGGGCTCTTGCTATAAATTCCACCGCTGATCCAAGGTGACCGCTAAAGTCCACGTCAGGGTCCAATTGTGGTATATTGGTTTATTATAATAATACACGTCTGTGCGACGTGATAGCCAAAATTCAACTGATATGCTTAGCTTAGAATATAATATCTTATATGCGTATTTAGGTAACGGTGATCAGCATCAGCTGATGATGCTCTTAAAGTGTAATGCATTATTATGATAGCTTAATTATTGTATGTAAGAGAGATAGCAGTATTATAACTCTTAGGATAACAATGTAAATTAAAATGTAGGAAAACTTAACCCTTAGTTGTACTAATATAAATGAACTGAATATTAACCTGTGAATGCATGAATTAAATAAGTTTAAAGATATGCTTATTGGGGGCTCGCCACATATATAGAGGTTCCCTAATTTTTAAAGAAACAAACACAAGCAATTTAATGGGGAATGTTTATTATCATTGCAACATTCTTTGGCATTTATTTTTTGAAGCTTATCTCTTTCAAATGTTGGGGGCGGCTACGTCTCAGATGGTCCATCAGTTGAGTTTATTTTACGATGACTCCTTCGAGCATTTCGACTGGTAACTGGCAAATGCCACGCGTGATGTTCTGCTGCAAGGTCTGAATCGAAACGGGATTGTCCGCATAGACTCTAAACTTAACATATTCCCACAGGAAAAAACCTAATGGTGTGATACCACATGATCTTGGTGGCCAATCGACCGGCTGAAAACGTGAAATTATTTGCACACCGAAGTGTTCTCTCACGTGAGTACCTGCCGTCGACGGCCTTACCTCACGGTGCTCCAAAGCACAACGTGTCAAAACAATGCGTTGCTAAGCGCCCCAAATAATACGAGCTATTTGGAAGTATTAATTTGGTTACCACATTGACCATCTTGGTGGGATTCGAGGCCGACCTGAAACCTCTTCCGTTTTCGGGTACAGAACCCAGTTGCTTGTGCAACTTCTTTTTTCGAACTGAAATTCAGTTGTTCCAGCATTTAGGTTTAAACCACAGGTCAAAAATATCGAGTACGCACGGTCACATTCCTTCGTCATAACGTTCAGTACACATGGTCGTATTTCTTCGTCCCACATATATACATATATATTTCTATTGGTTTATTTATACACGTCTGTGCGACGTGATAGCCAAAATCCAACTGACATGCTTAGCTTAGAATTTGATATCTTATGCTATAAACACAATACGGGCGACGGCGAATATTCGCCGTATTCGGCGATGCCGTCGGTGATTCGAACACATGATTGTATACGAAGATTAACACAATACGCGACGGCGGCGAATTTCGCCCACCATGACGATTTTTGATTCAGAGCTATTTCTAAATTTATCGCCGACCGCGGCGGCAAAAACGGCATTGCCATATCAAAGAAAGTTTATTTTCAGTAAAATCTTTAGAATTTTCAAAACAAATGCAAGAAAATGTCTGCGCTGGCAATATTAAGATTGTTTCTGTTTGGTTTTATTTCAATTTCAAAATCAAAACATTGTGATATTTTTAAACGCGAAGTACGCACTAGGTGGCTGAAATGGATTTAAACGAAAAACTAATAGAGGAAATCCGCAAATATGAGTGCATTTACAATTTATCCTCACCGGATTATAAAAATGTATTTAAAATAACCCAAATTTGGGAAGAAGTAGCGAAAATAGTAAATTTGCCGGGTGAGTCAAAGAAAAGCCTGTTATATTATAAACTTTATTCTAAAGTATTATAAATATTTGCAGAAGAAAATTGTAGGAAACGATGGAAAGGACTACGTGACACGTACAAAAAACGTAAACGTGCGCAGCGACTGGCTTCCGGCAGTGGTGCTCCGATTCCATGCAAAACATGGAAATATATGAACACATTGAGTTTTTTGGACGGCTATAGTGATTCTCGAGAGTAAATATTACATTTGTCATATTTGTATTCTTATAATTCAATCTTTTCCACTTAATAGAACCATCGGCAACGTGCCTTTTGACGCAATTATGGAAGAAATAGAGTGTTCTACTTCAGCAACTATAAGGACAAGTCCTCCTCCAGAAGGTTATTACACTACTCCAAATGCGTCAAAACAAAGAAAAAGGAAGGCAGCAAGGGATGACGTTAACGATGTGTTCACTGACATGATGAAGGAGTGCGTGGATACTGTAAAAGAATTTGCAGCTGTTCCCACAGAACACGAGGATGCAACGTCACTGTTATTTAAAAGCTTGGCGAGGAACATAAGTGAGGCTAACCTAACCCCTCAACGCGTACGAGAAATTGAGGCGAAAGTAGTAGCCTTAGTGTATAGTGAATTAGGAAACTAGATATTACATGTGTTTATCTGAAATAATTTTTTTATGTATTATTTTTTAATTTTTTAGAGCAATGCGTTAGTCAGCTTAGTATTTAATTGGAATTTTTACTCGTTACTTGTATATGTACATATTTCTTATGAATTGTTTTTTTGTTACACTATAGTGCAATTGTTATTTTTAAATAAGAACGCTTTTTGTTATTTTATATGAATTTTATGGAATGAAAAAGAAATTTAATAAAAAATTAATAAAATTTCAGAAAATACTGGCTTAATTATTAAATAAATACTCCGCCAATTCGTCTCTCGATGCAAACGCTTCCGCGGTTGAACGGTTGGCTTGCGAAATTCGAAAAGTTGGACTTTGCGAAGTTGTTTGCCTCCAAATTCCTGGAACGAAAGCACCATTTTCCGAATGGTCCACCAACTCTTCAGTAAAATATCCCGAGCTCCTGTCTAGCATGAGATAATTATGTAGCACAACTGTTGCTAACACTATTTTGTCAATATTTTTTGGTGCTGCATGTATATTGCTATGTAATATTCTCCACCTATTCGCTAATATACCAAACGCATTTTCGATGTAAACTCTGGCGGAAGATAGCTTTTTGTTGTAGTGTTGCTTCAGAGGCGACAAGTTGCGGCCAGGATATGGACGCATAAGGTTTTCCTTAAGTGGAAAAGCATTGTCCCCCACAAAGAAATACTGGAAGTCTTTATTTGTACCTAAATATGGAAAGTATTTGTAATCATAAAAAATTAAGTTATTTCCAAAATTCAGATTATTTAATTACCCGGAAGGTGATCGAGAGGAGGCAATACGATGTTTCTTCTTAATATCATTTTCCCAAAAGCACTTTTGGCGAAAATTCCACCATCGCTTTGACTTCCTACTGCCCCAACATCAACAAAAGTAAATGTATAGTCGGAGTCACAAGCTGCCATTAGAACAATGCTGAACGTTTTTTTATAATTATAAAAAAGTGAACCACTACGTCTCGGGCAAACTATGTTAATATGTTTGCCATCAATAGCACCTAGGCAGTGCGGCATTCCGGTTTTTATATAAAATCTACGAATAAAAAAATTCATTTATGGAATCAATTTTTATTATTTATCAAAAATGTAAAGCCAACCTTTCAGAAATGTTTCTCCATTCGGATTGGTTTGGTTGAGCAACATAAACTGTGTGTAATTCATTCCAAATTGCATCGCAGGTTTCGTAAATAATTTTCCTCACCGTTGAAAGTCCAATTTTGTGAGACCATGCCAGAAATTTAAGACAGCATCCTTGAGATAAGTACCTAAATATAACTGCCTGTTATTTACAATGCTAATATAAATTATACATATTAATTACATCAATGTAATTCCCAAACGTGTTTCTTCATTTATCGGTTCTCTTCTCGAACACCGATGGAGTTTGTCTTTTAACAAACAAAGAAGAGCATTAAATTTGTGAACACTCATCCTTGTTGCTTGGAAAAAGTGCTCTTTATCCGTTGATTTCAGCGGTTTAAAACAAGTATCATGAAACCCTAATTCCTTTCTTGTTAAATTCACGGGTCGTATCCACCATCTTCTTCCTGAACGCGATTTAAAATCTATGTATATTTTACACATGTTTAACATTACATTTAACATTTTTAAAATTTGAATTAAACGAAAAATACGCGGATTCATATTTTTTTAAACTCACAAGCACTAACAGTTGACAAGCACTGACAGTTGCAGCGAAAATCGTCCGTATTGTGTTTTACACGGCGGCAACACTCGGCGAAAATCCGTCCGACGGCATCGCCGAGTACGAAGAATATTCGCCGTCGCCCGTATTGTGTTTATAGCATTATATGCGTATTTAGGTAACGGTGATCAACATCAGGTGATGATGCTCTTAATGTGTAATGCATTATTATGAAGCTTAATTAATGTATGTAAGAGAGATAGCCGTATTGTAACTCTTAGGATAACAATGTAAAGTAAAATGTAGGATAACTTAACCCTTAGTTGTACTAATATAAATAAACTTAATATTAACCTGTGAATGCATGAATTATACAATATCTTTAAACTTATACAAGTAGATATGTTTAATGTGGGTGTCGCCACATTCCCCCGCGGGAAAAATAAAATAAAATGATAGCATGATTTTTTTGTTTTATAAAGAAATTTTGAAGCGCACTCATTTTTGACTTCTATGTATTGTAGTAGAAGGATCAGAATTAGTGTCGCTGGTTGCTGTGTTGCATAAGTTGTAACCAGACGGTAGATGTTTGATGTCGTCACTACATAGATAAGCTGGCCGATCGATGGATATGTGTGCAGATTTTCCATATAGTAGCACTTTGTAGTATTTTTCATATCACTCCATGACTAGGAACGGGCCGTCGTATGGTGATGAAAATTATTGTTTGACTTTGTCATTTCGAATAAACACGTGTGTTGAATTTGCGAAGTCCTTTGAAATAAAGATTTTCTCTCGGTTACGTCGCGTAGGCGTTAGAATTTGAAATGCTTTTCTTAGCGTTTTAACGAGTTCAGGTGCTTTAATACTTTTATTTGTTGGTATTAAAAACTCAGCCGGGAGTCGGACTGGCTCACCAAAAACTATTTCTGCTCGAGTGGCTTGGACGTCTTCTTTAAATGCAGCTCGTAGTCCCAAAAGAACTGCAGTGAGTGCATCATATCAACTGTCATTGTGGCAGAGAAGAGATAATTTAAGCTGTCGGTGAAAGCGTTCGATTAGTCCGTTTGATTGTGGGTGATAACTCATGTGATGTTGATGTTTAAAGCCGAGGAGATCAGCGAGTTTCCTGAAAAGGTCTGACTCGAATTGTCCTCCAAGGTCGGTTGTTATTCGAAGTGGAACTCCAAAATTGGAAATCCAAGTTTGCATGAGTACATGTGCTACTCTGTCGACTGTGCCGTCAATAACTGGTGCGGCTGCTGGATAGCGTGTGAATCGGTCAATTATTGTAAGGCATTTGGTGTATCCTTTTGAAAGCGGGAGTGTCGAAATCGTGTGACGTGAAATTTTATTGCGTTGACATTGAATGCATGCTTTGGTCTATATAATGCAATCTTTGTTGATTGATGGCCAAACGTATATTTTTGTGATGAGGCGTCTTGTAGCTCGATGACCTAGATGTGCGACTGAATGAAGAGTCTCGAAGATTCGCCGTCTTAGTTGTTGTGGAACGAACGGACGCGCTGTACCTGTGGATATGTCGCGTCCCCAACGATATTGTTTGAACCGGATATGTGCTGTCTGTCGGTGGTAAACCGACCGATAAAATCGAGTCATCGAAATTGCCATGGTGAAGCCCGTTCGGGCTTCTGTTTAAATGCGTGCATTAAGATTTTGTGATATTTGTAGACTGCGATGTGTCGTCCTTCAAAAATGTGTCGAAAATTTTGAACTGATTCGTAAATTGCATTGAGTTCACGATCGTAGGTTGATCGTTTTTGAACAGATGGATGAATGCGTCTGAAAATATGGCCCACTCGGCATTGTCGCCCGGGTGTGTCAAAAGGCGTTGCGTTAGCGAGAGCTTTCTTGCAGTTTGAAAATGCGTTTTCAAGCGATATGGTCCAATTGAAGATTTTCCTTTGACTTTAGGACCTTCGAGTAACTTGTTAAGTGGCGCGAGTAATTTCCTGCGCGCTTAATAAATTTGCGGAATTAATTGATTCTACCTATGAAGTTGCGTAGCTTGGTAATTGTTGAAGGACGAGCGCAGTCGATGATAACTTTGACTCGTTCCGCAAGTGGTTTTATTCCATGGGCGGAAATGGTATGCCCTAGAAACTCGATTTCTTTGAGACCTAGCCATGTTTTTGTTGTTTTGATGACTAAGTCATAGTGCTGAAGGCACTGAAAGACGATACGCAAATGTTCTTTGTGCTCTGTTTCATTGGCAGATGCGACCAGTGGATCATCGATGTATGCGAAAACGAAAGGAAGATCTCGATTTACCTCATCGATGAAGCGTTGAAAGATCTGAGCTGCGTTTCGGAGTCCGAAGGTCATAAATGGGAACTCAATGAGACCAAACGGTGTGATTATAGCCGTTTTGTGGACGTTTTCATCAGCTACTGGAATTTGGTTGAAAGAACGAATTAGGACGCTGGTTGAATAGTATGGTGTATCATGTAAATTTGCGGTGAAATCATCTAAGCATCGAACTGGGTACCGATCTAGTGTGGTACGTTCGTTAAGGCGACGGTAATCGCCGCATTGGCGCCATTTGCCACTTTTTTTGGGCGCGAGATGTAGAGGTGATGACCATGGGCTGTCTGCTGATCTTGCAATACCCAGGTTGATCATCTTTCAAAACTCAGCTTTCGCGATTTTTAGTCGTTCGGTAGCTAATTGCCGCCGAGCACGACTGCTGACTGGAACGCCGGGAGTTGTCTTTATGTGATGCTGCGTTGTGTCCGTAATTTGATTGGGTTCACCATCGGGACATGTAATCTTAGGGTATTCGGAAAGCAATTGCCAAAATTCAGATGATTGATTCGGCTGTTGGAATTTGATCGACTGTACAGTCACGCTTCTGGTTGTGCCTGAGATGCATAATCAAGTGGTTTCGTCGATGAGTCGTTGATTTTTGAGATCGACAAGGATGTCGTAATGTGAGAGTAAATCGGCACCAATGATTGGATTGGAGACATCTGCCAGTATGAAACGCCATGTTAGCGCTCTGCGAAGGCCGATGTTTAAAGCGATTGTTACGACACCGTAAGTATCAACGGGTGTTTCGTTAACTACGATGAGTAGCCGGTCGCCATCTTCGTATTTGTTGCTCGGCAAACTGAAACTTCGGAACCTGTGTCCACTAGAAAATGGGTGTGTAAGTGGCGATCCGTGATGAAGGTACGATGGTAGAACAGAGGCGCTTTCCGCCGCTAACGTCTCTCTGGTTCGTTTCCCGCTTGTTTGCAACCAGGTGTACATTTTTGAGCCAGGCTGCCAGACATTTTGTGGTACCTGCAGATGTCGCTGCTTGATGTGGCAGGAGAAACCGATCTACTTCTGTTAATATTATATGAACGAAAACGTTCTCGCCCAGTGGTTTGATGGGTGTCCAAAATCTGCTGAAGATATTTCATGATGTGAGCGAGTTGTTGCTCTACGTCTGTAGGATTGGAGTCTTGAGTTTTTGTAAGCGATGTTGCTGCAATGCCCTTGAGAAAGTCAAAGAACATCGTGTAAACGATCCGAGGCTTCGCTTAATGGTTCTACTTCGGCCGTGCATTGTGCAACCAAACATGCTCGCATTTGGTTGGGGAGATGTGAGAGTCACCTTGCTTTTAACACTTCCTCATCTATGTCTGGAACTAAACTTCGAAGGTGTCGAAGATGTTGGAAAGGCGTTCTGTCGCCGAGGCATTCACCGTCCAGAAGTTGAAGAATTTTTGCTGCACCAGACTTTGAGTAGCAAGCAATTAGTGCGGTCTTTAAACGTTGATAGCTTATCGGTTGGCGGCAGCTATGCGTTTGTCAATCAATGGGCTTGTGTGGTGGAATTTGTCCACTTCGTTCGTGACGTTGTGATTGCTGAACTGTGATTCCAGTTGTGCGAACCAGATGGCTGAGCTGTCTTGGTTGAAGCTTGGAGCACGTATTGTCGCAGGGCTGGAATTGTTTCCCAGGAATATGGAAGCTTTCGGTAGGTGTGGTGTGCTATCGTCGCCAGGCACTTCGGATAATATTTAGTTAAAAAATATAGAAAATAACGAATAATAGTTACGAAATGTTTGCACTGATAATGCAAAACGCTGCCAGATGATGATTAGGGGGTGTGACTTTAACCTGATGTCACCTTCAGTAGTGTGGCCGTTATTCGTAATGGGGCTCTTGCTATAAATTCCACCGCTGATCCAAGGTGACCGCTAAAGTCCACGTCAGGGTCCAATTGTGGTATATTGGTTTATTATAATAATACACGTCTGTGCGACGTGATAGCCAAAATTCAACTGATATGCTTAGCTTAGAATATAATATCTTATATGCGTATTTAGGTAACGGTGATCAGCATCAGCTGATGATGCTCTTAAAGTGTAATGCATTATTATGATAGCTTAATTATTGTATGTAAGAGAGATAGCAGTATTATAACTCTTAGGATAACAATGTAAATTAAAATGTAGGAAAACTTAACCCTTAGTTGTACTAATATAAATGAACTGAATATTAACCTGTGAATGCATGAATTAAATAAGTTTAAAGATATGCTTATTGGGGGCTCGCCACATATATAGAGGTTCCCTAATTTTTAAAGAAACAAACACAAGCAATTTAATGGGGAATGTTTATTATCATTGCAACATTCTTTGGCATTTATTTTTTGAAGCTTATCTCTTTCAAATGTTGGGGGCGGCTACGTCTCAGATGGTCCATCAGTTGAGTTTATTTTACGATGACTCCTTCGAGCATTTCGACTGGTAACTGGCAAATGCCACGCGTGATGTTCTGCTGCAAGGTCTGAATCGAAACGGGATTGTCCGCATAGACTCTAAACTTAACATATTCCCACAGGAAAAAACCTAATGGTGTGATACCACATGATCTTGGTGGCCAATCGACCGGCTGAAAACGTGAAATTATTTGCACACCGAAGTGTTCTCTCACGTGAGTACCTGCCGTCGACGGCCTTACCTCACGGTGCTCCAAAGCACAACGTGTCAAAACAATGCGTTGCTAAGCGCCCCAAATAATACGAGCTATTTGGAAGTATTAATTTGGTTACCACATTGACCATCTTGGTGGGATTCGAGGCCGACCTGAAACCTCTTCCGTTTTCGGGTACAGAACCCAGTTGCTTGTGCAACTTCTTTTTTCGAACTGAAATTCAGTTGTTCCAGCATTTAGGTTTAAACCACAGCCACCAAGATACTCCCCAAAGGGCCGAACCCAATGAGCAGATTGAAGTCCAAGGGCATTCTGCTCCCCGTGGTACTAGAGTTGAGTCTCCGGTAAGACTGTGTAACCAAAGCTACTGCCAGTTGAACTATCCATTACTCAATGACTGGTGACATTTGTCGCTTGAACTTCTAATGTCTTTTTATTTGGAATCTCATTTAAAGTCTATAATATCAGTGCAAGCTGAGTATTAAAGCACTATTTCTGACATCATTTACTATGCTGATATTCTGGGCAAAATAAAATAACAGTGTCATAGTGCATTTGGATTTTAGTCACCTTTTACGAGCGATGTGTGGTAAGTGGGGCCGTCTTGTAAAAACCAAATGTCACCGAGGTCACGAACTTCAATTTCAAATAGTCGGTTATCATGACGCGATAACGGTCGCCATTGACGGTTACGTTCTCATCGGCATCATTTTTGAAAAAAAATGTGGCCCGAAGATTTCACCGGCCCACAAACCACACCAAACCGTTGTTTTTTCTGGATGAAATGGCAGCTGTTGAATCTCTTCAAGCAACTGTAGGTTGCTTTTCGTCCAAAATGTGGCAATTTCGCTTGTTTACATACCCATTGAGCTAGAAATGGGCCTCATCGCTAAACAAAATTTGGCTCGAATCATCGGATCTTCTTGGAACTTTTTGTGAGCCCATAAGGCGAAGCAATATCGCTTGGTAAGGTCAAGCGGCTTCAGTTCTTGCATAAGCTGTAATTTGTACGCTTTCAATTTAAGACCTCGACGTAAAATGCTCAAAGTCTTTTCAGACGTCTGTCCGAATTGCTGCGATCGGCGCCGAATCGAACCTCTACGGTCTTCGTGTACACTCTCAGCTACGGCCGCTATATTTTCTTCACTGCGTGCTGGACTTAGTCTAATCGGTCGAACATTATCCAATAATGAATGCTGGGTCTTAAGATGGGTGACGATGTTGCCAATAGTACTCTCAGTAAGCCGATTATGTTGTCCATAAGTTGAGCAAAGTGTGCATAACACTTTCCTTACAGAACGTGAATTTTCGTAATAAAGTTGAAGGATTGGTAAATGTCGCTCAGGAGTATATCTTTTCGTGCTGACATGCGAAACAATACTGTACAAAAATAACATGACAGATTGACACGACTAAGGATCTGTCAAAAAAAGGGTATTAAAAAAGTACCTCTACTTGGATCATATATCTCTTGGCATCAATTAAACTTAGAAAAGGCAAACCAAAATAAATTAATAAGAATACTTATGTTAGGAAACATTAACCTACCTGATCCTAACCTACCGAACGAAATTTTAGCATATATGATACGAAATGTTGTCGCTCAAATGATAAATTCAGAAAGACGCGACATAATACCGAATATTATTAAGACTAACGCAAAGCAAGTACCGATAGTGCCGAAAGGAACAGAAAAAATTTATCATAAATAGACAAAATCGCGGACGTAGTAAGATCACTAAGGGAATTCTCAGGCAAACCCTCTGAGTTAAGTTCGTGTAAAATGAGTGTCGAAAGGATACTAAAAATCGACAAGCACACTAAAGGTACCCATTTTCGATTGGAAAGCGATGTCAATGTGTTTGACAACACATTACGCTGATAAAAGAGATCTAGGAACTTTAGAATATCAAATGACTGGACTAATTCAAGGTCGACAGTCAATACAACAACAAAATTGGTTGCATAGACGTTAGCCTGAATTTTGTCCGACTACTCACTGAATCCTACCGAATAAAAGCCCTTGATCCATTCGTAAGAGGACTCAATGGTGATCTTCCACAACTGTTGGGTATGAAAGAACCAAGAGACCTAAAAGTACTTCACTTATATCTAAAATTAGAAAATCAAAAATTCAGAACCAACCATGCTAACCATCAAAATGGAATTAACAACTATAACTATAAACCACCACTGCCACCAATGAATTATACAAAACCGCATCAATTTCACCCGGAGATGGCATATCTGCCACCGGCTCAACAATTATGAGGACCTAACAAAACGCTTTCAAAACAATACCTCAAAAGACCAAACCCTTTTATGAGACCAGAGCAATATCCACAAGCACATAAACCAACATTTTATAACCATATTCAGCAAACACAGCAACAGAGCCCGTATTTTAACCAAGCCCCACTACCAAAACCACCAAAACCACAACCAAAACCGGAGCCAATGGATATCGATCATAGCATAATGTTAAACGCATTAAACTACGAAAATAGGTCTAATTTGCAATATGCAGGAAAAAGACATAAAAAATCAAATACTTCATATCGACATATTTATAGCAGAAAAGAAATTAGTACTAACAGCCATAGATATATCCAGATCAACAGAAAATATACGCGAACCGCTCAGACCAATACTCTTCAAATTTGGAATACCAGAAACTGAAATTATTTTGAATAATTTTCATTAAAATCTACAGGACACCACCACACACAATCAAAGCGAATGGACAGATTAAACTTCTTCATTCAACTCTTGCAGAAATTTGAGGATGCCGAAAGACTGAAGACATAAAAAGAAATTTTTAAGAATTACTTGATGGAGAAGTTTATGAATACAATTTCACTCCACAACTGAACAAAAACCAATAGAAAACTTTTTCGGACGCAAAATTTACATAAACCCCCAACAATATGAGGAAGCCAGTAAACCATCCCCTCAAACCCATACTGACATCGCGCAAAAAATTACTCTAGTAGAGTTAGAACAAATAAGGCTATTAACAAAAGATCATTAGATTTTATAGGATCCGCTTGAAAATAGATTGCAAGAAATCCTGACCGTAGCGATTACAATATTTTAATAGAAAAAACTAACAATGTTTAAGAAAACAACAACAGGCAAGTTGTAATAAATAAATTAACAAACGAGAAAAAAATTAAATAATAAAAAACATCAATAAAATATCTATATTAGTAATGGAAGAAAAAAAATTTAAAATGATTTAATACTTCAAATTAAGTATAAATTAGACATATTAAAAGAAGAATTAATTAACATAGCTTATGCCATCCATTGGGCAAAATCTAATGCAATAAACTCCTATATATAATCAAACAAAGAAATCGAAATTATGAAACAATTTCTAGAAACATACCATATATTTACGTAGACGAGGCCTTAAAGTTTGCCGAAATTAAAATCGCTTCCAATAGGGAAAGCATAGTTTATATATATGTATAATAAGTCTGCCCCAAAAGAAACGATTGTAGGGTCTTAGAAGTAAAAGCGATAAAGAAAAGAGAAATAATAAATAAAATTCATTATAAATCAATTATCTTATATGAAAATAATATTTATGGAAAAATTAAAGATTTCAAATCGTATAATAATTCGTCTTATTGTCCAAGAAGTGTAGTGGTCGAATTAATTAAGAATGACACATGCTAGCACATCAGTTAAAAAGGTAAGTCGACAATTAAATGAATGAACGAAAATATAAAATTAAATGGATCGTATTTAATCAAGCATTGCAATACGAGTATTGAAATAGAAAACAAAATGTATTTTTCAAGAGAAATAACAAAAAAAACCATTGCCAGCAATATTACAACCAATGACAATGCATAGTATAATAGAAAAAATTCTATTTCTGAAATGAATTAAAAAATTTCAGTAGAATGACACTAAAGAAATTTCATTGTTAAGGAGACAAAATTATATTTACCTACTATTAAGGTAACAGAATAATTGTAATGTCTGTAATTATAATTGTTCTAAGTAAGCTGAAGCAAAAGAAACTTAACATAAAGAAAGAAACCTCAATCAATACACCATAGAAATAATTAAAAAAATTAAAGTTACAATAATTACAGCCTAAAATAAATTCAACTTTTAATATTTCACACGCGTATCCGGTGTAATGTGGCTATTTGCGCTAAAGTGCTGACTTTGCCTCAGACTGCCAATAAAATAGCATTTTTGAAATAAAGCAAGAAGTAAATTAATTTTTTAAATTCAGTATCTGGTTCGTAGTATGCGGGTTCGGTTCAGAAAAACAAAAACACATTTTTATTTAATTTACACTTCCAATTTTTCGCATTTGACCTTCTGGATTTTCAACCAGTAAAAATGCACTTATGCGCAGATGCGTCTCATACTACATTTGTCCTACACAAACGCGCACGACTAGGACACGCGCATGACTAGGACAAGCGCACATTAGTTTACTAAGTTTTTAGGTAGGTGGCTATTGTAAACAAGTTATCTTATCTGTACCTTAGATCGGTCTCCATCTGGTACTGAAATTGAATTGTGTTGAATTCTTGACGTTTGCTGTCACTGTTGATGTCTTCGGCCCGTTCGTTCTAATTATTCAATCAAAGTTAGTGTTCACGTTCATTCATATGCTTATGGTACATGAAAAGGTTTGATTATCCCTAAAGTCAGTGTATATAACATCCTTATGCTTTTGCTCCCTGTATAAAAGATCCATATGTTTATGTTCCCTAAAACCCACAAATCCAAGCAAATTTGTTAGAGTTGATTTCCCTTTACGAAGTTGGCTGAGAACAAGAAATTAGTGGAGAAATAAAAAAAGTTATTTCGTCTGCGATAATTGTTGATAATTTTGCAATTTCCCTATAATTTTCAACGGATGCCTTAATTCACTTTGATGCGAAGGGATAAAATACAATTTTCATGTTGAAGGTAAGCTAACTTGTTTAATATAAGAATAATATATATTTTACTTGTCACTTGATATATTTGAGAATTAGTACAGTAACTTGATTCGAAGAAATGTGCTGCCATTTGGAAATCCTGCGTTTGGAGCTAACGACCGCGTACAGAAGCCAGAAATTTGATGACTATTATCATGTGAATTGCCTATAATTTCGACAGTTATTTCCAAAGCAGGATTATATGAGTCCTCTCGTAGAACAAGAAGACACCCTGAATAACGTAAAACTTTGTAGCGGAAATAAAGGTTCACTGAATCTCATTAGGAAGAAGATTTAGTGTACGAGGACTAGGGGTTGTATTGCCTTGATTTCATGCATTTTAGAAAAGATGATACATTGTTATTCCCCGTGCCCGGAGTTTTGAAAAGAGCTCGTATCAAACTACATTTATTTTACGCTATATCCGTCTCAATGAGACTGAGAAAAACGTTTACTACATAGATGAACAACTTCTCGCTTTTGTAGATTGTCGCGAAAAACCCGGCAGTAGCTTTAATTTGCAAAATATTGAAAAATTTCAACATTCCTGTAGAAGATTGCCGTGGGCAGGACGACCATAATGGTAATTGTATGTGCGGTAAATATGAAGGAGCGCAAAATCACATCCAACGTGAAGATAAGTATAAATTCTTTCGGCCCACACGCTGAATTTTTCTGAAGTCGATTTGGCTGAAACTGTCCTCGAGCAATAAGTTATTCTGGTATCGTTCAAAAATGTTCCAATATTTTCACAATGTTGGATAATTCTAAAATCTAAAATACCCAATTCTCTTCACTGTCTTTCTAATAAAGTGTTGTCTGCCAGAATCGTGGCCGTCTAGCCATTTGCGAAAAATCTATTCGAATTGATAAACGCTTTGAAAAAAGTTTAAAAACTCAACCTTACGGCAGAAACTCGTCGGGACGTTGATAGAATTTTGAAATATATGAGCACATTTGGGTGCGTCTTGATGGCCTCCATATGGCTTAAAATCAATCAGTCAATCAATGAAAGTAAATTGGTTCTTCATGAGATCAATGCCACCATCGACGCCGAAGTTCGAAACATAGAAAGCCTTCTTATGTATTTCTGCGCGACCAATTAATAGTGAATGAAAAATTGTTGCAGAGAATTTAAAGCATGTCAAGATGTCGAGACGTTATTATCATCAGCCAAAAACACGAAAACGACCTATGTACATAAAAAAATGGATGAAAATTGCAGTAAAAAAGAAATTTAATTCAAAAGAATTCAATTCGTTTAGTCATCCTGATCATTTATATATATACAAGTATATTATCTCGAAAAGTTTAAAAAAAAACTGTTATTCTCTATGTAGCAACATGTTGCAAGTATATAAAAATTAGACCTTCAAGGCGAGTTTTCAAATTACAGCAAATACTCGACCGCTAAGTGCTAAGCAATGTAATGTTCATCCATATGATACAGTTCGGATAAAATCGGACTACAACGTATAGCGGACTGCATATGTATATTAAAATCTATTAAATATTGGATTCTTTCGCATATATTAAGATATCACAATAAAACTTTGCTCACATAATGAGTAATCTAACTTGCAACTCGCAAGTTTATTGATTTATACGGTATAATAAATCAATGAACTTGCGAGTTACCAAGTGGACATCTTTTGGTGAGAATAATGTGGTGTGGTGTTGAAAAGCTTAAAGTCGGTTCAGCACTTTCCCTAACCCCATTAGCCTGTAGTGATGAATTTCGACCTACTTTCAGTTGACTTTCTTAAAAGTTTAATATAATCATATTGTAATAAATAGCACCAGTATAAAAAATATGGTGAATAATTTTATTACTTTGCTCTATATCGGCAACTTTAGAGTTATCCTAATAAAATTTGGTGAGCTCTGAAGAATTCTTAAATTTAATGTCAGTAGTAAGAAAATTTTTGGATCGCATCAAATATGGTGATAATCGATCATCCGATTAACTTTATTCCATATATATGGGTCAGAATATGTGATATTCAATGTAGTAAGGCAGGCATGTTTCCTTGGCAGCAGTATAGTTTGGCATTATCTCATATACAAGGTGGCTCACGATACGTGCTACAAAAACAAACCGTAATAACTTTTTTTTATCAATGCATTACATTTACTTTTTTTATTGTATAGCAAATTCTATTTTATTTTATATAATTAATTATTTTTAAAAGTTATGAACCCTAAATGAAATCCATGCTCAATCACGCATATGCGATACCTAATTAGAAAATTATTCATTGCGGACTCAAGGATCGAAGTCGATTTCTGGGTTTGTTTTGTATACATCTTGCTTGACATTACCCCATAAAAAAGGTTTTGTGGAGTCAGGTCAGGTGACCGTGGCGGCCAGGAAAGGAAAGTGAAGTTTCTTGATATTAATTTGTTTTAAAATTTAAGTTGAAGCTCCGCAATAACCTGTCTGGCAGTTACTCCAATTTGCTGGAACCAAACAATATAGAAAGCGATATGTCTTCGGCGCAGTTCTGGGTAAAAAAAACTTATTCAACATCTTTAAATAACTTAGCCCATTGACAGTAACTGTTACACCATTTTCTTCAAAGAAGTATGGCCCGACAATACACCTTGACGAAACTGCGCACCGTGACTCGTTCTGGGTGAAGTTCCATCTCGTGGATTATTTCTGGATTTGATTTACTCCATATGCGCCAACTTTGCTTGTTTACATTTCCGTTTATATCAAAATGGGTATTAGACATAAACAGGCAGTTTATCATATTTTTTGGAAAAATTCCAGGCGAATAGGGAAATCTAGAGGTTGTTATTTGAAATTTGTACGGAAACAGGTTTAAGTCACCATGAATTATCTGTTGTAATGACCGACTTCTAACTTCAACCCGATTAGTTACGAGTCGAAACTTTTGGATTTGCCTGAATTGACGATGCAACAGCCACGATCGATTCTTGAACACAAATATACGGATCCCCATTTTACAGTCTTCTGGCGATTACTCCCAGATTATGCAAAAATGTTTTCCAAATGTTGGTCCATCTATTCGGGGTGTAAAAAACAAGTAAGTCAATTACTCACACAGAAGAAAAGTTTGTTTTTATATCACGATTCGTGCGCTACCTTGTATCTTAGCAAAATTAAGTTAACGTATAATATTTAAAATACTAAAGTTTAAAGCTGAAAATATGTGAAAACCGTTTACGGATCATCCCTGCTCCCATATAATACAATTACTACTGTTTAAATGAGTATAAACTCCTCCCGCCAAGTACACCGCTTCACCCGGTAAATAATGACACACCCTAATATAACCCACTACAATACATCACACTCATACATCACCACACGGGGCAATACAACACACCACAGCATCGGGCCTGTACACCACCTCAGCAAACAAAAAGAATGGTCTCCGCAGCAGATACTTCCCATTCGCAATAATAGCGATCCTGCGCGCAACTCGACTTTTCGCTTATACACCTGATTCGACTAGGTCGTGATTCTGCGCGCAACTCCTTTTCAATTCGCTGACAACTATTGGACACCGTTACCCCCGATTCTGATCACCAGCATCCAAAAGTAGTTTCGCGTAGTTAGATTCTCAACGCTCCTCTCGTCTACATCTTTTTATTAATTTGTATAAACTTTATTATTGTTATTTTACATAAAGTTGTGGTTAGGTTAAATGGATACCTTTGTTGTAAATTTTGAATAAAATATAAATCCCGATAAATTTGGTACGCAAATAAACAACTACTACTACAAAACTTAACCTCATATCCCTTACATAGTTATAATGATAAAACTATATTAAATTTAGCGTCTTTGGTTGAATTTTTGTTGTTACATTAGATCATGGTTTATTTTAATGTAAACCCCTCAGACGCGAATGAAAATGTATTAAGGAAACTCTATGAGAATGTCATTTATGGTATAAATAGATAATATACCAAATATGATGGACACCCATTCACTTTTAATAAAAAATTTTGTCAACACCTGACCATATTTCACCTCTTTTGAGCCACATAAATTGCGAGAGTACAAGATGTTTGGTTACACCCGAACTTAGTTATTCCTTACTTGTTATCAATACGGATGGTTAAAAGCATTTAACAGAGTGCTAAGAACCTATATATCGCTGTTATTTTTCAAGAGCAAGCAATACTGCTTATTCTTCGAATAGTTTTAAGTCGATTATAAACAAATATTGCTTTATTTATCACTTGGCTTTGGGGTACCCTAATAAACTGAATAATAAACTGATTGTAGTATATTTCCAATAATATTGTTATAATATTTTCTAGGTCACCGCCTACACACCGTTTATCTTGGCTTACATGTCACTGGTGGTCGCCGTCATTTAGTACGACGTCGTAAATATCATATATACAAAGAAAGTCTCATTGAAAGACAACGTAAAAAAGAATTACCAGGTAATATAGAAAATGATCAAGATTTGTATAGTTATATACATATGTATGTACATGAATACCATAACTCGACTAAATAAATTAAATATGTAAAAAATTAAATTTGTAACTTAAGTAAAAATTGAGATATCATCATAAAATATTGTATATATGCTCGTGGTCAAATCGGGCGGACGTTCGAACTACCACGACATAATCGGACCACTGCCACGCCTACAAAACGCTATTAATCGGAAACCCATAAACAGTCATAACAAAGCCGCGACTTCAGAACGAAACTGTAATTTGATACAAAGAAATGCACTAATACCTAACGACAGTGTGAAAATAGGAGAAACCCCGCCGACTGCCCATATAACTGTTTTGTTGAAAACTACTAAAAGTTCTATAAACCAATAACTAAATGCGTCAGAGGCATTAAATTTTAGACACGAGATGGTATGAGGAAGCCTTGATGGAGCCGGTGTCAAATTAGACAATGGTCTCGGTACCACCCACCTTAAGGTGAAATCACATATCTCCGGACCTATTCAACCATATTCGGTGGGTAACATAACCCAGCCATTTCTATTAGACAGCGCGAAAATGGGCGGACTAAACCTTCTATCCGTAAACTCTTTTTTTCTTTCACTTTCCTGTGTACAAATCGCGCACCAATGAATATATCGGGATAAAAATTTGCACAAAGAGTGCTTTTAATGCATGCCATCTCTAATATGGATCCTAGTGCATAAAGCTGACATTTTACCGAAAATATCAGTCAATGTGCGACGGTTGATTTAATTAGAGGTACTTTTTTCAATAGCCTATTTTTGACAGATCACGCGTGAGTCATGTCAAGCTGTCATGTTTCTTTTGTTCAGTATTGTTTGCTATTTCAATGTGGACCCCAGTGCATATGCTGACATTTTACAGAAAATATCAGTCAATGTGTGACAGGTGATTTAAGTAGAGATACTTTTTTCAAAAGCCTTTTTTGACAGATCACGCGTGGATCGTGTCTAGCTGTCATTTTATTTTTGTTCAGTATTGCAAAGCATTTCATCATGGATTTCCAGTATTTACTTACGCCTGAACAATGTTCACGAATCGTTCAACTTTATTACGAAAATTCACGTTCTGTAAAGAATCTGTTTCGCGCGTTTCGTTGAATATATGGAAAACATAATCGGCCTACCGAGCGTACTATTCGAAAAAATCACGTCCAGCACGCAGTAGTGGCCGTAGCTGAGAGTGTACACGAAGACCGTGGAAAGACGGTGTTTGGACAATCCCGCTTAGATTGAGGCCTTGAAGCAAAATATCACGCGTGTAGTTCGCCAGTTACCAGTCGAAATGCTCGAACGAGTCATCGAAATTTGGACTTAACGGATAGACCATCTGAAACGTAGCCGCGGCCAACATTTGAAAGGAATAATCTTCAAAAAATAAATGCCAAAGAATGTTCTTTGCAATGATAATACACATTCCCCATTAAATTGCAATTCAAAATTTTCACCCTTTCAACTACATGAATTTTAATCGCAATTTTTATGATCTTGCTAGTAACACAGTATAATAGCTTTGTGTACTTAACGGTTGTTTGCATCACCTAAAATTAATCGAGTTAGATATAGGATTATATATATTTAATGATCAGGATAACGCGACGAGTTGAACTGTTGACTGTTGTGACTGTCCATCTAACCATCCGTCCATGCAAGCTGTAACTTGAGTACAAATTAAGATAACATGGTGAAACTTGGTACACATGTTCTTTGGCCCAATAAAAAGTTTGGTATTGTAGATGGGCGTAATCGTCGCGCATCCTCAAAAAACGTCATTGATCGATAACCAATATATATATATATATATATAAACAAATGTCGTAATCGTCGCGCATCCTCAAAAAACGTCATTGATCGATAACCAATATATATATATATATATATAAACAAATGCAATAATAAGTTAAGACATAAACCTGTGATTTGGTACAGGGAATTGCGTTGACCTCTAACCGACCTCTAACAAGTTTAATGTAAATATCTCCTAAAGATGCGAGCTATATGACCTAAATTTGCACAGAGTACATATTTTTGACTTTTCCTTCGACAGAGTGAAAATGGATTAAATCGGGTGAAGACACCGCCCTCTCCCCATAACGGTTTCATTACATCGGTTTTCAACTACTTAAAGTGCGATAATTTAATAACTAAATGCGTCAGAGACTTTAAATTTTACATCCGTGATGGTATAAAGGGGTTTTATACGAGTCGATGTGAAAATTGGACAATGGGCCCCAGTGCCTATAGTTGACTTTTACCAAAAATATCGGTCAATGTGTGAGATATATAACTGAAATTCGGAAAGAATCCTGATAATAGTAAGTCTGAATGGCAAAAATGGGCTGAAACGGGTCAATACTTCCCTTAGCTCCCATATACCTCATATACAATATATATATAAATAATAATATTTATTATAAATAATATTTTTGAACTTCCGGTTTACTTCATACATATATGCGATATATCGGCCAATATGTGAGCTCTCTTAATAAAATTAAGTGAATGTATTTTTCTTATAATAGTGTATTTTTATGCCTAAAATAAGTAAAACTTGTCTAGCCTCCTGTATTCAAATTTCCGACAAAATATTCCACCCGACAAAATATTACATACTCTAATAAAATTTAATTAATAAGTGTTCTTAAAAATTGTTTGGGAATATAAATGACATTGGTCTAGACTTTGGTCCAAACCTTATATCCCTTTAATATTAAATTGCTATCTTGTGGTTGGCGTTTTCACATCAACTCAATATATTTAATTTAGCTTCTTCAGTTAAGTTTATATACCATATATTTCATTTGAAGATGATTTTAATACAATTTTAGCTGACGATAAGTAAAATATAGTAACAAAACTAAGTGAGGCTGTGACCTATAATATAATATAACTTAATAAAATACCAAATGTGATTGTTATCTATTTACACTTTCGTCGAATAATGAATGTTGAATTGTTTTGCAATATTTTTTAATATAAAGTTTTGCTAACACTTGAAGGTATTTCTCCGGCCTTAATCTTTGCAAGTTGCAAGAGTATAAAATGTGTAGTTCCACCCGAACTCAACCCTTCCTTACTTGTTATATTATTCCTTTTCCTCCACAGATCCGCAAGATGACAATCGAATATAAAAATTGTAGTATTCTATAATTTTCATGTATAGTTCTATCAATCAATCAGTTATCCCCGCCGGGAGTCTCCCGTTGTCACTTCTGAACCAGCTAAATTACGGAGTAGGGATGGCTTCCGTTTTCATCCAGTCTTCATCCACTTTGTTTTTTCGGTCTTATTTATGTCTCGATCTAAACAATGACTGTAATACGTATCATTTTAAATTAAATACCATATTCCTACCCCTGCTGAACAAAATATTCAATACTATTATGTAGAGTTCTGTAGTTCAATGAAGAACATCAAATATATAAGCTGCGTTCCAAAGTAAACAGTACTTTAAAAAAAAATACAGAACAAATGGCTTTATCGGCAAAATCAATTAATTTCATTCAAAATAGTCTCCTTCTGCTTTAATACAGCTTTTTGCACGGTCCAAAAGCATGTCGAACGAGTGTTTTAGCTCGTTGCCCGGTATGACCGCCAGTATGCCGGTGCAAGCCTTTTGAATGGCATCCACGTCTGCATAATGCTTTCCTTTCGTTTTTCCGAAAAGGTAGAAGTCGCACGGTGCCATATCAGGTGAATACGGGGAGTGGTTGATTGTTAAAATGTGATTTTTTATCAAATAATCGGCAACAAGCGTCGATCGATCCACCAAACGCTTCAAAACTCCAAGGTATAATACTGCATTGGACAATACCCTTGGAATCATAAAAACAAATCAGCATTGTCTTCACTTTTGACTTCTCCTGGCGCGATTTTTTGGGTTTCGGCTCATTTCTCATTTATGTCCTCACGACCACTTTGAAAACGTTGAAACCACTCGTGCACTCTGCTACGGGATAGGCAATCATCGCCATAAACTTGTTTCATCAATTGAAACTTTTCGGTAAAAGTTTTACCAATTTTAAAATAAAATTTAATGTTGGCTCTTTGTTCGAAGCTCATTTTTGCACCGAAGACAAAAAAATACTGACACTTAAAACGCAATAACTTCACTTCCAATAGATGAAATGTCATGAAATGTTTACTGGAAGTCGATAAAGGATTGCAGATTCTAACGCACTAGTCGACATATACATGGCGCCACTAGAGTTTACTTTGTTACTTTTTTATGTTTAATTTGGAACGCACTTGTATATGTGACATTAAATCAACCAAAGCGACTCAATTTAGTATATTGGGTATATGAGAAAAAAATCGACATCTGAAACGGAAATAATAATTTTAGGGATAAGAGGATTAGACCACGGTCTAGACCAATTTTATTCATATTCGTTCAATCACAATATGTTTATGAAAACATTTAAATATCACATTTATTGATCAACATAAACGGTTTAAAGTCAACTAGAAAGTCGTAAATCATTACATAAAGGTAACCGGAAGTTTGCGATTTTTTTATTGAGTATATGGGCCTGACGGGTTTAATCCATTTTTGTCATTAGGACATACTATTATCATAAAAAAATGTTCTACTAGTTTCAACAAAAATATCTCAGATTAAACGATATATACGGTATAAACTCAATTTTATTGAGACCCTTTATTGGGTATATGGGGGTTAGGAGTAGTATTGATCCGGTTTAATCCATTTTTCACATTAGACATATTATTACCAGAAAAATATGGTCTATTAGTGTCAATAAAATCTCCGCAGATTGACTAATAGATTCAGTATAAAGTCAACGTGAAATTTGAAAATATTTACATACTTATATGAAGGGGGGGGAAAAGTGTGAACCCGATTTTACCCTTTTTAACCATAAACACACGAAAAAATGTTCTCAGAATTTCAATAATATATTTTAGAAATTTATCTATATTCTAAGTTAAATATCAGTTATAGACACTAAAGTCAACATATACGGAATCTGGGGATTTTCAAATGTATGTCCGATTTTCACACCGTAATATAGGAATGTAAAGATAGTATTACCAACCGAATTTAGTTGTATTTGGTAAAGCAGGTACTCAGATATAGGATTTTACTTAAAGGTGGGTGGTGTCATGCTCATTGTCCAATTTTTACACCGCCTCCTATGAATATATTCGGTACCATCTCGGGTGTAAATTTTAAATTGTTTGACTTTCTTATTTATGACTTATTGAACTTGAAGTTATTTTTAAATATAACCATTATATGGAAAGTGACCGTAGTTATATCCTGATTCCACTCATTTTCACACTGGGTATATAGAAGTGCTAGAAAAACTTTCTCACAGCGAATGTGGTTAAAATAGTTAGTCTGTGAGATATGTACATTAAACCCTACTTGGAGGTTTTTTAGCTTCAGGTAGTGCTGCTCACCTACCCCGTATCTAGTTGGAGTTTAGTTATACCACTAAGGTTTCGATTAACGGCATTTGGTGAACGTGGTAATGATCAAATTCCGCCCTGCTGTATTACTGACCTTCTTATGGTGTCACGTAACATGTGAACAAAGTTTCATCAAGATAGCTTAATTTTTACACAAGTTATCGCTTGCACAGGAAGACGGATGGACGGATAGACTGACAAATAGTCACTGGGAATTCAAATGGTCTCGTCATCCAGATCATTCATAAATATGTACATAACTTGATACTGACCTAATTCATATACATATATGTTGTGGACATAATTTTATACAAGTCTATTTCGATTAGGTTTAAGTGTTACAAACAACCGTTAGAAACAAAAACTTATTCTAATAATTTATTTAACCACCATTGGCTAAGATGGTGGCAGTTATGCGCCAGTATTGACACTCGTCTCATCTTCAAATGAAATATGTGTTATTTAAACTCAAATGAAGAAGCTAAGTTGAATATAATGAGTTGATGTGAAAACGCCAATCAGAGGATCGCAATTTATTATTTAAGGGATGAAGGTTTATTGTTATGTAAATAGTATTTGGAAGCTAGAGTAATTCGTAGACTAAATTCACATATTTTCAGCATTTAACTATAATATATTTAATATTATATGTTAAGCTATATTAAATGCAATATTATACGTTTAGTTAGTTTTTGATAAGATATGTTACTTATTGACTGATATATATGGCATATGGCCAACCAGAAGTTTGAAAATATTGTATTATAAATATTAAGTATTGTATATGAGTGATAGTGGTAGTATTTACAGAATAAAATTGCAAGAGTATAAAAATCAATGTTTCATTACAGTTTGACATGTGGGGAATTTTCTGCTAAATTTTAATGGAGAAATTTTTAAAAATGCGGGAATGGCAACAATTACTCTGCAACGTCTCTGAAAATTTTAATTGCGATACCCCTCATAACTCGGTGGTGGATCAACTGAATGTATAAAATCAAATTACATAAAAAATTATAATTTGGTACATGGCATCTAAGTATGGAGGGGCATCTGCATCTTAAACACTTCTAATAAGTGGGCGTGGCTTCATCGCCTAAGATGTTTAAATTAAATTCCTTGCAAAGCGTTAAAGCTCCCAACCACTTCTTATTACTTTGAAATCGGGTGATAACCTCCCTTATAATGTGCGTGTTTGTTGGATTTTTTTTCAATTCGGCTTAGGGCATTGCTTATAAATTTTATATGTACAACAATAATCAATCAATGGAATATGTTACACAATTTAATTACGAATCCCGCCTATTTTAGTAAATATTGCCATTTAATGGCACATACAGTAAATTTCTGTGCAAAGTTTGAGCATGTGGTGATTAACTTTGGCACATACAATAGCAGATAAAATGCGAACAAAAGGTTGATTTGAACTTATAAACGAAAGATATTTATACGATTTGCTTTTATATAGCAAATTTTTTTTTATTAGTAGTAATAATAAGACATTTAAGAATTATTGTTCATTGGCTTCATTTAAAACATATTTTAAATGTTTAAATTTAGGTAATACACGTGATATTTATTTGAGATACTTTTTGTTGTTGCAAAGAGTTTTAAGGTCAACAAATTTTTTTGTTTAAAAAGGGTTTTATGTAATGTTTCAGTACTATAATTTAAGTTTAATTCTTTTATGGTTTGAATGTAAAAATTCTCAAAATTGCCTTATTTTAGAAAAATTAATAAAGTTGTTTTTTTCGAATGTAGCAATTCAAAGCTTTCTTAAGTTTAATTTAATTTTGGTTTTGTGGATTTGACAATTCTGCAAATTTCTTCCAATTTTGGTATAGATTGGTCCGGGCATTGCGTGTAATTGTGGGTCATTCACTTGGAGCTCAAATCGATTGTGCACAAATAAATCAATTGCTCCATGTTAAAATTTGAAAATTTAGAAAAAATAGTCAAACATTGCTAGAACAGTTTTGTTGTGGTTTTAGTCAGAGAAACTTTAGGCATCTGCCTAAAAGAATGTACATAAATAACACTTTAGAATTATTTCGAAAAATGTTTAATAGTCATTTAGTAACAGGTCACTGAAACCAAATTCAAACAAGAAATAACATTAATTATTATATTAAATTAAATTTTATGTATTTAGTGAAATTATTAACTTGACATTTTCGCTGTGCGTTTCAGAAAAATTTAGTTGTTATCTTCATTAAAGAGAACACGCAATAATGTACCGTTCGATAATTCTAGGAAACAAACGGTAATTAATTGAACGTATGTTAAAGAACACAAGACAGTAATATTAATCTGTTGACTCTTTTTCACATTATACGTATACACATAGCCAATGAAGTCTGCGTTCACCCGACCCTATTTTTTAAGTGAAGTAATAAATAGGTAATTGTAACAATGTAAATAGGTAATTCAGTTAAAATTTTCTGCATGTATTTGTATTTCTTCTTTATATTCTTAAGTTCAAAATGCAAAAACAAAAATGTATATTCCTTTTTTAATTTTTTGATAACGGGATTTTAGTGTAAGAACAAGTAAACATAGGCGCACATTAAGTCTGCGTTCATAGCTTGAATTGGAAATACCGTTACTTCTCATGAATTTGTTCGTTCTTTTTGCGTAGATTCTATTGTGTTTTAATATAATTAGTCGTTTAAAGAGCTCGTGACGCGTTTTAATAATATTAAAAAAATGGAAACCAGAGGAAAAGAAATTAGTCTGTCGGAAAGAAAAATTATCATTAAGTTGTGGGAAGATGGCGAAAGTTTCAGAAAAATTGGATAAACTATTGGAAGAACGTATTCTTTTGTCCAGCACGTCATAAAAAATTTAAAAAAAAACCAGAATTTTAACGTCAAAACCGCGATCTGGCCGTCCGAAAATATTATCAGCCCGGGAAGAACGGAAAATTATAAATATGGTGAAAGTTTACCCTCGAATTACGTCCACAAAGATTATTGAAAACGTAAATATAACCATTGAACAAGTAAGGAAGGGCTAAGTTCGGATGTAACCGAACATTTTATACTCTCGAAAAGTAAAATTACGCCTTGTTTTATGTTGACCGATATTTTCGGTAAAAAGTCAACTATAGGATCTGGGGTCTACATATTCAGTACCTAGGGGCTTGAACAGTTGGTTCCATTTAGATACTTTTCGTCACAAGGCGGTGCCACGCCAACTATCTAATTTTGAACGTGGTTCCTATAAAATCATCTTATACCATCCCAGAGATAAAATTTAATGTCTTGTGCTTGATTTATCGCGCTTTTAGTAGTTTTTAACAGTACGGTTATATGGGGAGTGTGCGGGGTTGTCACCCGATTTCAACTATTTTCACACTGTAGATAGAGGTGCTAAAAGTTTGCATTTGGTTCCAGTGAATTTTGTTATAATAGTTTAAGCGGTTAAGGAGATATGCACAATAAACATATTAGGGGGCGGGACCACGCCAATATAAAAAAAAATAAACTGCAGATGCCCCTCCCTAATGTGATCCTGTATACCAAATACAAGACTGTTGTATCTTATTGCCGAACTGAGTTATGGCAATTTATTTGGTTTTTATTAATAGCGTTTTGTGGGTTTACGCCCATCTGCAATACCAACCTTCTTACGGTACCAAAAAATATGTGTACCAAGTTTCATAACAATATCTCAATTTTTACTCAAGTTACAGCTTGTACAGACGGACAGATAGACAGTCGCCCGGATTTCAACTCGTCTCTTCATCCTGATCATTTATATATATTATATAATATATAACTCTATATCTAACTCGATTAGTTTTAGGGGAAACAAACAACCGTTACGTGAACAAAACTTTTATACTCTGTAGCAACAAGTTGCGAGAATATAAAAAAAAATTGTGCCGAAACTGCTAGAAAAATTTTACAAAAAGTTGGATATCATGGTAGAGTCGCTTGAAAGAAACCATATATTGTATATATACTTGTAAATAGGCGAAAGCGCATTAAATTTGATCATAATTATATAAATAAGTCGCCGGAATTCTGGAGGCAAGGAATATTTTCGGATGAAAGTATATTTTGCATTTTTGGCATAAAAGGTCGACAAATTGTGTGGCGCAAGTCAGGAACTGCCCTTGAAAAGCAAAATCTTGTTGGTATAGTTATACACGGAGGTGGCGGAATTATGGTGTGGGGTTGCATGGCTGGTGGTGTGGGTCAGCTTGAATTTATTGAATCCATAGGGTTATTTGAACATTTTAAAAAACAATTTTTTTTAAAAAACAATTTGAAACAAATTGCAGAGAATCTTGGATTATCTTCGACGTTTTGGTTCCAACAAGATAATGACCCGAAGCATACTGCAGAAATAGTTAGACCTTGGCTCTTGTACAATGCTCCTAGACAACTTAAAACGCCCCTCAATCACCTGACCTCAATCCTATTGAGTATCTATGGGATCTGTTGGAAAAAAGAATTCGTCAGCAAGTAACAAGTACAGAATCTTTGCGAAGTGTTATGAAAGAAGAATGGTCCCAGATTACAGCTGAGGAAACAGATAAGTTGGTAAGATCAATGCCAAACAACGCGTCCATCCAACAAAATATTGAATTTAATTTTTCTTTATCATTTTTAATACTTGTGTAACTAATTTTAAAGCTGAACACAGACTTAATGGTGTCTATGTTTACTTCTCCTTACACTAAAATCCAGTTATCACAAAAATGAAAATAGGAATATACATTTTTGTTTTTGCATTTTGAACTTAAAAATATAAAGAAGAAATACAACAATATATTGTTTTGTTGGAAATATTTCATCAAAATAAGTGTAAAAGCATAATTTTGTATGGCACATACGATACTTTTCTTATCAAAGAAACCGGCATGGCACATACGCTAAAATGTAACTCGCTTTCCAACTACAAGGAATATCATTATAACATTTTACCAGATGATGTGGGTAACTTTAGAACAACCTTCCATAAACATAAATTTCGTAAAAAGTTGGCATAAAATTCCTTCGCAAAATTGTTTTTATATACTTGTAGTTTGGTCAGCACCTGAAATATATTGCTTGCTTGGATCCTTGTAAATTGCGAGAGTACAATACCGAACTTAGTCCTACCTGTCTTGATCAAAGTAAAGTTTGGCCCACTCCTTAAAATATTTCCTGGCTGTGATCTTTGCAAATACGAAAGTATAAAATGTTCGCTCCTGTTTCCTTACTTGTTTCCTTACTTGAAAAAACATACGTAATTAAAATAAAAAAGGCAGAATTTTTACCTTTGTAAGTGCCTATGTATATGTAACGAAACTTTTTGTAAATTGGCTAAAAAGTCGTTGGTCTGACCAACAGATCGCGTATCAAACCAAAAATCTTTGTCCTTGGCTTGGAGTAGTAAATTTAAAGAACAGAAAAGTTTGATCCAACCGTTTTCACGCTATTGGCCTCAGTGTGAATGAATCTGTTCTTTTTTTTTACAATGAAACTTCGTGTTTTGACAAGACAACATTTTCTGATTAAAAAAAAACCATGGTTTATGCAAAGCAATGACTTGTGGAGTGTAAACATATCAGCACAAATGAGATACTCTGTTCAGAAAAGCCACAAAAGGTTAATGGCAGCAGGGAATTCTGAGAGTTGTTGAATTTTCGGTGGGTGACCACAAATATAAATTGAATGAGATAGTCAACATCATTGGCACCTCGAAGCATAGAATACAAACGAAAACCCTTCGAGTGCGATTGGCATCATGTTCAATCACAAGTAAAAACATTTTAGACTTTCAAAGCAAAATCTATTAAAAGCAATAGGAATGATTCTTGTACATAACCGGTATAAAGAGTTGAACACCTAGTTCTTTGAATGATTAGCGAAACATATATTTTTGTACCCTCATAACATTAGAATAACAAGTTTGTTCACTTAAGGGTTATTTATAACACTTAAAACTAATCGATATATAAATATCGTTATGCATACCAAAATGATCAGAATGACGAGAACTGCCGTGTATGTGTTAACTTAAGTAAAAATTGAGATATCTTTACGAAACCCCATTTCTTGGTAATCTGACGATGCTAGTATTACAGGTGGGTAAAATCGGGCAACTATTATTTATTATTCCACAAATTCGCGAATGAATAGCAATCAAATTTGGTAACTTATTAACTTATATTGAAGGTCATGCACTCGCTTAGTTTTATTAATATATTTTAATCGCGTCAACGAAACTTATACTAAAATCATCCTTAAATGAGAAATATGTGTATACAATTACATGTGGACAAAGTCATCTTGATTTTTTTTTTGCCAAGGTAACCTACTTGTACATACTGGCCAACTGATCCAAATAATATACCTGATCCTCTTAAAAAGCACCACCAGCGGAAATTGAGAGACTGCTCAGACAAAAACCGGTGCTTGGGCCTGTTCTGTAGAAGAAAAGGTAAACTGTTTTTCAGACTATCTTTGCGAAGTATTGCTACCAAATACGGCTATGAACAATTTCTCGATTCCATCACTGCTTCATAATGTACTGAGGACTATTTTCAATTTGTGTACAACTTTATCTCAGATAAATGTTATAAAAAAAACATTGAACAAAACGAAGTCGCATTTACGTCCACATATCACAGCAAATGCTAACAGAGTTGAAAAATATTGCTTTAAATTTCTTGTCACAACTTTTTAATGCCATCATTAATTTTGGATATTTTCCGAAAACTTGGAAAAAGTCGCAGATTATCATGCTAGCAAAATCCGGAAAGGACGCAATGCTGCCGTCATCAAATCGGCCAATTAGCTTGTTTCCCGTTCTTCCCAATCCTTTTATTGCTGTCCAAAATATCTCCATTTCTCCACGAATATGAAACTACTCCAAATCATCAATTCAGTTTTCGCGAAAAACATGGTACTATTAAACAACTGCATTGCATCAACAATGAGTTCAGGAGGACATTTGAGTTGAAAGAGTATTGCTCAGCGATATTTCTTTACGATGCTCAAGCATTTGGTAAAGTATGGCATGATCGACTCATACATAAAATTAAAAGGACTTTGCCAAAAACTTCCATCAGTTGTTCATAACATACCTTACTAACAGCGGTTTACATTTATATTAAAGGGATTTATTTTAGAGGAGTATCCAATTATGGCTCAAGTTCCTGAAGGCAGCATTTTGGAATCAATACTGTATGTTTTATTCACCGCAGACATTCAAACGAGTGCAATAGTACTAACCACAACATTCGCAGACGATACCACTATTTTATGTCGAAGAAAGTGCCCAATCAAAGCCACAAACACTGTAAAAAAACACTTAAAACCAGTTGGAAGTTGGCATGTGTAAGCATGTCACATTAAATCTAAGGACAAAAGCGTGCTCAACAAAGAAATTAAACTACGTAACTACGTAATTAACCCTCAAACGAGCGAAGTTAAATACCTTGGCCTAGATAGGCGTTTGACCTGGAAGAACCACATTTCTGCAAAAATCCAGCACCTCAAACTTAAAACCGCCAGCTTAACTTTATTATTGAGTCAAAATTCGAACCTTTGCTTTGACCATAAAATCCTTTCATATAATGCAGTCATAAAGCCAATATGGATGTATGGAATACAATTATAGAGCTCTGCCTGCCCAACTTATATCCATAAAATACAACGATTCCAATCAAAAACGCTACCTAACGGGTGCACCGTGGTACATGCGCAACGAGTATATACATAGAGATCTTGAAATCCCAATGGTAAACACAGAAGTGGCAAATACCTAACAAAAATACCTGTCGAAACTGCAAAATCATCCTAATTTCCTAGCGAAAATTTTATCCTGCTCACCTAGCCGAACACGGCTTCAGAGAAAGGATCTGCCAGTCTTTTTATGAGCAACGTTCTATCTATCATCCATTACTATTAATGAACTAAAGCAGCAATTCATTAGTTATTAAGATTCTAAAACTTATCGTAAGTTTGAAATTCTTGTATAATTCTTATACATTTTTTTTTATCAGGTATATTAGGCTATTATGACCCGATTTTATCCAGTTTTGGTATTTTGACATATTATTACCAGAAAGAGATACTCACTGAATTTGATTAAAAAACCAGATTCACCAATATATAAGGTATAAAGATCAACCGATGTTCGAAAATCTGTTTATTAGGTATATGGGACTAGTCGCCCTGATTTCCCCCATTTTAGGCAAGATGATACACTGTTATTAGAAAGAGATCCTTTCTGAATTCTTTCTAGGAAAGACTCGTGGTTTACGTCCGATCTCGCCCATTTTCGCATGTTATTATATATGAATACTTGAGCAACCTCACACATCAAATTTGAACTTGGTCTAGCAGTTCCTGAGATATAAGATTTCACTTAAAGCTTGGCGGTGACCATTGCCCATTTTTTCCATCTACTGCTTTAAAGCCCTTCTCCATCTTGGTTGAGAAATATAATACTTGTGCCGCATTTATTCAGTGAGTTATCGCACTTTAAGTAGTTTTCAACATAACCGTTAAATAGGGAGTGGGCGTGGTTATTATCTCATTTTCGCAGTGTATAAAGTATTGCTAAATAAACTTCTTCTCAGGAAGTTTGGTTAACGATCATTTTAAAAAAAATTTCACCATTTATTAAAAACAAATGCATTGCCATAACTAAACTACACATCAAGATGCAAGAATGTTATTTCAAATGTTTTTAAAAATTGGGCGTGGTCCCGCACCCGAATAGGTCTAATGTGTATATCTACTAAACCTCTAAAGCTAAAATAACAAAATTTACTGAGAACAAATCTTTTTAGCACCTCTATTGACAGTGTAAAGATGGGTTAATTCGGGTGACAACAACGCCCACTCCCCATATAACGGTTATGTTAAAAACTACTCAAGCACTAAACACGCCAGAGACATTAAATTTTATCTCTGGTATGGAATAAGATGACTTTATAGGAACCGACTTCGAAATTAGACAGTGGGCATGACACCGCCCACTTTTAGGTGAAAACACATATGTATCTTGGGATTTGCTTAAGCGATTTCAACCAACTTCGGTATATACTATTCTTCTCATATTTCTATGTTATGTTGCGAAAATGGGTGAAATTGGATTTCAAACACGCCTATTTCCCATATAACATCATTTTAAATTCAATATTTTACTCTCCACTATGCCAATCTAGCAACAAAGATTGTATGACATCACATTGTACTCATATCCCGCAGGCAAAAGGTCACAGGGATCTGTAGTGCCAAAAGATGACGAAATTGGTGATGGAGAACGTCTTTTTCTGTTAATAATATGTAGTAATGACAAAACTATTGTAGATCAAATCGGGGCGGGTAGTATTGTATCTCTCATATACCTAATATAAGGTTTTCAAACTTCCGGTTGGCTTTATATTATATACAAGTATATCGGTCAATATATAAGATATCTTAGCAACATTAACTAAACGTATAATATTAGATATACTATAGCTTAATGCCAAATAAGTGAAATTATATTATTCTACATGTAATATTTTTCGTTATTCTAACAAACTTTATGCCAAATATGTCGTTCAGTATATGAGTTATTTATTTATAAAACTGCTTAAAATATGTTCACGAGTATACCTGAGCAATGGCAAAAGTTAATGCAACAAGCCCAGACCTTTCTCTGACCCCAATATACCCTGTATAGTGATTTTGCCAACACCTGAAGGTATTTAGCCAGCTTGGTTTCTTGCAAATTGCAAGAGTATAGAATGTTCGATTACACCCGAACTTAGTTACTTATGGAATTCTCTTACCTAGCTCGATGTGTATTTGTTTATATTCAGGGATGGGCAATGCATTAGCATGTGCTAAATTTTGATACATTCTTTTGCACGTGCACATACTCAGTCCGGCATAGACCCGTTGATTCGATTTGTCACACTGTAAACGCACGCCCAATGTCATTTTGTGAGAGTCGTTTGGTTGTGTTCGTACCTATATCTGTTTATATTGAAAACACTTCTACTTCTTGCTCACGTTTTGACGATATTGGTGATGGCTCACGTTTTGACTTATATTAAGCAACAACACAGAAAAGTCTCTCTGAGTATATAACATAATCGCATTTACTGCTTTGTTCCTCTTTGTCCGATCTTTTTGTATAGAAATGTTATAAAAATACACAAGTAAGCATGAGGTGTACACTTTGTTGGTGTACACCGTTTGAGTTCACTGGTATATTTTTTCTTTTTTTGTTATGGATGCGCCAAAGGTTGTGTAAATCTTCTAAATATATTGATGGCCCGTACGACCAATTATGTCCGATTCACTGTACAATATAAAGTGTACAGCGCATACGTGCTAAATTATCTCCTTTCTCTCAAATTTGTGTTTCCCTACGAAACTATCATTAGGCTTTCCTTCACACGGCAGGTATTACATACAATAATGCATCTTAATTTGTATTCCCTTATGTGGACGTCTTTATTTTGTCTTGCAGTATCTCGGGACTGCGCTCGCGGTCTTTCAGCAATTTCATCTTCGCCGGCCTTTTGCATGATATACGTTATGATGCCGCATACTGTATCCCAGGCATTTTGGAGGATAGTATATGACCCACAACATCAGTGAAACATATTGGTAGATATTTCCCTAGTTTCTCAGAGAGTATACGCCTCTCATTTCGGAAACGGACACATGTTACCACGTGGTGATCTGCCGTTCCAATGCAATTTCCACAGTACATGCAATTAGGTGTTTTAACGTGCTTGTATTTATAAAGATATGCGCTGAAGCAGCCGTGGTATTGGGTATCAAGGAGTGGGTGCATCGTCCCTTACTTGACGCATTCCACCTTTTTTGTCATTGATCGTCGATTTTTCCAAGTTCTTGAGCATATTGGTTGGATGTTTTGACGTGTCGAATGGCACGCACTAATGAACAACACAGGGCTGCTATGTCTACGGGTAGTCTACCTGTTCTTAATGCACAGTAAGTTCTTAGGGATGCTAGTCTGTGTATTGAAACCAATCCTCTCATATAAGAACTATATTTGGTTGCCAAATTGGTGCCGCATGCAAAATTATTGAGTTACTGATAGGATGACTCCCAAGTATTTGAAATGAGGGCTCGATTTTATGGTGTGGCCATCAATGTTAATCTCAATGGTTTCAACTTTATTTCGGCTACTCATTAGCACCACCTCAGTTTTGTGCGTTGCTAGTTCTAAGCGGGCGGTCTCTAGCTAATTTTTAACGTGACTTATGGCTTCACTGCAATTGTTCTTCGCTCCCTTTAGGGTTTTCGTTACGACTACGACCGCGATGTCGTCCGTGTATCCTACTATTTTTACTGTACACGGCACTGCAACTCTTCGTCGTTCATTATGTTCCGCAAGACAGGACCAAAACTAACCCTTGGCGCTTTCAGTCTTGGGGAAAAATCTCTTCTCTCAAACAGTTTACTGGTATGTATATATGTATGTGTTGTAAACGAGATGGATTTGAAAAAAAATTTTAAAAGCAATAAACAGATTTAATTTTAAAATGTTAGACTTATAGGACAATTCAGTAAGCAGCCTCTAGTCAGTATTTGAGATATTTTGAAGTAAATTCTGAATTTGTGACATGTTACTATTCACGATACAGTCTCCAGTCTTTACTCAAAAATACTGGCTCAAATGTGTCACCTGTTAGTAAGCAGGTCACAAAACTAATAAGAATTCTTGTTTTCCGTTTGAATATACTGACCCTTTACTTATAGAGATCATTATATATATTAATGGATTATCGGTTTTTGTATTTTGTAAGTAACTCAAACACGTAAAACGTAAAAAAAAAATAATCAAATTAATTTCGTAAATATTGTGGTTCAAAGTCAACATTTTATTTTTATTGGTAACGATGTTTTTTGACTCCGTTATAGAAAACTTAATATTTGCAATTGACATTTTATTTTCATTTAGGTTTTATATACATCTCTAAATAACGAAATGTAAAAGCTGATTAAATCTGTTCGTTTTCTAATCTCAAATTTAGAGACTTGTGACTGTATCAAAGTACTGAATTCAAAAATTATTAATAATCAATTTTTTCTCTAAATTTAGGCTTAGATGTATATACGTATATAAATGTGTTAATGATTTTATTCACTATTATAACTATAAGTTATCGCTCACTTTAACATAATATATTTGATCGATATGTGTGGTAACAATATTCTAAAACAAATTATAATATAAATCTCTGGTTCGGAGATTGCAGCTTTGTCTTGGTCAAAAATCCCTTCCAAATTTCTTGAAAATAATGATTTTGATCGGTCAGTTTGTATGGTAGCAACATTGTATAGTTGTCCGATATCGGCGATTCCAACAAAGCAGCAGGACCTTACGAAAAGAAGAACATGTGGAAATTTTAAAATTTCAAAAACTAAGGACTAGTTCGCGTATATACAGACATACAGACGGACTCTTCTTGCTGATCATTTAACTTTGAATATTTGTAATATGTTTGCACAATTGGAAAGTAGCAGAAAGAACCAGCTGGAAGCTGTATTTTATAATAGGTGGTATAAAAGTAGAATTAATTATTAAAACAAATAAGGAAGAGCACAGGTCGGGTGTAACTGAACATTTTATACTTTTGCAACTTGCTGGAATCAAATGCCTTCAGGTGCTGGCAAAACTTTATAATAAACAAGTAAGGAAGGGCTAAGTTCGGATGTAACCGAACATTTTATACTCTCGCAAAGTCAAATGGTATACACGTTTGAGATTTCTTTTTGGATTGGCTGATATTTTCGGTAGAAGGTCAACTATAGGCACTGGGGTCCACATATTTAGTACTTAGGAGCTTGTACAGTTTTGGTTCGGTTTACACAATTTTTGGTCACAAGGTGGCATACTTTAAACGTATTATTCACGCAAAGTTTTACCCCGATATAATCATTGTTGCTTGATATGCATAGTGAACAGTGAAAGAATCAGATGGAATTGAAAATGGTGTTACATGGGAAATAGGCGTGGTTGTAATCCGATTTCGCCCAGTTTCGCACTATAACATATATATATAAAAATAACGTCATGTACCGAATTTTGTTGAAATTGGTTAAGCAGATCTCAAGATATGGGTTTTCACCTAACAGTGGGCGGTGCCACGCCCACTGTCTAATTTTGAACGCGGTTCCTATAAAGTCATCTGATACCATCCCAAAGATAAAATTTAATGTCTCTGGCGTATTTAGTGCTTGATTTATCGCGCTTTTAGTAGTTTTTAACAGTACCGTTATATGGGGAGTGGGCGGAGTTGTCACCCGATTTCAACTATTTTCACAGTGAAGGTAGAAGTTCTAAAAGCATTTGCTTCCAGTGAATTTTGTTATTATAGCATTAGCGATTTAGGAGATATGCACATTAAACCTATTAGAGGCGGGACCACGCCCACTTTAAAAAAAAATTTAACTGCAAATGCCCCTCCCTAATGTGATCCTGTGTACCAAACAACAGTCTTGTATCTTATTGCGGAGCTTAGTTATGACAATTTATTTGTTTTTGATTAATGGCGTTTTGTGCGCGTGGCAGTGGTCCGATTACGCCCATCTGCAATACCAACCGTCTCACGGTACCGAGAAACATGTCTACCAAGTTTCATAAAGATATCTCAAGTTACAGCTTGCACGGACGGACAGACGGACGGACGGAAAGACAGCCACCCGGATTTCAACTCGTCTCTTCATCCTGATCATTTATATATATATAACCCTATATCTAACTCGATTAGTTTTAGGTGATACAAACAACCGTTAGGTGAACAAAACTATTATACTCTGTAGCAACAGGTTGCGAGAGTATAAAAACGTTGCGAAAGAATTTAGCATTAATTATTCGAAGAAATTGTGCATAAATTACAATAAAATTTGGTTTATTCTTGACTTATATTGAATATCATTAACGTATTTAATTTAACTTAATTTTATTGCTATATATCACGTGGAAAGACGGAATCCATTATAGGGGGTATATTGGAGTAGAGAAAGGTCTGGGCTAATTGCATTATTTTGGACATTGCCCAGGTACATAAAAGTTGTTAGAAAAAAGAAAATCATTATATGAAGCATATGAAAGTTGGGGGTAGTTTTGACCCAATTTTATAAATTTTCGCCAATATCACATACTATTAACTTGCCAAGTACAAATAAAATGCTCCCTGGGTCTCATTAAAGTACCTCACATGCCATCACCAAAGTCTGCGTTCAAGGTACCAGCAAGAATAAATTGTTGGAAAAAACAATTTATATGCTTTTTATAAAAACCAATTTATTTCAAATTCATTAAAGGACATTAAATATATAAGTTTTAGGAAAGTAAAAGTGGTTAAATAACCGACAGTTACATATAAACAAAACAAAACATACGGACGAATAGAAAATTCAATAGAAAAAGTCTGCGTACAAGGTATATAAGTCGAATAAAGTTATTCTTCATACAAATTCTTATTAAAATTTAATAGAAAGCCGGATATCCCCAACGTTTTAAAACTTCCGTTAAAGGTTTTAGCATGGAATCGACAAGTTTAGAGGTTTTTGTCGAAAGGATGTGAGCTCATTCCTCGTGTAGCACATCCTTGGAAGGTTGTACAGTAACCAATGCTTAACTAGAAGACACAATTCATTTGCTCTTTGATTTTTTTTTTTTGAATTTCTTTTTTATATATTAAGGTATGCATACTTATCCTTGGTGGACTCTATAAATTTCATTTGACCCACACATTTATTAGCTATTCAGCCCCATCTCGTTGCTTCTTAACCACCGTTCTTCACAGTATGCATCAAGATTTCCTTACCGAGTGCCGTGTCCGTTTTTGGCCATAAAATCTTACGCCCCTTGATTCCAAAGACGCAAAACATGCTCCTATCGGAAAAGATAACTTTCTGTCAAAACTCCCGGGGCTTATTTAAGTGCTCTTTCGCGACAGCATTATGCACTGACCTGTTGACTAGCGAAATGAATGAGTTCTTGTGTGCGACTTGACCATAAAACCCTGTTTTTATACCCTGAACAGGGTATACTAAGTTTGCCACGAAGTTTGTAACACCCAGAAGGAAACGTCGGAGACCCTATAAAATATATAGGTACATATATGATCAGCATGATGAGCTGAGTTGATTCAGCTATGTCCGTTTATTTAAGGCAACAATGAAATCTCTGAAGAAATTGTATATATCTCTGAAGAAATTGTATTTAGCACATAGCTGTCATATTAACTGAACGATCGGAGTACAGTGCTTGCATGAAAAAATTTTTCATTTGAGGAGGTTTCTTCACGAAATTAGGCATGAGTTATTGTCTATGTCAACAATGTAATCTCCGAAAAAATTGTTCAGATCAGATCACTAAAGCGGATAGCTGCTATACAAACTGAAGATCGGAATCAAGTGTTTGGATGGAAAACTCGTTCATTAGGTTTCTTCACGAAACTTCGTGAATTTCGGTCGATTTTTTTTGCAGTAAATCGAAGATTTTGCTTCACACTATACAAAACGTTACGAGTTTCACCCGCCAGTATGTTTGTAATTGTTGTATTTCTCTTTGTATGAAAGAATGTGTTCTTCCAACAGTTCGACTGATTTTAGAGTATGTTCTTTCTCCTTCAAAAAATTAAACAACTATTTCCCATTCAGAGGGGCTTGTTTTTTTTTCAGAGGGATTCGATAGTCTAAATTTACTAATTAACTTAATAGATCAAAAATTATTTAAAATTGCTACTTTTACGAAAACAAATCAAACTATAACTTTCCGACACTTTTACATTTGGTTATTACGTAGGGAATCCCATTTTACTAGTTGTACGCAGACTTTTTCTACTCTACCAAATTACTATTTTTTGTAAATTTGTCTACAAAACTATGGTGCCAGATTTTCATTGATTTAAATGCTATGGAATTACGCAATAGACTGGTAATAAAGCTCTTAATTAGATTATTCTCTACAATTTAATATACAAAAGTTATTTTTAACAAAAGAAAATAAGATATTAGCGTGTACGCAGGCTTTTTCTGGCGAGTGTATATGGAATAAAGTCAGCCAGATGTTCGAAAGTTCTAATATTAGTTATACAGGAGCTAGGTCAAGTTTTCACCTAACTTTATCTATTTTAGGCACAAAGCTACACTGTTAGCAAACACGCTTTGATATCATATTATATATTGGCCGACTTTATACCGCATATATAATATAAAGTCACCCGGAAGTTCGAAGAACTTAATTTTAGGTACACGGGGGCTAAGGATCTAACCCATTTTTGCAATTCAGACATACTACTATCAGGAAAGGAGTATCTCCGAATTTCAATTATATGTACTGGAAAGTCTAGGTAGGTAGGTAGGTAAAGTGGCTGTCATTCGACACACTTAGGCCTTTAGGAGGCCCATTGTGATACCACTGGGACTGTGATCTCCTCACTCTATTGGCTCCTCTCTGAACCACCCCGTACTTCTGATGAGCTTCATCAGTGAGACAAGTTTTATTTGTGCAACCTCCGAGACGTCGTCAAGAAACCCACGACCGATGGTTGCGATTCTTTTCCTATATAGTGCTGCGCAATCGCATAGAAGATGTTTAATAGTCTCCTCCTCTTCTACTTCCTGACAGCTTCTACAATAGTCGTTATATGGCGCGCCAAGTCTACTTGCATGTCTGCCCATTAGACAGTGGCCTGTTAGTACTCCTACGAGAGTTCTTATATCATTCCTCTTGAATTTCAACAGTCGGCATGTGCGGCTCATATTCCATTCTTGCCACGTTTGCCTGCTGGTTGAGCAGGTCAGGGATTGATTCCACTGACACTCGGCTATATTAATGACATGTTTGTCGATTAGGTATCTACACGTAGCCAGAGGCATATTTATGTCCACCTTACCAGGATCTAGTTGTAGGGTGGTCTGTTCTGGCCAGTTCATCTGCTACGCAGTTACCAGGGATGTCACTGTGTCCTGGAACCCATTGCAGATTTATAGTGAAATAGGATGACAGATCCGCTAGAAGATCATGGCAATCCTTCACTGTCTTCGACGAAATCCTATGAGACATCAGAGATTTCAAAGCCGCTTGGCTGTCTGTATATATAAATACACTTCTTGTTGTGATTACGCTTTTTGTTAGTACAAGAAGGCTTTCTTTAATTGCAGTGACCTCTGCTTGGAAGACACTACAGTGATCTGGTAACCGGAAGGCGATTTTGGTATCTAATTTAGCCGAGAAGACACCGCCGCCTACTCGGTTATCCAGTTTGGAACCATCCGTATAGAAGCTAATCCCTTCTTCCTTGTCCACTATATCCCGTTCCCACTCCTCTCTGGAGGGAAAGGCAATATTGAGGACCGGATTTAGGTTCAGCTCCCCCGGATTGCGAAAATCCGTAGTTATGGGAAGAAACGGGAACTTCATAAGTATCCTAGAATTCCCCTTGTTACAGGCGACTAATAGGGAGGCTTCCCTCAGTCTTAGAGCTGACTTCGCTGCCATTTGCTTGCAATATAAGTCTGTTGGCAGCAAGTGTAAAATTATGTTGAGTGCCTGGCTTGGCGTAGTTCTGAGAGCTCCACTGATGCAAATACTAGCTGCTCTTTGTATACTTTCCATGCTTCTAATCGCATATTTCTTTTCTGTAATTGGCCACCTTACTACTATCCCGTAGGTCATGATCGGCCTTACAATTGCTGTGTACAGCCAGTGAGCCACCCGAGGTGTCAGTCCCCACCTGGGCCCCACCATTATTTTACATGTGTAAAGCGCTGTAGCAGCTTTCTTTACCCTCGCTTCCAGGTTTTGTTTCCAAGAAAGCTTCCTGTCCAAAATTAGTCCCAAGTAGCTTATCTTATCCCCTATCGTTAGCCTGGTGCCATTTAAAAATGGCGGCGTAATTTCGGGAGTACTGTGTTTCTTAGTAAACAATCACAATATCCCCAGAAGTGGGGATAACACGCCGCCTTGGGGTGTACCCCTTCGGACAGATCTGTACATCGTTGAAGCTCCCAGCGTTGAAATAATTGACCTGCCCAAGAGCATCTGTTCAATTAATTTCCGGAGAGGCTTAGATATGCCCAGATCTTTAAGCGCGCTCAATATGGCCTTCGGCTGGATGTTGTTAAAGGCACCTTCTATGTCCAGGAAGGCTACGAGGGTGTATTCTTTTATTTCCAGACATTTTTCAATCTCTGCTACCACTGAGCTTAATGCCGTTTCTGTGGATCTACCCTTCGAGTACGCATGCTGCGAAACTGCCATTTTTCTTGGGTTTAGTATGTCCTTTATATGTATTTCTATTAGTCTTTCCAGCGTTTTTAAAAGAAATGATGAAAGACTAATTGGTCTAAAATCCTTTGGATTAATATGTGAGCTTTTGCCCGCCTTTGGGATATATATCACCTTAACTTCCCTCCATGTCGAGAGAATATAGTTCAATTTCAGCGCCCCTCTAAACATGGTTGTTATCCAGTTTATTGTGTAGCTCAGGGATTGCTGTAACTGGGCCGGGAATAGACCGTCTGGTCCCGGCGTTTTATAAGGCTTGAAGCTGCCTATTGCCCAATAAACATTGTCATCTGACACTATGTCTAGCGGAGGGGTCTCTGAGCTTCACTGAACTTCACTCCCCATTATATGCTCCCCTGTGAGGTTCTCGGAACTGTCTGGGAAGTGAGTGTCTATTAGTAGACCCAGAGTCTCTTAACTGGATTCCGTCCAGCTGTGATCTGGCTTCTGAAGGTATCCGATGCTATGTTTCGACTGTGTCATTATCTCTCTCAGTCGGGACACTTATGCCGTATCTTCGATGTCGCTACAAAAAGATTTCCACGAATTTCTTTTTGCTTTTCTTACCTCCTTTTTGTATGCCCGAAGGTGGTTGTGATAGAAATCCCACTCTATACCTTCTTGGGATAGTTTGGCAGAATTGGATTGCCTCCTGCAATTCTTCTGCATGTTCTTAAGTATTGGGGTCCACCAAGGAGGTCTAATTCTTCCCCTACTGTGCGTTAATGGACAAGCTACCTCTAGTGCTTGACGACAAGAATCTGTGAATCGTTTAACGAGGATGTCTAGGTCCTCTTTCTTTTCCGGTTGGAATGGTGGAATCATAGGAATACGCTTTTTTAGCTCCTGCATGTGCATCTGCCAGTTCGTTTTCCTATGATTCCTAAATTTGTCTTCCCTAACTACATTTTCTTCAATTATACACTCAATGTAGCGGTGGTCTGAGAAGGAGTGTTCTTCCAATACCCTCTAATGTGTTATTTTATCCACCAGTTCTTCCGATACCAGTGTTATATCTAATACTTCCTGTCGGTTTCCGGTTATAAATGTTGGCGTACCATAACAGAAGCTTTCTTCCTATTAGATAATTAAAGATCAACTCACCCCTTTCATTAATGTCCGCGCTTCCCCATAGATTATGGTGCGCATTGGAGTCGCACCCAAGTATGATCGAACACTTGGATGCTTCGGCGTCTCGTACCAGCTCCTTGAACAGCTGCGATGGTACTGCTAACTCGTCGTACGGCATGTAGCATGATGCGAGCCGGTATTTCCTCTTGCTCGTCTCCCAGCTTACCACCGTAGTGTCGTTACTACTGTAATTGTGTAATAAAAAGACATTAAGCTTTTTGTTAGCCAATATACATGTCCTAGGCTTACCTACATAACCATTCGCGTATAGATTGTAACCTGGTGTCCTCAGACCGCAAATACGCCCTCCGTTAACCCATGGCTCCTGAATGAGGACAAAGTCAGGCCGTTCTTCTACCATGCGGTTAACTAGGGCTAGAGACGCTAGTTTGCTGTGGTGTAAATTAATTTGGAGAAGACGCATTAGTTATGGTCTTCTCTGCATCATCATGAGAGTCGCTTAAAAGCTCACTCTCAGTATAGAGTTTAGAGAGTCTGTCCGCAAGTTCAGACCCCGAAGTACACTCACCTTGATCCGTGATCTCTGCGTCGCTCGAGGACTCCACTGGATCTTCCTCGACTTCGCACTCCGATTCCGATGCCAAGTTTTCTCCTGCATCGGCGTCTGATTTGTAGGTCATGACCTTTACTTTTGTGAATCCGTTGTTGATCTCTCCGCCACTTTTCGCTAGCGGTTCTACGGATTCTTTTGTTAGAAGCAGCAGAATCTGCATTGTAGCTCGCTTCCTCTCCACTCCAGATTCTGCTGCGGGGTCGTCAAAGGCCTTGACGAATCTCCATCCCTCCGTTGGCAGATTTGGGTTGCAGGCTCTTATGAGCTGCATTATTTGGTCCGGCTGCGATGGTGTAGCCGGGATCCATACCCTTGCTCTCGGTCGGGATGGGATATCTTTCCTGTCTACCGCCACTAATTTGGCTCCGGGGTATATCTCTCCCACCTTAGCTATTGCTGCTTTATATAGCTGGACCGATCTCTCGTCGTCACCCGCTATCATCTTTATCTGCCCTTGATACCATCCGGCATCCGCACATGACGGAGGTGGACCTGGATTGCTTAGTAGCACTTCCAAAGCCACATTCGTAAATGCGGCTTGCACCCATTTCCATTGGGCTCTGGGGATTTTTCCTTCGGGGTCACCCTCATCCAGTACACCTATGACAATGCGGTTTCGGGCCACATCAGCAAAAGATCTTACGGGCGTTACGCCCTTAGTTTTCGGTCTCTTAGCTGACGGCTTAGCCTCTTCAGCGGACCTTTGTCTTTTTATTGTCACTACCGGCGCTTCTAGCTTGAAGTTAGGTAGGACAGCTCTCGCGCAATCAATGGATTCTCGGAGCTCCTTTGTGAGCTCCTCATTGGTTGGCGGTTGCAGCTCCACCTTCTTCAACAGGAATGCAGCGCGTCGCCTCTCTGCATACTTTGCCTTTGCCGGGTCATCAATAATGAAGGAAGCCACTCTCTGGCTGACCCACTGCTGGCAGCTTCGCTTTTAGCATCTCCCACCTTCTCCTGCTTAGCTGCTAAGCCTTGGCTACAGGGGTTGGTATGGGCTGCCTCCAGCGTTGCTGTTTTTGTGGCGCCAGCCTTGGCTACTGCCCCCTTAGTATTCGCCTTTGCTCCAGGACCAAGCTTCGCTCCTGTCCTCGCTTTGGCTGTTGTCGAGCTCGTGCCAAACGCTGCTCTTCTCTGGGAGCAACCCGCTCCCTCCGGTCTTTTTGAAGGAGGTCCGGACTCCTTTTTGTTTTTGTTTATATCGTTTTTAATGTTTTGGCTCATATTTTGGACCCACGAGTGTAGGGGAAAGTATGTCCGCTTGCGCATAGCCCCCGCTACGCAAGTAAGGCTATCTTATTACGGAGGGCGCCAGGTATCCGTAAGCTCCGTGCGAGACTGGGCTATTTAAGGGCCCCCAGCCAGGTTGATCTTCGGCACGGGTCGCATGACACCTTGATCCAGCCCTTTACCTCCTACCATGGTAAGACCTCCTATCTGGATGCTGCACTATCGAAGAGTACCGAACACCCAGATAGAAAGCCTGACCTTAGCTAGACACCTCACTACTAACGACGTGAACCTGTGGTATCTATTTCCAGTCGGCACCCTCGTGGAGGGTTCGGCGGAGGATTTTTACCAACCTACTGGAAAGTCTAAGATGTAATTTTAAATATGGGATGTAGGCGTGGTTGTAGCCCGATTTCCCCCATTTTCGCACTGTAACATGAAAAGAGTGTTATATATTATATACGTAATTTTGTAGAAATCGGTCCAGCAGGTCCCGAGATATGTGATTTCACCTTGGGTGGGCGCTGCCACTTTCATCGTCCAATTTTCACCGCTGCTCCTATAAAAACCTCTCATACCATCTCGGGAGTAGCTATTGATTTATCGCGTTTTAAATAGTTATTAACAGTACCGATAGAGTGGGCGGAATTATTCTCAGATTTCATACATTTTTACACTGTTGGTAGAAGTGCTTTAAATATTATATTTGTACAGAGCGAATTAAGCTATTTTAGCTTGAATGGCTTAGTCGATATGTACATTGAACCTTTTAGGTTTGGCCCCTATTTTTTAAAAATTTTCAGCCCACAGGTGGCCCTGGTACTACCATTCCTTTTGCCAATTGCAGTTCTATAACTTAACTTGGTGCTTAGTTATGGCACTTTATAGGTTTTCGTCTAATGGCGTTTTGTGGTCGTGTCAGTGGTCCGATTACACCCATCTACGAAGGTACACGTGTACCAAGTATCATTACTATATATCTCAATTGTTACTTACAGTTTGCACGGGTTGACAGACAAACAGGGCCTGATCTAGCTATTTAGCCGCTTCGGGCAAAGATCATTTTCGCCGCCCTTTACATACACAAAGCTATATAACTCATGAACTAGTTTTGTTGGGGGATGCTAAGTATACAAGTACCTACATAAAATACGTGATATTGTTGGGATTATACCTACCTATAATATTCACGTCAGTCTATTGGACCTTCTGAAGAAGTACCTAATTCAAAGAAAGAAGAAGATTTCACAGAAATTGATATATTTTTTTATCGACATGGTTGTACATTTCAACTTTATTATCATCATCAACCTATTGCGACTCACTGCTACGTATGGGCCTCTTTTTCCTTGTGCTACTTTTCCCTGTTTCGGGCTAATGTGGCCTATGTATTACTAGTGTTGCCCTTTAACTAAAGGAACAATAAACATTTTTCATTAAAATCGGTTCAGAAGTTAAAAGGATTAGGACCATGCTGTTTAATTGTTTATTATGGTCAATCGGTTCATATAATTTATGTTATGGTTCATAAGGTACGTATAAAAAAGATATGACAAAAGATTTGTTTTAAAATTTAATACTGTCTGAATAAACAAATCAGTTATTTTTTAAAATAATGAAACCAAAAATTAATCAGTTTTTCAGAGAATATTTAATCCTACCTCGTAATTATAGTAATTTTTTTCGCACTTTTTGTTCTGCAAAATCTTTAATAACATCTAATAAATTTAAACCTTGTGTTCTATTGAAATCATAGCCAATCCAGATAATCTATTCTGTGTCATGGTGGATCGCAGATACTTTTTTATTATTTTTAATTTTGAAAAGCTTCTTTCTCCACTTGTAACTGTTACTGGTAAAGTTAAAAGAATCCTGATCGCAATACTGATATTTGGACCAAATCTTAAATCTGTTACAAATTTTAAAACATCTTGAGAAGATAAATTACTACAATATTTAAAAACATACAAAGGACTGACAGCTCCTCACAAAGTTCTAATACATTTATATCGCTTGAGTTCTCATGACAGGCTAAAATAGCCTCGAGATTCTTACAATGTTCTAACAATTCATCTTTCGGGAGTTCTCTTAAGGCATATGTGTTATACAAAAAGATAAATGTTGACTGTGCTCAGAAATCTGTGAAAATCTTAATTCTAAAAAGTTTAAGGTTGTATCCATTTTTTACTTAATTGATAAAAATAAATCTACTTAATCGAACAAACGGTTGAATGATAGGAATAAGTAAATTTTGCCGCCCCTCATTTGTGCCGCTCTGAGCAAATGCCCGGCTTCCCCCCTTAGATCGGGCAATGCAGACAGATATGCGGATTTCAACACGAATGCCAAAACAAAAAAGAATCGACGATAAAGTGCATGAACCAACTAGATAGCGAAATTTGTAGTTGCCAGAACGTTCGAGTAGCGAAGTTTTGTTAATAATCTACTATATAAGGGATACCGTATTGTGCAGCAAACACAGTTCTTATTAGAGAGTAAGAGTCGAGAGAACAATTGAGCTATAAGCAATAAGTTGTAAACTCGAATAACGAGTAAGTTATAGGTAGACAATTTATCGAGAAATCAGTTACAATTAGTGTCAGAAGTGGGATTGTGAAATAAATTCCCAAAGAGAGAATTGTTTCAAAATAGCACAGTTTAACGATTTGAAGATTCCACAACTGAAAGTGCTGAAAAAACGTGGTTTAGCAAATGGAAAAAAGTCTGAATTACAATCATAGTAACGAAAGGCCATGAGCAGAAAACATTAATGTTAACAAATATTGGAAACTGAAATTAAAGGAAGAGACTATAAAGAGAGAAGAAAACGAAGAGGCTCAATGCTCGTCAAAGATTGTGGACATGAACATGATTTTTACTGCAATATCGCAGATGTCAACAGCTCCTGCCAAGGTGAAACTTCCATCTTTTGATGGCACTGTTTCGTTCCATGTTTTTAAGGAACGCTGAGGATAAAGTAGCTGCATTGTTCGTTGCATTAAAAGGATCTGCTGTGGAGATATTAGAAGCCATTCCAAATAGCAAGGCGAGTAGTTATGAGACGTTGATAGGTGCATTAGAAAGACGGTATGGTAGTCAGCGCAGGAAACAGATCTTCCAAATTGAGTGGCAAAATCGCCGCCAGAAAGACAATGGGTCTCTGCAGGAGTTTTCTACAGAGGTTAGCTCACTTAGCTTATGCACATAAATCCGTGGAATATATCGAGAACACGAAATTCGGACCTTAATCAATGGAAGAGGAGATAACACTACACGCTTCGCTGCATTAGCATGTCTAAAATTGACGGACACTGTTTCGTATGCTCTGACACAGGAAACTACATCTCTGCCTACCAATCAAGCATTTAAAACTCATAAAGTCGAAATAGAAGAAAACACTTGGATGAATCAATTACTTTAAAAAATTTACAACATGCAGAAAGCACTGAAAAAATGTACAGAAGCACGTAAGAAAATTGATGGTGTGGTTAAATGCATCAACTGTGTTACACAATTTTATAGTATCAGATATCGTTGAATCATAATTGGAATAGCCATTCTACCAAATCAAGGAATCAAAATTGACATGGAGAACAGGACTACCTAAATCGATGACACGCTAGACTCGTTGTCAGGCTCAAAATAGTTCTCAACACTTGATTTGAAAAGTGGTTATTGGCAAGTAAGAGGTAAACGAAGAAGACAAAGAAAGACGGGTTTCATACCCTTTGGATTATGTAACGCTCCTGCTACTTTTGAGAGACTTTTGAACCAGGTATTAAAAGGATTACACTGGAGGAGCATATCTCGACGATACCACCATTTTGGGTAAAAGCTTCGACAGATAGCTAGTGCTGGTCTACAGCTGAGTTCAAAAAAGTGTTCCATTTTCAAAAAGGAAGTAAGCGATTTAGAACACAAAGTGACAATGGAGGGAATTTGCACAGCTAATAAAAAGATAGAGGCAGTAAAAGATTGGTCCACTCCTAAAAATTTACATGAATTGTGGAGTTTGCTTGGACTGGATACTTAATATTGTCGATTCATTTCAAATTTTGCCAACGTAGCTAGTAGCCTCCATGAGCTTACGAAAAAGAACAAAGGTTTTGAATGGAATAAAGAACAGGAAGTGGCTTTCCAAACTCTGAAGAAGCGGTTAAGTACTGCGCCAATGTTAGCATACCCGATCCCAGGATTAACGTTTATTTTGGAAACGGATGCCAGTGGGTATGCATTAGAAGGCGTTCTATCGCAAGTCATTGATGGCATAAGAAATTGGTTGCGTATTACAGCCAGACAACGAAGAAGCCAGAGAGAATTTGTTGTGTTACTCGGAGGGAATTACTGGCGTTGGTGAAGTGCATCAAACATTTTCATAAGTACCTTTATGGCCAGCGATTTCGGGTAAGGACAGATCATGCAGCATTGCAGGAGAGACTCTAAAGTTAAGACTTCTCTATAGAACATCGCAAAGGTAGTAGTCATGGCAATGCTGATGCCATGTCCCGCCGTCCCTGTAATCTGGAGTGCAGACATTGCTCAAAAGCTGAGGCCAAAGAAGACATTATAGATGTCCAACTATTGATTATATAACATCAGACTGGGATCTGAAGGAGCTACGGAGATGTCAGTAAGAAGATCCAGATTGATAAGTGTAATATATGGATTGGGGATGAATAAACCTTTAACTAGAGAAGAAATAACTGCAGAAAGGCCAGTCGTAAAGGCTTAATGGGCACAATGGTATTGTTTAAAATTAGTATTTGGCTGCTTGCATCGCGTATGGGAAATCGAATATGAGCAAAGCTTCCGAGCTCTGATGATTGTTCCAAAAGTAAGAATTCCCCAAGTTCTCAACGAGCTGCAGAACAGTCCAAGTGAAAGACACATGGGTAGATTTTATTGGGTTGGTTGTCGTCAATCAGTGTCGAGTGCACTGCGGCTAAAGAGCCGAGATCCAGGAGTCATGGTCAGATCAAGCAGTACAATTCAGGTGCGCCGTTTAGGGAAATTTCCATGGATGTAGCTGGTCCATTTCCTATCAGTAAATTAGGAAACAAATATGTTTTGGTAGTCAAGGACTATTTCAGCAAATGACTAGAGGTATACGCAATTCCTAACCAAGAGGCAGGAACAGTAGCGGATGTATTCATCAATATTTGGGTATCGAGATATGGTGTTCCCATAGAATTACATTCTTACCAAGGGAGAAATTTTGAATCAGCTCTAAGTTAGAAGATGTGCCAAAAACTGGGAATCTGGAAAACTCGTACAACTGCTCTACATCCGCAGTCCTATGACATGATAGAACGATTCAATCGAACTTTGGATGAATATTTGAAGAAAGTTGGGGGCAAGTATCAAAAATATTGCGATACCCATATATCCTTGTTCCTGATGGTTTTTCGATCTACTGTACATGAAACAACGGGGCAGATTCCAGCAAGGGTAATTTTTTGTAATGATTTTCGACTACCGATTGATTTATAATTTAGAGTTAACGCCTACGGAGGAAGAAATGCTAAAGAAGTCAATAGCATTCTGGAAGACGAGATGACAGGGTAACAGCGCACCAAAATTATGAGCGATAAAATGAAAGCAAAATACAATAAGGCAATGAACTCTTAGAGTTTTATTGAAGGCAGTTGGGTATTGTTATAGTATAACCCACAACGAAAGAAAGGTCTGTCTCCCAAATTGCGGTGAATTTGGGACGGACCATACCAGGTTATTAAGCGACTCAATAATGTAGTGTATCACATACAGACCATTGGAAGACCAAGGAATAAAATGAACTACCATCTGGAACGATATGTCTAATCGGGACAATCAGACTTAGGTGGAGGGCATAACGAAATTCGTAGTTGCCAGAATATTCGAGTAGCGGAGTTTTGTTAACAATCTGCTATACAAGGGCTACCGTATTGTGCAGCAAACACAGTTGAAATTAGAGTGTGGCTGTGTAAAGAACAATTGAGCTATAAGCAATAAGTTGTAAACTCGAATAACGAGTAAAAATCGTTAATTTGTTCACCGAACGGTTGCTTGTAACACCTAAAACTAGTCGAGATAGAGTTATGAATATTTATAAATGATCAGTATGGCGAGATGATTAGATATCCGGCTGACTGTTTGCCCCTTCGCCCGTCGATGCAAACTGTAACTTTAGTAAAAATGTGGCCGCGCCCATAAAATCTCAGTAATCAAAAACTAACTACTTTAATTAAACTGCAAATGAGAATACAAAACTGTAATTTGGTACAACGAATGGTACTAGGGAAGAGCACCTGTGGTTTGTAAATCTTCAAAAGTGAGTGTGGTTTCGAACTCCAATAGGCTTAATGTACATATCTCCAAAACAACTAAAGCTACAAGTATTTCAACCGAATTTGCACAGGAAATTGGAGGATAACCCCATCTCTAAGCAAAAGGCTATAACTCAAAAACAAATTGATCAATATATATCGAATTCGGTACGTAGCATTATTTTGACATTAATATGTTACATTATATAAATAAAGGAAATCGAACAACAACCGCTTCTACTTCCCATATAACCCTCTTAATTTCCATCAGGGGCTAGGAGAAGATTTAACCTGATTTTACTCCTTTTTGACACAAGGGCATACTATTATCATGAGAAGATATTAAGTAAAGTTTAATAATCTAAAAAATCTACAAAAAATCTCATTCAAGCATTTATTTATCGATTTAATTAATGAAAAAACGATTGTTTTGAACGCTGTTGACTATCATATTAAGTATTTGAACATGCAGCTTATAATCCTCCAACCTTCAATTACTTGGAACTTTGAAGCACCGATAATAGTCTGAAAACCCAACTACTGGGCTAATTCTGCCTCTAGGCACAGTGTAGCTAGTTCTGAAATCGATACAAATTTTTGATCCTTGCTAGAGCTCTAAACAAACGTTCATCGCTTGAAAAAGAAACGGGTAAATTGCAAAATATTTCCACAGCCATGCAAATTTTGGAAAAGCCTTTATAATTTTCGAGCATTGATAATAATTTGTAAGGAGTAAGACGAGTTTAAAAATTTGCATCGTGAAGGTATCTGCGGTGAATAGCTTCATTTGGCAACTCATCAGATACATCAACAGAATACTTTTTTTTGAAAAAGCTTTTGCAGCTGCGTTGAGTACATCTTCTTTGATATCATGGAACAGCCATAGAAATGAGAACGATTCGTTTTTGTCGCTCACTGCGGCGAATCTTCTCTACATTTCACAGATAACTCTGTCAAGTATGACGTAGAAAGTGTTCCTATTGAATTCAATTTATTATATGAAGCATTCTAATTCTTAACTATTCACTTAATTTCTTGAAAAATACAGGCTTCTTCGAGAACTCCGGAGGAGTTCCCAACCCCCTCTGTCGTCGGGCCTGAGTGTATGGTATATTTGTGCCTACAATGGATCAAATCGGATGAATACTTCCCCTAGCCCCCACATGCCTAATATAGGGAATTTCAAACACCCGATTGTTTTATGCTTTGTCGTGAGGCCAAAAATTTATGAAATCGGATCAATACTAACCCCAGCTATTATATGTATAATATAATAAAAGAAGCCTTCGGGTTGGCGCTATACCGTATATATTAGTCAATTTGTACGATATCTTATGAAAATTTTTTGAACATAAAACACTAGTTTAATGCCGAAAACTGGTCAAATCGGCCCACAAATTAGCTCAGCTCCCATATACCACATAGGTACATGGATTTTCGTTATTATAGCAGACTTTATGTCCAATATGGTATGTCGGTCAGTGTGTGAATTATCTTTACAAAATTGCGTAGAAACGAGTCCTCGTGTAATGCCAAATGTTAATACAATCAGTGTACATATAAAATATGATTGTAAACATTTCACGCTTCCATCGAATAATAAATCTTTAATTCTTTCCCAACATTTTTAATATAAAGTCTGACTGATACTTTAAAATGTTTCACCGCCTTTGAGCCGTATACATTTCGAGAGTATAAAATGTTCGGCTACACCTGAACTTAGACATTCCTTACTTATAAATTTCGCATTTTATTAAAAAGTGATAGATATGCGGTGTATAAAAAAACTTAAACTTTTAAACTTAAAACTTTTCCTAAACCCATTACTGCATAATATGTTAAAGCCTTAACATGAACATGTTGTAGCCTACGCTGATGATGTGGCAGTCTCGGTTAGGGGCAAGTTCCCGAACACCCTCGCTAGTCTCATGCAGACAATACTAAACGAGATTAATCGATGGGCCGTATCATGCGGACTGAATTTAAATGCTAGCAAGACAGAACTAGTATTGTTTACTAAGAAACACAGTACTCCCGAAATCACGCCGCCATTTTTAAATGGCACCAGGCTAACGATAGGGGATAAAGCAAGCTACTTGGGACTAATTTTGGACAGGAAGCTTTCTTGGAAACAAAACCTGGAAGCGAGGGTAAAGAAAGCTGCTACAGCGCTTTACACATGTAAAAGAATGGTGGGGCCCAGGTGGGGACTGACACCTCGGGTGGCTCACTGGCTGTACACAGCAATTGTAAGGCCGATCATGACCTACGGGATAGTAGTAAGGTGGCCAATTACAGAAAAGAAATATGCGATTAGAAGCATGGAAAGTATACAAAGAGCAGCTAGTATTTGCATCAGTGGAGCTCTCAGAACTACGCCAAGCCAGGCACTCAACATAATTTTACACTTGCTGCCAACAGACTTATATTGCAAGCAAATGGCAGCGAAGTCAGCTCTAAGACTGCGGGAAGCCTCCCTATTAGTCGCCTGTAACAAGGGACATTCTAGGATACTTAGGAAGTTCCCGGTTCTTCCCATAACTACGGATTTTCGCAATCCGGTGGAGCTGAACCTAAATCCGGTCCTCAATATTACCTTTCCCTCCAGAGAGGAGTGGGAACGGGATGTAGTGGACAAGGAAGAAGGGATTAGCTTCTATACGGATGGTTCCAAACTGGATAACCGAGTAGGCGGCGGTGTCTTCTCGGCTAAATTAGATACCAAAATCGCCTTCCGGTTACCAGACCACTGTAGTGTCTTCCAAGCAGAGGTCACTGCAATTAAAGAAAGCCTTCTTTTACTAACAAAAAGCGTAATAACAACAAGAAGTTTATTTATATATACAGACAGCCAAGCGGCTTTGAAATCTCTGATGTCTCATAGGATTTCGTCGAAGACAGTGAAGGATTGCCATGATCTTCTGGCGGATCTGTCATCCTATTTCACTATAAATCTGCAATGGGTTCCAGGACACAGTGACATCCCTGGTAACTGCGTAGCAGATGAACTAGCCAGAGCAGGCACCACCCTACAACTAGATCCTGGTAAGGTGGACATAAATATGCCTCTGGCTACGTGTAGATACCTAATCGACAAACATGTCATTAATATAGCCGAGTGTCAGTGGAATCAATCCCTGACCTGCTCAACCAGCAGGCAAACGTGGCAAGAATGGAATATGAGCCGCACATGCCGACTATTAAAATTCAAGAGGAATGATATAAGAACTCTCGTAGGAGTACTAACAGGCCACTGTCTAATAGGCAGACATGCAAGTAGACTTGGCGCGCCATATAACGACTATTGCAGAAGCTGTCAGGAAGTAGAAGAGGAGGAGACCATTAGACATCTTCTATGCGATTGCGCAGCACTATATAGGAAAAGAATCGCAACCATGGGTCGTGGGTTTCTTGACGACGTCTCGGAGGTTGCACAGATAAAACTTGTCACACTGATGAAGTTCATCAGAAGTGCGGGGTGGTTCAGAGAGGAACCAGTAGAGTGAGGGGATCACAGTCCCAGTGGTATCACAATGGGCCTCCTAAAGGCCTAAGTGTGTCGAATGACAGCCACTTTACCTACCTACCTAACATGAACATATGATGTTTTATTTTTATACTTTTGCAACATGTTGCTACAGAGTATAATAGTTTTGTTCACCTAACGGTTGTTTGTATCATCACCTAATCGAGATAGAAATGGAGTTATACATTCAAAATTTTTTTTCCGTATTTTTATTACATTTTTTTTAAGGAAAAATGAACATTAGGCTCTTCCGTCACGAGTGTATAAATTTGGGAATAAACCGTTAAAAATTCCGTCTGCAATAAATTTTAATCTGCAGCATCCGCGATTCGAGCGCGCGATTATTCGTACTCTATCGCAAGTTTGATACCGTATTCCGCTACTTCTCGCGCTAAAACTTACGATATAGATGAATTCATTGCTACAATAAATAAAACAATGTAAACAAGAATTTCAATACAGTGTAAAAAAAAAGATTAATACACTTTAATATAGCTTAAATAAATTAATACAATGTATATGTAATTTGAGGCCATTTCCTGCCACTTGAAATTATTATAAATAAATTGAACAAAACCATATTAAACTCTGCACCAATTCCAAACCAAATCACTTAATAAGCATTCTTTATAAATATATTTAAAGTGTAGTAAACTATGAACTTTCGTTGTAAGAAATATTGTTCAATAAAATCAGTGTGATTTCCACTAACTCCAGCGATAGTTCGCTGTTAATCAAATAATTAGTCTTTCATTTAAAAAACCCTTTCTCGCGACGCAAAACTTAATTCGCGTGGAAAAAAGCTCACATGGTTTCAAAATTTTGTCAAAATTAAAATTTTGTACTGTCCAACCCGAAATTTATAAATTAGTAAGTAAAGCTGAATGTAATTTTTCATTATTAAAAAACCCGAATAAAAATAGTTCTAAATCGAAAAAAAATTATTCAAAGTTGAAAAAATTCGAAGTGAAACTTGAGATATCTTGATGAAACTTGGTACACGTGTTCCTTGACAAAAAAGTGAGGTCGGGTTCGTAGATGGGCGACGAAAACTTATAAAGTGCTATAACTTAGCGTTAAATTAAGATAAAAAAACTATAATTTGGCACATCGCAGTAGCAACGAGCAACCGTGGGTTAAAATTTTTTAAAAAAGCGTGCGTAACCCCGCTCTTTAAGGGGTTTATTGAATATATAATATTTATAAAATTGCTTGGAAATATTATATGTTCTTAAATATACCTCAGCAATGTTCATTTCCCTTGTCTAAAGATATATAATACATTGATTTCCGATCTTTCCTTTTCAACTGACTTTAAACCGTATAGGTTGTTCAAAATAATCAAAATAATGAATGTTGAATTGTTTTGCAACATATTTATACTCTCGCAACATATGGCTACAGAGTGTAATAGTTTTGTTCACCTAATGGTAAACCTAAAACTAATCGAGTTAGATATAGGGTTATGTATATATTAATGATCAGGATGAAGAGACGAGTTGAAATCTGGGTTACTGTCTGTTTGTGAGACAGTTGGTATTGCAGATGGGCGTAATCGGACCACTGTCACGCCTACAAAATGTCATTTATCAAAAACAAATAAATTGCCATAACTAAGTTCCACAATATGATACAATAATGTTTTTTGGTATTCACATTAGTAAGGGGTATCTGCAGATAAAATTTTTTTGAAAAAGTTGACGTGGTCCTGCCCCATAATAGGTTTAATGTGTATATCTCTTAAGCCGCTAAAGCTATAATAACAAAATTCACTAAGAACAACTGTTTTTAGCACCCATATCGACGGTGTTAAAATGTGTGAAATCGGGTGACAACCCCGCACACTCCCCATGTAACGGTTCTGTTAAAAACTACTAAAAGCGCGATAAACCAAGCACTAAACAAGCCAGAGACATTAAATTTTATCTCTGGGATGGCATGAGATGACTTTATAGGAACCGCGTTCAAAATTAGACAGTGATCGTGGCACCGCCCACTTTTAGGTGAAAACCCATATTTTGGGATCTGCTTGACCGATTTCAACTAAATTCGGTGCATAACGGCTATTTCCCATATAACACCATTTTAAATTCCATCTGATTCTTTTTTTTTTGACGGGGTAAAAGTATGCAATCTTGTGACCAAAAATTCTCTAAATCGAACCAAAACTGTTGAAGTCCCTGGATATTGAATATGTGAACCCCAGTGTCTACTTGTATAATAACAAGTAAGAAAAAGCCGTTGTTACCGAACATTTTATACTCTTGGAACTTGCAAGGATCAAAGCCAGAGATATACTCATAGGCGTTGGCAATACTTTATATTAAGCAAGTAAGAAAGTTCCAAGTTTGGGTGTAGCCGAACAATTTATACTCTGGCAACTTGCAAGGATCAAAGCACCGGAAATTACTTGTTGGCGAAATTTCATACCAAAGGAAGTATAGGTCCGATTCAACCCATTTTTGACACAAAAACTTACCTTTTCGAGATTTTAATTTATTTATTTTATTATATGAATTTCAGTTATATATCTTACACATTGACCGATATTTTATCGTAAAAAGTCAACATAAAAGGTGCGTTCCAAAGTAAACATGACTTTAAAAAAAAAGACAGAACAAATGTTTTTATTGGCAAAATAAATTAAAGAATTTCATTCAAAATAGTCTCCTTCTGCTTTAATACAGCTTTTTGCACGGTCCAAAAGCATGTCGAACGAGTGTTTTAGCTCGTTGCCCGGTATGACCGCCAATTTGCCGGTGCAAGCCTTTTGAATGGCCTCCACGTCTGCATAATGCTTTCCTTTCATTTTTCCGAAAAGGTAGAAGTCGCACGGTGCCATTTCAGGTGAATACGGGGAGTGGTTGATTGTTAAAATGTGATTTTTGGTCAAATAATCGGCCACAAGCGTCGATCAATGAGACAGCGCATTATCGTGCAACAAACGCCAACTTCCATCTTCGCGATATTCGGGCCGAACACGGCGCACCAAACGCTTAAAAACTCCAAGGTAGAATACCGCATTAACGTTTTGGCCAGGTGGAACAAATTCTTTGTGGACAATACCCTTGGAATCATAAAAACAAATCAGCATTGTCTTCACTTTTAATCCTCCAGGCGCGATTTTTTGGGTTTCGGCTAATTCTCACTGTTTACCTTGGAACGCACCTTTTATATTGCATGTTAAAGTTGGAAAATTGCCAAAATCTAATAATTTATATTTATTTTATAATGAAACGCACTAAAAGCAGTTTTAGCCAATAAACAAAATGATACAGCTTTTGTATGGAAGATAGATACATGTATTGTCGAGCGACATAAAGATGTATGCCGGCCGTCCTTCAGCACGCAATGAAAAATTCAAAATGTAATTCCTTAGGACTACAAACTCAGATTTTGATACAGGTCATTAATAAAGCAGTTTTTTATGTAAAAATTTAAAGAAGTTGATACAGATTTTGTGTTTAGTGATATGTTTGCATATTTGTTTAAGTAATAATTATATAAAATCGACAATAATTATATATATATTAAATTTTTATAGCGACTTCGCCGACGCAATGTATACAATTTATACTTGGAGAGAATGATTGCAATGGGGTTTATGAAGTGCACCCGGTATTTTCCGAAATGATGGTGAACGATGAGTTTGAATGGAAAGAAATTGCAAGGTGGATAAAATTTGAAGAAGATGTGGAAGAAGGCGGTAACAGATGGTCGAAACCACATGTCGCTACTTTATTTTTGCATTCATTGTTCGAACTACGTACTTTATTACGAAAAGGGTCCGTTTTGTTGGATGTGGGAGCCAACTCCTTTGAACTAATAATGGACTTGTTATGCGACAACATGGTTAATAATGGTACCTTGCCACCAATTTTACGTGCTAAGGTAATAGACGTGTTGTTGAGACGACATCGCCATCAGCATGAGTACAGTGACAAAAGTAAAGGATTACCAAGTATGCGTTCATTTGCTGATATCAGTTATAATCAAACTGAATCTAAAAGTAAGTATTAAATATATCAAAACTTTTTCAAGACTATAATATTATTAGCCCACACTTGTTGAACTGATACTTGTCGGAGTATATTTAATTTTAATCATATTTTCACTTCAATAAGACTAACACTCTCTAATATTATATTTTAAAATAAACTATATTGTGAATATTTTGATACCTTAACTCTCCTTTAGAGTCGCTTTTTAAATTTGAAAATTTTTTTATAGTTCGGGGCAACGTTGGAATTGCTCAAGAATGTTGATATCATCCAATATTGTATGTAAAGTATATTTTTTTTTTACTTTCTGGGACAGGTCGATTGGGTATGTGCGATTGTGGTCAAGAGTCGGAAGATTCTGGTAACCTTTGGGGGCCATTCTACCAAAGCGAGGTGGTGGCAAGGTGTGGGGGTTTGCACCCTATTGTACCTAAATCGGCGGAATTAGCATGTGTGTAGCAAATTAAAGGGTCTGCACCATACTAATTTTGTGAGTAGTAACGTGCCACAGAACTCAATTCGTGATAAACTTAGGGTTCTTAGAGGAGTCGATTCGTGTAGCTGCGATATCGTTACGAGAACGCATATATTTAGTAACTCAATAGCCTTTTCAGAGGTGTCGCAGAAGCCGTGTAGTTCGACTTAGTATTCTCCGAAATAATCTATCCATCGGTGGATTTGTATCTTCGAAATTTTATTTAAGTTATTACGTGAAAACTGTTTCTTTAATTTTTCTCACTTAGTGTGTTTTTTCAACAGCTTCAAGGAATATTTGTGATAAAAAGTCGCTGCCTAAAAGTATATCTATTTGAGCTATGGTGATGCAGTTGAGATCTAATAGCTTATTTGTGAAATCTTTTGTCAATGCTTCCTTTTTATGTGTTGCAAGTTTGCAGTAGAATTATAGCGTGTCCTTGAATTCTATAATTCGCTTGGGAGGAAATGGTATGGTATGGTAGCAGACTAGATTGCATTTTCGTTTTCTAGTACTCTTCCGGCCATTACCACTTGCTTGTTTTGTTCTGAAATTTTAGCTTGGAAAAATGGTACATTATATAATGTCCTTTATGCCAATATATCCAATTGAAGTTGATTCCGCAATCTGTGAACGATTCTGTTTTATAAAAGCATTTATTGCTACTCGCTTAATGACTATTGAGATGCTTCCATTGAGGTGTTAAGCATTTTTTGTTTTTTTTTCCTCTACCCTTTCTCCATTTTCGTCTTTTATTTGTCGCCACGTGGGCTTTTTCTTAATGAGAGCGGTTTTTCGATAATATATGTTTACCACAATTGAGACTCAACTTTTGTGTCGATAGAACCGACCAGCAATTGGTAAAAGTGGATTGAAATTTGGCAAATTTTCTTTTTGTATTTTGGTAAGTTCATTAATATCCCTACAAGACGGATAAAAGTTAGCTAACCTATTACCGATAGATCACCAGTAATTAATGTATTTTTATCAGATGGGTTCCTTTGAATCTAGCCCGGGAAGAAGTACCTATTTCTCCTCCTTTACTACATGTTGGTGTGATTATCTTACTCGCTCTCTCTCATTGCTTTATATATATATATTTTTTTTTTTATATTTTTTTTCTTCTTAATATGTATGACTCATTGTTTAACAGCGTCCTTTGCATTGTCTATTTGTTTGAATATACGAATCGTATACTATAGTCATTTATAATGGCAATGCAACACATGCAATTTTATAATGTAAAGATGTGACTTAAATTATATACGTACAATATCAATAAAAATTATATAATTTACTCTTTGGCGCTCCGACTATTCCTCATTGGAGTCATTATCAATAACTTGACCACTTACTACGTACATCTTCTTATTTTTATTACGAACAGGAACTCAGCGGTACTACAAATATTAAGAGTTATTTTATTGATTTTGTATATTTCAATAAAATTTTGTATGAGTACTTGGATATAGTCATTAAGCCAACATTAATATCCGGATTCGGGCGAAATTTGTGATTCCAATTACGTTAATGCCACCCTTTTGAACTTTAAATGTGTCGGGAAGTAATTATCATTTCAGTTAACAAGGTTTACTTAACGTTCATTTCACTAAGAAGCTCGTGAACTACTTTGTAAACTGTCCGTTTAATTCGCAAGGAAGTCGCGTGGGGGATTTGTGATCGCGTTGTATGAACACCTTGTTAGAGCCGACGTGCATCGAGGTTAAACCTTGCGACATATTTTCTTCTTACGTCGAAATAAATAAACATTATTTCGACAGATAAAGTTCCTGCTTAAGCACAAAATATTTAATTTAGTGATTTTACTTCACTTTGAACGGCTTTGTTGCTGGTTTCTGTTAAATCTAGAACTATTGGCCGACGCCAATACAGCTCTATCAAGACTGAATTTTGATTGAAAACACACCTTTTACTGTTTTACTGTTTTACTTTTGTGTCAAACCAGTTAATGCCATACTTTTCAACGTTCAACCTTGTCGCGAAGTATTCACCATACGTTATACATAACATACATAGGTTAGCACTATTGTCGAAACTAAAAAGGTAGAAAAGAAATCAATAAAAACGCTTTGTTATATACAAGTACATAAAGTCGCAATAAAAAATTTACATTAGTAGCGCTAAAAGTAAAACTTTAACAAATAAATTAAAAACCAAAGTAAAAGGGCGTTATCGTTTTGATGGAACATATTAAAACTAAATGTATTTGTACAACCAAGAACACCCGAATTTCTATCTGCAATTATATTTTTAAAAATTGATAGAAGCAATATAAAATTCAAATAACGGGTTATCCAAGTAGAGGTACTTTTTTCAATAGCCTTTTTTTGACAGATCACGCGTGAGTCACGTCAAGCTGACATGTTATTTTAGTTCAGTATCGTTTGGGATTTTCTCACGGAAAGACTTACGCCTGAACAACGCTTACAAATCATTCAACTTTATTATGAAAATTCACGTTCTGCAAAGAATGTGTTTCGCGCGCTTCGCTCAACTTATAGTCAACATAATCGGCCAGATGGCGCCACTTTCCACATATCGCATCAATCAATGGATTTATTGAGAGAACACTTCGGTGAGCAGACAACTTTACGTTTTGGAGAGTCGATTGGCCACCAAGATCGTGTGGTATCACACCGTTAGATCCTGCGGGGATATGTAAAACCTAAAGCCTATGCGATGCGACAATCCCGCTTTGATTCAGGCCTTGGAGCAAAACATCACGCGTATCGTTCGCCAGTTAGCAGTCAAAATGCTCGAACGAGTCATCGAAAATTGGACTCAACGGATGGACCATCTGAGACCTAGCCGCGGCTTACATTTGAAAGAGATAATCTTCAAACGATAAACGCCAAAGAATGTTCTTTCGAATGATTATAAACATCGCCCAATCAATTTATTGTGTTTTTTTGTTTAAAAAACTAGGGGACCTCGAAATGGATCACCCTATACTTACCTTCTTTATAAACGCCGTTTGATGCTATAAAACATAATAATATAATATTATATACATACGTATTTAAGATGCAAATCACAAAAGCTCCTACCTCAAATTTTTTTTTTTCAAATAATGCCGGCCATTCTAGGAGAAAAATTATATAGTTTTATAGTGCGTCTCTTTCTAAAAATATGTGTGATAAATGTTGCTACTCTTACAACAGAGTTTTGAATTAAAAAACAGAAAGTTAGCTATGAAAATGTAGTGGTGTAAGAGGTGAAACCTTACAAGTGAATTGCTTACCTCCGTCTTGTAGGGTGTTTAGCAAGCATATCAGAAACAGGGCTTGCTTATGAATTTACAAAAATGTGTTTTCTTCTAAAACCGACCATTGCTGTTAGTTAGCAAAATTAGCTTTGGATATATAAAAGTATAATACCATGTTCCGACCGACACTTAATCATGAAATTTATAATAATTCTCACAAATAAAAAATAAGTAAAAAATTAAAGCATTATCAAGTAAGTACGGGAAAATGACAGTAATTAGTATCAAAAAGGGTTAGTAATATGGAGTGAGGCTGCCGAAGCCGATCTAATAAAGTTATGGCGAAAAAAAATGCCACAGCTTCGAACAGATAGTCAATAACAACTGATTTAGAAATACCTAACTACAGTGAGAACAGTCTACATTACTGAAAAGATTAAATGTAATCGAATCAGTTAATTTCGGGTGGAACATGATATTATTCAATATCATTATAGAATAGATTAGTTTCACGTTTAAAAATCGTAAATGTCAGTTATATGGGGCTAAGGCAAGTTTCCGTCCGATTTTATCCATTTTAGGCACAAAAATACAGTGTTATTAGAAAACACACACTTTCTTAATTTCATTAAAATAACTCCCACATTGGCCGATACATGTGGTATAAAATCAACTGGATGTTCGAAAATTTTTATGTAAGGTATATGGGGGCTAAGGAAAGCATTGACCCAATTCAACCCATTTTTAACACAAGGATATAAATATTATCCCCGAATGTCAATAATACATCTCACAGATTGACCAATATTTTCGGCAAAAAGTCAGCCATAGGCTCTGAAGTCAACACTTCCGGTATCTGGGTTCTCCAAAAGTTAGTGTCCGATTTTGATAATTTTTGGGCATAAGATTAATTACTTTAAGGGTACTATTTGTGCAAAGTTTTACCCGTATATATTGATTAGTTCTTGATTTGTAGAATGGAAAATGAAAGAATAAGATGGAATTTACATTGTGTTGTATGGGAAGTAGGCGTGGTTTTTTCTGAGTTCGCCTATTTTTATTCCTCGCTCTCTCGTACCATCTCGGGTGTAAAATTGTATGTCTCTGCAATATTGAGTTTTTGTTTTATCACGCTGTTAGTTGTTTTTAACAATACCGTTATATGTGGAAAGGGGGGGGTTATAATTCGATTTCATTCCTTTTCACACTATCGGGAGGGATGCCAAAAAGATTTGTCTTAAGTGAATTTGGGTATTATAGCTTTAGTTGTTTAGGATATAGTATGCACATTAAACCTATTGGAGAGCAGGGCTACGCCCACTTTTCAAATATTTTTTGCCCACAGGTGACCTTTGCTACTGCAACCCTCTGTACCAAATTAAAATTCTATATCTTAATTTAGTGCTTACCTATGACATTTTATATGTTTTCGATTCATGACGTTTTGTGGGCGTAGCGGTGGTCCGACTATGCCCATCCACGAACTCGTCCTTACTTTTTTGCCAAGGTACACGTGTAAAAAGTTTGATTACGATATCAAAATTTTTACTCAAGTTACAGCTTACACGGACAGACTTTCACCCGGATTTCAGCTCGTCTCGTCATCTTGATCTTTTATATATATGAATATGACCCTATATCTAACTCGATTATTTTTAGGTGATACAAACAACCGTTTGGTGAACAATACTACAATATTATACTCTGTAGCAAAAGGTTGCAAAAGTATAAAAATTTAAGCAAACAAATAAATTAAAAGAAATGCATCTGAATTGAATTGAATCTGCAATCGACTTCCCAAATCAAAAAATGCGTCCATTATTTTAATTAAATGGGAAATATTTATTTAGCTATTGGTTTGCGTGTTGTGTGTTTTGAAAGGGTTTTCGCATTTTTGTGAACAAGTTTTTAGCGTGAGGGTTGTTTCGCAACTACACATCTTCTGTAGTTTGCTGGATGAGCCTCACCAGCCTTGTAAGATTTTCGTTGATGTTGATCAGAATTTTGGTCGATGGTCTTATGCTTTACTACACATTTAACACATTCTGTTTGGTTATCACAGTAGTTGTAAGTATGGCCATTTGCATTGTGGTATGAGCATTGCCTGCTTTATATCTGTGACAGTAGTAAAGAATTGTAGTAAACCCAAATAGTATGATATGTTTCATAGGCAATAGATATTTCAAAAATTGTCGACAATAAATATGGAAATGTGTGTAATGGAGAAAGTAAATAATATTATTTCATATAATGCAAAAGTGATCCATTTTTTGGAGTTTACTCCTTAAGAATCGTTTTTCATATAAGGCGCCCGGTATGAAAAAATATGAGGAGTGAAATCTATTGATGAATGACCTCAGATGAACTCGGTAACGTTTTCCCGCGCATCATTTCTCCCCACTTTTCAGTTGTGTATACTTTTATGTATACTTTGTGTAGAGTTATTGTTGTTATGACTACAGCGCCATCTATACTACTATCATAGGCTATACACTACACGGTCAGCTGATTGGTACGAGCGCTGCTATATTAGATTGGCTGCAGTTATACGGATAGCCAGCATTAATTTTGTTGTTCTTCTATTTTAAAGTGTTGTTACTTTATTGATATTATATTAATTTATGATTTTGTTTTTTTTTTCTTTCAGCAACTGCAGCCAACCCACGAACTTGATTTCTGCCACAATTTTAATTCCGATTTTATTTAATTTTTACATTTTTTATTTTTGAGTATTACACATGTGGTCGCGGAAGGTGTGCAACAAAGTACTTAAACTTCCAAATAAGCATGAAAAAGTGAATACAGTTATAAAATATATTTCTGTGCTGAGTAATTAAACAAAAACGAGTAATATGGCATCATTGAAATCAAGTTTGCATGGTGCCGCAAAACAGAACAATATTTCAATATTCATAACACATTTGTACGAAACAGTTAAATGCCAATATATAAGTAAATATATATAATATATGCATCTAATTTTTAACATATTTCTTCAATTTGCTTGAAGCTTTTTCCAGTTCTTTTTATACTCTCGCAACCTGTTGCTACAGAGTATAATAGTTTAGTTCACCTAACGGTTGTTTGTATCACCTAATCGAGTTAGATATAGGGCTATGTATATATAAATGATCAGGATGAAGAGACGAGTTGAAATCCGGGTGACTGTCTGTCCGTCCGTCCGTCTGTCCGTCTGTCCGTCCGTGCAAGCTGTAACTTGAGTAAAAATTGAGATATCTTTATGAAACTTGGTGGACATGTTTCTTAGTACCGTGAGACGGTTGGTATTGGAGATGGGCGTAATCGGACCACTGCCACGCGCACAAAACGCCATTAATCAAAAACAAATAAATTGCTATATCTAATCTCCGCAATAAGATACAAGACTGGTACTCAGGATCACATTAGGGAAGGGCATCTGCATTTAAAATCTTTTTTTTAAACTGGGCGTGGTCCCGCCTCTAATAGGTTTAATGTGCATATCTCCTAAACCGCTAATGCTATAATAACAAAATTCACTGGAAGCAAATGTTTTTAGAACCTCTACCTACAGTGTGAAAATAGTTGAAATCGAGTGGCAACTCCGCCCACTCCCCATATAACGGTACTGTTAAAAAATTCTAAAAGCGCGATAAATCAAGCACTAAACACGCCAGAGACATTAAATTTTACCCCTGAGATGGTATGAGATGACTTTATAGGAAACGCGTTCAAAATTAGACAGTGGGCGTGGCACAACCTACTTTTAGATGAAAACCCATATCTTGGTATCTGCTTAACCGATTTCAAATAAATTCGGTGCATAACGTTATTTTGATATATCTCTGTTATATTGCGAAAATGGGCTAAATCGGACTACAGCCACGCCTATTTCCCATATAACACCATTTTCAATTCCATTGATTCTTTCACTTTCCACTATGCATATCAAGCAACAATGATTATATCGGGGTAAAACTTTGCGTGAATAATACGTTTAAAGTATGCCACCTTGTGACCAAAAATTGTCTAAATCGAACCAAAACTGTTCAAGCCCCTAAGTACTAAATATGTGGACCCCAATGCCTATAGTTGACCTTCTACCGAAAGTATCAGCCAATCCACAAAGAAATCTCAAACGAGTATACCATTTGACTTTGCGAGAGTATAAAATGTTCGGTTACATCCGAACTTAGCCCTTCCTTACTTGTTTCAAGTAAACTTCTAAATAGTGAAGGCGTTGAGTAATGATCGCTAAAGACCGCTCGTTGACTGGAACAATGCAGTGATGACAAATGCTTGAACGAAATTTCATTGAATATTATACGCTGATTAAAAAACCGTGCTATATAAGCAGCCTTGCGCAGGCTCAGTTCAAACCCACGATCGAGAGCTGGAAGCAGAAGCTATGTTAATTTTGTAAACAAATTAATTATTTTATGCAGCTAAGCGCCAGTACTCACCTCTTCCACCACACTTTTGCAGTCACACTTTGAAACATTTGCTTATATCCAACTCCATTCTGATGAACCGCGCGTTAATAAAATAAATATTTTTAACAACTAATTAAGCTAATGGAAAGGAAATAGCCGAAAGAAATTGCAGTCAAATGAATTCAGTGGCCAAAAATTTACAACGACAGTGTTGCTTTGCGGCTACCACATATTTATTTAGTTTGCCACATGATTTATGCTTAATGACTTTATATTGTTGTAATTTAGCTGTACGTGTATGCGCAGGCACAGCGAGCCAATGCACATACAATATATGACAAATACGTGTCTATATATAAAGCCTGTGTGTGTTTGTAATATGTACACTGTTTTTGGCAATGGCTGACAGTTGCAGTTGCTTGTCGATATTCAGTTACAACGGTCAACAGAGGCCTATTTATGATATAGATTCACAGGATCATCGAAATCAAGTTAATGTAGAAGAAATTCGTGATCCGTATCAACACCTTCTTCAAGATCCTAATTCAAGAATCAACGATGACGTTGTAGCAGCGGCGGTGATCGATGTCGCCAATGGGACAGTTGGTAAATTGTCATATGTTGAGTTGAAGTATTGCGAGTTTGGCTTCCATTTCTAAAAGGAGTTGGTGTTAAAGCTCGGGGAAAAGTAGCTGGCTACGCAAACGCAAAAGGAATCAGTACAGAATTAGTTCCTATCAACCGTAGAATTGCAACAGTACCTCTTAATCGAAATAAATCCATCCATGCGAAAAGAATTCATTTTCCACTCAAACCGGCTTGCGCATTGACTATTCACAAGTCACAAGGGGAACATTTGATGAAATTGTTTAAAAATACAGCAAGACACATTCACAATATTTGGACTTCATATTGTCAACGTTTTTATCATGGTAGACAACGCAATGAAACAATGCTGCTCTTGCGCAATGAGTTTGCCAGGCTTTCTACGGTTCATCTTACTACGATTGATCAAATTATTCTCAATAAAATGAATGAAGGAAATATGATTATCTTTTCGCTTAATTGCCAAAGTCTCTGGGCACATGCACGGGATCTTCGAGGAAACATTATACAGAAAGCACATATTTTAATGTTATCAGAAACATGGCTTCGCAACGAGGAATCGATTGAAATTGACAATTTTAAATGTATATCACAGTTTAGACGACCAGAAATTAATCGTGGAGGCGGAGTCAGTATTTACCAACATGTTAACGATTCACGCCATGTGCTTGTTGGTAACGATACTTACTTAATAAATGCCCAGCAATTCAGCCAAACTCATTCCAATTTGAGTGACATATGTGCTGCGAGATGTATTTTACCTAATGGTCAACACATTGTTCTCGTTACAATTTATATTTCTGTCAATCAAACAGTTCGATGTGATAGATTTTATTCACGAGACATTGTTAGCTTATACTGAGGGTGGATCGAAGCTACTGAAAAAACAGTATCATTTACTGCCACTATTACTGAGTGGCGATTTTAATATAGATTTTAACAAAAATTACGGATTGAGATTGATACAATTTTTAAAATCTTAATTTGATTTAGATATTGCTTCTAATAGAACACTAGGGACGACGAGATATGGTACAATCATTGATGCGGTGTTTTCCCGATTCGTATATGTATCTACTAAAGTTCACGTGTCTTATTTTAGTTACCATAAACCTCTTGTCACAATGATTAATAATAATGACACTATAAATCTAATTAATATGTAAAATGATAATAATAGTTCATGATAATAAAAAAATAATATTAATAAAATAAGTGAATCAATCTTCCTAACGATATATACATGCAAGATCTATTTGAATGTAACATGTTCGATGTATAATATTGCACCGATTATTATTGAAATTGTAAATAAAGTAAAAATATAAATATTCTCTAAGTATTTTCATGAGTGCGGTTATTTACCCCAACATGTGATGGTCTTTTTCAATACGCTTTAATTAGCTTCTGCTGTATGTCTGTTTGTAACCGATACTTTTGACTTGTTTTGTGCCTGTTTGTAAAAACTATTTGTGAAAAGTAAACTCCAGTCGTGCGTCGGAACTGACACACACACTTTTTTTTCACAAAACACAAATTCGTTAAAGTGTGCCTAAAACCCGCCATAAAATAAGACAGTTCTGATCGGATTATTATAGCATATAGCTGACATACAAACTGAACGATCGGAATCAAGTACTTGCATGGAAAACTTTTTAATTTGACAAAACTCCGAAGAAATTGTTCAGATCGAATCACTATAGCATATTGCTGTCATACAAGCTGAACCTTTTGAATTTGGGAAGGGTATTATAGTGTGTCTATCGGTGCAACCGAAGTTAATGTTTTTTCTTGTTTTTTATTCATGAGTCGCAATATTATAAATTATTTGGTACTTGCAATCATCCGATGTCATTATTGGTGGAGGCGGTAGGATTTTCTTTTCTTTTTTATTGCTTAGTAGATGTAGTTGGTACCGTAAGCTGAGATATCCAATTTGTTTTACGGGGCAAGCTCTACCTCGTCTATTTAATAAAGTTTAGCACTTAAGTAATTTTTCATGTGATTTATATTTTTTGTTTTCAAATTGTGATTTTCAGCTCTAAGCAATGTTATTTTTTTCAATTAGTTTAAAATAGCTGTATTTTTCCAACCTGCATTGTCGATTTATAATGGGTGATATGCTAAAGACAGACACATGGTTTCTGTACTACAATGTGTACTACAATAAAAGCTCAAGAAACCATGTACCAGCATCAGAGAACGGCAGTAGTGCCTAATTTTCTCACTCAAATTATACTTGCTTTAAAATGGGTGGCCATGACCACTCAAACACATATACTTGTATATTGGTGCGGATATCTACTCACAGAAATATAAACGAGAGAAGTAATCTTCGTTTTTATTTGCACAGATTTGTGGCGGTTTTGCTTATCAGATAATACATAAGTATTATAAAACAAAAACTCATTGATCATTATTTATGTTGTATTTTTATACTCTTGCAACATGTTGGTATAAGAGTATAATAATTCACCTAACGGTTGTTTGTATCACCTAAAACTAATCGAGATAGATATAGGGGTATATACCATAAATATAAATAATCCTCATGATGAGACGAGTTGAAATCCGGGTGACTGATTGTCTGTCCGTCCGTCTATCCGTGCAAGCTGTTATTTGAATAAAAACTAAGACATCTTGATTAACCTTGGTGTACATGCTCCTTGGGAAAAAAGTAATGACGAGTTCGTAGATAGGCGTTATCGGACCACTTCTACGTACACAAAACACCATTGATGGAAAACATATAAACATAATATAACTAAGCCGTAAATTAAGATACAGAATTTAAATTTGACATAACAAATCACTTTAAGGAGGGGCAGCTGTGGTTTGAAAATCTTTAAAAAGAGGTTGTGGCCATGCGCCCTAATAAATTAATGTTTTGTAAAAAACTACTAGAAGTGCGAAAATTTTTTAACTGAATGCGCCAGAGACACACAATCTTACACCCAAGATAGTACGAGAGGGCTTTATAGAAGCCGGTGTTAAATTTGGACGATGGGCGTGGCGTCACCCATATATAGGTGAAAACCAATATCTCAGTACCTACTACAAGTTACTATAAAGATTTCAACGAAATTCGGTACATAATACCTGATTTTTTACATTAAAGTGCAAAAATGGGGGAAATCAGCCTACTGTTCATATAACACAATTTTATTTTCCATCGGAATTTTTCAATTTCCCATATACAAATCAAGAACCCCAATGGATCCAGAAAAAACTCTGAACGAATAGTGCCTTTAGGTGGTGCCATCTTATGACCAAAAATTGCCCACATCGCAGTAAAACTGTTCAAGTCCCCATATACTGTATATTAGGACTCCACTTCTTCTTGCGAACTTTTTATTGAAAATATCGGTCAATCTGTAAGATATATTATAGAAATCCTTTGCTGATAATAGTATGTCTCTAAGTCAAAAATAGGTTGAATCGGATCAATTATTCCCTTAGCACCAATATACCTAATAGAAAGATACTAGAACTTTCGGCTGACTTTAAACCGCAAGTGTATATCGGTCAATTTGGGAGTTATTTTAATAAAATTGAGAGAGCGTCACGTCTCATCTAATAATAATGTATCGTTGAGCATAAGGGGAAATCCCCAGCTTCGATCCTGGCATGTTGCAAGAGTTTTAAATGTTCGGTTACACCCGAAATTAGCCCTTCCTTACTCGTTTTCTTGTGCTTTGGAGTTTGGAGCGGTGCTTATAGAGAACTGTTAATATATATATATTTTTGTTGTGTATTATGTTTGCTGAACGCATTTTTAAATTGTATTATTCGTATCATCATTATCAATCAAATATTTTTTTGTTAAAATGACAGAACATTAAACTTTCTTCTGTGTTTTGCAGGTTTGCGCGGTTGCGGGGTTGACACTTTTCCTTTCCAATTTATTTTTTAGCTTTAGCCATCGTCGCGAAAAGATGCTTGTAGGCAAACGCTTGTTCGGGGAGTACGCGTAAAATTTGTGTATAAAGTGTTTTAAATATGAATTAACAAAGTGCATTTATTAATGAAGAAAATGATAGAAAAAAGTGAAAGAAAATGAGTGAGTACTCTATGTACATACATACATTTTATTATAATCACAAGTGCAGGCAAAATTTGATGATCAAACTCATAATATCGTCAATTGTTGTTCAAATTTTTTTAATGAATAACCGTAAAGCGGGGCTATTTGGCACAATTTTATTCAAGAATCTTATCTAATATGAAAAAACTTATAATAAGTTGTATAAGTTGATAAAAAATGCTATGCAAAAGCTTTACCGCGGCAGTCCCCGAGTGCCACACGTATCTTTTTTTTTTTTTTAATTTACAAATAGTGTCAGTGTAGAGGGATTTCTTAAATTTTTCTTAACATGTCGATCGATTTTTGATGCGGTAAACCGATGGTTTTGCTTCACACTTAGCAAAACGTTACGAGTTTCACCCTGTGCTAGTACATATCTTTGGCCGCCCTGGATATATATAATATTATATATAATAATAGCATTCACAAAGGTCTGGTAATTTCTTCACACGGAAATATGTAATCCTAACTATTACAAGAACACAAACAATACGTGACCATGCAAAACAAATACAAAGAAACAGAGTACGCATTCAATACACATGCACTCAACATTTAACATTACAAATATATTTAGCTAGTTTAAGAACTTGCATATAAACAAACAAATACATGCATTGAGCTGTATATTTAAAAACAACGGATATCGCATAACACACACACATGATGAAAATTGTGAAATAAAACCACATTTTGTAAACCTAAAAATAAATGAAATTATTATATTTACATCAAAATTATTAAATTTGCGAGACTACTTACTTACAAATAAGTTGTGAGGTTTTCTCAGAATAGGTCTGTAAGAAGGTTAAAAGTATGAAATATGATAAATAAGGTGTGAGGAATAAATGGATACATAACACCTCCACCCCTAAGAAAGTGGCATCTCAGCAAATTCTTGGAATAACATTTTAATTAATATTACATAAATTTATTAAATAAAATTGTAATCGAATTTAAATATTGTGAACATTTTTAATTCATATTACATAAATTTCTTAAATTAATTTCTAATCGTATTTTAACATTTTTGATATTTTTAATTAATTTTTTTCTTTTTTTTGGAACATCGTATAGAATTTCTTGAATTAAATAACACCTTAACCATTCAGAAATTTGCTTCTCTGCAAACTCTTGGTATATCATTTTTAATTAATATAACATAAATTTCTTTAATAAATTTGTAACCGTATTTAAAACTCTTTTTTTTAATTTTTATTAATTTTTCATTACATTTTGGAATTTTTACTAACGCTTTAATTGCGTTTTATAGTATTTTGTTCTCCTTTTATTTGATATGTCTACCACATCATTTCCATGACGCTCATATTTATCTAATTGTTTATATTTAGGTACATTTTTTTCATCTTTTGTTCTTCGTATTTTCTAGATAAATTCTGAATCGATTCTATGTGATAACTTTTAATTATAAAATCAATGGCTCTCATTCTTGTTGTTGAATGTATTGTGTTATTATACGAGTTAAATAGGTATTTGAAAAGAAAAATTTATTGTAAGATACACGATGTTTCTGTACGGAAACCAAATATCTATGTGAACTATGTCATTGAAATACTTTGGGTATTCTGTTATTTAATAACTTTTTTACAAACTGAATAATTTAATATCAATTTAAAAAATATATTTCTTTAAGATTGTTACGAAGGATTTTGTTTTCTATTACAGTTAGTCTTTAATTTTTGTCCGTGATTTCTATTAGTCTTATCTTTCACCTATATAATGTTAAATCTCTAAGTTGAAAATTCCGAATAGAAATGTTTTGGTATTGCGGTTTTGCAATCCTTATTCTTTATGTATCTGCTAAAATAGTGGCAAGCGGGAAGGAGTTAAGCTCAATCCGAATACGAGCATATACGTTCGAATCGTAAAATACATAAAACTCAAAATTTATTTAATTTTTTTATTTTATTAATTGGAATCTAAGCATATTATAATTCAATTACTTTAATAGCATATTTAACTTCCTGAGATAATTAAAATATTTCAGGAAAATATGTTCATATGTTTGGGTTTATTGCATATTCCTTTATTTATGCGTATTTACACAAATGTGATAATCACACATACATTCATGAGTACACGTACGCTGATGCTTGCTTCTTCTTGCCCCGCACAAGCAATGACTTTTGTCTACGCTTTTTGCTTTTTGCGAGTTGAACGATCGCTGACAAGGAGGGATTGGGGCGCACAGCCACATAATTATTTCAGATATATATTTTATTTATCGAATTTAGTTTAAAAACGATTATAGGTATGAATATATGTGTATTTATATATATATATATAATATATATTATATTACGAAAATAATTCATAAATGCATCAGTATTTTTCAATACTCATTAAGCAACATATTAATATATTATGAGCCCTCACTTGACACGCCTCTGTGTATGGTGGCAAGCCAACGAAATAACGGCGAGTTCGCGCAGACATTGTGTTGTTGAAAAAAACGAAAAGACGACTTTGTCGACAAACATACATACATACAGACGAGCCCGCATACATATTGACGCCAAATTTTGCGCATCGTCGCGGAGTTGACAAAATTTGTTTCAAGGGACAATTTTACGACAATGACGGTCGGCTATGTTGTCTCGTTTGTCCTTTTTGTAGTGGTTTGCTATTGAAAGTTGACTTATGCTCTTTTGAAATATTGCGATTACCGATTGGGCTGCATTTTCATAGCGTCGTATTTAGATAAAATGGGCTAAATCGACAAACTATGAAATAATGATAATAAGTAAACATATAAAAGTACTATATGCAGTGTGCTTAGAGTATATAGAAGTAGTTAATGATTTCATATACATGTCAATTTTATATAATTTTTTTAATTTAATGCCATATATAGTGAATAATATGCAAAAATATAAATATTATTTAAACTCGCTAATAGGTCATGTTGCCAATTCTCCTTTCTGAAGTGAACATCAGACAAATTCTTCAATTTCTGATTTTTAGCAAATGTTGTGAGGAAGCAGCTTGTGGGCAACATACAAATGCGAGGGGGATGGTAGGATTTTCAGTGATACAAATTGTAAAATTGAAATTTTGCTGATTCTTAAATTTTACTGAAGACATTCAAATTCAATTTCATTCATTTTTATATTCGCGCATTTGCATTGGAATTCTATATGAAAACCAAATGTGGTTTACCAGGCGCACAGAAAAAATAGCGCGGCGCAGAGTTATGAACGAACGCACTTTGCTTTGAAGCAGCGCACGTTCCTTATGAATGAATTTGTTGTCGTTGTAATATAAAATACTTAGAAAATAAGCCGCGAGTTCGCTTGAATATTATTGGCCGATGATGGTGCGTCTACGTTTTTTTTGTCACTTTGTTTGAGTTCACAGATTAGACAAATATGCTCTAATATGATCTGTGGTGCTGCTTGTATAGCACACTTCCTTATTGCAATGAAATGTTTTGCCTAAGTTCAAATCCTATCATATTTTTATATATTATACTATTTTTTATTTTTATAACTCTTTTTTATTAAATGATATTTGAATTCTATTTTAGTATTATTTCCCTCATTATTTATATTTTCTTGTCGGAGGTCAATTTCTTTCGTTTTTATTATTTCAATTTTTGTTTATGCGCATACCAATGAACATCTGTGCATATGTATGTATATACATTTTGCTTATAGAGTGGTGTAGTTCGTTTCGTACCCTGATAGTTGTGGTGAAATTTTATTTTCCAATTTGCGCGTTTTCGATGTTCCTCCATCGTAATTAACATTTTAGTACTGCTAACATTTGCTCCTTCTCTATTCATATACGTTCTCTGGTTTGGTTATGTTAAAAGAGTGTATGTTTACAGATTCACCGCTGTTATAAAAGCGAGAAATGTTATTTGTTTCTCGTGCATGTGAGGTGAACTCCTTGATAAAATCCTACAAATTGTTCGCTATCGAACCTGCACCTTCTCGTTGTTTTAAGTTCTCTGGTTGAACGAAGCGCTTGATATATTTTGTGGTAGGTATGTTTGTAAGTACGTATGTATTCTTGCTCCTGCGCTAAGCGGGGTTTAACGAATGCGAGTTGCGGCATCAGATGACTCCACCACTCCCAAACCAAATAGTAGTATTTTTTAATACAAGGTGCGTTCCAAAGTAAACAGTAAAAAAGTAACAAAGTAAACTCTAGTAGTGGGTCAGAATCTGCTATCCTTTATCGACTTCCAGTAAAAATGACATTTCATCTATTGAAACTGAAGTTATTGTGTTTTAAGTGTCAGTATGTTTTTGTCATCGGTGCGAAAATGACCTTCGAACAAAAAGCCAACATTAAATTTTGTTTTAAAATTGGTAAAACTTTTACCGAAACGTTTCAATTGATGAAACAAATTTATGGCGATGATTGCCTATCCCCTAGCAGATTGCACCAGTGATTTCAGCGTTTTCAAAGTGGTCCTGAGGACATAAATGAGAAATGAATCGAACCCCAAAAAATCGCGCCTGGAGAAGTCAAAAGTGAAGACAATGCTGAATTTTTATGAATCCAAGGGTATTGTCCACAAAGAATTTTTTTCACCCGGCCAAAACGTTAAAGCGGTATTCTACCTTGGAGTTTTAAAACGTTTGGTGCGCCGTATTCGACGTGTTCGGCCCGAATATGGCGAAGATGGAAGTTGGCGTTTGTTGCTCGATAATGCGCCGGCTCATCGATCGATGCTTGTGGCCTATTATTTGACCAAAAATCACATTTAACAATCAACCACTCCCCGTATTCACCTGATATGGCACCGCGCGACTTATACCTTTTCGGAAAAATGCATTTACCGATGAAAGGAAAGCGTTACGCAGACGTGGTGGCCATTCAAAAGGCTTGCAACGGCATACTCGTTCTGTCATTTGTTCTGTCTTTTTTTTTAAAGTCCTGTCTACTTTGGAACGCACCTTGTATTATATGTATCATAGCAACGTGTATAGGCACTATACTTTGTAATATGCTATTGCAATAGCATAATGAAATTTAATGCCACCGTTGGGTATATACATATACTTCATATTAATATCATACCACGTAAGGAATATAATTTAAATTATGCCGAGTCGTCGATGTTGAGAAACGTCGAGTCAGCACAACAGCTCCAAGTAAATTAAGTGAAATATAATTTTATAATAAGTAGAAAAATTATTGCTAAACTAGACGTTAAGCTTTTTTCTACTGCTTTCCCGTAGTTTTTTTTAATCAAATAACACAAAACGTAATTGGCGCAGTCGGTAAAAGTAAAAAGTGCTGTGATTTAAAACTACGAAAAAAATTTGTATTTAATAATTATTTTAAATATCGCCATTGGAAGCTAAACGCAAACTCATCAAATTGTAATATAACGAAGGCGCAGAAAAGTGAAAGCGTAATTAAACTTTTTCAAAATTTTTTTTGGAAAAATCAAAGAACCAACACAATCGTTGTTGTATATATTATATATATAAACAACAACAAAAAAAACTGTGTGATTCTTGCTGAAAACCGTAGGCTAGTCGAAATAACGGGAAGAGAAAAGTTTTATAATAAACAGCAGTAGCAAAAGGGCAAGAACAGCAGCAGTAGCAGCACGCAACAGCAGCAGCAACAACATCAACATTGGTACCGATCATAGTGTTTGGTGATTTGAAGCAACTCTCACCTGTTGGAGATAGGTGGATTCTCTCCTAATCCCAATGATGCATACAGCACTTTAGTTGGTTCCCCTTTGTGGAAGTTATTTAAATACTTTGAATTAACAGAGATAATGACACAACGGGAGGATTAGGCCTTTGCAATTGCACTAAATCATATAGCATTTGGTACTATGACAAATGAGCACATATCACTCATTGAAACTCGAGTAGTTAATTTCGAAGAAGTCGATGATGCCATACATTTATTTTGGTCCAATTAAGAGACAAATAATTTCAGCGCACTTAAGCTCAGTCGAATCCCAACAGAAGCTTTCCTTTCAACTGCAAAAGACTCAGTTAAAGCAATTGGTATAAATGAAAATGATAATATTTTGGAAAGAGTTAAATATTTCAAAACTTCTGAAACTCAGGGACTGCCCTATGAATTGACACTAAAAACCTCCGCCAAATATATGATTACAGTGAACATAAACACGTGTGATGGCTTGGTTAATGGGGCAGCTGGACTACTCATGCAAATTGATTTCCATTGTTCTTTTCCAACAATTCTGTGGATTACAGGTTTGATAGCACGATCAAAAAAGCCTCATCCTCTAGAAAGTTCTTGGACACCAATTGAAAAAGTTCTAAAATCTTTTCAATATAAAAGAAATGAACACATTTCAATGAGAAATTAGTTTCCAGTTGTTCCGGCTGAGGGAATAACTATTCATAAAAGTCAGGGTGCCACATATAATAAAGTTGTAGTTCATACTCGACCCAGAATGCCTAGAGCTTCAAAATATGTCGCTTGTAGTCGAGCTACTTCTGCAGAAGGTCTATTCATTATAGGAAATTTTATTTCTCCTAACAAATTTTCTGAATTGGATCCCGTATTTATTGAACTGAGGGAATTGAACACAAATAAAGCTTTGACAACAAGTTTCAATTTTATGATTTCCCGAACATCAGGACATCAAATTTTATTCCATAATGTTCGGAGTCTTCACGCTCACATTAATGATATAAAAAGCGACTGTTTGATGCTATCTTCAGATATTTTATGTTTTGTAGAAACTTGGAGTTATCCTTGCGAAAGTTTTGATATACCAGGATTTACTCCATTTAACGAGCTGAGGAAAGATAGCACGGAAACAACCAACAGAAATAAACGGGGCATTATAATATATGCAAAGCATAGTATTGCATGCTCTATAGAATCAAAGGCTGTAAGGAAAATTTATTCAGGCCGCAAAGTTTTAGAAGCGGTTTTGTTTAAATGTTTTAATATTAATATTCTGGTTTTATATAGAAATTCAGCTTTCTCTGTCAGACAATTAATTGTAGAACTTTAGGAAGTCCTTACTTCTGAGTTAGGCAATCAAAATGTGCTAATTGTTGGAGATTTTAACATTTGTTTAATGTCTACAGGGACTGCAATAAGAAATCTGCTCCAAGAAAAAAACTTTAGTTCCCTGCTTGGTTTAGAATATTCAACTACACCTGCCGGTACAAAAATTGATTGGGCATTTTCAAATATGAATCCTTCCCGTGTAAATGCAATTAGTTTTGAGACAGTACACAGCTATCATGACAGTATTGGTGTCTCTATTTCGAACTAAAGTTTTCAGACTTAGTGCAATAGTTCTTCATTTTTTTTTCCAAATATAATCGAATTGGAATGGTATAGGAATTTTGACAGTAGTTTTTAAGACAAGTTTAAGTAAAATATGTAAATAATCTAATTAAGAAAATTTAAATTATATATATAATTTGTTATTATATATAACATTATTGTATAAATATATGATAGAAATTAAATAGTATAAGGAAAAAAGAAATATAATTTGGATATAGGTATGTATAAGAATCTCTACAAAAATTTATGTCTAATATTGTAAATATTATATACAAATTAATATAATAATATTATATCATTTTTAAAGTTGTTAATGTTTATTATTTTTAAGCTAAACATGTATAATAATATCGATATAATAAATAAAAAAAAGGTAATTCATTGTCCAAAAACGATTGCTTTTCATACTTCTCAATACAGTTGTAATGCATTCTATCAGAGAACGTAAATGATATACGTTCTCTGCTAAAATGTTAATTACTATGAAGGAACATCGAAAACGCGCAAGTTCGAAAATAAAATGTCACCACACCTATCAGGGTACGCAACGAACTACACCACTCTATAAGCAAAATGTATATACATACATATGCGCAGATGTTCTTTGATATGCGCATAAACAAAAATTGAAATAATAAAAATGAAAGTAATTGACTTCCGACAAGAAAATATAAATAATGAGGGAAATAATATGAAAATAGAATTAAAATATCATTTAATAAAAAAGGAATATAAAAATAAAAAAAGAATATAAAAAAATATCTGATAGGATTTGAACTTAGGCAAAATATTTCACGTTGCAATAAAGAAGTCTGCTATACAAGCAGCACCACAGACAATATTCAAACTCTTGAGTCTAATCTGTGAAGTCAAACAGCTATTATTGTTTACTTGCTTCAAATGTTCATATGTCCATATGTGAATATTCTTAAAATTGCCTTCATTCATTCGCATGCCCAAATATATTTGCATATATGTACACATATGTACATATGTATGTCCCTCAATATGTCTTTCGCAAAAAATCAAACATTCGCGCAAGTGACAAAAAAACGTAGACGCACCAGCATCGGCCAATAATATTCAAGCAAACTCGCGGCTTATTTTCTAAGTATTTTATATTACAACGACAACAAATTCATTCATAAGAAACGTGCGCTGCTTCAAAGCAAAGTGCGTTCGTTCATAACTCTGCGCCGCGCTATTTTTTCTGTGCGCCTGGTAAACCACATTTGGTTTTCATATAGAATTCCTACCGTAAATGCGCGAAAATAAAAATGAATGAAATTGAATTTGAATGTCTTCAGTAAAATTGAAGAATCAGCAAAATTTCAATTTTACAATTTGTATCACTGAAAATCCTACAATCCCCCTCGCATTTGTATGTTGCCCACAAGCTGCTTCCTTACAACATTTGCTAAAAATCAGAAATTGAAGAATTTGTCTGATGTTCACTTCAAAAAGGAGAATTGGCAACATGACCTCTTAGCGTGTTTAAATAATATTTATATTTTTGCATATTATGCACTATTTATGGCATTAAATTACAAAATTTATATTAAATTGCCATTCATATGAAATCATTAACTACTTCTATATATTCTAAGCACAGTCCATATAGTACTTTTATATGTTTACTTATTATCATTATTTCATATTTTGTCGATTTAGCCCATTTTATCCAAATACGACGCTATGAAAATGCAGCCCAATCGGTAATCGCAATATTTCAAAAGAGCATAAGTCAATTTTCAACAGCAAAGCCCTGCAAAAAGGACAAACGAGACAACATAGCCGATCGACATTGTCGTAAAATTGTTGATTGAAACAAATTGTGTCAACTTCGCCACGATGCGCAAAATTCGGCGTCAATATGTATGCGAGCTCATGTGTATATATGTATGTTTGTCGACAAAATCGTCATTTGGTTCCTTTCAACAACACAATGTCTGCGCGAACTCGTCGTTATTTCGTTGGCTTGCCACTATACACAGAGGCGTTCTAACTGAAGACTCTTAGTATATTATTATGTTGCTTATTTTGTAATGAAAAATACTGATGCATTTATGAATTATTTTCGTAATATAATATATATTATATATATATATATAAATACACATATATTCATACCTATAATCGTTTTAAACTAAATTCGATAAATAAAATATATATCTGAAATAATTATGTGGCAGTGCGCCCCAATCCCTCCTTGCCTGTGATCGTTCAACTCGCAAAAAGCAAAAAGTGTGGACAAAAGCAGAGAATGTTGATGAATAGAGAAGGAGCAAATGTTAGCAGTACTAAAATGTTAATTGCTAAGAAGGAACATCGAAAACGCGCAAGTTCGAAAATAAAATGTCACCACAGCTGTCAATTTACGCAACGAACTACACCACTCTATAAGCAAAATGTATATACATACATATGCAGAGATGTTCTTTGATATGCGCATAAACAAAACTTAAAATAATAAAAAGGAAAATAACTGACTTATGAAAAGAAAATATAAGTAATGAGGGAAATAATATGAAAATAGAACTAAAATATCATTTAATATAAAAGAGTTATAAAAATAAAAAAAGAGTATATAAAAATATGTGATAGGATATGAACTTAGGCAAAATATTTTACATTGCCATAAAGAAGTGTGCTATACAAGCAGCACCACAGACGATATTCGAGTAATTTTGTCTAATATGTAAACTGAAACAGCTATTGTTGCTTCAATGTTCATATGTCTATATGTGAATATTCTTGAAATTGCCTTCCTTCATTCGCATGTCCAAATATATTTGCATATATGTACACATATGTACATATGTATGTACCTCAATATGTCTTTCGCAAAAAATCAAACATTCGCGCAAGTGACAAAAAAACGTAGACGCACCATCATCGGCCAATAAAAATTCAAGCGAAGTCGCGGCATATTTTCTAAGTATTTTATATTACAACGACAACAAATTCATTCATAAGGAACGTGCGTCTGCTTCAAAGCAAAGTGCGCTCGTTCATAACTTTGCGCCGCGCTATATTTTCTGTGCGCCTGGTAAACCACATTTGGTTTTCATATAGAATTCCTACCGTAAATGCGCGAAAATAAAAATGAATGAAATTGAATTTGAATGTCTTCAGTAAAATTGAAGAATCAGCAAAATTTCAATTTTACAATTTGTATCACTGAAAATCCTACCATCCCCCTCGCATTTGTATGTTGCCCACAAGCTGCTTCCTCTCAACATTTGCTAAAAATCAGAAATTGAAGAATTTGTCTGATGTTCACTTCAGAAAGGAGAATTGGCAACATGACCTATTAGCGAGTTTAAATAATATTTATATTTTTGCATATTATGCACTATATATGGCATTAAATTAAAAAATTTATATAAAATTGACATGTATATGAAATCATTAACTACTTCTATATACTCTAAGCACACTGCATATAGTACTTTTATATGTTTACTTATTATCATTATTTCATAGTTTGTCGATTTAGCCCATTTTATCTAAATACGACGCTATGAAAATGCAGCCCAATCGGTAATCGCAATATTTCAAAAGAGCATAAGTCAACTTTCAATAGCAAACCACTGCAAAAAGGACAAACGAGACAACATAGCCGACCGTCATTGTCGTAAAATTGTCCCTTGAAACAAATTTTGTCAACTCCGCCACGATGCGCAAAAGTCGGCGTCAATATGTATGCGAGCTCATATGTATATATGTATGTATGTTTGTCGACAAAATCGTCATTTGGTTTTTTTCAACAACACAATGTCAGAGAACGTATATGAATAGAGAAGGAGCAAATGTTAGCAGTACTAAAATGTTAATTACGATGGAGGAACATCGAAAACGCGCAAATTGGAAAATAAAATTTCACCACAACTATCAGGGTACGAAACGAACTACACCACTCTATAAGCAAAATGTATATACATACATATGCACAGATGTTCATTGGTATGCGCATAAACAAAAATTGAAATAATAAAAACGAAAGAAATTGACCTCCGACAAGAAAATATAAATAATGAGGGAAATAATACTAAAATAGAATTCAAATATCATTTAATAAAAAAGAGTTATAAAAATAAAAAATAGTATAATATATAAAAATATGATAGGATTTGAACTTAGGCAAAACATTTCATTGCAATAAGAAAGTGTGCTATACAAGCAGCACCACAGATCATATTAGAGCATATTTGTCTAATCTGTGAACTCAAACAGCTATTGTTGTTTACTTGCTTCAATGTTTATATGTCTATATGTGAATATTCTTGAAATTGCCTTCCTTCATTCGCATGTCCAAATATATTTGCATATATGTACACATATGTACATATGTATGTCCATCAATATGTCTTTCGCAAAAAATCTAACACTCGCGCAAGTGACAAAAAAAACGTAGACGCACTATCATCGGCCAATAATATTCAAGCGAACTCGCGGCTTATTTTCTAAGTATTTCATATTACAACGACAACAAATTCATTCATAACGAACGTGCGCTGCTTCAAAGCAAAGTGCGTTCGTTCATAACTCTGCGCCGCGCTATATTTTCTGTGCGCCTGGTAAACCACATTTGGTTTTCATATAGAATTCCTATCGCAAATGCGCGATATGAATGAAATTGAATTTGAATGTCTTCAGTAAAATTGAAGAATCAGCAAAATTTCAATTTTACAATTTGTATCACTGAAAATCCTACCATCCCCCTCGCATTTGTATGTTGCCCACAAGCTGCTTCCTCACAACATTTGCTAAAAATCAGAAATTGAAGAATTTGTCTGATGTTCACTTCAGAAAGGAGAATTGGCAACATGACCTATTAGCGAGTTTAAATAATATTTATATTTTTGCATATTATTCACTATATATGGCATTAAATTAAAAAAATTATATAAAATTGACATGTATATGAAATCATTAACTACTTCTATATACTCTAAGCACACTGCATATAGTACTTTTATATGTTTACTTATTATCATTATTTCATAGTTTGTCGATTTAGCCCATTTTATCTAAATACGACGCTATGAAAATGCAGCCCAATCGGTAATCGCAATATTTCAAAAGAGCATAAGTCAACTTTCAATAGCAAACCACTACAAAAAGGACAAACGAGACAACATAGCCGACCGTCATTGTCGTAAAATTGTCCCTTGAAACAAATTTTGTCAACTCCGCGACGATGCGCAAAATTTGGCGTCAATATGTATGCGGGCTCGTCTGTATGTATGTATGTTTGTCGACAAAGTCGTCTTTTCGTTTTTTTCAACAACACAATGTCTGCGCGAACTCGCCGTTATTTCGTTGGCTTGCCACCATACACAGAGGGGTGTCAAGTGAGGGCTCATAATATATTAATATGTTGCTTAATGAGTATTGAAAAATACTGATGCATTTATGAATTATTTTCGTAATATAATATATATTATATATATATATATAAATACACATATATTCATACCTATAATCGTTTTTAAACTAAATTCGATAAATAAAATATATATCTGAAATAATTATGTGGCTGTGCGCCCCAATCCCTCCTTGTCAGCGATCGTTCAACTCGCAAAAAGCAAAAAGCGTAGACAAAAGTCATTGCTTGTGCGGGGCAAGAAGAAGCAAGCATCAGCGTACGTGTACTCATGAATGTATGTGTGATTATCACATTTGTGTAAATACGCATAAATAAAGGAATATGCAATAAACCCAAACATATGAACATATTTTCCTGAAATATTTTAATTATCTCAGGAAGTTAAATATGCTATTAAAGTAATTGAATTATGATATACTTAGATTCCAATTAATAAAATAAAAAAATTAAATAAATTTTGAGTTTTATGTATTTTACGATTCGAACGTATATGCTCGTATTCGGATTGAGCTTAACTCCTTCCCTCTTACGACCTCAGCCACCACAAAAGTGGAAATGTGGCCGCTTAGCCACCGTTTTATTGTTATCCTTTGTTTAATAAGCAATTGCTCACATAACGCACATACATAAGTTGGAAAAATAGCCTATTAAATGTTTATTTTATTATGAATTCTGGGGTTTTTACCGGTAATACAGATTTTTAATTCAGAAGGCTTTTCATAATTATAAATTTGTCATATCATAGAAATTGAAAACATAAATCTAAATAGGTATACGCAACGTTTTTTCATATAGGAATATTCGTTGTGTCTATTTATAGCATTTCGCACATTGTGTGGTGTATTTTTCTTTTTCGAAGTTATATTTTTCGATGTTCCCTCATCTGGAACTACAAATTAGTACTCAAAAAGTTTTCAGTTAACATTTGCTCCTTCTCTATTCATATACGTTCTCTGGTACTGCTAACATTTGCTCCTTCTCTATTCATATACGTTCTCTGGTTGAGCCTTTTGCATTGTCCTCTAATTCGTATTTATACGAGTTAGGAGAACAATGCAGGGATGTGTTCATTTGGTATTAACAACATGAGTTGTGAAAAAAACGATTTACAGTTTTGAAATCTGATGTAAAACTGGTATAAGACCGGTATAAAAATAGTCATAACGTCAATTTTGATCGGATTGACTTGCAATTTAGGTATTGTTGTTATGCATTCATTCAAAATAAAAATAAAAAAATCAGAAAAAAACACTACTCCCTCCTTAAATCTTTTTACAAATGGTGAGATTTGCCAAGTCTAACGTTTGGTATTTATGGATGCTTTCCATACTTTGCTTTTTATGGTAGGTAGAGGGACTGTTTGGCGATATGCAAAAGATGTTAGGAGGCCCATTGTGATAACTAGCCCATTGTGGGCTAATGTTCTCTCATGCTAGTATCTCTTCTCTGAACCACCCCATGATTCTGGTGAAGTTCATTAGTACAATAGTAAAATAGCCATTGCATGGTGCACCTATTCTGCTGACATGTCTACCAATTACATAGTGACCTGTTAGTAATCCTTAGTCCTAGTTCTTATGTGATTCCTTTTGAATTTTAAAAGTCGGCATGTCCGGTGCATGTTCCATTTATGCCACGTTTGCCTTGCTTGTTCAGCGACTCAGGGATTGACTCCATCGACACTCAGCTAAACGTACAACATGTTCGACGGTTAAATAATTACAAGTGGCCTGAGGCATAAAAATTTCCTCTTTTTCGTAGTCTAATTGTAGGGTGGTACCTGCTCTGATTAGTTCATCTGCTTCACAGTTACTAGGTTCACTATACACTGGAACCCATTGCAGGTTTTTCGTGAAATAGGATGATTGAAGAGCGCCTAACTTGTTGTGAGCACACTTTTTGTCTGAACAAAAAGTCTTTTTATACTCTCGCAACTTGTTGCTAAAGAGTATATTAGTTTTGTTTACCTAACAGTTGTTTGTATCACCTAAAACTAATCGACTTAGATATAGGGTTATGTATATATAAATAATCAGGATGAAGAGACGAGTGGAAAACCGGGTGATTGTCTGTCCGTCCGTCGTCTGTGCATATCTCCTATACCACTGAAGCTATAATAACAAAATTTACTAATAACAAATTGTTTTAGCAACTATAACGATGGTGTGAAAATGGGTGAAATCGGGTGACAACCCCGCCCACTGCCCATGTAATGGTACTGTTCAAACCTACTTAAAGCGCGATAAATCAAGCACTAGACACACCAGAGACAGTAAATTTTATCTCTGAGGTAAAATGAGAAGACTGTCTAGGAACCGTACTCAATATTAAACAGTGGGCCGCCACATTTAGGTTAAAACCCATATCTTGGGATTTGCTTAACCGATTTTAACAAAATTCGATGCATAACATTACTCTCATATTTCTATGTTATTGTACGAAAATCTGCGAAATTAGATTACAACCACGCCTATTTCCCATATAACATCCTTTTAAATTTCATCTGATTTTTTTACTTTCCAGTATGCAGATCAAGCAACAATGATTATATCGGCGTAAAACTTTGCGTGAATAATACGTTTAAAGTATGCCACCTTGTGACCAAAAATTATCTAAATTGAACCAAAACTGTTCAAGCCCTAGGTACTGAATATGTGGACCCCAGTGCCTATAGTTGACTTTTTACCGAACATATCGGTCAGCATAGAACAAGGCGGCAAGATCCGCAAAGAAATCTAAAACGAGTATACCATTTGACTTTGCGAAAGTATAAAATGTTCGGTTAAATCCGAACTTAGCCCATCCTTACTTGTTGTGATTGCTTTGATGTCCGCTTGGAAGACACTGTAGTTGTCTGGTAAACGGAAGGTGATTTTACTATATATAACTTTGATGAAAAGGCACCACCTCTCACTCGATTATGTTGTTTTTACCCATCCGTATAGATGCCTAACCCTACGTCGCTGTCCACCTCGCTTCTTTCGCACTTTCTCTGGAAGGTAAGGCAATATTTTGACCGAATTGATTCTCAATTCTATAGGATTTCGAAATTCTGTGGTGGCTGTGGTGGTGGCTAGAAACGGGGACTTACTAATTATCTTAGAATGCCCCAAATTGTGAGGATTCCCTTAGTCTTAGAGCTTACTTCGCTACCAGTTGCTTACAGAACAAGTCTGTTGGCAGTAAATGTAAAATAACGCTTAGTGCCTGACGAGGCCTTGTTCTAAGAGCTCCACTGATGCATATACTAGCTGCTCTTTGTATGCTCTTCGTACGCCTTACCGCGTATTTATTTTCCATTATTGACCACCATTATTGACCATATACCGTATGTCATAATCGATTTTACAACTGATGTGTGCAGCCAATGAGCTACCCGAGGCATTAATCGTAATTTTGGCCCCACCGTCCTTTTTCAGGTTTAAAGTGCTCAAGCTGCTTGCATCACCCTAGCGCCTAAGTTTCGGTTCCATGTAAGCTTTCTGTCTAAAATAATGACTAAGTAGCTTGCCTTAGCTCCAGTTGTTAATATTGGTAATTGTAATTGAGCCGTGAATAAACCGTCTGGTCCCGGAGATTTGAGGGGCTTGAAGCTTCTTATCGCCCAATACATGTTGCTTTCTGATACTATATCTATAGGAGTGGAATTTATCCCTACTCTACTGTCTTGTATATGCTCCACTATATGGTTCTCAGAGCTACCTGGCAAGTGGGTATCCATTAGTAGCCCTAAAGACCTTTCACTGGATACCGTCCAGCTATGGTCTGGCTTCTGAAGGTATCCAATGCTATGCACCGATTGTGCCATTATTTTCCTAAGGCGAGACGGCAGAACTCGATATCATTACAAAAAGATTTCCAAGAATTTCTATTTGCATGTCTAACCTCTTCTTTGTATGACCTAAGGAGGTAACAACTATCTCAAACTTCCTCGCCTTGGGATAGTTTAGCTAAATTAAACTGCTTCCTTCAGTCCTTCTGTAGTTTTTAAGTTCGGGAGACCACCATTGGGGCTTATATCTTCCCCTACTACGTGTTATTGGAAAAGCCAAATCTTGCATGTGCGCTTGCTAGTTCGTTTTCCTTTCATTTCTAAAATTGTTGACTCTGTCCACTCTTTCTTCAATTATACATTCAATGTATCGGTAATCCGAAAAGAAGTGTTCTTCAAGAACTCTCTATTGGGTACCGTATTTAAAAGTTCTTCCGACGAAAGTATGATATCTAATACTTCTTGTCGGTTTATTGTAATAAACGTTAGCATACTATCTCTGTTGCATAACAGAAGCTTAGTGCCTAGTAAGAAATTCTAGAGAAACTCAATTCTCTCATGAACATCTGTGCTGCCCCATACTGTATGGTGCGTGTTTGACTCACATCCAAGTATAATCATGCACTTGTCCCATACCAACTTAGATGGTACTTGCTCCTAATCGTAAGGCATAAAACCTGACACCAGGCGGTAACTACTTGCGCCCTTCTACCTGCTTACTGCTACCGTGTCATGGTTGTTATAACGGTGTAACTTAAAAACGACAAGGTTTTTCTTTGCCATTATAAATGCCCTGATCTTACCTTCGCAAATACGCCATCCATTAACCTATGGCTCCTGAATAAGAACAGACTCAGGCTGTTCTATTGCCACACAGTTAATTAGGGCTATTGAAGCTTGTTTGCTGTGATGGAGACTAATTTGTAGAAGACGTATTAACAATTGTTTTATCTGCGTCTTCCTGAGAGTCGTTCAGGAGCCCTCTCTAGGTGTAAAGTTTTGAGTGTCTGTCTGTCTGATTTTCACCTTCGGGAATCCGTAATTGATCTCCCCGCCACTTTTTGACAGCGATTTGTTCGATTCCTTTGCCAACAACAACAGGATCTGCATTGTGGCCCTTTTGGTCTTCACATCAGATTCTGCTACGGGGTCTTCGAAGGTTTTAACGAATTTCCATCCCTCCGTAGGTAGATTATATAAGCTGCATTATCTGGTCCGGCTGCGATAGTGTAGCTGGGATCCAGACCCTTGTCCTTGGTCTGGACAAGAGGTCCTTTATACCTTTTATACCTAGGATATGGCGGCTTTAGGGAGTTGAATCGATCTCTCATTTTGATTTACCCCTGGTACCAACTGGCATCTGTGCATGACGGTGGCGGACCCGGATTGCTTAGTAGCACCTGCAGCGCCACGTTGGCAGCTCAGATTGCACCCATATCCATTCTGATTGTGGTCTCCCTCATCCAGCACACCAATGATAATGCGGTTCTGAACCACATCACCAAACGATTTTGCGTGCGTTACTTTCTTTGTCTTCGGTCTTTTGACTGACGGCTTAGCCTCTTCAGCTGTCACTTAGCTGCTACTGGTGGCGGTTCAAGCTTAAAATTTGTTAGGACTACTTTTCCGCAATCAATAGATTCTTGGAGCTCCTTCGTGAGCTTCTCATTGTTTGGCGGGTGTAGTTGCATTCTTATCAACAGGTAGGCAGCACGTCGCTTCTCTACATACCTTACCTTCGCTAGGTCATCAACTTTAAAACTAGGCCATTTCCTGGTAGACGCATTACTAGCAGTGACATTTGGCATCCCCGTCCCCTCTCTGCTTAACAGCTATACTATGGCTATCGGGTTTGTTTCCGGCTGACGTTGGTGTTGTTACCCTCCGGGAGCTAGCCTTAGCTTCAACTCCCTTGCTAGTGCTGACTCTTGCACCTAGACCAAACTTCGCTTCTGTGTTTCTGCTGGCTGCTTTCGAACTCGTGGCAAACGCTGCCCTCTTTTCGGAACTAGTTCCTTTCGGCTTTTTTATGGGAGGTTCGGACTTCTTTAGTTTTATTGGATTTTATTGTTCTGGTTCATGTTGTGGACCCACGAGTGTAGGGAAAAGAATGTCCGCTTGCCCTCGCGACGCAAGTAAAGCTGTTTTATTACGGAGGGTGCCAGGTATCCGTAAGCTCCGTTCGAGACTAGGCTGTCCTCGGTACGGGTCGCATAACACCTTGATCCTTTTCGTAACGACACCTATAACGTTGTTTGTATCACCTCAAATTAATTGATTTAGATATAGGGCTATTTATATATAACTGATCAGGCTAAAAAGGCGAGTTGAAATCCAGGTGAATATTTGTCCGTCTGTCCAAGCCGTCTATGCCAGCTGTAACTTGAGTAAAAATTGAGATATCTTGATGAGACTTGGTACACATTCATCTTGGCGCAATAAAAAGGTTGGTGTTGTGGATGGGCGTAATCTGACTACTGCCACAATAAGATACAAGATACATAAGAGAGAGGCATCTGCAGTTTAAAATAAAAAAATTGGGCGGGTTTAATGAGCATAGCTAAACCGCTAAAGCTATAATAACCAAATTTAATAAAAGGTTTTCCCTAAAAAGATAGTGCGAAAGCTTATAAAATAAACAAGTCAAAAACTTTGAATTTTACATATACGTGTAGGATGGTAGAATTAAACTTTATAGGAGCCAATGCAAAAAGTGGACAATGTGAGTGGCAACGCCCACCTTTAGGTGAAAACCCATATTTCGGAATTTATTTGGCCGACTTCAATTTTCCAAACTTGGTAAGTGAAGTTATCCTGACATTCCTATATCACAGTGCAAAAATGGATTGCAACCACGCCTATTTCCCGTATAAAACCAATTTAAATCCCATATATTTTTCAGTATACAAATCAAGTACTATCGAATATATTAAAATAAAACTTTGCAAAAAGAGTGTCTCCATGATATGCCATCTCAAGTCTACAATATGTAAAAATCGGGCCATAACTGTTCAAGCCGCCATATGCCGAAGATTTGAATCCCAGTGTCCATGTTTGACTTTTTATCGAAATTATCGTTCAATGATTGAGATATACTTGTATAATTGAAATTAATATTATGTCAGTAAGTGCAAACTGTGTTGAATTAGGACAATACTTCTCTTAGCCCCCATATACCTAATAGAAATATTTTCGAACGTCCGGCCGACTTAACACTGCATATATCGGCCAATATGTGAGTTATCTTATTATCTTGTTTTTTTAATAACGGGCATCTGTGTACCTAAAATGGATTAAACCGGGTGAAAACTGGGTTTAGCCACCATATAAGTAATATAAGGATTTTCAAACACGGTTGACTTTACACCTTTTATATTGGCGATGGTATGTGAGGTATTTAAAGGAAACTCAAAGAGTATTTTTTCCGATAGCAATATGTGGTAATGGCAAAAATAAATAACTACCCATCTTCATATGTACATAAATTGATTTTTGTTTCTTTTACAAACCTTATGCAGAATATATCGGTCAGTGTGTGAGTTATTTACTTAGGATACTTAAGGATTTGATTTAAACATTGGTATAAACCTAATATCCCTAATAAAATGAATTCCCATCTTCTGGTTGACATTTTCCACATCCTCTCAAATTATTAAATTTCGCTTCTCCAGTTAAGTTTATATCACATTTAAAATTGTTTTTAATATAAATTTAGCTGACGCGAAGTATTGTAAAATATAACAGTGAGTCTACGACCTACATATAATATAACTTAATAAAATAACAAATTCTAAATCCTTTCAATACATAAAGTGAAGCCAACACCTGAGGGTATTTAGCTGGCTTTGTTCCTTGCAAGTTGCAAGAGTATAAAATGTTCGGTTACACGCGAACTTGGCCCTTCCTTTCCTTATCTGAGGAGTCCATGACTTTCCACTTGCCTAATTCCAAATAAAACTAAAACATTTAAAAATAAAAGTACACTTGTACGGGTATAATAGCACAATACGCGCGGAAATCAGCGCCTACTCTGCGGTAACTAAAATTGATCAGCGCTTATCCCTAAAGCTTTTACTACGGAATATTACGAAATATGCAAATGTACTGTAAATGGTACCGAAGGCAAAAGTTTTAGACTTATATTTTATTGTTCTAAGAAACTAATTGAGAAAATAACATATTTTAGTTTTCACAAATATAATATATAGATTTGAAAAGTTAATAAGTATGGCAAAGGGCTACCGAGTGTTCAGGACTTTATCATTTAATTTTGGAGAAATAAAATTGTTTGTCCAGAATTCTAGAAGCCTTTACTTTAATATTTCGAATTGTGCCAACTAGCGTAACAGAGAAACTACTAGCGTACCGATGTGGTACTTGTAATACCACACTTATATGCCTTTCAGTATATGAAATATGAGCATATCTTTTCAACATTCTTATATGAAGATTAGAAATATAAATGCATTCCTAAAGTTATTATATTATAATCCATCATTAAATTACAATGTGAGACTAACTTAAGTATTATAATATCAATAAAAAGCAATACTGGATATAATCTATAAAATTGTTTTGTTAACTGATGGCTAAACATGTGGATGAAAAACAAAGCATATATAGGAATAGTAATTTTTTACTAAATTAGTATCCACTTTAACCTATTTATGTTTCAATGTCATCAAACAATTTAGGAAAAGATATGGTGGGAAGCCCAAGTATCGTGTGTATACAGCACCACAATAGCTCCAGCAAACTCCGCGAGCACAGAAGTAACACTAACTTCATGCGAAAAATTCCGTCAGGTGCCGAAGCAAATAACATTCTTGTCGGAGAAGTTGATTTCTTGGAAAAACCTTTGGTTGGATTCATTCGTCTGAAAAAAGGATCGTTTTTAGGAGATTTAACAGAAGTTCCAATCCCAACTCGGTTTGTTATGAAATGCGAAAATTTAACTAAATAATGTTTCTAATGAGAACCTTATTTTAGCTTTATTTTTATAGCGTTGGGTGGACCTGGAAGTCAAACTATTATGCAAGAAATAGGCCGAGCTATGGGTTCACTCATGTCTGATGAAATATTCCATGAAGTTGCTTATCGCGCAAAACACAGCGACCACCTAATTGCAGGCATTGAGGAATTCTTAAATGCGGTTTCTGTGTTGCCGCCAGGTGAATGGGATCCAGCTATACGAATAGAACCTCCAGCTGTAATACCTTCACAGCAGGTTCGCAAACGTCCTCCGGAAACAAGTAAAGAAACAAATGAGGAGGAAGAAGAGCGACGATTACGGCAAGAGTCTGGATTAATACGCACTGGACGGCTTTTCGGAGGATTAAGTAATGACCTTAAAAGAAAGGCAACATGGTATTATACTGATTTTAAGGATGGATTTTCAATGCAGTGTGTTGCATCTTGGATATTTTTGTATTTTGCTTGTCTTTCACCAATTATAACGTTTGGTGGACTGCTATCCCAAGCAACTGGCAAAAATATAGCAGCAATGGAGTCTCTAGTTTCTGGTTTCGTTTGTGGAATCGGATATGGTCTTTTTTCAGGACAGCCACTCACAATTTTGGGATCAACTGGGCCAGTCTTAGTATTTGAGACCATTGTTTATGACTTTTGCCAAAATCAAGGTTGGGACTATTTAACGCTTCGTTTCTGGATTGGCACTTGGATTGCTGTCATACTATTATTTTTAACAGCAATCGATGCAAGTGCTTTAGTTTGCTACATTACTCGTTTTACTGAGGAAAACTTTGCCACACTAATTGCTTTAATTTTTATATATAAGGTAAAAGTTGCATTCATTTAATCTTAAACCTTTATACATATATCATTCAAATCAATGAATCAGCATATTTTTTCTTTTAGGCTGTTGAAAATGTCTGGATGATAAAAATTAACTTTCCAATAATAAATCTTGTTTATGATTGTACATGCACACCACCAGCAGATAGTAATTTAACCGTTTTGGATTATGCAAAATATGACAAATCTTTTTGCATAGTAAGTTTTAATTACACATTTAATTTTAAATATAAAAGTTTATTCATACATAACTTTAACAGGCTAACAATGGAACTCTGGTTGGTGCAGACTGTATACGAGAAAGTACTGAAAATATTTTCCTGATGTCACTTATACTGTTTTTTGGTACCTTTATAATATCAGGGCTACTAAAAGATCTAAAGAATGCACCTTATTTTCCATCAATCGTAAGGCAGTATATCAGTGACTTCGCTGTTATTATTGCCATATTATCAATGTCAATTCTGGATTTTATAATGAACATTCCAACACCAAAACTTGATGTACCTCACGAATTTAAGCCAACCTTGAGCTCGCGTGGTTGGTTAGTTCCACCGTTTTCAACAAATAACCCTTGGTGGACACCACTTATAGCTATATTCCCAGCGATGCTAGGAACTATTTTAATTTTTATGGATCAGCAAATTACGTCGGTAATAATAAATCGCAAAGAAAACAAACTCAAAAAGGGGTGTGGTTACCATTTGGATCTATTCATATTATCAATTCTTATACAAATATGCAGTACAATGGGTTTACCATGGCATGTAATGTTTATTATTTAATATCAACGAATCTGAATTATTTGCCTTTCCAGGTTTGTTGCAGCAACTGTTCTTAGTATAAATCACGTCAATTCACTAAAATTGGAATCTGAATGCTCTGCACCAGGAGAGAAACCACAATTTTTAGGTGTACGAGAACAACGTGTCACACACGTATTAATATTTTTAACAATCGGGTTCTCTGTTGTATTAACACCTCTGCTTTGTCATATTCCCATGCCAGTACTTTTCGGCGTGTTTCTTTACATGGGTATAGCATCATTGTCAGGTTTACAATTTTTTAAACGTTTACTGATAATATTTATGCCTGCAAAGTACCAGCCGGATTTCATGTTCCTACGAAAGGTGAGTTTCAAAAGTGAGATACATACCTACATAATCTAAATATATAAAAAACAGGTACGTTAGTTACTACGCTTATAACTCAAGAACGAATGCACGGACTTCGATTATACGTATCCATTGGGACTGGTCTTCGGTCAACCAAAAGGAATACCAAAAAAATTCCCAAAAAATTGACGAGAAAAAAAGTTAGAGTATTAATATTCCCATACATTTTGTATGGAGTGATTTTACATCGCTGATGTTTAATTAATATTGTCACATTTTTTACGGCTAATTTTTTTTTGCGCCAAATTTCTGTGACACATTGTTATACTCTTGCAACAGAGTATAATAATTTAGTTCACCTAAAGGTTGTTTATTTCACGTAAAATCGAGGTAGATATATACATATACGGTATATATACAGCGTGTGCTCTAAAATCTAATGCACCTAATTTTTCGCAAAATATAACAAATGTATATTAAAGTTACGATGAAGACTTGGTTTATTTATTAGTTAAACTATAGACTTGCATTATGTGCGTTTTAATTCAAATCGTTCGCCTTACATTGCTTATAAAAACTTCACACGGTTACTAGTACAACTTTTTCTCGAACTTCGTCGCAAATTTTGTGCTAACGACGCTAAACTGGTCTAGTTTTAAGTTTTTTACATTTCTTCATTTTCCCATCATATATCCCCATATACAAAAATCCAAAGCATTCAAATCAGGAGAAGAAGGGGGCCATTCATCCGCTGAAATGAGACAGGGCATATTGTCTCTGCACCACTGTTGAACAAGTCTTACTTTATGAGCCGGGGCAGAATCTTGTTAAAAGCAGTTTGGATCATTGTGAAACATACTGGATACATGAGCAGAGAAGTGTCCAATAAGCACTTCCTCCAAATAATATTATGCGCTAAGTTTTGCTTCTTTATCAATGAAAAGTAGAGGGAGTTTTCCTTTTGCAGATATGGCTCCTCAAACCATAACAGGGGTTGTGTTTTGATACCTTTCAATAGCTTTTATCAGCTGAAATCTCAGACATACTGGTTCTCATCAAAAACACAGTCTCTCAAATTTGTGTTATACATAAATGATCAGCATTATGAGCTGAGTTGATTTAGCCATGTCCGTCTGTCTGTATATATACCCTCAGTTTTTAAGCTATCGATCTGAAATTTTTCACCTGCCCTTTTCTAACAAAGAAGCTGCTCATTTGTCGGAACGATATCGGACCACTATACCATATAGCTGCCATACAAACTGAACAATCGGAATCAAGTGTTTGTATGGAAAACTCTCTCATTTGACGAGGTATCTTCTCGAAATTTGGCATATATTATTATTTAAAGCCTTAATCTAATCTCCGAAGAAATTGTATAGATCAGATGACTATAGCATACAGCTGCCATATTAACTGAACGATCGAAGTAAAGTACTTGCATGGAAAATTTTTAACTTCCCGCTAAGAAAATTGAAAATTTTCTAAAAATCGGGAAGATATTGGTTTCACCCCATTTTGCAAAAATCGAGTTCTCAACAGATCTCGACGTTTTGAGGGTCGAGGAAGCTTCCCCGAACATTTCTACGATGATGTCCGTATGTCTGTATGTATGTGTGGATGTATGTGTGTGTGTGTGGATGTATGTGACCCTCTTATAACTTTTAAACGGCTCAACCGATTTGAATAAACTAAACGGCATTCCAAAGGGTTTCATTGCACTTGAATTTCGTGTGAGTTTGGACCCAATCGGACCAGTAGATTTTGAGAAATCTCAAAAATAAAAATTTTGAAAAATCGTTTTTTTCAAATTATTTCCAAACGACTCGACCGATCGATACCAAAAACTAATCAGTCCTAAAGCTTGAAGAAACACATCGTTTGCCGCAAACCGGGTCAAAATCGGTTGAAAACGGTTTACTTGCGAGATATTGAAAACGAAAAATTTCGAAGAGCTCAAAAGCAGTGAAAAAAGCGAAATTTGAACGTTAGCGTATGAAATTAGCGGTAAGTTGCAGGGATGGCCCTTGAGGCCAACCGTTTTCCACATTTTTTTATTTGACGAGGTATCTTCTCGAAATTTGACATGTATTATTATTTAAAGCATTAATCTAATCTCCGAAGAAATTGTATAGATCAGATGACTATAGCATACAGCTGCCATATTAACTGAACGATCGGAGTAAAGAACTTGCATGGAAATTTTTTTTATTTCACGAGGTATATTCACGAAATTAGGCACTAGTTATTGCTTAAGGCAACAAATTATTCTCCACAGAAATTGGTCAGATCAGATCACTATATCATATAGCTGCCATACAAATTGTACGTTCGGAATCAAGTTCTTGTAAGGGGCCTTTGTATTTCTGAAGGGTATTATAGCTTCGGCGCAACCGAAGTTAACGTGTTTTCTTGTTCTTATAAGCCTTTGTTCTCAAATTGTATGTTCCCGAAATTTGGCACGGATTATTATTTGCGGCAACAATGTAATCTCCGAAGAAATTATTCAGATCGGATTACTATGGCATATAGCTGCCATACAAACTGAACAATCGGAATCAAGTGCTTGTATGGGAAACTCTTTCATTTGACGAGGTATCTTCTCGAAATTTGGCATGTATTATTATTTAAGGCATTAATCTAATATCCGAAGAAGTTGTATAGATCGGATGACTATAGCATACAGCTGCCATATTAACTGAAAGATCGGAGTAAAGTGCTTGCATTGGAAATTTTTTTTATTTGACGAGGTATCTTCACGAAATTAGGCACTAGTTATTGCTTAAGGCAACAAATTATTCTCCACAGAAATTGGCCAGATCAGATCACTATATCATATAGCTGCCATACAAATTGAACGTTCGGAATCAAGTTCTTGTAAGGGGCCTTTGTATTTCTGAAGGGTATTATAGCTTCGGCGGAACCAAAGTTAACGTTTTTTCTTGTTCTTATAAGCCTTTGTTCTCAAATTGTATGTTCCCGAAATTTGGCACGGATTATTATTTGAGGCAACAATGTAATCTCCGAAGAAATTATTCAGATCGGATGACTATAGCATATAGCTGCCATACAAACTGAACAATCGGAATCAAGTGCTTGTATGGAAAACTCTTTCATTTGAAGAGGTATCTTCACGAAATTTGGCATGTATTATTAGTTAAAGCATTAATCTAATATCCGAAGAAGTTGTATAGATCGGATGACTATAGCATACAGCTGCCATATTAACTGAACGATCGGAGTAAAGTGCTTGCATTGGAAATTTTTTTTATTTGACGAGGTATATTCACGAAATTAGGCACTAGTTATTGCTTAAGGCAACAAATTATTCTCCACAGAAATTGGTCAGATCAGATCACTATATCATATAGCTGCCATACAAATTGAACGTTCGGAATCAAGTTCTTGTAAGGGGCCTTTGTATTTGTGAAAGGTATTATAGCTTCGGCGGAACCAAAGTTAACGTTTTTTCTTGTTCTTATAAGCCTTTTTTCTCAAATTGTTATTAATAATGTTTCTGATGGTTTTCCGGCTCACACTGAGGTCCTTAGTCAGTTTCCTTCCAAAAATAGCACAATTTTTTATTTTTTTATTTTAACACTTTTACTTGTCTTAAATCGAGAAACAGTACGTTAAACGAATCTGCGGATAACATCAAGCTCTGGAAGATCTTGACAGTTTAACTTGAGGTTTTTCCTTAAAAACGTAATTTTTTCACCATCTCTCTTATTAATTCCATTGCTCAAAAAAACTGAATTGATGAAACTTAAAATTATGTTGCGTTTACTTCAAATACATGTGACAATAGAAATGTGAACGGGAAAATATTAAAACTTACTAACGAAGTTTCAAACAATTGCGACAGTTATTAGGGCGCATGCGTACATAAATGATCAGGATGACGAGACGAGTTGAAATCCGGATGTCTGTTTGTTTGTGTAGCTGTAATTTGAGTAAAAATTTAGATATCGAAATGAAACATTTTACCAGGAACCACTGTCACGCCCACAAAACGCCATTAAACAAACCTACAAACAGCCGTAGATTAGATTCGATTAGATTAGTTTTGTGGTATGCACCGCGACCTATGGTCTATTGTGCCCTCCCCTAAGTCTTATCGTATCATCTAGGCCCAGCATGTTGATAAATTCCAAAATTCTGCTGGGTGCTAGTGAGGCGATACAATCCCTGAACAAACATGGATCCCAGGGCCTTGATTCTGCGTCTGCAGACTGCTGTACAGTTCATCAGCAGATGTTCAAGGGTTTCCGGCTCTTTGTCGCAGAACCGGCAGCTTGCAGAAGAGGCTATACCCATGTTGAAGAGGTGCTTCTTGAGCCTGCAGTGGCTGGTGTAGAACGCGACAAGTAGTCGGAATTTGTTCCTCGGGAGATTAATTATGGCTTTGAACCGTTTGAGGTCGTAACCCCTCATTAGCAGTCTGGCATGGTGCATGCCCTGAAGTTGTTACCAATGTGTCTCCCTGCCTGCTCTTTCCTCCCTACGGAGGAGCTCTTTAATGGTATGTGGACCAACCACTATGAATGGTTCCGGTCCTACCATTTTTGTAGAAGCTGCAGAGCGGGCCAACTCGTCAGCCAGTTCGTTCCCGGCTATACCCCTATGGCCAGGCACCCAAATAAGTTGCACTCGGTTGTGCTCTTATAGGCTGTTCAGCCGTTCTATATACTCCAGCACTAGAAGAGATCTGACCTCATAGGCAGAGATCGCTCTTAGTGCCGCCTGACTATCGCTGAGTATAGCAATACTTTTATTGCGATAGTTGCGTTCGAGATTTATCCCTACACACCGATATATATAGATCACTATCACTATAGCATAGACCTCGGCTTGGAAAATGCTCGGGAAACTTCCCATTAGAATGGAAAGTTTGGTGCTTGGCCCAGCGACACCTGCACCAATCCCCTCCTTCGTTTTCGACCCGTCGTTGTACCACTTGATAGTGCTTTCTCTTAGCAGCAGGTCCGGTGATGAATCATTCCATTCAGACTTGCTGCCAAGGGTAACTTTCAACTTCCTGTTGAAGTTTACTACTTTGGTAATGCTATCCCTTGGGAGAAGGGCTAGTGATATTTCCTCACTTCGCGGCTTCATCTGCTGGGATGAGATTACCTTCCCTTTGCCAACTCCCTCTGATGTCATTTGGAGCAGAGTTCGTTTGCCTGTCTGTTTGATTACCAGGTGTAGCGGTGAAAGTTCTAGCATGACTTCCAGTGCTGCGGTCGGACACGTTCGCATTGCTCCCGACGCACAGATGCAGGCAAGTCTTTGCAGGTTCGACAGTTTGAGTCCTACCGAAGTCTGCGATGCTTTAGAAACCCACGATCCCGCTCCATACGTGATAATCGGTCTCAGGATCATGGTGTACATCCACCTGATTGTCCTTGGGGAGCACCCTCAGGATTTTCCAGCAAGTCGGTTGCACACCATGAGTGCTGCCGTAACTGTACACTTAATTAAGTTCGGCACTTAATTAATTCGGCAGTAGCAAGGTTCACCTGTGAGCTAAAAATTTAAAAAAGTCACTACAGTTCTAATAACAAAATTTGCTCAGAATAAGCTTAAGCACCAATACCGACACTATAAAAATGGATGAACTCGGAAGATAATCCCGCCCACTCTTCATATAACGGTACTGTTAAAAACTACTAAAAGCGCGATAAATCAAAAAAAAAATACGCCAGAGACTTAAAATTTTACATCCACGATGGTACAAGAGGGCTTTAGAGAGATATATTATAGAAACTCAGAGAGAATCTTTTTTTGGTATTAATATGCCCGTTTGCTACAAATGGGTTGAATCGGATCAACAAATCCTTAAATCCCATATATCTAATAGAAATATGTTCAAACTTCTGGTTGACTTTGTACCGCAGATATCGATCAATATATTTGTTAACACCTCTACTTACTTGTCGCAATACTACGCGAACGTTTAAAGAAATTTGGTTGTATACCAGTGAAGTCGTGGTAAGTATTATTTATATTGTGGCGAGCACGAGTAGCAGAACAAATCAGCGATAAACTGCCAGAAGCAACTAGACAGCGAATTCGTAGTTGCCAGAATGTTCTAGTAGCGAACTTTTGTTAAAAATTTACTATATAAGAGTTGTTGGATTGTGCAGCAGGGACAATTCTAATTAGAGTGTTGTCGTGTAAAGAGCAATCAAGCTATAAGCAATAAATTGTAAGTTCGAATAGCGAGCAATAAGTGTTAAGTTGTTGGAATTGGAAATAAAGATAAGTGTATAGCATTAAATTGGGACTTTAATTTAACAATCCAGTGATCGAGCTCAAGAGTGAGTTATAGTCAGACGATTTATCGAGAAATCCGTTACAATTTGTGTCAAAGTTTAACGATCTGAAGATTCCACAACTGAAAAAGGAGCTGGAGCAACGTGGTTTGGCGACAAATGGATTAAAAACTGAATTATAATCACGGTTGAGAGAGGCCATGGAGGCGGAAAACATTAATGTTGAGGAATATGTCTTTCACATGGAATAAGAAGAAGAGACAACAAAGATAGAAGAAAAGGAAGAGGCTCAATGCTCGTCAAAGATTGTGGACATAAACATGATTTTTGCTGCAATATCGCAAATGTCAACGCAAATGTCAACACAATTTAAAGAGCAGGATGCACGTATAACCCAACAAATAGCAGAGGTGTGATCACAAATGTTGACACAACAATCCCAATTGTCCTCGTTAGAAACGCGGTTGGAAGAGCAGTTCGCAGCGCAAGATGCACGTATATCAGCACAGGTGACCTCACAAATAGCAGAAGCGTCCTCACATATTTCTGAAGAACGGGATAAAATTAAAACTGAAATGGCTAAATTAAAAGATCGTCTCCGCGAGCTAGAATTAAATCGACCAATTGTGTCAACAGCTTCTGCCAAAGTAAAACCTCCATCCTTTGATGGCACTGTTCCGTTCCACGTTTTTAAGCTTCAATTCGAAAAGACGGCATCATCAAATAATTGGAACGCTGAAGATAAAGTGGCTGCATTGTTCGTTGCATTAAAAGGATCTGCAGCGGAGATATTACAGACCATTCCAAACTGCGAGGCGAGTAGTTATGAAACGTTGATGGGTGCATTAGAAAGACGGTATGGTAGTGTGCACAGGAAGCAGATCTTTCAAATCAAGTTGCGAAATCGCCGCCAGAAAGCCAATGAGTCTCTGCAGGAGTTTTCTACAGAGATTGAGAGGTTAGCTCACTTAGCTTACGCACATAAATCCATGGAATACATCGAGGACACGAAAATTCAGACTTTCGTGAATGGAATACGAGATAACACAACACGATTCGCTGCATTAGCATGTCCAAAAGAAACCGTTTCGTATGCTTTGACACAGGAAACTGCATCTCTGCTTTGCAATCAAACATTTAAAGCTCACAAAGTAGAAATAGAGGAACACACCTGGGTGAACCAATTACTTGAAAAAATGGACAACATGCAGAAAGCACTGGAGAAATCTACGGAAGCGCATAAGAAAAATGATGATGTGCTTAAATGCTTCAACTGTGGAAAGTGTGGCCATATTGCAGGCAACTGTAAGCAGCCCAATAATTCAGTTGGACGTAAATGCAAAGCTGAGGAAGATGAAGCAAATGTCAAATCAAATCAATCGTTAAACTAAAGCGAGCCAGCCGAAAAGGGAACGGGCTGGCTCCCGCAAGCAAATTCCCTGTAATCTCCATTTCACAAATAAGCAGGAATACGAGTAACGGTACCGTTAGTGGATGTGTAGACGGTAAAAAGCGCATGTGTGTATACGGACGCATCACATTCTATAATTCGATCTGATCTGGTTGAGAAAGAAGCTGGGGCAAAGTTGCGTGCTGCAACTGGAGAAGATACCCTAGTTCTCGGAAAGGTAACGTGCGAGATCGGAATTGGAAAGGCAGCCGTGTTACACAATTTTATAATGGCAGATATCGTTGACGATGTCATACTTGGAGTAGACTTTCTAGCGAATCAAGGAATCAAAATTGACATGAAAAACAGGATTATGTCCTATATAAATATGGAAGTGCCACTTATGTTCGGTGCCACAAGAGAGCGCCAGCAGATTCCACCAACATCAGAAGCAGTTATTTGGGCAAAAATAGATGGAGACTATGGATCAAACAAGTGGTGGATTGTTGAGCCCGCAAAAGAATCTACACCAAACTTACTCATAGGCAAACCCCTGGCTACGACAAGACAAGATAAACGTGTTCCAGTAAGAGTACTTAATGAGTGCAAGTTACCGATCAAATTCTCCAAAGGAACTGTATTAGGGCAGTGTCAAGAGATTGAGGCCGTGATATATTGCGAAATACGTCTTGAGGAAGATTCCATGGACGAAAACGATATATCGAGTGAAATTAACGTATGGACTGAGGAACTAGAGGCAAACAATCAAACTATGGCTAAACAACTTCTTCTCTTCATCCATATTTGATAAAGACTATGCCAAACCAGGAAGAACCAAAGTTGTGAAACATTTTATTAACACAGGTGATGCAAGACCAATCCGCCAGGCTTCTCGAAGCGTTCCTTTAGCAAAACGTGAAGTTGTAAGCCAGACCATACGTGAAATGAGCAAAAGCGGTGTAATCGAACCATCAGAGAGTCCGTGGAGCTCACTTGTAGTACTTGTGAAGAAGAAAGATGGCAACATGAGATTTTGTGTGGACTATAGAAGGTTGAATGATGTAACGAAGAAAGACAGTTATGCACTACCTAGAATCGATGATACACTGGACTCGTTATCAGGCACAAAATGGTTTTCAACACTTGATTTGAAAAGTGGTTATTGGCAAGTGGAGGTAAACGAAGATGACAAAGAAAAGACGGCTTTCAGCGTTGGAGATGGTCTATGGCAATTTACCGTAATGCCCTTTGGATTATGTAACGCACCCGCTACTAGTGAGAGACTTATGGACCAGGTACTAAAAGGATTACACTGGAAGGCCTGTTTGGTATACCTCGACGATATCATCGTGTTGGGTAAAAGCTTCGATGAACACCTTAAGAACTTGGAAGAGGTTTTCCAACGATAAGCTAGCGCTGGTCTGAAGCTGAGTCCAAAGAAGTGTTCCCCTTTCAAAAAGGAAGTAAGCTACTTAGGACACAACGGAGGGCATTTGTACAGCTAATAAAAAGATGGAGGCAGTAAGAGATTGGCCCGTTCCTAAAAATTTAAATGAATTTCGGAGTTTCCTTGGACTGTGTCCTTATTATAGACGATTCGTTCCAAATTTTGCCAGCGTAGCTAGTAGCCTCCATGAACTCACGAAAAAGAACAGAGTTAATGTTGGCATACCCGGTCCCAGGATCAACGTTTATTTGGATACGGATGCTAGTGGATTTGCAATAGGAGGCGTTCTATCACAAGTCATTGATGGGCATGAGAAAGTGGTTGCGTATTACAGCCAGACCATAAGCAAGCCAGAGAGAAATTATTGTGTTACTCGGAGGGAATTACTGGCGTTGGTGAAGTGCATCAAACATTTTCATAAGTACCTTTATGGCCAGCGATTTCGGGTAAGGACAGATCATGCAGCATTAAAATGGATTCTACAATTCAGGAACCCAGAAGGACAGTTGGCACGGTGGATTGAAAGACTCCAAAGTTACGACTCTCTATAGAACATCGCAAAGGTAGTAGTCATGGCAATGCTGATGCCATGTCCCGCCGTCCCTGTAATCTGGAGTGCAGACATTGCTCAAAAGCTGAGGTCAAAGAAGACATTATAGATGTCCGCTTAGTGACTATAATATCAGACTGGACTCGCTACAAAATTGTCAGCAAGAGGATCCAGATTTGAAACGTGTAATACATGGATTGGAGATGAATAAACGTCCAACGAGAGAAGAAATAGCTGCAGAAAGCCCAGTCGCAAAGGCTTATTGGGCACATGGAATAGTTTGAAGTTAGTGTCTTGCTGATTGCATCGCGTATGGGAAAGCGAAGATGGGCAAAGTTCACGAGCTCTGATGATTGTTCCAAAAGTAAGAATTCCCCAAGTTCTCATCGAGCTCCACAACGGTCCAAGTGGAGGACACATGGGTATCACTAAAACCTTGGAAAAATTTAAAAAAAATTTTATTGGGTTGGTTGTCGTCAATCAGTTACAGAGTGGATCGCCAATTGTGTCGAGTGCATTGCTGCTAAAGGGCCGCGGTCCAGGAGTCATGGTCAGATTAAGTACAATTCAGGTGCTCCGTTTGAGCGAGTAGCCATGGATGTAGCTGGTCCATTTCCCATCAGTAAATTAGGGAACAGATATGTTTTGGTAGTCAAGGACTATTTCAGCAAATGGCCAGAGGTATACGCAATTCCTAACCAAGAGGCAGAAACAGTAGCGGATGTATTCATCAACAATTGGGTATCGAGATATGGTGTTCCAATAGAATTACATTCTGACCAAGGGAGAAATTTTGAATCAGCTCTAATACAGGAGATATGCCAGAAGCTGGGTATACGGAAAACCCGTACAACTGCACTACATCCGCAGTCCGATGGATGGTAGAACGATTCAATCGAACTTTGGTAGAACATTGGAGGAAAGTTGTTGACAAGTATCAAAAAGATTGGGATAGCCATTTGTCCTTGTTCCTGATGGCTTATCGGTCTGCTGTACATGAAACAACGGGGCAGACTAAAGCAAGGGTAATTTTTGGTAATGATCTTCAACTACCGATTGATTTAAAATTTGGAATTAACGCCAACGGAGGAAAGAATACTAAGGAATTCAATAGCATCCTAAAAGACGAGATGAGAGATATACATGCTATGGTGAGACAGCGCACCAAAATTATGAGCGATAAGATGAAAGCAAAATACGAAAAGGCAATAAACTCTGAGGGTTTTATTGAAGGCGATTGGGTATTGTTATATAACCCACAGCGAAAGAAAGGGCTGTCTCCCAAATTACAGTGTAATTGGGAAGGACCATACCAGGTTATTAAACGACTCAATGATGTAGTGTATCGCATACAGACAATTGGAAGACCAAGGAATAAAATTAAGGTTGTTCATCTGGAACGGCTTGCAGCGTGTGGTACCGCAAATATGTCTAATCGGGACGATCAGACTTAGGTAGAGGGCAGTGTGGCGAACACGAGTACCAGAACAAATCAGAATTAGCGATAAACTGCCAGAAGCAACTAGACAGCGAATTCGTAGTCGCCAGAATGTTCTAGTAGCGAACTTTTGTTAAAAATTTCTATATAAGGGTTGCCGGATTGTGCAGCGAGGACAATTCGAATTAGAGTGTTGCCGTGTAAAGAGCAATTAAGCTATAAGCAATAAGTTGTAAGTTCGATTAGCGAGCAATAAGTGTTAAGTTGTTGGAACTGGAAATAAAAATAAGTGTATAGCATTAAATTGGGACTTTAATTTAACAATCCAGTGATCGAGCTCAAGAGTGAGTAATAGTAAGACGATTTATCGAGAAATCCGTTACAATATGTATGTATTACTAGTACATAAAGAAAGGAAATGACGAGATAAGTTGCAGGCCAAGAAAACGTCCGCCGTTGTGGGATGATCGCAACTCGAAGTAAAAAGGGGTCTGTCCGCTTCTAGGACAGACGGGTTTTTCGTTGAACTGTGTAGAGTTATGGTGTTTTTTTTTATGTATACGCCAAAGGTGGGTGTGAATCTCCCAAAGATATTGATGGCCCGTACCATCAATTATGCCCGATTCACTGTACAATATAAAGTGTACAGCGCATACGTGCTTGCTCTCAGACCTGTGTTTTCCTGCGGAACTACCGATAGGCTTTCTTTTGCAGGGCAGGTATTATATACAATAAAGCTCCTTTATTTGTATTCCCTTAGTTTTGTATTGCAGTATCTCGGGACTGCGCTCTCGGTCTTTCAGCTACTTCATCTTGGTAGACGTTTTGCATAATATACGATATTATGCAGCATACTGTATCGCAGCCAATTTGGGAGAATAGCATATGACTCACCACATCAATAAAACGTATTGGTAGAGGTTTCTTTCCCTAGTTACATAGATAGTATTCGTATTTCGGAAACGGACAAATTTTACCACTAGGGTTTTAATGTAATTTCCACAGTACATGCAGTAAGGTGTTTCAACGTGCTTGTATTTATAAGATATGCTCTGAAGCAGCCGTGATCAGATAAAAACTGTGCCGTGCTCGCGCATAATCCACTCTTGTATATTGGAAATCAAGGAGTGGGTCCGCCTTCACTTACTTGACGGATTTCACCTTTTCTGCAATTGAGCGCGGCTTTTCTTGTCGATTTTTCCAAGTTCTTGAGCATACTGGTTGGATGTTTTGACGTGTCGAATGTCACGCACTAATGAACAACGTAGGGTCTCTGGGTAGTCTACCTGTTCTTAATGCGCAGTAAGTTCTTAGTGATGCTAGTCTGTGTGTTGAAACCAATCCCCTCATATAAGAACTATGTTTGATTGCTGGTAGCTAAATTGGTGCCGCATACAAAATTATAAAGTTACTGACACATGTCAGTAGCTTCCTCACCTGCTGTCTAGTGCCCCGCGTATTGGGCATTATCCTAGCGATTGCCGACACAGACCGCGCCGCTTTGTTATGGGTGGCGATTAGGTGCAGTTTGAAGGACAGTCTGTGGTCCAGGATGGCTCCCAAGTACTTGAGGTGAGGACTCGATTTTATGGTGTGCCCATCAATGCTGATTTTAATGGTTTCAACTTTCTCAGTTTTGTGTGCTGCTAGTTCTTATCCGGCTTTCTCTAGCCAGTATTAAACGTGGCTTATGGCTTCCCTGCAATTGTTCTTTGCTTAATTAAGTGTTTTCGCTATGACAATGACCGCGATATCGTCAGCGTGTCCTACTATTTTTACTTTGTTCGGTACCGATACTCTTAGAACTTCGTCATACATTATGTTCCACAAGACAGGACCAAGAACTGACCCCCGTGAAACCCCGCCAGTAAGTTTTTATGTTTCGAGACCATGTTCGGTATCGTTAGCCCGAACTCTGTCTTCGAAATAGCTCGTAACAATTTGACAAAGGTAATCTTTTAGCTCTTTCAGGGCCCTTACTATTAGCGTCCATTTGGCCGAGTTGAAGGCGTTCTTTATATCGAGGGTAATGACAACGCAGTATTGCTTATCACCCCATTGCCATCTGCTCCCTTCCAATGCTTTTTTTTGCTAGTTTTGTGACGGTGTGTATGACATCCACGGTGCTTCGTACTTTCTGGAAACCATACTCTATTGGGTCCAATCCACAGTTTCCTTCAGTGAATTTCTCAAGCTGTTTACATATTATGGTTTCCAGGACCTTTCCAACCGTATTGAGCATGCAGAGTGGGCGATATCATGAGGGTTCTTCCGGAGGTTTGTCACCGCTTTCAGTCTTGGAAAAAGATCCCTTCCCTCAAACAACTTGTATACGCTTGACGAAACAGTTCGGGTTTTCTTTTTGTGACGTGCTTGATAACGAAATTAAGAATTCCGTCCAGGCTAGGTGCTTTCCCGATCTTTATTCTTGTCACAGCATATTTCAGTTCCTCATGGGACACTTCCGGGATTTCATCCATGTTTATTCGAAAAACTGGCACTCGCATGGGTTCACATCTTGAAAACAGGGCACGAACTATCTCGCGCAAGATGATGGGATATATAGGTGGTCTTCTTGATCTTCCCAGTTTAATCACCACTATCTGATGAGCAGGTTGAAAGCGTTTTTCTTACTCTTCGCTATTGCTCTACGAGGGTGCTTTGTTTACCCTGTTCTTCCTTTTTGGCATTGCGGCATTACAGACCATTGTAAGTGATTTCGTTACGTTCTTCGTTTGGCTCTGGGCATCACCTTGTGTGTCTTCATTGATTTGCCCCCATATTTTTGAGCATCGTACTACTTTCTCTCCGCATCTGAAACAAGAACCAGTAAGATCTGTAGTGTTATTACAGTTGCGTAGTGTATGTCAAAACTCAAGGCATTGAAGCAGCGCACTGGTCTTGCGACTTCTCGGATCCTACAATTGACCCAACCCATCCTGCGTGTATTGCTATCTGTGTGTGCATACTGCTGCTTCCAGTAGTGTTGCATTCGGGTGCGGTGTATACTGCTGTTTCCAGGTGAGGTGTGCGTCTTGTGAGTGGTGTGTTGAGCGGTGAAGTTGAGTGCGTCAGGGCGGGAAGCTTAACTCATATAGCCATCCCGGCCCCTAGGCGAATGTTCATCCTAGCAATCGCTGGAGCTGTTACAACATTGCTACAACGTTGTTAAGTCCAGAAGTGTGGCCTTTAACTACAATGCCTTGTCAGTGCTGCGTTTCGCTGCACAGAGCTGCAAGCGGTGTAGACGGCGGCAAAGGGGGCATCGGAGGCTATGGGGCTCCTCTGGTGGTGGCGGAGTGGATGCGAATGCTCGTATACCACGAGCGGTGGTTGACAGTGCGGTTGCGGCAATTATTTGAGCCGCCGTTGTTGGAATAATGCCAGGACGAGAACACTGATGGCCTATCGCATAGTCGACGTTGAGGTTGGATTAATTTCTGTATCCATATCTACCTGTATGGAGAAAAGGGCGAGGTTAGTTGTGACTCAATGCTATGTATTATGGACATTTTTCTATATTTAACCAACTTTATTAGGTTTGTGGTTAGTCTACCCAACATTTTATTAGTACCTATGTTTGTGATTTATCATATTTGCAGTGTATTTCGGTTTTCGGTTATTAGACGAATGTTTCCAATGCTTCCATTCGTGCGGTATTATTGTACGGATTATTTATAACTTACATTTTGCCGATTATCTGAGTTTGGTAGGAAGCATAGTTTAACGAGCGGTCTGGTATATGACCTTCGGAACCATAATGCAGCTTCTCTATGCAACCAAGCCAAGAACCCTCTTGACATGTAGCCAGTGCTGACAATCCTGGTGATCTAGGTGCAAAAAATCTATTTAAATTGTCATTTCTGTCAAAAGGTATTTATGATTTAGTCATTTTTTTATCTACCCTTTCTACGATTTCGTACTGGGTAGTGAGAAAAGCTTTCATTTGTTGCCACGTTGGTAATTTTTCTCGAGATGAGAGCGATTGCTCCCACAAAAGTAACGACTTTTCTGGTAATGCCGCGGTTCATATATTTACCAGTTTGGATCCCAGTTGTCTTAGGGAATATTCGATGCCGATTCCACAAAATACAAAAGCTAAAAATCATAAATAGGACAACTTTCTGATGTTCCTTCAGGAAGGAAAATGTGCCAACCCCGCAAAACCGCAAACAGAAAAACTTTTAATAATTTTCTGTCATTTTAACAAAAAACATTTGATCGATAAGTGTTCTAAGAATATTCAACGGGCAAACTCACTGCACTCATACAAGCGGCTTTTCGCGACGAATGTAAAAGCTAAAAGTCATAAATTGAACAACTTTCTGATGTTCCTTCTAGAAGGGAAAAGTGACATACCCACAAAATCAAACAGAAAAAAGGGACAATATAGCTTTTTCGATTAAGATATTTGCCAATTCGTAAATATTGTGACGAACACTGTGCCAAAACGAAATAGAATCGACAATACATTGCCAGAATCAACCAGAGAGCGAATGTTTGAGTGGCGATGTTTTAGCAATAAACTATTATATAATAACGAATAACGAGTAATAAGCCTTAAGCCGTTTGAATTAGAAATTAAGATAGCTATAGCCTTTAAATTGGGACTTCTATTTAACCATCTAATTATCGAATTTTAAAGAGAGTTACTACGTAAACGACTTATAGATTATGCTCATACATAAACATACATATTTACGATGGTTTATTGGCAAAGCTGTTAGAGCGTTCGTTTGTTTTTTCGACACAATTCGGATTTTCTACCAACAACACAATATTGTGTCGCTTTGTCGTCGCGTCAGTTCTTCGACACATTGACTCTTTGACATGAAAGCAAAAAACGTGAGCTTTGGCCATTGGTTGTCCGTGTCAACGGAGATTTCACATGAAGCAGTTAGTGTACATATTTACGAATCGTTAGAAGTCGTCAAATGAGTCGTTAAGCTGGGACGTAGTCAAGTTGTTGAAAGTCCAAAGGGTCAATTCAAAAAAGTACCGGTCGATACAAGAGGTCGTCAATCAGTTGTCAAGTCGTCGAGCTGTCAAGTCGTTATAAGTTGTTTGATCAAATATATTTTGTGTTAATCATAACTTGAATTTTTGAAATCACATTAGTAACCTTGTTCACTATTATTTACACTTAATAAACATTAATATTGTATTTTACCAAAAATTCTCATAGTTATAGACATAAGGTGCATGTAGAGAGATATACAAACATCATTTCATATTTATTCACATGCTCACAGAATTATATACATATATGTATTTATATAATATATACTTGTATATAAGCATATGTGTGATCGCTTGATCTTTTCAGACTTTAATGACCAAACAAAGTAAATATTTTATTTATAAAACATATGTATACAAATTAAATATTATGGTAATAGTACAATCTTTACTTTATTATGTATGAAATGTGAATGATACGTCCATAACGGTAAGTGCACGAAATAAAATGCGCACGCAATCAACGATAGATCGTAGCGTATTCGAAGTCTCTGCTGGGTTGTCTGCTGGTTAAGCGTACATTTCTTAACATTAGAATTAAGATTACTCTCCTCATTTAACAGTAAAAATGTTCAATTCTGCTATTTTTTAGTTTAAGTTACCATAAAATATTGGTTACATTTATAAAGTGTGAAATTCATGATGAAGATAGAATTGATAATATATAGACTTAAAATAATTGAAAAACGGATTAAAATGAGTTAACGATTATAAAATATTGTTTTCAGTTTTTAAAGTGAAACTCTTTAATATGTGTATATCATCTAAATAATTGTTAAGTATTATGTATGTCGTACCCTAAAACACAGAGTTCAATGAAAATATTAGTTGGAGACCTCGTCTACTGTCATCATTTCCCATTTGAATAAATAATCACCTATGGTCGCCACTTACCGCGCACTTAATTTTCGGAAAAAAAGTGATACCGCAAAGTTGGTTTTTTTTTAAGATTTATTAATTTTATTAACTACCTGGTGATGCTATGACGAACGCTGTGTTGACAGTGATGCTACAACGAACGCTGTGGTCGGTTTGAAGTGTAAAAAGGAAAGGGAGAGTCTCGCTCTTGGGCAGTTCGTTTCGATAGTTGGGTAGTGTAGAGTTGTGGTGTGATGTGATGTAAGTGTGGGGGTGGTCTGCGTGGTGTTTGATGTCTGCATGGGTGGTGTCTGTTTATGTGTGTTGTCTTCTAGTGGATTGTGTTGATGTGGTGTGTTGGCGCTCAGAGGCGTGCCTTGAGGAGGAGGCATAACTCATCTAACCATCCCGGCCCCCCAGGCGAATACTAGCCCAGCAGTCGCTGTATTCGCTGCAGCGTGCCGACCACGCTGCTGAGGCCAGTGGAGCGGCGATATGATGGCCTGGGCTGCCGTCGCTGCGTAAATGCCTCATTTCGCCCCGGTCGGCATCGGCGGATTGGTCGTTATTTGCGGTTTCGTTATTATATGCGGTTGGCAGAAAACATAATTTCGCGAACGGTCTTGTTAGCGTTTCGATTCGACTACGGAGATCAACTACTCGTATATGACCGTCGGAACCGTTATATAGTTTTTCTATGAGGCCAAGCCGCCATTTTGTGGGGGTAGACAATCATCGTGTGTGATGACACAATCTCCAAGCTTTGGCGCCTTTTCTGGAGCTTTCCATCGCTACTTTTTATGAAGGTCCTTTATATACTCTTCCTCGATTTACCACGCCACGCCTGGCTCAGGTATGCGCAGAAAGGATGCTCCTTCCTTAAAATACTCTGGAGTTACGGCTGTACAATCAGAGGGATCTTGCGAGAGTGTTATAAGTGGCCTTTGAGAACGACTTTAATGCGAATTAATAATGTTGTGAATTCTTTATAGTTGAACTTTATAGTTTCCAGCTACTTTTTTTAAGTTGGATTTGAAGCTTTTCACTGCTAATTCTTATAAACCACCCATATGAGGAACACTTTGGGGAATAAACTGCCAATTAATGCCTTGAATAGCGTACGTCTGAACAATTTTAGTTGATACTTGTTTAATAAAATCCACACACTTTTTTCCAGTGTAGGTTTTGCCGTTATCGCTCATTTTTCAGATTGCCACATAGCCTTTCATTATAGTGGGCGACCTTAGCATAAACGCCTTTATCTGAAAAGGCCCTCAATATCGATGCCTGTAATTGTGAAAGGCAGAGTGAAGTTGCAGCATTCCGGTGGAAGTGCTGCCATAATCTGCGAACGCAACTTCTGATTATGTATAGTGCAGATCTTGCAGGTGAAAATGCATTTTTTGATTTGGGGCTTTATTCGGGTTATATGGCGGCTGAAGTAGGGCATTTGAGTTGATGTTATTAGAGCGAACTCCCTTAACTTTAATTTTAAGTCGCTCTATGAACTTTAACATATAGGCGACTACTCTGAGGGCTCGGGAGAACGATGAAAATCGCTCAAGGATGTCAGTATTCTGATTTTTGTGGGGCAATTATATTTCGCATGGGCAATTGTGCCCAAGAACCGAGAGATTATGTTAGCCATCAAACCAGAGATACAATCTGTATTTATTCATGTTTATCATGGAAGCTAATTTTGCGAGTAGTAGCGCACCACAGAGCTCAGGTCGAAATAGACTTAGCATTTTTAAAGGAGCCACCTTTGCTTTTGCTCCTAATAAGTGAGCGTGAGCACATAGATAGTGGCACAATATGCCTTCTTAGAGGCATCAAAGAAGCCGTGTAATTCGACTTTGGGTTCGGGGAGAAAGATTATCCATCGTGGGATATGGATTTGGGAAATGTCTTCCAGATTCTTTGCGAATTGGGACCATTTTTCTAAGCAAAGAGGTTTCACTTATTCGTCCCAGTCGGTTCCGCCGGTGGATAATGCTGATACTGACTGAAAACTAGTCAGATATCGCATTAGATTGGATCCCAGAGTTTTTGTTGCACTTTCCTTTCCGAATCTAAAGAATTTGGTGTCCAACAAATTTTCCTATGGTGTATTTTTTACTACTATACATATATGGGTGACTTGCAGTAATTTTATTTAATAGAAACCATGTTTTGAAGGCTGATATAACCTGTGATAAGGATTCGTATGGTTTGCGGGCACTGTGACTTCCAGACACGATATCGTCTAGATACGTTTGTGTTTTTAACATCTGGGTTGACAGAGGAAATTCTGACTTTTTTTGTCTGCCAATTCGTGGAGTGTTCGAAAGGCTAAATATGGAGCACAGTTGACGCCAAAGGTAATTGTTTTTAATTTATAGTCGCGTAGTGGACTATTGAAGATTTTCGGAAAAAAAATTTACTGAAAATCTTGGTCGTCTTTATGTACGACTATTTGTCGATACATTTGCTCAATGTGAATACGTGACAAATATAGGCCAATTTAATATGCGGAGCATTAAATCTGGTTGGAGTGAGGGTCCCGTAAATAAATATCATTCAGGCAATTTCCTGAGCTAGTTGATCTTGAGGCATTGAAGACCACTCTGACTTTATTTGTTTTTTATCTGGCTTTACTACTGCGTAATGAAGTAAGTAAAATGAGTAGTATTTACCGTTCGCATGCGCTTACTTCCTCCACGTGGTCTAAATCGAGGTATTCTTGTAAAACGCCTTCGTATTCTGGTTTAAGCTCACCTTATTTATGTAAGTTTTTTCCATACATTAATTGTACTGAATCGGCGAAGATGAAAATCGAGTGCAGTATCGCTTTAAGCTGTGACTCTCGGAAATAAATTTGGTGTATGAGGTATTTTCACCCTTTTTTGCTTGGTGACACTTTGCTTTGAGCGTGTAGCTTCTGCAGGTGTACATGGACTTTTTCGTCAGAAATCGTCTTTGGAACTTTAAGCAACTGAGTTATTTTAGAATATTTCAAATCTGATCTTATTTAAAAAATGTGTTGAATTAAATAAAAAGTTTCTCGGGTACACTGATGAAATTTCAAAAATATTCTCGGACTTGGTACCGTAAGGTAATGCAGATGGAATAATCGGACCACTGCCACGCCCGCAAAACGCCATTTATCAAAAACAAATAAATTGCCATAACTAAGCTACACAATCAGATACAAGACTGTTAGTTGGTATACAGGATAACGATAGGAAGCGGCATCTGCATTTTAAAACGTTTGTTACGAACGATATGGCAGCATGATTGACGTAATCCTCGTAAGTCCTACTTGCTTACGTATGAACTGACGTGGCGCGTTCTGATTGGTCCAATAAGCGAAACGGGAGCAATTAGAAAAATTAGGACAGTAGGCAATGGGATAAACGGGAGCCGATCTTGCATTCGCATGACAACTTTCAGAGGGTAGAGTACAGAGTAAATTTTTTAATTTCTTTAAATAATTTCTTCAAATAATTTCTTTAAATAATAAATATTAAATATCTCAGTAAATTGCAAAAAATTCTCGCATATTTTTTTAACATCTTAAAAAATTTACTCTACCCTCATCGCGCACTACATATGAACGAAAATTATAATGTCGCGCGCGAATAATTTGGATTCATCTAGTGCACCTGCTAATTTCGTTCTTGGGTCTAATTTCGCTGCAGCCAGCAATTTCACTACTTCAACCAGCTTTCCAATAGTGGACAATCCAGAAGATAATAGTGTTACTGATCGAGCTGCTAATCAGCGAATTCCTGTGACACACGCTGAAAGTTCGAACGCAGGCGTATCAAATGCAGCTCTTCCAAATGCCAATAGGGTGTATACGGCATCACCCCAAGCAGTACATCTTCAAGAAAGCCAACTCATAAGTCCTGTTCACTCTGGAAATTCCATTAGTACACTAGGGCTTCGTCGTCGCGCCGAATTGCTACAGGAGCAAAGCGAAATCCTACGACAGAGGGAGGCTTTATTAAGGGAACAGCACAGCTTTTTGGATCGCATAGATGCAGTGGGCTTTGATGATGACCTCGACGAAAGGCAATACACAATGCCTAGGATCTCCAATGGGTTAAGGGATCATGTGCCTCTCCCATCCCAGATACTGCAGCTACCGCCACAATTTGTAGCACCATTTACTAGAACAGCGCCTGTTGTAAATGGTATTACTAATAGTGGGCCCTCACTACATAACAATATTCCAACCGGAATATCAATTGGTCAGCAAGGTGAAACTGATATGCAGGCACCGGTCCTTCAATCCTTATTGGACCGAATACAGTCACTTGAACAACAGTTGCGACGGAACTCGACGCTCTATCCGGAGACTGCTCTGCCACAACCAGCACATACAACTTTTCCGACAGCTGGACACGCTAACAGCTTGTCCTTTGGTGCTTCAGCTTATCGCCGATTGACTCGGGATCAAGTTGCTTCTCGTAACAGCCTTGCTAAAGAATTACCCAAATATGATGGTAAACCCAGCGAGTGGCCGTTGTTTTATGCCGCTTATATGCAAACTACGGAGGTTTGCGGATTCTCCGACGAAGAGAATCTGTTAAGACTACGACAGGCATTGGAAGATCCAGCGCGAAAGGCTGTTAAAAATTTGCTATTGCATTCATCATGCGTCAATCAAATTATGGCCACACTTAAAATGAGATTTGGTAGACCAGAATTGATCATCAGTGTTCTGCAACGCCAAATTTGTGAACTACCGTCTCCATCAGAGAGCCATCTGGAATCTATAGTCGACTTTGCAGTAGAAGTGCAAAACATCTGTGCAACGATGTCAGTATCAGGTCTGACTAGTCATTTGAACAATCCCGAATTTGAACAGCGGTTGGTTTCAAAACTACCTGGGCTTCTCCCAGCATATTGGGGAATGCATAAGCAGAGCTTGGCAGTATGTAATTTACAAAACTTCATTGATTGGCTTTTTCAGTTGGCTCAAGGAGCCAACTGCATTCTCGTTCCAAAGGAACCAATACGAGAGCGCAAACGAGGGGCGATTAATCATCATTTTGGTCCGGTAAGATGTATCGTTTGCGATGAAAGTTGTAGCGAAGTCTCTAATTGTACCTCTTTCAAGGTTTTGCCACGAAGTGAAAGGTGGCAAGTTGTTCGTAAACTAAAGCTATGTTGTCGATGTTTGAAAAGGCATTCGATGAATAGATGTAATTTGGCTAAACCTTGCAGCGTTAACGGATGCACACGCAGTCATCATCCACTTTTACACAAATCTGAATGCGCCCAAATTGAAGCTGAGAAAACGTCAAACAATGTCAATATGGTATCTAGAGAGCATTCCGCCAACATCAATACGCATATTGCAACCGGAGCAAGCACAATGTTTCGAATACTACCAGTAGTTTTACACTCTGGTCATGGTAGTGTATCAACATACGCTTTCATAGATGATGGTTCGTCTCTTACGCTCATTGACGAAGAGCTCTTAAAACAGCTTAATGTAAGAGGAACACCGCAACCACTCTGCCTACGTTGGACTGGTGATACACATCGGTATGAGAATGAGTCTGTTGTAGCCGACCTAACCATATCGGCTATCAGCGGGCATAGACAATTTGCTCTTAAGGGTGTTCGCTCCGTCAAGAAACTTCGGTTGCCTACGCAATCGCTTGATGCCGACAAACTACGACTACGTTTCAAACATTTGAAAGGGCTGCCATTGCAGTCCTATTCAAACGTCACTCCACAACTGCTTATAGGCTTAAATAACGCGGCACTTGGATCTCCAATAAAATCCCTATATGGAGGAGAAAATGACCCAATAGCAGAAAGGTCTAAATTGGGATGGACCTTGAAAGGGTTGATGCCTAAAGCCGGTACCGATCCCATACACTACGTTTACCACACCTGTGATTGCTCTGTCCAAGCTGAACTGCTTGAAATTACCAAAGCGTACATTTGCCTCGACAACTTAGGTGTGTCAACCAAACCTGTTGCCTTAATGTCTAAGGAGGATGAGGTCGCTTTGGAGCAACTACAAAGGTACACCGTCCGCATTGGAAGTCGTTTTGTGACCAGTTTATTGTGGAAGCATCCGGACATTGAGATTCCCGATAGCCTGTCAATGGCCTTATTTCGGGCGAACTGTCTAAGGAAAAAGATGCAACGAGACCACGTCCTGGCTGAAACTCTTCACAAAAAGATCCTAGATTATAGGCAAAAGGGGTATATAAGACGTTTGAGACCCTCTGATTCTGCCATCAAAAAATATTGGTATTTGCCAATTTTTGCAGTAAGCAATCCCAACAAACCAGGAAAGGTTAGATTAGTCTGGGACGCAGCAGCCAAGGTAAATGGAGTGTCCCTAAACAGCATGCTGCTGAAAGGTCCAGACCTTACAACGCCTCTACACTCAGTGCTCTTTAAGTTTCGACAAAAGCGAATTGCTGTAACAGCCGATATAGCTGAAATGTTTCACCAAGTTCGGGTACGACAAGAAGACCAAAACTTCCTACGCTTTCTTTGGTATGAACCAAACGCCAATGAGCCTACTACATTCGCAATGACAGTGATGACGTTTGGGGCGACATGTTCACCAAGCTGCGCTCAGTACGTAAAAAATAAGAATGCAAAGGATTTTGAAGAGGAATTTCCTTGTGCTTCAAAGTGCATAATCGAAAATCATTACGTAGACGATATGTTGGTAAGTGTGGATACCGAAGAGGAGGCAATTAAATTAGCTCAAGACGTGCGTCATGTTCATGCACTTGGAGGCTTTCATTTAAGACATTTTTTGTCCAACTCGAATCGAGTATTGGTTGCCCTGAATGAGGATCCGCTTGATGAGCTATCTCTTGATCTTGAACGTGAGCTGCCTACTGAGAAGGTTTTAGGTATGTGGTGGATGACGTCCACTGACCATTTCGCATTTCGCGTGTCCGCTAAGTATAGAGATTCGGACATATTTCTCCATCAACGGCGGCCTACTAAGCGCGAGGTGTTGAGTTTGGTTATGACTATTTACGATCCTCTTGGACTCATCAGTTTTTACGTGATATACGCTAAGGTTATTCTACAAGAGATATGGAGAGCTGGATGTGACTGGGATGTTCCAATACCAGATGACCAATTTACCAAGTGGATAAGGTGGCTAAAACTAATTCCGAAAATGGAGAGCCTAAGAATTCCAAGATGCTATATGCGAACTCTGTTTGCCGGAGTTCCACAAATAGTATTACATACATTTGTTGATGCAAGTGAAAGCAGCTACGCAGCAGTGTGTTACCTCCGATACTCGTATGGCGATGCGGTTAACTGTACAATGATCGCAAGCAAAACAAGGGTAGCCCCACTGAAGCTAGTATCCATACCGCGTTTAGAACTGAAAGCAGCACTTCTAGGCGCCCGCCTTGCCAAACATATTATCGAATCGCATTCTGTGCACGTTGATAAATGCGTTTATTGGTCTGATTCACGAACGGTATTAGCGTGGCTATGATCCGATCACCGCCGCTACAAACAGTTCGTGGCCTTCCGAGTTAGTGAAATTCTAGAGATGACCGACGTCAAGGAATGGCACTGGGTTCCAACTGAGGAAAACGTTGCTGATGAAGCTACGAAGTGGAATGGTGATCCAGACTTTTGTAACGACAGTCGATGGTTTAGAGGACCTTCATTCTTGTACCTTTCGCCTGACAAGTGGCTTTTGTCTGACGAATTGCAATGTATTGCAACTGAAGAACTGCGCCCACAGTTTACTTGTTTTCATCACCACATCTCAGAACAGCTTCAGGTAGTACCGCAACCATTAAGATTTTCCACTTGGAACCGTCTACTTCGTGCAACAGCTAGGACAATATACTGTGCTCGGATCTGGCTAAGCAATATTCGAGATAATCAAGTTGTTGGTGATGGACCAACAACTGAAGATTTTCGTAGAGCGGAACGTAATCTGTGGAGAAGGGCCCAACACGACAACTTCGGAGACTCAATAGTCTCTTTAGAATCTGGAAAGCCAGTTGACAAATCCAGCAATATTTTCAAGCTATCACCTTATCTGGATGACTACGGCGTTTTGAGAATAAATGGTCGAGTTAAGATAACAGGGCGACCAGATCAAGTATTATTACCCTCGAATCACCATGTTACGTTTCTAATCATAAACCACTTCCATGTAAAGTATCATCATGGAAATTTGGAAACAGTGGTCAACGAAATAAGGCAATCCTATTGGATTATAAAACTACGCACAGTGACTAATAAGATTCGACGCAGTTGTCAGTATTGTAAAAACAGAACATCCAAACCTCGACCACCTATGATGGCCTCTCTGCCCCCATCCCGTACTTCATCATTTATTCGACCGTTTTCCTACGTAGGTGTTGACTACTTTGGGCCACTCCTGGTCGCGGTTAAGAGAAGTACCGAGAAGAGATACGGAGTATTGTTTACCTGCTTAACAACCAGAGCGGTGCATCTTGAAGTCGCCTACTCGCTTTCAACAGACTCCTGCATTCTAGCTATACGTAATTTTATGGCCCGCCGAGGCAGTCCGTTAGAAATATGGAGTGATAACGGCACCAACTTCAAAGGTGCTGAAAAGGAGTTGAGGTTAGCATTTGAACTGTTAGATAAAAATTATATAACAAGAACCTTTACTTCTGCTGCTACCAACTGGCGTTTTATACCACCCGCTTCGCCACATATGGGTGGAGCGTGGGAGCGGTTAGTTCGGTCAGTAAAGCAAGTGCTTAAACAAATCTTGACAACTAGCCGTCCCAGTGACGAACTCCTTCGAGCAGTTTTAATGGAAGTGGAAATGACGGTTAACTCACGGCCTTTAACTTATATCCCCATCGACCACGAAGAGGAAGAGGCACTCACTCCTAACCACTTCTTGTTAGGTAGCTCTAGTGGTGTTAAGCCAATCGCGGAACCAGTTGCTGAGAACGTTTTATTGCGTCGTAATTGGCAAACATCACAGCAACTAGCAAACGCATTCTGGAGACGTTGGATATTAGAGTACCTCCCCACAATAACCATGCGAAGCAAATGGTTTACAGATGTAAAGCCCATCGAAGTCGGTGATATCGCGTACATAGTGGACCCTAGTAACCCACGAAACTGCTGGCCTAAAGGCAAAGTGATCCAAGTATGAAAGAGTGATGATGGGAAAGTCAGAAGCGCTACCCTGAAGACAACCTGTGGCATCTTTGAGAGACCTGCCGCCAAAATAGCAGTCCTAGATGTGATTAATTCGGTACATCCAGATCAGCAGGATATACCGGGGGGGAGTGTTACGAACGATATGGCAGCATGATTGACGTAATCCTCGTAAGTCCTACTTGCTTACGTATGAACTGACGTGGCGCGTTCTGATTGGTCCAATAAGCGAAACGGGAGCAATTAGAAAAATTAGGACAGTAGGCAATGGGATAAACGGGAGCCGATCTTGCATTCGCATGACAACTTTCAGAGGGTAGAGTACAGAGTAAATTTTTTAATTTCTTTAAATAATTTCTTCAAATAATTTCTTTAAATAATAAATATTAAATATCTCAGTAAATTGCAAAAAATTCTCGCATATTTTTTTAACAACGTTAATAAAAAGTGTTCGTGGTCCCGCCCTTAATAGCTTTAATGTACATATCTCCTAAGCCGCTAAGACTTTATATTAACATAATTCACTGAAAACAAATGTTTTTAGCACCTCTATTGACAGTGTGAAGATGGGTGAAATCAGGTGACAACAAATCGAGCTAAAACTCATCAAGCCCCTAGGTACTGAATATGTGGACCCCAGTGCCTATAGTTGAATTTTTACCGAAAATAGCAGTCAATGTGTAAAATATTGTATATAATTAAAATTCATATAATAAAATAAATAAATGAAACTCTTGACAATAGGATGTTTTTGTGTCAAATTTTTTTCATTGTCAAAAAACGTCCTCAAAAAGTTGTAATGCATTTTATATAAAATCAGTTATATGCGTATACAACAAAACACAAGAACGATTTCTAATGAATAAATATAGTATACAAATTGCTCTAATTAGCCTAACTGTGAATGTAAACAACAGCCTACTTCTAATTATTAAAATATATAAAGAAATCTCAAACGAGTGCACCATTTGACTTTGCGAGAGTATAAAAAGTTCGGTTACATTCCAACTTAACCCTTCCTTACTTGTTATGATAGTTGTAAAACACTGCTCCTTTTATGTATTGTATATATGTTTGCGTCACTCCACACTTTACTCACTTTCTTCTTTTTTTCGTTGAAATTAACTTTATTGACAATTTTTTTTTTCTATGTATATATATTATATGTATGTCTGTTGATCCACTGCTTATCACATTTATTCACTTGTTATATATAGATATTTTTGTTTGTGTACGTTAAGCCACTTCACAGCTCTTGGGCAGTTCGTTTTGATAGTTGGGTAGTGCAGAGTTGTGGTGTTTTTGTTTTTTTTTTGTACATATTAAACCCTGAACTCCGTCACCTGCAGCTTTGGTGAAAGACCCTGCGGTACCGCTATTAGGCATTTTATCGCAGGGTCAGTTTAGCCTCTCGGTTCACGTAATTTATTTGCTGTTCGCGGCTCAAGCTTCACTGCTTCTCTGTCGTTCGGCTGTTCTCAGCTCTTGGAGTATCAGAGCTGTCGTCTTTTCCATAATGGGCAGTGAAAAAAGATATGCTTTGCATTTTTACTACAGCTACCACAAAAGGAGCAAACGACTCCCTTGTCATGTCCGTACTTCATGTGATACCATACGAAATGCACTGACGGTTCTGTTGACACTCAGCCGTCATACCGTTTCTACCACTCTGGTATATGTTTTTTGCATTAATGCTGTCCCCATACAGGTACGACATATATTATGATTGACTCGCTAGCTTTAGCCAGGAGCGCTCTGCTGCTCTGTTTTGGTCCTCCAATGTTGGCCATTATTCTGTTTAAAGCCGTATTCACACGGGCGGCTTTTTCGCAGACTTTCTCGATATGGACTTTATAAGACTATATATGGACTAAATAGTCTAGCGTCTATCATTACACCCTGATACTTCAACGATATTTGTGTCGTGATTTTATGCTCATCTATGCTAAAAGAAATCGTCTCCAGTTTTTTCCTGCTTGTAATAAGCACTGCCTCAGTTTTTTAATCAGCAAGTTGAAGTTTTGTGCTTTATCTGTTGTACTGTGTCACTAAATATATTTTCGATTTGGTGTAGTTCTTTAGCTACTACTGTCACTGCAATGTCGTCGGCATATCCGATTATCTTTACTTCTTTAGGCAAAGGGAGACGCAGTATACCATCATACAGTACGATACACAGGATTGAACCCAATACGGGGCCTTGTGGCACTCTATCCGTGACTTTATACTTTTTTGGTCCATCTTCTGTTTCATAGAGCAGCAGCTTGTCAGATAAGTAGCTCTTTATGATTTTTAACAAATAAGATGGTGTTCTCTTGGTCTCTAGAGCTTGCAGTATATGGAGCCAGCTGGTCGAACTAAACGCGTTTTTACATCGAAAGTAATGACAGCGCAGTATTGCTTTTTGCCGTACATCCACGTATCTCCTTCAATAGCTCTTTCTGCTAGAAGGTAGATTAGTCGCTCCAGGTTTGGCCATTGGCCGGTTCCCCTACCGGTTTGTTCGTCTTCTGCAGTAGTACGAGCCGTTGAATTTTCCATATCTTTAGTAAGACACCTTCTCGCAAGCATCGTGTATATAACGCCCTGAATGGCTTTGTGTTGAGTTTTACTGCGAGTTTCAGAGCCCTGTTCGGAATACCATCCAGTCCTGGCGCTTTAGAATTTCCGAACCGCTCCACATCTTGTAGCACTTCCATATCATTGACCTCTTGCGCATCTGTTGCTTCTGGCTCTTCAAGACGTAGAACTTCACATTCTTGGTTTTGCTTAGGAAACAGCGTTTTAACTACCTTATGGAGTAATGAGGGATAGGTAAATGCTTTTCCTTTGCCCCCTCCAATCTTTCACATTACGATTTTATATGCTTCGCTTGAGCGGTTCTCGTCTACTTTGTCAAATAGAGCTTTAAAGCAGGCATTTTTGCTTTGTTTTATCGCCTTTTTGAGCTTTCTTCGTTTATTCTTGAAAATGTCACGGAGTACCGTATATTCCCCTCTTCCTTTGCTCCGCTGACATAGACGCCGTGCTTTGTGGCAATCGCTTCTCATTATTTCGATTTCACTGTTCCACCAATATGCCGGCTTTCTCCGAGCAGTGTGTTTCTTTTTGATCATGGCGGCATCGCAAGCTTTAGTAATGTGATGAACCAAAAGTTTGGCCTGCTGGTCTACGTCATTAGTTTCATTGAAGTTTTCGTCAAGCCTAAATTGAAAAAGATCCTCGTCCAGTGTTTCGATCTTCCACCCTTTGGCCTGCACATTTTGTTAGCAGAGGTTTTTTCTTGGCCGTTCCATGTCCTTGTTGATATTTATCATTATGGCTAGGTGATCACTCTGGGTATATGTATCGTACACCCGCCAGTCTGTTGATCGAAATAATGATCTGCTGGCAAAAGATATATCAATAATAGGGCCATGTCCATTCTTCTCAAAAGTATTTTGTGTCCCTGTGTTCAACAGTACAACGTCTAGCAGGCCGAAGGCTTTGAGCAATGTACTGCCTCTCTGGTAAGTGGGGAGGCGTAAATCATATAGCCACCATTATCATTCCCATTTTCGATGCATAAAATTAAGAATGATGAAGCGATTTTTAGTTAAATGTCTGTAATGTAAAAAAAAGTTTCACCTTTACCGTGGTTTCATAAAACCGCACAATCCTTTTTTTTCTTATTGTTATTTATTTATTTATATGTAAGTTAACACATAAGAAATGCACTGCACTTATCTTACCCATTTGCTCCAAACACATTCCGCTGACGCTGAGTATGGGTCCAACTTTTAGGTTTAGCTTTATATTAAATTTGGAAATATAATCAGTTTGTAATTTGACTCTCAATAAAGTCATTAACTTACACAACGCTTAGAATTGTGTAAAGCAATAAAGAATAATAATTCATTAACTACACAACATTTGAAATTGTGTAAAGCAATAAAAGATAATATTTTCTTAACTACACAACGTGTTAAATTTTGTTAAGCAATAAACGATACTATTTCATCAACTACACAATGTTTGGAATTGTGTGAAGCAAAAAAGGATAATATCTCATTAACTGGCGTCCAACATACAAGGATTCTCACCCTAGTTAGAGTAACTCTATTTTCCACACCATGTAAGTTCGTTTAAGATTGTCTCTGAATTTCTTGCATCAATTATTTATTAACTACTAACAGCAACAGATATGATTGTGAAATATCGAGTTATCTTATTAACAAAATATATATGTTTTGTGTCAGCTCAAATAATTATTTCATAAAAAACAAATCCATTCTTAAACAAATTCAAGCCGCTGCTAAGAATTTGTTTTATAAACACGAGCACATGAGTTGGATAGACGCGTTACGGAATATAAAAACCGTATGCGACAGTGATATTGAGTGCGACATAGAAAACGACGATAGCCAAGTACTGAACCTAGAAACCGGCATTAGCCAAGTCCCAAACTAAACGAATTTCACCATTGACGTAAACCAAGTTCAACCATTAGTAGTGACCGTTGTTAGCGAAGCATTAGCGCAGTAAGAAAAAAGATTTTAAACTCAGCTTAACGCTACGAATGAGCGGGTAAATAATTTGAGTATCGAAGTACCAAAAGTTGATCCCTATAAAAGAATTTCTGTGGACCCACAGATCAATTGTAATATTCCACTGGACATAGAAAAATCAGTCCCAAAATTTAATGGCGGGTCAGATGAATACTACGCATGGAGGCAATCAGCTGTTGATGTGTAAAAATTATTCAAACCTTTTGACGGTAGCTGCACGCATTACCAAGCGGTAACAATCATTAAAAATAAATAAGGGAATCTAGGAAAGGTAAAGTTTTTCACAACCCTAGATATGAAGTCGGGGTACCACCAAATTTACTTAGCAGAGCAGGACCGCGAAAAACGTCGTTCTTGGTAAATGGTGGAAAAGACGAGTTTTGTCATCTACATTTGGATTGAAAAATGCAGGAAGTGGAAATGTGTAAAACAATAAAGGATAATATCTCATTAATTATACAAAGTTTGGAATTGTGTGAAGCAATAAAGGATAATATCTCATTAACTTGTATAAATATATTTTAATAACTCGTGATTTATATACCGAACCGTTTAATTTTTTTCCGAATGCGTTTTTAGAAATTAATTAACTTTTAGTGGTACTACCCTACTAGGTATAATGTTATGTCCCGTATGTAATTGTATATACTTGTAAGTGTAAATGTAAGCGTCGCACGTTAGTTCTCAGTCAAGAGACAGCGGGTAAACGGTATTGGAAACAAAATATACCATTAATTTGTTTTCCGATTCCGTTTACGCGCTCTCTCTTGACTGAAAAATAACGTGCGACGCTTACATTTATACTTATATGTACTTTGATTCGTAATTGTGCACTATCGGTATATCAAGAAAACATCTAAGTATGTATGAGAGTAAAATATATTGGTAATGCACGTATATTGATGCTCTCGATATGATCAGTATATATATGTTTATATGTTAGATTTTCTTTACCTTTTTCTCGCTCTTCATCTTCTTTTTTTTTTAGGTAAATTACAATATAGTAAGAATATACATGTGTATTTGCATGCGCTCAAAATGATGAGTATATGGTATAAGCGAAATATGAAAATATGTATAGATATAATATGAAGAGATTGGCCATATGGGTAAGGTCTTTTTTATACTCTCTCAACCTGTTGCTACAGAGTATAATAGTTTTGTTCACCTAACGGTTGTTTGTATCACCTAAAACTAATCGAGTTAGATATAGGGTTATGTATATATAAATGATCAGGATGAAGAAACGAGTAGAAATCCGGGTGACTGTCTGTCCGTCCGTCCATCTGTCCGTCTGTTCGTCCGTCCGTCCGTCTGTCCGTGCAAGCTCTAACTTGAGTGAAAATTGAGATATCTTTATGAAACTTGGTAGACATGTTTCTTGGTACCGTGAGACGGTTGACATAGCAGATGGGCGAAATCGGACCACTGCCACGCCCACAAACTGCCATTAATCAAAAACAAATAAATTGCCATAACTAAGCTCCGTAATAAGATATAAGACTGTTATTTGGTACACTGGATCACATTAAGGAGGGGCATCTGCAGTTAAAATTGTTTTTAAAGTGGGCGTGGTGCCGCCCCTAATAGGTTTAATGTGCATATCTCCTAAACCGCTAATGCTATATAAAACAGATTTAACTGGAAGTAAATGTTTTTAGAACCTCTACCCACAGTGTGAAAATATTTGAAATCGGGTGGCAACTCCGCCCACTCTCCATATAACGGTACTGTTAAAAACTACTAAAAGCGCGATAAATCAAGCACTAAACACGCCAGAGACATTAAATTTTATCTCTGGGATGGTATGAGATGACTTTATAGGAACCGCGTTCAAAATTGGACAGTGGGCGTGGCACCGCCCACTTTTAGGTGAAAACCCATATCTTGGGATCTGCTTAACCGATTTCAACCAAATTCGGTGCATAACGTTCTTTTTATATTTCTATGTTGTAAAGTGCGAAAATGGGCGAACGGGCAACAACCACGCCTATTTCCCATATAACACCATTTTCAATTCCATCTGATTCTTTAAATTTCCTCTATGCATATCAAGCAACAATGATATTGTCTAAATCGAACCAAAACTGTTCAAGTCCCTAAGTACTAAATATGTGGACCCCAGTGCCTATAGTTGATCTTCTACCGAAAATATCAGTCAATCCACAAAGAAATCTCAAACGAGTATACCATTTGACTTTGCGAGAGTATAAAATGTTCGGTTACATACGAACTTAATCCTTCCTTACTTGTTTAAGAATAGTTTCTTTTTTCCTTTCTCTTTCTTTTTATTTGCTATTTGTATATATGTAGGTGTATGTGTTTTTTCGATTTATTTTATTTCCTTCTTAGAACTTGATCAAATAGTATAAGGGGTATTGCCAAAAAGATAGCGCGGTGAAGCTACTACTAGCATAGCATTTTTCATCAACTGATGCAATTATAATAATTTATTTATTAATTTTTTATGCAGTATTTTTTTCTTCTGTGATATTAATTCAAGTTAAACTATATGAGCTTGGTGACCGTTAGGAAATACATTTTTTTCTTTTATTGAATAAATGAGAAATTAATATTGTTTAAAGTATTGTTATTATCTTACAATACATATAGGTTATTCAGGAATTTTTATCATTGAAACTCTGGGTTTATGGAAACTGAAATAAGAAACATACGTTTGAGACTTGATTTTCGCTAAATACCGTTCATCATTTTCAAATTAAATTTTTCCGAAAGAAAAGTTGTCAGGTGGAAATTTATTACCATTCATAATCCGATTGAAATACTTAATTTTAATTGTATTGTTCAATTCAAACGAGACACTGTTCCAAAAGGTGGTGTAGCTATTTACCAAAATAATAATAATGTTACTAATATTATGATTTCGAATATTAAATTATTTATTTTTAATTAATTAAATTTTTATTAAACTCCATAGTTTTATTGCCATTAAAAAAATTGTATCTTAATTATTATTATTTTGGAATTACCCTGCTCTGTCTCTTTAAATGATTTATTAGGCTTGAGAAATGCGAAAATACGCCTCAAGGTATGCAAACATTTTGCAAATACTTTGTGATCGTGTTAGGTATATTTCCGTTACGAAATTTCTTGATTCAGTCCCCGCGATAGAAGCTATGCAAAAGCTTAACAGTTTGGCAACCGTTTTTTTTATATGCTTTCAATATTAAAACGAGTTTGACATTAATATTAAAATTAAATCCGTCAAGGTGTTTTGGGGACTACAGTTTGTGTATGTAGGCGTCCTGTGGGTGCTTTCAAATCCTTTCTTGGACTGTTTGGGAGGGTTCCTAGTGCTTTTAGTTGGTTTTAACTCCGCGCCCGTTTTATGCATTAATATGTATTTTCATTTGATCATGTTTTTTGCCCGTTTTGTTTTTTTATAACTAACTGCTTCTTTTTGTCGCTACACTGTTAATTATACATGTGTAAGCCAACAAAAAAAAACGTATGTATATAATATATATTTATATATTGTATGTATGCACTCGTAAAACACTTTTCAGCACTTATAATATTTTTGTTTCCTCTGTTCCGCTGTTTTCTTTCCCAATTTTTATTATTATTTCGGTTATGGACACATCTTCTTGCAGACACCGGGTGAAAAGTTTTGAAAAGGCTCTCGCTTCGTGTTTGATAGCAAGTTATAAGGCTTTATTAGGGATTTCAACTAGACCCGGTGTTTTGTACTTCCAAAACTCTCTGCTACTTGTATTACTTCCTCATCAGTGACCAGTGGTGCACCTGCAGACATATTTCCTAGTACCGGTCGTACGGCCGAAAAGTGTTTCGACGACGTTTCTTATCAGTGTGGGACAGGGTGGTGCAGTCTCATTACCGCCTTTGATTTTTGTCATTACCACTTTATGAGCATTGCCCCATAGACTCTCGTCAGCGTTGTCGTAGAGCTCTGTGAAGCAGGAAAATTCGCTACTTTTGATTGATTTCTTGAGTTCCCATCGTTTCCTTTTAAATTGCTCGTGCAGGTTAGCGTACTCCGGCGATCTCCGTCTTCTTTCACAGGTTCACCTTGCTTTGTTGCATTCATTTCTCAATCTGTCTATTTCACCATTCTACCAGTATGCAGGTTGTTTGCGGGCGCCCTGTTTTTTTTTGCACATAGCGGCGACGCATGCTTTGCTGATGTTTCTAACTCTGGCTAGTCCTCTGATAGTCTCTGTCTGTCGCTCCGTACTTTTTACATTTTGCAAGCTGTCATCCAGTATGAACCGGAAGAGATGTTCGTCAAGTGTTTTGGCTCTCTATCCTTTAGTCTGCCCCTTAAGGATGTGTCTGTATTTTTGACTACTGGAGTTTCCAATCTCTATCATAATGGCCAGGTGATCGCTATGCGTTACAGATCAGACGCTTCGCAACTTGTTGACCGTACCAACGGGCTGCTAACAAACTTGTTGCCAATTACGGACCCACGAGCGTTCTTTTCGAAAGTGTTTTACTTTCCAGTGTTTAGTAGCACCTCCTCAAACGATGAAAAGGTGTTAAGCAGAGCATCTCTTAGTTTATTCGTACTGACACTGCCCAATTCCGAAGTCCATGCGTTAGAGTCACCCGCTACAATATTCACCGTGGTTTTCAAGACTTCCCGAACTAAGTTATCTACTATTATTTTAAAAATTACTTGCGGAACACTCGGTGATATATAGCAGCTATAAAAGTTGATTTCACAGATCTTGGCTCGTGTGTTGTAGGTATTTTCCATTAGCGGATTTTCTTGGAAAGCTTTTCCTCCACAGGACCATATGGCGGCTTTGTTTGTAAGGTCGGAGACTCATGTTGCGCTATTTATGTTTGTGTACTGTTCGCCTAGTATCGCTACATCCACTTTCTTTTCGTACACCATCTGTTAAAGCATCTTATGTGAAGCCTCGCAGTGATTCAGCTTTAGCCGTATGACTTTCATTTATTGTATTTACGGTACGCTTCTTGGTTCAAGGGGCATTTTTTGCTACCTATTTGGTGATTTGAATTCTTCCTTCCCTTGTCGCATGCCTGTGCGAAGTGTCCATTTTTGCCATATCTTAGGCAGCACTGGCTCCTAGCATACGGATTGCTATATGCTGCGGCCAAATGCCCATATTACAGGCACCTGATGCATCTTTTTAGATTGGGCTTCTCTTTTAACCTGCACACTATCCAGCATATCCTGAATTTTTGCACATCTAGTAGTATTCTTGCTTCCAGCGCCTTGAGGCTTACTTTCGCTACTTGTGTACCCGCATACGCCGTTCTGAGGCTCTTAATCGCACTCACGTCAAAGATACTTGGATTCTTCGCCTGGTTTCATATAGCTTCGGAAATATCATCTTTGGTGGTGATTTCGTCTAGATGCCGAATTTCTACCACGACTTCGCACCTTGATTTGTGTCTGGTCTCCTAAAAGCTTACTGATATCGCTCTTAGGTTCGCTCGTACTCTCCATTTCCGTTTCTTTCAGTTCGAACAGTATTTCACCTCTTGGCATCTTTCTAATACTCTTCTCCTAGTTTCTGCACTTTTCCAACTCTCATTAGGTTTTTTCTGCAGGACATGTCTCCAGAGTGCGCTATTACTAGAGCATCGTGACCACCACCAAGTTTACTCTTATTGTTTTGTGGCTTGCGCTTGACGCTTACCCAGCCTTTTCCCTTTTCTACCTCTTCTTATTATCCCATCTATTTACTTATGGTTGACTATCTCATTTCCAGGTGCCTCTTCATGTGTGGTTTTATTTCCCTTGGGAGGTGTTCAGCGTTTCGGCTGATTTTCATCATGGGGACTATTTGGCGTTGTTTCCGAGGTTTTAGTATTCAGGAGAGTATTCCGTCGTATTTCTTTGACTCCTGTGTGCTCCGCCAAGATTTTTGCATAGATCCTTGCTATAGATCTGAGGATATCCCTCATATTGTTGTTAATGGAACGCTGCGGTGGACGCACTGTCAGTTTCTTTATAGCACTTTCTAGCTCCGACATGTAGTCGCTACTGCACTACTTTGACTTTGGGTGTGTTATCTTCCAACACAGGTCGTGATGACCTTGCGCGTACCGCTTTAGCCTTGATGTGCGCTTGTCTGTACTTGGAGTTTTTACAACTAGGTTTACCTCTGCGCCACCTCTTTTCAGCGTAACTACTCATTATGTCTTCGAATAAGTGTGTTTGTGTTGTTTCTCGAATTACATTCCATGACCTTTTGATATACAGCGCATCGTGTGTAGTGGAGTGAGCCGAAATAGATCGGAACGGGTATACCCTCGGGGACGATGCCTCTACCCCAGTTCCCTGAGGCCAGTCCTTCGCACACTTCTTGATCAAGGACCGAAGTGGCTGTTTACTGATGCATGCCGCAGCTGACACCTCAGCACAGCCAAATTCAGTCGATGGCGAAAGTTTCGAGGGACTCCCAGTATGCTGCGTCGTGTACCGGTCATTTAGTTTTAATCAGCCGCACCCAACATCGCTGACCAAGAAGCCGCTCATTGTGGGTCCGTCGCGTCAGAATTTTCGTATAACACATCATGCGTGAGAGGGACACGTATATCTATGAGGCGGTGTCTATTCGCCACGGTCACAGGAGCTTCAGCGGATCAGCTAGTTTTTATATCGCATCCTCCACTCCTACCGTTCATCAATCGTTTTAACTTATTTCGGAACTGACCTGCTACTACAGGCCGTTCGGCTATCCGCGATATGCCAAACCCCCCTTGGTAGCTTACAGCCTAGTTAGACGCCCCAAATTTGATAGAACACACCACTCCATTCGGAGCAGCTCTCGACTCTCACGCAGGCCCCCTCAGTGGCAGCGACCACCCAAGCGGTTCATTAAAGCGATATCGCAGGGGCACAACTCCAGCCAAATGCCTGGAAAAAGATTACTCTATTAGCCGTCGGACGGAGCAATGTCCCCGTAACGGTCCTGATTCAACCGATGTGGCGCTGCACCGAATCGTTCCGTGGGTTAACAGTTCGCTGCTACGACCATTGGTCTGCACAGAAATTGCAGTCTCCGACACTGGCACATTTTGGGCACTCCCATTCTGCGTGTATTGCTGTGTGTGTTTTTTTTTGTTTTTGTTTTTTTTTATAGTAGGGAGAACCATCGAAAGCCGAAGTGCAGAATTTTAATCCGCTAAACCTAACCTACTCCCAACTCATGTCTCTCCCACGGAACCACTGGATTAAGTATTACTTCATGGGAGAGAAAAGGACATTTAAGTCTCCTCTACAGTACGGACTGACTGACTCTTAATCTGTTGTAAGTATCTTAGTTTTGTCATAATTAGAGCTGACGCTTCGATGACAGCTTTTCATTTATCAGAGGACTAACACATATGTGCTGTCAAGGTTTCCACCGTTAGACCACCGAGTGTAGATTTTAACTTTTCCCTAATATTTAAAAAACGGGGCACTGAAAAAATAGGTGTTCAGAGTCTTCTATGCACTCTGTATACATCGGACAATACGGACTAACATCATGATGAAATTGGAATAGATACATTCTAAAGCATCCATGCCCACTTAGTATTTGGGTTAGGTGAAAATTCAGGCCCCATGTCGTCTGTCTATCCACGAATAAATGTCCAGATACAGTCTGTAGGTCCATCGTCCTTTAGATGAAGTTTGCCACCGTTGCTTCCACATTGTTAGGCTCTTGGTTCTCTCCTATTTTTTTACTCTTGAAGACGGCACTGAGAGCTGGTACAGTCGCGCGAATTCGTCCCCCTTGATGAAAATAGGCGGCATACTGGCTAATACTTCAGCAGCATCACTTGATAGAGTTCTGAAAGCACTTATTATTCGGATTGCAGAAAATCTATGCACTGCGTTTATTTTTGTAGCATATGATTTTATGTCTAGCGCTTGTATCCATATTGGTCCTGCATATAATATCACCGAACTTATTGCTTTTGCTATAAAAAAACCGCCGACTGGAGCGCACGCAGCATGTATTGGCCATCATTCTCGATACGACATTATAAATTTTATTCGCTTTACCGGAAGTATGTGTGTTCTTTAAATTTTAATTTGGAGTCTAGTTTTACTCCCATATACTTCATCAGCGGCTGTCAAGTAATCTCGCACTCTCTATATTGAGTGACAGCCTTTCTTCCAGCTTCCTTGTTCTTATGAGCAAGTCTTTCGTTTTTTGGTCAACCAGCTTTAAACTCATGATCACGAGCCATTGTATCCATATCTACCTGTAGTGAGAAAAGGGCGAGTTTAGTTACGACTCAACGGTATAGAGTATGGATATTTATCTATATGTAACCAACTTTATTTGGTTCGGTGGTCGTATTAGTCTACCCAATATTTTATTAGTATATATAATTGTAATCTGTCGTATTATATTTGCGGTTTTTTATTTCTGTTTTCGGTTATTAGACGGTGATATGGTTTACTACCTGCGTTTTCGCTATGATTGGAAGGAAGCATAGTTTAACGAGCGTTCCGATTCGAGTACGGAGGTCAACTACTCGTATATGACCGTCGGAACCATGATGTAACTTTTCTATACAACCAAGCCGCCATTCTGTAGGGGGAACGCAATCGTCATGGATTAAGACAAAATCTCCATGCTTTGGCGCTGTTTCGGGAGTTTTCCAGCGGTTCTTTATATAATCCTCCTTCCATCGGCGGCTGAAATCATAATTGAGAATTTTAATCTTTCCCATCTATTTTGTAAGGATAGCAACTCGACGCCTGGCTCATGTATGGCCAGAAGGGGTGATCCTTTTAGAAAGTGCCCTGGAGTTAGGACTGTGAGATCTAAGTGATCTTGCGAGAGTGTCATTAGTGGCCGTGAATTTAGAACGCCTTCAATGCGAATTAGTAATGTTGTAAATTCTTCATAATTAAATTTGTAGTTTCCTTTTTGCCTCCTTTTTTAAAGTGGGATACGAATTCCACCAGAGGGTGAGGGTGGCAAGGTTCAATGGTTTGTACCCTCTTGCACCTAGATCAGCAGGATTGTCAGCACTGGCTACATGTCGCCAAATAGCTGATCCTACTAGGTCAAGTATTTGAGACGTTCGATTGGAAACATACGTCTTCCATGCATGTGGTGGTTTTTCTAACCAGTCTGTTACAATTTCAGAATCAGACCATAGATATAATATATTAGGTCAAGCATGTTCGGTTTTTTATTGATTTTTCAAATGTCCGCCATTTTGTTTGTAAACTTGTTGCCAACGAGATGCCAGCTTCATTATACCCCTCTCGTAAAAGCCTTCGTCCCTATTGGAAAAAAACTTGGAGAGCCAATTTTCACAGGCCTCTCTTGAGGTCAACTTCTCACCATTAAGCGCGCTCCAGCTCTTTGCTGGTGTCCATCTTTGACGAGCGCTCACTACGTACTGAATGCGTTATACAATGAATACTAGTTTGCCTTGTAGAAGTGCTCCACATAGTTCAAGTCGTGGTAGACTTACCAACCGAAAATAGTATTTTGTGCCAATAGTGTGTTTAAAATTTTCACTACACCCTGGAGTATTATCTGAGGTATGAGATCGCTGCCTAATAGAATGTCTATTTGAGCGGGGAGTTGCAGTTGGGATCTGCTAATTTGAGGTGTGAAACCTTTTTCCAATGCTTGCCATTTATATGATAACTTGGAAGCATATTTGTTAGCTACGGTAAGATTATAGCTTCTGCTTTAATTTTTTTCTCCGCCTGAGGAGAAAATAAGGGTAATATGGCAGATTTTATTAGAGTTTTAAACTACTCTTCCGCCAATTCCTGTAATTTCAAAGTTGGCTTGTTTTGTTGGGAGTTGTAGCCTATTTTGTGCCCTAGAGGCTATGAAAGATCGTTGTAATCCTTGGTCTATTAAGGCCCTAAGTTCGAACAGTTCTCCTCGGTGTTCGATGGAGACGACTGCTGTGGGTAGTAATACCCTACTTGGGTTTTCGTTGTGTAGCGCTTGAGTTTTTAATGCCTTTGAGCAGCATGGTGCTTCTTGGCAATTTCCGGATTTCGCACTTCGGGATTTGCTGTTGCAACTAAACCCGTGGCTCTTTTCATATACGCGCTGTTTGGGGGTGAACTGGAAAAACTGTTATAACGAAGGATAGAATTATGTCGTTTATGACAATAAATGCAATTAAATTTGCTTCCTCACTCTTTTAGTGTATGCGCATGTGACAAGCAGTTTGTACAAAGTCTTTTTGTTTTTACAAAATTGTTTCCGTCGATAATATCCAATTTTTTGAATCTCTCGCATGATTTGAGCATATGCCCCCTGTACATACAAGTAGTTCGCATGACGATTGTTTGTACTGTTCGGATGTGAACGTTTGATTTTTGAAGACTTGGGGTCTGTGGAAGCTTTTTTTTAGGTCGTGTTGAACGGTTTTCGTTCTGACCATTTTTTTATCTACCCTTTCTGTGATTTCGTATTGGGTTATTAAAAAGTCTTTCATCTGTTGCCAAGTTGGGCATTTTTTTCGAGATGAGAGCGATTGCTCCCACAAAAGTAACGATTTTTCTTGTAAAGCGGCGGTGCATATATTTACCAGTATAACCAGACGAGGTCCCAGCTGTCTGATGGAAAATATTGTGTCGATAGAACCGACAAGCAATTACAAAAAGTGGATTGCAGTTTTACAAACTCTTCACTTGTTTCCTTTTGAATCTTAGGCAAGTTTATTAGTATCGTTACTTGCTTATCGACCAATATTCTTTCATTTTCATGTCTAGATTTAAAATCTTCCGAAGCCAAATTGAAATTATCGTCATTTAGTGCGAACTGTTTTACTACTACGCCTGCTTAACCTGTTGTTTTGTATCGGAGGTGATACAATTTTTGTGCATTTCATAATTTTTGGTGGTTTGTGTAAACGGCTGCAAACATGTCCCGGAAGGACGGATATTGTTCATAACCCCCATGAAATATTTCTGTGTCACATGCGGACACCTTGAGATGGATGCCTGAACTTGCCTCTTGACTTTCTACTTGTGGCAGCTCTACTCGTTGATGTGGAGTAGGGGCAACTGCTTTTATTGGCTTTAGTTGATCGGAAAGCATTGCTTTAGTTTCTTCGAACTGGTCTAAGCAAATTTCATATTTGGCGTAAGTCGAGGACTTCAAATTTTCTGGTAGACCTGAGTCGTCAGATTCTACTATGGCGTCATAAGAAGATTGGAGACGCATTCAAAAATTGTCGAGATTTTCCTTTTTGATTTCTAATGGCGATTCAGAATTATCTTGAATCGGAGAAGATGAAAATCGAGTGCAGTATATTATTTAACTGTCACTCTCAGCAATGAATTTACTGTATGCAATGTCTTTCCACCTTTTTTGTTTTGTAGCACCTTGCTTTGAGCGTGTAGCTTCTGCAGGTGTACATGGACTTTTTCGTCCGAAATCATTTTTGGTACTTTTAATAGTTGTATTAGTACAATTGAATTCATTATTTTACGTATATTATAATTTAGCCTAAACCTTAACCTAACGGCTTAAACCAGTAGTAAGTATGTATTAGAAAATGGGTAAGTATAAATATATTTCAACAGTTTCGTTAATTCATTGTAAAATATTATTGTAATATATAATGTGTTCTGTAATAAGTGTAATTAAGGTAAGTATTTTTAAAGCATAAAATATTTATGATTCATTTCAATATTATTCAATTAATCTTAATTTATTTTGAACATATATTTTATTTTATTGTAGTTTCGAAAAGTTGCTTGACGCAACACTACGTTCATTTAAAAAGGTTTAATTAATGAAATGATTTTTCTCAGTGCAAACTGATTGAATTTAAGCGAATTTCTTAATGTAACGCGTAATCTTTTATATAAATAAGAGAATTAGTAATTCGTTTTTTTATTTATTTTTTTTAAATCGGATTAAATGAGATAGCGTGTTTCGTTGTTACGGTATTTATTTATTAGTTTTCTCGATTGTATTGTTCAATAATTATTAAAAATTGCAATATTTATTTAGTCATTTCTTTTTTGTGTTCGTATGCGTTATAGGGTATACATATAAGCGAATCAGTATGTGCCAAGTGTATAAGAGATCAATGCACTTTATACATATGTATGCAATCCTACTTGTTTTTTGGTTGCCAAGAAACAGGGGGCATTGTCGGATTTGTGCCTATATAGACTTTGAATATAAATAATATTATAGAATTGTATTTTTGTACGCAATCCTGGTTGTTTTTTGCTTGCAAACAACAAGGCGTATTGCCGAATATGTACCAATTTGGACTTTGAATATATAAAATGAAATTGTATAGAAAGCGATATGTTGTATATAATATTGTTCACAATTTTTTGTTATTGTTATTTCTTTATGTATAAGTATATATTTTTTAAGAATTCGGTTTTTCTTAAAGGAACCGAATTTTTTTTTTTCGCAAATACGCATTTAGAAATTTTTTAACTTTTAGTGGTACCTTCGTAGGGTATAATAATATGTCCTGTACGTTCTTTTATAAGTACGTATGTAAACGGACGTCGTTTCTCAGTTAAGAAAAGGCGCGTAAACGTAATGAGAAACAGCCTAATCGTATGTGCACTACGATTCATAAATGTGCACTCTCGGTATATAAAGTAAAATGTACGTATGCATGAGAGTAAGATAATGTGCGTATATTGATTCTCCAATATGACCAGTATATATGTGAAAAGTATATGCTTAAATGTTCATTTTTCTTTACCTTTCTCTCTCTTCGTTTTTTTTTGTAGGTAAATTATATTAAGAATATGTATTTGCATGCGCTCAAAATTATGATTTTTTCTAACTATATAAGTATATGTTATGTGCAAATTATGTAAATATGTATATAATGAGAGATTTGGTATATTGGTAGGAAACTTTTTTTTAGTTTTGTTTTTTGAGAATATTGTCTCTTTTCCTTTCTATCTCTTTTTATTCGTTATATGTTGCTATGTATATACGTATATGTTTGCATTTGCCTTTGTTTACTTGTTTTAGGCAATCTTGCTTATTACTTGATTAAGCATAAGGGGTATTGCCAGATATTTGTGCAAGTACAGTACTTGAATTTTATATATATGTATATCATCTATTTGTTTTTAGTATTTGGAATATTTTGTGTTTAAATACACGAAGGTAAGCTTTCATAGGCAATAAAAAAATGTATATATTTAGATATGTATATGTATATATATTATATATACATATATATATATATATGTATATTATATGTATTATGTATTATGCCAAACTGCTGTATTTGCGGTATTTCGGTTTTTACCGAAAAATTTTAACCGTTTGGTAACCGTTTTTTTTGCGGTTTTATGTTTTTTATTTTTTCTACTTTTTTATATATACATATAATATGTATGTATACACTGTTAAACCACTTTTGAACACTTTTTATATATTTTTAGTATTTGTTTGTCACCAATTTTTTTTTTTGGATAAACATTTTCAAGTTTTTTATCTCTTATTTTTATTAGAAATTTTTTTTGTTTTTCAAAATATTGCCATTCTGCATGGCTCGAAGGACCAATGTTAACACCACCACTTACTTGACACTTTCACTTCGCGTTTATGCAAATAAAATTCAAATTATATGTTTTTTCTTTTGAAGATATTCACAAACTTTATTGATTTCCCAATAAGTATGAAAAGGGTTATCTCAATGCACTCACTCGCTGGTCGACCAGTGGAGGCGGTGTAAATGTATATAAAAAATCGATGAGAAAAATGAGGTGACTCGCGCGCCAAAAGAAAGTCCGTTGTTTGTTGCTCGGAAGTCGCTGTGAGAAGGAGCCTGTCCACTTCGAGGACTGATATTTTGTATGTTGGGCTGTGAGAGATCCTACTGTGTGTGCGTGTATGCGGCTGCTTCCAGTAGTGTAGTGCATTTGTATGTGTTGTGTAGTGTGTGGGTGTTCTGCTGTTTCTAGGTGTGGGGTGTGTGCCAGTGTTGTCTTATGAGTTGTGCGGTTTAGTAGAGTTTTTCAGGGAGGGAATCTTAACTCATTTAGCCACGCCAGAATTTGAGAGCCTTAACAACAAGGAAGGTCAAAGTTTCCACCGTTAGACGACCGCCGAGTGTAGATTTTAACATTTCCCTAATATTTAAAAAACAGGGGCACTGAAAAAATACGTGATCAGCGTCTTTCATGCACTCTGTACACGTCGGACAATACGGACTAATATCAAGATGATTTTGGAATATATAATTTCTAAAGGATCCATGGCCTCTCAGTATTTGATTTAGGTGTGAACTCAGGTCCCCATGTCGTCTGTCTATCCACGAATGAATGTCCAGAATCAGTCTGTGGGTCCATCGTCCTTTAGATGAGGTTAGCCACAGTTGCTTCCACATTGTTAGGCTCTTGGTTCTCTCCTCTTTTTTCACTTTGGCACTCAAAGCTGGTACAGTCGCTTGAATTTGTACCCCTGAATATCAATAGGTGGCATGCTGGCTAATTCTTCAGATTCTCGGATTAAAGAAAGCCTATGCACTGCGTTTATTGGACTAGCATATGATTTCATGTCTAGCACTTCTATTCATATTGGTGCTGTATATAATATCACGGGACTCATTGCTTTTGCTATTAAAAGCCGCCGGTTGGAACGCACGCAGCCATCATTCTCAATAGAGCATAATAGACTTTGTTTGCTTTACCAAAAGTATGCGCCAGGTGTTCCTTAAATTTTAGTTTAGAGTCTAATCTTACTACCAAATACTTCAGTTGTGGCTGTGAAGTAATCTTGCACTTCCTTATGGTGAGTGATAACCTTTCTTTCACCTGCTTTGTGCTTATGAGCAAGTCTTCCGTTTTCTGCTCAATCAGCTTTAAACTCATGGTAACGAACTATTGGCGCAGACCATTTATGCAATCGTTGCATTTGAGTCTGAGGTCATCTATATGTTTAGCTACTGCTACTTCTTTTTGTTTTAATGTTTTTTGGTATTCTTAGTACCCCGTCGTACATCAAGTTCCATAGTAGTGGCCTTAGACCGAGCCTTACGGTACTACACTCGATATAATGTAGCTCTGAGTGCCCTCGTCCGTATCGAATAACAGTCTGCGATTTTAAAATAGCTCGTTATAATGTTTACGAGATATTGGGGAGTGCGTATTTCGTATAGAGCTTTGATGATATTTCCCCACTTTGCGGAGTTGAACGCATTCCTCACGTCCAGAGTAATTAGCGCGCTATACATTTTTGTGCCACTTTTCCATCTTTTGCCGTTTACTGCACATTTCGCAGTATCAACGACTTCTCTTAGTGCGTAAATAGGGACCTCTTTTTTATAAAGCCGTATTGTCTTTTTGATAATCCGCCGGCTTTTTGGATAGCTTACTACAAGCAGTTTCTTTTAATGCTTTCGTACACTTTACCAATCGTGTTGAGTATGCATAACTGTCGATAAGATCTGGCTTTTTTGGCTTTGGGAGTAGTACCAAACGCTGTATCTTCGAGGGGTGGGAACACCTCTTCTATTATACACGCGTTGTGCATTTCCAAAAATAAACTGGGTTCCTGGGCTCTGTTGGGTATGCCATCTATTCCAGGCGCTTAGTTGTTCCTTATTATTTAAGTTGTGGTCAATATTTTATCTTCAGTAACCAACAAGGGTGGCTCTGCAGCATCGTTTCGTGGCTTAGCCCATGGGATAGGCTGATGTGTGATGATCCGACTACTCTTCCCATAAAGGATGCGCTATTAGGCTGTTGGGACTTATTTTTAAATTTAGACATGGAAATGTTGTACACAATTCCTTAATTTCACTTTATCACAGAGCTGATCGAAACTGTTTATTTTGCTGCGGGTATTCACGGACTTCAGGAGTATCGAAATATTTTTGCCTCTGGTTTTGCCTTTGGGAAGAGTTTCTGCTGGCAGTATCCGTTTCCCGGGAGAACATAACTTCATAAATTATAGCTTAGTGATCGCTATTTGTGTAGATGTCTGACACCTCCCACTTAATGCGTCTGCCGTGTGTCATTAGTAAACATTAGGTCTATTATAGAACTTTTATTTTTTTTTGTGTTATGTATTTTTTGTGCCGCTATTCATCATATATAGATAGGATAGGATATAGCAGCTTACAAAAAATACGCCCTGTATTTTTGCCCATGGGAAACCATTGTGAGCTTGTCTTGAATGCGACATAAAAGGTTTCGCTTTGCAGAACCATATTGCTGCCTTGTCAGATGTGTCTGTGATTCAAGTGCTTTCCGAACGTTGGCAGTATTGCTCGCTTAATAGGTTAGATTAGGCCTGCTTAAGACGCCAGTCCGTTGTGATACCTACAAACTCCTATAATCCGGATCAAAAGACCCTTACAAGTCGACAAGACGTCTTGTGCTGACTACAAACTTGTTAAGACGGCCAATATCCATTTCGGATAAGTATTCAGGTCCGCCAAAGTGTGATTTCCGAGATATTTCAATCGCAGCCTACCGAATGCCGGATTTTGGAGGAGAAAGTGCTGGGATGATTCCACCTCGCCCTCCTTCATACAACTTTGGCAACTGGCATCGGGTAGTACACCAAGCCGTACCGCATGAGTGCCCATTGGACAGTGTCCAGTGAGAACTCCTACAATAGCGGCGAGATGGACTTTGCTCAGGGCGAGAAGTTCCGCCGACCTCCTGCGATCCACTCTTGGCCAGAAGGATCTCGCAGTCGCACAGGACCTAGTCGTTGACCAGCGTCTGCTGAGTGCACGCGAGGTCCATTGATCCAACGTTAGAGCGCAAGACGCTAACGGAGATCCAACCCGATCCCATTCCGATGTGAGCGGGGCAAAGGTGCCCCCCCTGGCTAGCTCATCGGCTTTGCAGTTTCCAGCGATTCCGCTGTGACCAAGCACCCAAACGAGCCTGATGTTGAAATAGCCAGACGCTATCTCTAAAGAGGATAGCGTCTGGCTATTAACGAGATAACAATATTTTTTCTTAGAATCGTTTGTTTGAGCAGGTCTTGTGCTGCAACATAGTGATTTGAATTTAGCTGCAATATCCCATTTTTGATTTTTTAATTCAATCAGTAGGTCTCCTTTCATAGTTTTCCGTATGGTCACATTGAACCCTACTCTTCAAGACCGCTATCGCTTTTTATCTTCCGGAAAACGTCCGCATATGACGCACGCTCCTATTTGTTTATTATGGTGGCGTCCGGTTTCGTTCTTATTTTCTTCTGAATCGGTTTCCTCATTTCACAACGTCAACCCATTTTTCGCCTGTGCTGTGTTGACCCACTCATCTCGATGTAGCGTCGGCGTTTTTGAAGGAGCCACTTTGCTTTTGCTAAGTTGCTTGTGGTCGCGGTATCGCGACTGCTTGGCGACTGCTGTAGGTAGTAGTACCCTACTTTTAATTTCGCTGTAGCGTTTGCGTTTTTAATGTCTTTGAGTAGTTCTTGCGATTTTTAACAATTTCCGGGATTTGGTTTTTCGGGATCTGTGCAACCTAAAACTTTGCTTTTCTCATATTTGCATATCAGGCATTTCTTCGCAAAGACAAGCTTTAGCTGGTTAGCTCTAAAAAATTTCCTACTGCTCGTTCATTATCCGTCTCTCGCTTTTTCTTCAAAGGCAAAGTTTTATCCTGCTTCATTGATTGGTTCCTGATTTGTATACTGAAAAGTGAAAGAATCGGATAGAATTTAAAATTGTGTTATAGAGGGTTTGGTTTTTTTCCGATTTAGTCCATTTTGGCACTGTAATGTAGGAAGGCAAGGTAGTGTTACTTCCCGAATCGGTCAAGTAGGTCCCGAAATGGGTTTTGACCTAAATGTGTGACGAGCCACTCCCATTTTCGAAAAATTTTTTTGCCACAGAAGCTCCTTGATACTGCAATCGACTACACCAAATTACAGGTTTATGTCTTAGTTATGTGCTTAGTTATGGCATTTTACCGGTTTTCAATTATAGACGTTTGGTGGGCGTGGTCCATTTACGCCTATCGACGAACTCGTTCCACTTATTTTGTCAAGAAACACGAGTTCCAAGTTTCATTAAGAAATCCTAATTTTTATCAAGTTATTAATTTGGCTCCGTCAGCAGCTAAACTGAATTTAAATAGTCGTTACTGTTTTATACGGGATAATGACCCGAAACATTTTTCTTTAGTGGTTAAGCAATGGTTATTTTACAACGTGAAAAAAGTGCTGCCACATCTTCCCCAGAGTCCAGACCTTAATCCCATTGTGCACCTATGGGCCTATGTGGAGACGAAGATACGAAAGAGCACAGATAATAGAAAAAATTAGGTTAATGCTGTTGTTCACAAGGTGGTGCATTCTATGAATAAAAGACTGCATATCACGATAGAGGACAAAAGTGCATATTCAAAGTATTAATTTTCCTTAGTGTTAAAATGTTAATTTATGCAAACTGTACAAGTTTTTTGTAGTTTTCGAAAATTGAGTTATTTAAAATTTTTGGAGAAAACTGGGTTTTAACAAGTAAGGAAGTTCTACGTTCGGGTGTAACCGAACATTTTATATTCTCGCAACTTGCAAGGATCAAAGCCCGGGAAATGACTTTAGATATTTGCAAAACTTTATATTAAAGGAAGTATTGATCCGATTCAACTAATTTTTGACACAAAAACATACTATTATCAAGAGTTTTATTTAATAATTTTATTATATGAATTTCAATTATATATTTTACACATTGACCGATATTTTTGGTAAAAAGTCAACTACTACTAACTTGTAGGTACTGGGGTCCACATATTCAGTATCTAGAGGCTGGAACAGTTTTGGTTCGATTTAGACAATTTTTGGTCACAAACTGGCATACTTAAAACGCATTATTCACGCAAAGTTTCACCCCGATACAATCATTGTTGCTTGATTTTCATAGTGGAAAGTGAAAGAATTAGATAGAATTTAAAACTGTGTTATATGGGAAGTAGGCGTGGTTGTAATCTGATTTCACCCATTTTCGTACTATAACATAGAAATATAAAAAGAATGTTATATACCAAATTTGGTTGAAATCGGTTAAAAAAATCCCAAGATATGGGTTTTCACCTAAAAGTGGGCGGTGTCACGCCCACTGTCGAATTTTGAACGCGGTTCCTATAAAGTTATCTCATACTATCGCTGAGATAAAGTTTAATGTCTCTGGTGTGTTTATTGCTTGATTTATCGCGCTTTTAGTAGTTTTTAACAGTACCGTTACAGGGGGAGTGGGCGGGGTTGTCCCCCGATTTCACCCATTTTCACACCGTCGATAGGCGGGCTAAAAATATTTGTTCCCAGCGAATTTTGTTAGTATAGCACATTAAACCTATTACGGGCGGGACCACGCCCACTTTAAAAAAATATTTTAAACTGCAGATGCCCCTAATGTGACCTTGTATACCAAATAACAGTCTTTTATCTTATTGTGGAGCTGAGTTATGGCAATTTATTTGTTTTTGATTAATGGCGCTTTGTGGGCGTGACAGTGGTCCGATAACGCCCATCTGTAATACCAAGTAATACCGTCTTACGGTACCAAGAAACATGTATACCAAGTTTCATTTCTCAATTTTTACCCAAGTTACAGCTTGCAGTGACGGACGGACAGACAGTCACCCGGACTTCAACTCGTCTCTTCATCCTGATCATTTATATATGTATAACCCTATCTCTAACTCAATTAGTTCTAGGTGATACAAACAACCGTAAATAAATTATAAACTCTCTCAAATTATTGTAAACAAAAACGTCCGTGTAATTAGTACACATAAGCTTAATAAATTTTTATTTATTACCGCTTAGGTTTAAATTAATTATAATGCGTTTGCAAACGCAAACAAATTAGATGTAGGCCCAGGATTAAAGTTGTCAGTTGTCAAAACGAATAAAGGCAGCAAGCAGGAATCGTGTTGAGTGACGTATATAATCGAATGTGTTTTTTCTGTTGCGAAGACCATCCTTTTTGTTTGCTGAGCGATGTGCAGGCGCGATGCAGAGTTGTGTTGTGCATGTTGTTCTGAGAGGTTGAGTGTGGTTGCGTCGTCGTGTGTGGTGAAATTCCTTCCTCCATGTCCTGTGTGTATAAAACGGCTTTGGTTTTAAGAACATATTTTGTATGCATTTTAATGTCCATGTAAGAGCTTTAAGGTAAGTAACTTCGGGTATATGAGATTGTAGTTGCTTTTCGTACTTATTGTGTTACCGGTTGTTTCTTTTATAATTTTATTATTTGTTTAAAATTTCTTTACCATCGGCTTTTTAGGGTTAGCGACTCCACGTCTGGCTTTTTAAGCTGATTCCCATAAACCACCCATATAAGGAGCGCTTAGATCGATGTGATAACTGCAACCTTTGCTTTCTGTAAGTCTAGGTACGACTTCATCACATTGGGAGTGTGATACCTTAGCTTTATTTTTTAATTGTTTCATAATTATGAGCCACTGAAGTAAGATAGGTGTCGATTTTTCGACTTTCTGGGACAACTATGCTGCGAACAATATTATGTATGGACGTGGGAGATTGTGGCCAAGAATCGGGAGATTCGAATATGGTTTAGATTGTTTGAGAATTGTGGCCAGGATTTTCGGTTGTATCATAATTGGTGAAAGCCATCCTGCAAATTATTATTTCAGATAATGCGGATATTGACTCAGTAGGATATGAAAACTGGTCAGATATCTTATTCCATAGGATCCCTGTATATTTATGTTGTACTGCCCTTTTCAAATTTAATTAAATTAATGTACAACAAATTTTCTTTTGGAATATTTGGTAATATATTTGGATGATTTGGTTGAATTATATATATTTGTGTTTTTATACTCTCGCAACATGTTGCTACAGAGTATAATAGTTGTGTTCACCTAACGGTTGTTTGTATCACCTAAAACTAATAGATATAGGGTTATGTATATATAAATGATCAGGATGAAGAAACGAGTAGAAATCCGGGTGACTGTCTGTCCGTCCGTCCATCTGTCCGTCTGTCCGTCCGTCCGTCTGTCCGTGCAAGCTGTAACTTGAGTAAAAATTGAGATATCTTTATGAAACTTGGTAGACATGTTTCATGGTACCGTGAGACGGTTGGTATTGCAGATGGGCGTAATCGGACCACTGCCACGCAATAAGATACAAGACTGTTATTTGGTACACAGGATCACATTAGGGAGGGGCATCTGCAGTTAAAATTTTTTTTTAAAAAGTGGGCGTGGTCCCGCCTCTAATAGGTTTAATGTGCATATCTCCTAAGCCGCTAATGCTATAATAACAAAATTCACTGGAAGCAAATGTTTTTAGCACTTCTATTGACGGTGTGAAAATAGTTGAAATCGGGTGGCAACTTCGCCCACTCCCCATATAACGGTACTGTTAAAAACTACTAAAAGCGCGATAAATCAAGCACTAAACACGCCAGAGACATTAAATTTTATCTCTGAGATGGTATAAGATGACTTTATAGGAACCGCGTTCAAAATTAGACAGTGGGCGTGGCACAGCCCACTTTTAGGTGAAAACCCATATCTTGAGATCAACCAAATTCGGTGCATAACGTTCTTTTCATGTTTCTATGTCACAGTGCGAAAATGGGCGAAATCGGACTACAACCACGCCTACTTTCCATATAACACCATTTTAAATTCCATCTGATTATTTCACTTTCCACTATGCAAATCAGGCAACAATGACTGTATCGGGATAAAACTTTGCGTGAATAATGCGATTAAAGTATGCCACCTTGTGGCCAAAAATTGTCTAAATCGAACCAAAACTGTTTAAGCCCCTAAGTACTAAATATGTGGACCCCAGTGCCTATAGTTGACCTTCTACCGAAAATATCAGCCAATCCACAAAGAAATCTCAAACGAGTATACTATTTGACTTTGCGAGAGTATAAAATGTTCGGTTACATCCGAACTTAGCCCTTCCTTACTTGTTTATATATAAAATTGCTCCAAAATATGTTCTCGAGTATAGATGAGCAATGTCAAAGTTAATATATAATATTTCTCTATCCCCAATATATATTGTATATGATTTTGTTTTCCCACATGACTTTACACCGTTCCGGTTGATCAACGTGATATTTTAACGAAATTAAGTGGAAAAGATTTCTTAAAAATTATGTGGTTTGACGCTGAATTAGAATGAAATTAGTATATACTAAGTCTAAACCTCACACCTTCATATAATGAATTCCGATTCTCTGGTACATACTTATGTGGATCTCATTTCAAGCAATAAAACTGAGGCTAAGTTTATGGCCTTTAATATAAGTCAAGAAGATACCAAATTTGATTGTAATTTAATCACGATATCATTTAATAATGGATGTTTAATTCAACATTTTTAAATATACGGTTTGGAGGAATTTTCTGGTCTTTGATTTTCCCAGCTCACATGTACTACTTATGGTATAATTTTTTTCGTCAATTTGATAATTTAATGAAATTAAATGGACAGTTTTTCTTAAAAATAATGTATATCGCTGCATATGAATGAAATTGGTCTAGACTTTGTTTAAACCTTATAACCCTAATATACTGATTTCCGCTCCTCTGGTACAACAGCAACCTCATATACCTCACATATTAAATCTAACCCCTTTGGTTCAGTTTATATCACATATACCATGTTTGAGTTAAATATGTTCTTTTTATAAAAGTTAACTTTTCGGAGAAAAAAATAGTATTGACACAAAATAAATCTATGATCAACAACATAAGTTTATAAGATACCAAATAATAATCGAGTAATGAATGTTGAATTCTTTCGCGACATTTTTATACTTTCGCAACATGTTGCAACAGAGTATAGTTTTGTTCACCAAAGAGTTGTTTGCATCACCTAAAGTGATAGATAGAGATTTCTATATACATATATTATTATAAAATATACCAGACAACAATGCTAAAAAAGTTTCTTAGAGTGCTGGATTTTGTATAGAGCAAAAAAATCTTTCTAGAAAAAATTGCATGAAATAAATAGTAATCAAAAGGGCTAAAGACCCTTTTTATGTGGTTATAGATAAACTGCGACCCCATCGGTTTACATGCTACTGTCTATTATTTCAGTTTTGCGACATATTTTAATATGAAGGTCATGAGGTGAACTGAAAACTCAAGAAAATTACATTTTTACCTAGCGCCGTTGGCAGCTTATGAAAGGTTTAGATATTAAGACAGAAAGAAGAAAATCTACATACCTGCTCTACATATGTGTATACCATACTTAATTATATGTAAGTTATTGTTAATTTAGCCTTCATGGGTAGACCCTTCAAAATAGGCACCATAGATCCCCCTGTTTTAGAAAGCGTTTAACAAAAGTAATTTACGGAGGGGTTTTCCGAGAACTTAATATCAGTACAATGAAATAAACTACTAATTTCTAAAATATAAATATAACTAAATATTATGTATTATTATGTTAGTGAATAGCTAAGTAATATATAGGTATACAAAAGTACGTAAGCTGTACCAACATGTTGCAAGAGTATAATAACTATCAGTACACTGTTGTGAAAGAGAGCAGCACCTAGGATCCAACTCTTAACACCCGGACGGACTGAATTATATAAGTATTATCTATAAGTATTTTATATATTAATCCATTTATTATTAATTAATTATGCCTAGATTAAGTAGAAAATCTATATTACTAAGTCGTCTTCAGAATAGAAGACGTATGAGAGTTCTTCGTGCAAACTCTTTATATAGAGATAGTGCGCAGTCACAAAATACTGTAAGTCACGCTAATCGTAGATTAGATTCCGATGTACGTCTGTCCGAACAAATTATCAATACCAGGCGGGAAAATCTCGAGGCACGGTCTTTTGAACAAAATTTAAATACTGTTCAACATAGAACAAGGCGGCAAGATCCGCAAATTCGCTCTGAAGAGCAAATAAGAGATATTCGAGGTCATAAGTCTCGGCGTGACGACCCTGAGGTTCGATCTGTTGAGCAAGTTGCTAATACTGTTCAACATAGAACAAGGCGGCAAGATCCCCAAATTCGCTCTGAAGAGCAAATAAGAAATACTCCAGGTCATAGATCTCGTCGAGAAAATCCTGAGGTACGTTATGATGAAGAAAGTAGGAACACTAGGGATCATAGAGAACTTCCCGCAAGAAATCGTGAGTATAGGAATTTAGAGCGCATTCGTGATCAAATGCAAAGGGAACATGCAAGAAGAAATCCTGAAATAAGGAGAGAGGAGAGTGATAGAGAAACACAACGTCGACAGCTTAGTAGGAAGAATAGGAGGAAAGAAATTTTGAATCAGAGACGTCTTAGACAAGGTTAAGTTCGCCTTTGTAGAGATAACCCACTCAATAGGCAAATTGAAAACCAAAGGCAGTCCCAACGAATCCGATTAACGAGAAAATAGTGTTATAGAAACTGATAATAGTGGCAATTTAAGAGATTTCAAAAACATTTATTTCCAAAATATAAATAAGGGCCCTACTGAAATATGTATTTGCTGTGGCGTTTTATGGTTTTCACACCAAGTTCGCAAATTAAATTTCGAAACTATTGCGCAGGATCACCCGAATGCTGCATCCTTCTTTTTAATGCAAAAATTTCCTTCAGAAGATGGATTGTTAAAAAGTTTGTTTTTCTCATTGTTATGTTTGGCTAACTGGCTAGACTTTCCTGAAATACCGGATTGTTTGAAAGGTTTGACCCCAATTGAAGAACGTCTCATAATGCCTAGATTGCCTTTTATGACAATCCGTCCGTTAGCATATCAAGGTCAGAGTTTGCTCAAAGGTGCTGTTGTTAATATACCTATTTCTGTTAACAATATTGTGACATCTCTACCAAGGTCCTTTGATGAGGCTCATGTTATACAAATTCACTTAAAAAGGCGTTTGGAATACAATCATGATTACATGATCGATACCATACGCCCCGCAAAGATTATGGAAGCTTTGCAGTTCTTAGTGAATACCCCTCTGTATCGTGAGCACAATAAACATATTAATGAAAACCGGATTTCAGAATTTAATGACCAAGAAGAAGTTCCGTTTGTTGCATCTGCAGAGGATTCCCGATTGGTTCAATCTTTTCATGCAGCACAAACTTCTCATGATAATCCCTCAGGTAATAATATTCCCACGGGTCTTTTACCTTCAGAGCTAAAGCCAGGCGGTCAAGAAACTCTGTTTAACAATATTCCTGTAGAAAACTTAGACTATAACCGTTTAGTTATAGCGCCAGGTGAAGGACAAAGACCAATTGACATAATTCAGAAGAGTTGTCATTTGGAACAATATACGTTGGGCAGAAGCGTACATGCTCTGAAACGTATAGCAAGATAATACGTTCTGAAATTCGCCGTTTTGACAGAGGAGCGTGTACCATTCCAAAGTTGTTCTATGATTACAAAAAATTAGAACTGATACAAATTAAGAATAGTACATCCATTTGCCTTAGAAAGTTTTCAGGTCGTAACCGAGTTACGGCTTAAAATCTATTAAACGGAAACTTTGTTCAAAACTTGATTCAACACGATGATGGTTACAAGGTTTTGAAAGGCGTTAGATCCTCACCTGCGCACTGGGAAGCTGAGAAGAAAAAGGCAATCGCTATGATTCGCCAATTTGGGTTTCCAACCTTCTTTATCACTTTATCGGCTGCAGAATCTTTGATTTGGTTGAGCTTTTGGTCATCCTCTCTAAAACGGTTGATTCTAAAGATATTTCGGAAGAGGAAGCCAACAGTTTAACAACCCAAGATAGATATCGCTTGATTCGGTCAGACGCGGTTACGTGTGCTTGATATTTTGACTACCGCTATCGACAAATTCTTAAGCTTTTTAAAGACAACGCCGGCATTTTTGGAGAGCATTTTGTTACAAATTTCTACTGGAGAGTGGAGTTGCAACAGAGAGGTTCCACGCATGTACATGGCATGTATTGGTTTAGTAATGCTCCCAAGATCAACCTTCAAAATCCTCAGACATTCCCTGACGTCATTAGTTTTATTGACAATTATATTTCTACCGATGGTTCGATCAGCCACTTAGAAAATTATTTGGGTTATCAAAAGCATAACCACACTCGGTCTTTTACTAATAAGAGGACAACAGTTTTGTCGTTTTGGTATACCATATCCACCAATGCCTTCAACGCAAATACTGTTACCTCTTACAGAAACAAGTCAAAATTCAGAAAGACATAAAGAAAACTTTTTCAAAATTCAAAACGTTTTAAATTCAAATATGACTACAGAAGACATTTCTAATTTAAACGATTTTGAACACTTCCTGTCTGATAGTAGAATAATTATGTCTTTTGATGACTATTTGCTAGCCCTTAGGTCAATTTTAACAAAACCCAAAATTTTTCTAAAAAGAAAATTACAGGATCGTTTTATAAACGCTTATAGTCCTCTGATTTTGGAACTCCATAGAGCAAATAGGGATATCCAATATATACTGGATGCATATGCTTGCTGTTCATATATAATTAATTAAATTAACAAGTCTAACTGGGATTTCTAGGCTCTTAAATGAAGCTATATCAGAGGTAAATGCTGGAAATTATACTATTAAGCAAAAACTTAAACATATAGGTCACAAATTTATATCAGGCACAGAAATATCTGCACAAGAATCAGTATATTGCTGCATTGGGCTCCATTTTTGGGAAGCAAGTAATGCAGAAATATTTATAAATACCTCTCGACCTGAGGAACGTATTCGAATGGTAAAACGTAGAGCGGCACTTCAAAACTTTCCTTCAGGTTCGACTGAAATATTCGTAGCCGGTATTTTAGACCGTTATGTTCATAGATCCGATCAGTTAAAAACTCTTTGTTTAGCTGATTTTTGCATCTAGGTATAAATATTTTAAATCTAGTAGAAGAGCACAAGATAGTGATCATGAAGAAGAAGAGAGGGAAGATGATAATTTACCCGAAAGCGGGGGCCTCTTAAAGATGGTAGCGGTTTTGTGAAAAAACGTACCAAACCTTGTATTATTCGGTATAGAAGGTTTACCCCAGATTTGGATGGAGTTGAGTATTTCCGCGAAATGGAAATGCTTTACTATCCTTGGCGGAAAGAACAGCAAGATCGCATTAAAAACGATAATAAGCAGACTTGCATAACACATCGTATTATAATTGAGGAAAATCAAAGAAAATATGATGTTTTTGGGCAAAGAGAACTTGAAAATGTTCTAGAAAGTCATTATAATGAAATAGACTTGGACGAAGGTGCTCAAAATGAACTACCTATCGTGGAAAATGAGTTCAGAGTGTTGGCACTTCCAGAAATAAACCCAAATATAAATTTGCTGGACTTGCATGGCGAAGATTCAACAGATAATGGCACTGAATCTGATTGCAATATATGACTTATTAAACTACCCCCTTTAATTCCAGTTGAGGAATTATTTCCTTTAGTTCAAAGTCTAAATACTAAGCAAAGAACTTATTTGACACATTTGATGCACCACCTAAAAACAAATCAAACGGCGGTGCAGGTGTAGGAAAGAGTCGTTTGATATCTGAAATATATCAGCCTCTTAACCATCGTTACAATTCTATACCAAAAATTGAGATATCTTAATGAGACTTGGTACACGTGTTTCTTAGCCAGCGTTGTAAACACGCCAGAGACATTAAATTGTATCGCTGTGATGGAATGGGATGACTTTATAGGAACTGCGTTCAAAATTAAACAGTAGGCGTGGCACCGCCCTCTTTTAGGTGAAAACCCATATCTTGGATTATGCTTAACCAATTTGAACCAAATTCGGTACATAACATTCTTCTCATATTTCTATGTTATAGTGTGAAAATCGGCGAAATCGGATTGCAACCAGGCCTATTTCCCATATAACACCATTTTAAATTCCATCTGATTCTTTCACTTTCCACTATGCAAATCAAGCAAAAATGATTGTATGGACGTAACGCTTTGCGTGAATAATGCGTTTAAAGTACGCCACCTTGTGCCCAAAAATTTTCTTAATCGAACCAAAACTATTCAAGCCTCTAGGTACTGAATATGTGGCCCCAGTGCCTATAGTTGACTTTTTACCGAAGATATTGATCAATGTGTAAGATATATAGTTGAAATTCATATAATAAAATAAATAAATGAAACCCTCGATAATAGTATGTCTTTCTGTCAAAAATTGGTTGAATCGGATCAATACTTCCTTTAATATTATATAAAATTTTGTCAACACCTGCAGTAATTTTCCGGGCTCTGATTCTTGCAAGTTGCGAGAGTATAAAATGTTCGGTTACACCCGTACTTAGAACCTCCTTACTTGTTTTAGTAATTTTTTATAGTTTTGAACTACTCTTGCGGCCATTCCCGTAATTTCAAAGTTGGCTTGTATTGTTAGCATTTGTAGCGTATTTTGTGCCCTAGACGCTGTAAATGATCGTTGTCATCCTTGGTCTATTAAGGCCTTAAGTTTAAACAGATCTCCTCGGAGTTCAATGGAGGCGACTGCTGTAGGTAGTAGTACCCTACTTTTAATTTCGCTGTAGCGTTTGCGTTTTTAATGTCTTTGAGTAGTTCTTGCGATTTTTGACAATTTCCGGGATTTGGTTTTTCGGGATCTGTGCAACCTAAAACTTTGCTTTTCTCATATTTGCATATCAGGCATTTCTTCGCAAAGACAAGCTTTAGCTGGTTAGCTCTAAAAAATTTCCTACTGCTCGTTTATTATCCGTCTCTCGCTTTTTCTTCAAAGGCAAAGTTTTATCCTGCTTCATTGATTGGTTCCTGATTTGTATACTGAAAAGTGAAAGAATCGGATAGAATTTAAAATTGTGTTATAGAGGGTTTGGTTTTTTTCCGATTTAGTCCATTTTGGCACTGTAATGTAGGAAGGCAGGGTAGTGTTACTTGCCGAATCGGTCAAGTAGGTCCCGAAATGGGTTTTGACCTAAATGTGTGACGAGCCACTCCCATTTTCGAAAAATTTTTTTGCCACAGAAGCTCCTTGATACTGCAATCGACTACACCAAATTACAGGTTTATGTCTTAGTTATGTGCTTAGTTATGGCATTTTACCGGTTTTCAATTAGTGACGTTTGGTGGGCGTGGTCCATTTACGCCTATCGACGAACTCGTTCCACTTATTTTGTCAAGAAACACGAGTTCCAAGTTTCATTAAGAAATCCTAATTTTTATCAAGTTATTAATTTGGCTCCGTCAGCAGCTAAACTGAATTTAAATAGTCGTTACTGTTTTATACGGGATAATGACCCGAAACATTTTTCTTTAGTGGTTAAGCAATGGTTATTTTACAACGTGAAAAAAGTGCTGCCACATCTTCCCCAGAGTCCAGACCTTAATCCCATTGTGCACCTATGGGCCTATGTGGAGACGAAGATACGAAAGAGCACAGATAATAGAAAAAATTAGGTTAATGCTGTATGAATAAAAGACTGCATATCACGATAGAGGACAAAAGTGCATATTCAAAGTATTAATTTTCCTTAGTGTTAAAATGTTAATTTATGCAAACTGTACAAGTTTTTTGTAGTTTTCGAAAATTGAGTTATTTAAAATTTTTGGAGAAAACTGGGTTTTAACAAGTAAGGAAGTTCTACGTTCGGGTGTAACCGAACATTTTATATTCTCGCAACTTGCAAGGATCAAAGCCCGGGAAATGACTTTAGATATTTGCAAAACTTTATATTAAAGGAAGTATTGATCCGATTCAACTAATTTTTGACACAAAAACATACTATTATCAAGAGTTTTATTTAATAATTTTATTATATGAATTTCAATTATATATTTTACACATTGACCGATATTTTTGGTAAAAAGTCAACTACTACTAACTTGTAGGTACTGGGGTCCACATATTCAGTATCTAGAGGCTGGAACAGTTTTGGTTCGATTTAGACAATTTTTGGTCACAAACTGGCATACTTAAAACGCATTATTCACGCAAAGTTTCACCCCGATACAATCATTGTTGCTTGATTTTCATAGTGGAAAGTGAAAGAATTAGATAGAATTTAAAACTGTGTTATATGGGAAGTAGGCGTGGTTGTAATCTGATTTCACCCATTTTCGTACTATAACATAGAAATATAAAAAGAATGTTATATACCAAATTTGGTTGAAATCGGTTAAAAAAATCCCAAGATATGGGTTTTCACCTAAAAGTGGGCGGTGTCACGCCCACTGTCGAATTTTGAACGCGGTTCCTATAAAGTTATCTCATACTATCGCTGAGATAAAGTTTAATGTCTCTGGTGTGTTTATTGCTTGATTTATCGCGCTTTTAGTAGTTTTTAACAGTACCGTTACAGGGGGAGTGGGCGGGGTTGTCCCCCGATTTCACCCATTTTCACACCGTCGATAGGCGGGCTAAAAATATTTGTTCCCAGCGAATTTTGTTAGTATAGCACATTAAACCTATTACGGGCGGGACCACGCCCACTTTAAAAAAATATTTTAAACTGCAGATGCCCCTAATGTGACCTTGTATACCAAATAACAGTCTTTTATCTTATTGTGGAGCTGAGTTATGGCAATTTATTTGTTTTTGATTAATGGCGCTTTGTGGGCGTGACAGTGGTCCGATAACGCCCATCTGTAATACCAAGTAATACCGTCTTACGGTACCAAGAAACATGTATACCAAGTTTCATTTCTCAATTTTTACCCAAGTTACAGCTTGCAGTGACGGACGGACAGACAGTCACCCGGACTTCAACTCGTCTCTTCATCCTGATCATTTATATATGTATAACCCTATCTCTAACTCAATTAGTTCTAGGTGATACAAACAACCGTAAATAAATTTTAAACTCTCTCAAATTATTGTAAACAAAAACGTCCGTGTAATTAGTACACATAAGCTTAATAAATTTTTATTTATTACCGCTTAGGTTTAAATTAATTATAATGCGTTTGCAAACGCAAACAAATTAGATGTAGGCCCAGGATTAAAGTTGTCAGTTGTCAAAACGAATAAAGGCAGCAAGCAGGAATCGTGTTGAGTGACGTATATAATCGAATGTGTTTTTTCTGTTGCGAAGACCATCCTTTTTGTTTGCTGAGCGATGTGCAGGCGCGATGCAGAGTTGTGTTGTGCATGTTGTTCTGAGAGGTTGAGTGTGGTTGCGTCGTCGTGTGTGGTGAAATTCCTTGAGTGTTCACAGGTGTGGTCCATTTCATTAGGGTATGCCAGTTTTTCCCGAGTAGAGTGGTGTACTTGGAGGAGGAGTTTAAACTCATTTAAACACCCTGGGCCCCCTAGGCGAATATTTAGCCTAGTATTGTACGTATGACCTGTTGAATGTATTTTGGCGTACAGCTGATGCATTAGCTGAGGGCACGGTGATGAAGTAGTGGTATATCCATGTCCTGTGTGTATAAAACGGCTTTGGTTTTAAGAACATATTTTGTATGCATTTTAATGTCCATGTAAGAGCTTTAAGGTAAGTAACTTCGGGTATATGAGATTGTAGTTGCTTTTCGTACTTATTGTGTTACCGGTTGTTTCTTTTATAATTTTATTATTTGTTTAAAATTTCTTTACCATCGGCTTTTTAGGGTTAGGGCGACTCCACGTCTGGCTTTTTAAGCTGATTCCCATAAACCACCCATATAAGGAGCGCTTAGATCGATGTGATAACTGCAACCTTTGCTTTCTGTAAGTCTAGGTACGGCACTTCATCACATTGGGAGTGTGATACCTTAGCTTTATTTTTTAATTGTTTCATAATTATGAGCCACTGAAGTAAGATAGGTGTCGATTTTTCGACTTTCTGGGACAACTATGCTGCGAACAATATTATGTATGGACGTGGGAGATTGTGGCCAAGAATCGGGAGATTCGAATATGGTTTAGATTGTTTGAGAATTGTGGCCAGGATTTTCGGTTGTTTCATAATTGGTGAAAGCCATCCTGCAAATTATTATTTCAGATAATGCGGATATTGACTCAGTAGGATATGAAAACTGGTCAGATATCTTATTCCATAGGGTCCCTGTATATCTATGTTGCACTGCCCTTTTCAAATTTAATTAAATTAATGTACAACAAATTTTCTTTTGGAATATTTGGTAATATATTTGGATGATTTGGTTGAATTATATATATTTGTGTTTTTATACTCTCGCAACATGTGTTCACCTAACGGTTGTTTGTATCACCTAAAACTAATAGATATAGGGTTATGTATATATAAATGATCAGGATGAAGAAACGAGTAGAAATCCGGGTGACTGTCTGTCCGTCCGTCCATCTGTCCGTCTGTCCGTCCGTCCGTCTGTCCGTGCAAGCTGTAACTTGAGTAAAAATTGAGATATCTTTATGAAACTTGGTACACATGTTTCTTGGTAGAGTAAGACGGTATTACTTGGTATTACAGATGGGCGTTATCGGACCACTGCCACGCCCACAAAACGCCATTAATCAAAAACAAATAAATTGTCATTACTAAGCTCCGCAATAAGATACAAGACAGTTATTTGGTACACGAGATCACATTAAGGAGGGGCATCTTCAGTTAAAATTTTTTTTGAGTATGCGTGGTCCCGCCCCTAATAGGTTTAATGGGCATATCTCCTAAACCGCTAAAGCTATAATAACAAAATTCACTGGAAGCAAATGTTTTTAGCACCTCTACCTACGGTGTGAAAATGGGTGAAATCGGGTTACAACCCCGCCCACTCCCCCTGTAACGGTACTGTTAAAAACTACTAAAAGCGCGATAAATCAAGCACTAAACACACCAGAGACATTAAACTTTATCTCAGCGATAGTATGAGATGACTTTATAGGAACCGCGTTCAAAATTCGACAGTGGGCGTGACACCGCCCAATTTTAGGTGAAAACCCATATCTTGGGATTTTTTTAACCGATTTCAACCAAATTTGGTACATAACATTCTTTTTATATTTCTATGTTATAGTACGAAAATGGGCGAAATCGGATTACAACCACGCCTATTTTCCATATGACACCATTTTTAATTCCACTTGATTCTTTTACTTTCCACTATGCAAATCAAGCAACAATGATTATATCGGCGTAAAACTTTGCGTGAATAATACGTTTAAAGTATGCCACCGTGTGACCAAAAATTCTCTAAATCGAACCAAAACTGTTCAAGCCCCTAGGTACTGAATATGTGGACCCTAGTATCTATAGTTGACTTTTTACCGTAAATATCGGCCATTGTGTAAGATATATAATTGAAATTCATATAATAGAATTAATAAATGAAACTATCGATAATAGTATGTCTTTGTTTCAAAAATGGGTTGAATCGGATCAATAGTTCTTGTAGCTCTCATATATCTAATATAAATATTTTTGAACTTCCGCGTGACTTTGTACCGCATATGTGAGTTATCTCAATGAAATTGAGAGAGCGTGTTTTACTCATAACAAGATCAAATCTGGTGAAAATTTTCCTTAGCCCCCATGTAACTAATATCACGATTTTCGAACATTCGTCTATTTTTACTCCATTTGATTGGTGATGGTATGTGAGGTATCTTAATGAAACAGTGGGAGCATTTTATTAGTCTGTGGCATGTTAGTAGTATGTGGTATTGGAAAAAATTAATAAAATCGGGTTAATACTACCCTCAAATTCCATATACTACTTATAATGCTTTTCGTTATTCTGACCAGTTTTATGCCGAATATGTCGGCCAGTGAGTATTAATATTTTTTTTATACTCTCGCAACCTGTTGCTACAGAGTATAATAGTTTTGTTCACCTAACGGTTGTTTGTATCACCTAAAACTAATCGAGTTAGATATAGGGTTATATATATATAAATGATCAGGATGAAGAGACGAGTTGAAATCCGGGTGACTGTCTGTCCGTCCGTCCGTCTGTCCGTCCGTCTGTCCGTCTGTCCGTCCGTCCGTGCAAGCTCTAACTTGAGTAAAAATTGAGATATCTTTATGAAACTTGGTAGACATGTTTCATGGTACCGTGAGACGGTTGGTATTGCAGATGGGCGTAATCGGACCACTGCCACGCCCACAAAACGCCATTAATCAAAAACAAATAACTTGCCATAACTAAGCTACGCAATAAGATACAAGACTGTTATTTGGTACACAGGATCACATTAGGGAGGGGCATCTGCAGTTAAAATTTTTTTTAAAAAAGTGGGCGTGGTCCCGCCTCTAATAGGTTTAATGTGCATATCTCCTAAACCGCTAATGCTATAATAACAAAATTCACTGGAAGCAAATGTTTTTAGCACTTCTATTGACGGTGTGAAAATAGCTGAAATCGGGTGGCAACTCCGCCCACTCCCCATATAACGGTACTGTTAAAAACTACTAAAAGCGCGATAAATCAAGCACTAAACACGCCAGAGACATTAAATTTTATCTCTGAGATGGTATAAGATGACTTTATAGGAACCGCGTTCAAAATTAGACAGTGGGCGTGGCACAGCCCACTTTTAGGTGAAAACCCATATCTTGAGATCTGCTTAACCGATTTCAACCAAATTCGGTGCATAACGTTCTTTTCATGTTTCTATGTCACAGTGCGAAAATGGGCGAAATCGGACTACAACCACGCCTACTTTCCATATAACACCATTTTAAATTCCATCTGATTATTTCACTTTCCACTATGCAAATCAGGCAAAAATGACTGTATCGGGATAAAACTTTGCGTGAATAATGCGATTAAAGTATGCCACCTTGTGGCCAAAAATTGTCTAAATCGAACCAAAACTGTTTAAGCCCCTAAGTACTAAATATGTGGACCCCAGTGCCTATAGTTGACCTTCTACCGAAAATATCATCCAATCCACAAAGAAATCTCAAACGAGTATACTATTTGACTTTGCGAGAGTATAAAATGTTCGGTTACATCCGAACTTAGCCCTTCCTTACTTGTTTATATATAAAATTGCTCCAAAATATGTTCTCGAGTATAGATGAGCAATGTCAAAGTTAATATATAATATTTCTCTATCCCCAATATATATTGTATATGATTTTGTTTTTCCACATGACTTTACACCGTTCCGGTTGATCAACGTGATATTTTAACGAAATTAAGTGGAAAAGATTTCTTAAAAATTATGTGGTTTGACGCTGAATTAGAATGAAATTAGTATATACTAAGTCTAAACCTCACACCTTCATATAATGAATTCCGATTCTCTGGTACATACTTATGTGTATCTCATTTCAAGCAATAAAACTGAGGCTAAGTTTATGGCCTTTAATATAAGTCAAGAAGATACCAAATTTGATTGTAATTTAATCGCGATATCATTTAATAATGGATGTTTAATTCAACATTTTTAAATATACGGTTTGGAGGAATTTTCTGGTCTTTGATTTTCCCAGCTCACATGTACTACTTATGGTATAATTTTTTTCGTCAATTTGATAATTTAATGAAATTAAATGGACAGTTTTTCTTAAAAATAATGTATATCGCTGCATATGAATGAAATTGGTCTAGACTTTGTTTAAACCTTATAACCCTAATATACTGATTTCCGCTCCTCTGGTACAACAGCAACCTCATATACCTCACATATTAAATCTAACCCCTTTGGTTCAGTTTATATCACATATACCATGTTTGAGTTAAATATGTTCTTTTTATAAAAGTTAACTTTTCGGAGAAAAAAATAGTATTGACACAAAATAAATCTATGATCAACAACATAAGTTTATAAGATACCAAATAATAATCGAGTAATGAATGTTGAATTCTTTCGCGACATTTTTATACTTTCGCAACATGTTGCAACAGAGTATAGTTTTGTTCACCAAAGAGTTGTTTGCATCACCTAAAGTGATAGATAGAGATTTCTATATACATATATTATTATAAAATATACCAGACAACAATGCTAAAAAAGTTTCTTAGAGTGCTGGATTTTGTATAGAGCAAAAAAATCTTTCTAGAAAAAATTGCATGAAATAAATAGTAATCAAAAGGGCTAAAGACCCTTTTTATGTGGTTATAGATAAACTGCGACCCCATCGGTTTACATGCTACTGTCTATTATTTCAGTTTTGCGACATATTTTAATATGAAGGTCATGAGGTGAACTGAAAACTCAAGAAAATTACATTTTTACCTAGCGCCGTTGGCAGCTTATGAAAGGTTTAGATATTAAGACAGAAAGAAGAAAATCTACATACCTGCTCTACATATGTGTATACCATACTTAATTATATGTAAGTTATTGTTAATTTAGCCTTCATGGGTAGACCCTTCAAAATAGGCACCATAGATCCCCCTGTTTTAGAAAGCGTTTAACAAAAGTAATTTACGGAGGGGTTTTCCGAGAACTTAATATCAGTACAATGAAATAAACTACTAATTTCTAAAATATAAATATAACTAAATATTATGTATTATTATGTTAGTGAATAGCTAAGTAATATATAGGTATACAAAAGTACGTAAGCTGTACCAACATGTTGCAAGAGTATAATAACTATCAGTACACTGTTGTGAAAGAGAGCAGCACCTAGGATCCAACTCTTAACACCCGGACGGACTGAATTATATAAGTATTATCTATAAGTATTTTATATATTAATCCATTTATTATTAATTAATTATGCCTAGATTAAGTAGAAAATCTATATTACTAAGTCGTCTTCAGAATAGAAGACGTATGAGAGTTCTTCGTGCAAACTCTTTATATAGAGATAGTGCGCAGTCACAAAATACTGTAAGTCACGCTAATCGTAGATTAGATTCCGATGTACGTCTGTCCGAACAAATTATCAATACCAGGCGGGAAAATCTCGAGGCACGGTCTTTTGAACGAAATTTAAATACTGTTCAACATAGAACAAGGCGGCAAGATCCGCAAATTCGCTCTGAAGAGCAAATAAGAGATATTCGAGGTCATAAGTCTCGGCGTGACGACCCCGAGGTTCGATCTGTTGAGCAAGTTGCTAATACTGTTCAACATAGAACAAGGCGGCAAGATCCCCAAATTCGCTCTGAAGAGCAAATAAGAAATACTCCAGGTCATAGATCTCGTCGAGAAAATCCTGAGGTACGTTATGATGAAGAAAGTAGGAACACTAGGGATCATAGAGAACTTCCCGCAAGAAATCGTGAGTATAGGAATTTAGAGCGCATTCGTGATCAAATGCAAAGGGAACATGCAAGAAGAAATCCTGAAATAAGGAGAGAGGAGAGTGATAGAGAAACACAACGTCGACAGCTTAGTAGGAAGAATAGGAGGAAAGAAATTTTGAATCAGAGACGTCTTAGACAAGGTTAAGTTCGCCTTCGTAGAGATAACCCACTCAATAGGCAAATTGAAAACCAAAGGCAGTCCCAACGAATCCGATTAACGAGAAAATAGTGTTATAGAAACTGATAATAGTGGCAATTTAACAGAATTCAAAAACATTTATTTCCAAAATATAAATAAGGGCCCTACTGAAATATGTATTTGCTGTGGCGTTTTATGGTTTTCACACCAAGTTCGCAAATTAAATTTCGAAACTATTGCGCAGGATCACCCGAATGCTGCATCCTTCTTTTTAATGCAAAAATTTCCTTCAGAAGATGGAAATTACAATTTTTGTGCTGCTTACAAAAATGCCATTGTTAAAAAGTTTGTTTTTCTCATTGTTATGTTTGGCTAACTGGCTAGACTTTCCTGAAATACCGGATTGTTTGAAAGGTTTGACCCCAATTGAAGAACGTCTCATAATGCCTAGATTGCCTTTTATGACAATCCGTCCGTTAGCATATCAAGGTCTGAGTTTGCTCAAAGGTGCTGTTGTTAATATACCTATTTCTGTTAACAATATTGTGACATCTCTACCAAGGTCCTTTGATGAGGCTCATGTTATACAAATTCACTTAAAAAGGCGTTTGGAATACAATCATGATTACATGATCGATACCATACGCCCCGCAAAGATTATGGAAGCTTTGCAGTTCTTAGTGAATACCCCTCTGTATCGTGAGCACAATAAACATATTAATGAAAACCGGATTTCAGAATTTAATGACCAAGAAGAAGTTCCGTTTGTTGCATCTGCAGAGGATTCCCGATTGGTTCAATCTTTTCATGTAGCACAAACTTCTCATGATAATCCCTCAGGTAATAATATTCCCACGGGTCTTTTACCTTCAGAGCTAAAGCCAGGCGGTCAAGAAACTCTGTTTAACAATATTCCTGTAGAAAACTTAGACTATAACCGTTTAGTTATAGCGCCAGGTGAAGGACAAAGACCAATTGACATAATTCAGAAGAGTTGTCATTTGGAACAATATACGTTGGGCAGAAGCGTACATGCTCTGAAACGTATAGCAAGATAATACGTTCTGAAATTCGCCGTTTTGACAGAGGAGCGTGTACCATTCCAAAGTTGTTCTATGATTACAAAAAATTAGAACTGATACAAATTAAGAATAGTACATCCATTTGCCTTAGAAAGTTTTCAGGTCGTAACCGAGTTACGGCTTAAAATCTATTAAACGGAAACTTTGTTCAAAACTTGATTCAACACGATGATGGTTACAAGGTTTTGAAAGGCGTTAGATCCTCACCTGCGCACTGGGAAGCTGAGAAGAAAAAGGCAATCGCTATGATTCGCCAATTTGGGTTTCCAACCTTCTTTATCACTTTATCGGCTGCAGAATCTTTGATTTGGTTGAGCTTTTGGTCATCCTCTCTAAAACGGTTGATTCTAAAGATATTTCGGAAGAGGAAGCCAACAGTTTAACAACCCAAGATAGATATCGCTTGATTCGGTCAGACGCGGTTACGTGTGCTTGATATTTTGACTACCGCTATCGACAAATTCTTAAGCTTTTTAAAGACAACGCCGGCATTTTTGGAGAGCATTTTGTTACAAATTTCTACTGGAGAGTGGAGTTGCAACAGAGAGGTTCCACGCATGTACATGGCATGTATTGGTTTAGTAATGCTCCCAAGATCAACCTTCAAAATCCTCAGACATTCCCTGACGTCATTAGTTTTATTGACAATTATATTTCTACCGATGGTTCGATCAGCCACTTAGAAAATTATTTGGGTTATCAAAAGCATAACCACACTCGGTCTTTTACTAATAAGAGGACAACAGTTTTGTCGTTTTGGTATACCATATCCACCAATGCCTTCAACGCAAATACTGTTACCTCTTACAGAAACAAGTCAAAATTCAGAAAGACATAAAGAAAACTTTTTCAAAATTCAAAACGTTTTAAATTCAAATATGACTACAGAAGACATTTCTAATTTAAACGATTTTGAACACTTCCTGTCTGATAGTAGAATAATTATGTCTTTTGATGACTATTTGCTAGCCCTTAGGTCAATTTTAACAAAACCCAAAATTTTTCTAAAAAGAAAATTACAGGATCGTTTTATAAACGCTTATAGTCCTCTGATTTTGGAACTCCATAGTGCAAATAGGGATATCCAATATATACTGGATGCATATGCTTGCTGTTCATATATAATTAATTAAATTAACAAGTCTAACTGGGATTTCTAGGCTCTTAAATGAAGCTATATCAGAGGTAAATGCTGGAAATTATACTATTAAGCAAAAACTTAAACATATAGGTCACAAATTTATATCAGGCACAGAAATATCTGCACAAGAATCAGTATATTGCTGCATTGGGCTCCATTTTTGGGAAGCAAGTAATGCAGAAATATTTATAAATACCTCTCGACCTGAGGAACGTGTTCGAATGGTAAAACGTAGAGCGGCACTTCAAAACCTTCCTTCAGGTTCGACTGAAATATTCGTAGCCGGTATTTTAGACCGTTATGTTCATAGATCCGATCAGTTAAAAACTCTTTGTTTAGCTGATTTTTGCATCTAGGTATAAATATTTTAAATCTAGTAGAAGAGCACAAGATAGTGATCATGAAGAAGAAGAGAGGGAAGATGATAATTTACCAGAAAGCGGGGGCCTCTTAAAGATGGTAGCGGTTTTGTGAAAAAACGTACCAAACCTTGTATTATTCGGTATAGAAGGTTTACCCCAGATTTGGATGGAGTTGAGTATTTCCGCGAAATGGAAATGCTTTACTATCCTTGGCGGAAAGAACAGCAAGATCGCATTAAAAACGATAATGAGCAGACTTGCATAACACATCGTATTATAATTGAGGAAAATCAAAGAAAATATGATGTTTTTGGGCAAAGAGAACTTGAAATTGTTCTAGAAAGTCATTATAATGAAATAGACTTGGACGAAGGTGCTCAAAATGAACTACCTATCGTGGAAAATGAGTTCAGAGTGTTGGCACTTCCAGAAATAAACCCAAATATAAATTTGCTGGACTTGCATGGCGAAGATTCAACAGATAATGGCACTGAATCTGATTGCAATATATGACTTATTAAACTACCCCCTTTAATTCCAGTTGAGGAATTATTTCCTTTAGTTCAAAGTCTAAATACTAAGCAAAGAACTTATTTGACACATTTGATGCACCACCTAAAAACAAATCAAACGAAAAAACAAATACATTCTCCCCAAAACCACCTTGAGGCGAGACAAAGTAAGTGTATCGTTTTCATTTTTATTTATTATATATGTATGTTTGGAAATCCTCTATACCATTAAAACTAAGAAAACCCGTTTTAACAGTTTCAAACCACGGGTACAGGAAACGTTAACGGAAAATTTCAAAACACCGACGGGAGAATATACTTATATACATATAAACTTATATTTACATATATATGTATATATATATAATATTAACAAATTATTGATTGCCTTAGTTTATGCGCTTACATTTGTATATATATATATACACACAACAACCACAAAATAAACAAGTAAGGAAGGGCTAAGTTCGGATGTAACCGAACATTTTATACTCTCGCAAAGTCAAATAGTATACTCGTTTGAGATTTCTTTGTGGATTGGCTGATATTTTCGGTAGAAGGTCAACTATAGGCACTGGGGTCCACATATTTAGTACTTAGGGGCTTAAACAGTTTTGGTTCGATTTAGACATATTTTGGCCACAAGGTGGCATACTTTAATCGCATTATTCACGCAAAGTTTTATCCCGATACAGTCATTGTTGCCTGATTTGCATAGTGGAAAGTGAAATAATCAGATGGAATTTAAAATGGTGTTATATGGAAAGTAGGCGTGGTTGTAGTCCGATTTCGCCCATTTTTGCACTGTGACATAGAAACATGAAAAGAACGTTATGCACCGAATTTGGTTGAAATCGGTTAAGCAGATCTCAAGATATGGGTTTTTACCTAAAAGTGGGCTGTGCCACCGGACGGACGGACAGACAGTCACCCGGATTTCAACTCGTCTCTTCATCCTGATCATTTATATATATATAACCCTATATCTAACTCGATTAGTTTTAGGTGATACAAACAACCGTTAGGTGAACAAAACTATTATACTCTGTAGCAACAGGTTGCGAGAGTATAAAAATAAAAATTCAAGTATTTACTTGCAAAGAATTTCTGGCAGTACCCTTTAGGCTTAATAAAGCAATAAGCAGCACTGCGTAACAAAAAGTAAAAGTAATACATATATATACATTCAATCGGCAAACAATATGCAAATTGCATTTGCCGATAAATCTTATAACTAAACATTCACTTATATTTTTACAAATATATTATATCAGAATATAGTAACATAAGCGCAGTCGGTAAAATACCTGCGTATTACAATTTTTACTTTTCTTCACACTCTTCTCTCACGCCGAAAAATATCACGCGTGCACAGTCACATACATACACACTTGTACATACGGCATACGATCTGCCTACGCTCACATACCCCATATACGGTGGGTACAAATACATATTTTTAATTCATTTAATTATTTAAATATCGATTATTTTAAAACTGATTAAACGGTGCGGTTAAATAGCAACATATAATTAATAATTAAATGAAAAAAAAAAAGAAAAATTTTTTTTTTTTGGTAAACGAAAGCTAAAAGCAATAATATAAAAAATTCTCAACTAAAAATTGCTTCAAAGTCCATTTTGGCAAATATCCCGCAATACCCCTTGTTCTTTGGCAAACAAACACAAGCAGGATTGCGCACAAACATTTCAGCACTATAATTCGTGTATACCTAGGTACAAAGTGCATTGATCTCTTCAACGAGCTCTCAATTGCTCAATTGCTCAAGTACATAAATACATATCTACAAGTCCACGCATTAGGGTGTACCTACATACCCCTACATAAGGACATAAAAACATAAAATAAATACAAGTTCGATTATTAATAAATTAAAAACAAAAACGGCCAGTAATTATAAAAAACTAAATCCGCGTATTTAAGAAACTTAATTCGAATTAAAAACTCTTATTAACTAAAAAAATTTGCGGTTATACACATATACGAAAGTTAAAATTAATTTTGTCGAAAAAAACAAAAAAACTCTATTTACTTAAAACAGTTTCGTTATATACAAGCATATAACTTGAATTCCATCGGTCGACACTGAGGAATTTTAAATTTACTTCACTATTTTCTAAATGAGCTCAGATTCAAAAGAATCCAAAACAATACAGTCTCTAAAAGTACCTAAAATGATTTCTGAAGAAAAGAGTCCATGTACACCTGCAGAAGCTACACGCTCAAAGCAAGGTGCTACAAAACAAAAAAAGGTAAAAGACATTTCATATACCAAATTCATTGCAGAGAGTGACAGTCTAATACGATACTACACTCGATTTTCATCTTCGCCGATTCAGGACAATTCTGAATCGGTATTAGAAATTAAAAAAGACAATCTTGACAATTTTTGGACACGTCTCCAAGGTGCATATATATATAAATTTCAAATCTTCGGCTTACGCCAAATACGAAAACTGCTTAGACCAGTTCGAAGAAACAAAAGCAATAATTTCTGACCAATTAAAATTAATCAAAGCAATTGCACCTACTCCACAGCCAAGAGTAGAGCTGCCACAAATTCAATGCCAAGAAGCAAGTTCAAGCATCCATCTCAAGGTGCCCGCATGTGACACAGAAATCTTTCATGGTGGTTATGAACAATAGCCGTCCTTCCGAGACATGTTTACTGCCGTTTACATAAACCATCCATAGTTAACAAATGCACAAAAATTGTATCACCTCCGATACAAAACAAAAGGTCAAGCAGGCGTAGTAGTAAAACAGTTCGTACTAAATGACGATAATTTCAATTTGGCTTGGGAAGCTCTTAAATCAAGATTCGAAAACGAAAGAATGGTCGATAAACAAATATCGATATTAATGAACTTGCCAAAAATTCAAAAGGAAACAAGTGAAGAATTTATCAAACTTCAATCCACTGTTTCAAATTGTTTCTCGGTTTTATCGACACAAAATATTCCCACAGACAGCTGGGACCCTATTCTGGTAAATATATGCACCGCGGCACTACCAGAAAAATCGTTACTGTTGTGGGAGCAATCGCTCTCATCTCGGAAAAAATGCCCAACGTGGCAACAAATTAAAGAATTTCTAACTACCCAATATGAAATAGCAGAAAGGGTAGACAAAAAACTAGTTAGAACTAAAAACGTTCAAAACGACCTCAATAGAAGCTTTAATAGACCCCAAACCAGTAGCAATAACATTTTAAATAGAAGTTTTTTTAAAAATCAATCGTTCACATCCGAAAAGTATTAACAAACGTCATGCGAACTGTATACAGGAGGGCATAAACTTAAATCTTGCGCTAAATTCAAAAAATTAAATATTGTCGATAGGAACAATTTTGTGAGAACAAAAAAACTTCGCACAAACTGCTTGTCTCGTTCGCATACTCTAAAAGAGTGTGAAAGCAAGTTCAATTGCGTTTATTGTCATAAACGGCATCATTCTATGCTTCATATAAATAATTTTTCCAGTTCACCCCCTAACAGCGCAAATACGAAAAGAGCCACGGGTTTAGTTGCAACAGCAAATTGCCAAGAAGAACCATGCTGCTCAAAGGCATTAAAAACTCAAACGCTACAGAGCGAAAACCAAAGTAAGGTACTACTACTCACAGCAGTCATCTCCATCGAACACCTAGGAGAGCTGTTTAGACTTAGGGCCTTAATAGACCAATGATCACAACGATCTTTCATAGCGTCTAGGGCTCAAAATAGGCTACAACTGCCAACAAAACTAGCTAATTTTGAAATAACAGGAATGGGCGGAAGAGTAGTGCAAAACTCAAATAAAATCTGCCCCATTACCCTAATATCCCCCCAAGCGGATAAGAGAATTAAAGAAGAAGCTATAGTCTTACCGCAACTAACAAATATGCTTCCAAGCTATCATATAAATAGCAAGCATTGGCAAAAGGTTTCACACCTGAAGCTAGCAGATCCCAACTGCAACAGTCCCTCTCAAATAGACCTTCTATAAGGCAGTGATCTGATACCACAGATAATACTCGAAGGTATTGAGAAAATTTCAAATACACTATTGGCACAAAATACTATTTTCGGTTGAATCCTAAGTGGACTAGTTACGGAACCAGTTACAACCATGACTACTCAGGTTGAGGAAATCCCAAACGAATACCTCAATTCACAATTAAAGAAATTTTGGGAGTTAGAAGAGCTCCCCCCTATATCAATTACAACTCCAGAAGATCAATATTGTGAAGACTTTTACAAAGCCACAACTACTAGATCAGATAATGGTCGGTACGTCGTACGACTACCACTAAAACAACAATTTCCCAACACAATTGCTTTAGGTCACTCTCGCACCTCTACAATACAGCAGTTTCAAAGTATGAAAAAAAACCTACTTAAAAAAGGCGAACTCAAATCAGTATATGATGGTGTGTTGGAAGAATATCTCCATTTAGACCACATGGAGGAAGTAAGTGCATGCGAAAAAATCATCAACGGCAAATACCACTCATTTTACTTGCCGCATCATGCAGTGGTAAAGCCAGACAAAAAACAACTAAAGTAAGAGTTGTCTTCAATGCATCAAGATCCATCAGCTCGGCGAATTCCCTAAATGATATCCCACGCTCCAACCAGATTTAATGCTACTCATTTTAAATTGGCGTATATTCAAATACGTATTTAACGGAGACGTCGAAAAAATGTATAGGCAAATAGTCGTACATAAAGACGATCAAGATTTTCAGCGAATTATTTTCCGAAAATCTCCCAATAGTCCAGTACGCGACTATAAACTTAAAATAGTTACCTATGGCGTCAACTGTGCTCCATATTTAGCCATTCGAACACTCCACGAACTGGCAGAAAACACAAAGTCAGAATTTCCTCTGGCAACCAAAGTGTTAAAAACTCAAACGTATGTAGACGACATCCTGTCTGGAAGTCATACTCTTTCACAAGCATACGAGTCACTGGCTCAAGTGACACAAGCCCTCAAAACCGCAAGGTTTCCGTTAAAAAAGATAACGGCGAACCACCCTAATATCTTAAAGGGCATACCTAAAGAAAATCTGTTGGATACTAATTTCCTTAAATTCGAAAAGGAAAGTAAAACAAAAACTCTGGGGATACAATGGAATGCGATATCTGACCAGTTTTCATACACTACAGAGTCAATATTAGCATTATCCGCCATAACGAAGCGACAAATTCTATCCTCTGTGGCAAAACTTTTTGACCCCTCAGGATGGCTTTCGCCAATTATGATACAAGCGAAAAACTTGATACAAGAATTATGGCTAGACGGAACCGACTTCCATAATTCGTAAAGTAAAGTAAAAAAATCGACTCTTTTCACACAACAGTGGATGATACTGACATCCTCGAACGATTTTCATCGTACCCACGAGCCCTCAGAGTAATCGCTTATATGCTCAAGTTCATAGAGCGACTCAAAATTAAACTTAAGGGAGTAACTTCATTATATTCCCAATGCGACACAGTGACGCACCTAGACTTACAAAAAGCAAAGGTCGCTCTTATCGCATATACTCAAGCCACTTCAGCCGCGATATATCACTATTGAGAGAATCAAAACCTATTGACAAGAGAAGGAGGCTTTCCTTGCGGCATTTGCCCGCTTCGTCGGTCGACGCGGCTTTCCATCGAAGATAATGAGCGATAATAGTAAAACATTTATCGGCGCTCAAAAAGCCACCGAAAAACAATTTGTGGACTTTATCAAACAAGTCTCACCTGAGATTGTACAAAAGTACGCGCCCCAAGGCATTAATTGGCAATTCATCCCCCCAAGCGCTCCTCATATGCGTGGTTTATGGGAATCAGCTGTAAAAAGCTTCAAATCCCACTTCAAAAAAGTAGCTGGAAATTACAAATTCAATTACGAAGAATTCACGACATTATTAATTCGAATTGAAGCCGTTCTCAATTCACGGCCTCTTACAATCCTTTCGCAAGATCCCTCCGGTTTCACAGCCTTAACTCCACGGCACTTTCTCAAAGGAACATCGATTCTGGCCATACCTGAGCCAGGCGTGGAGTCGCTATCCTTATTAAAACGCTGGGAAAGAATTAAAATTCTCCATCACGATTTCAGCCGTCGATGGAAAGAAGAATACATAAAGGATCTCCATAAACGATACCGTTGGAAGACTCCTGAACAAGCACTAAAACTTGGAGATTGTGTCCTCATTCATGATACACCCTACCGAATGGCGGCTTGGGCGCATAGAAAAGCTACATTACGGCTCCCCTGCAAGCGCACCTGCAACGACACCCATGTCAGCACCAGTTCCTCGCGGTGGCACGCGACCTTCACCGACGCTGCCATCGCCGCCTTCAGAGGCACATCATATACGATGTCCCATTTGTCGGCGCTCACATCGCCTGCAATATTGTGGGATTTTTAGAAGTATACGACCATTGCAACGACAGCAAGTTGCCCAGGCACACGGGCACTGTCTAAACTGCCTTTCGCACACGCATGGGACTCAAGAGTGTGTGTCCACGGGTCTGTGCCAAATTTGCAGCAGACCACATCACACACTACTTCATCGCACCCGCTGAATGTAGCACCACGGCGTCGACAGCCTAGACCGCAACCACGTCGTTCCAATGGTCTGAGCAGCGTTGTGTCAACGTTATAACAGCTGCAGCGACTACTAGGCTAATAATTTCCCTAGGGGGGGCGGGATGGCTAAATTACCACTCAATCCCCCCTCACCGTAAGACTCTGTAACACTACACCAATTCACATCCACATCACCACACCTACTTACCATACATTCCACACCTACATACCATACATTCCACATCCCTACACCATGCACCAACACGTACACAAATACAACTTAACACCGGTCACACCACCATGAAGACATCAGCAGATATATAAGGGACTAAAAGAAGGATCCCGCCCGCATTTTTAGCATTTCGACTCGCTAGCGATCAGATCTTCGAGCACCCGCCTAAATCGACTCCTTTTTTTAAATAATTTTGCCAACGGTGAGTGGAGTTAAAATTAACTTATTAATTAATTAAAAATATATATTAATCCATTTATTATTAATTAATTATGCCTAGATTAAGTAGAAAATCTATATTACCTAAGTCGTCTTCAGAATAGAAGACGTATGAGAGTTCTTTGTGCAAACTCTTTATATAGAGATAGTGAGCAGTCACAAAATACTGATAGTCACGCTAATCGTAGATTAGATTCTGATGTACGTCTGTCCGAACAAATAAACATAGAACCAGGCAGGAAAATCTCGAGGTACGGTCTTTTGAACAAAATTTAAATACTGTTCAACATAGAACAAGGCGGCAAGATCCCCAAATTCGCTCTGAAGAGCGAATAAGAAATACTCGAGGTCATAGATCTCGGCGTGAAGACCCCGAGGTTCGATCTGTTGAGCAAATTGCAAATACTGTTCAACATAGAACAAGGCGGCAAGATCTGCAAATTCGCTCTGAAGAGCAAATAAAAGATACTCGAGGTCATAGGTCTCGGCGTGAGGACCTCGAGGTTCGATCTGTTGAGCAAGTTGCAAATACTGTTCAACATAGAACAAGGCGGCAAGATCCCCAAATTCGCTCTGAAGAGCAAATAAGAAATACTCGAGGTCATAGATCTCGGCGTGAAGACCCCGAGGTTCGATCTGTTGAGCAAATTGCAAATACTGTTGAACATAGAACAAGGCGGCAAGATCCGCAAATTCGCTCTGAAGAGCAAATAAGAAATACTCGAGGTTATAGGTCTCGGCGTGAAGACCTCGAGGTTCGATCTGTTGAGCAAGTTGCAAATACTGTTCAACATAGAACAAGGCGGCAAGATCCTCAAATTCGCTCTGAACAGCAAATGAGAGATACTCGAGGTCATAGGTCTCGGCGTGAAGACCCCGAGGTTCGATCTGTTGAGCAAGTTGCAAATACTGTTCAACATAGAACAAGGCGGCAAAATCCACAAATTCGCTCGAGGTCATAGATCTCGTCCAGAAAATCCTGAGGTACGTTATGATGAACAAAGTAGGAACACTAGGGATCATAGAGAACTTCGCGCAAGAAATCCTGAGTATAGGAATTTAAAGCGCATTCCTGATCAAATGCAAAGGGAACATGCAAGAAGGAATCCTGAAATAAGGAGAGAGGAGCGTGATAGAGAAACACAACGTCGACAGCTTAGTAGGAAGGGTGTCAAGGAGGAAAATTTTGAATCAATGACGTCTTAGACAAGGTCAAGTTCGCCTTCGTAGAAATAACCCACTCAATAGACAAATTGAAAACCAAAGGCAGTTCCAACGAATCCGATTAACGAGAGAAAATAATGTTATAGAAACTGATAATAGTGGCAATTTAACAGAATTCAAAAACATTTATTTCCAAAATATAAATAAGGGCCCTACTGAAATATGTATTGTCTGCGTCGGCTTATGGTTTTCACACCAAGTTCGCAAATTAAGTTTCGAAACTACTGCGCAAGGTCACCCGAATGCTGCATCCGCCTTCTTTTTAATGCAAAAATTTCCTTCAGAAGATGGAAATTACAATTTTTTTACTACTTGAAAAAATGCGATTGTTAAAGAGAACGTTCCAAAAATATGTTTAGCTAACGGTCTAGACTTTCCTGAAATACCGGATTGTTTGAAAGGTTTAACCCCAATTGAAGAACGTCTCATAATGCCTAGATTGCCTTTTATGAAAATCCGTCCGTTAGGATATCAAGGTCAGAGTTCTCTCAAAGAGTCTGTTGTTAATATACCAATTGCTATTCACAATATAATGACAGCTCTACCGAGATCCTTTGACGAAGCTTATGTGATACAAATTCACTTAGGGGCCGTCCATAAATTACGTCATCGATTTTTTCAGATTTTAGACCCCCCCCCCCCATAATCATCCTATCGTCATTTCTTAAAGACACCGTCTTTACCGACTTTGACTTTACCGTCATCCGCAAACTTAGACTATAACCGTTTAGTTATAGCGCCAGGTGAAGGACAAAGACCAATTGACATAATTCAGAAGAGTTGTCAATTGGAACAATATACGTTGGGCAGAAGCGTGCATGCTCTGAAACTTATAGCAAGATAATACGTTCTGAAATTCGCCGTTTTGACAGAAGAGCGTGTAGAGTTTTAAGGTCGCAACCGAGTTACGGCCCAAAATCTATTAAACGAAAACTTTGTTCAAAACTTGATTCAACACGATGATGGTTACAAGGTTTTGAAAGGCGTTAGATCCTCACCTGCGCACTGGGAAGCTGAGAAGAAAAAGGCAATCGCTATGATTCGCCAATTTGGGCTTCCAACCTTCTTTATCACTTTATCGGCTGCAGAATCTCAGTGGGTTGAGCTTTTGGTCATCCTCTCTAAAACTGTTGATTCTAAAGATATTTCGGAAGAGGAAGCCAACAGTTTAACAACCCCATATAGATATCGCTTAATTCGGTCGGACGCGGTTACTTGTGCTAGATATTTTGACTACCGCTATCGACAAATTCTTAAGCTTTTTAAAGATTACGCCGGCATTTTTGGAGAGCATTTTGTTACAAATTTCTACTGGAGAGTGGAGTTGCAACAGAGAGGTTAACCGCATGTACATGGCATGTTTTGGTTTAATAAAGCTCCCAGGATCAACCTTCAAGATCCTCAGACATTCCCTGATGCCATTAGTTTTATTGACAATAATATTTCTACTGATGGTTCGATCAGCCAATTAGAAAATTATTTGGGTTATCAAAAGCATAACCACAGTCGGTCTTGTACTAGGGAAATAACAGGACAACAGTTTTGTCGTTTTGGTATACCATATCCACCAATGCCTTCAACGCAAATACTGTTACCTCTTACAGAAACAAGTCAAAATTCAGAAAGACACAAGGAAAACTTTTTCAAAATTCAAAACGTTTTAAATTCAAATATGACTACAGAAGACATGTCTAATTTAAACGATTTTGAACACTTCCTGTCTGATAGTAGAATAAATATGTCTTTTGATGACTATTTGTTAGCCCTTAGGTCAATTTTAACAAAACCCAAAATTTTTCTAAAAAGAAAATTACAGGATCGATTTATAAACCCTTATAATCCTCTGATTTTGGAACTCCATAGTGCAAATAGGGATATCCAATATATACTGGATGCATATGCTTGCTGTTCATATATAATTAATTAAATTAACAAGTCTAACTGGGATTTCTAGGCTCTTAAATGAAGCTATATCAGAGGTAAATGCTGGAAATTATACTATTAAGCAAAAACTTAAACATATAGGTCACAAATTTATATCAGGCACAGAAATATCTGCACAAGAATCAGTATATTGCTGCATTGGGCTCCATTTTTGGGAAGCAAGTAATGCAGAAATATTTATAAATACCTCTCGACCTGAGGAACGTGTTCGAATGGTAAAACGTAGAGCGGCACTTCAAAACCTTCCTTCAGGTTCGACTGAAATATTCGTAGCCGGTATTTTAGACCGTTATGTTCATAGATCCGATCAGTTAAAAACTCTTTGTTTAGCTGATTTTTGCATCTAGGTATAAATATTTTAAATCTAGTAGAAGAGCACAAGATAGTGATCATGAAGAAGAAGAGAGGGAAGATGATAATTTACCAGAAAGCGGGGGCCTCTTAAAGATGGTAGCGGTTTTGTGAAAAAACGTACCAAACCTTGTATTATTCGGTATAGAAGGTTTACCCCAGATTTGGATGGAGTTGAGTATTTCCGCGAAATGGAAATGCTTTACTATCCTTGGCGGAAAGAACAGCAAGATCGCATTAAAAACGATAATGAGCAGACTTGCATAACACATCGTATTATAATTGAGGAAAATCAAAGAAAATATGATGTTTTTGGGCAAAGAGAACTTGAAAATGTTCTAGAAAGTCATTATAATGAAATAGACTTGGACGAAGGTGCTCAAAATGAACTACCTATCGTGGAAAATGAGTTCAGAGTGTTGGCACTTCCAGAAATAAACCCAAATATAAATTTGCTGGACTTGCATGGCGAAGATTCAACAGATAATGGCACTGAATCTGATTGCAATATATGACTTATTAAACTACCCCCTTTAATTCCAGTTGAGGAATTATTTCCTTTAGTTCAAAGTCTAAATACTAAGCAAAGAACTTATTTGACACATTTGATGCACCACCTAAAAACAAATCAAACGAAAAAACAAATACATTCTCCCCAAAACCACCTTGAGGCGAGACAAAGTAAGTGTATCGTTTTCATTTTTATTTATTATATATGTATGTTTGGAAATCCTCTATACCATTAAAACTAAGAAAACCCGTTTTAACAGTTTCAAACCACGGGTACAGGAAACGTTAACGGAAAATTTCAAAACACCGACGGGAGAATATACTTATATACATATAAACTTATATTTACATATATATGTATATATATATAATATTAACAAATTATTGATTGCCTTAGTTTATGCGCTTACATTTGTATATATATATATACACACAACAACCACAAAATAAACAAGTAAGGAAGGGCTAAGTTCGGATGTAACCGAACATTTTATACTCTCGCAAAGTCAAATAGTATACTCGTTTGAGATTTCTTTGTGGATTGGCTGATATTTTCGGTAGAAGGTCAACTATAGGCACTGGGGTCCACATATTTAGTACTTAGGGGCTTAAACAGTTTTGGTTCGATTTAGACAATTTTTGGCCACAAGGTGGCATACTTTAATCGCATTATTCACGCAAAGTTTTATCCCGATACAGTCATTGTTGCCTGATTTGCATAGTGGAAAGTGAAATAATCAGATGGAATTTAAAATGGTGTTATATGGAAAGTAGGCGTGGTTGTAGTCCGATTTCGCCCATTTTTGCACTGTGACATAGAAACATGAAAAGAACGTTATGCACCGAATTTGGTTGAAATCGGTTAAGCAGATCTCAAGATATGGGTTTTTACCTAAAAGTGGGCTGTGCCACCGGACGGACGGACAGACAGTCACCCGGATTTCAACTCGTCTCTTCATCCTGATCATTTATATATATATAACCCTATATCTAACTCGATTAGTTTTAGGTGATACAAACAACCGTTAGGTGAACAAAACTATTATACTCTGTAGCAACAGGTTGCGAGAGTATAAAAATAAAAATTCAAGTATTTACTTGCAAAGAATTTCTGGCAGTACCCTTTAGGCTTAATAAAGCAATAAGCAGCACTGCGTAACAAAAAGTAAAAGTAATACATATATATACATTCAATCGGCAAACAATATGCAAATTGCATTTGCCGATAAATCTTATAACTAAACATTCACTTATATTTTTACAAATATATTATATCAGAATATAGTAACATAAGCGCAGTCGGTAAAATACCTGCGTATTACAATTTTTACTTTTCTTCACACTCTTCTCTCACGCCGAAAAATATCACGCGTGCACAGTCACATACATACACACTTGTACATACGGCATACGATCTGCCTACGCTCACATACCCCATATACGGTGGGTACAAATACATATTTTTAATTCATTTAATTATTTAAATATCGATTATTTTAAAACTGATTAAACGGTGCGGTTAAATAGCAACATATAATTAATAATTAAATGAAAAAAAAAAAGAAAAATTTTTTTTTTTTGGTAAACGAAAGCTAAAAGCAATAATATAAAAAATTCTCAACTAAAAATTGCTTCAAAGTCCATTTTGGCAAATATCCCGCAATACCCCTTGTTCTTTGGCAAACAAACACAAGCAGGATTGCGCACAAACATTTCAGCACTATAATTCGTGTATACCTAGGTACAAAGTGCATTGATCTCTTCAACGAGCTCTCAATTGCTCAATTGCTCAAGTACATAAATACATATCTACAAGTCCACGCATTAGGGTGTACCTACATACCCCTACATAAGGACATAAAAACATAAAATAAATACAAGTTCGATTATTAATAAATTAAAAACAAAAACGGCCAGTAATTATAAAAAACTAAATCCGCGTATTTAAGAAACTTAATTCGAATTAAAAACTCTTATTAACTAAAAAAATTTGCGGTTATACACATATACGAAAGTTAAAATTAATTTTGTCGAAAAAAACAAAAAAACTCTATTTACTTAAAACAGTTTCGTTATATACAAGCATATAACTTGAATTCCATCGGTCGACACTGAGGAATTTTAAATTTACTTCACTATTTTCTAAATGAGCTCAGATTCAAAAGAATCCAAAACAATACAGTCTCTAAAAGTACCTAAAATGATTTCTGAAGAAAAGAGTCCATGTACACCTGCAGAAGCTACACGCTCAAAGCAAGGTGCTACAAAACAAAAAAAGGTAAAAGACATTTCATATACCAAATTCATTGCAGAGAGTGACAGTCTAATACGATACTACACTCGATTTTCATCTTCGCCGATTCAGGACAATTCTGAATCGGTATTAGAAATTAAAAAAGACAATCTTGACAATTTTTGGACACGTCTCCAAGGTGCATATATATATAAATTTCAAATCTTCGGCTTACGCCAAATACGAAAACTGCTTAGACCAGTTCGAAGAAACAAAAGCAATAATTTCTGACCAATTAAAATTAATCAAAGCAATTGCACCTACTCCACAGCCAAGAGTAGAGCTGCCACAAATTCAATGCCAAGAAGCAAGTTCAAGCATCCATCTCAAGGTGCCCGCATGTGACACAGAAATCTTTCATGGTGGTTATGAACAATAGCCGTCCTTCCGAGACATGTTTACTGCCGTTTACATAAACCATCCATAGTTAACAAATGCACAAAAATTGTATCACCTCCGATACAAAACAAAAGGTCAAGCAGGCGTAGTAGTAAAACAGTTCGTACTAAATGACGATAATTTCAATTTGGCTTGGGAAGCTCTTAAATCAAGATTCGAAAACGAAGGAATGGTCGATATTAATGAACTTGCCAAAAATTCAAAAGGAAACAAGTGAAGAATTTATCAAACTTCAATCCACTGTTTCAAATTGTTTCTCGGTTTTATCGACACAAAATATTCCCACAGACAGCTGGGACCCTATTCTGGTAAATATATGCACCGCGGCACTACCAGAAAAATCGTTACTGTTGTGGGAGCAATCGCTCTCATCTCGGAAAAAATGCCCAACGTGGCAACAAATTAAAGAATTTCTAACTACCCAATATGAAATAGCAGAAAGGGTAGACAAAAAACTAGTTAGAACTAAAAACGTTCAAAACGACCTCAATAGAAGCTTTAATAGACCCCAAACCAGTAGCAATAACATTTTAAATAGAAGTTTTTTTAAAAATCAATCGTTCACATCCGAAAAGTATTAACAAACGTCATGCGAACTGTATACAGGAGGGCATAAACTTAAATCTTGCGCTAAATTCAAAAAATTAAATATTGTCGATAGGAACAATTTTGTGAGAACAAAAAAACTTCGCACAAACTGCTTGTCTCGTTCGCATACTCTAAAAGAGTGTGAAAGCAAGTTCAATTGCGTTTATTGTCATAAACGGCATCATTCTATGCTTCATATAAATAATTTTTCCAGTTCACCCCCTAACAGCGCAAATACGAAAAGAGCCACGGGTTTAGTTGCAACAGCAAATTGCCAAGAAGAACCATGCTGCTCAAAGGCATTAAAAACTCAAACGCTACAGAGCGAAAACCAAAGTAAGGTACTACTACTCACAGCAGTCATCTCCATCGAACACCTAGGAGAGCTGTTTAGACTTAGGGCCTTAATAGACCAATGATCACAACGATCTTTCATAGCGTCTAGGGCTCAAAATAGGCTACAACTGCCAACAAAACTAGCTAATTTTGAAATAACAGGAATGGGCGGAAGAGTAGTGCAAAACTCAAATAAAATCTGCCCCATTACCCTAATATCCCCCCAAGCGGATAAGAGAATTAAAGAAGAAGCTATAGTCTTACCGCAACTAACAAATATGCTTCCAAGCTATCATATAAATAGCAAGCATTGGCAAAAGGTTTCACACCTGAAGCTAGCAGATCCCAACTGCAACAGTCCCTCTCAAATAGACCTTCTATAAGGCAGTGATCTGATACCACAGATAATACTCGAAGGTATTGAGAAAATTTCAAATACACTATTGGCACAAAATACTATTTTCGGTTGAATCCTAAGTGGACTAGTTACGGAACCAGTTACAACCATGACTACTCAGGTTGAGGAAATCCCAAACGAATACCTCAATTCACAATTAAAGAAATTTTGGGAGTTAGAAGAGCTCCCCCCTATATCAATTACAACTCCAGAAGATCAATATTGTGAAGACTTTTACAAAGCCACAACTACTAGATCAGATAATGGTCGGTACGTCGTACGACTACCACTAAAACAACAATTTCCCAACACAATCGCTTTAGGTCACTCTGGCACCTCTACAATACAGCAGTTTCAAAGTATGAAAAAAAACCTACTTAAAAAAGGCGAACTCAAATCAGTATATGATGGTGTGTTGGAAGAATATCTCCATTTAGACCACATGGAGGAAGTAAGTGCATGCGAAAAAATCATCAACGGCAAATACCACTCATTTTACTTGCCGCATCATGCAGTGGTAAAGCCAGACAAAAAACAACTAAAGTAAGAGTTGTCTTCAATGCATCAAGATCCACCAGCTCGGCGAATTCCCTAAATGATATCCCACGCTCCAACCAGATTTAATGCTACTCATTTTAAATTGGCGTATATTCAAATACGTATTTAACGGAGACGTCGAAAAAATGTATAGGCAAATAGTCGTACATAAAGACGATCAAGATTTTCAGCGAATTATTTTCCGAAAATCTCCCAATAGTCCAGTACGCGACTATAAACTTAAAATAGTTACCTATGGCGTCAACTGTGCTCCATATTTAGCCATTCGAACACTCCACGAACTGGCAGAAAACACAAAGTCAGAATTTCCTCTGGCAACCAAAGTGTTAAAAACTCAAACGTATGTAGACGACATCCTGTCTGGAAGTCATACTCTTTCACAAGCATACGAGTCACTGGCTCAAGTGACACAAGCCCTCAAAACCGCAAGGTTTCCGTTAAAAAAGATAACGGCGAACCACCCTAATATCTTAAAGGGCATACCTAAAGAAAATCTGTTGGATACTAATTTCCTTAAATTCGAAAAGGAAAGTAAAACAAAAACTCTGGGGATACAATGGAATGCGATATCTGACCAGTTTTCATACACTACAGAGTCAATATTAGCATTATCCGCCATAACGAAGCGACAAATTCTATCCTCTGTGGCAAAACTTTTTGACCCCTCAGGATGGCTTTCGCCAATTATGATACAAGCGAAAAACTTGATACAAGAATTATGGCTAGACGGAACCGACTTCCATAATTCGTAAAGTAAAGTAAAAAAATCGACTCTTTTCACACAACAGTGGATGATACTGACATCCTCGAACGATTTTCATCGTACCCACGAGCCCTCAGAGTAATCGCTTATATGCTCAAGTTCATAGAGCGACTCAAAATTAAACTTAAGGGAGTAACTTCATTATATTCCCAATGCGACACAGTGACGCACCTAGACTTACAAAAAGCAAAGGTCGCTCTTATCGCATATACTCAAGCCACTTCAGCCGCGATATATCACTATTGAGAGAATCAAAACCTATTGACAAGAGAAGGAGGCTTTCCTTGCGGCATTTGCCCGCTTCGTCGGTCGACGCGGCTTTCCATCGAAGATAATGAGCGATAATAGTAAAACATTTATCGGCGCTCAAAAAGCCACCGAAAAACAATTTGTGGACTTTATCAAACAAGTCTTACCTGAGATTGTACAAAAGTACGCGCCCCAAGGCATTAATTGGCAATTCATCCCCCCAAGCGCTCCTCATATGCGTGGTTTATGGGAATCAGCTGTAAAAAGCTTCAAATCCCACTTCAAAAAAGTAGCTGGAAATTACAAATTCAATTACGAAGAATTCACGACATTATTAATTCGAATTGAAGCCGTTCTCAATTCACGGCCTCTTACAATCCTTTCGCAAGATCCCTCCGGTTTCACAGCCTTAACTCCACGGCACTTTCTCAAAGGAACATCGATTCTGGCCATACCTGAGCCAGGCGTGGAGTCGCTATCCTTATTAAAACGCTGGGAAAGAATTAAAATTCTCCATCACGATTTCAGCCGTCGATGGAAAGAAGAATACATAAAGGATCTCCATAAACGATACCGTTGGAAGACTCCTGAACAAGCACTAAAACTTGGAGATTGTGTCCTCATTCATGATACACCCTACCGAATGGCGGCTTGGGCGCATAGAAAAGCTACATTACGGCTCCCCTGCAAGCGCACCTGCAACGACACCCATGTCAGCACCAGTTCCTCGCGGTGGCACGCGACCTTCACCGACGCTGCCATCGCCGCCTTCAGAGGCACATCATATACGATGTCCCATTTGTCGGCGCTCACATCGCCTGCAACATTGTGGGATTTTTAGAAGTATACGACCATTGCAACGACAGCAAGTTGTCCAGGCACACGGGCACTGTCTAAACTGCCTTTCGCACACGCATGGGACTCAAGAGTGTGTGTCCACGGGTCTGTGCCAAATTTGCAGCAGACCACATCACACACTACTTCATCGCACCCGCTGAATGTAGCACCACGGCGTCGACAGCCTAGACCGCAACCACGTCGTTCCAATGGTCTGAGCAGCGTTGTGTCAACGTTATAACAGCTGCAGCGACTACTAGGCTAATAATTTCCCTAGGGGGGGCGGGATGGCTAAATTACCACTCAATCCCCCCTCACCGTAAGACTCTGTAACACTACACCAATTCACATCCACATCACCACACCTACTTACCATACATTCCACACCTACATACCATACATTCCACATCCCTACACCATGCACCAACACGTACACAAATACAACTTAACACCGGTCACACCACCATGAAGACATCAGCAGATATATAAGGGACTAAAAGAAGGATCCCGCCCGCATTTTTAGCATTTCGACTCGCTAGCGATCAGATCTTCGAGCACCCGCCTAAATCGACTCCTTTTTTTAAATAATTTTGCCAACGGTGAGTGGAGTTAAAATTAACTTATTAATTAATTAAAAATATATATTAATCCATTTATTATTAATTAATTATGCCTAGATTAAGTAGAAAATCTATATTACTAAGTCGTCTTCAGAATAGAAGACGTATGAGAGTTCTTTGTGCAAACTCTTTATATAGAGATAGTGAGCAGTCACAAAATACTGATAGTCACGCTAATCGTAGATTAGATTCTGATGTACGTCTGTCCGAACAAATAAACATAGAACCAGGCAGGAAAATCTCGAGGTACGGTCTTTTGAACAAAATTTAAATACTGTTCAACATAGAACAAGGCGGCAAGATCCCCAAAATCGCTCTGAAGAGCGAATAAGAAATACTCGAGGTCATAGATCTCGGCGTGAAGACCCCGAGGTTCGATCTGTTGAGCAAATTGCAAATACTGTTCAACATAGAACAAGGCGGCAAGATCTGCAAATTCGCTCTGAAGAGCAAATAAAAGATACTCGAGGTCATAGGTCTCGGCGTGAGGACCTCGAGGTTCGATCTGTTGAGCAAGTTGCAAATACTGTTCAACATAGAACAAGGCGGCAAGATCCCCAAATTCGCTCTGAAGAGCAAATAAGAAATACTCGAGGTCATAGATCTCGGCGTGAAGACCCCGAGGTTCGATCTGTTGAGCAAATTGCAAATACTGTTGAACATAGAACAAGGCGGCAAGATCCGCAAATTCGCTCTGAAGAGCAAATAAGAAATACTCGAGGTTATAGGTCTCGGCGTGAAGACCTCGAGGTTCGATCTGTTGAGCAAGTTGCAAATACTGTTCAACATAGAACAAGGCGGCAAGATCCTCAAATTCGCTCTGAACAGCAAATGAGAGATACTCGAGGTCATAGGTCTCGGCGTGAAGACCCCGAGGTTCGATCTGTTGAGCAAGTTGCAAATACTGTTCAACATAGAACAAGGCGGCAAAATCCACAAATTCGCTCGAGGTCATAGATCTCGTCCAGAAAATCCTGAGGTACGTTATGATGAACAAAGTAGGAACACTAGGGATCATAGAGAACTTCGCGCAAGAAATCCTGAGTATAGGAATTTAAAGCGCATTCCTGATCAAATGCAAAGGGAACATGCAAGAAGGAATCCTGAAATAAGGAGAGAGGAGCGTGATAGAGAAACACAACGTCGACAGCTTAGTAGGAAGGGTGTCAAGGAGGAAAATTTTGAATCAATGACGTCTTAGACAAGGTCAAGTTCGCCTTCGTAGAAATAACCCACTCAATAGACAAATTGAAAACCAAAGGCAGTTCCAACGAATCCGATTAACGAGAGAAAATAATGTTATAGAAACTGATAATAGTGGCAATTTAACAGAATTCAAAAACATTTATTTCCAAAATATAAATAAGGGCCCTACTGAAATATGTATTGTCTGCGTCGGCTTATGGTTTTCACACCAAGTTCGCAAATTAAGTTTCGAAACTACTGCGCAAGGTCACCCGAATGCTGCATCCGCCTTCTTTTTAATGCAAAAATTTCCTTCAGAAGATGGAAATTACAATTTTTTTACTACTTGAAAAAATGCGATTGTTAAAGAGAACGTTCCAAAAATATGTTTAGCTAACGGTCTAGACTTTCCTGAAATACCGGATTGTTTGAAAGGTTTAACCCCAATTGAAGAACGTCTCATAATGCCTAGATTGCCTTTTATGAAAATCCGTCCGTTAGGATATCAAGGTCAGAGTTCTCTCAAAGAGTCTGTTGTTAATATACCAATTGCTATTCACAATATAATGACAGCTCTACCGAGATCCTTTGACGAAGCTTATGTGATACAAATTCACTTAGGGGCCGTCCATAAATTACGTCATCGATTTTTTCAGATTTTAGACCCCCCCCCCCCATAATCATCCTATCGTCATTTCTTAAAGACACCGTCTTTACCGACTTTGACTTTACCGTCATCCGCAAACTTAGACTATAACCGTTTAGTTATAGCGCCAGGTGAAGGACAAAGACCAATTGACATAATTCAGAAGAGTTGTCAATTGGAACAATATACGTTGGGCAGAAGCGTGCATGCTCTGAAACTTATAGCAAGATAATACGTTCTGAAATTCGCCGTTTTGACAGAAAAGCGTGTAGAGTTTTAAGGTCGCAACCGAGTTACGGCCCAAAATCTATTAAACGAAAACTTTGTTCAAAACTTGATTCAACACGATGATGGTTACAAGGTTTTGAAAGGCGTTAGATCCTCACCTGCGCACTGGGAAGCTGAGAAGAAAAAGGCAATCGCTATGATTCGCCAATTTGGGTTTCCAACCTTCTTTATCACTTTATCGGCTGCAGAATCTTTGATTTGGTTGAGCTTTTGGTCATCCTCTCTAAAACGGTTGATTCTAAAGATATTTCGGAAGAGGAAGCCAACAGTTTAACAACCCAAGATAGATATCGCTTGATTCGGTCAGACGCGGTTACGTGTGCTTGATATTTTGACTACCGCTATCGACAAATTCTTAAGCTTTTTAAAGACAACGCCGGCATTTTTGGAGAGCATTTTGTTACAAATTTCTACTGGAGAGTGGAGTTGCAACAGAGAGGTTCCACGCATGTACATGGCATGTATTGGTTTAGTAATGCTCCCAAGATCAACCTTCAAAATCCTCAGACATTCCCTGACGTCATTAGTTTTATTGACAATTATATTTCTACCGATGGTTCGATCAGCCACTTAGAAAATTATTTGGGTTATCAAAAGCATAACCACACTCGGTCTTTTACTAATAAGAGGACAACAGTTTTGTCGTTTTGGTATACCATATCCACCAATGCCTTCAACGCAAATACTGTTACCTCTTACAGAAACAAGTCAAAATTCAGAAAGACATAAAGAAAACTTTTTCAAAATTCAAAACGTTTTAAATTCAAATATGACTACAGAAGACATTTCTAATTTAAACGATTTTGAACACTTCCTGTCTGATAGTAGAATAATTATGTCTTTTGATGACTATTTGCTAGCCCTTAGGTCAATTTTAACAAAACCCAAAATTTTTCTAAAAAGAAAATTACAGGATCGTTTTATAAACGCTTATAGTCCTCTGATTTTGGAACTCCATAGTGCAAATAGGGATATCCAATATATACTGGATGCATATGCTTGCTGTTCATATATAATTAATTAAATTAACAAGTCTAACTGGGATTTCTAGGCTCTTAAATGAAGCTATATCAGAGGTAAATGCTGGAAATTATACTATTAAGCAAAAACTTAAACATATAGGTCACAAATTTATATCAGGCACAGAAATATCTGCACAAGAATCAGTATATTGCTGCATTGGGCTCCATCTTTCGGAAGCAAGTAATGCAGAAATATTTATAATAACCTCTCGACCTGAGGAACGTGTTCGAATGGTAAAACCTAGAGCGGAACCCCAGAACCTTCCTTCAGGTTCGACTGAAATATTCGTAGCCGGTATTTTAGACCGTTATGTTCAAAGATCCGATCAGTTAGAAACTCTTTGTTTAGCTGATTTTGCATCTAGGTATAAATATTTTAAGTCTAGTAGAAGAGCACAAGATAGTGATCATGAAGAAGAAGAGAGGGGAGACGATAATTTACCAGAAAGCGGGGTTGTCATGCCTCTTAAAGATGGTAGCGGTTTTGTGAAAAAGCGTACCAAACCGGTATAGAAGGTTTAACCCAGATTCGGCCAGAGTTGAGTATTTCCGCGAAATGGTAATGCTTTACTATCCTTGGCGGAATGAACAGCAAGATCTCATTGAAAACGATAATGAACAGACTTGCATAACACATCGTATTATAATTGAGGAAAATCAAAGAAAATATGATGGTTTTGAGCAAAGAGAACTTGAAAATGTCCTAGAAAGTCTTTATAATGAAATAGACTTGGACGAAGGTGCTCAAAATGAACTACCTATCGTGGAAAATGAGTTCAGAGTGTTGGTACTTCCAGAAATAAACCCTAATATAAACTTTCTGGACTTGCATGGCGAATATTCAACAGATAATGGCACTGAATCTGATTGCAATATATGACTTATTGAACTACCCCTTTTAATTCTAGTTGAGGAATTATTTCCTTTAGTTCAAAGTCTAAATACTAAGCAAAGAACCTATTTGACACATTTGATGTCGGCGGTGCAGGTGTAGGTAAGAGTCGTTTGATATCTGCAATATATCAAGCTCTTAACCATCGTTACAATTCTACACCTGGATCCAATCCAAGTTCCTTAAAAGTTCTTCTTAGCGCACCTACGGGTAAAGCAGCATTCGGAATAGGTGGAATGACCCTTCATTCAATATTCTCTTTACCTGTTAATCAGTTGAAAAGAGAGTTGAGGCCACTTAGCAATGACACAGTTAATTCATTATATTCCAGACTTATCGATTTAAAATTAATCATAATTGATGAAATATCGATGGTAGGTGCTCGTATGTTTAGCTCTGTTCATGCGAGATTAAAACAAAATTTGAAAACAGACAGCCCCTTCGGTGGTATACCGATCATAGTGTTTGGTGATTTGAAGCAACTCTCACCTGTTGGAGATAGGTGGATATTCTCTCCTAATCCCAATGATGCATACAGCACTTTAGTTGGTTCCCCTTTGTGGGAGTTATTTAAATACTTTGAATTAACAGAGATAATGAGACAACGGGAGGATCAGGCTTTTACAATTGCATTAAACCATATTTCATCTGGTACTATGACAAATGAGAACATATCACTCATTGAAACTTGAGTAGTTAATTACGAAGAAGTTCCCGATGATGCCATACATTTATTTTGGCCCAATAAAGAGACAAATAATTTCAATGCCCTTAAGCTCAGTCGAGTCACAACAGAAGCTTTCCTTTCAACTGCAAAATACTCAGTTAAAGGAATTGGTATAAATGAAAATGATAATATTTTGGAAAGACTTAAACTTTTCAAAACTTCTGAAACGCAGGGACTGCCCTATGAATTGACACTAGAAACCTCCGCCAAATATATGATTACAGTGAACATAAACACGTGTGATGGCTTGGTTAATGGGGCAGCTGGACAACTTATGCAAATTGATTTCCATTGTTCTTTTCCAACAATTCTGTAGATTAAATTTTTGGAACCTTCTGTTGGTTTGATAGCACGATCAAAAAAGCCTCATCCTCTAGAAAGCTCTTGGACACCAATTGAAAAAGTTCTAAAATCTTTTCAGTATAAAAGAAATGAACAAATTTCAATTGAAAGAAATCAGTTTCCAGTTATTCCGGCTGAGGGAATAACTATTCATAAAAGTCAGGGTGCCACATATAATAAAGTTGTAGTTCATACTCGACCCAGAATGCCTAGAGCTTCAATATATGTCGCTTGTAGTCGAGCAACTTCTGCAGAAGGTCTATGCATCATAGGAAATTTTATTCCTTCTAACAAATTTTCTGAATCGGATCCTGTATTTAAGGAACTGAGGGAATTTAACACAAATAAAGCTCTGACAACAAGTTTCAGTTTTATGAATTCCCGAACATTAGGACATCAAATTTTATTTCATAATGTTCAGAGTCTTCACGCTCACATTAATGATATAAAAAGCGACTGTTTGATGCTATCTTCAGATATTTTATGTTTTGTAGAAACTTGGAGTTATCCTTGCGAAAGTTTTGATATACCAGGATTTACTCCAATTAACGAGCTGAGGATAGATAGCACGGAAACAACCAACAGAAATAAACGGCGCATTATAATATATGCAAAGCTTAGTATTGCTTGCTCTATAGAATCAAAGGCTGTAAAGAAAATTTATTCAGGCCATAAAGTTATAAAAACGGTTTTGTTTAAATGTTTCATTATTAATATGCTGGTTCTGTACAGAAATTCTGCTAACTCTGTCAGACAATTAATTGCAGAACTTCAGGAAGTCCTTACTTCTGAGTTAGGCAATCAAAATGTGCTAATTGTTGGAGATTTTAACATTTGTTTAATGTCTACAGGGACTGCAATAAGAAAGCTGAAAGAAAAAAACTTTAGTTCCCTGCTTGGTGCAGAATATTCAACTACACCTGCCGGTACACAAATTGATTGGGCATTTTCAAACATGAATCCTTTCCGTGTAAATGCAATTACTTTTGAGACAGTACACAGCTATCATGACAGTATTTGTGTCTCTATTTCGAACTAAAGTTTTCAGACTTAGTGCAATAGTTCTTAATTTTTTTTTCAAATATAATCGAATTGGAATGGGATAGGAATTTTGACAGTAGTTTTTAAGACAATTTTAAGAAAAATATGTAAATAATCTAATTAAGAAAATTTAAATTATATATATAATTTGTTATTATATATGACATTATTGTATAAATATATGATAGAAATTAAATAGTATAAGGAAAAAAGAAATATAATTTGGATATATGTATAAGAATCTCTACAAAAATTTATGTTTAATATTGTAAATATTATATACAAATTAATATAATAATATTATATCATTTTTAAAGTTGTTAATATTTATTATTTTTAAGCTAAACATGTATAATAATATCGATATAATAAATAAAAAATGTTATTCATTGTTCAAAAACGATTTCTTTTCATACTTCTCAATACAGTTGTAATGCATTCTTTATAAAATCAATTATAAGCGTATACAAAAAGCACAAGAACGATTTCTCATAATTTGAGTAAATTTAGTTTACTAATTGCTCTAATTGTTTTCACTGTGAGTGCAAAGTAAATAACTAAGGCAACAGTCCCTACTTCTAATTATTAAAATATATAAAGAAGTCTCAAACGAATATACCATTTAACTTTGCGAGAGTATAAAATGTTCGGTTACATCCGAACTTAGCCCTTCCTTACTTATTTACACTAGGGTTGTCAGAAAAAGCTCTGGCTTGGTTTTTTGTGCCAATTTGTAGAGTGTTGGAAAATTGTGGCTTTGGTGGTAGTCGTACGACGTACCGGCCATTATTTGATGGAGTAGTTGTGGCTTTGTGGAAGTCTTCACAATACTGATTTTCTGGGGTTGTAATTGATATGAGGGGGCGTTTTTTTAACTCCAAAAATTTTCTCAATTGTGAATTCATGTATTCTTTAGAGTTTTCGTCAACTTGAGTTGTTGATGTGGAAATTGGTTCTGTAACTAGTCCACTTAGAATCCAGCCAAATATAGTGTTTTGGGATAGAAGGGTGGTTGAAATTTTTTCAACACCTTCAAGTATTATTTGCGGTTTAAGATCGCTGCCTACTATTATATCTATTTGAGCGGGGGTATTGCAGTTGGGATCTGCTAGCCAATGCTTACTATTTATGTGATAGTTTGGAAGCATGCTTGTAAGTTGCGGTAAAACTATAGGTTCTGCTACTATTCGCTTATCCGCCTGGGGGGATATTAGGGTAATGGGGATGATTTTGTGTGAGTTTTGGACTACTCTTCCGCCTATTCCCGTAATTTTAAATTTCGATTGTTTTGATGACAGTTTTCGCCTATTTTGTGCCCTAGACGCTATAAAGGATTTTTGTGATCCTTGGCCTATTAAGGCTCTAAGTTTACATTACATTCGTGTATTCCAAACGCGCTGAACTCTCCGTCACAGTTGTTTATTCGATCAAAACCAAACTCTTATATAGACAACTTTTTTCATTTAACATGAAAGGAGTAACATCACAAAATTTGCCATATTGTAGATTACTGCTCAGGACACCGCTATATTGTTCAAATCTAAGTACTATAGCATGTATTTTTTCAAGAAATTTGGTGTAGATTATAGTTAAAAGTCAAACGCTATAATCACTGGGCATATTGTTCAGATCGGACCACTGTAACTTGTAACTGTCATACAAACTGATCAATCAAAATCAAGAGAAAAATCTATTTATATACTTATATGCTATAAAAAAATGCACCAGTGGTCTATAGCTTCCGTGCAACCAAAGTTCACGTTTTTCTTGTATTTTACTTTTTTCTGCATACACTTATATATAAACACAGACAATCGACATATGAGAAGTTAGAAATAGAAAAAAAATAACTCAAAACAAGTAAGGAAGGGCGAAGTTCGGATGTAACCCAACATTTTATACTCTCGCAAAGTTAACTGGTATACTCGTTTCAGATTTCTTTGTGGATCTTGCCGCCTTGTTCTATGTTGACCGATATTTTCGGTAAAAAGTCAACTATAGGCACTGGGTTCCACATATTCAGTACCTAGGGGATTGAACAGTTTTGGGTCAGTTTAGATAATTTTTGATCGCAAGATGGCATACTTTAAACGTATTATTCACGTAAAGTTTTACGCCCATATAATCATTTTTGCTTGATTTGCATACTGGAAAGTAAAAAAGTCAGATGAAATTTAAAATGATGTTATATGGGAAACAGGTTGAATCCGATTTCACCCATTTTCGTACTATAACATAGAAATATGAGAAGAATGTTATTAATGTACCGAATTTGGTTGAAATCGGTTTAGCAGATCTCAAGATATGGGTTTTAACCTAAAAGTGGGCGGTGCCACGCCCACTATCTAATTTTGAACGTGGTTTCTATAAAATCATCTTATACCATCCCAGAGATAAAATGTCTCTGGCTTGTTTAGTTCTTGAATTATCGCGCTTTTAGTAGTTTTTAACAGTACCGTTATATGGGAATGGGCGGGGTTGTCACCCGATTTCACCCATTTTCACCCCGTCGATAGAGATGCTATAAACATTTGTTCCCAGTGAATTTTGTTATTATAGCTTCAGTGGTATAGGAGATAGGCACATACTCTGTAGCAACAAGTTGCGAGAGTATAATAAGTAAGAAATGTCAACTGTAGGATCGGATTTACTTATATTGGGAATATGAGATTCGGACTAAACCACATTATTTTTTAGAAAATGTGTGCACTTAATTTTATTACAATTTCAAACATTTTGACCAACCTAAATAGTTGAAAGGCTTAAAGTTAGACGGAAAATCAGAAATCACTATATAGGGAATATTGGGGGCAGGAAGAAGTCTGGGGTGACTACAATAACTTTTGACATTGCTCAGGTATACTCAGCATATACCGCATAATTGTTAGAATAACGGAAATCATTATATGTAATATGTGAGAGTCGGAATAATTCGTAGACTTATTTCACATATGTAGGATATTCCTAGTTTAAATGAAACACGCTCTTCTTAGTATAGTGGCATAGTCTGCCCTTTATTGCATACGACTTGAAACTGTACTGTATGTTCTCGTTTTTCAGTAATTGTCCCGTTTTCCCATCCCAAGCGTCGCGTCAGTTTCCAGTCTACAGGGTCGCATTTAGTAGGACTGTCCGGATCGTGTTGTCCGCAATTCTCCCACATTCGGCCGTCCTGACCTGCCGTTCGCCCCGAACGCTGGGTTCCACGCCTTCATGTATTCGGCCACCGTTGTAGTTCTACCCGGTCCCTCAACGTCACCTATTTTTTCGACAGTATATCTTCCATGTGGAAGTCGTTCCTTCACTGAATACGGCCCCAAAAATTTTGCCTTCAGTTTAAGCCCTGAGCCATACTGTGTCCTCTTTATCGCCACTAAATCATTAACATTGTATTCTTCTTCTGGCTTCCGTTTTGAATTAAAAGTTCGCCTATTCTCTTCCTGAATCTTGGATATATTCTCTGCAGCTTTCTTTCTAATACTTTCTCGTTCCCCATCTAGTTCCTTAAGTAGTGAATCTTCTAGCATATTCCGGAGGTCAATACTATCAGATGTGCGCATATCTAACCCAGTTAGAATTCGAAAAGGTGTGAACTTAGTACTTCTTGGAGGAGTATTGTTCAAAAGTTGTTGTATCTTCTCAACGTGTCTGTACCAATTGGCTGGATTATTGTGGCATAATTTCGTCAGCAATGGTAGTATGATACGATTGATACGCTCGACTTGCCCGTTTCCACGTGGCACGCCGGTTGCAATAAGAAAATGCTGAATGCCCTCCTTAGTGCAATATTCTTCAAAACTCTTAGCTGTGAATGCTGTTCCCCTATCTGTAATTATTCTTCTTGGATTGCCGAACACAGAAGCCTGTTTTTGTAATCTGTCTATTACCGAAGCCGAATCTGTACTCCTCGTTGGGTATAACCACACGAATTTACTAAACGCATCTATAACTACCAACAAATGATTATACTTTTTATGGGTCAATTCCATAGGCCCTAAATGATCAAGATAGTAAGTCAACAACGGTCTGTCCTCCTTGTCTATTGGACAGAGTAAGCCCTCCTTTTTCCCTGCTTTTGCTTCTCCTATAATGCATTCTACACAATTTCTAATAACGTTTGTCACTTTTGGTCCTATTTGGGATATATAAAACGATTTTTCCAAGTAATCTTGGGTCTTCTTTGCCGACCAGTGCCCTACACGGTGTGCCATTCGAATTATTTCCTCTTCCAGTTTTTGCGGTACTACCACCAGCTCTTTTACGGAATCTTTATACAGTATACCGTTTTTCAAATAAAAGTCTTCGTAAGTATTTTCCTCTAAAGCTTTGCATACCGCTTTTACCCAATCATCACTTTGTTGTGCTTCTCTTAACCGAAAATTTAACGAATCTTCAAGTAACATGGATTCCATTCGACTGAGAGCATCGACATGTTTCATTTTTGTAGCCGGTCTGTGCTCAATAACATAATCGAAATCTTGGAGAAACATAGCCCAACGAGCGACTCTAAGTGGTACATCTGTTTTCTTCATGGTTAGTGCGAACGCATTGCAATCGCTCACAATTTTGATATTTTTCCCCATAACAGAAATTCTCCACTTCTTTAAAGCCTGTATAATCGCAAGTACCTCTAATTCGTTGATTTCGACTGTTTCTTTTCCACTCTACTCGGTATAATGCTGTGCGGCAAATCGTCAGTTTTAAATTTCAAATTAATTCGTTGATTTCGACTGTTTCTTTTCCACTCTACTCGGTATAATGCTGTGCGGCGAATTATACTTCAATTTTACATTAACTCGTTGATTTCTGCTGTCTCTTCTTTTACTCTGTATAATGCTGTGCGGCGAATCGTCAGTTTTAAATTTCAAATTAATTCGTTGATTTCTGCTGTCTCTTCTTCACTCTATTCAGTATAATGCTGTGCGGCGAATTATACTTCAATTTTACATTAACTTGTTGATTTCTGCTATCTCTTCTTTTACTCTGTATAATGCTGTGCGGCGAATCGTCAGTTTTAAATTTTAAATTAATTCGTTGATTTCGACTGTTTCTTTTCCACTCTACTCGGTATAATGCTGTGCGGCGAATTATACTTCAATTTTACATTAACTCGTTGATTTCTGCTGTCTCTTCTTCACTCTATTCAGTATAATGCTGTGCGGCGAATTACACTTCAATTTTAAATTTCAACTCAATTCGTTGATTTTGACTGTTTCTCCTCCACTCTACTCGGTACACTCCTGTGCGGCGAATTGCACTTCAATTTTAAATTTCAATTTAACACGTTGATTTTGACTGTTTCTGAAATCCTTTAACATACGCGCTCACCGTCCTCAATATTTTAAAACTACGTATGTATGTAACCGTCACTTTACCAAATTTTTAAGTTCTAGAAAACTCTGTTTGTACACACATTATATGTTCAAATTTTGTGGTTTACAAGTTTCATTTGGTGCGAGTAAATTCTGTTGCTTGTACTCACACGCACCCAAACACAAGTTTTTTACATTATACTTTTTCACATGACTTTCTATTAATATCATTCGTTGCACTCAAAAAGACAATTGTACGCTCCAAATTCTTCAAATTTAAAAGTTCATTCCCGGACGAGTCCCCAAATTTGTAGGATATTCCTAGTTTAAATGAAACACGCTCTTCTTAGTATAGTGGCACGTCTGCCCTTTATTGCATACGACTTGAAACTGTACTGTATGTTCTCGTTTTTCAGTAATTGTCCCGTTTTCCCATCCCAAGCGTCGCGTCAGTTTCAAGTCTACAGGGTCGCATTTAGTAGGACTGTCCGGATCGTGTTGTCCGCAATTCTCCCACACATATATTTGGCATTAAACTGTAGTAGATCCAATATTTAGCCTATAATATTGGATCTTAATTTTGCTAAGGTATCTTACAGACTTACTGATATATATGGAATTAGGCTAACCCGAAGTTTAAAAATATCATACTAGTTATTTGTGAGAAAGGAGTAGTATTGAACACATTTCAACCCGATATTTGAAAATCCTAATATTAGTTATATGGGGATTAGGGAAAATTTTTATTATTCGACGCAACTTTCAGTGCATTGCAATCATAACTATTTGGAATCTTATTGTTGAAATATAAACTTGTGTGTTGGTGCCAAGAGGTATCATTTAGTGGTGGCGCCGCAACATAGGTAATATTTATTAGTTTTAGTGTTAATCCTAAGTATCATACATTCCACTCATTTGAAATAATTACTTTATCCTCGGCAATTTGTTCAAATATCCTTGAACATTTTTATCCCGACAATGCCGTGGCAATACAAAGGATATAACATAAACAATTACAAAAGAAACATATGCATGCAATACACTTGCATATATAAACAAAGATCCCTACAAGAACAGTGACAGTGATCTGACCGGTCATATGACAATCACAGCTGAAAAAATTTTATCAGCGCTCAGAACAAAGTTTCTATGATTTTCTTAAGACCCTTGTGCAAAAATTGATGTAAACAAACGTATGGGTGTGAGTTTTCATCTCTCTTAAACTTATTCGGAATTGATTCACTATATATCCATACTGCTCACTCTCTTGTCTTTTTCTGAGTCATTGCTGACCATAAATCCGTCATAGCTAAAATTGTCAGTTATGACTGAAACGCTATCATAGCTACAATTTTTCAGTTATGACTGTAAATCTATCACAAGTGAAAAACTCTTTTGCGCAGTAGACAATATAATTTTTATTTCTTTAATAAATTCAAAACTTTTAATAAAATTAGTAAAAATGCCTAAATAAAAATGAAAATTAACTAAAAAAATAAGTTTTATTTATTATCTTGTAGTAACTTACATATATCATATTTGAAAACTCCTTCGTTATTTATTTGTTTTTAATAAAGCAAAAATTGTTATTGTACGGAAACACGCGACACTATTGGTTTCTCGCACGAAATAGCAGCTATGTATGCTGTCTTCTTTGGACGTATGTAGACTTTACTTTCGGAAAAATCGTAAACATTGACAGTCATTTTACTGTTAATTTGACTGTCAGTACTGACATAATAAATGTGAGCGTATTGGTGAACCCATCAGCAGTTTCTTGTAGGGGTAATATCTATGCACATGCATGACAAAACAATCTATATATACATACATACACACATTTGGATAGATTCCAAAAATAGTATATAAGCGATGCATTTTGTAAACTAAAACAAAAAAAAACTTTAGCTTCGGTTGCACTGAAGCTATACTACCCTTCACTAATACAAAGACTCCATACAAGAACTTGATTCCAATCGTTCAATTTGTATGGCAGCTAGATGATATAGTGATCTCTGATCTGAACAGTTTCAGCGAAGAAAACATTGTTGCCTCCATTGATACCTCGTCAAATAAAATTTTTGTATTTTGTGCTTTAATTTAAATATTGTATATAGTAAAATTATTACATACAAATAGATATATATTTTTTTATCTTACAGGTTCCAATTAAAAGGGTTCACCTTTTTACAGGCATACAACTGGCTTGCCTTATCATGTTATGGCTAATCAAATCATTTTCTGACACATCTATTTTGTTTCCTTTGATGTTGGTTGTTATGATTGGTATACGAAAAGCTTTGGACTTAGTGTTCTCGAGAAGAGAATTAAAAATACTGGACGATGTGATGCCTGAAATGATTCAAGGAAATGTTACGGGCGAACTTCATCAAAGGGATCCAGAAAGTGGATGCGTTGCTAAATTTAAAAGGTGTTGTTTAGGAGAATTGCCTACATCGAAACAACAAAAAGTAATTAAAAGCCGTAACGAAAAAGAATTTGGAGCTGCAAGCAGCTTATTAAAATAAAACATTATACATAGTATGTACTCATGTTCCATTCATTTTGTTTAAATCTTAAATCGAAGCATTTTATTTAGAAGCATTTGAACTCAAACATAATATATGTTACTTTGACATATTAAATTTTTTAAAACGATATGTTATTTAAAAAACACTATCCAGCCAGATTTAAAATTTTTGCTTTTGCTATAAGTTTTAATGAAGAAGTAGTATATCTTTATATTGTTCACAAGTGTTATTGCACTTGTATACATATGTTCAATTGCGATCTCTGCCGTGTAAAATTCAGTACAAGAAATGTTTTGAAGCAGGTTTTCTAACGAAACATCCTAAAGGTCCAGCAAAATTTGCAAAGTTTTTAAATTCGAGTAGTACAAAGAGATGGTCTTATTATTATAGAGAAATGTAGATGACAAGTTAAGAAGAGGGAGGAAAACATCAACCGTTATTGGAGCAATATGGTATTTACAGATGAATCATCTTTTGTATTGTTCAACACCTTTAGACGAATAAAAAAAAGACAAATATTTATTTAAAGGAGTGTTAAGCACCCCAAAAGGTGCATGTTCATGGATTCTACTCTGCTGATGAATTTAGAGTTTGAGGTGCTTCACAGAAAAGCTCAAAGTCGTTCGAATAATAAAATTGCATAAAAAGGGTTTATTGAAGTTTAGTTGCAAAAAGGCAATGGTCTGAACCACCGGCGCAGACTTACATCACATCCACCAGACGCCAATCCAATGGAGAATGTTTACTCTTTAACGTCAACAATATATTATATTATATATTATTCATGACAGACTATAATAGACAACGCGGAAATTAAATCAAATATTTAATAAAAGTCAGTTATAACAAAACAATGTGTTTTCTATAATTACAAAATTTTTCTCATTAAATGCTGCCTTCACTTTGGAAAACAAAAACTTTTTTTTTAACGTACTGTGTAAGTAAAATGTAAATGTGGTATACATTTTGAAATAATGTAATGAAAATGTTAATATATATAATAAAGAAGTTCGGGTCTAACCGAAGTTTATGAGGAAAAAATCAACCATAGGATAGGAATTCATGTGACGAACACAAATAGTAAAACAAAATCTAATCGGCGATAAATTGCCAGAAGCAAGTCGTAGTTGCCAGAATGTTCTAGAGGCGAAGTTTTGTTAAACGTCTACTACATAAGGGCTGCCAGATTGTGCAGTACACACAGTTCTAATTAGGATGTTGCCATGTTAAGTTGTTTGGATTAGAAATAAAGATAAGTGTAGCCATTAAATTGTGATTTTTATTTAACAATCCAGTGATTGAATTCAAGAGTGAGTTACAAGGAGATTTATCGAGAAATCCGTTACAATTGGTGTCAAAATTGGGATTGTCAAAGTAATTCCCAAGGAGATAATTATCTGAAAATGGCCAAGTTTAACAATCTGAAGATTCCACAATAGAAAATTACCTGGAACAACGGGATTTGCCGACAAATGGATTAAAAACTGAATTACAATCACGGTTGAGAGAGGCCATACAGGCGGAAAACATTAATGTTGAGGAATATGTCTTTCAATTGGAATTAAAGAGTACAATGATCCTGACAGTTCAAAGAGTTAGACGTGCGTATGTCAAGAAGTTTATATACCAGCACAAGCGCCCTTACAGTTGGAAAAGCAGGATGCGTCTATACCTGTACAAGGGTCCTCACAGTCAGGAGAGCACGAAGCGTGTATACCAGTACAGGTAACCTCAAAGGTTTAAGAGCAGGATAAAATTATAGCTGAAACGGATGACTTTTTGCGAAAAGATACAGAATTGCAATGTGTGCTATATTATGTGGAGTGGAACAAATGTACAACGAGTAGAGAAATAACTGCAGGAAGGCGAGTCGCAAAAGCATTTTGGGCAGAGCGGAGCAGTTTAAAGTTGGTGTGTGGCTGCTTGCAGCAAGTTTGAAAAAGCCTTGGAGAAATTAAAGCGAAGGTTTAATTGGACTGGTTGCCGTTAATCAGCTATGGAAAGGGTTGCCAAATATGCTTAGTGCATTGTAGCTAAATGGTCAATGTTCAGAAGTCATGGCCAGATGAAACAGTATAATTTGGGTGCGCCAGTTGAGCAAATAGGCGTGGATGCAGATGGTCCGTTTTCCACCAATAAAGTAGGAAATAGTAAGGTTTTGGTAGTTAAGGACTATTTCAACGAATGGCCAAAAGTATACACAAATTCTAATCAAGAGGCTGAACCAGTGGCGGATGCATTCATCAACCACTGGGTAACGAGATTCGGTGTTCCAATGGAGTTGTGTTCTGAACAAGAATGGAATAAGGGCTGTCGGATTGTGCAGCACACACAGTTCTAATTAGAGTATTACCGTGTAAAGAGGTTAGGTTAAGCATAGTATTGACCCGGTAATTATTTTTGACACCACGACAAACTATTACGACATAAAAATTCTCCCTGTGTTTCATTATAGATAGTTCACATATGGACCGATATATTCGACATACAGTCAACCGGAAACAGTTTGAAAAATTTTAAATTACGTATATGGGAGCTGGCAGAAGTGTTGTCCCGATTTGACATATTCTTGACACAAGAGCACATTGTTATCATTATATATTTACATATATATCACAGGTTGACCGATGTTTTCGATGAAAATTGTGGGGCACGCATGTGGTATTTGGGGGCCGCTATTTGAGCCAAGTTTAATTCTGATAACTTTATAGGTGCCTGATTTAAGTATTTAAGACAAAAATCATATATTAAAAAATTGTGATATATTGGAATTTTGCGTGGTTGTAATTGAGTTTACCCATTTTCACAATATCTGAGGAGGTGCTTGTGGGATTTGCTTTCAGCAAATTTGGTTGATAAAACTAACAACTTTATATCTATTTCGATTAGATTTAGTTGTTAAAAAATGTGACAAAACTATTATACCTCAGGGAAATATTAATCAAATTTGCAACAATAAATAATTATAGAACAGAAATATATCTTCAGTGTGTGTATTCAAATTCTCATTTTTTTAACGAATGAATTTAAAAATGTTATTCTTTTGTTATGCTGTTATAAGTACTGACAAGATATAAGGAAAACAAGGTAGACCCAGGAAAGCCATGGTAGCGATCTCTCATGGTTTTTGCTACTTTTTACTGATATTTCTTTCTATTTTGCTAACAGTTTACATTTACAATATTAGCTTAGTAGTTAATGTTTACATTTAAATATAAAAATTACTTATTTAGCAATTTGTATCGTATTTGATTTTTTGGTGGTCTTACGTTATATGAGGAAACTTAAAAATGCTAATTAAGCAATAACTACTAGTTTTAATCCAATTATAATTTTGTTTTGTAACACTTTTAAACTTACTCATTACGATATTAAAGTGATTCCATATTGTAAATTGATTTTTATTTAACACGTTAGTATTTTTAAAATGCAAATCTTTGTACATATAATTGTATATTTTTTTGTTAAAATATCTTTATATATATTATATATATATTTATAAATATTAAATCTGTTTTTTTAAAGCTTGGGCTGATTTTTATCAGACTAATAAGAAATAAAATCTTGAATCTATTTAAAACTAGACAAGCTCAAAGTTCTAGTTGAGAGCCTGTTTGGTGATACGTTGCTCTTAAGATGGCTAGTACAAGCTTTCCTCTCAAGAGGGTTTGATTACAGGACTCTGGCAAGGCATTGTCTAATAGATTTGGATGATTACGGAGTTTAAGCTCATAGCTCTTTCTGCTGTCCTCTACTTCTTTCTTTACCATAGGAATACCAATAACTTTGTGAGTATTTTCATTACGATTGTACCATCGTGAACCCGTCATAGCCCTTAGGATTTTTAACTAGAACCTCTGTATTATATTAATGTTAGTTGCACAGGTCAACCCCCAAACATTAATACCGGCTAATTTTAAAAATATTATTTAAAAGCCAGGTTAAATTTCCTGCTCTTATTTTCATGCTAGTTATTTTGCTGGATATGTGTTTTCTCCATGTGAGCCTTCTGTCCAAGTGAATGGCAAGATAAGTTACTTCATTAACTAAGATGATATTAATTTTAATAGGCTGACACATTTTTCTTCTCAGTGAAAACGCAACATGTTTAATTTTGGTTCATTTACATTTATTCGCCAATTGGATAACCAACAAAACCTAATTGATGTGTTGGAACTGTATTATTTTCATGGAGGAATGGAGAGGCCGGATGGAGTGCCGTTACGTAGTTCTTGAGAAGTAGTGATCCTTCAGAATGCCAGCGCTTGGCGTAACTTCTAATAGGTTTTGCGGCCTCCAATCGACACCTGTTCCGTTCTTTCATACCGTGGGGCCCCTAGGTGTTTGAAGCGTTGGTTTTCTAGTGTCGGACTAGTCACAAGAAATTATCCATTGTTCTCCTGGTGGCTTGTTCTCTGCTATCAAGAGTGAGCAGGAACTGTGTGTATTTTTGATCTACTGATTTGCATTTGATCTGTGCAGTTTTGTATCCTGATACACCTTTTCATCGAACTTTAACTTTCCTTGGCATGCTCTTGTCCAGATCGTCGTAAAGACAGTGCATGGGTTTACCAATGTCGGTCACGTTATCAAGCTAAGCCCCCTGAACCCTTTCCATTGGCTTCCGGTAGGTAGATTTCCGCATGCATGCCCACCACACAACTGCACTGTTGAGCAAACTTGGTTTTATAATATGTGGCTGTGTGGCCCCAGTGCTCAAATATCTTTGTACATGCATATCATTGATAATGCTGAGGCATTACATTATCTTTTCCGCATGCATACACAAATGCATGCATTAATAAAATAGTGTTCTAAAAATACATTTAGGCCTTATAATTATGCGCTCTTGAAAACGAACACAAAAACGCATATGCATTGAGTTGTATAGGGTGATCAATTTCGAAGTTTTCTACTTTTTTAAAGAAAAAACACAAGCAATTCAAATTTAATGGGGAATGCTTATTATCATTCAAAAGAACATTCTTTGGCATTTACCGTTTGAAGATTATCTCTTTCCAATGATGGCCGCGGCTATGTCTCAGATAGTCCATCCGTTGAGTCCAATTTTAGATGGCTCGTTCGAGCATTTCGACTGGTAACTGGCGAATGATACGCGTGATGTTTTGCTCCAAGGCCGGCAGCGAAACGGGATTGTCCGCATAGACTTTAGACTTTACATATCCCCACAGGAAAAAGTCTAATGGTGTGATATGACATATTCTTGGTCGTCAATCAACCGACCCAAAACGTGAAATTATCTGCTAACCGAAGTGTTCTCTCAATAAATCCATTGACTGATTCGATGTGTGGAAAGTGGCGCCGTCTTGTTGGAAGCAAATGAGCTTCAATTTTAGGTATTAAATAGTCAGTGATGATGCCGCGATAATGGTCACCATTGACGGTTACGTTCTTACCGGCATAATTTTTGAAGAAATATGGACCGGTTTAATCCGGTCCACAATCCACACCAAACCATTTTTTTTTTTAATTTTTCTGGATGAAATGGCTGCTCCAGCATCTGTTCAGGTTGCTTTTCGTCCCACATGCGGTAGAAATGGGCCTCATCGCTGAACAAAATTTGGAACGTCGGATCTCCTTGGAACTTTTCAAGAGCCCATAGAGCGAAGCAATGTCGCTTGGGAAGGTCGAGCGGCTTCAGTTGTTGCACAAGCTGTATTTTGTGTACCTTCAGTTTAAGATCTCGACATAAACGTGCTGCAAACGGTGCCGAATCGACTCTCCACGGTCTTCGTGTATTTTTTCACTAATTGCTGGACGTGGTCTATTCGGTCGAATATTATCCAATAATGAATGCTTGGTCTAAAGATGAGTTGAAAAAATAGAAAAAAAACACTATTTTACCAAAATTCAAAAATGCATATCTTTGAAACGAAAAGGTGCACCCCTCCGAAAATTTCAGAATTTCTTAAGATATGTTAGAGGTATAATATAAAAATGTTCAGTAGTTCCTGAAATAATTAATAAACAAGCTCATACAATCGTTGAAACAGTGAAATTTTCAATTTCGTATAGCTCTTAGGAAAATTTTTTTAAAATGGTTTCCTTTGACATAACTTCGATAAGTGATAAGACAAAACTTTCCACTAAAATTCATTCGGGGTCGCGTACAACTATTTGTCGATTTGACATGGAATGACAAATAGGCATTATATGTATGTATAAAACCATGCTATAATTTACTATACAGGCAAATTTAAAACGATGGATACAATAAACTGTACATTGGATCATAAAGTCACCACTTTTAAAAGGAGAATCGAAAGATGCAAAAAAGCAATCCACAATGTAAGTTGTGAGATGGATGTCAATACTTGTCAACTAGAATATTTAGAAACTATATTTTTGGCATTGAAAATCTGTATACAACAGAACTGTCAAAGTGTTTAAATGAAGAAATTGAACAAATAGGAACCACTCTTTAATTTTGAACGCGGTACCTATTAAGTCATCTCATCCCATCCTAGAGATAAAATCTAATGCCTCTGACTTGTTTAGTGCTTGATTTCATCCATTTTCACACTGTAGATGAATGTGCTAAAAACATTTGCTGTCAGTGAATTTTGTTATTATAGCATTAAAAAAAAACCCAATCTGCAGATACTCCTTCCTAATGTGCTCCTGTATACCAAATAACGATCTTTTATCTTATTGTGGAGCTTAGTAATGGCAATTTATTTGTTTTTGATTAATGGCGTTTTGTAGGCGTGGCAGTGATCCGATTACGCCCATCTACAATACCAACTGTCTTGCGGTACCAAGAAATACGTGTACCAAGTTTCATAAAGATATCTCAATTTTTACTCGAGTTACAGCTTACACAGACGGACGGACAGACAGTCACCCTGATTTTAATTCGGCTCTTCATGCTGACCATTTATATATATAATATATAAGCCCATATCTAACTCGATTAGTTTTAGGTGATACAAACAATCGTTAGGTGAACAAAACTATTATACTCTGTAGCAACAAGTTGCGAGAGTATAAAAACCTATGCCGCGTCTGTAGCAGCAAGAAAGGTCTAATCAGCCCTTTCAAAGTTATCAATAAACAAACAATAGCTAATAAATTGATGAGTATATAGACGACCGTGTCCTTTAACCCAAAGAATTTTATGTCAATTGTTTTAGAAATGAAAACACAATGTGACGATTCTGAGCCTAAATTGATACAAACAACTTTCTTGCAGCAATAATAAATTACGACGACCGGCTGATTATGTAGATGCAACACTGGCCTCTGATTTCTTTGTTGAATAGCCAAATGACGATGTAAAATTCAAAGTCTCCGACCATAATGGTATAACAGCAGAAGATGACTCGGATGATTCTGGTAGCACAAGCAAAAAGAAACTTTCGAGAAGTGGTGCTGACGGTAGGCGAGAAAAAGTAAATTTAAGAAAGTTAAATTTAAATATCAGACATATACAGCCCACTAAACTAAATAATAATTTCTTTCTCTCGGCATTATGTTGATATATCTTTGAACCAAAAAATTTTTTTTTGGTTTAACCTCTTCACATTTAAAAAAATTACCGAATTTGACGGTTTTTGACTCAAAATTTATTTTAACGCTTAAGGAAAGCATTTTGTCGTTTAAGACGTTTGTTAAAACTCCGATAAGGACCACAAAATTTTTTTTTAAGTTGATAACTTTTAATTTGCCACAGCTTCTAGAACACTTATCAAACATTTTTTACGAAATAAAAGTTTTAACTCGAAATTTACTTTAAAAGTGAGATGTTAAAAATGGTTTGTTTTTCCAAAAATTTTCTTTTTTAAGGCGGAAAAGAAATTACATATGTGGAGGTTTACCTGGAGCGCCTGCTGTTCCTCTTCTTCAAAGGCGTCTTCGGTTCGCTCTCCGTCGAACGTTCCCTCTTTTTAACGATATTCTCTCTTGTACCGCGCTTTTGCCTTCAACCCCTCTTTGCTTCACTTCTTCTGGGGCCCTCTTTTGTTGCCAAAGATGGGGCCCTCGGTCATTTACTTCTTCTTTTTTTTCTGGCACCCGTACGCTGTAGAGCTAGTTTGGCAGTAGTACACAACGCCTCGTCTGCTACCATCATTTGGATTGTTATCTCAGTGCACTTCTTTCCATTACTGACTTCCTTGTTGAGTTTCGGGATTCGGGGGTATCTTTCTCTAGCAGTGTTGGACAAAGTTGACAGCTTAAAGTCGTTTTTTGACAATTGGGCTGAAATACCATTTCTAAATGGTTTGTAAAGCAAATTGCCCTTTCTTCTTCATTTCTAGCCTACTCACGTCTCTTATGGTCATGTTGAAATCTATCGGTGGCTAAAGATATATTTTGTACGCTTTCAATTTAAGATCTCGACGTAAAATGTGCCAAGTCGTTTCATACGTCAGTCCGAGGTGCTGCGAACGGCGCCGAATCGACTCTCCACGGTCTTCGTGTACACTCTCAACTACGGCCGCTATATTTTCTTCACTGCGTGCTGGACGTGGTCTATCCGGTCGAATATTATCCAATAATGAATGCTGGGTCTAAAGATAAGTGATGGTGTTGCGAATAGTACGCTCAGTAGGCCGATTATGTTGACCATAAGTTAAGCGAAGCACGCGAAACACCTTCTGAACACTGAATTCTAACACAATTAAATTTTTAACGCACATTAAATTTCAAGTACTATTTGAACAATACATGGAAGTGGAAATAACCCTTAATATCATTCGTTTTATTTTGGTGAGTTAGACGTTTTTAGATTAATTTCGAGAGCATTGCTCTAATAGTTAGTGTTTGGAAAAATTTTATTCCAAAGTCACTTTTAAGTAGTTGGCTGAATCGGCAATATCAACAACAAACACAAAGAAGGAAGTGATTGAATTTATATCCGTTTTCTTTGCATGCAGTTGGTTTGTTGCAACTCTTAACAAAAATTGAATGAGAACGTTCATTTTTTTTCGGTGAGTTAGTAATTTTGAGGTAAATTTCAAGTACATCGTATGATAGTTAAAGTTTTTACCATTGTTTTCCAAGGTTAATTACCATCTGTACAGAACTTCAATTCGAGTGATAATTTCTTTGGGTGTTTTGGCGGTATCCCACTCTTCTTTTATAATTGGTAAGTTAATTTCAATTTGTAAACAAGTTTATGAACATAATTTGTATGTTCGCTAGGCGATATTTATTGCTAAACAGTCATTCATTCAGTTAATAAAAATTTTGTTTGTAAGTGTAGTATTATCGATGCGCAAACATACATCAATTTCATCATGCCTTACCGTAAATCGCTTACAGGGAGGGTACAGAGACAAAGAAATAGAGAGAATATGCATTTGGGTAGAGCACGAAATATAATTAATACTACAAATTAAAATTTCATTGAAGTTGATGATAATGTTGATAATAATTCAGTTCCTTTGCGAATTTTGTTGAAATGTGCATTGCTTGAAATACAGCATAATTTTGATCCCCTCCATATTGGTTCTGTGAGCTTAGTTTGAAGGCATTGTTTAGCTAAGCATTTTGATTCAGAATCTACAATGCGTGGGAGAAATTCCTTTTCTATGTGTTGTCATAAGGGTAAAGTCCATCTTCCACTACTAACACAAAATGATTTTTTTAATTCATTATATGACGGTTTCATATCAAATGATAGAAATACAAGTATAAAGAAAAAGTCCAAAAATTATTTCGACAATATTCAAAGCAACAATTCGGCCTATGCTATGGTCAGTTCAGAAACTAGTATTTCTGACACAGTTTTAAGTGGAATTTATTATTTCAATATCATGGCATATTTTATCACAGAGTAGGACACATGGTGACAGCATATGGTCGTACGCCATATTATGCCCAGTTGTATTATTACAATGTCGATACGGCTGATCAATATACAAGGTGCGTTCCAAAGTTAACAGGACTTTTAAAAAAAAGACAGTACAAATGTTTTTATCGGCAAAATCAATTAATTTTATTCAAAATAGTCTCCTTCTGCTTTAATACAGCTTTTTGCACGGTCCAATAGTATGTCAAACGAGTGTTTTAGCTCGTTGCCTCATTGCAAGCCGTTTGAATGGCCTTCACGTCTGCATAACGCTTTCCTTTCATCGGCAAATGTATTTTTCCGAAAAGGTAGAAGTCGCACGGTGCCATATCAGGTGAATACGGGGAGTGGTTGATTGTTAAAATGTGATTTTTGGTCAAATAATCGGCCACAAGCGTCGATCGATAGGCGCGATTTTTTTGGCCCACATGTTCATCGTCATTTAGGTCCTCACGACCACTTTAAAAACGTTGAAACCACGCGTGCACTCTGCTACGGGATAGGCAATCATCGCCATAAACTTGTTTCATCAATTGAAACGTTTCGGTAAAAGTTTTACCAATTTTAAAGCAAAATTTAATGTTGGCTCTTTGTTCGAAGCTCATTTTCGCACCGATGACAAAAACATACTGGCACTTAAAACACAATAACTTCACTTCCAATAATGAAATGTCATGAAATTTTTACTGGAAGTCGATACAGGAAAGCAGATTCTAACGCACTAGTCCACATATAGATGGCGCCACTAGAGTTTACTTTGTTACTTTTGTACTGTTTACTTTGGAACGCACCTTGTAGAATGCAAGAACAGTCATATAAAACTTGCGATGCTGTTTTGATGAGAAAAATTTCTGTTGAGTTACCGTAAATCGTGGTAAAGATATATGGCCTTTGCTATTATCAAATGGAGGTTTTGGTTGGCACGTTAATATATCGGACACATATGACAACAACTTAAAATTGGCCGATTTGATTCGATAGTTCATTTAACGAAGAATTAAGCCAAAACCAGAAATAGAACTAATGGTTTTGCACGAGAATGAATTATAAATTCAAACTTTTTTAAAAATCATTTTTGTAAATGATTTTCTACAACTTCTTTAGATTTTCTTCAGATTTTTATAAAAGTCTTGAATTAAATTTAAATACTATTACCATTGTTAATAAATTGTATTTTCTATTGGTCGAATTTCGACCACTGGCGACCCTAGTTTCATTAAATTCGCTTATGCTTTGGTCAATATCTCTTTCTGAGCTTAATCTGTAATCAATACTATGTGGCTACTGATATATTTTTTATATTTTAACCAGTTTGTTCTATGGGATGTTAAACCCACTTTTGTTCTCGTAGTTTTATTAGCAAAGCAGAATGGTCAGAAGATAAGTCAGTAGATGTCTACATCAGTTATAAGCTATCTATCTATGTTTTCGATTTCAATAAAATCAATTAATTCTGGTAGTTTATTTCGATCACTGGGCAAATTTTCGTTGTTTAACATCGTAATCATTCCATATACAAATATTTAGTTTGCTCATTTTTTACTTAAAAAAGTAATGAACATAATAAACATAAATTGTATCATGCATTGGATAAGATTTTAGTTCGTACTTTGAACGCTTTCACCTGGTTTGTTTTGAGGCAATTGCATTTGTAAATTGCTGCCTTTTACCACATTTGCATAACTTCTCTACGCTATTTTTAACATAAGCAGGTTTTGGACTCTGGAGAGTGATTTCAATAATGTTTTAAATTTTATATCCGACGAGTTCAATTTCTTTTTTAAAGTGGTTAGAATTTCTCGAATCAATTCATTCTTGATCATTGGTTGTGGTACTTTGTTGCTATTGAAAATATTTATTACAACTTTAATCTCATAACCACATGATTTAATTAGAGTCTACCGAAGCGTCAATACCTTTAATGACAACAACTAGGCCCTTAGAGCTTTTCAGTTGTGAGGAATAGGAATTTTTATTATTATTGGACAAAAATTTTACGATTTCCATAAAACTTTTCGCTGTGTATGTTTGTATATACTTTCATCAATGTTACCCATTTGCCTACAATGTCCCTTAATTTGGAAACAAGATCATTTGAGCTACGTTAGCGCAAAAACATACATGTATATATTTATATTGGAGGCGCTTTGGTATCACTAACTGTGTTGGTAACCTTTGCATAGTCATAGGTGACCGCTATTTTAAGGGACTTTATTTTCTTTTAATGTTTACGTAGCAATAAATATCAATCTGAACCGCGCGAGTTATGTATAATGACGGCATGCACTGCACCACATCACATGATCCGCCAGTACGTGACTCAAACAGCAGACTCAGCATATTTTGAGCTTGCTGGAATGTGCGGTACAGCCGGACACAGCATCAAGCTCGAGTTGCCGATCTGGTGTGAAGCCAGTCTGGTTTGAGAGACAACACAAACGAGTTGTGTGTTTTAATTGTATAATTGGTTTCTACTAAATATATAATTGGCGCAGTCGACGTTCCGCGACCCAGAAAGGGAAATAAATAAAGAAAAAAATAATAAATAAAAAGCAGAATCAAGTGATTTCAAAAAAAAAAAAAAAAAAACAATGTTTTAATTTAATAACTATTTTAAATATCGACATTGAAAGCTAAGCCCAAATTCTCCAATGCAGCAGCAAGCAATTCAACAACTCAACAGTAATATAGCGAATCAGCGAATTGTATAGTGCAAGAAAAACAACTTTAAAAGAACTTTACAACTTTAGAGAGTAGAACTTTCTCAAAAAGTCAATTTATTTTTTTAAAAATTAAAGAACTGAAAACAATCGTTTAAATAGTGATATATACATGTGTATATATTATATATATAAAAAAAAAACAAATCAGTGTGATTCCTGAGACTTTCCTAGTATAAATCGTACGCCAGTTGAAATAACTAAGAGAGAAGAATTTTATAATAAACAACAATAACAGCTGAAACAGTAGCAGCAAGCAACATTAACAGTAAGGGCAACAACAATAACAACAGCAGCAGTAGCAGCAAGCAACATTAACAGTAAGGGCAACCACAATAACAACAGCAGCAAGCAACAGTAGCAGTAAGGACAATACAAAAAAAAAAAAACTAACAACAGCAGCAGTACGTGGAGAGCATTAACAGTAGTAAAAACGGCAAGTGAATGTTATAGATTCGAAGCATACCTTTATAAGCTTATATTAATTTATATTATACAATATTATTTAAATAATTTGAATCATACTCTTACGAGAGGTAAAATAAGAATTGTTAAATATACACGATATTGTACATTTATTTATTGTATACTATTCTATCTATACATAAAAATTTGTGAAGATGGCCCAAAATATACAAGATTGTTTGGTCGCCATTACCCAATTGCTGCAACAAAACGCCCAACAACAAAATATAACGTTTAGGCAAAGAGTCGAAAGGGACTTAAAATATCTAGCTCCTTTCGAAGGATATGTAAAAAAATTGCCATCCTTCATTGAAGCTATTGACAGAGTACGAAGGGACTATGTAGGACAGGAAGAAATAGTTTTTAGAGTGATCTATGACTTAAAAATTGGTGGTTCAGCAAAAAATTTTTTGCAAGCAAACCCACCTCAAGATTGGGCAACTTGTAAAGCTAAATTAAAACAGCACTTTAGACCAACAAAAGACCAGATGGCTTTGACCAACGACATCACCCATCTTAGGGTGGGTAGTAATCATTGAACTTAGTAGAAAAGCTAAGGAAATAATTGATAATATTACGGAATATTGTGCATTAAGTGAGTCAGGAAACATAATGAATGAAATATTTACAGGAGTGCTTATACAAAAGATAAAGCAACTAACAGCAGGGACGTCCGCCTATATGGTGCGAAATATAACGGCATGGACAGACATGGCAAATACAATCCACAATTTCATAGGGCTGGACGATGGAAATTTAAATCCTATGTTTTTAACAAAAAAAAGAAATTCTGATTCATTTTCTCAAAATACTAGAAAGTTTAATAATAACAGAAACCAGAATAATCAAATAACAAACAATTATAGGAGACAAAATGGTAGTGAGCAAAATAATGATCGTTTCCAAAGTAATTCAGGAAAACATCCCCGTAATAATAATTATTATTATTCACAAAATAGTTCGAGACGATACTCCCAAAGAAATACAAACTTTTCAGGGCAACATAATTATCACCCAAATAATAGCCACAGACAAACTAATACTGGAAATTCAGGTCAAAATAATCAATATCGTAGTAATAGCAATAACGGTTACGGCAATTCTGCAAGGCAACCTGTACAGAATGGCACTCGGCAATCAAGACGCTCAAATGGCCCCCAAAAATCAAAATAAAATTTTAAATTCACTCACTCTATTCAATAAGAAATGGTGTGCATTAGTAGACCCAGGCTCTACCATAAGCATAATGAAAAGAGCAAGTTTCGAAAAGTAAAATTTACCAGTTTTAGAAAAGAATAAAACAATAATCAGTACACTGAATGGAGAAATAAGGGCGATGAACGTAAGAGTTAAGACACCATGCCCACTAGAATTTAGATACCCTCAAAATGCAAGAATGCGATGGTTAAAAATGGATTATTACAAGCCATACGATCTTATACTGGGGAATGATTATATATTTAAAAATGTGAAAACGATAAACATTGAAAACAAAGAAATGGCATTGAGAAATGGTGTCAAGCTTCCATTCCATACGAAAATTATGCAGGAGCAAGTTTATTCGTTGGAAGAAAGTGAAGTTAGTAACATTCAACTCGACCATTTAAGCCCAGAAGAAAAGATAAAAATAAGTAAACTATTAAAAAAGTACGAAAAGCTAATTTATAAAGAAGGAGATGATCTGACAAACACGAATACCGTTGTTCATGAAATTAGAACAACAACGGATCAGCAAATTAATTCCCGAATTTACAGATTGCCCCCCAAACATACAGACGAGGCGGAAAGGCAAATTGAAGAAATGGAAAAGGAAGGAATAATAAGAAAAAGTCGAAGCAAATACAGCTCACCAATAATAATTGTGCCAAAGAAATCAGATACTTCCGGTATAAAAAAATTTCGATTAGTGGTTGATTATAGGAGGTTAAACCTAATTACCGTTGACGATAAATATCCCCTGCCAAATATTGATGGAATTTTAGATAAATTGGGCAAAGCACAGTACTTTAGCACCATAGATCTAGCTAAAGGTTATCATCAGATCCTAAGGGCAGAGAAGGATATACAGAAAACAGCTTTTGTGACTCCAGCAGGCCTGTATGAATACGTCAGGATGCCTTTTGGGCTTAAAAATGCTCCAGCCACTTTTCAGAGATTAATGAACGACATCCTAAGGGAGCATATTAATAAAATATGTGTAGTCTATCTAAATGACATATTAATATTTTCTACGTCATTAGAAGAACACATACATTCACTAGGAAAAATTTTCTCAAAGCTTCAGGAAAATAACCTAAAAATCCAAGCAAATAAGTGTAGTTTTTTAAAAAGAGAAACCGAATTTTTGGGCCACGTTTTGACAAAAGACGGCATTAAGCTCAACCCAGAAAAAATTTTAGCCATTTTAAATTTACCAATTCCAACAACAGAAAGCCAATTAAAAGGTTTTTTAGGGACCACAGGCTATTATAGAAAGTTTATTAAATATTACTCTAGAATAGCTTACCCAATGACAAAATATTTAAGGAAAGATAACACAATAAATCCGAGAGATCCTCAATATATAGCCAGCTTTGAAGATTTAAAAACCCTTATCTCATCACATTCAATTTTAAAATTTCCTGAATATAACAAAAAATTTACTACGGATGCAAGCGATTACGCTATTGGAGCTGTTCTTTCACAGCAAGGCCAACCAATATGCTTCATCTCAAGAACACTAAACAATCATGAGCAAGAGTATGCGACGACACACAAAGAATTCCATGCAATCATGTATCCAGTAACTTATTTTAGACCATACATATACGGAGCAAAATTTAAGATAGTAACTGATCACTGCCCGATTAAGTATCCAAATAACAAGTATAAAGGGAAAGAATTTGCACCACGACATCAAAGGTGGCTTCTAAAACTCCAGGAGTACAATTACGAAATGGAGTATGTAAAGGGTAAAGATAACGTAGTAGCGGACTTCCTAAGTCGAATTGAAAATTCGCCTCAAATAACAGATGGGAACCGCGAAGAATCAAATTTAGAAATGTCGGATACAGTACATTCTGCGGAAGAAGAACTGCTAGAACACTTTGTAATCAAGGAAGAAATAGTGAATAAACATAAAGTTCAAATCATATTAACGTACAGTCCAAAATTTTAAATGCAGAGGCTTCATGGGAGAAAGATGATAGAGATCAACTCAATGGAGGAAGAGTACATAACAAAAGAGGTGTTAAGTCGGCATATTAAAATAAAAGGATGTGTCGGCATATTCTCAGAAGTCACTGAATCTGATTATCATAAAATTCAGATATTAATGATTTCGATGTTTTCACATGATAATAATGTTAAATTTGTCAAATGTACAAAAAGGGCAACAGAATAGAAAAAGAAGGAGATTTACATAAGCAAATCTCACTTTACCATAGTAATGAGTCAATGCATAGTGGAACTTACACAAAATATACTTTCCCAAATTCAAAGAGCACATACAGTTAATAATAAATAACTGTGAAAAGTGCCAAAGAGTTAAGTATGATAGGAAACCGATAAGACCAAAGCTTAAACTATCAGAAACACCGACAGATAAAAACGAAATAGTACATAAGACATTTTTCATTTCAAAAAGCAGTCGTTTGTCACAGTTATTGACAAACTGACAAAATTCGCAGCAGCATACAACATAACTGATAGAAATTTGAGGGCAAAGAAGGCTATTATAATTGAACATTTCGCGAAATTTAGAAAACCGAAACATATCATAATGGACAATGAATTCAGGGCCGAACAGTTGATACAGTTCTTAAATGCAGAAGGAGTAGAGGTACACCTAACAAAACCAAATTCCCACACAGGCAATGCAGACATTGAGAGGCTGCACTCAACCCTGTTAGAGAAACTAACAGGAATTGATGATCCAAGTCTCTCAACAGAAATGAGGATACAGATCGTTATAGGTAACTATAATGACCGATATCACTCAACCATTAATTAACCATTGGGTGTACATACCCAATAATGCAAAAAAATAGTATAGATCCAACCATTTTAAAAAAAACAATAGACCAGGTGAAACAACACATAATGCAAGAAAGAAATAGGTACAGAGAAGACTACGAAGAACTGAGATCGTCAGGGCTAATAAAAAACTACAAACGAGTACGACACAAGAACGAACCGTATTTCCGAATTACCCCCTGCAAAACATTCATGTAGCAAACATAAAGAGGCCACTTAAATTAGCAAAAGCAGAGAAGTTAGGCACCGAAGATAATGATGACATATCAAAACAAACAAAAATAAAAAAAAAGCTAATTCACAGGCAAATATATTTTCAGACCATGTGGACAATAGCTTTTCTGATGACCGCCATAAAATTGGTGACAGCGTTCCTACAAGTAACACCGATAATTGAAGATGCAGGATACACCATGATCCAACTCGGCGATGTAGAAATAGTTAATGAAGTATGTACAACACTTCATATTATTCACATTATTTTAGTAGAAGAAATAGAGAAAAATGTAAGACAGGCAGACATAAGTAACGAGAAACTTCTTTTCAATGAAATTCAAATAATAAAAGCAACAATTAGATCCATTACACCCAAGGAGAAGGAAAGAAAGAAGAGGGGTTTAATTAATCTAGGAGGGACAATGTACAAATGGTTGTTCGGGGTAATGGACGACGAAGACCGACAGAATAATATAGCTGCGGCTAAAAACAATTTGATACATCCCGGAATGTTAACAAAAGAAGAAATAGATGGGTTCGATATTGATTTCTATAAATTGAAATTAGCCAAAATAGGAGTTGTGGCATACAAAGAGGAAGCATTAATATTTGCTTTACAAATCCCAAGAAAGGTTTTTTTAAAGAAAATGTAAAATTAATTACGCCTCTACCTTATAAACAAAACTTGCAAATAAATCAAGAGGATGAATTAATTGTAATAATAAATAAAGAACATTATGTCTATAAGGAGAATACTGTATTTAAAAAATTAAAACTAATCATCTTTTCTGATGATTGTGAATTTATGTATAACAATATAACATTAATTCAAGAAATAAGTGATGACACTTTTATAATAAAGAATGCACATAATGAAAGTCTCATTCAGACTTGTGATGAAAGAAACTTCATATTGCAAAATAATTATATTATATTATAAATTATGCAAATTGTAAAATAAAGATTAATCACGAAAGTTTTAATAACAACAAAACCAAATTTATTGAGAAACTTGTGCATCCTGTGAGGATGTTGAATCAAACTAATGACATAACTTATGTCATTAGCGCCACCGTAATTATAATTACATTAATAAGTCTAACTATTGTTATTCTCATTTTAATAAAAATGAATAAGATGATAACAATGTAAGTTTTAAAATTATAAATAAAAGAAGTCAGGAGACTTCTCAGAGTGGCTCTGGGGGAGTTATGTATAATGACGGCATGCACTGCACCACATCGCATGATCCGCCAGTACGTGACTCAAACAGCATACTCAGCATATTTTGAGCTTGCTGGAATGTGCGGTACAGCCGGACATAGCATCAAGCTCGAGTTGCCGATGTGGTGTGAAGCCAGTCTGATTTGAGAGACAGCACAAACGAGTTGTTTTTTACTAAATATATAATTCGCGTTTGCTAATACTTGCATGCTTGTTGGTGCCTGCAAGATTGTTGTTGCCCGATTATCTGCTTAGAATGATAATTGCTGTACACAAATAGAGACGTGTGTATAACATAAGATACCTTAAACATGGACGTAGCCGAGAAGCTAAACGTCAAGCCCGCGGACTACAAGCCGGCAAATTCCATAGCAGCGGTGGCAGCCAATGAGAAAGCCAAACAATATCTGACATCCGACAGATGCCTGGCGACTTCATTCAGCAGAAGTAGCAGTCGTAGATTGAAACTAACGCCCATCATACCTTCATCATAGTCTAGCGGTAACTAATCGAGGTGAGGAACCTAAATATGTATAACGCACTTCCAGAAACAACAAACAAGGGTAGAGAACTGGAGGGTGATAGGCACACCGTCATTCTCTGACCATAGATTCATCTACTTCTCGACTAGATCTGAAGCAAAGATCAGACACAAGGTTAGAAGAATTTTGCAGAAACACAAAGTGGCATCTCTACAGCGAGATACTATTAGGCAAGAGACCGTACACGTATAACTCACATGAAGAGCTTGAAATGACTTTTCAATACGCGTGCGTTTTTCAACTAGTCCAAGCTAGCAGAAAAACAGCTTTAATCTCATTTAGCGTATCGGCCAGAAGTGTCTTAAAAAGCAGGGCAGCAGTGAGAGTGTCGCCTGAACCAAGCGATTTCACCTCTACTAGGTGCTTGGGTTGGAAATATAAAAAGTTTTTATTGACACTCGATAGAAGAGACTGTAAAAACATGACTGGAATAGACTCAGCTAGATTTATAGCATGTTCGCTGATTAGGTGCTTGCAAGTTGCCAGAGGCATAAAAATACCCTCTTTTTAGGGGTGAATTGTAGAGTGGTACCTGTTCTGGCTAGTTCATCTGCTTCGTAGTTACCAGCGATATCACTATGCCCTGGAACCCATTGCAGGTTTATCGTGAAATATGATGTTAAATCCTCTAATAGATCAATACACTATTTCACTATCTTTGATGAGACCATAGGAGACTTGAGTGATTTCAAGGCCGCTTGGCTATCCGTATAAATATATAAGCTCCTTGTTGTGAGCACACTTTTTGTCAATACGTACAACAAGGATTTCTTTGATTGCTGTGATCTCCGCCTGGAAAACACTGCAGTGGTCTGGTAAGCGGAAGGCGATTTTGATGTCTAAAGTTGCAGAGAAGGCACCTTGATCTGACAACTGCTGTATAGAGCTAATAAGCTATCCGAGACGTTAGCCCCCATTTTGGGCCCACCATTCTTTTACAGGTGTAAAGTGCTGTGGCTGCTTTCTTCACCCTAGCATCCAAGTTTTGTTTCCATGAAAGCCTCCTGATTCTAAGATTAGTTCTAGGTAGCTTGCCTTATCTCCAATTGTTAGTCTGCAACCAATTAATAATGGCGCCGTAACTACTGGATTGTTATGCTTTCTGGTGAATAATACCAGCTCTGTCTTACCACCATTTAAGTTTGTTCCTTAACTTACCTCTAACCGACACAGCCACATCGTCAGCGTAGGCCACAACATGTACCCCCTTATTTTCTAGATCCCACAGCAACTTATTCATTGTCAGAATCCAGAGAAGTGGGGATAAAACGCCTCCTTGAAGTATACCCATTTGGACGGATCTGCACCTCGTTGACGCTCCCAGCTTTGAAATTATTGACCTGCTCATGAGCATTTGTTCAATTAATTTTCTGAAAGGTTCAGAGATGTCCAGATCCTTAACCGCACTTAGTATGGTCCTATCCTGGATGTTATTGAAGGCTCCTTCTATATCTAAAAAGGCAATTAGAGTGTATTCTTTAATTTCCAGAGATTTTTCAATCTCCGCCACCACAGAGCTTAGCGCTGTTTCTGTGGATTTTCCCTTAGAATACGTATGCTGCGAACCAGCCAACTTATCTGGTTTTAGTTTGTTTCTTATATGTAGTTCTATCATCCTTTTCAACGTTTTTAAAAGGAATGAGGAGAGACTAATTGATCTGAAGTCCTTCGGAGTTATATGCGAGCTTTTACCTCCCATAGGTATGTATATTAATTTGACATTCCTCCACAGCGAATGGATATAGTTTAACTGCAGCGCCCGTTTAAGAATGGTAACTACCCAATCCATTATGTAATTCTGCGACTGCTGTAATTGAGCCGGGAATAGACCGTCTGGTCCCGGCTTCTTGAAGGGCTTGAAGCTATTTATTGCCCAGTGTACGTTGCTTTCTGACACTGTGTTTATAAAAGTGGACTCTATTTCTGCTCCACTCTCTTGAGCATATTCACTCCTATGGCTTTCAGAACTACCTGGGAAGTGGGTATCCATTAGTAATCCCAGCGACTATTCACTGGATACCGTCCAACTGCCGTCTGGCTTCTGAAGATAACCTATACTATGCACCGATTGTGCCATTATTTTCCTAAGTCGAGACGCTTCCGCTGTGTTCTCGGTATTATAACAAAAAGATTTCCAAGAATTTCTTTTTGCTCTCCTAACTTCCTTTTTGTATGACCTCAGGTGGTCGTAATAATAATTGTTTGGCTAAATTGAACAGCTCTCTGCATTCTTTCTGTAACTTCTTAAGTTCGGGAGACCACCAGGGGGGCCTAATTCTACCCCTACATCGTGTTATTAGACAAGCCACTTCTAGTGCTTGCCGACAAGATTCAGTGAATCGAACAACGAGGATGTCGAGATTCTCCTTACTATTGGGCTGAAACGACGGGATCATAGGGATACGTTTTTTCAGCTCTTGCATGTGCACCTGCCAGTTCGTTTTCCTATGATTCCTGAATTCAATGCCTGTATCGGCCCTTTCTTCTAATATACATTTAATATATCGGTGATCCGAAATGGAATGTTCTTCAAGCACTCTCCATTGGGTTACCCTGTCAAATAGTACTTTCGACATAAGCGTGATATTCAGTATTTCTTGTTGGTTTCTTGTGACAAACGTTGGTGTACTTCCCTTATTACACAACAGTAGCTTAGTGCCTAGTAGGTAATTGAAGAGACACTCACCTCTGTTGTTGACATCTGTGCCGCCATAGACTGTGTGATGCGCGTTTGAGTCGCATTCAAGTATAATCATGCACTTGGATGCCTTGCTATCCTGTACCACCTCTTTTACCATCAGAGGTGGCACCAGCTCATTCTCGTATGGCATGTAGCACGAACAGCCAATAACTGCATGTACTCGTTTCCGAGATTACTGTTGCTGTGTCGTTGTTGCTGTAATAATGTAATATAAAAACGTTAAGGGTTTTCTTTGCTATTATGCAGACTCTGATTTTACCTTGACTATTAGCCATAAATAACCTATAGCTCGGTGTACTCAGCCCGCAAATACGCCCTTCATTAATCCCCCCGTATATTTCAAAGGATTTTATAGAATTGTTTAAGAATAATCATAGAAACAATAAAATTATTATTTCCTGTATATTTATTTATTCCATTTTTTAAAATAAAATTGCAATTTAATTTTTATTATTTTTGCTTATAATTTATTTACAAGTAACGTACTTACGTAAATAATTAGCAAAAATAAAAAACTTTGTCAAGTACATATATTTTTTATGTAAAATATGAATACGAGTATAAATCATATTCATATATCTATGTCCTACCCGCATATCCAAAGTTTGCTGATGCCTTTTTTCTGTAGGGCGAACAGCGTTTTTTATGTTTCTGCTAAATATGCTGAATATGTAAGAAAATTCCCTGAATTCCCTACTCCGTGTTTTTCAGCTCTGTTAGCCGTTTAATCGAACATCGTACACAATTCGATTTGCACCTTCTCGTTATTATACGTTCTCTGCGGGCATGCAATAACTTTTATGAATGATTATGTAGAAATACAAAACAATATTTACTGTGTGGGTTTGTAAGCGTACTACTGGAGTATTGTTAAACGAAAGTAGACAGAATAAATGATTCAACCCTAGAATGCTAAACCTTTTTTTTTACACAAATAATAACCTTTTCCCATCGTTAAGTACATGATTTAACAAAAACAAATGATTTAACCTTAAGAACACAATTACTTCATTTGAAATAAGGTAATCTTCTATATATAATATATAAAAATGAAACCAGTTTCCCGTTGTCACGCCATTACTTGAGAACGGCTAGACCGATTTGGCTGTTTTTTTTTTTGTAGTTTTCTAGCAGTAGAAGGTTCTTACGGAAAAAAATATCAAGAAAATGTCTCAGAAAGAGTGAAAAAATATATTTCATTTTGTATATTTTAAAAAACGCGCGTAACGAATGACATCGTCATTCACAGCCATAGACACTATTGAAAGAGCATCGTTTGTTCAGAAATGTAGTTACTTAATTAAATTCAATCGCACTAATTTACTAATTTTTTAAAATTACTCGCCACAATTAAACGTACCGACTTTGACGGTAATATCAATAATACCAGTGATGATTTCATTTTAATGTAAGTGTTTAATAATAATAAAATATGTATACTGTGAGTTAGATTTCATATACTAACTGCAATCAAATACGAAATGCCCTAAACTTCCAACCAATTTAGCGCCATTGTACCGTGACAAAATTAATTATTTGCCCGTATTTTCCCAGTCGCACAAAATAATTATTTAAATCATAACTGGCTCGATAACCGACCTATATAGACAGAAAAAAATGCTGAAATTAGTTTTGATAATAGCATTTTACTAAATTAAACTGCTTACTCAATATAATTTAATTATACCTTAGTCACAGCGAGGCGGGGCCGGGGTCTTCCAGTCCATTAATATTTTTGTAATTTAATAAAGAAAATTCCAAAAAAAAGAATGCATCCTTAATTCTTTTATAAAATGAGATCAATCTTTGAACTTAAAAACTCATATTCAATTAAATAAGTAAAAGTATATAATTCTGTTTAGGTATTTATTTAAAATTTCTTACGAAAGCACAAATTCCATATTTTCTTTCGTAGTCCAGTCATTATAGTAAGTTCACCTCGGCAGCCAGATACCCAGCTGTAAGTCTGTAAATACTTGTATATTGACACCCTAAAACTTGTCTCAAAACCTACATATGCTAGGGTGTACGCAACTATTAAATTTCAAGGTAAAAAAAAATCGGTTTTTTGTAGAATACAAAATTCTCTACAAATTTTGTTTAAAAATTTTTTTCATACGGTGAACCGTTTTCGAGATAGAGGGCTTAGAGCGCGCGGTCACAGCATCACTTCAGGTCAACCGGTGCCTCCGATCAAAAACGCGCCATATATAGTTGATGAACTATCGATAAATCAATGATTATAAATATTTGTCAATTTTTATTAACTATGATATTATATTTTATCGTTTTCTTCCTGCCTTAAATCTTTATCTATTCAATAATACTGATGACCGTTTCCTAAAATTAAAAAATAATGAAGGGAAAAACTTAAATCTTACTAGAATTATATTCCCATTAACACTAATGACATTTTAATAAGAAAATAATTAAGTGCATCTTCTTTCAAATCTGTAAATTTGTAAATAATAGGTCAAGATATTGATTTACTCATCATTTTAATTGGGCGTACACTGTCTTACGAACAAGAAATTTTCTTTAAAAAAGTTGGGAAAGGCAATGTAAAAACTGAGATATACTCGACTAAAAGTTTTGATAAGTATCCTCATTCCAAAACACATATATTATTTCTGCACGCATTAGGTGGATGTGACACAACTTCTGAGCTTTTTAAAAAGGGAAAAAAAACATTTTTAAAAGTTTTTGAGAAACTGACCAATTTGGATGAACTAGCTGCAGCATTTGAGGAAGAAAATTTTTCGGCCCAGAGATTATTAGAGACTGGAACTCAAACCTTCTTGGCAGTCTATAATGCTCCGAATTCTGTGAAAAGTCTCGATCATCTTCGTTATATGCATTACGTCAAGTCTACAAAACTTAATAAACCTGTGCAGCTTTCAAATATTCCACCAACAAGTACAGCTGCTCATCAACATTTCGAACGTGTATATTATCAAGTTCAAACTTGGTGTGGGCATGATTTAGAACCCCAGGTATGGGGTTGGGCAATGCGAAACGATTTTATGGAGCCTGTCATGACAATTTTACCACCTGCTCCAGAACATTTGCTAAATACAATTTTCTGCAACTGCAAGAGTGGTTGTGGTTCGCGATGCGGATGCAGGAAAGCGGGCTTGCAATGCTCTTTAGCTTGTGGCCAATGTAATGGGCAAGCTTGGCTCAATGCTCTACCATATCAGAGCGACATTAACGAAGATGGAACTTTTGACCCCGAAATCATGGAAGAACTTGAAACAAATGTCGTTGAAGGCGATAATGAAGACCAGTTTGAAATTTACCAGCAGCCGGAAGACGACGATGAAGAGGAAGAAGATGATTACAATTATAAATTGTAGTTTTTGTACCCTTTATTCCATTTTTTTACTTTTAATAAAAATAAATGTATTGAATGTTATTTTTTAATAAATTGTTTTAATTTTTTTTTATCATGTAGGAAGTTATTAATAATAATAAGGTTTAAATTCAAATATAATTCCTATATTTTCATTAAAAATTCTGCAATTTCATGGGCAGGTAAGTGTTGTTAAATAAATTAATACTGAATAAAAAGTGGATAGGTTAGGAAAAAATGATAAAATATAATATAATATTTAATAAAAATTGACAAATATTTATAATCATTGATTTATCGATAGTTCATCAACTATATATGGCGCGTTATTGATCGGAGGCACCAGTTGACCTGAAGTGATGCTGTGACCGGTTACGTCACCGCAACGTTCCAAAACCAAAATAAGCAATGATGACAAACTAGAAGTTTGTTGGAGCCAATGACCCAATTGCACCAATAATTCCGATTTCGTCAGAATGACTACAAATGCATTTTTAGCAACGTAAACACAAAGTGTCAGCAACCCGTATTTCCTAATTGTATTCTCAACTTTCAAATTCATTCGCATTACCAAATCGCATATTTAGCTAAGTAAGCATTATTGTAGAATATAAGCGAATAATTGTAATATCACACAGGGAGAATGTAAAATAAAGTATAACCATTCACAACAATCAAATAATAATAATTTTTTGGTTCCCGCCGGTACATTCGACCTAATTGGCGCAGTCGGTTAAAAAAAAAAAAAACTAATGTGTCTAAAGATACATAAGAAAGGACACTAACCGAAGTTATGTCCAGTGCGGAAAATATATCCTAAGATATACAAGTACAAAAGGACTACAATCAAAATTTAGTCCGAGTTAAAAAAAAACATAAGAAAGGACACTAACCGAAGTTATGTCCAGTGCGAAAAATATATCCTAAGATATACAAGTACAAAAGGACTACAATCAAAATTTAGTCTGAGTGAAAAAACATAAGAAAGGACACTAACCGAAGTTATGTCCAGTGCGGAAAATATATCCTAAGATATACAAGTACAAAAGGACTACAATCAAAATTTAGTCCGAGTGAAAAAACATAAGAAAGGACACTAACCGAAGTTATGTCCAGTGCGGAAAATATATCCTAAGATATACAAGTACAAAAGGACTACAATCAAAATTTAGTCCGAGTGAAAAAATATAGTGAAAGGACAATAATCAAAATTATATCCTAGTGAAAAACAAAATAAAAAGAAATAATATATATAGAAATAAAATTTATATAAGTAAAATATATATAAAATATATAAAAAACCAAATAAGTGAAATATATAACTAAAAATGGCCAACCAAGACCCGGCAACAGAGCTTATAAAGGAAGCCGCAAGGACTAAACCCTACTATGGCATAAACAAAGAATACGATCTCTCATCCTTCTTGAGAGAAGTCGAAATTATTCTTCCTCTGTTCGATGACAACCCAGCGCTTAAGCAGTTCATATTCGAGAGACACATCTGGACCAAAATTCAGGGAGCAGCGCTTCAAGTCATCAGGACACTGGGTCCATCTGCAACATGGAACGAAATTAAAGCGGAATTAATAAAAAACTTCGGAGTCAAGGAAACATATCATGGGCTTTACAACCAAGCCATTCGCACCAAATATACCAACGTGAGTAATTATTACAATACTTTAAAGTTTATTTTAGATAAGTTAAACAATAAGTACGAATTCGATCAAACAAAACCTGTAGAGTTTTCTCCTAGCGTCAATGAATCACTAATTCTAAAAACATTTCTGAACGGCATAGACCCCACATTGAGTAGTATCATTCATAGTAGGAATATAAATAATCTGAGGGAAGCTTATTATACACTCGAAGAAACAGGTTTAATTTCACGATACGATAATAACTACAATAGACAGCCACGTACCTCAATACAATTTAGGCAGAATTTTAGAACTTCAGGCCAACAAGATCAGTCCCAAGGACAACACAGCCAAAACAGTTATAATTCAGGACAACAAGACCGTTCTTCTGGACAATATAGACAAAACAATTATAACTCAGGACAACACGATCGCTTCTCCAGGCAATATAGGCAACCCGATCATTTATCCAGACAAATGAGAGTTAATAATAGAACTCATTATAGGCAAAGATAAAATTAGATGTTTACTAGTCACTGGCTCAACGACATCATTATTAAACAAATCCTGTTTACCGCAATATAAGCGAGTAAAACTAGAAAATATTTTTACATTTAATACCTTAAGCGGGCAAACACAAGTTAAATATGAAATTATAACGGAATTACCGAAAGAATTTAATGACGAAAACCTAATGAGCTGGAAGCTCACAGGTTTCAAGGCAAAAAATTTTGAAGGGATAAAAGGAAATAATATCCTTACACCCTTAAAGGCACATATAAACCTCGAGGACGAATACCTTGAAATCAATAACATACGAACGAAATTCGTTAGTACATGCCCATTTAATATCAACGAAGTACATGCACTAGAAACAATAATTAATGCCGACGAAAAACTTTATAAAAAGTTAATTAGAGAGGATACGAATTCCGAAGAAGCAGAATACCTCAAAACTATCATATCAAAAAATAGCGATTTATTCTTTCAGGAAGGGCAAAAACTATCCCATGCCCACACAATACAGCACGAAATAGTTACAACAACCGATAAACCCATATATTCCAAAATATACAGGTGACCCCAAATACACAAGCAGGAAATAAAAAGGCAAATAGCCGAAATGTTCGATCACGGTATAATCACAGAGAGTAACTCACCTTATAATTCACCCTTGTGGATTGTGCCCAAAAAATTAGATAATTCAGCACAAAAAAAGTGGCGCATCGTTATTGATTACAGGAAACTGAACGAAGTTACAGTAGACGATAAGTTTCCAATGCCAAACATAGAAACTATTCTCGAAAAATTAGGCCGAGCTCAGTACTTCACGACACTCGACTTAGCAAAAGGATTCCACCAAATCCTAATAAATGAAAATGACCGAAAGAAAACGGCATTTTCCACACCGTTTGGGCATTACGAATTCAAAAAGATGCCTTTCGGATTAAAGAATGCCCCGCCAACCTTTCAACGATTAATGAACTCGATTTTAAGAGATTTAATTGGCGTGATATGCGTCGTATACCTAGACGATATCCTAATATTTAGCACTTCTATAGAAGAGCATGTAACAAGCATAAATAAAGTTTTCGAAAGGTTGAGAAAACATAATTTAAAATTACAAATAGATAAATGTAACTTCTTCGCTAAAACAACAGAATATTTAGGGCACGTATTGACTACAGAGGGAGTTAAACCAGGCACAGCAAAAATACTGGCCATTCAAAACCCCAATTACCAAAAACACAGAGGCAAATAAAATCTTTTCTAGGTATCACAGGATATTTTAGGAAATTCGTGAAGGACTATGCAAAAATTGCCTACGGCTTGACTAGATATCTAAAGAAAGACATCAAAATAAATTTGAAAGACCCACAATATGTCGACTCATTTGAAAAATTAAAAATATCTTTTAGTAAACCCACCCATATTAAAATACCCAGATTTCCATAAAAAGTTTAAAATTTCCACCGACGCAAGTAATCATGCTATCGGAGCTGTCTTACTCCAAGATAATCATCCAGTCAGTTTCGCTAGTAGAACACTGAATGAACATGAAAAAAGATATGCCACCATAGAAAAAGAACGCCTAGCAATAGTTTGGGCAGTAAATTACTTTAGGCCTTTCGTTTATGGCAGAAAATTCGAATTGGAAACAGATCATCAACCGTTGGTTTGGCTTAAGTCCAAATACAATGGCAAGGACATAAATCCGAGACTCCAGAGATGGCTTTTAAAATTGGGCGAGTATGACTTTAATATAAGTTATGTCAAAGGAAAACAAAATAAAGTAGCAGACTTTTTGAGCAGACTAGACGTAAATACTGGCGAAATCAATGCAATATCTGATAACACAACTCATAACAATACCAATCAGGATCCCTCAATAGAAGAAGACAACATTAGTGGTACTATGCCACTATACATTCGCAAGTGGAGGAGCAAAACGACCATTTCCCCATTCTAGACACAGTAGTAAATCGTTTCCACACACAAATAATACTTACGCAACACAAAAGTCAGGAAATAAAAATCATAAATTTAAAACGCAAAATTTTCTTAAATCAGGAAGATATAGATGGAAATAATATGGCAGATATATTTAGAAGATTCCTAAAAAACGGAAAAGTAGGCATTTTTTCAGAATTACCAGATAGCGAATACAACAAGGTTCAGCAGAAATTACTAAAACTCTTCCCAGCAAGCATAAAATTTTACAAATGTTCGTATCACGCTGTAGACTTAGAAACCGAACAAGAAACCTATAAGTGGTTAGCGAACTACCACAAAAAGGAAACAGGACACGCCGGAATAGTAGAAAACTATAAAGGGCTGAAGAGAGCAATATACTATAAGGACCTGAAGAAACTGATTCAAAAATATATTAACAATTGTGACATATGTAGTAGGGCAAAATATGACAGAAGGCCGATTAAACCAAAATTTAAGTATATAGAAACCCCAAGTGAATGCAATCAGATAGTTCACGTAGACATTTATATTAACAAAAAACACAGTTTCCTAACGTTCATTGACCAATTTTCTAAACACGCTGTAATACTGTACTTGGATGATCGAAATCGTATCACCATAATAGAAAAACTACGGCTATATTTTTCACTAAAAGGAAAGCCAAGAAAGTTTATAATGGACAACGAATTCAACTCAGTAAACATTAAAGATTTTTTAAACGAACAATCAATCGAGGTTATCTATACAAAACCAAATAGCCATACAGGGAATGCCGACATTGAAAGGTTTCACAGTTCTTTAGGCGAAAAGATGAGAATTTTAGAAATAGAAGAACCCAGACTGACAACTCAAGAGAAAATGTATAAAAGCTTAGAACTCCTTTCACTCAAATATAAAATGCAAACCAACCGAGGTCATAGATGGAAAAGTAAGCAAAGAAAAAATTCAAAAACTTATAGAGGACACAAAAAAAATGAAGAAGGATATGTTAGGAATTACGGAGCACTTAGGCATAAAAATGAACCCAAATATAGGAAGTTACACTTAGAGAATATACACCCAGCAAATATAAAAAGACCAACCAAATTTTCAGGTACTCTGGACAATAATGCTTTTCACACTAATAACACCACCATAGACAATTAAGGCTACACTCATCGTAGAAAAAATCGAAAGCAACGAAGGCTACACAGAAATCTTTTTAGAAAACATAAATTTAATTCATAATTCAACACAATATTACACATCATAGACCTATCCGAAATAAAAAATATTATAAACACCTTAGAATCAAACATTGAAATTTTAACACACAACGAAAACTACGACTACCTGCATAACGAACTGAACACACTTATTTACAAAATGCAAACACTCGTAACACATAGAAACAAAAGATGACTTGTCAATATAGTAGGAACAGGAATGAAATGGTTATATGGGACAATGGATGACCAGGACAGAACGGAAATAGAGGAACATCTTAAAGTAATAGACGAGAACAATCATAGAGCCATTTCTAATTTAAATAGAAATATAGAAATAAATAACTTTTTCAATAAAACATTTACAGACATTAAAAAGACAATAAAAGACGATAGAAAAAAAATTGAAGCTAGTATAAACGGACTAGGCGTAGAAAATAGACGCTTGGAGAAACAACTCATTTATTTCGATTTATTGTTAAAAGTAAGAATCTTAAAAGACAAAATTGATCAATTACAATATAATATTGCCGCTTCTAGGCTCAATATAATGAATGAAAATATTTTAACAAAAGAAGAAATCATAAAATACGATATAGACATGTTTAAATTACAAAATATAAAGTTATACACAGCACAGTATAAAAATAGTAAAATAATTTTTGTTATTCAAATACCTAATGAAATTATAAATGTTAGAAAATCAATGTTTTCACCACTTCCTAATAATATATCACAAGAGTTAATGTTCAGTACAGAAGAAGTTGTAAAAATATATAATACATATTATTCATTTCAAGAAAATATAAATGTAAAGAAACTAAAAGAATCAAACCTATGTATCCTAAGAAACAATTGTGAAAGTATAAGAAATAATAAAACAGAGTTAATTGCAATAAAAGACGGATTATTGTTATTAAAAAATTATGGAAAAACATTCATTAATAGTACATGTGATCAAAGAACTCTGCATATATCGGGCCATAATTTAGTAATATTTAACAATTGCAATGTAAAAATTAATGAAAATATTTTTGAAAATACGAGAATTCAATTGGAAGAACATTTTATAATACCTAATAATTTCAAAGTTAATAACGTTAAAACCAAACTGACATTCGAAGAATTAATGGTGCAACAAATCGAAAATATAAATAAAATAAAAGAATTGGAATATCACAGAAATACACATAAGCCAATAATTTGGACAACATTCGCTACTACTGTCATTATCGTTGCAATAATTTTTGCCGTAATATTTTACTTTTACATTTTTAAAAATCGTAAAGTTTCAGACATTAATATACTTATGGAAACTCAGGGGAGTCTCCAATCAAGAGGGGGAGGGGTTACGTCACCGCAACGTTCCAAAACCAAAATAAGCAATGATGACAAACTACAAGTTTGTTGGAGCCAATGACTCAATTGCTCCAATAATTCCGATTTCGTCAGATTGACTACAAATGCATTTTTAGCAACGTAAACACAAAGTGTCAGCAACCCGTATTTCCTAATTGTATTCTCAACTTTCAAATTCATTCGCATTACCAAATCGCATATTTAGCTAAGTAAGCATTATTGTAGAATATAAGCGAATAATTGTAATATCACACAGGGAGAATGTAAAATAAAGTATAACCATTCAAAACAATCAAATAATTGTTTTTTTTGGTTTCTGCCGGTACATTCGACCTAATTCGCGCTCTAAGCCCTCTATCTCGAAAACGGTTCACCGTATGAAAAAAATGTTTTAACAAAATTTGTAGAGAATTTTGTATTCTACAATATTGATAATAAATACCAATAGCAAAAAACCCATAGGAAATAACAAAAAAAGCGCGAAAACCCGATTTTTGTAACCGTTGACCTTGAAATTTAATAGTTGCGTACACCCTACCATATATAGGTTTTGAGACAACTTTTAGGGTGTCAATATACAAGTATTTACAGACTTACAGCTGGGTATCTGAATTCCGAGATTCTTACCTAATTTAAGCTTAAATGACTGGACTATTCGTACCTAAAAATAAAGCGAGGCTGTTTTTATACTCTCTCAACTTGTTGCTACAGAATATGATAGTTTTGTTCACCTAAAACTAATCGAGTAAGACATAGGGTCATATATATTATATATAAATGATCAGGATGAAGAAATGAGTTGATATCCGGGTGACTGTCTGTCCGTTCGCCCGTCCATCTGTGCAAGCTGTAACTTGAGTAAAATTTAAAATATCTCTTTGAAACTTGGTACATATGTTTCTTGGTACCGCAAGACGGTCGGTATTGCAGATGGGATTAATCGGATCACTGCCACGCCCACAAAGTGCCATTAATCAAAAACAAATAAATTGCCATAACTAAGCTCCACAAAAGGATACAAGATTGTTATTTGGTATATAGGATCACATTAGGGAGGAGCATTTGCAGTTTAATTTTTTTTAAATGAGCGTGGTCCCGCCCCCTAATAGGTTTAATATGCGAATCTTTTAATCTGCTAAAGCTATAATAACCAAATTCATGTTATAGTACGAAATTGGGCGAAATCGGATCACAACCACGCCTATTTTCCATATAATACCATTTTAAATTCCATCTGATTTTTTTACTTTCCAGTATGCAAATCAAGCAACAATTATTATATCGGCGTAATACTTTGCGTGAATAATACGATTAAAGGTGGTATGTGACCAAAAATTGTCTTCTATCGGTCAACATAGTAGAAGGCGGCAAGATCCACAAAGAACTCTAAAACGAGTATACCATTTGACTTTACGAGAGTATAAAATGTTCGGTTACATCTGAACTTAGCCCCGAGAACAAGTGAGTTTTACAAGTATACTAAATTCGTAGCAATTGGGTGACCTATGTTCTAGACAGTACAATTTTTTGCATTTAGCGCAATAATTAGTAGTATTGCGCCTTTTGCTTGTTGGACAATACCTGCACATAGACCTTTTCTCTTTTTATATCTGGTTCTCTTAATCCCCCTGGTCAAAAGTGTGGGTGGCGTCATTTATTGCCTCACGTACTCGTTTTTGCAGCGAGTATTTTTCATCTAGCCTGATTGTTGCATAAATTATTGCTTACGGCTTCCATATAATCTCGTCGAGTCATTGGCTTTATTTTAAGTTCTTCACAATTGGAAGCGTAGAGAATGTAACTGTTTAGTATGGCCATATTGGTCATTCCGTAAAACACACAAAGGGGCCAGCGATTCAATGCTTTCTGGTTTTTTGGAATCAGCATCAATGGTAGGTGAGATCAAGATAACAGGTTTGTTTGACTTTGGTTTATATCTAACAAGTGTTAGCTAATCATGAAATGCAAACACGGATGTGCCAGCATGGCGAGAGAGATTATGCTTGAATTCTTCGGGAATTTATTTTTTATTGCTTCTGATCTTCTCAAGTAATGATAATTTATGTTTATGGTTCGGAAAGAATCTGTTCAGTTGAACTTATGTATGTAAATCAATTATATACGTTTACATTTCTGTTGGACCCGTGTATAGTTTTGATTACTATAGTAAAACACTATGGCTCGCCTGCAGGAATGTCGTAACTTTTTCCCAAATATGGGGTAGCATCGAACATATTTTATATTTAGCCCTGCTGTCGCACACTAATACTATCTTAATACCATACCTTGCTTCCTTACGCGCCATATACATCCTAAATGGACACTATCCTTTAAATGCTTATCTATCATCACATTTGAGCTAGGCATAAATAGATCTGTGCACTGTTTAATGAAAATTTCACAAATATTCCTTATCGGAGCATATTTATAAGTTATTTTCCCACTTTCTCTAGTGCTTCTATCATCAAAATAAAGACGGTATATGAGAAACGCGAAGTGTTTCATACCCAATGTCGCTACGTTTAGGGACCCATATATCAAAGGCTCAACGAAATTTTTACATAATAAAGCGAGGTTTTTTGTATGTACATACTCCTCTTGATTTGAATGTCCTCGTTAGTGCAAAGAAGTATTTCATCGATTTTGTTTGATTTGAAAATTGCTTACGGCTTTATAATATTTCTACCTTCTCGCGGTTTCCAATAGGGATGATATGCATTTTAAGTTTCGTTTCGGCCACTTTTGACATGTCATGATCTGCAATTTTTTTCATTGTGTTCAGTAATGTTTACAAATTCATCATGGAAAGATATACGAAACAGCACCATTTACAAATTATTAAATTTTATTATCAAAATAATCGTTCAATTGGGCAACTTTTGCGCTTTTACATTGCATGGGCGAAATAATCGTCCACCTGTTCTCGTTATCGTCGAATTGTTCAAAATTTTGAGTATACATTTTCTTTATATAATGTTCAAGTGCCAATAGGAACAAAGATCCGCTCGAGATAATGGAAATATACTGCCGTTCAGGCAAGTGTTGCTGATTTGTTGTTTGTAAGACGTACTCAAGAGTTGGGACTGTCTGAAATCAAAAGCTGGAGGATTTTGAGAAAGGATTTGGGTTTGCATCGGTATAAAATTGTTCTCACTCAAGAACTAAAGCCATTGGACCACCGCAAAAGTCGTGGATGAACTTGAAAACGATAACGCTTTTTTAATTAAATCATTTTCTCCGATAGGCTCACTTTCATCTGAGTGATGCGGTAAATAGGTAAACCTGTCGATTCTGGTGCGAAGAAAATCTAGAAATTATTCATGAACCACCATGACATTTATCTAAACGGACAGTTGGATGTGGTTTTCGGTCTGGTGAAATCATCGTTGCGTACTTTTTTCGAAAAGAAGCTGGTGACACCGTTACTGTCAATGGAGAGCGGTATATATCGATGATAACCAACTTTTTATGGGCGCAACTGGAAGAAGTTAATCTTGCCAAACAGCACGTGCAACAACCGTAATTGGTCTTTAGTAATAAACTTGACTCTCTTGACGCTTTAGAAGTCAATACTGAACGTGCTATCCATGACATACGACTTGATTTAATGGAAAAAGTACCGCAATAGAAGTCGTAATGGCCACTTTAATGAATTTATTAGGTAAGCAAAAGGTTGGTTCGGTTTTTTATTGATTTATGTCAAATATGCCAAGTTTTGTTCCTAAACTTCTTGCCAACGAGATGCCACTTCTCACCATTAAGCGCGTTCGCCATGGACAGGAAAAGATGGTAATCACTTGGTGCCAGGTCCGGACTATAAGGTGGCTGCATTAGGACCTCCCATCCGAGCTCCCGGGGCTTCTGGCGCGTTACCAAAGACGTGTGTGGCCTGGCGTTGTCCTGATGGAACACAATTCGGCCTCTGTTGATCTCAGATGGCCTCTTCGGGATGAGTGCTGCCTTCAAGCGGTCCAGTTGTTGGCAGTAGAGGGCCAAATTGAGCCCGTAGTAGATGATTCCTTGCCAATCCCACCAAACACACAGCAAAACCTTCCTGGCCTTCAATCCGGTCTTGGTCACCGTCTGGGCCGCTTGACCGTTCACGACCGTTTGCGCTCGATGTTGTCGTAAGTGACCGATTTTTCATCGCCAGTCATAATCCGCTTCAGAAACGGTTCGATTTTGATGCGATTCTCAAATGGAAATTCGGTCCATCATGTTTTTTTGCGTTAGTTCGTGTGGCACCCAAACATCGCGCTTCTTTTTGAATCCAAGGTTGTGCAAATGGTTTCAAACGGTTTTTTGGCTTATCTTTAGTTCCTCAGCAATTAAATAAGTGCTCACGTGACGGTATGTTTCCACTATTTCCATGAATTTACCGCAATTTTCGACGACAGGCATCCCGACGCGTGGTGCATCTTTGATATCGAAATTACCGGACGGAACCTAGCAAACCACTTTTGTGCTACACGTTCGTTTACAGTATCGGGCCCATAAACTAAATAAATTTTTTCAGCCGTTTTGGCTGCTTTTTCGCCTTGATCGAAGAAAAATTGTAAAATATAGTGAATTTTCTTTTTGCTGGTGTCCATCTTTGACGAGCACTCACAACGTGATGAGTCAATGCGACACGTACCACTAGTACTATGGACAATAACGCCATTTCTTAGATAAAAACCGAACTTTTTACTTGACCTTATATAATCACAGTAATTAAGAAATACATATATATAAATATATATATATATACATTTATCGCAGATGATGATATATATAAAGGGTCTGCCAATAAGAGTGATATGATTTAAAAAAAGACACACTAATTATATGTATTCAAAAATATATATGTAAATAAAAATATATATATAAATATGAGTTGTAAACGGGCATGAAATCCAATATGTCCCTTCTCTGAATTTTCGGTTTCAAGATTGTGAAACTCGATAAGAGTCACACCCAGAAGATTCGCCCAAAGGGTAGAGAGTGTATCTACCGTTTGTTTGATTAACAGCATCGAAAAGTCATAATTAGTCGTGGCGTGGTTTTTACTGAGAACCCTCACCCTCACCCTCTTTATCTTTGATCAGATTATCAGTAGCCCCAGAGTTAAGAATAAATGAGCTAGTTCCTTTACTATTCACTCCTAAATTGTTTCTGATCATAAATGCGAACCTATCAATTTAGGCTTACTTGGCTTTTCGTTCTTCTCATTATGAATTCGTTTCCAAATAAACCAATCCTTCTTAAGTGACTTCATTTGAAGTTCTTAAACTTTGTTTTGCTATCGAAAATAATTTTTTTTTTCACTACTAAATGTTTGATTATTTTTTTTTACCGAACTTTGGTACTAGTGTTTTCATTTGCACTTCTTAGTTTTATTTCGTAATCAAAAAGACGATTTTTCACGAATGCTATAGTTAAATTTCCTTTTCACAAAAGTTTCGCAAATGTTTGTGCGGTTCGGCTAAGCGACACTTGGAGCATGTTGCATAGTTCATTTGTATGTTGGGATGGTGGTCTCACATTTTGCTTGCAAGGTATTTGCTATGAATTTGGTAGGACAATATTTAGAAATCCCGCTATAAACATGAAAAAAATATATGTATGACGGGAATTCCCTAATATATCAGAAAGTTTTAAGTACCCGTAATTTTTTTACACCATATTTTTTCTATTTATTATAAAATGTTTATGAATTAACTACATTTCTTGTTTTAAGTGAAATAGTATTTGAACTATATTCTTTGCGGTTAGAAGAAATAAAAATGAACGAAACATAAATAGATCCCTCACCCCCCGCTTTTATCACAATAACTATTTTTCACTTCTTAGTTTGAAGTGCTTTAAAAGTGTGTTTTTACTTTTAATGTTAAGGATAGAGAAAAGGATTGGCTCATATTTTCAAGCAATTTTTTAAACATATAATATTACTTACACACTGGACGATATGTTCGGCATAAGGTTTATTAGAATAACGAAAATCCATATACATACATATGTATCTATGTACGGTATGTATATATTTAGCATACTGGAGTTGGGATAAATTCATATAGGTATTTCTGGCATTAAACTATAGTTTATTCAATATTGTACGTTCAGTTAGTTTTGCTAAAATATCTTACATATTGATTATTATTTATGGTATAAGGCCAACCGGAGGTTTGAAAATCTTATATTAGGTATATTGTGTTGACAACATACTATTAAGAGAATAAAATCGTCCCTTTTTCATTAAGATACCTCACATACCATCAATAATATATAAGGAGTAAAGTAAACCGGATGTTTGAAAATTATTATCATATAACTGGGGTTTTCACCCGTTTTACTATTTTAAAATCAAAGATGCACCATTTATATAAAAACACACCCACTTAATTTTATTGATATTTTACAGAATTGCCGATATATGCGTCCATTTTTCCATATCCATTTTTATCATACAGGTCTATCATCAGAAAGTCACTCTTTCCGTATTGCAACAATATTAGGTCAAGTAAAAAGTTCGTTCGGTTTTTATTTAAGAGATGGCGTTATTGTCCATAGTACTAGTGTTACGTGTCACATCATGTCATACTATAAGGCGCTGAAAACGTGTTTATTCGCGCTAAAAGTTTGTGCTTAACATTTTTTCGATTGATTGACTCAGTTCGTTGTGAGCGCTCGTCAAAGATGGACACCAGCAAAGAGAAAATTCGCTATATTTTACAATTTTTCTTCGATCAAGGCGAAAAAGCAGCCAAAGCGGCTGAAAAAATTAATTTAGCTTATAGGCCCGATACTGTAAACGAACGTTTGGCACAAAAGTGGTTTGCTAGGTTCCGTTCCGGTAATTTCGATGTCAAAGATGCACCACGCGTCGGGAGGCCTGTCGTCGAAAATTGCGATAAAATCATGGCCAACAACTAGACCGCTTGAAGGCAGCACTCATCCAGAAGAGGCGCCAGAAGCTCCGGGAGCTCGGATGGGAGGTCCTAATGCACCCACCTTATAGTCCGGCACTTAGTGATTACCATATTTTCCTGTCCATGGCGAACGCGCTTAATGGTGCGAAGTTGGCCTCAAGAAAGGCCTGTGAAAATTAGCTCTCCGAGATTTTGCCAATAGGGACGCAGCCTTCTACGAGAGGGGTATAATGAGGTTGGCATCTCGTTGGCAACAAGTACTTACGAACAAAACGGCCCATATTTGACTTAAATCGGACAAATATACACAAAGTTATCATCTTTTGAAAAATCAATAAAAAACCGAACGAACTTTTTACTTTACCTAATATATCTCACAAAATGACCCTTGCTTGCGCTAAAAAGCTAGCACTAGACACCAGCACTGGCGGCTTTAGCAGTTATGAACCGATTTTGGAATTTTGTAGAATTGAGATGGTATTTCTCAAAGGCAATATTTGTGCAATGTTTTATCCCGATATATTCACTGGTTCTTGATTTGTTTGCTGGAAAAGAAAGAATCAGCTAAAAAATTAAAATTTTGCTATATTGAAGTGTGCGTGGTTGTAATCCGATAATTTTTGGCGCATTTTTACACTATACTATTGAAATGTTACAGTAATGTTATGTACCGAATTTGGTGAAAATTGGTCGAGTAGTTCCGGATTTATGTGATTTCCCTAAATGTAGGCGGTACCACGCCCATCGGCCATGACATCGGATCCTATAAAACCTCTTTGTAACATTTCGGATGTAAAATTTAATGTCTCTGATGCATTTTTTTATTGATTTATCGCACATTTAGTTATATTTAAAAAAATAAACCGTTACAAGGGAAGTAGGCTCTCACCCGATTTAGTCTATTCATCTGTCGTACGAATTGTCGAAAAGTTTGGTTTGGCAAATTTGGGTTATATAGCTCGAATGGTTTGGGAGATATATACATTAAACCTGTTAAGTGGTGGTTTATAAAGATCTTCAAACCCCCCCTATTTAATGTGATTCGTTGTACCAAATCAGAGTTTTGTATTATAATTTGCTGCTTAGTTATGGCAATTAATATGTTTTCGATTATTGTCGTTTTGTGGGCGTGGCAGTGGTCCGATTACGCGCTCCTACAACACCAAACTCCTTTTCATGCCAAAGAACAGAGTAACAAGTTTCATCAAAATATCTTAATTTCTAATTAAGTTACAGCTTGCACGGGCGGACAGACACCCAGAGTTCAAATCGTCTAGTCATCCTGATTGATTAGATTTTACAGATTAGATGATAAAAAAACCGTTAGGTTAACAAAACTAATTTACCCTGTAGCAACATGTTTCAAGAGTATAAAAAGGAAAGGAAGGGCCGAGTTCGGGTGTAACCGAACATTTTATACTTTTGCAACTTGCAAGGATCAAAGCCGGGTAGGGCTTTCAGGTGCCGGAAAAACTTTATATTAAAGAATGTTGCGAGAAAATTCATTATTCGATGAAATCGAGAATGGAATACAATTAAATTTTTTATTTTATTAAGTTATGTTAATTTTAGTATTTTATTTATTAGGGATATGAAGTTTGGGCCAAGGGCTTACCCAATTCCATTCATAATAAGTGCTAAACTACATAACTTTTAGAAAACTTATCAATTTAATTTCATTGAATTACCACACATTTTGACCAACCTAAACGGTTTAAAGTCAGCTGGAAAGTCGGAAATCACTATACAGGATAGAGAGTAGAGTCTAACGAATGTTTGAAAATCCTGATATTAGTAATATGGGGGCTTGAGCAAGTCTTCCCCCGATTTAATTCATTTTAGGCACACAGATGCACTGCTATTAAGCAAACATGCCCACTCAACTTTATTTAGTTACCTAACATATTTGCCGATATATGCGGTATAAGGTAAGTCAGAAGTTCAAAATTCTTTCTATTAGGTATACGGAGGCTAAGGAAAATGTTGATCCGATTGAACTCATTTTTGACATACTTGTACTTGTAGAAGTATACTGTTATCAGAAAAGGACTCTCTCGAAATTTCATTTATATACCTCACTCATTGATCGATATTTTCTGGAAAAAGTCAGCCACACGCACAACTTTGGTATCTGGCCGCTTGAACAGTTATGATCACATTTTGACAATTTTCATACTTGAAATTCATTAACGGCACTATATGTTCAAAGTTTTATCCCGATATATACATTGGTGCTTGAATTGTATACGGGAAGGTGAAAGAATCAGATGAAATTTAAAATTATGTTATATGGGAAGTAGGCGTGGTTGTTGTTAGATTTCGATTTAGTTGAAATTGGTCGAGTAGGTGCGGAGATCTGTGACTTACCCAAACTGTTGTAAGAGGTGTCGAAAGGATTTGTCCCGTGCAAATCTGGGTGATATAGCTTAAGTGGTTTAGAAGATATATAGTATACATTCAATCTAATAGGGACGAGGCTTTCCTCCCCTTTTGTAAACATTTTCAAACCACAAGTGTCCCTTTTTGATGCGATTCGTTGTACCAAATTACAGATTGGTATCTTTATTTCGGTTTTGTTATGGCAATTTATAGGTTTTAGATTAATGGCGTTTTGTGGGCATGGAAAATGCCCGATTACGCCCATCTACAATAATGAATTTTTTATGGTGAAAGAACGCGTGTATCAAATTTTACCTAGATATCTTAATTGTTACTTAAGTTACAGCTTGCACGGACAAACGGACCGATAGGCAGTCATCCGGATCTCAACTTGTCTCATCATCCTGATCATTTATATAGTTATATAATATTGTATATAATATATATATATTATTCATATAGTTATAGGGTCATATCTATATCTAATCCGATTAGGGTATAAAAAGATCTAGGTGGACTATAAACAGAATAAATCAGTGGCGTTAATGTAAATAAATACAGTGATTGACAAATATGAACTTGATATTGGTGTTAAAGCGAGTGCAGCGGCTAAGCAAAAAGTACACCAACTAATATGTGAATATAAACCAATAAAGATAGCTAGAACAGAGGTATAAATGCGAGTCGTCTTCAGTGATGAATCGCCAATTTTTTGTAGACCACGCCATGTGCCTTTGTCACAAATACTCATCGTTGATAATCAAATTGACGAATGCCTAAAAGACGGCATAATAACATAGAGGTGTCAAATTTAGATTTCACTAGTCCAGTTGTTTTAGTTATAAAACGAGATGGATCACACAAACTGTGCATTGATTTTCGTCAAATAAACAAGGTACTCATTATAGATCGTTTCCCTCTTCCGATCAAAAAAGACCAATTAGATCGCTAACTTAAAATCGGATTTTCCACGTTTCGGTGGCGAAATCCTGCAGAAAATATACCCCATTCGTAACGCAAAGTACCAATTTTGTAATGTCCCGTTTGGGTTGTCCAATTCTCCGGGAGTTTTACAGAGGCACATAAACGAGGTTTTTGGAGATTTAGTACGATATTTTGCTTCACCATAATTCGAAGACAGGCTACGACGAAGAGCAAGCAGTACAGAATTTTGAATAATAATCAACAAATGTTAAGACTACGGGTTACAGCTGAACATTAAATGATGTCAATTCTTGAAAAAAAATATTGAATTTCTCAATTATGTCATTGTGATCCAGACGCCCGAGCATCACTAGAAAAAATGGAAGCAGTATTAAATTACAAACCGAAACCGCCGAGACAACTTCTTAGCTTTCTGGGGTTAACAGGTAATTTTAGAAAGTTTATGGCAAATGATTCTATTATTTTCCAAAACTCTAACAGACATGACTGAAAAAAATTGTTAATTTAAAATCGGATATCAGGAAGAAAATGCTTTTAATTTACCTAAAAAAGCACTGGTCGAAAGCCGGTGCTTGGTATTTATACAATACTCAGAGGTAATAAACAGAGTTACACATGGACGCCTCAATAGACGGTTGCGGGGATGTGTTATTGCAAAAGTCTACCAACGACGATCAGTTTCTTCTAATATACTACATGAGTAGAAAAATTACGAATGACTAAAGAATATTCACATGCTATTAACTCAGCCTACTCGCAGTGGAAGAAGCGCTAACGCAGTTCACAGTGTATTTATTGTAAAATTTAAGTTAGTTACGGACTGTTAGAGAAAAACACTTTTAAAAATAAACTGGTGGACCGAGTTGAACTGAGCGACTATCCTTTAAATGGCTGTAACGCAAAAGCTATTTGAGATATCGATTTTAAATTTAATTATGTTAGTTTTGAGAGAATAAACAAAAGGTGTGCTTTTTAAGTCGAGATCAGTTGCGTATGGGTGAAGAGATCAACGAGACAGGAAAAGGGGCAGTTAAAGACTGTCGGGGAAATTTCAAAAACTTGTGCTCCAAATACTAACACGTTGTAAGATTAAGATTTTTTTCTATATTTATGTATTAACATATATTTCGGTAGTATATATATAAATTGTGAGCTAATAATATTGTGTAGACCATGAGTTACAGCGTTCTGAACACCCCCGTCTCGAAAAAATGGGCTCGCACTTTTCCAAGGATTCCAGCTGATTGGCTTATCCGAAACAAAAAAAAAAAATTAGCGGCGTTTTAATCTGCAAGCCTAAATGCACGAAATGGAGAATATCAAGTTAATATATCAAAAATTGGGCTTTTGGTAGACATTTAAAAAGAATTTTCGAATTTTGCGTTTTTTTTTTGCTATAATAAAATCGAAATTTTCAGAATTTTTGATTGATAATAGTTCATTCCATGCGTTTACTTGTTTCAATTTTTCAAGTCATATGGTCAAGTTATTTTTGAGATACCATAAAGAGTTTGGAAAACCAGTTTTGAAAAAATCGCGCTTAAAGACTCCGACTGTACACCCAGCGCTCCGAACAGCTCCTTCTTCGAACTATGGTATCTTTAAACCGATTTCGAATTTTTAAATATCATTTCACTGCCGTATATTGTACATGTTAAGAATGCAAAAAAATCTATTTTAAGCATCACTTTACAAATTGATCGTAATTTTCGGTATAAAGTTAGCCATTGACTCTGAGGTGTTGAAATTTGTTATATGGGGCTTGGGATAGTTTAGCCCGATTTCAAACCTTTTTATTGTAGATAAAAGCTGTAACTCTTTAAAAGAGTTGTTTGTGTTAAGCTCGGTTTCGGTATCTCTACTGCCGTTTGATTTATCTGTTATAAAGTGAATAAACTGAATAAATTGGTTTTATCATTATTGTATGAATTTTGTAAATGGATGTGTGTATATAGTCGAAAATATTTTACATTTTGGACAATAGAAAACACAGACTAAATATTTGTAGCAATTTCATCTTAGCTTAGTTTTCTGTTCAAACGAATTTCTAGTGCTATTTAAATGTATATATATTTTAATATGTTACTCTTCTAGTATTATTTATATAATATACTACTTTATATTTTTTTATGATTAATAATTATAAATACTTTATGGTATATTTTATTTTTGCTTATACATATTTAATATAAGAAGATTTACTTGCATTTTGATAATATTATATGTCCTGACCATTATCACTTATCTAAATAGTCTTAGAATATTTCAGTCTTATTTGATTCAAAGCATTACCAACATCTTTAACGACTAATCAAACAAACATTTCTCGTTTTATTCCTTAAAGAACAAACGTCATACACGACCCAACACTCATCGAAAAGTTTCAAATGTTTCAGTTTTCTCAAATGACGCAAGATCTGTAAATTTCACATTTGAAGAGAAGAAATCTATAATACAATTCAACAAGAATAAAGAAAAACATTTCAGTACTTCAGAGGAGAGATGTGCTAGTTCAGGCTCTTTTGTAAAACAATCATGGCATCACACATACGACACCAATTTAAAAGACCAATTTATTGTTCCAGCGTCTGCCAAAGTAAGGCATATAAGTAGCTTTGGAGAGTAAGTTTACACTTAATTCCAAAAAGATGAATACCAAAAATTATTTATTATTAAAATAATGCTATAGTCAACCAAGTTACACTAATTTGAAGATAGTTTCTCGCCGCCTTGTAACAACTATCTGAGAGGAATCTTGTTAACAACTCTTTGAACTACTAAACCAATATCATAATCCAAAACAGTTACAGTTCTTAAATCAAAATGTTCACCCTAGAGAGAATAATAATCAACACCATATTATTTGAAACATAGATACATAACTAATCAATTTCCATAACCGTATTGGAATACTAAGACGAAAAATCTACCGGTTAAAGTTATATTTTAAATGAATTTCCTCCAAAAATTTATTGTGCGTAACATTTTAAGTGAAGCTAACATATGAATTTTTTGTATGGAATTTCAACTTATAACAACATTTTAAACAGTAGCAGGCAGGCTGTTTTCTACTTCAGTTTTCTTTAGTTGTATTGTTGTTGAACATTTGCATTTTTGACAGCTGCTGTGTGGCACGTAGCCCCGTTTTGTTGGAACTAGATGTTGTCAAGATCAACTTCTTCCAATTGCGGCCACAAAAAGTTGGTGATCATCGATCTATACCGCTTTCCATTGACAGTAACGGTGTCACAAACTTCATTTCAAAAAAAGTACGGATCGATGATTCCACCAGACCAAAACCCACATCAAACTGTCAATTTAGGTAAATGTAGTGGTTGTTCATGAATAACTTGTAGATTTTCTTCGGACCAGAATCGACAGGTTTACTTATTCACCGCATCACTCAGATAAAAGTAAGCCTCATCGGCGAAAATGATTTTCTTAAAAAATCGTTATCGTTTTCAAGTTTATCCATGACTTTTACGGTGGTCCAACGGCTTTAGTTCTTGAGTGAGAACAATTTTATACGGATGCAATCTCAAATCTCTTCTCAAAATCCTTCAGGTTGTGGTTTGAGACAGTCCCGATTCTTGAGAACGTCTTGGAATCTACAAATCATTAATTTGTAAACATTACTAACTATAATGAAAAAAATTACAGATCATGAGATTATAAGAATGGCCGAAACGACACATAGAAATCATATTATCCCTATTGGAAAACCCTTATTTCGAAGGTCAAGCCTTGCTTAGTTTTATTACTATATTTTTCTTCCCGTCAACGAAAGTTATACTAAAATCATTCGGGACAAAGAAATGAAAGGGCTGATTGCATTAATTTTGGACATTGCTCAGGTTTGCGTGAAAACTTATTTTCAAGCAATTTCATAAATATAAAATATAAAAATATACATTGAGCAAAATCAGCGAACGTTTCAAACTCCTGAATATCTGTTATATGGGGACTAAGGCAAGTTTCCGCCCGATTTTATCCATTTTGGCCTATATATGTGGTACAAAGATAACTGAAAGTTCAAAAATTTTTATATTAAGTATATGTGAGCTTAGACAAGTATTGACCCGATTAAACCCATAAGGGTATGTTATTATCAAAGAAATATTTTCCTCTGATTTCAATAACATATCTTACAGATTGACTGATATTTTCAGCAAAAAGTCAATCATACGCACTGGGGTTTACATACTTGGCGTCTGGATTTTTCAAATTTGACACCGGCTCCTATAAAACCCTCTCCTACTATCTCGGATGTAAAATTGTTTGTGTCTGAAGCATTTAGTCACTGATTTGTCGCGCTTTCAGTAGTTACTTTTAACAAAACTGTTATTTAGGAAGAGGGCGGAGGTATAATCTGATTTCATCCATATATATTATAGGTCATATAGGCTATATTTTACTTCGAGTCACCTAAATTGTAATGAAATGTCAAAATTAACTAATTATTTTCAAGCAATTTCATAAATATATAACTCAAACACTGACCGACATATTCGGGATGAAGTTTGCTAGAATAAAATAAACCATTACTATTTGTAGTATATGGGAGTTGTTGTTACTTTCACATACTTTCGCTATTAACTATAGTATATCCAATATTATACTTTGACTTAATTTTGCTAAGGTATCTTATATATTGACCTACATATTGTTAAAGGTGCAATTGAAAAGTTTCAGGACTTTTATTAAAACACGAATATTATTTGTTTTTTTTTTTGAAAAATTTATTGGTCGCCTTCAAAATAGTCTCTTTCCGCCTGAATACAACGTTTTGCACGTTCAAGAAGGTTATCGAATGACTTTTTTAGGTCAGTTGTCGGTATAGCGTTGAGGATGGCGGTCGTCGCGTTTTGGATGGCATCAACGTCAGCATAGTGGTTTTCTTTCATGGCCAAATGTAGTTTTCCGAACAAATAAAAATCGTAGGGTCCCATATCAGGCGAATAGGGTGAATGGTTGATGATATGAATGCGATTTTTGGTCAAATTGAATGTTGAATTCTGAGGTCTTTTTCGTGTTGTTTCAAAGTTTGCGGGACAAATCGAGCACAAACCTTTCTGAGGCCCAAATTTTCTGTCAAAATACGATAAATCGACGCTGCGGATATTGATAATTCCGATTCCATATATTTAAGCGATGATTTCGGCTCCTTTTTAATGAATTCACGCACAATTTCCGTGTTTTTTTTCGTTCACAATATCTTTTGATCGCCATAAACTTGTTTCGTCATTTGATGAGTTTTGGTAAAAGTTTTACCAAGTTTAAAACAAAACTTAATGTTGGCTCTTTGTTCAATACTCATTTTCCGACCGACACTACAAATGTAATGTCACATGTAGCGCGATATCTCAGCTGTTATACAAGTCAGCTGTTATATAAATTTTATACGACAACACTGAAGAATACATAATTGAGGGATGACAATTTCAGACAGATGGCGAGACTAGGAGCTGCGTTGTTTAAAAGTCCTGGAACTTTTGAATTGTTCCTTGTATATATACGGAACTAAAAGACCCCGCTCACGTCTTGCTGTGGCTAAGTGTAATTAAATTTACATTATGTTATTTATCACGACGTTTTCAAGTATACAATCACAAACTTCAACGATTACGATCAAAATAGGATCACGAACTGATTGTATATATGATTTTTCCCAGCTTTAGTATGATCAATATATAATACTTGTATATATAAGTCAAGGATATGTGTGTACGAGTATATTAGGTATATTGGGCTTGGAAAAGTATTGCCCTAATCTCGTCTAATCTAGGAATTTTATTTTTATATTAAAATTTTATTATATATCGGCCGGAAACTCTAAAATAACATAATAATTATGTGGATATTAACGGAAGTAATGACCCGATTTTACTAATTTTTGTACATGCTGTAATCATAAAAATATTATCTTCAAATTTCAATGCTACAACTCAAAGATTGACCGATATGTTTGGAAAAAGATCAGCCAGATATAGTGGGGTCCACATACTTGGAGCCTGAGGCCTTGAAAAGATATAGTCCGACTTTTACAATTTTTTAGAATGAGATGAACTATTTTGTGGGCATTATTTGTGCAAAGTTTTTTTTTGATAACTTCATTGATGTTTGATTTGTATACTTTAAAGTGAAAGGATAAGATTAAATTGAAAACTTTCTTCTCTCTTCTTCTATATAAAAGTAGGCGTGGTTGTACTTCTTGAGATATAGGATTTTATCTAAAGGTGCTACGCCCATTGTCGAATTAGTACACCTGCTCCTATAAATATATTCGCTACCATTGTGAAATTTAACGCTTGTAGCTCATTTATTCAGTGAGTTATCGCACTTATTGTAGTTTTCAACATAATCGTTATATGGGGAGTGGGCGTGGTTATAATATGATTTTACCCATTTTCATAGCGTAGAGAGACGTGCTAAAATGACTTTTGCTAAGCAAGTTATGCTGAGTTAGCTTCAGAGATTTGGAGGATATGTACATTAAACCATTGAGAGGGCGGCGTTACCCGCAATTTAAACAAAATTTTTAACCACATCCACAGATGTAATTTGTAGATTATCTTCATTATCTTTCCCATATCTTTAAAAACCTTATTTTCCTTCTGCTATTATATTTTGAAAATATGACAAGTTAGTGATTTGAACTATGTTTTCGTATTCTTTATAAATACAAACGTCTCCATTTTCAATTTCGGCTGCTGCGATGCCAATTAGTATTGCAAAAAGTGAAAAAATCCTGTTGAAAACCTTTAGGTAATTATGATTTTACGTTATCCTTATGTATAATTCTATTTCTATTATGTATTATTATCTTATTTCCTGAACTTTCTGTTTCTCAAATCTACGTTGTAGCTTGTTTCTCTCCTCTCTATATTTTTCTTAGTATATTATAATCTTCCTTAATGCAGCTAGAGAAAGAGATATAGATAATGTCTGCTCCAAATCGGGTCCCATTTTTATACCCTGAACGGAGTTTGTAGCGCTTAGAAGACGTCGTCGTAGAACGTCGGAGCAATATATAATATAAATATTAATGATCAGCATGACGAGCTGAGTCGATTGGAAATCGTTTTCATTTGACAAGATATCTTCACGAAATTTTCTAAGAAATTGTTTAGATCGGACCACGATAGAATATAGCTGCCATAAAAACTGGCTAATCAAAATTAAGTTCTTGTAAGAAATCTTTTGTATTTGTTAAAAATATTATAAGCTTCGCTGTAGCCGAAATTAACGTTCTTTCTTGTTCATTCTTTCTTTTAATTTTACATTGGTCATGAATGATGACTGAATGCGTTTCAGCAATATTTTCTTAATCCCGACTTTCAATGTTTGTAGTTTCTAAATTTGTTACTGTACCTATAATAAAATAATAATCACTAATTAGCATTTCCGAACCTCTTTCACCCAGTACTGGGTAGTTATCACTCATGTTGCCTGTAAATTCATGGACTAGTTTTGTATTTTTATATTCCTTTGTGGAGTCCTAATGTTACCTTGTTTTAATTTGATTATCTTTGCCGACATTTTCTTCAGTTCAGTTTGTTGAAGCTGGAGATATGTTCTAAAATCTTCCAGTTCATCTAAATTTTAAATGTTTACTTAATTGTTTATCGTACAATTTAAAATAGGGAAGTTCATCTCGCCAAAAAAAAATATTCTCATTCATATTTATTTTTGCAGAAGCTGTAATTGCTTTCACGTTTCCGTTTTATTCCTTTAGCGTTTTGTCCTTGAGTATTTGTTATTGGTCTAAAGTTTTGGTTAAAAAAAATATTTTGTTGTCCCTTTTTGGCTTGAGCGCTTCTGCTAGCCATTGGTGTTCACACATTTTGATACCAAAAGCTAACATTTTGTTGAGGCTTTGAGTTAAAATCTCTTTTATAAAATTTAGACACTTTGCGAAGTTTTGTGCAAACCGAGCTCTTTGGTTATTAGACTTTAATTCTTGATCCTTGGTCAGTTGGTTTGGCAAAACTTGAGGGTGAAGATAAAACATGATGTCTCTTGTCTAAGCTCTTTGGTTATTGCCGCGGTAACACCATGGGCCATAATGGTTTTATTTGTCAATAACGTTAACTTTTTGTTGACTAGGTTATAGTAATGGTCATTTACCGACATAGAGCTTTGACGTAGAAAGCTCAGTTCCTGCTCTATAATGTGAATTGGACGTTTGTTCGAATGTTTGAAAGCAAGACGAACAATTAATGCGTCACTGTTTAATGCAGTTCACTGGTTAGTCAACGTGTCCTTCGCATTCTACTGCATATAAGCTCATAGCGTTATGAGGTACTCCTCTTGAATTGACATAGGCGGTAAGATTACCACGCCTTTTTTTTTTGCAAAATTTCGGCATACCTGACGTGGTTGGCTGTGTAAATGGTAAACATATTAAAATAACAAAACCACATAAACATCACAGTCACAACATAACAATGCATGGCTCAATACTTTTTCAACCAAATACGAAAGCGGTGTTTTTCGTTCTTGGGTGATGCTGGATACGCTTTACAACCATTTTTTTAACTCCTTTTAGAGATTCAAGTATAAGAGTTTTAAAATGCCAATTTAGATGGCTGTCTCGTCTCCAATCCAGTACCAATCTCAAAGAGTAGTGCAGATAACAAATGTTTGCTGTGCTCTGCATAATATTTGCAAGTACTAACGGGTATTTTTTTTGAGGTATAGAACTTTAAGTTTGCATTACTGTTCAAGATGATAACCGATTTAACAGCTGTCAAGTGATTTATTTTCAGTTTGGTTTGGCAATTTATCATGAATAGACTAACGCCTGAATAACGCTTGCAAATAGTGCAATTTTATTTCGAAAATAATGGTTCTGTGCGGAATACGCATCGCGCACTACGTTAATTTTATGGTATGACTAGCTGATACCCGCGAGTTCGTCTGCGTTGTTGCAAATCCTTGAATAATCTCTCCAAAATTCGTGGCATTCATATTTAGTCCGTGTCAACTTCAATACAAATGATGCATAATCGTTCGTAAAACTATTACCTATAGCTGAAACCCGCGACTTTGTCCGAGTTAGAACTATCCAATTTTTATGAATAAATTATGATTTAATAGTTTAAATGAACAATTAACGATATGTACTAACTTGTAATAATAAAGAAAAAATCTATGTGTATTCATCAATGGTACGCATTTTATTTTTTATTATGAATAAATTAAACAATTAAGTATAAGTTAAAACGTGTTTTTTAGAGATACGTATTGTTTTTAAAAAAGTTAAAAAAATGGTTTTTTTTAGAGCTCATATAATTTTTTTAATTACACAACTTAAATAATCTATACAATTTACAAAATAAAATATAAATTTTTTCACTTTCAATTAAATCTATATGCTCTTTAAATAAAAACATAAAAACAAATAGATAGGATATATATTTATAAACTTATAAAAACTTCAAAAATGATTATAATAAACTTATTATAATGCCTCCTTATAAACAATATTAGGTGTACAGTTATCATTTGTTAACATAACAATATTTGAGGCTTCACTTACACGTGAACATGCAACATATAATTGTCCATGACTAAAGCATCCTTGACTCAAATCAATACCAGTTTTCTTTAAAGTTTGACCTTGCGATTTATTAATTGTCATTGCAAAGCTAACATTAATTGGAAATTGTAATCTTTTGAATTTGATGGAATGATAGGTATTCTTGGTATAAATACTGTTTCGCCTTTACCATAACCAGTCATAACTACTGCTTCGATGATATTTTTTTGTAGAGAAATTACTCGTAATCTCGTTCCATTGCAGAGTTTTGGTGGATTTAAATTTCGCAGTAGCATAATAGGAATACCAATTTTCAAATCTATTTGATGTTGTGGAAGACCAGGTGCGTTTATGCTATTTAAAAATTCTACCGGGTAATGCACGGCTTGTTCTGATTGACATATTGTGTTTATAGATAAATATGTTGTTGAATTGCCAGGAATCTTTTCCATTATAAGCGTATTAAGTAACGATACTCGATCATTTCTTGGTGCTAATATAGATCTCTCGCACAACCACGAATCTTCTTTAGAGGTTAGATTGTGAATGTCGTCATAAATATCTGATATTAAAGTTTGAGTATCGGCAACGACATGACAGAGAGCAGATGGGATTTCAATGTCGTGGTTAGAATTTATTTCAGGATATTTTCCTTCGCCAATATCTAGGAGAATTTTACAAAATTCTGCGCCACTGGATTGTGCTCTCATATTTTCTTTTAGATGAAGCTTCTCGATATTATTCCATAGTACTGAACGTTTCAAACATGCATTAACCTCATCTGCTCGTATGCCCTTAGCTATAACAGGTAATGTTTGTCTAAAATCTCCTGCAAATAAAAATACGACTCCACCAAATAATTGATTATTATTTCTTAAGTCTTTCATTGTTCTATTCACTGCTTCAATAGATACTTTGTTGGCCATAGTGCATTCATCCCACACAACAAAAACACAATCTTGTAAAACTTTGGCTTTATAACTATTTTTTGATATACCGCAGACTGGATTTTTCATATGGATAACTTCTATAGAAATCTTGAACATAGAATGGGCTGTTTTCCCTCCGGGAAGAAGAGTTGCAGCTATTCCTGATGATGCTACCGCTATAGCAATTTTCTTCTCTGAGCGTATTTTTGCTAATATAAGGTTAATCAAAAATGTTTTACCAGTACCACCTGGAGCATCTAAAAAATATACACCTCCATCATTTGTATTTACTTTTTCGATAAAATAGTTGATAGATTTGATTTTGTTCATTACATACATTTGAACTTAACCTGAGGAAAATACTATTTGTCCATATCAATATATTTCGTTATTAAACAATAATTATATGTTTTAGTTCATGTCTCATCGTTTGGTAACTCAACTCAAAACTTAAATCCGTTGAATAGATCCCGTTATCAAATGTTCTCTTGATTCATCTGACTCTTGATTTCGTGTATTTGCATGTCGTATACAATCGTCTTGTAGTCGATGTTCTCTTGATTCATCTGACTCTTGATTTCGTGTATTTGCATGAGGTATACGATCGTCTTGTAGTCGATGTTCTCTTGATTCATCTGACTCTTGATTTCGTGTATTTGCATGTCGTATACGATCGTCTTGTAATCGCTGTAACTCAACTAAAAAAGCAAACTGCGTTTATTTACATAAAATATATCCTATGTTACTCCCAAAGGCTTCCTTTACATGTCTGCAAAATTTCATTAAAATCGGTTCAGCCGTTTCGGAGATTACCCGGAACAGACAGACAGACAGACAGACAGACAGACAAAGAATTTTATATGTATAGATAGATGCCAACTTCTGGTTGAATGGCTACGTCAACAAACAAAACTGCCGCATTTGGAGTGAAGCTAATCCTCAAGTGTATGTTGAAACACCGTTACATCCAGAAAAACTGACTGTTTGGGGCGCTTTATGGGATGGTGGAATCATTAATCCGTACTTCTTCAAAAACGATGATGGCCAGAACGTTACGGTCAATGGTGATCGAAATAGAGCCATAGTTACTAACTTTTTCATTCCTGAATTGAAAAACCATGATGTCCAAGAGCTTTGGTTCCAACAATATGGCGCAATATGTCACACAGCTCGTGCCACAATCGATTTATTGAAAGACTCGTTTGGTGACCGTCTAATTTCACGTTTTGGACCTGTGAATTGGCCTCCAAGATCTTGTGATTTAACGCCGCTAGACTACTTTCTGTGGGGTTATGTTAAGTCAATGGTCTATGCGCATAAACCACAAACGCTTAACCATTTGGAAGATAACATTCGCCGTGTTATTGCCGATATACGGCCACAAATGTTGGAAAAAGTCAGTGAAAATCGGACGTACAAGCCAGCCGTTGCGGTCATATGCCAGAAATCATATTTAAAATATAATGCCACAAGATTATCTTTCGGATAATCTAATAAAATTCATGTCAATCGAATAATCCATCGTTGTTTTATTGCAATTTAAAGTTCTATACCTCTTAAAAAACACCCTTTATAAAGTACAAGAATGTCAACATGTAACACATTTGTTATTGTGCATATAACGAAAATTGTGTATTTAATTGTGCTTATTTAAAGCAAATATTAAAATAATTAATATAAAATAAATATGTAGATACAATGTAGTAAGGTGTTAGTATATAATAAGTGCATAATATGAAAGAAAAATTAACTATAAATCGAGAAATTTTACGATAAAATTTGTGAAATTTTCAACTTAAAATGCAACTATCTCGAAAACTATAAGTTTCCGGCGGCTATAATGATATACATATATCTTTATTTGGAGAATCTCCTCCATCCAACCATACCCCTTTTAACCCTGAAAATGTGGGATGGTATACTAAAGCCGACCCAAACATTTTAATATGGATTCAGTAATGAAAAAATGTTTATTGTTATTACCATTCTTGTATTTAAAATACATTTTAATCTCCGTAGCTCTAATTCCATCAACTTGAGCTCATCTTTTGTTTGCTGAAATTTTTCTAATTGTAGATGGTGCGTTTGTTTTCTTCTACGCTTTTTTTTAAACAACTGTCATCTTTAACAACATAGCAAGCACAACTGATACTGGCTTATACTATGTTCGCACCGACACAAAATTCGTGTTTTCATAGCCAAAAGAGGTTTTCACGCGAAAACTTGTGTTTTCATCCATACAAAATCTGTCAAACGAAAACACAGTTTTCGCTGAAAACCCCTTGAAAACTTACATTCCACTCATTATAATCGGTGCCTGCTCTAGTTTAATCGATATTATTAGAAGACATATTTTGCCAGCCCTAAATGCCAGTTGACAATTTGTTTACATTCTATAATTGGCCTAAACGTACCCTACAAGAAACTGCTGATGGGTTCACCAATACACTCACATTTGATATGTCAGTACTGTTAATTTACATTTGCATTTTTAAATTCAGAACTATCCACTGATTGGAGATAGACGTACGCAGAGCTATTCAGAGGAGGAGATGGCATCAAGTGAAAATTTATTTTTATATTTTCATATTATTATATAATTTTTTATTATATTTTTTGTTGCATTCCTTTTTATATTTAAGTATATTATTATAACTAATTTTGATTAAAAGTTTGAAATTTATTAAATAAAAATTATATTATCTACTGCGCAAAGAATTTTTCACTGATAGCGTTTCAGCCATAACTGACAGTTTTCAGCTATGACGGACTTATGGTCAGCAATGACTCAGAAAAAACAAAACAAACAAACAAAAAGAAAACAAGGATCTTAAGAAAATGATAAAAACTTTGTTCTGCGCGCTGACAAAATTTTTTCAGCTGTTACTGTCATATTACCCATCAGATGACCGTCACTGTTCTTGTAGGGTACATAACATATGTAAACAAATAGATGTGTGATTTGTCAATGAAAACTATTCGAAAACACACAATGTCGGTCAGAACGGCTTTGGTTCCACAATCCACAAATTGTGTTTTCAAGAGGATTTCAATTCGGTGCGAACATAGTATTATTTCCTTTGTGGTGTCGGCATTTGCTTTGAACTCATTCACAAGAGTTTTTATGATTACTGTCTGCTCATTGACGTTTGACTTAAGGCAATCGGGCACTGCAGGCGAGATGGTGTTGAAATAATGGCACTGCTAGTGTCTTCGTCATTTTATCTTTTTACAGCCTGGTGGACCATGCACATTAAGCTCTGATGGTATCCTACTCTGTGTTCTTATGTTTTCCCCTTTAATATTAAAATATTATTATTATCAAAACTACTAATTTAAATATTTTTTCTGCATAATGTTAGCACTTATTGATTTTAAGTGAATAACAACCGAATATATTTTTTGGGAACTCGTTTTTCAGAACACTCATTTCCATTCGGGATTCATTCTGAAAACAAAGTGGAAATTAAATTTTAAAATGAACACAGATTGTCGGATTGAAAGTGAATTTAATTTTAATGCATTCGGAAGTGAATTACAGAACCTGTCTGATAAACATTTTTTATTTCCTCTATATGTCTCAATTTTTTATATTTATTAATTAATTGTTTATATTTCTCCCTCACTGATTTATTCGCTTTAAGCTTTCTGTCTTAAGAAAGGAATCTTCTTTGCTTGTAAAGCATGATGTGCTGAGTCGATTAGGCCATGTCCCTCTGTCTATCTCTACCTACGCCAGCTAGAATCTCAGTTTTTGAGATATCGTTCTGGGATTTCGCACACGTCCTTTTCTCTCCAAGAGGCTGCTCATTTGTCGGAACAGCCGATTTTGGACCCCAGAAATTGTTTAGATCTTCATTTGATGAGATATCTTCATAAAATTTTGCATGGATTATTGTCCGGGGCAACGGTGCAATCTCGGAAGAAATTGTTTAGATCAAGTCACTATATCCCCATGTTTTTTACACTGAATTGAATTATTGTTTTAATATTTTTAATTTTATTATAATATTATTTTAAAATAATTAATAATGATTGATTGTTTGATCTGCTACTACTATAATATAAACATTTGTAATTAAAAATTATTTCCTACTTTTTAGTTCGATTAGCTATTGTATAAAAGCGTATTTTTTTAGTTTTTTTAAACTATTATTTATTGAATGTGAGATTGAATATTTTAAATACACTTTGTATGCAAAGTTTTACTTCAATTACATCATTGGCCTTCGATTGTGCGAAGTAGGCCGATTTCTCCCACTAGCATGTGCAAAATTTCGAATGGCAGAGCTACCACCATTATCCAATTCTGACCGGCTCCCATAGACCGCTTTTGTACCATATTAGGTGTAAAATTTTATGTCTCTGATGCATTTATTTATTGATGGCACTTCCTTTCCACGATATCATCTACCAATTATCGATTTTTATATTTTGAAACATGTTGCTATAGAGTAAAATAGTTTTGTTCACCTAACGATGTCTTGTATGAACTGAAACTAATCGAGATACAGTAAGACCCCGCTTAACGCTATCAACTAATTTGTTAAAAATTATCCAAATTTTGACAAGAGTTCAAAATCAAGATACTTTATCAACCACTTTTAACAAAACGCAAACTATATTAGATGCTTTCTTGACTAAAAGGCTAAAAATTGGAAATACAAAATAAACAGAATAATCTGACTGACTTAGAATTTGACTGATTTTTTAAGTATATTCGTTTATCTTCTACATTTGCGTACTGCTCCATCCAAGCGGCAATTTTAGGGTGGCGTAGTTGATGACCGACCGCCAGATTGCCTTGTATGTTACTAAGAATGGCTAGTAACTTGAGAATCTTATTAGGGCTCTGTACTAACACCTAAAATTTTAGTGTCATTTATCGTCGAAAATAACATCAATCGTGGGGTCGTATCGTGCGGACTAAACCTGAATGCTAGTAAGACGGAGCTAGTATTGTTCACTAGGAAACACAGCACTCTAGAAGTTATGCTGTCATGGAAACCAAATTTAACCAGACACTACAGTGTCTTCCAAGCGGAGGTCACCGCAATCAAAGAAAGTCTTGCTGTTCTGACAAGATGTGTCATCACAACGAGGAATATATTTATATATACAGATAGCCAATCAGCCCTAAAATTTTAGAGTCTTCTGTGTTTCGTCAAAGATAGTGAAAGAATGCCTTGATCTCTCAGTATATCTAACATCCTATTTCCCGATAAACCTGCAATGACACCTCTGTCCACTTGTAGATATTTAATAGACGACCATGTAATAAAATTAGCTGAGTCTCGGTAGAGTCAATCACTGACTTGCTCAAAAAGCCGACAAACGTGGCTTGAATGATTCAGGGGCCGCACATGCCGACATTGAAATTCAAAAGCAGTGACATAAGAACTCTAATAGGCGGGGGGGCTAACAGGTCACTGTCTAATTGGCAGGCATGCAAGCAGACTAGGTGCACTATACAATGACTATTGTAGAAGCTGTCAGGAGATAGAAGAAAAGGAGACGGTAAAACAACGCAACATAAGTAATCGCAACTATCGGTCGAGGGTTTCTCGATGACGTTTCAGAGGTTGCACAAATAAATTTTTTTGCTGAGACAAATATCATCAGGAGCACCGGGTGGTTCAGAATATATATTCAAATCAACACTATTACCGCGTTGAATAACAGAACCTTGTTGTCAAAGCTAAGTTTAAAGTTTTTGTTTAAAAGCCAGTTTAAGTTACCTGCTCTTATTTTCTTGGTAGTTATTTTGCTGGATATATGTTTTCTCCATGTGAACCTTCTGTCCAAGTGAATGCCAAGATAAGTTACATAATTTGCTTGGGGTACTAAGATGTTATTCATTTTAATCGGTTGACACAATTTTGGACATAGCGAAAATGTAACATGATTACATTTTTGCTCAATTGGTTAGCCATTCTTCGAACAAAGCTAAATGCTTCTCTTGTACCTTTGACGCACTGATGGGACATTTATTACGGCATACTAGTGCTGTGTCACCCGCAAAAGTCGATGGCATTACATCATTATCAGTTGGAATGTCAGCCGTAAACAAGATATATATAAAGTTGGGACCAGTAAACTCTCCTGGGGTCCACCAGCCCCTATTTTATTTTATCCAGTTCGTTTTATGGAATGCAAGACCCACTTTTGGTGATACAGCCAAAGGTTATTCACATAGCTTCATTAGTACTGAATAACCGGAAGATAAGTCAGCACATACACATGGCAGAAAAAGTCTGCGTTCACCCACTGTATTTAAGCATTCACCAAAAAAATATATGCAACTTAAAAGTTTCATTAATTTCTTTTCACTTATTTTGAAGACAATTGTTCGATTAGTGTATGGGCAAATTTTTGTAGAATTTTAGCTGCGTCGTTCTAAGTTAATGGGATTTTAGTACCGCTACTTAAGTAAGTTGAGCAGAAAACGTGTGCGTTCACTTTAAATATCGATGGTTAGTTGTATGAAAAGTACAAGTTTTTTAGATCAATTTTATTTTAAATGATAAACGATAGTTTATGCGGTTAATAACATGTCTAAAACATATATAATCACAGGAGTTATTCTTGTTTTTTTAATATGGACCAAAAACGAAGGGAAATATATATTGGCGAAAGAAAACCCATTGTTGGATTGTGGCAAAATGGCAAAAGTTATCGAGAAATCGCGCGAACTGTTGCGAGACAGTACTCCTCAGTCCAGAGAGTAATAAACAACTACCAGCAAATAAAATGTCATGAATCCAATCCATGTTCTGGACGTCCAAAAAAAATAACTGAAAGAGAAGAGCGTAATATAACCTCACTGACAGCAAGCCAAATTTCAAAAGACATAGCATTTAAATACCAAAAGAAGTTATGTCCATATACGGTACGAAAAATTCTGAAAAGATCCGGACTTTACGGCAGAGTGACACGTATAAAGCCCTACATATCGAGAGTAAATCGACTTAAGAGGATGGCCTTTGCAAAAGAGCACTTAAACAAGCCTCCAGGGTTTTGGAAAAGCGTTATTTTTTCAGATGAGAGTAAGTTCTGCATCTTTGAAATAAAAGATCGTAAGATTGTTTGGAGGAAAAGTGGAACAGAACTGGATTAGCAAAATCTCGTACCTACGGTAAAACTGTGGGGGTGTATGGCAAGTTCGGGCGTTGGAAATTTTCAGTTTATTCAGTCGATAATGAATAAATATGGTTCTCTTGATATTTTAAAAATAAATTCGTACACCCCCGCAATCACCTGAACTCAACCAAATTGAACACTTATGGGACCTACTACAGAGAAAAATTAGGCAGCGTGTTATCACCAGCAGAGAAATTCTTAAAGACGCGATTAAAGAAGAATGGGAAGCTATAAGTCCAAAAACAACAGCCAAATTAGTTGGTTCAATGAAAAATCGCCTACAAGAAGTCATTAAAAGACGTGGATATCCAACTAGTTACTTATTTATTATATACTTTGTAACCTTTATCCTTTTTTTCCTTTATTCTTGAAGTGAACGCAGGCTTTTTCAGCTTAGCTTGAATGACCTTTTTATTTTTACGTGAATTTGAATTGTAATTTTGTAAAATAGTTACTTTTTATTCAACGAAATAAAAAAATTTTTTCATTCATCTTTTTTTTCCGATTTTTTGTAGTACAAAAGAAATTTGCGTAAGTGAACGCAGACTTTTTTTGACATGTGTACGTCAGCAGTTATAAGCGATCTATCTATATTTTTGATTACACCAAAATCAATTACATTTGGGGGGGCATTTCCAATGAAAAATTGTTTATATTCGCGAAAATGGTACCCTGCAATGCGGTTTCGCAAGCAAATTTTGGTTCGCGCATTTAATTTTTCCCTTCCGCCTTTGGAGTACTCTGTAATTTGAATTAGCTGTCAAACGGCTGCGATACTCGAATATTTCTTGCTACATTCCGCAGGCTGACGCATAAAATAGATGTAAGTTTTAAACGAAAAATTCGTTAATTAATGATTTGTATTTTTAACAAAATTATTGAGATAATAAACAAAGCAAGCAAGAATCAATTCAAAATATTGATGGATTTTATGAGAAGTCACACACACTTATTTAAATGGCAAAAATGCATTGGTTTTTATAAGCCGCCTTTTTTAAAAACGAGTGGGGCTACTGCTTATCGTAAAACTTTCCCACAATCTTCAGACATTATAGAAAAATAAATGTTGCTCATAGAAACTGATTTGTAGCATATACGCATCTTAGGGAAAAAGCCATGCAAACATAGTACCATCACAGTTTTATTTTTTATTTTTTTTTTTAACTGATTTATCTTTTTAAAAACCTGTGAAAATTAAAAAAACAGTTTCTAAACCATATGAAGAAAGGCATATTTTATAAAGTATACCTTATTTCTATTTGCATATGTAATTTTTGGCTTCTCTAGGTGTCTTAAAAGTTAGTGATACGAAAATGCATCACTGGGCCTTTAAGTTATACATATTTGACAGCTGATGTGTTATAACGTTACAGTTGTTCTTGCCACAATTGCAAATTGTCGGCTTTACAGCGTGCACTGAGTTGGATTTTTCTGAAAATCAATTCTGTTTTTGATGAAATAATCTGTGTGCTTAATTAGTCGAAATGTCGTTTAAACAATTTTTGAGGATGCAAAAAGTTGCGGACGATGAATTTCAAGATATACGAATTTCTGAAGAATCAGATATCGTTGTTTGCAACTTAGCATAGTTGAACGAAGAGAGTAAAGAATATGTAAATGATTAACCCAAGACTTGCAGCATTTAAATGTAATCACTCTTCCACCAGAGATTGCCCGTGGGATAAAAGTTCTGGGGTGTTCTGCTAATGAAGACCATCAAGTAGACGCAGAGAAAGGAATTCGGGACAAAGAGAATGAGTACGAAAAAATTATTTATAATAATAATAATATATACGTATATAATATATATTGCAACAACAAGTACTCCCCATTAACAGTAAATTTTTGTTCCACATATGGAGGAATATGTCAATTTGTAATGATTTCGTGTTTGACAAAAGTACAGCTGATTTGTATACTGCTATGCAGCAAGCATTTTTCGAGCGCTTAGGAGCTTACAACCCATTTATACTATTCCAATTGTTTGTTGATGACGAATTTATTAATTGTTTAGTGGATTGTACCATGAAGTATGCAGGAATCAATTGTAATGACCCAACATTTTGTACTGACTACGATGAGATTTCCCCGTTCATTGCAGATCTGTCTCTATTCGGATACTCTTCTGAGCCTTCAATACGCAGTTATTGGTCCGACTATGCAACTCTTGGAGTACAATGCGTCAAGGAAAAGATGATTCATGAACGTTTCAAATGGATTAAAAAGTATTTCCATGTTTGCGACAACCCGCAGCTTGATGCGCAGGATAAATTTTCCAAAGTTACGCCATTATACGATATGATGAATAGTCGTTTCATGCAGTTTGGTATATTTTATTTTTAAATTATGAGATTTATCAATTGATGAGCAAATTAGCAAGCATAGTTGTAAGATGTTTATCAAAGGAAAGCCAATTCGCTTCGGTTTCAAATATTGGAACCTATGCTCAAGCGAAGGTGAGTTATATTACTGGCAGTCATTGCTCCTGTGATTTTACGTTCCTTTCGTCCTTTTGACAGGATACCTGTACTACTTTAAACCGTATGCTGGTGCAAATGCCAAACGTAGGCAGGGTCTTGGATTAGGCGAATCTGTAGTTTTGGAACTGCTGGCAACAGTAGACCATCTAGGCAATCATACAAACACTTTTGACAACTTCTCATCAAGTTTACAATATTAAACATAACTTCTTATAGAGATTTTGGTACATTTAACCAAATTATATTTCTTTCCCCTTATACTATTTAATTTCTTTCACATATTTATACAATAATATCTTATATAATAACAAATTATACATATAATTTAAATTTTCTTAAATACAATTTTTACATATTTTTTTAAACTTGTCTTAAAAACAACTGTCAAAACTAATATACTATTCAAATTCGTTTATTTCTGTTGCTTGTTTCCGTGCTATCTATCCTCAGTTTGTTAATGTTAATCCTGGTAAATTAAAAATTTCGAAATAACTCCAAGTTTCTACAAAATATAAGATATCTGAAAATAGCATCAAACAGTCGCTTTTATATCATTAATGTGAGAGTGAAGACTCTGAACATTATGGAATCAAATTTGATGTTCTGATGTTCGAAAAATCATTAAATTGAAACTTGTTGTCTGAGCTTTATTTTTGTTCAATTCCTTCAGTTCCCTTAGATGAATAGCTTTTCTGAAGTAGTAGCCCGACTACAAGCGACATAAATCGAAGCTCTATATCTATGCCCTCTGCCGGAATAACTGGAAACTGATTTCTTTCAATTGAAATTTGAATTCAAAAGATTTAGATACTTCTTTTCAATTGGTGTCCAGGAACTTTCTAGAGGATGAGGCTTTTTGAATCGTGAATTCAAACCAACGGAAGGTTCCAAAAATTTAATCCACAGAGTTGTTGGAATAGAACAATGGGAATCAATTTGCATAAGTTGTCCAGCTGCCCCATTAACCAAGCAAGTATATTCACTGTAATCGTATATCTGGCGGAGGTTTTTAGTGTCAATTCATAGGGCAGCCCCTGCGTTTAGGAAAATTTAACTCTTTCCAAAATATTATCATTTTTACTCATATCAATTCCTTTAACTGAGTCTTTCGTAGTTGAAAGGATAGCTTTAGTTGGAATTCGACTGAGCTTAGGTGCATTGAAATTATTTGTCTTTTCATTGGACCAAAATGGCATCATCGGGAACTTTCTCGAAACTAACTACTCGAGTTTCAATGAGTGATATGTCCTCATTTGTCATAGCATCAGATGCTATATGGATCTGTTAAATCAAAGGATTTAAATAACTGCCGCAACGGCCAACGAAGTTTGTATAACCTGTTTTGTAAACTTGTTTTAATCTCGCATTAACAGAGCTAAACATACGAGCGTCTACTATCGATATTTCATCAATTATGATTAATTTTAAATCGATAAGTCTGGAATAAAATGAATTAACTGTGTCATTGCTAAGTGGAATCAACTCTCTATTCAACTGATTAACAGGTAAAGAGAATATTGAATGAAGGGTCATTCCACCTATTGCGAATGCTGCTTTACCCGTGGGTGCGCAAAGAAGAAATTTTAAGGAACTTGGATTGGATCCAGGTGTAGAATTGTAACGATGCTTAAGAGCTTGATACAAGTACATTGCAGATTTCAAACGGCTGTTTCCTACACCTGCCCCGCCGCCAATGAACTCATAAAATATTCGATTTGTTTTTAGCTGGTGCGTCAAATGTGTCAAATGGGATCTTTGCTTAGTATTTAGAGTTGAAGTAAAGAAATAATTAAACAACTGGAATTAATGGGGGTAAGTCTAATATTGCAACCCTATTCAGTGCCAATATCTGTTGAATCTTCACCATGCAAGTCCAGGAAATTTATATTTGGGTTTATTTCTGTAAGTGCCAATACTCTGAACTCATTTTCCACGACATGTAGTTAATTTCGTGAATCTTCCTCTAAGTCTATTTCATTTAAAAAACTTTCTAGAACATTTTCAAGTTCTCTTTGCTCAAAAACATCGTATTTTCTCTGATTTTTCTCAATTCCAAGTAGAATAGCTATGCAAGTCTGCTCAAACCTGAAGTAAGGCTCTAAAGTTAGGCTCTAGGTTTTACCATTTGAACACGTTCCTCAGGTCAAGAGGTATTCATAAATATTTCCGCAACACTTACTTCCGAGAGATGGAGAGCAACGCAGTAATATCTGCTTCTTGTGCAGATATTTCTGTGCCTGATATAAGTTTGTGACCTAAATGTTTCAATTTTTGCTTAACAGTATAATTTCCAGCTTTTACTTCTGATATAGCTTCATTTAAAAGCCTAGAAATTCCATTGTTAGACTTGTTTATAGTATAATTAATTAATTATGAGTAGCAAGAATATGCATCTAGTATATATTGGATATCAATATTTGCTCTATGGAGTTCCCAAATCAGAGGAGTATAAGCGTTTATAAAACGAGCCTGAAATTTTCTATTTAGAAAAATTTTGGGTTTTAATAAAATTGATCTAAGGGCTAACAAATAGCCATCTAAACACATATTAATTCTAACACCAGACAGGAAATATTCAAAATCTCTTCTGTAGTCAAATTTTGAATTTTGAAAAGGTTTTCCTTGTGTCTTTCTGAATTGTGACTTGTTTCTGTAAGAGGTAGCAGTATTTGCGTTGAATACATTGGTGGATAGGTATACCAAAAGGACAAGTCTGTTGTCCCCTTATTACCCTAGTACAAGACCGAATGTGATTATGCTTTTGATAACCCTAATAACTTTTTATGTGGCTGACCGAACCAACTGTAGAAATATAATTGTCAATAAAACTAATGGCATCAGGGAATGTGTTAGGATCTTGAAGGTTGATCCTGCGAGCATTATTGAGCCAGTACATATCATGTACATGCAGAGAACCATTTAAAATAGTTTGGGCTGTCACTCGGTTGCGACTTGAAAACTTTCTGAGGCAAAGGTATTATTCTTAATTGTATGTATCTTATGTACTATTCTTAATTTGTAGCAGTTTTTATTTCATGTAGTCATGGAACAACTTTGGAATGGTACACGCTCATTTGTAAAAACGTCGAATTTCAGAACGTATTATGATGCTATATGTTTCAAAGCATGTACGTTTTTGCCGAACGTATATTGATCCAAATGACAAATCTTCTAAATTATTATCTTGAATTATGTTAATTGATCTTTGTCCTTCACCTGGCGCTATAACCAAACGATTATAGTCCATGTTTTCTACAGGAATATGGTCCAAAATAGTTTCTTGACCGCCTGGATTTGGCTCTGAAGGTAAAAGACCCGTGGGAATATTATTACCTGAGGGATTATCATGAGAAGTTTGTGCCGCATGAAAAGATTGAACCAATCGGGAATCCTCTGCAGATGCAACAAACGAAACTTCTTCTTGGTTATCAAATTCTGAAATCCAGTTCTCATTAATATGTATATTGTGCTCACGATACGGAGGGGTATTCACTAAGAATTGCAAGGTTTCCACAATCTTTCCGGGACATATGGTATCGATCATGTAATTATGATTGTATTCCAAACGCCTTCTTAAGTGAATTTGCATCACATAAGCTTCGTGAAAGGATCTCGGTAGAGCTGTCACTATATTGTGAACAGAAATTGGTATATTAACAACAGCCTCTTTGAGAGAACTCTGACCTTGATATGATAACTCTGACCTTGATGACTAAAAGGCAATCTAGGCATCATGAGACGTTCTTCAATTGGGGTTAAACCTTTCAAACAATCCGGTATTTCAAGAAAGTCTAGACCGTTAGCTAAACATATTTTTGGAACGTTCTTTTTAAGAATCGCATTTTTGTAAGTAGCACAATAATTGTAATTTCCATCTTCCGAAAGAAATTTTTGCATTAAAAAGAAAGCGCTGCCTCCGCCTCCGCAAATTCGGGTGACCTTGCGCAATAGTTTCAAGATTTGATTTGCGAACTTAGTGTGAAAACCATAAGCCGCCGCCTCAAATCTCTATTCGACTGATTAACGGGTAAAGAGAATATGGAATAAAGGGTCATTCCACCTATTCCGTATCTATTCCATTACTATTTTCTTTGATTTGGCTCAGTTAGAATACGATGTGCTTTGCAAGTCTGCTCATTATCATATCGCGGAAACACTCAACTCTGGCCAAATCTGGGTTAAACCTTCTATAACGAATTATACAAGGGTTGGTACGTTTTTTAACAAAACTGCTCCGTCTTTAAATGGCATGACAACCCCGCTTTCTGATAAATTGTCGTCTTTTCCCTCTTCTTTTTCATGATCACTGTCTTGTGATCTTCTACTAGATTTAAAGTATTTATACTTGAATGCAAAATCAGCTGAACAAAGAATTTCTAACTGATCGGATCTTTGAACATAACGGTCTAAAATACCGGCTACGAATATTTCAGTCGAACCTGAAGGAAGGTTCTGAAGTTCCGCTCTAGGTTTTACCATTCGAACACGTTCCTCAGGTCGAGAGGTATCTATAAATATTTCTGCATTACTTGCTTCCGAAAGATGGAGCCCAATGCAGCAATATCTGCTTCTTGTGCAGATATTTCTGTGCCTGATATAAGTTTGTGACCTAAATGTTTCAATTTTTGCTTAACAGTATAATTTCCAGCTTTTGCCTCTGATATAGCTTCATTTAAAAGCCTAAAAATTCCATTGTTAGACTTGCTTATAGTATAATTAATTAATTATGAGTAGCAAGAATATGCATCCAGTATATATTGGATATCAATATTTGCTCTATGGAATTCCCAAATCAGAGGAGTATAAGCGTTTATAAAACGAGCCTGAAATTTTCTATTTAGAAAAATTTTGGGTTTTAATAAAATTGATCTAAGGGCTAACAAATAGCCATCTAAACACATATTAATTCTAATACCAGACAGGAAATATTCAAAATCTCTTCTGTAGTCAAATTTTGAATTTTGAAAAGGTTTTCCTTGTGTCTTTCTGAATTGTGACTTGTTTCTGTAAGAGGTAGCAGTATTTGCGTTGAAGGCATTGGTGGATATGGTATACCAAAACGACAAAACTGTTGTCCTCTTATTTCCCTAGTACAAGACCGGCTGTGATTATGCTTTTGATAGCCCAATTAAATTTCTAAGTGGCTGAGCGAACCATCTGTAGAAAACGAATGGCATCAGGGAATGTCTGATAATCTGGAAGGTTGAACCTGAAGGCATTAGTAAACCAATACATGCCATATACATGCGGGGAACCTCTCTGTTGAAACTCCACTCTCAAGTAGAAATTTGTGACAAAATGCTCTTCAAAAATGCTGGTGCGTCAGACCGAATTAAGCGAGATCTGTCTTGGGTTTCCAAACTGTTGGCTTCCTCTTTCGAAATATCTTTAGAATCAAAAGTTTTAGAGAGGATGACCAAAAGCTCAACTCACTGAGATTCTGCAGTCGATAAAGTGATAAAGAAGGCTGGAAGCCCACATTGGCGAATCATAGCGATTGTCTCTTTTTCTCAGCTTCCCAGTGTGCAGGAGAGGATCTAACGCCTTTCAAAACCTTGAGTCCACCATGGTGTTGAATCAAGTTTTGACCAAAATTTTCGGTTAATAGATTTTGGGCCATAACTCGGTTGCGACTTGAAAACTTTTTAAGGCAAATTGATGTACTATTCTTAATTTGTAGCACTTTTAGTTTTTTGTTATAATAGAACAACTTTGGAATGGTACACGCTCTTCTGTCAAAACGGCGAATTTCAGAACGTATTATCTTGCGTTTCAGAGCATGTACATTTCTGCCCAACGTATATTGTTCCATATGACAACTCTTCTGAATTATTATCTTGAATTATGTCAATTGGTCTTTCTCCTTCACCTGTCGCTATAACTAAACGGTTATAGTTCATGTTTTCTACAGGAATATTGTCCCCAAGAATTTCTTGACCGCCTGATTTAGCTCTGAAGGTAAAAGACCCATGGGAATATTATTACCTGAGGGATTATCATGAGAAGTTTGTTCCGCATGAAAACATTGAGGGGTATTCACGAAGAATTGCAAAGCTTCCATAATCTTTCCGGGGCGTATGGTATCGATAAAGTAATAGATAGATAGAATAGATTGTATTCCAAACGCATTCTCAAGTAAATTTATATCACATGAGCCTTATCAAAGGTTAACAGAAATTGGTATATTAACAACTCTGAGCAAACTCTGACCTTGATATTCTAACAAACAATCCGGTATCGCATTTTTGCAAGTAGCACAAAAATTGCTTTTACCATCTCCCGAAGGAAATTTTTGCATTAAAAAGAAGGCGAATGCAGCATTCGGGTCACTTTGCGCAATAGTTTTGAAACCTAATTTGCGAACTTGGTGTAAAAACCGTTGTCCGCTGCAATACATATTTCAGTAGGGCCCTTCTTTATATTTTTAAAATAAATATTTTTGAAATCTGTTAAATTGCCACTATAATCAGTTTCTATAACATTATTTTCTCTCGTTAATCGGATCCGTTTGGACTGGCTTATGTTTCCAATTTGCCTATTGATAGGGCTATCTCTACGAAGGCGAACTTTGTCCAACACGTTTCTGATTCAAAATTTCTGGTCTCATAACCCTCATACTAAGCTATCAACGCTGTGTCTCTATCACGCTCCTCTCTGCTTATTTCAGGATTTCCTCTCGCATGTTCTCTTTGCAATTGATTAAAAATGTGCCCTAATTTCCTATAGTCAGGTTTTCTTGCGCAAAGTTCTCTATGATCTCTAGTGTTCCTACTTTGCTCATTATAACGTACTTCGATCTTCAGAGCGAATTTGTTGATCTTGCCGCCTTGTTCTATAAGGAACAGTATTTACCACTTATATTATTATTATTATAATAAAATAACAGGTTACCGCAGCTGACCTAGTGCTTGGGCCACTGAACTCATGTGTCAGCGAAAAGGTATCTACAAGTTTCTTAATTTGTATGTGTTAACTACTCCCTCCTCAAGTCGATGACCGTCCTCGGTTATTTTATAGTCGTTAATGAATTTATGTACCTCCCGCGAAGCTTGTCTTCTCTTTGAGGTTTGCCATATGATGATAAAGCAACTTGAGATGACGTTGAGAGAAACACCGGCGATAATCCATGTATTGAATGAGTCGGTGGACGCCAGCTCGTCTTTGACATCTTATATGACACGCAAATTGACATTGTTCGTTCTATGGAGCTGCGGCATACTCAAAATGGGTCGTGATTAACGATGATAAGCAGCCGTGACCCCGCTATGGCTGGCTTCCTATTAAGTATCTCACGCTGGTTCGCATATTTCGTTCCATTGATGATTGCGTAGAAACGGAAGGTGACGAGGTATGTCCCGTTCGTAATGATCTCTGGGCCATCGTCTGTGCTGACCCTTGCTATGCTCTCGTTGATAATTATGATTCCATCATCTACATGCGAAATAGGCTTCAGGTGGCTTGGCTGAGTGCGGCAGGAGGCCACGCCGCTAGCATGCAGTGCTCGTGCACAGGTGTCTTGTGCCGTTAACTTGCAAACGGATGCGAATGTTGTTGTTACGTATTCGTTAACCGCTGGTATGTCATCGTTGCATTCGGCTGCGGTGTCATGTTGTAGCTGTGATGTTACATGTTGATGTGATACCGGGAAAATAGTGACTCGGGTGCAGATAAACTTAATTCTAGGGTAGGCTATGTGTATATGAATTATATTCTCGGACTGTAGGACTTTTATCTTGGATGCTTCAGTTAGGCTAACTATGAGGATCTCTACGGGGTGTTCCTTTAAGATTCTCTCTAAATCTTCATGATCAAAAATAGTGGGATTTATTATGTTAGCCTTGGACAATGTAGTTGTGAGAATCAAGTTTGAAATCTGGTTTATTGACATTGTTCTTCTCGTTAATAATGTTTCATATAAATGCGGCGTGTCAACCTACTCATTTTTTTGCTTAAAATATTTCATTTATCGTATCTGTGAGTTTATTAGTTTGTTTCTGTGTTTCTGAATTAATTACTATTTGCCTATTATTAGCATCAACTAACTTTGACTCAAACTATTTAACTTTTTCAAAATTGGCCGCATCTGGCATGCCGGCTATTACCTTGGGAGCTGAGCCTAGGAAATCCAGACTTCTTGCCATTCTATGGTGCACTTTTATTACGGACAACCAATTTGTAATATGTTCTATATCCACGTCGAATAACCTTCGCATATGCGATTGGGGGAATAACTTTGCTAATTCCGTCTATCCCCGGAATATAATTGGAATGAGATTAGTCGATAATCCGACAATATACTACTCCTGACAATAAAAGGACTGCAAATTTAATCCTGAAAATATAAAAAAGGAGGGAATAAAGATCATTGTGAGCTTAACTATTAACCTTAGCCTGTGCGATTTTCTCGTGTGTAAGTGCTACTTAAGGTGGTCTTTTTGGACCTTTAACAGACGTTCCCAGGTCTGCTTAAATCGTTTCCTCTGTGCAACGCTTTGCTTATTTCCTAACCTTTTATTGCTTTTTTCGAACACTTTTTCGCCAACTTCAAAAACTCTTTTTTGCTTGGGTTAGATCTTTCAATGTTATCATGTTGGGCTAAGGCGATTTTATTATTTATGGTCCGCCTGAGCTCGGTTGATGCTGCGTGAATCACATCGATCGGAGTTTGGCTTGTGACCGGTGTATGGATCGATTGTAGGCTATTGTTACCCTAAAATTAACTCGGCTGTGTCATCAGACATTTTTTGTAGTTTAAAGGATGTTGCTATGTCCGCAGGAGTGCCATGGAAGCGTTCCACTTGTCCATTTGAACAGCTGTGAAGAGGTGGTACATTCACAATGTCTATGTCATACCCGTTTTTTAACAGTGATCTACAATAATTGTCTCCGAAATGAAAGCGGCTTCATTATCGCAATAAATTGTTTTTGGTTGAGGAAATAAATTTAGAAGTTGGAAAATGGACATTTTTACATCCATTATCGTGCAAGACGCGATCGGTTGAACAACGGCAAACTTCGAGAACTTGTCAACGCAAATAGGGAACAAGCGGCCCTATGTGCACGATTGTGTTGTGTGATAATTTCAGTGTGTTCACCTTTGTTTGTAATGTCGACAACGATATTCTTGCTGTGCCAGAACTTAGTTGCCGGAATATATAACATCAAATCATGTTGTATACTGGCCAACTTCGGTAAATCACAGTAAATCGCGTTTCCTAAGTTGGTACTAACGAGTGGTTTAATTATTTGGAATAGGCCGTTTTTATCTATAAAATTTATTAGGTGGCGTATTTTTCATGAATGTTTAACGGAATTTTGGCTTCTTCGAGAACGAACTGGTTCTTGAAGCAATTTAAAGGCTTTTCTGTCGAATCGAAAGTGTAGGATAATGATAGTTCACTGTGAATTGTCGCAGCATCTGACTGCATTTCATTTTTCAGATTGTTCACATTCTGTCGGGACAGAGCATCCGCCACAAAATTTTCTTTACCGGGTTTGTAGAACAATTTTGCATTGTGTTCATCAATGTATGATTTCCATCTTTTGATTTTCGCATTTGTGTTCTTATCAGACGCAGCGAAGGTGAGGGGTTGGTGGTCTGTAAAAATGTTGATTTCTTTTGACCCATATGGGTAATTTTGCGATTTACCCAAAGCCCAGACAATTGCTAAAAAGTCAGTTTCGTTTATGCCATAGTGCGCTTCGCTTTGTTTTAGCGTTGGCGAAACCATGGTAATTGGTTTTCCTCCTTGAGTTAGAACCGCACTGATTCCGTCCATGGAGACATCAGTGGTTAAGTCAAAAGGCTGTTTTAAATCTTGGTACGTGAGAATAACATCCTCGGATACCAGGATATTTCTCAAACTTTTATTTCATTTAACTCAATTTTTTCGGGATCGGTTTTTGTCCCGTTTTTGGTTACTAAAAAGCCCACAAAGTCGATGCTATCTTTAAAAAACTTCGTTTTCTCTTATGATACCCTCATATTGGCATGGCATAAGCATTTCAAAATTGTGTCGATGTGCTTCACGTGGTCGAACTCATTTTCGGAAAAAATTATGACGTTAGCCACGTAAACGTATATGTTCCCTCAAAATATCGTCAATGGTTCTTTGAAAAATGCTCCCTGCATTTGCTGTTCTGCTAGGTATATTTGGTGATACTCCGACTTTAAATCTGGTGTTGTGAAAAACCTTGCCTCTCCTAGATTCGCAAGAATCATTGGAATGCTCGGCATCGGGTATCGATCGGTTATGGTTCGCTCATTTATCTTTATAAACTCGATGACCAAACGTATACTTTTATTGCCCTTGTTATCAGACCCTTCTTTGTCAACAACCCAAACGCCACTGTTATATGGGGATTTGGAGGGTATAATGATACCATATTTGAGCAGTTGCATGATTGCGTTGTTTACGAAATCAGAGACTCCGCTTGGATATAGTTTGGCATAGATTGGTTCATTATCTATAGTGCGGATCGTGGGTAATACCCAGGGTGTTAAAAGATAATGCTCGTTAAAGGTCGAAACCACCTTTGATCTTTTCAATATCATGCATTTGAACTCCTTTTTGACGGACATGGGCACTACTATATCATTAACATCTGTGAAACTTACACTGTCACAGTAATGGAAGCTGAATTGCTCTTATTTGTTTTGGTAATTGATATTGCTATTTTGTTAGTCCAATGCCGCTCCTGCTTGTGTTAATTTTCATAAGACATTTGTGTGTTATTCTGCTCGAACCATGTACCGAGCTCACAGTGAAGGGTTTTTCGACATTAATTAATTTTTTATCTCCTTTACGGGCTTAATGTAATTCCTTGCCGCCTCTGTATCGATTAATATTTTTAAAATTCTCCCACCCAACTGTCGTTTGATGTACGGCAGTCGGGATTGTTCCCCAAAAAATTCAATGAGTCATTGTCACACAGCGACTCAGTGCCCTTTTCATGGTTTCTATGGTCCTCCTTCCCCTGCTCGTTACGATCTTGTTCTTAACCAGAGTTAGTTTTCTCTCAACTTCGTCCTCATATTCTATTAAGGTCAAGTCACCTTCCCTAACCATCTCGAGGCCTTGCCTCAGAAGTCGTAGGGAGGCTTTGTCAGCATAAGGGCAATCTAGTCTGGCTATGATTGCATCAAAGTTCAGGACAGTATTGCGTCATACTAATACCGCTCTGGCTGCTTTGATTTTATTTCTAATGATTGTTACCGCTTGGTAATGCGTGCAGCTACCGTCAAAAGGTTTTAATAATTCGACCGCATCAACGGCTGATAGCCTCCATGCTACGAATTCTTCTGACCCGGCATTAAATTCTGGGACTGATTTTATTATGTCGAGAGGAATATTACAATTGATCTGTGGGTCACTCATAGCGTTAAGCTGTGTTTGAAATCTTTGTTCTTGCTGCGCTCATGCTTCGCAGCGTGCTTGCACTTGGTTTACGTCCATGACGAAATTCGTTTGGTTTTGGATTTGGCTATCGTTGTTTTCTATGTTTCACTCAATATCACTGTCGCACTCCGTTTTTATATTGCATAACGCGTCTAAACCGACATGTGCTAATGTGTATAAAACAAATTCTTAGCTGCGGTTGAATTTATTTAGAATGGACTTGTTTTTTATAGAATGATTATTTTAGCCGACACAAAGCACATATATTTTTTTTTAAATAACTCGATATTTGAGAATCACATCTGTTACTGTTAGTAGCTTATAACTACAATAATTTGGTGCAAGTAATTTGGAGAAAATCTTAAACGAACTTACTTGGTATGGAAAGTAGAGTAACTCTAACTCTAACTAGGGAGTGAATCCTTGTATGTTGGGCGCCAGTTATCGGGTTTCAGTTCCGCGTTGTTGATGGATACCTAACAACGGGTGCTAGCTTAGATGTTGTCCAACGCAGTTGGTGGCTGTCCAGGTCTCACGCAGTCAATGCACGAGATGATTATAGTTAACTTCTTTGGCCTTGTGGCTCAGTGATCAAAATAATAACAAGAAGTTATATTATAACGGCAAAGCCGGAGCAAGTATGTTTATTGAAAGTAAAATACTAACTGTACTATTGCAAAATTGGACTTAAAGCTAAACCTAAAAGTTGGACCCATAAGCTACAAAGCTACAGCCGGCAAGCCGACTCAGCATAAGCGATAACGTAGACATTTGCAGCATAGTCAAATATCAGGCTACCGCAGCTGAGCAGTAATCAGGCCACTGAACTCATGCGTCGTAATACATTGAATTTCGTTTGAATAAAGCACTTTGCTGATCAAGACATCTAGTGTAACTGAAACTACAAACACATTGTACTGATACTTATTGTACTCTTGCAACATGTTGCTATAGGGTATAAGAGTTTTGTTATAGTAAATTCTTGTACTCACAGCTTACGTTCTTTTGTATACCTATATATTACTTTGATATTGACTAACATAATAATACATAATATTTAGTTATATTTATATTTTAGAAATTAGTAGTTTATTTCATTGTATTGCAATGAAGTGCTCGAAAACCCCTTACTTACATATGTATAATTAAGTGCGGTACACACATAGTTAGAGCAGATTGTAGATTTTCTTCTTTCTGTCATAATATTTAAACCTTTCATCAGCTGCCAACGGTGCTGGGTAAATCTCAAAAAGTACTTAGATGTAATTTTCTTGAGTTTACAGTTCACCTCATGACATTCGTATTAAAATGTGTCGCAAAACTGAAATAATAGACGACCCTGTAGACTGGAAACTGACGCGACGCTTGGGATGGGAAGACGGGACAAACGAGAACGTACAGCACAGTTGCAAGTCGTATGTAACAAAGGGCAGACGTGCCACTATACTAAGTGAAAAACGTGTTTCATTTAAAGTAAGGATATCCTACAAATTTGGGGGATTGAACTTTTAAATTTGAAGAATTTGGAGCATACAATTGTCTTTTTGAGTGCAACGAATGATATTAATAGAAAGTCATGTGAAAAAGTATAATGTGAAAAACTTGTGTTTGGGTGCGTGTGAGTGCAAGCAACAGAATTTACTCGAACCAAAGGAAACTTTTAAACTACAAAATTTGAACATATAATGTGTGTATAAAAAAATTTGGAACTGTGAACAAATGTAAATTTGGAAGAATTAGATAGACTATTATTAAAAATCAAAATATGAATGTTGGAGTGTGTGTACTGATATAAGTTTTCAATTCTAGCACATAAGAGTTTTCTAGAACTTACAAATTTGGTAAAGTGACGGTTACATACGAAGTTTTGAAATATTGAGGACGGTGAGCGCGTATGTTAGAGGAGTTCAGAAACAGTCAAAATCAAAGTATTAAATTGAAATTTAAAATTGAAGTGTAATTCGCCTCACAGCATTATACTGAATAGAGTGAAGAAGAGACAGCAGAAATCAACGAGTTAATGTATAATTGAAGTGTAATTCGCCGCACAGCATTATACCGAGTAGAGTGGAAAAGAAACAGTCGAAATCAACGATGAAATTGGAAATTTAAAATTGACGTACAATTCGCCGCACAGCATTATACAGAGTAGAAGAAGAAACAGCAGAAATCAACGAGTTAATATATACTGAGTAGAGTGAAGAAGAGACAGCAGAAATCAACGAGTTAATGTAAAATTGAAGTCAATTCATAATTCGCAGCACAGCAACTTACGGATAAGAAAACAATTGAAATGGGAGCAGGATTTGTAGCACAACAAATTATTGAAGGAGAACGCAAACGTGACAGCAGGATTTAGTGGATAAATTTGAATTTAGAAATCGATTCAGAATTCGCAGCACAGCGACATATTGAAGGAAAAAACAGCAGCAGTAGCAGGTATACATATTATATAATATTAGGTTTAAGTAAGATAGAATAGCGGATAGAAAGGCGAAGAATACCATGTAGGAATAATAAATTAAAACGGAGAAACGAATCAAAATCATATTAGAAAAACAAAAGAAAGGTACAGCTGGTCATATTTGTAAGAAAGGTGTAGTCAAAACAAAACGAAACGTAAATAAGTTACCGAAGCACATATGAAAAGATCAATTTTTATAAAAGCAAATGCAGTGGCAGTTACTATTACATTCCTATTACTTAATATTACTACTGTAACCAAACATAAATAATTAAATTGAATTTTTAAATGTGTTTATTTCCTTAATAGATTTAGTACGTATTAAACCGTAATCATTCTTGTTCGTACAAATAAGCATGTTTACATTAATAGTAGATCCGCAGTACTGATGCAATTTTTTCTCATGAATATATAACATTATCGTTTTTATATTAATATTTATATATAAGTAAACATATGTTATATCAATTATATGAAAAGAATACCACTACTTGGATCACCCGTGAAATAAGTGGGATCGTCACTGGTTAAATGAGTATGAATTTCAACATACCATCTCACAGATATTCTACATCGGTCCGAACACCACGATCACACCACACATGACGACACACTTCACACCACACCGAAGGAGGTAAAAAGGGAACGACGAGCGACCACCACTTTCTCTTGCGCAGCGTCATCGTACGATTAATACGACCTCCGCTTATCACCCGTCACGGCCCTTTTTCTTTTAAATAAATTAAAAAATTGTGAATTTCGTAAAAAACATATAAAAACCGGTTCGTTAGTGAAGATAAAGTATCTAAGGTGAGTGCTTACCAAGGTGACACATAAGTTAAACATTGGTCTTTCGAGCCTCACGAAAAGACTTTATAAGGAAAAAAATAAAATAAAAAAATAGATAAAATATATGTACAAAAGTGCGGGGATCATATAGTTACATATATACCTAAAACAAAAAACAAAAGTGTACAGTGAAACAAACAAGTGCGGTAAAAATGAATATACATATAAAAAAAAACAAAAAAGGTGCCGAGAATAAAAATATACATATAATTATATTCAATAATTTCCAAAACATTGTATTTTACTATACCTTTTATTTGTTAAATATTAAAAGACATGGACAGTCAGACGATTTTAGCTATGACGGTAACGGTTTTGAAAGAAGAATTAAGACGAGTTGGACTAACCCAGACAGGACGAAAGAGTGGGCTGAGGGATAGACTTTTGCGACATTACGAACTCATACAAAGTGACGATGAGGAGAGTGAAAATAAAAGTACTTATGAAGATATAGTTAATCTATCAATGAACACCGTAGTAGTCAAATCCAACTTTACCTTAAAGGATATCGAAGGCAGTTTACCCTCATTGAGTAGAACTGATTCCCTTGAAGTTAGTGAGTGGTTACAAAAGTTCGAAGATAATGCTGTTACTGAGCTTCAAAAGTATGTGTATACGAAGCAACTGCTTAAAGGAGCTGCTAAGTTGTGCTTGCGTAGTCAGGTGGGCATAAAAAATTGGTCTTCGTTAAAAACTGGTATTGTTGATGAGTTTGGCACCAAATTATCTGCATTAGAGATTCATAGGATGTTACAAAATCACCGTAAAAGGAGTAGCGAATCTTGTAGAGAATATTTATACGTTTTCATGGATATAGCCAAGCCAATAAATCGAGACGAAATGAGTTTGATAGGGTATTTTGTGGAAGGTATTCCCGACTCTAGGCCTAATAAAACTTTACTGTACCAGTCACAGACGATTAAAGATTTAAAAGAAAGTTTGAAAGTTTACGAACGAGTTCATGGGGCGCGACAGCACTCAAACAGAACTCAATATGAACAAACTGCGCGAAAGGTCTCTGCTGGGCAAGGAAGAGAGGGGTACAGTTAATGCGATGCTTGATTGTCCATATAGTAAATGTAGTGGATTAATTTTTAAAAAAATCAAGATTAGAGACTTATATGTTGATGCCATGGTTGACACCGGGTCTGATCTAACTTACTTAGATAAAATATTTTCAAAAAATTCAATTGGCCTCTATCAAGTTTCGAGAAACGACGATTAGTCGGCATCAAAGAAAGTGAGCTGAACACTATAGGCAGTATTACTGAAAGTATTGAATTAGACAGGCTTACAGCACCAGTCACTTTCCATGTTACCACAAATAACGACTTGAGATATGAAGCGATCTTCGGAAATGATATTTTAAAGTTAGCAGACGTTATATTTTCAGAAGGTTCTGTAGAGTTTAAAGAAAATATTCAAAACAAAACCAAGGAAGTTGGGATAGAAACCGAAGAAACACAACGAAGTAGAGAAAAAGAGGCTAGTAGTAGTAACAAAACACCCGATGCGAAATGCATCACTCTCTTATCATAATTTACTTCTCTTTGCGTAGAGAATGATTTAGAAAGGGTTGCGGACTATCCACTTTTGAACTTAACTCATTTGTCTGTAGACTATCGCTCGCCTATAATTGATTTGGTCACTCAATACACTCCGGTAAAACAATCCCAATCACCAGTTGAAATGAAAATCTATCCTATCTACCAAACTCCACGAAGAATGTCATATGCAGATGAGCACGTGATAGATACCCAGGTGACTGAGTGGTTGAAAGATGGCAATATTCAGCCAAGTAACTCAGAGTATGCTTCAACAGTGGTACTCGTATCGAAGAAAGATGGCACAAAACGATTGTGCTGCGACTTCAGAAAGTTAAAGGAAAAGATAGTGAGGAATAATTTTCCAATGACACTCATCGATTATGCTTTGAAAAGATTACAGGGAGCCAAAATATTCTCTACTCTCGATCTGGCCAATGGATTTTTCCATGTGCCGGTCGAACCGAACTCAAAACGTTACACCTCATTCGTAACCCATAGTGGGAAGTATGAATTTAATTTCGTACCTTTCGGAATTTGTAATTCTCCTGCCGTATTTTGCCGTTATATATCAGCTATTCTGGTACAGCAAGGAGTCATCGTCATTTCTATGGACGATATAATTATTTCAGCATCAAGCAGGGAAGGGTTACTTAAACTAAAAGTCGTTTTAAAGAGAGCCGAAAGTTTTGGGGCTGAAGATTAAGTGGCAAAAGTGCCAATTTTTGATGAAGAGAATTAAATTTTTAGGATACATTATTGAAGAAGGAGGTATAAAACCATCGGACGAAAAAAGAAAGGCAGTACACAATTTTCCAATCCCGCGGGATAAAAAATCTCTTCAAAGATTCTTAGCACTTACTTCTTATTTTAACTTAACTCGACCTGGAGAAGAAAAGTATCATTCTTACGAATTAGAGGTACTTGCGGTTATACAAGCTTTCAAGAAGTGGAGAATTTATGTTATGGGGTAAAAGATCAAAATTGTGAGCGATTGCAATGCGTTCGCACTAAACATGAAGAAAACAGATGTACCACTTAGAGTCGCTCGTTGGGCTATGTTTCTCCAAGATTTCGATTTGGTTATTGAGCACAGACTGGCTACAAAAATGAAACATGTCGATGCTCTTAGTCGAATGGCATCCATGTTACTTGAAGATTCGTTAAATTTTCGGTTGAGAGAAGCATAACAAAGTGATGATTGAGTAAAAGCGGTATGCAAAGCTTTAGAGGAAAATACTTACGAAGACTTTTATTTGAAAAACGGTATACTGTATAAAGATTCCGTAAAAGAGCTGGTGGTTGTACCGCAAAAACTGGAAGAGGAAATAACTCGGATGGCACACCGTGTAGGACACTGGTCGGCAAAGAAGACCCAAGATTACTTGGAAAAATCGTTTATATATCCCAAATAGGACCAAAAGTGGCAAACGTTATTAGAAATTGTGTAGAATGCGTTATCGGGGAAGCAAAAGCAGGGAAAAAGGAGGGCTTACTCTGTCCAATAGACAAGGAGGACAGGCCGCTGTTGACTTACCATCTTGATCATTTAGGGCCTATGGAATTGACCCATAAAAAGTATAATCATTGGTTTATAGTGATAGATGCGTTTAGTAAATTCGTGTGGTTATACCCAACGAGGCGTACAGATTCGGCTTCGGTAATAGACAGATTACAAAAACAGGCTTTTGTGTTCGGCAATCCAAGAAGAATAATTACGCATACGGGGAACAGCATTCACAGCTAAGAGTTTGCACTAAGGAGGGCATTCGGCATGTTCTTATTGCAACCGGTGTGCCACGTGGAAACGGGCAAGTCGAGCGTATCAATCGTATTATACTACCATTACTCCCTAAATTATGCCACAATAATCCAGCCAATTGGTACAGACACGTTGAGAGGATACAACAACTTTTGAACAATACTCCTCCAAGAAGTACTAAGTTCACACCTTTTCGAATTCTAACTGGGTTAGATATGCGCACATCTGATAACATCGACCTTCAGAATATGCTAGATGATTCACTACTTAAGGAACTAGATGGGAACGAGAAAGTATTAGAAAGAAAGCTGCAGAGAATATATCTAAGATTCAGGAAGAGAATAGGCGAACTTTTAATTCAAAACGGAAGCCAGAAAAAGAATACAATGTTAATGATTTAGTGACGATAAAGAGGACACAGTATAGCTCAGGGCTTAAACTGAAGGCAAAATTTTTGGGGCCGGATTCAGTGAAGGAACGACTTAGACATATAAGATATACTGTGGAAAAAATAGGTGACGTTGATGGACCGGGTAGAACTACAACGGTGGCTGAATATATGAAGGCGTGGAACCCAGCGTTCGGGGCGAACGTCAGGTCAGGACGGCGAATGTGGGAGAATTGCGGACAACACGATCCGGACAGTCCTACTAAATGCGACAATGTATGTCGTATGTAATAAAGGGCAGACGTGCCACTATACTAAGTAAAGAACGTGTTTCATTTAAAGTAAGAATATCCTACATTTATTTCATACGATTTTTTCTAGAAAGATATTTTTCCTCTATGCAAAGTCCAGTCCTCTAAGAAACTTTTTTACATTGTTGTCTGGTATATTGTGTTATAAGTTCAACATGATGGCTGAGAAAATATACCTATCAACTGATTATCACCAAATATTAGAAGAAGTATATGTGTATAGAAATATATATCTATCTCGATTAGTTTTAGGTGATGCAAACAACCGTTTGGTGAACAAAACTGTACTCTGTTGCAACATGTTGCAAGAGTATAAAAACGTTGCGAAAAAATTCAACATATTCGATTACTTTTTGGTATCTTATTAATTTAAAAAAAGTAGACCATAAGTAGAACATGTGAACTAGAGAAATTCGTGGATCGATTTCACACATTTTCGGCATGAAACTATTGTATATCTAATATTTTACGTTTAAATAAAGCCAACGGAAGTTTGAATTTTTTGTATGTTGGAGCTAGGGTCAATATATCCCCGATATTGGGTACTTGGGCGGAATCGACAATTTTATACTCTTGCAATTCGCAAAAATCAATGGCCAGAAAGTTCCTTTTGGTGTGGCAAAACCTTATATTAAAAAATTGTTGAGAAGGAACTAAACGTCCATTATTAAAGGAAATCGCATTTGGTTTCTTCTTGACTTAAAAGTATATTAAAGGCCATGAACTTTTTCTCAATTTTATTTTTTGAGCTTATTTAGTTCTTTCCACCGGGTGGAACTAATTCTTTGTGCACAATACCCTTGGGATCATAAAAACAAATCAGCATTGTCTTCACTTTTGACTTCTCCAGGCGCGATTTTTTGGGTTTCGGCTCATTTCTCATTTATGTCCTCACGACCACTTTGACAACGTTGAAACCACTCGTACACTCTGCTACGGGATAGGCAATCATCGCCATAAACTTGTATCAACAATTGAAACGTTTCGGTAGAAGTTTTACCAATTTTAAAAAAAAATTTAATGTTGGCTCTTTGTTCGAAGCTCATTTTCACACCGATGACAAAAACATACTGTCATAAAATTTTTACTGAAAGTCGATAAAGGATAGCAAACTCTAACGCACTAGTCGACATATAGATGGCGCCACTAGAGTTTACTTTGTTACTTTTTTACTGTTTACTTTGGAACGCACCTTGTAAGCTTATGTGGAAAACGTCAACCAGAGAATCGGAATTCATTATATGAAGGTGTGAGGCTTAGACCAAGGTATATACTATTTCATTCTAATTCAGCGTCAAATGCTTATTAAAAAAACTTATCCACTTAATTTCATTAAAATATCACATTTTCATCAACCGGAACGATTTAAAGTCAGGTGGAAAGTAGTAAATCATATATAATATACAAGTATATTGGGCATAGAGAAAGATATTAATATTGATATTGCTCAGCTTTACTCGAGAACATATTTTGAAACAGATTTATATATAAAAAAAAACCTCACATATCATCACCAAACATGGAGTAAAGCCAGACGAATGTTCGAAAAACCTGATATTAGTAACATGGGGGATAGGTAAAATTTTTACCCGATTTCATCCATTTTAGGCACAAAGATACCTTGTTACGAGTTAACACGCTCTCTTATTTTCATTGAGATAACTCACATATTGGCCGATATATGCGGTATAAAGTCACCCGGAAGTTCAAAAATCTTTATATTAGGTATATGAGGGCGATAGAAAGTATTGATCCGACTCAACCTATTTTTTGACACAAAAATACTATTACCGAGAGTTTCATTTATTAATTTTATAATATTCATTTCAATTATATATATTACACATTGACCGATATTTTCGGTAAAAATTTAACTATGGGCACTGGGGTCCACATATTCAGTACTTAGGGGCTTGAATAGTTTTGGTTCGATCAAGACAATTTTTGATCACAAGGTTTAAACGCATTGTTCACGCAAAGTTTCAACCCGATACAATAATTTTTGCTTGATTTGCATAGTGGAAAGTAAAAGAACCAAATAGTGTTATATGGGAAATAGGCCTGTCTAATTTTAACCGCGGTTCCGATAAAGTCATTCCAGAGATAAAATTTAATGTCTCTGGCGTATTTAGTGCTTGATTTATCGCGCTTTTAGTAGTTTTTAACAGTACCGTTATATGGGGAGTGGGCGGAGTTGCCCGATTCCACCCATGTTCACACTGTAGATAGAGGTGCTAAAAACATTTGCTTCCAGTGAATTTTGTTATCATAGCTTTAGCGCTTTAGGAGATATGCACATTAAACCTATTAGAGGCGGGACCACGCCCACTTAAAAAAAAAATTTTTAACTGCAGATGCCCCTCCCTAATGTGATCCTGTGTACCGAATAACAGTCTTGTATCTTATTGCGGAGCTTAGTTATAACAATTTATTTGTTTTTGATTATTGGCGTTTTGTGGGCGTGGCAGTGGTCCGATAACGCCTATCTGTAATACCAAGTAATACCGTCTTACTGTACCAAGAAACATGTGTACCAAGTTTCATAAAGATATCTCAATTTTTACTCAAGTTACAGCTTGCACGGACAGACGGACGGACAGACAGTCACCCGGATTTCTACTCGTTTCTTCATACTGATCATTTATATATACATAACCCTATATCTAACTCGATTAGTTTTAGGTGATACAAACAACCGTTAGGTGAACAAAACTAATATACTCTGTAGCAACAGGTTGCGAGAGTATAAAAAAAGCAGTCTAGTGTGTATACGTGTGGGGTGTGCCAATGAAGAAAAATCTGTTTCTTCCTTTCTACTGTTCGAGCTTGCTCTTAGTTTTTTGTAGTTGAGTTTTGTGTTTTGTATTTGGTTTCGCGCCCGGATATCATTAAATTATGTTGGTATGTTGCCGCGAACGTTTGATTTGTTTTATTGCTCATAGGTTGCGAAACCTAGGTTTCGAAATGTTTTATATATAATATGTTCACAGACAGTATATAATATATGTTTTATTGTGTATTTATATATTAGCTTGATAACCGATTTTGTGTCATGTATGCGTATATTTATTTTTTCCGCACTATTTGTATATATGTTTTTATTTCTACGGCACTGTATATTATATGTATATTTTTATTCTCGGCACCTTTTTTGTTTTTTTTTTATACGTATATTCATTTCACCGCAATTGTTTGTTTCACTGTACACTTTTGTTTTTTGTTTTCTTTTTTTGTTTTAGGTATATATGTAAGTATATGATGTACATACTTTTTATCTATTCTTTTATTTTATTTTTTTCCTAATAAAGTCTTTTCGTGAGGCTCGAAAGACCAATGTTTAACTTATGTGTCACCTTGGTAAGCACTCACCTTAGATACTTTATCTTCACTAACGAACCGGTTTTTTTATGTTTTTGACGAAATTCACAATTTTTTAATTTATTTCAAAGAAAAAGGGCCGTGACGGGTGATAAGCGGAGGTCGTATTAATCGTACGATGACGCTGTGCAAGAGAAAGTGGTGGTCGCTCGTCGTTCCCTTTTTACCTCCTTCGGTGTGGTGTGAAGTGTGTCGTCATGTGTGGTGCGATCGGGGTGGTCGGACCGATGTAGAATATCTGTGAGATGGTATGTTGAAATTCATACTCATTTAACCAGTGACGATCCCACTTATTTCACGGGTGATCCAAGTAGAGGTATTCTTTTCAATACCCTTTTTTTTTAACAGATCACGCGTGAGTCGTGTCAATAAGTCTTGTTATTTTTGTGCAGCATTGTTTGGCATCATAGAAAGACTTAAGGCTGAACAACGTTTATAAATCGTTTAACTTTAATATGAAAATTCATGTTCTGTAAAGAATGTGTTTCGCGTGCTTCGCTCAAATTATAGTCAACGTAATCAGCCTACTGGGCGTACTATTCTACCATTTGATGCCTGAAATTGAATCTGAAGAAGAAAATTGATCTCGGCGACATGAGGCGCCGATCCCCACACATCGCATTATCCAATGGATTTATTGAGAGAACACTTAGATTAGCAAATATACGTTTTGTGCCGGTCGATTGGCCATCAAGATCGTGTGTTATCACACCGTTAAACTTTTTCCTGTAGGGATATGTAAAGTCTAAAGTCTATGCGGCCGCTTCGATTCAAGCCTTGGAGCAAAACAACACGCGTGTCATTTGCCAGTTACCAGTCGAAATGCTCGAACAAGGCATCGAAATCTGGAAATTGTGTTGATAGGGAACATTTGTTGTACACAAGCCTTAATGTTTTTTGTTTGGTTGGAATGACATCTTTTAAACATATTCAATAACCTTACAGTCACTGAAAAAACAACATCATATTTTTTCATTGTGTTGAAAATGTAAAATTTTGTACCGGGAAGTGATGCTTTGCGAAAAGTATTAATTTTTTGTTTCCATTTGAAGAAAAGTGCTGCAAAGTTACATCGAATGCTTGTCGAGGCATATGGTCTATCAGAAGCAACATCAAAAGATGGTTTCAATGGTTCAGAGATAATGAATTCGATATGAGAAATGAAGAACGTGGAAACCACCAAAAAATTTGGAACACACCGAACTGCAAGCAATATTGGATTGAGATGATATTTTGATCCAATACAAGTAAAAAACCGGAAAAACATTCGTGAAAATTTGCTTCAAAGACACGAAATAAGATCAGTCATCATTGTAACTGGCGATGAAAATGGGATATATTTTAAGAATCCTAAACGGAGAAAAGCATGGGTTAATCCGAGGCTGTGTTTGGTGGGATCAGAAGGGTGTGGTATATCATGAGCTTCTAAAACCTAATGAAACTGTTAATACTAAACGCTACAGACAACAAATGATCTATTTGAACCATGCATGATCGAAAAGCGTCCAGAATGAGAAGACACGGTAATTTTGTTACACGACGTGCGTTTTGTCGTCGGAAATTTCATATCATATGTACATGTCAAGAAATATGAAAGAAAAATATTTGTAAATTTGTCTACAAACAACATATTATTTGTATGTAGATATGTACACTCATTACTTCATGTGAAATCTCCGTTGACACGGTCAACCATTGATCGAAGCTAACGTTTTTTGCTTTAATGTCAAATAGTCAATCTGTCGAAGGACTGACGCGACGACAAGGCGTCACAACATTATGTTGTTGGTAGAAAATCCGAGATCTGCCGAAAAATAAACGAACGCTCGCCGATTGTCACCACTTCTCTTGCCGCTCTAACAGCTTTGCCCACAAATCATCGTAAATATGTATGTTTATATATGAGCATGCATACATATTGACGCCGATTTTTGCGAGTCACGGAAAAATATTTGAGAATTGTAAAATATTTTAAATCGACAAAAACTTTGTTGCCACTTTTGTCCCTTTTTTCTGTGTTTTGTGGGCTTGCAGGGTTGTCACTTTTCCCTTCTAGATGGAACATAAAAAAGTTTTTCAATTTATGATTTCTAGCTATGACCATCGTCGCGAAAAGACGCTTGTAGGCGATGTGTAAGGCGTTTGCTTTTATGAATGAAACGACTTAGCTTATTGCATGTGCGCCAGCGTTGTAAATCTTGTTAGATTATTTGCTGATAGTCCAACGGTACAGTGAAAATAAATAAATATTTTTTTAATTTAACTAAAGTTTGAGAGGGTAAAAATTGAGAAAGTTTTATAAATACAGCATAAAACCAAATATTGCTGCAGCCCAGCTCGTAACGCTAAACGACAACAATCTTAGCGAGGCTTGGAACCAGCTTAAAAACAGTTTCCCATATAAGGGAGAGCCAGCAACACTCTTCATATTTATCTAAAAAATGGACTACATTTCCGACAAACGACTAGCGACAACAACACTTTCTGCTAGAAGCAATAGAGCGGAACATAGATCGGCATATGACCAAATTCTTGGGATTACAAACCATGGAAAACTGGGCAGACCTGAAATCGAGATTTTTTGAACAATATTAACCACAGGCGCCAAACTACAAGCTGTTACAGAATTTTCACGAGACACTCTACAAAGGAAATTTACGCACATTATGTGAGAAGGCGGAAAGTCGACATCAGTTGCTTATATCCAAGCTACATCTTGAAGGTAACAACTCAAATATCTTTACTTATCTAGAAGCTATTAGGAACTCTATTACAATACTAATTCGGAAATTACCATCTGAATTGTTAACATAGCATAAAATGAGAAAATTGGTGAAGAACACGCAAATGCTATTACAAACAAGTACTCGATAATAGAAATAAAAATAAAAATCGATATCCCGATTCGGAACATTTAAAATGAATCTACCTAATCATACCCATTATTTACCTAGACATTCACAAAATGTTCAACAATTACAGTTCAATTTTAAACCATATTCGTACCAACCCAGACAGGTTTATCCACAGCAAAATTTTAATAAACAAATTATGACATACAAAACAAATCAACTCGGTCCGAACAGATATGTGAACGCACAACTTCTTCTGAATAGAATAACAACCCCAACTCTTACGCAAAACAAACTATCAAGCCACCTAGACCATCAGAATATAATGATATAAATGTCTTCTTGACACAGGGTCTACAATAAACATGATACAAAAAAATAGTTTTTATCTCGCGATTCGCAAAATGAAATGTGAATGAATTTACATTAAATTTTTCCATTATGTTGAATAATTCGGTTATATAACCCAGTAATAGTATATTCAAAACTTCTGAAAAAATTAACTTACATATGTTGAAATTGAAGTTGAAAATCAAGTGCAAGAAATCCTTAAACAGGGATTAATTAGGGAAAGCCATTTACCGTATAATAGCCCTACTTTGGTAGTACCAAAAAAAAACCGAATGCTGCAGGTAAAATAAAGTATAGAGTAGTAATTGATTACAGAAAGTTTAACGAAATAACCATACCTGACAGATATGCGATACCAAACATGGAGGAAATACTTGGCAATCTAGGAAAATGACAGTATTTTACAACAAAAGGTTGCCGAAAGGCTTTCACCAAATAGAAATTGACCCAGAATTGATACCTAAAACTGCATTCTCTATTCCATTTGGACTTAGAAGCGTACCTTCCACATTTCAAAGCTGAATAATGTTATTCGCCCATTGCTTAATAAACATTGTTGTGTTTATCTAGATTACGTAATTGCTTTTTCTACATCTCTCGCCGAACATTTAAATTGAGTGAAACTCGTTTTGAAAAAATTGTCTGAAGCAAATGTAAAATTACAATTAGACAAATGCGAATTTCTGAAAAATTAAGTCATTCATTCATACCCAATAATGTTCTTCGCCCATTGCTTAATAAACATTGTTGTGTTTATCTAGATTACGTAATTGCTTTTTCTACATCTCTCGCCGAACATTTAAATTGAATGAAACTCATTTTCAAAAAACTGTCTGAAGCAAATGTAAAATTACAATTAGAGAAATGCGAATTCCTGAAAAATTAGGTCATTCATTCATACCCAATTCCAACAAAAGTAAAAGAGTTCACAGCATTCCTTGGATTAACCGGTTTTTATCGTAAATTTACTGTTTAAGAAAGGGAGCAAAAATAGACGTTAAAAAATATGAGGCTTTCGAGAAGCTTAAAGCTTTTATAATAAGTGAACCAATATTACAAATTAGTGATTTTGAAAAAAAAAAATGTTTTAACTACAGACGCTAGTAATTTAGTCCTCGGGGCCATACTTTCTCAAAAAAGTCATCCTTTATTAGCAGAACACTGAATGGACATGAATTAAATTACAGAGCGATCGAAAAGGAATTACTCGCCATAACTTGTGCTATTAAAACGTTCCGCCATTACTTACTTGGACGACATTTCCAAATAGCTAGTGACAATCAACACTTTAGGTGGTTGCATACTTTGAAGGAATCAAATGCTAAACTATAAAGGTGGAGACCTAAATGAAACGAATTTTAATTTAAAATCCTCTATATTAAGTGAAACAAAAATTCAATTGCTGACATTGTCAAGAATCAAAATTGAAGAAAATCATTATAGTGCGGCTAAACAACATAGTACATAAGAAGACAATAGTGATTTTATTCATCTAACAGAAAAACCAATAAATTTATTTAAAAACCCACATCAAAATAAAGTAGAACAATCAATTATTTTTGATAATTCAATTACCACAATCCATTTATTTGCCTTTGACAAGGATATTTAATTCCTCTCTTAAACTATAATTTCTATGCATAAAAGTGGATTTAGAACAAACATTGAAAACTACAGAGGTATCGCGAAACTATCAGTTACACCTAAACTTTTTGAAGCTATCATCACTGACCGTATAACCTTTTCGATTTCTCCGTAATTTCCTCATCTCAGCATGAATTTCGTTAAGGGAAATCGACTCTAAAAAATTTGCTTGAATTTGTAAACCATGTATCATTGGGTTTTAGGGAACATAAGTAATAGAATTCTCAAAAATTTTATTATACGCTGACGACGTAAAGCTTTTGAAATCATACACTTCAACTGAAGAAAGGTGTTTGTTGATGTCAGCCTTAAGCAATTTGGTTGCATAGTGTGATAGAAATGATTTGCCATTGAACCTCAATAAATGTAAGACGATGTGCTTTTCCCGTAGATCTGTACAGCTTTCTTCTTATGTTTTTTACGTTGGACAGCCAATATTAGATACTAAAAAAAAAAGAGAGAAATAAAAAATGGAAAAAAATAGACAAAATAAATATTGATCGACAGGAATTCAATGTCGACACTAGGTACAGAAAAGGTTTACTCCAGAAAGGAAAATTGGAAAATATATTTAAAGAAAACAAGAATGTAGAAAAAATAGACTCAGGTCATTATAAAATTACTGATCGAAATAGATTTACCCACTATTACAAAACCCAGTTTAAGAAAAAAAAACTTAATAAAGTTAAATTTTATTTAATCTATTTTTCCGAAATTGAATTGCTTTACGCAACTGTTTCTCGGCCGGCTCGAAGTCATCGCTAGCTTAGATTATAAAATAATTAATTAATAGAATTAGTTTTGATACACAAATCAATGTGTACCATATATGATAATTAAATGCTTTTACAAACATAACGTAACACAGTTATAATATCTTGAAACAAGTTTTAAACAGTGTTTACTTACCTATTAGAGTGGAGTAAAAGTTTTCTAAACTTCTTAAAGATTTTTTTCCATGAATATATTTTTAAGGTTTTTAAAGTAATTTCATAGTCTTTACCTGAAAAGAAAGATAATGATTAAGAAGAAGTCAAGATGCAGTTCGTATTTGTCAATAAATTACATAACCTTTGCTATTGTCGTTATTTATTTCCGCATTTACTTTTTCTACTTCATCCACACTTGACAAAGGAAATATTGCAGTTAGTGATGTTTCATCTGGGGATCAGGCGTAATAGTAAAACAACGGTTAACTTATGCACCACCTTTGTTGGCACTCACCTTACATACTTTACTTTTTTAAGAAATTTACAATTTTATTTAAAAAAAATTTATATAATTATTTGAAAGAAAAAGGGCTGTGACGGTTGATAAGTGTTGTGATCGTGGTGGTTGGATTGATGTGGAATGTGTGTGGGATGGTGTGTTGAAATTCATACTCATTTAACCATCCGGGCCCACCTAGGCAAATATTAAGCCTAGCAAACTCTGTAGTTGTTGCAGCGTTGCTACAACACTGCTGAAGCCAGTGGGTCGGCGGGATGATGGTCTGGGCTGTCGGCGCCGTGCACGTGCTCCGTTCCTTAAAAGGTAAATGTATGAAAAGGTTAGATTTAGTATACGTTTGTGGCATATAATTGAATATGAGAAATTGTGCCACGTGATGTGCCATGCGTAGGTCGTCATATTGATCGACTATTTCTGTTTGGTTTGGGATTGTTGTTAACGGATTTTTTTTATTCATATATATTTCCGGAATTATTGTCTCGATTTATTTGATTTAAATATCAATTTAGCTTATCAGCTGAAGTTATAATGGAGAATTTTTATTCTTTTCCATCTGTTTAGTAGGGATAGCGACCACACGTCTGGCTCAGGTATGTTGTGAGAGGCCGTGAATTAAGAACAGCTTCCATTCGAATTAATAATAATGTGAATTTTTCCTAATTAAATTTTCTCCTACCTTTTTGAAGTGGGATTTGAAGCTTTTTACCGCTGATTCCCATAAACCACCCATATAAGGAGCGCTTGGGAGGATGAATTGCCAATGAATGCCTTGAGGCGCGTACTTTTGTACAATCTCAGGTGAGACTTGTTTGATAAAGTCCACAAACTGTTTTTCGGTGGCTCTTTGAGCGCCGATAAAGGTTTTACCATTATCGCTCATTATCTTCGATGGGAAGCCGTGTCATCCGACGAAGCGAGCAAATGCCGCAAAGAAAGCGTCCTCTGTCATATTAGTACGAAGCTTAAGGTCGTAAAACAGACAAAAACAGCCACATAACCTTTCATCAGAGTTACAGACCTTAACATGGATGCCTTTATCTGAAAAGGCTCAGCAAAATCGGCACCTGTGATGGTAATGGCTGCCATAATCTGTGTTTGCATTTTCTGCTTGTGCGTATTGCAGATTTTGCACATGAAGATGCATTTCTTTATTTGGGGCTTCAGTCGGGTAATATACAATTCTTGGCGGACCATAATTTGCTTGAGGCGATGTTCGGCGTGAAGGATTAATATGTGGATATTACTTTGGAGTAGTGTGGCAAGTTAAGACTTCTCAGGTGTAATCATGGGATGGCTTTCGTTACACGTTAGGCTTGAATAGGCAAGCCGACCATTCACCCGAAGAACACCCCTCATGTCTATGAATGGATTTAGTACTAAGAGTGTGCTCTTTTTATCTATCGGCTTCGATTCTCATAGTTATGTAATTTCTCGGCTGAAGTAACGCGCTTGAGTAGATGCGATAAGAGCGACCTTTGCTTTCTGTGAGTCTAGATGTGTCACTGTATCGCCTTGGGAGTATACTGAGGTTACTCTCTTAACTTTAATTTGGAGTCGCTCTATGAACTTGATTACGCTGAGGGCTCGGGGGTACGATGAAAATCGCTCAAGGATGTCATTATGCTCCAATGTTGTGTCGAAAAACTGGATTTTTCGACTTTCAGGAGCAATTATATTGCGCATGTGCGACTGTGACCAAGAATCGGGAGATTTGGTTAACCATCTGGGGCCATTCCACCAGAGAGTGGTGGTGGCAAGGTACAGTGGCTTGCACCCTCTTGTACATAGATCAGCAAGATTGCCAGCACTGGATACAGAGTTATTGCTTTTAGATGAGCTACGTTTTTTCTACTAGTAAGTGGATTTTGGTCGCAGTGCCGTTTTGTGTGAAAACTTATAAAGTGGCGCAATATGCTTTTTCAGAGGCGTCACAAAAGTCGTGTAGTTCGAATTTTGAAATTTTTTCTATCTTTTTGCCCTGGGGCATAATTTAGCCATCGTGGGATTTGTATCTGTAAGATATCATTTAGATTGCTCGCCAACTGGGGCCACCTTCCTAAACGAAGTGGTTTTACTTGTTCGTCGCAGTCGGTTCCATCTATCCATAATTCTTGCAGCAAGACTTTCGCTAGTATCATAATTGGCGAAAGTCATACTGCGGGGTCGAAAAGTTTTGCCACAGAAGATTGAATTGAGAATTTGTCATTTTGTTATGGTGGATAACGCAGATATTGACTTAGTAGTGCATGAAAACTGGTCAGGTATCGCATTCCATTGAATCCCTAGAGTTTTAGTTGCACTTTCCTATTCGACTTTAAGGAAATTAGTTTTCTTTAGGTATATTCTTTAAAATATTAGGGTGGTTCTCCGTTATCCTTTTTAACGGAAACTCTGCGGTTTTGAGGGCTTGTGTCACTTGTGCTAATGACTCGTATGCTTGTGGAAGACTGTGACTTACAGAGAGGAAAGCGTGTTGGGAAATTCTTGTTTTAGTGGTAGTTGCACTATGTAGCGACTATTATCTGATCTGGCAGTTGTGGCTTTCTAAAAGTCTGTCAATACTGAACTTCTGGGGTTGTAATTGAAATAGGGGAGAGTTCTTCTAACTCCAAAAATTTTCTCAATTGTGAATTGAGGTATTCGTTTGAGATTTCCCCAACTTGAGTTGTCTTGGTGGTAACTGGTTACGTAGCTAGTTCACTTAGGATCGAACCGATAATAGTATTTTCTGCCAGTAGCGTGTTTGAAAGTTTCTCTACACCCTCGAATGTTATCTGAGCTATGAGATCGCTGCCTAATAGAATGTCTATTTGAGCGGCGGTGTTGGAGTTGGGATATGCTAACTTGAGGTGCGAAACCTTTTCCCAATGCTTACTTCTTCCTCTCATTCCTGTAATTTCAAAATTGGCTTGTTTTGTTGGTTTTCGCTGTGTAGCGTTAGAGTTTTTAATGCCTTTGAGCAGCATGGTGCTTCTTGGCAATTTTCGGAATTTCGCACTTCGGGATTTGCTGTTGCACTTAAACCCGTGGCTCTTTTTATATTTGCGCTGTTCGGGGGCGAGCTGGAAAAACTGTTATAATGAAGCATTGACAATAAACGCAATTAAATTTTCTTTCGCGCTCTTTAAGTGTATGTGCATGTGACAGGCAATTTGTACAAAGTCCTTTTGTTTTTACAAAATCCTTTCGGTCCATAATATTCAATATTTTTCGTTTTCTACTGGCTTGGAGTCTGCGGAAGCTTCTATTAAGGTCGCGTTGAAAATCTTTTGATTTAGTTTTTTTTTGTCTACCCTTTCTGCGATTTCGTACTGGGTAGTGAGAAATTCTTTCATTTGTTGCCACGCTGGGCATTTTTCTCGAGATAAGAGCGATTACTCCCACAAGAGTAACGACTTTTCTGGTAATGCCGCGGTGCGTACCGGTTTGGATCCCAGCTGTCTGTGGGAATGATCTGTGTCGTTAAAACTAACAAACTATTTGAAACAGTGGATTGAAGGTTTCGTATCTTGATTTAAGAGCTCCCCAAGCCAAACTTAAATTATCGTTAACTTTGGGCGGTTTATGTAAAAGGCCGTAAACATGTCCCGGAAGGACGTCCATTGTTCACAACCACCATGACAAATGTCTGCACCTTGAGATGGACGACTGAACCTTCCTCTTGACTTTGTACTTTTGGCAGCTCTACTCGCTGATGTGGAGTAAGCGCAATTGCTTTAATTAGTTTTAGTTGATCATAAATATTTGCGTTAGTTTCTTCAAACTGGTCGAAGAAGATTTCGTATTTGGCGTAACCTGAGGACTTAAAATTTTCTTTGCTTGCAGACGTATCCAAAAATTGTCGAGAGTTTCCATTGTGGTTTCTAATGCCGTTTCAAAGTTATCTTGAATCGAAGAAGATGAAAATCTATTGCAGTATTTTATTAAACTATCACTCTTAGCAATGAACTTTCTGTATGTAATGTCTTTCCACGTTTTTGTTTTGCAGCACATTGCTTTGAACGAGTAGTTTCTGCAGGTGTACATGGACTTTTTTCGTCAAATTACTGAAGCCCAAATTTATAGTAAATCACATAACAACAACATTTTCATTCATGAACGCAGGCGTACTCTTAACAAACGAAGTTGACTCATTCATAAAAGTAAATGCCACGAGACAAAAGCTAAAAATCTTAAATAGAACAACTTTCTGATGTTCCTTCTAGATGGAAAATGTGTAAACCCCGGTAAAACGCCAAACACAGAAAAAAGTGACAAAAATGACAACACTGTTTTTACGATTTAAAGTATTTTACAATTCTAAAATGTTTATCCATGGCTCACAAAAATCTGCGTTGATATATACGCATGCACATTACTTAAAACTTGTTTACTATTATTTACATTTAATAAACATTAATATTTAACCAAGAATTCTCATTGTAACATAACATACATATGTTGCATGTAGACAGATATCCAAGTACAAACATTATGCGTTCTTTCATATTTGTTTACCGTGTGGTCGCAATGTCGCTTTGTGTGCGAACATATATAGTTGCGCAATATGCTTTTTCAGAAGCGTCACAGAAGCCGTGTAGTTCGACAGAGGATAAAATTTGGCGTTTTGTTATGGTGGATAACGCAGATATTGACTCAGTAGTGCATGAAAACTGGTCAGGTATCGCATTCCATTGAATCCCTAGAGTTTTTGTTGCACTTTCCTATTCGACTTTAAGGAAATTAGTTTTCTTTAGGTATGTTCTTTAAAATATTAGGGTGGTTCTCTGTTATCCTTTTTTCCGGAAACTCTGCGGTTTTGAGGGCTTGTGTCACTTGTGTTAATGATTCGTATGCTTGTGGAAGACTATGTCTTACAGAGAGGATATCGTGTTGGGAAATTCTTCTTTTAGTGGTAGTTGCACGATGTACCGACCATTATCTGATCTGGCAGTTGTGGCTTTCTAAAAGTCTGTCAATACTGATCTTCTGGGGTTGTAATTGAAATAGGGGAGAGTTCTTCTAACTCCAAAAATTTTCTCAATTGTAAATTGAGGTATTCGTTTGAGATTTCCCCAACTTGAGTTGTCATGGTGGAAACTGGTTACTTAGCTAGTCCACTTAGGATCCAACCGATAATAGTTTTTTGTACCAATAGCGTGTTTGAAAGTTTCTCTACACCCTCAAGTATTATCGGAGGTATGAGATCGCTGCCTAATAGAATGTCTATTTGAGCGGAGGTGTTGGAGTTGGGATATGCTAACTTGAGGTGTGAAATCTTTTCCCAATGCTTACTTCTTCCTCTCATTCCTGTAATTTCAAAATTGGCTTGTTTTCTTGGTTTTCGCTGTGTAGCGTTAGAGTTTTTGATGCCTTTGAGCAGCATGGTGCTTCTTGGCAATTTTCGGAATTTCGCACTTCGGGATTTGCTGTTGCACTTAAACCCGTGGCTCTTTTTATATTTGCGCTGTTCGGGGGCGAGCTGGAAAAACTGTTATAATGAAGCATTAAATGATGTCGTTTATGACAATAAACGCAATTAAATTTGCTTTCGCGCTTTTTAAGTATATGTGCATGTGACAGGCAATTTGTACAAAGTCCTTTTGTTTTTACAAAACTCTTTCGGTCGATAATATTCGATATTTTTCGTTTTCTACTGGCTTGGAGTCTACGGAAGCTTCTATTAAGGTCGCGTTGAAAATCTTTTGATTTAGTTTTTTTTTGTCTACCCTTTCTGCGATTTCGTACTGGGTGGTGAGAAATTCTTTCATTTGTTGCCACGCTGGGCATTTTTTTCGAGATAAAATCTCACCAACTTCTTTTACTTATCTTGTTTTAGTAATGAACACGCTTTTTTTTTAAGTTTTCAATTTAAATTAAATTTTCTTTATTTTTTTCTAAGTTCACAACTTTTTCGTAAGAACTAGTATGTATGCGATTTTAAAAAAAGCCGGTAGCGGAGATGGCGACGTTACGATGATGTAGCGAAAAAAAAAGGCTTGTGGTCGCTCGTCGTCCCCTTTTTAACTCCTTCGGTGTGGTGTGTAGTGTGTCTGCATGTGTGGGATGATCGTGGTGGTAGGGTTGGTGTGGAATGTGTGTGGGATGAGATGTTGAATTAGCCATTTAATTATCCCGGCCCACATAGGTAAATATTTAGCCTAGCAAATTCAGCAGTTGTTGCAACGTTGCTACAACACTGCTGAGGCAAGTGGAGCGGCGGGATGATGCTCTGGGCCGTCGGCGCCGTGCAGGTGTTTCGTTCCTTACATTCCTTGGACGGGAATTCCAATCATTATGGATTAGGACGCAATCTCCAAGCTTTGGCACTTTTTCTGGAGTTTTCCAGCGGTACCTCTTGTGGAGGTCCTTTAAATATTTTTCTTTCCATCGACGGCTAAAGTCATGATGGAGAATTTTGATTCTTTCCCATCGATTTAATAAGGATAGCGACTCCACGCCTGGCTCAGGTATGGCAAGAATGGGTGTTCCTTTGTGAAAATGCCCTGGAGTTAGGGCTGTCAAATCTGAGGGATCTTGCGAGAGTGTCGTTAGTGGCCGTGAATTGAGAACGGCTTCGATACGGATTAATAATGTTGTAAATTCTTCGTAATTGAATTTGTAATTTCCAGCTACTTATTTGAAGTGGGATTTGAAGCTTTTTACAGCTGATTCCCATAAACCACCCATATGAGGAGCGCTTGGGGGGATGAATTGCCAATTAATGCCTTGGGGCGCGTACTTTTGTACAATCTCAGGTGAGACTTGTTTCATAAAGTCCACAAATTGTTTTTCGGTGGCTCTTTGAGAGCCGATAAATGTTTTACCATTATCGCTCATGATCTTCGATGGAAAGCCGCGTCGACCGACGAAGCGAGCAAATGCCGCAAGAAAAGCCTCCTTCGTCAGATTAGTACAAAGCTCAAGGTGCAGTGCTTTTGTCGTAAAACAGACAAAAACAGCCACATAGCCTTTCATCAGAGTGGGAGACCTTAACATGGACGCCTTTATTTGAAAAGGCCCAGCAAAGTCGACACCTGTGATGGAGAAAGGCAGAGCGCTGCCATAATCTGTGTTCTCATCTTTTGTACAGATTTTGCACAAGAAAATGCACTTCTTTATTTGGGGCTTAAGTCGGCATGAAGCATTAATATGTGGATATAATTGATGAGTAGTGTGGCAAATCGAGACTTCTCTGGAACAATTATGGGATGGCGTTCGTTATACGTTAGCCTTCAATTGGCAAGCCGACCATTCACACGAAGAAGACCTTTCGTGTCGAGGAATGGGTTTAGAACTAAGAGGGGACTTCCCTTGTCAATAGGTTTTGATTCTCTCAAAAGTGATATATCGCGGCTGAAGTAGCGCGCTTGCGTAGATGCGATAAGAGCGACCTTTGCTTTTTGTAAGAATAGGTGCGTCACTGTATCGCATTGGGAGTGTAATGAAGTTACTCCCTTAAGTTTAATTTTGAGTCGCTCTATGAACTTGAGCATGTAAGCGTGGCTAAATTACCACTCAATCCCCCCTAACCGTAAGACACTGTCACACTACACCAATTCACATCCACATCACCACACCTACTTACCATACATTCCACACCTACATACCATACATTCCACATTCCTACACCAGGCACCAACACGCACACAAATACAACTTAACACCGATCACACCACCATGAAGACATCAACAGATATATAAGGGACCAAACGAAGGATCCCGCTTCCCTTTTAGCATTCGACTCGCAAGCGATTTGACCTTTTTTCGAGCATCCGCCTAAGCCAACTCTTCCTTTCGTTACTACAAAAAAATAGTTTTGCCAAGGTGAGTGAAGTGAAAATTAATTTACTGATTACATAAATATGGTCCTTCGAGCCCTAGTGGACGGCACTATGGGTAGTTAAACATAAACGGAAAAAAAAATATATATATATATTAAAATATCGTGAATAAGATTGTAACGTGAACAATAAATAATGCGAAAAAAAAATTAAAATTTTAACAAACAGTTAAAAAAAAAAGGAGCAGTGACAAAAGTGCGGTGCTAAAAAGTGAACAACAAAAAACAAAATATATATATAGTGTACGTTCATAAAGTGAACAAAACGCAAAGTGCAGTGGGACAGTGAAAACAAAAAGATATATATTTACAGAGACGAACAATTGCAGTGCAGTGTTAAAAAAAAAAACAAAAAAAAAATAAGAGGAAAAACAAAAAACATCCAAAGTGCGGTGAAGTGTATTAAACACATATACACATATACACGGTGTTTTCCTTGAGAAAAAATAAAAAATCTTATGTGCATACTGACAACAAAAAATAAGTGGCTAAAAAGTGGTGTGACAAAAACAAAAAAAAAAAAAGAGATAAAAGCTTAAATTACATTTAAATAACAACAATAAAAACAAAACGGGCCCGAAAATAATCCCAAAATCAAACCGGGCGCGATCCTAACAACAAATTTAATATAATATACAAATATACATTCGGGCGCGGAGTAACAAAAAACACCACAAAAAGCAACACCTAGCACGGAAAGTCAGAAACAACAGAGGGCAAAGGAATTGGAAAGAAACACAGAAGAACACATAGACGTACATACACGTAACTATTGTCTACAAGTATACACGCAATACATATATTCCCCAAAAGCCCTTGGAGGAAATCAAAGTGAGTCCATTCGATTCCATTTCTTATATTTATGCACATACATATATATTTATTGCGAATTGCAGTTTACATTTGTACAAAAACTGTAATAAAATACCAAAAAAACCATTCAATATCTTGGTAACGGTGGGCAATTTGGTATAACTTACCGGTTTTAATTGCGGGTTCAAATAACGAAAAACCGTTTATTGTATTATATATGTACATTCATACACATACATATATACGACAGACATATATATGTATATAATATATAATAATTGACTACCTGCTTACCTTCGTGTATTCAAACACAATATACAAAAAAAAAAACCCAAATTTAAGTATTTCAATACTTACAAATTTTTCCGGCAATACCCCTTACGCCTAATTAAGCAGTAAGCAGGATTGCGAAATATATGTGAGCAAAGGAAAAGTCAAACTTAAAAAAAAAGGAAAAAAAAAATATATATACGTACAAAAAGAAGTACTTACATTTACTTCTAACGTATATATAATATAACAATTATATATATAAAATTATATACAGTGCATAATTACGTATACATACATATGTATTCTAAATATTAAATATTAAACATTAATATCGTATACAACATATCGTATTTTTCATACATATGTATATATCTTATACATCATTTATACATACAATAAAAACCTTACATACGTACATACAGTGCTTATTGAAAATTGCAACATTACCTGCAACATATACATACATATTGGTTCAAACTAAATTTATATTTATATTCAAAGTCCACTTTGGCATATATCCCGCAATACCCCTTGCAGCAAGCAAGCAGGATTGCGTACAAAACTTTTCAGCACAAATAATTCGTGCTTACTAGTACATAGGTACAAAGTGCATTGATCTCTTCAACGAGCTCTCAATTGCACAAGTACATATATACATAACTACAAGTCCACGCATTAGGGTATACCTACATACCCCTAAATAAGGACGTCAAAAAATAAAAAATAAAATAGATAAACAATTTATTCAATACATTGTTAAATTAAATTAAAAATAAATACGCACCGGTATCTATAACAACTGAATCCGGGTATTTCAGTTATTTATTTCAAATTAAGAACGCTAATTAACAAAAAAAAAAATTTACGGCTATACATATATACGAAAATTAATCTTAATTTTGTTCAAAGTGGAAAACTCTACTCACTAAAAAGAGCTTTCGTTCAGATTTCTATATACGAAAAAATTTCCTGAATTATCCATCAGTCGACACTGAGGAATTTTGAATTTATTTCATACAATTTTTAAATGAGCTCAGACTCAAAAGAATCAAAAACATCTCAATTGTTAAAAGTACCAAAGATGATTTCAGATGATAAAAATCCATGTACACCTGCAGAACGCTACACGCTCAAAGCAAGGTGCTACAAAACAAAAACGGGTGAAAAATATATCACATACACAAAATTTATCTCTGAGAATGACAGTCTAATACGATACTGCACTAGATTTTCATCTTCGCCGATTCAGGACAATTCTGAATCGGTCTTAGAAATCAAAAAGGAAAATCTTGATAGCTTAGACCAGTTTGAAGAAACAAAAGCAATGATTTCGGATCAATTAAAATTAATTAAAGCCATAGCACCTGCTCCACATCCGACAGTAGAGCTGCCACAAATTCAATGTCAAGAGTCAAATTCAGGCATCCATCTCAAGGTGCCCACATGTGATACCGAAGTCTTTCATGGTGGTTATGAACAATGGCCGTCCTTCCGGGACATGCTTACAGCCGTTTACATAAACCACCCAAAATTAACAAATGCACAAAAATTGTATCACCTCCGATACAAAACAAAAGGTCAAGCAGGCGTCATGGTCAAACAGTTCGCACTAAATGACGATAATTTCAATCTGGCTTGGGAAGCTCTAAAAGCAAGATACGAAAATGAAAGAATATTGGTCGATAAGCAAGGAACGATACTCATGAACTTGCCTAAAATTGAGAAAGAAACAAGTGATGAATTCATTAGACTACAATCCACTGATTCTAATTGTTTGTCGGTTTTATCGACACAAAATATTCCCACAGACAGCTGGGACCCTATTCTGTTAAATATATGCACCGCGGCACTACCAGAAAAAGCGTTACTGTTGTGGGAGCAATCGCTCTCATCTCGGAAAAAATGCCCAACGTGGCAACAAATGAAAGAATTTCTAACTATCCAATATGAAATAGCAGAAAGGGTAGACAAAAAACTAGTTAGAACTAAAAACGTTCAAAACGACCTCAATAGAAGCTTTAATAGACCCCAAACCAGTAGCAATAACCATTTAAATAGAAGTTTTTTTAAAAATCAATCGTTCACGTCCGAACAGTATAAACAAACGTCATGCGAACTGTGTACAGGAGGGCATAAACTTAAATCTTGCGATAAACTCAAAAAATTAAATATTGTCGATAGGAACAATTTGGTGAGAACAAAAAGACTTTGTACAAATTGCCTATCACATGCACATACACTTAAAGAGTGCGAAAGCAAATTTAACTGCGTTTATTGTCATAAACGACATGATTCAATGCTGCATCACAGCACATTTCCCATCTCACCCCCAAACAGCGCAAACATGAAAAGAGCCACGGGTTTAGTTGCAACAGCAAATCCCGAAATGCAAAATCCTGAAAATTGCCAAGAAGCAGGCATTAAAAACCCAAACGCTACACAGCGAAAATCAAAGTAGAGTACTACTACCCACAGCAGTCGTCTCCATCGAACACCGAGGAGAACTGTAGAAGAAACTACTAGATCAAATAATGGTCGGTACGTCGTACGACTACCACTAAAACAACAATTTCCCAACACCATCGCCTTAGGTCACTCTCGCACCTCTGCAACACAGCAGTTTCAAAGTATGGAAAAAAACCTACTTAAAAAAGGCGAACTCAAACCAGTATATGATGGTGTGTTGGAAGAATATCTCCATTAAGACCACATGAAGGAAGTAAGTCCATGCGAAAAAATCATAAATGGCAAATATTACTCATTTTACTTGCCTCATCACGCAGTAGTAAAGCCAGACAAAAAAACAACTAAAGTAAGAGTGGTTTTTAATGCATCAAGATCTACTAGCTCGGGGAACTCCCTAAATGATATCCTATTTACGGGACCCACGTTCCAACCAGATTTAATGCTACTCATTTTAAATTGGCGTATATTCAAATACGTATTCAACGGAGACGTCGAAAAAATGTATAGGCAAATAGTCGTACATAAAGACGATCAGGATTTTCAGCGAATTATTTTCCGAAAATCCCCCAATAGTCCACTCCGCGACTATAAATTAAAAACAGTTACCTTTGGCGTCAACTGTGCTCCTTATTTAGCCATTCGAACATTGCACGAATTGGCAGAAAACACCAAGTCAGAGTTTTCTGGCAACCCAGATGTTAAAAACACAAACTTATGTAGACGATATCCTGTCTGGAAGTCACAGTCTTCCACAAGCATACGAATCACTATCACAAGTGGTAAAAGCCCTCAAAACCGCAGGGTTTCCGTTGGAAAAGATAACGGCGAACCACCCTAATATTTTAAAAAATATACCACATGAAAATTTGTTAGATACTAATTTCATTAAATTCGAAAAGGAAAGTACAACAAAAACTCTGGGGATCCAATGGAATGCGATATCTGACCAGTTTTCATACACTACAGAGTCAATATCTGCGTTATCCGCCATAACAAAGCGACAAATTCTATCCTCTGTGGCGAAACTTTTCGACCCACCAGGATAGCTTTCGCCAGTTATGATACAAGCCAAAATCTTAATACAAGAAATATGGTTAGATGGAACCGACTGGGACGAACAAGTAAAACCACTTCGTTTAGAAAAGTGGTCCCAGTTTGCGAGCAATCTAAATGATATCTCACAGATACAAATCCCACGATGGGTAAATTATGCCCCAGAGCACAAAGTCATACTACACGGTTTCTGTGACGCTTCTGAAAAGGCATATTGCGCAACTATATATGTTCGCACACAAAGGTACATTGCGACCACAAGCCACCTACTAGTAGCAAAAGCAAAAGTAGCTCCGTTAAAAACAATAAGTCTGCCACGACTTGAACTGTGTGGAGCGCTACTACTAGCCAAACTAGTATCCATGGTGCGAATGCGTTTAAACATGGTAAAATACAAACTATATCTGTGGTCCAATTCTGAAATCGTACTCGCCGGGTTAGAAAAACCACCACATGCATGGAAGACGTATATTTCAAACCGAACGTCTCGAATACTTGACCTACTAGGATCAGCCACTTGGCGACATGTAGCCAGTGCTGACAATCCTGCTGATATAGGTACAAGAGGATGCAAACCCCTGCATCTTGCCACCACCACCCTCTGGTGGAATGGCCCCCGATGGTTAACAGAATCTCCCGACTCTTGGCCACAATCGCCCATGCGCAACATAATTGTATCAGAAAGTCGAAAAATCGATTCTTTTCACACAACAGTGGATGATACTGACATCCTCGAACGATTTTCATCGTATCCCCGAGCACTCAGGGTAATCGCTTACATGCTCAAGTTCATAGAGCGACTCAAAATTAAACTTAAGGGAGTAACTTTATTACACTCCCAATGCGATACAGTGACGCACCTAGACTTACAAAAAGCAAAGGTCGCTCTTATCGCATCTACGCAAGCGCGCTACTTCAGCCGCGATATATCACTTTTGAGAGAATCAAAACCTATTGACAAGAGAAGTCCCCTCTTAGTTCTAAACCCATTCCTCGACATGAAAGGTCTTCTTCGTGTGAATGGTCGGCTTGCCAATTGAAGGCTAACGTATAACGAACGCCATCCCATAATTGTTCCAGAGAAGTCTCGATTTGCCACACTACTCATCAATTATATCCACATATTAATGCTTCATGCCGACTTAAGCCCCAAATAAAGAAGTGCATTTTCTTGTGCAAAATCTGTACAAAAGATGAGAACACAGATTATGGCAGTGCTCTGCCTTTCTCCATCACAGGTGTCGACTTTGCTGGGCCTTTTCAAATAAAGGCGTCCATGTTAAGGTCTCCCACTCTGATGAAAGGCTATGTGGCTGTTTTTGTCTGTTTTACGACAAAAGCAGTGCACCTTGAGCTTTGTACTAATCTGACGAAGGAGGCTTTTCTTGCGGCATTTGCTCGCTTCGTCGGTCGACGCGGCTTTCCATCGAAGATCATGAGCGATAATGGTAAAACATTTATCGGCTCTCAAAGAGCCACCGAAAAACAATTTGTGGACTTTATGAAACAAGTCTCACCTGAGATTGTACAAAAGTACGCGCCCCAAGGCATTAATTCGCAATTCATCCCCCCAAGCGCTCCTCATATGGGTGGTTTATGGGAATCAGCTGTAAAAAGCTTCAAATCCCACTTCAAAAAAGTAGCTGGAAATTACAAATTCAATTACGAAGAATTCATGACATTATTAATTCGAATTGAAGCCGTTCTCAATTCACGGCCTCTTACAATCCTTTCGCAAGATCCCTCCGATTTCACAGCCTTAACTCCAGGGCACTTTCTCAAAGGAACACCCATTCTGGCCATACCTGAGCCAGGCGTGGAGTCGCTATCCTTATTAAATCGCTGGGAAAGAATTAAAATTCTCCATCACGATTTCAGCCGTCGATGGAAAGAAGAATACATAAAGGATCTCCATAAACGATACCGTTGGAATACTCCTGAATAAGCACCAAAACTTGGAGATTGTGTCATCATCCATGATGATTGTCTACCTCCTACCGAATGGCGGCTTGGGCGCATAGAAAAGCTACATTACGGTTCCGACGGTCACATACGAGTGGTTGATCTTCGTACACAAAGCGGAATGCTAACCAGACCGCTCGTGAAACTATGCTTTCTTCCAACCGCCGATAATAGTGACACAGCAAATCGCAAACAATCAACCGATACTACCGCAATCCAATAAAATAACAAAATCAATAAGCAAAAAACCGAAAAACTCTTTAATAACCGTTAAAAATAACAAATAACTAATAAAAAAATGGTCGATCAATACGATGACCCATTCATGCCACATAACGTGGCACAATCATTCATATCCTTTATATGACAAGTCTGCATAATTAAACAACTCTTTCATACAGATTAACATGGATGTGGATACGCCAACTACTCCCACGCCAACTGTGCGGTCGTCTACCAACGTGCCACGCACGGGGCCTACCCCAACGTCCCGATCTGCAGCTGCAACTGCACCTGCAAGCGCACCTGCAACGACACCGATGTCCGCATCAGTTCCTCGCGATGGCACGCGACCTTCATCGACGTAATCATCGCCGTCTTCAGAGGCACATCGTATACGATGTCCCATTTGTCGGCGCCCACATCGACTGCAACATTGTGGGATTTTCAGAAGTATGCGACCGTTGCAACGACAACAAGTTGCCCAGGCACACGGGCACTGTCTAAACTGCCTATCGCACACGCATGGGACTCAAGAGTGTGTGTCCACGGGTCTGTGTCAAATTTGCAGCAGACAACATCACACACTACTTCACCGCACCTCGAGGCGCGACATTGGTCGGCCATCTACTCTGCGAAGCCGCGCAACAGGACCTCGACCCTCAACTTGTGCGGTACACCCGCGGAATGTAACACCACGACGTCGACAGCCTAGACCGCAACCACGTCGTTCCAATGGACTGAGCAGCGTTGTGGAAACGTTACAACAGCTGCAGCGACTACTAGGCTAATAATTTGCCTAGGGGGGCCGGGATGGCTAAATGACCACTCAATCCCCCCTCACCGTAAGACACTGTCACACTACACCAATTCACATCCACATCACCACACCTACTTACCATACATTCCACACCTACATACCATACATTCCACATTCCTACACCATGCACCAACACGCAAATACAACTTAACACCGATCACACCACCATGAAGACATCAACAGATATATAAGAGACCAAAAGAAGGATCCCGCTTCCCTTTTAGCATTCGACTCGCAAGCGATTTGACCTTTTTTCGAGCATCCGCCTAAACCAACTCTTCCTTTCGTTACTACAAAAAAATAGTTTTGCCAAGGTGAGTGAAGTGAACATTAATTTACTGATTACATAAATAAAGCGATTACCCTGAGTGCTCGGGGATACGATGAAAATCGTTCGAGGTGTCAGTATCATCCACTATTGTGTGAAAATAGTCGATTTTTCGACTTTATGGGGCAATTATATTACGCATGGGCGATTGTGGCCAAGAATCGGGAGATTCTGTTAACCATCGGGGGCCAATCCACCAGAGGGTGGTGGTGGCAAGATGCAGGGGTTTGCACCCTCTTGTACCTAGATCAGCAGGATTGTCAGCACTGGCTACATGTCGCCAAGTGGCTGATCCTACTAGGTCAAGGATTTGAGACGTTTGATTGGAAATATACGTCTTTCATGCATGTGGTGGTTTTTCACACAGATATAGTTTGTATTTTGCCATGTTTAAATGCATTCGCACCATGGATGCTAGTTTGGCTAGTAGTAGCGCTCCACACAGTTCAAGTCGTGGCAGACTTATTGTTTTTAACGGAGATACTTTTGCTTTTGCTACTAGTAAGTGGCTTGTGGTCGCAATGTCGCTTACACCATCACAGCCGGATCAGATTATGCAGATCATAAGAGCCTGCAAGCCGAGTCAGCCCACGGAGGGGTGGAAGTTCGTCAAGGCATTTGATCATAGTGAAGCAGAATCTGGCGTGGAGACCAAAAGGACCACGATGCAGATTCTGCTGTTACTGACAAAAGAATCCATCGAACCGCTGGTATATTATTACAGCAACAACGACACAGCAACAGTAAGCTGGAAAACGAGCACATGCAGTTTCGGCTGGTTCGTGCTACATGCCTACGAGAATGAGCTGGTGCCACCTCTGATGGTAAAAGAGGTGGTACCGGATAGCAAGGCATCCAAATGCATGATTATACTTGGATGCGACTCAAACGCGCATCACACAGTCTGGGGCGGCACAGATATCAACGACAGAGGTGAGTGTCTCTTCAATTACTTACTAGGCACTAAGCTACTGTTGTGTAATAAGGGAAGTACACCAACGTTTATCACAAGAAACCAACAAGGAATACTGAATATCACGCTTATGTCGAAAGTACTATTGGACAGGGTAACCCAATGGAGAGTCCTTGAAGAACATTCCATTTCGGATCACCGATATATTGTATGTATATTAGAAGAAAGGGCCGATACAGGCATTGACTTCAGGAATCATAGGAAAACGAACTGGCAGGTGCACATGCAAGAGCTGGAAAAACGTATCCCTATGATCCCGTCGTTTCAGCCCAATAGTAAGGAGGATCTCGATATCCTCGTTGTTCGATTCACTGAATCTTGTCGGCATGCATTAGAAGTGGCTTGTCTAATAACACGATGTAGGGGTAGAATTAGGCCCCCCTGGTGGTCCCGAACTTAAGAAGTTACAGAAAGAATGCCGAGAGCTGTTCAATTTAGCCAAACAATTATTATTACGACCTCCTTAGGTCATACAAAAAGGAAGTTAGGAGAGCAAAAAGAAATTCTCGGAAATCTTTTTGTTATAATACCGAGAACACAGCGGAAGCGCCTCGACTTAGGAAAATAATGGCACAATCGGTGCATAGTATAGGTTATCTTCAGAAGCCAGACGGCAGTTGGACGGTATCCAGTGAAGAGTCGCTGGGATTACTAATTGATACCCACTTCCCAGGTAGTTTTGAAAGCCATACGATTGAATATACTCAAGACAGTGGAGCAGAAATAGACTCCACTCTTATAAACAGAGTGTCAGAAAGCAACGTACACTGCAATTGAACTATATCCCTTCGCTGTGAAGGGGTGTCAAGGTAATATACATACTTATGGTAGGTAAAACCTCGCATACAAATCCAAAGGACTTTAGACCAATTAGTCTCTCCTCATGCCTTCCAAAAACGTTGGAAAGGATGATAGAACTACATATAAGAAACAAACTAAAACCAGATAAGTTGGCTGGTTCGCAGCATGCGTATTCTAAAGGAAAATCCACAGAAACAGCGCTGAGCTCTGTGGTGGCGGAGATTGAAAAATCTCTGGAAATTAAATAATACACTCTAAATGCCTTCTTAGATATAGAAAGACCCTTCAATAATATCCAGCCTAGGGTTATACTGAGTGCTCTTAAGGATCTGGACTTCTCTGAACCTCTCAGAAAATTCATTGTCTACCGACAAATATTCGAAGTATTGCTATCTCCGAAAAATTCATACCAAAGCAGACTGTCACGAACATATAGAAGAAATACTTACACAAGTGTATCCAAATGCAAAAAAATTAATGACTGATATTGAAAATGTATTTATCAGCATATGGCAAAGGCCGTTTATACTCGACTACATATACAACTACACATTAAATCACTCGACAACTAACGCTTAAGTAGAACGGTTGCACAGTGCGTTGGTTAAAATCAGTAAGAGTTTAGCTGGTGAAAATAATTCGACTTCAGGTGAAGAACTTTTTAACGCCATCCGACAGTATAATTCTACAATCCACTCGTCCACAGGCCTCAAACCTGAAGTAGTCTTTTTTAATCGCGAAAAATATCCAGAGGTTAAAGAAATCCTTCAGAACAATCAGGAGAAGCTATTGCTATACCACAACAAAGGACGAAGAAACAACACGTATAAACCAGGAGATATCATATATTCCAAACAGACGTAGGAATAAAATTGCTAAACGATATAATCAGCACAAAGTTAAGGAAGATCGCGGGGACACGATCCTTACAGCGAGAGGGAAATTTATTCATAAAGATAGCATCCGCAAACAAGCCACACAATGCGATCCGGTATTAATTACTATATTTTTATTATTTGTTGTATCCCATTTCGATCTAATCACAGATCTAAAATTCAAGAAGTATGTCTTAGCAGAGACTGATCCGGTCTACCTATTTGAACATACGACTTATCTGTATCACGTAGCAAACTTGTCAATTACATTAGGTCCATACGAGCATATCATGAAGATTATACATTTTCAAATGTTCAAAAAATGTATAAATACATGATTCCTATTGAAGAAAAACCAGTAAAGTTCATATTGTACCTCATACTTATTGTAATACATTTATCTTTATTAATCTATGCTGCTGTAAAATTATGTGAATGTTATCGAGCACATCTAGAAGATAAAAAAGAACGATTAAGAACGACGCCAAACATACGAGATCGAACTTCGTCGACTCCAAGCCCAGATGACTTGAAGTAAGGACATTTCATCAGAACACAAGGGAGAGTTAAGGAACGTTTCATTAAAAAGAAATAACCAAAACATCTCTTGTTTATGCTGAACCACGCATAAGCAAATATTGATAAGCAATACCAATATCTGCTACACTCATGGTGTGAAGTAGAAATGGTATCACACATAGCGAGTGTTATCTACGAGTGTCTCCTACACGCTATCCTCTCGAGACTGTTTGTAACGACAAACAATTGACCGTAGATAGTGTGCAAATAATAGCATTAAATTATAAATAGCACTAAATTATCAAAATGTACACAGTCTTAGTTTTTGTATCAATAAAAAAACTTACCTTGACGGTGCAAAAAAGAGACAATATTGATTCAATTGTAATTAACTCGTGTCATTCTCCAGTTACCAGTCGAAATGCTGTAACGAGTCATCGAAAATTGAACTCAACGGATGTACCATCTGAGACGTACCCGCAGCCATAATTTTAAAGAGGGGAGTAGTAGTAAAATGCGGATCCTACCCCATTTGGTGAAAGGAAAATATATACGTACACACATATATTATATATATGCGTGACCGCAAGTGTATATTTTGCGGTTTTGTGATTAAGCGCTCGCGTTTTAACTAAAAGTGTGTGTGTGTAGTGTATTGTTTTGTGATTAGGCGCTCGCATAAAATTGTTGATATATTTTAATCGCTACCGTTGTCGTACTTGTACGTGTACATTCCTGAGAATGTTATAAAACCACACACATAAATTCAAAGTTTGATAATTTTACATTCCTGAGAATCTTATAAAACCACACACATAAATTTTAAGTTTGATAATTTTGTTGGTATTTTTTTTTAATTGAAGTTCATATGTGTTTAAATTTTATAGTTTTACAAACAGTTCATTATTGAAATAAATTTTTTTTTGTTTTAGATTTTTTTTATTGTTTTTTTTTTTGTTTATATCCAGCTATGTCTATTCGTCTGCCTGTCTTTAACAAACGTATAAAAAGCCTTGCATTAAAAATATATTTCATTATTCATTTTCGTAATGTTTGTGACAGTAGATGTTCAAGGCTTCAAAGCATACAATAATAGATTTATTGTTAAGGAAATAGCTGTGGTCTTCAACTCAATTTCATTGTTTTCACATCAAGGCTCCATTTGAATTTGCAGACCTGAGTAAGGATAATCAACGGCAAGCTAATTGGTTGGTATTACATCACCATAATTTATTATGGTCTTATGGAAGTGATAGTTTTAAAGCTGTAAGAAACTATTTGACATCAGCATTAAAAAACCTAAAAGTTTATGTAAAGGGAGAAGAAAAGAAATTGTGGATAGCGAAGTTTCTGTAAAAGCCGGTTTTTTATAATGAAGAGGAGAGTACTGTGTGTAATGGAATGAATATTTCTAGATTATACAATTTACACCCAAATGCTGTGGGTTGTCTGTATCATCTTCATAACGATGATTTAAACCGACTACAAATTCGTTGTACTTTAAAAACAGCATATATTTTGTTTAAGTACATACTGGATAGTAATTTAAATTATAATAATGAGTAAATAAAATAGAATTAAAAATTTTAAGCTTAGTGCTTATATTTTAAAGGCTAAGAAGAAGAATAAGGGATATAACACAATGGAATATTTTAAATTTTGTATTTCATTATTACTTATTTTCAAAGCAGCCCATGGGGCACCATTTTGGGAAAAACTAGATAATAAGGGACTTTCAATAAGCCAAAACTCAAAAAATATTCAATTTAACTTAACATTACCGAATAGTAATGATATGTTACAAGTAAATATTTCATTATTATTACTTAAACAAAGTGAGCCTCTTTTAACGTATTATGAAGAAGAAGAAGAAATTGAAGTGTTGTCAACAACGTCATCATCATCATCATCATCAACCCCAATTATAGAGATAACACAACCATCTCCAACGCCTAAAACAATAACACCACCGTCTGTAGTTGACTTTACAACTGAAGGGAAGCCCATGAGAATTTTTACTATAGATGAAGCTATAGAGGCATTTCGTAGAGAGATTATTAAAAAGGAATCTGATATTGGAGGAATCATTGAGGCAAAACAAGCATTTTATCGACATTTCAAATTGGAATATGATAATTTTGATATACCGATTCGTTGTACTTATGACAGTAGATATCTTGAAAAACTGTTGAGTATCAAGTGCTTTGAATATCGTGAAACTGAAACTGAACGAATTCTAAGTAATGGTGACATTGAAAAGGTTCTAGTCCAGGATAATTCATATAAAAGACCGAATGTAGAAAGAATTGATGTTAAAAACTATAGACCAACATATAATATGGTCATTGTATAACGTATGTTAGACGTATATAGAAATAAAAATAAAAAAAGATGAAATTGACTCATTTAATAAAAATTCTAATACTACAATCAATTTATGGATCAAAAACAAAATATAAGCAGCTTTGGATATTTTGAAAATAGAAAACAGGCTAGTTTTGAATACAATATTCCAAACACTTCATTACGTTTAAAAATAAATATAATAATTCAATTGTTAGATAAAAGTTACCCTGCGCAAAACCCATCATTAATAAAAACAATCACAACAACAACAACGGAAAGTCCTTGGGGATATATTAGACCAACTTACTCCGATGAAAGAAATGAGTTGCATGATGCGAAAAGAAATGTATACACCATACTCGATGCTATAGACGCTTTTAAAAAAGATTTAGTTGAGAAGGAAAAGAGGATTGGAAGTATTCTTGAAAGTCCAGGTGTTTTCCATCGACATTTGAATTTAGTTTACGATAATTGTGAAATTCGAATTAAATGCTCTTGTTATAGCAATCATGTAAAGCGTACTCTAAATATCTATTGCTTTGAATTTTCGGAAAACAATACGGAGAAATTACATGAACGAGAAGCATTAAATGAGCGCGCTTCATACGATATAAACCCAACAGTAATTGATGTTGGTCGTTATCATGAAACATTGCATATGAAAATTCAGTAATCCAAGACATGTCGTCGACAGCAGTAGATATTTTTAATTTTCTAAAAAACTTTGAACATGTTTTACCTAAAGAACAGAAGAAAACACTTTTGGATATTCATTCAAAAATCGAGTATATTTAAGTTAATTTTTAATTTTTTTTTTTTATTTTAAGAAACTAAAGATAATTTAGCATCTCCCTCGCAAAATAGTAGAGCACCATTTGCAAGGGTATCTCCCGTACTTGTCTCACTAAGAAATATGGAGGCCTTCATATTTCCCGCCTCCGTATCAGTTAGATCGACGTCCTCAATGTCCAGTGATATTGTGTTATTTAAAAATTCTGGCTGTTGACACAGGAATACTGTCATCAAGCAACTCAAGACGCAGGTCAGTATCCTCAAACACAGGTTGCCAACGGGAGAATGCGTTCCTATCCAGCCCATCTCTAACAACAAACCCTTCTATCTCTGTCATACGGGTGCAACGCGGGCCAATCATATTTAACGCTGTTGTTTGCAGGACTTAAAGTAGAGCTGAACTGAGCTGAGCTTTTTTAGTATAAAATAATTAAGCACTTGCACAAGCTTGATAAAAATGTTGTGGTTACGAATAAAATTGTCGCTTATTTTCAAATAATCTTTTTACCCACATTTGTAAATGGAATATATTCATACATTTTATCATGGATAAGTATACAATAAGCAGCGGTGTTATCAGGAACGGATTTATTGAATTGAGTTGAGCTTTTATATTAAAAAAATAATAATTTAGCACTTGCACAAGCTTGATAAAAATGTTGTGTTTACGAATAAAATTGTCGCTTATTTTCAAATAATCTTTTTAACCACATTTGTAAATGGAATATATTCGTACATTTTATCATGGATAAGTATACAATAAGCAGCGCTGTTATCAGGGACGGATTTATTGAATTTTAGTTCAATCTGAATATCGATGGGGCCGCCTTTTATAGATTCATTTTAATGTGTTACATCTAAAACAATTATTGGAGTAGTTTTAACAAATTGATTAGGTGATAAAAGTGGTTGTGGAGTGCGCCTATAATAACTTTGTTGAAATTTCAAATACATGTCATACAATAGAGCATACCGATTTCGTTCAAATTTAATATTAAGATCATCATATGGATATGTAGTGGAGTTAAGGTGTACTTTAATATCTAATAAGTCACAATGTTTAAATTTATTTTCATTTCGAAATCCCAAAAGAATATAGCGAGGTCTTTCATTTTCACCAACCATTTTAACATTCCATAAGATATTCGTGCTTTTCTGTAGAGAGGGGTTATGGTAGACATCCCAACTTCTAAACGAAATGTTTAGTGGTTGTTTACTATTAATTGTTCTCAACATAGCTAATTGATATGAATCTGAAAGTTGAATATGTGGCACTTTCCATGTAATATTTAAAAGTTTTAATGTAAGCTTTTCTTTATCTGTAGTTGTCTTCATAACAGCATCATCTTCTTTAGCTCGTATTAAAACTAATTCATGTTTACAATTAACAATAATTTTATCAAAATCTTCACCAAATCCAAGCAGATTTTTCAATGGTATACAAAAATTGAAATGACCACTTTTTAGGGGAATATTTTTAAAAGGGCACCACCCAGCATTTTTTAGATTTGTACTTTCAAATGTGTTAAGTGATACATAATTTTTCATTTCTGTTGCAATACCCAACTTTCTAGTGCGATCAATTTCTATTCCATTTGTTTCATATCCTGTCTCCTCGAATAAATAGGACATACAATTATTTAGCAGCTGTACAGTTTTCGAAATTAGTGAATCACTATTTGAAATGAACCCTTCAATGTATAAAATACTTTCATTTGATAGCACATATAGGTCTTGGTTTTGTATGGGGATCCGAACTTCATCATTGTTTTGAAACGATTGTAAATATGGTATGCAGCTATGATAATCCTTTTTATACTCTCACAACCTGTTGCTACAGAGTATAATAGTTTTGTTCACCTAACGGTTGTTTGTATCACCTAAAACTAATCGAGTTAGATATAGGGTTATATATATATAAATGATCAGGATGAAGAGACGAGTTGAAATCCGGGTGACTGTCTGTCCGTCCGTCCGTCCGTCCGTCCGTGCAAGCTCTAACTTGAGTAAAAATTGAGATATCTTTATGAAACTTGATAGACATGTTTCTTGGTACCGTGAGACGGTTGGTATTGCAGATGGGCGTAATCGGACCACTGCCACGCCCACAAAACGCCATTAATCAAAAACAAATAACTTGCCATAACTAAGCTCCGCAATAAGATACAAGACTGTTATTTGGTACACAGGATCACATTAGGGAGGGGCATATTCAGTTAAAACTTTTTTTTAAAAAGTGGGCGTGGTCCCGCCTCTAATAGGTTTAATGTGCATATCTCCTAAACCGCTAATGCTATAATAACAAAATTCACTAGAAGCAAATGTTTTTAGCACTTCTATTGACGGTGTGAAAATAGTTGAAATCGGGTGGCAACTCCGCCCACTCCCCATATAACGGTACTGTTAAAAACTACTAAAAGCGCGATAAATCAAGCACTAAACACGCCAGAGACATTAAATTTTATCTCTGGGATGGTATGAGATGACTTTATAGGAACCGCGTTCAAAATTTGACAGTGGGCGTGGCACAGCCCACTTTTAGGTGAAAACCCATATCTTGAGATCTGCTCAACCGATTTCAACCAAATTCGGTGCATAACGTTCTTTTCATGTTTCTATGTCATAGTGCGAAAATGGGCGAAATCGGACTACAATCACGCTTACTTCCCATGTAACACCACTTTCCACCACATAATGCAATTAAAGTATGCCACTTTGCGGCCAAAAATTGTCTAAATCAAACCAAAACTGTTCAAGGCCTTAGGTACTGAATATGTGGACCACAGTGCCTATAGTTGATCTTCTACCGAAAAGATCGGTCAATCCACAAAGAAATCTCAAACGAGTATACCATTTGACTTTGCGAGAGTATAAAATGTTCGGTTACGTCCGAACTTAGCCCTTCCTTACTTGTTTATTATACTATTATCAAAAATGGGTTTGTACAAAACGTTTATTATATCACTCATTTTTTCAAATTAAATCCTTGACTTATTAGAAACTCCTTATTCGATGGAGTCAAATCAATTTTATGTTGAACAAGAGAATTTTCCTCTTTAGAGCGTAGTTTTTTTGTTTTTGTAACCAATACTTTTGAGGAGGATTGAAAAATATTCATAAAATCTGTATGCAGTTGCTTTTTATTAAAAATTTGTTTTCTTTTTTCTTTAGATAGGTTTTAAATGCAGTCTTATTGATATGTCTTCTCCACGAAAATTAATCAGGTCACCCGTTTGATCAACAACTTTAACAACTAGAGTGCTTATTTGATGAGTATTAACTGGTAAATATATAAAATAAGTTGGTATTTCGGAGATTTTATATCCTGGGCTAACTCTAAGAGCAAACTGATGTATTGTATGCATAGATATTTCGTTTATATATGAGCCGTTGATGATATTACATTCAACGGATATTGTGTTTATTTTTGTTATATCCCCAGGATTGTCAGAGTAATGAACAATCCCTGGCTCCAACATTATTTTACTGAAACCTAGTAGTGATCCAATTGAGTATTTTTTAACAAAATTCACTTCTTCGTTATTGCTCATAATTTCGGTGCGAAATATATTAGGTTTAGGTTTTATATCAATAAACCCTCGATTCAAAGGTTCATATGTGTTGGTAATTTTCTCAACTATATCACCCAGTTCATATGTTCCAACAGGTATCTCAAAAACACTCGATCCGAAGTGAAACAAATTGTTTTCTTCGTCCACATTTGGGATTGTATGATACGAGTCAAAACTAATTAACCCACAAACATAATCTTGTTTGAGTTCTATGGGAGGGAAATAATTTGCAACCAGTATAAATGAATTACCATTTATTGCTAATGTAATCGACATGTTGATTGGTTATCATTATATACTTAACTGAAATAACTTTTAAAACACTTTTTTATTTATAATACATATTTATGTATATATTTATTTATTTATTTATTTTTTTAATTTAAGTCATTAACATTCACCCAGGAATTGTGTTCAGAAGAAAATCCTAACCATTTTACATAAACTCTATTGTTTCGACGTCTCAAAACTTTTTCAACTAAATATACATGAGGGAGCTTAGTTTTCATTAGTTCATATTCGTAGAATCCCCCCTTAATAGTATTACCTACATAGCCTTCAAGTATATATGTTGTAGGATTTGTGTTTTTAATTGATTTTATTTTAAAAACTTATGTTGTCCAATATACACCCTTTTCAAATACATGTTTATATTTACTTATTCTAACCTCATCATTTATATTAAATTTTGGTCTATGAAAAACTTTTAAATTGTTGTATGCGGTGTCCATAAATGTTGTTCATTCGAGGAACTTACCTCATTTGGAGTCATTCTGATGGTCCTGTGGATAGTATTATTATAATCATTGACTAAATTTTTATAGATGTCATTCCATTTATAAGTCCCCCGAAAACTAAACTCTTTCCACATCATTCCTTTTAATGTTCTATTGAATCGCTAATGATGAAAATGTTGAATAATGATTAATATTTTTTTTTTGTAATAATCTCTTAAAATTAGTATTATAAAATTCCTTTCCATCATCTGTTTGTAGGTTTTTCGGTATTCGGTTACTTAGGTTTAAAATCTTAGCCATTGCATTTGTTACATTTTCTTTAGTTTTATTTTTAACTGCTTCGACCCAAGCTTTTTTGGAAAATGTATCGATTAAAGTTAAAAGATATTGATATTGATTATTACTATTTGAATACTGAGTCATTACCACCAAGTCAGCTTGTCATAAATCATCGATTCCCTTAATAATATCACGTCTTCGTTTAAACCTTTCTCTAGCTTGTTTATGTAATTCTTCTACAATAGCTCTTTTATTATTATTCATTTTGCTAATCCTTTAATAGTAGGGAACTTTATTTTTAGCACTTCAACGTCTTTTTCAGTAGGATGTTGTTTCGATACAACGAAACGCATCAAATAATCCTCAATATTTAATAAATAGTTGTTTATATTATGTAATTTTCCCCACATGCACGTTCTATTCTTTGGTCTATTAGATCCTCAAGAATTGATACATCATTTTTAATACTATTATTCAGAATTACATTTATTTCTCTGATTTGATGTTCTAATTTGTTGTTCATCTTAGTTAACGTTTCTAAAAGGAATACTTTCGAAACGGCATCATCGTCTTCTATAGGAGCAGCTAGGTTAATTATTATTTTCTTGTTTAAATTGAGATTTGTGTTTCGGTCTAGAATTGTTTTCACTTTTGACCCATTATTGTTAAATTAGGAATGTCCAAATTTATTTATACTCATATTATTTAATAATATTAGCTTCTCGCAACTCTTCAATATTTGATATAATCTCGTTTTGATGGTTATTATGACCGGCACTTGTTGAAGATATAAGCAATCTCACTCTTTCTACCAATTCATTAGGATTATCCCAATATTGATAAATATTTTTGCGGTAATCGATTGATTTCAATAAACCTCGACCACTAACGAACGAGCGTGGATTATAATTGAACAATTTCCTGATAATATACAGATATTTAAATGATTTTGTTCCCTTAATTTGACTATTTGGATTATAATTACGTTTGTGAACACTTGTATCTAATAAAATCTGTCGATAAGTCTTCAAATCACACTTTTTATAGTGTTGTGGGTTTTTATGAAATATTAACTCAAACAGGAGGTTGGCAAAAATCCTCCGCTGAACCCTCCACGAGGGTGCCGACTGGAAATAGATACCACAGGTTCACGTCGTTAGTAGTGAGGTGTCTAGCTAAGGTCAGGCTTCCTATCTGGGTGTTCGGTACTCTTCGATAGTGCAGCATCCAGATAGGAGGTCTTACCATGGTAGGAGGTAAAGGGCTGGATCAAGGTGTCACGCGACCCGTGCCGAAGATCAACCTGGCTGGGGGCCCTTAAATAGCCCGGAGCTTGCGGATACCTGGCGCCCTCCGTAATAAGATAGCCTTACTTGCGTAGCGGGGGCTATGCGCAAGCGGACATACTTTCCCTACACTCGTGGGTCCAAAATATGAACCAAAACATCAACAACGATAAAAACAAAAACAAAAAGGAGTCCGGACCTCCTTCAAAAAGACCGGAGGGAGCGGGTTGCTCCCAGATAAGAGCAGCGTTTGGCACGAGCTCGACAACAGCCAAAGCGAGGACAGGAGCGAAGCTTGGTCCTGGAGCAAAGGCGAATACTAAGGGGGCAGTAGCCAAGGCGCCACAAAAACAGCAACGCTGGAGGCAGCCCATACCAACCCCTGTAGCCAAGGCTTGGCAGCTAAGCATGAGAAGGTGGGAGATGCTAAAAGCGAAGCTGCCAGTAGTGGGTCAGCCAGAGAGTGGCCTTCCTTCAGGATTGATGACCCGGCAAAGGCAAAGTATGCAGAGAGGCGACGCGCTGCATTCCTGTTGAAGAAGGTGGAGCTGCAACCGCCAACCAATGAGGAGCTCACAAAGGAGCTCCGAGAATCCATTGATTGCGCGAGAGCTGTTCTACCTAACTTCAAGCTAGAAGCGCCGGTAGTGGCAACAAAAAGACAAAGGTCCGCTGAAGAGGCTAAGCCGTCAGCTAAGAGACCGAAAACTAAGGGCGTGACGCCCGTAAGATCCCCAGAGCCCAATGGAAATGGGTGCAAGCCGCACTGACGAATGTGGCTTTGGAAGTGCTACTAAGCAATCCAGGTCCACCCCCGTCATGTGCGGATGCCGGATGGTATCAAGGGCAGATAAAGATGATAGCGTGTGACGACGAGAGATCGGTCCAGCTATATAAAGCAGCAATAGCTAAGGTGGGAGAGGTCTACCCCGGAGCCAAATTAGTGGCGGTAGACAGGAAAGATATCCCATCCCGACCGAGAGCAAGGGTATGGATCCCGGCTACACCATCGCAGCCGGACCAAATAATGCAGCTCATAAGAGCCTGCAACCCAAATCTGCCAACGGAGGGATGGAGATTCGTCAAGGCCTTTGACGACCCCGCAGCAGAAGCTTTAGTGGAGACGAAGCGAGCCACAATGCAGATTCTGCTGCTTCTAACAAAAGAATCCGTAGAACCGCTATCGAAAAGTGGCGGAGAGATCAACTACAGATTCACAAAAGTAAAGGTCATGACCTACAAATCAGACGCCGATGCAGGAGAAAACTTGGCATCGGAATCGGAGTGCGAAGTCGAGGAAGATCCAGTGGAGTCCTCGAGCGACGCAGAGATCACGGATCAAGGTGAGTGTACTTCGGGGTCTGAACTTGCGGACAGACTCTCTAAACTCTACACTGAGAGTGAGCTTTTAAGCGACTCTTATGATGATGCAGAGAAGACCATAACTAATGCGTCTTCTCCAAATTAATTAACACCACAGCAAACTAGCGTCTCTAGCCCTAGTTAACCGCATGGTAGAAGAACGGCCTGACTTTGTCCTCATTCAGGAGCCATGGGTTAACGGAGGGCGTATTTGCGGTCTGAGGACACCAGGCTATAATCTGTACGCGAATGTCTTTTCATTACACAATTACAGTAGTAACGACACTACGGTGGTAAGCTGGGAGACGAGCAAGAGGAAATACCGGCTCGCATCATGCTACATGCCGTACGACGAAGTAGCAGTACCATCGCAGCTGTTCAAAGAGCTGGTACGAGACGCCGAAGCATCCAAGTGTTCGATCATACTTGGGTGCGACTCCAATGCGCACCATAATCTATGGGGAAGCACGGACATTAATGAAAGGGGTGAGTTGCTCTTTAATTATCTAATAGGAAGTAAGCTTCTGTTATGTAAAAAAGGTAGTACGCCAACATTTATAACCAGAAACCGACAGGAAGTATTAGATATAACACTGGTATCGGAAGAACTGGTGGATAAAATAACACATTGGAGGGTATTGGAAGAACACTCCTTCTCAGACCACCGCTACATTGAGTGTATAATTGAAGAAAATGTAGGTAGGGAAGAGAAATTTAGGAATCATAGGAAAACGAACTAGACAACTAGACGAACAGACAAAAAGAGGACCTAGACATCCTCGTTAAACGATTCATAGATTCTTGTCGTCAAGCACTAGAGGTAGCTTGTCCATTAACGCACAGTAGTAGAAGAATTAGACCTCCTTGGTGGACCCCAATACTTAAGAACATGCAGAAGAATTGCAGGAGGCAATTCAATTCAACCAAACTATCCCAAGAAGATATAGAGTGGGATAACTATCACAACCACCATACAAAAAGGAGGTAAGAAAAGCAAAAAGCAATTCGTGGAAATCTTTTTGTAGCGACATCGAAGATACGGCCGAAGTGTCCCGACTGAGAAAGATAATGACACAGTCGAAACATAGCATCGGATACCTTCAGAAGCCAGATCACAGCTGGACGGAATCCAGTAAAGAGACTCTGGGCCTACTAATGGACACTCACTTCCCAGACAGTTCCGAGAACCTCACAGGGGAGCATATAATGGGGAGTGAAGTAAGCTCAGAGACCCCTCCGCTAGACATAGTGTCAGATGACAATGTTTATTGGGCAATATGCAGCTTCAGTGGTAGCAGAGATTGAAAAATCTCTGGAAATAAAAGAATACACCCTCGTAGCCTTCCTGGACATAGAAGGTGCCTTTAACAACATCCAGCCGAAGGCCATATTGAGCGCGCTCAAAGATCTGGGCATAGCTGAGCCTCTCCGGAAATTAATTGAACAGATGCTCTTGGGCAGTTCAATTATTTCAACGCTGGGAGCTTCAACGATGTACAGATCTGTCCGAAGGGGTACACCCCAAGGAGGCGTGTCATCCCCACTTCTCTGGGTCCTGACAATGAATAAAATGCTTGTGGACCTAGAAAAGAAGGGGGTACATGTTGTGGACTACGCTGATGATGTGGCAGTCTCGGTTAGAGGCAAGTTCCCGAACACCCTCGCTAGTCTCATGCAGACAATACTAAACGAGATTAATCGATGGGCCGTATCATGCGGACTGAATTTAAATGCTAGCAAGACAGAACTATTATTGTTTACTAAGAAACACAGTACTCTCGAAATCACGCCGCCATTTTTAAATGGCACCAGGCTAACGATAGGGGATAAGATAAGCTACTTGGGACTAATTTTGGACAGGAAGCTTTCTTGGAAACAAAACCTGGAAGCGAGGGTAAAGAAAGCTGCTACAGCGCTTTACACATGTAAAAGAATGGTGGGGCCCAGGTGGGGACTGACACCTCGGGTGGCTCACTGGCTGTACACAGCAATTGTAAGGCCGATCATGACCTACGGGATAGTAGTAAGGTGGCCAATTACAGAAAAGAAATATGCGATTAGAAGCATGGAAAGTATACAAAGAGCAGCTAGTATTTGCATCAGTGGAGCTCTCGGAACTACGCCAAGCCAGGCACTCAACATAATTTTACACTTGCTGCCAACAGACTTATATTGCAAGCAAATGGCAGCGAAGTCAGCTCTAAGACTGAGGGAAGCCTCCCTATTAGTCGCCTGTAACAAGGGGAATTCTAGGATACTTAGGAAGTTCCCGTTTCTTCCCATAACTACGGATTTTCGCAATCCGGGGGAGCTGAACCTAAATCCGGTCCTCAATATTGCCTTTCCCTCCAGAGAGGAGTGGGAACGGGATATAGTGGACAAGGAAGAAGGGATTAGCTTCTATACGGATGGTTCCAAACTGGATAACCGAGTAGGCGGCGGTGTCTTCTCGGCTAAATTAGATACCAAAATCGCCTTCCGGTTACCAGACCAGTAGTGTCTTCCAAGCAGATTAAAGAAAGCCTTCTTATACTAACAAAAAGCGTAATCACAACAAGAAGTGTACTTATATATACAGACAGCCAAGCGGCTTTGAAATCTCTGATGTCTCATAGGATTTCGTCGAAGACAGTGAAGGATTGCCATGATCTTCTAGCGGATCTGTCATCCTATTTCACTATAAATCTGCAATGGGTTCCAGGACACAGTGACATCCCTGGTAACTGCGTAGCAGATGAACTAGCCAGAACAGGCACCACCCTACAACTAGATCCTGGTAAGGTGGACATAAATATGCCTCTGGCTACGTGTAGATTCCTAATCGACAAACATGTCATCAATATAGCAGAGTGTCAGTGGAATCAATCCCTGACCTGCTCAACCAGCAGGCAAACGTGGCAAGAATGGAATATGAGCCGCACATGCCGGCTGTTAAAATTCAAGACGAATGATATAAGAACTCTCGTAGTAGTACTAACAGGCCACTGTCTAATAGGCAGACATGCAAGTAGACTTGTCGCGCCATATAACGACTATTGTAGAAGCTGCAGGAAGTAGAAGAGGAGGAGACCATTAAACATCTTCTATGCGATTGCGCAGCACTATATAGGAAAAGAATCGCAACCATCGGTCGTGGGTTTCTTGACGACGTCTCGGAGGTTGCACAGATAAAACTTGTCTCACTGATGAAGTTCATCAGAAGCACGGGGTGGTTCAGAGAGGAGCCAGTAGAGTGAGAGGATCACAGTCCCAGTGGTATCACAATGGGCCTCCTAAAGGCCTAAGTGTGTCGAATGACAGCCAATTTACCTACCTACCTAACTCAAACAGACCTGTTGTCATTTTCCATTTATCCTTTTCAATCTGTATAACATCTTTAGAATTCGACCATTTGAATCTCTATTCGGACCATACAATGTATCAAGCATTTTAAGGTCTTGAAGCAATTTTATGTTTTGTAATAGTGAATGGGGGTGGTGGTGGTGGTCTTGAGTAAGCTTAACCCGTTTAAAGTCTTCATTTAGTTGATTTGACTGACGTTTTACAAATTTATGTCTTTTCACAGATCGGGATCTTCTTCGATTCTTTTTAAAATATCATTTACAGTTGGAGAAGTATTATCATTATCGATGGCTGAGCTCAGGCCACCAAGGGCTGCAGCTTGGCGAGCTGTCGACGCCCTAAGTTCTGAGGTAAGCTGCGAATACTCAATAAGCAGCCCCCGACCAAGAGCGACAGGAGAGGAGGGTTCGGCTTAAAAGACCTGAAACATGATAAGAGTCTCCGGTGACGAGGTGAATAGATGCCGCTTCAAAATAAGCATCCACAACCCGAATGGGGCTGCCCCGAGGGAACACCTACCCACGAGAGGGAGGCAACAGAGCGACGAGGGACGCCACAAAAGGAAACCGAGAGAACAAAACGAAAAGAAAAAAAAAATTATAATATTATAATAATAATAATAATAATAAAATAAATAAATAAATCATTCACCATTTGCTAAGCTGATACGGGGTCATAGATGGCGGATACTGATCTCAGTACCTGCAAGATGTGGGTTGGCTGCAAATATAAAATGAGCAGCTTCCGACCAAGAGCACAGCACAGATGACAAATAAAGCAACGAAGTAGGACCACGATTTTGACAAATGATTTGGAAACGTTGAACTTGGGCTGACGGCTGTGGCATTCTGTTAACTCAGTATGCAAGAGTGACATCTTGCAGAATGGCTTTCTGGATAATGTCACAGTCGCCTCCGTCCCGTTAAAACCATGGCAGGTCTTCGAGTACGTTCGATGCTACGTCGCCATTAGGTTGGCGGTACAGGCTCAGTTGATTTAAATCCTGACTAGTGCTATAGTCCTGGCTCTGTACACGAATTCCCATAAGGTCTCGTGTCAACCCTCGTGTGGCCTCCCTGCAATGCATAGACAACCACAGGGACCGAAAATGCAACTGTACGATCGAGCGGAGATAGCGGCTTGAAACGGGGACCCTTAAAACATGAATACAAAAAACGAAACAAAAGAAAACACTAGAGAACTAGAGAAACACCAAAAAGCACAAGCGGGCGACGAATTGAACGCTTTCAGAAGGCAAAGCAAAATCATGCGCTCGCCGCCTCAGATAGGAAACGAGAGGGTAAACCAAACTATGCGCATGGAAGAAACCGCTTCCCCTGTGCCCAAACCAGTAGATGCAAACAGGCAAACAGAAAACAGGACCCCGGCTCTCGACCAAAGCTCGCGAAGTGAACACAGCTCCCCAAGACAGGAGTTTATCATGAAGATGAGAGCAGAAGAGGATGAGGCGCTTCTAAAGTGTCTCGCCACCCTCAAAAAGATGAAGATGGCAATGTTAAGACAGAAAAACACAAGCATCGAGGTGAAAAATGGGGTATCCGAGCTAGACGAGCTCTTTGACATTATAGCTAGCCTACGACGGAACTGGATAAAGGCAGAAAAAGATACAAGGCGCAAAAACGCAACTAAATCCCTAGAAGCATGCAACCAAAATGCAAATGTTTCAACGCCAGTGACAGCTCTTCCTAAACGGACTGCACCCAGCCCAATAGAACAGGAGTCAGAGAAAAGCGGACCAGGACCCGGGAATACCGTGTGGCATGTAGTTAAAGGGAAAAAAAACAGGAGACAGAATGAGACAAAATCGCAGAACATACCCCTGGCTACACAAGACGGTCAGAAAGCTAACAAGCTTCAGCAAAAACGGGTAAATAAAACCAGAGTACGGCCAGAAGCAGTGCTAATCAAACCAGCGGAAGGTCGCGACTATGCCGAGGTGCTCTAAACCATACGTCAACACGTCATGGCGGATCAAGACAAGGTGGAAGTCCGGGCAATACGGAAAACAAAATCAGGGGCCCTGCTCCTCGAACTGAAGAAAGGAGAAAAACCAAAACCAGAGCTCCAAAACGCGCTTAAAACCAACCTACGTGGTATAGCTTCTATAAGCAAGCTGAAGCAAAAAGCCACAATAGAGATCCGAGACCTCGACTCCCAAACTACCGCAGCAGAAGTTACGTCCTCAGTAAGAAGACTACTAGAAGAAGCAGTTGAAGAAATAACAGTGAGGACCAGCGCCCCACACACTCGCGAACAAATACGCGCTTATGTGACATTGACAGCAGACAACGCAAACAGGATACTTAAGGAAGGCCACATAAAAATAGGATGGATCAGCTGCAGAATGAAACTCATGAAAGAAGTCAAAAAATGCTACAGATGCTTCAACTTCGGTCACCTACAATGGGAGTGCAAGGGGCCTGATAGGAAAGGCCAAGGATTATGCATACGTTGCGGGAATCCGGGCACAAGCTGAAAGATTGCACAAACACACCGAGCTGTTGCCTCTGTGTGGAACAAAAGCATAGCCAAACAGACCATATCCCAGGGTCTCGCACGTGTGAGTCGTACAGGGAACAAATGAGGATATGAAGATCCTGCAGTGTAACATGCACAGAAGCAAAACCGCTGACTCCCTGCTACCACAGCTCATGCTGGAGTTCGGAACCGAAGTAGCAATCATCAGCGAGCAATACAGGATAGTGCAAGATGGAACATGGTTGGAGGACATCACCGCAACAGCGGCAATATGGCTAACGGAAAGCAGCGGCTTCAAAACAACAAGCAGCGGGAGAGGAAATGGTTTTGTCTGGATAAGCAACGAAAACATGACGATAATTAGCTGCTACCTGACACCGAGCGATCCTATCTCAGAATTCCAAGCAAAGCTCGATGCCATTGAGGATGCCGCGCATCACCCAAATCGGCACTTAATCATAGCCGGAGATTTCAACTAGATTAGGACTTATCGTTGCCAACAGAGGATCCCAAACAACTTTCAGAAGGCCGGGATGCAACGACACAACTCCCGATATTACCCTGGTATCTGAAGGATTCGCAAACCAGCTACGCGAATGGAAAGTACTAGAAGACTACACAGGTAGCGATCATTAATACATATCCTACCTCATAGGTCCAGACATAAGTCAAGCAACAACTAAAAGAAGAGGAACACGTAAATGGAACGTTTCCAAGCTACACTCAGGAAAACTCCTCGCAAGCATAGACAAAAACCTACCAAAATACCACGCAAGTAGCCCAGCTAGGTTTGTTGTCAAAGAAACACTGGACAGCATCACAGAGGCATGTAAGGCAGCCATGCCCAAAATAAAAGGTGGGCATCCAAAGAAAGTAGTTTATTGGTGGACGGACGAAATACGAAATCTGAGACAAACTTGCCTGCGTAAAAGACGCCGATACACAAGGGCTAGAAGAAGAGGAAGAAACTAAATGGAAGAGCATAAGGAATATAAAGCTGCGAAAACTGAGCTGAAAGATGCAATAATAAAGGCAAAGAAAGATAAATGGGAAGAGCTACGAAGCGATATAAACAAAAATCCTTGGGGTCTCGGATACAAGATCGTAATGAGAAAGCTTGGGGTGAAACAGTCCATTCCAGAGTTAAACGCTGCAGCCATGGAGCACATCGTAAACACTCTGTTCCCAACCCATGTCCTGGGAAGAGACCCACCAGAGTATATGCAAGAGATCTCATGCCCACCGTTCACTCTGGAGGAAATGAGCATGGCCGCAAGAACTTTAAATCTGTGCATGCTAGATATAGGAGGAAAGTTACTAGAAAGGCTGTTGAAACCCCGCATAATAGGCGCCATAAACAACGCTGGAGGCTTATCAGAGCGACAACATGGCTTCAGACCAGGCAAGTCCACAAGTTGAAGACGTCGTGCGCAGCGTGGACGAAGCCAATCGGAAGAACAACTCCTCGAGGCCAATAGTCCTCCTCGCAACAGTAGACATAAGAAATGCATTCAATAGCGCAAAATGGATAAATATGATAGATGCACTAGAAAGCCGATTCAAAACGCCCCCCTACCTGATGAAAATGATACGAAGCTATCTTAAAGACAGGGAACTGCTATATGATACAAGGGACGGCCCTCAAAGAAAAGAAATCACCTCCGGAGCAGCGCAGGGATCCATACTTGGACCAGACCTATGAAACGTCAGCTACGACGGAATTTTAAACGTCGAAGTGCCAGATGACTGCTACCTCGTTGGGTACGCGGACGACATCGCTGCCGTCATAACAGCTCGTAATACCGACATAGCCAGACGCAGACTTACGCAAGTCATGCTGCAAGCACAGACATGGTTGGACTCACACGGCCATAGCCTAGCCGCAGAAAAAACCGAGCTGATTCTGCTCACTAGGAAACATATCCCGTTGGAGGTGAACATGAAAGTTAATTCAGAAACCATACAAACGACGAAAACCCTAAAATACCTAGGTATAAGAATGGACAACAAACTGACGTACTGGGCTCAAATTCAGCATGCTGCTAAAAAGTCAGCCAAAATAACCATGTCGCTTTCAAGACTTATGGCAAACATTGGAGGTCCGCTTGCAAGCAGAAGGAAACTGCTCATGGACATAACACAGTCAGTGCTATTATATGGTAGTGAACTGTGGGCCGATACATTAAATGTGAAACATAGACGGAAAGTAGTTGCTAAGGTGCAGAGAACAGCAGCCCTGAGAGTCGCCTTGGCTTACCGCACTGTATCCGAATCCGCAGTGCTAGTGATAAGCTGCGTAATCCCAATAGATCTGCGCAAGGAAGCAAACACTCGAATTTTGGCAAGATCGGTGGACACGGGAGCGCAAAGGGAGATGGATCGCCAATTTGATCAAAGATATAGAGACATGGCACAGTAGAAAACACGGCGAGGTGAACTACTACCTAACACAGATGCTCTCCGGCCACGGATATTTTCGAAAATACCTGTATAACATGGGTAAAGCCGAGAGCCCTGCATGTATAATATTTACGGAGACGAACCACTCGATGATGCACACCATACCTTTTTTAAGTGCCATCGATGGAATGAATGAATGGAACATGTACTACGCATCAAGAAAAGGGACATGGACGCGGACCCTTCGAACAATCCCACTCAATAGAAGATAGTCAGCCTGATGCTGGCTACAAACCAGTAGGCATCCCTGGACGCAGAGAGAGTAGAAACTGACCCGATATGGGTCCATCTGGGAAACCTTGCTCTGAAGTAATGCGAAAGCGGTCCCGGGGCAAGGTAAAAATCCATGATAGAAGGGGGGAGTGTTTTAGTGGGTACACCACACACGTAGGATGACGATCCCTATATGTGCGAAGGCATTTTAAACCCTCCTTACGGCCTAAACAAAAAAAAAAAAAAAAAAAAAATCATTAATCGTTTTAGCTTGATTACTACTAACTTTTTTAGTAATTGTTCATCGTTTGGTTTACTGGGAATTTTTGTTTTTTATCAAAGCATTCTTTATTAATGATATTAATAGGATTTCGCTTCTTAACATTCTGTTTCCGAGAACTATCTGCATAATATTTTAAATCAAAATCATTAGTATTCATATAATTGTCAACGGCGGTTGGTATTGTATCAACTTTCATGTCTTCACTTTCTTTTACACTGTCCGCCTCCCAAATTTCATCATTACCATTATAGTTAGTAGCATCATATTTATTAAAGTTTTTAAAATTATCAACTAATTCATTTAATGGTTTTGAAATGGGTTTAAATGTATCCTCCAACAAGTTTATTCTATCCAATTCTCCCAATTTCATTCTATTAATTTTTTCTCCTTATACTTTCCTAGTCTTAGCAATATTTGCTAATACAGTCATTTGATTATTTAACATGATCTTTAAGGAGTGAGTGAGTGAGAGAAAAATCTGCTACCTATCAGTTCTATATCTGATACGAATCTGGTCTGACATATGTTTTTATAAATGTTTTATAGTTGTATAAAATTATCAAAACCCTTCGATATCGACCACTGTTTATAGGATCATCTTTACTTATAACAACAAAGCCGTATTTATTTCTCCAAGACTCGGTACACATTTTTAAAAATGTTTTGTATAACATATCTCCAATAACATGGTCATTATAGATATACTTAAGATTCATTTCATATTGCTTGAACACAATAATCATGTTTGCATTATCACGAATTAAGTGTTTAGGAATTTTCGTATAAGTTTGGCATAAATAAAAATAATCAATGTTTTTATGATGATCCATACAAAAATAATCTCGTATTGTACTTTGTTTTCCACATATTACATCATCGAATATAAAAATTGAGTCCGCTTTGGCTTCAGTGGGCTTGATAACATCAATGTTTTCACTAAATGTATAAAGATTTATTTCTTTTATCGGATCGATAAGCCTTTTTAAATAGATATATTTCGACTGATATAATGATTTTGAATAAATGTATATACTTCGGAAATTAAGCCCGTTTGGGCTTTCAATTAAACTGTGCATAACATTGGTTTTTCCACAATTCGATGGTCCCACAATCAGCGCTCTTATGGAATTTGGTAAAAGTGCACTATGTCTAGTAACATTTTTAACATTTATATAAATGTCAGCGTTATTAACCTTAAGTTGGAGACGTTGTTTAACTATTTTCATTTCGTTTACTAGATTTACAGCAATATATTCCATTACTTTTATAATAAAGACATCATTTAATTATTACTCTCCCACACTCACCCATCTTATTATTGAAGTGAAAAAAAAATCACCTAATGGGACTAATACATAAAAAGATTGGGCAGGGTTTTGTAAATACTTTGATTAATTCTTTGCCTATTAAACTTCATTTACCCGGATATCAATTTTGTGGTCCTGGAACAAAACTCCGACAACGGTTAGAAAGAGGAGATAAGGGTATAAATCCTTTAGATGCAGCCTGCAGAGAACATGATATTGCATATTCCCAAGCAAAATATATAAATATCAGACACCAAGCTAATAAAGTTTTATCTGAGAAAGGACAGTGATTTCAAAGAACGAGCAAACGCTTGGTTCGTTACAAATGCAATGAAAGCAAAACTCAAATTGGGAATGGGTAGTAAAAGTAAGAAAAGAAATACATCTAAGTGTAAAAAACGTAAAAAGATAAAAAAAGGAAAAGTGCCAGCTAACAAATTTTTTTTGACGGCAGTTAAGAAAGGTATCAACATGCTTAACAAAAAGAAGCCGCAGTCATTTAATGAGGCTTATAAAATTTTTCAGGATGCTATAAAGTCTAGCTTTAAAAATAGAAAAATTAACATACCGAGAATAATTTCAGTCCCAAAGATTGGTGGAATTTTACCACTCCTTCCTATTTTAACGGCGTTAGGTGCACTTGGTGGTATAGCATCTGGTGGATCAGCTATAGCAAAAGTTTTGAATGATATCAAGAATGGAAAGGAACAGTTGAATGAAGCTAGCCGCCTTAATAGATATATAGAATCAATCGCTATGGGGAAGGGTTTATTCCACAAGCCACATAAAAAGGGATATGGTTTATATTTACGACCCTATCCAAAAAACGAATAAGAAAGCTACCGAAAGGACCGTTAACCGATGTAGATTTAATAAAATATTGTAAACATCTTAAACATTTCAGGGGAATTTTTATGCGAAATTCTTTACCGAATAAACCGGAATCTCAAGAATGTGGAATTCTTAATTTAGATGATGCTGATGGTCCTGGTACTCATTGGGTAGCATACTATAAAAACGAAATTATAAAGAATATTTTGATAGTTTTGGAACTGATTAATTACCTGAAGCCACCAACATATTACAATTATGAACAGAAAAAAAATATAACACAGTAATATGTGGTCAATTATGTTTATATTGGTATTTAATAAAAGGAAATAATGTAAAATATACATTTTTTTTCTTTTTGTATTACAATAATAAAGTACTACTATAATGTATCAAAATGACCATAAGCATAAATATCAATATAATTTTCCCGTACAATTCGCTTATCATCTATATTGCTTAGAGCTACTATATAAAAATTTTGAGTATAAATCGTATGTAATTTAGATCTAAATGTATACATTGATGCATTATACAATTTATTTTCCAACAGACATTTTCTAAAATCACTTAAACGCAATGTAGAAGTTACACACTTTTTTATTCCCTTAATTTTCTTAGTTTCATTTATGTCATTATCAATTCTAAATGAATACATTTTCGCTCTTAAACCAATAAATTCTTTTATTAACTTTCCATTACATTCATCCTTCATCATACCTAGCACCTTCTTATTCAACTGAGGTAAATTAAAAATATTTTCTCTTGGATATGAAGAAGTATCGAAAAATTTTGAAATGTCAACACGAATATCATTATAAAAGTCGTCAGTTTGGATATCATATATGAATGAAACAGTATCCATATAATTCAAAGCAATATTATTTTTATATTTCTCTTTAATATAATCATAATGGAAACTATACATTTTAAATTTAGAAAGTTCTAAAACAGTAAAACCAATATATATCGGTTTATTGTATAGAATTGACGCTTGTCTCATTTGAATCGCTATTAAATTATCAGAAAATTTGGATAGACCATGAAAAATTGGTTTTGCTATTAAGGCTCTAGCACCTATTTTTTTTTCTACCTATTCCCCCAGTATTAGTATTTTCCCAATCTTGTACTAATTTAACATTTACTCTTTTATCGACATTCTCCATAGTTTTCCCATACACCGCATTATTCAATAATTTAAAGAAATTTTCTTCAAACTTATTTGCAGCTAATGTTATATGATAATTATTTAAATCAATATATTTTTTTAACCAATCCGATTGATTAAATTGCAGAATTCTATGAATTTTCTTTAATATAAGTCCATGTTTTATACATTGTTGTAAATTTTTATAATGAATAATGTATTTTATTTTGGGTCCCAAATTACCAATCAACTTTGAGTGTTTCATTGCACCAACTATTTTATTTTTAAAACAAAATGGTAAGTCATTATGAATTTTATGAATGGTTATGGGATAATCTTAATCTACTTCTAATATGTAACCAACTAAAGAATCTTCTGGTATACTGAAAACGTTAAATTCCTCTACGTTTTCAACCCATTCAAAATTATTACATTGAACAGTACCTCCCCTAATCCCAGATAAAATAAAAGTATGTTTTCATCAGTCAATAATTCTAATTCTATTTTAGTTATTTTAAGCATTGCATCTCAAGATAAACCTGGAGATGTATAATATTGACATGGGTCTAGTTGATAAATTCCTTTGCATAACTTTCTAAAATTTTCAAGAATATCACTGAGGAGTAGCACATCTACTTTTAAATATAATAACAAATAATCTAATAAATTGGAACAATTAAATGTTGACCAAACATTTTGTGCATGCTAGTAATCATCGATACTACATGACTCATTTGTTAATTTATTAAAGAAATGTGAACGAACTGGTAATTGTGTTTCGTTGAAACGTTCTTCTGAATCTAAGTAGTCATATGGGAAAATACCTTTACGTTTCATTAAAACAAAGTGATAATCGTTAGGGAAAAAAGCCTATATCATTATTGTTTAAATTCTTACCTAAACTGTCTAAACTAGAAGGCATGAATCGAAATGAATCTAAAAACCGAAGTTCAATGATAACTTTTTCATTAACATATATCTTCTTTGACACTGAAATATACAATTCTTTGTTTGAGGGAATTATATTTATATCCCCTATAACAAACGACAACTCTTTTATAAATAGATGACAATCATATTTCGATAAATTATGAAAAAATATTGGAATAAAATTTGCTATCTGATATTCTAAATTACATTTCTCCTCTATATACACCACTTAAATGACAATGGTCTGCTACCCTATCATTTAATAAAAGTTACATTCCACAAATATGACAAACGATTTCCTCTTTTTGTCGTCTAAGTTGGTTGACAGTTAATGGACGCATTCTAACTGTTTTACTCAAATATAGATTGCAAATATCTAAAACATCATCGAAAATACTTTTAAAAAAATGTTTTGGAGCATCAATACCGCTATATATTTAAAACGATTCAGTTGGTTATTATACGAACACTTAATAAAATAATAATAAGCATAAGGAATGTGTTCTTGAACATCTTGAGTTCTACAAGAGAATTTTGAATATCTATTGGCTTTAGAATAAATTCGAAATCTGCATGTATAGTAAATGGAACATCCATTTGTTTTTTAAAATTTTAAAATTTTAATATATTTTTATCAGGTTTAGGCATACGTGCTACAATTTTTGTACAATGCATTTTATGAATCAATAATTCTTCTTCTTCTTTATAAAAATGTATTTGACACGTATTGCAAATATATAATTTTTCCTTATGTCTTGTAACTTGAGGCCTAAGTAACTTAAGTAAATTTTTCATCCAAACATAATGGTTTTCATTGAAATCATCACTGTACAAAGAAATAAGATAAACGTGGTGTGATTTTTCTTCATTTGTTAAATAAAAGGGGCCTACTACCAAATTGCTTTCTATACCAAATACCTTTACACTTATATTTGGATTATTTGATTCAAATATTTCAATATCTGTTAGTTTAAATGGAAAATTTAAATTTTCAAAATTGACCACTTTATCATTATTTAACATTTTAATGGAATTGTGAATATTTCTAATGATATATGAAGAGCATCTTTCTCTGTGTTTTGAGAGGTGGTATAGAGATGAAATTATCGCCCACTTAAAGCAATATACATCATTGTTAACAATATTAATACATGCTTTTTTTATCGGCAATTATTTTTGGTAGTGGTATATATAATCTATAATGAGCCTCTAATTGGTTGGTATTTATTTATGTTTACTTCTAGATGAATAATTTCACTTAGACTCCAATGACTTGAAATGTCTTAATTTTTTCAATCAATTTACTAAACTTTTGTTTAATTATATCAATAACATTGTTTTTCTCCATAAGTGCATCAGTCATTAAGGTTTGGTGTGATAATAAAGCACATTCTTCAATAGTTTCTTTTATTTGAATATATAATATTTACAAAATAGTTCAATGTTAAATTTGATGCTTTCATGCTTTTCTATTGATTTCTGTAAAAGTTCAGATAATTCATTTACATGTTTTTCAAAAAAATGTTCAACAATTAAATCATTGGGCTGATCGTTTTCCAAAACGTATGTTTCAATACGATTATTAAACATGGCATTAATACATTTAAATTACTATTAACACTATACATACAGTTTTTTTTATGTATGTTTGTTCTCAAGTGTGCTCTCCATACATTTCTTTCATTTTTGAAACTTGATGTTTCATTGTAATATGTTGGTTTAAACTCCTCTTCCGAACATATATCTTTTCACAAAAACTACAAGGATACATTACATTTTTATTTTTTTTATTTATTTTTTGTTTTTAATTAAAATAATGGTGAAGTAAATTTTTCACCAGGTTTAATCAATTCGATATAAAATGTATTATCGTTTATGGCTTCAATAGTTGAATCTTTTAAGCAGTTGTAGGATTCCGGAAGAAAAAGAACATTTTCCTCTAGTTCTAGCATCACCTTGTCTCCAAGCTTTCTCTTCACTCTTTTGGGTTTTAGTACTCTAAATTTTTTATTGATATTGATTAGTACATCAGTCGCCTTTAATATAGGTATTTTAACTTTTTCATTTTTCGAAACTGATTTCAAATCCTTTAGAGCTTGTTTCATAATGTGTGTATGTCAACAATAAGACAAATTTTTTTATTATGCGTTGAAACAACAACCGCTTCAAACAATTTACTGTATTTTTTCACTAAAAAGACGTCTAATTTATATGGATTGGAACATGTGGGGTGCTTATAGTATATATATATATATATATATATATATATAGATGAGGTACGTATTTTTGCGGCTTGTTGATATATATATATATATCGTGCAGTGAAAATATTAGTTCCACAAACCACCAGTTTCGCGCTACTACTAAATGTCTTTCCCGCAATACTTAGAACATTTTTTTACAAAAATACAACGATTTAATTGATAATGAACATTTAATATTTTTTTATTCTAAAATAAATGAATTGCGACCATGTCTCACATATCAACCATTCATACATTCACTAAATGGATTACACAAGAAGGATTGTCATTTTGCTGATAACTCATACAAGGGAGTAGTAGATATATGCAATTGTATTTCGCTTTATTTCCTATATAAAACATTGAAAAAAGTGTATAATTTATATGCTGTCATGTTTAACGAGCCTAGATGGATGTTATCAGTGTGAGAACCCATTTTATCGAAATAAAACCACTGTTACGTTTTTAGCGCCTCGATCGTGAGAACACGTTTTATTGAAATAAAACCACTGTTACGTTTTTTTGCACCTAGATTGTTGTAATCAGCGTGAAACCACAAAATGGTAAACTAAAAACAAAAAAAATGGTTCACGAATATATAAATGAGAATATTTATTTTATGGTAAGTTAATTGTAATAGCATATTTACGGGAATCACATAAGGTGGAGTAATGGATTCTGAAAATTATGTAAACTTTGATAGTGAATAACAAATGTTCGATTTTGTATGTGATCCAGAAGAATTTGATAAAATGTTGCAAAGTTTCCATGAGGAAGAGTTCAATTAGTCGCTTCAGAAACTAGAAGAGTCCAGAGCTCAATCCCTACAAGATACCACTGAAGTGAAGACACATGTGGTAAATAAGCGTAAGAGAAAACGACCTGTAGAAGAAAAAGCAGTGGTCCCAAGATTGTACCTTAGGGCACCCCTATTTGAACTTTACATGATTTGCTTTTTACCCCGTTAACTTCAACTACTTGATATCTGCTTTTAATGTGTAAAAAATGTAGCATGAATTCAAACCTACCATGGCCAACATTAATTATGCTATAATTAATCTGACTCTCACTCTCTCTATGTAAAGAATTTATTATACATACTTAATGATTTTGAAGTATTGTTCCATTATAAAAATTGTACCTTTCTTCTTTATTAATCAGTTCTAAATAAACTACCGCAGAAACTGTTCATTAATCGGAGTGATTTTCTTAAAACATTATCAAATTTTTTATATGGTGCCGAAACCCGAGAACAGTTGTTCCTTAATAATATTATATAAAATATAAAAAATTACTTGCGTTAGCGATTAAGGAATTGAAAAGCGGGCGGTTGTTAACCATAGCGAAAATGAATAATGTGTTTAGAGCCACATGGCGAACCCAGCTGACGAAGTTGTGCAATGCTGCTGCTGACTTCTTGAAAACCAAGGAAGATGCACAAGTTGCAGATGTCGATAACCCTGAAAAGTTGGAAGCTGATATTAACCTCTATGTTCAGCGGATAAAGAATGCTCACATGAATTTACAAAAGGCTGACCAGGCTATTAGTGTATCAATTAAACCGGAAGATTATCAGAAAGAATGTGATGCAATAATTGAGTATGATAATAAGGCAATTTGAACTATTGCAAAATTAGCACATTTTCTTAGAACGAAGTTTACACCTAGGACTTCTAACGATGAATCAAATAACACAACCAGACTCATCAACGTTGATACCAGTAACATAAGCGAATTTAGTGGCGTTAAATTAAAATCCTTTGAGCTCAAAAAGTTCGATGGAAAATTTGAAAACTGGCTTCCCTTTTGGGAACAATTTAAGAGTGCAGTTCATGATAATCGTAAAATATCAAAGGCTGCAAAATTTAACTTTCTTTCTGAATCTTTGGAGGGTAAGGCGGCAGCATCAATAGCGGGGTTTACACCTACAGAAGCGTGTTACGATGAAGCTATTGACCTACTTTTAGAGGAATATGGAAATCAAGAAAAAATTATAGAACGGTTTGTACAAAAGCTTAAATAAAGTACATTCAAATAGCGATGGCAATGGTCTTCGTCGTCTTTACAATGAAGTTAGTTCAACAATTCGATCGCTAACGGCTTTAAAAGTTTCACCTTCACAATATGACCTTATGGTAAAATCAATTTTATTAGGTGCAATACCAGCACAGATTCGTACAGTGTATCATAAAACATCAAGTACAGCTGCTCATTCGAATAAAATAGTAGGTGACGAAGAAGGAGACAACAGAGATAAAAGTTTAAAGAATTTACTTGATTTTATCAAAATAGAAATAGAAGCGTTGGAAAAAGCAGAAATGTCTGAGAGGCGTATTTCGAAGAGAGATGTGCAAACGAATTACGGTACAGCAACTGGTTTATTCATTAGTGACAATAACACAAACAAAAATTGTATTTTTTGCAAAAGAAATAATCACACCACCAAAGATTGCAAAGCACAGTTACCTATTGAGGAGAAATAAAGAATTTTGATGTGAGAAGCAAGATGTTTTCGATGTACAAGAAAAAATCACAATTCTAAATTTTGTAAAGCTAACTGGATTAAATGTGACTCTTGCAGAGGTAGGCATATTACTTCGATGTGTGAAAGGGCAACAAGTAATGCTAAAACTAATAACGTCGACGTTGGTCGAAGCAGCGAACAAAGCAGCAGAAGTCACAGGACAGATCAAAAGATGAGGGCAGCGGAGCATCAGCGTTAAATATATTAGAGGCAGAACAAAACGTCATATATTTGCAGACAGCGAGGGGAATAATCAGCAACACAAACAATAAAAAAAAGCGTTTTGTCCAGAATCGTGATGGACAACGGTAGTCAGAGAACTTACGTCAGTGAACATTTGGTGAGCGAGTTAAACTTACGATATTGTGGAACAGCAAAAATTAAAATAATTCCCTTTGGTAAAAAAGAAGAAAACATTAAAACTGACATATTTAAGCGGGTTGAAATAGTAATAAAAAACCAATATGATGATAAAATGATCTCAATAAATGCGACGGTCGTGCCAAAAATTTGTGACAATGTTTTGCCTGAGCCTAAAATCAAAAATAAAATATTAAATAAGATATTTAATAATTTGGCCGATGTTGTCAGCTGCAATGTAACAATTATCGATGGTATTAATTTATTGATTGGTAAAGATTATTACTGGCAATTTTATAAACAAGGTTGCGAAGTTATTTCAAAGAATCTCTTTGCCATTAACACATTTTTTAGTTGGACATTACAAGGTGCTAACAATAATAGCAATAGTGCTCATTGTGTTTTTTAAATTCGAGAAGCTTCAGAAAAAGGTTTCAAAATAGAAAAATTCTGGGACTTAGAGTCAATTGGCATAACAAGTTATGCTGCAAATAGCGAAAAAGAAATTATTAACGAAACAATTAATAAAATAATTTTAAATAACAATCGTTATGAAGTGTCGTTGCCGTGGCGTGATAATAATACTAAGCTAAATGATAATAAGCGAATTGGTGAAAATATGGTTGCAGACTTGTTATCAATGTTGTTAAGTTTCCGTTCCAATAAAGTTGCTATTACCTCAGATATTGAAAAAGCTTTCTTACAGATTTCCTTATCAGAAAACAAGCGAGATGTCCACAGATTTCTTTGGTTTGAAGATACACCAAACAAGCTAGATGAACTGCCACCAATTGTAGAATATAGGATGACAAGAGTAACCTTTGGAGTAGCAAGCAGTCCTTTCCTTTTGACAGCGACAATTCAAAAACACTTATCAAATTGTGAAGCACAATATGGAAATATTTGTAAGAAATTAAAAAAGTCCTTTTATGTAGACGTTATGGTCATCAGCGAAACACCAGTTGAATCGACAATAACTACAATGAAAAGTGCAGTAGAAATTATGGAGAAGGCGAATTTTAAGTTACGTAAATAGAATTCAAATGATTCAGAGGTAAGAAAGCACTTTCATTCTGATGGGATTGAGAGACCATTATCGCAAAAAATACTTGGCATACTTGGTGCACAGTAAGCGACACTATTAATGTCGACTTGAAAAATTTAATCGAAGAGAAAATGCCACGAGCAACAAAACGAAACGTATTACAAACAATGGCAAGAATATATGATCCTCTTGGTATGCTTGGTCCGTTTACTGTAAGAATCAAAATCTTATTACAAAGGATTTGGAAAGAACGTATTAATTGGGATCTGAGTTTAAGTGGATATCTATTGAGCGAATTTCAAATGTGGCATGAGGAGTTGTCCATTTTAAAAGAATATTCAATGCAGCGGTGTCTATCAGCAAATGCAGGTAGTGTAGAAATCCATATATTTGCAGACGCAAGCCCCTTGGCCTACGAAGCTGTTGCTTATTCACGGCAGACAACAGGTAACGGTGAATGTTTTACAAATTTTATTTGTTCCAAAAAGCGATACGCCCTATCGATAAATCCACAAAATTGGAGCTCACAGCGGCATTGATGGCTGCCCGATTAAAAAAATTTCTTGAAGGTTCACTAGACTTCACAGTAAGCGTATTTTGGCTTTGGACAGACTCTACCATAGCGCTGAACTGGATAAATGGTAATGCTAAACGTATTCCATATGTCAAGGCAAGAGTCAACGAAATAAATCAGCTTAGCAATATATATGAATGGCAACATTGTGATGGTAAATCGAATCCAGCAGATTTTTTAACGAGAGGTCTAACAGCTAAGCAATTGTCAGAAAGTAACGTGTGGAAAGCGGGTCCAATGGGGGGCGGGTTAGCAAGAAGTAATGAACATTGGCCAAGCGAATACAATTTGAAATCTTCAATGAGTTTGCTTGCATCGATTGAAGGCGAATCAGTGATCATGCAAAAAACAGCACCCATTTTAAATTTTTAACAATTCAGCAAATTAAAAAGGTTGCTACGCGTCACAGCGTATGTACTACGTTTTATTAAAAATTGTAAAAATAAATTGTTAGCAAAATGCGACAATTTGACTGCAGTCAACAATATTGAAGAGTTATCCTACAGTGAAATACAACAAGCGGAATATTATTGGATCAAATATTTTCAAAAATCACACTACGAAGCAGAATATGCAGATCTAATGAAACATGGAAAGGTCTCAGCACAGTCTAAATTAGTTTGTTTAAACCCAATTTTAATCAACGGTGTTATGCGACTTCAAGGGCGATTATCAAACTCAGCTTTCAGCGATTATTCCTGCAACCCCATAATTTTACCTAAGAAATGTCATCTCAGCGTAATGTTAATAAATAAAGCGCATCACGCGGCAATGCACGGTGGTGTTAATGCTGTTTTGGCACTCTTGCGAAAACGGTTTTGGATTGTAAAAGGACGACAATTAATAAAAAATATACTTAGCCGGTGTGTGATCTGCAAGCGACTTCATGGCAAAAGCGCATCAGAGCCATGGACAACCTTACCAGTAGAGCGTATCCAAACCACAAGGCCCTTCGAAACAACAGGCATCGACTTCGCAGGTCCTCTTTACATAAAAAGCGATGGTGAAGTAACTGAACGAAAAAGTTACATTATGTTGTTTACTTGTGCTGCAGCTCGTGCTGTACATTTGGAGTTAGTTAAAGATATCACGGTTGAAAGTGGCATAAATGCTTTACGACGTTTTATGTCAAGATTTGGTCCTCCAGAAACTATCATATCTGATAACGCAAAAACCATTCAAGCGAGCTGATTTAGAGCTGAAAAAGCTACAGCAATTGTTGAAGCATCGTAAGATCCAACAAGTAACTGCACATAAAGGCATCACCTGGAAATATATACCCGAAAGAGCAGCATGGTGGGGCGGCTTTTGGGAGCGATTAGTCCGCAGCGTCAAGGATTGCATAAAGGCAGCGGTTAGTAAAAGTATTTTGACTTTTGATGAAATACGAACGTTTTTGTCAGAAGCTGAAGCAGTCATAAACGCTAGGCCACTGACTTACATTACCAGTGATCATAACGATCTAGAGCCATTAACTCCGGCTCATTTTCTAACTAATCAAAAAGCTATTTTTATTCCAAAAGACTTTTAAACAGATCAATCGTCTATGGCAAAATCTTGGGACTTAAGGCAAATAATAACTAAGCGATATTACAAAAGATGGCAATCTGAGTATTTGCAACAATTGCGTACAATTCATCACAATAAGAGCAGCCCAATTCAAAAAATCAATGTTAGAGATGTTGTTTTAGTACACGAAGATTTGAAATCAAGACTTCTTTGGAAATTAGCTGTAGTCGATTCCGTGTGATGGTCACGTCCGAGCTTGTAATGTCCGATTAGGAAATAACGTAATTCTAAAGAGACCTATTCAATTACTGTATCCATTGGAAGTATCATCTGGCATAGCCGGGCCGAGGATGTAAAAAATGTAGCATGAATTCAAACCTACCATGGCCAACATTAATTATGCTATAATTAATCTTACTCTCACTCTCTCTATGTTAAGACGTTATTATACATACTTAATGATTTTGAAGTATTGTTCCATTATAAAAATTGTACCTTTCTTCTTTATTAATCAGTTCAAAATAAACTACCGCAGAAACTGTTCATGAATCGGAGTGATTTTCTTAAAACATTAATACATTTTTTATATAAGGTAGTCACGAATTAAATCAACAGCGATTCCTCTGATTCCATATCTATATAATTTATCCAGCAATAAAGCATGGTCTACTGCATCAAAAGCTTTTGCTAAATCCAGGAAAGCTATCACTGTTGAATTATTTTTATTAAAATTAGTGTATATAAAACTGGTAATTGCTACAATTGTATCCTTAGTGCCTTTATTTTTTAAAACTTTTGCTATATTAGAAATTAAGGATATTGGACGATAGTTAGATAGGGTAGGATTTTTGCACATTTTAATCCATTTGGCCATATTCCTATAGTCATACAGTTATTAAAGATAAATTCCAATGGTTTACTAATAAATTTACTTATTATTTTTAAGACTTTAGCGTTAATTTCATCAACTCCCCCAGCTGTGTCTTTTAGGTTTCTGATTACTTTTTCAATTTCTTGTTCATCAGTCGGCTTAAAGAAAATTGACTTAGCATTATTTTCTAAATTATAAACCTTACTGTTATCTGTTTTTTTTTCATTTTAGCAGCTAAATGTATACCCACATTACTAAAAAAATTTACAAAATATCAGCAATTTCCGCAGAGTTAGTGATCTTCACATTATGTTCGATTAAGTAGTCTATATCTTTAGATGCCTTTACATTTTTACCTAATTTATGATTTACATCACTTCATAAGTCTTTACAACAATTAGATTTACTATTTATCGAATTACTCTAGTAGTACGACATGACTTCATAATGCCAATCGTAATCCAATTTTTACGCTGCTTAAATTTACGATTGTTGTGTTTTGGTTTTACATTAGCATTTTTTATCAAATTTTGTAATTTAGCTATGAGACCAGTATTCTCCAGTATTTTATAACTGAGATAATTCTTAGGTTCTTTATGATTTAATAATTTATACGTATTTAATGACAAAAATAAAATATAATGATCAGTGATCATTTGTTTATATGTAATTGATTTTACGTTGGGAATATTTGTTTTAACGAACATATTACTGTACATGATCCATCCTCAATGTAAGGCCTGGTAGTAATATTATTAAAAAACGGTACATAATTCATATCTAAAACATTTGATAGTAGTAGATCTGAGTGATAGTCTACATCATTTAAATTTATATTGAAGTCTCCAACTAATATATGATTTTTAATCTTAGAATTAGTATCCATGTATATTTTTAAATTGTTTATAAATTCATCCTTAGTGATGTCATGACATCTGTACATTCCAGTTACCTTTAAATTTAAATTATCATTAATATTTATACATGTAGAGATAAAATTGCAACGACCGATAGTATCTACGGATGTGGAGTGTTTTAGAGCATTTTAGACTTCTACTGCCTTATTTATACTGCTTTGATTATAATGTATGCTATAACCATTTGATGAATATAATTTATGTTCAATTAAATTCCTCGTTTCACTACTAACTATAACATGTGGTTTACATATTATTAGGTTTTTTAGCAAAAGTTCAAGTTTATCAAAATTCGCATTGAGACTTCTGATGTTGATATAAAGTATGAGAATGTCACTGACAGCGAACTTCTTGTTTAAATCTTCTAGATTATGTACAGTATCCTCAATAATACACTTCAAATCTTGATTATTATTAATATTCATTTTTGGTGAGAAGATTGTGTTATATGTTCTAAGTTGATGCCCTCTTTGATTCAAGGACTTTACCAAAGTGAGTCGGAATCTGAGGCATTGTAGGATAGTCTGTTGATTTCACAATGTTGTTGTATTTGAATTTGAGGTATGCGCATGCGCTGATATCCGTTGTCGCATGATCAGTGTGGTAGTTTTGATTAAAATGTTTATTGTATTAAACACAGTTTATACATGATTTTATGATGCTGGTGCATTCGTTAGTATCATGCTTTCCAGCATAAATTAGATAAGCTGATTCATTGTTAAATTTTTTGCGGCTATGATTGGTCCGGCCACATTAAAAGCACATACTCAAGTCAAAAACATTAAACACACGACAGCTCTTATGGCCAACATAGGTAACTTTATTGGACATCGCACTGAGATAAATGTTAGAAGACACTTCAAGAATTAAGCTACGTTTGTTCTTACTATTAGTAAAGTCAGCTATAATTTTAAAGTCACCATCGAAATAGGCGCTGTTTCTGTTACAAATATCATCAATTAGTTCTTCCCTGCTCATGTCACTTTCTACAAGTATATCAAAAATTTTGATTTTGGGAGCATTCATTTTCTCCTGTACCACTTAAAAATTTTCACCTAGTTTTTCAGTCAGTAGGTCTTTGGTTCTTGAGACATCTTGCTTGATTTTAAACTTAACTAGCACTGCACCCGATTTTGTTGTCATTACATTTTTATTTGAGCAGTTGTATTAGTAGAAATATTTTTTTTTAACTAGTTGAGCATAGTTTTTATCCGTTTCTTTATTCTTGGTCTTAACTACAATCGCTGGAACTTTTTCAAACACTCTTTCTTTCTTATCCTCTTTTAAAATTTCCGCGTACGACTTACATTTGTTTACTTCTGCTTTATTTATTTCCAGTAATTTAGTTAATAATTTGTTTTTAGATTTCAATTCTTGATTTAAATCACGTAGCAGTTCAATTTCAACCTTGGCTTTCAGGAGCTGTTCATCCTCATTGTTTCTCACTGTTTTATTGAGAAGATCTTGTGAGCTTCATGTATCTGACATTACACTGCTGCTCAAACATAACTTAAGATCTTCTTTTTCGTGCTGTTTTATATATGCTATTATTTTTCTTGAGTTTTCATCCGGTGTGGTCGGATGAGGTTATGTTCACATCACCATGATCCGGACACACAATCAATCGCTTACCCACGGAAAAACCTTTTTTAAATCTGTTGAAGTCACCTTCGTGGTAAACACATTCACTTATAATGCAAATTACAATTTTAGGAATTTTTATATTTGAATGACACTTAAAAGTTTCGTCACACTTATCACCAAGCTGCGCAGCTTCGTCCCTGTTCTTGCTTGCACTTTTGCATTTTGCTGCAGAAATTTTCACCATACTTTGCTCTACGCCGTCTCTTCCAATCAACCCTTCTTCGTTCTTTTGTGCTGCTTTCATTATTATTCTCCGCTTTTTTGTTTTTGCTTTCCTTGTGTGTGCACATCCAGATAGTTGAGTCTATTAATTGCGCTACGTATTGTTTTCAGACCACTTGCGCTGTTGTTGTTGCTGCTGCACTTATTTACACAAGCACATTTCATGTTAACTTGTTTTTTGTTTTTTATGCTATTTCACACTTTTATTTTCATTAAAATAATTAATTTGAACTGTTTCAATAACGTAGTAAGTTTCCGCTCCAAATTAAAAATTTTCTAGAACATATTGTTAACACCACAAAAATCACCACATCTGACACGTCCGCTGGCTCACGCGTTTACTGACACCAAATTTTTTAGCACCTCTATCTACAGTGTGAAAATGGCTGATATGGGGTGACAACCCCGCCCACTCCCTATATAACGGTACTGTTAAAAAATACTAAAAGCTTGATAAACCAAGCACTAAACACGCCAGAGTCAATTAATTTTAACTTAAGGATGGACTTTTTGGTGAAAACCCATATCGTGGGATCTGCTTAGCCAAATTCATCCAAATTCGGTATAAAATATTCTTCTCATATATCTAATCGGATTACAACCACGCCTATTTACCATAAAACACGATTTTAAATTCCATCTGATTCTTTCACTTTTCACTATGCAAATCAAGCAACAACGATTGTATCGGGGTAAAACTTTGCGTGAATAATGCGTTTAAAGTATGCCACCTTGAGACTAAAAACTGTCTAAGTCGAACTAAAACTGTTTAAGCCCCTAGATACTGAATTTGTGGACCTCAGTACCTACAGTTGACTTTTTACCGAAAATATCGGTCAATATGTAAGATATATAATTGAAATGAATATTATAAAATAAATAAATAAAACTCTCGATAATAGTATGTTTGTATCAAGAAATAGGCTGAATCGGATCAATACTTCCTATAGCCCTCATATACCTAATATAAATATTTTTGAACTTCCGGGTGACCTTATACCGTATATATCGGCCAATATGTGAGTTATCTCAATGACAATGAGAGAGCGTGTTTTACTCATAACAAGGTATTTTTGTGCCTAAAACGGATGTCAACAATATTGAAGAGTTATCCTACAGTGAAATACAACAAGCGGAATATTATTGGATCAAATATTTTCAAAAATCACATTACGAAGCAGAATATGCAGATCTAGTGAAACATGGAAAGGTCTCAGCACAGTCTAAATTAATTTGTTTAAACCCGATTATCAAACTCAGCTTTCAGCGATTATTCTTGCAACCCCATAATTTTACCTAAGAAATGTCATCTCAGCGTAATGTTAATAAATAAAGCGCATCACGCGGCAATGCACGGTGGTGTTAATGCAGTTTTGGCACTCTTGCGAAAACGGTTTTGGATTGTAAAAGGACGACAATTAATAAAAAATATACTTAGCCGGTGTGTGATCTGCAAGCGACTTCATGGCAAAAGCGCATCAGAGCCATGGACAACCTTACCAGTAGAGCGTATCCAAACCACAAGGCCCTTCGAAACAACAGGCATCGACTTCGCAGGTCCTCTTTACATAAAAAGCGATGGTGAAGTAACTGAACGAAAAAGTTACATTATGTTGTTTACTTGTGCTGCAGCTCGTGCTGTACATTTGGAGTTAGTTAAAGATATCACGGTTGAAAGTGGCATAAATGCTTTACGACGTTTTATGTCAAGATTTGGTCCTCCAGAAACTATCATATCTGATAACGCAAAAACCATTCAAGCGAGCTGATTTAGAGCTGAAAAAGCTACAGCAATTGTTGAAGCATCGTAAGATCCAACAAGTAACTGCACATAAAGGCATCACCTGGAAATATATACCCGAAAGAGCAGCATGGTGGGGCGGCTTTTGGGAGCGATTAGTCCGCAGCGTCAAGGATTGCATAAAGGCAGCGGTTAGTAAAAGTATTTTGACTTTTGATGAAATACGAACGTTTTTGTCAGAAGCTGAAGCAGTCATAAACGCTAGGCCACTGACTTACATTACCAGTGATCATAACGATCTAGAGCCATTAACTCCGGCTCATTTTCTAACTAATCAAAAAGCTATTTTTATTCCAAAAGACTTTTAAACAGATCAATCGTCTATGGCAAAATCTTGGGACTTAAGGCAAATAATAACTAAGCGATATTACAAAAGATGGCAATCTGAGTATTTGCAACAATTGCGTACAATTCATCACAATAAGAGCAGCCCAATTCGAAAAATCAATGTTAGAGATGTTGTTTTAGTACACGAAGATTTGAAATCAAGACTTCTTTGGAAATTAGCTGTAGTCGATTCCGTATGATGGTCACGTCCGAGCTTGTAATGTCCGATTAGGAAATAACGTAATTCTAAAGAGACCTATTCAATTACTGTATCCATTGGAAGTATCATCTGGCATAGCCGGGCCGAGGATGTAAAAAATGTAGCATGAATTCAAACCTACCATGGCCAACATTAATTATGCTATAATTAATCTTACTCTCACTCTCTCTATGTTAAGACGTTATTATACATACTTAATGATTTTGAAGTATTGGTCCATTATAAAAATTGTACCTTTCTTCTTTATTAATCAGGTGGGGCGGCTTTTGGGAGCGATTAGTCCGCAGCGTCAAGGATTGCATAAAGGCACTTTTGATGAAATACGAACTTTTTTGTCAGAAGCTGAAGCAGTCATAAACGCTAGGCCACTGACTTACATTACCAGTGATCATAACGATCTAGAGCCATTAACTCCGGCTCATTTTCTAACTAATCAAAAAGCTATTTTTATTCCAAAAGACTTTCAAACAGATCAATCGTCTATGGCAAAATCTTGGGACTTAAGGCAAATAATAACTAAGCGATATTACAAAAGATGGCAATCTGAGTATTTGCAACAATTGCATACAATTCATCACAATAAGAGCAGCCCAATTCGAAACATCAATGTTAGAGATGTTGTTTTAGTACACGAAGATTTGAAATCAAGACTTCTTTGGAAATTAGCTGTAGTCGATTCCGTATGATGGTCACGTCCGAGCTTGTAATGTCCGATTAGGAAATAACGTAATTCTAAAGAGACCTATTCAATTACTGTATCCATTGGAAGTATCATCTGGCATAGCCGGGCCGAGGATGTAAAAAATGTAGCATGAATTCAAACCTACCATGGCCAACATTAATTATGCTATAATTAATCTTACTCTCACTCTCTCTATGTAAAGACGTTATTATGCATACTTAATGATTTTTAAGTATTGTTCCATTATAAAAATTGTACCTTTCTTCTTTATTAATCAGTTCAAAATAAACTACCGCAGAAACTGTTCATGAATCGGAGTGATTTTCTTAAAACATTATTACATTTTTTATATAGGGTAGTCACGAATTAAATCAACAGCGATTCCTCTGATTCCATATCTATATAATTTATCCAGCAATAAAGCATGATCTACTGCATCAAAAGCTTTTGCTAAATCCAGGAAAGCTATCACTGTTGAATTATTTTTATTAAAATTAGTGTATATAAAACTGGTAATTGCTACAATTGTATCCTTAGTGCCTTTATTTTTTAAAACTTTTGCTATATTAGAAATTAAGGATATTGGACGATAGTTAGATAGGGTAGGATTTTTGCACATTTTAATCCATTTGGCCATATTCCTATAGTCATACAGTTATTAAAGATAAATTCCAATGGTTTACTAATAAATTTACTTATTATTTTTAAGACTTTAGTGTTAATTTCATCAACTCCCCCAGCTGTGTCTTTTAGGTTTCTGATTACTTTTTAAATTTCTTGTTCATCAGTCGGCTTAAAGAAAATTGACTTAGCATTATTTTCTAAATTATAAACCTTACTGTTATCTGTTTTTTTTTCATTTTAGCAGCTAAATGTATACCCACATTACTAAAAAAATTTACAAAATATCAGCAATTTCCGCAGAGTTAGTGATCTTCACATTATGTTCGATTAAGTAGTCTATATCTTTAGATGCCTTTACATTTTTACCTAATTTATGATTTACATCACTTCATAAGTCTTTACAACAATTAGATTTACTATTTATCGAATTACTCTCATAATTACACTTAGCAATTTTTATAATGTTTTTAGTTCTATATTATCTTTATTTTTTTTCCATTTATTATATAACTTCTCTTTAGTACGACATGACTTCATAATGCCAATCGTAATCCAATTTTTACGCTGCTTAAATTTACGATTGTTGTGTTTTGGTTTTACATTAGCATTTTTTATCAAATTTTGTAATTTAGCTATGAGACTATTAGTATTAATATTTGGATCCTGTATATTTAATATGTCTTCCCAAGGTACATTTTTACTTCTCCAGTATTTTATAACTGAGATAATTCTTAGGTTCTTTATGATTTAATAATTTATACGTATTTAATGACAAAAACAAAATATAATGATCAGTGATCATTTGTTTATATGTAATTGATTTTACGTTGGGAATATTTGTTTTAACGAACATATTACTGTACATGATCCATCCTCAATGTAAGGCCTGGTAGTAATATTATTAAAAAACGGTACATAATTCATATCTAAAACATTTGATAGTAGTAGATCTGAGTGATAGTCTACATTATTTAAATTTATATTGAAGTCTCCAACTAATATATGATTTTTAATCTTAAAATTAGTATCCATGTATATTTTTAAATTGTTAATAAATTCATCCTTAGGGATGTCATGACATCTGTACATTCCAGTTACCTTTAAATTTAAATTATCATTAATGCTTGTGCATGTAGAGATAAAATTGCAACGACCGATAGTATCTACGGATGTGGAGTGTTTTAGAGCATTTGAGACACACATTATTGCTCAATCTGCCTTATTTATACTGCTTTGATTATAATGTATGATATAACCATTTGATGAATATAATTTATGTTCAATTAAATTCCTCGTTTCACTACAAACTATAACATGTGGTTTACATATTATTAGGTTTTTTAGCAAAAGTTCAAGTTTATCAAAATTCGCATTGAGACTTCTGATGTTGATATGAAGTATGAGAATGTCACTGACAGCGAACTTCTTGTTTAAATCTTCTAGATCATGTACAGAATCCTCAATATAATACACTTCAAATCTTGATTACTATTAATATTCATTTTTGGTGAGAAGATTGTGTTATATGTTCTAAGTTGATGCCCTCTTTGATTCAAGGACTTTACCAAAGTGAGTCGGAATCTGAGGCATTGTAGGATAGTCTGTTGATTTCACAATGTTGTTGTATTTGAATTTGAGGTATGCGCATGCGCTGATATCCGTTGCCGCATGATCAGTGGGGTTGTTTTATTAAAATGTTTATTGTAATAAACACAGTTTATACATGATTTTATGGTGCATTCGTTAGTATCATGCTTTCCAGCACAAATTAGACAAGCTGATTCATTGTTACATTTTTTGCGGCTATGATTGGTCCGGCCACATTGAAAGCACATACTCAAGTCAAAAACATCAAACACACGACAGCTCTTATGGCCAACATAGGTAACTTTATTGGACATCGCACTGAGATAAATGTTAGAAGACACTTCAAGAATTAAGCTACGTTTGTTCTTACTATTAGTAAAGTCAGCTATAATTTTAAAGTCACCATCGAAATAGGCGCTGTTTCTGTTACAAATATCATCAATTAGTTCTTCCTTGCTCATGTCACTTTCTACAAGTATATCAAAAATTTTGATTTTGGGAGCATTCATTTTCTCCTGTACCACTTCAAAATTTTCACCTAGTTTTTCAGTCAGTAGGTCTTTGGTTCTTGAGACATCTTGCTTGCTTTTACACTTAAATATCACAGCACCCCATTTTTTTGTCATTACATTTTTATTTGAGCACTTGTATTAGTAGAAATATTTTTTTTAACTAGTTGAGCATAGTTTTTATCCGTTTCTTTATTCTTGGTCTTAACTACAATCGCTGGAACTTTTTCAAACACCTTTTTTTTCTTGTCCTCTTTTAAAATTTCCGCGTACGACTTACATTTGTTTACTTCCGCTTTATTTATTTCCAGTAATTCAGTTAATAATTTGTTTTTAGATTTCAATTCTTGATTTAAATCACGTAGCAGTTCAATTTCAACCTTGGCATTCAGGAGCTGTTCATCCTCATTGTTTCTCACTGTTTTATTGAGAAGATCTGTGAGCTTGATGTATCTGACATTACACTGCTGCTCAAACATAACTTACGATCTTCTTTTTCGTGCTGTTTTATATATGCTATTATTTTTCTTGAGTTTTCATCCAGGGTGGTGTGGTCGGATGAGGTTATGTTCACATCACCATGATCCGGACACACAATCAATCGCTTACCCACGTAAAAATCTTTTTTAAATCTGTTGAAGTCACCTTCGTGGTAAACACATTCACTTATAATGCAAATTACAATTTTAGGAATTTTTATATTTGAATGACACTTAAAAGTTTCGTCACACTTATCACAAAGCTGCGCAGCTTCGTCCCTGTTCTTGCTTGCACTTTTGCATTTTGCTGCAGAAATTTTCACCGCACTTTGCTCTACGCCGTCTCTTCCAATCAACCCTTCTTCGTTCTTTTGTGCTGCTTTCATTATTATTCTCCGCTTTTTTGTTTTTGCTTTCCTTGTGTGTGCACATCCAGATAGTTGAGTCTATTAATTGCGCTACGTATTGTTTTCAGACCACTTGCGCTGTTGTTGTTGCTGCTGCACTTATTTACACAAGCACATTTCATGTTAACTTGTTTTTTGTTTTTTATGCTATTTCACACTTTTATTTTCATTAAAATAATTAATTTGAAGTGTTTCAATAACGTAGTAAGTTTTCGCTCCAAATTAAAAATTTTCTAGAACATATTGTTAACCCCACAAAAATCACCACATCTGACACGTCCGCTGGCTCACGCGTTTACTGACACCAAATTTTTTAGCACCTCTATCTACAGTGTGAAAATGGCTGATATGGGGTGACAACCCCGCCCACTCCCTATATAACGGTACTGTTAAAAAATACTAAAAGCTTGATAAACCAACCACTAAACACGCCAGAGTCAATTAATTTTAACTTAAGGATGGTATGGGATGATTTTATAGGAACCGCGTTCAAAATTAGACAGTGGGCGTGGCACCGCCTACTTTTTGGTGAAAACCCATATCGTGGGATCTGCTTAGCCAATTTAATCCAAATTCGGTATAAAAGATTCTTCTCATATAGCTAATCGGATTACAACCACGCCTATTTACCATAAAACACGATTTTAAATTCCATCTGATTCTTTCACTTTTCACTATGCAAATCAAGCAACAAAGATTGTATCGGGGTAAAGCTTTGAGTGAATAATGCGTTTAAAGTATGCCACCTTGAGACTAAAAACTGTCTAAGTCGAACTAAAATTGTTTAAGCCCCTAGATACTGAATTTGTGGACCTCAGTACCTACAGTTGACTTTTTACCGAAAATATCGGTCAATATGTAAGATATATAATTGAAATGAATATTATAAAATAAATAAATAAAACTCTCGATAATAGTATGTTTGTGTCAAGAAATAGGTTGAATCGTATCAATACTTCCTATAGTCCTCATATACCTAATATAAATATTTTTGAACTTCCGGGTGACCTTATACCGTATATATCGGCCAATATGTGAGTTATCTCAATGACAATGAGAGAGCGTGTTTTACTCATAACAAGGTATTTTTGTGCCTAAAACGGATGTCAACAATATTGAAGAGTTATCCTTCAGTGAAATACAACAAGCGGAATATTATTGGATCAAATATTTTCAAAAATCACATTACGAAGCAGAATATGCAGATCTAGTGAAACATGGAAAGGTCTCAGCACAGTCTAAATTAGTTTGTTTAAACCCGATTATCAAACTCAGCTTTCAGCGATTATTCCTGCAACCCCATAATTTTACCTAAGAAATGTCATCTCAGCGTAATGGTTATAAATTAAGCGCATCACGCGGCAATGCACGGTGGTGTTAATGCTGTTTTGGCACTCTTGCGAAAACGTTTTTGGATTGTAAAAGGACGACTTCATGGCAAAAGCGCATCAGAGCCATGGACAACCTTACCAGTAGAGCGTATCAAAACCACAAGGCCCTTCGAAACAACAGGCATCGACTTCGCAGGTCCTCTTTACATAAAAAGCGATGGTGAAGTAACTGAACGAAAAAGTTACATTATGTTGTTTACTTCTGCTGCAATTCGTGCTGTACCTTTGGAGTTAGTTAAAGATAAGACGGTTGAAAGTTGCATAAATGCTTTACGACGTTTTATGTCAAGATTTGGTCCTCCAGAAACTATTATATCTGATAACGCAAAAATATTCAAGCGAGCTGATTTAGAGCTGAAAAAGCTAGAGCAATTGTTGAAGCATCGTAAGATCCAACAAGTAACTGCACATAAAGGCATCACCTGGAAATATATACCCGAAAGAGCAGCATGGTGGGGCGGCTTTTGGGAGCGATTAGTCCGCAGCGTCAAGGATTGCATAAAGGCACTTTTGATGAAATACGAACTTTTTTGTCAGAAGCTGAAGCAGTCATAAACGCTAGGCCACTGACTTACATTACCAGTGATCATAACGATCTAGAGCCATTAACTCCGGCTCATTTTCTAACTAATCAAAAAGCTATTTTTATTCCAAAAGACTTTCAAACAGGTCAATCGTCTATGGCAAAATCTTGGGACTTAAGGCAAATAATAACTAAGCGATATTACAAAAGATGGCAATCTGAGTATTTGCAACAATTGCATACAATTCATCACAATAAGAGCAGCCCAATTCGAAACATCAATGTTAGAGATGTTGTTTTAGTACACGAAGATTTGAAATCAAGACTTCATTGGAAATTAGCTGTAGTCGATTCCGTATGATGGTCACGTCCGAGCTTGTATTGTCCGATTAGGAAATAACGTAATTCTAAAGAGACCTATTCAATTACTGTATCCATTGGAAGTATCATCTGGCATAGCCGGGCCGAGGATGTAAAAAATGTAGCATGAATTCAAACCTACCATGGCCAACATTAATTATGCTATAATTAATCTTACTCTCACTCTCTCTATGTAAAGACGTTATTATGCATACTTAATGATTTTTAAGTATTGTTCCATTATAAAAATTGTACCTTTCTTCTTTATTAATCAGTTCAAAATAAACTACCGCAGAAACTGTTCATGAATCGGAGTGATTTTCTTAAAACATTATTACATTTTTTATATAGGGTAGTCACGAATTAAATCAACAGCGATTCCTCTGATTCCATATCTATATAATTTATCCAGCAATAAAGCATGATCTACTGCATCAAAAGCTTTTGCTAAATCCAGGAAAGCTATCACTGTTGAATTATTTTTATTAAAATTAGTGTATATAAAACTGGTAATTGCTACAATTGTATCCTTAGTGCCTTTATTTTTTAAAACTTTTGCTATATTAGAAATTAAGGATATTGGACGATAGTTAGATAGGGTAGGATTTCTGCACATTTTTATCCATTTGGCCATATTCCTATAGTCATACAGTTATTAAAGATAAATTCCAATGGTTTACTAATAAATTTACTTATTCTTTTTAAGACTTTAGTGTTAATTTCATCAACTCCCCCAGCTGTGTCTTTTAGGTTTCTGATTACTTTTTCAATTTCTTGTTCATCAGTCGGCTTAAAGAAAATTGACTTAGCATTATTTTCTAAATTATAAACCTTACTGTTATCTGTTTTTTTTTTTTTCATTTTAGCAGCTAAATGTATACCCACATTACTAAAAAAATTTACAAAAGTATCAGCAATTTCCGCAGAGTTAGTGATCTTCACATTATGTTCGATTAAGTAGTCTATATCTTTAGATGCCTTTACATTTTTACCTAATTTATGATTTACATAATTCCATAAGTCTTTACAACAATTAGATTTACTATTTATTGAATTACACTCATAATTACACTTAGCAATTTTTATAACTTTGTCCAGCTTTTTCCATTAAGTATTGTATTTTGTTTTTAGTTCTATATTATCTTTATTTATTTTCCATTTATTATATAACTTCTCTTTAGTACGACATGACTTCATAATGCCAATCGTAATCCAATTTTTACGCTGTTAAAATTTACGATTGTTGTGTTTTGGTTTTACATGAGCATTTTTTATTCCCAAAGTACATTTTTACTTCTCCAGTATTTTATAACTGAGATAATTCTTAGGTTCTTTATGATTTAATAATTTATACGTATTTAATGACAAAAACAAAATATAATGATCAGTGATCATTTGTTTATATGTAATTGATTTTACGTTGGAAATATTTGTTTTAACGAACATATTACTGTACATGATCCATCCTCATTGTAAGGCCTGGTAGTATTATTAAAAAGCGGTACATAATTCATATCTAAAACATTTGATAGTAGTAGATCTGAGTGATAGTCTACATTATTTAAATTTATATTGAAGTCTCCAACTAATATATGATTTTTAATCTTAAAATTAGTATCCATGTATATTTTTAAATTGTTAATAAATTCATCCTTAGGGATGTCATGACATCTGTACATTCCAGTTACTTTTAAATTTAAATTATCATTAATGCTTGTGCATGTAGAGATAAAATTGCAACGACCGATAGTATCTACGGATGTGGAGTGTTTTAGAGCATTTGAGACACACATTATTGCTCCATCTGCCTTATTTATACTGCTTTGATTATAATGTATGATATAACCATTTGATGAATATAATTTATGTTCAATTAAATTCCTCGTTTCACTACAAACTATAACATGTGGTTTACATATTATTAGGTTTTTTAGCAAAAGTTCAAGTTTATCAAAATTCGCATTGAGACTTCTGATGTTGATATGAAGTATGAGAATGTCACTGACAGCGAACTTCTTGTTTAAATCTTCTAGATCATGTACAGAATCCTCAATATAATACACTTCAAATCTTGATTACTATTAATATTCATTTTTGGTGAGAAGATTGTGTTATATGTTCTAAGTTGATGCCCTCTTTGATTCAAGGACTTTACCAAAGTGAGTCGGAATCTGAGGCATTGTAGGATAGTCTGTTGATTTCACAATGTTGTTGTATTTGAATTTGAGGTATGCGCATGCGCTGATATCCGTTGCCGCATGATCAGTGGGGTTGTTTTATTAAAATGTTTATTGTAATAAACACAGTTTATACATGATTTTATGGTGCATTCGTTAGTATCATGCTTTCCAGCACAAATTAGACAAGCTGATTCATTGTTACATTTTTTGCGGCTATGATTGGTCCGGCCACATTGAAAGCACATACTCAAGTCAAAAACATCAAACACACGACAGCTCTTATGGCCAACATAGGTAACTTTATTGGACATCGCACTGAGATAAATGTTAGAAGACACTTCAAGAATTAAGCTACGTTTGTTCTTACTATTAGTAAAGTCAGCTATAATTTTAAAGTCACCATCGAAATAGGCGCTGTTTCTGTTACAAATATCATCAATTAGTTCTTCCTTGCTCATGTCACTTTCTACAAGTATATCAAAAATTTTGATTTTGGGAGCATTCATTTTCTCCTGTACCACTTCAAAATTTTCACCTAGTTTTTCAGTCAGTAGGTCTTTGGTTCTTGAGACATCTTGCTTGCTTTTACACTTAAATATCACAGCACCCCATTTTTTTGTCATTACATTTTTATTTGAGCACTTGTATTAGTAGAAATATTTTTTTTAACTAGTTGAGCATAGTTTTTATCCGTTTCTTTATTCTTGGTCTTAACTACAATCGCTGGAACTTTTTCAAACACCTTTTTTTTCTTGTCCTCTTTTAAAATTTCCGCGTACGACTTACATTTGTTTACTTCCGCTTTATTTATTTCCAGTAATTCAGTTAATAATTTGTTTTTAGATTTCAATTCTTGATTTAAATCACGTAGCAGTTCAATTTCAACCTTGGCATTCAGGAGCTGTTCATCCTCATTGTTTCTCACTGTTTTATTGAGAAGATCTGTGAGCTTGATGTATCTGACATTACACTGCTGCTCAAACATAACTTACGATCTTCTTTTTCGTGCTGTTTTATATATGCTATTATTTTTCTTGAGTTTTCATCCGGTGTGGTCGGATGAGGTTATGTTCACATCACCATGATCCGGACACACAATCAATCGCTTACCCACGTAAAAATCTTTTTTAAATCTGTTGAAGTCACCTTCGTGGTAAACACATTCACTTATAATGCAAATTACAATTTTAGGAATTTTTATATTTGAATGACACTTAAAAGTTTCGTCACACTTATCACCAAGCTGCGCAGCTTCGTCCCTGTTCTTGCTTGCACTTTTGCATTTTGCTGCAGAAATTTTCACCGCACTTTGCTCTACGCCGTCTCTTCCAATCAACCCTTCTTCGTTCTTTTGTGCTGCTTTCATTATTATTCTCCGCTTTTTTGTTTTTGCTTTCCTTGTGTGTGCACATCCAGATAGTTGAGTCTATTAATTGCGCTACGTATTGTTTTCAGACCACTTGCGCTGTTGTTGTTGCTGCTGCACTTATTTACACAAGCACATTTCATGTTAACTTGTTTTTTGTTTTTTATGCTATTTCACACTTTTATTTTCATTAAAATAATTAATTTGAAGTGTTTCAATAACGTAGTAAGTTTTCGCTCCAAATTAAAAATTTTCTAGAACATATTGTTAACACCACAAAAATCACCACATCTGACACGTCCGCTGGCTCACGCGTTTACTGACACCAAATTTTTTAGCACCTCTATCTACAGTGTGAAAATGGCTGATATGGGGTGACAACCCCGCCCACTCCCTATATAACGGTACTGTTAAAAAATACTAAAAGCTTGATAAACCAAGCACTAAACACGCCAGAGTCAATTAATTTTAACTTAGGGATGGTATGGGATGATTTTATAGGAACCGCGTTCAAAATTAGACAGTGGGCGTGGCACCGCCTACTTTTTGGTGAAAACCCATATCGTGGGATCTGCTTAGCCAATTTAATCCAAATTCGGTATAAAAGATTCTTCTCATATAGCTAATCGGATTACAACCACGCCTATTTACCATAAAACACGATTTTAAATTCCATCTGATTCTTTCACTTTTCACTATGCAAATCAAGCAACAAAGATTGTATCGGGGTAAAGCTATGAGTGAATAATGTGTTTAAAGTATGCCACCTTGAGACTAAAAACTGTCTAAGTCGAACTAAAACTGTTTAAGCCCCTAGATACTGAATTTGTGGACCTCAGTACCTACAGTTGACTTTTTACCGAAAATATCGGTCAATATGTAAGATATATAATTGAAATGAATATTATAAAATAAATAAATAAAACTCTCGATAATAGTATGTTTGTGTCAAGAAATAGGTTGAATCGTATCAATACTTCCTATAGTCCTCATATACCTAATATAAATATTTTTGAACTTCCGGGTGACCTTATACCGTATATATCGGCCAATATGTAAGTTATCTCAATGACAATGAGAGAGCGTGTTTTACTCATAACAAGGTATTTTTGTGCCTAAAATGGATGTCAACAATATTGAAGAGTTATCCTTCAGTGAAATACAACAAGCGGAATATTATTGGATCAAATATTTTCAAAAATCACATTACGAAGCAGAATATGCAGATCTAGTGAAACATGGAAAGGTCTCAGCACAGTCTAAATTAGTTTGTTTAAACCCGATTATCAAACTCAGCTTTCAGCGATTATTCCTGCAACCCCATAATTTTACCTAAGAAATGTCATCTCAGCGTAATGTTAATAAATAAAGCGCATCACGCGGCAATGCACGGTGGTGTTAATGCTGTTTTGGCACTCTCGCGAAAACGTTTTTGGATTGTAAAAGGACGACTTCATGGCAAAAGCGCATCAGAGCCATGGACAACCTTACCAGTAGAGCGTATCAAAACCACAAGGCCCTTCGAAACAACAGGCATCGACTTCGCAGGTCCTCTTTACATAAAAAGCGATGGTGAAGTAACTGAACGAAAAAGTTACATTATGTTGTTTACTTCTGCTGCAATTCGTGCTGTACCTTTGGAGTTAGTTAAAGATAAGACGGTTGAAAGTTGCATAAATGCTTTACGACGTTTTATGTCAAGATTTGGTCCTCCAGAAACTATTATATCTGATAACGCAAAAACATTCAAGCGAGTTGATTTAGAGCTGAAAAAGCTAGAGCAATTGTTGAAGCATCGTAAGATCCAACAAGTAACTGCACATAAAGGCATCACCTGGAAATATATACCCGAAAGAGCAGCATGGTGGGGCGGCTTTTGGGAGCGATTAGTCCGCAGCGTCAAGGATTGCATAAAGGCACTTTTGATGAAATACGAACTTTTTTGTCAGAAGCTGAAGCAGTCATAAACGCTAGGCCACTGACTTACATTACCAGTGATCATAACGATCTAGAGCCATTAACTCCGGCTCATTTTCTAACTAATCAAAAAGCTATTTTTATTCCAACGGACTTTCAAACAGATCAATCGTCTATGGCAAAATCTTGGGACTTAAGGCAAATAATAACTAAGCGATATAACAAAAGATGGCAATCTGAGTATTTGCAACAATTGCATACAATTCATCACAATAAGAGCAGCCCAATTCGAAGCATCAATGTTAGAGATGTTGTTTTAGTACACGAAGATTTGAAATCAAGACTTCTTTGGAAATTAGCTGTAGTCGATTCCGTATTCCATGGCAGAGATGGTCACGTCCGAGCTTGTAATGTCCGATTAGGAAATAACGTAATTCTAAAGAGACCTATTCAATTACTGTATCCATTGGAAGTATCATCTGGCATAGCCGGGCCGAGGATGTAAAAAATGTAGCATGAATTCAAACCTACCATGGCCAACATTAATTATGCTATAATTAATCTTACTCTCACTCTCTCTATGTAAAGACTTTATTATGCATACTTAATGATTTTTAAGTATTGTTCCATTATAAAAATTGTACCTTTCTTCTTTATTAATCAGTTCAAAATAAACTACCGCAGAAACTGTTCATGAATCGGAGTGATTTTCTTAAAACATTATTACATTTTTTATATAAGGTAGTCACGAATTAAATCAACAGCGATTCCTCTGATTCCATATCTATATAATTTATCCAGCAATAAAGCATGATCTACTGCATCAAAAGCTTTTGCTAAATCCAGGAAAGCTATCACTGTTGAATTATTTTTATTAAAATTAGTGTATATAAAACTGGTAATTGCTACAATTGTATCCTTAGTGCCTTTATTTTTTAAAACTTTTGCTATATTAGAAATTAAGGATATTGGACGATAGTTAGATAGGGTAGGATTTCTGCACATTTTTATCCATTTGGCCATATTCCTATAGTCATACAGTTATTAAAGATAAATTCCAATGGTTTACTAATAAATTTACTTATTCTTTTTAAGACTTTAGTGTTAATTTCATCAACTCCCCCAGCTGTGTCTTTTAGGTTTCTGATTACTTTTTCAATTTCTTGTTCATCAGTCGGCTTAAAGAAAATTGACTTAGCATTATTTTCTAAATTATAAACCTTACTGTTATCTGTTTTTTTTTTCATTTTAGCAGCTAAATGTATGTATGTATACCCACATTACTAAAAAAATTTACAAAAGTATCAGCAATTTCCGCAGAGTTAGTGATCTTCACATTATGTTCGATTAAGTAGTCTATATCTTTAGATGCCTTTACATTTTTACCTAATTTATGATTTACATAATTCCATAAGTCTTTACAACAATTAGATTTACTATTTATTGAATTACACTCATAATTACACTTAGCAATTTTTATAACTTTGTCCAGCTTTTTACATTAAGTATTGTATTTTGTTTTTAGTTCTATATTATCTTTATTTTTTTTCCATTTATTATATAACTTCTCTTTAGTACGACATGACTTCATAATGCCAATCGTAATCCAATTTTTACGCTGTTTAAATTTACGATTGTTGTGTTTTGGTTTTACATGAGCATTTTTTATCAAATTTTGTATTTTAGCTATGAGACTATTAGTAGCAATATTTGGATCTTGTATATTTAATATGTCTTCCCAAAGTACATTTTTACTTCTCCAGTATTTTATAACTGAGATAATTCTTAGGTTCTTTATGATTTAATAATTTATACGTATTTAATGACAAAAACAAAATATAATGATCAGTGATCATTTGTTTATATGTAATTGATTTTACGTTGGAAATATTTGTTTTAACGAACATATTACTGTACATGATCCATCCTCATTGTAAGGCCTGGTAGTATTATTAAAAAGCGGTACATAATTCATATCTAAAACATTTGATAGTAGTAGATCTGAGTGATAGTCTACATTATTTAAATTTATATTGAAGTCTCCAACTAATATATGATTTTTAATCTTAAAATTAGTATCCATGTATATTTTTAAATTGTTAATAAATTCATCCTTAGGGATGTCATGACATCTGTACATTCCAGTTACCTTTAAATTTAAATTATCATTAATATTTATACATGTAGAGATAAAATTGCAACGACCGATAGTATCTACGGATGTGGAGTGTTTTAGAGCATTTGAGACACACATTATTGCTCCATCTGCCTTATTTATACTGCTTTGATTATAATGTATGATATAACCATTTGATGAATATAATTTATGTTCAATTAAATTCCTCGTTTCACTACAAACTATAACATGTGGTTTACATATTATTAGGTTTTTTAGCAAATGTTCAAGTTTATCAAAATTCGCATTGAGACTTCTGATGTTGATATGAAGTATGAGAATGTCACTGAGAGCGAACTTCTTGTTTAAATCTTCTAGATCATGTACAGAATCCTCAATGTAATACACTTCAAATCTTGATTACTATTAATATTCATTTTTGGTGAGAAGATTGTGTTATATGTTCTAAGTTGATGCCCTCTTTGATTCAAGGACTTTACCAAAGTGAGTCGGAATCTGAGGCATGGTAGGATAGTCTGTTGATTTCACAATGTTGTTGTATTTGAATTTGAGGTATGCGCATGCGCTGATATCCGTTGCCGCATGATCAGTGGGGTTGTTTTATTAAAATGTTTATTGTAATAAACACAGTTTATACATGATTTTATGGTGCATTCGTTAGTTTCATGCTTTCCAGCGCAAATTAGACAAGCTGATTCATTGTTACATTTTTTGCGGCTATGATTGGTCCGGCCACATTGAAAGCACATACTCAAGTCAAAAACATCAAACACACGACAGCTCTTATGGCCAACATAGGTAACTTTATTGGACATCGCACTGAGATATATGTTAGAAAACACTTCAAGAATTAAGCTACGTTTGTTCTTACTATTAGTAAAGTCAGCTATAATTTTAAAGTCACCATCGAAATAGGCGCTGTTTCTGTTACAAATATCATCAATTAGTTCTTCCTTGCTCATGTCACTTTCTACAAGTATATCAAAAATTTTGATTTTGGGAGCATTCATTTTCTCCTGTACCACTTCAAAATTTTCACCTAGTTTTTCAGTCAGTAGGTCTTTGGTTCTTGAGACATCTTGCTTGCTTTTACACTTAAATATCACAGCACCCGATTTTTTTGTCATTACATTTTTATTTGAGCACTTCTTAAGTAGAAATATTTTTTTTAACTAGTTGAGCATAGTTTTTATCCGTTTCTTTATTCTTGGTCTTAACTACAATCGCTGGAACTTTTTCAAACACTCTTTCTTTCTTATCCTCTTTTAAAATTTCCGCGTACGACTTACATTTGTTTACTTCCGCTTTATTTATTTCCAGTAATTCAGTTAATAATTTGTTTTTAGATTTCAATTCTTGATTTAAATCACGTAGCAGTTCAATTTCAACCTTGGCATTCAGGAGCTGTTCATCCTAATTGCTTCTCACTGTTTTATTGAGAAGATCTTGTGAGCTTGATGTATCTGACATTACACTGCTGCTCAAACATAACTTAAGATCTTCTTTTTCGTGCTGGTTTATATATGCTATTATTTTTCGTGAGTTTTCATCCAGCGTGGTGTGGTCGGATGAGGTTATGTTCACATCACCATGATCCGGACACACAATCAATCTCTTACCACGTAAAAACCTTTTTTAAATCTGTTGAAGTCACCTTCGTGGTAAACACATTCACTTATAATGCAAATTACAATTTTAGGAATTTTCATATTTGAATGACACTTAAAAGTTTCGTCACACTTATCACCAAGCTGCGCAGCTTCGTCCCTGTTCTTGCTTGCACTTTTGCATTTTGCTGCAGAAATTTTCACCGCACTTTGCTCTACGCCGTCTCTTCCAATCAACCCTTCTTCGTTCTTTTGTGCTGCTTTCATTATTATTCTCCGCTTTTTTGTTTTTGCTTTCCTTGTGTGTGCACATCCAGATAGTTGAGTCTATTAATTGCGCTACGTATTGTTTTCAGACCACTTGCGCTGTTGTTGTTGCTGCTGCACTTATTTACACAAGCACATTTCATGTTAACTTGTTTTTTGTTTTTTATGCTATTTCACACTTTTATTTTCATTAAAATAATTAATTTGAAGTGTTTCAATAACGTAGTAAGTTTTCGCTCCAAATTAAAAATTTTCTAGAACATATTGTTAACACCACAAAAATCACCACATCTGACACGTCCGCTGGCTCACGCGTTTACTGACACCAAATTTTTTAGTGAAAATGTGATATGGGGTGACAACCCCGCCCACTCCCTATATAACGGTACTGTTAAAAAATACTAAAAGCTTGATAAACCAAGCACTAAACACGCCAGAGTCAATTAATTTTAACTTAGGGATGGTATGGGATGATTTTATAGGAACCGCGTTCAAAATTAGACAGTGGGCGTGGCACCGCCTACTTTTTGGTGAAAACCCATATCGTGGGATCTGCTTAGCCAATTCGGTATAAAAGATTCTTCTCATATATCTAATCGGATTACAACCACGCCTATTTACCATAAAACACGATTTTAAATTCCATCTGATTCTTTCACTTTTCACTATCGGGGTAAAGCTTTGAGTGAATAATGCGTTTAAAGTATGCCACCTTGTGACTAAAAACTGTCTAAGTCGAACTAAAACTGTTTAAGCCCCTAGATACTAATTGAAATGAATATTATAAAATAAATAAATAAAACTCTCGATAATAGTATGTTTTTGTCAAGAAATAGGTTGAATCGGATCAATACTTCCTATAGCCCTCATATACCTAATATAAATATTTTTGAACTTCCGGGTGACCTTATACCGTATATATCGGCCAATATGTGAGCGTGTTTTACTCATAACAAGGTATTTTTGTGCCTAAAATGGATGTCAACAATATTGAAGAGTTATCCTTCAGTGAAATACAACAAGCGGAATATTATTGGATCAAATATTTTCAAAAATCACATTACGAAGCAGAATATGCAGATCTAGTGAAACATGGAAAGGTCTCAGCACAGTCTAAATTAGTTTGTTTAAACCCGATTATCAAACTCAGCTTTCAGCGATTATTCCTGCAACCCCATAATTTTACCTAAGAAATGTCATCTCAGCGTAATGGTTATAAATGAAGCGGATCACGCGGCAATGCACGGTGGTGTTAATTCTGTTTTGGCACTCTTGCGAAAACGTTTTTGGATTGTAAAAGGACGACTTCATGGCAAAAGCGCATCAGAGCCATGGACAACCTTACCAGTAGAGCGTATCAAAACCACAAGGCCCTTCGAAACAACAGGCATCGACTTCGCAGGTCCTCTTTACATAAAAAGCGATGGTGAAGTAACTGAACGAAAAAGTTACATTATGTTGTTTACTTCTGCTGCAATTCGTGCTGTACCTTTGGAGTTAGTTAAAGATAAGACGGTTGAAAGTTGCATAAATGCTTTACGACGTTTTATGTCAAGATTTGGTCCTCCAGAAACTATTATATCTGATAACGCAAAAACATTCAAGCGAGTTGATTTAGAGCTGAAAAAGCTAGAGCAATTGTTGAAGCATCGTAAGATCCAACAAGTAACTGCACATAAAGGCATCACCTGGAAATATATACCCGAAAGAGCAGCATGGTGGGGCGGCTTTTGGGAGCGATTAGTCCGCAGCGTCAAGGATTGCATAAAGGCACTTTTGATGAAATACGAACTTTTTTGTCAGAAGCTGAAGCAGTCATAAACGCTAGGCCACTGACTTACATTACCAGTGATCATAACGATCTAGAGCCATTAACTCCGGCTCATTTTCTAACTAATCAAAAAGCTATTTTTATTCCAAAAGACTTTCAAACAGATCAATCGTCTATGGCAAAATCTTGGGACTTAAGGCAAATAATAACTAAGCGATATTACAAAAGATGGCAATCTGAGTATTTGCAACAATTGCGTACAATTCATCACAATAAGAGCAGCCCAATTCGAAGCATCAATGTTAGAGATGTTGTTTTAGTACACGAAGGTTTGAAATCAAGACTTCTTTGGAAATTAGCTGTAGTCGATTCCGTATTCCATGGCAGAGATGGTCACGTCCGAGCTTGTAATGTCCGATTAGGAAATAACGTAATTCTAAAGAGACCTATTCAATTACTGTGTCCATTGGAAGTATCAGCTGGCATAGCCGGGCCGAGGATGTAAAAAATGTAGCATGAATTCAAACCTACCATGGCCAACATTAATTATGCTATAATTAATCTTACTCTCACTCTCTCTATGTAAAGACTTTATTATGCATACTTAATGATTTTTAAGTATTGTTCCATTATAAAAATTGTACCTTTCTTCTTTATTAATCAGTTCAAAATAAACTACCGCAGAAACTGTTCATGAATCGGAGTGATTTTCTTAAAACATTATTACATTTTTTATATAAGGTAGTCACGAATTAAATCAACAGCGATTCCTCTGATTCCATATCTATATAATTTATCCAGCAATAAAGCATGATCTACTGCATCAAAAGCTTTTGCTAAATCCAGGAAAGCTATCACTGTTGAATTATTTTTATTAAAATTAGTGTATATAAAACTGGTAATTGCTACAATTGTATCCTTAGTGCCTTTATTTTTTAAAACTTTTGCTATATTAGAAATTAAGGATATTGGACGATAGTTAGATAGGGTAGGATTTCTGCACATTTTTATCCATTTGGCCATATTCCTATAGTCATACAGTTATTAAAGATAAATTCCAATGGTTTACTAATAAATTTACTTATTCTTTTTAAGACTTTAGTGTTAATTTCATCAACTCCCCCAGCTGTGTCTTTTAGGTTTCTGATTACTTTTTCAATTTCTTGTTCATCAGTCGGCTTAAAGAAAATTGACTTAGCATTATTTTCTAAATTATAAACCTTACTGTTATCTGTTTTTTTTTCATTTTAGCAGCTAAATGTATGTATGTATACCCACATTACTAAAAAAATTTACAAAAGTATCAGCAATTTCCGCAGAGTTAGTGATCTTCACATTATGTTCGATTAAGTAGTCTATATCTTTAGATGCCTTTACATTTTTACCTAATTTATGATTTACATAATTCCATAAGTCTTTACAACAATTAGATTTACTATTTATTGAATTACACTCATAATTACACTTAGCAATTTTTATAACTTTGTCCAGCTTTTTACATTAAGTATTGTATTTTGTTTTTAGTTCTATATTATCTTTATTTTTTTTTCATTTATTATATAACTTCTCTTTAGTACGACATGACTTCATAATGCCAATCGTAATCCAATTTTTACGCTGTTTAAATTTACGATTGTTGTGTTTTGGTTTTACATGAGCATTTTTTATCAAATTTTGTATTTTAGCTATGAGACTATTAGTAGCAATATTTGGATCTTGTATATTTAATATGTCTTCCCAAAGTACATTTTTACTTCTCCAGTATTTTATAACTGAGATAATTCTTAGGTTCTTTATGATTTAATAATTTATACGTATTTAATGACAAAAACAAAATATAATGATCAGTGATCATTTGTTTATATGTAATTGATTTTACGTTGGAAATATTTGTTTTAACGAACATATTACTGTACATGATCCATCCTCATTGTAAGGCCTGGTAGTATTATTAAAAAGCGGTACATAATTCATATCTAAAACATTTGATAGTAGTAGATCTGAGTGATAGTCTACATTATTTAAATTTATATTGAAGTCTCCAACTAATATATGATTTTTAATCTTAAAATTAGTATCCATGTATATTTTTAAATTGTTAATAAATTCATCCTTAGGGATGTCATGACATCTGTACATTCCAGTTACCTTTAAATTTAAATTATCATTAATATTTATACATGTAGAGATAAAATTGCAACGACCGATAGTATCTACGGATGTGGAGTGTTTTAGAGCATTTGAGACACACATTATTGCTCCATCTGCCTTATTTATACTGCTTTGATTATAACGTATGATATAACCATTTGATGAATATAATTTATGTTCAATTAAATTCCTCGTTTAACTACAAACTATAACATGTGGTTTACATATTATTAGGTTTTTTAGCAAATGTTCAAGTTTATCAAAATTCGCATTGAGACTTCTGATGTTGATATGAAGTATGAGAATGTCACTGAGAGCGAACTTCTTGTTAAAATCTTCTAGATCATGTACAGAATCCTCAATATAATACACTTCAAATCTTGATTACTATTAATATTCATTTTTGGTGAGAAGATTGTGTTATATGTTCTAAGTTGATGCCCTCTTTGATTCAAGGACTTTACCAAAGTGAGTCGGAATCTGAGGCATGGTAGGATAGTCTGTTGATTTCACAATGTTGTTGTATTTGAATTTGAGGTATGCGCATGCGCTGATATCCGTTGCCGCATGATCAGTGGGGTTGTTTTATTAAAATGTTTATTGTAATAAACACAGTTTATACATGATTTTATGGTGCATTCGTTAGTATCATGCTTTCCAGCGCAAATTAGACAAGCTGATTCATTGTTACATTTTTTGCGGCTATGATTGGTCCGGCCACATTGAAAGCACATACTCAAGTCAAAAACATCAAACACACGACAGCTCTTATGGCCAACATAGGTAACTTTATTGGACATCGCACTGAGATATATGTTAGAAAACACTTCAAGAATTAAGCTACGTTTGTTCTTACTATTAGTAAAGTCAGCTATAATTTTAAAGTCACCATCGAAATAGGCGCTGTTTCTGTTACAAATATCATCAATTAGTTCTTCCTTGCTCATGTCACTTTCTACAAGTATATCAAAAATTTTGATTTTGGGAGCATTCATTTTCTCCTGTACCACTTCAAAATTTTCACCTAGTTTTTCAGTCAGTAGGTCTTTGGTTCTTGAGACATCTTGCTTGCTTTTACACTTAAATATCACAGCACCCGATTTTTTTGTCATTACATTTTTATTTGAGCACTTCTTAAGTAGAAATATTTTTTTTAACTAGTTGAGCATAGTTTTTATCCGTTTCTTTATTCTTGGTCTTAACTACAATCGCTGGAACTTTTTCAAAATTTCCGCGTACGAGCAGTTCAATTTCAACCTTGGCTTTCAGGAGCTGTTCATCCTAATTGCTTCTCACTGTTTTATTGAGAAGATCTTGTGAGCTTGATGTATCTGACATTACACTGCTGCTCAAACATAACTTAAGATCTTCTTTTTCGTGCTGGTTTATATATGCTATTATTTTTCGTGAGTTTTCATCCAGCGTGGTGTGGTCGGATGAGGTTATGTTCACATCACCATGATCCGGACACACAATCAATCGCTTACCACGTAAAAACCTTTTTTAAATCTGTTGAAGTCACCTTCGTGGTAAACACATTCACTTATAATGCAAATTACAATTTTAGGAATTTTCATATTTGAATGACACTTAAAAGTTTCGTCACACTTATCACCAAGCTGCGCAGCTTCGTCCCTGTTCTTGCTTGCACTTTTGCATTTTGCTGCAGAAATTTTCACCGCACTTTGCTCTACGCCGTCTCTTCCAATCAACCCTTCTTCGTTCTTTTGTGCTGCTTTCATTATTATTCTCCGCTTTTTTGTTTTTGCTTTCCTTGTGTGTGCACATCCAGATAGTTGAGTCTATTAATTGCGCTACGTATTGTTTTCAGACCACTTGCGCTGTTGTTGTTGCTGCTGCACTTATTTACACAAGCACATTTCATGTTAACTTGTTTTTTGTTTTTTATGCTATTTCACACTTTTATTTTCATTAAAATAATTAATTTGAAGTGTTTCAATAACGTAGTAAGTTTTCGCTCCAAATTAAAAATTTTCTAGAACATATTGTTAACACCACAAAAATCACCACATCTGACACGTCCGCTGGCTCACGCGTTTTTAGCACCTCTATCTACAGTGTGAAAATGGCTGATATGGGGTGACAACCCCGCCCACTCCCTATATAACGGTACTGTTAAAAAATACTAAAAGCTTGATAAACCAAGCACTAAACACGCCAGAGTCAATTAATTTTAATTTGGGATGGTATGGGATGATTTTATAGGAACCGCGTTCAAAATTAGACAGTGGGCGTGGCACCGCCTACTTTTTGGTGAAAACCCATATCGTGGGATCTGCTTAGTCAATTTCATCCAAATTCGGTATAAAAGATTCTTCTCATATATCTAATCGGATTACAACCACGCCTATTTACCATAAAACACGATTTTAAATTCCATCTGATTCTTTCACTTTTCACTATCGGGGTAAAGCTTTGAGTGAATAATGCGTTTAAAGTATGCCACCTTGTGACTAAAAACTGTCTAAGTCGAACTAAAACTGTTTAAGCCCCTAGATACTAATTGAAATGAATATTATAAAATAAATAAATAAAGCTCTCGATAATAGTATGTTTTTGTCAAGAAATAGGTTGAATCGGATCAATACTTCCTATAGCCCTCATATACCTAATATAAATATTTTTGAACTTCCGGGTGACCTTATACCGTATATATCGGCCAATATGTGAGCGTGTTTTACTCATAACAAGGTATTTTTGTGCCTAAAATGGATGCCAACAATATTGAAGAGTTATCCTACAGTGAAATACAACAAGCGGAATAGTATTGGATTAAATATTTTCAAAAATCACATTACGAAGCAGAATATGCAGATCTAGTGAAACATGGAAAGGTCTCAGCACAGTCTAAATTAGTTTGTTTAAACCCGATTATCAAACTCAGCTTTCAGCGATTATTCCTGCAATCCCATAATTTTACCTAAGAAATGTCATCTCAGCGTAATGGTTATAAATGAAGCGCATCACGCGGCAATGCACGGTGGTGTTAATGCTGTTTTGGCACTCTTGCGAAAACGTTTTTGGATTGTAAAAGAACGACTTCATGGCAAAAGCGCATCAGAGCCATGGACAAGAGCGTATCAAAACCACAAGGCCCTTCGAAACAACAGGCATCGACTTCGCAGGTCCTCTTTACATAAAAAGCGATGGTGAAGTAACTGAACGAAAAAGTTTCATTATGTTGTTTACTTATGCTGCAATTCGTGCTGTACATTTGGAGTTAGTTAAAGATAAGACGGTTGAAAGTTGCATAAATGCTTTACGACGTTTTATGTCAAGATTTGGTCCTCCAGAAACTATTATATCTGATAACGCAAAAACATTCAAGCGAGCTGATTTAGAGCTGAAAAAGCTACAGCAATTGTTGAAGCATCGTAAGATCCAACAAGTAACTGCACATAAAGGCATCACCTGGAAATATATACCCGAAAGAGCAGCATGGTGGGGCGGCTTTTGGGAGCGATTAGTCCGCAGCGTCAAGGATTGCATAAAGGCAGCGGTTAGTAAATGTATTTTGACTTTTGGTGAAATACGAACTTTTTTGTCAGAAGCTGAAGCAGTCATAAACGCTAGGCCACTGACTTACATTACCAGTGATCATAACGATCTAGAGCCATTAACTCCGGCTCATTTTCTAACTAATCAAAAAGCTATTTTTATTCCAAAAGACTTTCAAACAGATCAATCGTCTATGGCAAAACCTTGGGACTTAAGGCAAATAATAACTAAGCGATATTACAAAAGATGGCAATCTGAGTATTTGCAACAATTGCGTACAATTCATCACAATAAGAGCAGCCCAATTCGAAGCATCAATGTTAGAGATGTTGTTTTAGTACACGAAGATTTGAAATCAAGACTTCTTTGGAAATTAGCTGTAGTCGATTCCGTATTCCATGGCAGAGATGGTCACGTCCGAGCTTGTAATGTCCGATTAGGAAATAACGTAATTCTACAGAGACCTATTCAATTACTGTGTCCATTGGAAGTATCAGCTGGCATAGCCGGGCCGAGGATGTAAAAAATGTAGCATGAATTCAAACCTACCATGGCCAACATTAATTATGCTATAATTAATCTTACTCTCACTCTCTCTATGTAAAGACTTTATTATGCATACTTAATGATTTTTAAGTATTGTTCCATTATAAAAATTGTACCTTTCTTCTTTATTAATCAGTTCAAAATAAACTACCGCAGAAACTGTTCATGAATCGGAGTGATTTTCTTAAAACATTATTACATTTTTTATATAAGGTAGTCACGAATTAAATCAACAGCGATTCCTCTGATTCCATATCTATATAATTTATCCAGCAATAAAGCATGATCTACTGCATCAAAAGCTTTTGCTAAATCCAGGAAAGCTATCACTGTTGAATTATTTTTATTAAAATTAGTGTATATAAAACTGGTAATTGCTACAATTGTATCCTTAGTGCCTTTATTTTTTAAAACTTTTGCTATATTAGAAATTAAGGATATTGGACGATAGTTAGATAGGGTAGGATTTCTGCACATTTTTATCCATTTGGCCATATTTCTATAGTCATACAGTTATTAAAGATAAATTCCAATGGTTTACTAATAAATTTACTTATTCTTTTTAAGACTTTAGTGTTAATTTCATCAACTCCCCCAGCTGTGTCTTTTAGGTTTCTGATTACTTTTTCAATTTCTTGTTCATCAGTCGGCTTAAAGAAAATTGACTTAGCATTATTTTCTAAATTATAAACCTTACTGTTATCTGTTTTTTTTTCATTTTAGCAGCTAAATGTATACCCACATTACTAAAAAAATTTACAAAAGTATCAGCAATTTCCGCAGAGTTAGTGATCTTCACATTATGTTCGATTAAGTAGTCTATATCTTTAGATGCCTTTACATTTTTACCTAATTTATGATTTACATAATTCCATAAGTCTTTACAACAATTAGATTTACTATTTATTGAATTACACTCATAATTACACTTAGCAATTTTTATAACTTTGTCCAGCTTTTTACATTAAGTATTGTATTTTGTTTTTAGTTCTATATTATCTTTATTTTTTTTCCATTTATTATATAACTTCTCTTTAGTACGACATGACTTCATAATGCCAATCGTAATCCAATTTTTACGCTGTTAAAATTTACGATTGTTGTGTTTTGGTTTTACATGAGCATTTTTTATTCCCAAAGTACATTTTTACTTCTCCAGTATTTTATAACTGAGATAATTCTTAGGTTCTTTATGATTTAATAATTTATACGTATTTAATGACAAAAACAAAATATAATGATCAGTGATCATTTGTTTATATGTAATTGATTTTACGTTGGAAATATTTGTTTTAACGAACATATTACTGTACATGATCCATCCTCATTGTAAGGCCTGGTAGTATTATTAAAAAGCGGTACATAATTCATATCTAAAACATTTGATAGTAGTAGATCTGAGTGATAGTCTACATTATTTAAACTTATATTGAAGTCTCCAACTAATATATGATTTTTAATCTTAAAATTAGTATCCATGTATATTTTTAAATTGTTAATAAATTCATCCTTAGGGATGTCATGACATCTGTACATTCCAGTTACCTTTAAATTTAAATTATCATTAATATTTATACATGTAGAGATAAAATTGCAACGACCGATAGTATCTACGGATGTGGAGTGTTTTAGAGCATTTGAGACACACATTATTGCTCCATCTGCCTTATTTATACTGCTTTGATTATAATGTATGATATAACCATTTGATGAATATAATTTATGTTCAATTAAATTCCTCGTTTCACTACAAACTATAACATGTGGTTTACATATTATTAGGTTTTTTAGCAAAAGTTCAAGTTTATCAAAATTCGCATTGAGACTTCTGATGTTGATATGAAGTATGAGAATGTCACTGACAGCGAACTTCTTGTTTAAATCTTCTAGATCATGTACAGAATCCTCAATATAATACACTTCAAATCTTGATTACTATTAATATTCATTTTTGGTGAGAAGATTGTGTTATATGTTCTAAGTTGATGCCCTCTTTGATTCAAGGACTTTACCAAAGTGAGTCGGAATCTGAGGCATTGTAGGATAGTCTGTTGATTTCACAATGTTGTTGTATTTGAATTTGAGGTATGCGCATGCGCTGATATCCGTTGCCGCATGATCAGTGGGGTTGTTTTATTAAAATGTTTATTGTAATAAACACAGTTTATACATGATTTTATGGTGCATTCGTTAGTATCATGCTTTCCAGCGCAAATTAGACAAGCTGATTCATTGTTACATTTTTTGCGGCTATGATTGGTCCGGCCACATTGAAAGCACATACTCAAGTCAAAAACATCAAACACACGACAGCTCTTATGGCCAACATAGGTAACTTTATTGGACATCGCACTGAGATATATGTTAGAAAACACTTCAAGAATTAAGCTACGTTTGTTCTTACTATTAGTAAAGTCAGCTATAATTTTAAAGTCACCATCGAAATAGGCGCTGTTTCTGTTACTAATATCATCAATTAGTTCTTCCTTGCTCATGTCACTTTCTACAAGTATATCAAAAATTTTGATTTTGGGAGCATTCATTTTCTCCTGTACCACTTCAAAATTTTCACCTAGTTTTTCAGTCAGTAGGTCTTTGGTTCTTGAGACATCTTGCTTGCTTTTACACTTAAATATCACAGCACCCGATTTTTTTGTCATTACATTTTTATTTGAGCACTTCTTTAGTAGAAATATTTTTTTTAACTAGTTGAGCATAGTTTTTATCCGTTTCTTTATTCTTGGTCTTAACTACAATCGCTGGAACTTTTTCAAACACTCTTTCTTTCTTATCCTCTTTTAAAATTTCCGCGTACGACTTACATTTGTTTACTTCCGCTTTATTTATTTCCAGTAATTCAGTTAATAATTTGTTTTTAGATTTCAATTCTTGATTTAAATCACGTAGCAGTTCAATTTCAACCTTGGCTTTCAGGAGCTGTTCATCCTAATTGCTTCTCACTGTTTTATTGAGAAGATCTTGTGAGCTTGATGTATCTGACATTACACTGCTGCTCAAACATAACTTAAGATCTTCTTTTTCGTGCTGTTTTATATATGCTATTATTTTTCTTGAGTTTTCATCCAGCGTGGTGTGGTCGGTTATGTTCACATCACCATGATCCGGACACACAATCAATCGCTTTCCAAGTAAAAACCTTTTTTAAATCTGTTGAAGTCACCTTCGTGGTAAACACATTCACTTATAATGCAAATTACAATTTTAGGAATTTTCATATTTGAATGACACTTAAAAGTTTCGTCACACTTATCACCAAGCTGCGCAGCTTCGTCCCTGTTCTTGCTTGCACTTTTGCATTTTGCTGCAGAAATTTTCACCGCACTTTGCTCTACGCCGTCTCTTCCAATCAACCCTTCTTCGTTCTTTTGTGCTGCTTTCATTATTATTCTCCGCTTTTTTGTTTTTGCTTTCCTTGTGTGTGCACATCCAGCTAGTTGAGTCTATTAATTGCGCTACGTATTGTTTTCAGACCACTTGCGCTGTTGTTGTTGCTGCTGCACTTATTTACACAAGCACATTTCATGTTAACTTGTTTTTTGTTTTTTATGCTATTTCACACTTTTATTTTCATTAAAATAATTAATTTGAAGTGTTTCAATAACGTAGTAAGTTTTCGCTCCAAATTAAAAATTTTCTAGAACATATTGTTAACCCCACAAAAATCACCACATCTGACACGTCCGCTGGCTCACGCGTTTACTGACACCAAATTTTTTAGCACCTCTATCTACAGTGTAAAAATTGCTGATATGGGGTGACAACCCCGCCCACTCCCTATATAACGGTACTGTTAAAAAATACTAAAAGCTTGATAAACCAAGCACTAAACACGCCAGAGTCAATTAATTTTGACTTAGGGATGGTATGGGATGATTTTATAGGAACCGCGTTCAAAATTAGACAGTGGGCGTGGCACCGCCTACTTTTTGGTGAAAACCCATATCGTGGGATCTGCTTAGCCAATTCGGTATAAAAGATTCTTCTCATATATCTAATCGGATTACAACCACGCCTATTTACCATAAAACACGATTTTAAATTCCATCTGATTCTTTCACTTTTCACTATCGGGGTAAAGCTTTGAGTGAATAATGCGTTTAAAGTATGCCACCTTGTGACAAAAAATTGTCTAAGTCGAACTAAAACTGTTTAAGCCCCTAGATACTAATTGAAATGAATATTATAAAATAAATAATTAAAACTCTCGATAATAGTATGTTTGTGTCAAGAAATAGGTTGAATCGGATCAATACTTCCTATAGCCCTCATATACGTAATATAAATATTTTTGAACTTCCGGGTGACCTTATACCGTATATATCGGCCAATATGTGAGTTATTTCAATGACAATGAGAGAGCGTGTTTTACTCATAACAAGGTATTTTTTTGCCTAAAATGGCTGAATCGTCTGACTTTACTGCATATGATTGGTGAAGGTATGTGAGGTAGCTTAATAAAACAGTGGGGGAATTTTTTAGTCTGTGTCATATTGGTAGTATGTAGTATTGGCAAAAATTTTTAAAATCGAGGTAATACTGCCCTCTACTTCATATACTACTTATAATGGTTTTCGTCATTCTAACCAGTTTTAAGCCGAATATGTCGGCTAGTGAGTATTAAAATTTTTTTATATATAAAATTGATTCAAAATATGTGCTCTATGCTCGAGTATAGCTGAGCAATGTCAAAATTAATATCTTTCTCTATCCCCAATATATATATATTTTCCGTCTTTCCACTTGACTTTAAACCGTTCCGGTTGGTGAGAATGTGATATTTAATGAAATTAAGTGGATAATTTTCTTAAAGAATATTTGGTTTAACACTGAATTCTAATGAAAATAGTATATACCTTGGTCTAAGCCTCACACCTTCATATAATGAATTCCGATTCTCTGATTGACGTTTTCCACACAAGCTTATAATATAAAACTTAGCCACTTTGGTTGAGTTAATATCACATTCATACTTATGTATATCTCACTTCAAGATGTTTTCTTGTTTTTTTTTTAATATAATATAAGATACCAAATTTGATTGTAATTTAATCACGATTTCATTTAATAATAGATGTTTAATTCTTTCTCAACATTTAAAGGTTTTGCCACCCCTGAAGAAATTTCCTGGACTTTGATTCTTGCGAAGTGCAAGAGTATAAAATTCTCTCTTCAGCCTTAGTACCCATTATCGGGGATATATTGACGCTAGCTCCGACATACTTTATTTAAAAAATTCAAACTTCCGCTTGGCTTTATATAAACGTAAAATGTTAGATACACAATAGTTTCATACTGAAAATGTGTGAAATCAATCCACGAATTTTTCCAGCTCACATGTGCTACTTATGGTATAATTTTTTTCGTTAATTTGATAATTTAATGAAATTAAGTGGTAAGGTTTCCTTAAAATATTGTGGTTTATGGCTGCATATGTATGAAATTAGTCCTTATAACCCTAATATACGGCTTTCCGCTCCTCTGGTACAACAGTAACCCCATATACCACATATTAAATCTAACACCTTTGATTTAATTTATATCACATAAAGCCTCTTCTAGTTAAAAATAACATTTAAGAGAAAAAAAATAGTATTGACACTAAAAAAATCTATGATCAATAACATAAGTTATTAATATACCAAATAATAATCAAATAATAAATGTTGAATTCTTTCGCAGCATTTTTATACTATCTTATATTATAATATCTCTATCTATTATACTTGTAGGTATAGATTTCTATATATAATTATTTCTTCTAATATTTAGTGATAATCAGTGGACAAGTATATTTTCTAAGCCATCATGTTGAACCTAATATACCAGACAACAATGTAAACAAGTTTCTTAGAGTGCTGGACTTTTTATAGAGCAAAAATATCTTTCTAGAAAAAATTTTATGAAATAAATATTAGTAGTGTAATATGAAAAGGGCTAAAGATCCTTTTTATGTGGTAATAGATAAACTGCGACCGCATCGGTTAAAATGCTACTGTCTATTATTTCAGTTTTGCAACACATTTTAATATGAAGGTCATGAGGTGAACTTTAAACTCAAGAAAATTACATTTTTACCTAGCGCCGTTTTTACGGAGGGGTTTTCCGAGAACTTAATTTCAATACAATGAAATAAACTACTAATTTCTAGAATATAAATATAACTAAATATTATGTATTATTATGGTAGTGAATATCTGAGTAATATATAGGTATACAAAAGCGCGTAGGCTGTGTGGACAAAAATATACCAAAATAAAACTATTATACTCTGTAGCAACATGTTGCAAGAGTATAATAAATATCAGTTACACTAAATTTCTTGACCAGCAAAGTGATTTTATATATTTTTGTAAGCCATTTATTATTTGTTAGTTATGCCTAGATTAAGTAGAAGGTCTGTATTACTAAGTCGTCTGCAGAATAGAAGACATATGAGAGTTCTTTGTGCAAACTCTTTATATAGAGATAGTGAACAGTCACAAGATACTGTAAGTCACGCTAATCGTAGATTAGATTTTGATATACGTCTGTCCGAACAAATTATCGATACAAATAGACATAGAACCAAAATTTTAATACTGTTCAACATAGGGCTAGACGTCTAAATACCCAAATCAGCTCCGAAGAGCAAGGAAGAAATACTCGGGGACATAAATTTCGGGGCAAAATACTGGTCAATATAGAACAAGGTGGCAAGATCCACACCTTCGCTCTGAAGAAAATTACTCGAGGTCGTAGGTGTCTGTTTATCAAATTGTTAATACTCTTCAACATAGAGCAAGGCAGCAAGATGCACAAAATCGCTCTGAAGAGCAAATAAGAGTAACTCGAGGTCAAAGGTCTCTGCGTGAAAATTCCGAGGTACGTTATGATATGCAAAGCAGAAATACTAAGGATCATAGAGGACTTCGCGCAAGAAATCCTGAGTATAGGAATTTAGAGCGCATTCCTGTTCAAATACAAAGAGAACAAGCAAGAAGAAATCCTGAAATAAGAAGAGAGGAGTGTGATAGAAAAACACAACGTCGACAGCTTAAGAGGAAAGGTATGAGGGAAGAAATTTTTAAACAGAGACGTCTTAGACAAAGTCAAGTTCGCCTTCGTGGAAATTAAAATATTTGTGTTACTTGCAACAATGGGATTGTAAAAAAGAACGTTCCAAAAATATGTTTTACTAACGGTCTAGACTTTCCTCAAACATTGGATTGTTTGAATGATTTAAGCCTAATTGAACAACGTCTGATAATGTCTAGATTGCCTTTTATAACAATATGTCCGGTAGGATATCAAGGTCAGAGTTTGCTCAAAGATGCTGTTGTTAATTTACCAATTTTGGTTAACAATATTGAAAAATCTCTACCAAAGTTCTTTGATGAGGCTCATATGCACTTAAAAATTCGTTTAAAATACAACATGATCGATACCGTACGCCCCTCAAATATTATGGAAGCTTTGCAATTCTTAGTGAATAATCCTTTGTATCGTGAGCACAATATACATATTAATGAGAACTGGATCTCAGAATTTAATAACCAAGAAGAAGTTCCGTTTGTTGCATCTGCAGAGGATTCTCGATTGGTTCAATCTTTCATGCGGAACAAACTTTTCATGATAACCTCTCAGGTAATAATATTCCCACGGCTCTTTTACCTTCAGAACTAAATCCAGGCGGTCAAGAAACTCTTTTGGCCCAAAATCTATTAAACAAATACTTTGTTCAAAACTTGATTCAACACGATGATGGTTACAAGAGTTTGAAAGGCGTTAGATCTTCTCCTGCGTACTGGAAAGCTGAGAAGATAAAGGCAATCGCTATTATTCGTCAATGTGGGCCTCTTACCTTCTTTGTCATATTATTGGCTGCAGAATCTCAGTGGGTTGAGCTTTTGATCATCCTCTCTAAAATTGTTGATTTTAAAGATATTTCGGAAGAGGAAGCCAACAGTTTAACAAACCAAGATAGATATTGCTTAACTCGGTTAGACGCGGTTACTTGTGCTAGATATCTTGGCTTCCACTATCGACAAATTTTTAAACTTTTTAAAGATAATTTCTACTGGAGAGTGGAGAACAGAATGGTTCCGCGCATGTACATGGCATGTATTAGCTTAATGATGCTCCCAGAATCAACCTTCAAGATCCTCAGACATTCCATGATGTCATTAGTTTTATTGACAATTATATTTCTACAGATGGTTCGATCAGCCACTTAGAAAATTATTTGGGTTATCAAAAACATACCCACAGTCGGTCTTGTACTAGGTAAATAACAGGACAACAGTTTTGTCGTTTTGGTATACCATATCCACCAATGCCTTCAACGCAAATACTGTTACCTCTTACAGAAATAAGTCAAAACTTACATAGTTACAAGGAAAACTTTGTCAAAATTCAAATATGACTACAGAAGAGATTTTGAATATTTCCTGTCAGGTATAAGAATAAATATGTGTTTAGATGGCTATTTGTTAGCCCTTAGATCAATTTTATTAAAACCCAAAATTTTTCTAAATAGAAAATTACAGGTTCGTTTTATAAACGCTTATACTCCTCTGATTTGGGAACTCCGCAAAGCAAATATGGATATCCAATATATACTGGATGCATATTCTTGCTGCTCATAATTAATTAATTATATTGGGAAGTCTAACAGAGGAATTTCTGGGCTTCTAAATGAAGCTATATCAGAGGTGAAAGCAGGAAGTTATACTGCTAAGCAAAAATCAGGCAAAGAAATATCTGCACAAGAAGCAGATATTGCTGCATTGGGCTCCCTCTTTCGGAAGCAAGTAATGCGGAAATATTTATGAATACCTCTCGACCTGAGGAACGTGTTCAAATGCTAAAACGTAGAGCGGAACTTCAGAACCTTCCTTCAGGTTCGACTGAAAAATTCGTACCGGGTTTTTGACCGTAATGTTCAAAGACCCGATCAGTTAGAAACGCTTTGTTCACCTGATTTTGCATCCAAGTATAAATATTTTATATCTAGTAGAAGAGCACAAGACAAGGATCCTGAAGAAGAAGAAAAGAAAAACGATAATTTACCAGAAAGCGCGGTTGTCATGCCATTTAAAGATGGTAGCGGTTTTGTGAAAAAACGTACCAAACCTTGTTTTATTCGGTATAGAAGGTTTAACCCAGATTTGGCCAGAGTTGAGTATTTCCGCGAAATGGTAATGCTTTACTATCCTTGGCGGAATGAACAGCAAGATCTCATTGGAAACGATAATGAGCAGACTTGCATAACACATCGTATTATAATTGAGGAAAATCAAAGAAAATATGATGTTTTTGAACAAAGAGAACTTGAAAATGTTCTAGAAAGTCTTTATAATGAAATAAACTTAGAGGAGGGTGCACAAAATTAACTGCGTGTGAATGAGTTCAGAGTGTTGGCTCTTCCAGAAATATACCCAAATATAATTCTTCTGGTCTAACATGGTGAAGATTCAACATATAATGGCACTGAATCTGATTGCAATATAAGACTAAAAAACTACCCCCTTTATATCCAGTTGAGGAATTATTTTCTTAAGTTCAAAGTCTAAATACTAAGCAAAAAACCTCTTTGACACATTTGACGCACCACCTAAAGACAAATCGCCATTTTATGAGTTCATTGGTGGCGGTGCAGGTGTAGGAAAGAGTCGTTTGATATCTGCAATATATCAAGCACTAAAGTTCCTTAAAAGCTCTTCTTAGCGCACCTACGGGAAGGTGGAATGACCCTTCATTCAATATTCTCTTTACCTTTTAATCAGTTGAATAGAGAGTTGTGGCCACTTAGCAATGACACAGTTAATCCATTATATTCCAGACTATAGTCCAGTCATTTAAGCTTAAATTAGGTAAGAATCTCGGAATTCAGATACCCAGCTGTAAGTCTGTAAATACTTGTATATTGACACCCTAAAAGTTGTCTCAAAACCTACATATGGTAGGGTGTACGCAACTATTAAAGGTTTCAAGGTCAAAGGTCACAAAAATCGTTTTTTTGCGCTTTTTTTGTAAATATCTCATTTTCTATGGGTTTTTTGCTATTGGTATTTATTATCAATATTATAGAATACAAAATTCTCTACAAATTTTGTTTGAAAAATTTTTTTCATACGGTGAACCGTTTTCGAGATAGAGGGCTTAGAGCGCGCGGTCACAGCATCACTTCAGGTCAACCGGTGCCTCCGATCAAAAACGCGCCATATATAGTTGATGAACTATCGATAAATCAATGATTATAAATATTTGTAATAATTAATTTAACAACACTTACCTGCCCATGAAATTGCAGAATTGTTAATGAAAATATAGGAATTATATTTGAATTTAAACCTTATTAATATCAATAACTTCTTACATGATAAAAAAAAATTAAAAAATTTATTAAAAAATATCATTCTTTGACCTTGAAATTTAATAGTTGCGTACACAGTTGTTCCGGCTGAGTTGTAGTTCATACTCGACCCATAATGCCTAGAGCGTCAATATATGTCGCTTGCAGTTGAGCTACTACTTCAGGAGGTCTATTCATCATAGGAAATTTTATTCCTCCTAACAAATTTTCTGAATCGGATCCTGTATTTCGGGAACTGAGGGAATTGAACACAAAAAACGCTGTGACAATTAGTTACAATTTAATGATTTCCCGAACATCAGGGCATCAGATTTTATTCCATAATGTACAGAGTCTTCACGCTCACATTAATGATATAAAAAGCGGCTACTCTGCTATCTGCAGATATTTTATGTTTTGTAGAACTTGGAGTTATCCTTGCGAATATTCGATATACTAGCATTTACTCCAATTAACAAGCTGAGGATAGATAGCACGAAGACAAGCAACAAATGAATGGGGCTATATAATATATGCAAAGCATAGTATTGCTAGCTCTTTAAAACCAAACTCTGTAAAAAATGTATTCAGGCCGCCAAGTTTTAGAAGCGGTTTTGTTTAAATGTTTCAATATTAATGTTCTGGTTCTATGCAGAAATTCAACTTTCTTTGTCAGGCATTTAGTGGTAGAACTTCAGGAAGTTCTTACTTCTGAGCAGAATAGTAAATCTGCTCCAAGAAAAAAACTTTAGTTCCCTAAATATTCAACTACAACTGCCGGTACACAAATTGATTGGACATTTTCAAACATGGATCCTTCCCATATTAATGCAATTACTTTTGAGACAGTACACAGCTATTATGACAGTATTTGTGTCTCTATTTGGAATTAAAGTTTTCAGACTTATTACAATAGTTTCTTATTTTTTTTTTCAAATATAATCGAACTAGAATGATATAGAAATTTTGACAATAGTTTTTAAGATAATTTTAAGAAAAATATGTAAATAATCGAATTAAGAAAATTGAAATTGTATGTATAATTTGTTATTATATTATATATGACATTACTGTATAAATATATGATTGAAATTAAATAGTATAAGGAGAAAAGAAATATTATTTGTATATATGTATAAGAATCCGTATAAAAATGTATGTTTAATATTATAAATATTATATACAAATTAATATAATAATATAATTTTTAAAGTTGTTAATATTTATTATTTTTGTGCTAAATATGTATAATAATATCGATAAAGTAAATAAAAAATTTTATCCATTGCCAAAAAACTATTTATTTTCATACTCCTCAATTACAATTATATTTAAAATAAATTATATAAAATATAAACACAAGAACGATTGCTCTGATTAATGTCACTGTGAATGTAAATAACTGAGGCAACAGTTCCTATTTCTAATTATTAATATATATAAAGATATCCCAAACGAGTATACCATTTGACTATGCTAGAGTATAAAATGTTCGGGTGCATCCGAACTTAGCCTTTCCTTGTTTTTTTTTCGGTTTGTTTGGCATCAATAATGTTACAGTCACTGAACAAACAACATCATATTTTTTCATTGTGTTGAAAATGTAAAATTTTGTACCGGGAAGTGATGATTTGCGGAAAGCAATAATTTTTTGGAAGATAGGTGCTACATGAATTGAATAAAAGCCATTAATTGATGATTTGAATGTCGAAAAACCTTTGAGAAATTTTGTTTCAAAGACATTTAATTTTAAGAATTCTAAACGGAGAAAATCATGGGTTATTTCGGGACAACCATCAACATCGACTGCAAGAACAGATCGTTTCGGTAAGAAGGCAATGCTCTGTGTTTAGTTGAATCAGAAGGGTTTGTGTGATATGTCATGAGCTTCTAAAACATGTTGGAACTGTTAATACTAATCGCTACAGACAGCAAATGATCAATTTGAACAATGCATTGTACGAAAAACGACCAGAATGGGCCAGAAGACACGGTAATTTTGTTACACGACAATGAACCTGCGCACAAAGCAAAATCGGTTCAGGATTCAATCAAAGTACTTGGCTGGGAGCTGCTACTCCTCCCGCCGCATTCACCAGATTACCATTTGTTTTTATCGATGGGACACGCTTTGGCTGAACAGTACTTCGATTCCTTTGTAGAACTCAAAAATTGGGTGTATCATTGATTTGATTCAAAAGACGAACAATTCTATTGGCATGGTATCCACAAATTGCCAGAAAGGTAGTCAAAATGTGGTAAAAATCAATGGCTAATACATTGAATATTTTTTTTTTACTTTCCTATTCGAAATTTAGTACTTAATCTATATTTTTGGAGAACTGCCTCTATCTCACTGTTTAAAAAACTTTTTCTACTTCTACCACTTACTCCTTTTTTAATTTTTTATCAAAACTGTGCGTCTAGGTTTTCTCAAGTTTGCATTACTTATTTATTTTTCGCTAGAATTTTACTGAGAGTACATATTGAAAAAATACTGTACTGTTGATCATGTTCTCTTTCCTTTCATTCTCTTTCATGAAATACTGTTTCGCTGGATTACTTCAGTAACGTGAAATCACTAGTTATTTGTTGTTTAAATGAGTTTAAACTCCCTTATTCAAGTACACCACTCTACTGGGAAAAAACTGGCACACCCTAATGGAACACACCACACCTGCGAACACTCAAGGAATTTCAGCCCACACGACGACACCACCTCACTCAACCTATGAGAACAACATGCACGAAGACACCTAACATACAGGACGGGATCATCGCTAAATCTACATTCGCTTATTGGACAGCTTAAGCGCCACGTCATCATATTAGTTTTACTTTTTCAATTACGCCAGTTTCTGCGTGCTACCGCATCAATTCGATACGACCCGCACTGCGTTTGATTCCATAAACAAATAAATATCATTTATTATGTTATATATTTAATTTCGTTAATGTAAAATATATTGTTATTATATTGCGGAATAAACCAAAACTATTGATATTATATACCGAGACACTTACTTTTATTTTATATTGAATCAAGTGTTAGTAAATAAAATTAAAGCAGTGGTGTATTCCAAACATGCTCAACTCTCCTCTAAAACAAAAATTGAAGTTTTTACTTCCCAAAATTTTCCGGCAATACCCCTTATGCTTAATAAAGCTATAAGCAGGATTGCTTAAAATAAGCAAGCGAAGGCCAAATCCAAATTATAAAACATAAACAATTACATAAATACAAAACAAGAAGAAAAAATCAAACATACATAAAAGCATGTTTACTTAATGCATATAATACGAGTATACCTGCATATATTCCTACTATACATATATACGTATATACCAAAACTTAGCTACAAGTGCATAAGAAACAAAAAACCATTGCTACACTAATAACGTTATTACAAACTTACAAACATATATATATAAGCGCAGACAGGATATATCTGCATATTACTAATTTCGTTTTCGCGCTCTCTGTCTATTGAAAAAATATAGAAGCGCAATTTATATACTTATACATACGGCATAGAATTTGACTCTCTTCTTACCCGAAACTGAGTACTAGTACCAGCTAACTATTAAAATGAAAAAAAAAAAAAATCTTTTTATTCGCTGTAATTAAAGAACGGTAGAGTGAATACGAATTCAGGAAATTAAATTTATTGATCAAAAAACCGGTTTGGCAAAAGTATATAATCAGAACAATATTCATACATATTTGTTCATTTAAAATTGCATATTGTATATTCAAAGTCCACATTGGCACATTTCTAGCAATACCCCTTATTCTTGTTAAAACACAAACAGCAGGATTGCATACAAACCATAAAAGATTATATGCATACAAGTCCGTGTATAAGGGTGTACCTATGTACAAAAATTAATAAGTTAAAGGTGCGGCTCTTAATGAATAAATTAAGAAAATATAATTCTCAATCGGGATAAATAATATAAATATACGCAAGTAAATACAAAACTGTATTTTTAATAAACAAAAACATTTAAAAAAAACAGTATAAATTATCATTTATCGCTACATTTCAATCAGTTTACACCAAAAAAAAATGTAATCAACTTTGACACATATATTACTACATAGTATAACAAAACTTGTCAATAACGAGAAAAACCAAACTTCACTTGCAGAAGCTAAACGCTCAAAACAGGTTGCCAAATTTATTTCAGAAAGTAACAGTTTATTAGGATAATGCAATAGATGTTTACCATTGCCAATTCAAGAAAATTCTGAATCAATCTTAGAGATTAAAAATAAAAAATACATGTGGCACTCGAGGACGGCCGCAACTTATGCAATTATATTATAATTATTTATTTATGTTTTATGCAGTATTTTGTTTTTCCGATATTAATTCAAGTTTCTCTTTGATATTAATTCAAGTTCAAAAACATTGAATGTTACTTGTGTTTTCAAACGCTCTTTTGGATTATGTTTGGAAGTGTCTCAAATAAACCCTGGGCCGCAAAATTCAATATTTCTTTCAAAAACAACATTTTAGATATGAGTCTTGTATAAAATTGTGCCAAAAACTAGTAACAGTAACAGATGTGATTGTCAAATATATAGTTATTTAAAAAAAATGTATATGCTTTGTGTCAGCTAAAAAAAATTTCTATAAAAAATAAATCCATTCTAAATAATTTCAAGCCGTTGCTAAGAACTTGGTTTATACACATGAGCACATGAGTTGGTTAGACGCGTTACGCAATAAAAAAACCGAGTGCGACAGTGATATTGAGTGGGACATAGAAAACAACGATAGCCAAATCAAAGCATTAATAGTCGCTGTTAGCGAAGCATGAGCGCAGCAAGAACAAAGATTTCAAACACAGCTGAGTGAACCACAGATCAATTGCAATATTCCTCTGGACATAATAAAATCAGTCCCAGAATTTAATGGCGGGTCAGAAGAATACGTAGCATTTTGACGGTAGCTGCACGCATTACCAAGCGGTAACAATCATTAGAAATAGAATAAAAAGCTGACCAGTGTTGTTCAGAGTGACCCTAATGCTAATAAACTAAGCTACGAAAACGCAGCAGAAGCTGCTACAATTGAAATTTAAAAGGACGCTTAGTCGCTGTGTGACAATGACTCACTGCATTTTTTAAGGAATAATCCTGACTGCCGACAGTTGGTCCCCCTGCGGGTAGTGGTAAGAACTTACCCGCGGTAAGGCATGAATGTAGTAAAAGGCGAATAAAAGCCAAATGCACTATGACTGTTATTTTATTTTGCCCAGAAATATGATGTCAAAAATAGTGCTATAATACTCAATTTGAACTGATATTATAGACTCCAAATGAGATTCCAAATAAAAAGACATTTGAAGTTTAAGCGACAAATGTCACCAGTCATTGAGTAATGGGTAGCTCAACTGGCAAAAGCTTTGGCTATACAGTCTTACCGGAAACTAAACTCTGGTACCACGGGGAGCAGAATGCCCCTGGACTTCGGTTCAATCTGCTCATTGGGTTCGGCCCTTTGCGGAGCATCGTGGTGGCTGTGGTTTAAACCTAAATGCTGGAAGAACTGAATTTCAGTTCGAAAAAAGAAGTTGCAAGTTGAAGTGTGCCCCTATACGCTGGCCACTGGTAACCAAATTAATACTTGCAAAATGCTCGTATTATTTGGGGCAACGCATTGTTTTGATACGTTGTACTTTGGAGCACCGTGAGGTAAGGCCGTCGATGGCAGGTACTCACGTAAAATACACCGAACGTTGCCGACAGTTGGGTGGGAGAATTTTAAAAATATTAATCGATACAGGGGCGTCAAAGAATTACATTAAGCCCGTAAAGGAGCAAAAAAAAGTAATTCATGTCGAAAAACTTTTCACTGTGAGCCCGTTACATGGTTTGAGCAGAATAACAAACAAATGCCTTATGAAAATTTTTGGCCAAATTTCACCATGTTTTGTACTTGACACGCTAAGTTCTTTAGTGCTATTAGAGGCTTTGACTTGTTAATACAAGCAGGAGCGGCATTGGACTTACAATAACCAAAACAAATTAGAGCAATTGAGCTTCCATTACTGTGACAGTGTAAACTTCACAGATGTTAATGATATAGTAGTGCCCATGTCTGTCAAAAAGGTGTTCAAATGCATGAATATTGAAAAGGTCAAAGGTGGTTTCGACCTCTAACGAGCATTATCTTTTAACACCTTGGTCATTGCCACGATCCGCACTATAGATAATGAACCAATCTATGCCAAACTAAATCCAAGCGGAGTCTCTGATTTCTTAAACAACGAAATCAAGCAACTGCTCAAATATGGTATCATTATACCCTCCAAATCCCCATATAACAGTGGCGTTTGGGTTGTTGACAAAAAAGGGTCTGATAACAATGGCAATAAAAGTACACGTTTGGTAATCGAGTTTATAAAGATAAATGAGCGGACCATATCCGATCGATACCCGATACCGAGCATTCCAATGATTCTTGCGAATCTAGGAAAGGCAAGGTTTTTCACAACCCCAGATTTAAAGTCGGAGTATCACCAAATATACCTAGCAGAACAGGAATTGCAAGGAGCATTTTTCAAAGAACCATTGACGATATTTTGAGGGAACATTTACGTTTACATGGCTGACGTCAAAATGAGTTCGACCACGTGAAGCACATCGACACATTTTTGAAATGCTTATGCCATGCCAATATGAGGGTATCATAAGAAAAAAGTTTTTTAAAGAGAGCATCGAATTTGTGGGCTTTTTAGTAACCAAAAACGGGACAAAAACCGATCCCGAAAAAATTTAGTTAAATGAAATAAAAGTTTGAGAAATATCCTGGCATCCGAGGATGTTATCCTCATGTACCAAGATTTAAAACAGCCTTTTGACTTAACCACTGATGCCTCCATGGACGGAATCGGTGCGGTTCTGTCTCAAGGAGGAAAACCAATTACCATGGTTTCGCCAACGCTAAAACAAAGCGAAGCGCACTATGGCATAAACGAAACTGACTTTTTAGCAATTGTCTGGGCTTTGGGTAAATCGCAAAATTACCCATATGGGTCAAAAGAAATCAACATTTTTACAGACCACCAACCCCTCACCTTCGCTGCGTCTGATAAGAACACAAATGCGAAAATCAAAAGATGGAAATCATACATTGATGAACACAATGCAAAATTGTTCTACAAATCCGGTAAAGAAAATTTTGTGGCGGATGCTCTGTCCCGACAGAATGTGAACAATCTGAAAAATGAAATGCAGTCAGATGCTGCGACAATTCACAGTGAACTATCATTATCCTACACTTTCGATTCGACAGAAAAGCCTTTAAATTGCTTCAAGAACCAGTTCGTTCTCGAAGAAGCCAAAATTCCGTTAAACATTCATGAAAAATACGCCACCTAATAAATTTTATAGATAAAAACGGCCTATTCCAAATAATTAAACCACTCGTTAGTACCAACTTAGGAAACGCGATTTACTGTGATTTACCGAAGTTGGCCAGTATACAACATGATTTGATGTTATATATTCCGGCAACTAAGTTCTGGCACAGCAAGAATATCGTTGTCGACATTACAAACAAAGGTGAACACACTGAAATTATCACACAACACAATCGTGCACATAGGGCCGCTTGTTCCCTATTTGCGTTGACAAGTTCTCGAAGTTTGCCGTTGTTCAACCGATCGCGTCTTGCACGATAATGGATGTAAAAATGTCCATTTTCCAACTTCTAAATTTATTTCCTCAACCAAAAACAATTTATTGCGATAATGAAGCCGCTTTCATTTCGGAGACAATTATTGTAGATCACTGTTAAAAAACGGGTATGACATAGACATTGTGAATGTACCACCTCTTCACAGCTGTTCAAATGGACAAGTGGAACGCTTCCATGGCACTCCTGCGGACATAGCAACATCCTTTAAACTACAAAAAATGTCTGATGACACAGCCGAGTTAATTTTAGGGTAACAATAGCCTACAATCGATCCATACACCGGTCACAAGCCAAACTCCGATCGATGTGATTCACGCAGCATCAACCGAGCTCAGGCGGACCATAAATAATAAAATCGCCTTAGCCCAACATGATAACATTGAAAGATCTAACCCAAGCAAAAAAGAGTTTTTGAAGTTGGCGAAAAAGTGTTCGAAAAAAGCAATAAAAGGTTAGGAAATAAGCAAAGCGTTGCACAGAGGAAACGATTTAAGCAGACCTGGGAACGTCTGTTAAAGGTCCAAAAAGACCACCTTAAGTAGCACTTACACACGAGAAAATCGCACAGGCTAAGGTTAATAGTTAAGCTCACAATGATCTTTATTCCCTCCTTTTTTATATTTTCAGGATTAAATTTGCAGTCCTTTTATTGTCAGGAGTAGTATATTGTCGGATTATCGACTAATCTCATTCCAATTATATTCCGGGGATAGACGGAATTAGCAAAGTTATTCCCCCAATCGCATATGCGAAGGTTATTCGACGTGGATATAGAACATATTACAAATTGGTTGTCCGTAATAAAAGTGCACCATAGAATGGCAAGAAGTCTGGATTTCCTAGGCTCAGCTCCCAAGGTAATAGCCGGCATGCCAGATGCGGCCAATTTTGAAAAAGTTAAATAGTTTGAGTCAAAGTTAGTTGATGCTAATAATAGGCAAATAGTAATTAATTCAGAAACACAGAAACAAACTAATAAACTCACAGATACGATAAATGAAATATTTTAAGCAAAAAAATGAGTAGGTTGACACGCCGCATTTATATGAAACATTATTAACGAGAAGAACAATGTCAATAAACCAGATTTCAAACTTGATTCTCACAACTACATTGTCCAAGGCTAACATAATAAATCCCACTATTTTTGATCATGAAGATTTAGAGAGAATCTTAAAGGAACACCCCGTAGAGATCCTCATAGTTAGCCTAACTGAAGCATCCAAGATAAAAGTCCTACAGTCCGAGAATATAATTCATATACACATAGCCTACCCTAGAATTAAGTTTATCTGCACCCGAGTCACTATTTTCCCGGTATCACATCAACATGTAACATCACAGCTACAACATGACACCGCAGCCGAATGCAACGATGACATACCAGCGGTTAACGAATACGTAACAACAACATTCGCATCCGTTTGCAAGTTAACGGCACAAGACACCTGTGCACGAGCACTGCATGCTAGCGGCGTGGCCTCCTGCCGCACTCAGCCAAGCCACCTGAAGCCTATTTCGCATGTAGATGATGGAATCATAATTATCAACGAGAGCATAGCAAGGGTCAGCACAGACGATGGCCCAGAGATCATTACGAACGGGACATACCTCGTCACCTTCCGTTTCTACGCAATCATCAATGGAACGAAATATGCGAACCAGCGTGAGATACTTAATAGGAAGCCAGCCATAGCGGGGTCACGGCTGCTTATCATCGTTAATCACGACCCATTTTGAGTATGCCGCAGCTCCATAGAACGAACAATGTCAATTTGCGTGTCATTTAAGATGTCAAAGACGAGCTGGCGTCCACCGACTCATTCAATACATGGATTATCGCCGGTGTTTCTCTCAACGTCATCTCAAGTTGCTTTATCATCATATGGCAAACCTCAAAGAGAAGACAAGCTTCGCGGGAGGTACATAAATTCATTAACGACTATAAAATAACCGAGGACGGTCATCGACTTGAGGAGGGAGTAGTTAACACATACAAATTAAGAAACTTGTAGATACCTTTTCGCTGACACATGAGTTCAGTGGCCCAAGCACTAGGTCAGCTGCGGTAACCTGTTATTTTATTATAATAATAATAATATAAGTGGTAAATACTGTTCCTTATAGAACAAGGCGGCAAGATCAACAAATTCGCTCTGAAGATCGAAGTACGTTATAATGAGCAAAGTAGGAACACTAGAGATCATAGAGAACTTTGCGCAAGAAAACCTGACTATAGGAAATTAGGGCACATTTTTAATCAATTGCAAAGAGAACATGCGAGAGGAAATCCTGAAATAAGCAGAGAGGAGCGTGATAGAGACACAGCGTTGATAGCTTAGTATGAGGGTTATGAGACCAGAAATTTTGAATCAGAAACGTGTTGGACAAAGTTCGCCTTCGTAGAGATAGCCCTATCAATAGGCAAATTGGAAACATAAGCCAGTCCAAACGGATCCGATTAACGAGAGAAAATAATGTTATAGAAACTGATTATAGTGGCAATTTAACAGATTTCAAAAATATTTAATTTAAAAATATAAAGAAGGGCCCTACTGAAATATGTATTGCAGCGGACAACGGTTTTTACACCAAGTTCGCAAATTAGGTTTCAAAACTATTGCGCAAAGTGACCCGAATGCTGCATCCGCCTTCTTTTTAATGCAAAAATTTCCTTCGGGAGATGGTAAAAGCAATTTTTGTGCTACTTGCAAAAATGCGATACCGGATTGTTTGTTAGAATATCAAGGTCAGAGTTTGCTCAGAGTTGTTAATATACCAATTTCTGTTAACCTTTGATAAGGCTCATGTGATATAAATTTACTTGAGAATGCGTTTGGAATACAATCTATTCTATCTATCTATTACTTTATCGATACCATACGCCCCGGAAAGATTATGGAAGCTTTGCAATTCTTCGTGAATACCCCTCAATGTTTTCATGCGGAACAAACTTCTCATGATAATCCCTCAGGTAATAATATTCCCATGGGTCTTTTACCTTCAGAGCTAAATCAGGCGGTCAAGAAATTCTTGGGGACAATATTCCTGTAGAAAACATGAACTATAACCGTTTAGTTATAGCGACAGGTGAAGGAGAAAGACCAATTGACATAATTCAAGATAATAATTCAGAAGAGTTGTCATATGGAACAATATACGTTGGGCAGAAATGTACATGCTCTGAAACGCAAGATAATACGTTCTGAAATTCGCCGTTTTGACAGAAGAGCGTGTACCATTCCAAAGTTGTTCTATTATAACAAAAAACTAAAAGTGCTACAAATTAAGAATAGTACATCAATTTGCCTTAGAAAGTTTTCAAGTCGCAACCGAGTTATGGCCCAAAATCTATTAACCGAAAATTTTGGTCAAAACTTGATTCAACACCATGGTGGACTCAAGGTTTTGAAAGGCGTTAGATCCTCTCCTGCACACTGGGAAGCTGAGAAAAAGAGACAATCGCTATGATTCGCCAATGTGGGCTTCCAGCCTTCTTTATCACTTTATCGACTGCAGAATCTCAGTGAGTTGAGCTTTTGGTCATCCTCTCTAAAACTTTTGATTCTAAAGATATTTCGAAAGAGGAAGCCAACAGTTTGGAAACCCAAGACAGATCTCGCTTAATTCGGTCTGACGCACCAGCATTTTTGAAGAGCATTTTGTCACAAATTTCTACTTGAGAGTGGAGTTTCAACAGAGAGGTTCCCCGCATGTATATGGCATGTATTGGTTTACTAATGCCTTCAGGTTCAACCTTCCAGATTATCAGACATTCCCTGATGCCATTCGTTTTCTACAGATGGTTCGCTCAGCCACTTAGAAATTTAATTGGGCTATCAAAAGCATAATCACAGCCGGTCTTGTACTAGGGAAATAAGAGGACAACAGTTTTGTCGTTTTGGTATACCATATCCACCAATGCCTTCAACGCAAATACTGCTACCTCTTACAGAAACAAGTCACAATTCAGAAAGACACAAGGAAAACCTTTTCAAAATTCAAAATTTGACTACAGAAGAGATTTTGAATATTTCCTGTCTGGTATTAGAATTAATATGTGTTTAGATGGCTATTTGTTAGCCCTTAGATCAATTTTATTAAAACCCAAAATTTTTCTAAATAGAAAATTTCAGGCTCGTTTTATAAACGCTTATACTCCTCTGATTTGGGAATTCCATAGAGCAAATATTGATATCCAATATATACTGGATGCATATTCTTGCTACTCATAATTAATTAATTATACTATAAGCAAGTCTAACAATGGAATTTTTAGGCTTTTAAATGAAGCTATATCAGAGGCAAAAGCTGGAAATTATACTGTTAAGCAAAAATTGAAACATTTAGGTCACAAACTTATATCAGGCACAGAAATATCTGCACAAGAAGCAGATATTGCTGCATTGGGCTCCATCTTTCGGAAGCAAGTAATGCAGAAATATTTATAGATACCTCTCGACCTGAGGAACGTGTTCGAATGGTAAAACCTAGAGCGGAACTTCAGAACCTTCCTTCAGGTTCGACTGAAATATTCGTAGCCGGTATTTTAGACCGTTATGTTCAAAGATCCGATCAGTTAGAAATTCTTTGTTCAGCTGATTTTGCATTCAAGTATAAATACTTTAAATCTAGTAGAAGATCACAAGACAGTGATCATGAAAAAGAAGAGGGAAAAGACGACAATTTATCAGAAAGCGGGGTTGTCATGCCATTTAAAGACGGAGCAGTTTTGTTAAAAAACGTACCAACCCTTGTATAATTCGTTATAGAAGGTTTAACCCAGATTTGGCCAGAGTTGAGTATTTCCGCGAAATGGTAATGCTTTACTATCCTTGGCGGAATGAACAGCAAGATCTCATTGAAAACGATAATGAGCAGACTTGCATAACACATCGTATTATAATTGAGGAAAATCAAAGAAAATAAAAAAAATAAAGGGAATTTAGGCGGGTGCTCGAACCGAAAAAGATGTGATCGTAAGCGAATCAAATGCTAAAAAGCGTGCGGAGTCCTTTTTTAGTCCCTTATATATCTATTGCTGTTTTCATGGTGGTGTGATCGTCACCATTCATTTGGAACAGACCTGTGGACTCACACTCTTAAGTCCCATGCGTATGCGATAGGCAGTTTAGACAATGCCCGTGTGGCTGGGCAACTTGCTGTCGTTGCAACGGTCGCATACCTATAAAAATCCCACAATGTTGCAGGCGGTGTGGGCGCTGACATATGGGCATCGTATACGATGTGCCTCTGAAGTGATGATAGCGTTGGGGGCGGTAGCGTGCCACCACGAGGAGCTGGTGCTAATACCGGTGTCGTTGCAGTGGTAAGAGTTCAAAGTAGACAATTCCTTTATAATCACACCAAACTTATAACAAAACCTTTTTTTGATCAATACCTGCTCCACGATCTTTTCCGCGCGATATTGTTTTAAACAACCCATTTTTCATCGCCAGTTATCATTCGTTGTAAAAATTGATAATTTTTATTACGTTTCTTTAGCAAATCGCAGCTGTTAATGCGTTGCGTTAAATACGTTTCATTCTGTTCGTGAGGAACCCATGTGTCGAGTTTTTGAACATAGCCAAGTTGTTTTTAGTGATTTTCAATGCATGTATGTGATACCTGAAGTTTTTTGCAATCTCACGTGTTCTACTGTGACGATCCGAATCGATTATTGCTTTGATTAGGTCGGCATCAACTTCAACTGGACGACCAGAGCGTTTTTCATCTTTGAATGAAAAATCACCAGAATGAAATTTGGCAAACCAATTTTGACACTGCCGTTCTTTTATGGCTTCGTCGCCATAAACAGCACATAACTTTTTGTGAACGCTTTTTTCCTTTGCGAAGGTATGACGAAGGTATGACGAAAATGTTCCTTTTGATCCAATGAACCGATCAAAAAACTTTTTTTTCTGATTGACAGCTGAATTGCCAACTTGTTTAATAAAGTCCAAAAACTGTTCTTCGGTGGCTCTTTGAGCGCCGATAAATGTTTTACCATTATCGGTCATTATCTTCGATGGAAAGCCGCGTCGTCCGACGAAGCGAACAAATGCCGCAAGGAAAGCCTCCGTTGTCAGATTAGTACTATATATTGGAGCTTAAGGTGCACTGATTTTGTCGTAAAACAGACAAAGACAGCCACATAGCCTTTCATCAGAGTGGGAGACCATAACATGAACGCCTTTATTTGAAAAGGCCCAGCAAATCGACACCTGTAATAGAGAAAGGCAGAGCAAAGTTGCAGCGTTCCGGGGAAAGTGCTGCCATAATCTGTGTTTGCATCTTTTGCCTGTGCGTGGCGCAGATTTTGCACAAGAAAATGAACTTCTTTATTTGGGGCTTAAGTCGGGGAATGTAAAATTCCTGGCATACCATATGTTGCATGAGGCGAAGCCGAAGCATTAATATGTGGATATAACTGATGAGTAATGTGGCAAATCGAGACTTCTCTGGTGCAATTATTAGATGGCGTTCGTTATACGTTAGGCTTGAATTGCCAAGCCGACCGTTCACACGAAAAAGACCTTTTGTGTCGATGAATGGCCTTAGAACTAAGAGGGGACTTCTCCTTTCAATAGATTTTGATTCTCTCAATACTGATATATCGCGGCTGAAGTAGATGCGATTGGAGAGACCTTTGCTTTTTATAAGTCTAAGTGTGTCACTGATTTAGATCAGCTGGATTGTCAGCACTGGCTACGTGTCGCCAAGTGGCTAATCTTACTAGGTCAAGTATTTGACACGATTGGAAATATACCTCTTCCATGCATATGGTGGTTTTTCTAGCCAGGCTAGTACAATTTCCGAACCGGACCACAGATATAGTTTGTATTTTGCCATGTTTAAATGCATTTGCACCATCGATACTAGTTTGGCTAGTAGTGGCGCTCCCCACAGATCAAGTCGTGGTAGACTTATTGTTTTTAAAGGAGCTACTTCTGCTTTTGCTGCTTTTAAGTGGCTTGTGGTCGCAATGTCGCTTTGTGTGCGTACGTATATAGTGGCGCAATATGCCTTTTCAGAGGCGTCACAGAAGCAGTGTAGTTCGACTTTGAGCTCTGGGGCATTCAAGGGATTTGTATCTGTGAGATATCATTTAGATTGGTCGCAAACTGGGACCACTTTTCTAAACGACGTGTTTTAACTTGCTCATCACAGTCGGTTCCATTTAACCATAATTCTTGTATTAGGGTTTTGGTTTGTATCATAATTGGCGAAAGCTATCCTGCTGGGTCGAAAAGTTTTGCCACAGATGATAGAATTTCAGTTTTGTTATGGCGGATGATGCTGATAGTGACTTTGTAGTATTTGAAAACTGGTCAGATATCGCATTCCCTTGTATCACCAGAATTTTTGTTGTACTTTCCTTTTCTAATTTAATAAATTAGTGTCCAACAATTTCTTTTGGTATATTTTTTACTATATTTGGGTGATTTACAGTAATTTTTAAAGGAAACCCTGCGTTTTAGAGGGCTTATATAACCTGTGATAAGGATTCGTATGCTTGCGGAAGACAGTGACTTCCAGACAGAATATCGTCTATAAACGTTTGAGTTTTTAACACTTTGGTTTCCAGAGGAAATTTTGACTTTGTGTTTTCTGCTAATTCGTAGAGTGTTCGAATGGCTAAATATGGAACACAGTTGATGTGGAGGTAACTGTTTTTAATCTATAGTAGTGGACTATTGGGAGATTTGCAGAAAATAATTCGCTGAAAATCTTGGTTGTCTTGACTATTTGTCCATACATATTCTCAACGTACCCATTGAATACGTATTTGAATATACGCCAATTTAATATGAGGAGCATTAAATCTGGTTGGAGTGAGGGTCCCGTAAAAATAATTTAGAGAATTTCCTGAGCTAGTGGATCTTGAGGAATTGAAAACCACTCTGATTTTAGTTGCTTTTATACTCTCGCAACATGTAGCTACAGAGTATAATAGTTTTGTTCACCTAACGGTTGTTTGTATCACCTAAAACTAGTCGAGTTAGATATAGGCTTATGTATATATAAATGATCAGGATGAAGAGACGAGTTGAAATCCGGGTGACTGTCCGTCCGTCCGTCTGCCCGTCTGCCCGTCCGTCCATCTGTCCGTCCGTCCGTGCAAGCTGTAACTTGGGTAAAAATTGAAATATCTTTATGAAACTTGGTTTCTTGGTACAGTAAGACGGTTGGTATTGCAGATGGGCGTAATCGGACCACTGCCACGCCCACAAAACGCCATTAATCAAAAACAAATAAATTGTCATAACTAAGCTCCGCAATAAGATACAATACTGTTATTTGGTACACGAGATCACATTAAGGAGGGGCATCTGCAGTTAAATATTTTTGTTTTGAGTGGGCGTGGTGCCGCCCCTAATAGGTTTAATGTGCATCTCTCCTAAACCGTTAAAGCGATAATAAGAAAATTCACTAGAAGCAAATTTTTTTAGCACTTCTATTGACGGTGTGAAAATAGTTGAAATCGGGTTACAACCCCGCCCACTCCCCCTGTAACGGTACTGTTAAAAACTACTAAAAGCACGATAAATCAAGCACTAAACACACCAGAGACATTAAACTTTATCTCAGAGATAGTATGAGATGACTTTATAGGAACCGCGTTCAAAATTCGACAGTGGGCGTGACACCGCCCAATTTTAGGTGAAAACCCATATCTTGGGATTTTTTTAACCGATTTCAACCAAATTTGGTACATAACATTCTTTTTATATTTCTATATTATGGTGCGAAAATGGGCGAATTACAACCACGCCTATTTTCCATATGACACCATTTTAAATTCCACTTGATTCTTTTACTTTCCACTATGCAAATCAAGCACCAATGATTGTATCGGCGTAAAACTTTGCGTGAGTAGTACGTTGAAAGTATGCCACCTTGTGACCAAATATTTTCTAAATCGAACCAAAACTGTTCAAGCCCCTAGGTACTGAATATGTGGACCCCAGTACCTATAGTTGACTTTTTACCGTAAATATCGGCCATTGTGTAAGATATATAATAGAAATTCATATAATAGAATAAATAAATGAAACTATCGATAATCGTATGTCTTTGTTTCAAAAATGGGTTGAATCGGATCAAAAGTTCTTGTAGCTCTCATATATCTAATATAAATATTTTTGAACTTCCGCGTGACTTTATACCGCATATGTGAGTTATCTCAATGAAAATGAGAGAGCGTGTTTTACTCATAACAAGATCAAATCTGGTGAAAATTTTCCTTAGCCCCCATGTAACTAATATCAGGATTTTCGAACATTCGCCTGACTTTAATCCATTTGATTGGTGATGGTATGTGAGGTACCTTAATGAAACAGTGGGAGCATTTTATTAGTGTGTGGCATGTTAGTAGTATGTGGTATTGGAGAAATTAAAAAAAACGGGTTAATACTACCCTCAAATTCCATATACTACTTATAATGCTTTTCGTTTTTCTAACCAGTTTTATGCCGAATATGTCGGTCAGTGAGTATTAATATTTTGTGTTATATATAAAATTGCTTCAAAATATGTTCTCGAGTATAGCTTAGCAATGTCAAAATTAATATCTTTCTCTATCTCCAATATATATATGATTTCCGTCTTTCCACCTGACTTTACACCGTTCCGGTTGATCAACGTGATATTTTAACGAAATTAAGTGGAAAAGATTTCTTAAAAATTATGTGGTTTGACGCTGAGGTAGAATGAAATTAGTGTATACCTTGGTCTAAACCTCACACCTTCATATAATGAATTCCGATTCTCTGGTAGACGTTTGCCACCCAAGCTTATAATATAAAATTTAGCCACTTTGGTGGAGTTAATATCATATTCATACTTATGTATATCTCATTTCAAGCAATAAAACTGAGACTAAGTTTATGGCCTTTAATATAAGTCAAGAAGATACCAAATTTGATTGTAATTTTATTCATTTAATAATGGATGTTTAATTCAACATTTTTTAATATACGGTTTGGAGGAATTTTCTGGTCTTTGATTTTCCCAGCTCACATGTACTACTTATGGTATAATTTTTTTCGTCAACAGTTTTTCCTAAAAATAATGTATATCGCTGCATATGAATGAAATTGGTCTAGACTTTGTTTAAACCTTATAACCCTAATATACTGATTTCCGCTCCTCTGGTACAACAGCAACCTCATATACCCCACATATTAAATCTAACCCCTTTGGTTCAGTTTATATCACATATACAATGTTTGAGTTAAATAGCTTCTTTTTATAAAAGTGAACATTTCGGAGAAAAAAATAGTATTGACACAAAATAAATCTATGATCAATAACATAAGTTAATAAAATACCAAATAATAATCGAGTAATGAATGTTGAATTCTTTCGCAACATTTTTATACTTTCGCAACATGTTGCAACAGAGTAAGTTTTGTTCACCAAAGAGTTGTTTGCATCACCTAAAGTGATAGATATATATTTCTATATACATATATTTCTTCTAATATTTGGTGATAATCAGTGGTTAGGAATATTTTCTCAGCCATCATGTTGAACTTATTTTAAAATATACCAGACAACAATGCTAAAAAAGTTTCTTAGAGTGCTGGACATTGCATAGAGCAAAAAAATCTTTCTAGAAAAAATTGCATGAAATAAATATTAGTAATGTAGTATCAAAAGGGCTAAAGACTCTTTTTATGTAGTTGTAGATAAACTGCGACTCCATCGGTTTACATGCTACTGTCTATTATTTCAGTTTTGCGACACATTTTAAAATGAAGGTCATGAGCTGAACTGTAAACTCAAGAAAAATACATTTTTACCTATCGCCGTTGGCAGCTTATGAAAGGTTTAGATATTAAGACAGAAAGAAGAAAATCTACATACCTGCTCTACATATGTGTATACCATACTTAATTAGAATTTTAGAAAGCGTTTAACAAAAGTAATTTACGGAGGGGTTTTCCGAGAACTTAATTTCAGTACAATGAAATAAACTACTAATTTCTAAAATATAAATATAACTAAATATTATGTATTATTATGTTAGTGAATAGCTAAGTAATATATAGATATACAAAAGTACGTAAGCTGTACCAACATGTTGCAAGAGTATAATAACTATCAGTACACTGTTGTGAAAGAGAGCAGCACCTAGGATCCAACTTTTAACACCCGGACGGACTGAATTATATAAGTATTATCTATAAGTATTTTATATATTAATCCATTTATTATTAATTAATTATGCCTAGATTAAATAGAAAATCTATATTACTAAGTCGTCTTCAGAATAGAAGACGTATGAGAGTTCTTCGTGCAAACTCTTTAGATAGAGATAGTGCGCAGTCACAAAATACTGTAAGTCACGCTAATCGTAGATTAGATTACGAAACAAATTGAAAACCAAAGGCAGTCCCAACGAATCCGATTAACGAGAAAACAGTGTTATAGAAACTGATAATAGTGGCAATTTAAGAGATTTCAAAAACATTTATTTCCAAAATATAAATAAGGGCCCTACTGAAATATGTATTTGCTGTGGCGTTTTATGGTTTTCACACCAAGTTCGCAAATTAAATTTCGAAACTATTGCGCAGGATCACCCGAATGCTGCATCCTTCTTTTTAATGCAAAAATTTCCTTCAGAAGATGGAAATTACAATTTTTGTGCTGCTTACAAAAATGCCATTGTTAAAAAGTTTGTTTTTCTCATTGTTATGTTTAGCTAACTGACTAGACTTTCCTGAAATACCGGATTGTTTGAAAGGTTTGACCCCAATTGAAGCACGTCTCATAATGCCTAGATTGCCTTTTATGACAATCCGTCCGTTAGGATATCAATGTCAGAGTTTGCTCAAAGGTGCTGTTGTTAATATACCTATTTCTGTTAACAATATTGTGGCATCTCTACCAAGGTCCTTTGATGAGGCTCATGTTATACAAATTCACTTAAAAAGGCGTTTGGAATACAATCATGATTACATGATCGATACCATACGCCCCGCAAAGATTATGGGAGCTTTGCAATTCTTAGTGAATAATCCTTTGTATCGTGAGCACAATATACATATTAATGAGAACTGGATCTCAGAATTTAATAACCAAGAAGAAGTTCCGTTTGTTGCATCTGCAGAGGATTCTCGATTGGTTCAATCTTTTCATGCAGCACAAACTTCTCATGATAATCCCTCAGGTAATAATATTCCCACGGGTCTTTTACCTTCAGAGCTAAAGCCAGGCGGTCAAGGAACTCTGTTTAACAATATTCCTGTAGAAAACTTAGACTATAACCGTTTAGTTATAGCGCCAGGTGAAGGACAAACCAATTGACATAATTCAGAAGAGTTGTCATTTGGAACAATATACGTTGGGCAGAAGCGTACATGCTCTTAAACGTATAGCAAGATAATACGTTCTGAAATTCGCCGTTTTGACAGAGGAGCGTGTACCATTCCAAAGTTGTTCTATGATTACAAAAAATTAAAACTGATACAAATTAAGAATAGTACATCCATTTGCCTTAGAAAGTTTTCAGGTCGTAACCGAGTTACGGCTTAAAATCTATTAAACGAAAACTTTGTTCAAAACTTGATTCAACACGATGATGGTTACAAGGTTTTAAAAGGCTTAAATCCTCACCTGCGCACTGGGAAGCTGAGAAGAAAAAGGCAATCGCTATGATTCGCCAATTTGGGTTTCCAACCTTCTTCATCACTTTATCGGCTGCAGAATCTTTGATTTGGTTGAGCTTTTGGTCATCCTCTCTAAAACTGTTGATTCTAAAGATATTTCGGAAGAGGAAGTCAACAGTTTAACGACCCAAGATAGATATCGCTTAATTCGGTCAGACGCGGTTACTTGTGCTTGATATTTTGACTACCGCTATCGACAAATTCTTAAGCTTTTTAAAGATAACGCCGGCATTTTTGGAGAGCATTTTGTTACAAATTTCTACTGGAGAGTGGAGTTGCAACAGAGAGGTTCCACGCATGTACATGGCATGTATTGGTTTAATAATGCTCCCAGGACCTTCAAAATCCTCAGACATTCCCTGACGTCATTAGTTTTATTGACAATTATATTTCTACCGATGGTTCGATCAGCCACTTAGAAAATTATTTGGGTTATCAAAAGCATAACCACACTCGGTCCTGTACTAATAAGAGGACAACAGTTTTGTCTTTTGGGTATACCATATCCACCAATGCCTTCAACGCAAATACTGTTACCTCTTACAGAAACAAGTCAAAATTCAGAAAGACATAAAGAAAACTTTTTCAAAATTTAAAACGTATTTGAATTAAAAACGTTTTTTTTTGACTACAGAAGACATTTCTAATTTAAACACTTCCTCTCTGATAGTAGAATAATTATGTCTTTTGATGACTATTTGTTAGCCCTTAGGTCAATTTTAACAAAACCGAAAATTTTTCTAAAAATAAAATTACAGGATCGTTTAATAACGCTTTTAGTCCTCTGATTTTGGAACTCCATAGAGCAAATAGGGATATCCAATATATACTGGATGCATATGCTTGCTGTTCATATATAATTAATTAAATTAACAAGTCTAACTGGGATTTCTAGGCTCTTAAATGAAGCTATATCAGAGGTAAATGCTGGAAATTATACTATTAAGCAAAAACTTAAACATATAGGTCACAAATTTATATCAGGCACAGAAATATCTGCACAAGAATCAGTATATTGCTGCATTGGGCTCCGTTTTTGGGAAGCAAGTAATGCAGAAATATTTATAAATACCTCTCGACCTGAGGAACGTGTTCGAATGGTAAAACGTAGAGCGGCACTTCAGAACCTTCCTTCAGGTTCGACTGAAATATTCGTAGCCGGTATTTTAGACCGTTATGTTCATAGATCCGATCAGTTAAAAACTCTTTGTTTAGCTGATTTTTGCATCTAGGTATAAATATTTTAAATCTAGTAGAAGAGCACAAGATAGTGATCATGAAGAAGAAGAGAGGGAAGATGATAATTTACCAGAAAGCGGGGGCCTCTTAAAGATGGTAGCGGTTTTGTGAAAAAACGTACCAAACCTTGTATTATTCGGTATAGAAGGTTTACCCCAGATTTGGATGGAGTTGAGTATTTCCGCGGAATGGAAATGCTTTACTATCCTTGGCGGAAAGAACAGCAAGATCGCATTGAAAACGATAATGAGCAGACTTGCATAACACATCGTATTATAATTGAGGAAAATCAAAGAAAATATGATGTTTTTGAGCAAAGAGAACTTGAAAATGTTCTAGAAAGTCATTATAATGAAATAGACTTGGACGAAGGTGCTCAAAATGAACTACCTATCGTGGAAAATGAGTTCAGAGTGTTGGCACTTCCAGAAATAAACCCAAATATAAATTTGCTGGACTTGCATGGCGAAGATTCAACAGATAATGGCACTGAATCTGATTGCAATATATGACTTATTAAACTATCCCCTTTAATTCCAGTTGAGGAATTATTTCCTTTAGTTCAAAGTCTAAATACTAAGCAAAGAACTTATTTGACACATTTGATGCACCACCTAAAAACAAATCTTCCATTTTATGAGTTCATTGGCGGCGGTGCAGGTATAGGAAAGAGTCGTTTGATATCTGAAATATATCAGCCTCTTAACCATCGTTACAATTCTATACCTGGATCCAATCCAAGTTCCTTAAAAGTTCTTCTTTGCGCACCTACGGGTAAAGCAGCATTCGGAATAGGTGGAATGACCTTCATTCATTATTCTCTTTACCTGTTAATCAATTGAATAGAGAGTTGAGGCCACTTAGCAATGACACAGTTAATTCATTGTATTCCAGACTTATCGATTTAAAATTAATCATAATTGATGAAATATCGATTGTAGGTGCTCGTATGTTTAGCTCTGTTGATGCGAGATTAAAACAAATTTTCAAAACAGACAGCCCCTTTGGTGGTATACCGATCATAGTGTTTGGTGATTTGAAGCAACTCTCACCTGTTGGAGATAGGCGCATATTCTCTCCTAATCCCAATGATGCATACAGCACTTTAGTTGGTTCCCCTTTGTGGGAGTTATTTAAATACTTTGAATTAACAGAGATAATGAAACAACGGGAGGATCAGGCCTTTGCAATTGCATTAAACCATATGGCATCTGGTACTATGACAAATGAGGACATATCACTCATTGAAACTCGAGTAGTTAATTTCGAAGAAGTTCCCGAAGAGACAAATAATTTCAATGTCCTTAAGCTCAGCTGCATCCCAACAGAAGCTTTCCTTTCAACTGCAAAGGACTCAGTTAAAGAAATTGGTATAAATGAAAATGATAATATTTTGGAAAGAGTTAAACTTTTCAAAACTTCTAAAACGCAGGGACTGCCCTATGAATTAACACTTGAAACCTCCGCCAAATATATGATTACAGTGAACATAAACACGTGTGATGGCTTGGTTAATGGGGCAGCTGAACAACTTATGCAAATTGATTTCCATTGTTCTTTTCCAACAATTCTGTAGATTAAATTTTTGGAACCTTCTGTTGGTTTGATAGCACGATCAAAAAAGAATCATCCTCTAGAAAGTTCTTGGACATCACTTGAAAAAGTTCTAAAATCTTTTCAATGTAAAAGAAATGAACAAATTTCCGGCTGAGGGAATAACTATTCATAAAAGTCAGGGTGCCACATATAATAAAGTTGTAGTTCATACTCGACCCAGAATGCCTAGAGCTTCAATACCTATATGTCGCTTGTAGTCGAGCTACTTCTGCAGAAGGTCTATTCATCATAGGAAATTTTATTCCTCCTAACAGATTTTCTGAATCGGATCCCGTATTTAGGGAACTGGTGGAATTGAACACAAATAAAGCTTTGACAACAAGTTTCAATTTTATGATTTCCCGAACATCAGGACATCAAATTTTATTCCATAATGTTCAGAGTCTTCACGCTCACATTAATGATATAACAAGCGACTGTTTGATGCTATCTTCAGATATTTTATGTTTTGTAGAAACTTGGAGTGATCCTTGCGAAAGTTTTAATATACCAGGATTTACTCCAATTAACGAGCTGAGGATAGATAGCACGGAAACAACCAACAGAAATAAACGGGGCATTATAATATATGCAAAGCATAGTATTGCTTGCTCTATAGAATCAAAGGCTGTAAAGAAAATTTATTCAGTCCGCAAAGTTTTAGAAGCGGTTTTGTTTAAATGTTTCAATATTAATATTCTGGTTCTATATAGAAATTCAGCTTTCTCTGTCAGACAATTAATTGTAGAACTTCATGAAGTCCTTACTTCTGAGTTAGGCAATCACAATGTGCTAATTGTTGGAGATTTTAACATTTGTTTAATGTCTACAGGGACTGCAATAAGAAATCTGCTCCAAGAAAAAAACTTTAGTTCCCTGCTTGGTGCAGAATATTCAACTACACCTGCCGGTACACAAATTGATTGGGCATTTTCAAACATGGATCCTTCCCGTGTAAATGCAATTACTTTTGAGACAGTACACAGCTATCATGACAGTATTTGTGTCTCTATTTGGAACTAAAGTTTTAAGACTTATTACAATAGTTTCTTTTTTTTTCAAATATAATCGAACTAGAATGGTATAAAAATTTTGACAATAGTTTTTAAGACAATTTTAAGAAAAATATGTAAATAATCCAATTAAGAAAATTGAAATTGTATGTATAATTTGTTATTATATATGACATTATTGTATAAATATATGATAGCAATTAAATAGTATAAGGAAAAAAGAAATATAATTTGGATATATGTATAAGAATCTCTACAAAAATTTATGTTTAATATTGTAAATATTATATACAAATTAATATAATAATATTATATCATTTTTAAAGTTGTTAATATTTTTTATATTATATTATTATTATATTATTATTTTAAGCTAAACATGTATAATAATATCTATATAATAAATAAAAAATGTTGTTCATTGTCCAAAAACAATTTCTTTTCATACTTCTCAATACAGTTGTAATGCATTCTATATAAAATCAATTATAAGCGTATATAAAAAGCACAAGAACGATTTCTCATAATTTGAGTAAATTTAGTTTACAAATTGCTCTAATTATTTTCACTGTGAGTGAAAAGTAAATAACTAAGGCAACAGTTCCTACTTCTAATTATTAAAATATATAAAGAAGTCTCAAACGAATATACCATTTAACTTTGCAAGAGTATAAAATGTTCGGTTACATCCGAACTTAGCCCTTCCTTACTTGTTTTATCTGGCTTTATGTACTACTGCATGATGAGGCAAGCAAAATGAGTAGTATTTGCCGTTTACGTTTTTTCCGCCTGGGCTTACTTCCTCCATGTGGTCTAAATGGAGGTATTTTTCTAACACGCCATCGTATTGTGGCTTAAGCTCACCTTTTTTAAGTAAGTTTTTTTCCATACTTAAGAACTGCAGAGGTGCGAGAGTGACCTAAAGCGAGTGAGTTAGAAAATTGTTGTTTAAGTGGTAGTCGTACGACGTACCGACCATTATCTGATCTAGTAGTTGTGGCTTTGTAAAAATTTTCACAATACTGAACTTCAGGGGTTGTGATTAATATGGGGGGGAGCCCTTCTAACTCCCAAATTTTCTTTAATTGTGAATTGAGGTATTCATTTGAGATTTCCTCGACTTGAGTGGCATGGTGGTCACTGGTTCCGTAACTAGTCCACTTAGGATCCAACCAAAAATAGTATTTTGTGGCAGAAGTGTATTTGAAATTTTCTCGATACCTTCGAGTATTATCTGAGGTATGAGATCGCTGCCCAATAGAAAATCTATTTGAGCGGGAGTATTGCATTTGGGATGTGCTAGCTTTATGTGTGAAACCTTTCGCAAATGCTTGCTATTTATGTGATAGCATATTTGTTGGTTGCGGTAAGACAATAGCTTCTGCTCTTATCCGCTTTGGGGGAAGTTAGGCTAATTGGCCAGATTTTGTTTGAGTTTTGATCCATTCTCGTGATTTCAAAATTGGCTAGTTTTGTTGGCAATTGTACCCTTTTTTTTGCCCTAGCATGGTGCTTTTCGGCGATTTTCGGGATTTTGTATTTCGGGATTTGCTGTTGCAATTAATTCCGTAGCCCTTTTAACATTAATTTGATGTGAGCTGGAAAAATGTGTGATATTTAACATTGAATGATGTCTTTTGTGGCAATATACGGAAATGAATTTGCACTCTCTTAGAGTATGCGCACGTGACAAGCAGTTTGTGCAAGCTTTTTTGCTCTCACAAAATTGTTCCTATCGACAATATTTAATTTTTTGAATTTCTCGCAAAATTTGAGCTTATGCCCTCCTGTACATAGTTCGCATGACGTTTGTTTATACTGTTCGGATGTGAACGATTAATTTTTAAAAAAGCTTATATTTAAATTGTTGTTGCTACTGGTCTGGGGTCTATTGAAGCTTCTATTGAGGTCGTTTTAAACGTTTTTAGTTCTAACTAGTTTTTTGTCTACCCTTTCTGCTATTACGTATTGGGTGGTTAGAAATTCTTTCATTTGCTGCCACGTTGGGCGTTTTTTCCGAGATGAGAGCGAGTACTCCCACAAAAGTAACGATTTTTCTGGTAATCCTGCGGTGCATATATTTACCAGAAGAAGGTCCCAGCTGTCTATGGGAATATTTAGTGTCGATAAAACCGACAAACAATTAGAATCAGTGGATTGTAGTCTAATGAATTCATCACTTGTTTCTTTCTCAATTTTAGGCAAGTTCATGAGTATCGTTCCTTGCTTATCGACCAATATTCTTTCATTTTCGTATCTGGATTTTAGAGCTTCCCAAGCCAAATTGAAATTTTCGTCATTAAGTGCGAACTGGTTGACTATTAAGCCTGCTTGACCTTTTGTTTTGTATCGGAGGTGATACAATTTTTGTGCTTGTAATAATTTTGGGTGGTTGATGTATTTGGCTGTAAACATGTCCCGGAAAGAAAAATTTCTGTATCACATGCGGGCACCTTGAGATGAATGCCTAAATTTGACTCTTGACATTGAATTTGTGGCAGCTCTACTCTCGGTTGTGGAGTAGGTGCAATTGCTTTAATTCATTTTAATTGATTCGAAATCATTGCTTTTGTTTCTTCAAACTGGTCTAAACAGTCTTCGTACTTGGCGAAAGCCGCGGACTTAAAATTTTCTGGTAGATCTGAGTCGACAGATTCTACTATGGCGTCATATGAAGCTTGGAGACGTGACCAAAAATTGTCAAGATTGTCTGTTTTGATTTCTAATACCGATTCAGAATTGTCCTGAATCGGCGAAGATGAGAATCTAGTGCAGTATCTTATTAAACTGTCACTTTCCGAAATGAATTTTGTGTAAGGAATGTCTTTACCCCTCTTTCGCTTTGTAGCACCTTGCTTTGAGCGTGTAGCTTCTGCAGGTATACATGGACTTTTATCATCTGAATTCATCTTTGGTACTTTTAACAATTGAGATATTTTAGATTCTTTTGAGTTTGAGCTCATTTAAAATATGTTCAGTGTAAAAAATATTATATATTGAAACCTCTTTTAAGAAAATAAGTTTTTTTTGTTTGAATAAATGAATCAATGACGTTTTTAATCTTCGTATAGACTCGTATGAGTAACTGTACTCATTTAAGATAATAAGATTTAAATTTGATAATACTTGAAGTTTTATTTTTTATTTTATGGTTATTGTGTGTAATATATAATATTAGGTAAAGTAAAAAGTTCGTTCGGTTTTTTATTGATTTTTCAAAAGATGATAACTTTGTGTGCATTTGTCCGATTTAAGTCAACTATGTGCCGTTTTATTCATAAACTTGTTGCCAATGAGATTCCAACTTCATTATACCCCTCCCATAGAAGGCTGCGTCCCTATTGGCAAAAAACTCGGAGACCCAATTTTCACAGGCCTCTCTTGAGGCTAACTTTTCACCATTAAGCGCGTTCGCCATGGACAGGAAAAGATGGTAATCACTTGGTGCCAGGGCCGGACTATAAGGTGGGTTCATTAGGACCTCCTATCCGAGCTCCCGGAGCTTCTGGCGCGTTACTAAAGACGTGTGTGGCCTGGCGTTGTCCTGATGGAACACAATTCGGCATTTGTTGATCAAAGATGACCTCATCTGGATGAGTGCTGCCTTCAAGCGGTCCATTTGTTGGCAGTAGAGGGCCGAATTGAGCGTTTGGCCATAGGGGAGCAGCTCGTAGTAGATGATTCCTTGCCAATCCCACCAAACACACAGCAAAACCTTCCTGGCCGTCAATCCAGTCTTGGCGACCGTCTGGGCCGCTTCCCCGAGCTTTGGTTATGCAATGGTTCTAAACGGTTTTCTGACTTATCTTTAGTTCCTCAGCAATTAAATAAGTGCTCACGTGACGGTCTGTTTCCACTATTTTCATGATTTTATCGCAATTTTCGACGACAGGCCTCCCGACGCGTGGTGCATCTTTGACATCGAAATTACCGGAACGGAACCTAGCAAACTCCTTTGTGCCAAACGTTCGTTTACAGTATCGGGCCCATAAACTAAATTAATTTTTTCAGTCGCTTTGGCTGCTTTTTCGCCTTGATCGAAGCAAAATTGTAAAATATAGCGAATTTTCTCTTTGCTGGTGTCCATCTTTGACGAGCGCTCACAACGTACTGAGTCAATCAATCGAAAAACTGTCAAGGACAAACTTTTAGCGCAAATAAACACGTTTTCAGTGCCATATAGTATGATATGATGCGACACGTAACACTAGTACTATGGACAATAACGCCATCTCTTAAATAAAAACCTAACGAACTTTTTACTTGACCTAATATATAACGTACATACAAGTATTTTATCTCTGGGGTGGTAAGAGATGACTTTATAGGAACCGCGTTCAAAATTAGACAGTGGGCGTGGCATAGCCCACTTTTAGGTGGAAACCCATATCTTGAGATCTGCTTAACCAATTTCAACAAAATTCGGTACATAACGTTCTTTTCATATTTCTATGTTATAGTGCGAAAATGGGCGAAATCGGACTACAACCACGCCTACTTCCCATATAACACCATTTTAAATTCTATTTGATTCTTTCAATTTCCAGTTAGCAAATCAAGCAACAATGATTATATGGGCGTAAGACTTTGCGTGAATAATACGTTTAAAGTATGCCACCTTGTTACCAAAAATTATCTAAATTTAATCAAAACTGTTCAAGCCTCAGTGCCTATAGTTAACCTTTTACCGAAAATACCGATCAATGTATAAGATATATAATTGAAATTCATATAATAAAATTGTCGATAATGGTATGTTTTTGTGTCAGAAATGGGTTGAATCGGATCAATACTTTCTATAGCCCTCAAATCCCTAATATAATGATTTTTGAACTTCCGGGTGTCTTTATACCTTAATGATAGAGAGAGAAAATCCTCAGAACAAGGTATCTTTGTGTCTAAAATGGATGAAATCGGGTGAAAAGTTTACCTAGACCCATGTATCTAATATCAGGATTTTCGACCATTCGTCTGACTTTACTCCATATGATTACTGATGGTATGTGAAGTACCTTAATGAAGCAGTGGGAGCATTTTATTAGTCTGTGGCATGTTAGTAGTATGTGGTATTGGTAAAAATTGATAAAATCGGGTTAATACTACCCTCAACTTCCATATACTACTTATAATGCATTCCGTTATTCTAACCAGTTTTATGCCGAATATGTCGGTCAGTGAGTATTCATATTTTTGTTTTATAATATTTATATTAATAAAATTGCTTCCAAATATGTTCTCGAGTATAGCTGAGCAATGTCAAAATCATGTCTTTCTCTATCCCCAATTATATATGATTTCCGTTTTTCCACCTGATTTTAAACCGTAACAAGCTTATAATATAAAATTTAGCCACTTGGGCCGAGTTAATATCACATTCGTACTTATGTTTATCTCACTTCAAGCAAGAAAACTGAGACTGTAATTGCCTTTTATGACAATCCGCCCGTTATCTACATATATATAATATATATGGTTGGCAACTAAGTAATTGCGTTTTTTTTTAAAAGAAATCAAAGACAATTTTTTCCAATGACCTTTTAGCATCTTTCAGGCAGTATAATAATCCCACGTTCATAAAACTTCTGGTTTTTATTAGCAAAAAACTGAAGCAGGTACGATTTGACATCATCATCATTATTTAAATTTTTACCATTCAATGAGTTTTGTAAAGATCGAAACAAAAAGTAATCCGATGGTGCAAGGTCAGGACTATATGGTCGATGTGGCAAAACATCCCAACCAAGCTCCAATAAATTTTGCCGAGTGACCAAAGATGTGTGTGGCCTTGCATTGTCATGATGGAATACAACACCTTTTCGATTTATCAATTCGGGCCGCTTTTCTTCAACTGCATTGCTTAATTTCGTTAGTTGTTCAATGTAAACAACAGTATCGATCGTTCGGCTGGGTGGTAAGAGTTCAAAGTAGACAATTCCTTTATAATTCCACCAAACTGATAACAAAACCTTCTTTTGATGATTACCTGCTCCACCATCTTTTCCGCTCGATATTGTTGTAAACAACCCATTTTTCATCAACAGTTATCATTCGTTTTAAAAATGGATCATTTTCATTACGTTTCTTTAGCAAATCGCAGCTGTTAAGGCGTTGCGTTAAATGCGTTTCTTTCTGTTTGTTAGGAACCCATGTATCGAGTTTTTGAACATAGCCAAGTTGTTTTAAGTGATTTTCAATGCATGTATGTGATACCTTAAGTTTTTTGCAATCTCACGTGTTCTACTGTGACGATCCGAATCGATTATTGCTTTGATTAGGTCGGCATCAACTTCAACTGGAAGCCATGTATGAGTGAAATCCGCAATTACTTAGTTGCCAACCATACATATATATGTAAATATGAGTATTATCTAAGTATATACCTATGTATATAAGTATATTCACCCGATTTTTTTTTTTGGTTTTTTATATATCGGTTTTTTGGAGTTTTCTTATAACGTAAGAAAAAATATAAGTATATAATACTCAAATTTTATAATTCCGTTTTTTTTTATATCCGTCAACATTTCCTGTACCCGTGTTTTCAACCTGTTAAAACGGATTTTCCTAGTTTTAACAGTATACAGGATTTCCAAACATACATATATAATAAATAAAAATGAAAACGATACACTTACTTTGTCTCGCCTCAAGGGGGTTTTGGGGAGAATGTATTTGTTTTTTCGTTTTTTGTTTGAGGGTTTTTTGTGTATGCCCTTTTTTTCTTGACGCCAGCTGTTGCCTGTTGTGCAGCTCTCTCCCTGCGTTCTTGCTGCTGTATATATATTTTGTTTTTAATCTCGCGTCCGTTTTTGATTATTATTGGTTGTTTTTTTTTTTTTTTTTTTTGTATATTTTTTGGTTTCGCGCCCGTTTGTTTTTGTGTTTAAGTACTTTTGATTTTAAGTGTTTGGCACATTAAATCTACTTAACCGCTTTTTCACTTTTATGTCATATCTTCACTAATTTAGGCATATGTACGTATGTATGTATATATGGTTTGTATGGTACACTGCACTCTTTTTTTTGTTTTTGGTTTCAATAAATGCACCGCTTTGGTTTTTTTGTTCACTTTTTGGCACCGCAACTTTGACACTGCACCCGTGTTTTTTTTTTAAATAAATGCACCGTTTTGTGTTTTTTTTAACTTTTTGTTCATTGTTTTTGGCACAACATTTTTTGTTCTCTTCATTATTTTTTGTTCACGTTATTATTTTAATACTTTTGTTTTTTGTTTAATAACCCATAGTGCCGTCCACTATTGCTCAAAGGACCATAGTTAAGTAACTAATAAATTAATTTAAATTTCACTCACCGTTTGTAAAATCAGTTGAACAAGGCAAAAAAAAAAACAAAGGGAATTTAGGCGGGTGCTCGAACCGAAAAAGATGTAATCGTAAGCGAATCAAATGCAAAAAAGCGTGCGGGATCCTTTTTTTAGTCCCTCATATATCTGTTGATGTTTTCATGGTGGTGTGATCGTGGTGATGTTGTATTTGTGTGCGTTTTGGTGCATGGTGTAGTGATGTGTGGTGATGTGGATGTGAATTGATGTGGTGAATGTGGTGTGACAGTATCTTATGGTAAGGGGGAATTGAGTGGTCATTTAGCCAAACATGATTTGGTGCTAAATTTTCCGGCAAATAAGTTCTGGCACTGCAAGAATATCTTTGCCGACATTACAAACAAAGGTGAACAAACTGAAATTATCATCACTGAACACAATCGCGCACGTAGGGCCGAATAGAAAAATATTAAACAAATCCTTCGTGATTATTATTATATTTTCCAAAAATGGCAAAATTAGCCAATGAGGTGGTGTTCAATTGAAAAACATGTACCAAAGCGAAACACGACAGGCACCCCAAGAAATGCTTGGGGTAACACCAATTCCTACATATGCTGGAGAAATGCTCCACATTGACCATTTTTCAACGGACAAAAAATCGTTTCCTACTTGCGTTGACAAGTTCTCGAAGTTTGCCGTTATACAATCGATCGCGTCTTGCACGATAGTGGATGTAAAAATGTCCATTTCTCAACTTTTAAATTTATTTCCTCAAACAAAAACAATTTATTGCGACAATGCCGCTTTCATTTCACAGTTGTTCAAATGGACAAGTGGAACGCTTCCATGGCACTCTTGCGGACATAGCAACATCCTTCAAACTAGAAAAAATGTCTGATGACACAGCCGTGTCATTTATTAAATTTAATTTTAGGGTAACAATAGCCTACAATCGATCCATAAACTCGGTCACAAGCCAAACTCCGATCGATTTGATTCACGCAGCATCAAGCGAACTCAGGCGGACCATAAATAATAAAATCGCATAAGCCCAACATGATAACATTGAAAGATCTAACCCAAGCAAAAAAGAGTTTTTGAAGTTGGCGAAAAAGTGTTCGAAAAAAGCAATAAAAGGTTAGGAAATAAGCAAAGCGTTGCACAGAGGAAACGATTTAAGCAGACCTGGGAACGTCTGTTAAAGGGAGGGTGGTCCACAAAGACAACCTTTAGTAGCACTTACTTACACAAGAGAAAATCGCACAGGCTAAGGTTAATAGTTAAGCACACAACGATCTTTATTCCCTCTTTTTCTATATTTTCAGGATTAAGTTTGCAGTCCTTTTATTGTCAGAAGTAGTATATTGTCGGATTATCAACTACTCTCATTCCAATTATATTCTGGGGATAGACGGTAAGGTATTGGTATGGGAACCAAGGCACTGTTTAAGGCATTCGAGTAACCTAACAGAATTTGCTAGCATGTTAGATGAGATCGCAGAATTAGCAGAGTTATTCCCTCAATCGTATATGCGAAAGTTATTCGACGTGGATATAGAACACATTAGAAATTTGTTGTCCGTAATAAAAGTACACCATAAAATGTCAAGAAATCTGAATTCCCTAGGCTAGCACTCAAGGTAATAGCCGGCACGCCAGATGCGGCCACTTTTGAAAAAGTTAAATGGTCCGAGTCAAAGTTAGTCGATGTAAATAATAGGCATATAGTACTAAATTCAGAAACACAGAAACAAATTAATAAACTCACAGATACGATAAATGAAATAATTAAAGACAAAAAAAATGAGTTGGATGAAACACCGCATTTATATGAAACATTATTAACGAGAAGAAGAAAGTTAATAAACTAGATTTAAAACTTGATTCTCACAATTACATTGGCTAAGCCTGACATATTAAATCCCCCTATTTTCGAAATAGAATTAAGTTTATCTGCACCAGAGTCACCATTTTCCCGGTATCACATCAACATGTAACATCACAGCTACAAGATGACACCGCAGCCGAATGCAACGATGACATACTAGCGGTTAACGAATGCGTAACAACAACATTCGCATCCGTTTGCAAGTTAACGGCACAAGACACCTGTGCACGAGCACTGCATGCTAGCGGCGTGGCCTCCTGCCGCACTCAGCCAAGCCACCTGAAGCCTATTTCGCATGTAGATGATGGAATCATAATTATCAACGAGAGCATAGCAAGGGTCAGCACAGACGATGGCCCAGAGATCATTACGAACGGGACATACCTCGTCACCTTCCGTTTCTACGCAATCATCAATGGAACGAAATATGCGAACCAGCGTCAGATACTTAATAGGAAGCCAGCCATAGCGGGGTCACGGCTGCTTATCATCGTTAAACACGACCCATTTTGAGTATGCCGCAGCTCCATAGAACGAACAATGCCAATTTGCGTGTCATCCAAGATGTCAAAGACGTGCTGGCATCCCCCGACTCATTCAATTAATGGATTATTGCCGGTGTTGCTCTCAGCTTTATCTCAAGTGGCTTTATCATCATATGGCAAATTTCAAAGCGAAGACAAGCGTGATCTACAGAAGTTCATCAACAACTATAAAATAACCGAGGACGCTCACAAACTTGAGGGGGGAGTAGTTAACACATAAGAATTAAGAAACTTGTAGTTATCTTTACCCATTTGCTCCGCTGACGCATGAGTTCAGTGGCCTGATTACTAGGTCAGCTGTGGTAACCTGATATTTGATTATGCTACAAATATCTACGTTATCGCTTATGCTGAGACATATTCCGTTGACGGATGAGTTCAGTGGACTTTCGTTGTTGATTTTCGTGAGTACCTGCCGGCGACGGCCTTACCTCACGGTGTTCCAAAACACAGCGTATCAATACAATGCGTTGATAAGCGCCCCAAACAATACGAGCTTTTTGCAAGTATTTATTTGGATACCAGTGGCAGTGTGTCTGGGCACACACTGCCATCTTGGTATGATTCGAGGCCGACCTAAAACCTCTTCCGTTTTCGGGTACGGAACCCAGTTGCTTTTTGCAACTTCTTTTTAGAACTGAAAAAACAGTTAGGCTGAATTTTTAGTTCTTCCTGCATTTAGGTTTCAACCACAGCCACCACGAATCTCCCCAAAGGGGCCATAACCCAATGAGCAGATTGGACCGATGTCCAAGGGCTTTCTGCTCCCCGTGGTACCAGAGTCTCCGGTCAGACTGCGTAGCCGAAACTACTGCCAGTTGAGCTACCCATTACTTACTGACTGGTGACATTTGTCGCTTGAACTTCAAATGTCTTTTTATTTGCTTTTTCATTTAAAGTCTATAATATAATATCAGTTCCAGCTGAGTATTATAGCACTATTTCTGACATACGATGCTGATATTACTGAGCAAGGTACATAATAACAGTCACAGTGCATTTGGCTTTTAGTCGACTTTTACGACAGGCATGCCTTTCCGCGGGTAAATTCTTACCCCTACCCGCAGGGGGAGAGTTCAATGGACTGACTAACTAGGTCAGCTGCGGTAACCTGATGTTTGACTATGCTGCAAATGTCTACGTTATCGCTTATGCTGAGTCGGCTTGCCGGCTGTAGCTTTGTAGCTTATGGGTCCAACTTTTAGGTTTAGCTTTAAGTCCAATTTTGTAATATCAATCAGTTAGTATTTTACTTTCAATTAACATGCTTTGCCGTTATAATAAAACTTCTTGTTATTATTGTGATCACTTATACACAAGGCCAGCGATAAGAGAACCAATGTAATAGACAAAAGAAGTTAACTATAACCATATCGTGCATTGACTGCGAGATACCTGGACTACGTTAGACCACATCTAAACAAGCACGCGTTGTTAAGCATCCATTAACGACGCGGGACTGCAACCCGATATATTATATAGAGTACTCACTCATTTTCTTTCACTATTTTCTCATCACTTTCTTCGCTAATAAATGCATTTTGTTTATATATATTTTAAACACTATATACAAATTTTACGCGTACTCCCCGAACATGCGCTTGCCTACAAGCCTCTTTTCGCGACGATGGCAAAAGCTAAAATTCGTAAATTGAACAACTTTCTGACGTTCCTGCTGGAAGGGGAAAGGGTCAACCCAGCAAACCCTCAAACACAGAAAAAATTTAGTTTTTGTCGATTTAAAATCTTTTACAATTCAAAAATATTTTTCCATGGCGTGCAAAATCTGCGTCGATATATAATATATATTTCGCATGAATAAATTAGTGTACAAATTTACATACATATGTTGCATGTATATGTTGCCGCGCTCAAAGCCCGCGATAAAAGCTATACAATAGCTAATAATAATGTTACTAATATTATAACTCCGAATATTGAATAATTTATTTTTATTAATTAAGTTTTTATTCAATTCCACATTTTTATTTGCCATTAAAACAATTGTCACCCTGCTGTTTCCTCAATTGATTTGTTCCGCTTAAGATATGCGAAATACGATAAGCCTAAAAGTATGCAAACACTGAGCGCAGAAGGTTAATTTCCGTTACAGAATTTCTTGATTCAGTATCCGAGTTCAAAGCCTGCAGTAGAAGTTATGCAATAGCTTCAAAATCTCTCCAAAAAAAGATCTACCAGAAAATTTTAAAATTTTGGCTTACGCAAAATACGAATCCTGCTTAGACCAATATGAAACTACAAAAGATATGATTTCCGATCAATTAAAGCTAATAAAACAAATTAAACAGATACTTTTACAAAATGCAATCGTTCAAATCCGAACAGAAAAAACATACGTCATGCGATCTATGCACAAGAGGGCATACACTACAATTTTGCGAGAAGTTTAAAAACTTAAAAGTTAACGAACGAAATAATTTTGTCAGATCAAAAAGACTTTGTACCAATTGCTTGTCACATGCGCATACTTATAAAAATCTTAAAAGCAAATTCAATTGCATCTATTGTCATAAAAGACTCCACTCAATGCTTCATTACAGCACATATCCTAGCTCATCCCAAAGCAGCGCTTATAACAAAAGAACCACCGGTTTAATTGCAAAAGCAAATCCCGAAAATCAAAACTCCGAAAATCAAAAGTCCGAAAATTTCCATGCACCATCATGCTACTTAAAGGCCTTGAAACACAAACGCTACACATCGAAATTCAAAGTAGGGTATTACTAACCACAGCAGTCATCTCCATTCAACATCAAGGAGAACTCTAAATACTTGGAGCCTTAATAGACCAAGCATCACAATGGGCTTTCATAGCGTCTAATGCACAAAATAGGCTAATACTGGCAACAAATCAATCAAATTTTGAAACTACGGGAATGGGCGGAAAAGTAGTTCAAAACCCTAATTGCCCCCCAAACGTATAAGCGAATTGTATCAGAAGCGATAGTCCGCAACTTACTAACATGCTTCCAAGTTATCACATAAATAGCAAGCATTAACAAAAGGTTTCACACCTAAAGCTAGCAGATCCCAACTGCAACACCCTCGCTCAAATAGATATTCTAATAGTCAGCGACCTTATACCGCAAATAATACTTGAAGGTGTTTGTTGAATTCACTTATTTTTTCATCTTAGGTGCGGTGTTATACTCATTTTTACTATTGCACTACTTTTAGGTATTTTATGGTATTTTCAACAAATTTTCACCATGGGAAAAAAAAGCAGTCTAATGTATATGTAATTATATAATATATATTGTGGTTAATTTTTAATCGCGTTTGTTAGTGTTAGATTTGCATGTACGGATTATAAAATAGGATATACGGATCGGTTTTGATTTTATTTATGCGCTTATCTTGGCGGGGTTTGTGTAATCGGTTCTTCGTTGTTCGGAAGAAAACACAATTTTAGTAATGATCGAGTTAGTATACCAGTTTGCGTTCGTACATCTATTATTCTTATGTGACCATCTCGTCCCCGATGGGCCTTTTCAATGCGGCCTAGTCGCCATTCGGTTTAAGGAAGGCATTCATCATGTATGATGACGCATTCGCCCGTATTTGGTTCCCTCTGGATCGTTTTCCACCGATGTCTCTAATGGAGATCTTGAAGGTTCCATCTATGGCTGAATTAATTATGAAGTATCTTAATTTTTTCCCATCGGTTTATTAAATTGAGTGAATAACCTTCTGCCTTAGGTATGGTGAGAAGTGGAGCTTCTCTGAGGAAATGTCCAGGTGTAAGAGCTGTGAAATCGGAGGAACCTTGCGAGAGTGGTGAGATAGGTCTTGAATTTAGTACGGGTTCTATACGAGCGAGTAGTGTGGTAAATTCCTCATTATTGAATTTATGATTACCTGCCGTTTTCTTTAAATGGGACTTAAAACTTTTTACAGCTGATTCCCAGAGTCCGCCCATGTGTTGAGAACAAGGGGGTATAATAAACTGCCAATAGATTCCTTGTTTTTTTTAACAATTTCTGGGGAGACTTCTTTAGTAAATTTTACAAACTCTTTCCCTGTGGCTCTTTGAGCTCCGATAAAGTTTTTCCCATTGTCGCTCATAATTTTTGATGGAAATCCGCGTCGTCCGACAAAGCGTGCAAGTGCTGCGAGAAAAGCCGCAGTAGACAGATCCGAACATAGCTCGAGGTGTACTGCCTTTGTCTTGAAGCATACAAAGACAGTCACATACCCTTTTCTGAATGAGGAAGACCTTAACATAGAGGCCTTTATCTGGAAAGGTCCAGCAAAATTGTAGCGTTCAGGTGGCAAAGCTGCCATGATCTGCGTGCGTATTTTGTGCTTGTACAATGTGCATTGTTTACACAAGAAAATCGTTCTTTTAATTTGTGGCTTTAGGCACGGTATATAAAATTCTAGTCGGACCATTTGTTGCATCAAGCGATGCTCACCATATAATATGAGTTGGTGAAGATAAATTAAAAATAAATAAATAAAACGGGATTTCTCGGGAATTATAATCGGATATCGTTCGTTATAACTAAGGCTGGAATTCACTAGTCTTCCATGTGCCCGTATTAATCCTTTAGTGTCCAAAAAAGAATTTAAAACGAGAAGTAAGCTTCCCTTATCGAGAGGTCGTCTTTCGACTAACTTTGATTTATCCCGAATGAAATAGCGAGTTTGTGTATATGTAATAAGGCTAACCTTGGCATGTTGCAGGTCGGAATGCGTTAGTTGTACGGAAAGATCATTTTTTATTCCTTTAACCTTTTGTTTGAGTCTTTGGATAAATTTAAACATGTAAGCGACTACTCTTAGTGCTTTTGGGAATGATGAAAATCGATGTAATATATCATCTTCATCAGGAGTGATATGAAAATTTTCAATTCTCCGAATTTCAGGAGCTATTATATTGCGAGCGGGAGACTTTGGCCAAACTTCTTGTGATTCTGTTAACCAGAGTGTAGTGCTGGTGAGATGAAGTGGTTTGCAGCCTCTTGTCCCAAGATCCGCTGGATTATCTGCACTTGCAACATGTTGCCATTGTGCTGGGCCAACTAAGTCTAATATTTGAGATATACGGTTAGATACAAAAGTCTTATAAGTATATGGTGGTTTTTCTAACCATGCTAAAACTATTTCTGAGTCTGACCAAAGATACATTTTGAGATTGGTGAAACTAGTTTTGCTAACAGAAGTGCACCATTCAGTTATTTCTGAGTCTGACCAAAGATACATTTTGAGATTGATACAAGATGACACCGCAGCCGAATGCAACGATGACATACTAGCGGTTAACGAATGCGTAACAACAACATTCGCATCCGTTTGCAAGTTAACGGCACAAGACACCTGTGCACGAGCACTGCATGCTAGCGGCGTGGCCTCCTGCCGCACTCAGCCAAGCCACCTGAAGCCTATTTCGCATGTAGATGATGGAATCATAATTATCAACGAGAGCATAGCAAGGGTCAGCACAGACGATGGCCCAGAGATCATTACGAACGGGACATACCTCGTCACCTTCCATTTCTACGCAATCATCAATGGAACGAAATATGCGAACCAGCGTCAGATACTTAATAGGAAGCCAGCCATAGCGGGGTCACGGCTGCTTATCATCGTTAAACACGACCCATTTTGAGTATGCCGCAGCTCCATAGAACGAACAATGCCAATTTGCGTGTCATCCAAGATGTCAAAGACGTGCTGGCATCCCCCGACTCATTCAATTAATGGATTATTGCCGGTGTTGCTCTCAGCTTTATCTCAAGTGGCTTTATCATCATATGGCAAATTTCAAAGCGAAGACAAGCGTGATCTACAGAAGTTCATCAACAACTATAAAATAACCGAGGACGCTCACAAACTTGAGGGGGGAGTAGTTAACACATAAGAATTAAGAAACTTGTAGTTATCTTTACCCATTTGCTCCGCTGACGCATGAGTTCAGTGGCCTGATTACTAGGTCAGCTGTGGTAACCTGTAATTTGATTATGCTACAAATATCTACGTTATCGCTTATGCTGAGACATATTCCGTTGACGGATGAGTTCAGTGGACTTTCGTTGTTGATTTTCGTGAGTACCTGCCGGCGACGGCCTTACCTCACGGTGTTCCAAAACACAGCGTATCAATACAATGCGTTGATAAGCGCCCCAAACAATACGAGCTTTTTGCAAGTATTTATTTGGATACCAGTGGCAGTGTGTCTGGGCACACACTGCCATCTTGGTATGATTCGAGGCCGACCTAAAACCTCTTCCGTTTTCGGGTACGGAACCCAGTTGCTTTTTGCAACTTCTTTTTAGAACTGAAAAAACAGTTAGGCTGAATTTTTAGTTCTTCCTGCATTTAGGTTTCAACCACAGCCACCACGAATCTCCCCAAAGGGGCCATAACCCAATGAGCAGATTGGACCGATGTCCAAGGGCTTTCTGCTCCCCGTGGTACCAGAGTTGAGTCTCCGGTCAGACTGCGTAGCCGAAACTACTGCCAGTTGAGCTACCCATTACTTACTGACTGGTGACATTTGTCGCTTGAACTTCAAATGTCTTTTTATTTGCTTTTTCATTTAAAGTCTATAATATAATATCAGTTCCAGCTGAGTATTATAGCACTATTTCTGACATACGATGCTGATATTACTGAGCAAGGTACATAATAACAGTCACAGTGCATTTGGCTTTTAGTCGACTTTTACGACAGGCATGCCTTTCCGCGGGTAAATTCTTACCCCTACCCGCAGGGGGAGAGTTCAATGGACTGACTAACTAGGTCAGCTGCGGTAACCTGATGTTTGACTATGCTGCAAATGTCTACAATATCGCTTATGCTGAGTCGGCTTGCCGGCTGTAGCTTTGTAGCTTATGGGTCCAACTTTTAGGTTTAGCTTTAAGTCCAATTTTGTAATATCAATCAGTTAGTATTTTACTTTCAATTAACATGCTTTGCCGTTATAATAAAACTTCTTGTTATTATTGTGATCACTTATACACAAGGCCAGCGATAAGAGAACCAATGTAATAGACAAAAGAAGTTAACTATAACCATATCGTGCATTGACTGCGAGATACCTGGACTACGTTAGACCACATCTAAACAAGCACGCGTTGTTAAGCATCCATTAACGACGCGGGACTGCAACCCGATATATTATATAGAGTACTCACTCATTTTCTTTCACTATTTTCTCATCACTTTCTTCGCTAATAAATGCATTTTGTTTATATATATTTTAAACACTATATACAAATTTTACGCGTACTCCCCGAACATGCGCTTGCCTACAAGCCTCTTTTCGCGACGATGGCAAAAGCTAAAATTCGTAAATTGAACAACTTTCTGACGTTCCTGCTGGAAGGGGAAAGGGTCAACCCAGCAAACCCTCAAACACAGAAAAAATTTAGTTTTTGTCGATTTAAAATCTTTTACAATTCAAAAATATTTTTCCATGGCGTGCAAAATCTGCGTCGATATATAATATATATTTCGCATGAATAAATTAGTGTACAAATTTACATACATATGTTGCATGTATATGTTGCCGCGCTCAAAGCCCGCGATAAAAGCTATACAATAGCTAATAATAATGTTACTAATATTATAACTCCGAATATTGAATAATTTATTTTTATTAATTAAGTTTTTATTCAATTCCACATTTTTATTTGCCATTAAAACAATTGTCACCCTGCTGTTTCCTCAATTGATTTGTTCCGCTTAAGATATGCGAAATACGATAAGCCTAAAAGTATGCAAACACTGAGCGCAGAAGGTTAATTTCCGTTACAGAATTTCTTGATTCAGTATCCGAGTTCAAAGCCTGCAGTAGAAGTTATGCAATAGCTTCAAAATCTCTCCAACAAAAGATCTACCAGAAAATTTTAAAATTTTGGCTTACGCAAAATACGAATCCTGCTTAGACCAATATGAAACTACAAAAGATATGATTTCCGATCAATTAAAGCTAATAAAACAAATTAAACAGATACTTTTACAAAATGCAATCGTTCAAATCCGAACAGAAAAAACATACGTCATGCGATCTATGCACAAGAGGGCATACACTACAATTTTGCGAGAAGTTTAAAAACTTAAAAGTTAACGAACGAAATAATTTTGTCAGATCAAAAAGACTTTGTACCAATTGCTTGTCACATGCGCATACTTATAAAAATCTTAAAAGCAAATTCAATTGCATCTATTGTCATAAAAGACTCCACTCAATGCTTCATTACAGCACATATCCTAGCTCATCCCAAAGCAGCGCTTATAACAAAAGAACCACCGGTTTAATTGCAAAAGCAAATCCCGAAAATCAAAACTCCGAAAATCAAAAGTCCGAAAATTTCCATGCACCATCATGCTACTTAAAGGCCTTGAAACACAAACGCTACACATCGAAATTCAAAGTAGGGTATTACTAACCACAGCAGTCATCTCCATTCAACATCAAGGAGAACTCTAAATACTTGGAGCCTTAATAGACCAAGCATCACAATGGGCTTTCATAGCGTCTAATGCACAAAATAGGCTAATACTGGCAACAAATCAATCAAATTTTGAAACTACGGGAATGGGCGGAAAAGTAGTTCAAAACCCTAATTGCCCCCCAAACGTATAAGCGAATTGTATCAGAAGCGATAGTCCGCAACTTACTAACATGCTTCCAAGTTATCACATAAATAGCAAGCATTAACAAAAGGTTTCACACCTAAAGCTAGCAGATCCCAACTGCAACACCCTCGCTCAAATAGATATTCTAATAGTCAGCGACCTTATACCGCAAATAATACTTGAAGGTGTTTGTTGAATTCACTTATTTTTTCATCTTAGGTGCGGTGTTATACTCATTTTTACTATTGCACTACTTTTAGGTATTTTATGGTATTTTCAACAAATTTTCACCATGGGAAAAAAAAGCAGTCTAATGTATATGTAATTATATAATATATATTGTGGTTAATTTTTAATCGCGTTTGTTAGTGTTAGATTTGCATGTACGGATTATAAAATAGGATATACGGATCGGTTTTGATTTTATTTATGCGCTTATCTTGGCGGGGTTTGTGTAATCGGTTCTTCGTTGTTCGGAAGAAAACACAATTTTAGTAATGATCGAGTTAGTATACCAGTTTGCGTTCGTACATCTATTATTCTTATGTGACCATCTCGTCCCCGATGGGCCTTTTCAATGCGGCCTAGTCGCCATTCGGTTTAAGGAAGGCATTCATCATGTATGATGACGCATTCGCCCGTATTTGGTTCCCTCTGGATCGTTTTCCACCGATGTCTCTAATGGAGATCTTGAAGGTTCCATCTATGGCTGAATTAATTATGAAGTATCTTAATTTTTTCCCATCGGTTTATTAAATTGAGTGAATAACCTTCTGCCTTAGGTATGGTGAGAAGTGGAGCTTCTCTGAGGAAATGTCCAGGTGTAAGAGCTGTGAAATCGGAGGAACCTTGCGAGAGTGGTGAGATAGGTCTTGAATTTAGTACGGGTTCTATACGAGCGAGTAGTGTGGTAAATTCCTCATTATTGAATTTATGATAACCTGCCGTTTTCTTTAAATGGGACTTAAAACTTTTTACAGCTGATTCCCAGAGTCCGCCCATGTGTTGAGAACAAGGGGGTATAATAAACTGCCAATAGATTCCTTGTTTTTTTTAACAATTTCTGGGGAGACTTCTTTAGTAAATTTTACAAACTCTTTCCCTGTGGCTCTTTGAGCTCCGATAAAGTTTTTCCCATTGTCGCTCATAATTTTTGATGGAAATCCGCGTCGTCCGACAAAGCGTGCAAGTGCTGCGAGAAAAGCCGCAGTAGACAGATCCGAACATAGCTCGAGGTGTACTGCCTTTGTCTTGAAGCATACAAAGACAGTCACATACCCTTTTCTGAATGAGGAAGACCTTAACATAGAGGCCTTTATCTGGAAAGGTCCAGCAAAATTGTAGCGTTCAGGTGGCAAAGCTGCCATGATCTGCGTGCGTATTTTGTGCTTGTACAATGTGCATTGTTTACACATGAAAATCGTTCTTTTAATTTGTGGCTTTAGGCACGGTATATAAAATTCTAGTCGGACCATTTGTTGCATCAAGCGATGCTCACCATATAATGTGAGTTGGTGAAGATAAATTAAAAATAAATAAATAAAACGGGATTTCTCGGGAATTATAATCGGATATCGTTCGTTATAACTAAGGCTGGAATTCACTAGTCTTCCATGTGCCCGGATTAATCCTTTAGTGTCCAAAAAAGAATTTAAAACGAGAAGTAAGCTTCCCTTATCGAGAGGTCGTCTTTCGACTAACTTTGATTTATCCCGAATGAAATAGCGAGTTTGTGTATATGTAATAAGGCTAACCTTGGCATGTTGCAGGTCGGAATGCGTTAGTTGTACGGAAGGATCATTTTTTATTCCTTTAACCTTTTGTTTGAGTCTTTGGATAAATTTAAACATGTAAGCGACTACTCTTAGTGCTTTTGGGAATGATGAAAATCGATGTAATATATCATCTTCATCAGGAGTGATATGAAAATTTTCAATTCTCCGAATTTCAGGAGCTATTATATTGCGAGCGGGAGACTTTGGCCAAACTTCTTGTGATTCTGTTAACCAGAGTGTAGTGCTGGTGAGATGAAGTGGTTTGCAGCCTCTTGTCCCAAGATCCGCTGGATTATCTGCACTTGCAACATGTTGCCATTGTGCTGGGCCAACTAAGTCTAATATTTGAGATATACGGTTAGATACAAAAGTCTTATAAGTATATGGTGGTTTTTCTAACCATGCTAAAACTATTTCTGAGTCTGACCAAAGATACATTTTGAGATTGGTGAAACTAGTTTTGCTAACAGAAGTGCACCATTCAGTTATTTCTGAGTCTGACCAAAGATACATTTTGAGATTGATACAAGATGACACCGCAGCCGAATGCAACGATGACATACTAGCGGTTAACGAATGCGTAACAACAACATTCGCATCCGGTTGCAAGTTAACGGCACAAGACACCTGTGCACGAGCACTGCATGCTAGCGGCGTGGCCTCCTGCCGCACTCAGCCAAGCCACCTGAAGCCTATTTCGCATGTAGATGATGGAATCATAATTATCAACGAGAGCATAGCAAGGGTCAGCACAGACGATGGCCCAGAGATCATTACGAACGGGACATACCTCGTCACCTTCCGTTTCTACGCAATCATCAATGGAACGAAATATGCGAACCAGCGTCAGATACTTAATAGGAAGCCAGCCATAGCGGGGTCACGGCTGCTTATCATCGTTAAACACGACCCATTTTGAGTATGCCGCAGCTCCATAGAACGAACAATGCCAATTTGCGTGTCATCCAAGATGTCAAAGACGTGCTGGCATCCCCCGACTCATTCAATTAATGGATTATTGCCGGTGTTGCTCTCAGCTTTATCTCAAGTGGCTTTATCATCATATGGCAAATTTCAAAGCGAAGACAAGCGTGATCTACAGAAGTTCATCAACAACTATAAAATAACCGAGGACGCTCACAAACTTGAGGGGGGAGTAGTTAACACATAAGAATTAAGAAACTTGTAGTTATCTTTACCCATTTGCTCCGCTGACGCATGAGTTCAGTGGCCTGATTACTAGGTCAGCTGTGGTAACCTGATATTTGATTATGCTACAAATATCTACGTTATCGCTTATGCTGAGACATATTCCGTTGACGGATGAGTTCAGTGGACTTTCGTTGTTGATTTTCGTGAGTACCTGCCGGCGACGGCCTTACCTCACGGTGTTCCAAAACACAGCGTATCAATACAATGCGTTGATAAGCGCCCCAAACAATACGAGCTTTTTGCAAGTATTTATTTGGATACCAGTGGCAGTGTGTCTGGGCACACACTGCCATCTTGGTATGATTCGAGGCCGACCTAAAACCTCTTCCGTTTTCGGGTACGGAACCCAGTTGCTTTTTGCAACTTCTTTTTAGAACTGAAAAAACAGTTAGGCTGAATTTTTAGTTCTTCCTGCATTTAGGTTTCAACCACAGCCACCACGAATCTCCCCAAAGGGGCCATAACCCAATGAGCAGATTGGACCGATGTCCAAGGGCTTTCTGCTCCCCGTGGTACCAGAGTTTAGTTTCCGGTAAGACTGTATAGCCAAAGCTTTTGCCAGTTGAGCTACCCATTACTTACTGACTGGTGACATTTGTCGCTTGAACTTCAAATGTCTTTTTATTTGCTTTTTCATTTAAAGTCTATAATATAATATCAGTTCCAGCTGAGTATTATAGCACTATTTCTGACATACGATGCTGATATTACTGAGCAAGGTACATAATAACAGTCACAGTGCATTTGGCTTTTAGTCGACTTTTACGACAGGCATGCCTTTCCGCGGGTAAATTCTTACCCCTACCCGCAGGGGGAGAGTTCAATGGACTGACTAACTAGGTCAGCTGCGGTAACCTGATGTTTGACTATGCTGCAAATGTCTACGTTATCGCTTATGCTGAGTCGGCTTGCCGGCTGTAGCTTTGTAGCTTATGGGTCCAACTTTTAGGTTTAGCTTTAAGTCCAATTTTGTAATATCAATCAGTTAGTATTTTACTTTCAATTAACATGCTTTGCCGTTATAATAAAACTTCTTGTTATTATTGTGATCACTTATACACAAGGCCAGCGATAAGAGAACCAATGTAATAGACAAAAGAAGTTAACTATAACCATATCGTGCATTGACTGCGAGATACCTGGACTACGTTAGACCACATCTAAACAAGCACGCGTTGTTAAGCATCCATTAACGACGCGGGACTGCAACCCGATATATTATATAGAGTACTCACTCATTTTCTTTCACTATTTTCTCATCACTTTCTTCGCTAATAAATGCATTTTGTTTATATATATTTTAAACACTATATACAAATTTTACGCGTACTCCCCGAACATGCGCTTGCCTACAAGCCTCTTTTCGCGACGATGGCAAAAGCTAAAATTCGTAAATTGAACAACTTTCTGACGTTCCTGCTGGAAGGGGAAAGGGTCAACCCAGCAAACCCTCAAACACAGAAAAAATTTAGTTTTTGTCGATTTAAAATCTTTTACAATTCAAAAATATTTTTCCATGGCGTGCAAAATCTGCGTCGATATATAATATATATTTCGCATGAATAAATTAGTGTACAAATTTACATACATATGTTGCATGTATATGTTGCCGCGCTCAAAGCCCGCGATAAAAGCTATACAATAGCTAATAATAATGTTACTAATATTATAACTCCGAATATTGAATAATTTATTTTTATTAATTAAGTTTTTATTCAATTCCACATTTTTATTTGCCATTAAAACAATTGTCACCCTGCTGTTTCCTCAATTGATTTGTTCCGCTTAAGATATGCGAAATACGATAAGCCTAAAAGTATGCAAACACTGAGCGCAGAAGGTTAATTTCCGTTACAGAATTTCTTGATTCAGTATCCGAGTTCAAAGCCTGCAGTAGAAGTTATGCAATAGCTTCAAAATCTCTCCAAAAAAAGATCTACCAGAAAATTTTAAAATTTTGGCTTACGCAAAATACGAATCCTGCTTAGACCAATATGAAACTACAAAAGATATGATTTCCGATCAATTAAAGCTAATAAAACAAATTAAACAGATACTTTTACAAAATGCAATCGTTCAAATCCGAACAGAAAAAACATACGTCATGCGATCTATGCACAAGAGGGCATACACTACAATTTTGCGAGAAGTTTAAAAACTTAAAAGTTAACGAACGAAATAATTTTGTCAGATCAAAAAGACTTTGTACCAATTGCTTGTCACATGCGCATACTTATAAAAATCTTAAAAGCAAATTCAATTGCATCTATTGTCATAAAAGACTCCACTCAATGCTTCATTACAGCACATATCCTAGCTCATCCCAAAGCAGCGCTTATAACAAAAGAACCACCGGTTTAATTGCAAAAGCAAATCCCGAAAATCAAAACTCCGAAAATCAAAAGTCCGAAAATTTCCATGTACCATCATGCTACTTAAAGGCCTTGAAACACAAACGCTACACATCGAAATTCAAAGTAGGGTATTACTAACCACAGCAGTCATCTCCATTCAACATCAAGGAGAACTCTAAATACTTGGAGCCTTAATAGACCAAGCATCACAATGGGCTTTCATAGCGTCTAATGCACAAAATAGGCTAATACTGGCAACAAATCAATCAAATTTTGAAACTACGGGAATGGGCGGAAAAGTAGTTCAAAACCCTAATTGCCCCCCAAACGTATAAGCGAATTGTATCAGAAGCGATAGTCCGCAACTTACTAACATGCTTCCAAGTTATCACATAAATAGCAAGCATTAACAAAAGGTTTCACACCTAAAGCTAGCAGATCCCAACTGCAACACCCTCGCTCAAATAGATATTCTAATAGTCAGCGACCTTATACCGCAAATAATACTTGAAGGTGTTTGTTGAATTCACTTATTTTTTCATCTTAGGTGCGGTGTTATACTCATTTTTACTATTGCACTACTTTTAGGTATTTTATGGTATTTTCAACAAATTTTCACCATGGGAAAAAAAAGCAGTCTAATGTATATGTAATTATATAATATATATTGTGGTTAATTTTTAATCGCGTTTGTTAGTGTTAGATTTGCATGTACGGATTATAAAATAGGATATACGGATCGGTTTTGATTTTATTTATGCGCTTATCTTGGCGGGGTTTGTGTAATCGGTTCTTCGTTGTTCGGAAGAAAACACAATTTTAGTAATGCTCGAGTTAGTATACCAGTTTGCGTTCGTACATCTATTATTCTTATGTGACCATCTCGTCCCCGATGGGCCTTTTCAATGCGGCCTAGTCGCCATTCGGTTTAAGGAAGGCATTCATCATGTATGATGACGCATTCGCCCGTATTTGGTTCCCTCTGGATCGTTTTCCACCGATGTCTCTAATGGAGATCTTGAAGGTTCCATCTATGGCTGAATTAATTATGAAGTATCTTAATTTTTTCCCATCGGTTTATTAAATTGAGTGAATAACCTTCTGCCTTAGGTATGGTGAGAAGTGGAGCTTCTCTGAGGAAATGTCCAGGTGTAAGAGCTGTGAAATCGGAGGAACCTTGCGAGAGTGGTGAGATAGGTCTTGAATTTAGTACGGGTTCTATACGAGCGAGTAGTGTGGTAAATTCCTCATTATTGAATTTATGATTACCTGCCGTTTTCTTTAAATGGGACTTAAAACTTTTTACAGCTGATTCCCAGAGTCCGCCCATGTGTTGAGAACAAGGGGGTATAATAAACTGCCAATAGATTCCTTGTTTTTTTTAACAATTTCTGGGGAGACTTCTTTAGTAAATTTTACAAACTCTTTCCCTGTGGCTCTTTGAGCTCCGATAAAGTTTTTCCCATTGTCGCTCATAATTTTTGATGGAAATCCGCGTCGTCCGACAAAGCGTGCAAGTGCTGCGAGAAAAGCCGCAGTAGACAGATCCGAACATAGCTCGAGGTGTACTGCCTTTGTCTTGAAGCATACAAAGACAGTCACATACCCTTTTCTGAATGAGGAAGACCTTAACATAGAGGCCTTTATCTGGAAAGGTCCAGCAAAATTGTAGCGTTCAGGTGGCAAAGCTGCCATGATCTGCGTGCGTATTTTGTGCTTGTACAATGTGCATTGTTTACACATGAAAATCGTTCTTTTAATTTGTGGCTTTAGGCACGGTATATAAAATTCTAGTCGGACCATTTGTTGCATCAAGCGATGCTCACCATATAATGTGAGTTGGTGAAGATAAATTAAAAATAAATAAATAAAACGGGATTTCTCGGGAATTATAATCGGATATCGTTCGTTATAACTAAGGCTGGAATTCACTAGTCTTCCATGTGCCCGGATTAATCCTTTAGTGTCCAAAAAAGAATTTAAAACGAGAAGTAAGCTTCCCTTATCGAGAGGTCGTCTTTCGACTAACTTTGATTTATCCCGAATGAAATAGCGAGTTTGTGTATATGTAATAAGGCTAACCTTGGCATGTTGCAGGTCGGAATGCGTTAGTTGTACGGAAGGATCATTTTTTATTCCTTTAACCTTTTGTTTGAGTCTTTGGATAAATTTAAACATGTAAGCGACTACTCTTAGTGCTTTTGGGAATGATGAAAATCGATGTAATATATCATCTTCATCAGGAGTGATATGAAAATTTTCAATTCTCCGAATTTCAGGACCTATTATATTGCGAGCGGGAGACTTTGGCCAAACTTCTTGTGATTCTGTTAACCAGAGTGTAGTGCTGGTGAGATGAAGTGGTTTGCAGCCTCTTGTCCCAAGATCCGCTGGATTATCTGCACTTGCAACATGTTGCCATTGTGCTGGGCCAACTAAGTCTAATATTTGAGATATACGGTTAGATACAAAAGTCTTATAAGTATATGGTGGTTTTTCTAACCATGCTAAAACTATTTCTGAGTCTGACCAAAGATACATTTTGAGATTGGTGAAACTAGTTTTGCTAACAGAAGTGCACCATTCAGTTATTTCTGAGTCTGACCAAAGATACATTTTGAGATTGATACAAGATGACACCGCAGCCGAATGCAACGATGACATACTAGCGGTTAACGAATGCGTAACAACAACATTCGCATCCGTTTGCAAGTTAACGGCACAAGACACCTGTGCACGAGCACTGCATGCTAGCGGCGTGGCCTCCTGCCGCACTCAGCCAAGCCACCTGAAGCCTATTTCGCATGTAGATGATGGAATCATAATTATCAACGAGAGCATAGCAAGGGTCAGCACAGACGATGGCCCAGAGATCATTACGAACGGGACATACCTCGTCACCTTCCGTTTCTACGCAATCATCAATGGAACGAAATATGCGAACCAGCGTCAGATACTTAATAGGAAGCCAGCCATAGCGGGGTCACGGCTGCTTATCATCGTTAAACACGACCCATTTTGAGTATGCCGCAGCTCCATAGAACGAACAATGCCAATTTGCGTGTCATCCAAGATGTCAAAGACGTGCTGGCATCCCCCGACTCATTCAATTAATGGATTATTGCCGGTGTTGCTCTCAGCTTTATCTCAAGTGGCTTTATTATCATATGGCAAATTTCAAAGCGAAGACAAGCGTGATCTACAGAAGTTCATCAACAACTATAAAATAACCGAGGACGCTCACAAACTTGAGGGGGGAGTAGTTAACACATAAGAATTAAGAAACTTGTAGTTATCTTTACCCATTTGCTCCGCTGACGCATGAGTTCAGTGGCCTGATTACTAGGTCAGCTGTGGTAACCTGATATTTGATTATGCTACAAATATCTACGTTATCGCTTATGCTGAGACATATTCCGTTGACGGATGAGTTCAGTAGACTTTCGTTGTTGATTTTCGTGAGTACCTGCCGGCGACGGCCTTACCTCACGGTGTTCCAAAACACAGCGTATCAATACAATGCGTTGATAAGCGCCCCAAACAATACGAGCTTTTTGCAAGTATTTATTTGGATACCAGTGGCAGTGTGTCTGGGCACACACTGCCATCTTGGTATGATTCGAGGCCGACCTAAAACCTCTTCCGTTTTCGGGTACGGAACCCAGTTGCTTTTTGCAACTTCTTTTTAGAACTGAAAAAACAGTTAGGCTGAATTTTTAGTTCTTCCTGCATTTAGGTTTCAACCACAGCCACCACGAATCTCCCCAAAGGGGCCATAACCCAATGAGCAGATTGGACCGATGTCCAAGGGCTTTCTGCTCCCCGTGGTACCAGAGTTGAGTCTCCGGTCAGACTGCGTAGCCGAAACTACTGCCAGTTGAGCTACCCATTACTTACTGACTGGTGACATTTGTCGCTTGAACTTCAAATGTCTTTTTATTTGCTTTTTCATTTAAAGTCTATAATATAATATCAGTTCCAGCTGAGTATTATAGCACTATTTCTGACATACGATGCTGATATTACTGAGCAAGGTACATAATAACAGTCACAGTGCATTTGGCTTTTAGTCGACTTTTACGACAGGCATGCCTTTCCGCGGGTAAATTCTTACCCCTACCCGCAGGGGGAGAGTTCAATGGACTGACTAACTAGGTCAGCTGCGGTAACCTGATGTTTGACTATGCTGCAAATGTCTACGTTATCGCTTATGCTGAGTCGGCTTGCCGGCTGTAGCTTTGTAGCTTATGGGTCCAACTTTTAGGTTTAGCTTTAAGTCCAATTTTGTAATATCAATCAGTTAGTATTTTACTTTCAATTAACATGCTTTGCCGTTATAATAAAACTTCTTGTTATTATTGTGATCACTTATACACAAGGCCAGCGATAAGAGAACCAATGTAATAGACAAAAGAAGTTAACTATAACCATATCGTGCATTGACTGCGAGATACCTGGACTACGTTAGACCACATCTAAACAAGCACGCGTTGTTAAGCATCCATTAACGACGCGGGACTGCAACCCGATATATTATATAGAGTACTCACTCATTTTCTTTCACTATTTTCTCATCACTTTCTTCGCTAATAAATGCATTTTGTTTATATATATTTTAAACACTATATACAAATTTTACGCGTACTCCCCGAACATGCGCTTGCCTACAAGCCTCTTTTCGCGACGATGGCAAAAGCTAAAATTCGTAAATTGAACAACTTTCTGACGTTCCTGCTGGAAGGGGAAAGGGTCAACCCAGCAAACCCTCAAACACAGAAAAAATTTAGTTTTTGTCGATTTAAAATCTTTTACAATTCAAAAATATTTTTCCATGGCGTGCAAAATCTGCGTCGATATATAATATATATTTCGCATGAATAAATTAGTGTACAAATTTACATACATATGTTGCATGTATATGTTGCCGCGCTCAAAGCCCGCGATAAAAGCTATACAATAGCTAATAATAATGTTACTAATATTATAACTCCGAATATTGAATAATTTATTTTTATTAATTAAGTTTTTATTCAATTCCACATTTTTATTTGCCATTAAAACAATTGTCACCCTGCTGTTTCCTCAATTGATTTGTTCCGCTTAAGATATGCGAAATACGATAAGCCTAAAAGTATGCAAACACTGAGCGCAGAAGGTTAATTTCCGTTACAGAATTTCTTGATCCAGTATCCGAGTTCAAAGCCTGCAGTAGAAGTTATGCAATAGCTTCAAAATCTCTCCAAAAAAAGATCTACCAGAAAATTTTAAAATTTTGGCTTACGCAAAATACGAATCCTGCTTAGACCAATATGAAACTACAAAAGATATGATTTCCGATCAATTAAAGCTAATAAAACAAATTAAACAGATACTTTTACAAAATGCAATCGTTCAAATCCGAACAGAAAAAACATACGTCATGCGATCTATGCACAAGAGGGCATACACTACAATTTTGCGAGAAGTTTAAAAACTTAAAAGTTAACGAACGAAATAATTTTGTCAGATCAAAAAGACTTTGTACCAATTGCTTGTCACATGCGCATACTTATAAAAATCTTAAAAGCAAATTCAATTGCATCTATTGTCATAAAAGACTCCACTCAATGCTTCATTACAGCACATATCCTAGCTCATCCCAAAGCAGCGCTTATAACAAAAGAACCACCGGTTTAATTGCAAAAGCAAATCCCGAAAATCAAAACTCCGAAAATCAAAAGTCCGAAAATTTCCATGCACCATCATGCTACTTAAAGGCCTTGAAACACAAACGCTACACATCGAAATTCAAAGTAGGGTATTACTAACCACAGCAGTCATCTCCATTCAACATCAAGGAGAACTATAAATACTTGGAGCCTTAATAGACCAAGCATCACAATGGGCTTTCATAGCGTCTAATGCACAAAATAGGCTAATACTGGCAACAAATCAATCAAATTTTGAAACTACGGGAATGGGCGGAAAAGTAGTTCAAAACCCTAATTGCCCCCCAAACGTATAAGCGAATTGTATCAGAAGCGATAGTCCGCAACTTACTAACATGCTTCCAAGTTATCACATAAATAGCAAGCATTAACAAAAGGTTTCACACCTAAAGCTAGCAGATCCCAACTGCAACACCCTCGCTCAAATAGATATTCTAATAGTCAGCGACCTTATACCGCAAATAATACTTGAAGGTGTTTGTTGAATTCACTTATTTTTTCATCTTAGGTGCGGTGTTATACTCATTTTTACTATTGCACTACTTTTAGGTATTTTATGGTATTTTCAACAAATTTTCACCATGGGAAAAAAAAGCAGTCTAATGTATATGTAATTATATAATATATATTGTGGTTAATTTTTAATCGCGTTTGTTAGTGTTAGATTTGCATGTACGGATTATAAAATAGGATATACGGATCGGTTTTGATTTTATTTATGCGCTTATCTTGGCGGGGTTTGTGTAATCGGTTCTTCGTTGTTCGGAAGAAAACACAATTTTAGTAATGATCGAGTTAGTATACCAGTTTGCGTTCGTACGTCTATTATTCTTATGTGACCATCTCGTCCCCGATGGGCCTTTTCAATGCGGCCTAGTCGCCATTCGGTTTAAGGAAGGCATTCATCATGTATGATGACGCATTCGCCCGTATTTGGTTCCCTCTGGATCGTTTTCCACCGATGTCTCTAATGGAGATCTTGAAGGTTCCATCTATGGCTGAATTAATTATGAAGTATCTTAATTTTTTCCCATCGGTTTATTAAATTGAGTGAATAACCTTCTGCCTTAGGTATGGTGAGAAGTGGAGCTTCTCTGAGGAAATGTCCAGGTGTAAGAGCTGTGAAATCGGAGGAACCTTGCGAGAGTGGTGAGATAGGTCTTGAATTTAGTACGGGTTCTATACGAGCGAGTAGTGTGGTAAATTCCTCATTATTGAATTTATGATTACCTGCCGTTTTCTTTAAATGGGACTTAAAACTTTTTACAGCTGATTCCCAGAGTCCGCCCATGTGTTGAGAACAAGGGGGTATAATAAACTGCCAATAGATTCCTTGTTTTTTTTAACAATTTCTGGGGAGACTTCTTTAGTAAATTTTACAAACTCTTTCCCTGTGGCTCTTTGAGCTCCGATAAAGTTTTTCCCATTGTCGCTCATAATTTTTGATGGAAATCCGCGTCGTCCGACAAAGCGTGCAAGTGCTGCGAGAAAAGCCGCAGTAGACAGATCCGAACATAGCTCGAGGTGTACTGCCTTTGTCTTGAAGCATACAAAGACAGTCACATACCCTTTTCTGAATGAGGAAGACCTTAACATAGAGGCCTTTATCTGGAAAGGTCCAGGAAAATTGTAGCGTTCAGGTGGCAAAGCTGCCATGATCTGCGTGCGTATTTTGTGCTTGTACAATGTGCATTGTTTACACATGAAAATCGTTCTTTTAATTTGTGGCTTTAGGCACGGTATATAAAATTCTAGTCGGACCATTTGTTGCATCAAGCGATGCTCACCATATAATGTGAGTTGGTGAAGATAAATTAAAAATAAATAAATAAAACGGGATTTCTCGGGAATTATAATCGGATATCGTTCGTTATAACTAAGGCTGGAATTCACTAGTCTTCCATGTGCCCGGATTAATCCTTTAGTGTCCAAAAAAGAATTTAAAACGAGAAGTAAGCTTCCCTTATTGAGAGGTCGTCTTTCGACTAACTTTGATTTATCCCGAATGAAATAGCGAGTTTGTGTATATGTAATAAGGCTAACCTTGGCATGTTGCAGGTCGGAATGCGTTAGTTGTACGGAAGGATCATTTTTTATTCCTTTAACCTTTTGTTTGAGTCTTTGGATAAATTTAAACATGTAAGCGACTACTCTTAGTGCTTTTGGGAATGATGAAAATCGATGTAATATATCATCTTCATCAGGAGTGATATGAAAATTTTCAATTCTCCGAATTTCAGGAGCTATTATATTGCGAGCGGGAGACTTTGGCCAAACTTCTTGTGATTCTGTTAACCAGAGTGTAGTGCTGGTGAGATGAAGTGGTTTGCAGCCTCTTGTCCCAAGATCCGCTGGATTATCTGCACTTGCAACATGTTGCCATTGTGGTGGGCCAACTAAGTCTAATATTTGAGATATACGGTTAGATACAAAAGTCTTATAAGTATATGGTGGTTTTTCTAACCATGCTAAAACTATTTCTGAGTCTGACCAAAGATACATTTTGAGATTGGTGAAACTAGTTTTGCTAACAGAAGTGCACCATTCAGTTATTTCTGAGTCTGACCAAAGATACATTTTGAGATTGGTTAATTTCAGATGGGTTTGGACAATTGAAACTAGTTTTGCTAACAGAAGTGCACCATTCAGTTCGAGCCGTGGTAGGCTTAGTGTCTTCAGGGGAGCAACTTTGGGTTTGGCTACCAAAAGACGTGAAGATATTTAGTGCTTTGATCACTTGAGATAGTGATTCGCACGCTAACGAGAGACTGTGGCTACCTGATAGAATAACGTCAACGTATGTTTGTTTTTGTAGCACAGAATATGCTAAAGGCAAATTTGTTTGACAGGTTTTTGCCACTTCATGTAATGTCCTAATGCTAATTCTTCTACTTCCCAGAATTTTTTGAGTTGATTATTTAAATATTCGTTTGAAATATTTTCAACTTGAGTTGTGAAGGATTTAATGTTGTCTGTGACTTGGCCACTTAATATCCATCCAAAGATTGTGTTTTGGGCTAACAATTTATTAGAGATTTTCTCTATACCTTCAAGAATTATTTGAGGTATTAAGTCGCTGCCCAATAATATGTCGATTTGATCTACTAATTTGAGATATTAGCATTTTTCCCACTGTTTTTTATTTACTTCATAGCTTGGAAGTAAATTAGTGAGCTGCGGTAGAACAATGGCTTGTGCATCTATTCGTATATCCGCGTTTGGAGAGATTATGGTGATTGGGCAAACTTTATTTGAATTTTGTATAATTCTTCCGCCCATTCCTGAAATTTGAAAACTGGAATTTTTGACTGGCAATTTTAGCCGATTATGAGCTTTTGATGATATAAAGGATCTTTGAGAGCCTTGATCTATTAATGCTCTTAATTTGAATAAATCTCCTTTATGTTCTATAGAAATTACCGCTGTGGGTAAAATAATTTTGTTTTCATTCTCTGAATGAAGCGCTTGAACTTTTGCTGCTTTTGAGCAACATGGGTGTTCCTCTTTATTTTCGGGATTCGGGATTTTGTGAATACCTGATTTGGTATCCGCGACTAGACCCGTGGTTTTATGTATATGATTTTGCTTCATATTAGTAAAATTGGTTATGTGAAACAATGAGTGTTGTCGTCGTTGACACTACACACAACTGAATTTGCTTTCACAGTCTTTTGTCCCATGAGAAGTAGACAGACAGTTGATGCAAAATTTATGTTGTCGGACAAGATTGTTTGGCTTTTATTAACGTGTCTATTATATGGTGTGTTATTACTGACTTGGGGTTTAAAAAAGTTTTTATTTGAGTCATTTTGATGATCTTTTGGCTTAACTACCTTTTTGTCTACTCGCTCAGCTTTTTCTTTTATTTGAGGCCATTTTGGCGATATCTTTCTTGCCACTAGTGATTGCTCCCTTCATAGCAAAACATCATCAAGTAGTGTCGCTGCGCAAATATTTACGAGGATAGGGTCCCACGATTCTGTGGATACGTTTTGTGTTTCTAACACAGATAAGCAATTAGTTACTGTCGAGTATAGTTTAAAGTTATTTGGTTATCAACCACTACTCTTTCGTTTTCATATCTTTCGACCAGTGCATCCCAAGCCAGGTTAAAATTTTTTCATTCAAAGCGAAACGCTTGACAATACTGCCTGCTTCCCCTTTTGTTTTTACCTGAGATGGCACAGCTTTTGTGCTCTTGAAAGTTTAGGATGGTACACGGCAGTGAACATGTCCCGGAAGGACGGCCATTGATCATAACCTCCATGATAAACTTCAGTATCACAAGCTGGTACTTTAAAAAAAAAATATATATATATATAATGTATTTGTAACTACTGTCGGAGGAGGAGTAGTGGCTCTACATGGCCTTAATAATTTTATTTGGTCTAATATCATTGCTTTCGTAGTTTTGTACTGATCGAGGCAGTTTTCATATTTAGCTGAGGCCGAAGCTTTAATGTTTTCTGGCAGTTCAGCGTCGTCAGTTTCTAATATTGTATCATACGCTGTCTGAACGCGTACCCATATATTATCTATGCTTTGAATTTTTAAATTTAGGACTGATTCTGTATTGTCGTTAATAGGCGAAGCCGAAAACCGTGTGCAGTTTCTAATAAAACTGTCACTTTCAGTTTTGAACTTTGACAGTGAATTGTCTTTTTTTCTTTTTTGCTTTGCACCCTGCTTTGAGCGTGTAGCTTCTGCGGGTGTGTTTTTAGTTTGCTACACAAAGCAAAGTTGTAGTTAAAAAATAAATTTTTTTTTGGTTTTGCTGTTGAAAGCTTCGATTGTAAAATAAGTCTATTGAAATAAAATTTTTTTATTAATCGGACCAGTCAATTTAGATGTTATTAAAATGTATGTCCGTATTATTATTATCTTAAAATTTTCCGAAAATTGCTTGATGGGTGTTCGTTTCACTCGCGAGTAATTTGTACATTTTGTATGTATGTATATTCGCTTTTATTATATGTATCTATATACATTTGTATAAAAGGAACGCGAAAATAAAATTTTTCTAAAAACCAAATGTATATATATGTGTATATATATTAGCATACATATGTATATTAATTTAAATTTTCATATGTTTGGTTATGATTATCCGTTTTGACCGTATATTTTTTAGTTATATACACGTTTTTGCAAAGTTTCGATGAGAGTGCCTGGTATTATTAATATATATATATATATTTGCAACTATATTATTTTATATGTATATATTTTTTAAGAGCATATATAAGAGAAATGAGAAGAGCAAAAAGGTTGAGTTGCAGTATATATTTAGCGCGGGAAATGTGCCAATGTTTAAGAATATATGTGTACATACATAAATGCCGATAATTGTATTGTTGTTTTTTTTTTTTTCTGCCTTTGCTTATATGTTCTGAGCGATCCTGCTTGTTGCCTTATGGGCCCAAGGGGTATCGCTGGAAAGTTTGCAAGTCGATGAACTAGACTTATAAAATTGGTTTTGTATTTTGTCTTGTGGTGTGTTTGGAGACACGAATTAAGCAGGCAGGTATTTGAACAACAGTAATTTTTTTTGGAACTTTTAGAATTAGTTAATATATGTATGTACCATATGATTATGCAGACATGTTAGAAAAGATGTTATTTGCGGTTAATATATATCGCGGCAAAGTTTTAAAGCCCAAAAATTGTGTATTTAAATTATAGGTATATGCACATATGTATGTATGTATTTCTGTAATATGTTTAATTTTTTTTTTCTTAGCCTTTGCTTATGTGCTATAGGCGATCCTGTTTGTTGCTTGATTAACCCAAGGGGTATCGCTGGAAATATTGCAAGTATGAATACTTGACTGTGCAAAAAAATTTTTTTTTTTTGAAAGAATATAAAGGTGTGTTTGGAGACACAAAATAAGCTGAAGCACATACCGTATATTGTTTTCTTTTTCAGTTATTTTGATCGGTTATTTATTTCTAAATAATATAATACCGATAAAACTGTAAATCAACATACATATGTGCATAAAATGCCTCTATTTTAAAATTTAATTGAATTAGACTCACTTTTTTCCGCCACGGGCTTTTGGGAGTAATACTTATGGATGTGTATGCTTCTTCTCGTTTTTCTCTGTTTTAATTTTGTTCTTGTCTCCAGCGTTTTTCCTGTGCGTTACTGTGGATTTAATTCACGTGCTTTATGTTGATTTTTTCTCTTAGTTTGTGTTAAATCGCGCCCGTTTAGATATAGGGTTATATATATATAAATGATCAGGATGAAGAGACGAGTTGAAATCCGGGTGACTGTCTGTCTGTCTGTCCGTCAGTGCAAGCTGTAACTTGAGTAAATATTGATATCTTTATGAAACTTGGTAGACTAGTTTCTGGGTACCGTGAGACGGTTGGTATTGCAGATGAGCGTAATCGGACCACTGCCACGCCCACAAAACGCCATTAATCAAAAACAAAAAAAATTACCATAACTAAGCTCCGCAATAAGATATAAGACTGTTATTAGGTACACAGGATCACATTAGGGAGGGGCATCTGCAGTTAAAAGTTTTTTTAAAGACTAGGCGTGGTCTCGCCTCTAATAGGTTTAATGTGCATATCTCCTAAACCGCTAATGCTATAATAACAAAATTCACTAGAAGCAAAGTTTTTTAGAACCTCTACCCACAGTGTGAAAATAGTTTAAATCGGGCGGCAACTCCGCCCACTCCCCATATAACGGTACTATGAAAAACTACTAAAAGCGCGATAAATCAAGCACTAAACACGCCAGAGACATTAAATTTTATCTCTGAGATGGTATGAGATAACTTTATAGGAACCTAGTTAAAAATTAGACAGTGGGCGTGGCACCGCCCACTTTTAGGTGAGACCCCATATCTTGAGATTTGCTTAACCGATTTCAACCAAATTCGGTACGTAACATTCCTCCCATATTTCTATGTTATAGTGCGAAAATGGGCGAAATCGGACTACAACCCAGCCTACTTCCCATATAACACCATTTTAAATTCCATCTGATTCTTTCACTTTCCACAATGCATATCAAGCAACAATGATTATATCGGGGTAAAACTTTGCGTGAATAATACGTTTAAAGTATGCCACCTTGTGACCAAAAATTGTCTAAATCGAACCAAAACTGTTCAAGCCCCTAAGTACTAAATATGTGGACCCCAGTGCCTATAGTTGACCTTCCACCGAAAATATCAGCCAATCCACAAAGAAATCTCAAACGAGTATACCATTTGACTTTGCGAGAGTATGAAATGTTCGGTTACATCCGAACTAAGCCCTTCCTTACTTGTTTGTGTTAGTTTTGTATATTAATTGATTTCGCGCCCGGTGTAGTAATTTTGTTTAACCACTGTTAGTATGTATTTAGGTATGCATATATGTACATATATTAGTACTTTTGTACTTTTCGTTTTCGGATTTTTGTTTTTATGTTTGTATATGTATTAATCACTTTAAGTTTTACGTTTTTTCTTTTTTTGGTGACTTCACTTATTTTTTCACCTTGGGTGCGGTGTTATACTCACTTGTACTATTGCACTACTATTAGTTAAAAATTCTTTAATACATTTTTTAAACTCTTTACTTAATTTCACGTTAATATTATATGATTTATATTTTGATAATACTTTATAATATAAAAAGTTCACTTTCTTATATTTGTGTGTTTTAAATAATTAATAATACACTTTTCAATTTATAATTTCATTTTTATTTTATGCGCCGAAAATCACTTTGCGGGAACGTTTTAATGTAGAACCTTATAGGTCACGGATGAAATCGAAAAGAGTGCCCATCCCGGTCTGACTGGTCCCTTTTGATCATTCGGGTGGTGGAAAAGACGGTGGTTGCAGTGTGGGTGTATAGTGTAGGTGTATAGTGTGGTTGGTTAGTTGTATAAGGTTGTGTTGGTGAGTGATATGGTGTGTTGTAGGTAATGTATGATTTTGCATTGTGTTATGTTGTATTGTGTGATGTTGTACGGTGGGTTGTGTACTACTTAAATGTCGCATAATCAGGAGTTGCATGAACAGTGTTGAAAAAATTTCAACCACCCTTCTAGCCCAAATCACTAGTTTTGATTGGATCCTAAGTGGACTTCTTACGGAACCGGTTACCAAAATGATCACTCAAGTTGACGAAAGTTCAAAAGAATACCTTAATTCACAATTAAGGAAATTTCAGGGGTTAGAAAAACTCCCCATGCATATCAACTACAACCTCAAAAGATCAGGTATGTGAAGTCTTATAGAAAGCCACAACTACTAGATCAAATAATGGCCGATACGTCATACGACTACCACTAAATCCACAATGTTCCAACACTCCACGAATTGGAAGAAAAAACAAAGTCAGAGTCCCTTCTGACAAGATCAGGTTTACAAACACAAATATGTAACTTTCCGACCCCGCAGGATGGCTTTGCCAATAATGATATATAAATTCTGCTTCAAAACACATAACTCAACTACTTGCCAAATTAGTGCATACGCATTTAACATAACATATAACAGTAATTATACTAAGTCGAAAAATCGACACCTCTAATGGGTGGAAATCAGCTATAAAAAGCTATCCTCCTACTTCAAAAAAGTAGACGGATATTGCAAATATAAATATTGTATATCGAACTTAGCACATACTAACTCTAAAAGAAGCCGTTCTTAATTCACGGTCAATCACTATACTCTCGCAAGGCCCCTCTAATTTCTCGGTCCTAACATCAATTTTCTCAAAGGAGCACCCATTCTGGCCATATCTAGTTAGTTTGTGTTAAATCGCGCCCGTTTAGATATAGGGTTATATATATATAAATGATCAGGATGAAGAGACGAGTTGAAATCCGGGTGACTGTCTGTCCGTCTGTCCGTCCGTGCAAGCTGTAACTTGGGTAAATATTGATATCTTTATGAAACTTGGTAGACTAGTTTCTGGGTACCGTGTGACGGTTGGTATTGCAGATGAGCGTAATCGGACCACTGCCACGCCCACAAAACGCCATTAATCAAAAACAAAAAAAATTACCATAACTAAGCTCCGCAATAAGATATAAGACTGTTATTAGGTACACAGGATCACATTAGGGAGGGGCATCTGCAGTTAAAAGTTTTTTTAAAGACTAGGCGTGGTCTCGCCTCTAATAGGTTTAATGTGCATATCTCCTAAACCGCTAATGCTATAATAACAAAATTCACTAGAAGCAAAGTTTTTTAGAACCTCTACCCACAGTGTGAAAATAGTTGAAATCGGGCGGCAACTCCGCCCACTCCCCATATAACGGTACTATTAAAAACTACTAAAAGCGCGATAAATCAAGCACTAAACACGCCAGAGACATTAAATTTTATCTCTGAGATGGTATGAGATAACTTTATAGGAACCCAGTTAAAAATTAGATAGTGGGCGTGGCACCGCCCACTTTTAGGTGAGACCCCATATCTTGAGATCTGCTTAACCGATTTCAACCAAATTCGGTACGTAACATTCTTCCCATATTTCTATGTTATAGTGCGAAAATGGGCGAAATCGGACTACAACCCAGCCTACTTCCCATATAACACCATTTTAAATTCCATCTGATTCTTTCACTTTCCACAATGCATATCAAGCAACAATGATTATATCGGGGTAAAACTTTGCGTGAATAATACGTTTAAAGTATGCCACCTTGTGACCAAAAATTGTCTAAATCGAACCAAAACTGTTCAAGCCCCTAAGTACTAAATATGTGGACCCCAGTGCCTATAGTTGACCTTCTACCGAAAATATCAGCCAATCCACAAAGAAATCTCAAACGAGTATACCATTTGACTTTGCGAGAGTATGAAATGTTCGGTTACATCCGAACTTAGCCCTTCCTTACTTGTTTGTGTTAGTTTTGTATATTAATTGATTTCGCGCCCGGTGTAGTAATTTTGTTTAACCACTGTTAGTATGTATTTAGGTATGCATATATGTACATATATTAGTACTTTTGTACTTTTCGTTTTCGGATTTTTGTTTTTATGTTTGTATATGTATTAATCACTTTAAGTTTTACGTTTTTTCTTTTTTTGGTGACTTCACTTATTTTTTCACCTTGGGTGCGGTGTTATACTCACTTGTACTATTGCACTACTATTAGTTAAAAATTCTCTAATAAATTTTTTAAACTCTTTACTTAATTTCACGTTAATATTATATGATATATATTTTGATAATACTTTATAATATAAAAAGTTCACTTTCTTATATTTGTGTTTTTAAATAATTTATAATACACTTTTCAATTTATAATTTCACTTTTATTTTATGCGACGAAAATCACTCTGCGGGAACGTTTTAATGTAGAACCTTATAGGTCACGGATGAAATCGAAAAGAGTGCCCATCCCGGTCTGACTGGTCCCTTTTGATCATTCGGGTGGTGGAAAAGACGGTGGTTGCAGTGTGGGTGTATAGTGTAGGTGTATAGTGTGGTTGGTTAATTGTATATGGTTGTGTTGGTGAGTGATATGGTGTGTTGTAGGTAATGTATGATTTTGCATTGTGTTATGTTGTATTGTGTGATGTTGTACGGTGGGTTGTGTACTTAGTCGCAAAATGTCGCATAATCAGGAGTTGCATGAACAGTGTTGAAAAAATTTCAACCACCCTTTTAGCCTAAAACACTATTTTTGGTTGGATCCTAAGTGGACTACTTACGGAACCGGTTACCAAAATGATCACTGAAGTTGACGAAAGTTCAAAAGAATACCTTAATTCACAATTAAGGAAATTTCAGGGGTTAGAAAAACTCCCCATGCATATCAACTACAACCTCAAAAGATCAGGTATGTGAAGTCTTATAGAAAGCCACAACTACTAGATCAAATAATGGCCGATACGTCATACGACTACCACTAAATCCACAATGTTCCAACACTCCACGAATTGGAAGAAAAAACAAAGTCAGAGTCCCTTCTGACAAGATCAGGTTTACAAACACAAATATGTAACTTTCCGACCCCGCAGGATGGCTTTGCCAATAATGATATATAAATTCTGCTTCAAAACACATAACTCAACTACTTGCCAAATTAGTGCATACGCATTTAACATAACATATAACAGTAATTATACTAAGTCGAAAAATCGACACCTCTAATGGGTGGAAATCAGCTATAAAAAGCTATCCTCCTACTTCAAAAAAGTAGACGGATATTGCAAATATAAATATTGTATATCGAACTTAGCACATACTAACTCTAAAAGAAGCCGTTCTTAATTCACGGTCAATCACTATACTCTCGCAAGGCCCCTCTAATTTCTCGGTCCTAACATCAATTTTCTCAAAGGAGCACCCATTCTGGCCATATCTAGTTAGTTTGTGTTAAATCGCGCCCGTTTAGATATAGGGTTATATATATATAAATGATCAGGATGAAGAGACGAGTTGAAATCCGGGTGACTGTCTGTCCGTCTGTCCGTCCGTGCAAGCTGTAACTTGGGTAAATATTGATATCTTTATGAAACTTGGTAGACTAGTTTCTGGGTACCGTGTGACGGTTGGTATTGCAGATGAGCGTAATCGGACCACTGCCACGCCCACAAAACGCCATTAATCAAAAACAAAAAAAATTACCATAACTAAGCTCCGCAATAAGATATAAGACTGTTATTAGGTACACAGGATCACATTAGGGAGGGGCATCTGCAGTTAAAAGTTTTTTTAAAGACTAGGCGTGGTCTCGCCTCTAATAGGTTTAATGTGCATATCTCCTAAACCGCTAATGCTATAATAACAAAATTCACTAGAAGCAAAGTTTTTTAGAACCTCTACCCACAGTGTGAAAATAGTTGAAATCGGGCGGCAACTCCGCCCACTCCCCATATAACGGTACTATTAAAAACTACTAAAAGCGCGATAAATCAAGCACTAAACACGCCAGAGACATTAAATTTTATCTCTGAGATGGTATGAGATAACTTTATAGGAACCCAGTTAAAAATTAGATAGTGGGCGTGGCACCGCCCACTTTTAGGTGAGACCCCATATCTTGAGATCTGCTTAACCGATTTCAACCAAATTCGGTACGTAACATTCTTCCCATATTTCTATGTTATAGTGCGAAAATGGGCGAAATCGGACTACAACCCAGCCTACTTCCCATATAACACCATTTTAAATTCCATCTGATTCTTTCACTTTCCACAATGCATATCAAGCAACAATGATTATATCGGGGTAAAACTTTGCGTGAATAATACGTTTAAAGTATGCCACCTTGTGACCAAAAATTGTCTAAATCGAACCAAAACTGTTCAAGCCCCTAAGTACTAAATATGTGGACCCCAGTGCCTATAGTTGACCTTCTACCGAAAATATCAGCCAATCCACAAAGAAATCTCAAACGAGTATACCATTTGACTTTGCGAGAGTATGAAATGTTCGGTTACATCCGAACTAAGCCCTTCCTTACTTGTTTGTGTTAGTTTTGTATATTAATTGATTTCGCGCCCGGTGTAGTAATTTTGTTTAACCACTGTTAGTATGTATTTAGGTATGCATATATGTACATATATTAGTACTTTTGTACTTTTCGTTTTCGGATTTTTGTTTTTATGTTTGTATATGTATTAATCACTTTAAGTTTTACGTTTTTTCTTTTTTTGGTGACTTCACTTATTTTTTCACCTTGGGTGCGGTGTTATACTCACTTGTACTATTGCACTACTATTAGTTAAAAATTCTCTAATAAATTTTTTAAACTCTTTACTTAATTTCACGTTAATATTATATGATATATATTTTGATAATACTTTATAATATAAAAAGTTCACTTTCTTATATTTGTGTTTTTAAATAATTTATAATACACTTTTCAATTTATAATTTCACTTTTATTTTATGCGACGAAAATCACTCTGCGGGAACGTTTTAATGTAGAACCTTATAGGTCACGGATGAAATCGAAAAGAGTGCCCATCCCGGTCTGACTGGTCCCTTTTGATCATTCGGGTGGTGGAAAAGACGGTGGTTGCAGTGTGGGTGTATAGTGTAGGTGTATAGTGTGGTTGGTTAATTGTATATGGTTGTGTTGGTGAGTGATATGGTGTGTTGTAGGTAATGTATGATTTTGCATTGTGTTATGTTGTATTGTGTGATGTTGTACGGTGGGTTGTGTACTTAGTCGCAAAATGTCGCATAATCAGGAGTTGCATGAACAGTGTTGAAAAAATTTCAACCACCCTTTTAGCCTAAAACACTATTTTTGGTTGGATCCTAAGTGGACTACTTACGGAACCGGTTACCAAAATGATCACTGAAGTTGACGAAAGTTCAAAAGAATACCTTAATTCACAATTAAGGAAATTTCAGGGGTTAGAAAAACTCCCCATGCATATCAACTACAACCTCAAAAGATCAGGTATGTGAAGTCTTATAGAAAGCCACAACTACTAGATCAAATAATCGCCGATACGTCATACGACTACCACTAAATCCACAATGTTCCAACACTCCACGAATTGGAAGAAAAAACAAAGTCAGAGTCCCTTCTGACAAGATCAGGTTTGCAAACACAAATATGTAACTTTCCGACCCCGCAGGATGGCTTTGCCAATAATGATATAAAAATTCTGCTTCAAAACACATAACTCAACTACTTGCCAAATTAGTGCATACGCACTTAACATAACATATAACAAAATTATACTAAGTCGAAAAATCGACACCTCTAATGGGTGGAAATCAGCTATAAAAAGCTATCCTCCTACTTCAAAAAAGTAGACGGATATTGCAAATATAAATATTGTATATCGAACTTAGCACATACTAACTCTAAAAGAAGCCGTTGTTAATTCACGGTCAATCACTATACTCTCGCAAGGCCCCTCTAATTTCTCGGTCCTAACATCGATTTTCTCAAAGGAGCACCCATTCTGGCCATATCTGAGCCAGGCGTGGAGTCGCTAGCCTTAATAAGCCGATGTAAAAGAAATTTTAAACAAATAATACAAGTAATAAAACTATAAAAGAAACAAGCGCAAATACAATAAGTACGAAAAGCAAATACAACCTCATATACCCGCAAAATAAAATTGCTTACCTTAAAGCACTTACATGGACATCAAATGCATACAAAATATGTTCCTAGAACCAAAGGCGTTTTATACATACAGGATATGGATATACCACTACTTCATCACCGTGCCCTCGGCTACTCCATCAGCAGTACGCCGAAATACATACAACAGAACATACATGTAATACTAGGCTAAATAATCGCCTAATTAACCCAGGATGTTTAAATTAGTTTAAACTCCCTTTTTCAAGTACACCAATCTACTCGGGAAAAACTGGCCTAATAAAACACACCACACCTGTGAACACTCAAGGAATTTCAGCCCACACGACGACACCACCACACTCAACCTCTGAGAACAGCCTGCCCGAAGCCACCTAACAAAAAGATCGGGATCATCGCTAAATCTACATTCGCTTATTGGACAACATGAGCGCCACGCCATAATATTAGTTTTATTTTTTCAATTACAACAGTTCCTGCGCGCCACCGCATCAATTCGATACGACCCGCACTGTGTTCGATTCCATAATTACGTATAGTTATATATTTATAAACCAAAATTATTAATATACCGAGACACTTACTATTATTTTATATTGAATCGAGTGTTAGTATTCGGCCAGTGGTGTGTGCTCCCATGCAAGTTGTGTATATAATTATTCACTTGTTATATATAAATTCACTAGTGTAAATCACTAATTCATAACAGCCGTACTAGCGTGTCTTAGCCACTTAAGCAAATATAATACATAGCACATAGGTAGTATTTTCACATATGTAAGCATAAACAAATAACCTAGTAAAGTTAAGATTTCTTTGCAACATTAAATTTAGTCTTAAGCTGATATTCAATAAATAAAGACATGCAAGTAGTAAGATTCAACATAAACATACCTATATATAGGTTGGTTGAAAAGTTTCTGCGCTCGAAATGAAAAAATATTGTTTTTCGAACAAAATATATTTTTGTATTCAATAAAATCTCCCTTAACTTCAATACACTTATTCCAGTGATCCTCCAATAATTTTATGCCATCCCTATAAGGAAGTTTTGCAACCCGTCTATGACTGCTAGCTTCTTCATTGGACGAAAAATGTTTTCCGCGAAGGAATTTTTTCAGGTTTTTGAAGAGGTGGTCATTGCTGGGAACCAAATCTGGTGAATACGGTGGATGCTCAAGCAATTCGTACTTTAATTCGTTGTATTTTGTCATTGTTAAAACACCTTTGTGAGCAGGTGCATTGTCTTGATGAAAAATAATTTTTTTGTGCGGAGTTTTTTTGACCGGCTTCATTAAAATGTGTGTACTAAAATGTGTGTAAAACTAAATTAATGTTCCTGCTAGTATTATGTTTGCCTTCCTTAGGTCTTCAGGAGCTAACTTAATTTTCTACGCATGGATTTTCCAAATTTTTTTGTAAATTCTCTAAAGATTTTGCTCCATTCTTCAATTAAGATCCTTTTTAGGTCATCCCTCCATGAAATATTTCTCTGCCTGATTTTTCGGTCAAAGTACTTCCACAGCTGCTTTATAGGATTAAGGTCTGAGGGTTGTGGAGGGGGATCCACTCACTAACAATTTTGGTCTTGGGTTTGGGATCGTTATCCCAATTTTTTCAACGTGGATTTAATGAAAACCCAATTCCCAACCCCAGATGCTGTCATACAGCCCCAGATCATAATCGACCCTTAACCGTACCTTACGGTGCTGGTAACACACTTATCATCAAATGCTATATTTTTGGATAGCCAAATCTGTTGATTCGCCTTTTATTTGTGGCGATTTTTGCATGGTATTCGTCCATGCAGACCGCAAAGTTCTCCTGATTGTACTGGCTTTTATGGACTTACCCGAGATCTGCACTATATCTTTTGATATTTGAACAGCCCTTGAAACTGGATTTGCTTTTACTTCTCGTACTATTGATCGCGTTTCAGTGTCTGAAACGGGCTTTGCTTGGTTCAAACGCGGCAAAATTTTAAGAGTCTGGTATTTCCACATTTAGGAATAATTTTTTGATTGTGCAATGGTGTCTTCCAACCATTTCTCCGATTTCACCCCAAGATAAACCTTATATGATAATATGATTTTCTCGACTTTACCTCAGAAAAAACAATAGTACTTTACGCAAATATTTTTTAATACATTCACTCGTTTGACTAGTAACTATTTCCAAAAAATATTTAGTGCCTTCCCCAAATATGTCAGCTATTTGATATAGTGATCTAATCTGAACTATTTCTTCATTATTATTCATATTAGACAATAACTCAAGCTTAATTTCGTGAAGATTCCTTGTCAAATGAAAGAGTTTTCCTTACAAACACTTGATTCCTATCATTCAGTTTGTATGGCAGCTATATGCTATGGGGATCTTATCTTAACAATTTTTTCGGAGATTACATTGTTGTCTTAGACAATAATTCATGCCTAACTTTGTGAAGATACCTCATCAAATGAAAGAATCTTTCATACAATGACTTTATTCTGATCGTTCAGTTTGTATGACAGCTATATGCTATGGTAATCTTATCTTAACAATTTTTTCGGAGATTACATTGTTGTCTTAGAGAAAAATTCATGCCAAAGTTTGTGAAGATACCTCGTCAAATGAAAGAATCTTTTATACAAGGACTTTATTCCGATCGTTCAGTTTGTATGACAGCTATATGCTATGGTGATCTTATCTTAACATTTTTTTTGGAGATGACAAGTTGTCTTAAAAAATAGCTCGTGCCAAATTTGGTGAAGATACCTCGTCAAATGAAAGAGTTTTCCATACAAGCACTTGATTCCAATCATTCAGTCTTATGGCAGCTATATGCTATGGTGATCTTATCTTAACAATTTTTACGCAGATTACATTGTTGTCTTAAACAATAACTCGTGTCAAATTTGATGAAGATACCTCGTCAAATGTAAAAGTTTTCCATGCAAGCACTTTACTCCGATTGTTCAGTTTGTATGACAGCTATATGCTATAGTGATCCGATATCGGCCGTTCGGAACAAATTAGTGAGAAAAGGGCAGGTGCAAAATTTCAGATCGATAGTTTAAAAACTGAGATAGTAGTTTGCATATACTTACAAGTATACATTGGTCACGCTATAAAAACAACGGTTGCTGCTGCTGTGAGCTATTTTTGGCAATGTTTAGTTTTGGTTTATTAAGTGAAATTCTTTTTAAAAAATATAAGCCATGCATTCTTTAACAAAACTTCCTATTGTTGTATTAAAGACCGCATTGTAATAAATACTTTAACGTTGGTAGAATTAGTGTTTATTTATTTTTGACGCTCACAGTACATATATTTTAAGCAAGCATATTTATACTCTTGCAGCATGTTGCTATAGAATTAGTGTTTATTTATTTTTAACGCTCACAGTACATATATTTTAAGCAAGCATATTTATACTCTTGCAGCATGTTGCTACACTGTATAATAGTTTTGTTAACATAACGGTAGTTTGTATTACTTAAAACTAATCGAGATATATTAGGTAAAGTAAAAAGTTCATTCGGTTTTTTATTGATTTTTCAAAAGATAATAACTTTTTGTGCATTTGTCCGATTTAAGTCAAATATGTGCCGTTTTATTCAAAAACTTGTTGCTAACGAGATTCCAACTTCATTATACCCCTCCCATAGAAGGCTGCGTCCCTATTGCCAAAAAACTCGGAGACCCAATTTTCACAGGCCTCTCTTGAGGCTAACTTCTCACCATTAAGCGCGTTCGCCATGGACAGGAAAAGATGGTAATCACTTGGTGCCAGGGCTGGACTATAAGGTGGGTTCATTAGGACCTCCCATCCGAGCTCCCGGAACTACTGGCGCGTCACCAAAAACGTGTGTGACCTGGCGTTGTCCTGATGAAACACAATTCGGCATTTGTTGATCAAAGATGACCTCATCTGGATGAGTGCTGCCTTCAAGCGGTCCATTTGTTGGCAGTAGAGGGCCGAATTGAGCGTTTGGCCATAGGGGAGCAACAGAAAAGGGTCGATTTTGTTGAAATTCAGCAGCGATTCGCAGATGGAAATTCGTTCCATCATGTTTTTTTGCGTTAGTTCGTGTGGCACCCAAACATCGAGCTTCTTTTTGAATCCAAGGTTATGCAAATGGTTCTAAACGGTTTTCTGGCTTATCTTTAGTTCCTCAGCAATTAAATAAGTGCTCACGTGACGGTCTGTTTCCACTATTTCCATGATTTTATCGCAATTTTCGACGACAGGCCTCCCGACGCGTGGTGCATCTTTGACATCGAAATACCGGAACGGAACCTAGCAAACCACTTTTGTGCCAAACGTTCGTTTACAGTATCGGGCGCATAAACTAAATTAATTTTTTCAGTCGCTTTGGCTGCTTTTTCGCCTTGATCGAAGAAAAATTGTAAAATATAGCGAAGTTTCTCTTTGCTGGTGTCCATCTTTGACGAGCGCTCACAACGTACTGAGTCAATCAATCGAAAAACTGTCGAAGACAAACTTTTAGCGCGAATAAGCAAGTTTTCAGCGCCGTATAGTATGACGTGATGCGACACGTAACACTAGTACTATGGACAATAACGCCATCTCTTAGATAAAAAACCGAACGAACTTTTTACTTTACCTAATATATGGAGTTATATAAATATATATAAATGATCAGGTTGACGAGAAGCGTTAATGTATAATTATGTATAATTGATTATGGTTAAAAAAAAACTGGGCATTGTCCGGTCCTCTAATAAGTTTAATGTACATACTTGTATCTTCTAAGCTATTTAAGCTATACAAAAAACATAATAAATTATTCTAACACCTCTTACGAAATTATGAAAATAGGTGAAATACCCGCCCCCGTCACATATAATATAATCTAACAATTTTGATTAAAAGTACTAAAATAGCGATAACTCACTGACTGAACACGTCAGAGGTATTAAATTTTATACATAAGATGGTACAATCGAGCCAGTATAAAAATTTGACAATTGCCGTAGCACCATCCACTTTTAGATGAAAAACCTTTATATCTAGATCTAATAGACCAATTTCAAATAAACTCGATGTATAACAATATTCTGACATGGCGATGATACAGTGCAAAATCGGACCACAACCACGCCTACTTACCATTTAACACAAATTTGTATTCCATCTGATTCTTTCCCATTTCAGTTTAGAAATCAAGCACCAATGAATATATCGGTATAGAATTTTGCACAAATGGTGCCTTTAAAATATGCCAAATAAATAAAATAAATAATCTAAATCCAAATAAATAATCTAGCCCCCATATACCGAAGATGTGGACCCCAGTGCCTATGGCTGACTTTTTACCGAAAATATTGGGCACTGTGTGGGATTTACAATTGAAATTCAGACAGAATTCGTTCCTGGTAGGAGTATGTCTGTATGTCGAAAATGAGTTAGGTAAGGTTAATACTCCCTTATTTAATGGAAATGCATATATCAGCCAATATGTGAGTTATCTTAATAAAACCGGATGGGGGTGTAATGGTGTATCTTTGTGTCTAAAATATATAAAATCAAGTTTAAACTTGCCCGATCCCTCATATCACTAATATCAATGCCAAAAATAGATAAATTCGGGTCAATACCACTCTCCCAAATACATACCTAATATAAGAATTTCAAACTTCCGGTTGGCTTTATACCGGTGAATATGTTATATATTTTAGCAAGATTAACCTAACGTATAATTTTGGATATACTTGTACTATAGTTTAATGCCAAAATATGTGGAATTGGTCTCTGAATTACTCCGACTCTCCTATACTACATGGCTATTCTACCAAACCTTATGCCGAATACAAGTATATCGTTAAGTGTGTGAGTTATATATTTATAAAATTGCTTGAAAATATGTTCTCGAGTATACCTGAGAAATGTCATTAGTTAGGGCAGTCAGCCCAGACCCTTTTCTGTCTCCAAAATACACTATACAGTGATTTCCGACCTTCCAGCTGACCTTAAACCGTTTAGGTTGGCCGCAATGTGTGATAATTTTATGAAATTAAGTGAATAAGTTTACTTAAAAATTATAAAATTATATTAATGGTTAGCGCTGAATATGTAAGGAGTTGGGGTAGACCTTTGTCTCAACGTCAGATCCCTTATATAATCAATTTCGATCGCGTTTTAGAAAGATGACATTTCGTATTATATTTAGCCTTTGGGTTGAACTTATTTCACAATAACATAATTATAATTTTCGTTGACACCAAATAAAATATAGTAGTAGAACTAAGTGAGCCTATGTTGGCTGACCATTCGCTGCGGTTTGGTCGAGACAGTCCCGGATTCCGAGTTAAGCGTCCCGGGCTTAGAAATTATGAGATAGAAAATTTCTAAATAAACGGAACAAAAATTCAACAATGTACTTTCATTTAGCATTCAATAACTTCATAAAACAATTTTGTGAATTTCAAGCATAAATATTTACATACAAATATTATATTGTGAAATGAGGAAACAAAAGTGTGTTTTCAACGAAAATTTTAAAAAAAAAATTACTATTTTGAAAACGATTTGAAGACAAAGAAGCACAAAAAGGCAGCAAATGCTTCTCTTCAAACTTGAATCATATCAGATTTTTTCAATAGAGAGATACTAGATTTGAATTTTGAGAATCACAGTTTCAGGTTTGTTACTAAAAACATCATTTAAAAAACAGCGCACGGCGCAACTAAAATATTTCGAACCTCTTTTCAAATGAAAAAATTTTCGTTTTCAGAAACATAAAGTGAATCGATAGTCATATATGTTACCTGTCATCATTCTTTATTTTCCTCCACTATCTGGAGTGATTGTTAAAATAATTGAACTTTCACAAGAAAAAGGTGAAACGCCGGATATGATTTTTTCATTGATTAAAAGACTCCTGGAAAATTTTAATTTGACAGATAAATTAATCGCTTACTGTGGGGACATATGCGCCAATTAGAGCGTTGTTGTTATGACCTATACACATTTTTATTTGCGAGAAAACAATGAAGAAAATTGAAGGCGATGATATTTCAGCAGCTTCAATTTACAACCACTTGCAACATTTAACGAACAATTTGAAAACATCCAACTAACACAATTACTCTCCGTTGCAAGTAAAAGAGGAATTGGAGAACCTGAAGAAAGAAAGAAAACTATGACTTGAAGCAATTACAAGTAGAGACGAAACAATTTCGAAGTAAATATTTCATTTTAAAACTCAATTTTCGTTTTCCCATTTTTAATTGTCTTCAACATGTCAATGAGGTGATTGCTACGGATATCATAAGGCATGGACCCATGTAAAACTATTTAGTTGGGTGCTACTCGCTGATAAACTCGACTGGGAAAAAATAGAGAAAACCTTTTTTCTTTCCTCACAGAAAATAATATTTTTAAAACATCATCACTTATATTAGCACCGTGAAATCGATCTTATTTGTGAAGAACAATTTCAAATAGGTGACAAACGAATTGATGAATGGAGCCAAGAACAGACAAACGTTGGATTCAATGTTTTACTTTTCTGTTGATGCAAAACATACCATTCGTTGAGCTTTCAGAGATCGTTGAATATGCTCTGACACTACCAGGAACATCGGCACCACTGGAACGCATATGTTACACCATTAACTGAATGTGGACTTACAAAAAAAATCGCCTACAAGTCAGCACCGTGAAATCGATTTTATTTGTGAAGAACAATATACAATTTTCTTGTTTGGAATTTTTCACTCTGTCCGTCCGCCTGTGCAAGCTGTAACTTGAGTAAAAATTGAGATATCTTTATATTTCCCATATAACACCATTTCAAATTTCATCCGAATCTTTCACTTTTCACTATGCAAATCAAGCAACAATGATTGTATCGGGGTAAAACAGTGCCTGAATAATGCGTTTAAAGTAAGCCACCTTGCGACCGAAAACTGTCTAAATCGAACTAAAACTGTTTAAGCCCCTAGGTACTGAATTTGTGGATCCCAGTGCCTACCGTTGACATTTTTAACCGAAAATTTTGGTCAATGTGTAAGATATATAATTGAAATAAATATTATAAAATAAATAAATGAAACTCTCGATACTAGTATCAATACTTCCTTTAATATAAAATTTTGCCAAAACCTGAAGAAATTTCCCGGGCTCTGATCCTCGCAAGTTGTGAGAGTATAAAATGTTCGGTTACACCCGAACTTAGAACTTCTTTACTTGTTTGAATATAATTTTAGCTGATACCAACTAAAATATAGCAATACAACTTAAACTTAGTTTATGGCGTTTAATATAAGTGAAGAAAATACCAAATTTTATTGTAATTTAATCGCGATTTCATTTAATAATGAATATTTAATATTTTTTTAAACATTTTTATACTCTAGCAACCTGTTGCTACAGAGTATAGTAGTTTTGTTCACCTAACGGTTGTTTGTATCACCTAAAACTAATCGAGTTAGATATAGGGTTATGTATATATAAATTATCACGATGAAGAGACGAGTTGAAATCCGGGTGACTGTCTGTCCGTTCGTCTGTCCGTCCATCCGTGCAAGGTCTAACTTCAGTAAAAATTGAGATATCTTTATGAAACTTGGTAGACATGTTTCCTGGTACCGTGAGACGCCCACAAAACGCCATTATTCAAAAACAAATAAATTGCCATAACTAAGCTCCACAATAAGATACAAGACTCTTATTTGGTATATAGGATCACAATAGGGAGGGACATCTGCAGTTAAAATTCTTTTTTTAAAGTGGGCGTGGTCCCGCCCCTAATAGGTTTAATGTGCATATCTCCTAAGCCGCTAAAGCTATAATAACAAAATTCCCTGGAAGCAGATATTTTTACAACCTCTGCCTACTGTGTGAAAATGGGTGAAATCGGGTGGCAACTCCGTCCACTCCCCATAGAACGGTACTGTTAAAAACTACTAAAAGCGTGATAAATAAAGCACGAAACACGCCAGAGACATTAAATTTTATCTCTGAGATGGTATGAGATAACTTTATAGGAACCGCGTCCAAAATTAGACAGTGGGCGTGGCACAGCCCACCTTTAGATGAAAACCCATATCTTGAGATCTGCTTAACCAATTTCAACAAAATTCGGTACATAACGTTCTTTTCATATTTCTATGTTATAGTGCGAAAATGGGCGAAATCGGACTACAACCACGCCTATATCCCATATAACACCATTTTCCATTCCATCTGATTCTTTCACTTTCCACTATGCATATCAAGCAACAACGACTATATCGGGGTAAAACTTTGCGTGAATAATACATTTAAAATATGCCACCTTGTGACCAAAAATTGTCTAAAGCGAACCAAAACTGTTCAAGCCCCTAAGTACTAAATATGTGGACCCCAGTGCCTATAGTTGACCTTCTACCGAAAATATCAGTCAATCCACGGTCCACGAGTTTTCCTAGCTCACATGTACTACTTATGGTATAATTTTTTTCGTTAATTTGATAATTTAATGATAATAAATGAACGGTTTTTCTTAAAAATAATGTAGTTTATCGCTGCAGATGAATGAAATTTTTCTAGACCTTTATTTAATCCTTATAACCCAAGTATACTGATTTCCGCTCCTCTGGTACAACAGCAGCCTCGTATACCCCACATATCAAATCTAGCCCCTTTGGTTCAGTTAATATCTCATACAGCATGTTTGAGTTAAATAGCTTCTTTTTATTACAGTTAACATTTTGGAGAAAAAAAATAATATTGACACTAAATAAATTTATATTATACCAAATAATGAATATGTTGAATTAAAGCTCTAGACCAATTTTGGCTAATATGGGTTTAATAAAAGTAAGTAAGATATTTAAATAAATGGAAACACAACAGTAAATGTGTGTACTTTAAAATAATTCCTATCACACACGCGTGTGGTAAATTCATTGAGATGTACAATTAAAAACAACCCCATATCGCGTGATAATATGATATACACATATACACATACCTACTTTGAGTTAATTGAGCCAGAATTAAAATTTTATATAAAGACAAGAAAACCTAATTATTTTTCTGCCACCTGTGGTAACAGTTAAAAGATACTTCATCTGGATATTAAGGTCAGCCGAAATAAGTCAAAATATATAGGGTGATTCCGTTCGAAGTTCCCTTCTTTTTTAAAGAAAAAAGAAAAACACAAAAAATTTAATGAGAAATGTTTATTATCATTAAAAAGAATATTGCTTAGCATTTATTTTTGGAAGATTATCTCTTTCAAATGTTGGCGGCGGCTACGTCCTAGATGGGTTCATCCATTGAATTTTCCGTGACTCGTTACAGCATTTCGACTGCTAACTGGCGAATGACATGCGTGATGTTTTGCTCCAAGCCTTGAATCGAAGCGGAATTGTCCGCATAGACTTTAGACTTTACATATCTTCACAGGAAAAAGTTAAACGGTGTAATATCATACGATCTTGGTGGCCAATCGACCGGCCCAAAACGTGAAATTATCTGCACACCGCAGTGTGCTCTCAATAAATTCATTGATTGATGCGATGTGTGGGAATTGGCGCTGTATTGTTGAAACCAAATGTCGCCGAATTCACGGGCTTCAATATCAGGAATCAAATAGTCGGTAATTATGGCGCGATAACGATCGCCATTGACGGTTACGTTCTCACCGGCATCAATTTTGAAGAAATATGGACCGATGATTCCATACAGCGAAGCGTTGAAGTTTGGTATGTTCGAGCGGCTTCAGTTCTAGCACAAGCTGTATTTTGAACGATTTCAATTTAAGATATCGACGGAAAATAGCACAACTTGTGTTTTGTACGATTTCAATTTAAGATCTCGACGTAAAATGCGCCAATTCGTTCTATACGTCAGATCGAGTTGTTGCGAACGGCGCCGAATCGAATCTCCACGATCATCTTGTACACTCCCAGCTACGGCCGTGGTCTATTCAGTCGAATATTATCCAATAAGGAATGCTGGGCCTTAAGATGGGCGATGGTGTTGTGAATAGTACGCCCAGTGGTGGATTATATTGACCATAAGTTGAGCGAAGTGTTGTTTACAGAACGTGAATTTTCGTAATAAAGTAGATTGTTTTGTAAACGTTGTTTAGGCGTAGGTCTTTCCATGATGAAAAGCCAAACAATTCTAAACAAAAACAACATGACAGCTTGACACGACTCACGCGTGATCTGTCAAAAAAGGCTATTGAAATATGTACCTCTACGTGGATCACCCGTTACATAGAGACAACAAAAAAAGACCGTAATAAGTATGTTATAAAATAGGCCGTATATAACAAGCCCTTTACCGGTAATATTATATATACATTTTGGTCTCTCTAGCTTAAAGAAAGAGCTCAGCCAAAATAAAAAAGCTCTGTTATACATACAGGCAATATAAAAAGCCCTGTGAAAAATACTGTGAATAAAAAGTCCTGTATTAATAAAAATGCAGGCAAAATAAAAAGCCCTGCTTGAAGTATACTTTTTAACGCGACTTTTAGTGGCGCCATCTGTCTGAAATTGTTATCCCTCAATTGTGTATTCTTCAGTTTTGTCGTATAAAATTTATATAACAGCTGACTTGTATAACAGCTGAGATATCGCGCTACATGTGACATTACATTGTAGTGTCGGTCGGAAAATGAGCATCGAACAAAGAGCCAACATTAAGTTTTGTTTTAAACTTGGTAAAACTTTTACCAAAACTCATCAAATGATGAAACAAGTTTATGGCGATGATTGTCTATCCCGTAGCAGAGTGCACGAGTGGTTTCAACGTTTTCAAAGTGGTCGTGAGGACATAAATGAGAAATGAGTGGAAACCCAAAAAATCGCGCCTGGAGAAGTCAAAAGTGAAGACAATGCTGATTTGTTTTTATGATTCCAAGGGTATTGTCCATAAAGAATTTGTTCCACCCGGCCAAAACGTTAATGCGGTATTCTACCTTGGAGTTTTGAAGTGTTTGGTAGCATTTCAGCCCGAATATCGCGAAGATGGAAGTTGGCGTTTGTTGCACGATAATGCGCCGTCTCATCGATCGGCGCATGTGGCCGATTATTTGACCAAAAATCAAATTTTAACAATCAACCACTCCCCGTATTCACCTGATATGGCACCGTGCGACTTCTACCCTTTCAGAAAACTACATTTGGCCATGAAAGGAAACCGATATGCTGACGTTGATGCCATCCTCAATGCTATACCGACAAATGACCTAAAGAAGTCATTCGATAACCTTCTTGAACGTGCAAAACGTTGTATTCAGGCGGAAGGCGACCAATAAATTTTTCAAAAAAAAAACAAATAATATTCGTATTTTAATAAAAGTCCTGAAACTTTTGAATTCCTCCTATATATATTATATATACTTATATACTATAATAGATGATTATATTCAATATACATATACGAGTGTGACTCTTTTCACCTTAGCACTCACCAATTAGCGAATATAAAACAAGGGGAGTGTCCTTTAAGTTAATTTTTTTAATAATACAAAGTTACAAATTTTGGTAACACCGGCGGTATTTTGAATCGGGCGAGAGGAAATGTGTTGCAACGACGGACGTGCTGACGGCTCGTGTTCGTGGGCAATTTGTTTTTTCTTTTTTTTTGTTGTCGAAGGGGGAATCTTACATAGATACTGATATTTATTAGTATGCAGTATGTACTAGTCGTACGTCACCCATGCTTGCACATTACCAATTAACCGGTGCGTCCATTTCCCCTTTGGCTGATGCTTCCCAGCGATTCTGAAATTCTTGTGTGCTGGCTTGTCTTTCCTCTTTGCGTTCTGCCAATGTTACTTACTTTTATCGTAAATTCGTTTCATTATATCTGGGGGCATTATTTCTGATATAATGCTAACAGCCTCATGTGACACCATGCACTGACGGTTCTGATGGCACTCAGCCGGCATACCGTTTCTGCCATTCTGGCATATATTTTTTGCATTAACATTAGTACGACATACATCAGGATTAACTGACTAACCTTAGCCAGGAGTGCCCTGCTTCTTTATTTTGGTCCGTCCTCCAATGTTTGCCATTATTCTGTTTAAGGCCGCATTCACACGAGCGGCATTTTCGCAAACTTTCCTGATATGGACTTTGTAACTTAGTCTCGCGTCCATCGTTACTCCCAGATATTTTAACGATGCTTATGTCGTGGTGTTATGCCCATCTATGCTAAGAAAAATCGTCTCCAGTTTTTTCCTGCTTGTAATAAGCACTGCCTTAGTTTTTTTGTTCAGCAAATTGAATTTTGAGCTTGCTAGCCACTGCTATGTCTATTGTACAGTATTACCACATATATTTTGGATTTGGTGCAGTTCTTTAGCTACTATTGTCACTGCAATATCGTCAGCATATCCGATGTATCCGATGATCGTACAGTACATTCCACAGGATCGGACCCAATACGGAGCCTTGTGGCACTACACCTGGAACTTTATAATTTTTTGGTCCTTCTTCTGTTTCATAGAGCAGCAGCCCGTCAAGTAAGTAGCTTTTTATGATTTTCAATAGATAAGCTGGTGTTCTCTGGGTCTCTAGTGCTTGCAGCTGGCCGAATAAAACGCGTTTTTTACATCGAAAGTAATGACAGAGCAGTATTGCTTTTTAACGTACATTCACCTATCTCCTTCAATAGCTTTTTGTGCTATCTCTATAAGCTTCTTGATTGCATCAACGGTTGAGTGCTTTCTGCGAAAGCCATATTGGTTTTCGAATAGGCGATCTTATGATTTCATGTGCTTCACCCCAGGGGTTCTCGTCTACTTTGTCACGTAGAGCTTTGAAGCAGGCATTTATGCTCTCTTTTATCGTCTTGTCCCGGAGTACTGTATATAATGTGCTTATTATGTGATTTGTGACAACCGCTTCTCAGTATTACGATTTTATGGTTTCACCAATATGCCAATATGCTTTCTCCGAGCAGTATGTTTCTTTTGATCAAAGCGGCATCGCAAGCTTTAGTAACGTGTTGAACCAAAAGTTTGGCCTGCTGGTCTACATCATTAGTTTCATTGAGATTTTCGTCAAGCATAAATTGGAAAAGATCCTCGTCCAGTGTTTCGATCTTCCACCTTTTTGCCTGCACATTTTGTTGGCAGACTCTTTTTCTTGGTCGCTCCATGTCCTTGTTGATATTTATCATTATGGCCAGGTGATCACTCTGGGTATGTATGTATCGGACACCCGCCAATTTGTTGATCGAAATAATGATCTCCTGGCAAAAGATATATCAATAATGGAGCCACGGTCATTCTTCTTAAAAGTATTTTGTGTCCATGTGTTCAACAGTACAACGTTTAGCAGAGCGAAGGCTTTGAGCAATGTACTACCTCTCTGGTTACTGGCCTTGCTTCCCCATTCCAGAGCCCAGTCATTAAAGTCCCTTGCAATTATGTTAGGCGTGATTGTCATTGCTTCTTTTGCAACTTCGTCTAGTATTTTTTCATAATCAGCCTACGATATACATGGCGGTATATAGCAGCTGTAAAAATAAACCCCACATATTTTACCCAGTGTGAAGTAGGCATTTTGCGTTAGTGGTTAGTCTTGTATCACTTAATCTCCACGTGCCCATATTGCGATCTTATTGGTTGTATCTGAGATCCACATGTTAGTGCCTCTATTTTTATATTGTTCACAAATTATTGCTACATCAATATTGTTTTCATAGGCCGTTTGCGTTAAGAGATCCTGAGCTGCCTCGCCGTGATTGATCTTCACTTTTTGGTTTTACTACACGCTGCTGTATAAATATGACATCTTCGACCTCCTATTTAGTGGTCGGTGTTCATCCTCCCACTGTTTTTACACGTAGTGCAAAAGGGTTTCGCCACGTGTCCATATTCCACGTATCTAAAACATTTCCTCAGTTGTGTCTTTTTTGCTATTCTGCATACTGTCCAGCCAATCTTTATCTTTTGCGCCTGCAAAAGATATTTTGCTTCTTGCACCGGAAGACTTATCACTGCTTTTTGGGTGCCTGCATAAGACACTATAATACTTTTTATTGATTTTTTGTTGAAAAGGCTAAGCTCTTTAATTTCAGAACAAATCGCTTCTGCCATATCCTCTTTCGTATTGTTATCGTCCATGTCACGCACTTCCACTGTTGTCTCCTGTTGAAATGTTCTAATTTGCGCCTAATCGCCTAGTATTTGTTAATGTTTTCTGCTTGTGTCTTCTTCGGTCCAAGCAAAATCTCTCCTTGGCTGTCTTTTTTACTCGGGAGACGTTTCTGCCAAGCTATTGCAAAGTTCCATTAGTTTTTACATTCGAAGTAGGTCGTATGCGTGGTGCGGAGTTTGCATTTTTTTACTTCTCTTCCTTTGTCCATTCTTCTTCTGTTGACGACTCCTGAGTCTTTATTATCGTTTTTTTCTCCCTCGAAATTCTTGTTAACTACCGTTTTCAACGTCCGATTCTCGTGGGAGGTTGTGGTCCTTTTCGGTGGCGTCTTTCTGCTTATTTGGTTGGTATCTCGTGGTCTTTTAGGCGTTACTTCAACAACCGTTTACTGGCTTGCTACGCTTCGATTTGATTCCCTTTGTCTAATATGGTTCTCTTGTGCACATGCTTGAAGATTTGAGATTGTGCTCAGCAATTCTCTCATGGCATTGTGCGTGTGCAGGGGGGGCCGAAATAGACTGGAACGGATATACCCTCGGAGACGATGACCCTACCCCAGTTCCCAGAGCAAGCTCACATCACCCCCTCCACAACATCAGCGGGATACAGCTGATGATATTTCGTGGGACTCCCAGTGCGCCTCGGTATGGAGCGGTCGTAGTTACAGCCGCACCTAACGTGGTTAAAAGACGCTGACCAGGAGGCCGCTCATTGTGAGTCCATCGCGCCTGGATTTTTGTATTACTCACCATGCTCATGCATGGTTAGGGGGACACCTATTTAAGAGAGGCGGTATCCACTCGCCTTTGTCGCATGAGTTTCATTGGCTTAGGTGGCTTCTATACCGCACCCTCCACTCCTGGCGCTCCACGTCCGGGATTGCTTATTCGTTGTTACTTAATTAATCTGCTACTACCGTTAGCACTGAAAAAATACGTGTTCAGAGTCTTCATCCTTTATCATCATTACATCATGATGCATTTTAAAGAGATACTTTCTAAAGCATTCTTGCAAACTCAGTATATGGGTTAGGTGGAAATTCAGGTAGCATGAGGGCATGCAGTCTTTATTGGCCATCATTTCCGATAGGACATTATAAATTTTGTTTGCTCTGCCGGAAGTAAACGTCAGGTGTGCCTTAAATTTTAATTTGGAGTCTAGTATTACTCCCAGATACTTCTGCAGCGGCTGTGAAGTAATCTCGCACTCTCCTATGGTGAGTGTAACCTTTCTACCACCTTCCTTGTGCTTATGAGCAAGTCTTCCGTTTTTTGGTCAACCAGCTTTAAACTCATGATCACGAGCCATTGGCGCAGACTATTTATGCAATCGTTGCTCCTCAGGCTCAAATGGTCATCTATATGTTTAGCTATTGCTACCACTATGAGGTCATCCGCATATGCTATTGTTTTCACGTTTTTTGGTATTTTTAGTACCCCGTCGTACAGCAAGTTCCATAGTAGTGGGCCTAAGACCGAGCCTTACGGTACTCCATTGTAGCTCTGAGTGCTCTCGTCCATGTCGAATAACAAAATGCGATTTTTAAAATAGCTCGTTATAATCTTTACGAGATATTGGGGAGTGCGTATGTCGTATAGAGCTTTGATTATATTTGCCCACTTTGCGGAGTTGAACGCATTTTTCACGTCCAGAGTAATAAGCGCGCAATACTTTTTTGTGCCACCTTTCCATCTTTTGCCACTTACTGCATATTTCGCAGTCTCAACGACTTCTCTTAGCGCGTCAATACCTCTTTTTGTAAAGCCGTATTGTTATGATAATCAGCCGGCTTTTTGTATTGCTAACTCCAAGCGGTTTCTTACAATGCTTTCGTACACTTTACCAATCGTGTCGAGCATGGACAATGGTCGATAAGATGAAGGTTCGTCCGGCGGCTTTTTTGGCTTTGAGAGCAGTACCAAACGTTGTATCTTCCAGGGGTCGGGCAACACCTCTTCATCGTTTCGTGGCTTAGCATATGAGATAGGGTGGTGTGTCGGAAATAATGACCCGACTACTCTTCTCATAAAGGCTGCTGGGACTTTTTAAATTTGGACATACAAATTTTGTACGCAGTTCCCCAAGGGTCTATGTTCGTTTCATTACAGAGCTTTTCGAAACTGTTTCTTTTGCTGCTGTAATCGCTGACTTCAGAAGCTTCTTGTGCCTTTTAAACGTCTCTCTGAACTCAATTTCGTTTGCATCACTCTGGTTACGCTGTAGGCTACGTCTAGATAAGTGACAAAGTTTCCTGAGTGTGGCTATTTCCTCATTCCACCAATTTACTGGCGTTTTATTATTACGGTGTATTGTCCTACGCATAGCTGCGTCACATGTTGCGACCAGTGCTTTTTGCACTGCGGATACCAAGTGGGCGGCGTCATCACCTGGTGTCTTTGCAGACTATCTTAAAAACATCTTTATCGAAATTTTTTGCCTCCAGCTTTACCTTTGGGAAGAATTACTGCTAGAGGGATCCGTTTCCCGGGAAAACAAAACTTCAGCAATTATAGCACAGTGATCGCTATTTGTGTAGATGTCTGACAACTCCCACCTAATGTGTCTGCTCCGAGTATCATTAGTAAACATTAGGTCTATTATACAACCTTTTATTTTTTTTTGTTTTGTTATTTGCGGGTTTATCGGTTCGTTATTTAATTTTTTTATTTGTTTTGCATTAGTATCGGCGGATTGTTCTTTATTTCCGTATTCGTTATTGGTTGCGGCTGGCAGAAAACATAGTTTCACGAGCAGTTTAGTAGCTTTAACTACGGAGATCAACTACTCGTATATGACCGTCGGAACCGTAATGTAGTTATGGCCAAGCCGCCATGTACTCATGATGGTGATGACATGTACTCCAAGTTTTGGCGTCTTTTCTGGAGCTTTCTACCGCTACTTTTTTTGAAACTCCTTTATATACTCTTCTTTCCATCGGCGGCTGAAATTATGATGAAGAATTTTGATTCTTTGAATTTTAAAATTCACAAACTTTTTTCAGTGGCTCTTTGGTCTGCAATGAAGGTTTTGCCGTTATTGCTCATTAGTTTTGAGGGGAAGCCGCGTCGTCTGACGAAGCAAGCAAAGCCTCCTTTATCAGATTCTTAAATAGCAAGTGCACTGCCTTTGTCATAAAACAGAAACACACAGCCACATAGCCTTTCATTATAGTAGGCGACCTTAGCATAAACGCCTTTATCTGAAAAGGTCCTCAAAATCGATGTGTTAGGTGAAAACCCATATCTTGAGATCTGCTTAACCAATTTTAACCAAATTCGGTACATAACATTATTTTCATATCTCTATGTTTTAGTGCGACCACGCCTCTTTCCCATATAACACCATTTTAAATTCTATTTGATTCTTTCACTTTCCAGTATGCAAATCAAGCAACAATCATTGTATTGGGGTAAAACTTTGCGTGAATAATGCGTTTAAAGTATGCCACCTTGTGAACAAAAATTGACTAACTCGAAGCAAAACTGTTCAATCCCTTAAGTACTAAATATGTGGACCCCAGTGCCTATAGTTGACCTTCTACCGAAAATATCAGTCAATCCACAAAGAAATCGCAAACGAGTATACCATTTGACCTTGCGAGAGTATAAAATGTTCGGTTACATCCGAACATAGCCCTTCCTAACTTGTTTTGTTTGTTTTTAATCTGCCTTTGCTTACTTGTTTTGGGCAATCCTGCTTATTACTATTATTGCCGGATATTTGTGCAAGTAGAGTACTTGAATTTTATATATAAGTAATGTTAATTGTAGTCTAATTTTATTCATGCTCATCAAGCTCACCATCATTGTTAATGAGTGAACCGATTTTCAAAAGTTGATTATCATAATTGTTTGCAACTTTGGCGGCTACTTGGTTTTACAATTTAAATATCTTAACAATATAACAATTCATTTTAAATCTATGTATAATTCAAATAGCTTAGTACAAAGCGTTAATTTATTACAATTTCTACTTAAGGTTTATATGTGTAAATTTTCGAATGTAATAAAAAATACAATAATTTATAATTTTTGTCAATGACATTTTAGATTGCTTTACAGTTTGAATACTTAACATAAAATAATACATTTTGTTTTTTGTTTCTTTTATATGTAACTCGAATAGTTTAGGACAAAGCGTTAGCTTAATTTATTACAAATTTTATTGATTGTTGTTGTAAATATTCGCAATTGATGAAAAGGAAAAAATGTATTAATTGTTCTTGTGACTTTATTTGCATGTGTGTTAATTTATGTTACTGTTAGACATATAAGGAAAATTGAAATACTCATCTGAGATTACTTTTATGGAATATTTTTCCGTCTATTAAAACCGTAGTACCTAAATCTCCTTCGATCGTTTTTTCAACAAAAATTTTACTAAATTTATTTCCCAATCTTTTGTTTCTTTTCAAGAAAACCTTTGCTCCAGGCTCGTGAGTTTTCATTCCTTTATTTTGATTATACCGCTCGATGGTCTTTTCCTGTGTTTTAACCAATTTTTCGTGGACTTCGAATGGCTTTTCAGGGGAACAGTTATAAAAAATATCATGGTTGTATTTATGTGTCGCTAAAAGAAGGAGATACAAAGTTTCGTTCAGCTGTTGCTGTTCTTGAATGCAATGTTCTCTCTCCATATGAGTTGAGTGAAACCTTTCGATTTGCCCGTTGGTTTCACTATACAGTGTTGGGACAAAAAATTGCGTAATTGAAAAATTATCTCTTAAGATGGTTTTTATTAAATTGGATTGGAGAGCTTTTTCATTATCTGAAACATTTAACTTTGTATTTTGGAATATTAACAGCATTTCGAGTAGTGTATCCTTTATATCTAATGAAGATTTAATTTTTTATAAAAGCTTATTAATGTGGAGAACGATGAGCGCGGTTTCTATTAAATCTATTACCAGTAATTCCGTATGTAAAAATTTAACTCCAAGATAAGACGATACTAAAGGATTTTGCGTTAGTCGTACTTGGGTTTATCATATATTTTAAACATAATAAGGAGTTTTCTATAGTGTCGAAACTAATTGTGTGGCTAAAAAAAATTTGGAAAGGAATTTTTGTACGTTTGTTTACAGTTGCGCCTTTTAACAAAATCAGCTGGGTTTTGAATTGATTTACTGGGGACTTTATTGCCTTAATTACGTAACTGAGAGATTGTTCGCTATGTACTGTTTCGCTCAATTCACTAACATTATTAATGAATTGCCTAGAAAGGGCATCGCCACTATGTTTTCCCTTCCTGGCTTATAATGGAAGGTTGGTGAAAACTCCTCAACAAATGCACACCATCTCTTCATTTTAGTATTTGGATTATTTTCGGAAATTGAAAATATAAGTGGTTGGTGATCGGATATAGATAGTGACGGAGAGTTTTTAAAGCCCAAACTATAGCTAGCATTTCACGTTCATTTGTAGCAAAATTTTGTTTTGTTACGGAAATAGTACGCGAAATCATTGTTATGGGCCGATTATTTTGCGATACCACTGCACCCAAAGTGTTAGACGAAGCGTCGATCGTTAATTCAAATTTCTGATTATAATCAGGATATTGTAAGAGGACATCTTCCGATAAAATGATTTTCTTGATTTTAACAAATGCAGACAAAGCTTCTGGATCTAGAGTGATTTTAATTTTGTTTGATGTATTTGTTCCGACGTGACCATTTTCCCCTCGTAAATATTTTGTTAAAGGCTTAACAATGGCGGCATAATCCTTGACGAACCTACGATAGTAGCCTGCAAGGCCGAGGAAAGAGCGCAAACTGCGTAACGTCTCCGGTGTTTTGTAACTAATAATATCCCTTATCTTACTAGAACAAATCTTTATCCCATTTTGCGAGACTGAGAATCCCAAAAACTCGAGTTCCGTTTTAAAAAACTGTGATTTTTTAGACGACACCCTTATTCCTGACTAAATGTGATTTCACATCGGGAGAAAAAATAATGATGTCATCGATATAAACATGACATGTTTTTAAATTTTTATTTGCTATTATTTACATTGAATTCTGTCTTTTGCCTATCTCTTACGCGCATGTTAATTTGATGAAAGCCCGATTTCAAGTCTAGGGTAGTGAAGTAGCGTGACTTGCCTAAATTCGCTAGTATGACAGTAGTCAGGTATAGGGTAGACTTTGTCAGGGATTGTTTTCTCGTTGAGTTCTCTAAAATCAATTACCATTCGTAACTTCTGCTTTCCATTCTCGCCGGTACCTTTCTTTATCACGACATGAATTGGTGAGTTGTATGGTGAGCAGGACTTGCGAATTATTCCATCTTTTAGGATTTTATTGTTACTAAATGAAGAAGCTGACATTGGGTAGGGATAGCTTTTACTATAAATGCGTTTCTCTGTGATAGTGCGAATTGTACCTTCCACTTTTGTGTTGTAAGGTAAAGCTCGGTTCGGATTCGCGAACGCATTTAGGTTATTATTTATCATTTGTCGAAATCGGGTACGGATATTTACGGGAACAGATTCTTCTGTAAATGTTATCAAATTAACTTGATTACAATACAGATGCTGAAGTTGCATTTTACCATTTCAATGATATAGATATCTTAATTCTATGTCGATTCTGGCTTCAATGCGCTTAAGAAAGTCATACCCGATTATACCATCGAATGAGTTTAAATTTTTTAGCAAATAAAATGTTGAGGTATAATCAAGAATATTGAATAACCCTTTTTATTAATGGTGTTAATTCCGTTAATTGATTTTAAAATAAACGGTTTTTCCATTAACTGAATTCCCTGCAGGAATGGAAGGTCTTTAATGTAATTTTTAGCAGTTCCGGTATCAATTAGTATTCGCAGCTCCTGACCATTTGTTGTTGTTTTTGTTTTGTTATGAAAGTCAAATACTCGTTTGAGATTTCTTTGTGAATTGACTGATATTTTTGGTAGAAGGTCAACTATAGGCACTGGGCTCCACATATTTAGTACTTAGGGGCTTGAACAGTTTTGGTTCGATTTAGACAATTTTTGGTCACAAGGTGGCATACTTTAAACTTATTATTCACTCAAAGTTTTACCCCGATAAATCATTGTTGCTTGATATGCATAGTGAAAAGTGAGAGAATCAGATGGAATTGAAAATGGTGTTATATAGGAGATAGGCGTGGTAAAATTTAATGTCTCTGGCGTGTTTCGTGCTTTATTTATCACGCTCTTAGTAGTTTTTAACAGTACCGTTATATGGGGAGTGGGCGCAGTTCAAACCCGATTTCACACTGTAGGTAGAGGTGCTAAAAACATTTGCTTCCAGTGAATTTTGTTATCATAGCTTTAGCGCTTTAGGAGATGCGCATTAAACCTATTAGGGGCGGGACCACGCCCACTTAAAAAAAATTTAACTGGAGATGCCCCTCCTTAATGTGATCCTGTGTACCAAATAACAGTCTTGTATCTTATTGCGGAGCTTAGTTATGGCAATTTATTTGTTTTTGATTAATATCGTTTTGTGGGCGTGGCAGTGGTCCGATTACGCCCATCTGCAATACCAACCGTCTCCCGGTACCAAGAAACATGTCTACCAAGTTTTATAAAGATATCTCAATTTTTACTCAAGTTAGAATTTGCACGGACGGACGGACGGACAGACAGACAGTCACCCGGATTTCAACTCGTCTCTTCATCCTGATCATTTATATATATATATATAACCCTATATCTAACTCGATTAGTTTTAGGTGATACAAACAACCGTTAGGTGATCAAAACTATTATACTCTGTAGCAACAGGTTGCGAGAGTATAAAAATAGATCTCAAAAGGCTAAAATGATCGTTATGCCCCTCGTAACTGGACTCGTCATACACTGTAGCCATCGCTTCGAGTATATGATTAACTTGTTGTGTTTTTAACTGTGGTTCGCGAAGACTTTTAAAAGCTATATTCTGCTGTTGTTGGTTGTTAGCATAGGCTGGATTAACTTTGTGACTTTGCATTTGGTTTGGGTCCCTGTTTAAATGAGGTAGGGGATGGCGATGAATCGAAGTGTTACGATCGATTTGCATCGGAATCGGGTGTGAATTTGGAGCAGGTAACTGCCTGCAATACGGCATAATTGGCGTAGTTCTAGATGGGTTTATTGAGTTTCCCATGGCAAATGTGTGTGCGAAATTATACTGTTTGTTATATGTTTCCAACTCTTGTGCGACAGCTAATGCTGTAGGAAGGTCTTTTGGTCGTGACGAAAAAAGGATATTATAGAGGGGGCGATGGAAACCAGGGATAAAAATGCGAAGTGCATTTTCTCGGCCGTATCGTAATAATCCGTGACGGAAAGGTCACCCTGTCTTATATTATAATACTCATCTAAGACATTAATTGGGCGTTTATCTGCATATGTTTGGTCGAGTCTAGCAATTATTGCTTTGAAATTTAGCACAGTGTTAAAGGAGGAGAGTGTCAAATTGGCGGTATCTGTTATTTTATTCCTAAGAATGCCTATTGTCACATAATATTTTTCTGAACCATCATTATAAAACCTAATGGCAAAATAGGCTGCAGGGCGCCATGCTGGGTAAGATGAAGCTTCACCACTTAATTTAGGTAAGGACTTAGTCAAATCCAAACTAGAGTTACCTGGTGCAATCGCAAGGTTAATCGAAACTGGCAAATAAGGTTCTACATTTGGGGTCTGCAAACATCCAAGAGCTAACGTAATTGCTTCATAATTGATTGTTCGTTCGTTGGTTGTTCTAACTATCTCTAATAACTGTCCCCTAGTAACAATCATTTTACTTGCAGAGGACGGAAAAGTACAGTATAAGTACGAGATATTTAAATAAAATGCTTTTCAAACAAGAAATTATGTTTTAATTTGCTTGTAAATTTGCTTTGTAAACATACACTTTCACTACTAACAACTTACAAGCACATGTGAACTTAGTTATAGAAAAATTTCTGAGTTAAATACGGTAATTTATTAAAAAATTTCTTTTTTGAAAAATACAAAAATGTTAATTGTGGTCCCCCTTATGTCAGGCGCACGTAATATTTTAATTGTGATACTAATCAGCACCTTGGAGCCACCAAAGGAAAATTCTCCATACCTTTTTCAGGTTACAAAATTTTCAGAAAATTGTTTTGTTTTTAATTGGTGAATTTTAATCAGGATAAAGGATAAGGAAATGCAAAAATTTGATTGAAAAACAGGTTCGAAACTAATTTTAGGTTACGCGATTTTTGCTACAATAATTTTATGAACGCGTGTTCCAGAAGAATTCTTGGGTGTTGAATTTCCACAATAAAAATATTAATTGATTCCGTTTTTATTGATAAATTTTAATCAAAAGTGTGTCAAGGCGACGAGAAATGTAAAAATTAGATTGAATAAGAGGTTCAAAATAATTTTGGATTACGCAATTTTCGTCACAATAATCTAATAGCACGTAAAATTTCCACAATTATTTAATAAATATTAATTGATAAATAAATTCTGTATTACAGCGTTTTTTTCACTTTTACAAATTGTAAGAACCAACTAACAAAAATTCTTAATTGGATGTTAAATAAATGTCCTCGTTCGTCGTACTTAATTTTATAATCCTTCATCAATGCGCCAGACACACGTACAGTGTTGACTTGATTGTTGCTCGAATTTTCCTTTGCCCCACGTTGGGCGCCAATTAATGTTAATTATATTCCACGTTAATTAATGCACGACTTCTTCTGTTCGCCGTCTAATTTTATTCTGCCTGTTTCTTTTTTTATATTCTACCCATCATGCTCATCAAGCTCAGCTTCATTGATTTCCAAAACAGGTTTTATGCTATGATTGCATTCGCTATTGTTGTTGTGGCGGCGCGGAATGATAACTATGTCTTATTAAGCGCAAAGTATTTGGAATATTTTGTGTTTAAAAACACAAAGGTAAGCCTTCATTGGCAATAAAAATATGAATATATTTAGATATATATAAGTGACATTGTTACACTCACTCAAATAATAAATATCTCTAATACGCTCTCATACAATATGAGTAAAAACAATCAAGGTAGAAGTTGTTATCGAGAGTTTAGTTTAGTTCTTAAGCAAACATTAAATCATATAGTTTAAAAATATTATTTAGATTAAAAATCTACTATTAAAAATTATTAATAAGTATATTAATTAAAGGAAAAAAAAACTTACGCTGAATAAAATACAATATAATGTTCAATGTCATTGTAAGGCCGATCAATGTCATGTAAAGGTCAGCTTATTGTGTTCAATATCATGCCAATGTCAATGTAAGTAAAGAACTGATTAATGTAAAAGGAAGAGACCCACAAAACAAAACAGATATTAAATAAAAACGGTTCCAGTGATTTACACGAAGATTAACTAAATAAGAGAACATGCTCAAACATTCCTCTTAGTGTTTGAAATCAAATAAATAAAAAGAGAGTTTTAAAACAAATACTACTAAATTAAATAACAATTTTGCCGATATTTATTACTTAACTTTGTTAAGATAATTTGATATAAACAAAAAAAAACAGAAAAAAAAATAAAATAAAAAAAAAATTAAATAAAAACGGTAATAATTTAACTTAACCTATACACTGCTCTTATAAATGAGCAGCGTCGAAGAAGAGTTAGAAGTTGTTGACAAAAAATTGAGCTCTTTTAGTATAAATAAAGAGAAAAGTAATATAAAATTTAAGAATAGCGTAAAAATATTGTGCGAAGAAATTAACATAGAAGTATGTAGAGTCAAAGATTTTATCAAATTAAAAAATGAAAATATTTCCACCAAAATATTTTTGTATAAAGAGCTAGATCAAATTAGTTTAAATACATTAAAAAGGGAATTGCCAAATTATTTAACTGCATTAATAAATGCAAATTTAGTAACAGACCTTAAGTCTGCAATACGAATTTCGAAAGAAAATAATGTATTTGAAAATGATAGAAGACTAAACAAAAGCAAAATAAATTATAACCAAAGAAACATCCCATGTCCCAAAGTTTCCAACCTTTCTCACATAAATTCAAATAGAGTAAATGGTAACGAGTTTCAACATTTTCCCCCACCTAGTGGAAATCGATTTTTTGACTATTCTCATGGCAATAACTATCGAGGATATACCCTATCACCTAATAACTCAAATCATTTTTATCACTCAAATCCCAATGAGTGGAATTATTCCCTAGAAATGAATGCAGCCTTAAATTCTCCTAATAGTTATACTAACAGAAATAATTTTAGTGCGCTTAATACTAATAATGTACCTAAAATAAATTCGCAACAAATAAGAAGGCAAAATGAACTTAATTCGAATTAATCTAGAATAAGGCGATATGAAGCTCCTCAACCAATGGAATTCGAGCAGTCAAATTTTCAATTAGAAGCCTCGGAGTATTGCCCACGATCGAATTAAAGATCGAAGGTAAATTTATAAAGTTCTTGATAGATACGGGGTCTTCTGTCAGTTTAATTAAGCCCCAAGTTCTTAGTAGTAGAATCATTGAAATTGAACCAATATTACTAACAACAGCTACAGGAAAAGTATTACTTAAACAGATTCAAGAAGTTTTCGACAATTGCCATAACCACAAAATGATATTTCACGTTTATAATTTTTCCGATAATTACGACGGATTAATATGTTACAATACACTTCGTCAGCTCAATTCTAAGATCAATTTAAAAAATATTACAATTAGTTTACAAGGACATATACACAAATTTTTCAACAATGTTAAAAATTATACACACACTAACTTACTAACCGAGTTGAATGTTAATGATGAAAAATTTACTGCCAAATTTAAACTCAACCATTTAAATAATGAAGAATCGCAAAAATTTAATGAATTGCTGCTGAAACACAAAACTTTATTTTACAAAGAAGGTGAGAAACTTACATTCACTCACAAAATTAAACAAAAAATTAAAACTATTCATGAAGATCCAATATATGTTAAATCTTATAGATACCCAGAAGTACATAAAATGGAAGTAAATAAACAGATAAAAGATAAGCTAGAACAAAAAATAATTTGCCACAGTACTTCTCCTTATTCTGCACCCATTTGAATGGTGCCTAAAAAGCTAGATGCTTCAGGTAAAGAAAAATGGAGAATCGTTGTAGATTACCGAAAGTTAAATAATATCACTGTGTATGACAAGTACCCGATTCCAAATATGGACGAGATACATGACAGGTTAGGTAAATATCTATAGTTCACAACAATTGATTTGGCGCAAGGATTCCACCAAATCGAAATGGATCTATAGATAGACAAAAAACTGCTTTTTCTACTCAAAATTGCCACTTCGAATTTTCGAGAATGCCATTCGGTTTAAAAAATGCACCAGTCACTTTCCAAAGGCTGATGAATACAGTTTTGGAAGGTCTAATTGGGAAAGATTGCATGGTTTATTTAGATGACATAGTAGTTTTCAGTACATCTCTGCAAGAGCACATCGAATCGCTCGATAAAATGTTTCAATGATTAGCTGAAGCGAATCTAAAAGTAAAGCCGGATAAAAGCGAATTTTTAAAACAAGAAACCGAGTTTCTTGGCAATGTTATTACCCCTACTGGCATAAAACTAAATCCAAATAAAGTCGTGGCAATTTTAAATTATCCAATTCCCAAAACGGAAAAGGAAATAAAACAATTTTTGGGTTTAGCGGGATTTTACCGTAAATTTATTCAAAATTTTTCAAAAATAACAAAACCTTTAACGAATTGCCCAAAGAAAGGCAATGTGGTGAATAGTTCAGATAAAGAATTTATCAGAGCCATAGAAATTATTAAGTTATTAATAACAAAAGAGCCGTTCCTAGCGTATCCAAATTACGAGAAGTTATTTACGTTAACGACAGACGTCTCTAATGTAGCATTAGGAGCAGTGTTAAGTCAAAATGGCCATCCGATCTGTTTCGCCAGCCGTACACTTAATGAACATGAGTTGAATTATTCGGCAACAGAAAAAGAGCTCTTGGCAATGGAATGGGCTACGAAATACTTTAGACCGTATTTATACGGCAGAAAATTCTTAATAAATAGTGATTATCGCCCTCTGCAATGGTTACATAATTTCAAAGAGCCAAATGCAAAACTGGAACGGTGGAAGATTAGGTTGATTGAATACGATTTTGATATTAAATACATTCCAGGTAAAGAAAATAATTTTTAAAGTTACGCCTCCTGTATATGAGACTCGAGAAAAGTTTGTAGTATACTTTTGGAAATGGGATGATGAAAATTATCTAACATGTATTGATTTGTTTTCCAAATTTGCGACAGCTGAAAAAGTATCAGCTTTAAATTGGTTAGAAACTAAGAAAGCCCTCCTAAAGATTTTTAATTTTATGGGACCTCCGAAGGCATTAAAACTAGACCAGGACCAAGGTATCAATAATGTTGCCATAAAGCAGTGGTGTCAACAATTGAATATAGCAGTCGAAGTCACAACTGGGAAAACTGGTATTGGTGACATTGAGCGGTTTCATAAAACAATGAATGAAAAATTGCGAATTATTTGTAGTTCTAGAGATAAAGAGTTGAAATACCTTTAAATTTAACAAGCATTATTTACCTACAACCATATTATTTCTCATTCCACTACAGGTGAAAGTCCGTATAATATATTTTTTAATAGAAAACATCCAAAACCAATCCCCAATTAATTAAAAGAAGAAGGATAAATAACATAAATCAAAACCGACAAGAAAAAGAAATAGATACGTATTTTGTTAGCGCCGAAACCTCTAGGAAAAGATTAGATAAGATTAGTAACCCTTATAAAAAAGTACGGCTTGTTCAAACCGAATGTGATGGGGAACATCATGTAGTAAAGTTTAAAAACAGGAAAGTATGAAAATACAAAAGCCAATTTAAAAGAAAGAAAAAATATGTATAACTGATTTATGTTGATAATTAATAGTTCTAAGTATTTTGTAAAAAAAAAACAAAAAAAAAAATCATATGTATATGTATGTATATTATATGTATTATGTATAATACTAAACTGTTGTATTTGCGGTATTTCGGTTTTTACCGAAAAACTTAAACCGTTTGGCAACCGTTTTTTTTTGTAATTCAAACCGGCTTGAACTTAAATATAAACCGTTATAAATATACATATACCCTGCAGAAATCAAATACAAAATGGAATTGATACGACTCACTTGAATATCCGCCAAGGGATTTTTGGGACTATATTATTATATACATTGTATGTGGACTCCCTGTGGATGCATCCAAATCCTTTCCTGGGATGTTCTTAGGGGTTTTTGGTTGTTTTTTGTTGTATTAATTTCGCTCCTGTTTTATGTGTTGATATGTATATATTTAATGGCGCCTTTTCGGGAGTTTTCCAGCGGTGCCTTTTATGAAGGTTCTTTTTATAGTCCTCCCTCCATCGGCGGCTGAAATCATGATTGAGAATTTTAATTCTTTCCCATTTACTTTGCTCTTTTTAGAAAGTGCCCTGGATCGTGCGAGAGTGTAGTTAGTGGCCGTGAATTGAGAACGGCTTCAATGCGAATTAGTAATATTGCAAATTCTTCATAATTCAATTTGTAGTTTCCAGCTACTTTTTTAAAGTGGGATTTGAAGACTTTTACAGCTGATTACCATTAACCACCCATATGAGGAGCGCTTGGAGGGATAAACTGCTGTTAATACCTTGGGGAGCGTACTTTTGTACAATCTCAGGTGGGACTTGTTTGACAAAATTCACGAACTGCTTTTCTGTGGCTCTTTGAGCTCCTCAAAATCGATGCTTGTAATTGAGAAAGGTATAGTGAAGTTGCATGTGAAGATGCATTTCTTTATTTTGGGCTTGAGTCTTGGGATAGAAAACTCTTGACGGACTATTTTTTGCATGAGTTGATGTTCTGCGTGTAGCAATAGCACGTGGGCATAGCTAAGGTATAAGGTGGAAAGTTGCGATTTTTTGGGATAACAATGGATGACGTTCGTTATACGCCAGGCTTGAATTGTCAAGCCGACCATCCGCACGAAGTAGACCTTTTGTGTCTATGAATGGATTAAGTACTAAGATTGAGCTTCTTTTATTTATCGGCTTCGATTCTCTTAGTAATGATATTTCGCAGCTGAAGTAACGCGCTTGAGTAGATGCGATAAGAGCGACCTTTGCCTTTTGTAAGTCTAGGTGCGTCACCGTATCGCATTGGGAATATAATGAGGTCACTCCCTTAAGTTTAATTTTGAGTCGCTCTATGAACTTGAGCATGTAAGCGATTAACCTGAGTGCTCAGGGCTACGAGGAAAATCGCTCGAGGATGTCATTATCCTGCAATGTTGTGTAAAAGTAGTCAATTTTTCGAATTTCTGGGGCAATTATATTGCGCATGGGCAATTATGGCCAAGAATCAGGCGATTCTGGGTGGGGACAAGGTTCAGTGGTTTGCACCCTCTTGTACCTAGATCAGCAGGATTGTCAGCACTGGCTACATGTTGCCAAGTGGCTGATCCTACTAGGTCAAGTATTTAAGACGTTCGATTAAAAACAAACATGCATTGTGGTGGTTTTTCTGTGTTAGTAAGTGGCTTGGTGTCGCAGTGTCGCTTTGTGTGCGAACATATATAGTTGCGCAACATGCCTTTTCAGAAGCATGTAGTTGGGACATAATTTACTCATCGTGGGATTTGTATCTGTGAGATATCATTTAGATTGCTCGCAAACCCCCAGTCGGCTCCATCTAGCTACAATTCTTGTATTGGGATTTTGGCTTGTATCATAATTGGCGAAAGCCATCTTGCGGAGTCGAAAGGTTTTACCACAGGGGATAGAATTTGTCGCTTCTTTATGGCGGATAAAGCAGATATTGACCCTGTGGTGTATGAAAACTGATCAGATATCGCATTCTATTGGATGCTTAGAGCTTTTGTTGTACTTTACTTTTCAAATTTAAGGAAATTAGCAATTAGAAAAATTTTAAACATTTTCATTTGGTATATTTTTTAAAATATTAGAGTGAATTGCCGTTATCTTTTACAACGGAAACCCTGCGGTTTTGAGGACTTGTACCACTTGTGATAGTGACTCGTATACTTGTGGAAGACTGTGAGTTCCAGAGAGGATATCGTCTACCTACGTTTGTGTTTTTGTCATCTGGGTTTCCAGAAGAAATTCTGACTTGGTGTTTTCTGCCAATTCTAACTGTAACTGTTTTTAATTTATAGTCGCGTAGGGGACTATTGGGGGATTTTCAGAAAATAATTCACTGAAAATCTTGATCGTCTTTATGTACGACTATTTGCTTATACATTTTTTCGACATCTCCGTTGAATAAGTATTTGAATATATGCAAATTTAAAAAAAAGTAGTGTTTAAATGCGATAAGCCACCCCTACATATACACACCACTCTACTAGAGTAAAATTGGCACACCCTAATGAAACACACCACACTGCACTCAACATTGAAAACACTACATATGAAGACACCACCGCAATCAATCCCTGAGTACAACATGCACGAAGACACCCAACAAAAAGGACGGGAACATCGCTAAATCATCATTCGCTATATACAATTAGACAGCACAATCTTTTCGACGCGACAGCACTCCCCACATCTTAAACATTCGTTTTGTTTACGGGCCTGAGCGTCTGATTAACTTCTCGATACGAAAGCGATCCTGCGAGCAACACCCTATCGATTCGACAACTGTTTTTGGATCTACACATTTATTTTTGGACAACATCGATCCGATAATATATAAACTTAAATTTAAGGAATTCTATTGTGCAATATTTAATAATAAAATTCGAATAGTAAACTAAATTGTGCATTTTAATTACTTATAATTATACAAGTGAAGATAAAGTGGGATGTACTCCCTATTGTATTAAATACAAATTTGTTCATGATCCTTCGGGCCTTAAAGAAAGGCATCTCGGAAAATATATATAAATCTTATTAAAAAAACACTTATACAAACAGTGTGGTGTGGTGGAGAAATATACGTGAAAATAAAATTCATTATTATGTATACCTAGCACAAAGTTCAGTGACCACACAAAAAAAGAAGAAGAAACAACATGCATACAACAAACTAAGCTATAGTGACAGGATATAGAGGTATAACAAACAAAACCAACGAAAAGAGTGCAGTGAAACAAAAAGTGGTGACAAACACATAGTGGATTAACATATGTTGGTATATAAAATATATATTTATGTACAAAGTAATGTTGTGGTGAGAAAATAACAAACAAAAACAAGCATACTTTAGTGTCAAAAACAAAAAAATACAAACATTTTAACCAATTAAAACAAAAACCGGTCGCAGATTTCAACACAGAAACTCAAATTGTTTAAACAACAAACAACGTAATACTGCTGGAAGACTTCAGAAGAAGAGGAAAAAAGGAATTGGTGTTACAACTTCATACACAAACATACATGTATTCTCCCCCCCCCAAAAAAAAACAAAACCCCATTTGAGGGACGATAAAGTGAGTTGTATGGATGCCATTTATGATTATTGTATATTGATTATAATTATAATATGTAAGATATGCCTAAAGTTACAGTTTTACATAATTAAATATAAAACTAGTAATAACAAATCCATTTAACCCAACTGATTGTATATACTTATCTTATGCCTAAATAAGCTTACGCTTTTGTTTTCAATCACACCAATTTAACAAAAAACAAAAAAAAAAAACATTAAAGTATTTACTTTCTAATATTTCCCAACAATACCAACCTTATGTTTGGAAAAAAAAACAATAAGCCGGATTGCATAAACTAAATAAGCAAAGGCACAAGTATAAATCAAAATTCTAATATAAAATACAAAAAGAGGAAAAAAATACATATATGCAAATATTCATATTTCTCTATAAATATTTTCACTATACATATAAACATATACTTATATGTATACACACTAAAAACATTAACAAAGTGCATAATAAACATAAAACATTGATAACTTATTACAAATTGACAAACATACTATATCCAAAGTGCATACGGGAGAATACCATAATATTCACTTCGCTTTCGCGCTCTCTTCGCTGTGCGGACATACATACATATGTATATAAACATATTTATGTAAACAAACGGCAATTAATATACCTGTAACTGTTGTTCCTCTCCTGAAGTCCCCGGATAAGATCAGAAGCGATCCTCGTTCTTATAGGGGCATCAGTCTTCTTCCAGTACTTGGAAAAGTGCTGGAAAGAGTTATGGTAGAACGGCTTCAGGAGCTAACGCGTGGTATGTTGTCGGATAGGCAGTATGGGTTCAGGAAAGGACGCAGTGTAGAGGATGCATGGTTCTACGTTCAGGGTGCTAATAGGGAGGATGTCAACAAATATGTCCTTGGCATATTTGTTGACTTCAAGGGGGCATTTGATTACCTAAGCTGGGATCGAGTGTTGCAACGGTTGGAGGAGCTTGGCTGTCCGGAAATTACTCTTTGGCGGAGTTACTTTTCGGACAGAAAAGCCTCTCTAGTCGGAATGAATGGGAGTGTGGAGACCGGAGTGGTTCGTGGCTGCCCACAGGGATCCATCTGCGGTCCAAATATTTGGAACCTCATGATGGACTCTCCGCTTGGACAGCTCGAGCCCCTCTGTAAATTTTGTGCGTGTGCGGACGACCTTCTCCTTCTGGCTGAAGGTCGATCGCGATTGGAGTTAGAGCGGGCTGGAGGACAATTTTTAGAAATAAATAAATAAATAAAGTAAATAGTTGGGGTTTAGGGGGTGGGGTTGACATATCGATGGACAAAACGGTGACAATGCTGCTTAAGGGCAGATTGTCGCCGGTTCGTCCACCGATTTTCCGGGTGAATGGGGTCAGCATCAGGTATGTGACGCAAGTCAAGAGGCTAGGGAGCAAGAGGCTTCTAGATGATAGGGTTAGGAGTAGGTGGCCAGACCGTTGGGACAATAGTCCTAACGGTCGGGTGACTTATGAGTACATCCGGGACGTTAGGTTCGTTGAGGGTTACCCAGACTTCAGATTTTGTCTGAGTCTGGGTTTTTTGTTAACGGGGCATGGTCCTCTGAATGCATTTTTGCATCAGAGGCACCTTTCTGATAGGTCGGGGTGTTTGTGTGGGGCGCGATGTGAAGACTGGGTTCACATGATCACGGAGTGCCCGATGTACTTGGACATTAGGGATCTAGGGGGTATGGGGATTAGCTGGACTGATGGACGGTTAGATGTTAGCGGTGTGATCTCCACCAGTCGGAATGCCGAACAGTTAGGGTCGTTTGCGCGTGAATTGTTTAGGCGGCGGAGGCGTTTAACTGTGAGTTAGGGTTAGCTTCTTGTATGAAAGGTGTGTACGTGTAATGTGCGTATGGGGTTCAACCCTTGGTTACCAGTCCAGAGCTGTATGGAGGCTCAACTGGTAGTAGCTTCGGCTACGAGGTCTGACCGGAGACTTAATTCTGGTACCACGGGGAGCAGGGGCCCTTGGAGTTCGCTCCAACCTGCTCGTGCGGACTGGCCCTTCGGGGAGTATCGTGGTGGTTGTGGTTTATACCCAAATGCGGGAAGAACTGACGTTTTGTCAGTTGAATGTGGAGTTGCATTGCAACCGGGTGCCGGACCCAAAGTACGGCAGAGGTTTTAGATAGGCCTCGAACCTCACCAAGGTGTGTAGTGTGTTCATTCCACACTACCAATCGGTACTGAAAAATGCCTAGCATTTTCGGGGCGCTGATCAACGCATTGTATTGATACGCTGTGCTTTTGAGCGCCGTGAGATAAGGCCGTCGACGGCAGGTACTCACGTTACACACACCGGACGTCGTACATATTAATACATATATACAAATTTTCAAAGTCCACATTGGCAATTATCCGGCAATACCCCTTGTTCTTTGGCAAACAAAAACAAGCAGGATTGCGTACAACTAAAAGCACATTGATCTCTTCAATGAGCTCTCAATTGTATTAGAAAATAAACATACATGCTATGCACAAACAATCCGTGCATACTTATGTACAAAGTGTATTGATCTCTTCAACGAGCTCTCAATTTCATAAATAAGTATCATTTATCGCTGCATTCAAATCAGCTTACACTGAAAAAATTTTAACTAACTTTGACACATATAGTAATAAATAACATAACAAAAATTGTTAATAACAACAAAAATCAACCTACACCTGCAGAAGCTACACGCTTAAAACAGGTTGCCTAATTCTTTCCCGAGAGTAACAGATTAATACGATACTGCATTCGATTTTCATCTTCATCGATTCAAGACATCCCTGAATCGCTATTAGAAATCAAAAACCAAAATCTTAACAATTTTTGGACTCGTCTCCAAGCGGCTCATGACGCTATAGTAGTATCTGACGATTCAGATCTACCACTAAATTTTAAATCATTGGCTTACGCAATATACGAAAATTTCTTAGACCAGGTTGAAGCTCATAGCTTTTGTAGCTTCTCCGATCAGTTAAAACTAATAAAAGATATTGCACCTACTCTCCATTAGCGAGTAGAACTGCCACAAGTACAAAATCGTCCACCTCGAGGTGCCGGCATGTGAGAAACATTTCATGGAGGTTTTGAAGAATGGCCGTCCTTCCGGGACATGTTTACAGCCGTATACATCAACCATCCAAAGTTATCACAAGCACAAAATTCTATCACCACCGATACAAAACAGAAGGTCAAGCAGGCGTAATAGTAAACAGTTCGCAATAAATGACGACAATTTTAATTTGGCTTGGGAAGCTCTAAAATCCAGATATGCAAAAATGAAAGAATATTGGTCAATAAACAAGTAACGGCACTAATAAACTTGCCTAAAACCCAAAAGAAACAAGTGAAGAATTTATAAAACTACAATCCACTGTTTCTAATTGTTTGTCGGTTTTAACGACACAAAATATTCCCACAGACAGCTGGGACTCTATTCTGGTAAATATATGCACTGCAACATTACCAGAAAAATCGTTACTTTTATGGGAGCAATCGCTCTCATCACGAAAGAAATGCCCCTCGTGGAAACAAATGAAAGACTTTCAAACTACCAAGTATCAAATCGCTGAAAGAGTAGATAAAGAACGAATTAAAACAAAAATTATTCAACACGACCTAAAAAGAAGCTTTAATAGACCCCAGCTAGTAGCAAAAAGCAAATTAAACAGAAGCTTTTAAAAAACGCAATCGTTCACATCCGAACAAAAAAAACATACGTCATGCGAACTATGCACAAGAGGGCCAAACTACAATCTTGCGCGATATTTCAAAAATTAGAAATTCACGAAAGAAACAATTTTATAAGATCAAAAAGATTATGTACAAATTACTTGTCACATACGCATACTCATAAAAATTGCAAAAGCAGATTCAATTGCATCTACTGTCGAAAAAGACATCATACAATGCTTCACTACAGCACATTTACAATACCGAAAATTGCCAAATGACACCATGTTGCTCAAAGGCACACAACACTCAAACGCTATATAGCGAAATACCAAATAGCGTATTACTACCCACAGCAGTCAGCTCCATCGAACATCGAGGAGAACTCTACAAACGTAGAGCCTTAATAGACCAAGGATCACAACGTTCATGTATAGCGTCTAGAGCACAAAACAGGCTGCAACTGCCAACAAAACTAGCTAATTTTGACACCACGGGAATAAGTGGAAGAGTAGTCCAAAACTCAAACAAAATCTGCCCCATCACCCTAATTTCCCCCAACGTGGATAAGCCCATTCAGCAGAAGCTATTGTCTTACCGCAACTAATAAATATGCTTCCAAGCTATCACATATATAGGAAGCATTGCAAAAGGTTTCACACCTGAAGCTAGCAGACCACAATACCCCCGCTCAAATAGATATAATAGTAGGCAGCGACCTTATACCGCAAATAATGCTTGAAGATGTTGAAAAATTTATATATAATTCAACCAAATCATCCAGATATATTATTAAATATTCAAAAAGAAAATTTTTTGTACTCTAATTTCCTTAAACTCGAAAATGGCAGTACAACAAAAATACAGGGGATCCAATGGAATGCGATATCTGAACAATTTTCATATCTCACTGGACCAATATCCGCATTATCCGCAATAACAATTTTGACCCGGCAGGATGGCTTTCGCCAATTATGATACAAGCGAAAATCCTAATTCTTCTCCACTTAGAAAAATTGTCACAATCCTCAAACAATCTTAACGAAATCCGAATCTACGGATTCTCGTCAAAAAATCGACACCTCTCATACTATAGGGCCTCATAGTTGCCTAAATTTTCATAATCAAATACAATTCAAAATTAAAGTTAAGGGATCCCCATAACACCCAGACTTAAAAAAAGCAAAACTCGCACTCATCGCATCTATCAAAGCGCTCATCATATGTATAGGTTATGCGAAACTTTTGAGAAAGTTGCAAATCTCACTTCAAAAAAGTGAGCGAAAATAACAAATCTCACTCTCGCAAGATCCCTCTTCAAAAGTTTTCAAAGGAGCACCCATTCTGGCCGTATCTGAGGCAGGCGTGGAGTCGCTAACCGTAATAAACCGATGGTAAAGAAATTTTAAACAAACAATACAAATAATAAAATTATAAAAGAAACAACCACTAATACAATAAGTACGAAAAGCAAATACAACCGCAAAATAAAGTTACATATCTTTTGCACGCAAAATGCATACCAAAATGCATACATAATTATGGATATAACTCTATCACAATGTATGCCGCGCCCTCGGCTACTCAACCAGCAGCACGGCGAAATACATGCTATATAAGCATAAACGTGAAAGACTAGGCAAAATATTCGCCTAGGGGGCCCAGGATGTTTAAATGAGATAAGCCACCCCTACATATACACACCACTCTACTCGGGTAAAACTGGCACACCCTAATGAAATACCTCACACTGCACTCAACATTGAGAACACTACACATGATGACACCACCACACTCAATCCCTGAGTACATCATGCACGAAGACACCTAACAAAAAGGACGGGAATATCGCTAAATCATCATGTGGTTGTGGCTTTGTAAAAGTCTTCACAATTCTGATCTTCAGGGGTTGTGATTGATATGGGGGGGAGTTCTTCTAACTTCCAAAATTTCTTTAATGGTGAATTGGGGTATTCATTGAGCTTTCCTCAACTAGAGTTATCATGGTGTTTACTGGTTCCGTAATTATTCTAATTACCAACCAAAAATAGTATTTTGTGCCAGAAGTGTGTTTGAAAACTTCTCAATACCATCGTGTATTATCTGTGGTATTAGATCGCTGCCTAACAGAAAATCTATTTGAGCGGAGGTGATGCAGTTGGGATCTAATAGCTTTAGGTGTGAAACCTTTGGCAATGCCTCCTATTTATGTGAAAGCTTGGAAGCATATTTATTAGTTGCGGTAAGACAATAGCTTCTGCTGAATGGGCTTATCCTTGTTGGGGGAAATTAGGGTGATGGGGCAGGTTTTGTTTGAGTTTTGGACTACTCTTCCACTTATTCCCGTGATGTCAAAATTAGCTAGTTTTGTTGGCAGTTGCAGCCTGTTTTGTGATCTAGACGCTATACATGGACGTTGTGATCCTTGGTCTATTAAGACCCTAAGTTCAAACAGTTCTCCTTGGAGCAGCATGGTGCCTTTTGGCAATTTTCGGGATTTGATGTTGCAACTAAACCCGTGGCTCTTTTCAAATTTGCGCTGCTTAGGGGTGACCTGGAAAATATGTTGAAATTAAGAATTAAATGATGGCGTGTATGACAATACACGTAATTAAATTTGCTTGCGCACTTTTTAAGTGTATGCGCATATGAAGTATTTTTGTTTTTACAAAATCGTTTTGGCCGATAATATTAAATTTTTTGAATATATTGCAAAATTTGAGCTTATGCCCTCTTGTACGCAGTTCGCATGACGTTTGTTTATACTGTTCGGATGTGAACGATTGATTTTTAAAAAAGCTTCTATTTAAATTGTTTTTGCTACTGGTCTGGGGTCTATTGAAGCTTCGATTTAGGTCGTGTTGAACACTTTTCGTTTTAACTATTGTTTGGTCTACCCTTTCTGCGATTTTGTACAGGAAATCTTTCATTTCTTGCCCCGGAGAGCTTCCCAAGGCAAACTGAAATTATCGTCATTTAGTGCGAACTGTTTTACTATTACGCCTGCTTGACCTTTTGTTTTGTATTGGAGGTGATAAAATTTTTGTGCATTCGATAATTTTGGATGGTTTATGTTAACGGCTGTATACATACGTCGGAAGGACGGGGTTCATAACCACCATGAAAAATTTATATGTCACATGCAGGTACCTGAAAATGGATGCCTGAACTTGCCTCTTAACAGCAATGAGGCCCATTTCTGGCTCAATGGGTATGTAATCAAGCAAAATTGCGGCATTTGTGACAAAGATCAACCTGAAGAGATTCAAGAGCTGCCATATTATCCAGAAAAAACAACCGTTGGGTGTAGTTTGTGTGGTTGTGTGGCCGGTGGAATCATCGGTCCATATTTATTTTAAAATGACGCCGATGAGAACGTAACCGTCAATTGCGACTGTTATCGCGACATGATAACCGACTAGTTGATGCCTGAAATTGAAGCTCGTGATTTGAACAAGACGGCTCCACTTCCCACATATTGCATCAATCAATGTAGAGGACACAATTGAGAGAACACTTCGGTGAGTAAATAATTTCACGTTTTGGGCCGGTCGATTGGCCACCAGGGTCGTGTGATATCACATTGCTAGAATTTTTCGTGTGGATATATGTAAAGTCTAAAATCTAAATCGATTCAGGCCTTCTAGGAGCAAAATATCACGCGAATTATATATTTAGTAATAACCACTCAAGACCCGAAACACAACTCGTTTTTTTTGGCTCTCAAATCAGACTGGCTTCAAACCAGATCGGCAACTCGAGCTTGCTGCTATGTCCGGCTGTACCGCACATTTCAACAAGCTCAAAATATGCTGAGTCTGTTGTTTGAGTCACGTATTGGCGGATCATGCGATGTAGTGCAGTGCATGCCGTCATTATACATAACTCCCCCAGAGCCACTCTGAGAAGTCTCCTGACTTCTTTTATTTATAATTTTATAAATTATTATTATTTTTAATATTTTTTTTTAAAAATGAGAATAACAATAGTTACACTTATTAATGTAATTATAATTACGGTGGCGCTAATGCCATAAGTTATGTTCTTATGACATTCTAACTCTTCTATTTCTCTAATGTTTTTAAAATTATTTAGTATTATAGTATCAAAATTTATTTTTGTTTCATAAGTTTGATTCAAGATCTTCACAGGATGTACAAGTTTCTCAATAAATTTTGTTTTGTTGTTATTAAAACTTTCTTGATTAATCTTTATTTTACAATTTGCGTAATTTATAATATAATTATTTTGAAAAGTGAAGTTTCTTTCATCACAAGTCTGAATGAGACTTTCATTATGTGCATTCTTTATTATTAAAGCGTCTTCACTTATTTCTTGAATTAGTGTTATATTGTTATACAATTCACAATCATCGGAAAAGATACAATTCCTGCTTGGTTTTAATTTTTTAAATACAGTATTTTCCTTATACACATAGTGTTCTTTAATTATTATTACAATTAATTCATCTTCTTGATTTATTTGCAAGTTTTGTTTATTAGGTAATGGCGTAATAAATTTTACATTTTCTTTAAAAAAACTTCTTGGGAGTTGTATAGCGAATATTAATGCTTCCTCTTTGTATGACACTACTCCTATTTTGGCTAATTTCAATTTATAGAAATCAATATCGAACCCATCTATTTCTTCTTTTGTTAACATTCCGGGATGTATCAAATTGTTTTTAGCCGCAGCTATATTATCCTGAATTTCGTGAATTTTCCTTTCAATATCTGATTTAATTCTTTTAAGATTTTAGACCTGTCCTTTTCTATAATTGTTTTCATTAGATTAATTGAGTCATTAAAATGATCATTTATAAAGATCTGTTTATTTATATTTCCTATTGCGTTGTGAGTATTCCCCTTTATTATTTCTAAATGCCTAATTATATCCGGTCGGTCTTCTGTTAGTTTAAGCTTTGGTCTTATCGGTTTCCTATCATACTTAACTCTTTGGCACTTTTCACAGTTATTTATTATTAACTGTATGTGCTCTTTGAATTTGGGATAGTATATTTTAAGTCCTTAAGTGTATTGTAAGTTCCACTATGCATTGACTTATTACTATGGTAAAGTGAGATTTGCTTCTGTAAATCTTCTTCTTTTTCTATTTCTGTTGCCCTGTTTGTACATTTGACAAATTTAACATTATTATCATGTGAAAACATCGAAATCATTAATATCTGAGTTTTATGATAATCAGATTCAGTGACTTCTGAGAATATGCCGACACATCCTTTTACTTTAATATGCCGACTTAACACCTCTTTTATTATGTACTCTTCCTCCATTGGGTTGATCTCTATCATCTTTTTCCCATGAAGCCTCTGCATTTAAAATTTTGGACTGTACGTTAATATGATTTGAACTTTATGTTTATTCACTATTTCTTCCTTGATTACAAAGTGTTCTAGCAGTTCTTCTTCCGCAGAATGTACTTCGACATTTCTAAATTTGATTCATCGCGGTTCCCATCTGTTATTTGAGGCGAATTTTCAATTCGACTTAGGAAGTCCGCTACTACGTTGTCTTTACCCTTTACATACTCCATTTCGTAATTGCACTCCTGGAGTTTTAGAAGCGACCTTTGATGTCGTGGTGCAAATTCTTTCCCTTTATACTTGTTATTTGGATACTTAATCGGGCAGTGATCAGTTACTATCTTAAATTTTGCTCCGTATATGTATGGTCTAAAATAAGTCACTGCATACATGATTGCATGGAATTCTTTGTCTGTCGTCGCATATTTCTGCTCATGATTGGTTAGTGTTCTTGAGATGAAGCATATTGGTTGTCCTTGCTGTGAAAGAACAGCTCCAATAGCGTAATCGCTTGCATCCGTAGTAATTGTAATTTTTTTGTCATATTCGGGAAATTTTAAAATTGGATGTGATGAGATAAGTTTTTAAATCTTCAAAGCTGGCTATATATTGAGGATCTCTCGGATTTATTGTGTTATCTTTCTTTAAATATTTTATCATTGGGGAAGCTATTCTAGAGTAATCTTTAATAAACTTTCTATAATAGCCTGTGGTCCCTTAAAACCCTTTTAATTGCCTTTCTGTTGTTGGAATTGGTAAATTTAAAATGGGTAAAATTTTTTCTGGGTTGGGCTTAATACCGTCTTTTGTCAAAACGTGGCTCAAAAATTCGGTTTCTCTTTTTAAAAAACAACACTTATTTGCTTGGATTTTTAGGTTATTTTCCTAAAACTTTGAAATTTTTATTTATTTTATTAATATGTTCCCTTAGGATGTCGTTCATTAGTCTCTGAAAAGTGGCTGGAGCATTTTTAAGCCCAAACGGCATCCTGACGCATTCATACAGGCCTGCTAGAGTCACAAAAGCTGTTTTCTCTATATCCTTCTCTGCCATTAGGGACTGATGGTAACCTTTAGCTAGATCTATAGTGCTAAAGTACTGTGCTTTGCCCAATTTATCTAAAATTCCATCAATATTCGACAGGGGATATTTATCGTCAACAGTAATTGACGAAATTTTTTTATACCGGAACTATCTGATTTCCTTGGCACAATTATTATTGGTGAGCTGTATTTGCTTCGACTTTTTCTTATTATTCCTTGCTTTTCCATTTCTTCAATTGGCCTTTCCGCCTCGTCCGCATGTTTGGGGGGCAATCTGTGAATTCGGGAATTAATTTGCTGATCCGTTGTTGTTCTAATTTCATGAACAACGGTATTCGTGTTTGTCGGATCATCTCCTTCTTTATAAATTAGCTGTTCGTACTTTTTTAATATTTCACTTATTTTTATCTTTTCTTCTGAGTTTAAATGGTCGAGTTGAATGTTACTAACTTCACTTTCTTTCAACGAGTAAACTTGCTCCTGCATAATTTTCGTATGGAATTGAAGCTTGACACCATTTCTCAATCCCATTTCTTTGTTTTCAATGTTTATCGTTTTCACATTTGTAAATATAAAATCATTCCCCAGTATAAGGTCGTATGGCTTGTTATAATCCATTTTTAACCATCGCATTTTTGCATTTTGAGGGTATCTAAATTCTAATGGACATGGTGTCTTAACTCTTTCGTTCATCGCCCTTATTTCTCCATTCAGTGTACTGATTATTGTTTTATTTTTTTCTAAAACTGGTAAATTTTACTTTTCGAAACTCGCTCTTTTCATTATGCTTATGGTAGAGCCTGGGTCTACTAATGCACACCATTTATTATTAAATAGAGTGATTGAAATTAAAATTTTATTTTGATTTTCCGATTGGTAAAAAATTCCTCGTTGTTATTTTATTCCTTTGCTCTGCTTGGACGTTATGAACCGCCATGGGTGTTGGTCAATTTGAGCGTCTTGATTGCCGCGTGCCATTCTGTACAGGTTGCCTTGCAGAATTGCCGTAACCGTTATTACTACGATATTGACTATTTTGACCTGAATTTCCAGAATAAGTTTGTCTGTGGGGACTATTTGGGTGATAAATATTTTGCCTTGAAAAGTTTGTATTTCTTTGGGTGTATCGTCCGGAATTATTTTGTGAATAATAATAATTATTATTACGGGGATATTGTCCTGAATTACTTTGGAAACAATCAATATTTTGCTCACTACCATTTTGTCTCCTATCGTTGTTTGTTCTTTGATTATTCTGGTTTCTGTTACTGTTAAAATTTGTAGTATTTTGAGAAAATGAGTCCAAAAATCTATTTTGTGTTACAAACATAGGGTTTAAGTTTCCATCGTCCTGCCCTATGAAATTGTGGATTGTATTTGTCATGTGTGTCCATGTCGTTATATTTCGCACCATATAGGCGGACGTCCCTGCTGTTAGTTGCTTTATCTTTTGTATAAGCACTCCTGTAAATATTTCTTTCATTATGTTTCCTGACTCACTTAATGCACAATATTCCGTAATATTATCAATTATTTCCTTAGCTTTTCTACTAAGTTCATTGATACTTCCCACCCTAAGTTTGGTGATGTCGTTGGTCAAAGTCATCTGGTCTTTTGTTGGCCTGAAGTGCTGTTTTAATTTTATTTTGCGCATTTCCCAATTTTCGGGTGGACTTAATGTCAAAAAATTTTATGCTGTACCTAATATTTTTAAATTATAAACTATTCTGAAAACTAGCTGTTGTTGTTCCACGTAATCATTTAATATCCTATCAATTGCCCCAATAAACGCCGGTAATTTTCTTGCATTACCTTCGAATGGCTGCAAGTATTTTAAATCTTTTTCAATTTTCTGCCTAAATGTTGTATTTTGTTGTTGGGCGTTTAGTTGCAACAATTGGGTAATTGCGGCTAGAGGTTGCAAATTATTTTAGTAATATTATTTAATATAAATTAATATAACCTTATAAAGGTATGCTTCGAATCTATAACATTCACTTGCCGCTTTTACTATTTTTAATGCTCTCCACGTACAACTGCTGTTGTTATTTTTTGTATTGCCCTTACTGCTACTGTTGCTTGCTGCTACTGCTGTTTATTATAAGACTCTTCTCTTTTAGTTATTTCAACTGGCGTATGATTTTTAGTAGGAAAGTCTCAGGAATCACACTGGGTTGTTTGTTTTTTTGTTATATATATACACATGTATATATCACTTTTTAAACGATTGTTTTCAGTTCTTTAATTTTTCCAAAAATAAATTGACGTTTTGAAAAAGTTCTACTCTCTAAAGTTGTTTTTCTTTCTGAGTCTGCTGTTTGAGTCACGTATTGGCGGATCATGCGATGTAGTGCAGTACATGCCGTCGTTATACATAACTCGTGTGTCATTCGCCAGTTACAAGTCGAAATGCTGTAACGAGTCATCGAAAATTGGACTCAACGGATGGACCATTTGAGACGTAGCCGCAGCCAATATCTGAAAGAGGTAATATTAAAAAAATAAATGCGAAATAATGTTCTTTTGAGTGATAATGAACATTCCGCATTCGATTTGAATTTTATGTGTTTTTTTTAATTAGGGAACCTCAAAATGGATCACCTTTTATTACCGTGTCCGGCCGAACACTATATTCGACATACTATTTGAAATCATTGCCCAATAAAGAAATATTAATTATTTTTCATAAAGGAATTAAAAAGTGACAACCTATGCTGTGACAATAGAAAATATGAGTTTAAATGGCTCCCAAGATAATATTTTAAGGAACTATATAGGTAGAATATGTAACCTCTACATTGGCGACATAATAGCTTTCGAATAAAATGAACAAAGTCACTTCGTGAATATCTAACAAATAATGTGCACTCTCGCTGTGATATGAAAGTGCAACTTGAAACCGAAACGAAGAGTTCTAGGCTTCATTATTTAACCTAATAGTATTGTTTAAATGAGCAAAGCCTCCCCATACATATAGACTCCACTCCATTTGGGAAAAAACTGGCTTACCCTATTACTACACACCATACCTAAGAATACCACCATAATACCAGAGAGGATACAATTGCGATCAAGCGCCTTACACCTTCGATTCCAGACAAATATCGATCCTGGTTTCACTTGACACAGCTCCGTCTGTGTACTGTTAATCGGGATCCGAATATAAATTCATTTGTTCTGGAATATTATTGTCCAAAATCATAATAATTATATTCGAATTTAAGCCAAATTTTACATTCACCTTACGCGCATTTTAAAAAATAATAGTGCAAGTTATTAGTGCTACACTAAACTTTAAGGTACCGTTTTATCTACTAGCTACTTCCTTTTTCCTATTTTTCAGCTACTTCCTTTCAAAAGGGATTACACTAAATACGCGTAGCTCCTTTATTTGCTCTTAAGAGTTGAATGCGGACGCTTTTCAAAAACGCATCCAATAAAAAGCAGATAACTTTTGCTATCGTAATATAATACCAGAACCTTCCAATTTGGCGTTCCAAAATTAAGAGTTATCGACAATGAAACAAATCTCAATTCAATGCCAAACAAATATTCAAAACTTCTCTAAATTTAACCTTTCCATTAGACACTGATATAATTAAAACTTTGACTAAAAACAAAATACATTTCACAGATTGGCCGATATTTTCAGCAAAAGGTCAGCCATAGGCTCTGGAGTCAACATTTCCAATATCTGTCAATCGATCAATTTGTGCAAAGTCTTATCCGGATATACTGATTAGTTCTTGATTTGTATACTGGAAAGTGAAAGAATCAGATGGAATTTAAGTTGTGTTATATGGAAAGAAGGCGTGGTTTTTGTCTGATCTCGGCGTTGAGAGATCAGCAACTTGTTCGCATCCCTTTTTGAGAGCGTCTACATTAAAGCTTCTCACCACTACCTACTATTGGATATAAATGTATCTACGTCTAATCATATCATCAAGGAACTCGAGGTTGGTACTAACAACGTTCATAAAGCACTGGTATCCCTAAACACGAAGAAAGGCGCTGGTCCTGATGGTCTGTCAAATATCTTCCTAAAACACTGTGCTACAAGTCTTAGCGAGCACATTATTCACATCTACAGCATCTCACTTCGTGATGGAATATTCCAAACAGACTGGAAACTATCTTATGTCTGTCCTATTCACAAAGACGGTCCAGGGTCAGACGTCGCCAACTACAGACCAATCTGTATTCAAAAAGCTTTTGCCAATCTCTTGGAGAAGATGATTCTCCACCAGCTCCCTGCTCTTTTTACAAACATCATTTCCAGCAAGCAACATGGCTTTATCGATGGAAGGTCTACAACATCTAACCTGTTCATCTATGTTAACTACCTTCTGGAACTTAAAACAATGGACATGCAGTCTATACCATCTACACGGATTTCAGTAAAGCTTTTAATAAAGTATCCCATAATATTCTACTGTAACTACGGTATACAAGGTAGAGCATTGAGCTGGATCCTTTCATATTTAACCGGATGGCCACTACAAGTTAAAGTCGATAGTCATGTATCCATAAAATATGAGGTGTCATCCGGAGTATTTCAAGGGTCACACCTGGTACCTATTCTTTTCAATATTTTCGTGAACAACATCGGTGCAAATTTCAAGTAAAAGTTAAAATGCTATGAATGTTTGACTTTCTTGATTGGGATATATTTATTTATATACTTATATAAAAATAACAAAAATAAGTGGTTCTTTTTAAAGAAACGCTTTTAGCAGGATGTGGATGTTTTATGATTGCTGAATGCTGATTTCTGGATGGTACCTATTCTTTTCAATATTTTCGTAAACGACATCGGTGCAAGTTTCAAGTAAAAGTTAAAAGGCTTTGAATTTTGGACTTTCTTGATTGAGATATATTTATTTATATATATAAAACGAACAAAAATAAGTGGTTCTTTTTAAAGAAACGTTTTTATCAGGATGGCGATGATAAATGTTTGCTGAATGCTGACTTCTGGATGGTCATCGATTTTCCACAGGGTGGTCATTCATTTCCGCAAGTCTCAATATCTTCTTTGTGCGGATGACCTGAAGATTCTCCACGTGATAACAGGCGTATTAGCTAACTACACCCTGGGTTCTGTACCCGAAATCGGAAGAGGTTTTAGGTCGGCCTCGAATTATACCAAGATGGTAGTGTGGACCCAGACACTGCCACTGGTATCCAAATAAATATTATACTTGCAAATAGCTCGTATTGTTTGGGGCGCTTATCAACGCATTGTACTGATTCGTTGTGTTATGGAACACCGTGAGGTAAGGCCGTCGCCGGCAGGTACTCACGTAAATCAACAACGAAAGTTGTAATTTGTTGTCTTCAACGGAGCACGTGAAAACTGCTGGTTGTTCCGACAAAAATCGAAAAAATGCTTTTGCTTAATATGCTTGGGTTGTATGGGGTGTTGTCTTAATATGTTGTGCTTTCGGTTGGTGGGTGGTACTCGTGGTGTGTCATCATAGCTTAATTGCCTAGGTGCCTTTATTAAGCGTGTATGTTGAAATGATGATGACGCCCACAGCGTTTCCAAAGTGACCGCGAGTGTGTTGCATGCTCTTATGATTACGTATGCACCTGCAGGAGTTGGATTGCTTCGTCTAAGAAAGCGGTGAAACAGAGAAGGATGTTGTCTGTACGAATACTGATACCACCCATCGTTGTTTAATTTTTGGTTTTTGGTTTTGTCGACTCTCTGATGCTAAAAAGGAAAAACAGTTTAACGAACGGTCAGGTTAATATCCTTTTTGGCGATCGCACATTTTCTATTCTTATGAGACTGTCGGATTCAAGATAAACTTTTTAGATAGTCATCATCCAGTGGAAGGAAGACAACCCTTGTGTATGATGACACTTGTACACTGCGTTCTTTCTACCGATATCGCTTGTATAGAATTTATGATGGGAAAGTTTGATTATTTCCTATCGGTTTTCCCTTATTGTAAGTGATCATAAAGCATCATTTTTTATGAGCGCCTAATCTTAAAAAATTTTGGGTCAGCGAAAATCCTCGTAGCTATACGCTCCTAACAGTTGCCGACTGGGCAATAGACGTCGCTGCTGGCACCAACGCAGCTTGGTAACTGGACTAGTTTCTAAAGGAGGCCTTGGTGGCGCGAGCAGGCGTTTAGCTAAGGCATGGATACGTATCCATTCTCCTCTTTCTTTGGTAACTTGCTTGGCATATAACACTAGGGGAGGGCGTGTATATCTACTTCTGCCATTGCTAATGAGGTACCTGGTGGTAGGTAGAAAATGCTAGGGATAGAAGAAACGGGTTGGAATATCAGCCAAAACGGCGGTGGGAGAAGTAGCTGCTTCCACCGTATGGCGTGGGCAGTAGGCAGCGTGTACCTTCCTCTCAAGAAGCGCCACCCGACCCATAGCAATGAAAACACGCTGAACATAACAGTAAAGGTATAAAGGTAGCATATATTGCTCCTTCCTCGAATAACGTACTTAATGTAACAATGTATACTAGCGAAATAAAAAATGTCGAAGGATGGAAGGTGGTTCGTAAACCCTACTTTTCTGAAGTAGAAATCGAGGGCACCTTTCCCCCAAGCTGGAACATGGATCACGTAGGCGAAGTGTTAAGAAGCTATTCAAACTGGCAAGATGGCCGATGTAGAACATTTCTGGAATCAATATTAAGATGTACTCAGGTATAGAAATTAGCAAAGCCAAGAGGGAGTCGTGGAATACTGGAGCCGGTTGCAGTAAGGGATCACTGGTAGACGTGGTCAAGGGTGTACGAACGCATAAATCTTCAACCTGGTGGAGGTAGCGTAGAGTGCGTCCCGATCGACACTTCATAACGAAGGACAAAATACTTTGGGCAATCAACGGCTCCGAACCGTTTAAATACCTTGGTATGGACGGTTTTTTTTCTGCCATTATGCAGAATGTATCAAAAGCGCTGATACTTGTAATATACCTGATCATAATATCTAAAAGATTGGTTGTTGCTTAATTACGTACCTACCCTTTGGAGAGAGGCGGAAAAGTCGTATTTAGACGCCTATATTATATGGGCTAACATATCGAAAGCACAGCACGCATATTCGAAATGTAGATCAACGGAGACTGCACTTCACTCGCTAACCCTAACTACAGAAAAATGTCCAAATCATAAGGAATATGTTCTGGGCGTCTTTCTTGACTTAAGTGGAGCATTCAACAATGTCTCCAATAACGCAATCGTTAACAGTCTGGAAGCAGCTCGAATTGAACCTGCCATCATAGCATGGATAAAAGCTCTACTAATCTCAGGAAGATTAACGCGGAATGGAACGAAGCCAGACTGCTCAGATTAGCGCAAACAGGAACTTCTCTGTCACCACTCCTATGTTAACTTGTAGCTAAAGTGCTTAAGTGGAAATTTGAAAGGACCCAAAATAATATCCTATGCAGACGACATACATACATACTAGTGACGGTGAAGTTCCTAAACACAATCAGTGACGTTATGGACAACGCTCTAAAAATTATACACCAATGGGCGATATCGGCCAATGGATATGGTACTCTTTACAAGAATGTACAAAATCCCGACGTGGAAACCCTTGAAGCTCAACATGGTTGAGTTAACAATTCAGAAACATACCAATTACCTGCGAGTTATTTTGGATAGCAAACTGATGTGGAAACTCAACGTGGAAGAGAGAGTGATAATATACTATATGTATTTAAGAAGATGCTAGGGTGCACATAGGGCTTATCACCTGGACGCATGCATTGGTGTTGCACGGGGATAGTTAAGTCAATTTCGCTTTACGGTGCTTTAGTGTGGTGTACCGCTGTTAGCAAAATTTCTTACAGAAAACAGTTGGAGCGGATACAGCGTCTCGCGAAGCAGGGATTAGATGTAGCGGCTGCCAGAAAGCGGCTGCATATATACTGCGTTCTAGGCCAAAAATGATTCTGGGAAACGGAATAGCTGATGAGATTCCAAAAAATACCTGCAAAAAATACTTGATATAGAATGAAATTTCCGAAAGAGCTGACCGCCGGATCAGGGCGAGATGGAATGCCTTGAGTACATGCAGGATCGCCAAGATCATGTGCAAGAGTCCTGAAAGAAAACTTGCATGCTTTTTACTCACACGGCTCGAAAGGACTGCCGGACGGTTGACAGGTTGACAGGTCACAACCTACTAGCATCACATGCGAGCCAGATGGGTATAAGTAACGACGATACATGCTAAAATTGCAGAGAGGCAGGCATGAGCGAGACGCTGGAACACCTCTTATTCCTCTGTCCAGCAGTTTCTAGAACTCGTTTAAGATATCTAAGAGCTTCGCAGTTCAAAGGACGAGACGAAGTATCAAACTTGGTATCTAAAGTTGCTTTTATAGTTCACAAAGAGCGTTGACGTTCTGTATGACGAATACTTCACCTCAAATTAAACAGAACCTCCATCTGGCAATTCTAAGGTCCAGTAGGTCTATGTATGGCGCGACAGCCGGCCAGTATAACCTAACCTTACCTTGTAAACTGACCATAATTGAATTTATAATTAATTTCCGTTTCATTTAAATGGGATTAAACCTTTTTACTACAGACTTTCAAAGACCCCCAGTCGAAAGTATGAACTGCCAATGAATACCAATGGGTGCATATATTTTATTACTCTAAGATGTGACTTCTTTTAATAAACTAAAATTTAGTTTTAGAAACTCATTCTTAGTGGCTCTTTGAGCTCCGACAAAGATTATTCCATTGCCCTAAGAATTTTTGAAGGAAAGCTATTCAAAGACAAACCTTAATGTGGAAGAACTGAACATATAGGCCTTTAAGAGAAAAGGTTTAGGAAAATCAAGCAGAATATTTTAGCTATATATATGTATGTATATCTGTTGTCTACAGCTTAATTATATGTATCTTTCTTAAAAAAATGGAAACATTAAAAATTTATTTTGTATATATATTATATATAATTAAAATAAGTGATTCTAATTGCTACTAACTTTCTTCATTTCAGAAAAAAACATGTAATAAGGTTTGGCAACTGCACCGCGAATTTTATAATCAATGAGCAAGCCTGTATACTACAACAGAACCAGTTGGGTTCAATACTCTAATAAAAACTTTATTTTATGTTTGTTTAATCACTTACTTGCACTACATTTTAACGGGTACAAATAAAATGCAAATTCGAACAGTATCCTTTATTCTTCACAATATTTATTAGATTTGATTTCACCAGCTTTACTTTAAGTTTTAGACGAAATTTCCATTGTACTTTGTTGTCTTCTGACGGAGCACGTGAAAACTGCTGGTTGTTTCGACAAAAATTGAAAAAATGCTTTTGCTTAATATGCTTGGGTTGTATGGGTTTGTATGGGGTGTTGTCTCATCATAGCTTAATTGCCTTGGTGCCTTTGTTAAGCGTGTATGTTGAGATGATGATGATGTCCACAGCGGTTCTAAAGTGACCGCGAGCGTTTGCATGCTCTTATGGTTACGTCTGCACTTTCAGGTCTGCACCTGAAGGAGCTGGATTGCTTCGTCTAAGAAAGCAGTGAAACAGAGAAGGATGTTGTCTATACGAATACTGATACCACCCATCGTTGTTTAATTTTTGGTTTTTGGTTTTGTCGACACTGCTTCCACCGTATGGCGTGGGCAGTAGGCAGCGTGTACCTTCCTCTCAAGAAGCGCCACCCGACCCATAGCAATAAAAACACGCCGACCCTGAGAAGAACCCCGAACATAACAGTAAAGGTATAAAGGTAGCATATATTGCTCCTTCCTCGAATAACGTACTTAATGTAACAATGTATACTAGTGAAATAAAAAATGTCGAAGGATGGAAGGTGGTTCGTAAACCCTACTTTTCTGACCACAGATATGTAAAATTTCAAGTAGAAATCGAGGGCACCCTTCCCCCAAGCTGGAACATGGATCACGTAGGCCAAGTGTTAAGAAGCTATTCAAACTGGCAAGATGGCCGATGTAGAACATTTCTGGAATCAATATTAAGATGTACTCAGGTATAGAAATTAGCAAAGCCAAGAGGGAGTCGTGGAATACTGGAGCCGGTTGCAGTAAGGGATCACTGGTAGACGTGGTCAAGGGTGTACGAACGCATAAATCTTCAACCTGGTGGAGGTAGCGTAGAGTGCGTCCCGATCGACACTTCATAACGAAGGACAAAATACTTTGGGCAATCAACGGCTCCGAACCGTTTAAATCCCTTGGTATGGACGGTTTTTTTCCTGCCATTATGCAGATTGTATCAAAAGCGCTGGTACTTGTACTATACCTGATCATAATATCTAAAGGAATGATTGTTGCTTAATTACGTACCTACCCTTTGGAGAGAGGCGGAAAAGTCGTATTTAGACGCCTATATTATATGGGCTAACATATCGAAAGCACAGCACGCATATTCGAAATGTAGATCAACGGAGACTGCACTTCACTCTCTAACCCTAACTATAGAAAAATGTCTAAATCATATGGAATATGTTCTGGGCGTCTTTCTTGACTTAAGTGGAGCATTCAACAATGTCTCCAATAACGCAATCGTTAACAGTCTGGAAGCAGCTCGAATTGAACCTGCCATCATAGCATCGATAAAAGCTCTACTAATCTCAAGAAGATTAACACGGAATGGAACGAAGCCAGACTGCTCAGATTAGCGCAAACAGGAACTTCTCTGTCACCACTCCTATGTTAACTTGTAGCTAAAGTGCTTAAGAGGAAATTTGAAAGGACCCAAAATAATATCCTATGCAGACGACATACATACATACTAGTGACGGTGAAGTTCCTAAACACAATCAGTGACGTTATGGACAACGCTCTAAAAATTAAACACCAATGGGCGATATCGGCCAATGGATATGGTACTCTTTACAAGAAGGTACAAAATCCCGACGTGGAAACCCTTGAAGCTCAACATGGTTGAGTTAACAATTCAGAAACATACCAATTACCTGCGAGTTATTTTGGATAGCAAGCTGATGTGGAAACTCAACGTGGAAGAGAGAGTGATAATATACTATATGTATTTAAGAAGATGCTAGGGTGCACATAGGGCTTATCACCTGGACGCATGCATTGGTGTTGCACGGGGATAGTTAAGTCAATCTCGCTTTACGGTGCTTTAGTGTGGTGTACCGCTGTTAGCAAAATTTCTTACAGAAAACAGTTGGAGCGGATACAGCGTCTCGCGAAGTAGGGATTAGATGTAGCGGCTGCCAGAAAGCGGCTGCATATATACTGCGTTCTAGGCCAAAAATGATTCTGGGAAACGAAATAGCTGATGAGATTCCAAAAAATACCTGCAAAAAATACTTGATATAGAATGAAATTTCCGAAAGAGCTGACCGCCGGATCAGGGCGAGATGGAATGCCTTGAGTACATGCAGGATCGCCAGGATCATGTGCAAGAGCCCTGAAAGAAAACTTGCATGCTTTTTACTCACGCGGCTCGAAAGGACTGCCGGACGGTTGACAGGTTGACAGGTCACAACCTACTAGCATCACATGCGAGCCGGATGGGTATAAGTAACGACGATACATGCGAAAATTGCAGAGAGGCAGGCATGAGCGAGACGCTGGAACACCTCTTATGCCTCTGTCCAGCAGTTTCTAGAACTCGTTTAAGATATCTAAGAGCTTCGCAGTTCAAAGGACGAGACGAAGTATCAAACTTGGTATCTAAAGTTGCTCTTATAGTTCACAAAGAGCGTTGACGTTCTGTATGACGAATACTTCACCTCAAATTAAACAGAACCTCCATCTGGCATTACTAAGGTCCAGTAGGTCTATGTATGGCGCGACAGCCGGCCAGTATAAACTAACCTAACCTTGTAAACTGACCATAATTGAATTTATAATTACTTTCCGTTTTATTTAAATGGGATTAAACCTTTTTACTACAGACTTTCAAAGACCCCCAGTCGAAAGTATGAACTGCCAATGAATACCAATGGGTGCATATATTTTATTACTCTAAGATGTGACTTCTTTTAATAAACTAAAATTTAGTTTTAGAAACTCATTATTAGTGGCTCTTTGAGCTCCGACAAAGATTATTTCATTGCCCTAAGAATTTTTGAAGGAAAGCCATTCAAAGACAAACCTTAATGTGGAAGAACTGAACATATAGGCCTTTATTAGAAAAGGTTCAGGAAAATCAAGCAAAATATTTTAGCTATATATATGTATGTATATCTGTTGTCTTAACAGCTTAATTATATGTATCTTTCTTAAAAAAATGGAAACATTAAAAATTTATTTTGTATATATATATTATATATAATTAAAATAAGTGATTCTAATTGCTACTAACTTTCTTCATTTCAGAAAAAAACATGTAATAAGGTTTGGCAACTGCACCGCGAATTTTATAATCAATGAGCAAGCCTGTATACTACAACAGAACCAGTTGGGTTCAATACTCTAATAAAAACTTTATTTTATGTTTGTTTAATCACTTACTTGCACTACATTTTAACGGGTACAAATAAAATGCAAATTCGAACAGTATCCTTTATTCTTCACAATATTTATTAGATTTTATTTCACCAGCTTTACTTTAAGTTTTAGACGAAATTTCCATTGTACTTTGTTGTCTTCTGACGGAGCACGTGAAAACTGCTGGTTGTTTCGACAAAAATTTAAAAAATGCTTTTGTTTAATATGCTTGGGTTGTATGGGTTTGTATGGGGTGTTGTCTCATCATAGCTTAATTGCCTTGGTGCCTTTGTTAAGCGTGTATGTTGAGATGATGATGATGTCCACAGCGGTTCTAAAGTGACCGCGAGCGTGTTGCATGCTCTTATGGTTACGTCTGCACTTTCAGGTCTGCACCTGAAGGAGCTGGATTGCTTCGTCTAAGAAAGCAGTGAAACAGAGAAGGATGTTGTCTATACGAATACTGATACCACCCATCGTTGTTTAATTTTTGGTTTTTGGTTTTGTCGACTCTCTGATGCTAGAAAGGAAAAACAGTTTAACGAACGGTCAGGTTAGTATCGTTTTTGGCGCTCGCACATTTTCTATTCTTATGAGGCTGTCGGATTCAAGATAAACTTTTTAGATAGTCATCATCCAGTGGAAGGAAGACAACCCTTGTGTATGATGACACTTGTACACTGCGTTCCTTCCACCGATATCGCTTGTATAGAATTTATGATGGGAAAGTTTGATTATTTCCTATCGGTTTTCCCTTATTGTAAGTGATCATAAAGCATCATTTTTTATGAGCGACTTATCTTAAAAAATTTTGTTCAGCGAAAATCCTCGTAGCTATACGCTCCTAACAGTTGCCGACTGGGCAATAGACGTCGCTGCTGGCACCATCGCAGCTAGGTAACTGGACTAGTTTCAAAAGGAGGCCTTGGTGGCGCGAGCAGGCGTCTAGCTAAGGCACGGATACGTATCCATTCTCCTCTTTCTTTGGTAACTTGCTTGGCACATAACACTAGGGGAGGGGGTGTATATCTACTTCTGCCATTCCTAATGAGGTACCTGGTGGTAGGTAGAAAATGCTAGGGGTAGAAGAAACGGGTTGGGATATCAAAACGGCGGTGGGAGAAATGGCTGCTTCCACCGACGGGCACGGTGGGTCTACTTGCTGTCTCGCCAGCAGCCATACCTCTGTTGTGAAGGGAGCAGTTCACAGCGGTTGCAGCCGCAATTCACATCCACACATTTGCAAACCGGATCGAGGAAGAAATGGCAGCCAAAAGGCAGCGGTCTGCTGGAAAGCGGTAGCGCCGAAACTACTGAATGCACTCTTTGCACTATTGGACGGAGACGGAAGAAGTTGCGAAGCTTCACGGCCTGTAAGAGGGCGCCATTTTGGCAATAGTGGATCGTAGCTGCATTCCATCTATTCCGAATACGAAGGTTCTTATACCTCGCACGGCGAAATCGGAGTATGTAGTAGTAGGTAGCCAAAGCTCCATCATCCAAACTTATAAGTCGGCCTAGGATAAATTGTAGGAAATGTTCGGGAATATGGCGTGGGGAGTAGGCAGCGTGTACCTTCCTCTCAAGAAGCGCCACCCGCCGGTTGCAGTAAGGGATCACTGGTAGACGTGGTCAAGGGTGTACGAACGCATAAATCTTCAACCTGTTGGAGGTAGCGTAGAGTGCGTCCCGATCGACACTTCATAACGAAGGACAAAATACTTTGGGCAATCAACGGCTCCGAACCGTTTAAATCCCTTGGTATGGACGGTTTTTTTCCTGCCATTATGCAGAATGTATCAAAAGCGCTGATACTTGTACTATACCTGATCATAATATCTAAAGGAATGATTGTTGCTTAATTACGTACCTACCCTTTGGAGAGAGGCGGAAAAGTCGTATTTAGACGCCTATATTATATGGGCTAACATATCGAAAGCACAGCACGCATATTCGAAATGTAGATCAACGGAGACTGCACTTCACTCGCTAACCCTAACTATAGAAAAATGTCCAAATCATAAGGAATATGTTCTGGGCGTCTTTCTTGACTTAAGTGGAGCATTCAACAATGTCTCCAATAACGCAATCGTTAACAGTCTGGAAGCAGCTCGAATTGAACCTGCCATCATAGCATGGATAAAAGCTCTACTAATCTCAGGAAGATTAACGCGGAATGGAACGAAGCCAGACTGCTCAGATTAGCGCAAACAGGAACTTCTCTGTCACCACTCCTATGTTAACTTGTAGCTAAAGTGCTTAAGAGGAAATTTGAAAGGACCCAAAATAATATCCTATGCAGACGACATACATACATACTAGTGACGGTGAAGTTCCTAAACACAATCAGTGACGTTATGGACAACGCTCTAAAAATTATACACCAATGGGCGATATAGGCCAATGGATATGGTACTCTTTACAAGAAGGTACAAAATCCCGACGTGGAAACCCTTGAAGCTCAGCGTGGTTGAGTTAACAATTCAGAAACATACCAATTACCTGCGAGTTATTTTGGATAGCAAACTGATGTGGAAACTCAACGTGGAAGAGAGAGTGAAAATACCCTATATGTATTTAAGAAGATGCTAGGGTGCACATGGGGCCTATCACCTGGACGCATGCATTGGTGTTGCACGGCGGTACTTAAGTCAATCTCGCTTTACGGTGCTTTAGTGTGGTGTACCGCTGTTAGCAAAATTTCTTACAGAAAACCGTTGGAGCGGATACAGCGTCTCGCGAAGCAGGGATTAGATGTAGCGGCTACCAGAAAGCGGCTGCATATATACTGCGTTCTAGGCCAAAAATGATTCTGGGAAACGAAATAGCAGATGAGATTCCAAAAAATACCACCCGTCTGATATACAATGAAATTTCCGAAAGAGCTGACCGCCGGATCAGGGCGAGATGGAATGCCTTGAGTACATGCAGGATCACCAAGATCATGTGCAAGAGCCCTGAAAGAAAACTACATGCGAGCGTGTTGCATGCTCTTATGGTTACGTCTGCACTTTCAGGTCTGCACCTGAAGGAGCTGGATTGCTTCGTCTAAGAAAGCAGTGAAACAGAGAAGGATGTTGTCTATACGAATACTGATACCACCCATCGTTGTTTAATTTTTGGTTTTTGGTTTTGTCGACTCTCTGATGCTAGAAAGGAAAAACAGTTTAACGAACGGTCAGGTTAGTATCGTTTTTGGCGCTCGCACATTTTCTATTCTTATGAGGCTGTCGGATTCAAGATAAACTTTTTAGATAGTCATCATCCAGTGGAAGGAAGACAACCCTTATGATGGGAAAGAATGATTATTATTTTCTATCGGTTTTCCCTTATTGTAAGTGATCATAAAGCATCATTTTTTATGAGCGACTAATCTTGAAAAATTTTGTTCAGCGAAAATCCTCGTAGCTATACGCTCCTAACAGTTGCCGACTGGGCAATAGACGTCGCTACTGGCACCATCGCAGCTTGGTAACTGGACTAGTTTCAAAAGGAGGCCTTGGTGGCGCGAGCAGGCGTCTAGCTAAGGCACGGATACGTATCCATTCTCCTCTTTCTTTGGTAACTTGCTTGGCATATAACACTAGGGGAGGGGGTGTATATCTACTTCTGCCATTGCTAATGAGGTACCTTTTGGTAGGTAGAAAAAGCTAGGGTTAGAAGAAACGGGTTGGGATATCAGCCAAAACGGCGGTGGGAGAAGTGGCTGCTTCCACCGTATGGCGTGGGCAGTAGGCAGCGTGTACCTTCCTCTCAAGAAGACAAGAAGCGCCACCCGACCCATAGCAATAAAAACACGCCGACCCCGAGAAGAACCCCGAACATAATAGTAAAGGTATAAAGGTAGCATATATTGCTCCTTCCTCGAATAACGTACTTAATGTAACAATGTATACTAGCGAAATAAAAAATGTCGAAGGATGGAAGGTGGTTCGTAAACCCTACTTTTCTGACCACAGATATGTAAAATTTCAAGTAGAAATCGAGGGCACCTTTCCCCCAAGCTGGAACATGGATCACGTAGGCCAAGTGTTAAGAAGCTATTCAAACTGGCAAGATGGCCGATGAAGAACATTTCTGGAATCAATATTAAGATGAACTCAGGTATGGAAATTAGCAAAGCCACAAGAGAGTCGTGGAATACTGGTGCCGGTTGCAGTAAGGGATCACTGGTAGACGTGCTCATAGCTTAATTGCCTTGGTGCCTTTGTTAAGCGTGTATGTTGAGATGATGATGATGTCCACAGCGGTTCTAAAGTGACCGCGAGCGTGTTGCATGCTCTTATGGTTACGTCTGCACTTTCAGGTCTGCACCTGAAGGAGCTGGATTGCTTCGTCTAAGAAAGCAGTGAAACAGAGAAGGATGTTGTCTATACGAATACTGCTACCACCCATCGTTGTTTAATTTTTGGTTTTTGGTTTTGTCGACTCTCTGATGCTAGAAAGGAAAAACAGTTTAACGAACGGTCAGGTTAGTATCGTTTTTGGCGCTCGCACATTTTCTATTCTTATGAGGCTGTCGGATTCAAGATAAACTTTTTAGATAGTCATCATCCAGTGGAAGGAAGACAACCCTTGTGTATGATGACACTTGTACACTGCGTTCCTTCCACCGATATCGCTTGTATAGAATTTATGATGGGAAAGTTTGATTATTTCCTATCGGTTTTCCCTTATTGTAAGTGATCATAAAGCATCATTTTTTATGAGCGACTTATCTTAAAAAATTTTGTTCAGCGAAAATCCTCGTAGCTATACGCTCCTAACAGTTGCCGACTGGGCAATAGACGTCGCTGCTGGCACCATCGCAGCTTGGTAACTGGACTAGTTTCAAAAGGAGGCCTTGGTGGCGCGAGCAGGCGTCTAGCTAAGGCACGGATACGTATCCATTCTCCTCTTTCTTTGGTAACTTGCTTGGCACATAACACTAGGGGAGGGGGTGTATATCTACTTCTGCCATTCCTAATGAGGTACCTGGTGGTAGGTAGAAAATGCTAGGGGTAGAAGAAACGGGTTGGGATATCAAAACGGCGGTGGGAGAAATGGCTGCTTCCACCGACGGGCACGGTGGGTCTACTTGCTGTCTCGCCAGCAGCCATACCTCTGTTGTGAAGGGAGCAGTTCACAGCGGTTGCAGCCGCAATTCACATCCACACATTTGCAAACCGGATCGAGGAAGAAATGGCAGCCAAAAGGCAGCGGTCTGCTGGAAAGCGGTAGCGCCGAAACTACTGAATGCACTCTTTGCACTATTGGACGGAGACGGAAGAAGTTGCGAAGCTTCACGGCCTGTAAGAGGGCGCCATTTTGGCAATAGTGGATCGTAGCTGCATTCCATCTATTCCGAATACGAAGGTTCTTATACCTCGCACGGCGAAATCGGAGTATGTGGTAGTAGGTAGCCAAAGCTCCACCATCCAAACTTATAAGTCGGCCTGGGATAAATTGTAGGAAATGTTCGGGAATATGGCGTGGGGAGTAGGCAGCGTGTACCTTCCTCTCAAGAAGCGCCACCCGCCGGTTGCAGTAAGGGATCACTGGTAGACGTGGTCAAGGGTGTACGTACACATAAATCTCCAACCTGTTGGAGGAAGTATAGAGTGCGTCCCGATCGACACTTCATAACGAAGGACAAAATACTATGGGCAATCAATGGTTTCGAACCGTTTAAATCCCTTGGTATGGACGGTTTTTTTCCTGCCATTATGCAGATTGTATCAAAAGCGCTGGTACTTGTACTATACCTGATCATAATATCTAAAGGAATGATTGTTGCTTAATTACGTACCTACCCTTTGGAGAGAGGCGGAAAAGTCGTATTTAGACGCCTATATTATATGGGCTAACATATCGAAAGCACAGCACGCATATTCGAAATGTAGATCAACGGAGACTGCACTTCACTCTCTAACCCTAACTATAGAAAAATGTCTAAATCATATGGAATATGTTCTGGGCGTCTTTCTTGACTTAAGGGGAGCATTCAACAATGTCTCCAATAACGCAATCGTTAACAGTCTGGAAGCAGCTCGAATTGAACCTGCCATCATAGCATCGATAAAAGCTCTACTAATCTCAAGAAGATTAACACGGAATGGAACGAAGCCAGACTGCTCAGATTAGCGCAAACAGGAACTTCTCTGTCACCACTCCTATGTTAACTTGTAGCTAAAGTGCTTAAGAGGAAATTTGAAAGGACCCAAAATAATATCCTATGCAGACGACATACATACATACTAGTGACGGTGAAGTTCCTAAACACAATCAGTGACGTTATGGACAACGCTCTAAAAATTAAACACCAATGGGCGATATCGGCCAATGGATATGGTACTCTTTACAAGAAGGTACAAAATCCCGACGTGGAAACCCTTGAAGCTCAACATGGTTGAGTTAACAATTCAGAAACATACCAATTACCTGCGAGTTATTTTGGATAGCAAGCTGATGTGGAAACTCAACGTGGAAGAGAGAGTGATAATATACTATATGTATTTAAGAAGATGCTAGGGTGCACATAGGGCTTATCACCTGGACGCATGCATTGGTGTTGCACGGGGATAGTTAAGTCAATCTCGCTTTACGGTGCTTTAGTGTGGTGTACCGCTGTTAGCAAAATTTCTTACAGAAAACAGTTGGAGCGGATACAGCGTCTCGCGAAGTAGGGATTAGATGTAGCGGCTGCCAGAAAGCGGCTGCATATATACTGCGTTCTAGGCCAAAAATGATTCTGGGAAACGAAATAGCTGATGAGATTCCAAAAAATACCTGCAAAAAATACTTGATATAGAATGAAATTTCCGAAAGAGCTGACCGCCGGATCAGGGCGAGATGGAATGCCTTGAGTACATGCAGGATCGCCAGGATCATGTGCAAGAGCCCTGAAAGAAAACTTGCATGCTTTTTACTCACGCGGCTCGAAAGGACTGCCGGACGGTTGACAGGTTGACAGGTCACAACCTACTAGCATCACATGCGAGCCGGATGGGTATAAGTAACGACGATACATGCGAAAATTGCAGAGAGGCAGGCATGAGCGAGACGCTGGAACACCTCTTATGCCTCTGTCCAGCAGTTTCTAGAACTCGTTTAAGATATCTAAGAGCTTCGCAGTTCAAAGGACGAGACGAAGTATCAAACTTGGTATCTAAAGTTGCTCTTATAGTTCACAAAGAGCGTTGACGTTCTGTATGACGAATACTTCACCTCAAATTAAACAGAACCTCCATCTGGCATTACTAAGGTCCAGTAGGTCTATGTATGGCGCGACAGCCGGCCAGTATAAACTAACCTAACCTTGTAAACTGACCATAATTGAATTTATAATTACTTTCCGTTTTATTTAAATGGGATTAAACCTTTTTACTACAGACTTTCAAAGACCCCCAGTCGAAAGTATGAACTGCCAATGAATACCAATGGGTGCATATATTTTATTACTCTAAGATGTGACTTCTTTTAATAAACTAAAATTTAGTTTTAGAAACTCATTATTAGTGGCTCTTTGAGCTCCGACAAAGATTATTTCATTGCCCTAAGAATTTTTGAAGGAAAGCCATTCAAAGACAAACCGTAATGTGGAAGAACTGAACATATAGGCCTTTATTAGAAAAGGTTCAGGAAAATCAAGCAAAATATTTTAGCTATATATATGTATGTATATCTGTTGTCTTAACAGCTTAATTATATGTATCTTTCTTAAAAAAATGGAAACATTAAAAATTTATTTTGTATATATATATTATATATAATTAAAATAAGTGATTCTAATTGCTACTAACTTTCTTCATTTCAGAAAAAAACATGTAATAAGGTTTGGCAACTGCACCGCGAATTTTATAATCAATGAGCAAGCCTGTATACTACAACAGAACCAGTTGGGTTCAATACTCTAATAAAAACTTTATTTTATGTTTGTTTAATCACTTACTTGCACTACATTTTAACGGGTACAAATAAAATGCAAATTCGAACAGTATCCTTTATTCTTCACAATATTTATTAGATTTTATTTCACCAGCTTTACTTTAAGTTTTAGACGAAATTTCCATTGTACTTTGTTGTCTTCTGACGGAGCACGTGAAAACTGCTGGTTGTTTCGACAAAAATTTAAAAAATGCTTTTGTTTAATATGCTTGGGTTGTATGGGTTTGTATGGGGTGTTGTCTCATCATAGCTTAATTGCCTTGGTGCCTTTGTTAAGCGTGTATGTTGAGATGATGATGATGTCCACAGCGGTTCTAAAGTGACCGCGAGCGTGTTGCATGCTCTTATGGTTACGTCTGCACTTTCAGGTCTGCACCTGAAGGAGCTGGATTGCTTCGTCTAAGAAAGCAGTGAAACAGAGAAGGATGTTGTCTATACGAATACTGATACCACCCATCGTTGTTTAATTTTTGGTTTTTGGTTTTGTCGACTCTCTGATGCTAGAAAGGAAAAACAGTTTAACGAACGGTCAGGTTAGTATCGTTTTTGGCGCTCGCACATTTTCTATTCTTATGAGGCTGTCGGATTCAAGATAAACTTTTTAGATAGTCATCATCCAGTGGAAGGAAGACAACCCTTGTGTATGATGACACTTGTACACTGCGTTCCTTCCACCGATATCGCTTGTATAGAATTTATGATGGGAAAGTTTGATTATTTCCTATCGGTTTTCCCTTATTGTAAGTGATCATAAAGCATCATTTTTTATGAGCGACTTATCTTAAAAAATTTTGTTCAGCGAAAATCCTCGTAGCTATACGCTCCTAACAGTTGCCGACTGGGCAATAGACGTCGCTGCTGGCACCATCGCAGCTAGGTAACTGGACTAGTTTCAAAAGGAGGCCTTGGTGGCGCGAGCAGGCGTCTAGCTAAGGCACGGATACGTATCCATTCTCCTCTTTCTTTGGTAACTTGCTTGGCACATAACACTAGGGGAGGGGGTGTATATCTACTTCTGCCATTCCTAATGAGGTACCTGGTGGTAGGTAGAAAATGCTAGGGGTAGAAGAAACGGGTTGGGATATCAAAACGGCGGTGGGAGAAATGGCTGCTTCCACCGACGGGCACGGTGGGTCTACTTGCTGTCTCGCCAGCAGCCATACCTCTGTTGTGAAGGGAGCAGTTCACAGCGGTTGCAGCCGCAATTCACATCCACACATTTGCAAACCGGATCGAGGAAGAAATGGCAGCCAAAAGGCAGCGGTCTGCTGGAAAGCGGTAGCGCCGAAACTACTGAATGCACTCTTTGCACTATTGGACGGAGACGGAAGAAGTTGCGAAGCTTCACGGCCTGTAAGAGGGCGCCATTTTGGCAATAGTGGATCGTAGCTGCATTCCATCTATTCCGAATACGAAGGTTCTTATACCTCGCACGGCGAAATCGGAGTATGTAGTAGTAGGTAGCCAAAGCTCCATCATCCAAACTTATAAGTCGGCCTAGGATAAATTGTAGGAAATGTTCGGGAATATGGCGTGGGGAGTAGGCAGCGTGTACCTTCCTCTCAAGAAGCGCCACCCGCCGGTTGCAGTAAGGGATCACTGGTAGACGTGGTCAAGGGTGTACGAACGCATAAATCTTCAACCTGTTGGAGGTAGCGTAGAGTGCGTCCCGATCGACACTTCATAACGAAGGACAAAATACTTTGGGCAATCAACGGCTCCGAACCGTTTAAATCCCTTGGTATGGACGGTTTTTTTCCTGCCATTATGCAGAATGTATCAAAAGCGCTGATACTTGTACTATACCTGATCATAATATCTAAAGGAATGATTGTTGCTTAATTACGTACCTACCCTTTGGAGAGAGGCGGAAAAGTCGTATTTAGACGCCTATATTATATGGGCTAACATATCGAAAGCACAGCACGCATATTCGAAATGTAGATCAACGGAGACTGCACTTCACTCGCTAACCCTAACTATAGAAAAATGTCCAAATCATAAGGAATATGTTCTGGGCGTCTTTCTTGACTTAAGTGGAGCATTCAACAATGTCTCCAATAACGCAATCGTTAACAGTCTGGAAGCAGCTCGAATTGAACCTGCCATCATAGCATGGATAAAAGCTCTACTAATCTCAGGAAGATTAACGCGGAATGGAACGAAGCCAGACTGCTCAGATTAGCGCAAACAGGAACTTCTCTGTCACCACTCCTATGTTAACTTGTAGCTAAAGTGCTTAAGAGGAAATTTGAAAGGACCCAAACTAATATCCTATGCAGACGACATACATACATACTAGTGACGGTGAAGTTCCTAAACACAATCAGTGACGTTATGGACAACGCTCTAAAAATTATACACCAATGGGCGATATCGGCCAATGGATATGGTACTCTTTACAAGAAGGTACAAAATCCCGACGTGGAAACCCTTGAAGCTCAGCGTGGTTGAGTTAACAATTCAGAAACATACCAATTACCTGCGAGTTATTTTGGATAGCAAACTGATGTGGAAACTCAACGTGGAAGAGAGAGTGAAAATACCCTATATGTATTTAAGAAGATGCTAGGGTGCACATGGGGCCTATCACCTGGACGCATGCATTGGTGTTGCACGGCGGTACTTAAGTCAATCTCGCTTTACGGTGCTTTAGTGTGGTGTACCGCTGTTAGCAAAATTTCTTACAGAAAACCGTTGGAGCGGATACAGCGTCTCGCGAAGCAGGGATTAGATGTAGCGGCTACCAGAAAGCGGCTGCATATATACTGCGTTCTAGGCCAAAAATGATTCTGGGAAACGAAATAGCAGATGAGATTCCAAAAAATACCACCCGTCTGATATACAATGAAATTTCCGAAAGAGCTGACCGCCGGATCAGGGCGAGATGGAATGCCTTGAGTACATGCAGGATCACCAAGATCATGTGCAAGAGCCCTGAAAGAAAACTACATGCGAGCGTGTTGCATGCTCTTATGGTTACGTCTGCACTTTCAGGTCTGCACCTGAAGGAGCTGGATTGCTTCGTCTAAGAAAGCAGTGAAACAGAGAAGGATGTTGTCTATACGAATACTGATACCACCCATCGTTGTTTAATTTTTGGTTTTTGGTTTTGTCGACTCTCTGATGCTAGAAAGGAAAAACAGTTTAACGAACGGTCAGGTTAGTATCGTTTTTGGCGCTCGCACATTTTCTATTCTTATGAGGCTGTCGGATTCAAGATAAACTTTTTAGATAGTCATCATCCAGTGGAAGGAAGACAACCCTTATGATGGGAAAGTTTGATTATTTCCTATCGGTTTTCCCTTATTGTAAGTGATCATAAAGCATCATTTTTTATGAGCGACTAATCTTGAAAAATTTTGTTCAGCGAAAATCCTCGTAGCTATACGCTCCTAACAGTTGCCGACTGGGCAATAGACGTCGCTACTGGCACCATCGCAGCTTGGTAACTGGACTAGTTTCAAAAGGAGGCCTTGGTGGCGCGAGCAGGCGTCTAGCTAAGGCACGGATACGTATCCATTCTCCTCTTTCTTTGGTAACTTGCTTGGCATATAACACTAGGGGAGGGGGTGTATATCTACTTCTGCCATTGCTAATGAGGTACCTTTTGGTAGGTAGAAAAAGCTAGGGTTAGAAGAAACGGGTTGGGATATCAGCCAAAACGGCGGTGGGAGAAGTGGCTGCTTCCACCGTATGGCGTGGGCAGTAGGCAGCGTGTACCTTCCTCTCAAGAAGACAAGAAGCGCCACCCGACCCATAGCAATAAAAACACGCCGACCCCGAGAAGAACCCCGAACATAATAGTAAAGGTATAAAGGTAGCATATATTGCTCCTTCCTCGAATAACGTACTTAATGTAACAATGTATACTAGCGAAATAAAAAATGTCGAAGGATGGAAGGTGGTTCGTAAACCCTACTTTTCTGACCACAGATATGTAAAATTTCAAGTAGAAATCGAGGGCACCCTTCCCCCAAGCTGGAACATGGATCACGTAGGCCAAGTGTTAAGAAGCTATTCAAACTGGCAAGATGGCCGATGAAGAACATTTCTGGAATCAATATTAAGATGAACTCAGGTATGGAAATTAGCAAAGCCACAAGAGAGTCGTGGAATACTGGTGCCGGTTGCAGTAAGGGATCACTGGTAGACGTGCTCATAGCTTAATTGCCTTGGTGCCTTTGTTAAGCGTGTATGTTGAGATGATGATGATGTCCACAGCGGTTCTAAAGTGACCGCGAGCGTGTTGCATGCTCTTATGGTTACGTCTGCACTTTCAGGTCTGCACCTGAAGGAGCTGGATTGCTTCGTCTAAGAAAGCAGTGAAACAGAGAAGGATGTTGTCTATACGAATACTGCTACCACCCATCGTTGTTTAATTTTTGGTTTTTGGTTTTGTCGACTCTCTGATGCTAGAAAGGAAAAACAGTTTAACGAACGGTCAGGTTAGTATCGTTTTTGGCGCTCGCACATTTTCTATTCTTATGAGGCTGTCGGATTCAAGATAAACTTTTTAGATAGTCATCATCCAGTGGAAGGAAGACAACCCTTGTGTATGATGACACTTGTACACTGCGTTCCTTCCACCGATATCGCTTGTATAGAATTTATGATGGGAAAGTTTGATTATTTCCTATCGGTTTTCCCTTATTGTAAGTGATCATAAAGCATCATTTTTTATGAGCGACTTATCTTAAAAAATTTTGTTCAGCGAAAATCCTCGTAGCTATACGCTCCTAACAGTTGCCGACTGGGCAATAGACGTCGCTGCTGGCACCATCGCAGCTTGGTAACTGGACTAGTTTCAAAAGGAGGCCTTGGTGGCGCGAGCAGGCGTCTAGCTAAGGCACGGATACGTATCCATTCTCCTCTTTCTTTGGTAACTTGCTTGGCACATAACACTAGGGGAGGGGGTGTATATCTACTTCTGCCATTCCTAATGAGGTACCTGGTGGTAGGTAGAAAATGCTAGGGGTAGAAGAAACGGGTTGGGATATCAAAACGGCGGTGGGAGAAATGGCTGCTTCCACCGACGGGCACGGTGGGTCTACTTGCTGTCTCGCCAGCAGCCATACCTCTGTTGTGAAGGGAGCAGTTCACAGCGGTTGCAGCCGCAATTCACATCCACACATTTGCAAACCGGATCGAGGAAGAAATGGCAGCCAAAAGGCAGCGGTCTGCTGGAAAGCGGTAGCGCCGAAACTACTGAATGCACTCTTTGCACTATTGGACGGAGACGGAAGAAGTTGCGAAGCTTCACGGCCTGTAAGAGGGCGCCATTTTGGCAATAGTGGATCGTAGCTGCATTCCATCTATTCCGAATACGAAGGTTCTTATACCTCGCACGGCGAAATCGGAGTATGTGGTAGTAGGTAGCCAAAGCTCCACCATCCAAACTTATAAGTCGGCCTGGGATAAATTGTAGGAAATGTTCGGGAATATGGCGTGGGGAGTAGGCAGCGTGTACCTTCCTCTCAAGAAGCGCCACCCGCCGGTTGCAGTAAGGGATCACTGGTAGACGTGGTCAAGGGTGTACGTACACATAAATCTCCAACCTGTTGGAGGAAGTATAGAGTGCGTCCCGATCGACACTTCATAACGAAGGACAAAATACTATGGGCAATCAATGGTTTCGAACCGTTTAAATCCCTTGGTATGGACGGTTTTTTTCCTGCCATTATGCAGATTGTATCAAAAGCGCTGGTACTTGTACTATACCTGATCATAATATCTAAAGGAATGATTGTTGCTTAATTACGTACCTACCCTTTGGAGAGAGGCGGAAAAGTCGTATTTAGACGCCTATATTATATGGGCTAACATATCGAAAGCACAGCACGCATATTCGAAATGTAGATCAACGGAGACTGCACTTCACTCTCTAACCCTAACTATAGAAAAATGTCTAAATCATATGGAATATGTTCTGGGCGTCTTTCTTGACTTAAGGGGAGCATTCAACAATGTCTCCAATAACGCAATCGTTAACAGTCTGGAAGCAGCTCGAATTGAACCTGCCATCATAGCATCGATAAAAGCTCTACTAATCTCAAGAAGATTAACACGGAATGGAACGAAGCCAGACTGCTCAGATTAGCGCAAACAGGAACTTCTCTGTCACCACTCCTATGTTAACTTGTAGCTAAAGTGCTTAAGAGGAAATTTGAAAGGACCCAAAATAATATCCTATGCAGACGACATACATACATACTAGTGACGGTGAAGTTCCTAAACACAATCAGTGACGTTATGGACAACGCTCTAAAAATTAAACACCAATGGGCGATATCGGCCAATGGATATGGTACTCTTTACAAGAAGGTACAAAATCCCGACGTGGAAACCCTTGAAGCTCAACATGGTTGAGTTAACAATTCAGAAACATACCAATTACCTGCGAGTTATTTTGGATAGCAAGCTGATGTGGAAACTCAACGTGGAAGAGAGAGTGATAATATACTATATGTATTTAAGAAGATGCTAGGGTGCACATAGGGCTTATCACCTGGACGCATGCATTGGTGTTGCACGGGGATAGTTAAGTCAATCTCGCTTTACGGTGCTTTAGTGTGGTGTACCGCTGTTAGCAAAATTTCTTACAGAAAACAGTTGGAGCGGATACAGCGTCTCGCGAAGTAGGGATTAGATGTAGCGGCTGCCAGAAAGCGGCTGCATATATACTGCGTTCTAGGCCAAAAATGATTCTGGGAAACGAAATAGCTGATGAGATTCCAAAAAATACCTGCAAAAAATACTTGATATAGAATGAAATTTCCGAAAGAGCTGACCGCCGGATCAGGGCGAGATGGAATGCCTTGAGTACATGCAGGATCGCCAGGATCATGTGCAAGAGCCCTGAAAGAAAACTTGCATGCTTTTTACTCACGCGGCTCGAAAGGACTGCCGGACGGTTGACAGGTTGACAGGTCACAACCTACTAGCATCACATGCGAGCCGGATGGGTATAAGTAACGACGATACATGCGAAAATTGCAGAGAGGCAGGCATGAGCGAGACGCTGGAACACCTCTTATGCCTCTGTCCAGCAGTTTCTAGAACTCGTTTAAGATATCTAAGAGCTTCGCAGTTCAAAGGACGAGACGAAGTATCAAACTTGGTATCTAAAGTTGCTCTTATAGTTCACAAAGAGCGTTGACGTTCTGTATGACGAATACTTCACCTCAAATTAAACAGAACCTCCATCTGGCATTACTAAGGTCCAGTAGGTCTATGTATGGCGCGACAGCCGGCCAGTATAAACTAACCTAACCTTGTAAACTGACCATAATTGAATTTATAATTACTTTCCGTTTTATTTAAATGGGATTAAACCTTTTTACTACAGACTTTCAAAGACCCCCAGTCGAAAGTATGAACTGCCAATGAATACCAATGGGTGCATATATTTTATTACTCTAAGATGTGACTTCTTTTAATAAACTAAAATTTAGTTTTAGAAACTCATTATTAGTGGCTCTTTGAGCTCCGACAAAGATTATTTCATTGCCCTAAGAATTTTTGAAGGAAAGCCATTCAAAGACAAACCTTAATGTGGAAGAACTGAACATATAGGCCTTTATTAGAAAAGGTTCAGGAAAATCAAGCAAAATATTTTAGCTATATATATGTATGTATATCTGTTGTCTTAACAGCTTAATTATATGTATCTTTCTTAAAAAAATGGAAACATTAAAAATTTATTTTGTATATATATATTATATATAATTAAAATAAGTGATTCTAATTGCTACTAACTTTCTTCATTTCAGAAAAAAACATGTAATAAGGTTTGGCAACTGCACCGCGAATTTTATAATCAATGAGCAAGCCTGTATACTACAACAGAACCAGTTGGGTTCAATACTCTAATAAAAACTTTATTTTATGTTTGTTTAATCACTTACTTGCACTACATTTTAACGGGTACAAATAAAATGCAAATTCGAACAGTATCCTTTATTCTTCACAATATTTATTAGATTTTATTTCACCAGCTTTACTTTAAGTTTTAGACGAAATTTCCATTGTACTTTGTTGTCTTCTGACGGAGCACGTGAAAACTGCTGGTTGTTTCGACAAAAATTGAAAAAATGCTTTTGTTTAATATGCTTGGGTTGTATGGGTTTGTATGGGGTGTTGTCTCATCATAGCTTAATTGCCTTGGTGCCTTTGTTAAGCGTGTATGTTGAGATGATGATGATGTCCACAGCGGTTCTAAAGTGACCGCGAGCGTTTGCATGCTCTTATGGTTACGTCTGCACTTTCAGGTCTGCACCTGAAGGAGCTGGATTGCTTCGTCTAAGAAAGCAGTGAAACAGAGAAGGATGTTGTCTATACGAATACTGATACCACCCATCGTTGTTTAATTTTTGGTTTTTGGTTTTGTCGACTCTCTGATGCTAGAAAGGAAAAACAGTTTAACGAACGGTCAGGTTAGTATCGTTTTTGGCGCTCGCACATTTTCTATTCTTATGAGGCTGTCGGATTCAAGATAAACTTTTTAGATAGTCATCATCCAGTGGAAGGAAGACAACCCTTGTGTATGATGACACTTGTACACTGCGTTCCTTCCACCGATATCGCTTGTATAGAATTTATGATGGGAAAGTTTGATTATTTCCTATCGGTTTTCCCTTATTGTAAGTGATCATAAAGCATCATTTTTTATGAGCGACTTATCTTAAAAAATTTTGTTCAGCGAAAATCCTCGTAGCTATACGCTCCTAACAGTTGCCGACTGGGCAATAGACGTCGCTGCTGGCACCATCGCAGCTTGGTAACTGGACTAGTTTCAAAAGGAGGCCTTGGTGGCGCGAGCAGGCGTCTAGCTAAGGCACGGATACGTATCCATTCTCCTCTTTCTTTGGTAACTTGCTTGGCACATAACACTAGGGGAGGGGGTGTATATCTACTTCTGCCATTCCTAATGAGGTACCTGGTGGTAGGTAGAAAATGCTAGGGGTAGAAGAAACGGGTTGGGATATCAAAACGGCGGTGGGAGAAATGGCTGCTTCCACCGACGGGCACGGTGGGTCTACTTGCTGTCTCGCCAGCAGCCATACCTCTGTTGTGAAGGGAGCAGTTCACAGCGGTTGCAGCCGCAATTCACATCCACACATTTGCAAACCGGATCGAGGAAGAAATGGCAGCCAAAAGGCAGCGGTCTGCTGGAAAGCGGTAGCGCCGAAACTACTGAATGCACTCTTTGCACTATTGGACGGAGACGGAAGAAGTTGCGAAGCTTCACGGCCTGTAAGAGGGCGCCATTTTGGCAATAGTGGATCGTAGCTGCATTCCATCTATTCCGAATACGAAGGTTCTTATACCTCGCACGGCGAAATCGGAGTATGTAGTAGTAGGTAGCCAAAGCTCCATCATCCAAACTTATAAGTCGGCCTAGGATAAATTGTAGGAAATGTTCGGGAATATGGCGTGGGGAGTAGGCAGCGTGTACCTTCCTCTCAAGAAGCGCCACCCGCCGGTTGCAGTAAGGGATCACTGGTAGACGTGGTCAAGGGTGTACGAACGCATAAATCTTCAACCTGTTGGAGGTAGCGTAGAGTGCGTCCCGATCGACACTTCATAACGAAGGACAAAATACTTTGGGCAATCAACGGCTCCGAACCGTTTAAATCCCTTGGTATGGACGGTTTTTTTCCTGCCATTATGCAGAATGTATCAAAAGCGCTGATACTTGTACTATACCTGATCATAATATCTAAAGGAATGATTGTTGCTTAATTACGTACCTACCCTTTGGAGAGAGGCGGAAAAGTCGTATTTAGACGCCTATATTATATGGGCTAACATATCGAAAGCACAGCACGCATATTCGAAATGTAGATCAACGGAGACTGCACTTCACTCGCTAACCCTAACTATAGAAAAATGTCCAAATCATAAGGAATATGTTCTGGGCGTCTTTCTTGACTTAAGTGGAGCATTCAACAATGTCTCCAATAACGCAATCGTTAACAGTCTGGAAGCAGCTCGAATTGAACCTGCCATCATAGCATGGATAAAAGCTCTACTAATCTCAGGAAGATTAACGCGGAATGGAACGAAGCCAGACTGCTCAGATTAGCGCAAACAGGAACTTCTCTGTCACCACTCCTATGTTAACTTGTAGCTAAAGTGCTTAAGAGGAAATTTGAAAGGACCCAAAATAATATCCTATGCAGACGACATACATACATACTAGTGACGGTGAAGTTCCTAAACACAATCAGTGACGTTATGGACAACGCTCTAAAAATTATACACCAATGGGCGATATCGGCCAATGGATATGGTACTCTTTACAAGAAGGTACAAAATCCCGACGTGGAAACCCTTGAAGCTCAGCGTGGTTGAGTTAACAATTCAGAAACATACCAATTACCTGCGAGTTATTTTGGATAGCAAACTGATGTGGAAACTCAACGTGGAAGAGAGAGTGAAAATACCCTATATGTATTTAAGAAGATGCTAGGGTGCACATGGGGCCTATCACCTGGACGCATGCATTGGTGTTGCACGGCGGTACTTAAGTCAATCTCGCTTTACGGTGCTTTAGTGTGGTGTACCGCTGTTAGCAAAATTTCTTACAGAAAACCGTTGGAGCGGATACAGCGTCTCGCGAAGCAGGGATTAGATGTAGCGGCTACCAGAAAGCGGCTGCATATATACTGCGTTCTAGGCCAAAAATGATTCTGGGAAACGAAATAGCAGATGAGATTCCAAAAAATACCACCCGTCTGATATACAATGAAATTTCCGAAAGAGCTGACCGCCGGATCAGGGCGAGATGGAATGCCTTGAGTACATGCAGGATCACCAAGATCATGTGCAAGAGCCCTGAAAGAAAACTTGCATGCTTTTTACTCACACGGCTCGAAAGGACTGCCGGACGGTTGACAGGTTGACAACCTACTAGCATAACATGCGAGCCGGATGGGTATAAGTAACGACGATACATGCAAAAATTGCAGAGAGGCAGGCATGAGCGAGACGCTGGAACACCTCTTATGCCTCTGTCCAGAAGTTTCTAGAACTCGTTTAAGATATCTAAGAGCTTCGCAATTCAAAGGACGAGACGAAGTATCAAACTTGGTATCTAAAGTTGCTCTTATAGTTCGCAAAAAGCGTTGACGTTCTGTATGACGAATACTTCACCTCAAATTAAACAGAACCTCCATCTGGCATTACTAAGGTCCAGTAGCTCTATGTATGGCGCGACAGCCGGACAGTATAACCTAACCTAACCTTGTAAACTGACCATAATTGAATTTACAATTACTTACAGAATACTTCGGGTCATTATACCGAATAAAGCAGTAGCCACTATTTAAGTTGAGTTCAGCTGCTAACGGGATCCAAATTATTTTGTTATATTGCCAAGTTGTTTATTCATTTCATAATTCCTTCTATGAAAACAAGGTTATCGACGCCATTTGATCCCACTGAATTTCTTTTGCTGCCATTGCACCACACATGTTATTTAATTTTTTATCTATTAGCGCTTAGCCTTTCTTACGCCATACAAATCAACGACAATTAGATCCAAATAAATAAAATTTGGCATTATCTGTAAAAATTACAGAATCCAAAAATTCGTATTACGGTATATATACTCCTGGGAATATAATAAACGTTTCGCAATCTTTCTCTTTGATTTACGTGGTTTGGTTCTTGTCTTTAATGGTTTACTTTCAGCATGGGGCGTGCAAATTTTTTGGGCGTTCCACTATCATCAAGTCTTCTAACTCCACCAGTTTTTTTGAATTTTGCAATAATGTACTGAACTATTGGATGTATTTTTTTTTTATATTGCCTATTTCGCGAGTAATTTTGTTCTCTTACCAATATTTGACTAACACTACAACCGCGCAAAATAAAATTGCTTAACAAAGAATTAGTTTTGACCATACTGAAATAATACCGGACAAAAATAAAGGTACCTTCTGGATAACTGTGTTTAAGGTGTTGCTAACGTAAGTGTACAAGTATTTTTTTGCTGCTCAAAAGTGACATATTTTAATTTTTTTGCAATCGCGAAAGGTTTAAATGAGTATAAACTCACCCCTCCAAAGACACCACTTTATCCTGAATACTAATGGCACGCCCTAATACAAACTACTATATACACCACTCCTGGGGACAAACCTGAGAGCACTCACAGGATCTCACCACACAGGACGACACCGCCACACTCACCATTTGAGAACACGACACACGAAAACATCCCACCTCACCAACTATACAAAAGGGATTGGACCATCGCTTTTATTCTCATTCGCTATATACGATTGGACAGCTGATACATTGATCCAACACATTCGTTTTCGGGCCTGAGCGCGAAATCACATCTTTATACATGCGATTTAATAATTCGACAACATTGATCCTGCGCGACTCCCGCCCGTCGTTTCGTACCAGAATCCGTAAACCGCCTTTTTCGCGATTCGACCCACAGTATTTGAACTTATATTCATTTAAAGCAGCTTCCATTGAGAAGATTGGGCTTTGGTTTCGACGTCATAGCCATATACCCATGTTTCGTCACCAGTTATGACCCGTTTGAGCAAACCCGGATCGTTGGTGACGTCATTCAACAACAACTGAGTGATACAAATGCGACATTGCTTCTGCTAAAATTTTTCGCAATTTCAGAACAAACTTCGCTGCCACAAGTTTCATGCCCAAAGCGTTCGAGAAAATTGAATGGTTTGAGCCGATTAATATATCCTTTCAACTTCCTAATAGTTATTCGTCGATTTGCAAGAACAATTTTTTTCACTGTTACGATATTTTTTTCGCTTGTTGACGTAGTCGCACCTTCAGGACGCTCATATCATCAATATCTAATAAACACTATTTTGAGACAAAGTAGACACACCGAATGCCACAGTCAACATTTTCAGTACCTTGAGCACTTTATTCCATTTCTAACGCAAATTTTAATACGTATTCCTTGATCCATTTCTTTCAAAAGTCAAAAATCGAAGAGCACACAAAAAACAAAAACACTTTTTCTGTTGTCAAAAGCAACCTACTAATCGAAATTGGCTCTTAATGCAAGCGCATGATAAACATATGTGTCCGCTTATAATAAAAACAAAATATCGATAACCGAATGTACACAGCCCGCGAAAAATCAAAATTCGCCTATTTAAGCTTACATTTGTGTTCTCAAAACACAAAACAAAATTTAACAAAAAACAAAAACAAGTAAGGAAGGGCTAAGTTCGGACGTAACCGAACAATTTTTACCCTCGCAAAGTCAAATAGTATACTCTTTTAAAATTTCTTTACATATTTCAATAATTAGAAATAGAAACTGTTGCTTCAGCTATTTACATTCACAGTGAAATTAATTAGATCAATTTGTAAACTAAATTTCCTAAATTATGAGAAATCATTCGGGTGTTTGGTTGTATACGCTGATAATTGATTTTATATAGAATGCATTACAACTGTATTGAAGAGTATGAAAAGGAATCGTTTTATACAATGAATACAATTTTTTATTTGCTATATTGATATTATTATTCATATTTAGCTTAAAAATAATAAATATTAACAACTTTAAAAATTATAACATTATATTAATTTGTATATAATATTTACAATATTAAACATAGATTTTTATAGAGATTCTTATACATACAAGTATATCATATCATACTAGTGTATCATATATTATACTTCTTTTCTCCTTATACTATTAAATTTTTATCATATATTTATACAATAATGTCTTATATACATTTCTAATTCGATTATATTTGAAATAAATGAAGAACTATTGCACTAAGTCTGAAAATGTAGTTCGAAATACAGACACAAATACTGCCATGATAGCTGTGTACTGTCTCAAAAGTGATTGTATTAACATGGGAAGGATCCATGTTTGAAAATGCCCGCTCAATTTATGTACCGGCAGGTGTAGTTGAATATTCTACACCAAGCAGGGAATTCAAGCTTTTTCTTGGGCAAGATTTCTGATTGTAGTCCATGTAGACATTAAAAAAATGGTTAAATCTCCAACAATTAGCAAATTTTGATTGCATAACTCAGAAGTAAGGACTTCCTGCAATTATCCGGTTGTTTGCAGCACCTAAAACTAATCGAGATAGATTTCTATATACAAATATTTCTTCTAATATTTAGTGACAATCAGTGGATAGGTATATTTACTCAGCCATCATGTTGAACTTAAAACAAAATATACCAGACAACAATGTAAACAATTTTCTTAGAATGCTGGACTTTGTATAGAGCAAAAATATCTTTCTAGAAAAGATCGTATGAAATAAATAAATATCTATTGTAGTTATTTTACATGTTCTACACCTGTTGGAAATTCTAGAAATATTTTATTTAAGAAGTATAGAGCTAGTATTAAAAACGAATCTTAGTACAAAATATTAATACAGCATTTTTAGTTTTATTTAATAAAATATTTTACATATTATGTGTTTAGAAACCAACTTTGTAAATTTCAAGAAATTACTCACCACCACCTTTTTAACATATCTGTTATAATAAGAACAAAAGTGGACTTGTAGTTTAAACTTTAATTAAAAAGGTTATTTTCTTATTTCACAACAAATTATTTTAGAAAAATATATGGGTGCTCAACACCAAGCGAACGAGTTCTTCTCCAAATGAAGCGAGGTGACGTGAGCATCAATTTGCTTCTGCCAAACAATCGTGACGCGCTACTGAATCGAAAAAAGTTGACGTGGTGCTTAGGATAGTGGACGTATCGAATTGGAAAAACGAATGTTGGCGGCTGTCCTGTAGTCCATCCTTTTTGTTGAGTAGGGTAGTGTACAGGTACTGTGTTGTGTGGTAGTGTGGTGTCATTGACTATGGTGATGGAGTAATGTTATTGTATTTTGCGGTTGTTGCTTTTATAAATAGTATTTGTTTATTTAAATTTATTTAAAATTTCTTTACCGTCAGCTTATTAAGGTTAGCGACTCCATGCCTGACTCAGATATGGCCAGAATGGGTACTCCGTTGAATCCTTTGAAGAAGCATCTTGCGAGAGTGAGATTTGTGATTTTCGTCCACTTTTTTGAAGTTAGATTTGAAACTTTTACAAGTGTTTCCCATACACTACTCATATGAGGAGCGCTAAGATCGCGCTAGTCGTACGACGTACCGGCCATTATTTGATCGAGTAGTTGTGGCTTTGTAAAAGTCTTCACAATACTGATATTCTGGGGTTGTAATTAATATGAGGAGGCGGGTTTCTAACTCCCTTAGTTTCCTCAATTGTGAATTAATGTATTCTTTAGAGTTTTCGTCAACTTGAGTTTTTGATGTGGAAACTGGTTCTGTAACTAGTCCACTTAGAATCCAACCAAATATAGTGTTATGGGCTAGAAAGGTGGTTGAAATTTTTTCAACACCTTTAATTATTATTTGCCGCATAAGGTCGCTGCCTATTATAATATCTATTTGATAGCGGGGCTGTTGTCTTTTGCCAATGCTTGCTATTTAGATGATAGCTTGGAAGCATATTTGTAAGTTGCGGTAAGACTATAGCTTCTGCCACAATTCGCTTTTCCGCTTGGGGGGAAAATAGGGTAATGGGGCAGATTTTATTTGAGTTTTGGACTACCCTTCCGCCCATTCCCGTAATCTCAAAATTTGATTGTTTTTTTGGCAGTCTTAGCCCATTTTGTGCCTTAGACGCTATGAAAGATCGTTGTGATCCTTGGTCTATTAAGGCTCTAAGTTTGTAGAGTTCTCCTCGATGTTTGATGGAGATTACTGCTGTGGGTAGTGATACCCTAATTTGTATTTCGCTGTATAGCGTTTGAGTTTTTTGTGCCTTTGAGCTACTTGGTGTCTTTTAGCAATTTTCGGGATTTTGGGTTTTGGGAGTTGTTGTTTCCACTAAACCTTTTTATATAAGCGCTTCTTTGGGGGATTATGGATATATATTTTTGGAATATATTTATACAAAGTCTTCTTGATCTAACAAAATTATTTCGTTCGTTAATATTCAATTTTTTGAATCTCTCGCAAGATTTGAGCTTATGACCCCCTGTTCATAGTTCGCATGGCGTTTGTTTGTACAGTTCGGATGTGAGCGTTATATTTCTAAAGAACCTTCTATTTAAATTTTTGTTGCTACTGGCTTGGGGTCTGTGGAAGCTTCTATTTAGATCGGGGTGAACGGTTTTCGTTGTGACCATTATTTTATTTACCCTTTCTGCGATTTCGTATTGGGTCATTAAAAAAGAGAGCGATTGCTCTCACAAAAGTAACGATTTTTCTGGTAAAGCGGTAGTGCATATATCTAAATGTATTGCGTCCCAGCTGTATGTGGGAATGTTTTGTGTCGATAAAACCGACAAACAATTTGAAACAGTGGATTGAAATTTGATAAATTTTTCACTTGTTTCCTTTTGAAACTTTATGTTTGTACAATTCGGATGTGAGCGTTATATTTCTGAAGAACCTTCTATTTAAATTTTTGTTGCTACTGGCTTGGGGTCTGTGGAAGCTTCTATTTAGATCGGGATGAACGGTTTTCGTTGTGACCATTATTTTATTTACCCTTTCTGCGATTTCGTATTGGGTCATTAAAAAGTCTTTCATCTGTTGCCAAAGTATTGGTGCATTTTTTTCGAGATGAGAGCGATTGCTCCCACAAAAGTAACGATTTTTCTGGTAAAGCCGCAGTGCATATATCTACTTGTATTGCGTCCCAGCTGTATGTGGGAATGTTTTGTGTCGATAAAACCGACAAACAATTTGAAACAGTGGATTGAAGTTTGATAAATTTTTCACTTATTTCCTTTTAAATTTTTGGCAAGTTCATTAATATCGATATTAGTTTATCGACCAGTATTCTTTCGTTTTCGAATCTTTATTTCAGAGTTTCCCATGCCAAATTGAAATTATCGTCATTAAGTGCGAACTTTTTGACTATTAAGGCTGCTTGATCTTTTGTTTTGTATCGGAGGTGATACAATTTTTGTGCCTGTGGTAATTTTGGATGGCTGATGTACACGGCTGTAAACATGTCCCGGAAGGACGGCCATTCTTCATAACCTCCATAAATGTTTCTGTGTCACAAGCCGGCACCTCGAGGTGGATGCCTGAACTTGCCTCTTGATTTTGTATTTGTGGCAGTTCTACTCTCGGATGTGGAGTAGGTGCAATGGTATTTATTAGCTTTAATTGATCAGAATTCATAGCTTTTTCCTCGTACTTATCTAAGCAATTTTCGTATATTGCGTAAGCTGATGATTTAAAATTATGTGGTAGATCTGAATTGTCATAATCTACTATGGCGTCATGAGCCGTTTGAAGATGAGTCCAAACTGTCAATATTTTGTTTTTTTATTTCCAATAACGATTAAGAGATGTCTTGAATCGGTGAAAATGAAAATCGAGCGCAGTATCGTGTAAGTCTGTCACTCTCAGATGTGAATTTATTGGCTTAAATATTTTTCCCTTTTATTTGCTTTGTGGCAACCTGTCTTGCGCGGGTAGCTTCTGCAGGTGTTATTTGATTTTTGGCGTCATTAACCATTTTTGTTATGTTATCTATGACTATATGTGTCAAAGTTGATTTAAATTTTTCTTAGTGTAAACTGATTAAAAGGCAGCGATAAATGATAATTAATACAGAATGCTCTTATATGTTTATAAGAGTTTTTTTTTTGTCCTTATGTTGCTGTATTTAGGTACACCCTAATACACGGACTTGTATGTATATATTTATGTGCTCGTGAAATTGAGTGCTCGTTGAAGATGTCAATGCGTTTTTTCTTTGTATGTAATCTTGCTTGTTTGTTATAAAGGGTATTGCGGGATATAACCCAATGTGGACTTTGAAAAGATGTACAACTACAATTGTATATGTTTTAATAGGTATGTACGCATATTGTTCAAATTCATAATTTTTGTTTAACCGCGGGCTTTTTGTATGTTTGATTTGTAATACATTGGTTATTTTTTTTAATAATTTATTTGTTTGCGGTCGGTCCAGGTCTATTTACTTTAGAAGTAATATGTAAGTTTTTTAACAATTTTGTGAAATTTCCATACCGAATTGACCCAATGTATATAGGGTATATAAGCATAGGCAGATTATATGCCGTATGTATGTAAATGGAAAATATGTGTTCGCGATGCGAAGAAAGCGCGAAAGCGAAGTGAATAATGTACAGGTATGTTCCCGTATGCACTTTGTATTTATATACAATTATGTTTTGGTATGTAAATATGTATATCAAAAATATAATATATATACGTATAAGATGTAAGCAAATATGCATATATGTATGTTTTTGTTAGTTTTCTCTCTGCTTGTTGTTTATATCAGAATTTTGATTTATACTTGTGCCTTTGCTTACTTATCATTTTGTATCAAATTGTTTTTAGCCGCAGCTATATTATCCTGAATTTCGTGAATTTTCCTTTCAGTATCTGATTTAATTCTTTTAAGATTTTAAACCTGTCCTTTTCTATAATTGTTTTCATTAGATTAATTGAGTCATTAAAATGATCATTTATAAAGATCTGTTTATTTATATTTCCTATTGCGTTGTGAGTATTCCCCTTTATTATTTCTAAATGCCTAATTATATCCGGTCGGTCTTCTGTTAGTTTAAGCTTTGGTCTTATCGGTTTCCTATCATACTTAACTCTTTGGCACTTTTCACAGTTATTTATTATTAACTGTATGTGCTCTTTGAATTTGGGATAGTATATTTTAAGTCCTTAAGTGTATTGTAAGTTCCACTATGCATTGACTTATTACTATGGTAAAGTGAGATTTGCTTCTGTAAATCTTCTTCTTTTTCTATTTCTGTTGCCCTGTTTGTACATTTGACAAATTTAACATTATTATCATGTGAAAACATCGAAATCATTAATATCTGAGTTTTATGATAATCAGATTCAGTGACTTCTGAGAATATGCCGACACATCCTTTTACTTTAATATGCCGACTTAACACCTCTTTTATTATGTACTCTTCCTCCATTGGGTTGATCTCTATCATCTTTTTCCCATGAAGCCTCTGCATTTAAAATTTTGGACTGTACGTTAATATGATTTGAACTTTATGTTTATTCACTATTTCTTCCTTGATTACAAAGTGTTCTAGCAGTTCTTCTTCCGCAGAATGTACTTCGACATTTCTAAATTTGATTCATCGCGGTTCCCATCTGTTATTTGAGGCGAATTTTCAATTCGACTTAGGAAGTCCGCTACTACGTTGTCTTTACCCTTTACATACTCCATTTCGTAATTGCACTCCTGGAGTTTTAGAAGCGACCTTTGATGTCGTGGTGCAAATTCTTTCCCTTTATACTTGTTATTTGGATACTTAATCGGGCAGTGATCAGTTACTATCTTAAATTTTGCTCCGTATATGTATGGTCTAAAATAAGTCACTGCATACATGATTGCATGGAATTCTTTGTCTGTCGTCGCATATTTCTGCTCATGATTGGTTAGTGTTCTTGAGATGAAGCATATTGGTTGTCCTTGCTGTGAAAGAACAGCTCCAATAGCGTAATCGCTTGCATCCGTAGTAATTGTAATTTTTTTGTCATATTCGGGAAATTTTAAAATTGGATGTGATGAGATAAGTTTTTAAATCTTCAAAGCTGGCTATATATTGAGGATCTCTCGGATTTATTGTGTTATCTTTCTTTAAATATTTTATCATTGGGGAAGCTATTCTAGAGTAATCTTTAATAAACTTTCTATAATAGCCTGTGGTCCCTTAAAACCCTTTTAATTGCCTTTCTGTTGTTGGAATTGGTAAATTTAAAATGGGTAAAATTTTTTCTGGGTTGGGCTTAATACCGTCTTTTGTCAAAACGTGGCTCAAAAATTCGGTTTCTCTTTTTAAAAAACAACACTTATTTGCTTGGATTTTTAGGTTATTTTCCTAAAACTTTGAAATTTTTATTTATTTTATTAATATGTTCCCTTAGGATGTCGTTCATTAGTCTCTGAAAAGTGGCTGGAGCATTTTTAAGCCCAAACGGCATCCTGACGCATTCATACAGGCCTGCTAGAGTCACAAAAGCTGTTTTCTCTATATCCTTCTCTGCCATTAGGGACTGATGGTAACCTTTAGCTAGATCTATAGTGCTAAAGTACTGTGCTTTGCCCAATTTATCTAAAATTCCATCAATATTCGATATTTCGGGATATTTATCGTCAACAGTAATTGACGAAATTTTTTTATACCGGAACTATCTGATTTCCTTGGCACAATTATTATTGGTGAGCTGTATTTGCTTCGACTTTTTCTTATTATTCCTTGCTTTTCCATTTCTTCAATTGGCCTTTCCGCCTCGTCCGCATGTTTGGGGGGCAATCTGTGAATTCGGGAATTAATTTGCTGATCCGTTGTTGTTCTAATTTCATGAACAACGGTATTCGTGTTTGTCGGATCATCTCCTTCTTTATAAATTAGCTGTTCGTACTTTTTTAATATTTCACTTATTTTTATCTTTTCTTCTGAGTTTAAATGGTCGAGTTGAATGTTACTAACTTCACTTTCTTTCAACGAGTAAACTTGCTCCTGCATAATTTTCGTATGGAATTGAAGCTTGACACCATTTCTCAATCCCATTTCTTTGTTTTCAATGTTTATCGTTTTCACATTTGTAAATATAAAATCATTCCCCAGTATAAGGTCGTATGGCTTGTTATAATCCATTTTTAACCATCGCATTTTTGCATTTTGAGGGTATCTAAATTCTAATGGACATGGTGTCTTAACTCTTTCGTTCATCGCCCTTATTTCTCCATTCAGTGTACTGATTATTGTTTTATTTTTTTCTAAAACTGGTAAATTTTACTTTTCGAAACTCGCTCTTTTCATTATGCTTATGGTAGAGCCTGGGTCTACTAATGCACACCATTTATTATTAAATAGAGTGATTGAAATTAAAATTTTATTTTGATTTTCCGATTGGTAAAAAATTCCTCGTTGTTATTTTATTCCTTTGCTCTGCTTGGACGTTATGAACCGCCATGGGTGTTGGTCAATTTGAGCGTCTTGATTGCCGCGTGCCATTCTGTACAGGTTGCCTTGCAGAATTGCCGTAACCGTTATTACTACGATATTGACTATTTTGACCTGAATTTCCAGAATAAGTTTGTCTGTGGGGACTATTTGGGTGATAAATATTTTGCCTTGAAAAGTTTGTATTTCTTTGGGTGTATCGTCTGGAATTATTTTGTGAATAATAATAATTATTATTACGGGGATATTGTCCTGAATTACTTTGGAAACAATCAATATTTTGCTCACTACCATTTTGTCTCCTATCGTTGTTTGTTCTTTGATTATTCTGGTTTCTGTTACTGTTAAAATTTGTAGTATTTTGAAAAAATTAGTCCAAAAATCTATTTTGTGTTACAAACATAGGGTTTAAGTTTCCATCGTCCTGCCCTATGAAATTGTGGATTGTATTTGTCATGTGTGTCCATGTCGTTATATTTCGCACCATATAGGCGGACGTCCCTGCTGTTAGTTGCTTTATCTTTTGTATAAGCACTCCTGTAAATATTTCTTTCATTATGTTTCCTGACTCACTTAATGCACAATATTCCGTAATATTATCAATTATTTCCTTAGCTTTTCTACTAAGTTCATTGATACTTCCCACCCTAAGTTTGGTGATGTCGTTGGTCAAAGTCATCTGGTCTTTTGTTGGCCTGAAGTGCTGTTTTAATTTTATTTTGCGCATTTCCCAATTTTCGGGTGGACTTAATGTCAAAAAATTTTATGCTGTACCTAATATTTTTAAATTATAAACTATTCTGAAAACTAGCTGTTGTTGTTCCACGTAATCATTTAATATCCTATCAATTGCCCCAATAAACGCCGGTAATTTTCTTGCATTACCTTCGAATGGCTGCAAGTATTTTAAATCTTTTTCAATTTTCTGCCTAAATGTTGTATTTTGTTGTTGGGCGTTTAGTTGCAACAATTGGGTAATTGCGGCTAGAGGTTGCAAATTATTTTAGTAATATTATTTAATATAAATTAATATAACCTTATAAAGGTATGCTTCGAATCTATAACATTCACTTGCCGCTTTTACTATTTTTAATGCTCTCCACGTACAACTGCTGTTGTTATTTTTTGTATTGCCCTTACTGCTACTGTTGCTTGCTGCTACTGCTGTTTATTATAAGACTCTTCTCTTTTAGTTATTTCAACTGGCGTATGATTTTTAGTAGGAAAGTCTCAGGAATCACACTGGGTTGTTTGTTTTTTTGTTATATATATACACATGTATATATCACTTTTTAAACGATTGTTTTCAGTTCTTTAATTTTTCCAAAAATAAATTGACGTTTTGAAAAAGTTCTACTCTCTAAAGTTGTTTTTCTTTCTGAGTCTGCTGTTTGAGTCACGTATTGGCGGATCATGCGATGTAGTGCAGTGCATGCCGTCGTTATACATAACTCGTGTGTCATTCGCCAGTTACAAGTCGAAATGCTGTAACGAGTCATCGAAAATTGGACTTAACGGATGGACCATTTGAGACGTAGCCGCAGCCAATATCTGAAAGAGGTAATATTAAAAAAATAAATGCGAAATAATGTTCTTTTGAGTGATAATGAACATTCCGCATTCGATTTGAATTTTATGTGTTTTTTTTAATTAGGGAACCTCAAAATGGATCACCTTTTATTACCGTGTCCGGCCGAACACTATATTCGACATACTATTTGAAATCATTGCCCAATAAAGAAATATTAATTATTTTTCATAAAGGATTTAAAAAGTGACAACCTATGCTGTGACAATAGAAAATATGAGTTTAAATGGCTCCCAAGATAATATTTTAAGGAACTATATAGGTAGAATATGTAACCTCTACATTGGCGACATAATAGCTTTCGAATAAAATGAACAAAGTCACTTCGTGAATATCTAACAAATAATGTGCACTCTCGCTGTGATATGAAAGTGCAACTTGAAACCGAAACGAAGAGTTCTAGGCTTCATTATTTAACCTAATAGTATTGTTTAAATGAGCAAAGCCTCCCCATACATATAGACTCCACTCCATTTGGGAAAAAACTGGCTTACCCTATTACTACACACCATACCTAAGAATACCACCATAATACAAGAGAGGATACAATTGCGATCAAGCGCCTTACACCTTCGATTCCAGACAAATATCGATCCTGGTTTCACTTGACACAGCTCCGTCTGTGTACTGTTAATCGGGATCCGAATATAAATTCATTTGTTCTGGAATATTATTGTCCAAAATCATAATAATTATATTCGAATTTAAGCCAAATTTTACATTCACCTTACGCGCATTTTAAATTTAAATAATAGTGCAAGTTATTAGTGCTACACTAAACTTTAAGGTACCGTTTTATCTACTAGCTACTTGCTTTTTCCTATTTTTCAGCTACTTCCTTTCAAAAGGGATTACACTAAATACGCGTAGCTCCTTTATTTGCTCTTAAGAGTTGAAGGCGGACGCTTTTCAAAAACGCATCCAATAAAAAGCAGATAACTTTTGCTATCGTAATATAATACCAGAACCTTCCAATTTGGCGTTCCAAAATTAAGAGTTATCGACAATGAAACAAATCTCAATTCAATGCCAAACAAATATTCAAAACTCCTCTAAATTTAACCTTTCCATTAGACACTGATATAATTAAAATTTTGACTAAAAACAAAATACATTTCACAGATTGGCCGATATTTTCAGCAAAAGGTCAGCCATAGGCTCTGGAGTCAACATTTCCAATATCTGTCAATCGATCAATTTGTGCAAAGTCTTATCCGGATATACTGATTAGTTCTTGATTTGTATACTGGAAAGTGAAAGAATCAGATGGAATTTAAGTTGGGTTATATGGAAAGAAGGCGTGGTTTTTGTCTGATCTCGGCGTTGAGAGATCAGCAACTTGTTCGCATCCCTTTTTGAGAGCGTCTACATTAAAGCTTCTCACCACTACCTACTATTGGATATAAATGTATCTACGTCTAATAATATCATCAAGGAACTCGAGGTTGGTACTAACAACGTTCATAAAGCACTGGTATCCCTAAACACGAAGAAAGGCGCTGGTCCTGATGGTCTGTCAAATATCTTCCTAAAACACTGTGCTACAAGTCTTAGCGAGCACATTATTAACATCTACAGCATCTCACTTCGTGATGGAATATTCCAAACAGACTGGAAACTATCTTACGTCTGTCCTATTCACAAAGACGGTCCAGGGTCAGACGTCGCCAACTACAGACCAATCTGTATTCAAACAGCTTTTGCCAATCTCTTGGAGAAGATGATTCTCCACCAGCTCCCTGCTCTTTTTACAAACATCATTTCCAGCAAGCAACATGGCTTTATCGATGGAAGGTCTACAACATCTAACCTGTTCATCTATGTTAACTACCTTCTGGAACTTAAAACAATGGACATGCAGTCTATACCATCTACACGGATTTCAGTAAAGCTTTTAATAAAGTATCCCATAATATTCTACTGTAACTACGGTATACAAGGTAGAGCATTGAGCTGGATCCTTTCATATTTAACCGGATGGCCACTACAAGTTAAAGTCGATAGTCATGTATCCATAAAATATGAGGTGTCATCCGGAGTATTTCAAGGGTCACACCTGGTACCTATTCTTTTCAATATTTTCGTGAACAACATCATTGCAAATTTCAAGTAAAAGTTAAAATGCTAATGTTTGACTTTCTTGATTGGGATATATTTATTTATATACTTATATAAAAATAACAAAAATAAGTGCTTCTTTTTAAAGAAACGTTTTTATCAGGATGTCGATGTTTTATGATTGCTGAATGCTGACTTCTGGATGGTCAACGATTTGCCACAGGGTGGTTATTCATTTCCACAAGTCTCAATATCTTCTTTATGCGGATGACCTGAATATTCTCCACGTGATAACAGGCGTATTAGCTAACTACACCTTGAATAATGAAGTGATAAATGAGGTTGAGTCGGTAAAGGACTTAGGAATCATCATAGACAATAAACTTTCTTTCAACGAGAATATCGAAAGGATCACACTCCAGGCTTTTAACGGACTAGGTTTTATAATTAGAACCAGCAGAGACTTTTCAGATCCAAACACCTTGCTGCGCCTTTACTCATCACTAGTTCTTCCTATCTTAGAGTACGGCACAGTAATCTGGTCTCCATTCATGGACATGGCGACCAAGCGTATCGAAAAGATACAACACAAGCTCTGTAAAAGCCTGGGTTACCGATACAGATTTACTGGCCCTCATGCCTCAGTGGAGTATGTCTACGACCAGTATATTATAACCAGAATGCAATCACGTCGACAAATAGTTGATCTAATATTCTTTTTAAAGTCATCAATGGCCAAATTGGCGCGCCAGACATCTGTAGCTGCTTTGCGTTTTCTCCAGTGGGAGAAAACCACAAAAACTACAAAAAACTATGTGTCCAATGGCCTACACGATCGAATTTCCAGGCTAGTCAACACTTTATACAACAAAGTGGATTTTTACAGTGGATCAATCAACGCATTCGCCCAAGAAATTAAGTCGCACTTACTGCAATTCCCTTAACCCAAAGACACTGAACTAGTTAATCTTCCCTTCCCCCGCTTTTCTATAATCTATATTACAAATACTTAGTGGTATAATGCCGATAGGCGACTGTATAATTTAAATAAATAAATATTACACTTCGAATATGATTGAAATCGGTCGAATAAGTTCCGAGATATGGATTTTCTTCGTCTTCTATAAAGCTCTCTCGTACCGTCTCGGGTGTAACATTTTATGTCTCTGAAGAATTTAGATATTGTTTTATCACGCTTTTAGTAGTTTTTAACAAAACCGTTATGGAGAGAGCGGGGTTATAATTCGATTTCTTCCATTTTCACACTGTCGAATAAGAAGGCGGGGCCATGCCCACTTTTAAAATTTTTGTTGCCCCGTGCTACTGCGATCCTCTGTAAAAAATTTAATTTGAATCTAAATTTAGTGCTTACTTATGGAATTTTATATGTTTTCGATTAATGACGTTTTGTGGGCGTAGCGGTGGTCCGACTATGCATCCATCTACGAACTCGTCTTTACATTTTTGCCAAGAAACACGTGTACTCAGTTTTTATTCAAGTTACAGCTTGAACGGACAGACGGACGGACATACTCTCACCCCGATTTTCAGCTCACGACTTTAAAACGTACGACATAACAATGTTTTTTTTCAATATATATGTTTTATAAATCTCTAACAGCAGTGAGGACAGTCTTTGGTCAAAATATGGTATAAGAGGTGGAACCTTATTAGTGTAGTAGTAAATTGGTTATCTCCGTCTTGTAGGGATGGTTACTTGTTTATAGATCAATATTCTCGCTTTCATATCGTGCCTTTAGAGCTTCCCAAGCATAATTGAAATTGTCCTTATAATGTGCAAACTGTTTGACAATAACCCCTGTTTCACCTTTAAATCTGTATATCTCATAGTATTTTAGTTTTGTTCACCTATCGGTTGTTTGTAACATCTTCAACTTATCGATGTAGATATAAAGTACTCTAAATATATGTAAATGATAAGGATGACGATTGATTGTCCGTACTTGAGGCATCTTAATGAAACTTGATACTCCTGTTCCTCCGCATCCAAGGCAGGTTGTTATTGCCATTAATCGAAAACTTATACAATGCTATATATAAGCTGTAAATTAAGATATGAATCTTACATATTCATGTAATAGCAGTAGAGAGTGGAAACTGTACTTTAAAAGTGTTCAATAAGTGGGACATCAGATGATAACCGATCTCACTCCCCATATTATGGTTATGTGGAAAACTACTAAATGTGCGATAAATCACTGAATAAATACGTCATACGCATAAAATTTCATAGCCAGAGTTGAGTTTAAAACCTTTATATAGGCAGGTGTCAAAATAGGACAACAGTGGGCGTATCACCACTCAAATTTGACATTCCTATTGTTATATATTCTAAAAAATCGAACTATAACCATACCACATAGCTGCCATACAATCTGAACGATAGAAATCAAGTGCTTGCATGGAAAACTTTTTAATTCGATGAGATATCTTCACGAATATTGGAACGGATCATGATCTAAGGCAATAATGAAATCTCTTAAGAAATTGTTCAGATCGAATCACTTTAGCTTATTGCTGTCATACAAGCTGAACGATCGGAATCAAGTTCTATCAAGGAACCTTTTGTACTTTGAAGGGCTTCGGTCCAACCGAAGTTAACGTTGTTTCTTGTTTTTTTTTTGTTTCTTTAGTGTTACTTTTTTCACTGTCCCTTTATTTTGTTTTGGCTTTTTTTGCATTTTGCATTTTGTTACTACTTATATGTCACTGCACCGCACAAAAAGTATTTGTTCTTTTTTTTTGTTAATTTAATATTAAGCCTCCATAGTACCTATCACTATTGCGAGAAGGACTGTGATTACTCTTTTCACCATTTACCGATTAAAAAACAAGGGGACACAAATGAGTCCTTTACGACAATTTATTTAATAATTTAAATGTGGTTATGGTGTGTGATGTCTGTATGGGTGGTGTATGTTTGCGTGTGGTGTCTTTATGAGTGGATTGTGTTGATGCAGTGTGGCGCTCAGTGTCGTGCATTGAGGGGAGGCGAACTCATCTAGCCACATACGTATATCCATGAACATAAAATATTAAAAATAAGCTAAATATAACAGAAGAGCCGAAATTAGGTTGGAGATCTTCTATCGTTCCTTAGTATCGCCCTAAAAAATACCAAGAACAAGAATTGTTTTTAGAGGCACAAGAAACGTTTAGGGAGAAAACTACTACCGATGCCGCTAAAGTTAAAAATAATAAAGCTGAGATTTTAAACAAAGAAAAGAATTTGGATGGTCCTGAAGAAAATGCAAATAAAGTGACTAATGAACAAATAACTTGTAATTTTACTTCCCTGGCGTCTTCTTTTTCCAAAATGTGGGAAATCTGGTGCTAAAGTTGATAAAGACGAAGCTGAAGTAATCGATCGAGAAAAAGGAAGTTCAAAAACTGGTTTTGCTTAAACCAATACAATTGTCGAAAAAGAGAAAAAATGGTTTTGTTAAGCAAAATCCAAAAATCACTGTAAAAGAAGAAGAAGATGATATGGATGACGGCGAGCAGAAAACAAGTATGGCACGTGAAGCTACTTAAATGGAAAATCATGTTGATGAAAACCAATGTCACGTCGGTACCAGCAAGAAAGACCTAATCAGCACTTCCAAAGTTATGAATTGATCACAGTTTGAATATATTGAGCGTAAATTGAATAATTCCTTATATAAATTGACAGAAATATTGACCGGAAAATAATTGTATTATTGTAAGAAAAATGTGATGTACTCGATATACGAAAAATAAGGCACAAACGCTTTTCTCAAAATAATAACAATCCCACGTTTTTCTCAAAATAATACATGCATTTCTGTCAGTTTATATAAAGCACTATTTTTCACTTTTCAGTTTGAAGTGCTTTAAAAGCGTGTTTTTCAGTAGTACATTTTTTTCGTAAATTTGTTATTCGAATCACAGTATGAATAGCCTTTGGCTGCATAGTTTTATAGTCGTTGTACGATTTCGCTAATTTTCACAGTGTGTTATAGGAATGGCCTCACATACCAAGTTTGGTTGAAATTAGTAAAGGTTGGTAGTGCTACGTCCATTTTCAGATTTTACACCTCCTTCTATAAAGGTCTTTCCTACCATCTTGTTTGTGAAATTTAATGCTTACGGCGTATTTATTTGGTGAGTTAGCGCACTTTTAGTAGTTCTCAACATAACCGTTATATGGTGAATGAGCGTAGTTATTATTTGATTTTACCCAATTCCACAGCTTTTGAAAAAGTGCTAAAAAACTTCTAGAAAATTTTGTTAAGTTAGCTTCAGCAGTTTGAAAATATGTGCATTTAACCATTTTGGGGGCGGGGCTATGTTCACTTTTATAAAAAATGGGTGCCCCTTATTACCGCGATCCTCAAATTACAAATTACAATTCGGTATCTTAAATTAGTGCTTGGTTATGGCACATTATACGTTTTCTTTTCTTGGCGTTTAGTGGCGTGAGAGTAGTCCGATTACTCCCATCTGCAATACCGACCTCTCTTGGGTGCAAAGGAACTTATGTAGCAAGTTTCATCAAGATACCTCAATTTATAATCAAGTTATCGCTTGCACAGAAAAAAGTTAATAACATATGTACAAACTGACCTATATTTATATATATCATAGATATAACACTAGGCTCTGATCCCCCTAAAGAAGAGCCAAATGACGATGTGAAATTAAAAGTCTCCAACGATGGTGGTATAACAGCAGAAGATGATGACACGGATGCTTCTGATATTGGTACCACAACCAAAAAGAAACATTCTCGACATGGTGCTATTAGTAGACGAAGTAGACGCAAATCAACGGCTGCAGCAACACCGGGCATAAAAGTCAAGGAGAAGAAATCTCGTATAACAAGCAGAGAAGAAGTAAATTTACGAAACCTAAATTTAAGTATCAGACATATACTTCGGCAATATGTTCGAATATCTTTGCACATACTGCTCTTAAATAATGCCGAGATAACAACATACATACATAAACAAACATATGTATTGGCATTCAATATTTAACAATATATACATATTTACTAGGTTGACAAACATGCATGAAAAATATTATCATATATTGGTTTTAAAAATAATATTTAGAAAATAATTGATATTGTACACAATTTTCGTACGAACACACACACGAACATCATTGAGTTGTACAATCAAAAACAACCCCATGTCGCGTGTCAGTGTAATATACATATAAACAGATACTTTTTTTTAGTTAATTAAGATAGAATTAAAATTGTATATAAAAGCAAGTAAATCTAATATAAAATCAGCGTGAATAAACTCTACCTTAATTAAGTTCTTTATTTTTCGCTCACCAGTGTTAAGAACTTATACCATTTTCCCACAAAAAATTGAAAGTGATTAGATTACATCTAATATATTCATATATATATATATATATATATAAATGATCAAAATGAAGAGACGAGTTGAAATTAGGGTGACTGTCTGACCATCTGTCCGTCCGTCTTTGAAAGCTGTACCTTGAGTGAAAAATGGGATATCTTTATGAAACTTGGTACACATGTTTCTTGGTACTGTAATGTACGGTTGGTATTGCAGATGGGAGTAATCGGACCACGCCCACAAACGCCAATAAATAACAAATATCAAATAAATTGCCATAACTAAACTCCACAGTAAGATATAAGACTGATATTTGGTATACAGGATCACATTAGAGAGGGGCATCTGCAGTTACAATTTGTTTTTAAGAGTGAGACTGGTCCCGCTCCCTTATTGGTTTAAATTGCATATCTTCTAACCCAATAAAGCTATAACAACAAAATTACCTGAGAACAAATTGTTTCAGCACCTCTATCGACAGTTTGAAAATGGGTGAAATTGGGTGATAACCTGTCCGAGATTTCGAGTATATTAGCGTGAATATAACGAGATTAACAAGCGTCATTTTTGTATGGCGAAATATTGCTAAAGTAGTAGATTAGTGAAATAGTCTACTGAACAGCCTAAATCTCGTGATTAAGTGTCGGTGGGAATATAATATTTAAGTTACGTCTGGCATTTGACAGACACGGGTGAAATGTAGATGCCTTTTTGAACAATTACAGTGACAATCACTTGATCAGTAAACTGAATGTTACGACTAACCTAATAAATCTGAGTGCATTTTTGAACCCATCAGCAGTCCGTGTTAACACAGGGTTGTTATTGGCGGTAACCAATTCACACTTATCACATCACCTCACCACTTTTTTCACTAATCACTTCACTGCTATCATTCATTACCTAACTCACTACCTACAGTACATCAATGCACATTATAATAAATAAAAACACATCTTGTTAAAAAATTTACATTTTAAATATATTCCTCTTTATTTTTATTGTTGTTTAAGAGTACAAAATGGAAAGCTCTCCAATTATTGTACGAGTATATTTAATTATTTCCTTGTGTTATTTAAATTATGATAAGCTGAGTCGTAGCAAGTGACACTTGTTATTGTTAATTAGCGGAACAGGCTGAAGTTCTCAGTCTCCCTTTCAAATTATAATTGAACTTATTGATAACTTAATTCTAGTTACACATGCTAAAATAGGGTTTCGTAATCATACATAGCGGCCACGCGAATATGCTGTGTTTGCCGGCTACGCAATAACATTCGCTCATTTGTTTATTACGGATGTCACATTTCTGGTCACCAATTTCGAGACTGCTGACTTGTACATTACAATGTTTATTGAATGATTACAGCTGGTGTCATATTTCATGGCAACAATCTCGAAAACGTTGACTTTAGTTCAGTAGTATACGACATGCGATGTTATGCACAATGCCCTCATCTCAACTGTACAAAATGAATGTTTACAACGGTGACGAAGAGACCACAACAATTTGTGGGAGAATACAAATACCACAGTAAGAATAAATACATCACGAAAGCTGAAAAAGGCGCATGCTTAGGGTAATTCAAATTAAGCCAATCCATGATCTGTTTTTAAATTAAATCGTAGAAAGTGGCGAATTTCAATTCTTTGAGTTTCTATTTTTTCAAATTTTTAAACTAATTATTCAACTATATCTGTTGTCTTAACATCATACATATAATTATCTTTCTTAAAAAATGGAAACATTAAGAATTAATTTTGTATATATATATACTGTACTAATTAAAATAAGAGTTAAATTACTACTAACTTTCTTAATTTCAGAAAAAAACATGTAATAAGGTTTGGCAACTGCACCGCGAATTTTATAATCAATGAGCAAGCCTGTATACTACAACAGAACCAGTTGGGTTCAATACTCTAATAAAAACTTTATTTTATGTTTGTTTAATCACTTACTTGCACTACATTTTAACGGGTACAAATAAAATGCAAATTCGAACAGTATCCTTTATTCTTCACAATATTTATTAGATTTTATTTCACCAGCTTTACTTTAAGTTTTAGACGAAATTTCCATTGTACTTTGTTGTCTTCTGACGGAGCACGTGAAAACTGCTGGTTGTTTCGACAAAAATTGAAAAAATGCTTTTGCTTAATATGCTTGGGTTGTATGGGTTTGTATGGGGTGTTGTCTCATCATAGCTTAATTGCCTTGGTGCCTTTGTTAAGCGTGTATGTTGAGATGATGATGATGTCCACAGCGGTTCTAAAGTGACCGCGAGCGTGTTGCATGCTCTTATGGTTACGTCTGCACTTTCAGGTCTGCACCTGAAGGAGCTGGATTGCTTCGTCTAAGAAAGCAGTGAAACAGAGAAGGATGTTGTCTATACGAATACTGATACCACCCATAGTTGTTTAATTTTTGGTTTTTGGTTTTGTCGACTCTCTGATGCTAGAAAGGAAAAACAGTTTAACGAACGGTCAGGTTAATATCCTTTTTGGCGCTCGCACATTTTCTATTCTTATGAGACTGTCGGATTCAAGATAAACTTTTTAGATAGTCATCATCCAGTGGAAAGAAGACAACCCTTGTGTATGATGACACTTATACACTGCGTTCCTTCCACCGATATCGCTTGTATAGAATTTATGATGGGAAAGTTTGATTATTTCCTATCGGTTTTCCCTTATTGTAAGTGATCATAAAGCATCATTTTTTATGAGCGACTAATCTTAAAAAATTTTGTTCAGCGAAAATCCTCGTAGCTATACGCTCCTAACAGTTGCCGACTGGGCAATAGACGTCGCTGCTGGCACCATCGCAGCTTGGTAACTGGACTAGTTTCAAAAGGAGGCCTTGGTGGCGCGAGCAGGCGTCTAGCTAAGGCACGGATACGTATCCATTCTCCTCTTTCTTTGGTAACTTGCTTGGCACATAACACTAGGGGAGGGGGTGTATATCTACTTCTGCCATTCCTAATGAGGTACCTGGTGGTAGGTAGAAAATGCTAGGGGTAGAAGAAACGGGTTGGGATATCAAAACGGCGGTGGGAGAAATGGCTGCTTCCACCGACGGGCACGGTGGGTCTACTTTCTGTGTCGCCAGCAGCCATACCTCTGTTGTGAAGGGAGCAGTTCACAGCGGTTGCAGCCGCAATTCACATCCACACATTTGCAAATCGGATCGAGGAAGAAATGGCAGCTAAAAGACAGCGGTCTGCTGGAAAGCGGTAGAACTGAATGCACCCTTTGCACTATTGCACGAAGACGGAGGAAGTGGTTGCGAAGCTTCTCGGATTGTAAGAGGGCGCCGTTCTGGAAATAGTGGATCGTAGCTGCATTCCAGCTATTCCGAAGCCGAAGGTTCTTATACATCGCACGGCGAAATCGGATTGTGTAATAGTAGGTAGCCAAAGCTCCGACCTCGAGAAGAAATCCGAACATAGTGGTAAAGGTCTAAAGGTAGTATGTATTGCTCCTTCCTCGAATAACTTACTTGATGTAACAATGTATACTAGCGAAATAATAAATGTCAAAGGTAGGAAGGTGGTTCGTACACCCTACTTTTCTGACCATAGATATGTGAAATTTCAAGTAGAAGTCGAGGGCACCTTTCCCCCAAGCTGGAATATGGATCACGTAGCCGAAGTGTTAAGAAGCTATTCAAACTGGCAGGATGGCCGATGAAAAACATTTCTGGAATCAATATTAAGATGTACTCAAGTATAGAAATGAGCAAAGCCAAGAGGGAGTCGTGGAATACTGGAGCTGATTGCAGTAAGGGATCACTGGTAGACGTGGTCAAGGGTGTACGAACGCATAAATCTCCAACCTGTTGGAGGTAGTGTAAAGTGCGTCCCGACCGACACTTCATAACGAAGGACAAAATACTTTGGGCAATCAACGGCTCCGAACCGTTTAAATCCCTTGGTATGGACGGTTTTTTTTCTGCCATTATGCAGAATGTATCAAAAGTGCTGATACTTGTTCTATACCTGATCATAATATCTAAAAGAATAGCTAACCCTAACTATAGAAAAATGTCTAAATCATAAGGAATATGTTCTGGGCGTCTTTCTTGGCTTAAGTGGAGCATTCAACAATGTCTCCAATAACGCAATCGTTAACAGTCTAGAAGCAGCTCGAATTGAGCCTGCCATCATAGCATGGATAAACGCTCTACTAATCTCCAGGAAGATTAACGCGGAATTAAACGAAGCCAGACTCTTTACAAGAATGTACAAAATCCCGACGTGGAAACCCTTGAAGCTCAACATGGTTGAGTTAACAATTCAGAAACATACCAATTACCTGCGAGTTATTTTGGATAGCAAACTGATGTGGAAACTCAACGTGGAAGAGAGAGTGATAATATACTATATGTATTTAAGAAGATGCTAGGGTGCACATAGGGCTTATCACCTGGACGCATGCATTGGCGTTGCACGGAGATAGTTAAGTCAATTTCGTTTTACGGTGCTTTAGTGTGGTGTACCGCTGTTAGCAAAATTTCTTACAGAAATCAGTTGGAGCGGATACAGCGTCTCGCGAAGCAGGGATTAGATGTAGCGGCTGTCAGAAAGCGGCTGCATATATACTGCGTTCTAGGCCAAAAATGATTCTGGGAAACGAAATAGCTGATGAGATTGCAAAAAATACCACCCGTCTGATATACAATGAAATTTCCGAAAGAGCTGACCGCCGGATCAGGGCGAGATGGAATGCCTTAAGTACATGCAAGGTCGCCAAGATCATGTGCAAGAGCCCTGAAAGAAAACTTGCATGCTTTTTACTCACACGGCTCGAAAGGACTGCCGGACGGTTGACAGGTTGACAGGTCACAACCTACTAGCATCACATGCGAGCCGGATGGGTATAAGTAACGACGATACATGCAAAAATTGCAGAGAGGCAGGCATGAGCGAGACGCTGGAACACCTCCTATGCCTCTGTCCAGCACTTTCTAGAACTCGTTCAAGATATCTAAGAGTTTCGCAGTTCAAAGGACGAGACGAAGTATCAAACTTGGTATCTTAAGCTGCTCTTATAGTTCGCAAAAAGCGTTGACGTTCTGTATGACGAATACTTCACCTCAAATTAAACAGAACCTCCATCTGGCATTACTAAGGTCCAGTAGCTCTATGTATGGCGCGACAGCCGGACAGTATAACCTAACCTAACCTTGTAAACTGACCATAATTGAATTTATAATTACTTTCCGTTTTATTTAAATGGGATTACACTTTTTTACTACAGACTTTCAAAGACCCCCAGTCGAAAGTATGAACTGCCAATGAATACCATGGGGTGCATATATTTTATTACTCTAAGATGTGACTTCTTTTAATAAACTAAAATTTAGTTTTAGAAACTCATTCTTAGTGGCTCTTTGAGCTCCGACGAAGATTATTCCATTGCCCTAAGAATTTTTGAAGGAAAGCCATTCAAAGACAAACCTTAGAGTGGAAGAACTGAACATATAGGCCTTTATTAGAAAAGGTTCAGGAAAATCAAGCAGAATATTTTAGCTACTGAAGTTTTACTGTTACGAAATACCGTTAACTGAAGTTATATTTCGATGTGTGTATATTTTTATTTTTTTTTTTTTTAATTTGAATAATCAGAAAAATATTTGTTACAAGATACAGTATACAGTGAACCAAAAAAAAAACTTGTATTCGAAGATGGTTTGACTTTGAAGCGACTCAACTTTTGAGTTGCATCCAAAAGTAAAAAATGGCCGTTTTATTAAATTTCATAAGGTAATTGAAATCTATACCTTCTGCTCAACGCAAAACGAGACTTTATCCATAACTCGACAAGGACATGACATATGGCCATACTTTTTGTTGCTTAGGTTGGCAGGACTGTTATTAAGTTTACGTGTCAAATTTGAGCGCGATCTGTCACATAGTTCACTATAAACATAGTCACTATAAACAAGTCAACCTCGAGTGTGTTTTTCGAATTTTACTATGGAAATTAACGTTGAGCAAAAAATGTTTGTTTGAAATTTTGTTATTCCAATGGTATAAGTGCGACGGACGCAATGAAAATGTTGCAGAAGGCATATGGGGAGTCTTGCCTATCACGTGCACGTATTTTTGATTGGTATAAGTCGTTCAAGGACGGCCGTACATCGCTGGAGAACTTGCCCCATGATCGTCGTCCAGTAACGTCAATAAACGAAGAAAACGTCGAAAAAGTAAAGAAAATTGTGTTGGAAAATCGTCGTGTGACTGAAAGAGAGATAGCTAGTGAGCTCGTGTGTCTGAGACGTGTGTGTGCTCGACTTGTTCCAAAATCCAGTTCATACGTCTCGTCTTGTACGCGATTATTTGACCAAAAACAACGTAAATATTGTTCCGCAAGCACCGTATTCACCCGACATGGCACCGTGTGACTTTTTTCTTTTGTCTAAACTCAAATTGTCGCTTCGTGGAAAGCATTTTCAGTCGATTGAAGTTATAAAAGAGAATTCGAAGAAGGAACTGAAAGCCATACCTAAAGCGGCCTACCAGAAGTGTTAGGAAGATTGGAAAAAAAGGTGGCATATGTGTATCGCCTCTAATGGTGACTATTTTGAAGGGGATAAAATAAATATTGAAGAATAATTAACCGTTTTTGTTGTTTGAGCCAGTCTCGTTTATATTTGAGCAGAAGGTATTTAAAAACTAAAAAATAAAATAGCTTTATTTTCTGGAACAAAAAAAAACTTGTACAGTTTGCATAAATTAACATTTTGACACTCTTGAAGGAAAATTTATAGTTTGTGTGTCTTTTATTCATAGAATGTACCAAATTTTGTTCAGGAGTGATATTTGCCTAGATTTCTTCAGGAGCCACCAAAACCTTATTTTTGCTATTAACTTTGCGTTCTCGTAAGTTCTTCTCCACATAAGCCCACAGATGTTCAATTGGATTGATGTAAGAACTCTGGGGAGAATGCGACAGCACTTTTTTCGTTGTACCGCAACCATTACTTAACCACTAATACTTCGGGTCATTATACTGAATAAAGCAGTAGCCACTATTTATTGAGCTCAGCTGCTAACGGGATCCAAATTATTTTGTAATATTGCCAAGCTGTTTATTCATTTCATAATTCCTTCTATGAAAACAAGGTTGCCGCCGCCATTTGATCCCACTGAATTTCTTTTGCTGCCATTGCACCACACATGTTATTTAATTTTTTTCTATTAGCGCTTAGCCTTTCTTACGCCATACAAATCAACGACCATTAGATCCAAATTAATAAAATTTGGCATTATCTGTAAAAATTACAGAGTCCTAAAATTCGTAATTACGGTATATATACTCTTTGTAATATAATAAACGTTTCGCAATCTTTCTCTTTAATAAACGTGGTTTGTTTCTTGTCTTTAATAGTTTACTTTCAGCATGGGGCGTGCAAATTTTTTGGGCGTTCCACTATCATCAAGTCTTCCAACTCCACCAGCTTTTTTGAATTTTGCAATAATGTACCGAACTATTGGATGTATTTTTTTATTTTTAATATTGCCTATTTCGCGAGTAATTTTGTTCTCTTACCAATATTTGACTAACTTGCAAACACTACAACCACGCAAAATAAAATCGCTTAACAAAGAATTAGTTTTGACCATACTCAAATAATACCGGACAAAAATAAAGGTACCTTCTTGATAACTGTATTTAAGGTATTGCTAACGTAAGTGTACAAGTTTTTTTTGCTGCTCAAAAGTGACATATTTTAATTTTTTTGCAATCGCGAAAGGTTTAAATGAGTATAAACTCCCCCCTCCAAATACACCGCTCTATCCTGAAAACTAATGGCACGCCCTAATATGAACAACTATATACACCACTCCTGGGAACAAACCTGAGAGCACTCACAGGATCTCAACCCACATGACGACACCGCCACACTCACCAGTTGAGAACACGACACACGAAGACATCCCACCTCACCAACTATATAAAAGGGATTGGATCATCGCTTTTATTCTCATTCGCTATATACGATTGGACAGCTGATACATTGATCCAACACATTCGTTTTCGGGCCTGAGCGCGAAATCACATCTTTTTACATTCGGTTTAATATTTCGACAACAATGATCCTGCGCGATATTCACTTGATCGACAACTCCCGTCCGTCGTTTCGTACCAGAATCCGTAAACCGCCTTTTTCGCGATTCAACCCACAGTATTTGAACTTATATTCATTTAAAGCAGCTTCCATTGAGGTGATTGGGCTTTGGTTTCGTCACCAGTTATGACCCGTTTGAGCAAACCCGGATCGTTGTTGACGTCATACAACAACAACTGATTGATACAAATGCGACATTGCTTCTGCTAAAATTTTTCGCAATTTCAGAACAAACTTCGCTGCCACACGTTTCATGCCCAAAGCGTTCGAGAAAATTGAATGGTTTGAGCCGATTAATATATCCTTTCAACTTCCTAATAGTTATTCGTCGATTTGCAAGAACAATTTTTTTCGCTTGTTGACGTAGTCGCACCTCCAGGATGCTCATATCATCAATATCTACTCACTAATAAACACTATTTTGAGACAAAGTAGACACACCGAATGTCACAGTCAACATTTTCAGTACCTTGAGCACTTTATTCCATTTCTAACGCAAATTTTAATACGTATTCCTTGATCCATTTCTTTTAAAAGTCAAAATCGAAGAGCTCTAAAAAAACAAAAACACTTTTTCTGTTGTCAAAAGCAACCTACTAATCGAAATTGGCTCTTAATGCAAGCGCATGATAAACATATGTGTCCGCTTATAATAAAAACAAAATATCGATAACCGAATGTACACAGCCCGCGAAAAATCAAAATTCACCTTTTCCTTTGAGCGCACCTTTGTATACAAAAAATAATATAAAATCTGTAATTCAAATACGTTTTAACAAGGTAATAAAATGAGTAATTTACGGAAAACCCGAAAACAGTTTGGTACAATATATATTTCGAAATATATTTACAAAATTCATTATATAATTACTAATGTCTATTTAAGCTTACATTTGTGTTCTCAAAACACAAAACAAAATTTAACAAGAAACAAAAACAAGTAAGGAAGGGCTAAGTTCGGATGTAACCGAACAATTTTTACCCTCGCAAAGTCAAATAGTATACTCTTTTAAAATTTCTTTACATATTTCAAAAATTAGAAATAGAAACTGTTGCTTCAGCTATTTACATTCACAGTGAAATTAATTAGAGCAATTTGTAAACTAAATTTCCTAAATTATGAGAAATCATTCGGGTGTTTTGTTGTATACGCTGATAATTGATTTTATATAGAATGCATTACAACTGTATTGAAGAGTATGAAAAGGAATCGTTTTATACAATGAATACAATTTTTTATTTGCTATATTGATATTATTATTCATATTAAGCTTAAAAATAATAAATATTTACAACTTTAAAAATTATAACATTATATTAATTTGTATATAATATTTACAATATTAAACATAGATTTTTATAGAGATTCTTATACATACAAGTATATCATATCATACTAGTGTATCATATAATATACTTCTTTTCTCCTTATACTATTAAATTTTTATCATATATTTATACAATAATGTCTTATATACATTTCTAATTCGATTATATTTGAAATAAATGAAGAACTATTGCACTAAGTCTGAAAATGTAGTTCGAAATACAGACACAAATATTGCCATGATAGCTGTGTACTGTCTCAAAAGTGATTGTATTAACATGGGAAGGATCCATGTTTGAAAATGCCCGCTCAATTTATGTACCGGCAGGTGTAGTTGAATACTCAACACCAAGCAGGGAATTCAAGCTTTTTCTTGGGCAAGATTTCTGATTGTAGTCCATGTAGACATTAAAAAAATGGTTAAATCTCCAACAATTAGCAAATTTTGATTGCATAACTCAGAAGTAAGGACTTCCTGCAATTATCCGGTTGTTTGCAGCACCTAAAACTAATCGAGATAGATTTCTATATACAAATATTTCTTCTAATATTTAGTGACAATCAGTGGATAGGTATATTTACTCAGCCATCATGTTGAACTTAAAACAAAATATACCAGACAACAATGTAAACAATTTTCTTAGAATGCTGGACTTTGTATAGAGCAAAAATATCTTTCTAGAAAAGATCGTATGAAATAAATAAATATCTATTGTAGTTATTTTACATGTTCTACACCTGTTGGAAATTCTAGAAATATTTTATTTAAGAAGTATAGAGCTAGTATTAAAAACGAATCTTAGTACAAAATATTAATACAGCATTTTTAGTTTTTTTTAATAAAATATTTTACATATTATGTGTTTAGAATCGTACCAACTTTGTAAATTTCAAAAAATTACTCACCACCACCTTTTTAACATATCTGTTATAATAAGAACAAAAGTGGACTTGTAGTTTAAACTTTAATTAAAAAGGTTATTTTCTTATTTCACAACAAATTATTTTAGAAAAATATATGGGTGTTCAACACCAAGCGAACGAGTTCTTCTCCAAATGAAGCGAGGTGACGTGAGCATCAATTTGCTTCTGCCAAACAATCGTGACGCGCTACTGAATCGAAAAAAGTTGACGTGGTGCTTAGGATAGTGGACGTATCGAATTGGAAAAACGAATGTTGGCGGCTGTCCTGTAGTCCATCCTTTTTGTTGAGTAGGGTAGTGTACAGGTAGTGTAGTGTCATTGACTATGGTGATGGAGTAATGTTATTGTATTTTGCGGTTGTTGCTTTTATAAATAGTATTTGTTTATTTAAATTTATTTAAAATTTCTTTACCGTCAGCTTATTAAGGTTAGCGACTCCATGCCTGACTCAGAGATGGCCAGAATGGGTTCTCCGTTGAATCCTTTGAAGAAGCATCTTGCGAGAGTGAGATTTGTGATGTTCGTCCACTTTTTTGAAGTTAGATTTGAAACTTTTACAAGTGTTTCCCATACACTACTCATATGAGGAGCGCTAAGATCGCGCTAGTCGTACGACGTACCGGCCATTATTTGATCGAGTAGTTGTGGCTTTGTAAAAGTCTTCACAATACTGATATTCTGGGGCTGTAATTAATATGAGGAGGCGGGTTTCTAACTCCCTTAGTTTCCTCAATTGTGAATTAATGTATTCTTTAGAGTTTTCGTCAACTTGAGTTTTTGATGTGGAAACTGGTTCTGTAACTAGTCCACTTAGAATCCAACCAAATATAGTGTTATGGGCTAGAAAGGTGGTTGAAATTTTTTCAACACCTTTAATTATTATTTGCCGCATAAGGTCGCTGCCTATTATAATATCTATTTGAGAGCGGGGCTGTTGCAGTTAGGATCTGCTAGCTTTAGCTGTGAAATCTTTTGCCAATGCTTGCTATTTAGATGATAGCTTGGAAGCATATTTGTAAGTTGCGGTAAGACTATAGCTTCTGCCACAATTCGCTTTTCCGCTTGGGGGGAAAATAGGGTAATGGGGCAGATTTTATTTGAGTTTTGGACTACCCTTCCGCCCATTCCCGTAATCTCAAAATTTGATTGTTTTTTTGGCAGTCTTAGCCCATTTTGTGCCTTAGACGCTATGAAAGATCGTTGTGATCCTTGGTCTATTAAGGCTCTAAGTTTGTAGAGTTCTCCTCGATGTTTGATGGAGATGACTGCTGTGGGTAGTGATACCCTAATTTGTATTTCGCTGTATAGCGTTTGAGTGGTTTGTGCCTTTGAGCTACTTGGTGTCTTTTAGCAATTTTCGGGATTTTGGGTTTTGGGAGTTGTTGTTTCCACTAAACCTTTTTATATAAGCGCTTCTTTGGGGGATTATGGATATATATTTTTGGAATATATTTATACAAAGTCTTCTTGATCTAACAAAATTATTTCGTTCGTTAATATTCAATTTTTTGAATCTCTCGCAAGATTTGAGCTTATGACCCCCTGTTCATAGTTCGCATGGCGTTTGTTTGTACAGTTCGGATGTGAGCGTTATATTTCTAAAGAATTCTATTCTATTCTATTTAAATTTTTGTTGCTACTGGCTTGGGGTCTGTGGAAGCTTCTATTTAGATCGGGGTGAACGGTTTTCGTTGTGACCATTATTTTATTTACCCTTTCTGCGATTTCGTATTGGGTCATTAAAACGTCTTTCATCTGTTGCCAAAGCATTGGTGCATTTTTTTCGAGATGAGAGCGATTGCTCCCACAAAAGTAACGATTTTTCTGGTAAAGCGACAGTGCATATATCTACCTGTATTGCGTCCCAGCTGTATGTGGGAATGTTTTGTGACAGTGGATTGAAGTTTGATAAATTTTTCACTTGTTTCCTTTTGAATTTTTGGCAAGTTCATTAATATCGATATTTGTTTATCGACCAGTATTCTTTCATGTCCCGGAAGGACGGCCATTCTTCATAACCTCCATAAATGTTTCTGTGTCACATGCCGGCACCTCGAGGTGGATGCCTGAACTTGCCTCTTGATTTTGAATTTGTGGCAGCTCTACTCTCGGATGTGGAGTTGGTGCAATTGTATTTATTAGCTTTAATTGATCAGAATTCATAGCTTTTTCTTCGTACTTGTCTAAGCAATTTTCGTATATTGCGTAAGCTGATGATATAAAATTATGTGGTAGATCTGAATTGTCATAATCTACTATGGCGTCATGAGCCGTTTGAAGATGAGTCCAAAAACTGTCAATATTTTGTTTTTTTATTTCCAATAACGATTAAGAGATGTCTTGAATCGGTGAAAATGAAAATCGAGTGCAGTATCGTGTTAGTCTGTCACTCTCAGAAATGAATTTGGTGGCTTAAATATTTTTCCCTTTTATTTGCTTTGTGGCAACCTGTCTTGCGCGGGTAGCTTCTACAGGTGTTATTTGATTTTTGGCGTCATTAACCATTTTTGTTATGTTATCTATGACTATATGTGTCAAAGTTGATTTAAATTTTTCTTAGTGTAAACTGATTAAAAGGCAGCGATAAATGATAATTAATACAGAATGCTCTTATATGTTTATAGGAGCTTTTTTTGTCCTTATGTTGCTGTATTTAGGTACACCCTAATAAACGGACTTGTATGTATATATTTATGTGCTCGTGAAATTGAGAGCTCGTTGAAGATGTCAATGCGTTTTTTTTTTGTATGTAATCTCGCTTGTTTGTTATAAAGGGTATTGCGGGATATAACCCAATGTGGACTTTGAAAAGATGTACAACTACAATTGTATATGTTTTAATAGGTATGTACGCATATTGTTCAAATTCATAATTTTTGTTTAACCGCGGGCTTTTTGTATGTTTGATTTGTAATACATTGGTTATTTTTTTTAATAATTTATTTGTTTGCGGTCGGTCCAGGTCTATTTACTTTAGAAGTAATATGTAAGTTTTTTAACAATTTTGTGAAATTTCCATACCGAATTGACCCAATGTATATAGGGTATATAAGCATAGGCAGATTATATGCCGTATGTATGTAAATGGAAAATATGTGTTCGCAATGCGAAGAGAGCGCGAAAGCGAAGTGAATAATGTGCAGGTATGTTCCCGTATGCACTTTGTATTTATGTACAATTATGTTTTGGTATGTAAATATGTATATCAAAAATATATATAGGTATAAGATGTAAGCAAATATGTATGTTTTTGTTAGTTTTCTCTCTGTTTGTTTTTTATATTAGAATTTTGATTTATACTTGTGCCTTTGCTTACTTAGTTTATGCAAGCCTGCTTATTGTGTTTTTTTTTTTTAAACATAAGGTTTATTGCTGCAGAAATGTGCAAGTATATACTTTGTTTTTTGTGTTTGTTAATTGGTGTGTTTGAATACACAAAGGCAAGCTAGTAGATAGGCATTAAATAATTAGATATTTGATTTTATTTATGTATCTATAAATTACACCAAACTGTTTTCGCTTTTCCCGTAAATTAAACCCGAAAATGAAACCAGTTTGGTAACCGTATTAAATTGTTAAACGAGTTTGGTATTACAGGTTTTATATAATTACATATAAAATTATAAATTGTACATACATATGGGCATTTCCGTATAATAAATATTTAAGGACTAAATACGCTCACTTGGTAGGGTATAATGCCTTTGCGTTTTGTACCAACTCCTGCGCTTCTTCTTTAGCTGCTTACAGGTGTTGTTGTTTTTTGTTTAAAAATAATTTATGTTTTGTGCTTAGGTTTCGCGCCCGGTTGTGTGAATTTTTGTTTGTTTAAAATGTTTGATAATTTAGTTTGGTTGACACGCACTTTTTCTTTATATATTTATGTATATTATTTTGTTTGCCACTGCACTTCACGGCACTGCACTGTTTTTTGTTTTTTTTTTAGATAGCTTTTTGTTTCATATAGCTTTTTGTTTCATATAGCTTTTTGTTTTCACTGTTCCAATGCACTTTGGCTCGAAGGACCATGTTTAGAATCGTACCAACCTTGTAAATTTCAAAAATTTACTCACCACCACCTTTTTAACATATCTGTTTTAATAAGAACAAAAGTGGACTTGTAGTTTAAACTTTAATTTAAAAGGTTAAGCGAACGAGTTCTTCTCCAAATGAAGCGAGGTGACGTGAGGATCATAAAATTTTCTTCTGCCAAACAACGGTTGTGCTACTGAATTGAAAAAAGTTGACGTGGTGCTTAGGATAGTGGACGAATCGAATTGTAATAACGAATGAGGGCGGCTGTCTTGTTGTCCATCCTTTTTGTTGAGTAGGGTAGTGTACAGGTACGGTGTACTGTGTTGTGTGCGAGTGTGGTGGCGTTCACTATGGTGTTTTCTAATTTATGGTGTATTGGTGATTATGTGGTGAGCAGTATTAGGGTGCGCCAGTTTCTGCTGAGTAGAGTGGTATGTGTATAGGGGAGGCGTATCTCATTTAGTAAAAAGAAATCCATTAATTTTGCAGGAAATTTAATGCTTTAATTATTACTTTTTGTATCCAGCCTTATTCTAATGGTTCCAAACGGTTTTTTATGCAATGTTTAGGTCCTGAACAATCATAATCGATGTTGGGACTCGGCGATTTCCATTATTTGATCGATTTGATTCAATAATTGGTCTTCCAGAGCGTGGTGCATCTTTGAGATTGCGCATGATTGGCTGTTACAGTATGAGGACCATAAACGCTATTCACGTTTTCAGCCACCTGGCTTGCGTTTTCGCCCCTATCGAAAAAAAACTGTAAAATATAGCTATTTTCTCTTTGCTAGTGTCCATTTTTGGCACGTCAAACAAAACTGAATCAACCAATCACAAAAATGTCAGAAAATCTTTTTAAGTACGAAATGTCAACGCTATCTAGCCGATATCTAGCCGAACACGATCGGACTTATACAACGCGAGCTAAAGATAAATAACGCCATCTATTGGAAAAATAATAGATTTTTTTACACCTATTAATATCTTTATATACTAGGGTAGCCTTTGATATTTCGGGATTATAGAACATCAACAAATGTTAATTATCAATAATCGCTTTATTGTTTTTGAAATATTTAACCAATTGTCAAAGCACTTTTGGCACACTGATTGAGGTGTCTGCTAAACATGCGCTCTCAACACATCAATCGCCTTGTCAGGTTTCGAAAAACGTTAACCTCTTAGTTTGTTTTTTATGTACGGGTATAAAAAGAAGCCACTCGGTGCAAAGTCAAGATTATACGGTGGATGACTCATCAAATTGAGGGGTAAATTGGGTGAGTAGTTTATAATCGACTACCATAGGGTAGTATAATCGGATGACGTTCGTTATATGATAAAGCAGCTGAATTGCTCAACCGACCATTATTAACTCGCATTATTGCTAAGGGATCGATTAAACAGTTTAAGGTCCAAAAAATATTTTTTTTAGTGTGTATACTGGTTTTTGTTATAAAGCTTCATACTCCCCCTGGAAGTGATTTATTTGGGTTAAACAAAACAACTTCGTGCGGGTAGTTTTGAACTAGTCTGAAGTTATTTCCAAAGTTGTCTACGGCTGTTGTGATCTATTGGGTGACACATTCGAGCAGAATCTGAATAAATATAACATGACTCGAATGGTTTTGGGTAGTGATGAAAATCTATTCAGTATATCATTTTCAGTTATGTTGACGAAAGTCTTTATTGGCCGCAATTCCAGTGCTGTATTCATTGATTTTCGGGTAATTGCCAATGTTTCGGGTCGATTTTTAGCCATTGCGGTCCGTGCCAGATCTGCCGGATTGTCATGGCTTCCGATGTGACGCCAATTTTCCCTTCCAACCTTTTCTGCAATTGTGGCAACTCGATGGGATACAAAGGTTGTCCATGAGCACGGGGATTTGCTTAGCTAAGAAAGAACAATTGTAGAATGCATCCAAAAGTGAGTGCGGTACTGAGTTATGTTTTGTTGGGGAGGGTCGTATTCACTAGATTTGCTGGAGAAGAATAAAAGATATAATTTTTATTGGAGATACACGAGGCTAAGATATCAAAAGAGTTGTCCAGGTGTTTGAGTTTGTAGAAACACTGAATTACAGGGTTGCTGCGCAAGCTTTTTCTGGTTCGTTAGAGAATCCGTGAAAATTGATGATCGCGGATGTCGAAAAATGGGTCCACGGAGGAATTTCAATAAGATTTAGCTTCGTAAACCTTTATGAAGATTTTCCAGTGGTAGAGACTTAAGTGTTTCAGACTTCCATCGTAATCCGATTTATCGAACCATATCTGTTGCATTAATTTTTCGGCTGTGACTAAAACGGGACTAAGCCAACCAGCTGGGTCAAACAAATTTGCTATAATCGATATTACTTCTCTTGAAGTAAACGATGTCTTATTCTGAATAGAGTTGAGAAAAAATAATGCATATTGTTTTGCATTCCATTTGATTCCCAGTGTTTTTGTGCTATTGGATTCCGGTAAACTGAGTAAGTTTGTATCCAACAGGTGTTTTTGTGAGATTCCAGATATGACTTTTGGGTCATTTGGGGTCCATTTGCGTAGAGCACATCCTGCGGACTCCAAAGATGAAGTGAGTTCGTCTCGTGCAATCTTCGCAGTGCTACGTCATGTGCTCCTGCAAGTACATCATCGACGAAAATTCTGTTTCGAAGTGTCGGTGTGTTCCTTGTATATCATCCGCTAATTTGAGAAGGGTACGGATAGCTAAATATGGGGCACAGTTAATACCAAACAGTTTGTAGTTCAAATCTTGTATGGGGTCGTTAGGCGATCTCCTAAATAATATTCTTAGAAACGGAGTGTGTTTGCTTTCAATAAGTATTTGACGATAAATTTTTTGAATATCTGCATTGAATACGATTCGAAACATACGTCACTTTAACACTATGATTACCAAGTCTGCTTGCAGAAAAGATCCAGTGTGTAGTACATCGTTGCTGTTTCTATTTGAGGTGCGGCATGTGTTTATTTTAAGTGGGGCATGATAAGTTAAATACCACTCGCAGTTGGGTCGTTTAGTGATTGGGTTTGATGACTGCGTGATGTGGTAGATAGTATGTTTTCGTATTCTCTGCGGGGTCCTATTCTATTTCAGTCATATGACCGAGTTCCAGGTACTCGTTGATGACCTTGTCGTATTCCGTTTTTGTTTCGGGTTTTCTAGATAGAGACTTTTTATTTCTTAGAAACTGAGCGACAGCTTTATGTCTTGAATTGCCCCGTGTCTATGTTTTCTGGGGTTTTAAAGGGCAATGTTACCACATAGCGCCCAGTTGAGTGTCTTCTAGTTGATTTTTGATAATTTTGCTCACACAGTATATCCAAAGTTGAGGGTAGAGGCTGTTTCGGAACTTCTTCGATTTCCTAAATTTTTGTAAGCAACTTGCCTGAGGCATCTTATTGAAAAATTACAATATCTTAAACTCCCTTTTTGTTGGTAACCGAAGGGTGAGTTCGCAAGTTTTGGTAGCTGTTGCCGAGACTGTGTTGTTCAATCAAGTTACTTGTGCGTTTTTCTTGAGGTGGGTATGTCTAATTTTCTGTGGAAATGAACGTAGTTTCTGACCCAGAGTATATTAGGGCTTGAGCTGTATATAATTGTTGTTTGCAAAGAACTTGCCTTATGGCAGTACCTAGCAAAATTTGCTTCCTACTTGAGTTTTGTGGATCTTGGGTTTTACCTTCAGTGTACTGTAAGAGGGATGTGTAGGCTTACGTATTTGTATTGGGGTTAAGGGGTTGGGAGGTACTACTAGCGTTTGAGACAAGAGGTGTGTTTGAGGCTCTTGATCCTTGCGGGGGGGACTGGGAGCGGGATAGGACATCCCTATGTACAATAGAAGAGTGTTATATTTCCTTCTACATAACCTGCATGAGTATTTCCTCATGCAATCTTTGAAGCTATGCAATATTGCGTGGCAATTAATATAGTAACCATTATTTTTTATTACGTTTATTCGGGTCTCGACATTCATTTGTGAAAACTTTGGGCATTCTCGAATGAAATGTTGGGTTCTACATAAATTAAAACTCTCAATGTCTTGGGGTTTTTTTGTGATGATGCTGCCTATTACAGGGTTTTCACTAGCGTGTGAAAAACTCAATGTCGAAGTTCCAGAGACGTTAGCGTGAAAGGTATTAAATTTCCTTTTATATAGGGCCCACTGTCGGATTGGGTAACTGGAACGATATGGGTGAGAAACGCGTTTTCCACGATGGTATTTCGGAGTTGTCTTCTAAAGTGCCCTCAAATTGATGAAGTAAGGTTTTGGATAGTTTGAGTGAAGATTTGTATGACAATTCCACTTTCTTGGTTTGCTTGCCAGGTTATGAAGTCGGCATAAAATAGGTTCGTGTCACAAGGGGGTAAATAAAATGAGGATCCTGTGTCCCGCGGAGTGTTTTCTTCTGAAGCTCGTTCTTTTATTGATGCGGTTGGGGTCTTAAGATCGTCAATAGCTTGGTTAATGGATCTCAAACATTTCAAATATAATTGGTGACCTATTTTAATTTTTTTTGTTTAACTTTTAAGAAGTCAATAGTCTCACGGGGTTTTTGTGGGGTTCTACGAGAGGCATCGTACGACTTGTTTGTCTTGTCGTAAATTGCATTGAGTTCAATTTTTTTATTTCCAGAGTATAAACGGACTCATCTTCGGGGTAGGTTTCGTAATGTTCTTCGGTATATTCGAAATAATCTGAAAAAAAGAACTTATGTTCTTCCATTTTCGAGAGAAAATTTATTTATTTGTTTATTTATTATATAAAAATAAAAATTTTTTTCAATAAAACGGATCGTAACAATTTTTAATACTGAAATGAAACAAATTGTAAATTTTAAGTAATTTTTCTTTTTTTAAATTTTAATAAGCAAACTACCGAATGCTAACGAATTTCCAATTTTTTTTGTGTGCAGTATAAGTACACAATATTTAAAGTTTCGATGAATTAAAAATTTCCTATTGGGTCTTTTGAATTTTTTCCTCCAGGTTTCTTGTTTGCTTGCTCGCAGTGCACTAGCAATGAACATTTAACTGAGCAGGTAATGTAAGTTGAATATATATATATATATAAGCACAAGATTTATTTTTATACTCTCGCAACATGTTGCTACAGAGTATAATAGTTTTGTTCATCTAACGGTTGTTTGTATCACCTAAAACTAATCGCGTCGGTTGGTATTGCAGATGGGCATAATCGGACCACTGCCACGCCCACATATCAAAAATAAATAAATTGTCATAACTAAGCTCCATAATAAGATATAAGGGTGTTAGCATCTTTATCGACGGTGTGAAAATGGGTGAAATCGGGTGACAACCCCGCCGACTCCCCATATAACGGTACTGTAAAAAACTAGTTAAAGTGCGATAAATCAAGCACTAAACACGCTAGAACCATTAATGACTTTAAAGTAATCGCGTTCAAAATTAGACAGTGGGCGTGGCACTCCCATTTTTTTGTGAAAACCAATATCTTAGGATCTGCTTAACCGCTTTCAACCAAATTCGGTACACAACATTCTTCTCATATTTCTATGTTATAATGTGAAAATCGGCGAACTCGGATTACAACTACGCGTTCTTCCCACATAACACCATTTTAAATTCCATCAGATTCTCTCACTTTGCACTATGCAAATCAAGCAACAATGATTGCATCGAAGTTAAACTTTGCGTGAATAATGCGTTTAGAGTATGTCACCTTGTGACCAAAAATTGTCTAAATCGAATCAAAACTGTTAACGCCCTGAGGGTATGTGAACCCCAGTGCCTATAGTTGACTACTTACCGAAAATATCGGTGAATGTGTAAGATATATAATTGAAATGAATATTATAAAATAAATAAATGAAACTTTCGGTAATAGTATTTTTGTGTCAAAAAAAAGGTTGAATCGGATCAATACTTCCTATAGCCCTCATATACCTAATATAAAGATTTTTGAACTTCCGGGTGACTTTATACCGCATATATCGGCCAATATGTGAGTTATCTCAATGACATAGGGAGAGCGTGTTTTACTCATAACAAGGATTTTTTTTAAGTGGATGAAATCGGGTGAAAATTTTACCTAGCCCCCATGTAACTAATATCAGGTTTTCGAACATTAGTCTGACTTTACTCCATATGATTGGTGATAGTATGTGAGGTACCTTAATGAAACAGTGGGAGCATTTGATTAGTCTGTGGCGTGTTAGTAGTATACGGTATTGGCAAAAATTTATCAAATCTACTTTCATATACGACTTATAATACTTTTCATTATTCTAACCAGTTTTATGCCGAATATGTCGGTTAGCGAGTATTAACATTTTTTTTATATTACGTATGGTATAATTTTTTTCGTTAATTTGACAGTTTAATGAAATTAAATGGAAAGGTTTCCTTAAAGATAATGTGGTTTATCGCTGCGTATGAATGAAATTGATCTAGACCTTTGTTTAATTCTTATAACCCAAGTATACTGATTTCCGCTCCTCTGGTACAACAGCAACCTCATACTTGTATACCACATATTAAATCTAACCCCCTTTGGTCCATTTATAACTCATATAGCATGTTTGAGTTAAATAGCTTCTTTTTGTTAAAGTTAATATTTTGGAGAAGAAAAAATAGTATTGCCACTAAATAAATGCATGATCAATAACATACAAGTAAGTTAATAAGATACTAAATAATAATCGAATAATAAATGTTGAATTCTTTCGCAACGTTTTTTTAATTTCGCAACATGTTGCAACAGAGTATAGTTTTGATCACCTAGCGGTTGTTTGCATCACCTAAACTAATCGAGATAGATATAGATTTCTATTTACAAATATTTCTTCTAATATTGGTGATAATCAATGGATAAGTATATTATCTCAGCCATCATGTTGAACTTATAACAAAATATGCCAGACAACAATGTAAAAAAGTTTCTTAGAGTGCTGGACTTTGTATATCTTTCTAGAAAAATAACGTGAAATAAATATTAGTAGTGTAGTATCGCAAGGGCTAAAGATCGTTTTTATATGGTGCGACCCCCCATCGGTTTAAATGCTATTGTCTATTATTTCAGTTTTGCGGCACATTTTAATATGAATGTCATGTGTTGAGCTGTGAACTCAAGAAAATAACATTTAAGTACTTTTTGGGATTTACACAGTACCGTTGGCAGCTTGTGAAAAGTTTAGATATTAAGACAGCAAGAATTAAATCTACATACCTGCTTTACATATGTGTATACCATACTTAATTATAAATATTTAAGTTATTTTTAATTGAGCCTTCATGAGCAGACCTTTCAAAATAGGTACCATAGATCCCCTGTTTTAAAAAGCGTTAGACCAAAGCAATTTACGAAGGGGTTTTCCGAGCACTTAATTTCAATACAATGAAATAAACTACTAATTTCTGAAATATAAATATAACTAAATAGTGTGAATTATTATGTTAGTGAATATCAAAGTAATATATACTTGTTGGTATACAAAAGTGCGTAAGCTGTGTGTCCAAGAATATACCATAACAAAACTATTATACTTTGTAGCAACGTGTTGTAAGAGTATAATAAATATGGTGTTCTGATTTGTGTTTGTAGTTTCAGTTACACTAGATTTCTTGACCAGCAAAGCGCTTCGCTTAAACGAATTTCAGTGTATTACTTATAAAGTGTTTAAACTATCACTATACATACATATGTGCCCATATTTACATCAGTATATTTAACCAAAATAGTTATACACCAAAAAGGAAAGGAGTCATAGCAAGAACTAAATTGCAATAAAAGAGAGCAGCACGTAGGATCCAACTTTTCACACCCAGTCGGACGGAATAATATAAGTATTATATATAAGTATTTTATATATTTTCTAAGTCATTTGTTATTTATTAATTATGCCCAGATTAAGTAGTAGGTCTGTAGTACTAAGTCGTCTTCAGAATAGAAGAAAATACCTAAAAAGTTCTTCGTGTCAGTCACAAGATACTGTAAGCCACGCTAAGTTACGTAGATAAGATAAGAAATACTCGAAGTCATAAATTTCATCGAGAAAATCCCTAGGTACGATGTGATGAGCAACGTAGGAACACTAGGGATCATAGAGAACTTCGCGCAAGAAATAATGAGTATAAGATGTTAGAGCGCATTCGTGATCAATTGCAAAGAGAACATGCAAGAACAAATCCTGAAATAAGGAGAGAAGAGCGTGATAGAGAAACAGAATGTCGACAGCTTAGTAGAAGGGGTATGAGGGAAGAATTTTTGAATCAGAAACGTTTTAGACAAAGTCAAGTTCGCCTTCGTAGAGATTACCCGATCAATAGGCAACTTGAAAACGAAAGGCAGTCCCAACGAATCCGACTAATGAGAGAAAATAATGTTATAGAAACTGATTATAGTGGCAATTCAACAGATTTCAAAAACATTTATTTCCACAACATAAAGAAGGGCCCTACTGAAATATGTATATGCTCCGGCGGATTATGGTTCTCACACCATGTTCGAAATTTAAATTTCAAAACTATTGGGCAAGGTGACGCGAATGCTGCATCCGCCTTCTGTTTAATGTAAACATTTTCTTCGGAAGATGAACTTGTGCTACTTGCAAAAGAGTTGTTAAGAAGAACGTTCCAAAAATATGTTTCGCTAACGGTCTAGACTTTCCTAAAATATCAGATTGTTTCAAAGGTTTAACCCCAATTGAAGAATATCTCATAATGCCTAGATTGCCCTTTATGACAATCCATCCGTTAAGATCAATGTCAGAGTTTGCTCAAAGGTGAAAGAAGTTCCGTTTGTTGCATCTGCATAAGATTTCCGATTGGTTGAATCTTTTCATGCGGAACAAACTTCTCATGATAAACCCTCAGGTAATAATATTCCCACAGCTAAATAAGGCGATCAAGAAAATCTTTTGGACAATATTCCTATAGAAAATTTCGACTATAACCGCTTACTTATGGCGACAGGTGACGGATAAAGACCAGCTGACATAATTCAAAATAATAATTCAGAAGAGTTGTCATTTGGAACAATATAAGTTGGGCAGAAACGTACATACTCTGAAACATATAGCAAGATAAAACGTTCTTTAATTCGCCGTTTTGACAGAAGAGCGTGTACCATTCCAAAGTTGTTCTAAAATCTATTAAGCGAAAATTTTGTTTGAAACTTAATTCAACACGATGATGGGTTCAAGGTTTTGAAATTCGTAAGATCCTCTCCTGCGCACTGGTAAGCTGAGAAAAAAAGAGTCGATCGATATGATTCGCCAGTTTGGGCTTCCAGCCTTCTTTACCACTTTATAGGCTGCAGAATCTCAGTAGGTTGAGCTTTTGGTCATCCTCTCTAGAACTTTTGATTCTAAAGATATTTCGAAAGAGGAAGCCAATAGTTTGGAAACCCAAGACAGATCTCGCTTAATTCGGTCTGACACGGTTACTTATGCTAGATATTTTGACTACCTCTATCGACAAGTTCTTAAGGTTTTTGAAGATAATGCCAGCATTTTTGGAGAGCATTTTGTCACAAATTTCTACTTGAGAGTGGAGTTTCAACAGAGCGCTTCCCCGCATGTACATGGCATGTATTGGCTTACTAATGCTCCAAGGTTCAACCTTCCAGATTATCAGACATTCCCTGATGCCATTCGTTTTCTACAGATGGTTCGCTTAGCCACTTAGAAATTTATTTGGCTCTCAAAAGCATGATCACAGGCGGTCTTGTACTAGGGAAATAAGAGGACAACAGTTTTTCCGTATTCGTATACATTATCCACCAATGCCTTCAAAGCAAATACTGTTACATCTTACAAAAACAAGTCGAAATTCAAAAAGACACAAGGAAAACTTTTTCAAAATTCAAAAAGTTTTAAGTTCAAATATGACTACAGGAGATATTTATAGTTTAAAAGATTTTGAAAATTTCCTGTCTGATAGTAGAATAACTATGTCTTTTAATGATAAATTTTAGACCTTAGATCAAGTTTGGATCGTTTAATAAATGCTCATAATTCTCTGATTTTCAAACTTCATAGAGTAATTATGGATATCCAATATATACTGGATGCATATTCTTGCTACTCATAATTAATTAATTATATAAGCAAGTCTAACAGGGGAATTTCTAAGCTTTTAAATGAAGCTTTATCAGAGGTAAAAGCTGGAAATTATACTGTTAAACATTTAGGTCACAAACTTATATCAGGCACAGAAATATCTGCACAAGAAGCAGATATTGCTGCATTGGGCTCCATCTTTCGGAAGCAAGTAATGCGGAAATATTTATGAATACATCTCGACCTGAGGAACCTTCCTTCAGGTTCGACTGAAAAATTCGTACCGGTTTTTCGACCGTTAAGTTCGAAGATCCGATCAGTTAGAAATTCTTTGTTCAGCTGATTTGGCATCCAAGTATAAATACTTTAAATCTAGTAGAAGATCACAAGCCAGTGAATTCAACAGACTATCCTACAATGCCTCAGATTCCGACTCACTTTGGTAAAGTCCTTGAATCAAAGAGGGCATCAACTTAGAACATATAACACAATCTTCTCACCAAAAATGAATATTAATAGTAATCGAGATTTGAAGTGTATTATATTGAGGATTCTGTACATGATCTAGAAGATTTAAACAAGAAGTTCGCTGTCAGTGACATTCTCATACTTCATATCAACATCAGAAGTCTCAATGCGAATTTTGATAAACTTGAACTTTTGCTAAAAAACCTAATAATATGTAAACCACATGTTATAGTTTGTAGTGAAACGAGGAATTTAATTGAACATAAATTATATTCATCAAATGGTTATATCATACATTATAATCAAAGCAGTATAAATAAGGCAGATGGAGTAATAATGTGTGTCTCAAATGCTCTAAAACACTTCACATCCGTAGATACTATCAGTCGTTACAATTTTATCTCTACATGCACAAGCATTAATGATAATTTAAATTTAAAGGTAACTGGAATGTACAGATGTCATGACATCCCTAAGGATGAATTTATTAACAATTTAAAAATATACATGGATACTAATTCTAAGATTAAAAATCATATATTAGTTGGAGGCTTCAATATAAATTTAAATAATGTAGACTATCACTCAGATCTACTACTATCAAATGTTTAAGATATGAATTATGTACCGCTTTTTAATAATACTACCAGGCCTTACAATGAGGATGGATCATGTACAGTAATATCTTCGTTAAAACAAATATTCCCAACGTAAAATCAATTACATATAAACAAATGATCACTGATCATTATATTTTGTTTTTGTCATTAAATACGTATAAATTATTAAATCATAAAGAACCTAAGAATTATCTCAGTTATAAAATACTGGAAAAGTAAAAATGTACTTTGGGAAGACATATTAAATATACAAGATCCAAATATTGCTACTAATAGTCTCATAGCTAATATACAAAATTTGATAAAAAAATGCTCATGTAAAACCAAAACACAACAATCGTAAATTTAAACAGCGTAAAAATTGGATTACGATTGGCATTATGAAGTCATGTCGTACTAAAGAGAAGTTATATAGTAAATGGAAAAAAAATAAAGATAATATAGAACTAAAAACAAAATACAATACTTAATGTAAAAAGCTGGTCAACGTTATAAAAATTGCTAAGTGTAATTATGAGTGTAATTCGATAAATAGTAAATCTAATTGTTGTAAAGACTTATGGAATTATGTAAATCATAAATTAGGTAAAAATGTAAAGGCATCTAAAGATATAGACTATTTAATCGAACATAATGTGAAGATCACTAACTCTGCGGAAATTGCTGATACTTTTGTAAATTTTTTTAGTAATGTGGGTATACATTTAGCTGCTAAAATGAAAAAAAACAGATAACAGTAAGGTTTATAATTTAGAAAATAATGCTAAGTCAATTTTCTTTAAGCCGACTGATGAACAAGAAATTGAAAAAGTAATCAGAAACCTAAAAGACACAGCTGGGGGAGTTGATGAAATTAACACTAAAGTCTTAAAAAGAATAAGTAAATTTATTAGTAAACCATTGGAATTTATCTTTAATAACTTTATGACTATAGGAATATGGCCAAATGGATTAAAATGTGCAGAAATCCTACCCTATCTAACTATTGTCCAATATCCTTAATTTCTAATATAGCAAAAGTTTTAAAAAATAAGGGCACTAAGGATACAATTGTAGCAATTACCAGTTTTATATACACTAATTTTAATAAAAATAATTCAACAGTGATAGCTTTCCTGGATTTAGCAAAAGCTTTTGATGCAGTAGATTATGCTTTATTGCTGGATAAATTATATAGATATGGAATCAGAGGAATCGCTGTTGATTTAATTCGTGACTACCTTATATAAAAAATGTACTAATGTTTTAAGAAAATCACTCCGATTCATGAACAGTTTCTGCGGTAGTTTATTTTGAACTGATTAATAAAGAAGAAAGGTACAATTTTTATAATGGAACAATACTTCAAAATCATTAAGTATGTATAATAACGTCTTTACATAGAGAGAGTGAGAGTAAGATTAATTATAGCATAATTAATGTTGGCCATGGTAGGTTTGAATTCATGCTACATTTTTTATATCCTCGGCCCGGCTATGCCAGATGATACTTCCAATGGATACAGTAATTGAATAGGTCTCTTTAGAATTACGTTATTTCCTAATCGGACATTACAAGCTCGGACGTGACCATCATACGGAATCGACTACAGCTAATTTCCAAAGAAGTCTTGATTTCAAATCTTCGTGTACTAAAACAACATCTCTAACATTGATTTTTCGAATTGGGCTGCTCTTATTGTGATGAATTGTACGCAATTGTTGCAAATACTCAGATTGCCATCTTTTGTAATATCGCTTAGTTATTATTTGCCTTAAGTCCCAAGATTTTGCCATAGACGATTGATCTGTTTAAAAGTCTTTTGGAATAAAAATAGTTTTTTGATTAGTTAGAAAATGAGCCGGAGTTAATGGCTCTAGATCGTTATGATCACTGGTAATGTAAGTCAGTGACCTAGCGTTTATGACTGCTTCAGCTTCTGACAAAAACGTTCGTATTTCATCAAAAGTCAAAATACTTTTACTAACCGCTGCCTTTATGCAATCCTTGACGCTGCGGACTATTCGCTCCCAAAAGCCGCCCCACCATGCTGCTCTTTCGGGTATATATTTCCAGGTGATGCCTTTATGTGCAGTTACTTGTTGGATCTTACGATGCTTCAACAATTGCTGTAGCTTTTTCAGCTCTAAATCAGCTCGCTTGAATGTTTTTGCGTTATCAGATATAATAGTTTCTGGAGGACCAAATCTTGACATAAAACGTCGTAAAGCATTTATGCCACTTTCAACCGTGATATCTTTAACTAACTCCAAATGTACAGCATGAACTGCAGCACAAGTAAACAACATGTAACTTTTTCGTTCAGTTACTTCACCATCGCTTTTAATGTAAAGAGGACCTGCGAAGTCGATGCCTGTTGTTTCGAAGGGCCTTGTGGTTTTGATAAGCTCTACTGGTAAGGTTGTCCATGGCTCTGATGCGCTTTTGCCATTAAGTCGCTTGCAGATCACACACCGGCTAAGTATATTTTTTATTAATTGTCGTCCTTTTGCAATCCAAAACCGTTTTCGCAAGAGTGCCAAAACAGCATTAACACCACCGTGCATTGCCGCGTGATACGCTTTATTTATTAACATTACGCTGAGATGACATTTCTTAGGTAAAATTATGGGGTTGCAGGAATAATCGCTGAAAGCTGAGTTCGATAATCGCCCTTGAAGTCGCATAACACCGTTGATTAAAATTGGGTTTAAACAAACTAATTTAGACTGTGCTGAGACCTTTCCATGTTTCACTAGATCTGCATATTCTGTTTCGTAGTGTGATTTTTGAAAATATTTGATCCAATAATATTCCGCTTGTTGTATTTCACTGTAGGATAACTCTTCAATATTGTTGACTGCAGTTAAATTGTCGCATTTTGCTAACAATTTATTTTTACAATTTTTAATAAAACGTAGTACATACGCTGTGACGCGTAGCAACCTTTTGAATTTGCTGAATTGTTAAAAATTTAAAATGGGTGCTGTTTTTTGCATGATCACTGATTCGCCTTCAATCGATGCAAGCAAACTCATTGAAGATTTCAAATTGTATTTGCTTGGCCAATGTTCATTACTTCTTGCTAACCACATTGGACCCGCTTTCCACACGTTACTTTCTGACAATTGCTTAGCTGTTAGACCTCTCGTTAAAAAATCTGCTGGATTCGATTTACCATCACAATGTTGCCATTCATATATATTTCTAAGCTGATTTATTTCGTTGACTCTTGCCTTGACATATGGAATACGTTTACCATTACCATTTATCCAGTTCAGCGCTATGGTAGAGTCTGTCCAAAGCCAAAATACGCTTACTGTGAAGTCTAGTGAACCTTCAAGAAATTTCTTTAATCGGGCAGCCATCAATGCCGCTGTGAGCTCCAATTTTGGCAGTGATAACTCGTCATTTCTTAGGGCGTATCGATTTTTGGAACAAACAAAATTTGTAAAACATTCACCGTTACCTGTTGTCTGCCGTGAATAAGCAACTGCTCCGTAGACCAAGGGGCTTGCGTCTGCTAATATATGGATTTCTACACTACCTGTATTTGCTGATAGACACCGCTGCATTGAATATTCTTTTAAAATGGACAACTCCTCATGCCACATTTGAAATTCGCTCAATAAATATCCACTTAAACTCAGATCCCAATTAATACGTTCTTTCCAAATCCTTTGTAATAAGATTTTGATTCTTACAGTAAACGGACGAAGCATACCAAGAGGATCATATATTCTTGCCATTGCTTGTAATACGTTTCGTTTTGTTGCTCGTGGCATTTTCTCTTCGATTAAATTTTTCAAGTCGACATTAATAGTGTCGCTTACTGTGCACCAATTTATGCCAAGTATTTTTTGCTATAATGGTCTCTCAATCCCATCAGAATGAAAGTGCTTTCTTACCTCTGAATCATTTGAATTCCATTTATGTAACTTAAAATTCGCCTTCGCCATAATTTCTACTGCACTTTTCATTGTAGTTATTGTCAATTCAACTGATGTTTCGCTGATGATCATATCGTCTACATAAAAGGACTTTTTTAATTTCTTACAAATATTTCCATATTGTGCTTCACAATTTGATAAGTGTTTTTGAATTGTCGCTGTCAAAAGGAAAGGACTGCTTGCTACTCTAAAGGTTACTCTTGTCATCCTATATTCCACAATTGGTTGCAGTTCATCTAGCTTGTTTGGTGTATCTTCAAACCAAAGAAATCTGTGGACATCTCGCTTGTTTTCTGATAAGGAAATCTGTAAGAAAGCTTTTTCAATATCTGAGGTAATAGCAACTTTATTGGAACGGAAACTTAACAACATTGATAACAAGTCTGCAACCATATTTTCACCAATGCTTAAAAGGTCATTTAAAGATGCTGTGCCTGGTTCGCTGGATGATGCATCGAAAACTATTCGCATTTTTGTTGTCGATTTATCTTCTCTGTACACTGGTCTATGCGGCATGTAATAAACACGATTATTAATATTGCAAACTGGAATTTTCTCGGCAATACCACTTTCTAATAGATCACGAATACTGGCATCATATTCAATTATTTTTTCGGCGTTATTCATTAATTTTAACGTTAGGCTACGTAACCGACCCATCGCAATTCGCTTATTATCATTTAGCTTAGTATTATTACCACGCCACGGCAACGACACTTCATAACGATTGTTATTTAAAATTATTTTATTAATTGTTTCGTTAATAATTTCTTTTTCGTTATTTGCAGCATAACTTGTTATGCCAATTGACTCTAAGTCCCAGAATTTTTCTATTTTGAAACCTTTTTCTGAAGCTTCTCGAATTTGAAAAACACAATGAGCACTATCGCTATTATTGTTAGCACCTTGTAATGTCCAATCAAAAAATGTGTTAATGGCAAAGAGATTCTTTGAAATAACTTCGCAACCTTGTTTATAAAATTGCCAGTAATAATCTTTACCAAACAATAAATTAATACCATCGATAATTGTTACATTGCAGCTGACAATATCGGCCAAATTATTAAATATCTTATTTAATATTTTATTTTTGATTTTAGGCTCAGGCAAAACATTGTCACTTTTTTGGCACGACCGTCGCATTTATTGAGATCATTTTATCATCATATTGGTTTTTTATTACTATTTCAACCCGCTTAAATATGTCAGTTTTAATGTTTTCTTCTTTTTCACCAAAGGGAATTATTTTAATTTTTGCTGTTCCACAGTATCGTAAGTTTAACTCGCTCACCAAATGTTCACTGACGTAAGTTCTCTGACTACCGTTGTCCATCACGATTCTGGACAAAACGCTTTTTTTATTGTTTGTGTTGCTGATTATTCCCCTCGCTGTCTGCAAATATATGACGTTTTGTTCTGCCTCTAATGTATTTAACGCTGATGCTCCGCTGCTCTCATCTTTTGATCTGTCCTGTGACTTCTGCTGCTTTGTTCGCTGCTTCGACCAACGTCGACGTTATTAGTTTTAGCATTACTTGTTGCCCTTTCACACATCGAAGTAATATGCCTACCTCTGCAAGAGTCACATTTAATCCAGTTAGCTTTACAAAATTTAGAGTTGTGATTTTTTCTTGTACATCGAAAACATCTTGCTTCTCACATCAAAATTCTTTTTTTCTCCTCAATAGGTAACTGTGCTTTGCAATCTTTGGTGGTGTGATTATTTCTTTTGCAAAAAATACAATTTTTGTTTGTGTTATTGTCGCTAATGAATAAACCAGTTGCTGTACCGTAATTCGTTTGCACATCTCTCTTCGAAATACGCCTCTCAGACATTTCTGCTTTTTCCAACGCTTCTATTTCTATTTTGATAAAATCAAGTAAATTCTTTAAACTTTTATCTCTGTTGTCTCCTTCTTCGTCACCTACTATTTTATTCGAATGAGCAGCTGTACTTGATGTTTTATGATACACTGTACGAAGCTGTGCTGGTATTGCACCTAATAAAATTGATTTTACCATAAGGTCATATTGTGAAGGTGAAACTTTTAAAGCCGTTAGCGATCGAATTGTTGAACTAACTTCATTGTAAAGACGACGAAGACCATTGCCATCGCTATTTGAATGTACTTTATTTAAGCTTTTGTACAAACCGTTCTATAATTTTTTCTTGATTTCCATATTCCTCTAAAAGTAGGTCAATAGCTTCATCGTAACACGCTTCTGTAGGTGTAAACCCCGCTATTGATGCTGCCGCCTTACCCTCCAAAGATTCAGAAAGAAAGTTAAATTTTGCAGCCTTTGATATTTTACGATTATCATGAACTGCACTCTTAAATTGTTCCCAAAAGGGAAGCCAGTTTTCAAATTTTCCATCGAACTTTTTGAGCTCAAAGGATTTTAATTTAACGCCACTAAATTCGCTTATGTTACTGGTATCAACGTTGATGAGTCTGGTTGTGTTATTTGATTCATCGTTAGAAGCCCTAGGTGTAAACTTCGTTCTAAGAAAATGTGCTAATTTTGCAATAGTGCAAATTGCCTTATCATCATACTCAATTATTGCATCACATTCTTTCTGATAATCTTCCGGTTTAATTGATAAACTAATAGCCTGGTCAGCCTTTTGTAAATTCATGTGAGCATTCTTTATCATAGAGGTTAATATCAGCTTCCAACTTTTCAGGGTTATCGACATCTGCAACTTGTGCATCTTCATTGGTTTTCAAGAAGTCAGCAGCAGCATTGCACAACTTCGTCAGCTGGGTTCGCCATGTGGCTCTAAACACATTATCCATTTTCACTATGGTTAACAACCGCCCGCTTTTTAATTCCTTAATCGCTAACGCAAGTAATTTCTTATATTTTATATAATATTATTAAGGAACAACTGTTCTCGGGTTTCGGCACCATATAAAAAATTTGATAATGTTTTAAGAAAATCACTCCGATTAATGAACAGTTTCTGCGGTAGTTTATTTAGAACTGATTAATAAAGAAGAAAGGTACAATTTTTATAATGGAACAATACTTCAAAATCATTAAGTATGTATAATAAATTCTTTACATAGAGAGAGTGAGAGTCAGATTAATTATAGCATAATTAATGTTGGCCATGGTAGGTTTGAATTCATGCTACATTTTTTACACATTAAAAGCAGATATCAAGTAGTTGAAGTTAACGGGGTAAAAAGCAAATCATGTAAAGTTCAAATAGGGGTGCCCTAAGGTACAATCTTGGGACCACTGCTTTTTCTTCTACAGGTCGTTTTCTCTTACGCTTATTTACCACATGTGTCTTCACTTCAGTGGTATCTTGTAGGGATTGAGCTCTGGACTCTTCTAGTTTCTGAAGCGACTAATTGAACTCTTCCTCATGGAAACTTTGCAACATTTTATCAAATTTTTCTAGATCACATACAAAATCGAACATTTGTTATTCACTATCAAAGTTTATATAATTTTAAGAATCCATTACTCCACCTTATGTGATTCCCGTAAATATGCTATTACAATTAACTTACAATAAAATAAATATTCTCATTTATATATTCGTGAACCATTTTTTTTTTTTTTTAGTTTTCCATTTTGTAGTTTCACGCTGATTACAAAAATCTAGGCGCAAAAAAACGTAACAGTGATTTTATTTCAATAAAACGTGTTCTCACGATCGAGGCGCTAAAAACGTAACAGTAGTTTTATTTCGATAAAATGGGTTCTCACACTGATAACATCCATCTAGGCTCGTTAAACATGACAGCATATAAATTATACACTTTTTTCAATGTTTTACATCGGAAATAAAGCGAAATACAATTGCATATATCTACTATTCCCTTGTATGAGTTATCAGCAAAATGGCAATCCTTCTTGTGTAATCCATTTGGTGAATGTATGAATGGTTGAGATATGTGAGACATGGTCGCAATTCATTTATTATAGAATAAAAAAATATTAAATGTTCATTATCAATTAAATCGTTGTATTTTTTTTAAAAAATGTTCTAAATATTGCGGGAAAGACATTTAGTAGTAGCGCGAAACTGGTGGTTTGTGGAACTAATATTTTCACTGCACGATATATATATATATATCAACAAGCCGCAAAAATACGTACCTAATCTATATATATATATATATATATACTATAAGCACCCCACATGTTCCAATCCATATAAATTAGACGTCTTTTCAGTGAAAAAATACAGTAAATTGTTTGAAGCGGTTGTTGTTTCAACTCATAATAAAAAAATTTGTCTTATTGTTGACATACACACATTATGAAACAAGCTCTAAAGGATTTGAAATCAGTTTCGAAAAATGAAAAAGTTAAAATACCTATATTAAAGGCGACTGATGTACTAATCAATATCAATAAAAAATTTAGAGTACTAAAACCCAAAAGAGTGAAGAGAAAGTTTGGTGACAAAGGTGATGCTAGAACTAGAGGAAAATGTTCTTTATCTTCCGGAATCCTACAACTGCTTAAAAGATTCAACTATTGAAGCCATAAACGATAATACATTTTATATCGAATTGATTAAACCTGGTGAAAAATTTACTTCACCATTATTTTAATTTCATATAGGATAAAAACAAAAAATAAATAAAAAATAAAAATATAATGTATCGTTGTAGTTTTTGTGAAAAGATATATGTTCGGAAGAGGAGTTTAAACCAACATATTACAATGAAACATCAAGTTTCAAAAAAATTAATTTTTTGTGAGCAATGTAAGATTCAAGTGAAAGAAAATGTATGGAGAGCACACTTGAGAACAAACATACATAAAAAAACTGTATGTATAGTGTTAATAGTAATTTAAATGTATTAATGCCATGTTTAATAATCGTATTGAAACATACGTTTTGGAAAACGATCAGCCCAATGATTTAATTGTTGAACATTTTTTTGAAAAACATGTAAATGAATTATCTGAACTTTTACAGAAATCAATAGAAAAGCATGAAAGCATCAAATTTAACATTGAACTATTTTGTAAATATTATATATTCAAATAAAAGAAACTATTGAAGAATGTGCTTTATTATCACACCAAACCTTAATGACTGATGCACTTATGGAGAAAAACAATGTTATTGATATAATTAAAGAAAAGTTTAGTAAATTGATTGAAAAAATTAAGACATTTCAAGTCATTGGAGTCTAAGTGAAATTATTCATCTAGAAGTAAACATAAATAAATACCAACCAATTAGAGGCTCATTATATATACCACTACCAAAAATAATTGCAGATAAAAAAGCATGTATTAATATTGTTAACAATGATGTATATTGCTTTAAGTGAGCGATAATTTCATCTCTATACCACCTCTCAAAACACAGAGAAAGATGCTCTTCATATAACATTAGAAATATTCACAATTCCATTATAACTTTAAATAATGATAAAGTGTTCAATTTTGAAAACTTAAATTTTCCATTAAAACTAAAAGATATTGAAATATTTGAATCAAATAATCCAAATTTAAGTGTAAAGGTATTTGGTATAGAAAGCAATTTGTTAGTAGGCCCCTTTTATTTAACAAAAGAAGAAAAATCACACCACGTTAATCTTATTTCTTTGTACAGTGATGATTTCAATGAAAACATTATGTTTGGATGAAAAATTTACTTAAGTTACTTAGGTCTCAAGTTACAAGACATAAGGAAAAATTATATATTTGCAATACGTGTCTAATACATTTTTATAAGGAAGAAGAATTATTGATTCATAAAATGCATTGTACAAAAATTGTAACACGTATGCCTAAACCTGATAAAAATATATTAAAATTTGAAAATTTCAAAAAACAAATGGATGTTCCATTTACTATACATGCAGATTTCGAATGTATTCTAAAGCCAATAGATATACAAAATTCTACTACATCTTGTAGAACTCAAGATGTTCAAGAACACATTCCTTATGCTTATTATTATTTTATTAAGTGTTCGTATAATAACCAGCTGAATCGTTTTAAAATATATAGCGGTATTGATGCTCCAAAACATTTTTTTAAAAGTATCTTCGATGATGTTATAGATATTTACAATCTATATATGAGTAAAACAGTTAGAATGCTTCCATTAACTGTCAACCAACTTAGACGACAAAAAGAGAAAATCGTTTGTCATATTTGTGGAATGGAACTTTTATTAAATGATAGGGTAGCAGACCATTGTCATTTAAGTGGTGTATATAGAGGAGAAATGTAATTTAGAATATCAGATAGCAAATTTATTCCAATATATTTTCATAATTTATCGAAATATGATTGTCATCTATTTATAAAAGAGTTGTCGTCTGTTATAGGGGATATAAATATAATTCCCCCAAACAAAGAATTGTATATTTCAGTGTCAAAGAAGATATATGTTAATAAAAAAGTTATCATTGAACTTCGGTTTTTAGATTAGGTTTAGTTCTATCAATCAATTAGTTATCCTCGCCAGGTGTCTCTCGTTGTCACTTCTCAACCAACAAACAACAAGGAGTAGGGATAAAAACAAAGTCGGCTTAGTTTTTTCACTGTCAATACAGTTTTCGTCAAATGTTTGTTTTGTTTTATTTGTGTATCGATGGTAGCAGTGACTGTTATAAGTACGTTTCATTTTAATTTTACAGTGCAACTCTCAAGTTAATTTTATTCTCATAGTGTATTTAACATTATTTCTTTGTGCACCTCGAAAATGGCCAACGCGTATTTTTCACTAACGAAATAGCGCTTAATTGTAATATAAATGCATTCTCTAATTACGCGGATTGGTGCCTTTGCACAAACACTGGTCTATTTAGAAGTTTTTTTATTATTTATTTTACATGGGCTCAATCGGAAATCAAAATCAAAATGGATGCCCCTCAAATAACGTACACCAGTTGTGGCATGCCCAGGTGTATTCAAATCAGGCAACCCAAGGCAGACTAAGTGCTTCTATCTGCGACTGTTGTTGGTTATTTTACTGAACCATTTCCATTTCAAGAATTACGTAAAGTAAATGAACAGCAGTATCCAACGTATAAAAAGCACAGAGATGCAAATTCGTCTACTATATGCTGACGACATGTTTCCCGGCCCTATCACAAGATGCAACGATCTAACGATATCATTCTCTGATGCAGCGAAGCATTCAATGCTATTGAGTATCAATGAATTGTCACTGCGAATTTACCAATCAGTCATTTCGGTATGAGTTTACCAAATCAAAGTGCATCTTATTTAATCAGCACAATTATAAATACATATGTAAATCGTGATCTGCAGTATGATAATGTTGAATTGCCAACTACGGTTTTCCGCAATGTTCCACTACTAAATGGTGAACAAAAAACATTTTACGACCGCATTATGCTGGCAGTTTCATCAGAGTAAGAGGGGTTTTTTTTTGTTTTTTTTTGGATCCACCAGGTGGAACTGGCAAACATTCCACTATTTTTTACGGCTTTATGATTAAACATGGCATTGGCGGTTGCATTATTTGGCATTGTTGCAATCTAGTACATCTGAAATAGCTCAGATGCAGTGTACAACACAAAGTTTTTGCCGGGGCACTTGGTGTCACACAAAACTGACGATGTTTGTTTCGATGCCAACGAAACTATAAATTTCTCATTTGTTCAAATATCATTGAACATGCTCTTGTTTTAGTCTGAGACAGTAAAAAATATATACATTAGCAAAAGTTTTTACGTGTTTATGCATTTACATACAATACGCATTCATTTAATAATCATAAATAAAAATAAAATAGCATCGTGAAGTGAAGTACAAATAGATCAATATAACATAATACACACACACACATGGATTGAGTTATACAATTAAAAATAACCATATTTCATGCGATGATACATACAAACATACACATGTACACGTACTTTAAGTTAGATAAGTGAAAATTTAAAATTGTATATAAAGACGAGGAAAAGTAAAAAAAAACAAGTAAGGACGGGCTAATTTCGGATGTAACCGAACATTTTATACTCTCGCAAAGTCAAATGGTATACTCGTTTGAGATTTCTTTGTGGATTGACCGATATTTTCGGTAGAAAGTCAACTATAGGCACTGGGGTCCACATATTCAGTAACTAGGGGCGTGAACAGTTTTGATTCGATTTAGACAATTTTTGGTCACAACGTGGCATACTTTTTTTTCACCCCGATATAATCATTGATGCTTGATTTGCATACTGGAAGGTGAAAAAATCAGATGGAGCTTAAAATGGTGTTGTATGTGAAGTAGGCGTGGTGGTAATCCGATTTCACCCATTTTCACAATATAACATAAAAATATGAAATGAATGTTATGTACCGAAGTTTGTTGAAATCGGTTAAGCAGATCCCAAGATATAGGTCTTCATCTAAAAGTGGGCACGCTCACTGACAAATTTTGAACGCGGTTCCTATAAAGTCATCTCATACCATCCTAGAAATAAAATTTAATGTCTCTGGCGTGTTTAATGCTTGGTTTATCGCGCTTTTAGTATTCTCATTGTAGGTAGAAGTGCTAAAAATATTTGTTTCCAGTGAATTTTGTTATTTGGCTTTAGCAATTTAGGAGATATGCATTTTAAACCTATTAGGGAGCGAGACCACGTCCACTTTTTAAAAAAATATAATCTGAAGATGCCCCTCCCTAATGTGATCCTGTATACCAAATAACAGTCTTGTATGTTATTGCAGAGCTTAGTTAGGAAAATGTATTTGTTATTGATTAATGGCGTTTTGTGGGCGTGGCAATGGTCCGATTACGACCATCTGCAATACCAACCGTCTTACAGTACCAAGAAAAATGTGTACTAAGTTTCATAAAGATATCACCCGGATTTCAACTCGTCCCTTCATCCTGATCATTTATATATATAATATATAACCCTATACCTAACTCGATTAGTTTTAGGTGATGCAAACAACCGTTTGGTGATCAAAACTATACTCTGTTGCAACATGTTGCGAAATTAAAAAAAACGTTGCGAAAGAATTCAACATTTATTATTCGATTATTATTTAGTATCCTATTAACTTACTTGCTTACTATGTTATTGATCATACATTTATTTAGTGGCAATACTATTTTTTCTTCTCCAAAATATTAACTTTAACAAAAAGAAGCTATTTAACTCAAACATGCTATATGAGTTATAAACTGAACCAAAGGGGGTTAGATTTAATATGTGGTATACAAGTATGATGTTGCTGTTGTACCAGAGGAGCGGAAATCAGTATACTTGGGTTATAAGAATTAAACAAAGGTCTAGATCAATTTCATTCATACGCAGCGATAAACCACATTATCTTTAAGGAAACCTTTCCATTTAATTTCATTAAACTATCAAATTAACGAAAAAAATTATACCATAAGTAATATAAAAAAAATGTTAATACTCGCTGACCGACATATTCGGCATAAAACTGGTTAGAATAATGAAAAGTATTATAAGTCGTATATGAAGGTAGATTTTTGCCAATACCACATACTACTAACACGCCACAGACTAATCAAATGCTCCCACTGTTTCATTAAGGTACCTCACATACTATCACCAATCATATGGAGTAAAGTTAGACTAATGTTCGAAAACCTGATATTAGTTACATGGGGGCTAGGTAAAATTTTCCCCCGATTTCATCCACTTAAAAAAAAAAACTCCTTGTTATGAGTAAAGCACGATGCAATCATTGTTGCTTGATTTGCATAGTGCAAAGTGAGAGAATCAGATGGAATTTAAAATGGTGTTATATGGGAAGTAGGCGTAGTTGTAATCCGAGTTCGCCGATTTTCACATTATAACATAGAAATATGAGAAGAATGTTGTGTACCGAATTTGGTTGAAAGCGGTTAAGCAGATCATAAGATATTGGTTTTCACCAAAAAATGGGAGTGCCACGCCCACTGTCTAATTTTGAACACGATTACTTTAATGTCATTAATATTTCTAGCGTGTTTAGTGCTTGATTTATGGCACTTTAACTAGTTTTTTACAGTACCGTTATATGGGGAGTGGGCGGGCTTGTCACCCGATTTCACCCATTTTCACACCGTCGATAAAGATGCTAACACTCTTATATCTTATTATGGAGCTTAGTTATGACAATTTATTTATTTTTAATATGTGGGCGTGGTAGTGGTCCGATTACGCCCATCTGCAATACCAACCGACGCGATTAGTTTTAGGTGATACAAACAAAAAACCTGGAGGAAAAAATTCAAAAGACCCAATAGGAAATTTTTAATTCATCGAAACTTTAAATATTGTGTACTTATACTGCACACAAAAAAAATTGGAAATTCGTTAGCATTCGGTAGTTTGCTTATTAAAATTTAAAAAAAGAAAAATTACTTAAAATTTACTATTTGTTTCATTTCAGTTTTAAAAATTGTTACGATCCGTTTTATTGAAAAAAATTTGTATTTTTATATAATAAGTAAACAAATATATAAATTTTCTTTCGAAAATGGAAGAACATAAGTTCTTTATTTCAGATTATTTCGAATATACCGAAGAACATTACGAAACCTACCCCGAAGATGAGTCCGTTTATACTCTGGAAATAAAAAAATTGAACTCAATGCAATTTACGACAAGACAAACAAGTCGTACGATGCCTCTCGTAGAACCCCACAAAAACCCCGTGAGACTATTGACTTCTTAAAAGTTAAAAAAAAAAAATTAAAATAGGTCACCAATTATGTTTGAAATGTTTGAGATCCATTAACCAAGCTATTGACGATCTTAAGACCCCAACCGCATCAATAAAAGAACGAGCTTCAGAAGAAAACACTCCGCGGGACACAGGATCCTCATTTTATTTACCCCCTTGTGACACGAACCTATTTTATGCCGACTTCATAACCTGGCAAGCAAACCAAGAAAGTGGAATTGTCATACAAATCTTCACTCAAACTATCCAAAACCTTACTTCATCAATTTGAGGGCACTTTAGAAGACAACTCCGAAATACCATCGTGGAAAACGCGTTTCTCACCCATATCGTTCCAGTTACCCAATCCGACAGTGGGCCCTATATAAAAGGAAATTCAATACCTTTCACGCTAACGTCTCTGGAACTTCGACATTGAGTTTTTCACACGCTAGTGAAAACCCTGTAAGAGGCAGCATCATCACAAAAAAACCCCAAGACATTGAGAGTTTTAATTTATGTAGAACCCAACATTTCATTCGAGAATGCCCAAAGTTTTCACAAATGAATGTCGAGACCCGAATAAACGTAATAAAAAATAATGGTTACTATATTAATTGCCACGCAATATTGCATAGCTTCAAAGATTGCATGAGGAAATACTCATGCAGGTTATGTAGAAGGAAATATAACACTCTTCTATTGTACATAGGGATGTCCTATCCCGCTCCCAGTCCCCCCCGCAAGGATCAAGAGCCTCAAACACACCTCTTGTCTCAAACGCTAGTAGTACCTCCCAACCCCTTAACCCCAATACAAATACGTAAGCCTACACATCCCTCTTACAGTACACTGAAGGTAAAACCCAAGATCCACAAAACTCAAGTAGGAAGCAAATTTTGCTAGGTACTGCCATAAGGCAAGTTCTTTGCAAACAGCAATTATATACAGCTCAAGCCCTAATATACTCTGGGTCAGAAACTACGTTCATTTCCACAGAAAATTAGACATACCCACCTCAAGAAAAACGCACAAGTAACTTGATTGAACAACACAGTCTCGGCAACAGCTACCAAAACTTGCGAACTCACCCTTCGGTTACCAACAAAAAGGGAGTGCCCCAGACAAGTTGCTTACAAAAATTTAGGAAATCGAAGAAGTTCCGAAACAGCCTCTACCCTCAACTTTGGATATACTGTGTGAGCAAAATTATCAAAAATCAACTAGAAGACACTCAACTGAGCGCTACGTGGTAACATTGCCCTTTAAAACCCCAGAAAACATAGACTTGGGCAATTCAAGACATAAAGCTCTCGCTCAGTTTCTAAGAAATAAAAAGTCTCTATCTAGAAAACCCGAAACAAAAACGGAATACGACAAGGTCATCAACGAGTACCTGGAACTCGGTCATATGACTGAAATAGAATAGGACCCCGCAGAGAATACGAAAACATACTATCTACCACATCAAACCCAATCACTAAACGACCCAACTGCGAGTGGTATTTAACGCATCATGCCCCACTTAAAATAAACACATGCCGCACCTCAAATAGAAACAGCAACGGTGTACTACACACTGGATCTTTTCTGCAAGCAGACTTGGTAATCATAGTGTTAAAGTGACGTATGTTTCGAATCGTATTCAATGCAGATATTCAAAAAATTTATCGTCAAATACTTATTGAAAGCAAACACACTCCGTTTCTAAGAATATTATTTAGGAGATCGCCTAACGACCCCATACAAGATTTGAACTACAAACTGTTTGGTATTAACTGTGCCCCATATTTAGCTATCCGTACCCTTCTCAAATTAGCGGATGATATACAAGGAACACACCGACACTTCGAAACATAATTTACGTCGATGATGTACTTGCAGGAGCACATGACGTAGCACTGCGAAGATTGCACGAGACGAACTCACTTCATCTTTGGAGTCCGCAGGATGTGCTCTACGCAAATGGACCCCAAATGACCCAAAAGTCATATCTGGAATCTCACAAAAACACCTGTTGGATACAAACTTACTCAGTTTACCGGAATCCAATAGCACAAAAACACTGGGAATCAAATGGAATGCAAAACAATATGCATTATTTTTTCTCAACTCTATTCAGAATAAGACATCGTTTACTACAAGAGAAGTAATATCGATTATAGCAAAATTGTTTGACCCAGCAGGTTGGCTTAGTCCCGTTTTAGTCACTGGCAAAAAATTAATGCAACAGATATGGCTCGATAAATCGGATTAAGATGGGAGTCTGAAACACTTAACTCTCTATCGCTGGATAACCTTCAAAACCGCGATCATCAATTTTCACGGATTCTCTAACGAACCAGAAAAAGCTTGCGCAGCAACCTTGTAATTCAGTGTTTCTACAAACTCAAACACCTGGACGACTCTTTTGTGTGTCTCCAATAAAAATTATATATTTTATTCTTCTTCCGGCGAATCTAGTGAATGCGACCCTCTCGAATAAAACATAACTCAGTACCGCACTCACTTTTGGATGCATTCGAAAATTGTTCTTTCTTGTCTAAGTAAATCCCCATGCTCATTGACTACCTTTGTATCCCATCGAGTTGCCACAATGGCAGAAAAGGTTGGAACCGAAAATTGGCGTCACATCGAAAGCCATGACAATCCGGCAGATCTGGCACGGACCGCAATGGCTAAAACTCGACCCGAAACATTGGCAATTACCCGAAAATCAATCGATACAACACTGGATTGCGGGTAATAAAGACTTTCGTCAACATGACTGAAAAGGATATACTGAATAGATTTTCATCACTACCCAAAACCATTCGAGTCATGTTATATTTATTCAGATTCTGCTCGAATGTGTCACCCAATAGATCACAACAGCCATAGTCAACTTGTTGTATTTAACCCAAAGAAATCAAATATAAAAACAGTATACACAAAAAAGAAAAAAAAAAAAATTTGACCCTAAACTCTTTAATCGATCCCTTAGGAATAATGCGAGTTAAGAATGGTCGGTTGAGCAATTCAGCTGCTTTATCATATAAAGAACGTCATCCGATTATACTACCCTATGGCAGTCGATTAACAAAACTACTCACCCAATTTAGCCACTCAATTACCCTACATGGTGACAACCAACTTGAATTGTCTCCTCAAAATCAATCTGCAGCCGACAGAACAGCCCAGCCTTCACCGTGCCATTACTCAGCGGGACCCGAAGCAGCACCTCACTCTCCGTCGATGGGACCAGGCTAGACGCTAACATCGCCTTAAAGCAACCCTCTCCCGCATTCGAGAAGAAAGAGGAAGTTCTCACGACACGGCCCGGCGTACTATCACCCATTCATCAAAACGCACAGATAAAAACGTTGCCTGTGGATTGTGTATAAAAGATCACCGGTTGGTGGCATGTTCAAAATTTACAAAAATTAACATATTCGAAAAGTTTGACGCAGTAACTAAGTATAAGTACTGCGTCAACTGCTTGGTCAGATCGCACTCAACACAAAGATGCACAAGCGCAAAACGATTGAGCATGTGTAACGGGAAGCACCATTCACCCCTACACGGACACCCCGGGTTATTCTGCAAAGAGACAACCAAAACAACAAAAAGCGTCGAAAGACTGTAAAAATACCAAGAGATACCAACGCTACTAGCTAAGCTGACCCATGATAAAAATAAAAAACGATGGCAAATAGAATTAAATACGTGCCTTAATTAACCCGACCGGAAAGGTGACAATAATTGCCTCTGAGATGGTTCAGAGATTGAGGTTACCGAAAACGTACCTCGACTCTCACCGTATATGTAAAATCGTCATAACGTCACTAACTGATCCCGACAGGTATGTAGAAGTCAACTGCGCTATGACGCAGTTATTACCGACCCGACCCTACAATCGTGATATAAGTGGCGAAATCGGGAAGTGATTCGACCACTTAGTCCTAGCCGACCCTATGTTCCATAATTTTCACATAAAATATATAAAATACGAACACACACACTAACATGTATTCAGTTATATTGTACAATTAAAAATAACCCCATGTCGTGTGACAACACATACACCTACATTTATTTAGCTAAGTAAAATTTCTAAATAAATATTATAAAAGGACAAAGAAATATATGATAAAAATAGAATGGATATATTCTCAGCTCAATCAAAATCATTATTATCGATTCATGTATTGCGTGAGGGGTATAACTACTTTCTACTACTGCAAAATACATCTACTAGTATAAAAATGTAATTATAAGATTTGCTTGCAAAAACCTCTCCTTCATTCAATACAACTCTTCACGACCTTTTCAGTTTTTACTGCCAAGTTTCGGATATAAAATGTTTTTTTTAATCGCATCTATTGTATTTTTAACCGAGGAATGTCTTTGTTGATTAGCTATTCGAAAAACCTCGCTTTCCATCAATCCAATCGTCATCTTGTTGTGCCTGCTGAAGCCGATGGTGTAATCTATCCTCAAGCAACAGACACGCTACTCTGCTGAGGCGTTCCCATGACAGTCAACTCGGCAGAATTCTGCCGCAACAACAACAACATACTCTGCTTAGTGCGCCCACATGGTGCATTCTGCTACAAGATCGCTGCTCTATCTCACAATGATAATTCTGTAATAAAAAAGCTCAGTGTGCCACCCGTAAAGGAACATCTATTTTCTGCATGGTCATAGTCAACGCATTGCAGTCTGTGATGTTCTGGAACTCGATACCTATGAGATACATACGCCACTTTACCAGGGCTTCTACTACTGCAAGCACCTATACCTTTTCCGGCTATTATTTATACTTATTATACTCTCGCAACCTGTTGCTACAGAGTATAATAGTTTTGTTCACCTAACGGTTGTTTGTATCACCTAAAGCTAATCGAGTTAGGTATAGGGTTATATATATATAAATGATCAGGATGAAGAGACGAGTTGAAATCCGGGTGACTGTCTGTCCGTCCGTCCGTCCGTGTCTTGGTACCGTGAGACGGTTGGTATTGCAGATGGGCGTAATCGGACCATTGCCACGCCGACAAAACGCCATTATTCAAAAACAAATAAATTGCCGTAACTAAGCTCCACAACAAGATACAAGCCTCTTATTTGGTACACAGTATCACAATAGGGAGGGGCATCTGCAGTTAAAAAAAAGTTTAAAGTGGGCGTGGTCCCGCCCCTAATAGGTTTAATGTGCATATCTCCAAAACCGCTAAAGCTATAAAAACAAAATTCACTGGAAGCAAATATTTATAGACATCTACCTACAGTGAGAAAATAGTTGAAATCGGGCGGCAACTCCGCCCACTTCTTATATAACTAAAAAGCGCGATAAATCAAGCACGAAACACGCCAGAGACATTAAATTTTATCTCTGGGATGGTATGAGATGACTTTATAGGAACCGCGTTCAAAATTAGACAGTGTTAGTGGTACAGCCCACTTTTAGGTGAAAACTCATATCTTGAGATCTGCTTAAGCAATTTCAACAAAATTCGGTACATAACGTTCGGGCTACAACCACGCCTATTTCCCATATAACACCATTTTAAATTCTATTTGATTCTTTCACTTTCCAGTATGCAAATCAAGCAACAATTTGCGTTAATAATGCGTTTTAAGTATGCCACCTTGTGACCAAAAATTCCCTTAACTGTTCAATCCCATAGGTACTGAATATGTGGACCCCAGTGCCTATAGTTGACTTTTTACCGAAAATATCGGTCAATGTATAAGATATATAATTGAAATTCATATAATAAAATTCTCGATAATGGTATGTTTTCGTGTCAAAAATGGGTTCAATCGGATCAATACTTCCTATAGCCCTCATACACCTAATATAAAGATTTTTGAAGTTCCGGGTGACTTTATACCGCGTATATCGGCCAGTATGTGAGTTATCTCAATGAAAATGAGAGAGCGTGTTTTGCTCATAACAAGGCATCTTTGTGTCTAAAATGGATGAAATCGGGTGAAAATTTTACCTAGCCCCCATGTAAGCAATATCATGATTTTCAAACAATTGTCTGACATTACTCCATATGATTAGTGATGGTGTGTGAGGTGCCTTAATGGAACAGTGGGAGCATTTTATTAGTCTGTGGCATGTTAGGAGTATGTGGTATTGGCAAAAATTGATAAAATCGGGTTAATACTATCCTCAACTTCCATATACTACTTATAATGCTTTTCGTTATTCTAACCAGTTTTATGCCGAATATGTCGGTCAGTGAGTATTAATATTTTTTTATATATAAAATTGCTTCAAAATATGTTCTCGGGTATAGCTGAGCAATGTTAAAATTAATATCTTTCTCTATCCCCTATATATATATGATTTACGTGTTTCCACCTGACTTTAAACCGTTCCGGTTGATCAAAATGTGATATTTTAACGAAATTAAGTGGATAAGATTTCGTAAAAATTATGTGGTTTGACGCTGAATTAGAATGAAATTAGTATATATAATACCTTGGTCCAAACCTCACACCTTCAAATAATGAATTCTGATTTTCTGGTAGACGTTTGCCACATAAGCTTATAATATAAAATTTAGCCACTTTGGTAGAGTTAATATCACATCCATACTTATGTATATCTCACTTCAAGCAATAAAACTGAGACTAAGTTTATGGCTTTTTATAAAAGTCAAGAAGATACCAAACGTGGTTATCGCTGCATAGGAATGAAATTGGTCTCGACCTTTGTTTAAACCTTATAACCCTAATATACTGATTTCCGCTCCTTTGGTACAAGAGCAACCTCATATACCACACATATTAAATCTTACCCCTTTGGTTCAGTTTATATCACATATATTATGTTTGAGTTAAATAGCTTCTTTTTATTAAAGTTAATATTTCGGAGAAAAAAATAATATTGACACTAAATAAATCTATGATCAGTAATATAAGTTAATTAGATACCAAATAATAATCGAATAATTAATGTTGAATTCTTTCGCAACATTTTTATACTTTCGCAACATGTTGCAACAGAGAATAGTTTTGTTTACCAAACGGTTGTTTGCATCACCTAAAACTAATCGAGATAGATTTAGATTTCTATATATCTTCTAATATTTTGTGATAATCAGTGGATAGGTATATTTTCTCAGCCATCATGTTGAACTTATTACAAAATATACCAGACAACAATGTCAAAAGGTTTCTTAGAGTGCTGGCCTTTGTATAGAGCAAAAATATCTTTCTAGAAAAAATATAAATATTAGTAGTGTAGTATCAAAAGGGCTAAAGACCCTTTTTATGTGGTTATAGATAAACTGCGGCCTTATCGGTTTAAATGCTACTGACTATTATTTTAGTTTTACATCACATTTTAATCTGAAGGTCATGAGGTGAACTGTAACCTCAGGAAATTTACATTTTTACACAGCGCCGTTGGCAGCTTATGAAAGGTTTAAATATTAAGACATAAAGAAGAAAATCTACATACCTGCTCTACATATTATATGTGTATACCATACTTAATTATATGTAAGTTATTGTTAATTTAGCCTTCATGGGAAGACCCTTCAAAATAGGTACTGTTTTAAAAGTGTTAGACAAAAGCAATTTAAGGAGGGGTTTTCCCAGTACTTAATTTCAACACAATGAAATAAACTACTTATTTCTAAAATATAAATATAACTAAATATTATGTATTTTATGTTAGTGAATATAAAAGTAATATATAGGTATACAAAAGTACGTAAGCTGTGTGTACAAAAATATACCATCACAAAACTATTATACTCTGTAGCAATATGTTGCAAGAGTATTATAAATATCAGTACACTGTGTTTGTAGTTTCAGTTACACTGGATTTCTTCACCAGTAAAGTGATTTATTCAAACTAATTTAAGTGTATTAGTTATACAGTGTTTAAAGTATTATTATATACAGTGGTGAGGAAACACATATACATATGTGCACCAGTATACCATAGTACCTATACACCGAACAGGAAATCAGTCATAACAAGGACTTACAAAGAATTACAGTGAAAGAGAGCAGCACCTAGGATCCAACTTTTCACACCAGGACGGACTGAATTATATAAGTATTATCTATAAGTATTTTATACATTAATTCATTTACTATTAATTAATTATGCCTAGATTAAGTAGAAAATCTGTATTATCGAGGTCATAGATCTCGGCGTGAAGACCCGAATAGTCGAATTCCCTTTACGAAATCCATGCTGAGATGAGGAAATCGAAAAGGTTATATGGTCAGTGATGATAGCTTCAAAAAGTTTAGGTATAACTGATAGTTTTGATATTGTGACATCTCTACCAAGGTCCTTTGATGAGGCTCATGTTATACAAATTCACTTAAGAAGGCGTTTGGAATACAATCATGATTACATGATCGATACCATACGCCCCGCAAAGATTTTGGAACCATTTTGCAGTTCTTAGTGAATACCCCTCTGTATCGTGAGCACAATATACATATTAATGAAAACTGGATTTCAGAATTTAATAACCAAGAAGAAGTTCCGTTTGTTGCATCTACAGAGGATAAATCCAGGCGGTCAAGAAACTCTTCTGGCCCAAAATCTATTACCCGATAATGTTGTTCAAAACTTGATTCAACACGATAATGGACCCAAGGTTTTGAAAGGCGTTAGATCCTCTCCTGCGCACTGGAAAGCTGAAGGCAATCGCTATGATTCGCCAATTTGGGCTTCCAACCTTCTTTATCACTTTATCGGTTGCAGAATCTCAGTGGGTTGAGCTTTTGGTCGTCCTCTCTAAAACTGTTGATTCTTAAGATATTTCGGAAGAGGAAGCCAACAGTTTAACGACCCAAGATAGATATCGCTTAATTCGGTCAGACGCGGTTACTTGTGCTTGATATTTTGACTACCGCTATCGACAAATTCTTAAGCTTTTTAAAGATAACGCCGGCATTTTTGGAGAGCATTTTGTTACAAATTTCTACTGGAGAGTGGAGTTTCAACAGAGAGGTTCCCCGCATGTACACGGCATGTATTGGCTTAATAATGCTCCCAAAATCAACCTTCAAGATCCTCAGGCATTCCCTGATGTCATTAGTTTTATTGACAATTATATTTCTACAGATGGTTCGACCAGCCACTTAGAAAATTATTTGGGTTATCAAAAGCATAACCACAGTCGCTCCTGTACTAGGGAAATAAGAGCACAACAGTTTTGTCGTTTTGGTATACCATATCCACCAATGCCTTCAACGCAAATACTGTTACCTCTTACAGAAACAAGTCAAAATTCAGAAAGACATAAAGAAAACTTTTTCAAAATTCAAAACGTTTTAAATTCAAATATGGCTATAGAAGACATTTCTAATTTAAACAATTTTGAACACTTCCTGTCTGATAGTAGAATAAATATGTCTTTTGAAGACTATTTGTTAGCCCTTAGGTCAAGTTAACAAAACCCAAAATTTTTCTAAAAAGAAAATTACAGGATCGTTTTAGAAACGCTTATACTCCTCTGATTTGGGAACTCCATAGAGCTATATAGATATCCAATATATACTAGATGCATATGCTTGCTGTTCATATATAATTAATTATATTAACAAGTCTAACAGGGGAATTTCTAGGCTCTTAAATGAAGCTATATCAGAAGTAAATGCTGGAAATTATACTATTAAGCAAAAACTTAAACATATAGGTCAAAAATTTATATCAGGCACAGAAATATCTGCACAAGAAGCAGCTGCATTGGGCTCCATCTTTCGGAAGCAAGTAATGCAGTAATATATATTTATAAATACCTCTCGACCTGAGGAACGTGTTCGAATGGTAAAACGTAGAGCGGCACTTCAAAACCTTCCTTCAGGTTCGACTGAAATATTCGTAGCCGGTATTTTAGACCGTTATGTTCATAGATCCGATCAGTTAAAAACTCTTTGTTTAGCTGATTTTTGCATCTAGGTATAAATATTTTAAATCTAGTAGAAGAGCACAAGATAGTGATCATGAAGAAGAAGAGAGGGAAGATGATAATTTACCAGAAAGCGGGGGCCTCTTAAAGATGGTAGCGGTTTTGTGAAAAAACGTACCAAACCTTGTATTATTCGGTATAGAAGGTTTACCCCAGATTTGGATGGAGTTGAGTATTTCCGCGGAATGGAAATGCTTTACTATCCTTGGCGGAAAGAACAGCAAGATCGCATTGAAAACGATAATGAGCAGACTTGCATAACACATCGTATTATAATTGAGGAAAATCAAAGAAAATATGATGTTTTTGAGCAAAGAGAACTTGAAAATGTTCTAGAAAGTCATTATAATGAAATAGACTTGGACGAAGGTGCTCAAAATGAACTACCTATCGTGGAAAATGAGTTCAGAGTGTTGGCACTTCCAGAAATAAACCCAAATATAAATTTGCTGGACTTGCATGGCGAAGATTCAACAGATAATGGCACTGAATCTGATTGCAATATATGACTTATTAAACTATCCCCTTTAATTCCAGTTGAGGAATTATTTCCTTTAGTTCAAAGTCTAAATACTAAGCAAAGAACTTATTTGACACATTTGATGCACCACCTAAAAACAAATCTTCCATTTTATGAGTTCATTGGCGGCGGTGCAGGTATAGGAAAGAGTCGTTTGATATCTGAAATATATCAGCCTCTTAACCATCGTTACAATTCTATACCTGGATCCAATCCAAGTTCCTTAAAAGTTCTTCTTTGCGCACCTACGGGTAAAGCAGCATTCGGAATAGGTGGAATGACCTTCATTCATTATTCTCTTTACCTGTTAATCAATTGAATAGAGAGTTGAGGCCACTTAGCAATGACACAGTTAATTCATTGTATTCCAGACTTATCGATTTAAAATTAATCATAATTGATGAAATATCGATTGTAGGTGCTCGTATGTTTAGCTCTGTTCATGCGAGATTAAAACAAATTTTCAAAACAGACAGCCCCTTTGGTGGTATACCGATCATAGTGTTTGGTGATTTGAAGCAACTCTCACCTGTTGGAGATAGGCGCATATTCTCTCCTAATCCCAATGATGCATACAGCACTTTAGTTGGTTCCCCTTTGTGGGAGTTATTTAAATACTTTGAATTAACAGAGATAATGAAACAACGGGAGGATCAGGCCTTTGCAATTGCATTAAACCATATGGCATCTGGTACTATGACAAATGAGGACATATCACTCATTGAAACTCGAGTAGTTAATTTCGAAGAAGTTCCCGAAGAGACAAATAATTTCAATGTCCTTAAGCTCAGCTGCATCCCAACAGAAGCTATCCTTTCAACTGCAAAAGACTCAGTTAAAGGAATTGGTATAAGTGAAAATGATAATATTTTGGAAAAAGTTAAACTTTTCAAAACTTCTGAAACGCAGGGACTGCCCTATGAACTGACACTAAAAACCTCCGCCAAATATATGGTTACAGTGAATATAAACACGTGTGATGGCTTGGTTAATGGGGCAGCTGGACAACTTATGCAAATTGATATCAATTGTTCTTTTCCAACAATTCGGTAGATTAAATTTTTGGTGGTTGGCCTTCTGTTGGTTTGATAGCACGATCAAAAAAGCCTCATCCTTTAGAAAGTTCTTGGACACCAAATGAAAAAGTTCTAAAATCTTTTCAATATAAAAGAAATGAACAAATTTCAATGAGAAATCAGTTTCCAGTTGTTCCGGCTGAGGGAATAACTATTCATAAAAATCAGGGTGCCACATATAATGAAGTTGTAGTTCATACTCGACCCAAAATGCCTAGAGCTTCAATATATGTCCCTTGTAGTCGAGCTACTTCTGCAGAAGGTCTATTCATCATAGGAAATTTTATTCCTCCTAACAAATTTTCTGAATCGGATCCTGTATTTAGGGAACTGAGGGAATTGAACACAAATAAAGCTCTGACAACAAGTTTCAATTTTATGATTTCCCGAACATTAGGACATCAAATTTTATTCCATAATGTACAGAGTCTTAACGCTTACATCAATATTTCATGTTTTGTAGAAACTTGGAGTTATCCTTGCGAAAGTTTTGTTATACCAGGATTTACTCCAATTAACGAGCTGAGGATAGATAGCACGGAAACAAGCAACAGGAGTAAACAGGGCATTATAATATATGCAAAGCATAGTATTGCTTGCTCTATAGAATCAAAGGCTGTAAAGAAAATTTATTCAGGCCGCAAAGTTTTAGAAGCGGTTTTGTTTAAATGTTTCAATATTGATATTCTGGTTCTATATAGAAATTCACGTTTCTCTGTCAGACATATAATTTTAGAACTTCAGCAAGTCCTTACTTCTGAGTTAGGCAATCAAAATGTACTAATTGTTGGAGATTTTAACATTTGTTTAATGTCTACAGAGTCTGCAATAAGAAATCTGCTCCAAGAAAAAAACTTTAGTTCCCTGCTTGGTGCAGAATATTCAACTACACCTGCCGGTACACAAATTGATTGGGCATTTCAAACATGAATCCTTCCCGTGTAAATGCTATTAATTTTGAGACAGTACACAGCTATCATGACAGTATTTGTGTCTCTATTTCGAACTTAAGTTTTCAGACTTAGTGCAATAGTTCTTCTTTTTTTTCCAAATATAAGCGAATTTGAATGGTATAGCAATTTTGAGTAGTTTTTAATACAAATTTAAGAAAAATATGTAAATAATCTAATTATGAAATTTTAAATTATATATATAATTTGTTATTATATGACATTATTGTATAAATATATGATAGAAATAAATGGTATTAGGAGAAAAGAAATATAATTTGGATATATGTAAAAGAATCTTTATAAAAATTTATGTTTAATATTAAATATTATATACAAATTAATATAATAATATTATATAATTTTTAAAGTTGTTAATATTTATTATTTTTAAGCTAAACATGTATAATAATATCGATATAATAAATAAAAAATGGTATTCATTGTCCAAAAACGATTTCTTTTCATACTTCTCAATACAGTTGTAATGCATTCTATATAAAATCAATTATAAGCGTATACAAAAAACACAAGAGCGATTTCTTATATTTGAGTAAATTTAGTTTACAAATTGCTCTAATTATTTTCACTGTGAATGTAAATAACTAAGGCAACAGTTCCTACTTCTAATTATTAAAATATATAAAGAAATCTCAAACGAGTATACCATTTAACTTTGCGAGAGTATAAAATGTTTGGTTACATCTGAACTTAGCCCTTCCATACTTGTTATTTATATATTCATAATTCTATTTTACGTGTGTATGTCACTGAAACGCCTGCACCGATTTAAACGCAATTTTTTGGTGTCTACTTTTTGTGTGTGTATTTAATTAATTTTAAATTTATAAATTTTTTAGATGTTTTATGTTGGCTCCGTTAGACGGCGTTACTGTCGCTATATAGAATTTTCAATCATATTTCAATTTAATTCCAGTTTGTCCCAACAGATGGCGCTATTATAAAAATCATGTGTGTTGTGAAACCAGAGAACATAAATGAACGAGAAGGTGTAAATTGAATTATGTCTGATGCTCGATTGGACGGCTAACAGAGCTGAAAAATTCCGATCAGGGAGTTCACCATTTTCTGTAGTATTTGCTGTTATTTAACAGAAATGAAAATTTATAACAAAGTTCTCTGACAAAATACGTATCCACTAACATAAAGAGAAAAATTAAATACTTTAAACAAAAAATACAAATGCCACTTGTATTCGTGATTATTTTTTGTCCCATAAACGATTTTTATGATGAAAAATTGAAAATAGGATTAATTTTTTAAAATAATTTTTTAATGTCCATTGTTACAAAGTTAACAAATGTACACATGAAGTAATAGAATTTTTGATATATACAAATATGCGTATGACCTTGCAAAATAAGTAATGCATACACAAATCTATATACATATAAGCCTGCAAATGTACACATAAAAACAACATTTTCATTCATGAACGCTGGCGCACATGCAATAAGCTAAGTCGCTTCATTCGTAAAATCAAACGCTCTGCACTTCTCCCCAACGATGGCAAAAGCTAGATATGATAAATTGAACAACTTTCTGATTTTCCCTCTGGAAGGGAAAAGTGACAACCCTGCAAACCTACAAAACACAGAAAAAAGTGACAAAAGTGGCAACAAAGCTTTTGTCGATTTAAAATATTTTACAATTCTAAAATAATTTTTCATGGCTCGGAAAAATCTGCGTCAATATGTATGTATGTTCATATCTAAGGTTGTCAAATATCTCCCTTCCGCTTTTTTACTCTTCATTCAATGCTTTATAAAAAGTGTTACAGTGATCGGATTTAGTTAAAATATGCGCCGTTTTGTTCGATTATCTGTTTCCATCTAGACGGCAACTTCATAATACCTTCCTCGTAGAAGCCCCCTCCTTATTTGCGAAGAATTCGTACAGCCACTTTTCACAAGCCTCTTTTGAGTTCAACTACACAACAACCAAGGGCATTCGCCATGGACAGGAACAGGTGGTAATCACTTGGCGCTACGTCCGGGCTATATGGTGGATGCGATAAAACCTCCCATCCGAGCTCCCGTAGCTTCTGACGAGTCATCAACGAAGTGTGTGGTCTGGCGTTGTCCTGGTGGAACACTACACCCTTCCTGTTGGCCAATTCTGGACGCTTCTGGTCGATCGCCTACTTCAAGCGGTCCAGTTATTCGCAGTATAGTGGATGATTCCCTTCCAATCCCACCAAATACACAGCAAAACCTTCCTGGCCGTCAATCCCGGCTTGGCCACTGTTTGGGACGAATCACCGGCCTTCGACCACAACCGTTTTCGCTTGATATTGTCGTATGTGATCCATTTTTCGTCGCCAGTCAACATCCGCTTCAAGAATGGGACGAGTTCGTTCCGTTTCTGCGTCAAATTATGCGGCACCCAAACATCAAATTTTTTTTGTATCCAGCCTTCTGCAGATGGTTCAAAATGGTTTGGTGACTAACTCCCATCTCCTGGGCGATGTCACGAGATGCCATATGCCGGTCTAACTCGATGTATTCCATGATTTGATCGGCATTTGTCGTCACAGGTCTTCCGCCGGCTGGCTTATCCATGGTGTCGTTTTCACCGGCTCTGAATCGTCGAAACCATTCCTCCGCGGTTCGAAGTGATAGAGTACCATCCCCCAAAACACCATTAATCTCACGGAACGTTTCTCTAGCGGATTTGCCTTTAACGAAGGAAAACTTTAAAATAGTGCGAATTTCGGCGTTAGTGAACTCCATGTTTACACGTCTATAACTGTTGAACGCAATATCCAAACTAATCATGCATAGCGTTGTTTTGTAGGTTATGTCAAGACCTTTCAAATTATGTATAGTGTTGCCAGATACGAGCTCTGTAGCGCTTTGTACATAGCCGCGAAATTCAAAAGACAAAAAAGCGGAAGGGAGATATTTGACAACCTTATATAAACATACATATTTGCAACGATTTGTAGGCAAAGCTGTTAGAGCGGCAAGGGAAGCGATAACAATCGGCGATAACAAGCTCACGTTTTTTGCTTTAATGTCAAATAGTCAATCTGTCATAGACTAGACATAGGACTGACGCGACGACAAGTTGTGTTGTTGGTAAAAAATCCGAGATGTGCCGAAAAATAAACGAACGCTCGCCGATTGTCACCACTTCCCTTGCCGCTTTAACAGCTTTGCCCACAAATCATCGTAAATTTGTATGTTTATATATGAAAATGATGATAGCTAGTTATAAATTTTAAAGTTTGATGGGCAATACTTTAATAGATATTATTTAATGCAAATTTTTGCGTTATTGTGTAAGTAAGTGATTATTTTGAATTACTTTGAATATTTGTTCAATTTTTGTGGGATATTACTTGTTATTTTATGTTATGTCATGCAAAAATATACAGACAATTTGACAAATTTATTGGATATTGTATTTAAATATAAGAAATAAAAAAAGAGAATATATATTATTTATTTAAGTAAAATAACCAAATTTAGATATATTCTGCTCTTACATTCTATTACTCCTGTAGCCCATTAAAATAACTAAGCGTTAGCTTTGCTATCTCGCATTGCTAGGTTTGTATTCGTGTAATTTTTTCATGGATTTCTACTTCTCCTACTCGTTTTGAACAGGCATTTATCCAACTAACTGACTTACAAACGCCATTGTTGCTTCCTGATTAACTTGCAGATAAGGAAAGTGAAAAATTGCAAATTCAAATATCTCACTCATACATAAGTATGTGTATAGATTTAAAATCACTTTTCAATGATTTTATGTTTACGATTTATTAGCAGCCAGAAGAAAACTCATCACCGAGAAATCTAAAACCAGTGCTGCATATTATTTATAAGAACTCATTACTTACAGAATATCTGAATATCAGTAAATCAATTTTTTATGGACGAAATATGACACACTATGAAGTTTAAATCATCTATTAATAAGGTATACCATTAATAAATAATTTCCCATTATATTAAGCAACACATATTTATAGTTTTCGTTATTTAATAAATAAAATTTGCCTAGTATTTACTATCTCAATATATTATATATAGCACTGCGTTACTACCACTGAAAATCCAAGATGGCCGCTATTCACTCCCCCGAAAGCTACCACGAAAAATTTTTCTACTGATTCTATTGAGGTGTAAAGAGCAATTGAAATAAAGTAAGAAGTTGTGAATTCGAATAATATAATATTTTACTACTCATTAAGTTGTTTGGATTAGAAATAAATATAAGTGTATAGTCATTAAATTATGATTTTTATTTAAAAATCCCGTGATCGAACTCAAGAGTGAGTTTCAAAGTAGTCGATTTACCTAGAAATCCGCTACAGTTTTATATTCAAATACATGTTACGTACATAGGATATCGTTTATTTTCTACGTTTAAATTTGTTTGTTTTATACACATTAAGTGTGCTTCGTTATTTTAACAGTGAACAATGAATTATTATAAAACAATGACACGTCTTCGTGGAAGAGGAGGAAATAGTGGTAGGTGGACCCAGAATTCACAATTAGTCTAGAACCGTCGGGTAAATAGACTGGCAGAAGATCGATTGACGGGCATTGATAATTTGAGAAACCAGGCTGTTGTCCCACGTATTACTGAAAGTAAAGATCAAGCAACGAACGCCTTCGAGCTTATGGAAGTAGCAGTTCTTATGGTTGGCTACGGATTTCAACGTCGAAATGCCAGATGGCCAAATATATGTGGTGTGTTCTCGCATTGGAAAACCGTTGAAATTCTTTAATTATACTGTGAGAACTAAATACCAATTAAGAATTTAGCCCACACAACTCATGAAGACACACCCTGTTAAACAAATACAACATAGCAAGTGTAGAAGCAGAAGAAAAAAGACATTCAGATGAAGATATAGTAAGCACTCATACACAACGGTAAAACCAGAGAATGTTGATGAGTAGAGAAGGAGCAAATGTTAAATGAAAACTTTTTGAGTACTAATTTGTAATTCCACAAGAGGGAACATCGAAAAGTATAACTTCGAAAAAGAAAAATACACCACACAATATGCGAAATGCTATAAATAGACACAACGAATATTCCTATATGAAAAATCGTTGCGCATACCTATTTAGATTTATGTTTTCAATTTCTATGATATGACAAATTTATAATTATGAAAAACCTTTTGAATTAAAAATCTGTATTACCGGTAAAAACCCCAGAATTCATAATAAAATAAACATTTAATAAGCTAGTTTTCTAACTTATGTATGTGCGTTGCGTAAGCAATATACTTATTAAACAAATAATAATAATAAAACGGTGGCTAAGCGGCCACGTTTCCACTTTTGTGGTGGCTTAGGTCGTAAGCGCGAAGGAGTTAAGCTTATTCCGAATACGAGCATATACGTTCGAATCGTAAAATACATAAAATTAAAATTGTATTTAATTTTTTTATTTTATTAATTGGAATCTAAGCATATCATAATTCAATTACTTTAATAGCATATTTTACTTTCTGATATAATTAAAATATATCAGGAGAATATGTTCATATGTTTATTGCATATTCCTTTATTTATGCGTATTTACACAAATGTGATAATCACACATACATTCATGAGTACACGTACGCTGATGCTTGCTTCTTCTTGCCCCGCACAAGCAATGACTTTTGTCCACACTTTTTGCTTTTTGCGAGTTGAACGATCACAGGCAAGGAGGGATTGGGGCGCACTGCCACATAATTATTTCAGATATATATTTTATTTATCGAATTTAGTTTAAAAACGATTATAGGTATGAATATATGTGTATTTATATATATATATATAATATATATTATATTACGAAAATAATTCATAAATGCATCAGTATTTTTCAATACTCATTAAGCAACATATTAATATATTATGAGCCCTCACTTGACACCCCTCTGTGTATGGTGGCAAGCCAACGAAATAACGGCGAGTTCGCGCAGACATTGTGTTGTTGAAAGTAACCAAATGACGATTTTGTCGACAAACATACATATATACATATGAGCTCGCATACATATTGACGCCGAATTTTGCGCATCGTGGCGGAGTTGACAAAATTTGTTTCAATCAACAATTTTACGACAATGTCGATCGGCTATGTTGTCTCGTTTGTCCTTTTTGCAGGGCTTTGCTGTTGAAAATTGACTTATGCTCTTTTGAAATATTGCGATTACCGATTGGGCTGCATTTTCATAGCGAAGTATTTGGATAAAATGGGCTAAATCGACAAACTATGAAATAATGATAATAAGTAAACATATAAAAGTACTATATGGACTGTGCTTAGAATATATAGAAGTAGTTAATGATTTCATATGAATGGCAATTTAATATAAATTTTGTATATATAATATAATGCCATAAATAGTGCATAATGAGCAAAAATATAAATATTATTTAAACTCGCTAAGAGGTCATGTTGCCAATTCTCCTTTTTGAAGTGAACATCAGACAAATTCTTCAATTTCTGATTTTTAGCAAATGTTGTGAGGAAGCAGCTTGTGGGCAACATACAAACGCAAGGGGGATGGTAAGTAGGATTTTCAGTGATACAAATTGTAAAATTGAAATTTTGCTGATTCTTCAATTTTACTGAAGATTCAAATTCAATTTCATTCATATCGCGCATTTGCGATAGGAATTCTATATGAAAACCAAATGTTTACCAGGCGCACAGAAAATATAGCGCGGCGCAGAGTTATGAACGAGCGCACTTTGCTTTGAAGCAGACGCACGTTCCTTATGAATGAATTTGTTGTCGTTGTAATATAAAATACTTAGAAAATATGCCGCGAGTTCGCTTGAATATTATTGGCCGATGATGGTGCGTCTACGTTTTTTTTGTCACTTGCGCGAGTGTTAGATTTTTTGCGAAAGACATATTGATGGACATACATATGTACATATGTGTACATATATGCAAATATATTTGGACATGCGAATGAAGGAAGGCAATTTCAAGAATATTCACATATAGACATATGAACATTGAAGCAAGTAAACAACAATAGCCGTTTGAGTTCACAGATTAGACATAGGAGTTTGAATATTGTCCGTGGTGCTGCTTGTATAGCAGACTTCTTTATTGCAACGTGAAATATTTTGCCTAAGTTCAAATCCAATCATATATTATATAGTCCTTTTTTATTTTTATAACCCTTTTTTATGAATTGATATTTGAATTCTATTTTAATATTATTTCCCTGATTATTAAATTTTCCTGTCAGAAGTCAATTTCTTTCGTTTTTATTATTTCAATTTTTGTTTATGCGCATATCAAAGAACATCTGTGCATATGTATGTATATACATTTTGCTTATAGAGTGGTGTAGTTCGTTGCGTAAATTGACAGCTGTGGTGACATTTTATTTTCGAACTTGCGCGTTTTCGATGTTCCTTCTTAGCAATTAACATTTTAGTACTGCTAACATTTGCTCCTTCTCTACTCATCAACATTCTCTGGTAAAACCACGCCACTTCTAGCAATGCACGCCATCCTAAAGCAACATGTTACGAATGCGCGAGTAGGCAATACACGGCCTGGCGGAAAGTTAGCAGGACGATTATTAGTCAGTCAGCACAGAACCGGACACACACGTCAGGCTAGTCTTGGTGCTCTAACCTGTGAATGCTGTTCGGTAGGTGATCTCGGTAGTGAGTTGTTCTTCTGACCGACTCAACCCTTAACATTTCGGTCGCCAACATAGTTTCCTGTGGTCCGGGATTTTGCACGGCTATACCGCAGTCACGCCGCAGTACACCGCAAGTAAAACAGCAGAGAGTAGCCGCAGCCTATATGAGTGCGGGCATCACAGCATCGCAGAGATTCCCCATTACCGCGGTAGTACAGCGCAGAGTCGTCACCGCAGCCGCACAGCTCAACATCGTCATCGTAAGTATACACGAGCGCCGACATACACGTCTTAGCATCGTCGTCGTCATCGTACACAACAGAGCACCGTCGTCATGGTATCACCACTTAGAACAACGAGAAGATACAAATTGAATTTTGTATGATGCTCGACTGGACGGCTAACAGAGCTTAAAAATTCCGAGCACGGAATTCACCATTTTCTGTGGTATTCGCTGCTACTTAACAGAAATGAGAATTTATAACTACGTTCTCTTGCAGAATTTCATATCTACCAACATAAAGAGAAAAATTAAATACTTTGAACAAAAAATACAAATGCCACTTCACGTATGCGTGATTATTTTTTGTCATATAAACGATTTTTATGATGAAAAATTGATAAAATATGTTTTTTTTTGCACAAATGTAGAAGATTTTGCAAAAAAAAATATGTTTTACACTTTTTAAAAATTTTCTAATTTCAATTATTACAAAATTAGTAACTTATGTATGTACATATGTACAAAACAAATTTACATATATATAAGGGTACAAATGTAGGTATGTCAGCCAATAGAAATAAATACAAACAAATACAAAAACAACAATTGTCTCAAATAGCTTGAGCAGCGTCAGAAATCAATATGGTAGCCAAATGGACAAATCCTAAATTCTTAATAAATAACACAACAACAACATTTTCATTCATGAACGCTGGCACACATGCAATAAGCTAAGTCGTTTCGTCAGAGAACGTATATCATAGAGAAGGTTCATGGTGTGCCGATTGTCAAAATGTTCCTCTTGACGGAGGGTTACTCGCCAACATTAGTGCATTTCACCACAAACAAATTATAAGCTGATTTCACCAGAATTTTACCCCTGCGGAGCGCAAAATAGCCGAATTGAGCATTTTGAATGTTAAATGAGAAAAATAATGCTAAATTCAAGTTAAGAAATGTACGCTTACAAATTCGTATATTTACAATGCGCAAACGACTTTGCATATAATTTTAAGATATTCTGCATATACAGGGCGGCTCACGAATCGTGCTACAAAAATTAACCGTATTAAGTTTCTTTTTTATCAATTTTTGTTGTATTGTATAGAAAATTTTAATTTTATTTTATACAATTAATTATTCCTCCATGCTTGGCCACGCATATGCGACACCTAATTAGCAAATTAATGCGGGCTGGAGGGTTCAAGTCGAGATTGCCTCAAATATCTATTTAATGGACTGCTTCAGTTCTGTCAGATTTCTGGGTTTGATTTTGTACTCCTCTTGCTTGACATAACCCCATAAGAAAAGACCAAGCGGTCGCAAATATTCTTATACATATATATGTAAGTATATGTATAATTATGTGTGCATGTAAACAAATATGAAAGTACCCATTATAATTGTTAATTTGTCTATATGCAACGTATGTGTGTAAATATGTACATTCATTGTTTCATGGGAAATCTCCGTTGCCACGGACAACCAATGGCCGAAGCTCACGTTTTTTGTTTTCTTGTCAAAGAGTCACTGTGTCGAAGGACTGACGCGACGACAAAGCGTCACAACATTGTGTTGTTGGTAGAAAATCCGAGCTGTGCCGAAAAAATATTAACGAACGGCCGCCGATTGTCACCGCTTCCCTTGCCGCTCTAACAGCTTTGCCCACAAATCATCCTAAATATGTATGTTTATATATGAGCATGCATACATATTGACGCAGATTTTTATGAGACACGGAAAAATATTTTAAAATTGTAAATTTAAATTGTAAAATATTTTAAATCGACAAAAGCTTTGTTGCCAGTTTTGTCAATTTTTTCTGTGTTTTGTGGGCGTGCGTGGTTGCAACTTTTCCCTTCCAGAGGGAATATCAGAAATTTGTTCAATTTATGATTTTTAGCTTTTGCCATCGTCGTGAAAAGACGCTTGTAGACAAAAGCATGCTCGGGGATATGTGAGGGTATCTGTTTTTATGAATGAAGCGAGGTTGCTTGTTAAAAGTACGCCTGCGTTCATGAATGAAAATGTTGTTGTTGAATATTTTACTATAAACTTGTGACGATTGTTGTTTTTTTAGAACAATGTTTGTAGTTTTTGCGGGTTGTGTATGCATTATTTGTTCGGCAATTTTATGTATAAATACATTTATGCGTGTACATATAAATCAATGCGCGCACATATAGTGTATTGATAAGTGATAAAATCATGATTTGAATTTCTGAATGCGTACATTCAAATACATACGTACATACATATGACTATATAAGATTAATATGATAAAAGATGTATATACATACATATATTGTAATAAATTTAATCTCTATTATTATAATATAAACTATTTAGTATGAATGTATATTAGGTAAAAACTAAATAAAATTATTAAATGCCCAAATTGACTATAAATATTATTTCGAAATTCCATAATTTCATAGATCTTATCAGTTTTGCATGATCATATCAATAAATATGATTGCATATAAACGTATAAGAATATAAGCCAAAAGGCTAACATGCTGCTGTAATATCAAAGCAAGTCTCTGAGAATAATTTTCATTGAATTCTCAGCTCTGTTCACTCTTCACTGTTAAAATTTCTCCTTCCGAGCCAGATTTGGTGAAATTCACTAATAAAATCTTGTTAGGTTTTGACAATTCACACGCTGGTCCGCAATTGAACCTTCTCTATGATATACGTTCTCTGGTTTCGTTCATAAAATGAAACGCTTTACACATCTCCCCGAGCATGTGTTTGCCTACAAGCGTCTTTTCGCGAAGATGGCAAAAGCTAGAAATGATAAATTGAACAACTTTCTGATGTTCCCTCTAGTAGGGAAATGTGACAAAAGTGGCAACAACGTCTTTGTCGACTTAAATTCAATTCATTTACAATTCTTAAATATTTTTCCGTGACTCGCAAAAATCTGCGTCAATATGTATGCATGTTCATATATAAACATATGAACATATTTACAATGATTTGTTGGCTAAGCTGTTAGAGTGGCAATGGAAGTGATGGCAATCGGCGGACGTGCGTTTATTTTTTCGTCACATCTCGGATTTTCTACCAACTATACAATGTTGCTTGTCGCGTCAGTCCTTCGACACATTGACTCTATGACATAAAAACAAAATACGTGAGCTTCGGTCATTGGATGATCGTGTCAACGGAGATTTCACATGAAGAAATGAGTGTGCATATCTACATACATATGATGTTTTTAGACAAATTTACAGATATTTTCCTTTAATATTTCTTTACATGTACACATAATATGAAAATGTCGACGGCAAATGCAATTCTGTACTTTTGTGACTCGATAATGGTGCCAAGTATATGACTTATTTTAAGATACATATCAATATACTTTTAAATTATTACTAATAACTCATAAATAAAAATGAAATAACATAAAATAATTTAAAGTATAATAAATAATAGTGCAATTAAGGGAACATATTTCAAATGACATATCAATTTTCCCTGCCAAATATTATATTCTCTTCAATATTCAGCGATTGGGTATGTTAAGAGAGCTGTATGTGTACAGATTCACCGCTGTTATAAAAGCGAGAAATGTTATTTGTTTCTTCTGCGTGTGAGGTAAATTCTTTCACTGAAATTTTGCAAATGTTCGCTGTCGAATCTGCACTTTCTTGTTCTTCTAAGTTCTCTGATTAAACTTTGCAGCCACCAGTGAGAGTACAGTAGTGAAAATACAAATTCCAAAAGCTTCGGGATTGATTGTACAGTTGTGAAACAGTATGTTACACACACACCGGAATGCACCTGCCACTTTTGGTTAACCGATGAAGAGGAGCTCAAGAGACGAAATGAGAAGAAGAGGATAGGTCCATCACTGCTGCCAAAGAACTACCAAAAGAAAAAAGAAGATGGATCAACTAAGATAAGGCGAAAAAAAGGAGACAGCTCACAAATACCCACCGCGTCCTGACGACATAGTTATTGCGCGTACATGGAATATTTCCTAAGCGACATTCTAGGGGCGGTTGGAAAAGAGGATGCCCTTCAGAAGCTTGACACCAAAAGAGAGTTTTGCAACTGAACCTCAATCACTTCGAAACAGCACAGGACCGGCTTAGGCACACAGTGTTTGAACAGGAACGTGACAATAAGCAGCGATCAATTTAAAAACATTAGCGCAGTAACATGGACCTCCGACTTAACGGGCAAATCAGCCATATGGGTCTGTGGAAAAAGCATTCCAGGACAAGCCATTACCACTTGGGCAAACATTTGAGGAATAAATGTTTATAACTACGTTCCGCCGAGCGTCCCACAAGATGAATACGAAAGGATCCTCGATAACCTTGTATGAGAGCTATCAAGTACCGCAATGAACGTTGTGGCAGGTGACTTCAACGCATGGGCGATGAAGTGGGGGATCATCTACACAAATAGACGAGGATATGTTCTTGCTAAATACTGGTAACAGAAACAAATTGGAAAAAAAGGTCGCAGCTCGGTGATTGACATTACTCTTGCTAGCAGCTAACTAATTCAAAAAAAGGTGGCAACACTACAAGCTCTTAAGCTGTAATTTTTTAGCTGTGTACATTTGTGTTTTTATTTTAAAAAATTCTTGAAGTTTAATTGATTTTTATCCTACAATCGTGATATAAGTGGCGAGATCGGGAAGTGATTCGACCACTTAGTCCTAGCCGACCCTATGTTCCACAATTTTCACATAAAATATATAAAATACGAACACACACACACTAACATGTATTCAGTTATATTGTACAATTAAAAATAACCCCACGTCGTGTGACAACACATACACCTACATTTATTTAGCTAAGTAAAATTTCTAAATAAATATTATAAAAGGACAAAGAAATATATGATAAAAATAGAATGAATATATTCTCAGCTCAATCAAAATCATTATTATCGATTCATGTATTGCGTGAGGGGTATAACCACTTTGAAAATACATCTACTAGTATAAAAATGTAATTATAAGATTTGCTTGCAAAAACCTCTCCTTCATTCAATACAACTCTTCACGACCTTTTCAGTTTTTACTGCCAAGTTTCGGATATAAAATGTTTTTTTTAATCGCATCTATTGTATTTTTAACCGAGGAATGTCTTTGTTGATTAGCTATTCGAAAAACCTCGCTTTCCATCAATCCAATCGTCATCTTGTTGTGCCTGCTGAAGCCGATGGTGTAATCTATCCTCAAGCAACAGACACGCTACTCTGCTGAGGCGTTCCCATGACAGTCAACTCGGCAGAATTCTGCCGCAACAACAACAACATACTCTGCTTAGTGCGCCCACATGGTGCATTCTGCTACAAGATCGCTGCTCTATCTCACAATGATAATTCTGTAATAAAAAAGCTCAGTGTGCCACCCGTAAAGGAACATCTATTTTCTGCATGGTCATAGTCAACGCATTGCAGTCTGTGATGTTCTGGAACTCGATACCTATGAGATACATACGCCACTTTACCAGGGCTTCTACTACTGCAAGCACCTATACCTTTTCCGGCTATTATTTATACTTATTATACTCTCGCAACCTGTTGCTACAGAGTATAATAGTTTTGTTCACCTAACGGTTGTTTGTATCACCTAAAGCTAATCGAGTTAGGTATAGGGTTATATATATATAAATGATCAGGATGAAGAGACGAGTTGAAATCCGGGTGACTGTCTGTCCGTCCGTCCGTCCGTGTCTTGGTACCGTGAGACGGTTGGTATTGCAGATGGGCGTAATCGGACCATTGCCACGCCGACAAAACGCCATTATTCAAAAACAAATAAATTGCCGTAACTAAGCTCCACAACAAGATACAAGCCTCTTATTTGGTACACAGTATCACAATAGGGAGGGGCATCTGCAGTTAAAAAAAAAGTTTAAAGTGGGCGTGGTCCCGCCCCTAATAGGTTTAATGTGCATATCTCCAAAACCGCTAAAGCTATAAAAACAAAATTCACTGGAAGCAAATATTTATAGACCTCTACCTACAGTGAGAAAATAGTTGAAATCGGGCGGCAACTCCGCCCACTTCTTATATAACTAAAAAGCGCGATAAATCAAGCACGAAACACGCCAGAGACATTAAATTTTATCTCTGGGATGGTATGAGATGACTTTATAGGAACCGCGTTCAAAATTAGACAGTGTTAGTGGTACAGCCCACTTTTAGGTGAAAACTCATATCTTGAGATCTGCTTAAGCAATTTCAACAAAATTCGGTACATAACGTTCGGGCTACAACCACGCCTATTTCCCATATAACACCATTTTAAATTCTATTTGATTCTTTCACTTTCCAGTATGCAAATCAAGCAACAATTTGCGTTAATAATGCGTTTTAAGTATGCCACCTTGTGACCAAAAATTCTCTTAACTGTTCAAGCCCCTAGGTACTGAATATGTGGACCCCAGTGCCTATAGTTGACTTTTTACCGAAAATATCGGTCAATGTATAAGATATATAATTGAAATTCATATAATAAAATTCTCGATAATGGTATGTTTTCGTGTCAAAAATGGGTTCAATCGGATCAATACTTCCTATAGCCCTCATACACCTAATATAAAGATTTTTGAAGTTCCGGGTGACTTTATACCGCGTATATCGGCCAGTATGTGAGTTATCTCAATGAAAATGAGAGAGCGTGTTTTGCTCATAACAAGGCATCTTTGTGTCTAAAATGGATGAAATCGGGTGAAAATTTTACCTAGCCCCCATGTAAGCAATATCATGATTTTCAAACAATTGTCTGACATTACTCCATATGATTAGTGATGGTGTGTGAGGTGCCTTATTGGAACAGTGGGAGCATTTTATTACTCTGTGGCATGTTAGGAGTATTGGCAAAAATTGATAAAATCGGGTTAATACTACCCTCAACTTCCATATACTCTTATAATGTTTTTCGTTATTCTAACCAGTTTTATGCCGAATATGTCGGTCAGCGAGTATTAACATTTTTTTTATATTACTTATGGTATAATTTTTTTCGTTAATTTGATAGTTTAATGAAATTAAATAGAAAGTTTCCTTAAAGATAATGTGGTTTATCGCTGCGTATGAATGAAATTGATCTAGACCTTTGTTTAATTCTTATAACCCAAGTATACTGATTTCCGCTCCTCTGGTACAACAGCAACATCATACTTGTATACCACATATTAAATCTAACCCCCTTTGGTTCAGTTTATAACTCATATAGCATGTTTGAGTTAAATAGCTTCTTTTTGTTAAAGTTAACATTTTGGAGAAAAAAATAATATTGACACTAAATAAATCTATGATCAGTAATATAAGTTAATTAGATACCAAATAATAATCGAATAATTAATGTTGAATTCTTTCGCAACATTTTTATACTTTCGCAACATGTTGCAACAGAGAATAGTTTTGTTTACCAAACGGTTGTTTGCATCACCTAAAACTAATCGAGATAGATTTAGATTTCTATATATCTTCTAATATTTTGTGATAATCAGTGGAAAGGTATATTTTCTCAGCCATCATGTTGCACTTATTACAAAATATACCAGACAACAATGTCAAAAGGTTTCTTAGAGTGCTGGCCTTTGTATAGAGCAAAAATATCTTTCTAGAAAAAATATAAATATTAGTAGTGTAGTATCAAAAGGGCTAAAGACCCTTTTTATGTGGTTATAGATAAACTGCGGCCTTATCGGTTTAAATGCTACTGACTATTATTTTAGTTTTACATCACATTTTAATCTGAAGGTCATGAGGTGAACTGTAACCTCAGGAAATTTACATTTTTACACAGCGCCGTTGGCAGCTTATGAAAGGTTTAAATATTAAGACATAAAGAAGAAAATCTACATACCTGCTCTACATATTATATGTGTATACCATACCTAATTATATGTAAGTTATTGTTAATTTAGCCTTCATGGGAAGACCCTTCAAAATTGGTACTGTTTTAAAAGTGTTAGACAAAAGCAATTTAAGGAGGGGTTTTCCCAGTACTTAATTTCAACACAATGAAATAAACTACTTATTTCTAAAATATAAATATAACTAAATATTATGTATTTTATGTTAGTGAATATAAAAGTAATATATAGGTATACAAAAGTACGTAAGCTGTGTGTACAAAAATATACCATCACAAAACTATTATACTCTGTAGCAATATGTTGCAAGAGTATTATAAATATCAGTACACTGTGTTTGTAGTTTCAGTTACACTGGATTTCTTCACCAGTAAAGTGATTTATTCAAACTAATTTAAGTGTATTAGTTATACAGTGTTTAAAGTATTATTATATACAGTGGTGAGCAAACACATACACATATGTGCACCAGTATACCATAGTACCTATACACCGAACAGGAAATCAGTCATAACAAGGACTTACAAAGAATTACAGTGAAAGAGAGCAGCACCTAGGATCCAACTTTTCACACCAGGACGGACTGAATTATATAAGTATTATCTATAAGTATTTTATACATTAATTCATTTACTATTAATTAATTATGCCTAGATTAAGTAGAAAATCTGTATTATCGAGGTCATAGATCTCGGCGTGAAGACCCGAATAGTCGAATTCCCTTTACGAAATCCATGCTGAGATGAGGAAATCGAAAAGGTTATATGGTCAGTGATGATAGCTTCAAAAAGTTTAGGTATAACTGATAGTTTTGATATTGTGACATCTCTACCAAGGTCCTTTGATGAGGCTAATGTTATACAAATTCACTTAAGAAGGCGTTTGGAATACAATCATGATTACATGATCGATACCATACGCCCCGCAAAGATTTTGGAAGCATTTTGCAGTTCTTAGTGAATACCTCTCTGTATCGTGAGCACAATATACATATTAATGAAAACTGGATTTCAGAATTTAATAACCAAGAAGAAGTTCCGTTTGTTGCATCTACAGAGGATAAATCCAGGCGGTCAAGAAACTCTTTTGGCCCAAAATCTATTAACCGAAAATTTTGTTCAAAACTTGATTCAACACGATGATAGACTCAAGGTTTTGAAAGGCGTTAGATCCTCTCCTGCGCACTGGAAAGCTGAAGGCAATCGCTATGATTCGCCAATTTGGGCTTCCAACCTTCTTTATCACTTTATCGCACCACTAACGCAGTTCAGAGTGTATTTATTGTAAAATTTAAGTTATTTACGGACTGTTAGAGAAAAACACTTTTAAAAATAAACTGGTGGGCCAAGTTGAACTAAGCGACTACCCTTTAAATGGCTGTAACTCAAAAGCTATTTGAGATATCGATTTTAAATTTAATAATGTTAGTTTTGAAAGAATAAACAAAAGGTGTGCTTCTTAAGTCGAGATCAGTTGCGTATGGGTGAAGAGATCAACGAGACGACAAAAGAAAAGGGGTAGTTAAAGACTGTCGAGGAAATTTCAAAAACTTGTGCTCGAAATACTAACACGTCGTATTTGGGGCACAAGTCTTTTGCTCATTTATTTTTAAGACTGTCTTTTAGCCAAAAATCTAATTCGCCGCTTAATTATAACGTTTAATTCAAATTTTGATTCTATTACAACAGTTAATTTTCTCTTAATTTATTTTATAAATAAAACAAAACAAATCTTTATTAAATATCGATTAGTAATATTAAAAAGTACTTTGTAATTATTTATTTCTCAGCGGAACAAGCGTAAGTTAAACCGGGTATAGTAAGAACACCAGAATATCATTTCAGTTAATTAGGTTGAGGTTAATATAAATATGGGAGACACGGGCAAAGTATAGCAATGTAACTAAGTACATACATACTATATACCTATAATGTCAGTTAATAAAATACCAAAATTATCATAAATTCTTATTCAACAATTTCAATACAACGTTTTACCAACGACAGTTTAAAAGCTTAACCCTTTCTTACATGTTTTAGATGTTTTACGTGTGTCCGATCTAATACTGTTACACATAATATAATGTTTTAAGTGCTTCGACTATAAAGTCTAGGCAGGAGCCATCTTCGAGATGTGTTGTCCCTAAGATTCGAATGTGAACTATATTCAGATGCATTATACTAAACATATGTATACTACATACAGGTGCAGTACAAACAATCTGTGCTATGAGGCTGACATCACTAAAACTCAATGCCAAAAGGTATCAACTTTGTTAGTCACGGTTAGATCGGTTTAATACGTTTCAAAATGGGCGGCAATATCATTAATATTACGGATGTATAACTAAACATTATGCATTGTATTACAATTCGTTGTCGATGTCGGTTACACCCGAACTTAGACTACCTTACTTTTATAAATTAGTTTCTGATAAAACAAGGGTGTTTTTTTTGAATGAGCTTGTAAACATTAAATGTTATCATTCAGAAACCTCGTTGGTTCATAATGAAATTCTAGATTTCAAGATATTCCATTCATACACGCAAGTGCCACGCATATCTCCCCACATGCGAATGTTGCCCAAAAGCGCATTTTTACGAGGTTGGTAGAAATCATATTGATCTACCATATTCTTCTGTAGATATTATAATAACAATTTGGCAAACAAAATTTTAACACCTAATATGCTGCGAGTTATATATTGATGTTTCGGGTTTGAGTCCTGGTCAATGATTTGTTTTTTTTTCGGCAAATTTTATTTTTCTAGCATATTTGACCGCTAATATTTGTATTGATGCATTTGTGCTTTTTTGGAAAGTTATCTGTATATACCATATATCATTTCTTTGATTTTTTGAGGAGACAGTTTTTCAGCAAGGCAAACAGTGTAGAAAAGAGTTTGGTTGTTTTTCTTATGATGTTTCCTTGTAATTTACATACACTGTATATTTGTATAAAGTTGGTGTGTTTTCTATGAAGCTTATAGAGATGCGCACATAAAATGTACTTACTTGTATATATGCATTTATGTAAACAGAGCTTGAAGAAGGTCATCCCACGTGACGGCCTGTCTTTTAGAAAGATTAAGATTTTTTTCTATATTTATTTATTAACATATATTTCGGCAGTATATATATAAATTGTGAGCTAATAATATTGTGTAGACCATGAGTTGCAGCGTTCTGAACACTCCCGTCTCGAAAAAATGGGCTTGCACTTTTTCAACGATTCCAGCTGATTGGCTTATCCGAAACAAAAAAAATTAGCGGCGTTTTAATCTGCAAGCCTAAATGCACGGAATGGAATATATCAGATTAATATATCAAAAATTGGACTTTTGGTAGGCATTTAAAAAGAATTTTCGAATTTTGCGTTTTTTTTTGCTATAATAAAATCGAAATTTTGGAAATTTTTTATTGATAATAGTTCATTCCATGCGTTTACGTGTTTAAATTTTTCAAGTCATATGGTCAAGTTATTTTTGAGATACCATAGAGAGTTTGGAAAACCAGTTTTGAAAAAATCGCGCTTAAAGACTCCGACTGTACACCCAGCGCTCCGAACAGCTCCTTCTTCTAACTGTGGTATCTTTAAAACGATTTCGAATTTTTAAATATCATTTCACTGCCGTATATTGTACATGTTAAGAATGCAAAAAAATATATTTTAAGCATCACTTTACAAATTGATCGTTATTTTCGGTATAAAGTTAGCCATTGACTCTGAGGTGTTGAAATTTGTTATATGGGGCTTGGGATAGTTTAGCCCGATTTCAAACCTTTTTATTGTAGATAAAAGCTGTAACTCTTTAAAAGAGTTGTTTGTGTTAAGGTTGGTTTCTGTATCTCTACTGCCGTTTGATTTATCTGTTATAAAGTGAATAAACTGAATAAATTGGTTTTATCATTATTGTATGAATTTTGTATATGGATGTGTGTATATAGCCGAAAATATTTTACATATTGGACAATAGAAAACACAGACTAAATATTTGTAGCAATTTCATCTAAGCTTAGTTTTCTGTTCAAACGAATTACTAGTGCTATTTAAATGTATATATATTTTAATATGTTGCTCTTCTAGTATTATTTATATAATATACTACTTTATATTTTTTTATGATTAATAATTATAAATACTTTATGGTATATTTTATTTTTGCTTATACATATTTAATATAAGAAGATTTACTTGCATTTTGATAATATTATATGTCCTGACCATTATCACTTATCTAAATAGTCTTAGAATATTTCAGTCTTATTTGATTCAAAGCATTACCAACATCTTTAACGACTAATCAAACAAACATTTCTTGTTTTATTCCTTTAATAACAAACGTCATATACGACCCAACACTCATCGAAAAGTTTCAAATGTTTCAGTTTTCTCAAATGACGCAAGAACTGTAAATTTCACATTTGAAGAGAAGAAATCTATAATACAATTCTACAAGAATAAAGAAAAACATTTCAGTACTTCAGAGGAAAGATGTGCTAGTTCAGGCTCTTTTGTAAAACAATCATGGCATCACACATACGACACCAATTTAAAAGACCAGTTTATTGTTCCAGCGTCTGCCAAAGTAAGGCATATAAGTAGCTTTGGAGAGTAAGTTTACACTTAATTCCAAAAAGATGAATACCAAAAATTATTTATTATTAAAATAATGCTATAGTCAACCAAGTTACACTAATTTGAAGATAGTTTCTCGCCGCCTTGTAACAACTATCTGAGAGGAATCTTGTTAACAACTCTTTGAACTACTAAACCAATATCATAATCCAAAACAGTTACAGTTCTTAAATCCAAATGTTCACCCTAGAGAGAATAATAATCAAAACCATGTTATTTGAAACATAGGTACATAACTAATCAATTTCCATAACCGTATTGGAATACTAAGACGAAAAATCTACCGGTTAAAGTTATATTTTAAATGAACATTTTAAGTGAAGCTAACATATGAATTTTTTGTATGGAATTTCAACTTATAACAACATTTTAAATAGTAGCAGGCAGGCTGTTTTCTACTTCAGTTCTCTTTAGTTGTATTGTTGTTGAACATTTGCATTTTTGGCAGCTGCTGTGTGGCACGTAGCCCCGTTTTGTTGGAACCAGATGTTGTCAAGATCAACTTCTTCCAATTGCGGCCACAAAAAGTTGGTGATCATCGATCTATACCGCTTTCCATTGACAGTAACGGTGTCACAAACTTCATTTCAAAAAAAGTACGGATCGATGATTCCACCAGACCAAAACCCACATCCAACTGTCAATTTAGGTAAATGTAGTGGTTGTTCATGAATAACTTGTGGATTTTCCTCGCACCAAAATCCACAGGTTTACTTATTCACCGCATCACTCAGATAAAAGTAAGCCTCATCGGCGAAAATGATTTTCTTAAAAAATCGTTATCGTTTTCAAGTTTATCCATGACTTTTATAGTGGTCCAACGGCTTTAGTTCTTGAGTGAGAACAATTTTATACGGATGCAATCTCAAATCCCTTCTCAAAATCCTTCAGGTTGTGATTTGAGACAGTCCCGATTCTTGAGAACGTTTTGGAATCGACAAATCAGCAACGACGACAGCGAGAACAGGTGGACGATTATTTCGACAATAAAATGGAAAAAGCGCACGAAGAGTTGCCCAATTAAACGAATATTTTGATAATAAAATTTAATAATTTGCAAACGTTATTCTTGCGTATATCCTTCCACGATGAAATTGTAAACATTACTAACTACAATGAAAAAAATTACAGATCATGAGATTATAAAAATGGCCGAAACGACACATAGAAATCATATTATCCCTATTGGAAAACCCTTTACCTTCAGATGTTGGTAATATTAAGAAATATAGCGTAAGGTTTTTACGATAGGTATTGTTAGACGAAGTGGTGAATGGATTACAATCGAATTTGTTATCATATTAACTTATTTTGAAGGTCAAGCCTTGCTTAGTTTTATTACTATATTTTTCTTCCCGTCAACGAAAGTTATACTAAAATCATTCGGGACAGAGAAATGAAAGGGATGATTGCATTATTTTGGACATTGTTCAGGTATGCGTGAAAACTTATTTTCAAGCAATTTCATAAATATAGAAATATAAAAATATACATTGAGCAAAATCAGCGAACGTTTCTAACTCCTGAATATCTGTTATACGTGGACAAGCAAGTTTCCGCCCGATTTTGTCCATTTTGGCCTATATATGTGGTACAAAGATAAGTGGAAGTTCGAAAATTTGTATATTAAGTATATGAGAGCTAAGAAAAGTATTGACCCTATTCAACCCATAAGGGTATGTTATTATCAAAGAAATATTTTCGTCTGATTTCAATAATATATCTCACAGATTGACTGATATTTTCAACAAAAAGTCAGTCATACGCACTGGGATTTACATACTTGGCGTCTGGATTTTTTAAATTTGACACCGTTTCCTACAAGGTGCAATTTAAAACTTTCAGGACTTTTATTAAAAAACGAATATTATTTGCTTTTTTTTGAAAAATTTATTGGTCGCCTTCAAAATAGTCTCCTTCCGCCTGAATACAACGTTTTGCACGTTTAAGAAGGTTATCGAATGACTTTTTTAAGTCATTTGTAAGTATAGCGTTGAGGCTGGCGGTCGTCGCCTTTTGGATGGCATCAACGTCAGCATAGCGGTTTCCTTTCATGGCCAAATGTAGTTTTCCGAACAAATAAAAATCGCAGGGTGCCATATCAGGCGAATAGGGTGAATGGTTGATGATATGAATGCGATTTTTGGTCAAAAAATCTGTCTGATTCTGAGGTCTTTTTCGTGTTGTTTCAAAGTGTGCGGGACAAATCGGGCACAAACCTTTCTGAGGCCCAAATTTTCTGTCAAAATACGATAAATCGACGCTGCGGATATTGATAATTCCGATTCAATATATTTAAACGATGATTTCGGCTCTTTTTTAATGAATTCACGCACAATTTCCGTGTTTGTGGAGCGTTTTATATGACGGAGTGTTACGCCTCTCACTATAGCAGATACAGATAATCGGGTATGCCGACGATATAGCAGTAATTGTAGTAACAAAGGAAATAAGCCAGCTGGAGCGGCTATGCAAACACCGTAGAGGTACTAATAACATGTAGGAAATAGCTAGTGGTTGCTACGCTCTACATTGATGGATACAATATTTCGCAACATTCGTTGAAATACTTGGGTGTGATGATGGACGCGGGGTTAAATTATCGGACCCACATTGAAAAAGCGTGTGAAAAAGCAGCAAAAGTGACGTCAGCATTAACGAGAATAATGGCCAACATAGGTGGAACTAGCCATAGTAGACGCGTTCTCCTGGCCAAAGTTTGTCAGTCAGTACTAATGTACATAGGGGCGGCGTACATCATTGCACCAAACATACGTGGAAAAGGCGAAATCAGTAGTCCGCAAGGGTAGCTTGCGCTTATCGAACTGTGCCACCAGACATAATGGCGATGGAGCTCAAAAGAATTTTTGGAAAAATCAAAAGCACTGACAGATGACTGCTATTGAAGAAAGAAAAATAAACTAGCCTAAATGAGTGGCAGAAACGATGGGACGAAACGACAAAGGTAGATGAACACAAGCGCTAATCAGAAACGTGCAAGCGTGGACGGAGAAGAACCACGACGAAACTGAATATTACCTGACTCAGTTCCTGACTGGCATGGCTGCTTTAGGGAGTATTTACATAAATATGGACATGAGGATTTGTTTGACTGCTCTTTTTGTGGAAATGGGCGTGAAATCGCGTGGCATAATTCCTTCCTGAGCCCACGTTATAAAGAGGATATAGAGAAACTTCTGTTAGAGAGACTGACCTCTGAAAACATAGTACCGCACCTTTTCTTCATCCATTTGTAGAGTTCCTGGTGGCCACAAAATAACACTATATTTTGTATAATGCTTTAAAAAATTAATTTGCAACGCTTTTATTTAATCGTCCTCTTATGTACTCACGAATTAGCGCTCGCTGCGTCACACGTCCGAATTAAATAATGTCAAACTTTAGTTCCCACGAATTGGCGTTCGCTGTTTTACGCTATGATTTCAACCCCCGCGGCGTCCCGTCAGTGTTGTGCGAACTATTCACAGGAATGCATAAACTTAAATCTTGCATTAATTTTAAAAAATTAACGAAAGAAACCATATCGTGAGATGAATTTTTTTTTTCAAATTGGCTGTCACATACTCATAAATATTACGAAAGCTTCTATTACCAAAAAAGACATCAGGCAATGTTACGTTACAACAAATTTCCCATCTCATCTTAAATATGCGCTTATCAGGAAAGCACCACGAGTTTGATTGCGAAAGCAACTGCTGAAATACAAAAGTCTGAGAATTGCTAAGAGATAACGGTTCAAAGCCATAAAAATCTCAAAGTTTACACAACGTAATTCAAAGGAGGGCCCTACTACACACAGCAGTCGTTTCTATAAAACACTATTTAAACTTAAACCAAGGATCACAACAATCATTCACAACATCTATGGTATAAAATAGGCTAAAACTGCGAACAGTAGTTAAAAACTCGAATGAATTCTGCTCCATTACCCTAATTTCGTCCTAAACGGATAACCGAATTGAAGCAAGAACTATAGTCTCTCTGCAACTTAAAAATATTCTTCCAATCTATCACATAAATAGCAAGCATTGGCAAAATACTTTAACCATGCTCAACTGAGTCAATACCTGCATTATCCGGCATATAAAAGGGATTAATTCTATCCTCTATGGAAAAACTTTTCGACCCCGTAGGATATTTTTCAAATATTACCATACAAGCGAAAATCTTTATACAAGAATTATGTCTAGAAGCACCGAGAGAGAAGGGAACATTCCGCAAAATACTACGATCCCCAAAATAGAAAGTTGAACTATATGTTTTCTGCGATGGATCTGAAAAGGCATATTGCGTCACTATCCATGTGCACATCCAATGCGATACCGCGACCATAAGTCACTTACTAGTAGCAAAGACAAAATTGGCTCCTTTAAAAACGCTAAGTCTACCACGACTTGAGTTCAGTGTAGCGCTACTACTCGCAAATTTAGTATCCATGGTGCAATCGCATGCGAACAAATATGAAAAAAGCATATTATGTTTGTAAATTTGTATATACACAACACAGTCTTGCTTCATGCGAAATATCCGTACTACATTACTAACACGAAATGAAGCGTACTAAATTTACGGCCGTGAATGGCCCCACATCAGATGCACTTCGATCTTTCGATACAAAGCGACCCTACGAACATTCGATATAACAGTAATCTTGCGCGACACCGCATTTTACTATTCGATTATCATCGATCTTGCGCACAAAATTAACTCGATCGACAGCCCGAGCCCGTCGTTCTCTAAAAAGAAATTAAGGAAGACAAATAAATAGTATTTATTTTCAAACTGGCTGGTAGAAACTTACAAAATATAATAAAATAAATAACCAAACCATGATAAGCTAAAAAAATATATTCCTTTGTAGTCAGCTTGCAGGGAACGGAAATCAAAGAGAAGTTTCCCGATTGTTGAAAACATTCACTTTACTTTACAGATTTATATCACGTTAGCGGCTGAATAAAAATGCATTTGTTATAATGTTAAATTACGTTTATCAAGTTTTGTAAATCCTCTTAAAATATTTACATTTTGTTCCATAAAGTTAATTCGTAACAATAAAATAAATTAATTTCTTAACTTTCATTTCAAATCTGTCAACGACTATCTTCTTGCTTTGTTTCTGATAACAAAACCGATGAAATTGATTTTCGTGACACCCAAAACCGATACAATTTCTATTTCGAACGGCAAACCCATAAAATCTGAATTTATGACACCTACAACATTTTTTTATCGGTTTCAATTCTGATTCTACAACACCCCTGAATAACGCGTAAAGGATTTCGAAATGCTGTCACATCTTTCTCCTTATTTTTTAATAGTCTGCAAAAAATACCGGAGTTTTACCAAAGAAATTGCATTTCGGTCCATTGTCTTTATTAGTGGGGTAAGGTTTGAAAACATGAAAAGTAACTATATTTTACCACCAACGGTAAATGATTTCTAATTAAAATTGTTTACTCGTTCATCTTTTTTATGCTGATCAACTATATTGTTTTAAGTATTTCTTTCAAATTAAATTTTATTGCACTCATTTGTTCATTGCCCACATGTTTTCACACTTAGTTAATAATGAAAGAAATACAAAACGTAAACAAAAATTAATGTAGAAACGGCTTCTATTGAAATTTTTTCATGTTTTGTTTTGTATTTTTTTTTTATGATTAGATTTTATTATCAACTTTTTGTACATGCTTATGTCTACTTCATGTTGTTCTCTAAACCGAATACTAATGAATTTAAGGTACTCAATGTAAAAAATTAGCTTGATCGTTATAAGCGGTTTTCGTTAAAACTATTACTCGTTATTTCTAAATACTATTGTATTTATAATGCGAAAAGACTTTGCATATAATTACAGGTATTCTGAATATATTTTGTATCAAAGCATATAAGTATAAATATATGTAAAAGTTGACCTATTTCATGATGAATCCCATAAAATTGTCTGAAAAATATAATAAAGTGAGGGTTGTATTATTCCTAACTATGTAGTATAGTATTAACTACATATTTAGGTTTATACGAGTATACACACATGTATATAACTATTAGGGTATTCACACAAGGTGTCATATTGTGTCATATCGTTATACTGTCTTATTTTTTTATGACTGTTATATTAACACTTGTTTAAATAAGTTTAAACTCCCTCCTTCAAGTGCACCACTCTACTCTGGAAAAACTGACACACCCTAATGAAACACACCACACCTGTGAACCCTCAAGCAATTTCACCCCACACAACGACACCACCACACTCTGCCTCTGAGAACAACATGCACGAAGACACCTAACAAAAAGGACGGGATCATCGCTAAATCTTTTCGACGACACTGCGCCGCGTAAACAACACATTCGTTTGGTTCGTCACATCAATACGAAATCGATGAAGTGCGCTATAATTCGCTTCGATCCTGTAACCGTCAACTGCCATCATTTCGTTCGATAAATAAATTACTTAAATATAAATATAATAATATATTTAATTAATAAATTAATATATAATAAATCAATTAAATATCGTTAACAATGAATAAATTACCACTTATTTCGGATCAGAAAGAAATCTGCTTTTCATTTGTCACATTAACCGCGAGTGTAAGTGCCACATCAAAACTTTACAATGGTATGCGCTTACCTATTTAAACATGGTCCTTCGAGCCTAAACGAAAGGCACTATAATTTACGTCCAAGACACAAAATTTGGTGACAAAAAACAAAAAGTTTAAACACAAACCTACCAAAGATACAGTGAAGTGAAGTGTAGTGGAAAACAAAATAATATACAAAAACATTTACAAAACTACTAAGGAAGAGCGCAGTGACTAAAAAAAAAAAAATATATATATATATATAAATAACCAAAGCGCAGTGCAGTGCTGGAAAAATATCCATACTCGTATATATACATATTATATAAAGAAAAAGTGCGTGTAGCCCAAAACATAAAGACAATAACAAATACAAAAGGGTTTAAACAAACAAAAGTTCACACAAACGGGCGCGAAATACTAAAGCACCTAAATACAACAACATAAATAAAAACAACTTAAACGGGCGCGAATTTAAAACAAACGATAATAAACAAAAACAACAATCACTAAAACCAAGCTCAACTGGAAGCGGAGAAAAAGGAATTGACAACAAAGGAATACACACACGTACATACATATACTAATATAAGTAAAAAACCCTTGAGGGAGCATAAAGTGAGTCGTATCGTTTCCTATTGTTTTATTTTATCGTGCATATATGTATGTAAAAATTACAGTTTTATATATATAGAACCTGTAATAACAAATACGTTTACCAAAAAAAAAAAACGGTTACCAAACTGTCTTAGTTTCGAGTTTTTTTTGCGGGAAAAACCGAACACAGTCTGGTATAACATATATTTCACAAAACATACTTATATATTAAAACAAAAACAAAAATTAATATTACCTTATTGCCTAACTACAAGCTTACCTTTGTGTATTCAAACACACAAATTAACAAACACAAAAAACAAATTCAAGTATATACTTGCACATTTCTCCCGCAATACCCCTTATTAACAATAAGCAGGATTGCATAAGCTAAGTAAGCAAAGGCACAAGTATAAATCAAAATTCTAATATAAAAAACAAAAAGAAGAAAACAAACAAAAGCATATGCATATTTGCTTACATCTTATACCTATATATATTTTTGATATACATATTTACATACCAAAACATAATTGTACATAAATACAAAGTGCATACGGGAACATACCTGCACATTATTCACTTCGCTTTCGCGCTCTCCTTGAACATACATATTTATACATACGGCATATAATCTATGCATATGCTTATATACCCTATATAAATTGGGTCAATTACATATTGAAAATTTACAATATAAAAAGTTGTAAAATTACATAAAAAATAAAACAATAAACGTTGTGGTAAAATTAACACTACTACAATTGCTTGTAGATATTAAAAATTTTAAAATAATAAATAATTTATTAAAAACAAAAATAAACATATTTTCAAAGTCCACATTGGCATACATCCCGCAATACCCCTTGTAACAAACAAGCAGGATTGCGTACATAAAAAACTAAAAGCACATTGATCTCTTCAACGAGCTCTCAATTGCATTAGAGAATATACATACATACGCTCAAACAAACCGTGCATACTTATGTACAAAGTGTATTGATCTCTTCAACGAGCTCTCAATTTCACGAGCACATAAATATATACTAACAAGTCCGTGTATTAGGGTGTACCTAAATACATCAACATAAGGACATAATAAGTATTATTAAATTAAAAGTGCCATTCTTAATAACTAAATTAAGAAAATTTAAATTACGCTCACAAATATATATTTAAAATAAAATACAAATTAAAAAATTATTTCGCAAGTAAATATTTATCTAGTCCGAAAAAAATCGTATATACGTAAAATAGTATTCGGTATTAATTATCATTTATTGCTGCATTTAAATCAGTTTACACTGAGAAAATTTTAATTAACTTTGACACATATAGTAATAAATAACAAAACAAAAATCGTTAATGACGATAAAAATCAAATTACACCTGCAGAAGCTACACGCGCAAGACAGGTTACCACAAAGCACATAAAAAGCAAATATATTTGTGTTGCCAAATTCATTTCCGAGAGTGACAGATTAACACGATACTGCACTCGATTTTCATCTTCACCGATTCAAGACATCTCTGAATCGTTATTGGAAATAAAAAAACAAAATATTGACAATTTTTGGACTCGTCTCCAAACGGCTCATGACGCCATAGTAGATTATGACAATTCAGATCTACCACACGATTTTAAATCATCGGCTTACGCAGTATACGAAAACTGCTTAGACCAGTACGAAGCTACAAAAGCTATGATCTCCGATCAACTAAAGCTAATAAAAGCAATTGCACCTACTCCACATCAGCGAGTAGAGCTGCCACGAGTACAAAATCAAGAGGCAAGTTCAGGCATCCATCTCGAGGTGCCCGCATGTGACACAGAAATATTTTATGGAGGTTATGAAGAATGGCCGTCCTTCCGGGACATGTTCACTGCCGTATACATCAACCATCCAAAATTATCAAAAGTGCAAAAATTGTATCACCTCCGATACAAAACAAAAGGTCAAGCAGGCATAATAGTCAAACAGTTCGCACTTAATGACGACAATTTCAATTTGGCTTGGGAAGCTCTAAAAGCAAGATATGAAAATGAAAGAATATTGGTCGATAACCAAGTAACGACACTAATAAACTTGCCAAAAATTCAAAAAGAAACCAGTGAAGAGTTTATAAGACTACAATCCACTGTTTCAAACTGTTTGTCGGTTTTATCGACACAAAATATTCCCACAGACAGCTGGGACCCTATACTGGTAAACATATGCACCGCCGCATTACCAAAAAAATCGTTACTTTTATGGGAGCAATCGCTCTCATCACGAAAGAAATGCCCCACGTGGCAATAAATGAAAGACTTTCTTACTACCCAGTACGAAATCGCTGAAAGGGTAGACAAAAAGCTAATTAAAACAAAAAATGTACAACACGACCAAAAAAGAAGCTTCAATAGACCCCAAGCTAGTAGCAAAAATAAATTAAACAGAAGCTTTTACAAATCTCAATTGTTCACATCCGAACAAAATAATCATACGTCATGCGAACTATGCACGAGAGGGCATAAACTACAATCTTGCGAGAAATTCAAAAAATTAAAAATTATAGAAAGAAACTATTTCGTGAGATCAAAAAAAGTATGTACAAATTGCTTGTCACATGCGCATACATATAAAACTTGCAAAAGCAAATTCAATTGCCTATATTGTCACAAAAGACACCACTCAATGCTTCATTACAGCAAATTTCCCATATCACCCCAAAGAAGCGCTTATACAAAAAGAACCACAGGTTTAGTGGTAACAACAACTCCCAAAAACCGAAATCCCAAAAATTGCCAAAAGACACCATGTTGCTCAAAGGCACAAAAAACTCAAACGCTACACAGCGAAATACAAAATAGGGTATTACTACCCACAGCAGTCATCTCCATCGAACACCGAGGAGAACTGTTTAAACTTAGGGCCTTAATAGACCAAGGATCACAACGATCTTTCATAGCGTCTAGGGCTCAAAATAGGCTACAACTGCCAACAAAACAAGCCAACTTTGAAATTACAGGAATGGGCGGAAGAGTAGCTCAAAACTCTAATAAAATCTGCCCCATTACCTTAATTTCCCCTCAAGCGGATAAGCACATACAAGCAGAAGCTATAGTCTTACCGCAACTTACAAATATGCTTCCAAGCTATCACATAAATAGCAAGCATTGGCAAAAGGTTTCACACCTAAAGCTAGCAGATCCCAACTGCAACACTCCCGCTCAAATAGACCTTCTATTAGGCAGCGATCTCATACCACAGATAATACTCGAAGGTATTGAGAAAATTTCAAATACACTTCTGGCACAAAACACTATTTTTGGGTGGATCCTAAGTGGACTAGTTTCGGAACCAGTTACCACCATGACCACTCAAGTTGAGGAAATCTCAAACGAATACCTCAAGTCACAATTGAAAAAATTTTGGGAGTTAGAAAAATGCCACCTCATATCAATTACAACCCCAGAAGATCAGTATTGTGAAGACTTCCACAAAGCCACAACTACTCGATCAAATAATGGCCGGTACGTCGTACGACTACCACTAAAGCCACAACTTTCCAACGCTCCACAAATTGGCACAAGAAACCAAGTCAGAGCTTCTTCTGACACCCCTAGTGTTAACAACACAAATATTTATAAAACAACTAAATCATCCAAATATATAACTAAATATACCAAAAGAAAATAATTTCCAACAATATAAAAATACAGGGGATCCACTAGAATGCAATATCTGACTAGTTTTCATATCGTACTGAGTCAATATCCGCATTATTCGCAATAATAATTTCGACCCCGCAGGATGGCTTTCGCCAATTATGATACAAGCGAAAATCCTAATCACAATTCTCAAATAATCTAAACGATATTCGAATCCCCGATTCTTGGCCGCAATCGCCCACGCCCATACATAATATCGTTCGCAGTATAGTTGTCCTAGAAAGTTGAAATATCGACACCTATCTTACTATAGTGGCTCATAGTTGCCTCAATTTTCATAATTATAAATAATTCAAAAATCAAGTTAAGGGAGCACCATACTCCCAATGTGAAACAGTGACGCACCTAGATTTACAAAAAGCAAAGGTCGCACTTATCCCAAATATCTAAGCGCTCATCAAACGGGTAGTTTATGGGAAACACTTGTAAAAGTTGTAAACCTCACTTTAAAAAGTGGGCGAAAATCTTAAATCTCACTCTCGCAAGATCCCTCTTCAAAGGTTTGAAAGGAGCACCCATTCTGGCCATATCTGAGCCAGGCGTGGAGTCGCTATCCTCATAAGCCGATAATAAAGAGATTGCAAATAATTGCTGATAATACAGAAAAGGCAAATCATAAACAACCCGCATAAAAAATTGATAAAAGAAAAAATCGTAAATACAAACACTACTTATTGTATTGCCAACTTTAAAACCAAAATTGCTTCTTACAGCTAATATTCTCGCCCTCGCTACTTCATCAATAGCACGCCGAAATGCATAATACAGCCCATATTTGTTATACTAGGCAAAATATTCGCCTAGGGGGCCCAGGATGTTTAAATGAGTTTAAACTCCCTCCTTCAAGTGCACCACTCTACTCGGGAAAAACTGACACACCCTAATGAAACACACCACACCTGTGAACCCTCAAGCAATTTCACCCCACACAACGACACCACCACACTCTGCCTCTGAGAACAACATGCACGAAGACACCTAACAAAAAGGACGGGATCATCGCTAAATCTTTTCGACGACACTGCGCCGCGTAAACAACACATTCGTTTGGTTCGTCACATCAATACGAAATCGATGAAGTGCGCTATAATTCGCTTCGATCCTGTAACCGTCAACTGCCATCATTTCGTTCGATAAATAAATTACTTAAATATAAATATAATAATATATTTAATTAATAAATTAATATATAATAAATCAATTAAATATCGTTAACAATGAATAAATTACCACTTATTTCGGATCAGAAAGAAATCTGCTTTTCATTTGTCACATTAACCGCGAGTGTAAGTGCCACATCAAAACTTTACAATGGTATGCGCTTACCTATTTAAACAACACTGTTGTTATTTCCCATGCAAAATTGAAATATGACAAATACAACACGGCGAGGTATGTTTTTTGATGCATATTTTGTTTAAATTTCATCAATTTCTTCAATAATATGGAAGGAAGCCACGATATTCAGGTAAATTAAGTTGAAGAAATGTGAAATATTGTGGTTGCAATGTAAACCAAAATGGCGGCGGTTCAACATAAAGAAGCTTTAATTTTATTTTTGTCCTTTTCTTATGGCATTTTTGTATTCTTAATATTTTTCACTACCATCTGGTAAAGTTAAGAAATATTACAGAATATGACATACAACAATTAAAGGGTGCTCACAAGTGCCGTATTTTTTAAGACAATTGAAATACGACATAAGACATGAGACGAAGCTTGTGAGTTGCCCATTTGTGTGCATGCGAACAAATATGAAAGAAACATACAATGTTTGTAAATTTGTATATACACAACATACATACCTATGTATTGCTTCAGGCGAAATATCCGTTGACACGTACAACCGAAGCTCGTGTTTTTTGTTTTCATGTCAAAGAGTCAATGTCACAACATTGTGTTGTTGGTACAAAATGCGAGCTGTGCGGAAAAAAAGAAACGAATGATCTCCGATTGTCACCACTTCCCTTGCCAATTCAACATCTTTGCCCACAAATCATCGCAAATGTGTATGTTTACGTATAAGCATAATTGATAAGTCGTTTACGTAGTAACTCTCTCTAAAGTTCGATAACTAAATTGTTAAATAGAAGTCCCAATTTAAAGGCTATAGCTATCTTAATTTCTAATTCAAACGGCTTAACGCATATTACTCATTATTTGTTATTATATAGTAGTTTGTTGCTAAAACATCGCCACTCAAACATTCGCTGTCTGGTTGATTCTGGCAATGTATCGTCGATTCTATTTCGTTTTGGCACAGTGTTAGTCACAATATTTTAGAATTGGTAAATATTCAAATCGAAAGAGCTATATTGTCCCTTTTTTCTGTGTTTTGAGGGTTTCTGGGTATGTCACTTTTCCTTTCATCTTTCTTCTTCTTTCATTAATAAAAATGTTTTTGTTGTAAGATGTTCTAAATTTGGGCTTCGTTAATTTGGCTGCTGTTGAGTCACCGATTGAGAACCAATGTATTATACGGTCATATGTTCTATATATTTTTGCTATTTCTTGTTCTCTACTTATTTGCCTAATATTCAAGGGCAAGTATTAGAAGTCATTCACCTCAATGCAGTTAATAATTGTATTTGCATTGTATACATACTTACATATTTATTGCTTGCTTGCGCTTGCTTTGTACACTTATGCTACCGCTATGTTTTCGTCCACGCAATTATAATATATGAATCTTTGTTTGTGCACATTAGCTAGTCCTATTTAACATGTACTAAGCTTAATGTGTAAGCAGCCTCTTGCAATGCTACGTTCCCATTTTTTGTATTTCTCTATTGTTAATAACTACATTATATACGAAGGAGCAATAGAGTAAAGTACTTGGGTTATTCTCCTTTTATGAACTTTTTTTATATAACTTACATACCTATGTATATATGCACTAATAGAATTAGAAACGGTATTGCAATATTGCTTAGAATAAGAAGAAAAAGAATTTTGCGTATAAAGTTAGTCTAATAGCTGACCACACATATCATCATTACTCGGCCCTTTGTATTTTATCGCTGTTACAACTTCGCTTTTTCGATATTTGCGCGGCTACAAAAAAAGCTTTGTAGCCCTACATTTTTTGGTGCCCAACGTGGGGCACGAGTGAGTTTTTTGTTCTTTCGCAAATCATTTCGGAGTGTGGTGAGTATTAGACTGCATCGTTGGACATTATCGTCATTGGATATTATCGTTGGACATTATCGTCGCTGGACATTATCGTCATTGGATATTATCGTCATTGGAAACTTAGTCACCGTTAGAAATCTTTACCATTGGAGTCACCAGCATTGCTCGCACAAAGCACAGCACACCAGTTTGCCACCGCTAAGTCTCGTCGTTACCATTGCCTGTAGATCATATAAGTATAACTTGATTTTATAAATTTTGCAGTAAAATTAACTAATCACTTATTGCTTAACTACTCACTAGAAGTAGAAGTATTGTTATTTAAATAACATTTTGAAGCTTCTATAAAGCACATACAAGATGCTGTTCTGCAATGTCTTTGGACGAGCTAAGACAACAACGCGCCAGCACCAAGAAAAATATTACGCGCATTAAAAATATCGTCGACGCCAGCTTGCGACCAGGTGGAAAGGCTCTTTCAGCTGCGGAATACAAATGCCGTTTGGGCATCCCAGAGTCCTATTTTAAGCAGATTCTCTCAATTTAAACTGACATCGAAAGATTGGATGCTGATGATGGTGGACGTGCTGACCTGGAAGAACTTTACATCACAACTAAATTGGTTATCCAATCGCAACTGGCAGAAGATAACAACGTTTCACTTTCAGACACAACTTGCGTGGTACAATCAAGTTCAAAACTTCCACCACTTAAGCTTCCTACGTTTGATGGCAAGTATTCAAATTATCGAAACTTTATCACCTCGTCCAAGCAAATAATTGATCGTGAATTCAATTTAACTAATATTGAAAAATTCAACCATTTGCGAAATTCTCTCCAAGGTCAAGCCTTAGAAACTGTAAATGCCTTTCAAGTGACAAATGAAAACTATCCGAAGGCGTTAGAACGGTTGAAGGTACGGTATGATAACAAAACACTAATTTTTTTGGAAGGAATAAATTCGTTATTTGATTTACCAGCAGGTAAGAAACCAAATGGCATTCATCTAAGAATTTGATAAAGCTTCAGCTATTTATGGTTCCTTGACATCGCTAGGTTCCGACAGCTAAATATCGCAAGCTATGCTTATTCATTTAATTTTGCAGAAGTCTGATGAACAGACCAACAAAAAGTGGAAGGAGTCGCTAGATTTCAGAACGCTGCCGTCATTGGAGAATTGCATCGCAGTTTTGGAATCACTGGACAACGCGCATGTTAGCACCTCGTCAACTCAAGGTTCTAACAAATACTGCTCTTCGAAATCAAGGAATCAACCACGAGGCTATACATTTTCCTGCTCCAGCATAACTTCTACTTTCTGTTCCAGTAACAAACATCAGGTTTTTAATTGCGAACGCTTTAAGTCACTAAACATTACTCAACGTTTCGAACATGCAAAAAAAAATTGGACTTTTCATTAATTGCTTATCAAAGGGACATCGAATAGCCAATTGTCCATCATCACACCGGTGTAAGGTTTGTGCACGACAACACCACAGTTTACTCCACCGCGGTTCTACTCCAGTCCAACAAACACCTACTCAGGTATTTACATCACAAGAGGCAGTCGCGCATACACACAGGAATAATTCATCGTTGGATAACGTCATCCTTACAACACATGCATCGGGGAGCTGCAGATTAGGTACAGCACTGCTAGATTCCTGTTCACAGGTAAATTTTATCACAAATGATTTTTCGCAAAAATTGCTTCTGCCAAGAAGTACGCAAAACATACAGATTCAAAGCATCGGTTCATCGTCAACAAATATTAAATTCAAAACCTCAACTAATATCAAGTCGCAAGTCACTGGTTTCGAACTTCCATTGACTTTTTGCATTACATCGCACATTGCTTATCAACCAGATCCTGAAATCAATATTTCAACATGGAATATTCCACACAATATAGCGCTTGCCGATGATGAATTTTACATACTAAAGAAAATCGACATGTTGCTGAGTACAGAAACGTTCTTCAGTCTTCTATCTGTAGGACAAATCAATCTTGGATCTAATTTACCAATCTTGCAAAAAACACTCTTAGGCTGGATTGTTTCGGGACGCTATAAGACGGACAGTAACAACAAATGCAAACCATCTTGTTTATTTTTAGCCAATGAATCTTTTGATGCCAAATTGAAAAGTTGTGGAAATTGGAAGAAATTACTACCATACCAGAGGCTTGGACTCGTGAACAACAGAGTTGCGATCACATATACAATTCAACTGTGTCAAGAAGACCTTGCGGCAGAATAATTGTCAAATTACCTTTCAAGGATGATCCGACATGTTTGAGCGAGTCATATACTACGGCATTGAGACGATTTAATGCACAAGAACGTCGATTAGTCAAATCACTACAATTGACAGCACTCTACGTTGAATTTATGAGCGACTACGAGAGTTTGGGTCATATGAGCGTTGTAAAAAATCCAAACTCAGCGAACCGCATTATTATATACCACATCATTGGGTGCTAAAACCAACAAGTACAACAACAAAGCTTCGAGTTGTATTTGACGCTTCCTGTCGAACCACATCCCAAAAATCATTAAACGATATTCAGATGGTTGGCCCTACATTTCAATGCGAACTTTTTCTTCTTCTTATTCGTTTTCGATTCCACAGGTTTGCACTCACTGCCGATATAGTCAAGATGTATCGCCAAGTATTAATGCACGAAGATGATCGAAAGTTTCAGTATATTCTGTGGAGGAGTTCACCAACTGAAGATATTTGCACGTATCAACTAAATACTGTAACGTATGGAATGACTGCTGCACCATATCTTGCTAAACGAAGTTTGTTCTATCTAGCTGAGCAGCTTTCAGAACAATTTACAATTGGCGCAAAAATCGTGAAGTCATCATTCTACGTAGACGACATACTCTGTGGTGCTGATACTCTAACCGAACTTGCACAGATAAAGCAAGAGGTAATACAACTGTTAGAATTAGGACAGTTTAAATTAACAAAGTGGCATTTCAATTATCATCATTTCAGAGAAGACGACTCTATAAGGGATCTAAACGTAGATACATCCACCACTAGGACTAAAATGGAACCAAAACCTAGATTGTTTCCTTTTTTCATTTGAAGCAAAACTAGCACTGACTGGTCGACTTACAAAACGTTCCATCCGCAAATTCAAGAATCACAGCTGAGGAACTAAAAACAGTCCTGGTTGAGATAGAAGCTGTATTAAATTCTCGTCCAATAACGCCAATGTCATCGGATCCAAATGATTATGAAGTATTAACTCTGGGGCATTTTATTATTGGCATTTCACTTAGGGCACTCCCAGAGCGAAGATTGTCAGCTAATATCAGCAACGTACAATGATGGAATCAGGTCACAAGCATTAAACAGATGTTTTGGAACAGGTGGTCAAATGAATACATCAACGAACTTCAAGTACGATCAAAGTGGTTTACGGTCAATGGTTATCATCCATGAAGACAACTTACCACCACAAAAATGGCATATTGGAAGAGTTATAAACTGTATTCCAAGAAAAGACTCTAAAGTGCGTGTGGTGGACATTCGAACAACGAAGGGAATCATTCGGCGACCAATTCACAAGCTAGCCCTTCTACCTGTTTGAAATGCTTTTCAACGCGGCTACAAAAAAAGCTTTGTAGTCCTACAGCTGCTATATTAATTTGTGATACTGCTTATGCTATAATATTTGAAACAATTGTTGTTTTTGTTGAACAATGTTTACGGGTAAATTTTTACATGTGTACGCATATGTATGTAGAAAATAACTACTGTTCGTTTTTTCCTGCTTGTTTAAAACGTTTATTTAGTTTCTTTTTGTTACACTTATATTTTAGTTAAATACATTTTATTTCAATTTTATTTAATACATTTTTAATTGTATTTATGTAATACACTTATATTTTAATTTAATACACTCGACCAATAGTTTTAAGTTTAGTTTGGATTTAAAGTGAATTTTTCGTCTTCTGTTCTGCTGTCGTTCGAGTTAGTGTCCGTTGCTAGCGTCTCGTTAAGTTCGGTCAGTCTATCAGAGTTGTAATTTTGAGTGTTAAATTCGAAGTTCTGTGCGCTTCTATGCACCCTTTTTACGTTCGGCTCTCCTGAGGCTTCATTCGGCTCGAATGATGGTTTGGGTTTAACTGAATGTATCCACTTCTTCATATACACAGCGGTTGAAATGGTTTGACGGGGTCCTTCGTGATCACCTACCCTCTGTATTTCATATATTCCGTGTGGTAAAACTTTATTTACTTTATATGGAAATAAAAGCTTCAGCTTTAGTTTTAACCAAGTACCGAATTGTGTAACTTAGCTTTATTTCTACTTTTCGACCTTTATTAAATGTTTTGCGGTTCTCCGCCTGTATTTTGCCGATATTCTCCTGAGCTTCTTTACGCATATCTTGACGATTTTTATTTAACTCTTTTATAACTGATTCTTAAAATAACTCACTTCATATAAGGTCAGTACCTACACGCATTTCAAGACCTGTTCAAAGTTTAAAAGTTGTATATTTAGTACTTCTTGGTGGAGCATTGTTTATTGTTTGCTGTATACGTTCGATATTTTTGTACCACTGACTTGGATTTTCTGAACATAGCTTAGACAACATTGGTATTATGATTTTGGAAATACGTTCTACTTAACCATTTCCACGTGGAACACTTGTAGTAATCAGGAGGGATTCAATACTTCCTTTTCGCAATATTGCTTAAAACTAGTTGAGGTAACGGCAGTCCTTCTATCCAATATAATACATCTAGGATTACCAAATACCAAAGCTTGGTGCTTCAACTGATTTATAACTAAATCTGATGCGGTAGTTTTGGTTGGGTATAGCCAAACAAAATTTAAAAAAACATCTACAACAACGAATAGATAGGCGTATGACTTACCACTGTGTTCCATCGGGCCTAAGTGATCTACTTGGTAAGTGCATAAAAGTCTATCTCCTTTTTCATTAGTTGTAAGAAATTCTTTCATTTTTCCACCTTTGCTTTCTCCAATTATACATTATACACATCCTCACATCCTCGCACTATTACTTATGAATTGAGTTGGGGAGTATAAAAAGATTTTTCAACGACTTCTTTGGTTTATTAATAGAAAAATGTATCTGCCTATGCGCTATTTTGATTAATTCATTCTCTCATAAAGCTGTACATTCCGCTTTTATAAAGTGATCACTCTGCTGAGCTTGTTTCAATCGATGTACAACCGTATCTAAAATTAAACATGATACCCTACTTAAAGCGTCTACGTGTCTCATTTTCGATATATTGGGATGCTCTATCTGATAGTCATAATCTTGAAGGAACATGACCCATCGAGATACTCTTATCGCAACATCTCTTTTTGTTGTTGTCATCGTAAAAGCATTACAATTCGTGATAACTTTAAATTTTAGTCCCAAAAGATAAACTGTCTCATTTTCGATCTATTACGATGCTCTATCTAATAGTTATAATCTTGAAGAAACATGAACCATCGATATACTCTTATCGGAACATCTCCTTTTTTTTGTCCTCGTAAAAGCATTACAATCCGTGATAACTTTAAATTTTAGTCCCAAAAGATAAACTCGCCATTTTTTAAGTGCTTCTACTATTGCTAATACTTCCTGCTCATATGAATGATATTTTTCTTCAGACGACTTATACTTTTTACTCATGTACTGTACAGGACGTAACCATACATGCAAGCATCCGCATTAACTTCAGTAACTGCGTTAAATAACTTCAACACAGGTGCTTTTACTAAGGCTGATTGGAAAATTATCTTGTACAATTTTCTTATTTAAACGTCTGTAATCACAGCAAAGTTGTTTGTTGCTATCCTTCTTGGATACAAGTACTATAGGCGATGCATATTCTGATGTACCTCGTATAATGATTCCTGCCTCTAACCATTTTTATACTTGCTTATCTTGTCTTTCATTAGCTGGAATATCATTAGTTAACAAAATTTTCATTGAAATTGGGGATACACGTGCCTCACTTGGATTATAGCTAGTAATTCACTGTTTTAATGTTTTGGTATCATCTTCCTTTGAATGTGACATATCTACTTCTGGTTCGGCTGTTTTATAATTTTCGCTATTAGGCAAAAGTCTTAAAAATCTTCCAGTAATCCTCCTTTTTGATCTTTCTTCTCTACAATATTCTACGAAATTACAATCGTAGCCGTATCGTTTTTTTTAAAGTATTTTCATTTATTCTATTCTTTTGTTTAAATTCTACCAAATCTTCTGAAACAATTAAATCTACCTGTTTAAGAATGATATTGCCAATGATTGCTGCATAGTCCATGTCTCTTTCTCGAACTACGTGAAAAATAACATCAAATTTCAAATCGTCAACGTGAACCGGGATAGTGAAACTACCCAATGTATTATGAACGCTACCGCTAATACCTCTTAAACACCGCTTATTGTCATCTAATTCTATATTCACATTTGAAAACTTAAATTGTGTTTGCTTACAATCTCTTGTAATATGAGAACTATTACCGCATTTAAAACAACGTTTGGTCACATCCTTTTGTCCGTCTTGATTTTAGGAATCAATATTCTTTGCTCTCAACTGATATAAATTTGAGTTAATGGCTTGTTGGCGACCAGTCCGTACATTTCATAAGCTCGAATTTGCTCTTTTCATTCGAATAATGTTCTTGTTAATAAAGGTTACTCACATTTGATCTCGTATCAGGAATGCCCTCTATGAAATACTCAAGTAGACTTATATCATCTATCTTAGTACATTTACTTATTTCCATGAGACTGTATAAATATTGTTTAGAGTCCTCATTATGACGTTTCCTATGGTTTCGTACCTCTATAGCAGATGTCACAGTACCAAACTCTGACCGTAAAACTTGCACTAAAGCTTCCCAATTAGTAACGCCAGAAAAAAACGTCGGAGACCCTATAAAATATATACATAAATGTAGGATATTCCTAGTTTAAATGAAACACGCTCTTCTTAGTATAGTGGCACGTCTGCCCTTTATTGCATACGACTTGAAACTGTACTGTATGTTCTCGTTTTTCAGTAATTGTCCCGTTTTCCCATCCCAAGCGTCGCGTCAGTTTCCAGTCTACAGGGTCGCATTTAGTAGGACTGTCCGGATCGTGTTGTCCGCAATTCTCCCACATTCGGCCGTCCTGACCTGCCGTTCGCCCCGAACGCTGGGTTCCACGCCTTCATGTATTCGGCCACCGTTGTAGTTCTACCCGGTCCCTCAACGTCACCTATTTTTTCGACAGTATATCTTCCATGTGGAAGTCGTTCCTTCACTGAATACGGCCCCAAAAATTTTGCCTTCAGTTTAAGCCCTGAGCCATACTGTGTCCTCTTTATCGCCACTAAATCATTAACATTGTATTCTTCTTCTGGCTTCCGTTTTGAATTAAAAGTTCGCCTATTCTCTTCCTGAATCTTGGATATATTCTCTGCAGCTTTCTTTCTAATACTTTCTCGTTCCCCATCTAGTTCCTTAAGTAGTGAATCTTCTAGCATATTCCGGAGGTCAATACTATCAGATGTGCGCATATCTAACCCAGTTAGAATTCGAAAAGGTGTGAACTTAGTACTTCTTGGAGGAGTATTGTTCAAAAGTTGTTGTATCCTCTCAACGTGTCTGTACCAATTGGCTGGATTATTGTGGCATAATTTCGTCAGCAATGGTAGTATGATACGATTGATACGCTCGACTTGCCCGTTTCCACGTGGCACGCCGGTTGCAATAAGAAATAGCTGAATGCCCTCCTTAGTGCAATATTCTTCAAAACTCTAAGCTGTGAATGCTGTTCCCCTATCTGTAATTATTCTTCTTGTATTGCCGAACACAGAAGCCTGTTTTTGTAATCTGTCTATTACCGAAGCCGAATCTGTACTCCTCGTTGGGTATAACCACACGAATTTACTAAACGCATCTATAACTACCCACAAATGATTATACTTTTTATGGGTCAATTCCATAGGCCCTAAATGATCAAGATGGTAAGTCAACAACGGTCTGTCCTCCTTGTCTATTGGACAGAGTAAGCCCTCCTTTTTCCCTGCTTTTGCTTCTCCTATAATGCATTCTACACAATTTCTAATAACGTTTGTCACTTTTGGTCCTATTTGGGATATATATAAAACGATTTTTCCAAGTAATCTTGGGTCTTCTTTGCCGACCAGTGCCCTACACGGTGTGCCATCCGAATTATTTCCTCTTCCAGTTTTTGCGGTACTACCACCAGCTCTTTTACGGAATCTTTATACAGTACACCGTTTTTCAAATAAAAGTCTTCGTAAGTATTTTCCTCTAAAGCTTTGTATACCGCTTTTACCCAATCATCACTTTGTATGAGTTCGTAATGTCGCAAAAGTCTATCCCTCAGCTCACTCTTTCGTCCTGTCTGGGTTAGTCCAACTCGTCTTAATTCTTCTTTCAAAGCCGTTACCGTCATAGCTAAAATCGTCTGACTGTCCATGTCTCTTAATATTTAACAAATAATAGGTATAGTAAAATACAGTGATTTGCAAATTATTGAAGTGATAACATATGTATGTGTACTTAAATATAAATATTAATATAACAAAGATAAGGTATGAACTTTTGTTATGTATGCATGAGAAACAATTGCATCAGTACTGCAATTTCCAAATTACATACATATATTCCAATTCGGATCTACTATTAATGTAAACATGCTTATTTGTACGAACAAGTATGATTACGTTTTAATATATACTAAATCGATTAAGGAAATAAATACATTTAAAAATTCAATTTAATTATTAATGTTTGGTTACAGTAGTAATATTAAGTAATAGTAACTGCCACCGCAATTGCTTTTATAAAATTTGATCTTTACAAATATGACCAGCTGTACCTTTCTTTTGTTTTTCTAATATGATTTTGATTCGTTTCTCCGTTTTAATTTATTATTTCCTGCATGGTATTCTTCGCTTTTCTATCCGCTATTCTATCTTACTTAAACCTAATATGTATACCTACTACTGCTGCTGTTTTTTCCTTCAATAAGTGCTGCGAATTCTGAATCGATTTCTAAATTCAAATTTATCCACTAAATCCTGCTGTGACGTTTGCGTCCTCCTTCAATAGTTTGTTGTGCTACAAATTCTGTTCCCATTTTCAATTGCACCGATACTCGTTGAATGTTGCTATATGTCTTGTTTTCTTGTCCGTAAGTTGCTGTGCTGCGAATTCTGAATCGACTTCAATTTTACATTAACTCGTTGATTTCTGCTGTCTCTTCTTTTACTCTGTATAATGCTGTGCGGCGAATCGTCAGTTTTAAATTTCAAATTAATTCGTTGATTTCGACTGTTTCTTTTCCACTCTACTCGGTATAATGCTGTGCGGCGAATTATACTTCAATTTTACATTAACTCGTTGATTTCTGCTGTCTCTTCTTTTACTCTGTATAATGCTATGCGGCGAATCGTCTGTTTTAAATTTCAAATTAATTCGTTGATTTCGACTGTTTCTTTTCCACTCTACTCGGTATAATGCTGTGCGGCGAATTATACTTCAATTTTACATTAACTCGTTGATTTCTGCTGTCTCTTCTTCACTCTATTCAGTATAATGCTGTGCGGCGAATTACACTTCAATTTTACATTAACTCGTTGATTTCTGCTGTCTCTTCTTCACTCTATTCAGTATAATGCTGTGCGGCGAATTACACTTCAATTTTAAATTTCAACTCAATTCGTTGATTTTGACAGTTTCTCCTCCACTCTACTCGGTACATTGCTGTGCGGCGAATTGCACTTCCATTTTAAATTTCAATTTAACACGTTGATTTTGACTGTTTCTGAACTCCTTTAACATACGCGCTCACCGTCCTCAATTTTAAAACTACGTATGTAACCGTCATTTTACCAAATTTTTAAGTTCTAGAAAACTCTGTTTGTACACACATTATATGTTCAAATCCTGTGGTTTACAAGTTTCATTTGGTGCGAGTAAATTCTGTTGCTTGTACTCACTCGCACCCAAACACAAGTTTTTTACATTATACTTTTTCACATGACTTTCTATTAATATCATTCGTTGCACTCAAAAAGACAATTGTATGCTCCAAATTCTTCAAATTTAAAAGTTCATTCCCGGACGAGCCCCCAAATTTGTAGGATATTCCTAGTTTAAATGAAACACGCTCTTCTTAGTATAGTGGCACGTCTGCCCTTTATTGCATACGACTTGAAACTGTACTGCATATTCTCGTTTTTCAGTAATTGTCCCGTTTTCCCATCCCAAGCGTCGCGTCAGTTTCCAGTCTACAGGGTCGCATTTAGTAGGACTGTCCGGATCGTGTTGTCCGCAATTCTCCCACATAAATGAACAGCATGATGAGCTGAGTTGATTTAGCCGTGTCCGTCAGTCTGTCCGTCTGTCTGTATATATACAGGAACTAGTCCTCAGTTTTTAAGCTATCGATCTAAAATTTTGCACCTATCCTTTTCGCACAAAGAAGCTGCTCATTTGTCGGAACGGCCGATATCGGACCACTATAGCATATAGCTGCCATACAAACTGAACAATCGGAATCAAGAGTTTGTATGAAAAACTCTTTCATTTGACGAGGTATCTTCACGAAATTTGGCATATATTATTATTTAAGGCATTTGTTCAATCTCCGAAGAAATTCTATATATCGGATGACTATAGTATATAGCTGCCATATTAACTGAACGATCGGAATAAAGTGCTTGCATTTAAGATTTGTTTATTTGACGAGGTATCTTCACGAAATTAGAAAAGGGTTATCGCTTAAGGCAACAAATTATTCTCCGCAGAAATTGGTCAGATCAGATCACTATATTATATAGTTACCATACAAATTGAACGTTCGGAATCAAGTTCTTGTAAGGGGCCTTTGTATTTGTGAAGGGTGTAATAGATTCGGTGCAACCGAAGTTAACGTTTTTTCTTATTTTTTTTTGTTAAATTTCTACATTTCAATATATATGTCAATGTTGAACTAACAGCCAAGTACAATTCGCCTTCTGTAAAAGGTGTTATTCACCACAAATACATTCAGGTTTAAGGAAATTAAATCAACCAAGTCTACAATATTGTAACGGATTTCTCGATAAATCGTCTACCTCACTCTTGAGTTCGATCACTGGATTGTTAAATGAAAGTCCCAATTTAATGGCTACACACTTATCTTTATTTCTAATTCCAACAACTTAACACTTATTGCTCGTTATTAGAGCTTACAACTTCTTGCTTATAGCTTAATTGCTCTTATCACGACAACACTCTAACTAGAACTGTGTTTGCTACACAATCCGGCAGCCCTTATATAGTAAATCTGTAACAAAACATTGCTTCTAGAACATTTTGGCAACTACGACATACTTGCGATACCAAACACAAAGCTTTTATGTCCCCCATCTCGTCTCCTAGGCTGGTGCTGACATCGTTAGCCGTCCTTCTCTTCTTAAAGTTTATTCCATCCGTTTTCCGGATACTCAGTTTCTGGTACATCCCTTGACTTAAAGCTGACTCGAGATTCCATTCTTGATCAGAACGTAACTGCATTGGAACACCGAATCTCGTTACCCACTTGTTGATGAATGCCTCCGCCACTGGTTCAGTCTGTTGGTTAGGAATTGTGTATACTTGTGGCCATTTATTGAAATGGTCGTTGACTACCAAAACATGACTATTTCCTAATTTATTGGTGGGGAATGGATCTTCATACACGCCTATTTTCTCAACTGGCGCACGCGAATTGTGCTGTTTCATCTGCCAATGACTTCTGGACCTTGATCCTTTAGATACAATGTTCTCAGCATATTTCGCAATCCCTTCTATAGCTGATTGGCAACCAGTCCAATAAAACCTTTGCTTCAAATGCCCCAAGGATTTCATGTCTCTTAAGTGCCCTTCTCTTGGACATTTGTACTGCACGTTAAGAACATCAGGAATTCCAACCCTTGGAACAATCTTAAGTACTCGGAAGGTTTGCCCATTTTCGCTTTTCCATACTCGATGCATGCAGCCATACACTAACTTTAAACTGCTCCGTTCTGCCCAATATGATTTTGTGACTGGCCTTCCTGTAGTTATTTCTCCAATCGTTGTACATTGGTTCAACTCCACCTTATGTAATGCACCTTCCAATTCTGGAGCTTCTTGCACAGAGTCATCCGTTTCAGGTTCAATTTTATGCTGATCTTCCACCTGTGATGGTATACACGCTTCCTGCTCTTCCAACTGTAAGGACACTTGTGCTGGTATCCAAGCTTTTTGCTCTTCTAACTGTGAGGAACCTTTGATTGGTTCACACGCTTCCTCCTCTTCCAACTGTGGGAACACCTGCCCTGACATACGCAGTTCCAGCTCTTTCGACTGTGAGGACACCTGCGCTGGCATACACCCGTTCAGTTCTTCTGACTGCGAAGACACTTTTGCTGGTATACAAGCTTCTTGCTCTTCATACTGTGAAGATTCTGGTTCACATGCTTCCTCCTCTTCCAACTGTGAGGATACCTGCGCTGACATATGCACGTCGAGCTCTTTCGGTGCTGACAACTGTGCTGAAAAACGTGCATGTTGCGCTGCGAACAGCTCTTCCAAATGCGTTGACAATCGCGTTTCTTGCTCTTTAAATTGTGTCGACATTTGCGTTGATATTTGAGACATACGTGTATCCTGCTCTCTAATTTGTGTCGATATTTACGTTGACATTTGCGATATTGCGTCAAAAACCATGTTTATGTCCACAATCTTTGACGAGCATTGAGCCTCTTCCTTTTCTTCTATCTTTGTTGTCTCTTCTTCTAATTCCATGTAAAAGACATATTCCTCAACATTAATGCTTTCCGCCTCCATGGCTTTTCTCAACCATGATTGTAATTCAGTTTTTAATCCATTTGTCGCCAAACCACGTTGCTCCAGCTCCTTTTTCAGGTGTGGAATCTTCAGATCGTTAAACTTGGCCATTTTCAAATAATTATCTCCTTGGGAATTTATTTGGCAATCCCACTTCTGACACCAATTGTAACGGATTTCTCGATAAATCGTCTACCTGTAACTCACTCTTGAGTTCGATCACTGGATTGTTAAATAAAAGTCCCAATTTAATGGCTACACACTTATCTTTATTTCTAATTCCAACAACTTAACAATTATTGCTCGTTATTCGAGCTTACAACTTCTTGCTTATAGCTTAATTGCTCTTATCACAACAACACTCTAACTAGAACTGTGTTTGCTGCACAATCCGGCAGCCCTTATATAGTAAATCTGTAACAAAACATTGCTTCTAGAACATTCTGGCAACTACGAATTCGCTAACTAGTTGCTTTTGGCAGTTTATCGTTCATTCGATTTTGTTCTATCATCTATGTTCGTCACAATATATATATGTATATAAGTATACAAACCTATTCTACTTCTTTCTAATTGCACTCATCTGCTTTCGCGTTCCAACGGTAATATCTTGTCCACCGACTGCAACAACAACAACCAGCAACGTTTGGTTTCAAAACTCCAACAACAATCTTTGGATGACTACTACAATACAGCGACTTTTGCTTAGCAACTCCAACAACACGATAGTTGGCTTAGTAACACCAACAACTCAACTTGTGGTTTCCACAACTTCAACACAGCAACAACTTCTCGGAGCTACTGTGCGCTTCTTCGGAAAACTACAACCTATATATTGTAATATGTTTGTACATACATACACATATTCTAACGCTGTTCTGCTACCGGCACAAACTTTTGCTTGAGCAATAAACTGTACATTTAATTTTAAAAACTGCTGCGTATTTTATACACACATGTGTATACAAGTATATCTACTTAGCGGCATTCGATCATTACGTAGCAAGCACGCAACCAACAAAACTTCACTCCGCCAAATATCGACAATTGGCACGCAAATACAGTTGCACCGACACCACAAGTCTTATTTTTTATACAAGTTAACACATAAGAATTACACACAAATAATATAAAAAACTTGCATTGCACTTATCTTTACCCATTTGCTCCAAACATATTCCGCTGACTCATGAGTTCAGTGGCCTCACAACTATGGTCAGCTGCGGTAAGCTGATATTTGACTATGCTGCAAATGTCAACGTTATCGCTTATGCTGAGTCGTTTTGCCGGCTGTAGCTTTGTAGCTTATGGGTCCAACTTTTAAGTTTAGTCTCAAATCCAATTTTTAACACAATCTGTTTTGTATTTGACTCTCAATAAACTCATTAACTTACACAATTTTTGGAATTGTGTAAAGCAATAAAGAATAATATTTCATTAACTGGCGTCCAACACACAAGGATTCACACCCTGGGTAGAGTAACTCTACTCTCCACACCATGCAAGTTCGTTTAAGATTATCTCCAATCAAAGTTATATATAAACTGCTGACAATAACAAATGTGATCGTGAAATATCGAGTTATCTGACAAGTATTAACAAAACATATATGCCTTGTTTTAGCTAAGATAATTATTTCATAAAAAAAACCAAATCCATTCTAAAACAATTCAAGCCGCTGCTAAAAACTTGTTTTATACACATGAGCACATGAGTTGGATAGCCGCGTCACGAAATATAAAAATCTAGTGCGACAGTCATATTGAGAGCGACATAAAAAACAACGATAGCCGAGTACTGAACCTACAAACCTATATTAGCCAAGGTCCAAACCAAACGAGTTTCGCCATGGACGCAAACCAAGTGCAAGCATTAATAGTGAACGCTGTTAGCGAAGCATTAGCGCAGCAAGAACATAGATTTCAAACTCAGCTTAAAGCTATGAATGAGGGTAAAAAGGTTTTAAAAAATCACCCAAAGCTATTGTTTTTACGGCTCACCAAAAGGATTTTTCATGTAGAGAAGTAGTAGCTAACATCAAGCGAAGCGTGTTTTTGGCCTCATATGCCAAAGCAATAGCAAAAAGAGAGCAGGGGAAAGAGGGCCATAAAAACATAAAAGGGACTTACGGGGCAGCGAAAAAACCCCCATTTCGTCAGGTAAAAGCAAAACAGCAATGCGGAGATGATTTTTAAAAGAACCAATGACGCTATTTTGAGGAACACATAGGTTTACGTGGATGACGTCATAATTTTTTTAGAAAATGAGTTCGACCGCGTGAAGTATATCGACACAATTTTAAAATGCTTAGGCGATGCCAATATGAGTGACTACACTTGTACCCAATATATTGGGGAGAACACAATATTTAATTTGAATCACAGTACGATTTTATCGAATTTTGATTTTATTGTTGATGGATACAATGTCTTTATAAATATGTACATATATGGTTGACGATTGACGGTGTCGGTAGCGAATGGAAACCGGCAGACGCGCTGGATCGCTTTCTAATCGAATGTGTTTTATCTGTTGCGAAGACCATCCTTTTTGTTTGCTGAGGCGCCCTTATTGTGTGCCCGTATTTTCCGGGTGAAGCGGTGTACTTGGCGCGATGCTGTGGTGTGTTGTGTTGTCCCGTGTGGTGATGCATGAGTGTGGTGTATTTTAGTGGGTTATCCTAGGGTGTGCCCTTATTTTCCGGGTGAAGCGGTGTACTTGACGGGACGAGTTTATGGTCATTTAAACATCCTGGGCCCCCTAGGCGAACATTTGGCCTAGTATTATACGTATATGCTGTTGCATGTATTTCGGCGTACATACTGTAAGTGTAAGAAGCTATTTTGGTTGTAAATGGATGTTATATATTTTTATATTGGAGTTGGTGCTTGAGGTAGTAAATTTTCATGTTTATTTGATTTTATAGTTGGTTTTACTACTTATTGTATTTCCGATTTTTTCTTTTATCGGTTTATTAGCGGCTTTTCTTTGCTATTTCTTTTTTTTCGGCTTATAGGATAGCGACTCCACACCTGGCCTTTGAAGAGGGATCTTGCGAGAGTGAGATTTATGATTTTTACCCACTTTTTTGAAGTGAGATTTGCTACTTTTAAAAGTGTTTCCCATAAACTACCCATATGATGAGCGCTTAGATAGATGGAATAAGTGCGACCTTTGCTTTTTGTAAGTCTAGGTGCGGCACTGTTTCGCATTGGGAGTATGGTGATCCTTGATTTTTGGTGGAGTAACTTGATTTTTGAATTATTTATAATTATGAAAATTGAGGCAACTATAACCCACTATAGTAAGATAGGTGTCGATTTTTCGACTTTCTAGGATAACTATGCTGCGAACGATATTATGTATGGCCGTGGGCGATTGTGGCCAAGAATTGGGAGATTCGAATATCGTTTAGATTATTTGAGAATTGTGATTAGGATTTTCGCTTGTATCATAATTGGCGAAAGCCATCCTGCGGAATCAAAATTATTATTGCGAATAATGCGGATATTGACTCAATACGATATGAAAATTAGTCAGATATTGCATTCTAGTGGATACCCTGTGTTTTTATATTGTTGGAAATTAGTGTCCAACCTATTTTCTTTTGGTATATTTAGTAATATTATATATTTGGATGATTTGGTTGTTTTATAAATATTTGTGTTGTTAACACTTGGGTTGTCAGAAGAAGCTCTGATTTGGTTTTTTGTGCCAATTTGTGGAGTGTTGGAAAGTTGTGGTATAGTGTTTTGGGCTAGAAGGGTGGTCGAAATTTTTTCAACACCTTCAAGTATTATTTGCGGTATAAGGCCGCTGCCTATTAGAATATCTATTTGAGCGGGGGTGTTTCAGTTAGGATCTGCTAGCTCTAGGTGTGAAATCTTTTGCCAATGCTTGCTATTTATGTGATAGCTTGGAAGCCTGTTAGTAAGTTGCGGCCGGACTATAGCTTCTGCTACAATTCGCTTATCCGCTTGGGGGGGAATTAGGGTAATAGGGGAGATTTTATTTGATTTTGGACTACTCTTCTGCCCATTCCCGTAATTTTAAAATTCGAGTTTTTTATGCCAGTTTTAGCCAATTTTGTGCCCTAGACGCTATTAAGGATCGTTGTGATCCTTGGCTCTTAGTTTGTAAAGTTCTCCTCGATGTTCGATGGAGATGACTGCTGTGGGTAGTAATACGCTATTTTGTATTTCGCTATATAGCGTTTGAGTGTTTTGTGCCTTGGTGCAACATGGTGTCATTTGCCAATTTTCGGTATTGTGGTTTTCGGGATTTGTAGTTGAAACTTAACCCGTGGTTCTTTTTATACTAATATATGCGCTCTTTTGGGGTGAGCTGGGAAATGTGCTGCAGTGAAGCATTGTGTGATGTCTTTTTCGACAGTTGATGCAATTGAATTTGCTTTTAAAATTTTTATGAGTGTGCGTGTGTGACAAGCAATTTGTACATAATCTTTTTGATCTTATAAAACTGTTTCTTTCGTGAATTTTTAATTTTTTAAATATAATATCTCGCAAGATTGTAGTTTATGCCCTCTTGTGCATAATTCGGATGACGTATGTTTATTTTGTTCGGATATGAACGATTGCTTTTTGTAAAAGCTTCTGTTTAATTTCTTTTTGCTACTAGCTTGGAATCTATTGAAGCTTCTTTTTAGGTCGTGTTGTACAATTTTTATTTTAATTAGTTTTTTGTTTACACTTTAAGAGATTTGGTACTGGGTAGTTAGAATGTCTTTCATTTGTTGCCACGTGGGGCATTTCTTTCGTGATGAGAGCGATTGCTGCCAAAAAAGTAACGATTTTTCTGGTAATGCTGCGGTGCATATATTTACCAGAATAGGGTCCCAGCTGTCTGTGGGAATATTTTGTGTCACAACAAAACGAGACAAACAATTAAAAACGGTGGATTGTAGTCTAAGTTGTTCACATGTTTCTTTTTGAATTTTAGGTAAGTTTATTAGTGCCGTTACTTGTTTATCGACGAATATTCTTTCATTTTCATATTTGCATTTTAGAGCTTCCCAAGCCAAATTGAAATTATCGTCATTAAGTGCGAACTTTTTTACTATTGCACCTGCTTGACCTTAAGTTTTGTATCGGAGGTGATACAATTTTTGCGCTTTTAATAATTTTGGATGGTTGATGTATATGGCTGTGAACATGTCCCGGAAGGACGGCCATTTTTCATGACCTCCATAAAATATTTCTGTGTCACATGCGAGCACCTCGAGATGGATGCCTGAACTTGCCTCTTGACTTTGAATTTGTGGCAGCTCTACTCTCGGATGTGGAGTAGGTGCAATCGCTTTTATTAGCTTTAATTGATCAGAAATCATAGCTTTTGTTTCTTCGTACTGGTCTAAGCAGTTTTCGTATAATGCGTAAGCCGATGATTTAAAATTTTGTGGTAGATGTGAATCGTCATAATCTACTATGGTCATAAGCCGCTTGGAGACGAGTCCAAAAATTGTCAATATTTTCTTTTTTTATTTCCAATAACGATTCAGAGTTGTCTTGAATCGGTGAAGATGAAAATCGAGTTCAGTATCGTGTTAATCTGTCTCTCTCAGAAATGAATTTGGTGGCACATATATCTTTGCCTTTTATTTGCTTTGTGGAAACCTCTTTTGCGCGTGTAGCTTCTGCAGGTGTAATTTGATTTTGATCCACATTCAGTATGTTAAAATATATATTTGTCAAAGCGAATTAAATGTTTCTTAGTGTAAACTGAGTTATGTACAATATATGAAGCGATAAATGATAATTTTTGCCGAATACCCTTTTGAGCGAATAAGATTTTGATATTTCGGATTATAGTTTAAAAACGTGTATTTAGTTTTAATAATACCGTTTAAATTTATTTTAATTATTAAGAACAGCATATTTAATTGAACAATACTTTTTATGTCCTTATGTTGAGGTATTTTGGTACACCCTAATATACGGGCTTGTATGTCTATATTTATGTGCTTGTTGAGAGCTCGTTGAAGAGATCAATACACTTTGTACATAAGTATGCACGAATCGTTTGTGCGTATGTATGTTTATTTTCTAATGCAATTGAGAGCTCGTTAAAGAGATCAATGTGCTTTTAGTTTTTAGTTTTTCTTTGTGTACGCAATCCAGCTTGTTTGTTACAAGGGGTATTGCCGGATAATTGCGTATGAGGACTTTGAAAATATTATATAAAATTGTATATACCAATATATGTATGTATACATATGTATGTAAGTATGTTGTTGGTAAAATTTTTGTTTCATATTTTGTTTTTGATAATTTTAATTCAGTGAATTCGTTTTCGCTTTACCGCTGTTAAATTACTTGTGAATTTAAAGTGTATAATTTAAGAAATTATTTTAAATCTTAATTAGCAAGAGATAAGCAAATTATATGCCGTATGATTTTATTTAAACGTTCGTTCGTATGTTCGCAATACAAAGAGAGAGCGCGAGAAAATAATTGATAATGTGCAGGTATTCTCCGTATGCACTTATATGGATGTAAATATGTAATTTGGTTTAATAAATATGTCGTTTGTATTTATTTTGTTTCTCTTTCTTTGTCTTCAAATTGTTGTTATATGTTTGTGCCTTTGCTTACTTATTTTAGGCAATCCTGCTTACTGTTTTCGTTAACAATAAGGGGTATTACCGGAAAATATTTGCAAGTAAATACTTGAATTCTGTTTATGTTTTTTGTGTTTGTGAAATATGTGTGTTTGAAAACACAAAGGTAAGATTATAGACATACAATAATTATTTACATAATATATATTGTACCAAACTGGTTTTAATGTTAGCGGTATTTCGATTTTTACCGTGATCTATACCAGTTGGATAATCGTTTTTTATATTAGTACAAACGGATTTACATGTATAAAATAATAAGTGAAATAAAAACGCTCACTTTGGTTTTCCTCAAGGGGCTTTTGGAGGGCGTATATCTGTATATACAAGTATAAATTTTATTGAGGGAACGCACCCGTTTATTTGTTTTTTTATACTGTCGCAACTTGTTGTTGTTTTTGTTTATTTTTGTATACCGTACTGTTTTGTTTCACTGCACTTTGTTATACCCTGAACAGGGTATATTAAGTTTGCCACGAAGTTTGTAACACCTAGAAGGAAACGTCGGAGACCCCATGATCAACATGATGAGCTGAGTTGATTTAGCTATGTCCGTCTGTCCGTCCGTCCGTCCGTCTGTATATATGCAAACTAGTCACTCAGTTTCTAAGTTATCGATCTGAAATTTTGTACCGGCCCTTTTCTCACTAAGAATGCAAACTAGTCACTCAGTTTTTAAGTTATCGATCTGAAATTTTTTACCGGCCCTTTTCTCACTAAGAAGCTGCTTATTTGTCGGAACGGCTGATATCGGACCACTATAGCATATAGCTGCCATACGAACTGAACAATCGGAAGCAAGTCCTTGTATGGAAAACTTTTTTATTTGACGTAATATCTTCACGAAATTTGTCATGCGTTATTTTCTAAGGTAACAATAAAATTCCCGAATAAATTGTTTTGATCGGATGACTATAACATATAGCTGCCATACAAACTGAACGATCGGAATCAAGTTCTTTTATGGAGAACTCCTTCATTTGACAAGGTATCTTTCCGAAATTTGGCATGTATTATTATTTAAGGCAACAATGTCCGAAGAAATTGTATAGATCGGATGACTATAGCATATAGCTGCTATACAAACTGAACGATCGGAATCAAGTGCTTGTATAGAAAATTATTTCATTTGACGAGGTATCTTCACGAAGTTTGGCATAGAATATTATTTAAAGCAATAGTTCAAGCTCCAAAGAAATTTTACAGATCGGATAAGTATAACATATAGCTGCTATATTAACTGAACGATCGGAGTAAAGTGCTTGCATGAAAAACTTTTTCATTTGACGAAATTTGGCATGAGTTATTTTCTAAAGCAAGAATATAATCTCCGAAAAAATTGCTTAGATCGGATCGCTATGTCATATAGCTATCATATAAATTGAACGATCGGAGTAAAATGCCTGCATGAAAAAAATTTATTTTTTATTGCCGATTCACGAAATTAGATCTGAATCAAGTTTTTGGAAGGAACCTTTGTATCTGTGAAGGGTATTATAGCTTCGGTGCAACCGAAGTTAACGTTTTTTCTTGTTTTTTTGTTGTTTTGCCAATTCACAGCACTTTTTTCTCTATATACTTATATATATATATATATACAATATATTGGGAAGAACACATTATATAATTTGAATCACAGTACGATTTCATCGAATTTTGATTTTATTGTTGATGGATACAATGTACTTATAAATATGTATATGGTTAACGATTGACGGTGTCGGTAGGAAAGTCGCGAACCGGATCGGTGTTGCACGAAAAAGGTTAACGTGGTGATGTCGAAGAAGGTTAATCGCAGGATGCAGGACCGCTGCTGTCCAATGTTTCATCAATTATCGAAAGTTTTACACGTGGCGCGTGGATCGCTTTCTAATCGAATATGTTTTATCTGTTGCGAAGACCATCCTTTTTGTTTGCTGAGGCGCCCTTATTGTGTGCCCGTATTTTCCGGGTGAAGCGGTGTACTTGGCGCGAGGAGTTTATGGTCATTTAAGCATCCTAGGCCTCTAGGCGAATATATAGCCTAGTATTACACGTATATGCTGTTGCGGCATACATACTGTAAGTGTAAGAAGCTATTTTGATTGTAAATGGATGTTATATATTTGATATTGGAGTTGGTGCTTGAAGTAGTAAATTTTCGTGTTTATTTGATTTTGTAGTTATTTTTACTTCTTATTGTATTTCCGAGTTTTTCTTTTATCGGCTTCTTAACGGCTTTTCTTTGCTATTTATTTTTTTTTTATAAAAATCCGGAGGTGCCTTTCAGAAAGGCTTAAAGGACCATGTTTAAATGTGTATGTACTATTTTGGTGAACACCACCGAGATATTAACACTGCATTTACAATCGCGTGAATAATTTAAATAAAAGCGTTGCTTTTCGTATACGTATACAAAGTTGTATTATTTACATAAAAGAGTTTGACAATATAATTAAATTGGATCATTGAAAGTCGGCGCGGCGGAACGAAAACGAAAGAGGTGAGGTGGCGCTCAGGCTTGATAAGCGAGTCTTTTCAAAAAGGATGGTCTCCGCAGCAGATACACCTCATTCGACAGAATAGCGATCCTGCGCGCAACTCATATCATCTTTCGAAATACCACCTTATTGTTGGATTATCGGCTACTCAATCTATTCCGGTGAAAGACGGAAAAATGTTGGTATGGGAACAAAGAGCTATTTAAAGCATTCGAGTAACCTGACAGAATTTGCTAGCATGTTAGATGAGACCGCAGAATTAGCAGAGTTATTCCTTCAATCGCATATACGAAAGTTATTTGATGTGGATATAGAACATATTAGAAATTTGTTGTCCGTAATAAAAGTGCCCCATAGAATGACAAGTGGTCTGGATTTCCCAGTAGGCAAATAGTAATTAATTCGGAACACAGAAATAAATTAATAAACTCACATATACTATAAATGAAATAATTAAAGCAAAAAAGAATGAGTTGGTTGACACACCGAATTTATATGAAACATTATTAACGAGAAGAAGAATGTTAATAAACCAGATTTCAAACTTGATTCTCACAATTACATTGGCTAAGGCTAACGTAATAAATTCAACTATTTTTGATCATAAAGATTTGAAGAGAATCTTAAAGGAACACTCCGTAGAGATCCCCACAGTTAGCCTTACTGAAGCATTGAAGATCCTACAGTCCGAAAATATAATTCATATACTTATAGCCTACCCTAGAATTAAGTTTATCTGTACCAGAGTCACCATTTTTCCGGTATCACATCAACATATCACACCACAGCTACAAGATGACATCGTAGCCGAATGCAATGATGACGTACTAGCGGTTAACGAATGCGTAACAAAAACATTCGCCTCCGTTTACAATTTAACAGCACAAGACACCTGTGCATGAGCACTGCACGCTAGCGGCCCATCTTCCTGCCGCACTCAGCCAAGCCACCTGAAGAATGTAGATAATGGAATCATAATTCTCAACGAGAGCACAGCAAGGGTCAGTACAGACGATGGCCCAGAGATCATTACAAACGGGACACACCTCGTCATGAAAATACCACGAATTTTTCAGTGCCGATTGGTAGAGTGGAATGTACACACTAACTACCTTGGTAGGGTTCGAGGCCTATCTAAAACCTCTGTCGTACTTTGAGTCCGGCACCCGGTTGCAATACAACTCCACATTCAGCTGACAAAACTTTAGTTTGCATGAGCAGGTTGGAGCGAACTCCAAGAGACCCTGCGTGGGCCTCTCTCCACGTTGATAAAATAGTGTCACCAACGCGGAGAGAGGTGATATCCTGCCTCTTACGACCCCGGCAGATTCTATAGACCTGATCCCACGGGTCGTTCCTATTTTCCACCACAAAATTCCTCCACTCCCTTGAGAGGGAACTTTCGTTGTAGATTTACGTGAGTACCTGCCGGCGACGGCCTTACCTCACGGTGTTCCAAAACACAACGTATCAATACAATGCGTTGATAAGCGCCCCAAACAATACGAGCTATTTGCAAGTATTTATTTGGATACCAGTGGCAGTGTGTCTGGGTCCACACTACCATCTTGGTATGATTCGAGGCCGACCTAAAACCTCTTCTGTTTTCGGGTACGGAACCCAGTTGCTTGTGCAACTTCTTTTTTCGAACTGAAAATTCAGTTCTTCCCCAAAGGGCCGAACCCAATGAGCAGATTGAACCGAAGTCAAAGGGCTTTCTGCTCCCCGTGGTACCGGAAAGTCTCCGGTCAGACTGCGTAGCCTAAACTACTGCCAGTTGAGCAACCCATTACTCAAATGACTGGTGACATTTGTCGCTTGAACTTCAAATGACTTTTTATTGGCTTTTTCATTTAAAGTGTTTATAATATCAGTTCAAGCTGAGTATTATAGCACTATTCCTAACATACTATGCTGATGTTACTGAGCAAGGTACATAATAACAGTCATAGTGCATATTGGCTTTTAGTCGCCACTTACGACAGGCATGCCTTGCCGCGGGCATATTCTAACCCCTGCCCGCAGGGGTACCTTGAGAGGGAAGTAGTTAACACTTAAGAATTGCACACAAATAATATAAAAAACTTGCACTGCACTTATCTTTATCCATTTGCTCCAAACATATTCCGCTGACTCATGAGTTCAGTGGCCTGACTACTATGGTCAGCTGCGGTAACCTGATACTTGACTATGCTGCAAATGTCTACGTTATCGCTTATACTGAGTCGGCTTGCCGGCTGTAGCTTTGTATATTATAGATCCAACTTTTAGGTTTAGCTCAAATCCAATTTTGTAACACAATCAGTTTTGTATTTGGCTTTGGTGTAAAGCAATAAAGGATATTGTATTATTTTCATACATACAAATTTATGTTAGTATGCGTATGTAAATTCGCATCCTACTTGTGACACTAATTTTGTAGAAAATAATCACTGTAAATATAAATAACGTTTATCTAGTTTCTTTTTGTTACACTTATATTTTAGTTTAATACATTTTAATTCAATTATATTTTATACATTTAAAATTGTATTAATTTAATCCACCTATATTTTAATTTCATACACTCGACCAATAGTTGACGGTTGCTATATTTAAACTGATTAAACTGAATTTTGAGGATTTCAAGATACAAAAAAAGACTTTTTTGCGAATTTTTTTCTTAAATATGGATTGAGTAATTTTATTATATATATTGAAGCATAAGCCGATAACAGAGCTTCCCCCAGAACGTCTTAGGAAAAAAACAATTTGCGGTGTTCACCATAACTCGGCTGAAAATTATCTGAAAAAAACCAAGAAAAATTAGTTAAATTATGATCAAATCTTCCCCCCTATGTTCTCTGATAACTTTTTTTTTCATTTAAAAATTTTTGGCAGCTTTTTAAAGTGTAAACTGTTATTTTCCACTAAAAATTTCGCCATTTTAGGGGTAGAAAACACCCTTAATCTAAAAAAAAAAATTTACTTAACGTAGGGGGGGGGGGGTATTTTATGTGTCGAAAATGTGTATAAAGTTTGAAATGAATCGGTCAAGTAGTTTTGAAATGACAGTGAACACGGACTTTGAAAAAGTAGTTTTGAGAAAAACGCGTCTGAAGTTTATGAACTATTGGTTGGAGCGTTAAAGGCCAGGAGAGTAATAAGACAACAACTTAAAAAAAAATTGCTTCTATCGACCTAAAATTTTAAGGACATATTCTTGAAATATTAAATAATAAGATAAGAGAAAAGGAAATCGATTTTTCGAAAGTAAAAACCCTACCCCCACCGAATCGTCGTTGCTCAAGAAATTTATCCGGCTTCTCAAAGCCAATAATTTCGTAATTAAAATTTTCTTCTCAGAATTCTATAAAACAAACAATAATAATTGTAAGCAAATATTTAAAAATCTAAAACTTACCATTCTCGTTGGCCTAAACGTACGTAACTAATGTAAACAAATAAATGTGTGAACTGTCAATGAAAACTCATCGAAGCACACAATGTCGGTCAGAACGACAATTCACAAATTGTGTTTTCAAGAGGATTTCAATTCGGTGCGAACATAGTATTAGTATATTATGATAATATGTTATATATATAGATATGTATATAGTGCACACATATCATAGCATATATATTAGAGTTGAGCGAAAAAAAATTTTTGTTTTTTTGCTTAGCCTATGGGCAAACTCTGTAGATTATAAAAAAGAAAATTTTTGGACAAAAAAAATTATTATTTAAACATCTAGAGGCGGCGCACTCAGTTTTTAAAGTAAATTTTTGAGCTAAGATTTTTTACGTAAAAAATTTTTGATAAGTGTTCTAGAAGCTGTGGAGAGTCCTCTTACTGGCCAATTAAAAGTTATCAACTTAAAAAACAATTTTGTGGTCATTATTGGAGTTTTAAAAAAAGTCTTAAACGACAATATGCTTTCCTTAGGCGTTAAAATAAATTTGGAGTCAAAAACCGTCACATTCGGTAATTTTTATATAAATGTTAAAAGTTTAAACCAGAAATAATATTTTCTGGTTCAAAAAAAATGTTTACTCGAAACTTTTTGGTGCCGAGTCAGCTTTTTGTTTCATTTTGTTTTATTTTATTTTATTTTCTCTCTTTATTTATCTCATTTACTTCTTTATTCACAGCTGTGTTGCGTATAGCTTTTTATTTGTTCCAGTGTATCTAAAACTGCTCGCTAACTTTGATAAAAAATTGTTATTATATGCGTTTGTTCTTAATTGAATTTATTATTGCTAATATTTATTAACACACTAATTTATTATATATCCATTAAATTTTGTGTTACCTTCTCTTTTATTTGATCTTAATTTTTGTTGTTTATTATGTCTTGTAACTTCCCCAACTGCAACATTAAAGGCGAGTCAGATCGCTACGTTTCCTGCTGGCTTTGTGATGGGCTTGGCCATATTAAATGTGCTGGACCGACAGGTAGAATCTCAGATTCTATTCTCGACTGTAAGGGATAACGTTGGTCCTTTTTAAATTGTAGACCTATTGAATTCGATATATTTAAAGTTTATAGGGAGACACTTAATTGCTTTAACGAAATCGGTCGAGATCTTGTAACCCTCACCGAAAAATTTAGGCAGTACGAAAAATTGTTCAAATCTTTTAAGTGCCTGAATGATTCTCACGAATCCTCCAAACCTGCTTCTAAGCGTAAACTTCCTTCCGATGAAGTAACACTTAGTTCTTCTGTACAGAAGATGTCGTCTCCTCCCAACGACCTAATAAATCTCTTTTCTCCTTGCCCTCAAGATGATAAGGCGTCAACTTCCAAAGAGCTCAATTCCCCAAAAGCTCTATCAAATTGTAATAAGTGTCTCACAATCCCAGAGGCTCCCCCTAATAACTTGGTAGCATCTGTTAAAAATTTGGTAGTTATTCCACCTAAAAAGTCTATATTTAGTTCTAGACTTGATAAAAGGTACCTTGGTGGAGGACATTAAGTCTTACATTTCGTCACGTTTAAAAATTGATGATAACAATATCCGTGAATTTAACTCCAAATATGATAGAAGTATATCATCGTTTAAAATAGACGTATCTCTTGAAACATTCAAAAAGATCTTAGATAGTTCATTCTGGCCACCTAGGGCTTTTGTACGTGAATTTAAGCCTAAACTTAGAAGTCATACTGAAAACATTGTTAAATTGCCAAAAGCAACCACCGTTATAAAAAACTGATTGGTAGAAATTCGCTAAGCATTTCATATTAAAATGTTAGAGGTCTTAATACAAAATTAACCGACTTGTATTTAAACAGTTCCAATTTTAATTTCCATATAATTGGATTTACAGAAACATGGTTAAAACCTCACATTTTTGATAATGAGATTTTAAACAGCGAAGTTCATATATTTAGATGTGATCGACAGAATCGGTGTAGGTGTTCTATTTACCGTAGATTCATCTATCCTATCTGAAGATGTTCATGTTCAGGAACCGACTCATTTGAATTTAAATGTATTAGAGTCTATGTTAACAGTTGCTTTATTTATTTAATACTATGTTCGCACCGAATTGAAATACTCTTGAAAACACAATTTGTGGATTGTGGAACCAAAGTCGTTCTGACCGACATTGTGTATTTTCGATGGGTTTTCATTGACAGTTCACACATCTATTTGTTTACATTTGTTATGTACCCTACAAGAACAGTGACGGTCATCTGATGGGAAATATGACAGTCATAGCTGAAAAGCTTTTGTCAGCGCGCAGAACAAAGTTTCTATCATTTTCTTACGATCCTTGCTTTCATTTTGTTTTGTTTTTTCTAAGTCATTGCTGACCATAAATTCGTCATAGCTGAAAATTGTCAGTTATGACTGAAACGCTATCAGAAGTGAAAAATTCTTTTGCGCAGTAGATAATATAATTTTTCAAACTTTTAGTCAAAATTAGTTATAATAATATAGATAGTCACCGATTATAAGGAGTGGATATAAAGAGAAAACTGTGTTTTCGTTTGACAGATTTTGTATGGATGAAAACACAAGTTTTCGCGTGAAAACCTCTTTTGTCTATGAAAACACGAATTTTGTGTCGGTGCGAACATAGTATAACCCTATCTTACTTGTATATACCACCCCATTCGGACTTATCTGTATACATGCAGCATGATTCTTTAATAAATAGTGCAGATTCAATAATCGTATAAGGAGATTTCAATTTACTGTTTGCTTCGTGGAAAGCTTTCGATGACTATGTCGTGCCGATTTGCAATCGGTCATGTTTTAATGAGTTTTTCGAAAAAATGTCTGAGTTGGGTCTGAACCAAATTAATTTGATTCCGAATAAATTTGTTAAATGCTTAGATTAAGTATACGTTGATACTTCTTCAAAGTGTTCCGTTATTCAGAGTCATCCTCTTGTTCTACCAGAGGACTCTTATCATCCTGCTTTGGAAATATCTGTGGAAATCATAGGTAAGGTACTGGTTAATAACCATCAAACTTTATGCTTCTATACTCGGTTTAACTTTTTCAAAAGCTAATTTTAAAAGGTTAAATGCTGAACTTTCTACAATTACATGGCCTAATTATAATGGTGATATTGAATTGAGTGTCTCTCATTTTAATAACATTTTTACGAAATTATTCGTTAATAAAAGTAAACAAAAAATGTTATGATAATTACTTAAATACAGTAAAAAAGAATATTGTAAGTAATAAAAAATCGATTTATGATTTCGTCAACTCCAAACGCAGGATTTCCAAATTTCCGTCCTCGATGAAATACAAATCTATCATTTCAAGTGACAATGATATTATATCCAATAAGTTTGCAGAATTTTTCTGTAATAATTCTTCTAAAACTTTTTTTATCAGCACGTGCCGAATACTTTAATTAACGCTCCAATTATTTCTGAAGAAGACGTCCTACTTAATTTAAATAAGTTAAAACCATCTTTTGGTTCGGCCCAGAACGATAGTATCACCAAAACATTGGATTTTATTTCCTTTCATATATGACATCAAATTAACTTTAGAGGTCAATTAAATGTTGCTACATGTACACCTTTCTTTTTTTCAAGCCACTGGAATATTTTTAACCTCCCTATGAAATTTTCGCTTTAAATGTCAGGCACGTATTCATCACTATAAAAATTGTCCAGTCGTTTACTCTGCAGGTTTTTGGTACTCTATGGTTATCCCTAAAAAACAAATTAAAAAGTATAAAATTATCAATTATTTAAAGCAAACTAATTCATTTATTTGCCCCTGAGCATTTTTTTCATTTTATGTATGAATTGAAGAAATGTGCGCAAATATCAATTTCTTGACCTTTTCCATTTTATTTTATAGTTTCAATTACAGTTAGATCTCTAATTTGCCACACATTGGGCACATAGTGTTCATTAATAAGTATTTAATAGTTAGTAAAAAATCTTAAGATTAACTTTTATTTTAAATATGAACGGATAGAGGTTCTTAGGATTAAAAAAGGTATGAATATATACCCGCCTCAGAGTTATAGTTTTCGAGATTTTTTATTTATAGCTCAAAAATTGTAAAAATAATGCACGCTATTTAACTATTTTTAACGTTGAGTAATGTGTGTCGAACGGTGGTCACCTAAATTTAATCGATATAGATAAAATGTTATATATCTATATATATTATATATAAATTAACTGAATGACGAGACGAGTTGAAATCTAGGTGGCTGTCTGTCTGTCCGTCCGTGCAAGCGAAATCTTGAGTAAAAATTTAGATATCTTGATGAAACTTAGTATACATGTTTCTTTACACCATGAGAATGTTGGTCGGATACAAACCATTGCCAAGTCCACAAAACGGCAATAATCGAGAACCTATAAAATACCATAACTAAACTACCCAATAGGATAGAAATTTTTTCTTTAGTATAACGAATCGAATTAGGTAGAAACTTCCAAGGTTTTAAAAATTTTGGAAAATTGGTTGAGGCCCCGGCTCCTAATAAGTTTAATGTACCTATCTCCCAAACTACTTAAACTAAATAAACCCAAGTTGCTCAGGAAAAATCTTTTCGGACACCCTCGATGGTGTGAAATTGGGTGAAATCGGATTATAACCCCGCTCACTCCCAATATAACGGTTATGTTGAAATCTATTAAAAGTGTGATAACTTAATAAATAAATTCGCCAGAGATATTAGATTTGGTACCCGAGATGACAGGAAAGGGTTTATTAAGCCGGTATCAAAAATGTACAATAATCGTGACACTGCGTACCTTTAGATAAAACCCATACCTCAGGACCTGTTCTACCACTTTCGCCAAATTCGGTAGGTATTATTTCCCTGACTTTCCTATATTACGGTGTGAAATTTGATTTTTCGAAATAAAACCACAACCATGCCTACCTCCTTTGTTACTTACCTTAAATTTTATAACCCCCGATGTGAGAGATATATTATTGAAATTCAGAGAGAATCTTTTTCCGATAATACTGTTCCCTTTTGTCAAAAATGGATAAAATCGGGTCACTACTTCCCTAGCATAAAATTAAACAGCATCTTTATCAAATCGAATGAGATAAAATGTGTCCCTATGCCTAAAATGAATAATCGATACTACCCTTAACACCCATATAGCTAATATAAATATTTTAAGCTTCCGGTTGCCGTTATACCTTATATATCGGCCGATTTGTAAAGTTTCCTAGCAATATTAAATGAACGTATAATAGTAATTATAGTTTAATGCTGAAAATTGGTGAACGAATTAGACCAAATATCGTATAATACTGTCAATGTTAAGTATATATTATACTTTTAGGAGTATTCTGCAAAATTACAAGCTCTTAGCTTTTTAATAGAAGGCAGGAAGAGAGGCAAGCGGAAAGTAAAATAACAGAATAATCGGTTGTATGGGAGATGTGTAATATAGTTGTCCGATCTGGCCGATTCCGATCAATGATCAATAGAATCTCAAAATTCAGCTATGTATTACATTTCATTCAGATATCTCAAGAACAGATGAAGAAATTTTTATAGTTCCGAAAAAAAATTCACTTAAAAAATCGTTCAAAACCGGTTTTATACACATATTTTCTTAGGCAAGGATGTTCAGAATAATCTGTAGAACATTCCGGATACGCGATTGTTTGAAAAAAATCGACCCGGTAATCGGTAACTTGCCATATACTTGTAGTACGTTATTTTTAGGAAAAGTTTTTAAAAACAACTAACACTAAATTATGGTAGAGAATAGTTGCGGACATTTAAAGTACACTATATTTAAGCTAATAAATTTTTCTTTATTAAAGTAACAAATTAATAAAAATCGAAAATAGTTCATATTTCATATTTGTACTATTGATTATGGCAATTAAAAACAACCAAATATTAATATCTCAACACAATGGAGTGTACAATATTTTTGGTCAGTCCGTCTTTTGCGAATACAAACAAACTGAATGGTTTGTCCACTCGTCAACATGCCACATAAATTTGTCCGTGGGAAAGCATGGTGTACCCAAATCTAAGCCACAAGCAGATAACATTAATTGACATATCTGTATGGCTCGCGGCAGCGATATATTTGCGCCTTGAATATTTGCGCCTTGAATCTTGTCATTCAAAATGGTGGTTTCGATAATGTTTTTAATTAATTTTTTTAATGGCTAATCTTGTGCCATTGAAAAGCCATAGTGGGATTAAATTACGAAGCAAAGTAACCGGAGAATCAACCTTCAGTTGTAAATGCTGGCGTGGCATGCCCGGCATATCCAATGAATTTAAACACTCAATTGGTGTTAGTAACTCAAAAAAGTATCTCAATTGTCTTACCGCTGGTGGCGGATGGAAAAGACTAAACCTCAGCTAAGAATATTTTTTTTGTAATTTTATTTTACTTTTTCTCTGTTTCATGTACAATTTTAATTCTAACTTATCTAACTTAAAGTATGTTTACATGTGTATGTTTTATGTATCCTCACACGACATGGGGTTGTTTTTAATTGTACGACTCAATCCATGTGAGTGTTTGTATTATGTGATATGAATATATTTTTATTTTTATGTGTACACATATAATTTACGATGCTATTTTGTTTTTATTTATGATTTTTGAATGCATGCGTATTGCATGTAAATGCCTATACACATAAAATGTTGATGTATGTACATATATATTTTTTCTGTCTCAGTATTATCTAGGCTAAAACGTGAGCATGTCCAATGATATTTGAACATATTGCCAAAGAAAAGAAATTGTTAATAAAAATGAGTGGACCGTATGTGTCGAATGGCGATTAGGAATATTTACAGTAATTCTATTAGCATTCGCTTTACATTTTTATCGACAATATAGTATTGAAAACCATATTATTACAATTAGTACTAATATTAAAGGTAAGTGACCGCTATGATTTATAAAACTGCTTTGATTAATTGAAGCGATTCCTTGTGTAGGAATATCCAATGTCTGAGTTTTACCTTTCGGACAGTTTAAATGGATGATAGCAGTTTTGAGCACTTTAAAAAGCCAAGCATTTTTTTCAAAGAGTTCTGTCTATAAAGTTGATTTCGTGACTTCTTCATATTTGATCTGAGAGCTCGCATGTTTGATCTAAGGCAGATTGCCAAGGCGATTTCCTTTACATATCAAATGATTGCTCACCTATCCAATATTTTTCCATTATATGGTGGAATTACTATTTATTTGTATATTTCTGAGTAGACAATTTTTTGTTTTAATTTTTTATGATTCAGTATTTACAATACATACAATTATAATTTTTCACCCTTATACGCTCAATTCATGATTGTTAATCGCGATTTTTATATTTTTGTGTTCCATTTCGAAACATACTATAATTATCTTGTTTAGTTCTATCAATCAATTAGTTATCCTCGCCAGGTGTCTCTCGTTGTCACTTCTCAACCAACAAACAACAAGGAGTAGGGATGAAAACAAAGTCGGCTTAGTTTTTTCACTGTCAATACAGTTTTCGTCAAATGTTTGTTTTGTTTTATTTGTGTATCGATGGTAGCAGTGACTGTTATATGTACGTTTCACTTTAATTTGTATGGTATTCAAATCAGTCAACCCAAGGCAGACTAAGTGCTTCTATCTGCGACTGTTGTTGGTTAATTTTACTGAACTATTTCCATTGAATTATGTAAAATAAATGAACAGCAGTATCCAACGTATAAAAAGCACAGAGATGCAAATTCGTCTACTATATGCTGACGACATGTTTCCCGGCCCTATCACAAGATGCAACGATCTAACGATATCATTCTCTGATGCAGCGAAGCATTCAATGCTATTGAGTATCAATGAATTGTCACTGCGAATTTACCAATCAGTCATTTCGGTATGAGTTTACCAAATCAAAGTGCATCTTATTTAATCAGCACAATTATAAATACATATGTAAATCGTGATCTGCAGTATGACTACGGTTTTCCGCAATGTTCCACTACTAAATGGTGAACAAAAAACAATTTACGACCGCATTATGCTGGCAGTTTCATCAGAGTAAGAGGGGTTTTTTTTTTTGTTTTTTTTTTGGATTCACCAGGTGGAACTGGCAAACATTCCACTATTTTTTACGGCTTTATGATTAAACATGGCATTGGCGGTTGCATTATTTGGCATTGTTGCAATCTAGTACATCTGAAATAGCTCAGATGCAGTGTACAACACCAAGTTTTTGCCGGGGCACTTGGTGTCACACAAAACTGACGATGTTTGTTTCGATGCCAACGAAACTATAAATTTCTCATTTGTTCAAATATCATTGAACATGCTCTTGTTTTAGCCTGAGACAGTAAAAAATATATACATTAGCAAAAGTTTTTGCGTGTTTATGCATTTACATACAATACGCATTCATTTAAAAATCATAAATAAAAATAAAATAGCATCGTGAAGTGAAGTACAAATAGATCAATATAACATAATACACACACACACATGGATTGAGTTATACAATTAAAAATAACCATATTTCATGCGATGATACATACAAACATACACATGTACACGTACTTTAAGTTAGATAAGTGAAAATTTAAAATTGTATATAAAGACGAGGAAAAGTAAAAAAAAACAAGTAAGGACGGGCTAATTTCGGATGTAACCGAACATTTTATACTCTCGCAAAGTCAAATGGTATACTCGTTTGAGATTTCTTTGTGGATTTACCGATATTTTCGGTAGAAAGTCAACTATAGGCACTGGGGTCCACATATTCAGTACCTAGGGGCGTGAACAGTTTTGATTTGATTTAGACAATTTTTGGTCACAACGTGGCATACTTTGTTTTACCCCGATATAATCATTGATGCTTGATTTGCATACTGGAAGGTGAAAAAATCAGATGGAGCTTAAAATGGTGTTGTATGGGAAGTAGGCGTGGTTGTAATCCGATTTCACCCATTTTCACAATATAACATAAAAATATGAAATGAATGTTATGTACCGAAGTTTGTTGAAATCGGTTAAGCAGATCCCAAGATATAGGTCTTCATCTAAAAGTGGGCATTGCCACGCTCACTGACAAATTTTGAACGCGATTCCTATAAAGTCATCTCATACCATCCTAGAAATAAAATTTAATGTCTCTGGCGTGTTTAATGCTTTTTTTATCGCGCTTTTAGTATTCTCATTGTAGGTAGAAGTGCTAAACATATTTGTTTCCAGTATAGGAGATATTGGAGATATATTTTTCCATTTAGGAGATATGCATTTTAAACCTATTAGGGAGCGAGACCACGCCCACTTTTTAAAAAAATATAAACTGAAGATGCCCCTCCCTAATGTGATCCTGTATACCAAATAAGAGTCTTGTATGTTATTGCAGAGCTTAGTTATGAAAATGTATTTGTTTTTGATTAATAGCGTTTTGTGGGCGTGGCAATGGTCCGATTTCGCCCATCTGCAATACCAACCGTCTTACAGTACCAAGAAAAATGTGTACAAAGTTTCATAAAGATATCACCCGGATTTCAACTCGTCCCTTCATCCTAATCATTTATATATACATAACCCTATATCTAACTCGATTAGTTTTAGGTGATACAAACAACCTTTGGTGAACAAAACTATTATACTCTGTAGCAACAAGTTGCGAGAATATGTAAAAGATAACAATGTCTGCTACAAATGCCTTAGTCATAAAAGATGCAACAGCAGCAACATCAAATGTCAAAAGTGTTTCCAAAATCATAATGACATTTTACATTTAGACCCCGAAGAGAGCAGCAAAGCTATGTCCACAAAAATTTCAGCAAAAGCAGTTATTCTAGCTACAGATCATTTAAGACAGCATGTGGAAAATATATCTTGCTACGGGCACTCATAGATTAAGGCTAGCACTGATATTAAAGCTACCGAGGAATAAAGTAAAAACCAAACTTTATGGCTTAAGTGACGCATTAGTAAGCGAGTCAAAATCCACAATTCAATTGGATCCTAAACCAAGGGTTTTAAGTCAAAATACAGAAAAAGTAAATGCAATAGTTTCAAATACCCTTAACAGCGCACACCCTGATCAATCTTTCAACTACAACTTTAAAGTATGGAAAACTACACACTAGCTGAACCGTTATTCAATCATATAGAATCAATTTAATAATAGGAGAAGATGTCTTCCGCAGTATAATTAAAAAGGCATTAAAAACTATTACGGCATTCTTAGGCAAACAACAAAATTCGGCTGAATATTATCTGGCATAATAAAAGAGGAATCCGCCGGAAAAATGATGATGACAGCGGTAACAAATTTAGAACGACTTTAGGAATAAGAAGACTTTCCAACTGTTGAAGATATGCAAGAAGGTGACATCACCTTAAAGCATTTTGAGGAAACTGCCAAGCGAGATGCTATTGGCAGATTTATAGTAGAAGTGCCATTTAAAAAGGATACTGAATTAGAAGAATCGCGCAAGCAAGCAGTAGCGCAACTTATTTCAATTGAAAACAAATTCAATAGTAATAATAAACTCAATGAAAAATACCACATCTTCAAAGAACGTATAGACCTCGGCCATATGACAAAAATAGATGATAAAGAAAGAGGAAATATTATTTACCATATCAAGCTATTATACGAGAAAATAATTTAACAAAAAAACTTCCCGTAGTATTTGATTTATCGGCAAAAACGTCCAATGGAAGAAGTCTAAATGATATTATGTGTACAGGAGCTAGAAAGAGATATTTCCCATATCATACTCAAATGTAGGCTTTGGAAAGTTTTGATTACCGTTGACGTAGAAAAAATATTCAAGTAAATTGAAATATCAAAAAAAAAGATCGGAAATATCAAAAATTGTATGGCATGAAAATTATAAGCACAAAATAGATGAATATGAGCAAGCCACGGTAACGTACGGAACCGCATCAGCACCTATCTAGCTGTGCGTACATTATTTGAAATCGCAACTAAATCAAAGAAGTTAAGGAAAATGAAGGTGCTAAAACCCTTGGACTACATTGAGACCCACAGAAAAATCAATTTCAATGTAAAATTAATATGAAAAACTCAAAAAATATTACAAAAAGCTGTGTCCTTTCTCAGCTTGCGCAAATATAATATTAGGTGTAGTAAAAATAAATCCAATATTTTTTCAATAGATGGCGCTATTTATCTGTATCTGACGTTGTATAAGTCCGATCGGGTTCGGCTGGATGGCGTTAGAAATATGACATATTGTACTAAGAAAGTTTTTTTGACAGTTTTGTGATTGGTTGATTCAGTTTTGTTTGACTGCGCGTCAAAGATGGGCACTAGCAAAGAGAAAATACCTATATTTTACAGTTTTACTTCGAAAGCAAAAACGCAAGCCAGGCGGCTAAAAATGTGAATAGTGTCTATGGTCCTGATATTGTAATGAATTTCATGCAAAAATAATGGACTACTTTGGTCAGACTGGCATTCTAAACATATGTTATGTCCTGCGTGCAATGTGGCTCCGCATGATATTAACCACCTCTTTGCATGCCCAACAAACTCAACTCATTCAACACCCTTTTCTCTACGGTCGAACCCCGTCGAAACAGCCTGTTTCTTGGGCCTCCCGTTAGATGACCTCGACGACAACCAACCTATCACTTATCATCCAAGCAGGGACTAGATAGCCGTTACAACAACAACAGCGTCGTCGTCGTAGCACCCACGAGCGTCAACGCACGCAGCAGTACATCGTCGCCTAAGCCTACACGAGCCCCGACAGAAACATCCGAGCGTCGTCGACGTTGAACACACGAGCGTCAACGCACACAGCAGGGAACAGCCGTAGAGGATGGTTGTTATAGTGACTTAGTGAAGTGTACGTGTTTTTTGCGCTCCTGGGTTTACCTGCAGATAATCCAAGCTTTACATTGTTATCGCTGTTGTTCACATAAAACGTGCACTTTTTTCAATCTGCCGTTTTGTTTTGATTAAACAGCTGTTCCCCGTTTCGCTTTCTCCTTTTAGTTTTTGCTTTTGGTTTTGGCGCTGCCAACCATTCATAACATAAGTAAGGTTTAGCGCTAGGGTTGAACATACCCATTGACAGGTGTATCCAAACTATTCTCTAGCTGAGCTATGGCCTCTGAGAATAGTATGCGGCGTACACCAGAGAATCTTTTTCGGAGGAATTCTAAAATTTTGAGAACGCCACCAAATGACAGAAATGAGGAACCCACCGCTGCTGTATCAACATGTAATGGTGAATTTACTGACCTGGCAAATAAAGCTGAAGAAAAGTCAGAAAATATTGAAATTTCTGGTTATTTTAACAAACTGGGTAGCAAATTAAAAGAGTTGGAAAACATGATGGCTGGTCAAAGGCACGTTAACCAAACTATGCGTGATCTACTTAGCAGTATTATGAGCCTGTATAACAGAGCCGAGAAACCGCAGAATCAACGGAAAAAACGTATGGCTGAGAAAGCAACACAAGTATTTCCTATTTATAAAGAGATAAATACCCCAAAACGGCCCCCCCACGAAAAAACCGAAAAAAGCTGTTGAAAAAGTGCAGCCAACAACCAGTGAGTCCACGATAACAATAAAGAAAAACACCAGGGAACAACATAGCGCTGGCGAAAAATGGGTGGACGTTGTTAAAAAGAGGAAACCGATTCAGAAGAAAATAAGGATGAAACCGGACGACATCATCATAACCAAAAAGGAAGGTGCGTCATACGCTGATATTCTCCGGAAGATAAAAAGCGACAGCGGTCTTGAAAAGTTGGTTTCAAACTTGACCTACATACGGAAAACCATGAGAGGAGACCTACTGATTGAATTAAAAAATCAGGCAGACAAGAAAGCCGAATCGTTTCAAAGCGTCTTAGAGGGAGCGGTGGGTGAAATGGCGGTGATACAACCGAAATCCCACAACATCACAATAGTGTGTAAGGACCTAGACGAAATTACAACTCCCGAAGAAATCTGCGCGGCACTACACAAGGGGTGTGGGATCCAAAACCTATGTGATGATAACAACCCGTAGTGGCACACAAATTGCTCTTGTATGCCTGCGTGCTCAGGAGGCCAAGGCTGCACTAAAACTGGGCAAAATTAGGATAGGGTGGTCGATCTGTCGCCTCCGGGAATATTCGCCTATTCCGCGTTGTTTTAGGTGTTTCAACCTGGGACATATGGCACGAAAATGTTGCAACCCGACTGACAGGTCGTCTCTTTGCACGCGTTGTGAAACTAGAGGACACGTTGCAAAGACGCACAAATGCTCCAAAATACATGCTCTGTAAAGGGGAGCACTCTACGTCACTAAAAAAATGAGGATATTGCAGCTAAATCTAAACCACTGTGTTGCAGCACAAGACTTGCTCAAACAAACGATTAAAGAAAAATATATTGATATCGCGTTATTAAGCGAGCAATACTGCCATCGTTTGGAAAGCACTTGGATCACAGACAGTACTAGCAAGGCAGCATTCCAGGCAAGCTCACAGTGGTTTCACATGGACAAGAATAAAAGACATATATTTTGTAAGCTGCTATGCCCGCCCCAGCGCATCAATTAAAGATTTCGAGGACTTTCTCCTGGAACTGTCCCTGGAAACCAGAGGCAAATCGCCAGTAATAATAGCGGGCGACTTTAACGCATGGTCGACTGCTTGGGGCAGCAAAAGAACAAACCATCGTGGGCGTCTTATTTTAGAATTCTTGAGCCAAACTAACCTCACGTTAATGAATAGCGGCACGAAAAATACTTATCAAAAATCAAATAAAGGTTCTATAATAGACCTAATGTTTACAAATGACACATTGAGCAGACGCATTAAGTGGGAAGTGTCAGATCTCTACACAAATAGCGATCACTCGGCTATAATTGCTGAAATTCTGTTCTCTAGGGAAACGTTTCGCCCCAGAAATTCTTCACAGAGGCAAAGCTGGAGACAAAAAGATTTCGATAAAGACGTTTTCGAGGTAATCTGGAGTGCGGCAAAGACACAAGGTGAAGACGCCGCTCACTTGATATCCGCAGACGTCGCCTACAGTGTAACCAGAATGGCACAAACGATATTGAGTTCAGGGAAACGTTTAAAAGGCATAAGAAGCTCCTGAAGTCAGCGATTACCCGCAGCAAAAGAAACAGTTTCGAAAAGCTCTGTGATACAGCGAACATAGACCCATGGGGAACTGCGTACAAAATTTGCATGTCCAAGTTTAAAAATAAGAGTTTAAAAATGTACAAGGCGTGTATAATAGAAGAGGTGTTCCCCGACCCCTGGAAAATACAACGTTTGGTACTGCTCCCAAAGCCAAAAAAGCCATCGGATGAACCTTCATCTTATCGACCATTGTGCATGCTCGACACGATTGGTAAAGTGTACGAAAGCATTGTAAGAAACCGCTTGGAGCTAGTAATCCAAAAAGCCGGCGGATTATCAGAAAGACAATACGGCTTTACAAAAAAGAGGTCCAATATTGACGCACTAAGAGAAGTCGTTGATACTGCGAAATGTGCAGTAAGTGGCAAAAGATGGAAAGGTAGCACAAAAAAGTATTGCGCGCTAATTACTCTGGACGTTAAGAATGCGTTCTACTCCGCAAAATGGGCAAATATAATCAAAGCTCTATACGACATACGCGCTCCCCAGTATCTCGTAAACATTATAACGAGCTATTTTAAAAATCGCATTTTGCTATTCGATACCGACGAGGGCACTCAGAGCTACACTATCTCGGGTGGAGTACCGCAAGGTTCGGTCTTAGGCCCAATACTATGAAACTTGATGTACGACGGGGTACTAAGAATACACCAACCAAAAAACGTGAAAACAATAGCGTATGCGGATGATCTCATAGTGGTAGCAGTGGCTAAACATTAAGATGATCTCAGGATCAAATGCAACGATTGCATAAATGGTCTGGGCCAATGGTTTGCTACCATTAGCTTAGAGAGCTGGCCGAGCAGAAAACGGAAGTTTGGTCATAAGCACAAGGAAGGTGGAAGAAAGACTGTCACTCACCATAGGGGAGTGCGAGATTACTTCACAGCCGCAGATGAAGTATCTGGGAGTAATACTTGACTCCAAATTAAAATTTAAAGATTACCTGGCGCATACTTCCGGTAAAGCGAATAAAATCTATAATGCTCTATCGAGAATGATGGCCAATAGAGGCTGCGTGCGCTCCAGCCGGCGGTTTTTAATAGCAAAAGCAATGAGTTCGGTGATATTATATGCAGCACCAATATGGACACAAGCGCTAGACATAAAATCATATGCTAGACAAATAAACGCAGTGCATAGGCTTTCTGCAATTCGAATAATAAGTGCTTTCCGAACGATATCAAGTGATGCTGCTGAAGTATTAGCCAGCATGCCGCCTATTGACAGCCAGGGGGACGAATTCGCGCGACTGTACCAGCGCTCAGTGCCGTCTTCAGGAGTAAAAAAGAGGAGAGAACCAAGAGCCTAACAATGTGGCAGCAACGGTGGCAAACCTCATCTAAAGGACGATGACTAATTCCGGACATTCATTCGTGGATAGACAGACGACACGGGGACCTAAATTTCCACCTAACCCAAATACTGAGTGGGCATGGATGCTTTAAAAATATCTATTCCAATTTCATCATGATGTTAGTCCGTTTTGTCTGACGTGTACAGAGTGCATAGAAGACTCTAAACACGTATTTTTTCAGTGCCCCCGTTTTTTGAATATTATGGAAAAGTCAAAATCTACACTCGGTAGTCTAACGGAAGAAACCTTTGACAGCACATATGTGTCAGTCCTCTGATAAATGGAAAGCTGTCAGCGAAGCGTCAGCTTTAATTATGACAAAACTGAGATACTTACAATAGATAGTCAGTCCGTACGGTAGAGGAGACTTAAATGCCCTTTTCTCTCCCATGAAGTAATACTTAATCCGGTGGTTCCGTGGGAGAGATATGAGATGGGAGTAGGTTAGGTTTAGCGGATTAAAGTTCCGCACTTCGGCTTTCAATGCTTCCCCCTACAATAATATAATATAATATAAAAAAAAGCCGTTGAAGCATGCACGAGCGTCAACGCACACGGTAGAGCATCGTCGCGCATCTCCGTCGAACGCCGACGTATTCAGTCGGACATTGTCACTGCGGGACGCAAACGTAAGGCAACCTGAGTCGCTTTTGGGAGTCGATTTTCTTGTAACCTCTATATTCACTATTAGCAAAAGCTACCACAAATACATAAAACCTTCAACTTCATAGATTTGGACTAAAATACCGTACACGTGTTAAAACCATGTTCCCAAATACATATTTGTATATGTGGAGCATTTCGGAAAACGTGAACAGTCTTAGATTACTATTCAGAGACGATTATCTTTTAACCTTTATATTCACTATTACCAAAAGCTACAATAAATATATGAAACCATAGACTTCATAGACTTGGAATAAAATACCATGTTCGTGTTAAAGTCTTTTGCACAAATACATACATGCAGAGCATATGCAAAGTTCAAAGTATATTTTCTTGCAAACTATATATTCACAATAGCGAAAGCTACGTCGATTGCAAAATCGCAGCAACATCGCAGACTTGGACTAAAACATAATTTTCATGTTAATACCGTCTTCACATATAGTCCAGTCATTTAAGCTTAAATTAGGTAAGAATCTCGGAATTCAGATACCCAGCTGCAAGTCTGTAAATACTTGTATATAGACACCCTAAAAGTTGTCTCAAAACCTACATATGGTAGGGTGTACGCAACTATTAAATTTCAAGGTCAAAGGTCACAAAAATCGTTTTTTTGCGCTTTTTTTGTAAATATTTCATTTCCTATGGGTTTTTTGCTATTGGTATTTATTATCAATATTGTAGAATACAAAATTCTCTACAAATTTTGTTTAAAAATTTTTTTCATACGGTGAACCGTTTTCGAGATAGAGGGCTTAGAGCGCGCGGTCACAGCATCCCTTCAGGTCAACCGGTGCCTCCGATCAAAAACGCGCCATATATAGTTGATGAACTATCGATAAATCAATGATTATAAATATTTGTCAATTTTTATTAACTATTATATTATATTTTATCATTTTTTCCTAACCTATCCACTTTTTATTCAGTATTAATTTATTTAACAACACTTACCTGCCCATGAAATTGCAGAATTGTTAATGAAAATATAGGAATTATATTTGAATTTAAACCTTATTAATATTAATAACTTCTTACATGATAAAAAAAAAATTTAAAAAAATATATTAAAAAATATCATTCAATACATTTATTTTTATTAAAAGTAAACAAATGGAATAAAGGGTACAAAAACTACAATTTATAATTTTAATCATCTTCTTCCTCTTCATCGTCGTCTTCCGGCTGCTGGTAAATTTCAAACTGGTCTTCATTATCGTCTTCAACGACATTTGTTTCAAGTTCTTCCATGATTTCGGGGTCAAAAGTTCCATCTTCGTTAATGTCGCTCTGATATGGTAGAGCATTGAGACAAGCTTGCCCATTACATTGGCCACAAGCTAAAGAGCATTGCAAGCCCGCTTTCCTGCATCCGCATCGCGAACCACAACCACTCTTGCAGTTGCAGAAAATTGTAATTAGCAAATGTTCTGGAGCAGGTGGTAAAATTGTCATGATAGGCTCCAGAAAATCGTTTCGCATTGCCCAACCCCATACCTGGGGTTCCAAATCATGCCCTAACCAAGTTTGAACTTGATAATATACACGTTCGAAATGTTGATGAGCAGCTGCACTTGTTGGTGGAATATTTGAAAGCTGCGCAAGTTTATTAAGTTTTGTAGACTTGACGTAATGCATATAACGAAGATGATCGAGACTTTTCACAGAATTCGGAGCATTATAGACTGCCAAGAAGGTTTGAGTTCCAGTCTCTAATAATCTCTGGGCCGAAAAATTTTCTTCCTCAAATGCTGCAGCTAGTTCATCCAAATTGGTCAGTTTCTCAAAAACTTTTAAAAATGTTTTTTTCCCCTTTTTAAAAAGCGCAGAAGTTGTGTCACATCCACCTAATGCGTGCAGAAATAAAATATGTGTTTTGGAATGAGGATAATTATCAAAACTTTTAGTCGATTATATCTCCGTTTTCACATTGCCTTTCCCAACTTTTTTAAAGAAAATTTCTTGTTCGTAAGACAGTGTACGCCCAATTAAAATGATGAGTAAATCAATATCTTGTCCTATTATTTACAAATTTACAGATTTTAAAGAAGATGCACTTAATTATTTTCCAATTAAAATGTCATTAGTGTTAATGGGAATATAATTATAGTAAGATTTAAGTTTTTCCCTTCATTATTTTCTAATTTTAGGAAACGGTGATCAGTATTATTGAATAGATAAAGATTTAAGGCATGAAGAAAATGATAAAATATAATATAATAGTTAATAAAATTGACAAATATTTATAATCATTGATTTATCGATAGTTCATCAACTATATATGGCGCGTTTTTGATCGGAGGCACCGGTTGACCTGAAGGGATGCTGTGACCGCGCGCTCTAAGCCCTCTATCTCGAAAACGGTTCACCGTATGAAAAAAATTGTAAAACAAAATTTGTAGAGAATTTTGTATTCTACAATATTGATAATAAATACCAATAGCAAAAAACCCATAGGAAATGAGATATTTACAAAAAAAGCGCAAAAAAGCGATTTTTGTGACCTTTGACCTTGAAATTTAATAGTTGCGTACACCCTACCATATGTAGGTTTTGAGACAACTTTTAGGGTGTCAATATACAAGTATTTACAGACTTACAGCTGGGTATCTGAATTCCAAGGTGAACTTACTATAATGACTGGACTAATATACATACAACTACTTCACTTCATATACATATACATACAACTACTTCACATATACATACAACTACATCTAGCGCATTTGGGAAAATTTCAACATTCTTAAATTAAGTCCACGTAACCTGTATATTCATAATTACAGAAAGCGACGTCAAGTACAAAATCACACCAACATCGCATATTTGGACTAAAATATCATTTCCATGTTGATACCGTGTTTAAAAATAGATACATCTAGTGCATTTGGGAAAGCTTCAACATTCTTTGATTTATATTCAGAGTCGATTTTCTATTAACCTTTATATTCACTTTTACCAAAAGCTACACTAAATTCATGAAATCGGAAACTTCACAAATTTGGACTTAAATACCCTTTTCGTTTTAAAACTTTTCTCACAAATACATACATGTAGAGCATTTGGGAAAACTAGAATATTCTGAAATTTACGTTCAAAGTCTATTTTCTTGTAACCTGGTTACATACCATTTTTTTAAATCTTTTTCAAAAATACATATATGTACGGCATTTTGGAAAACTTGAACATTCTTAGATTTACGTTAAAAGTCTTTTCTCATGTGACCTGTATATTCATAATTACAGAAAGCTACATCAATTGCAAAATCTGACCAACATCGCAGATTTGGAATATAATAGAATTTTACATGTCACTACCGTGTTCGCAAATACATATAACTAGTGCATTAGGGAAAGTTTCAGCATTCTTAGATTTATATTCAGTGTAAACTTCACAGATTTCGACTAAAATACCATTTTCGTGTTAAGACCTTTTCCACAAATACATACATAGAGAGTATTTTGGAAAACTTGAACATTCTTAGAGTTACACTGAAAGTCTGTTTTCATGTAACCTGTATATTCATAATTACCGAAAGCTACGTCAATTGCAAAGTCACATCAACATTACAGATTTGGACCTAAATACCATTTTTCGTGTAAATACCGTGTACACAAATAGATACGTCTAGTCGATTTTCTTTTAATCTTTATATTCACTATTACCAAAAGCTACAATAAATGCATGAAACCATAAACTTTAAAGATTTCTACTAAAATGCCATTTTCGCGCTAAAACTTTCTTCACAAATACATACATGCCGAGCATTTGGGAAATCCTGAACATTCTGAAATTTACAATCAAAGTCTATTTTCATGTAATCTGTATATTCAGTGTTACCAAAAGCAACAATAAATGCATGAAATCATAAACCTCACAGATTTAGACTAAAACAGCAATTTAGTGTATAATTCTTTTCCACAAATCTATTTTCTTGTAACGTTCAAAGTCTATTTTACTTTCCCTACACTCACAATTATCTAAAGCTACTTAAATTGCAAAAACACATCAATATCGCATATTTGGACTTAAATAACATTTTACATGTCATTACCGTGTTCACAAATACATACAACTAGTGCATTTGGGAGAGTTTCAACATTCTTAGATTTATATTCAGAGTCGATTTTCTTTCAAACTTTATATTCACTAATACTAAAAGCTACAATAAATACATGAAACCATAAACTTCACAGGTTTGGACTAAAATAACATTTTCATGTTTAAACCTCTTTCACAAATACATACATGTGAAGCATTTGGGAAAACCTGAACATTCTGAAAATTACGGTCAAAGTCTATTACATTTTGGAAAACTTGAACATTCTTAGATTTACGTTCAAAGTCCATTTTCTTGTAACCTGTTTATTCACAATTATCTTAAGCTACGTCAATTGCAAAATCACATCAATATCGCAGAAAAGAATTTTTGAACAGACTCTAACTTGTCAGAATGGATTTGGTAGCTAGGGTTCCATACAACAGAACCATATTCCAATATAGGTCTAACCAAATTGTACAAAGTATTTTAGTAACATACGGATCTCTAAATTCTTTAGACCAACGTTTAACAAAACTGAGTGTCCTCTTGCTTTCAAGACCATGGTATCAATATGAAGACTAAAATTAAGCTTAGGGTCCATATTAACTCCCAAATCAACATAGTTAAAAACTTTCTCTAGAATATGGTGTTTTATTACATAAGAACAGTGGTGCACAGATCTACGGGAAAAGCACATCGTCTTACATTTATTGAGATTCAATGGCAAATCATTTCTATCACACCATGCAACCAAATTGTTTAAGTCTGTTTGCAACAGACACCTTTCCTCAGTTGAAGTGTATGATTTAAAAAGCTTTACGTCGTCAGAGTATAATAAAATTTTTGAGAATTCTATTACTGAAGAAATATCGTTAATAAACAACAAGAACAGAATCGGGCCAAGATGACTACCTTGCGGAACACCAGAAGAAACATTAATTGTATCTGAAGGTGTATCCTCAAATATCACTCGTTGTGTTCTATTATAAAGATAGGAAGATACCCATTGAAGGAATCTTGGCTGAAAGCCCAGCAGATCAAGTTTATGTATGAGAATCGAGATATTTACTTTATCGAAAGCTTTGCTAAAGTCTGTGTATATAACATCCGTATGCTTATGTTCCCTAAAACCCAATGATACGTGGTTTACAAATTCAAGGAAGTTTGTTATAGTCGAATTCCCTTACGAAATCCATGCTGAGATGAGGAAATTAACGGAGAAATCGAAAAGGTTATATGGTCAGTGATGATAGCTTCAAAAAGTTTAGGTATAACTGATAGTTTTGCGATACCTCTACAGTTTTCAATGTTGGATCTAAATCCACTTTTATGCAAAGGGATTATAAATGACTATTTCCATATTGAAGGAAATATACCGTGTTTAAGAGAGGAATTAAATATCCTTGTCAAAGGCAAGTAAATATATTTGGCACTATTTTTTAGGAAGCATGAGGGTATCATGTCTGGGCCATAACTAAAAGATGGTTTTAACTTATTTAAATTAAAAAGGACGTCTTCTTCAGAAATAACTGGAGCGTTAATTAAAGTATTCGAACACAGCACTTGCTGATAAGAAAAAGTTTTGGAAGAATTATTACAGTAGTTTGACTTGAAAAATTCTGCAAACATATTGGATATAATATCATTGTCACTTGAAATGATAGATTTGTATTTCATTGCGGACGGAAATTTGGAAATCCTGCGTTTGGAGTTGACGAAATCATAAAACGATTTTGGATTACTTACAAGATTTTTTTTTTCTTTATTTAAGTAAATATTATAACATTTTTTGTTTAGGTCAAAATATTGTCGACGCAATAGAGAATATTTAGAATAGTCGACAAGTGAACCGGTTTTTTTTTAAATGTTTAAAGGCTCGAGTTTTTCTGTTTTTCAATTTATATAACTCTTTCGAAAACCACGGACTTATACTTTTGCTTTTATTAACAATTACTATTGGAACATACTTTTCAAATAATTTCATAATAATGTTATTAAAATGAGAGACACTCAATTCAATGTCACCATTATAATTAGACCATGTTATTGTAGAAAGTTCTGTATTTAATTTTTTTAAATTAGCTTTTGCAAAGTTAAACCGAGTACAGAAGCACGAAGTTTGATGATTATTATTCCGTACAATGCCTGAGATTTCGACAGATATTTCCAAAGCAGGATGATATGAGTCCTCTGGTAGAACAAGAGGATTACTCTGAATAACGGAACACTTTGCAGAGGTATCAACGTATACTAAATCTAAGCATTTACCAAATTTATTTGGAATCAAATTAATTTGGTTCAGACCCAACTCGGACTTTTTTTCGAAAAACTCATTAAAACATGACCGATTGCAAATCGGCACGATATAGTCAGCGAAAGGTTTTCACGAAGCACACGGTAAATTGAAATCACCTAATACAATTATTGAATCTGCATTATTTGCAATCGAGGTAGCACTATTTATTAAAGAAGCATGCTGCATGTATACAGATAAGTCCGAATGGGGTGGTATATAAGATAGGGTTAAATAAATAAAGCAACTATTAACGTAGACTCTAATACATTTAAATTCAAATGAGTCGGTCCCTGAAACAAGAACATTTTCAGATGGGATAGAGGAATGCACGGTAAATAGAACACCTCCACCGATTCTGTTCACTCGATCACACCTAAAAATTTGTAATTCGCTGTTTAAAATCTCATTATCAAAAATGCTAGGTTTTAACCAAGTTTCTGTAAATCAAATTATATGGAAACTTAAATTGGAACTGTTCAAATAAAATTCGGATAATTTTGCATTAAGACCTCTAACATTTTGATAATAAATGCTTAGCGAATTTCTACCAATCAGTTTTTTATATCGGTGGTTGCTTTTGCTAATTTAACAATGTTTTCCTCAGTTTGACTTCTAAGTTTAGGTTTAAACTCGCGTTTCATGTCATTAACGTGTTCACATATACATACAACTAGTGCATTTGGGAAAGGTTCAACATTCAAAGATTAATATTCAGACTAGATTTTATTTTAACCTTTATGTTCACTATTACCAAAAGCTACAATAAATGCATGAAAACATAAACTCCACAGATATCGACTAAAATACCACTTTTGCGTCAAATCTTCTTCACAAATACATACATATCAAGCATTTGGGAAAACCTGAACATTCTGAAATTTACGATCAAAGTCTATTTTCATGTAATCTGTATACTCAGTATTATCAAAAATGCATGAAACCATAAACCTCATAGATTTGGACTAAAACAAATTTACTATCAAAGTCTATTTTCATGTAGTCTGTATATTCAAAATTACTGAAAGCTACGTCAATTGCAAAGTCACATCAACATTGCAGATTTGGACTTAAATACCATTTTTCCTGTAAATACCGTGTACACAAATAGATACGTGTATTCGATTTTTTTTAACCTTTATATTCACTATTACCAAAAGCTACAATACATCCATGAAACCATAAACTTCAGAGATTTCGACTAAAATACCATTTTCGCGCTAAAACTTTCTTCACAAATACATACATGTCGAGCATTTGGGAAATCCTGAACATTCTGAAATTTACTACCAAAGTCTATTTTCATGTAATTTGTATATTCAGTATTACCAAAAGCGACAATAAATGCATGAAATCATAAACCACACAGATTTGGACTAAAACAGCACTTTCGCGTTTCATTCTTTTTCACAAATTCATACATAGAGAGTATTTGGGATAATTTAAACATTCTTATATTTGCGTTCAAAGTCTATTTTCATGAACCCTGTATATTCATAATTACCGAATTCTTAAATTTATATTCAGAGTCGACTTTCTTTTAAACTTTATATTCCCTTTTAACAAAAGCTACAATAAATACATGAAACCATAAACTTCACAGGTTTGGACTAAAATAATATTTTCATTTTTATAGCTCTTTCACAAATACATTGGTGTAGAGCATTTGGGAAAACTTGAACATCTTTAGATTCACATTCAAAGTTTTTTTCTTGTAATCTCTATACTCACAAGTATCTAAAGCTAGGTCAATTGCAAACATAGGTACAACAATGTCGCAGATTTGGACTTAAATAACATTTTACATGTCATTACCGTGTTCACAAATACATACAGCTACTTCATTTGGGAAAGTTTCAACATTTATAGATTAATATTCAGAGTAGATTTTCTTTTAACCTGTATATTCACTATTACCAAAAGCTATAATAAATGCATGAAACCATAAACTTCACACATTTACCAAAAGCTACAATAAATGCATCAAACCATAAACTTCAGAGATTTCGACTAAAATACCATTTTTGCGTCAAAACCCTCCTCACAGATACATACATGTCGAGCATTTGGGAAAACCTAAACATTCTTATATTTGCGTTCAAAGTCTATTTTCATGAACCCTGTATATTCATAATTATCGAATTCTTTAATTTGTATTGAAAGTCGACTTTTTTTTAAACTTATATTCCCTTTTAACAAAAGCTACAATAAACACATGAAACCATAAACTCCACAGATTTCGACTAAAATACGATTTTTGCGTCAAAACCTTCTTCACAAATACATACATGTCAAGCATTTGGGAAAACTTGCAAACTCTTAGATTTACGTTCAAAGTCTATTTTCTTGTAACCTGTTTATTCAGTATTACCGAAAGCTACGTCAATTGCAAAACACACATCAACATCGCTGATTCTTACTAAAATAACATTTTCGTGCTAAAATCTTTTTCACAAATACATCTAATGCATTGGGAAAGCTTGAATATTCTTATATTTATATTCAGAGTCGCTTTTCTATTTACCTTTATATTCACTGTTTGGTCACCGATTGAGAACCAATGCATTATACGGTCATATGTTCTATATATTTTTGCTATTTCTTGCTCTCTACTTATTTGCCTAATATTAAAGGGCAAGCATTAGAAGTCAGTCACCTCAATGCAGTTAATAAATGTATTTGCATTGTGTACATACTTACATACTTATTGCTTGCTTGCGCTTGCTGTGTACACTTATGCTACCGCTATGTTTTCGTTAACGCAATTACATGAATATTTGTTTACTACTAAGTTCTTTGTACTAAGCTTAATATGTAAGCAGCCTCTTACAATGCTGCGTTCCCATTTTTTTATATTTCTCTTTTGTTAATAACTACATTATATACAAAGGAGCAATAGAGTAAAGTATGTACTTGAATTATTCTCTATTTATGAACTGTGTTTATATAACTAACATACTTATGTATATATGCATTAATAGAAAACGAAACTATGTACTTAGCGGAAATTATGTATTGAACGGTATTGCAATAGTGCTTAGAATATTATTTAAGGAGAAGAAATTTGCGAATAAAGTTAGTCTAATAACTGACCACACATAGCATAATTACTCGGCCCTTTGTATTTTATCGCTGTTACAACTTCGCTTAAATATAAGCTACAAAAAAAGCTTTGTAGCCCTACAGTTTTTGGTGCCCAACGTGGGGCACGAATGAGTTTTTTGTTCTTTCGCAAATCATTTCGGAGTGTGGTCAGTATTAGACTGCATCGTTGGACATTATCGTCATTGGACATTATCGTCATTGGAAATTACTGACATTGGATTTCGTCATCATTAAACTTAGTCACCGTTAGAAATCTTTACCATTGGAGTCACCTGCATTGCTCGCACAAAGCACTGCACACCAGTTTGCCACAGCTAAGTCTCGTCGTTAACATTGCCTGTAGCTCATATTCGCATGTTCGTTGCATACCTTCACATAAGTATAACTTGATTTTATAAATTTTGTGGTAAAATTAACTAATCACTTATTGCTTAACTACTCACTAGAAGTAGAAGTATTGTTATTTAAAATAATTTTGAAGCCTCTATAAAGCACATACAAGATCCTGTTCTGCAATGTCTTTGGACGAGCTTAGACAACAACGCGCCAGCACCAAGAAAAATATTACGCGCATTAAAAATATCGTCGACGCCAGCTTGCGACCAGGTGGAAAGGCTCTTTCAGCTGCGGAATACAAATGCCGTTTGGGCATCCCAGAGTCCTATTTTAAGCAGATTCTCTCAATTCAAACTGACATCGAAAGATTGGATGCTGATGATGGTGGACGTGCTGACCTGGAAGAACTTTACATCACAACTAAATTGGTTATCCAATCGCAACTGGCAGAAGATAACAACGTTTCACTTTCAGACACAACTTGCGTGGTACAATCAAGTTCAAAACTTCCACCACTTAAGCTTCCTACGTTTGATGGCAAGTATTCAAATTATCGAAACTTTATCACCTCGTCCAAGCAAATAATTGATCGTGAATTCAATTTAACTAATATTGAAAAATTCAACCATTTGCGAAATTCTCTCCAAGGTCAAGCCTTAGAAACTGTAAATGCCTTTCAAGTGACAAATGAAAACTATCCGAAGGCGTTAGAACGGTTGAAGGTACGGTATGATAACAAAACACTAATTTTTTTGGAAGGAATAAATTCGTTATTTGATTTACCAGCAGTTATGAAACCAAATGGCATACATCTAGAAGTTTAATTGATAAAGCTTCAGCTATTTATGGTTCCTTGACATCGCTAGGACCCGACACCCAAATATCGCAATCTATGCTTATTCATTTAATTTTGCAGAAGTCTGATGAACAGACCAACAAAAAGTGGAAGGAGTCGCTAGATTTCAGAACGCTGCCGTCATTGGAGGATTGCATCGCAGTTTTGGACAGACACTGCCAATACCTGGAATCACTGGACAACACGCATGTTAGTACCTCGTCAACTCAAGGTTCTAACAAATACTCCTCTTCGAAATCAAGGAATCCCCCACGAGGCTATACATTTTCATGTTTCAACATATCGTGTAATTTCTGTTCCAGTAACAACCATAAGGTTTTAAATTGCGAACGCTTTAAGTCACTAAACATTAATCAACGTTTCGAACATGCAAAGAAAATTGGACTTTGCATCAATTGCCTATCAAAGGGACATAGAGTAGCCAATTGTCCATCATCACACAGGTGCACGGTTTGTTCACGACAGCACCACAGTTTACTCCACCGCGTTTCTACTTCAGGTATTTACAACACAAGAGGCAGTCACGCATACACACAGGAATAATTCATCATGAGATAACGTCATCCTTGCAACAGCCAAAATTTTCGTTCGTGATGCATCGGGGAGCTACAGATTACAGACAGCACTGCTAGATTCCTGTTCACAGGTAAATTTTATCATAGATGATTTTTCGCAAAAGTTGCTTCTGCCAAGAAGTAAGCAAAACATACAGATTCAAAGCATCGGTTCATCGTCAACAAATATTAAATTCAAAACATCAACTAATATCAAGTCGCAAGTCACTGATTTCGAACTTCCATTGACTTTTTGCATTACATCGCACATTGCTTATCAACCAGATCCTGAAATCAATATTTCAACATGGAATATTCCACACAATATAGCGCTTGCCGATGATGAATTTTACATACTAAAGAAAATCGACATGTTGCTGAGTACAGAAACGTTCTTCAGTCTTCTATCTGTAGGACAAATCAATCTTGGATCTAATTTACCAATCTTGCAAAAAACACTCTTAGGCTGGATTGTTTCGGGACGCTATAAGACGGACAGTAACAACAAATGCAAACCATCTTGTTTATTTTTAGCCAATGAATCTTTTGATGCCAAATTGAAAAGTTGTGGAAATTGGAAGAAATTACTACCATACCAGAGGCTTGGACTCGTGAACAACAGAGTTGCGATCACATATACAATTCAACTGTGTCAAGAAGACCTTGCGGCAGAATAATTGTCAAATTACCTTTCAAGGATGATCCGACATGTTTGAGCGAGTCATATACTACGGCATTGAGACGATTTAATGCACAAGAACGTCGATTAGTCAAATCACTACAATTGACAGCACTCTACGTTGAATTTATGAGCGACTACGAGAGTTTGGGTCATATGAGCGTTGTAAAAAATCCAAACTCAGCGAACCGCATTATTATATACCACATCATTGGGTGCTAAAACCAACAAGTACAACAACAAAGCTTCGAGTTGTATTTGACGCTTCCTGTCGAACCACATCCCAAAAATCATTAAACGATATTCAGATGGTTGGCCCTACATTTCAATGTGAACTTTTTCTTCTTCTTATTCGTTTTCGATTCCACAGGTTTGCACTCACTGCCGATATAGTCAAGATGTATCGCCAAGTATTAATGCACGAAGATGATCGAAAGTTCCAGTATATTCTGTGGAGGAGTTCACCTAAATACTGTATCAACTAAATATACGTATCAACTAAATACTGTAACGTATGGAATGACTGCTGCACCATATCTTGCTATACGGAGTTTGTTCTATCTAGCTGAGCAGCATTCAGAACAATTTACAATTGGCGCAAAAATCGTGAAGTCATCATTCTACGTAGACGACATACTCTGTGGTGCTCTAACCGAACTTGCACAGATAAAGCAAGAGGTAATACAACTGTTAGAATTAGGACAGTTTAAATTAACAAAGTGGCATTCCAATTATCATCAATTCAGAGAAGACGTCTCTATAAAGGATGTGGACTTGGACTAAAATGGAAACAAAATCTTGATTGTTTCATTTTTTCATTCGAAGCACTTGGACTGTTAGTTCCTGTTATTATAATATCAAAAATTTTGTTGCAAGAAATATGGCTACTAAAGTTGGATTGGGATGAATCTGTGCCACAGAACATCGAATTTGCTTGGAAAAAATTTCTTAACTGCTTATCGGATCTTTCACAAATTAGAGTTCCGAGGCACTGTTTTTCGACAGATGTGGAATCTCTTCAGATACATGGATTTTGTGACGCATCAATTCGTGCATATGACTGCGCAATATATACTTGCGTTCTCAACAAATGTGGCACTACTGCTACCATTCGCCTACTCACTGCGAAGCCCAGAGTGGCACCCACCAAAAAACAATCGTTACCCAAATTAGAACTTTGCGGTGCTCTTCTTCTTGCTCGTCTTTTAGCAAAAATTAAACCAATAATTTCTAACAAATCTTTTAACATTTTACTTTGGACAGACTCACAAATAGTATTACATTGGCTTAAGATGCATTCTGCAACACTTTCGACTTTTGTTGGTAATCGAATTTCGAAAATTCAAGATTTAACCAAAGGCGCCCATTGGAGATATGTACCAACGCATTGGAACCCGGCGGATGTTGCCTCTAGAGGATGTACTTACAATACAGGAACTTGCTTATTCAATATGGTACACCGGACCAAAGTTTCTATACGAAAACTCCGATAAATGGCCAAAGAACAGCTGCGATGATATCGACATGGAAGTTGTCGTTAGGGAGAAACGAAAATCAGCATTCAATACAATTGTTAGCACCAATTACATTTTGGAAATTGTGAATCAGCGGAGTAACTACACTAACAGCCTTCGATTAATAGCTTGGATGTTCCGCTTCATCAATAAATTTCGACATGGAGCTAATCTTAATGACTCATTAACACTTTCACCACAAGAGTTACATTACGCCTTTCTTTGCATAATTTGCCCGTTACGTTATTTAAATCCTTTTCTCGAGTATATCGAAGGATTTTAAATACTCAAGGTTGGAGGTCGATTGGAACCAGCAGATATTCCAGAAGAAAGGAAACACGCAATGCTTTTGCCAATCAAATGCGAATTTGTTGTGCATTACGTTCGTCATTTACATCGGAAACAACGGACCATGCAGGACCAAAGGCACTCGTAGCACTGATAAGACTTCAGATTTGGATAGTTAATGCGCACGATTTAGCAAGACGCATCGTCAGAACATGCACCCATTGTATACGTTACAGGCCGAAGCTAATGAACCAAGTAATGGGACCGTTACCTGTCGAGCGATTAACTCCATCTCGTCCTTTTGCGCGGTGCGGTATTGATTTCTGCGGACCAGTAAACGTATATTTGCGTATTCGAGGCAAAACACCTTATAAAGCGTACATTGGGATCTTCGTTTGTCTAGCGACAAAGGCGGTTCACATCGAACTAGTATCGGATCTATCCACGGACGCATTCTTAGCGTCGTTAAAGCGCATGATTGGAAGAAGAGGTCTACCCTCTGACATCTTTTGCGATAACGCAACAAATTTTTTGGGTGCTTGCAACAAACTAGCCGAATTAAAGTAATTTTTATTTAAAACCGAAAACAAAGCTGCAAATGTAAAATATTGTGCTAATGAATTTATAAATTTCAATTTTATTTCTCCAAGAGCACCTCATTTCGGCGGTATTTGGGAGGCAGCAGGCAAATCGGCTAAGGGTCACCTCAACCGCACCATCAAAAATGCAAGACTCACAGCTGAAGAATTAACAACAGTCCTGGTTGAGATAGAAGCTGTATTAAATTCTCGTCCAATAACACCAATGTCATCGGATCCAAATGATTATGAAGTATTAACTCCGGGGCATTTTATTATTGGTAGTTCACTTAGGGCACTCCCAGCGCGGAGATTGTCATCTAATATCAGCAACGTACAACGATGGAATCAGGTCACAAGTATTCAACACATGTTTTGGAACAGGTGGTCAAATGAATACATAAACGAACTTCAAGTACGATCAAAGTGGTTTCCAGAGCGACCAAACATTAACAACAACTCAATGGTTATCATCCATGAAGACAACTTACCACCACAAAAATGGCATATTGGAAGAGTTATAAACTGTCTTCCAGGAAAGGACTCTAAAGTGCGTGTGGTGGACATTCGAACAACGAAGGGAATCATTCGGCGACCAATTCAAAAGCTAGCCCTTCTACCTGTTTGAAATGCCTTTCAACGGGGCCGGGATGTTGGGTCACCGATTGAGAACCAATGCATTATACGGTCATATGTTCTATATATTTTTGCTATTTCTTGCTCTCTACTTATTTGCCTAATATTCAAGGGCAAGCATTAGAAGTCAGTCACCTCAATGCAGTTAATAATTGTATTTGCATTGTGTACATACTTACATACTTATTGCTTGCTTGCGCTTGCTGTGTACACTTATGCTACCGCTATGTTTTCGTTAACGCAATTACATGAATATTTGTTTACTACTAAGTTCTTTGTACTAAGCTTAATATGTAAGCAGCCTCTTACAATGCTGCGTTCCCATTTTTTTATATTTCACTTTTGTTAATAACTACATTATATACAAACTATGCACTAAAGAAAACGAAACTATGTACTTAGCGGAAATTATGTATTGAACGGTATTGCAATATTGCTTAGAATATTATTTAAGGAGAAGAATTTTGCGAATGAAGTTAGTCTAATAACTGACCACTCATAGCATCATTACTCGGCCCTTTGTATTTTATCACTGTTACAACTTCGCCTAAATATTACGCTTTTTCGATATTTGCGCGGCTACAAAAAAAGCTTTGTAGTCCTACATTCACTATTAGCAAAAGGTACGATAAATACATAAAACCGTAAACTTCACAAATTTGGACTAAAATAGCATTTTCGCGTTTAATTCTTTTCACAAATACATACATGTAGGGCATTTTGGAAAACTTGAACATTCTCAGACTTAAGTTCAAAGCTTTTTTTTTGTAACCTCTATACTCACAATTATCTAAAGCTACGTCAATTGCAAAATCACATCAGCTTCGCCGATTTGAACTAAAATACCATTTATCATGTCAACACCAAGTTCACAAATACATACAACTAGTACATTTGGGAAAGTTTCAACATTCTTAGATTTATATTCAGAGTCGATTTCCTTTCAAACTTTATATTAACTATTACCAAAGCAAAATTATGCATGAAACCATAAACCTTACAGATTTGGACTAAAACCACATTTTCGTGTTTAAACCTTTTTCACATATACATACATGTAGAGCATTTGGGAAAACTAGAACATGCTGAAATTTACGTTCAAAGTCTATGTAAACCTGTATATTCAGTATAACCGAAAGCTTCGTCAATTGTAAAACACACATCAAAATCGCAGATATTTACTAAAATATCATTTTCGTGCTAACAACTTTTTCACAAATACATCTAGTTCAATTAAGAAAACTTCTTCATATTTATTCTTATATTTATATTCAGAGTCGCTTTTCTGTTTACCTTTATATTCACTATAACCATAAGCTACAATAAATACATGAATCCGTACACTTCACAAATTTGGACTAAAATACCATTTTCGTGTCTATTCCTTTTCAAAAATACATACATGTAGAGCATTTAGGAAAACTTGAACATTCTGAAATTTACGATCAAAGTCTATTTTCAATAAACCTGTATGTTCATAGTTATCGAATTCTAAAATTTATATTCAGACTCGACTTTCTTTTAAACTTTATATTCTCTTTTAACAAAAGCTACAATAAATACGTGAAACCATAAACATCACAGATTTGGACTAAAATACCATGTATCATGTCAACACCGTGTTCACAAATTAATAAAACTAGTGCATTTCGGAAAGCTTTAACGTTCTAAGATTTACGTTTACAGTCTATCTTCTAGTAACCTGTATAATTACCAACAGCTACAATAAATGCATGAAACCATAAACTTCACATATTTGGACTATAGCAGCATCTTTGCGTCAAAACCTTCCTCAGAAATACATACATGTCAAGCATTTGGGAAAACCTGAACATTCTAAAATATACGATCAAATTCTATTTTCATGTAATCTGTGTATTCAGTATTACCAAAAACAATAATAAATGCATGAAGCCATAAAGCTCACAGATTTGGACTAAAACAACATTTTCGTGTTTAAACCTCTTTCACAAATACATACATGTAGAGCATTTGGGAAAACTTGAACATTCTGAAATTTACGACCAAAGTCTATTTTCATGTAATCTATGTATTCATAATTACCAAAAACAATAATAAATGAATGAAGCCATAAAGCTCACAGATTTGGCCTAAAACAACACTTTGCGATAAAACCTTCTTCACAAATACATACATGTAGAGCATTTAGGAAAACTTGAATATTCTTAGACTTAAGTTCAAAGCTTTTTTCTTGTAACCTCCATATTCACAATTATCTAAATCTACGTCAATTGCAAAAACACATCAATATGGCGGCTTTGTACTAAAATAGCATTTAACATGTCATTAACGTGTTCACAAATACATACAACTAGTGCATTTGGCAAAGCTTCAACATTCTAAGATTTATACTCAGAGTAGATTTTCCTTCAAACTTTATATTAACTATTACCAAAGCAAAAATATATGCATGAAACCATAAACCTTACAGATTTGGACTTAAACAACATTTTCGTATTTAAACCTCTTTCACAAAAACATACATTTAGAGCATTTGGGAAGACTTGAACATTCTGAAATTTACGATCAAAGTCTATTTTCATGTAATCTATGTATGTATTCAGTAGTACCAAAAACAATAATAAATGCATAAAGCCAAAAAGCTCACAGATTTGGCCTAAAACAACACTTTGCGATAAAACCTTCTTCACAAATATATACATGTAGAGCATTTGAGAAAACCTGAACATTCTGAAATTTACGTTCAAAGTCTATTTTTATGTAATCTGTGTATTCAGTATTACCAAACGCAACAATAAGTGCATGAAGCAATAAACCTCACAAATTTGGCCTAAAACAACACTTTGCGATAAAACCTTCTTCACAAATATATACATGTAGAGCATTTGGAAAAACCTGAACATTCTGAAATATACGATCAAAGTCTATTTTCATGTAATCTATGTATTCAGTAGTACCAAAAACAATAATAAATGCATGAAGCCATAAAACTCACAGATTTGGCCTAAAACAACACTTTGCGATAAAACCTTTTTCACAAATATATACATGTAGAGCATTTTGGAAAACCTGAACATTCTGAAATTTACGTTCAAAGTCTATTTTTATATAATCTGTTCATTAAGTATTACCAAAAGCAACAATAAATGCATGAAACCATAAACCTCACAGATTTGGACTAAAACAATATTTTCGTGTTTAAACCTCTTTCACAAATACATACATGTAGAGCATTTGGGAAAACTTGAACATTCTGAAATTTACGATCAAAGTCTATTTTCATGTAATCTGTGTATTTAGTATTACTAAAAGCAACACTAAATGCATGAAGCCATAAACCTCACAGATTTGGCCTAAAACATCACTTTGCGATAAAACCTTCTTCACAAATACATACATGTAGAGCATTTAGGAAAACTTGAACATTCTTAGCCTTAAGTTCAAAGCTTTTTTTTTGTAACCTCTATACTCACAATTATCTAAAGCTACGTCAATTGCAAAATCACATCAGCTTCGCCGATTTGGACTAAAATACCATTTATCATGTCAACACCAGGTTCACAAATACATACAACTAGTACATTTGGGAAAGTTTCAACATTCTTCGATTTATATTCAGAGTCGATTTCCTTTCAAACTTTATATTAACTATTACCAGAGCAAAATTATGCATGAAACCATTAACCTTACAGATTTGGACTAAAACCACATTTTCGTGTTAAAACCTTTTTCACATATACATACATGTTGAGCATTTGGGAAAACTAGAACATGCTGAAATTTACGTTCAAAGTCTATGTAAACCTGTATATTCAGTATAACCGAAAGCTTCGTCAATTGTAAAACACACATCAAAATCGCAGATATTTACTAAAATATCATTTTCGTGCTAACAACTTTTTCACAAATACATCTAGTTCAATTAAGAAAACTTCTTCATATTTATTCTTATATTTATATTCAGAGTCGCTTTTCTGTTTACCTTTATATTCACTATAACCATAAGCTACAATAAATACATGAATCCGTACACTTCACAAATTTGGACTAAAATACCATTTTCGTGTCTATTCCTTTTCACAAATACATACATGCAGAGCATTTAGGAAAACTTGAACATTCTGAAATTTACGACCAAAGCCTATTTTCATGTAATCTATGTATTCAGAATTACCAAAAACAATAACAAATGCATGAAGCCATAAAGCTCACAGATTTGGCCTAAAACAACACTTTGCGATAAAACCTTCTTCACAAATACGTACATGTAGAGCATTTAGGAAAACTTGAACATTCTTAGACTTAAGTTCAAAGCTTTTTTTTTGTAACCTCTATACTCACAATTATCTAAATCTACGTCAATTGCAAAAACACATCAATATGGCGGATTTGTACTTAAATAGCATTTAACATGTCATTAACGTGTTCACAAATACATACAAGTAGTGCATTTGGCAAAGCTTCAACATCACAAGATTTCTACTCAGAGTAGATTTTCCTTCAAACTTTATATTAACTATTACCAAAGCAAAAGTATATGCATGAAACCATAAACCTTACAGATTTGGACTAAAACAACATTTTCGTATTTAAACCTCTTTCACAAATACATACATGTAGAGCATTTGGGAAAACTTGAACATTCTGAAATTTATGATCAAAGTCTATTTTCATGTAATCTGTGTATTCAGTATTACCAAAAGCAACACTAAATGCATGAAGCCATAAACCTCACAGATTTGGCCTACAACAATATTTTCGTGTTTAAACCTCTTTCACAAATACATACATGTCAAGCATTTGGGAAAACCTGAACATTCTAAAATATACGATCAAATTCTATTTTCATGTAATCTGTGTATTCAGTATTACCAAAAACAATAATAAATGCATGAAGCCATAAAGCTCACAGATTTGGACTAAAACAACATTTTCGTGTTTAAACCTCTTTCACAAATACATACATGTAGAGCATTTGGGAAAACTTGAACATTCTGAAATTTACGACCAAAGTCTATTTTCATGTAATCTATGTATTCAGAATTACCAAAAACAATAATAAATGAATGAAGCCATAAAGCTCACAGATTTGGCCTAAAACAACACTTTGCGATAAAACCTTCTTCACAAATACATACATGTAGAGCATTTAGGAAAACTTGAACATTCTTAGACTTAAGTTCAAAGCTTTTTTCTTGTAACCTCCATATTCACAATTATCTAAATCTACGTCAATTGCAAAAACACATCAATATGGCGGCTTTGTACTAAAATAGCATTTAACATGTCATTAACGTGTTCACAAATACATACAACTAGTGCATTTGGCAAAGCTTCAACATTCTAAGATTTATACTCAGAGTAGATTTTCCTTCAAACTTTATATTAACTATTACCAAAGCAAAAATATATGCATGAAACCATAAACCTTACAGATTTGGACTTAAACAACATTTTCGTATTTAAACCTCTTTCACAAAAACATACATTTAGAGCATTTGGGAAGACTTGAACATTCTGAAATTTACGATCAAAGTCTATTTTCATGTAATCTATGTATTCAGTAGTACCAAAAACAATACTAAATGCATAAAGCCAAAAAGCTCACAGATTTGGCCTAAAACAACACTTTGCGATAAAACCTTCTTCACAAATATATACATGTAGAGCATTTGAGAAAACCTGAACATTCTGAAATTTACGTTCAAAGTCTATTTTTATGTAATCTGTGTATTCAGTATTACCAAACGCAACAATAAGTGCATGAAGCAATAAACCTCACAAATTTGGCCTAAAACAACACTTTGCGATAAAACCTTCTTCACAAATATATACATGTAGAGCATTTGGAAAAACCTGAACATTCTGAAATATACGATCAAAGTCTATTTTCATGTAATCTATGTATTCAGTAGTACCAAAAACAATAATAAATGCATGAAGCCATAAAACTCACAGATTTGGCCTAAAACAACACTTTGCGATAAAACCTTCTTCACAAATATATACATGTAGGCATTTTGGAAAACCTGAACATTCTGAAATTTACGTTCAAAGTCTATTTTTATATAATCTGTTCATTAAGTATTACCAAAAGCAACAATAAATGCATGAAACCATAAACCTCACAGATTTGGACTAAAACAATATTTTCGTGTTTAAACCTCTTTCACAAATACATACATGTAGAGCATTTGGGAAAACTTGAACATTCTGAAATTTACGATCAAAGTCTATTTTCATGTAATCTGTGTATTTAGTATTGCTAAAAGCAACACTAAATGCATGAAGCCATAAACCTCACAGATTTGGCCTAAAACATCACTTGGCGATAAAACCTTCTTCACAAATACATACATGTAGAGCATTTAGGAAAACTTGAACATTCTTAGACTTAAGTTCAAAGCTTTTTTTTTGTAACCTCTATACTCACAATTATCTAAAGCTACGTCAATTGCAAAATCACATCAGCTTCGCCGATTTGGACTCAAATACCATTTATCATGTCAACACCAGGTTCACAAATACATACAACTAGTACATTTGGGAAAGTTTCAACATTCTTCGATTTATATTCAGAGTCGATTTCCTTTCAAACTTTATATTAACTATTACCAGAGCAAAATTATGCATGAAACCATTAACCTTACAGATTTGGACTAAAACCACATTTTCGTGTTAAAACCTTTTTCACATATACATACATGTTGAGCATTTGGGAAAACTAGAACATGCTGAAATTTACGTTCAAAGTCTATGTAAACCTGTATATTCAGTATAACCGAAAGCTTCGTCAATTGTAAAACACACATCAAAATCGCAGATATTTACTAAAATATCATTTTCGTGCTAACAACTTTTTCACAAATACATCTAGTTCAATTAAGAAAACTTCTTCATATTTATTCTTATATTTATATTCAGAGTCGCTTTTCTGTTTACCTTTATATTCACTATAACCATAAGCTACAATAAATACATGAATCCGTACACTTCACAAATTTGGACTAAAATACCATTTTCGTGTCTATTCCTTTTCACAAATACATACATGCAGAGCATTTAGGAAAACTTGAACATTCTGAAATTTACGACCAAAGCCTATTTTCATGTAATCTATGTATTCAGAATTACCAAAAACAATAATAAATGCATGAAGCCATAAAGCTCACAGATTTGGCCTAAAACAACACTTTGCGATAAAACCTTCTTCACAAATACGTACATGTAGAGCATTTAGGAAAACTTGAACATTCTTAGACTTAAGTTCAAAGCTTTTTTTTTGTAACCTCTATACTCACAATTATCTAAATCTACGTCAATTGCAAAAACACATCAATATGGCGGATTTGTACTTAAATAGCATTTAACATGTCATTAACGTGTTCACAAATACATACAAGTAGTGCATTTGGCAAAGCTTCAACATCACAAGATTTCTACTCAGAGTAGATTTTCCTTCAAACTTTATATTAACTATTACCAAAGCAAAAGTATATGCATGAAACCATAAACCTTACAGATTTGGACTAAAACAACATTTTCGTATTTAAACCTCTTTCACAAATACATACATTTAGAGCATTTGGGAAAACTTGAACATTCTGAAATTTATGATCAAAGTCTATTTTCATGTAATCTGTGTATTCAGTATTACCAAAAGCAACACTAAATGCATGAAGCCATAAACCTCACAGATTTGGCCTACAACAACACTTTGCGATAAAACCTTCTTCACGAATACATACATGTAGAGCATTTGGCAAAACCTGAACATTCTGAAATTTACGACCAAAGTCTATTTTGATGTAATCTATGTATTCAGAATTACCAAAAACAATAATAAATGCATGAAGCCATAAAGCTCACAGATTTGGCCTAAAACAACACTTTGCGATAAAACCTTCTTCACAAATATATACATGTAGAGCATTTGGGAAAACCTGAACATTCTGAAATTTACGTTCAAAGTCTATTTTTATATAATCTGTTCATTAAGTATTACCAAAAGCAACAATAAATGCATGAAACCATAAACCTCACAGATTTGGACTAAAACAATATTTTCGTGTTTAAACCTCTTTCACAAATACATACATGTAGAGCATTTAGGAAAACTTGAACATTCTGAAATTTACGATCAAAGTCTATTTTCAATAACCCTGTATGTTCATAGTTATCGAATTCTAAAATTTATATTCAGACTCGACTTTCTTTTAAACTTTATATTCTCTTTTAACAAAAGCTACAATAAATACGTGAAACCATAAACATCACTGATTCGGACTAAAATACCATGTATCATGTCAACACCGTGTTCACAAATTAATAAAACTAGTGCATTTCGGAAAGCTTAAACGTTCTTAGATTTACGTTTACAGTCTATCTTCTAGTAACCTGTATAATCACTATTACCAACAGCTACAATAAATGCATGAAACCATAAACTTCACATATTTGGACTATAGCAGCATTTTTGCGTCAAAACCTTCCTCAGAAATACATACATGTCAAGCATTTGGGAAAACCTGAACATTCTAAAATATACGATCAAATTCTATTTTCATGTAATCTATGTATTCAGTATTACCAAAAACAATAATAAATGCATGAAGCCATAAAGCTCACAGATTTGGACTAAAACAACATTTTCGTGTTTAAACCTCTTTCACAAATACATACATGTATAGCATTTGGGAAAACTTGAACATTCTGAAATTTACGACCAAAGTCTATTTTCATCTAATCTATGTATTCAGAAATACCAAAAACAATAATAAATGCATGAAGCCATAAAACTCACAGATTTGGCCTAAAACAACACTTTGCGATAAAACCTTCTTCACAAATACATACATGTAGAGCATTTAGGAAAACTTGAACATTCTTAGACTTAAGTTCAAAGCTTTTTTTTTGTAACCTCTATACTCACAATTATCTAAATCTACGTCAATTGCAAAAACACATCAATATGGCGGATTTGTACTTAAATAGAATTTAACATGTCATTAACGTGTTCACAAATACATACAAGTAGTGCATTTGGCAAAGCTTCAACATCACAAGATTTCTACTCAGAGTAGATTTTCCTTCAAACTTTATATTAACTATTACCAAAGCAAAAGTATATGCATGAAACCATAAACCTTACAGATTTGGAATAAAACAACATTTTCGTATTTAAACCTCTTTCACAAATACATACATTTAGAGCATTTGGGAAAACTTGAACATTCTGAAATTTATGATCAAAGTCTATTTTCGTGTAATCTGTGTATTCAGTATTACCAAAAGAAACACTAAATGCATGAAGCCATAAACCTCACAGATTTGGCCTAAAACAACACTTTGCGATAAAACCTTCTTCACGAATACATACATGTAGAGCATTTGGGAAAACCTGAACATTCTGAAATTTACGTTCAAAGTCTAGTTTTATGTAATCTGTTCATTAAGTATTACCAAAAGCAACAATAAATGCATGACACCATAAACCTCACAGATTTGGACTAAAACAACATTTTCGTATTTAAACCTCTTTCACAAATACATACACTTAGAGCATTTGGGAAAACTTGAACATTCTGAAATTTATGATCAAAGTCTATTTTCATGTAATCTGTGTATTCAGTATTGCCAAAAGCAACCCTAAATGCATGAAGCCATAAACCTCACAGATTTGGCCTAAAACAACACTTTGCGATAAAACCTTCTTCACAAATATATACATGTAGAGCATTTGGAAAAACCTGAACATTCTGAAATTTACGATCAAAGTCTATTTTCATGTAATCTGTGTATTCAGTATTGCCAAAAGCAACACTAAATGCATGAAGCCATAAACCTCACAGATTTGGCCTAAAACAACACTTTGCGATAAAACCTTCTTCACAAATACATACATGTAGAGCATTTAGGAAAACTTGAACATTCTTAGACTTAAGTTCAAAGCTTTTTTCTTGTAACCTCCATATTCACAATTATCTAAATCTACGTCAATTGCAAAAGCACATCAATATGGCGGATTTGTACTTAAATAGCATTTAACATGTCATATTAACGTGTTCACAAATACATACAACTAGTGCATTTGGCAAAGCTTCATCATCACAAGATTTCTACTCAGAGTAGATTTTCCTTCAAACTTTATATTAACTATTACCAAAGCAAAAGTATATGCATGAAACCATAAACTTTACAGATTTGGACTAAAACAACATTTTCGTATTTAAACCTCTTTCACAAATACATACATGTAGAGCATTTGATAAAACGTGAACATACTGAAATTTAAGATCAAAGTCTATTTTCATGTAATCTGTGTATTCAGTATTACCAAAAGAAACACTAAATGCATGAAGCCATAAACCTCACAGATTTGGCCTAAAACAACACTTTGCGATAAAACCTTCTTCACGAATACATACATGTAGAGCATTTGGGAAAACCTGAACATTCTGAAATTTACGTTCAAAGTCTAGTTTTATGTAATCTGTTCATTAAGTATTACCAAAAGCAACAATAAATGCATGACACCATAAACCTCACAGATTTGGACTAAAACAACATTTTCGTATTTAAACCTCTTTCACAAATACATACATGTAGAGCATTTGATAAAACTTGAACATACTGAAATTTAAGATCAAAGTCTATTTTCATGTAATCTGTGTATTCAGTATTGCCAAAAGCAACACTAAATGCATGAAGCCATAAACCTCACAGATTTGGCCTAAAACAACACTTTGCGATAAAACCTTCTTCACAAATATACACATGTAGAGCATTTGGGAAAACCTGAACATTCTGAAATTAACGTTCAAAGTCTATTTTCATGTAATCTATGTATTCAGTAGTACCAAAAACAATAATAAATGCATTAAGCCATAAAGCTCACAGATTTGGCCTAAAACAACACTTTGCGATAAAACCTTCTTCACAAATATATACATGTAGAGCATTTGGAAAAACCTGAACATTCTGAAATTTACGTTCAAAATCTATTTATATGTAATCTATGTACTCAGTAGTACCAAAAGCAACACTAAATGCACGAAGCCATAAACCTCACAGATTTGGCCTAAAACAACACTTTGCGATAAAACCTTCTTCACAAATATATACATGTAGAGCATTTGGAAAAACCTGAACATTCTGAAATTTACGATCAAAGTCTATTTTCGTGTAATCTGTGTATTCAGTATTACCAAAAGCAACACTAAATGCATGAAGCCATAAACCTCACAGATTTGGCCTAAAACAACACTTTGCGATAAAACCTTCTTCACGAATACATACATATAGAGCATTTGGGAAAACCTGAACATTCTGAAATTTACGTTCAAATTCTATTTTTATGTAATCTGTTCATTAAGAATTACCAAAAGCAACAATAAATGCATGAAACCATAAATTTCACAGATTTGGACTAAAACAACATTTTCGTATTTAAACCTATTTCACAAATACATACATGTAGAGCATTAGATAAAATTTGAACATACTGAAATTTAAGATCAAAGTCTATTTTCATGTAATCTGTGTATTCAGTATTGCCAAAAGCAACACTAAATGCATGAAGCCATAAACCTCACAGATTTGGCCTAAAACAACACTTTGCGATAAAACCTTCTTCACAAATATATACATGTAGATCATTTGGAAAATCCTGAACATTCTGCAATATACGATCAAAGTCTATTTTCATGTAATCTATGTATTCAGTAGTACCAAAAACAATAATAAATGCATGAAGCCATAAAGCTCACAGATTTGGCCTAAAACAACACTTTGCGATAAAACCTTCTTCACAAATATATACATGTAGAGCATTTGGGAAAACCTGAACATTCTGAAATTTACGTTTAAAGTCTATTTTCATGTAATCTATGTATTCAGTAGTACCAAAAACAATAATAAATGCATGAAGCCATAAAGCTCACAGATTTGGCCTAAAACAACACTTTGCGATAAAACCTTCTTCACAAATATATACATGTAGAGCATTTGAGAAAACCTGAACATTCTGAAATTTACGTTCAAAGTCTATTTTTATGTAATCTGCTCATTAAGTATTACCAAAGCCAACAATAAATGCATGAAACCATAAACCTCACAGATTTGGACTAAAACAACATTTTCGTGTTTAAACATCTTTCACAAATACATACATGTAGAGCATTAGATAAAACTTGAACATACTGAAATTTAAGATCAAAGTCTATTTTCATGTAATCTGTGTATTCAGTATTGCCAAAAGCAACACTAAATGCATGAAGCCATAAACCTCACAGATTTGGCCTAAAACAACACTTTGCGATAAAACCTTCTTCACAAATATATACATGTAGATCATTTGGAAAATCCTGAACATCCTGAAATATACGATCAAAGTCTATTTTCATGTAATCTATGTATTCAGTAGTACCAAAAACAATAATAAATGCATGAAGCCATAAAGCTCACAGATTTGGCCTAAAACAACACTTTGCGATAAAAACTTCTTCACAAATATATACATGTAGAGCATTTGGGAAAACCTGAACATTCTGAAATTTACGTTCAAAGTCTATTTTTATATAATCTGTTCATTAAGTATTACCAAAAGCAACAATATATGCATGAAACCATAAACCTCACAGATTTGGACTAAAACAACATTTTCGTGTTTAAACCTCTTTCAGAATTACATACATGTAGAGCATTTGGGAAAACTTGAACATTCTGCAATTTACGATCAAAGTCTATTTTCATGTAATCTATGTATTCAGTAGTACCAAAAACAATAATAAATGCATGAAGCCATAAAGCTCACAGATTTGGCCTAAAACAACACTTTGCGATAAAACCTTCTTCACAAATAAATACATGTAGAGCATTTGGGAAAACCTGAACATTCTGAAATTTACGTTCAAAGTCTATTTTTATGTAATCTATGTATTCAGTATTACCAAAAACAATAATAAATGCATGAAGCCATAAAGCTCACAGATTTGGCCTAAAACAACACTTTGCGATAAAACCTTCTTCACAAATATATACATGTAGATCATCTGGAAAATCCTGAACATTCTGAAATATACGATCAAAGTCTATTTTCATGTAATCTATGTATTCAGTAGTACCAAAAACAATAATAAATGCATGAAGCCATAAAGCTCACAGATTTGGCCTAAAACAACACTTTGCGATAAAACCTTCTTCACAAATAAATACATGTAGAGCATTTGGGAAAACCTGAACATTCTGAAATTTACGTTCAAAGTCTATTTTTATGTAATCTATGTATTCAGTATTACCAAAAACAATAATAAATGCATGAAGCCATAAAGCTCACAGATTTGGACTAAAACAACATTTTCGTGTTTAAACCTCTTTCACAAATACATACATGTATAGCATTTGGGAAAACTTGAACATTCTGAAATTTACGACCAAAGTCTATTTTCATGTAATCTATGTATTCAGTAGTACCAAAAACAATAATAAATGCATGAAGCCATAAACCTCACAGATTTGGCCTAAAACAACACTTTGCGATAAAACCTTCTTCACAAATATATACATGTAGAGCATTTGGAAAAATCTGAACATTCTGAAATATACGATCAAAGTCTATTTTCATGTAATCTATGTATTCAGTATTACCAAAAACAATAATAAATGCATGAAGCCATAAAGCTCACAGATTTGGCCTAAAACAACACTTTGCGATAAAACCTTCTTCACAAATATATACATGTAGAACATTTGGAAAAATCTGAACATTCTGAAATATACGATCAAAGTCTATTTTCATGTAATCTATGTATTCAGTATTACCAAAAACAATAATAAATGCATGAAGCCATAAAGCTCACAGATTTGGCCTAAAACAACACTTTGCGATAAATTCTTCTTCACAAATATATACATGTAGAGCATTTGGAAAAATCTGAACATTCTGAAATATACGATCGAAGTCTATTTTCATGTAATCTATGTATTCAGTATTACCAAAAACAATAATAAATGCATGAAGCCATAAAGCTCACAGATTTGGCCTAAAACAACACTTTGCGATAAAACCTTCTTCACAAATATATACATGTAGAACATTTGGGAAAACCTGAACATTCTGAAATTTACGTTCAAAGTCTATTTTTATATAATCTGTTCATTAAGTATTACCAAAAGCAACAATAAATGCATGAAACCATAAACCTCACAGATTTGGACTAAAACAACATTTTCGTGTTTAAACCTCTTTCACAAATACATACATGTAGAGCATTTGGGAAAACTTGAACATTCTGAAATTTATGATCAAAGTCTATTTTCATGTAATCTGTGTATTCAGTATTACCAAAAGCAACACTAAATGCATGAAGCCATAAACCTCACAGATTTGGCCTAAAACAACATTTTGCGATAAAACCTTCTTCACAAATATATACATGTAGAGCATTTGGAAAAACCTGAACATTATTACCAAAAGGAAATTTACGTTTGGGAAAACCTGAACATTCTGAAATTTACGTTCAAAGTCTATTTTTATGTGATCTGTTCATTAAGTATTACCAAAAGCAACAATAAATGCATGAAACCATAAACCTCACAGATTTGGACTAAAACAACATTTTCGTATTTAAACCTCTTTCACAAATACATACATGTAGAGCATTTGATAAAACTTGAACATACTGAAATATAAGATCAAAGTCTATTTTCATGTAATCTGTGTATTCAGTATTGCCAAAAGCAACACTAAATGCATGAAGCCATAAACCTCACAGATTTGGCCTAAAACAACACTTAGCGATAAAACCTTCTTCACAAATATATACATGTGGAGCATTTGGGAAAACCTGAACATTCTGATATTTACGTTCAAAGTCTATTTTCATGTAATCTATGTATTCAGTAGTACCAAAAACAATAATAAATGCATGAAGCCATAAAGCTCACAGATTTGGCCTAAAACAACACTTTGCGATAAAACCTTCTTCACAAATATATACATGTAGAACATTTGGGAAAACCTGAACATTCTGAAATTTACGTTCAAAGTCTATTTTTATATAATCTGTTCATTAAGTATTACCAAAAGCAACAATAAATGCATGAAACCATAAACCTCACAGATTTGGACTAAAACAACATTTTCGTGTTTAAACCTCTTTCACAAATACATACATGTAGAGCATTTGGGAAAACTTGAACATTCTGAAATTTATGATCAAAGTCTATTTTCATGTAATCTGTGTATTCAGTATTACCAAAAGCAACACTAAATGCATGAAGCCATAAACCTCACAGATTTGGCCTAAAACAACATTTTGCGATAAAACCTTCTTCACAAATATATACATGTAGAGCATTTGGAAAAACCTGAACATTATTACCAAAAGGAAATTTACGTTTGGGAAAACCTGAACATTCTGAAATTTACGTTCAAAGTCTATTTTTATGTGATCTGTTCATTAAGTATTACCAAAAGCAACAATAAATGCATGAAACCATAAACCTCACAGATTTGGACTAAAACAACATTTTCGTATTTAAACCTCTTTCACAAATACATACATGTAGAGCATTTGATAAAACTTGAACATACTGAAATATAAGATCAAAGTCTATTTTCATGTAATCTGTGTATTCAGTATTGCCAAAAGCAACACTAAATGCATGAAGCCATAAACCTCACAGATTTGGCCTAAAACAACACTTAGCGATAAAACCTTCTTCACAAATATATACATGTGGAGCATTTGGGAAAACCTGAACATTCTGATATTTACGTTCAAAGTCTATTTTCATGTAATCTATGTATTCAGTAGTACCAAAAACAATAATAAATGCATGAAGCCATAAAGCTCACAGATTTGGCCTAAAACAACACTTTGCGATAAAACCTTCTTCACAAATATATACATGTAGAACATTTGGGAAAACCTGAACATTCTGAAATTTACGTTCAAAGTCTATTTTTATATAATCTGTTCATTAAGTATTACCAAAAGCAACAATAAATGCATGAAACCATAAACCTCACAGATTTGGACTAAAACAACATTTTCGTGTTTAAACCTCTTTCACAAATACATACATGTAGAGCATTTGGGAAAACTTGAACATTCTGAAATTTATGATCAAAGTCTATTTTCATGTAATCTGTGTATTCAGTATTACCAAAAACAATAATAAATGCATGAAGCCATAAAGCTCACAGATTTGGCCTAAAACAACACTTTGCGATAAATTCTTCTTCACAAATATATACATGTAGAGCATTTGGGAAAACTTGAACATTCTGAAATTTACGACCAAAGTCTATTTTCATGTAATCTATGTATTCAGTAGTACCAAAAACAATAATAAATGCATGAAGCCATAAACCTCACAGATTTGGCCTAAAACAACACTTTGCGATAAAACCTTCTTCACAAATATATACATGTAGAGCATTTGGAAAAATCTGAACATTCTGAAATATACGATCAAAGTCTATTTTCATGTAATCTATGTATTCAGTATTACCAAAAACAATAATAAATGCATGAAGCCATAAAGCTCACAGATTTGGCCTAAAACAACACTTTGCGATAAAACCTTCTTCACAAATATATACATGTAGAACATTTGGAAAAATCTGAACATTCTGAAATATACGATCAAAGTCTATTTTCATGTAATCTATGTATTCAGTATTACCAAAAACAATAATAAATGCATGAAGCCATAAAGCTCACAGATTTGGCCTAAAACAACACTTTGCGATAAATTCTTCTTCACAAATATATACATGTAGAGCATTTGGAAAAATCTGAACATTCTGAAATATACGATCGAAGTCTATTTTCATGTAATCTATGTATTCAGTATTACCAAAAACAATAATAAATGCATGAAGCCATAAAGCTCACAGATTTGGCCTAAAACAACACTTTGCGATAAAACCTTCTTCACAAATATATACATGTAGAACATTTGGGAAAACCTGAACATTCTGAAATTTACGTTCAAAGTCTATTTTTATATAATCTGTTCATTAAGTATTACCAAAAGCAACAATAAATGCATGAAACCATAAACCTCACAGATTTGGACTAAAACAACATTTTCGTGTTTAAACCTCTTTCACAAATACATACATGTAGAGCATTTGGGAAAACTTGAACATTCTGAAATTTATGATCAAAGTCTATTTTCATGTAATCTGTGTATTCAGTATTACCAAAAGCAACACTAAATGCATGAAGCCATAAACCTCACAGATTTGGCCTAAAACAACATTTTGCGATAAAACCTTCTTCACAAATATATACATGTAGAGCATTTGGAAAAACCTGAACATTATTACCAAAAGGAAATTTACGTTTGGGAAAACCTGAACATTCTGAAATTTACGTTCAAAGTCTATTTTTATGTGATCTGTTCATTAAGTATTACCAAAAGCAACAATAAATGCATGAAACCATAAACCTCACAGATTTGGACTAAAACAACATTTTCGTATTTAAACCTCTTTCACAAATACATACATGTAGAGCATTTGATAAAACTTGAACATACTGAAATATAAGATCAAAGTCTATTTTCATGTAATCTGTGTATTCAGTATTGCCAAAAGCAACACTAAATGCATGAAGCCATAAACCTCACAGATTTGGCCTAAAACAACACTTAGCGATAAAACCTTCTTCACAAATATATACATGTGGAGCATTTGGGAAAACCTGAACATTCTGATATTTACGTTCAAAGTCTATTTTCATGTAATCTATGTATTCAGTAGTACCAAAAACAATAATAAATGCATGAAGCCATAAAGCTCACAGATTTGGCCTAAAACAACACTTTGCGATAAAACCTTCTTCACAAATATATACATGTAGAACATTTGGGAAAACCTGAACATTCTGAAATTTACGTTCAAAGTCTATTTTTATATAATCTGTTCATTAAGTATTACCAAAAGCAACAATAAATGCATGAAACCATAAACCTCACAGATTTGGACTAAAACAACATTTTCGTGTTTAAACCTCTTTCACAAATACATACATGTAGAGCATTTGGGAAAACTTGAACATTCTGAAATTTATGATCAAAGTCTATTTTCATGTAATCTGTGTATTCAGTATTACCAAAAGCAACACTAAATGCATGAAGCCATAAACCTCACAGATTTGGCCTAAAACAACATTTTGCGATAAAACCTTCTTCACAAATATATACATGTAGAGCATTTGGAAAAACCTGAACATTATTACCAAAAGGAAATTTACGTTTGGGAAAACCTGAACATTCTGAAATTTACGTTCAAAGTCTATTTTTATGTGATCTGTTCATTAAGTATTACCAAAAGCAACAATAAATGCATGAAACCATAAACCTCACAGATTTGGACTAAAACAACATTTTCGTATTTAAACCTCTTTCACAAATACATACATGTAGAGCATTTGATAAAACTTGAACATACTGAAATATAAGATCAAAGTCTATTTTCATGTAATCTGTGTATTCAGTATTGCCAAAAGCAACACTAAATGCATGAAGCCATAAACCTCACAGATTTGGCCTAAAACAACACTTAGCGATAAAACCTTCTTCACAAATATATACATGTGGAGCATTTGGGAAAACCTGAACATTCTGATATTTACGTTCAAAGTCTATTTTCATGTAATCTATGTATTCAGTAGTACCAAAAACAATAATAAATGCATGAAGCCATAAAGCTCACAGATTTGGCCTAAAACAACACTTTGCGATAAAACCTTCTTCACAAATATATACATGTAGAACATTTGGGAAAACCTGAACATTCTGAAATTTACGTTCAAAGTCTATTTTTATATAATCTGTTCATTAAGTATTACCAAAAGCAACAATAAATGCATGAAACCATAAACCTCACAGATTTGGACTAAAACAACATTTTCGTGTTTAAACCTCTTTCACAAATACATACATGTAGAGCATTTGGGAAAACTTGAACATTCTGAAATTTATGATCAAAGTCTATTTTCATGTAATCTGTGTATTCAGTATTACCAAAAACAATAATAAATGCATGAAGCCATAAAGCTCACAGATTTGGCCTAAAACAACACTTTGCGATAAATTCTTCTTCACAAATATATACATGTAGAGCATTTGGGAAAACCTGAACATTCTGAAATATACGATCAAAGTCTATTTTCATGTAATCTATGTATTCAGTATTACCAAAAACAATAATAAATGCATGAAGCCGTAAAGCTCACAGATTTGGCCTAAACCAACACTTTGCGATAAAACCTTCTTCACGAATACATACATGTAGAGCATTTGGGAAAACCTGAACATTCTGAAATTTACGTTCAAAGTCTATTTTTATGTAATCTGTTCATTAAGTATTACCAAAAGCAACAATAAATGCATGAAACCATAAACCTCACAGATTTGGCCTAAAACAACACTATGCGATAAAACCTTCTTCACAAATATATACATGTAGAGCATTTGGAAAAACCTGCACATTCTGAAATTAACGATCAAAGTCTATTTTCATGTAATCTATGTATTCAGTATTACCAAAAACAATAATAAAAGCATGAAGCCATAAAGCTCATAAATTTGGGATAAAACAACACTTTGCGATAAAACCTTCTTCACAAATACATACATGTAGAGCATTTGGGAAAACCTGAATATTCTGAAATTTACGTTCAAAGTCTATTTTCATGTAATCTATGTATTCAGTATTACCAAAAACAATAATAAATGCATGAAGCCATAAAGCTCACAGATTTGGCCTAAACCAACACTATGCGATAAAACCTTCTTCACAAATATATACATGTAGAGCATTTGGAAAAACCTGCATATTCTGAAATTAACGATCAAAGTCTATTTTCATGTAATCTATGTATTCAGTATTACCAAAAACAATAATAAATGCATGAAGCCATAAAGCTCACAGATTTGGCCTAAAACAACACTTTGCGATAAAACCTTCTTCACAAATACATACATGTAGAGCATTTGGGAAAACCTGAACATTTTGAAATTTACGTTCAAAGTCTATATTTATATAATCTGTTCATTAAGTACAGTGGAACCTCTGTAAGTCGAACCTCGATATGTCGAAAACCTCTCCAACTCGAAGAAATATTTCATCCCCTTCCCTACTAGCCGTAAAACCTCCGTTACTCGAAATTTTTACCCTCTATTACTCGAAATACTAAGTGAGTCCCTAGAAGCTATTTCTGTATATTTTTACACTCCATAACTCGAATACCTACACTCAGACCTCTCTATCTCGAATATTGAATTAATTTTGACTATAGCTTGACTTGCAAGCTGGTGGAGGGAGAGAGCAGACTATAGTTTTTTCACTTCCCCCACTAGCTTGCAAAGCTGATGATTTGATTGGCGCGCAGCTATTTGCGACTTTTCCAAGAAGCTGAGCATGCAAAGCTCAAATTTTCAATTCCTCTTTCGCTGCAACTACGACCACTACCTACAATCTTCCGTAAAACAGTTTTATAACGAACTGATAAGCAATGAGTGTGAAACGTAAACTTAAAACTCTGAGTCTTGCTGAAAAACTGCAAGTACTCGAAGCAGTAAAAATTTGCCAAAAAAAGACGGATGTTGCAAACCAGTTTGATATACCTTTAAGTACACTTTCAACAATAATAAAAAATGAAAAAGATATATTGAAAAAAGTTGAGAGCGGCCAAAGTTTATCATGCAAAAGACAGCGTATATCTGAGTTTCCTGGTTTAGAAGAATGTTTGTTAAAATGGTTTAAGCAGTGTCGTGATGAAAATATAAGTATCAGTGGACCATTGCTACAAGAAAAGGCAGAAATTTATTCAAAGTCTTTAGGATTTTCTGATTTTAAAGCAAGCAATGGATGGCTGGAAAAGTTTAAGCGTAGGCATGACCTTGTTTTTAAGACTGCGGGAAAATTATCTGACGAAGAGATACTTGATTAACTATCTCCGTGCAACTACAACGAAGAAGATGATACAGAAGATCCAATCGATATACCATGCACTCCATTAGTTTCAATCAAAGAGGCTAGAATAGCATTAAATACTTTACGTGATTTTATTGAACAATCAAGCAAATCAGAAGAAAAAGAATTTTCCGCTCTTTGTATCCTAGACAATGCTATAGATAATGAACAACCTACTTTAAAGCAAAAACAAATTACTGATTTCTTCAAATAAGTTTGTGAATAAATATGTTGATGAGCAGTTATGTAACGTGAATTTGCATGTATATTTATTTGACTTTCTCCTTTCTTTTCGTCCCCTCCCTAACTCGAAACCTATTACCGCCTAACTCGAAATCCTCTGTAACTCCAAAACTCTATAACTCGAATTATTTTTCCACTCCCTTCGAGTTCGAGTTATAGAGGTTCTACTGTATTACCAAAAGCAACAATAAATGCATGAAACCATAAACCTCACAGATTTGGACTTAAACAACATTTTCCTGTTTAAACCTCTTTCACAAATACATATATGTAGAGCATTTGGGAAAACTTAATGACCTGTATAATCATAATTACAGAAAGCTACATCAATTGCAAAATCACGCCAACATCGCAGATTTGGACTAAAATAGCATTTTTCATGTCATTACCGTGTTCACAAATACATACAACTAGTTCATTTGGGAAAGTTTCAACATTCTAAAATTAATATTAAGAGTCGATTTTTTTTCAAACTTTATATTCACTATTGCCAAAAGCTACAATAAATACATTAAACCATAAACTTCACAAATTTGGACTAAAACACCATTCTCATGTTAAAATTTTTTCACAAATACACACATGTAGAGCACTTGGGAAAACTTAAACATTCTTATATTTACGTTCAAAGTCTATTTTCATTAACCCTGTATGTTCATAGTTATCGAATTCTAAAATTTATATTCAGACTCGACTTTCTTTTAAATTTTATATTCTCTTTTAACAAAAGCTACAATAAATACGTGAAACCATAAACATCACAGATTTGGACTAAAATACCATGTATCATGTCAACACCGTGTTCACAAATTAATAAAACTGGTTCATTTCGGAAAGCTTTAACGTTCTTAGATTTACGTTTACAGTCTATCTTCTAGTAACCTGTATAATCACTATTACCAACAGCTACAATAAATGCATGAAACCATAAACTTCACATATTTGGACTATAGCAGCATTTTTGCGTCAAAACCTTCCTCAGAAATACATACATGTCAAGCACTTGGGAAAACCTGAACATTCTGAAATTTACGATAAAAGTCTATTTTCATGTAATCTGTATATTCAGTATTACCAAAAGCAACAATAAATGCATGAAACCATAAACTTCACAGATTTCGACTAAAATACCATTTTCGCGCTAAAACTTTCTTCACAAACACATACATGTAGAGCATTTGGGAAATCCTTAACATTCTTAGATTAACGTTCTAAGTCTATTTTCTTGTAACCTGTATATTCATAATTACCGAAAGCTACGTCAATTGCACCGTCACATCAACATCGCAGATTTGGACTTAAATACCATTTTTCGTGTTAATACCGTGTACACAAATAGATTCGTCTAGTCGATTTTCTTTTAACCTTTATATTCACTATTACGAAAAGCTACAATAAATGCATAAAACCATAAACCTCACAGATTTGGACTAAAACAACATTTTCGTGTTTAAACCTCTTTCACAAATACATACACGTAGAGCATTTGAGAAAACTTGAACATTCTGAAATTGACGATCAAAGTCTATTTTCATGTAATCTGTGTATTCAGTATTACCAAAAGCAATAATAAATGCATGAAGGCATAAACCTCACAGATTTGGCCTTAAACAACACTTTGCGATAAAACCTTCTTCACAAATATATACATGTAGACCATTTGGAAAAACCTGAACATTCTGAAATTTACGATCAAAGTCTATTTGCATGTAATCTGTGTATTCAGTATTACCAAAAGCAACTATAAATGCTTGAAGCCATAAACCTCACAGATTTGGACTAAAACAACATTTTCGTATTTAAACCTCTTTCACAAATATATATATATGTAGAGCATTTGGGAAAACTTGAACATTCTGAAATTTACGATCAAAGTCTATTTTCATGTAATCTATGTATTCAGTATTACCAAAGACAATAATAAATGCATGAAGCCATAAAGCTCACAGATTTGGCCTAAAACAACACTTTGCGATAAAACCTTCTTCACAAATACATACATGTAGATCATTTGGAAAAACCTGAACATTCTGAAATATACGATCAAAGTCTATTTTCATGTAATCTATGTATTCAGTAGTACCAAAAACAATAATAAATGCATGAAGCCATAAAGCTCACAGATTTGGCCTAAAACAACACTTTGCGATAAAACCTTCTTCACAAATATATACATGTAGAGCATTTGGGAAAACTTGAACATTCTGAAATTTACGATCAAAGTCTATTTTCATGTAATCTATGTATTCAGTATTACCAAAGACAATAATAAATGCATGAAGCCATAAAGCTCACAGATTTGGCCTAAAACAACACTTTGCGATAAAACCTTCTTCACAAATATATACATGTAGAGCATTTGGGAAAACTTGAACATTCTGAAATTTACGACCAAAGTCTATTTTCATGTAATCTATGTATTCAGTATTACCAAAGACAATAATAAATGCATGAAGCCATAAAGCTCACAGATTTGGCCTAAAACAACACTTTGCGATAAAACCTTCTTCACAAATATATACATGTAGAGCATTTGGGAAAACTTGAACATTCTGAAATTTACGATCAAAGTCTATTTTCATGTAATCTATGTATTCAGTATTACCAAAGACAATAATAAATGCATGAAGCCATAAAGCTCACAGATTTGGCCTAAAACAACACTCTGCGATAAAACCTTCTTCACAAATATATACATGTAGAGCATTTGGAAAAATCTGAACATTCTGAAATATACGATCAAAATCTATTTTTATGTAATCTGTTCATTAAGTATTACCAAAAGCAACAATAAATGCATGAAACCATAAACCTCACAGATTTGGACTAAAACAACATTTTCGTGTTTAAACCTCTTTCACAAATACATACATGTAGATCATTTGGAAAAACCTGAACATTCTGAAATATACGATCAAAGTCTATTTTCATGTAATCTATGTATTCAGTAGTACCAAAAACAATAATAAATGCATGAAGCCATAAAGCTCACAGATTTGGCCTAAAACAACACTTTGCGATAAAACCTTCTTCACAAATATATACATGTAGAGCATTTGGAAAAATCTGAACATTCTGAAATATACGATCAAAGTCTATTTTTATGTAATCTATGTATTCAGTATTACCAAAAACAATAATAAATGCATGAAGCCATAAAGCTCACAGATTTGGCCTAAAACAACACTTTGCGATAAAACCTTCTTCACGAATACATACATGTAGAGCATTTGGGAAAACCTGAACATTCTGAAATTTACGTTCAAAGTCTATTTTTATGTAATCTGTTCATTAAGTATTACCAAAAGCAACAATTAATGCATGAAACCATAAACCTCACAGATTTGGACTAAAACAACATTTTCGTGTTTAAACCTCTTTCACAAATACATACATGTAGATCATTTGGAAAAACCTGAACATTCTGAAATATACGATCAAAGTCTATTTTCATGTAATCTATGTATTCAGTATTACCAAAAACAATAATAAATGCATGAAGCCATAAAGCTCACAGATTTGGCCTAAAACAACACTTTGCGATAAAACCTTCTTCACAAATACATACATGTAGAGCATTTGGGAAAACCTGAATATTCTGAAATTTACGTTCAAAGTCTATTTTTATGTAATCTGTGTATTCAGTATTACCAAAAGCAACAATAAATGCATGAAGCAATAAACCTCATAAATTTGACCTAAAACAACACTATGCGATAAAACCTTCTTCACAAATATATACATGTAGAGCATTTGGAAAAACCTGCACATTCTGAAATTAACGATCAAAGTCTATTTTCATGTAATCTATGTATTCAGTATTACCAAAAACAATAATAAATGCATGAAGCCATAAAGCTCACAGATTTGGCCTAAAACAACACTTTGCGATAAAACCTTCTTCACAAATACATACATGTAGAGCATTTGGGAAAACCTGAACATTTTGATATATTTATATTTATGTAATCTGTTCATTAAGTACAGTGGAACTTCTGTAAGTCGAACCTCGATATGTCGAAAACCTCTCCAACTCGAAGAAATATTTCATCCCCTTCCCTACAAGCCGTAAAACCTCCGTTTCTCGAAATTTTAACCCTCTATTACTCGAAATACTAAGTGAGTCCCTAGAAGCTATTTCTGTATATTTTTACACTCCATAACTCGAATACCTACACTCAGACCTCTCTATCTCGAATATTGAATTAATTTTGACTATAGCTTGACTTGCAAGCTGGTGGAGGGAGAGAGCAGACTATAGTTTTTTCACTCCCCCCACTAGCTTGCAAACCTGATGATTTGATTGGCGCGCAGCTATTTGCGACTTTTCCAAGAAGCTGAGCATGCAAAGCTCAAATTTTCAATTTCTCTTTCGCTGCAACTACGACCACTACCTACAATCTTCCGTAAAACAGTTTTATAACGAGCTGATAAGCAATGAGTGTGAAACGTTAACTTAAAACTCTGAGTCTTGCTGAAAAACTGCAAGTACTCAAAGCAGTAAAAATTTGCCAAAAAAAGACGGATGTTGCAAACCAGTTTGATATACCTTTAAGTACACTTTCAACAATAATAAAAAATGAAAAAGATATATTGAAAAAAGTTGAGAGCGGCCAAAGTTTATCATGCAACAGACAGCGTATATCTGAGTTTCCTGGTTTAGAAGAATGTTTGTTAAAATGGTTTAAACAGTGTCGTGATGAAAATATAAGTATCAGTGGACCATTGCTACAAGAAAAGGCAGAAATTTATTCAAAGTCTTTAGGATTTTCTGATTTTAAAGCAAGCAATGGATGGCTGGAAAAGTTTAAGCGTAGGCATGACCTTGTTTTTAAGACTGCGGGAAAATTATCTGACGAAGAGATACTTGATTAACTATCTCCGAGCAACGACAACGAAGAAGATGATACAGAAGATCCAATCGATATACCATGCACTCCATTAGTTTCAATCAAAGAGGCTAGAATAGCATTAAATACTTTACGTGATTTTATTGAACAATCAAGCAAATCAGAAGAAAAAGAATTTTCCGCTCTTTGTATCCTAGACAATGCTATAGATAATGAACAACCTACTTTAAAGCAAAAACAAATTACTGATTTCTTCAAATAAGTTTGTGAATAAATATGTTGATGAGCAGTTATGTAACGTGAATTTGCATGTATATTTATTTGACTTTCTCCTTTCTGTTCGTCCCCTCCCTAACTCGAAACCTATTACCGCCTAACTCGACATCCTCTGTAACTCGAAAACTCTATAACTCGAATTATTTTTCCACTCCCTTCGAGTTCGAGTTATAGAGTTTCTACTGTATTACCAAAAGCAACAATAAATACGTGAAACCATAAACATCACAGACTTGGACTAAAATACCATGTATCATGTCAACACCGTGTTCACAAATTAATAAAACTGGTTCATTTCGGAAAGCTTTAACGTTCTTAGATTTACGTGTACAGTCTATCTTCTAGTAACCTGTATAATCACTATTACCAACAGCTACAATAAATGCATGAAACCATAAACTTCACATATTTGGACTATAGCAGCATTTTTGCGTCGAAACCTTCCTCAGAAATACATACATGTCAAGCATTTGGGAAAACCTGAACATTCTGAAATTTACGATAAAAGTCTATTTTCATGTAATCTGTATATTCAGTATTACCAAAAGCAACAATAAATGCATGAAACCATAAACTTCACAGATTTCGACTAAAATACCATTTTCGCGCTAAAACTTTCTTCACAAACACATACATGTAGAGCATTTGGGAAATCCTTAACATTCTTAGATTAACGTTCTAAGTCTATTTTCTTGTAACCTGTATATTCATAATTACCGAAAGCTACGTCAATTGCACCGTCACATCAACATCGCAGATTTGGACTTAAATACCATTTTTCGTGTTAATACCGTGTACACAAATAGATTCGTCTAGTCGATTTTCTTTTAACCTTTATATTCACTATTACGAAAAGCTACAATAAATGCATAAAACCATAAACCTCACAGATTTGGACTAAAACAACATTTTCGTGTTTAAACCTCTTTCACAAATACATACACGTAGAGCATTTGAGAAAACTTGAACATTCTGAAATTGACGATCAAAGTCTATTTTCATGTAATCTGTGTATTCAGTATTACCAAAAGCAATAATAAATGCATGAAGCCATAAACCTCACAAATTTGGCCTTAAACAACACTTTGCGATAAAACCTTCTTCACAAATATATACATGCAGACCATTTGGAAAAACCTGAACATTCTGAAATTTACGATCAAAGTCTATTTGCATGTAATCTGTGTATTCACTATTACCAAAAGCAACAATAAATGCATGAAACCATAAACCTCACAGATTTGGACTAAAACAACATTTTCGTGTTTAAACCTCTTTCACAAATACATACATGTAGAGCATTTCGGAAAACTTAATGACCTGTATATTCATAATTACATAAAGCTACATCAATTGCAAAATCACGCCAACATCGCAGATTTGGACTAAAATAGTTCAGTTGGGAAAGTTTCAACATTCTAAAATTAATATTCAGAGTCGATTTTTTTTTAAACTTTATATTCCCTATTGCCAAAAGCTACAATAATAACATTAAACCATAAACTTCACACATTTGGACCAAATTACCATTTTCTTGTTAAGACCGTGTATACAAGCTAGAACATTCTGAAATTTACGTTCAAAATCTATCTTCTAGTAACCTGTATAATCACTTTTACCAAAAGCTACAATAAATACATAAAACTATAAACTCCACAGATTTGGACTAAAACACTATTCTCATGTTAAAATTTTTTTCACAAATACACACATGTAGAGCACTTGGGAAAACTTAAACATTCTTATATTTACGTTCAAGGTCAATTTTCATGAACCCTGTAAATTCATAACTATCGAATTCTTAAATATATATTCAGAGTCTACTTTCTTTTAAACTTAAAGTTCCCATTTAACAAAAGCTACAATAAATACATGAAACTATAAACATCACAGATTTGGAATCGAATACCTCTTTCGTGTTAAAACCTTTTTAACAAATACATACATAGAGAGTATTTGGGAAAACTTGAACATTCTTAGACTTACATTGAAAGTCAGTTTTCATGTAACCTGTATATTCATAATTACCGAAAGCTACGTCAATTGCACCGCCACATCAACATCGCAGATTTGGACTTAAATACCATTTTTCGTGTTAATACCGTGTACACAAATAGATTCGTCTAGTCGATTTTCTTTTAACCTTTATATTCACTATTACGAAAAGCTACAATGAATGCATAAAACCATAAACTTTACAGATTTCGACTAAAACAACATTTTCGTGTTTAAACCTCTTTCACAAATACATACATGTAGAGCATTTGGGAAAACTTGAACATTCTGAAATTTACGATCAAAGTCTATTTTCATGTAATCTGTGTATTCAGTATTACCAAAAGCAACAATAAATGCATGAAGCCATAAACCTCACAGATTTGGACTAAAACAACATTTTCGTGTTTAAACCTCTTTCACAAATACATACATGTAGAGCATTTGGGAAAACTTGAGCATTCTTAGATTTACGTTCACAGTCTTTTCTCATGTGACCTGTATTTTCATAATTACAGAAAGCTACATCAATTGCAAAATCACGCCAACATCGCAGATTTGGACTAAAATAGCATTTTTCATGTCATTACCGTGTTCACAAATACATAAAACTAGTGCAATTGGCAAAGCTTCAACAGTCTAAGATTTATACTCAGAGTAGATTTTCCTTCAACTTTTATATTCACTATTACCTAAAGCTTTAATAAATACATGAAACCATAAACCTTACAGAGTTGGACTGAACTACCATTTTCTTGTTAAGACCGTGTTCATAGTTATCGATCTTTAATTTATATTCAGACTCGACTTTCTTTTAAACTTTATATTCTCTTTTAACAAAAGCTACAATAAATACGTGAAACTATAAACATCACAGATTTGGAATAAAATACCCCTTTCGTGTTAAAACCTTTTGCCCAAATACATGCATATAGAGCATTTGGAAAAACTAGAACATTCTTAGACTTACGTTCAAAGTATGTTTGCATGCAACCTGTATATTCATTTTCACCGAAAGCTACTTCAATTGTAAAATCACATCAGATTCGCAGATTTGGACTAATATACCATTTATCATGTCAACACCGTGTTCACAAATTAATAAAACTGGTGCATTTCAGAAAGCTTCAACGTTCTTAGATTTACGTTTAAAATCTATCCTCTAATAACCTGTATAATCACTATTACCAACAGCTACAATAAATACATAAAACTATAAACTTCACAGGTTTCGACTAAAAACCATTTTCGTGTTAAGACCGTATTCACAAATACATATATGTAGAGCACTTGGGAAAACTCAAACATTCTTATATTTACTTTCAAAGTAAATTTTCATGAACCCTGCTAGTTCATAGTTATCGACTTCTTTAATTTATATTCAGAGTCGACTTTCTGTTAAACTTAATATTCCCTTTTAACAAAAGCTACAATAAATACATGAAACTATAAACATCACAGATTTGGAATTCAATACCCCTTCGTGTTAAAACCTTTTGCACAAATATATGCATATAGAGCATTTGGGAAAACTAGAACATTATTAGACTTACGTTAATAGTTTATTTTCATGTAACCTGTATATTCATAGTCACCAAAAGCTAGAAAAATTGCCAAATCACATCCACGTCGCAGATTTTTATTTAAGTACCATTTTTTATGCCAATACCGTGTTCACAAAAACATACAATTAGTGCATTTGGGAAAGGTTCAACATTCTTAGATTTATATTCAGAGTTGACTGACTGTTAAGCTTTATATTCACTATTACCAAAAGCTACATTAAATGCATAAAACCATAAACTTCACAGATTTGGACTAAAATACCTTAAATCCTTCTTCACAAATACATACATATAGCGCATTTGGGAAAACTTGCACTTTCTGTAATTTGCCTTCACATTCTATGTACATGTAACATGTATATTCAGTTTTACCGAAAGCTACGTCAATTGCACAGTCACATCAACATCGGAGATTTGGACTAGAATACCACTTTTCATGTTAATGCCGTGTTCACAAATAGATACATCTAGTGCATTTGTGTAAACGTCAACATTCTTAGTATTACATTCAGAGTCGATTTTTTTTTAACCTTTATATTCACTATTACCAAAAGCTACATTAAATGGATAAAACCATAAACTTCGCAGATTTTGACTAAAATACCATTTTCTTGTTAAGACCGTGTTGATATGTAGAGCATTTGGGAAAATTAGAACATTCTGAAATTTACGTTCAAAGTCTTTTTTCATGTAATCTGTATATTCAGTATTACCAAAAGCAACAATAAATGCATGAAACCATAAACTTCACAGATTTTGACTAAAATACCATTTTCTTGTTAAGACCGTGTTGATATGTAGAGCATTTGGGAAAATTAGAACATTCTGAAATTTACGTTCAAAGTCTTTTTTCATGTAATCTGTATATTCAGTATTACCAAAAGCAGCTATAAATGCATGAAACAATAAACCTCACAGATTTGGCCTAAAACAACACTTTGCGATAAAACCTTCTTCACAAATACATACCTGTAGAGATTTTGGGAAAACCTGAACATTCTGAAATTTACGTTCAAAGTCTATTTTCAAGTAATCTGTTCATTCACTATTACCAAAAGCTACAGTAAATACATGAAACCATAAACTTCACAAGCTTGGACCAAAATACCATTTCCATGTTTAGACCTCTTTTACAAATACATACATGTAGACCATTTGGGAAGACTTGAAAATTTTTAGATTTACGTACAAAGTTTATTCTAATGTGACCTGTATATTCATAATTACAGAAAGCTACATCAATTGCAAAATCACACCAACATCGCAGATTTGGACCAAAATCCCATTTTTCATGTCATTGCCGTGTTCACAAATACATACAATTAGTGCATTTGGCAAAGCTTCAACATTCTAAGATTTATACTCAGAGTAGATTTTCCTTCAACCTTTATATTCACTACTACCTAAAGCTTTAATAAATACATGAAACCATAAACCTCACAGAGTTGGACTGAAATACCATTTTCTTGTTAAGGCCGTGTTCATAGTTATCGATCTTTAATTTATATTCAGACTCGACTTTCTTTTAAACTTTATATTCTCTTTTAAGAAAAGCTACAATAAATACGTGAAACTATCAACATCACAGACTTGGAATAAAATACCCCTTTCGTGTTAAAACCTTTTTCACAAATACATGCATATAGAGCATTTGGAAAAACTAGAACATTCTTAGACTTACGTTCAAAGTATGTTTGCATGCAACCTGTATATACATTTTTACCGAAAGCTACGTCAATTGCAAAATCACATCAGCTTCGCAGATTAGGACTAAAATAGCATTTATCATGTCAACACCGTGTTCACAAATTTATAAAACTGGTGCATTTCGGTAAGCTTCAACGTTCTTAGATTTACGTTTAAAGTCTATCTTCTAGTAACCTGTATAATCACTATTACCAACAGCTACAATAAATACATAAAACTATAAACTTTACAGATTTGGCCTAAAACAACACTTTGCGATAAAACCTTCTTCACAAATACATACATGTAGAGCATTTGGGAAAACCTGAACATTCTGAAATTTACGTTCAAAGTCTTCAAGGTACAATTCAAAAGTTATAGGACTTTTTAAACAACGCGGTTTCTAGTGGCACCATTTGTCTGAAATTGTTATCCCTCAATTGTGTATTTTTCAGTGTTAACGTATAAAATTATATAGCAGCTGACTTTTAAAACAGCTGAGATATCGCGCTACATGTGACATTACATTTATAGTGTCGGTCGGAAAATGAGCATCGAACAAAGAGCCAACATTAAGTTTTGTTTTAAACTTGGTAAAACTTTTACCGAAATCTTTCAATTGATGAAACAAGTTTATGGCGATGATTGCCTATCTTGTAGCAGAGTGCACGAGTGGTTTCAACGTTTTCAAAGTGGTCGTGAGGACATAAATGAGAAATAAGCCGAAACCCAAAAAATCGCGCCTGGACAAGTCAAAAATGAAGACAATGCTGATTTGTTTTTATGATTCCAAGGGTATTGTCCACAAAGAATTTGTTCCACCCGTCCAAAACGTTAATGCGGTACTCTAACTTGGAGTTTTGAAGCGTTTGCTGCGCCGTATTCGACGTGTTCGGCCCGAATATCGCGAAGATGGAAGTTGGCATTTGTTGCACGATAATGCGCCGTCTTGTGGCCGATTATCTGACCAAAAATCACATTTCAACAACCAACCACTCCCCGTTTTCACCTGATACGGCACCCTGCGATTTTTATTTGTTCGGAAAACTACATTTGTCCATGAAAGGAAACCGCTATGCTGACGTTGATGCCATCCAAAAGGCGACGACCGCCAAAACGTTGTATTCAGGCGGACGGAGACTATTTTGAAGGCGACCAATAAATTTAAAAAAAAAGACAAATAATATTCGTTTTTTAATAAAAGTCCTGAAACTTTTGAATTGCACCTTGTATTGTATATACGAAGTTTTATATACTAATATAAAATTGGCTATTTGAAATACCGTTTTTACGCCATAATAAACCGCCATAAAGCGGTTACCAAACTGTTATAAGTTTTGGTTCAATTTACGGAAAACCGAAAACAGTTTGGTACAATATGTGTTTCGAAATATATAATATTTACAAAATTCAATATATAATAACTAATGCCTATATAAGCTTACATTTGTGGTCTCAACACAAAATTTAACAAAAAAACAGGCAAAAGAAAAAAAAACCACGTAAAAAAAAAGTATTTACTTTCAAATATTTTCCAGCAATACCCCTTATGCTTAATAAAGCAGTAAGCATAATTAAATATAACACAGAAACAGACACATAAAAAAGAAAACATACATATATACATATATGCATAATAACTTACCACGTTCATATATACATACATACATATTCCATATTTCATATACAATGCATATGGTAAATATAAGTAAAAATCAATGTTACAGAAATTTACATATATAAACACATACATAATTGCATTTGAGAAATACCTGCATATTTCCAATTTCATTTCGCGCTCTCATATCGCATATTATATATAATCATACGGCATAGAATCTGCCTGTCTACCCTACGCTGGGTAATATTATATTAAACTATACAAATTTGAAACATTCACTAAAAAAAGATTTTCATCTTGGGAATAAATTAACATTGTGGTAAAAATATATAAAATTTTCTTAATTGTATTGTTTATTAAAACGCAACCAAAAAAAATCTACCAAAAATCAAGAAAAAAAAATACAATAACATAAGTACATACGCATATGTACATCTTTTCAAAGTCCACATTGGCATATATTACGCAATACCCCTTGTAACAAACAAGCAGGATTGCATATAAAAAAAAAAAAGCACATTGATCACTTCAACGCGCTCTCAATTGCATTAGAAAATAAACATACAAAGGCACAAACAATCCGTGCATACTTATGTACAAAGTGTATTAATCTCTTCAACGAGCTCTCAATTTCACGAGCACATAAATATATATACAAGTCCGTGTATTAGGGTATATCTACATACATCAACATAAGGACATAATAAGTATTATTAAATTAAAAGTGCATTCTTAATAATTAAATTAAGAAAATTTTAAATTACGCTCATAAATATATATTAAAATAAAATACAAATTAAAAAATTATTTGGCAAGTAAATATTTATCTAGTTCGAAAAAAAATCGTATATACGTAAAATAGTATTCGGTATTAATTATCATCTATTGCTGCATTTAAATCAGTTTACACTGAGAAAATTTTAATTAACTTTGACACATATGTATAGTAATAAATAACATAACAAAAATGGTTAATTACGACAAAAATCAAACTACACCTGCAGGAGCTACACGCTCAAAACACTCGATTTTCATCTTCACCGATTCAAGACATCTCTGAGTCGTTATTGGAAATAAAAAAACAAAATATTGACAATTTTTGAACTCGTCTCCAATCGGCTCATGACGCCATAGTAAATAACGACAATTCAGATCTACCACACGATTTTAAATCATCGGCTTACGCACTATACGAAAACTGCTTAGACCAGAAGAAACAAAAGCTATGATTTCTGATCAATTAAAGCTAATAAAAGCGATTGCACCTACTCCACATCCGAGAGCAGAGCTGCCACAAATTCCAAGTCAAGAGGCAAGTTCAGGCATCCATCTCGAGGTGCCCGCATGTGACACAGAAATATTTTATGGAGGTTATGAAGAATGGCCGTCCTTCCGGGACATGTCCACAGCCATATACATCAACCATCCAAAATTATCAAAAGCGCAAAAATTGTATCACCTCCGATACAAAACTAAAGGTCAAGCAGGTGCAATAGTTAAACAGTTCGCACTAAATGACGACAATTTCAATTTGGCTTGGGAAGCTCTAAAAGCAAGATATGAAAATGAAAGAATATTGGTCGATAAACAAGTAACGACACTAATAAACTTGCTTAAAATTCAGAAAGAAACAAGTGATGAATTTATTAGACTACAATCCACTGCTTCTAATTGTTTGTCGGTTTTATCGACACAAAACATTCCTACAGACAGATTACCAGAAAAATCGTTACTTTTGTGGGATCAATCGCTCTCATCTTGGAAAAAATGCCCAACGTGGCAGCAAATGAAAGAGTTTCTAACTACCCAATATGAAATAGCAGAAAGGGTAGACAAAATACTAGTTAGAACTAAAAACGTTCAAAACGACCTCAACAGAAGCTTCAATAGACCCCAAGCCAGTAGCAACAGCAATTTAAACAGAAGCTTTTACAAAACGCAATCGTTCACATCCGAACAGAATAAACATACGTCATGCGAACTATGCACAAGAGGGCATAAACTACAATATTGCGAGAAGTTTAAAAACTTAAAAGTTAACGAAAGAAATAATTTGGTCAGATCAAAAAGACTTTGTACAAATTACTTGTCACATGCGCATAAGCATAAAAATTGCAAAAGCAAATTCAATTGCTTATATTGTCACAAAAGACACCACTCAACGCTACATTACAGCAAATTTCCCATATCACCCCAAAAAAGCGCTTATACAAAGAGAACCACAGGTTTAGTTGTAACAACAACTCCTAAAAAGCAAAATCCCGAAAATTGCCAAAAGGCACCATGTTGCTCAAAGGCACAAAAAACTCAAACGCTACACAGCGAAATACAAAATAGGGTATTACTACCCACAGCAGTCATCTCCATCGAACACCGAGGAGAACTGTTTAAACTTAGGGCCTTAATAGACCAAGGATCACAACGATCATTTATTGCGTGTAGGGCACAAAATAGGCTACAACTGCCAACAAAACAAGCCAACTTTGAAATTAAAGGAATGGGCGGAAGAGTAGTGCAAAACTCAAATAAAATCTGCCCCATTACCCTAGTTTCCCCCCAAGCGGATAAGCGAATTGTAGCAGAAGCTATAGTCCTGCCGTAACTTACTAACATGCTTCTAAGCTATCACATAAATAGCAAGCATTGGCAAAAGGTTTCACACCTAAGGCTAGCTGATCCCAACTGCAACACTCCCGCTCAAATAGATCTTCTATTAGGCAGCGATCTCATACCACAGATAATACTCGAAGGTATTGAGAAAATTTCAAATAAACTTCCGGCACAAAATACTATTTTTGGTTGGATACTAAGTGGACTAGTTATGAAACCAGTTACCACCACAACAACTCAAGTTGACGCAAATTCCAAAGAATACCTTAATTCACAATTAAGGAAATTTCGGGAGTTAGAAAAACGCCCCTCATAACAACCCCAGAAGATCAGTATTGTGAAAACTAGTACAAAGCCACAACTACTCGATCAAATAATGGCCAATACGTCGTACGACTACCACCAAAGCCACAATCTTCCAACACTCTACAAATTGGCACAAAAAACCATGTCAGAGTTTTTTCTGACAACCCCAGTGTTTAAAACACAAATATATATAATTCAACCAAATCATCGAGATATATTACTAAATATTCGAAAAGAAAATTTGTTGTACACTAATTTACTTATTTAAAACATAAAAATACAGGGGATCCAATGGAATGCGATATCTGATTAGCTTTCATATCCTACTGAGTCAATATCCGCATTATCCGCAATAACATTTTTGACCCCGCAGGATGGCTCTCGCCAATTATGATACAAGCGAAAATGATGGTCCCAATTCTCAAACAATCTAAACGATATTCAAATCTCCCGATTCTTGACCACAATCGCCCACGTCCATACATAATATCGTTCGCAGCATAGTTGTCCTAGAAAGTCGAAAAATCGACACCTATCTTACTATAGTGGGTTATAGTTGCCTAAATTTTCGTAATTATGAAACAATTATAAAATAAAGGTAAGGGATTACCATACTCCCAATGTGATACATTGACGCAGCTAGACTTACAGAAAGCAAAGGTCGCAGTTATCACATCGATGTAAGCGCACCTCATATGGGTGGTTAATACGAATCAGCCATAAAAAGCATCAAATCCTACTTCAAAAAAGTAGCTGGATATTTCAAACATAAATATATCGAATTTACCACATTACTAACTCGAAAAATGCCATTATCCATTCACGGCTAATCACTGAACTCTCGCAAGATCCCTCTTCAAAAGTTTAAAAGGAGCACCCATTCTGGCCATATCTGAGCCAGGCGTGGAGTCGCTATCCAATAAGTCGATAAGTCAGAAATAATAAATAACCGCCAATTAATATAATGTATCTACAAGTATCACATAGTAATAAGTCGTCAAGCCAGAAAATTCATATTAAGGGTATATCAATATGACCCCCTTACGCACAATAAAGCTGCTTATCTTATCTGAACACTAGTACCAACATAAAAAGACAAAATTTGATATAAAACCAAATTCGCCAATGTTGTACCTACAGATAAATATGGATATATAACTACTGCCTTATCATGCACACCGCGCCCTCGGCTACTCCAACTGCAGTACGCCGTGATACCTTGGACATTTACAGCATATCTGTACTACTTGGCAAAATATTCGCCTAGGGGGCCCAGGATGTTTAAATGACTATAAACTTCCCCTCCAACTACACCGCTTCATCGGGGTAAATAATGACACACCCTAATACAATACACCACACCTTGGAACACAACCCGCACTCACAACATACACGACCACACTGCACACGATGACACCCCTCACAATCAACAATAAAAGAGGGATTGGATCTTCAATTCACCTCATTCGACTGAATAGCGATCCTGCGCGCAACTCTACCCATCCTTTTTCGTTTCGTACACAGCACAGCGATCCTACACGGTGGTTTTCGCTATACGAACCTGCGCTAACTTTTTGGACGTATTTTTGATTCGCTATATAATTGGACAGTGCAATCATTTCGACTCGACACCACTCCACGCATCTTACTCACTCGTTTTGTTTATGGGCCTGAGCACCAGATTAACACCGAACCGATAATAGATAAACTTAAATTTAAGGAATTTTATTGTGCACTATTTAATAATTAAATTCCGATAGAAATCTAAATTGCGCATTTTAATTACTTATAATTCTACAAGTGATAGTGCTGTTAAAGTGGGATGTGCTCCCTAATGTATTAAACACAAATTTGTTCACCTTTATATTCACTATTACCAAAAGCTACAATAAATACATGAATCCGTACACTTCACAAATTTAGACTAAAATACCATTTTCGTGTCTAATCCTTTTTCACAAATGCATACATTTAGGAAAACCTGAACATTCTGAAATTTACGATCAAAGTCTATTTTCTTGTAATATTCACAATTATCTTAAGCTACGTCAATTGCAAAACCACATCAATATGGCAGATTTTGCATAAATAGCATTTTACATGTCATTAACGTGTTCACAAATACATACAACTAGTGCATTTGGGAAAGTTTCAACATTCTTAGATTTACGTTCAAAGTCTATCTTCTAGTAACCTGTATAATCACTATTACCAAAAGCTACAATAAATACATAAAACTATAAACTTCACAGATTTCGATTTTAATACCATTTTCGTGTTGAAACCTTTTTTACATATAGGTACATCCAGAGCTTTTGGGAAAACTTGAACATTCTGAAATTTACGTACAAAGTCTATTTTCATGTAATCTGTTCATTCAGTATTACCAAAAGCAACAAAAAATGCATGAAACCATAAACCTCACAGATTTGGACTAAAAAAACATTTTCGTGTCTAAACCTCTTTCACAAATACATACTTGGAGAGCATTTGAGAAAACTTGAACATTCTTAGCTTTACGTTTAAAGTCTATTCTCATGTGACCTGTATATTCTTAATTACAGAAAGATACATCAATTGCAAAATCACACCAACATCGCAGATTTGGACTTTAATAGCATTTTTCATGTCACTACCGTGTTCACAAATACATACGACGAACATTTGGCAAAGCTTCAACATTCTAAGATTTACGTTCAAAGTCTATCTTCTAGTAACCTGTATAATCACTATTACCAAAAGCTACAATAAATACATAAAACTATAAACTTCACAGATTTCGATTTTAATACCATTTTCGTGTTGAAACCTTTTTTACATATAGGTACATCCAGAGCTTTTGGGAAAACTTGAACATTCTTATATTTATATTCAGATTCGATTTTCATTTAACCTTTAAATTCACTATTACCAAAAGCTACAAAAAATACATGAAACCATAAGCTTCACAGATTTCGACTCAAATACCATTCTCATGTAAAAATTTTTTTCACAAATACATATATGTAGAGCATTTGGGAAAACTTTAACAATCTAAATTTTCGTTCAAAGTTTTTTTTCATGTTACCTGTATATTCACAATTACCGAAAGCTAGAAGAATTGCCAAATCACATCAACATCGCAGATTTTGATTTAAGTACCATTTTTTATGTCAATCCCGTGTTCCCAAAAACATACAACTAGTGCATTTGGGAAAGCTTCAACATTCTTAGATTTATATTCAGAGTTGATTGACTTTTAAGCTTTATATTCACTATTACCAAAAGCTACATTAAATGCATAAAACCATAAACTTCACAGAGTTGGACAAAAATACCTTAAATCCTTCTTCACAAATACTTACACGTAGAGCATTTGGGAAAACTTACACATTCTGAAATTTACGTTCACATTCTACGTACATGTAACATGTATTTTCAGTATTACCTAAAGCTACGTCAATTCCAAAGTCACATCAACATCAGAGATTTGGACTAAAATACCATTTTTCATGTTAATGCTGTGTTCACAAATAGATACATCTACTTGTAGTGCATTTGCGTAAACATCAACATTCTTAGTATTACATTCAGAGTCGATTTTTTTTTAACCTTTACATTCACTATTACCAAAAGCTACAATAAATACATGAAACCATTAACTAAACAGATTTGGACTAAAATACCATTTTCGTGTTAAGACCATTTTCACAAATAAATACATGTAGGGCTTTTTGAAAACCTGAACATTCTTAGATTCACGTTCAAAGTCTGTTTTCGTGTAGCCTGTATGTTCATAATTACCGAAAGCTAGGTCAGCTGCAAAATAATATCAAAGTTCTCAGAGTCCTCGAAGAACATTCCGCCATTTTAGCCCAAGAGTAAGGAGGATCCTCGTTGTTCGATTCACTGAATCTTGCCGGCAAGCATTAGAAGTGGCTTGTCCAATAACACATAGTGGGGGTAAAACTAGGCCCCCCTGGTGGTTTCCTGAACTTAAAAAGTTATAGGAAGAATGCAGAAAGCAGTTCAATTAAGCTAACCAATCGCAAGACGAGTTAGACTGGGATTATTATTACAACCTCCTTAGGTCATACAAAAACGGTTGAATATACTGAAGACAGTGGCAGAAATAGACTTCAGTCTGTCAGAATGCAACGTACACTGAGCAATAAATAGCTTCAAGCCCTTCAAGTCGCCGGGACCAGACGGCATTACAGCAGTCGCAGAATTACATAATGGATTGACTAGTTACCATTCTTAAGGGGGCGCTGCAATTAATCTATATCCCTTCACTGTGTAAAAACGTTGGAAATGCTAATAGAACTACATATAAGAAACAAACTAAAACCAGATAAGTTGGCTGGTTCGCAGCATGCGTATTCTAAAGGAATATCCGCAGAAACAGCGCTGAGCTCTCTGGTGGTGGAGATTAAAAAATCTCTTGAAGTTAAAGAATACACTCGAATTGCCTTCTTAGATATAGAAGGAGCCTTCAATGCGCTTAAGGATCTGGACATCTCTGAACCTCTCAGAAAATTAATTTAACAGATGTTCATGGGCAGGTCAATAATTTCAAGTCTGGGATCGTCAACGAGGTGCAGATCCGTCCAAATGGGTATACTTCAAGGAGGCGTGTTATCCCCACTTCTCTGGATCCTTAAAATGAATAAGTTGCTGTGAGATCTAGAAAAGAAGGGGGTACATGTTGTGGCCTACGCTGACGATGTGGCAGTATCGGTTAGAGGTTAATTCCCGAATACTCTCGCAAACCTTATGCAAACGATCCTGTACGATATAATCCGTTTGGATGTTTCGTGCGGAATAAACTTAAATGCTGATAAGATAGAGCTAGTAATATTTACCAGAAAGCATAACACTCCAGTAGTTACGACGCCATTATTAAATGCAGACTAACAATTGGAGATAAGGCAAGCTACCTAGGACTAATCTCTGACAGTTGTCAGACCAATCATGACATACGGTATATTGGTTTGGTGGCCAATAATGGATAAGAAATACGCGGTGAGGCGTATGGAAAGTATAACAAGAGCAGCCAGTATATGCATTAGTGGAGCTCTTAGAACAACGCCTAGCCGAGAAAATTTTAATGTGAATGGGCCTTAATGTTAACTGGTCCTTACCCGGGCGTTACGCGATTAAGATTTTAATTAACAACAAAACAATACAACTGCAAATAGTACTCGTAAGCTGATACTGCAGAAGCGAGGAAAACGCTGCAATTAACAAAAAAATAGACCTAGGTAAGATAGGGAGAGAGATCCTTAGTGTTATAAAGGGCTCAGCATGGTACCTTTGTAATGGAAATATTCACAAATATTTTGGTATTCCTACAGTAAAAAAATAAGTTGAGGACAGCAGAAAGAACTATGAACTTAAACTCCGTAATCAACCAAATCCTTTAGTTAATACCTTGCTAAAGTCCTGTGATCAAACCCGCTTAAAAAGAAAAGATCTACCAGCCTTCTAAAGTGCAACGTATCCCCAAACAGCCTCAACCAAAACCTTAAGATTGTCTAGTTTTAAATAGATTTAAGATTTTATTTCTTTTTGTTAGGCTTTGAACAAAACAAAAATGAAGCAACATAAATATGATGAAATAAAAATTTTATATGCGCACTAACTTTTGGGCATTCTAGACTAATTTAAAACAATTTACCGTATGTAATGAAATTAATCGTTTTAACCATAAATGTAGAAAATATGTTTGTGTACTTTATCAGTACTATTTTCGTTTCACTATCGAAAGTTTATTTTGACTATCGATGGTTTATGCCTAGTTCAGGCACTTACCAACAGTTTTCATTAAATTTCAAAATTTCACTTAATAAAGTTATGATATAGTCTGGAAATACCAAGTGTGAAGTCTAATTATGAAATTGAAACAAATTATGTGAATATTTTGTTTTGATTGAATTTCATATTATATATGTATAAGTACATATTCATACATACACCCAGAGGCATTAGTCTGGCTACAGAGAGAATAACAGAGTCGGAGAAAATGTTTAGCCAGCCTGGAGTTCTAATATCAAATAAGATAACAGCACTAAAGGCTATAAACGTTAACCAATTACTATTTTGAAGCAAAAACAAGTGGATTATTGAAGAATAAAGTACTTTACCGCAACGTGTTTTGAGTTTAAATTTCTTGATCTCATTTTTCATTAGTATATGTATAAAAAATGTATATTTTGAGAACTCGGAGAGCAGTTTATATAGTAAGATGAGAAATCTTATATGTAATTTTAAAAATATTTTTTATGTTTTCCGTTATTGTTCATGTTTTGTTTTATATATATATTCAAAGATTATTTAATAAAACTGAAGAGTACAAAGTTGAGGTCTCTTAATTTAAACTACCGGAAAGTAAAGATATTTCAAGTGAGAAAATTATTGATAGTATTTTTTCAACTATCAAGTGGAGGAAGAAGAATAGAAAATTTTATTATTTCATACTCCTATCAGCTCATAGCTACACATTCCCAACTTATAAAGAAAACACCAACTGTAAAACTATTATTTTATCACAATTTTTCGATTCAGACAGGAGAGTATTGTTTTCACCGATAAAAAGTGAAGAAGTAAAAGTTGAAATTTTCATGCAGTTCCATAAACGTGTAATTAAAAAGGCTATTTTGCTTTGTTAACCTAGAAGGTTCGATGATTAACAGGTTTGACATCGTTTTTATTATTTTTGTGGAGTGTGGTGTCGTAGCTCGATGACTCAAGCATCCACAGGGATTTTTTGGGTTGTTTTTGCTTTTGTGCCGCGCTTACTGATTTGTAGCGTTTTACAATAACTGACACACCTGCGGATGGTTGATTTTTTATCGAAAATAATTCCTAATATTTTGAGATCATTTACAATTTCGATAGGTCAGTTTTTGAACATAATATAAGTAGATTGACAACTGGATCAATATCGTAATATTCCTACACGATCAAACGAATTTTCAAAGTGATTGTGACTTATTAATTTGTTATTGATACAAAACCGCATGAGTATTTAAGCCTTGATTTTTTTTGAAAATTTAACTCATTCATGGCAACAGAGAGATTGGGCGGTATCCGTAAAATTTCATTTGTAGGTTTTTTGGATTTGGGTACAGATCCGAATTTATGTATTGTTAAAGATGTGCAGGAGTTGTATTTTTCGTCGGTGGATAGATGTTTGAGCATGGGATGATATTCTGTCATATTCTGAGGGTTTCCCCATTGAATACTGTAGAGCTAGCTCCAATTCTATAAAACTGATTCCAGAATCTAGATCGATTGCTCTTTTTGATTTTGGCTGACAAATGTGTGATTTGGCTATAGTGACTTTTTTCGCAGTCTTGTACTTTGACGAAAAGTTCATTTGAATAATTTGACCATTTTTCTGCAAAGGGATTTGCTATTTCTACTGAAGAGTAAGTAGGCTTTGGTTGTAGTTAACTGACCTTATTGGTGTTAACGATTTTATGTCAGCACATATTTTCTTTGGTGTTGATGACGGTGACATGGAGTCTATGAATTTTTCGAGCTTGCTCTTTTTGTTTCCTTCACTGTGCGCCTGATAATAGCATTGCTTCTTTTGTAGTGTATAAGATTTTCAATTGTTTGGCATTTTTTGTAGTTATACCAGCTGTTTTTTTTTTTTGCGTTATGTGTTTTATTCGGAATTCCACAAATGTGTGGAGTTTTTGTGGAAGGATGGACTTATTTGGCGAATGGATACGTTAGCAGATTTTTTATGGCTTTTGTGATTTTGGTAATTTCTTGATTTATGTTCAGGCTCCAGTTTGCACGGTCAGTAATGAATTTTGAAATAGGTTTGATTTTTTCAAAGTGAAAATTTGTTGAGACGTTAGTTTGTATCGGGAAGTGGCCACTGCCATACAAGTTGCTATTAATGCTCCAATGTGATATTGGCAGGAAGTATGCCGACACTACGGTGAGGTTGACATGCGTGAATGTTTTGTGGGTTTTGTAAGTGTAGGGGATCCGTTGTTTAGGACAGCTAGGTTCTTCGTAAGTACAACGTTTTCAATTTTGTTTCCTCTAATAATTGTTTTATTTGATCACCATAGTGAGCTCCACGCTTTGTCGCCTGCCATGAATATATGGTAATAATCGATGTTAAGTCATTTTCTGTAAAAAGTTGGCAAGGTGGAATACATTGGTTTATTACGGTGAAATTTAGATTTAACTTAATTTTTAATGCGGGTGTTTGGACATATGATTTAATTATAATTCGTTGGTGAGTGATATGGCTTTTTAAAAGAATGACAATGCCTTGCTTTGTAGATGAAATGTTATCTAAGTTAAAGAAGTAACCAATGTATTGTTTTGGAGTTATTGCACTGCTTGTGTATAGTGGATGCAGATACACAGATAATGTCGGAGTTTTTGTTTCTTTTAAATCATATTACTTCGTCGTAATTTTTTATATAACCGTTTTTGTTTCACTGAATTATTTTCAATGTAATAATTAAGAGAAATTTACGATAAATATGTTGCTTTTTTATTTTTATTTTTTGTTGTATATGTGTTAGAAATATTTGTATAATTACGTGAGTCTGATGCGTCGCTATTAGTTGCGCTTGTGTTATCTGTAAAATACATGTTTTCGTTTGTTGTTTTTGTTTGGTTGCTAGTAAGTATTCAGGAAAGTCAAATGAGTGTTTATGTGTTGCGATTGAGTTTAGCCTTTGTTTTTGTGAATTTTTGTATTGAGAATTGATTTCGAAGTAGTTGGTTGAGAATTAATTAGTTCATTGCTTTGTGTTGTGTGACGTTTGCTGATTCAGCTGTTGAATTGTTTGTGTTACTGTGTACGGCTGTGATCAAACGATTATCGTGTGTTGCTAATATCAATGCAGCGTAGGTGTGTGTTGTGGTTGTATTGGAAATTTTTTTTGTAGGGTTGCTGTGCTTCGCTCATGGAGCATTTGTCTTGTGTTTTTATGTTTTGTATCTCTTTTTGCTGAATGTATTTTGGGCAGTCTCTGGAAGAGGCTGCGTGCTTATCAACGCAATTAAGAGAGTACTATGAGACGTCGATTTTGCTGAGCAGTTTGTGAAGGTCAAATGATGGCAGCAGTCCACCGCTAGGTAAAAGGGCACCATTTACGTTTTTATTTAATTTGTAGGCATCTATTACGTTTTGGGCTTCAAGCTCTTTAATTATTTCTTCGTCTGAGATATTGCAGGAGAAGCAGGGGGCAAAGGTTGGTCCCTTGACAGTATTTAAACTAGTATGCAATTTGCATGAGATTGAGCAAACTCCCGGTAATTATTTTGTACGCACAAAGCGATCGGCTATTGCTTTTGACTGCTAGTAGCAAAAGATTTCCGTCTCTTATCGCTGGTATTTTTATAATCTCTTTGTTTATTTCGTACAGGGCCCTGGTCACAATAAAGCAGTAGTAATCGGATAATGTTTGCTCTTTTACCACTGGCAAGTCAGGAAATTCAAAATTTGTATGTTTTTCTATTTTTAATTTTTGGGTTATTATCTAATATTGGAAACATACTTTTGTCTAGATTAGGAAGCCCTGGGGCCATTTTTTGCACAAAGAATCAATACGAATTAAATTCGTTGAAAGCGATGCGCGCGGTTTAAGAAACACAAAACTAATGTAATGAGGTGGAAGCCCGTGTTTCATACTAAAGCACAGAAAACAAAATTAGGTGGCACCGAGCTGATTAGCAGACATGTATTCGTCGTGGATGATAGCCGATAACTGATATTTAATAAATTCCTTAGAAAAAATCATAAATTTTAAGAACTTATTGTACCTTCATTATAAACTTCTTTTGATTCTTCAAAACAAAATAAAATAATATAATATAAATTATAACAGGCATATCAAAACATGGGCTTACCTCAAAAATTGTTTCCAAATAACGCCGGCCGTTGTTGATGGAAAATGATACATCTATATGTGCGTCTCATTCTTTCGCATTCAATAATTTTGCATGATGGATGTTGCTAGTCTTACAACGTAGTTTTCCATTGTTAAACAAAAAGTTCGTTTTGAATATGTAGTGATGTCAGAAGTGAATTTTTACAAGTGCGGTAGTGAATTGGTTTCCACCGTCTTGTAGGGATAGAATACAAGAACCCTGCGGGACGGGTATCTGTTAGCAAACGTGTTAACTACTTGTTATTGTTCACTCGTTTATAAGTTAAAACTGTGTCTTTTCGTTCTATCCAATTACAATTATGGTAGGTTGTGACTTTCTATGCTACCTCTTCTATGTGTATCCTATCGGTTTTATTTTGGTTAGCAGTATGGCATATATTGGTTATCAAATATGTAACAAATGCATGTTTTACCCAATTACATACAATTAACCAACTACACAATACACCCACATTTCAACGATCGTCTTTTTCAGCACCCAAATGATCAAAAGGGACTAGTCAGACCGGGATGGGCTCTCTATTCGATTTCGTCCGTGGCCTATAAGGTTCGCCATTAATACGTTCCCGCCACGTGGTTTGCGTCGTATGAAAAGCATAAGTGACCTATTGTGAAATTATAAATTATTTTTGAAAAATATAATAACGTGAAATTAATTAAAAAACTAAAAAACAAAAGAGGGTTTTTTTTTCAATTCACATTTCGTAACTTAAACTAGTGCAAGTGAGCATAACACCGAAAGCAAGGTGAAAAAATAAGTGAAGTCACCAAATGGTCCTTCGAGCCTCTTTGAAAGGCACCTAAAAAAAAAAAGAATAAAAAACGTAAAAATTAAAGTGATTAATACATATACCAACATAAAGTAATAAAAAAAAACGCAAAACCAAAAAGTACAAAAACACTATTTAATATATGTACAACAATGTTTAATAAAATTACAACAACGGGCTCAAAATCAATGGATATACAAAACTAACTCAAAAAATCACTAAGAATTATAAACGGGCGCGATCTAACACAAACTAAGTGAAAAAAAAAACAATCCACATAAAGCACGGCACTAAATACACCAAGCACGCAGAGAAGAGGACAGTAACACACAGGAAAAACGTCGGAGAAAAAAAATTAATACAAAGGAAAACGAGAAGCGCACATACATAAGTATCACTCCCAAAACCCCTGGTGGAAAAAAAGTGAGTCCATTCCAATTAAATATGAAAATAGAGGCATTTTATGCACATATGTACATATGTATGTTAATTTGAAGCTTAATCGGTATTTCTGTGGAAATAAATGACCGAACAAAATAACTGAAAAATAAAAAAATAGACGGTATCTGCCTTAGCTTATTTTGTTTCTCCAAACGCACTGTAAAAATACAAAAATTTTGCTAAGTCAAGTATTCCTACTTGCAATACTTCCAGCGATACTCCTTGGGCTAATAAAGCAACAAGCAGGTTCGCTTATAACACATAAGCATAGCAAAGGCTAAAAAATAACAAAAACTCATACATATTACAGAAATACATACGAACATATGTACATAAACCTATATTTTAAATTCATAACTTTTAGGGCTTTAAAACTTTGCCACGAAATATATTAACCGCATGTAACATCCTATTTATATTATCATATATGCATACATAATCATAAGGTACATACATAAATTAACTGATTCTAAAAGTTACAAAAAAATTACTGTTATTCAAATACCTGCCTGATTAATTCGTGTCTCCAAACACACTACAAGACAAAATACAAAAACAGTATTATAAGTCAAGTTCATCGACTTGCAAACTCTACGGCGATATCCCTTGGGCCAATAGAGCAACAAGCAGAATCGCTTAGAACATATCAGCAAAGGCAAAAAAAAAAAAAAACAATAAAATGGTCGACATTTATGTATGTACATATATTTTCTTACATTTATACCGCATTATATATAGTAATAATGCCAGGCACTCTCAGCGAAACTTTACATACTATATATCAATATAACTAAAAAGTATACGGTCAAAACGGATAAACATATCCAAACATATGAAAATTAAAATTAGCATTCACATGTATGCTAATATATATGCACATATATATACATTTGTTGTTTATAACAATTTTATTTTCGCGTTTCTTTTAAGCAAATGTAGATAGATACAGATTATAAAACAAATATACATACAATGCAAATAAAATATACAAATTAATCGCGAGTGAAACGAATACCCAGCAAACAATTTTCGGCAAATTTTATGATAATAATAATATGGATATAAATTTTAGCAAAATCCAAATTGAATTGTCCGGTAAATAAAAATAAAACTACAATATACAAATTTTACAATCGAAGCTTTCAACAGCACAAATAAATTTTTTAACTACAGCTTTGGACAGCAAAACTAAAATTTTATACTACAACTTTGTATGGCAATCTTTTTATTAAATTTTATACGAAACCGTCTTAATAGCTGCTTATAGCTTTCAATTTGATTCAAAACCGTCTTATAAATGCAATCTGATAAATCAAAAGAGGTTAAACCACGAACACCTCTATCATTAGAAATTCCAAAAATGATGATGGCTGATGATGATAAAGCACTAGGCACACCCGCAGAAGCTGCCCGCTCAAAGCAGGGTGAAAAACAAAAAAGAAACAAAGACAATTCAGTGTCAAGGTTCATAACTTAAAAGGGACAGTTTTATTAGATACTGCACACAGTTTCAGCTTCGCCTATAAATTTAAAAATGCAAAGCTTAGATAATATAATATAATATTATATATAGGGCAGCGTACGACGCAATACTAGATACTGACTGAACTCCCAGAAAACATTAAAGCTGCCTCAACCAGTACAGTACGAAACTACGAAGGCAATGAATTAGACCAAATAAATTTATTAAGGCCATGTAGAGCCACTACTCCTCCTCCGAGAGTAGTTACAACTCCAAACAAAAACCAGGATACAGGTATATTTTTAAAAGTACCAGCTTATGATACTGAAGTTTTTCTTGGTGGCTACGATTAATGACCGTCCTTTCGAAACATGTTCACTGTATATCAACCATCCTAAACTTTCACAAGTACAAAAACTGTCCCATTTCAGGTACAAATCAAAAGCAGAAGAAGGCAGCATTGTGAAGCGTTTAGATAACCAAATAACAATTTTAATGAATTTACCAAAAATTCAACAAGAAACGAGCCAATAATTTCAAAAACTATACTCGACAGTGACTAACTGCTTATCTGTGCTAGAAACACAAAATGTATTTACTGAATCGCGCGACCCAATCTTAGTAAGAAGCAATCACTAGTGGCAAGAAAGATATCGCCAAAATGGCCTCAAATAAAAGAGTTTTTAACATCTCAGTACGAAATAGCTGAGCGAGTAGACAAAAAGGTAGTTAAGCCAAAAGGTCATCAAAATGACTCAAATACAAACTTTTTTAAGACTCAAGTAGGCAATAACACACAATATAATAGACACGTTAATAGAAGCCAAACATTCGTGTCAAATTTTGCGAAAATTGTAAAGGAGGTCATAATATAAGATCTTGTGAGAAGTTTCAAAAAATGTCCGTTTCAGATAGAAACAATCTTGCCCGACAACATAAACTTTGCATCAACTGTCTATCCAATTCCCGGGACAAAAGACTGTGAAAGCAAATTCAGTTGTGTGTACTGTCAACGATGACATCATCATTGCTTCACATAACCAATTTTACAAATATGAAGCAAAATCACATACATACCACTGGCCTAGTCGCGGATACCAAATCAGGTAATCCCGAACTTCTCAGAATCCCGATAATAAAGTGGAACACCCATAATGCTTAAAAGCAGCAAAAATTCTAACTTTTTATTCAGAGAATGAAAGCAAAATTCTTTTACCCACAGCGGTAATTTCTATAGAGCATAAGGGAGATTTATTCAAATTACGAGTATTAATAGATCAAGGCTCTCAAAGATCCTAAATATCATCAAAAGCTCAGAATCGGCTGAAATTGCCAGTCAAAAATTTTCAAATTTGGAGAATGGGCGGAAGAATTATATAAAACTCAAATAAAGTTTGCACAATCACCATAGTCTCTCCAAACGCGGATATACGAATAGATGCACAAGCCATTGTTCTACCGCAGCTCACTAATTTGCTTCCAAGCTATGAAATAAATAAAATAAACAGTAAGAAAATGCTCATATCTCAAATTATCAGATCCCAACTGCTATACCCCATCACAAATTGGCATATTATTGGGCAGCGACTTAATACCTCAAATAAATCTTGAAGGTATAGAGAAAATCTTTACTAAATTGTTAGCCCAAAACACAATCTTTGGATGGATATTAAGTAGCCAAGTCACAGAAAAAATTAATTCCTTCACAACTCAAGTTAAAAATATTTCAAACGAATATTTAAACAAGTAAGGAAGGGCTAAGTTCGGATGTAACCGAACATTTTATACTCTCGCAAAGTCAAATAGTATACTCGTTTGAGATTTCTTTGTGGATTGGCTGATATTTTCGGTAGAAGGTCAACTATAGGCACTGGGGTCCACATATTTAGTACTTAGGGGCTTAAACAGTTTTGGTTCGATTTAGACAATTTTTGGCCACAAGGTGGCATACTTTAATCGCATTATTCACGCAAAGTTTTATCCCGATACAGTCATTGTTGCCTGATTTGCATAGTGGAAAGTGAAATAATCAGATGGAATTTAAAATGGTGTTATATGGAAAGTAGGCGTCGTTGTAGTCCGATTTCGCCCATTTTTGCACTGTGACATAGAAACATGAAAAGAACGTTATGCACCGAATTTGGTTGAAATCGGTTAAGCAGATCTCAAGATATGGGTTTTCACCTAAAAGTGGGCTGTGCCACGCCCACTGTCTAATTTTGAACGCGGTTCCTATAAAGTCATCTCATACCATCCCAGAGATAAAATTTAATGACTCTGGCGTGTTTAGTGCTTGATTTATCGCGCTTTTAGTAGTTTTTAACAGTACCGTTATATGGGGAGTGGGCGGAGTTGCCACCCGATTTCAACTATTTTCACACCGTCAATAGAAGTGCTAAAAATATTTGCTTCCAGTGAATTTTGTTATTATAGCATTAGCGGTTTAGGAGATATGCACATTAAACCTATTAGAGGCGGGACCACGACCACTTTTTTAAAAAAAATTTTAACTGCAGATGCCCCTCCCTAATGTGATCCTGTGTACCAAATAACAGTCTTGTATCTTATTGCGGAGCTTAGTTATGGCAAGTTATTTGTTTTTGATTAATGGCGTTTTGTGGGCGTGGCAGTGGTCCGATTACGCCCATCAGCAATACCAACCGTCTCACGGTACCATGAAACATGTCTACCAAGTTTCATAAAGATATCTCAATTTTTACTCAAGTTAGAGCTTGCACGGACGGACGGACAGACGGACAGACGGACGGACAGACGGACGGACGGACAGACAGTCACCCGGATTTCAACTCGTCTCTTCATCCTGATCATTTATATATATATAACCCTATATCTAACTCGATTAGTTTTAGGTGATACAAACAACCGTTAGGTGAACAAAACTATTATACTCTGTAGCAACAGGTTGCGAGAGTATAATAATCAACTCAAAAAATTCTGGGAAGTAGAAGAATAACCCCAGATCACAGAACCTTCAGAAGAGGACCTGGCATGCGAAGCCAATTACAAGTCCACAACAACAAGAAACGAACATGGCCATTATGTTGTGCGACTCCCATTCAAGCCCACCTTTCCAGAAACTATAGCTTTAGGCTACTCTAGAATATCAGCAGTCCAGCAATTCCTAAGCTTGGAAAAAAGTTTGATAAAGAAAAGCGAGCTTAAATCAGCATATGATAACGTGATGTATGAATATCTTAACCTCAATCATATGGAAGAAGCTGTACCATATGAAAAAATATCTAACAGTAGATATATATCTATTTATCTTCCACATCACGGGGTAATAAGACCAGATAAAATCACAACAAAAGTACGAGTTGTTTTGAATGCTTCAAAGTGTACAAGCTCAGGCAAATCACTCAATCATGTTTTATACACAGGGCCAACATTACAACCTGATCTCATGCTGCTAATACTAAATTGGCGCATGTTTAAATATGTTTTCAATGGAGATGTAGAAAAAATGTATAGGCAAATTTTAGTACATAAAGATGACCAAGATTTCCAGCGGATAGTCTTCCGAAAATCAAGTAATAGTTCAATCAGCGACTACAAACTTAAAACAGTTACCTTTGGCATCAATTGTGTACCCAATTTAGCCATTAGGACATTACATGAAGTGGTCAAAAAAATTGGCTTTAGTAACTTCTGTGCTACAAAAACAAACATACGCCAACGATATTCTATCAGGTAGCCAAAGTCTCTCATTATCGTGCGAATCACTATCTCAAAGGATTATAGCACTAAATTAAACCGAGTTCCACCTAAAGAAAATTACATCGAATCATTCCGAGATAATAAAAAACATAAAAAGGGAAGACTTATTAGATTCAAACTTCCTTAAATTTGAAAAGGGCAGTACTACAAAAACCCTTGGGATTCAATGGAATGCGATAACAGATCAATTCTCATATACAATCGAGTTAATATATGCAATATCCGCCATAACTAAACGTCAAATGTTTTCCTCGGTGGCAAAACTTTTCGACCCCGCAGGATGGCTTTCGCCAATAATGATTCAAGCAAAAATCCTCATTTAAGAACTCTGGCATGATGGCACTGAATGGGATGAGCAAGTAAAACCCACACGTTTAACAAAGTGGATTCAATTTGCTAACAATCTACGTACCATCTCGGAAATTCGAATTCCTCAATTGGTAAATTTCGCAACTAACTATAATGTAAAACTATGTGGCTCCTGTTTTGAGTCTGAAATGGCCTATTGTGCAACAGTTTACGTACGCTCTAAATATGAAAACAAAATATATCTTCACGTCTTTTGGTAGCCAAAGCCAAAGTTGCTCCTCTGAAGACACTAAGCCTGCCACGGCTCGAACTGAATGGTGCTCTCCTGTTAGTAAAACTAGTTTCAGTCCAAACCCATGTGAAATTAACCAATCAAAAAATGTACCTTAGGTCAGATTCAGAAATAGTTTTAGCATGGTTAGAAAAACCACCATATACCTGGAAGACTTATGTATCTAACCTCATATTTCAAATATTAGACTTAGTTGGCCCAGTACAATGGCAGCATTGTTGAACAAGAGGTTGCAAACCACTTCATCTCACCAGCACTACACTCTGGTGGAACGGTCCTACGTGGTTAACAGAATCATAAGAAGTCTGTCCAAAGTCTACTGCTCGCAATATAATAGCTCCTGAAATTTGGAGAATTGAAAATTTTAATATCACTCCTGATGAAGATGATATATTACATCGATTTTCATCATTCCTAAAGAGCTTACATGTTTAAATTTCTCCAAAGAATTAAACAAAAGGTTAAAGGTATAAGAAATGACGCTTCCGTACAACTAACGCATGCCGACCTGCAACATGCCAAGGTCAGCCTTATCACATATACACAAACTCGCTATTTCATTCGGGAGAAATCAAAGTTAGTCGAAAGACGATAATAGAAGCTCGCTTCTCGTTTTAAGTCCTTTTTTAGACCCTAAAAGATTAATCTGGGCACATGGAAGACTAATGAATTTCAGCCTTAGTTATAACGAACGACATCTCATTATTAGTCTTGAGAAATCCCGTTTTACTTATTTATTTCTTATATATCTAAGGAATCGATGGGCAGTTTATAACTCCATGTTCTCCCCACATGGGCGGACTCTGCGAATCAGCTCAAAAAGCTTCAAGTTCCATTTAAATAAAACGGCAGGTAATCATAAATATAATTATGAGGAATTTACCACACTACTCGCTCCACCACTCTCGCAAGATCCCTCCGATTTCACAGCTCTTACACCTGGACATTTTCTCAGAGGAGCTTCACTTCTCGACATACATGAGGCAGAAGGAGACTCAATATAATAGACCGATGGGAAAAATGTATGATATTTCATAATAAATTCAGCCATAAATGGAAGCAAGATTAGCTTAAAGATCTCCATAAGAGACATCGGGGGAAAACGATCTAGAAGGAACCAAAGGCGGGCGAATGCGTCATAATACATGATGAATGTCTTCCTTAAACTGAATGGCGACTAGGCCGCATTGAAAAGGCCCATCGGGGACGAGATGGTCACATAAGAATAGTAGATGTACGAACACAAACTGATATACTAATTCGACCATTAGTAAATCCCGTCCAGCGTCGAAGATTACATAGCCCGAAGACATCCAGAGGGGCACGCTCGTGGCCACCTCCACCACCCTATGGTCATCGCAACCAGCGTCAAAGAGCAACCAGATTGAACACCGTAGTGAGCACTACTTGCAGAGACTTCTAGGCAATTAATTTACCTAGGGGCCGGGATGTTCATGCGACTTCGAATCCCGCGACATTTTGTAACTAAAAACACCGTACAACATCATACAACACAATGCAACACTACAAACAAGAATCCATATCACCCAACAAAACAACCACATATAATTAACCAACCACACTTCACCCATCGTCTGTTTCCCCACCCAAATGATCAAACGGGACTAGTCAGACCGGGATGGGCACTCCTTTCGATTGCATCCGTGACCTATAAGGTTCGCATTAATTCGTGCGGTTTTCTAAAAGAGGGCCCTACTAGTATTATTTCGCGTCGTGTTCATCTCGTACTGTCAATTCTCGTCGTTTTCAGTAGATGTCATTTGTCGTTTTCAGTAGATGTCGTGAACAACAATTTCTTTCATTCATTTGAAAATGTCGAAAGTTCTTCTGTCGGGAGTTCTTCTTCATTACTTTAACATGAACAAAAGTGCTACCAAAAGCCATCGTATTTTACTGGACATTTATGGTGACCACGCTTTAGCCCAACGAACGTGCCAAAAGTGGTTTGCACGGTTTAAAATTGGCAATTTTGGCTTAGACGACGGGGAACGACCCGGACAGAATTTCAAGACGAAGAATTGGAGACATTGCTCGACGCAGATGCATGCCAGACGCAAGAAGAACTTGCAAAAGTATTAGGAGTTGATCAAGCAACCGTTTCTAGACGATTAAAATCATTAGGATTCATCCAGAAGCTTGGAAATTGGGTGCCTTATGAATTAAAGCTAAGAGACGTCGAACGTCGATTCTGCATGTCGGAAATGTTGCTTCAACGCCACCAAAAGAAGTAATCGAAGTATTTGCTGTTGAAACATCACCAAACATTTCCCTGATTGAAAATTAGGGGAAACTTTAGTATACCATTGAAAATTTTATCTTGCAATTTCTCGATTTATAGTTAATTTTTCATTTATTATATGCACTTATTTTACACGAACACTTCACTACATTGTTTCTACTTATTAATTTTATAGCAATTATTTTCATATTTGCTTTAAATAAGCATTTTATTTTGTACACAATTTTTGTTATAGGCACAGTACCAAATGGGTTCCATGTTGCCAAATGATAAGTGTCATTCTATTATACAAGGGGCGTTTCAAAGTAAACGGTAAAAAAATAACAAAGTAAACTCTACTGGCGCCATCTATATGTCGACTAGTGCGTTAGAATCTGCTATCCTTTATCGACTTCCAGTAAAAATTTCATGACATTTCACATGACATGGAAGTGAAGTTATTGCGTTTTAAGTGTCAGTATGTTTTTGTCATCTGTGCGAAAATGAGCATCGAACTTAGAGCCAACATAAAATTTTTTTTTTTTTAAATTGGTTAAACTTTTACCGAAACGTTTCAATTGATGAAACAAGTTTATGACGATGACTGCCTATCCCGTAGCAGAATGCACGACTGGTTTTAACGTTTTCAGAGTGGTCGTGAGGACATAAATGAGAAATAAGCCGAAACCCAAAAAATCGCGCCTGGACAAGTCAAAAGTGAAGACAATGCTGATTTGTTTTTATGATTCCAAGGGTATTGTCCACAAAGAATTTGTTCCACCCGGTGGTATTCTTACTTGGAGTTTTGAAGCGTTTGGTGCGCCGTATTCGACGTGTTCGGCCCGAATATCGCGAAGATGGAAGTTGGCGTTTGTTGCACGATAATGCGCCGTCTCATCGATCGACGCTTGTGAAAAATGCATTTGCCGATGAAAGGATAGCGTTATGCAGACGTGGAGGCCATTCAAAAGGCTTGCACCGACATACTGGCGGCCATAGCGGGCAACCAGCTAAAACACTCGTTTGACATGCTTTTGGACCATGCAAAAAGCTGTATTAAAGCAGAAGGAGACTATTTTGAATAAAATTAATTGATTTTGCCGATAAAACCATTTGTTCTGTCTTTTTTTTTAAAGTCCTGTTTACTTTGGAACGCACCTTGTATATATATATATGTATATATTTTGCACACAAACTAAAAAGAATAATAGAAGAGGATTATACCCAAATACATGAACGAAATCGTAGGATGGTATACTAAAGCCGACCAAAATTTTGAACTTTAAATGCAAATATCTCAAAAATATACATTATGTATATACATTCTTAATCTGGAGAATCTCCTCTGTTCGTACATACCCATGCTCGTAAATTTACCCTGAATGTTCGTTTGGGTATTTCGCATTTCTGCATGTATGCAGAATGTTTAATATAATATAATTATAATCAATAAAATACAAATGAATTGTGCAGTAATGCCTAGAAAGTATATATAAAAATATAAATACTTGTGCATCAATAAATGTGTATTTGAATGTTCAACATTTCTGCTTGTTTCAGAATATTGAACTTGATTAAAAACAAGAAAAATCGTTCAAGTCCGCTGCAGTTTGTATGGCAGCTATATACTATAGTAGTCCGATAAATTAAAGAGTTGCTTTGAACAATAATCCGTGCCAAATTTTGTGAAGATGTATTCCATACCAGAACTTGATTTCGATCGGTCAGTTTTTATGGCAGCTATATGCTGTAGGACGCACTAGCAAACATATATACAGATAGACGGACGGACGGACATGGCTAAATCGATTCAGCTCGTCACGCTAATAATTTATATATATACTTTATAGGATCTCCGACGGTTCCTTATAAGAGTTACAAAGTCCGTGGCAAACTTAATGTACCCTGTTCAGAGTAAAATATAGCAAACTCTTGTTTGATACTTATTTAAATAAAAAATAATTTAAACAATTCCATAGATAAAACACGCGTTTGGTATAAGTTCTAAATTGTATATATTGCGATTGGGAAGTAAAGAAAAGCTTTCTGAACATGAAATTGTGCATATTGCATATGTGGAAAATTGACAAACTAACTAACCAGCTTGCACCGAGCTTTAGCAATATATCTGTAAGTTTTATTCACAGCTGTGTTTGTTTTCTTTCAAATACTTATGCAATTATTTATTTCAACTATTTAAAGTTTTGCAGTCACAATCCCTTTTAATCATTCAACATGTTGTCAATAGATAAAAGTATTTATAAAAAAATTACCAAAATATTTTCCTGCAGCATTATTTTATTAATTTCATTAAAACTTTTTGACTATAAACTAATAAAGTAAGTCTATTTCACGAATTCATAAATGTGGTTACGTTCTTGTTTTCAATTCCATGCTTCTTCTTCTCAACTCAAAAGAATTACATCAGAAGATGGTGGTTGGAGTAATCTTTTATTCTATCATTCTTGGGTCACTGATTCCCGCATAATGTATTAAACACATAGACTATGGCGAGTGACAGGCAGCATCTGATTAATATTAAAAACACACGTTATTAGTAAACGTATAGAGTAAATTTTTCTTTTAAAGAACACAATGATATTCAAAAATCATTGAAATTATAGAGTGTTGTGCAATGTGGTCGATTGCACTGAGCACACCCAAAGCTTTAAGCTTTTCCGTCATTTTGACATATCAAAAAATGTTTAAATTCAATATAAACGTGAAAAATTTATAATAAATGTGGGAGAATTGCGGACAACACGATCCGGACAGTCCTACTAAATGCGACCCTGTAGACTGGAAACTGACGCGACGCTTGGGATGGGAAAACGGGACAATTACTGAAAAACGAGAACATACAGTACAGTTTCAAGTCGTATGCAATAAAGGGCAGACGTGCCACTATACTAAGAAGAGCGTGTTTCATTTAAACTAGGAATATCCTACAAATTTGGGGGCTCGTCCGGGAATGAACTTTTAAATTTGAAGAATTTGGAGCATACAATTGTCTTTTTGAGTGCAACGAATGATATTAATAGAAAGTCATGTGAAAAAGTATAATGTAAATAACTTGTGTTTGGGTGCGAGTGAGTACAAGCAACAGAATTTACTCGCACCAAATGAAACTTGTAAACCACAGGATTTGAACATATAATGTGTGTACAAACAGAGTTTTCTAGAACTTAAAAATTTGGTAAAATGACGGTTACATACGTAGTTTTAAAATTGAGGACGGTGAGCGCGTATGTTAAAGGAGTTCAGAAACAGTCAAAATCAACGTGTTAAATTGAAATTTAAAATGGAAGTGCAATTCGCCGCACAGCAATGTACCGAGTAGAGTGGAGGAGAAACTGTCAAAATCAACGAATTGAGTTGAAATTTAAAATTGAAGTGTAATTCGCCGCACAGCATTATACTGAATAGAGTGAAGGAGAGACAGCAGAAATCAACGAGTTAATGTAAAATTGAAGTATAATTCGCCGCACAGCAATGTACCGAGTAGAGTGGAGGAGAAACAGTCAAAATCAACGAATTGAGTTGAAATTTAAAATTGAAGTGTAATTCGCCGCACAGCATTATACTGAATAGAGTGAAGAAGAGACAGCAGAAATCAACGAGTTAATGTAAAATTGAAGTGTAATTCGCCGCACAGCATTATACTGAATAGAGTGAAGAAGAGACAGCAGAAATCAACGAGTTAATGTAAAATTGAAGTATAATTCGCCGCACAGCATTATACCGAGTAGAGTGGAAAAGAAACAGTCGAAATCAACGAATTAATTTGAAATTTAAAACAGACGATTCGCCGCATAGCATTATACAGAGTAAAAGAAGAGACAGCAGAAATCAACGAGTTAATGTAAAATTGAAGTATAATTCGCCGCACAGCATTATACCGAGTAGAGTGGAAAAGAAACAGTCGAAATCAACGAATTAATTTGAAATTTAAAACTGACGATTCGCCGCACAGCATTATACAGAGTAAAAGAAGAGACAGCAGAAATCAACGAGTTAATGTAAAATTGAAGTCGATTCAGAATTCGCAGCACAGCAACTTACGGACAAGAAAACAAGACATATAGCAACATTCAACGAGTATCGGTGCAATTGAAAATGGGAGCAGAATTTGTAGCACAACAAACTATTGAAGGAGGACGCAAACGTCACAGCAGGATTTAGTGGATAAATTTGAATTTAGAAATCGATTCAGAATTCGCAGCACTTATTGAAGGAAAAAACAGCAGCAGTAGTAGGTATACATATTAGGTTTAAGTAAGATAGAATATCGGATAGAAAAGCGAAGAATACCATGCAGGAAATAATAAATTAAAACGGAGAAACGAATCAAAATCATATTAGAAAAACAAAAGAAAGGTACAGCTGGTCATATTTGTAAAGATCAACTTTTATAAAAGCAATTGCGGTGGCAGTTACTATTACTTAATATTACTACTGTAACCAAACATTAATAATTAAATTGAATTTTTAAATGTATTTATTTCCTTAATCGATTTAGTATATATTAAAACGTAATCATACTTGTTCGTACAAATAAGCATGTTTACATTAATAGTAGATCCGAATTGGAATATATGTATGTAATTTGGAAATTGCAGTACTGATGCAATTTTTTCTCATGCATACATAACAAAAGTTCATACCTTATCTTTGTTATATTAATATTTATATTTAAGTACACATACATATGTTATCACTTCAATAATTTGCAAATCACTGTATTTTACTATACCTATTATTTGTTAAATATTAAGAGACATGGACAGTCAGACGATTTTAGCTATGACGGTAACGGCTTTGAAAGAAGAATTAAGACGAGTTGGACTAACCCAGACAGGACGAAAGAGTGAGCTGAGGGATAGACTTTTGCGACATTACGAACTCATACAAAGTGATGATTGGGTAAAAGCGGTATGCAAAGCTTTAGAGGAAAATACTTACGAAGACTTTTATTTGAAAAACGGTGTACTGTATAAAGATTCCGTAAAAGAGCTGGTGGTAGTACCGCAAAAACTGGAAGAGGAAATAATTCGGATGGCACACCGTGTAGGGCACTGGTCGGCAAAGAAGACCCAAGATTACTTGGAAAAATCGTTTTATATATATTCCAAATAGGACCAAAAGTGACAAACGTTATTAGAAATTGTGTAGAATGCATTATAGGAGAAGCAAAAGCAGGGAAAAAGGAGGGCTTACTCTGTCCAATAGACAAGGAGGACAGACCGTTGTTGACTTACCATCTTGATCATTTAGGGCCTATGGAATTGACCCATAAAAAGTATAATCATTTGTTGGTAGTTATAGATGCGTTTAGTAAATTCGTGTGGTTATACCCAACGAGGAGTACAGATTCGGCTTCGGTAATAGACAGATTACAAAAACAGGCTTCTGTGTTCGGCAATCCAAGAAGAATAATTACAGATAGGGGAACAGCATTCACAGCTAAGAGTTTTGAAGAATATTGCACTAAGGAGGGCATTCAGCATTTTCTTATTGCAACCGGCGTGCCACGTGGAAACGGGCAAGTCGAGCGTATCAATCGTATCATACTACCATTGCTGACGAAATTATGCCACAATAATCCAGCCAATTGGTACAGACACGTTGAGAGGATACAACAACTTTTGAACAATACTCCTCCAAGAAGTACTAAGTTCACACCTTTTCGAATTCTAACTGGGTTAGATATGCGCACATCTGATAGTATTGACCTCCGGAATATGCTAGAAGATTCACTACTTAAGGAACTAGATGGGGAACGAGAAAGTATTAGAAAGAAAGCTGCAGAGAATATATCCAAGATTCAGGAAGAGAATAGGCGAACTTTTAATTCAAAACGGAAGCCAGAAGAAGAATACAATGTTAATGATTTAGTGGCGATAAAGAGGACACAGTATGGCTCAGGGCTTAAACTGAAGGCAAAATTTTTGGGGCCGTATTCAGTGAAGGAACGACTTCCACATGGAAGATATACTGTCGAAAAAATAGGTGACGTTGAGGGACCGGGTAGAACTACAACGGTGGCCGAATACATGAAGGCGTGGAACCCAGCGTTCGGGGCGAACGGCAGGTCAGGACGGCCGAATGTGGGAGAATTGCGGACAACACGATCCGGACAGTCCTACTAAATGCGACCCTGTAGACTGGAAACTGACGCGACGCTTGGGATGGGAAAACGGGACAATTACTGAAAAACGAGAACATACAGTACAGTTTCAAGTCGTATGCAATAAAGGGCAGACGTGCCACTATACTAAGAAGAGCGTGTTTCATTTAAACTAGGAATATCCTACATAAATAAAAACCGAAAAAACGCCGGAAATTAAAAAGATATCATACCATGTCATGTCGGTCTGCATGGCTACTACGAGACTGCCTTGCGCTATTTTTGGTGTTTACTTGTTCAATCCATTTCAGATTTATGTAAAATATTTGTATAGCATCCCCATATTAATATATGTAAATCTGTGTATTTAATATGCCGATGCAAATAAAACCGTTGAATACCATACTTTAAAATTTAAATAATTGCAAGCTTCGTTCTCTAGAGGCTTGACTTCTATGTGACAACCATCTATTGCGCCATAACATTGAAGGAATCTCAAACGATTAAAACCACGTCTAAATTCATCAACTTTCGTGTCAGTCGTAAGATATGCATCAAACACTTCGTTTTGAAACACTTCGTATATTTCCTTACAAACGTTTACAACTATCCAAACGTCCCACTCCAAAGAGACCTCCAATCGTTCTGTAGTCAGCAAAAGAGGCTAATGTATATAAAGCCTCAGCAATTCGTTATTTTAAAGCTATGTCGTTACACCAGAAGGCACATTGTTTAGATGATCCACTAAATAGAAGAAAGTCTCCCGGCTTATTCGAAACATACTTTTCCTTTGTGAAAAGCCTAACATCATGTTCCCAAAATGTAGTGTGTTTCACCTATAAATTCAAAAACTCCTTATACATTAAATACAAGCATTTGTGTACTTACCAAAGACCAGTATGTTCGGTGTCATTTCAAATTTCTTTTCTTTATTTAAAAAAAAAATTTTCTTCTTCTTCATATAATTTAATCTTGTTTGCAGCTATAATTAAGATGGAATCCACTTTCTTGCTTAATATTGTACAATAGTACGGAAACCATATGTCTGTCTTTAACACTATGGGCACAGTTATTTAGACAGCAGCACGACTTCACGGCAGCAGCTTTGCAGTTAACACTGTCGCTAAATGATGATGTACTGATGTCACTAATAAGTGAAATGTAAAATTATTCAAAGTTCAAACAAGTCTTATATTGTACATGTTCCCACCAAATATTTGAAGTAATTATATAACATTTAAGCTCTTCACTAATCAAGGTGGTTTCACTGCCTTTGCAGACTTATAAAACAGCTGTTTTTCACATTCAAGAATTCACATCGTTTAATATTTATTTAATTAAACCATTTTGTAATGTCGTACTTTGTTATATCGATGTCCTTTTTTTCTCCATTCAATACAAATGATCTAGAAATGAAACGTTTGCTGCTGACTCACACATTGCTCAAAACAGCTACAGTCAATATGGAGCGAATTCAACAAGGTCTATATGGATAAAGGTATGTATATAAATACTGCTATTATATGTATTATTATTATATTAAAATGAGTATATAACGCAGACTCGTGGCCAAATGTCGATTGCCAAGTGAATTGATATGTATTTTTAAAAGCAACTTTCGAATTAACCGTTAATCTTTGAATAAATTGTGTATTATGTTGAAAGGTTACGAGAGGAAAAACACTAAGTACCGGAAGGCAATTCAATTATAAATACGTATTGCAATTACTTTATATGCTGTTGGCTCTTCTGCAGGATACCGAAATTGCAAAAGCTCTGTCCGCACTATTCTAATTGAGTTATACTATGAAGTCTGGCGATGTTTGTGGCCTTTGTATTTGAATAAATTTCCAATGAACGAAGTTCAATTGCGTGAGTATTTAAACGGGTTTGAGTCATTAAGTCTCCCTCAAGTGTTAGCAGAAGACGCTGTTGACTATTATAATTATATAGGCTGGTATTATACAGTTATTTTGGATTTAGTATATGCAAGGTAAGTTTTTTCATGAAGCTCGTTAAACCCCCTAACGTATTTATTTAATGTTATAGATGTCGCTTTATATACATCAACATTGGTAGTACAAGCCGTTGTAATGACTCTTCCATTTTTGAGAGTTCGTCTTTAAAATGCCAGTTTTTACAATCTAGCTTGTTTAAAGAAATAAGTCGACCAATATCATCAGTTAATGTTCCAGTCGTTTTGTTGGAACTCTGCGTTCGAACTTGATGATTTTGTATAAACCAACCATTGCATAAAAATTTGATATTATAAGTCATAATAATTCATAAAATCAATAAAGCATAACTTATTATTGTCATACAAGTCATAATAATTCATTTAAACAATAAAGCAAAATTTATCATTGTATATATTATATAAATATTAGGAAAGTTACTTAGCCGATATTTTCTCTAGGTATGGTTTAAGGTATAGATTTGTTAAATCACAAAGTTTATTTACGTTTTATATATCAGCTTTTACCGATAAAAATATGTACAATATTTTATTATAACTCATTACAAAAAAAATTAACATATATAGACTTTTAAAATAAAATATTTGTTGAAGTTGGAATATCTTTATAGTATAAAATACGGTAGGCATAGCAGATATCTGACTTGGGCCAAACTTCTTGTGATTGTGTTAACCACGTAGGACCGTTCCACCAGAGTGTAGTACTGGTGAGATGAAGTGGTTTGCAGTCTCTTGTCCCAAGATCCGCTAGTTTATCTGCACTTGTAACATGTTGCCATTGTGCTGGGCCAACTAAGTCTGATATTTGAGATATACGGTTAGATACAAAAGTCTTCCAGGTATATGGTGGTTTTCCAACCATGCTAAAACTATTTCTGAGTCTGACCTAAGGTACATTTTGTGATTGGTTAGATTCAGATGGGTTTGTACAATTGAAACTAGTTTTGCTAACAGAAGTGCACCATTCAGTTCGAGCCGTGGCAGGCTTAGTGTCTTCAGGGGAGCAACTTTGGCTTTGGCTACCAAAAGACGTGAAGATATTTTGTTTTCATATTTAGAGCGTACGTAAACTGTTGCACAATAGGCCTTTTCAGACGCAAAACAGAAGCCACGTAGTTTTACATTATAGTTAGGTGCGAAATTTACCCATTGAGGAATTCGAATTTCTGAGATGGTATGTAGATTGTTAGCAAATTGAACCCACTTTGTTAAACGTGTGGGTTTTACTTGCTCATCCCATTCAGTGCCATCTTGCTACGAGATCATCATCTGAGATGAATACCTGATAGAATATCGTTGACTTATGTTTGTTTTTGTAGCACAGAAGTTACTAAAGCCAATTTGTTTGACAGGTTTTTGCCACTTCATGTAATGTTCTAATGGCTAAATAGGGTGCACAATTGATGCCAAAGCTAACTGTTTTAAGTTTGAAGTTGCTGATTGAACTATTACTTGATTTTCGGAAGACTATCCGCTGGAAATCTTGGTCATCTTTATGTACTAAAATTTGCCTATACATTTTTTCTACATCTCCATTGAAAACATATTTAAACATGCGCCAATTTAGTATTAGCAGCATGAGATCAGGTTGTAATGTTGGCCCTGTGTATAAAACATCATTGAGTGATTTGCCTGAGCTTGTACACTTTGAAGCATTAAAAACCACTCGTACCTTTGTTGTGATTTTATCTGGTCTTATTACCACGTAATAATAGATATATATATACTGTTAGATATTTTTTCATATGGTACAGCTTCTTCATATGCTGATTTAAGCTCGTTTTTCTTTATCAAACTTTTTTCCAAGCTTAGGAATTGCTGGACTGCTGATATTCTAGAGTAGCCTAAAACTATAGTTTCTGGAAAGGTGGGCTTGAATGGGAGTCGCACAACATAACGACCATGTTCGTTTCTTGTTGTTGTGGACTTGTAATAGGCTTCGCATGCCAGGTTCTCTTCTGAAGGTTGTGTGATCTGGGGTTATTCTTCTACTTCCCATAATTTTTTGAGTTGATTATTTAAATATTCGTTCGAAATATTTTCAACTTGAGTTGTGAAGGAATTAATTTTTTCTGTGACCTGGCTACTTAATAAGTGGGGCCGAACGGGCCCCATACCTCAATAAAGCGGCAGAGATCGCAGGTGGGGGAATCCTCCCTCGGCAAAAAACCTCGGGTCAGACCCGCACCTATGTCTAGCGAAATCGCTAAACTCGCAAGCTCAGAGAAGCTTGGGGTGTACGACCGAAGCAGGGGAGATGGAGCCATCTCTCATGACGAGTGGAAGCGGGTAGCGGCTGCTATCTCCGCTGTTTTCATGAAGGTGGTCAGGGGAAGCCCTGGACCACCCCCCTAGATGTGAAAGCGCCGGGTGGAACCTCGGCATTCACAAACTGATTAGGTATGCCGACGAACGGTCGGCTCTCCTTTATAAGGAGGCGGTAGCCAGAGTAGGGGAGGTGCGGAAAGGAGCAAGGCTCGAGGCGGTGGCCAAAACGGATCTCCCGATGCGACCTCGGGCTCGGGTCTGGTTTCCGGCAGAACCTTCCACCCCGGCCGAAATTGAAGAGATGTTGCGGTACTGCAACCCATCTCTCCCCACCCAAGACTGGAGGGTGATCAGGCTGAAGAGGACCGAGGCACCATATCGGCAAGCGCTGATACTCCTAAACAAGGAGTCCCTCGCTCCTCTCAGTGTCACAAAGGGGGCCATAAGCTATGGCTTCGAGAGGGTCGTTCTCAAGACGCTCCCAACAGAAGCCAGGGCGGATGGCCAGCTGCCTCCTGCGGGGGCGGAAGGGAGTGGGAAAGTTCCCCTCTCGAAAATGGATGTCGACCCTCTCCTCTCGGACGCGGTGAGCACGGAGGGCGGATCGTCAGGTGATGACTCAGCCTACATGCCGCACGACGACGAGGTGAAACCACCTCCGAACTTGCTGAGGATGGCTCTGACAGAGGCCAGGCGCAAAGGAGTCGCGGTTATAATAGGCTCGGATGCCAACTCAAGGCACACCGTCTGGGGGAGCTCGGACACAAACGCAAGAGGTGAGTCACTTTTTGATTTTATTTGCGATGTAGACCTTTTTATCTGTAATAGGGGAAACTGCCCTACTTTTGAGACAGCTAGCAAGGCGGAAGTCCTTGACGTCACGCTAGCCTCTAGGGAAATTGCTCCCTTGATCTCGAAATAGAGAGTTCTAGACGACCACTCCTTTTCTGATCATAAAGACGCCTCGCGCCCGAAGCATAGAGCCTACAGAAACTTCAGGAATACCAATTGGGTCCTGTATTGCAGGAAGCTTCGATCAGCTCTTCCAACCGCGCCTGACAGGGATTCGATCCTATCTGCGGACGCGATTGAGGAGCTCGTCGAGGTTTTCAGCTCTGTTAGCATATCTACTCTTGAAAGCTCCTGTCCTCTGAAAACTCAGAAAAGTAAAGGGAAACCCCCTTGGTGGACTTCGGAGCTAACGGAGATCAGATCTTCGAGTAGAAGACTCTTCAACAAAGCCCGTAAAAGTGGCTCTAGCGACGACTGGGCGTTGTACAAGGCGGGATTGGCCATTTACAAGTCCGACTTGAAGAAAGCCAAGAGGGCTTCGTGGAAAGCCTTCTGCTGCAGTGTAGAGGGTTGTCACGAGTCCTCAACTTTTAGATGCATTCTAGCAAAAAATCCTACTCCTGTATCTAAGAAATGCCGATAGCGGGTGGACTACGAGTAGCGAGGAGTCGCTGAGGCTACTCCTAGATGCTCATTTTCTACTGAATCGCTTTGCTGAAGAAGTGCCACTGGGGGAGCTTCAGGAAGGCTGTACAGCCTTCTTGGACCTTCTGGATGAGCGTCACCTTACCTGGGCGAAAATCGAGGAGAGAGTCAAGAAGGCATCGGTCGCCTTATACTGCTGCAGGGGAGCTATAGGGAAAAGGTGGGGACTCTGACCAAAGGTGGTGTTCTGGCTCTACGAAACCGTAGTCAAGCCAATACTGTTCTATGGTGTGTTCGTCTGGTGGAAGAAGAGGCGCGGTGAGTTTTTTCACGGATGGGTCGAAGCTAGGAGAGAAAGTTGGAGGGGGGGTTTTCTGTAAAGAGCTCTCCGTCAATCTTTGCTTCAGGCTACCGGACCACTGTAGCGTTTTTCATGTGGAAGTGACCGCGATCAAGGTGGCAGTAGAAGTACTGTTACGTAGTGTAGCTTCGTTTAGAGAGGTGAGCATTCACTCCGACAGCAGAGCGGCAATACAAGCCCTGAGTGCGCGAACCGTGCATTCAAAGCTAGTCAAGGATCAGTTGGTTCTCCACTAACGTCTTGCATTCTGGCTCTGGACCAATGGACATCGCATGCGCTCAGCAGACGCTGGTCGACGACCAGCTCCTGCGCGACTGCGCGATCCTTCTGGCCGAGAGTGGATCGCAGGAGGTCGAGGGATCTTCTCGCCTTGAACAAAGTTTACCTCGCCGCCATGGTAGGAGTTCTCACTGGGCACTGTTCAATGGGAACTCATGCGGTGCGGCTTAGAATACTACCTGATGGCAGTTGTCAAAGCTGTATGGAGGAGGGTGAAGTGGAAACATCCCGGCACTTTCTCCTCCATTGTCCGGCTTTTGCTAGGTTGAGATCGAAACTTCTCGGCAATCACACTTTTGGCGGACCAGAAGATCTGGCCGAAACAGATATTGGCCGTCTCAACAAGTTTGTCATAGGCACAAAGCGCTTTGTCGACATGTAAGAGTCTATTGATCCGGCCCATAGGAGTTTTGGGTACCACAACGGACCGGCGTTTAAGCTGTCCAAGTGTGATCCTTCTTAGGATCGACCCTCTAACCTAACCTAACCTACTTAATATCCATCCAAAGATTGTGTTTTGGGCTAACAATTTAGTAGAGATTTTCTCGACACCTTCAAGATTTATTTGAAGTATTAAGTCGCTGCCCAATAATATGCCAATTTGTGATGGGGTATAGCAGTTGGGATCTGATAATTTGAGATTGAGCATTTTGCCACTGTTTTTTTTATTTATTTCATAGCTTGGAAGCAAATAAGTGAGCGGAGGTAGAACAATGGCTTGTGCATCTATTCGTATATCCGCGTTTGGAGAGACTATGGTGATTGTGCAAACTTTATTTGAATTTTATATAACTCTTCCGCCCATTCTCTAAATTTGAAAATTTTTGACTGGCAATTTTAGCCGATTCTGAGCCTTTGATAATATAAAGGATCTTTGAGAGCCTTGATCTATTAATGCTCGTAATTTGAATAAATCTCCCTTATGCTCTATAGAAATTACCGCTGTGGGTAAAAGAATTTTGCTTTCATTCTCTGAATAAAGAGCTTGAATTTTTGCTGCTTTTAAGCATTATGGGTTTTCCACTTTATTATCGGGATTTTGAGAAGTTCGGGATTACCTGATTTGGTATCCGCGACTAGGCCAGTGGTATGTAAGTGATTTTGCTTCATATTTGTAAAATTGGTTACGTGAAGCAATGAGTGATGTCGTCGTTGACAGTACACACAACTGAATTTGCTTTCACATTTTTTTGTCCCATGAGAATTGGACAGACTTTGATGCAAAGTTTATGTTGTCGGGCAAGATTGTTTCTATCTGAAACGGACATTTTTTGAAATTTCTCACAAGACCTTATGCTATGACCTCCTTTACAAATTTCACATAATGATTGCCAATGATTTGTTTAATTTGACACGAATGTTTGGCTTCTATTAACGTGTCTATTATATTGTGTGTTATTGCTGACTTGAGGCTTAAAAAAGTTTTTATTTGAGTCATTTTGATGACCTTGTGGCTTAACTACCTTTTTGTCTACTCGCTCAGCTATTTCGTACTGAGTTGTTAAACATTTTTTCATTTGATGCCATTTTGGCGATTGCTTTCTTGCCACTAGTGATTGCTCCCATCGTAGCAAAGCAGCATCAGCTAGTGTCGCTGCGCAAATATTTACTAGGATAGGGTCCCACGATTCTGTGGATACATTTTGTGTTTCTAACACATGACCATAACCTCCATGAAAAACTTCAGTATCACAACCCGGTACTTTTAAAAATATACCAGTATCTATTTTTTTTTTTGCATTTGTAACTACTCTCGGAGGAGGAGTAGTGGCTCTACATGGCCTTAATAAATTTATTTGGTCTAATATCATTGCTTTCGTAGAACCTTGACAGTGAATTGTCTTTGGTGCTATTTTGTTTTGCACTCTGCTTTGAGCGTGTAGCTTCTGCGGGTGTGCCTCGTGCTTTATCATCATCAGCCATTTTTGGAATTTCGAATTAAAGAAATTTAATAAAAGAAAATTGCTATAATATGATTGTAGCAAATATTTTTAGTTTGCTCGACAAAGCTGTGGTTAAAAAAAAAATTGCTGTTGAAAGCTTTGATTGTAAAATTAGTCTATTGAATTTTTTTTTTGTTTTTGATCGGACAAGTCAATTAGAAGTTATGAAAATGTATGTCCGTATTATTATTATCTTAAAATTTTCCGAAAATTGCTTGCTGGGTATTCGTTTCACTCGCGACTAATTTGTTTATATTGTATGTATGTATATTCGCTTTTATTATATGTATCTTTGGAACGCGAAAATAAAATTGTTCTAAAAACCAAATGTATGTATATGTGTATATATATTAGCATACATATGTATGTTAATTTAAATTTTCGTATTGTAACGGATTTCCCGATAAATCGTCCAACTATGACTCACTCTTGAGCTCGATCACTGGATTAAATTCCTAATTTAATGCTATACACTTATCTTTATCTCCAATTCCAACAACTTAACACTTATTGCTCGCTACTCGAACTTACAACTTATTGCTTATAGCTTAATTGCTCTTTACACGGCAACACTCTAATTAGAACTGTCCCTGCTGCACAATCCGGCAGCCCTTATAGGGTCTAGTTGCTTCTGGCAGTTTATCGTCAATTCTGATTTGTTCTGGTACTCGTGTTCGCCACACTGCCCTCTACCTAAGTCTGGTCGTCCCGATTAGACATATTTGCGGTACCAAGAGCTGCAAGCCGTTCCAGATGAATCACCTTTATTTTATTCCTTGGTCTGTATGCGATACACTATATCATTGAGTCGTTTAATAACCTGGCATGGTCCTTCCCAATAACACTGTAATTTGGGAGACAGCCCTTTCTTTCGTTGTGGGTTATATAATAATACCCAATCGCCTTCAATAAAACCCTCAGAGTTTATTGCCTTGTCGTATTTTGCTTTCATCTTATCACTCATAATTTTGGTGCGCTGTCTCACTATAGCATGTATATCCCTCATCTCGTCTTCTAGGATGCTATTGAATTCCTTAGTATTCCTTCCTCCGTTGGCGTTAATTCCAAATTTTAAATCAATCGGTAGTCGAAGATCATTATCAAAAATTACCTTTGCTGGAGTCTGCCCCGTTGTTTCATGTACAGCAGACCGATAGGCCATCAGAACAAGGATATATAGGTATCCCAATCTTTCTGATACTTGTCCACAACTTTCTTCAAATACTCTTTCAAAGTTCGATTGAATCGTTCTACCATGCCATCGGACTGCGGATGTAGTGCAGTTGTACGGGCTTTCCGGATACCCAGCTTCTGGCATATCTCCTGTATTAGAGCTGATTCAAAATTTCTTCCTTGGTTAGAATGTAATTCTATTGGAACACCATATCTCGATACCCAATTGTTGATGAATACATCCACTACTGTTCCTGCCTCTTGGTTAGGAATTGCGTATATCTCTGGCCATTTGCCACTACTTTTTGACTACCAAAACACATCTATGGTAGCAATGCACTCGACACAATTGACTCCTTAACTGATTGACGACAACCAACCCAATAAAATCTTTGTTTTAATTTCTCCAAGGTTTTATTGATACCCATGTGTCCTCCACTTGGACCGTTGTGCAGCTCGTTAAGAACTTCAGGAATTCTTACTTTTGGAACAATCATCAGAGCACGTGAACTTTGCCCATCTTCGCTTTCCCATACGCGATGCAAGCAGCCAGGCACTAACTTCAAACTATTGCATTGTGCCCAATAAGCCTTTGCGACTGGACTTTCTGCAGCTATTTCTTCTCTCGTTGGACGTTTATTCATCTCCAATCCGTGTATTACACTTTTCAAATCTGGATCTTCTTGCTGACATTTCCGTAGCTTCTCCGGATCCCAGTCTGATGTTGGTGGAATCTGCTGGCTCTCTGTCTCACTCGTCTAACGTCGTACTTATTATCGTAACCGAACATACGTGGTACTTCCATATCTCTATAGGGCATAATCCTGTTTTTCATGTCAATTTTAATTCCTTGATTCGCTAGAAAGTCTACCCCAATTATTACTTTGTCAACGATATCTGCCACTATAAAAGTGGGTAACACGGCTGTCTTTCCAATTACGATCTTGCACGTTACCATTCCGAGAACTAGGGTATCTTCTCCAGTTGTTGTACGCAACTTTGCCCCAGCTAATGGTCTCACTTCTTTCTGAACCAGATTAGATCGAATTATGGAATGTGATGCGCCCGTATCCACAGTCAGTATGCGCTTTTTACCGTCTACGCATCCACTAACGGTAACGTTACCCGTATTCCTGCTTATTTGTGAAATGGAGATTACAAGGAATTTGCTTGCAGGAGCCAGCCCGTGCCCTTTTCGGCTGGCTCGCTTTAGTTTAACATTTGCTTGATCTTCCTCAGCTTTGCGTTTACGTCCAACTGGATTACTGGGCTGGTTACAGTTGCGTGCAATATGGCCACTTTTTTCGCAGTTGAAGCATTTAAGCACACCATCATTTTTCTTATGCGCTTCCATAGATTTTTCCAGTGCTTTCTGCATGTTGTCAATTTTTTCAAGTAATTGGTTCACCCAAGTGTGTTCCTCTATTTCTACTTTGTGAGCTTTAAATGTTTGATTGCAAAGCAGTTTTCTGTGTTAGAGCATACAAAACGGTTTCTGCAAACGTCAATTTTGGACATGCTAATGCAGCGAATCGTGTAGTGTTATCTCGTATTCCATTGACGAAAGTCTGAATTTTCGTGTCCTTGATGTATTCCATGGATTTATGTGCATACGCTAAATGAGCTAACCTCTCAATCTCTGTAGTAAACTCCTGCAGAGACTCATTGGCTTTCTGGCGGCGATTTCGCAACTCGATTTGAAAGATCTGCTTCCTGTGCTCACTACCATACCGTCTTTCTAATGCACCCATGAACGTTTCATAACTACTCGCCTCGCAGTTTGAAATGGTCTGTAATATCTCTGCTGCAGACCCTTTTAATGCAACGAACTTTATCCTCAGCGTTCCAATTATTTGAAGATGCCGTCTTTTCGAATTGAAGCTTAGAAACGTGAACGGAACAGTGCTATCAAAGGATGGAGGTTTTACCTTGGCGGAAGCTGACGACATAATTGGCCGATTTAATCGTAACTCACGGAGACGATCTTTCAATTCATCCACTTCAGTTTTAATTTTATCCCGCTCTTCCGAAATCTGTGAGGACACTTCTGCTATTTGGGAGGTCACCTGCGATATCCCTGCATCCTGCTCTTTCAACTGTGAAGACACCTGATTGATTGCTGATTCGTGCATCTGCGAACTGCTCTTCCAATTGCGTTGACAATCGCGTTTCCATTTGAGACATACCTGTATCCTGCTCTTTATATTGTATCGACATTTGCGTTTACATCTCTTTTCCCATCTGCGATATTGCAGCAAGAATCATGTTTATGTCCACAATCTTTGACTAGAACTGAGCCTCTTCCTTTTCTTCTATCTTTGTTGCCTCTTCCTCTAATTCCATGTGAAAGACATATTCCTCAACATTAATGTTTTCCGCCTCCATGGCCTCTCTCAACCGTGATTGTAATTCAGTTTTTAATCCATTTGTCGCCAAACCACGTTGCTCCAGCTCCTTTTTCAGTTGTGGAATCTTCAGATCGTTAAACTTGGCCATTTTCAAATAATTTTCTTCTTGGGAATTCATTTGACAATCCCACTTCTGACACCAATTGTAACGGATTTCTCGATAAATCGTCCAACTATGACTCACTCTTGAGTTCGATCACTGGATTGTTAAATTAAAGTCCCAATTTAATGCTATACACTTATCTTTATTTCCAATTCCAACAACTTAACACTTATTGCTCGCTATTCGAACTTACAACTTATTGCTTATAGCTTAATTGCTCTTTACACGGGAACACTCTAATTAGAACTGTCCCTGCTGCACAATCCGTCAGCCCTTATATAGTAAATTTTTAAAAAAAGTTCGCTACTAGAACATTCTGGCAACTACGAATTCGCTGTCTAGTTGCTTCTGGCAGTTTATCGTCAATTCTGATTTGTTCTGGTACTCGTATTCGCCACAATATAATAAAAATTCAAGTATATATATATATTTTTTTTTTTTCTAAAAGTATTTGTGTTTGAGTACTAGAATTTGGTGCGAAAAGGAATGTATATGTAAGTAAGGAATGGTTATTTCAAAGTTATATGCAATAACTAACCGAAATCTGAAACAAACACTTGTCTTATTGCCTCTGCCTTTGGGTTAATATATGCAGAAATGTTAGGGACTTTTGTGGCATGTTTGATCTTCGATTTGTTGTTCTGCAATCCTTTCATTAATTTCATCATTTTTCCCCATTCAAAAAGTTGTCCAAAACATAGCACCTTTTATGACAGTTTTCGCATTGACTATGTGGTTATCCAAGCCTTTGCCTTAGGAGGCGGCAATCGATAATTTAAAGGAAATGAATCAATCTATTTACTAATTTTTGTGTATAAAACTTTTCACTCTCAGCAAAATATTTAAATTTTGGTCAAGTGAAAGGTTTCACTACGGCAACAACGAAATTGTGTACATGAGCTGTTTGATATATGTCTGCCGTCTTCAAAATGTTCAAGAAGCTGCTTTCAAAATTCTACTTGCAAACAAGGAAATAACGCAGACGTGCAGTCGTCGTGTGTTTAAAGCTTAAACACATACCAGTAGAATTTTACCTAAGTACTATTACTGTGACTTTACGCCGCATGTTAATTGCTAACAATTTGTCAAATACATTGATATCATAGATAAAATTATCCGAAACTCCTCTCTTTGTCTTCTGAGAGAGCTCATGAACTTTCAGTGCTGCCAAGAAAACCACGAGTTCATGAGCCACTGAACAGATGACAAGCAAAACAATGAACTACCACTAAGAATTCCGCAGAAATAAATTGCGAAATCAGTGGGTAATTTGTGAGATCACATATTTCTAATCTTTATTTAAAGGGATTTAATATAGTTTTGTTTTTAAGAAAGAGGGGGTATTTTGTCGCAGAGTATTGTTTTGCTAGCAGTACCAATTGTCAACGTATATACATAATTCCTAGCAAATGTTATGTAAACTTTGACTTCCGAATAAATTTTTAAAATATAATATATTTATTTATAGAGTGTATAAAAAAGAAATAAGGTTCATGTTTAGGTTATTTAAAACTTATAGGTGTTTTGAAATATTAAAATATTTTGTTAAATTTAGTTTTAAACGTTAATTTTGAAAATCTTTTGTGATTAAAATATACATGTACATATAATTAGACGTCATATAGGATATCTAGCTTGTTGAACTAATTTTAACTATGTATAATTTTCTGTAAAATGGAAACCGAAATCTCAAAATTTTTTTCTTTCCTTAGTGGCACCACTGTCAAATGTTATAAAAAATGTGGACTTTGACAGCACTCTCTCGAATCAAAGAGTTTCGGATCATTTTATTCATGATTTACGAGCCCATTCGATGGTCTACAACAAGACTTAAGAACTCTTAACATTGCTTTTGTAAGTGAGTTGGCCTGATTCAGATATGACTGTAGTACCTCTATACTCTATAACTTTTTCCTTTTTGTATCTTACAGTAAGTTTAGATCCTAACCTGGTGTTCGGCTTGACAAATAAGTATCTCTTGCCATTTTTTGTAAGATATTATTGGCCTTCCATTTTGGTTGTGGGTCTCAAGATCCTTTTTTTATTTTTGCATAATTTTAAATAGCTTTACTGAGGAGTTCTTCAAATGATCGGTATTCATCTTTTAATTTTAGGCACCCAATGATTTCCGACAAGGAAGAATGAAATATATCAACTTGCTCATTGACTTAACTTTCAGAGGTCGGTGCTGTTAAGATTTAAATGTTAAGCTGGTCTCATGAACGTAATAGTTTCGGAACTAAGTGATTTTTCATTGTCCATCACGACATACTTTGGGACACCATAATAGAACAATAGCTCCTGCACTGGTATTCGTTATATCCGCGATATTCTTGTATGGATATTTCTTTGATATGAGGATTCGGAAGATGTTTAGCAATTTTTGGTTCTAGTTACTAATCTTTCAATTTTATTTTTCATTCCTGAAAAGTAGAATTTCTCAATTAGCAGAGAAATTTTAGTTTATATTCTTGTGCATTACATTGGGCTATGTTTTGGAGTAGTTAAATTTTTTCATCTAGCTCTACTTCTGCTATGAGGTCTTGAACAATTATTGAATTAAACCTAGTCTTAATATAATTGAAGGTACCTGGGTATAAATTCTAATAATAAATTGGTTCCATTATATCTTCTGGTGCACGAATTCCGTTTATTAAGTGGCAGACTCTCGTTTAGTCATTTGTCCATCTTCCCCCCTTAAAAGAGAGCTAAGTGGTTTTGCAATCCTAGCGAAATCTTTAATAAACCGTCTGTAATAGCTGGCCAGGACTAAGAAAGTCTTTAAGAGTTTTGGGAAGTGGATAGTGAGCAATTGTTAACACTTTCGTTGTGTTTGTTTCCACGCCTTTGTCGGAAATAATAAGCCCAAGAAATTCTAATATGTCTCTAAGAACTCACATTTTTCCAACTGGTATTTTTATTTTCTTGGCTTCCTGCAAAGTCCGAAAATCTTGCGCGACGTCTTAAGATATCATTGATCGCACGTTGAAATATGGCTGGAGCATTTTTTCCGTTATTAACGGATAAAGCGATCTTTTCTAAGTAAGTTAGTTTCAAAGGAATTTGATGGATTCCACTTTTAGGGTCAAGTACAGAGAAAATTTTATTATGACCTAGCTGGGCGAGAACGTCATTAATTTCAGGTATTCGATACCTATATGCTACTTTTGTTGTTGTTAATAAGTTGAACTTTCTATATAATCTATAATCACTCTCAATTTTGACTTTCCAGAGGCATCTGGTTTTTTCGGAACAATCCACACAGGTGAGTTTTTGACCATCGGGATGGCCGGATAATACCGTCGTCCAATATTTATTATTTTTTTTTGTTTATTAACTTCATCTCTTAACGACATTGGATATTGGTAAAACTTAAAGTCTACTAATGAATCATTTGTAGTTCTGATTTCCGCCTGTATGCTCGTAGTGTATGTTAGGTTAATTTCTTATTAGGATTGGCAAAGGGTATTTTGGGTAGTTTTGAATTAATATTATATAATATGTCTTTTTCTACCTCTGTTATATGACTCGTTCTGGGTATGACACTATTGATAGCCTCAAATTTTTTCTCTTTAATGAGAATATGAATGGAATTCTAGATTGGCATTATTTTTTGATCATATTAATTTCTGCTTCTAATTTTTTAAAACTATCACTTCCCAGGATAGCATCGATTGACATAAAGGTGGGCAGCATAAAAAAAATTTATACCTATATATATCTGGGTGATTGAACAAATTAGCGACATTATTGTGTGTAATAAGTACACTTCCAACACTTATTGCAATTGCTTTAAAGGGTTCTTGGTTTCTGATCAGATTCTAGACAAATTTTGTAATTTCTGTTTGAACAGTTACAGGTCTAGTATGTTGAGTGTTCGGCCGCTCCTCGTTTTATACTATGGTAAATAGAGTAAACTATACCAATTATGTATTAAAATGAATGGACAGCACACGTGAGAACAAACATACATAAAAAAAATTGTATGTATAGTGTAAATAATAATGTGAAATGTATTAATTCTATGTTTAATAATCGTATTGAAACATATGTTTTGGAAAACGACGAGCCCAAGGATTTAATTATTGAACATTTTTTTGAAAAACATCTAAATGAATTAACTGAACTTTTACAGAAATCTATAGAAAACCCAAGGATTTAATTATTGAACATTTTTTTGAAAAACATCTAAATGAATTAACTGAACTTTTACAGAAATCTATAGAAAAGCATGAAAGCATCAAATTTAACTTTGAATTATTTTGCAAATATATTCAAATAAAAGAAAATATTGAAGAATTTGCTATATTGTCACACCAAACATTAATGACTGAAGCATTTATGGAGGACAGCAATGTTGGAGATATAATTAAAGAAAAGTTTAGTAAATTGATTGAAAAAATGAACACATTTCAAGAGCGAGATAGTGGTTGGAGTCTAAGTGAAATTATTCATCTAGAAGTAAACATAAATAAATATCAACCAATTAGAGGCTCATTATATATACCACTACCGAAAATAATTGCAGTTAAAAAAGCATGTATTAATATTGTTAACAATGATGTATATTGTTTTAAGTGGGCCATAATTTCATCTTTTTACCAACCCTCAATAAATAGCCAAAGGTGTTCTTCATATAACATTGAAAATATTTAAAATTCCATTATAATTTTAAATAATGGAAAAGTAGTCAATTTTGAAAATTTAAATTTCCCATTACAACTAAAAGATATTGAAATATTTGAATCGAATAATCCAAATATTAGTGTAAATGTGTTTGGTATAGAAGACAATTTGGTAGTAGGGCCTTTTTATTTAACCAAAGAAGAAAAACCGCATCACGTTAATCTTATTTCTTTATACAGTGATGATTTCAATGAAAGCCATTATGTTTAGATAAAAAATTTAAATAAATTACTTAGTTTTCAAGTTACAAGACATGAGAAAAAATTATATATTTGTAATACATGTCTAATACATTTTTATAAGGAAGAAGAATTATTTACCCATAAATTGCATTGTAGAAAAATTGTAACACGTATGCCTAAATTTGAAAAAATAATATTAAAATTTGAAAATTTCAAAAAACAATTAGATGTACCATTCACTATATGTTCAGATTTCGAATGTATTCTAAAGCCAATAGATATACAAAATTCTACTAAGACACAATATGTTCAAGAACATATTCCTTATGCCTATTGTTATTTTATAAAGTGTTCATATAATAACCAACTGAATCGTTTTAAAATATATAGCGGTATTGATGCTCCAAAACATTTTTTTAAAAGTATTTTCGATGATGTTTTAGATATTTGCAATCTATATTTGTGTAAAACAGTTAAAATGCATCCACTGAATGCCAACTTAGACGTCAAAAAGAGGATACAGTTTGTCATATTTGTAGAATGGAACTTTTATTAAATGATAGGGTAGCAGATCATTGTCATTTAACTGGTGAATATAGAGGTCCAGCACATAATAAATGTAATTTAGAATATCAGACAACAAATTTTATTCCAATATTTTTCATAATTTATCGAAATATGATTGTCATTTATTTGTAAAAGAGTTGTCATCTGTTAAAGGGGATATAAATATAATTCCCTTAAACAAAGAATTGTATATTTCGATAACAAAGAAAATATATATTAATGAAAAAGATACCATTGAACTTCGGTTTTTAGAATCATTTCGATTCATGCCTTCTAGCTTAGACAGTTTAGCAAAGAATTTAAATAATAATGATTTAAAAATAACAAAGGCTTTTTTCCCTAACGACCATCACTTTGTTTTAATGAAACGTAACGGTATTTTCCCATATGACTACTTAGATTCAGAAGAACACCTCAATGAAACTCAATTACCTGTTCGTTCGCATTTCTTTAATAAATTAACAAATGAGTCATGTAGTATCGATGATTATCAGCATGCACAAAATGTTTGGACAACATTTAATTGTTTCAATTTATTAGATTATTTATTATTATATTTAAAAGTAGATGTGCTACTCCTCAGTGACATTTTTGAAAATTTTAGAAAATTATGTAAAGGAATTTATCGACTAGACCCATGTCAATATTATACACCTCCAGGTTTATCTTGGGATGCAATGCTTAAAATAACTAGAATAGAATTAGAATTGTTGTCTGATGAAAACATGCATAATTTTATTTTGTCAGGGATTAGGGGTGGTATTGTTCAATGTTGTAAACGACATTCAATTGCTAACAATAAATATTTAAGTGATTACGATGTGACTAAGCTTTCACATTATTTAATTTATTTAGATGTTAATAATTTATATGGGTATGCTATGTCACAATATATCCCTCACAATAATTTTGAATGGGTTGAAAACGTAGAGGAGTTTAACGTTTTGAGTATACCGGAAGATTCTTTAGTTGGTTACATATAAGAAGTAGATTTAGATTATCCCATAACCATTCACAATATTCATAATGACTTACCATTTTGTTTTGAAAATAAAAAAGTTGGTTCAATGAAACATACAAAGTTGATTGGGGATTTAGCATCCAAAATCAAATATATTATTCATTATAAAAATTTGCAACAATGTATTAAACATGGGCTTATATTGAGGAAAATTCATAGAATTCTAAAATTTAATCAATCGGATTGGCTAAAAAAATATATTATTTTAAATAATTATCATAGAACATTAGCAGCTAACAAGTTTGAAGAAAATTTCTTTAAATTATTAAATAATGCGGTGTATGGAAAAACTATGGAGAATGTAGATAAAAGAGTAAATGTTAAATTAATACAAGATTGGGAAAATACTAATATTGGAAGAAGAGGTAGAAAAAAAATAGGTGCTAGAGCCTTAATAGCAAAACCTAATTTCCACAGTCTAAGCAAATTTTCTGATAATTTAATAGCAATTCAAATGAAGCAAGTGTCAGTTCTGTACAATAAACCGATATATATTGGTTTTACCGTTTTAGAACTTTCAAAATTTAAAATGTATAGTTTCCATTATGATTATATCAAAGAGAAATATAAAAATAATATTACTTTGAATTATATGGATACTGATTCATTCATATATGATATTCAAACTGACGACTTTTATAACGATATTCGTGTTGACATTCCAAAATTTTTCGATACTTCTTCATATCCAATAGAAAATATTTTTAATTTTCCTCGGTTGAATAAAAAGGTTCTAGGTATGATGAAGGATGAATGTGATGGAAAGTTAATAAAAGAATTTGTTGGTTTAAGAGCAAAAATGTATTCATTTAGAATTGATAATGATATAAATGAAACTAAGAAAATTAAGGGAATAAAAAAATGTGTAACTTCTACATTGAGTTTAATTGATTTTAGAAAATGTCTGTTGGAAAATAAATTGTATAATGCATCAATGTATACATTTAGATCTAAATTACATACGGTTTATACACAAAATATTTATAAAGTAGCTCTAAGCAATATAGATGATAAGCGAATTGTACGGGAAAATCATGTTGATACTTATGCTTATGGTCATTTTGAAACATTATAGTAGTACTTTATTATTATAATATAAAAAAAAAAGAAAAATATAAAAACATTGTATTTTAAATTATTTAGTTTTTATTAAATAAAAATGTTAAACATAATTGCCCACATATGACTGTGTTATATTTTTGTTTCTGTTCATAATTGTAATATATTGGTGGCTTCAGGTAATTAATCAGTTCTACCGGTGGTTGTAAATTTCCAAAACTATCAAAATATTCTTTATAATTTTTGTTTTTATAGTATGCTACCCAATGAGTACCAGGACCATCAGCATCATCTAAATTAAGAATTCCACATTCTTGTGATTTCGGCTTATTCGGTAAAGAATTTCGCATAAAAATTCCCCTGAAATGTTTCAGATGTTTACAATATTTCATTAAATCAACATCTGTTAATGGTCTTTTGGGTAGCTTTTTTATTAGTTTTTTGGATAGGGTCGTAAAAATAAACCATATCCAGGTCCACAAAATTGATATCCGGGTAAATGAAGTTCAATAGGTAAAGAATTAATCAAATTATTTACAAAACCCTGACCAATCTTTTTATGTATTAGACCCATCAGGTGATTTTTTCTTAACAATATGGTTGAGTGTGGATGAGTTTCAATTAAATGATATCTTTATTATAAAAGTGATGGTTTATATTGCTATACATCTAGTAAACAAAATGAAAGTAGTTAAACAACGTCTCCAACTTAAGGTTAATAATGCCGACAATTATATAAATGTTAAAAATGTTACTAGACATAGTCCACTTTTACCAAATTCCATACGAGCTCTAATTGTGGGTCCATCAAATTGTGGAAAAACTAATGTTATGCTCAGTTTAATTGAAAGCCCAAACGGTCTTAATTTCCGAAATATATACATTTATTCAAAATCATTATACCAGCCGAAATATATCTATCTAAAAAGGCTTATTGATCCGATAAAAGGAATAAATCTTTATACATTTAGTGAAAACGTTGATGTTATCAAGCCCACTGAAGCCAAACCGGACTCAATTTTTATATTCGATGATGTAATATGTGGAAAACAAAGTACAACACGAGATTATTTTTGTATGGGTCGTCATAAAAACATTGATTCTTTTTATTTATGTCAAACTTATACAAAAATTCCTAAACACCTAATTCGTGATAATGCAAACATGATTATTGTATTCAACTGAATCTTGGAAAAATAAATACGGCTTTGTTGTTATAAGTAAAGATGATTCTATAAACAATGGTCGATATCGAAAGGGTTTCGATAATTTCATACAATTATAAAACATCCATACAAGCATATAGCAGACCAGATTCTTATCAGATATACAACTGATAGGTAGCAGATTTTCAAACACTCGTTAAAGATCATGACAAATAAACAGATGACTGTTTTAGCAAATATTGCTAAGACCAGAAAAGTATTAAAAGAAAAAATTAAAAGAATGAAATTGGGAGAATTGGATAGAATAAACTTGTTGGAGGATACATTTAAACCCATTTCAAAACCATTAAATGCATTACAACTGAAGGAAAGCCCGTGAAAGTTTTTACTATAGATGAAGCTATAGAGGCATTTCGTAGAGGGATTATTGAAAAGGAATCTGATATTGGAGGAATTATTGAGGCAAAACAAGCATTTTATCGACATTTCAAATTGAAATATGATAATTTTGATATACCGATTCGTTGTACTTATTATAGTAGATATGTTGAGAAAATGTTGAGCATCAAGTGCTTTGAATATCGTAAAATTGAAACTGAACGTATTCTAAGTAATGGTGACATTGAAACGGTGTTAATCCAGGATAAAACATATAAAAGACCAAATGTAGAAATAATTGATGTTAAAAACTATAGACAAACATATAATATGGTCATTGTATAACGTGTGTTCGACGTATATAGAAAAAAATGATGAAATTGACTAATTTAATAAAAATTCTACTTCTGCATCTGTTGTATTTAAGATATGGAACAAGCTACTACTATAATCAATTGATGGATCAAAATCAAAATATAAGTAGCTTTAGAAATTTTGAAAATAGTAAACATTCTAGTTTTGAATAAAACATTCCAAACACTTCTTTACGTTTAAAAATAAATGTAACAATTCAATTGATAGATAAAAGTCGTCCTGAGCTGAACCCTACAACAACAACAACAACCCAGAGCCCTTGGGGATATTTTAGACCAACTTACTCCGATCAAATTACAAAGACAAATAATACAAAAAGAAGTGTATACACCATACTCGATGCTATTGACGCTTTTAAAAATGATTTAGTTAAAAAGGAAATGAAAATTGGAGGTATTATTGAAAGTCCAGGGGTTTTCTATCGTCATTTCAATTTAGTTTACGATAATTGTGAAATTCGAATTAAATGCTCTTATTATAGCAATTATGAAAAGCGTACTCTAAACATCTATTGCTTTGAATTTCCGGAAAACAATACGGAGAAATTAACTGATAGAGAAGCATTACATGAACGCACTTCATACGATAAAAACCCAACAATAATTCATGTTAATCGTTATTATCAATCATTACATATGAAGGTACAGTAATCTCAAAGACATGTCATCATCAGCTGCGGATATATTTATTTTTTTAAAAAACTTTGGACATTTTTTACCCGAAGGGCAGAAGAAAAGACTTTTAGATATTCATTCAAAAATCGAGTATAGAGATAAATTAAGTAAAATAAAGAATCATTTCGGTGAACATTACGAAGACTGCGTTTGGTCGAATTCTAATTGCAGAGATGGTCCAGACACTTGCCATTGCCCATTCCTAAATCGCCTGGACGAGGAAGCCTACAACATTTTAGATATTTATACAAAAATTTATAACCAATTTCACTGTAAATATTGTAAATAAATCACATCTGAAAAACACCTCTTTAAATAAAAAGAATTTTTATTTTATTTTATTTATAAATTTAATTTATTTTTTATTTTAATAAATTAAATAGAATATAAAAACTACTAAAACATAAAGCTTAAAATTTAATAAGTAAGGGAGACGGTTATCCCCCCCTCCGAAAACTCTAATGTTCCAGCACCAAAGGGCCATAGAGTCCCTGTGTCCTTAATAGAAAGGTTGATAGAGGCAGTCAAATTCCCTGCCTCTATATCACTTAGGTCGATGTTCTCTAACAACAATTCTATTTCTATATCTAAAAATGCTGGCTGCTGGCGGAGAAACCACCTTAACTCGCCGGTTATATCTTCAAGGAGCGCTTGTCGCTCCACACTATCCTCCAGGATAGGCTTCCACTTGGCGAACAGATTTCTGTTGAGGTCATCGCGTAAAACGTGCGCGTAATAAAAAACAGTTTGTTTATTTTTAAACACGATCATTGTTATTTGAATAATTTAAAGGAGCTAACCTGAGCTTTTATAGTTTAAACGAAATAGCGATTAAAAAATATCAACAAATGAGCGCTCACTGTTCACTTACAATGCGCCCCGGGACCCCCAAATCCCTTACACGGGTCTATCTAAGCACCACAAGCACAAAACCACAAAATATACAAAATTATTTTTTCCCTTTGCACTAAAATGGTGTAAAATTTAGATTTATATAAAATTCTCACGCTCGCGCACACACACACACGGGAGCGCTGAGACAGTTTTGCGGTCAACACTTTTGCGGTTTTGTAGTTTTGCGGTTTTTTCCCTTTGCACCAAAGTGGTGCAAGGAAAAGTACGAAAATGGTGCATGCAGGCTTGCACCAAAGTGATCTAGAACCGGCATTTCTATACTACTCGCAGCTTGTGTAAATGTAAGTATATTTTAATTTTACAGCAAAAATGCCAAAAGTGAATTGGAAGATGTGTGTTGCTCGCTGCAGCAATGGCTGCCAGGACGTGTGTTCAATTTTCCGAATAAGGGAACGGATCTCGAACGGTGAGTAATTCAAAAAATTAATTAACTAAATAGTGCAAAAAGTGTGTTAAAATATGATATGTGATAATATTCCCAAAAAGTATTTAAAAAAGTTTTAATAATTTTAAAAGTGTTAAAAATTTAATTCGATAGTTTTCGATATATTGAAATTTAGATAACTAATTTTTTGTCAAGTATGGGGTTTTCCCCCTAAATTAGGAGGAAAAAATCAATACAGTGGGTTTTTTGGTGGGTGAAATTTATTGGGGATATTTTTAGGGTTACAATTTTTGCTGCGTATTTTTTTTCATTACAACTTTTGAAATTGTAGTCGATTTAAGATTAAGAAATAAATATTAGCGGTTTAAATAAAATTACTGCAAAAGCTACTAGATGGTGCTGCTGCACATGTCTCTATCAGAGTCGTACTAGCTAGCTTTCTCAATTCAATTGTGATTTTACGCCTCATGTGATGCACGCTTCGTCTCTTAATTTTAATTTGGAATTTCGATCCGTTGCTGAAGCTCTGAATTCAACGGACTTACTAGATGTCAAAGAGCGATGCCGAAACTTCTTAAGTGTTTTAGCTACTGAAATACAAAATAGGTTGCTGAAAATTTGGTCATTTTAAAAATGATGGCGGATCTTCACCCTAAAGTTGCCACGTCCCAAGTTAAGCCGAGATTAATTGATTTTTTAAAAAACTTCAACAGAACAGCGTTGTACGGTGATAAAAATGATGTTGAGTCTGAGTGGAATAAATTACAAAATAAATCTTGGTTAAAACTTAAAACTTCAGAGGAGTTTTACAGTGAAGTATACGATGATCGTGATGCTGGTGGACACAAGCGGTTTGAAAATGTCGCGAAATTCGCAATGGCATTACTATCTGTTGCTATTTTTAATGCTAGTGTTGAATGTAATGTTAAAATGTATGACATCAAAGAACCTCAGTCTGAAGAAGAACAAACGGCGGCCGATGATGTGTTTTCAGCTTTAAATGACTCAGCAATATAAATACAATTAATTTTTTAAAGATTAATTTTTCTATTCTTAATAATTAATTTTTGTATGCTAAAATAATTTATTTACGAAAGTAATATTAAAATTTCATTATTCAGATAATAAATACAAACTTATTCTTAATTTTCTGAAATATTTCATTGATTATATTTATTCCTACAGACTAAAATATCAAGCTTGGTAAATTTACTGATTAATCAGTATAATAAATTCTAATATAACTGAATAACTCATATAATTAAGTAAATATTATAAATAAATTTTCCATTATCATAGAGCTGATTTATTTAATATGTTTAAATAAATAATTCAAGATATTTGTTGGATTAATTTTAAGAGATAAATATTTGGATTGTAGTCGGGGAGTTTTGGTTTAAATTTAATTGGTTTTAAAATTACTTTAGGGGAAGAGTTTTTGAATAGTTGGTAACACTGTGTGCTATTAATAATACAATTTAAATTGTAGTTCTGCGTATATTTAAGTGCAAAAGTGATAAAAACAAGTTTTCAATAATTGTAACAAGTGTTAAAATATGAGTTTCAATAGTTTACGATTTATCTAAATTTCATTTTTAAATTATTTTGAAGTAACGACTTATCGTTGAATATTTATGATAATTATAAAATAGTTAACTAAATTAAATATCGATACGGATTTATTAAAATATAAGTTTACGTGGTTTGCTATTTTTACACTATTATAATTATATATATTTTATATTATATGGCTCAGACGTTTAGGTGTTTCTGAAAGATTTGATGAAGAAACACCTAAACACATTTTTGCTTGTGAACGGCATTTTTCAGCAAAAATGCGCCACGGTTGTGTCCGAGGGCCGTTCCCGATATTAATTTAATTACTGAGCCTAAATTTAGCGACTCAAATTCTTTTTTGGAAAACCACATAGAACTGGGTATTGAAGATTTCGGTGCATCGAGGCAGCTTCTTTCGCTTTTAGAAACTCCTCACTTCTTAAGGAGGAACTATTAAATAGGACAGATAAAGCTGCGGAAACAGGAGGTCTGACAGCAGGGACAGATAGGAAGAAGAAATTGCGAGAAGATAATAGGATTTCAAAAGTAAAATTAGATGAAAAAGAACAGGAGAAAGAAATTTAAAGACTCAATTGGTCCAAATGGCCACTAAATTAGAAATATATATATAGGGAAAAGTTAAGAAGTGGTTCATTTAGGGAAGAGTCAGATCCTCTTGAGATAGTTTGCAGCAAAATTCCTCCTCAGATAGGTGCTTGTATTAGACGTAGTTTTATAAATAGTAATCGCCGTAATCACGGTCGGCGATATGACAATTTTTTAAAACTATAGCTTTGGGTGTATTTTTTTTGTCGCCAGTTGCTTATCACTTATAGCACCAGTTAGATTTTACCTCCGAAAGTACTTTGGAAAATTTTGTTACCGACTGGTCTTAGGAGTAGGGGATTCTCTTTTGAACAAAAGTTTGTGTCGATTTCATGTGATGAAATGTCACTGAAATGTCATTTGCAGTATAATAGGAAATTTGATAGGATAATAGGTATTGAAGATTATGGCTATGAAAATCACACTTGGAGATTAGCCACAACTGCAATGACCATAATGGTGCAAGGTATAGGTCGAGAGGTTTGGTCCCACCCAATAGCTTATTTTTTCATTAAAGAAGCATGCAAAGCGGATGTCCTCAAGAAATATATTCTTGAAGGCATTACTCAACTCCAAAATATAGGACTAATTCCTTGCCATTTTGTATGCGACCAGGGCACCAATTTTGGAATTTTGCTAATTCGTTAGGTGTTTCAGCGTCACGGCCTCTTTATTATATAAGTATAATGTTAATGGCAAGGAAATATATATTTTTTTACGATAGCCCCTATTTAATAAAAAGTAGTCGTAACTGTTTACAAAATTTAAATTATACGGTTTTCTTTAAAAATTGTCGCGTAAGCTGGTCGAAGTGAACATAAATTAACTGATGCTCATATTTATCCCAACACCTTCCAAAAAATGAAGGTTAAATTTGCATTTCAGGTATTGAGTAATAAGGTAGCTTCTGGTATTTTGTCCATTTATAGCTCGGGAGCCTCAAGCTCGAATAGTGGGAGCTTTAACCGCGGAATTCATTTAATTTTTAATAAATTATTTGACATTTTGAATAACAGTTTCGTTGAGGCTATTGTACCCACTAAAAAAGTGTAAATTTGTAAAAACTATTCGGGTCGTAGATGAGTTAGAAAACAACACAACCAATAATTTTAGTTTTTTAAAAGGATGGGTATTAAACATAAACAGTTTAAGACGGTTGTGGCGATTTTTGTCGCTCTCAGGATTTTCATACTTGAAGACTAGACGACTATGTCAGGACACTTCGGAACATTTTTTGGGCAGATTAGAAGCAAAGGAGGTACTAAAGTAACGCCTACATATTCTCTAGTTTATTTAGGAAATCGTGAGGTTTACGTTATGTAAATATCGTAACAAAAGGAAACTGTGAGCTGCCTTTAGGACCTAATGCTACAGTAATTTCGGAACATAGTAATAATGTTCTACTTAATGTGTGCAATGATTCACTTTTGAACGACCTTATATAAAAATAAATAAAAATTTTTAAAATATGAAATTCCTTCGGACGAATTTATCTTCTTTTATCAAAATCAAATAGACAAATGCAATTTATTGAAGCCGCCTCAATATTTTGTTGCATTTGTAAAAGTCTTAGAAACAAAATTTTTAGAAGAATTTGAGGAGACATTCTTTTTAATGAAATGAAAGATGTTATGCCCTTTTTGTGTTGTGAAAATTGAGACCCGAAAATAGTTGTAGCTCTTTTCATTCGAATAAGAAGTTACTTTGTAATTAAATTTTTAAATAAAGAACTTTCTGTCCCTAATTTAAAAAATAAATTTTGTGTTTTACACCTACAGGTTTTTATCTTTATTTTTTAGTGGTTACAATAAGTGAACTTACCATACAATAATATACCATACAAATTTTTTAAACAGATAGGCTAGAACAAAGAGGCTCTAAAATTATAAATCGATTCTTTTTAAGTAAAATTAGAATATGGGGCTTATGTAGGCATTTGTTTATACGTATATTTTTATATTTGTAAATATTATATTTATTCTGTGATATGAAGTGATATTGTTTGTGTTAATTTTATTTTATATATATTTATCTGTGAATTGTTATCTTTTGTTTTTTTATACAAATAAATATATATAAATTATTAATTTTTTCGATTTGGCTACAATGGAAAATGTTATAAAAAATGCTAATTTTGAGGTGAGCTAGACGTGCATGGCATATATAAATAAAAAAACAGAACTTATCCTTGACAACAAAGTTTTGTTATACAACGCGGCAATAAAACCGATTTGACTGTAGGGTGTCCAACTATGAGGTACGACCTTAAAAAATCCTTAGAGCTATGACGGGCTCACCATGGTACATTCGTAATGAAAACATTCACAAAGATCTTAGTATTCTTATGATAATGAAAGAAGTAGAGGACAGTAGAAAGAACTATGAGCTTAAACTCCGTAATCATCCAAATCCATTACCTGATACCTTGCTATATTCCTGTAATCAAACTTGCTTAAAAAGAAAAGATCTATCAGCCTTCTAAAGAGTAACGTTTCACTAAACTCAACTACAGCCTAGAGCTTGTCTAGTTTTAAATAGATAGGACTTATTGTTACGCTTTTCACAAGTAAATTCAATAAATAAAGCTATTTTAACCAAAAAAAAATTACCATCTTGTATATTAAATGTTCTTTAACGTTTTTCTTTTTGTTCTATAGAAATAGGGGGTCATTTAACCATTATAGATAGGATACTTTCAACTTCCATATGGGAATGGAAAAGTTTGCTGGAACTATTGATGTTGGGGATTTAACCATGAGGAGGTTGGCATTTGAAGCTGTAAGCCCTCACAGTTTGGTTGTCTATTACCATAGGCATAATTATTTGGATATGTATTATTAAATATTGAATAGTAGTCTGTAGTAGAAGACCGGTGGTGGTTGCCGATAAATGAGATTATTATTTGTGGTTGGTTAAATGAGTCTGAATTCCAAACCACCATCTCACACACATTCCACATCAGAACATCCCACATCATTTCACCATGCACCAATCCAACCACCACGATCACACCCCACATGAGGACACACAACACACCATACCGAAGAAAGTAAAAAGGGAACAACGAGCGGCGAAACGTCATCGTACGCTATACACGACCTCGCTTGTCATCCGTAACGGCCTTCCCTTTATTAACATAATTACGCTTGTTTCTCTTTATAAATAAAATTGTGAACTTTTGAAAAAACAACCTAAATACAGTCCGGTTTGTTAGTGAAGATTCAAGTCTCTAAGGTGAGTGCTAATAAAGGTGGCGTATAAATTAAACATTCAAACCTTACGGAAAGGTACTATTCAGAAAAAAATTAAATATAAGTACAAACAAATAAATTATAAGTACGAAAGTGCGGTGATCATGTACCTACCTAAAACAAGAAAAAGTGTACAGTGAAACAAACAACTGCGGTAGAAATGAATATACATACATAAAAGAAAAAAAAACGCCGAAATTAAAAATACACATATATACAGTGCAATAAAAATAAATATATATATACAAAAAGTGTGGTAAAAGTAAGTGTAAACATACATAAAAACAAGTAAGGAAGTGCTAAGTTCGGATGTAACCGAACATTTTATACTCTCGCAAAGCAAATGGTATACTCGTTTAAGATTTCATTGTGGATTGACCGATATTTTCGGTAGAAAGTCAACTATATGCACTGGGGTCCACATATTCAGTACTTAGGGGCTTGAACAGTTTTTGGTTCGATTTAGACAATTTTTGGTCACAAGGTGGCATACTTTAAACGTATTATTCACACAAAGTTTTACCCCGATATAATTATTGTTGCTTGATTTGCAAAGTGGAAAGTGAAAGAATCAGATGGAATTGAAAATGGTGTTATATGGAAAATAGGCGTGTTTGTAGTCCGATTTCGCACTATAACCCATGTTCGCCCATTTTCGCACTATAACATAAAAATAGAAATAGAACGTTATGCACCAAATTTTGTTGAAATCGGTTAAGCAGATCCCAAGATATGGGGTTTCACCTAAAAGTGGGTGGTGCCACGCCCACTGACTAATTTTGAACGCGGTTTCTATATAGTCATCTCATACCATCCCAGAGGTAAAATTTAATGTCTCTGTCGTGTTTAGTGCTTGGTTTATCGCGCTTTTAGTATTTTTTAGCAGTACCGTTATATGGGGAGTGGGCGGGCTTGTCGCCCGATTTCACCCATTTACACACCGTCAATAGAGGTGCTAAAAAATTTGCTTCCAGTGAATTTGGTCATTATAGCTTTAGCGGTTTAGGAGATATGCACATTAAACCTATTAGGGGCGGGACCACGCCCACTTTAAAAAAAAAAGTTAATTGCAGATGCCCCTATTGTGATCCTGTGTACCAACTAAGAGTCTTGTATCTTGTTGTGGAGCTTAGTTATGGCAATTTATTTGTTTTTGATTAATGGCGTTTTGTGGGCGTGGCGGTGGTCCGATAACGCCCATCTGCAATACCAACCGTCTCACGGTACCAAGAAACATTTCTACCAAGTTTCACAAAGATATCTCAATTTTTACTCAAGTTAGAGCTTGCACGGACGGGCGGACAGACAGTCACCCGGATTTTAATTCGTCTCTTTATTCTGATCATTTATATATATATAACCCTATATCTAACTCAATTAGTTTTAAGTGATACAAACAACCGTTAGGTGAACAAAACTATTATACTCTGTAGCAACAGGTTGCGAGAATATAAAAAAGTGCGGAAAATCAAATACAAAACACAAAAATTCTAATACAACAAACTAGGGAACATACCTACGGAACAAAGAACAACAAAAGCAACGTCGGACGGTAGAACACCACACGTATACTTCTAGTTAATATAAATACTAAATACTATCCTTTTAAGGAAAATATTTAACTAAAGGAATTAGAATTAAGCAATAACTTTGGTGTTTTTAACTGATGTCGATATGAAATAAACAATAAAACTACTGATTAAAATAGCTATAAATGAACACGTTTAACAAAAAGAAATATTACTATAAATGGTACTAACTTGATACACTTTGTAAAACGCAAATTTTTGATAAAATATGTAAAAAAAATCATAGTCCAATGAGGGATTCCAAATCAGGTAGACTACTAATTAGACCAGAAAGAATTTAAATTAAATGAAATATATTTGGAAAACTTTATATTTATATTTTCAATATAAAAGAACTGGAAAAACTTTACTTTCACAAATAAGTTCCCAATAGTAGGGAAATAATTAGTGTAAACATTATACTTAGCATAACGATTGTATATACTTAACATAACTAATATTGTAATTAAAATTAATTTCTAATATTTCTATACAAGAAAAAAAACAAATAGAAATTTTTAACAAAATTAGATCCAGGAGAATCTCAAATGAACGGGAGGAGGAGTTACGCTGCTATACTCTAAGCATATAGTAATCATATACAGGTATACAAATTCTGCTGAGTTGTGGAATAAGAGAGAGTGAATTCCTCGCATGTCAAAGCCAACTCAACTAAAAGCATAAATGAACAAACTAACATGCAATGACGAAATAATTAGTCGTAATATTCGATCCCATAAAGGAACAACTAATAGATCAAGCCTTTTATTTTCAACTTCGTTTCTCGGCAGGTAGAGTTCTATATATATGGAGACGCCGAAATCCAGTAGTTAGTGTTCTCCAATAATTGGGTCCTTATAGTTTTATCTTATTATTATTATTATTTTTTTTTTTTTTTGTTTTTGAAAACCAGTAGTTGGTCCTACTGTTCTATCATGGAGGGTCCTTTGGGTAGGATTCGCAGAATTGTGTTGAGTTATACTGCTTTTTCGTACAAAACTTCGTTAAATGATTTCTTGTAAAAGGAGTGATTGTTGTATTTATTAAATTATATATTTAGTATCGCTTTGCGTCCTATACTATATTATTTGTAATTTTAGATGCTCTTTAATTTTCATAAATTTCATTCAATTATTCTCACTTCCACTTAGGCTCAATATTTTTATGAAGGGCTTTGGATAAAATATAACTTTTACTTATGCTTAGTACATCAAACATTATGCTTAATACATTAATAAAATTAAAGACTTTAAATATTTTAATTTTATTTAGAACTTCTTTTATTCACATCGCAATTGTGACTCACAATCTTAAAAATATTGTAAGCTAGCTGTGGGTCAATGACAGCGGCTTCGGAATTATTGGCGGCAGAGTTTAGCGCATGTTCAATGGTCAGCAGAACTTGCAGTTTATGCGTTGTTAATAGCGATCGATTACGAGAGTTGGAGCGGATATTTCTTTTAACAAATTTCATTATGTTGTTGAACTTTAATAATATTAATAAATTATAAAATGTAAATAAATTATAATATCCTAGTTCGCTCGGGTATAGCTAATTAATAAATATTATAAATTGCTTTTATGTTAGGAATTTCATTCATTCATACTGTAAATGAGACCTGCCAATTTTCGACCGACGGCTTTATCGATGGCACTGTGTAACCGTGTAATAAAACCTAACACCAAGCACTACCCCCCACAACTAAAAAAACATTAAAATAAACAAATTAAGACATGCATAAAATAAAACATTAATTTATACACATATACCAGTTCTCCTTAGCGAATTGTGGATCCAAGACTGTTCCATAGCATTTTTATTGCACAGGGATTTCTTTGATAGCGGATATATTTTCAGGATCTGGCAAAATACCTTCTTTTGAACACGGGCCAAAAAAATTCACTTTCGTTCTGAAAAATTTAGATTTTCCAAATTGACTTTAAAATTTGCTTTGTACAAGACCGCGAACACATTTTCAATATATTTTATATGTTCTTTAATTTGAAGCAGGACTTTGCCATAAGGATTTTGAGAATGACATTGATCAGTCTGCGAAAAATGAAAGAGCCATATTTAAGACAGAACAGCAACCTAGTAAAGTTGGTCTTTCCTATGACCCTTTCCTTCTTCCTGATTTGGTGGAGTCCGAAAGAAAATATTAGACCATTATTTAAGAGTTCTGTTATTCCACTGTTGAAGACTGGTCCAAAGTGTTCCGAATATTGAATTAATAAAAATTACGAAATTAATTAAACGACACTTTCAGAGCTGAAGCTTAAACGAAACCTCAGATCGGCAGCGCAGTAATGTGATCGTCAGCGTAAAGGTAAGCGAGCGTGAGCCTTGCTTTCCTAAAAATTTCTATTCAGCGACGGAAATATGGCAGACGCAAGGTCATCAATTTTGGCAAAGTGCAAATTAGTCATGACCTTCAGAGTATGAGCGTTTAAGCCAGCAGGTGTTGCGAGTGATGACGTTTGTATGACAATCTTCTGCTTGTGATGCGTGTAGTTCTAGGCAAATTAATAGGAAGAATAAGAAAACCAATTTATTCTATTTATCTCAGATCTCGTCCTCAGATGGTTAAACTGTGGATGTTGTTTATATGGAGAGCTTCCAACGCTACTAGTGACAACACTACACTCCAGAAACGTTAACTGAATAGTAGGCGATGATTCGATGTTGCTAAATTGCTGGCGTTGTTCCATGTAATTTTCCGCTAAATCTGTTCAACACAATGAAGTCGTTACCACTCTGTTCAATCTGTGGAATATGATCAGCGTTACAAAACTAGTTTATTAAGTATACAATTTGATGTTATTAAATTAACAATTGTGTTCTTGTTGCATTTTGTTACATCTACAATACATATTTTTCCGTTAACCAAAAATTTTCGTTTTGTTCTAAATGGTTAATTTAATTGCCTTTGACAAGTGGTTTAAAAAGTATATTTTGGTAATTAGTTTTATCAAAGTTTAATATCTTAACAATCTAAAGGATTAGGAGGTATAAAACGCTTCCCTGATAATAAAACTCAACATAGAGGAGAACATAGAAAAAAAGCGGGGCGAAAGCGTTAACACGATCGGAGAGGAAGCTTTGTTACGTTCTCTGGGGGAAAGCCAAGGGTGCTGCCTCGGCATTAAAGATTAAGCCCAGGGTAAAATCCTGATGTGCCGCCGGAAGATTGGAGAGTGTTGACGGTTACCAATTACTACAAGTATGATGGCAGCTAGAACTACATCCACCAAATAAACAAGTCTGACGAGAACATATTTTACGGAAGTTTCAGGAAGATTGCGTGGGGCATAGGTAGCGTGTACCTTCGCCTACAAAAGCCCAAACTGGCCGATAATAACTTAAACACGCTGGGGAAGCGGGAGGTCGTGAAAGACCAAGGCGAGATTCTAGTGGCCATCCTGAAGCTCCATTAAGCAGAGGAGAATAATTTGGACAATATGAAAGAGATAATCTTCAAAAAATAAATGCCAAAGAATGTACTTTCCACTGATAATAAACATTCTCCATTAAATTTGAATTATCTGTGTTTTTTTCTTTGAAAAAGTAGGGAATCTCGAAATGAATCACCATATACATAAGTCGAGCATAGATATTCTTCCACCGAATTATTTTTAAAATTTAATAGAAAGTTGGCTATTACCAACGTTTTAAAACTTCGGGTAGAGGTTTTGGCATGAAATAGACAAGCTCAGAGGATTCTGTCGAAGGGATGTGAGCCCATTCCTCGTTTAGCACATCCTTGAGCATTTCCTTTAAGGTAAATGTGAGCTGCCGGGTTTTACGTTTTAGTGAATCCCATAGCTTTTTAGGATTCAAATATGGTAATTATGGTGGTATTTAAAGATGCTTCGAGTCGTTATCATGTAGAATAGCAGTTACTTCTAAAACAAATTTCTTCCGCTATTTGTTTCAAATTTATTTTTAAGATATAAAGGTATGCATTTCTGACCATGATGGGCTCTGTAACTTCCATTCGGCCCACACCATTACTAGCGATGAATCCCTATATCATTACTTCTTCGCCACTGCGCTTAACATTATGCATCAAAATTTCCCTATCGAGTGCCTTGTTCGTTTTTCACCATAAAATCATTCGGCCTTAGGTTCAAAAGGCCCAAAACTTGTTTTCATCAGACAAAATAACCCTTTGCCAAAACTCCCGGGGCTTGTTTAAGTGCTCTTTGACGAAAACATTATGCACTTGTCTGTTGACTGACGATATGAATGACTTCCTGTGTGCGACCTGACCATTAAACCCTATTTTTTTTAAATAAGCGAATCGTGTCAGTGCAAAAGGATTCTTTTAAAGTTTTCTTAAATTAATTTTGAGCGATTTTGGTTGCAGTAAGTCGGGGGTTTTGCTTCTTATTTTCTGTCACATTGTTACGTGTTTCAAGCGATGCTAGTATTTTTGGCCGCCCCAGACAGGCCGATATATAAAAAAAGCTTGTATGTTTGTAAGTTTTTATTATTCTTTTCATGGAGGAATGTGTTCTTCCAACAATTCGACCAACTTAACCGTATGTTTTTCTTCCTTCCAAAAGTTTAATCATTATTACTTTAAAATGATTTTATTCTAAAATTTAGTATATAAGAGATATTTTTTTACAAAGGCAAATAAGACATAAGAGTGTACGCAGACTTTTTCTCCCAAGTGTACATCCCGAGTGCAAACAACAAGGCAAGAACTGTTATACTGGTAAGGAAAACTATACATTGACCTAATTATACCTAATATTAAATTTTATTTCCTAGAGCAATCTAGCTATAGTTAACTTGGGGAGGAGCTAACATATATGAGTCTTACTTCGAAGAACGTTCTAGACGTAGCATTTCACACTAACACAATAATCAAGGTTGAAGATTGGGGCCTTCGGACACACTCGTTTACTGACCGTAGGTATGTAGGATTTCAAGTAAAATTTAGAAATCCTAAGGACACTAACTCGGGTTTATACAGAAAGATAGTAATTGGGAATTTAACTAGACACAAGGTAGGTGACTCAACCTCTGGACTGGAGGAAGAGACCATCACACTTACGGATATTCTCTATAAAGCGTATCACATCGTATGAATTCCATCACATGCAAAGCGTGGCTCGAAGCGGCCTTTGTGGAACAGGGAGCCCGAATCACGTAGACGCAGTGTTCAGGAATTCTTTAAACTGACCAAGATAGCCGATGAGGAGTTTTATTTGGATGGAATATAAGGATATACTTTAGGAATGTACGAAAAAAATTAACAAAGCTAAAAGGATGTTGTAAAAAAGCTTCTGCGGCAAATTAGGAAAGACAACTGAGGTAGCTATGTTTAGAAAGCTACTATTTAAGCACTAGACTACTCCTAGGCTTATACGCAAAAAATGTGGGGAGTGGACTGGGTGCAATGAAGAATCATTGCAAGACCTAGTCAACATGCATTCTCTAGGGTGTACGGACGCTACTAACTTCAGACGTCAATAGCGTAGAGAACGTCATATAACATGGATAAAAGCTCTACGAAGCTGCAGGAAGATTAACGCAGAAACAGGGAACCCAAATTGATAGCCAATGCAGACAACATAGCTATACTAGTGATGGGCAAGTTCCTAGACACAATTTGTGGAGTGATGAATAGCGCTTTAAAATTCATACATTAATGGCTAACCTAGAGGTAAATGCCGGTCAGAGGAATATGGTACTCTTTAGAAGGAGGTAAAATATCCCGTCAGGCTCCCCCGTAGACGTGGAAACTTAATATTAATGAGAGGTAGAAAGAAACCATGTAAGAAGATGACGGGGTCAACATGAGGACATATAGGACCTGTCCTTATGCATTAGTGTTGCACAGCGGTAGTCAAGCTAATCTTGCTTTACGGGGCTTTTGTATGCTGGACTGCTGCCAGTAAAATATCGTACAGGAAACCGTTGGAGCGAATACAACGACTCGCTGCTCTCTGCATAACGGAAGCACTAAAAACCACTCTATCGGCTGCACTTGAAAGGCTACACAACCTGCCACCAATTCACATTGCAGAAGAAAGCTCAGCTGCAAGATTGGCATAGCTCGATAGGCAGGGGGTCGGTGGACAAATGTACATAAAGTTATCATCTTTTGAAAAACCAATAAAAAACCGAATGAACTTTTTACTTTACCTAATATTTATGGACATATGTACATTAGGGCCTTATATAGGATATTTAGCTTCTGAAACTAAAGTTAATTATTTATGCTTCTCTGTAGAATGAAAACCGAAAAACGCTCATTACATATGATTTATGAGGATGACAAAAATTTATGTGGAGAATGAAAAAAGTAAAAATTTATTTAAAAATAAAAATTTACTTATTTCTACAAATGAATTTTATGAAAAAATAAGATTTAATATATAAAGATTTTAATAATTGCTGCAAAAAATTTATTTACTAATTCAATAATTAAATATGAACAATGATATTTACATATGCTAACAATTATCATTAAAATATTAACCATACATATACTTACATATGTATACATAAAATATAAAATATTGGTATTTCATCTTTGCTGGCACCATGCGACCGAAGCTATGCATGTACATGTTCCCTCATCGAAATTTGTGTGCAAACAGCTCTGTAAAACCACCAAAATGAGAAGCAATTGCTTGCAATGGGTGGCGTGAAATGTATTTAGATATTAATTGCCAAACATAAGCAATGTGCAGTCTCCACTGGCAATATTGCTAGCGAATCAGATTTTTAGCAATCTTTAGTTGCCTGTCGAGATGGCCCGCCACTTTGGCTGTGGTGATTCTGATAGCTCGATGTCTAATTATCGCTAAGTTGAAAATATCGATAACTTATTGGCATTTCTATCAAATAGCCACAACAGCATAGTTATATATAAGTACGATATTTAATTTAACGTGTTTTAGAACCATTATTACTTCTTGTAATGACGGCGTTTGTGAGAATTATGTGGAAATATTTAAGTATTTTGTTGATATTAAACGTAAAAAATGTTTGGTCCTTTTATTTGCCTGGATTAGCACCTGTAAATTATTGCGTTAAATCTGAATCATCGAGTTCCTGCAAAGTACGTAAATTTTAAAAAGTAAATTGTTTGTATGTCATACAATATAATAATTGCAACTATATTTAAACAACATAGCACCAATGCTTTTAGCGCCAAACTAAAAATTATGAATGAAGATGTTGTGCTCATCAAAAAATAAGAGAAAAACTTTAGTATAACGTCCCAGGCTTTCCGGGATAAAATGGGTATGGGCGGATAGAGGAGATCCTTCACATCAAGAATATGGGTCGGCTTTAGAATAACGTCCCACGCTTTCGGGGATAAAATGGGTATGGGCGGATAGAAGAGATCCTCCAGATCAAGAATATATATAGATATAGCCGCGGGAAACTTATAGTTTTCGAGATATTTACGTTTAAAGTTGAAAATTTCAACTAATTAAAGTACGTATTTTTGCGATTTAAAATGAATTATACACATATATTTTGCACTTTTATATCCACTAACACTTGACTAATTCGTTTTTAGAAATTTTTTTTATATTAGATGCTGCAAAAATAGCTTTATTTCAATATTTAAATCATTGTTCAATTTTATTAATTTTGACAATAACAAAATGGTTGTGAATGTCCAAACATCAGTGTTGCCATACTAATATATTTTGTAAACGAAGAAAAATAAAATAAACAGAGAGATTGTACCCTAGATACAGGAAACAACGCAAATAGAATTTCTGCGCGTAAAAACTTTGGTACACCCCGGTGTTGGATCAACCAGGGTTATTTTTTTGAAGCGCGGCCGAAGGCCGCCAACGCAAAAAGAAGTTCTGCGCGAAAAATATTTTGATACACCCCGGTGTTGGACCGACCAGGGTTATTTTTTTTAAAGCGCGGCCGAAGGCCGCCAACGCAAAAAGAAGTTCTACAAGAAAAAAGTAATATTGTCATAGAGGGTATAACATAATACTTAACATCAATGCTTTGTAATAGTTTATTTCTCTAGGTTTTGGATTCCTATATTTGGGGTATTATCTGTTTTAATTTCTTTCAGTTCAATTACAATAGATGTCGATAACACTGGTTATTTGAAATTTTGCAACCCTTTTGTTATTGTCAGAATTAATAGAATTTAACAATAATTCAATTATTGAATTAAACTATTTCTGCACTATATAATGTAAAATTAATTGATACAAACGAATTAGTGAAGTGTTAGTGGATATAAAAGTGGAAAATATAAGTGTATAACTCATTCGAAATGGGAAAAATGCACACTTTAAATAGTCGAAATTTTAAACTTTTAACCCAATTATCTTGAAAACTATAAGTTTCCCGCGGCTATATCTATATATATTCTTGATCTGGAGGATCTCCTCTATCCGCCCATACCCATTTTATCCCCGAAAGCGTGGGACGTTATACTAAAGTTTTCCCGTTAAATTCTATTAATTCTGACAATAACAAAAGGGTTGCAAAATTTCAAATAACCAGTGTTACCCTATCGACATCTTTTGTAATTGAACTGAAAGAAATTAAAACAGATAATACCCCAAATACAGGAATCCAACACCTAGAGAAATAAACTATTACAAAGCATTGATGTTAAGTATTATGTTATACCCTCTATGACAATATTACTTTTTCTTGTAGAACTTAAAAAAAAAAAACCCTGGTCGATCCAACACCGGGGTGTACCAAACTTTCTACGCGCAGAAATTGTTTTGTGTTGTTTCCTGTGTCTAGGGTACAATCTCTCTGTTTATTTTATTTTCTTCGTTTACAAAATATATTAGTAGTGGAACACTGGTGTTTTGACATTGACATGACAACCATTTTGTTATTGTCAAAATTAATAAAATTGAAGAATGATTTAAATATTGAAATAAAGCTATTTTTGCAGCATCTAATATAAAAAAAATTACTAAAAACGAATTAGTCAAGTGTTAGTGGATATAAAAGTGAAAAATATAAGTGTATAATTAATTTTAAACCGCAAAAATACGTACTGTAAATAGTTGAAATTTTCAACTTTTAACGTAAATATCTCAAAAACTATAAGTTTCCCGCGGCTATATCTATATACATTCTCGATCTGGAGGATCTCCTCTATCCGTCCATACCCATTTTATCCCCGAAAGCCTGGGACGGTATACTAAAGCCGACCCTGAAAACGAATTAAAATTAATAATACAGGATTATACCCCAAGTGTTCATGTAATTTTAATCGTTCCCTTCTCTTGATAAACCGTGGTATTGGATTGGTCAGTGTTATTTTTTTGAAGCGCGGCCGAGACCGCCAATGCTAAAGAAATTGGACGCGAAAGGAATAACGACCACCCCAGTGTTGGATCGGCCAGGGTTATTTTTTTGAAGCGGGGCCGATGGCCGCTAATTCAGAAAGAAGTTGGACGCGAAAGGGATAACGAAAACCCCAGTGTTGGATCGCCCAGGGTTATTTTTTTGAAGCGCGGCCATTGGGTCGGCTTTAGTATACCGTCCCAGGCTTTCGGGGATAAAATGGGTATGGGCGAATAGAGGAGATCCTGTATAAGATAAGAATATATCTAGATATAGCCGCGGGAAACGTGTAGTTTTTGAGATTTTTACGATTAAAGTTGAAAATTTCAACTATTTACAGTACGTATTTTTGCAGTTTAAAATGAATTATACACTTATATTTTTCACTTTTATATCCACTAACACTTGACTAATTCGTTTTTAGAAATTTTTTTTATATTAGATGCTGCATAAATAGTTTTATTTCAATATTTAAATCATTCTTCAATTTTATTAATTTTGACAATAACAAAATGGTTGTGAATGTCAAAACACCATACGTATTTTTGCGGTTTAAGATGAATTATACACTTATATTTTTGGGAAAACTTTAGTTTAGCATCCCACGATTTCAGGGTTAAGAGGGCTATAGTTGGATAGAGGAGATTCTCCAGATCTCGAATATGTATAATTATTGCCGCCGGAAACTTATAGTTTTCGAAATATTTGCATCTCTCGATTAATGGTTATCATTTCTTTTATATTATGCACTTATTACACACTAACACTTCACTACAATGCTTCTACATATTTATTTTATATTAAATATTTAAGTATTTGCTTTAAATAAGCATTTTATTTTTACACAATTTTCGTAATATAAACAATAACAAATGGGTTCCATGTTGTCAGATAATAAATGTTGCCATATCCAAACGGATGAAAGCAATCACAATAAATAAAAAAACCCAATCACCCTCTACAAAATATTATGAATTTTATGGCTTAAACGTATGTTTTATTGCATCTGATAATTTCAAAAATGGATCATGATGCTGATTTACTATATTTTTACGCCATATGTATTCATATATCAAATTTTCAAAATCTTCACTGTTATTATAATTATCCTTAATAAAAATTGAAGTTTATAGAGAGTGATTTATTCTCTTTAACATTACTTTTTTTTTTGTTAAGATTTCTTATTTGCACTGGCGGCCTTCGGCAGCGCTTCAAAAAAATAACCCTGGTCGGTCCAACACCGGGTTGTTCGTAATTCAATAAAAATTAAATGCTTATTTAAATCAAGTACTTAAATATTTAATAAAAAATAAATACAGTGACCGTCAATATAAAGTATACAATTTTTTTTGTTTTTAATTGTGGCATTAATTTTTTCTTATTTTACATATTATTTGTTTTAAGGTTGGGGTTTTTATAACAATATTTAATGGGCTTAAAGTATAGAAAAAAATAAAAACAATATTCCAACAACAACTTAAGATTAACATTAAAAACCAAAAATACTTCATATTTAACGCGTCAATATTAAGTATACAAAAAATACTTATTATGAAAAAAAAAAATTTTTAGTAATTTGTCTGCTTCCCTTTTGCTTTTATAACGGCATGTAAGCGTTTCGGCATAGAATTCACGAGATTCGTTGTAACTTCTGATGAAATTTTTGCCACTCTTCAACCAGAATTGATCTTAACATATCCTGACTGGTTATGGTTCTTTTTCGGATTTGTTTGTCAAGATGTTCCCACAAATGTTCAATAGGGTTCAGATCCGAGGACTGGGGGGGATGATCGAGCTGTTTTGGGGTGCAATACAGTAACCATTCCTTCACCAGCTTAGCAGTATGCTTCGGATCATTATCTTTTTGAAAGACCCAAGATTGATCCAAGCCTAATTTTTCAACGCTGGGTGACAAATTATCCCTTAAAATCTTAAGGTAGTCGTCCTTATTAATTGTCCCCTCAATGAACACTAAGTTTCCGACTCCACCTGCGGCCATACAACCCCACACCATTACCGAGCCACCACCATGCTTAACGGTCGGAATCAAATTTGGTTCTGCAAATGCCTGGTTTTTGGCTCTTCAAATTTTTACAGCTTTTTTTTTGCCAAATATCTCAAATTTGCTTTCGTCGCTAAACAGGATATTGCTCCAGAAAGAAAAATCTTTGTTTTCATATTTTTTTGCATATTCAAGGCGTCGCTTTTGGTTGGTCTCTGTAATGTATGGTTTCTTTCTGGGCTTTCGACCATAGATGCCATTTTCATGCAGAGCCCTTCGTACTGTACTGGCACTTACGCTTTCGCCTGATAATTCTGACACATTTTTCGCTATTTGCACAGCACTTTCAAAGGGATTCGCTTTCACCGTTCGTACTATACTTCGAATTTGGGTATTATTAAGCCGTCGTGGTCTTCGACGATGATCAATATTCTGAAATTTTCCACTCTTATTGTATTTGTCGACAATTTTTTTTACGGTGTTGTGATTTCTGCTGATTAAGTCGCCAATTTCTCTCAAAGCTTTTCCTTGTGTAATTTTATAACAAGTTCACGCGTGTCCACAGAGGTTTGTTTACCCATTTTTATGGAAAAAAAAAATATTTCCACAAAAACAGTTTGGTTACAAGCACGTGTGAATAGTGATTCTTAAAATGATCAACTGAAACAAATAATAAAATATAACGGTAAATTTTTTGCTCCCGCTGCTTTCCACTGCGCTTTTTACAAAAACAACACGGCTGTATACTTAATATTGACGCGTTAAATATGAGATGCATTTTGTTTTTGCTGCTGAACTCAAATTGTTGGGATTTTGAGTTTTTTTTTTTTGTTTAAAATGGAATTAAATATTGTTTGAGAAAAGAGCATCTTTTAAACAAGAAGAGGAGTTAAAAACTAAAAAAATGTATGTGACGATTTCAGATGGACTTGTATACTTCATATTGACGCTGACTGTATGTAGAAACATTGAAGTGAAAAGTTAGTGTATAATAAGTGCATAATATAAAAGAAAAGATAACCATAAATCGAGAAATTGTAAAATGAAATTTGTGAAATTTTCAACTTAAAATGCAAATATCTCGAAAACTATAAGTTTCCGGCGGCAATAATTATATATATTCGTTATCTGGAGAATCTCCTCTATCCAACCATACCCCTCTTAACCCTGAAATCGTGGGACGCTAAACTAAAGCCCAACCATATTTTTCACTTTTATATCCACTAACACTTGACTAATTCGTTTTTAGAAATTTTTTTTATATTAGATGCTGCAAAAATAGTTTTATTTCCATATTTAAATCATTCTTCAATTTTATTAATTTTGACAATAACAAAATGGTTGTGAATGTCAAAACATCAGTGTTGCCATACTAATATATTTTGCAAACGAAGAAAAATAAAATAAAAAGAGATTTTACCCTAAATACAGGAACCATAATTGTTGATGGACACTAATAAATATTTTAGTTTCCTTCACTTGATAAACCCCGGTGTTGGACTGACCATTTTTTATGAAACGCGGCCGAAGATCGCCAACGCAAAAAGAATTTCTGCGCGAAAAAACCTTGGTACACCCCGGTGTTGGTTCGACCAGGGTAATTTTTTTGAAGCGCGGCAGAAGCCCGCCAACGCAGAAAGAATTTCTACAATAAAAAGTAACATCGTCATAGAGGGTATAACATAAGCCTTAACATCAATGCTATCTAATAGTTTTTTTTCTAGGTTTTGGATTCCTGTTTTGGGTTATTATCTGTTTTCATTTCTTTCAGTTCATTTACAAAAGATGTCGATAAATTAACACTAGTTATTTGACATTTTGCAACCCTTTTTTTATAGTCAGAATTAATAGAATTTAACAATAATTTAAATATTGAATTAAACTATTCTTGCGCTATATAAAGAAAAATAAATGTTTATAAACAAATTAGTAAAGTGTTAGTGGATATACAAATTAAAAATATATGTGTACAATTCATTTGAAATCGAAAAAATTCGTACTTTAAATTGTTGAAATTTTCAACTTTAAACGTAAATAGCTCGAAAACTATAAGTTTCCCACGGCCCAATATTTCTTAGATAAAATGGGTATGGGCGGATAAAGGAGGTCCTCCAGATCAAGAATATTTATAGATATAACCGCCTTTTGTTATTGTCAGAATTAATAAAATTGAACAATGATTAAATATTGAATTAAAGCTAGTTTTACACTATATACCTGTAATGTAAAATAAATGTGCGAATATTACAAATCCGTGAGTGGAAAGTGAATTTTTTTTTATTTTTTCAAAAAAAAAACAAAACGGAATGGGTTTCAACGATCTCGAATAAGCGTTCAAACCATCAGATCGCGACGCAAAAGAAATTGTGACTGTTACATTTCTTCAGTATTTTTTTTCCACAAGAAAATGTTTAACTCGCTGAACTGGTAATCACAGCTAAGTGATCTGAATTCTGCAGAATTTTGCCGCTACAACAAAAAAGACAACTAAGTGACTGGAAAAATATGTGCAAAGTCCGTTGAATTTATTCGTAAATATATACATAAATTAATGAAAAAATTCACTTTCCGGTCACGGATTTGAAATCTTCGCGTAAAAATAAGACGATTTCAAAACTATACATTTACCCAAATGAATTAGTGAAGTGTTAGTGGATATAAAAGTAAAAAATATAAGTGTATAATTCATTTTAAATCGAATAAATACGTATTTTAAATAGTTGAAATTTTTAACTTTAAGCGTAAATATCTCGAAAACTACAAGTATAAGCCCGCGGCTATATCTATTAATACTCTTGATCTGGAGGATCTCCTCTATCCGCCCATTCCCTTTTTGTGTTAGGGGCGAAGGTGTTGATGGCTTCACTGTGAATGGCGGTCAGTACTTGTCTGAAGTTCGTTGCGTCCGAAGTCTGGAATCAAGGAAGGACCTCTTGATGTTCCTAGGTGGCGGTTCCGCTTCAAGCAGACGACTGCAGGGGTGATTTCTACATAAAAAATATCCCAGCAGAAACTGCTTGGAGAGGAGCTCTTTATGTTTCTTAAACGGAAGCATACGGACCTCACTATGCAGGTGAGGAGTGCAGTCTTTTGACAAGTCTGAAGCTTCTTCGTCTGCGTTGCACTACATCCAGGCAACCATAATGGACTAGCATAGTTTAAGACCGGCCGGCCGATTGCCTTGTATTTATTTATTTATTAGAAAGAAACGCCAATCGGCAGTGTACATAAAATTTTGTTATAATATTAATGTTATAATGCACTATATAAGTTGATAGAATTTAGTATTTTAATGGAAGTATATGAGATAACAGAGAGGTTAATAAATATAATTAGTGAACACGGAGACGATATGCGAATTTTTTCGACGTTAGAGCTGAAACTTGACAGAGATCATGCAAAAGAGTCGATGTCTGTAAATGTAGTTTTTGGTTGTTTTTATTGTGGTTATAAACCTTCTCGTACGAGCCTTGGTCTGGACTCAATGAATTCAAATTGGTTGCTGACTAACTAACAAAGCTTGTTATCTTTGATAATGCCCAGATCTTTAATTGATGATACCTCAGTTAGCTGGTGTTCATTAAGATGATAGTTTGCTGGAGGTGGGTTTGCTAGTCTAGAGAGACATATAACCACACACTTGTTCTTGTTTAAATTTAAGTTATTCTTTTGACACCAACTACGGAGTGTGTTGATATCACGCTGAAGAATATCCATTTCATCATCGCTATTTATCTTCCTGAAGATCTTTAAGTCATCAGCATCGAGAAGCGATCCCTGAGGAACATCTGATATGACTTCATACAATTCTGATGTGTAGCCGTTCACACGTATTTGTAATTGTCTATCTGTTAAGTATGACTTCAGCCAATCCAGCGCATTACCTTTAACACCATATTGTGTCAATTTATCGATAAGATTATCGTGATTTACCATATCCGTGTAGATGGTATGAGTGCTCAATCCTTGGTTCATTGCGTCCAGAACTTATCCTGCATACAGATATAAATTTGTAACTGTAAATAGTCCTCCTACGAATCCGTGTTGTTTTGTAGATATATTGTAATATTCTCGAAGGTTGATATTATTTGCGGTAAGATAATTTTCTCGAAGAGCTTAGCCCTGGATGACTGAATACATACGGGTCTATAGTTAGCTATGTCACTTCTAGAACCTGCTTTATGTATTGGACAGATGAAGGAGGTTTTCCACGCTGCTGGAAAAATGCCAGACTTGAGCGATGTATCAACTAGATGACTAATAGGTTCTGCTAATCCGATTGCGCAGTTTTTCAGAAGTAATTTAGGAATACCATCAGGTCCTTCGGGCGAGGTGATGTTATGCGCCTTCCTTGATATCGAAGTTGCCTTTGACAACACCTCTCACGAAAGCGTGACAAGGGCACTGGAGAAATGGAGTGTGACAGCACCGGTTCGCAGATGGATTGCAGCCGTACTGCGCACTAGGGTAGCTGAAACCTCCGTAGGAGATAACACAATTCGTCTTGGCACAACAAAAGGCTGCCCACAGGGAGGAGTGCTATCCCCTCTTTTGCGGAGCTTTGTTGTGGACGATCTCCTTGAACTGCTAACGAGCAATGGAATCCGCTGTCAGGGATATGCGGATGACTCACGTTGGATTCCACTCTAAGATGGAAGCAGCATGTGGACCTGACCCTTACCAAGGCTACCAAGGCACTCATGGTGTGCAACCGACTTGCTGGGAAATCCTGGGGGTGCTCCTCAAGGACTATCAGATGGATGTACACCATGATCTTAAGACCGATTATCACGTATGGAGCGGTATCCTGGGTTTCTAAAGCATCGCATACTTCGGTAAGACTTAAACTGTCGAAGCTGCAAAGACTTGCCTGCATCTGCGCGTCGGGCGCGATGCGTACGTGTCCGACCGCAGCACTGGAAGTCATGCTAGAACTGACACCGCTACATATGGTAATCAAACAAACAGCCAAACAGATTCTACTCCGAATGACAGCAGAGGGAGTTGGCAAGGGGCAGGTAGTCTCATCCCAGCAGATGAAGTGAGGAAATGCCACTGGCCTTCTCCCAAGGGACAGTATTACCAAAATAGTACGCTTCACTAAGAAGATCAAAGTTACCCTTGGCAGTAAGGCGGAATGGAATGATTCATCACTGGACCTGCTGCTAAGGGAAAGCACTATCAAGTGGTACACCGACGGGTCGAAAACGACGGAGGGGATTGGTGCAGGGGTCGCTGGGCCAAGCACCAAACTCTCCAATCCCATGGGAAGTTTTCCGAGCATCTTCCAAGCCGAGAACTATGCTATAAGTCGGTGTGCAGAGATAAACCTCCAACGCAACTATTGCAATAGAAGTATTGCTATACTCAGCGGTAGTCAGGCGGCACTAAAACCGATCTCTGCCTATGAGGTCAGATCACTTCTAGTGCAGGAGTGTATAGAACGGCTAAACAGCCTATCAGAACACAGCCGAGTCCACCTTATTTAGGTGCCCGGCCACAGGTATAGCCGGGAACGAACTGGCTGACGAGTTGGCCCGCTCTGCAGCCTCTGAAAAGATGGTTGGACCGGAACCATTCATAGCAGTTGGTCCACATACCATTAGAGAGCTGCTTCGTAAGGAGGAAAGAGCAGGCAGGGAGAGACATTGGCAACAAATTCTCGGCATGTACCATGCCAGGTTGCTAATGGGGGGTTACGACCTCAAACGGTTTAAAGTCGTAATTACTCTCCCTAGGAACAAATTCCGGCTGCTAGTCGCATTCTACATCGGCCATTGCAGGCTTAAGAAGCATCTATTCAACATGGGCTTAGCCTCATTTGCAAACTGCCGGTTCTGTGTCATGGAGCCGGAAACCCAAGAACATCTGCTCATGAACTGCACAGCAGTCTGCAGACGCAGAATCAAGGCCCTGGGATCCATGTTTCCAAACAGGGATTGTATCGCCCATCTAGCACCCAGCAAAATATTGAAGTTTATCTACATCCTGGGGCTTGATGAGTCGTTATGACTTAGGGGAGGGCACAATAGACCTTAGGTCGCTGTGCATAAGTCAAAATTAATCAAAGTTGTCGGAATGTATTATAAAAGTATTGTTGCCTTGTCTTGGTTTTTTTATATTTTGCATGTGCTGCATTTTTTCACGGATTTTACTTATCAGCTTTCTGGAAAACCAAACTGGGTAGTTACTTGCTTTTTTGATGAAAACAGGTACATGCCTGATAATTCCCTCATTTATCACGTTGTAGAACCTCTCTAATTTATCATCTATTGACGTTTCTTTGTCTTTTCCCCAAGAGCTGTCGGCAAGCAATTTGAGGATTTTGTTGCGGCTCTGTACTTCGGCAGTTATCGCGGTCTTGTGAGGAGTAAAGGAGCACAGACTGTCTATGGAGGGAGCGTGGATTGTTCTATGTTATCAAGTAGTGTAGTATGATTGACTGTGTCAAAAGCTTTTGACAAGTCCAACGCTACGAGGATCGTCCTCTCGCAGGGTGGCTTCTGGTTTAGGCGGTTTTCGGAAGCCATGCTAATGGTCTGCTAGACTAAGGTGGTGAGTAGCAGGGCCTCAAGTGTTCACTACTAGGGAAAGGAGAGTTATCGGACGATAAAGGTCCCCTTTGTTGGCGGGTTTCCCAGGTTTCAGTAGAGGGACCACTCTTCCGACTTTCCACTCATCGGGTATTTAAAGAGTGGCCATCGACAAGTAGAGATCCTTGGTGAAGTAGCTTACTCCCGTCGAGCCTAGATGTTTTAGCATCAGCATGCTTATTCCGTCAGGGAAAATGGATTTGGACGATTTGGCCTTGTTGATGGCACTCTGAACCTCCCCATCGGTGAAAGTAAGTGGTGCACGGTCTTTCGGCATTTTGCGCAGTCGTCGACTAACACACCGGCCTTGTCAGCCGAAGGGTGCAGTGTAAATTGCCGGTTAAAATAGCTCGCGCACTTGTTCGGGTCCACGGAGGCATTGTCATCTAATTGAATTTCAACCCGGTCGTCATGTATCCTCGGATTAGACAAGGCCTTGACAGTAGTCCAAAGCTTACTCACACCGGTGGAGAGGTTGCAGGACTTCAGATGCTCTTTCCATTTTGCCCGCTTATGCTGATTTACCATTTGCCAAATCTCCAAATTGAGATCCCTTATTCGGGGATCACGGGGATCGGCATGGCGTAAGGTTTCGCACTCGTTTGCTAATACAGCTGTTTCGGCTGGGAAAGTGCGCGTTAAAGTCGCGGTTTTCACCACGAAGTACCGCACCTATGTTCGGGCGAAAGCCTGTTGGGCAACATGTAACTGAAGGTATGTATATATTAAATATCTCGAGCTCGACATCGCCTGAGCGGACAGCTATACCCTGACATTGACTGATGTGACGTTCCGGCGTATTATGGTCTGAAACACGGAACAGACTTTGCGATGAACCAGGAGTTGCTGAGTGGTTCTCGCACGAGGATTGCAGTGGGATGAAGGTTGAGGAGGGGATTGGTCAGATTGGGAGTCATGGTGCCTGTGTGAGCTTCTAAGGGCCGTGGAGGTCCTTTCGTGGCCACTCGGCAGGAGTGGCGGCGCAGTGCGCGGACATTGTGCAGGCCGTTGAGGCAGGTGTCGCAGTAGTGCGTTGTCAGCATGGGGCCATGTAACTCGTGGTCTACGCCCAATGGATATTAAGGCCTGACCACGTCTTAAGATAGCTCCATCCATTCCATATGTTACACCTAATCGAGGTGGAGTTGAGATGGACCCCCTTTTGCGCAAATGCAACAGGAAAATTCACCAGGGCCCGGGTTGGTCTCGAAGCCAGCACGGGTCAGGAGGATACGGAACAACCCTGCTGCCAGCCGTTCTAATGACAATTTAAACCAAAACTTACCGATCTAAACAGGGTTAGATCGCCGAAATAACAGCCATTGGCCGGATAAAATCCGGGTCAATTCCGGTAACGCAGAACCGGCTGTTGTGGGAATTGTCGAAATCAACGACTCCTTATCAGTGAATGTCATACTTGGAGTCAAACTACCACCCTTCGCATAAGTAGCGCTCGAGTTGCCACGTGAATTTAGAGTGACCCTTGCGCAACTTCGTTCTGGATACGTAGCAGGTTAAACTCCTATTTATCCTGAATCGACCCCGACATATCGAATATGTGTCCTGCATGCAATGATTCTCCGCATGACACTAATCACCTCTTTGCATGCCCTACGAATTCCACTTATCTAACACCCATTTCCCTATGGTCCGACCCCGTTCAAACAGCTCGTTTCCTGGGCCTCCCGTTAGATGACCTCGACGACAACGATACTGAAACTTACCACCCAAGTGGGGACTAGATAACCGTTACACCAACAACTAAAAGATTTATTATCGTCCATCAACGATTATGGTTTTCTTGCTCTGGAAAATATGTTAGTATGGTAACACTGGTTATTTGTCATTTTGCATTGTGTGAATTAATAGAATTGAACAATAAGTTAAATATTGAATTAAGGCTATTTCTGCACTATATTATACAAGGTGCGTTCCAAAGTAAACAGTAAAAAGTAACAAAGTAAACTCTAGTGGCGCCATCTATATGTCGACTAGTGCGTTAGAATCTGCTATCCTTTATCGACTTCCAGTAAAAATTTCATGACATTTCATCAATTGGAAGTGAAGTTATTGAGTTTTAAGTGTCAGTATGTTTTTGTCATCGGTGCGAAATGAGTTTCGAACAAAGAGCCAACATTAAATTTTGTTTTAAAATTGGTAAAACTTTTACCGAAAGCTTTCAATTGATGAAACAAGTTTATGGCGATGATTGCCTATCCCGTAGCAGAGCGCACGAGTGGTTTCAACGTTTTCAAAGTGGTCGTGAGGACAAAAAAGACGATGAGCCGAAACCAAAAAATCGCGCCTGGAAAAGTCAAAAGTGAAGACAATGCTGATTTGTTTTTATGATTCCAAGGGTATTGTCCGCAAAGAATTTGTTCCACCCGGCCAAAACTTTAATGGGGTATTCTAACTTTTAGTTTTAAAGCGTTTGGTGCGCCGTATACGACGTGTTCGGCCCGAATATCGCGAAGATGGAAGTTGACGTTTGTTGCACGATAATGCGCCGTCTCATCGATCGACGCTTGTGGCCGATTATTTGACCAAAAATCACATTTTAACAATCAACCACTCCCCGTATTCACCTGATAAGGCAAAATGCATTTGCCGATGAAAGGAAAGCGTTATGCAGACGTGGAGGCCATTCAAAAGGCTTGCACCGGCATACTGGCGGCCATACCGAGCAACGAGCTAAAACACTCGTTCGATATGCTTTTAGACCGTGCAAAAAGCTGTATTAAAGCAGAAGGAGACTATTTTGAATAAAATTAATTGATTTTGCCGATAAAACCATTTGTTCTGTTTTTTTTTGAAGTCCTGTTTACTTTGGAACGCACCTTGCAGCTTGTCTTGGTTTCACTATCTAAAAAATAAATAGTTTACCCTTACTGTAATTTTGAAGTAAACTAGACCTAAGATGATCTTTATTTTCATTATTTGATCTCATGAAGCCAACTGATTTTATAATTTAATTTTTTATTAGTTACTAGATATTTATAGTACTATATACAATAGTTTCTAGCTTTTATGATGGTGTTTTTTCCTAAACCTGGATTTTCATCCAAAGGGAAGCTAAGTCTTTTATTGTTTTTATTTTATAAAATAATTTTTACCTAAAGATATTTTTTTTCGACAAATTAATGTCTAAGATTATGTTCTAATTATAAAAAAGATAAGATTATCGTGATTTACCATATCCGTGTAGATGGTATGAGTGCTCAATCCTTGGTTCATTGCGTCCAGAACTTATCCTGCATACAGATATAAATTTGTAACTGTAAATAGTCCTCCTACGAATCCGTGTTGTTTTGTAGATATATTGTAATATTCTCGAAGGTTGATATTATTTGCGGTAAGATAATTTTCTCGAAGAGCTTAGCCCTGGATGACTGAATACATACGGGTCTATAGTTAGCTATGTCACTTCTAGAACCTGCTTTATGTATTGGACAGATGAAGGAGGTTTTCCACGCTGCTGGAAAAATGCCAGACTTGAGCGATGTATCAACTAGATGACTAATAGGTTCTGCTAATCCGATTGCGCAGTTTTTCAGAAGTAAATTAGGAATACCATCAGGTCCTTCGGGCGAGGTGATGTTATGCGCCTTCCTTGATATCGAAGTTGCCTTTGACAACACCTCTCACGAAAGCGTGACAAGGGCACTGGAGAAAAGGAGTGTGACAGCACCGGTTCGCAGATGGATTGCAGCCGTACTGAGCACTAGGGTAGCTGAAACCTCCGTAGGAGATAACACAATTCGTCTTGGCACAACAAGAGGCTGCCCACAGGGAGGAGTGCTATCCCCTCTTTTGCGGAGCTTTGTTGTGGACGATCTCCTTGAACTGCTAACGAGCAATGGAATCCGCTGTCAGGGATATGCGGATGACTCACGTTGGATTCCACTCTAAGATGGAAGCAGCATGTGGACCTGACCCTTACCAAGGCTACCAAGGCACTCATGGTGTGCAACCGACTTGCTGGGAAATCCTGGGGGTGCTCCTCAAGGACTATCAGATGGATGTACACCATGATCTTAAGACCGATTATCACGTATGGAGCGGTATCCTGGGTTTCTAAAGCATCGCATACTTCGGTAAGACTTAAACTGTCGAAGCTGCAAAGACTTGCCTGCATCTGCGCGTCGGGCGCGATGCGTACGTGTCCGACCGCAGCACTGGAAGTCATGCTAGAACTGACACCGCTACATATGGTAATCAAACAAACAGCCAAACAGATTCTACTCCGAATGACAGCAGAGGGAGTTGGCAAGGGGCAGGTAGTCTCATCCCAGCAGATGAAGTGAGGAAATGCCACTGGCCCTTCTCCCAAGGGACAGTATTACCAAAATAGTACGCTTCACTAAGAAGATCAAAGTTACCCTTGGCAGTAAGGCGGAATGGAATGATTCATCACTGGACCTGCTGCTAAGGGAAAGCACTATCAAGTGGTACACCGACGGGTCGAAAACGACGGAGGGGATTGGTGCAGGGGTCGCTGGGCCAAGCACCAAACTCTCCAATCCCATGGGAAGTTTTCCGAGCATCTTCCGAGCCGAGAACTATGCTATAAGTCGGTGTGCAGAGATAAACCTCCAACGCAACTATTGCAATAGAAGTATTGCTATACTCAGCGGTAGTCAGGCGGCACTAAAACCGATCTCTGCCTATGAGGTCAGATCACTTCTAGTGCAGGAGTGTAAAGAACGGCTAAACAGCCTATCAGAACACAGCCGAGTCCACCTTATTTAGGTGCCCGGCCACAGGTATAGCCGGGAACGAACTGGCTGACGAGTTGGCCCGCTCTGCAGCCTCTGAAAAGATGGTTGGACCGGAACCATTCATAGCAGTTGGTCCACATACCATTAGAGAGCTGCTTCGTAAGGAGGAAAGAGCAGGCAGGGAGAGACATTGGCAACAAATTCTCGGCATGTACCATGCCAGGTTGCTAATGGGGGGTTACGACCTCAAACGGTTTAAAGTCGTAATTACTCTCCCTAGGAACAAATTCCGGCTGCTAGTCGCATTCTACATCGGCCATTGCAGGCTTAAGAAGCATCTATTCAACATGGGCTTAGCCTCATTTGCAAACTGCCGGTTCTGTGTCATGGAGCCGGAAACCCAAGAACATCTGCTCATGAACTGCACAGCAGTCTGCAGACGCAGAATCAAGGCCCTGGGATCCATGTTTCCAAACAGGGATTGTATCGCCCATCTAGCACCCAGCAAAATATTGAAGTTTATCTACATCCTGGGGCTTGATGAGTCGTTATGACTTAGGGGAGGGCACAATAGACCTTAGGTCGCTGTGCATAAGTCAAAATTAATCAAAGTTGTCGGAATGTATTATAAAAGTATTGTTGCCTTGTCTTGGTTTTTTTATATTTTGCATGTGCTGCATTTTTTCACGGATTTTACTTATCAGCTTTCTGGAAAACCAAACTGGGTAGCTACTTGCTTTTTTGATGAAAACAGGTACATGCCTGATAATTCCCTCATTTATCACGTTGTAGAACCTCTCTAATTTATCATCTATTGACGTTTCTTTGTCTTTTCCCCAAGAGCTGTCGGCAAGCAATTTGAGGATTTTGTTGCGGCTCTGTACTTCGGCAGTTATCGCGGTCTTGTGAGGAGCAAAGGAGCACAGACTGTCTATGGAGGGAGCGTGGATTGTTCTATGTCCTCAAGTAGTGTTGTATGATTGACTGTGTCAAAAGCTTTTGACAAGTCCAACGCTACGAGGATCGTCCTCTCGCAGGGTGGCTTCTGGTTTAGGCGGTTTTCGGAAGCCATGCTAATGGTCTGCTAGACTAAGGTGGTGAGTAGCAGGGCCTCAAGTGTTCACTACTAGGGAAAGGAGAGTTATCGGACGATAAAGGTCCCCTTTGTTGGCGGGTTTCCCAGGTTTCAGTAGAGGGACCACTCTTCCGACTTTCCACTCATCGGGTATTTAAAGAGTGGCCATCGACAAGTTGAGATCCTTGGTGAAGTAGCTTACTCCCGTCGAGCCTAGATGTTTTAGCATCAGCATGCTTATTCCGTCAGGGAAAATGGATTTGGACGATTTGGCCTTGTTGATGGCACTCTGAACCTCCCCATCGGTGAAAGTAAGTGGTGCACGGTCTTTCGGCATTTTGCGCAGTCGTCGACTAACACACCGGCCTTGTCAGCCGAAGGGTGCAGTGTAAATTGCCGGTTAAAATAGCTCGCGCACTTGTTCGGGTCCACGGAGGCATTGTCATCTAATTGAATTTCAACCCGGTCGTCATGTATCCTCGGATTAGACAAGGCCTTGACAGTAGTCCAAAGCTTACTCACACCGGTGGAGAGGTTGCAGGACTTCAGATGCTCTTTCCATTTTGCCCGCTTATGCTGATTTACCATTTGCCAAATCTCCAAATTGAGATCCCTTATTCGGGGATCACGGGGATCGGCATGGCGTAAGGTTTCGCACTCGTTTGCTAATACAGCTGTTTCGGCTGGGAAAGTGCGCGTTAAAGTCGCGGTTTTCACCACGAAGTACCGCACCTATGTTCGGGCGAAAGCCTGTTGGGCAACATGTAACTGAAGGTATGTATATATTAAATATCTCGAGCTCGACATCGCCTGAGCGGACAGCTATATCCTGACATTGACTGAAGTGACGTTCCGGCGTATTATGGTCTGAAACACGGAACAGACTTTGCGATGAACCAGGAGTTGCTGAGTGGTTCTCGCACGAGGATTGCAGCGGGATGAAGGTTGGGGAGGGGATTGGTCAGATTGGGAGTCATGGTGCCTGTGTGAGCTTCTAAGGGCCGTGGAGGTCCTTTCGTGGCCACTCGGCAGGAGTGGCGGCGCAGTGCGCGGACATTGTGCAGGCCGTTGAGGCAGGTGTCGCAGTAGTGCGTTGTCAGCATGGGGCCATGTAACTCGTGGTCTACGCCCAATGGATATTAAGGCCTGACCACGTCTTAAGATAGCTCCATCCATTGCATATGTTACACCTAATCGAGGTGGAGTTGAGATGGACCCCCTTTTGCGCAAATGCAACAGGAAAATTCACCAGGGCCCGGGTTGGTCTCGAAGCCAGCACGGGTCAGGAGGATACGGAACAACCCTGCTGCCAGCCGTTCTAATGACAATTTAAACTAAAACTTACCGATCTAAACAGGGTTAGATCGCCGAAATAACAGCCATTGGCCGGATAAAATCCGGGTCAATTCCGGTAACGCAGAACCGACTGTTGTGGGAATTGTCGAAATCAACGACTCCTTATCACTGAATGTCATACTTGGAGTCAAACTACCACCCTTCGCATAAGTAGCGCTCGAGTTGCCACGTGAATTTAGAGTGACCCTTGCGCAACTTCGTTTTGGATACATAGCAGGTTAAACTCCTATTTATCCAGAATCGACCCCGACATATCGAATATGTGTCCTGCATGCAATGATTCTCCGCATGACACTAATCACCTCTTTGCATGCCCTACGAATTCCACTTATCTAACACCCATTTCCCTATGGTCCGACCCCGTTCAAACAGCTCGTTTCCTGGGCCTCCCGTTAGATGACCTCGACGACAACGATACTGAAACTTACCACCCAAGTGGGGACTAGATAACCGTTACACCAACAACTAAAAGATTTATTATCGTCCATCAACGATTATGGTTTTCTTGGTCTGGAAAATATGTTAGTATGGTAACACTGGTTATTTGTCATTTTGCATTGTGTGAATTAATAGAATTGAACAATAAGTTAAATATTGAATTAAGGCTATTTCTGCACTATATTATACAAGGTGCGTTCCAAAGTAAACAGTAAAAAGTAACAAAGTAAACTCTAGTGGCGCCATCTATATGTCGACTAGTGCGTTAGAATCTGCTATCCTTTATCGACTTCCAGTAAAAATTTCATGACATTTCATCAATTGGAAGTGAAGTTATTGAGTTTTAAGTGTCAGTATGTTTTTGTCATCGGTGCGAAATGAGTTTCGAACAAAGAGCCAACATTAAATTTTGTTTTAAAATTGGTAAAACTTTTACCGAAAGCTTTCAATTGATGAAACAAGTTTATGGCGATGATTGCCTATCCCGTAGCAGAGTGCACGAGTGGTTTCAACGTTTTCAAAGTGGTCGTGAGGACAAAAAAGACGAGCCGAAACCAAAAAATCGCGCCTGGAGAAGTCAAAAGTGAAGACAATGCTGATTTGTTTTTATGATTCCAAGGGTATTGTCCACAAAGAATTTGTTCCACCCGGCCAAAACTTTAATGGGGTATTCTAACTTTTAGTTTTAAAGCGTTTGGTGCGCCGTATACGACGTGTTCGGCCCGAATATCGCGAAGATGGAAGTTGACGTTTGTTGCACGATAATGCGCCGTCTCATCGATCGACGCTTGTGGCCGATTATTTGACCAAAAATCACATTTTAACAATCAACCACTCCCCGTATTCACCTGATAAGGCAAAATGCATTTGCCGATGAAAGGAAAGCGTTATGCAGACGTGGAGGCCATTCAAAAGGCTTGCACCGGCATACTGGCGGCCATACCGAGCAACGAGCTAAAACACTCGTTCGATATGCTTTTAGACCGTGCAAAAAGCTGTATTAAAGCAGAAGGAGACTATTTTGAATAAAATTAATTGATTTTGCCGATAAAACCATTTGTTCTGTTTTTTTTTTTGAAGTCCTGTTTACTTTGGAACGCACCTTGCAGCTTGTCTTGGTTTCACTATCTAAAAAATAAATAGTTTACCCTTACTGTAATTTTGAAGTAAACTAGACCTAAGATGATCTTTATTTTCATTATTTGATCTCATGAAGCCAACTGATTTTATAATTTAATTTTTTATTAGTTACTAGATATTTATAGTAGTATATACAATAGTTTCTAGCTTTTATGATGGTGTTTTTTCCTAAAACTGGATTTTCATCCAAAGGGAAGCTAAGTCTTTTATTGTTTTTATTTTATAAAATAATTTTTACCTAAAGATATTTTTTTTCGACAAATTAATGTCTAAGATTATGTTCTAATTATAAAAAAAATAAAAGTTATTGATTAATTAGTGTTTTATTTCTCTGATATATCCAATATCGTTACGATGAGTACTCGGCTTTATTTCCCCTATACCTCAAATGGTAAAAAATGGCTAGTAAAAATATCAATCAATTGCGAAAAAATGGTCGAAGTTCGGGCCTCTAGACAGTATTCATAAATATTGTAAAATTCAATAGGTTTTTTGCTAGCTATTTCTTTAGCAGTTGTATTTCATTGAACTGAGCTACCGTTTCTGGAGGAGTTTGGCTGTAATATGGCGCATGAAAACATAGATTTCCACAACTGTTTACAACAATGGCACAAAACCTAATTCCCAACGATTTTTAAAAATCGGACCAACATTAAAAATATAACATCTGTTTTTTTTCGAAGATTTGGCTTTGAACCGTTATATGAGCTTGACCTAAAAACGTTGTACATCATTGAAATTTACTTTAACTGATACCAAACATTAATTAAAATAAAAGAAAATTTATTAATGAAAGTTAAATTATCAGAACATTGATAGAAGCAAAGTTTAACGGCAGCAAAAGACAATGCAAATAAGCTCAACAAGTCGCTCAAACTGTGCACTATGACATTATCACTTCAAATGAATTTATACACACAGTCTATGGGTAGGCCATCCGTTCATACTATATTCAAGGATATCGCCTACCGCAAAAAGATATATTATGTCGGGTTGTGTAACTAGTGCTTTCGAATTGATAATTGACGTATATATTATGAAACATATAAAAGATTGCACCGAAACCGAGGAACGTTTAGTTTTGAAGAACCACTGGAAAATTACAGTTTTCGAATTGCGCAGTTTTCTAACAATACTATATGCCCGGGGCGCTTACGAAGTAAGATCATTGAAAATATCTTATTTATGGTCCAAAAAATGTCCAGAGATAGATTTATACTAATTCTGACCACCAAGCATAGAAATATACAGATAAAAAACAATAGAAAATGTGTTCCAGAAACTATTACATTTTGTAATAAAACAAAGTTTGGTGTCGAGGTGTGAAAGCATGGTGTTTCCGATGACCTCTCCAAGTTTTTTTTATAATATTTTAGATTTGGCAACGATAAACGCGTGGATATTGTACAAAAAGTGTACCGGATCAAAAATATCCACAAAGGAATTTATATTTTCTTTAGCCGATGAATTAGCTGGAGAAAACAAGGAGAACATTCATCACAGTTCAGACGTTTCAGATCAGGCACATTTAACATCAGTAGTGCGAAAAAGTTGCCAAGAGGGCTATTGTAAAAAAAAAATAGAAGCAATAATTGTTGTATGTAAAAAATATCCTTGCAAAATATGATTATGTTGCCTTTATATTATTATCATTTCCGTAATCACTTAAAAAAATGTTGACTTATTAATATATAATATTATTTTTACGCGAAACCTTATATTTTTAAACTCAGATTTAGTTTGAAAATTTTTTTTTGTTTTTTTAAATAACTACGTATTTTCATGCACCCGTCAATGGATGCTCGTAGAGATAGGTATATAAGAAACGCCCGTGAACCTAGTGTAATAAGTTTAAAAATCATAAATAGGACTAAGGTCCGGTGCTAAACTAAAATTGTAAGAGAATATATATATATAATATCTATTTTATATATCCGTAAAAATTAGTTATTGTCTGTACGTGCTTTATAGAAACGTAAACTATGCATTTTATTATGTTATGATCTTCAGCAATGTAGTGGTGCATGAGCCAAAGAAAGTTTCTGAGTTGGTACGACCAATTTTCGACAGATGAAAAAATCAATAAAAATTAATTGGATATTTGTGTAGTGTCTTTCCTTCAAAATTATTTTAGTTGGTTTCTTAGCAACGCGCGCAGCTAAAACCTATAATTTGTCCTTGCTGTATGCATTGTAAACTTTTTATCTGAATTTATGAAAAGACTAAGCATATAAAGCTGCCAATGACTTAAAGTTTTTAATAAATTTGTATTCAATGTTTGTAAATTTAACGATTTTAAGTCTGTAATTTTTTGATTTATAATGTTTTTTACACTTCTATTATGTATTTGCCAACGACCCAAAAGAAAAAAAAAATGCTCAAAATGCAGGAAACAAATACCGACATTATTAGTTTTTCGTAGAACTGCTTTCTTCATTGGCTTAGGTAGGTAGGTATGTAGAGTGCCTGTCTTACGATACACCTAGGCCTTTAGGTGGCCCATTGTGATACCACCGGCACTATGGTCCCCTCACTCTATTGGCTCCTCTCTGAACCACCCCGTACTTCTGATGAACTTCATCAGTGAGACAAGTTTTATCCGTGCAACATCCGAGACGCCGTCAAGAAACCCACGACCGATGGCTCCGATTCTTTTCCTATATAGTGCCGCGCAATCGCATAGAATATGTTTAATGGTCTCCTCCTCTTCTACTTCCTGACAGCTTCTACAATAGTTGCTATATGGCGTACCAAGTCTACTTGCATGTCTGCCTAGACAGTGGCCTGTTAGTACTCCTACTAGAGTTCTTATATCAATCCGTTTGAATTTTAACAGTCGGTATGTGCGGCTAATATTTCATTCATGCCACGTTTGCCTGCTAGCTGAGCAAGTCAGGGACTGATTCCACTAACACTCGGCTATGTTAATGACATGTTTGTCGATTAAGTATCTACAAGTAGCCAGAGACATACATATGTTCTCCTTCCCAAAATATAGTTCATCTGCTACACAGTTCCAGGGGATGTCACTGTGTCCTGGGACCCATTGCAGATTTAACGTGAAATAGGATGTCGGATCCGCTAGAAGATCATGGCATTCTTTCACTGTCTTCGACGAAATCCTATGAGACATCAGAAAGTTCAAAACCGCCTTGCTGTCTGTATATATAAATATATTTCTTGTTGTGATCATACTTCTTGTCAGTACAAGACGGCTTTCTTTAATTCCGGTGACCTCTTGGAAGACACTGCAGTGGTCTGGTAACCGGAAGGCGATTTCGGTATCTAGTTTAGCTGAGAAGACACCGCCGCCTACTCTTTTATTTAGTTTGGAACCATCCGTATAGAAGCTTATTGATTGGCTTAAAAAATTACCCCTTTAGGTACGTCTGGCGTATAATAGTGACCGGGCGATATCTTTACGATAAAATTCAGCTGCAAAATTTTCCTAATTTCGATAAAAAGTAAATTATTTAGAAATCTACCTTTTGGCCTGTTATGGTGACACACCTGATAACCAGTTTGAAACAAAGATTTAAAAAGATCTATCAAAGAAAATGGTCTAAAGCTCACAGAAAAGAAACTGTAATCCTTAAAATTAATGAGAATTGGTTAAGCGGACCGTTCGAACTTTCGACAAATGTTGGATATCGAATGGATCGGCCATCTTAATCATTTAAACATTGTAGTGAGAGGACTAAACGAAGGAGAACTGAAGAATTGCTCTCTACTTTCAGTGAAGACGCAATACAGTAGTTTCCCAGTAAACACCGCACTACAGGCTCAAGGGAAAGGGAACGCTTCGAAAATACTTGGCGTTATTAAGAATTCTCCAACACGTGAAGGGAAATACAGAAAAGTTTACAAAATAGCAGAAGGAGATCGAGCAAAAATTTCTTGTCTTACACCACTGCAAGCCCTATCAATGTTTGTTGAAGCGGATTTAACAAAGCGATAGTATGCAATTAAAAATTTAAATTTCGAAAAAACAGGCGTCTTGGCGTCACCCGGAAAAAACTATTATCTAACGATTAAAACTATTTTTCGATTTCGGCACTACAAATTGGCTAATATTTGTCGTACAAAGTCAACGCTGATATCTTCATATTTGGTATTTGAGGGTTTGAAAAATTATAATCCAATAATTTTAAGATGAGAGGTGTCACATCCAATTATTTGTGGAATTTAATATTGTGTTTTATGGGAAATATGTGGGATTGTAGTCCAATTTCACCCATTTTTGAACTGAAAAGGTATCAGGCGAATGATATGTACCGAATTGGATTCAAATTGGTCGATTTGTTGAGGTATGATACTTTATTTAAAGATGTAGGACCATACCCATTGTCTAATTTATATAAAGGTTCATATTAAATTTTTTACTATCTCTATGTATGTATGTTAAATCTCATATTGCCAACGTTTTCCGTTAGATCGTTACCATATTATTAGTAGTTACATATATAATATTTTATAACATAACATTTGTATGGAAGGTAGGCCTGGTTTAACCGTTACGTTATAAGCAAACGTTAGGTGAAATAACTATTATACTCTATGCAACATGTTGCGAGATATATATATGCAATATGCGTTCTTATATAAAATAGTGATTTAAGTGTTATGATATTCAGAGTTGTTGTAAAATCAGAAAGCTGTCGGAAGCAGAATAAAAAGCCGATAAAAAGTTTAAGGAGATACATATCATAAAATAATAGATGTCATAAAATGTGATATTGGATTGATGTTTGAATCCGACTTTTTTATTGGTTTTTGGGGTCATTCAAAACAGTATATCGATTTTGTTTTCAACAACAGACCAAGATATACCCTGAACAGGTCATATGAAGTTTGTGACGAAGTTAATAACATCTATAAGGAAATATCGGAGGACTTATAAAGTATATATAACATGTCCCTATTACAGTTCTCAATGCAACTGCATTTTGGTTGAAGTTATGTCATTCGATATTATCGACGTCCCCGGCAAAAATTATTTCAGTTAAAGTGTTGTCAAATTTCAATTTTTTGTGGTATTACGGTTTTCAACTCTGAGCTAGTGGGGTTGATGAGAGTATCAAAATTTCAACTACAAATAATCAGTTGTAGTTAAACGTGACTGCGTTTATTTACGAAAAATATTAATAGAAAGTGGGTAAACAAAATATATTTTTTTGTAGTTTTAAACTATTTAAAGCGGTTAGGGGTACTCAGAGGCACGAAAAAATAAGCCTTTTTCCAAAGTAGTAATATGGCATTATTATACAATGTTTTGACTTGAAGTCACGAAAATAAAATTTAATTTCCAAAGTTCTGTGTTGACCCAGTTCCAAAAAAAGGTCCTTGCGGTAACAATCATAAGCCCTTGGATATTTAATAAACAGTTAATTGGTCTTAAAAAATCGAAATTAAAAAAAAAATCATTCGATCAGGCCCGAGTTTAATATTTATTCCAAAATCTGTATAAATTTCATCAAAATCTACTGAGAGGTTTTCGAGTTACAGTTGTCACATGTTCGAAAAGCATAGTTTTGAGAAAAACGCATTTAAAGTTTCTTGCAGCTGCCGCTAGCTACATGCACCTGAGCGCTTTTTGTTATTTGTCGAATAATTCAAAAAGTAATTATCGGGTTTTCAGAGAATATTTTCAAGATATTACACTTAACGAAATTGCAACAAAACATTGATTTTTTGAAAATTCTGACTACCCTACTAATGAGTTTGTTTGTGCAAATACATAGAAAGGTGAAAAATTCCAACGTTAAAATCGTTTAAAATGTTATTGCTCCTTGATCTCATTTAGTAAAAAACAAAATAATTCCATATTTAAACGGAAGTATAGTATATAGCTGCCATACAAGCTCATCGATCAAAACCAAGTAAAAGATCTGCATGAAAGATTTTTCCCCCTACTAAGTAACCTTAATTCGACTTCGTTTTACATCAAACGACGTGGCTAAAAAGAACTAGCAAAACGTTTTCTATTGGATACAAACCCTTGGCTAGTTATTTAGGTACCTTGATTCATATAAGGGTTCTTATATTCGAAAAAACGAAAATTCAATCACAATTCTGTAACACCAATGGAATTGGTTTGCTATTCTGACCACTAAGAAGAAGTTAGGTTATAGCGGTACCTGTTTACCTACAATGTACTAATTAGTAACTAATATTTACAATATATTCTAAATCCCTCAAAGCGATATACTTATTAAATGTAAATTTAATCTTTAGGAATTTTAATAATCGAAAAATATTTGAATATGTAATAAAAACATTTTTGAGAAAACTTTAGTACAACGTCCAAGGCTTTCGACAATAAAATGGGTACAGGCGGATAGAGGAGATTGTTTAAAGAACGCATTTTTTCGATTTAAAATAAATTATTTATTTATTTATATATAATTCAATATTTAAATTATTGTTAAATTCTATTAATACTGACAATAACAAAAGGGTTCCAAAATGTCAAATATCTAGTGTTACCTTATCGAAACAAATGAAAACAGATAATACCCCAAATACAGGTATCCAAAACCTAGAAAAATAAACTATTAGAGAGCATTGATGTTAAGGATAATGCTACACCATCTATGACAATGTTACTTTTTCCTGGTCGGTTTTTGTTGTTGTTGTAACGGTTACCTAATCCCCGTTTGGGTGATAAGTTCCAGATTGGTTGTCGTCGAGGTCATCTAACGGGAGGCCCAAGAAACGAGCTGTTTCGACTGGGTCGGACCATAAGGAAAAGGGTGTTAGATGAGTGGGGTTCGTTGAGCATGCAAAGAGGGGGTTAGTGTCATGCGGAGACTCATTGCACGCAGGACATGTGTTTGGAATGTCGGGGTCAATTCTGAATAAGTAGGACTTTAACCTGCTACAATATCCAGAACGAAGTTGCGCGAAAGTCAGACTGGGAGTCAAGCTGCCTGTGTGAGCTCCTTAGGGCCGTGGAGGTCCTGTCTTGGCCACTCGACTGGAGTGGCGGCGCAATGCGCGAACATGGTGCAGGTTGCACATCCGTTGAGGCAGATGTCGCAGTATTGCGTTGGCAACACGGGGCCATGCAACTCGTGGTCCACTCCCTATGTGTCTTAAGGCCTGAGCAGGTCTTAAGATGGCTCCATCCATTGCATGTATTGCACCTAACCGAGATGGAGTTTGGATGGAGCCTTATAGCGCAAACGCAGCAGTAAAATTCCTCGGGGCCCGGGTTGGACTCGATGCCAGCACAGGTCAGGAGGATACGGAGCAACCCTGCTGCTAGGCGGGTTAGATCGCCGAAATAACAGCCCTTGGCCGGAGAAAATGCGGGTCAATTCCGATAACGTAGAACCGGCTGTTGTGGGAATTGGAAATCCTGGTCGGTCCAACACCGGGATGTACCAAAGTTTTTTGCTCAGGTTTTTATTGCTACTATAAAGTATATTGTATAAAAACAACCGGAAGTATGAAATACTTATATGAGAGATAAAGGTAGTATGAGAGATAAAGGTAGTATGGACCCGATTATATCTATTTTAGGACAAAGATACACCGTTATAAGAAACAGGCCCACTTAATTTTATTAAGATAACTCACATATTGACCGATATATGCGGTAAAAGTCAACCGATTTGACTTGAAACTGACAAAGGACCCCAGCGTGAGCCGTAAAACGATCCGAATGAAGACTGATAAAACAAAACGAATTCATCGTCAAACGGAACGACAAAAGCTTATGAGAGAGGAAAAAAAAAAAGTGATTAGCTCTTTCGACGGCACGCAAATTGTTAGATTTTGTTTTTTGATGAGAAGCTTATTGTGTTACAGGCACGTCACAACTCGCAAAATGAACGCGTTTAAGCAACCAGTATGTCTGAAATTCCAGCTGATAAAAGAGCTATTGAAATGTATCAAAACACAACCTCTGTTATGGTTTGGGGAACCATATCTGTGACAAAGTCGTAAAAATTAACGCAAACTATTATTTGGGGGAAGTGCTTGTTGGACACCTCTCTGCTCATATATTCAGTCTGTAAAGCAAGAATTGTTCAGCAATGGTGCAAAGACAATATGCCCTGTTTTATTTCAACGGATGAATGGCCCCTTCTTCTCCGGATTTGAATCCTTTGGATTTTTGTATATGAGGATATATATATGATGGGGAAGTTAACAAATGTAAAAAACTTAAGACTGGACCAGTTTAAGCGCCGTTTGCACAGAATTTGGGCCGAAATTCCAGAAGAAGTGTGTGCCGCCTGTACTAGTTTCCGAAATTCCATTTGAATTTGAATTAAATAACACATAATGCAAGTCTATAGTTTAACTAATAAATAAAAGAAGTTTTCATCCTAACTTTAATATAAATTAGTAATTTTTTTGCGAACAGTTTTTACGGCCCTCCCTGTATACTGGAAAGTGAAAGAATCGGATTAAAACTTAATTTGTATTTTATGTGAAGTAGTGGTGGTTGTAGTTCGTACCACTGTTACATAGGAATGTCAGGATAATGTTATTTATCAAATTTGATTGAAATTGGTCGAGCAAGTCCGGAGATATGTGATTTTACCTAAATATGGACGGCGCCACCCCATCGTCCAATTTGGATTCCGGCTCCTATTAACCCGCTCGTACCATCCGAGATGTAAAGTTTAATGTCCTAACGCATTTAGTTATTGATTTATCGCACTTAAAAGTATTTTTTAACAAAACCGCTATATGGGAAGTGGGCGTGGTTATCATCTGATTTCCGCTATTTTCACACTGTTGTAAGAGGTGACCAAAGGATTTGTTCTGTGCGAATTTGAGTGATATAGCTTGAATGGTTTGGGAGATATATACATTAAGCCTATTAGGAGACGGGGTCACGTATGGATTAACCCTATTCCCATATACTACTTCAATGATTATATTATATTTTATTTATTCTAACAAACCTTATGACGAATATGCGGGTCAGAGTTATTTTTTTTATAAAATTGCTTGAAAATATGTTCTCGAGAATACCTGAGCAATGTCAAAATTTGAAAAAAGAAATTGGTCTAGACCTACCTCCAAACCTCATCCTAATGTAATGAATTCGATGATTTGGTTGACGTTTTCCACATCACTCAACATACAATAATAACAATTGAACCTTTTCGGTTGAGTTTATATCACATATGTATATCTCATGTGATAATGATTTTAATATATTATAATTTTCTCGAAGTTTTATGCTGTATAAATCAATTGTAAGATATCTTAACAAAAATAAGTGAACGGATAATATTAGATATAACGTCTTTTAAAGCCAAAAATTTGTGAAATCGGTAAACAAATTACCCCAGCTGTCTTGTACTAAATATAATGACATTCTCTATTCTAGCAGACTACGGCGAGCCATAAAGTTGACTGGAAATATGATCTTCAGTAAACTTAGAACGTGTCAAAAGTTAATGCAATCAATCCACACTTTCCCATAGCCCCAGTATACCCGATATAGTGGTTTTTGCTGATTTCAAACTGCTTATGTTGCTTATGTGCAAACCCCATATATATAATAAATGTAATTATTTCTGCTGACGCTATATATAATTAAACTTTGTCCATTTCGTTGAGTTTATATCGGATCTTAATAGAACATGGCTCAAAACAAAATGAGAATTTTTCAATTAACATTATGTTATTGAGTAATTAAATTATAGCCTTACCTTCCAAAACTGATCAATATGATGTATAAGTTAAATAAATATAAATTTTTCCAACACCTGAAAGTTTTTCTCTGCCTTTGATCCCTGTTAAGTATAAAAAGTTCGGTTACACCCTAGTTTAGCGCTTCCTTATTTGTTTGGTATTCATACGTATATACTAAATATAAAAAATTTTGTAAACTTATATAAGTCGCTTAATATTTTTTCTTATTTATAGTCAGAAATAGTCCTATATGTTAATCGACTAAACACAGAAGAATCCGTAATCCCGTATGAGTATCATCATTTCGATTTTTGTACTGGCAATGAAAAGAACTCACCTGTTGAAAATTTGGGACAAGTCGTTTTTGGAGAACGAATTAGACCAGGTCCTTATAGCATTGAATTCTTAAGGCAAATTAATTGCGAATTGGTAAGTATGTATTTTTCATTTTACTTACAACTTTAGTCTTAGCCATAAATTCTGTTTCAAAGTTTACAATACATAAGCGAGGACAAATTCGCAGAAAAAATTTCGGCAATTTTTATTTTAATATGTATTGCAGTGTCACAGTACTCATAAATAGGGTGATTCAAGTAGAGGTACTTTTTTCAATACCTTATTTTTTGACAGATCACGCGTAAGTCGTGTCAAACTGTCATGCGATTGTGCAGTATTGTTTGGCATTTCATCATGGAATGACTTACGCCTGAACAACAGTTACAAATCGATCTACTTAATTACGAAAATTCACGTTCTGTAAAGAATGTGTTTTGCGTTTTGCGCAACCATCACTATCCTGAGACCCACCATTCATTATTGGATAATGTTCGACCGAATAGACCACGTCCAGCACGCAGTGAAGAAAATATAGTGGCCGTAGTTGAGAGTGTACACGAAGACCGCGGAGAGTCGATTTGGCGCCGTTCGCAGCAACTCGAGCTGACGTATGGAACGACTTGGCGCATTCTACGTCGAGATCTTACATTGAAAGCGTACAAAATAGTTCCATAAAGATTCGACCTTTTCGAGCCAAATTTTGTTCAGCTATGAGGCCCAGTTCCAGCTCAATGGGTATGTAAACAAGCAAAGATTTCACATTCGGGAGGTAGAGCAATCTGACGAAATTCAAGAGCTGCCATTTCCTTCAGAAAAAACAACGATTTGGTGTGGTTTGTGGGCCAGTGAAATCATTGGTCCATATCTCTTCAAGAACGATGCCGGTGAGAACGTAACCGTCAATGGCGACCGTTATCGCGCAATGATAATCGACTATTTGATGCCTGATTGATGCTCGTGATCCTTTCGACATTTGGTTTCAGCAAGACGGCGCCACTTCCCACACATCGCATCAATCAATGGATTTATTGACAGAACACTTCGGTGAGCAGATAAGTTCACAGTTTGGGCCGGTCGATTGGCTACCAAGATCGTGTGATATCACACCATTAGACTTTTTCCTGTAAGGATATGTAAAGTCTAGAGTATATGTGGACAATCCCGTTTCGATTCAGACCTTGGACCAAAACATCACGCGTGGCATTCGCCAGTTACCAATGGAAATGCTCGAACGAGTCATCGAAAATTGCACTCAACGGACCAACCATCTGAGACGAAGCCGCGGCCAACATTTGAAAGAGATAATCTTCAAAAAATAAATGCCAAAGAATGTTCTTTCAAATGATATTAAACATGTTGCATTAAATTTGAATTTTCTGTGTTTTTTTCTTTAAAAGAGTAGAGAACCTTGAAATGTTTAATATTAGCTTTCCTTTATTAAAAATGGAGTGGGGAGCTAAAGAAAATCGTATAAGTATGGAAAAATCTTAAGTAAATGAATGATATTCTTATAAAACGTAATATTTCGTGAATGTTTGTTTACCGCACTATTAATCGTTTTTCTCAAACGTCTACAATTTATGAGTTTTTTTATTACAAAATTTTTTTGAAACGATAACAATGTGTAATAACAATGTAGTGTTATTTATAAAAAGCACTATAGTTTTATAAAACTAACTAGCACTTTGATTTTAATAATCAACAAAGAAATTCGTAATTCCTTGGTATTCTACCTATCAATTAAATCATGCGGTTTTTTCCAAGATAAGTGACTATAGAGACATGTGTCTAGAAGAGATTTTTTACTTATTCACCTTTAGGTCACGATGAATATCAGCTTTTCTAATGTACCAAAAAGCCTTAACAATACCTCTTAGCACCCTATTTTGGGAGCGCTGAATATTATTATTGCTTCTATCATTGACGCAACCCCATATTTGCGCGGAAAGTGAAGATATAGAACGTCGAAGAAAACATCGAAGCGATAGTCTAACTTGATGCTCATATTCTATACTCATTACTCAGCTCCTAGAGCCCGAAAGTTTGTCAACATACATATTTTTCACAGTTTCTTTATAATGAGGAAGTTGATGGTTTCCTATTAAATTTTTGAGTATCAACACAAAATTTTTCCGAGCTATAATTTTCGAAAAGAAAGGGAGATTTTAATTGAATAAAACAGGACATTTCGTATACCGAAATTTATGAAACATGAAAAATAAATATTAATGCTAACAAGCCGATAATTTATCAAAATATAAGATATACAATAAACATAAAAACAAGAGCACATTCCGTATTTTTATGAATAAATTCGTAATCTGGACACTTGAAAGTATCAAAATTTGCTGAGATATCCAGGGCAACAAAAAAATATGTATGTTTTGTATAGTAGTATAATTCTTTTTTTGTAAAATTCACTGTTTAGTTTTATTCTTCATTTTTTAGTCCAATTGACTACGGAGTTGATTGCATGTTACAGACTTAACGCAGCTCTTCCTGTTGTGTTTTCGACGCATAGTATTGTGGTGTCATCTTGAGGTGTTATACGATTCTAGGAGAGCACATTACTCAACCGAAATACATTATTTTATTTTATGCAGAAGCCCTTCGTGCTACATCTGAGCACACTTTTGCTTCCTCCAAGGATTTTTCTATTTTAAATGTTATTCTATGATTTGTTTTATTGTTGTATGCTTGTTTCTGAAGCCGAACTTATACAATGGAATTAACTGCTTTTCATTAATGATAGGTTTCTTAGTTTAGGAACCATGACAACTTCAGCAACTTTCCAAACACTTGAAAAATTTGGCTGACGGATTGATAAATTGAAAAAAGAGGTGAGCTTTAGGAAACTTCTGTATGATAACAGATTTAATATTTCAACGGATCGAAACCTGGTGCTTTCTTTACTCTCAGCCTTTTACAAGGTGCGTTCCAAAGGAAACAGGACTTTTAAAAAAAAGACAGAACAAATGGTGTTATCGGCAAAATCAATTAATTTTATTCAAAATAGTCTCCTTCTGCTTTAATACAGCTTTTTGCACGGTCCAAAAGCATGTCGAACGAGTGTTTTAGCTCGTTGCCCCGTATGGCCGCCAGTATGCCGGTGCAAGCCTCCACGTTTGCATAACGCTTTCCTTTCATCGGCAAATGCATTTTTCCGAAAAGGTAGAAGTCGCACGGTGTCATATCAGGTGAATATGGGGAGTGGTTGATTGTTAAAATGTAATTTTTGGTCAAATAATCGGCCATAAGCGTCGATCGAGGAGACGGCGCATTATCGTGCAACAAACGTCAACTTCCATCTTCGCGATATTGGGGCCGAACACGTAGAATACGGCGCACCAAACGCTTCAAAACTCCAAGTTAGAATACCGCATTAAAGTTTTGGCCGGGTGGAACAAATTCTTTGTGGATTTTTTGGCCTACATGTTAATCGTCATTTATGTCCTCACGATCACTTTGAAAACGTTGAAACCACTCGTGCACTCTGCTACGGGATAGGCAATCATCGCCATAAACTTGTTTCATCAATTGAAACGTTTCGGTAAAAGTTTTACCAATTTTAAAACAAAATTTAATGTTGGCTCTTTGTTCGAAGCTCATTTTCGCACCGATGACAAAAACATACTGACACATAAAACAATATTGAGAGTGATCAGAGCTTAGATCTATTCTATTTCGATGAGTTTTCTAGTTACTTTTTTAGTAATACAAAAATGCATACGCTCTTAAGCTTCCGCGCCCAATCTCGTGTAAAATAAACCTGTCAAACAGCTCTGACTATAGAATTCTCACAAGAAAATTTAACGAACCGAAAATTTCGTGGTACTCGTACGAAGACAAGCAATAGCGTGACATACGCGTTATGGTAAAAAACCTTCATCACTCTTATGAGCCTGAGTGCTATGAGTGATAACAGATCTTTAAAAACAAGGCTTTAATGTTAAGAAAGCCGTATACAAACTTCAGTATAATACTAAAAATTCCTTAAATATTTATCAAGAAAACCTATGAAATTTAACATATTTTAACGAAGTGCAATGCCCCTGTCGGGCATTCGGTTACACTAAGGCGCTGGAAATCACACAACTTTAAGCTGCACAAAATGGGCTGAACTACCACGAAAATGCTGAAACTGCAATCAAAATCACTGTGCGATATCATAAAAAAAGAGAAGATGTAAAAAGGCAAAACAACTTCAAAAAATGAAAAATGTGGCCAAGAAAAAAAAAGAGCCCAATCAGCCAAATCGTATAAGTGCACGTGTAACTACAGCTCCACTGAACGAGGGTACTACCACAAGCAAGCAATCTGGAAAACCCTCATCTGCCAGCATAGTTACAGATGCGTCTGAAAAAAAAACATCCGAAGGTCGTTAATGATATTACCGGGAATCTTTTGTTGATTCTTAATAAGCTCGAAGAGCAAAATAGATTTGTTCACGAACGTCTAACTCAACTGGAGCGACAGCCAAACGAAATTAGGGTACAAAAATGAAAAAATAAATGTTATGACAAGGATTGCTGATGGCTTACTCAAACATAGAAATGAATTAGAGACATTACTCCATCTTGAAAATGTTGAAATCTGTCTTATATCAGATACTTATTTTACAAGTGAGACTTTAATTAAGTTCGTAATCTACAAAACGTATTCCTCCAATCGTAAATATAGGTTGTCATATATCTCCCTTCCGCTTTTTTGCTCTTCATTCAATGCTTTATAAAAAGTGTTGCAGTGATCGGATTTAGTTAAAATATGCGCCGTTTTGTTCGATGATCTGTTTCCATCTAGACGGCAACTTCATAATACCTTCCTCGTAGAAGCCCCCCTTCTTATTTGCGAAGAATTCGGACAGCCACTTTTCACAAGCCTCTTTTGAGTTCAACTTCACACCACCAAGGGCATTCGCCATGGACAGGAACAGGTGGTAATCACTTGGCGCTACGTCCGGGCTATATGGTGGATGCGATAAAACCTCCCATCCGAGCTCCCGTAGCTTCTGACGAGTCATCAACGAAGTGTGTGGTCTGGCGTTGTCCTGGTGGAACACTACACCCTTCCTGTTGGCCAATTCTGGACGCTTCTGGTCGATCGCCTGCTTCAAGCGGTCCAGTTGTTCGCAGTAGATGGTAGAATTAAGCGTCTGGCCATATGGGAGCAGCTCATAGTGGATGATTCCCTTCCAATCCCACCAAACACACAGCAAAACCTTCCTGGCCGTCAATCCCGGCTTGGCCACTGTTTGGGACGATTCACCGGCCTTCGACCACGACCGTTTTCGCTTGATATTGTCGTATGTGATCCATTTTTCGTCGCCAGTCACCATCCGCTTCAAGAATGGGACGAGTTCGTTCCGTTTCAGCAGCATATCGCAGGCGTTGATTCGGTCCAGAAGGTTTTTTTGCGTCAAATTATGCGGCACCCAAACATCAAACTTTTTTTTGTATCCAGCCTTCTGCAGATGGTTCAAAATGGTTTGGTGACTAACTCCCATCTCCTGGGCGATGTCACGAGATGCCATATGCCGGTCTATTCATATCGGTTGACTTTGGTCTTGGAAAAATAGGTATTACTGAACTATGTAGCCCACCTAGACCTAATATCAAAAAATATTTAAATACAGAGCTTATTTTAAGGCATCACGGAAAATTCATCATGAATGGTGATTTTAACGCAAACCACTCGCAATGGGGTTCAAAAGATACAACAACAAAAGGGGAAGGCTCCTCAAAGCAGCTGGATGCGTCTACTAGCAGACATACCGGTACAAGAAAGTTACCTGACTTGATAGATTTTTTCATCATGCGATAAATATCCAAGGACTCACTAGTATATCTAATCCTAAATGACCATTCATTCCATTTTCGGTAAAACAAATTGCGTAATATGGTGATGCAACCAGTTCGAAAAAACAAACCTCTCAACTTTGCCAAAATTGAAAGTTCGAAAAAGCATCACCGTCGTAGCTGTTGCGCAACTGTTACCTTTTTACCGAAAATATCGGTCAATATAGAACAAGGCGGCAAGATCCACAAAGAAATCTAAAACGAGTATACCATTTGACTTTGCGAGAGTATAAAATGATTTTAATAGTTTCATGCAAGGGCATTAGCCAGCATAAAATCAGCAGTGCAAACTTTACGGTGTTGCCAGTATTTACTGCATTACCGAAAAAGCTCCATATTTATGAAACAAACATTCGAATGTGGAGTACTTTAAAGTTATGCTGGACAATATTATTGATTTTACACGAAAATAGTGATAAATTTCCGTCAATTATTTAAGAAAAAAAATTTTTAAACTAAATACCCAGACACATTGGATTTCATATTGTAAAAAAAAAGAGAAAACTGCGTAAAAAATTGCAAAATACGCGGTTTCCTGAATATAAAACAGAACTGAGCAATTTAACTAAGCTTTTTATATCAGTCAAATAAATTAAACATCAAAACATTTCAAACTATATCAGGAAACTTATCCCAAAAAAAAATACAGATTACTCCCTTTGAAACGCTTTAAAAAATATTACGAAATCAATTTTGTCAAAGGGAAAACTTTAGTATACCGTCCCAGGCTTTCGGAGATAAAATGGGTATGGGCGGATCCAAAACAAGAATATAAATAGGTATATAGATGTAGCTGCGGGAAAGTTATAGTTTTCGAGATATTTACGTTTAAAGTTGAAAATTTCAACTATTTAAGGAACGCATTTTTTCGATTTCAAATGAATTATACGTTTATAGTTTTCACTTTTATACCCACTAACGCGTTTGTACACATTTTTTTACATTATACATATAGTGCAAAAATAGTTTAATTCAATATTTAAATTATTGTTAAATTCTATTAATTCTGACAATAACAAAAGGGTTGCAAAATGTCAAATAAGCAGTGTTACCTTATCGACATCTTTTGTAAATGAACTGAAAGAAATGAAAACAGATAATACCCCAAATACAGGAATCCAAAACCTAGAAAAAAAACTAGCAGTGTTACCTTATCGACATCTTTTGTAAATGAACTGAAAGAAATGAAAACAGATAATACCCCAAATACAGGAATCCAAAACCTAGAAAAGAAACTATTAGAGAGCATTGATGTTAAGTATTATGATATACCCTCTATGACAATATTACTTTTTCTTGTAGAACTTCTTTTTACGTTGGCGGCCTTCGGCCGCGCTTCAAAAAAATAACCCTAGTCGATTCAACACCGGGGTGTACCAAGGTTTTTTCGCGCAGAAATTCTTTTTGCGTTGGCGGCCTTCGGCCGCGTTTCAAAAATCATGTTTATCAAGTGAAGGAACCTAAAAGATTTATTAGTGCCCATCAAAAATTACAAGGTGCTTTCCAAAGTAAACAGGACTTTTCAAAAAAAGACAGAACAAGGTAAAATTAATTAATTTTATTCAAAATAGTCTCCTGCTTTAATAGCAGAATCTTACAGCTTTTTGCACGGTCCAAAAGCATATCGAACGAGTGTTTTAGCTCGTTGCCCGGTATGGCCGCCAGTATGCCGGTGCAAGCCTTTTGAATGGCTTCCACTTCTGCATAACGCTTTCCTTTCATCGGCAAATGCATTTTTCCGAAAAGGTAGAAGTCGCACGGTGCCATATCAGGTGAATACGGGGAGTGGTTGATTGTTAAAATGTGATTTTTGGTCAAATAATCGGCCACAAGCGTCGATCGATGAGACGGCGCATTATCATGCAACAAACGTCAACTTTTATTTTTTTTTTCGTTTGCAAAATGTATTAGTATAGCAACACTGATTTTTTGACAAGCCTTATGTTAGTGTCAAAACTAATAAACTTGAAGAATGTTTTAAATATTGAAATAGACGGCACTCGTGCACTCTGCTACGGAATAGGCAATCATCGCCATAAACTTGTTTCATCAATTGAAACGTTTCGGTAAAAGTTTTACCAATTTTAAAACAAAATTTAATGTTGGCTCTTTGTTCGAAGCTCATTTCGCACCCATGGAAAAAAACATACTGACACTTGAAACGCAATAACTTCACTTCCATGTCATGAAATTTTTACTGGAAGTCGATAAAGGATAGCAAATTCTAACGCACTAGTCGACATATAGATGGCGCCACTAGAGTTTACTTTGTTACTTTTATACTGTTTACTTTGGAACGCACCTTGTATGGTTCCTGTATCTAGGGTATAATCTCTCATTTTATTGTTTTTTTTTCGTTTGCAAAATATATTAATAGTATAGCAACACTGGTTTTTTGACAACCCTTTTGTTAGTGTCAAAATTAATAAACTTGAATGTTTTAAAATTTGAAATATAGCTATTTTTGTATATATTATATATAAAAAATGTCTAAAAACGAATTAGTGAAGTGTTAGTGGATATGAAAGTGAAAAATTTAAGTGTATAATTCATTTAAAATCGAAAATATGCGCACTTCAAATAGTTGAAATTTTCAACTTTAAACGTAAATATCTCGAAAACTATAAGTTTTCCGCGGCTATATCTATATATATTCGAAGTTCGAAGCGGAAGTTCTTTCTGAGAAATTAACTAAAACAGCTCGAAGCTTCGCAATATGAAAGTCGAATTCAACCAACAACAAATAAAGAAGTTGTAAATTTCTTTAAAACTAGATAAAAATCGATCGTCCAATCTGCTGTTTAAATCTGTTATTATCAGAAAACTTGAAAACATAGTTGGAAATATCGTTTTATACCGATTCATTAATTGGGATTTAAAGATAAGCCAGAAAGAAGCTCGATGTTTGGGTGCCACACGAACTAACGCAAAAAACATTATGGACCGAATTTCCATCTGCGAATCGCTGCTGAATCGCAACAAAATCGACCCGTTTCTGAAGCGGATTGTGACTGGCGATGAAAAATGGGTCACTTACGACAGTATCGAGCGCAAACGGTCGTGGTCAAAGCTCGGGGAAGCGGCCCAGACGGTGGCCAAGACCGGATTGACGGCCAGGAAGGTTTTGCTGCGTGTTTGGTGGGATTGACAAGAAATCATTTACTACGAGCTGCTCCCCTATGGCCAAACGCTCAATTAAGCCCTCTACTGCCAACAACTGGACCGCTTAAAGGCAGCACTCATCCAGAAGAGGCCATCTTTGATCAACAGGGGCCGAATTGTGTTCCATAGGGACAACGCCAGGCTACACACGTCTTTGGTGACTCGCCAGAAGCTCCTGGAGCTCGGATGGGAGGTTATAATGCACCCACCTTATAGTCCGGACCTGGCACCAAGTGAATACCATCTTTTCCTGTCCATGGCGAACGCGCTTAATGGTGAGAAGTTGGCCTCAAGAGAGGCCTGTGAAAATTGGCTCTCCGAGTTTTTTGGCAATAGGGACGCAGTCTTCTATAATGAAGTTGGTATCTCGTTCGCAACAAGTTTACGAACAAAATGGCGCATATTTGACTTAAATCGGATAAATGTACACAAAGTTATCATCTTTTGAAAAATCAATAAAAAACCGAACGAACTTTTTGCTTTACCTAATATATTGGCAAGACGCTGGGTGCAAGGCTGAACTGGAAAGAGCACACACACAAGAGTTGCAGAGCTATATTTAAAAGAATCTAGCTTATCAAGAACAAATCACAGTTAACAACACAAAATAAAATTTAATGTATATTCAAACCTTGAAACCAATCTCGACATACGGAATTCAACTCTGGGGATGTGCTGCACCGATATATGTACATATATCGAAACCGTCAACATTAAAGTTTTGAGAGAAATTGTAAATACCTCACGATAATATGTATTGGGATCTGCACCGTTACTTTCATAGCAAAATGATCCTCGAAGTTATTCGTGAAACAGTATCGAAACATTCAACAAGGTTACGATTTCATGTAAACGCTAATGCTACAATCTTTTACGACCTTATACAAAATAACGAATGTTGTATTATTTAGTTTCTGAAAAAAAGTTCCTAAAAGCGCTTTATTTTATAAATTTTGATAAATATTGCTTGGTTAGTATAATAATTTTTACTAGACGCAATTTAATGAAATGTAAAACCGTAACTAATTTATTACATTTCTATAAAAAAAAGTCGTTCTGACCGACATTGTGTGTTTTCGATGAGTTTTCATTGCCAGTTAACACATCTATTTGTTTACATTTGTTATGTACCCTACAAGAACAGTGACGGCCATTGATGGGTAATATGACAGTCATAGCTGAAAAAATTTTGTCAGCACGCAGAACAAAGTTTCTATCATTTTCTTAAGACCTTGTTTTCTTTTTGTTTGTTTGTTTTGTTTTTTCTGAGTCATTGCTGACCATAAATCCGTCATAGCTGAAAATTTACAGTTATGACTGAAACGCTATCAGAAGTGAAAAATTCTTTTGCGCAGTAGATAATATAATTTTTATATCTTTAAAAAATTTCAAACTTTTAATCAAAATTAGTTATAATAATATACTTAAATATAAAAAAGGAATGCAACAAAAAATATAATAAAATATGAAAATATAAAAATAAATTTTCACTTGATGCCATCTTCTCCTCTCAATATCTGCAGCTTTCTCCAATCAGTGAATAGTTCTGAACTTAAAAATGCAAATGTAAATTAACAGTACTGACATAACAAATGTGAGTGTATTGGTGAACCCATCAGCAGTTTCTTGTAGGGTACGTTTAGGCCAAATATGGAATGTAAACAAATTGTCAACTGACATTTAGGGCTGGCAAAATATGTCTTCTAATAATATCGATTAAACTAGAGAAGGCACCGATTATAATGAGTGGAATGTAAGTTTTCAAGGGGTTTTCAGCGAAAACTGTGTTTTCGTTTGACGGATTTTGTATGGATAAAAACACAAGTTTTCGCGTGAAAACCTCTTTTGTCTATGAAAACACGAATTTTGTGTCGGTGCGAACATAGTATATACTTGTATGTCAAAAATGAGTTGACTCGGAAGAATATTTTCTTAACCCTTATGTACCCAATATAAAAACTTTCGAACTTCCAGTTGACTTTATGAAGTATATATCGGTCAATATGTGAATTATCTTAATGAAATTGAGAGAGCGTGTTTTCTTTGTGCATAAAATCATTTGAAAACTTGCTCTGCTCTTATATAACTAATATCAAGATTTCCTTAAAGGAGTTCAGAGAGCTTATTTTCCTGTTAATAATATGCGGTAATATCAGAAATAGCTAAAATCGGACCAATTCTACCTTTATCTCCCATATACCAAATATATGATGTTCATACTTTCGGTTGGTTTTATGCCGTATATATTTGTCAGTATGTAAGAAGATATTATCAAAACTAACAGCGTAAAACATTGAATTTACTATAGTTTAATACCGAAAATATGTGCAATTGATCTACAAACTACCCGACTCCTATATACTAAATATTTATAATGACATTCTTTATTCTAAGAAACCATATACTGAATATGTCTAACAGTATGTGAGTTATATATTTATAAATTGCTTGAAATGATGTTCCCGAGTATACCTGAGCAAAGTCAAAAGTTAGTGTAATCAGCCTAGACCTTTTTCTTCACCGGATATACCCTGACGACCGACTTTCCACCTGACTTGAAACCATTCAGGTTGGTCATAATGTGATCTTTTAATGAAATTGATATCAACTCAATATAATAAATTTAGCGTTGAGTTTATATCACGTATATATGACTTTAATATAATTTTCGTTGACGCGATGTAAATTATAGTAATAAAACAAAATGAGTATATAACCTATATATAATATATATATATATATATATATATATAAGTTAATAAGACACCAAATTTGATTGTAATCCATTAACGATTTCGTCGAATAAGGAATGTGAAATTCTTTCGCAACATTTTTATACCCTGAACAGGGTATATTAAGTTTGCCACTAAATTTGTAACACCTAAAAGGAAACATCAGAGGCTCTACAAAGTATATATTTATATAATTAGTCCGTCTGTCCTCCTGTATATATGCAAACGAGTCCCTCGGTTTTTGAGATATCGGTCAGAAACTTTGCACACGTTCTTTTCTCACCAAGATGCTACTTATTTGTCGGAACCACTATAGCATATAGTAATCTGCAATCTCCGAAGAAGTATTTGCTGTCATACAAATTGACTGATCGAACTCAAGTCCTACTTTTTTATTCAACAAATGAACTTCAGGAAATTTGGAATATATTATTATTCAATGTATCGCTAAAAGATCGGAAAAAATTTTTTCAGATCGGATGACTATAAGATATAGCTGTCACTTAACTGACCGATCAGCTTCCTCGCAGCCGAAGTTAAGGTTTTTTCTTGTTTATTATAAAGTTTACCAACACCTAAGAGTATTTGCTCGGCTTTAATCCTTGTAAGTTGCACGAGTATAATATATATTCAGTTACACCTGAATGTAGCCCTTACTTATTTATTTTAATTTATTTTTTCTCAAGGTGGTATATCTGTCGTGAGAACATATGCAAAGTTACAAGTCATTTTGTCAATTAATTTTTTGTTTACAAGCGTTTATAAGGAGTCCTCGCCTTCAAAATGTACCGTTGAACTTTGGGTTGGTAAATTTAAACGTGGTCGTCTTAGGCTCGAAAACGACCCACGCGAAGGACAACCAAAAAAAAAATAAAGTTCATTATTGTTAGTTCGCGTGTTTCAGTGTTTTTAGTTAGCGTGAAATTGTTAATGCCATAGGCATCTCAGACGAACGAGTACTTCATATTTGCCGCACACGTTAACAATTCAACAAAAACTGGATCGAAAACAAATTTCTCAGCATAAATTGGGGCATTTTTAGCAGAATGAAACCGATTTCATGCGTAGTTTTATAGCTATGGATGATACTTGTATCTACCACCATGATCCTAAATTGAAACCAGAAGGTTTACAGTGGACAGAAGCTGGTTGTTCCACTCCAAAGTAGGTGAAGTCATTACGACCAGCAAAGAAGGATGTGTCATCAGTTTTTTGGGATGTAAATGGAATTTTGTTGATTGATTATCTGCAGAAAAATAAAACAATAAACTCTGAATAGTATTGCACACTTTTGGAACTGCTGGATGAAAAAATTTGTGACAAAAGACCTGGTTTGCTGCACAAAAAATCATTTTTCATCAACACAATGCACCTGCTCACAAAGGTGTTTTAATAATGACAAAATTCAACGAATTAAAGTACGAATTGCTTGATCATCCACCGTATTCACTAGATTTGGCTTCCAGCGACTCCTACCTCTTCAGAAACCTGAGACAATTTCTTCGTGGAAAGCGTTATTGAGCGAATGAAGAAGCTATTACAGCCGTAGACGGGTAATTTTGCAGAGCTTCCGATAAGTCATTATAGTGATGGCATAAAATTATTGGAAGATCATTGGAATAAGTGTATTGAAGTTAAGGGAGATGATATTGAATAAAAAAATGTATCTCGTACCAAAAACAGTATTTTTTCGTTTCGAGCGCAGAAACTTCACAACCAACCTGTATTTATCCATACTTACACATGGACTGTAAAGTTTCGGGCCTCACACATAGATGGCGCTAGTTTCATTGAATTCACTTTATTTATTTTCAGTCAGTACTAGCCTTCACAAGACAGCTGTTAAATTTTCATGGCATTATATTCTGTTATTTTAAAAACAATTTCGTGTTTTAATTTTACACTGCTTCTTGATGGGAAAAAATACCGTTCAACCGAAGCAATGGCTTGAAAAGTGTTATGAGGATTCCGCATCATCAGGAACCACAATAAAACGTTGATTACTGACTTCAAACATGTTTTTAGAGACGACAATGATGCAAAACACAGTGGACGTCCAAATGAGGCTGTAAAACCAGAAAACATAAAAAACAATCCACAAAATCGTTCTAAATGATCGGAAAGTAAAGTTGTGTGATATAGCTGACATCGTAAGGATTTTAAAAGAACGGGTTGGTTTTATATTTCATGAGCAATTGTCTATGTTCAAAGTGGGTGCCTCGTTTGCTGACTGTTGACCAAAAACAGCAACGTTTTTATGATTCTAAGCAGTGTTTGTTTGGCCATGTTTAAACGTAACAAACCGGAATTTTGCGTCGACATATGACAATTATTGAAACCTGGACCCATCACTTCATTCTGGAATCATCTGAGTGGGCAGCAGCAGGTCAACCTCGTCCAAAGCTTTCCAAAGCACAACAATCAGCTGGAAAGGTTATGGCCTTTTGGGATATGAAATATTCATCGCTTATCTTGGGAAGGGAAAAACCATCAATAGTGACTATTATATAGCGTTATTGGAACGTTTGAAGTCCGACATTGTAAAAACGCGACCGCACATGACAAAGAAAAAATGTTGTTTCATCAAGATAACGCACCGTGTCACAAGTCAAACAATGATAAAAATGCATGGATTGCACTTTGAATTCCTGCCGCATCCACCTTATTCTCCAGATTTGGCTCCAAGAGACTATTGGTGGTGAAGAGGTTAACTAAAACTAAGGTATATTTTGAGGTAATAAAATCGTTCTACAAAGGTAGTATTAAAATTTTAGAGCGACGCTGGAATAATTTTTTTTTGCTCTTAATGGATATTATATTGATAAATAAAGCCAATTTTAAATATAAAAAAACGTGCTTTCTATATAAGGCTCGAGACTTTTCAGCCCACGTTATTACAAAAATTTTAATTGGAGAAGCTACAAACGGCCGTTTTCGAATTATGTACTACGCCCAAAACAATAGCTTTGGTGCGGTCACAGCAGCCAACCCCCGCCGTGCATTCCAAATTTTGCTTTTCGTTAAGAGGAATATTTTATTTTTTTTATTGTTATTACATTTTATTATCAATTTATTATTATTGATGGACGGTGTCCAGTGAAATTAATGTAATAAGCGTTGGGTTGTTGTCATCGTCGTTGTTCTGCTCACTATCGTTGAACTTATCGTCGGGAAGAAGGTATACAGTCTTTAGTCGATCGATCGAAACTGTAGTGTTTTCGCCTCTGACGTTTACGATTAAATGTTTATCATGCCTTGAAATGTCTCGGTAAGGAAGCTCACACGGTGACGTGAATGCGTGGTGTGGAGCGTTGCGAGTTCTTTAAAAATTAATGTTTGCCTTTGACCACGTCGGATGGTGGGTTCAGGTGCGAGGTCTGCAAAGTAGTTTCTCAAGCGTTTTTCCATATTGGATGGCAGCAAACCAGTTCGTGGCGAACGAGAAACTCACCTAAAGATCTTCCTTCCAGGCAACTCGAATTTCAAGAAGGACGACGTAAATGTTTACCCTGTGTGTTTACTGTGTACCCTCTGTCTTGATTCGTAACGGTACTCCGTAGCGGCATATGTATGCTGCGAAAAGGGTTCGGGCGACACATTCGGATCCGAATTTATCAATGGGAAATGCCTCGGAACCTGATGAAACTGTCGATGATTGTCAGACAGTTACGATACCTTCTTGATGGTACGTATGGTCCAATAATGTCCACGTGAATTTGTTCGAAACGTCTTGTGCGGCATGGAAAGCTTTGAATAGGTGATAAATCGGTGCGAGATACAATATTTCGTTGACAAGCTAGGCATGTACGGGCCTACAAACGGCAATGATGGTTAAATGCTGGGCCAAACGTATCGTTGCGTTAACAAGTTGGCGGAGGCTCGTGGTCCGGGACGAATAATGCTGTGAAGGGCTTCGAATATTCTCTTCCTAAGCGCTGCGAGACCGTATGGACGGATAAGGTCGCTAGAAATGTCGCAATAAAATGGTTTATTGCTGCCTGGAATGTTGACTGATCGTAAATTCAGTAAATCGTGCTGTTGCTTTCGTATACGTGGCAAAAGTTCGTTTGAGGATACTGCCGTTGATATTTCTTCGAAGTGAGAAAGAGCATCTGCGACGATGTTGTGTTTGCCGGCTATGTATTAGATATCGGTTGTAAACTAGCTGATGAACTCCAGGCGGTGGAATTGTCAAGGTGTTGCTCGATCAGGGTCGTGAGCAAAAGCGTGTAACAAAGGTTTGTGATCCGTGAATGTCGTGCTTCGAAAATATATTAAAAAATATATATAATAAATACTGCCCAAGAAAGCGTTGTGTCTGGGTATGCTAATATCGTTGCTTTGCGTAGCTCTTCTTCAGGGGATCGGATGAGAATCTTTTATTGAAGTGTACTTGTGCAGGGGTGCCTGAAACTTGGCAGCGTTTTTAAGAAATTTATCATGTCGAGGAACTCTCACGCAATTTTCGGATCGTTGTTGGAGGAGAAAAGTTAACGATCGCGTCTATTTTACCTGGAAAAGGTAAGATTCCTGTTTCTGAGATGTGTCCCAAAAAATCCACTTCGGACAGACCAAAGCAGCACTGAGCGGTGTTAATTACGACACCATATTTAGTGAGCCGTTGGAAAAGCGAGCGAAGATGACTGCGGTGTTCCGTTACATCCTTGGAAGCGATTAGGATGTCGTCTATGTATGGGAATACAAAATCGTATAGTCCCCGTGTTACCTCGTCGATGAATCGTTGGAATGTTTTCGTAGCATTTCAAAGTCCTAACGTCTGGAACGAAAATTTGAAAAGACCGAACGGTGTTATAATTGGTGACAGGTATTTGATTTAAACTGTGCACAGGTAGTGAAAATATTGTTTTGCCGGCAGTACAGTCTTCGACAACACGAACGGGATATCGGTTTGGCAATGTACGGGCGTTAAGTCCTCGATAATCTCCACAAGGTCGACATTCACCAGACTTCTTTTCCAGGAACTTTTCGAAAGTTGAGTGATTCCTTATTTTAACATTTTGTCGAACTCTGTCAGGAGATCTCGGTGTAGTAAATATGTGGTGCTGCGTCGTACGTTTTGTTGGATGACAGGTTCCTTCATGCTTTGTTAGATTAAGGAACTTTAGGCCCATTTAGGGTTGACGGGCAGTACTTTAATTTCCGTTGGATGCTGATAACTTACATGCGACTTTTAGTCCAATTAGCGAGTCAATAAGGACAGTAGCCTGAAATGTCCCAAAAAATTTGCCAATAATAAATAGATTATAGTTGGCGAGAGATTTGAGAAAAGTGCAGAGATCAGCGTCAGTATCCACCAGAAATTCGATTTTGGTGGCCCGACGGTAGGTTTTCCTGAAATATGTAAGGCAATCAGCAACGTTTCGCTTTATTGCTAAAATTTTTATGATATTCGGTGCTGGGGAAGATGTGCGCGAACGAAAGCGATGGCGAGAACGTGAACGAGATATGACTTGTCTTTTAAAATTGGAAGCTAGCTAATTTATTGAAACTTCGAGAATAGAACAGCGTTATTCGACTGCTGATGTTGCGATTGGTTCTTGGACCGAATTAATTTGTGCTACTGATAATGGGATATCGTGTATTTTGTCTGCAAGAGATGTGAGTTTATCGAGATTCATGTCGGCTTGGGATGCAAGTATAGATTGCGGTTTCATTGGAAGTTTGCTGAGTCACTTAGTGCGTAGAATGTTGTCGGGAACAGTGTTGTCGTGGCTTCTGAGATGGTGAAGAAATTGCGAAAGTTTTCTATCAATCATCGAAAACTCAAGTTGTCCTTCAATCGGTCGTATGCGTGGGCATCCACGTGCGCGGTTATGCACAAAAATTATTACACAAAGTGCACTAGCAGTCAAAAATTTAAGCGCAAGTGTTGGCGAATTTTAAAATAATAAACGAAATGCACTGTAGCCGAAATATAAGGTTGTCAAATATCTCCCTTCCGCTTTTTTGCTCTTCATTCAATGCTTTATAAAAAGTGTTACAATGATCGGATTTAGTTAAAATATGCGCCGTTTTGTTCGATGATCTGTTTCCATCTAGACGGCAACTTCATAATACCTTCCTCGTAGAAGCCCCCCTCCTTATTTGCGAAGAATTCGGACAGCCACTTTTCACAAGCCTCTTTTGAGTTCAACTTCACACCACCAAGGGCATTCGCCATGGACAGGAACAGGTGGTAATCACTTGGCGCTACGTCCGGGCTATATGGTGGATGCGATAAAACTTCGCATCCGAGCTCCCGTAGCTTCTGACGAGTCATCAACGAAGTGTGTGGTCTGGCGTTGTCCTGGTGGAACACTACACCCTTCCTGTTGGCCAATTCTGGACGCTTCTGGTCGATCGCCTGCTTCAAGCGGTCCAGTTGTTCGCAGTAGATGGTAGAATTAAGCGTCTGGCCATATGGGAGCAGCTCATAGTGGATGATTCCCTTCCAATCCCACCAAACACACAGCAAAACCTTCCTGGCCGTCAATCCCGGCTTGGCCACTGTTTGGGACGATTCACCGGCCTTCGACCACGACCGTTTTCGCTTGATATTGTCGTATGTGATCCATTTTTCGTCGCCAGTCACCATCCGCTTCAAGAATGGGACGAGTTCGTTCCGTTTCAGCGGCATATCGCAGGCGTTGATTCGGTCTAGAAAGTTTTCAAAATGGTTTGGTGACTAACTCCCATCTCCTGGGCGATGTCACGAGATGCCATATGCCGGTCTAACTCGATGTATTCCATGATTTGGTCGGTATTTGTCGTCACAGGCTTCCGCCGGCTGGCTTATCCATGGTGTCGTTTTCACCGACTCTGAATCGTCGAAACCATTCCTCCGCGGTTCGAAGTGATAGAGTACCATCCCCCAAAACACCATTAATCTCACGGAACGTTTCTCTAGCGGATTTGCCTTTAACGAAGGAAAACTTTAAAATAGCGCGAATTTCGGCGTTAGTGAACTCCATGTTTACACGTCTATAACTGTTGAACGCAATATCAAAACTAATCATGCATAGCGTTGTTTTGTAGGTTATGTCAAGACCTTTCAAATTATGTATAGTGTTGTCAGATACGAGCTCTGTAGCGTTTTGTGCATAGCCGCGAAATTCAAAAGACTAAAAAGCGGAAGGGAGATATTTGACAACCTTATAGTTAGCGAATTTTAATTTTATATTAACAAAATCGCGGAAAAACTTTTAAATCACGTCGGGGTCACCAGTTGTGGTGGTTATTGTGCTATAACGAAAGTTTATTTAATTACGATGAGCACGCCGTGGCTGCCCACAGGAAAAGAGGCTTGAACGTCTGAAGTATAGTCTTTTATGATAACAGCAATCGTCCTCGAGCCTAACTGTTGACTATGCATTCGCTGTTCCGTTTTGTGCCCTATTTGTTTCAGCACTCCTTGTTAGCCAGGAGCAGCTGACTTGCTGACATGGTGTTGCCTGTTATAAGGTCGTATAAGTCGAAATTGACGAAGATGCAAGTATTTTTATAACTGTTTTATGAACATCATATTTTTCAGTGTTCAAAACATTAAAGTGTTATCGCTACTACGTTACCCGGGGAATACTATTATTTAACAAATGAACTCTCCTCTTCTCGCGGTACCGTTCTTTTACAGTCCTCGTCACAATCGGCTTCAGCATGGCTTTGTCGCAGCATTTTTCTCTTCAGTGACGGCGCGGCATTCATCATCATACCAAGTATTTCTGCGAGGGCGGTAATAACCTACCGCTTCTTCCGCAGCGGTATGAAGAGAACGGGAGATGGATTCATATTGTTCGTATACATCCTCGCGATGGGAGTTGCTTTGGTTAAGCAGGATTGAGAGCCGAGTACGCTAATCCTTAGCTGTCTGTTTGTGATTGCAGCTTTTCGACATCCACCTTTCGATGTACTGTCTGACGTACGCCCTTCACTGCATTGAGGCGTGTGTGTACCTATCTAAGCCGACTTCTAGATCATTCCTACTGTCCTGCACTTTCTACATGTGTTATCGTTAATAAGCCCATACGGCTCGCATGTAATGACAATAAGTTGGGACCTGTGAGTAGGCCAACGACCGTTTACTTAGAAGGCATGCATGTTTTTCTTCCGTGCCCTTGCACATGATCGTTGCGATCATGCATGTCCTTAAGACACTAGGTACAAAAAGTCTCCGCTCACCAATCCGTGGAATGTGTTTCAATAAAAATATTAATAAAACATATGCGTTTTTGAAGTTCCTTTTAAAATATCAGATGCGCATGCTAATAGCATTACAGTCGCCAAATTTCATAATTCCGGTATGTCATCCAGACATTAAAAAAAACGGGAATTATTACTTCAAAGCCTCGATCTGGACGTCCGAGAATATTGACTTATCGGGAAAACGCAAAGTTGTATCTCTTGTAAAGGTTAATCCGCGTTTAACCGCTTCCCAAATAGCAGAAGATGTAAAACTACAATTTAAAAAAGCAATATGCAGCGACACAGCAAGAAAAATATTAAAAAGGGCTGGTTACCATGGAACTTGCACGCAAAAAGCCATTCATTTCCTTAAAAAATTGTATCGCATTGCATTCGCAAGCGAACATATAACCAAGCCTATATCTTTCTGGGAATCAGTTTTATGGTCGGATAAGACAAATATAGTATATTTGGAAAAAAAGGAAGACAGATGGTGTGGCGAAAAACTGACACGGCCTTTGAATCGCGAAATCTTTCTTCGACCGTAAAGCATGGTGGGGGTGGAGTTCAATTAAAGGGGTGTATGGCAGCAAGTGGAGTTGGTGGCATTGAGTTTATCGAAAATATAATGAATAAATTTGTTTATCTAAATATTTTTAACGAAAAATGAAGCAAAATGCTGACAAATTAGGATTGCCAAACATGTTTTGTTTCCAATAGAACAATGACCCTAAGCATACAGCGGAACTTGTTCGCCTTTGGCTTCTTTACAATGCAACAAAACAGCTACATTCACCAATCACATTCAATCCAATTGAGCATTTATGGACCCTATTGGAGCGCGGAATTCGTACACATACGATTACCAGCAAAGAAATGCTCAAGACCGTTATATTGGACGAATGAAGTAAAATGTCAGCTCAAGATACGAGAAAATTAGTACATTCCATGCCTAAACGTCTAGCAGAAGCTCTAAAATTTCGAGGCTACCCCAACAGCTATTAAACATTTTATAATTACTTAATATAATTGTGTTCTGGTTGATGTGGGGCGACTTTTTCTGTTTAAGTTAATTGTTTTTAAAATGAAAATAAACTCTGTGGTTTTTGTTTATTGAATAATTTGAAAAAAAAAAAATTTTTTAAGCGAAAAGATATGATTTAATGACACAAAACAAAATTTCTTAATTGGTCAAACTTTTATTTTAGTTCAAAAGATTTTGTACCCAGTGAGTGGAGACTTTTTCTACCTAGTGTATGTATAAAAATGAACAGGATAACGAGACGTGTTCAAATCCGGGTAGCTCAGTCTGTCCGTCTTTGCAAGGTGTAATTTGAAGAAAATTAAGATATCATGCTAAAATTTTATATACGTGTTCCTTGGCACCATAAGAAGATCGGTATCAGTATTGAGGGGCGTTTGTGATTTGAAAATTTGTAAAAAGTGGGTGTAGCTCCGCCTCTAGTAAGTTTAATGTACGGGTTCCTTGGCACCATAAGAAGATCGGTATCGGTATTGAGGGGCGTTTGTGGTTTGAAAATTTGTAAAAAGTGGGTGTAGCTCCGTCCCTAGTAAGTTTTATGTACGTATCTCTCAAACTTAAGTTAGATAATAAACCAATACCATCTGGTTCTCTCTTTCTCTAGTGTCCAGGAATAAAACATTGCAAAAATAGTTTCTTCGAGATAATCAAATTCACGTCTAAAAGTTGTCAAAATTGGACCCCAATATTTTAAGCCACCAGATATTAAATATGTCGACCACAGTATGTATTTCTGACTTTTCGCCGAAAATATCGCGGAATCTGTAAGGTATATTTTTGCAATTCTAAGATAATATTTCTGATGATAATGAATATTTAACCTTGCCCCCATATGCCTAATATACATATAGGTTTTACAACTACCGGTTGACTTTATACTATATGGGTATATGGGTCAAAATGTAAGTTATTCTAATGAAATTAAAAGAGCGTCGGTATACTATGTGTGCTTAAAATAGATACAATTGGGTGCATACTTCCCCCAGCTTTCAAACGGGTGATCCAAGTAGAGGTACTTTTTTCAATAAAAACATGACATCTTGCCATTTTATCATGGAATGACTTACGCCTGAATATCGTTTAAGAGTTGTAAATAATGTGTTTCGCACGCTTCGCTGAACTTATGGTCAACATACGGCATACGGCGCATACTATTCGCAACCCCATCACCCATTTTGAGATCCAGCATTCATTATTGGATAATATTCGACCGAACAAATTACGTCAAGCACGCAGTGAAAAAAATATAGCGGCCGTAGCTGAGAGTGTACAATTTATTGAGAGAACACTTCGGTGAGCAGATTGGCCACCAAGATCGTGTGACATCACACCATTCGACTTTTTCCTGTGGGGATATGTAAAGTCTAAAGTCTATGCGGACAATCCCGCTTCGATTTAGGCCTTGGAACAAAACATCACTCGTGTCATTCGCCAGTTACCATTCGAAATGCTCGAACGAGTAATCTTCGAAAAATAAATGCCAAAGATTATTCTTTCAATTGATAATAAACATTTTGCATTAAATTTGAATTTTCTGTGTTTTTTTCTTTAAAAAAGTAGGGAACTTCGAAATGGATCACACTTTACCTATTATAAGCATTTTCAAACATCCGGTTGGCTATATTCCATATATTATATATCGGTTAATCTGTGAGGCTGAATGAAACTAAGAGAGCATTTTTTATTTGCCCTGGTATAAAAATGGATAAACTCGCATTAATACTACCCCTAGCCCCCATATATAATATCTAAGATAAGAATTTGAAACTTTCCGATATATACTTCCGTTTAAATCAGTCTCTATGTGAGATATCTTAGCAAAATTAATTGGACGTATAATATAGGATATACTTGTACTATGGTTTCCGACAATCTGTGAAATCAGTCCACGAATAACCCCGCTCTCATACATTACATTTAATGATTTTCGTTATTCTAGCAAACTTTTTGTCGAATATATCGCTCAGTGTGTGATCCTATTGGTGTCCGCTGCTCGAATCGAATTTCTCTTTCTATCATCAAGTGTAGAAGTAGTTTGGGCAAAAACGATATATAGTGCGGTAAACAAACATTCTCGAAATATTATATTAAGTTTTTTGATAATTTCATAAATTTCTCCTGCGCTTTTTCCATACTTTTGTAAATCAATCACCGCACTACGATTTTCGTCAAACTGTGAACGGATAATAATATAATATACCATTTTGTTTTACTATATTTCTATTAATTTTACTTTTGGTATATTAAATATTATTATATTTTTTCAAACAATCCCAGCACTTACCTTACTCTCAATAAACAATAAAAACAAAGTATTTATTTTGCGTTCAAATTTTTATTTTCATGTTATGTTTCTCTTATTCACTTTTTGTACTCTGAATAGGGTATATTTAATTTGCCACAAAGTTTGTAACACCCAGAAGGAAACGTTGGAAACCCTATAAAATATTTACATAAATGATCTCCCTGATGAGCTGAGTTGATTTAGCCATGCCCGTCTGTCCGTCGCTCTGTATATACGCGAACTAGTCCCTCAGTTTTTAAGCTATCGATCCCAAAATGTTACACCTGTCCTTTTCTCACTAAGAAGCTGGTCATTTAACGGAACGACCGATATCGGACCACTATAGCATATAGCTGCCATACAAACTGAACGAACGAAATCAAGTGCTTGCCACATTAACTGAACGATCGGAGTAAAGTGCTTGCATGGAAAACTTTTCATTTGACGAGGTATCTTCACGAAATTTGGCATGGATTATTATTTAAGATAACAATGTAATTTCCGAAGAAATTGTATAGATCAGATCACTATAGCATATAGCTGCCAAACAAACTGAACGTACGGAGTTAAGGGCTTGCATGGAAAACTTCTTCATTTGACGTGATATCTTCACGAAGTTTGGCGTTGGCTATTGTCTATAGCAATAATGCAATCTCCGAAGAAATTGTTCAGATAAGATTACTATATCATATAGCTACCTTACAAATTGAACAGTCGGAATCAAGTTCTGTGAAGGATTTTATAGCTTCGGTGCAACCAAGGTTAACTTTTTTTCTTGTTGTTTTTTGTATTATATACTTCTATTTCTATATCTTTTGCGTTTGGTATATAAAATGATAGTTGTTTGATAACAATCCCAACACTTACCTTACTCTCAATAAATATTGAAAATAAAGTATTTTGCGTTCAATTTTTATACTTATGTTATGATATTCTCAAACGCTAAATATAATATACCATTTTGTATTACTATATTCCTATTAATTTAATTTTTGGTATATCAGGTGCAAACAACAGTTTGATAACAATCCCAATACTTACTTTACTCTCAATAAATATTGAAAACAAAGTATTTTACGTAAAAATTTTTATTTTCATGCTATGATTCTCCCAATCACTTTTTTTAAACTATTACATAGCTTCTATCGCGGGCTTTGAGCGCGGCGACTCAAGAAATTCCGTAACGGAAATAAACCTAACACGATCACAAAGTATGCGCAAATTTTTTTGCATAATTTTAGGCGTATTTTTTGTATATCTCAAGCGGAACAAATCAATTGAATTGACAGCAGGGTGATTCAAAAATAATAATATTTAAGATACATTTGTTTTAATGGCAAATAAAGATATGGAATTTAATAAAAATGTAATTAATTAAAATAAATTATACAATATTAGTATTAGTCAAATTAATATTAAGCTATTGCAAAGCTTTTATTGCGGGTTTTGAGTGCGGCGACCGAGTCAAGAAATTCCGTAACGAAAATAAACCTAACACGCATAATGTTTGTATTGTGTGTCTGTCTACATGCAACATATGTACGTAAATATGTTTATGTCATTTTTTTTTCTGTGTTCGCGGAGTTGACACTTGTCCCTTCCAGAAGGAACATAAAAAAGTTATTCAATTTATAATTTTTAGCTTTTGCCATCGTCGCGAAAAGACGCTTCTAAGCAAACGCATGTTCAGAGAGTACGCGTAAAATTTGTGTATAAAGTGTTTTAAATATGAATAAACAAAGTGCATTTATTAATGAAGAAAATGATGAACAAATAGTGAAAGAAAATGAGTAAGTACTCTATATACATACATTTTATTCAGCTATTGCATAGCTTTTATCGCGGATTTTGAGCGCGGCGACCGAATCAAGAAATTCCGTAACGGAAATAAACCTAACTCGATCACAGATCTCAATAATATTAAGTTTTGTCAATGCCTGAAATTATTTCTTTACCTTTGATTCTTAAAAACTGCTGGAATAAAAATTTTTAGTTGCACCCGAACTTAGCACCTTTTTACATGCTAAGCATTTAAACGTACTAGTAACTAATAATGCTCTAATTTCTTAAGGAAATATTCACAAATAGTCTCATCATCTAATTAATTTTTTCAGGTATGTACTAAAAACTATACTGGCGACAATCCAGAAAGTGATCATCGCATCATGGTGCTTAAAAAAGGGATAAGTTTAAATTATCAACATCATTGGATTGTTGATAATATGCCTGTGACTTGGTGTTATCCGTTGGATAATGACAAACAATACTGTAGCACAGGATTCCCCATGGGTTGTTTTGTCCGACCGGATAGCGATGAAGCCTGTCTTGTTAATCCAAATTATAATAGACGTGGATTTTATTACATTTTTAATCATGTAGATCTGCGAATTACCTATCATAGCGGACAACCTGAAGAAGGCGTTGGATTTCATGGAAATGGGGGCCGTATTATTTCTGTTAAAGTTATACCTCGTTCGATTAATCACATAAGCTCTTCAAAGATAGACTGTGATAATACCGATCCACTTGCTTTAAAAAGCAATTCACCAATTCGAGGAGAGCACCTGTCAATTTCTTATACATATAGCGTTCAATTTAATATGGATAATTCAGTTAAATGGTCATCACGCTGGGATTACATACTAGAATCAATGCCACACACTAATATCCAATGGTTCTCTATCCTCAACTCTCTTATTATTGTACTATTTTTGTCAGGAATGGTGGCCATGATTATGCTACGAACACTACATAAGGATATTGCACGCTATAATCAAATGGATAGTGGAGAAGATGCGCAGGAAGAATTTGGTTGGAAATTAGTACATGGTGATGTATTTAGGCCACCAAGGAAGGGCATGCTTTTGTCAATTTTTCTCGGATCCGGTGTGCAAGTAACTTGCATGACTGTAATTACATTGGCATTTGCTTGCTTAGGTTTTCTTTCTCCAGCAAATCGGGGAGCATTAATGACTTGCTCGATGGTTTTATTTGTTTCATTTGGCACACCGGCAGGATATGTATCATCGCGAATTTACAAAAGTTTTGGGGGAGTTAAATGGAAAAGCAATGTAATTCTCACTTCCGTTGTATCTCCTGGGTAAGACGATTATTTAAAGTTTATTCTGTGTATAATTTTATTTGTTTATTAGGATTGTATTTGGGCTTTTTTTCGTAATGAATTTAGTCCTTTGGCACGAAGGTAGTTCAGGCGCGGTTCCATTCAGTACACTTGTTGCTTTGCTTGGCCTCTGGTTTGGAGTATCAGTGCCATTGACTTTCGTCGGAGCTTACATGGGATTTCGAAAAAGGGTAAAATTTTCATAACTTTTAAAAATTTTATCACATTAAATTGTTAATACTTTTTTTAGAATTACGTTATTGTTGTTATAATTGTTTAATGAATGATTGTTGGTAGCGTCACAACAACAATGGTAACAAGGTTATCAATCAATTATCAATATTGGGTACAGGTCAAATATAATACTTTTTTTCTTGGTATTGGACCAAACTAAATATGTAATGTTATTATGCGTTCCTTTTCTTGGTATGAGAATTTTTATACTTTCTGTATAAATCTTTTAAAGAAAAAAAAGCGAAAAAAATTATAATTTGGAAATTTAATTAAGAAATTTTTTGAATCATTATTTATTATTTTATCTGCACCATAAGTGTTCTGTTAATCATTAAGTTCAACCATATCCTAAATGATGCATGCTATGTGCATATATAAGTTAATGGCGGTTATAAAATAGCTATTTTGTTGAAACGTACTCCTTTAATTTATAGTTTTATACATGTATAAAAGTCCTCATAAGAAGATACAGGAGACGCTTAATCACATTCACAACTGTATTCAAAAATTGGTACCTTAATTTTTTTTACCAAGTTTCATACTATAATTAATATATTTTTAATAGAACGAATATAGTAGCCGATTCAAATAATATTTATTATTTAAACTATTATCCATTAGTCCTTCACAATTGGGGTGGTAATTCGAAAATTCGAAGTCAAGTAACATAATTCGATTTTGGAGGCTAGCATCAGTGTGATGCGACCATATAAGATAAGATTTTCTATCTTGATTTCAATAACTAACTAGAAAGATAGCTACATTTACGAGGAGTTAACCCAACTACCTGATAAGTTTGATCTTTCAAAGATTTTTAATTTTTCATTATTACAATAATACTGTTGAAAGCACTGATTAAATACCTGTAAATGTTGTTATTCTCCATTATGATCATTTTTATAACGCTTTTATTATAATAATAAAAAAAAATATATATATAATTATAGATTAGTGGAGATGCCTTTGATACTGATAAAAAAGTAATTGTAAAGTAAAAGTACGTTGAAAGTCATCGGAAACGAAGACCAACATTAAAGTAATAAGCAAGGAAACGCTAAGTTCGGATGTAACCGAACATGTTATACTCTCGCAAAGCCAAACGGGTATACTCGTTTGAGATTTCTTTATATATTTTGCTTCATTTGCATAGTGGAGTGTAAAAGAATCAGATGGAATTTAAAACGGTGTTATCTGGGAAGTAGGCGTGGTTGTAATTCAATTTCGTCCATTTTCGCACTATAACATAGAAATATGAGAAGAATGTTATGTACTGAATTTTTTTGAAATTGGTTAAGCAGATGTGGGTTTTCACCTAAAAGTGGGCGGCGCAACGCCCATTGTGGGCCCATTTGTAATACCAACCATCTTACGGTACCAAGAAACATGTGTACCAATCTTCATAAAGATATCTAAATTTTTACTCAAGTTATAGCTTGCATATATTTGAAATATTCTTAAAATAACTTAAAATCACAGTCGAATACACTGATTTATAAATAGGTAAACTATTTTTAATAATTTGATTTTAGTTTTGAGCTTTTACATTATGAAAAATTAAAACTAAAAAACTAAATGTGTGAAAAATCGTGTATACAAATGGAACAATGGCAACATTGGCGAAATGAAAACAAAACAGAACTGATATCTGCGTTGCAACTACGGGCATAACTTTTGACAAATTTGGTTTGATAAGGGCGGTAAGTAAGGGTCACTATGTATACAAAACGATCGGACAAAGCAAAACAAAGTAGTAAATGCGCTCAATACTCTCAGAGCATACTGCAATAGGATTATGTCATATACTCAGAGACTTTTCTGTGTTGTTGCTCAGAGTAAGTGAAAACGTGAGTAAGGAGAAGTGTGTTGAATAGAAACAAATACACGTTGAGCAAACCCCATCGATTATCATTGTCCAGGACCTAAACATTGCAGAAAAAACCGTTTGGAACCATTTAAATACGGCTGGATACGAAAAGAAATAATTAAAGCATTCAATTTCATGCAAAAATTATGGATTTTTTTTTATTACACCTAATGTTTTGACAAATTGTGAATAAGGATAAAATTTAAAAAATCACAAAAATTTAATTTAAATTATTAACAAAATTTAGCAGTATTAAATGTAATAATATATATGTACCCATTATATATAAATTAATTCTAATGAAAATTGAGTTACTTTTACTTTTCTATATATACATACAATGTTAAGATGTTTTCATATTTATTTTTTTTAACCGTAAATTTAGTTTAGTTTAGTTCGAATATTATTTTACATTTTATTTAAAACAAGAAATGTAATTAATTCATGAACGTTTTGTACTAAATAGAACAAAAATTGGAGTAAACAACCTTGAAAATAGCGGGTATTCAATACATTCTGATGGATTAGGAAATTCTCGTCGCAAGATATTCAATACATTCTGATGGATTAGGAAATTCTCGTCGCAAGATATTCTTTGAAAATATTAATAGCCAGTATCCTAAATATTGTTCTACCATTTCCATGGTAATTCTTTGAATGCAAAATATGAGACCACCATACCAATATACAAACGAACTATGCAACACGCTGTCAGTGTCGCGTAGCTGAACCACACAAACATATGCGAAAATTTTATGAAAAGGAATGACAGAAAAACTCGACTCGAGTTTCTGGACTCTTTTCGCTCGTGTGAACGCACAGAGCGACACCAAAAGAGAATTTGCCGAAAATGATCGACAAATTCCAATGTAAATGTCATCTAAGCACGCGGTGTACTGTTTGTTACAGAGCACCGCTGCAGGGGTCTGTCTTGTACAACATATTTTTCGTTCACGATATTTGGTGTGAACGGGCCTTCTTATGTTCCAAACACACTGTAATTTTTTTGTTTTAATTAAGGAGGAAACCTTATTTCGACTTAAAATAAACAAAAAACGTTAATTTTCAATCAAAAAACCTCAGGTCAAAATTTTAGATTTATTTTAATGTGAGTAGGCTTTATGATTGTTGAAATCTCTACTTTCAGATGGTTTTAAATATATATACATTACTGTAGTAAGTTTGCTCCAAAAATGAAAAAATATCCCACTAAACGATTCAAAGCCTCTGTTTTTACAGCTGCTACTACGAAATAATAGGTAAAAAAAACTGCTTTGTATCGTTATTCAGCTGCTTAGTGGGCTCTTTTTTTTTGCGCTCTCTTCTACTTTTCATTACCTTCAATATTGCCAATATATATATTTTTTTTCTACAGGATTCGTAGTTTTGAAATCGAAATAAGCCGTTTTTAATCTTTAAAAATTCAACCACGCCCCTCCCCTTCCTTTTCCCGACCTCAGATCGCCCGTAAATTATTTTTACTTAAATGTTTGTTATTTTATCTCTTGTTTCCGATGGGTTTCAATCTTTTACAAGTATACAAGTATGGTTTAAAAAACTAAAAAACATGCTTTTAAAACACTTAAAACCACAAAAAATAATTCTTAATATAAACTGATAGTAATAGTCTATGAGTCAGTGGACGGCAGACTCGATGTATGTATTTTACCAAGAGTGATATTTTGCTTAAAAATTCTCCTATACCTACCTTACATGAGATCGAGAGCCACTAAGCCCAGCGAAGGTCTATAAAGTCTGTAATGTAATACAGGTACGTAAATTAGAAAAGTATCGAAAGTATTTTAACAAAGCTGCTGTTTGCTCATATTAAAGAGTACACTGACTGATCATTTTCTTAGTTATTACCTCGCGGCAGACGTTTTAAATTTAAAAACATGTAAAAAATATTTTAACAAATCTTATTTTTATACATCTTATTTTTAATACTTTTATTAGCTTATTCTTAAAAGAGCAGACGTTTTCTCCGGTTGCAACAGTCCGGCAATCGCTAATATAACTGTTATGTTGTCACATGTTTTTCGTAGATTTTGAACAGGTATGCCCGCATAGGGACGCCAATTTCTCAGCTTACATGTATACAACAGATCGCTCAGTACAGGACTTCATGCGAACACCGATTGCAAAGCAATAAACAAATATTAGCTTAGCTGTTTTAGACCATCATTATGTGTCATAAAATGTTTATTAATGCAATATTTAATTTTAGTCGTTTTTCCCGTGAATTACAAAGTATGTTGTCGAATTTGAAGTGTGTTTTGTGCCCAAGAAAATGATGATTCAGAGTTTTTGTTTCCTGAGGAAACAATTAAAAACCGTCGACACATTTTGCAGCAACGAAATTTTCATAAACATAAATATCAAAATACTGTTTTACCAAGTGATATTTTTGATTTCGAAGCAGCAGAAAAAAGTTCACTGCTGGAAGAAGCGGTTGATATGCCTTCAAAATGAACAAGTTCAACAAGTGAAGTAATAAAAGTAAAAAATTCCGTTCAGAACTCGTCGCCATGCACAATAAAAATAAAGATTCATTTCAAACAAGTCTTTTGGAAGATATCCATACTGAGATTTATACAAAGAAACGTTAGAAAAGTCAATAAAAAAGTTCTTCAAGACAATGCTTGAAAATGAATTTCGTAACAAAAAAGCCTCAACAACAAGAAATGGGTTCATCGTGGCATACTTCTAGAGAAAATCATCAAATAATTTTTCAGGAAATATGTACTCTCATAAAAGAAAACGTATTTAAACATGAGCGATGTTACTTTGTTTCGTATTTACATAAGCAATATATTCACTCATTCATGGAGATAAATGAGGAAACGTCAATTGCAATATACCAAGATATCAAAGAAGGATTACGAGGAGCTACCAGAAACATTTACAAATAAACGTCGAAGAACGTCGTATGAAACTAAGGATATAGAATTGCCGTTTATGTCAAAAAAATAGGATGGATACCAACTAGTAGCTTTCAACCCGAAATTCAAGGAGATAACAAAGAAAATGAAGCCAATATTAATGTGAATATGAATCTTTAGAAGCGAATTGATTAAGTCATACTCACACTGTGGGCAGGGTATAACAGTTTGATAATAAAAGTCTGCAGTCCACAACAATGTATTTCCTATTTAACCCTTTTTAATTTATCACCTACCGCAATTCCAGTAGTTCTAGCAACGATGGAACAAAGGATGGACATTATAATAGAATTAAATCAACCATACAGGCAACTGGCGTATGATTTAGCAATTGCAAAAATTAATACTCTCAGAGCATACTGCAATAGGATTATGTCATATACTCAGAGACTTTTCTGTGTTGTTGCTCAGAGTAAGTGAAAACGTGAGTAAGGAGAAGTGTGTTGAATATAAACAAATACACGTTGAGCAAACCCCATCGATTATCATTGTCCAGGACCTAAACATTGCAGAAAAAACCGTTTGGAACCATTTAAATACGGCTGGATACGAAAAGAAATAATTAAAGCATTCAATTTCATGCAAAAATTATGGATTTTTTTTTATTACACCTAATGTTTTGACAAATTGTGAATAAGGAATTAAAAAAATTTGCATTAATACTGCAAGCCACTTAAAAACACGAAGGGAAATTAAAATATTCGAAGTTATTTATACATTTAGGCTCATTCCATATCATTTCAAAGCAATAAGAGAAGTTATAGATTATTTTGGATTGTCAACCATAATGGTCAAGCTTTCTTGAGGAGTTCAATTCTATATGGTTAAATCGAGAGTTAGAGATAATCTTTGCTGTCCTTTGCACGAAAAAGCGGATAGTAAATTAATTCGGCATGTATGATATGTATCCCAAACTCGTCCAAAATTGTTATTAGATGCTCTGGCTTGGTAATATGATTCACTTGAAAAATCGGTCGTCTCATATTTGGATGCTTACTGGGCCCAGAAACCCTGAAAAGTTTATTGACATCACAAACATTCATGAAGCATTTTTGAGAAAAGAAAAAAAGAGACCCTTTACTTTGTTGAAGAAAAACGTTGAATTTCAAAAGGCTTTTGAAATTTCGGGAAGCGCTGACTTAACTCCGGATATGTTAAAAGTCAGTTTAATGTTATTCAAGAATTTATTTGCAACAGCAAGAAATACAAAGACGTCGATGACAGGCGTTTTCAGCTCTTTGTGAATAGATACAAAGTTTCTGACATTAATGAAAACTTGAATAAAAAGTCATAAGCTTTGATGCTGGCTCGATACCTCAATGCAAACCTGAAGTTTACCAGTAAATTTTTTTAGGACTCATTATCTCCAAAAATGCGCCAAAAAATCCTACAGCGTTAAACCCCCTGGAATTTGGGTGGGAAAAACAAGATACATCATTTGTGTTTAAGGGGTACGGCCACTATAGCGGGTATAAAATCATATGCAGATTAATTTTTTTCTTGTTATAAGTATTTATTTACAGAAGTAATGAAACACTTATCAAGTTTGAACCTCAAGCTGATGAAAAATTATTCGGTTAATTTTGTTGACTAAAATAAACAAATCAGGCGATGTCTCTTTGATCGTATTTTTTTTAAGCGCGCCGAGGCGAGACATTTGTCATACACAATTATCGTCTTGGGACAAAATATAAAAATGTCGTTAATCTATAAATAAAAATTAAATGTCGTTAATCTATAAGTAAAATAAAATTAATCTAAATTTTAAAATATTAACTCCTTCAAAAATCTGAACAGAAAAATTAAAGTTTTAGTCAATAATTTCGTAATAAACTGGACATAAAAAAAGTTTTGAATCAATCGAAATTTCCCTACGTACTTCTATGCAAAATCCAATTCTAAAGATAATCTCAAATTTTGAAGTTGATCGGATAAAAATTGTCAAAGATATATATTTTGCCAATTGGAAAAAAATAGTTTTGGGGAAAACGCTTGAAACGTTTAAAGTTTCACAATACTACAAGTATATACATCGATTTCCGAATCAACTTAAAACTTATTTTTATGACTAAAAATTATAGTTTAGGCGAAAAGAAAAACGATTTTTTAAATTCTACAATGGCCATTTCCGTTAAGTTGTTTGAGGGTTATCAGTTTCCATGTTACTGTAGTGTTTTTATTCAGGATGTACCAGGTAATTGTATCATACTAGAAACTATTGATTTACTGTATACTTTATTTCTACAGAATGTTCAGCGGATAACATTGAATATGGTGAACAAGGTGGTGAGTTTTATAGAAGTAAAAATAATTCCGATGATAAAGCTGATGAATAATAACACGTATACATACATGTCAACAAATAAAATTATCTTAAAACATAATAACTTTCATTAATATACTTCATTATAAAGTGGCAAAGGTAAGTAAAGTATCAATACTTATTTTTTATAGTTGTCGAAGTATTTCCGATTGCATGCATACATTATAGAAGTACATATAATTACAGTAGTTACATTTCACCGTAAGTAATATATTGCCGGACTGTTGCAACCGGAGAAAATGTCTGCCGTTTTAAGAATAAGCTAATTAATAATAAGCTAATATTAAAAATAAAATGTATTTTATAATATAAAAATCAGATTTGTTAAAATCCTTTTTTTTTGTTTGTAATTTTCAAAACGTCTGCCACGATGTAATAACTAACGGTCTGCCATTAATTTTGGACGTTGCATTCATTGTACTCTTTAATATGACCAAACGGCCGCTTTGTTAAAATACTTTCGAAACTCTTATTCGCGTCCTTGGTGACCTTCGCTGGGCTTAGTGGCTCGCGATCTCATGTAAGATATGTATGGGAGAATCTCTTTAAGCAAAATATCACGTACAGTCTACCATCCACTGGCTCTTAGATTATAATATTGAACGAAGAGTACTTTTATTATTGTGAGAAAAGCATGGGGTGCTTAGTTTCTAAACTATTTTTTTTGATTTATTATAAATAGACGAGGGGTGAGGTTAGCTCTGGTAAACATTGTATAAGTATACACAGTTTCCACTAAATTTCTGGAATATTGAAACAACGACGATAACAAAATGTTTTTTGATTGCTACAAAATAACATGTTTGTGCGGCAAATTTTAAAATTGAATTTAAATCAGAATTATATACATACATAAGTTGGAATAGTGAAGCATCGTCCTCAAAGCTAACCTCGCATTATACAAGAATTAAGTTTTACTTCAGTTTGATCTTTATTATGACTAACCTTGTGCTCTATCATTCTTTGAAAATGTTTTTTCATATGAAAGTATATTATATAATATATAATTTACAATATTAAGGTCTACTCTGTGATTTGAAAATTAATTTAATGTGCCCCATTTCTTTATACTCAAAAGTTTTACATATAATACAATTTCCTTTACACATTAAACTCAGTTATGTTTTCTGTTTACCGATACTTACATATATTACAATACCTACTTATATACAAATTGCTGTATTATAATAGTAGTCATAACTAATAAAACAGCAATTAATCGGTTTAATGTATCAACGATACATAATTTCCTTACTAGATTCTGTTTTTTTTTTTTGGTTAAACGGTATTCCACTGAGCTAAATGAAAATAAATCACAAAGTATCAATTTAAAAACTTATATTTCCAGTTTTCGATCACAACTGGACAATTGACAGCATTGTATCGCAAATTAACTTATTTTTTTATTTATTGGACTAAACCAAGGAATTGAGCTATAAATACAAAAGGAATTTTTCCGTTTTTCGAAGTTAGACCCCAAAGACGAAAAATTTGCCTTCGAATTACGAATTTTAATTTATAGAAAACATCATTGTTAATTATAGTATGCAAGATAATGAAAAAGTAAAACAAGACGTTAACTTCGGCCGCTCCGAAGCTATAATACCTCTCACAGGTGCATTTCTTGTAGCAACTATATGTAAATCTGAAAATGTAACCAATAGTTTGCATCTAGCCACGTTATTTGATATACATAACCTTCTAGATCCATTAACGGTACTTAATAAGAAAAAAAGATCTTTTAAGAAAATCTTTACCTTGATTTTAAGCTGTCAGTTTTGAATGACAGCTAGGTGCTATAGTGGTTCGATCGGGAAAATTTGTCCGTAGATTGCAGAGTTGCCTTGGACAATAACATATGCCAAATGAAAAAGAGGATGTCTTGCCAAATAGAAATGCGGTTCTATTCTATAGTATGTTCTGAACAATATATTCGGAGATAGTAGCGTTGCATTTGACAATAATCTATGCCAAACTTTGTGAAGATAATTCGTCTTGATTTTGATCAGTTTGTATAATAGCTATATACCTATATGCTATAGTAGTTTGATCTGAGAAATATATTCGAATTTTGCAAAACAACAAGAACTTTATTTTGATCGATCAATTTGTACATCCTATAGTGGTCCAATATCAGCGCGTCCGACAAATTAACAGCTTCTTAGGAAGAAAAGAACGTGTGCAAATCGATATCTCGAAAACTGAGGGACTAGTTCGCATGTATAGACAAATAGCCGGACATTGTTAATACTCGTCACGCTGGTCATACATACACTTATGGACAAAATAATAGGTGTACACAGTTTTTATTTAATAACTTTGAAGAATTTGCATTTAAAACAATTTACAGTTTTATACATATTTACGCTTCACTTCATTAAACATAAATATGTCGAAAATCTTTCATTCCGAATTTTAAAACAAGTTTTTTTCAAAATAGGAAATATTGGTAAAACTAATATGTGTTACATTTTTTTTTCTAAATAAAATCACGAAATTCAAGTTATCCTTTTTTCGGTCAATGGGTTTTGGATAATCTGTATATTCTCCGTGGTTTCTCATAAGTTTTCCAATTCTGTTCGGCATGGATTGAATTAATTTTTGGCAGGTTCCTAATGAGGTAGCATCCTACAGTTCCTTTGCTTTTCGCCAAAATTGTTCCTTATTTTGAAAATAAAAGCCTGCCAATCTCCTCTTAAGGTCACTTTACAAGTTCTCAATTGGGTTGAGATGAGGGGATTGACTAGGCTATTGCATACAGGTCACATTTGCATCCCTGAACCAGTCAGGTACCAACCTCGATGTATGTTTCGGACAGACGTTTTGCAAAACGGACCAACGCTTTGCCAGGATAAACATCCCCACACCATTATGTTTCCGCCCACATGCTTAATTGTATTTTTGGTGTATATACAATTAAATTCTTTGCCTATAGGGTGACGGACAGTTCTTTTATAATCATTTCCATAAAAATTAATCTTAACTTTGTCACTGAATAAAATATTTCGCCACTTTTTTCTCCAGTGGGACAGCACCAATTCTTTTGTTCAGCGGTAAAAGCTTTTTCTGGCTTTACGTCCCGGTAGATTACCGTTCACTAATCGACGTCGAATTGTCCGTGAGCTAACATTTAGTCCAACTTTCTCATGAGAAGTATACGGCGATCATCAATCAGGTCAGTTTTTCTTGGACGACCGCGAGTTTTCATTTTTTTTTGTTAGAGCATTTAGAGCAAAGTTTTTCGAGCTCCCTAACTTATTTGCAATGAATTTATACCTGTACGGTTTTCCTTCATCACGCAATTTTTTTTGATGGCGTGCGTTCAAGCTACGTAATAATTGCAGCAGTACAGCTATTGTGTTGCATATTTGCTGATACCTTGCTGATGTGCCGACAACAATTTAGTGTTGCCGATTATTTGCATAAATAGCGGGCAGAAAGTGACAGTAAAACGTGATGCTGTTGCAAGTGTTGCCTAAAATTCACGCAGAACGTGATACTTTGACAAATTTGCAACACTGCTGTGTTGATTGCCATCTCGATCGCACCCTTGTTTTACTTCTATACTCTTTTGTGTTGGCGAAGAAAAAAATTACGAAATTAGGGGTCGCGCGCATTACTTGAGAAGAGAGAAAATGCCGGTGTAATTTGTATACATAAAGTTCATTAAATTTTTAATTATTGACGCTTAGTTTTAGATTAATTAAACAATAATAATAAATACGTTCGGAAAACGCTATACAAGCACGGATCGAAAGAAAAAAAAACATCGGATGGTTGTTTTGATCGAAATTATAAAACGAAGGATGATGGCGATCTTGTTGTCCATCCTTTTTGCTAAGTGGGGTGGTGTACAGGTATGGTGTGTTGTGTTGTGTGGTGTAGGGGCGCCAGTTTTTCCCGAAAAGAGTGGTGTGTTTATGGGTTGGTCCAATACCATGTGCCATAAACTGTAGTCGTTTTTATCTTGAATAATTCATTTAAAAAAATCAAAACAATAATGTTGTTGAATTAAAATTAAAGTTAATTTTTATTCTCTTCTTGTAGGCTTTGGAGCATCCGGTTCGAACAAATCAGATTCCACGTCAGATTCCAGATCAATCGATTTATACACAACCAATTCCAGGAATTATCATGGGAGGTGTTTTACCTTTTGGATGTATATTTATACAGTTATTTTTCATCCTTAGCTCAATTTGGTCCAGTCAAATGTACTATATGTTTGGTTTTTTATTTCTTGTTTTCCTAATATTGGTTATAACATGTTCAGAAACTACAGTTTTACTATGTTATTTTCATCTTTGTGCAGAGGATTATCACTGGTGGTGGCGATCTTTTTTAACATCTGGATTTACTGCCGCATATCTTTTCATTTACTGTTGTCATTACTTTTTAACTAAACTGTCTATTAAAGATGGTGCGTCAATGTTCTTGTACTTTGGTTATACATGTATTATGGTATTCCTTTTCTTTTTACTTACTGGAACGATAGGTTTTATGGCGTGTTTTTTTTTTATACGCAAGATTTATAGCGTTGTAAAAGTTGATTAATTTTGCCTCGCTTTTATGGCATATCAAAATGGTAAATAAGAATATTAGGAATTATAATTTTTAATTTAAATATAATTTAATCTTTACTTGTATATGGAAAATAAATTAATTGTAATCAAGACATTTACTAATTTTTAATGAATTGATGTAGCTTATAAAAAGTGTAATAAAAACACATACTGTGAACACAATTACAATAATGATCGAGATATAGCAGTTGTCAGTTTGGCGCATTAGTCAGAATGAGAGGAACTGCAACTCTGCAAACCAACCTTTTACGATTATTTAACAGAGCAAGCTAGCGCAAGTTGCGAGGGCTCAGACACTAAAAACTACTGATAGGCGGGTACAACACTAGAAGACTACGAAAACTTCTGCACAGGATAGAGCTCAGTCATGTCTCTTCGGCGAGCTAAAGCCCGAGACGCCGGCGCACATATTACTGGAATGCGAAGAGGTGACCAGGAGAACGCTCGCACATTTTGCAATTGGAGTTTATAAGAGCTTTGAGGCTAGATTTAGGTGACTATATTTTTCCAGCAAAATCCGGTATGGTTTTTTTTAGTCATCGATTTTTTTCCATATTATAATTCACTGAAAATCGCGACATATAATAGGGGAAAGAGAAACACAATTTTATTCAAAAAGAATGGAAATGATAAAAAAAATTCCAACAAAAAAATTTTAAATTATTCTTCACAAATTTTTTCGTATGTTCACATTCTGTTAATGGTGGAAAATATGCGGTCTGGTGCCGATGTTCCTGGTAGTGTCAGAGCATATTCAACGATTTCTGAAAGCTCAACGAATGGTAAAAGTAAGCCATTGAACCAAACGTTTATCAACGGATGTCTGCTCTTTGCTCCATTCATCAATTCGTTTGTCACTTATATACTAAGAAATATAATATAAGTGAATTGTTCGAACAGCTTATGTGAAGTAGTGTGTGATGCTTTCAAAATATTATTTTCTGTGAGGAAAATAAATGTTTTCTCAATTTTTTCCCAGTCGAGTTAATCAGTGAGTAGCACCCAGCCAAATAATTTTACATGAGCCAGCTGTTGATACATGCCTCAAGATAATTGTAGCAATCACAATATTGAAGACAATTAAAAATTAGAACGAAAATTGAGGTATAAATCAAATATTTACTTCTAAATTGTTTCGCCTCTACTTCAAATTGCTTCAAGTCATTGTTTTCTTTCTTCAGGCTCTCCATTCCGCTTTTACTTGCAATGAAAGTAATTGTGTTGGTTGGATGTTCGCAAATTGTTCTTTAAATATTGCGAGTGTTTGTAAATTGCAACTGCTGGAATAGCATCGCTTTCAATTTTCTTTATTGTTTCTTCGAAAATCATGCCCTAAAATTAATGCGGTAATAATCGATTTTGGAAAAATATCAGTTAATAAAAATATATTTTCACCTGTTCATGAACAAAAACAAAGTGGATTACTGAATGAATGGCAGATGCATCTGGCTTTTTTGAGGGGTGAAGGAAGGTCATCGAAATATGTTTTCAAAGGTTGGAACATTCGAAATGATTTTTCTCAAAGCTTCTCACAAGCCAATGAATCGAGTTTTCCAGTAACCAACCAGTTGATCGTATTCGTCTTCAGAAATCTCGCAGATTGACTTTAATGCTTGTGTGCGAATGGTATGGGCATTAAAATGTGTGTAGATCTGAACAACAATACTTGCTTGTTTAACATCAAGATATGCGCTGCACAACCTACACCAACTATGCTCGATTTTAATTTCATTAATTTTGCTAAAACATTTCCTTCACTTTTCCGATCTAGGCGACCGAAATTAATTGGCGTATTGCCACCACAGTCAAATCAAAATTTTCCAAGACTCTTTTAATCAATTAAAAAATCATATCCGACGTTTTACCTTTTTCTTGTGAAAGTTTAATTATTTTAACATTACCTCCAGATATCGGAAAAAATTAACGAATGACGACAGAAAACATCTTGATTGCTTTGCGATTGAAAGCGTCGGGCGACAAATAAATGAATCGGGCTTTCTGTAAATCAGACTTGAGGCATTCCAATGCGTATGGTGTAAAAACATTGGTCATCGCTTCACTTTCTGTTCTTGAACACGAAAATTTTTAAATTTGGAAACATTCATATTCGAAATATTTTGGTTGCGCAGTCGGTTGATCTACAATAAAATGTTTGAAAAAATTTGAATTGGACGATAACTGCTGTTTTTTTAATAATTTTTTGAATTGAATGTTACGCCCACACGACTTCCCTCGTCGATAGATTCAAATCTGGTTTCTCTGCGATTAAAAAATCTGATATGATTGAAGCTTGAAGAGAAACATTTGCTGCCACTTTGTGCTTCTTTGTCTTGAAATGATTTTCAATACCATTGCCTCCACCAGCAGCAACCGAAAAAGTAGCATTACATTTGTTGCAACGAACGTTGGAATCGTCATAAGTGATTCTCAAAAAAGAATATATTTTCTTCAAATTATCGTTGAAAATACATTTTCGTTTCGACATTTCACAAAGTAATATTTATTCGTAAATGCTTCAAATTCACAAAATTATCTTGAATGTAGAATTAAAGTGATGAGCTGTCAGTGGACAACGCTGACGTTCGCGCCAAAATCGAAAAGATAAATTTAAACAGTGGCGCTGGAGCAGAGCTGAGCATGGTATGAAAGTTATGCTCAGAAGTTTGCATTGATGTTACTGCCGCGTATTAGAATATTGGCTTATATTTTTATACGTTTATATAATATACAATCATATTTATTGATAGAATATAATTTTGCGAATTTTTATGCATGCATGTAAAACTGATAACGTTCTAATTAAACAATGTTATTTTTGTAATATTTGTAGTCAATGCGCAAATAAGGCATGCTTTTTATATATTTCTTATGTTTGATAATATAATATACTTTCATATGCAATTTGCGTTCCAAAGTAAACAGTAAAAAAGTAACAAATTAAACTTGAGTGGTGCCATCTAAATGTCGACTAGTTCGTTAGAATCTGCTATCCTTTATCGACTTCCAGTAAAACTTTCATGAAATTTCACATGACATGGAAGTGAAGTTATTGCGTTTTAAGTATCAGTATGTTTTTGTCATCGGTGCGAAAATGAGCTTCGAACTTAGAGCCAACATTAAATTTAGTTTTAAAATTGGTAAAACTTCTACCGAAACGTTTCAATTGATGAAATAAGTTTATGGCGATGATTGCCTATCCCGTAGCAGAGTGCACAAGTGGTTTCAACGTTTTCAAAGTGGTCGTGAGGATATAAATGAGAAATGAGCCGAAACCCAAAAAATCGCGCCTGGAGAAGTCAAAAGTGAAGACAATGCTGATTTGTTTTATTGATTCCCAGGGTATTGTCCACACAGAATTTGTTCCATCCGGCCAAAACGTTAATGCTGTACTCGTTTGTTTGTTATGCTGTGGCGTTTGTTTGTAATGCTGTGGCGTTTGTTGCACGATAATGCGCCGTCTCATCGATCGACGCTTGTGGCCGATTATTTGACCAAAAATCACATTTTAACAATCAACCACTCCCCGTATTCACCTGATATGGGACCGTGCGACTTCTACCTTTTCGAAAAAGGCTTGCATCGGCATACTGGCGGCCATACCGGGCAACGAGATAAAACACTCGTTCGACATGCTTTTGGACCGTGCAAAAAGCTGTATTAAAGCAGAAGGAGACTATTTTGAATAAAATTAATTGATTTTGCCGATAAAACCATTTGTTCTGTCTTTTTTTTTAAAAAGTCCTGTTTACTTTGGAAATCACCTTGTATATTCATTCATGCGATATGTATACTGTATATATAACATACTATCATAATATATTATAAACTTTACAATTGTAAATAATATAAATCCTACCTTTCATCATTTAAAACTTACTTATATCATGCACATATGACACTGCCACACAAAAAATGCATACACAAACTTACATACTAATATGCGTACACATATAAATATGTCACGCGCATAAACTACAAACATTGTTCTACAAAAACAACAATCGTCTCAACTGGCATAAGCAGCATCAGAAGTCAATATGGCATCCAAAGTGCCGAAGCAAAATTTATAGTAAATTACACAACAACAACATTTACATTGATAAACGCAAGCGCACTTTTAACAGGCAACTTCGCTTCATTCATAAAAACAGACACCATCACATCTCCCCGAACATGTCTTTGCCCACAAGCGGCAAACTCGCAAAACACAGAAAAAAGTGCCAAAGTGGCAACATGGTACTATCGATTGAAATCTGGCAAAGATTAGAGTGACAAGGAAAGCGGTGACAATCGGCGGCCCTTCGTTATTTTTCTTTCGGCACAGCTCGGATTATCTACCAACAACACAATGTTGTGACACTTTATCCTCGTGTTAGTGTCCTTCGACTCCTTGACGTGAAACCCCAAACGTGAGCTTCGGTCTTTAGTTGTCCGTGGCAACGGAGATTTCGCATGAAGCAATGAGTATACATATTTACATACAAAGTTGTATGTAAACAAATTTACAAACATTATGCGTATGGTTCTTTCATAATTATATAATATATATTATATATAAATAAATATATTATTTATAAAACCTATGTATATTAATTAAATATTAATTTGATTGATATCGTATATATACAAAATGTCTATGAGTTATAGCCATAGTCGTTTGCGCATTGTAAATAAACGAATCTGTAAGCGTACATTTCTTAACATTAATTAGGATTATTTTTCTCTTTTATCACTGAAAATTCTTAATTCTGCTATTTTTGATTCCCCTGATGTTAATTGTTGTGAAACACGCTAATAATTTTCTGTGGTGAAACACCATCAGTTCCCCTTCAAAAAGTAAAATACCCATACGTTTTCGGCATCGTGAACCTTCTCTATAATATTCGTTCTCTGTTCAATACATTTAAACCGAATGTAGAAATAGAACATACAGCGTGGGCCATCTACTTTGTTCTATTTTTGCTGTGTTTGTTGAAAATTTTTTATTTTTTTTTTATTTTTAAAAGCCCGGGACGACCCGGACCAAACCGGGAAGCATAGTTAGCTAAGACTAGATGAAACAATATAAAAAGAGTTAAAGAGCACAATAGACCAATGGTCGCAGTGCATATCCTCCCATAAATATCTATCTATATCTAACTGTACGCAATATGTTCAACTCATGAGTATTTTGCAAGTTTTGGACTTTTTTATATTTCAAGAAAATATATAAATAGTTTTTTTGTTTATTTGTGAACGGAAAATAAATGTTTTTTTCAATTTTTTCCCAGTCGAGTTAATCAGTGTGTAGCACCCAGCCAAATAATTTTACATGAGCCAACTGTTGATCCATGCCTCAAGATATTCGTAGCAATCACAATATTGAAGACAATTAAAAATGAGAAAACGAAAATTGAGGTGTAAATAAAATATTTACTTCTAAATTGTTTCGCCTCTACTTCAAATTGCTTCAAGTCATTGTTGCCTTTGTTTGTAAATTGCAACTGCTGGAATGGCATCGCTTTCAATTTTCTTGATTGTTTCTTCGAAAATCATGCCCTAAAATTAATGCGGTAATAATCGATTTTGGAAAAATATCAGTTAATAAAAATATATTTTCACCTGTTCATGAACACAAATGAAGTGGATTACTGAAAGAAGGGCAGATGTATCTGGATTTTTTGAGGGGTGAAGGAAGGTCATCGAAATATGTTTTCAAAGGTTGGAACATTCGAAATGATTTTTCTCAAAGCTTCTCACAAGCCAATGAATCGAGTTTTCCAGTAACCAACCAGTTGATCGTATTCGTCTTCAGAAATCTCGCAGATTGACTTTAATGCTTGTGTGCGAATGGTATGGGCATTAAAATGTGTGTAGATCTGAACAACAATACTTGCTTGTTTAACATCAAGATATGTGCTGCACAACCTACACCAACTATGCTCGATTTTAATTTCATTAATTTTGCTAAAACATTTCCTTCACTTTTCCGATCTAGGCGACCGAAATTAATTGGCGTATTGCCACCACAGTCAAATCAGAATTTTCCAAGACTCTTTTAATCAATTAAAAAATCATATCCGACGTTTTACCTTTTTCTTGTGAAAGTTTATTTTAACAGTCCCTCCAGATATCGGAAAAAATTAACGAATGACGACAGAAAACATCTTGATTGCTTTGCGATTGGAAGCGTCGGGCGACAAATAAATGAATCGGGCTTTCTGTAAATCAGACTTGAGGCATTCCAATGCGTATGATGTAAAAACATTGGTTATCGCTTCACTTTCTGTTCTTGAACACGAAAATTTTTACATTTGGAAACATTCATATTCGAAATATTTTGTTTTTTTTAATGATTTTTTTAATTAATTGGTACGCCCACACGACTTCCCTCGTCGATAGATTCAAATCTGGTTTCTCTGCGATTAAAAAATCGGATATGATTGAAGCTTGAAGAGAAACATTTGCTGCCACGTTGTGCTTCTTTGTCTTGAAATGATTTTCAATACCATTGCCTCCACCAGCAGCAACCGAAAAAGTAGCATTACATTTGTTGCAACGAACGTTGGAATCGTCATAAGTGATTCTCAAAAAAGAATATTTTTTCTTCAAATTATCGTTGAAAATACATTTTCGTTTCGACATTTCACAAAGTAATATTTATTCGTAAATGCTTCAAATTCACAAAATTATCTTGAATGTAGAATTAAAGTGATGAGCTGTCAGTGGACAACGCTGACGTTCGCGCCAAAATCGAAAAGAGAAATTTAAACAGTGGCGCTGGAGCAGATCTGAGCATGGTATGAAAGTTATGCTCAGAAGTTTGCATTGATGTTACTGCCGCGTATTAGAATATTGGCTTATATTTTTATACGTTTATATAATATACAATCATATTTATTGATAGAATATAATTTTGCGAATTTTTATGCATACATGTAAAACTGATAACGTTCTAATTAAACAATGTTATTTTCAAAGTAATATTTGTAGTCAATGCGCAAATTAGGCATGCTTTTTATATATTTCTTATGTTTGGTAATATAATATACTTTCATATGCAATTTGCGTTCCAAAGTAAACAGTAAAAAAGTAACAAATTAAACTTGAGTGGTGCCATCTAAATGTCGACTAGTGCGTTAGAATCTGCTATCCTTTATCGACTTCCAGTAAAAATTTCATGACATTTCACATGACATGGAAGTGAAGTTATTGCGTTTTCAGTGTCAGTATGTTTTTGTCATCGGTGCGAAAATCAGCTTCGAACAAAGAGCCAACATTAAATTTAGTGTTAAAAATGGTAAAACTTCTACCGAAACGTTTCAATTGATGAAACAAGTTTATGGCGATGATTGCCTATCCCGTAGCAGAGTGCACGAGTGGTTTCAATGTTTTCAAAGTGGTCGTGAGGACATAAATGAGAAATAAGCCGAAACCCAAAAAATCGCGCCTGGAGAAGTCAAAAGTAAAGACAATGCTATTTTGTTTTTATGATTCCAAGGGTATTGTCCGCACAGAATTTGTTCTATCCGGCCAAAACGTTAATGCGGTATTCTAACTTGGAGTTTTGAAGCGTTTGGTGCGCCGTATTCGACGTGTTCGGCCCGAATATCGCGAGGATGGAAGTTGGCGTTTGTTGCACGATAATGCGCCGTCTCATCGATCGACGCTTGTGGCCGATTATTTGATCAACAATCACATTTTAACAATCAACCACTCCCCGTATTCACCTGATATGGGACCGTGCGACGTCTACCTTTTCGAAAAAGGCTTGCATCGGCATACTGGCGGCCATACCGGGCAACGTGCTAAAACACTCGTTCGACATGCTTTTGGACCGTGCAAAAAGCTGTATTAAAGCAGAAGGAGACTATTTTTAATAAAATTAATTGATTTTGCCGATAAAACCATTTGTTCTGTGTTTTTTTTTTAAAGTCCTGTTTACTTTGGAAATCACCTTGTATATTCATTCATGCGATATGTATACTATATATATAACATACTATCATAATATACTATAAACTTTACAATTGTAAATAATATAAATCCTACCTTTCATCATTTAAAACTTACTTATATCATGCACATATGACACTGCCACACAAAAAATGCATACACAAACTTACATACTAATATGCGTACACATATAAATATGTCACGCGCATAAACTACAAACATTGTTCTACAAAAACAACAACCTTCTCAGATGTCATAAGCAGCATCAGAAGTCAATATGGCATACAAAGTGCCGAAGCAAAATTTATAGTGAATTACACAACAACAACATTTTCATTTATAAACGCAAGCGCACTTTCAACAGGCAACTTCGCTTCATTCATAAAAACAGACACCATCACATCTCCCCGAACATGTCTTTGCCCACAAGCGGCAAACTCCAAAACACAGAAAAAAGTGCCAAAGTGGCAACATGGTACTATCGATTGAAATCTGGCAAAAATCTGCGTCGATATGTATGCGTGCGCATACATAAACATACATATTTAAGATGGTTTGTAGGCAAAGCTGTTAGAGTGACAAGGAAAGCGGTGACAATCGGCGGCCCTTCGTTATTTTTCTTTCGACACAGCTCGGATTATCTACCAAAAACACAATGTTGTGACACTTTGTGGTCGTGTTAGTGTCCTTCGACTCCTTGATGTGAAACCCAAAACGTGAGCTTCGGTCTTTAGTTGTCCGTGGCAACGGAGATTTCGCATGAAGCAATGAGTATACATATTTACATACAAAGTTGTATGTAAACAAATTTACAAACATTATGCGTGTGGTTCTTTCATAATTATATAATATATATTATATATAAATAAATATATTATTTATAAAACCTATGTATATTAATTAAATATTAATTTGATTGATATCGTATATATACAAAATGTCTATGAGTTATAGCCATAGTCGTTTGCGCATTGTAAATAAACGAATCTGTAAGCGTACATTTCTTAACATTAATTAGGATTATTTTTCTCTTTTATCACTGATGTTAAGTTCACCACTTACTTGCCACTTTATAATTCCGCGTATGTAAATTAAAAAATTGTATATTTTTCCGGTTTGGAAATGTTTACAAAACTGTTTATTTATTAATAATTATGACGAGATTATCTTCACGCAATCACTCCCTGGTCGCATACCAGTGGAGAGGTAATTAAAAGAATATAAAAAAATGAAGAAAATGCGGTTACGCGCCAAAGACAAGTCCGGTGTTTTTTCGACGACAATCGCTGAGAGAAAAAGTTTGTCCGCTTCGCGGACAGATATTTTTGTACTGTTTTGTTGTGTAGAGATCCTACTGTGTGTGTGTATGCGGCTGCTTCCAATAGTGTAATGCATTTGTATGTGTTGTGTGGTGTATAGGTGTTTTGATGTTTCCAGGTGTGGGATGTGTGCCAGTGTTGTCTTGTGAGTGGTGTGTTGTGTTTTTCGGGGCGGGAAGCTTAACTCATTTAGCCATCCCGGCCCCCCTAGGCGAATGTTCAGCCTAGCAGTCGCTGTAGCTGTTGCAACGTTGCCACAACGTTGCTGAGTCCGGACGTGCGACGATAGTGCGGCCTACGCCTAGTCGGTGGTACGTTGTGCTGACGCCATGGACGGGACTCCGATCGGGGTGCCGTTCTTCGGCGACGTGCCACACGATTGGTTTGCACCGCGGATTCGTGGGGCAGGCTGCCGATTGACCTCTCGCCTCGGAGTACGGTGAAGCAACGTGTGATGCTGCCTGCCACACATTTGGCACAAAGCACCGGAGTCGCATTCCTGCGTCGTGTGTGTATGCGCCAGACAATTGTTGCAATGCCCATGCGCCTGGGCAACCTGCTGGCGTTGTGTCGGCGACATGCCCTTGAAGAGCCCACAGTGCTGCAACTTGTGTGAACGGCAACAAAGGGGGCATCGGATGCGATGGGGCGCCTCTGGTGGAGACGGAACGGCTGCGGAGGCTCGAATACTAGTACGAGCGGTGGTTGACGGTGCAGTTGCGGCTGGTGTTCGGGGCGCCGCGGTTGGCATAATCCCAAGGCGAGGCACCGTGATGGCCGATCGCATTGTTGGCGTTGGGGTGGAATGCATCTCTGTATCCATATCTATCTGTATGGAGAAAAAGGCGTGTTTAGATACGATTCAGTGGTATAGAGTATGGATATATTTCTATATGTGACCAACTTTATTTGGTTTGGTGATCGTACTAGTCTACCCATTATTTTATTAGTATATGATGGTAATTTGTCATATTATATTTGCGGTTTTTTATTTAGACGGATATTTCGATTTTTTTTTTCTTGTAGGTATTATTGAACGGATGGTTTACTACATGCGTTTTCGCTATTATTTGAGATTGGAAGGAAGCATAGTTTAACGAGCGGTCTGGTTAGCGTTCCGTTTCGAGTACGGAGGTCAACTACTCGTATATGACCGTCGGAACCATGATGCAGCTTCTCTATGCAACCAAGTCGCCATTCTGTAGGGGGAAGACAATCGTCATGGATTAAGACAAAATCTCCAAGCTTTGGCGCCTTTTCGGGAGTTTTCCAGCGGTACCTTTTATGAAGGTCCTTTATATACTCCTCCTTTCATCGGCGGCTGAAATCATGATGGAGAATTTTAATTCTTTCCCATCTATTTTGTAAGGATAGCGACTCCACGCCTGGCTCAGGTATGGCCAGAATGGGTGCTCCTTTTAGAAAGTGCCCTGGAGTTAGGGCTGTGAGATCTGAGGGATCTTGCGAGAGTGCCGTTAGTGGCCGTGAATTGAGAACGGCTTCAATGCGAATTAATAATGTTGTAAATTCTTCATAATTAAATTTGTAGTTTCCAGCTACTTTTTTAAAGTGGGATTTGAAGCTTTTTACAGCTGATTCCCATAAACCACCCATATGAGGAGCGCTTGGAGGGATAAACTGCCAGTTAATACCTTGGTGAGCGTATTTTTGTACAATTTCAGGTGAGACTTGCCTAACAAAGTCCACGAACTGTTTTTCTGTGGCTCTTTGAGCTCCTATAAATGTCTTGCCATTGTCGCTCATGAGTTTTGACGGAAAACCGCGTCGTCCGACGAAGCGAGCAAATGCCGCGAGAAAAGCCTCCTTTGTCAGATTCGTACATAGCTCGAGGTGTACTGCTTTTGTCGTAAAACAGACAAAGACAGCCACATAGCCTTTCATGAGGGTGGGAGACCTTAACATGGATGCCTTTATCTGAAAAGGCCCAGCAAAGTCGACACCTGTAATGGTGAAAGGCAGAGCGAAGTTACAGCGTTCCGGTGGAAGTGCTGCCATAATCTGCGTTCGCATCTTCTGCTTATGCATAGTGCAGATCTTGCACATGAAAATGCATTTCTTTATTTTGGGCTTGAGTCTTGGAATATAAAACTCTTGACGGACTATTTGTTGCATGAGGCGATGTTCTGCGTGTAGCAAAAGCACGTGGACATAGTGAAGGTATAAGGTGGCAAGTTGCGATTTCTCTGGGATAACTATGGGATGACGTTCGTTATACGTCAGGCTGGAATTGGCAAGCCGACCATTCGCACGGAGTACTCCTTTCGTGTCAATGAATGGATTTAAGACTAAGAGTGAGCTCTTTTTATCTATCGGCTTCGATTCTCTTAGTAATAATATTTCTCGGCTGAAATAACGCGCTTGCGTAGATGCGATAAGAGCGACCTTTGCTTTTTGTAAGTCTAGGTGCGTCACTGTATCGCATTGGGAGTGTAATGAAGTTACTCCCTTAAGTTTAATTTTGAGTCGCTCTATGAACTTGAGCATGTAAGCGATTACCCTGGGGCTCGGGGATACGAGGAAAATCGCTCAAGGATGTCATTATCCTGCGATGTTGCGTGAAAGGAGTCGATTTTTCGACTTTCTGGGGCTATTATATTGCGCATGGGCGATTGTGGCCAAGAATCAGGAGATTCTGTTAACCATCGGGGGCCATTCCACCAGAGGGTGGTGGTGACAAGGTGCAGGGGTTTGCACCCTCTTGTCCCTAGATCAGCAGGATTGTCAGCACTGGCTACATGTCGCCAAGTGGCTGATCCTACTAGGTCAAGTATTTGAGACGTTCGGTTCGAAATATACGTCTTCCATGCATGTGGTGGTTTTTCTAACCATGCTAATACGATTTCGGAATCGGACCATAGATATAATTTATATTGTGCCATGTTTAAATGCGTTTGTACGATGGACACTAGTTTGGCTAGTAATAGCGCTCCACATAATTCAAGTCGTGGTAGACTTATTGTTTTTAAAGGAGCCACTTTTGCTTTTGCTACTAGTAAGTGGCATGTGGTCGCAGTGTCGCTTTGTGTGCGAACATATATAGTTGCGCAATATGCCTTTTCAGAAGCGTCACAGAAGCCGTGTAGTTCGACTTTGTGCTCTGGGGCATAATTTACCCATCGTGGGATTTGTATCTGTGAGATATCATTTAGATTGCTCGCAAACTGGGACCACTTTTCTAAACGAAGTGGTTTTACTTGTTCGTCCCAATCGGTTCCATCTAACCATAATTCTTGTATTAGGATTTTGGCTTGTATCATAATTGGCGAAAGCCATCCTGCGGGGTCGAAAAGTTTTGCCACAGAGGATAGAATTTGTCGCTTTGTTATGGCGGATAATGCAGATATTGACTCTGTCGTGTATGAAAACTGGTCAGATATCGCATTCCATTGGATCCCCAGAGTTTTTGTTGTACTTTCCTTTTCGAATTTAAGGAAATTAGTATCTAACAAATTTTCATGCGGTATATTTTTTAATATATTAGGGTGATTCGCCGTTATCTTTTTCAACGGAAACCCTGCGGTTTTGAGGGCTTTTACCACTTGTGAGAGTGACTCGTATGCTTGTGGAAGACTGTGACTTCCAGACAAGATATCGTCTACATATGTTTGTGTTTTTAACACTTTGGTTGCCAGAGGAAATTCTGACTTTGTGTTTTCTGCCAGTTCGTGGAGTGTTCGAATGGCTAAATATGGAGCACAGTTGACGCCAAAGGTAACTGTTTTAAGTTTATAGTCGCGTAGTGGACTATTGGGAGATTTTCGGAAAATAATTCGCTGAAAATCTTGATCGTCTTTATGTACTATTTGTCTATACATTTTTTCGACGTCTCCGTTAAATACGTATTTGAATATACGCCAATTTAAAATGAGTAGCATTAAATCTGGTTGGAGCGTGGGTCCCGTAAATAGGATATCATTTAGGGAATTCCCGGAGCTGGTGGATCTTGATGCATTAAAGACAACTCTTACTTTTGTTGTTTTTTTGTCTGGCTTTATCACTGCATGATGCGGCAAGTAAAATGAGTAGTATTTGCCGTTGATGATTTTTTCGCATGGGCTTACTTCCTCCATGTGGTCTAAATGGAGGTATTCTTCCAACACACCATCATATACTGGTTTGAGTTCGCCTTTTTTAAGTAGGTTTTTTTCCATACTTTGAAACTGCTGTATTGCAGAGGTGCGAGAGTGACCTAAGGCGATTGTGTTGGGAAATTGTTGTTTTAGTGGTAGTCGTACGACATACCGACCATGATCTGATCTAGTTGTTGTGGCTTTGTAAAAGTCTTTACAATACTGATCTTCAGGGGTTGTGATTGATATGGGGGGGAGTTCTTCTAACTCCCAAAATTTTTTCAATTGTGAATTGAGGTATTCGTTTGAGATTTCCTCAACCTGAGTGGTCATGGTGGTAACTGGTTCCGAAACTAGTCCACTTAGGATCCACCAAAAAATAGTATTTTGTGCCAGAAGTGTATTTGAAATTTTCTCAATACCTTCGAGTATAATCTGTGGTATGAGATCGCTTCCTAATAGAAGGTCTATTTGAGCGGGAGTGTTGCAGTTGGGATCTGCTAGCTTTAGGTGTGAAACCTTTTGCCAATGCTTGCTATTTATGTGATAGCTTGGAAGCATATTTGTAAGTTGCGGTAAGACTATAGCTTCTGCTTGTATGTGCTTATCCGCTTGGGGGGAAATTAAGGTAATGGAGCAGATTTTATTAGAGTTTTGAACTACTCTTCCGCCCATTCCTGTAATTTCAAAGTTGGCTTGTTTTGTTGGCAGTTGTAGCCTATTTTGTGCCCTAGACGCTATGAAAGATCGTTGTGATCCTTGGTCTATTAAGGCCCTAAGTTTAAACAGTTCTCCTCGGTGTTCGATGGAGACGACTGCTGTTGGTAGTAGTACCCTACTTTGGTTTTCGCTGTGTAGCGTTTGAGTTTTTAATGCCTTTGAGCAGCATGGTGCTTCTTGGCAATTATCGGGATTTCGCACTTCGGGATTTGCTGTTGCAACTAAACCCGTGGCTCTTTTCATATTTGCGCTGTTTGGGGGTGAGCTGGAAAAATTGTTATAATGAAGCATAGAATGATGTCGTTTATGGCAATAAACGCAATTAAATTTGCTTTCGCACTCTTTAAGTGTATGCGCATGTGACAAGCAGTTTGTACAAAGTCTCTTTGATTTTACAAAATTGTTCCGGTCGATAATATTCAATTTTTTGAATCTCTCGCAAGATTTGAGCTTATGCCCCCTTGTACATAGTTCGCATGACGTTTGTTTGTACTGTTCGGATGAGAACGTTTGATTTCTGAAGAAGCTTCTATTTAAATTGTTGTTGCTACTGGCTTGGGGTCTGTGGAAGCTTCTATTTAGGTCGTGTTGCACGGTTTTCGTTCTGACCATTTTTTTATCTACCCTTTCTGCGATTTCGTATTGGGTTATTAAAAAGTCTTTCATCTGTTGCCACGTTGGGCATTTTTTTCGAGATGAGAGCGATTGCTCCCACAAAAGTAACGATTTTTCTGGTAAAGCGGCGGTGCATATATTTACCAGTATTGGGTCCCAGCTGTCTGTGGGAATATTTTGTGTCGATAGAACTGACAAGCAGTTAGAAACAGTGGATTGCAGTTTTATAAACTCTTCACTTGTTTCCTTTTGAATCTTAGGCAAGTTCATTAGTATCGTTACTTGCTTATCGACCAATATTCTTTCATTTTCATATCTAGATTTAAGAGCTTCCCAAGCCAAATTGAAATTATCGTCATTTAGTGCGAACTGTTTTACTATTACGCCTGCTTGACCTTTTGTTTTGTATCGGAGGTGATACAATTTTTGTGCATTTGTTAATTTTGGATGGTTTATGTAAACGGCAGTAAACATGTCTCGGAAGGACGGCCATTGTTCATAACCACCATGAAATATTTCTGTGTCACATGCGGGCACCTTGAGATGGATGCCTGAACTTGCCTCTTGACTTTGTACTTGTGGCAGCTCTACTCGCTGATGTGGAGTAGGTGCAATTGCTTTTATTAGCTTTAGCTGATCGGAAATCATTGCTTTAGTTTCTTCGAACTGGTCTAAGCAGTTTTCATATTTGGCGTAAGCCGAGGACTTAAAATTTTCTGGTAGATCTGAGTCGTCAGATTCTACTATGGCGTCATATGAAGCTTGGAGACGTATCCAAAAATTGTCGAGATTTTCCTTTTTGATTTCTAATGCCGATTCAGAATTATCTTGAATCGGAGAAGATGAAAATCGAGTGCAGTATCTTATTAAACTGTCACTCTCAGCAATGAATTTACTATATGTAATGTCTTTCCCCCTTTTTTGTTTTGTAGCACCTTGCTTTGAGCGTGTAGCTTCTGCAGGTGTACATGGACTTTTTTCGTCCGAAATCATTTTTGGTACTTTTAGTAGTTGTGTAGATTTAGAATCTTTAGAATCTGCGTTCATTTAAAAAAGTTCAATTAATAAAATGATTTCTCTCAGTGTAAACTGATTAAATTTAAGCGAAATTCGTAATTGTAACGCGTAATCTCTTTTATATAAATAAGAGAATCAGTAAATCGGTTTATATATTTTTTTTTGTAAATCGGATTAAATAAGATAGCGTGTTTTGTTGTTACGGTATTTATTTATTATTTTTCTCGATTGTATTGTTTATTTCAATAATTATTCAAAAATTGCAATATCTATTTTGTTATATCTTTTTTGTGTTCGTATGCGTTATAGGGTATACCTATAAGCGAATTAGTATGTGTCAATGAGGGCTCGTATAAGAGATCAATGTACTTTATACATATGTATGCAATCCTACTTGTTTTTTGGTTGCCAAGAAACAAGGGGTATTGCCGGATTTGTGCCTATATGGACTTTGAATATGAATAATATTATAGAATTGTATTTGTACGCAATCCTGCTTGTTTTTGTTTGCCAAACAACAAGGGGTATTGCCGAGTATGTGCCAAATTGGACTTTGGAATATAATAAATTAAATTGTATAGAAGCAATGTATATAATATTGTTCACAATTTTTTATTATTGTTATTTATTTATTTATAGAATTATAAATAATAATTTTTTTTTTTTTTTTTTTAAGAATTCGTTTTTTCTTTACCGAACCGTTTAAAATGTTTTTTTTTTTTTCGAATGCGCTTTTTTAAGTTCTTTAACTTTTAGTGGTACCCTAGTAGGGTATAATAATATGTCCCGTACTTGTATGAGTATATATGTACACGAGTGGACGTTGTTTCTCCGTTACGAAAGAGCGCATAAACGTAATTAGCAACAAAGTTATCCTATGTGCACTACGATTCGTAAATATGCACTCTCGGTATATGAATGTAAATATGTACGTATGTAAAAGAGTAAAATAATGTACGTATATTTTATATGTTTAAAAATTTAATTTTTTATTTTCTTTGCCTTTCTCTCTCTTCTCTTTCTTGTAGTTAAATATAATATGTTAATAATATTACGAATATGTACATATTTGCAAGCGCTCAAAATTATAAGTGCTAAAAATTTTGGTATATATTGTGCAAAATATGTAAATATGTATGTAATTAGAGATGTGGCATACAGGTAAGAAATTCTTTAATTTTTTTTTTTTTTTTTTGAGAATATTGTTCTTATATCTCTTTTTATTCGTTATATGTTGCTATGTGGGTATATGTATATGTGTTTTTTTTTGTGTTTTTTATTTGCCTTTGCTTACTTGTTTTAGGCAATCCTGCTTATTACTTGATCAAGCATAAGGGGTATTGCCGGATATTTTTGCAAGTGGAGTACTTGAATTTCATATATATGTATATATCATATATAGTGTTTGGGATTTGGTATATTTTGTGTTAAATACACGAAGGTAAGCTTTTCTAGGCAATAAATATGTATATATTTATATATAAATGTGTATATATTTATTTATATATATATATAAATATTATATATATATATATAGAATATATATATGTATATTATATGTATGGAATTTTTTCGGTAAAACCCGAAATACCGCAAATTCAACAGTTTGGCAACCGTTTTTGTAAACCGTAATAAATATACATATACCCTGCAGTAATGAGGTACAAAATGGAATCGATACAACTCACTTGAATATCCGTCAAGGGATTTTGGGGACTATAGCCTGTATCTTGAATGTGTATCTTGTATGTGGATGCCTGTAGGTGTATCCAATCCTTTCCTGGGTTGTTCCTTGGGGTTTTTGCTTTTTTTTGTTGAATTACTTTCGCGCCCGTTTGATATGTTAATATATATATATACATATATATGGGTTTTAATTCGCGCCCGTTTTTATTTGATTGTATTTTGTTTTTCCGCGCCCGTTTTTTTTTTTTTTTTTTTTTGTCACTGCACTGTTATATTATGCACCAAAAGCATATGTGTATATATATAAATTTTTTGTTGTTGTGGTCACTGCACTTTTTTTGCACCAAAGCATATAAATATATATATATATATATTTTTGCTGTTGTGGTCACTGCACTTTTTTTTCTTCTGCCTTTTTTTTTTTTTTTTTCTTTTTTTTTTTTTTCAGTACACTTTGTTGTTGGCTTCTCCGTTTATATATACATATGTAAATCACTTTTAAGCACTTTTCATATATATATTTTATTTTTTATTTTAGTTGTTTGTCACCACCAATCACCACCAATGTTAACACCACCAATTTTTTAAGGTTTTCCACCCTTATTTTTACTAAAATTTTTTTTTTTTTTTTGCACTATAGTGCCATTCGGAATGGCTCGAAGGACCAATGTTAAGTTCACCACTTACTTGCCACTTTATAATTCCGCGTATGTAAATTAAAAAATTGTATATTTTTCCGGTTTGGAAATGTTTACAAAACTGTTTATTTATTAATAATTATGACGAGATTATCTTCACGCAAGCACTCCCTGGTCGCATACCAGTGGAGAGGTAATTAAAAGAATATAAAAAAATGAAGAAAATGCGGTTACGCGCCAAAGACAAGTCCGGTGTTTTTTCGACGACAATCGCTGAGAGAAAAAGTTTGTCCGCTTCGCGGACAGATATTTTTGTACTGTTTTGTTGTGTAGAGATCCTACTGTGTGTGTGTATGCGGCTGCTTCAATTAGTGTAATGCATTTGTATGTGTTGTGTGGTGTATAGGTGTTTTGATGTTTCCAGGTGTGGGATGTGTGCCAGTGTTGTCTTGTGAGTGGTGTGTTGTGTTTTTCGGGGCGGGAAGCTCTACTCATTTAGCCAACTGAAAATTCTCAATTCTGCTATTTTTGATTCCCCTGATGTTAATTGTTGTGAAACACGCTAATAATTTTCTGTGGTGAAACACCATCAGTTCCCCTTCGAAAAGTAAAATATCCATACGATTCCGGCATCGTGAACCTTCTCTATAATATTCGTTCTTTGTTCAATACATTTAAACCGAATGTAGAAATAGAACATACAGGGTGGGCCATCTACTTTGTTCTATTTTTGCTCTGTTTGTTGAAAATTTTTTCTTATTTTTTATTTTTAAAAACCCGGGACGGCCCGGACCAAACGGGAACGCATAGTTAGCTAAGACTAGACGAAACAATATAAAAAGAGTTAAAGAGCACAATAGACCAATGGTCGCAGTGCATATCCTCCCATAAATATCTATCTATATCTAACTTTACGCAATATGTTCAATGAGTATTTTGCAAGTTTTGGACTTTTTTATATTTCAAGAAAATATTTTAATAGTTTTTTGTTTATTTGTGAACGGAAAATAAATGTTTTTTTCAATTTTTTCCCAGTCGAGTTAATCAGTGTGTAGCACCCAGCCAAATAATTTTACATGAGCCAACTGTTGATCCATGCCTCAAGATATTCGTAGCAATCACAATATTGTAGACAATTAAAAATGAGAAAACGAAAATTGAGGTGTAAATAAAATATTTACTTCTAAATTGTTTCGCCTCTACTTCAAATTGCTTCAAGTCATTGTTGTCTTTCTTTAGGCTCTCCATTCCGCTTTTACTTGCAATGAAAGTAATTGTGTTGGTTGGATGTTTACAAATTGTTCTTTAAATATTGCGAGTGTTTGTAAATTGCAACTGCTGGAATAGCATCGCTTTCAATTTTCTTTATTGTTTCTTCGAAAATCATGCCCTAAAATTAATGCGGTAATAATCGATTTTGGAAAAATATCAGTTAATAAAAATATATTTTCACCTGTTCATGAACAAAAACGAAGGGCAGATGCATCTGGCTTTTTTGAGGGGTGAAGGAAGGTCATCGAAATATGTTTTCAAAGGTTGGAACATTCGAAATGATTTTTCTCAAAGCTTCTCTCAAGCCAATGAATCGAGTTTTCCAGTAACCAACCAGTTGATCGTATTCGTCTTCAGAAATCTCGCAGATTGACTTTAATGCTTGTGTGCGAATGGTATGGGCATTAAAATGTGTGTAGATCTGAACAACAATACTTTCTTGTTTAACATCAAGATATGCGCTGCACAACCTACACCAACTATGCTCGATTTTAATTTCATTAAATTTGCTAAAACATTTCCTTCACTTTTCCGATCTAGGCGACCGTAATTAATTGGCGTATTGCCACCACAGTCAAATCAAAATTTTTAATCAATTAAAAAATCATATCCGACGTTTTACCTTTTTCTTGTGAAAGTTTAATTATTTTAACATTCCCTCCAGATATCGGAAAAAATTAACGAATGACGACAGAAAACATCTTGATTGCTTTGCGATTGAAAGCGTCGGGCGACAAATAAATGAATCGGGCTTTCTGTAAATCAGACTTGAGGCATTCCAATGCGTATGGTGTAAAAACCTTGGTTATCGCTTCACTTTCTGTTCTTGAACACGAAAATGTTTACATTTGGAAACATTCATATTCGAAATATTTTCGTTGCACAGTCGGTTGATCTACAATAAAATGTTTGAAAAAATTTGAATTGGACGATAACTGCTGTTTTTTTAATGATTTTTTAAATTTAATGGTAACTCCACACGACTTCCCTCGTCGATAGATTCAAATCTGGTTTCTCTGCGATTAAAAAATCGGATATGATTGAAGCTTAAAGAGAAACATTTGCTGCCACTTTGTGCTTCTTTGTCTTGAAATGATTTGCAATACCATTGCCTCTACCAGCAGCAACCGAAAAAGTAGCATTACATTTGTTGCAACGACGTTGGAATCGTCATAAGTGATTCTCAAAAAAGAATATTTTTTCTTCAAATTATCGTTGAAAATACATTTTCGTTTCGACATTTCAGTAAGTAATATTTATTCGTAAATGCTTCAAATTCACAAAATTATCTTGAATGTAGAATTAAAGTGATGAGCTGTCAGTGGACAACGCTGACGTTCGCGCCAAAATCGGAAAGAGAAATTTTAACAGTGGCGCTGGAACAGAGCTGAGCATGGTATAAAAATTATGCTCAGAAGTTTGCATTGATGTTACTGCCGCATATTAGCCTATTGGCTTATATTTTTATACGTTTATATAATATACAATCATATTTATTGATAGAATATAATTTTGCGAATTTTTATGCATGCATGTAAAACTGATAACGTTCTAATTAAACAATGTTATTTTTGTAATATTTGTAGTCAATGCGCAAATTAGGCATGCTTTTTTTATATTTCTTATGTTTGGTAATATAATATACTTTCATATGCAATTTGCGTTCCAAAGTAAACAGTAAAAAAGTAACAAATTTAACTCTAGTGGCGCCATCTAAATGTCGACTAGTGCGTTAGAATCTGCTATCTTTTATCGACTTCCAGTAAAAATTTCATGACATTTCACATGACATGGAAGTGAAGTTATTCCGTTTTCAGTGTCAGTATGTTTTTGTCATCGGTGCGAAAATGAGCTTCGAACAAAGAGCCAACATTAAATTTAGTGTTAAAAATGATAAAACTTTTACCGAAACGTTTCAATTGATGAAACAAATTTATGGCGATGATTGCCTATCCCGTAGCAGAGTGCACGAGTGGTTTCAACGTTTTCAAAGTGGTCGTGAGGACATAAATAAGAAATGAGCCGAAACCCAAAAAATCGCGCCTGGAGAAGTCAAAAGTGAAGACAATGCTAATTTGTTTTTATGATTCCAAGAGTATTGTCCACACAGAATTTGTTCCATCCGGCCAAAACGTTAATGCTGTACTCTTCTGGCGTTTGTTGCACGATAATGCGCCGTCTCATCGATCGACGCTTGTGGCCGATTATTTGACCAAAAATCACATTTTAACAATCAACCACTCCCCGTATTCACCTGATATGGGACCGTGCGACGTCTACCTTTTCGAAAAAGGCTTGCATCGGCATACTGGCGGCCATACCGGGCAACGTGCTAAAACACTCGTTCGACATGCTTTTGGACCGTGCAAAAAGCTGTATTAAAGCAGAAGGAGACTATTTTGAATAAAATTAATTGATTTTGCCGATAAAACCATTTGTTCTGTTTTTTTTTTAAAGTCCTGTTTACTTTGGAAATCACCTTGTATATTCATTCATGCGATATGTATACTATATATATAACATACTATCATAATATATTATAAACTTTACAATTGTAAATAATATAAATCCTACCTTTCATCATTTAAAACTTACTTATATCATGCACATATGACACTGCCACACAAAAAATGCATACACAAACTTACATACTAATATGCGTACACATATAAATATGTCACGCGCATAAACTACAAACATTGTTCTACAAAAACAACAACCTTCTCAAATGTCATAAGCAGCATCAGAAGTCAATATGGCATCCAAAGTGCCGAAGCAAAATTTATAGTAAATTACACAACAACAACATTTACATTTATAAACGCAAGCGCACTTTCAACAGGCAACTTCGCACCCATCTCCCCGAACATGTCTTTGCCCACAAGCGGCAAACCCGCAAAACACAGAAAAAAGTGCCAAAGTGGCAACATGGTACTATCGATTGAAATCTGGCAAAAATCTGCGTCGATATGAATGCGTGCGCATACATAAACATACATATTTAAAATGGTTTGTAGGCAAAGCTGTTAGAGTGACAAGGGAAGCGGTGACAATCGGCGGCCCTTCGTTATTTTTCTTTCGGCACAGCTCGGATTATCTACCAACAACACAATGTTGTGACACTTTGTCGTCGTGTTAGTGTCCTTCGACACAATGACTCCTTGACGTGAAACCCAAAACGTGAGCTTCGGTCTTTAGTTGTCCGTGGCAACGGAGATTTCGCATGAAGCAATGAGTATACATATTTACATACAAAGTTGTATGTAAACAAATTTACAAACATTATGCGTATGGTTCTTTCATAATTATATAATATATATTATATATAAATAAATATTATATTATTTATAAAACCTATGTATATTAATTAAATATTAATTTGATTGATATCGTATATATACAAAATGTTTATGAGTTATAGCCATAGTCGTTTGCGCATTGTAAATAAACTAATCTGTAAGCGTACATTTCTTAACATTAATTCGGATTATTTTTCTCTTTTATCACTGAAAAATCTCAATTCTGCTATTTTTGATTCCCCTGATGTTAATTGTTGTGAAACACGCTAATAATTTTCTGTGGTGAAACACCATCAGTTCCCCTTCAAAAAGTAAAATATCCATACGTTTTCGGCATCGTGAACCTTCTCTATAACATTCGTTCTCTGTTCAATACATTTAAACCGAATGTAGAAATAGAACATACAGGGTGGGTCATCTACTTTGTTCTATTTTTGCTCTGTTTGTTGAAAATTTTTTATTATTTTTTATTTTTAAAAACCCGGAACGACCCGGACCAAACCGGGAAGCATAGTTAGCTAAGACTAGATGAAACAATATAAAAAGAGTTAAAGAGCACAATAGACCAATGGTCGCAGTGCATATCCTCCCATAAATATCTATCTATATCTAACTTTACGCAATATGTTCAATGAGTATTTTGCAAGTTTTGGACTTTTTTATATTTCAAGAAAATATATAAATAGTTTTTTTGTTTATTTGTGAACGGAAAATAAATGTTTTTTTCAATTTTTTCCCAGTCGAGTTAATCAGTGTGTAGCACCCAGCCAAATAATTTTACATGAGCCAACTGTTGATCCATGCCTCAAGATATTCGTAGCAATCACAATATTGAAGACAATTAAAAATGAGAAAATGAAAATTCAGGTGTAAATAAAATATTTACTTCTAAATTGTTTCGCCTCTACTTCAAATTGCTTCAAGTCATTGTTGTCTTTCTTTAGGGTCTCCATTCCGCTTTTACTTGCAATGAAAGTAATTGTGTTGGTTGGATGTTTGCAAATTGTTCTTTAAATATTGCGAGTGTTTGTAAATTGCAACTGCTGGAATAGCATCGCTTTCAATTTTCTTTATTGTTTCTTCGAAAATCATGCCCTAAAATTAATGCGGTAATAATCGATTTTGGAAAAATATCAGTTAATAAAAATATATTTTCACTTGTTCATGAACAAAAACGAAGGGCAGATGCATCTGGCTTTTTTGAGGGGTGAAGGAAGGTCATCGAAATATGTTTTCAAAGGTTGGAACATTCGAAATGATTTTTCTCAAAGCTTCTATCAAGCCAATGAATCGAGTTTTCCAGTAACCAACCAGTTGATCGTATTCGTCTTCAGAAATCTCGCAGATTGACTTTAATGCTTGTGTGCGAATGGTGTGGGCATTAAAATGTGTGTAGATCAATACTTGTTTGTTTAACATCAAGATATGCGCTGCACAACCTACACCAACTATGCTCGATTTTAATTTCATTAATTTTGCTAAAACATTTCCTTCACTTTTCCGATCTAGGCGACCGAAATTAATTGGCGTATTGCCACCACAGTCAAATCAAAATTTTTCTAGACTCTTTTATTCAATTAAAAAATCATATCCGACGTTTTACCCTTTTCTTGTGAAAGTTTAATTATTTTAACATTCCCTCCAGATATCGGAAAAAATTAACGAATGACGACAGAAAACATCTTGATTGCTTTGCGATTGGAAGCGTCGGGCGACAAATAAATGAATCGGGCTTTCTGTAAATCAGACTTGAGGCATTCCAATGCGTATGATGTAAAAGCATTGGTTATCGCTTCACTTTCTGTTCTTGAACACGAAAATGTTTACATTTGGAAACATTCATATTCGAAATATTTTCGTTGCACAGTCGGTTGATCTACAATAAAATGTTTGAAAAAATTTGAATTGGACGATAACTGCTGTTTTTTTTAATGATTTTTTAAATTTAATGGTAACTCCACACGACTTCCCTCGTCGATAGATTCAAATCTGGTTTCTCTGCGATTAAAAAATCGGATATGATTGAAGCTTAAAGAGAAACATTTGCTGCCACTTTGTGCTTCTTTGTCTTGAAATGATTTGCAATACCATTGCCTCTACCAGCAGCAACCGAAAAAGTAGCATTACATTTGTTGCAACGACGTTGGAATCGTCATAAGTGATTCTCAAAAAAGAATATTTTTTCTTCAAATTATCGTTGAAAATACATTTTCGTTTCGACATTTCAGTAAGTAATATTTATTCGTAAATGCTTCAAATTCACAAAATTATCTTGAATGTAGAATTAAAGTGATGAGCTGTCAGTGGACAACGCTGACGTTCGCGCCAAAATCGGAAAGAGAAATTTTAACAGTGGCGCTGGAACAGAGCTGAGCATGGTATAAAAATTATGCTCAGAAGTTTGCATTGATGTTACTGCCGCATATTAGCCTATTGGCTTATATTTTTATACGTTTATATAATATACAATCATATTTATTGATAGAATATAATTTTGCGAATTTTTATGCATGCATGTAAAACTGATAACGTTCTAATTAAACAATGTTATTTTTGTAATATTTGTAGTCAATGCGCAAATTAGGCATGCTTTTTATATATTTCTTATGTTTGGTAATATAATATACTTTCATATGCAATTTGCGTTCCAAAGTAAACAGTAAAAAAGTAACAAATTTAACTCTAGTGGCGCCATCTAAATGTCGACTAGTGCGTTAGAATCTGCTATCTTTTATCGACTTCCAGTAAAAATTTCATGACATTTCACATGACATGGAAGTGAAGTTATTCCGTTTTCAGTGTCAGTATGTTTTTGTCATCGGTGCGAAAATGAGTTTCGAACAAAGAGCCAACATTAAATTTAGTGTTAAAAATGATAAAACTTTTACCGAAACGTTTCAATTGATGAAACAAATTTATGGCGATGATTGCCTATCCCGTAGCAGAGTGCACGAGTGGTTTCAACGTTTTCAAAGTGGTCGTGAGGACATAAATAAGAAATGAGCCGAAACCCAAAAAATCGCGCCTGGAGAAGTCAAAAGTGAAGACAATGCTAATTTGTTTTTATGATTCCAAGAGTATTGTCCACACAGAATTTGTTCCATCCGGCCAAAACGTTAATGCTGTACTCTTCTGGCGTTTGTTGCACGATGCCGTCTCATCGATCGACGCTTGTGGCCGATTATTTGACCAAAAATCACATTTTAACAATCAACCACTCCCCGTATTCACCTGATATGGGACCGTGCGACGTCTACCTTTTCGAAAAAGGCTTGCATCGGCATACTGGCGGCCATACCGGGCAACGTGCTAAAACACTCGTTCGACATGCTTTTGGACCGTGCAAAAAGCTGTATTAAAGCAGAAGGAGACTATTTTGAATAAAATTAATTGATTTTGCCGATAAAACCATTTGTTCTGTTTTTTTTTTTAAAGTCCTGTTTACTTTGGAAATCACCTTGTATATTCATTCATGCGATTGTATACTATATATATAACATACTATCATAATATATTATAAACTTTACAATTGTAAATAATATAAATCCTACCTTTCATCATTTAAAACTTACTTATATCATGCACATATGACACTGCCACACAAAAAATGCATACACAAACTTACATACTAATATGCGTACACATATAAATATGTCACGCGCATAAACTACAAACATTGTTCTACAAAAACAACAACCTTCTCAAATGTCATAAGCAGCATCAGAAGTCAATATGGCATCCAAAGTGCCGAAGCAAAATTTATAGTGAATTACACAACAACAACATTTTCATTTATAAACGCAAGCGCACTTTCAACAGGCAACTTCGCTTCATTCATAAAAACAGACACCATCACATCTCCCCGCTCATGTCTTTGCCCACAAGCGGCAAACTCGCAAAACACAGAAAAAAGTGCCAAAGTGGCAACATGGTACTATCGATTGAAATCTGGCAAAAATCTGCGTCGATATGAATGCGTGCGCATACATAAACATACATATTTAAAATGGTTTGTAGGCAAAGCTGTTAGAGTGACAAGGGAAGCGGTGACAATCGGCGGCCCTTCGTTATTTTTCTTTCGGCACAGCTCGGATTATCTACCAACAACACAATGTTGTGACACTTTGTCGTCGTGTTAGTGTCCTTCGACACAATGACTCCTTGACGTGAAACCCAAAACGTGAGCTTCGGTCTTTAGTTGTCCGTGGCAACGGAGATTTCGCATGAAGCAATGAGTATACATATTTACATACAAAGTTGTATGTAAACAAATTTACAAACATTATGCGTATGGTTCTTTCATAATTATATAATATATATTATATATAAATAAATATTATATTATTTATAAAACCTATGTATATTAATTAAATATTAATTTGATTGATATCGTATATATACAAAATGTCTATGAGTTATAGCCATAGTCGTTTGCGCATTGTAAATAAACTAATCTGTAAGCGTACATTTCTTAACATTAATTCGGATTATTTTTCTCTTTTATCACTGAAAAATCTCAATTCTGCTATTTTTGATTCCCCTGATGTTAATTGTTGTGAAACACGCTAATAATTTTCTGTGGTGAAACACCATCAGTTCCCCTTCAAAAAGTAAAATATCCATACGTTTTCGGCATCGTGAACCTTCTCTATAACATTCGTTCTCTGTTCAATACATTTAAACCGAATGTAGAAATAGAACATACAGGGTGGGTCATCTACTTTGTTCTATTTTTGCTCTGTTTGTTGAAAATTTTTTATTATTTTTTATTTTTAAAAACCCGGAACGACCCGGACCAAACCGGGAAGCATAGTTAGCTAAGACTAGATGAAACAATATAAAAAGAGTTAAAGAGCACAATAGACCAATGGTCGCAGTGCATATCCTCCCATAAATATCTATCTATATCTAACTTTACGCAATATGTTCAATGAGTATTTTGCAAGTTTTGGACTTTTTTATATTTCAAGAAAATATATAAATAGTTTTTTTGTTTATTTGTGAACGGAAAATAAATGTTTTTTTCAATTTTTTCCCAGTCGAGTTAATCAGTGTGTAGCACCCAGCCAAATAATTTTACATGAGCCAACTGTTGATCCATGCCTCAAGATATTCGTAGCAATCACAATATTGAAGACAATTAAAAATGAGAAAATGAAAATTCAGGTGTAAATAAAATATTTACTTCTAAATTGTTTCGCCTCTACTTCAAATTGCTTCAAGTCATTGTTGTCTTTCTTTAGGGTCTCCATTCCGCTTTTACTTGCAATGAAAGTAATTGTGTTGGTTGGATGTTTGCAAATTGTTCTTTAAATATTGCGAGTGTTTGTAAATTGCAACTGCTGGAATAGCATCGCTTTCAATTTTCTTTATTGTTTCTTCGAAAATCATGCCCTAAAATTAATGCGGTAATAATCGATTTTGGAAAAATATCAGTTAATAAAAATATATTTTCACTTGTTCATGAAAAAAAACGAAGGGCAGATGCATCTGGCTTTTTTGAGGGGTGAAGGAAGGTCATCGAAATATGTTTTCAAAGGTTGGAACATTCGAAATGATTTTTCTCAAAGCTTCTATCAAGCCAATGAATCGAGTTTTCCAGTAACCAACCAGTTGATCGTATTCGTCTTCAGAAATCTCGCAGATTGACTTTAATGCTTGTGTGCGAATGGTGTGGGCATTAAAATGTGTGTAGGTCAATACTTGCTTGTTTAACATCAAGATATGCGCTGCACAACCTACACCAACTATGCTCGATTTTCATTTCATTAATTTTGCTAAAACATTTCCTTCACTTTTCCGATCTAGGCGACCGAAATTAATTGGCGTATTGCCACCACAGTCAAATCAAAATTTTCCTAGACTCTTTTAATCAATTAAAAAATCATATCCGACGTTTTACCCTTTTCTTGTGAAAGTTTAATTATTTTAACATTCCCTCCAGATATCGGAAAAAATTAACGAATGACGATTGCTTTGCGATTGGAAGCGTCGGGCGACAAATAAATGAATCGGGCTTTCTGTAAATCAGACTTGAGGCATTCCAATGCGTATGATGTAAAAGCATTGGTTATCACTTCACTTTCTGTTCTTGAACACGAAAATTTTTACATTTGGAAACATTCATATTCGAAATATTTTGTTTTTTTTAATGATTTTTTTAATTAATTGGTACGCCCACACGACTTCCCTCGTCGATAGATTCAAATCTGGTTTCTCTGCGATTAAAAAATCGGATATGATTGAAGCTTGAAGAGACACATTTGCTGCCACGTTGTGCTTCTTTGTCTTGAAATGATTTTCAATACCATTGCCTCCACCAGCAGCAACCGAAAAAGTAGCATTACATTTGTTGCAACGACGTTGGAATCGTCATAAGTGATTCTCAAAAAAGAATATTTTTTCTTCAAATTATCGTTGAAAATACATTTTCGTTTCGACATTTCACAAAGTAATATTTATTCGTAAATGCTTCAAATTCACAAAATTATCTTGAATGTAGAATTAAAGTGATGAGCTGTCAGTGGACAACGCTGACGTTCGCGCCAAAATCGGAAAGAGAAATTTTAACAGTGGCGCTGGAACAGAGCTGAGCATGGTATAAAAATTATGCTCAGAAGTTTGCATTGATTTTACTGCCGCATATTAGCTTATTGGCTTATATTTTTATACGTTTATATAATATACAATCATATTTATTGATAGAATATAATTTTGCGAATTTTTATGCATGCATGTAAAACTGATAACGTTCTAATTAAACAATGTTATTTTTGTAATATTTGTAGTCAATGCGCAAATAAGGCATGCTTTTTATATATTTCTTATGTTTGATAATATAATATACTTTCATATGCAATTTGCGTTCCAAAGTAAACAGTAAAAAAGTAACAAATTAAACTTGAGTGGCGCCTTCTAAATGTCGACTAGTGCGTTAGAATCTGCTATCCTTTATCGACTTCCAGTAAAAATTTCATGACATTTCACATGACATGGAAGTGAAGTTATTCCGTTTTCAGTGTCAGTATGTTTTTGTCATCGGTGCGAAAATGAGTTTCGAACAAAGAGCCAACATTAAATTTAGTGTTAAAAATGATAAAACTTTTACCGAAACGTTTCAATTGATGAAACAAATTTATGGCGATGATTGCCTATCCCGTAGCAGAGTGCACGAGTGGTTTCAACGTTTTCAAAGTGGTCGTGAGGACATAAATGAGAAATGAGCCGAAACCCAAAAAATCGCGCCTGGAGAAGTCAAAAGTGAAGACAATGCTAATTTGTTCTTATGATTCCAAGAGTATTGTCCACACAGAATTTGTTCCATCCGGCCAAAACGTTAATGCTGTACTCTTCTGGCGTTTGTTGCACGATAATGCGCCGTCTCATCGATCGACGCTTGTGGCCGATTATTTGACCAAAAATCACATTTTAACAATCAACCACTCCCCGTATTCACCTGATATGGGACCGTGCGACGTCTACCTTTTCGAAAAAGGCTTGCATCGGCATACTGGCGGCCATACCGGGCAACGTGCTAAAACACTCGTTCGACATGCTTTTGGACCGTGCAAAAAGCTGTATTAAAGCAGAAGGAGACTATTTTGAATAAAATTAATTGATTTTGCCGATAAAACCATTTGTTCTGTTTTTTTTTTAAAGTCCTGTTTACTTTGGAAATCACCTTGTATATTCATTCATGCGATATGTATACTATATATATAACATACTATCATAATATATTATAAACTTTACAATTGTAAATAATATAAATCCTACCTTTCATCATTTAAAACTTACTTATATCATGCACATATGACACTGCCACACAAAAAATGCATACATAAACTTACATACTAATATGCGTACACATATAAATATGTCACGCGCATAAACTACAAACATTGTTCTACAAAAACAACAATCGTCTCAACTGGCATAAGCAGCATCAGAAGTCAATATGGCATCCAAAGTGCCGAAGCAAAATTTATAGTAAATTACACAACAACAACATTTACATTTATAAACGCAAGCGCACTTTCAACAGGCAACTTCGCACCCATCTCCCCGAACATGTCTTTGCCCACAAGCGGCAAACCCGCAAAACACAGAAAAAAGTGCCAAAGTGGCAACATGGTACTGTCGATTGAAATATTTGTCAATTCGAAAATATTTTTTCGCGACTGGCAAAAATCTGTGTCGATATGTATGCGTGCGCTTACATAAACATACATATTTAAGATGGTTTGTAGGCAAAGCTGTTAGAGTGACAAGGAAAGCGGTGACAATCGGCGGCCCTTCGTTATTTTTCTTTCGACACAGCTCGGATTATCTACCAACAACACAATGTTGTGACACTTTGTCGTCGTGTTAGTGTCCTTCGACTCCTTGATGTGAAACCCAAAACGTGAGCTTCGGTCTTTAGTTGTCCGTGGCAACGGAGATTTCGCATGAAGCAATGAGTATACATATTTACATACAAAGTTGTATGTAAACAAATTTACAAACATTATGCGTATGGTTCTTTCATAATTATATAATATATATTATATATAAATAAATATTATATTATTTATAAAACCTATGTATATTAATTAAATATTAATTTGATTGATATCGTATATATACAAAATGTCTATGAGTTATAGCCATAGTCGTTTGCGCATTGTAAATAAACGAATCTGTAAGCGTACATTTCTTAACATTAATTAGGATTATTTTTCTCTTTTATCACTGAAAATTCTTAATTCTGCTATTTTTGATTCCCCTGATGTTAATTGTTGTGAAACACGCTAATAATTTTCTGTGGTGAAACACCATCAGTTCCCCTTCAAAAAGTAAAATACCCATACGTTTTCGGCATCGTGAACCTTCTCTATAATATTCGTTCTCTGTTCAATACATTTAAACCGAATGTAGAAATAGAACATACAGCGTGGGCCATCTACTTTGTTCTATTTTTGCTGTGTTTGTTGAAAATTTTTTATTTTTTTTTTATTTTTAAAAGCCCGGGACGACCCGGACCAAACCGGGAAGCATAGTTAGCTAAGACTAGATGAAACAATATAAAAAGAGTTAAAGAGCACAATAGACCAATGGTCGCAGTGCATATCCTCCCATAAATATCTATCTATATCTAACTGTACGCAATATGTTCAACTCATGAGTATTTTGCAAGTTTTGGACTTTTTTATATTTCAAGAAAATATATAAATAGTTTTTTTGTTTATTTGTGAACGGTAAATACATTTTTTTTTTAATTTTTTCCCAGTCGAGTTAATCAGTGTGTAGCACCCAGCCAAATAATTTTACATGAGCCAACTGTTGATCCATGCCTCAAGATATTCGTAGCAATCACAATATTGAAGACAATTAAAAATGAGAAAACGAAAATTCAGGTGTAAATAAAATATTTACTTCTAAATTGTTTCGCCTCTACTTCAAATTGCTTCAAGTCATTGTTGTCTTTTTTTAGGGTCTCCATTCCGCTTTTACTTGCATTGAAAGTAATTGTGTTGGTTGGATGTTTGCAAAGTGTTCTTTAAATATTGCGAGTGTTTGTAAATTGCAACTGCTGGAATAGCATCGCTTTCAATTTTCTTTATTGTTTCTTCGAAAATCATGCCCTAAAATTAATGCGATAATAATAATCGATTTTGGAAAAATATCAGTTAATAAAAATATATTTTCACCTGTTCATGAACAAAAATGAAGTGGATTACTGTGAGAAGGGCAGATGCATCTGGATTTTTTGAGGGGTGAAGGAGGGTCATCGAAATATGTTTTCAAAGGTTGGAACATTCGAAATGATTTTTCTCAAAGCTTCTCACAAGCTAATGAATCGAGTTTGTCAGTAACCAACCAGTTGATCGTATTCGTCTTCAGAAATCTCGCAGATTGACTTTAATGCTTGTGTGCGAATGGTATGGGTATTAAAATGTGTGTAGATCTGAACAACAATACTTGCTTGTTTAACATCAAGATATGCGCTGCACAACCTACACCAACTATGCTCGATTTTAATTTCATTAATTTTGCTAAAACATTTCCTTCACTTTTCCGATCTAGGCGACCGAAATTAATTGGCGTATTGCCACCACAGTCAAATCAAAATTTTCCAAGACTCTTTTAATCAATTAAAAAATCATATCCGACGTTTTACCTTTTTCTTGTGAAAGTTTAACTATTTTAACATTCCCTCCAGATATCGGAAAAAATTAACGAATGACGACAGAAAACATCTTGATTGCTTTGCGATTGGAAGCGTCGGGAGTTAATATCGTTTACACGATATGAGTCGAAAGAAATATGCTTTTGAGCTGCACCGAAATGTGTACTCTTTATTGATATTCTTAAGACTAACTTGTTACATAGATCTTACTGCTATTTATACTAACTAGTGTTACTTATTACTAGTTGATAGTTTCTTTACATATAATTATTTGTATTATTAACTATTGTACAATATTTGTTTTCATTAAATTTTGATGTTTATAAGTATATTTTTAATTATCGTGCTTTTATTTAATGAATATTTTATTCGCTGATATTATCATTATTATTAATCTTTTTATATTATATATGTAATTATTATTGTTGGTTTCTTTTGATATGTTTGATTTCATTTTTATTAATGATTTTGTTTTTATAAAAAATGTTTTCAAAATTAGTTGTGATATTTTTTTCAAAAGCGATTTCAGAAAAAATCTTTGCTTTTCCTAAGTTTTTAATAGTCGTATTGACCTCGGGAGTCTCGTAGCATAATCGTACAAGTCAACAACCATTTTCCTTTTTTGGTTTCCCTTGTTTTCGGTACCTTTTTTTGGAACTATTGGTTGGATAATTCCGCCATTTAACAATTTTTCAATTTCTTTCTTGACAAATTCGTGATCAGGCATTAGATGTGGATAATGTGTTGTCCATATCGGATCTTCTTATTTGATCCTAATTGATGCTTGTATTGTGGTCGTAAACGGTATTCATTCTAGTGTTATAATTTCTTCTCCTAAGATCATCGTCTGGAATCATCAACGTCCATTGGGACTGGTGCTGATTGTCGTTGTTTATTGAAGAGGTGGGAATATGGTATATTGGTTATGGGTGTCTCCATGTTGATATTGTTTGTGGAAATTTTGCGTTTTTCCACTGAGGATAATCTTTAGGTGAATTCCTCTAGTTGCTTTTTCAATGTTTCCTCAATGCAGCGATTTGTGCATGGAGTTGGACCAATTGGTGTTCCACTTTGATTTGTTATTACTGGCAAATTAACTGTCCAATGTTTCAGGATCTGTTAATTTTTGCTTCCAGTCGGAATATATTTAATTTATTTGTTGTCGTCAAAGGCTGCTTTCTTGCTGTTTAGACGAGGTGTAAACATGTAATCTTCTTTCTTAGATTACTGCTATTTAATCGTTTCACTTGTACACTCACCTTTTTGCACTTTAACGAAAAATGATACGGCGTATAAAAAGGGAACACGGGCGGAAACTTGCGGACGTCTGATCGGGGCGATTCGCTGATGAGAAAAAAGGTTTCTGGTCTATTGTTACTCCCTTTTGAGTGTTGGGTAGTGTAGAGTTGTGGTAGGATGTGATGTGTATGTGTGGGTGGTCTGTGTGGTGTGATATCTGCGTGGTGTGATGTCTGCAGGGGTGGTGTGTGTTTGTGTGTGTTAATGGGTGGAGTCTTCTTGTGGATCGTGTTGATGTGGTGTGTTGGCGCTCAGTGGCGCGTATGGAGGCGAATTTTAGCCTAGCAACCGCTGTAGTTGCTGCAGCGTGGCAACAACGCTGCTGAGGCCAGTGGAGCGGCAGTATGTTGGCCTGGGCTGCCGACGCCGCGTTGATGCCTCCTGTCGCCTCGGTCTGGATGGAGGTGGAACTGCCTGTCTTCGGTGGTGCTCCGGATGGCTGCTCTGCTGCGATCTGCGGCTTGGGGCGAGTTGTCGCCCGACGGCCCGCTTTGGGGTGCGGTGCAGCATAATATGGTGCTGTCTATGGCACAGCTGGCAGAGCGTAACCGACGTACACTCCGGAGTCGTGTGGACCGTAGACAAACAGTTGAGGCAGTGCCCGTGCGCTTGGGCAACCTGCTGACGTTGTGGTGGCTGCATGCTTCGGAAAATGCTGCAGTGTTGCAGCCGGTGTGTGCGTCGACACAGTGGGCATCGGCGGTGTTGAGGTACCGTTGCCGGTGCTGATGAAGGTGGTAGTGGTCGCGGGCCATTACGGGGAGCGGCTGCAGGGACGATTGCCGCTGCGGTTCTTGGTGTTGCAGTTGCCCCAGGGCGCGGCACATTGATGGCGGACCTCACAGCTGGCGTTGGTGTTGCTGCCTGTATGAAGAAGTTAATATGATTATACATTTGTGGCATGTAAATTTATGGCGAATGTGCCACGGTGTGTGGCAGGAATGGATCGTCAATTTGATCGATCATTGCGGTTAGAATGTTTGGTTTATAACGGTTTTGTCATTTGCGGGTTTATTGGTTAGTTATACGACTAATTCATTTGCGTCGCGGTAATATCGGCGATTGGTTGTTATTTGCGGTTTTGTCATTAGATACGGTAGGCAGAAAACATAATTTCACGAGCGGTCTTGTCAGCTTGATCAACTACTCGTATATGACCGTCGGAACCGTAATATAATTTTTCTATGCGGCCAAGCCGCCATTCTGTGGGGGGGTAGACAATCATCGTGTATGATAACACAGTCTCCAAGCTTTGGTGCCTCTTCTGGAGTTTTCCATCGGTACCTTTTATGAAGGTCCTTGATGTACTCTTCCTTCCATCGACGGCTGAAATCATGATGGAGAATTTTGATTCTTTCCCATCGATTTAATAGGGATAGCGACCCCACGCCTGGCTCATGTATGGCCAGAATGGGTGCTCCTTTGAGAAAATGCCCTGGTGTTAGGGCTGTGAAGTCGGAGGGATCTTGCGAGATTGTGGTGAGTGGCCGTGAATTGAGAACGGCTTCAATTCGGATTAATAAGGTAGTGAATTCTTCATAATTGAATTTATAATTTCCAGCTACTTTTTTGAAATGGGATTTGAAGCTTTTTACAGCTGATTCCCATAAACCACCCATATGAGGAGCGCTTAGGGGGATAAACTGCCAATTAATGCCTTGGGGAGCATACTTCTGAACAATTTCAGGTGATACTTGTTTAATAACATCCACAAACTGTTTTTCAATGGCTCTTTGGGCTCCAATGAAGGTTTTGCCGTTATCGCTCATTAGTTTTGAGGGGAAGCCGCGTCGTCCGACGAAGCGAGCAAATGCCGCGAGAAAAGCCTCCTTAGTCAGATTTGTACATAGCTTTTGTCGTAAAACAGACAAAGACAGCCACATAGCCTTTCATTATGGTGGGCGACCTTAGCATGGACGCCTTTACTTGAAAAGGCCCAGCAAAATCGACACCTGTGACTGTGAAAGGCAGAGCGAAGTTACAGCGTTCCGGTGGAAGTGCTGCCATAATCTGCGTTCGCAACTTCTGCTTATGCAGAGTGCAGATCTTGCACATGAAAATGCATTTTTTTATTTGGGGCTTACGTCGGGGAATATAGAACTCTTGGCGGACTATATGTCATGGCATTAGGCGATGTTCTGCGTGGAGCATAAGTAAGTGGATATAATTGAGGAGTAAAGTGGCAAGTCGAGATTTCTCTGGTATGATTAGAGGATGGCGTTCATTATACGTGAGGCTTGAATTGGCAAGCCGACCATTCGCACGAAGCAGACCTTTCGTGTCTAGGAATGGGTTAAGAACTAAGAGTGAACTCCTTTTGTCAATGGGTTTTGATTCTCTTAATATTCTTCTTCTATATCGCGGCTGAAGTAGCGCGTTTGAGTTGATGCGATTAGAGCGACCTTTGCCTTTTGCAATTCCAGGTGCGTCAATGTATCGCATTGGGGGTACTCTGAGGGAACTCCCTTAACTTTAATTTTAAGTCGCTCTATGAACTTTAACATATAGGCGATTACTCTGAGGGCTCGGGAGAACGATGAAAATCGCTCAAGGATGTCAGTATCCTCCACTGATGTGTGAAAAGAATCGATTTTTCGACTTTCTGGGGCAATTATATTGCGCATGGGCGATTGTGGCCAAGAGTCGGGAGATTCTGTTAACCATCGGGGGCCATTCCACCAGAGGGTGGTGGTGAGACGCGTCACAGAAGCCGTGTAGTTCGACTTTGTGCTCTGGGGCATAATTTACCCATCGTGGGATTTGTATCGTTTAGATTGTTTGTAAACTGGGACCACTTTTTTAAACGAAGTGGTTTTACTTGTTCGTCCCAGTCGGTTCCATCTAGCCATAATTCTTGTATTAGAATTTTTGCTTGTATCATAACTGGCGAAAGCCATCCTGCGGGGTCGAAAAGTTTCGTCACAGAGGATAGAATTTGTCGCTTCGTTATGGCGGATAATGCAGATATTGACTCTGTAGTGTATGAAAACTGGTCAGATATCGCATTCCATTGGACCCCAGAGTTTTTGTTGTACTTTCCTTTTCGAATTTAAGGAAATTAGTATCTAACAAATATTCATGTGGTATATTTTTTAAAATATTAGGGTGGTTCACCGTTATCTTTTTCAACGGAAACCCTGCGGGTTTGAGGGCTTTTACCACTTGTGATAGTGATTCGTATGCTTGTGGAAGACTGTGACTTCCAGACAGGATATCGTCTACATACGTTTATGTTTTTAAAACTTTGGTTGCCAGAGGAAATTCTGACTTTGTGTTTTCTGCCAGTTCGTGGAGTGTTCGAATGGCTAGATAAGGAGCACAGTTGACGCCAAAGGTAACTGTTTTAAGTTTATAGTCGCGTAGTGGACTATCGGGAGATTTTCGGAAAATAATTCGCTGAAAATCTTGATCGTCTTGATGTACGACTATTTGTCTATACATTTTTTCGACGTCTCCGTTATATACGTATTTGAATATACGCCAATTTAAAATTAGTAGCATTAAATCTGGTTGGAGCGTGAGTCCCGTAAATAGAATATCATTTAGGGAATTCCCCGAGCTAGTAGATCTTGATGCATTAAAAACAACTCTTACTTTAGTTGTTTTTTTGTCTGGCTTTACTACTGCGTGATGAGGCAAGTAAAATGAGTAATATTTGCCATTTATGATTTTTTCGCATGGACTTACTTCCTCCATGTGGTCTAAATGGAGATATTCTTCCAACACGCCATCATATACTGGTTTGAGTTCGCCTTTTTTAAGTAGGTTTTTTTCCATACTTTGAAACTGCTGTATTGCAGAGGTGCGAGAGTGACCTAAGGCGATGGTGTTGGGAAATTGTTGTTTTAGTGGTAGTCGTACGACGTACCGACCATTATCTGATCTAGTAGTTGTGGCTTTGTAAAAGTCTTCACAATACTGATCTTCAGGGGTTGTGATTGATATGGGGGGGAGTTCTTCTAACTCCCAAAATTTTTTCAATTGTGAATTGAGGTATTCGTTTGAGATTTCCTCAACCTGAGTGGTCATGGTGGTAACTGATTCCGAAACTAGTCCACTTAGGATCCACCCAAAAATAGTATTTTGTGCCAGAAGTGTATTTGAAATTTTCTCAATACCTTCGAGTATTATCTGTGGTATGAGATCGCTGCCTAATAGAAGGTTTATTTGAGCGGGAGTGTTGCAGTTGGGATCTGCTAGCTTTAGGTGTGAAACCTTTTGCCAATGCTTGCTATTTATGTGATAGCTTGGAAGCATATTTGTAAGTTGCGGTAAGACTATAGCTTCTGCTTGTATGTGCTTATCCGCTTGGGGGGAAATTAGGGTAATGGGGTAGATTTTATTTGAGTTTTGGACTACTCTTCCGCCCATTCCCGTGATTTCAAAATTGGCTAGTTTTGTTGGCAGTTGTAGCCTATTTTGAGCCCTAGACGCTATGAATGATCGTTGTGATCCTTGGTCTATTAAGGCCCTAAGTTTAAACAGTTCTCCTCGATGTTCGATGGAGACGACTGCTGTGGGTAGTAGTACTCTACTTTGATTTTCGCTGTGTAGTGTTTGGGTTTTTAATGCCTTTGAGCAGCATGGAGCTTCTTGGCAATTTTCGGGATTTCGCACTTCGGGATTTGCTGTTGCAACTAAACCCGTGGCTCTTTTCATATTTGCGCTGTTGGGCGATGAGCTGGAAAATGTGCTGTAATGCAGCATTGAATGATGTCGTTTATGACAATAAACGCAATTAAATTTGCTTTCGCACTCTTTAAGTGTATGTGCATGTGATAGGCAATTTGTACAAAGCCTTTTTGTTCGTATATAATTGTTTCGATCGGTAATATTCATTTTTTGAATTTCTCGCAAGATTTGAGCTTATGCCCCCCTGTACACAGTTCGCATGACGTTTGTTTGTACTGTTCGGATGTGAACGTTTGATTTCTGAAGAAGCTTCTATTTAAATTGTTGTTGCTACTGGCTTGGGGTCTGTGGAAGCTTCTATTTACGTCGTGTTGAACGCTTTTCGTTCTGACTATTTTTTTATCACCCTTTCTGCGATTTCGTACTGGGTAGTTAGGAAATCTTTCATTTGTTGCCACGTGGGGCATTTTCTTCGTGATGAGAGCGATTGCTCCCATAGAAGTAAAAATTTTTCTGGTAATGCGGCAGTGCATATGTTTACCAGTATAGGGTCCCAGCTGTCTGTGGGAATATTTTGTGTCGATAAAACCGACAAACAATTTGAAACAGTGGATTGAAGTTTGATAAATTTTTCACTTGTTTCCTTTTGTATTTTTGGCAAGTTCATTAATATCGATATTTGTTTATCGACCAATATTCTTTCGTTTTCGAATCTCGCTTTTAGAGCTTCCCAAGCCAGATTGAAATTATCGTCATTTAGTGCGAACTGTTTGACTATGACGCCTGCTTGACCTTTTGTTTTGTATCGGAGGTGATACAATTTTTGCGCATTTGTTAATTTTGGGTGGTTTATGTAAACGGCTGTAAAGATGTCCCGGAAGGACAGCCATTGTTCATAACCACCATGAAAGATTTCTGTATCACATGTGTGCACCTTGAGATGGATGCCTGAACTTGCTTCATGACTTTGGATTTGTGGCAGCTCTACTCTTGGCTGTGGAGTAGGTGCAATTGCTTTGATTAATTTTAGTTGATCAGAAATCATTGCTTTTGTTTCTTCGAACTGGTCTAAGCAGTTTTCGTATTTTGCGTAAGCCGAAGACTTGAAATTTTCTGGTAGATCTGAGTCGTCAGATTCTACAATTGCGTCATATGCAGCTTGGAGACGTGACCAAAAATTGTCAAGATTGTCTTTTTTGATTTCTAATACCGATTCAGAATTGTCCTGAATCGGCGAAGATGAAAATCGAGTGCAGTATCGTATTAGACTGTCACTCTCAGAGATAAATTTGGTGTATGAAATATCTTTCACCCGTTTTTGTTTTGTAGCACCTTGCTTTAAGCGTGTAGCTTCTGCAAATGTACATGGACTCTTTTCTTCAGAAATCATTTTTGGAACTTTTAGCAACTGAGTTGTTTTAGAATCTTTCGAGTCTGAGCTCATTTAAGAGATGTACCGAAATAAAATAAAATATTTTCAATATAAGAACTATATGTATATTTAAAACCTCTTTTAAGAAAATAAGGGTTTTTTTGTAACAAATTAATATCGTTTTTAAACTCGTTTGAGTACCTAACTCTTTTATGATAGTAAGAGTTTTTATTTAATTAAATTAATATATTACGCGTATTTCGGGTTTTATCGTTTTTGTTTTTTTTATATTATTTAATTAATTAATATTAAACGCAAATGTTTTTATTTTTACTTTTATTTGTATGTATTATGTGTCCGTAATTCCTATAGGGTATACCTATAAGCGGATCAGCTGATACATATGTACTTGTCGTTATGCGCAATTGAGAGCTCGTCTTAGAGATCAATGCACTTTGTACATATGTATGTATGTAATCGATTATGTTTTAATATGCTTTGCGCAATCCTGCTTGTTTTTGTTGGTCAAAGAACAAGGGGTATTGCGAGTATGTGCCAATGTGGACTTAGAATATTATATGTATATATGTAATCCTACTTGTTTTTGTTTAACAAAAAACAAGGGATATTGCGGAATATTTGCCAATGTGGACTTTGAAGCGAAGTACTTATGTATTTTTGTATACCTGAGCGTGTATATATACGCAGTGCGAAAAGACCGCGAAAAGGAAAGAATATACCGCAGGTATTCTTGTAAAATGTATGTATATACGTATGGATTTCACGTAATATATTTTTGCGGAATATATGTACGCAGTGCGAAAAGACCGCGAAAAGTAGAATAATTTACCGCAGTTGTTCGAGTAGAATTTATATATATATGTATGTATATAAATTTTTAGTGATATATGTATGTATATATTTATATATGTTAAATATAATATGTATATGTATGTTAAAATTTGTTTTGTACGTTTTGGCATTTGTTTGTGTTTTTTTTTCTTTTGATTTGCCTTTGCTTATTTTACGCAATCCTGCTTATACTTGATTAAGTATAAGGGGTATTGCTGGAAATTGGTGCAAATAAATACTTGAATTATTTAGTTTTAGAAATGTTTTTGTGTATTTGAACACAACGGTAAGCATTTAGGTAATCAAGAGTTCGTTGGATATATATTTTTTACCAAACTGTTTTATATCTTAGCGGTATTTTGGTTTTTACCGGAAAAGAAACCGAAATATAGAAACAGTTTGGTAACCGCTTTTTTTATTATTGCCTTTATTAAGACGGATTTTTGTAAAAAATAAACCGCAAAGGCATAAATTTCAACATACATATAATATTAAGAGGATATATACATATACTTAATGGAATCGATACGACTCACTTTGGGGTTTCCGCCAAGGGGTTTTGGGGACAATGTTATGTATGTACATATACATATGCTTGTGCTGTCCTTTCTGTGGCCCAGTCCTCTGCTGCTTGGCTGCGCTGACTATGGTGAGCTGGTGTGGTTGTTGTTGTAGAGTGGCAGGTTTTTTTTTTTTTTTATTTAATTCGCGCCCATTTTTTCATGTATGTAATTTTGTTGTTTTTTTAAATTTTTTTTTTTCGTGTGTATATATGTTTGTGTCACTGCACTGCACAGCACTATATGTGTTTGTTTCTTTTTTTTTTTTTTTTTTTGTTTCTCACAGCACTTTTTTCGTTTTTGTTCACTTTTTGGCACTGCACTTTGTCACTGCACCTGTTTTTTTATTTTTTCTTTTTTTTTTTTTTATGTTTAATTGCCCATAGTGCCGTCCACTAGGGCTCGAAGGACCAATATTTAATCGTTTCACTTGTACACTCACCTTTTTGCACTTTAACGAAAAATGATACGGCGTATAAAAAGGGAACACGGGCGGAAACTTGCGGACGTCTGATCGGGGCGATTCGCTGATGAGAAAAAAAGGTTTCTGGTCTATTGTTACTCCCTTTTGAGTGTTGGGTAGTGTAGAGTTGTGGTAGGATGTGATGTGTATGTGTGGGTGGTCTGTGTGGTGTGATATCTGCGTGGTGTGATGTCTGCAGGGGTGGTGTGTGTTTGTGTGTGTTAATGGGTGGAGTCTTCTTGTGGATCGTGTTGATGTGGTGTGTTGGCGCTCAGTGGCGCGTATGGACGGGGGAGGCGTAACTCATCTAGCCAACTGCTGTTTCGTTGTTGTTGGATTCGGCGCTGCCCGCTTTTTCAGGATCTGCTTTGAATCGTATGCTACTTTTTCAAGCAGTTTGTATTGGAAGTCCTACTTCCCGTGGTATTTTAATTTAATCCTTCTTTAGAATCGCGGAGTTCCTGTCTTTTCAAGGATGTCTCCTGGCTTTTTTTGATAGCAAGTAAAAATTTGCCATCCCGGTTGAGCCCCCAGTTAATATCGTTTACACGATATGAGTCGAAAGAAATATACTTTTGAGCTGCACCGAAATATGTACTCTTTATTGATATTCTTAAGACTAACTTGTTACATAGATCTTACTGCTATTTATACTAACTAGTGTTACTTATTACTACTTGATAGTTTCTTTACATATAACATATTGTTTGTTTAAATACATTTGCATTGTTCTTAGATAAGGTTGTTTTGTTTAATGTTGTTTTCATACATTCTGTTCATTCAGAGATAAGGTTGTTTTGATGTTTGTTTGTTTAGAATAAGTAAACGTTCCTTAACTCGGGCGACAAATAAATGAATCGGGCTTTCTGTAAATCAGACTTGAGGCATTCCAATGCGTATGGTGTAAAAACATTGGTTATCGCTTCACTTTCTGTTCTTGAACGCGAAAATTTTTACATTTGGAAACATTCATATTCGAAATATTTTGGTTGCGCAGTCGGTTGATCTACAATAAAATGTTTGAAAAAATTTGAATTGGACGATAACTGCTGTTTTTTTAATGATTTTTTGAATTGAATGGTACGCCCACACGACTTCCCTCGTCGATAGATTCAAATCTGGTTTCTCTGCGATTAAAAAATCTGATATGATTGAAGCTTGTAGAGAAACATTTGCTGTCACTTTGTGCTTCTTTGTCTTGAAATGATTTTCAATACCATTTTCTCCACCAGCAGCAACCGAAAAAGTAGCATTACATTTGTTGCAACGAACGTTGGAATCGTCATAAGTGATTTTAAAAAAATAATATTTTTTCTTCAAATTATCGTTGAAAATACATTTTCGTTTCGACATTTCACAAAGTAATATTTATTCGTAAATGCTTCAAATTCACAAAATTATCTTGAATGTAGAATTAAAGTGATGAGCTGTCAGTGGACAACGCTGACGTTCGCGCCAAAATCGGAAAGAAAAATTTTAACAGTGGCGCTGGAACAGAGCTGAGCATGGTATACAAATTATGCTCAGAAGTTTGCATTGATGTTACTGCCGCATATTAGCCTATTGGCTTACATTTTTATACGTTTATATAATATACAATCATATTTATTGATAGAATATAATTTGCGAATTTTTATGCATGCATGTAAAACTGATAACGTTCTAATTAAACAATGTTTGTTTCAAAGTAATATTTGTAGTCAATGCGCAAATAAGGCATACTTTTTATATATTTCTTATGTTTGATAATATAATATACTTTCATATGCAATTTGTGTTCCAAAGTAAACAGTAAAAAAGTAACAAATTTAACTCTAGTGGCGCCATCTAAATGTCGACTAGTGCGTTAGAATCTGCTATCCTTTATCGACTTCCAGTAAAAATTTCATGACATTTCACATGACATGGAAGTGAAGTTATTGCGTTTTCAGTGTCAGTATGTTTTTGTCATCGGTGCGAAAATGAGCTTCGAACAAAGAGCCAACATTAAGCTTAGTGTTAAAAATGGTAAAACTTTTACCAAAACGTTTCAATTGATGAAACAAGTTTATGGCGCTGATTGCCTATCCCGTAGCAGAGTGCACGAGTGGTTTCAACGTTTTCAAAGTGGTCGTGAGGACATAACTGAGAAATGAGCCGAAACCCAAAAAATCGCGCCTGAAGAAGTCAAAAATAAAGACAATGCTAATTTGTTTTTATGATTCCAAGGGTATTGTCCGCACAGAATTTGATCTATCCGGCCAAAACGTTAATGCGGTAGTCTAACTTGGAGTTTTGAAGCGTTTGGTGCGCCGTATTGGACGTGTTCGGCCCGAATATCGCGGGGATGGAAGTTGGCGTTTGTTGCACGATAATGCGCCGTCTCATCGATCGACGCTTGTGGCCGATTATTTGACCAAAAATCACATTTTAACAATCAACCACTCCCTGTATTCACCTGATATGGGACCGTGCGACGTCTACCTTTTCGAAAAAGGCTTGCAACGGCATACTGGCGGCCATACCGGGCAACGTGCTAAAACACTCGTTCGATATGCTTTTGGACCGTGCAAAAAGCTGTATTAAAGCAGAAGGAGACTATTTTGAATAAAATTAATTGATTTTGCCGATAAAACTATTTGTTCTGTTTTTTTTTTAAAGTCCTGTTTACTTTGGAAATCACCTTGTATATTCATTCATGCGATATGTATACTATATATATAACATACTATCATAATATACTATAAACTTTACAATTGTAAATAATATAAATCCTACCTTTCATCATTTAAAACTTACTTATATCATGCACATATGACACTGCCACACAAAAAATGCATACACACTTACATACTAATACGCGTACACATATAAATATATATACGCATAAACTACAAACATTGTTCTACAAAAACAACAATCGTCTCAAATGGCATAAGCAGCATCAGAAGTCAATATGGCATCCAAAGTGCCGAAGAAAAATTTATAGTGAATTACACAACAACAACATTTTCATTTATAAACGCAAGCGCACTTTCAACAGGCAACTTCGCTTCATTCATAAAAACAGACACCATCACATCTCCCCGAACATGTCTTTGCCCACAAGCGGCAAACTCGCAAAACACAGAAAAAAGTGCCAAAGTGGCAACATGGTACTGTCGATTGAAATCTGGCAAAAATCTAAATAGTTTTTTTGTTTATTTGTGAACGGAAAATACATTTTTTTTTTTTAATTTTTTCCCAGTCGAGTTAATCAGTGTGTAGCACCCAGCCAAATAATATTACATGAGCCAACTGTTGATCCATGCCTCAAGATATTCGTAGCAATCACAATATTGAAGACAATTAAAAATGAGAAAACGAAAATTCAGGTGTAAATAAAATATTTACTTCTAAATTGTTTCGGCTCTACTTCAAATTGCTTCAAGTCATTGTTGTCTTTCTTTAGGGTCTCCATTCCGCTTTTACTTGCAATGAAAGTAGTTGTGTTGGTTAGATGTTTGCAAATTGTTCTTTAAATATTGCGAGTGTTTGTAAATTGCAACTGCTGGAATAGCATCGCTTTCAATTTTCTTTATTGTTTCTTCGAAAATCATGCCCTAAAATTCATGCGATAATAATAATCGATTTTGAAAAAATATCAGTTAATAAAAATATATTTTCACCTGTTCATGAACAAAAATGAAGTGGATTACTGAAAGAAGGGCAGATGCATCTGGATTTTTTTGAGGGGTGAAGGAAGGTCATCGAAATATGTTTTCAAAGGTTGGAACATTCGAAATGATTTTTCTCAAAGCTTCTCACAAGCCAATGAATCGAGTTTTCCAGTAACCAGCCAGTTGATCGTATTCGTCTTCAGAAATCTCGCAGATTGACTTTAATGCTTGTGTGCGAATGGTATGGGCATTAAAATGTGTGTAGATCTGAACAACAATACTTTCTTGTTTAACATCAAGATATGCGCTGCACAACCTACACCAACTATGCTCGATTTTAATTTCATTAATTTTGCTAAAACATTTCCTTCACTTTTCCGATCTAGGCGACCGAAATTAATTGGCGTATTGCCACCACAGTCAAATCAAAATTTTCCAAGACTCTTTTAATCAATTAAAAAATCATATCCGACGTTTTACCTTTTTCTTGTGAAAGCTAACTAATTTTAACATTCCCTCCAGATATCGGAAAAAACTAACGAATGACGACAGAAAACATCTTGATTGCTTTGCGATTGAAAGCGTCGGGCGACAAATAAATGAATCGGGCTTTCTGTAAATCAGACTTGAGGCATTACAATGCGTATGGTGTAAAAACATTGGTTATCGCTTCACTTTCTGTTCTTGAACACGAAAATTTTTACATTTGGAAACATTCATATTCGAAATATTTTGGTTGCGCAGTCGGTTGATCTACAATAAAATGTTTGAAAACATTTGAATTGGACGATAACTGCTGTTTTTTTAATGATTGAATTGATTTGAATTGAATGGTACGCCCACACGACTTCCCTCGTCGATAGATTCAAATCTGGTTTCTCTGCGATTTAAAAAATCTGATATGATTGAAGCTTGTAGAGAAACATTTGCTGCCACTTTGTGCTTCTTTGTCTTGAAATGATTTTCAATACCATTGCCTCCACCAGCAGCAACCGAAAAAGTAGCATTACATTTGTTGCAACGACGTTGGAATCGTCATAAGTGATTCTCAAAAAAGAATATTTTTTCTTCAAATTATCGTTGAAAATAGATTTTCGTTTCGACATTTCACAAAGTAATATTTATTCGTAAATGCTTCAAATTCACAAAATTATCTTGAATGTAGAATTAAAGTGATGAGCTGTCAGTGGACAACGCTGACGTTCGCGCCAAAATCGGAAAGAGAAATTTTAACAGTGGCGCTGGAACAGAGCTGAGCATGGTATAAAAATTATGCTCAGAAGTTTGCATTGATGTTACTGCCGCATATTAGCCTATTGGCTTATATTTTTATACGTTTATATAATATACAATCATATTTATTGATAGAATATAATTTGCGAATTTTTATGCATGCATGTAAAACTGATAACGTTCTAATTAAACAATGTTTGTTTCAAAGTAATATTTGTAGTCAATGCGCAAATAAGGCATGCTTTTTATATATTTCTTATGTTTGATAATATAATATACTTTCATATGCAATTTGCGTTCCAAAGTAAACAGTAAAAAAGTAACAAATTTAACTCTAGTGGCGCCATCTAAATGTCGACTAGTGCGTTAGAATCTGCTATCCTTTATCGACTTCCAGTAAAAATTTCATGACATTTTACATGACATGGAAGTGAAGTTATTGCGTTTTAAGTGACAGTATGTTTTTGTCATCGGTGCGAAAATGAGCTTCGAACAAAGAGCCAACATTAAATTTAGTGTTAAAAATGGTAAAACTTTTACCGAAACGTTTCAATTGATGAAACAAGTTTATGGCGATGATTGCCTATCCCGTAGCAGAGTGCACGAGTGGTTTCAACGTTTTCAAAGTGGTCGTGAGGACATAAATGAGAAATGAGCCGAAACCCAAAAAATCGCGCCTGGAGAAGTTGAAAGTGAAGACAATGCTAATTTGTTTTTATGATTCCAAGAGTATTGTCCACACAGAATTTGTTCCATCCGGCCAAAACGTTAATGCTGTACTCTTCTGGCGTTTGTTGCAGGATAATGCGCCGTCTCATCGATCGACGCTTGTGGCCGATTATTTGATCAACAATCACATTTTAACAATCAACCACTCCCCGTATTCACCTGATATGGGACCGTGCGACGTCTACCTTTTCGAAAAAGGCTTGCATCGGCATACTGGCAGCCATACCGGGCAACGTGCTAAAACACTCGTTCGACATGCTTTTGGACCGTGCCAAAAGCTGTATTAAAGCAGAAGGAGACTATTTTAAATAAAATTAATTGATTTTGCCGATAAAACCATTTGTTCTGTTTTTTTTTAAAGTCCTGTTTACTTTGGAAATCACCTTGTATATTCATTCATGCGATATGTATACTATATATATAACATACTATCATAATATACTATAAACTTTACAATTGTAAATAATATAAATCCTACCTTTCATCGTTTAAAACTTACTTATATCATGCACATATGACACTGCCACACAAAAAAAGGAATACACAAACTTACATACTAATATGCGTACACATATAAATATGTCACGCGCATAAACTACAAACATTGTTCTACAAAAACAACAATCGTCTCAAATGGCATAAGCAGCATCAGAAGTCAATATGGCATCCAAAGTGCCGAAGCAAAATTTATAGTAAATTACACAACAACAACATTTTCATTTATAAACGCAAACGCACTTTCAACAGGCAACTTCGCTTCATTCATAAAAACAGACACCATCACATCTCCCCGAACATGTCTTTGCCCACAAGCGGCAAACTCGCAAAACACAGAAAAAAGTGCCAAAGTGGCAACATGGTACTGTCGATTGAAATCTGGCAAAAATCTGCGTCGATATGTATGCGTGCGCATACATAAACATACATATTTAAGATGGTTTGTAGGCAAAGCTGTTAGAGTGACAAGGAAAGCGGTGACAATCGGCGGCCCTTCGTTATTTTTCTTTCGGCACAGCTCGGATTATCTACCAACAACACAATGTTGTGACACTTTGTCGTCGTGTTAGTGTCCTTCGACACAATGACTCCTTGACGTGAAACCCAAACCGTGAGCATTCGGTCTTTAGTTGTCCGTGGCAACGGAGATTTCGCATGAATCAATGAGTATACATATTTACATACAAAGTTGTATGTAAACAAATTTACAAACATTATGCGTATGGTTCTTCCATAATTATATAATATATATTATATATAAATAAATATATTATTTATAAAACCTATGTATATTAATTAAATATTAATTTGATTGATATCGTATATATACAAAATGTCTATGAGTTATAGCCATAGTCGCTTGCGCATTGTAAGTAAACGAATCTGTAAGCGTCTATTTCTTAACATTAATTAGGATTATTTTTCTCTTTTATCACTGAAAATTCTCAATTCTGCTATTTTTGATTCCCCTGATGTTAATTGTTGTGAAACACGCTAATAATTTTCTGTGGTGAAACACCATCAGTCCCCCGTCAAAAAGTAAAATACCCATACGTTTTCGGCATCGTGAACCTTCTCTATAATATTCGTTCTCTGTTCAATACATTTAAACCGAATGTGGAAATAGAACATACAGGGTGGGCCATCTACTTTGTTCTATTTTTGCTCTGTTTGTTGAAAATTTTTTATTTTTTCTTATTTTTAAAAACCCGGGACGGCCCGGACCAAACGGTGACGCATAGTTAGCTAAGACTAGACGAAACAAAAAAGAGTTAAAGAGCACAATAGACCAATGGTCGCAGTGCATATCCTCCCATAAATATCTATCTATATCTAACTTTACGCAATAGGTATGTTCAACTCATGAGTATTTTGCAAGTTTTGGACTTTTTTATATTTCAAGAAAATATATAAATAGTTTTTTTGTTTATTTGTGAACGGAAAATAAATGTTTTTTTAAATTTTTTCCCAGTCGAGTTAATCAGTGTGCAGCACCCAGCCAAATAATTTTACATGAGCCAACTGTTGATACATGCCTCAAGATATTCGTAGCAATCACAATATTGAAGACAATTAAAAATGAGAAAACGAAAATTTAGGTATAAATAAAATATTTACTTCTAAATTGTTTCGCCTCTACTTCAAATTGCTTCAAGTCATTGTTGTCTTTCTTTAGGCTCTCCATTCCGCTTTTACTTGCAATGAAAGTAATTGTGTTGGTTGGATGTTTGCAAATTGTTCTTTAAATATTGCGAGTGTTTGTAAATTGCAACTGCTGGAATAGCATCGCTTTCAATTTTCTTTATTGTTTCTTCGAAAATCATGCCCTAAAATTAATGCGATGATAATAATCGATTTTGGAAAAATATCAGTTAATAAAAATATATTTTCACCTGTTCATGAACAAAAACGAAGGGCAGATGCATCTGGCTTTTTTGAGGGGTGAAGAAAGGTCATCAAAATATGTTTTCAAAGGTTGGAACATTCGAAATGATTTTTCTCAAAGCTTCTCTCAAGCCAATGAATCGAGTTTTCCAGTAACCAACCAGTTGATCGTATTCGTCTTCAGAAATCTCGCAGATTGACTTTAATGCTTGTGTGCGAATGGTATGGGTATTAAAATGTGTGTAGATCTGAACAACAATACTTGCTTGTTTAACATCAAGATATGCGCTGCACAACCTACACCAACTATGCTCGATTTTAATTTCATTAAATTTGCTAAAACATTTCCTTCACTTTTCCGATCTAGGCGACCGAAATTAATTGGCGTATTGCCACCACAGTCAAATCAAAATTTTCCTAGACTCTGTTAATCAATTAAAAAATCATATCCGACGTTTTACCCTTTTCTTGTGAAAGTTTAATTATTTTAACATTCCCTCCAGATATCGGAAAAAATTAACGAATGACGACAGAAAACATCTTGATTGCTTTGCGATTGGAAGCGTCGGGCGACAAATAAATGAATCGGGCTTTCTGTAAATCAGACTTGAGGCATTCCAATGCGTATGGTGTAAAAACATTGGTTATCGCTTCACTTTCTGTTCTTGAACACGAAAATTTTTACATTTGGAAACATTCATATTCGAAATATTTTGGTTGCGCAGTCGGTTGATCTACAATAAAATGTTTGAATGCTTAACGCACTAACTTCCAAATCAAAAAACATAATACCCATTTCAAAATCAAGATTCCATCCTACACGTACAGGTAAATATGGATCTACCACTACTGCATTATCATGCATACCGCGCTCTCGGCTACTCCAAATGCAGTACGCCGTGATACCTGGGACATTTACAGCATATCTGTACTACTAGGCAAAATATTCGCCTAGGGGGCCCAGGATGTTTAAATGACTATAAACTCCCCTTCCAACTACACCGCTTCTTCAGGGTAAATAATGTCACACCCTAATACAACACACCATACCTTGGAACACAACACGCACTCACAACATAAACGACCACACTGCACACGATGTCAGCACAGAAGTTACCACCATACACGATAACACCACACACCATCAACAGAAAATTTGAATTGGACGATAACTGCTGTTTTTTTTAATGATTTTTTGAATTAAATGGTACGCCCACACGACTTCCCTCGTCGATAGATTCAAATCTGGTTTCTCTGCGATTAAAAAATCTGATATGGTTGAAGCTTGAAGAGAAACATTTGCTGCTACTTTGTGCTTCTTTGTCTTGAAATGATTTTCAATACCATTGCCTCCACCAGCAGCAACCGAAAAAGTAGCATTACATTTGTTGCAATGACGTTGGAATCGTCATAAGTGATTCTCAAAAAAGAATATTTTTTCTTCAAATTATCGTTGAAAATAGATTTTCGTTTCGACATTTCACAAAGTAATATTTATTCGTAAATGCTTCAAATTCACAAAATTATCTTGAATGTAGAATTAAAGTGATGAGCTGTCAGTGGACAACGCTGACGTTCGCGCCAAAATCGGAAAGAGAAATTTTAATAGTGGCGCTGGAACAGAGCTGAGCATGGTATAAAAATTATGCTCAGAAGTTTGCATTGATGTTACTGCCGCATATTAGCCTATTGGCTTATATTTTTATACGTTTATATAATATACAATCATATTTATTGATAGAATATAATTTTGCGAATTTTTATGCATACATGTAAAACTGATAACGTTCTAATTAAACAATGTTATTTTCAAAGTAATATTTGTAGTCAATGCGCAAATAAGGCATACTTTTTATATATTTCTTATGTTTGATAATATAATATATTTTCATATGCAATTTGCGTTCCAAAGTAAACAGTAAAAAAGTAACAAATTTAACTCTAGTGGCGCCATCTAAATGTCGACTAGTGCGTTAGAATCTGCTATCCTTTATCGACTTCCAGTAAAAATTTCATGACATTTCACATGACATGGAAGTGAAGTTATTGCGTTTTCAGTGTCAGTATGTTTTTGTTATCGGTGCGAAAATGAGCTTCGAACAAAGAGCCAACATTAAATTTAGTGTTAAAAATGATAAAACTTTTACCGAAACGTTTCAATTGATGAAACAAATTTATGGCGATGGTTGCCTATCCCGTAGCAGAGTGCACGAGTGGTTTCAACGTTTTCAAAGTGGTCGTGAGGACATAAATGAGAAATGAGCCGAAACCCAAAAAATCGCGCCTGGAGAAGTCAAAAGTGAAGACAATGCTAATTTGTTTTTATGATTCCAAGAGTATTGTCCACACAGAATTTGTTCCATCCGGCCAAAACGTTAATGCTGTACTCTTCTGGCGTTTGTTGCACGATAATGCGCCGTCTCATCGATCGACGTTTGTGGCCGATTATTTGACCAAAAATCACATTTTAACAATCAACCACTCCCCGTATTCACCTGATATGGGACCGTGCGACGTCTACCTTTTCGAAAAAGGCTTGCATCGGCATACTGGCGGCTATACCGGGCAACGTGCTAAAACACTCGTTCGACATGCTTTTGGACCGTGCAAAAAGCTGTATTAAAGCAGAAGGAGACTATTTTGAATAAAATTAATTGATTTTGCCGATAAAACCAGTTGTTCTGTTTTTTTTTTTTAAGTCTTGTTTACTTTGGAAATCACCTTATATATTCATTCATGCGATATGTATACTATATATATAACATACTATCATAATATACTATAAACTTTACAATTGTAAATAATATAAATCCTACCTTTCATCATTTAAAACTTACTTATATCATGCACATATGACACTGCCACACAAAAAATGCATACACAAACTTACATACTAATATGCGTGCACATATAAATATGTCACGCGCATAAACTACAAACATTGTTCTACAAAAACAATAATCGTCTCAAATGGCATAAGCAGCATCAGAAGTCAATATGGCATCCAAAGTGCCGAAGCAAAATTTATAGTAAATTACACAACAACAACATTTTCATTTATAAACGCAAGCGCACTTTCAACAGGCAACTTCGCTTCATTCATAAAAACAGACACCATCACATCTCCCCGAACATGTCTTTGCCCACAAGCGGCAAACTCGCAAAACACAGAAAAAAGTGCCAAAGTGGCAACATGGTACTGTCGATTGAAATCTGGCAAAAATCTGCGTCGATATGTATGCGTGCGCATACATATACATACATATTTAAGATGGTTTGTAGGCAAAGCTGTTAGAGTGACAAGGAAAGCGGTGACAATCGGCGGCCCTTCGTTATTTTTCTTTCGGCACAGCTCGGATTATCTACCAACAACACAATGTTGTGACACTTTGTCGTAGCGTTAGTGTCCTTCGACACAATGACTCCTTGACGTGAAACCCAAAACGTGAGCTTCGGTCTTTAGTTGTCCGTGGCAACGGAGATTTCGCATGAAGCAATGAGTATACATATTTACATACAAAGTTGTATGTAAACAAATTTACAAACATTATGCGTATGGTTCTTTCATAATTATATAATATATATTATATATAAATAAATATATTATTTATAAAACCTATGTATATCAATTAAATATTAATTTGATTGATATCGTATATATACAAAATGTCTATGAGTTATAGCCATAGTCGTTTGCGCATTGTAAATAAACGAATCTGTAAGCGTACATTTCTTAACATTAATTAGGATTATTTTTCTCCTTTACCACTGAAAATTCTCAATTCTGCTATTATTGATTCCCCTGATGTTAATTGTTGTGAAACACGCTAATAATTTTCTGTGGTGAAACACCATCAGTTCCCCTTCGAAAAGTAAAATATCCATACGTTTCCGGCATCGTGAACCTTCTCTATAATATTCGTTCTCTGTTCAATACATTTAAACCGAATGTAGAAATAGAACATTCAGGGTGGGTCATCTACTTTGTTTTATTTTTTTTCTGTTTGTTGAAAATTTTTTATTTTTTTTTATTTTTAAAAGCCCGGGACGGCCCGGGACGCATAGTTAGCTAAGACTAGACGAAACAATATAAAAAGAGTTAAAGAGCACAATAGACCAATGGTCGCAGTGCATATCCTCCCATAAATATCTATCTATATCTAACTTTACGCAATATGTTCAACTCATGAGTATTTTGCAAGTTTTGCACTTTTTTATATTTCAAGAAAATATATAAATAGTTTTTTTGTTTATTTGTGAACGGAAAATAAATGTTTTTTTTTAATTTTTTCCCAGTCGAGTTAATCAGTGTGTAGCACCCAGCCAAATAATTTTGCATGAGCCAACTGTTGATCCATGCCTCAAGATATTCGTAGCAATCACAATATTGAAGACAATTAGAAATGAGAAAACGAAAATTCAGGTGTAAATAAAATATTTACTTCTAAATTGTTTCGCCTCTACTTCAAATTGCTTCAAGTCATTGTTGTCTTTTTTTAGGCTCTCCATTCCGCTTTTACTTGCAATGAAAGTAATTGTGTTGGTTGGAAGTTTGCAAATTGTTCTTTAAATATTGCGAGTGTTTGTAAATTGCAACTGCTGGAATAGCATCGCTTTCAATTTTCTTTATTGTTTCTTCGAAAATCATGCCCTAAAATTAATGCGATAATAATAATCGATTTTGGAAAAATATCAGTTAAAAAAATATATTTTCACCTGTTCATGAACAAAAATGAAGTGGATTACTGAAAGAATGGCAGATGCATCTGGCTTTTTTGAGGGGTGAAGGAAGGTCATCGAAATATGTTTTCAAAGGTTGGAACATTCGAAATGATTTTTCTCAAAGCTTCTCACAAGCAAATGAATCGAGTTTTCCAACCAGAAATCTCGCAGATTGACTTTAATGCTTGTGTGCGAATGGTGTGGACATTAAAATGTGTGTAGATCTGAACAACAATACTTGCTTGTTTAACATCAAGATATGCGCTGCACAACCTACACCAACTATGCTCGATTTTAATTTCACTAATTTTGCAAAAACATCCTTCACGTTTCCGATCTAGGCGACCGAAATTAATTGGCGTATTGCCACCACAGTCAAATCAAAATTTTTCAAGACTCCTTATTTCAATTAAAAAATCATATCCGAAGTTTTACCTTTTTCTTGTGAAAGTTTAATTATTTTAAAATTCCCTCCAGATATCGGAAAAAATTAACGAATGACGACAGAAAACATCTTGATTGCTTTGCGATTGAAAGCGTCGGGCGACAAATAAATGAATCAGGCTTTCTGTAAATCAGACTTGAGGCATTCCAATGCGTATGGTGTAAAAACATTGGTTATCGCACCACTTTCTGTTCTTGAACACGAAAATTTTTACATTTGGAAACATTCATATTCGAAATATTTTGGTTGCACAGTCGTTTGATCTACAATAAAATGTTTGAAAAACTTTGAATTGAACGCAAACTGCTGTTTTTTTTAATGATTTTTTGAATTGAATGGTACGCCCACAAAACTTCCATCCTAGATAGATTCAAATCTGGTTTCTCTGCGATTTAAAAAATGTGATATGATTGAAGCTTGTAGAGAAACATTTGCTGCCACTTTGTGCTTCTTTATCTTGAAATGATTTTCAATATCATTGTCTCCACCAGCAGCAACCGAAAAAGTAGCATTACATTTGTTGCAACGAACGTTGGAATCGTCATAAGTGATTCTCAAAAAAGAATATTTTTTTTTCAAATTATCGTTGAAAATACATTTTCGTTTCGACATTTCACAAAGTAATATTTATTCGTAAATGCTTCAAATTCACAAAATTATCTTGAATGTAGAATTAAAGTGATGAGCTGTCAGTGGACAACGCTGACGTTCGCGCCAAAATCGGAAAGAGAAATTTTAACAGTGGCGCTGGAACAGAGCTGAGCATGGTATAAAAATTATGCTCAGAAGTTTGCATTCATGTTACTGCCGCATATTAGCCTATTGGCTTATATTTTTATACGTTTATATAATATACAATCATATTTATTGATAGAATATAATTTTGCGATTTTTTATGCATGCAAGTTAACGGCAGCCTCCACACAGTAACTTTACGATCTTTATAAACAAACTATTTCGGTCCACTCAGCAAAAATACAAATTCTTAATAAGCATCTTTGCTTATTTAAGTAATCAATACTCATTCCAATAAAGCTAAGACCACAGCTTCTTAAATAAGCATCTTTGCTTATTTAAGCAACAAATACTCTTTTATTAAGCTAAGACCACCCATATAATGTAAACAACAAAACTAATTGCTGAATAAGCACATATTGTAAATTGACACTTATTATAAGACTTAAGAATAAAAGAAAAATGTATATATAAGAGTAAATTGAAATAAAGAGATTCAGTCTTCCATCAGGAGCACTCAAACCAAATCGTTGATTTCTTCCGTGCTTGCGCGGATATTATATTTTTTAAAACTACTACATAGGAGGAAGTTAATTGGCGCCCAACGCGTGGGGCATGTGTTAGATATCCTCGACAAAAAAAAGGGAGAAAAAAAAACAAGTATCCCTAGTCGAAAGGATAGTGACGCGTGTCGAAACAAAAAAAATTAATTAGCAATCAAGTATCCTCTCGGGAGGAGAAAAGAAAGAAAAAAAAAAGCAAAAAAATACGGCTACGCGAGTGAGACGCGCCCGAAAAATCAAAAATACGCCTACGTGAGTACGACGCGAACAAAAGGCCCGAAAACCAAAAAGTACGGCTACGCGAGTACATAAAAAAAACCCATAAAAACTAATTTAAATACCAAAAAACAATAAGTTCTAATACTAAACTAAACAAGTGTTAACGCTGTGAACAAACGAACCTTCAAAAAAATACAACGCTATGTAGTGAAATAACAATAATAGCAAGTGAACTATAACAAAAGTGTTGCTTTATAAATACACCAATTTCGAAGCAATTCAAATTGAATAAAGTGTGTAAAAAAAATATATTAAACCTAACACCAAAAACTAGACAGAGAAGAACTAAGGCATTGCACGCTAAGCCGAAGCGTTGCCAACGAGGGACACAAATTATTAAAATCAACACTGGCAAGGGAGCTAAACACCAATCAACAAACCCCTTTAGAGAAGGACGAAAAACGAGTAAGCCGATATTTTAATATATATTAAATTTATAACAATAAAATTGTATTATTGTAATAATCCTAGTAACATAAAATATTTTAAGTATAAGTACTCAAATTTATAAAAAAACATGTTATAAATCAAGGCTCGACCAGCCATATAACAAAATATTTAAAAACCGCGATTCACCACCGCAAGGGGGACCCTCCGGTTTATAACATAAACTCAATTCTGCGATTCTGTACTCCAGACCCTCCAGAATAAAAGAGTCTCCTTTCCTAGAAAGGATCACAAAAATTATTGTTAAAAAAAGGAACAAAGAGATTCCACAAATCCAGCCGAAAGTAATAACGGCAAGAAAATAAAATATTTATATATATATAAGAAAATAAAATAAAAAAAATGTATTTCCAAAACTTTGACAAAAATGACAGACGCCTTACCAACTGACTCAGACAAATGTAGGTCAGATAAATCTTATTAAAAATAAAAAAAGGATAAGGTAGAAACAAACAAGATAAAAGTAAAAGCACATTATTTATTATATAAATATACCAGAAATATGTCAGGGGCATTACCAGTAGATTTGGATGTTGATAAACTAGAAAAAATAATTCGAAACTTAGGGAAAACTGAAAATTCTTCCAAAAATTATTTACCAAAGGATGACCCATCTAAAAAACATAAACTGAAACAATAAAAAACGTATCTGAAACAATAGCTATGATTAGGGTATGCGAAAGGAAAGACGTTAAAACAATATTAAAAATAAAAAGCATTCTTTCCTAGAAGAAAATATTTTTTTTTAATGGGAAATAATTCAAGTACACTGAAATACGAAAGGCTGTACTATTGTAATCATTGCAAGGGCAACCATAAATCTGAAACTTGCACATATTTAAAGCACACAACAACTAAAATAATAAAAAATGGCTCTAAATAGTGAGAACGAGAATCTTGTTGCTAGACTAATAACTGCAACAAATGCTTCTCTTAGACTAGAGGTAGAGGAGTTGCGAAGGCAACTGCAGGACTTAACACAGTCAACTACAGTAGTTGATTATAAAATAGAAGTGATCGATCCACATATCAATTGTGATGAGTCACTTGAGGTGGTCAAGTCACTACCAGAATTTAATGGAAACCAAACCAAATACGTTAGCTGGAGGGAATCAGCCAATAACGCAATGAGCTTATATGTAAGGGGCAGCCGTAGATATTTTGCTGCATTAACTATATTAAGAAATAAAATTACAAACGACGCTAACGACATTTTATCCAATCACGGGACAGTTCTTAATTTCGATGCTATTTTAGCACGACTCGATTTTGCTTACGCGGATAAGCGACCAGCTCATATTATCGAACAGGAGATGAGTATTTTGCGACAGGGCACTTCTTCAATTATAGAATACTATAATAAGGTTAATGAAAAATTAACTTTACTTATTAATAAAACGATAATGACTTACGGATCGGATAATGCCGTAACTAAAGAATTAAACGCAAAAAATAGACGGGATGCGTTGCGTATATTTATAACAGGTCTAAATGGAAATTTAGCCAATATAATATTTTCATTATCACCAAGTGATTTGCCAAATGCGTTGGCAAAAGCACAAGAATTAGAATCGAATAATATGCGAGCAATTTTCGCATCACAATTCGGGAAAAATCCCAATTATTACAGACAACGTATTAACATCAATAACGGAAATTTCAATAATAATTTACGGTTTCCACAAACCCAACTTCAAAGAGGCTACAACCAAAGGCCCTTACAACAAAACATTCAGGCAAGACCTATCCCAATGGATGTCGATCCAAGTACTCGAATCCAAAATCGATCACATTATAATGCAAATAATACAAGTAATGTACAGAATACAAGAATACATACTACAGATAAACGACCATATGCCAGCGCACAAATAAGTATTCAACCACCAAATAAAACGCAAAGGATAAATAATATTAATGAGGATCATTTTTTAGATCAAAACTAACTCTGCCATATATTTTCCTACATGACAGGGTTAATGGCCAAAACTTTAAAATTTTAGTAGATACGGGAGCAACAAGTTGCTATATAAAATCAGGAATTTATAAGAATAAAAACGAATTAAATATATATAAAAGAGTAAAAACAATTAATGGATTTTCGATAATACGATATTATAATTTTATTACTATATTTGGTAAAAGACAAATTTTTTACGAAATCGAAAATTTAGAAGCAGACTTTTTAATTGGATACAAATTCCTGAAAGAAATTAATGCAGTGATCAACTTGAAAGAAAAAAAGTTGATAATAAATAATGAAAAGAAAGAAGACATATTTAGCTTAGGAGATGAATCTGAGCAATATGACAGAAAAGAAAATTTAAAAAATGAAAACACTAAAGAAAATATAATTACTTTGGGAGCCGAGACTCCTAAAGCGCCAGCCAATGAATATATTAAAAATAAAAAATATAATGTGGAACAAAAAAGTTCTACAACGCCAGCCGATGGTAATACCGGCAACAAAAGTAAAAAATTTAATTATAAAAAATATAATGTGGAACAAAAAAGTTCTACAACGCCAGCCGATGGTAATACCGGCAACAAAAGTAAAAAATTCAATTATAAAAAATATAATGTGGAACAAAAAAGTTCTACAACGCCAGCCGAAGATAATACCGGCAATAAAAATAAAAAATTTATTGTGGAACAAAAAAGTTCTACAACGCCAGTCGATGTATTTACCGACAATAAAGATGATTGTATAAACAAAATAAATTTAGAGGAAGAATTCTCTGAAGCACCAGCCGAAGGAAATACCGGCATAAATGAAGAAAGAATTAAATATTTGAGAGAAAAAATAAGAAATAAAATAAATGAAATACATACAGATCACCAACCTTTGACTTTTGCAGTCTCTTCAAGAAATCCTAATGTAAAAATGAAAAGATGGCATACCATTATTGAGGAATATGCTCCAAAAATGATTTATAAACCGGGAAAAATTAATATAGTCGCCGATGCCTTATCCCGACAAAACTTAAATAATATAACTGATGATTCATCAATGGACACACAACATTCAGCAGAGAGTTCTGATAACACACAAATTCAAGAAACTAAAAAACCATTGAATCAATTCAAGCAACAAATACTTCTTAGTAAAGGTCGCTTTACCATTCACGAATCTATTAATAATTTTAATAAAACTAGACATATTATTGAATATGATACACTCGAAAATTTAATGACTATTCTAAAAGAATTTTTACAACCAAATCTTGTAACTGCAATATATTGTACACCTGAAGACTTATATGAAATAAAGGTTAAATTAAAAAAAACATTTACTAACAAGTTTTTATTTACAAAAAATTTTCCCATGGATATACCAAACAAAGAAGACCAGGGAACAATAATAGAGCAAACTCATAACAGAGCGCACAGGGGCTTTGACGAAAATATTAAACAAATTTCAACTTTTTACTATTGGCCAGAAATGCATAAACAATTTAAAGAATACATCAGAAATTGTGAAATTTGTAATAAAAATAAATATGATAGACATCCCATAAAAATACCTATTGGCGAGGTCCCTATACCTAAAGAGGAGGGAATACAAATACACATAGATATATTTTATGCACAATCATTAAAATTCATTACATGTATCGATAGTTATTCAAAGTTTTTGGTTATTAAACAAATTGAAGATAAGATTAATTTAGAAGATAAAGTGTTAGATATATTACAAAGTTTCCCTAATGTAAAGAGAATAACAATTGATAATGAACCAGGATTTACTACGGTACAATTTAAATCCCTGATGCAGAGACTTCAGATTGAAATTTATTTCTGCAACCCAAATCAAAGCACCACAAATGGTCAGATAGAGAGGGTCCATTCAACAATAATTGAAATATCACGATGTATAAAACAAGAATATAATTTAATCAGCTTTTCAGAATCAATATATAGAGCCGCTCACCAATACAATAAAACTATACATTCGTTCAAAACATATTTATGTGGAGATGTTATCTATGAAAAAAGAATAGGGGAAAGAAATAAGCTAAAGCCTAGATACAAGAAACAAGTAATAAAAGAAGATTTAGGGAATAAGGTTAAAATTAACTATAGAAATAGAATAGTACATAAAGATAATATTAAATCTTGAATATATATTTTCAGAAAATGATACCCTAATATTTCTAATATTAATTGTTCAAACAATGACGGACATTGTGGACTATACAAGAGAAGATTATGTCTTATTAGAGGACGGAGACGTAGCTTTATACAATGACTATGGCGACATTTTTCACATTACTAATTTAACTTATTTTAGAGAACTTATAAATTCAGACAAAAGTTATAGTAATAAAAAATACAGATGTAATAATTTACATGGGAATAATGAAAATGAGGTAGCATATATTAATGATTTAGATACAGAACCAGAAATTGAAATTATCGAAACTTTATTAGAGCAAATACAAAATAAAGATACAAGAAATAAGAGAGGGATAAATGAATTAGGAACACTATGGAAGTGGATAGCAGGAACACCAGATCATGACGATTTAGTGTTAATAAATAATAAGTTAAACGAACTAATTGAAAATAACAATAAACAATACACAACAAACTCTGAAATTTTTAAAATAATCAGTCAAATAACAGAAACAATTAAAAATGTAAATGAAAATTCACATGTTAAAATTTTAACAAAAAGGAAATATCAATTTTTAATAACTGAACTACAAAATATGGTTCATACGATAGCTATGGCAAAAATAGGAATTTTAAACCCTGCAATTTTGCATTTAGATGAAATAAAAAATATAATACAAAATGAACACGGACGATTGACGATAACTGATTTAATGGACATTTCTAACTTTAAGATATTACAAAATAAAGATGTAATTGTTATATATATTAAGTATCCTAAAATTATAAACGATTGCAAATATTATGAAGTAAGAGCAATCACACAAGAAGACGGTAAATTAGTAATTCACAAAGAAATTGCAAAATGCAAAAAAGAATATATTAATATAAAAAATTGTAAAAAAGAAATGATAAACACCTATTGTAAAATTAATAATACAAATACTTGCCTATCAGATATTTTGTCCAGAAAAAAAGGTAAATGTAAAAAAAATAAAAGAAAGAAATAAAGAAATAGATGTAATTAAAGAAGGAGCAATATTAGTCTCCAGAAACAATACAGTTGATGGCTATGCTATAAATGGAATTTACATTGTTACTTTTGAGAATTATACAAATATTAATAATGTTATATATGAAAATATCGATTGTAAAATTTGGAAATATTTAAAAAACAATCACATAAATAATTTTGAAATTATAGAATATATTGAAACAAAAAATAAAGAAATGAACTTTGAAAACATAAATATTTTAGCTGAACGAATGAAAGTTTTTAAACATCATTCATTTTTATGGTACATACTTGTAATTTTGTTAATAATGTACATAATTTGTAGAATGGTAAAATTTAAAAAATCTCATAAAAGTTCTGAAATAAATAGAAATTTAGAATCTCAAAAAATTTCATATAACGCTATTTTGGATAAAATAAATAACTTATCAAAAAATGATATTGAATCCGGGACGATTCATCTTAGAGAAGGGGGAGTTAACGGCAGCCTCCACACAGTAACTTTACGATCTTTATAAACAAACTATTTCTGTCCACTCAGCAAAAATACAAATTCTTAATAAGCATCTTTGCTTATTTAAGTAATCAATACTCATTCCAATAAAGCTAAGACCACAGCTTCTTAAATAAGCATCTTTGCTTTTTTAAGCAACAAATACTCTTTTATTAAGCTAAGACCACCCATATAATGTAAACAACAAAACTAATTGCTGAATAAGCACATATTGTAAATTGACACTTATTTCACATGACATGGAAGTGAAGTTATTGCGTTTTCAGTGCCAGTATGTTTTTTTCACCGGTGCGAAAATGAGCTTCGAACAAAGAGCCAACATTAAATTTAGTGTTAAAAATGATAAAACTTTTACCGAAACGTTTCAATTGATGAAACAAATTTATGGCGATGATTGCCTATCCCGTAGCAGAGTGCACGAGTGGTTTCAACGTTTTCAAAGTGGTCGTGAGGACATAAATGAGAAATGAGCCGAAACCCAAAAAATCGCACCTGGAGAAGTCAAAAGTGAAGACAATGCTAATTTGTTTTTATGATTCCAAGACTATTGTCCACACAGAATTTGTTCCATCCGGCCAAAACGTTAATGCTGTACTCTTCTGGCGTTTGTTGCACGATAATGCGCCGTCTCATCGATCGACGCTTGTGGCCGATTATTTGACCAAAAATCACATTTTAACAATCAACCACTCCCCGTATTCACCTGATATGGGACCGTGCGACGTCTACCTTTTCGAAAAAGGCTTGCATCGGCATACTGACGGCCATACCGGGCAACGTGCTAAAACACTCGTTCGACATACTTTTGGACCGTGCAAAAAGCTGTATTAAAGCAGAAGGAGACTATTTTGAATAAAATTAATTGATTTTGCCGATAAAACCATTTGTTCTGTTTTTTTTTTTAAAGTCCTGTTTACTTTGGAAATCACCTTGTATATTCATTCATGCGATATGTATACTATATATATAACATACTATCATAATACACTATAAACTTTACAATTGTAAATAATATAAATCCTACCTTTTATCATTTAAAACTTACTTATATCATGCACATATGACACTGCCACACAAAAAATGCATACACAAACTTACATACTAATATGCGTACACATATAAATATGTCACGCGCATAAACTACAAACATTGTTCTACAAAAACAACAATCGTCTCAAATGGCATAAGCAGCATCAGAAGTCAATATGGCATCCAAAGTGCCGAAGCAAAATTTATAGTAAATTACACAACAACAACATTTTCATTTATAAACGCGAACGCACTTTCAACAGGCAACTTCGCTTCATTCATAAAAACAGACACCATCACATCTCCCCGAACATGTCTTTGCCCACAAGCGGCAAACTCGCAAAACACAGAAAAAAGTGCCAAAGTGGCAACATGGTACTGTCGATTGAAATCTGGCAAAAATCTGCGTCGATATGTATGCGTGCGCATACATAAACATACATATTTAAGATGGTTTGTAGGCAAAGCTGTTAGAGTGAAAAGGAAAGCGGTGACAATCGGCGGCCCTTCGTTGTTTTTCTTTCGGCACAGCTCGGATTATCTACCAACAACACAATGTTGTGACACTTTGTCGTCGCGTTAGTGTCCTTCGACACAATGACTCCTTGACGTGAAACCCAAAACGTGAGCTTCGGTCTTTAGTTGTCCGTGGCAACGGAGATTTCGCATGAAGCAATGAGTGTACATATTTACATACAAAGTTGTATGTAAACAAATTTACAAACATTATGCGTATGGTTCTTTCATAATTATATAATATATATTATATATAAATAAATATATTATTTATAAAACCTATGTATATTAATTAAATATTAATTTGATTGATATCGTATATATACGAAACGTCTATGAGTTATAGCCATAGTCGTTTGCGCATTGTAAATAAACGAATCTGTAAGCGTACATTTCTTAACATTAATTAGGATTACTTTTCTCTTTTATCACTGAAAATTCTCAATTCTGCTATTTTTGATTCCCCTGATGTTAATTGTTGTGAAACACGCTAATAATTTTCTGTGGTGAAACACCATCAGTTCCCCTTCGAAAAGTAAAATATCCATACGTTTCCGGCATCGTGAACCTTCTCTATAATATTCGTTCTCTGTTCAATACATTTAAACCGAATGTAGAAATAGAACATTCAGGGTGGGTCATATACTTTGTTTTATTTTTCTTCTGTTTGTTGAAAATTTTTTATTTATTTTTATTTTTAAAAGCCCGGGACGGCCCGGACTAAACCGGGACGCATATTTAGCTAAGACTAGACGAAACAATATAAAAAGAGTTAAAGAGCACAATAGACCAATGGTCGCAGTGCATATCCTCCCATAAATATCTATCTATATCTAACTTTACGCAATATGTTCAACTCATGAGTATTTTGCAAGTTTTGCACTTTTTTATATTTCAAGAAAATATATAAATAGTTTTTTTGTTTATTTGTGAACGGAAAATAAATGTTTTTTTTAAATTTTTTCCCAGTCGAGTTAATCAGTGTGTAGCACCCAGCCAAATAATTTTGCATGAGCCAACTGTTGATCCATGCCTCAAGATATTCGTAACAATCACAATATTGAAGACAATTAGAAATGAGAAAACAAAAATTCAGGTGTAAATAAAATATTTACTTCTAAATTGTTTCGCCTCTACTTCAAATTGCTTCAAGTCATTGTTTTCTTTAGGCTCTCCATTCCGCTTTTACTTGTAATGAAAGTAATTGTGTTGGTTGGAAGTTTGCAAATTGTTCTATAAATATTGCGAGTGTTTGTAAATTGCAGCTGCTGGAATAGCATCGCTTTCAATTTTCTTTATTGTTTCTTCGAAAATCATGCCCTAAAATTAATGCGATGATAATAATCGATTTTGGAAAAATATCAGTTAATAAAAATATATTTTCACCTGTTCATGAACAAAAATGAAGTGGATTACTGAAAGAAGGGCAGATGCATCTGGCTTTTTTGAGGGGTGAAGGAAGGTCGTCGAAATATGTATTCAAAGGTTGGAACATTCGAAATGATTTTTCTCAAAGCTTCTCACAAGCCAATAAATCCAGTTTTCCAACCAGTTGATCGTATTCGTCTTCAGAAATCTCGCAGATTGACTTTAATGCTTGTGTGCGAATGGTGTGGACATTAAAATGTGTAGATCTGAACAACAATACTTGCTTGTTTAACATCAAGATATGCGCTGCACAACCTACACCAACAATGCTCGATTTTAATTTCATTAATTTTGCAAAAACATTTCCTTCACGTTTCCTATCTAGGCGACCGAAATTAATTGGCGTATTGCCACCACAGTCAAATCAAAATTTTCCAATCAATTAAAAAATCATATCCGACGTTTTACCTTTTTCTTGTGAAAGTTTACTTATTTTAACATTCCCTCCAGATATCGGAAAAAACTAACGAATGACGTCAGAAAACATCTTGATTGCTTTGCGATTGAAAGCGTCGGGCGACAAATAAATGAATCGGGCTTTCTGTAAATCAGACTTGAGGCATTCCAATGCGTATGGTGTAAAAACATTGGTTATCGCTTCACTTTCTGTTCTTGAACACGAAAATTTTTACATTTGGAAACATTCATATTCGAAATATTTTGTTTGCGCAGTCGGTTGATCTACAATAAAATGTTTGAAAACATTTGAATTGGACGATAACTGCTGTTTTTTTAATGATTGAATTGATTTGAATTGAATGGTACGCCCACACGACTTCCCTCGTCGATAGATTCAAATCTTCAAATTATCGTTGAAAATACATTTTTGTTTCGACATTTCACAAAGTAATATTTATTCGTAAATGCTTCAAATTCACAAAATTATCTTGAATGTAGAATTAAAGTGATGAGCTGTCAGTGGACAACGCTGACGTTCGCGCCAAAATCGGAAAGAGAAATTCTAACAGTGGCGCTGGAACAGAGCTGAGCATGGTATAAAAATTATGCTCAGAAGTTTGCATTCATGTTACTGCCGCATATTAGCCTATTGGCTTATATTTTTATACGTTTATATAATATACAATCATATTTATTGATAGAATATAATTTTGCGAATTTTTATGCATGCATGTAAAACTGATAACGTTCTAATTAAACAATGTTATTTTCAAAGTAATATTTGTAGTCAATGCGCAAATAAGGCATACTTTTTATATATTTCTTATGTTTGATAATATAATATACTTTCATATGCAATTTGCGTTCCAAAGTAAACAGTAAAAAAGTAACAAATTTAACTCTAGTGGCGCCATCTAAATGTCGACTAGTGCGTTAGAATCTGCTATCCTTTATCGACTTCCAGTAAAAATTTCACGACATTTCACATGACATGGAAGTGAAGTTATTGCGTTTTCAGTGCCAGTATGTTTTTGTCATCGGTGCGAAAATGAGCTTCGAACAAAGAGCCAACATTAAATTTAGTGTTAAAAATGATAAAACTTTTACCGAAACGTTTCAATTGATGAAACAAATTTATGGCGATGATTGCCTATCCCGTAGCAGAGTGCACGAGTGGTTGCAACGTTTTCAAAGTGGTCGTGAGGACATAAATGAGAAATGAGCCGAAACCCAAAAAATCGCGCCTGGAGAAGTCAAAAGTGAAGACAATGCTAATTTGTTTTTATGATTCCAAGAGTATTGTCCACACAGAATTTGTTCCATCCGGCCAAAACGTTAATGCTGTACTCTTCTGGCGTTTGTTGCACGATAATGCGCCGTCTCATCGATCGACGATTGTGGCCGATTATTTGACCAAAAATCACATTTTAACAATCAACCACTCCCCGTATTCACCTGATATGGGACCGTGCGACGTCTACCTTTTCGAAAAAGGCTTGCATCGGCATACTGACGGCCATACCGGGCAACGTGCTAAAACACTCGTTCGACATACTTTTGGACCGTGCAAAAAGCTGTATTAAAGCAGAAGGAGACTATTTTGAATAAAATTAATTGATTTTGCCGATAAAACCATTTGTTCTGTTTTTTTTTTAAAGTCCTGTTTACTTTGGAAATCACCTTGTATATTCATTCATGCGATATGTATACTATATATATAACATACTATCATAATACACTATAAACTTTACAATTGTAAATAATATAAATCCTACCTTTTATCATTTAAAACTTACTTATATCATGCACATATGACACTGCCATACAAAAAATGCATACACAAACTTACATACTAATATGCGTACACATATAAATATGTCACGCGCATAAACTACAAACATTGTTCTACAAAAACAACAATCGTCTCAAATGGCATAAGCAGCATCAGAAGTCAATATGGCATCCAAAGTGCCGAAGCAAAATTTATAGTAAATTACACAACAACAACATTTTCATTTATAAGCGCAAACGCACTTTCAACAGGCAACTTCGCTTCATTCATAAAAACAGACACCATCACATCTCCCCGAACATGTCTTTGCCCACAAGCGGCAAACTCGCAAAACACAGAAAAAAGTGCCAAAGTGGCAACATGGTACTGTCGATTGAAATCTGGCAAAAATCTGCGTCGATATGTATGCGTGCGCATACATAAACATACATATTTATGATTGTTTGTAGGCAAAGCTGTTAGAGTGAAAAGGAAAGCGGTGAAAATCGGCGGCCCTTCGTTGTTTTTCTTTCGGCACAGCTCGGATTATCTACCAACAACACAATGTTGTGACACTTTGTCGTCGCGTTAGTGTCCTTCGACACAATGACTCCTTGACGTGAAACCCAAAACGTGAGCTTCGGTCTTTAGTTGTCCGTGGCAACGGAGATTTCGCATGAAGCAATGAGTGTACATATTTACATACAAAGTTGTATGTAAACAAATTTACAAACATTATGCGTATGGTTCTTTCATAATTATATAATATATATTATATATAAATAAATATATTATTTATAAAACCTATGTATATTAATTAAATATTAATTTGATTGATATCGTATATATACAAAACGTCTATGAGTTATAGCCATAGTCGTTTGCGCATTGTAAATAAACGAATCTGTAAGCGTACATTTCTTAACATTAATTAGGATTACTTTTCTCTTTTATCACTGAAAATTCTCAATTCTGCTATTTTTGATTCCCCTGATGTTAATTGTTGTGAAACACGCTAATAATTTTCTGTGGTGAAACACCATCAGTTCCCCTTCGAAAAGTAAAATATCCATACGTTTCCGGCATCGTGAACCTTCTCTATAATATTCGTTCTCTGTTCAATACATTTAAACCGAATGTAGAAATAGAACATTCAGGGTGGGTCATATACTTTGTTTTATTTTTCTTCTGTTTGTTGAAAATTTTTTATTTTTTTTTTATTTATAAAAGCCCGGGACGGCCCGGACTAAACCGGGACGCATATTTAGCTAAGACTAGACGAAACAATATAAAAAGAGTTAAAGAGCACAATAGACCAATGGTCGCAGTGCATATCCTCCCATAAATATCTATCTATATCTAACTTTACGCAATATGTTCAACTCATGAGTATTTTGCAAGTTTTGCACTTTTTTATATTTCAAGAAAATATATAAATAGTTTTTTTGTTTATTTGTGAACGGAAAATAAATGTTTTTTTTTTTAATTTTTTCCCAGTCGAGTTAATCAGTGTGTAGCACCCAGCCAAATAATTTTGCATGAGCCAACTGTTGATCCATGCCTCACGATATTCGTAGCAATCACAATATTGAAGACAATTAGAAATGAGAAAACGAAAATTCAGGTGTAAATAAAATATTTACTTCTAAATTGTTTCGCCTCTACTTCAAATTGCTTCAAGTCATTGTTTTCTTTCTTTAGGCTCTCCATTCCGCTTTTACTTGTAATGAAAGTAATTGTGTTGGTTGGAAGTTTGCAAATTGTTCTATAAATATTGCGAGTGTTTGTAAATTGCAGCTGCTGGAATAGCATCGCTTTCAATTTTCTTTATTGTTTCTTCGAAAATCATGCCCTAAAATTAATGCGATGATAATAATCGATTCTGGAAAAATATCAGTTAACAAAAATATATTTTCAGCTGTTCATGAACAAAAATGAAGTGGATTACTGAAAGAATGGCAGATGCATCTGGCTTTTTTGAGGGGTGAAGGAAGGTCATCGAAATATGTATTCAAAGGTTGGAACATTCGAAATGATTTTTCTCAAAGCTTCTCACAAGCCAATAAATCGAGTTTTCCAACCAGTTGATCGTATTCGTCTTCAGAAATCTCGCAGATTGACTTTAATGCTTGTGTGCGAATGGTGTGGACATTAAAATGTGTAGATCTGAACAACAATACTTGCTTGTTTAACATCAAGATATGCGCTGCACAACCTACACCAACTATGCTCGATTTTAATTTCATTAATTTTGCAAAAACATTTCCAGCACGTTTCCGATCTAGGCGACCGAAATTAATTGGCGTATTGCCACCACAGTCAAATCAAAATTTTCCAAGACTCCTTTAATCAATTAAAAAATCATATACGACGTTTTACCTTTTTCTTGTGAAAGTTTACTTATTTTAACATTCCCTCCAGATATCGGAAAAAACTAACGAATGACGTCAGAAAACATCTTGATTGCTTTGCGATTGAAAGCGTCGGGCGACAAATAAATGAATCGGGCTTTCTGTAAATCAGACTTGAGGCATTCCAATGCGTATGGTGTAAAAACATTGGTTATCGCTTCACTTTCTGTTCTTGAACACGAAAATTTTTACATTTGGAAACATTCATATTCGAAATATTTTGGTTGCGCAGTCGGTTGATCTACAATAAAATGTTTGAAAACATTTGAATTGGACGATAACTGCTGTTTTTTTAATGATTGAATTGATTTGAATTGAATGGTACGCCCACACGACTTCCCTCGTCGATAGATTCAAATCTTCAAATTATCGTTGAAAATACATTTTCGTTTCGACATTTCACAAAGTAATATTTATTCGTAAATGCTTCAAATTCACAAAATTATCTTGAATGTAGAATTAAAGTGATGAGCTGTCAGTGGACAACGCTGACGTTCGCGCCAAAATCGGAAAGAGAAATTTTAACAGTGGCGCTGGAACAGAGCTGAGCATGGTATAAAAATTATGCTCAGAAGTTTGCATTCATGTTACTGCCGCATATTAGCCTATTGGCTTATATTTTTATACGTTTATATAATATACAATCATATTTATTGATAGAATATAATTTTGCGAATTTTTATGCATGCATGTAAAACTGAAAACCTTCTAAATGTCGACTAGTGCGTTAGAATCTGCTATCCTTTATCGACTTCCAGTAAAAATTTCACGACATTTAACATGACATGGAAGTGAAGTTATTGCGTTTTCAGTGCCAGTATGTTTTTGTCATCGGTGCGAAAATAAGCTTCGAACAAAGAGCCAACATTAAATTTAGTGTTAAAAATGATAAAACTTTTACCGAAACGTTTCAATTGATGAAACAAATTTATGGCGATGATTGCCTATCCCGTAGCAGAGTGCACAAGTGGTTTCAACGTTTTCAAAGTGGTCGTGAGGACATAAATGAGAAATGAGCCGAAACCCAAAAAATCGCGCCTGGAGAAGTCAAAAGTGAAGACAATGCTAATTTGTTTTTATGATTCCAAGAGTATTGTCCACACAGAATTTGTTCCATCCGGCCAAAACGTTAATGCTGTACTCTTCTGGCGTTTGTTGCACGATAATGCGCCGTCTCATCGATCGACGTTTGTGGCCGATTATTTGACCAAAAATCACATTTTAACAATCAACCACTCCCCGTATTCACCTGATATGGGACCGTGCGACGTCTACCTTTTCGAAAAAGGCTTGCATCGGCATACTGACGGCCATACCGGGCAACGTGCTAAAACACTCGTTCGACATACTTTTGGACCGTGCAAAAAGCTGTATTAAAGCAGAAGGAGAATTTGATTTGAATTTTTTTGAATAAAATTAATTGATTTTGCCGATAAAACCATTTGTTCTGTTTTTTTTTTTAAAGTCCTGTTTACTTTGGAAATCACCTTGTATATTCATTCATGCGATATGTATACTATATATATAACATACTATCATAATACACTATAAACTTTACAATTGTAAATAATATAAATCCTACCTTTTATCATTTAAAACTTACTTATATCATGCACATATGACACTGCCACACAAAAAATGCATACACAAACTTACATACTAATATGCGTACACATATAAATATGTCACGCGCATAAACTACAAACATTGTTCTACAAAAACAACAATCGTCTCAACTGGCATAAGCAGCATCAGAAGTCAATATGGCATCCAAAGTGCCGAAGCAAAATTTATAGTAAATTACACAACAACAACATTTTCATTTATAAACGCAAACGCACTTTCAACAGGCAACTTCGCTTCATTCATAAAAACAGACACCATCACATCTTCCCGAACATGTCTTTGCCCACAAGCGGCAAACTCGCAATACACAGAAAAAAGTGCCAAAGTGGCAACATGGTACTGTCGATTGAAATCTGGCAAAAATCTGCGTCGATATGTATGCGTGCGCATACATAAACATACATATTTAAGATGGTTTGTAGGCAAAGCTGTTAGAGTGAAAAGGAAAGCGGTGACAATCGGCGGCCCTTCGTTGTTTTTCTTTCGGCACAGCTCGGATTATCTACCAACAACACAATGTTGTGACACTTTGTCGTCGCGTTAGTGTCCTTCGACACAATGACTCCTTGACGTGAAACCCAAAACGTGAGCTTCGGTCTTTAGTTGTCCGTGGCAACGGAGATTTCGCATGAAGCAATGAGTGTACATATTTACATACAAAGTTGTATGTAAACAAATTTACAAACATTATGCGTATGGTTCTTTCATAATTATATAATATATATTATATATAAATAAATATATTATTTATAAAACCTATGTATATTAATTAAATATTAATTTGATTGATATCGTATATATACAAAACGTCTATGAGTTATAGCCATAGTCGTTTGCGCATTGTAAATAAACGAATCTGTAAGCGTACATTTCTTAACATTAATTAGGATTACTTTTCTCTTTTATCACTGAAAATTCTCAATTCTGCTATTTTTGATTCCCCTGATGTTAATTGTTGTGAAACACGCTAATAATTTTCTGTGGTGAAACACCATCAGTTCCCCTTCGAAAAGTAAAATATCCATACGTTTCCGGCATCGTGAACCTTCTCTATAATATTCGTTCTCTGTTCAATACATTTAAACCGAATGTAGAAATAGAACATTCAGGGTGGGTCATATACTTTGTTTTATTTTTCTTCTGTTTGTTGAAAATTTTTTATTTTTTTTTATTTATAAAAGCCCGGGACGGCCCGGACCAAACCGGGACGCATATTTAGCTAAGACTAGACGAAACAATATAAAAAGAGTTAAAGAGCACAATAGACCAATGGTCGCAGTGCATATCCTCCCATAAATATCTATCTATATCTAACTTTACGCAATATGTTCAACTCATGAGTATTTTGCAAGTTTTGCACTTTTTTATATTTCAAGAAAATATATAAATAGTTTTTTTGTGTATTTGTGAACGGAAAATAAATGTTTTTTTTAATTTTTTCCCAGTCGAGTTAATCAGTGTGTAGAACCCAGCCAAATAATTTTGCATGAGCCAACTGTTGATCCGTGCCTCAAGATATTCGTAGCAATCACAATATTGAAGACAATTAGAAATGAGAAAACGAAAATTCAGGTGTAAATAAAATATTTACTTCTAAATTGTTTCGCCTCTACTTCAAATTGCTTCAAGTCATTGTTTTCTTTCTTTAGGCTCTCCATTCCGCTTTTACTTGTAATGAAAGTAATTGTGTTGGTTGGAAGTTTGCAAATTGTTCTATAAATATTGCGAGTGTTTGTAAATTGCAGCTGCTGGAATAGCATCGCTTTTAATTTTCTTTATTGTTTCTTCGAAAATCATGCCCTAAAATTAATGCGATGATAATAATCGATTTTGGAAAAATATCAGTTAATAAAAATATATTTTCACCTGTTCATGAACAAAAATGAAGTGGATTACTGAAAGAATGGCAGATGCATCTGGCTTTTTTGAGGGGTGAAGGAAGGTCGTCGAAATATGTATTCAAAGGTTGGAACATTCGAAATGATTTTTCTCAAAGCTTCTCACAAGCCAATAAATCGAGTTTTCCAACCAGTTGATCGTATCCGTCTTCAGAAATCTCGCAGATTGACTTTAATGCTTGTGTGCGAATGGTGTGGACATTAAAATGTGTAGATCTGAACAACAATACTTGCTTGTTTAACATCAAGATATGCGCTGCACAACCTACACCAACAATGCTCGATTTTAATTTCATAAAAATTTGCAAAAACATTTCCTTCACGTTTCCGATCTAGGCGACCGAAATTAATTGGCGTATTGCCACCACAGTCAAATCAAAATTTTCCAAGACTCCTTTAATCAATTAAAAAATCATATCCGACGTTTTACCTTTTTCTTGTGAAAGTTTACTTATTTTAACATTCCCTCCAGATATCGGAAAAAACTAACGAATGACGTCAGAAAACATCTTGATTGCTTTGCGATTGAAAGCGCCGGGCGACAAATAAATGAACCGGGCTTTCTGTAAATCAGACTTGAGGCATTCCAATGCGTATGGTGTAAAAACATTGGTTATCGCTTCACTTTCTGTTCTTGAACACGAAAATTTTTACATTTGGAAACATTCATATTCGAAATATTTTGGTTGCGCAGTCGGTTGATCTACAATAAAATGTTTGAAAACATTTGAATTGGACGGTAACTGCTGTTTTTTTAAATAATTTTTTGAATTGAATGGTACGCCCACAAAACTTCCATCCTCGATAGATTCAAATCTGGTTTCTCTGCGATTTAAAAAATCTGATATGATTGAAGCTTGTAGAGAAACATTTGCTGCCACTTTGTGCTTCTTTGTCTTGAAATGATTTTCAATATCATTGTCTCCACCAGCAGCAACCGAAAAAGTAGCATTACATTTGTTGCAACGAACGTTGGAATCGTCATAAGTGATTCTCAAAAAAGAATATTTTTTCTTCAAATTATCGTTGAAAATACATTTTCGTTTCGACATTTCACAAAGTAATATTTATTCGTAAATGCTTCAAATTCACAAAATTATCTTGAATGTAGAATTAAAGTGATGAGCTGTCAGTGGACAACGCTGACGTTCGCGCCAAAATCGGAAAGAGAAATTTTAACAGTGGCGCTGGAACAGAGCTGAGCATGGTATAAAAATTATGCTCAGAAGTTTGCATTCATGTTACTGCCGCATATTAGCCTATTGGCTTATATTTTTATACGTTAATATAATATACAACAATATTTATTGATAGAATATAATTTTGCGAATTTTTATGCATGCATGTAAAACTGATACCGTTCTAATTAAACAATGTTATTTTCAAAGTAATATTTGTAGTCAATGCGCAAATAAGGCATGCTTTTTATATATTTCTTATGTTTGATAATATAATATACTTTCATATGCAATTTGCGTTCCAAAGTAAACAGTAAAAAAGTAACAAATTTAACTCTAGTGGCGCCATCTAAATGTCGACTAGTGCGTTAGAATCTGCTATCCTTTATCGACTTCCAGTAAAAATTTCACGACATTTCACATGACATGGAAGTGAAGTTATAGCGTTTTCAGTGTCAGTATGTTTTTGTCATCGGTGCGAAAATGTGCTTCGAACAAAGAGCCAACATTAAATTTAGTGTTAAAAATGATACAACTTTTACCGAAACGTTTCAATTGATGAAACAAATTTATGGCGATGATTGCCTATCCCGTAGCAGAGTGCACGAGTGGTTTCAACGTTTTCAAAGTGGTCGTGAGGACATAAATGAGAAATGAGCCGAAACCCTAAAAATCGCGCCTGGAGAAGTCAAAAGTGAAGACAATGCTAATTTGTTTTTATGATTCCAAGAGTATTGTCCACACAGAATTTGTCTCATCGATCGACGCTTGTGGCCGATTATTTGACCAAAAATCACATTTTAACAATCAACCACTCCCCGTATTCACCTGATATGGGACCGTGCGACGTCTACCTTTTCGAAAAAGGCTTGCATCGGCATACTGACGGCCATACCGGGCAACGTGCTAAAACACTCGTTCGACATACTTTTGGACCGTGCAAAAAGCTGTATTAAAGCAGAAGGAGACTATTTTGAATAAAATTAATTGATTTTGCCGATAAAACCATTTGTTCTGTTTTTTTTTTTAAAGTCCTGTTTACTTTGGAAATCACCTTGTATATTCATTCATGCGATATGTTACTATATATATAACATACTATCATAATACACTATAAACTTTACAATTGTAAATAATATAAATCCTACCTTTTATCATTTAAAACTTACTTATATCATGCACATATGACACTGCCACACAAAAAATGCATACACAAACTTACATACTAATATGCGTACACATATAAATATGTCACGCGCATAAACTACAAACATTGTTCTACAAAAACAACAATCGTCTCAAATGGCATAAGCAGCATCAGAAGTCAATATGGCATCCAAAGTGCCGAAGCAAAATTTATAGTAAATTACACAACAACAACATTTTCATTTATAAACGCAAACGCACTTTCAACAGGCAACTTCGCTTCATTCATAAAAACAGACACCATCACATCTCCCCGAACATGTCTTTGCCCACAAGCGGCAAACTCGTAAAACACAGAAAAAAGTGCCAAAGTGGCAACATGGTACTGTCGATTGAAATCTGGCAAAAATCTGCGTCGATATGTATGCGTGCGCATACATAAACATACATATTTAAGATGGTTTGTAGGCAAAGCTGTTAGAGTGAAAAGGAAAGCGGTGACAATCGGCGGCCCTTCGTTGTTTTTCTTTCGGCACAGCTCGGATTATCTACCAACAGCACAATGTTGTGACACTTTGTCGTCGCGTTAGTGCCCTTCGACACAATGACTCCTTGACGTGAAACCCAAAACGTGAGCTTCGGTCTTTAGTTGTCCGTGGCAACGGAGATTTCGCATGAAGCAATGAGTGTACATATTTACATACAAAGTTGTATGTAAACAAATTTACAAACATTATGCGTATGGTTCTTTCATAATTATATAATATATATTATATATAAATAAATATATTATTTATAAAACCTATGTATATTAATTAAATATTAATTTGATTGGTATCGTATATATACAAAACGTCTATGAGTTATAGCCATAGTCGTTTGCGCATTGTAAATAAACGAATCTGTAAGCGTACATTTCTTAACATTAATTAGGATTACTTTTCTCTTTTATCACTGAAAATTCTCAATTCTGCTATTTTTGATTCCCCTGATGTTAATTGTTGTGAAACACGCTAATAATTTTATGTGGTGAAACACCATCAGTTCCCCTTCGAAAAGTAAAATATCCATACGTTTCCGGCATCGTGAACCTTCTCTATAATATTCGTTCTCTGTTCAATACATTTAAACCGAATGTAGAAATAGAACATTCAGGGTGGGTCATATACTTTGTTTTATTTTTCTTCTGTTTGTTGAAAATTTTTTAGTTTTTTTTATTTATAAAAGCCCGGGACGGCCCGGACCAAACCGGGACGCATATTTAGCTAAGACTAGACGAAACAATATAAAAAGAGTTAAAGAGCACAATAGACCAATGGTCGCAGTGCATATCCTCCCATAAATATCTATCTATATCTAACTTTACGCAATATGTTCAACTCATGAGTATTTTGCAAGTTTTGCACTTTTTTATATTTCAAGAAAATATATAAATAGTTTTTTTGTTTATTTGTGAACGGAAAATAAATGTTTTTTTTTAATTTTTTCCCAGTCGAGTTAATCAGTGTGTAGCACCCAGCCAAATAATTTTGCATGAGCCAACTGTTGATCCATGCCTCAAGATATTCGTAACAATCACAATATTGAAGACAATTAGAAATGAGAAAACGAAAATTCAGGTGTAAATAAAATATTTACTTCTAAATTGTTTCGCCTCTACTTCAAATTGCCTCAAGTCATTGTTTTCTTTCTTTAGGCTCTCCATTCCGCTTTTACTTGTAATGAAAGTAATTGTGTTGGTTGGAAGTTTGCAAATTGTTCTATAAATATTGCGAGTGTTTGTAAATCGCAGCTGTTGGAATAGCATCGCTTTCAATTTTCTTTATTGTTTCTTCGAAAATCATGCCCTAAAATTAATGCGATGATAATAATCGATTTTGGAAAAATATCAGTTAATAAAAATATATTTTCACCTGTTCATGAACAAAAATGAAGTGGATTACTGAAAGAATGGCAGATGCATCTGGCTTTTTTGAGGGGTGAAGGAAGGTCGTCGAAATATGTATTCAAAGGTTGGAACATTCGAAATGATTTTTCTCAAAGCTTCTCACAAGCCAATAAATCGAGTTTTCCAACCAGTTGATCGTATTCGTCTTCAGAAATCTCGCAGATTGACTTTAATGCTTGTGTGCGAATGGTGTGGACATTAAAATGTGTAGATCTGAACAACAATACTTGCTTGTTTAACATCAAGATATGCGCTGCACAACCTACACCAACTATTCTCGATTTTAATTTCATTAATTTTGCAAAAACATTTCCTTCACGTTTCCGATCTAGGCGACCGAAATTAATATTGCCACCACAGTCAAATCAAAATTTTCCAAGACTCCTTTAATCAATTAAAACATCATATCCGACGTTTTACCTTTTTCTTGTGAAAGTTTACTTATTTTAACATTCCCTCCAGATATCGGAAAAAACTAACGAATGACGTCAGAAAACATCTTGATTGCTTTGCGATTGAAAGCGTCGGGCGACAAATAAATGAATCGGGCTTTCTGTAAATCAGACTTGAGGTATTCCAATACGTATGGTGTAAAAACATTGGTTATCGCTTCACTTTCTGTTCTTGAACACGAAAATTTTTACATTTGGAAACATTCATATTCGAAATATTTTGGTTGCACAGTCGTTTGATCTACAATAAAATGTTTGAAAAACTTTGAATTGAACGATAACTGCTGTTTTTTTTAATAATTTTTTGAATTGAATGGTACGCCCACACAACTTCCATCGTCCATAGATTCAAATCTGGTTTCTCTGCAATTTAAAAAATCTGATATGATTGAAGCTTGTAGAGAAACATTTGCTGCCACTTTGTGCTTCTTTGTCTTGAAATGATTTTCAATATCATTGTCTCCACCAGCAGCAACCGAAAAAGTAGCATTACATTTGTTGCAACGAACGTTGGAATCGTCATAAGTGATTCTCAAAAAAGAATATTTTTTCTTCAAATTATCGTTGAAAATACATTTTCGTTTCGACATTTCACAAAGTAATATTAATTCGTAAATGCTTCAAATTCACAAAATTATCTTGAATGTAGAATTAAAGTGATGAGCTGTCAGTGGACAACGCCGTAGTTCGCGCCAAAATCGGAAAGAGAAATTTTAACAGTGGCGCTGGAACAGAGCTGAGCATGGTATAAAAATTATGCTCAGAAGTTTGCATTCATGTTACTGCCGCATATTAGCCTATTGGCTTATATTTTTATACGTTTATATAATATACAATCATATTTATTGATAGAATATAATTTTGCGAATTTTTATGCATGCATGTAAAACTGAAAACCTTCTAAATGTCGACTAGTGCGTTAGAATCTGCTATCCTTTATCGACTTCCAGTAAAAATTTCATGACATTTCACATGACATGGAAGTGAAGTTATTGCGTTTTCAGTGTCAGTATGTTTTTGTCATCGGTGCGAAAATGAGCTTCGAACAAAGAGCCAACATTAAATTTAGTGTTAAAAATGATAAAACTTTTACCGAAACGTTTTAATTGATGAAACAAATTTATGGCGATGATTGCCTATCCCGTAGCAGAGTGCACGAGTGGTTTCAACGTTTTCAAAGTGGTCGTGAGGACATAAATGAGAAATGAGCCGAAACCCAAAAAATCGCGCCTGGAGAAGTCAAAAGTGAAGACAATGCTAATTTGTTTTTATGATTCCAAGAGTATTGTCCACACAGAATTTGTTCCATCCGGCCAAAACGTTAATGCTGTACTCTTCTGGCGTTTGTTGCACGATAATGCGCCGTCTCATCGATCGACGCTTGTGGCCGATTATTTGACCAAAAATCACATTTTAACAATCAACCACTCCCCGTATTCACCTGATATGGGACCGTGCGACGTCTACCTTTTCGAAAAAGGCTTGCATCGGCATACTGACGGCCATACCGGGCAACGTGCTAAAACACTCGTTCGACATACTTTTGGACCGTGCAAAAAGCTGTATTAAAGCAGAAGGAGACTATTTTGAATAAAATTAATTGATTTTGCCGATAAAACCATTTGTTCTGTTTTTTTTTTAAAGTCCTGTTTACTTTGGAAATCACCTTGTATATTCATTCATGCGATATGTATACTATATATATAACATACTATCATAATACACTATAAACTTTACAATTGTAAATAATATAAATCCTACCTTTTATCATTTAAAACTTACTTATATCATGCACATATGACACTGCCACACAAAAAATGCATACACAAACTTACATACTAATATGCGTACACATATAAATATGTCACGCGCATAAACTACAAACATTGTTCTACAAAAACAACAATCGTCTCAAATGGCATAAGCAGCATCAGAAGTCAATATGGCATCCAAAGTGCCGAAGCAAAATTTATAGTAAATTACACAACAACAACATTTTCATTTATAAACGCAAACGCACTTTCAACAGGCAACTTCGCTTCATTCATAAAAACAGACATCATCACATCTCCCCGAACATGTCTTTGCCCACAAGCGGCAAACTCGCAAATCACAGAAAAAAGTGCCAAAGTGGCAACATGGTACTGTCGATTGAAATCTGGCAAAAATCTGCGTCGATATGTATGCGTGCGCATACATAAACATACATATTTAAGATGGTTTGTAGGCAAAGCTGTTAGAGTGACAAGGAAAGCGGTGACAATCGGCGGCCCTTCGTTGTTTTTCTTTCGGCACAGCTCGGATTATCTACCAACAACACAATGTTGTGACACTTTGTCGTCGCGTTAGTGTCCTTCGACACAATGACTCCTTGACGTGAAACCCAAAACGTGAGCTTCGGTCTTTAGTTGTCCGTGGCAACGGAGATTTCGCATGAAGCAATGAGTGTACATATTTACATATATAGTTGTATGTAAACAAATTTACAAACATTATGCGTATGGTTCTTTCATAATTATATAATATATATTATATATAAATAAATATATTATTTATAAAACCTATGTATATTAATTAAATATTAATTTGATTGATATCGTATATATACAAAACGTCTATGAGTTATAGCCATAGTCGTTTGCGCATTGTAAATAAACGAATCTGTAAGCGTACATTTCTTAACATTAATTAGGATTACTTTTCTCTTTTATCACTGAAAATTCTCAATTCTGCTATTTCTGATTCCCCTGATGTTAATTGTTGTGAAACACGCTAATAATTTTCTGTGGTGAAACACCATCAGTTCCCCTTCGAAAAGTAAAATATCCATACGTTTCCGGCATCGTGAACCTTCTCTATAATATTCGTTCTCTGTTCAATACATTTAAACCGAATGTAGAAATAGAACATTCAGGGTGGGTCATATACTTTGTTTTATTTTTCTTCTGTTTGTTGACAATTTTTTATTTTTTTTTATTTTTAAAAGCCCGGGACGGCCCGGACCAAACCGGGACGCATATTTAGCTAAGACTAGACGAAACAATATAAAAAGAGTTAAAGAGCACAATAGACCAATGGTCGCAGTGCATATCCTCCCATAAATATCTATCTATATCTAACTTTACGCAATATGTTCAACTCATGAGTATTTTGCAAGTTTTGCACATTTTTATATTTCAAGAAAATATATAAATAGTTTTTTTGTTTATTTGTGAACGGAAAATAAATGTTTTTTTCAATTTTTTCCCAGTCGAGTTAATCAGTGTGTAGCACCCAGCCAAATAATTTTGCATGAGCCAACTGTTGATCCATGCCTCAAGATATTCGTAGCAATCACAATATTGAAGACAATTAGAAATGAGAAAACGAAAATTCAGGTGTAAATAAAATATTTACTTCTAAATTGTTTCGCCTCTACTTCAAATTGCTTCAAGTCATTGTTTTCTTTCTTTAGGCTTTCCATTCCGCTTTTACTTGTAATGAAAGTAATTGTGTTGGTTGGAAGTTTGCAAATTGTTCTTTAAATATTGCGAGTGTTTGTAAATTGCAGCTGCTGGAATAGCATCGCTTTCAATTTTCTTTATTGTTTCTTCGAATATCATGCCCTAAAATTAATGCGATGATAATAATCGATTTTGGAAAAATATCAGTTAATAAAAATATATTTTCACCTGTTCATGAACAAAAATGAAGTAGATTACTGAAAGAATGGCAGATGCATCTGGCTTTTTTGAGGGGTGAAGGAAGGTCATCGAAATATGTTTTCAAAGGTTGGAACATTCGAAATGATTTTTCTCAAAGCTTCTCACAAGCCAATGAATCGAGTTTTCCAACCAGAAATCTCGCAGATTGATTTTAATGCTTGTGTGCGAATGGTGTGGACATTAAAATGTGTCTAGATCTGAACAACAATACTTGCTTGTTTAACATCAAGATATGCGCTGCACAACCTACACCAACTATGCTCGATTTTAATTTCACTAATTTTGCAAAAACATCCTTCACGTTTCCGATCTAGGCGACCGAAATTAATTGGCGTATTGCCACCACAGTCAAATCAAAATTTTCCAAGACTCCTTATATCAATTAAAAAATCATATCCGAAGTTTTACCTTTTTCTTGTGAAAGTTTAATTATTTTAAAATTCCCTCCAGATATCGGAAAAAATTAACGAATGACGACAGAAAACATCTTGATTGCTTTGCGATTGAAAGCGTCGGGCGACAAATAAATGAATCGGGCTTTCTGTAAATCAGACTTGAGGCATTCCAATGCGTATGGTGTAAAAACATTGGTTATCGCTTCACTTTCTGTTCTTGAACACGAAAATTTTTACATTTGGAAACATTCATATTCGAAATATTTTGGTTGCACAGTCGTTTGATCTACAATAAAATGTTTGAAAAACTTTGAATTGGACGATAACTGCTGTTTTTTTTAATGATTTTTTGAATTGAATGGTACGCCCACACAACTTCCATCGTCGATAGATTCAAATCTGGTTTTTCTGCGATTTAAAAAATCTGATACGATTGAAGCTTGTAGAGAAACATTTGCTGCCACTTTGTGCTTCTTTGTCTTGAAATGATTTTCAATATCATTGTCTCCACCAGCAGCAACCGAAAAAGTAGCATTACATTTGTTGCAACGAACGTTGGAATCGTCATAAGTGATTCTCAAAAAAGAATATTTTTTCTTCAAATTATCGTTGAAAATACATTTTCGTTTCGACATTTCACAAAGTAATATTTATTCGTAAATGCTTTAAATTCACAAAATTATCTTGAATGTAGAATTAAAGTGATGAGCTGTCAGTGGACAACGCTGACGTTCGCGCCAAAATCGGAAAGAGAAATTTTAACAGTGGCGCTGGAACAGAGCTGAGCATGGTATAAAAATTATGCTCACACGTTTCAAGACTCCTTATATCAATTAAAAAATCATATCCGAAGTTTTACCTTTTTCTTGTGAAAGTTTAATTATTTTAAAATTCTCTCCAGATATCGGAAAAAATTAACGAATGACGACAGAAAACATCTTGATTGCTTTGCGATTGAAAGCGTCGGGCGACAAATAAATGAATCGGGCTTTCTGTAAATCAGACTTGAGGCATTCCAATGCTTATGGTGTAAAAACATTGGTTATCGCTTCACTTTCTATTCTTGAACACGAAAATTTTTACATTTGGAAACATTCATATTCGAAATATTTTGGTTGCACAGTCGTTTGATCTACAATAAAATGTTTGAAAAACTTTGAATTGGACGATAACTGCTATTTTTTTTAATGATTTTTTGAATTGAATGGTACGCCCACACAACTTCCATCGTCGATAGATTCAAATCTGGTTTCTCTGCGATTTAAAAAATCTGATATGAGTGAAGCTTGTAGAGAAACATTTGCTGCCACTTTGTGCTTCTTTGTCTTGAAATGATTTTCAATATCATTGTCTCCACCAGCAACAACCGAAAAAGTAGCATTACATTTGTTGCAACGAACGTTGGAATCGTCATAAGTGATTCTCAAAAAAGAATATTTTTTCTTCAAATTATCGTTGAAAATACATTTTCGTTTCGACATTTCACAAAGTAATATTTATTCGTAAATGCTTCAAATTCACAAAATTATCTTGAATGTAGAATTAAAGTGATGAGCTGTCAGTGGACAACGCTGACGTTCGCGCCAAAATCGGAAAGAGAAATTTTAACAGTGGCGCTGGAACAGAGCTGAGCATGGTATAAAAATTATGCTCAGAAGTTTGCATTCATGTTACTGCCGCATATTAGCCTATTGGCTTATATTTTTATACGTTTATATAATATACAATCATATTTATTGATAGAATATAATTTTGCGAATTTTTATGCATGCATGTAAAACTGAAAACCTTCTAAATGTCGACTAGTGCGTTAGAATCTGCTATCCTTTATCGACTTCCAGTAAAAATTTCATGACATTTCACATGACATGGAAGTGAAGTTATTGCGTTTTCAGTGTCAGTATGTTTTTGTCATCGGTGCGAAAATGAGCTTCGAACAAAGAGCCAACATTAAATTTAGTGTTAGAAATGATAAAACTTTTACCGAAACGTTTCAATTGATGAAACAAATTTATGGCGATGATTGCCTATCCCGTGGCAGAGTGCACGAGTGGTTTCAACGTTTTCAAAGTGGTCGTGAGGACATAAATGAGAAATGAGCCGAAACCCAAAAAATCGCGCCTGGAGAAGTAAAAAGTAAAGACAATGCTAATTTGTTTTTATGATTCCAAGGGTATTGTCCGCACAGAATTTGTTCTATCCGGCCAAAACGTTAATGCGGTATTCTAACTTGGAGTTTTGAAGCGTTTGGTGCGCCGTATTTGACGTGTTCGGCCCGAATATCGCGAGGATGGAAGTTGGCGTTTGTTGCACGATAATGCGCTGTCTCATCGATCGACGCTTGTGGCCGATTATTTGACCAAAAATCACATTTTAACAATCAACCACTCCCCGTATTCACCTGATATGGGACCGTGCGACGTCTACCTTTTCGAAAAAGGCTTGCATGGGCATACTGACGGCCATACCGGGCAACGTGCTAAAACACTCGTTCGACATACTTTTGGACCGTGCAAAAAGCTGTATTAAAGCAGAAGGAGAATTTGATTTGAATTTTTTTGAATAAAATTAATTGATTTTGCCGATAAAACCATTTGTTCTGTTTTTTTTTTTAAAGTCCTGTTTACTTTGGAAATCACCTTGTATATTCATTCATGCGATATGTATACTATATATATAACATACTATCATAATACACTATAAACTTTACAATTTTAAATAATATAAATCCTACCTTTTATCATTTAAAACTTACTTATATCATGCACATATGACACTGCCACACAAAAAATGCATACACAAACTTACATACTAATATGCGTACACATATAAATATGTCACGCGCATAAACTACAAACATTGTTCTACAAAAACAACAATCGTCTCAAATAGCATAAGCAGCATCAGAAGTCAATATGGCATCCAAAGTGCCGAAGCAAAATTTATAGTAAATTACACAACAACAACATTTTCATTTATAAACGCAAGCGCACTTTCAACAGGCAACTTCGCTTAATTCATAAAAACAGACACCATCACATCTTCCCGAACATGCCTTTGCCCACAAGCGGCAAACTCGCATAACACAGAAAAAAGTGCCTAAGTGGCAACATGGTACTGTCGATTGAAATCTGGCAAAAATCTGCGTCGATATGTATGCGTGCGCATACATAAACATACATATTTAAGATGGTTTGTAGGCAAAGCTGTTAGAGTGACAAGGAAAGCGGTGACAATCGGCGGCCCTTCGTTGTTTTTCTTTCGGCACAGCTCGGATTATCTACCAACAACACAATGTTGTGACACTTTGTCGTCGCGTTAGTGTCCTTCGACACAATGACTGCTTGACGTGAAACCCAAAACGTGAGCTTAGGTCTTTAGTTGTCCGTGGCAACGGAGATTTCGCATGAACCAATGAGCATACATATTTACATACAAAGTTGTATGTAAACAAATTTACAAACATTATGCGTATGGTTTTTTCATAATTATATAATATATATTATATATAAATAAATATATTATTTATAAAACCTATGTATATGAATTAAATATTAATTTGATTGATATCGTATATATACAAAATGTCTATGAGTTATAGCCATAGTCGCTTGCGCATTGTAAATAAACGAATCTGTAAGCGTACATTTCTTAACATTAATTAGCATTATTTTTCTCTTTTATCACTGAAAATTCTCAATTCTGCTATTTTTGATTCCCCTGATGTTAATTGTTGTGAAACACGCTAATAATTTTATGTGGTGAAACACCATCAGTTCCCCTTCGAAAAGTAAAATATCCATACGTTTCCGGCATCGTGAACCTTCTCTATAATATTCGTTCTCTGTTCAATACATTTAAACCGAAGTAGAAATAGAACATTCAGGGTGGGCCATCTACTTTGTTCTATTTCTCTTCTGTTTGTTGAAAATTTTTTATTTTTTTTTATTTTTAAAAGCCCGGGACGGCCCGGACCAAACCGGGAAGCATAGTTAGCTAAGACTAGATGAAACAATATAAAAAGAGTTAAAGAGCACAATAGACCAATGGTCGCAGTGCATATCCTCCCATAAATATCTATCTATATCTAACTTTTCGCAATATGTTCAACTCATGAGTATTTTGCAAGTTTTGGACTTTTTTATATTTCAAGAAAATATATAAATAGTTTTTTTGTTTATTTGTGAACGGAAAATAAATGTTTTTTTTAAAGTTTTTCCCAGTCGAGTTAATCAGTGTGTAGCATCCAGCCAAATAATTTTGCATGAGCCAACTGTTGATCCATGCCTCAAGATATTCGTAGCAATCACAATATTGAAGACAATTAGAAATGAGGAAACGAAAATTCAGGTGTAAATAAAATATTTACTTCTAAATTGTTTCGCCTCTACTTCAAATTGCTTCAAGTCATTGTTTTCTTTAGGCTCTCCATTCCGCTTTTACTTGTAATGAAAGTAATTGTGTTGGTTGGAAGTTTGCAAATTGTTCTTTAAATATTGCGAGTGTTTGTAAATTGCAGCTGCTGGAATAGCATCGCTTTCAATTTTCTTTATTGTTTCTTCGAAAATCATGCCCTAAAATTAATGCGATGATAATAATCGATTTTGGAAAAATATCAGTTAATAAAAATATATTTTCACCTGTTCATGAAAAAAAATGAAGTGGATTACTGAAAGAATGGCAGATGCATCTGGCTTTTTTCAGGGGTGAAGGCAGGTCATCGAAATATGTTTTCAAAGGTTGGAACATTCGAAATGATTTTTCTCAAAGCTTCTCACAAGCCAATGACTCGAGTTTTCCAACCAGAAATCTCGCAGATTGACTTTAATGCTTGTGTGCGAATGGTGTGGACATTAAAATGTGTGTAGATCTGAACAACAATACTTGCTTGTTTAACATCAAGATATGCGCTGCACAACCTACACCAACTATGCTCGATTTTAATTTCACTAATTTTGCAAAAACATCCTTCACGTTTCCGATCTAGGCGACCGAAATTAATTGGCGTATTGCCACCACAGTCAAATCAAAATTTTCCAAGACTCCTTATATCAATTAAAAAATCATATCCGAAGTTTTACCTTTTTCTTGTGAAAGTTTAATTATTTTAAAATTCCCTCCAGATATCGGAAAAAACTAACGAATGACGACAGAAAACATCTTGATTGCTTTGCGATTGAAAGCGTCGGGTGACAAATAAATGAATCGGGCTTTCTGTAAATCAGACTTGAGGCATTCCAATGCGTATGGTGTAAAAACATTGGTTATCGCTTCACTTTCTGTTCTTAAACACGAAAATTTTTACATTTGGAAACATTCATATTCGAAATATTTTGGTTGCGCAGTCGGTTGATCTACAATAAAATGTTTGAAAAACTTTGAATTGGACGATAACTGCTGTTTTTTTTAATGATTTTTTGAATTGAATGGTACGCCCACACAACTTCCATCGTCGATAGATTCAAATCTGGTTTCTCTGCGATTAAAAAAATCTGATATGATTGAAGCTTGTAGAGAAACATTTGCTGCCACTTTGTGCTTCTTTGTCTTGAAATGATTTTCAATACCATTGCCTCCACCAGCAGCAACCGAAAAAGTAGCATTACATTTGTTGCAACGAACGTTGGAATCGTCATAAGTGATTCTCAAAAAAGAATACTTTTTCTTCAAATTATCGTTGAAAATACATTTTCGTTTCGACATTTCACAAAGTAATATTAATTCGTAAATGCTTCAAATTCACAAAATTATCTTGAATGTAGAATTAAAGTGATGAGCTGTCAGTGGACAACGCTGACGTTCGCGCCAAAATCGGAAAGAGAAATTTTAACAGTGGCGCTGGAACAGAGCTGAGCATGGTATAAAAATTATGCTCAGAAGTTTGCATTCATGTTACTGCCGCATATTAGCCTATTGGCTTATATTTTTATACGTTTATATAATATACAATCATATTTATTGATAAAATATAATTTTGCGAATTTTTATGCATGCATGTAAAACTGATAACGTTCTAATTAAACAATGTTATTTTCAAAGTAATATTTGTAGTCAATGCGCAAATAAGGCATGCTTTTTATATATTTCTTATGTTTGATAATATAATATACTTTCATATGCAATTTGCGTTCCAAAGTAAACAGTAAAAAAGTAACAAATTTAACTCTAGTGGCGCCATCTAAATGTCGACTAGTACGTTAGAATCTGCTATCCTTTATCGACTTCCAGTAAAAATTTCATGACATTGAAGTGAAGTTATTGCGTTTTCAGTGTCAGTATGTTTTTGTCATCGGTGCGAAAATCAGCTTTAAACAAAGAGCCAACATTAAATTTAGTGTTAAAAATGGTAAAACTTCTACCGAAACGTTTTAATTGATGAAACAAGTTTATGGCGATGATTGCCTATCCCGTAGCAGAGTGCACGAGTGGTTTCAACGTTTTCAAAGTGGTCGTGAGGACATAAATGAGAAAAAAAATTTTTACATTTGGAAACATTCATATTCGAAATATTTTGGTTGCACAGTCGTTTAATCTACAATAAAATGTTTGAAAAAATTTGAATTGGAAGATAACTGCTGTTTTTTTTAATGATTTTTTGAATTGAATGATACGCCCACACGACTTCCATCGTCGATAGATTCAAATCTGGTTTCTCTGCGATTAAAAAAATCTGATATGATTGAAGCTTGTAGAGAAACATTTGCTGCCACTTTGTGCTTCTTTGTCTTGAAATGATTTTCAATACCATTGCCTCCACCAGCAGCAACCGAAAAAGTAGCATTACATTTGTTGCAACGAACGTTGGAATCGTCATAAGTGATTCTCAAAAAAGAATATTTTTTCTTCAAATTATCGTTGAAAATACATTTTCGTTTCGACATTTCACAAAGTAATATTTATTCGTAAATGCTTCAAATTCACAAAATTATCTTGAATGTAGAATTAAAGTGATGAGCTGTCAGTGGACAACGCTGACGTTCGCGCCAAAATCGGAAAGAGAAATTTTAACAGTGGCGCTGGAACAGAGCTGAGCATGGTATAAAATTATGCTCACAAGTTTGCATTCATGTTACTGCCGCATATTAGCCTATTGGCTTATATTTTTATACGTTTATATAATATACAATCATATTTATTGATAGAATATAATTTTGCGAATTTTTATGCATGCATGTAAAACTGATAACGTTCTAATTAAACAATGTTATTTTCAAAGTAATATTTGTAGTCAATGCGCAGATAAGGCATACTTTTTATATATTTCTTATGTTTGATAATATAATATACTTTCATATGCAATTTGCGTTCCAAAGTAAACAGTAAAAAAGTAACAAATTTAACTCTAGTGGCGCCTTCTAAATGTCGACTAGTGCGTTAGAATCTGCTATCCTTTATCGACTTCCAGTAAAAATTTCATGACATTTCACATGACATGGAAGTGAAGTTATTGCGTTTTCAGTGTCAGTATGTTTTTGTCATCGGTGCGAAAATGAGCTTCGAACAAAGAGCCAACATTAAATTTAGTGTTAAAAATGATAAAACTTTTACCGAAACGTTTCAATTGATGAAACAAATTTATGGCGATGATTGCCTATTCCGTAGCAGAGTGCACGAGTGGTTTCAACGTTTTCAAAGTGGTCGTGAGGACATAAATGAGAAATGAGCCGAAACCCTAAAAATCGCGCCTGGAGAAGTCAAAAGTGAAGACAATGCTAATTTGTTTTTATGATTCCAAGAGTATTGTCCACACAGAATTTGTCTCATCGATCGACGCTTGTGGCCGATTATTTGACCAAAAATCACATTTTAACAATCAACCACTCCCCGTATTCACCTGATATGGGACCGTGCGACGTCTACCTTTTCGAAAAAGGCTTGCATCGGCATACTGGCGGCCATACCGGGCAACGTGCTAAAACACTCGTTCGACATGCTTTTGGACCGTGCAAAAAGCTGTATTAAAGCAGAAGGAGACTATTTTGAATAAAATTAATTGATTTTGCCGATAAAACAATTTGTTCTGTTTTTTTTTCAAAGTCCTGTTTACTTTGGAAATCACCTTGTATATTCATTCATGCGATATGTATACTATATATATAACATACTATCATAATATACTATAAACTTTACAATTTTAAATAATATAAATCCTACCTTTCATCATTTAAAACTTACTTATATCATGCACATATGACACTGCCACACAAAAAATGCATACACAAACTTACATACTAATATGCGTACACATATAAATATGTCACGCGCATAAACTACAAACATTGTTCTACAAAAACAACAATCGTCTCAAATGGCATAAGCAGCATCAGAAGTCAATATGGCATCCAAAGTGCCGAAGCAAAATTTATAGTAAATTACACAACAACAACATTTACATTTATAAACGCAAGCGCACTTTCAACAGGCAACTTCGCACACATCTCCCCGAACATGTCTTTGCCCACAAGCGGCAAACCCGCAAAACACAGAAAAAAGTGCCAAAGTGGCAACATGGTACTGTCGATTGAAATATTTGTCAATTCGAAAATATTTTTTCGCGACTGGCAAAAATCTGTGTCGATATGTATGCGTGCGCATACATAAACATACATATTTAAGATGGTTTGTAGGCAAAGCTGTTAGAGTGACAAGGGAAGCAGTGACAATCGGCGGCCCTTCGTTATTTTTCTTTCGGCACAGCTCGGATTATCTACCAACAACACAATGTTGTGACACTTTGTCGTCGTGTTAGTGTCCTTCGACACAATGACTCCTTGACGGGATACCCAAAACGTGAGCTTCGTCTTAAGTTGTCCGTGGCAACGGAGATTTCGCATGAAGAAATGAGTATACATATTTACATACAAAGTTGTATGTAAAGAAATTTACAAACATTATGCGTATGGTTCTTTCATAATTATATAATATATATTATATATAAATAAATATATTATTTACAAAACCTATGTATATTAATTAAATATTAATTTGATTGATATCGTATATATACAAAATGTCTATGAGTTATAGCCATAGTTGTTTGCGCATTGTAAATAAACGAATCTGTAAGCGTACATTTCTTAACATTAATTAGGATTATTTTTCTCTTTTACCACTGAAAATTCTCAATTCTGCTATTTTTGATTCCCCTGATGTTAATTGTTGTGAAACACGCTAATAATTTTCTGTGGTGAAACACCACCAGTTCCCCTTCGAAAAGTAAAATATCCATACGTTTTCGGCATCGTGAACCTTCTCTATAATATTCGTTCTCTGTTCAATACATTTAAACCAAATGTAGAAATAGAACATTCAGGGTGGGCCATCTACTTTGTTCTATTTTTCTTCTGTTTGTTGAAAATTTTTTATTATTTTTTATTTTTAAAAGCCCGGGACGGCCCGGACCAAACCGGGAAGCATAGTTAGCTAAGACTAGATGAAACAATATAAAAAGAGTTAAAGAGCACAATAGACCAATGGTCGCAGTGCATATCCTCCCATAAATATCTATCTATATCTAACTTTACGCAATATGTTCAACTCATGAGTATTTTGCAAGTTTTGGACTTTTTTATATTTCAAGAAAATATATAAATAGTTTTTTTGTTTATTTGTGAACGGAAAATACATTTTTTTTTAAATTTTTTCCCAGTCGAGTTAATCAGTGTGTAGCACCCAGCCAAATAATTTTACATGAGCCAACTGTTGATCCATGCCTCAAGATATTCGTAGCAATCACAATATTGAAGACAATTAAAAATGAGAAAACGAAAATTCAGGTGTAAATAAAATATTTACTTCTAAATTGTTTCGCCTCTACTTCAAATTGCTTCAAGTAATTGTTGTCTTTCTTTAGGGTCTCCATTCCGCTTTTACTTGCAATGAAAGTAATTCTGTTGGTTGGATGTTTGCAAATTGTTCTTTAAATATTGCGAGTGTTTGTAAATTGCAACTGCTGGAATAGCATCGCTTTCAATTTTCTTTATTGTTTCTTCGAAAATCATGCCCTAAAATTAATGCGATAATAATAATCGATTTTGGAAAAATATCAGTTAATAAAAATATATTTTCACCTGTTCATGAACAAAAATGAAGTGGATTACTGAGAGAAGGGCAGATGCATCTGGATTTTTTGAGGGGTGAAGGAAGGTCATCGAAATATGTTTTCAAAGGTTGGAACATTCGAAATGATTTTTCTCAAAGCTTCTCACAAGCCAATGAATCGAGTTTTCCAGTAACCAGCCAGTTGATCGTATTCGTCTTCAGAAATCTCGCAGATTGACTTTAATGCTTGTGTGCGAATGGTAAGGGCATTAAAATGTGTGTAGATCTGAACAACAATACTTGCTTGTTTAACATCAAGATATGCGCTGCACAACCTACACCAACTATGCTCGATTTTAATTTCATTAATTTTGCTAAAACATTTCCTTCACTTTTCCGATCTAGGCGACCGAAATTAATTGGCGTATTGCCACCACAGTCAAATCAAAATTTTCCAAGACTCTTTTAATCAATTAAAAAATCATATCCGACGTTTTACCTTTTTCTTGTGAAAGTTTAATTATTTTAACATTCCCTCCAGATATCGGAAAAAATTAACGAATGACGACAGAAAACATGTTGATTGCTTTGCGATTGGAAGCGTCGGGCGACATATAAATGAATCGGGCTTTCTGTAAATCAGACTTGAGGCATTCCAATGCGTATGGTGTAAAAACATTGGTTATCGCTTCACTTTCTGTTCTTGAACACGAAAATTTTTACATTTGGAAACATTCATATTCGAAATATATTGGTTGCGCAGTCGGTTGATCTACAATAAAATGTTTGAAAAAATTTGAATTGGACGATAACTGCTGTTTTTGTTTAACGATTTTTTGAATTGAATGGTACGCCCACACGACTTCCCTCGTCGATAGATTCAAATCTGGTTTCTCTGTAGAGAAACATTTGCTGTCACTTTGTGCTTCTTTGTCTTGAAATGATTTTCAATACCATTGCCTCCACCAGCAGCAACCGAAAAAGTAGCATTACATTTGTTGCAACGAACGTTGGAATCGTCATAAGTGATTCTCAAAAAAGAATATTTTTTCTTCAAATTATCGTTGAAAATACATTTTCGTTTCGACATTTCACAAAGTAATATTTATTCGTAAATGCTTCAAATTCACAAAATTATCTTGAATGTAGAATTAAAGTGATGAGCTGTCAGTGGACAACGCTGACGTTCGCGCCAAAATCGGAAAGAGAAATTTTAACAGTGGCGATGGAACAGAGCTGAGCATGGTATAAAAATTATGCTCAGAAGTTTGCATTGATGTTACTGCCGCATATTAGCCTATTGGCTTATATTTTTATACGTTTATATAATATACAATCATATTTATTGATAGAATATAATTTTGCGAATTTTTATGCATACATGTAAAACTGATAACGTTCTAATTAAACAATGTTATTTTCAAAGTAATATTTGTAGTCAATGCGCAAATAAGGCATACTTTTTATATATTTCTTATGTTTGATAATATAATATACTTTCATATGCAATTTGCGTTCCAAAGTAAACAGTAAAAAAGTAACAAATTTAACTCTAGTGGCGCCATCTAAATGTCGACTAGTGCGTTAGAATTTGCTATCCTTTATCGACTTCCAGTAAAAATTTCATGACATTTCACATGACATGGAAGTGAAGTTATTGCGTTTTAAGTGTCAGTATGTTTTTGTCATCGGTGCAAAAATGAGCTTCGAACAAAGAGCCAACATTAAATTTAGTGTTAAAAATGGTAAAACTTTTACTGAAACGTTTCAATTGATGAAACAAGTTTATGGCGATGATTGCCTATCCCGTAGCAGAGTGCACGAGTGGTTTCAACGTTTTCAAAGTGGTCGTGAGGACATAAATGAGAAATGAGCCGAAATCCAAAAAATCGCGCCTGGAGAAGTCAAAAGTAAAGACAATGCTAATTTGGTTTTATGATTCCAAGGGTATTGTCCGCACAGAATTTGTTCTATCCGGCCAAAACGTTAATGCGGTATTCTAACTTGGAGTTTTGAAGCGTTTGGTGCGCCGTATTCGACGTGTTCGGCCCGAATATCGCGAGGATGGAAGTTGGCGTTTGTTGCACGATAATGCGCTGTCTCATCGATCGACGCTTGTGGCCGATTATTTGACCAAAAATCACATTTTAACAATCAACCACTCCCCGTATTCACCTGATATGGGACCGTGCGACGTCTACCTTTTCGAAAAAGGCTTGCATGGGCATACTGACGGCCATACCGGGCAACGTGCTAAAACACTCGTTCGACATACTTTTGGACCGTGCAAAAAGCTGTATTAAAGCAGAAGGAGACTATTTTGAATAAAATTAATTGATTTTGCCGATAAAACCATTTGTTCTGTTTTTTTTTTTAAAGTCCTGTTTACTTTGGAAATCACCTTGTATATTGATTCATGCGATATGTATACTACATATATAACATACTATCATAATATACTATAAACTTTACAATTGTAAATAATATAGATCCTACCTTTCATCATTTAAAACTTACTTATATCATGCACATATGACACTACCACACAAAAAATGCATACACAAACTTACATACTAATATGCGTACACATATAAATATGTCACGCGCATAAACTACAAACATTGTTCTACAAAAACAACAATCGTCTCAAATGGCATAAGCAGCATCAGAAGTCAATATGGCATCCAAAGTGCCGAAGCAAAATTTATAGTAAATTACACAACAACAACATTTTCATTTATAAACGCAAGCGCACTTTCAACAGGCAACTTCGCTTCATTCATAAAAACATACACCATCACATCTTCCCGAACATGTCTTTGCCCACAAGCGGCAAACTCGCAAAACACAGAAAAAAGTGCCACAGTGGCAACATGGTACTGTCGATTGAAATCTGGCAAAAATCTGTGTCGATATGTATGTGTGCGCATACATAAACATACATATTTAAGATGGTTTGTAGGCAAAGCTGTTAGAGTGACAAGGAAAGCGGTGACAATCGGCGGCCCTTCGTTATTTTTCTTTTGGCACAGCTCGGATTATCTACCAACAACACAATGTTGTGACACTTTGTCGTCGTGTTAGTGTCCTTCGACACAATGACTCCTTGACGTGAAACCCAAAACGTGAGCTTCGGTCTTTAGTTGTCCGTGGCAACGGAGATTTCGCATGAAGCAATGAGTATACATATTTACATACAAAGTTGTATGTAAACAAATTTACAAACATTATGCGTATGGTTCTTTCATAATTATATAATATATATTATATATAAATAAATACATTATTTATAAAACCTATGTATATTAATTAAATATTAATTTGATTGATATCGTATATATACAAAATGTCTATGACTTATAGCCATAGTCGTTTGCGCATTGTAAATAAACGAATCTGTAAGCGTACATTTCTTAACATTAATTAGGATTACTTTTCTCTTTTATCACTGAAAATTCTCAATTCTGCTATTTTTGATTCCCCTGATGTTAATTGTTGTGAAACACGCTAATAATTTTCTGTGGTGAACCCCATCAGTTCCCCTTCGAAAAGTAAAATATCCATACGTTTTCGGCATCGTGAACCTTCTCTATAATATTCGTTCTCTGTTCAATACATTTAAACCGAATGTAGAAATAGAACATTCAGGGTGGGCCATCTACTTTGTTCTATTTTTCTTCTGTTTGTTGAAAATTTTTTATTTTTATTTATTTTTAAAAGCCCGGGACGGCCCGGACCAAACCGGGAAGCATAGTTAGCTAAGACTAGATGAAACAATATAAAAAGAGTTAAAGAGCACAATAGACCAATGGTCGCAGTGCATATCCTCCCATAAATATCTATCTATATCTAACTTTACGCAATATGTTCAACTCATGAGTATTTTGCAAGTTTTGGACTTTTTTATATTTCAAGAAAATATCTAAATAGTTTTTTTGTTTATTTGTGAACGGAAAATACATTTTTTTTTTAAATTTTTTCCCAGTCGAGTTAATCAGTGTGTAGCACCCAGCCAAATAATTTTACATGAGCCAACTGTTGATCCATGCCTCAAGATATTCGTAGCAATCACAATATTGAAGACAATTAAAAATGAGAAAACGAAAATTCAGGTGTAAATAAAATATTTACTTCTAAATTGTTTCGCCTCTACTTCAAATTGCTTCAAGTAATTGTTGTCTTTCTTTAGGGTCTCCATTCCGCTTTTACTTGCAATGAAAGTAATTGTGTTGGTTGGATGTTTGCAAATTGTTCTTTAAATATTGCGAGTGTTTGTAAATTGCAACTGCTGGAATAGCATCGCTTTCAATTTTCTTTATTGTTTCTTCGAAAATCATGCCCTAAAATTAATGCGATAATAATAATCGATTTTGGAAAAATATCAGTTAATAAAAATATATTTTCACCTGTTCATGAACAAAAATGAAGTGGATTACTGAGAGAAGGGCAGATGCATCTGGATTTTTTGAGGGGTGAAGGAAGGTCATCGAAATATGTTTTCAAAGGTTGGAACATTCGAAATGATTTTTCTCAAAGCTTCTCACAAGCCAATGAATCGAGTTTTCCAGTAACCAGCCAGTTGATCGTATTCGTCTTCAGAAATCTCGCAGATTGACTTTATGCTTGTGTGCGAATGGTAAGGGCATTAAAATGTGTGTAGATCTGAACAACAATACTTGCTAGTTTAACATCAAGTTATACGCTGCACAACCTACACCAACTATGCTCGATTTTAATTTCATTAATTTTGCTAAAACATTTCCTTCACTTTTCCGATCTAGGCGACCGAAATTAATTGGCGTATTGCCACCACAGTCAAATCAAAATTTTCCAAGACTCTTTTAATCAATTAAAAAATCATATCCGACGTTTTACCCTTTTCTTGTGAAAGTTTAATTATTTTAACATTCCCTCCAGATATCGGAAAAAATTAACGAATGACGACAAAAAACATCTTGATAGCTTTGAGCTTGGAAGCGTCGGGCGACAAATAAATGAATCGGGCTTTCTGTAAACCAGACTTGAGGCATTCCAATGCGTATGGTGTAAAAACATTGGTTATCGCTTCACTTTCTGTTCTTGAACACGAAAATTTTAACATTTGGAAACATTCATATTCGAAATATATTGGTTGCGCAGTCGGTTGATCTACAATAAAATGTTTGAAAAAATTTGAATTGGACGATAACTGCTGTTTTTGTTTAACGATTTTTTGAATTGAATGGTACGCCCACACGACTTCCCTCGTCGATAGATTCAAATCTGGTTTCTCTGTAGAGAAACATTTGCTGTCACTTTGTGCTTCTTTGTCTTGAAATGATTTTCAATACCATTGACTCCACCAGCAGCAACCGAAAAAGTAGCATTACATTTGTTGCAACGAACGTTGGAATCGTCATAAGTGATTCTCAAAAAAGAATATTTTTTCTTCAAATTATCGTTGAAAATACATTTTCGTTTCGACATTTCACAAAGTAATATTTATTCGTAAATGCTTCAAATTCACAAAATTATCTTGAATGTAGAATTAAAGTGATGAGCTGTTAGTGGACAACGCTGACGTTCGCGCCAAAATCGGAAAGAGAAATTTTAACAGTGGCGCTGGAACAGAGCTGAGCATGGTATAAAAATTATGCTCAGAAGTTTGCATTGATGTTACTGCCGCATATTAGCCTATTGGCTTATATTTTTATACGTTTATATAATATACAATCATATTTATTGATAGAATATAATTTTGCGAATTTTTATGCATACATGTAAAACTGATAACGTTCTAATTAAACAATGTTATTTTCAAAGTAATATTTGTAGTCAATGCGCAAATAAGGCATACTTTTTATATATTTCTTATGTTTGATAATATAATATACTTTCATATGCAATTTGCGTTCCAAAGTAAACAGTAAAAAAGTAACAAATTTAACTCTAGTGGCGCCATCTAAATGTCGACTAGTGCGTTAGAATTTGCTATCCTTTATCGACTTCCAGTAAAAATTTCATGACATTTCACATGACATGGAAGTGAAGTTATTGCGTTTTAAGTGTCAGTATGTTTTTGTCATCGGTGCGAAAATGAGCTTCGAACAAAGAGCCAACATTAAATTTAGTGTTAAAAATGGTAAAACTTTTACTGAAACGTTTCAATTGATGAAACAAGTTTATGGCGATGATTGCCTATCCCGTAGCAGAGTGCACGAGTGGTTTCAACGTTTTCAAAGTGGTCGTGAGGACATAAATGAGAAATGAGCCGAAACCCAAAAAATCGCGCCTGGAGAAGTGAAAAGTAAAGACAATGCTAATTTGGTTTTATGATTCCAAGGGTATTGTCCGCACAGAATTTGTTCTATCCGGCCAAAACGTTAATGCGGTATTCTAACTTGGAGTTTTGAAGCGTTTGGTGCGCCGTATTCGACGTGTTCGGCCCGAATATCGCGAGGATGGAAGTTGGCGTTTGTTGCACGATAATGCGCCGTCTCATCGATCGACGCTTGTGGCCGATTATTTGACCAAAAATCACATTTTAACAATCAACCACTCCCCGTATTCACCTGATATGGGACCGTGCGACGTCTACCTTTTCACTCGTTCGACATGCTTTTGGACCGTGCAAAAAGCTGTATTAAAGCAGAAGGAGACTATTTTGAATAAAGTTAATTGATATTGCCGATAAAACCATTTGTTCTGTTTTTTTTTTTAAGTCCTGTTTACTTTGGAAATCACCTTGTGTATTCATTCATGCGATATGTATACTATATATATAACATACTATCATAATTAAACTTTACAATTGTAAATAATATAAATCCTACCTTTCATCATTTAAAACTTACTTATATCATGCACATATGACACTGCCACACAAAAAATGCATACACAAACTTACATACTAATATGCGTACACATATAAATATGTCACGCGCATAAACTACAAACATTGTTCTACAAAAACAACAATCGTCTCAAATGGCATAAGCAGCATCAGAAGTCAATATGGCATCCAAAGTGCCGAAGCAAAATTTATAGTAAATTACACAACAACAACATTTTCATTTATAAACGCAAGCGCACTTTCAACAGGCAACTTCGCTTCATTCATAAAAACAGACACCATCACATCTTCCCGAACATGTCTTTGCCCACAAGCGGCAAACTCGCAAAACACAGAAAAAAGTGCCAAAGTGGCAACATGGTACTGTCGATTGAAATCTGGCAAAAATCTGTGTCGATATGTATGCGTGCGCATACATAAACATACATATTTAAGATGGTTTGTAGGCAAAGCTGTTAGAGTGACAAGGAAAGCGGTGACAATCGGCGGCCCTTCGTTATTTTTCTTTTGGCACAGCTCGGATTATCTACCAACAACACAATGTTGTGACACTTTGTCGTCGTGTTAGTGTCCTTCGACACAATGACTCCTTGACGTGAAACCCAAAACGTGAGCTTCGGTCTTTAGTTGTCCGTGGCAACGGAGATTTCGGAGATATGTAAACAAATTTACAAACATTATGCGTATGGTTATTCATAATTATATAATATATATTATATATAAATAAATATATTATTTATAAAACCTATGTATATTAATTAAATATTAATTTGATTGATATCGTATATATACAAAATGTCTATGACTTATAGCCATAGTCGTTTGCGCATTGTAAATAAACGAATCTGTAAGCGTACATTTCTTAACATTAATTAGCATTATTTTTCTCTTTTATCACTGAAAATTCTCAATTCTGCTATTTTTGATTCCCCTGATGTTAATTGTTGTGAAACACGCTAATAATTTTCTGTGGTGAATCCCATCAGTTCCCCTTCGAAAAGTAAAATATCCATACGTTTTCGGCATCGTGAACCTTCTCTATAATATTCGTTCTCTGTTCAATACATTTAAACCGAATGTAGAAATAGAACATTCAGGGTGGGCCATCTACTTTGTTCTATTTTTCTTCTGTTTGTTGAAAATTTTTTATTTTTTTTTATTTTTAAAAGCCCGGGACGGCCCGGACCAAACCGGGAAGCATAGTTAGCTAAGACTAGATGAAACCATATAAAAAGAGTTAAAGAGCACAATAGACCAATGGTCGCAGTGCATATCCTCCCATAAATATCTATCTATATCTAACTTTACGCAATATGTTCAACTCATGAGTATTTTGCAAGTTTTGGACTTTTTTATATTTCAAGAAAATATATAAATAGTTTTTTTGTTTATTTGTGAACGGAAAATACATTTTTTTTTAAATTTTTTCCCAGTCGAGTTAATCAGTGTGTAGCACCCAGCCAAATAATTTTACATGAGCCAACTGTTGATCCATGCCTCAAGATATTCGTAGCAATCACAATATTGAAGACAATTAAAAATGAGAAAACGAAAATTCAGGTGTAAATAAAATATTTACTTCTAAATTGTTTCGCCTCTACTTCAAATTGCTTCAAGTAATTGTTGTCTTTCTTTAGGGTCTCCATTCCGCTTTTACTTGCAATGAAAGTAATTCTGTTGGTTGGATGTTTGCAAATTGTTCTTTAAATATTGCGAGTGTTTGTAAATTGCAACTGCTGGAATAGCATCGCTTTCAATTTTCTTTATTGTTTCTTCGAAAATCATGCCCTAAAATTAATGCGATAATAATAATCGATTTTGGAAAAATATCAGTTAATAAAAATATATTTTCACCTGTTCATGAACTAAAATGAAGTGGATTACTGAGAGAAGGGCAGATGCATCTGGATTTTTTGAGGGGTGAAGGAAGGTCATCGAAATATGTTTTCAAAGGTTGGAACATTCGAAATGATTTTGCTCAAAGCTTCTCACAAGCCAATGAATCGAGTTTTCCAGTAACCAGCCAGTTGATCGTATTCGTCTTCAGAAATCTCGCAGATTGACTTTAATGCTTGTGTGCGAATGGTAAGGGCATTAAAATGTGTGTAGATCTGAACAACAATACTTGCTTGTTTAACATCAAGATATGCGCTGCACAACCTACACCAACTATGCTCGATTTTAATTTCATTAATTTTGCTAAAACATTTCCTTCACGTTTCCTATCTAGGCGACCGAAATTAATTGGCGTATTGCCACCACAGTCAAATCAAAATTTTCCAAGACTCCTTTAATCAATTAAAAAATCATATCCGACGTTTTACCTTTTTCTTGTGAAAGTTTACTTATTTTAACATTCCCTCCAGATATCGGAAAAAACTAACGAATGACGTCAGAAAACATCTTGATTGCTTTGCGATTGAAAGCGTCGGGCGACAAATAAATGAATCGGGCTTTCTGTAAATCAGACTTGAGGCATTCCAATGCGTATGGTGTAAAAACATTGGTTATCGCTTCACTTTCTGTTCTTGAACACGAAAATTTTTACATTTGGAAACATTCATATTCGAAATATATTGGTTGCGCAGTCGGTTGATCTACAATAAAATGTTTGAAAAAATTTGAATTGGACGATAACTGCTGTGTTTGTTCAACGATTTTTTGAATTGAATGGTACGCCCACACGACTTCCCTCGTCGATAGATTCAAATCTGGTTTCTCTGTAGAGAAACATTTGCTGTCACTTTGTGCTTCTTTGTCTTGAAATGATTTTCAATACCATTGCCTCCACCAGCAGCAACCGAAAAAGTAGCATTACATTTGTTGCAACGAACGTTGGAATCGTCATAAGTGATTCTCAAAAAAGAATATTTTTTCTTCAAATTATCGTTGAAAATACATATTCGTTTCGACATTTCACAAAGTAATATTTTTTCGTAAATGCTTCAAATTCACAAAATTATCTTGAATGTATAATTAAAGTGATGAGCTGTCAGTGGACAACGCTGACGTTCGCGCCAAAATCGGAAAGAGAAATTTTAACAGTGGCGCTGGAACAGAGCTGAGCATGGTATAAAAATTATGCTCAGAAGTTTGCATTGATGTTACTGCCGCATATTAGCCTATTGGCTTATATTTTTATACGTTTATATAATATACAATCATATTTATTGATAGAATATAATTTTGCGAATTTTTATGCATGCATGTAAAACTGATAACGTTCTAATTAAACAATGTTATTTTCAAAGTAATATTTGTAGTCAATGCGCAAATAAGGCATACTTTTTATATATTTCTTATGTTTGATAATATAATATACTTTCATATGCAATTTGCGTTCCAAAGTAAACAGTAAAAAAGTAACAAATTTAACTCTAGTGGCGCCATCTAAATGTCGACTAGTGCGTTAGAATCTGCTATCCTTTATCGACTTCCAGTAAAAATTTCATGACATTTCACATGACATGGAAGTGAAGTTATTGCGTTTTAAGTGTCAGTATGTTTTTGTCATCGGTGCGAAAATGAGCTTCGAACAAAGAGCCAACATTAAATTTAGTGTTAAAAATGGTAAAACTTTTACTAAAACGTTTCAATTGATGAAACAAGTTTATGGCGATGATTGCCTATTCCGTAGCAGAGTGCACGAGTGGTTTCAACGTTTTCAAAGTGGTCGTGAGGACATAAATGAGAAATGAGCCGAAACCCAAAAAATCGCGCCTGGAGAAGTGAAAAGTAAAAACAATGCTAATTTGGTTTTATGATTCCAAGGGTATTGTCCTCACAGAATTTGTTCTATCCGGCCAAAACGTTAATGCGGTATTCTAACTTGGAGTTTTGAAGCGTTTGGTGCGCCGTATTCGACGTGTTCGGCCCGAATATCGCGAGGATGGAAGTTGGCGTTTGTTGCACGATAATGCGCCGTCTCATCGATCGACGCTTGTGGCCGATTATTTGACCAAAAATCACATTTTAACAATCAACCACTCCCCGTATTCACCTGATATGGGACCGTGCGACGTCTACCTTTTCGAAAAAGGCTTGCATCGGCATACTGGCGGCCATACCGGGCAACGTGCTAAAACACTCGTTCGACATGCTTTTGGACCGTGCAAAAAGCTGTATTAAAGCAGAAGGAGACTATTTTGAATAAAATTAATTGATTTTGCCGATAAAACCATTTGTTCTGTTTTTTTTTTTAAAGTCCTGTTTACTTTGGAAATCACCTTGTATATTCATTCATGCGATATGTATACTATATATATAACATACTATCATAATATATTATAAACTTTACAATTGTAAATAATATAAATCCTACCTTTCATCATTTAAAACTTACTTATATCATGCACATATGACACTGCCACACAAAAAATGCATACACAAACTTACATACTAATATGCGTACACATATAAATATGTCACGCGCATAAACTACAAACATTGTTCTACAAAAACAACAATCGTCTCAAATGGCATAAGCAGCATCAGAAGTCAATATGGCATCCAAAGTGCCGAAGCAAAATTTATAGTAAATTACACAACAACAACATTTTCATTTATAAACGCAAGCGCACTTTCAACAGGCAACTTCGCTTCATTCATAAAAACATACACCATCACATCTTCCCGAACATGTCTTTGCCCACAAGCGGCAAACTCGCAAAACACAGAAAAAAGTGCCACAGTGGCAACATGGTACTGTCGATTGAAATCTGGCAAAAATCTGTGTCGATATGTATGTGTGCGCATACATAAACATACATATTTAAGATGGTTTGTAGGCAAAGCTGTTAGAGTGACAAGGAAAGCGGTGACAATCGGCGGCCCTTCGTTATTTTTCTTTTGGCACAGCTCGGATTATCTACCAACAACACAATGTTGTGACACTTTGTCGTCGTGTTAGTGTCCTTCGACACAATGACTCCTTGACGTGAAACCCAAAAGCTTCGGTCTTTAGTTGTCCGTGGCAACGGAGATTTCGCATGAAGCAATGAGTATACATATTTACATACAAAGTTGTATGTAAACAAATTTACAAACATTATGCGTATGGTTCTTTCATAATTATATAATATATATTATATATAAATAAATATATTATTTATAAAACCTATGTATATTAATTAAATATTAATTTGATTGATATCGTATATATACAAAATGTCTATGAGTTATAGCCATAGTCGTTTGCGCATTGTAAATAAACGAATCTGTAAGCGTACATTTCTTAACATTAATTAGGATTATTTTTCTCTTTTATCACTGAAAATTTTCAATTCTGCTATTTTTGATTCCCCTGATGTTAATTGTTGTGAAACACGCTAATAATTTTCTGTGGTGAAACACCATCAGTTCCCCTTCGAAAAGTAAAATATCCATACGTTTCCGGCATCGTGAACCTTCTCTATAATATTCGTTCTCTGTTCAATACATTTAAACCGAATGTAGAAATAGAACATTCAGGGTGGGCCATTTATTTTGTTCTATTTTTCTTCTGTTTGTTGAAAATTTTTTATTTTTTTTATTTTTAAAAGCCCGGGACGGACCGGACCAAACCGGGAAGCATAGTTAGCTAAGACTAGATGAAACAATATAAAAAGAGTTAAAGAGCACAATAGACCAATGGTCGCAGTGCATATCCTCCCATAAATATCTATCTATATCTAACTTTACGCAATATGTTCAACTCATGAGTATTTCGCAAGTTTTGCACTTTTTATTAATAATTTTTATTTTTTTTATTTAATAATTTTACATGAGCCAACTGTTGATCCATGCCTTAAGATATTCGTAGCAATCACAATATTGAAGACAATTAAAAATGAGAAAACGAAAATTCAGGTGTAAATAAAATATTTACTTCTAAATTGTTTCGCCTCTACTTCAAATTGCTTCAAGTAATTGTTGTCTTTCTTTAGGGTCTCCATTACGCTTTTACTTGCAATGAAAGTAATTGTGTTGGTTGGAAGTTTGCAAATTGTTCTTTAAATATTACGAGTGTTTGTAAATTGCAACTGCTGGAATAGCATCGCTTTCAATTTTCTTTATTGTTTCTTCGAAAATCATGCCCTAAAATTAATGCGATAATAATAATCGATTTTGGAAAAATATCAGTTAATAAAAATATATTTTCACCTGTTCATGAACAAAAATGAAGTGGATTACTGAAAGAAGGGCAGATGCATCTGGATTTTTTGAGGGGTGAAGGAAGGTCATCGAAATATGTTTTCAAAGGTTGGAACATTCGAAATGATTTTTCTCAAAGCTTCTCACAAGCCAATGAATCGAGTTTTCCAACCAGTTGATCGTATTCGTCTTCAGAAATCTCGCAGATTGACTTTAATGCTTGTGTGCGAATGGTAAGGGCATTAAAATGTGTGTAGATCTGAACAACAATACTTGCTTGTTTAACATCAAGATATGCGCTGCACAACCTACACCAACTATGCTCGATTTTAATTTCATTAATTTTGCTAAAACATTTCCTTCACTTTTCCGATCTAGGCGACCGAAATTAATTGGCGTATTGCCACCACAGTCAAATCAAAATTTTCCTAGACTCTTTTAATCAATTAAAAAATCATATCCGACGTTTTACCCTTTTCTTGTGAAAGTTTAATTATTTTAACATTCCCTCCAGATATCGGATAAAATTAACGAATGACGACAAAATGCATCTTGATTGCTTTGCGATTGGAAGCGTCGGTCGACAAATAAATTAATCGGGCTTTCTGTAAATCAGACTTGAGGCATTCTAATGCGTATGGTGGAAAAAACATTGGTTATCGCTTCGCTTTCTGTTCTTGAACACGAAAATTTTTACATTTGGAAACATTCATATTCGAAATATTTTGGTTGCACAGTCGTTTGATCTACAATAAAATGTTTGAAAAACTTTGAATTGGACGATAACTGCTGTTTTTTTTAATGATTTTTTGAATTGAATGGTACGCCCACACAACTTCCATCGTCGATAGATTCAAATCTGGTTTTTCTGCGATTTAAAAAATCTGATACGATTGAAGCTTGTAGAGAAACATTTGCTGCCACTTTGTGCTTCTTTGTCTTGAAATGATTTTCAATATCATTGTCTCCACCAGCAGCAACCGAAAAAGTAGCATTACATTTGTTGCAACGAACGTTGGAATCATCATAAGTGATTCTCAAAAAAGAATATTTTTTCTTCAAATTATCGTTGAAAATACATTTTCGTTTCGACATTTCACAAAGTAATATTTATTCGTAAATGCTTCAAATTCACAAAATTATCTTGAATGTAGAATTAAAGTGATGAGCTGTCAGTGGACAACGCTGACGTTCGCGCCAAAATCGGAAAGAGAAATTTTAACAGTGGCGCTGGAACAGAGCTGAGCATGGTATAAAAATTATGCTCAGAAGTTTGCATTGATGTTACTGCCGCATATTAGCCTATTGGCTTATATTTTTATACGTTTATATAATATACAATCATATTTATTGATAGAATATAATTTTGCGAATTATTATGCATGCATGTAAAACTGATAACGTTCTAATTAAACAATGTTATTTTCAAAGTAATATTTGTAGTCAATGCGCAAATAAGGCATGCTTTTTATATATTTCTTATGTTTGATAATATAATATACTTTCATATGCAAATTGCCTTCCAAAGTAAACAGTAAAAAAGTAACAAATTTAACTCTAGTGGCGCCATCTAAATGTCGACTAGTGCGTTAGAATCTGCTATCCTTTATCGACTTCCAGTAAAAATTTCATGATATTTCACATGACATGGAAGTGAAGTTATTGCGTTTTAAGTGTCAGTATGTTTTTGTCATCGGTGCGAAAATGAGCTTCGAACAAAGAGCCAACATTAAATTTAATTTTAAAATTGGTAAAACTTTTACCGAAACGTTTCAATTGATGAAACAAGTTTATGGCGATGATTGCCTATCCCGTAGCAGAGTGCACGAGTGGTTTCAACGTTTTCAAAGTGGTCGTGAGGACATAAATGAGAAATGAGCCGAAACCCAAAAAATCGCGCCTGGAGAAGTCAAAAATAAAGACAATGCTGATTTGTTTTTTTTTTAAGAGTCCAAGGGTATTGTCCACACAGAATTTGTTCCATCCGGCCAAAACGTTAATGCTGTACTCTTCTGGCGTTTGTTGCACGATAATGCGCCGTCTCATTGATCGACGCTTGTGGCCGATTATTTGACCAAAAATCACATTTTAACAATCAACCACTCCCCGTATTCACCTGATATGGGACCGCGCGACTTCTACCTTTTCGAAAAAGGCTTGCATCGGCATACTGGCGTCCATACTGGCCAACGAGCTAAAACACTCGTTCGACATGCTTTTGGACCGTGCAAAAAGCTGTATTAAAGCAGAAGGAGACTATTTTGAATAAAATTAATTAAGTTTGGCGATAAAACCATTTGTTCTGTCTTTTTTTTTAAAGTCCTGTTTACTTTGGAAATCACCTTGTATATTCATTCATGCGATATGTTTACTGTATATATAACATACTATCATAATATACTATAAACTTTACAATTGTAAATAAAAAAAATTCTACCTTTCATCATTTAAAACTTACTTATATCATGCACATATGACACTACCACACAAAAAATGCATACACAAACTTACATACTAATATGCGTACACATATAAATATGTCACGCGCATAAACAACAAACATTGTTCTACAAAAACAACAATCGTCTCAAATGGCATAAGCAGCATCAGAAGTCAATATGGCATCCAAAGTGCCGAAGCAAATTTTTAGTAAATTACACAACAACAACATTTTAGCTCGGATTATCTACCAACAACACAATGTTGTGACACTTTGTCGTCGTGTTAGTGTCCTTCGACACAATGACTCCTTGCCGTGAAACCCAAAACGTGAGCTTCGGTTACAAACATTATGCGTATGGTTCTTTCATAATTATATAATATATAAATAAATATATTACTTATAAAACCTATGTATATTAATTAAATATTAATTTGATTGATATCGTATAGGTATATACAAAATGTCTATGGGCCATCTACTTTTTTTATTTTTAAAAACCCGGGACGGCCCGGACCAAACGGGGACGCATAATTAGCTAAGACTAGACGAAACAATATAAAAAGAGTTAAAGAGCACAATAGACCAATGGTCGCAGTGCATATCCTCCCATAAATATCTATCTATATCTAACTTTACGCAATAGGTATGTTCAACTCATGAGTATTTTGCAACTTTTGAACTTTTCTATGTTTCAAGAAAATATATAAATAGTTTTTTTGTTTATTTGTGAACGGAAAATAAATTTTTTTTTCAATTTTTTCCCAGTCGAGTTAATCAGTGTGTAGCACCCAGCCAAATAATTTTACATGAGCCACTTGTTGATCCATGCCTCAAGATATTCGTAGCAATCACAATATTAAAGACTATTAAAAATGAGAAAACGAAAATTGAGGTGTAAATAAAATATTTACTTCTAAATTGTTTCGCCTCTACTTCAAATTGCTTCAAGTCATTGTTTTCTTTCTTTAGGCTCTCCATTCCGCTTTTACTTGCAATGAAAGTAATTGTGTTGGTTGGATGTTTGCAAATTGTTCTTTAAATATTGCGAGTGTTTGTAAATTGCAACTGCTGGAATAGCATCGCTTTCAATTTTCTTTATTGTTTCTTCGAAAATCATGCCCTAAAATTAATGCGATAATAATAATCGATTTTGGAAAAATATCAGTTAATAAAAATATATTTCAGTTCATGAACAAAAATGAAGTGGATTACTGAAAGAATGGCAGATGCATCTGGCTTTTTTGAGGGGTGAAGGAAGGTCGTCGAAATATGTATTCAAAGGTTGGAACATTCGAAATGATTTTTCTCAAAGCTTCTCACAAACCAATAAATCGAGTTTTCCAACCAGTTGATCGTATTCGTCTTCAGAAATCTCGCAGATTGACTTTAATGCTTGTGTGCGAATGGTGTGAACATTAAAATGTGTAGATCTGAACAACAATACTTGCTTGTTTAACATCAAGATATGCGCTGCACAACCTACACCAACTATGCTCGATTTTAATTTCATTAATTTTGCAAAAACATTTCCTTCACGTTTCCAATCTAGGCGACCGAAATTAATTGGCGTATTACCACCACAGTCAAATCAAAATTTTCCAAGACTCCTTTAATCAATTAAAAAATCATATCCGACGTTTTACCTTTTTCTTGTGAAAGTTTAATTATTTTAACATTCCCTCCAGATATCGGAAAAAATTAACGAATGACGACAGAAAACATCTTGATTGCTTTGCGATTGAAAGCGCCGGGCGACAAATAAATGAACCGGGCTTTCTGTAAATCAGACTTGAGGCATTCCAATGCGTATGGTGTAAAAACATTGGTTATCGCTTCACTTTCTGTTCTTGAACACGAAAATTTTTACATTTGGAAACATTCATATTCGAAATATATTGGTTGCGCAGTCGGTTGATCTACAATAAAATGTTTGAAAAAATTTGAATTGGACGATAACTGCTGTTTTTGTTTAACGATTTTTTGAATTGAATGGTACGCCCACACGACTTCCCTCGTCGATAGATTCAAATCTGGTTTCTCTGTAGAGAAACATTTGCTGTCACTTTGTGCTTCTTTGTCTTGAAATGATTTTCAATACCATTGCCTCCACCAGCAGCAACCGAAAAAGTAGCATTACATTTGTTGCAACGAACGTTGGAATCGTCATAAGTGATTCTCAAAAAAGAATATTTTTTCTTCAAATTATCGTTGAAAATACATTTTCGTTTCGACATTTCACAAAGTAATATTTATTCGTAAATGCTTCAAATTCACAAAATTATCTTGAATGTAGAATTAAAGTGATGAGCTGTCAGTGGACAACGCTGACGTTCGCGCCAAAATCGGAAAGAGAAATTTTAACAGTGGCGCTGGAACAGAGCTGAGCATGGTATAAAAATTATGCTCAGAAGTTTGCATTGATGTTACTGCCGCATATTAGCCTATTGGCTTATATTTTTATACGTTTATATAATATACAATCATATTTATTGATAGAATATAATTTTGCGAATTTTTATGCATACATGTAAAACTGATAACGTTCTAATTAAACAATGTTATTTTCAAAGTAATATTTGTAGTCAATGCGCAAATAAGGCATACTTTTTATACATTTCTTATGTGTGATAATATAATATACTTTCATATGCAATTTGCGTTCCAAAGTAAACAGTAAAACAGTAACAAATTTAACTCTAGTGGCGCCATCTAAATGTCGACTAGTGCGTTATAATCTGCTATCCTTTATCGACTTCCAGTAAAAATTTCATGACATTTCACATGACATGGAAGTGAAGTTATTGCGTTTTAAGTGTCAGTATGTTTTTGTCATCGGTGCGAAAATGAGCTTCGAACAAAGAGCCAACATTAAATTTAATTTTAAAATTGGTAAAACTTTTACCGAAACGTTTCAATTGATGAAACAAGTTTATGGCGATGATTGCCTATCCCGTAGCAGAGTGCACGAGTGGTTTCAACGTTTTCAAAGTGGTCGTGAGGACATAAATGAGAAATGAGCCGAAACCCAAAAAATCGCACCTGGAGAAGTCAAAAGTGAAGACAATGCTAATTTGTTTTTATGATTCCAAGGGTATTGTCCGCACAGAATTTGTTCTATCCGGCCAAAACGTTAATGCGGTATTCTAACTTGGAGTTTTGAAGCGTTTGGTGCGCCGTATTCGACGTGTTCGGCCCGAATATCGCGAGGATGGAAGTTGGCGTTTGTTGCACGATAATGCGCCGTCTCATCGATCGACGCTTGTGGCCGATTATTTGACCAAAAATCACATTTTAACAATCAACCAATCCCCGTATTCACCTGATATGGGACCGTGCGACGTCTACCTTTTCGAAAAAGGCTTGCATCGGCATACTGGCGGCCATACCGGGCAACGTGCTAAAACACTCGTTCGACATGCTTTTGGACCGTGCAAAAAGCTGTATTAAAGCAGAAGGAGACTATTTTGAATAAAGTTAATTGATATTGCCGATAAAACCATTTGTTCTGTTTTTTTTTAAAGTCCTGTTTACTTTGGAAATCACCTTGTATATTGATTCATGCGATATGTATACTACATATATAACATACTATCATAATATACTATAAACTTTACAATTGTAAATAATATAGATCCTACCTTTCATCATTTAAAACTTACTTATATCATGCACATATGACACTACCACACAAAAAATGCATACACAAACTTACATACTAATATGCGTACACATATAAATATGTCACGCGCATAAACTACAAACATTGTTCTACAAAAACAACAATCGTCTCAAATGGCATAAGCAGCATCAGAAGTCAACATGGCATCCAAAGTGCCGAAGCAAAATTTATAGTAAATTACACAACAACAACATTTACATTTATAAACGCAAGCGCACTTTCAACAGGCAACTTCGCACACATCTCCCCGAACATGTCTTTGCCCACAAGCGGCAAACTCGCAAAACACAGAAAAAAGTGCCAAAGTGGCAACATGGTACTGTCGATTGAAATATTTGTCAATTCGAAAATATTTTTTTGCGACTGGCAAAAATCTGTGTCGATATGTATGCGTGCGCATACATAAACATACATATTTAAGATGGTTTGTAGGCAAAGCTGTTAGAGTGACAAGGGAAGCGGTGACAATCGGCGGCCCTTCGTTATTTTTCTTTCGGCACAGCTCGGATTATCTACCAACAACACAATGTTGTGACACTTTGTCGTCGTGTTAGTGTCCTTCGACACAATGACTCCTTGACGTGAAACCCACAACGTGAGCTTAGGTCTTTAGTTGTCCGTGGCAACGGAGATTTCGCATGAAGCAATGAGTATACATATTTACATACAAAGTTGTATGTAAAGAAATTTACAAACATTATGCGTATGGCTCTTTCATAATTATATAATATATATTATATATAAATAAATATATTATTTACAAAACCTATATATATTAATTAAATATTAATTTGATTGATATCGTATATATACAAAATGTCCATGAGTTATAGCCATAGTCGTTGCGCATTGTAAATAAACGAATCTGTAAGCGTACATTTCTTAACATTAATTAGGATTATTTTTCTCTTTTATCACTGAAAATTCTCAATTCTGCTATTTTTGATTCCCCTGATGTTAATTGTTGTGAAACACGCTAATAATTTTCTGTGGTGAAACACCATCAGTTCCCCTTCGAAAAGTAAAATATCCATACGTTTCCGGCATCGTGAACCTTCTCTATAATATTCGTTCTCTGTTCAATACATTTAAACCGAATGTAGAAATAGAACATTCAGGGTGGGTCATCTACTTTGTTTAATTTTTCTTCTGTTTGTTGAAATTTTTTATTTATTTTTATTTTTAAAAGCCCGGGACGGCCCGGACCAAACCGGGACGCATAGTTAGCTAAGACTAGACGAAACAATATAAAAAGAGTTAAAGAGCACAATAGACCAATGGTCGCAGTGCATATCCTCCCATAAATATCTATCTATATCTAACTTTACGCAATATGTTCAACTCATGAGTATTTTGCAAGTTTTGCACTTTTTTATATTTCAAGAAAATATATAAATAGTTTTTTTGTTTATTTGTGAACGGAAAATACATTTAAAATTTTTTCCCAGTCGAGTTAATCAGTGTGTAGCACCCAGCCAAATAATTTTACATGAGCCAACTGTTGATCCATGCCTTCAATTAGAAATGAGAAAACGAAAATTCAGGTGTAAATAAAATATTTACTTCTAAATTGTTTCGCCTCTACTTCATATTGCTTCAAGTCATTGTTTTCTTTCTTTAGGGTCTCCATTCCGCTTTTACTTGCAATGAAAGTAATTGTGTTGGTTGGATGTTTGCAAATTGTTCTTTAAATATTGCGAGTGTTTGTAAATTGCAACTGCTGGAATAGCATCGCTTTCAATTTTCTTTATTGTTTCTTCGAAAATCATGCCCTAAAATTAATGCGATAATAATAATCGATTTTGGAAAAATATCAGTTAATAAAAATATATTTTCACCTGTTCATGAACAAAAACGAAGGGCAGATGCATCTGGCTTTTTTGAGGGGTGAAGGAAGGTCATTGAAATATGTTTTCAAAGGTTGGAACATTCGAAATGATTTTTCTCAAAGCTTCTCACAAGCCAATGAATCGAGTTTTCCAACCAGTTGATCGTATTCGTCTTCAGAAATCTCGCAGATTGACTTTAATGCTTGTGTGCGAATGGTGTGGACATTAAAATGTGTGTAGATCTGAACAACAATTCTTGCTTGTTTAACATCAAGATATGCGCTGCACAACCTACACCAACTATGCTCGATTTTAATTTCACTAATTTTGCAAAAACATCCTTCATGTTTCTGATCTAGGCGACCGAAATTAATTGGTGTATTGCCACGACAGTCAAATCAAAATTTTCCAAGACTCCTTTAATCAATTAAAAAATCATATCCGAAGTTTTACCTTTTTCTTGTGAAAGTTTAATTATTTTAAAATTCCCTCCAGATATCGGAAAAAATTAACGAATGACGACAGAAAACATCTTGATTGCTTTGCGATTGAAAGCGTCGGGCGACAAATAAATGAATCGGGCTTTCTGTAAATCAGACTTGAGGCATTCCAATGCGTATGGTGTAAAAACATTGGTTATCGCTTCACTTTCTGTTCTTGAACACGAAAATTTTTACATTTGGAAATATTCATATTCGAAATATTTTGGATGCACAGTCGTTTGATCTACAATAAAATGATTGAAAAACTTTGAATTGGACGATAACTGCTGTTTTTTTTAATGATTTTTTAAATTGAATGGTACGCCCACACAACTTCCATCGTCGATAGATTCAAATCTGGTTTATCTGCGATTTAAAAAATCTGATATGATTGAAGCTTGTAGAGAAACATTTGCTGTCACTTTGTTCTTCTTTGTCTTGAAATGATTTTCAATATCATTGCCTCCACCAGCAGCCACCGAAAAAGTAGCATTACATTTGTTGCAACGAACGTTGGAATCGTCATAAGTGATTCTCAAAAAAGAATATTTTTTCTTCAAATTATCGTTGAAAATACATTTTCGTTTCGACATTTCACAAAGTAATATTTATTCGTAAATGCTTCAAATTCACAATATTATCTTGAATGTAGAATTAAAGTGATGAGCTATCAGTGGACAACGCTGACGTTCGCGCCAAAATCGGAAAGAGAAATTTTAACAGTGGCGCTGGAACAGAGCTGAGCATGGTATAAAAATTATGCTCAGAAGTTTGCATTGATGTTACTGCCGCATATTAGCCTATTGGCTTATATTTTTATACCTTTATATAATATACAATCATATTTATTGATAGAATATAATTTTGCGAATTTTTATGCATGCATGTAAAACTGATAACGTTCTAATTAAACAATGTTATTTTCAAAGTAATATTTGTAGTCAATGCGCAAATGAGGCATGCTTTTTATATATTTCTTATGTTTGATAATATAATATACTTTCCTATGCAATTTGCGTTCCAAAGTAAACAGTAAAAAAGTAACAAATTTAACTCTAGTGGCGCCATCTAAATGTCGACTAGTGCGTTAGAATCTGCTATCCTTTATCGACTTCCAGTAAAAATTTCATGACATTTTACATGACATGGAAGTGAAGTTATTGCGTTTTCAGTGTCAGTATGTTTTTGTCATCGGTGCGAAAATGAGCTTCGAACAAAGAGCCAACATTAAATTTAGTGTTAAAAATGATAAAACTTTTACCGAAACGTTTCAATTGATGAAACAAGTTTATGGCGATGATTGCCTATCCCGTAGCAGAGTGCACGAGTGGTTTCAACGTTTTCAAAGTGGTCGTGAGGACATAAATGAGAAATGAGCCGAAACCCAAAAAATCGCGCCTGGAGAAGTCAAAAGTGAAGACAATGCTAATTTGTTTTTATGATTCCAAGAGTATTGTCCACACAGAATTTGTTCCATCCGGCCAAAACGTTAATGCTGTACTCTTCTGGCGTTTGTTGCACGATAATGCGCCGTCTCATCGATCGACGCTTGTGGCCGATTATTTGACTAAAAATCACATTTTAACAATCAACCACTCCCCGTATTCACCTGATATGGAACCGTGCGACGTCTACCTTTTCGAAAAAGGCTTGCATCGGCATACTGGCGGCCATACCAGGCAACGTGCTAAAACACTCGTTCGACATGCTTTTGGACCGTGCAAAAAGCTGTATTAAAGCAGAAGGAGACTATTTTGAATAAAATTAATTGATTTTGCCGATAAAACCATTTGTTCTGTTATTTTTTTTAAAGTCCTGTTTACTTTGGAAATCACCTTGTAAATTCATTCATGCGATATGTATACTATATATATAACATACTATCATAATATACTATAAACTTTACAATTGTAAATAATATAAATCCTACCTTTCATCATTTAAAACTTACTTATATCATGCACATATGGCACTGCCACACAAAAAATGCATACACAAACTTACATACTAATATGCGTACACATATAAATATGTCACGCGCATAAACTACAAACATTGTTCTACAAAAACAACAAGCGTCTCAAATGGCATAAGCAGCATCAGAAGTCAATATGGCATCCAAAATTAAAAAAGTGCCAAAGTGGCAACATGGTACTGTCGATTGAAATCTGGCAAAAATCTGCGTCGATATGTATGCGTGCGCATACATAAACATACATATTTAAGATGGTTTGTAGGCAAAGCTGTTAGAGTGACAAGGAAAGCGGTGACAATCGGCGGCCCTTCGTTGTTTTTCTTTCGGCACAGCTCGGATTATCTACCAACAACACAATATTGTGACACTTTGTCGTCGTGTTAGTGTCCTTCGACACAATGACTCCTTGACGTGAAACCCAAAACGTGAGCTTCGGCCTTTAGTTGTCCGTGGCAACGGAGATTTCGCATGAAGCAATGAGTATACATATTTACATACAAAGTTGTATGTAAACAAATTTACAAACATTATGCGTATGGTTCTTTCATAATTATATAATATATATTATATATAAATAAATATATTATTTATAAAACCTATGTATATTAATTAAATATTAATTTGATTGATATCGTATATATACAAAATGTCTATGAGTTATAGCCATAGTCGTTTGCGCATTGTAAATAAACGAATCTGTAAGCGTACATTTCTTAACATTAATTAGGATTATTTTTCTCTTTTATCACTGAAAATTCTCAATTCTGCCATTTTTGATTCCCCTGATGTTAATTGTTGTGAAACGCGCTAATAATTTTCTGTGGTGAAACACCATCAGTTCCCCTTCGAAAAGTAAAATATCCATACGTTTTCGGCATTGTGAACCTTCTCTATAATATTCGTTCTCTGTTCAATACATTTAAACCGAATGTAGAAATAGAACATTCAGGGTGGGCCATCTACTTTGTTCTATTTTTCTTCTGTTTGTTGAAAATTTTTTATTTTTTTTTATTTTTAAAAGCCCGGGAAGCATAGTTAGCGAAGACTAGATAAAACAACATAAAAAGAGTTAAAGAGCACAATAGACCAATGGTCGCAGTGCATATCCTCCCATAAATATCTATCTATATCTAACTTTACGCAATATGTTCAACTCATGAGTATTTTGCAAGTTTTGCACTTTTTTATATTTCAAGAAAATATATAAATAGTTTTTTTGTTTATTTGTGAACGGAAAATACATTTTAAATTTTTTCCCAGTCGAGTTAATCAGTGTGTAGCACCCAGCCAAATAATTTTACATGAGCCAACTGTTGATCCATGCCTCAAGATATTCGTAGCAATCACAATATTGAAGACAATTAAAAATGAGAAAACGAAAATTCAGGTGTAAATAAAATATTTACTTCTAAATTGTTTCGCCTCTACTTCAAATTGCTTCAAGTCATTGTTGTCTTTCTGTAGGGTCTCCATTCCGATTATACTTGCAATGAAAGTAATTGTGTTGGTTGGATGTTTGCAAATTGTTCTTTAAATATTGCGAGTGTTTGTAAATTGCAACTGCTGGAATAGCATCGCTTTCAATTTTCTTTATTGTTTCTTCGAAAATCATGCCCTTCACTTTCTGTTCTTGAACACGAAAATTTTTACATTTGGAAACATTCATAATCGAAATATTTTGGTTGCACAGTCGTTTGATCTACAATAAAATGTTTGAAAAAATTTGAATAACTGCTGTTTTTTTGAATTGAATGGTACGCCCACACGACTTCCATCGTCGATATATTCAAATCTGGTTTCTCTGCGATTAAAAAAACCTGATATGATTGCAGCTTGTAGAGAAACATTAGCTGCCACTTTGTGCTTCTTTGTCTTGAAATGATTTTCAATATCATTGCTTCCACCAGCAGCAACCGAAAAAGTTGCATTACATTTGTTGCAACGAACGTTGGAATCATCATAAGTGATTCTCAAAAAAGAATACTTTTTCTTCAAATTATCGTTGAAAATACATTTTCGTTTCGACATTTCACAAAGTAATATTTATTCGTAAATGCTTCAAATTCACAAAATTATCTTGAATGTAGAATTAAAGTGATGAGCTGTCAGTGGACAACGCTGACGTTCGCGCCAAAATCGGAAAGAGAAATTTTAACAGTGGCGCTGGAACAGAGCTGAGCATGGTATAAAAATTATGCTCAGAAGTTTGCATTGATGTTACTGCCACATATTAGCCTATTGGCTTATATTTTTATACGTTTATATAATATACAATCATATTTATTGATAGAATATAATTTTGCGAATTTTTATGCATATATGTAAAACTGATAACGTTCTAATTAAACAATGTTATTTTCAAAGTAATATTTGTAGTCAATGCGCAAATAAGGCATACTTTTTATATATTTCTTATGTTTGATAATATAATATACTTTCATATGCAATTTGCGTTACAAAGTTAACAGTAAAAAAGTAACAAATTTAACTCTAGTGGCGCCATCTAAATGTCGACTAGTGCGTTAGAATCTGCTATCCTTTATCGACTTCCAGTAAAAATTTCATGACATTTTACATGACATGGAAGTGAAGTTATTGCGTTTTAAGTGTCAGTATGTTTTTGTCATCGGTGCGAAAATGAGCTTCGAACAAAGAGCCAACATTAAATTTAGTGTTAAAAATGATAAAACTTTTACCGAAACGTTTCAATTGATGAAACAAGTTTATGGCGATGATTGCCTATCCCGTAGCAGAGTGCGCGAGTGGTTTCAACGTTTTCACAGTGGTCGTGAGGACATAAATGAGAAATGAGCCGAAACCTAAAAAATCGCGCCTGGAGAAGTCAAAAGTAAAGACAATGCTAATTTGTTTTTATGATTCCAAGGGTATTGTCCGCACAGAATTTGTTCTATCCGGCCAAAACGTTAATGCGGTATTCTAACTTGGAGTTTTGAAGCGTTTGGTGCGCCGTATTCGACGTGTTCGGCCCGAATATCGCGAGGATGGAAGTGCGACGTCTACCTTTTCGAAAAAGGCTTGCATCGGCATACTGGCGGCCATACCGGGCAACGTGCTAAAACACTTGTTCGCCATGCTTTTGGACCGTGCAAAAACCTGTATTAAAGCAGAAGGAGACTATTTTGAATAAAATTAATTGATTTTGCCGATAAAACCATTTGTTCTGTTTTTTTTTTAAAGTCCTGTTTACTTTGGAAATCACCTTGTATATTCATTCATGCGATATGTATACTATATATATAACATACTATCATAATATACTATAAACTTTACAATTGTAAATAATATAAATCCTACCTTTCATCATTTAAAACTTACTTATATCATGCATATATGACACTGCCACACAAAAAATGCATACACAAACTTACATACTAATATGCGTACACATATAAATATGTCACGCGCATAAACTACAAACATTGTTCTACAAAAACAACAATCGTCTCAAATGGCATAAGCAGCATCAGAAGTCAATATGGCATCCAAAGTGCCGAAGCAAAATTTATAGTAAATTACACAACAACAACATTTACATTTATAAACGCAAGCGCACTTTCAACAGGCAACTTCGCTTCATTCATAAAAACAGACACCATCACATCTCCCCGAACATGTCTTTGCCCACAAGCGGCAAACCCGCAAAACACAGAAAAAAGTGCCAAAGTGGCAACATGGTACTGTCGATTGAAATCTGGCAAAAATCTGCCTCGATATGTATGCGTGCGCATACATAAACATACATATTTAAGATGGTTTGTAGGCAAAGCTGTTAGAGTGACAAGAAAAGCGGTGACAATCGGCGGCCCTTCGTTATTTTTCTTTCGGCACAGCTCGGATTATCTACCAACAACACAATGTTGTCACACTTTGTCGTCGTGTTAGTGTCCTTCGACACAATGACTCTCTTGACGTGAAACCCAAAACGTGAGCTTCGGTCTTTAGTTGTTCGTGGCAACGGAGATTTCGCATGAAGCAATGAGCATACATATTTACATACAAAGTTGTATGTAAACAAATTTACAAACATTATGCGTATGGTTCTTTCATAATTATATAATATATATTATATATAAATAAATATATTATTTATAAAACCTATGTATATTAATTAAATATTAATTTGATTGATATCGTATATATACAAAATGTCTATGAGTTATAGCCATAGTCGTTTGCGCATTGTAAATAAACGAATCTGTAAGCGTACATTTCTTAACATTAATTAGGATTATTTTTCTCTTTTATCACTGAAAATTCTCAATTCTGCTATTTTTGATTCCCCTGATGTTAATTGTTGTGAAACACGCTAATAATTTTCTGTGGTGAAACACCATCAGTTCCCCTTCGAAAAGTAAAATATCCATACGTTTCCGGCATCGTGAACCTTCTCTATAATATTCGTTCTCTGTTCAATACATTTAAACCGAATGTAGAAATAGAACATTCAGGGTGGGCCATCTACTTTGTTCTATTTTTCTTCTGTTTGTTGAAATTTTTTTATTTTTTTTTATATTTAAAAGCCCGGGACGGCCCGGACCAAACCGGGAAGCATAGTTAGCTAAGACTAGATAAAACAATATAAAAAGAGTTAAAGAGCACAATAGACCAATGGTCGCAGTGCATATCCTCCCATAAATATCTATCTATATCTAACTTTACGCAATATGTTCAACTCATGAGTATTTTGCAAGTTTTGCACTTTTTATATTTCAAGAAAATATATAAATAGTTTTTTTGTTTATTTGTGAAGGGAAAATACATTTTTTTTTTAATTTTTTCCCAGTCGAGTTAATCAGTGTGTAGCACCTAGCCAAATAATTTTACATGAGCCAACTGTTGATCCATGCGTCAAGATATTCGTAGCAATCACAATATTGAAGACAATTAAAAATGAGACAACGAAAATTCAGGTGTAAATAAAATATTTACTTCTAAATTGTTTCGCCTCTACTTCAAATTGCTTCAAGTCATTGTTGTCTTTCTTTAGGGTCTCCATTCCGCTTTTACTTGCAATGAAAGTAATTGTGTTGGTTGGATGTTTGCAATTTGTTCTTTAAATATTGCGAGTGTTTGTAAATTGCAACTGCTGGAATAGCATCGCTTTCAATTTTCATTATTGTTTCTTCGAAAATCATGCCCTAAAATTAATGCGATAATAATAATCGATTTTGGAAAAATATCAGTTAATAAAAATATATTTCAGTTCATGAACAAAAATGAAGTGGATTACTGAAAGAATGGCAGATGCATCTGGCTTTTTTGAGGGGTGATCGTATTCGTTTTCAGAAATCTCGCAGATTGACTTTAATGCTTGTGTGCGAATGGTGTGGACATTAAAATGTGTGTAGATCTGAACAACAATACTTGCTTGTTTAACATCAAGATATGCGCTGCACAACCTACACCAACTTTGCTCGATTTTAATTTCACTAATTTTGCAAAAACATCCTTCACGTTTCCGATCTAGGCGACCGAAATTAATTGGCGTATTGCCACCACAGTCAAATCAAAATTTTCCAAGACTCCTTATATCAATTAAAAAATCATATCCGAAGTTTTACCTTTTTCTTGTGAAAGTTTAATTATTTTAAAATTCCCTCCAGATATCGGAAAAAATTAACGAATGACGACAGAAAACATCTTGATTGCTTTGCGATTGAAAGCGTCGGGCGACAAATAAATGAATCGGGCTTTCTGTAAATCAGACTTGAGGCATTCCAATGCGTATGGTGTAAAAACATTGGTTATCGCTTCACTTTCTGTTCTTGAACACGAAAATTTTTACATTTGGAAACATTAATATTCGAAATATTTTGGTTGCACAGTCGTTTGATCTACAATAAAATGTTTGAAAAACTTTGAATTGGACGATAACTGCTGTTTTTTAATGATTTTTTGAATTGAATGGTACGCCCACACGACTTCCATCGTCGATAGATTCAAATCTTCTCTGCGTTAAAAAAAATCTGATATGATTGAAGCTTGTAGAGAAACATTTGCTGCTTCTTTGTCTTGAAATGATTTTCAATATCATTGCCTCCACCAGCAGCAACCGAAAAAGTAGCATTACATTTGTTGCAACGAACGTTGGAAATTGTCATAAGTGATTCTCAAAAAAGAATATTTTTTCTTCAAATTATCGTTGAAAATACATTTTCGTTTCGACATTTCACAAAGTAATATTTATTCGTAAATGCTTCAAATTCACAAAATTATCTTGAATGTAGAATTAAAGTGATGAGCTGTCAGTGGACAACGCTGACGTTCGCGCCAAAATCGGAAAGAGAAATTTTAACAGTGGCGCTGGAACAGAGCTGAGCATGGTATAAAAATTATGCTCAGAAGTTTGCATTGATGTTACTGCCGCATATTAGCCTATTGGCTTATATTTTTATACGTTTATTTAATATACAATCATATTTATTGATAGAATATAATTTTGCGAATTTTTATGCATGCATGTAAAACTGATAACGTTCTAATTAAACAATGTTATTTTCAAAGTAATATTTGTAGTCAATGCGCAAATAAGGCATACTTTTTATATATTTCTTATGTTTGATATATATTTTTTATTTATTTATTTATTTATCCCAGGATACAAAGTACATATTACATACAAAGTATGCACCTATAGAGGTGTTACAAAACACCTGTACATAGGCCTGGTAACATTAGTTTATTATAATTAAGTACTAATGTATTAATAACAAATGTCATTTATAATTAAAAAACTAAAGAAAACATAGTATTTTTAAATATCAGTGTCTACAATCCACTCAGTTATTTTCTTTTTGCTTGCTTTATTTTTAATATTTAACAACTTTAGACTCAGCGGTAACATATTGTAGTATTTAATTGCTATATATTTCGAGTCTTTGTAAGATATATTTTTATTAATCTTTGGTAGCTGTAACGGTTTAGCTCTAGCTTTACCTTTATATTCATTAAATACCTCTCTACAATCAGAATAATGATAACGTAGTGACTCAGAAATAAACTTCTTTTTAATACCCAGTACGGGTGTTCTCTCGTTTTTATCACATAAAAGATTAATTAATTTATCTTGTATTTTTATTAACAATTTTGTAACATTCTTATAACTACCTCCCCAGGCAATAATTCCATAGTTGACTAGACTATCGAATAATGCGTAATAAATTGTTTTTAGTGCTTTCTTGTTCATTATATATTTAAACTTTGAGAATATAAATAGAAAATATCTAGTTTTTTTTATGACTTCTTTGATATGAATATCCCATCTCATGTGACTATCAAAATATATACCTAAGTATTTACTATTATCAGTTCTTTTAATGGTCTTATCATAAATTTTTAACTTAAAACTTTCTGGAATACTGTCTTCATATGAACCGAAAGTTATATAGTTAGTTTTTCCAACATTTAGAGTTAAGTAATTATTACACATCCAATTCCCTATTAAACTTAACTGCACATTCATTTGTGATTCAGCTTCCGCCCAAGATTTGCCTATACATTTAACTATTGTATCATCTGCATAAGCTGCCAAACAGTTTTCAGGTAGTTCCTTAAATATATCATTTACATATAGAAGAAAAAGCAGTGGTCCCAAGATTGTACCTTGCGGCACCCTATTTGAACTTTACATGATTTGCTTTTTACCCCGTTAACTTTAACAACTTGATATCTGTTTTTAAGGTAGTCCCGAATTAAATCAACAGCGATTCCTCTGATTCCATATCTATATAATTTATCCAGCAATAAAGCGTGATCTACTGAATCAAAAGCTTTTGCTAAATCCAGGAAAGCTATCGCTGTTGAATTATTTTTATCAATATTAGTGTATATAAAACTGGTAATTGCTACAATTGCATCCTTAGTGCCTTTATTTTTTAAGAAGCCATATTGGTTTTTCGCAATAATTTTTGAGTCTGTTATGAAGTTATAAATTCGTTTATGTATAATTTTTTCAAAAACTTTTGCTATATTAGAAATTAAGGATATTGGACGATAGTTATTAGTTTTATATTTGTCTCCTGATTTATGGATAGGTAGGATTTCTGCACATTTTAATCCATTTGGCCATATTCCTATAGTCATACAGTTATTAAAGATAAATTCCAATGGTTTACTAATAAATTTACTTATTATTTTTAGGACTTTAGTGTTGATTCCATCAACTCCCCCAGCTTTGTCTTTTAGGTTTCTAATTACTATTTCAATTTCTTGTTCATCAGTTGGCTTAAAGAAAATTGACTTAGCATTATTTTCTAGATTATAAACCGTACTGTCTCTCTGTTTTTTTCATTTTATCAGCTAAATCTATACCCACATTACTAAAAAAGTTTACTAAAGTATCTTTAGATGGATTTACATTTTTGCCTAATTTATGATTTACATAATTCCATAAGTCTTTACTACAATTAGATTTACTATTTATCGAATTACTCTCATAATTACACTTAGCAATTTTTATAACTTTGTCCAGTTTTTTACAGTAAGTATTGTATTTTGTTTTTAGTTCTATATTATCTTTATTTTTTTCCATTTATTATATAACTTCTCTTTAGTACGACATGACTTCATAATGCCAATCGTAATCCAATTTTTACGCTGTTTAAATTTACGATTGTTGTGTTTTGGTTTTACATGAGCATTTTTTATCAAATTTTGTATTTTAGTTGTGAGACTATATGCGTGCGCATACATAAACATACATATTTAAGATGGTTTGTAGGCAAAGCTGTTAGAGTGACAAGGAAAGCGGTGACAATCGGCGGCCCTTCGTTGTTTTTCTTTCGGCACAGCTCGGATTATCTACCAACAACACAATGTTGTGACACTTTGTCGTCGTGTTAGTGTCCTTCGACACAATGACTCCTTGACGTGAAACCCAAAACGTGAGCTTCGGTCTTTAGTTGTCCGTGGCAACGGAGATTTCGCATGAAGCAATGAGTATACATATTTACATACAAAGTTGTATGTAAAGAAATTTACAAACATTATGCGTATGGTTCTTTCATAATTATATAATATATATTATATATAAATAAATATATTATTTATAAAACCTATGTATATTAATTAAATATTAATTTGATTGATATCGTATATATACAAAATGTCTATGAGTTATAGCCATAGTCGTTTGCGCATTGTAAATAAACGAATCTGTAAGCGTACATTTCTTAACATTAATTAGGATTATTTTTCTCTTTTATCACTGAAAATTCTCAATTCTGCTATTTTTGATTCCCCTGATGTTAATTGTTGTGAAACACGCTAATAATTTTCTGTGGTGAAACACCATCAGTTCCCCTTCGAAAAGTAAAATACCCATACGTTTTCGGCATCTATAATATTCGTTCTCTGTTCAACACATTTAAACCGAATGTAGAAATAGAACATTCAGGGTGGGCCATCTACTTTGTTCTATTTTTCTTCTGTTTGTTGAACATTTTTTATTTTTTTTTATTTTTAAAAGCCCGGGACGGCCCGGACCAAACCGGGACGCATAGTTAGCTAAGACTAAACGAAACAATATAAAAAGAGTTAAAGAGCACAATAGACCAATGGTCGCAGTGCATATCCTCCCATAAATATCTATCTATATCTAACTTTACGCAATAGGTATGTTCAACTCATGAGTATTTTGCAAGTTTTGGACTTTTTTATATTTCAAGAAAATATATAAATAGTTTTTTTGTTTATTTGTGAAAGGAAAATAAATTTTTTCCCAGTCGAGTTAATCAGTGTGTAGCACCCAGCCAAATAATTTTAAATGAGCCAACTGTTGATCCATGCCTTAAGATATTCGTAGCAATCACAATATTGAAGACAATTAAAAATGAGAAAACGAAAATTCAGGTGTAAATAAAATATTTACTTCTAAATTGTTTCGCCTCTACTTCAAATTGCTTCAAGTCATTGTTTTCTTTCTTTAGGGTCTCCATTCCGCTTTTACTTGCAATGAAAGTAATTGTGTTGGTTGGATGTTTGCAAATTGTTCTTTAAATATTGCGAGTGTTTGTAAATTGCAACTGCTGGAATAGCATCGCTTTCAATTTTCTTTATTGTTTCTTCGAAAATCATGCCCTAAAATTAATGCGATAATAATAATCGATTTTGGAAAAATATCAGTTAATAAAAATATATTTCAGTTCATGAACAAAAATGAAGTGGATTACTGAAAGAATGGCAGATGCATCTGGTTTTTTTGAGGGGTGAAGGAAGGTCGTCGAAATATGTATTCAAAGGTTGGAACATTCGAAATGATTTTTCTCAAAGCTTCTCACAAGCCAATAAATCGAGTTTTCCATCCAGTTGATCGTATTCGTCTTCAGAAATCTCGCAGATTGACTTTAATGCTTGTGTGCGAATGGTGTGGACTTTAAAATGTGTAGATCTGAACAACAATACTTGCTTGGTTAACATCAAGATATGCGCTGCACAACCTACACCAACTATGCTCGATTTTAATTTCATTAATTTTGCAAAAACATTTCCTTCACGTTTCCGATCTAGGCGACCGAAATTAATTGGCGTATTGCCACCACAGTCAAATCAAAATTTTCCAAGACTCCTTTAATCAATTAAAAATCATATCCGACGTTTTACCTTTTTCTTGTGAAAGTTTACTTATTTTAACATTCCCTCCAGATATCGGAAAAAACTAACGAATGACGACAGAAAACATCTTGATTGCTTTGCGATTGAAAGCGCCGGGCGACAAATAAATGAACCGGGCTTTCTGTAAATCAGATTTGAGGCATTCCAATGCGTATGGTGTAAAAACATTGGTTATCGCTTCACTTTCTGTTCTTGAACACGAAAATTTTTACATTTGGAAACATTCATATTCGAAATATTTTGGTTGCACAGTCGTTTAATCTACAATAAAATGTTTGAAAAAATTTGAATTGGACGATAACTGCTGTTTTTTTAATGATTTTTTGAATTGAATCGTACGCCCACACGACTTCCATCGTCGATAGATTCAAATCTGGTTTCTCTGCGAATAAAAAAATCTGATATGATTGAAGCTTGTAGAGAAACATTTGCTGTCACTTTGTGTTTCTTTGTCTTGAAATGATTTTCAACATCAATGCCTCCACCAGCAGCAACCGAAAAAGTAGCATTACATTTGTTGCAACGAACGTTGGAATCGTCATAAGTGATTCTCAAAAAAGAATACTTTTTCTTCAAATTATCGTTGAAAATACATTTTCGTTTCGACATTTCACAAAGTAATATTTATTCGTAAATGCTTCAAATTCACAAAATTATCTTGAATGTAGAATTAAAGTGATGAGCTGTCAGTGGACAACGCTGACGTTCGCGCCAAAATCGGAAAGAGAAATTTTAACAGTGGCGCTGGAACAGAGCTGAGCATGGTATAAAAATTATGCTCAGAAGTTTGCATTGATGTTACTGCCGCATATTAGCCTATTGGCTTATATTTTTATACGTTTATATAATATACAATCATATTTATTGATAGAATATAATTTTGCGAATTTTTATGCATGCATGTAAAACTGATAACGTTCTAATTAAACAATGTTATTTTCAAAGTAATATTTGTAGTCAATGCGCAAGAAGTCAAAAATAAAGACAATGCTGATTTGTTTTTATGATTCCAAGGGTATTGTCCACACAGAATTTGTTCCATCCGGCCAAAACGTTAATGCTGTACTCTTCTGGCGTTTGTTGCACGATAATGCGCCGTCTCATTGATCGACGCTTGTGGCCGATTATTTGACCAAAAACACATTTTAACAATCAACCACTCCCCGTATTCACCTGATATGGGACCGTGCGACTTCTACCTTTTCGAAAAAGCTTGCATCGGCATACCGGGCAACGAGCTAAAACACTCGTTCGACATGCTTTTGGACCGTGCAAAAATCTGTATTAAAGCAGAAGGAGACTATTTTGAATAAAATTAATTGATTTTGCCGATAAACCCATTTGTTCTGTCTTTTTTTTTTAACTCCTGTTTACTTTGGAAATCACCTTGTATATTCATTCATGCGATATGTTTACTGTATATATAACATACTATCATAATTTACTATAAACTTTACAATTGTAAATAATATAAATCCTACCTTTCATCATTTAAAACTTACTTATATCATGCACATATGACACTACCACACAAAAAATGCATACAAAAACTTACATACTTATATGCGTACCCAATTATAAATATGTCACGCGCATAAACAACAAACATTGTTCTACAAAAACAACAATCGTCTCAAATGGCATAAGCAGCATCAGAAGTCAATATGGCATCCAAAGTGCCGAAGCAAATTTATAGTAAATTACACAACACATTTACATTTATAAACGCAAGCGCACTTTCAACAGGCAACTTCGCACACATCTCCCCGAACATGTCTTTGCCCACAAGCGGCAAACCCGCAAAATACAGAAAAAAGTGCCAAAGTGGCAACATGGTACTGTCGATTGAAATATTTGTCAATTCGAAAATATTTTTTCGCGACTGGCAAAAATCTGTGTCGATATGTATGCGTGCGCTTACATAAACATACATATTTAAGATGGTTTGTAGGCACAGCTGTTAGAGTGACAAGGGAAGCGGTGACAATCGGCGGCCCTTCGTTATTTTTCTTTCGGCACAGCTCGGATTATCTACCAACAACACAATGTTGTGACACTTTGTCGTCGTGTTAGTGTCCTTCGACACAATGACTCCTTGACGTGAAACCCAAAACGTGAGCTTCGGTCTTTAGTTGTCCGTGGCAACGGAGATTTCGCATGAAGCAATGAGTATACATATTTACATACAAAGTTGTAAGTAAACAAATTTACAAACATTATGCGTATGGTTCTTTCATAATTATATAATATATATTATATATAAATAAATATATTATTTATAAAACCTATGTATATTAATTAAATATTAATTTGATTGATATCGTATATATACAAAATGTCTATGAGTTATAGCCATAGTCGTTTGTGCATTGTAAATAAACGAATCTGTAAGCGTACATTTCTCAACATTAATTAGGATTGTTTTTCTCTTTTATCACTGAAAATTCTCAATTCTGCTATTTTTGATTCCCCTGATGTTAATTGTTGTAAAACACGCTAATAATTTGAAACACCATCAGTTCCCCTTCGAAAAGTAAAATACCCATACGTTTTCGGCATCTATAATATTCGTTCTCTGTTCAACACATTTAAACCGAATGTAGAAATAGAACATTCAGGGTGGGCCATCTACTTTGTTCTATTTTTCTTCTATTTGTTGAAATTTTTTTATTTTTTTTTTTTGTTTTTAAAAACCCGGGACGGCCCGAACCAAACCGGGACGCATAGTTAGCTAAGAGTTAAAGAGCACAATAGACCAATGGTCGCAGTGCATATCCTCCCATAAATATCTATCTATATCTAACTTTACGCAATAGGTATGTTTAACTCATGAGTATTTTGCAAGTTTTGAACTTTTCTATGTTTCAAGAAAATATATAAATAGTTTTTTTGTTTATTTGTGAACGGAAAATAAATTTTTTTTTCAATTTTTTCCCAGTCGAGTTAATCAGTGTGTAGCACCCAGCCAAATAATTTTACATGAGCCAACTGTTGATCCATGCCTCAAGATATTCGTAGCAATCACAATATTGAAGACAATTAAAAATGAGAAAACGAAAATTGAGGTGTAAATAAAATATTTACTTCTAAATTGTTTCGCCTCTACTTCAAATTGCTTCAAGTCATTGTTTTCTTTCTTTAGGCTCTCCATTCCGCTTTTACTTGCAATGAAAGTAATTGTGTTGGTTGGATGTTTGCAAATTGTTCTTTAAATATTGCGAGTGTTTGTAAATTGCAACTGCTGGAATAGCATCGCTTTCAATTTTCTTTATTGTTTCTTTGAAAATCATGCCCTAAAATTAATGCGATAATAATAATCGATTTTGGAAAAATATCAGTTAATAAAAATATATTTTCACCTGTTCATGAACAAAAACGAAGGGCAGATGCATCTGGCTTTTTTGAGGGGTGAAGGAAGGTCATTGAAATATGTTTTCAAAGGTTGGAACATTCGAAATGATTTTTCTCAAAGCTTCTCACAAGCCAATAAATCGAGTTTTCCAACCAGTTGATCGTATTCGTCTTCAGAAATCTCGCAGATTGACTTTAATGCTTGTGTGCGAATGGTGTGAACATTAAAATGTGTAGATCTGAACAACAATACTTGCTTGTTTAACATCAAGATATGCGCTGCACAACCTACACCAACTATGCTCGATTTTAATTTCATTAATTTTGCAAAAACATTTCCTTCACGTTTCCAATCTAGGCGACCGAAATTAATTGGCGTATTACCACCACAGTCAAATCAAAATTTTCCAAGACTCCTTTAATCAATTAAAAAATCATATCCGACGTTTTACCTTTTTCTTGTGAAAGTTTACTTATTTTAACATTCCCTCCAGATATCGGAAAAAATTAACGAATGACGACAGAAAACATCTTGATTGCTTTGCGATTGAAAGCGCCGGGCGACAAATAAATGAACCGGGCTTTCTGTAAATCAGACTTGAGGCATTCCAATGCGTATGGTGTAAAAACGTTGGTTATCGCTTCACTTTCTGTTCTTGAACACGAAAATTTTTACATTTGGAAACATTCATATTCGAAATATTTTGGTTGCACAGTCGTTTGATCTACAATAAAATGTTTGAAAAAATTTGAATTGGACGATAACTGCTGTTTTTTTAATGATTTTTTGAATTGAATGGTACGCCCACACGACTTCCATCGTCGATAGATTCAAATCTGGTTTCTCTGCGATTAAAAAAATCTGATATGATTGCAGCTTGTAGAGAAACATTTGCTGTCACTTTGTGCTTCTTTGTCTTGAAATGATTTTCAATATCAATGCCTCCACCAGCAGCAACCGAAAAAGTTGCATTACATTTGTTGCAATCGTCATAAGTGATTCTCAAAAAAGAATACTTTTTCTTCAAATTATCGTTGAAAATACATTTTCGTTTCGACATTTCACAAAGTAATATTTATTCGTAAATGCTTCAAATTCACAAAATTATCTTGAATGTAGAATTAAAGTGATGAGCTGTCAGTGGACAACGCTGACGTTCGCGCCAAAATCGGAAAGAGAAATTTTAACAGTGGCGCTGGAACAGAGCTGAGCATGGTATAAAAATTATGCTCAGAAGTTTGCATTGATGTTACTGCCGCATATTAGCCTATTGGCTTATATTTTTATACGTTTATATAATATACAATCATATTTATTGATAGAATATAATTTTGCGAATTATTATGCATGCATGTAAAACTGATAACGTTCTAATTAAACAATGTTATTTTCAAAGTAATATTTGTAGTCAATGCGCAAATAAGGCATGCTTTTTATATATTTCTTATGTTTGATAATATAATATACTTTCATATGCAAATTGCCTTCCAAAGTAAACAGTAAAAAAGTAACAAATTTAACTCTAGTGGCGCCATCTAAATGTCGACTAGTACGTTAGAATCTGCTATCCTTTATCGACTTCCAGTAAAAATTTCATGATATTTCACATGACATGGAAGTGAAGTTATTGCGTTTTAAGTGTCAGTATGTTTTTGTCATCGGTGCGAAAATGAGCTTCGAACAAAGAGCCAACATTAAATTTAATTTTAAAATTGGTAAAACTTTTACCGAAACGTTTCAATTGATGAAACAAGTTTATGGCGATGATTGCCTATCCCGTAGCAGAGTGCACGAGTGGTTTCAACGTTTTCAAAGTGGTCGTGAGGACATAAATGAGAAATGAGCCGAAACCCAAAAAATCGCGCCTGGAGAAGTCAAAAATAAAGACAATGCTGATTTGTTTTTTTTTAAGAGTCCAAGGGTATTGTCCACACAGAATTTGTTCCATCCGGCCAAAACGTTAATGCTGTACTCTTCTGGCGTTTGTTGCACGATAATGCGCCGTCTCATTGATCGACGCTTGTGGCCGATTATTTGACCAAAAATCACATTTTAACAATCAACCACTCCCCGTATTCACCTGATATGGGACCGTGCGACTTCTACCTTTTCGAAAAAGGCTTGCATCGGCATACTGGCGTCCATACTGGCCAACGAGCTAAAACACTCGTTCGACATGCTTTTGGACCGTGCAAAAAGCTGTATTAAAGCAGAAGGAGACTATTTTGAATAAAATTAATTAAGTTTGGCGATAAAACCATTTGTTCTGTCTTTTTTTTTAAAGTCCTGTTTACTTTGGAAATAACCTTGTATATTCATTCATGCGATATGTTTACTGTATATATAACATACTATCATAATATACTATAAACTTTACAATTGTAAATAAAAAAAATTCTACCTTTCATCATTTAAAACTTACTTATATCATGCACATATGACACTACCACACAAAAAATGCATACACAAACTTACATACTAATATGCGTACACATATAAATATGTCACGCGCATAAACAACAAACATTGTTCTACAAAAACAACAATCGTCTCAAATGGCATAAGCAGCATCAGAAGTCAATATGGCATCCAAAGTGCCGAAGCAAATTTTTAGTAAATTACACAACAACAACATTTTAGCTCGGATTATCTACCAACAACACAATGTTGTGACACTTTGTCGTCGTGTTAGTGTCCTTCGACACAATGACTCCTTGCCGTGAAACCCAAAACGTGAGCTTCGGTTACAAACATTATGCGTATGGTTCTTTCATAATTATATAATATATAAATAAATATATTACTTATAAAACCTATGTATATTAATTAAATATTAATTTGATTGATATCGTATAGGTATATACAAAATGTCTATGGGCCATCTACTTTTTTTATTTTTAAAAACCCGGGACGGCCCGGACCAAACGGGGACGCATAATTAGCTAAGACTAGACGAAACAATATAAAAAGAGTTAAAGAGCACAATAGACCAATGGTCGCAGTGCATATCCTCCCATAAATATCTATCTATATCTAACTTTACGCAATAGGTATGTTCAACTCATGAGTATTTTGCAACTTTTGAACTTTTCTATGTTTCAAGAAAATATATAAATAGTTTTTTTGTTTATTTGTGAACGGAAAATAAATTTTTTTTTCAATTTTTTCCCAGTCGAGTTAATCAGTGTGTAGCACCCAGCCAAATAATTTTACATGAGCCACTTGTTGATCCATGCCTCAAGATATTCGTAGCAATCACAATATTAAAGACTATTAAAAATGAGAAAACGAAAATTGAGGTGTAAATAAAATATTTACTTCTAAATTGTTTCGCCTCTACTTCAAATTGCTTCAAGTCATTGTTTTCTTTCTTTAGGCTCTCCATTCCGCTTTTACTTGCAATGAAAGTAATTGTGTTGGTTGGATGTTTGCAAATTGTTCTTTAAATATTGCGAGTGTTTGTAAATTGCAACTGCTGGAATAGCATCGCTTTCAATTTTCTTTATTGTTTCTTCGAAAATCATGCCCTAAAATTAATGCGATAATAATAATCGATTTTGGAAAAATATCAGTTAATAAAAATATATTTCAGTTCATGAACAAAAATGAAGTGGATTACTGAAAGAATGGCAGATGCATCTGGCTTTTTTGAGGGGTGAAGGAAGGTCGTCGAAATATGTATTCAAAGGTTGGAACATTCGAAATGATTTTTCTCAAAGCTTCTCACAAACCAATAAATCGAGTTTTCCAACCAGTTGATCGTATTCGTCTTCAGAAATCTCGCAGATTGACTTTAATGCTTGTGTGCGAATGGTGTGAACATTAAAATGTGTAGATCTGAACAACAATACTTGCTTGTTTAACATCAAGATATGCGCTGCACAACCTACACCAACTATGCTCGATTTTAATTTCATTAATTTTGCAAAAACATTTCCTTCACGTTTCCAATCTAGGCGACCGAAATTAATTGGCGTATTACCACCACAGTCAAATCAAAATTTTCCAAGACTCCTTTAATCAATTAAAAAATCATATCCGACGTTTTACCTTTTTCTTGTGAAAGTTTACTTATTTTAACATTCCCTCCAGATATCGGAAAAAATTAACGAATGACGACAGAAAACATCTTGATTGCTTTGCGATTGAAAGCGCCGGGTGACAAATAAATGAACCGGGCTTTCTGTAAATCAGACTTGAGGCATTCCAATGCGTATGGTGTAAAAACATTGGTTATCGCTTCACTTTCTGTTCTTGAACACGAAAATTTTTACATTTGGAAACATTCATATTCGAAATATTTTGGTTGCACAGTCGTTTGATCTACAATAAAATGTTTGAAAAAATTTGAATTGGACGATAACTGCTGTTTTTTTAATGATTTTTTGAATTGAATGGTACGCCCACACGACTTCCATCGTCGATAGATTCAAATCTGGTTTCTCTGCGATTAAAAAAATCTGATATGATTGCAGCTTGTAGAGAAACATTTGCTGTCACTTTGTGCTTCTTTGTCTTGAAATGATTTTCAATATCAATGCCTCCACCAGCAGCAACCGAAAAAGTTGCATTACATTTGTTGCATCGAACGTTGGAATCGTCATAAGTGATTCTCAAAAAAGAATACTTTTTCTTCAAATTATCGTTGAAAATACATTTTCGTTTCGACATTTCACAAAATAATATTTATTTGTAAATGCTTCAAATTCACAAAATTATCTTGAATGTAGAATTAAAGTGATGAGTGAACAACGCTGACGTTCGCGCCAAAATCGGAAAGAGAAATTTTAACAGTGGAGCGGGAACAAAGCTGAGCATGGTATGAAAATTATGCTCAGAAGTTTGCATTGATGTTACTGCCGCATATTAGCCTATTGGCTTATATTTTTATACGTTTATATAATATACAATCATATTTATTGATCGAATATAATTTTGCGAATTTTTAAGCATGCATGTAAAACTGATAACGTTCTAATTAAACAATGTTATTTTCAAAGTAATATTTGTAGTCAATGCGCAAATAAGGCAAGCTTTTTATATATTTCTTATGTTTGATAATATAATATACTTTCATATGCAATTTTCGTTCCAAAGTAAACAGTAAAAAAGTAACAAAGTTAACTCTAGTGGCGCCATCAAAATGTCGACTAGTGCATTAGAATCTGCTATCCTTTATCGACTTCCAGTTAAAATTTCATGACATCTCACATGACATGGAAGTGAAGTTATTGCGTTTTAAGTGTCAGTATGTTTTTGTCATCGGTGCGAAAATGAGCTTCGAACAAAGAGCCAACATTAAATTTAGTTTTAAAATTGGTAAAACTTTTACCGAAACGTTTCAATTGATGAAACAAGTTTATGGCGATGATTGCCTATCCCGTAGCAGAGTGCACGAGTGGTTTCAACGTTTTCAAAGTGGTCGTGAGGACATAAATGAGAAATGAGCCGAAACTCAAAAAATCGCGCCTGGAGAAGTCAAAAGTGAAGACAAGGCTGATTTGTTTTTATGATTCCAAGGGTATTGTCCACACAGAATTTGTTCCATCCGGCCAAAACGTTAATGCTGTACTCTTCTGGCGTTTGTTGCACGATAATGCGCCGTCTCATTGATCGACGCTTGTGGCCGATTATTTGACCAAAAATCACATTTTAACAAACAACCACTCCCCGTATTCACCTGATATGGGACCGTGCGACGTCTACCTTTTTGAACAGGGCTTGCATCGGCATACTGGCGGCCATACCGGGCAACGAGCTAAAACGCTCGTTCGACATGCTTATGGACCGTGCAAAAAGCTGTATTAAAGCAGAAGGAGACTATTTTGAATAAAATTAATTGGTTTTGGCGATAAAACCATTTGTTCTTTCTTTTTTTTAAAGTCCTGTTTACTTTGGAAATCACCTTGTATATTCATTCATGCGATATGTATACTGTATATATAACATACTATCATAATATACTATAAACTTTACAATTGTAAATAATATAGATCCTACCTTTCATCATTTAAAACTTACTTATATCATGCACATATGACACTACCACACAAAAAATGCATACACAAACTTACATACTAATATGCGTACACATATAAATATGTCACGCGTATAAACAACAAACATTGTTCTACAAAAACAACAATCGTCTCAAATGGCATAAGCAGCATCAGAAGTCAATATGGCATCCAAAGTGCCGAAGCAAAATTTATAGTAAATTACACAACAACAACATTTACATTTATAAACGCAAGCGCACTTTCAACAGTCAACTTCGCACACATCTCCCCGAACATGTCTTTGCCAACAAGCGGCAAACCCGCAAAACACAGAAAAAAGTGCCAAAGTGGCAACATGGTACTGTCGATAGAAATATTTGTCAATTCGAAAATATTTTTTCGCGACTGGCAAAAATCTGTGTCGATATGTATGCGTGCGCTTACATAAACATACATATTTAAGATGGTTTGTAGGCAAAGCTGTTAGAGTGACAAGGGAAGCGGTGACAATCGGCGGCCCTTCGTTATTTTTCTTTCGGCACAGCTCGGATTATCTACCAACAACACAATGTTGTGACACTTTGTCGTCGTGTTAGTGTCCTTCGACACAATGACTCCTTGACGTGAAACCCAAAACGTGAGCTTCGGTCTTTAGTTGTCCGTGGCAACGGAGATTTCGCATGAAGCAATGAGTATACATATTTACATACAAAGTTGTATGTAAACAAATTTACAAACATTATGCGTATGGTTCTTTCATAATTATATAATATATATTATATATAAATAAATATATTATTTATAAAACCTATGTATATTAATTAAATATTAATTTGATTAATATCGTATATATACAAAATGTCTATGAGTCCATAGTCGTTTGTGCATTGTAAATAAACGAATCTGTAAGCGTACATTTCTCAACATTAATTAGGATTGTTTTTCTCTTTTATCACTGAAAATTCTCAATTCTGCTATTTTTGATTCCCCTGATGTTAATTGTTGTAAAACACGCTAATAATTTTCTGTGGTGAAACACCATCAGTTCCCCTTCGAAAAGTAAAATACCCATACGTTTTCGGCATCGTGAACCTTCTCTATAATATTCGTTCTCTGTTCAATACATTTAAACCGAAGTAGAAATAGAACATTCAGGGTGGGCCATCTACTTTGTTCTATTTTTCTTCTATTTGTTGAAATTTTTTTATATTTTTTTTTATTTTTAAAAACCCGGGACTGCCCGGACCAAACCGGGACGCATAGTTAGCTAAGAGTTAAAGAGCACAATAGACCAATGGTCGCAGTGCATATCCTCCCATAAATATCAATCTATATCTAACTTTACGCAATAGGTATGTTCAACTCATGAGTATTTTGCAAGTTTTGCACTTTTTTATATTTCAAGAAAATATATAAATAGTTTTTTTGTTTATTTGTGAACGGAAAATAAATTTTTTTTTCAATTTTTTCCCAGTCGAGTTAATCAGTGTGTAGCACCCAGCCAAATAATTTTACATGAGCCAACTGTTGATCCATGCCTCAAGATATTCGTAGCAATCACAATATTAAAGACAATTAAAAATGAGAAACCGAAAATTGAGGTGTAAATAAAATATTTACTTCTAAATTGTTTCGCTTCTACTTCAAATTGCTTCAAGTCATTGTTTTCTTTCTTTAGGCTCTCCATTCCGCTTTTACTTGCAATGAAAGTAATTGTGTTGGTTGGATGTTTGCAAATTGTTCTTAAAATATTGCGAGTGTTTGTAAATTGCAACTGCTGGAATAGCATCGCTTTCAATTTTCTTTATTGTTTCTTCGAAAATCATGCCCTAAAATTAATGCGATAATAATAATCGATTTTGGAAAAATATCAGTTAATAAAAATATATTTCAGTTCATGAACAAAAATGAAGTGGATTACTGAAAGAATGGCAGATGCATCTGGCTTTTTTGAGGGGTGAAGGAAGGTCGTCGAAATATGTATTCAAAGGTTGGAACATTCGAAATGATTTTTCTCAAAGCTTCTCACAAGCTAATAAATCGAGTTTTCCAGTTGATCGTATTCGTCTTCAGAAATCTCGCAGATTGACTTTAATGCTTGTGTGCGAATGGTGTGGACATTAAAATGTGTAGATCTGAACAACAATACTTGCTTGTTTAACATCAAAATATGCGCTGCACAACCTACACCAACTATGCTCGATTTTAATTTCATTAATTTTGCAAAAACATTTCCTTCACGTTTCCGATCTAGGCGACCGAAATTAATTGGCGTATTACCACCACAGTCAAATCAAAATTTTCCAAGACTCCTTTAATCAATTAAAAAATCATATCCGACGTTTTACCTTTTTCTTGTGAAAGTTTACTTATTTTAACATTCCCTCCAGATATCGGAAAAAATTAACGAATGACGACAGAAAACATCTTGATTGCTTTGCGATTGAAAGCGCCGGGCGACAAATAAATGAACCGGGCTTTCTGTAAATCAGACTTGAGGCATTCCAATGCGTATGGTGTAAAAACATTGGTTATCGCTTCACTTTCTGTTCTTGAACACGAAAATTTTTACATTTGGAAACATTCATATTCGAAATATTTTGGTTGCACAGTCGTTTGATCTACAATAAAATGTTTGAAAAAATTTGAATAACTGCTGTTTTTTTTAATGATTTTTTGAATTGAATGGTACGCCCACACGACTTCCATCGTCGATAGCTTCAAATTTGGTTTCTCTGCGATTAAAAAAATCTGATATGATTGAAGCTTGTAGAGAAACATTTGCTGCCACTTTGTGCTTCTTTGTCTTGAAATGATTTTCAATATCATTGTCTCCACCAGCAGCAACCGAAAGTTGCATTACATTTGTTGCAACGAACGTTGGAATCGTCATAAGTGATTCTCAAAAAAGAATATTTTTTCTTCAAATTATCGTTGAAAATACATTTTCGTTTCGACATTTCACAAAGTAATATGTATTCGCAAATGCTTCAAATTCACAAAATTATCTTGAATGTAGAATTAAAGTGATGAGCTGTCAGTGAACAACGCTGACGTTCGCGCCAAAATCGGAAAGAGAAATTTTAACAGTGGCGCGGGAACAGAGCTGAGCATGGTATGAAAATTATGCTCAGAAGTTTGCATTGATGTTACTGCCGCATATTAGCCTATTGGCTTATATTTATAATTTTTATGCATGCATGTAAAACTGATAACGTTCTAATTAAACAATGTTAGTTTCAAAGTAATATTTGTAGTCAATGCGCAAATAAGGCATGCTTTTTATATATTTCTTATGTTTGATAATATAATATACTGTCATGTGCAATTTGCGTTCCAAAGTAAACAGTAAAAAGGTAACAAATTTAACTCTAGTGGCGCCATCAAAATGTCGACTAGTGCGTTAGAATCTGCTATCCTTTATCGACTTCCAGTTAAAATTTCATGACATTTCACATGACATGGAAGTGAAGTTATTGCGTTTTAAGTGTCAGTATGTTTTTGTCATCGGTGCGAAAATGAGCTTCGAACAAAGAGCCAACATTAAATTTAGTTTTAAAATTGGTAAAACTTTTACCGAAACGTTTCAATTGATGAAACAAGTTTATGGCGATGATTGGCTATCCCGTAGCAGAGTGCACGAGTGGTTTCAACGTTTTCAAAGTGGTCGTGAGGACATAACTGAGAAATGAGCCGAAACCCAAAAAATCGCGCCTGGAGAAGTCAAAAGTGAAGACAAGGCTGATTTGTTTTTATGATTCCAAGGGTATTGTCCACACAGAATTTGTTCCATCCGGCCAAAACGTTAATGCTGTACTCTTCTGGCGTTTGTTGCACGATAATGCGCCGTCTCATTGATCGACGCTTGTGGCCGATTATTTGACCAAAAATCACATTTTAACAATCAACCACTCCCCATATTCACCTGATATTGGACCGTGCGACGTCTACCTTTTCGAAAAAGGCTTGCATCGGCATACTGGCGGCCATACCGGGCAACGAGCTAAAACACTCGTTCGACATGCTTTTGGACCGTGCAAAAAGCTGTATTAAAGCAGAAGGAGACTATTTTGAATAAAATTAATTGATTTTGGCGATAAAACCATTTGTTCTGTCTTTTTTTTAAAGTCCTGTTTACTTTGGAAATCACTTTGTATATTCATTCATGCGATAGGTATACTGTATATATAACATACTATCATAATATACTATAAACTTTACAATTGTAAATAATATAGATCCTACCTTTCATCATTTAAAACTTACTTATATCATGCACATACAGTGGGTCACAGCTTATTTGATACAGCAGTCGATATAAATTTCGAATCCTAAAATTTTCTAAACTGCAAGGAATATTGAAAAAATTTAAACGCTATATTATAGAGTAAAGAATTTCATATATATAATCTACTTCATTTATTTAAAAAATATTTTATTTTCAAATATATGTATATAAAATTAAAATTACTGCTTAATTTCAGGTCACAGCTTATTTGATACAGTTCAATTCATTCTAAAATAACATAAACAAATCACTTTCCATCTTAAATTTTAATATTTTGTGTGCCGGGTTTTTCGTAAGAAACCATTTATTAGTAAAAAAAAAGAAATATGTCGACTAAAGTTCGCTCGGGAACATGTTTGTAAGACCCATGCTTTTTGGAACACGGTTATATTTTCAGACGGGTCAAAATTCAATATTTTTGGGTCCGACAGCATGTCTTACGCTTGGCGAAAAAAGAATAGAGAGCTAAATAAGGAGAACTTGAGAGCTACGGTGAAACATGGCGGTGGAACTGTGATGGTTTGGGGTTGTATGTCCGCAGCCGGTGTAGGAAATGTGGAGTTTATTGAAGGGACAATGGACAAAAATATGTATCTAAATATCCTAAGAAGGAATTTGCTGCAAAGTGCCGAGAATCTTGATATAAACGAAAAATTCCGCTTTTATCAAGATAATGACCCAAAACACAAAGCAGCAGTCGCTCAATCCTGGCTCATATGGAACTGTCCCCATTTGATGACACCTCCGGCACAGTCACCTGATATGAATGTTATTGAAAATTTGTGGGCATTATTAGACAAAAACCTTCGAAGCCACAAAATTTCGAACAAAGAGGAATTGAAAAAGGCGCTACTAGAGGAATGGCAGAAAATTACGCTAGAAACCACACAAAAGTTAGTCCAATCAATGCCAACCAGGATCCAGGCTCTTGTTAAGGCGAAAGGCTTTCACACAAAATATTAAAATTTAAGATGGAAAGTGATTTGTTTATGTTATTTTAGAATGAATTGAACTGTATCAAATAAGCTGTGACCTGAAATTAAGCACTAATTCTAACTTTATATACATATATTTGAAAATAAAATATTTTTGAAATAAATGAAGTAGGTTATATATATGAAATTCTTTACTCTATAATATAGCTTTTAAATTTTTTCAATATTCCTTTCAGTTTAGAAAATATTAGGATTCGAAACTTATATCGACTGCTATATCAAATAAGCTGTGACCCACTGTATGACACTGCCACACAAAAAATTCATACACAAACTTACATACTAATATGCGTACACATATAAATATGTCACGCGCATAAACTACAAACATTGTTCTACAAAAACAACAATCGCCTCAAATGGCATAAGCAGCATCAGAAGTCAATATGGCATCCAAAGTGCCGAAGCAAAATTTATAGTAAATTATACAACAACAACATTTACATTTATAAACGCAAGCGCACTTTCAACAGGCAACTTCGCACACATCTCCCCGAACATGCCTTTGCCCACAAGCGCCAAACCCGCAAAACACAGAAAAAAGTGCCAAAGTGGCAACATGGTACTGTCGATTGAAATATTTGTCAATTCGAAAATATTTTTTCGCGACTGGCAAAAATCTGTGTCGATATGTAAGCGTGCGCTTACATAAACATACATATTTAAGATGGTTTTTTTGGCAAAGCTGTTAGAGTGACAAGGGAAGCGGTGACAATCGGCGGCCCTTCGTTATTTTTCTTTCGGCACAGCTCGGATTTTCTACCAACAACACAATGTTGTGACACTTTGTCGTCGTGTTAGTGTCCTTAGACACAATGACTCTTTGACGTGAAAGCCAAAACGTGAGCTTCGGTCTTTAGTTGTCCGTGGCAACGGAGATTTCGCATGAAGCAATGAGTATACATACAAAGTTATATGTAAACAAATTTACAAAAATTATGCGTATGGTTCTTTCATAATCATATAATATATATTATATATAAATAAATATATTATTTATAAAACCTATGTATATTAATTAAATATTAATTTGATTGATATCGTATAGGTATATACAAAATGTCTATGGGCCATCTACTTTTTTTATTTTTAAAAACCCGGGACGGCCCGGACCAAACGGGGACGCATAATTAGCTAAGACTAGACGAAACAATATACAAAGAGTTAAAGAGCACAATAGACCAATGGTCGCAGTGCATATCCTCCCATAAATATCTATCTATATCTAACTTTACGCAATATGTTCAACTCATGAGTATTTTGCAAGTTTTGGACTTTTTTATATGTTTTTGTTTATTTGTGAACGGAAAATAAATGTTTTTTTCAATTTTTTCCCAGTCGAGTTAATCAGTGTGTAGCACCCAGCAAAATAATTTTACATGAGCCAACTGTTGATCCATGCCTCAAGATATTCGTAGCAATCACAATATTGAAGACAATCAAAAATGAGAAACCGAATATTGAGGTGTAAATAAAATATTTACTTCTAAATAGTTTCGTCGCTACTTCAAATTGCTTCAAGTCATTATTGTCTTTCTTTAGGCTCTCCATTCCGCTGTTACTTGCAAAGAAAGTAATTGTGTTGGTTGGATGTTTGCAAATTGTTCTTTAAATATTGCGAGTGTTTGTAAATTGCAACTGCTGGAATAGCATCGCTTTCAATTTTCTTTATTGTTTCTTCGAAACTCATGCCCTAAAATTAATGCGATAATAATCGATTTTGGAAAAATATCAGTTAATAAAAATATATTTTCACCTGTTCATGAACAAAAATGAAGTGGATTACTGAAAGAATGGCAGATGCATCTGGCTTTTTTGAGGGGTGAAGGAAGGTCATCGAAATATGTTTTCAAAGGTTGGAACATTCGAAATGATTTTTCTCAAAGCATTTTACAAGCCAATGAATCGAGTTTTCCAACCAGTTGATCGTATTCGTCTTCAGAAATCTTGCAGATTGACTTTAATGCTTGTGTGCGAATGGTGTGGACATTAAAATGTGTGTAGATCTGAACAACAATACTTGCTTGTTTAACATCAAGATATGCGCTGCACAACCTACACCAACTATGCTCGATTTTAAATTCATTAAATTTGCAACAACATTTCCTTCGCTTTTCCGATCTAGGCGACCGAAATTAATTGGCGTATTGCCACCACAGTCAAAGAGCCAACATAAAATTTTGTGAATCAATCAAAATTTTCCAAGACTCCTTTAATCAATTAAAAAATCATATCCGACGTTTTACCTTTTTCTTGTGAAAGTTTAATTATTTTAACATTCCCTCCAGATATCGGAAAAAATTAACGAATGACGACAGAAAACATCTTCATTGCTTTGCGATTGAAAGCGTCGGGCGACAAATAAATGAATCGGGCTTTCTGTAAATCAGACTTGAGGCATTCCAATGCGTATGGTGTAAAAACATTGGTTATCGCTTCACTTTCTGTTCTTTGACACGAAAATTTTTACATTTGGAAACATTCATAATCGAAATATTTTGGTTGCACAGTCGTTTGATCTACAATAAAATGTTTGAAAAAATTTGAATAACTGCTGTTTTTTTGAATTGAATGGTACGCCCACACGACTTCCATCGTCGATATATTCAAATCTGGTTTCTCTGCGATTAAAAAAACCTGATATGATTGCAGCTTGTAGAGAAACATTAGCTGCCACTTTGTGCTTCTTTGTCTTGAAATGATTTTCAATATCATTGCTTCCACCAGCAGCAACCGAAAAAGTTGCATTACATTTGTTGCAACGAACGTTGGAATCATCATAAGTGATTCTCAAAAAAGAATACTTTTTCTTCAAATTATCGTTGAAAATACATTTTCGTTTCGACATTTCACAAAATAATATTTATTCGTAAATGGTTCAAATTCACAAAATTATCTTGAATGTAGAATTAAAGTGATGAGCTGTCAGTGAACAACGCTGACGTTCGCGCCAAAATCGGAAAGAGAAATTTTAACAGTGGCGCTGGAACAGAGCTGAGCATGGTATGAAAATTATGCGCAGAAGTTTGCATTGATGTTACTGCCGCATATTCGCCTATTGGCTTATATTTTTATACGTTTATATAATATACAATCATATTTATTGATAGAATATAATTTTGCGAATTTTTATGCATGCATGTAAAACTGATAACGTTCGAATTAAACAATGTTATTTTCAAAGTAATATTTGTAGTCAATGCGCAAATAAGGCATGCTTTTTATATATTTCTTATGTTTGATAATATAATATACCGTCATATGCAATTTGCGTTCCAAAATAACAGAAAAAAAGTAACAAATTAAACTCTAGTGGCGCCATCTAAATGTCGACTAGTACGTTAGAATCTGCTATCCTTTACCGACTTCCAGTAAAAATTTCATGACATTTCACATGACATGGAAGTGAAGTTATTGCGTTTTAAGTGTCAGTATGTTTTTGTCATCGGTGCGAAAATGAGCTTCGAACAACGAGCCAACATTAAATTTAGTTTTAAAATTGGTAAAACTTTTACCGAAAGGTTTCAATTGATGAAACAAGTTTATGGCGATGATTGCCTATTCCGTAGCAGAGTGCACGAGTGGTTTTAACGTTTTCAAAGTGGTCGGGAGGACATAAATGAGAAATGAGCCGAAACCCAAAAAATCGCGCCTGGAGAAGTCAAAAGTGAAGACAATGCTGATTTGTTTTTATGATTCCAAGGGTATTGTCCACACAGAATTTGTTCCATCCGGCCAAAACGTTAATGCTGTACTCTTCTGACGTTTGTTGCACGATAATGCGCCGTCTCATTGATCGACGCTTGTGGCCGATTATTTGACCAAAAATCACATTTTAACAATCAACCACTCCCCATATTCACCTGATATGGGACCGTGCGACTTCTACCTTTTCGAAAAAGGCTTGCATCGGCATACTGGCGGCCATACCGGGCAACGAGCTAAAACACTCGTTCGACATGCTTTTGGACCGTGCAAAAAGCTGTATTAAAGCAGAAGGAGACTATTTTGAATAAAATTAATTGATTTTGGCGATAAAACCATTTGTTCTGTCTTTTTTTTAAAGTCCTGTTTACTTTGGAAATCACTTTGTATATTCATTCATGCGATATGTATACTGTATATATAACATACTATCATAATATACTATAAACTTTACAATTGTAAATTATATAAATCCTACCTTTCATCATTTAAAACTTACTTATATCATGCACATATGACACTACCACACAAAAAATGCATACACAAACTTACATACTAATATGCGTGCACATATAAATATGTCACGCGCATAAACTACAAACATTGTTCTACAAAAACAATAATCGTCTCAAATGGCATAAGCAGCATCAGAAGTCAATATGGCATCCAAAGTGCCGAAGCAAAATTTATAGTAAATTACACAACAACAACATTTTCATTTATAAACGCAAGCGCACTTTCAACAGGCAACTTCGCTTCATTCATAAAAACAGACACCATCACATCTCCCCGAACATATTTTGCCCACAAGCGGCAAACCCGCAAAACACCGATAAATGTGCCAAAGTGGCAACATGGTACTGTCGATAGAAATATTTGTCAATTCTAAAATATTTTTTCGGAACTGGCAAAAAATTGCGTCAATATGTATGTGTGCGCATACATAAACATATATATTTAAGATGGTTTGTAGGCAAAGCTGTTAGAGTGACAAGGGAAGCGGTGACAATCGGCGGCCCTTCGTTATTTGTCTTTCGGCACAGCTCGGATTTTCGACCAACAACACAATGTTGTGACACTTTGTCGTCGTGTTAGTGTCCTTGGACACAATGACTCCTTGACGTGAAACCCAAAACGTGAGCTTCGGTCTTTAGTTGTCCGTGGCAACGGAGATTTCGCATGAAGCAATGAGTATACATATTTACATACAAAGTTGTATGTAAACAAATTTACAAACATTATGCGTATGGTTCTTTCATAATTATATAATATATATTATATAAGTATAAATAAATATATTATTTATAAAACCTATGTATATTAATTAAATATTAATTTGATTGATATCGTATATATACAAAATGTCTATGAGTTATAGCCATAGTCGTTTGCGCATTGTAAATAAACGAATCTGTAAGCGTACATTTCTTAACATTAATTAGGATTATTTTTCTCTTTTATCACTGAAAATTCTCAATTCTGCTGTTTTTGATTCCCCTGATGTTAATTGTTGTGAAACACGCTAATAATTTTCTGTGGTGAAACACCATCAGTTCCCCTTCGAAAAGTAAAATACCCATACGTTTTCGGCATCGCGAACCTTCTCTATAATATTCGTTCTCTGTTCAATACATTTAAACCGAATGTAGAAATAGAACATTCAGGGCGGGCCATCTACTTTGTTCTATTTTTCTTCTGCTTGTTGAAAATTTTTTATTTATTTTATTTTTAAAAGCCTGGGACGGCCTGGACCAAACCGGGACGCATAGTTAGCTAAGACTATACGAAACAATATAAAAAGAGTTAAAGAGCACAATAGACCAATGGTCGCAGTGCATATCCTCCCATAAATATCTATCTATATCTAACTTTACGCAATATGTTCAACTCATGAGTATTTTGCAAGTTTTGCACTTTTTTATATTTCATGAAAATATATACATAGTTTCTTTGTTTATTTGTGAACGGAAAATAAATGTTTTTGCAATTTTTTCCCAGTCGAGTTAATCAGTGAGTAGCACCCAGCCAAATAATTTTACATGAGCCAACTGTTGATCCATGCCTCAAGATATTCGTAGCAATCACAATATTGAAGACAGTCAAAAATGAGAAACCGAAAATTGAGGTGTAAGTAAAATATTTACTTCTAAATTGTTTCGCCGCTACTTCAAATTGCTTCAAGTCATTGTTGTCTTTCTTTAGGCTCTCCATTCCGCTTTTACTTGCAATGAAAGTAATTGTGTTGGTTGGATGTTTGCAAATTGTTCTATAAATATTGCGAGTGTTTGTAAATTGCAACTGCTGGAATAAACCCCCTTTAATTTTCTTTATTGTTTCTTCGAAAATCATGCCCAAAAATTAATGCGATAATAATAATCGATTTTGGTAAAATACCCGTTAATAAAAATATATTTTCACCTGTTCATGAACAAAAATGAAGTGGATTACTAAAAGAATGGCAGATGCATCTGGCTTTTTTGAGGGGTGAAGGAAGGTCGTCGAAATATGTTTTCAAAGGTTGGAACATTCGAAATAATTTTTCTCAAAGCTTCTCACAAGCCAATGAATCGAGTTTTCCAACCAGTTGATCGTATTCGTCTTCAGAAATCTCGCAGATTGACTTTAATGCTTGTGTGCGAATGGTGTGGACATTAAAATGTGTGTAGATCTGAACAACAATACTTGCTTGTTTAACATCAAGATATGCGCTGCACAACCTACACCAACTATGCTCGATTTTATTTTCACTAATTTTGCAAAAACATCCTTCACGTTTCTGATCTAGGCGACCGAAATTAATTGGTGTATTGCCACGACAGTCAAATCAAAATTTTCCAAGACTCCTTTAATCAATTAAAAAATCATATCCGAAGTTTTACCTTTTTCTTGTGAAAGTTTAATTATTTTAAAATTCCCTCCAGATATCGGAAAAAATTAACGAATGACGACAGAAAACATCTTGATTGCTTTGCGATTGAAAGCGTCGGGCGACAAATAAATGAATCGGGCTTTCTGTAAATCAGACTTGAGGCATTCCAATGCGTATGGTGTAAAAACATTGGTTATCGCTTCACTTTCTGTTCTTGAACACGAAAATTTTTACATTTGGAAACATTCATATTCGAAATATTTTGGTTGCACAGTCGTTTGATCTACAATAAAATGTTTGAAAAACTTTGAATTGGACGATAACTGCTGTTTTTTTTAATGATTTTTTGAATTGAATGGTACGCCCACACAACTTCCATCGTCGATAGATTCAAATCTGGTTTTTCTGCGATTTAAAAAATCTGATACGATTGAAGCTTGTAGAGAAACATTTGCTGCCACTTTGTGCTTCTTTGTCTTGAAATGATTTTCAATATCATTGTCTCCACCAGCAGCAACCGAAAAAGTAGCATTACATTTGTTGCAACGAACGTTGGAATCGTCATAAGTGATTCTCAAAAAAGAATATTTTTTCTTCAAATTATCGTTGAAAATACATTTTCGTTTCGACATTTCACAAAGTAATATTTATTCGTAAATGCTTTAAATTCACAAAATTATCTTGAATGTAGAATTAAAGTGATGAGCTGTCAGTGAACAACGCTGACGTTCGCGCCAAAATCGGAAAGAGAAATTTTAACAGTGGCGCTGGAACAGAGCTGAGCATGGTATGAAAATTATGCGCAGAAGTTTGCATTGATGTTACTGCCGCATATTCGCCTATTGGCTTATATTTTTATACGTTTATATAATATACAATCATATTTATTGATAGAATATAATTTTGCGAATTTTTATGCATGCATGTAAAACTGATAACGTTCGAATTAAACAATGTTATTTTCAAAGTAATATTTGTAGTCAATGCGCAAATAAGGCATGCTTTTTATATATTTCTTATGTTTGATAATATAATATACTTTCATATGCAATTTGCGCTCCAAAGTAAACAGTAAAAAGGTAACAAATTTAACTCTAGTGGCACCATCTAAATGTCGACTAGTGCGTTAGAATCTGCTATCCTTTATCGACTTCCAGTAAAAATTTCATGACATTTCACATGACATGGAAGTGAAGTTATTGCGTTTTAAGTGTCAGTATGTTTTTGTCATCGGTGCGAAAATGAGCTTCGAACAACGAGCCAACATTAAATTTAGTTTTAAAATTGGTAAAACTTTTACCGAAACGTTTCAATTGATGAAACAAGTTTATGGCGATGATTGCCTATTCCGTAGCAGAGTGCACGAGTGGTTTCAACGTTTTCAAAGTGGTCGTGAGGACATAAATGAGAAATGAGCCGAAACCCAAAAAATCGCGCCTGGAGAAGTCAAAAGTGAAGACAATGCTGATTTGTTTTTATGATTCCAAGGGTATTGTCCACACAGAATTTGTTCCATCCGGCCAAAACGTTAATGCTGTACTCTTCTGACGTTTGTTGCACGATAATGCGCCGTCTCATTGATCGACGCTTGTGGCCGATTATTTGACCAAAAATCACATTTTAACAATCAACCACTCCCCATATTCACCTGATATGGGACCGTGCGACTTCTACCTTTTCGAAAAAGGCTTGCATCGGCATACTGGCGGCCATACCGGGCAACGAGCTAAAACACTCGTTCGACATGCTTTTGGACCGTGCAAAAAGCTGTATTAAAGCAGAAGGAGACTATTTTGAATAAAATTAATTGATTTTGGCGATAAAACCATTTGTTCTGTCTTTTTTTTAAAGTCCTGTTTACTTTGGAAATCACTTTGTATATTCATTCATGCGATATGTATACTGTATATATAACATACTATCATAATATACTATAAAATTTACAATTGTAAATTATATAAATCCTACCTTTCATCATTTAAAACTTACTTATATCATGCACATATGACACTACCACACAAAAAATGCATACACAAACTTACATACTAATATGCGTACACATATAAATATGAAACGCGCATAAACTACAAACATTGTTCTATAAATACAACAATCGTCTCAAATGGCATAAGCAGCATCAGAAGTGAATATGGCATCCAAAGTGCCGAGGCAAAATTTATAGTAAATTACACAACAACAACATTTACATTTATAAACGCAAGCGCACTTTCAACAGGCAACTTCGCTTCATTCATAAAAACAGACACCATCACATCTCCCCGAACATATTTTGCCCACAAGCGGCAAACCCGCAAAACACCGATAAATGTGCCAAAGTGGCAACATGGTACTGTCGATAGAAATATTTGTCAATTCTAAAATATTTTTTCGGAACTGGCAAAAAATTGCGTCAATATGTATGTGTGCGCATACATAAACATATATATTTAAGATGGTTTGTAGGCAAAGCTGTTAGAGTGACAAGGGAAGCGGTGACAATCGGCGGCCCTTCGTTATTTGTCTTTCGGCACAGCTCGGATTTTCGACCAACAACACAATGTTGTGACACTTTGTCGTCGTGTTAGTGTCCTTGGACACAATGACTCCTTGACGTGAAACCCAAAACGTGAGCTTCGGTCTTTAGTTGTCCGTGGCAACGGAGATTTCGCATGAAGCAATGAGTATACATATTTACATACAAAGTTGTATGTAAACAAATTTACAAACATTATGCGTATGGTTCTTTCATAATTATATAATATATATTATATAAGTATAAATAAATATATTATTTATAAAACCTATGTATATTAATTAAATATTAATTTGATTGATATCGTATATATACAAAATGTCTATGAGTTATAGCCATAGTCGTTTGCGCATTGTAAATAAACGAATCTGTAAGCGTAAATTTCTTAACATTAATTAGGATTATTTTTCTCTTTTATCACTGAAAATTCTCAATTCTGCTATTTTTGATTCCCCTGATGTTAATTGTTGTGAAACACGCTAATAATTTTCTGTGGTGAAACACCATCAGTTCCCCTTCGAAAAGTAAAATACCCATACGTTTTCGGCATCGCGAACCTTCTCTATAATATTCGTTCTCTGTTCAATACATTTAAACCGAATGTAGAAATAGAACATTCAGGGCGGGCCATCTACTTTGTTCTATTTTTCTTCTGCTTGTTGAAAATTTTTTATTTATTTTATTTTTAAAAGCCTGGGACGGCCTGGACCAAACCGGGACGCATAGTTAGCTAAGACTATACGAAACAATATAAAAAGAGTTAAAGAGCACAATAGACCAATGGTCGCAGTGCATATCCTCCCATAAATATCTATCTATATCTAACTTTACGCAATATGTTCAACTCATGAGTATTTTGCAAGTTTTGCACTTTTTTATATTTCATGAAAATATATACATAGTTTCTTTGTTTATTTGTGAACGGAAAATAAATGTTTTTGCAATTTTTTCCCAGTCGAGTTAATCAGTGAGTAGCACCCAGCCAAATAATTTTACATGAGCCAACTGTTGATCCATGCCTCAAGATATTCGTAGCAATCACAATATTGAAGACAGTCAAAAATGAGAAACCGAAAATTGAGGTGTAAGTAAAATATTTACTTCTAAATTGTTTCGCCGCTACTTCAAATTGCTTCAAGTCATTGTTGTCTTTCTTTAGGCTCTCCATTCCGCTTTTACTTGCAATGAAAGTAATTGTGTTGGTTGGATGTTTGCAAATTGTTCTATAAATATTGCGAGTGTTTGTAAATTGCAACTGCTGGAATAAACCCCCTTTAATTTTCTTTATTGTTTCTTCGAAAATCATGCCCAAAAATTAATGCGATAATAATAATCGATTTTGGTAAAATACCCGTTAATAAAAATATATTTTCACCTGTTCATGAACAAAAATGAAGTGGATTACTAAAAGAATGGCAGATGCATCTGGCTTTTTTGAGGGGTGAAGGAAGGTCGTCGAAATATGTTTTCAAAGGTTGGAACATTCGAAATAATTTTTCTCAAAGCTTCTCACAAGCCAATGAATCGAGTTTTCCAACCAGTTGATCGTATTCGTCTTCAGAAATCTCGCAGATTGACTTTAATGCTTGTGTGCGAATGGTGTGGACATTAAAATGTGTGTAGATCTGAACAACAATACTTGCTTGTTTAACATCAAGATATGCGCTGCACAACCTACACCAACTATGCTCGATTTTATTTTCACTAATTTTGCAAAAACATCCTTCACGTTTCTGATCTAGGCGACCGAAATTAATTGGTGTATTGCCACGACAGTCAAATCAAAATTTTCCAAGACTCCTTTAATCAATTAAAAAATCATATCCGAAGTTTTACCTTTTTCTTGTGAAAGTTTAATTATTTTAAAATTCCCTCCAGATATCGGAAAAAATTAACGAATGACGACAGAAAACATCTTGATTGCTTTGCGATTGAAAGCGTCGGGCGACAAATAAATGAATCGGGCTTTCTGTAAATCAGACTTGAGGCATTCCAATGCGTATGGTGTAAAAACATTGGTTATCGCTTCACTTTCTGTTCTTGAACACGAAAGTTTTTACATTTGGAAACATTCATATTCGAAATATTTTGGATGCACAGTCGTTTGATCTACAATAAAATGATTCAAAAACTTTGAATTGGACGATAACTGCTGTTTTTTTTAATGATTTTTTAAATTGAATGGTACGCCCACACGACTTTCATCGTCGACAGATTCAAATTTGGTTTCTCTGCGATTAAAAAAATCTGATATGATTGAAGCTTGAAGAGAAACATTTGCTGCCACTTTGTGCTTCTTTGTCTTGAAATGATTTTCAATATCATTGCCTCCACCAGCAGCAACCGAAAAAGTAGCATTACATTTGTTGCAACGAACGTTGGAATCGTCATAAGTGATTCTCAAAAAAAAAAATTTTTTTGGCGTTTGTTGCACGTGCGACTTCTGCCTTTTCGGAAAAATGCATTTGCAGAAGTGGAGGCCATTCAAAGGGCTTGCACCGGCATACTGGCGGCAATACCGGGCAACGAGCTAAAACACTCGTTCGACATGCTTTTGGACCGTGCAAAAAAGCTGTATTAAAGCAGAAGGAGACTATTTTGAATAAAATTAATTGATTTTGCCGATAAAACCATTTGTTCTGTCTTTTTTTTTAAAGTCCTGTTTACTTTGGAAATCACCTTGTATATTCATTCATGCGATATGTATACTGTATATATAACATACTATCATAATATACTATAAACTTTACAATTGTAAATAATATAAATCCTACCTTTCGTCATTTAAAACTTACTTATATCATGCACATATGACACTGCCACAAAAAAAATGCATACACAAACTTACATACTAATATGCGTACACATATAAATATGTCACGCGCATAAACTACAAACATTGTTCTACAAAAACAACAATCATCTCAAATGTCATAAGCAGCATCAGAAGTGAATATGGCATCCAAAGTGCCGAAGCAAAATTTATAGTAAATTACACAACAACATCATTTACATTTATAAACGCAAGCGCACTTTCAACAGGCAACTTCGCACACATCTCCCCGAACATGTCTTTGCCCACAAGTGGCAAACCCGCAAAACACAGAAAAAAGTGCCAAAGTGGCAACATGGTACTGTCGATTGAAATCTGGCAAAAATCTGTGGCGATATGTAAGCGTGCGCATACATAAACATACATATTTAAGATGGTTTGTAGGCAAAGCTGTGACAAGGGAAGCGGTGACAATCGGCGGCGCTTCGTTATTTTTCTTTCGCCACAGCTCGGATTTTCCACCAACAACACAATGTTGTGACACTTTGTCGTCGTGTTAGTGTCCTTCGACACAATGACTCTTTGACGTGAAAGCCAAAACGTGAGCTTCGGTCTTTAGTTGTCCGTGGCAACGGTGATTTCGCATGAAGCAATGAGTATTCATACAAAGTTGTATGTAAACAAATTTACAAACATTATGCGTATGGTTCTTTCATAATTATATAATATATATTATATATAAATAAATATATTATTTATAAAACCTATGTATATTAATTAAATATTAATTTGATTGATATCGTATAGGTATATACAAATGTCTATGGGCCATCTACTTTTTTTATTTTTAAAAACCCGGGACGGCCCGGACCAAACGGGGACGCATAATTAGCTAAGACTAGACGAAACAATATAAAAAGAGTTAAAGAGCACAATAGACCAATGGTCGCAGTGCATATCCTCCCATAAATATTTATCTATATCTAACTTGACGCAATATGTTCCACTCATGAGTATTTTGCAAGTTTTGCACTTTTTTATATTTCAAGAAAATATATAAATAGTGTTTTTGTTTAATTGTGAACGGAAAATAAATGTTTTTTTCAATTTTTTCCCAGTCGAGTTAATCACTGTGTAGCACCCAGCCAAATAATTTTACATGAGCCAACTGTTGATCCATGCCTCAAGATATTCGTAGCAATCACAATATTGAAGACAATCAAAAATGAGAAACCGAAAATTGAGGCGTAAATAAAATATTTACTTCTAAATTGAACAAAATGAAGTGGATTACTGAAAGAATGGCAGATGCATCTGGCTTTTTTGAGGGGTGAAGGAAGGTCATCGAAATATGTTTTCAAAAGTCGCAGATTGACTTTAATGCTTGTGTGCGAATGGTGTGGACATTAAAATGTGTGTAGATCTGAACAACAATACTTGCTTGTTTAACATCAAGATATGCGCTGCACAAACTACACCAACTATGCTCGATTTTAAATTCAATAATTTTGCAACAACATTTCCTTCGCTTTTCCGATCTAGGCGACCGAAATTAATTGGCGTATTGCCACCACAGTCAAAGAGCCAACATTAAATTTTGTGAATCAATCAAAATTTTCCAAGACTCCTTTAATCAATTAAAAAATCATATCCGACGTTTTACCTTTTTCTTGTGAAAGTTTAATTATTTTAACATTCCCTCCAGATATCGGAAAAAATTAACGAATGACGTCAGAAAACGCATTCCAATGCGTATGGTGTAAAAACATTGGTTATCGCTTCACTTTCTGTTCTTGAACACGAAAATTTTTACATTTGGAAACATTCATAAGCGAAATATTTTGGTTGCACAGTCTGTTGATCTACAATAAAATGTTTGAAAAAATGTGATTAACTGCTGTTTTTTTGAATTGAATGGTACGCCCACACGACTTCCATCGTCGATAGATTCAAATCTGGTTTCTCTGCGATTAAAAAAATCTGATATGATTGAAGCTTGTAGAGAAACATTTGCTGCCACTTTGTGCTTCTTTGTCTTGAAATGATTTTCAATATCATTGCCTCCACCAGCAGCAACCGAAAAAGTTGCATTACATTTGTTGCAACGAACGTTGGAATCGTCATAAGTGATTCTCAAAAAAGAATATATTTTCTTCAAATTATCGTTGAAAATACATTTTCGTTTCGACATTTCACAAAGTAATATTTATTCGTAAATGCTTCAAATTCACAAAATTATCTTGAATGTAGAATTAAAGTGATGAGCTGTCAGTGAAGAACGCTGACGTTCGCGCCAAAATCGGAAAGAGAAATTTTAACAGTGGCGCTGGAACAGAGCTGAGCATGGTATAAAAATTATGCTCAGAAGTTTGCATTGATGTTACTGCCGCATATTAGCCTATTGGCTTATATTTTTATACGTTTATATAATATACAATCATATTTATTGATAGAATATAATTTTGCGAATTTTTATGAATGCATGTAAAACTGATAACGTTCTAATTAAACAATGTTATTTTCAAAGTAATATTTGTAGTCAATGCGCAAATAAGGCATGCTTTTTATATATTTTTTATGTTTGATAATATAATATACTTTCATATGCAATTTGCGTTCCAAAGTAAACAGTAAAAAAGTAACAAATTTAACTCTAGTGGCGCCATCTAAATGTCGACTAGTGCGTTAGAATCTGCTATCCTTTATCGACTTCCAGTAAAAATTTCATGACATTTCACATGACATGGAAGTGAAGTTATTGCGTTTTAAGTGTCAGTATGTTTTTGTCATCGGTGCGAAAATGAGCTTCGAACAAAGAGCCAACATTAAATTTAGTTTTAAAATTGGTAAAACTTTTACCGAAACGTTTCAATTGATGAAACAAGTTTATGGCGATGATTGCCTATTCCGTAGCAGAGTGCACGAGTGGTTTCAACGTTTTCAAAGTGGTCGTGAGGACATAAATGAGAAATGAGCCGAAACCCAAAAAATCGCGCCTGGAGAAGTCAAAAGTGAGGACAATGCTGATTTGTTTTTATGATTCTAAGGGTATTGTCCACACAGAATTTGTTCCATCCGGCCAAAACGTTAATGCTGTACTCTTCTGACGTTTGTTGCACGATAATGCGCCGTCTCATTGATCGACGCTTGTGGTCGATTATTTGACTAAAAATCACATTTTAACAATCAACCACTCCTCGTATTCACCTGATATGGGACCGTGCGACTTCTACCTTTTCGAAAAAGGCTTGCATCGGCATACTGGCGGCCATACCGGGCAACGAGCTAAAACACTCGTTCGACATGCTTTTGGACTGTGCAAAACGCTGTATTAAAGCAGAAGGAGACTATTTTGAATAAAATTAATTGATTTTGGCGATAAAACCATTTGTTCTGTCTTTTTTTAAAGTCCTGTTTACTTTGGAAATCACCTTGTATATTCATTCATGCGATATGTTTACTGTATATATAACATACTATCATAATATATTATAAACTTTACAATTGTAAATTATATAAATCCTACCTTTCATCATTTAAAACTTACTTATATCATGCACATATGACACTACCACACAAAAAATGCATACACAAACTTACATACTAATATGCGTACACTTATAAATATGTCACGCGCAGAAACTACAAACATTGTTCTACAAAAACAACAATCATCTCAAATGGCATAAGCAGCATCAGAAGTCAATATGGCATCCAAAGTGCCGAGGCAAAATTTATAGTAAATTACACAACAACAACATTTACATTTATAAACGCAAGCGCACTTTCAACAGGCAACTTCGCTTCATTCATAAAAACAGACACCATCACATCTCCCCGAACATGTTTTGCCCACAAGCGGCAAACCCGCAAAACACAGAAAAAAGTGAAAAAGTGGCAACATAGTACTGTCGATTGAAATATTTGTCAATTCTAAAATATTTTTTCGCGACTGGCAAAAATCTGCGTCGATATGTATGCGTGCGCATACAGAAACATACATTATTTTTTTTCTACACCGCTCGGATTTTCTACCAACAACACAATGTTGTGACACTTTGTCGTCGTGTTAGTGTCCTTCGACACAATGACTCTTTGACGTGAAAGCAAAAAACGTGGGCTTCGGTCTTTAGTTGTCCGTGGCAACGGAGATTTCGCATGAAGCAATGAGTATACATATTTACATACAAAGTTGTATGTAAACAAATTTACAAACATTATGCGTATGGTTCTTTCATAATTATATAATATATATTATATATAAATAAATATATTATTTATAAAACTTATGTATATTAGTTAAATACTAATTTGAATGATATCGTATAAATACAAAATATCTATGAGTTATAGCCATAGTCGTTTGCGCATTGTAAATAAACGAATCTGTAAGCGTACATTTCTTAACATTAGTTAGGATTATTTTTCTCTTTTATCACTGAAAATTCTTAATTCTGCTCTTTCTGATTTCCCTGATGTTAATTGTTGTGAAACACGCTAATAATTTTCTGTGGTGAAACACAATCAGTTCCCCTTCGAAAAGTAACATACCCATACGTTTTCGGCATCGTAAACCTTCTCTAAAATATTCGTTCTCTGTTCAATACATTTAAACCGAATGTAGAAATAGAACATTCAGGGCGGGCCATCTACTTTGTTCTATTTTTATTCTGCTTGTTGAAAATTTTTTATTTTTTTCATTTTTAAAAACCCGGGACGGCCCGGACCAAACGGGAACGCATAATTAGCTAAGACTAGACGAAACAATATAAAAAGAGTTAAAGAGCACAATAGACCAATGGTCGCACTGCATATCCTCCCATAAATGTCTATATATATCTAACTTTACGCAATATGTTCAACTCATGAGTATTTTGCAAGTTTTTCACTTTTTTATATTTTAAGAAAATATATAAATAGTGTTTTTGTTTATTTGTGAACGGAAAATAAATGTTTTTTTCAATTTTTTCCCAGTCGAGTTAATCAGTGTGTAGCACCCAGCCAAATAATTTTACACGAGCCAACTGTTGATCCATGCCTCAAGATATTCGTAGCAATCACAATATTGAAGACAATCAAAAATGAGAAACCGAAAATTGAGGTGTAAATAAAATATTTACTTCTAAATTGTTTCGCCGCTACTTCAAATTGCTTCAAGTCATTGTTGTCTTTCTTTAGGCTCTCCATTCCGCTGTTACTTGCAATGAAAGTAATTGTGTTGGTTGGGTGTTTGCAAATTGTTCTTTAAATATTGCGAGTGTTTGTAAATTGCAACTGCTGGAATAGCATCGCTTTCAATTTTCTTTATTGTTTCTTCGAAAATCATGCCCTAAAATTAATGCGATAATAATAATCGATTTTGGAAAAATATCAGTTAATAAAAATATATTTTCACCTGTTCATGAACAAAAATGAAGTGGATTACTGAAAGAATGGCAGATGCATCTGGCTTTTTTGAGGGGTGAAGGAAGGTTGTCGAAATATGTTTTCAAAGGTTGGAACATTCGAAATAATTTTTCTCAAAGCTTCTCACAAGCCAATGAATCGAGTTTTCCAGTAACCAACCAGTTGATCGTATTCGTCTTCAGAAATCTCGCAGATTGACTTTAATGCTTGTGTGCGAATGGTATGGACATTAAAATGTGTGTAGATCTGAACAACAATACTTGGTTGTTTAACATCAAGATATGCGCTGCACAACCTACACCAACCATGCTCGATTTTAATTTCATTAATTTTGCTAAAACATTTCCTTCACTTTTCCGATCTAGGCGACCGAAATTAATTGGCGTATTGCCACCATAGTCAAGTCCAAGACTCTTTTAATCAATTAAAAATCATATCCTTTTAACTTTTTCTTGTGAAAGTTTAATTATTTTAACATTCCCTCCAGATATCGGAAAAAATTAACGAATGACGACAGAAAACATCTTGATTGCTTTGCGATTGAAAGCGTCGGGCGACAAATAAATGAATCGGGCTTTCTGTAAATCAGACTTGAGGCATTCCAATGCGTATGGTGTAAAAACATTGGTTATCGCTTCACTTTCTGTTCTTGAACACGAAAATTTTTACATTTGGAAACATTCATATTCGAAATATTTTGGTTGCACAGTCGTTTGATCTACAATAAAATGTTTGAAAAAATTTGAATTGGACGATAACTGCTGCTTTTTTTAATGCTTTTTTGAATTGAATGGTACGCCCACACGACTTCCATCGTCGATAGATTCAAATCTGGTTTCTCTGCGATTAAAAAAATCTGATATGATTGAAGCTTGTAGAGAAACATTTGCAGCCACTTTGAGCTTCTTTGTCTTGAAATGATTTTCAATAGCATTGCCTCCACCAGCAGCAACCGAAAAAGTTGCATTACATTTGTTGCAACGAACGTTGGAATCGTCATAAGTGATTCTCAAAAAAGAATATTTTTTCTTTAAATTATCGTTGAAAATACATTTTCGTTTCAACATCTCACAAAGTAATATTTATTCGTAAATGCTTCAAATTCACAAAATTATTTTGAATGTTGAATTAAAGTGATGAGCTGTCCGTGAACAACGCTGACGTTCGCACCAAAATCGGAAAGAGAAATTTTAACAGTGGCGCGGGAACAGAGCTGAGCATGGTATGAAAATTATGCTCAGAAGTTTGCATTGATGTTACTGCGGCATATTAGCCTATTGGCTTATATTTTTATACGTTTATATAATATACAATCATATTTATTGATAGAATATTATTTTGCGAATTTTTATGCATGCATGTAAAACTGATAACGTTCTAATTAAACAATGTTATTTTCAAAGTAATATTTGTAGTCAGTGCGCAAATAAGGTATGCTTTTTATATATTTCTTATGTTTGATAATATAATATACCGTCATATGCAATTTGCGTTCCAAAATAACAGAAAAAAAGTAACAAATTAAACTCTAGTGGCGCCATCTAAATGTCGACTAGTACGTTAGAATCTGCTATCCTTTACCGACTTCCAGTATAAATTTCATGACATTTCACATGAAATGGAAGTGAAGTTATTGCGTTTTAAGTGTCAGTATGTTTTTGTCATCGGTGCGAAAATGAGCTTCGAACAAAGAGCCAACATTAAATTTTGTTTTAAAATTGGTAAAACTTTTACCAAAACGTTTCAATTGATGAAACAAGTTTATGGCGATGATTGCCTAAAAAATCGCGCCTGGAGAAGTCAAAAGTGAGGACAATGCTGATTTGTTTTTATGATTCCAAGGGTTTGTCCACACAGAATTTCTTCCATCCGGCCAAACCGTTAATGTGGTATTCTAACTTGAAGTTTTTGAGAGTTTGGTGCGCCGTATTCGACGTGTTCGGCCCGATTATCGCGAAGATGGAAGTTGGCGTTTGTTGCACGATAATGCGCCGTCTCATCGATCGACGCTTGTGGCCGACTATTTCACCAAAAATCACATTTTAACAATCAATCACTCCCCGTATTCACCTGATATGGGACCGTGCGACTTCTACCTTTTCGAAAAAGGCTTGCATTGGTATACTGGCGGCAATACCGAGCAACGAGCTAAAACACTCGTTCGACATGCTTTTGGACCGTGCAAAAAGCTGTATTAAAGCAGAAGGAGACTATTTTGAATAAAATTAATTGATTTTGCCGATAAAACCATTTGTTCTGTCTTTTTTTTAAAAGTCCTGTTTACTTTGGAAATCACCTTGTATATTCATTCATGCGATATGTATACTGTATATATAACATACTATCATAATATACTATAAACTTTACAATTTTAAATAATATAAATCCTTTCATCATTTAAAACTTACTTATATCATGCACATATGACACTGCCACACAAAAAATGCATACACAAACTTACATACTAATATGCGTACACATATAAATATGTCACGCGCATAAACTACAAACATTGCTCTACAAAAACAACAATCGTCTCGTTGTGACACTTTGTCGTCGTGTTAGTGGCCTTCGACACAATGACTCTTTAACGTGAAAGCAAAAAACTTGAGCTTCGGTCTTTAGTTGTCCGTGGCAACGGAGATTTCGCATGAAGCAATGAGTATACATATTTACATTACATTTGCCTCTGCGAATGGCAGGCACCTTGCCGTGGTGCAGGGGCTTAGGTCGCAAGGCATTCTCAGCATCTCCCAACCAGGGTGAGAAGTGATGTCTAGCACCTTTCACGCGGGTTGTCAGGAGCCGCATGCGTGCGACGACCAAGAGCTGCCACCTCCTTATCCAGGGTGTTACGCGACTCCCGTGCCCATTGGATGATTTGCAGCCAGGAGGTAAATTGGGCTGTATTATAACGGAGCCTTCCCAACACCGAGCCGCCTTGGAAAGTAACTGTGGCCTGACCGCGTCAAGGGGCTCTAGCGCGGCGGACCATACCGTACCCCCTTAAACAGAATGGACCCGGAAGCTCACCTGGCTGAGCCAAGGGTCGTAAGAACCAGTATGAACGAAAACAACAACAAACAAACACAAAAACCCAAAAAACGGAGCAACAACGGCGACAACAACAGCAACCACCTAAAACGGCAACGACAACCACATCAGACTGCAATGCTTCCGTTGCAGGTAAGAGTGGTACAGGAGCTAGGCGCAAGTTCAGCTTCCTGGACGCTCTTACGCCAGAAGAGCGCGCACTGTTTGAGGAGCACGCGCGTGATGATGACGACGTGCCCTCGTGCAGTGGCAATCGTAAGGCGGCTACTGCGACGAGTGCAGATAAGGCGGATCCCACAGAAACCTCTTCAAGCAGGTTCAGCTGCTCAGAGGAGGATGAACCAAAACGGGATGGGACAGAAGGTGTGCGCCCCAGAACCAGCTGCGGGATGCCCGGGTGGCCCAGACGACCCACGCAGGAGAGGCATGAGCGGTGCCACCTTAAAATGGTACCTCAGGCACTTGCAGGACGGCAAATCCCCGGAGGAAGCATGGTGATGAGGCCATGGAGGCCTAAAACCACACCGGCAGAAGGAACGGCGGAGGAAGCAATGCTGGTGGATGAGACGCCCACTCAGTCCGGTACCGGCACACTAGAGCAGGTTGCTACTGCTACGATGGTGCAAGGTGCTACAGCTGTCGCGGAAGGAGCAGTAACCATGGGTACAAAGGAGTGTGAAGGGGAGCTACCCTCCACACGAGAGCTCCTAGAGGGGCTGAAGGGGCAGGACCAGCAGGGGAATAACGAGGACAGCGACGATGATCTGTCCCTCCTGGAACCAATCCTGTGACTGTCAGTGCCCATATTGAAGTGGCCCAGGTGAACCTACACCACGCGACAGCAGCCTCGGCTGTTGCCGCACCTGGTAGTGCTGATGAGAGATAGCCTTGCGTTGGCGTACATTCCATCACCGTGGAGAGTAGCAAAGGTAATCTTCATACCCAAGGTAGGAAGGAAGGACTATTCACTAGCCAAGTCCATCAGGCCTATTAGTCTCACCTCCTTCATGCTAAAAGGTATGGAAAAGATTATAGACAACCATATAAGATCGAATGCACTAAAAGTAACACCTCTGCATGCAAATCAGCACGCGTACAGAGCAGGCAGGTCTACTAATACTGCTCTGTACCAACTAACTGCTGAAATCCAGAACTCGCTGGAGAACAATGAGGTTGCGATATGTGCTTTCCTAGACATTGAAGGTGCTTTTGATAATGCGACCCACGCAAGCGTGATTAGAGCACTGGAGAAAAGGAACGTGGAAGCTCCTTTATGCAGATGGATTAAGGCCGTACTGCATACAAGGATTGCAGAAACTACGGTGGGGGAAAGCAAGATACGTCTTGGTACTACGAGAGGCTGCCCTCAGGGTGGGGTATTGTCACCCCTTCTATGGAGCCTCGTAGTAGATGAACTCCTTGAGCTGCTGACGAACAATGGAATTCGGTGCCAGGTGTACGCCGACGACATGGCAAAAGGGAAATTTGAGAACACTCTTTGCGACATAGTCCAAAGGGGCCTAAGCCTAGCAAAGGAATGGTGCAATACGGTAGGATTGAGCATTAACCCGCAAAAAACAACCGTCATCCCTTTCACAAAAAGAAGGTCTCTTCCGGGCTTTAGAATACTATCCCTTGGGGGCAGAGAGTTAGAAGTGTGTAGAGAAGTAAAATACTTAGGTATCACACTGGACTCCACCTTGCGGTGGAATAGGCATGTGGAGTTAACGCTATCTAAAGCCACAAAGGCACTCATGGTGTTCAGACGCCTGGCCGGCAGATCCTGGGGCTGCAAGCCTAGTATCATCAGGTGGCTGTACATCATGATCGTGAGGCCTATTGTTACTTATGGAGCGGTGGCCTGGGCATCGAAAGCAACACAGACTTCGATAGGTCTTCAACTATCGAAGCTGCAAAGACTTGCCTGCGTCTGCGTCACTGGGGCAATGCGCACTTACCCCACCACAGCACTCGAGTTCATGCTAGAGCTCCCACCGCTTCATTTAGTTATCAACCAGACCATGCTGCTTATGACAGCAAAGGGGTATGGGAAAGGGAAGTTAATCTCGTCTCCACAAATGAGGGCCTTAGAGGAAAACACGCCACTAGCCCTTCTTCCAAGAGACGGGGTAACGAAGAGAGTAAACTTTACGAAAAACTTTAAAGTTACTCTCGGCAGTAAGGCGGACTGGAGCGATTCCACACTCGACCAACTGCTGAGAGGGAGCACTATTCAGTGGTACACCGACGGCTCGAAAACGCCAGAAGGAATTGGAGCTGGCATTGCGGGACCGCATACCAAGCTTTCCATTCCCATGAAAACCATTTCAGGCAGAAGTACTTGCCATTAGTCAGTGTGCAGTAATAAATCTCCAACGCAACTACCGTAATAAGAGTATCGCAATACTCAGCGATAGCCAAGCGGCGCTAAAAGCGATATCGGCCTACGAGACTCCATCGCTATTAGTGGAGGAGTGTATAGGAAGGCTTAACCGCCTATCAGCTTGCAACCGTGTACAGCTGATCTGGGTGCCGGGGCATAGGGGGTAGCCGGTAGCGAGCTGGCAGATGAACTCGCCCGCTCTGCGGCTGCTACCAGAATGATGGGGCCAGAATCATGCATTGCGGTGGGGCCTCATACAATAAAAGAGCTGCTCCGTACGGAGGAGAGAGCGAACAGAGACAGTCACTGGCAACCGGCTGCAGGGATGCGCCATGCCAAACTGCTATTGGGAGGGTTCAACCTAGCCAGGTTCAGAATAATGATAAACCTCCCCAGAGACAAACTCCGACTCCTAGTCGCACTCTACACTGGGCATTGTAGGATCAAGAAACACCTGTCAAGCATGGGCATGGCTTCTCGTGGCAACTGCCGATTCTGCGACATGGGGCCGGAAACACCAGAACACCTAATTCTAGATTGCCCCGCAATTTGTAGACGCAGGCTCAAGGCCCTAGGCTCTACTTATGTGAACAGGGATCACATTGCCTCAATAACACCCAGCAAGTTGTTGGAGTTTTTCAAGGTGCTGGGACTTTGGGAAAGCATGTGATGGAGGAGAGGGCACAATAGACCCTGGGTCGCAGTGCAAACCTCATATTCATTCTAATATAATCTAATACATATTTACATACAAAGTTGTATGTAAACAAATTTACAAACATTGTGCGTATGGTTCTTTCATAATTATATATGTATGAGCATATGTGTGACCGCCTGGTATTTTTAGATGTTATCATAACTTCCATGGACCAAAGCAAATAAATATTATATATAAATAAATATATATTTTATAAAACCTATGTATATTAATTAAATATTTAGGTAATAATACAATCCTGACTATTATATTTTGTCATCATTAAATAGGTAAATTTGTACATATATACAATACATTGATATCGTATATATACAAAATTTCTATGAGTTAAAGCCATAGTCGTTTGCGCATTGTAAATAAACGAATCTGTAAGCGTACATTTCTTAACATCAATTAGGATTATTTTTCTCTTTTATCACTGTAAATGCTCAATTCTGCTATTTTTGATTCCCCTGATGTTAATTGTTGTGAAGCACGCTAATAATTTTCTGTGGTGAAACACCATCAGCACCCCTTCGAAAAGTAAAATACCCATATGTTTTCAGCATCGTGAACGTTCTCTATAATATTCGTTCTCTGTTCAATACATTTAAACCGAATGTAGAAATAGAACATTCAGGGTGGGCCATCTACTTTGTTCTATTTTTCTTCTATTTGTTGACATTTTTTTATTTTTATTTTTATTTTTAAAAACCCGGGACGGCCTGTACGGGACGCATAGTTAGCTAAGACTAGACGAAACAATATAAAAAGAGTTAAAGAGCAAAATAGACCAATGGTCGCACTGCATATCCTGACATAAATATCTATCTATATCTAACTTTACGCAATAGGTATGTTCAACTCATGTAGTATTTTGCAAGTTTTGGACTTTTTTTTATATATTTCAAGAAAATATATACATAGTTTTTTTGGATATTTGTGAACGGAAAAAAAAAGTTTTCTCAGTCGAGTTATTCAGTGAGTAGCACCCAGCCAAATAATTTTACATGAGCCAACTGTTGATCCATGCCTCAAGATATTCGTAGGATTCACAATATTAAAGACAATTAAAAATGAGAAAACGAAAATTGATATGTAAATCAAATATTTACTTCTAAATTGTTTCGCCTCTACTTCAAATTGATTCAAGTCATTATTTTCTTTCTGCAGGCTCTCCATTCCGCTTTTTCTTGCAATGAAAGTAATTGTGTTGGTTGAATGTTTGCAAATTGTTCTTTAAAAATTGCGAGTGTTTGTAAATTGCAACTGCTGGAATAGCATCGCTTTCAATTTTCTTTATTGTTTCTCCGAAAATCATGCCCTAAAAGTAATGCGATAATAATAATCGATTTTGGAAAAATATCAGTTAATAAAAATATATTTTCACCTTACTGAAAGAATGGCAGATGCATCTGGCTTTTTTGAGGGGCGAAGGAAGGTCGTCGAAATATGTTTTCAAAGGTTGGAAATGATTTTCCTCAAAGCTTCTCACAAGCCAATGAATCGAGTTTTTCAGTAACCAACCAGTTGATCGTATTCATCTTTAGAAATCTCGCAGATTGACTTTAATGCTTGTGTGCGAATGGTGTGGACATTAAAATGTGTGTAGATCTGAACAACCATACTTGCAAGTTTAACATCAAGATATACGCTGCACAACCTACACCAACTATGCTCGATTTTAATTTCAATAATTTTGCAAAAACATTTCCTTCTTTTTTCCGATCTAGGCGACCGAAATTAACTGGCGTATTGCCACCACAGTCAATTAACGTATTGCCACCACAGTCAAGTCCAAGACATTTTTAACGAATTAAAAAATCATATCCGACGTTTTACCTTTTTCTAGTGAAAGTTTAATTATTTTAACATTCCCTCCAAATATCGGAGAAAAATAACGAATGACGACAGAACACGAAAACTTTTACATTTAGGAACATTCATATTCGAAATATTTTGGTTGCACAGTCGTTTGATCTAAAATAAAATGTTTGAAAAAATGTGATTAACTGCTGTTTTTTTGAATTGAATGGTACGCCCACACGACTTCCATCGTCGATAGATTCAAATCTGGTTTCTCTGCGATTAAAAAAATCTGATATGATTGAAGCTTGTAGAGAAACATTTGCTGCCAATTTGTGCTTCTTTGTCTTGAAATGATTTTCAATATCATTGCCTCCACTATCAGCAACCGAAAAAGTTGCATTACATTTGTTGCAACGAACGTTGGAATCGTCATAAATGACTCTCCAAAAAGAATATTTTTTCTTCAAATTATTATTGAAAATACATTTTCGTTTCGACATTTCATAAAGTAATATTTATTCGTAAATGCTTCAAATTCACATAATTATCTTGAATGTTGAATTAAAGTGATGAGCTGTCAGTGAACAACGCTGACGTAAGCGCCAAAATCGGAAAGAGAAATTTTAACGGTGGCGCGGGAACAGAGCTAAGCATGGTATGAAAATTATGCTCCGAAGTTTGCATTGATCTTACTGCCGCATATTTGCCTCTTGGCTTATATTTTTGTACATTTATATTATATACAATAATATTTATTGATAGAATATAATTTTGCGAACTTTTAGGCATGCTTGTAAAACTGATAACGTTCTAATTATACAATGATATTTTCAAAGTAATAATATGTATTGTAGTAAATGCTCAAATAAGGCATGCTTTTTATATATTTCTTATGTTTGATAATATAATATACTTTTATATGCAAGGTGCGTTCCAAAGTAAACAGTAAAAAAGTAACAAATTAAACTCTAGTGGCGCCATCTAATTGTCGACTAGTGCGTTAGAATCTGCTATCCTTTATCGACTTCCAGTAAAAACTTCATGACATTTCACATGACATGGAAGTGAAGTTATTGCGTTTTAAGTGTCAGTATGTTTTTGTCATCGGTGCGAAAATGAGCTTCGAAAAAAGAGCCAACATTAAATTTTGTTTTAAAATTAGTAAAACTTTTACCGAAACGTTTCAATTGATGAAATAAGTTTATGGCGACGATTGCCTCTCCCGTAGCAGAGTACACGAGTGGTTTCAACGTTTTCAAAGTGGTCGTGAGGACATAAATGAGAAATGAGCCGAAACCCAAAAAATCGCGCCTGGAGAAGTCAAAAGTGACGACACTGCTGATTTGTTTTTATGATTCCAAGGGTATTGTCCACAAAGAATTTGTTCCACCCGGCCAAAACGTTAATGCGGTATTCTAACTTGGAGTTTTGAAGCGTTTGGTGCGCCGTATTCGAAGTGTTCGGCCCGAATATCGCGAAGATGGAAATTGGCGTTTGTTGCACGATAATGCGCCGTCTCATCACCAAAAATCACATTTTAACAATCAACCACTCCCCGTATTCACCTGATATGGCACCGTGCGATTTCTACCTTTTCGAAAAAGGCTTGCATCTGCATACTGGCGGACATACGAGCAACGAGCTAAAACACTCGTTCGACATGCTTTTGGACCATGCAAAAAGCTGTATTAAAGCAGAAGGAGACCATTTTGAATAAAATTAATTGATTTTGCCGATAAAACCATTTGTCCTGTCTTTTTTTTAAAAGTCCTGTTTACTTTGGAACGCACCTTGTATATTCATTCATGCGATATGTATACTGTATATATAACATACTATCATAATATACTATAAACTTTACAATTGTAAATAAAAGAAATCCTTCCTTTCATCATTTAAAACTTACTTATATCATGCGTGACACTGCCACACAAAAAATGCATACACAAACTTACATGCTAATATGCGTTAACACGTACACGTTCTACAAAAACACCAATCGTCTCAAATGACATAAGCAGCACCAGAAGTCAATATGGCATCCAAAGTGTCGAAGCAAAATTTATAGTAAATTACACAACAACAACATTTTAATTTATAAACGCAAGCGCCCTTTCAACAGGCAACTTCGCTTCAATTATAAAAACAGATACCATCACATCTCCCCGAACATGTCTTTGCGCACAAGCGGCAAACCCGAAAAACACAGAAAAAAGTGAAAAAGTGGCAACATAGTACTGTCGATTGAAATATTTGTCAATTCTAAAATATTTTTTCGCGACTGGCAAAAATCTGCGTCGATATGTATGCGTGCGCGTACAGAAACATACATTATTTTTTTTCTACACCGCTCGGATTTTCTACCAACAACACAATGTTGTGACACTTTGTCGTCGTGTTAGTGTCCTTCGACACAATGACTCTTTGACGTGAAAGCAAAAAACGTGGGCTTCGGTCTTTAGTTGTCCGTGGCAACGGAGATTTCGCATGAAGCAATGAGTATACATATTTACATACAAAGTTGTATGTAAACAAATTTACAAACATTATGCGTATGGTTCTTTCATAATTATATATATATATATTTTTTTTTTGTAATTATATATATATAAGCATATGTGCGACCGCCTGGTATTTTCAGATGTTATCATAACTTCTATGGACCAAAGCAAATAAATATTATATATAAATAAATATATTATTTATAAAACCTATGTATATTAATTAAATATTTAGGTAATAATACAATCCTGACTATTATATCATCATTAAATAGGTAAATTTGTACATATATACAATACATTGATATCGTATATATACAAAACTTCTATGAGTTAAAGCCATAGTCGTTTGCGCATTGTAAATAAACGAATCTGTAAGCGTACATTTCTTAACATTAATTAGGATTATTTTTCTCTTTTATCATTGAAAATGCTCAATTCTGCTATTTTTGATTCCCCTGATGTTAATTGTTGTGAAACACGCTAATAATTTTCTGTGGTGAAACACCATCAGCTCCCCTTCGAAAAGTAAAATACCCATACGTTTTCGGCATCGTGAACGTTCTCTATAATATTCGTTCTCTGTTCAATACATTTAAACCGAATGTAGAAATAAAACATTCAGGGTGGGCCATCTATTTTGTTCTATTTTTCTTCTGTTTGTTGAAATTTTTTACTTTTACAAGCCCGGGACGGCCTGGACCAAACTGGGACGCATAGTTAGCTAAGACTAGACGAAACAATATAAAAAGAGTTAAAGAGCAAAATAGACCAATGGTCGCACTGCATATCCTGCCATAAATATCTATCTATATCTAACTTTACGCAATATGTTCAACTCATGTAGTATTTTGCAAGTTTTGGACTTTTTTTTTATATTTCAAGAAAATATATACATAGTTTTTTTGTTTATTTGTGAACGGAAAGTAAATGTTTTCTCAATTTTTTCTCAGTCGAGTTAATCAGTGAGTAGCACCCAGCCAAATAATTTTACATGAGCCAACTGTTGATCCATGCCTCAAGATATTCGTAGCAATCACAATATTGAAGACAATTAAAAATGAGAAACCGAAAATTGAGGCGTAAATAAAATATTTACTTCTAAATTGTTTCGCCTCTACTTAAATTGATTCAAGTCATTATTTTCTTTCTGCAGGCTCTCCATTCCGCTTTTACTTGCAATGAAAGTAGTTGTGTTGGTTGGATGTTTGCAAATTGTTCTTAAAATATTGCGAGTGTTTGTAAATTGCAACTGCTGGAATAGCATCGCTTTCAATTTTCTTTATTGTTTCTCCGAAAATCATGGCCTAAAATTAATGCGGTAATAATAATCGATTTTGGAAAAATATATGTTAATAAAAATATATTTGCACCTGTTCATGAACAAAAATGAAGTGGATTACTGAAAGAATGGCAGATGCATCTGACTTTTTTGAGGGGTGAAGGAAGGTCGTCGAAATATGTTTTCAAAGGTTGGAACATTCTAAATGATTTTTCTCAAAGCTTCTCACAAGCCAATGAATCGAGTTTTCCAGTAACCAACCAGTTGATCGTATTCGTCTTCAGAAATCTCGGGAATTGACTTTAATGCTTGTGTGCGAATGGGGTGGACATTAAAATGTGTGTAGATCTGAACAACAATACTTGCTAGTTTAACATCAAGTTATACGCTGCACAACCTACACCAACTATGCTCGATTTTAATTTCAATAATTTTGCAAAAACATTTCCTTCTTTTTTCCGATCTAGGCGACCGAAATTAATCAGCGTATTGCCACCACAGTCAAATAAAAATTTTCCAAGACTCCTTTAATCAATTAAAAAATTATATCCGACGTTTTACCTTTTACTTGTGAAAGTTTAATTATTTTAACATTCCCTCCAGATTTCGGATAAAATTAACGAATGACGACAAAATGCATCTTGATTGCTTTGCGATTGGAAGCGTCGGTCGACAAATAAATGAATCGGGCTTTCTGTAAATCAGACTTGAGGCATTCCAATGCGTATGGTGGAAAAAACATTGGTTATCGCTTCGCTTTCTGTTCTTGAACATGAAAATTTTTCCATTTGGAAACATTCATATTCGAAATATTTTGGTTGCACAGTCGTTTGATCTACAATAAAATGTTTGAAAAACTTTGAATTGGACGATAACTGCTGTTTTTTAATGATTTTTTGAATTGAATGGTACGCCCACACAACTTCCATCGTAGATAGATTCAAATCTGGTTTCTCTGCGATTGAAAAATCTGATATGATTGAAGCTTGAAGAGAAACATTTGCTGCCAATTTGTGATTCTTTGTCTTGAAATGATTTTCAATATCATTGCCTCCACTATCAGCAACCGAAAAAGTAGCATTACATTTGTTGCAACGAACGTTGGAATCGTCATAAGTGACTCTCAAAGAAGAATATTTTTTCTTCAAATTATCGTTGAAAATACATTTTCGTTTCGACATTTCACAAAGTAATATTTATTCGTAAATGCTTCAAATTCACAAAATTATCTTGAATGTTGAATTAAAGTGATGAGCTGTCAGTTAACAGACGTTCGCGCTAAAATCGGAAAGAGAAATTTAAACAGTGGCGCGGGAACAGAGCTAAGCATGGTATGAAAATTATGCTCAGAAGTTCGCATTGATGTTACTGCCGCATATAAGCCTCTTGGCTCATATTTTTATACATTTATATTATATACAATCATATTTATTGATAGAATATAATTTTGTGAATTTTTATACATGCATGTAAAACTAATAACTTTCTAATTAAACAATGTTATTTTCAAAGTAATATTTGTAGTCAATGCGCAAATAAGGCATGCTTTTTATATATTTCTTATGTTTGATAATATAATATACTTTCATATGCAAGGTGCGTTCCAAAGTAAACAGTAAAAAAGTAATAAATTAAACTCTAGTGGCGCCATCTATATGTCGACTAGTGCGTTAGAATCGGCTATCCTTTATCGACTTCCAGTAAAAATTTCATGACATTTCACATGGCATGGAAATGAAGTTATTGCGTTTTAAGTGTAAATATGTTTTTGTCATCGTTGCGAAAATGAGCTTTGAACAAAGAGCCAACATTAAATTTAGTTTTAAAATTGGTAAAACTTTTACCGAAACGTTTCAATTGATGAAACAAGTTTATGGCGATGATTGCCTATCCCGTAGCAGAGTGCACGAGTGGTTTCAACGTTTTCAAAGTGCTCGTGAGGACATAAATAAGAAATGAGCCGAAACCCAAAAAATCGCGCCTGGAGAAGTCAAAAGTGAAGACAAGGCTGATTTGTTTTTATGATTCCAAGGGTATTGTCCACACAGAATTTGTTCCATCCGGCCAAAACGTTAATGCTGTACTCTTCTGGCGTTTGTTGCACGATAATGCGCCGTCTCATTGATCGACGCTTGTGGCCGATTATTTGACCAAAAATCACATTTTAACAATCAACCACTCCCCGTATTCACCTGATATGGGACCGTGCGACGTCTACCTTTTCGAAAAAGGCTTGCATCGGCATACTGGCGGCCATACCGGGCAACGAGCTAAAACACTCTTTCGACATGCTTTTGGACCGTGCAAAAAGCTGTATTAAAGCAGAAGGAGACTATTTTGAATAAAATTAATTGATTTTGGCGATAAAACCATTTATTCTGTCTTTTTTTAAAAGTCCTGTTTACTTTGGAAATCACCTTGTATATTCATTCATGCGATATGTATACTGTATATATAACATACTATCATAATATAGTATAAACTTTACAATTGTAAATAATATAAATCCTACCTTTCATCATTTAAAACTGCCACACAAAAAATGCATACACAAACTTGACGCATTGATGTTACTGCCGCATATAAGCCTCTTGGCTCATATTTTTATACATTTATATTATATACAATCATATTTATTGATAGAATATAATTTTGCGAATTTTTATACATGCATGTAAAACTGATAACGTTCTAATTAAACAATGTTATTTTCAAAGTAATATTTGTAGTCAATGCAAAAATAAGGCATGCTTTTTATATATTTCTTATGTTTGATAATATCATATACTTTCATATGCAAGGTGCGTTCCAAAGTAAACAGTAAAAAAGTAACAAATTAAACTCTAGTGGCGCCATCTATATGTCGACTAGTGCGTTAGAATCGGCTATCCTTTATCGACTTCCAGTAAAAATTTCATGACATTTCACATGGCATGGAAATGAAGTTATTGCGTTTTAAGTGTTAATATGTTTTTGTCATCGTTGCGAAAATGAGCTTCGAACAAAGAGCCAACATTAAATTTAGTTTTAAAATTGGTAAAACTTTTACCGAAACGTTTCAATTGATGAAACAAGTTTATGGCGATGATTGCCTATCCCGTAGCAGAGTGCACGAGTGGTTTCAACGTTTTCAAAGTGGTCGTGAGGACATAAATGAGAAATGAACCGAAACCCAAAAAATCGCGCCTGGAGAAGTCAAAAATGAAGACAATGCTGATTTGTTTTTATGATTCCAAGGGTATTGTCCACACAGAATTTGTTCCATCCGGCCAAAACGTTAATGCTGTACTCTTCTGGCGTTTGTTGCACGATAATGCGCCGTCTCATCGATCGACGCTTGTGGCCGATTATTTGACCAAAAATCACATTTTAACAATCAACCACTCCCCGTATTTACCTGATATGAACCTACCTTTTCGAAAAAGGCTTGCATCGGCATACTGGCGGCCATACCGGGCAACGAGCTAAAACACTCGTTCGACATGCTTTTGGACCGTGCAAAAAGCTGTATTAAAGCAGAAGGAGACTATTTTGAATAAAATTAATTGATTTTGCCGTCAAAACCATTTATTCTGTCTTTTTTTAAAAGTCCTGTTCACTTTGGAAATCACCTTGTATATTCATTCATGCGATATGTATACTGTATATATAACATACTATCATAATATAGTATAAACTTTACAATTTTAAATAATATGAATTCTACCTTTCATCATTTAAAACTGCCACACAAAAAATGTATACACAAACTTACATAATAATATGCGTTTGTTATTTATTTTGAGAACAGAAGGCTGCTTTTCGACACAGATGAGGGTACCAAGAGCTACTTTATTTTGAGTGGAGTACCACAAGGTTCGGTCTTAGGCCCTCTTCTTTGGAACCTGATGTACGACGAGGTGCTAAGACTACATCAACAACAATCCGTGAAACTAATCGCCTATGCAGATGACCTCATAGTGGTAGCAGTAGCAAAACATCTAGATGACCTCCGGGTCAAAAGCAATGATTGCATAAATGGTATACGACGGTGGTTCGCAACCATGAGTCTAGAGTTGGCTGAGCAGAAAACAGAGGTCTTGCTCATTAGCTTCAGGAAAATTGAAGAAAAACTATCGCACACCATAGGAGAATGTCAGATAACTTCACAGCCACAGCTAAAGTATCTTGGTGTAATATTGGACTCAAGGCTAAAATTTAAAGAGCACTTGGAAAACACGACGGGTAAAGCAAATATTATATTTGTATATTTCAAAGGTTGGAACATTCGAAATGATTTTTCTCAAAGCTTCTCACAAGCCAATGAATCGAGTTTTCCAGTAACCAACCAGTTGATCGTATTCGTCTTCAGAAATCTCGCGAATTGACTTTAATGCTTATGTGCGAATGGTGTGGACATTAAAATGTGTGTAGATCTGAACAACAATACTTGCAAGTTTAACATCAAGATATACGCTGCACAACCTACACCAACTATGCTCGATTTTAATTTCAATAATTTTGCAAAAACATTTCCTTCTTTTTTCCGATCTAGGCGACCGAAATTAATCAGCGTATTGCCACCACAGTCAAATAAAAATTTTCCAAGACTCCTTTAATCAATTAAAAAATTATATCCGACGTTTTACCTTTTACTTGTGAAAGTTTAATTATTTTAACATTCCCTCCAGATATCGGATAAAATTAACGAATGACGACAAAATGCATCTTGATTGCTTTGCGATTGGAAGCGTCGGTCGACAAATAAATGAATCGGGCTTTCTGTAAATCAGACTTGAGGCATTCCAATGCGTATGGTGGGAAAACATTGGTTATCGCTTCACTTTCTGTTCTTGAACATGAAAATTTTTCCATTTGGAAACATTCATATTCGAAATATTTTGGTTGCACAGTCGTTTGATCTACAATAAAATGTTTGAAAAAATTTGAATTGGACGATAACTGCTGTTTTTTAATGATTTTTTGAATTGAATTGTACGCCCACACGACTTCCATCGTAGATAGATTCAAATCTGGTTTCTCTGCGATTAAAAAATCTGATATGATTGAAGCTTGAAGAGAAACATTTGCTGCCAATTTGTGCTTCTTTGTCTTGAAATGATTTTCAATATCATTGCCTCAACCAGCAGCAACCGAAAAAGTAGCATTACATTTGTTGCAACGAATGTTGGAATCGTCATAAGTGACTCTCAAAAAAGAATATTTTTTCTTCAAATTATCGTTGAAAATACATTTTCGTTTCGACATTTCACAAAGTAATGTTTATTCGTAAATGCTTCAAATTCACAAAATTATCTTGAATGTTGAATTAAAGTGATGAGCTGTCAGTTAACAGACGTTCGCGCTAAAATCGGAAAGAGAAATTTTAACAGTGGCGCGGGAACAGAGCTAAGCATGGTATGAAAATTATGCTCAGAAGTTCGCATTGATGTTACTGCCGCATATAAGCCTCTTGGCTCATATTTTTATACATTTATATTATATACAATCATATTTATTGATAGAATATAATTTTGCGAATTTTTATACATGCATGTAAAACTGATAACGTTCTAATTAAACAATGTTATTTTCAAAGTAATATTTGTAGTCAATGCAAAAATAAGGCATGCTTTTTATATATTTCTTATGTTTGATAATATCATATACTTTCATATGCAAGGTGCGTTCCAAAGTAAACAGTAAAAAAGTAACAAATTAAACTCTAGTGGCGCCATCTATATGTCGACTAGTGCGTTAGAATCGGCTATCCTTTATCGACTTCCAGTAAAAATTTCATGACATTTCACATGGCATGGAAATGAAGTTATTGCGTTTTAAGTGTTAATATGTTTTTGTCATCGTTGCGAAAATGAGCTTCGAACAAAGAGCCAACATTAAATTTAGTTTTAAAATTGGTAAAACTTTTACCGAAACGTTTCAATTGATGAAACAAGTTTATGGCGATGATTGCCTATCCCGTAGCAGAGTGCACGAGTGGTTTCAACGTTTTCAAAGTGGTCGTGAGGACATAAATGAGAAATGAACCGAAACCCAAAAAATCGCGCCTGGAGAAGTCAAAAATGAAGACAATGCTGATTTGTTTTTATGATTCCAAGGGTATTGTCCACACAGAATTTGTTCCATCCGGCCAAAACGTTAATGCTGTACTCTTCTGGCGTTTGTTGCACGATAATGCGCCGTCTCATCGATCGACGCTTGTGGCCGATTATTTGACCAAAAATCACATTTTAACAATCAACCACTCCCCGTATTTACCTGATATGAACCTACCTTTTCGAAAAAGGCTTGCATCGGCATACTGGCGGCCATACCGGGCAACGAGCTAAAACACTCGTTCGACATGCTTTTGGACCGTGCAAAAAGCTGTATTAAAGCAGAAGGAGACTATTTTGAATAAAATTAATTGATTTTGCCGTCAAAACCATTTATTCTGTCTTTTTTTAAAAGTCCTGTTCACTTTGGAAATCACCTTGTATATTCATTCATGCGATATGTATACTGTATATATAACATACTATCATAATATAGTATAAACTTTACAATTTTAAATAATATGAATTCTACCTTTCATCATTTAAAACTGCCACACAAAAAATGTATACACAAACTTACATAATAATATGCGTTTGTTATTTATTTTGAGAACAGAAGGCTGCTTTTCGACACAGATGAGGGTACCAAGAGCTACTTTATCTCGAGTGGAGTACCACAAGGTTCGGTCTTAGGCCCTCTTCTTTGGAACCTGATGTACGACGGGGTGCTAAGACTACATCAAGAACAATCCGTGAAACTAATCGTTTATGCAGATGACCTCCGGGTCAAATGCAATGATTGCATAAATGGTATACGACGGTGGTTCGCAACCATGAGTCTAGAGTTGGCTGAGCAGAAAACAGAGGTCTTGCTCATTAGCTCCAGGAAAATTGAAGAAAAACTATCGCACACCATAGGAGAATGTCAGATAACTTCACAGCCACAGCTAAAGTATCTTGGTGTAATATTGCACTCAAGGCCAAAATTTAAAGAGCACTTGGAGAACACGACGGGTAAAGCAAATATATGTATAATTCTTTATCTAGAATGATGGCAAATAGAGGCTGTGTGCGTTCCAGCCGGCGATTTTTAATAGCTAAGGCAATGAGATCCGTCATACTGTATGCGGCTCCAATATGGATCCAGGCGCTAGACACAAAATCATATGCTGAACCAATAACCACAGTGCATAGGCTTTCTGCTTTACGCGTGATAAGTGCTTTCCGAACTGTATCAAGCGATGCTGTGGAACTATTAGCCCGTATGGTGCCCATTGACATCCAGGGAAATGAATTCGCGCGCTTATACCAGCTATCGGAACCCTCTACAGCAACAAAAATTGAGCATTACGCTGTGTCAGCAACGTTGGAAAACCGCATCCAAAGGACGGTGGACTCACAGACTGATACCAGACATCAGACCGTGGATAGATAGACAGCATGGGGACCTGGATTTTCACCTGACCCAAATGTTAAGTGGACATGGGTGCTTTAGAAGCTACCTTTACAAATTTCGTCATGACTACAGTCCGTACTGCACGACGTGTACAGAGTGTATTGAAGACTCTGAACATGTTTTTTACCATTGCCATCGGTTCTCAAATATAAGAGAAAATCTGAAAACCACACTTGGCGGTAGTTTCTCGGTGGAAAATTTGACAGCACTTATGTTTGAGTCCTCTAGTAAATGAAAAGCAGTCAGCGAAGCGTCAGCTTTGATAATGACAAGATTGAGACACTTACAACAGATTAGAAGTCAGTCAGTCCGTACCGTAGAGGAGACTTAAATGTCTTCTTCTCTCCCATTAAGTAATACTTTCTCCAGTGGTTCCGTGGGAAAGATTTGGGTTGGCGGTAGGTTATGTTTAGCGGATTAAAGTTCCGCACTTCGGCTTTCGATGCTTCCCCCTTACAACCATTATGCGTATGGTTCTTTCATAATTATATATGTATGAGCATATATGCGACCGCCTGGTATTTTTAGATGTTATCATAACTTTTATGGACCAAAGCAAATAAATATTATATACTTATAAATAAATATATTATTTATAAAACCTATGTATATTAATTAAATATTAATTTGATTGATATCGTATAGGTATATACAAAATGTCTATGGGCCATCTACTTTTTTTATTTTTAAAAACCCGGGACGGCCCGGACCAAACGGGGACGCATAATTAGCTAAGACTAGACGAAACAATATAAAAAGAGCTAAAGAGCACAATAGACCAATGGTCGCAGTGCATATCCTCCCATAAATATCTATCTATGTCTAACTTTACGCAATATGTTCAACTCATGTAGTATTTTGCAAGGTTTGGACTTTTTTTATATTTCAAGAAAATATATACATAGTCTTTTTGTTTATTTGTGAACGGAAAATATATGTTTATGCAATTTTTTTCCAGTCGAGTTAATCAGTGAGTAGCACCCAGCCAATTAATTTTACATGAGTCAACTGTTGATCCATGCCTCAAGATATTCGTAGCAATCATAATATTGAAGACAATTAAAAATGAGAAAACGAAAATTGAGGTGTAAATCAAATATTTACTTCTAAATTGTTTCGCCTCCACTTCAAATTGCTTCAGGTCATTGTTTTCTTTCTTCAGGCTCTCCATTCCGCTTTTACTTGCAATGAAAGTAATTGTGTTGGTTGGATGTTTGCAAATTGTTCTTTAAATATTGCGAGTGTTTGTAAATTGCAACTGCTGGAATAGCACGCTTTCAATTTTCTTTATTGTTTCTTCGAAAATCATGGCCTAAAATTAATGCGATAATAATAATCGATTTTGGAAAAATATCAGTTAATAAAAATATATTTTCACCTGTTCATGAACAAAAATGAAGTGGATTACTGAAAGAAGGGCAGATGCATCTGGATTTTTTGAGGAGTGAAGGAAGGTTGTCGAAATATGTTTTCAAAAGTTGGAACATTCGAAATGATTTTTCTCAAAGCTTCTCACAAGCCAATGAATCGAGTTTTTCAGTAACCAACCAGTTGATCGTATTCGTCTTCAGAAATCTCGCAGATTGACTCTAATGCTTGTGTGCGAATGGTGTGGACATTAAAATGTGAAGATCTGAACAACAATACTTGCTTGTTTAACATCAAGATATGCGCTGCACAACCTTCACCAACTATGCTCGATTTTCATTTCATTAATTTTGCAAAAACATTTCCTTCACGTTTCCGATCTAGGCGACCGAAATTAATTGGCGTATTGCCACCACAGTCAAATCAAAATTTTCCAAGACTCTTTTAATCAATTAAAAAATCATATCCGACGTTTTACCTTTTTCTTGTGAAAGTTTAATTATTTAAAATTAACGAATGACGACAGAAAACATCTTGATTGCTTTGCGATTGGAAGCGTCGGGCGACAAATAAATGAACCGGGCTTTCTGTAAATCAGACTTGAGGCATTCCAATGCGTATGGTGTAAAAACATTGGTTATCGCTTCACTTTCTGTTCTTGAACACGAAAATTTTTACATTTGGAAACATTCATATTCGAAATATTTTGGTTGCACAGTCGTTTGATTTACAATAAAATGTTTGAAAAAATTTGAATTGGACGATAACAGCTGTTTTTTTAATGATTTTTTGAATTGAATGGTACGCCCACACGACTTCCATCGTCGATAGATTCAAATCTGGTTTCTCTGCGATTAAAAAAATCTGATATGATTGAAGCTTGAAGAGAAACATTTACTGGCACTTTGTGCTTCTTTGTCTTGAAAAGTTTTTTAATATCATTGCCTCCACCAGCAGCAACCGAAAAAGTTGCATTACATTTGTTGCAACGAACGTTGGAATCGTCATAAGTGACTCTCAAAAAAGAAAATTTTTTTGGCGTTTGTTGCACGTGCGACTTCTGCCTTTTCGGAAAAATGCATTTGCAGAAGAGGAGGCCATTCAAAGGGCTTGCACCGGCATACTGGCGGCCATACCGGGCAACGAGCTAAAACACTCGTTCGACATGCTTTTGGACCGTGCAAAAAGCTGTATTAAAGCAGAAGGAGACTATTTTGAATAAAATTAATTGATTTTGCCGATAAAACCATTTGTTCTGTCTTTTTTTTTTAAAGTCCTGTTTACTTTGGAACGCACCTTGTATATTCATTCATGCGATGTGTATACTGTATATATAAGATACTATCATAATATACTATAAACTTTACAATTGTAAATAATATAAATCCTACCTTTCATCATTATACCCTGAACAGGGTATATTAAGTTTGCAACGAAGTTTGTAATACCCAGAAGGAAACGTCGGAGAGCCTATAAAATATATACATAAATGATCAGCATGATGAGCTGAGTTGATTTGGCTGTATGAATTAGCCCCCACTGAATTAACCCCCACCGGGCAAAATGACTTAAGCCCCACCAATTTCTCAGTGAATCTTTCCCCACCAATCGAAATGAATTAAGCCCCACCAAACGTAGGTGTTCTTACATGACAGAATCCCCACGAAAAAAAAGGAAATACTCCCCACGAAAATGACTTTAGCCCCACTTTACTTCATTTTTAATTTATTTTGCTTGCTTTAAACTTCAAGTTTTTAAATCAAAATTTTAACAAAAATTCAATTATACATATGTATGTAATATTTAAAAAGAAAATGGTAAAGAATTAAATGAAAATATGAAAATGTGAGAAAAAGAAAATAATTAAATAAAAATATGTAAATATTTGTCAACATCACTCTATTATTGAATGCAAAAAAACCCCAGCAGGAAATTCACTATCCCATGAAAAAATAGCTGTAAGAGATGGATTTTTATTATATGATTATTTACAAAATTATGGTTTCTCCTTTTACGAAATGTGCACTATTAGTGATTTTAACCTTTCGTTAAAGGAAAAATCTTTGACAATTCAATCTTAATAGAGTGATTATTAAAAACAGTTCTGCTTATTCTGCATAAAAATTAATATAGAAAAATTGAAACAAATAGAGAATAATCGTATAAACGCAAGGAAGATCTTACTAAATAAAAGCGATACTATAAACTTTTCTCATGTTCCTGGATTTATAATTGATTCTTTTTTTGGAAAAAAAAGTTATAAGGCGCAATTAATAATTTGTGTTTTTGCTTTCGTTAATGGAATCAGCGAGTCGCAACTCTTTCAACTAATACGATGGATACCGTTCACAAAAACACACTAAAAAAAAATATCAGATTTACTCTTATGGCTTAAAAATTCTCCAAACGCTCACAAGTACTATAGCTATAATATTATACTTAATCAAATAGTTTTTTGTAACGGAGACTTACGAAAATATGGAGAAAGAAAGCAAAGAAATTAAATACAATTTGAACGTTCGGAATCAAGTTCTTGTAAGGGGCCTTTGTATTTGTGAAGCGTATTATAGCTTCGGCGCAACTGAAGTTAACGTTTTTTTTGTTTAAAACTTACTCACATCATGCTGATATGACACGGCCACACAAAAAATGCATACACAAACTTACATACTAATATGCGTACACATATAAATATGTCACGCGCATAAACTACAAACATTGTTTACAAAAACAACAATCGTCTCAAAAGCAATGAGTACACATATTGACATACAAAGTTGTATGTAAACAAATTAACAAACATTATGCGTATGGTTGTATGAGCATATGTGCGACCGCCTGGTATTTTTAGATGTTATCATAACTTTTATGGACCCAAGCAAATAAATATTATACATAAATAAATATATTATTTATAAAACCTATGTATATTAATTAAGCATTTAGGTAATAATACAATCCTGACTATTATATTTGTTCATCATTAAATAGGTAAATTTGTACATATATACAATACATTGATATCGTATATATACAAAATGTCTATGAGTTATAGCCATAGTCGTTTTCGCATTGTAAATTAACGAATCTGTAAGCGTTCATTTCTTAACATTAATTAGGATTATTTACTATACAGAGAAACACACACTTTACGAACTGAACTTTAAATGCAAGTATTTCAAAAACCAGCTGCAACTAAATTTATATATTTTCTTAATCTGAAGAACCTCATCTATCCGTACATACCCATTTTAACCCCGAATTCGGGGAATGCTTTTCTAAGATTCACAAGCCGATTCCCATAAACTGCATAAAATTTATCAAAATAGTCCTAGCTGGTTGCGCCCCTTTCTGTTGATTTGTTTCGCTTCTTTATCAGCTTGTGTGGGACGAAACAAGTAAAAAAAAAAAACAATAATTTACAAATTTGTGTAATATAAATTGATATTGGGACGAACACGAATGATAGAACAAAATCTATTCGACGATAAATTGTCAGAAGCAACTAGACAGCGTAGTTGCCAGTATGTTCCAGTGGAGAAGTTTTGTTAAAGATCTACTCTATAAGGACCGTCGAATTTTGCAGCATAAATGATTTTAGTTAGTGTTTTCGTGTAAGAGCAATCAAGATATAAGATATAATCCACGACCGATAGTTGCGATTCTTTTCCTGTATAGAGCTTGACATTCGCATAGAAGATGCTTTACAGTCTCCTCTTATTCTAATTCTAGACAGCTTCTACAATATGTCACTGTTAGTACGCCTATCAGAGTTCTTATATCATTCCTTTTAAATTTAAGTAGTCAGTTTTTGTGACTCACGCTCCATTCCTGCGACGTTAGTGTGCTGGTTGAGCACGTTATTGATTGTCTCCATCGAGACTGCTATATTTATAGCATGTTCGCTGATTAAGTGTTTGCAAGTTGTCAGAGGCATAAAAATACCCTCTTTTTCAGGGGTTAGTTGCAAAGTGATACCTGTTCTGGCTAGCTCATCTGCTTGGCAGTTACCAGGGATATCACTATGTCCTGGAACCCATTGCAGGTTTATTGTAAAGTAGGATGTCAGATCCTCTAATAGGTCAAGACATTGTTTCACTAGCTTGGATGAGACCATAGGAGACTTGAGTGATTTCAAGGCCGCTTGGCTATCCGTATATATATATACCTTCTGCTCAACGCAAAACGAGACTTTATCCATAACTCGACAAGGACATGACATATGGCCATACTTTTTTTTGCTTAGGTTGGCAGGACTGTTATATGTTTACATGTCAAATTTGAGCGCGATCTGTCACATAGTTTTTTTTTAAGGCACTATAAACAAGTCAACCTCGAGTGTGTTTTTCGAATTTTACTATGGAAATTAACGTTGAGCAAAAAGTGTTTGTTTGAAATTTTGTTATTCCAATGGAATAAGTGCGACGGACGCAATGAAAATGTTGCAGAAGGCATATGGGGAGTCTTGCCTATCACGTGCACGTATTTTTGATTGGTATAAGTCATTCAAGGACGGCCGTACATCGCTGGAGAACTTGCCCCATGATCGTCGTCCAGCAACGTCAATAAACGAAGAAAACGTCGAAAAAGTAAAGAAAATTGTGTTGGAAAATCGTCGTGTGACTGAAAGAGAGATAGCTAGTGAGCAAAACATATCAAATGGATCCGCTGATAGCATTATTCACGATGTTTTGGGCATGAGACGCGTGTCTGCTTGACTTGTTCCAAAATCCAGCTCATACGTCTCGTCTTGTACGCGATTATTTGACCAAAAACAACGTAAATATTGTTCCGCAAGCACCGTATTCACCCGACATGGCACCGTGTGACTTTTTTCTTTTCCCTAAACTCAAATTGCCGCTTCGTGGAAAGCATTTTCAGTCGATTGAAGTCATAAAATTCGAAGAAGGAACTGAAAGCCATACCTAAAGCGGCCTACCAGAAGTGTTAGGAAGATTGGAAAAAAAGGTGGCATATGTGTATCGCCTCTAATGGTGACTATTTTGAAGGGGATAAACTAAATATTGAAGAATAATTAACCGTTTTTGTTGTTTGAGCCAGTCTCGTTTATATTTGAGCAGAAGGTATAGGAAGGCTCCTTCTATATCTAAGAAGGAAAATAGAGTGTATTCTTTAACTTCCAGCGATTTTTCAATCTCCACCCCCACAGAGCTTAGTGATGTTTCTGTGGATTTTCCTTTAGAACACGCATGCTGCGAACTAGCCAACTTTTGGTTTCAGTTTGTTTCTTACATGTAATTCTATTAGTCTTTTCAGAGTTTTTAGAAGGAATGAGGAGAGGCTAATTGGCCAGAAGTCCTTTGGACTTGTATGCGAGCTTTTGCCTGCCTTTGGTATGTATATTACCTTGATTTCCCTCCAAAACGAAGGGATATAGTTTAATTGCAGCGCCCCTAAAGTATGGCAATTAGCCGACACCAGCCGGTAACTGCTTGTGCCCGTTTCCCAGCTTACTGCTGCTGTGTCGTTGTTGATGTAATTATGTAATATAAATATTATAAATAATTTCTTCCGTTTCATTGAAAATACAAGCACAACATCATTAAAATATATAGGAAAATATATTATATTTTTGCACATTTTAAGTACATTATTTGCCATAATCTCTGAATTTAATGCAAATTTAGTATGAATGATAATGATATAATATATAAAATTTACGTGACGATTTTTCCCTGGGGTGAACTCTTAAACTATTTAACCATTTTATAAAAATTTAGCACACTGTCCAGTTTGATCAAACTTAAAAGATTGGATAGCTTATATATACCAATTATGTTAAAAGTCAAATCAATTCATAAATAAATAAAAATTTAAATCCCTTCGATTTTTATATCTGCAATAACATTTTCGCCTTTATTCGTAAATAATATTTGAATAGTTTATTAGAATAGTAATAATAGCCACAGCAACGCTTGGCCGGATCTACTAGTATTTGTATATATATATGTAAGTTATATTTTCAAGCTATACGATTTAATTTTATTTATATTTATTAACAATTTAATACTTAATTTGCATTATATCATTTCAATGTTTGCTTAAGAACTAAACTAAACTCTCGATAAAAACTTCTACTGAAGGTTACCTTGATTGTTTTTACTCATAACACGTATAAGAGCGTATTAGAGATATTTCTTCTTTGAGTGAGTATAGCAATGTCACTCCTCCCATCTAAAAATATTGTACAATGTCCTCATTGCAGTTTTTTGTTTTTATTTTTTAAAAAATGTGTAGAATTAAAAAAATTAACAAATTCATATAATTCTTAATAATATTACTAAATGCTTTAACCCATTTGGTTTTTTTATTTTTTTTGCAAAATACTTAAAACTATTAATTATAAACATAAATCAGTTATACATATTTTTTCTTACTTTTAAATTGGCTTTTGTATTTTCTTACTTTCCTGTTTTTAAACGTTACTACATGATGTTCCCCATCAGATTCGGTTTGAACAAGCCGTACTTTTTTTATAAGGGTTACTAATCTTATCCAATCTTTTCCTAGAGGTTTCGGCGCTAACAAAATTCGTATATATTACTTTTCCTTGTCGGTTTTGATTTTTGCTATTTATCCTTCTTCTTTTAATTAATTGGGGATTGGTTTTTGGATGTTTTTTATTAAAAAATATATTATACGGACTTTCACCTGTAGTGGGAATGAGTAATAATATGGTTGTAGGTAAATAATGCTTGTTCAATTTGAGAGTATTTCAACTCTTTATCCCCAGAACTACAAATAATTAGCAATTTTTCATTCATTGTTTTATGAAACCGCTCAATGTCACCAATACCAGTTTTCCCAGCTGTGATTTCGACTGCTATATTCAATTGTTGACACCACTGCTTTATGCTAACATTATTGATACCTTGGTCCTGGTCTATTTTTAATGTCTTCGGAGGTCTCATAAAATTAAAAATCTTTAGGAGGGCTTTCTTAGTTTCTAACCAATTTAAAGCTGATACTTTTTCAGCTGTCGCAAATTTGGAAAACAAATCAATACATAATTTTCATCATCCCAAGTCCAATTCAAACTTTTCTCGAGTCTTATACACAGGAGGCGTAACTTTAAATGGTAATTTGTTGGAGATGTGGTCGTTTTTGCAATGGTTGCATAACTCGCATTCATTAATTATTTTATTTATCTCTTTAAGGTAATTAGGGTAATAGTATTTTTTCTTGAAACAGTTTGCTACTTTTTCGATTCCTTGATGCAGTCCTTCGAGGTGAGTTTCTAATATTTTTGATTTGAAGGCAGAATAATCTCCAATAATTTCTAATTCCCTCATGGTTCGGTAAATTTTAAATCTGTTTGAAGTAATCAGAGTTTTATAAATTTTTTGAAATTGTACAAAGCCGTCGTCATCGGTCATAAGTATTGTTGTATTTTTGTTTAACAAATGAGTTTTAATAGAGTTCATTATATATTCAGTTGTTAGTTCCGTATAATATATAGTAGTAAGATTGTTAGAAAATATTTTGAATGTGTTAGTACAGTTTTGCTTAGATTATTAGCTTAATTTGGGTTTTGGAATACGTTCAATGACCTTTCGGAAATTCTTATAAACTCGCCGGAGTCTTTGTCAGCGGAATGGAGAATTTTTTTTTTATCTAAACTATTCACCACATTGCCTTTCTTTGGGCAATTCGTTAAAGGTTTTGTTATTTTTGAAAAATTTTGAATAAATTTACGGTAAAATCCCGCTAAACTCAAAAATTGTTTTATTTCCTTTTCCGTTTTGGGAATTGGATAATATAAAATTGCCACGACTTTATTTGGATTTGGTTTTATGCCAGTAGGGGTAATAACATGGCCAAGAAGCTCGGTTTCTTGTTTAAAAATTCGCTTTTGTCCGGCTGTACTTTTAGATTCGCTTCAGCTAATCTTTGAAACATTTTATCGAGGTATTCGATGTGCTCTTGCAGAGATGTAATGCAATCTTTCCCAATTAGACCTTCCAAAACTGTATTCATCAGCCTTTGGAAAGTGGCTGGTGCATTTTTTAAACCGAATGGCATTCTCAAAAATTCGAAGTGGCCATTTTGAGTAGAAAAAGCGGTTTTTTGTCTATCTATAGATCCATTTCAATTTGGTGGAATCCTTGCGCCAAATCAATTGTCGTGAAGTATAGACATTTACCTAACTTGTCAAGTATCTCGTCCATATTTGGAATGGGGTACTTGTCATACACAGTGATATTATTTAACTTTCGGTAATCTACAACGATTCTCCATTTTTCTTTACCTGAATCATCTAGCGTTTTAGGCACCACCCAAATCGGTGCAGAATAAGGAGAAGTACTGTGGAAAATTATTTTTGTTCTAGCATATCTTTTATCTGTTTATTTACTTTCATTTTATGTACTTCTGGGTATCTTTAAGATTTAACATATATTGGATCTTCATGAATAGTTTTAATTTTGTGTTTAATTTTGTGAGTGAAAGTAAGTTTCTCACCTTTTTTGTAAAATAAAGTTTTGTGTTTCCCCAGCAATTTATTAAATTTTTGCGATTATTCATTATTTAAATGGTTGAGTTTAAATTTGGCAGTAAATTTTTCATCATTAACATTCAACTCGGTTAGTAAGAACTTTTTAAATTTACCTTCGATCATGGATAAAATGATCCAAAACTTTCAAAAGAGTCAACATTTTTTATAACATTTGACAGTGGTTCCACTAAGGAAAGAAATAAATTTTGAGATTTTTTAATGTATTTCTTGGGTATTTTTCGGTTTCTATTTTACAGAAAAATATACATAATTAAAATTAGTTTAACAAGCTAGATATCCTATATGACGTCTAATTATATGTACATGTATATTTTAATCACAAAAGATTTTCAAAATTAACGTTTAAAATTAAATTTAACAAAATATTTTAATATTTCAAAACACCTACAAGTTTTAAATAACCTAAACATGAACCTTTTTATTATACACTCTATAAATAAATATATTATATTTTGATAATTTATTCGGAAGTCAAAGTTTACATAACATTTACTGGAAATTCTAACCAAAATATGTATATACGTTGACAATTAGTACTGCTGAGCAAAACAATACTCCGCGACAAAATACCCGCTCTTTCTTAAAAGCAAAACTATGTTAAATCCCTTTAAATAAAGATTATAAATATACGTAAAAGTCATCTGATCTCCTAAATAATCCACTGATTTCGCAATTTATTTCTGCGGGATTCTTAGTGGTAGTTCATTGTTTTGCTTGTCATCTGTTCAGTAGCTCATGACCTCGTGAATTTTTTTGGCAGCACTGAGAGTTCATGAGCTCTCTCAGAAGGCAAAGAGAGGAGTTTCGGATCATTTTATCTATATCGTAAATATCACCAATTATACACACGCACAAACAATATCAGTTTATAAGGGAATCGGAAAAATACCAACATCCACGACCAAAATTATTCATCTAATTACTTTGGAACATATCGGAAGCACATTCGATATACTTAGTATTCTTCATATAGAGAACGACTTGCACGACAATAGTCTTTATCACACGCTTCACCACGAGGTCACAGAAATTTTCATCAAGTTACATGCAATCATATCATCATTCGACCTACAAAAACCTAGATCTCTCAATTGTTAGGATCGGTATGGAAATGTGATCTGCTCATGGTGAAAAACAACTTTGACAAACTTATCACAAATAATAACAAGCAAGTAATAATGAACAAACAACTCGAGGATATATTCAATAAGCTTACTAAAATATTCAACGATTTGCGGATTTCAGTTCGAAACAGCCGCTCTCATAGTAATGAAATAGCTGTTAATTTCCAAAATCAAGTGAAGCTTAACAAATATTAAATTCACTTCTTAGGTTAGGTTCCACTGGCTGGCTTTTACGCCATACATAGACCTACAGGTCCTATGTAACGCCAGATGGAGGACGTCAACGCTGTTTGCGAAGTTTAATAGAGACTTGATATCTAATTTTGATACATACGTATGTATTGATATTATTTACCTCTTTTCTTGCGTTGTTTGCTATCTCAGCAGCTTTCTTTACCGCAAAGGCTTCAGCCTCAAAGATAATGTAGTATTCCACTAGCTTGAAGGGTCTCCTGAGATCTTGATCATTCAAGTAGCTGTTGAAAATTCGGCTGGTGAGTCGCGTGCCTCTGCGCCATCCACCCCCTTTTAGCGTGACATGATAAAGCATGTGGGTATGTGGTCTAGTTTTTCCACCGACCTCCTGCCTATCGAGCTATGCCAATCTTGCATCTGATTTCGCTGCCGAGCTTTCTTCTGCACTGTGAATTGGTGGCAGGTTGTGTAGCCTTTCAAGTGCAGCCGATAGAGTGGTTTTTAGTGCTCCCGTTATGCAGAGATCAGCGAGCCGTTGTATTCGCTCCAACGGTTTCCTGTACGATATTTTACTGGCAGCAGTCCAGCATACAAAAGCCCCGTAAAGCAAGATTAGCTTGACTACTTGTGCAACACTAATGCATAAGGACAGATCTTATATGTCCTCATGTTGACCCCCTCATCTTCTTACATGGCCTCTTTCACCCTCTCATTAATATTAAGTTTCCACGTCAGTTCGCTTCCCAAAATAACCCCTAGGTACTTGGTACGATCCTTAGTAGTTAACTCTACCCCGTTGAGCCTAGGGGGGAGCCTGACGGGATCTTTAACCTCCTTTTAAAGAGTACCATATTCCTCTGACCGGCCTTTACCTCTAGGTTAGCCGATAATGGCCATTGATATATGAATTTTAAAGCGCTATTCATCACTCCACAAATTGTGTCTAGGAACTTGCCCATCACTAGTATAGCTATGTCGTCTGCATTGACTATCAATTTGGGTTCTCTTTCTTAAAAATTTCCCAGGAGCTCAGAAGTCAGTCTGAGCAATCTGGGTTCGTTCCATTCCGCGTTAATCTTCCTGCAGCTTAGTAGAGCTTTTATCCATGTTATAGGACGTACTCTACACTATTGACGTCTGAAGTTAGTAGCGTCCGTACACCCTAGAGAATGCATGTTCACCAGGTCTTCCAATGATTCCTTATTGCACCCATTCCACTCTCCACATTTTTTGCGTATAAGCCTAGGAGTAGTCGAGTGCTTGAATAGTGGTTTTCTAAACATAGCCTCGGTAGTCTTTTCTAATTTGCCGCAGAAGCTTTTTCACGACTTCCTTTTAGCTTTGTGAATTTCATTCGTACGTTCCTAAAGTATATCCTTATATTCCACCCAGAAAAACTCCTCATCGGCTATCTTGGCCAGTTTAAAGAATTCCTGAACATTGCGTCTACGTGATCCGAGCTCCCTGTTCCACAAAGGCGGCTCCGAAGCACGCTTTGCATGTGATGGAGTTCATACGATGTGATACCCTTTATAGAGAATATCCGTAAGTGTGATGGTCTCTTCCTCCAGTCCAGAGGTTGAGTTACCTACCTTGTGTCTAGCTAAATTCCCAATTACTATCTTTCTGTATAAACCCCAGTTAGTGTCCTTAGGATCATCGTCAGTAAACCAGAGTATCCAAAGCCCCCAATTTTCAACCTTGATTATTGTGTTAGTGTGAAATGCTACGTCTAGAACTGTCTTCGAAGTAGGACTAATATATTATATGTTAGCTCCTCCCCCAAGTTAAATATAGCTAGATTGCTCTATTATATAAAATTTAATATTAGGTATAATTAGGTCAATGTATAGTTTTCCTTACCAGTATAAAAGTTCTTGCCTTGTTGTTTGCACTCGGGATGTATACTCGGCAAAAAAAGTCTGCGCACACTCTTATGTCTTATTTGCCTTTGTTAAAAAATATCTCTTATATACTTAAGGCAATATTGAATAAATTTTTGGCAGAAAGAAAAACATACGTTTAAGTAGGTCGAATTGTTGGAAGAACACAGTCCTGCATTATAAGAATAATAAAAAATTACAAACATACAAGCTTTTTTATATATCGGCCTGTCTGGGGCGGCCAAAAATACTAGCATCGCTTGAAACCCGTAACCATGTGACAGAAAATATGAAGCAAAACGCTAAATTAAAAAAAAATAGGGTTTAATGGTCAAGTCGCACACAGGAAGTCATTCATATCGTCAGTCAACAAGTGCATAATGTTTTCGCCAAAGAGCCCTTAAACAAGCCCCGGAAGTTTCGGCAAAAGGTTATTTTGTCTGATGAAAACAAGTTTTGGGTCTTTTGAATCTAAGGCCGAATGATTTTACGGTGAAAAACGAACAAGGCACGCGATAAGGAAATCTTGATGCATAATGTTAAGCACAGTGGCGAAGAAGTAATGATATAGGGATTCATAGCTAGTAATGGTGTGGGCCGAATGGAAGTTACAGAGCCCATCATGGTCAGATATGCATACTTTAATATCTTACTTGTAAAAGTAAATTTGAAACAAATAGCGAAAGAATCTTGTTTTGGAAGTAACTGGGACATCCACAACATCCACAGCTTAACCATCTGAGGACGAGATCTGAGATAAATAGAATAAATTGGTTTTCTTATTCTTCCTATTAATTTGCCTAGAACTACACGCATCACAAGCAGAAGATTGTCATACAAACGTCATCACTCGCAACACCAGCTGACTTAAACGCCCATACTCTGAAGGTCATGACATGATGGGAGGTAACTACGCGTTTATTAATTTGCACTTTGCCAAAATTGATGACCTTGCGTCTGCCATATTTCCGTCGCTGAATAGAAATTTTTAGGAAAGCAAGGCTCAGGCTCGCTTACCTTTACGTTGACGATCACATTACTGCGCTGCCGATCTGAGGTTTCGTTTAAGCTTCAGCTCTGAAAGTGTCGTTTAATTAATTTTGTAATTTTTATTAATTCAATATTCGGAACACTTTGGACCAGTCTTCAACAGTGGAATAACAGAACTCCTAAATAATGGTCTAATAACTTCTTCCGGACTCCACTAAATCAGGAAGAAGGAAAGGGTCATAGGAAAGACCAACTTTACTAGGTTGCTGTTCTGTCTTAAATATGGCTCTTTCATTTTTCGCAGACTGATCAATGCCATTCTCAAAATCCTTATAGCAAAGTCCTGCTCCAAATTAAAGAATATATAAAATATATTGAAAATGTGTTCGCGGTCTTGTACAAAGCAAATTTTAAAGTCAATTTGGAAAATCTAAATTTTTCTGAACGAATGTGAATTTTTTTGGCCCGTGTTCAGTAGAAGGTATTTTGCCAGATCCTGAAAATATATCCGCTATCAAAGAAATCCCTGCATCTTCTAACCTTAAGGAATTAAAAGGTTTTGTTTCAGAATAATATAATTGTATGGAGCTAAAGATATAAATTCCTTAGATACCATCAGCCACAGAGGTTTGTTCTATGCAACAGTAAAGACTCTGCCAAGCTCAAAAGATAGAAGAATATAATTATGAACTCATTTACAAACCGCTGAAAACAACCAGTCGCTTTCGCATCACACGGTGGCCAATAGAAGTTAGACCTTAGTTTCCAGCTCTGAAGAAAATCTCAAGAAGTTTTCTAGTGTTAAACTTCCATATTCAGCTCTCGAAAAATTCAGTAAGTTTATTTACTAATTTAATTTATAAATAGTGAATATGACATAACAGGCTTTGCGTATCAACATTTGGGTTTATATTTCTGAAGAAAGTTAAGTAGAAACAAGAAGTTTGTAATTTTATTTGCATTTTACATTTTATTAAATTAAAATATTTCAGAAATGGAATATATAGCCCCACATTAAAACGACAAATAAGAGTGGCCCTGAATCTGGGGTAGACCAAATCCATTGCACTGCAATAAAAATGCTGTGGAACAGTCTTGGATCCACAATTCGCTAAGGAGAGCTGGTATATGTGTATAAATTAATGTTTTATTTTATGCATGTCTTAATTTGTTTATTTTAATGTTTTTTTAGTTGTGGGGGGTAGTGCTTGATGTTAGGTTTTATTATACGTTTACAAAGTGCCATCGATAAAGCCGTCGGTCGAAAATTGGCAGGTCTCATTTACAGTATGAATGAATAAAATTCCTAACATAAAAGCAATTTATAATATTTATTAATTAGCCATACCCGAGTGAACTTAATATAATTATTATTATAATATTATAATTTATTTACATTTTATTATTTATTACCATTATTATAGTTCAACAACATAATGAAATTTGTTAAAAGAAGTATCCGCTCCAACTCTCGTAATCGATCGCTATTAACAACACATAAACTGCAAGTTCTGCTGACCGTTAACATGCGCTAAACTCTGCCGCCAATAATTCTGAAGCCGCTGCCGTTGACCCACAGCTAGCTTAGAATATTTTTAAGATTGTTAGTCACAATTGAGAAGTGAATAAAAGAAGGTCTAAATAGTAAGTAAGTAAAAGTTATACTTTATACAAAGTCCTTCATAAAAATATTAAGCCTAAGTGAAAGTGAGAATAATTGAATTAAATTTATGAAAATTAAAGAGCATCTAAAATTACAAATAATATAATTTTAAAAAGGACGCAAAGCGTTACTAAATATATATAATAATATAATAAATACAACAATCACTCCTTTTACAAGAAATCATTTAACGAAGTTTTGTACGTGGCTAGATGAGTTACGCACCCCCCTTACACACACGCCACTGCACGCCAACACACCATATCAACACGGTCCACAACAAGACATCACACCACGCAGACATCACACTACTCAGACCACCCACTCATACACATCACATCACACCACAACTCTACTACCAACTCCCGTTGGTTTTGATTCTATGAGGGATCAGGCTTTTCCAGCTGAGCTCTAAGCTACCGGGGGTTCGGCAGGTCGCGGATAGCCGGACGGCCTGTAGTAGCAGGTTAATTGCGAAATAAGTAACAACGAATAAGCAATTCCCGACGAAGAGCGGCAGGAGTGGAGGATGCGGTATAAAAGCCAGCTATGCCGATGAAACTCCTGCGACAGAGGGGAGTCGATACCGCATCTCTAAAATAGGTTTCCTCCTCACCATGCATGGGCGTGGTGAGTAATACAAAAATCCAGGCGCGACGGACTCACAATGAGCGGCTTCCTGATCAGCGTCTGTTCACCATGTTAGGTGCGGCTGTAACTACGACCGGTCCATACCGGGGCGCACGGGGAGTCCCACGAAATATCATCAGCTGTATACCGCTGGTGTTGTGGAGAGGGTGATGTGATCTTGCTCTGCCGAAGTGTTAGCCACGATGTGAATCAGTAACCAGCCCCTTCGGGCCTTGGTCAGGAAGTGTCCATTGGGCGTAGAACTAGTAGACTGCGTTGCTCCGGGCGAGCGCTGGTTCGTCCGTGTATTCCGGAACTGCTAAGGCGAAGGACAGACCTCAGGGAACTGGGGTAGGGGCATCGTCTCCGAGGGTATACCAGTTCCTGTCTATTTCGGCTCGCCCCCCTGCACACGATGCGCTGGTAAAACTGATTAATGGAGACAATAAATGGAAAAACAAACAACAATAGCAGCAACAAAAATAGCGGTACCCTTGGCAGCTCTCTTTGGAAGACGTCGATACCGAATGATCCCCATGTGGAGCAGCTGGTAAATGGCGCAGATAGAACTGCTCGCATCTGGCCAGGTCTCCCGTAAAGGTGCTTTCTACGGATAGACCCACGCGCGCAAAATCGTCACCACCGACGCTACAGGAGGGATCCACGATCGCGGTAAAGAAGGGGCAAACCAAACGGGAACATATACACGAATTGGGAGAAATGATCCAAAAATTAGCAGATATGATGCGGCCGCCAAAGCGTTCCATCAACAATGCCATGAGAGAATTGCTGAGCACAATCTCAAAGCTCCAAGCATGTGCGCAAAAGGATCACATAAGACAAAGGGAATCTAATCGAATTGTAGCAAGCCAGCACACGGTTGTTGAAGATAAATAAACAGAAAGACGCCACCAAAAAGGACCAAAACCTTCCACGAAGAGCGGACGGGGAAAACGGTGGTTAAAAAGAGTTGCGAGGAAGAAAAGAGCAATAGTATATACTCAAGAACGGAGTCGTCAACAGAAGAGGACTGGACCACGGTCCAACGGAAAGAGCAAAAGAAGAAAAATAAAAAGAATGCAAACCCTGCACCACGCATACGGCCAAATGCAATTGTCATTGCAAAAAATGGTGATATGACGTACGCTGACATACTCCGAGCAGTAAAATATAACGGAGCATTGCAAAAACGTCGCCCGAGTAAAGAAGACAGCCAAAGGAGAGATTTTGATTGAACTAAAGAAGACACAAACAGGAAGCACTGAAGGATACAAGGAGGACATAGGAAAAATACTAGGCGACCAGGCGCAAATTAGAACACTACAACAGGAGACAACAGTGGAGGTGAGTGACATGGACGATATCACTACGAAAGAGGATATTGCAGAAGCGATCCGTCTTCAAATTAAAGAGCTTAGTATTTTCAACGACACTTCAATAAAAAGCAACAGAGCGGCCTACGCAGGCACCCAAAAAGCAGTGATAAATCTTCCGGTACAAGAAGCAAAATATCTATTGCAGGCGCAAAAGATAAAGATCGGCTGGACAGTATGCAGAATAAGAGAAAAGCCACAACTGAGGAAATGTTTTAGATTAGAGCTTGGAATATGGACACATGGCGAAAGCATGCAACAATACGGAAGACAGGAGTCAGTGCTACATTAAATGCGGAGAAGCGGGACACGAGGTAAAATATGTGGGATTTATTTTTACAGTTGCTACATACCGCCAAGTATATCGCATACTGACTACGAAAAAATACTGGACGAAGTTGTGAAAGAAGCAATGACAACCACACCTAACATAATTGCAAGGGACTTTAATGCCTGGGCTCTAGAATGGGGAAGCAGAGCCACTAACCGCAGAGGCAGTACATTGCTCAAAGCCTTCGGTCTGCTAGACGTTGTACTGTTGAACACAGGGACACAAAACACTTTTGAGAAGAATGGACGTGGCTCCATTTCTGATATATCTTTTGCCAGCAGATCGTTATTGCGATCAACAGACTGGCGGGTGTCTGACACATATACCCAGAGTGATGGGTATAATAAATATCAATACAATGGCAATAATAATAAATATCAACAAGGACATGGAGGATCGAAACACTGGACGAAGATGTTTTCCAATTTATTCTTGACGAAAACCTCAATGAAACTAATGACGTAGACCAGCAGGCCAAACTTCTGGTTCATCATATTACTAAAGCTTACGATGCCGCCATGATCAAAAAGAAACATATTGCTCGGAGAAAGCCGGCATATTGGTAGAACAGTGAAATCGAAATACTGAGAAGCGATTGTCACAAAGCACGGCGCCTATGTCAGCGGAACCAAGGAAGAGGCGAATATACGGTACTCCGTGACATTTTCAAGAAAAAACGAAGCAAGCTCAAAAAGGCGATAAAACAGAGCAAAAATGCCTGCTTCAAAGCTCTATGTGACAAAGTAGACGAGAACCCCTGGAGAGAAGCGTATAAAATAGTAGAGTCAAGGTTTGAAGGGGGCAAAGGACAATCACCTACCTGTCCCTTAATACTCCAAAAGGTAGTTGAAACACTGTTTCCTACACAAAACCCAGAAAGTAGAGCTCTAAGCCTTGAAGAGCCAGAAGCCACAGATGCGCCAGAGGTCAATGATATGGAAGTACTACAAGCGGTGGAGCGGTTCGGAAATTCTAAAGCGCCAGGACTGGATGGTATTCCGAACAGGGCTCTGAAACTCGCAGTAAAACTTAACACAAATCTATTCACGGCATTATATACACGATGCTTGCGAGAAGGTGTCTTCCCAAGATATGGAAAATGCAACGGCTCGTACTTCTGCAGAAGACGAAAAAACCGCCAGGGGAACCGAGCTCTTATCGACCACTCTGCATGATCGATACAATGGGAAAAATCCTGGAGCGACTACTCTGCGCCCGCTTAGAAGATCACCTGGAAAAGGAAACTTGCAGCCTATCCGACAACCAATATGGTTTTCGCAGAAAACGCTCAACCGTTGATGCAATCAAGAAGCTGACAGAGATAGCAGAAAAAGCTATTGAAGGAGATAGGTGGATGTACGGCAAAAAGCAATACTGCGCTGTCATTACTTTCGATGTAAAAACGCGTTTAATTCGGCCAGCTGGCCCCATATGCTGCAAGCACTAGAAAACAATAGAACACCATCTTATCTGCTGAAAATCATAAAGAGCTATTTATCTGACAGGCTGCTGCTCTATGAAACAGAAGAAGGACCAAAAGCTCCGTATTGGGTCCGATCCTGTGGAACGTACTGTATGATGGTATACTTCGTCTCCCGTTGCCTAAAGAAGTGAAGATAATCGGATATGCCGACGACATTGCAGTGACAATAGTAGCTAAAGAACTACACTAAATCCAAAATATATTTAGTGATACAGTACAACAGATAAAGCAGTGGCTAGCAAGCGCAAAACTTCAACTTGCGGAACAAAAAACTGAGGCAGTGCTTATTACAAGCAGAAAAAACTGGAGACGATTTCTCTTAGTATAGATAGGCATAACATCTCGACACACACATCTTTGAAGTATCTGGGGGTAATGATAGACGCACTACTAAGTTATAAAGTCCATATCAAGAAAGTCTGCGAAAAAGCCGTCCGTGTGAATGCGGCCCTAAACAGAATAATGGCCAACATTGGCGGACCAAAACAGAGCAGCAGAGCGCTCCTGGCTAAGGTTAGTCAGTCAATCATAATGTATGCCGTACCTGTATGGGGTCCAGCGTTAATACAAAAAACATACGCCAGAATGGCAGAAACGGTATGCCGGTTGAGTGCCATCAGAACCGTCAGTGCATTTCGTACGGTGTCACATGAAGCTGTTAGCATTATATCAGGAATAATGCCACCAGATATAATGACTTGTGAACTCAAACGAATTTACGATAGAAGTAAGAGTTTCGGCAGGAAGTTAACAATGGCAGAACGCAAAGAGGAAAGGCAAGCCAGCACACAAGAATGGCAGAATCGCTAGGACGCATCAGTCAAGGAGAGATGGACGCACCGATTAATTGGTAATGTACAAGCATGGGTGGAAAGAAAACATGGAGAAACTGACTTCTATATGACGCAGTTCCTAACAGGGCATGGGTGTTTCCGAGAGTACTTGCATAAGTACGGACATGACAATGGAGTCGCTTGCTCCTTTTGTGGTATAAGTAACGAAACTGCAATGCATATCTTTTTTCACTGCCCAAAATTTTCAAAAGAAAGACAGAATCTGGAAAAAGAAGTGGCAGACCAAATAACTCCAGATGATATAGTGCCTTATATGTTGGAATCCAGACATGTATGGAGCATTATGGAAAAGACGACAGCTCTGATTATCCAAGAGCTGAGAAGAGCCGAAAGACAGAGAAGCAGTGAAGCTTGAGCCGCAAATAGCGAACAAATGACGTGAGCCAAAAGGCTAAGCTGACCCTGCGATGAAATGCCTAACGGCGGTACCGCAGGGTCTTTCACCAAAGCTGCAGGTGACGGAGTTCAGGGTTTAGTACATAGGCGTACTGCGCCGCAAGTTCAACTTGGGACGATACTCCTGACTAGGCGTGGTCCCGAAAGAGATGTACCCCTTAGCGGCCAATACGAATCGTGCATACTGCATACTAATAAATATCAGATAAGGGGTAAGATTCCCCCTCCGATAACAAAAAAAAAAAAAAAAAAAACCACAACCCAACACTCAAAAGGGACTAACAGAAGACCAGATGGCCTCTTTTTCATTAGCGAATCGAATCGAAAAGACGTACGCAAGTTTCCGCCCGCGTTTTTTCAACAAGCCTTTCATAAGCAGTATCCGTTTTTAATTTTTTGTTTAAATTGGTGTAAATAAGTGCAAAAGGTGAGTGCGCAAGCGAAGCAATTATTTATTGGTCCTCCGAGCCATAGTGAGCGGCACAATGGAGCGAAAAAAAAACTATAAAATCGAAAAAAAAACTATAAAATCGAAAAAAAAATAAATTATTATATATTTGATGACTTATGTGAGAAACAAAAAAAAAAGTGCTGTGAGAAACAAAAAAAGTGGCTAAACGTTTATATACACACGATAAAAAAAAAGAAACAAACACATATAGTGCTGTGCAGTGCAGTGGCACAAACATATATACATATACAAAAAAAGAGTAACAAAACAAAAAAAAAATATATATATATATATACAAAAGATAGAAGTGCGGGAAGTGAAGTGACACAAACATATATACATAACAAAAAAAACGTGCGCGAAATAATAAGAAATTACGTACGGGCGCGAATTTCAACAAAAATACATACATAAAAAGACAGAACGGGAGCGAATTAAATAAATAAAAAACCATACCAGCTAGCAACAACAACCACACCAGCTCATCAAAGTCACACACCGCAGCTAAGCAGCAGAGGACTGGGCAACAGAACGAAAGGCACACGCACAGGCACATATAGAACATTGTCCCCAAAACCCCTTGGCGGAATTTAAATACATATACATATTATATTTAACATATATAAATATATACATACATACTATATTAGGAGAAAACCTCCGGTTAAAGCATTAACATATGTATGAAAACATACAAACATACATATAATGCTAATAATTGCTATATATACATATATCACTATAAATATATTACGTGAAATCCATACGTGTATACATAATTTTGACAAGAATACCTGCGGTATATTCTTTCCTTTTCGCGGTCTTTTCGCACGGCGTACATATATACACGCTCAGGTATACAAACATACATAAGTACTTCGCTTCAAAGTCCACATTGGAAAATATTCCGCAATACCCCTTGTTCTTTGACCAACAAAAACAAGCAGGATTGCGCAAACCATATTAAAACCTAATATATAATATTACATACATGCATATGTACAAAGTGCATTGATCTCTAAGACGAGCTCTCAATTGCGCATAACGTCAAATACATATGTATCAGCTGATCCGCTTATAGGTATACCCTATAGGAATTACGGACACATAATACATACAAATAAAAGTAAAAATAAAAAACATTTGCGTTTAATATTAATCAACCTAATATATAATATTACATACATACATATGTACAAAGTGCATTGATCTCTAAGACGAGCTCTCAATTGCGCATAACGTCAAATACATATGTATCAGCTGATCCGCTTATAGGTATACCCTATAGGAATTACGGACACATAATACATACAAACAAAAGTAAAAATAAAAAACATTTGCGTTTAATATTAATCAATTAAATAATATTAAAGAAAAAAAAAGCGATAAAACCCGAAATACGCGTAATATATTCATTTCATTAAATAAAAACTCTTATTATCATAAAAGAGTTAGGTACTCATACGAGTTTAAAAACGTTATTAATTTGTTAATTTAAAAAAAAAAAAAACCCTTATTTTCTTAAAAGAGGTTTCAAATATACATATATTTCTTACATTGAAAATATTTTATTTTATTTCGGCACATCTCTTAAATGAGCTCAGACTCGAAAGATTTTAAAACAACTCAGTTGCTAAAAGTTCCAAAAATGATTTTTGACGAAAGAAGTCCATATACACCTGCAGAAGCTACACGCTGAAAGCAAGGTGCTACAAAGCAAAAACGGGGGAAAGACATTACATACAGTAAATTCATTGCTGAGAGTGACAGTTTAATAAGATACTGCACTCGATTTTCTTCTTCTCCGATTCAAGATAATTCTGAATCGGTATTAGAAATCAAAAAAGACAATCTTGACAATTTTTGGTCACGTCTCCAAGCTTCATATGACGCAATTGTAGAATCTGACGACTCACATCTACCAGAAAATTTCAAATCTTCGGCTTACGCAAAATACGAAAACTGCTTAGACCAATTCGAAGAAACTAAAGCAATGATTTTCGATCAACTTAAGCTAATAAAAGCAATTGCACCTACTCCACATCAGTGAGTAGAGCTGCAACAAGTACAAAGTCATGAGGCAAGATCAGACATCCATGTCAAGGTGCCCACATGTGATACAGAAATATTTCATGATGGTTATGAACAATGGCCGTCCTTCCGGAACATGTTTACAACCGTTTACATAAACCACCCAAAATTAACAACTGCGCAAAAATTGTATCACCTCCGATACAAAACAAAAGGTCAAGCAGGCGTTATAGTCAAACAGTTCGCACTAAATGACGATAATTTCAATCTGGCTTGGTAAGCTCTAAAAGCAAGATACGAAAATGAAAGAATATTGGTCGATAAGCAAGGAACAAGTGATGAATTTATTAGACTACAATCCACTGTTTCTAATTGTTTTTCGGTTTTATCGACTCAAAATATTCTCACAGACAGCTGGGACCCTATTCTGGTAAATATATGCACCGCGGCATTACCAGAAAAATCGTTACTTTTGTGGGAGCAATCGCTCTCATCTCAGAAAAAATGCCCAACGTAGCAACAGATGAAAGACTTTTTAATAACCCAATACGAAATCGCAGAAAGGGTAGATAAAAAAATGGTCAGAACGAAAACCGTTCAACACGACCTAAAAAGAAGCTTTCACAAACCTCAAGCCAGTACAATTTAAATAGAAGCTTCTTCAGAAATCAAATGTTCAAAAGCAAATTTAATTGCGTTTATTGTCATAATCGACATCATTCAATGCTGCATTACAACACATTTTCCAGCTCACCATGCTGCTGAAAGGCATTAAAAACCCATACGCTACACAGCGAAAATCAAAGTATAGTACTACTACCCACAGCAGTCGTCTCCATCGAACACCGAGGAGAACTGTTTAAACTTTGGGCCTTAATAGACCAAGGATCACAACGATCTTTCATAGCGTCTAGGGCTCAAAATAGGCTACAACTGCCAACAAAACTAGCCAATTTTGAAATCCCAGGAATGGGCGGAAGAGTAGTCCAAAACTCAAATAAAATCTGCCCCAATACCTTAATTTCCCCCCAAGCGGATAAGCACATACAAGCAGAAGCTATAGTCTTACCGCAACTTACAAATATGCTTCCAAGTTATCACATAAAGAGCAAGCATTGGGAAAGGTTTCACACCTAAAGCTAGCAGATCCCAACTGCAACACTCCCGCCCAAATAGACCTTCTATTAGGCAGCGATCTCATACCACAGATAATACTCGAAGGTATTGAGAAAATTTCAAATACACTTCTGGCACAAAATACTATTTTTGGGTGGATCCTAAGTGGACTAGTTTCGGAACCAGTTACCACCATGACCACTCAGATTGAGGAAATCTCAAACGAATACCTCAATTCACAATTAAAGAAATTTTGGTAGTTAGAAGAGCTCCATATCAATCACAACCCCTGAAGATCAGTATGGTGAAGACTTTTACAAAGCCACAACTACTAGATTAGATAATGGTCGGTACGTGGTACGACTACCACTAAAACAACAATTTCCTAGCACACTCGCCTTAGGTCACTCTGGCACCTCTGCAATACAGCAGTTTTTAAGTATGGAAAAAAACTTACTTAAAAAAGGTGAGCTTAAGCCAGAATACGATGGCGTGTTAGAAGAATACCTCCATTTAGACCACATGGAGGAAGTAAGCCGATGCGAAAAAGTCATAAATGGCAAATATTACTCATTTTACTTGCCTCATCACGCAGTAGTAAAGCCAGACAAAAAAACAACTTAAGTAAGAGTTGTCTTCAATGCCTCAAGATCCACTAGCTCGGGGAACTCCCTAACTGATATCCTATTTAGGGGTCCCACGCTTCAACCAGATTTAATGCTACTAATTTTAATTTGGCGTATATTCAAATACGTATTTAACGGAGACGTCGAAAAAATGTATAGACAAATAGTCGTACATAAAGCCGATCAAGATTTTCTGCGAATTATTTTCCGAAAATCTCCCAATAGTCCACTCCGCGACTATAAACTGAAATCAGTTACCTTTGGCGTCAACTGTGCTCCATATATTGCCTTTCGAACACTGCACGAATTGGTAGAAAATACCAAGTCAGAATTTCCTCTGGCAACCCAGGTGTTAAAAACACAAACGTATGTAGACGATATCCTGTCTGGAAGTCACAGTCTTCCACAAGCATACGAGTCACTAGCGCAAGTGACACAAGCCCTCAAAACCGCAGGGTTTCCGTTAAAAAAGATAACGGCGAACCACCCTAATATTTTAAAAAATATACCACATGAAAATTTGTTAGATACTAATTTCCTTAAATTCGAAAAGGAAAGTACAACAAAAGCTCTGGTTATCCAATGGAACGCGATATCTGACCAGTTTTCATACACTACAGAGTCAATATCAGCATTATCCGCCATAACAAAACACCAAATTTTATCCTCTGTGGCAAAACTTTTCGACCCCGCAGGATGGCTTTCGCCAATTATGATACAAGCGAAAATCTTGATACATGAATTATGGCTAGACGGAACCGACTGGGACGAACAAGTGAAACCTCTTCGCTTAGGAAAATGGTCCCAGTTCGTTGGGTAAACTATTTCCCCGAACACAAATCCGAAATACACGGCTTCTGTGATGCCTCGGAGAAGGCATACTGTGCCACTATCTATGTGTGCACACAAAGCGATACTGCGACCACAAGCCACTTATTAGTAGCAAAAGCAAAGGTGGCTCCTTAAAAAACGCTAAGTCTACCTCGATTTGAGCTCTGTGGCGCGCTACTACTCGCAAAATTAGCATCCATGGTGCAGACCCATTTAAACATGAAGAAACATAGATTGTATCTCTGGTCCGATTCTGAAATTGTTCTAGCCTATAGTGGGATCAGCCACTTGGCGACATGTAGCCAGTGCTGACAATCCTGCTGATCTAGGTACAAGAGGGTGCAAACGCATCAACTCAAACGCGCTACTTCAACCGCGATATAACACTATTAAGAGAATCAAAACCCATTGACAAAAGGAGCTCACTCTTAGTTCTTAACCCATTCCTCGACACGAAAGGTCTACTTCGTGCGAATGGTCGGCTTGCCAATTCAAGCCTCACGTATAATGAACGCAATCCTCTAATCATACCAGAGAAATCTCGACTTGGAACTTTACTCCTCAATTATATCCACTTACTTATGCTCCACGCAGAACATCGCCTAATGCAACATATAGTCCGCCAAGAGTTCTATATTCCCCGACTGAAGCCCAATCAAAAAATGCATTTTCATGTGCAAGATCTGCACTCTGCATAAGCAGAAGTTCCGAACGCAGATTATGGCAGCACTTCCACCGGAACGCTGTAACTTCGCTCTGCCTTTCACAGTCACAAGTGTCGATTTTGCTGGGCCTTTTCAAATAAAGGCGTCCATGCTAAGGTCGCCCACCACAATGAAAGGCTATGTGGCTGTCTTTGTCTGTTTTACGACAAAAGCTATGTACAAATCTGACTAAGGAGGCTTTTCTTACGGCATTTACTCGCTTCGTCGGCTTCCCCTCAAAACTAATGAGCGATAACGGCAAAGCCTTCATTGGAGCCCAAAGAGCCACTGAAAAACAGTTTGTGGATTTTATTAAACAAGTATCACCTGAAATTGTTCAGAAGTATACTCCCCAAGACATTAATTAGTAGTTTATCCCCCCAAGCGCTTCTCATATGGGTGGTTTATGGGAATCAACTGTAAAAAGCTTCAAATCTCACTTCAAAAAAGTAGCTGGAAATTATAAATTCAATTATGAAGAATTCACTACCTTATTAATCCGAATTGAAGCCGTTCTCAATTCCCAACACTCTCGCAAGATCCCTCCGACTTCACAGCCCTAACTCCAGGGCATTTTCTCAAAGGAGCACCCATTCTGGCCATACCTGAGCCAGGCGTGGGGTCGCTATCCCTATTAAATCGATGGGAAAGAATCAAAATTCTCCATCATGATTTCAGCCGCCGATGGAAGGAAGAGTACATCAAGGACCTTCATAAAAGGTACCGATGGAAAACTCCAAAAAAGGCACCAAAGCTTGGAGACTGTGTCATCGTACACGATAATTGTCTACCCCCCACAGAATGGCGGCTTGGCCGCATAGAAAAACTATATTACGGTTCCGACGGTCATATACGAGTAGTTGATCTCCGTACTCAAAGCGGAACGCTGACAAGACCGCTCGTGAAATTATGTTTTCTGCCAACTGCATCTAATGACAAAACCGCAAATAACAAACAATTAGCCGATATTACCGCGACGCAAATGAATTAGTCGTATAACTAACCAATAAACCCGCAAATGACAAAGCCGTTATAAACCAACCATTCTAACCGCAATGATCGATCAAATTGACGATCCATTCCTGCCACATACCGTGGCACATTCGCCATAAATTTACATGCCACAAATGTAAAATCATTCCAACTTCTTCATACAGATAAATATAGAAGTAGATATGGCAGCAACACCAACGGCAGCTGTGAGGTCCGCCATCAATGTGCCGCGCCCTGGGGCAACTCCAACACCACGAACCGCAGCGGCAATCGTTCCTGTAACCGCTCCCCGTAATGGCCCGCGACCACTACCACCTTCATCAGCACCGGCAATGGTACCTCAACGCAGCTGAAGCCCACTGTGTCGACGCACACACCGGCTGCAACACTGCAGCATTTTTCGAAGCATGCAGCCCCTTCAACGTCAGCAGGTTGCCCAAGCGCACTGGCACTGCCTCAACTGTTTGGCTACGGTTCATACGACGTCTGAGTGTACGTCGGTTACGCTTTGTCAAGTGTGCAATAGGCAGCACCACACCATGCTACACCGCACCCCAAAGGGGGCCGTCGGGCGACAACTCGCCCCAAGCCGCAGATCGCAGCAGAGCAGCCATTCGGATCGCCCCCGAAGACAGGCAGCTCCACCTCCCTCCAGACCAAGGCGACAGGAGGCCACAACGCGGCGTCGGCAGCCCAGGCCAACATACCGCCGCTCCACTGGCCTCAGCAGTGTTGCTGCCACGCTGCAGCAACTACAGCGATTACTAGGCTAGAATTCGCCTAGGGGGGCCGGGATGGCTAGATGAGTTACGCCTCCCCCCTGCACACACGCCACTGCGCGCCAACGCACCACATCAACACGATCCACAACAAGACATCACACGACGCAGACATCACACCACTCAGACCACCCACACATACACATCACATCACACCACAACTCTACACAACCCAACACTCAAAAGGGACTAACAGAGGACCAGATGACCTCTTTTTCGTTAGCGAATCGAATCGACCAGACGTACGCAAGTTTCCGCCCGTGTTTTTTCAACAAGCCTTTCATAAGCCGTATCCCTTTTTAATTTTTTGTTTAAATTGGTGCAAATAAGTGCAAAAGGTGAGTGCGCAAGCGAAGCAATTATTTAGTACGAAAAAGCAGTATAACTTAACACAATCCTACCCAAAGGACCCTCCATGATAAAAGAGTAGGACCAACTTCTGGTTTTCAAAAACAAAAAAAAATAATAATAATAATAATAATTAGATAAAACTATAAGGACCCAATTATTGGAGAACACAAACCACTGGATTTCGACGTTTCCATATATATAGCACTCTACCTTCCGAGAAACGGTGTTGAAAATAAAAGGCTTGATCTATTAGTTGTTCCTTTATTGGATCGAATATTACGACTAATTATATCGTCATTGCTTGTTAGTTTGCTCACTCCTAATCGTAAGGCTAACTGTACTAACCATCTTTATTACTTGCCTAATTCCTACATTAAGGCTAACATTTTTTCTTAGCTAGCTTGCTTATAATTTATGCTTCTAGTTGAGATATTAGGTCAAGTAAAAAGTTCGTTCGGTTTTTAGCTAAGAGATGGCGTTATTGTCCATAGTACTAGTGTTACGTGTCGCATCATGTCATACTATACGGCGCTGAAAACGTGTTTATTCGCGCTAAAAGTTTGTCTTTGACAGTTTTTCGATTGATTTACTCAGTTCGTTGTGAGCGCTCGTCAAAGATGGAAACCAACAAAGAGAAAATTCGCTATATTTTACAATTTTTCTTCGATCAAAGCGAAAAAGCAGCCAAAGCGGCTGAAAACATTAATTTAGTTTATGGGCCCGATACTGTAAACGAACGTGTAGCACAAAAGTGATTTTCTAGGTTCCGTTCCGGTAATTTCGATGTCAAAGAAGCACCACGCGTCGGGAGGCCTGTCGTCGACAATTGCGATAAAATCATGGAAATAGTGGAAACAGACCGTCACGTGAGCACTTATTTAATTGCTGAGGAACTAAAGATAAGCCAGAAAACCGTTTGGAACCATTTGCGTAACCTTGGACTCAAAAAGGAGCTCGATGTTTGGGTGTCACACGAACTAACGCAAAAAACATGATGGACCGAATTTCCATATGCAAATCGCTGCAGAATCGCAACAAAATCGACCCGTTTCAGAAGCGGATTGTGACTGGCGATGAAAAATGGGTCACTTATGATATTATATGTCAAACGGTCGTGGTCAAAGCTCGGGGAAGCGGCCCAGATGGTGGCCAAGACCGGATTGACAGCCAGGAAGGTTTTGCTGTGTGTTTGGTGGGATGGGCAAGGAATCATCTACTGCGAGCTGCTCCCCTATGGCCAAACGCTCAATTCGGCCCTCTACTGCCAACAGCTGGACCGCTTGAAGGCAGCTCTCATCCAGAAGAGGCCATCTTTGATCAACAGAGGCCGAATTATGTTCCATCAGGACAACGCCAGGCCACACACGTCTTTGGTGACTCGCCAGAAGCTCCTAGAGCTCGGATTGGAGGTTATAATGCACCCACCTTATAGTCCGGACCTGGCACCAAGTGATTACCATCTTTTTCTGTCCATGGCGAACGCGCTTAATGGTGAGAAGTTGGCCTCAAGAGAGGCCTGTGAAAACTGGCTCTCCGAGTTTTTTGGCAATAGGGACGCAGTTTACGAACAAAACGGCGCATATTTGACTTAAATCGGACAAATGTACACAAAGTTATCATCTTTTGAAAAATTCATAAAAAACCGAACGAACTTTTTACTTTACCTAATTATTATGCATTTTATATTAGTATACCTGTATATGATTACTATATGCTTAGAGTAAGCAGCGTAACTCCTCCTCCCTTTGATTTAAGATTCTCCTGGATCTTATTTTGTTAACAATTTCTATTTGTTTTTTTTTCTTGTATAGAAATATTAGAAATTAATTTTAATTACAATATTAGTTATGTAAGTATATACAATAGTTATGCTAAGTATAATGTTTATACCAATTATTTCCCTACTATTGGGAACTTATTTGTAAAAGTAAAGTTTTCCCGTTTTTTTATATTGAAAATATAAATATAAAGTTTTCCAAATATATTTCATTTAATTTAAATTCTTTCTGGTCCAATTTTACATATTTTATCAAAAATTTGCGTTTTACAAAGTGTATCAAGTTAGTACCATTTATAGTAATATTTCTTTTTGAGTAGTTTTGATAAACGTGTTCATTTATAGCTATTTTAATCAGTAGTTTTATTGTTTATTTCATATCGACATCAGTTAAAAAAACCAAAGTTGGTGCTTAATTATAATTCCTTTAGTTAAATATATTCCTTAAAAGGATAGTGTTTAGTATTTATATTAACTAGGAGTTAATTCGACTTTTCCACATCTATTTGTTTTTTATTTAGCACTCCAGTTATTAAGTTCAATTTTGCAATAACATGGCTTTTTGATATTTTTATGCAAATGACTAAGTTATCGTTGTTATAGATTCCTAAACATATTTTAGTCAATGTCATTTTATAAAAATCTATTGCAAAATATTCGATTTCTTTTTATTTCGAATTTTTTTTAATACAGTATGTTAGTTATATGTTTCCGTATTGCCTTTTTGTAGGAATTTTCTATTAAATTGTGGTTACCCTCACTATTTACTCATAATTGTCCTCTTTTACTTCTATGAAATGTCTTTGGAGCAATGGATTTTAACATTTGCACTAATAAGTTTAAATACATAATTGTTGTTTTCCCTTTTTGTGTTATGTTTTGAAATAATCTTCAACTTTGCTTTTAATCGTTTTTTAATTACTTTATGCTCGGTTTTGTAATTCTGTACATCTAAAGATGTAGCTTTTATTGTGGTGTGATACGAACTCTTATAGAACTTTACAGCTTTACACATTTGGGTTATGATTGGAGCTTTTTCTTCCAAATTTAATGTTCTTATTCGTTCTGTAAGTGTGTTACAAGTATTTATTCTTCCTACGTCGGAATTACCCGTATGGCTATTTGACTGTGTGGCATGGAATTCTATACCTTCTTTGATCAGTAAGTCGCGAACGTTTTTTGAATTAATTTCATTATCGAAAAGAAACTCTTATATGCCCTTTAATTGATAAAAATTCCTTAATTTTACCTACGATAGTTTGGCTATCTCTATCAGTTAAATAAAAACAGAAGATATGGGTCAAAAACTTATACATATATAAAGACTGCAATGTGCATTGCTCATTTTTTTCTCAGAGGTTAAAGGTCCTTATGCATATGTAACTAAAGAGAGACTGTTATGAAAATACCACCGTCGCAACCAACACTTTCCAATAGCGGTGTTGTTTTTGAAGGTATATGATGCTCGACTATATATAAGACCTTTGCCAACTCCGACATGCCATCACCAATACGTTGGAATTCTTTTTTGCATTAGAGCATTCGATGCTCCATAAATTATTCTTTGCTACGTCCAGAAATTTGCATATATGGCAACTATGGTATGGGAATGTGGCGAAATTTCTGTATCGTTTTGATACCTGTAACAGAATTATGTTGAAATTGCATTTGACGCATAATAAAATAATTGCATAAGTATTCGATGCGTCAGAGCTACATCCAAGGACCAGTTTGGGCTAGTTTTTTAGGATACCCTATTCAATTAGAAATGACAATGAATGTACAAATGTTGAGAAACAGTAAAAAAGGAAAAGTGTGATTGCATATGTGATATATGTCACCTCTGTCTTGCAGGAGTATAGATATAATATTAAATACATATGAACAATTAATGACCAAGCTGTTCATAGATAAGACCCTCGATACCTTTATTCGCAGTGTTTAAATGAGCTAAGCCTCAGTAAGTAAACACCAACCACCCTCCGGGAAAAACCCTGTGGGAAAAACATTTGAGAGCACTACACATGATGACCCACCAAACAAACAACAAAAAGGACGGGATCATCGCCCACACGATCATTCGCTAAAATACTTTCGCTTATCGTATACGGGCCTGAGCGCCACATCAACATTCATTTGTACACTGCGCCGTGTCCACACCTAAAATTCGATACGACAGCTCCTGCGCGTAACAGTTCGTTATAACACCGATCCGAACGCGCCGACTCTACTTTCAGCGATCCGTTTCCGATCCGATATTTGTCAATATATAAACTTATATATTATGGAATTAATAATAAACTAAATTGTTCAACAAAATAATCGCGTATTTCAATTCCTTAATTGTTTAGTTGCTGGTAAAAGCGGATGTCCTCCCTTATATATCGATTGCATATCTACTAATGGTCCTTCGAGCCATAGTAATGAGAGGCACTATGGAGTGAAAAAACTTTAAATCCAAAAAAAAAATTTTAGTTATATATACACAGTGCGGTGACCAAATACAAATACAAAAAAAAAGTTCGAACAACCAAACAAAATATGCATAAATATACATATATATCTTAACGAAAAGTTTGAAGTGCTGTGACAAAGTGCGATGCAAAATAATAAATACATATATTTACCAAAAACAAATGCGGTTAACTTAAGTTATTATAACAATAAAGCGCAAACGAAAAAAATATATGTACATGCATAGCTACGTATATACATACTTGTATTTAAAAAAGTACAAAGCCAACTTCAAAACATAAAAATGCACCAATAGCCTAACACATAGGCCTAACAAACAAACTAAGTGCACTTTCACACAGGGATTCAAAAGAGTCTGAGTTTTTTCAAATTTTCTTTTGGTGTCGCTCTGGGCATTCACACGGTCAAAAAGAGTCCAGCAACTCGAGTCTAGTTTTTTTGCATTCCTTTTCACAAAATTTTCGTAAATATTTGTGCGGTTCGACTGCGCAACACCGAGCAACACTGCGTGCTGCGTATTTCATTTGTATGTTGAGATGATGGTCACACATTTTGCTTGCAATGAATTACCATGAATATGGTAGAACAATATGCATAATACAAGTACCTACCCGCTAAATAGTTTCAAAGAAATACTAAAGACGGGAATTCCCTAATCCGCAAGAATGTATTGAATATCCGCTACTAATATTTTCAAGGCCAAATTTATAATAGGAATTTCCTAATCCTTAAATATTAAAAACTCATAATTTCTTTACTCCGTATTAAAAATTCATAATTTCTTTACTCCATAATCTATATCTTAATTTTCTTCTTATTTACAATTTTTGAAAATATTTCTATTATTCTATGCATACATATTTGAATATTACATACAAAAATAGATAACAGAACTCAAATTTGCGATCGAATTCATTTGAAACCGAGCGCTCTTGCAACCATTCAAAGAATTTGAAAGTGAAAAGGAATGCTGAAAAGGGTAGCAGCGAGCTGTTACGAACAAGAACACAAAGCGTGCCACCCGAACACGAGTGGCACGGTCCCTTCGTCGTTCCTCGTCGTCCCCTCGCCCACAATAAACTGGTTTGAGACTCAAAAGAGTCCCTGTGTAAAAGTGCACTAATACAACACAAATCGAGCGCGAAAACTAAAATACCTAACGGCAATATATATGTAAATAAAAACTAATAACCGTGCGCGGATTTAAAGAATATATGGAATATAAACAAAACAACAAGCACGCACAAGGAGCTAACCAGCTGAAAGCCGGAGAGGATAGACACTGTGATGAAATTCATAAACACAAATGCGTACATACAAACAGAACTCTACCTCTGCAAAACCAAAGTGAGGGTATTTATTTCACTTGTTATTTTATATATGTAAATATGTTTGCTTGAATACGGTTTTATATAACCTAACACCTGTAATAGTAAATTTGTTTTTTCCAATATTAAAACGATTACAGGTTGCTATATTTATTTTAGAAAGTGACAGGTTAATAAGATACTGCACTAGGTTTTCATCTTCACTGATTCAAGACAACTCTGAATCGTTATTAGAAATAAAAAGCAAAATCTTAACAATTTTTGGACTCGTCTCCAAGCGGCTCGTAACGCCATGATAGAAACTGAGTCAGCAGATTTACCACAAAATTTTAAAATCTCGGCTTTCGTGAAGTATGAAAACTGCTTAGACCAGTACAGCTACAAAAGCTATGATCTCTTATGATCAGTTAAAGCTAATAAAAGCAATTGCACCTACTCCACATCCAAGAGTACAGCTACCACATATTCAAAGTCTAGAGTAAAGTTCAGGCATCCATCTCGAGGTGCCCGCATGTGACACAGCAATATTCAGTGGAGGTCATGAAGAATGGCCGTCCTTCCGGGACATGTTTCAGCTGTATACATCAACCATCCAAAACTAAAGGTCAAGCAGGCGTAATAGTAAAACCGTTCGCCCTAAATGACGATAATTTTAATTTGGCCCGGAAAGCTCTTGAATCAAGATACGAAGACGAAAGAATATTGGTTGATAAGCAAATAACTATATTAATGAACTTGCCTAAAATTCGAAAAGAAACAAGTGAAGAATTTATCAAACTTCAATCAACTGTTTCCAATTGTTTGTCGGTTTTATCGACATAGAATATTCCCACAGACAGCTGGGACCCTATACTGGTAAACATATGCACCGCCGCATTACCAGAAAAATCGTTACATTTATGAGAACAATCGCTCTCATCACGAAAGAAATGCCCCACGTGACAACAAATGAAAGATTTTCTAACTACCCAGTACGAATTCGCTGAAAGGGTAGATATAAAACTAATTAAAAAAAAAATTATTCAACACTTTTAGGTCGTAAGCTTCAATAGACCCCAAGCTAGTCGCAAAAACAAATTAAACAGAAGCTTTTACAAAACGCAATCGTTCACATCCGAACAGAATAAACATACATCATGCGAACTATTCACAAAAGGGCATAATCTACAATCTTGCGAAAAATCAAAAAAAAAATTCAAGAAAGAAACTTTTTCCGGAGATCCAAAAAAGTATGTACAAATTGCTTGTCACATGCGCATACATATCAAAATTGAAAAAGCAAATTCAATTGATTATATTGTCATAAAAGACACCACTAAATGCTTCATTACAGCACATATCCCAACTCACCTCAAAGCAGCGCTTATAAGAAAAGAATCACGGGTTTAATTACAAAATTAAATCTCGAAAATTGGCAAGAAGTGCTGCTCAAAGGCATTAAAAACACAAACGCTACACAGCGAAGTTCAAAGTAGGGTATTACAACCTACAGCAGTCATCTCCAGGGAACATCGAGGAGAACTCTACAATCTTGGAGCCCTAATATACCAAGGATCACAACGATCCTTCTTAGCGTCTAGGGTCCAAAATAGTCTAAAAAGGCCTTCAAAACAATTTAATTTTGAAATAACTACCACTAAATTCACAATGTTCCAATACTCCACGAATTGGCAGAAGAAACAAAATAAGAGTTCCTTCTGACAAGATCCGTTTTAGAAACACAAATATGTAATTTTCGACCCCGCAGAATAGCTCTTGCCAATAATGATACAAAAATCCTGCATCAAAAGTCCTGAGCTATGTAGTGCTACTACTTGCCAAATTGGTGCATACACACTTAATATAACATATAACAAAATTATCCGAAGAAAGTCAAACAATCGACAAATCTCTTACTCTGGAGCCTCATAGTTGCCTAAACTTTCATAATTATAAAACAATTCAAAAATAAAGTTAGGGTTCACCATACTCCCAATGTGATACAGGGACGCACCTAGCCTTACAAAAAGCAAAGATCGCACTTATCGTTTCTATATAATCGCTCCTTATATGGGTGGTTAATGGGAATAAGTTGTAAAAACTTCAAATCCCACTTCAAAAAAAGTATCTTACAAATCTAATTATGACGAATTTACCATATTACTAACTCGAAATGAGCCGTACTCTCGCAAGCTTATATATTTACCAGCTGCATTGCATTTATGCTTGACTTTATTGACAGAAGTATTCAAACTAAGCGGATTAACTCCATGAACCGACCACAATTTGATTTAGGTAAAAGATCACCCATACCAACTATCCAAATAACCAAACGACAAAGGAATTTTAATATTCTGAACCAGTACCAACTATGGCAGATTATCAGCAAACTATTTCAGAACAGGAAGAACGGACAGATGATGAGAAAACCCTTAGCGACTATACCAAAGTTATTGAAAACAATAACCAAGGACAACAATACGATTATATTTTTCTTAATTTTTAAGAATTACTGACTCCTCATTTTCATACTTCGAATGTAAGGTGAAGAGCGGGCAAATGCTTAAAATACTGATTGATGCCGGTTCCAAGAGAAATTATATTCAACCAAAATTTGTACAAAGTCTACTACAGAATGAAACTCCATTTATGCAGTAGGAGTTAAAATAAAAATAACTCTGTAAAAAATGGCTAAATTCTTTAATGATCCAAAATCCATCGTTAAATTTTTTTATCACCCATTATTAAATCAGCAAATGTACCCAGAGTAGATTAGGTTAGGTTAGTTTGGTAGGCTTCTGAGCCACGCATAGACCAGTTTTGATACTTTGCGATACCAGATGGAGCTCAGCTACGAGGTCATCCTTTAGGAAGCCTGCTCTATTTAAAGCAGTCGTCTCGATCTGTCAGTCCATTCTGCAGGTGTGTGCTGCACCGATATAGTAACCAGGAGTATTCCGATCATGTTGCTACAGTCCCTTCTATCGAATTTTGTATACTTTCGAACTACTGGCTTACACATGACTTTTGCAGTTTTGCATCAAGGTAGCTCGTTCCCCCGCGTTTTGATTACCATGCTTCTGACCAAATCATCGTATAGACAATGCAAGGGTTTTCCAATGTTCACGTTTCAGTGTGTCAGCCTCTTGGCAATCTCGTCTACTGTCTTATTGCCCTCGATGCCTTTGTGACCTGACACCCAGTAGAAGTGAAGTCGCCTATTTTTGGCAACGCTCACCACTGATTCACTGCTGCCCTACTACCCAAGACGCTTCTGGCCGATATGCAAAACGAGGTTTAAGCCTTGATTGCTGCTTGACTGTCCACTTAGATATTGACTCTGGAGTTATTTGCTGATGCATTAGAGGCTAGCTCTGCGGCTTTCCCAAAAGCAAAACCTCTTTTTTGGTCCGAGTCTTCATGGACTGTGGAACCTGTGCGCCGCAGATCTGGCTTGGCAGTAGTACTACAACGACCGCACACCTACTCTCATTGCAATGAAGGTGTGACCGCTAACGACAAAGCTTATCAAATCGCTGTGCCTGCCGGTGGTAGCAGTATCTAGTTGAGTTTTAGATTCGGGGGTCTCTACCCCTAGCGTTTTATACCTACCGCCAGGTACCTTATTAGCAATGACTGTTGTATTCCCCCATTCACCTCCTTCTGAGGTTGCATATAAAGCAGTCCTCCAAAAGGGTAAGAATGGTATCTTGGACTATCCGGTTATTATTGAATATTTATCATGGGTTATAATGCAATAGCGAAACCACTCACTGCATTATTTAGGGAAGAAAACGGATGAATATCAAAGATAGCATCGGCTAGAAAACAATACATCTAGATATTGAGAATAAGCAGCTAAAAAACAGCTAAAAAATGCGTTAATGACGTAATACTACAATACCTTGACTTCAATAAAGAATTTACATTAACTACAGATGCTCCTCACCATGCAATACTAACGGTACTCTTTCAATCTGACAGAACAATTGCGTTTATATCGAGAACTCAATAAAAAACTCAAGAAGAAACGTAAGCCATATGTTGGACTGTAAAGACTTTTAAATGATACCTTTATAGCGGTATTAAAGTAAAAATGTATACAGATCACGAACCACTTACACATGATTGTACATTGAAATGTGGATTAGTGATAGACTTACTTGGATGAGTACAATAAAGAATTACTCCATAAACCAGGAAAAACAAATATTGTAGCCGATGCATTGTCTCGAGTATCAAAGTTAATTCAATAACAGAAACAAAACAAAGTACACAAAGCATATACGTTTACCATTCCATTCCCTACATTCCATAGACATATTGTTTTTCAACTAACATATTCTGATGATTTAATGAAAATATTGAAGAAGTATTTAAATACTTCTGTTATAAACGGAAACTACACGACAGAGGACATAATGGGACATATTCAAAGACTGTACCGGAATATTTTAGATCCTTTAAAATCAAATTTACTTATATGAAGGCTTAACAAACGAAACAGACCAGGATGAGATGATTTTACAGATTCACAACAGGACTCGATAAAATTTCTCGGAAAAAAAAGATAAATATTATTTTCCGAAAATGAGACAAAGAATAGTTACACAGGTAAAACAATGTCAAGTATGCAAGTGAGAAAAATATGGACGGCATACCCCAAATTCAGCAACTACAAAAACCCCAATACCTAAGTTTCCTGGACATACACTTCACATAGATACATTTTCAGAACCTGCACAAGCAATAATAGTCCAATCAAAGTCAATTGAAGGCATACAAATTTGCATGACATGTTTTATTATGGAGTACTTAAGTGCGTTATAGTAGTTAACGACAAGTTTCTTAATTCATCAACTGTTACTTTCATGATGAAAGTGTTGAAAGAAGATGTTGAAAGATTTCATTCCGGACGATGTCTCTATGAGGTTCCATGAATCGAATAATAATAAGTACATCCTTCTCTGCGATTTTATATTTTCTCTTTAATAATCAACAATTACTTTTATTATTAAAACAATGCATAGTTTTAGCTATCAAATTTACTTACATATTTGCGCGCACAAAATTTACACAATGGATTTGAAGTGATAATAAACGAATATTTTCTTGTGAATTAGTTTTTCAGAACATCCATTTCTACTCGGAAAACTTCTTTAAAAAAAAAATGGAAATTGAATAGTGAAAGTGAAAGATTGAAAATGAATTTGCTTGAAATTCATTCGGAAGTGGATTACAGAACCTGCTTGATACAACTGTATATTGGTACAGAAACTTTTAAAAAACGGGCGTGTGTACCGCCCTCTGATTAGTAAAATGTACAAATCTTCTAAGCCATATAAGTTACAATAACCAAATTCGCTTAGGTCTAATCAACCGCTACCGACAGTGTTAAAAGGGATGGATGAAATCGAATTATAAGCCTGCCCACTCCTCATATGTTTTGTTGCAATCTATTAAAAGCGCGATAAATCAATAACTAAATGCTCCAGAGACATTTAATTTTACAATCAGGATGATTCAAGAGGGCTTTATGGGAGTCGGGGTCAACGTTGGCCAATTTTGACGATGGGCGTGGCACCGCCCACATTTAGGTGAAATCACATATATCCGGTCCTACTGGGCCAATTTCAACTGAATTCGCTACATACTATTATCCTGATTATCGTACGTTATATTTAGAAAACAATTAACAATGAATGAGATATGCCATCTCTAGTCTAAAAACCCAAAATCGGACCATAACCGTTTAAGCTCCACCATACTGAAGATGTGGACTAAAGTGCGTATGGCTGACTTTTGGCCGAAAATATCGGTCAATCTGTGAGATATATAATATATGAAATTCGGAGAAAATGTTTCTCTGATAATAATATACCCTTATGTCAAAAATAGGTTGAATCGGGTCAATACTTCCCTTAGCCCCCATATACCTAATATAAGATTTTCGAACTTCCAGGGGTAATATCGGTCAAGATGTGAGTTATCTGAATTAAATTAAGTAAGCTTTAATTCTCACTGTAAATTTAACATTATTTTTATGTACATCTCGAAAACGTCCAACGCGTATTTTTCACGAACGAAATCGCGCTATAAATCCATCAAAAACTACGCTCACCGAATTTTTTAATTGTGTAGGCGTACGGATGTTTTTGATGCCTTAGCACAAACACTAATCTATATACAGTTAATCCGTATAGACTGAATGCTTTTATCTGCGATTGTTGTGAGTTAATGTTACCGGATCATTATCAGTAGAAGATATACGCAAAGTAAATGGACAAAAGTATGTTATGTTGCTTGCTAGAAGATAACAATCATTGGGATTGCTGAAGCAGCATTATATTTCACACAAACAAGAGTTCGTCTACTATTTACTATAGTACCGACGACATGTTTCTCGGCCTTGTATATCAGATCGAATTTAAGTTGATTATATGGGAAGTAGGTGTGATTGTATTCCCATTTTCACAGTGTATGATAGAAATGTCTGGGTAACACACACTAAATTTAATTGAAAACAGGCAAATAGGCTTTAAGATATAGGATTTTACTTAAAGATGGGCGGTGCCACGCCCATTGTCTAATTTTTACCCCTGCTTCTATAAAGCCAAGGCCCTTCCTTACCACCTTGGTGGTGAAATTTAATGTTCTTTTTTTTTAGGAAATACAAATAAAAAATTTAAGTATTTAAATAATTTTCTATTGTTCATGTCGTTTGGTGCATAGGTTGCACCCTTCAGTAATTCAAGTATTTTGTGATACACGTCATTGTTTCTTTTGGTAAATCTTTTAGTGTTCGAGAAAGTGCTTCTAATATTACATGTTAGTTCTTCAATATTTTGAAGATTTAACGGCAATTTTAATACTCAATGAGCCGTACGGCATCTTTCTAACAATGCGGCTACTATCACAGAAGCAACTGCAATCGCGATGTTAAATCTCGCACGAACAGTGGCTAAAAGTACTGACATGAGGAATGTCTTACCAGTTCGACCAGGAGCATCCAGGAAATATAAACTACCATTTCCGTCATCAATTGCCTTCATTAATGTATCATAAACATACTTTTGTTGGGGATTCAACAGGGGTACACTCGTTTGAACTACTAAATCTAATTCTTGGTGATCATATTCACGTTCTAGTTCCAGTTCTCGATTAAATACGTCATTCATTTCACGATTTGGCGCTGGCATTCCTTACTTGAATAATAAGCTACCACACAACAGGTACCACATGTCTTCGATCAAGAGTAAAACCCGATAATATATCTCCTTATTCATCTCAAGATCGTGATTTATGGAACTAACACGAATCTGCTGTAAAATGTCTTCTGACATATTATCCTTGTATTTGTGCCACAGGCTAGATTGATTCGATGGAAAGCTTGTCGAAATGTTGATAGCAAATAATGTGCGTACCTGACTTGGAGATGAAGAGATAATGGCTTCAATGATTGTCGTATCACAATGGGTATCGTGTCTTGTGTGTCTTGATCGTTTGGAAAATAAGTGGCGAATAAGGTGTTTTCACTTTTTTTGTGGTAGTTCGACCATATCATGTGGAGATAGATCCCGATACAGTGGATAACCATCGTTGACAGTGACGGTCTCCGTCGGTATTTTCCGTGGAAATCGTTTGGAACACTTACCGTCGACCATGCAAGGTGATTGGGGATTGATGGCACCACACAGTTCATGAATCATATTAGTAATTACAACATCATGTTGGTTTGGATCCGCTTCGGGATCGGGGATCTCGGCGCAGATGATATCATCTTTTTAGTATATCGACCAATATTAGTCGGATTAAATACTCGTTCTTCGATAATATCTGCCCCAGGTCATGAGGTCATTTGGAAACAACGATTATATTTTTGTGTTTCTGCAAGAAAATTATGGCTAAGGTTGCGAAGTCAATAATGGCACTTTAGCACTAAGGCAGCACAATCCAGGGGTTTCTCCGAAAAACTTCAATTCGTCACAATACTTACGTACAATGTCCATTTGCCCAATGCCATCGATAGGATACAAGCAGTAAGCAATGCTGCAATCGTATCTAAACACTTCTCCATTTAAATCAACACTAGATAGAGCTCTTCTTGTGCGTTGTAAATCATCTCCTTGTTTATCTCTATGGTTCGTTCGACGGTTTCGCATTGCCAACAGAGCCGTTTCACGGGCTGCCTCTCGAGCCATACTAACGCGGCGCTCTTCGCGGACAATTTCTTGTTATTCACGTCACACAGGAACAAAAAATTTAAATTATTGTGCTCTCGCAGCTGTGTGTTGTTATTTTATTTTTTTGAATTAATAAAATATTGAAATGATTTGTACATGAATTTTTAATACCTGCTTCTGATTTGAAATATAATTTTTTATTTATGTATTGTATTGACTTTTAATATAAAAAGGTAAAAAGTATCACCAAAATTCAGTCAAATCGGTTCAGATATTTTTGAGTTATAAATAGTGTAACTAACACAACTTTTTTTTTATATACGTACAAAGTTCAAATAACAAGTCGGTTAAATCCTCTTGATTTGCCTACTCGCCTGGAATTTTGCTAAAAAATTATTGACATGGCCAAATAAGACAATAACCTGAAAAATTGCCTGTTTATGTCTGATGAAGCCCATTTTGATCTAAACGAAAATGTAAACAAGCGATTGTTCTGTATTTCCTTGTCTAAAACTCGTCCTTGTTCGTTCGTTGCTGTGCTTATTATCAAAATTGTTATAATTGGTATGTCTATTATGTGATGGGTTATGACCCCCAGGCTTTTGATTAGTTCTTTCTTGTGTTATTGGATTGTATGATCTTGTATTTATAGTTAGTCCAGTTTCTTCTAGGACACAGTAAACTTCAGTTAACGAGTTAATATTTCTACCGTAAATTATTGATGATAGATGTGGTGGTTTATCATTTAAAAATGTTTTTATTATTAGGTATTCGTTTGTCCCCCTTGTATGAAAAGTCTATTACATACAAACTGATCGATCGGAAGTGCTTGTATGGACAATTTTTTCATTTAACGAGATATCTCCACGTAGTTTGGAATGGATCATTATCTAAGGCAATATAGAATCTCCGAAGAAACTGTTCTGCTCGAACCACTATAGTATATTGCTGTCATACAAGCTGAACGATCGGAATCAAGCTCTTCTAAGGAACCTTTTGTATTTGTGAAGGGTATTATAGTTTCGGTGCAATAGAAGTTAATGTTTTTTATTGTTTTTTTTTTAACACTTTTACTTCGGTGAAGTTCTTTGCTTTGTCTAAGGACAAAGTGTAGGCGACTGCGCTAGTTGAGTTAATAGATATAATAACCCACCGTTTACCCTCCTCCCGCCCAACCGACGCGAGGGGCGCAGTCCGCATACGTGCGGAATTAGCCGAGTCAGAAAAGGCAAGAGAGTTTTTTAAGTTTTGAGATCTAAAACTATTTAGCTACAGAAACAAAAATTTCAACAATAAGATTTATAGTAACAATATAATAAATTGTTACATTTTCATTCATTAAGAGAAAACAATAAAGTCTTTTTAATTTTGAAAAGTGAGTCAGATAAGTCAAATGTGCTGGAATGAGAATAAAAATACTGCGGAATGGCTCGTTTAGTTCAAAATTTGATCTACAGGATTTTAGAACTAAAGGTCTAAACTGCCTCGAAAGGCGAACCGGGATATTAAATTTAATTTCAGACAGGAGAAAAGAACTGAAACTGTTCCATTCAAGATTTTCACTAAGAATATTATGCCAAGCATTTCCCTACGACTAGAAAGTGTAGGTAGATTAATAAGTTTTAAACGACTAGTGTATGGAGGTAGACTTGCCCTAGAATCCCATCGGAAATGCGCTCAGGCGAAAAGTAAAAATTGTTTTTGAACAGACTTTAACTTGTCAGAATGGATTTGGTAGTTAGGGTTCCATACAACAGAGCCATATTCTAATATAGGTCTAACCAAAGTTGTATAAAGTGTTTTAGTAATATACGGATCTCTAAATTCTTTAGACCAAAGTTTAACACAATTGAGGACAGCTTTTGCTTTCAATACCATGGAATATTAAGACTAAAATTAAGCTTAGTTTCCATATTAACTCCCAAATCAACATAGTTAAAAACTTTCTCTAGAATATGGTGTTTTATTACATAAGAAGAGTGGTGCACAGATCTACGGGAAAAGCACATCATCTTACATTTATTGAGATTCAATGGCAAATCATTTCTATTACACCATGCAACCAAATTGTTTAAGTGTATGATTTAAAAAGCTTTACGTCGTCAGCGTATAATAAAATTTTTGAGAATTCTATTACTGAAGAAATATCGTTAATAAACAACAAGAACAGAATCGGGCCAAGATGACTACCTTGCGGAACACCAGAAGAAACTTTAATTGTATCTGAAGCTGTATCTTCAAATATCACTCGTTGTGTTCTATTATAAAGATAGGAAGATACCCATTGAAGGAATCTAGGCTGAAAGCCCAGCAGATCAAGTTTATGTATGAGAATCGAGATATTTACTTTATCGAAAGCTTTGCTAAAGTCTGTGTATATAACATCCGTATGCTTATGTTCCCTAAAACCCAATGATACATGGTTTACAAATTCAAGCAAGTTTGTTAGAGTCGATTTACCTTTACGAAATGCATACTGAGATGAGGAAATTAACGGAGAAATCGAAAAGGTTATATGGTCAGTGCTGATAGCTTCAAAAAGTTTAGGTATAACTGATAGTTTTGCAATACCTCTATAGTTTTCAATGTTGGATCTAAATCCACTATTATGCAAAGGAATTATAAATGACAGTTTCCATATTGAAGGAAATATACCGTGTTTAAGAGAGGAATTAAATATTTGTCAAAGGCAAGTAAATATATTTGGCACTATTTTTTAGGAAGCATAAGGATATCATGTCTCGGCCGAAACTAAAGTAAACATTGTCAGTTGAAATGATAGATTTGTATTTCATCGCGGACGGAATTTTGGAAATTCTGAGTTTGGAGTTGCCGAAATCATAAAAAAATTAGCTTTTGAGTACGGAAGCACGAAGTTTGATAATTATTATCGCGTACATTGCTCATGATTTCGACAAATATTTCCAAATCAGGATGATACGATTCCTCTGGTAGAACAAGAGGATTACTCTGAATAACGGAACACTTTGAAGAGGTATCAACGTATTCTAAATCTAAGCATTTACCAAATTTATTCGGAATTAAATTAATTTGGTTCAGACCCAACTCGGACATTTTTTCGAAAAACTCATTAAAACATGACCGATTGCAAATCGGTACGATATAGTCATCGAAAGGTTTCCACGAAGCACACGGTAAATTGAAATCACCTAATACAATTATTGAATCTGCATTATTTGCCATCGAAGTAGCACTATTTATTAAAGAAGCATGCTGCATGTATACAGATAAGTCCGAATGGGGTGGTATATAAGACAGGGTTAAATAAAGCAACTATTAACATAGACTCTAATACATTTAAATTCAAATGAGTCGGTTCCTGGAGCAAGAACATCTTCAGATGGGATAGAAGAATGTACGGCAAATAGAACACCTCCACCGATTCTGTTCAGTCGATCACATCTAAATATTTGAAATTCGCTGTTTAAAATCTCATTATCAAAAATGTGAGGTTTCAACCATGTTTCTGTAAATCCACTTACATGGAAATTGAAATTGGAACTGTTTAAATACAAGTCGGTTAATTTTGTATTAAGACCTCTAACATTTTAATAATAAATGCTTAGCGAATTTTTACCAATCAGTTTTTTTATATCGGTGGTTGCTTTTGGTAATTTAACAATTTTTTCCTCAGTTTGACTTCTAAGTTCAGGCTTAAATTCGCGTACAAAAGCCCCAGGTGGCCAGAATGAACTATCTAATATCCTTTTGAATGTTTCAAGAGATAGGTCTATTTTAAACGATGATATAATTCTATCATAATTGAAGTTAAATTTACGGATATTGATATCATCAATTTTTAAACTTGACGAAATTTAAGACTTAATGTCCTCCACCAAGGTATCTTTCGAAAGTCTAGAAATAAATATAGACTTTCAGGTGGAATAACTACCAAATTTTAATAAATGTTACTAAGTTATTAGGGGGAGCCTCTGGAATTGTGAGACATTTATTACTATTAGATAGAGCTTTTGGGGAATTGAGCTCTTTGGAAGTTGACGGCTTATCACTTTGAGGGCAAGGAGAAGAGAGATTTATTAGGGCATTGGGCGGAGACGTTCTTTTCTGTACGGAAGTGTTACTTCATCGGAAGGACGTTTACGCTTAGGAGCAGGTTTGGAGGATTCATGAGAATCATTCAGGCACTTAAAAGATTTGAACAATTTTTCGTAGTACCTAAATTTTCCAGTGAGGGTTACAAGATCTCGACCGGTTTCGTTAAAGCCATTGCGTGTCTCCCTATAAACTTTAAATAGATCGATTTCAATAGATTTACAATTTAAAAAAGATCAACGCAATCCCTCACAGTCGAGAATAGAATCTAAGATTCTACCTGTCAGTCCAGCACATTTAATATGGGCAAGCCCATCACAAAGCTAGCATGAAACATAGCGATCTGACTCGCCTTGAATGTTACAATTGGGGATGGTACAAGACATAATAAACCACAAGAATGAAGATCAAATAAAAGAGTAAGTAAAACAAAATTTAATGGATGTAGAACATATTAGTGTGTTAATACAAACGCAAAAATAATAGCAATTTTTTTTTATCAAAGCTCAAAACCAAGACAGTTTGAAAAAGCAATATAGCGAGCTGTTTTAGCTGCACTGAAACAAATAAAAACGCTACACGCAACACAGCTGTGAATAAAGAAGTAAATGAGATAAATAAAGAGAGAAAATAGAATAAAATAAAACAAATTGAAACAAAAAGAGGACTCGGCACCAAAAATTCGAAAATTTAAACTTTTTAATAACGCACAAAACTTAATAACATTTAATACTTAGGTTGCAACTCAGTGTTAAATCACTAAATATTGAATTAAATCACTAAAAAATCAATCAAAGTTTAAGAATTTTGAAAAATTTAACACAGAAAAAAATTACAGCTTTACAGCTTGAAGTGTTGCCACCTTCCTATGTATATAAATATATTATGTATATATTAAATTTCGGTTCAATAATAATAGTTTAAAAATCGTTGTCAAACTTCGGTTTGACGATTTTATAGAAACATGACTTGTCTTTTGATCTGTCAAAATTATTCTGATTCTTTATTTAAAAATTTTACCTAAGCTAAGCCTTACTTTGTGTTACATTGCTTGTTTTTTCTTAATCCAATATTGACGCAACCACTTGAAATGACGGCAATAATTGCTAATTAGCCTACTTCTAGCATTACTTCAACGAATCGATATTTGTTGCGACGTTCCTTGCTTTTCTTTTTTTTTACTGCCGCAATATTCGTTTGAAAATAAAATGTGAAAAGAAAATGTGGTTTCATACATTGCGTTGTTAATATAAGTGCTCTAATTGATTCGGATATATTTTGTGTGGTAGCAACGCTGTTGCGACAACAAAAAAAAAAGAAATAATTTTTGTTTATGCTAACCAATTGACTTGAAATTGTTTGGGGCAGGTCGATAACGTTAACGTTATTCAGCGAGGTTTCGTTATTGCAGTTCTTAAGAACTGTAATTTTGTTTGCATCGGCAATGCAAATATTGGTTGGTTATTACACCAACCAAAAAACGTGTAAACAATAGTATTTTCGGATAACCTCCGGGTCAAATGCAATTGTTGCATAAATGGTCTGCGTCAATGGTTTGCTACCATGAGTTTAGAGCTGGCTGAGTAGAAACCAGAAGCCTTGCTCATAAGCATAAGGATGGGCGAAGAAAGGTTATCACTAACGATAGGAGAGTGTAAGATTACTTCACAGCCGCAGCTGAAATATCTGGGAATAATACTAGACTCTTAATTAAAATTATAGGAACACCTGGCTTATACTTCCGGTAAAATAAACAAAATTTATAACGCCGTATCGAGAATAATGGCTAATAAAGGCTGCGTGCGTTCCAGCAGACGGTTTTTAATAGCAAAAGCAATGATTTACGTGATATTATATGTAGCTAAAAAATATAAAATGCTTTCCGAACGATATCAAGCGATGCTGCTGAAGTATTAGCCAGAATGCCGCCTATTGACATCTAGGGGGCGAATTCGCTATACCAGCTATCCGAGCCGTCTTCCGGAGTAAAATAAGAGGAGAGAACCAAAGGCCTCACAATGTGGCAGCAATGGCGTCAAACCTCATCCAAAGGACGATGGACCCACAGATTGATACCAGACATTCGTTCGAGGATTGACAGACGACATGGGAACCTCAATTTCCACTTAACCCAAATACTGAGTGGGCATGGATGCTTTAGAAGGTATCTATTTCAAATTCATCATGACGTTAGTCCATATTGTTCGACGTGTACAGAGTGCATAAAAGACTCTGAACGCGTTTTTTAAATATTAGGGAAAAGTTAAAGTCTTCTACTCTAGTTTAACGGGTGGTAGTCCTCTAATAAATGGAAAGCTGTCAGCGAAGCGTCATAATAAAACTAAGGTACTTACAACAGAATAGGAGTCAGTCAATCCGTACCATAGAGGAGACTAAATGTCTTTTTATCACCCATGAAGTAATACTTAATCCGGTTGTTCCGTGGAAAAAACATGAGTTAGGTTTAACGGATTAAAGTTCTGCACTCCGGCTTTCGGTGCTTCTCCCTACTATAAAAAAATTAAATAAAAATACATATAGGCGTAAACATGTTAATATGTCACCCGCAAAATTTACAAACTTTGTTCTACAAAAACAACAATCGTTTTCAATAGCTCAAGCAGCATCACTAGTCAATATGAAAACCGAATTGCCGAAGTAAAAGTAATATTAAATTACACAACAACATATTGCATTTTTTACATTAATGCAGCTATGCAATTGAAATCTATTCTAAATCAATATTTACATAACGAATCAATATTTTCTTTGTTCTTCGTTTTTATAATACATTATTTGTTTTTCACGCTTTGAAATTTCTTCACAAAGCCAAATCGTTATAACGAAATTAGCTTTCAGATTGAAAATTGTAAATGTGTAAATATAAGTGGTTGTAGAAATAAAAGAAGATTTTGATTTCCACTAAAACTGAATGGACGTGCGTTTCATTGAAGTCTGCGTGTTGGCAGATGTGACTCCATATATTTTTTAAATCCTTCCCTAGTCAGAAAAGTTAATTCGCATGCCAATATATAAACATACACGTACATATTTACGATGGTTTGTAGCTAAAGCTGTAAGAGTGCCAAAGGAAGCGGTGACACCCGGCGATCATTCGTTTATTTTTTTTTGGGACAGCTCGGATTTTCTTCCAACAACACAATGTAGTCACAACATCGTCGCGCAACCAGTGAGCTTCGGCCATTGGTTGTACGTGTCAACGGAGATGCGGGGAGATGTGTGTTATTTCCTTATGGATGTTTGTACATAAATATGTAGCTCGGATTTGCTTTTGTTAACATACAGGCAAATGTGCCAATTAAATAGCATATGTATGTACTGTGTAAGCAGTTTCTTATTTTGCTTGCTGACAGGTAGTTTCTAAAGGAAAAGTAACTTAATTCAGATTGAAATATGTAAATCTATCTATGTGCAAGATATAAAAGTGAAAAATTTTATTAAAAACAAGATGAATCTGAAGATATAAGTATGTATTTTTAAATAGTCAATTAATTAATTAAATTTTAAAATTGTATACAAAAAATTAAATGAAAAATAGAAAGAATTTTAATTAGAAAAAATTAGTAGGTATTCAATAATAACATTTATTATTTACTGGCTGGTATAAAATTAATAACTTTTTTGATATTCTCGCAATTATCGACAATTGTTAATTGGACTAAAACAAATGAAAGAAATCAATATATGTTGATATCTAAACACAGTACATTACCCTACAAGACGGAAAAGTTAAAAAGTTAACCGATAGATTGTCAGTAATTAATGCATTTATTATCCGATAGGTTTCTGTTGTTCTAGAAAAAAGCAACTATTTCTCCTTTCACCACATGTCGGTGTGATTATCTTACTCGCTTTCTCTCATTGCCTTAGCGCATATGCATATATTTTACTGCTCTAGTTTGCCAACTATTTTGGAGAACTATTGTTTACTCTTTGGTTAGCGGCGTCCTTTTCATTGGCTGTTTGTTTGGTTAGCCATCTGTTACTGAAAATAGTTTGTTTGGTTATTGCTACGGTTACATATAAGTTACAGAAAATTGGTTCATAGGTTATTTGTTTGGTTAGCCATTGGTTAGAGAAAACTAGTGGATCGGTTACCTCGTCACTTGCTATGAGTTATTTGTTTGGTTATTCATTGGTTATCACTAACGCCTAACGTATCGTTTACCTTTTTCTTATACATAAAAAAGTTCTTATATTTTTTTATTTTTTTATTTTTTTATATATATATTAAATTTACATGTTATGCATTGTAGTCCTATTTTTAGCTTCTATTTTTACAAAGTTTTTGTAATTTTTTTAGATTTGCTTTTGGCATTTGCTCTATTAGTATTTATACTTATACCTATACGAGCAATGAAATAGTAGTGGGTACATCTGTAAATCCTTTTCAATTGTTAACAGTTTAAAATGATTTTGGCTATTTGCAAATGTAAAACTTACTTTCCGTCCTATGTTTATAAATAAAAGGTATTTAGTTCACACAGGCAGTATACGTTTTATTACATAAAACATTATTTTATATGGAAATTACATAAGTGGAGCAACAAAATAATAGTGCACAAAAAATTAATCTTAAGTTATCGTTGAAAGATATTTTTGAAGTTCTGTCTATTCACACATAGTATCTGGTAGCACGACTTACAATTTATGATCTCGTAGTCTTCTTCTCACAATATGAACACCGCGCGCTAAATTTAATTCGTCCTCTTTACAGCAGACATTATTAGTCTTTATTTTATTTTAATAGTTATTATTGGTATCTACATTACTAAGTAAATTTTCCTTCTTACCATCACTTTTTTGGCTAATATTTATATACCTTCGTAAAAGAATTATATGTGCAAAGTTTATCTCCTGAATTTATAACGGTAAATTTTTTTTCCATATGCAGTATTCTTGGTTCACATATTATGTTTATGTATAACGATTAATATTCTCATTTTTAGTACCGTTAATAAACAACGGCATTGGGATTTGTACAGTTCATAGAAAATAATTATATGTGCAAATTCATCTATTTGTGTTTTGTCAGCTATACAGACAACATATACATTTAGTTTTTAACTAAAGTGATAAAATTGGAAAAGAATTAAGTTAAAGGTATTAAATCTAGTGCTTATAAATATAATTAATTACTTTTAATTTTAATTATTTAGTAAGAATGCCACGTGGTACAGAACTTTCGGATGGAGAGCGGGGTAGGATAATTGGAGTGTATGAAACCAGCATAAAAATTGGTCGAATCGCTGCGTCAGGGAACCGACATCGTAATACGGTCGCAAATTTTTTGAAATATCCTCAAAACTATGGTGTCATCAAGCGGACTGGTCGGTTACCATCAGTCGATAAGCGCACCAAGAGACGCATTCATCACTAAGTAACTAGCGAAGGCATGAGTTGCAGGCAGATAAAAATTGAATTAGGCCTACCAATCACTAGACAGCGTGTTCAGCAAATTATGAAGCATGAAATGGGACTTAACTTTGAATCAAAAGTAATTTGAAAACGTAATTTTTACTGATGAGAAAAAATTTAATTTGGATGGTTCAGATGGTCATCACAAATATTGGCGAGATACACGACATTCAAGAGAGACTTGCTTTAAGCGAAACCATGGTGGGGGATCTTTAATGGTAAGGGCTGCCTTTAGCGCTAAAGGTAAATCTCATATGTGCTTTTTACCGACTAAATGCCGAAGTATACATTGATCTATTAGATAGTGGGCTCATTTCTTTTGCTGAGAACTTTCATGAGGAAAATTAGATATTCATCAAGACATGTGGCTCGCGCTACAAAAGCATATTTTCAGTCCCAGAATATCCAATTGTTGGACTGGTCAGCTTTGAGTCCTGATCTCAACCCCATAGAGGACCCTTGCGGTGTACTTTCTGCGAAAGTATATGCACATGCCAAGCAGTATGATACTATTAAACAGTTAAAAAGTGTCATCGTATCAGAGTGGGAGAAAATTGAGCTAACCACTCTGTCACGAAGACTGTGTATGGTAAAAGTACATAAGGGTAATACTATTAGGTACTGAAAATATTTAAAATTTTAATAACTTAAAGTTAATTTTATCATATACTTGCTATAAAAATAAGGAGTTCTCTATATTGCACATATAATTATTTTTTATGAAACTTAAGTAATATAATATATATTTTTTTTGTTATAAAAAATGCAAATATAATTTGAAATTTTTTTCTCTTACTACATTCTATGAAGCCATAAATAAAAATATATACTATCAAAATATATAATGTGTTCTCGTTACTTTAAATTGAAGTTGATTTTTATGTTAAAAAGCTTATAGATAGTTGATATTATTTGTTAAACTTTTATAGTTTACAATAATATTAACACTAATTTACTAATTGTTAATATTCGCACATTATGTACATAACACTAACATGTAACTTAAATTTTATAATTTAAAAACTAAAGTGGTGATATTGAACTACAGCCAGAAAGCTTTCCAAACAATAAATAATATAATAAATTATAAATTTACAAAAAAATTAATAAAAATAAAATAAAAATTATTTTATTTTCTATTTGCTAAAGTATTTACATTATATTTAAAAAATAAATGTATGCAAGTTTGTACACAATTCATATAAAAAGTTGATGGCTACAATATTTAACATTATTTTAAAAAATAAATGTATGCAAGTTTGTACACAATTCATATAAAAAGTTGATGGCTACAATATTTAACATCTTAACATAATAACCCAACGATTACCCTCCTCCCGCCCAACCGACGCGAGGGGCGCAATCCGCATACGTGCGGAATTAGCCGAGTCAGAAAAGGCAAGAGAGTTTTTTAAGTGTTGAGATCTAAAACTGCTCAGCTACAGAAACAAAAATTTCAACAGCTAAAATCTAAAGTTACAATATAATAAATTGTTACATTTTCATTTATTAAGAGAAAACAATAAAGTCTTTTTAATTTTGAAAAGTGAGTCAGATAAGTCAAATGTGCTGGAATGAGAATCAAAATCATGACATATACGGCGGAATGGCTCGTTTAGTTCAAAATTTGATCTACAGGATTTTAGAAGTAAAGGTCTAAACTGCCTCGAAAGGCGAACCGGGATATTAAATTTAATTTCAGACAGGAGAAAAGAACTGCAAACTGTTCCATTCAAGATTTTCACTAAGAATATTATGCCAAGCATTTCCCTACGACTACTAGGTAGACTTACCCTAGCATCCCATCGGAAATGCGCTAAGGCGACAAGTTAAAGTCGGTTCAAAAACAATGAATCTTCAGATTCATCTTGTTTTTAATAAAATTTTTCACTTTTATATCTTGCACATAGATAGATTTACATATTTCAATCTGAATTAAGTTACTTTTCCTTTAGAAACTACCTGTCAGCAAGCAAAATAAGAAACTGCTTACACAGTACATACATATGTTATTTAATTGGCACATTTGCCTGTATGTTAACAAAAGCAAATCCGAGCTACATATTTATGTACAAACATCCATAAGGAAATAACACACATCTCCCCGCATCTCCGTTGACACGTACAACCAATGGCCGAAGCTCACTGGTTGCGCGACGATGTTGTGACTACATTGTGTTGTTGGAAGAAAATCCGAGCTGTCCCAAAAAAAAATAAACGAATGATCGCCGGGTGTCACCGCTTCCTTTGGCACTCTTACAGCTTTAGCTACAAACCATCGTAAATATGTACGTGTATGTTTATATATTGGCATGCGAATTAACTTTTCTGACTAGGGAAGGATTTAAAAAATATATGGAGTCACATCTGCCAACACGCAGACTTCAATGAAACGCACGTCCATTCAGTTTTAGTGGAAATCAAAATCTTCTTTTATTTCTACAACCACTTATATTTACACATTTACAATTTTCAATCTGAAAGCTAATTTCGTTATAACGATTTGGCTTTGTGAAGAAATTTCAAAGCGTGAAAAACAAATAATGTATTATAAAAACGAAGAACATCCCATCGGAAATGCGCTAAGGCGAAAAGTAAAAATTGTTTTTGAACCGACTTTAACTTGTCAGAATGGATTTGGTAGCTACGGTTCCATACAACAGAGCCATATTCCAATATAGGTCTAACCAAAGTTGTATAAAGTGTTTTAGTAATATACGGATCTCTAAATTCTGTAGACCAATGTTTAACAAAACTGAGGACAGCTTTTGCTTTCAAGACAATGGTATCAATATGAAGACTGAAATTAAGCTTAGGGTCCATATTAACTCCCAAATCAACATAGTTAAAAACTAGCTCTAGAATATGGTGTTTTATTACATAAGAAGAGGGGTGCACAGATCTACGGGAAAAGCACATCGTCTTACATTTATTGAGATTCAATGGCAAATCATTTCTATCACACCATGCAACCAAATTGTTTAAGTCTGTTTGCAACAGACACCTTTCCTCAGTTGAAGTGTATGATTTAAAAAGCTTTACGTCGTCAGCGTATAATAAAATTTTTGAGAATTTTATTACTGAAGAGATATCGTTAATAAACAACAAGAACAGAATCGGGCCAAGATGACTACCTTGCGGAACACCTGAAGAAACATTAATTGTATCTGAAGGTGTATCATCAAATATCACTTGTTGTGTTCTATTATAAAGATAGGAAGACACCCATTGAAGGAATCTTGGCTGAAAGCCCAGCAGATCAAGTTTATGTATGAGAATCGAGATATTTACTTTATCGAAAGCTTTGCTAAAGTATGTGTATATAACATCCGTATGCTTATGTTCCCTAAAACCCAATGATACATGGTTTACAAATTCAAGTAAGTTTGTTATAGTCGAATTCCCTTTACGAAATCCATGCTGAGATGAGGAAATTAACGGAGAAATCGAAAAGGTTATATGGTCAGTGATGATAGCTTCAAAACGTTTAGGTATAACTGATAGTTTTGCGATACCTCTATAGTTTTTAATGTTGGATCTAAATCCACTTTTATGAAAAGGGATTATAAATGACTGTTTCCATATTGAAGGAAATATACCGTGTTTAAGAGAGGAATTAAATATTTGTCAAAGGCAAGTAAATATATTTGGCACTATTTTTTAGGAAGCATGAGGGTATCATGTCTGGGCCATAACTAAAAGATGGTTTTAACTTATTTAAATTAAGTAGGACGTCTTCTTCAGAAATAATTGGAGCGTTAATTAAAGTATTCGAACACAGCACTTGCTGATAAGAAAAAGTTTTGGAAGAATTATTACAGTAGTTTGACTTGAAAAATTCTGCAAACATATTGGATATAATATCATTGTCACTTGAAATGATAGATTTGTATTTCATTGCGGACGGAAATTTGGAAATCCTGCGTTTGGAGTTGACGAAATCATAAAACGATTTTGGATTACTTACAATATTTTTTTTTACTTTATTTAAGTAATTATTATAACATTTTTTGTTTAGGTCAAAATATTGTCGACGCAATAGAGAATATTTAGAATAGTCGACAAGTGAACCGGTTTTTTTTAAATGTTTAAAGGCTCGAGTTTTTCTGTTTTTCAATTTATATAACTCTTTCGAAAACCACGGACTTATACTTTTGCTTTTATTAACAATTACTATTGGAACATACTTTTCAAATAATTTCATAATAATATTATTAAAATAAGAGACACTCAATTCAATGTCACCATTATAATTAGGCCATGTTATTGTAGAAAGTTCTGTATTTAACTTTTTAAAATTAGCTTTTGCAAAGTTAAACCGAGTACAGAAGCACGAAGTTTGATGATTATTATCCCGTACATTGCCTGAGATTTCGACATATATTTCCAAAGCAGGTTGATATGAGTCCTCTGGTAGAACAAAAGCATTACTCTGAATAACGGAACACTTTGCAGAGGTATCAACGTATACTAAATCTAAGCATTTACCAAATTTATTCGGAATCAAATTAATTTGGTTCAGACCCAACTCGGACATTTTTTCGAAAAACTCATTAAAACATGACCGATTGCAAATCGGCACGATATAGTCATCGAAAGGTTTCCACGAAGCACACGGTAAATTGAAATCACCTAATACAATTATTGAATCTGCATTATTTGCCATCGAGGTAGCACTATTTATTAAAGAAGCATGCTGCATGTATACAGATAAGTCCGAATGGGGTGGTATTTAAGATAGGGTTAAATAAATAAAGCAACTATTAACGTATACTCTAATACATTTAAATTCAAATGAGTCGGTCCCTGGAACAAGAATATTTGCAGATGGGATAGAGGAATGCACGGCAAATAGAACACCTCGACCGATTCTGTTCAGTCGATCACATCTAAAAATTTGAAATTCGCTGTTTAAAATCTCACTATCAAAAATGTGAGGTTTTAACCAAGTTTCTGTAAATCCAATGATATGGAAATTAAAATTGGAACTGTTCAAATACAAGTCAGTTAATTTTGTATTAAGATATCTTTATATATTGGCAAGTCTCGAAATAAATATAGACTTTTTAGGTGGAATAACTATCAAATTATTAACTGATGCTACTAAGTTAATAGGAGGAGCCTCTGGAATTGTGAGACACTTATTACTATTAGATAGAGCTTTTGGGGAATTGAGCTCTTTGGAAGTTGACGGCTTATCACCTTGAGGGCAAGGAGAAGAGAGATTTATTAGGTCATTGGGAGGAGACGTTCTTTTCTGTACAGAAGAACTAAGTGTTACTTCATCGGAAGGACGTTTACGCTTAGGAGCAGGTTGAGAGGATTCATGAGAATCATTCAGGCACTTAAAAGATTTGAACAATTTTTCGTAGTACCTAAATTTTTCAGTGAGGGTTACAAGATCTCGACCGGTTTCGTTAAAGCCATTGCGTGTCTCCCTATAAACTTTAAATAGATCGATTTCAATAGATCTACAATTTAAACAGGACCAACGCAATCCCTTACAGTCGAGAATAGAATCTAAGATTCTACCAGTCAGTCCAGCACATTTAATATGGGCAAGCCCATCACAAAGCCAGCATGAAACGTAGCGATCTGACTCGCCTTTAATGTTACAATTGGGGAAGTTACAATACATAATAAACCACAAGAATGAAGATCAAATAAAAGGGTAAGTAGAACAAAATTTAATAGATAAATAATAAATTAGTGTGTTTTTTTATCAAAGTTTAAAACCAAGACAATTTGAAAAAGCAATATAGCGAGCAGTTTTAGAAGCACTGTAACAAATAAAAAGCTAAACGCAACACAGCTGTGAATAAAGAAGTAAATAAGATAAACAAAGAGAGAAAATATAATAAAATAAAACAAAATGAAACATAGATATGTTATCTATGGTGGTTACCTTGGCTACGTGTTAAGAAAAGTCAAAAATTGTACAGAAATTTTTAACTTAGAATATTTTTTTTGGTTCTCTTAACACTTTGTTTGGTAACCAAACCTTAACATTTATTCGGTAACCAAACAAATGATTACCAAAGGTTACCAAACAAAATGTTAAGTTATAAGCTGATGACATTTTCTAACCAAATATTTCAGGTTAAGATGAAGAAATCTTTCACTTTCAATTTTGTGCTAAAATGAACTAAAAGAAACAATGTTTAATAACTTTCAACAATATTGCCTAGTTATAATTAAACTATTCGTAATTATATATTCGTACAATGCCGATATATGGCATCAATTATGTATATACTTGTATAACATCTAGAAGAGTTATATAATTTACTTACTTACATATATTCAGTAAGCTGTCAATATCAAACACTGAAGCACAGCATTCATTTCCTTCTCAACCGATTTACGCACAGCCTCTATACCTAACACTTGGATTATTTCAATTCGATACGCAGCTACCAATCGGGCATCTCATAGTACTTGTAGACATTTACGAATTCTTGATTCTCATCACATAATAGACATTTACCAATTCGTCTTCTAAGATGGCAATCCTCTGCGTATAAATAGCAGTGTTTCCCGTTACTTTCCGCATGATGGTGTGCTCCAAACGACTAAGCACATTCTTAGCCTATACCGCCAACAACGAATACTGTTAGAGAGGGCGTTTTGTTTTCTTGGAGATATTGATGATTTTCTTTAGTTGCGGCCCACTCAAAATGGAAAGAAAGAATAAGAATATTGAGGACAAAGATAACAAATGGGAGGCAGAAAAAAACCTTTTGTGGGAACACATTGACCTGATGGAAGATAAAATTAAAAAATTGTCAGAAAGAGTACCATAAACTCTATCTGAAGACGAAAACAAGAGCAAGCAAGAATTATCACCGAAATTGAGAAAATGGAGTAGTTAAAGCAAAAACAGCTGAAGATTAAAGGTCTAATAGACACAGATGATGATCCGAAGCAAACGACTGTAAGGTTTATACAAGAAAAGTTTAGAGTGAAGGTAGATGCTGAGGACATGTGGATACAAGGTAAAGATAAAAACGTGATAATTGTGAAACTTAAAAATGGGAAACCAAAGAGGAAATCATGAAGAATAAAAAAGTGCTATTTTCATTGAAAACGATCTCACGACTGAAGAAACAGAAGTGCACTGAAGAATATCTCAAGAAGCGAAAGAAATAAGAAAAAACAATCATACTGTTAAAGTAGAATATAGAAAAATGTGCGTCGACGGAAAATGGCTATCGTGGCAACATATAAAAAGTAATATTGAAAAGGGGGATTTTTAATAGACAGGGCCAATGAAACAGGATGCGATGAGTTCAAAGTGGTGTTTTGGAATGTTGTAGGTTTAGGTAAAAAAATACGATGTTTTGGAGTTTTCTTAGACAATATGATGTAATCGGTTTAACTGAAACATGGGTAGAAAGTAAGGGATGGGAAAAAGTAGCTAAAATACTCCCAAAAGACAACGAATGGAAGTGTAAAGCAGCGAAAAGAGAAAAAAAGAAAGGGAGAACTAGTGGTGGCATAATAACTGGGGAGAGAAAAGACATTGTAGTTAAAGATAATAATTTTGAGTTTGACGGGGCGGGGGTTGTTGTTAAAATAGGGTAGATGATAAGTGGGTAATATGGACACTCCACAATGAAATTGAAAATCGTGGTAGGTGGTGATCTCAATGCAAGAACAGGTCACAAAGGTAGCTTATACGCAGGATCCGAGAAAGAGGGTATGCAAATACAATCAAAAGACACCAAATGCAACGCAGAAGGTGAGTTACTAATTATTTATTATTATAGAAGAAGAAGGGTGGTGTGTGCAGAATGGAAACACAAATGGTGATGAATACGGAAGTTTCTTTTCTTTTCTTGCCGAATCAGGACAGTCTGTGATTGACTACGTAATAATAGGTATTGAAGACTTAGTACAGGTAAAATAATATAGAGTGTTGAAAGAAGTCATGAACAAAAATTGGTGTAAAAAAAAACATGGAAAAGAAAGGCACATGAAATTTAGCCGAAAAAATGGTGGGATAAAGAATGCAAAAGTAAGAAAAGGCAAGTCAAAAGTAAGTTAATAAAATGGAGGCACGGCCAAGCAACAAAAGAAGATTATTTGAAAGAAAGAAAAGAGTTCCGAAAACTATGCTTTAAAAAAGAAAGTAAAATGAAAGGAAATGAGATTGCAGTAATAAAAAACGCAAATACTGAAAAGAAGGTGTGGCAGTACATCAATAAATATAGGAAGTCTAGGTCAGAAATAAGCAAAGACATCCCCATGGAAAAATGGTGTGAACATTTTAGACTAGTGCTAAATGGAGAACAAGCAAATACGGTAGGCGATTGGAATAGAGAAGAAGACAAAGATGAAGAAAAGGAAGAAGATTTAACAGATGAGTAAATAACAAAGCAAATAAGAAAACTAAAGAGGAAAAAAGCCACTGGTGAAGATGCTATCCCAAATGAAGCGTGGATCTTTGCACAAGGTAATACTCAACAAGAGATATGCAACTTATGAAAAGGATATGGCGTGGAGAAGGAATACCTAAAGACTGGAAAGTTGGGCTAGTTGCGCCACTGCACAAAAAAGGAGATAAAGAAAGCGTGGAAAGCTACAGAGGCATAACACTCTTGAACACGGCGTATAAGATCTACGCAATGATACTGAATGATAGATTATTAAACGACATCGACGGAAAAAGAATCCTTCCAGAAACTCAGGCTGGTTTTTGAAAGGACAAAGGAACCATCGACAACATCTACATATTAAGACTCGCAGTTGAGAAACTTGCTGAGGAAAAGAGGAAACTCTTTGCTTTTTTCGTAGACTTAAAAGCTGCCTTTGACAGCGTTGACAAGAAAGTGCTCTGGAGCGCAATGGAGAAAAGTGGACTAAGGCGTGGTCTAATCCAAAGAGTCAAAGAGCTGTACAAAGAAACCAAATGCGAAATAAGAGTGGATGGTAGGCGATCGGAGGAATTCTAGGCAAAGTATGGAATAAGACAAGGATGCCCCATAAGTTCTGCACTCTTCATAATTTTAATGGCTGATCTGGAAATAGGACTAAGTAAAGAACAAACCGGCGGCCTGGAATATGCTGACGTTATAGTAATAAAACATAGTATAGGAGTATAGGTGAGCGTCTTTTCAGGAAAGACGATCTAAGGAAAAGAAAAATGTTTGACAGTCTTGTCAGTATAAAGGCATATGGAGCCAAATATGGGGGTGGGAAGATGTTTCTAAAGCATCGCAGACTTCGGAGGACGTCAACTATAGAAGCTGCAACGACTTGCCTACATCTGCGCGTCGGGCGCAATGCATACGTGCCCGACTGCAGCACTGGAAGTAATGCTAAAACTCACCCAGCTACATATAGTAATCCAACAGACAGCCAAATAGACTCTACTCCAAATGACAGCAGAAGGATTTGGCAGAGGGATGGTAACCTCGTCCCATCAGATGAAAGCTCTAAGTGAGGAAATGCCCCTAGCCCTTCTTCCAAGGGACAGCATTAGCAAAGTAGTAAGCTTCACTAGAAAGTTCAAAGTTACCCTTGGCAGTAAAGCGAAATGGAATGATTCCACGCGGGACCTACTGCTAAGGGAAAGCACTTTCAAATGGAACACCGACGGCTCGCAAACGTCGGGGGGATTGGTGCAGGAGTTGCAGGGCCACGCACCAATCTCTCCATTCTGGGAAGTTTTCCAAGCATCTTTCAAGCGGAAGTCTATGCTATAAGTCAGGGTGTAGAGATAAACCTCCAACGCAACTATCGCAATGAAAGTATTGCCTTACTCAGGCGGCACTTAAAAATATCTCTGCTTATGAGGTCAAATCTCTACTAGTGCAGGAGCGCATAGAACGGCTGAACAGCCAATCAAAAGACAACCAAGTGCACCTAATTTGGGTGCCTGGTGCAGGGATATACCCTGGAATGAACTGGCTGACGAGCTGGCCCGCTCTGCAACCTGCACAAGAATGCTAGGACCAGAACCTTGCATAGCGGTTGGTCCACATACCATTAAAGAGCTGCTCCATAGTAAGGAAAGCAACGCAATTAAAAACGTAATCAATCTCAAGAAAAACAAATTCCTGCTACTTGTCGCGTTCTACCTCAGAACACCGGAAACCCCAGAACACCTGCTAGTGGACTGCACAGCAGTCTGCAGATGTAGAATTAAAGTACTTGGATCCATGTTTCCATACAGGGATCGCATCGCTTCACTAGCACCTAGCTGTATATTGGAGTTCATCAGTGAGCTGCGGCTAGATGAGTCGTTGTGAGGGAAGGGGACAATAAACCATAGGTCGTGGTGCACACGTCTATTTCAATTTATCTATATATTTATATATAGATGACACTCAACACTTTCCATTTTACTGGTGTGTCGTCAAATAACGTACCATTGGGTGTTCGGCGTCTAAAGGAAATTAATAATATCTCCAAGAAACTAAGAACTCCCTAACAGTATTCCTTACTGGTGGTGTAGCGCGGAACGCCGAGAAGGTTGAGAATGTGCTCTGCCGTTTGAAACAAACCGCCTTTTGGAAGGTAACGGCCAACACTGCTTTTTATACGCATAGGACTGTCATCTCGGAGGATCATGTCTGCTATGAGATGCCCGATTTCAATCCAACATGCATTTCACCACGGTTGCAGCGTTTTAAATTGATAATTCCAAATATTGGGCATAAATCAGTTGAGATGAGAATAAATGCTGTGCTGAAGTTCTACGGCTTGTATGTAAACTATCGTTATTTGGCCTCGTACAAGTAAATAAATTATATAATATATGTAACTATTCTAGATGTATGAATAATTTAATCATAACGGGCCAAGTTTGTATATTTCTATGTTGAATGTTTATATATACAATATTTATTGGAATTTTTATTAAAAATTGTTTCTTCTGGTTCATTTTAGCACAAAATTGAAAGTGGAAGATTTCTACATCTTAATCTACAATTTTTGTATGGTTAGAAAATGTCATCAGCTGATAATAACATTTTGTTTGGTTACCTTAACATAGGTAACTCATGTTATTCATTTCAAATAAAATTTGAGTACAATTTTTGACGTTTCTTAACGTGTATCTAAGGTAACCACCGTAGCTAACATATCTATGTTAAGTACCATATTAAATATTGTAGCCATAAACTTTTTATATGAATTGTGTACAAACTTGCATGTATTTATTTTTAAATGTATGCATTAATTCGTGCGGTTTTCTAAGAGAGGGCTCTACTAGTATTATTTCGCGTCGTATTCATCTGTGGCTATATTCATTTCAAAGGTACTGCCATTTCGCGTCGTTTTCAGTAGATATAAATTGTTTGAGCGTGAACAACAATTTGTTTCATTCATTTGGAAATGTCGAAATTTGTACCAGATAAAGTGTTTTTGCGGGGAGTTCTTCTTCATTATTTTAACATGAAGAAAAGTGCTGCCGAAAGCCATCGTATTTTACTGGACGTTTATGGTGACCATGCTTTAGCCGAACGAACGTGCCAAAAGTGGTTTGCACGGTTTAAAAGTGGCAATTTCGACTTAGACGACGGAGAACGACCCGGACAGCCAAACAAACTTCAAGACGAAGAATTGGAGACATTGCTCGATGTCTGCTTCAACGCCACCAAAAGAAGTCGTTTTTGCATCGGATTGTCACTGGCGATGAAAAATGGATTCATTATGATAATCCAAAGCGCAAGAAATCGTATGTGAAGCCCGGCCAACCATCAACATCCACGGCAAAGCCGAATATCCATGCTGCTAAGGTTATGCTATGTATTTGGTGGGACCACAAGGGTGCGCTCTATTATGAGCTATTGAAATCGGGTCAGACGATCAATGGGGACCTCTACCGAAAACAATTGATTCGTTTGAAAAAGGCCATCGCGGAAAAACGACCAGAATATCCGACCAGACACGAATCAATAATTTTTCATCATGACAACGCTCGGCCACATGTTGCAAGGCCAGTTAAAAACTATTTGGAAAACTGTGGGTGGGAAGTTCTACCTCACCCACCTTATAGCCCAGACATAGCACCTTCCGATTACCACTTGTTCAGGTCAATGCAGAATGCCCTCACCGGAGTACGCTTCTCTTCAGAACAGGGTATCAGAAATTGGATTGATTCTTTCTTGACCTCCAAGCCGGAGAAGTTCTTTTGGGATGGGATCCACAAACTGCCAGAAAGATGGGCAAACATCATAGCTTCCGATGGGCAATACTTTGAACATTAAATGTATAACAATTTTTTCACAATAAAGTCTTAATTTTCGTAAAAAAACCGCACGAATTAATGCATACACCCATACAATGTAAATACTTTAGAAAATTGATATGAAATAATATTTAATTTTTTTTTCATTTAAGATATCTGCAAATTTCAATGGAAAGTTCACAAGCTGCAGTAAATTAATGTAGCTATTATTGTACACTATAAAAGTATAACAATATTAACTAGCTATAAAGCAAATATTTTTAACAAAAAAATAATGATAATATAATATACATTTACATAACGGTTAGCCAAAAGAATTATTGTAAGAAGAAAAATTTAGTTTGTAATGTATATATGTTTAAATGCTAATATTTAAAAGCTAATCTAAAATAATTACTAAAAGTTTTTAAAAATTATTGTAAGAACCAAAAATGTAGTTTGTAATTTATATGCATAAATGCTAATAATTAATAGATAAACTAAAATAATTACTAAAAGTTTGTAAAATTAGAAAGTAAAAATAGTACCAAAATGTATAAACATAAAACAAAATAAAATAAATAAATAAAAATTAAATAAAAATTTCAATTGTTTTATTTTTAAGGAAAAAGGTAGCCAATGGATAACCAAACAAATAATCCATATCAAGTGACGAGGTAACCGATGCATTACTTTTCTGTAGTGGCTAACCAATCCAATAACCTATGAAACATTATTCATGCAGAACGTGATACTTTGACAAACTTGCAACACTGCTACCGTGATTGCCATCTCGAACGCACCCATATTTACTTTTTTCCCGAGGCTAGAACAAAAATAACCTATCGGATAACTAATGCATTGATTACCGATAACCTATCGGTAACCAGTTAGTTAACTTTTACCCATCTTGTAGAATATTGTTTAACATTGACGGTACAATATCAAAAGTTTCGTTATTACAACAGGTATATCAAGAATACTTCTCAAAATTTCGTATTAGGATAATATAGAAAGTGGTTGCTGATATCCCTGATGTTATCAGGTACAGTTTAAAAAAATAAAACATCCACAATCGAAGTTACACGCAACCTTACCTTACCATACCTTCGTACCCGACAGAAATACTGAATATATGAAAACATTATAGAAATATCATTTTGCGCCAAAGTGCAGAACTTTAATTCGCTTAACCTAACCCCCAACTCATGTCTCCCACGGAACCACCAGACTAAGTATTACTTCATGGGAGAGAAAAGGATATTTAAGTCTCCTCTACGGTACGGACTGACTGACTCCTAATTTTTTGTAAGTATCTCAGTTTTGTCATAATTAGAGCTGCCGCTACGCTGCCAGCTTTCTATTTATCAGAGGACTGACATACCGTTAGACTACCGCCGAGTGTAGATTTTAACTTTTTTATAATTTTTAAAAAACGGGGGCACTGAAAAAATACGTGTTCAGAGCATTCTATGCACTCTGTACACGTCGAACAATCCGGACTAACGTCATGATGAATTTTGAAGAGATACTTTCTAAAGCATCCATGCCCACTCAGTATTTGGGTTAGGTAGAAATATCCACAAATGAGTGTCCGGAATCAGTCTGTGGGTCAGGTCTTGGTTCTCTCCTCTTTTTTTACATTTTAAGATGGCATTGAAAGATGGTACAGTCGCTCGAATACGTCCCTCCGAATATCAATAGGCGGCATGCTGGCTAATACTTCAGCAGCATTACTTGATATCGTTCGGAAAGCACTTATTACTTGGATTGCAGAGAGCCTATGCACTGCGTTTATTGGTCTAGCATATGATTTTATATCTTGCGCTTGTATCCATATTGGTGCTGCATATAATATTACAGAACTCATTGCTTTTGCTATTAAAAACAGCCGGCTGGAAAGCACGGAGCCTCTATTGGGCATCATTCTCGATAGGGCGTTATAAATTTTGTTTTCTTTACCGGAAGTATACGGCAGGTGGTCCTTTACTTTTAATTAGGAGTTTAGTATTACTCCCAAATACTTCAGCTGCGGCTGTGAAGTAATCTCGCACGCCCCTATGGTGAGTGTTCACCTTTCTTCCCCCATCCTTATGCTTATGAGCAAGGCTTCTGTTTTCTACTCAGCCAGCTCTAAACTCATGGTAGCAAACCATTGACGCAGAGCATATATGCAATTGTTGCATTTGAGCCTGAGGTCATCTGCACACACTATTGTTTTCACGTTTTTTGGTAGATGTATTCTTAGTACCCCGTCGTACCTCAAGTTCCATAGTAGAGGCTCAGGGTGCCATCGTCCGTGTCGAATAACAATCTGCGATTTTTAAAATAGCTCATTATAATATTTACGAGATACTGGGGAGTGCGTATTTCGTATAGAACTTTGATTATGAATTTGAATTAATGCCCACTTTGCGGAGTTGAAAGCATTCTTCACTTCCAGAGTAATTTGCGCTCAATACTTTTTTGTGCCACCTTTTCATCTTTTACTACTTACTGCACATTTCGCAGTATCAACGACTTCCCTTATTGCGTCAATAATAGACCTCTTTTTTATAAAGTCGTATTGTCTTTCTGACAATCCGCCGGCTTTTTGGATAGCTTACTCCAAGCGGTTTCTTACAATGCTTTCGTACACTTTACCAATCGAACACGTCTTCCATTATACACGCGTTGTACATTTTTGCAAACAAACTGGGTTTTATAGTCATGGTTTCCTTTAGGGCTCTGTTGGGTATGGCATCTATTCCAGGCGCTGTGCTGCTTCTCATTCTTTTTGCCATGGTCAATATTTCATCTTCAGTGACCAACAATGGGATAGCGTATGAGATAGGGTGGTGTGATGGAAATAATTACCCGACTACTTTTCTTACAAAGGATGAGCTATTAGGCTGCTGGATTTTTTGAATTTGGACATGCAAATTTTGTACGCAGTTCCTAATTGGTCTATGTTCGCTTCATCACAGAGCTTTTCGAAACTGTTTCTTTTGCTGCGGGTAATCGCTGACTTCAGGAGCTTTTTGTGCCTTTTAAACGTTTAAATGAACTCAATTTCGTTTGAACCACTCTGGTTACGCTGTAGGCGACGTCTGGATATGTGATTAAGTTTTATGAGCGTGGCTATTTCCGCGTTCCACAAATATACTGGCCTTCCTTTATTGCGTTGTGTTGTCCTACGCATTGTGTCACATGTTGCGACCAGTGCTTTCCGCACTGCGGATACCAAGTGGGCCGCGTCTTCACCTGGTGTCTCTGCCGCACACCGGAATATCTCATAAACATCTTTATCGAAATCTTTTTGCCTCCAGCTTTACCTTTGGGACTAATTTCCGCTAGGGGGATCCGTTTCCCGGGAGAACAAAACTTCAGCAATTATAGCAGAGTGATCGCTATTTGTGTAGATGTCTGACACCTCCCACTTAATGTGTCTGCTCAGAGTGTCATTTGTAAACCTTTATTTTATTATTTATATTTTTGGGAGGTATTTTTCGTGCCGCTATTCATTGACGTGAGGTTCGTTTGGCTTAGGAATTCTAAAATGCGACGTCCACGATGGTTTGTTCTTTTGCTACTCCGAGCAGTAGACCATGCGTCAAAATCGCCCGCTATTATTATTGGCGATTTGCCTCTGGTTGCTAGGGACGGTTCCAGGAGAAAGTCCTCGAAATCTTTAATTGATGCGCTGGGACGGGCATAGCAGCTTACGAAGTATGGCTCTTGTATTTTTGCACATGTGAAAACATTGTTAGCTTGCCTGGAATGCGACATAAAAGGTTCCCCTTTGCAAGACCATATTGCTGCTTTGCCAGTTCTGCCTGTGATCCAAGTGCTTTCCGAATGCTGGCAGTATTGCTCGCTAAATAACACGATATCAATATTTTTTCTATAATCGTTTGTTTGAGCAGGTCCGTGCTGCAACACTGTGATTTAAGTTTAGCTGCAATATCCTAATTTTTTTAAAGACGTCATCACCTCCAGATATTTCGGACACTTCGTACTCAAGATTGAGTGATCCCTTTTACAGAGAATGCATTTTGGAGCGTTTGTGCATAACTTTGCACCTTGACATCCAGTTCCACAATGCGTGCAAAGAGACGACCTGTCAGTTGGGTTGCAACATTTTCGTGCCATATGCCACAGGTTGAAACACCTAAAACAACGCGGGATAGGCGAGTATTCCCGGAGACGACAGATCGACCCCCCTAAATTTGCTAGTTTTAGTGCAGCCTTGGCATTCTGAGTACGCAGGTTTTGGATCCCACACTCCTCTCCGCAGAATGTCAGCATATGACGCACCCTCCTATTTGGTTATTATGATGGCGTCCGGTTTCGTTCTTATTTCTTTTCTGAGTCGGTTTCTTCTATTACACAACGTCCACTCATTTTTCGGTTATCGTAGTAGTTTCCAACATAACCGTTATAAGGGGAGTAAGCATGGTTATTATCTAATTTTACCCTTTTCCACAGTGTATAAAGAGGTGCTAAAAATAGTTATTCTCAGTAAGTTTGGTTGAGTTAGCTAAGCTGTTTGGATGATATTTACACTTTTAAACATTTTTTAGCCCACAAGTTTTCCTCGCCAAATTACAGTTAGTTATGCTTTATAGGTTTTCGTTTAATGGCGTTTTGTGTTCCTGGTCCGATTATGCCTATCTGCAATATTGACTTACCCTGGGTGCCAAGGAACATATGTAGAAAATTTTATCAAGATATATCAATTTTTAAAATAATACAAACAATTATAATACTCGTAAGGATTAAAAAAATTCCGTGTATTGTGCTAGCTGCAGCACATATGATTCCGATTAGCTTTAAAAATTGAGTGTGAAGCTGTAACCCAGGTTATTAGCAATGCCGTAACCTCTCGCCCTGGTATGAAACCTACAGTTCTCGACTTTTAATAAAAAAAAATAAACATTTTATATGAGGCAATTGGTATTTTAAAAATAATTAGTGTAGAAGACCAAAATGGGTCAGATATTCTAACGGAAAAGTTCTAAGTTATTGTGATTGACGTTCACGCCTTTGGAAAACCTAACTCAAAAGTTCGATACATTAAATTAGAATAAAAAAAGCACTGCCATCTGTAAACCGATTCCGACAAATGATCAATAGAATATCAAAATGCACCTATGTATTAAATAACTTCCGGATATCTCGAAATCTAACGAAGAAACTTTTATGATCCTTAAGAGATATTCGCCTTAAAAAGGCTGACTCGAAACCGGTTTTAGACCCATCTTAGGCAAAGTTGTAAAGAATGATCCGTAAAGAAATTCCCTCATATGCGAATTTTTCCTTTTGTGGCTCCCTGCAAATCAATCTGCTCTAATGTATGTTTATATTACTTGCTTTGCTCGAATTATTTTCACTTATTATTTGGTATTTCTTCAGACCCAATTAGGTTCGCCCGTATATTAGATTTTCAATACGTTGTTAATTTTGAATAAAAAAAATTCGCAGCCCTGTTCATAATAAACAATTATAATTAATGGTTATGTCCTTTTAAATTACTTCCTCACTTAATAATAATAAAGTTTAAAATTTTTCGTATATATGTACAAGTGACATTGCTACACTCACTCAAAGAAGAAATATCTCTACTATGCTCTTATACGTGTTATGAGTAAAAACAATCAAGGTAACCTTCGGTAGAAGTTTTTATCGAGAGTTTAGTTCAGTTCTTAAACAAACATTGAAATGATATAATGCAAATTAAGTATTAAATTGTTAATAAATATAAATAAAATTAAATCGTATAGTTTGAAAATATTACTGGCGCAGTCGGTAGGATCTACGAAAAAGATCCTTTAAACGAATCTACTATTAAAAATTATTAATAAGTATAATAATTAAAGGAAAGTTAATCAAAAAAAAAACAACAAAAAAAAACTCACGCTGAATAAAATACAATATAATGTTCAATTCAATATCATGCCAATGTCAATGTAAGTAACAAACAGAATAATGTAAAAGAAAGAGACCCACAAAACAAAAAATAAATTAAATAAAAACGGTTCCAGGGATTTACACAAAGATTAACTAAATAAGAGAACATGCTCAAACATTTCTGTTAGTGTTTGAAATCAATTAAATAAAAAGAGAGTTTTAAAACAAATACTACTAAATTAAAAAAAAATTTTGCCGATGTCTATTTCTTAACTTTGTTAATATAATTTGATATAACAAAAAAAAAAAACCGTTTAAAACAATAATTGAACTTAATCTTATAAATGAGCAGCGTCGAAGAAGAGTTAGTTGTAGACAAAAAATTGAGCTCTCTCAGTATAAATAAAGAAACAATAATGACTGAAGGAAAAGATAAGCGCGATCTCTTCATGCAAACCATTAAGCTGATTCAACCGTTTGACGGCAACATGAACTACTTAGCTATGTACATCAACAGCATCGACAGCATTGTACCTCGGTACACAACAATCTCTTTAGAAGAGGCTGCATTTTATTTCAACTGCTTTACCTGCACTCTAAGAGATTCTGCTCTGGATATTGTAAGACGGGAGCAACTATGTGATTGGACAACACTACGACAATTGCTCATTGATGAATTTGGCGAACATACACCTGTGTCTACTTTTATTTTGGAAATAAGTAATACAAAATTTAAGAATAGCGTAAAATTATTGTGCGAAGAAATTAACATAGAAGTATGTAGAGTAAAAGATTGTATCAAATTAAAAAATGAAAATATTTCCACCAAAACATTTTTGTATAAAGAGCTAGATCAAATTAGTTTAAAGACATTAAAAAGGGAATTGCCAAATTATTTAACTGCATTAATAAATGCAAATTTAGTAACAGACCTTAAGCCTAGAATACGAATTTCGAAAGAAAATAATGTATTTGAAAATGATAGAAGACTAAACAAAAGCAAAATAAATTATAACCAAAGAAACATCCCATGTCCCAGAGTTTCCAATCTTAATAAAGTAAATGGTAACAAGTTTCAACATTTTCCCCCACCTAGTGGAAATCGATTTTTTGACTATTCTCATGGCAATAACTATCGAGGATATACCCTATCACCTAATAACTCAAATAATTTTTATCACTCAAATCCAAATGAGTGGAATTATTACCCAGAAATGAATACAGCTTTAAATTCTTTTAATAGTTATACTAACAGAAATAATTTTAGTGCACTTAATACCAATAATGTATCTAAAATAAATTCGCAACAAATAAGAAGGAAAATGAACTTAATTCGAATCAATCTAGAATAAGGCGATACGGCGCTCCTCATTCAATGGAATTTGAGCAGTCAAATTTTCAATTAGAAGCCTCGAAGAATTGCCCACGATCGAATTGATGGTCTACAACCAGACTTAAGAACTCTTAACATTGCTTTGGTAAGTGAGTTGGCCTGATTCAGATATGACTGTAGTGCCTCTATACTCTATAACTATTTTCTTTTTGTATCTTACAGTAAGTTTATACAAATAAGTATCTAAGCGGAACACCAGGTTAGGATCTAAACTTACCTACTTGCCATTTTTTTTTAGATATTATTGGCCTTCCATTTTGATTGTGGGTCTCAAGATCCCTTTTTAATTTTTGCATAATTTTAAAAAGCTTTACTGAGGAGTTTTTCAAATGATCGGTTTTCGTCTTTTAATTTTAGGCACCCAATGATTTCCGACAAGGTACAAGTAGAATGAAATATATCAACTTGCCCATTGACTTAACTTTCAGAGGTCGGTACTGTTAAGATTTAAATGTTAAGCTGGTCTTTCAGCATGAACGTAATAGTTCCGGAACTAAGTGATTTTTCATTGTCCATGACGACATACTTTGGGACACCATAATAGAACTATAGCTCCTGCACTGGTGTTTTTTATATCCGCAATATTCTGGTATGGATGTTTCTTTGATATGACGATTCGGAGGGTGTCTGTCACATTTAGCAATTTTTGGTTCTAGTTACTAATCTTTCAATTTTATTTTTCATTCCTGAAAAGTAGAATTTCTCAATTAGCAGAGAAATTTTAATTTATATTCTTATGCATTACGATGGGCTATGTTATGGAGTTGTTAAATTTTTTCATCTAGCTCTACTTCTGCTATGAGGTCTTGAACAATTATTGAATTAAACCTAGTCTTAATATAATTGAAGTTACCTGGGTATAAATTCTAATTATAAATTGGTTCCATGATATCTTCTGGTGCACGAATTCCGTTGATTAAGTGGCAGACTCTCGTTTAGTCACTTGTCCGTCTTCCCCCCTTAAAAGAGAGCTAAGTGGATTTGCAATCCTAGCGAAATCTTTAATAAACCATCTGTAATAGCTGGCCAAGACTAAGAAAGTATTTAAGAGTTTTGGGAAGTGGATAGTGAGCAATTGTTAACACTTTCGTTGTGTTTGTTTCCACGCATTTGTAGGAAATAATAAGCAATTAAGAAGAAATTCTAATATGTCTCTAAAAACTCAAATTTTTCCAACTGGTATTTTTATTTTCTTGGCTTCCTCCAAAGTCCGAAAATCTTGCGTGACATCTAAAGATATACATTGAATAAAGGCTTAAGCATTTTTTCCGTTATTAACGGATAAAGCGATATTTTCTAAGTCAGTTAGTTTCAAAGGAATTTGATGGAATCCACTTTTAGGGTAAAGTACAGAGAAAATTTTATTATGACCTAGCTGGGCGAGAACATCATTAATTTCAGGTATGGGATACCTATATGCTATTTTTGATGTTGTTAATAAGTTGAACTTTCTATAATCTATAATCCCTCTCAATTTTGACTTTCCAGAGGCATCTGGTTTTTTCGGAATAATGCACACAGGTGAAGTTTTGACCATCGGGATGGCCGGATAATACCGTCGTCCAATAATTATTTTTTTGTTTATTAACTTCGTCTCTTAACGACATTGGATATTGGTAAAACTTAAAGTGTATGTTAGGTTAATTTCTTATTAGGATTGGGAAAGAGTTTTGGGTAGTTTTGAATTAATATGTCTTTTTCTATCTCTGTTATATGACTCGTTCTGGGTATGACACTATTGATAGCCTCAAATTTTTTTTGTTTGATGAGAATATGAATGAAATTCTACATTGGCATTATTTTTTGATCATTTTAATTTCTGCTTCTAATTTTTTAAAACTATCACTTCCCAGGATAGCATCGATTGACATAACCTTTAGTGCAGTATAAAAAAAATTTATATATATTTATATATCTGGGTGAGTGAACAAATTAGCGACATTATTGTGTGTAATAAGTACACTTCCTACACTTATTGCAATTGCTTTAAAGGGTTCTTGGTTTCTGATCAGATTCTAGACAAATTTTGTAATTTCTGTTTGAACAGATACTGGTCTAGTATGTTGAGTGTTCGGCCGCTCCTCGTTTTATACTCGAAATATGGTAAAATATGGTAAATAAAGTAAACTATACCAATTATGTACTTAACCAACTTCACCAACAAGACCGAAGGCATTCTATGAATGCATATTTCAGCTTCGTCGAGCCAGCTAAATTAAATTCTAGCAAACAAAAATCAAACGGAAACAAAGATAAGTCACCACAGCAGAGGCATCAGTATACAGCAATCGGGAAACAATAAACTTTCAGTATCAATAAACGCGCGGACACCGGATAAACAGAGTAGAATGTAAGAGTGTACCAGTCAAAAGAGGACAATCTGTTCAGATTGGTATTGACTGCTACATTAATAAAACAAGAAAATGTAGTCCACAAAAACAGCGGTCAGTAGCAATTAATTTCAACCCGGCACTCCAAGTGTTAAGAAGGTCGAAGCTCTAAATGGCAACAGGTTTGCTTTACTGAATAACGACGCAAATGACGTTGCGAAGTGGCACCCTGTCGGTAATACCAAACCGCCTCCTATATATTTGCGCGAGCGCCATTGTGTTTCAACTAATTGTCATTATAGGCACAAATAATTTTCACATAATGCCCTTACAAAACTGAGAAAATTTTTATGGAAGTTGTAAGATTCTTGTCAAGTACAAACAAAAGTTATTATTTTTATTAACTGAAGACTCCAATGACGGTAGACTCCAATGATATTAAAGAAGCTCTTAAGGAATGTGGTTACGGCATTAAAACAGATGTTAATATTTTCAATAGAAGCAAAGTACTACAGCCAATGTTCTAAATAGAATTGACACCAAATGCCAACCAGCTTAAGAAAAATGAAGCACAATTTAAAATATCTCATACATCGTAGAGTTACCGCTGAAAAGCCACAAAAAGAAGTGGTCCAATACAATGCACTAATTGCCAAGAATATGGACACACGAAATCATATTGCACCCTGCGCAGTGTTTGTGTTGTATGTGGTGATTTAAACCCTACTTCCAAATATACAATTGAGAAAGAAGATTTAACCAAAGCAGAAAATCACACTGCTAATTATAGGGGTTACCCTGTATATCAAGACCTGAAATCGAAGTAGTCCCTTGAAATTCAAGCACGGCGAAACCAAATGATAAACATTCCTCGTAGTGAAATTATTGAAATCACTGACCAGTGTTCAAAGCCTGTTTATGTTAAGAATAACGGTAAATGGAAGTTATGCAAATGTGGTAAAAGGCAACACTGTTCAAATGCAATTGCCCCATAAACCAGGGGAAGCATCAGAGTATGATTTTAATCCTTAGCAAAATATGAGCCAAACCAAATGCTGCAATTTGTAAAAAAGAATAGCGAGATAAGTATTTGTGTATGGAATGCTAACGGTGTCAACCAGAACGAATTGGAGGTCATTAGATATCTTAATTAAAAAAACATAGATGTGATGCTATAGTCGGAAACACATTTAGCATATAAGAACAATTTTGTTTTACCTGGTTTTAGACTCAAAATGTTACAAACTACCCAAATGGAAAGGCGCATGATGGAACAGCAGTGTATTACTTAAGAATAACATGCGACAAAAATATCTTTAAAAAAATCTCAAAAAACCTCGACATAATTTCTCCTGGTAAACCGGCATACTGGCCCAGTGATCGAAACAAGAACCAGATTTAATTGATTTTGGTGTAATAAAAAATATAGGCAGGTCACTTATAATTGCTGATACATGTACTGACTTATCTTCCGATCACTCTCCAGCTTTAATGTGAACAAACCTTGGTCGTACCACCAAAAGTGCCTCTAACATCCTATAAAACGAACTGGTGTAATACAAAAAACAGTAGCCTCATAAAAGTTGATTATAGAATAAACTCAGAAAAAGAAATTGAGCAAAGCATAAGCGAATTTAATGATATAATATCTAAAACAGCTATCAGAGATAAAGAAATGCCCAATTCGTCTCTCACTGGAAATGAGAGCGCAAGTGCTAGACGTCAAAATCTACTGAACTCCGCAAACTGTTTAAGCTCAGTAGGTCTGACGTTTTTGAAAAAAGAGGGACGGCCAGATTGAAATCCTTCAAAATTATTATTCGAATATAGACATTTTTAATTTTTTTCTCTCCATTTAAAACGGCTGTTATTACGAAGAATAACAAAAGAAAAACAGCACGGTGATAAGAATGATGTTGAGTGTGAGTGGAATAAATTACAAAATAAATCATGGTTAAAACTTGAAACTTCAGAGGAGTTTTACAGGGAAGTATACGATGATCGTGGTGCTGGTGGACACAAGCGGTTTGAAAATGTCGCGAAATTTGCAATGGCATTACTATCTGTTCCTATTTCTAATGCTAGTGTTGAACGCGCTTTTTCTACTTATAGTATTGTTAAAAATAAGTTGAGAAATAAATTGTTGTTAGATTTACTAGTTTGTTTACAAAATAATTACGGTTCATGCGTAAATTTTAATCCATCCCCTGAGATGTTAAAATGTATGACATCAAAGAATCTCAGTCTGAAGAAGAACAAAAGGCAGCCGATGATGTGTTTTCAGCTTTAAATGACTCAGCAATATAAATACAATTAATCTTTTAAAGATTAATTTTTCTATTCTTAATAATTTATTATTTTATGCTAAAATAATTTATTTAGCAAAGTATTATTATAATTTCATTATTCAGATAATAAATGCTAACTTATTCTTAATTTTCTGAAATATTTTATTGATTTTATTTATTCCTACAGACTAAAATATCAAGCTTGGTAAATTTACTGATTAATCAGTATAATAAATTCGAATATAACTGAATAACTCATATAATTAAATAAATATTATAAATAATTTTTCCATTATCATAGAGCTAATTTATTTAATATGTTTAAATAAATAATTCCAAATATTTGTTGTATTAATTTTAAGAGATAAATATTTGGATTGTAGTCGGGGAGTTTTGGTTTAAATTTAGTTGGTTTTAAAATTACTTTAGGGGAAAAGTTTTTAGAATAGTTGGTAACACTGTGTGCTATTAATAATACAATTTAAATTGTAGGGCTGCGTATATTTAAGTGCAAAAATGATAAAAACAAGTTTTTAATAATTGTAACAAGTGTTAAAATATGAGTTTCAATAGTTTACGATTTATCTAAATTTCATTCGTAACTTATTTTAAAGTAACGACTTATCGTTGAATATTTATGATAATTAAAAAATAGCTTACTAAATTAATAATCGATACGGACTTATTAAAATATAAGTTTACGTGTTTTGCCATTTTTGCACTATTATAATTATATATATTTTATATTATATTATTTTATTCCTTGAGTACATTATGTTTTTTTCTCTTTTAATAGACGTAACTGTTGGCTCAGACGTTTAGGTGTTTCTGAAAGATTTAATGAAGAAACACCTAAACACATTTTTGCTTGTGAACGGTATTTTTCGTTTTTCGGAGGGCCGTTCCCGATATTAATTTAATTACTGAGCCTACATTTAACGCCTAAAATTCTTTTTTTGAAAACCCCATAGAACTGGGTATTGAAGATTTCTCTCTCCAAAGGGAAGAATCTGCCTCAAATGTAAACGGTGCATCGAGGCTTTTAGAAACTCCTCACTTCTTGAGGAGGAACTATTAAATAGTACTGATAAAGCCGCGCAAACAGGTAGGGGTCTGACAGCAGGGACAGATAGGAAGAAGAAATTGCGAGAAGAGAATAGGATTTCAAAAGCAAAATTAGATGAAAACATTCTCAACTAATGTACATGCAAAAACAAATTGATATGCTCAAGGCAAATCTACCTAAAGGACGGCCTTTTCTGAGTGCCTCGAGAACCGCAACTCCTGCATCCTCTAGAGCTAGTACACCAGCTCCAGTAAAAGAATGTGGTCCTGAATATGGGACGGATAAAGATGTGCTGGCTAAAGAAACAGAATGGATTAGAGAAAAACATAAAAATAAAAAACGAAAAATAAATACAACACCCTCACCAACGACTTTAAAGAAAAATATGCAAACTCCCAAAAAAACTAAAAAAGAACCATTACCACCGCCTATTGTTGTAAATGGAATCAAATCGTATGAAACCTTATACTGCTTGATGAAAGAACATATAAATGAAAGTTCCTTTCAAATGAAATTAATCAACGACTCAACAGTCAAAATGAATTGTAGAGAGTCAAATGATTATAAAGAAGCAATTAAGCTTAAAGAAAATAATTTGGATATTTATTCATTCAATCGTATGAAACCTTATACTGCTTGATGAAAGAACATATAAATGAAAGTTCCTTTCAAATGAAATTAATCAACGACTCAACAGTCAAAATGAATTGTAGAGAGTCAAATGATTATAAAGAAGCAATTAAGCTTAAAGAAAATAATTTGGATATTTATTCATATGAAAATAAACAAAAAAGACCAGTAAGGGTAATGGCTAAAAACCTGCACCACTCATGTAATCCTAACGTTGTTGAATCATTTTTATCTGAAGAAGGGTTTAAAATTATCTCTGCCATCAATAAATTGTCATGGAAAGAAAAAAAGCCATTGAATATGTTTATGTTGACATTTAGCAACGAAGAAAACATAGCAAAAATAATGAAAATAAGTCATATACTTGGGTGTAAAGTGGAAATCCAACCAATGAAAGGAAATAAACTGATCCCCCAATGTAAAAAATGCCAGGCCTTTGGTCACACGCAAAATTATTGCTGCAAAGGGCCAAGATCTGTTAAATGTGCAGGCAATCATCTTACAGTAAATTGTGGAAAACCTCACAACCAAAGAGTAAAATGTGTCAATTGTGGAGAGCCACATCCAGCGAATTACAGGGGATGCGTTGTAGCCAAAGAGTTGCAAAAAATCAAAAATAAAAAGATTGATAATCCCAATTTGAACAAACATATCCCAAAAAATATTGTAAAAGATGCACCAGAAATAAATAAAACTGCCAGCGTTCAAAATAAAATGGACAACGTTCAAAAAAAACCAACCTATGTCTCTGTAGCTGCATCAGGTACTGAAATGCAAGGTATTGATACCAAAAGACAGGGGGATATTAGCCAAACCCTTCAACTCATTCTTGATAAAATGACCAACCTAGAAGACTATTTTTCTAAAATCAATAAAAGGGTTAATAAACTTGAGGGCAGTACTAAAAAGACTGCACCTAATCAAAAAAGAAGGTCTTGATGGCTAAAATAATTAAAATTATGTTATGGAATGCAAATGGGTTGCTCAACCATCACCAAGAAGTACAGGCAATCCTGGACATAAATAATTTAGACGTGTGCCTGATATCAGAAACGCACTTTACTAAACAATCTTTCATTAGATTTAAAGGATATAAAGTCTACCACACTATACATCCAGAAAATACAGCAAGGGGAGGAAGTGCGGTAATAATCAATGAAAATCTCCACCATAATGAGGAAATGAAACTGGAAGCGGAAGATATACAAGCAACGGCAATAAACATTAAAACAAAGAATGGTAACATTACGGTAGTTACCTTGTACAGCCCCCCGAAACACAATATTAAGTGTGATAGATATGAAGAGTTCTTCAAAAACATAAGAAAACGATTCATCATTGGTGGTGATTTTAATGCTAAACACACGCACTGGGGATCGAGGCTCATCACAACTAAAGAAAGGGGGTTTTTAAAAGCGGTTCAAAATATGGGTGTGAAACCTTATCAACGGGCAAACCCACATAATGGCCTACAGACCCAAACAAGGTTCCTGATCTTATTGATTTCTTTATCATAAAAGATGTTTCAAGCAATTACATGCAAATAGAAGATCTTTTCGATTTAAATTCAGATCATTCGCCGATTGTTCTAACTTTAAGTGAAAACATTATAATGAAGCCAGCTAACCCATATCTGACTAACAAATGGACTGATTGGGAAAGCTTTAGAATTTTACTTGACCAAAGAATTGAATTAGCAGTTCCATTACAATCTGAAGAACAGTTAGATCTGGATGTAGAAAAACTGACCAATGATATCCAGTATTCAGCGTGGCAAAATACATATGAAGTTTGTTTAAGGGCAAAAGGTAACAATTATCCCAAAGAAATATTGGAACTAATTTTTGAAAAAAGAAAAGCGAGGAAAAAATGGCAACAATCCACAGCCACACTAGATAAAACTAGACTGAATAACTTAACGTCTCAATTGAGAAATGAAATTAAACAATTTAAGAACGATACCATGAGTGCGTTTCTATGTGAAGTTACAAATGACTCAAGTACTGAATATTCACTTTGGAAGTCTACCAAAAGACTGAAAAGGCCAATTATGCAAACCCCTCCAATTAAAAACATTGATGGTAGCTGGGCTAGAAATAACTATCAGAAAGCTTCCAGATTTGCTGAACACCTTGAAACGATTTTTCAACCCAACACGATGGATGACACTACACTGTTACCAAACATTATTGCATAAGAAAAGATGGAAATACCACAGGTCACTCTAGCTGAAATCAAAAAAGAAATTAAAAATACCATGAACCCTAAAAAAGCTCCTTGTTTCGACTTGATCACCGGCCAGATACTTAGAGAACTACCAAGGAAAGCATTACTTAAAATAACCAATCTGATTAATGCATCGTTCAGACTACAATACGTACCGTCATTATGGAAAGTGGCTGAAGTTATTATGATACCTAAACCTGGAAAGCCACCCCATGAAACCACATTATACCGACCAATTTCTCTGCTTCCGGTTATGTCCAAACTGTTTGAAAAACTTTTATTGAAAAATTTGAGAAAAATTTTATTCCAAATCATCAATTTGGTTTTCGGAATCAACACTCTACGATTGATCAGGTTCATCGAATAACTGATACAATTGAAAAAACATTAGAAGAAAAAAAGTGTGCTCAGCAATATTCCTGTTGATACAAGCTTTCGATAAAGTTTGGCATGCAGGATTGAACTATAAACTAAAAATGTTTCTTCCAACACAATTCTCGAAAATTCTGAAATCATATATATCAGAACGCTATTTCGGAATCAAACAAGAGGACGCTTTTTCTGCCCTAAAAAAAATCCAAGCGGGAGTTCCGCAAGGTAGTGTATTGGGACCAGTTCTTTATCTCTTATATACTAGTGACCTACCAACATTTAACGAAAATATTGTTGCTACATTTTCTGATTTTAGCCGTTGGCAACAATAATATTGAGTCAACTGAAAAATTACAAAAAACCATTGCAGAAGTACAAATGAAACCAAATCAGTGCATATTGGTTTCACCAATAAACGTATACAGCACAAACCAATATATATGAACCAAAAAATAGTTCCGTATGAGAATACAGCAAAATATCTTGGTATGACCCTTGATACTAAACTTAGGTGGAAATAACATGTCAAAAAAAAAACAAGAAGAATTAAAACTTAAGTACAGAAAAATGTACTGGCTATTAGGCAGATATTCTGCCTTGTCAATATACAACAAGCTACTCTTGTATCAACAAGTCCTTAAACCGATCTGGACTTATGGTATTCAACTCTGGGGCTGTACCAGTCAAAGTAACAGATTAATTATCCAAAGATTTCAAAACAAAGTACTTCGTGGTATTGTTAATGCACCCTGGTACATTCGTTATGACAACTTGCATATGGATCTAAATGTAGAAACTGTTGACACCGTCATCAAAAAGTATGCTCAAAGTCATGCACAACGACTTCAACAACATATCAACATTGAGGCTCTTCAGCTCCTTAATAATGATGGCCTTACCAGAAGATTAAAGCGAGTAAAACCTTTCGAACTTGTGTAAAAAAAAAAAAAAATGAACTATAAAATAAAATAACCATTGTTCAGGTCTCACTAAAATAGTGACTATAATACATACATATGTATAAGTTTAACATCTGAAATTAATATCATAGGATAAGTATATTGTAATTTTAAAACCGTATAAATTTAAGTCAGAAACAAATAGTTTATTAGTATTAATTTACTAGATTGCTATAAAATAAATCCCACAAAGGGGTGTTTTTACAAAATAAAAAAAAATATGAAAAAGAACAGGAGAATAGAAGTTTAAAGACTCAGTTGGTCCGAATGGCCACTGAATTAGAAATATATAGGGAAAAGTTAAGAAGTGGTTCATTTAGAGAAGAGTCAGATCCTCTTGAGATAGTTTGCAGCAAAATTCCTCCTCAGATAGGTGCTATTAGACGTAGTTTTATAAATAGTAATCGTCGTAACCACGGTCGGCGATATGACAATTTTTTTTAAACTATAGCTTTGGGTGTATTTTTTTTGTCGCCAGTTGCTTATCATCACTTATAGCACCAGTTAGATTTTACCTCCGAAAGTACTTTAGAAAATTTTGTTACCGACTGGTCTCGTTCCCAGGTTGCACCCAAAGCAGCATAAAATCGTTAGAGATTAGGAGTAGGGGATTCTATTTTGAACAAAAGTTCGTGTCGATTTCATGTGATGAAATATCACTGAAATGTCATTTGCAGTATGATAGGAAATTCGATAGGATAATAGGTATTGAAGATTATGGCTATGAAAATCGCACTTCGAGATTAGCCACAACTGCAATGACCATAATGGTGCACGGTATAGGTCGAGAGGTTTGGTCCCACCCATTAGCTTATTTTTTCATTAAAGAAGCATGCAAAGCGGATGTCCTCAAGAAATATATTCTTGAAGACATTACTCAACTCCAAAATATAGGACTAATTCCTTGCCATTTTGTATGCGACCAGGGCACCAATTTTAGAATTTTGCTAATTCGTTAGGTGTTTCAGCGTCACGGCCTCTTTATTATATAAGTATAATGTTAATGGCAAGGAAATATATATTTTTTTACGATAGCCCCTATTTAATAAAAAGTAGTAGTAACTGTTTACAAAATTTAAATTATACGGTTTTCTTTAAAAATTGTCGCGTAAGCTGGTCAGAGTGCACATAAATTAACTGATGCTCATATTTATCCCAACACCTTCCAAAAAATGAAGGTTAAATTTGCATTTCAGGTATTGAGTAATACGGTAGCTTCTGGTATGTTGTCCATTTATAGCTCGGGAGCCTCAAGCTCAAATAGTGGGAGCTTTAACCGCAGAATTCATTTAATTTAAATTATTTGAAATTTTGAATAGCAGTTTCGTTGAGGCTATTGTACCTACTAAAAAAGTGTTTGTAGGTTCCCCAGAACAGTTAGAGTTTTTAGATGAGGCCGAAAAAATGTTAAAAACTATTCGGGTCGTAGATGAGTTAGAAAACAACACAACCAATAATTTTAGTTTTTTAAAAGGATGGGTATTAAATATAAAAAGTTTAAGACGGTTGTGGCGATTTTTGTCGCTCTCAGAATTTTCATACTTGAAGACTAGACGACTATGTCAGGCACTTTGGAAAATTTTTTGGGCAGATTAGAAGCAGACGAGGTACTAAAGTAACGCCTACATATTCTCTAGTTTATTTAGGAAATCGTGAGATTTACGTTATGTAAATATCGTAACAAAAGGAAACTGTGAGCTGCCTTTAGAACCTAATGCTACAGTAATTTCGGAACATAGTAATAATGTTCTACTTAATGTGTGCAATGATTCACTTTTGAACGACCTTTCTTGGCAGAATTTTCAAGGCTTACCACGGCCTGAACATTCCCTCATTAGATCATTTTCTTTAGGTAGTCCTTTGAAATTAACTTTTTAAAAGCTTTTAGTTATTTTTACGGCTATCTTTATTTAAAAAATTTCAAAATGCACTCTTGCTCCCTTCCATTACCTTATTTAGGAGATGAAATTCCTTCGGACGAATTCATCTTGATTTATCAAAATCAAATAGACAAATGCAATTTAGTGAAGCCGCCTCAGGAGTTTGTTGCATTTTTAAAAGTCTTAGAAACAAAATTTTTAGAAGAATTCGAGGAGATTGGATCTTTTTAATGAAATGAAAGATGTTATGCCATTTTTGTGTAATGAAAATTGTGACCCGAAAATAGTTGTAGCCCTAATTTAAAAAAAAAATGTTGTGTGTTTCACACCTATAGGTTTTTATCTTTATTTTTTAGTGGTTACAATAAGTGAACTAACCATGCAATAATATACCATACACATTTTTTAAACAGATAGGCTTGAACAAAGAGGCTCTAAAATTATAAATCGATTATTTTTAAGTAAAATTAGAATTTGGGGCTTAAATGTATCATTTGTATATATGTATATTTTTATATTTGTAAATATTATATTTATTTTGTGATATGAAGTGATATTGTTTTTGTTAATATTATTTTATATGTATTTATCTGTGAATTGTTATCTTTTGTTTTTTACTTTTGTTTTTTTATACAAATAAATATATATAAATTATTATTTTGTTCGATCTGCCAAAATGGAAAATGTTATAAAAAATGCTAATTTTGAGGCGCTCTCACACTGGAAAGGGTGACAATGAAATAGAGAAGCTAATAGCTAAAAATAAAGGTGAGTAGACGTGCATGGCAAGCACAACGATCTCCTTTTAATCAGTTGAAATTAAATAATGGTGTAAGTAACCAAGGAAAAGCATTTAAGTTCGCGGCAGAATATAGCATAGAAAATTATATAAAGAGCCCGAATTGGTGTGCCCAAATTGGTGTGTCTTTCGGCCTTAAGAAATTTATTGTTAAAGTAGCTAATTTCATATCAAATGAACGACCGATAAGGGCTGGCGTACCACAGGGGAGTGTGCTAGACCCAACTCTATATAACTTAGCAGACATTCCAACTGGTAAAAATATATTCTCATCGTCATTTGCGGATTACACTAGCCCTAGCATTTAGCGTTGATTGAAGAATGGTTAGCCAACTGGCAAATAAATGTAAATGAATAAAAATGTAAGCATGTTGCAATTTCACTACGACCAAAAATATGTCAACCGATTTAAATTAATAATGCCTTATTACCACAAGCAAATTATGTAATTTACCTAGGCATTCATTTGGGCAGAAGACACACATGGAGAAAACATATTTCCAGTAAATTTGAACTGGATTTTAAATAAAAAAACAAAACTTATCCTTGACAACAAAGTTTTGCTATACAAAGCGACAATAAAACCGATTTAGCTGTATGGTATCCAACTGTAAGGTACGACCTTAAAAAATCCTTAGCTATGACGGGTTCACCATGGTACATTCATAATGAAAACATTTACAAAGACCTTATTATTCCTATGATAAAGAAAGAAGTAGAGGACAGTAGAAAGAACTATGAGCTTAAACTCCGTAATCATCCAAATCCATTACCTGATACCTTGCTATATTCCTGTAATCAAACTTGCTTAAAAAGAAAGGATCTATCAGCCTTCTAAAGAGCAACGTTACACTAAACTCAACTACAGCCTTGAGCTTGTCTAGTTTTAAATAGATAGGACTTATTGTTAGGCTTTTCACAAGTAAATTCAATAAATAAAGCTATTTTAACCAAAAAAGAATTAACATCTTGTATATTGAATGTTCTTTGACGTTTTTCTTTTTGTTCTATAGAAATAGGGGGTCATTTAACCATTATAGATCGGATACTTTGGTCAACTTCCATATAGGAATGGAAAAGTTTGCTGGAACTATTGATGTTGGGGATTTAACCATGAGGAGGTTGGCATTTGAAGCTGTAAGCGTGCACAGTTTGGTTCTATGCGATTGAGTTGATATGGTTGTCTATTACCATAGGCATAATTATTTGAATATGTATTATTAAATATTGAATAGTAGTCTGTGGTAGAAGTCCCCACGATGGGACCGGTGGTGGTTGCCGATAAATGAGATTATTATTTGTGGTTGGTTAAATGAGTCTGAATTCCAAATCACCATCTCACACACATTCCACATTAGAACATCCCACATCATTTCACCTTGCACCAATCTAACATTCACAATAACACCACACATGAGGACACACTACACACCATACTGAAGCAAGTAAAAAGGGAACAACGAGCGGCCACCAAGCTGTTGCGCAACGTCATCGTACGCTATACACGTCCTCGCTTGTCATCCGTAACGGCCTTTCCTTTATTAACATAATTACGATTGTTTCTCTTTATAAATAAAATTGTGAACTTTTGAAAAAACAAATTAAATACAGTCCGGTTTGTTAGTGAAGATTCAAGTCTCTAAGGTGAGTGCTAACAAAGGTGGCGTATAAATTAAACATTGGTTCTTCGAACCTTACGGAAAGGTACTATTCGGAAAAAAATGAAATATAAGTACGAAAGTGCGGTGATCATGTACCTAACTATAACAAGAAAAAGTGTACAGTTAAACAAACAACTGCGGTATATACAAAAATGAATATACATACAAAAAAGAAAAAAAACAAAACAAAATTCCGAAAATAAAAATACACATGTATACAGTGTAATATAAATAAATATATATATACAAAAAGTGCGGTAAAAGTAAGTATAAACATACATAAATAAAAGTGGTAAAAATGCGGGAAATCAAATTCAAAACACAAAATTCGAATACAAAAAAACTAAGGAACATACCTACGGAACAAAGAACAACAAAAGCAAGCTCGGACGGTAGAACACCACACGTATACACACATATAAAACCCCCAAATACCCTTGAGGTGGTACAAAGTGAGTATCGATTCCATTTACTATTACTTATAATTTGTATTTATTTATTTAAATATATGTATGTTGAAAGTTAAAGTTCAACTTGTTAAATAAACTGTATTAAAATCGGTAAATATTTAAATCAACATTTTATAATCATTTTTTTCCTACATACACGAACGATACGAACAGAAAAGTGCATACCTGCACTTTATCAACTTTCTTATCTCGCATCATTCCTACAGCGAAAGTAACAAGGATATTGTATATACAAGTACCTACACACGGCATGAAATTTGCCTATGCCTATATATCCTACATACACAGGGTACAATATTTAAACTTCTTGCTAGTATTTAAAATTATTGTTAATAATAATAAACCCCTAAAACCAAAAAAAAAAGCACAAACGTTATGCTTAGTGGGAATAGCGCGTACTTAGTGAAACACACACAATTGTACATAAAGTTCATATCGGCACGTTAAAACACAAGCAAGCAGGATTGCAAACAGAACATCAAGCATATTATGCACATAACGTGCACGCCTATGTACAAAGATTATTAACCTGGATTTAAAAGCGATAATATACACAATTAACATATGTACATACAAACGAGTACGTAAACATAAAAAATTAAACATAAAGAAGAAAAATAGCGAAATTAAGAAAAACGAAATACGCATTTTTTACTGACGAAGTCTGGATACAACAAAAAAATTAAATCCTATTTATCTAAAAAAATTATATTTATCTAGATTATATTTATATTTATCTAACATGAGAGAAACATTTTATTTCACATAATTTATCTTTTTAAATGAACGCAAATTCTAAGGAGTCTAAACCAACTGAATATCTAAAAGTACCAAAATAGATTTCGGACAAAAAAAGTCCATGTACACCTGCAGAAGCTACACGTTCAAAGCAAAAAAAGATAAAAGACATTTCATCTACCAAATTCATTGCTGAGAGTGACCGTTTAATATGATACTGCACTCGATTTTCATCTTCGCCGATTCACGACAATTCGGAATCGGTAATAGAAATCTGGAAAATTTTTGGACTCGTCTCCAAGCTGCATATGACGCAATTGTAGAATCTGACAACTCAGATCTACTGGAAAATTTCAAATCCTCGGCTTACGCCAAATACGAAAACTGGTTACACCAGTTTGAAGAAACAAAATCAATGATTTCTGACCAATTAAAATTAATCAAAGCAATTGCACCTAGTCCACAGCCGAAAGTAGAACTGCCACAAATTCAATGCCAAGAGGCAAGTTTAGGCATCGACCTCAAGGTGCCCGCATGTGATACACAAATCTTTCATGGTGGCTATGAACAATGCGCGTCCTTCCGGGATATGTTTACTGCCGTTTATATAAACCATCCTAAATTATCAAATGCAGGTCAAGCAGGCGTAATAATAAAAGAGTTCGCACTAATTGAAGATAATTTCAATTTGGCTTGGAAAGCTCTTAACTCAAGATACGAAAACGAAAGAATATTAATCGATAAACAAACAAAAATAAAAAAACAAGTGGAACAAGTGAAACATTTATCAAACTTTAATCCACTGTTTTCAAAGTTTCCACAAGCCCCAAGCCAGCAGCAACAACAATTTAAATAGAAGATGATTAAAAAATCAAACGTTCACAATCAAAAACATAACATAAACAAACATAAAGGAAACATATGCTTGTATTACAGATGTATTCAACACTTAACGATACAAAACATATTTACTTAGTTTAGAAATATACCTAATATAATATGCAATACACATGCATTACAATACAATACAACAATTCAGAATCTTGTGCATCTGAGTTTGCAAAATTATGCAATTTATGCATGTTTCAAACCATTAATTCACAGCTGATTGCTAAAGAAGAACATTGTTTGTAAATAAAACTTTCACACAAATTGGACAACATACCGAAAAAAAGTTGTAGGGGAAAATTTGCTGACGTTTTAATTGATTCAGTTGCTAAAGAAATTATGGACATTGAAGGTAAGAAATATATACATATCTGTGTATGCGGAATTTCAATTACTAACATTTTAGATGAATTGGCTGACAATTTATCTGTTATGAAATGTCGTCGAAGATTTTACAGCACAATAGCTAAGCCAGACATTTGGCGCAATAATATTTTGACAAGTTAAGAGTAGATAGAGATCAATATAAAATGCTATTTGATTTATTCGAAAACATTGAGAAATCAACAAAGCGTATTCTTGTAAGCAATTTTCTGTTGAATTGCAATTACTACTCACAATGTTTCGATTGGGTTCGTGGGGAGAAAGTGCAGCATATAGAAAAATCGCAACAATTTTTAGAGTGGGAGATTGCAAAACTATATCTATAATAACAAAAAGAATCTTAAGAGTGTTCTTGTGCCTCCAATCTAAGTATATAAATTGGCAATATGCGATTAAACAATCGAAAACAGTATCGGATATCTTTGACGAGCAGCCGTTTTGTATTAGATATATTGATGGAACTGAGATTAAATGAGCAGAATCGCCAATTAAAGATCATACATCATACTTCTCCAGAAATCACATTTATTCAATAAGAGCACAATTAGGTTGTGACTACAAACGAGTAGTTCAACATGTTGTGGTTGGTCACCCTCGGAGCTGGCATAATGCCCGTATATATCGAAATAGCAGTATTTTTCTTCACAGCATTGAATTGCTGGGGACTCGGCATACCCTTTATCTGGAACGTTAATAGCACCCTACAGAAACAACACAAAACAGTTGGATAGAAACGTCCAAATTGCATTTCATTTACGGCATAACAAATACCGGGTTAGAGTAGAGCATTGTTTTGGCCTTCTGAAAAAACATTTGGAAGCTATAAGCAGCTGCGTCTGTCTAACAAAAAATCATAAATTATGCTGTGGTTGGTTTATTGTCTGCTGTATTCTTCATAACAATTTAATTGACAATGGTTCCACTTCGTTCGACGACATTTCAGATCCGTCAACCACTGCACAAGATTCTACTGAACCTGTTGACCATCACCCAACAATGTTGGAGAAATGAAAAGACAAGCACTCATTAGTGTTTTCTTAAACGTATTTGAATTCATATATCAGTTTCGTCAATGTGTTTAATATATCTATATATATATAAAAATAGACCGATTTGGCTGTTGTTTTTTTTGTGGGTTTCTAATACTCTGTAGAAGGTTCTTAAGAAAAAAAATTTTTAGAAAATGTCTCAGAAAGATTGAAAAAATCTAATTTTGCATATTTTAAAAAACGCGCGTAACGAATGTCATCGTCATTCACAGCCATAGACTATATTGAAAGAGCATCGTTTGTTCGGAAATATGGTTAACTAATTAAATTATATCGCACTAATTTAGTAATATTTGAAATTTACTCGCCACAATTAAATGTTCCGACTTTGACGGTAATATTAATAATACCATTGTTGATTTCATTTTAATGCAAGTATTTAATAATAAAAAAATATGTATACTATGTGTTAGATTTCAGACCGCAGTTTACAAATTTCGCATAACCTATTAAGTAATCTGTGGTAATCTGACACACATAATTTAACAGAGCGCCAACAATAATTCTATTAAGTTTTTGATAAAGTTTGTTTTAAAGATTAATAAGTTTGTTGTTTGCTAATAAGTGTTTGTTAATCACGGTAAGTTCGCAGCTTAATATTATATTTTGGTAAATTTTGATGACTACACCATTTTAAAATTTGGTATACACGGTTAAACAGAAAATATAAGGGAGTAATTTTTTATTTTCCGTTGGATTTTCGTTTTTCAAAATGTCACCAAGCAGACGTACAAACTTAGGCCGCAGAACTCGAAAAACTGCAAGTCAAAGATATATAAGAGCAAATCAAACTGATGAGCAACGTGAAGCTCGAAATGAAGTGTTAGCTACAATATTTATAACTTATGAACGGCTTAACCGATTTGGTTTAAATTGATGAGGGGATAGCATAAAATTATAAATAATTCGCTACTGTTGTTAATGTGAATGAAAACGTAAATTATATAGATATATTCGGAATGACATCACATAATCTTTGGTTGAAAACTATTCAGAGCTATTTCAAATCACCTCAATTATGCAACGGTAAAACTTCGAAAATCAAAAAGATTACAAGAAATATTATTGTAGCAACTAATTTGACTGGAAAATTTAATGGAGAAATGGTTCTCTTACTACGTTTTCCAACTGTCAGAACGTACGATACAAAGAGCTTAATTATTGAATTTGAAAATGTTTATAATTATAAACTATAAATATTAATATAAAAATTAAGAACGATCAACCTATTTCATTATTTCAAACGTTATCTACTAACAACTTTGAAAATTACTCATTTGTTTCATACTTAAATATTAAATTAATAAAATAAAAAAATCAACATATTATATTTTTTATTATTGGTTATTCTAACATTGGAATTAACGTTTTCGTTTCATTTCATAAATACAATTTTACTGTATTGAATAGTAGATAATTAATGTATACCTTAGCCACAGCAACGCGTGGACGGAAGGACCTCTAGTGAAATACAATATATTTATATATTTATACCTTCTGTTAGTGTGTACAAGATAAACGGTTACGAAGTCATCTTCAAATCTTGTTGCTTTCCAAACGCTTTGAGTGATAGAAGATAAAATATACGAAGAAAAACAAAGTTACTGTTGAAAGGAATATATACATATGCAATATTTCACGGTTCAATTCACGGTTCTTAAATTCTATTTCAGCTTTTCCTCTTTCAATTTCCGCTTGCAATCTTCTATCACTCAAAGCGTGATCTTTTTCGTGCTTCTCCTTTTCCCACTCCATTTAAATTTTAAAAATTTATTTACATTCGACTTGAAAGCAACAAGATTTGCAGCAGATGACTTCGGAGCAATCTGTTTCTTATTTTTTTCGGCGAAATCTTTGGCCTTTTGGGGAGTATTTTCTATTTTAATTACATTGCCTGCTGGCATATTTTCGCTAATGTCAATTTCTTCCCCCATATCCGAAAAAGTTGTTTCCAATATTTAGCTGCTCGCGCTGTCGTTCATGATGGCCGTGCTGCCACTATCAATTACTTTAAAGGTTTTGCCCCAAAATGCATGCACATTCGAGAAGGCCTGCTCCTGTTGACTTTCGCCAATCGCTTGCCTTTTTAAAAGAGGCCTTCAGGTGCCGCACTTTCCACCGAATTAGCTCCCATGTCGCGTCAATGCCGGTTTTCCCAATCCTTTTTTTTTATAAAAAAAATTGATCTGTTGGTGCCTACTAAAATTAAAAGTATAGTTTAAAATGAACAATGAACGGATTAAAATGTATTGCAGTGACAACGAAGTACTTTTGGATAAAAACAAACAATGTCGGCGGTAGCAGCTATGCTGAGTTTTCGCCAAGTGCTTACAACAAAATTTTTTTCTTTTCACTTACCTCTACTTTTGGAGCTTCCTGCAAGAAATCCAGTATATTTCTTATGTCTTTTTCACTCCATTTTTTAATGGCCTTTTTCTTTTTAGCCATTTATTAATATCATACCTTTTTTCATTTTTGTTCTTTTATGAAAATGGTTTTATTTTTGACAACAGCTGACAATTTGCAAACCAGTGTTACACACAATACAATGATGTTTTAGTATTGCTTTTTTGCAAGGGTGTAACAGGTGCATCCCTATACATTTTGTTAGTGTAAAAGCTAAAATATACTTACAATTTTGCAATTGCAAAGATGCAAGACCATTTGCACAATATTCTGTATTGCCATAATATACACATACACACTCACATTAGGTAGATAAGATAGATTCTAAAACTAGTATATAAGCGATGAAATACCGAAGTAAAACCAGAATGAAATATTTCTCACTGGATGACTTGTCGGTCAATTAAAGTCCCCCACCAGGGGTAAGATATTATTGTACAGATCGTCATAAGAAAAATATAATATATTGGAAAATAATTGTGAAGAACTAACGGAAATAAGATATAATCAAAGAAAACGATATCGAACTTCAGAATGTTCAAACAAAAACATATACCAACTGCTCAACTGTACGCAACCTTTGTTAGCTCTCACCTTAAACATTTGAATCTTCACTAACAAACCGGACTGTATTTAGGTTTTTTTTTTACAAAGTTCTTTTATTTATAAAGAGAAACAAGTGTAATTATGTTAATAAAAGGAAGGCCGTTACGGATGACAAGTGAGGTCATGTTTAGCGTGCGACGACGTCGCGCAAGAGCTTGGTGGTCGCTCGTTGTTCCCTTTTTACACCATTTGCTGTGGTGTGTCCTCATGTGTGGTGTGATGGTGGTGGTTGGCATGGTGAAATGATGTGGAGTGTTCTGATGTGGAATGTGTGTGGGACGGTGTGTTGCAATTCAAACTAATTTAACCATTCCAGCCCACCTAGGCAAATATTTAGCCTAGCAAACTCTGTAATTGTTGCAGCCTTACTACAACACTGCTGAGACCAGTGGGGCGGCGGGATGATGATCTGGGCTGTTGGCGCCATGCAGGTGCTCGGCTCCTTAGGTTCCTCGGGCAGAGCTACTACTGGCCATTGATGCTGTAAACGAGCGACGGCCGCCTAACAACGCCGCAACTGCGAGGCGCGGATGATCGCCTAACGTCGCCCTTGGAGGCGCGGTGAAGGAATGTATGGTGCGACCTTTCACACAATTGGCACGAATACTCCGTGTGACACTCCTGCGTCACGTGGGAAGACTTAAACAGTTAAGGGTTGTATAAATTTAAATATGCTACAGTATTGTAGCCAGTGTGAACAGCGACACAGCGGACATCGGGTAGGATGCGGCTCCGGTGCACCAATGGCGACGCTCGCGGTGGGTGTGCTGTGTTCCGCGCGACGGCTGTGGCAGTTGTTGCAGCAGTGGTTCGGGGAGTTAGAATAGACCCAGTGCGTGACACGTTGATAGCCGACCGTATGGTTGGCGTTGAGGTTGTTGGCATTTCCACGTCAATATTAATCTGTATCAAAATGTTTAATTTAGTATATATTTGTGGCATATAATTGAATATGGGCAATTGTACCACGTTAACTGGCAGGCGTGGGTCGTCATATTGATCGACCATTTCTGTTTTGGTTTGGAATTGTTGTCAGCGATTTTTTATTTGCGGATTTATTTGAATTGAATATCATTTCAGTTTCGGTAGTAAGGTCGGTGGACAGGAAGCATAGTTTTACGAGCGGTCTGGTTGGCGTTCCGGATTGCGTGCGGAGATCTACTATTCGGATATTACCCCATTCTGTAGGGGTCAGACAATCATCATGGATTAAGACGCAATCCCCAAGCTTTGGCTCTTTGTCTGGAGTTTTTCATCGGTACCTCTTGCGGAGGTCCTTAAAATATTCTTCTTTCCATCGGCGGCTGAAATTATGATGGAGAATTTTAATTCTTTCCCATCGGTTTAGTAGGTATGGCAAAAATGGGTGCTCCTTTGAGAAAATGCCCTGGAGTTAGGGCTGTGAAATCTGAGGGATCTTGCGAGAGTGTTGTGAGAGGCCGTGAATTGAGAACGGCTTCAAACCGTATTAATAATGTTGTGAATTCTTCATAATGAAATTTTTAATTTCCATCTACCTTTTTGAAGTGGGATTTAAAGCTTTTCACAGCTGATTCCCATAAACCTATGGGTGGAGGAGCGATTGGAGGGGGTTAAGTTGCCTTGGGGCGCGTACTTTTGTGCAATCTCGGGTTATACTTGCTTAATAAAGTTTTATCTATCCTCGATGGAAAGCCGCGTCGTCCGACGAAGGGATGAAATTAGTCGAGACTTCTCTGGTATAATTATGGGATGGCGTTCGTTAAACGTACAACTTCGAAAATCAAAAAGATTACAAGAAATATTATTGTAGCAACTATTTTGACTGGAAAATTTAATGGAGAAATGGTTCTCTTACCACGTTTTCCAACTGTCAGAACGTACGATACAAAAAGCTAAATTAATTGAATTTGAAAATGTTTATAATTAAAAACTATATATATTATTATTAAAAATTAGGAACGATCAACCTATTTCATTATTTCAAACGTTATCTACTAACAACTTTGAAAATTACTCATTTGTTTCATACTTGAGTATAAAATTAATAAAATAAAAAAATCAACATATTATATTTTTTATGTTTATTTGTGTTTAATAACAACTCGAAGGAAATTAGTATTCATCATTTTCAACTTTGGAAGTGATCTGCTTGGTTATTCTTACATTGGAATTAACGTTTTCGTTTCATTTCATAAATACAATTTTACTGTATTGAATAGTAGATAATTAATGTATACCTTAGCCACAGCAACGCGTGGACGGGAGGACCTCTAGTGAAATACAATATATTTATATATTTATACCTTCTGTTAGTGTATACAAGATAAACGGTTACGAAGTCATCTTCAAATCTTCTTGCTTTCCAAACGCTTTGAGTGATAGAAGATAAAATATACGAAGAAAAACAAAGTTACTGTTGAAAGGAATATATACATATACAATATTTCACGGTTCAATTCACGGTTCTTAAATTCTATTTCAGCTTTTCCTCTTTCAATTTCCGCTTGCAATCTTCTATCACTCAAAGCGTGATCTTTTTCGTGCTTCTCCATTTCCCACTCCATTTAAATTTTAAAAATTTATTTACATTCGACTTGAGAGCAACAAGATTTGCAGAAGATGACTTCGGAGCAATCTGTTTCTTATTTTTTTCGGCGAAATCTTTGGCCTTTTGGGGAGTATTTTCTATTTTAATTACATTGCCTGGTGGCATATTTTCGCTATTGTCAATTTCTTCCCCCATATCCGAAAAAGTTGTTTCCAATATTTGGCTGCTCGCGCTGTCGTTCATGATGGCCGTGCTGCCACTATCAATTACTTTAAAGGTTTTGTCCCAAAATGCATGCACATTCGCGAAGGCCTGCTCCTGTTGACTTTCGCCAATCGCTTGCCTTTTTAAAAAAGGCCTTCAGGTGCCGCACTTTCCACCGAATTAGCTCCCATGTCGCGTCAATGCCGGTTTTCCCAATCCTTTTTTTTTATAAAAAAAATTGATCTGTTGGTGCCTACTAAAATTAAAAGTATAGTTTAAAATGAACAATGAACGGATTAAAATGTATTGCAGTGACAACGAAGTACTTTTGGATAAAAACAAACAATGTCGGCGGTAGCAGCTATGCTGAGTTTTCGCCAAGTGCTTACAACTAAATTTTTTTCTTTTCACTTACCTCTACTTTTGGAGCTTCCTGCAAGAAATCCAGTATATTTCTTATGTCTTTTTCACTCCATTTTTTAATGGCCTTTTTCTTTTTAGCCATTTATTAATATCATACCTTTTTTCATTTTTGTTCTTTTATGAAAATGGTTTTATTTTTGACAACAGCTGACAATTTGCAAACCAGTGTTACACACAATACAATGATGTTTTAGTATTGCTTTTTTGCAAGGGTGTAACAGGTGCATCCCTATACATTTTGTTAGTGTAAAAGCTAAAATATACTTACAATTTTGCAATTGCAAAGATGCAAGACCATTTGCACAATATTCTGTATTGCCATAATATACACATACACACTCACATTAGGTAGATAAGATAGATTCTAAAACTAGTATATAAGCGATGAAATACCGAAGTAAAACCAGAATGAAATATTTCTCACTGGATGACTTGTCGGTCAATTAAAGTCCCCCACCAGGGGTAAGATATTATTGTACAGCTCGTCATAAGAAAAATATAAAATATTGGAAAATAATTGTGAGGAACTAACGGAAATAAGATATAATCAAAGAAAACGACATCGAACTTCAGAATATCCAAACAAAAACATATACCAACTGCTCAACTGTACGCAACCTTTGTTAGCACTCACCTTAAACATTTGGATCTTCACTAACAAACCGGACTGTATTTAGGTTTATTTTTATTTATAAAGAGAGCTTGGTGGTGCGCAAGAGCTTGGTGGTCGCTCGTTGTTCCCTTTTTACACCATTTGCTGTGGTGTGTCCTCATGTGTGGTGTGATGGTGGTGGTTGGCATGGTGAAATGATGTGGAGTGTTCTGATGTGGAATGTGTGTGGGACGGTGTGTTGCAATTCAAACTAATTTAACCATTCCAGCCCACCTAGGCAAATATTTAGCCTAGCAAACTCTGTAATTGTTGCAGCCTTACTACAACACTGCTGAGACCAGTGGGGCGGCGGGATGATGATCTGGGCTGTTGGCGCCATGCAGGTGCTCGGCTCCTTAGGTTCCTCGGGCAGAGCTACTACTGGCCATTGATGCTGTAAACGGGCGACGGCCGCCTAACAACGCCGCAACTGCGAGGCGCGGATGATCGCCTAACGTCGCCCTTGGAGGCGCGGTGAAGGAATGTATGGTGCGACCTTTCACACAATTGGCACGAATACTCCGTGTGACACTCCTGCGTCACGTGGGAAGACTTAAACAGTTAAGGGTTGTATAAATTTAAATATGCTACAGTATTGTAGCCAGTGTGAACGGCGACACAGCGGACATCGGGTAGGATGCGGCTCCGGTGCACCAATGGCGACGCTCGCGGTGGGTGTGCTGTGTTCCGCGCGACGGCTGTGGCAGTTGTTGCAGCAGTGGTTCGGGGAGTTAGAATAGACCCAGTGCGTGACACGTTGATAGCCGACCGTATGGTTGGCGTTGAGGTTGTTGGCATTTCCACGTCAATATTAATCTGTATCAAAATGTTTAATTTAGTATATATTTGTGGCATATAATTGAATATGGGCAATTGTACCACGTTAACTGGCAGGCGTGGGTCGTCATATTGATCGACCATTTCTGTTTTGGTTTGGAATTGTTGTCAGCGATTTTTTATTTGCGGATTTATTTGAATTGAATATCATTTCAGTTTCGGTAGTAAGGTCGGTGGACAGGAAGCATAGTTTTACGAGCGGTCTGGTTGGCGTTCCGGATTGCGTGCGGAGATCTACTATTCGGATATTACCCCATTCTGTAGGGGTCAGACAATCATCATGGATTAAGACGCAATCCCCAAGCTTTGGCTCTTTGTCTGGAGTTTTTCATCGGTACCTCTTGCGGGAGGTCCTTAAAATATTCTTCTTTCCATCGGCGGCTGAAATTATGATGGAGAATTTTAATTCTTTCCCATCGGTTTAGTAGGTATGGCAAAAATGGGTGCTCCTTTGAGAAAATGCCCTGGAGTTAGGGCTGTGAAATCTGAGGGATCTTGCGAGAGTGTTGTGAGAGGCCGTGAATTGAGAACGGCTTCAATTCGTATTAATAATGTTGCGAATTCTTCATAATGAAATTTTTAATTTCCATCTACCTTTTTGAAGTGGGATTTAAAGCTTTTTACAGCTGATTCCCATAAACCACCCATATGAGGAGCGATTGGAGGGGGTTAAGTTGCCTTGGGGCGCGTACTTTTGTGCAATCTCGGGTTATACTTGCTTAATAAAGTCCACAAACTGTTTTTCGGTGTCTGTTTGAGCGCCGATAAAAGTTTTATCTATCCTCGATGGAAAGCCGCGTCGTCCGACGAAGGGATGAAATTAGTCGAGACTTCTCTGGTATAATTATGGGATGGCGTTCGTTAAACGTACAACTTCGAAAATCAAAAAGATTACAAGAAATATTATTGTAGCAACTATTTTGACTGGAAAATTTAATGGAGAAATGGTTCTCTTACCACGTTTTCCAACTGTCAGAACGTACGATACAAAAAGCTTAATTAATTGAATTTGAAAATGTTTATAATTAAAAACTATATATATTATTATTAAAAATTAAGAACGACCAACCTATTTCATTATTTCAAACGTTATCTACTAACAACTTTGAAAATTACTCATTTGTTTCATACTTGAATATAAAATTATTAAAATAAAAAAATCAACATATTATATTTTTTATGTTTATTTGTGTTTAATAACAACTCGAAGGAAATTAGTATTCATCATTTTCAACTTTGGAAGTGATCTGCTTGGTTATTCTTACATTGGAATTAACGTTTTCGTTTCATTTCATAAATACAATTTTACTGTATTGAATAGTAGATAATTAATGTATACCTTAGCCACAGCAACGCGTGGACGGGAGGACCTCTAGTGAAGTACAATATATTTATATATTTATACCTTCTGTTAGTGTATACAAGATAAACGGTTACGAAGTCATCTTCAAATCTTCTTGCTTTCCAAACGCTTTGAGTGATAGAAGATAAAATATACGAAGAAAAACAAAGTTACTGTTGAAAGGAATATATACATATACAATATTTCACGGTTCAATTCACGGTTCTTAAAATCTATTTCAGCTTTTCCTCTTTCAATTTCCGCTTGCAATCTTCTATCACTCAAAGCGTGATCTTTTTCGTGCTTCTCCATTTCCCACTCCATTTAAATTTTAAAAATTTATTTACATTCGACTTGAGAGCAATAAGATTTGCAGAAGATGACTTCGGAGCAATCTGTTTCTTATTTTTTTCGGCGAAATCTTTGGCCTTTTGGGGAGTATTTTCTATTTTAATTACATTGCCTGGTGGCATATTTTCGCTATTGTCAATTTCTTCCCCCATATCCGAAAAAGTTGTTTCCAATATTTGGCTGCTCGCGCTGTCGTTCATGATGGCCGTGCTGCCACTATCAATTACTTTAAAGGTTTTGTCCCAAAATGCATGCACATTCGCGAAGGCCTGCTCCTGTTGACTTTCGCCAATCGCTTGCCTTTTTAAAAAAGGCCTTCAGGTGCCGTACTTTCCACCGAATTAGCTCCCATGTCGCGTCAATGCCGGTTTTCCCAATCCTTTTTTTTTATAAAAAAAATTGATCTGTTGGTGCCTACTAAAATTAAAAGTATAGTTTAAAATGAACAATGAACGGATTAAAATGTATTGCAGTGACAACGAAGTACTTTTGGATAAAAACAAACAATGTCGGCGGTAGCAGCTATGCTGAGTTTTCGCCAAGTGCTTACAACAAAATTTTTTTCTTTTCACTTACCTCTACTTTTGGAGCTTCCTGCAAGAAATCCAGTATATTTCTTATGTCTTTTTCACTCCATTTTTTAATGGCCTTTTTCTTTTTAGCCATTTATTAATATCATACCTTTTTTCATTTTTGTTCTTTTATGAAAATGGTTTTATTTTTGACAACAGCTGACAATTTGCAAACCAGTGTTACACACAATACAATGATGTTTTAGTATTGCTTTTTTGCAAGGGTGTAACAGGTGCATCCCTATACATTTTGTTAGTGTAAAAGCTAAAATATACTTACAATTTTGCAATTGCAAAGATGCAAGACCATTTGCACAATATTCTGTATTGCCATAATATACACATACACACTCACATTAGGTAGATAAGATAGATTCTAAAACTAGTATATAAGCGATGAAATACCGAAGTAAAACCAGAATGAAATATTTCTCACTGGATGACTTGTCGGTCAATTAAAGTCCCCCACCAGGGGTAAGATATTATTGTACAGCTCGTCATAAGAAAAATATAAAATATTGGAAAATAATTGTGAGGAACTAACGGAAATAAGATATAATCAAAGAAAATGACATCGAACTTCAGAATATCCAAACAAAAACATATACCAACTGCTCAACTGTACGCAACCTTTGTTAGCTCTCACCTTAAACATTTGGATCTTCACTAACAAACCGGACTGTATTTAGGTTTATTTTTATTTATAAAGAGAAACAAGTGTAATTATGTTAATAAAAGGAAGGCCGTTACGGATGACAAGTGAGGTCATGTTTAGCGTGCGACGACGTTGCGCAAGAGCTTGGTGGTCGCTCGTTGTTCCCTTTTTACACCATTTGCTGTGGTGTGTCCTCATGTGTGGTGTGATGGTGGTGGTTGGCATGGTGAAATGATGTGGAGTGTTCTGATGTGGAATGTGTGTGGGACGGTGTGTTGCAATTCAAACTAATTTAACCATTCCAGCCCACCTAGGCAAATATTTAGCCTAGCAAACTCTGTAATTGTTGCAGCCTTACTACAACACTGCTGAGACCAGTGGGGCGGCGGGATGATGATCTGGGCTGTTGGCGCCATGCAGGTGCTCGGCTCCTTAGGTTCCTCGGGCAGAGCTACTACTGGCCATTGATGCTGTAAACGGGCGACGGCCGCCTAACAACGCCGCAACTGCGAGGCGCGGATGATCGCCTAACGTCGCCCTTGGAGGCGCGGTGAAGGAATGTATGGTGCGACCTTTCACACAATTGGCACGAATACTCCGTGTGACACTCCTGCGTCACGTGGGAAGACTTAAACAGTTAAGGGTTGTATAAATTTAAATATGCTACAGTATTGTAGCCAGTGTGAACGGCGACACAGCGGACATCGGGTAGGATGCGGCTCCGGTGCACCAATGGCGACGCTCGCGGTGGGTGTGCTGTGTTCCGCGCGACGGCTGTGGCAGTTGTTGCAGCAGTGGTTCGGGGAGTTAGAATAGACCCAGTGCGTGACACGTTGATAGCCGACCGTATGGTTGGCGTTGAGGTTGTTGGCATTTCCACGTCAATATTAATCTGTATCAAAATGTTTAATTTAGTATATATTTGTGGCATATAATTGAATATGGGCAATTGTACCACGTTAACTGGCAGGCGTGGGTCGTCATATTGATCGACCATTTCTGTTTTGGTTTGGAATTGTTGTCAGCGATTTTTTATTTGCGGATTTATTTGAATTGAATATCATTTCAGTTTCGGTAGTACGGTCGGTGGACAGGAAGCATAGTTTTACGAGCGGTCTGGTTGGCGTTCCGGATTGCGTGCGGAGATCTACTATTCGGATATTACCCCATTCTGTAGGGGTCAGACAATCATCATGGATTAAGACGCAATCCCCAAGCTTTGGCTCTTTGTCTGGAGTTTTTCATCGGTACCTCTTGCGGGAGGTCCTTAAAATATTCTTCTTTCCATCGGCGGCTGAAATTATGATGGAGAATTTTAATTCTTTCCCATCGGTTTAGTAGGTATGGCAAAAATGGGTGCTCCTTTGAGAAAATGCCCTGGAGTTAGGGCTGTGAAATCTGAGGGATCTTGCGAGAGTGTTGTGAGAGGCCGTGAATTGAGAACGGCTTCAATTCGTATTAATAATGTTGCGAATTCTTCATAATGAAATTTTTAATTTCCATCTACCTTTTTGAAGTGGGATTTAAAGCTTTTTACAGCTGATTCCCATAAACCACCCATATGAGGAGCGATTGGAGGGGGTTAAGTTGCCTTGGGGCGCGTACTTTTGTGCAATCTCGGGTTATACTTGCTTAATAAAGTCCACAAACTGTTTTTCGGTGTCTGTTTGAGCGCCGATAAAAGTTTTATCTATCCTCGATGGAAAGCCGCGTCGTCCGACGAAGGGATGAAATTAGTCGAGACTTCTCTGGTATAATTATGGGATGGCGTTCGTTAAACGTACAACCACGAAAATCAAAAAGATTACAAGAAATATTATTGTAGCAACTATTTTGACTGGAAAATTTAATGGAGAAATGGTTCTCTTACCACGTTTTCCAACTGTCAGAACGTACGATACAAAAAGCTTAATTAATTGAATTTGAAAATGTTTATAATTAAAAACTATATATATTATTATTAAAAATTAAGAACGACCAACCTATTTCATTATTTCAAACGTTATCTACTAACAACTTTGAAAATTACTCATTTGTTTCATACTTGAATATAAAATTATTAAAATAAAAAAATCAACATATTATATTTTTTATGTTTATTTGTGTTTAATAACAACTCGAAGGAAATTAGTATTCATCATTTTCAACTTTGGAAGTGATCTGCTTGGTTATTCTTACATTGGAATTAACGTTTTCGTTTCATTTCATAAATACAATTTTACTGTATTGAATAGTAGATAATTAATGTATACCTTAGCCACAGCAACGCGTGGACGGGAGGACCTCTAGTGAAGTACAATATATTTATATATTTATACCTTCTGTTAGTGTATACAAGATAAACGGTTACGAAGTCATCTTCAAATCTTCTTGCTTTCCAAACGCTTTGAGTGATAGAAGATAAAATATACGAAGAAAAACAAAGTTACTGTTGAAAGGAATATATACATATACAATATTTCACGGTTCAATTCACGGTTCTTAAAATCTATTTCAGCTTTTCCTCTTTCAATTTCCGCTTGCAATCTTCTATCACTCAAAGCGTGATCTTTTTCGTGCTTCTCCATTTCCCACTCCATTTAAATTTTAAAAATTTATTTACATTCGACTTGAGAGCAATAAGATTTGCAGAAGATGACTTCGGAGCAATCTGTTTCTTATTTTTTTCGGCGAAATCTTTGGCCTTTTGGGGAGTATTTTCTATTTTAATTACATTGCCTGGTGGCATATTTTCGCTATTGTCAATTTCTTCCCCCATATCCGAAAAAGTTGTTTCCAATATTTGGCTGCTCGCGCTGTCGTTCATGATGGCCGTGCTGCCACTATCAATTACTTTAAAGGTTTTGTCCCAAAATGCATGCACATTCGCGAAGGCCTGCTCCTGTTGACTTTCGCCAATCGCTTGCCTTTTTAAAAAAGGCCTTCAGGTGCCGCACTTTCCACCGAATTAGCTCCCATGTCGCGTCAATGCCGGTTTTCCCAATCCTTTTTTTTTATAAAAAAAATTGATCTGTTGGTGCCTACTAAAATTAAAAGTATAGTTTAAAATGAACAATGAACGGATTAAAATGTATTGCAGTGACAACGAAGTACTTTTGGATAAAAACAAAC